>NC_045638.1:36935833-42558333 GCF_009829145.1 Chiroxiphia lanceolata | reverse complement strand
TACAAAAGGGAATGGCGGAGCTCTGAAAGGATTTAATTAACCGTGTCAGGGATAATTACCCCTGGACAGTCCAAATTAGTTTTGCATAATCGCTCAGAACCATATGAATTAACTTATAATATTGCAAAGCGTTGGGAGAATAACAAAAGCAGGATCGTTTTAATTAGTGAATCAGGGTCAGACGAACAGACTGTTCCGCAAATCTTCCAAACTTCACACTTTTTGAACGTAATTCCAAGGTGAAGGCTGATTTGGAAGACATTTACTCAGGAGCTATTGTTATTGCCACAATTAAGAGTGCAATCAACCACTCTGAAGAAAAAAAATGCACTTCATACATACATACACTGCATATACATGCACACAGACATACAAAACGAGCCGGGGATTGCCACCTCAGTGAGGGGACTAGTTCTGTTCTAATGCCTTGTAGGTATTCACGTTGTGCGATGCTCATAATTCCCTTGATAAAAGGATGGACCACTTCATCCTGCTCCCGTTTCTCTGCTGCATGCAAATTTTCTTGCAGACCTTTGCTTGAGTTACCTTTGAAAACACTATTTTTGGGCATTCAAATGGGAAAAGCCGTTTAGAGGCAAAGAAAGGTGTTAGGTTTTAGTTAGCAATCAACTGGGAAGGCCCTCGAAAAACACTCCAGGAATAAAGCAGCAATATTGCTCAGATAGGTGAACAAATTACACCGGTTTAAGTGGTGAAGCTCTTAGGCTAACCAGATAAAGTGGTCAGGCAACTTTTCACTCTGAAAACGTTACTGGAAACCGATGAAATGCTATGAACACTCTCAGTGTACTCAGTGAACTCTGTTCTGCTGGTCCATGAATGCCTTTTTTTTTTTTAAGATAATATGACAACTCAGGGTTTTTTTTATCTTCTTTCCTATTCACGATTAAAAATGTGATAAATCAGGTTTTTGGCTCTGAATAACAATGGCTTGTTTTAGATTTCCTAGTAAATCTATTCAAAAGTGAAACAAAGACAGCCTTTAGAGGATACCTTACACCTCACCTGGACCAGGCACGTAAGGGCAATTCAGATAAAAATCTTGTTAGCAATTCAACAAGAAATAGAGGATTTTCTCTTTTCCCTGCTTCAGGCTTTATTTAAACTCTTTGTTCAAAAATGAACAGAGTGGTAGTCGGAATCTAATTTACAGATATAGTTTAGACGTCTAACTTTAAATTAGAAGATCACACAAGAAAACCATTTACACGTAAATGTTAAAACCATTACTTAATCATTTTTTTTACTTTATATTACATAAAGCCAAAATGAAACTAAATACATGTTAGCCAGCTTCATTCACAAACATTAGTCAAAATATACACATTACAAAAGTAAACCAAAAAAGAACTCTAAACTGATGAAGGATTTTTTCCTCTAAACTTTGTTGTTTTTTCTTTCTTTTAAACACCATTTGCAATTGAATTGCAGTGGCTCTAAAATAAGCTAAACAGGTAGGGTACTCCAAAACACGTGTGAAACACTTCATGTTCATGGGGGAGACAGATTTTCTTTTAAATGAGAATACTCTCCTGTCAAAGCAAAGCTCTGTTTCAGTTCAGCTAAATAATAAATAGATAATTATCACTCAGACAAAAAAGTCTGATTTAACCTTAGATAATATTGCGATCCTCGAGCAGTCTCACAATATTTTTATTCCCTTTGAAAGGCATTCCTTTTTTTTTTTCAGGTTAAAACTGAATCGACCGTGGGCGAAGTAACTAACAGTTTTCAATCCGAGACCTAACATTTCCACAGAGATATACAAATTTACAGTCTGAGGGTGAGACTTAATTAGTGGGGGGTGGAGGGAGACACACGGGAACCGAGAGTCACGCGTCTTATCCTCTCGTGAAAATCACGACCCGTGCCTGCCAGCATCCCGTAGCAGTGGAGGGCAGAAATCCACGCAGGGCAGGGCACAGAGAAGGAGGGCAGCATCCCGTACCACCAACTCTTTCTTTGCATGGATCCCACGAGGGGCTACGGATCAAGGACAGAGTGACCCTGTCCTTTAGCGGGGCGGCACCTGACCCTGCCGTGCTGAGCCGGGACCTCACCATCCCCCTTCCCCCCCGGCTTCCCCGTCTCTCCTCTCGGTGGCAGGGGTTCTAAAACGGGACTGTTCCGAATCCAGCACCACGCGGGGAGCGACGGAGGGGAAAGCCAGAGCCGGATGAGGGATGTTGCTCCCCGAGTCTGTCCCGAACAAGCACTTTGAGAGCAGGGTGGATCGGTTCTTTTTCTTTTTTTTTTTTCTTCCATTTTTTTCTATTTTTTTTTTCCCATTTTTTTCTCTTCTGTTTCAGCTGGGCTATCTGCACAGACTGCATGCAACACACACAAGGTCTACCCGGGGCAGCAGGCAGGGGACGAGCAACAGGTCGTCCGCCGCTCCGGCTCTCCCCATCGCCTGGCCCGGTCACCCTCCGCGGCCCCAGCGGCGGCTCGCCCCCCTCCCCGTGCGCACGGATGTGCCGGCACACATCCAGGCGGGCGCCGGAGCTCTGCGCGGGCCTCCTCCGGCCGTGGGTCATAGTGCCGCGGCATAGGCTGCGGGATAAGGGTCCAGCTGGGGCTTGCCCATGCCCGGCAGGAGGATGTAGGCCAGCGGCGGCTGCAGCCCCGGGCCGGGCCAGGCGCTGCAGTTGCAGGGGATCATGTAGCCCGGGTTACCGGGCGACGGGTGCGAGTGCGTGTGCCCCCCGGCGGCGGCCGCGGCGGCGGCGGCGGCAGCGGCGGCCCCGTGGAAAGCGCCCGCCCCGCCGGCGCCGGGGTAGCCCAACGAGGAGGCGTAGGGCAGCCCGGAGCCCGAGGAAGAGGAGGAAGATGAGATCTCGGCCATTTTGGAGCCCAGGTCCAGCAGGGAGTAGGGGCTGCTGGCGGCGGCGGCGGCGGCGGCGGCGGCAGCGGCGGCGGCCGACTGGGGGAAGAAGACGCGGGCGGCGGCAGCGGCGGCGGCGGCTGCCGCCTTCTCGGGGTTGGCCAGGAGCGACTCGGGCACCAGCCCGCCGGCCGCGCCGCCGTGCAGCCCGCCCGCCTTCAGCCCGTGCGGGTGCTCGTGGTCCGCCACGCCGCCCAGCCCGTAGGGCACGGGGAAGGCGAACTTGTCCTTCTTGAGCAGCGTCTTGGGCTTCCGCCGCGGCCGGTACTTGTAGTCGGGGTGTTCCTTCATGTGCATGGCTCGCAGCCGCTTGGCCTCGTCGATGAAGGGCCGCTTCTCCGATTCAGTCAGCAGCTTCCACTCGGCGCCCAGGCGCTTGCTGATCTCAGAGTTGTGCATCTTGGGGTTCTCCTGGGCCATCTTCCGTCGCTGCGCCCGTGACCATACCATGAAAGCGTTCATCGGCCTCTTGACGTGGTCCACCGGCTTGGACATGGTGTCCCCCTGCCGCCCCGGCGAGCCGCCGCCCGCCCCGCTGTGGCGGCCGCCTCCTCCGGGTTCGTCTCCCGCCTCCTCTTCCTCGCCCCCGCCGCGGTCCGCTCCTTCAAAACCAATCTCGCCGGGTACCCAGACGCGGCGGCACCGGCTCCTACGGGTGCGGGGCGGCGGTACCCGGTGGCCTCACTCCGGGCGCGGGGCGCTGCCGAGCGGCAGCGGCGCCTCGCCGTCAGGGCGCTGCGGCGGGCGGCTTGGGCGGGACGGGCTCCGCTCCCCGCCTGGGCCTCGGAGCCTCTCTCCGTGCTGCCGATCTCCGGGCCAGGGCTCTTCTTCGGAGCTCCCCGCAGGCGACAGCGCACGGAGTTCAGACGGGATCGCAGAGACGTCTCGACGGCGAGAACGGAAGCCGGCGACAGGCGAGAGGCGCGAGGGTCCTCGTTTTGCTGCGGACGCGATGCTCTCCGGCGGTCTCCGGTGAGGCGGCGAGCCCTTAACGGGGCGCCCGTCACAGCCCGCCCCGTGCCATCGCCGCCCGCAGAGCTCGGAGGGCAGCCCGCCACGGAGCAGTGCGGGGCCGGGCGGGACGGGGCCCGCGGCGGCTCAGGCGCTGCGGTGAGGGCCCTGGGGGGCGCGGGCCGCCCCGCTTACAGCCGCCCCGCTCCGCCCGAGGGGGCGCGGCGAGCAGTTCGCTCCTCGCACATACTCGCCGGGCGCCGGGCACCGCGGGCCTCCTGGTTCGCGCCGCCGGACAAACTTCCCTAAGTTTCGGCGGGATACGGGGCGCTCCGCCTGCCGTGCAGCTCCCCCTTCTCCGGCAGCCGCCAGGTCTCTCTGGGTTTTCTTGGCCGCCGACTCGGAGGGGCGGCGGGGCGGGCGGGAGCGGCGGGGGGCGGGAGGGAGGAGGAGGCGGTGGCGGTGGAGGAGGAGGCGGGGAGGGGGGGACACACCTAATTAAAATCCTCGGCGGTCCGCGCCCGGCGGCGCCCTGCCCGGCTCCGCGCCCGGCGGGGGGGGGGTCCAGCAGCCGCCCCCTCCTCCCGCCCCGTCGGCGCGGCCGCAGGTACCGCGCGCACCCCGCGTGCCCCCGCGCCGCGCACCGCCCTATATGCCCGCACGCGGCCTGCGCGCCGCCGGCGGGGCGCGCGGGCGGGGGCGGGGCCCCCCGTCGGGGGGGCGGAGCCTCCATTCGCCACGCCCCCTCTCGGGCCAGTGGCACGGGGAGGGCTCGGGATCGGCGCATGCGGGATGTTTTTGGGTGTTTTGGGGTTTTCCCGGCGGAGGGTCCCTGCAGCCGAGGGGGAGAGGCCGCCGCCTCCGAGAGCATCCCTGGGTGCGCCCAGAAAATCCGCGCACGTTCTCCTGGCCGCTCGGCACGCCGCTGAACGGCGCTCCCAGCCCGAGCTGTCCCACTGTGTTCCTCAGCGGCCGCCTGTCAGTCAGGGTGAACTTGCTCGCCTTGTTTGTGCTTCGGCGGGTCGGTTTTGACTTACCCTTGTGGTATGTGGAAGCGCCGACTCCAATAAACCATTAACTCTTTCCCTAGCAGCGGGCTAGGCTCTGTCCGGGACGGCTCCGCCGCCCTTTTAGGGAAAAGCCGGAGCCGCGCTTCCCGGGGGCGATGCACGAGTGGGGTGGCAGCCACTCCGGGACCACCACTGAGCCCCCCGCCGGACGCGCCACAGGGTGCGGGGCGCGGCGGAGACATCGCTCGGCGTGGTGGGACAGTGATGTCCGCTCGCCGCACGGACTTATTTGTCACGCCGCCCGCTCTCGTCTCGTCCGGGCTCCTCTCCGCGCATCCCGCTCCGTCCTCCGGTCAGGCTCCTCGCTCCAGCCGCTGGGCTTCGCGCCTTCCTTACCGCCGCACCGCACCTCTGTCCGCCACCACCACCCGCAGCTCCTGGGATGTCGGGATGTTTGGAGAGAATCCCAAAGCCAGCCATCCCTCCCCGCCGGTGAGCCCGCCCGGGTCCCGCGGCAGCCTGTCACGGCCGGAGTGCCCTGTAACATACCGAGCAGCTCCTCTACAAACCGCGTCTTCTCCCGTTTCGTGTTTTACGACCCATATACTACTACTTAAACGTAATTCTCTCAGTCTCCGAAGCCACCTTGCCAAGCTTGACCTCCTACAATCCAGTTAGCCGTGAAACAAAAAAAAAGTACCCATCGATTGTCAAAAGCGGGGAGATTAAGATATCTGCTGGCGTTCGGGCTTGGCGGGGAAATGGGATTCCTCGAAGGTGGGAGCCCCACCAAGAGAGGCTGATCCCGGCGCAGGTAACTGCTCTGGAAATCAGGTTATCACCCCATCGACCAGAGCATTCCCGCTTTGGGATGAACAGCCACTATTTTCAACCGCGTAACCCCCCTCCCTCCCCGTTTGACCAGGGAAGAGGTTTCCTGTCGATTTCTCTCGATCACATGTAGCATTATTGTGTTTGACTTCTAAGAGGCGAGGACTCATTCCCTGTCTCTCTCTGCGCAGATCGGATGCCAGCTCGATCGACCTCCCCTCTCATCGTGGGTGCAAGCGGGATAGTGCCCTGATTAAGTCAGTTCAGGGGCAGGCGAGAGCGTGGTTCATACGTCCCGGTAGTCGCCTAAGGGTGAGAACCAGGATCTACTGGAGGGTGCTCGGGACGTAGAGGGAGAGTCGGGGGGGAAGAAGCAGCAGCGACTCACTGATGCCACCACCAGTGGCGCCCCCAGCTCCCGGAGGCTCCGGGCCCCGCTCCCGCCAGCGCCCCCCGAGAGCAGAGTGGGGGCTCACTCCCCACTGGTCTCGGTTCCAGCGTGGCTCTGTCCCCGCTCTTCCCTCCCACGCTGCCTCCCTCACTCCTCCACTCCCCCTGCTTGTGACCCCCGAGCCCATCAGTGCTAGAGCAGGGTGCGGTGTAAAGGATCGCGATGGTCCTGTGTCGCGACAGAACTACGTGAAGCACACAAGGCGGGCACATGGGTAAGCCCCCTTCTGATAGTTCCCACAGAGATGAATCCCTGCACCATGAACTCTGCCCCTCGGTCAGTCCGTGGGTACCGTCGCGCCAAGGCTGCTGCCGCCGCCGCGCTGCAGCTCTGGATCTGCAAGCGCTCAAACGGCAAAGCAAGGTGCAGGCGGAGCGGGCATCTGTGCCACAGAAAACGCGTGGGGAAGGGCCACGGGTGTCGGCACGGGACTCGGGGAAGTTCCTAGGGTGAGTGGTCACCTTCTGTCCGAGAATAGCACAACCACCAGCTCGCAGGTCCCCAAAGAGTCGCATACAGGCGATCTGGTCTTAAAGAAAAAGCACTTGCATAACTTCCAGCAGAGAAGATGCCTCAACTCATGGACTGCTCTTTTCCAAAAATATCACCATTTGCAAACCCGTGGCTTCGTCTGCGCATGTTTCTGATTACGTTTAGTCCTCCAAATAGTGAAAAAGGTAATAGAATTTATTGGTCATAAATTATTGTACACGAATCTTTCACAGGCTGAAATCTATAAATGGCTCAGTACTGGCTCAGGTCTATTTTTCTAGTTGCAAATGAAACACTTTTCCGAATCTTCTTTACAAAGTGCTTTCCCTCTCCCCTCACCTAAGTTTTGCGGCAACCACTGGCTACTAAAAGTACCACCCGTGGTTATTTCAGCGATTGCGGATCGTTGCAGGGGGTCTGCATTTCCCTAGTAATCTGTTTTCAAGAGGGTTTGCACGAAGTGATGGAAACTCTTATCAGTCCCGCTTGGAGCAAGGTTAGACTCGTGTTAGGAGCGACCGGAGGGTCCCAAGCCTCCCTTCCCCCGGTTTGAGGCAGGCACGGCGTGGGGGAGGAGGCTGCTCTCCCCGCGGGGAGTTCCGTGGCCGCGGTGCGGCGCGGAGCGGCTGCCTGCACAGGCACAGACACACAGGCACGGACACTCTCGGAGACGCTTCAAATCCCCAAACACAAGGGAAGACTTTATCGGAGTTTAGTTACTTATCTGGATTTTTGTTAAACCGCTACTGTGATCTCCGCGTAGTTGTGCGTGTTAATTGTTCTGATAATGTGTTGTTATCGATACAATAACAATACAATCGTGTATAATGTGATTTACTTGCCTTTGACCTGTCAATTCTTGACGCATTCAAATTCAAGGGCGGAATCTTTCCTTCTGCCACCGAAGGTGGGGAAGAGGGGGGTTGAGGTAGAAGGGGGCGAACAAAACCCGAACAGATGCCTTGTCACACGGAGGCTAAACAAGACTTTCCAGAATGAAGTGCTGTATTCCACCAAGTAAGATCAGAGCGCTCCTAAGTATTAAAGAGGGTTTAGACTATCTTCTCGATAACCATATATTAATTCTGTGAGCCTGCTTACAGCAGATGTAACTACGTCCCACTCCAAATACTGTCCGATTTCTTGTATTCTGGTCAAACATCTCATCTCTGCTGCAGGCAGCTTTAGGATGCTGCTCGTGTTTTTTAAAGCCGAGTTTAAAATGAATTTCGGGGAAGGAAGATCATTTCCTTCTAATTTCATTTGAGCCTAACAATCAGGTGGCGAGTCAAAGAGATAAAAAGAAGTTGAAGAACAGTGGTTACCCCGATAGCGATCTCCGCCTCACCGTGCCTCCCCATTGAAAAATTGATTCACGGGCTCGGCAGCCCCAGCGCTCCCCTGTATTGGCAGAGCCACATCGCGTTTTCACGGTGCCCTTTGTGCACTGAAGCGTTTCCATCCGCTGACTTTGAAAGCTGACATTTTTCTCCGTGTAGGATATCAGTCACCGATTTCACATCACTTTCAGCTGTCTAAAGTTGCCGGGCAGGCTGGAATCTTAAGAACACCAACAAGTTGGCAGGCTGATTGTTTTGCTTGTATGGAGCTTGGCAGGTTTGTGAGCGCTCCTAAGTCTTTTCCCTCTTGCGAAGTCCAATACACCTGTAGCGAGAAAGGGGATTTTACCCCGTGAGCTCTTTATTGTGCACAATACGCTAAACTCATTCATTAGCTCTAAGAGGGCTTCCAAATGCTCGATATTATTATTTTTCAATAACATTCGCTTATTATTAGAGCAGCTGGTAGCCCAAGCTCTAGTGAAGTGCCTGGCAAAGGATTCTATCATAAAACACTGGTTTCTAAGTTTATAGTTTCTAATTTGGCTGTGAAAGTGTGATTCTGGATGGAACTTGGCACTCAAATGCTCAGCTGGAGAGCAAACTTTTTATAATAAAACATTGGTTTATTGAGTTTGCTATTTTAAGTTAGAAGAGTATTAACAAAGTTTTTACTAGTTTGGGCAGCACAGAGAAGTTCTGTACTGTTTTGAAAATTAAATGTTATGATTTCAGTAAGGGTAGAATACGTTCTGTGATCCAATGTGATATTATTTTAAAAGCAAAGCCCAGTCAATGACTCTGTGCTTCAGGACGCTGGGGTTGCTCTTTCAGGAATACCAGACCTAGATCTCAAAAACCGTTAGTGGCAGATCTGAGCAGAAGGTGGTGATGGGGTCCTTATGACATGTAGAAGTAAAGAAAACTTTTAAATTCAGCCTATTCGGACTTGCTAATAGAATAGATAAAGTTTATCTAATCTGCATGCACTCCATTTGTAAGCCAAGCTATTTTCATGTACTTTAATGAGTCAATTTTTTTCTGCTTTTTAATCCTGTTAGCCTTGCAGTGGCTATGGCAGCCTGGGAAGAAGGATCAGAACAGCAGCCAAGGAAGTCTTAGAACAAACAAAAAGAAAGATGTTGTGTGGTTACATGCTAGTCCCTGACTGCTAGACAGTAGATAGTTAGTCCCTGTCTGGGAATGTGAAGGTGAGAATTAGTCTCTCTGCAGAGTTCCTGTCCAGGCTTGGATATTTCAGAAAGGGCAGCTAAATACCTCTCGAGCACAGGGAGCTACTGAAAGCTCATCAAGTACTGCAGATGTGTAAGCTTCACTTCCCTCACATTATGAATTCAGAGCTCATATGGATGGACACTGCTGACTCTAGAGTCCAAGTTTCCCTGTTTGAGCAGTCATCTGTGACTTTTCTTCATAGGTGCTGAGCAGTGCTCATGCTTCCTTTTTCCAAAGAAATTGACCTTAATGTTGCTGTGCCACTGCCTTTAGTATAATGTGGGTTTACAGTTCCCTGTTAGAAGAAGTGTGCCTTGCTTTTTGGTGTCTTCTACAAGCTTCTTTATGTATATAATCTCTGAAGACCTTACATTTAAATTCAATCAAAATTTTACACTGGCAACAATCATCTTGTTTCACTTCTTAGGGCTGTCCAGCAGCCATAGAGGATTTTTTTCCTGGAATAAATACATTTTAATGACCAGTCTAGTTTTGTCCAAGGTTGATTCATAACCGTAAACCACAAAAGGTTGCTTTGTTACTCATGGGTACTAGATGGGTAGCAAAAAAATCCATGCAATTCCAAAGGCAAGATCTTAGATGTCACTGGATAAGATCATGGTTTGGAAACCTTTGACAGGCATTTCAAGATTTGTAGATGTACACGAGGAGGCTAGAAAGAAGATCAGATGGAGGCCCATAATGGAAAGAATCTGTATCTCTTTCTGGATTTAAATTCTTGGCCTTTACTTCCTTACGGTCAGTGTCTTGTTTATCCTTTTGTAAGAATGGGCAGTTTCTGCCTTCCATTTGGTTAGAAGGAGTCAAAATGTCACTGAAGAAAGTTCAAATTTAATGGTCACGAACTAGTTCCAGTGATCAGATGAGTTAAACACGAAAGGTACCTACACTTACACACCACACCTACATCAGTACCTGCACCTACATTTTTAGCTCAGATCAACAGTGCCACAGCTTTTCAAGCAAGTCTCTTCACTGTGCTCACTCATCACGCTTTGGTTTCTACTGAGGAGCAGTTTCAGACGAGAGTAAACAGCAAGATGCTCTTCATCTGCTCATGGGATTGTGATCTGCAAAGACTCTAGCTCAACCTAGATCAACTAAACCCTAATAGCATGAAATGTATTTTATTTAGTGTTCTTGATTCAGACAGATGACAATTTCACTTTTTGCATTCATTTATTTTAGGTGCTTCAGGATGAGCTTTTCTGCCAGAAGGTAGAAAAGGCAATTCTGCCTCTGCATGAGTGTTCTGCTGGAAAGGAGTCACTCTACTTTGTGGGTGCTCTGTGAGTATAGGCATAGACAGCCAAAACCCAAGGACTGGTGAGATCATGGTTGCCTGGTCCCCATCCTTAACATAGCTTTTGGGATTTTGCTAGGCCTTTCATCATCCTCACAATAAACTTCTCACTGTCCACAGTAGGATACAAAATGGCTTCCCTTGGCATGGACATTGAATGTAAAATATTCTAATTTTCTGAAGTCCATTGAATAGTTAAATCTTACTGTGGTAAACGTAAGTTAGAATTTTTTTATTTTCCTCACTTAAGTGTACAGTTTCAATAGCTGTAATTGCTAGACCATTGTCTATAAGCACTTGTCAGGTGTGTATAATCATCTCATAATAAGCAAACACACTGCTGCTACTACTACTACTGATAGTTCTGAAACACTGAGATCTTTTACTTCATCAGCATCATAAAGGCTTCTGACGGAGTACATTGTCCAGTGCTAGACTTCAAGAAAGATGTGGAGTCTTTGGACAGAATGCAGCAAGACTGATCAGAGGTCTAAAAAATATGATATACAAGTAAAGATTGAAAGCAGTGTTGTTACTTAAGCCGGAGAGAAGGAAACAAACTGGTCTTTAAGGGTATAAAATGTAAATGCAAAGATGAGCAGATAAAATTCTGTTTGTGGGAATAAACAAGAGGTAATGAGCTTAAGATGTGAATTCAACTTAAATGCTGGGGGGAAAAAAGGCTTCAAATAGTGAGTATAGATATGCAGAGTCTGCTTCTGCCTGGGGGGGGCTGTGGGAACACTGAGAGATGTTAAGAACAGGTGAGACCAACTTGTCAAGAGTGACAAAGCCCTAGGACAGAAGTTTTCTTCTGCCTCTCTTCCTATGGGTCTATGACATGGGAGGAATCAGTTTTAACTTAGTTCTTCATGCAAACCTTTTTACTCTTCAGAGCCCAGACATCCTGCCGGTTCACAGCCCACAGCTTTCACTGTTCCTCTCATACCCACGCGTGTGAACAGCATCACTGCCACTCCCCTGTATGAGCATTGCCAAAATGCTCGTATATGAGCATGTCTTCCATTGACGTGCTGAAGAAATGTTCTGTTTTTCTATTTGGTTTAGTTGGCTCTGGTCTCCTCTTTCTGCTTAGCACAGTTTTGTCACTATCTGTGAGAAGTCCTCTTCCTGACATGGCTTTGCTGTTTACTTTTTCCCTGTTTTATCACATTTCTATTTTGTTTCAAATCTCTGCTGAAAGTACATTTGCTACATCATTTCTTCATGAGTTTCTTTCCCAACTGTGTTTCCTAGATCTATAATTGGAATATTTAATTTTATAAATTATTCTATTATCATTTATATGAAATTTCAGTGCAAGTTATTTGACTTACATTATGCTATGCATCATTGTTAGATAGCATTAGCAAAATGTTGTCAATGATATACCAAATCAGTGACAAATTTGACTTAAGAGTGTATAAAATTTGTTTAGGGTATCTTTGCCTGCAATGTGCAAGGAAGTTCGTAATCCTTTACAGACATTTTAATTCGTTCCATAATATTCTCCCATGTGAGAATACATATTAACAGTGATATAAAAGAGAAAGGTGTTTTGTTAGTGTGATTGAAAATCTGACTTTTATTACTGATTCTGTAGAAAGAATGAGAGAGTAGAACATACACTAAGCAATAGATCTATAAAAGAGCAAGGAAGTTTGCAGCATTCTTGGAGATGCCTTTTCATTTCAGTGGGAAAAATAAAATAAAAATTTCCAGAAGGAGTTCTTTTGGCTTTCAATTCTCTCACCAACTTTTTCTTATGTATTATCAGATGTTGTTTACAGAATATGAAGAAGGTCATGCAAAAAAATACTTATTTACCCAGAAAGTAAATAATTCACACTTGGATTTTCTAAAACACACAAAAAGAATTAAGTGCAGATCTTTCAAAATATGAGGGTGCCTAATTTCCATTGATTTTAATTCCCTCAAGGAGATTCAATGGGATTTTATGCCCTAAATTCCTTGAAAATATCTGTATACTCTGAATGGAATCGGCCCAAAGCACATTTATTCTTTATGATAGAGACAGATTGTTGTATTGTTTCTTGTTCATCCCCTCCAGTTTTTTAACGCTTCAACTGTTTTCCAAGTAGGATGGTTAAACAATGGTTAGAACAAAGACTATATAAAGTCCAATTTTCTAGGATTCATCTGGGTCTTTACTCCATTTTCTAAAAGAAACCCAGTCCTGCTGCGCTAGGACTTACCTGAACAAGTTTCCATGAAGTAAGCTGGTATGTGAACATGCCCACATAGCTCCTTAATGCTAAGTGCCTAAGTGCATGGGAAACTTGGCATAAAGGAAGGAAAACAACTGGAAAATATCCTTCAGGGGGAAAAAAAGTACAAACCCCCTGACGAGCACTGTAAGAATACAGGATGATTGGCAGTTACAGTGGTGTAGATGATGTACTATGGTCTATCTTACCTCACAAGGACTTGCTCCTCTGCGTATAGACTTTGTATAACAAAACTAGCCAGAGCTGATGAGACCTAAAATGAGACCTTGTGAATGGCCTAGCCTTTTTGGTCTTTTGCTGAATTGTCAGGAGTGCCATATGTTTTTTTTATCATGTCACAGAAAGACCAGAAGCACATTGCTGGGGCCCTAGGCAAACTGATCCAGTGTGTGGCATTATTGCCCATGGCAGTAGGGTAGGAATTAGATGATCTTTAAGGCCTCTTCCAACCCAAACCATTCTATGACTCAGTACTTACCCACAAAATATTCTGCCTCTGCTTTTCACCCAAAAAACTTTTCTTAAAGCAAGCGTTAACCCCTTCTTTTGGAAAGTGATTTAACAAAGTTGTTTAATGCCAGGGAAAAGAAAAATGGAATTAACGAATAATCTTATCTTCCTATAATCCTATCAAAATGCTGCAGGTATACCTAGTAGATGTCCTAATATTGCTGTACAACAAAGCAATAGCAGGACCTGTGTTTGATCAACAAAACACCATGTGCTTCATTTGAGATAGTGGCTCTGCTAAAACCAGCAATAAAGCTGCTATATTTCAGAGGAGCCATGCTGGAACAGGCTCCCCAGGGAAGTGGTCACAGCGCCAAGCCTGCCAGCGTTTGAGAAGTGTTTGGATTTTACTCTCAGGCACATGGTGTGACTTTTGGTCCTGTGAAGGGATAAGGCTTGGACTAGATGATCCTTGTGAGTCCCTTCCAACTCAGCATATTCTGTGATTCTATGATTCTGTGAAATCACAAACACAAAGGATGACCCCAGCCCACTAAAAAGAAGAGAACTGTTTCTGTTGCCTCATGGTAAAAGTGAAACTGGTGTCCTTTTGTTCTCCTGGTCATTATATGGACAGGTAAAATATAAAGCACCTTCATAAAATCCACACCAGCATTAATGTTGGGATTTTCTAGAATAAGTGGGGGTTTTCTCCCAAGTGTTATGTGTGTGATAGGTAGATAGAAAATAAAAAAAATGTTTACTTCTTTGCTGTAAAAAACCTCAATGATCTTGAACATAGCAAATACAGAAAACTTGCTTTCTTCTCTAAAAGCCTGCTGAAGTACATGGGCTCTCCCAAGCTGGCACCCAGGTTCATTGGAGGCAGGCAGTAAATTGAATTGGCCAAACTAAATATTTCATGATTTCACTTTTGAGTTCAAGCCTTCCTAGGTGAAAGGCTAGTTCACGAAACCATTTTGTTGCCAGCCTCTTATCCTCTCTCCCTATTTAACAGCATGACTAGTTACCCTAACAATAAGGAGTCTGTTGAACTTTCAGTTCCTACCATTGCTGGAAAGACTGAAAGTACATAATCCTTTCTCTTCAGAAAAGTGGATCCCTTTCACTTTGTCTGCCATATGTGTCAGTACGTTTCCTTCAAACTTTTGGATGTTTTGATTTTCTTATAGGCAGAGATGAGTTTAACAGGAGAGCTTCACCTCAAAGTGTAGATGCAATTAGTTTATTTTGGCTAACAGCACAGAGAGTTTAAGACAAAACAGTAAATTAAAACTGGCAGGATTCCTTTAGGCACTCTGATGTTTTTCTTCTTTTTTTTGTTCTTTTTCTTTTTTTGTTTAACAGGAGGTGGCAGTTGTAACATTTGCAAAATAATAAGTACAATAGGTTGACATTGTGATATGATTACTTATGTAAGTGCTTAGACATACAAATACCTAAGCACTAATGTCATGATTGAGAGTCATGGCAGTTATTCCAGCCAAGTTAATAAAAGATCATTACTTTAACTATCTACACAGGACTGAACATGATGGGGAATCTGGGATATGAGAAGTCTAACAATAAAAAACACACTCAAAGTTTATTCTTAGTGTATTTGTGCACTAAGATTATTCTAACATGATTATTCTAACAAGAAATCAGAAATAATTCAGTGGGTAATTGATCTGTAGAGGTATTTAGAGACAAAATTATGTAAGAAAATTTTGCTTATCGTAGCTATATATTTTTCCCCCTATTTTCTCTGGTGAGAAATCTAAGCACAGTTAATTTAGACATGATTTCTCTCTAGTTTACACGCTCCTGGATCCTAACATAGAGATGTAAATAGCTGGGTGTGAACTTACCAGGTATTATATTCAGCTGACACAAACAACCCAACCAGATAGTTCTGTGCAGATAACAAACTCATTTCTGCATTGGTTAGGGAATCAGGGCTCAGGTGATTGTTGTTCTTTAATGATTATTTATTTAAATTGGTCTAATTCAAATAGAGAGTTGGTCCCAGCCTCTGACTGGCTGGACAAAATTCACAGGTTAGACAAAACATTAGGGCAGGAGTTCGACCCCTTTCCCGATCTCACCTTGAACCTCCCAGCCAGGACCATGGTGCTCTGCTATCGTTCCTTCTTTTCATCCAGAAAAAACCTGCAATAACAAGTCTTGTGGAGTTATGCAAGGGCCAACAAATCTCAATCCTGGTAGGTAGGAGGGGAGGTAAATAACAAAGTGAATTTCAAAGCGATATCAGTGGGGATGCCTCACTGAATGGGCTTGCCTCCAACGTACCCATAGGAATTTTAGACTGTATCTCTCCAGGTTTTTCAGTACAAAGAAAGCAGCTGTCCCTAAGTTAACCGGGAACAACGGCCTCCAACACATCTGCTAAAATTAGTATTTCCTACTGAAGCCTAGAACTCTGTCCTATACTGGTTTGAACATAAGCCCTCCACAAGCCTCTCATTGAACTGGACAGCCAAACACTGCACCAGCGAGGTTTCCGATGGAATGTAAGGATAGCGTATACGAGACAGACTGCAGTGCTACCCAATGGCACTGCAAGTGTGTCCAACCTCCTTCCAAAAGGAAGATCAGAGTCTAGATAGAGCAGCACTAAGATTGAAACTGGGACTCCATTTTTGAAAAACCACCATTGCCAGAAAAGGATCTAATGCATCCCAGAAGGATGCCTATACTGTAGTCTGAAGACATGTACACATTCCTGGAGCCTTCCTTCCAGAACCCATCTCCTCCTTCTCTGTATCAGCACTGAAAGCTGTGGTCAGATTGGTTGATTGATGCAGCTAAAAAACCAACCATTCCCAAAAGACAGAAAACATTAGTTTTCACCAGTCTCACAAACATACGTTTGGTTGCTAATGCTGATGAACAAGCAGCAGTGGAAAGCTGAATGCAAAGAGAAACATGGAACCTTGCATATCGGCAGCAGCACAGTCTGAAGTCAGCGTAATGCACTTGTGAAACCTCATCCTATGTGCCAATTGCTGAAATTCACACAAGGAAGACACTACATGTACTCCCTTAGGGAGGGTAATGCTGAGCTGGAGTCAAAATTGTCATGAAGTTAAATTCTCCACTGAGGTAGAAACATCACTGCCACCAGCTCACAAAGCTGCTTGCTAGTCTCAGCAGCCCTGCTGATCACTGTTTCACAGCTGCTGCGGTGAGAGGAAGGGAGCCTTACCTCTTTTGCTCTGCAGCCAACAAGTAGTATTTCAAAATCAGATGGACTTGGCACGGATCTGTCTTCACTGGCAGTTGGTTTGCGTACTATGTTTACTTATGACAATCATAAATATCAGAGAAAGATGTTTGAAGCTGGTCTATCAGTAATTATCAATGTCTACGGCCATCAGAGAGCAGACTATAATAGGCTTTCTCAGTCAATGGGATCCTGCCTGGAGCATCAATAAGGCATGATTGGAGCCTAAAGCTTTCCTTTTACCTCTGGAAACAAAGGAAAATCCATGTATGCCTTATGTGTCCATCTCAGTCCTAACCAGAATTTCTCTCACCCTGCAGACTGGCAGGAGACGTTCCACTGCAGTAGGATCGCTAGCCAGCAGAGGCAGTGGTGGCACAGGTAAAAGGTCCAGGAAGACTACTTTCCTTCACTCCTTGCACTCTCACTCTGCTAGCTCATGAGTCTCTGGAGACCGGTTGGTTTTGAGACTAAATATGCAAGAACAGATGGGAGCAAGGGGGGTGAAGCTACCCTAATATTATTCTTCACCTTCCTCACAAACACATCTCCAAAACTCCAGGTCACATTGTAGTCACACCCAAACTTGTGATATGCAGCTTCCCATAATTCTCTCCCCATGAACTCCTCAAGGCTCTTCAAAGTCATCTGATTCATGAGCGCTTCCAAGCTTCTGGCTCCTCCTGACTCTCCTAGACACCTTCCCAGAATTAAAAAAAGCACAGTAGAGAGGAACATACTTATCCACAGAATTGAAACCTGTTGCAGGAAAATTGCTATAGCTTCTTATATCTTGATGTTTGAGTTTCATGAATAGCCTCTGTGTCCGAAGAATTCAATCAGATCCCCATTAAGCTGGCAAATTTCTGCGGAGAAATCCCTGGCACCACGTTTGTTTATCTTAGTCAACAATTTGTCTCATTGTCTCTGTCATTGATAAAACCACAAATAGTGTGCCAAGATCATTTGCCTCAATAAAAATGACAACAAATTTAAGAAGCTTAAGGATATGTAAGCTGCACTACAATCTTTATCAGTGACACACAAAACCAAACTGGAACCATTAGCTTTCAAGGACAGACTGTTAAAATAGGTTCTCCACTTCAACCAGATAAACCTGTCCGTAACACACATTTGTGTCCATGAAGAAATCACTCTGATCTTGAACACAACCTTTCAAAAAATTAGGAAATAGGAAAAAAATTGCTGTTCATTCATATAGGACATTAAGATAGTGTAAACAAAGGTACAAAGTTGAAGTTTCTGAAACTCGCACATAGGTGCTCAAGTGAAATGACTTGATTTCACTGCTGTTTAGTCCTTCACCTTCAACGTGAAACTCCACAGGAGGTGCTTCTAGAAAATGAATGAAGGCATCCACAGGAGGGTTTAGTGTAAAGTAGTTTATGTGCATTAATCTTACAACCCCAAATAATTCAAGACACTTTTCTCAACTGTCTCCAGGTAGACAAAGCTCATATATTTACTCTTGATTGAAGTTACAGCTGTCCTTCCTGTCTCTCTCAGGTGTGGCTCAACACAATAATTATCCCAGTGCCTGTGTCTTGCACCAGCCATGGAGCAATGGCCAGGGGCTGAGATAGAGCACCTGATCAGCCGCTCCAGAGAGACAAAGTGCACCGTCACATAACTTTTCTACCAATGATCTCTTCATAGTAGTTCGCAGATGATGATGGTCTTTATTTATGTTGAATAATGTTTAGTTCTTGAAAATAATTGTCATATGCTATGTCAATTAGGTAGAAGTACTTCTTCTACATCTCTGATGGCACTCACTTGTCTCTTACATCTTAGGCTATTCTGAGTTACACTCCTGGTGTTGTGGGTTGGATGAAATGTCAACGAAGCTGCAGGTGTAGCCACTACCTTCTTTTAACACAACTGTAAGGAACAATTAATCTGCTTTATGAAATAAGAGCAACCTCCTCCCTAAACAAAAACACATGGTACTGTTCAAACCCATGGTACGCACATAGACTGCGCCGGCTGAATGGTGTAGGAGAGGGGTTTGGCTGACTATTGTTTTAAATGGAGCAGGATGTGTATGCATGTCTCTGTGTGTGTGGAAGAGGAAAAGAAAGGCCCAGCAAGAATAAATACAGAAAAACGAGGTAGAGCCCAAACAAATTGCTAAGACCATGTCCATCAGAAAAAAAACTAGAAAGGAAGTCTTAGAGCTGAATACTTGAATCTTCCCGAGCTCAGGGAACTGAGACTTCATAAATTCTTTGTAAATAAATAGATTTTATCAGAGAGATCTGATTCCATTTGAAGTTTCTCTTTCTAAAAGAAAAAAAAATCACAAGATCCTGAACTTCAATTAACTGTTCAGGTCAAAAGGTATGAGACAAATCCCTACTGACCTGAAATCAGGAGAATTGCACAAGATATAAGCCAGGCTAGAATTTGCCTCCCATGTTCAATATTCATTTCTCCCCGCCTTTAACATGAACACATAAACGTATGGAGAAAAAAAGAAAGGGATAAGGACTGGAAAGAGAGCATGTAAATCTTATCATTCCTCATATGTGCTCAGTACAAAAGTATAATTTAATAATGCTTATTTCTTGACATAGTCATTAGATTTTTTCCTTTATTAAAATGAAATAACAGCGATAAGCAATAATTCAAGGGTTTTGATTTGATGACACAGGCTATACAATTTTGGCTATATGGATTCTTGTGCTATTCATAAGCCTGTTTAGCTGTGCTCTCGTGTTGTAGAAGGACTGAATTATAGCTTTGCAGTAGATTAGATTTCTTTGTGTTATTCTATTTATAAATATCTGGTTGCTCTATTATACGTTTTCTTCATACTATCGTGTAAACTGATTGGGATATGTCTCCTTTTCTACTGTGTGCCTAAGTGCCCACCACAGTATGGATTTAAAAGCAAAATTAAGTACCCTATATCCCAGGCTTAGGAGATCATTAGTGCTCTGTTGCTGCATTGTAATTCTGCCTACAGTTCTACCTACTTCAGCTTATACAGAAAATGCAATTAGAAACATAGATTGTTGGGAAATAGGAATTATTTTCTATGATTAATAATGATAAAAGTTTGCCCATTTCTGGTCCTGTTTGCCAGGTTTCAGCTTGGCTGACGAGAGCTTTTGATGACACTCTTATGTTTTTAATACAATACACTGTGTAATATAAAAGTATGTTCTCAGCTCACTTGGCATCTTTGTTTGCTTTGGGGCTCCGTGCCTTTGAGTCCTAAAATATAAGATGTATAATCCTGGCATTTGCAGTGTAACTTGAAACAACTAACATGCTATGATTTCCTAAGACAGACCTAATAGTGAGGGAAAATACTGAGTATTTTACCCAGCAATAAAATTTTCTTTAAGTGATAATGCATCCTAGCATAAAGTAGATTCTAATATGGGTCTTCTCTTACACTGTATTTGTTAAATTTGGTATTCATGAAAGTAGGACTCAAGAAATGGACTAATTCCAAGTATGGTGTGGGCAGGTGCTGTGCAAGCTTGCCCTCCCAGCTTATCCCAGTCCCCCTTCATCGCAGTTTAGTGTTTTTGCAAACTATTTCTCCCAACAGCAGAAATGTGGTGTTTTTACTGTGTGGACAAACATTTGCTGAGTACTGAGATGAAACCTCCACAATTCTTTTCCCTGTACAGGGACTGAACTGGGGTTTTTTCAGGTGAGAAGCTAGTGCTCTGATACAGCTGAACAGAGGGTGAAGAAGTAAAGCATCAGACCTTGTTACCACTTTTACTCTCATCTGCACCTAGGAAATACACATTTTGCTCCATTTCTGAAGAATCTGGCAAAATACATTTGTTAATAGTGATAGAGTTTAAACAAAGGCTTAACAGGGATATAGCTGGTATTCTTAACCTATCTCGGGGACTCAGTTAAATGGGAATGACCATTTGCAATCATCTAACTGGAAATTAAATATGAATCCCATGATCTATGAATTCACATGCCCCACCTGTATTCCTCCAAATAGCCTTTCAAACTAATTTTGCACATTTTGTCTATATTTATAATAAAAATGTAAATGAAAGAATCAAAACCCAGTAGGTTTACTTCATAGTACTTCACTTGAAGCGTACAGGCAGAGAGTAAACATTGGAGAAAAAAAAGTATTAGTAGCTCTAGGAAGCATAGAGTGTTTAATATCCAGATTAAATACTGGTGGAGCTTGAGCTCCTTTTCTGTCAGTCTATCATCTGCTGTTGTAAAAGACTCCTGTCACATGTCTCCTGACCAATTATGTCTGCAGTAGCTTGGGAAGAATCCTCTATCCGGCTGCTCACGGTGCTGTGGGCTATGAACAGGAGACTGCTCTGAATTATTCTCAGGATAAACCCTTTATGGGTTTTAAAAACAATTAACTTATCTATTTTCTACTAGTCCGAAAGCTTTATGGGTAGCACAAATGTAAATTTATTTTAACCTCAAATCCAATGTATAATTTTTGTGGAACTGGAAGTAGGGAACCAGTGTGATTGGAAGATACATTTCAATTAATTCTTCCTCCGATGCTTTATCTCCTCGGCATCAGAACCTTTTATAGTGTTAAAATTAACAATTATGCAGCTGATGGCTGGCTGAAACCACAGGGGATCTGGAAAGGGCCTCAGATAACACAACATGTATAAATCATTCAGGAGAACAATTCATGAAAGAAAAGTTATCTGTGTTTTGGATGACATTGGAAGAACTAAATAGGAGTCAATTTGAGGAAGGGACATTTTGCTCCATTGTCCGGCCTGCCTTTTTTTTCGTTTTTTTTATTGTGTTGTAATATACATTTTCAAAATTAATTAACCATTAACAGCAAGATAAATGTTTTTTCTTGTGTAAGGGAAATGCTGGCCTCGGTGGTGAAAGATTATTTCACATCAGCAGCACTCTTCAAGAAAGCTGTTGCCAGATAAGGTGGTGACTGTACTTTGAAGAGGAACAATGAGAAGTGACAGACAAGACCGTGTTTACCAAACTGAATAGGGACTCGCAGGTTTCCACTCACTGCTCAGTTACCTAAGCCCAGGGAATCAAGGCTGGAGTGCTGTTTCACCAACCCGGATCAGTAACAAAGTAGTAACTACTTCAGAATAACATGCCATGAAATCTTACTCCAGGTGGTAATGAATAACATTTTCTTAATTTAATTTTTATGAAATGTTTAAAAAATTGTTTTGTTGGAACAGCTCTTATGTTTATACATTTGACAGCTGTGGAGGAGTTTTGTCCTGTGCTTTTTTTACAATGTTCAGAGTTTTGATTACAGGTTGGGGTGTGAACACAGCATGACTTGAATGTGAAATCCTTCTGCTTCAACCAGGCCAGAAATGTAGAAATAGGAAGAAGATGTTCTTGTTCTGCAACTTAGAGAAGATCTAAATTTGGCAGCTGTGCTGTACACAGAATGGCATGGGACTCGTGTGTGTGCAGTGCTACAAACCACAGCCCTGAAGGTAACTAACTCCTGAAGCATCGTACCAGCCCACCTCATTCAGAAAAGGCCACTGGAAATAGGAATCTTCTTTCATTTTTGTCTCTAATGCTGCAGAATCGGCGGAGTTGGTACCTTGTGTATTGTGTAGGACAAGATGCTCTCACCAAATTGCTTGTGACCTTCAATAAAGTGCTCAATTTTATTACTTTTATGCTGTGTTCATGATGCTACAGTTCTGAGCCCAAATATTTGTAGACCTGAGGTCTAGAACAATCCCACTGTCTGTTTACAGTATCTGCAGTTTCTTTTTCAATGTGAACAGATGTGCAGATCAGCACTGCCAGGTGCTGATCCTAACAAGTTCAGCGGGAAAGAGGTACAAGAACAGAACATGCATGTTTTGTGTGTGTGTATATATATATATATATATATATATATACACAATGGGATTCTTTCTTCATTCTGTCAGATTTATATCAAGTGCATCTATGTTAGAGAACAACCTTAAGTAAAATTTGTGACACACAAATGACAAATAATCAGAGTATATTTATACATGTACATGTATGTATGAAATGTAAACACTATATAAAAGGGCTACTAGATACACTATTTATTTTAACATACATATATGAAACTGGGAGTGTAATTTTTTAGTGTGTGTGGAATCAGCTGTTATTTATCTATTAATATTTTTTACAATGCATATGATTTTTATTTTTCTCATCTGCAGTTATTTTTACATTCAAGCTCTTTGCATCTCCAGGTTCTAGCTACAGTATTAATTGGATGAGGGTACATAAGAGATTTCTAATTTTTATTACATGGAAGTTTGTATACATGAATGTATTTTACAACAACTTATAAGCATCTTTTTTCCATTCAAATCCAAATCCATCAATACAAATGTTATTGAACACAGATGCAGAAAACATTTGGCTCAAATCACAGGTTTTTGTTAACTGTCAAAAAAACATTCCCTAATATGTGGGGGAAGAAACCTTTGCGCTAATTTTGACATATTTGTAGTGGCTGCAGAGTACATTTTCTCTTAATGACAATCAGTGTGTTAGATTTATCCAGTAGTGTTACAGAAGTAATACAGATCTTTGTTATGTGTATTATGCAGATGATCTTTAAAGAGATCTTGAAAAATGTACCTTATCAGTTATATTAAGTAATGATGCATTAATAGTGCCAAATAGGGCACACACAGGCACACACACACATATGTATGTGCAACGTTTGGCAAAGTCCCTTTGTCTCCTGATGGCCCACAAAAGTGGCAGGTTGAGATTCTTTGTTGTGTCCACCTGTGTCAGAAGTAAAGGGCAGATCAGGGCTGAGCTCACCAGGCTTTACCCCAACAAAAATTTCTTCTGTGTTTGGGGAAGTTTTTTAGCATCTGTGATTTATTTTGCTCTTTTCAGGATATCTGGCTCTATTTTTTTTTCTTGCATACATCACAAAACTGAGTTTTGAAGGGGCATTTCTTGGCTTTGACTTATGTAATTAAATTTCACAAGTGGTGAAATTAGTTTTGCCCTTTTTTTGGTTGGTTTGTGGATTTTTTTGGGTTTTTTGGTTGTTTTTTTTTTTGCTCAGCAATCCTGGAAATGGTGAGATAGTCCTTGATCATGTAGAGTTAAAGAAATGCACTTTGACAGATAAGGCCACTGGCAGTAGAATTCTTGTTGAGGCATTTAAACCAGCAAATCGCTTCCAACCTTGCCCTTTTCCTCTGCTAGAAATTAGTGCGTATGAGTAGGGATGGTTGAAGCTTCTCATCTTTGGCAGTTTCAAGACCAGTGTTTTAACATAAAGTTTAACTGGTGGATATTCATCACTCTAGGTCAAGCTGAAGTTGACACAGTTGCTTTCAGTGTCTCCTTGGTAGATGGAAACCACAACCCAAAGTATGGGTAAATTGCTGGCACCATTGCTAAATACCAGACAAACTGTCCATCACAGCCCTAAGGTTTCTTGAAGTGCAATCCTTGCTGTCCTCTCTTCAGTAACAGACACCACTTAGAGCTTTCTGTCTAGTTTCATCCCTATAAACTGTGATGATAAAGAGTATTCATCTAGTTTCGTAAGGAATTATTAAGAAACACAGGCAAAAATCCATCGCTCGTAAGGCTTGTAACCACAAAGCCACAGGATATTCGGGGTTTCTCTGCATGAATTTTGTCATGTTCTTGGTGCTGGTGGTTTTCTACACAAGAGAAGGAAAGTGTGAAATTAGCCCACAGTTTTTGCATACTAGCAGAATAAACCATATCTGTAGCAAGTATCTTTAGAAACCAGAATTCATATCCAGAGCGCTCAGAGCAAGAACTGTTAGTTTACTTGCTAGTATTCCCACCCACTCCCATGACACTTGTATTCCTACTGGAAAGTGGCCCAGCTTCAAAAGGAAGGATTGTGCTTAAATAATGTGAAGCACATTACTCTAAATAGCACTGGAGTCAAACACAGTGTGTGCTACTGGGTAATTTAACTTTTGATATGTGTCTTCTTTTTGAACACAGTTCACATAGAGATAGTGAAATTTAATTTAACCAACTAATATGATTTCTTCCATCATTTTCAAACATCTTCCCCAAATCAGGAGACTTTCAAAGACGCTTCCTTAGAATAGGTTAGATTTTCATGAGTTGGCATTCTCCAACTAAAGCAAGAAAAGTCCTGACCATTTCTGATGAGAAAATTTCCTTTTTTAACACATGTGCGAGGCTCTGCCCTCATGATATTGCAATGACATAGTGGTGGGAACAGATTGCCTCTGCCTCTGCATTGTCACAGAGAATGTGCCCCACTGCAGTTGGATAACTAAGCCGGTGAAGGAAACAGGTGTGTTGATTGGTGTGTATTAGTTGCATGGTGTTAAAGCTGTAAAATCCCATAAGAAGAAAAAGCATTTGCATGATGTCTTCTTAGAGAAAGTAATGCTATAAATCATGCCATAAAGAGAAGAAAAACCTTCTAATTGCATGCTTTATCTTCAAAAGTGATGAATTTCAGAACAATCTGCATATCAGGTACTTTGTCAGTATTTTAGTGCTAAAAGGCTTCTGTTGACATATATCCAGCTTCTGTTACCTGCTTTTGACACACCACGTAGTTATTTTCTTTTTAATCTCTGAAGAACAGAAATATTGTGAGCTCTTTGCTGGTGCCAGTATGGATAGAAGCCATCCCTAAAGAGAGGTATATTGCAATTGGCAAGATATAAATCACATACTGTATAAATATAGAGGTGTTTGTGTGTCAGGATGTTGGCAATTGGTTTGTGGGAAAAACTACTCTGTTGGATGCTGAAAGCATCTTTCAGATCTGCCGTTTACAACTCCTCTTTTCTTGCTGCTTTTGCGCACATCTTTGAATTGTCATTAGGGGTATATATGATTGCCTGTCCAGATGTTGCATAGAAGTACCTTGAGAGAGAGGGAAAGGGGAGTTCTTGCCATGTTTCTAGTGAGAATGATGTTGTTAGACATTTGTTTCAGGGTTTGTTTTGGTTTTGTGTTTGTTTTTTTTTTACAGTCACACTCTTCATTCACTAATGTCAGCATTGTTTATTTGTACAGGAGCTTTGTTCTCTACCAACACGGTGGCTTGCAACTGCCTTGCTGTCTCTTTGAAGCACAGTAGTTATCCCTTTCCAAACATCAGCTTCAAATTGCTGTTCCTTGGCCTTCTCTTTGACATGAGGATTATTCCTGCTGTGCAATCTACAGTGGTCCTATGGAAAACTCCAGATAGCTTCACCTTCTTCAAGAATCCTTCATCCTTCCTGCTTGAGAGTGCAGTTGACCGAGGCAGCCAACAGGCACAGCACTTTGGACAGTCCCTTGTACAGAACAGTGCAGGAAACAGGGCCAGAAATTATTCTTGGCAGTAGTGATACCCCAGGGCATGGTCCTCAGCACCTACTGGAACAGTTACCCCAGTATATCAGGGGCCTCAACCCAGGCTGAGCTCCCAAAGGAGGACACAGCTGCCTGGGTCTGGGGCTGGGGCTGACGGAATGCCAGGGACTCCTCACTGAGGCTGGGGCAGCAGGAGGTGAACTCCCTCCCTACCCTTGTTGATGTAGGCACAGGTGAAGGGTCTGTGTCATCAAGTGAAGGAGCTGCAGTAGATCAGCAATTTGGGCAAAATCCGAGATAATGAAAGCAAGAAGCTCTGATTTTCTTTCTGGGAAATTAGTGTGACATGGCGCCTGTTTCAAGTGCTTGTGCAGCATGGGGAGCAAACAGCAGGAATTTGAGGTCTGTGTGCAGTTCAGGACTATTACCTCTTTGGGGTCACAGAGAGATATGGTCGGATATCTCACACAACTGCAATGAATGGATATGTGCTCTTTGGGAGGACAAGAAAAAAAGTCAAAGAGAGGAAGTTTCCTGTTATTTCAGAGAGCAGTAGAAGTGCACAGAGCATTGCCTGGGGATGGATGGTGAGCCATCCTAATGGGTAGCTTATCAGTCACGACTAGGTAGCAATCAAGATGAGTTTCACTGTGATGAGTGTCTGCTACAGACCACCTGAAGAGGAAGGAGAAATAGATGAGTTGCCTTTTTCAGATAATTGGAAGAAGACTCACTTTTCACAGAATGACCAGATGCCTCATGGTGTTCAACAAAGAGGAGATGCAAAGTCCTGCACCTGGGAAGAAAGAGCCTCATGCTCCAGGGACAAGTTGGAAAACAGCTTTGCAGAAAAAGACCTGGGAGTCCTGGTGGTCACTTGGCTGAGATGGAGTTCATTTCTTCATAGCAGCCCTCACAGTGCTGTGCTTTGCATTGGTAGCTAGAAAGGTTTTGATAACACACTGGTGTTTTGGCTACTGCTGAGCAGGGCTGGCAAAGCATCAGCACTGTCTCTCAGCATTCCTCCCCACCTCCCAGAGGAAGGCAAAATCCTGGGAGGAGACACAAACAGGCCAGCTGACCCAAAATAACCAAAGAGATATTCCATACCATATGAGGTCAGCTCAGACATAAAAGCTAAGGAAAGGAGGAAGAAGGGGGGCATTCATTGTTTACAATGTTGTTGGCCAAGAAACCACTACACATACTGAAGCCCTGCCTCCCGGAATGTGACTGAACATTGCTGCTGATGGGAAGTAGAGAATAAACCTTGTCATTTTCCTTTTTGCTTGTGCCCATGAAAGCTTTTGCTTTATTAAACCATCTTATCTCAACCTATGAGTCATTGTCCATCTTATTCTCTTTCCACTGTCCAGCTGCGAAGGGGAGTGATAGAGCAGCTTGGTGGGCACCTGGCCTCCAGTCAAGGTCAACACACTACAGCCATGTATCCTTGAGGCAAAGAAGGCTAGCAGCATCATCCTAGCAGGAAAACATCACTAGCAGGTTGAGTGAGATCCTTCCTATACTCAGCATGGGAGAGACACATCTGGAGTCCTGTTTCTAGTTCTGGGCTCCCCAGTGCGAGAGACATGGACGTACTGAAGAGAGTCCAGCAAAGGCCACGAGAACAATTAAAAGCCTGGGGCATCCATCCTATGAGCAAAGCTTGAGAGAGCTGGGACTGTTCAGCCTGGAGAAAAGAAGCCTCAGGGAAAATCTTATGAATGTACATAAATACCTGAAGGTGGGTGGAGCGAGGCTCTTCTCAGAGGTGTCCAGTGAGAGGACAAGAGTCAATGGGCACATTCTGAAATACAGGCAATGTAACAGGCTTTTGCACTGTGAAGGTGGTCAGACACTGGAACAAGTTTCTCAGAGAGGTTTAATCTCCAACTTTGGACATACTCAAAACTCGACTGAATAGTGTCCTGAGCAACCTACTGTAAGTGACCCTGCATGATCGGGAGAGTTGGATTAGACAATCTCCAAAGGTGTCTTCCCACCTCAGCTGTGCTGTGATTATCTTATAAATCTTCTTGCACTCCTTTTTCCTTTGCATTGGAAAAAAGGCTGAAAAGATAGAAAGGTAGAAAGATGAAACGGTGCATTGATCAAGTTTGTGCTTTTTCAGAAGTGTACATATATAGTGTAGATTTTATGCACATTACCTGCTGGAATCAACAGGAAATTTGAAATAAATGGAGGAGATACCCAGGGGAAGCTATCTCTCTCATATGTCTCAAACAAGGAATGCCAGTAGCTTTGATTTAGTAGTTAAATATCCAGACAACATAGACTGTGCCAGTAAATCAATAGTAGTTCTCCATTTGTGACATAATTTCCTTTTTTTTTTTTTTATAGGCAATATTTTATGACTTGATCTTCATTACATGTAAGGTCAATGGACACATTTCCCAGGTAGCTGGGAGTCCCCAGCTGGGGAGTTGAAGACTTCCAGCCTAAATCTGTGAGCTTTGGGAAGGAAAAGACTATAAGCACGGCAGGCTGGAGTTCAGCCACCAATTACTGTTGGGATCTGATATCTTACAAATCTGTAGACAGATCCATAAGCCTAGACCATCTTGTGGAACAGATCAAGGACTGGGGAGGATCACAGAATTTGTGTGTGTGAGAATCTTGATGCAAGAGACCACCTGGCCATATATACTTAGAATAATCATGCTAAAGAGTGAAATACTTTCTCATCACATGTTATCTCAGATCAAATTTATGAGAGGATTGATTTGTTCTGAAGCTACAACATATACAATAATTTACAATGGTAGAGTATTGAATAAACATTACACTGTCACCTTTTTTCTTATTTGTCCTGAACAGTACCAGAATCAGTTATAATTCCTGAGAATGAATTCTTACTATTAGTTATCTGACCTGGATATGAATCAATAACCTAGAGCTGGAAAGCCATGCGTATAATTATACCACTTCCCCTCTTAAACTTGTTTTATTATGATAACTGTAACCAACTGTTTTATGAAAAACTACTTCTATACTATAATCTATAATCTATAATCTATTCTAAAATCAGAATTAACAAATAGGACACGTACCATTTCCAGAGAATAATTACTAATTAAATGTATTCCTTTAAATATTTCATCCATTGTCCCCCAAAAGACAGAAATTTAAATCCTCTCATATACTTTTTCTACATTATTTGGAGTTTATGATCTATTCCTAAGGAATAAAAGTACAATATTATCTTGCAGAACTGAGTTGTCATGACAAAATTAATATCAGTTTAAATTAGCTATGCAACAACATGATAGAAACAGAGAAATAGGATATAGTAGGAAACCAGTTCCATTTCCATTAAAAATAAAAGCTCTATTAATAAGCTGCTGGCATGATGTAATCATTTTAGGGTTAATGGTGGTTTTCTATCATGAAGGATTTTGCAAGTGTTAAAGTTATCAGTGTCCCCATGTATGCCTTAGCTCAGCAAAGCAGTTAAGCATGTGCTTAAGTCTCATTCTGTAATCTATTTCTCTAACCATAAATCCGGCTTCATTGACTTCTGCACTTTTTATAGCTTGCTGAGGGAAATTCATGCTACCTGTTTGGCAACATAACAGTAGCATGACAGACCAGTGCATGCCTGCACCATGTTTAGGATTTTATTAGAGAATACCTCTGGAAATGGGAGGAAAATGTAGTAACAGAGATAACCACTTCATTCTTTTCATTTTGATTAATGTAAAAAATTTTGACATGCAAATGGTGTGTTGCTAATTACAGAGTCTATTGAGGTATTGATACTGATTCTTCAGTTATTTTCATTATTATTTAGCCTTTATTTATCAACCCTGCAGGATGCAGAAAGCTACACAGGAGCCCTAAATCCTTGCAGTCTGAAAGGTAGATGGATGTCCTAAGAAATTCAAAGTTAGGGGATAAACAGAGTGAACAAGAAAAAAACAGGTTGATTTGGTGAGCACAGTTGTTTCAGGTTTTTTCCTCTCTTTTGGGTGTTAACCATCCCAGTGGCTGTACATTTTTTTATGTTTTCACCTTTTGTACATTGATGTCAGTCATTTGTGCATGTCAACCGTGTGCAACTAGATAATGCAAGTCTTAAAGGGGACTTATGTACTTTACACATCAGAATGATTGACAGCACTATGGATGTACTGGTGCTGTAAATAGGAGATGCAGATCCTGACTCCAAGCCCTTTACAAGTTTTCACATCATATAGGCCTAGGTGATTTTAGAAATGTTCAGAACTTTGCTGGGCAATGCTCTGCACAACTCAATCTACCTGTGAAGTTAACCAGGCTTTGAGCAGGATTAGATGGACCAGATGACTTTGTAATTTTTTCATTATGCTTTAATATCAAAAAAAAAAAAATTGACAGTGAATAAGATTCTCCAATAAGACATCATTAGTTGTTTCATTTTATTCAGCGTAATAATGCTAATTATTAAGTCAATATGTGCACACCAACATGTTAAAGAAATGTAATGAAGAGAGAAAAAAGTCGTCATGGAAGTATTAATGCTATCTTTTCAGGTGGCTAATGAGAAAATCCTGTTAGACAAGACCAGCTGAATTATGGAACATAATTTTTGTAAGAAATGCTGACGTCTGAGAATTTGTTATTGTTTCAGTTCTGGGTGGACTTAAGTGTTTCTGATATGCCACACAAATACCAGTTTTGAAAAAAGGCTGAATTTAAGCAATATTTAATTTCATAATTCTCCCATTCTGTTTCAGATTTTATTCTCTGTTTTCAACTATAGAATATATGGATAGTATATATTTACACAGGGCATGGCTGATTCTTGTGAGAGGATGTGCAGTGCCCCTTTTCCTTGCAGCCTAGGGGTTGGAGCACTGCCCATAATACAGAAGAGCTGGATCGCACATCTGCTGTACCCAGACTTGCTTTGGAGTGAGCCCTTTCAGTATCAGAATACAATGTCCAGGGCAGCAGCTGGCAGCAGCACTGTTATTAATTACACTCAGGGACATGGTGTGTAGACTAGGTTGGGACTAACTTTTGGGGTTTCGCTTAGGATGCAGGTTGACTGCCACTGAATGAGAGACTTTTAAGAAATTAGCCTTAGCCGAGAAGCAAATGGAGAAGAAAGCCAATGGTAAAGCCCAAACTGGTATTATTCAAAAGACAAAAAGAGCCATTAAAATCTTGAATAACAGTTTAAAAAATTAATGGAATACTGCAGTAAAGAAGCAAGAGATGCAGCTGTGGAAAAACTCTAGCTTTGGCAATTAACAATATCTAGGCATTCAAAACTAATCTAGAAGTAAAATGAGAGGAGAGAATATAACCAGAATTAGTTCTATGTAGATGGATGTATGTGTGAAGAAAATGAAAGGAAGATCCCCAAGAGTCCATGAGAATTTTTTTGTTGAGAGAAAACTGCAACAGTAAGACTTGAAAGAGCTGGCTGTCTCTACAAAAGAAATATAACAGAGAAAAGATGGTGCTGTCTCTACTGAAAAACCATTTGTGTGCTCTGCAGTAAGTTCTTCAAAGGGGCAAAGAACCTATGTTCAGTCAGAAGATCCAGACAATGTTACAGAGAGAGAAAACAGTTATCTTACTTAGGTTTGCCATAGGAGAAGTATATATTTTTTCTGAGCAATGACTGAGCCAAAGAACCTGGCAGAGATCCCCTCCACTCAATGCCTGAATTTTAGCTTGGTCAGTTTAGTGAGTCTTTTCAAAATCCTTGTATGCAGTCTTCCCTACGTTACTGAACAGTAGAAAGGTTATCTGTCCCAAAATTTTTATGTTTAGGAATCAGAGGTATCAAGATGATGCAGCTGTTTCCAATTTTAGACTTGTCTGGGAAAAATTCGCAATTCAGCACCCCACAACGTCTCTGAATTCCACTGACATTAGGATACCTGATCTGACCTCAGGGCTTATAATGTGTTTGAGCATAAATAATTCCAGTGTCATTCTCATGAAGAGTCCCAGGACCATCAACCTGATTGACTTTATTTTGTTTCATTTTTCCCCTTCTGTATCTGCAGTCAGATATGTGCTCTGACGCTGCTTTATTTTAATTTTTCTACTAACTTCAGGTATTCCCATAAGACAGGCACATCTTTTCTTGTGCTGTCCCGGTGCCTAACAGTCCAAAATGCAGAACAGAGTATGATCCCATCATTTTATTTCTTTCACGAGATGTGCTGTTTTCAGATGTTTGTTAGGTTTGAGACAGGTGGCACCAGCAGTTGCATGTCTAAACCTGAACTTCACTGCAAAATACTTGTACTTATGGATGCTAAGTTTTGACAGTTTTTAGAGGTCATTCTTACATTGATAATAAGGGCTGTGTCTGTGTGGCTGGTCTTAATGAATTCATGTAACTAATTAAGATTAATTAATTAGCTTTCAACTAAAACAGAAACATTCAGGGGTTTTGTGTGTAAAAAATTAGTTTTTTAAGCATAGACTTTCCTGCCTTTTTGTCAGATGTCATAAAGATTATGGCTGAACAATTAAATATCTCCTCATTGATATTTACTTTGCAAGTGATACACTTATACCTGCAAAAATAACCTCTGTCATAATGCATGGAAATGGGAAAATTGACAGGTCTTTTTGGCAATGACAAAAAGTGGTTTATGGTAATTTAGGCTAACCTTGACCTTTCATATATAAAAACATGAAACTTTTTGACACTTACGCTCTAAGACTAATTCTCCTCTTGCTTTTCTTGAGTAAATTAACACTCCACTTGTTAGCAAATGGAATGCATAAACCCCAGTCTTGGCTATGATGGTGTAGGAGATCTGTGTCCAGACCTACCTGAAAGCATCTGGACACCACTTAATCTGAGCTCACCCTCAGAAGTCTTTACTCCAGAACACAGATTCATTTAATTCTTTCAGTTTCTCTTTACCCTGACTTGTACTCTATGTCCCTTGCCTGTTTTTGCGTGCTACTGCTCCTTGGGTGCTAGTCATGCACCTACACCACGTAGTTGTTCCCTTCACAGTCCCGTCCTCGTGTCCCTCTCTCTCCAGTCAGAAGTGATGAGATAGCCTGTGCCATACTCTGACCAGCTGCAATAGGCAATTTCCCTTCCACAGAGTCTATGTTTTGCTGAAATTTAGTGCAGAAGAACTGAATTTCCCTAAAGCTTCTCAGAGTATCAAAGCTGTGTTCTTTCTTCTTTCTTTTTTCTTTTTTATTTTTTTTTTTACATTGGAATCCAATGGATAAATCTCAGAGGTTTATCTACTATGAAAAAAGTTGTATTTTTTAGTAAAAATGCACCCAGTGCTTCACAGAGGAAAACAGTGTTTCCCAAGGGGATATTGAACATGCTCAGACGAGTGCTCTGCTTTCCTAAGGACACCTGCCAGAACCTTGCTGACATATCAAGCGTTGAAAAATGTCTGGCATCGACCATGTCTCACAGAGTTTCTCCCTTTGTTGAGAGTAGGAAACAGCCATGTTATGCATATTTCTTTAATTCTCTTGGCTCCCTACACCACAAAGTTTCTCATATATTTTCTTCTATAAGCGCTGATTCCCAAAGAGGACAGAATATCCAGCTCTTTTTTTGATCTGAGTTTTAAGGGAAAGGGAACTTTAGACCAGGAACTGAACAAAGATAGGAGAAGGGTCTTTTTCACCTTGGCCTCTGATGGGAACTTCTTTGTCTGCTGGAAAATGCTTTTCTTGAAATGTTTGGTTTCTTGGTCCCTTGTCCCACTAATCATGTCATGTTGGTGCCTTCATGATCGGAAGGACATCTCGTGTTTTTTTCAGTTTAGGATTGGATATACTTCCTTGAATGTTTTTCTGATTTTTACCTCTTCCATTCTGTCCTGTATGCACAGTTTATTTCACATTTTACCTTAATAAGTTGTTTTTCACCCACATAAATTCCCATTTACCTTCTGACAACCACAGGGCAAAAACTTCCTAAAAGCACAACTGTTTTGCATGCAAATATCCATCTCTCTTCAGAGTCTGTCTTCAGAGTCTTTATTCAGTCTCTCATATTTCTCTTTGCATTGCATAGGAGACAAATCCATCAGTAAGGGAAAAGCTCTTTTTTTTATTTGGTAAGGAATTAATAAACAGAGCTTCACATTTCTCTGTGCAAATTTTTCACTTGTACAATTTTTGCTTTTTGACTATTTATGCCTCAACAAGATCCTCTGGCCAATTGCTTCCTGTAGTAGTCAGACTACCTTCTGCCAAAAGAAACGTTATGCACAGCTATCAGGCATTATTATCAACACCTATCCTGCAGTACAACTTTTGTTTGTGATGAGTAATTTAGCACTCAACAGTCTGAAACCTAAATTCACCTAAAATTGTGAAGTACTCCAAGGAGACAAATTGCATGTATCTTGAACTTTTGATAATCATCTGGTAGTTTGGGGATACTATTACACTGTGGGTTTTCAGAAAAGAAAACAAAACAACAAAAAGTTCTTTTCCTCATGCAGACTTGCTTTCCCCCTGCCAGAGCTGAGCATCAGCAGCTTGTGGTGCCCTCCTGGCACTAGGAACACAAGCTGGTGGATTGGTCCTCCCTCTCCAGCAGGCTTTAGCCTACTTTGGAGATCACTGATCCAAAATGAAACCTTCTGCATTTGTTCTACTTTCAGATGGTGAGCCAGTCCATTCTTTAATCTGCTTTGCATCTGATTCCTGGCATTTGACGAGTATTGTGAGTTTTTGTGAGCTTATAAAATGTTACCACGTTGTTAACCAAGATTCTCTCTCTCTTATCACAGTGACCTACTGTCTTTGACGGTGATTTTTGGCTTTCACCATCTTTCTCTCTCAGTGCTTTAACTAAACTGCTTGCCTAGACTGAGCAGTGCAAGAGTCAAATATTGACCTGCTTCTCTGGCTAAAGCAATACAGTACCCATTGTTCTAAGGAACCGCAATGGCTAGTTGAGAAAAAGAAATTTAGTTGTCGAATATGTTATTTCCTTGGTGAATTCTAAACTCCTCAACACTGACTGAAAAATATATGAGGGGTGAGTACAGTTCTGGCTGGCTTCAGCTACCACTTAACTTCCTACCGAAAAATGCCTTGAGGTGGCTGCTACTTTTTGTTTTGTGGATCTTAGGTTTGATATTAGAGCAATTATTATCTGAGTCATAGTTGGGCTCAGAGGTGGATGTCGAATTTTCTGAATTGCAGGACTTATAAACTCTTCCTCCCTGGGGATTCACTACCGTAAACTGAGAACAGTAGGAATGGTCTGTACGGCCAGACTGTCGTCTCTGTTCCCAGGCTCTACTGTTGGCAGTCTTCGTGTGTTCGATTGTCTATGCTCCCCCTCCTCAGAACAAATATAATTCTTCCCTTTAGCATCTCTCATGTCTCCCCTTGGCTAACAGTGACCTCTCTTCCTCATATAATTCTTCTCTCTGGCTTGTCAATAGCTTGTTATTCCTAGTACAGACTTCAGCTGCCAACTTCTACTTCAGGCATTTTCTCTTTGCTGATTTGTAAGTCTCAAGATAATTCAATGCCATATTCACTCCTCCATTTCACTCTTGCCTCCTTTGCTCTCCTCAGTGTGACTTCCAAGACTGGGTATTGAGTTTATTGTTGGTTTTTGTTTTTGTTTTTGTTTTTTTTTAAAAGGGGTTTTATGTAGCAGATATTTTATCTTGAAATTTACTGCTTTCTAACTTACATGTGTTGGGGCAACCTAGATAGACAAGAGCTATCTTTGCCTTCTGATGTGCACAGCTTGCTCTTTGGGGTCATAGTCTGGCACAGACTCAGCTTAGATGCATGTGGGACTGTTCCAACAAGGACAGCTGACCTCTTGGGACAGAAACCAGAGGGATGGCAGTAGAAGGGTATTGGTATGTGTGCAGGCTCACATGACATAGAGTCAGGGTGCATCCAGGAGAAACAACCAAGCCTGGGAAGTGGGGAGTCCTTCCAGATAAAGTAGAAAACCCTTAGCCAAGTAGATCCCTGTGATACCTGGGAATGGCATTAATAAGGAAAATCCAAACTGCTCTGATGAGTGGCAATACAGGAAAGAGTGGGCCTAAGAAGTCCCATGACACACTGTAGGTAGGCTACTGGAAGACCGAGGAAGCAGAATGCTCAGAACAAGAAAGCAAACACCTCAGGAAAAGGAGCTGCTTCTTTTGCTTTGCCAAATATAAACCAAGTAAAAGAAAAATAGTTGATAGTGTCCTAAAAGGTGTGGTCTTAGCAGACTAGGAACTCAACAGCCCCTCCCAATGCATTGCTATGCCATGAGGGACACAATCTGCCTGTACAAACATTCAAGTAATGAATGGGAGTAGAAGGGTAGTAGTACTTTTGCAGATGTTGTTCTGCTAAGACAACAGCTAGGATATGGGGTTTGGTTTTGGTATTTTTCAAAAACTGTTGAAAAGATGGAGAGAGTTCTGAAAAAATGCAGTAAGTGATTTAAGAACTGGGAAAAAAATTTTTTTAATCTTATCAGAAAGAAAATTGAGAAGGGATTTGATGAGAGTATATAAATCCCTTTCCTGAGACCACTGAAGTGATTTTGAATTTAATGGAGACTGAAACTGGTTGGAATCTGAAGCTAAGTCAATCCAGGACAGAAGTTAGATACTTTTTTTCAAACAGTGAGAGGGATTAACCATTCAAACTAACTACCATGCAATAGATTTTCTGTCTCCTGCTATTGTAAGATCAAGACTAGATATTCTCTAGAAGTTATGCATTAGTCAAACACAAATTATCCTTTCATCAAACAGAAGTTATTGGGCTCCATACAGAATTAACTGGGTGATGAAGTAATAGGTCTAACATACTGCAGATCAAATTTTATGATCTAATAGTTCATTTTGGCTGTGGAATCTAAATGTGTATGTATAGATGTGTACCTGTGAGATTGTATTTCTTAGGATCATGGAGTGTGTTGGTTTTTATTTAGCATTCTCCATGATCTCTTAATTATATCAGGTCATGTCTGTGTAAATTCTTCCCGTGCTATCCTCCTAATTAGCTGCACAGGCACACTTCAAATTCAATATACACTCTAAGCTGTAAATGTGATAGTTTCTGTAAACACTGTATGTGTTGTAGCACCCCATCAATTTTGACCAATCAGCTCTCAGAATATAGCTGGTTCCTTTAAGGAACCTCTTGATTCCGTTGAATAAAATGGGAAGGACACTGAAGCACTCCGAGGTTCTGATTTTGAACAAACTCCTCATTCAGTACTATTTGCTCACAAGAACCAGTGCTGAAGTTGAATGAGAGATTTTGCTTCTGTTTGTCCATGCAAATTCATCTCTACATATTAATTTCATATTTCAGCTGCTTATCTAGCCTGCCTCATCTCGCACTCTACGCAGGTCATCTGAAAGCAGTGGTGACACAAATGATCTTTTAAAAATTCTTAGTACTTAGTTATATAAATACATTTAGATGTCTGGTGTATGAAGACCTCTCAAATAATAACTCCTAGTTATGACTTAGTGTCTTAAGATTTATGACTAAGGAGATTTTGCTTGGGAACATCTACATACATATTTACAAAATCAGGTAGTGTATAACAGAGCTGCAGACATGTCTGACTTCAGTAAAAGCAAGACGAACAGTGAAGCTTCGTCCAAGCTGACCAAGCATAACTCATGCATCAAGACTTCTTTCTCCATCCAGGCCTGCATGTGAGAAAGTCCTGGAGATTATCTCATCCCTAATGAGCTTGACTGGAGCCTATTCACAAGTAAGTTATTACAACTATGCCTGTAGAAGGAACAGATGTAACCTGGGCTACTCTGTACATACAGTATGTATACCAGAACTACAATGATGGAAAATAGAGAAGATACATATAAATATAGATGCAGTATATTATTAAAACTACCGCATGACCCTACTGCAATAGGGTCAATTCACTGCAGAGTGGGCAGGTTCACTTGGCAATGATGTTGTGACCAGTAAATGTTTTTAGGTCATGGAGTAGTAGAGGTATTCCTCAGGATAAATTCATGACAGAGCTGGAAGATTAATCTACAAACTGATTGGCAGGTAAATGAACTTTTCCTCAGAGAATACTAACAGAGATTATCTACTTTGTAATTAGAGATGTGATTGTAACACATGTAGGCATATCTGAGTCATACTCTTGACTTCAGTAACTCCAGGTGAGGCCCAAATTACCCAGTGTCTGCTGTCAGGAGATGAGTGGCTGATGCCTTTTTCTGCAGTACCTCAAATTTCTCATACACTGGGCTTGGAGATCTCTCCAAAGGCAAAGTATGAAAAGAAATGGAACAATTTATAAATTCCTTGATGCTTTACTAGTAAGTCTGAGGCAAAGGGGTTGAAATTCTTTCTAAGCTCCCATTGATGGGTGGCCACTGACTTGAGAATATTGAGCAGGCCAGTATCAGAATTGGGAGCAGCTCCTCAATTTTATGATAGTTACATTTGCTTTTGGCCCCCTTGATTCCAGCAAGCCCAAGAAATGTAAATACTCATAACTGCAAGAAAGCAGAGTCTGGAAGCATATGAACATTCTTGACAGGGTCCTACAGTGGTTGAATTAATTACTCAGGAGAAATGTTTAAAAATGGATGGAGTAGAATGTATCCTGATGTTATAGTCCTTCCTGGCGGTCAATTCCTCCATAGGGAAATCTTTAAATCAAAAGGATTAAATAGAAGTCTACTGGAGGGAAAAACACAATCAGAAAGTCAATAAAACCCTTTCAAACTGAGTACCAAATACATTTGTTTTGAGAACTAATTCCCTGGGAAAGAAATAGTAAAATTCAATAGACAGCTAACATGATAAAATAATACAATCAGAAAATGAATACTTTATATCAAATCAATAAATTTATGACTGAAGTGCAAAGTCCTCCTAAATAAACACTTTCCAAAATAATTTGGTGCAGTTAAATTATCTGTGGAATGTTTTCCTGTTTCCAGGCCATTTACTATGGGCTGTCGCAAATCTCAGTTCCAAAGGATAGTGGGTGATATTCTTGATCTCTGATAATCAGAGAGCCTGAAGCATCTGAAAAGCAGCCACCAGAATGAAGGGCTGCTTAATACCTTTAAATAAGGAAAAGATTGACTTTTTAAAATGATAGGTACCTCACTGAAAATCTTTACATAATAAGAAAACAGACTGTTAACAGAATTTTTGTTTGGATGTCAAGTAGAGAATAGCTTTGTATTATTGGCAAATTGTGTTGCTCTACACAAACCCCTTCATTGAGCAATTAATGAGTGGAAGGTGGTAGAATTTAGTCCTATTACAGAATCATGAGAGGCTCTAGCTAAGGTCATGCTGCAGGCATTCCTGTGCATACATGTAATAGGGAAAAGCCCTCCAAAAGGAGGGTTTGCAGCTACTCTAGACAAGATGTCATCACTGTTTGCCAGTGTGCAGGGCCAGACCACGTGGCCCATGATCAGCCTATGAAAGACACGTCAGGGAAAGCAATTAGCCACCCACAAAAAGCAGACAGGCAGAAGGCTGCTGCCTGTAAGGATCTCATAAGAAGTTTTGTGCACAGATTTAAACCTAATCCATGAGGGTTTTGCACTGGAAATGTCTTTGGCATTCTCAGACCTGTCAATACTCATGACAGCTCCACAAATGCTGGCACAGTCTGAAGCTGGGAAGACGCAAGGCTTATTTTGTCATTTTGCAGATAGGAAACTGGAGCACATACAAATCAAGGGTGCAATTCACAGGCCTAAATATAAGCATCTACTGCCATTGTAAACATCTGAAGGTATCCAAAATGTCTGCATGGAGATGGCAGATGCAGGCAGGACCTACAGGAGGTCCACAGTCTGATGGGCCAGAGCTGAAGGCTGAGCAGTACAGCAAACAGGAACTGAAAATGGCTTTATACTTAGAAACCTGAACTGCTCTCTGAATCATTGTTCATGGACTGAATATCTACTGCGGGGCAGGAATTTGGAAGCAGGTATTTTGTGAGGTGATTCATTTGCTTCCATGTCTACACTTTCAAAATATGTATCATTCAAGTACTCTTTACCATATCATGTCATGGACACGTCTATTCCCTTCTGTCCAACACAGAGGAACATTTCTGAGAAAATCAGAATCTGAGAGGTTCCTCAGACTTGGACCTTAAAGTAATAGAGGAAATCCATTTATAGACAGCAATTACTGAAGCTCTACGTATTTGTAAATATGTAGAATGAGTTCATTGCATAAACAACCAATACCATTTGATTTCAAATCTAGGGGGGGAAAAATTGCAAATTTGGTCCTTCAAAAGCCAACTTATTTCCTCTCCATAATGTCTTTTATGTGAGAATTTCTTGAGCTTGGGAAATCCCATCAGGATCAGTTCAGCTTAAATATTTCCTTTCCAGCCCATTCAAACTGCTGTCTATTAAATGACTTTGTGGCTTCCTGATACTGTAGGCAGCTTAGCTGAAAATTTGATTAAGCAAAATAATTGCCTGTTGTACAGCAAGAATGTGAGGTTTTGTGGGAGAGCTGGTTTTTTGTCATTCATCTCTGTCAGGCCACTGCATTTTGATGCACATTTGAATTGATGTCATTGCTGACAAATCAGTCCCTGCCCATCTTTTGCTTTATTATGTTTTCCATTGATATTTCTGAGAAAGATCTTAAAGTTTCTTAAGGACAAGATCTGCAGTCCCAGTATCAGCTCTGGTTGATCTCTAACTACATATCACTAGTAGGGATTTAGCCAATTGAGTTATTATAGCTCAACTAAAATAGCTCCAGCAAAGTTAGAGGGTAATATCAGCTTTCAAACAAGATAGGAGATATCTCGCAGAGATGTGGAGAGCAGCTCTCCTCATTGAGTCCTATCCTATCACACAGTGTAGTGTAATCAGAAGCTTTGACTGGGGAAAAACCCATGAATTCAGTCAGGTGTCAGAGCTGGACACAAAACAAGGATGGTGGCTATTGGTTAACTGCTCCATTAATGCTGTGTGGGACAGAAGCTCTTCAGTGCCATGTACCTCTGTAGTTCCAACACTACATTGCATTCTCAGCAGGCAGTTTTGGACAGCTTTTCTCATCTCCCAAACCAGATTGCTGTTGAGTTCATGGGCATGAACTCGTGTAAGACCAAATAGTCAGTCAAGGAATGGTAGGCAGGAAGGAAATAAGAAGGAGGGAGAAGTAAGAAGGAAGTACCCTGTTGCACCAACACATAGAAATGAATAAAAGGAGACCACTGTATCATGACACAACGTCAATGTACAAAACCAAACACATTTGGTTTTTAAGGTGTTTCAGGTGTTTGTGTTGTTAATGAACATCATTCTGTCTGTGGTGTAATGTTAGTGTGATCTTCTTGGGTGTAAAATCCTCATATCACCCATTACTCTTCAGTATTTAATAGGAAAATATGTTTTGATATTTCAAGTTTGTTAGTTTTAGGGATCCGCTGGCTGACAAGGTATTTCTGTTGACCAAAAGGAAGGTTTCAAAACTTGGTGGTATAAATAAGCTAGTTGGTCTTAATACTGTTATCAACAGGCTTTTCATCTTGACTAACATTTGAAATAGAGGTTTGATGATATGTCTGATTTACAAATACAGATGACACTTTATGAGGAAAATTGGGAATAAGAAAAAATGTGATAGACAGTGTTCCAAACAAAGTCAGTAGTTGACCAGCAGTGTTTGCACTAGTGTCAAGCATCAATGGATAATAAGACACATACTTCTGAGTGATCTGTAGTCCTGAAGGATTAGGAATTTTCAAATCTCAGTCTTGGATAAACATTGTATTAGAAATACTGAGATGCACTGATATAGATAAACAAGGCATTCAGAATACCTTGGAAGATCACAGGAAAAAGAGGCTGGAAAGGGCTTTGAGAGGACATCTACTCACTCTGCCCCCTCAAGGCAATATAAACTATACCTGTGATATTCCTGACAGACACTTGTCTAACCTGTTTTTGAAAAAAACACCAGTGATGGAGATCCTTCATCTTCCCTAGGCAATCTATTCCAAGGCTTAATGAGAAAGTTTTTCCTAACGACTATCCTAAATCCCCTTTGCAGAAATTTAAGCTCATCAATTCTTGTCCTATCTACCAGGGACATGAAGAAGAGATTATTCCCTGTCTGTGTGAATACACTTCAAAATTATGAAAATTTCTGGCTTCATTTCCCGGGGATAGGCCTTGCAATTTCAGGAGGTAAAAGAAGACTGGTAAGAAGAGAAGAAGTCAGGAAGCAGGAGAGAGCAAGTGTATAGGAGTAGGATTTCATACCTATAAACTGCTATATGCAGATATAAAAGTGATGTATAATGGATGTACATTTTATGAATTAAGGTGCTAGAAATCAGTGAGTAAGAGTGCAGTCTAAGACCACAAACAGCCATGGGAAAACTTCTGATTTTTGACAGGGATCATATCAAGACCAAAAAGATAAAACTTGTTAGCTGTCTTGGTTGTCTGCCTCAAAGGCTGATTCTGATGCCAGTTTCATTTTGCAAAGTGGCAATTGGTTTCTGACTTTGTTTTGAGGTTTTGGCAGGAGGGCAAATTTGAAACAGAGAGAAATTATTTTTATCACATTGGGTAATAATAAGATACATCTCTGTTAGCAAAGTAATTTAGACAAGTAGGAGCAGTCTGATAGGGCAAAACAGTTGGTGCTGAGGACCCCATATGCACACTCTGTGCGTTTCAGAAAGGGTGAATCTGGATTAGCTGTGGCAAAAGCCTTCGGACTGAATGCCTCTAAGCAGTGGGAACACCGTATGTGCACTTCTGGAGAACACTTCCTGGTGTATTTCCAACAGGAATACAGCTGATGCATGCCAATGTGTGATGTGAAAGAAGTGAACCAACACCCAAGTGAAGGCAACTAGGAAATGCACTTTGTAAGTGCAGTCTTGATTTGAAATAAAATGCTAATTTCTTTCTAGGTCAAGAAAGTGCCAAGTTTTGCTCTCTACACCATTTCAACAGACAGCGTCATGGCCAATTTGATATTAAGCTTCGAAACTGGTTACTCAAAGAGAAATAGTTTCCCTAACCAATACAAACTTCAATCCATGTGACAGTTTTGCCTTAAACCCCTGGATTTTCAGGGCCAGATAGTATATATTCTGCAGTCAGAATATTCATTTAAGGAGTTCCCATCCTTCTCTTTCCTCCCAGTCACTGCTTGATCCCTCATTTTTGCTTACATACTTGTTTATGAACTGTGAACTTCATCTGGGTTCTGAGGGGCAATGGGAGAGCAGACCAAAATAGCCAGAATGACTGCAGAGAAAGTAATTATATCATCATCACAAGTGAAGAAAAAGTTGTGAATCTTCAGTCTTGGGAAATGATGGACCTTGCCAACAAACATCTGTCTGAACCGTAGGACTGACAAACTACTTCTGCAGTTATTTTCTGCTGCCCCTCAAAGTGAGTAGATTGTTTAAAGAAGGCATAGAGTGAGGGAGCTCGTCCTAAGGGATTGCTTTTGCTGGATAGACAAGAGAAGAAGAGCAGCATGGGTGATGAGGAGAAAACTATAGGGATCTAGGTAAGATGGTGAAGCCTTGGTAAGGATTTTAGTGTTGATACCAGAAAAATGAATGACAGAAAGGAAAGGTATACAATGGAGGCTGTTTGGAGCAGTCCCTAGCCCTAATGCTGCTTTTCTGGTGTCTCTTCCATACTTCAGACATAATTGTATGGTCATTTGAGCCAGAACAGACAACATCTTTTTTTACCATACTCAATTTTCAGCCAGGTCAGTGTCCTGGTCTGCTTCACTGTGTGACCACACAAATGATCAATGGAGAATGGGGTTTAGGAGAAGGAGCAGAGGATCACCGGAGTCATCATGGCCACCTGAAAACCTCTGTGTAAGCTTTGTGCAGATAAAAATGAGGGAAATGCAAGCCAGACTGACTAAGATGAATGATAATGTTATTCATCCCTGTGGTTTGGAAAGCACTTAGCATGATTTAAAATGAAAGAAATGTCCAAATATAGAGACCTGTCTTGATCCCACTGGACACAAATCTCCTTTAAAGGCAGGATGAAATTCATTTTACCTGTCTTCAGTTATCTAAAAGTAAAATGACTAAGCCAGCCACCCCAGGCTCCCTGTGTATTCCATCAGGAGAAACAGGTATTTCCAGAGGGTGATTGATCCCTTCTTAAGGTGGATGTCTGACACAGGTCGCTTAATTTTCTTTCAGAAGGTACCAGTTTCTCCCCATTGTCTAAAAAAAGAAGCAGAGTGGCTAACTCAGACTTAGATGATGAATTTTTAGGTGTGTAGAAGTAGGTGAGTTGAGCTCCATCCCAGGAAACCTCACTGTCGGGGCACCACTGCAGAGTCATATGGCCACAGTTGCATTTCACATACATGGCCAAAGTCTTAAGTGGCTTGCATACAAGTAAGGCCTCATAGGTCAATGAATGACAAAATTCCCTTACTCCAGGGCAGTAGGAGTCAGTCAATAATGAGAAACTACTTTTGCTGAGATGGCCTAATAATTCTTCCCACCAACGAATTTGATTTGTGATCTAATTTTTTACCAAGATCTTTATCTTAAATCAAAGGAAGGATTGGACTTGGTGTGAGTCATCTCATTGCCTCACCAAACGTAGTAACAATTTGAACTTTTTAAAATTTGAAACAGATGTTATGATTTAATAATATAACAGAAATCATTGGAATCAGGTATATACTTAAAAAAAGCTTTTTTCTAACACGTGTGTGGATTTCCTTGTTTATTCAGTTGTGGCATTTCAGCATTCTGTTCAGCTGTAAATATTTTATTACATGCCATTTATTTCTGTAATGTATAAATGCTTTTGTCATACTTTAGTCAGGTTCTGTCATGATCAGAACAAGAGTTCAGTTCATTTTTTCCCCATAAAACTGAGTTTGATTTTTCTCAGTTTTACCAACAGCTACAAGTCTCCCAAATCCAGGCACTATGTAAAATTTCCTTGGTTTTACTACTGGCCTCACTAATGTTTAGATCAATAAACATCACACTTTGCTGTACCAAAAAAAGTCTCATTTTGAATCTTTCTGCTCCTCAGAGACTCACTCTGCATCCTGCCAGTGTGCTGATGAAACATCACCTTCTGCGTCATGAGGTGCCCCATTACACTGGGTCTGTGGTAGTGCAGAGTCAGTGTCCTAAGAAGAAAAAGGACATGAACATACATGAATAATGCACAATACACTTCTTACTCTACCTGTTTAGCTAAGCGTTAAAAAACAAAAGGCAAAACAATATAATTCTTATCTTTAAGCAGCAGATATTTTACATGATTTCCCTCTTGTATAATTGCATGATTTATAAACTAAATCATATCCACACTAAATCACATCCACATTAAATGACATCCAGCATAACTGGCATTTACGTATCAGATTCCCAAGTGAAAGATGTGTCATGGAATTATTGTCTTACCCAGGGGAATAAAAAAATTACTGAGAGTTACTCAGATAGCTAGCAAATTGTGCCAAGTTCACCAGGAGCCATAGTAGGTATTACTATCTGTAGGGAAAAAATAAAAAGGAACAATCTGGGGTAAAAGTTTCAGTGAGCAGCTCCAGGATATTTTCTCCTGTGTTTTGTTTGTTTGTTTGTTTGTTTGTTTGTTTTTATTTTAAAGCTACGAAAGCCAATCTTCACTCAGGAAATAGGATTTTTTGTTTACATGTGATGAGTTTGTCTTTTGACAGTTTTTCTCTTTAATCAGAGTTTGACTCTATCACAACAAATGGCATTTGTGTTCTTCTGATCAAAAAGCTAGACAAGATATAATTAGAAATACTTTAGCTGACCTTTCATAAACCATGATCCCCAACAAAATTGTTCAGAATCACATTAAAAATGGTCTTACATCTTTTGTGGGTACAGACAAGATTACAGGATACTTTTATTTTAGAATAATTACACAGTGACCTTCAGTGTTATTTGCAAAGGTCATATTCTCTTCACATACCCTTGATTTCCTTTCAGTTTTCCCTTTTGTCCCACCAGACATAAATTTAGCAAAGGAAGAAGAAAGAGAGAGTATTTTTTCTGTGGTTGAAAACTGAAGAAGATAGTTCAAAGTCCCCATAGGCACTCAGAGGGCTGTGGGCTATGATAGGCTATTTTCTACCATTTAGCTCCTGTATTATCACTACTCCTTTTTCTTCATTATTCTCCACTTATCACATGCAGCATCACTACAGAGCCCAAATAGAGAGTTGTAATTACCCAGCTGCCACCTGATAGTACCCCTTCTATCATCTTTATCTCACAAGGCCTTGCTGTTTCATCATTGGATAAAACTTGCCCATGGCAATGCCTGTGATAGCACATCTCAGAGATACATTTAAAGTTTACTCATTTATCGCAGAAAAATGCTGAACCCATGCAATTATTAGATACACTTGCCAATTTATTTGTTCAGTAAGGCTACTGTAACTCCTTTTTTTATCAGCTATTTGTTCTGTTCTTCTTGAAAACACTGAGGTCACCATTGGGCACTGAGGTGAAATAGAAAATTTCTAAGCTATCCAGGCAGAAGGCAGCCCAGACACTCATTGATAAAAACAGACCTATGCTTTCCCTGGCTATGTGGTGTGAAATACCTGTATTTTGTGTATATTTTTTTTCTTGTATCACCCCATGAAGCTAACTTGTGGGGCACATGGCTTAAGCATCCCATGCTCCTAAAGGAGATTTCATACACTGTGCTACGACTGTCAGGTTCAACCCAGAAATACCACATTTTGGAAATAAGTAGTCTGCTGACAAGCGTAAAAACTGAGCGTAAAAATGCGAGGACATAATATTAAATGTATCCAGATGCAATTGCTCTATGAGTAGTCAGCATCTGCTCTGGACTGCATGTCTGAGTCTGATATTTTAAATTGGTATTTTTCTCTGGGATCGATGTACACTTCCTGTCCTTTAAAGAGAAATAAAATATAGGAAATGGGAGAACTGAGAGTAAATGAGAATTAAAAATAATTTTTTCCTAAAATTTTCAAATTACATTTACAATATAGCAACAGCAACACTTCCAGCTGAATCCCATGCCAGTGCACCCTATGGGGAGCCCCACAGAGCTCCCAGTTACTGTGTGAGATTCTCACTCATTTTACCTGGGCAGTGGGGCAGACGGCCTGAATTCAGGCTGTGCTGATTTGCTCTGCAACCTTGGTCAGTGCATGCAGGATTTGCAAACGTAGATGCTGAAGTGAGACATGGTGAACAAAATCAACACAGGCACAGCAAAATCACTGGGATCCCAGCACCAAGACATCCCGGAAACTCCTCAGGATTCCCTTGGAGCAGCCAGACACAGCAGCTTGGCTCAGACATGGTCCTCTCTCCATGCAGGAGGGTCTGTATATCTCTCTGGTTGCATCCCACTTGTCCCCAAGGCAGGGAAGGCAAAGCAGGGTGAGCCTGTCTGGCTCCAGGTACCTAAAGTTGGTCTCACCTGGTACAGAGGTGATTGCTTCTTTCCTGAATCCCAGCTAGCCCAAACAGCAGCAGAGCAACACTACATAAGAGTTAACAAACTTGGCTAGACCTGAGCAGCTTCTGCATCCCAACATCCATGGTTTATCAGCCACCTGGATAAACCACCCACGGGTAGTCGAGAGTTGTCGAGAGAACAAGGAATCTATGAACGCGAGTCAGAGAAGCCAGAAAATTTAGAAGAGCATTGCCAGAGCTAGTCAGCGGCAAATTTGGGGAAGGAAGGTATGGCAGAGCTGCTGCTCTGCGAGGGCATTTCTTCACAGCCAGTGAGAGACATCTGCCTCCCTATGGGCTTCTGCAATGGGATGTTACTTCTGAAGCTGGGGGCTTCAGCCAGGACAATCCTCTCTGGAAACAAACCTGGTAGGAACTTCCATCCTCTGTTTTCTGTTGCTGCCATCCTTGTTCTGGGATAAACTGCTTTGAGACTTGTTCTCATTACCAGGATCACTTAGGCTAACCACAGCATTCTGGCACTATAGAGGGAAAGGGGATCTTGGAGATGTTCTGGAGACGATTGCCTGACATGCCCTCTGTGAGATAAACACCAGGATCCCACTGAGTCTTCTATTCGCCTTCCAAACACTACACACATACCACACCCTTCAGAGAAATTCAGGTAGTTTCAAACTTAGGGTGTTCATGAGAGAAGCCTGAAAAGTTTTCACAAAGCTCTCACCCACTTAAAAAAAAAGAGAATGCCATATAATTAGTGGAAATTGGCATTGAATATTGGCTCCACAAAGTATGTTAGAGTTATTTTCTCCGTGCCCCCAAATACCTCTGAACAGTGTTTGTGTGCATCCTGACACAAAATGACATACCATATCATGAATTTTTAACTAATATTTTATTGTTTGCATGCATTTCATAAATTTTTATTACTTCTTAGCACTCAGCATTTTAGTATGGAGTTTACTATCGCAGTTACTAAAAAAACCAAAGCAGAATCTATTGCTCTTTTAAAAGCAGTACTTTTAATTAAGCAATGAATGTGTAGCTGAAACTGTGTGCCATGCAGTGAATAGTTGGCTTGCATAACTGTGTAAACACTGACAGAGAGACTGAGCAGCTCACAAGCCCTAAAAGGCCTTTATTGCAGGTACAGCAGTCATTTTACCATATAACATAGTTAATATTCAGGAAATAAAATTATAAATAATATTTAAATATTTGGCTCCATTTAAACAATTTTAGTTTTGAAACAGAGCTGAACCAGATGCTGGCTTTCTTCAGTGAGCCAAAACCAGCATATGGCCCTCCAGATCTGACTGTTCCCCCCACTAGCACCACGTATTTTTCTTTTTGAGGAAGGTAAACCCGAGAGGTAGCATGTTCATCCTCTCCAGGCAAAGCTCCTCAGGATCTCAGCAGCAGGACATTTGTCTTTTCTTGCTTGACAACTACTATAAAAGACCTGGAGAAGTTTGTCATTCAGGCTGCCGAACTACGTTTATAAGGGCTAACTGATGGTGAGGAGCAGATTGTTATTTCCCCTTACTTCCTCCTGTGCATGGAGAGCAGGATGGTGATTTTCCAGATGCAAAAAGGTTTGACTCACCCCCTCCTTGCCAAGCATGAGCTTGGCTATATGGGATCAGAGAAGTGCTCTGTGGAAACAGAGGAGCTGATTTATGCTGACTCTCCAGATTCATGGAAGAGAGAGAAGGCAGCATCACTTTCTGAATCCATCAGACATGCTTTGCAGCTGGTCTTGTATTTCTATGGCCTAGAAATAGAAACCCTTGCAAAATTAACCCCACAAGAACTCCATTTCCAGCTGCACTCCTGGCTCCATCAGCCCCCTACAGACCCACCAAAGACTCACACCTCAGGCCTTGGAGGTCAGTCCCTTTCTTGATGCTGATTGGAGGAGTCACTAACAATGGAGTCATGAACCCTGGAGGTATTTAAAAGATGTGTAGATGTGACCCTTAGGGACACGGTTTAGGGGTGGACTTGGCAATGCTGCGTTAATGGTTGGACTCTATGATCTTAAGGGTCTTTTCCAACCTAAAAAATGCTATGATTCTAAAACTAAGTAATGAGTGAATCATAGCACAGTGCTGGTACCTGCTGTTTGTGCTGCAACATCACAAGATTCTGTTCTGGTCGGTAGCCCAGACTTGGGCTATAGTACCCCAAATAGTTAAGGAGATAGTGTATGCATGTCCCAAAGAGATGGAGCTGAGACATAAAACAAACAACAAATGTTAACATCCTCCCGGTCTTCTTGAAAAAAAAAAACCAAAACAACAGAACAAACAACCCAAAACAAAACCAAAGAACTTTTTGGGGAAAAGCCTGTAGAAATTATTAGGATTCTCAACTGTATACTTAAAATATACTCATAGCCAATTGAGACCAAGTTACAAATATGCTGATTCCACACTTAGCCAGCTCCACATATGTGAATTTGGATCTTATGAGGATTTAAGACCAGGGAGCAGTGCCCAGGGCACTGACACTGCTGTGTACTTAGTGCCATGGACACATGTTACACAGGCTCTCACAAGCTTTGCTTTTGATTCTGCTGAAATAAATCTTGTTCTTATCTAGATAATGAGGGCTTTTTTGAGGTCTTTGGGAGGAGAGGTAAGGGATGCCTCTGTTGTTTTTATTGCATTTATCTAAAGGTCCATTAAATAGATTGAGCCCTTGAATAAGAAATAAGCACATGCTGGGGCAAAGCCTTATTCAACAAAGCACTTACAAATATGCTGAAACTTAAGCATAAACCTTGTATTCTCTTCAGTCCTCGGCCTGATATAGGGGACATCCATTTGCTCACACCAGGATGTTAAGTCTTAAAATAATCAAATTATGTAAGATGTGTTCAACCTGGGTCAAGTCCAGAGAGGAGACAGATCAATAGCTGCAGTTTAATATAGACCTTCTTGAACTTCTTGTTTGGCATTGTTTCTGAACAGCAGAGGAGAGGAAATCCAGACTACCTTAAAGTTGCTCCAAAAAGAATAAATCAGCCTCTCCATCTGTGTAATATTCCTTGCATTTCTGAACCCATGACAGAAAGTCCTTTTTACATATTCATGAATGCACATTTGTATGTATTGCTATAATATATATATATTCCCTGAAATACCTTTTTAGTAATTTCTATTATGAAGTTTTGAAATGAGAAATACATGTTTAGTGTATTTACAGACATATACAGATCTAGGTCTTTGTAAACAGGCCTATACTATAAATCCACAGTTTAATTTTGCCAAAGCAACACATTTTCCAGGCAGAAAATGTGATGCTCACCTGATGCCCAGGTAATCTATACTATTAGATTACCTTACAGCAAAGAGGCAGTCCTGATGATGGGTAGTTAAATTTTTTGGTCCAAAATACATAAAAATGGGACAATAATTGCATCATCCTTCGTAACAGTGTAAAGTTATTGCCATTATTAGAAGAATGTCCTGAGAGTTCAGTCCTAAGAACTGAGGGTGTGCTCTGGAAGAAGAGAGTTGTTGTCATTGATATTGCAGTGTTTATAAAGAAAGCAACGAGTTATTTTTAGAATCTCTTGTACATATTTCTCTCTCAAAATCATGTGCCAAATAACCTATCACAGTTGTTTTTCTTATTGCTGTTACTGGGAGTATCCAGAGTGATCTGCCACAGTACCAGGCCCTGTAAGACCACAGAGAGAGATGTAATCATGCCCCGTGACACATATATCCTAGACAGAGAAAACAAAGGGGCAACATGAGCAGAGGACAAAGACCTACAGAGAGATGGTGTAATGCTGAAGCTAAATCAACTGTAAAGATCTGTCACCCAGCCCGATCTCCCACATCTCCAAAGCCTCAGATGGCACCTTAAAGGATGGCCCCTCTTAGACCTTCTCACATTTTGCAGATGCCTGTAGATTGATTCAGTGAGTGCTGTACTGATCCAGTGGAAAACACCCTAGGTACCATAGCAGAGCTTCCACAGCCACACATGGAAATTATGGGGTCAACATTCTCCTGTCCAGCTCTTTCCCAGGAGAAAGAATCTGTCAGACCAATAGAAGAAAACGTCAGCACTGTGCGTATGACTGAAATAATGTCAGCACTGGCACAATACTGACCTTCAGCATATATTCATGGTGTTTTCTTCATATCTGGCTGAAATGCAGCCTTTGATGGATCAAAAAGATGCTCTTCCCAGCAGGACCATTGCTGTTTTTTAAAGCAGGACATTGCTTGCACTGGGAGGAGAAAGGTTCATGTTACAGTAGGGACAGTCCCCTTGGCCAAAGGAAATTCCTTAGAATTATATTTTAAAAGGGGCCATATTCTGCACTGTGGATTAGGGCCTGAGTCTAGTTCAGCAATCTGGCTAGAAACCAGCTCCTCAGAAACAAACACAGACACCACCTACACCTGTGAAAGAATAAGTTAGGAAACCTCTCCTCAAATGAGAAAATGAAAACACAGCAGAAAGTTAGTTTCACATCTTCCATAGGAGATAGGCATTGTTTAAGGAGATACTTCACAGCTCTCAGATTTATCAAGGCTAGCTACAGAAATGGTCTTTCACATAATATTTTACCTGGAATGAGAAATTACAAGAACTTCATGGATGCCAGGCATGGAGGTAACTATTTCTTTGGAACCTTGTAAATGTTGGCTATAGGCACTGGTAGGGTTTCAAGCTGGTTAGACATTCCAGGGTATTTACTGGTCCCTACTGATAACCCTTAATCAGTGGGTCATATTTTATTCTGATATAAAGGCCCTTATTCTCTCAGCAGATTCTGTTCTGATTTCTTTCTGCAACATCGTGGGAATCACTTTGTACTATTTCAGTTAATTATCACGTTAGCAATGCTAGTTGTTCCATAAATTCCAGGATTGTCTATAGTGACCAAGGTATTTATAATGCAGGCTCTCCAGTACAGTAGTTGATTTTAGTGCTAAATTACGTATTTTTGTAAGCAGCTTTCCCCTCAGCACTCACCCACTTTAAGGAGTGTTAGATGAATACCATTCAGTTCTGCTTTCAGACAATAAAGCCTGATCTTACAGACTCTGCTTTCACTATAATTTTAGCTGTGTCAGTCAGAATCAAATAGCGGGGTAAGATGGAGAGGGAAAATGTTAGCCAGGACAGATCCTATTAACTGCAATACTTCTTGCTTATTGTGAGCTGAGCTGTAAACTAAGTATAGCTTCTAAGAAAGCTATAAATGAATCTCACCCTTGTCTGTTTAGAAATTGTTGATTTTTTTCTAAAACTCAGTTTATCCTTATATTCATTAACCAGGAACTGTCATTTTTCAGAGAAAATTGATTTTACTAACATGGTTACTTACCCCTCTGAAGTAGATAGTGGTGGATACATTTTTCCTTTCTCTCTCTGATGGACAGACCTTTATGACAGATCACATTTTAAACTAATGCAACTATACAGTCTCAAGTCCCTTCCTCAGTCATGCACCCCTCTAGCAGTTCAAAGGACAACATTTCAAGGGTTTCATTTGCCTCCTCCCTCAAACGCAGCAGAAGTTTGTAAAATTGTTTTGAAAGCATTTGTCTTTACAACAAATCTAAAGATGCCTAATACTTCAGTAATCTGGTAAATAGCAAATAAAAGTCTCAGGCATACTCCCCTGCTACTTCCAATACTTTGAAAGACAAAGGCAAATTGACTGCCAGATGAGAGTTCTCCAGTACATAAATCCTTGTCTGCAAAGCCACAGAAACTTTGCACAATGCCTTTATCTTTCCTCTCTTTGACTGTGGTGATATAATGGGGACACTGTGTTCAAACAGCTATTTGCTGGAAAAACTGCAAACACTCCAAAAATTAAACCTAGCACAATTGCATTCAGGCTAATGAAAGCTGGGAATGTTACAGAGGTGACGCTCTCCATCTTTGCGATGAGGGTGCATTATGGGACCTGTCATTCCCCAGCACTCCTGGCTGCCAATCTACTGTAGGGAACAGTGCTAACAATACCCAGTGCCTTCCCGACTATGGGGTTCATGTCACAAAAGGGCAGTTGGCTGACGAACGGGGAGGGCCAGCCGGGGGAGAGCAAGCGGGAGCACACGAGGCTACTTGAGCAGGGCTAAACTCTTGAGCCATTGATAACTACTTTAATGCATGTCCTCAGGCAGGACAGTGGACCACAGGGAGCTCTTGCTAAATAATAAATGGGAACTGGTATTTTTGTCTGTATTCTCGATTACAGTCACAACAAACTGTTATACAAATACTTAAATTACCTGCTTCTCCCACCTCTAAGAGAGATGGGCCAGAGGCACAAACTGGCAGAATTAAATATACTATTTCTATGTATAACCATAAAAATACCCTTTTCTCCAGCATTTATGTGACAACCAGTAAAAGCAAAGCTACCTGTGACAAATATGTCAAAGAAATGTTATTATTCGCAGAAGATACTTCCAGGGAAATCACTATCTAGCTGGAATTTGCTTACTTGCTCAGCCCTTGACTCTTACTGAAGGTGTCCAGTGTCAGGTGTCAGAGTTCAAGAGGGTATCAACTACAAGGCATTGTTCAGCACATCATTAATCTCCCGAGGAACTCCATCTGTGGCACACAGCACTGCACACTGGCTGCAAACAATAGGGGAGAGGAGCGGATGGTGAGTGCTCCCACATGAGACAACTGGAAGCCTGGAACAAACAAAATGAAGCAGTGCTTAAAAAAGGCTAGGCTCGAAGCTAGGTCATGTGGCACAGGTTAATTAGAGTCCCCTTTAGGACTAGGAGGCAAGACTTCTGAACCAAGGGAGGGGCCACTCCTGTCTTGCCCACCAGTAGTGGTGGGAAGACTCTCATTGATCTTTGAATTTGGCCCTGTATGAGTTTTGTATTTTCAAAGCCCCTCAAAACTATTTTCGAAAATGATGCAGACACAGCAACTGAAGTCATGCAGGAAGTCAGTGTGAGACCCAGGGAATGAGCTCAGAGAACGGGAGTTATCAAACACATTACAGACCTGGTGTCTTGGAGGGCTCAAGGTTGAAGCAGCCTGTGTTTTCAGCATGGTATGTTAATAACAACCAGCATTTGAGCTTCTCTGTTTTAGATACACTCACCCAAGCAAGCTTCCTCCCACTTTAGAAAAAGCCAGGGTCATACAGGGGTGATGCATCTGCCTGATAGCTCAAGCATACAGATTTAACAATGTGTGCTAGAGACTCCTGGGACAGGCAACCCAGAGAGGAGAGTTGTACATGGCTGCAGGTGTGCCTCAGACGGCCTTCATGGATGCACACACAAAGTAGATGCCCATTTGCCTTTCCACATATTTAGCATGGTCAGCCTGCAGAATATCAGTCATCCAGAGTCACAGATGATTAGGAACTAACTCACTTCTTTAATCCACAAACTTCTTGGCTACCCACAGAATTTGTTCCTAATTCTCTGATTATGGGTAACTCTCCCATGACTGATAGCCTCTTCTGATAAACCTTGTAGTGTAGTGTTTAGCATAGTGGTGGGGCTTTTACATCATCCTAATTCAAAAGCTAAAGAATAATGAGACCTCTGCCAACTAGCCAAAATAAAAACAGCAGCAACAACCCTAGTTACCATTCATTCCCATACCTACCACAACTATGTGCACAGCACCCTGCAGCTGCTGCTGCCTACAGTGCCAGTGCCCGGCACAGGCAGCCGTCAGGTACTGGGTGGGATGGATGTTTTGGTGGACCACCATTGAGTTTGATGCTAAGGTCATGATAATGTACCACTGTAATGTCTGAGTCTGCAAGGTCAGATGAACATAAAATCCAGTGGTAGACAGTCCTCTGCATTCCAACATTGCAATAAGATCCTAATTAAGTCTGTACAAGTTATTGATTTTTCGATTCCCACATCCCCACTAATTCACCTGTCATAGAGTCCTCCTTATTCGCATGCTCGATGACTGGTTAAACGTTTTTCCAGCTGATTAACTATGGTGAGAGTTGAGAGATCACACTCAGAGTGCCTCGTAGCTCAAATGAAGAAAGGTCACCAGGGTCCACGTCTTACTCCAGTTGTCCAATATTTATTTAAATTATTTTGAAGAAGGAATCCATGGGAGAGAGTAAGAAACGCATTCCATGTTTCATAAATTGAAGTACTGACAGAACCTTGTGAAAGGTGTTGTCTCAAATCTTTAAGAAGGAAGTAAAATTGAATTCAGTCCTCTGGATCCTGAGAGAGTTAGGAATTATAAACTACAGACTAAAGCCACCGTGGATAATTTTACTGTTACCTTACATTCCCATCTTTCTTGCAAAGAGAATAGGAAAAATATAACCCACTATTCCCAAATACTTTTCTTTAATAGAGTTACTTTTGGTTACTTTTCTTGTCACTGAATATTATAACTTGGTTTGGAAAGGTTATGAATCACTATATTACCTTCTACATTTACATTAAGAATAAGGAAATATTTTGTCTTTCTGGTTTTCTCTAATAAGAAAATTTTTAGTTTGTTGACATTTTTTCAATCAGCAAAATCCAATGGAACAAAATTTAATGGAAATTAAGTTTCCAATTAGTGCTTCCAGAAAGGAAAAATGGGTCTTTCAATAATCTATATTACAAGCACCTAGTAATGTTATAATTTAAAATAATTAAGCAAAAGGTTTATAATCCACTGTGGATCACACCAGCAGGCACGTTTATTCATAGGTTTGTAGAACAAGAGGTGCTCAATACTGATCAAGGGTATCTGAATTTAACAAAATAGAAATGTCTGAGAATAGTTATTACGATGACAGCCTGTCACATAACAGAAGAAACATCTTCTACCAGAAGGTTAATCACAACAAAGCAAACAGCAAAAGCCTTAAGGATATACTGTATCCTTCCTCCTTCTTTATTGGAAAAAGATGTGCTCATTAACAGTGAGGATTTCTTTTGCTCCAAGCATCTTGCTAGCTTCCTAGAAGTCTTAACAAGAGGGACTATATTTGTGTGTGAGGTTAGACTTAGTTTCAAGCATTCTAATGGTGGGTTAATTGACTTTGTCCTAAATCACGTGGTGGATTGCTCCATTTCCTAAATTGTTAACTTAGCAGAGGTTAACACAGGAAAAAAAAAAGCCTATGTAGAAGCACTAACATCTTAAAGAGTCAGGTGTTCTAAGGTTCCTCAAACTATTAATCCACAAGTGCCCTATCCATATTGAAGAGGTAAGTACTATAAGTCTCACTCTATCCTCAGGTATTCAGCCTACTAAGTTTTGTGGTCCCTCAGCACCTAGTGAACTTAGAGAACAGCAGAACTTAAGAGGAAGAGGATGTTATTCATGAACTGGACTGTGTTACATTCAGTAACCAACCTATGATAACATCAATCACCTCCTCTTGTGGATTTGGGCAAGCTGTAAACCACAACAGGAGAAATTAAAAAAAAAAAAGAAAAAAAAGAAAAAAATAAAAGAGAAGGAAACCACCATATTTGGCAGGCAGTCTTTACTGAAACAGTCCAATAACAGATTATGAAAGAAAGTAAGTCAGTAAAGTTGCACTGACGTGGTATAAAACTGCCTAATTCAGTAAGGCAGCTCCTCACTGAGCGTAACTTCTCAGAATAATGGCTCAACAAGAGCGTGTTGCTTTTTTTAAGTTCTCCATCTTACTATGATTTATCTTTTTTTACTTTATCTCTGCAAATACTCCAGGTCCTGGTTTTGCCTCCCTTGTTATGTTTTTGAAGGAAGGAAAGAAAATACACTGTTTATCTACACAGCTATCACGACAGACTGCCAGGCAATTATCTGTTGGAATCAGTCAGTCTAATTACAAATGTGCAAGCTTCTACACTAGTTGACACATTCTCCAAAAGAAACATTCATTGTCAGATCACCTTCTAGGTCATGATCGCTGGGCTCATGGATGGCACTATGTACACAGCAACAAAAGCCAGTCAACACTTTGGCCAAATGTGCAGCCAGCACTTTTTTGTCTGATTGAGTCTTTCCAGTTCCTTCCTGCAGCCCTGGAAAAAAAGCAGGCATTGTGCAGGCAGGGAGAAAAATCACTAGTGCCCAGCACCTGTGCAAGAGCTCAGAGCGCATTATACTTATCCAAGTTTGCAAATAAGGGCTGCTACTGTGATTCCTGAACAAAAGGAGCTATTAAGATAAGTGAAACTCTTGCTCCCTTTCCTGCCAGCTGAGTAGCATCCTGATCCCCTGGGTACCTCGGACCCTCACTGCTCCCAGCTGGCTCTGCCCACCGCAGAGGCAGGGGCAAGCTGCTTGGCAGCCCGGGGTTGGAGTTCAACATTTCCTCCCTTCCTGATCTCATTAGCATGAGGTTCAGACAGAGCTGCTCCATTCAGAGCCCTGGCCTCCGCTTGGTTTGGGGGTCTCTAATTCCTGTTTCTGGCCACTGTGCAACCAAAGAGAAAGCAGGGGGTGAAATTATCTGACACTGCTCTTTTCTGAGGGGAACAATGACTGCTGGTAATCAAGCAAAATGCCATCAGCTAATGAAACTCTTACGAAAAGTACACGTTGATATTTTGGTAAAGCTACATCCTCAGGAGTTACTATTTCTCCTTCCAGAACAACTTAAGAGGAACAGTAGAAAAGGAAATAAACTGCAGCCATCCCTGAGTTTCTGTTTCTTCCTAACAAGTTGCAAGTAGATAGAAATGGAGAGAAGGATCACATGGAGATTACAGTCCTTTAAAATTCAGTCCCTTACAATGCATAACTTTCTCACATTGGAATGAAAAATCATTCACAGAGATGTTTCAAGGCATCATATATATTTTTAAAAATATATGTATTTATATGGCATACATCTATTTTTAAAGAGATTTACAGATGTCATCTACTTACCTCTCTTGAAGATTAGTACATGATAGCTTTTCTCTTTGGAGAAAGAAGTGAGGAAATAGAAACATTTATGAAGGTGTGACTCTCCTTGCTCCCTAGCTGTAAATGAAGTCAGCATCTGGCTTGAATGATCTTAATTCTTGTCATATTTCCAAGATAAGAAAAGAGATGATAAAACAGTTATGTGACTGATATGCATATCTTCTACCCAGCACTGTCTAGTTCCTGGTAGGTAACTGACCTAAATGCTGGAAATCCCAGCAAGCCAAGGTGTTGTGTCCGAGTTTGTCTCTCTTGCCTCTTTGGACAGCAGATCTGCTTGGGAAGGGACCTTCTTTTAATACGTGCACACTGCTTGGCATAAGCAATGTGATGAGTTTATGCAACATCATTTGCCATTACACTGCACTATATGCTGTTAATGCACAATGTTAATTCACTCTGCGCACTCTGTGTACTCTGCTAAAAGACTAATGTACTATATACTGTGTTGTACACAAGATCTAATTTCTGGTTTTACTTAGATAAATGCAATTTAATAAGATCAATGCCTTGACATGCTCATCAAGACAGATCTCAGGTTTGACATTGCTCAAGCACTTAACCTTCTTCTTCCTGGAACCATAAGAGATTGATTTATTTTACTTTGTTGCCCAAACGTTGTTCCTTAAATCAAATACAATCACCTTTCTTTACCTACATATGCATATCAGCCTTTGCACCTCCCCTCCTTCTTCAGCCCTAGTCATCTTTGAAATCTTAGGACTAGCTTTGAAAAAAGGTGTCGGCTTCTAATAGGAACAAATCATTGGTCAACTAACCTTGTCCCCTAGATGGTGCATCCAAAAGCAAAACACATTTGTTCCTTAAAATCATGCTACCTCTCTTGCTGCCAGAAAACTAGCCCCCAGTTAGGGCTCTTGACTGCCCTGCTTTATAGGACAGCTGCTTAAAGGGTCCTTGAGAACACAAAATAGTCAAAAGAAAGTTACCGCACTTTAAAATGTTTATCTCTATTGGTATAAATTCCACCCTTTTGCGGAGGACCTGAACCTCTGCATTAATATCATCTGCACGTGTGAGTGCCCGTACTCCTGCCACAGCCCCTCTTTCCACTCTACAGCTCCTTCTCACATCAAGGTGCAGCTTTTTGCTATTTAAATGGGCTCCACGAGGAACAAGGTGCCTTTCAAGTTTTAAACAGAAAAGCAATCTTCAAAGCAGCCCAGAACCTGCTTCAGGTAGGAATGTGAAGGGATGGAATAAAGAGCGTGGGAGGCATGGTATTATTTTGGAAACAGGGAAATCCCAATTTTATTAACATCTCTGAAGAATCCAAATGTTTCTGCACCTGGGGTTTTCCCAGGTGGGATGGGGAAGTGCATTTTAACATTTGATAAAAACCTGTATATAGGGCCAAACTGAAAAATTCAGGTAGAACAGAATATTTCCAGTCCAAAAACTAACTGCTTATGAAATAGCTGTACCTCATTTGGGAAATGTGTGTTTCATCACAGCACAGTTTCAGATCTGCTTTGCCTTTCCTGCAAAAATATCACACGCTTTTCTGTTACATGACTTGCTAACAAAAAAATATTGTAAAAATACTTTATTGCTTGATATCGACCTACACAAAACCTGTGAAACCTGGTGCCTGATGAGGGCTAAAGTAATACCTAAGAGTCTCCAACAGTTGTGTTGGGGAGCTCTAAGTCTGACCTAGGAATTTCCGTCTCTCGTTGCCCCCTTTTCATATGGGGTAAGTGCACCCATACCACCTGGCACAGGAGCTTGCACACAGCCTCAGGTGAGGCCACTGAAGATAGTGGTTCTCCATTTTGCTGCTGCTCCCCAGTGTGTGAAGGGAGCCCAAGCAAAAGTGGTTCTCTGCATGTTCACAATACATAGCAATGTAACACCCTAAAGCCCATCTTTCCTCTCATGAAGAGGAAAAGTAGGCCAAATTGCCTGACTTGTCTCACAGCCTGAGGTAGCTCCGCCTGGTCCTTCGTGTAGGAGTAAACGAAGTAAAAAATTCAATGGCAAAGATTAGGGACTTCCAGGAACAAAGCTTTTTAGTTGTAGGAGGCACTTTATCTGTCAGTATTTACATCCCATGCCTATAGGACAGGCACCATGCACTCATACGGTTGAGCAAAAGAAATAAAGAAATAATAGCAAATACATGCATTTCAATTACTAAAATGTTCCCATGCACCAGGCCACAAGCTGAAAAACTCCATCTGTTTATTTAATTGCAGTTTACCAGGATCATGGTAATTAGAGATAAAACAGATCTCTTAGATTATCCAGTTAATTTTACTGCAAGAGCGGTAACTTAATAAGACATATTAACATATTAAATTCATCCTGCCCTAGATCTCAGCCAAAATGCTGAAGAGATAAGATACGTTAATGCAGTTTGCCTTCATAATAAAATGGTTGATACCTGCTTTATTTTGGCTTGCAGTGCTACTGTGAGTCATGCTAAGAAAAGACGGTTTTTGTCCTGATTTTACCTGTAATCTGAACTTCATTGCATTGTTCAGAGCACCTCCTGACCATATTGCTCTGGTTGTAATTAACCACAGCACAGGGCTTTGGATTCCTGATGCAAATAATCTCCCGGAAAGTTACTCTGGATCAAATTGATGTTTCCCAGAGCACTTGCAATAGTATTTCATTCTGAGCTACAGGTTGCAGCTGGTCTGTCTCTCACTGTGTGCTGCTAAGTGCTTAGACTGGCACTTTATTATCAGAATAGAACAAATCTAGGCTAATGTGTGTAGTATAAAGAGTCCCAGGGAGCCAGGGCTCCTCATTCTCCAACCATTCTTTCCAGTTTTTCTGCTGTTGCACTCCGGATAATTGCAGTTTAATTGGGTGACATGAAATGAAAACTGTGTCCACATTATCCAGGATTATCTCTTTTTCCTGAAGCCTGCCACCAATTGAAAGGAGCCCATTTATCAGTCCAAAGAGCTGTGCTCAGTTGCTTTTACGAGCTGGGAAGAGTGTGAGAACAGGCTGGAAATGGGAAAAAAGGACTTGACAGCTAAGAAAAATTATTTCAGTTGTTTATCATGAGGAAAGTTTATCTGATTCTTTACAAAATGATATGGAGGCTCAGAGTGTCAAGCCATGAGTAATGAACATTGACCAAGTTTGCTTCCTCAACTTGATGTGCTCAAACACTGCCTCCCTTTTGTGTGGGCACAGATCAACTTTAAAAGCTTCTTTCAGGCAGCATGAATGCACTTCATTTTACCAAAAAGAACTTTGTATTGATAGCTAGGAAAAAGGAAGGTTGTTTAAAAAGGAAGGGTAGACAATCAGGACAAAATGAAGAGCTTTCAGTTTCCATTATGAGCATGTCGCTCTATTCTTCTCAGCTGTTTATACATTCCCAGCACAATAATGTCTCTTTGCAGTAATATGTTTCCCCTTTTACACTATTCATATTTTAAAAAGCCCTCACATCATGACCACAGTAATAAATACTATAGAAATGTGGGTATAATGTCAATTTGCATTCTGTGAGAAGATCAAGGTAAACCTAAAGGCTGAAAGAATATTCCACTAATGCTCATTCATCATTCTACAGTCCAGGTAACAGAAGGACCTTGTCACTACACTGCACACCCTTTCAATTGCTGGTGCATCTGTGTGAATATTTTAGCCTAATGCACTGATTGTTAAATAGAAAGAGCAGTCTTTGAAATTGTCTACCGCACTCAAATCCCTCGCTGCACAAGGTCTGGGCAGGAGTGGTTTCTATTCAGAAGGGAATAGAAAGCATTAGTTCAGTAAGCACGTTGTGTATGAAAGCAACTGAAGATATTAGGAGTTATTAAATTAAAGTTTGCAAAGAAAAAAAGATTAACTATAAATGGCTACTGTAAATATATACCTTAACTACCTCACATAGATAAATGAAAACACAGTAGTTGTCCGGGCACTTCTGACTATAAATCCAACAGAGAAAAGGGATATGAATATCTACATACTAATAAATTTCCCTTTTCCATCACTTATGACTCTTTAAATCATTGGTCTGCTGCATTAATTAACTCTTACAACACACATCTAACTAGAGGGATTTTCACGAGCACACAAAGAAGCAGACCATAGCTGGCACTAGATTCCTCTTGCTTGCACAGTGGCCTGGTTCTTGCTCTATATATCCAAAACATTAATGTCAAAGCTGATCCTGAGCCCATGGACAGCAAATGAAAAGACTTTTCCTTGTACAAGTTGCCCTGGAATCAGCCCACTCCATGTGTCTCTGTGCTTGGTGTTCTCCAAGAAATACAAATAATACCCAGAGCTTGCACTTCCACTTTTTGTTTAATACTTAATTGACTTAAATGTCATGCTTTGGGTCTTAAGCCAATCTCTAACTATTAAAGGAGGCAATGAAACAATGCAAGGCACTTTAGTCTGTATTTGCACACTGGGAACTTGTTGACACATCTTTGGGGTTTTGAATGCCTGCTGTTGTCAGAGATGTGCTGCTGGACAGGGTGAAGTTTGGAGCAGGTCCAGTGTGACAATTTTGCTTTGCCTGTTACTGTACTAGGTGATGGTGTTTTAAGTATTTGGAAAGGGAGAAATAGGAATACTTTAGGATGTCACAGCCAAGGGTTTGTAAAACTAACAAAAAAATGGTGAGATGTCATCTTACCTTAGTGTAGTCAATTGTACCATGAAATCTGTGCCTGAATGGTGGCTATTCATTCCATGGAAGTCAAATTACTCCATATTCATCCATCATCCAGCTAAGTTCCCCTATCCCTCTTCTTCTTTCCCTTGTCCTAAACCATTATTATAAATGAAACCTATAGGAAGCATAGTCTGTTCTCTCTTTTCAGAGGTTAGCTGTGAAGGCAAACCACGAAGGAGCTGGAACTTCATGTGATATAGGTACATGCTCAAATATTTACTAATAAAGCCTCACAAGGCAAACATTTTGAGAATTAGGAACATGAAATACATACTCCTGGATGAATGTATTTTTAATGTTCATGGATTGCAGTTTAAAAACTTATGTCACGTAGAATCCATTTCTGTACTGTCTCATGCAAATTGACCAGAAAACGTATAAAAGCTAAGCATTAGAAAAAAAAAATACACTGAGAAGCCAAACACTTCTTACTGTAGCATATAGCCAAATACAGGGAGATGAGACTTGTCTTTACTCATGAAAATTAACATCTCCCCAACTGGGAAGAGTAGAGAACATTTATCAAGGCTTGCTAATGTACATTTCCCAGGTAGCATTCTCCTTTTGTGAACAGCAGACTATAGAAGTTACTCTCTCCTCTTGGCCTGTGACCTACCACTTTTTCTTTTAAAGATCTACAGGAATTCTTTGTCACTCAAAACTATACTGTGATTTATCTTCTGCTTACTGATCCATATTTTCCGAGAAATCATGGAGGCCAGGGCAATAGTTCCCAAGCTCAGGACTCACAGCAACTCTTTTCCTGAGTCACAATGAATTAAAAGGAGACAACCGAAGCCAAGAAGAAACAAAGGATAATACCATCATTAGAAAGTCATTCCTTATGGGCTGGGGGGACTGCTCAAACTCATAACTGCTGGCTTTTCCCCCTCATCTTTGCACCTACCAGCACATGCCTGGCTGTGGAAATGCCATCCAAGGGGGACGGGGGGGGGGGGGGGGGGTTCATTAACTTTTATAGCTGTCAAGTGTGTAGGGAGGCTCAGCTGACTCCCCTTTACAAAGCCTTTGAGGACACATAGGTAACTGATGCACGTAGGTAGCAGCAACAGCAGATGCAGGAACATAACTGAGGAGCCTACATGCTGCTTTAATACAGATCATATGTGAAGCCTACAGACTCCTGTGTGTGATAATGCAGACAAGATGTTTGCATTTCTGCAATGGATTTTTGTTAGTGTTTTTTTCTGATTAAGGTGTGCAAGCTGTTATAGGATTAGTGATGGAAATTTTACTTTGTATTTTATATAGATTTCACTAAAAGCCAGGCCAACTATATGTCATTGTATTTCTCTCCTGTGTTTTCAACACAAATAAGCTATGCCAGGAAAATTTTACAGTTATAAAAAGGAGGGTGAGAAAGTCCATATATGCCCAAATTAAAGATAACCTGCAACTATTTGTGATACTCTAGCCCATTCCCTTATGCTTATTATTCAGTGAGGAAATTCTATTTCATTTGATACATACCATCTTAAATAAAAAAAACAGGCTGGCCCATTCACTTCACTTTTCTTTGACAAGATATCATCTGAGACAAAGGGAAAACAAGACTGGTACTACTGAGGACAGGCGGTGATGATAGTTATAACTTAACACCCCTTTTAGCTTTGTGAACGGCAGTGTTACAGGCTTTACTGGCCCAAACTATGTGTTTTAGTCAGAATTTCCTTAAGTGTTTATTTTATTGAGGGCAGTGACTAAAATCTTTCTTTCTTGTTTCTGCATCTTCCCAATCTAGCTATTCTTCCAAACGTATTTCTGTAAAGTCCTTTAGCACTCTGATTTCACTTACAGAGTTCAAAGAATGGAGTATTATTCAACACAGTTCCATCAACAAGAATGAGCAGTAAGTGGTTTGTCATACTGCTAATCCATTTATTCATAAATGAAGAAATGTGTGTCTCATGATATAGAAAAAAAAATCCTTGTTGTCATGTTTAATCTGGTCTTTAATTTTGAATGACCAGTGTCTGTAAGATGTGTTTTATTATGAAAGGTAGTTGCAGTACCCTCTGCTTTTCTGAGCTACATCTTTAGGTGGGCTATCTTTCCTTTTTAGTTCAAGATGTTGCTACTGAGAAAAAGACATTACTTGCCTCTTTGCATAATGGATTTCTAGAAATTTGCTTTGCCTGTTCCTCAAGTCAATGACCTGTCTCTCTCTATATATTCAGGATTTTCATTAGAGTTTTAAGGGTCCCTAAATGAGGAGGTGTGAAATGACAGGACTGCACTTAAGAAAAGAGACACTATTCTAATTTCTACTTAAATGAAGGTATATCTCCATTTTTAAACTAATGAATGAACTGAGTCAAGTGTGGAGTAAGTAAGACCAGAATATTTATCTATAGCATATACAGACACCAGCTTGTAAGGTATCTTGACTTTCACATGGTGTAAAGCAGATGACTCTTGAGTTTCAGTAATACTTGCTGATGATACAGCAGGTGAGACATGTTCCATAATGTCTCACTTGCCTTCATTATGACCTCAATATTTGATCAGTGGAAGGTGCTTTGGGTGCACACTTTTTCTCTCACTTGGAATGGCACAGTGTATGTAAGATATGTTCCTGTCTAGATTCAATCACCTGAACTGGTTCACCAGGAGAGATAAAACAATAAGTTGCCACTTAACATTTATACTCTAGGCACCTATCAAATAGGAATTGCACTGAAATCAACGATCCTCTAACAAATAACCACACAAACTGCAAATACTACAGTATCTCATTTATGTATACATAGCAGAGTTGTCATACTTGTTTCAAACCGTGAAATTCATAAATCAGGATTTGAAAAGGCACACATTATAGTTGGTTTCAGATAACAGTATTATGAGTTAGAGATGAAAGGGAACAGGTTGGCCAAACATCAATCCACTCCCAAACTGGTCTCTGTTTTTCTAAAAAAATAAATTAAAAAATTGAACACATTTATCCTTTTTCATCCAATCTCACATTTTTAAAGAAGATTTGAAGGTAATAATCTTCACAATTCTATATGTAGTAGGTAGCCCTGTTCACTCCCTTCATCTCAATTGACCAGAACTATCTAATGTGAAATTCAGCTCCAGATCACGGGCATTCAAATGTAAAAGTCTACAATGTTCATGTTTAATGTAAGTTGAGTGTTTCAGGTCTCAATGTGGTAAAGAAGATAATGACCAATAATGTGTCACTGCAGACACATAAATGTTTAGTGTCCTTTGAACCTGCACTAAAGTGTCCAAGATATCTTCATGGTGCTGGCAGATATGATTAGGATTACTGGATATTGGAAGAGGCAGCTGGATGAAGACTACTCTGGTTGCCTAATTTTAGGCAGATGAATCCTACCACTAGTCAGTACGGTCAGTGGTGCCTACAAGATTCCCTGTTGCATGCCAAAGATATCATGCTGAGCAATGCCTTCCATTTCCACGAATTTAGATAACATTAAGAACACAAGGACCTTCCCTCTTTTCAGTCCGTTGCGCTTTCCCACTCCACTGAAACACTATCCTATATTATCCAGCAGTTCTCAGCTAATATGACCAACCCCCACTTGTAATCTTTTTTCCTACTACACCACTTGTTCCCTTTTTATTGAAAATTCCCCCCTTCTGTTTCTTTATGCAGACAGAGAGCCATGGAGACTTCCTTAATTTTCCCTCTCTGCCTCCTGCTACACCTGCACTGTCTCCGTGTTCTATTGGTTTTCATTTCAATAATGCACTTCAGATTGCTTCCAGTAGCCAAAGTATCTATCCACAGTTTTAAAATCCCTCATAATGTCTGCATTATTCTTTGACACCTAAATTACACCCTCCAGTTCTATCTGAGCCCTGCTGCTGTTAAAGAAACCTCCTTGGACAGATTGTTTCATACCTTCCACCAAATCTTTTCCTTTGACCCCAGCTTCTAACAAAACTGAGCAGAAAATTTTCATGTTGACCTTACTGTATCTCAGGCTTTTTTTTCCCTGACATATTCCTTTTCATACCCTTCATCCCAGCAGTACTGGCCTTGCTAATCCCTCTATTGTTTTCTGGCCCACACATCACTATGTCTCTTACCAGTTAGTGTTTGTAGTGCCTTTCTACCCCTCTCCTCTGTCAAGTGTGTCCTGAAAATCCATTCTTATGAAACACCCACAAAGATTATGTCAAACTGAAATTGTTCACTGTTGTGCCACATCCTGGATCTTGACAGGCAAGATGAGCTACTTGCCACGTACAAGACTGGGATGGCCATTAGGAATGAGAACTCTGACAGGACGCAGACTCAAATTGAGAAAGTAGAGCAATAGCAAGGACAACTCTAACAATTTTTGGTGAAACCTGTGAAATGTTCACATTCTGAAATCTACTGCAAAACAGTCTTCTACTGGCACTGGCTTCTTACAAGCCACCTTAGTTCTCTTTCTTGGAATGGGTAAGATATTCCATGTCTTTTCCACCTTGAAGGCATTTCAGTGTTTTGATGGGGAAAACATATGATGATGGCTATTGAAACCATATTGAGAGCACATTAAAAGCCATTTAAAACTGGACTTGGGATGGAGTCTTTACAGAGTTGCAGTGACAATAGTCTCTGAGGGCAACAGATTAGGGATCAAAAAACATGTGTTAATGCTACTGAGAAATTATCTGGTTACATTCATAATAATTATCTGGTTTTAACAGCAGTTTCTTATCCTGTAACCTCATTGGGACAGGGATTGCATTACTCTCTATAAACTTACTTGGATGAGGTTAAATATGCCTTTTTTTTTTTTTTTTAATGTCAGAGTGGAATGATTTATCTAGCATTTGAAAGCTCAAATGGGCTGGGCGAGTAATAATTCAGCATTGTAGCTACTACAAATGAATCTTCTGCTCCACCTGTTCTCATTTTATTACCTGTCTTTCACTCTGGGCCTGTCAACACTGCGTCATCTTGGGAAGTGCCTCCAGATTGCTGACTACCACAGTCTGTGCTTCCCCAGTTATTTGCCATGTGTGCTGGAATAGGACTCTGTCAGCACAGGAGAATTGTTAGATAGCGGAAGCATCCATAAGTCTGCAGTTTGTCTCAGTTACAGGGGCTTTCTAGTACTGCGAAGCACAACTGATATCGGTTGCTTCTCTTGAGCTTGCAGCATAGAAATCCACGTTATTCCACACTGCTTACTTAAGCCTCCACATTGCAGTCAGTGCCCACAGACCACCTTGCTGAATAACACATGAATTAAGCCAGCAGCCTAAGAAACACCATTCTCCTTTCCAGGCTTTGCTTCTAGCTGGAGGATACTGTGCCTCACCTGTCTCCTGCTGGGCACCCTCTTGGGCAAGGCTCCTCGGGTGCTTGCCAGCATGTGTTGGGGCTCACATGTTTCAAGGAGAGAAGGAACTGGCCGCAAACCCTCCACCTCTGAGTGTCAGGGTCCCTTAGTTGCAAGTATATCCATACAGCATATAACCATGGTGGTACCCCGTAAAACAAGGGGCACCGCGTCTTCCTCTTCCATAAGCATCACTTCACATATTATAAAACTATTCTGCTCCTTCTTAAAAAGGGACTCATTTTCCAACTATTGCTATTCCAGAACTTCATGCCTCAAAATACTTTGACTTTCAGCTGAAAATTAGAAAGGATCAACTCAACACTATTTATTATTCTGCCAACGTTGTCCTTCAAATTGCTCTTCTCCTGTCCTGCATATTACTTCCCTTCTGCATGCCACATCAGCTTTGTTTTACTGGAGCAAGCAAGACAAGCACTTGTCATATCTCCTTTTAAAAAGGATCTCCATTATCCCAGTCATCTGAGGACCCCTCCTCTGTACTTGTTCCTGAGCACTGATGCCTCCCTCTCCCTTGACACTTTGCCCACTGTCCAGGAGACCAGCATCCCTACTGCCTGCATGGCAATGATGGCAGCAGCTGCAGCATCATGGGCTTATTTGCCCCAGTGTGACACTTCTTTCCTCGCTCTTTTACACTGTTTTGTCTTTCATATTTCCCTGCATTTATCTGCAATACCTTGGGCTGTTGCCTTTGAGCTTTTTTCTTGGTTAGGGTTTTTTTGTTTGTTAGTTTCTTTTTTTTTGGGGGGGGGGGGGGGGAGGGTTTGGTTGGTTGAGTTTGGGGTTTGGGGTTTTTTTGTTTGTTTGTTTTTTATTTTTTCCCTGCCTTTTTCTTGGCTGCTTCACAACTGGCAGCTCAGTTGTGAAGCTCTGACTGACAGACATATCCAAGTCTTTCCACCCCTCACTTTCTTCCATATAGGAATCTCCAAGCCGTCAGTAGAAATTCTTGTGAGCAATCCCTCCAGCTCCTGCCATTGCATTTTCTATTGCATTCTTCATCAGAATTCTGCACCAAGATACCTATTTTGTTTTGCAGGATATCCCAGTCATCCCTGAGTATTAATAATGATGTCAAATAAGGCCAACGATCAAATTGTGATGGTGCTGAGCTGATGTCATCTCTTCAATAATTTATTTCCTTCAAGATTAATATTTTCTGCATTTTGCACTGCTGGCTGCATGTAGCAATCTGGTCCACCATAGGAAGAAAGGAGAAAGCCAAGCAAGAAATACATCAGCCTTCCTTGAAGGTCTATCTGCACTCCAGGGCAGGTGTTTCTTTCTCCTCTAGGTCCTTGAGTTCACAGAGCTGGAAAGTTCAGTCCTGAATTTAAAGGAAAGCAAAAGCAAGCAACTCACCAGGACCACTGCTGCATTCCCTCTTTTTCTATAGGAGGGTAGGAGAGGCTTTCGTATATAAGTTATGAGCAGATGCAGAGGGCTAGATTCTCTGGGTTAGCAGTGCATTATGAGGTGGTCTTTCATTCTATCAATGCTCCTTTTAGATTTTGCAATGAGACCTAACCTCTGCAGATCCCTCTGCAATTAAACTATAGCAGGTTGCAACTCCAAATATTTTATTAGCAACTGATAACCATCTCTCAACCAGGCCTTGGACTCAACCTGGCTAGAAGTAATGAAGTGGGCTGATACAAAACTGCTCATTTATATGAGTTGACTGACACAGAGGAATTGTAGCATCTGAGTTCTCAGCAGCTCTGACATTGCCATCACACTGGACTAAAGTGCTTTAATTTTTTTCATGGGATCAGGTGACTATTCTTCAGCCATGGCCATTTGTTGGCATAAGTATCCAAAATGTTGGCTATGCAAGGAAGGACAAGTGTTAAAATAGAGCCAATGACCCTCTCGGCCAAATAGCATTGACCTCAATACATGTAAGACATAGAGTGTATTTCCAATGTAACTGATATTAAATTTAAGACTATTTCTAAAACTCTGGCCATAACATCCAAATCTTGGCTTAAGCAAGAATCAAAAATTAAATTGGCAGCGCCTAGCTTCTGCTTTCAGATCATGAGAACTGCTCTGCATTTTGTACATGCCAAAGTGCACAGCGTAGTTTGGGAATAAGTGAGGATCACCCCAGGAAAACACGGTCAGTTTGAAACAGTTTTTGTAGGTAACTCTGCACATGTGAACCCATATGGTTTTGTTCTTACCTGGACTTCCTAACCATCCAAAAGCAGCAGGTACAGACACCAAAATCTAACAGAAGAGCTTGTGAAATCCTCTTCTGGTGTAAGTTCACTGCCAGCAGAAGTGCTGTGTGAGATGTTGGTGTTGTCAGGGCTCTGAGTGTACCCATAGTATGGAGCTCCCCTGGGTCACCTACCCACCCACTCACCTATAGGAACCTGAACTCACTGCCGGGGCACAGGAAAAGTAAAACTGCCTCATGAAGCAGGGACAAGGTGCAGGGTCCCCCCACAGCCCCTGGGGGACGGGGGGTCTCATCAGGGACTGTAAAGCTTAGTGGTGCTCATGGTAACCTAAGTAATACAGACTTTTAACCTCTTGAAGTCAGATTTGAATTGATTTGCCAAAATTAGTTTTGAGGTGCCTCATGTGAACAGTTTCATATAGGGACAATTTTTGGAAGATAGAACACTAGCATATCCCCAGACCAATCCTGTATCTCTTCAGCCTCCAGCCACACCTGAAAACCCTCACCTGGACATTTGTCTTCATTTATCTGACGTATTTCAATACCTCCTCACTGACAATATACTACACTGTAAACACAAGAAAACCTCCAATTAGTTTGGAAAAAACAGAGGCAATGAAGAGAACTACCACAGATGTTAACAACAGCTGGTGTACGAAGAACCATCCCATTAAACGTGCCACTTGGTGTATTCCACTTGCTTCCTAAAGAAACAATAGATCACTGCCTTAAATGAAATCATTGCAGCGGCTGTTATGCTGTCACTTCCCTTTCCACCTTTCCTGGCTGTTGGAGGGAGCGAGAGGGTAATGGAAGAGGCAGTCCCCTGGGAAAAGCGGTTCCCTCCCCCGGCATAACCTCCAGAGGCTTTCCTGAACCTCCTCAAAAGGGTAAGTACGAGCTTTTCCTCAGCTGTAGAGGGCCCTGGGGATTGTTGTTAGCACTGCAAAGTCTCTTTTGCCAGCCTAAATAAATATAGACAAAACATAGAAAATGACTGCAAGAGTGAGATGTTGGGAGACAGTTGGTACACCATGGGAGAAACACAATAGGAAATTTTAATGTGGCAGTCTAGATTGCTGTGCTACTTAAGCACAAAACCTTCTCCACAATAAATGTCAAATTTAAAGAAAACAAGCGTTCCCAAAGTTAACTTACCTTCCCATTTTCTCACTTAAAAATTAGCTTGCATGTCCATTAAAAAAAGAATTATATTCTTTTACTGACTGAAATAAAAGACAGAGAAAGAATTAAGATAAAGAAACAGCAAAAGCAGAAAATGTATTTCCTATGCTTAGAAAATGATTCAACCTGTAAATGGTGTACATGAGTCTCTTGAAATACATTTTTTGAATCTATTTGGGCTACAAGAACATGTATGTTACACAGCTCTGCATGGTTGCTACAGTCACTTACATACCAAATCATCTTCTTCTGCCCCTGAGACTGGACTCACTGTGCTGTTCTGCATAACAGCCCTGTCCCCTCAGCCCTGTTTTCCATATGGATAAGTTTTTCGTTGCCTCCCCATTCAGTAAGACTCAGGGAATCGGGGTGTCATTGGGTCTCTGGTTTTCTCCCTCTAAGGGTGCAAGAGCAACTATTCATTATTTCTTTTTGACATCACAGAACCAGGAGGAAAGAAGCTTTTTTTGTGAAACCCTAAGCCATGATTGCATTACATTTAAGTTGGGACTGTCAAAATGCTTCTCCTCAGCTTTACAATTAGGAGCTATCCTTACGAACCAAATGGTTGACAATGTATCCTCATATGCCTACATGGCACAGTCCCATCCTAATGTATCTGTGGCACTCTCCAAAGCAAAGTGAATTGCTGCCATAAAACTAAAGGAAAGTTGTATTACAAGTTTTTGTGTTGTGACCACTTGTTCTCATGACACTCAGCCCTTTTATTCTGCTCTAAGTGATTCCTGTGATCTTCAGAAAACAAGCTGAATGAAAGCCTCCTTTTGCAGGGTAACAGACTAATCTGATGCCCCCTATGATGCCCTTCTTTCCAGTAGGATTGAGATAAAATTGACTTTTACACTGAGATCCATCCAGACACAATTTTCTGTCTTTCCAATCAGGGAGTAAAACTAAAGGCATATAAATAAACCCATAACTCAGCCCACTGTCTTGCAGATGTTAATCTCCTCAATACTTGTACAGGAAGCTTAAAAATGCTGAAGTTAAATAGGTATTTTTGGCATGACTTAATTCTAATCTTTCAGGTATCATAAAAATGGTCAGAAGGTATATATGTCAGAGAAACCCGTGAACGGCCCTTCTGAGCTGTGCTGGTACAAATGTGATGCTGCCTCAACACAGCCCTTGCACGGGAGTTGAGTGGGAGTGAATTGCTGGCTGTCACCAGGCAAGCATATCTATTCAACAAAAAAAAATTGCATGACGTATCTGGGGATTTCTGGACAGTGCCTCCATGGCTGCACCCAATACACATTGCAAACTGTTTCAGGAATCCCCTTCTGACAGCTGTTGACCAGGACCAGAGCTGTATTCTCCCAGTTCACAGCCCAGGAGACTGAGTGTGGACATGGTGATTTGTGAAACCTTCAGGACTGTGGTCTCTAAAGGGTTAGAACTAAAACGTCTGTAGAAAATCAGCTTTAAAATGTTATACAACAAAACATGTTATTGCTGGTATTTGAGTCAGGCTTGATAATGCATTTCAGGCTAAAATATTTCTTTGATTGTCACAGAAATATATGGAGAGCCAAGTGTTTGCTTTCAGCGTGCAGAATATATTTGGTTGCATTTCATTACCAGAGGCTAATTGTCTGAGAAACAGTTTTCACATCCAGCATTCTTGATACAGTGAAAAAAAAAAAAAAGGCTACTGAGAACCAAGAAGCCTTATGTTGCTGATTATTTAAGAGTGAAAGGATTAGTAGTGGCAGTGAGTATTTAGGCACTTTTTGAAAGAAATGTAGGATAGTTCTTGGATTGATGTGGGTGCCCAGCGATCCTGCCCAACACTGAAGTTAAAGCACCACGTATGTACTGGCTGTTTATAAATACCTCAATAGCCATTTTCAGTAAAATATGGAAATTCCTTCATGCTGTAGCTGTTCTCTGTTAGATCATTAAGCATGTCAATACTGGTGAACAATCAAACAGGGGAAAAAATGGTTTAATCTGCTTATGCTGGAGTGCTTATTTATTACAATCATTCATCAAGAAGACCTGAAAAAAAAGGGAGGTTGATTATATCCATTGGTTAAATGCCGTGTGGTACACAAATGTGGCAAACAAGAAAAAGGTGGGCATCCTGCCTGATAAAGAATTACACTGAAAGTGAAAGGCTGACCTACAGTCAGCAAATGTTAATCATTTTTACACCAAAGTGAGTGTAACGTTTCTATAGGGAAATTACTTAAATCTGGTCAGTGCAAGGAGCAGTTTGTATAATCGGATTGCAAATAAGGTTTGATCACATTCCAGCTTAATCTACTCTCTGAGCACCATTTACAGCACTAAATCAAACACTGGGAAGCTGCAGGTGCTGCTTTACAGTCATTACACCCAAGGGGCAGGGACTTGGTAATAAACAGCAAATAAATTGAAGCACTGACTTGCCTGCTACGGGGCATTTCTAATTATCCTCTAGTTTAGCTGGAAATTGTCATGCTCTCATCACAGACTATTTTAACTGCTGCTGAATAAGTGTGACACTTTTAGGCGGAATTAACTGAGAATATGAAGAAATGCCTTCTTTTTTTTTTCATGTTGGATCAGAACTAACTTGCTAAAATCCGAGGACAGCAATCTGTTTTCATGTTCCCATGCTGGAAGTAGAAACATTACAACTGTAAGCCTCACGTATTTTAATTTTGGGCTGAAGACCTACCAAAATGAACAGCACTTATCATGATAGCTCACATGTATACTAAATAGGCTGATAAGTAGGGCTGCAGCCTCCTGTGCTATAGTTGATCCAGGATTGCTGGTGGTGGTGTTTCTCAGAAAAGTTGATCGTGAGAGTGTATGGTGATAAACGAACAGAACACTGATTTTGTTGTATATTTAGTAAGTTTAAGGAGGAAGGAGAAATATAAGACCCCTAGCTCCTAAAAAATAAAAAAAAGTTTTTTGGAAATGCACAAATAATTGGAATGATTAAAAGCTGCAAATATCTTAGCCATTTATGATACCTCCAGATCCTCCCACCCAGGCTTCAACCTAGTAACTTTTCAACACAAGCAATATTCAGAGGAACATTAATATAAAAAGACACCTCTGCAGGGAAGTACAATACTGTAGCAGCAAAGGTATGTAATACACCTTGATGAGATGTGATGAGGTGATCATTTTCAGTACTTTTTAATAGGGTGAGTGATCTGCAGGTAGCTTACCAGCTGCAGTTATGCTCAAACCCAAAACTAAACAGCTTTTCCTGCTAGAAAGAAGCTAGCTGTAGCTAGCTAAGACATATATCTTTGTCTTTTAAAAAGAAAGACATTGATTGTGCAAATTTCTAAACCGGACTGAAATCCCAGTTTGTGATCATATTTTTACCCAGATGTGATTCTTTTTCTTAATATACTGTGAAATAAGATTCATAACCTTTATGTAAATTGTTTCTCCTAATATCTCTGAAGTACTATTTAGCAGGTAGCAATAATGAATGCAATTGGATCACAGCTCTGCAAATATTCTTTTTCTACTTGCTAATGAGCAAAAGACAATAGCATAATCCTTGGGTTTGCATCTTTCAGGACTTCCAACAATTAATAGCTTAAAAGATTTATTAGAGGAAAAATGCGTAACTGCCAGTTTTACAGATCTCAGCTTGCCTTTAGAGGGGGACTGTGGATGAGATAGCACTGCAGAGTGCAGTGTAACTCTTGTCATCAGAGCTGCAAATAATCTCAGCTCGGTGACCTCAATGTCCAGGCTCCAAGGAGTGAATAAAGACTGTATGATCATAGTATTTATTTCAGCAGGGAGTAAATGGATCTTTTCTGCCGGATAAACTCAGTTGCAGGCAGAGCAGAGACTGCACTAGTGCCCACTGAAATACTGCTGGAGTTTCTAATTCAAACAGAGGAGCGAGGCTGCACTTCTCCGGAAGTGTCTGCTTTGAGCTATTTTATGGGAGGAATAGAATAGAGTCAAGCCCAGAAGATTAGGGAAAAAAAAAGTTAAAGGCCCAGAAAGATTGAGATCTCTGTTGTGTCCAGTGCTTTTCCACCCAGCAATTAGGTTTCAAAACATAACATTATTTGTAGATGTTATCACAGGGGCACAAAGTATTATCTTGCCCTTAACTCTTGGAGGGTTTTTCCCCTACACAAATAGCTACCCTTATTTCCACTGGCCACGACTAGGACCACTCAACATTAGCTGGCAACTTTTTTTTCTTATGGAAATGCAATGAATGTTCCTTTGTTACATGTTGATTTGGTATGGTATCTGCATTTAAAGTGCCTCCATGTTGTAGATGAGCTATGCTTTTCACATTATGTTCTTTCTTTTGGTTTTCAGGCAAATTAATTAACATGATACAGAAAAAGGAGAATACAAATGCTGAAGCCCTCACTTTAAGCCCTCATACTCTTTTGTTCTCCATTATTGCACCAAATTATTTAATTGGGTCTCTCTGATTGTGCACAGACACAGAAAAGAACACAGTCTATTGTGAGAAGCCCTACAACCATAATGCAGTATCAAATTCAATTCCCATCAAAAGTGCTTGCTGCTAAAAGCCTGTACTGTGGCTGCAGATTAATGAAGATCTGCATTGAGCAAAGTGGTGGTCGTAGAGACATTATTTTTCTCCAATAGAAGGCCTATTCTTGAAGAACAATAAAAGCATAGAAAAGCGTTAGTCTGCTTATGGATGGAAATAAATCAAAATGAATAAGAGGGTTGATGGAAATAGTCTGAAAGCAGTAGAGTGGAATTCTGAAAATACTGTTTTTGTTTTGTAAGGATTTTTTTTCCCATAGTCTCTCAAAAATGCTGCTTGATGGAGGCTCAAAAGCCTTGGAGTGAAGGACAAATTTGAAAAATCAGAAACTAATTGCAGAAAATCAGCATTCCACAAATACATTTTTTTTCTGCAGAGATGTTGCACAGAATTCCGACTCAAAATAAGAAGAAAATGTAAAGAAAAAGGAAAATGAGTCATTAACTAATACAAAAGTTTGATCCAAAGAGTAACCAAGAGCTATGAAATAGCATTCAGTCACCTTCAGATGAACTTTTCCTTTGTTTTCCTTCTTCTTGCCATAACTTTGTACATAGTTTTCCCTTTTTCTTCTTCTTTCAGTGTCAAAATCAACTTTGTGTTTATTTGTGTCAGTGATTACGGCCAAATCCCGAAGTACTTACCAGCAATAAGAACATGACAATTGGCTGCAGCTGGACAAGCATGTGACCATAATACATTTTTTTTAGAGCCATGTGGTTGCTCCATTTATTCTTACAGGTGGTATCATCTTGACACTGCTCAGTGCTGGATGAGTTTGAACACATAGCTGAGTAGCTGGGTAAAGCCAACAGGCCACGCTGCAGTCAGTGACAGTCAGCTGCTGTCAGTCTGTGGAGAGAGGAGGGAATCCACCCTCACATCACCTGAGGTCACCCACCAAATGGAGACAGCCAGGCTAGAATGCTGAACAGGCTGAGTCTCCTCTCCGGAAGTCTCTCCTCCTCCCCTTTGACTGTGTTTAAAAGTCACTACATTTGGATTCCTGAACTGGGTGAACTGTTGGGTGCCTAAAACGAGACCAGACGAATCTGAAACAGATATATCCATTTTAAATGCTTAATCTCAGTCCTTCCTTGCATTCCCAGCATCTCAGCTGTATATACAATCACAGACGATGCAGAGACCAAGTGCCCAATTTACATCAGTGTACTCAGGAAGTTGTTCCACCTCTGCAGTGACGATACACATTTAGAAATAAGTAATCCAGAAGTAAGTCCAGGAAAACAGATGCTTTATCAGTGTGCTAGGCTGCTTTTTACCAGGTCTTTCAGGCTTAACTCTCCCAGATTTGAGACCTGAATCTCTTTGCTGAGAAGAAGTCATTGGTGTGAAAGCCAGAGCAGTAACAGAACTTCTTTCCAAAGCTGGAGCAGCTGATGGATGACTCTGCACATTGTCATGATTGAGAGGCCTACAGTGTCTTATATTGAATTATATTGGCCTGCTATTCAACCTATTAATATATACAGGATAAAACAGAACTCATCATAATCAGTGAGTCAGAAGGGATGCAGATTTTTCTTGATTGCTGTTCAAAAGTATGTCCTGAACCAACCTTAGAGACTTATGGTTTCAACACTCATCCAAGATTTACACTGATGCTTGGTATGCGTGTATTTACAGTGGAAAAAAAGTGGAGGTGCAGCTCTTTGTCTCTTTTACCCTGGATTAAGTCACACAGAGCAGCTTTGAATTATACTTTACAATAATTTAACATTAGACTAAGCTCTGTTCTTTCTCATTATTATCTCTCAGTCTGAGATCTATATCAACAAGATCTTTCAGAACATCTCCAAGGACCTGTGTTCCTCTGATGACAAATGTACTGCAATTAAACTTAAAAAAATATCTCCATTTTTGAAAGGTCTCAGCCCAAGCACCCTATGCCCTCTTAGAAAAGCTGCCCCTGCTCATCCAGACTTGGCTGCTCTGATTTCTGGGGTTCTGTGAAGAGGAATCTGGCTTGGAGGCATTGTAGATGCTAAGTGTGTCCAAAGACAGGAGTACAGAAATGAATGTCAGAAGCTGGGAACGTACCTGGGAAAAGTCTAGATATAGGCAACTGTAGCACTAGCACAGATTTGTGCAGGATGTGGGCTGTAACAGCCTAAAATGCCACATCTTGTTTACATTGGCCTGGTTCTGTTTCATACACTCTTATGATCTTTGCACAGATTTAAGAGCTCCTTAATACTTGTGCTGAATAAAAAGGCCTGAAGACATAAGATAGTTAGCCATAGTACAAACATTTTCTTCATTGAAGAATTTGGTGCCAGTGAGACATACTGGATATCCCAATGTTCTGCATGGGCTGGATGAGGTAGTACAGAACTAGAGTTCCTGCTGTTGGGAGGGAGATGTGCTGCACAGGTAGCACTGCTCCTGGGCATTCACCAGCATGTGCCATGTGGACTCAGTAACCCAAATCTGCTGAGGGCTGAGATGGTCTCTGGTGCTCAGAGACTGATTTATTGCCCCAAATCCAGAGGAAGGAATAGTGTTTTCCTGCACCCAAGAGTTGCTTGGAAATGATCTTGAACACCCTGAAATGGCAAAAGAAATAGAGGAGCCACTCATTGTGTTCCTTTCCAAGGTCACAGGGGTGCAGATTGCAAAATCTTAGTTTTTGGATTTTTTCAGATTCTCATTTTTCAGATTAGCTTCCCAGCGCTGTCAAGTAAAAAGCAACTTGAACAGTTGTAGGTCTCAGCCTATGAAACTTGCTGTCTGTTTTTTGGTTTTTTGATTTTACAGATGGCAAAACACTAGAAAGGAGATCGTCAACTGCCATCCAGCCTCTGCCAGCAGAAAGGGGATGGAGCTGTGGGAGGGGGCTGGGTGATTCAAGGGCAGGATTCTATGGCACTGCCATGGGGTGAGTCCCTGGTCTGAGCCCTGTTACCTCTAGTAATTACCAAGCACCTGCATGTTGGTCTTGTAGGGATGTGAGTAGCTACAACAGCTGACTATCACTCCTCATGGCTATGCTTCTGTTCACATTAAGTCACATGGAGTTTATAATCCCCACAAGCCATGTCAAACAAATTAATTACTTTGGACAGCACTATACATGTGGTAACTGATTCTGTGTCTGGCATTTAAATATTTCTGCTGAACCCTAACCCAAGACTGATAAAAGACCAAATGCAAGTTCTTCACTCAGCTTGTTTGATCAGACAAGAAAGCAAACTAAACGAAGTCAGACAATATACTGAGCTCATTAAAATCACATTTGCTAGGAACAGTGATGTAACACAACACTTATGGATTTATATACCTGCTTTTGTTCTAGTAAAATCAAGATATGAGTGAAATTCACCCCTTACTGGGAGAGAATCGCTAGCCTTTGCTGCAGCCTACCTAATCTCTCCACACCAAGTACTTGAACATTGCATTTCTGCTCTCAAATTATCTCACCATGAATTCTTCAGTAGGCCTTCTAAGCTGTGGGATTTGAGGGTTAACAACTAAACTTTCTCATCATGCAATTCCTCTCCCAAGCAAAACTTCCCTCAATAAATGCTGCAAGCACCTTTTGCCTGTACTGTCTTTGAAACATCCATCTCTGTTTGGCAACAAAGGCACTTAAGACATAGTGAGCTTTGCACTGTGTTATAACTTTCATATTACCCTTTGCACAGCCATTTTACTTCAGCTGCATGGTGTGTATCATTCATTGCAAGTTTACTTCATTCTCTGAATTCATAGCTGATGCTCTCTGGACCATAAAATTTCAGCTGCAAAACCAGAACATCTCATTATTTCTGAAATATCGAGCTTGTATCTTCTTGATAAATAATTCCTACTAGTATAATGTATCAGACTAAAACATATTTTCTGAGGCCAGTGAGGTTAAAGCGGCAATCTCACCTTTTTTAATTTTTTTGCCCTGAAGACAGTGATTTCCATATATAGAGTGACCCCGGTTTGTGTTGAACATGGGGAATGAGGATGAAGCATGAAACGACACATATTGCTGTCAGAGATTTGAAATGAGGCCTGCTAACCTGTAGGCAGCCTTACAGGACTAATCAGTCCCTCACATTACCAATGTATTCAGATTGCTACATACAGCAGCCAGCAATGGCCAGGGAAGTTTTCTTTTTTTATCACTGCCATTGACAAACATTACATTTTAATGCAATTTCTCCCTTCCATCTACTGTCTAAAAAATGAAAAAAACACACCAAATCCTTTGACACCATATCTCTGAGACACTGGTCTCATCTGGTTTCCTTGATGCTTGAAGAGTGGGTGCGACTGTGTTGATTTGCTTTTGAATATACATTAGTTAGCAGCAGCTTAAACAGCTGATAACATTTTTTTACTCTTGTAGCTGACAACACAAACTCTTTTGAATTCATCTTGTTTCTTAAACTTTGCCTCTGAAGTTTACAGTAGCCCAAGATACCTGAGCTGAATTTGTCTGGAGACGTTGGAAGATGCATGGGCGAGAATGAAAGCCAAAGCCTGTCTTCTGCTTGAAAGATTTTTCTTTTTTTAATAGTATTCTAAGCATTGGTCATACCATTAGCAAAAGAGCCTCTTGAAGCCATAAACTCCTGACTTTTCCATTTGGAGCACACAGCTGGCAAAGACTCTTTCCCCCCCTTTGTAAGATAGAAGTTCCAAAGCTGATAAAATGTAAATATACTCTTTCAGATCCCTGTTGTACTAAGTGTACCACTACAGGCAGTGATATTTCTTGTGTTCCTGATATATGTGATGACTCTTCATTTCAAGGTTTCATACAGGGAGATAAAAGAAGAAAATTATAGAAAAAACCCCAACACTACCAGTCCTGGCAAGTAGTAGCTACCCAGTATATAAATCCCTTCAAGTGAGGATTATAATACCAGGCTTTTTGTCTGGAAAAAGGCATAGTAGGAAGAGCTGGGTCAAGGGTACATGCTATACACCCCTTTAGTGCCAGTCCAAATAGAAATCCCCCTGGAAATTTATACTTTATCATGTGGCATGCAAATCCCTCTCCTTGGACAGCCCCAATCCTTCTTCAGGTTTTCTGATGTGCCTGGGATCCTTGAGCATTGCTAACTGATACAGTTTTGGAGCTAATGGCAACCCACTGAGACATGCAGCAAGGAGGAAGAGTAGGCATCAGTGCTGAGGCCCAGCACATCACCTGCATACTTAGCATCTCCAGCATTAGTCTTCCCATCTCCCATTGCATCCTGAGTACATGGGTTTTGCTCCTGTTGAACCAACAACTCTCCTCCCAAAGGAATAAAGAGGTGGTGCTCTCTGCCCCTATGTCTCAGTAGGTTTTCCTGTCATTTTTTCCTTGCTTGGGATCCTTTGTAGGAGAAGAACAATGGAGCTTGTATCACAGCTTGCTATGTTTGTTTAGAGGCTCCCTGAAGTGCCACACACCTACAAGTGGGGACACGGTGGGTGTGCTGGACACTTTGAACGGCACCACTCATCCACATGTGGGCAACCACACTGAGCAGTGGACCTCTACTGGGATTAGCTGCCACTGAGACCCAGTTACCACGTGGATGGTCCACAAGCTCACTGTATCAACATGGAGAACACCCCCCCAGCTTGTCATTATGTGCCATTTCTTGGCACTTCATTCTGTCTTGTAAAGATTTACCTAGAGGCTCAATTTAGTGCAAAACTCAAAAGCAGCTCTGGGGAAATGTCTGCTCCTCACAAAACAGAAGAAGAGAAAGTTCCCACTGAGGTTTTACACGGGTGTTATTTTCCCCCTTGTGTAATGTATGCAGTTGAACTCAGGGGTTTTTTCCCCTCGAAATAAAAGAGCTTCAAAGGCAGTTTAAATGAATAAGTAAGTCTGATGAAGTGATAGAATTTTTCTGGAGGAGAGATCATTGGCAAATTCATTTTAGATTTTATTTTTTTTTTACAAACCATGGCATCTTGTTTTTAAAAACATGTTTGAAGTCTTTGAATTTGCCCCTTGGACCCATTTAAATCTAGTTTCTAATCCCTTAGTCTCTGTAATCATATGAAACCTCTATTTTGGTATTATCATTTGAGTCCTAAGTATCTGCCAAATGCATACTATATCATCAAATATTTGTAATACAGTTGTGATTAAGATGTAGAGCCCTCAAAAGAGGTTGATAACAGTTTAAGCAACTTTGGAGTAAATCAAGGGATTTAAAGGATTAGAAACAAGATAACAGATGTTGAATGTGTACAGATCTTTCTGAAAGTTCTGTTAATTTTTAAATACATGCCACAAATAATGAAATACAGAAGGTGTTCCTGCATGTTATATTCACAATTTCCGTACTCCTACATGTAAAAACAATCAAAAATCAGGTATCCCTGTCACCATTCAGCAGGGTATTTTACCCCCAAACTCCATCATTCAAATTCTTGATGAAGCTGACTGCTGTTCAGCGAGGCAGAAAAGAAGCCTGCATGCCCCCAGACCCCACAATCCAGGCTAGCAAGCCAAAAACATTCTCCACGGGAGAGGTATTCATGTTCAGCCTCCTTTTAAAAAAGGCTCCAGGCACTGACTCATCCCAGCTGTGTTGGCTCTTTGCTGCAGTGAGTGCCATGGAGGCCCTTCCCTGGAGCCAGAGGGGGAAAAGAGGAAGGTAGATGGGGAGAAATGGCCAGGTCTCACTTGGGATGAGACAAGGCCAAGACCTGGATACATTGTTTTACCTATGGACTGAACAATTCTTCTGGAGACTGAAGAAGCCATTAAAAACTACATGGGATTTCATTTAGTGTCCTTGGTATGAGTTATTCTTGTCCCAGATTTTGGGGGGGAGGGGGCATTATCTCAAGAAGAGAGTTCAAGGCTGGGCCCTTGATTTGTCTAAGAGGTCTAAAATTTTAAAACTTCATACATAAGCTTCTTCCTACAGGTTTCATTTTATCCATGTGAAGAAGTGGATTTTCAAACACTGAGAGAGCTTCTCTCAGCCATACAAGTAAGTCAGCTCTTCTAGTTCAGGCACTCAGATTAACAGTTGTTATTATTATATCTTATGACAGCAGACATAACGTGATGGATCTTATTGCAGAGAGACTGGGTGAATAGTTCTTATCCTAACATGCCAAGACTTTATATAGGGAAATAAAAATAATTGTGTGCAAGGGTTCCTGTTTGCAGCAAATGGTGACTGACCATGTTTGCACAGACAAAAGGATTTTTATTGGGTGACCAGGATGAGGGTCCCAATGGAGCTGCTGCATTGTTGAACATGATCCTCGCAGCAGATGGAAAAGTGTAAGACCACACCTGAAATGGTGTGTTTATATCAGGTGCTGTTTTACAAGATGGGCATTGGAGCAGTAGAAAAGAGCAACAGGTAGGAGAGGGGGCCTCAGGTACTTCATCAGGAGAGGGAGATTAAGAAAACAGACTCTTCATTTACTGTAAAAGAAGAGGTAGAGAAAAAGGAATATTCAATGCCTGAGAAGCTGAGAAGTAGCAAAAAGATGGATGCCAAGGATGTGAGAATGGAACAAAAAGCTGGAGGAAGAGAAGACAAGATTTCCGCAATGTTTCTGCACACTATCTCCCTACAGAGGGTAATTAGTATGAGGAGAACAATAACCCACCATCATCAGGCAGCTCTGGATGTGTTCACAATGCAATGGTTTGCTGCATTGGCAGGAGAAGCTGCAAAGCCTCTTGGAAACCCTCTTGTTAAAATTCTTCCGCCAAACCGAGGGTTATATGAGAGAGATAAAATCAAAAAAGCTAAGACAAATGCATTTCTAATAGGAAGGGACATTATAGGCAACCGAAAGAAGTTCTTCAACACAACAGAAATGAAAGAACAAATGGAGGTATAACACTCAGTAGTAAAAGGCAAAAGAGAGCAAATAAACAATGAGGAAGATCAGACTCAAGTGTCCAAAATCTCATTTCCTACGACCTTCCCTCCTTTAGCTCTCCAAAAAGATAAATTGTCTCTAGTTAGTTATCAAAATCAATTTTTATGAAGAAACAGGAACTCCACCCAGGATAACAAACCCAGGTCGCATTGCAGAATAAATATTTTGGGTAAATTAGTCAAGCTAAAAGGGGCACAGTTCATGCTACAACACAGAAAGAATGATTTGCAGTCACCCAAAGACAATACCAAGTTACCAAAAGGACAAACTGTGGTGCCTGCTATTGCATGTGTTGGTGACACTGAGGTAAGATTTTGGACTCCTAGATCTCCAGACTGTGATCTCAACACTGGGCAGACAGTTAGGCATGGAAGTGCTGAAGTCCTTTATTACACCTAGATCACCATGGCTATTTTTGCCGCAAAATTAATTTTCTAGGTTTATGGAATAGTCATACAAACAAGTTAGTGAGGGAAGAGAAAGTGAGAACTTAGTGTAAGTCAGCTGCCCTGCGATAAAAACCAGTGCATCAGTTCTTACCATGGGATAACGTGCAGGAGGGTTTCCTCCTCAGTAAGTGAGGGGTAAACAGCCAGCCTAGAGAGAGAGAATTTATTGTGGGGAGAGAAGAAATTAAAACTAGCAATAATTAGTTCTCATAGCCATATCCCGAGTGCTAGGACACATAGAAATATTTCTGAAGGACATGTTTTTCCCATTTGTGTTCAACAGGCTGTACTTTAGGACATGGTCTGTCAAAAGAACCACATGGCTTAATTGGTCTCCCAAGGCCATTTGTCTTCATTCAATGATTATGGTTACAAGTGAGCATTTAACTGGTAACTCATGAATCACTTGACTAAGGGCATCACAGAAAATGTGTTTCTGGCAGAAGGAAGTAGAAGGTGTGAGAATACAAATTAAATCTTTTGGAGAACCTTGAGTAAAATACCAGAACCAAACTTTAAAAATGAAAAAGAGAAAAATAAGAACTGAGACCAATTACCAAGTCAAGTGACTTGGAAGTCAAGTCAAGACCAATAGACTTTGGACTGCATCCTAAGAACAATGGTGTTTACAGTAGTGTGTTGGAGGACACTTACTCCGTATGCTTTAGGTAGATTTGCCCTATTGAACTCATTTTTCAACAGCCCTTCTAGACTTTTGGAATCTTTTTTTCCCCCCAGATTACTGTAATATTATTTCTGAAAGTGGAGTAGAAGTCTCCACTTTTGTTGTGATGCATCTTTGACAATCTGCTGACAAAACCAGCCAGCAAGAGCTTTTCCCAGTGTTAGATAACATGAAGGTCTTTTGGAGCTTGTCTGTGGGAGCAGGGCTTTTCTTCCCGCATCATTTCTGGTCAGGCATCTAGTGATTGCAGCATCTTCTACAAGAGGAGGCAAATAGCTCACACAAGGGGCTTGCAAAGCAGAACACTGGATGCTCCCATTCAGAATGTCAGGGCTCAGTCTAATGAGGCTGCGGAAGCCTGGGATGAGCTGAGCGCTAAGGCTCCCATGGCAGCTGCTGGAGATCTGTTCAGAGGGATCAGGGGAGCTCAGGGAGAGGCAGGCACCTCTGTCTGGGCAGAGCAGTAGCTCCCCAGGTTCTGCCAGTGTAGGCACCCAGCTCTAGGGCAGACACCCCAGTTTAAACACCCGCTGGGGAGATAAGTCTCATTCCTCCAGCTGTGGTGATCTGTACTTTGTCCCAGATTGTCCTTGCGGCCTCTTCCAGCCTCTCTCACAGTGCATATTCGTCCCTTGTCACCCTGCTACTGCCAGTGGGAGTCTTTCTATTGATTTCACTGGAGGAGGAGATAGGACTTGGAAGAGCAAATCTACCATCAAAGTCTCCACGCTGGCTAGCGGGGAACAATTTGGAAGGGTGCCATTTGCTAGACCAATGCCCCCCAGGTGAGCTGTGCTCCATGGGTTCTCTACAGCTCGAACCAAATATTGTCATGCTTCCCAAATATTAAACCATGTCCTGATTAGATTTGTTGATTACTGCTCTTTTATTTAGTTATCCCTTTGTAAAACAATGATGCCTGTATATTTAGCTGGAGGTGGCAACAACAATCTTTTGCATAATATAGGGAAAAAAACTTCCGCCAGCCCTTGGTGGTCTGCCTGAGTAGCTTGTTTTATTGGATTTTTTGATATTGAGATGGTTTGGCAACTGTTGGCCTGTCAGATTGTGAGGTCACTCACCAGCCTCCATCAGAGATTTAAAGGCACTGCAAGGAAACTCCTTGTGTCAATTTGACTCAATTTGCAAACTAATGAGTTAAGCCCTCCCAATGTGTTTAGGGTCAGCTCAGATCTATTTGGGAAATATTTGACTATTAGCGTTTAAAGCTTCAGATGTGCCATTTCCCCCTTCTGCTCCCCAGCCCTCCGCAGGTTGCTCCCTCCTTTAATTTCCCTGCAGGTTTTAGAAAGGATGCATTAAATTAAAATCACTAGCTGTTTTGTGAGCAGTCTTTTGTGACCAGTAATGAATGTAATGAGTGAAAAAGGAGAGGGAAAACAGGATGATTAAATGATGCTAGGCTGTTTTTCACCCAGCAGTTTGCAATGTGACACAAATGGACAATTGGGGCTTTTCTTTTCCCATTAATTTGTATCTGTGTTTTCACTTGTCACATAAAAAACAGACTATTTACTAAAACATGAGGAAGGTAACAGATGCCACCTCCTTTGGAGCTGAACCTGATTGACCTTATGCCTGATAGTACAGTTGTGCAATGTTATTCTGGGTTTTCTCAATGTTGGACACAGCCCCAAGCACTGTGACAGCTAGACTTTACACTCATATGCTTTTAGAAGGATTGGTATCTTGCCTTGTGTGGTTAAATTTGTGTTTTATGAAAATACAGCAGTTATTTTGAAACATTTTTCCAGTCAGAATTGAGATGTAGCCATGATTCAGATTTTTTTCAAACTACAGGCAGAAATAAGAGCATTCCTTCCTAAGAAAAATGTTGGGATTTTTCCATGATAGATATCAATCAAAAGCTTTAGTAATTAATCATTTTTATGAGCCAGGGTGTGCGCTGAGTGTGTGTGTGTGTGTGTGTGTGTGTGTGTGTGTGTGTATGCATGCGTGTGTTGATTAAACCAAGCATCTGTATCTGAAATCCTTAGATATCTATATTCATTAGACTGTTTGGAGACTATCCTGAGAAACATTTTCTGCCTGCTCCAAATATACCAGATTCCCTCTTACTGTTTTCTCATTCCTGTGAATCCCACAAAAGAGCCCACAGCATGGGAACAGCCCAGATTAAGTACCATAACCGAAGTGAAGTCTGTACAACTCTACATACACAATTTAAGAGTATTGGATCTTGGTAGGAATCACACCAAGGTTTTAGGCAGGAGTGGATCTAGAGTTCTCGGAAAGCATCCTGTGATATAGTCCAGCCCAAGCTCTGGGAAATGAGCATCATAACGGCTAAATGGAATTGTATAAAACTGAGTATGGGAACAAGGACATGCTCAGTCTGATGTTTTGCTAAATGGATATTTATAATGGGAGTACTTGCCACTCACAGGGACCTAACAGGAAGCTGATTCAAGGTCTGGCTGAAGCAATCTATGGTTGAGGTCAAAATCCATACAGAGCACCTTCGCAATAATTCTCCTAGGGACAGAGAACAGTAGTATTCAATTCAGCATTAGTGGAAATAAGCTGAAGCTGGTCAAAGTGCAACGGATTTTAAAAATTAACTTGGATCCACAAAGAAATCAGATCTTTTGAACATTATTTTCTCATAACTGATGCACTATACGAAATGATAGGTACCATAGCTCTGATAGGGCTCTAAGAAAAAGCATCACTGCCAGAGACAAGTGACACATGCAGTCAGCTGCAATACTTCAGCAACAGGCAGCCTTATCCTACTATTAAGTAAACACTTCATCCAATTTCCATTTCAATTTTATCGTTTCTGCCGACACAAGTCATTAAAATGCACAAGCTAGCTTTGCAATTATCCATTCAAATAGCACTTTAAATTGTAAGGGGTATTCTTGCTCTTGAACTTGCAATGCTGCCATCCACACGTCACTGAAATGCTCCTTGAAAAACACACTGACGAGAAAGTGGCCTTTCTATCCTGATTCGCCTCCTCTTAAAGATGTATTTCTGTTCACAGGAGGAAAATGAACTCTCATGTAAATAAGGCAACAACGGTAAATACTTTTTTTTTTGTTTTTATTGAATGGGAAAACAAACTTTAATTTGAATACTAAACCATCCAGAATATCTAGCTGAAAACATGTTTTTATTATTTACATTCCTAGGTTTGGCTTGTTATGCTTCTGGCATATCTATTCATATCTCTTGCAATATTTTTTCATTTCATATATTAATATTTAATATTCTTTATACATTGTTGAACCTTAATGGTTGTCTAATTTCTGTTTTTCATCCACAGAGAAGCTATTAATTTATGAGCATATAGGGCAGTAAGTAATAATTTGCATGAATGCCTTGAGCAGATATGCTTCCATAGGCCTCCCATAGCATAGACTTTGGAAAGGGTGATACCATCTATTGGCCAAGCTTCAATGAACACTCTTTACAAGAAGAAGAAGAAAAAAAGTTTTTTAATCCATAAAGAAGTCTACTAAGTGAAAAATCATGAGAGATGACAGGAACTGGATTGTTCCTACTTTTTTTTGGCTTTTTTGCCTTTTATTAATGTGTTAAATATATTCCTGTGGTTTAGAAAGCATCACAGAAACTGAAGTTTTCTGTACATCTTCAGGATTTACAATGAACATTTAAAAAGATTCTCAAAGACTGGCTGGCCTGCAGGGACATCCCCACTCCTGGTGTTCCCAGCCACAGTCTGGGACTCTCTTTTCAGAGGGTCAGCGATAATTTACACCCTGTGGTAAGACTAACTTCTGACTTCTTCCACAGACAGATGTCAATGTAAAGTGCTAATAATGTTTACAATGTATTACTGTCCTCAAAAGACGCAAATGAAGCAAATAATGGAATTTATTTTGCATTCTGTTGAGTATGGGGTGGAGAAAAACATTGTTGGTTAAACACATGTCTACTGTCTTCACATACAGCTCATTAGAGCATGTGAAACTGCTTATTCAGAATAACTTCGTGAATACAAAATATTTCTGATGGAAGATCTTTCTACTGGACAGTAGACTTAAGAGGAGTTCAATTTTTTTGCAGGCACATAACACTGACAGTTTCCTATGGGAAAGTGTTGAAACTTCAACTTCTTGTTTAAGCCACCAAGTCCTGATTTCATTTTTTCAGTGATTTCCTGTATTAAAATTTAACATTAAAAATTTGAATGGAACATTAGAAAATATATTGAATAAATAGTTGTAATATTTTTAAAAAGCTGTTGGTTTTCTTTGTTTTTTTATTTGGCACAGGTGTAATAGCAGCTCCCTGATGGTATTGCAGTGTGATCAAAGCACATTTCAAAAGGCTGGACTTTCTTGTGGAAGGGAAGGCCTATATTTTGACAAAGTTTTTGGGGAAAGTTGGAGCTCTCCATTTAGTGTAGGTGCAACTGAGTAGAGCCCTGCAACCACCAAAGACTACCCAACAACTTGCAGGGATAGGAAAGGAAGGAAATACCTGGTGGCTGACAGGTATCCTCCAAGAGTTGTTTCATTGCTTTTCCCCCTAATATCCTATTTAAGCAGAGGAATTTGTCTGTGCATTTCTCCTTCCATTTTAAGAGTAGAAAAAGAATCCTGTCCACCAAGTAGAAGTTACTGCACAATTTCCTACTAAACATCTTCTTTGCCAACAGACATTTCCAGAGCTTTCATTTAAAGACATTTTCTCCATGTTTCATATGCAGTTCACAAAAATAGACCAAGAATGCATGTGCATTAAATCTTGGCTTGGTTTGCTGAAATAGTGCATTTAGGCAGAAATTTTTTTTTCAGTTATCTACTATTTATGTGTAGTGATAATGCCAGTTAAATTAGACCCAATGACCTGAACAGTCTGGTCATGTGCATGGGGGTAACAGACTCAGATCCTGTCTTTGAGAGCACTCACTACCCAGCACATGGTCCCAGCTTTCCTACCCAAACAGTGGTCTGTACCTGAGGTGTAAACCTGCAGAGAATAGTCACAAGGTGATAAAGATGCTTTTAGTGTGCTATTTACCCATCCCAGTCTTCTGTATTAGCACACACTATATATTAGGTGTTCTTTCTTGTCTCCACTTGAGGCAAAACTGTGAAGAGAACAAGACTCATTGCTCACTTTCATTCTCTCTTTCTCTCTCCAGTAAGACAATGTTCATTAACTTCCTTCCATGAAACTTTTAATTTCATTTTCCTGGCATTTGTGCCTTGGGAGAGTGCAGAAGTCCGAAAGTAAAGATCTGGCTTAGTTGCTTAAGCACTTCTGCGTGGTCTCTCAATTGGGCTGAGAAAGGATTCACTGCTTTCAAAAGTAGGGCACTGCTGATTTTAACATTTTGTCTAACTGGACATCCATTAACTAAATGAGACCTAGCTTTAGAGAAAAAAAAAAGTAATCCTCCACGTTAAAGACATATTTACTTTTTTTCTTATTGTGTGTGAATTGTAAAAAAGAGGAGTATGTGGTAGAAAGTGTGGCTGAAGAAAAAATATCAAATGAAAATTTATCTTCATAGTAATTTTCTACTAAATTTCCATGGTTGAAGAACTAAAACTCTAATATTAAAGTTCTAAATTAAGCTGTGTATATGAGTGTACTAATATTACTTTGTAGCATGTATAATAATCTGTCACATTGCTTTTCCAACTAATCATTAATGAATTAATGAAAGGGTTTCATTGGCTTTGTACTGTGTAACATAATGAGATATATAGTATTTAAGGCATTCTATTAATGAAAAATAATTATTATCCTATGACAGTAATTAAGTATAATTTGCATGGAACTAACATTTTCTAATCTGTAAACATTAGCAACGACAACAGTTCCTCACAGAGCTGTTAACTGCTCTGCAACACTTTTTAAAAGAAGATGAATGGGCAAATGGGCTGGCAAAGAGGGATGCTGGTAACAGCATCTATGCAGAACACCTCCAGGCAGATCAGGAGAGGCCCATCAGTGCCTGCAGAGGCCTGTCTACAGCTTTATGTCCCAGGTTTTTGGATTTAGGAAAAAATGTAAAAGGAGGACTCCAGGACTGATTTGCAAGGTAATAAGCGAAGCTACCTTTTGCACTCACTGTGTGGATCCTGGAGACTTGGTGTATGGCTTTATTAATGTAATAAATAAATAAACCCATATGGACGTCGCCAGTTGGGGGTTCACCAACCAAATCCATTTATTGGAAGCAACCACCACCTTTCATATGCACCTCAAAGTAACACGTGACTCCCTTGACCACCATGGGGTATCTCACTGCCCATGTGTGTGGGAGTACACTCGGGACTGCATCTCCCAGGATGCTACATCCAGCATCCCTAAAGCACACCTCCTACATTGGTGGAGCCCTTTCTTTTGCTGTAAAGGGCTGTCCGAGGGCACGTGCTGGAATGGAATTGATTCACCAGGTTTAACAATCTGCTTGTTAAGCAGTTTCCTTTTGTGTATGTTTTCCCAGGAACACCCTACCTTGCCCCTGTTGCAGGCTATGTCCCATGTCATTTATGATAGTTTGCTTGAGAAGCCACAAATGGTTAAACTGCATTAAGATGGTGGTGGTGTTCATGTACTAGTTGACATCAGATTACAAGGAATGGAAACTACGTTTTTGTCTTTGTTTTGACGCATCCAAGAACCACCCTCTCCGTATCACTGCTTTTCAGCACAGGCATGCCAAATGAATATCAGTTTTGCCTCTTGTCCTCTGAACTGAACCCACCCACAGAGTCACAAATAGCACCCACAGATGGTGTTTGCAGGGGTCCTCCACGGCCTAGTAGATGGATGGCATAAGGTACTAGCAGCTGGAGTTTTCTTACTCTTTCTGCATGTACTGGTGATAAAGAAGAGCAATCTTACTTCTGTGAGTTACTCTCTAGCTAAAATATTAATGGTGTGTTTTGTGGATAGGAAAGTCTAGAAACCATAAGCTACAGAGTTCTTAAAAATCATGGAGCGGTTTGGGCTGGAAGGGACTTTTAAAGGTCATCTGGTCTAACACTCCTGCAATGAGAAAGGACATCTTCAACCAGATTAGATTACTCAGAGCCCCACCCTACCAGACCTTGAATGCTGCCAGGTATAGTGCATCTACCACCACTTTGGGCAACCCTTTCCAGTGTTTCACCACCCTTATTGTAAAAATCTTCTTTATATCTAATCTGAATTGACCCTGTTTTAGTTTAAAACCATTACCCCTTGTCCTATCACAACAGACCCAGTTAAAAAGTTTATTCCCATCTTTCATGTAGGCCCCCTTTAGGTACTGGAAGGCTGCTGTAAGGTCTCCCTGGAACCTTCTCTTCTCCAGGCTGAACAACACCGTCTCCCTGAGCCTGTTTTCGTAGCAGAGGCGGTCCAGCTCTCTAATTGTCTTTGTGACCCTCCTTTGGTCCCTCTGCAGCAGAGGGGCGTCCTTACTTTTCCCATGCTGAGGAATATATCACCTATCCCTTTTTTTGACTTGCCTAAAATTTAAAAATGTTACCCCAGATAAGCTTGAGGTTATAAATCAGGAATGAAGGAAAATGTGACAATGAGTAGCAAGAAGACAGAAGGTGTCCCTAGAGCTGGGGAACCTACAGGTCATGTAAGCTGTGTCCTGCTCCAGCTACACTCCATGCTTGGCAAAATTCTACTCTCTAAGCCTACAGAGACCAATAGACTTTAAATTGCATTACCAGAAGTTGTATGTTTGACTTTACACTATAAGGCTATTTTAGTATTTTTGGAGATTTGAGTGCGGTTCTGAAGGCTTTTTTGCTTTGTAACCATGTGACATACTGCAAAGAATATTTGCAAAGGTCAAATTAGTAACTGACAGGAAGGCAACTGGAAGAGAAGACTGAATAAAATTTGTGCTTTTATAATCTTGTGATATTTTATGTCTTTTATCTATGTGCATTTTATTAACAGACAACACTGTGTTTGCCTTGCCAGTTCCTCAGTGAGAAGTGCACAGTGAGGGAAGAGAAGTCTGTTGGAGGTTTGGAGGCTGATTTAATTTCTTAGCTATAATTCAAGGTGGATTAGAAAATAGCTTGTGAATAGATTTTCCCTGAATGTTTAAAGAAAGTTTTGCAGCTTCAGAATGAAGACTTGTAATCATGTAATACGGAGAAAGAACAGTAATTAAGAATTTAACTAGTTTTAAGATGGACTTAAGCAATACTAGTCTTAAATGATTTGAGGGGCTCCTGGGGTCCACCTGTCAGAGAAAGGGAAGATCCACTTCAGTCATAGGCTTGCCAAACTGGTGAAGAGGGCTTTAAACTAAAGTTGCTGGGGGAGGGGAACCTTGGTACATCCCACTCTTACCAGTTTGAGGTAAGAGCCAGTAGTCCAGAGAGTGATCGCAGGTCAGCGGGAGAGCACCTGAAGAGCAGCACAAAGGAATTTCAGCCACTCCAACACTAGGTCAGCTACATCAGGATCCAGCTTAAATGCCTCTATGCAAATGCACATAACATGGAGAATAAACAAGAGGAGTTAGAGATGTGCAGATACATGCAGGGCTAGGATCTTGTTGGCAGAGACAAGGTGGGATGGCTACTATGACTGGAGCATTGGAGTGGATGGATGTAGGCTCTTCAGGAAGGACAGCCAGGGGAGTTGAGGAGGTGGTGTTGCTCTCTATGTCAGTGACCAGCTGGAGCGCACGGAGATCTGCCTGGGGATAGGTGAGGAACCAGTGGAGAGTTTATGGGTCAGGATTAAACGAAGGACAGAGACAGGTGACATTATAGTGGGGGGCCTGCTACAGACTACCTGACCAGGAAGACTGAACCAATGAGACCCTCTACAGACAAATAGAAGAGGCATCATCTTCACAATCCCTGGTCCTCATGGAGGACTTAATTACCCTGACATCTTTTGGAGGGACAACTCAGCATGGCACAAGCAATCCAGGAGGCTACTGAAATGCATTTATGTTAATTTCTGTCTTCCAGTGACAGAGAAGCCAATGAGGAGAGATGCTATGCTAGAGCTTGTTCTCACTAAAAAGGAGGGGCTGGTGGGGAATGTGAGGGGAAGCCTGGGCTGCAGGGACCATAAAGTAGTCACTGCTTAGGGCAGCATGGAGGTCACACAGCAAACTCACTACCCTGGACTTTCAGGAGAGCAGACTTTGTCCTCTTCCAGGTTCTGCATAGAGTATCAATACTCTCAGGCACGTGGTGTGACTTGGGAATGGCCCTGTGCAGGACCAGGAGTTGGACTCCATGGTCCTTGTGAGTCCCTTCCAACTTGGCATATTCTGTGATTCTGTGATATTCTGTGATCATGGGATAAAGCCCTGCAGGGAAGAACGACTCAAGAAAGATGGTTAATATTCAAGGATCATCTCCTCGAAGCTCAGGAGTAATGTATCCCAACAAAAAGGAAACTGTCAAAAACATCAGAAGGCCTGCATGGATGAACAAGGAGCTCCTGAACAAACTCAAACACAAAGAAGATGCCTACAGAGGATGGAAGCAAAGACAAGTAGCCTGTGAGGAATAAAGAGAAATTGTCCCAACATAAGGAGGACGTAGATCCGTTGGAGTGAGTCCAGAGGAGGACCATCCAGAGGACTGGATGGAACTTTGTTCAGCCTGGTCTAATGGAAGGTGTTCCTGCCCATGACAAAGAAGCCGTACTAGATGACCTTTAAAGGTCCCTTCCAACACAAACCATTCTATGATTCCATGATACCGTCTCTCTTCCTCAGTCTCCTGGGCTTTTTTGATGACCCACCTCCCCTTTGCACAGCTTGTCAGTATGATGTTTTCTTAGCTTCATTCCTCACATCCATCAGCCCTCACACAACCTGCACATGGGAAAGAATATCTGCATGCTGTCCTCCACTACCTTCCTACGTTGTGCTGATAATGTAAGACTCTTCCAGCACCTTTTGTCATCACTCCTATGCTGCTGTTCCTTCCTCCCCGCTTATCTACCTCCCGCCCTCCTTATCAGTCACAAAGTCAATTTGTGTGAATAAACTGATATAGTAAAAGGTTGCTTTTAGTTTTCTGAAACTTTTTTTTCGTACATTTTAATCAACGTCTACTTTGATTAATTCCCTTAAAAAAAATCTGCTCTTCTGTATAAGAAGAACTAAACAAAACAGAAAAAAGAAGTCTTTAGCGGCTAAATCTTTTACATATCTGTATATGTGATTGGTCAGAATAAAGACCTTTTATAAAACCTTCTAAAATTTCAAAGCATCAAGAATAAAAATATGATGCCCCTGAAGTGTTCCATGTTTCATCCTCTGCGTCCAAATGGTCTTGAACAAAACTCTCCAGAAAAAAAGTAAAATTCTTTTGTGAGTAGGTGCAACATATAACAATTAAGGGCCTTTATTCCATAGTGTCCAAGTTGGGAAGTTGAGATGCAACCAGTGAATACTGGATTGTATCTTGTACTATACTATAGCTGTGGTCCCCGTTAAACATTCAGTTATCATCTGATAGTCAGGAACTATTTACATATTAAAGGCACTCTTCTTAGAAACTTTGTGTCATACAAATGTATAGTGAAACACAAATGTGCTGATATGTCTTTTATACCATAAACTTACATTTTAAACTTGTTCATCAATGTTAACTGACACTGTTGTTTTCATTTTCCGCTTTTTACTTGCACTTAAAAGGAGACATTGAAGCAAATAAAGGGAAATTGCCTCTGCATCTCATCCATCACCCAACCTCTGCTTCTACTTATTCACATCACTCTGAACCCAGAGGAACCCAGCAGGGCTGGCAATGTTTTGCACAGCTGGAAAGATCAGCACACTCTGCCCATTCAGAGACATGGTTTGGCTCCCTAGGACGGAGAAGTCAGATGCAGATGGGAACGCACACAACTGTAATGATGAGTAGGATCAATGAGAGCATTAATTCCCTCAGCTGTTTAATGCAGTGGTCGTGTTTCTCTAGAGAGTTGAGTTCAAATTCAATTTAGATGATAAGTCAAAATTATGTTGGCCATTTTTTTTTCTCCCAAGGAGATATCTATCTACCTCAGATACCATGACATAATTGGCAATATCTACTCTGAACAAATCAAGTCTGATATTGATAAGGACTGTTGAGCACTGAACCTTGAACCAGGGCTGCCTGCGCCATTCTGTACTCTGACTGCTGTAGCAACTAAACTGTTGCTTGTTTCATATGAGCATGAAATGCTTATACAATACCTCAAAATAATTCATTAAAAACAGACGTAATGTCTGCTAGAGGGGTTTAAACCTGCATCCTCATTGAGAACAGGAATACTTCTATTGGTTTTAAAGAGGATTTCTACACTCAATAATTGTTATATTTAAGTGGCCCATTTACAAATACAATTTACTAACTTTTAGGATCTTCATATTTTTCCTGCTGAAACATTGGGAGCATGCTCCTGACTTGGTTTACCAGTCATCTGCACTGGGGATTTGAAGACACATTTGAACTTAGACTTGCATGTAGTTTGAGTATATGACTTCCCTTTCATGGGCCCCATGGAAAAGGAAGGGGAAGAAGTTAGGACTTTTTCTGTGGACAGGACTCCACCAGACTGTACACCCAGATCCAAACTCAGGAGCACCTCCTGTCTTTGAGACTGCCTTGCTGTTTCAATTTGGAAATGACCGTGGCACTAACGCTCTTAAAAATTTCGACTACGGTATTGAAGACCTTTGTATCATGAAGTGTTATCAAGGCGATGAACATTTCTTAAACAAAGAAAGCTGTTAAAGATGAATATTTCTCTTCCTTATGCTCATCCCATATCCCAGCTCCAATTGTGGCTTTGCTCATCATTACTGTGCCATCACTCAATGTCAAACTCCACATGGACGGAGCTGAGCAGGGAGGGGAGAAAATTTACCTCCTTGAGTTTCACATTTGCAGCAGTACCTGTTAAAAAACATGTTTTATTCACTATTAGCATGTGGTGAGACTTTCAAAGGAGTCTTAGCATATACTGGCAACAAAATTTAGTCTTCAGTATTCAGCTTCCCCTCCAAATGAAGCACTATGTCATCTCTGGGATCAAGAATATTAAAAAATGTGAATTCTTAGCTCTAGCTACAAAGGACATTTCCCAGTTAGTCTCTATTTCAATGTATAAGGGTTGTGCTTAGTGATTCAGTAAGACCACCTTGACATTTAAACATACATCATTCACTTCAAAAATGTTTCTAGCCCTCCACCCTCCTCAACCCCCTGGCCCCTGTGAAAAGTAAACTGAGTCTTTTAAGGGCATCTGTCAAATGTCAGGCAAGCATGCATAATCTGCAGTGTGCTCCCAGGGTAACTGCTGAATAGTTACTGCTAAATCCTTCTGAAATTAAGGAAAGAGCTAGACCTGTTCAAATGAAATACAAAGCAGGAGGAACTTCTAAAACCTATTTGTTGGTACAAATGCAGACACCTTCACCTTGAAGCGCGTGAGTCTGTCACTAGTGGCAGCAGACTTCCATGGCGTGCGTTCATGACACTGGTTGTCATAATTAATTTCTTGGCAATTGTTGCTGGGAAAAGAAAGTTACAGAGAATGGAGCTAGCACAAAATATCCACCACCAGAAGAAGGAAAAAAATTGTTTAGTGAAGCCTTTGGGAAGACACAAATTAAGCTTGACTTTTTACGTCCTGTAGCTTGTTAACCTTAAACGTGAAATTCTTGAGAGAATGAGGATACAGCATGAACAGAACAAATGCAAGTATTTCCTCTGTATTGAAATTAAGTGATTATGCGTATTGCTGTTGCACATAAACAGCAGAGAGGTTGAGAAACTCAGCATTTCCAAGATAATCAAATAAACAGGCAGAAGAAGTTTTCCTTAGCTCATAATGATTTATAAGGCAAACTAGAAGCCTTCTAATCTATTATTCTTGGTAACAGTTCCCTTCACACCCAAAGATGTTTTTATATATGCAACATATCCAGTAATATCCAGTCAGAAGCTGAATGATTTATCTTGTGGTCTGCAAATTACATTAACGACATAATTAATAACTTAGATATAAAAACTGTGTATGTCAGAGCAGTATGTCATGTAATCAATGGCAACAAATCATTTTCTCTGGTGTTTAATGATTCTTTCAAGAGGGTGAATCTATAAAAACAGAAGAGTCAATCAATGAGGAGGTTGCATACATTGTCTGTCCTATTTGCAGATTTGAAAACTGAAGTTGCTGTTATTGTTTAAATTTAGACTATTGGAAATCAATCTAGGAACATAAACAGAAAGGGAAAAAAAAGTATTAATGGCAAAAAAAGGTTGGTATCTGTAAAATCTAGTCAGAATTGCCAACTTCCCAGGTATTGCTAAATGCTGATCACATAAAACATTTATGAAACCATTATTGCTTGCACAAAAGCACGAACATGGGCAGTACATTGAAAAATTATCTTTTGAAAAGGGAGTGCTCTTCCTCCAAACTATAATGTACAACTTGCATGGGTCCTGCAAAATCAATGAGCTTTCCTGACAACCCTAGTTCATTTCCAATGCCCACTGCTCAAAGCATTAGTCAAAGCCCACCTCATTCATTTTCAGGAGTAAAATAAGGTAACAGGTTTGTGCAGGGCATAGACTCTTTCATTTACTGGCTCTGGGTGAGCATTTGTTCAACTTGTTTCCATAGGAAGGTGATTTGAATACAGGGGAAAAGCTCTTATCTAGCAACTGCTCTGGACTGCCAGGTTTCTCCTTGTTTCTTGGCAATGCGCTTTCCATTTGCACTGACTCATTTCAGGCGAACACACTCATTCAGAAGTCAGGGTTGTAATTCAGGAAATGCTTTCATGTTGTTATGACAGACAGATTTTTGTATTCATTTTTCACTCTAAAATGGAAAGAATGACTGCCTTCTGTGTAGCTTGGAGGCACTCAGAAGCTTTAAAAAAAAAAAAAAAGAAAAAGAAAAAGAAAAAGAAAAAGAAAAAGAAAAAGAAAAAGAAAAAGAAAAAAAGAAAAAGAAAAAGAAAAAGAAAAAGAAAAAGAAAAAGAAAAAGAAAAAGAAAAAGAAAAAGAAAAAGAAAAAGAAAAAGAAAAAAAGAAAAAGAAAAAGAAAAAGAAAAAGAAAAAGAAAAAGAAAAAGAAAAAGAAAAAGAAAAAGAAAAAGAAAAAAAGAAAAAGAGAATTAATAAGGACTTCATGCCTTTTCCATGCTATCTGTCTGGAAAAAGCACCTTTTAGTCTGAGGATAGCAGAACTTGGAGCTCCAGATCCGCAAAAACACTGAAGTAAATGTGGGTAGGTTACACCTTTCCAAACTTTAGATACATGCCTACAGTGTCCATTTTTGTGCTGAGTATCCCACTCTCTACTAGTAGTAGCAAGAAAAAAGTGCTTGTAGGGTGTACTTCAACAGACAAATGTCAGAGGACAATACAAGGATGAAGTAAGTAGTATCTTCCATTTGACTTGGAAGAGTAGACACTTCAGGTAGAGAAATCTACCTTCAGGCTATTTATGAGTGTTCACTCTAGTGCCCCTTGTGTGCCCGGAGCTTTACAGTCCTAAATGCCTTTGTGGATCTGACCCACAATACCTCACAGAAGTGCAGGTATGATGGACCTCCCTTGTTATGCTGATCAGGAGCACAATCTGCAATGCTCTCCTATGATGCACAGAGAACAAAGCTCAGCTTCCACCTACTCCCAGCCCCACCCCGTCCCTTGCATCCCTGCTTGCTTCTGGCCATGGACAGTATTATAGCTTGAGTAGCTACAGGGTAATTACTATTTGTGTGCATTCTTCTCATTGCCATATTTTTTAGAAGCTACTCTTGATCTTGTTCAAAGCATGACGCACAGAGGATAACAACTCCTGGGACAAACCAATGGCACTATTTAGCAGTGTAAGCCTCACTTTGCAGTTGCATTTGTATGTATTCGTACGCTTCCCAAGGCAAAGCTGGAAATCGGCTTTAGCTGTGCAGTGACAGGGCTGGATGGAGGGAGGGGAACAACACAATTTTAGATACCTAGAACAGAGAGAATACGGTTAGACAAGAGTAACCCATATACTCCAAAAGGCACAGACAGCTAAGGATCATTTACACATTGAGCTTCTATGATCTGCTTACATCAAAAGCCCTTTTAAGGCATAGCAACATACCTGCCCTGCAAAGGCTCCTGAGCTACAGGATAATGTAATCACCTGTACAATATCCTTTCCCTTTTGTGAGTAGTTTAAGCAAAGAAAAGCAGCTGCTTTGACTCTAGTATTAAACCTCATCTTGAACAATAACTAGGAACAGTAATGACACCTTATTTGCTAAAATATGCTGTGTGTGTTTGCAGACTGACTCTTCCTGGGATATCTGGGCATTCCCTAAACAGCTTCAGTATTTTTTTTTTTTATTTTTGATTTCTGGCGCTCATTTTGTAGTTGTATGGGAGCTGGGAAGTAATTCTTGAATTGGTTGAATTCATCTTATTTGTTTCCGAGTAGGTATTTAGATGAGCTTTGTCTCTCTAAACCTCTTAATATAAAGAGTAAACTAGATTGCCTGTGAGTGTATTGACTGTGTTAAGAATGCTGGATTGTATTGCAAAGGAGTTCAGGCCTGTAATGTTATCACTCAGCAGGAATGGATCCCATCAGAAGGCACATGGCGTGCCATGACGTAGCCAGCCTTAGACCACAAAAGCAGACTTTTCTCTGTGAATTAGACAAACCACACAAAAGGCAACAATAGCTAGCATAAACACTATTTAATACTATTCACAGGCTATTGAAGAGATGGGCGTTGACTAAGAATTGCAGCAAAGCCAGTACATTGTTGTCAGATGAAAGGACGCCTAATGAACAGGAAGCATCATTTGAGCAGGCTGACAGTAACCATATAACTGCAGGATTGTGGGACTGGCATTTACCCCATGGGTCTTTACAGTCAAAAAAATAAAGAGAAATTAAAGCATAAGGAATCCTTTTTTGTAGGCACTTAAAGCCCATAAAGCAACACAAGAAAGTGTACAATTGTCTTTTCATGATTTGTCTGTGCTTCAGCTAATAATAAAAAAGAACTTTTGGGGTGCAGTAGCTATAGGTTCTGTGTCATAAAATAACCCCTTCAAACAATAGAAGATTTGGCTATTTGCAAATTGTCCCAATTTGAATAAGAGCTACATTTTTTTTTCTTCAGCTATTTCAAGCTAGTTTCTAGCAATGGCTGCTTTAGTAATGTCATGATGATAAACACTTCTGTACTTGCCCTAACAGCCAGGCTAAATCATTGCTTTTGCAGTGGTCCTGCTTTATTTGCTATGTGTAAGAGTAGAAAGAACTTAATTAAAACTATTCCCTTCTGATACAATTATTCCAACTATATTCTCTGATCCTTATGATTACACACAGAAAAAAAGCTTCAAATTGTCCCTGTTTTGTGTTTTTAACCTTTTAAATGGTACACTTAAAAAGCAAGCAAGATGTTAAAACTGTTTCTGTTGAGATTTCAACTGAGACAGAAGCAACTCAGGCTCTTAGAGAACAAAGGTCTGAGGGTCGAATTTTGTTAGTGAGAGTTTTTCTGAGTAAGACTGAAAATATTTCAGGACTGTCATGTTTCAAAATATTCTTTGGGAGACTGAATCTGAAATAGTGTCCACAGAAAGACCTCCAGGCCACTTAGGCCTGTTATTTGGCAAAAGGCTGTGATGAATAGCATTGTGGCCAGGAAGATATTATGTTCTGAAACTGAAGAACTGGCTCTATGCTGTTTGTCACTGCCTGACAGGGACAGTGGAATTATATATATATTTATGTACACATCTGTGTATATATATGTGGACTGGAAGATTGACTTCTGAACTCTTGGTTTCCCAACACTCTGCCCCAGAAATACTGCATCAAGCAGTACACACGAGAGGAGGCAGGGAGGATGAGTATAGTTCCCTTTACTCCCATTTTTGAACACTTCAACTGCCAAAAGCCCCAAAACAACATTTTTGGCACTGACACTTTGTGTAGGAGTAAAAAAGAAGTATATCCCATATCACAATTTAACCCCCTTCTCCACTAACCTCTATCAGCTCGTTCAGTAGGTGCACTGTAATAACTTACAGAAAAGAAAGAGAAAGCAGGTGTCGAGGGAATGAAAACCTAAGATCCTTTTCCACACAAAACAGCTGTGAAAAGGCAATACACGTTGAACTGTGTTTCAGAGGATTCCAGCTAAATTGCCCCCTTAAGGATTTCATTTTCTTTGCAGAAATTCAACTACTTGAAAATTAGTTCTACATTAAAAATTCTCTGAATGAACAAATGAGGGATCCAGCCAGCTCCTGACTCACTATCAGGCCAATTTACCTCGCCCACACAAACCTTTTGATATGTTCTGAATTAGAGCATTGGTTTACTTGCTGTTTATTAGCTGGCAGAAGGAGACCAAAAGAAACACTCAGAGTATAGCACACTGTGCCATTACACTGTTTTTAAATAACTCCTTTATGTTTGTATAAATATATTTAAACATATATTAAAATAGAGAAGATGGTTTTCACCAGTAGAGTTTGGATGACTGCTCTATCTAGTTCTAGAAGTACATAAAATACAATTATAAAAATTCATTGAACTTTTGCTGGTGAGTTGGCTAGTTAGTGTTTAAGGGGACACAAATAAGATTTTCTGGGCAGAACAGAGTAGGATCTGCATGAGGGCAATCGAATGAATAGATGATTTCAGCTTTAACCACTGAGTGAGTTAGTGTGGTTTATCATACATTTAAGGCTGGAAAAGAAAACAAAAAGAAAGAAGAGAAATAGAAGTTTAATTAAATGCCATAGATGCAGTATAATGCAAATCTCACAAATAGAGCATAATTGGTTTAGCAGAGAGATCCAATGCCATAAATAACCATTCATAATCATATACAATTAACATATCAATAGTTCTTTTTTGGAGTTATAGTCCATAAGCTAAGTTAGTTCTTCACTAGAAAAGTCTGGCAAAACCAAGCTGTTAATTAAACACTTTTCAGATTTCAGTGCCACATTTTGACTCCTCCACAAAAAAAAGTCTGAACCTATTATAATGTCCTTCGTATTCACAAGCAGAAGGATGTGTTTTTTGCCTATTTAATACCACATAAATCTTCAGAGAGGAGAAAACCAGCAATCTCAAGCCTTTCCACTACAGCTGGCTGTGCCGTAGTACAGTACTGGGACAAGGCAGTAGAGCGGAGACTTTGGCTTTTTTCACAGCACTGAATGGGGCTTGTGCCTGATTGAAAAAGACTTCATGATAATCTGAAACAGTCCTAAAAGAACTCAGTCCCAGCTGCAGGTTTGTGTACTTTAGATTATAATTATAAAAATAGGTTAAAAATCATCTTTTCCTTGGAATTAATTGATGTCCCTCTTCCATATATATTACAATAATTCAATCCTGATCTCTCAGCAAAAGAAAAGACAGTGTTAAAGAATGGCAAAGAGCTTGCCAGCTACCTGCAAAAGTGCTGAGAGCTTTCTGAGCACTCCCAAATTAAAGGGGAATTAGAAAAGCTTTAATTGTCTGTATAAAGGGCTGAAATTGTCACCTCAAAATGGCTTCAAAGAAAGGTGGCTCTCCAAGCAGCTGGAGTCCCTGCTCTGCTTTGAACAGAAGAGGTGCAGACAGGCTTGCTTTCCAACTTCACACCTTTCCTGGGGTTTACCTTTATTGTTAACTTCACAAAACATAACTCCACAAAACAAACACTGGCCCCTTCTTGACTAACTGCTCCCTGGGTCACTGTGGGCCTTCCTTCATCTCTTCTCCTCTTTCTTTCCCCCTCCAAAGGCCTCTCCTTATTACCCTGTCACTTCCTACATCAGCAGCAGATTTCTGTGTCCATCTGGAGGCTTCAGCCACTGGAGAAGAAGGTGACTAAATGGTCCAAGTCCCTGCCGTGCTGCTCACTTCCGTCTTGTTCAGACTTCTGTTATGACAGTATGCAAAGATGCTGGGTTTGCTTTTAATTTACTGGTATGTTATCTTTTAATGAGAACTCCACTGAAAGGCCTGAGAGCAGCTCTGTGGTCCTGCATGTGACAATGTTTTTTCTTCATATGCACACATTTTCACCCTCACCTACAAATCAGACAGGCAAAACCATAAGGAACAATATCCTTATTTATCACCACTAAAACTATGACTTCTTGAGCTGACACTCTTCTCATCATAGGGAACATAAGGATACAAAGACCTACCAGGATCCTCTCTCAGTGAAACTATGTCAAGCTCCAGCATCAGGTATATTTTTAAAAGATATGACGACTTTTTTCTCCATTGAATGTTGCTATATTATCAGCAAATCAGCTTAAACACCAATAACAGGACAGATAGTTTAGGAGTTAGAAAACATTTTCTGAGCAAATGTCCCTTTTAGGCTCTTTGTTGAAATGAAATGGGACTCCAAGACCAAAAAAAAAAAAAATTGAATAATGAAATGTCACCTTTCACCCGCTTAATTTTAATGCCACACTCGAGTCTGTTGGTTTTCTTACCAACATTTCATTAACAATGCTGTGTGAGGGACAGAGATTTTGATTGATGGGACCAATGTTACACTAAGCTAGTTGATTATTTCATATTGGATGTCATACAAAGATATCTAATGGCACTTAAATCATTAGCTAATGTAAAACAGAGAACATTTAAATCATGAGATAATGGGTACAGATGCTGTACTAGTGCTTCCGAATCTCTGAATCAGCTAAACTTTCAAAATCAAACTCTAAATCCAGGGTTTCCAAAATCTGTAATAGCAGTTCAAAACTGGCAGGCATGGAAAAAACAACAGCCTGCTAGTCAATACCACAGCCTTATAGCCACTGATCTATGAGCTTAATCATTTGCTAGGACTTGATGACATTCCTCATTAACTTAATGTGGTTTTTATCTTCAGAAGTAGAATGGCACACGTAGTGGAATTTATTCCACACACCTGTATGCCTGCTCTGCATCACATGTACTCTATGTATGAATGAAGCCTCGTGGGCAGAAATCAGTGGTGCTGAAAACAGCAAGTGCCAATGTAAATAACATCTCTTCTTCATTTTGAGCACAGGCATAAATCCTCCACCCACTGGAGAATGTGGGCGCAAGCCTTTCTTCAGGTGAGGACATGAGGAGACGTCTGGGGATTACTACAAGGGAACTTTGGATCCAAAAGGGGAATGAGTGCCAGGAAGGAAAACATTTTGGGGCATCTCTTGAGGGGCTGATGGGAGGCAGTTGGATCAGTCACGCTCAATTTGGGAAACCTAGCCATTTCTGTTTCCTATTCACACATTTTTATAATCATCACCTGATCAAGGAACCATTTCTCAAAGAATCCCGATGTTGCCTGATGAAGTGAGCTATTCAGGCAGCTTAAGGGCAATCTGAAGACCATCATGAGCACCACAAAGAGCTGCAGGTGACTGATAGGATGTGTCTGGGAAGATTTGAGAAGAATTGGAATTGTGATGGGTTTGGAAAAGTGGATGAAAAATACGGCTTTGCCCATGGTAGCCCACCTGCCCAGGTTTGTGGGAGGGGAGGGAAGGCAAAGAGGGAAGGAAGGGGGAAAGGGGAAGGCAAAGAGGAAGGAAAAGAAAAGAAAAGAAAAGAAAAGAAAAGAAAAGAAAAGAAAAGAAAAGAAAAGAAAAGAAAAGAAAAGAAAAGAAAAGAAAAGAAAAGAAAAGAAAAGAAAAGAAAAGAAAAGAAAAGAAAAGAAAAGAAAAGAAGGAAGGAAAGAAAAGAAAAGAAGAGAAGGAAGGAAAGAAAAGAAAAGAAAAGAAAAGAAAAGAAAAGAAAAGAAAAGAAAAGAAAAGAAAAGAAAAGAAAAGAAAAGAAAAGAAAAGAAAAGAAAGAAAAGAAAAGAAAAGAAAAGAAAAGAAAAGAAAAGAAAAGAAAAGAAAAGAAAAGAAACGCAAAGAAAAGAAAAGAAAAGAAAAGAAAAGAAAAGAAAAGAAAAGAAAAGAAAGAGGAAAGAAGAAAAGCAAAAATGGCATACTGAAACAGTGTTTCTCTGCCATGTTTTACAGCTAGCTGCAGCTACTCGTGCTCTGATTGTATACTTAAATAAGAGTTTCCCCCACTCCTGGACTGGGGTTACACTCAGAGAATTTATTTCATTGCAGCTGCTCTGAGGACAACACAAGAGAGTCCTGCTTCTGCTGCCCCTAACAAGCAGGGCTATTCAATGAGAGCGCTTCGACATCCTAACCCTGGCTCTGGGATGGGCCATTTTGAGCACTTTTGTTCAGACCTTCCTTTTGTCCTGACTTCCTTTCCTTCTTAGAACTTTTTTTTTCTTTTTCTCTTTTTTTTTTTCTTTTTTTTCTTTTTTCTTTTTTTTTCTTTTTTCTTTTTTTTTTTTTTACTTTTTTTCCCCAAAAGACACCACACAGTCCAGAAATTCTCTGCTCCTTGTGTTGCATGTCTGGAATCCTAACAAGTCAAACCACAGGATTTAAGCCAAAAATCTGAATGGAGACAATTAAATTCTTCAACACTTGCAAAAATTAAGGAGTCATAATTTATACTGACTTTAAAATCCACCCCATCTGTTAGTACATTTCTAACAATGTGATTTGTCACAGTAAAAAGTAATTAAATGAAATGTATAAAAACGAGTCTCATACTGTTTTATGCATAAAATATATTTTATTATAATTAGTCACCTGAACAAAGGATGATGAAGCAATTATAAATGGCAACACTTACAGACTTTAAACACACAGCAGATGTAGTGCAGGCAACAATATTTTCTCCATAAAGAATTGATTGACACAGAATATTTAACCAGGAAAACTGAGTTTTATTTAGGTAATCCAATTGTATTCAACAAACAGAAAGTTTTGCAGAAGGACAGCAGCTATGTACAGTGTTGGGACCCGGTTCAGAGTCAATTAAAAAGCTCCTGCTGATTTCAGTGGCTTTCAACCAGCTTCCTCAGAGCGCCACTGTGCTGAAGAGGTCCCTCACTGAGCCAGTAGAAGGAATCAATGGTCTTTTACACTAAGAGAAGAATAAACCACCCGGATTAAATTGATCTCACTGGCTCAACTACGTAAAAAGTTCACATTAAAGCTGCCCATTATCATATGAATAATCAAACCTTTCTAATGCTGCCATTGTTTTTGCCATTTCCATGTGATTTTGTTGTGTTGTTTTTGTGCTTTTTTTTTTCGCTTGACACTTGCAGACACACCTGTAGAATTTTATTTCTGAGCTAGAAAACAGAAAGTTCTTTGGTCCAGTGTAACATTTTCAGCTGTGAGGTGTTATTGTTTGTGTGCACAGACTAAACAAGAAACTGTGAGGAAAAAAAGGGAACTTTAAAAATACAGTACTAAACCCAGATGTAATGAAAATATATTGCAGGGGAGGGAGACGGAATTCATGCCATAAGATGAAACAGCAGTAAAAGCAGAGAAACAAATGAACATCCAGAGTGGGAATGATGAGGAGACCCATTTCTAACCTTACTCAACCAGGAGACTGTCCTCATCAGTAATTTAGCCACTGGTAGTTGCTAAACAGCCTCCTCCAAGAGAGCAGCTCTCTGCAGCATCACAAAAGAAACAAATGATCAGACAAAGGCATTTAGGGTCAGAACAGATAATAATGTATGTCCTTCTGATCTTAGAATGCGTTTCTAATATGTCTCAGAAGCTTAAACCTCCTTCTTTCCTTTCCTGCAACTATATCCTTTAAGTTTTTTCTGCTTTTGAGCAATGAGGATTTTGTTTATAATGCTGAAAATACAAAATCCAAAAAAGTTTTGTTTGAATTCCTGGAGAGAATTTTTTTCCTTATTTATGTCTCTTAAACTAAGAACTTCAGTTATGTAAATTTATGTTGCCAGCTTTATATTATGCTTGTGCATGTTCTTTGTTTCTTTACGCAACTCTTACTCCTCTCATGTTGGAAAAGGACAGACTACAAGAAACAAGAATTAAACTTTCCAGAAAGCAGCACACAAACCAGTGTTAGATTTCCTTGCCATCCTTCTTTTTTACGTATTTATGCCCCAAATTTAGCTAACCAATATTGCCTACAGCTAAGAGCACTGTAGCCCAGAACATTGCTGTAATATTGACTCTTAAGCAGAAAAAGAATAAATGACATTGTTCATAACTCAAACATCACTACCATATTTCACTTCCAACATTTAAAAATAAAAACCAGAACCCTAAAGCCTTCATTATTTAAGTTAAACAATGAAACTGTTACTGCGTCGCTTGAAGCCCTGCTTTGCTCTCAGTGTCTTAGGACATCTTTTTTTCCTGAAGAGTGATGAAGAATACATTTTATAAGACACAGATATGTGCAAAACAAGACCTCTTTAGATCGGTTCCAGGATTACAGGTTGCCATGAAATGAAGGGGGAAAAGAGGGCAAGTATTATGACAGAAAAACATGAGAAAAAGCAGTTTCATCTCTCTGTCAAGGTTAGTTATAGGGAGGCAGTTTTAAAAGGTTGTAATTTTCTTCCCCTTCCCTGTTACCCAGAAAATGCTTAGAATAAAGAAGAATAAAATGTGAAAATGCCTCAGCCTGTACCAGCAAGCCAGAGCAGTGTTGACAGGATTGCAGAAGTTGCCTAATTAGTTCCTTCTTTGCTAATATCCACCCCAAGAACTCCACTTTAACTGGTAAACATTCAGCAATTCAGGGAGAGAAACTCAGGAGCTAGATATCAAATCTTAATGCTCTTCTTTCCTACTGAGGCTTACCTACCACCAGAGCTTCTCCCTTGGGCAGCAGAGCTGCTCCCTTGGGCAGCAGGGACGGGTTTGAGAGAGGGGCAGTTCCCCTCCCTGCTCACCCCTCTCAGCCACACAATAACACCACAGAGGTGGCGATCCAGGAACAACGGCAATTGGCCCTACAGACTCCCGAGGGTGACCCTCCTACTCCCTCTCTTCCACCAGGGTTTGGAAAGCAGGCAGGTATAACTTAACCTTGATTTTTTAATTCCTTTTTCTGTGAGGGAACAGGAATTGCTCATCAGGTGTGTATGTACACTTGTGGTAGGTTTGCTTTCCATACAGCCCTACGAGGAGAGGGTTGGATGTCCCTCCCAGGGGATGTAGCTGATGCACTATTCATGTGAGATCCACACTAAAACCAGGTATGACAGTAATCAGCAGTTGGATCTCTTATGTGTCATCTATTTGCACATGATTGGTAAATTATGGCTCATTCCTTAGCATATTACAGATGACAAAATCCTAATCCAATAGTTGCACATCCAAAGAAGCAGAAATTACTGATTTACATTTTCCCCCTTCTTTTATTAAAAAAAATGTAGAAAATTTTAATAACCTCACTTTTCTGAAACAGAAATGAACTCCAGACCCCTAGAATGTCCCAGTGACTTGATAGCAACCATTGTGCATCTTTATCTCTTCCTTATATGAATAATAAAAAAAAAATCTTACAACTCACAAAGCTGCCACAATTCGTTGCTATACTCATTTGCATGTACATTTTATTCCCATTCTTCTACCTTTTATTTGTGTCCTCTAGATGGTTAACTCCACAGGGAAGGGATTATGTCTTTTCTTTTTTATACAGTTCTATGCATAATGCTCCCCTCCTGGTTCTTTTGGACACCACCATAATATAAATATAAATATTTACTACCACTGCTAGTGCCTGGGAAGAATTGTCCCCTATAGCTGTAAAACAATAGTCAGTAAAATTTTAAAGATCCTGGTCCATCAAATGCATGTGAATTGCTGTTACATATTGATCCAAATGTGAGTGACACCTGTAAGACCCGAAGTCATCTGGGTTAGTTGCTCTAACTCTTCATTTACCGGTATCATCAGGGTTCTCTGTATCACTGCTAATGTGCACACACAGTAGGTTACATGCCCCACACTGGGTGAATTATTTTCTTCTACACGGGACTCACTGTTAACAGGGAGAGAAATTATAACTTATGTCCAGAAAGCCTGCTGCCTGGGCAATCCTCCTCTCTCTTTTATTTGCAGAATGGCACACTAAAAGCTGCCAAGACAGACTTTATGCAAAGCCCTTCTGTAATAAAGGTAAGACACAAGAGACTACTTATAAATGACTGATTTTCTCCTTTCTGCTCAGTTCTCAGCTATATATTATATATTATGGTCTGGTGTTACAGGAAGATTATATACTTGTCACATGGTAAAAGTTTTCATGACTGCTGACTCCACTTTCTACAGTTAAATCTACCATTTTTCTGACACGCACGGGCACACACGTCCTTTTAAAGTCAAGCTCAAATGAAATACAGTATCAAATGAAAATAATATTATGGCAGGTGTCTCAGTTCCAGATTGTTTTTCTTATATTGATAGCAAGCTTTTACTCCAGGAAAAAAAAAGTCTGTCTTGCCAGAAATTCTGTGTTATACCAGGTATGGGTATATACAGGGCTTAGGTAGAACAGACGTATGAACAGTGAGGAAATTTGCTTTCTTCTTTCATCTCTGAAATGGGTCCATCTCTGAAGTATAGCAACTCTTCAGTGCTGGAAATTAGGTGGCAATTCTTAGGGACAGATTTTCTTGCCTATCCAAAAACAGGGGCAGACGGGTTGTACTTGGAGTGTCTTGAGATGATGTGACTGATTTGGTCTCCTCTGGAGACTGCCCTGCAAAGCTCCAGGCTGATGTTATCACACCACTAACCACGAAGTGATGACTGGACATCCTTTTGTCTGTGTTATCTCAGTGATTTCCTGACCACATGACAGTCTCTGTTCCTCAAAACAAACACAAAGTCTGGACCTGCTGCTAAGATGAAGGTGTTAGCTGCAGTGTCCTTGTTTGGGTGTCCTCAGAAAGGAGAGATCCTGGTGTAGTACATGGCTTTTGCACAATGCATAGATCTGACTACAAGGAGAAGCTGCAGAGGTTATGGGCAGCTTCTACTTGGCAGCAAATAGCTGCACCAGCTTTCTTTTTCCTGACCTGTAGAAGGCTGCACATGAGACAATTGCTCTGAAGTTTCATCTCAGTGAAAGGAGAAAAATGTACACTTTTTAGATAAATGTTCATTTAGATGTACGTTTTGTGATCAGATAAATCTCTTAAACAGCTCCTGTCTCTCACTCTGTCCTGGTAAATGCCACCTCTAGCTGGCACATACATTTCAGAGAGAAAAGTGACTCTGACCTTATGAACTTGCACTGGTTTTGTCATCCACTTCTAAATTGAGAACTGTACATCAACCTTGCAAAAGTTCTGTGAGTTAATTTACTCAAGCAACAAGTGTTTCTTGCTTCTTGCCACTTGCCCTGTCCTTCTCCTTGGACTGCCATTGTATCCTGCTATCAGTTCTTGTATTTCCTGTTGCTTCCCAGGCAAGGTTTTCTTTCTCCTCTTCACAGTTTTCTTGTATTAGTCCATGTACAGAGTGAACCATGCCGTGAAGCTATTTATATTGTATCTCAGATATTGAGGCCATCCCAAGAGATATACTTAAATGTATAGTGACCCAAAACAAGAGAGAAAATACCATTTTTGTACCAAGCCAGATGTGCAGCTTGAGTCAACAAGTGAAAACTATTGAATTTTAAGTAGTGAATCAACCTCTTCTTTATGCCTTATGAGATGCCCTTGTATTTGATTTCTTGATCCATACCTTTGGTTCAGCAAACAGAGCTACAACTTTTGGCTTTTCCTTCTGTTAATGCAGATAATTGCTGTCTGTTCAAATCACTAAATATCGTTTAACTTTACCATAGGTTGAGTTCAGCTGCTTGTAAAATTTCTCAAAGCTAGTAGGACTTGGCTACATTATTTAATTACCAGCATTTGAGGGGGACCTAAAACTATTTGGAAAATAAAGTCATCTGCTATTTTGATGACAGAGGCCATGTCCTCACTAACCTTTGGCTGTGTGTTGTGAGGCTCCCAGAGTGATGGTCATGGACACCCAAATGCAGTGCTGATGGGAGTGTGCCTGGGCTCCTGGTGGGACCAGGCACTGTGGGCAGCAAACACGGGCATCCCACCCCGGGCTGGAGCCAGTATGCAGCAGGGTGGGTATGCACCATGCACAGACGTTTGGCAGCACTCCCAGGTCCTGTAGTCTAGACACAGCCAGTGGCTTAATTAACAGCTAAATAAAAGTTAGGCAGAAACTTTAATGTTCCTCGAGTACTCTTGTTGGTTTTTGGCAGGCTTTCTGGCCTGTGTAGAGGAGTACCCATGCTCCAGCCTGACATGGCTGTCTAGCACAGGTCACAAAGAGTTGCTCTGGTAACATTCCCAAGCATCAAGAGATGTACAGGGTCACATTAGATGCTTTGGGCCATCTTACCTGGGCTCTATGGCCTCTCCACAGAGGGTTCTGTAGGTCCTGTATCATACCTCCTAGCCCACATGAATGTCTTCAGTGCTTTAAGACATGTAAAATCACTCTAGACAAATGTTCAGGCATATGAGGGAGTCACTAAGTGACTTTTACCCATCTTCCTGCACATGGGGACAGTGAAATACAGTGAAATACCAGTAGAAGACTGGTACATGCATGAACATGGGAACAGAATCAAAGTGATGTACAAATATTTAGCCTTTCATGTTTTAGGTATTACTGAACTGATACTATGGGACCAACCAGGAGCCTCATCTTTGGGTTAGGATTTGATTATGATGAATACTGTGTAGACTACAGAAACTAGCAATGTCTTTGTTTCAAGGAAAAATCAGAACTTGGAGAAATAAACAGAATCAGTTTTGACTGATAATCTTGAGATCATCACATGCAACTCTTTGAGGCACTGCAAAAAGTTCAAGAGTACCTGTGTACAAATTTAGCATGGAAAAGACGATCATTTTGCCCAGTCAAAACCAATGGGGACCTACTTAAAATAAAGATACAAGGTTGGATGACAACAGGTTGTGTTAGCACTAAGCAGTGAAAAGAGGAAACTTTTTTTTGCAATAAGAAAGAAAGAATGAGTGAGAGACAACAGAAATGCCTGCCAACCTGACTAGGTGGGAGCAGGGCAGAAACATATTTCTCAAGTTCACGGAAAAGGATTTTGCAGGATCTTCCCTTGCATGGAAAAGCTGTGCCTCCTAGGGCACAACATTTTTTCCAAAGTTTGTCTTTCTTCTTAAAAACAGATAAGTATTTCTCCCTTCTCCTTCATCCCCCTTCTCTCTGTGTCCCTCTCAGTAAATTCTCTGCAGAGAAATGTTAGATTAAACAAATTCCCTGGCCCAACTGATTTTGCTTCTATTCTATGAATTGAGGCAGCAGCTTCTGGTCCTCTTATCAGCTGTTATGCCCATAAGCTTTTAAATAACAATATTATTAAAATGTAGTCTGTATTTGTGCTTCATATGTTGCTGGTCTTAAAAGTAGACAGATATCACATGAACAATAAAAAGAGTTTGGACAGTGGTTTCTCAATCAGCTTCCACTTCTGCTTCCACTACACTGACACATGGATTTCTCTAAGGATATTCCAATAACAAAAAAATGTTAATCACTGACATCCTTAAAATTCTTAAAACTTTTCTATTCTTAATATATTTTATTTATGTATCCTAAAAATAGAAATATCTACTGTTGTAGCCCTCTTCCACCTTTATCAACACATAGACAGAGAGGCAAGGAGAGAGCATGGTGTCAGTCATCCACTCCAAGAGCCTCTATCACATGGACAACATGACTTTCCTGAATGCATTCCTGTTTGGATTGAAGTAGATTTTCAAAACAAACAAACAATGAACTTCACACACATGAATTTTAATTTGGGATTATGGAAACCCAAGGATATTGGGAGGATATTGCTGTCTGCATGAAAAGCAATGGTTTCTCTGCTTTTGTCCGTGAAAAATCAGAGTTTTGTCAGAAAAGAGACCAAAAAATAGATCTATTTTTAAAGAAAATACATCAATGAGCTGTACTTCACTCAGAAAAAAAAAAGAGCAGCCGTTTGCTTTCCATGAATACTGCTCATTCAAAGCCTGTAGTGAAGACTTCCTAGTTTGCCAGACAGTTGGTGGAGTCAGTCATGCCAAACTTGGCACATATTTAAGAGATATACAAACACAATGGATTAGCGGTATTTATATTTCACCCTTCACCTCTCACAGGGGTCACGTTCTCAGAAGAAGGTGACATCATTGTGAAACTTTACCCTGCTTAAGCCCCAAGCAACATGTCTCCTTATTTAAAGATCAGATTATCCCTCCTTCATTGTTTTCCGTTTGATTTTGTTTCTTTTCTCCGTTTTGGGGAAGGGCAGCTCACTATTTTGAAGAGGTGATGGAGCATGTCAGGATTTACGGAGTGATAGAGAAGAGATTGGTTTGGATTTTCTGCCTCTCCTTTGTGTGCTCCGAAGCTCAATATACTTAAAGTGGTGACTGCAGGTACATGGGTAGAAGAAAGCTTTTGTACTCTTATAAATCCCAGCGTTCACTTGGACTATACCTCTATAGTCAGAAGACAGGAAAGAAGTTCAAACAGTTTTTTAGCCACTTTCCATTTCAATGGGTGTTTATTAGAAATATGCTCAGTTTCAGAGATCAGCATTTTAAAGTGCTGATAAGGAGTTTGATGCATGCACAGATAACACAATGCAAAGAGCAATAATGACTATAGATGTCCCTGATTTAAGGAAAGTTAGAGGACTGTCTTGCTCACATCTGAGTCTGTAATTTTCCATAAATGGTAGCTGCATGTTAATACATGAGAAACAACTGCAACCATATTGCTCCTACCACTGACGTCTCTTCTTAACAGTTTCTTACTTCACTAGCCACAAGCGAACTCCTCAACTTCAGCAGGCTTGTAAACTCTAAGTAACTGTGGAAAACACCTATCTTCCTGTCATCTTTATCTAAAGTAGTTTGTGGAATAAGGAGAGCAAATCTGACTCCCACATCTTGAATCAAAGGAGTTTCTCATGACAAAATTTTTTAGCAATTTAAAAAAATATTGCTAATATAAATTCATTTTATTTTATATTAATGGATGTGACAAACACAGCAGATATAGTAATTTCAGGAGAAAACAGTTTCAAAGAAATATGGTAAAGCAAGTGACTTAGTGAGATATTGGCAATTCTGAGGGGAACTCATGTCATTGACCATATGGAAGTGACAAAGTATCACCTCAATGCACTGTTCAAAGATTAATATGAGAATAATGTCAACTTGAATGTCTGCTGAAGGTATGGGTTGTAATTATGTGAATATTTTGGATACTGTCTTCTTACTAAAAATGGGTGAATACTGTCATGAATGTTTGATCAGACATTTAACTGTATTTGCTTCTACCTCACACCTCTTTTATACTCACTTTCCAAGCAATGGAGTGTATTTTAATTTTACTGACATAAATATTTGCAAAGAAAAAAAAAAAGCTAATTTCAAGGTCATATATTTAAGTATTCATTTTAAAAGGCATTATAATTTAATGTTCATGACTATTTGTGCTAGAAATACTTGTATAATTACTTCATTTGAGCCAACATCAAGATTTGAAATCAGAAAAAAGCCCCAAAAACAAACACAAAGCAACAAAAATTAACAGCGCCCTTGAAAAAGCAACTGATTTCATGGTTCTGTCCCAGTCTCATCCATCTTCTCATTGGGTTAATCACAAATAGGGAATTAAGACTGTAGAAATCTCCATGACAATTTTGATTCTCGTCTTGCCCCACAGAAGCCGGTGATAAAACTTCCATTGATTTCAGTAGTGCTACATCAGAACTTTCATCTGCATAAGCATTAAGTGAGGGCAGAGGAACAGCACCATGCAAGATACATGGCCAATCATGAGTTACTTTGCAGAAAAACATTAACAGGGATTAACCAATACCTGCAGATACCTCTGTTCACATGCATTGAGCTACATGCTGCTATATTATATTTCTTCGTATCAAACTCCAAATTCTTATGTGTAGCAACTAAATTGAAATATTCCAGATCTGTACCTTTGGGAATTTCACAGGGTGTAATTTAGCACCCAAAAATGGGACGCAGACATGTGTTGAAGTCTTTTTCTGACTTATCTTCCTTTTTCATTTCCATCTGCAGTCCCTTTTAATATCAGTTTCTCTGGAGTAGGAACTAGTTTACCAAACAGTAAAATACTTCTTCAAGGACGGCAATAGAGGAAATTTCAAGTCATCAATTTCAGTTTGATATCTTAAATATATTTTATATCTACAAGTATTCCTTTTGTTTACATAGTGGAGTGCTATTTCTGTGGCAATTTCCACAGAAATTGTAGCAGTTGTTTTAATATTTTTGTTCCCTATAAGTAACACAGGGAGTTCTCTGAGCCTTCAGGGATTTGATCTTACAGAACTCCCAAATTTGGTGTCTCTAAGTAAAGAAGCTCTTTTGCCTTGTTTCCACCTGAGCATCCAAATTGTGTTCAAAGAGACAGGAAGGTAAAATTAAGAATGAATCAGCTCATTATGGCATCTCTTTGAATTAGTTGTAGGGGGAAGGCCAAAGACAACCCTGTTTGGTGAGGAACACCCGATCAGCTGTACAGCAACAGCTGTACATTAGCTCATGCACCATATCCCTGCTCCAGCCTGTAGAAATTACTACAAAGGGGCAAAGTTTGAGGATGCTTGTGGACCACAGCTTTCATCCATGGAAATCCAGCTGGTTTTCATCTAGCGTATGCATGTTTACACCTATACATGCAAGGAAAGAAGGATCTGAATTTTGGGCATTTCTGAACTATCTACTGTGAGGTGTACTCTCCCTGCCTTCTGTAAAAGTACAGCTCAAGAAACGTGACGCTCATGAAGATGCAGACACTCACAGAGTGAGGGTCTTGTGCTCATAGCTCAGAGCTGTGCTCAGGAGTCCTTCAGCTCTTTTTACTACACCTCATTCTCAGGAGGAGCAAAATCTTGCAGACATTAATGACTGCAACAGTAGCTGTGAGAATCTAGAGCTTGTGAAAATAAAGCCTTGGCTTCTATGTTGTATTGTAGCAAAGATAAAAAATACAGGCAAACAAACAAACAAACCTAAAACCCCCCAAACCCTAAAAATACCTGAAAATAGCTAAATAGCTAAATAACCGGTCTAAAATTATAACCTCTTTTAGACCGAAATAACCCTTGTTACAAAGGTTTGGGAAGATGTACAAGGAGATTCTCCCAGTGGCAATGTTAGAAAAGCAAGAAGTCCAATACAAGACTGTAATCAAATGTGGAAACTCTCTTCTAGAGAGATGCTAATTCTCCAGAGAACGTGATAGCTGTCGCTGATAAATACACTGCCAAGACCTGACATACTCCATTTCAAGTAATCCACCCATCCATCACACGGGCACATATGCACACACTTAAAAACTTCCTAAATTCTGTTTTCAGGGCCTGACTCCTGAAAGTCCGAGGGACACAAACAACCTCCCTATAAGCCAGTAATCCCATTATCAGACAGGATCAGGCCCTGATACTGAACATACTATCTCACTGGTTCTAAACAGAATGCAAGTGGATCACCTTGCATTTGGGTTAAGCAACAAATACCAGGAATATTTTGAGATTTCATACCTCGTAGAATTAAGAATTCTTCGAGGTTGTTTGTTAAGAACAGTTTGCTGCATTATATTTTTCTGCATTCCAGTTGTGTTAGCTATGTTAATGTATTACAGTTTTTAAATCATGTTTTGTTCCCAATTCCTTCTGTGTTTTTTACAAAAACATCTCTATCATTAAATTTGCATTTTAAAAGACTGCGCATGTTATACTTACAATAGGAATTATTTACATTTCAGATTTTCATATATCTGCACCAACTGGCTTTGCTGGATCTCTGGTACAATCACAGTTTCCATTATCCGTCTTCTTCTGCTGCAAAGATTTGTAGCAAATCTTTTACCTCCAAACTTTGCTAGTCATGCTTTGTATAATAACTCACGTCTTACTATCCCTCACAAGTCTGGCGACTTGTTAATATAGCACTTACAGAGAGAGTGCACTACATATTGATCTAATTAAACGTTTCTGAATCAGGACAACAATAGTAATGGGATTAATTATTGTAATTTGTGCAGCAGAAGTATATACATAAAGAGGCAATTTCCCCCCCTCCCCATATAGCCGGCAGAAAATGAATTTCAGACATTAGGACCTGAGAGACCAGAGAGCTACAGCTGCTGAGCTAGTGTCCCTCCCATAGTCCTGGCCAGCAGCTCTGACATCCTTGCACAAAGTAATCACAGATCACAGCATTTAATCACTGAAAACAAGCACTCCAGAGGACAGCAGTGTCAATATCCCACTCTCTCATTATCTGTTTGGATTGCACATCCACACTGTCAGATAAACAGAGTGGAAAATTAAGATTAAAAATATGGTAATTTCATTTCAGGCAGCAGGCACCACTCACTGCCCTATTATGCTATTGATTACCTCTGAATTCAATTTTTCTTTCAATGCAAACTTTAATCTGTTTGCTACCCAGCAATTCAACTCCCCAAGGGCTATTTGAGAGTAAGTAACCATTTAATCTGATGCTAACTGAAAAATCACCGTCCTTAATGAATTGTGTAAATCATTCAGCTCTAAAGCACCTTTGACTTCTATTTCATTTTTTATTTTCTACTCAATATAGGAAGGGATCGGCGTGTGAATAATTACAAAGTAGCAAGTATTTTAAATAGAGCAAATATGATAAAAACCCTATTATAGTGGGGCATGTGTAATGAACAGTACTTTTTAATTTCAAAATAGCTATTCATTAAAAAAGAATGGGAGATTAAAAAGAGAGGCTCAAAGCTCAAGGTAAAAGTTGATAGACATTGTAATTACATGGTTAATTTCAAAGATTTATATGCTGTTATGATTTAAAAGGAATTTTTATGACCTGACATTTTCATTTGAGAAGATTTTTTATTTAAAATTAATCTTCTAGCTCCTATTCTTAATTATTTTTTGGCAAGCGATAAATGGGAATACAAAAAATGCCCTATATCAAATTTTCAGCAGAATAAATGCATGTGAATTTGTGAACAGCAATAAAGTGGTCCTACTTACCGTAGTCGAATCACTTTACATTGAAATCCCAGGCTAAAATAATTCTTTGTATATGGAAATTATTGACACTTTTAGGAAGGCTCTTAGGCTGCAGATTCACAGTGTGCTTTTTTATTTTCATAGCTAAGAGATTCAGGACACTTTGGCTGAGTCAAAATTGCCTTTCTACTCAATTCAGTTTTCGGCACACCTTTCCTCCTCCTCAACTTTGATATGTTTTCTTCCCAGCTCCCAACAAAGGGACTGGCAGTCCTGGGAGGGACTCCAAATTTCCTCCAACCTTGGCGACAGTGAGGGAAGCCAGGGGCTGACTCAGGCCAGACACAATCTCAGGTGCTTGTTTACAGCCCGGCTTGCAAAGGAGGCACATCTCCGTCCTTGGCTGGCTGGGCCAGGTAGGATGCACCCCTGGGGATGCTGCCCTGTCCATGCACTCAAGGTTGTTTTCCTCAGAGCTGGCATGAAACTGGGTGCTTGGCTATGGCCAGCACTGCCACAGCGTTCTTCCTTTGACACTGGTGACCATGCCTTTTGTTGTGACTGTGCTGATCATGCAGGGCAGCCTGCTATTAAAGCAGCTTTGGACCCCTCTAGTTTTCCCAGCGCTAAGAGAGTGTACCCAGTGCTAATGGGTGAGGGTCTTGATCTGCCTTCTATTGGGTTCCATGTGGGATATGGGACGCAGGGTGCAGGTGTGGGATGCAAGACATACAGTGTAGAAGGAGGGATGTGGGATATGGGGTGTTGGCTGCAGGACATGGGATGCAGGATGTTCTCTCCCTCACAGTGGAGAAAGAGGAGGGCCAAAGCAGCACACCCCAAAATGTGTCTTCCACTATCACAGCTTTGTTCAACAACAAGACTGAAGGCAACCCCCATTCCCAGTCCTGGTCTTGGTCTTTGCTCTACAAAATAGATTAGTCAAAAACATGTGGAGACTAGGAGCTTTTTGCATGCCACCCGCCAGAAGGTGCCAGTTACCCTGCCATCTCTCCACAGACACCCCCAAATCTGCATAGCCCCACTGCTTTCAGATGGAGCTGCACAGATGCCAAGGGAGCCCTGCCAGGTCGGAAGAATTGGCAGCATGTATTTTCTTTACAGCAGCAGAATGTTGAGTAAGGGGAAGGACAGGCTCTGCCTCTTCAGTGCTGCACAGAGGGAGCCTGGAAGCAGCAAGGCAGGAGCTGGGAGTGGCTTGCTACCACAGCGCCTGCACCCCAGTGAATGGGAAAAGCCAGTGCCCGCTGCACTCCCTGGCTCGGGAGAGCTAAGCCAGCTGACAGGAACATAGCAAAGTACACTGCTCCTGTTGCTGTGCTGGTGTAAAATCTCCCGGGAACCTCTGGCTGCCTCCAACCCCCACGAGATGATGGTGGGGGTGGTGATGGTGGTGGTACTCAGGGTATCACAGCAGGCTCCCCATGGCTCCGCTGTGTGCACATGGGCCCGCATGTATCCACATGCTCTCAGCATCCCCCCGCCCGTTTGCACACACTCATCCACAACACATTCAGGGTGCTCGGTATGTGATAAATTGCAAAGCTGCACACTAAATTATCTTTTTATGCCTTCCAGACATAGTCACCTGCATTTTCCATCCCATCTCATACCCTTCTGTTAGCTTTGCTCTCTCTATTCTCAAGCACAAGACAACTAAAAATGTATCCCGTTTATTTATTTTTCTTTCTTAATTTGAACTACCAGGTAAAAATTCCCTCCTTTCCCACAAAATCCCTGATTCTGCAGGCGGTTAAAGGTCTACAGTACTTTATGCCCTCACCTAGCCCAAGAGACAAACACTACCATCACCACCACCATGTTTCCTGCCACAAGCCAAAATCTAGCTCCTGGCTACAGCAGGCATTAGATTGGGAATCCTATACAGAAAGCTACTGAAGCTTCACTGAAATTTACCCAAGGCTGTTGAACTAAATCCTCGCTTTAAGCCTGGTGACTTCTCTAGGACTGCAATAGCCAAGGCTCAACACCAGCTTGAAGATTTTCTGTGAGGTAAATTGGGAGTGGAGAGGTTTCCACAGAGCGAGGGAAGAATTTTGCTTTCCTACAGGATGCTTACTTTTCATCCTGGAAATTCCCGAGCTTTCTTATAACATAAAATTTTGACAGCATGATGTACGGTGAAAAGTTTTAAAGGGGAAAAAAAATCCCTATTCATGTGGTTGAGGTGCACTCTCAGTTTTGCTACAGGTTCTCTACAGAGTTGAAGTCAATAAGGCTACTGACATGAAGACAGTTTTGCCAGTGTTTACACAACCCTAAGTCATCTGGCTTTAGAGGCAGAATGCTGGAGTGCCAATAACATTATTAAAAACTCTCTGCGATTGTTCCAAAATATTTCTTTAATAAAAGGTAGCATTTACAGAATAGTCCATGTTGGGGCAGAGTATAAAGGTTTTGCTGGCACTTGTTTGGAAAAGGATGCACTAACCCATGTCTTATGACCCAAAGCATCACTGAAAAAAATGAAAGAAGTATTTCACGGAAACACAGCCATACAGGAAGCCTGCATGCACTGAAGGTCTGTCTGACAACAGAGAGACCTTAAACAGCTTTATTTTCCCATCACAAACACTTTCACAAAATCATAGGCAGACAACACTTAAGATTTAAGCTGAATCTTGAGCAGTTTTGTGTCATGGTTGCCAAGTGTGTCTTTTTGTTTCATTTTCTAGGCAGTGGGACTGATGCCTAGAGTCCCACTAGAGCTGTTATCTGTGTGTCTCAAAAATTCAAATTATTACATTCAGACAGAGAGAGATCATAAATTAGCATTTGCAATACTTAATACTTATATATATAAATAAAGTTCGGTTCAGAAAAGCCAGTACAGAATTCATTCACATGGTGGGGACTTTGCTCCTAAATTACTTCTGAGTATGACACTTGGACTCCTCAGGCTCTAGGCAATTTACATTTTTCTAATTTAATCCCCAAAACTGTAAAATTATCAAAACAATTATCTGACCTGTACGTATTATATAATATACCCATGATACAGAATTTTAAATATTGGGGTTTTTTCTACAGCAAAATATAAATATACAAGTGCATACACATGATAAGTGTACAGATAATAAACCATATGTATCTATAACATTGAGCTGTGCAACATAAACTACAAATACACTATATGTATCTATTTTCTGTCATGGGTGTCTCACTAACTTATGATTATGCATTAAACATGTGGTACATATATTTAACATGCTTTGTACACATACCCTTGGTATTTATTAAAAGCTGAAATAACAGCTGTTGAGGGAAAACCGGGTTCTCCTTCCCTCTCACTTCACACTATATAGAAAGGATCCCCATGCAGATAAGGAGGGGGACTGTAAGCAGCTTTTACCGGCTTAGGAGAGGATGTGAATTTTGGTAGAAGGAAGCACGTTGCTAAATTGTCTCAAGCTACCACCTATCTTCATGATTTTTTTTGTGCCTATGCACAGCAGAAGACAGATCCTCTTCAGAGCAGGGCTTGGCTTTTTTGTCACTTGGATTTTGTGCCTTCTCAGGACCCCTTTCCTCACCTCTCCTGCTACCACACTTCAGAGCCTGAAAAAAAAACCTAGACCTCAAGCTTTTAGATTTGTGATTTTCAGGTGTATTGTTCCTCACCTGACTTAGCAAAGCTTGTTTAGTCAAGAGGCAGCCAAGATCCTCTGAGCAAACCCCTTTTTAAACGGGGAGCACTTACCAGCAGCAGCAGTTTGCAGCTTTGCATGTGCTTTTTTGGTATCCAACCCCCTCGCCCTCCAACACACATACAGTCACCCTCCTAATCCTACAGACACAATTACCATAAGAAAAGACACAGGGAAGGCGGCTGCCTGCCACCTCTCATGAGCCTCTTCCAGACCTGGTCCTGTAATTTTCACGGTATCCAGCGTCGGTGACTTTCAGCAGCTTGGCTACAAGTGTGGACCCAGCCAGCAGATTGTGATGGTTTTTTGTTTCTAACTGGTGCTTTTATGCTCTGCTTTCACAGGTGGGATCATTCCAGGGAGCTTGGCACTATGGTGTGGTGTGTTTGGGATGTCCATGCAAGGGGTCACTGTACTGACACATCTCTGCTGTGCCCAAGGGCCTGTGTCCCCATGTGGTAGATTCACACCTTATAGCAAGAGTGAAAAAGCTACAGCTCCTTCCTCAGACTTCTCCAAATTCCTATGTATTGCTGGCATAATGTGTAAAGATCATCTGCTAGCCAGAGACCCCTGATGGAAGTTTCTACTATCTGCAATACCTAAGCGCAGATGTAATGAGTCAGAGCAGGCTTACAAAACCCCTCAGCACCTCTGTCTCACACAGCCTGAAACAGGAGAGATAGAGAGGATAGACAGCACCAGTTTGGGTTTAAGCTCCCACACTGCAGCCTCTTAGCCCAGAAGAGGTACCAGGTTATCCGATTTCCTGTCTTATTCAGCTCAAAACTATCAGTACAATAGGAAAAATTAGTGTATGTGCACACAGTTCTCTTTGTTTGTCTTATATGATTTCTCCTCTGGGAACACAAGAGAGTCTGTAATACATTCTCTTCATTACAGTGGTCAGTACTGATGGTCTGTCACAGATGGAGAAAAATGTATGTATGCAGAGTAATTTTAAATTAATATCTTTTACCATGTTGGTGCTGAAAACTGCCTCAAAAGCTGTTATGATCCATCATGACAATGAGCACTTATGGACTTTTAAATCCACAAATTAGATGTTGTGCACAGGAACTAGAGGCAATTATGTTGAGCTCAGTGCATAGATCCTCAGCCACACAAATCCAGTTTCAGTACACACCTCCCAGCATACTAAACCCCAGCATTTACTCGTTTATGTACTTATTTATTTACAGCTGGGAGTGAAGCTATTAAAACTATACATATAAATAAAATTGATAAAGAGAGACAAAGACAAAAAAAATCCTTGTGAACTTTGGTCTATAAGGTGTCTAGACTTCCTCAATGCTACAGTTTTTGAAATAGCCTAGACCAGAGATGCACGTGTACACACACACACCACACACACACACAGAGTCACATATTCAAATTTCTCAGTACTAAGAAAACCCAGGAAAAAAGTTCCTGCACTGACAGTTGCACAAAAATTCATGCTAAAAAATTCCATTTGGATGGGAACATCACAGCTTATATATCTGCAGAGTGAGCATATTTTTATGGCTATCCTAACTCTCTGCAAAATTGATTTAATTGGAAACACCTACAGAGGCAAAAGAATGAAAATGATACCACAGAAGAAAACACCACCAGACTGTATTTTTGCAAAGGTTTATACAAGTAGCTAAAATACCTGACCTGCCACATTGTCTTTCTGTCAGCCAAGCCCATGCAGCATGGAGGAGAATGTTACCATGAGTACAGCACAGAAAACTCTTCTGGGCCTAAAAAATTCATCAGTACCTGTCATTGCTTACCACATAATTGATAAGAATGTGAAGTTTTTTGTCTCTGAACAGGAGTGTAAAGTGGCAAATGGGGCAAATTCTTGCATCTCCCTTAGAAAAAAAGCAACAAGCATGTGTTTCCCACTGTCTTTTGAAAAGCTTCATCTAATCCACAATGAAACAGAAGTTGTGAAACTCTCATCCACTACCTAAACCCCAAAGGGTTGGAGAAGAGGATCGAAAACACTCCTCAATAAATCCCTTCAAATCTTTGAGAAGGGTGCACTTGCTTCATCCCTCTTCCTGAGAGATCTCAGATTTTACTGACAGCTTCTCCAAAAATGGGAAGACCTTGGGTCTCAGGAGCATTGTCACTCGTGAGGCAATTGGAGCAGCCTCAGAAGACAAAAAACACAGCACTTTCTGCATGGTATTGGACATGGGATACCCTGGAGTGATGGGGAGGGAAAGGTCCGTGGCAGAGGGGAGAGGAACAGGCAAGAGGAAAACTGGGAGACCGGGGAACATCAGACCAAGTCATGGTTAACTTGTTTCAAAACTTAGTTCAATTTAGGAAATAATGTTGAAATTATGACTTAGAAGCACACACTGAAATGGAAGTTGTGCTCAGGGACAATTCTTGACTTCAAAAGGGACAAGAAGGGAGAGAATGAATGCTTAACTGGAAAATTGGGATGCCTGTTTTGAGAGGAAATTAATAATAGGAAACACAGGTGAGGTAGATGAAATGCTACCTAGTAGACATTTTCTGCTGTATAAATTAAGGAGCTGCTAAGGAAATACTTCATTACACAATATATAATTAATGTGTGGGACCTTAAGCCACAGATACTACTGAGGCTAGAAAAAGAGGATTTAAAAATAGGCTGGTATTTATGTGGATGTTGAGAATTATGATACATTAGCTGGAATAAAAACCAGGATATGTTCCAACAGAAGGAGGCTAGTCATACAAGAAAACTACCTAAAAAAATTATTTTAAATTATGTCCATATCTTGTGGTTGCAGTGTCTGAGGAAGAGCCAGGGCTACTGCCTCAAACAGCACCACCACAGATGGCTAGGCAGGCTGGTACAGAGACTCTCTGCAGTGGCACGGGCTGAGCATGCCCACATGGGTTCATGCCTCTGGACGGCTCACTGGCAGCTCCCTGCTCTGCTGTAAGGCATCGACTTTGCTGGAACCTGCCTTCCCACCTCCTCTCTAGGCACCCAAAAGGCTCTAGATGAGCACTTATGGCTGAGGGCATTGAAGGGGGCTAAGGGACCACAGGATGCTGAACTTGCAGCAGAAGACAGAAGCCAAGAAGGTCATAGCCACACTGGCAGTCACTTACAGCCCATACTATTTTTCTAACTCAGTAATGAGAGTTCAGAGGCAAACCTCTCTTAACAATTAACAATGTAATTCTCCACAATGCAATTTCTTATCTACTTCTCCACCATATACAGTGCTGGCCAGGATTTCAGACTGTGGGCAAGACTACCTGCAGTCACTGTTTCTGGTTTGGTTTTTTTTCACTACAAAAACACATGAGAAATGTCACACTTTGGTGACATCTTTGATGCCTTTCCTCCTCCTCTTCTTGTACGTAGTCTATTCTGTCTAACTGGACTTTGTTTTCCTGAACTACTGCAAGCCTCAAACATATTTGTTGCTATATATAGGCAATAAATAAGTATTAAGTGCCATACAAATAACAATAAATATGAAATCTACTAGACCACACTTGTGGATACCTCAGCAAAATGGCTCGGAGGTGGAATGCCTCTGCCACGCAGGTGGTTTACTCTTGAAATTAAGTGCATGGATGAGCAGCAAAGGAATTTATATGGCCAAGAAATGCACTTCAGAGGACTGTCACTGTAAAAGACCTTCAAAAACTGATTAAAACATTAGTTTGGATGTTAAGAATTTATATCAACATGCACCCTGGTACAAAAATAAATTCCCCGGGGACACCTCCAGGAATGCCTAAGCTTTGAACTGAAGTACAGTGAGGAGATTCCTACATGAGCAGCGAATAAAGTAGTGATGCAGTTGAGAGTGGTATAGCTGTCAGTAAGGTTCGGCTTAGAGGGGCAACTGAGTCATTCAAACACAGCATTGTACTGACCTAACTGTGCTGCCCCTGGTTTCAGCCCTGAATCTCCAGCACACCAGCAGCTGCAACAGGTGGCAAGCCAAGCAGAGCCCTGGGACCAAGCAGAGGAGAGCCACCACAACTGTGGATCCAACACATAACAGATGTAGGACTCCAACACCTGACAAAACCAATGACTTGCCCAGTGGCACTGCATATACTACCTTTGGCATTTGCCCACTACCTCCCTGGTCCTGCATAATTTGTTGACTTCTCTTCACAGTAACTTGCCTTAACTGAGAAGGTAGGAAGACGCTCCACTCCAAGGTGCACCCAGCACTTTCCAATTAAGGTACTCACTAAGCAGGAGAAATAACTGACTAGGAATTACCAGGTCCCTTATGCCTCTGCTGCATTTCTGAACCCTCAGGTTGATGTGCTTGCACAACACAATGCCAAGATGCCTTGGTAACATCTTCAGAGAGGGCTTATAACATCAGAGTTAATTGTCCGGGTAGAGCAACATCTCAACACATCTCTTAGCACTCATTCAGTAGTGTCCCTGTGCTGGTTTACATTACAGAATGCCTTTCCCTGACTGCTTGCTGTCAGTTGCTCTCCCAACATCCTAAAAAGATGCTGGCTAAGAACCCCAGCAGCAGGACTTGCCTGACCACATAGGAGAGGTGGTACCCATGCTCCGCCTCATTGTTCTGTATTTCTATGGGCTTGCTTACAAAGCTCTCAATACATCACACGACTTTCTATGAATTATACCTTCTCCCCCAGCACTGAGACAGAGAGTCTGGGACCTTGGACTACACGGAGCAAATGCATGTCTCCATCCCCAGATCTAACCCTACAGCAAAACTATATACAGGTCACTGTCACAGGTATATTAAAGCCCCAAAGACGGAGTTGCTGAAGAGTTTTAAATAGTGCTTTGAGACTAATGGATAGTTTCACAGGGTGAAATGTGACAGCCCTGAGTAGGCCCTCAGCATATAAAGAATCAATGACTGTAAACGAGGAGTTGAAATTGGAAGAGGCAAAGCACAGTGCAGAACTAAAAAGAAATCACTGCACAACTAATGTGATAGGAGAGGAATTGAAATGGAGAAAAGCATCCTATTTCTGTGCCCAAAACAGGTGGAAATGTGAGGAGGAGATTTTCTTTAAAAAAATATTTAAAAGTAGTAAAAGATTTTCCATTAAAAAAATGTTGAGGAAAACCTTTGTACAGCTATGGGGGAAAAGAAAAAGGGGACCTATGATCGTGCTGCAAAGGAACTTTATCTCCAAATTCAAAACACGTCACAATGATAAATGGAAAGAAGTTAAACCTCCAAATGCTATGACTATCCTCAGTTCAGTTCTGGACAGATGTTTGATGTATTGTATCTCTCTGTGACAGAGACCTGAGGGTTCAGAGGGGTTTTTTATTATTATTATTAATATTTTAGCAAAACTTGTATAGCTTGTCATGCCAGCAAGGTATTTTTTAATTAAAATGAAATGTATGTATGTGGGGTGAGCCAGAGTTTATGAGGAGTTTCTTCAGGGGGAAAATGAATCAGTCCAGGATTTTCAAGAAGGATTCAAGGCTAAGCTCGAGCTTACTAACTCGGGAGGAATGTAAATTAGAGTGTACTTACCAGGCAGGGAAACCTGGGCTGGGAGTCAGGTTCTCCAGCCAGGGAGGGCATCCGCCCTTTGCAGCTCTGCACAGCAGGCAAAGCAGCATTTTCCAGCAATGGGGGCAATAGGAATGGGATTGTGTCTTGATGCAATCCTGTGCAGTGTGTTCTAGGAATACCTTTCTTGAGCAGGGAGGTTGGTCCAAATAACCCCACTGCGGTCCCTTCCAACCTTGTCCGTTCGGTGATTCTGTTGATTCTGTGTTTCTGTGATTCTGTGGGAGGTGCAGTTAGTATCATTTAGCATGGTGAAGCCAGAGCCTGGTGGTGGCTAAAAGGCAGCCTCGTAGGTAACTGGAGGAAGGATCTGGTTAAGAGTCATGGGGTTAGTGGCTGCTGAGCACGTTTACCGGGGAAGGAGAAGGGTCAGGCTACACATATGACTGTTGGAGGCTGGAAAATGCTGCTCAGGTCCTTTCGGAGGGTTTGTAATGACGGCCAGTGACTGCCAACCCACAAAACTTCAGGCAGGCACTCTTCCCTTTACTCCATCTGAAAGGCCATCTTGTGCCCAGACAGAAACCCTTTTGGAAATCAGGAAAATTTTGTGAAGTTGTAAAAAAGCTACATTTACTAGGTGTCATAAGCTGTATTTTCATGACTTTCCTCTGCATTAGGTGGGCTAAATAATATTGTTACTACATACTTTATATACTGTACTTTTAGTATTATACTGTAATAAATATCTATATTTATACTAAATAATAGTAGCTTTTTTCAGTGATCACGAATAAGAGCCCTTATTGTCATGAAAGTACATCAGGAGGTGTAAAAAGAGCTCCACGTTCAGCTTTCCACTGTCAACACTGCTACACTTTGTTGGAATCAAAGTAGAAATCTTCCAAAAGCCCTAATTCCTGAGTTTGTCAGTGAACTTGTCTCTGAGGAGGGATTCTAATCACTGAGAAATCCAACTGAGAAATGGCATTACATCTGGACATAGGACTAGGATAAGAGACTAAAGAAGAAGGGAGATGACCCTTTTTTAAAGGCAATTGTGTACAGTTGTGCACCAGGAAAAAAACAAATGTAATTGATGGTAAGAGCAGAAGATGAGAGGCATAAGTTTATCTATTACTAAAACACTTACTGAATGCTATGTCTGTATTTAATTTTCATACCATTCATATTAATTTTTGAACATATAATTTGATCTGTTTTGTCTTATCCTGGTAGATGAATAGTGTTCCTAGGTTTTTTATTATTTTCTGTGGGTTTTTTTATTTTTTCTTCTTCTGTTGATTTCATAATGTGGTATGCTTGTAATAAGTACTTGTCCCGTCTGAAATCATTCTTGATAAACAATACATATGAATCATCATTTTTGAACCTTGTTCTGAACCATTTCAAAATTAATAGACTAATTAGTAACCTGGTAAACTATTATCATAACCATTTTTAAAAAAACAACCACTTTGGTGTGGCCAGAAATTGCTATTGAGATAATATCCATGACAGTCTTTTGCAACCCTCTGCCGCATCCCAAGACATGAAAGTTTCTCTGCTATGTGCTGAAGCACGCTCTTGTGGTGCGACCCAGAGTGCCAAATATGAAACAGTGACTCACGTTCCTCGGGATTCGGCAATCCTCTCCTTGAATATTTCACATAGCTGCATCCCTAGTCAACCCGCCTAACTTGAGGCGCCTGGCTCTCTCCCCACCAAAGGCACCTGGAGTGGAAAAACTCCTCCGAGAGCTATCCCGGTATAGGGATGCACCTGACCTGAACTGGGCTGTATACTCAGGTGCTGGGCAGAGGCAGGGCAGCGCTAGTCCATCTTCAGTCTAGCTAAATTTCACTGGCTTTTTCTGCTGTTGCAGTACTTGATATCCTCCTCCTGGTACCATACAGATACCCAGCCCTGTCCTGGCTTTCCTGATCTGCCTGGAGTTTTAAATCTTCAGCAACACTGGTGTCTGCATTAGTGCAATGCCACGGAAGGAATTTTTAATACTGCCAAAGTAGGATGACAGCCACTGTGTTTGATCCTATATCCAGCTTCATCTTCAGTCTCTCCCCCTACCCAGGGTGTTAACCAGATTATATTTCTATCCATCTTGCGCAACATGAATATTTCTAAACTGGCTATCCCAGTCTTACAGCTGCAGCACTTATCTGTGTCCACAGCATGCATATTTTTATTTCGTCTCCCATCCTTCAGGAATGACTTTTCTTTACCCTTCCTTAAGCAGCAGCCTTTCCAGAGCTGTCCTTCCTTACTACACCTTCTCAAACCCTCACCTTTAAATCTATGTGCAGGCAGATGAGGGGGAGCTCCCCTCAGATGGGGACATGCTTCTGCCTGCTTACAACTCCTCTGTGCGCCTCTCAGTGCTGCAATTATTTTATGCCACACACTTTCTGTTTCAGCATAGGGTCAAAACTCTCCCACCAGCCCCATTGCCTTTCCACAGGAACAGCAGCGTCAGGTGCGTGACAAACCATGACTTCTGCCTCCATCCTGGTCCTCACATGTTAACTCCAGGAGTGACTGCCTGTCCTGCTCAAGCCATCACAAAAAATGGCAGTTTTCTGATAACGTCCTTCATGTTGCTATGGTGCAGGAGAGGAACTAGTTTCACCCACCTGTTGCTGAAAGCCTAGCACGCCTCAGTAGTGGCATCCCATGTGCTACGAGAAGTCTTCCTGCAGTTTTATAGTTTTTGCCATTATTTTGCCAGCTGGTTTCTTGGTAGCAAATTGAGCAGGAAATTGCATTTTTTCCCCCTCTAATATATTTAACCCATCAGGCTACAACTCTTTTTTTGTAATTTTCTGTGGGGTTTAAAAAAAAATAAATTCTATCTCTTTTCTCTACAAAATTTTAAAAAAATCATCCTTTCTCAATATATCAGATAGTTCTTCCTATGCAACCTGTCTTACTCTTGATGCAACCAAACAATTTCTAATATTTATACTGAAAAGTCATTCAGCTAAACCTTCCTTCCTTCCTTCCTTCCCGCCTTTCTTCCTGCCTTCCTGCCTGTCTTCCTTCCTTCCTGCCTCCCTCCCTTCCCTCCCACCTTTGGCTACCCAGAAATAAGGCTGTCTTATCATGATTTCTGTCTTGAGTACTTTCTTCCATAGCGCTTGAGGAAGAAACACATTTCCTAATGAGTTTTCCACAGCATAAGTTTAGTGACATTAACTCCTCTTCTGTTTTTTCACAGGCTTACAAAAGATGATGTGTCTGTGGAAATGGATTACCAGGTCTATATGGGCATAGTTGCATGTCTGTGTGCCTCCATCAACAGCACCTACGGAGTCAAAGACAAGCTGGAGTCACTCCTTGACTGAAGTCTCTGATCTCAGCTTCCTCTATCTTGGGGAGCAGGCTGGTATAGCATGACCTGGAAATCTTCACATTGGAGTCCATGAAAGAAATCAAAAGAGGCAGAAAGAAAAGTTTATGTGGTGCAAAGCATCCTCCATATTCCCTAGAAAGCATATGTTGCTCACAGCAGGAATGCCATAGAGCAGAATCACAGAATCACAGAATACACTGAGTTGGACGGGACCCACAAGGATCATAGAGTCCAGCTCTTGGCCCTGTACAAGACCATCCCCAAGAGTCACACAATGTACACAAGAGTATTGTCCAAACTCTTCTTGAATTCTGTCAGGCCTGGTGCTGTGACCACTTCCCTGGGGAGCCTGTTCCAGTGCCCAACCACCCTCTGAGTGAAGAGCCTTTTTCTAATATCCAACCCAAACCTCCTGTGACAGAACTTCAGGTCATTCCCTTGGGTCCTGTCACTGGTCACTGCAGAGAAGAGATCAGTGCCTGCCCCTCCTGTTCCCCTCACAGGGAAGTTGTAACTGCAATGAGGTCTCCCCTCAGTCTCCTCTTCTCCAGCCTGAACAGACCAAGTGACCTCAGCCGCTCCTCACACAGCTTCCCCTCAAGGCCCTTCACCATCTTCATTGCCCTCCTTTGGACACTCTCTAAGAGCTTAATCCCTTTCTTATACTGTGGTGCCCAGAACTGCACACAATATTCAAGGTGAGGACGCACCAGTGCAGAGCAGAACAGAGGAGAGCAGGACAATCCCCTCTCTTGACTGACTGGTAGTGCTTTGCCTGATGCAATCGAGACATAAAATGCAAATGCAAAAAATGCAAAAGACATTTGCAAGCTTCCCATATCCACCTGTGGTGGGTCTCTGAAGAGTCTAAAAGGAAGGAAATAGGAAGACAGAGGAGATTTATAAATTTTTTTCACAGTTTTTTCTGAATTAAGCAGCGGGCGTGTCCATATAAAGGAATTTACACGTAAGTTTAATTCCTTCTCTCAGTAGAATGTAAACTGTGGCCTGGGTAAAGGGTTTTTGCATGATGTCTGCTTCTCCTTCTTCCCTTTCTTTCTCTCCCCACAGTCCTGACGTCGAACACCAAGATATATCTGCATTTGGCCACCAGCATTTGGATGCTCGCATTAGCATAAGGAGAGATTATGGTGAGCATTATGACCTTCTAGTATTGAATAGGGAGAAAATAAAGATCAACAGGATAGCACAATACATACTTGGTGCAGGCTGGCCAAAAGGAGCTCAGTATCAAGGGCTGTGGAGGTGTTGAGGTGCCACCTGGGCTACCAACTCAATTACTCAGCACAGCTGGAGAGAAAAGACATGACAGAGAAAAGGGTATCTGTTTTTGAGTCATCAAACACTATCTGAGGAGAAGGTAAACTCTTTTGGCACCAATTTGAAATCCTGCACATTGTGTGCACATTGTTGACCAGAGGAAAAATAAATGGCATCAGTACACTGTGGAACACTCCCAGGTGAGCTTCACTAATGTATAAATACATCCAGGGTACACATGGCATAACATTTTCCTTTTTTTAGACTTTGTAGGTTTGTGTTTGCAAATCAGTCTATTTGCACGTCAAAGTGCAATTGTGACACCAATGTCACCAGGACTCACGATCATCACACATATAGAGGTAAATATGGGTTTTCTCAGTTATGGGTCCCAATAACTGAGACCTTAAGGACTATAGCTCAGCATCTGAGAGCACTAGGACATTTGACATGTTTAACACCAAAGAAACATCCCTCATGGAGTTACAACATTGGTTTTAAAGCTCTTAATTACACCCATCAGGCCCAGGAACAAGGTTTTCATATCTTTCAATCAACTGAAGGAGCCTTTCTGACTGCAGCAGTGTCTTCAAGAAAGATATCTGAGCTGAGTGTGGTCTGGATGTGGTCGCTGGGAGAGCAGCACTGTATATTCATAGGAATATGGCGGGTATGCAAACTCCTGTTGAGTTTCCAAATTGCATTCGGCTTTTCCAAGAAGTATTCCTGGCATTCTTTCTATTCAGAGGGGAAAGTTACTCCCATAAGGCAGATCAAAGGGAAAAGGGAGCTTACCACTCAGAGAAAAGATCCTTTCCTCCTTTGTGCCCTTTCAGAGTAGGGAAAAGTGACAAACAAGTTCCCTCATTTCCCACGGCAAGGTAGGCAAAGCACAGTGCCTGACAGACACCATATCAAAGAGATGAGCCACGAGGTTAGCATGAGGCACCGCTCCATGTCACAAGCACTGCTCAGCCTCCCTTCACCCCAGCAGCACTTGCTCACCAGGTGTTATCTTGCAACAATTTACTTCCATGGGTTTAAATGGGAAGCATTAAGAAGTTTCCTTTCAGGAAGAAGTAAAAGAGCTTAAGTAAATAAAAGGGCCAAATTACCTGAACGCACCAAGAAGTAATATGAAAGGATGAATTTAAAAGAGTCTGCATGGCGTGCTGGTTTCTGTCATCAGACAACACCGCTGCCGGTGGTAGAAGGTCAAAGCAGCACCTTTAGGCTCAGAGAGAATGACGAAAAGAAGCCTGGGACAGTGGGACTCTCTGTGGAGCCAAGTGAGTTTTGATGAATATCAAGATCAAAATCTCCATATCTCGGTGCTATTTTATTTCCTCTCTGAAGTTTGGAGACAAACGCTGCTATTCAGAACCATATTTTCTCCAATTGTTTAGAATACAACATGGAAATGGAGAACAAAAGGTGAATCAAAAGAATTTTTGATACCAGAACCAGACCAGGTATATATTTTCCTCCCCATTTTGTCCCGCAAGCATAGGCAGCCCAAAGGTGATGGTCATCTCAGTTGTTCCCTGCAGGTATCCCAGCCTGGAAGGTCACCAAGAAACATTGTGAGATGAAGCTGGGAAAAGAGGCCCAGCTTCATCAGAAAGTCTATATGGGACTGAGTCTTTATGCCTGATGCTGGGTCAGGTGTGGTGGCCATGGCCAAGCCTGCAGCTTCCCAGGAGAACACATCACACTGTGAAACCAATCTTTGTGAAGAGTTCCCATATAAACAGCTGCCTCACCAGTAGGTAGACATTGGGCACCAGGGAGCCAGAAAAGCAGGGCAAGAGATGAATAGAAACATATCACAGACAACTACATGTAAGTAGGGTCTTTTTCCTTGCATTTTCTCTTCCTCAGCCTGTAAAGGAAGAAATTCTGAGAGATCATGGATGGAGCATAAAAAATCGATAAAGGAAAATACTTAATTTTTGGGGGCACTTTTTAATTTTTAATCCTGTGCCCCAAAGAAACCACTGCCTTGGCAGCCAAATCCTATCTGGAGTAACAAATGAAGGCAGGAGTTATGGCACAGACCTCCATAGCAGCCCCATCTATCTGAGCTAGTGAATAAGCAGATGCTTTAGCCTTCTCCGCCCAGGAGGCTGCAATTCCCCTCATGAACAGCTCTCCAACATTAATTGCAGAGACACAACCTGCCTTTTTATAAGACAAATTAATAATTTCCTTAATCCATCATCAGGAAAGGGAAGGCTTTGATGCTTTAATTCCTTTCCTGTGACCATGGCAACAACAAAAAGGAGGGGGGTGTTAATTTTCTCATCCATGAGAATTTCGGCAAATAGCATGGTTAGCATTCTTTGCCTGTGAGTCTTTACTGGAATTACACAAAAGGCAAGTAACAAAATCAGGTGTCTCAGACATAATGGTATGATGATGGGAGGGAAGCCGGAGCTAGACTTTAACAACCTCACTCTGGACAGAAAATGCAGAGGGGTTGTACCACTATGATTATTCAACCCAGTCCCATCACCCTTCAGGGAGAAAAAGCTCACCATAGTGTTGTGCTAAGGTCATTGAAGCCCACTGATGCTCAGAATGGGAAACCTGTTAAAATTAGCGTGGGTTGACCTACCTTCTCCAAAAAAGAAACAGAACAAGAGGATGTGGTTCTTAGTCTGCAGTATAGGTAATTATAGAACTAAAATTGGTTATTGCATAAAAGTGCAGCGTATGCATGTGTGTGCATGTATGTAAACATATGAGTACATGTATATACATGCATGTCTGTCTCACATGTCCATACTGCACAGTCTAGCATATGTTTGCACACACACTACTAGTTGTGAAAGAAGTTTCTAGCACCCAGATGGCAAATCCTTGTTATGTCATGCATGATTTGCACATGCATGAGTAAACACTCTTTCCCCTCCAAAACACTTGGCCTCATCCATGCAGCCCCTGAAGAGCAGTGTCCAATCCATGCCACACATGTGCTGCATAGGAGGTTGTTAGCTCTCAGTGGCCAAAGCCATGCCAGGGACACACTCACCAAAACGTGTAACTGATTGCAGCACAGAGCTCACACCATCTAAATTACTGGTATAGTCAAAATCTTCACTTTCTTTCCTTACGAGCACAAGCCCACCCCTTGCGCCCACAGCTTCACTTCTACAAATCCCATCAGAGCAATCCAGGGCACACTCCTGACAGCTGGAGTTCCCCCCTGAGGTTTGCATGCAAAAATGCTCACAGAGTTGATACTAAATGCAGCTCCACTACCAGAGCTTCTGTTGGTTAGGAGAGGCTGGATTCCTAGCACGTGAATCAAGCTACATGGTCTGAGGGAGGCTAATTCACCCAAGTTTTACTTTGCTGGAACTGACAGAGCCAAAGCTTTGCCTGAGTGAAGGTATCAAAGTAAGAATCTAACATGCATAGTCCTCAAACTGAGTGCACTGTTCAGCTGAGGAGTCCACATTCAGCTACTGTGAGAAGCCCGTGTCTCTTGAGGTCCTGGACTGACACAGAGACAGTGGGCTGCCTGCTCTGCTTGGAGGAGATGTGTCCCCTGCATTTGCACTCTTTTGTACCTTGGATGTACGGTCTCTGCTTTTTGACACACACTGCTGGCATACACTGGTCTTTCCAGCTGCTAAGGCACTGAAAGCACAGTAAATGCTGAATAATACCTGCTTTCACCAATATTAAATAAAAAAAAGTTTTCACTTTATGGTTGCTGAGGGAATACAATGTGATTACAAGCAGGCACAAAAATATAATGCCAAGCTTTGAATGGGCCAAAAAATGTCTAAAGAGCACATCTATATTCAAGACTGAGCACTCTCTGATCAGCTCTGTGAACATCAGGCTTAGCTAGTGACAAAGGTTGGGACACTTCCCTTTTCTGGAGAGCAAATCTTCTTTGCTCAGTTTTGATTGTCCACGGTGAGACAGCTGGTAGGCACTGTGAAGCTAAATTTTACTAGGTTCATGAAGCACCCCTTTTGAAATAAGAGCCTGTGCAATCAAAGGAGGAGGGTATCTTTGAAAGGTACTGAGCTTGTTCAGTTGCTCCTCAGGGTTTCCTCACCAATGGGACGCCTCCCCAAGGATCATGTCCTATACAATTCTATGGTTTCTCCAGACAACTGCTGTCTGTTGCATATTTCTGGATCATTAAAACCCACAGCAGCACTTTGCCGATAGCACCGAGAAATAGTAAACAGTTGCGGCAACGCTGTGCTTCATAAGGTGGGGGAGAAATTTCCAAAGAGAATTTTTCACCAGTCCTGAACTAATGTGAGTATTTCACACTCAAAGAGTAAGAAAAGTTGATTTAAAAAGTTTTGCAACTCTCAGGAAATCAGAGATGCAGAAAGTCACTAAAATTATAAAGTTCAGAGGTAGTACTCTCAAATAGTATGCAACATGAAGAGGATTTTCTCTCAGAAATATGAACACCCATGTGCTATTAAGATACCTGAAAGTGGTTTGGTGATTCTGACATCGTGAGCTGAACTTCCCACAACAGAATTACAATTAAATTTAACTTTCCCTCTGTGCTTAATCTGCATTTCTTGAAGTACATGTGGACCCATTTAACCTCCAGGGAATATTTATTCACTGAAGGTGGCTAGTCACTAACCGATCCCACTTCAGCTTAATGCGTTGCCTTTTGTACAACATTCCAACTCCAAAACACAGATGTAAAAGAGTACACCAATACCCTTCCACCACTGAAAATCCCAAATGAAGAAGAGTTTGAGCATCTTTCCTGGCTATCATGTAGCTGAGATGCCTATTTCAAAATTCAGGGTGCCTACAGAAGATAGTCAAGCAGACCTTGGACATCCAAAATGCACTGGGAGAGTCAACTGGAATTAAGCATTATAAATGCCCTCTGAATGCCTATAATGCAGAGCGTGGATCTGTTTAACACTGGTTGTTTACAGTAAGGCCACGGCATTGTCATGTTTTTGTGAACTGCAGAGAATGAGGGTACCTACAGAAGCCAGAGCCCTTCTGAGCCAGTGGTAATCTATTTGCTTGGCTGTGTGGGTAAAGCTGATGCACCTTATAGTTTAGGGAAAATGAATGTTCTTGGGAGGATGGAGAGAGGTACAGATGCATATTTTGTTTACTTTTAGGGATATTAGTTTTAGCACATGTGTGTGTGTGGGCTTAGAGGATTAAGCATGATTGTGCACTGACGGTCAATACTATTTGCATTTTATCATGTGTAAATGATATGAACACAGAAGTTATGATGCAATGTGTAGCAAGTTTCATTATGCCTCATTAAAGCAGCTTTCCCTTGCAAGTGCAAATGTATTGGAAGGGCTGACCTAAATGAGGAAGCAGCTGAACGCTGATCCTTATCTTAATGAACAAATACAATTAGCCAAGTGTAAGAGTGTCAGGTATTGAAATGATCCTCTATAATACCTTCTTTCTTTTATTTCTCTGCAATAAGCATCTCCTGATGGTATCAGAGCATCATCTCATCACACCACCTGGCAAAACCTACCTAAGGGTCCATGAAGCATCATATCTGGGCAGTCAGTCCAGCCTCAGGGTAACCAGCCAGTTCTCCTGCAGTTGGACTTCCTCGAATGTACACTTAGCCTCTCAGGACATCCTGGGGAAGGTTTCTATTTCATGCCTTTTAGCTTTCTTGACTTCTCAAAGAGTGGAGAAAGCCTCAATCTCCTTTACCAGAGCTGGTGTCACTCACAATGATTGTTCCATTGGCAAATTATGATAATGAAGATGTGAATGAAGGGGCTGCAGGGGACCTTTGCCATCCTTTGGTGAATTCTCTTGACAAAAGTGTGGCAACGACAGTGACATCTTTTCTTCATTTTCATTGCCTTTGATTTGCAGTATCTACTGCAATAAGTCACAGACTTTCATCTTGCATGGAGACTCTATGTCCTCTGGAGTTTTCTGCCTAGAAAAAGAGAGGAGAATAACAGATTTCCAGGGCAACCTGTTTCAGTGTTTCACCACCCTCATTGTAAAAAATATCTTCCTTCCATCTAGTCTGAATCTACCCTTTTCCAGTTTAAAGCCATTAGCCCTTGTCCTATCACAACAGACCCTACTAAAATGTTTGTCCCCACCTTTCTTAAAACCCTGTTGAATTATCAAAAGACCGCAGTAAGGTTTCCCTGGGGCTTTCTCTTCTCCAGGCAGGATAAAGCCAACTCTCTTAGTCTGTCTTCATAGGAGAGGTGCTCCAGCTCTGTTTTCGTCTTTGTGGCCTTTCTCTGGACCCACTTCAGGAGGCCCATGTCCTTCTTATGTTGGAGGCCCCAGGGCTGGACACAGTGCTTCAGCTGAGGTCTCATCAGAATGGAGTAGAGGGGGAAAAATCACCTTCCTCAACCTGCTGGCCACTCTTCTTTTAATGCAGCCCAGGATACGGTTGGCTTTCAGGACTGCGAGTACACACTACCGGGTCATGTCCAACCTTTTATCCATCAGCACGCACAACTACTTCTTGGCATGGCTGTTCTCAATCCCTTTATACCCCAGACTGTATTGACACTGGGGGTTGCCCTGTCCCACATGCAGGACCTTGCACTTGGCCTTGTTGAACCTTATCATGTTCCCTAGGGCCCACATCTCAAGTTTCTCTAGGTCACTCTGGATGGCATCTCTCCTTCAGGTGTGTCAACTGCACCACACAGCTTGTTGTTGTCTGCAAAGTTGCTCAGGGTGCACTTGATCCCTTCATCTCCTTGACGAAGATATTTAACAGTACCCAACAGTAACCCTGGACCCCTGAGGGACACCACTTGTTGCTGACCTTCATCAGGACATTGAGCCATTGACCTGTAACCTCTGAATGTGACTGTATGCTAACCAAGTCTTCATTCACCAAACAGTCCACCCATCAAATCCAATTCAGAGAGAAGGATTTTGTGGGGGACCGTGTCAAGGCTTTAGAGATGACATCTGTAGCCCTTCCCTTGTCCGCTGATGTGATCACTCCACTGTAGAAGGCCACTAGATTGTTTAGGCAGGACTTGCCCTTGGTGAAGCCATGCTGGCTGTCTCGAATCACCTCCCTGTCCTCCATGAGCCTTAGCATAGCTTCTAGGAGGATCTGTTCCATGATCTCCCCAGGCACAAAGGCGAGGATGACAAGTCAGTCCCAGGGTGCTCCTTTCTACCCTTTTTAAAAATTGTTGCAATATTTCCCTATTTCCAGTCACTGGGCACTTCACTGGACTGCCATGATTTTTCATATATCATGGAGAGATATAGGGCCATATGGAGAGATATATGGATTTGTATAATTGCACCACTGAGTACAAGTTATAAGAGTTGATGCTGCTCCAGACTTAACTCCATTGATTAATAGGCACCATGTGCAACACATTTATATTTTGGGACAAAGGGACTTCTTCCCCTTCAGTTAGGGCAGGGGACATTTTGCTTCATCAGAGCAATGGAAATTTGAGTCTTTGTGTGATTCTGCATCAAAGAGACATCTGGGACTGTCTGGGCTTTTCCAGGCAAAGAGCTACATCAGAATTGATTGCCCAGACAATTTCAAATAAGTACTCACAGAGTGCAATGATTAAGGCTACTTGTGGACACTTATTTCTAGTCTAAAGTCTTCTAAAGTTTTCAAAGCAACAAAAATTGTCTTACCTGTTTATGCAATTATATAAGCACATCCTGCTTGATCTAGCCTCTATCCCCAGTATTTTTTCAAAGAGGCAAGTCATTTCATCTGGATTTGAAAAGCTGATTTAACTAGAGAATTTAAGGTTAGATTTGGGAGAGGTTTGGGCACCGAAATTCCTGACTTTTAAGTGATCCGGCCTCCAGCAGCTCATGAACCGCACTCAGACCCCCTGCGCGATTGATGGCGGTAGTTGGGTGCTTCAAGACTTGAACGCAACAGAGCTGGCAGGATACAGCGGGATCTTCTTGAAGAGAGCATGTAGCTGCTTACATTCAAGCAACAGGAAAAGTGGAGGACAAGGGTGTATCTGCAATTCTCTCTTGCACTAAAAGCCCCTTGAGGCTGGAGTGAGGCAATCCTGTCTGCCTGGGATCCATTGTCTGGAATCTTCTCCTGGAGATTGGTACCTACGCCCTTTCTTTCAAAAGACTCCACACAGATCAGTCTTTTAAAAACAAAGCAGGAAGAAGAAAAGGTGGTGATAGCTTTTATTATATAATGCCTTGGTATTCAAAGCATATGCTGAGGAAGTGGGAGGCCCAGGTTCCTCTCCCGCCTCAGCCCGAGGGGCCCAAACCCACAGCTCCCACATCCCATGAGAGCGCCCCAACAGCCAGGCTGGAGGCTACCTTGGGCGGAGGAGCCTCCTCCACCCCTGCTTTGAAACTGCCACACTCCAGCCAGGAATTTCAGACTCAGGAGGGTGGATGGCAAGCGAAAAGCACTGCCTAATGCTGAAATCTCACTCTGAGGCCTGTCACCAGGGAGTGGAGAGCCCTGAGCTGCCTCCTCAGTCCCCCGACAGTCCTTATTCCAGGAGATTTACACACTGACTGTGGGTTTTGGCATCCAAATTCCTCCTCTCATTGGCATCATGACTCTAGGAAAGGCTTTCAGCAAGGTGGCACTGCAATGGGGGGAGAGGGTCTCTCCCCCAGGCATCCTTACCCCTGAGGCCACTTTCCTGGGAGGTAGCAAGCAGGGGCCTCCTTTGCCCCTCCCTCCCTTGCTCTGTGGTTGCTCCCATGTTTGCAGTCTTTTGGAGCTGGAGCTGCCATGGTGCTGCATGGGGAGGTTCCAGGTGCACCTACCAGGGCCCACCAATCCCCTGAACAAGTAAAATTCTTGTTTACTTCACACCAGGGAGGTTTTGGCAGGCAAGAGGCACTAGACTGCCAGTTCTGGCAGCTCTGGGGACCCCAAGGAGTGTGGCTCTGGGCACCTGGGTGAGCTCCAAGGGTAAAGAGTCAGGTGTTTCAAAGGTTTCCAGGCAATTACAGGGTTAAGTGGCAGTAGAGTTGAATTTTCCAGACAAGCTGTTTGAACATATGAATTTCAGCTTGGTTTATACTCTGTGGTTGTGATCTTACCTACAGCAGAGGAGGTTTCTTTCTTTCCAATCAGGCATGCTGGGTGGCAGACAAGGAATTAATGTCCCCTCCCTGATGTTAGTCAATAAATCAGCTCCTCACTAAAATTCGGGATTACGGGTCGTCCAGAGAAATCAAAGTGGGAAATCAGGCACTTTCTTCAACTTCAAGGCAATGGATTAGAGAAGAGGGACACACTCATCTCGAATCACTCAGATATGATCTGGTGTTAAAACTCTAGCACAGCTGATACTTCTCCCAGTCTAAGATCAACTTTCCCAGTCAAAAAAATAAAAAATGAAAAAAAAAAAGAAAAAAGGAATTATGCAAACAATTTAACAGCAGGGGCCAGTCTTTATTACAGTCCCCTTAGGACAGGCAAATGAAAGTCCTGAACAGCTACCAACAACAGTAGCCACAGTTACAGTAACAGGGCTGAAATACTTTGTGAGCTTGGCAGCTGCCACGCTCCAAGGAGAAGTCATGAAAAGGCACATTACACTTAGCAATATCTGATAGAAATTTGCCTTAGTATCAGTTCCTGGGAAAGGTTAAGCTGATAATCGCTTCTTTAGAGAAAAAAAAAAAAAGGCGAAGAAAAAAAAGCTGGAAGGAAAAGTAGACTTTCTGGTAAATCTGTGACAACAGCATCAGCAGCTCCAACTGGTTTGTTGCCCATTCCTTTTGGCAGCCCAGTGAAGTCATCTCCCAAAGATCTACACCTCTCTATTAAGTAATCATTGCACTCACATTCATTTGACTGCAGGAAAGGCATCCCCATTAGCCAATTAACTAGCCCATCAGGAGGTCCTCCTAAGCACTGTAGCTGTTACATCTTCCTTGCAGAGCACTCATGAGCCTTGCAGGATCCAGCACATCTTGAAAAGAGCAGAAGACTGCCATTTTTTTTCTGAGATGGAGACCTCTGAGGGAAACCTTGCTATTGCTTCCTTCATGCTCTACGAAGCTCTCCCTAAGAATTTCTCCTTTTTGGAAGGCTCCTCCTCCTCCAAAATAAGCCAAATTACTAAATGGGGCAGAGGTGCAATCAGCCAGCGCACTCATAAGGACGGCTCCTGTGGGGAACAGGTTTCAGCCTTCCTGGCACAGGATAAACATCTGCTCTTGCTTACCAGCAGCACTTGGCCTTTCACTTTCTGCTTTCAGCAATGTGAACTGGTTCTGCTCAGTGTCTGTTGTAACTTCTTACAAGCACATAAATACTCAAAGAACCTATACAGGTAACACCAGTGCAGGGAAACTCCTGTCAGCCCTGCTCCATCCCAGCAGACTGCAGGCAACTTGCTGCTCTCTACGTTCTTTCAGCATGTGCAGAGGCACCCTCCTGTTCTCCCAAGGCCATGACAGTCTCTATCACTTGCTGCTAGAAATGGCAGCAGAGACTTTTCCATAAAACTATTTGAAAAATGCAGATTCCTTTCCCTTTTGTGTTGATGTGTATGCATGATGTGACATGCCATTCAAGTAAATCCAGTTTTATTGACAGGGATACTCACAGAAATGAACATATGCATGCACACCCAAAACCAGATGAAAACAAAATTTTAAATTTGCAGGTATGGACATTTGTACCAACAGATACAGAGAAAACACTATGTAGTTTCTCTATTATGAATATGACTCAAAAAATCAACAAACATTGACCACTTACATAAACGTGTGACCGACACAGAATGCTTAAAAGTAATTGCAAAAGGATTTGTTAAGTAATTCAAAAAAGGAAAAAAAAGAAGATTGTCAGGAGACGACTTGGTTGAGGGAAGAGGCACTTAATTCACTGCATGAATGACTCACAGTGAATTACTTGCATAACTCCACTCAAGGAAATCACTACTCTGCAAAAGTGCATACATGTTAAATCAACCAAAACACAGAGTGGTCCATATTCTTGATACAATGCTGCATTCCCCCTGGTACAGAATGAGGGAAAATCCCCTCAGCTGAGCAGGGAGCAGGGAGAAATCCTCTTTTTTGGTATCCTGGCAATGTTTTCAAAACACAGTTCAACAGCGCTCACCCTATTCATGCTTGGCATTTACGTTAAAAAGAAAATCCGGGCCTCTAATATTCAAGAAGCAGCTCTTGTTGACAATGAAACTTTAATTAATAAATCTGAGGCTGCATTTCCCACCCAACTCAATTTAATGCCATAAGGTAATTATGCTCAGGATAAAATAACTCCTTCCTTCATTTGCTATCTGTGCTTGAACTGTGAGGTACAAAGCTTACTGGAATTAAACAAAAGGAACTATTTTGCACTGTTCCACCTACTTTAGTTTCCCACTGCAAGTCTCCAAAACTGCAAAAGGGCAAAAAGATAAAACAAAATGCACCACAGCTCCTTTGTAAGTCTCATGTGCCTGACACAACCCACCAGCCATACTTCAGACATCAAATTCAGCGTTATTCTCTGGGTATAGTGTACGCAGAAACTTCAGCTAGTATTTCAGAGTCCTTGTGTTAGGAGCAACTGCAGCAGGAACAGCTGGGCACAGAGAGAATCCCGTCCAGAGCACAGGTCCACATGGTAGTGATGGTATTCGGGGCAACAACGTCCTTGGGGAGGCAGGAGAAGCAGGTTTGCTTCGGTGGAGCTGCCCAACATCTAAAGCACTGGCTGCAAACAGCAGACCGATGTCATGGGAACTGCAGCCTAGGCCACCACCACCCCCCTGGGGCAAGAGAGCAGGAGCAATTACAAGCACATGGATCCTGCTGCCCAAGAAGACCCCAGCTATGCTGATGCGAGAACCCTGGAGGAGAAGACCCAGCTCCTCCTGGTATTTCTACTGACAATTGTTGAATAAAATGCATAAATACTCCCTGAAACTGGGACTCAAATCTGGGATTTTCCTTTGTCCCAGTGCAGACAATCCCCCACGTCATTTACTCATGACAAATATTTCCATCAAAAAGATTCTCAGTATTATGTTTCGGTGATGCAGTAGATGGAAAGACCCAAGTGTCTTGGGCTACAACAAGGAAAGCCTACAACACCCATCTCCCACTCCTCAAAAGGATGCTCTAAAAAACCAGTGTATCCCATGCAGGAGAGAGAAGAGTTATGGTGCAGCTTTTAACTCAGATGTGTTCGAAGAAAACAGGTACGATCCCAGTACCTTGCCTTGAGCCCCTCCAGCAACCTAAAAGTAAGCTCTGGCTCCTGAATGGCTGTGGGACTACCTCCAGTTTCTTCTCAAGGTTATTTCAGCACGTGCTGGATCTGTGGCTAAGATCCACAAGGCATTTTGTATCTCAAAACAGTTGAGGCTATTGATTTCAGGCAAATTTGGGAGTTAAGTGGTGCCAAGGTGCAGGCAGTGGAAACACGATTTCATACATCAGAATATGGTCCTGATTTTGTGTACATTAATACTGCTCCAAATCCATGAACCAGCTCTGAATGCCAAGATTATGAAATTAATGTTTGTTTTGTGGGCAAATGCCTAAAACACATATTTTGCTTTGCTTATTATCAGCAGCTCTCTTTCAGGCAAGAAAAACAAATCTTCCTCATCCACTTTTAAATGGATTTGCTCTATTAAATGGGAGCACGTGAATTTGGCAAGTGCTTGCTCTGGGAGGATAGTGTACATATCACAAGTAACTTGTGCTGTGACAACCTAAGCCAAATCCACTTAGAGGCAACTAAGATAGCTGCATGGTGGTTGTGAGAGAAATTCTTAACACATATTCCCTGTTATAAAACAGATAACTCATATTGCATCAAGTTGTGGAACTCGCTGCACAGGAGGATTATTGACAAAAGCACAACTCATCCATCCCATACCAAAAACCTGCACCAAAACAGCAGACTGAAGTACGTGAGACAGTTGGTAGACTCAGGGAGAAATTCTGCAGCATCTTCAGAAACAAACAGTTTTAGACTGTCTTGATGAATTAAGCAACAAACTCATCAGACGGAAATACAGGATTGAGAGATGACATCAGATTTTGGAGCTGTGCTGCTAACCCACCTCACTTTTGTGTCCTTTAACCTTCCACCTGCCCAGTTCATTCAGCTTGCTTGAGGCAGAGACCACACTGTGTCTGCAGTGGTTCTTCCATCATAATTTTTGAAAAACTATTTGCAATACTTTTTAGCAATTGAAGCAAAAAGCTTGATAATGTGATCTGAGAGGTTTCACACTGGAGATGACTGGTAAAACCAAGCTGGATCTATTATTCTGTGTTATACCTCCAAGAGGAGGATTTTTAGCTCTTTGGGTTAGTGATGCCACTGAGAGGTGTTTGGAGATTTCAGACATGACCCAACTTAGTTCTGCCCAGCATTTCTGCCTTCAAGCACACATTTGCAATGACAACAGACTTCTGCACGCTTCTGAGAAATGCCTTTTATTGTATGACAGCAGTTGTCATGTGAATGTCCACAAAAGAAATCATTCCACAGCAATAACAAAATCAAATAATTACACAAATGCAAGAACTGAACCAAATCAAACCACAACCAGAGTTAAAATGAGGAAAATGGAGTGCACTGTTACAGAATGTAAAACATACACAGAAAGCCATACTCTTCCGCTGAAGGGTCAGATGCTCATCACTATCACAGGAAAGAAGTGATTTCAACTTTTTCTTTCCCCCTCCAAACTTTAAACTGAGTTATTTTGAAGCTAGTTGCTTTTGTCCTCTTCTGACTCTTTTTGCAATGTTATTTCAAATGTTTTGGCAAGGCTAAAAGAGCCTGCAACCAGCATTACTGAGGTTGATCAGAAGGTCCTCCCTCTTTCAAAGGGCAGTATGAATGGTATCACAGAAGATTATGCCCATCTGGCAAACGGTTCAGTTCACCAAAGAGAATTTTGTCCTTAAAATAAGCAAAACATGAAATAACCTATCCCAGCTAACTGTGTTGGCTTTGAAAATGCCACCACGTTTTGCTGGCTCCCAGTGGTCCTTTGAGAAGGGTGGAGCAAAGAGATATCAGAACAAAAGCCAAAAAACCAATTCTTGAAACAGAAGTAGAGGCTGTTCCTAGACTTTTACACCAAAGAAACAACAGTTCTGTAACTGATGATTTTCAGTGTCACTGTATAAAATTATATTTATTAGAAACAAGACTCTGGAATATTGTAAGGCACCTCATGGTGAAAAAACATTTTAAAGGCTTGAATAACTCATAAGACTGAGTTCTTTTTCCGAGATCCCCAGGAAGAAATGTGACTTACAGTAACCTGCTTTGCTATTTCCAAATAAAGCACAATATTTTTCAAAGTGGAAGTTTAGAACTATTTAGATTTTTCTTTATAAAGAAACATAAAACACCTTGCCGGAAAGGTAATTTAATCATTTAACAAACCAAGACTTTCACTACAGGAAGGCCTTTTTCATCCCTGATCTGAGTTTTGCCATTCAGGTACATTGCATCTTTTTACTCAAATGAAATTAATTGGGTCAGTCAATCTTAATCCACATCAGAACAAAACATCTGTTGATAGTTGTATCAACAACAATACCAACAAAAGAAACTAAACAACAATTTCCTGAGTAAAATAGTTTTGTTACTTTAAACCAGAAAAATTATATAATGCCAGTGACAGACATGAATGACTATCAGTTGTTCTACTCAGCAATTTATGGGTTTCAAGTGTGATTTTGTAAAACGTTTCTTTCATCTTATATTGATATTTGATACCTTCAGCTAGTAGTGCCCTGCCAAAACATGTGAAGAAGCAGAATCAGCATTTTCAGACATACCTAACATTTTTGTGCGCATTCAAAAAGCTACAGTATCAAAGTAATTCTAGCTTATAGACTGATAGCTAGATCTGTCAGGGTCTCATACCAGTGAGTCTGCAGCAGCCAGCGTTTTGGAGCTCTGATCTGAAATACAACTTACCATAGATTAATTTCAGAGCTGAAATTAACTAAAACTGTAATTATACCCTTGGTTTACACATGCATATCTCCTCGGTTCTGATAAAAAAATATAAACTCCAGGTATGTATGGCCAGGAGAATGTACTGTTCTCTTATTTAAAAGTCTCTATATTATCCATCATACTTACTCTCTTGTAAGAAGTAACTACTTGGAAATAAAAAGAATACACTTTTGTAAAACACAGTTAGACTCTGAATATATCCACACTGCTCAAAAAAAGAAGATAAACAAATGAGGTCGAGCTCCCAACTCCATGCACTGCCTTACCAATCAGCTCACCCTAGCTCTGTTTCACACCACTCCAACCAGGTCTCTCCAAGACAAAGTTTGAGAAGAGTCTGGACATGGATCCATGGATCCTTGCCAAAAAGGCAATTACAGACAAGACCATGTGAGGTTGAACTTTCTTCATGCTACACAGTCCCCCAGCATTATCCCACGTGACTTCACATACTGAGGCACTTTACATCTTCACATACCTGTGCAATGCAAACACCACTCTGCTGAGCTGCAGAACAGTCCTATCTTTAATTCAGACAACTTTAATTGAAAAGAAAATCACAACGAAACACACGAGATAATTGTGTGTTAGGATCATAAGTGGACTGCATGAGCCCAGGGAAGACCAAGGACCAGAAGCACAGAAGAGTGGATGTGGCTGGTGTGTTCGAAGAAGCCATAAGCACTCCTTACATGAGCCCATCTGTGCCATGTGGCTTGGGAACTGGTAGCTGCCCTTGACTGTCTGATATTTATCACCAGATGTAGCACAAGCCTCGTGCTGCACATCGCTGTGTGAAGTTCAGTTCCACTGATCTTAGTGGAATTTGTTACAGTGTAAGCTGCTACACACAACAAAGAAGTGTTAGGACTTGACAAAAAAAGGCTAGGGACAAGAGCATCTCATTTTGTAACTTCCTCCTAACAATGTCTAATGATGTGAGAGGATGTTACCAGCAAAATTAGGTATCTGATGTTTGTTCCACCACCTCCAAAGCACCCCTGTCCCCCTTCTACCTGGCTGGTGGCACTGCAGGTAGGATCCCCTCTCTCCTGGGATCTCACAGTAGGACAGCAAACCACAGTGCAGGGAAGATGCTGCAACAGGGGAACGAGGATTCTGCCTCTCACCATGGGACTGGTTCCTGAGCAGGAGAAAGTCATTGTAGATGAGAGATTGTGCTCAGGCACAGGCTTTGGCCTCAACTTACTTCCCAATAAGGAGAGGGTAACTTTGTATTTGATTCAATTACTTTCTGGTAGAACTGCTTGAAATGAGAAACATTTGTGCTTGCCTTACTTATAGACCACTGGGCAAACACTGGGTAAATAACAATTGTTTGGCACTACAAAGGTAATAGCAAGCATCTTCAGTATTTTTTAAAAAGCACAGTATTTACCATGTCCCGAAGAGATCTCTTGCCTTTTAGTCTCTCCTGTGCCCTTTAAACAGCAAGATGAATAGATGCATTTTCTACTGGATCTCAAAGAGTAGCTCACTAAACTTGAAAAAATCTGAAGCAGCACAGCACTTGCTTGAGTTATATTTCAAACATGGGAAAAGTGCCTTTGTGTTAAAGTGCTTTGCTGAATCAGGACATAACTTATGAATACTGAACCCCTCTCTCTCACTGCATTCCTCTAGCAACAGCCATTCAAAACTACAGGTTGTACTTTCCTACCTATTCTGGCAGGATGGTAACTTCAAACAGCTTAAGTTCAACAGAACCCCTAATGCAAAACTTTAAACATACTAAGGTTACATATTTTTAACATATGTTTAATGAATTTGTTGTGTACCCTGCAGTTACAGCTTTGGCTTGAAGGCACAAATATTAAGGCACAATAAATGCAAATAATGTATACATTTCAATGTGTTGTGTTGAAGATAACTTTGTACTACATGGTATTTAGGTATAATGACATGTCATTCAAACGTTTCCTCAAGTTATTTTAATACCTTTTTTTCTCTGATAACCTGGATAAAAAGAGGAATGTATGTTAAATTATTTAAATATTTTTTCAGTGCAAATGTGGTAATTTTCTTCTACAGTATAGAAGACTGAGATTGATTTTTCAGTATTTGGATTTTAGCAAAATAAAATTAGTATTTACACTCATCTTGAACAGCATTATTTGAACTATTTATCAAAAAATAAGTATAGAGTACTTTTTTTGCTATAAAAAACAAAAAGTATTTTTGGCTTTTTCAAGTCTTTTTTCTATCAACCTGCATAGCTACTTATAGCAGGTAGAAAAACAGTTGCTCTAGATAACTAAGTTGCACACTACCAAATCTGCTGTTTAGACACAGATGTCATGACAAAAGTGACACTGAAAAAATTTTGGTTTTGCTTGCTCTCAAAATATCTCTAAAAGAAAAAAAGGACACATTCCAATTATTTTAATAGGTTCCAAATATGCACTCTAGACTTAGGTGTCCTGCACCTGTTTAAATAAAAGAGATCTCTACCACATAACTTTCAAATAAAAACTGAATCTGCCTAATTTCTTTAGCAATACAAACATGATTAGTTGGAAAGGAAAACATATTGCACTGAAATTAAAGAAACGGACAGTAAAAATTTTCTTCTCAGTATTAAATAAGAAGGATGTCCAGTGCAAAGAATCACCCCCTCCCTTTCCTCTCCTGTTGACACTTGCAAACGTTGCCACTGAGTTTAGATGATCTCAGGTTTACATTCTATAGGAAACAGTTAAGGCTATTAGGAATCACAGTGCAGTTTCGGTTACGCATAATCCTGAGGAAGGATCCAAGGACGAGTCTGTGGCAAGCTGACCATTCTGAACAACTTCTGGGTAATTCTTACTGAAGTATACCTAGAAAAAATATTAGATTCTGTGAGCAATTATGCCTCAAACACCTTACAGCTTCAAACAAAACTTGTGAAGATAAAACAGAGTAGAGATAAATACATATCCTTAAGGAATCCCAAAGGAACTTCAGGTTAGTGGCTTTCAGTAACTGTATGTCACTGAAAAAGTAGTAAAATTACTATATGATCTTCCATTACAACAAAACATGAGGAAAATCCCACACAACTTGTAGATCCCCTCAAATTTTGTTAATTCAGATAAATAGATATGTTTTATTGCTTTACATTAAACTGATAAGTAAAATCATTTTACTAGCTCAAAACATGAGATAAATTAAAAACAGGGTGACAAAGAAGCTGTGAAATCTTGCGTCTGCACAAGGGTTTCTCATTTTCACACATAAAATGAGCACAATGGATTTGGATGTTAAAATCAGGTTGTAATCCCTATATTTTACAAACTATGATTGACAACCATTGAAAGTTCAAAGTATATGTATGAAATACCTCAGCGTTTAATTTGTGCTGCAGAGCAGTTATAGGGCCTATAGAAATGTGATCTCTGGATAGCGAACCACAATAATGAAAGAAGAAGCAAAAGCTTTAACAATGACTCAACCAAGCAACTTCTCTAAAACGTAAGATGATACCAAATAATAGGACAGTTCTTTGCCAAGCCTTTGAGTTCCTGAATTCTACCAATTTCTAGCTCAACTAGAAGAGATACAGGTTTCCTGATAAATGTATAATCAGAACATAAAGGAAATGAAATGCTGTCAAGTTTCACTGTTCCACAATCATCTGTTTTTAGCAGCTGTATCATATCTCTGTTCCTTGACAGATGCGCATAACAAAATGAAATAATGTCAAGACTTGTGTGCTCTTATCTAAAAATGTGTTTGGGTGAAAAAGGACTTCAAATGCAATTTTTTCTTCCAAAAAGAATGTGAAAAGTTTCGTTCCAGTCTTTAAAAACAGAAAATACACTATCTTTCCGAAGCTGACACGTGTCATGAGTTAGGTTTCACAGTCAGACTGCTTTGACTACAGCTTATGAAACATTTCTGCAATTTATATTTGAGAGTGTTGTCAACAAAGTTCAGTTTGTTTGATAATAATATCCTTTTCATATACATGAACACAAGTATAAGACACCCACGATAAAAAAGAAATAGTCATTCTATAAAATCATTCCTGTAAGTACCGCTGTCATCTTTTGTGCACACATGCTAACACAGGATATATGCATCTTTACAAGTTTCAAAGAATATTAAAAGTCTGATTTGAATCAACAGAAGAATTGGAAGTCCTGTTAAGAGGCATTCCTCAGTAACCAGTCACAATCGGATGCAACAGAGGAAAGTTAATGAGGCTGCTGCCTGCACACACGCTGCAGACGGCAGCCCCAGTTGTGGATTCCCATCCCGTTCCTGGTTTAAAACATAAAACTTTGGCATACTTTTAGTGCAGCTTTTGAATGTGATTTTTTTTTTAATGGAAAGCTAATAGAAAACCTTGGCACATTACTAGAGATGTAATGAAATGGCAGCTGCTTTTCAACTGTCTCATTGCAATTCTTCCCCTGAGCCCAATTCCTCAAGATATTAAATGCCCAAGTCTTTATACAAGTTTCTTCCACTGCCAACAGAGCTGCAACCTTTTTAAAAGTAATCACTGAGGTGAGATAACACCTAGTATTTTAATATTTACACATCTGTCACAGCTTTAAAATAAAATGACCCTTATTTTTCCCTCAAAGTGCTCAAAACGCAACTGACAGAAACCCAGCTCTATCCTGATGCCACTAAAGCCTGCAGAAAAGCCTCTCGCAATGCTGCCTAGAGTGAGGAGAACACACCAACTTCTGTTTATCTGAATAATTGAGCGCTTTTATTTTTTTTCTCTTTTAACTGCTTGAAGACTATTTCTCACTCTCCTATAGGACTTTCTCCTAGTAGCTTCTTGCAAACTCAGCAAAGATAAAAAACACAGTCTCACGGTGTCAAGCACAACCCAACTGCCATCAGGCTTACAGGTTAGTTAATATATACTCACTGGTCTCCAATTTGAGCTGTGCCTGTGTTGTTTTCTTTGACATTTGCACAGAAAATGGGGATATTGAGTGACCAAGAGAGACGCACAAATAGCAATGTACAGTGATGTTGGATCAATTCAGAAGCCTCAGGCTGCAGCAACAGCTCAATCTTGCAATGCTTAGCTAAGATGCCCATAAGACGTTTCATTTAAATTATGTTTCTTCAAATATGTCCAAGTTAGTCTTCCAATTTCAGATGTGTAGTCTCTCTTATTTGCATTTGAAGGATACATGCAGAATCCATACTATTCCAGAAAATGCATTGAAAGTCTCACCTTAATGAAAGAAGTTCTTGGTAGAAGTTTGTTTTGTACAGGTCCAAGTTGCAATATATCAAATAATCATTGCCAAAGCACAGCCACATTCCAAACCATTTTACTTAGCAACCCACTGTAACTCCTTTTGAAAAGTATGTATATACGTCATATTACTATTTCTTTTTATGTGCAGCATACTGTTTTCCAAAATCAGAAAAAAAGCTTTTTGTAGAAACAGTTCTTAGTAACCACAGTAGGAATGTAGGAGACCAACAGCAATGCATGCAACAGACTTACTAGTTTAAAAAGAAAAGCCATTGGAATCAGCTCTTCTGACTAAGCAATTTCTCTGAAAGTATGCACGAAGCACAAGGGACAGCAATAACAAAAACCCTGAATTATCCAAGTCCTTCAAACAGAAAGAACTGTAACTCTGCTTCTGGGTAGTTGCTGACTGGAGATACAGTCTCTCGGTTCCCATATTTTTGGGCCGAGTGCGGATAAGCACCATGCTTTGCATTCTTGGCAGATGCTAAAGCTTGTATCTGCCTTCTAGCCTGGGAGTTAGCAAACTTTTTCATCAAACCACATTTCAGCAGAGACTGGTTCCTGGATCTCTTCCCTTCCTGTACAAAATCACATAACATTGATGTGGTAACTGCAGATGACTGTATGGGCAAGTAACATCAGGCAATTACTTTTATACATTTTGAATTATCTTTGAATGTAATTGTGCAACTGGGGAGGGCTGCAGGGAAGGAACGACAGCATGACATGGCTAAATTTCTACAGATGACAGCCGGACAGCCTTACCTCTTGCCTTTCCAAGGACCAAGCCTTAGGAAGCTGGCCTTCATTTTACAGACAAACAATGGTCACATGAATTAGAAGTTATCCTTTTAAACATCACTTAAATAACCTCCAGATTGTCATACACATATCACAAAAAACACAGCTAACCCATTCCTTTCTAATAATAAAAATATATGAAGCTAAACTGCAGCAACGGAGAGGGACAGCAGGACTCATAACACAGCTTTGTTCCGGACAAAGCTGTTTCCTCAGTTCTGCAATTTGCGCCACACAAGAATTTATAGTGTATGCTCTTAGCTACAATGCTTCACTTGAAAAACTCCTTAAAAAAAAATTCTGAGTATGAATAGACACAAAAATCTCTTCTATAATCTTCAAAAGGTCCTGTAAAATAGCATCCAGACATGAGCATGAAGCCTCCATGACAGCACAGTCTTCCATTTTTTTCCAACTTGCTGGAAAATAGTCAGGCACCTGCCATTTTGTTTCCTGTCTTTATGTGTTGTTCCCCGTCTACTGGCGTTTTCTTTCCTCAGGTAACAGTCTGGACCTTGTGATCCCCTAGCTCTGCTCCACACATCCAGTGTCTTGAGGAAAGGAAAGCATAAAACCTGAAGACCTTTGACTCTTGTCTCTAAAAGGCTTTCTTAAGTCACTACATGCTCAATATCAGTGCCTTACTTGAATGCCGAAAGTACAGCTGCATGAGCATGAAGCACGCAGCTGCCAAACTGAGCACTGCCAGTCTCAACTGAAGCAATGCTGAAACTTCGTTGGCACCGAATTAAAATCTTGCTCTGGACATCCTGTGTGGTAAATTATCAAGAAAAAAAGAAAGCAAGCCAATGCTAGTCAAAGAGCTCTTCAATTACAGGTCATTTCTTTAATCTTCTTATCTCTGCTTCAGCTTTCCATCTGAAAAGTGGAGATGGTATAGCCTCACCTCAGAGGCATATTATGAAAATTAATCCATTGATGTCTCTTAAACACTTTGATTGCCAGAGGAATGCTCACAATTACATTAATAATTCTGTACTCAGAGTAGGATTGGAATAGTAAGCAGTAAATCAGGCACAGAGCCTTGTAGGGAAGAAGGAGGCAACAAAACATTCAACAGCTGTTTGTTAATTGAGCCCTGCTCATCCCATGTGCAGAACAGAGCAAGAGTACAAGAAGAAAGTAAGAGAATACAGAACAGTAAAAACATGATTACACCCCCAGAGACCGTAATATAATGCATAGGTACTGAAACCCAACTATAATACAGTGGGTCCTTAAAAAAAGCCCTAACATGTTTTTTTACAGGAAGTTCTTTTAGGATCAATGCCCAGCACAGGTATGTCATATATTATTTACACTTACTGTTTTGTGTACATACAAAAGGAGGCAAGAAATCCAGACTATCTTTCGACTCGGGTATATAAATACACTTCCAATTTGGAAGTCTGTGTATATCCCACTGAAAATGATGGCTTTGCCTGGCAAAATTGACATATCCTTTAGTGGAAGGCTTACTATAACACTGAATATGCTAACTTGAGATAAACAAACTACACAGACAAACTTAATTATCTCTTCTTCTAAAATTACCCGTTTTGCTGTTTCAAACAGAGAAGCTGCTTCAGTCTTGCCCACTTGTTGCACCATTTTATAAAACAAGCTGTCTTGTTCTTGAAGCAAAATGTAAGGTTCACCATATTCTTTCAGTCTTCCTGCATCTAAAACCTGTTAAATCAGCAGAAACCAATGTATTAACATAAGAAAATTAAAAACTACACGTTAGAGACTAAAACCCAAATGTAGGCGACTACAAGCAAGGGGGAAATGCATGCAATTGAGTACTAAAATGAATTTTGTATCCTGAAAATGAAGTACGTCCTCTTCAAACTAGTATAGCACTTTCTTAGTTTACAGACCTGTTGTACAATTTTAGAGTGCCCTACAGCCATTCCACCTATAGGAATCCAATGTAAAGTTATGCAGAATATGGAAATAAAATGTTGGTGCAGCCAACAAAACAGCTTATAAGATTCATTGTGTAAGAAGGAAACAAAGAGGTCCAAAATGGGCTCTGAAGTAAACAGCTGTGGGTAAAAACCACGCAATAACCACCAAGACGGTTAAGGGAGAATAAGTAGGTCTTTTGAATTAGAGGAGGTGAAGATGTAATTAAAGAAAATGAGGGTGTTGCTGAAAAGATAAACAATTTCTTGCATCAGTTTTGCCAACTACGTGTTAGAAAGATACTTATCCCTGAACCTATTCTTTCTACATAAAAATAGATGAGATGCCACCACCACAGGCACAGGTACCCATAAAGAGGGGAAGGGAGAAAGAAGAAAACAACAGAGAAATTAAAAAGGCATTAAGTCAGCAAGCTACAGAGAATATACACAGCCAAAAATATCAGAAAAAAACCCCAGGAATAATCTGATTGAACCTCTAAGAAAATATTCTCACACTAGTGACTCAATTTAAGACTGTACGATAGCAAATATTGTGCTTACATTTTGAAAAGCCTTATGGGATTAATTCAGAGAACTTTTAGACTAGCATATATATTTTGAGATAGGACAGCAATTTAGTTAAGACAGTCATTAAAACAGTCAGAAAAAGACACACAGATCACAGGTAGAATTTGTTCTCTACAGCATTAGCAATCACAAATCTGATATAATTCTTAATGCACCATAAGAAAACTAAAGGAGATACGATTTATACGGATTTCCAAAAGATATCTGGTATAACTAAATAGCTGTGCTACAAGGGGCAAATGTTTTCAAGAACGTGGACAGAAACTGAGATCAGAAATACACAATACACTTTTCTTTGTAGAAAGTTGAACAGGTAGGAACCACATGATTCTGGTATATATGGTAGCTATGATTGTGTTAGTGATCAGAAAAGGAGGTATCAGAGAAGTGACAAACCTGCGAATGACACAAAAATGTGCAGGTAAGTCTAGGCCACAGATTCAGATACACCTAACTAACCTAAAAGAATGAGAAACACAATAGCAGAGAAATGTCAATATTGACAAGTGCAATGCACTCAAATACCTAACTGGCTTATAAATTAATGGTATTGACTCAAGAAAGAGATTTGGGTATTAGTCTACAAGTTCAGTACTTTAGGCCATGAGTAGGAGTAATGAAGTTTAAAAAAAAAAAAAAGAGAAAAAGAATTTATGTGAGAAAACAAAGTAATTCAGAAAATATTTTTATTCTTATATAAATAAAAAACTGAATACAGATGGCATGCTATTGACAATATTGCCCCAAAGAAGGATTTCAAGGACTCATAACTCAAGCCATAATTGGTGTACATATTTGTGAGGAAAAAAAAAGTAATTAAAAAAATGGAGCTGTTCATTTCATGAAAGAAATTAATAAAAGGTATTATGAGGACAACTTCCAAAATAACAAAAATAGTTCGTAAACTTGTTTGAAAGAAGAATCTCTAATAAATTTGGCGGTAAATCCTACGTCCTGTGAGGAAGCTTTCCAACTGCCCTTTGGGGGCTTTTTTTTTTTTTTTTTTTTTTTTTTTTTTTGCCTGTGTGGCTCCTTGAAACAAAGTACCTTGATGGCCAAGGGCACAGCAGATCTCCAAGTGGCCTAGACCCCGGCTAATGTCAAAACCCACAGTGAAGGGGCACAGCTGAGCTGATCCCTTTGTCTGCACCACAGTGAAAATAAGGTGCTGCAGAGATCACTGTTGACTTGTTTGACACCAGGGACCCAACACCTGGGGAGAGGCACCCACCCCTTCCCTTCCGGTTCAGTTAAGTACATGGCATTTGAATGGAAAATAACTCAGCCAACAACAGCAGCATAATTACATCTAATTTTATAAATTGTATGCACAGAAACCTACAAGAAGATATTTGCTATTTTCAAAAGCTCATAACTTAGAGAATCCAGGCTATACTATGATTTTTCTTTGCAAGTGATTTTCAGTACTGTTTGGTATGATAGCTGAAGAAAGTTCTCATGGAAAAATGTTGAAATATTAGTAATATTGCACAGCACAATATATAGTCATTTAATATACAATAGCTGCAATATTTCACCTGCAAAGGTATACTTGCACAGACGTTTATTTTTCAGTGTAATTAGTCCTATCCCATTTAATCTGAATATTTAATGATTAATTACAAACATAATTTTAATCACAATCTTTTCTATACCACAGTATGTCACAGTTAGGGACAGCTTCCTTAAAAATGCAATAAATTATCATATACAATTCAACATTTAAATCTATGCCACAGCATAGAACATCTCTGGTGCCTTCAATAAGTAAAGATTTTTTCAGCATAGCATTACATTATGCAATCATTCCTTAAGAAAGGAAACAAAAAGCACCTTCATTAAACATGTCTCTTACAAGTAAAAAACTGCAACAGAAAAGCAGAGGGTTTAAAAAAAATTATATTTGCAGTATTGGAATTTTAACATTCATTTTGCAAATATCTGAAAAAACCACAAATACCATCTTTCCCCTCCAGAGAACCTGGGAAAAAGGAAAAAGTTATTCTTCCTTGAAAAGTTTTAAACTTTTTAAACTTAAAGCCAAGTCCAGAAGATGAATGGATAGAGCGAGTAATTTCTATCTAGAAAAACCCCATTCACATTTTAAACAAATCATTAACCTTTTCATAGCCTTTCTTGGAGAATAAAAACAATCTTATGTTACGAAAATAGACAGAACAACTATAGGAAAACAAGCTGTGCTACTTTTTAAAAAAATCTGAAATGAAAAATAAAGAAAAATAAAGAATGAAACTGAACAGATAATATCATTCCTACAAGTCAGAAACACTCTATAAACGCTGTTTACCAAGAAAAACCACTTTCTACTAACTGCTGTCATCTACGAGACAATGGAGAAAATTTAAGCTGATTTACTTGGATACATTCATATACTTATACATTTATTAAAAAGCGCTTAGACAAAGAGATAGGTACTCTTCTTTGAAGAAATATGTGCTGATAAAATTTAAATAAATAAATAGGTACTTTGGCTAAGGCTTTGCATACTCTTACTCACTGACTCCAAGCCAAATTAAAATCATTAGAACTTCAAAAAGCCAACTAATCATTCAGGAAAGGTGGAATCTGGTGTTTACCAGCCACATATTTTCTGATCAACTTGCAACGCTTATCACTGCACAATCCAACAGAATCGAACCCAGATGTGTTCCAAGGCAGTTGTACCAGTGGAACTTGATACAGAAAAGCCAGAGAAGCTTGTAGCTGGTGAAATCAGATCAGCAGGGAGATTAGAGAGGACACACACAGGAGCGCTTGACTATGAATCAGGCTGGGATTTCATCATAGACTTTAACGCAGATATTCAGAGAGAGGGATTTTGCACAAAACATTCAAGTTTTCAGCTCCTTGGTCTGACTCTTTATAAAATACAACAAATAAAGAAAAGACTCAATCATTCTGTGGGAGCTAACTGTCTCTGAAATATTCAGATAGCCCATAGTAAAATAAAAACAAGCACAAAAAAGCTATATAAACCCAAAATGGTCATACATAAATCAGGGCCAGATTCTCCAGCCTCTTGGACTGGCAGCTTTTTTTAACTTGCCTGCACTGTTCTTGCCTTTGAAGTACCCACCTTTATGACTTCAACAGGATTTTCTCTAGTGAAAGAGTAATTCTAAGAGTACAAAATTTACCAAATTGGCTGCTGGCGATCACGTAAAAGAAAGCATACAGGAAAATTTTTATTCAATGGAATTTGCTCACCTCCCTGAGTAAGGTGAAACCACTCTTTACCTATAGCTATTCAAATTAGCCTTACTCAAGTAGTATTATATAGAGACATCTTAAGTTCAAAGAGAGCTCAAATGATATATTTTTCTTGAGTAAAATCCTCCCATGCCATCTAATTCTACTCCATCTAATGTTTCATTCTTGGTGAATAGTCTGGGGCAGTGACTTCTCATCCCAGCTGTGATCTTTTCAGAAGGATAAGCAACGTGATGGGTAGAAAACAATAGTTTTGTACAGCAATTTGTTTGATACTTGAGGCACAGAGTAACACAGAAAGAGTGAGATAAAAAAATATGGCAGGGAAGGACAGAGAAACAGACAATAAGTATTTGATCTTGACTGACCTGAAATGGCAAACATGAAAAGAGTATTAGCCATTTAAATGTGTTGTTTATGTTAACTCTAGTTAGAACAGAAGCAGTATTTGCCTATGCCACAAAAATGTTGCTGAACTAAATTTGAGTAAGGTTTGACAACTACATTTTGCCTCAGCTGTAACCTAAAAGGGTATCTCCCCCCATCTTGCCTAGGTCCCTCCCCAAATCCCCAAACTTTGCAGTATTTTCATTCCATAGCCTCATGGTTTAATGTATTAATCAAGACAAAAAAGTAGGGCAAGGAAGACATAAAGGAAAACATAAAATGGTGAAAAAGAAATCAGAGATCCATTTCACAAAGAAAAGAGAGAAATAAAGCAATGAATGATGAGGATATTATGTCAAGATAGTCCAGTTTCCAGCAGAGCCAGGAGAAAGCTCTTCTCCCTCATGATTCCTACAACTAACCTATATTGTTCTGTTGCATAGGATTTTGGAAAAGCAAGCACTCATTTTGTAAGTGAATTTTAAAATTTTCTTTGTGGATTAATATACGTAAAAGAAGTGTCATTATCCACAGAAAGAGAAAGAAAAAGGGCCTTTACAAATGCTGTAACAAACACCAAGTACTTGCAGCTTTCCATAGACACAAAAAAGAAAGTTCTAAATCCTGCGTTTTCTAACTTTCAGCAACAAAAGCAGACAAACCAAGAGAACAATAGTTATAAAACATTCTGAGAAAAAAACAGCGCAAGGTTGGAAGTGTTCAGCAACAGAGGAGGGGGGCATGGGAATTTATTTCAATTATTATTGAGGAATGGTTAGTATTCTTATTCACGTTCATATTCACCATAAAGCCAGAGGGGAAATGGGACATTTAAGAGTTGATCATAAATGTTTTTATTTCCTATTCAAAAGGAAAATAATTCAAGCAAATTATCTCCTTGGGAATACATCTGATTTAATTTAGACTTGGAGAAGACATCACCAAACAACAAAATTATTATTAAAGTTCAAAACTCTGCTAGGAGTACAACTTTGAACAATGTTTTCCTCAGAGAGCATACATCAAGACGATCTTCAATAAAGTCCTGGGAAGAGGAGAATATTCAGGAGATGCTTCTGGGTACATCATATTATAAGAAATATATTACCCAAGACAATACATAACTTTGTGGGAAAGAGTCACAGCCTGTGCTCCAGTTGGCATTAAGTTCAGATGCAAGCATGTTCTGTCTCTTCTGTCTCATCATGGTTTGTCAAAACAGACCAGAAACAAGCACATACTTCTTTGAAGAATCATTTATAAACATCAACCTATCTAAACATGCTGCAAACATCGAAGAACATTGAGAAGGCCACAGATATAAATCAGAGCAATTTAGAGTTTCTTTTTTTCTATTCTTTTTAAAGTGTCCCCCCCTTTTTTTATTTATTTTTGGTGGTGGAGGGTTTTTTTGGCTCTCTTTTGTTTTTTTTGTTCTTAAAATTTTTTAAGTCTTCAGGTTAATCAAAGTAGTCCCCAAGCTACTTCAGAGTTCCTATACAAATTACTCTACCAGTAACTGAAGACAAATTTGGTGTCAAATAACGTATATTTCATGTATCATGCATACAAACAAAGCAGAGCACACTTGGGCGCTTACCTTCTTATAATCTGAATTATTATTATTTTCAAACTTGCAAAATATTTCACCTCAGCAGAGCTTAACTATGCTGCAACAATGCCAAACCTGCCACTGGGATTGAAATGTACCCCCTACCCACCTTCACAGAAAAGGCAACTTCAGACATTTTGTTTCTGTAATCACAAACAGTGGATTTCTTTAAACTGAATTACTCTTGGGCTATAGCTTAGGGGAAATTGAGCAAGCCAGCACTGCTGGAAATTGTTTGTAGTAGGTCTTCTTTAAGTTTCTTTCAGAGATTAAAAAATTTATCTTTTTGTCCAGTGGATGGCATACCACTGTAAGCTGGTTGGAACATTGTGGGGAAAATATCAATTATGTGTGTAGTAATGAGACTTATTCTACTGCTAATCATTTGATATTAACTCCTTCTGTTATCTTGTTGGAGAAAGCAGCCCTGTAAAAACCATGCACTGCAAATGTCTCTTGTACTGTACAGTTTCCCCACCTCAAAACATCTACATCAGTGTAAGTTCAACCCCTGCCTCAGAGATTATGAAGGGATCTCATGCCAGTGTTTACCAACAGCTGTACATGCTCTGACAAAACTCTCCCTTGGTCAATCAGTAATGACTGTTTCCATCACTGTAAAGCCACATTTCTCAACTGGATTGAAAATGGTTCAAATGTGTCCCTGAAGAGATAGAAGATATACTTCAGTTTTAAGAAATCCCACTCTTTAATAAGCTTTTGAGGGCCTTAGAAAGTTAGATAAGCTACACGGATATTATACTTTTCAAGAGGTTACGGAATATTGTTGCAGATGACTGAGCATGTCTTCTAGTTTTATCAGTTTCTGATGACAATGAACTTGTGGCTCAGCTGCCATGCACACAGTTTCGCCTTATCAGAAACTCTGCTCTGAGCATCAGCCACCAGCATGACCTGTACTAATTTGCTTTTCAACAGTAATACGCTATTTCTGAGAGAGTAAAAACAATTCCCTAAAGATGTGGTAGTATTTCTACTCTGGTCTAGATTCCATATCATTGTCTTCAAAGAACATCATCCAAACCATCCTCTTCTTATACTGATGGTAACACATTCACACACAAATGCCTGACAGAATGAGAAATTAAGGTTCATCAAACTGGCTTCACTTCCTGCAGAATTCAAAATCCAGCTCTTCCTTTGAATGCTCCAGCTGAAGTACTGCCTCAGTAATTAGTTGTTTTATTTAGGCAAAGAAGAACCTTGTTGGGCAGCCTCTTGAAATGGGAACAGTTTTTTAAGAAGTCAGAAGATGCCAAGGTTTTGGAGAGGTGTGGCTTAAAACTTGCAAAGAGAATCAACAATTCTAGTATATTTTCGAGCTCATTGGGTTTTGTACTCATTTTAGAAACAGCCGGGCCAGGTGTGATACTTACTACTGTCAAAGACACTTTTCAGCTGACAAGACTTGCTCTGATACACAACCACGGCACAGCTCAGTATTTTATGCAAAACACGGCTATACGTCATTACCATATCTTTTCTTAATGGTAAAGACGCATATATTACTCAGCTTTAAAAGCAATATTTTCACTGTTGATATTTGAGGAACTAAATCATTAAACTCAAGAAAGAACATGGAAGGATCTAGTTTTCCCTTGTGGTTGGTAAATATCAACCTAGTTTCAAAAGATCTGGCAACAGTGAAAATTGCCTTGTTCAGAATCAAACAAAACTGACCATTTCTGAAAAATCATTTGCTAAATGCCCAGCTTTTCCAGAAACTCTGAAAGATTTGACTTAACAAAAGATAGGAGAAACCTAATGGTTCCCAGGCCCTCTCCTCTCCATGCAGGTCCCCTTCTATGAGTACCCTTCATATTCTTATCTTCGCCTTTCTTTACCCACTTGGTCCCACAAGACAACTGGGATTTTTCTTAGGCTGAATTAAAAATAGTAAATTTAGTTCCAATATTCCCTAGTCCATATTTTCAAGACAGAGGCTAAGTCAGAAAAGGAGTTTTATTAGTGTTTGTTCCTTTTGAATAATGACAGAAGGTGCACTAATATGAATGTAGAAATTTTACTGGAATACTGGATTCAGATCCACAAGGTACTTTGAGGTTTTTATGAAAAACTGCAACTAGGTAGTTCCAAAAATTTGGCATTCATTCTAGCTACTATAATGCATTAAGCTCCCTTTAAATTCTTTTAACAGAACAGACTTCAACAGCACAAGTATAATATCCAATAATATTTCACCACTCCAGATACTGGCTAAAAAAGGTCAAATCCCTCTTGGCTTTGTGTTACAAAGCAAAAAAAAACAAACAAACCAAAACCATTTTATACCCTTGCAGTTGTCCTGCTTTAGAATTTTGAAGGACTGAAGAGAAGTTCTAAATGTAGTCCTAATTATTTCTTGTTTTCATAAAGTTTTATGCTCTATGGTCCCAGGCTCCAAGAATATTTACAGTCTCACCAATTCAACTCTCCTAGACATCTTGAGCACTTGAGGGCCTCTATCTGACAGTGGGTAGCTCTCCACCAATGAAGCAGTCCCATACGTACATACTTAAAATGAGAGAGTCAACACTAATGGCAGCACATGCGGTTTTCACAAAGAACTGTTCTTCAACTAGGATTGTATGTTTCTGTATCTTGTGACTTATGGAATCCCCTCTAAACTGAATATCAAGATTTACTGTAAAACAGATTCATTATCCCACAGTGATATTTAAATAAGTGGGAAAAAAACACACCAAAGGAAGAGTCAACAGACCACAGCATTTGTGACTTTAACTCAGAATTATTAATTTAAATGTACCACCACTACCTTCCTACATTCTCCACATCTCCATCTGAAGTTGGCCCACTGAAGCGAAAGCTCACATGAAGGTATCAGCAGGACAGATGCACGAAACACGGTGCCTGATTTATGAGACCCAGATGTTCCACCACGGTAAACGCAACATCAGAAAAATGAGAATAACTGAACAAGGGAGGTTTACCATAAAGATGTGGGAAGTCATTTCCTATTGACCAAAAAACCAACTCAGGTCTGGCAGTGAAGTACATAGTATTGTTAGCCTGAATATTAGTCATTTCACGATGTAACCACAACAGGTTTTCCCATAAATAAATCAAATCTCTTCCCATGATTCTCTCATCAGAAAACTTCCTATTGAATGACAGATTTTAATTACTAGATCAAGTTCTGCTTGCATATAGAGTTTCCATTTCAAAGAAGTATTGCACTGATATGAAAACTCTCTATGGAGAAACATATTTGTCATTGGAAAATGCACAAGTTTTGACTACTCTGTGGCTTTCCTCTAGAGATGCCCAGCATAGCATAACAGTAAACAACTGCATCAGGTTCTTGCAGATGCATATACTTTATTTGCTATTGAACCACTACGTCCCTGGGTGAGGCTCACTTTCCGTATGCTTCTGTTTTCTCCTCTGTTAAAACAGTTTCTGAAAAGTATTTCTCAACCTGGAGAAGGAAGCAGAGAGGAGAGGGAGGAACCGGTGACAGGGATTTTATGAGATCCCACTGGAATTCTTGGGAGTGGTGCCTCTTGGGTGCCCCAGGGTGCAGATGCAATTTACATAAAATGTCCTTGCCCTCTACAGAGGGTGAGTACAGGACAGGCAAGCAGCTGTTGTGGTGGTGGGGAAGCTACCTGGAGTGAGGGGCCAATGAATCAAGCCTGAGCTGAGTTTCTGCCAGGATTTGCCATCATGGAAGAGGTAACTGCAGCATTTATCCTATCCTCCCCTTCTGCCAGGGAGCAGAGTGCCTGCTGTGCCAAAGGTACTGCTAGCACCTGATGAAAGGAGTTACAACTTGGTTTCTCAAAGTAATGAAGAAAAAGGAATGAGAAAGTGTCCTATTATATGCTGGAGCAGCACAGAGGGAAAAAAAAAAGGAGCTTGAAAACCACTGGATTATAATTTTATGGTAGTATTATTTGATGGTCTGACTTAACAAGTCTTTCCAACTTTGGTTCCAAAGATTGTATGGATAGTTCCCTATCTCACCCAGGTGTTTGAAGTTTAATTAATTAATGTTTATAAAGAGTGTTACAATTTCCAGATGAAAGGTCCTATGCAAGTGCAATGTAGTATTACTCATCGAGGTGATTGGGTTAGAGAGTATCACATTACACAATACAGCTCTTCCCTCAATGATTTTAAGCATTTGAAGTTCTGATAAAATGTGTTTATCACTAAGACAGATATAATGGAAATACTCTTAAGGCGTGACCTGGATTATGAAAGCTAAGGTATGGTTTTGGGAATGGAACAAACGAGAATTAAAACAACTCCTGAGGCCAGATTTGTCTACAGTTGTATAAAATAGATTCTGTTCTTCCTTTTTACCCTCTTCCAGTAGGCTTTTCTTCTCTTCTAAAATAGAACCGGTTATTATGGTGGGTGTGAGCAGACATGCAACAGTTCACATTCAGTTCCTATTTCCATACTCATCCAACTTGACATTTTCTCATGACTTTCACAAAATCATTTTCTGTATTCAATTTTTTTTATTTTATTTTTTTTTTTAATGTTTAGATTAACCCTAAGGGCATACAGGTTTTTTTTGGAAGTTCTACTTTAACCAGCAATTAAACTGAATTAAATCAAAACCTTGTGGACAACACCAGGCTGGAGACTGCAGTCAACACATTCAAGACAAAGCTGATATTCAGACCTATTAAGGTCTAGACAGGCGAAAGGAATAAGTCAGCATGAACTTCATGACACTCAAGAATGACAAATGTAAAGTCCTGAATCTGGAATGGATCAACTTCTTGCATCAGTACCAGCTGGTGAGTAACTGCCTGGGCATCAGCTGTGCTGAAAAGGAGGTGGTGTCCTGGTGTTCAGTAAGCTGAACAGGAGTCAAGCAGTGTGCCATGGGTGCCAACAAGAGTGCAGACCAAAGGAACTGCTTTATTCAGTGCTCATCAGCACAAATCTGGAATATGGCGACCCTCGGTACAAGAAAGAGGAAGGCAAATTCGAGCAAGTTTGAAATAGGGTTACCAGGGTGTCCAGTGCACTGGAGCACTTGACCTGTGAGGAGAAGCTGATGGAGCAGCGCATGTTCACCCTGGGGAACTGATGGTTTCGGGGGATTTAGCAGCAACCTTCCCATTGCTACAGAGGAGTTACTGAGAAGACAGAAGCAGGCTCTTTAATGAGTGGGAAAACAAGAAACAATTGCCATAAATGAAAAGGAAGCTTTCACTGGATATAAGAAAAAAAAGATTTCATGGCAGATGGGACAGGTTGCTCAGAGAGACTGTGGAATTTCCATTTTTCAAGGTTTTTCAAGACCCAAATGGAAAAAGCCCTGAGTAACCTGATCTGAAATTAGTGCTGACCCTGCTTTGAGCAGGAGGTTCTTTTCAGTCTGATTCAGTGGGAAGGGAGCAAAGCCCTAGGTTATATATACTTGTTCAGGAATGGGCTTGGACTTTTGTGATCGAATTAAGTGTTGAACAAGTCTGCTCAAAATTTGTTTCAAAAGCTTTACTCATTATTTGTCAAAAGACAATGGTTAATATTCTGACTGCTAGGGTCTATCTTTGTTCTTTCTCCTCCATTCTCTGAAACTTACCACGATAGCAAAAAACAGAGATTTGGGATGCCTTATAAATGAAGGCATCATAGTACCTAGAGGTCTCAGTTAAAGTAGAAACAAAACCAGGATTTTTAATAATACCAGGTAATGGAATAACAATGCACTTTGTTTGTGCATTTCTGACTCTTAAAAAAGAATCCGTATCAAGTTAAATTTCGTGAATTACTAAAACACATTATTGACTAACCAAATTATATAACACACTGAAAGCTTTCTTTAGTTGAGTCTTCTCGATTTTTGTGATATTGAAGTAAATGATTAATTTTCCATGAATGCTGTTTTTATTAATAACTCTCATTAATTGTTAGTCTTCTAGAGGAATATTCTTTTTCCTGGCATTTTTAACATGTTATTCTTCCAAAATTCTGCTATATCCTCATTAGAAGTTACATGCCTGAGTAAACCAAGTAATTAAAGTGTAACAAAAGCACACCTGCCATAACTCTGATCATTCTAAATATGTGATCATATTTCTGATTTGTCCATAAACAGAATCACTAACTAAGGATGTCAAGAAAACAGGTTTGTTACGAAGTCACATCAGTTTTCCCCTTTTTTCTATCCTATGCTTCTCAACCTCCTCTCTCAAGAAATTACAGAAATCTGTAAGAAGATCAATATGCAGCAAAGTAAAGAGATGAAAAATGTTTACTGTTTGCAGACTCAGACATATCTTCTTGCCAATCTATTTCTTACTACTCTAAAGAGACCAAAGGAATTAAAAAAAGACTATTAGACAAATAGGAAACTAAAAATCTTAATAGTGGCTAAACTGAAACAACATAAGGGTAAGAATAATGTACAGACTCTAAAAATGCAGTAGAGTAGCTATGTAGCTGGCAATTATCCTGAGAAGTTTGGAGAAAAGGGGAATTTCTATGCTTTGCTCCAATGATTTTTGGCAAAAAAATTGTAAATAAACATCTAGTTTTCATTGCACTTCATGATAATAAAGGTAAAACTAGGAAAATATCTTCATGGAAAGAGCATTCTGTGCATAACATGTTAATGGTGGCTAATGAACCAAAACCCACAGAAACCCCTTTGGACAGCTAACAAACACATACAGCTATTAATTAGGTCACAGTTGTTTCCTCACAAATCTTTTGTTCATGTTAGTTGTAGAAAACACCAACATATCCATTAAACCTGTAGGGAGGCATTCACCAGTGAAGAAAATATTTATTTATTATACGTTAAATGCTTGCAATTATATGATTACTTATGGCAGTTCTGCTGGTTTCTCTCTTTGTAAGTAAACTATAATCACTCAGCTCACAATCTATTCTACTCCTCAGAACACCATTCAGCTCAGCAGATGAAACTGTTTCATTTTATGTACTTCAGACAACCATTGTAACTCTTATCAAAGATTTTAAAATCTTTTGAGCAGCCAGTAAAAAAAAAAAACAAACATGGAAAGATTTACCAGGCTTCACTTTCATAAAACAAACAAAAAAAAAGCTGAAGAGGGTATATTTTAAGGTTACCACCAGGAGGTGAAAGGTAATTTCTGCTTGAAGGTCAGCTAAATCTGAGCTCCACTTATGAACACAGTTTGCCCACTACGTCAGTTATTTCACTGACTAGTTGTGAAGAAAATACTTGCAAAGGGCTCATGTTCTTATTACAGAAAATGGTAAAACTGCAGGCTGCACATCATTTCAAGGACATAAACCAGCCTGATTTCCTGAGAGCCTAGGAAACACCATTGCCTTTATGAAAATAGTCAGCAAGTATTTCCTAATTTCTATGCGTGTGCAACACACTGTGTGGCAGACAAGATGGCAGATACGAGTATATCACTGGTCTGTTTGGAACAAAGATGGCAGAGGCTGCTGAATTGGTAGTGCTTCACCTTTTCTGTTTGAACCTTGCTTTAGAAAGCTGGCCATGTTCATTACCTCACCAGCCTAGTTCCACTCCTCCCATCACTACCTTTGCCCCAGGGCAGCTGCTGTCTCCTTACCTCCATGTCTCCTGCCCCAGAACCTCTACCACTTCCTCCTCACACATCCCACAGCAACTATTGTCACTGCCGTCCTCAGCCCACCGAGACTGAATTAATAAGCCTGGCCGAATCCAGCTGACTCTGTCCAGAACCTCTTGGGTGTGTCTTCGCAGGCTCCTAGTACAGGCAGAGTTTATTTGGTCTGCTGCTGCACCTCACCTGCAATGGGTTCATGTCTTGTGGGCTGGAAAGCCAAAGAATGTAAGAAGTCTTTTCAGGTCATTATGTCTAGAGTTTTGTGACTTGCTAATCACAGCAATGAGGATAACTAGGTTAACTAGGTTAAGCCTAAAGGATGACTTAAACACCTACCCACTTTTGTATCAAAATTAAGAAGAGTCAATAACATTATTCTTCTTCAGGAAAGAAAAAAAAAATTAAGCTGTTAACTGTCTTACCATAATTCTATCACTGTCAATAATGGTGTTCAAGCGGTGTGCAATGGTCAGCACTGTGCAGTGAGCAAAGGTTTCACGGATCGTCTTTTGAATGAACTCATCTGTTCTGAAACACAGCAAGAGCAATGCAGACAAGAATAAGATATTTGCATGGATAACTGAATGGCAGGTAGGTTTTATGACTTTAACAAACATGACTGTATAGCAGGAAATATGCTAATAAAGTTATTACAGTGCCTCTTCCTCTTGTTATATTAGATGACTTTGAGGTTATCATAAACATACTCCAAAATCTATCATCTAATGCTTTATGAGGAAGGAGTTTCTTCTTGCAAGCAGAGCAATAGGTTTCATTTCAGAAGACTAATTTCCCAGGCTTTGAACACAGAAAGAGGAAAATTCTGTAGATTCAGATAGTCCTAAAGATTTCTACACCAAAAAATTTGTTATTCTCTTTGGAGCTTTAGTTTGTGCAAGCAGTGAAGAAAAGTTGGTGAAAGTAAATAACCTTCATTGCAAATCAACTGAAGAACAAACACAAGACAGCCTAGAACTAAGGTTCTTGATTTCAACTGCAAAAGGGGATTAATTAAAGGAGAGGGCTGGTAAACTAAACTAGGACTGGAATAGCTCAAGAACTTGAATACAGAAAAAAGAAAACTTGGCATACTCTGTAAATCAAAAGAGTTAACTGGAACACACAACCCAAGGAAAGGGATAAAAGATTTCAAGTTAAGAGTCTCAAGCCTACTATATGAATTAACCACCTAAGAAAAGGATACCAGAAGGATACATAAGACTCGTAAAGAATACAAACGAAGCTAAAACATAGACACAAGTACAAGGCTGAAGTGATACCTGTCATAAATCAAGCTGAGAAAGTGAAAAGGAAATAAAATTATATGGAAAGATACTTAATACACTAAGATGTTCTTAAGTTGTATAAATAAGCATTAAGGTAAAAGAAGTGGAGCTTATTCAATTAACTAACTGTATTAGAGAAGCATTGACACCGCCTAACTTAGAGAACACCAGTCAGGTGTTAATGTCTATAGTCCTGTAGACGTGACAGTCCTCTCTTTATCAGTGAAAGGGGAGAGGCATGGCTGGAGGGTGAGTCACAGAACCTGAATTAGGCAGCCATCAGGTGATGAATGCCCTCTAGAGGCACCTGACAGCCCACACTGCATAGGTAGCCTTGGCTCCCAATCTGGGCACAAAGCCAGGCCATGTGAATACTCACATATTTCCCATGAGCCTTCAAAAAACCCTAATGAGTAGTAACAATGGAGAAAAACGTACAGAAACCAAAATTCCAATCCAAGATGGAAGGATGCCACAAAGAACTCAAAATATACTGGGGTTAGTTGGACTAAGGAATCTCCAGCCTACAAGTCAGGCACTTGAAGGCATGGGACTAATTTCCAGGATTTCTATTAAAACATGAATTTGTTCTTTTACATATGACTGAAGAATAATAAAATGCTGCAGATGCAGTTAAAACAGGACAAAGGAGGTATCTGGATAAACTAGTATACTTAGGCAGACCTGCTGGCTACAACCAGTTGCTTGTAAAGCCTTAATTCTTCATATTGTTAAAAATAGGAAAATAAAATACATAAAATATTCATGCAGCATGTCTTCCTCTAAGTATTATTTTTTTAGACAGAAGTAGCGCTCCACATTGAATCTGTCTGCACATAATAAATATTTGGTATCACTTCATGAATTACACACAAATAATTGTTTTGATGTCACCATGTCAAGGGGCACCTGCAATAAAAAGCGGACAGACAACTTTGGAAGAACAGGAATAGGAGCTCATGCTCTGAAGGACTAAATGTAACTTCTGTTACAAACTTAGTAGAAGCAATCGGCATGACAAAGGAATAGACAGATCCTTGCTGATGACAGGACGAATCATCAGAGAAGAGGAAGATATAAACAAGTTTAGTAAGAATTCCCATGTATGCTGACTGCTATCTTCATCTGGGGACAGAAACATTTAAGTTCTGTCATGAGCTTGTTCTGGGCCACAATCTGAGAAGGCTTGGTCCTTCTGCTCCTACTTCCTAAAAGAAGTGAAAGAAAAAGGTGCGAAGCAGGTGTTCCTCAACTCCTTTTGAACCAAGGCCAGTATGCAATCAGGGAAAGAGATGGGAGGAGAAGTCAGGATAGACCCAGGCTCTTTAGTTCTGTGTGTTATCTCCTTAAAAAGGAAGTTGTTCATCATGTTCCACATCACAGCAATAGCAGTGCTTTCACCCCCATGTTAATGCATGTATATTTTTTTGCTGTCTTCTCAGCAACGCTTCAATTACCTGACTACTCTTACCTTCAAAAGAAGAAAAAAAACCCAGGGGCATACATGGAAACACTCACTATGGAAGAACCTTATAAAGACAGCAGGATGTTTTCTCTGCAACAGTTAACATAGCAAAATAGAAACAAAAGGTTTAATACTCGCTAGAATTGTGCAAAAGAGGCGTTTTTCTTTCCTTATAGTCAAGCTCAAGGTGAAGTTTCCTGCAGAACTACTACACAGCACAGAGAATCACAGCTTGCTCAAAACTTTGAAAACAACTTTTTAAAGGGCTCAAAATTATTTGTAACTCAGGTTATTCTTACTATTTTCTGAGAATGCCTTGAACAGCCTTGAACATCCCTGTCCTCTGCATTAATTTACTATAGCTCCTTGTATTACATGTATTGTTTAAAGCACTACCTCTTCCTACATTTACAACAAAAAAACATTTCTCTTTCTTAGATAGATACTATCCAACTATTATCTTAAACAGATATTTCTTGAATATAAGCTTATCACTAATAAGAAACTGCTGGCCATATTGTGGGTGTGACGAATGTTCTAAAATGAGACTACAAAGTAAACAGAAACAGACTTAATAGCTCCATCTTCAAATATCACCATATGAAATCTCATGCAGATGTGTCTGCTGACTGGCACTTGGCTGGATCCTCTCTAAGGCTCATGGTAGATCTTGGAGCATAGTTTTTGGGACAGCAGGTAGAAGCACCATTAGTAAGCTCCAAGAGAATCTCGGCAAGAAGATGGGAAAAGGCACGAAAATCTAGAAGACCAAGAAAAGTATCTGTATACAGAATTATGTGCTGACAGAGTGGAGACTATATCATATACCAACAAGAGCTAGAAAAGTACCAAAGGAAGCATAATTTCTGTTCCTTTTTCAGGGCATAAATGGACTCTTTGTGGTGCCTGCCCACACTGAGCAAATGGCCAGGCATATGTCAAGTGATTTCATCACCCATCTAAGTAGATCAAACCCCATCATCTTTCAAGCACATTAAAAACCAAAGATGCAACCCGAATACCAAAACCAGGGCTGCTGGATGACAAAAGCTCAACCCTAATCTGATTATATAAAAATGGGAACCACGATACTCCCTATTGCAAGGAACAGTACCATAAGAAAGCACAAAATGGTGGTATAGCTTCCCACAGGCACCACAGGTTGAGGATCTAACACCAAGTTTCACAGCAACCCAAGATCTGGTGTAACCTGAATTAGTTGACTGTGTAAAAAGAAAACTATCTAAAGAGCAAGAATAAATATGATCTAAATGAGAAGCAACCAAGCTGCTGAAAGAACACTAGATAAGTCATTATCTTCTGCCTAATATTCTCCCGTGGATTGTCCTGGAAATGTATCTCACACTACACAACTCCTGAGTGACTTCAGATAATTTCTCCAAAAGAGAAAGAGTTACAGATAGCAGTTAGATGTAACAAAAGGTTAAACCTTACAAGGTTAAGTTGGCTAATGAACTGAACTATGTGCAATGTCTGTTTTTACCAGACTCAATGAACAATCAACGTAAAAACATGGCAGTGGTCTGGTCCCAAAGAGTTTTGTCCTCTGTAAGCAGCAAAAATACAAGTTAATGCATAATACTGCAGTCAGTGAGCAGAAAGCTCATTAAGTTAAACAAAGTTAGTATTTTAAAGAAGTCTCAGTTACTAAAGATCTTGTTTTAGTGTATCACCAAAGCGACTACAGAAAGATTTTCAGCATTTTCACTCCAGATCTCATGCAACTTTCCAGAACACTTCAACTGCTTTACAATGACCCTATTCTTCAGAGTGAGAATGGACCAAGAAGACAAAATCAAATTATATGTCTGTCAGTCATCACATAAAACATTCAAGTAGTCTGACTTAGGGCAACCTTCTCTATGGTAAGCTCCTCCTCCCCCTCATAAAAGTGCTGACACCCCTGCAGCATGCAGAGCAGGTGGTAGCTATGAGGAGCAAGGAGGATAATACGGGTATATATGGGATCTGGAACATGTAAGAAGGAGGGAGAAGGATGAATTCCAAATTCCTTCCCTTCACTCCCAATAGCAGATAAGAATGGCCTAGCTGAGCTGGACAAACACGGTGGGGAGTAGTCTCAGCCCTGGGGGGTAAAGTGCCCACCTCTCCTCTCACCCTGCTGTCCCATCCACTGCCTCACATCACCTTCCTTCTCTTCTTCCCACCCCTAAACCCTGCCTTCTCACACTTGCTTCCAGGTGGAGCTGCAGAAGGGACACGGTGGCAGCAGTAGCTGAGGCAAAGAGATCAAGAGCCAGAAAAACAAACAAAAAAAGAAACAATATCTCCAGAGCTAACAGCAGCTCCCCGTGGTTTCCTATCTCAGGTGCCTGATACGATGTCTGCTTGCCGCCAGGCTAGAGACAAGGGTGCCAGGTATGGGGGTTGTGCATCAGAAGAGGAGGAGGTTTTCCTTACATGCCAAAAATGCCTCCCTTAACTGCTCAGTAAAGCAACCCACATCAGCATTTCCTGATGATGGTCCTATCAGATTGCACAGCTAAAAAATACTTGGCTCTAATTATATCAACACATTAAGGAAAAGGTAATAATGACTGTAATGCAAACTGAATTCAAAGAAGAAGTTCCAAGTTATTATTTGTATTGTTATGCTTAGAGTTCATACAAACAAACATTTACCTTATTATAATATATATTGCAGTACACATTAATCAAGATCAATTAAATGTATAGTGCAAGTTGAGAACACACATGTGAGATGCCTAAATAGGGAGGATGAGTAAGATGGTATTAAATTTCCGCAACTATGATTAATCAGAGTTAATCTATCAGAGCTTAGCCAAAAATAAACTAATACTAAAAAAAATAAAAAAGAAAAGGAAAAGAAAAAAAAGAGAACCTCTGGGAAGGTTTTAGAAATACGCTGTTAGCTGAACTGCAAAGCTACCCTAGTGGCACCGCTTCTCCCCCAAGAAGATGTTATAAAAATGAGTCACGCCCAGATGACATACAAAATCCTTAATGCATCTGTTTGAGGGACTTGCTGTGTTATTGTCCTCCTTGGACTCTGAGTTCTCCCTCAAGCCATAGTTTGTTGGAACTATATATTCAGCTCAGACTAATTGATGCAGTACGTTTGCAGTATTGTTTCCAAAATATTTCCATCAGCGTTTCAAATGTTTCAAAAATTAACAGTGGGGTACTTAGCTATTGGAACAATTTAACAAGGGTTGTCATTGAATTTTTTTCTATTGAGGTTGGATGTTCTTCTAGAAGTACACTGTAGTTCAAACAGGAATGAATTCAGGAAAATTCTGCTGGCCTGAGTTATACAAGACAAAATAACGAATGACAAATTAGTCCCTCCTATAGATTTAAACATCTCCAAATCTGTTTTGCAATTCCTATGGTGTTTAAGACAGCTTATCTTCTACCCCTGCCCCTATTTTATTTCTAACTTAATACACCAACATCTGAGCCATCTGAAAGGATAGCATCTCATAACCAAAAGTATCCATCCAGTTTTGCTTAGCCATTTTTCACCCTTCTAGTTTTAGGGGGGTTGGGGAGTTTGAGATTAATTAATTATTTTTTAGTTATTTACTTCCAACAGACATTTCTTCCAGAAACTTGTTTCATGGCTATTCTGAAGTTACAGAGATGCATTTCCAAGAACATTCTTGTCTTCTAATCTATGGCTGCAGGACAAATGAACTTTGAATATTAATTTCCCTATTCTAGAGAAGGCACTGAAATTAGGTATATTTTCAGCACTTAGTTTATAGCATCTGCTCCATAGCCAAAGCTCAATGGCCACACTTTGAATACACAAATATGATGGTATCATTAAAAACCTAAAAACAGCAATACAAACTTCATGTAATACAAGTACAGGTGAACATATTAGAAGAAAATCCAGCTCACTTTAACATGACAGATTTCGGTTTTACCTTGGGTCCACATTTGCTGTTGCTTCATCGATGATAAGAATACGATTTTTTTTTAGAACTGCTCTGGCAAGACACACCAGCTGTCTCTGACCAACACTAAAATTAGACCCAGATTCTGCCAGCTGCGTCTCCATTTTATTAGGTAGATCTTCCACAACCTCCTTCAGTTGCACCTGTTGACATGTCAACATATTGTAGGATGAGTAACTCCCTTTTAAATCACCTGTTGTGAATCTGATGACACAACAGTAAGTATGCAAGGTTTGCCTTTTATATTCTGACACAAAATGAGCAAGCGCCAAGTTGGATTACACAGTGTGTCAGTTATTAGAATTCTAAAAACATTAAAGCACATTGTTAAGAATCTATTAATGTTCATTAAAACTAAGATATGAATCAAAATATAACCAAAGCATCATCCCAAAGGATAATTTTTTCATAAGAGACTTATATAACAATATACCTGTCTACACACACACGCACAAACACGCACATATACAAATGCACATACAACAGTGTACCTTTTTCCATCAACAGCTATACCCTTATCAAACTTGATGAAAACATCTAAAACCTAACACACGCAAGCACCGTAATGTTGTTGTTATTTGGATTGTAAATATCAGATGTACATAATTAGATTTATTAAGTTACCTCTTCCAAGGCATTCCACAGCTCTTCATCAGTGTATTCATTGAAAGGATCTAAGTTTTTCCTCATAGTTCCAGTGAATAAAACAGGCTCCTAAAACCCAGGAAAATGAGCATTCCATTATAAATACAGGGTTTATAATGCAATAGGTAATTTAATGATAATCAGAGCTAACCTATATCAACAATAGCACAGAACACGTAACAAGCAGCTATCATTTTTGAAATGCAAAAACGTATTTTACAATAGCGTGCTTAAGGGGGATATGGGGGGAGGTAAATGCTCAACTACTCTGTATGAAGATAATTTACCAAACAGGACAGGTCTGTTTGCAAATGGCTGTACACAGTTATGTCAGTACTTAAATGGGCATTTACATGCCACTGTCCTGATGCCACAAGCTATATATATACTTACATGAAATCGCTGCTATTCTTCTGGTATTGTTAACGAAAACCAACAGCTAGCACTGTCAATGAGCTCACACTCCTAAATTACATTTGGGCAGTTTTGAAAACCTGTTTTTGAAGTACACAAACCAAAGATGAATCAAAGAGCTCACAATGACTTTCTGGTTTTCCTTCTCTATTTGGCTGTGTTTTGGTTTTTTTGTGGAGTTTTTTTGTTTGGTTGGGTTTTTGCTTGTTTTTTTGGGTGTGGTTTTTTTGGGTGTGGGTTTTTGGTTTTTTTGTTTTTTGTTTTATTTCATGCCATAAAAGCCCTTCCATTTTACCATTAGGGCTATGAGGAACAGCTTTCACCATTTAAAATCTATACCCACTGAAGTTAATCTATATTGCCACAGCATCAGAACAAACTTACTTAGAACTGGAGCACTGCTGGGCAAAGCTCTCACTCAAAATACACCAGCGAGTCAAATCAGTACCTCCTCCCACTCAGGTACCAATATGGGTTTACCTGTGGTCGAAGCAAGTTTTGTTCTACTTCAGTTCCCGGTCAAATAAATAACAGATAATTAATCAAACTGTCACAAATTAATTTACACTGAAAAATGTAGTATTTAAGAAGTGAGAAGATAACTTTTGGTTCAGAACTCCTTAAGCAATATGAGTTGCCAGACCTGAGTCATGCAGTGACATGACTTTAGGGTTAAACTCATCTTAATACCACACATAAAGACAAGTCAAAAGCCGTAACAGTGCTAATCAAAAACGGAGAGCATTCATCATGTTGTCAGCCTTCTTTAAACTTTAAACATTTTAGGCAAAATGTTTTCTTTTTTTTTTCCTCCACTAAGAAATAAAGTCTAACTTACACTGGATAATTTCAGCTTACTCTGAGATTAACCTCTGTCGTGACTTACGCCCCATCTAACCCTAGGGATGCCCACTCCAAAAGCCTGCAGCAAATCAGAACAGAATTCAGACCTTAAGCCTTTTATTGTCTCTTCATTTCTAAATCATTTGAGTGCTATAAAAGAATTAACAAAGACATGTAACATGCCAATTATTTGAAAGCATCTGCTGCAACAGCAACATATCACTAAAAACCTGTTGAATGAACAAAAGGAATTAAAACAAAATATTTCCAGGTTAAAAAAAGTTTTCTTCAAAAACATCTAGAAAATAATTTGTTTTATAATACACATTTTAATACACCATTTGGTGTGTTTTGAAGGTATTGTTACATTTATTTTCCTTTTCAATCCATTTTTATAGGTTGGCAAAATGAGAGCTGAATCTATAAAGTGTTCATAACTACTATAAAAGTCCTAACAACAGACATGCACTGCAACAGAAGATAAGGATATTTTTTAATTATCACTTCTGACACAGATTATTATTTAAAACAGGCTGGTTTATGAGAAGAAAGTAATAAGACAAACCTGTAAATAATTGTTGTAAAAATGCTTGCAGTCAGAGAGGCAGACAACATTTGCATAGAAAAGATTTACAAACACAACCTTTACACAGCTCCATCCAAGCAAGCAATTAGAAGCCTAAGCACATTTTTATTTCTCCAGGTAGGTATTTAAACTTACACACAAGAAAACTTCAGTCTTGCCTCATCACTCTCTAGGAATGGTTCTGTTTAGCATGTTTAATGTAGCAATTCTAATAAGCATCTCTCCCTCTGGTTTCTTAGCTTCCCACATAATTATGAAAATATCTGCAGGAAAACAACTACCTGATGTTGTTTTTTATTGGCTATTTTTATTATTGGCACTACTATTAACACAAGACAATGCCTATCACTCAGTTTACTATAGTAGAAACCTTATTCCAAACCCTTCTCCTCTTCTTACTACCACCACTTCATAGTTTTGCACATTTTAAGTAGAAACAAGTCTGCCCTTACGTTGAAAACAAATGCCACTTACTAGCCTTAGGACACCTAAAACCTTTCGGGACTATGATATAAACTTTGATAAAAATTACAGAATTCCACTGGATTAAAACAGTTTTAAAACTATGCCAATAGACCTGTGCATGAAAAAACCCCTCATGTATAATCAAACGCAGTGAACTTTGAGCATCTATATCACTCAACATGTAGAAACTGTATTTGACCTGCAGTTTTCCTCTCTCAGTACACTATTTTGTTCAAATTTAGTTGAATTCTTCAAAACATAAAGATCACCCACAATAACTAAGGGCAAGGCTTTCAAAAAGCTGTAGAGCTTGAATGAACTGATGATCATCTGCTTTCAGAAGAAAGGAACACTTCACACAAAAAAACAAACAAAAGAACTTAAATCTATGTAAACTGTTCTTTACATACAAAAGATGACTAGTTCCAGTGAGCACTTCCACTGTGCAATAAATAAGCCTTCAGCATGCACAAACGAAAGACATCCTGCAACATTAGGCAACAATGTAATTGCTGCGCAAGTACCTATTTTTTAATTTATTTAATTTTAAAATAGCATATCTGTTTCTTTTCTTTGACCCTTATTCTTGGGGGGTGGGGTAGCAAAAGGAAGGTAATCAAGAGAGGTGTAGAACCACTGTTCATTATAATTTGTATTAGATTCTCAATTTAAAGAAAATAACACTCTAAATGCCATTCTGAAAACGAGCTAGCACAGCTTCAGACATAAAGTTGGTGTAAGGACTCTTAAATACAGTTTCCATAATAAGACACAAAGATCTGAGAAATAATGCTGAACATGGCAAAAAAATTCCTCTGGTTTCCAGCCTACTGTTCAGTCTACCTGACAGTACAGACCAAATTAATTATTTTCCAAAAACATGACTTCACATTTGCAGTTTGTGAGTTTTCCCTCTTCCTCCCTCTCCAGTGGACAGCAAATGATCACAGAAGAGACCAGAGCCCTCATGAAACAGTAACCTGCACAGACTTTGCCTTCTGATGTTTTAAGGTTATACATAACCCATCTCTGATTCAATGACTTATTTGAACGTAAGACCATAAAGAGAAGACCTGTGACCTTCTGGACTTCTTTGAAGATCCTTTCTTCTACACCAGCATGAGAGATGAGGCTATTCCCAACATGGTCTTAGTTGGTTTTTACTCCTGTACTGCAGCCTTTCCTGCATTCAGCTTCTAAAATTCAAGTTTCTGTTTATGGGTAATAACGACCCACTCTTTTGTCTGTTTCCCCAGTCTTCTCCTGTCCAACTTTCTCCCAATAATGCAAAAGCTGATAGCTCACTTCTAGGTGGCACATTTGCTATTTCTAGATATAGCATCAGTCAGTTTGTACTGGCTTGACTACAGAGATGAAAGTGGTCCTTCAGAGTTCCTTATTAAGGAAGCTTCAGGCAACGCATCAGGCAGGAATTGCTGTGAAAGGTTCAAGTGACTTCAGAGGACTGCTGAAGATTGGTATAGACTTATCAGATTTCTCTGCCTTTCCCAGACTATAGGAGGACAGCATACTGCAAACACCTACACACAGGTATTTCAGATGAACAGACAGTACAAAACTAGAAAGAAAATGCTCCAGTCCCCAAAATTGATTCTATTTATCTTAAAATAATCAAGACCTGACTCAAGTAAGAATAATGCCTCGCTACAGTTTTTATGTCTACTGCATACAGGGATGCAGGGGGAACATATCTCAGCAAAGCACTTTAAATACTACGGTATTATTCTGAAAATGTTTACGGCAGACCAAGTCACTCTCTTACCTGAGGTATAATTGAAATTTTCTTCCGCAAGTCATGGAGTCCTAGCTCTGATGTCAAGTACTTATCAATCCAAATCCTTCCTTCAGGTTCCGCCAAGCGAAAGAGGGCTGCTATCAGAGAGCTTTTCCCAGCTCCAGTTCTTCCCACTATTCCAACCTACAGAGCAAGCCAAGCCTGCAGAATTAAACTGTGAGCTTTTCAGGATAAATTAATATGTCAAGCAACATTTTAACAACATCACAGGATTTAGAGTAGAACAAGCACCAAATAAAACTTTTTCATAATTAACATTCTTTCAAGAGGAAAAACCCTCTCTCCCCTAAATCAGTTTGGATTCAGGTGACATGTGGATACACAACAATCTCTTGGATCATATTCAAAGGTGAAAGATTTTCCCTTAATGTGTGGTGTCTTGTTGTGTAAACAAGATAAAGTGGCTCAATGCATAGTAATGTGTTCAAGGCTGCTGATTTTTATACTAAACCTGATTTGCTAGGTGATGTTAGGCAAATCATTTCAGGCATGCATCTACTTCTCAACCCAAAAAAGGACTCCCATAAAGCACTCTGGGAAAAATGTATTCCCAATTTAAATAATTGAGACTGATTTTGGTTAGCGTGGTCAAGGTGAAGTACTTTAAAGTAGCAGGATTATAAACCATATTCATACTTCTTAAATCTTCAACATGTGTTGAAACTACAAGGCCATGTGAGCAAGCTGAAATTCCTTTCCAAACAAGACAAATAGTGAATAATAACATCACAGAGACACAGGCTTCTATTTGTTCCCAAAGAAAAACTGGAAGACATATGTAATCTGAAAAAAATCAAAGCTTTCAGAAAAAAGAAACGATGCAAAATATGGGATTGATAACTTTAATGACAAGGGGCTAAGACCTGCAAATATTTCTTCTTTTTTAACGTTGTCTTCGGTAAAGGATTCTTAGAGCAAACAACGTACAGTAATCAATTGTATCAGGGAAGATAATGGGTTTAACCCTCTACACAGATCTGATCTGGTAGAATTTGGTATTTCCTGTTATAACTGCTATATTTCCAGAAAGAAATCAACACACTGGAAAGAGTTCAGAGCAAAGCAACTTAAAGTTAATATGGATTGGAGATACTGATTTGATGAAGAAGGATTTATGATGATTAAACATGTATAATATGGCCTGGCAAAGTGATTGGGGTGCAAAAAGGAGGAAGAAACATGAAAACCTTCATGAGTATACATACAGACACCAGAGGGCAATTACCCATTGCCAGAGACTCAGATGTATGCAGCAATGACTGCTGAAATGAAATTAAGCACAGGAAACTGCATCAAAGAGCAAGGAGAAACTTTTGAACAGTCAGAGACACTTAAGTTCCGACAAAACAGCAGTGCCTACATTTGATAAAAATACACAAGACACTAAAAAAGTATACTTTGAGGAGCAACTTATGCCACATAATCTAAAACGCATTTTCTACTTCTATCTTCCGAGTCAACAATTTCAGCCAGCTATTCGTTATTTTACTATTGTATATAAACTAATTAACATTTCTACAGTGCTTATTATTAAAGAAACAGACTGATTTAAGCAAATCTGTTACAATAAATGATAAAATGTCTAGTATTCTAAATTATATCAGTGAAACAATAGAAAAACAGTTCTGAACAGATAAACTGCAGCTCAGAAAGAAAATGCTGAATGAAGAACACAGACAGAGTTGTGAAAACAAAAGTTCAATTGTTTCTTTGCAAATGTCAGTGATATAAAGTATTGTATTAAGGATATAAAGAAAAAAAACATAAAAATACATTGATACTTAAAATAAAAATGCAGCTGCTCTGCATATTGTCAAAATCCCACTTTCAGTTTGGCATCAAATGAAAGGGCTATGCTCTTCAGCGTTTAGAAGAATGCATTTGTATCTTTGGTCCAACTGACTACACGCTGCTGAAAATTGACATGAATTTGAAACAGCTCTTGGTATACACATTTATTTTTTTTTAAAACATTTTATTCTTCAGAGGCCCATGTTCACAGCCAGTGCAAACGCAGTGACAGTCTGCAAATGGAAGTCCCACCCACCTGGCAGGAATCACATGGCCAGGATTTTGTTGCCTGATATAAGCCATGTGCATGCACAGGAGTACACCTGCTATGCTGGGCTCATTATTACTCAAGTGTCACCCATACTTCAAACTAGAGCTGCAAAAAAAAAAGTGAGATTTACAGTAGGTCAGCTACTCCATTGAAAATGCTCATGTCTTTATTGCCCCTCAGGCAACCTCCCTTTTGTGCTATGCTGTGAGAGTATTTACGTGAACAGCTGCCATGCTGTAAATTTGGACCCTCACCCTCCTAACTTTTTCATGTAGCCCATAGAATTAGGATCTGTCAGGAAAAGGTACATTTAACAGTATATTAGCAAATAAGCACCCTTAAACAAAGACAGTAGTGTTTAAAACCCAGTGTTACACATGTTGACCTTCTCCGGTTGCAGCTATAGTAGCAAAAGAGGTTAATCACTGCCAGCTGATGGCACAGCTCTTTGCTTCTCACTGGTCTTTCTCTGTCAGACTACACTACATTAGCAAAGATGGTTAAAACAGAGAGTCCTTCCTAGCCTGCTTTCACTGTAGGGAAATGCTGAATGCTGACACAAGCAGATCAAAAGTGACCTTAACCCATGAGTGATCTGCTAGCAATCACCTCCTTCATTCCTGCTGTACCTACAGCTTCCCAAGCTGGGCACTGGGATGCCAACAAGAAAAACTACAAGCACAGTAGAAGCTAAAATTCATTCATCCTGCCAGTAGCATTGCACCTACCAGAATTCTCTATAAGCTGGGGGCCTGAATAAGCATAAGAGCTCTCACTGACAGCACCATGGGCAGAATTTCTAGCAGATCTGTAAACCCGGTTGTGAAGAAGATGCTTCTCCATAAATAAAACCAATATAAGGACAGACGCTTGCGAGATTTATACAGTGGTAGTCTACTGCAGTATTGTGCAAGACATCACAGAAAACAACACAAAGGTCTTGGCTATAGTTTCAAGCTGGGTAAATTCACCTCAGGATGACAAAACCACAGCATAACTGCTCAGTAAAAATAAATACCCCCTGTCATCCCTCCCTCTCCTGCCTCCACCAAGGACTGAGTCATACATTGCTAATATCCCTTGCTTCCATTTTTTATTTTATTTCTGTCTCTCTCTAAGAAACGTAAAACTTTTTGTCTGTTATTACATTGGAATTACATATAACAGCTAAGGAGATGACCCATATGGCTCTTCTCAGATACCATTTTTAACTCCTACATTATTTCAGGAGATCAACTCCATGCAGCAAGGCTGGGTTGAATTTTTGTAACATGCATGTTATTAACAGGTCCACTTGAGGAAAGAAACAGGGTTGGCTGTGAATGGAAATGCATGTCACAAATGAGGCCAGGGAAATGAGGCCAGAGTTGAACCAGTCTCCTAGGGAAGACATCCTAATCAAAAAGTACATGTGCATTTGAAATGTAGCAAAGCACAAATTAACACTGCAGGGCTCTAATTTAACGTTGTCTGTGGGGGAGACCTTCCCTGCAGCACTCTTTCTACTAAATTGGGGAGGAAGAGTCAAATTTGCAGAGGAGGAAGAGTTTTATTTCTATGTTTCTTTTGGCTACCAATCTAATTAATGGCAATAGTTAATTAGATTGGTAGCCGAAAGGAACTGAAATAAAATTCCAAATTCTAAAGTTATGCAACTGATTTGTATTTCTTCTCTCTTCCATTTGGGGCTCAGTGTAAGGGCAGGTATATTCCTTATTTTCAATTGGTTTTGCTCACCTTGTCTGTTTGTTACAATTTTGTTATCTCTACTGAATCCCAAATTTCCTAATGCAGCTCCATTTGCTTTGGATTTGAACAAATATTTTGGGCTCAGCTGATATTTTCAATGTCTGTCACTTTCTGAAGAATCCCAGATTTTTTTAGAAAATTATCAGATACATTTAATCCTTTGTTTTAACAGACAGAAATACCATGCTCCTGGATTCATTTATGCTACACTTACAGGAAATAAACAGGCTCTAACTTCTGTTATTAAATATGACTAAAACTTATTTTTTAAAAGAACACTTACTATTTTCCAAACATCCATGTATTTTATAATGTATTTCTAGCACACAGCTTCCTGTCAATTTACCATCTTTGCTTAATTTCTGTGAATATCTGAAGACGGCCATATACATACCTTTTCTCTTGGTTTAATTAAAACAGACAAATGTCTTAAGACCAAAGGTCCATCTAGACTGTAAGTGAAGTTAACATTTTCAAATGCTATCATTCCTTGGTTAGGCCATTCCGGTGGAGGATGTTTGTTGGTCTCCCACGGAGCTTCCTTCTCAAGTTCTGTGTATTCCATTACTCGTTCTACTGATATCATCTACAGGGAGGAAAGAACACATATATACATGAACTTCATCCTATTGCATATATAGCAGATATTGCACACATATAAATGTATTTTGACTACATAGGTTCAATGCAAATTATTCCACCGTGTTTCTTTTAATCACAGATGAGAGTATTTTGTGCCATTCTATGCTCTCTTTATTAAACTGAAAAAGTGGAAAGAATGCATCTCATGTCCTACTACAGATCCAGATCTACCATGATACATAAAATCATACATAAACATTCATTTCTAATCAGTGGGATTAATTACAAATCTAAATTCCTGAGAGCATTGGCCAAACACTTTTTGAGCTGGCAGGCTTGGTGCCGTGACCACTTCCCTGGAGAGCCTGTTCCAGTGCCCAACCACCCTCACGTTGAAGAACTTTTTTCTAATATCCAACCTAAACCTCCCCTGGCACAGCTTCATGCCATTCTCTCAGGTCCTGTCACAGAGATCAGTGCCTGCCCCTCCTCTTTCCCTCACAAGGAAGTTGTAGACTGCAATGACGTCTCCCCTCAGTCTCCTCTTCTGGCTGAACTGACCAAGTGACTTCGGCTTCCCCTCAAGGCCCTTCACCATATTTGTAGGTTTCCTTTGGATGCTCTCTAACAGCTTTATATCTTTCTCATGTTGTGGCTCTCAAAACTGCACACAGAACTCAAGGTGAGGGTGCACTAGCACAGAGTAGAGTGGGACAATCACTTCCCTTGACCGGCTCCCAACAGAATAGAGAGGAAACGTTCTTGACTCCTTTAATAACAAGAGATTTTTGATAGATGTCCACTTGTCAAAGAAGTTGATGCTAATCACAGCTCTATAAAATGATCACCATTCCACATCAAAGCCAGCTTAGTGAATGTTAAGCCTTTCTCCTCCAAAGTATTCCTGAATCACAGCCTCCAAGAGAGCAACTCAGTATATAAGACAGTTCCACAGACACTTCCAAAACTTCCCAACTGGTATGAAACAAACTGAAAGCTTTCTTCCCATTTCTCATCAAAGTCTGTCACTACTAGTTATTAAACATGGCTTTGTAACTTCTACAGAAGGACTACACATATTTCCTAGACTATGGACAGTAAATTGTAATTCAAAGTAACCTTCAGTTGTCAACACAACACAAAAAATCCCAGGTTTATGCTCAGCATGTTCTTTTCACAGTCTATTTTTCTTATATATTAACTTTAGAAAGTAAACAGGCAAACTAGAAAATGCTAGTAAATATTGTGAATTGGTAGAAGGTGTTTTATGTTATATATTTGGAAAACACACAACCTTCTCAGGTGAATATAAACAAATACTTTCAAAGATGTGTTAACCTAAAACAAATTAAGAAGATATGAGCCTTTACAACAAAATCACAGGACTCTAAAAATACCATGAGGAATATAAATTCTAAATTGCAATCATAAATAATAATAAATTACAAATATCAAATATGAAAAAAAAATTAAATCTTCCTTATAGAGAGGAATTCATTTATTGTAATTTTAGCAAGTTGCAATGCAATTGTCTACACTATAACTAGACAGTCTTCTTTTTGCTGTAAAGAGAGATTATAAAGCCTCCCTTACTGTGAATGGAGAAGGACAGTCCCTGGACACAATTCCTCTTGAAAAATATTCAAAATCAGTCAGACAAATTATGCCCTAAGATAAGCTATTTTTCTTTATGGGCTGTAGAGTAGCGCCTCAACTGCCTGCTAACATATTATTACCCTAAGTTAAATAAGAAGAATCTCATCCTTAAGCATCGTGTCACAAGGACGAAAAGTAACCAGGAGAAAAGGAATAAACAAACATTACCAGGTTTTCAACTTCAGCACTTTGTCTAACACCCCACTGGAATGTTCCCATGAGGGTGATTGCATAGGATAGCGCCAAACCAACCTGCCCAGCATTCAGAGCTGCAGAAGAGAGGAAAAAGAGACTCAGATAGGTACACTGGTAACTACACAAAATCCCAGTTAAGTTCACTTTCATGAGGTTCCTTACATGACGGAAGCATCACAGACAGAATTTTAGTTGGTTATGTAGTACTTGCTATCTGTACAATGACCAGCTCCAGGCAGAACAGCAACTTGTTGCATTTCTTTCATACATTTTGGAAACCATCTATTTGAGAAGATAATCCCAATTCTCCTTGGCCTAGCATTTTATCTGAGGTTCAGTCTCAAGACCAGACTTACATAGCCTGTTAGGGTCATCCCTATCTGGCTGAGCACTAGTTAACTCTTCACTTTTTTTCTAAGGGAATTAGATAAGCCCCTAAACCTAAGCAAAAAATTAGCATAAAATTATTTCAAAATTAGTTACGAACACTCACATCAACTTTGTACTCTTGTAAGTGATCAGATAAAAATAACAGGGTAGAGTATTTCTTCCCCTTTTTATAAAAGCATTTACTGTGCTCAGTGGGTCTACTCTCACAAAATATATGGATTCTGTCTGCCCCGATATTAAGCATGATTGTCCTCTGACTTACTTGAACTTTATCCTAACATAGTCCTATTGACTTCAAGAGAGCTACTCCTTATCCAGAGGCAAGGAAAAAATTCCGGACCATTGTTTTGACTTGTCTTTTTGCATTCTACTAACATCAAACCTAGCTCAAAATTTGCAGTGTTGTGCAGTATGGCATTCAAATTTTATAACACACGTGCATATACAGAACTTATCCAAAGAAAAAAGAAAAGAAACAAAACCAGCAAATTAGCATTAATTTTCATGTCCAAGATAATTGTTTCTTCCTATATGTTTTAGATTACTATCTCATTCTAGTACATGTAACCCAATTACATCCTGGATGATGCATGCTCTAATGACAGTTCATGAGTGACAGTGAACATAAAATGTATTATTACGAGGCAATTTTCTTTCTGAAACTGGCCTATTCCACTGATCCAAGATAGGAGAAGAGCATCCCTAGGAACTTTAGCTTGCCTTTTGACCTACTGTACCACGTGTAGAAAGGAAAGCAAGTTGTTAAGAGGCAGCTCCATGAGTGTTTCAGTATGAAAAGCAAAGCCCTGTAGACCCAAAAAAGATAGACGAAGGTGGGGAAAATGAAAAGGATTTATTTGTTGTTATCGCTCTGAAAGCCAGAATCTCAGAAGTGAAGACTAGAGATCTTCAGGTTTGTTTGCACATTTGGGGATGATGACAGATGCATGCCTCAGTTCGGAAGATGTATTTGCAGGAAAGCAGATACAGCCCCAATGCCCTAGACTGAGGAAGAGATCATGATCTAGAAAGGAACATTTAACTTAATTACAGCCTTTAAACAATTAGAAACAGAAATCTGTGAAAAAGAATTAGACAATACTATACATGGTAATTACTAGGTGAACTTTTTCTAACATCTGTACTTACTGTTGGCGAGAAGCAGGGAACCAAAAGCAACAACTATAACAAAAATGGCACAGATGGCATCCAGACGCACAGCAAACCACCTTGAAGTTGTCAAAAACAGAAACCAGGCCTCTAAAGTGTATTTTACAAAGACATAAGACAGCGGATTGTTAGAACAGTAAGCTGTATAATTATTACTAAATTAATTCATGATAATATTACAAGTTGATTAAAAAAAAAAAAATTGCCATCTTCAAGTGCATGTCTGTATGGACTCATAATGATCAAGATATTGATCAATTTTCCTGAAATGGTCTAACTTTGTTTTCACACGAATAGCAACCACAATGGCAACCACAGCTAGTATAACATACAGTAATAGGAACAAAAACAGTCAAGGTGTCAAGTCATGGTCAAGCATGGTCCATTTATTTTAAAATTGAAGCTTCTTCTGAACTCTAGTGGACTCAGGAGTCTTAGGGTGCCTAAGCACAACTACATTTACCATAGGTGTACTAGAGTCTACAGGCTTTTAGCTAGACCGTATCACAACACAACTGTCAGAGCCAAGTCTTTAGAGGGCAGCTACAGCTGATTAAGCTCCTGTAAGAGCTACTCAGTACAGCCAGTTTAGCTACAGAGCTATTCAAATGACTAGGTGTACATATTTACTTTTGGGGAAGCTCACAGGTGTACATCTCCACTGGGCACTCACATCCAGGTATTCACAATTTGGTGCCAAATTCCACCCCATATAGATATGCTACAGTACAAGATACAGGAGACAGAGGAAAAGACACTGCAATCCAGAAGACAATGTTTGCATTCAGGGCCAAAACCAGAAGTCAAGTAGCCATAACAAAGTATGACATTATTTATTGCTTAGGCTACAGTCAGATGAATTGTTCCAGCTGCTACCAAGTCACAGCAGAAGGTTACCATTCCAACCCTTTCTGTATTGCTTGTCATTATTCCATGTTAAAGATCAACTCAGTTTCAACTGTTTCAATGTTCCTTAGCCTAGTGCTGGGAAAGATTCAAATAAAAAAAATCTCCCTTTTATAAAATAAAGAGTAGGCAAGTCCGGCTTTTAAGCCTGATCATCTTGGATAGCCAGATTATGGAGTGATCAAATCAATTCAGCCAACAGAAACCTCCATGTAACTTCTAGAGAGCAGCAGAGGGTAAGAGTGAGGATGACAAGAGGCATCCAGCTAAGGTACAGAGCTGGTAACTTCTTAGTCCCATTTTCATCAACCCTAACTGCAATAAGGCTGACCACACATTTAGCAGCTGGTCGCATTAAACAAGACATTTGACATGGTCATACACCTGGGCACACAGAATGACACAGGCAGGAGGGAGTGCTGCACCAAATCTCAAATTGAATTCACCATAATTTAGTTACCTCTCTGAAACCCAGAAACCAAGTGGCCCTGGAAACAATCCACAGCAGCTTCCTGGTGACATTAAAGGTCATTTTTGGCACAACAGTGTAGTTGTAAGGCCAGGAAATGGGATGACGCTTGGGTTGTAGATTTTTCATCTCCGAGGTTTTGCTCCATTGACCCTGTTGTCTGGGAAGGTACCCTAAACTTGAGATGGGTCATTTTGCAACATCCCTATGTAAGTGGGGTCACCGTGCATAAAGGAAGGAATATGACAATCATGGGGACTAACAAAGACTCATCATGGTATAACTTCTGAAGATTCATGAGCCTGCTTATAGAGATGGACACTGGCAGGAAGGAAAGCCGAGTTTGATCAAATCTCAGGATGCCCTTTAGATGTTCGTTACCTAAAATTTATTTAATACTGAATTCATAGGCATGCATGAAAGTGGTTCAAAGCAAGTGTCCTGTGTCCTAGGCTCAGGCCTAAATAAAGGAGGACACTACTCCAGCCACAAGTGCTAAACAAAACCCTTGCTGGTTGGGAGAGCCTTCTGCAATTCAGTAAAGAATTTAAAACTCTTTAGGAGACTCCAACTTTATGAGCTAGCATGAAAGGTATCCTCTTATATCAGCTACTGCTTGCTCACATTTAGTATCGCAGGGTGTGAAAACAACTTCAGGAGATCTCTAGTTCAACCTCTGCTCAAGCACAGTCAGCTCTGAAGCCAGACTATGTTGTTACATGCTTTATGCAGCTTAAGTCTTGAAAACTGACATGGATGAAGCCTGCACAACATCTCTGGGAAATCTGTTGCTATGCCTGACCGCTCATGGTGAAAAAGTTTTTCTTGTGTTCAGGTTAAACCTCTCTTATTACAACTTATACCCATTTGTTGCTCTTACCACTATGTACCATGGTGAAGAGCCTATCTTTTTGTCAACATCCTTGCAGGTAATGGAAGGCAGCTATTAAATCATCTGTAAGGTGCCTCTTTGGCAGGTTGAACAAGTCCAGTTTCCTCAGCCTCTCTCCACAGAGAGATCTCTTCCGTTAGTACATTATCCTATTGGCACCTCCACTGAGGGCTAACAAGTGCTGAGAGGGATGACTTTCCTCCTTCCCTGGCTATGCTCCTGTTAATACAGCCCAGATGTTGCTGGCTTTCTTTGCTGCCCAGGCACATTGCTGGTTCATATTCCCTGTGAGGACCAAAAACTTCACACACACTAAGCAAGTTGGTGTACCCCAAATACTCTGCTGGGAAAGACACCAAGACAAAGCGTGTAGGTATGCAAAAGAGTATGATAATAAGCATTGAAGCTTGATCTCAAAAGCAGGTTCCTGATCTGGTCGGGAGGGGTGTTATCGACAGTTTTGATAGGGAGATGCATAAAATTGACTGGAAAATAGTGTGTTTGTGTTCCTTAGATCTCACCTTAAAATACACGAAAAGTATTTCCTCTAAAGGTCACGGTCCTCTTTTTTGTATAGTGAAGCTTGTATGTGCAGTTTATTGACTAAAGATGTCTTCTAATACAAAGCTCAAAAACAACTTTGTCTTCCCTCACTATCAGCTACTGTTACATTGATTTGGTCAGATAACTGGCAACTCAAAAATATTAAGAAATGGGAAATTCAAAGCCAGAGGTGCCTCCCTGGAAGATACACCCATCACAGGTAACTGGGCTCAACAAGGAGGTCAGTGTGCACAATTCTACAACCTGTGATAAACTACTTTATCACAGAAAAGATCAACTGGTCTTACCTTTTACATCTATAATTTACAAAAAAGCCAGAGAACATATTTGTATACATGTTACGACAGAGAAAATTCACAATCTTACCTACCAAACACAAAATTGCACTCTTGCACTCTGCTGCATCTTAAAAAACACTGTAATAGAGAACATTTAGTTGACAGAAGGTAAAGAATCACAGTGCAAGCCTGAATTACATTACTTATGCTTGCAGAATACTAATATTTTACACCTTCTGGTCATGTTAATACCATATATTAGATTTAAGCCCTGAAAGCTGCTCAAAGTGAAAAAATAAGTGAGATCCATAAAACTCTTCCAAGGTGATTTATAATAATAATCTCTGCCCACTCCTAGCACTACTAAATATTAAATGCTTCATAATATAGCTTGTTTCACCCCCTCCCTTTTTAAAGATGGAATCCAGGAAAAAGTGAAAAATTATTCTTTAAGTATTCTTAGCAGGCATACTTTCAAATGTTTATCTTATACATTGTTAAGACATACGCGTGCGTATCTCAAATTACATTACAGCCCAAAGTAAACTCCCTAAATCTAGACAGATAATAACGTTTTTGTTCTAATAGAGAAATTTTACCCTAAAGAGACAAACGCACGGCTCCTACTGATTTTAATGCACATTATACACATGTCGCTGAGGGCATAAGATATTTGCCTCCTACAGTGCAAAGTATTTGCTTTTTCATGTCAATTCATCACAAACCTGAGTGGAGGTCTTGGTGTGCATCAAATAGTTTTTGAAATCTTTCCTCTGCTTTCAAAGCCCGAATAGTCCACAGACCCTGGAGGGATGACGACAAGTGGGAGAACACTGGACTTCGAGCTACAAAGGGAAATAAGAGTACCTTAACAATAGCTGAAGGACAACATTTAATTCTTTTTGTACCACACTAATCTTTAATCCTACTACTTTATATTTAACCATACAAGTTACTCTACTGCATCCTTTTAGAATAAATATGCAGTATCTTTAACTAATGTCCTCTTACTCAATTAGAATCAGTCAGACAGCCAGGCAGATTAATTTATACAAAAATGCCTTACATTTTTAACAATTGCTGTCACTGAAGAAATTCCCTAAGCTTTATTAATGACATCAGGTACCCATGTTTGTTATTCAAAATGCTTAGTATTTCATATCGTAGTCAAGCTAAAGTCAGGCACAAGAGTCAGATAAGGTCAGAAACATCATTAGTATGTTCATGCAAGGTCCCAAAGACCAGCAGCTTAGCATGTTCTTTATTTACAGATAGGTAAACTAACATACACAAGGTTTATCATTATGCAAAACAGGAGTTAAGCATGTGATTCACTAGTTGAGAACCAAGGCAATAAGGAAGTTATTTGCATAGTAAAAGAAAAAAAACTTTGATGGACTGTCTATAAAATAGTAGCATTTCACATAATAATAAGCAGGGTTCAAACTAACATTAAGTCCCGTCAAACTACATACTTGTGGATTCTAGACGTTTAATATCTCTTGAAGTGTCTAAGAAATATCGTCGAAGAAAAATGAAAAGAATAAATAGTGGAATTAAGGGGATGAGTATCCAAGGAATCACTGCCACAGCCACAGCCACCACACCAAAAATCTGTAGGAGAGTCTGGAGCACAACAGAAACAAAATAAAAAACTCTTTGCCAGAAGAATTTAATTTAGAACAAGTATAAAACCATTTAACATGCTATTCAAACACTTAAATATTTAAACATAATTACCAAATTCAAGAGTGGATGCACTGTATAACATATGAGCAACATCTACTTTTAAGTAACTTGGAAAATTTACAGTAATACCTAAATTGACTAACTGTGCAGTTTATGGGTTTTTTCTGCATTATTTTTTCTTTAAGAAATGTCTTTTCAAAACTAGTTGACTGAACGTTACTGCCTTTCTTTGTAAACTATTTTGTGACTGCTGTAACAGAGTAATAGATGATTAATGTAACAGACAACTAACCTTAATTGAACCCAAATTGTTACACACTGCAAAAAGTATCATTAAAGGCTAGTTTTACCAGGTTTACTAAACAGTATGATGTGAATAGCTGGGGTAAACCTGACTTAACTCTTAGAAAACTAGATATAATGTGGAAAAAAGCTCTGTTGCTTACGACAGTGGATCCTGGCCCAATTTTCTGAATTCAATCCCACATTTCCTGCAGACCCTTTCATATCCTTCATCAAACTTTCAGTTTGAACACACAATCAAAACCATCATCTGCACATAAATTTATTTCAGAACACTAGCTGTGCATGTATGTTTGGTAGGATCCTTGTATATTGTAATTAAGGTGTGCTCATTTGCTCCTTAAAAAGCGGGCAAAAAACCCATAAAAGAATAAACCCACCCTGTACAAAAACAAGACAACTGAAATCCTAGCTCAGGACTAAATTCCTGTATTACTCTCATTAACAAATTAATTAGAAATTTTTTCTAAGAAATTTTCCATTTCATGGACTGTAGAGGAGCCACCTCTTCATCATCACATACAATGCATACGTGGATTCCAGTTGAATTTTGTGGCTGCCTGATTTTTAGATCCCATTGGTGACTACTGGGTGCTGAAAATGCATGTCTTGCAGCAAAAATGCTTCCATTCCTTTATCCGTGCATCGAGTTGGAAAAGTTAAGCAACACAGAAACACATCAGCTGAGATCAGATACCAGAGAGCCACCTGGGTCTTCAAACACTTTCAATGGAAATGCTTACGAAACATTGCATTTCCTGTTGCACTTCTGGTAGCCCCCCCACACATGCTCTGAAGTCAAAACTGAGCACAACCTGTACCCCTAAATCTGTTTTTTTTCTCTTCGGGCTTCTCTGACTTTATCCTAATTTCACTTGACCAAACAGCAAACCCACACACCTTATATATTATGACTGCATGAGTCAGCACAATTTAAGTTCAGCTCTAGACAAGGTCTTAGCTTATGATAGAAGATTTAAGACTGTAACAGCCTTGCAATCTCATAGATCTTGAAAGCACATTTTAGGGTCTCATAACTCAATTAAGGAAAATAGCTATAGGGTAGGAGCTCTGAAGGAAGCTGCATTACCACTACACTGCTCATCTGTGGGTTAAGGTGTTGACAGCATTATGTTGTTTGACCTTCTAGATACATACAGTAGATCACAAACATTTTACCTAGATTTCATCAGGAGGAGGTAAGGTGGCAATGAGAGTGCATGGTATGTCACCTAGATCAATTATGCACATGGCTATGTCAGCACAAAGCAAAACAAAGCACCCTGACTCCTCACCAGCACTGCCAGCCCTTCTCTACCTTCCACTTCTCTGGCATTCTTCAGAACCCCGTAAGCATATTTCCTTTTTACTGTGGGGTGAGGAGAAAGGAAATAAAGATTCCAGACCTACAAATTTGCTCCTGTCTAGATTCCCATGTTCCTCTGTACTACTCATTATCTCTTCCAAGTCTGTCAGCCATCCACATGCTGGCTAATTTCTAAAGGCTCCCTCACCTCCATCCTTATCAGCAGAGGCTGAAGTCCATTCCTTCCTTCTGACAAACTCACTCCCAAATCTGCATTATACAACTGCTGCCTTCTCCTTCTCACTCCGTCACTTCCTACACAGTCACAAAAAAGTTGTTTCTGAAGTACATAGTCTCCTCATACCATCAGCCACAAATCTGAAATGGAATGTTGAGGAAAGCTGTCTTAAGAAAAAGAATTCTGAGGAAAACACATGCTTCTTAATAAAAAATGAAAAAGCTAAACTGAAGTTTTAGTGATGATAACCTACAATATGTTGCAAAGTGCCGGTGGGGGTGGGAGTGGGAGTAAAACTATTAAGATCCAGCCTATGTAAACAAAGCCTTGCTATGGCAAAAATACAGGGAAGGAAAAGATGGTTAGGATGACTAAAGTAAAAATCTGACACCGCCTTTGGAAGGAATTTTAGATGAGCCTGCACCACCTTATCATTATAAAAATTTATGATAGGGTGGATCAGTCATGTGTGTTGGTTTTTTTTGAAAACCAAAATTGCATATAAATTAACTCTTAATGAAGTAGTCCAAAAGCCAGACACAACTATTTGTAGACTGTAATCATGTAGTTACTGCGTGAGGTAAGGCGAAGGTTCTAGCTCCTGAGTTTCACAAGAGACAACCAACCTCTGTGGCTGGAGCCTGCCCCAACTTCTAGTAGATTCACTGCATGCAAGCTGGAGGACCCAAGATCATCACCAGGCTGACAATATTAATGAGTAATCTGACATCTCTCCTTCCAGAGACAAGTAGTGAGGTAGGTATTCAGTTTGTGTAGCAAGAAATGCTCAGGACTGAGTATCTAGACTTCGCCTAGCAGAATCAGCTTACAATTGAAAATTGCATCACAAGGCTAAGCAGGCAAGATTTTCCTACTTTGAAGAAATATGGTCTACACAGCCAGTATCTTTTACTGTTAGGGCTTCTTATTGTTTTCTTAATTTTAGTATTCAAAATGTAATGACTGCACAGAAAATAACAGTCAAATTAAATTAAAAAAAACCAAACACCAAAAAAACAAAAACCAACCAAAACCAAAAAACAGGAGCCGATGAATTACATTTTACAGCTATCTGCACAGTATTTGAAACAAGGTCATCTTACACAAAAGACAACAGGTGCACAAGCTACTGAGACTAAAAAGATCTGGATGGTTCCAGGAAAAGACCATGGCTTCCAAATGGAGACACATTGTCCAATGTCCACCTTCAAACTTATTTCCATTTCCCTGGAGAAAGATGAATCTCCCACACACAGTCGGCACACAGTCTATCCCTAGAATGCAGAACAGCACATGCTGTTTCTGTTGAGTCATGCTCTTGCAAGAGTCCTGAGAGATTTTCCTACAACCCTCTGGGGAAATTAATGTTCTGATAGGACATTCACTTGCAAAACATTCTTTCCTTTTATCGTTTGACAACCTACATATTCATAATTCTTATAGGTGCTAAGAGTGATATCCTGAAATTTTTATCTCTAACAGGTCTTGATCTAGGAATAACAGGTATTTCTGTACCACAATCACAGAACAGAAAAGCATTTAATGCCAGATAAAGAAACCATAAGAAAAAACCCCCCTAAAAATCTGAAAAAAACATGGCCATTACAAGCCAAATGCCATACACCTATCACAAGCTGTAAGTCTTACACTTTGTTACAGAAATTATACCATTTATATAAGGTTAGAAATCTTATGACAAATTGTAAGCTATTCAAAGTAATTTAGTAAAGTTGACAAAACAAAAATGCAAAGCAAAATTTAAAGTTCAAGACGTCTCATAAAAATGTATATCTTTCCACCCCATAGATCACTGCTCTTTGGTATAAGTTATATGCTGAGATCAATATTTCATGTTTGGCTTAAGTACTTCTATAAAAAGGCACCACACCTTCATGTAGCACCCCATTTTGAACCCCTTAGATCTGCTGGCACATTGCTCTAGTGAGAACTTAAGAGTCCTTTATCTTCTCTTGAAAGTATCTATAAAATACCTTTCTGCCTTCTGATAAGCTCAAAAGTATCAGATATTTGAGGTCTTCCACCTTCTTCCATAAGAGAAAAACAAGGGGTACTAAGCAGTCGTGTGTGTCTCTCTGGCTTTCAATGCCAAGTCATCCACATGGGTTTGACAGCAATGGTATAGGACCTACTACCATAGGAACCACACTCTTCTGGACTTGCAGCTGCTGACCTGGTAGGATCTCAAATGAATGAATGGAGCCCAGGGGATGGGATTTGAGACTTGGAAACCTGAATGTGGGAGTCTACATGTGACCTACATAGCAAAACTCCTGTCCTAGCTTACAAGTTTAAAAAGTGATGAATAGAGTAATAAAATTGTTTAGATTGGAAAAGACCTCTTAATATCATTGAGTCCAACCATTAACAGAGCACTGCCAAGACCACCACTAAATCATGTCCTTAAGCACCACATCTGCACATCTTTTAAATACCTCCAGGGATGGTGACTTCATCTAACCTGTAAGTGCGTACCTAGTGACCATATGGTAGAATATTTCTCTACAGTCCCCTAACTGTATTTACTAGATGCCCTCTGACTACAAGAAAGTAAACATCTAAAGCCCATCAAGCAGATATCTAAATTTTGATGGCTGAATCTGCATTCAAATCCCACCCAAGAACTGCAGTGTTCCAGGACCGGTTTTACCAACATTTAAGCAGAAGTCAAATACAGCTACCCAAACCCCATTCCCACCTGCTACTTCATGGACCCTAATATGCACTCCCGAGGATTATATTAGCCCATGGAACTGCCACAAAGCCATATTATTTTAATAATAGCAATGGTGCATGTCCTGGATGTCAAGTTTGAACCTTCACTGCATTAACTTAGGCCATTCTCAGTCAGGCTATGTTGTCTGAAGTAAAGCCAGGTCAAGAAACTACAAAACCCCACTCTGTTCACACTTGCTCGGCATCACCCTTACTCTTCCTCCCTTACTCCTGATTAAAATTCTTTTCTCATTGAGCCTGCTAAATAACTGCATGCACAATCAATCCCTAATCCAGTTCTGACACTTTATTTATCCTTGAATGCTTTTTCCTTTAACACACTTTTTCAAACCAGATTGTTTGGACTGACTGTCCTGCAGCTCTGTTAAAGCACAACTACACAGGCGGCTGGTTACACTGGCACATCAGCGGACGAGCTTCCCTGGAGAGATGACACTGCAATGAGAAGATCAGAGCGATAAACATTTCACTCAGGCCAACTCCACCCAGAGGAGTATACTGAACCACATTGTAGATTTTCTGCAGTTTTTCTCCTTCATTACAAAAAACCAGAGGAAACATCCAAAGAGAAACCCTTTATCTTTGTACTGTAATCCTAGTACATAAACAACGCCACTTAATTTTACTCACTTAAGGCAGCCAAGTTGAGGTGAGTAGTCGTGTCTTCAAACTACTTTCTAAAAAAAAATTATGGGTTTTCTTTTGAAACTAGTTAAAAAAGTACATATGGCTGTTTATACTATTGTTTGCATCAAACTGTCAGGAACACATTTGTCTTCAGCGAAAATGCAATGAAGACTTATGAGTACAGAAGAGAAAGTGAGGTACATACAATATTTAAAAGACATCTCAGACATTGTCCTTTTCTGAAGCAACCAGGGACAGCGATCTTTGACAGGAATGACAGCACTCTGTCAGTCTTAATTCAGCTTCAGGAAAATGTGCATCCACTTGAAAGTTTGGAATTTAAAGACAAGAGAACCAATTCACTGAAAAGGTAAAGAAAAGGTATAGTTGAAGAAGAAATGAAAATTGCAATTTCAGATAAACTGAGTGAAAGCAAAAAGAACTAAATACTGCCAGCTCTAAAAGCCTCAAAACCAGCAACCTCGACTTCTGCAAGATGCTCTCTTCTCCAATGAATCCTGTTATTTGCAATTAGTTGATAAGAGGTTACCTAACTAAACCACTATGTCACTGTCAATGGGCTGAACACATCTGTCAGGTGCACCACAGAAATGTATTCAAAATTTCCAATCACATCCTTAATGCTAGCACCTTCCATTTGTTCTCATCTCCATAAGAAAGTCCTTCTGGATCGTGGTTTTTCCAAGCAAACAAGTATGTACTTAGCTCCTCAGGGCAGATGTTTTCTATGCCACCAACATGCTCATTCATTCGACTTGGCATACATTTTGTCATTAAGTGAGAAGTCTTAATATTTGTTTGAGGTCATGGCGAACTGTGTGCAATTGTTCTTTAACAAGTGACCTTATAATAAAAAGGGTGTTTTCTTTAATACATTGGCACTGCCACCATTCTGTTGTATTTAAACAGCATCCTATTATCAGTAATCTCTTACCCTACAACAAGGGATAGAAATAGGCTCTCTGGGCACACTGGGCCAAGAGGCTTAACTGTCTTATGCAGAACTTGATCCCAATAGCAGTTTTCAAAAATCACAGTTCATGTGTTGCCTGGGACTTCCAGATATCGATGCTTTAGAAACAAGCATGTAATCAAGCTCTGGACTTGGTGATTCTGACAGACACTCAAAATACTCATCCTTTAAGACTCCATCTTACATTCCTACAACATACAGAGGTTATTTTCCTTTAAATAATAAATTATCTTCACTCATGTAAGAAGTCAGTTGCCAGGGGCCCTCAGCAACAGTAATAAGTTACTTCCACCTAATACAGGTTTTCCAAGAAAAAACAAGCTTTTATCAGAGCCAAAGGCTCTACTTGTGCATCTCTCCAAGCAGCTCCTGTTCATATCCACTATACATGGAAACCAATACAGTCACACACAGAACGACAGTGCCAACATCTGTTCTTGTAAAATGGCTGTGGACAATGTATTTTTCTATTTATAAGCAGTAAAAACTTGAGTAGGACCTCTGATTTTCTCAAGTGCTCTTTTTTATTGCACCTTGTGCCCCCTCGGCCCTTCTGCACTGAAGTGTTCTCAGTGACTTGGGCGGCAAGGCACAACTTTGCAAAGAGGATTTACAGATAAGTGAGAGGTCTTCTTCCTCAAGTTACAGGGAGTTACTTATAACTTTACTGTGATCTCCCTGTACAAATAATATAAACAGTTAATATGTTTTACTGTTCAGCAGTGCACTTCTCCTGTAAATAGTCCCTGGCTATACTCTTACACCGTTCTTTTCTCAAGGAAAAAAAGGTACACACACAAAAACTATACTACCATGACGAATATGTTCCTGTGGAACACCTCAGATGCCAAGCACAATTTTACATGGCAGCTTGAGGAAACAGCATTAATCAGCAAGTGCAGAACACGCACACACACATGCTTTGCTTTCTTGACAGCTCTTGCCAGAACCTGCCTGAAACAATGCAGAAAAATGTCTGGCATCACTCAACACTTCCAGAGTTACTCCTCAGGTAACAGAAAGCACCCCTTTTCCATCATATTAATTTAGGGGGGTTGTGACTCCAATATCCACCATCATTGCCAAGTGTGGTCGCTTTGCTGGTTGTTCAACTTGCTTCAAGATTCCCACAGCAATGCATTCTTTTATCTCCTATATCAGGCCTTGCTGTCTTTTTAAAGAAAAAAAAGAATGTCTTGACAACTCTCCTCTTCTATCTCTTAGAAGTCATTTCCATAATGCTTCCCCAGCTATATAAGCCCAAGACACTCTGTGCTCCCACTGAGCACAGAGTCTTATGAAATCAAAACATTTGATTCAACAATGGGTATTTTTTTCCTTAGCACTGCCAAAAATGGTCTATTTCCTACTTTGTTATTTACTCCCATGTTTAGCACTTTACCAGCAGAGGCTGATTCACCGATATTTGTCGTCAGTCTTATCTCACTTACAACCTTTCTAAAAGCAGATTTTATTTCAGTGATAATTATGGACAATATATACATAGGACAATATTAAAAACATCAGCAAATATCTCATTGTATCACCTGTAGTCAGGTTCTCATACTCTCCCCGAATGGCATCTCCTATTGCCACTGCTGGAGAAAGACCACTGGCCTAGACAGACCACTGCTGTGACCCTGCATGGAATTATTTCATGTTCTTAAGGTCTGGTCCATTAATTTATTTGCTAAAATACTATCCACTGTTCCCATGAGGAATTCATCTGAGCCAATGATGACACCACCTTTTCACGCATGCTGTGCACATTTTTTTGCAATTCTTATAAACTTCTAGCAAAATTTTACTTACCACAGATGCTGCTGCCACATACGTCACTGTTTTGCAAACTCTGTCTTTGAGCTCTGCGTACTTTCCTGCCTCAGGTCTCTTTCCCTCATGGCCATAATGCCACAGCACCTTCCCCAAGAATAACTCATCTTCAACTCCATGACCTTTTCTGCTCAGCCAAGTCTAATTGTTTCACCAGAAGTCAATTCTGGGTCTTTCAACAATTTTAAAAGCTTTGTGCTACATTTGAACTGTGGACTTTTCTGTTAAAGAGAGTATCAATTCTTCCATACCACAGCTGTTCAGCCTTACAGCAAGTACAAGCTTTTAAGCATCTTACTTTTTGTTCGTGCTATTTAAGAATACACTATTCATGTATTTATTTTTAGGTGGAAACAAGTACTACTCATATTTCAGTAAACACCACAGCAGCCCCTCTGCCCCAGCTAAATGCAAACTATGAAAAATATCAAGGACTACAGCATCAGCTATCCTAAGAAATAAAACTACCTTCTCTTTCTTTCTGGTCACACTCTTTCATAGCAGACATGCAAAAAATGCTTTTTAACCTATCCTCATTTTATTTTTCCTAACTTCCCCAGAGCTTTTCCACTCTGATAGGACTATAAAATACTACTTTCCCATTCAAAGTAAACTCTTGACTCCTAATTTTTCAGTATTACATTATGTCAAATAATCACTCAGCTCCAGGAAACTTAACAGTTGTCTGATGCTTTCAGCAACCATATTTTAACAAATCAGCACCAGTCTCTCACCACCACCACCAGGTTTAACCCAGTTCAGCCGTTCTCTGCATGTACAGAACCCTGTGAGTAAAAAGAAACCTCCTTGGCAGAGATTAAACATTATTTACTATGGTAAGCGTGTGCTCATTCTTAATTTGTTACAAATGTGCAGCAAACAATCAGGAAGACTTTTTAGAAGTTTATTTATCACAAACCATCAACAAAGGAACACTTACTAATGTAAGTAATTGATACCACGTCTGATACCAAAATCCAGACTTTCTATCAGTGAGAAAAATGAAAAATTATTTTTCTACGTATTATGTTGTGTTTGACAGAAGGGTGGACAACTGAATTAGGTACCAAAGCCAGCAGTTTTAGAAGGGAAGAATCTCAACCCATTATTTTAGCATACAAGTGACTTTCATAGTAAGAGAGCTCTGCTTATTTAAACATTAGACTGATTTCAAAACCCATTAAGAAAAACAGAAAGGAAAAGATTTAGGGATGTGATTGTGGAAAAAATGCAATCACTCAGCATCCTATTCTTCTGCAGTGCAGGAATAGATATTATTAAGCCCTTGAAAGAGCCTTTCTACATACACAGATTTTTGTATTCCACGAGTGCAATCCAAATGAATCAAGTTTTTAAAAATGATAAATGTCCTGTAACACAGATGTAACACAAAGAGGTATAAGCTTCCCAGAGACATATGAGATTCAGCTACCAGAGCTGAACTCTCATCTTTTGTTGTATAAAACTGCCCATACAGCAGTATCTACCTTTTAATGAACAAAATTGCCCGGAATTTTCAAATCAGCTGAAGAGTTCACCAAGAACCCACAGTATTGGCTTCAGCAAGAAAAAACTTCTCATGTTGTGCAGATGCACACATAACTCTGGCAGTACATTTCTGTGAAATGGAGTCTTATTTTGCTAAAGATAATTCCTTGTCCCACATGTTTGTTTGGGCATAAGTATGCATAATGATTTAACACATACACACACGTCAGCTACATGGTTTAGTAATTCAAATTACTCCAAGTTTGTCCTTCCTTCTTGAATCAAAAGTGAAATCTCCAGTCCTTTTGCCGAACAGTGAAATCATAATTTGTTTGTAAGCAGACACTGTCCTATCTATAGTATATCAGTAGTTTAAGGCAATCTAGAAGATTTGTACTTATCACCATTTGGAACAGGATTGTTATACTCTATGACTGACAGGAGAATTAAAATATTTCTAGCTACTGTGAAGTGTTAGAAATGGTAATGATTTTCAGGTCCTAAAACTAATCATCAGTTTGAGCTACAGATGTGATACCTTGCAATAATACTTAAAAGGTCAGGGAAATACCTATAAACAATAACAATAAAAAATCCCACTTTGGCACTAAAAACAGCAGTAGTATATATAGAAAGACAGACCAAAAGGAAAAGGAGAAAATTGCAGAACATAAGTTCACTTACATCAGAATATTTCTTTGCCCTCTTTCACAGTAAGAAAAGCAAACAAGAAAATACCTTCCAAAAGATATGAAGAGCCCCAGATAAACGGAATCTCCTTCTGGAACTTTTACCTTAACCAAAAGGGGGGAAATTGCTAAATCACACTGAACAAGGGGCATATCACTGGACTTCCATGAAACTATCCTGTTTTCTAGTAGCTGAAAGTGTATTGAAAGTAATAAAGAAAAGATAAAGAAAACAGAGAAGCCAATTTGGAGAAGAGATGACTTAAACCTGACTGTAATTTTTTATTTACAGGTTCTAGTCCAACATACCAAAATACTGCAAGAACAACTACCACTAAGCCTCAATCTACTCAAAATGTTAGATAAAGTAAGAGAAAGACTGCATCTCACAATGTTCATGTGCTCTAGAACAAGAAAAGACAGAATTCCACTAAGTGAAAACTAGCTTTATTTTTCAGAGCTCTAAATTCAAAACACTCATATGCCACATTTAAATGAGAAAATGAAAGAACAGCCCAGTACAAAAGTATTATCTACATTTACCATATAAATGGAGAAGTGCAAAAACTAAAAGGAAAAAAAAGGAGTTAAGAAAAACAAGAAAAGTGGTAAAGGAGGCAAGATGACAAAAAGGCAATGAAATCACATCTTCAGTATTATTTTATCTTCTTTCCTATGTCAGATAAGGGGTTATATATTCAAATTTTATTAACACTAAGTAAATACACCCCCCCAAAGTATTAAAACAGTTACACTGTGTTTCTATACAAATTAGTTTTGCTACTGTAGTGATCTCAGTCGCCTTGACACTAATGTGTGGAGAATGGCATGCACACCAGTTCCTATAAAAATTCTACATACAAATGTAAATAGAAAAGAAAAAAAGTGGAGTGATGGAAAGGACTGGGCTGGGTATATATAACCACTATAGTAAGAACAACCCTTTAGCCTTCCCTAGAAAATTGAGCTCCATATATAAATGGGAATTCACCCATTAGCGGTGACTCCAGACTTTACACATTTTATCCTATACACGTATCACCAATCTGAGTAAATATGCAGTCTGTATGATGCAAGACACTCACATTCAAAGGAATGGGATGACAGGTACAAAGTAAAGAACAGCAATAGCTTTCGCACAGATTATCTCCCACTGCTGGTCACCATCAACAAGACTAATTGGCTACTGAGATTTAACAATCAAGGCATTCAAGGACAGGGGAACAAAAGGTCAATAAAAAACTGCATTATTTAGACAAGTGTCTGTGCTAAACTCACAGCTCCTGCATGTTGGTCTTGGAGAAACAAATGCAACCCAAGCCTCCTCTTCCTCCACTACCTCCCACCCTTTTTTTTTGGTTTGCTTGTTTGTTTTTAACAAAACAGTGGGGTTTATTTCAAAGAAAATAGCAAAACTGAAAGCACATACATATATCATATGACCATAGCATAATTTAGGGTTTTACTGTAATGATCATTTTAACCTTTCCTGAAATTAGAGCTCAAAAGTAACCAATGAAAAAAAATATATCCCTATTATTTTTCTTTAGGTTTTAACTTGTCTTTCATTATGCACTAGCCAGATGCACTGTAGTATGCAGTACTTGGAAAGGTACAGTTAGAACATCAGTTCAACAGAGGAAAGGTTCTGTAAGGTTTCAGTACTCAAGTGTCAACAGGCAACTGTTGTGATTTTCTTTAATTTATTTATTTTTCATTTAAACCTCAGCACAGCAAAACTACCATGATTCAGCAGAAGATAAGCCAAAAGGTGTCTCCAAGACACAGGTCTGCTCTATGTACCAGGCTAAAGAGAATAGGTTGACATTTAACATAGACCCCATCACTGGTTATTTTCTCACAATGTATTTAGGATCATATTTTAAATACACATGCAAACATGCACAAAGAACCGTTCTTTAACAAATAAAAATGTCTCTTGAAACTCACACATGCATACATCCAAAACTTGGCTAAACTGGACAAAACAACACAACAAACACCTCAGGAATCCCACCTCTCACAGAAACCACAAAATAACAATGTCATTGTTAAACTAAAAGATCCTGGAATTCCTTCTACACGCTTTCCCTGACATCTTCACACAATAAAATGCAGGGGTCAGTGGTACTGAAACAAGGAATGGCAGTTCCACTCTTGTGCACATACGAAAGCAAGTGACCCAAGCTATTATTCCAGTCTGAGGCACTTTTTGTTCCTAATATCCAGATGCAGCAGCTTTTTTTTTTCCTTTCCTTTCTTTTTTTTTTTAAAGAAATGACTGTGGACACCTCCTTCACATTTTCCTATTCTTCAGTATTTTCACTTCATAAAGCTGCAGTCAATGTGTTTTGTGTGTAGTGAGAAGGGAATGGCACATTCAGTGGTGGTCTCAGCCACAGCCTACATTGGTGGCTCAAGTAGTCTCAGGATTAGGTCTTTGTGTGTGATGAAAGGATATGAAAAGTCAGTTATTTAAACTCAGTCAAGCTGTTGATTTTGGGGAGGAAAAGGTTTTGCAATTCAGTTTTCCTCAATAAATCACTGCCCTTTTTCAAGGGCAGATGCAGATAGTTCACATGTTCACAGCGTTCTCTAAAAACAAAACAGATCATGATTTTTTTACCCCCCCTCAATCTAACATAGGGCAAGAAATCAAAACGAAGGGGCCATCACATTAATTACTCAAATTCACTAGAAACTAAAGCAGCAAATCAACTCTGTTAACAAGTAATAAGATCATCAAAGAATTAAAAGGGCAAGGAACTACAGAGAAAACCATCTCTTTAAAATTCATCAGAATAATTTACAAAATCAAAACTCTGAAATATATTTCACCATCCTATGTATTCAATCAGTTTATAGATACAATTTTCAAGCCATAGTTTATCAGCTTGGGTACCCATCCTGCATCATCTGAGACCACAGTTTAAAGATGTTAATACTGCAGATTTATCTTAAATCAAACTGAGATTCAGATACTAAAAAAGAAGCCTTTGATGAGCTCTCAAAAATATAGCATCCAAAATACTAGCCACTTAGGAATACCTGGGCTAATGTGCATAAAACACTATTAAATGTATTGGAATTTTAACTCCCATCGTTAAATTGTTTTATTCTATTCCTTGGCTGACCTTTTCCCCAATTAGTGCATTGTGTTTTATTTGTGCTGCATTGAGTTAAACACTGCTGTGCATTTTACTCATGATATTTTTTGCCCAGGGAAGTTGTGGATGTCCCATCCTTGTAAGTAAGGCCAGGCTGGACGAGGCTTTACGCAATCTGGTCTAGTTGAAGGTGACCCTGCCCATGGCGGGGGAGGTTGGAACTAGATGGTCCCTTCCAACCCAAACCATTCTATGATTCTAAACTACAAATCCCACACCTACCAGCGAAGTCCACCTCAACAGAACCTTGTACTCCCACAGAGTTTAAGGCAGGAGGAGGAACAATAGTTGATTATAACACTGAGAAAATCAGCTGGTATTTTCAGAGGAGCCTAAGAAAATTAAGTACTAAAATCCCTGTCATCCTAAATAGCACCTGACTTCCTTAAGTCCCTTCTGACTTGGTTGTAGGATGACCAAGTTTGTACCAACTAAAGAAAGCATTTCTGCAATCATTTGCATTTGGTTAGCTCTTTGAGGTTCCTGTCAGGACTGTCACTGATTCAACTAACAGATAAATAAATGAAGCATATATATCTAAAGAAAGTAGATGTTTAAACCTTCTTTGAAAGTTTTAAAGCACTGTAATGGCCTTCACACAAGTCATCCTTTACCTGAGGAGATTGTAACTTAGGTGGAAAACACCTGCCAGAATCCATAACTTGGGTTAAGAAAAAGAAAGCACGATGCAGAACTGAGGCTAAGGAGGCTAACTAACTAAAAACATTCAAGATCACAAAACCCCCCCCACCATCTTCACCAAACAAGTACATTCAGTTTTTTACTACCTCAATCAACCTACAAACATTAATTACTACTTTATTTTACAAAAATATTTAGTGCCATATTTGGTAGAAATGACAAGTGACATAGTGAACACAGCATTGCTTCCTATTTTATTTATTAGGAGAGCAGGTATAGAACCTCATGGTCAGTCAGAATCCACTACAGAAGATAAGGCCCAGGCTTAGACTACAGACTGTAAAGTTTATTTTCTACTTTAATGAGTTTTGAACTGGTCTGTAAATATAAAATTAAAGATATCTTGATAGTCGAACATTTGGTTTCTTTTTACATCTACCCACAGAGTTCTGTTCAACAGCCGTAGTCAAACTTAGCTGTAAATATGTTTTCATATAAGAGACTTATTTTTAATTTATAAACCTTGTGGATACAGCAGTAATTTCCACAAAGAGACAAGTCAACTGCACTAATATAAAATGTCTGACATGCTGTTAAAATTTGTAAGAAGAAAAAAAATTGCTGTCTCCTTCAGGTGAAGACTGCCCCTCCGGCCTCCAGTCTCAAGATAGTTGTGCCATATTTTGGTCCACTTCAAACCAAAGAAAGAAAAGATGGCAGGAAACCTTAAACACGGTGAGAGTTGTTGCTTCAGGAGGTATTGAAAAGCAACAGTTCTGTAAAATCTAACCAGGTTTTCAAAAGAATACACAAGGTCTAGGATGTGCTTCTGTGCTTGCCACATACCTTTTATTTTTGCTTCAACAAATACATGTACAGTGACTATCCACCATCTTGAAGAAAACTGACTCCTTCGACTCAATGGAAGATGTAAAAAATTCAAGTCTTTCAGTTCTAGGAATTAATTTTCATCCAGTATAGCTGTCTAGACTAATAATGCTCATTACGGCTGTAGTGCAGTGTATAAATCTTATTAGGCACTCTAAAAAGAATATTATCGATTTTTAGCATTGCTTAAAAATCTGTACTCAGTGTAATTATGAAGTTCTTGAAACTAGAAGATTGTATTATTTATTTATCGGTATTTAAATGGTCTTATAACTGTAGTTTTTGGGTGTCCAATCACATTGTGTTTATTTGTGCTGAAATTATACACTCACTTGCCAATACAGTAAAAGGGTGGAATGCTGCACAATGATCCTAGCAATAACTCTGAAAAACGACCACTTCTTCAGTGCAAATCCGCTCAAGAAAAGCCTCTACACAAAAAGTAAGATGAACCAGTTACTGCATTGTTTATTAAGTTTCACTTGATTCCTCCTGACAACCATTTAAACAATGAATGTTGGGAAATGTCTCTCAAAGAATCAACAATAGTGGCTGGGATCAGAGCTTTCATATTCAGCTAATACTGTTTTTAGAAAGGAGAAAATATTTCTTCCTGAAGGGATTATAAGAAGCCTTATAAAAGACACCTGCAAACAAAACAAGTGACAAAAGATCTCTATCATAATTGGTAACAGTTATCCTTTGTAAAAACCTGTGCTTCGTCAGAAATAAATACACCTTTGCTATTGAATTTCAAAAGGCATTCACTAACCAACAAGCCTGCTGGTCAAGAACAGAAAGTTTTAGAAAACCTGTGAAGACGGAAGTCCTTTTTTCTTATGTATAGCAATGCATTATTAATCAACAGTAAGACTGCAAGTTTTCTTTTCTGATACCAAATAGAACAAGCAAGCTCTAAAACATAGTATCTTTTTAATAGTGTACTGGACTTCTAAAATCTCCTTTACCTTTTGGAAAAGAAAAACTTTTCACTTAAAAACAAACTTCAGAATTTGACAAATAATTCAATAGCCAATTTAAAAGAAATGCATATATTAATTAACATGAAGGAATATGTTTACAAAATGCAGTTTAAAGTAGGAGTTTGAAAGAAGAAAACAATCACATCTACAGAAACAGCCTTCACTCTTTCATTCCAAACCAGTTACGTTCTGGAAAGCACACCCTGCCTGAAGTATCTCACACTGGTAAAATAACTAGGTTTTCCAATCTGCTAGTAGGAGATTCAGTCCTTTGTATGTGACATGCATACAGGTTAGATACTTTCTGAGCTTTCTTTTGAAGCAAATCAGTTTGTTCTGTCAAAAATAAGACAGTACAGTTCTCAAGACAGTTTGCTTCAGGGTCCCAAAGGAAGTATGGACAAGATCACACCAATTTTGGCTCCCTCTGCTTTCGCAGACTTCTGTAACATTTTCCCAGGAAATTTTGCATCCTCAGACAACCCTGCATGCCTTTAAACCACATGCCGGGGCATGCAAAACACCCACTCAGTTTCTTGCTATAAAAACACCATGCAAGTGGTCTTGCAACACAATTCTCACATTGTTGTAAGTGCACGGAACTAAGGAAAACAGTTAATCATTTTATCTCCAGATCACAGGACCCAGGGAACGCTCTGGTCATGAGTCGAACATAGTACAAACATACACAGTGCAGTCTGCCTCAAAGGGGACAAACCTATGCACATACAAACCCCTCTAGTCCAATGGGCAAGGACATTATGCAGAAGAAATGGGTGTGACTTTGTGGATGTTAACCCTATTCTAAGTTGTGGATGGAAACCCTATCCTAAGAGAAGAGGATAAGGATCACAGGATAACTTGAGCTTCCAGTCAAAAAGAAAGGTACATATGTATAGTCTCAAGAGAGTTGAAATAAAGTAAGATATTCTGCCTAATAAAACAGACTGAAGAAAATCTGCAATCTGTACAAGTAGTAAAAAATTAGTAGTTTCTATAGAAAGATGTTTATACTGCACTTTCAGGAAGAATTTGGCAAGGTCTTAAATGCCTATGAATTAAAAATTTTAATATTCACTATAAGCAACTCCCTAACTCACAAAAAACCACAATTGCTTTAATTGATAGGTAAAATACAACACGTTCCCCTCTTCCCCAAAGTGACATGTGGTAGTGCAATGCTTTGAAAATTTCAACAACTTTATTAAACTATGAAAAGAGACTTTATCTTAAGAAGTGTTTTTACGGGAATAATATACTGGAATAATTTTTTTCCCCTATTTTCAAGAGGTCAGCAAGGACAACATGATTAAACTGCTCAACCTGAAATGTCTTTTGTTTATTTTTTAAACAAGTCAAAACAAGGTTTAGATCCTGAATAAGCTATCTCTGAGAGATGAAGCACCATTAGCAATAGCACCTTAAGAAACATTTTTGACTTGAGAGCATGACAGTGATCAACTAAGTGGATCCAAATAACCCATTGTCTTTTTTTTTATCTAGTCTCCACGATTCTGTGTATTCTGTGACATATGTTATTTTCAAACTACGATCATTTTTTGCAGATTTATCCTTCTGTGATTTTTTACAAGGAGGATTAATAGCAACTGCAACAGAAACATTACCTTGATATCATATATAATCCTTTATAATTTCATCATCATCAAAATCTCAACGCTTTGTCCATCGTTCTTTTCTACAGCAACTTATTTCACTTGTTCCTATTAAGGCTATTATAGTCACCCTATTACTACTAATCTTTTCTTTGTAAATAGCCACACCTATTTTAATCCAAAATGGTGTGGTAAGCATTTGATTCTTTGTGGAAGTAGACATGTAATTAGGTTAATCTGTGCTATCTTTTTAAGTGAGTTGATTGTTTCTTTACTATGGACATATTTCTTGTAACAGCCATAAGCCTGCCAGAATGCTTGGAGGCAAATCAGAAGCAATTTACCAAGCATGTAGCTACTATGAACTGAAATCTTGACATAATAGCAACCTGCATATAGCCACCCCTACCTGTCAGTTATTACTCATGTTAGCTTTTTACTGACATGTTAAATTTCAACCACACCTTTCTTTCACAAACAAGTACTTTCATTCAGCTCAGCTACATCTGTGACAAATAGCTGATATTCAGCAAAGCGTACAGGAATCTAAATTCAGAATGCAGTGCCAAAGTCTTTTGACATTAGCAACTGAATTACCTGCACGAAGTCCAAAAACGTCAAGGGAAGCAAGTCATCCAGGTGACCAATATCTTTGGAGAAACGATTTAAGATTCTTCCTACAGAAACAGGGTTGGAGAAGAAAAAAAAAGGGAAGTAAATATAATACTTGAAAAGATCGAAACATCTTAAACATACAGTGTTTTACCATTTCAGGAACAGTTAAAAGAAAACAGCTGGAATCTAAAGATAAGAAGACAATTTTTGAAATCACCATGAAGGGAATCTCTTAAAACCACTACAATATATTTTGAAGAAGAATACCTTTTTACAAATGCCTTTTACCCAAATATAAAACCTTTACTTAAATAGCTAGAAAAAAATTAAAATGGGCTTTGAAGATAAGATGTCACCACAATTTAACAGGTGAAACACATACTTTTTTTATGCTCAACATGTGCAGGTAAAGGTTACAGTTCAGACAACAATGCAAGTTTCATCAAGTAACATCAGCCAGAATCTGCTCCTGTCCTTGACTGAAACTCGCTAATGCATGCACGTCTTAGACAGATCATACTTGATCTAACTGATCTTTTTCAGCATTTCTTTCTCACCCCTCAACCATTATATGTGGATTCCAATTGTAGTTTTTTCTAAAATAAAATTTGAGATAGATTTGCATTCATGTAGCCTTACATTTATACTTATTCAAAACCTTGACAATACTGATCTTTATTAAAGCTAATAAAACGATTTTTAATCTGCTGTCAGTGAAGCATTTACATTTCTCTATTTTCCCAAGTTCTACTTGAGTGAAAAAAATCAGTTATATCAAGACTTCTTTAATAATTAAAGTCACAACGCTGCCAGCCATAAGTGGATTAGTATCTTTCTCTATTAATCAATATCTCTACTCACCAAGAAAGAAACTAAGGCAAGGATGGGAATCTGGCCTTTTCTAAGGTGTGTAATGCCCATACATGTATTCACACTGCTTTTTTTATCTGCATATATCTTGATTCAATTATTACTTCTAACTGGTACAAACACATTCACTGCACTGGCAACAAAAGACTTTTTTTTTTCTCCTTTTCAAAGGAGCTCATTAAACTGAAAGCAGCTAAGTTTAAAGTTTCCATGGAGTGCAGGGGAGACATAATTTAGAGATAAGAGATACTGAAATCAATTCTGTAGCAACCATTATGCTAGTTTTCTGCTCACAGCTCTCTTGGAATTACAAATTTTGATGCGCAGTATTAATTTCTTTTTTAAGGGAATTTCTGTTCTACACCAAACAATACACAAAAAATCCTCTCCTCGGGTCTGGGACATGACTCCAAAGAGATACCGGTGGCAAACAGTTTGTTCTGCAGTACCTTACTACTACGAAAGGCAGTTACTTAAGGTAGACAGCAGCAGAATTCATCCTATTTTAGGCTTTGTACGTAGAGAGGAAGGGAATACAGCAACACAAGACTTAGACAAATCTCTTTCATCTGTTTCTACAGGGAATGGCATGTGGGCATGTTCCCTTTCACGTATTTCATATTGGGGTAGATATATCAGAAGGAAGTCCATGGCAATTTTTGTTTTTTAGTTTCTTTTTCCCATGATTCCCCTACATAGAGACTGGCCATAGAAGACTGATCTAGCACATGCTGCATACATGCTCTAAGACTTCTTAATATCCCTAAATATCACATTCCAGGTTATTTTCAAATGAACCAATACTTCACTGACAAAAAGAAAGCCATTCAAAGAGGTTAAATGCTTCCTTCTGACAGGGTTTTCCTTAGTGGGCTGTCCAGGAGGGGCAGATAAGGGAAACTAGACTGCATAACGGATTGGGCTCAGGGTATTAGAAATCTATTCACAGCTTTGTCACTTGTCTTCTGAGTGACTTCACCTTATTTTACAGAGCAAGGAGCACAGCAAGGAGAGGTGACAGTGCTAAGCCCCTCCATGAAAAGCTGTGAGTCCCACCAATGACAAGTCGTATGCAAGGGTAAAGGATTATTCCCACAGCAAGCAAACCCTACCTTAACTCAGCATGGGAATCACCCTTTGCCTCTTAACCCCAAGTTTTATTTGTAGTGGTTTCAGACTTCTATAAGAAGGTATTGCAGGAAGGTCATCCCATGTGACACTGCCAGGAGGTAGCAAGGTCACTCAGGCTGGCTACTTTCCACGACCATAGCATAGGTGACACCAATGCTGGCACCTCGAGGAATCAAGCAATGCCTTCACCATCTCCCTCCTCCTCCAAGTGGAAAAGTGCATCCAAACTTGTTCCTGTAAAAGCACCGTGCTTACTTTCATTTTGTACAATATGGACAAGGCCTTACGGGCTTGGTGTCAAAAGAGATTTAACTTGTTGGTCATTTCAGTTTCAGCAGTATCTTTGAGTTCAGCAGTCATTTCCCTCCCCTGAGAATTCCAGTGAAGATTTAGCTGTTTAGGTTGCTCATAGAGAAATTTGCAGATTTTGAGTATGGGGTTTGGTTCTGGATTTTTTCAGCAATTGATAGAACAGAATGTAAGAAGAGACGTACACCGATCATCTAGTCCAACTGCCGGACCACTTCAGGGTTGACCAAAAGTGACAGCATGTTATTAAGGGCATGTCCAATCCTTCATTGCAACAGGGAGAGCTCTAGGCTGCAAGCATGATACATATATGTCCTGATGCTATCTAACCCCAAAAGCTGGCATAGATTATAAATAAGAGCTGCAGAATACTTGCCTTCAGACTGCACACTACGAGTGACTGTGGCAATGTTCTCCTCCACAGCAGTATCTTTTCCAGTGAAGTTCTTTAGGAACGTGGCCATGAAAGAAAACTTAGCCCACCTGAGTGGTCCTTGGTAATCCTTGGGTATACTACTTCTTCCATGTATCCACTAACCACCAACTGCTCCAGTTCCCACTGGTAATCACACTGCCAATTAATTACCAAAACTATATTTTTTTGCAATGGTCCTATGGAATTGTTAAGTATAACAGTGTTTCTAGCATCTCTGTTTTGACAGAGCTATGAGCTGCCACTAGGAAAGTGGAAATTAATCTCATGTTATCAATAAAACATGAAAACATCTTTTAATCTGCCTAATCCTCTTCAAAACGTAAATACAGTAATTCTACAAAATGACGTTGACTAAAATTTGAGTGAACAATAGAAATGATATATGAAAAAGGCAAACCTTGAAAACTGTCCACCTGATACAACTAAAGCAATTTAAATGGTGGCAACAATAATCATCTCCTTCCCAAAAAAACATACAAGTGAATCTCTGGTAGCAGAACATAATTTTTAAAAAATTTTCTACATACTGAAAAACTAATCTATTTAGTGTTTGCACACAGAAATTCTGGAACACGACACCTTAAGACATTAAGGCTAGGAAAATACTTTGCTTCTTGCTAACAGGTCCACATCTCCCTCCTGTAATGTTTATCCAGTGATCATCAATGCTTTTCTACAGCTAAAATCAAGATACAAAGCCACAACCCTTAGCTTACTTTTGTCATTGCTGTTTTTCAATTCTATTACCTCAGTGACCGTACAAGAGAAAACAGAAGTCTGGAGTTATATTTCAGATCCTGTTCACATGGATATAACCGAAAGGGCATTTTTACTTAGCATGTTGTACATAGAAGGAAGCCATGGTAACCCACTAAAGCAAGCAAGTTCCGTCACCATAAAGCAGAGACAGAAATGCATCTCCAAGAAAATGTGCTATGCTTTGGAAATATCCACAAAATGCCCCATAGCCATTACGGTATTGCATCCAGAGCAGTTGTTACTTTATAAGGATGTCTACAGGTACACGAGGTTTATTTCGCAAGGTATGGAGAAACAACTGTTTCCACTTACTGGAAGCACAGTAAATTAGTGGCTTGCTCATGCATTATTAAGCATGCAAGAGAAAACATTCCAGACACAAAAGTCAGGACTCAAAATGCTTAGAGTTATGACTACAGTTTCTACCAGCATTTGCAAACCTAACTTTCGAGGATGGTTCTTCATACTACAGAAACTGTTGCATGTGCTATCCCAGAAGGGCAGAAGCTGCACAATTTACCTGCCCCCTCACCCCAAAAATTATTTTTCTCTCCAAAACATTAAATACCCTTCTCTCCTAAACTTACAGACTATCAGCATCATCTTCTCACAATACTTCACATTTCCAAAAACCTCAAATTCCTCAAGTAAGCATCTCTGAAACAGATACCTGCCAGGAAACAGTAATTCTTAGATCTAGTCCAGTCTTTCAAATTCGCAAAAATTTTTATGCTCACTTAAGACCTACATCCTTTACTTATCCCAGTTTCAAAAATTAAAAAGAAAATACTAAATCTATTTCATGAAACCACTAACAAAAAAAAGTCTTCTACAAAATCAAGAACAAAGTATGTCAATATCAGCAAACTGGTGAACAGTATCTGCTATTTTAATCACAGACTTCCACTTGGTGTGCAGTGTCAGTAGCAAGCTGAAAAAGGGGACGTGCTCTCTTCAGCAGTCCTATGTTTGTTTTTACATCAAATAACTTAATCAGAACACAAACTGTAGTTAGATTTCTTCCGAAGTAATTAAATAACTATTTAATGCCAATTAATCACAGCTAAATAAGGGTCTGTCACCGAAGTGCTATGTACACATTTCAGACTATTTAATGGTCAAATACTTGGCAGTATCAAAGTTAAACAATGATTCATTAAACCTCCTCCCCTACACAATAGTTAGGCTAAACTTGAAGTGAAAGAATCAAACCTCTTTTGTTCACCATGAAAAAGACATCAAACCTCAGTATGTGATATTCTTTTCTTTCTCACTCTGTAAACTGCTTTAATTGCACAAATCGGAATGTGTTCAGGTGCTACATACCCACTTTGCTTCTGCAGGTGCCTACTGATACTTTGGAATAGATGTTCAAACCTATCATCCAAATAATGAAAACACTTGACAGTGTGCCACACCTACTTAAAATGTTTATACATACTTTATCATGAAAGAAATATAATCCAAACTGAATCAACACTAAAGATGTAAACACCAGAAAAGGATTTCTTTTTTTTAAACACGAAAGTAGGATCCTCCATTGGAACAGTCAAATGCCACCCATATCATTCAGTGTTGTGCAACCTAAATTCCAAGGACCCTAAGAGCAGCAGTACATTATTTCTAAATGTTTTTGGCATTTCTAGTATACTTTGTTGGCCAGGCCATTCATTGAAATACTTCTGTGTAACACAATAGAGTAGGTAGACTGAACTTCTATACCTTGCAAAGTGTTTACAAAACCTTTATACCCACTTGCTTCATCACACATCGTAGAAATACTTTGTCGCTACTTCTCTAGTTCACTGATTTGCCTCTGGAAAAGAAAAAGGGTTTAAGAGAAGGACCTTCTACAGATAGAAAGATTTTGCCACTTGTGTCTGCATGTGTGTGCACGGGTGCACACTCCTGGATTTTTTTTCCCCTCCGAGATTAGGCTAGTCCTCAATGTTGGGAATTTTAATTGCATCACACTTTTTAGTTCAATATGCAAATGGCATTAATAAATACTGCTTTGCATAGTAACTTAAACTCCTCCACAGCAACTGGCCTAAATAACAATTTCCACGTACTGCATTTACCAGTGGGGGAAAAAAAAAATCAAAATCTCTTTATCTGCTCTGCAACAGTGAAGTTGGAACACTTCCCCACTGCCCCGCCTCCATAAAGAAAAGGTAACAAATTAAACATTATTATCTCCCTTTCCTCACTGCAAACTGGCAGAAACCTGTCTGAAGGCAACCTTTAGTGCTAGGAATGGATTCAAGAAGGTAATCATGTATGATACCCTGAGATCACCTCAGTTGCTTAGAGCATCACGCTAAGAACACCAAGATCATGGGTTCAATCCATGCATGGGCCATTCACATAAGAGTTGGACTCAATGATCCTCGTGGATCCCTTCCAACTTAGAATATTCTGTGATTCTCCACATAACTAAACATAAGCAATCTTGACTGGGATGACACAGATGCTTGAGGGCAGTCATGCCACAGAGAAGCCTGTCCAGGCTAGGACAGCTTTAATATAGATGAATCCATGTTAGACAGCCCAAAGTGCAGACTTCACAGCCACTGACTTCGCTCAGCGAGGAGAAGTCCCTCATGCATCCCACCTTCTGGACACCACGCATGGTGGCACCGCCTGAGCGAGGGGGGTATAGCACTGCTGTGAGGGTGGCTGGTCACCACAGCGGGGTGTCATCACTGTGCTCGGACCCTGCAAGACTACGGAGCAGCTTGTCCTAGCTTACCCTGAAGAGAGAAACCAGGCACTCCACAGGCCGAACTGCAGCTTGCAAAACCAAAATCATTTTAAATGAACGCATGGTAGCAAAATAATGCTCTCCAGTGTATGTGTGGTAATAAAAGCCTACTCAAAAGGTAGGAAAAGAAATAGCTGCACAGAACTGGGCACCTTTAAACGCCCATCAATTTAACTATATTGAACATGCTTCCCATTCTTTCAGTGGTACAAACTGGCAGCTCCCCACATATCTTGCTGGTAAGCTACAGCATTCAGCAACTGATAAGCCTTTACCTATGCTCAGTTCACGTACATATACCAAAAAAAGAAAAAAAATGTACTGCAACTACAAGCAGCTTGCTGTTTCATCAAAGCAATGACAAAGTGGATTGTCCATATCAAACGTTGGCAGCAAGCAGACATTACATCAACCTTGTAAAATACAACTATGAAATCAACAAAATAATTAAAGATGGATTACCAACTTTGAAAGGAATTGTAAGTTTGTGAAATATTTCTTTAGAAAGAAATCTGGAAATGCATCTCCTGCATAGTTGTCAATTACTGATTTACTCTGGCTTTTCTTCCACATTTCTACAAAGAAACGTCAAAAGGTCTGTTATCTTTTTTTAATATATGTTTAGCACCACATGTCCACACAAATTGCCATATACAGCATTGCTGTCTTCCCCACAGGCATCCTATAAATATAAATAAGAAATTCTACCCCATTTTTTTTCTTTAGCAGCCTGAAACTGATAGGAATATTATCACTTTCTTAGACATTTGCAAAGAGGCACAGTGGTGCTGGGCCAAAATATGCTGAAATCATAATATCCATTTATCTAAACTGCCAGCATGTAATGAATGCAGGTGGGATGCTTTCTATCCAAAATAATTTACTCCTTGAAAAGGACTTTTTACACAAATGCTGTCAAACAAGAAAACAGTTAGGAAATGAGAAGAAAACATGAACACTGTGTTTAATCTTATTTTTAAGTGCAGGATTTAAAGAAATGAGGATAACTATGATAAAGACAAGAATGGAAAACAGGCTTCTTCAGAAATGAATTTCTATTTTTACTGCTGATGGAGACATCCACATTACCTAGTATGAATACATTGATCCTAACTGTACAGCTGTTTCTTGAGCCTTCTAGTCCATACATATACTATTTTAACAGTCTACTGATTAGAATTACCCTGCTGAGGAAAATCAAAATAGATGTCAATGCTCCATACAATTTGACTTATCCCTTTGCTAATTTATGTGGTACAGTTGGTTTGTTTATTTTCCTGAGTGTGCTCAGAAGAGCATGCGTATTAACATCAGTAATCACCAGCCAAAGTCTCCTCACTTAAGATACAATGCAGAAATTATGTATAAAGTCTCCATTAAAAACAGAAGCACACAAAGGAAAAACATCTTGATTATGCAGGGGGATAGGGAGAGTATAACTTTCCTTCTTTCTGAAGTTGCTTTCATGACAAATCTCAAAATACCTTCTGCATTGTAACTGCCTTTCATACTGTATTTCATTACCAATTAACCAAGCTGGTTACAATTCCAGCTGTAACAGAATTTGCCAAACAGAATTTAACTTTGGTGCTGTTATTACTACTCATTACTTGCTAACAAAATGATCACTTTTAAGAAAAGCATGCTAGAGCTGAGAGAATATATTCATTGCCAACTTCCAAATTATTGATCCCTGCAATGATACCCCTATCCCAATAATTAATATTAACTGATTTTTTCTGTTGCAACTTACTGTGAAAGGAAGTTCTGAAATCATTCAAAAGTACAAACTTCTGGCAATATATAAAAGTTTTATCCTATAACCTGAGTACAAAGCTACATATCTCCTTCATAATATTAAACTTTTTATATATAATTCTGTGATGATTATAGCCTTAGAAAGGTTCTAACAATTCTAAAAGTTAAGCTCTGGATATCCTCTCTGTTTCTTTTTAAACTCATTCTTATTCACTGAAGCTATTTTAAGTTATCCTGAGTTTAAGGAATAAATTTTATATTTAAATATAATGAAACAGAAAAACCCAAACAACTTAAAACAAAGCCACCAAATCTAATGTACTGCCAAAATACAGCAGAACTTAATTTCTGCTGTATACTACAATATAAGCAACATGACATTTTTAAGAGACACAGTCCAACTGAACAAAAACAACAAAAAAAGTATTTCTACAGAGGAGTGGGGTAGAGGAAGAGTTACAACTGGCCTCCTTCCCCTTCCTAAAGGGAAAAAGAAAATTAAAAATCATAGCCACTTGCAAGTTCTTATCAATTGACCTTTAAAAAGATGTCAAATCATATACTATTGACAGAATTTTCTGTTAATTTACACCACCTTTTTTTTTCTATTCCAGATGTAAGTAAAGTTACCTACTTCAGCTTCTCAACACAATACAAAGCATCATTATAATAGAAAGCTGAAACATTATGTAAACAATGTAGTCCTGTACTGACTTTTTACTAGCAAGATTATGAATTTAATTCTTCGCTAAAATATTTAGCCACAAATGCAGCCACTTCTGAAAGAGCATTTGTGCAGTCTAGTTTTCCTTTCTGCTACAAATCCAATTTGGGTTGAAAATATGTCCCAAGTGCTGTTTTGCTGGAGGAGGGGCTTACAAGGAATTAAACTGAATACTACAAACCAGGATGAACTGAAATATTTGAAGAGTATTTTGTTACTGGAACTTTTTACACGAGAGGAGAAAAAACAGCTTTTAGAGCTATTTTCATATTTGGGGGCTATATATAAATATACATCAATGCAGGAATTAAAATAAACATTGAAATATATGTCACCTTTCTGGTAAGCTTTTTCCAACAACAAAAAGAAGTTTTCCTTTGCTATTCATACCATCGAGATTAGATTCATAATAGGCTTCAAATACTGCATTTCAGAAAATATCGTGGGGATCTCACATAGCTCCTGCAAATCTGCTCATATCTGTCATTTTTCTTACCATCTCCTGAAGATAATTCTAATAAAAAGAATCTTAATTTGCTTCTTTTCAATGTTTTTCTCTCCCCCACTTTTTAACTGGTGCTGAAGTCAGAAGGGCTCAATCATCACTCCAGTCCAAATAAGACATAACTGAATATTAAGCATTTGACTCCTGAAATATAAGTTGAAACTGCTATCTGGCAATGCAGTTATCATTCCAAAACCAAATATTATCCTGTATTTTAACAATCATACATACATATACAGATCCCCTTCTGCATACAGAAGATAATGATTCTGATGTAGCCCATCCATCTTCTTCCTTTTTTGGAACCATGAAAGGGAATTCTTTAGAGACTGTTGCTGTGAAAGCCAAGCCAGGACTTCTGGCCTCTACCTAGCCCATCCATTCTGAGGATAAAGCCTCTGGACACACCAAACAGCAAAGGCATTTCACATCTTCATATGACTTTGTAAATCCTTGTCTTCTGCTTGGCATGTTCATTTGGTTTGATCATTCTTTTTTTTTTTTTTAGCTTCGCTTTCTTTTTCTTTCTCTCCTCTTCTGGAAAATGTGAATTGTTTGAAAAGGAGAGTCTCTCTCTAAACTCCATTCATTATTTACCCATGTAATGATTCCTGAAATACCTTTTCCTTTTTAACCACTCCTACTATAAAAAAGCTACCGCAACATGGGTTTGGCTATCCAGAATTCACAATGGATAATTTTCAATAGATTTTTTCCTGTCTCACATGAAATGTCATTACTACAGAACTCAAAAGAAATTCTGGTATTGCTATCAGAAAATTAGAACTGTGTCCCATTTAGTCTGCTGTGCATATAATCAAAGCATTTGCTTGGAAAATTTGCTGTGTGTTAAAGACACCCCACACCCCCATCCCCCATGAACATAAAAATTTTGCTTCAGTGTAGGACATTTTAAACCACATGTTAGAGAAAAGTCACATAAAATTTGGAACCAACTATGTTCACAACTTAGGTACCATTCACAAAACCATAAAAGAAAAGGATATTGGGAAACCTGGCATCTTGTTTATAAAGGTACAGCCAAGCCCAGGGGTCTGGGCACTTATATGAGAGCCAAAGGCTGGGCAGAGATGCAAGGGAATGTGTTATTTTTACCAGTCATGGAGAATGCATGAAGGCGGGTAGCTCACCTATCCAGTGAATGTGTCAGTTGTCCTACTAGAGGCACTTCTGCTGTAGGCCTCCTTCAGTGCCTGCTCTTGAAGCTGCTCATGCTTTGGATTTGTCAGTAAATGTGTATGGCATAGGAAAAAGGCAAATGAGCGTGTGCCTGAAGGCTAAAGCAATCAGCATGGGAGGGACTACAGCTGGAATCAAATCCTTCTTTTTTGAGGGGGGGCTAATTTAGGGCATGCAGTGGATCCTTTCCAGTGGAGTAAGATGTAGAGTGTAAGGAGGGATGACTTCACCTCCTCTTCTGTTTTCAGACTGGCACAGAATTCCAGTTGCAAATCTCGCCTGAGAAACAATCAAAAATCCTTTGTCTCAGAAAAGCTGAAGGCAACCACATGCCAAGTGTTTTATTCTGGCAAAAAGTGTTGTCCAAAAGAATATAGAGATAGTCTGACAATGCATTTCTTTGTGCCATCAGCTTCTGGGGGGAAAAGATATCACTATAAACCTAAACTATAATTAACAACACTGAAAAAAACCCCCAAATATGACCCCTTCTCTACTGTATATTCTATTCATTGCATTAAAAGAATCACGTTTTAATAATTAAATTATTAAATGCTAAGCATTTTGTAAAGTTATATTGCACTGCCTATGACTCTACTGTACTCCTCTGCTGGGCAACTATTAGAAGGTTTCATCTCAGAAACAATTAAAAATATACTAGGAATAAGCAGCTGCAAATGACGAGTAAGTAGCTGCTGACCATACTAAAACATTAGTAGTGCATAAATCAAAACCAAAGAACCTTTAATGTTCATTTATAAATATACCTTAAATTCATCCCTCTAGATCTTCTGACAGCTGAATGCTAGTGGTTAAATTATTTTAAAAGCATATACTTACATATGTCACTTAAAATTAAAGAGAAAAGTAATCGTATAATTTTCTAATTTTTCATGGTTTTTAAATAATAAGAAAGAAACTTAGAATGATAAATAAGTTAACAGCAACATTTCTTCACTTCTCTTTAAACAGAGAAAAAAATTCAAACATCAAGGAGGAAAAAAATTACTTCATTGAACAGTCATTCAAGCAGAAGTGAATAAAATTCACAAACTCTTTTGTCTTTGTTAAGATCAAAGACAGACTTCACTGTGAAGCTCTGATTTACACTATGAACTCCTCAATAAATAAACAGACTAAAATAGAAGAGTGCCATTCGCAGCCAGGGACTCCTGAGAACACTGCCATTTGTTATTTGCATGACAGAAACACCCAAAAGAGGATTAATACATATGAAGTGGGAGGCAGAGCCTCACTAGGATGCATACTGGACCATCACGTAGCCCTGCCCTGAAGAGTCTGTTGTGTCAGTTAAGAGAAACCAACACAATTGACTATAAAAGGAACAACAAGCAAAGAGAAGATGCAACATTAAGCTGGAACAGAAAGTTGCAGGACAAGATGTGTGCCTTTCTGCCTTTTTTTTTTTAAGTACAAAAACACAAAGGGGTCATGGAATTAATGAGTTTCTCCACCCATATGTTTAACTACTGTCAGTGTATATACTGCGGTTACAATGATACTGATGTATCTTGAGGGATGATTCTAAGATGAAGAAGAGCCAGTTTGTGGATGAACTTTACTGCACAGAATGCAGGAAGTTACAAAGATGTAAGCATGAAAGATAAGGAAGCGAAATGATGAGGGAAGGAGTTAAAAACACTGGAATGTGCCAAAAGTTCCGGTTACCAGAAACAGTAAAAGCTTTGCATGGGAAGGGGGTTAATGCTCAAACCAAGTCACACGTCTCTCTACAGCTCCTATTAGACTCCCTCACAGTACATTGGGGCCATAAAAAGTCTTCTCTCCATCTGGCCCTGGGGAGTAGCTGCAAGTCAGAACTGTCAAGAGACTAGCTGGTAGTGACAGTCACAGAAGTTGCCGAATTTGGGATGTTTGGATACCGAGAGAGCTTTGTGTACATACTGACTTAAATTTTTGCCCTGTGCAGACTGGCTGCTTGCACATGTCCTCTCCTTCACCCTCAGCTTCATTCCCTGCATATCCACTCCCTGTTTCCTCTCCTCCCTCTTTTTTCAACATTGCTTCTTCCATTCCCCTTCACCACGGAATGGCACAAGCTCTAGGTGCAAATAGGTACACTTGAAAAAGAGGGGAGAACAACATCCCACGCATAACTAAGACATGAAGCCCAACACAGCAAAGCAGAGGCTAGGAAGTGTGGAAGAGCTGGGGACAAAGAAAGTGAGAATAGAAGGTGAACAGAAGAGGATTGCAACACTTAAACCAGGAGAGTGGTTGAACCGATGTTTTGGAAATGCAGCGTGACAAAAAGAGCCAGATAGGGTAACTACAACACCACCAAATGAGCTGTAAAGGCAACAGAAAAACATGAGAAATATTTACAGCAAGTGAGCAATCAAGTTCTGAAATAGTTCCCAAACTAAAACTGTGGAAGCCAAAAAGCCACTGTCACCTGAAGGAAGATGGTAAAGTGTATCCAGGATATACTGCATATAAACATAAGCACTGGACACATACAGACTATTCACAAGGTTATACTCTGACAGACGAGGAAACACTTACTACCTATTTAAAGAGATACCTTTAGAAAAGTATTCAGAGGATTTTAGTTACTTCTTGCTTTAAACTGCTCTTACAGGAGCATATTTCACTCTGCTAGCTACAGAACTGCAGGGGCAACAACTGGGTTATGTCTCATTAGCCTTTAGAGTATAACTCTGATTAGTTTGTTTAATTTCACTCACATAGGGTCTTAAGATTTCACAAGACCAATTAAGATTTCAGGCAAAAGAATTATCTGTAAAAGTTTTCTTTCTTCCTTCAAAATAAGCATGTCTGTCATTGAGTCCTAACAGTTCATTTATTTATGCATTCATTTGTTTTCCTGACACTCATTTTCACCACAATTTGGTTTTGTTCATTTTTTAAACCAACAGCTTCTCTGCTGAAACTACATCAGATATATTAGGATGAAAGATGTTCCAGGACTGCAATGACCTGGACACCTGAGGAGCCATGTAAAGACTATGACAAAAATACCTATCATTCAAGTATCTATATTCAATATATAAACCACTACTAAATCTTCTCAGGGACCTAAAGCACAAGTTACATTTTGTAATATACAAGTTTTGCAAATAATCACTGAACACAGTCTGACCCGAGACATTTTAGGAAAGGTTGTTTTAAAAAACCTACTTTGCCATTATTCTGCACGGAAAAAGACACTACCCAAATTTCTGCTAAAGCAGGATTAAAATGGAAAAATACACATATAATAATGAAAGTAAATGACAGAAAAAGATCTTGTGTTTTTGTTTCCCTCTTCACAAAACAGTACAGAACTTGATTCTGGATCAATTTGCAGATACATCACTAAAATATAGGAAACAAAAGTATACCTCCAAGCAAAAAAAAAAATGAGAGGCAAAACTGTGTCAAGAAACCAACCACTATAAATATTATAGTAACAACTTAGCATTGTAGTTATTTAATTACAATATCTGGAGTACAAATGTTGGTTCTGACAGTTTTAAAAATGTAGCGTAACTTTGAACGCATATGAAAAGCAGCCAATAAACTTTTCATCACAGTTGAATGGTACTTACAATGTCTCTTAGCTTTCTGAATGTCTATGTTGTCCTTCCCTAACTCTGAAGAAGTTCTTATATAGCAATTCACATTCCAAATATGAACATTCAATTCCTAAATTTCTTAGTGGTCAACTATACAGTGGTCATGCTTTCAGGAAGAGGTCAAGAACAAGCTTAAGTGTTTGGATCACAATAAAACCTTTTAGGGCTTTCTGCACAACTGAGATTGTGTGTGTTTGTTTCTTTTGGTTTTCTGAAGGAAGGTGACTGAAATACCTCTTGACAACAAGGTTTTGTAACCTTTCATAATCCAGTGTTTTTCTGGAAATCTATCACATCACAGTTGGTATACAAAATGCTGCTCTTATGAAACTAAAGTCTCTAGTACAGCATATGGTCTATTCTACCTTCCAGAAGGTACCTTACTTCAACAGGGTACCACACTCATACCTGCAGATGTCTGTCCACAACGGACCACTTAGCACAATTACAAACTAAATTAAGTCAAGACATCACTAATTACCTGAACTATAAATCCAAATAAGCACTGAAAAACAATCTGAGGTATGTTGTAAAACTCTCTCTCAAGTGTTAGAACTTGAATGGGTCATATTCTTTCCTTCTCGGTGCATTCTGACACCCAAAGGATCCTTATGTTCAGATCCTAGAAGAACTGAAAGGTTCTGACATCAGAGAATTTAAACTAGCTGTGAATCCCCTTGAGGAGGTATGACTCATCTTCAAGGTTTAAATTAGATTATCAACCAAGTGAAGCAGCACAGTAAATCTACAATAAAAGATAAATGCCTACAGGAAAATAATTTTTGCCCCTAGTGGCAGATGCTTGAACTTTAAAGGATCTGAGACTAAGCTCTTTGTCTAAGCCTTCCTGACAGAAAACAACTGAAATAATGTCTTCAGTTGGTCCAACTTTGCTCCATATGCCAGACAGAAACAGTATCTAAACCCTGCAAATGAAAGTATATTGTCACTTCTAAACCAATTGAGGATCAAACAATTTACAGAAACCAAGACTTATTTTGCTGACAATTAAGCTCTATCACCAAGACTTGAGATTCAATGAAATTTGACAATTGTGAAGAAAAAGGCTTTTGTCTGAGTAAGTCTGAAGCATTTGGAAGAATCAACAGAAAATCAGAAGACCGAATTAGATCTAAGAGTCTTCAAGGACAAAATTCACTAATTAAAATAATTGCCTTCCTTGCTCTGTTTCCTCTGAGTTGCTTTGGTATTATAGCAGAAAGGCATACAGCAAGAGGAAAATTTGGTCTAAGGACCAAATGCTACACCCACCACGCTTCCTCTTACACCAGCAGCATACTCTGTCTACCCTGCTGGTCAAGCTCCATTATGAAGAGCCACCATCCCCTTAAAAATGAGATGAAAGACAAGCTCAAATCCCTGCTTTACAACAAATCTTGAGAGGCGTGAAAGGTCTAAAGCCTTTATCTTCCATGCTGAAAGTCAAGTAATTCAGATGCAACCCAACGTTTACAATGTGCTGCAGGTCACTAGCTGGAATTGTACTTTTGCATCTCCTCCTCATAGAGTAAAAGAATGAATGTATTCTTCTCAAGACCCGCAGAATCACAGAAACATAGAATGGTTTGGGTTGAAAGGACCTTAAAGACCATCAAATTCCAAACCCCCTGCCATGAGCAGGGACATCTTCCACTAGACCAGGTTGCTCAGTGCCCCATCCAACCTGACCTTAAACATTTTCAGGGGTGAGGCAACCACAGCCTCTCTGGGCAACCTGTTCCAGTGCCTCACCACCCTCAAAGCAAAGGGGTTTTCTCCTAATATCTAATCTAAACCTACTGTCTTTCAGTTGTACTAACTTCTTCTTCTTCTGCCCATTTAATTGAAGATTTCTATTCAAAATACCTCCGTGACTATTTAAAAACTAATAAAAACCACGCAATAAGCATTTGACCATCTTGCATCTCATAAGAAGCACAAACAACAGAAGCAGAGTATGAAGGTATTAACAAATTAAGCAGTGCTCACAGCACTACATTTTAAGCTGGTAACATCATTTCACAAACTTGGCATTTTGCATGTCACTAAACATTCGTGTCTCTATTAATAGTATGTAACAATATTGCTTTATTGTGTGGCTAAGTTGGGACAACAATTAATTAAATCCTATTTTTCCACAGGAATGTTTCTATTTTCGAGCAAATAAACACTTCTGCAAAGCGTCAGATTGGACATTTGCACTCTCAAACACTCAGCAGGTGCACAAAATCATCTGTATAAGCCCTCATAATCTTTGAGAAACACTTATTTCTGAACAATCACTTCTAGACACTGTCCTTAAGCCTTCAGTAGTAGCTGAGCCACACTGGTTATTAAATTGAGGTGCAGCAGAGTTTATTTTTTCTTATCTGAATTAAAAAAAAAGTGTTTGGATTGTTTTTTCCATTTTTTTCTCTTGGGGATTCTTGAGGGTTTAAATGTAAGCAGCGTTTAGAGAATGGCTTTGAATTCAATATTAAACCATACTTGCAGCTTAATTATGAAAAAAGATCATTGTCACTACATATTTGGAATATTAAAACTTGTCAGCTTTATAAAAACCTTAAGGCACTTTTTTCTCTCAAATTTGGCTTTATTTTGAAAGCGCTACTTAGATAAGATTTCTGAATATCAGAATAAGTCTAGCATAACTAGTTTTCTGTTGAAAATATTGAAGAAAAAAAAATGTTCTCTATATATTGTTAGTTTAATAGAAAAAAAAGATGACACTTCTAAAGCTAAAGTCATCTATAGTTCACAATTCTGGGGTTTTCAATTTGCAGAGGTTTCTGCAGGTATCTTTTGTCTTAAATGAGCACCAAATAATTGTTTTTTTCCCCAATGGTAAGGGAACATCAGTGGATTAAAGGTAACTACTACCAACTCTTCCTTAAACCATTTTACCATTTTTCAGTCAGGAAATACCAGAAATATTCTGGAAAGCTAACAGTAATTGTTTACTTTTGGCTGGGCATTTAGACAGGAGAGAGGAGATTTGTTCTTTTAAGAGGAGACTGGGAACCAAGGGAGAAAAGAAAGAAGCATTATACTAACCTCCAGCAAAGCATATGGATGTGTGTGTATATATATATATATATTTAATATATATGTGTGTGTACATAGATAAATATTAAAAATATGGTTCATTCTCATTTTCTCTTAAATTTAGTGGTACTTTCAGAATCTTGAAGATTTTAAGATACCCATCCTTAAGCATACAGTCAGCTAGGTACCTTGAACCCCCCCACTGTAGCGGGTAGGAAAGATAGATCCTCTCCAGCAAGATTTAGAGGAAAAAACTAACATTGCTGTTCTAAACAATGCCCTGGAAGAGCCTACCTCTCTATCACATACCTGGTAAACCTAGGCTAATGTTCACCTTTGTGAATAGCGTTCTTTGCCTGGCCGTTCCCCATTACACATGCTTGTCAAACTGGAATCCTAAATGTATAGAAAATAGATTTGGAAAATGTATAGAAAATGGATTTGAAGAAGTACTATTATTTCATGCCAGAAAATTGTGTATTTTTCTCACCAAACCCTTAACTTCTATTACTGATAGGATAATCTCACCATAACAAAGATGTCATTTGTACTTTATACTTAAAAACAAATTAACCAAGTAAGCACCATACAACAAATCTGATCTGAACAGGGACAAGAACTTCAGCACTTCATTTTGCCTTTAGTTTCTCCTTCTGTAAACTCAAAGAACGTTAGGTTACCATCTTGTTAGGTGATGCACAGATTTACTCATGTTTACAGGTCATACCAAAAATAGAAGGTTCTTCACTAAGTTTCCCAGTATTAAAGATATATTCCCCTATTTCCCTGAGAGGGAAGAGAAAGCAAACACCAGTGACAGACAGCAACAGTACTTCTGAAACTGTTCATTACTCTATGTAATGAGAAGATTGCTGTACATAAAACATTTAACATTCTAAACCAAATCTCTCTAACTGAAGACAGACATCACCTTTTCTCTAAAGATCAGCATGACAGATTCTAAACAAAAAATAAGTGCTCTGGAAGAAGAGATGAATGAGATACTGTAAAGTTTACAGCTTTAACTGTTCATAATGAAAAGGAGAGAGAGAGGGGAAGAGAAAAACTACTGAGAAAATGCTCCTGGCATCTAATCACCTACTGTCCTCCGGGAATGTCCTAGAAAGGATGGGGTAGGAACACTATTTCTATATGAGAAATTTATTATGACATCTTAGGAACACACACAGGATTTTTGCCTAAAATTTAGACTCAAGTGTATTTATTTTGGGTTGTGAACATTCAAACTCAAGAACATGAAACTATGAAGAGAAATGAATACACACAGGGACAAAGGAATATGTATTCCCAATGAAGGGAAGCTTACCACAAAGCAGAGGGGTTTTTCTTGCCTACACACGAATTAAAATATTCTGCATTGCATCATTTGCATATTAAACAGTCAATAACTTCATTAAGAAAAAAAGAGGTTTACCACACACAGAAATCTCATCACATCTGATAAAAAGAATACTGAGGAAAAGAAAAGTTAGGCCATCTATCCTCCACCTATTATACCTTATAATTGCCAGCAAGAATGTCCATGTTCCAAATCTTCACCTTCTCCAATTTCCAAGCACTCTCAGATTATTTTGCACTCTCTGCCTCAACACTAACTCAGGCTAATGAAGATCTATGCTTGAAAGACGGCAGGACATTCACAGAAGACAGTGTAAAGGGGGTGGGAGAGATGGAAAAGCAGCATTCTCAGACACAGAAAGCAGAGGATGAATTCGGGTACACAGCAGATGAAAATTGGCAAGGACCATGCCAGTGGACAGAAAAACCTCATGAACTTATGAGGAGTTTAAACTTCCTGAGTTTACTAATATGATAAATGTTGCACAAATAGCACATGATAAAAGCTCAAGTTCAAGAAATAGTAGTGACCTCTATAATCTTTTTATTTTTTTAACTGGCAAATGAGGAGGGATGAGGGGATCCTACAACTAGAAGGCAAACAGGTCAGTAGTCATTTGTTAGTCTTCTCTAACACTGAAAAGTCCAACACAAAAGCAAAATCACCTCCTGAGCAAAAAAGGCCTTCTACTCTGAACCAAACAGCTGAGAATTAAGACTTTGACACCTTTCTGCCACACAGTAGACAGACCGCTTGCTTTGCATGCTGGCTCTGTGAATACAATTTCCTACTCAACATTAGGTGAGTAACAGCTAAAGCAGCCCCAGCTTCTCCAGACTTTTCATAAATCTCCTCACTCCACAGCCTCCTTTTGGGATCGTAACAACTAACTATTCTACTCAAGACGAAATCAAAAGCTATGGGTAACAAAACGTGCAAATAAGAATCACCTAGAAAAATGTTCAGCAAGAGCCCAAATTTAAATGAACATTAAAAGAAACCTCCATTAACCTGCAGTTTCCAGTTTCAAGGTACCTACCTCAAGGCTGGTATTGTCATAAGCAGTCATTTAATGTCCATGACATACTGGCACTCTACTTACAGGACTACCATCCAGAAACTAATAAATCAAACAAAAAAATGTTCTTCATATGCTAGATGCTATTTTAAAACACTTTGAAAAGGTCTTGTAAGACTGGTAGCTGTCAACAAATACAGCTTGTCATAATGTTGCCTCCTCCAAATATAACATTATCTTCCACAAAATTACATCAAAAATCAACATCTGAAGGAGGTCCTGCATATGTATTAACCTGAATACATAACAAAAAGCCTCTGACAAAGTACTAATGATTTTGACAGAGAAAAAAAAATAATATCTGGGGAAGGCAGGGTGGAAGCAAGCAACTAATGCTGTATTGTACTTTTGTAAATAACTTAAGTAATGAACTCTATCAAGTTTGTATTTTTTAAACTGAACATCACAATGATGTCTAGTTCAATTCAATACCTCTGTATCCACTATTATTTCTATTCTTTGGGTTTTATTCTGGATTGCCAAAGCCAGCAGACTCACATACAACATCCATTCTTTTCCACACTAAAATTTTAATTTTGGATGGAGAAGCGCCTTTTGTTCCAAACACTCTACAAGATCACCACGGGCACAAACTAATCTTCACTTGTTGCATAATCTGCAAGATGTTGGCAATCTGAAAAAAAATAACCAAACCCCAAGTAATTAATTCACCCAGATGCTGCAGTGTAGATTACCTAGGATCATCTGGGAGAAAGAATTCTGTGCAGTATAAAGCAGAACAGTACTGATTAAATGAGTTTGCACTGTGACAGTATTTGTTTTATCTTAATTTCTGGTTACTCAGACAAAACACACAAAAAAACTAAAACACAAATATCCCACCAAAACAAGCTGGTTTCTCTGCAAACACCATAGCTGTGTCCGTAAGAGACAGTCATGAAAGGTTATGGTACAGCAAAAAGCCCAGGAGAGCCAAGAGTCTGATGCGCATGGCTTTCCCCTGGGATGGCGGAGTCACTTGTTCGAGGCCTGTATTATATCAGAGAGAGAGAAGATCTGGCCTGCCTTCCCCACGTTCCACATACATGGTCTCACTACCTGGCTATTCATTACCCCTATTCTGCTCTTCTCCAAAAGAATTTTTTTTTTTAAATGCTCATGCCTTGTTCCAAGGTGGAATGAAAGTGAGTTTTGGCTTTTTTCTAATTTCCCAAAAATGTTCAATTCCCATTCAGAACAGGCATCCATGAAGAGCAAGAAAGGAGATTCTCTCTATCCATGTGGCGCATCCAATCCCCACTACCAACAGCAGTCATAGCAGTAACCTGCAATTTTAAAGTGGATTATAAATAGCAAATAAAAAGTATATATTTAAAATAGTTATTATCAAAACAAAAAAATAGACCATTTTGGATTACCTCTAAAAGCTTATTGGTAGCTTTACCACCTCAGCTAGGCCCTCTTTTTAAGCCCCTTGCAGTTTTCCATCAATATTATAGCAGTCTCTCCCTCTGTTTTCAAGTGCCTCCAACCAACATTTCCTTCCTCCTTGCCACAATCTGATCAAAACAGCCTGCCATCTATGAAAGACTAAACCAAAACTTCCATTTTGTTTTCCCACTACACTTGCAGGAAAGGGATGTCTCTGAATAGCTTCTTCTATTCAGAAGAAGCATACGGTCTTCTAAAGCCATTATTTTTAATTAGGCTTCTCCACCTTGGTCAACATTCTGTGCCTCCTTTTTGCTCAGCTGAGGAGGGTGAGAGCAGCTCTCTCTGTAGCTGTTTTAGCAAATGAAAACACTAGACTTCACAGTATCTGGGCAGGTCAGCATATGGTCAGAAATGAGTTTTGCAGCAGGCCATTTTCCCCACCAGGGAATCTTAATGTGAAGAAGACAGAAAATCTCTGTGCAGGGACGTGAAATCTTGTGCCAGGAAAGCAGGAGACTGCACTTGGAAGTGGTTGTCAGTACAAGCTTCACGTTATTTCCCTATCAAATAATGTCCCATCCCCTCCTACAAACAGCTTTTCTGTAAACCTTTTAATTTTATCTCCCATATTAAGCATAAATAGGGTGAGCACTGACTCGGTGAACTGAAAATGTAATGGGCTTGTCTCATCAGTTTACGGCCAAGTTTCATTCAATTATTGTTGCAGAAAAGAATAAGATAGAGTTGAATTATGCTAATAGATAATAAATGTAAACATAACTCCAGAGTGCTATTTACTAACTTTAAAGACTACTCCTATAGCAATCAACTTTATAAGACTCCTGACAGAATCATAATGGTGATAAAACACATGGAAGCATAAGGCTATTTAAACTCCTAACAAAGCCATGATAATACTAACAGTAAATGAGCAACTCCCACAAAATATCATTTAATAATCACACCCTGATAAGATTCAAAGTACATATCACCATTGTTATAAGAAAAAAACATTAAAGGGTTTTTCTTTAACACATGTAGCAACCTAACAGGTTTTAATTACCACACCTACTTCAGTGACGAGCTGTTCCACTCAAACACCCAAACATAATATTTACAACATTGTGTGATTGTTAAGGATCTTGATGATTGATGGAACCCATTGTGTTGCCATCTTAATAACAACAAATGCAAGTGATTACCAACACAGAAGAGAGAATCTGTGTTTTTATTTTACAACAAAAGGCTGTCCTACAGGGACTTCTTTTCAACATAAACTAACAAACCTGCGCATATGTGAACGTGCCTTAGCGCTTGGCACAGAGAGTCAAAAACAAAGCCTCTGCTGCTTTAAGGACAATGTATTTTTTTGTATTAGCTTAAGAGAACATGAAAGCTGTCAAAAGAGTTGGTGTAGTTTTTCACAATCCTGTAGAATTCATCTTGACCACAAGGATATATCTGAAAACTGCATCAGAAAGATAGCAGAGATCTCATTTCCAAAAAAAAAAAAAAAATAAGAAAGCAATTGAGTCATTGAGTCAAATAGGAATACAATACATTTCCTGGCATTGCTACTGAATATTTATATCAGTGACGAATGAGACTACAAACGAAATATCTTAACATGAAGCTCTGCCTTGTTAACTGCATGATATGCCAAAACACCACCTACTGTAAATCACACAGTTTAAGACCAGTATTTCTTGTTTAAACATGCTACTTGTTCAGCAGAATCACTTGTGCGAACAAGCATACATTAATGTAGGCTAACTAGCACAGTTTCACTATCCAACTGATAAAGTATAATTTAACAACCTCATTATCAGCATTGTAATTTTCAGATTGCTGAAATATCATATTCGTTGCAACTATTATATGGTTGAAACACTTTAAACAACATTGCCCATTTGACACTTCTGTCAGATAAAATGCACTTGCGCATTGATGAACATGCTTTTAATCCTATAAAGAAACTTTCTCTGTCAAATTATAGACATTTCAACACTTGATTTATGAACACCATAATTAAAATCCTTGTGCCTTAAAGAAAAACAAACTCTTCGTTATAACAACAGCTTTCTTTCACGTTTTTATCTTTTTATATTTGGAGTTTGCTTTTATGCGCTGCTATTAGCTATCAGTTCAGAATGTAATTTCTGACTGCCCAAACCAAAAAAGAACATTTCTCTTTATAACCTGCTCAAATCTCCAAGTCTAGGTACTCACCCAAAGGGATCAGTGTTTATTTAAAGCTTCCACAAAGCATTTGAGGGGGGTGGAGGGGAGGGGGAAAATCTGTTAATATAACAGGTGGAGGACAACATCACACAATTCAATGTTTCTAGTTTCTAAGAAGGCCAGAAATGCTGCAAAGTCTGCCAAAATATTTCTTTTTCCTGTCAGAACCAAGAGTTTGGAGTGATACAACTTAAAAAAAAAAAGAAAAAAGCTGTATTTTCATATGTATTTGTGTAGTGATTCTGGTTCAATTTAAATTTTAGACAGATTTCTAGAAGGGGAAGGGATTCCTATTTTATCTGAACAAATTAATGCATATCATTCATTATTTCTTACAGCACCCATCAGCAAAATAACAGTAGGTTTCATCTTCCAAAACTCAATGCAATTCAAAATTACACACAACCTCCACTAAAATTACCATTACTGAAAGTGATGCAGTTATGCATTAGCATCCTTCTCTAATCTCTGTCCCTAAATCCCAGAAAAGAACAATTCATTTACAAGCTAAGTAATCTTGAATCAAATCCTGAAGCTTGTCAGAACTAGGATCTCCTAAACTATCAATAAGAAACTAATTTCAAAAGAGGGAAGTCCCAAACTGAGTCATTGCTGCTGAAGTCCTGGCCCCTTTTACCTAGCTTTATAACAAATTAGTTTTGAAATTTTCCAAACATCTTGAAAAAGAAATTAAAAGGAATAATGGCTGAAAAGGTCTCCCTGATTAATGGCTGAAGAAGGTCTCCCCGACGGGACTCATCCGACTCTACAGGGCTATCTGACTTTTGGCCACTAATTCCAAAAACCAAGGAAGTTCCTGAACTCAGCACTACACGAAGCTGAAAAGCTTATGGTGTAAAACACCAGAAGAAAATACCATACTTGCAAATAATAAAGACAACTGAATTGAACTACATTACTATTGCTCAGCAGAGAGGTTGAAAATTCACTCTTCAAATATCATCTCTAAGAACGTAACAGATGAATTTTGTTATCCTTCTAACAAGCCATTGTAATGCTCGACTGGGATAAAACAGATCATGCTGCCCTCTTGTGCTAGACATGCACAGAAATCAACCCCTTTATTCCTGCAAGTGACATGTGAAGAGGAATATATAAAGTATTCACTACGAAAGAGAAAACGTCCACATCTTCCTGCCTTACAGATACTTTGACATGCATGCCACTCCCTTACTGGCATATGGACAGAAGAGCAAACAAGTTGCAAGAGAGCCAGACTCTACACTCAAAAAAAAATAAGTTCTGTCAGCAAATGCAGATGAGTCAGATGTGATAAAGCCCAAAACACTAACGTTAATCTCAAACTACCCATCAAGCTTTTACTATAGCTTTAGCTGTTTTTCACTATAGCTGATGCTGTATAGATATCTGGTGATAAATTTGAATTTTAGTCAGAAATACCTGGTAATTTTTTCTGAATGCTGGGTAAGACAATACACTGTAGTCACTTAGGATTATCAGATCAATAGGGTTAGGTTAAACGTTTAAGAAAGAAAGAAATTGACAGTCATTTATTAATAAGGTTCTTCTGATGCAAAACATGCAGTAATGTTTAACTATTTTTAGACCTATGCCAAATTACAGAAACGTGAAATTGGTGTACACACAAATATTTTGGGGTGGGAAGGGAGAAAAGACAGGGGTCCTAATATTCCTCTTCTCTCTCTGCTATGTAATTCAGGTTCCAAAAATACATTGAAATTATTCTATCATCTGGGTAACTATTCCCTTTACAACCTTCCCCTCCCTATATACTGCTAATGCAATCTGTAAAGAGATATCTTGGGCTCATGCCTAAACTGCTTCAGAAAACATAATTTTTTAAGAAATAAATCATCTCATTTATTCACCAAGACTGATTGGATCTACACTGTTGGGAGCTGACAGACATGTCATGATTCACCACATATTTCCATTTCCTAATGTCGACTCCCTGATGCTGCTCATTACTATGTTTCCCCAGTAAGAACTACCAAGAGCTTGAGATATCTATTTATTTAAGTTTCCTTCCTCGACTTTGGAACACAGATCACTGTGTGTTCAAAATACTAGTCATGGCATTTTTTTAATTGCTGATTATTTTTTGATAAATAAAACAGCAAAATCAGTTCGGCAATTGCTTTTGCTAAGGTCTTTGAGACCTCACACAAATGCTGAGAACATGCTGGATGCTTAAATGACAGATCTGACATTGCAATATGGGATATGATAACTAATAGTTTGGCTTGACTATTACAAACACAAACCTAGAAAAAGGAGCATTTAATTATTTCAATTTCTTTTTAGTATGTCTTTCATAGTCAGGCATATTAAAAAATGGGAAAAACCACAAAAAATACATCTCATCTCAATGCAAAAAACAGCACGTGAAGTTCTAAAAAACAACTATGCACTAAAAAACCCATATAAATCAGACAATGAAATGCAATGTTACAAACAGGATTTCAGAATTGCTACGTGCTGCAGTTCTGAACAAGAGCACTGTCTCACGTCATCTTTTCCCTTTTATTTTTTTCTTTTTCAAAAGATGTTTACATCAGAACCTTCACATGCAATCATGACTAAAAGAAAGATGAAGTGAAAGAAATATACGTATCCTGAAGTTAATCTTCTATTATAAAATATCTGCTGATTTATAGAAACATACATCTGTAAGTCACAACAGTGTGTGAAATACCAGCAATAGGCAGGTTTTATCAATGTCAGTTTTACAGTGCACTGCTAATCTGAGCTTCACAGTATGTTATAAAGCAAACTGGTATTACTCTACGTTGTTGCTGATGTTTACTCTGTAGTTTTTACTTTGTTATGATGAGCCAGGTTTATGGGCATTCTTACATGATGACTATTCCCTCAAAAATACAGTTACTGCATATGCTGCACACATACACATGAGAGAGAGAAGAGGAAAATCCTTGCCTATCTGACAACAGCCCACATCAGCACTATGATTTCTTCTGATGTATGGGCTCTCAGTAGCTCTCCACTAACCTGTCACTTGAGCTTATGGTTTCCCTTCTAATCCTTTGCAGTGGCCTTGAATTTACATTGCCACAGACTCCCAGTGCTAGTAGGCCATGTAACACAGGCTTAAACTTCTGCAGTTGTAGGGTTTTTTTAAGATTAAACTGTACTTATTTCATTCATCATGTCATTGTCATGAACCTTTTTCTCACATGAGTATTTTTTTCCTGAAAATATTACTAATTTCTCTGAAACAATGAAGCCATTCCTATATATCCTTACAATCATTAAATGCCTCCTGGAGCTATGAGAACAAGCCTATGTCCTTTTTTTTCCAAGGGACTCAAGACCATCAGGTTTCTGTTTCTCATCTAAGAGAGAAACCAGTGGCTTGATCAATCAGTACCACTTCCAACTCTCTTCACTCTGCTCCAGCTTCTCTCTCATTTCTTTTGAAGAACATAAGGATTTGGATTATAGTTTTAAATTGCATACTTTATTTACCATTTTGTGCATTCTGGAAGGACAGTAAGCTAGGCAGTTTCTCAAAACTGTGCATTGCCACACATGTTTAAAATTATTTTTTAAAAGGGCAAATAATTCATGGGGTTAAGCTTTCAAAGAAAAGCCCACGAAAGGCATGCCCAAAAAGCCAAGGCATACACATTCAAAATGTATTGAAGACACCTCGTGTAACTGAATCAGAACAGCAACGCAAACACAGGTCAATGTACATCACCAAAGTTACAGATAATTCATTGTTCTGTAGGCTGTATTTGGAGACAATAAGGTGAACCATCAATAAGCAGTCTGACTTGTAAATTTAAAAAGACTATACTGTTAAATTTAGAGTGTTTAAGTAAAAATTTAAAGAGAAGAAAAAGAACCCAATAAATGTGCAAAAACACTATCAAACTGTCATTGCCCAGAAACTGTAATCACAGGGATACATTAAATATTGAGGTATTTTTTACTATAAAACTTACCTATAGGATTTCTGTCAAAAAACAAGACAGGAGCTTTCAAAATGGATTGAAACATTCTGTTGTGCAAATTCTGACCAGAATTGACAAGAACTTGAAATACCAGAAGACTTCTGATTATGCCAAATAGTATTGTCGCCACTGTTAAAACTGAAATAAAAAAAACATAAACAGAGCATACATAAAGATAGGAATCTTTCAGGAGAAAAAAAACCTTAAACATAAAACTGAACTAAAACCAAATTCTCTTGCCTTTTGCATATAGCAAGAATCCAAACTTACGCCTAGGGGGACTCAGACTGAATGCAGAACATAAGATATACTTGTCACTAGCTTCAGTTACTATCACAGAATCAGTTTAATCAATTTCTCTTTTTTGGTTTAAAAGAATTGACACTTTATAGAAATATAGCAAATGTCTGTTAACCCATGAAATAAATCTGTATTAAAACCCTCTGCATAACAGACTTACTAAGAAATTCATTTCACAGTGCCGTGTATAATTGTGGCTTGCAGAGGTCACTGTGAAGATTCAACATTTGCCAGCAGGTACTAACCAAGTAATATACACATGGCTATTTAGAGACAACCTTGAGTTACTCCCAGTCAGCCCAAACCACTCATGCCATTCTCCCTCTTGTAAACCACACCAATTCATTTAAATTATGTGTATTTCTTTTAACAAGATGCACTGTTTATGCCATGTGAAAGAGAGCCCTTCTGGGGAACTGGTCTGCAGATTGTTTGTCTCTCTTCTGGGCACAACTCCACTTACAAGACAGTGGTGCTACAGGGCAAAAAATGGAAACAAAGAATGAGATTGCTGCTGCTTTGTTTGCTGTGCATAATCTCCAGTGTGGCTGCCCAAATTCCCTATCAATATAGGTGAACAGGGAAGGTGTCAACCTTACATTTGGCAGTGCTTCCAGGCTCCAGGTGATCTGCTTCAGAAAATAAGCATAGCTACCACAAGCCCATATGCTCAGGCCTTGAGGACACCCTGAAGTTAGACCCTATCAACAGAAAACATGTCCCATTCTAAGGGCAGATTAAAACTGAACAAAATTCAAGAATAGCTATAGTAACAGTGGGAAAGAGGGAGGTTTAAGCTACATGATGTGGTTAAGTTATTCCATCCTGCTTCCTTCTGTATGCTCCCAAGGAGCAAGAAAAAGTGTCACTATTTCATTTGTCTGCTTGCAGTTTATTGCTTACATTCTGTAAGGTTCTGTCTTTAAGAAAAAAGTACATGGCTGTGATGGGAGCTTCTGTGCCTTGTCTCAACTGCTATTCTAGTAAAAGAAGGTAAAAGACAACTTTTCCGAAAGTAATGTACCGAAACAGGAAAGCTGGGTCATGCAAAAAGGGAGAAGGAAAGGTACTAAGCACGAGGCTGTGGCACAGCCCATTCCTAAAAGCTGTCTGTGGGAGCAACTGGAGGAGAGGGACCACATCCTGGGAACCCCACATTTCTGTACAACGTTACTCAGGCTTGGAAGCCACTGGAACATGTTGGCATGATCCACACAAAACAAAACACCTTAAGAGAGCTAATGGCTGGGGAGACATACTTTCGACAAATGAGACATACTTTCAAGTCCTTCACCTGATCTGTCTTAAGCCAAAGGTTTTTGCTTTCACTGTTCAGGAGTTTAGAACCTCTGCAGGAAAGGGACAAGGGCCCTTCGAACATTCGCTTTATAAAAAAGGCATGGAACTGGTCCCTCAGTTCTGGCCAACAGGGTTTCCCATTAACAGAAATTTTACTCTTCCAAATCTTTGTCTCATAATAAAAACAAAGACTTGGAAGGAACTACCGTGGCGAGTTTTTTCTTTTTCCAAACACTGGGAATCAGAAATAAAAATGTTAAATTTTTTTATACTGTTTCAGAAGTTATAGAAAAAGGTAAGTTGGATTATTATGTACTTCATATGAGATGTACTATCTTTTTATAACTTTGTCAACTTCACTTACAATTTTGTGTCAGTCAATGCTGCCTCTTCAAGTATTGCAAGTAAGTCACTTGAACATTTCAATATAAAGGTACTTTCTGTTGTTCTGCTATCTAGAACAAAATATGCCTTAAAGGATAAAATTTTCTGTAATGTGGTTTAGATTATATGGTCAGAGAAAGTCACATTTGCCACATTCAATCACACTGTGCAGTCCACTGGAACAGTTCACGAAATAAGACATTACACAGAGAAAATAAGAGCCCAGTTTATCTGGCTCCTAAATTGTTGCTTCCCAGGCCAAGTATAGTGTTTTCTGTCAAGCACTTAGATCATGTGGATTCCATAAAACAAACCAAACAAAAAATCCTCCACATATTCTCTCGCCCATGGAGATGTTTCTGAGTACATTCAAAGCATATCCTTCTGGCATTCCACCTGTTTGCTCACACCAATCATTTACAACTCCATCAAGAAATTACTATCCCGTACAAAACCATACATCACTAGGAGTGCTAAACAGCAGAGTCTGAGAGCATGCACATGATTTTTCTGTAGCAATTTTTACTATATTTCAGAGCAGTATTTCAAGATGTTTGGATGCCTGAATACAAGGATCAACACCCTTTTCTGAATATTCAGAAGCATATATGGCTACCTATTGAAATACATTGAAATGTTTTTTAACAATCTGGTTTGCATACCCACCTAGAATGTTTTTTAAAAACCGGTTCTTTTGCTATGGCACTTCAGAAAGAATGTAGCCATGTCAAGTTTTAGAACAGCACAGAATGAAGATCTATTTCTAATGTCTCTTGCCCATCCATATAATGACTGAAGATTTACCTCAATTAGTACAGACAATAGCCACAACCTTATGGTGACTGACTCTCTGAATACTCAATTCTTAGTTTACTTTCTAAAATCCAGGCAAAGCAAATTAAGAGCCTGCATGTAAGCTATTTCTTCTGTTAGATTTTTAGATTTTTAAACTTTTACTGCAATTATTTTTATCAGGAAGCAACACTCAGGCTCCTAATCTGTTAAGATATTGCTCAGTTGCTGCTAGAAATCACATTTTCCCACACTGCCATTGCTTAGCACCTCTCAAAACTCTCTATTACAATAAATCAGACAATAAATAGTTCTTAGACACACACACAGATGTATGTGTAAATACCTGCATAAATTCCCAAATAAAAGTTAAGGTCCAGATGTTCTGTCCCATTTGTTCCATTATTTCCATTTGTTGTGAGATTCAGCTTTCCTTGACGATTTGCCCTGTGGAAATGCATACAGAAGATAACTATCATCAAATAAGTATGTTTAGTTGTTTCTAGATTCAACTCTGTCAAAATCTTCAAAAGATCTCATGTATTGATGCTGTCATGCATCACGAGTAGATGCAATCACAGTCTGCACTTAGCATAAGGTTTAATTCCCCCCTTCCCCCCAGAACAAGTGGAAGGCAGAGGAAGATGAAGTGTAATTTGAAGTTTCCTAGAACAGGTTCTCTTACCCCAAAAACCTATACAACACTGATTTCTATTAAACAAACAGCACTTGACTGGCAGAAATGACTGGTCAGTTATTATCATCAACTTACCAGTAAGAAAGCCACCAGTCCTGGAGCACATAGGCCACCTTGACCAAAAGAGACAAACACAAGAACCATCTTACAAAATGAAAAAAAAAATTAGAAAATTAAATTTCCTTGCTATTCTTTCAAGCTCTCTGGGAAAACATCACATATTCAGGAAAGTATGCCATCCAGTCTTTCAAGACCAGCAGTAATTTGACAAGCACATTAGAAGGTGCTCTACAAAGAAAGAAGTTACCTTAAATTACCTTACATGATAGCAAACTAAAGGAAAGCAATATACTTTAGCAAACAAAATATAGTAGCTCTTCCTCATGTATGTTAATTGCACATTAAAGAACTCATTTTTTCAGTTCCTAAATTTGCTACTAGAGATATTCGAAAATGCTTTTTGATTAACAAACTTTCTGATGTCACCAGTCCAGAAATTTGTGTTTACGGGAGATAATGACCAGAAACAGGGTTGAAGGAGGATGAGAGAGAAGAGGGAGGGAAAAACTCCTACTGCCACCTTCCTTCTCTGACAAGAAGTGACTTCAAACTTGTAAATGGGTTATTTATCTCAACATACACCCCTGTTCACGTGAATTTGAAGTTGTGGGTGTTCTACTACAGAGATCTGATCTTGTTTTGCTATCTTTCCAACAGACTCGAATCAAGGACAAGTAAAAATTAAGTAACATGTTAAAATATATAGACTTTCTTTTACAACCCAGCCAAATCATTTCCATGCAATGAATTTGAGTTTTTCTCAGCAGGAAATGAAGAAAAAGGCAATAAGGTACCTTCATGCAGCTTCCTCAACTCACCATTTCTTTCAGTAAGTATCAAAATAGTTTTCCTTGTTTAAAAATTCTTTTACATACCTTTTCCAGTCTGTGTTACACAAAATATTTGCCTATCCCCTTCCTCGCTTTCTTATTTTGCTAAACAGTGACCCTCCTTCTAGCTCTTCTCGTAATCTGCAGACAAGCTGTTCTTTGAACACTTCTGTCAGAGTCTGTACTCCCATACCCAATAAACCTCTTTACCCTCCTGAACTGGAAAGATGATGACTGTTCAGGTTTGTTGAACACTACTTTATATACCTTACTATTTTCTTCTCTGTTTCAAAAAACCAGACTGGTTTATAATTTCTGTGCCATGTTGTCATCAAAATCATTATTTTACTGAAATATTAAAATTGTTGAAGTAAGGATCAGTGCAAAACTTCTCAATGCTGTACCAATATTCTATGCTGACACATAAAATTTGACTGAGTACACTACAAAATTATTAAAGAACGCAACATTCCCAAACATTTTAAATGAAACATCATAGTAAAAAGTATACATTATGTCAAAAAGAAAATTAAAGAAAATTAAAGAAAAAAAAGGGGGGAAAAAAGGCAAAGCCAAAATACATTTAATATTATTTGTGGCCCTCCACAACTTACCTGTGCCAGAATATTGAATACTATGAGTATAAAAATCACAAAGTAGTTTGCTCCTGCAGTGAAATATTTTCTGTAAATTTTAAAGCTAATTTTTCCCTCATGGCGACTCTCCTCTGGCACTGTAGCCACTGTATTTTCAGCCTGAAAAAAAAAACAAACCACAGAATAAAACCCATCAACATTGCAGTTACAGATTCAGACTAAGCCACTTGAAAGTCATGGTTCAGAATTATCAAACAATTAAACAAGGAGATAAAGTGATTATGCACTAAAATCTTTAAATATCGAACTACAGCTTTGACAAAAAAAAAAAATTAGTCTCAGTGCAGTAATACTGAAACTATTCTGCAAAGCGACACTGTGAGGATTTTATTTGGCACTGCATCACCAAATATAACAAAGCTTCAGATCTAGCCAGAAATACGTATCCTGATCACTAAACCAGTTTTTTCTTATACACTACCTTCACTCACAACAGCTCCAGAAACTAAGGCCTTTACTTGGGGAAAATTCTGTTTTCAGAACGCAAGTACGTGCAACCCTTACTTTCCAGAAAAGTATTTAAAGCAAATACTCTTCTACAAGTATGTACCAAGATCAATCAACATATGCCAGGACTTAAAAATTAACAATAAAGGTCTAATCATCTCCTTGTATGTACCAACAAAGCATCTGTTAATAGGGAAAACAAGTAAAATGGCAAATGAGAAATCATACTAAGCAAACAATGGATGGGGAACAATGAGCAGTGGAATCAACAGATCTGACTCAGATGTGAAAAGAAAAATCCCACCTACCTGCCCATATAAGGTGAGAAAGCTATCTTGGTCTTTTTTTGTATCTCCACACACTCCCCCTTCCCACTTTCCTCCACCCACACCCAACAGTTCTAATGCTGCTAAAAAGTCTGGAACACCTTTGCAAATTTAAGAGAATTTAAGAGAGGAGTTGCCACTGGGACATTAATATCAGGTAAGTTTAATGCTTTTGAGCATAAAATCATTCCTCCAAAAAATATGAAAAAGTCTGTAGCTTTTTTTGTTGTTTGTTTTTTTTTTTTTTTTTTAAATCTCATTGCTTTTCATTATAAAGAAATAATATATACCCATAGCATAAAGGTGACAATCATCACAGATATACAGGGATGACTTGTTCCATAGATGCAGCGCTAACCCAAGCCTAGCAGGGTTACAGGGATCCTGCACTGTTCTATGTGAATGCAAACAAACGAGCAGAAGGCCATCTCTGGTACAGAAATTTTAGGGCTGCTTTGCACTGTGCAGACCCAAAAGATAACAAGTCACCTGGAAGTCATACTGACACCTTCTGTTTTCAGCAACAAAAGGGCTGGGGAGAGCAAGGCAGTGGTGTCCCAGGGTTACCCCTTCAGGGCCAGCTCAAGATCATGTGGGTATGTTTATGCATACATTAATGCCAGCCATGCAAATATAGACTTTGCATAAAGGTAAGGCTTCTGCATACACTTCCCAGAACTCAGGATTTCAAAGAAAGTGTTAATTTCAGTTCAACACTGAACCAACACACAGAACCCACCAAATACAGCAAGACTGGCCCTTTAAAGCACCACTGTCAGAGGACAGGCTGAAGGAAGCCCGGTGTAGTGTCTTTGGACACCAACAGTGAATGCTTCTGGCATCCAGCAGAGCTGATGAACTGCACAAACTGACTCCGCTGGGTTGGAACAGAACGGTACAGAGCTGTGGGCTGCCAGCCAAGCACAGCTGGGTAGGTCCACTGTGGGTGAGCTCTCACTTGATAATGTAATTCAATAACCCCTGATATTCCAATGCTGCAGGGAAAGCCCACATCAAAATTTAAGCTAAAAACCAGCCAGACAAGAGTTGAGACACGTCTATCCTTTGAGCACTCACAGGTGGTTGTTCCACTGCTCCATCTTTCTGTGAGTGCACAGATGAATCCTGGGACCAGACAGAGGACTCCGAGAAGGTTCGGTTCCGGGAAGACTTCAGGTTGGGGGTTCCTGGAACTGATGGAGGTTCTATCTCCTCATCTTTTTTCAAAAGGGAAGCAAAGTCGATGCCAGATCTCAGGAACTCTGCATAGGTACCTTTCCCCACCATTTTACCCTATAATTAATATAAACTTTGATTATCTTCATTATACACTTTCTATAAAGGACAATTTTTCCTATCTGTCCTTGCTGTCTCTGGGGTTCTGCAGTTGCTGAGCATACGTTCTACTGCGGTAACTGAGCTGAAAGCTCTGTTGATTTCTCACTTAGAAGCTCTTTATGCTCTAACCAGTTCCCTCCTGGCAGCTAACCGGGCCAAGCAGCACACAAACAGCATGACAAAATCTCCAGTTGCAGCCAGGGGAGAATCACCTCCTTGGAGAAGCTGTGGGTGACAGCCAAGCCATGCAGCCTTAGGTCAATCTATTGCACTACATACATAAGCATTGGTCTTTTATATTACTCCAGTCTAGGGGTAAACACCTTAATTTCCTGGTCCTCGCAGAGTCCTACAAGGTGCAACACAGATCATTTCCACACTGCTTACAGCTCTATGACAAACTCATTTCTAAAGGGCTACTGTAACTTTTAAAGAGATCTCAATGGGAGGAAAAAGATGGTAGTGTCCTTTACTGCACTCTTGCAATGCCTCAAAAGTAATTTCACATATTTCACTACCAACCTTTAAAAAGAAAGTGAAAAAAAAACCCAACTGCAGTTCTTCCGTTTCCCCTCTACCTCTGAATATCTAGTACAACAAACTTTGGAAAGAACTATCACAGTGAAGACCTGCTCATTCTTAAAGGCATCTGGGACCATTTCTCAGCCTTAATTTAAAAATGAATTTGTTGCAAAATTAACGTACTTCTTAATTCACATGTAATTGTAAGAAACAAGAATAAAAGCAAGCATTAACACAGTCTCAAAATTCCCTCACAATATATTAAACTTGAAGCAAAGGAAATTTAAAACTCTATTTCAAAACCAGACAAAATGTTTGAAGAAATAATAGTTCTTAATTCACATAAAAATCAGGACGTCAGATTATTGTTATGCATGATAAAATTCCAAAACAGATTTTTCAGGGAAGATATTCCAAGAAAAATCAACCTATTTTATTAATAACTATTAAATCTTTAAAAACATATAGAGTCATTAGACAGAAAACATATTTACAAACTAAAAATAAAAATCTGACTAAAAATTCTTAGATTAAAAAGGATAATTTCCAAGTATAAGTACAGACACTGAAATCACTTACATCTTTTAAAATTAGAATCTGATTTGCAGCACGGAGATATTGCAACTGGTGAGTGACCAAAACAGAGATCTTCTGATGTAAGGCCTGACAAATACATCTGCAAAGAGATGTAAAAATTAATTTAAAAAAAAAAAAGTCCTAAAATATTTTTATTATTTCTGGAAAACATCTTCTATTGAATTACGAAGTTTTTAAAATAAGAAGATGGCCATGCATTGTTACTAGATTTATAAAAGCTATACTTAACAAACATGTTTCTTATTTAACTTTTTAAGTTTTCAAGGTAAGGAGAACAAATTACATATTTCTGATCTGGAATAACAGAGGAGGAAATAAGATGTTTCATTAAAATTGTCTTAAACATTCTCATCATCAATGTACATGTCATAACGTGAATTGCAAAGAGAGCATTTAAAAAAAAGCCTAAACTAAAGGCAAGAGAAAGCAAGGCAAGATACTGTGTAAAATTATGGACATATACAGACAATAACAGTAACTTCTTCAAGAGGAGTTTCATAGCAGCTGTAACACTGAGCCACAGAGAGTTCTGGAGAAGTAAACAGTACTACTGATTTAAGCTACATCCAGGTACGCATTGAGGTAAAGAAGTGAGATTCTTGAACCACCTATGACCTTTTCTCATGGATTCAGAGCTTACCTTCCTATCCACTACCTTACCAGAAGTTTCGGATTTGGAGACAGAGGTGAAGAAGGGACTGGACACACTAGAACCATCAGCAAGTGTAGGTGAAACCCATGTAGTTTTAGTAGAATATATATATACCTGGTGTCTTTTCAGTAGAGCCTTGAAAGGACACCAATTCCACAAAATAAAAACAAAACACAACACAAAACCACAGAAGTAGTTTCATGAACCATTTAGAAATGGTTTACAAGTGGGGAGATCTGTAAGCACATTCTTCATATACAACAGGGAGAGCAGATACAGCTGAGATCCAACACTACCAGCGCTCATTGCCTTCATCCTCACAGTAACAAAGCAGAGAGACAAGCCCTCTGAGCAGACAGCCCTTTCTCAGCTACTCACTTAAAAAAACAAGGAAAACCGATACTGTCTAGGACTGAAGTGTTGAGCAACACACCAGCATCTTTGTTTGTATTATGAATGCCTTTTTGAAGATCATCTCCCAGTTTACAGAATCACGGAATAGGTTAGGTTGGAAGGGACCACAGTGGGCCATCTGGTCCAACATTCCCGCCCACGCAGGGTTGTCCTAGAGCACATGGCACAGGACTGCATACAGACAGTTCTTGAGTATCTCCAGTGAGAGAGACTCCATTGAGTTGTTTCTCATGCTGTTGAGCGGTACTGGCACCCATGAACTGCATTTCTAGACAAAATCAAGCAGGAAGACACACTTGGGCAAAATCCCTCTTCAGTATTCAGCTGATGAGGCATGAAGCCTGAAGGGCCAGGCTGCAGCCTGCTCAGAGCAGAACTTTCTGAACTGCAAAGGGACCTTGGCACCACACCTTTTTCTCCACAGATCCACTCCGGCTGGCTCATTTTTGCTAACATACTAACTCCCATTTGCTAACTTGACACAGGAGTGTGGCACTTACCACAAAAGAAAAACAAACAAAAGTGCACACACACACAAATTCTCTCTCCCTCTTCTCCTAAACAAACCCCAACCAAAACTACAGCAATTCAGTAGTAAAAATTCAATGCAGAAATGCAAATAAGCAGAAAAGAGAGTAAGGTGGAAAAAGAACATGACCTTAACAGCAGCGATATCACATTGCTTACTGTGTTTCATTCATTCAATTAACTCCCCATGCAGCTTTTAACATCTATTTTGTCTCTCCTACAAAGACTATAGGAAGTACATGGTTAATACTACTAATTAGCATAATTACATGCAGAAAGTATATTATAGTTTTCCAAATAAACTGGGCAATAAAATTAAGTTAAAAGCAACACTCTTCCTGAGAAAGTTGTATGGTTGATATGCAGCATTCAAGATGGAACTATAAAACCACAATATTCTTAGATGGCCAAGATAAAAATTAATCAAGGCATTTGCAGCAGCATGACTACTTGAGCAGCTGCAATTATTTATACATCAAGTTCTTCATGGGAGCATTACTCTGACGTAGTTACTGTCCACCCTCTGAGCAGTCACTGAAACAAACCACAAGGTAAGAACAGCACCAGCTGAAGACATCCAGCAAAACATAACGTTCCACAAAACCTACAGAAAGAACTGGACAAACATCAGAGAGGCTACAGGAAAGGCCTAGCAGGAAAGTTGCCAAAAGAGAATATATCAAGTATTCACTGAGAAGTTATCTATCTTTTCCCTTACCTAAGTCCCACAGCCCCTATACCACTCCAATCACTGAATTTTCTTTGTGCCAAGTGTACGCCTAACAGCTTACTGGGACAACCCAGTCATTAGAAAATCCAATGGCTCAAAAACCTTGAAATCTTGATCCTGAGCCACAGTGAGCCCACTGTACTTTATGTCTGCATTTGAAAGAGGGTGGGGAAGAAGAGGAAAAAAAGCGGATTATCACAGCATCGGAGCAAACCAATTAGAACTGTGAGAGCTGTAAGTACAGTATCCTGGGTCATCTTGATCTCAAGAGAGTAAGCAAAAAATAACCTTTGTGGAAATTCATATTTCCACTGACATATCAGTTCACTCTTGCCACAATCCACTGGCATGAGCACAGGCATGAAAAATCACAATCAAGAGTATATGCTTAGATCTATTAAACAACTCACTGCTCAGATAGTGCAATAGAAAATTCTGCCAATTAATATACTGTGTCATGATGAAGCACAGAAGTTGAAAAACTAGTTAAAACACTAAGTAAATACTTAACATCTGTTTCAAAACATCAAACTACTTGAGTTCTATGTTCAAAACCGGTTTTTAATTTTTTTCCCAATATTCTCTCTCCTATTCGACAACATTCACTCTGCAGCTTAGCCTGAGCATTAACTTTATACAGTGCCTTGGCTACCACAGAACAGCAAAGCCAAAGTTCAACCCTGGAGTTAAAAGAGAGGCTCAGCAAAATCGAATGTCATAAAAGGGCTGGCACAAAAATCAGAGAGCTCACTGAACTCCTTATTAGTGAAAACTTGGTCTTGTCTTAGAACTGAAAAAAACCCACTCCAAAATAGTCCATAAGTGTTTATTTTTCTATCTGATTCACTAAGGCTTAGTTTCATCATCCATCTACTGCTAAAGATACTGCTCTTATAGCTGAAGAAAAACAACCATCAGTTCTAGGTGAGAAACGCAATTCTAGTTGAATCACCATCTGACAGTGTTTCCCTTTCTTACTGTTGATATGAGAATTCAGGGAAGGTCTGCCGTAGCAGCTGACATAACTGGTCCAAGGCTTCAGACATTTGCTGGAGCACACCAAGAACTGCTACCACCTTTTTACTTGCTGTTTAAAACCCTACAAAATTCACCTTTCTTGTCCTTCTCTATTACTCTCAAGAGGCATACTCTGTTAGTTAGTCTGTGAGCACATTTAATGCGTAACAACATGAAAAATTACTGCACAAACTCCAGTCGCCACTGCCAACTTTATTAAACACACAAATGCACACACAAGTGCACAGTCAGAAAAGATCCTGTCAGAGAAGACCCAAAGGCTCTTCAGCCTTTCTTGAGTACAAGAAAAAGGGAAATGAAGGGACTATGACAGTTGCATCCTCCTCCCCAAATAAGAAGCAATTTAAACTTAAAAGTATTCCTGGCAGATGTTAAATGGGTTGCATGTTTAAGCTCAACAAAAATTTCAACATCCTTGAAAATGTATTCCAGACGCATGCTACCTTTGCCATTACAAAATCCTACTCTGAAGTCCAAGTTTGCATCCTTCGGTGCCATTTCAATCCACTATTTCCTGAAGGTCTGTAGATGAGTTTACACATTAAGTCTTTCCCGTCCAGAAACAAAAGAAAAGCAAACAAAAAAAAAATTACCAAAAAAACCCTCTCCAAATACATTTTTTTTAAACTGACAAGTAGTTTTCTGATGTTTTGTTCTTCTATTCCTCCCCACCCTGGACACCTGAATGTTCTTGACCACCTGCACTGATGTGTGAAGCTGGTCTGCATTTTTTGGAGGTGCCCAAAACCGAAACTTTATTTCAGCTGAGACCTTACACCTACAAAACATAACAGGAGGATTACTTTACTTGTACTGCCAGATACACTACTGGTCATAAATCCCAGGGCACAGTTTCCTTAACATGAGCATGATGTTGATGATTTGTGACCTATCACACTCTACACCTCCTTTTCCATAAAACTACCACAGTACTGATCCCTTGTCATTGTGTGTTTGTGGACTCAACGCTTCGCACTTATCCCCGCTGCACGCACGCGTCTATTAATTCACATCCTGCAACCAAGACCTCCCAGATCCCTCCAGAACTGCCTTTAGCATTGCTTAGTTTTCTACCCCCAAAAATATAGCACCAATGACCTTCATACATCATCAGGAATACCAGAATCAGGACAGACCCTTCTAGAAATTACATTCTTCCAATTCAACAAAAACAAACAAAGAAGCAAACAAACAATATTCTAAGTTAATAAACCTAAGTAACAGTATACTATTGCCCATTTAAAAAGCCAACTGCACTTTAACAGCAAACTGGTATACAGTTAAAAAAATTAGCTTGAGCTTTGATAATGCAGAGCATGAAGTAGGAGACACTGAGAAGGAGGCCTACAGCAACACAGGACTCCTCAGTGCAAAGGCAGTCTTTGTGCTTTTGAATCCTGATTTATTCTCCCTTCGCTATCAGGTTTGCTTTTCTTTGAGACAAGTTGTTCTTTAATCTTTTTTAAGTTTTTATCTTCAAGAACCAGCTTTCTTTCACCTCTGCAAAGTGTCTCTTTAATGATTCTACTTTCTTCCTTACCATTCTTTTTCCCACTCCTTTTTGCAAGTTCACATGCCAGTTTAACTTTACTCTAGTAATACTTATATTCATTTCAATGAAAATAACCACTGAAATGAAATTAAAGCACATGCAGAAAGTGCTCACAGGCATAAAGCCTTTGTTATACTCATTTACTTCCTAAATTTGCTTTCCTCTCCCTTCCCTTTCCATTTCAGTGGATTAGGGAGAACAATCCCCCCGGTTGTTTTCGTACATTTCAAAATTTAGAAAAGTAAAAAAAAAAAAAAGTGTGAAATGTTTGCCAGAGACAAAACTCCCAATCTCCTACTTCTACTATGCTGTCTCTATTTCTACTACACTGCTTCTATTTCTATGTTTACCTTGACAATCATTTATCTCCATCTCATGACAAGTCCCAGCCTCCCCTGAACTAATGCACAAGTATAACTGGTCCACAAAATCCATCACCCTGTTCTGGGCACGAGGTAGCACTGGATGGCTGGAGAAAGCATATAAGCAAACACAGTCTGATGCTTCCTCTGGCACAGATTTCCAGCTTACAAAGTATTAGGAACTTTTTGAGCCAGAGATTTTTGGTATTTAAGTAGCTCTTCGTGAACCGTTCCTATGCAAATTTGCCTATTTCCCCCCCGAACCCATTTCTGATTTAGAATTCATAATATTGATTTGCAACTGCCCCCACAGACCACTAAAGCACTCAACTACACTGGGGTTCTGCAAGTGTTGTGTTTTGGGGTTTTTTTTTCATATTGTGTGATTTAAAAAAAAAAACCAAACAAAAAGTACATTTTTGTGATATTATAAACTTAAAATTTTAAAGTTTTTTGAAAACATACAATGTACAGAGATCACACTTGTGCATTTCACTTTCTGTGAAAAAAACAAAAACAAAACCCCCAAACCCTAACCAACATTACTACAATATGTTCATACATTTTAAACATATTCCCTACCATAAACACTACAAAGCTCATGGAATTTCAACTGTATCATCTAAACTGAAAGATATAACTAATACATTTTTAAGAGCAACACCTATAATACAAAAATAGAAGTACGGGCATTCAAATTTGCCCAGAAATTCTCATTGGGGCTGTAACAACTGCAATGGTACCAGAAACAATAACGAGCATAGACCAGGTGTGAAACACAAACTGAGAAGTCTTGAAGAGATTCTTGGTTTACAGAGATCCCAGTTGAAAGGAAGTAGAGTGAAATCCCTGAAATTAGATACTACCTCCCCAATACATCTGTCGTCAGTGGACAAAGCACGTAATATGTATATGCCCTTAAACACAGCACTGGCAAGTACATGCCAGGGCTATCATTGCTTGGTTCCCCTGACACACTGATTGTACCCGTAATCCCTCTACAGAAGTGAGACATGCTAGCTTTTATCTGCTAGTTTTACAGGACTGATGAGCTTCACTTGCTTCTAATTACCTACACCAACATAACAGCACTTTTTCCTCCAAGTTCAAATGTTACATGAGATTTACAAGCACAGCCCACTTAGAGAGAGAGATATGACACTGGAAGCATTCATGGACTCCTAAGGGTTCCAAAAATGAAATTAAATAGAGTAAGGAAATACTCGATCTGTATATCTAGTTAAAAAAAAATAAATCCTTTTACTCATTTTCCCTACTTCATTTTGCTCCTCCCCTCAAGCACTTCTGGGGCTTAGGTAAGAATGCAATGAGTAAGTTAGGATCTCTTAATCCATGCACTTTGCATGATGGAATTTTCTGCTCTTCTTTGCTGTCAGTTCAATTCTTCCTCACCTTTTCCCGCAATTATGAAGGACACTCGCTACAAAATCATGCCTGCTCCCTTCCCCCCCTGAAGAGGAACACACAGTTACCTCAGACAGCAATAGAGAGACTTTTATCTTTCAGGACATCTAGTCAACTTGCCAGGTGACTCTCCGGTCAGCCTCAACATATGTTTATTCCATGCCCCACTACCCAGCTGCATGTCCACTGAGTTCCTACTGAAGGCCACTACCTAGTTCCAAAGTATTCCATCTGAATAGATGCTGAAGTTCATTACCATACTGTGATAAATGCAGTCACGTCTTCTGCAGCTTTTATCTAGTTCCAGAGAATCAGAACTTTAGATCTGATTTTAAAAGATTCCCAAACTGTCCTGTAACTCTGTCCACTCTCATAAGCACAGAGGAGGAACAGAAAGAAATCAGGCTGATCATCAAGTGAGACTGGCTCCTGTCACTGGGAAAGATACAAGGGAAGGAATAATACTTAGAAAAGAGCATGTTTCAATAAGGAATGAAATATAAATCTCACTCCTAAGAACATGATTTCTGAGTCAATACCACTGATGGGACACAATTTAATTTCTATCTAAACATGATCTGAAACCATATAATCTATAGAAGTATGTTTATAAAGATAAACAGGCAGAGTAGAAAATTTCTTGGGATCTAAGTGCAACTGAATGATTTTCTCAGAAATCACATGCTATTCCGAGCTTCATCATACAAGGAAATGTTCTACTGCATCTATAATGGCTGTCCTTCATTTCAAAACTAGAGGTCTCAAAATACTGCATTTCTTAAAAGTTATTAAAAGCTATTTTTATTTAAATACATCTATAAAGGCATACTTTCATATATACCTACAAATATGTGACAAACCATAAAACAATACTGGCACCCCCCTACTGGAAAAAGGCCTACTGTTAAATATCAAAACAACTCACAGGAAAAAGGTTACAAATAACATAAAAATAGAAAAACATGAAAACAGAAAATCTTCAGCTTATACCTTCCTAGTCCCCAGGGAACCTGATCAGGAAAGAGGAATGCATTGAAAAACTGGCTTTATCTGCTCCATCAGCCATAGAACAACCTGACTGTATCACGAAGAAATTCTTAAGAGCCACAATCCCTTATTAATAATATCATGGACTGTTTTCCCACTGGAGATGTGCTACTTGCATTCTTTCTCGTTTGAAAAATATTTATATATTTTAAACTGTTTACTACAGAAGCCAAACAGAATGAGGGAAAGCAGCAAATGTAATAAACCAGCTGTCCACAGACCATAGCTCTAGGGAATTACTAGGAACATACCTATCTTTGATGTAAACACAGACTAGACGCTTGTAAAGGAATTAAACATTAATATAAAATTACAAGAAAAAAAAAGAGCGAGTGAACTGAACAATATCCACTTCAGATTCTCATTAAAAAAATCCTGCTTCTTCCATCTTGTCCATTGTTTTAAGCCTTGTGGTTTGGACTCCTGGGGGGTAGCCTGCATGAAGTGATGTCTGAGACATTCCTTAGCACCATGTTCTAAGAAATCATTCCTGCCCAAGCGCTTTGTCTTCTCCACATTTCTAGCACTATTCAGGAAGCATTAAAGAACATGCTTTGAGTTGTTTTACAAAGCAAGCTACTGAACATAACACTCTCCCCACTACCCCCAGCACCTTTTACAGCTTCCATGAAGGCCTCAGAAGACAACTTCTGTTTGTGAAAAAACCCTCCTTTAAAATCTTGCACAGCGAGGCATTGCTCAGTTTTCCTTCCCACTACTACTCCACCCAGTCCATTTTCTAAAAAACGCTTTCATTCTACTTTTATGTGTTTTGCTCCAACCGATCTACAGCTGACGAAAATAAAAGAAAGTACAGAACAACCTCAGCTGGTTCTCTGAGTTTCAAATTCTTTGAGATAACCTCCTTATTCCTCCTCACCTCCACACATTTATCAGCAAAACACACACTGTGCTCACAGAGCAATGGCTTCTAGCTTCCAGTTTTGCAGTAGGATGTAGTGCTGCCAATGTCGCAGCTCACGTAAAATACAGAATAAGTCAAGAGGCAGCCTGAACTCCTTCACAAGGCACCACTGTACTTTCCTGTTATCCTCTTCATGAAAAGACCTTAAGACTTCAGGTTAACAGCTCAGGTGGGTGCACTTTCAGAACTCAACCACCGATACGGTCAGATGCTGGAGTTGCAGAGAGATCTTGTGCAGAAACAGAAAACCAGCAGCTAAAGCCTAGAGAGCTTCAATAGGCATTAAAGGAACTGAATAGCATACGTGAACTACAGAAGTAATGAACTCCATCTACCAGTCATGGCAGGTAAAAAATTAACATAAAGCCTATGCATCATAAATCTCTTACTCCATACTAGCTGATGGAAACAAACATTTGAAGAAATCAATAAAATAAAACAAAATGTTGATGGAGTTTCAGAGAGTCCAGATTAGAAACTGAAAACATCAATAGGATGCACAATTTTCAAATTTAGATACTAAAAGCTTCCACTTATGGGGACAAAAGAACATATATGCCGATGCTACTCAAGGCAATTTCTATGCCCATTTCTGCAAGATAAATTTTTATGATTGTCTAGGGGTGGACAGGAGGGAACAACAGTAAAACCAAATTAATTCATGTATTTGGAGCATGGAATTCCAAGGATGCAAGTATGATTAAGAAAACGTTCTCATTGAAGGCCTCAACCAAAACCCAGTGAATTCCATCAATGGAATTTTTTAATTCTATTTCTAATAAATTCTAGATTATGCCTTTTAATACAGAGAGTTATAGCCTATGAAGAAGCAAGGACAAAACACTGGCTGGAAGTAACTGAATTACTCTCACACTCATTATGAGCCGTAGATTAGGGAGTTTCAAACAGAGAGACGGAGAAGAGGAAATTCATTGAGAAGGGAACCTGACATTAATGAACACTCTCCTATTTTTTGGGGAATGGAGGAAGGTCCAATATCCCTCTCTTACATGGCAAAGTTATGCATTTTCTTTTCATCGAATCATAGAATCAGCTGGGTTTGAAGGTACCTCTGAGATCATCAAGTCCAACCCTTGATCCAACACCGCTGCGGTTACTAGACCATGGCACTAAGTGACACATCCAGTCTCTTCTTAAAAATCTCCAGGGACAGAGAATCCACTACTTCCCTGGGCAGCCCATTCCAACGTTTGATCACCCTCTCTGTAAAGAAATTCTTTCAAATATCTAACCTAAACCTCCCCTGGCACAACTTGAGACCATGCCCTCTTGTCTTGCTGATAGTTGCCTGGGAAAAGAGACCAATCCCTTCTATTTCTGCTCTCTGCAATCTACTCTGCAGACCATGTTCCCTGTTTCACCTATCAAGAGAAATTTCAACCATTCAAGAACCAAAACAAAAAATCATTCAAGAATCTAAGACAGTTCTGTCCTTTCCTTTAGCCACTTGAATTAAGTGCTTATTACTAGCAAATTAAGTGCAGGAAACTAAGAAGTGATTTAAAATCCCACCCCATATTATTCTTCACTCAGTACTAATATTAATAAAACACATTATTCATAAACCCCAATACTCACGTATGAAATCTGACATTTTCCTTAAGAAAATGCCATAAATTCCCTTAAGAATAATTCTAGATATAGTATCTACAAAACAGATTTTTAGAGGGTTTTTAAAAATAAAGAACAAAACCAAAGACACACAGTTGGGGAAAATCTTTCAATTACATAAAATAGAGGAAAAACAAACGCAGGAAGCGAAGGTATTAAGTTTTGTGAAGAAATCCATCTCCTCAGAAATGCTTTCTCAAGTTTTTCTATAAGGAATTACAGTATAACATTTGCACTGTAAATGAAAATAAAGCGGTAACATACTTTTCAAACAAATGTCTTCCGACTTCGGCATCTACTGCACTCAGTGGATCATCCAAAAGATAGATGTCTGCATCTTGATACACAGCTCTAAAAGGTATAAAGAAATGTCAGTATCACAGTCTTACATTAGTTTACTTTAGTCACTGAAGTCTGGAAATTTTTAGAAACAATAAAAAACCACTAGCCTGGCCAGGTTTACACGGGCCTTCTGTCCCCCACTCAGAGTAGCTCCACGATCTCCTATTACTGTTAGGTCACCATTTGCTAATAATTCCAAGTCCTGTAAACATGAAAGAACAGAGAGCAATATTTTTTTTTTTAAATCATTTTAACTTCAAAGACCGACAAAGCTGCATCAACATAACATTTTCTTATTTAAAAAGTATTAACATCTCACTTTAAAATACAAGGTTTCATACTAAATGAAATACCTGCAGTTACTTTATGACTGCACTTTCAGGAAAAGGTAACTAAGAAAGCTGAAAAAATAGATGAGATCCTGAAGTTCATGTTTTCTTCAGAGGAAAGTGCACTACTATTCTTAGTCTTACAAGGAATATTTGGGGATTCAGAAAATCAAACAAAATACTAAAATGTCTAGCAGTAAATTAATTCATTTTTATTTGAAAAAAATTAGCTGTCACAAGAAATAAAAATTGAATTATTATCAGTAAATTAGCTTGCCAATGTCAATAAAAACTGCATTACTTTTATTCTTACTGCAATGTATTCAACAGAAACAACATTCATCACAGATTTGGTTAATTTTGGGGTAGGGACTATGAATAAGACAAAAAAATTATATGGTGTTCCATATCAAATCACTATCCAGGAAATACAGAAGTTTTATATTAAGCTATAACACATATTCTTAAAAGTTTTTTCACAGCTTTTATAAGATACATAAATTTGCAAGAAAAATATGAAAGTAAATCTACCATCAAATATGAAGTGTGGATTTTTTTAATGCAGTTTGCTGTCTTTTAAAATCATTAAAACTTTAAGTTTATATAACAGCATATGACTGATCTCAGCAGGCGATATTAAAACTATCTGCCATGTGTAAAAACCTTGCAAAAAATGTTCATTACAGCAACCATCTGCTTTTCACCTGTGTCGCTGCTGACAGGAATATCGTAACATGCTGCATAAAACCTTTTTAGCTGCCAAGCAAAACGTCTGTTTCTTGACAAATCTGGCTTAATCCTCTTCTATATCTCATGTCACAAACTCCTTTGCACACAGACCTTTCAAAAATATTTTTTCATAAAACTACTTAGGTTCAGCAAGTTCTCCAATATATAGCCTAGGGTTCTTTTGATAGCTGTTAGTAACACATAACACATGATACACATGACATTTACTTTAAAGAAAACCATCCAGAATATTTACAAAATGGAAGTCACAAATAGTGCTAGCTTGATCATTTGTTTTCCGCCTCTTATTGCATTTGCACACACCCCTACCAAAATATCCGTGAAAAGGGCTAAAATGCAATTATGAAATTAAATAATAGGGAATAGCTTTTTCAAAAACGTGTCTGTGCTTCACAAAAGCTACGTCTCCCCCTAGTGGAAGTTTTAAGAATTACAAGAAGGTGCTTACAAAGGGATGGCAAAAATAATTACACGTATTTCTGTTAAGCAACAGGGCTTATTTCATATACTACTAATAATAATCAATTCCATATATTACATATTGCAGCATGTACCACAAGCCTAAAAGAACACTACGATAAAAATAACGAACATGGAAATAAAACACACAGAAAAAGCCTTACCTTTTTAAGAGCACAGACTTTTAAAACTTTTTCATATTTTTCTTTCTCATATTCCTTGTCAAACAGTATATTACTTCTTACTGTGCCAGAAAACACCCAAGGCTGCTGAGAAACATAAGCAATTCTTCCTGTAACATTTATCAAACCTTTGTCTTTAGGCAGCTCACCAAGCACGGCACTTAAGAGAGAAGACTGGAAAATATTAAAACAAAAAATAATTAAAAAGTTTGGTTGCATTAAAGACATTACAGAGACTGAGCAGTGTTTACTGGCACGATGGCATATTTCACTCTGCCACTCAAACTACTGCTAACAGTAGAAAACCACTAGTAACCTCTAGATGCAGTCTAGAACCAACATACAAAGTACTGTCTAACTCCAAACCACACCCAGAAGGACATCAGCCTTTCTTGAATGCCAGTATCTTGATGTGAAGTGTGTTTTTATACACAGAAAGGAAGTTTACAGTTTTAAGTTTCTAGTTTTCACATTTAAAAGACTCATAAAAGCGTTATGAAATGGGATAAACACTAAGACTTACTTTTCCAGCTCCTACGGGTCCAATCACAGCCAATAGTTCCCCTCGTCGGACAGTAAACGAAAGTTGTTGAAGTGCTGGTGTTTCTGAACTCTGTGAATTTGAGAAAAAGTTTGGCTTCCTTAGTAGTGAAATTTACACCATCAAAATAAATATTTAGAAATAGAAAATCATGTACATAAATCACTATAAACTAGCAACCCATATGACCACCATAATTTCAAGCATACAGTTGGTCTCTTTGGTAATTCATTAACATTTCTGAAAGCCCCTCATCTTTCACCACAAACAAGAAACAGATAAAACAGCTTTCAAGGAACAAGGAATCCAAAGGCAGCAGAAGCAGTGCTTCCTCAGAGCCCAGGTATCCTCGCTGCAGCTCAGCACAAGGCTGGAGTGGCAGCCTCGGAAATAGGAGCTCTCTCCGCTGGCCACCACAATGGCATTCACGGCCACAGCACGACATACTCAGCAACTCCAAGTAGAAAGACAAACGGTGGAAAAAGGGAGGGCTGGAGCTCTCTCAGAGCCTCAGGAAAGCCAGGTTTGTGTTTCCTCTAGTCAAGGCTCTATCCAAAGTGAAAACAGAAAAATGCCATTTGATTTTACAGAACTTCATCTTGTATACTGTGTATTCTCACAGACTTTTCATGGACAACGTAATGGGCTATTTGTATGAAAATATCCTACCCTAGGATTGTTTGTTTAATGTTCCTTTTTAGTATGCCTATCCTTTATGTTACACTACTGATAAGAGCTTATTTCCTAACATATTTTGCACCTCTTCTATCGAGGTTGTAAAAACGTCTACTTGTGAAGAGAAAGGATGCTCATGTCTTTAATAGCTATGCTAAACTGCAATTTCTAAGGACCTGGTGCAGCTCCCTCTCAATAAAGCAAAACAGCCTCATAACAGAATCTGTCTTTATACACATCTTAGTCTTCACTAAGCATGACTGACACCAAAATGCAAACAGTAAAATATATGCATTTAAAAAAACCCAAACTAATACTTCTATCAAAGGATCAAATGAAAACTCAGTCTTAAGCTGCAAAAATGAAAGAGCGAGGTGAAGAATAACTTAAAATCTCCAGCCACCTTTGAAGTTCAAGTGAAAGAAGAGGCCACCACCTAACCCTGCACAAAAGATGTGACAAGACCAAGTACTAGGAGTGCAAAAAGAAGAAGCCTGAAATTCGTTTCAAATTATTTGGGAGAGACAGAAGTACAGCATCCATCCACATCTATGACAGCTGGGAGAACTGGGCTAGCACACACGTTCTCACTCATGCCAGGAGAAATACTCAGCCAGGCAGCACCGCACCCAGAGCTCACAATACCCACCTCACAGAAGCACGACAGGGTTCACATAAAATCAGTCAGACTGTGAGAACCTGAACTCATGTGTGTTGTGCAACTCTGCAAAACTCCTTTCGTTGCCATTATAAACTTCCACAAGGTGGCATCAGCGGGACTTTTTTCCTCTTCTCCACACAACCCCACTCCCCCAATCAGCATTTGACCCCGAATTTGATTCCCCGGTCCAGAGGACATAGCCAAGATGCTCAGCTAGTGCTAAGATCAGGGGAACTCTACCAACTTATGGCAGTCAAGGATTTCTTTTTTTTTTTAAATACAGAGTTTGTAGGAAGTATCTCTTATTAAATGAGCGTCTATATGGAAAAAGTAAATAAGCTTTCAGACACACAGGCCTTTCTTCAGATCCCTTGAGGCTGTGCTTCTGAATTCACAAAAGTGCAAAGAGACTCCCTTCCAATTTCAGATTTTTAAAAAATGTGTCATAAGAGCCTAAAACCATTACAGAAAATTTTAACAAAGTTTTTAAACTATTACCAACATACTGTATATTAAAGCAGTATTGCAAGATTTCACAGAGCCTACACGAAAGTAGTAATGCAAGCAAACAGCACAGCCAAACACACCGAAGGGGAATGGTATTTTTGCAAAATAGCATTCTTTATAATTGAAGACAATTTGTCTTGAATTAATCACACCTATTTTTAGGCACTAAACTGAGGCACTTAAATTAGAGCACAGACTAATATTACAGCTAAGTTTACCTGACAGCTCCTTACCACAAATGCCCCAGCTCCCCTGCGCCCTGTCAGCTTGCTGTGTCTTTAACTTTCCTTCTTCTGCCATTTGTTTTTGCCTAACCTTGAATATGGATTGTTCATGGGACTCAGCTATCAGAAAACAGATCTCATTAAAAGTGATTCATTTTCTATTGCTTTATCCCTCCGACCTGGTTCACCACAAGGTCATACATAACAACCTGCACAGTGGAGGACAAAAGATCACAAGAATGATCCCTTCAGGGGTTGTAGCTCCTCAGGTGAGTTTGGGCAGACCTTACATGTCCGACAGCCAAGGGAATGAAATACTTCTGCCCATCTCAGGGATACTGCACAGAAGTATTACACTATTTAGGCTCCTCACATAAGGACTAAAATTACATGGGATAAATTTGGCCTCTGTTCAAATGCTGGAAATTTAAATCTGAAGTTGCTCAGTTGAGCAGACAGACTGTTCTGTAAACTCAAGGCACATCCTAGCCTGTGGTACTCAAGATAATACTTGCCTTAGTAAAGCAAGAGTGTGAACAGGAATTAACTGGTTTTGTTTATCTCTCGAGAAATTGTAATACACTATGTTAGGTTGTTTTCCTAAAAGTCTTGCCAATAACCCTTTTTTGTACTTCACATGATTTTGGATTTGTGGATTGGTTGTTGGTTTGGGGGTTTTTAGTAGTGCTCTTCTGGCACACAATCTTTAAAAATAAATTATCATCCATCTGTACAGTGTCTGTACTTGTTTCTCAAGTGTCTAGAGAAACCTTGTCAGGGTAACAAGCTAAGCCAGTTACTTGATATGCGATAGGCCATTCCTATTATTCCTTTCATAACTCATCTAGATTGGAATTTATCGTCTTTTCAGTGGGCAGTTCTATAAAATTATTTTGTATCACTGTAAGAGTACAGAAGATAAACTTCCTGAGCAGATCTGAACAGTTCTGGGAGAACTATTTTTCTCCCATGCACACTGCAATTAAATATCATAATGAAAATTACATTAGCAGTTTTGTGGATGGTTTGATGGTTTGGGGTTTTTTTAAATTGAAAGGAAACCAGTAATTCCAGTCATGCTGTCCTGCTTTACGCAACATAAGCAACTCATAAAAAAAAAAAACAAACAACATGTTTTATGGGCACATTATGCAACCATTTCCTAGAAACTGTTAACAGTGGTACCAAAGTCAGTTTGGGAAGAGAATAAAGATTAAGAAATGCATTCCATTTTGCATTAGAATGTATTCACAATCAAGTCTTTCATATCAAGTAATTTTTAAGAATTTGGTCAACGTCTCATAAATATTGATGTCACAGAGAACTCTGAGAAAGTAAATAATGTAGCAATTTCCATTTGCAGCTGAGTAGCAGTAGGTAGATTCTCAGATATGTTTTCACACCTGGTCATCCTTGGGACACAGCAGAGGTCGGGGAAGAGGGTATAAAAAGGGAAATATGTGACATGTCTTATTTCCATTACTTTTATATGCAAAACTCAGTTTTAGAGTTTCCAGCATTTGTAATGGAGACTGAACCCTCCCATTTGCAAGGATGCTGGCAGGTTGTAATAGCTCCAACAATTATCACAAATTGCTGCTTACCATAGGAATTGCAGTTTTGATACAGACAACCTCCACCTTTCTTACACAATAAAGATGCATAATAAATTTATTGCCCATGTATCATCTGTTTTTCTAGTAATTTTGGTGGGTTTGGCGCGTTTTAAGGAGAGAAAAATTTGTAGCTGAACAGTCTCAATTAAAATACAGAGTAACAAATACATGCTGACCCGTATACAAAGCTTTCAAATTTGTTATGAGAAGTATATTGTACTGGTTCTAGACTAATGGACTGATTAAGCATTCAGTTCACAGAAAAAAACCCCACATGATAAGGTCCACCTTACTTTGCTGTCTGTCCTTGATTCCAATTTTAGTATCTTGCCAAAATACAGTGCTCTTTAATAACAAGAGATATTCTCACATAGAAACACACAGTTTTTCATTTAGTGTAACAGTCAGGAATAGCTACTTTAAAGATGCACTTCATAGTGTTTTCAGTACTAATCTACAGTTAGCTCAATGTACTGAAAAGATTCTTGTACTCAAAGGAGAGGATACAAAACATCGGCACACTACACACAGACGCTGCACTTCAGATTTCAAACGCCTGTAGCACGAGTATACTTTACATTTACTACAAGTAGATTTACCTTGTCCCAATAGCAAGTCAAATCCTGAACATGAAGAATGATATTCTCATTATCACCATGCAGTTGTGGCTTGAAGTGTGAGACCTCATCAAGCATCAGAAAGTTCTGCAATAAAAGCACAGGATAATTGCATAATGTGAGACCAAGAATGGGAAAGGAACCCAATCACGTTTTTTGATAGCAGCATACAGAACATTAATTATAGCGTTGGAAAAAACAACCACAAACTGATCAAGGAATTACATTTCCAAAGCAATGCACAACTGTAACAGTGTACCTCTAACTATCTAGCTCCCCCCCAAAAAAAACTCCAAAAGTGCACATTTATTAGAACAACCACCTGCTCAGTAAAGAATTCCAGAAGGAAATAGACTTTAAGAACCTGTCCTGTCTTTCCCTTGAAACACTGACAAGTCTTAAGATTGTTTAATTTCCCTTTCCAATCAGAAGAGGTAAAATCCCCACTGCAACACCTTATCATTCCACTGCTCTGATAGCAAATACTTGTTATTTCATCCGAAGAATGATAAGGACACAGTAAGCAGCTGTCCACTGTCCCTATTAAGCATTCTTCATGTGACAAAAAGAAGACAGAACACTATCTGAACCTCTCCTCCTTTCAAATTCCTGGGCATTAATAAAAAAAATTGCTTATATCTGCATTACTGGTTTATTATACTTTCACTATTGAAATTCTGCATTATATCCCAATCAGAGAACCTTTCCTTCAAGTATGCACTTTGTACCACAGCCACATTTCTAGCACACCTTGCCTGATGCTAGATTATAAATAGGTCAAACAAATTTAGAAAGGAAAGAGGCAAATTCCAGAGAAAAATTTCAAGGATAACAGTTACCACAATTTTAAGACAAAATCTCAAAAATTCTAACATGCTCTGAATCACAGAATATAAAGATCTTAAATAGGCATCAGTACACAATATTTTCAGAAGATAATGAAGGTCTTGATCTTAGAAGCCAAGATTAGTTAACAAGTACTTAGCTAACAGTTTGCAGGTGAGAGATAGCTGCTGAAGACTTAACAGCAGTCAGTAACTAACAGGAACCAGTAGGAGGATGGCAGGAGCCACGGAAGGGCAGGAGGAATACTGCTAGGTGTTAACAGGCACAGAGGTACTGCTCAAACTCCAGCGGTATTGTTACAGGGAACAATGAGAAGTCAAGCATTTTAATGCAGCACTCCTAGGTGTACGACACACTCTTGTTCCGTTAATACTAGATATCAGCATTACTGATGTTTATCCTTATTGAAGCTGAGTTTTCACTCCAGTACTGAAACAGGACATGAGCTAGGGCTCACATCTGGCCTCCACAGATGATAGGGTAGTGCAGCGTACAAGAAATATGAATCCTACAGCTCCCATCTGCCTGCTTTGTTCTTCAAGCCTCCACATATATGTGTATCTGTCCACACGTTCCTCTTACTTCAGAAATGTCTACAATACCTCTTTGCCATGTACACTCTTCTACATTTTGGCCTGCTCTACAGTGCACATGTTTTTACACATGCATACACAGCAACACAGCTTCCAAAACAGGTTATTTCATTAAAAATCCCAAACGGCAAAACTAAAACAAGGCTGCATTTGTCAGTGGTGTTAAAACAAAGTTAGAGTAAGAAAAGAAATACCCTTCAGATCAATAACCGTACCTTGATTCGTCGGATGCTAATCACTGCCTCAGATACTCTTTCAACAGCCGAAGGGAAGAACAGAGTTACTGTCAGTCTCACTGCACCGTACAGGGACACTGCAACAAACACCCGACTTGCAGAGATAAAATTTCCAAGCAGTACATATGCCATGAAAGTCATGAACACTGTTATTTTGCTTGCCACAAAAAAAGAGGCCAGGTTCAGTCCGCGAAGGTAGGAGCTTTTCATAACCATGGAGATTTCCTTCCTAAAAATATAAAAAAAATCACATCAATCTCTCTCATTACTGTTGCCCTCAACAACCAGATGAGGTAAACGCCCTCTTAGGATTTTACTTTCATATCCTTTCTCCTCCCCTTACATCACCCCAACTCATACGTAAAGAACTGTGAAGAAACCACGTTATATGGTAAACAATAACAAAAAAAAAGGAATTCAAGAGGCTTAGAAATTTAGTGAGGAAATTTACTATATTTAATATTTTAGCAGCTATAGAAAATAATTATTTTTCAGAGACAGAAAACCGGTGTACTGCTTTTTTGTGCTTTAGTCAAACTAGTATTTTAGTTCAGATTCTAATCTGCTTCAAATATTTCTGGGTTGCATGCAATAGCAAAGAGGAAAAAAACCCCTGTATAAAAGGCCAAGCACCCACAAACTTCTTATCCTTCCAATACCAAAATCCAATAGAGTTCAGTCACAAAACTCATGACAAGACTAACACATACTCTCCAGCTGAAAAAAAAAGGGCAACTTCCAAGAGATCAACAGTTTTGCCCATAACCCAAGTATCTGCCATTATTCAGCTGCTGATCCTCGAACTTGATCACAGAATTTAGAGTATTTCCTTTCATCTCAGTCTAAATCCTTCCCAGTTTGGACCCTGCTCCTAGCTTCTTCTGCTCTAGGAACTGTGGTTCATAAATTAAGAAAATACTGATCTGTGAGGCAATTGTTCTGCCAGTCATTGCCCAAGCTAAGCAGTGACTGAAGTACTGCTCAGACACATAAATCTCCCTCCAGCAACTGAAAAGCTGTTGATGCATATGTTCTCAATTTCCACTTCAGTTAAATTGCAGTTTCTATTTCTAAATGACTCATCAAGTCCAACCCTCAAGATGTTACTGCACTATCATCCACTACAACATGATGCTATCAGGCTTAAGTCCTTATTAAAATAATCATTTTTCTTTATCAAGAGAGCATAACAACTTATTCCTTCCCCATATATTTTATTTTTGTCTGCCTGAAAAAATATCCAAGTCCCAAAACAATTCCTTAATTTCTCTTTCCAAATAATCTGACTATTCTCAGGGAAAATCTTCATAATTTTGATCACCTTCCACTTGGAAGTATAGATTGAGATTAGAAACTCAAATTGGGATTATACAATTTGAAGGAAATTAAGTGCTCACTTGATGAAGAAAAGGATGCAGGATGGGTTACTGGAAAACTAGTTAAAGCAATTTTCCCACTACACTTGCCAAATTGGCTGAACTGACAGACTTTCAAAGAGTTTCAAAGACTTACTTTTTCAGCTTAAGAGTTCACAATCTCTGATCTCCAGAGTACAGAGAAAGAACATGTGTATGTAAACTATTTGAATTGGGTCTAATTCAATTACTTCTACAACCCTGGATGAAACTCTTTTTTCCCACCCTTTAATAATCCTTAATAATCCTCTCATTATCTATGGACAATTGGCAAGTTTTTTGTGCTACTCTCGATAAATATCAGATAAATTATAGCCTACTCACAGGCTGCATATAATATATTACACTGTCTTAAGGGGCAAAGTTATATAAAAGGAAATTAGTATGAACAGACATAGGAAAAAAGAGCAAAGGAGGAGTTCAGGGGTCATCCTAGCCACTGTCAAGACGCACTGTGGAAATACTGAGCAACAAATCACCAGGCTAAATTCAAGACTTTTAACTACAGTTTTCCACAGCACAGTTGAAGAAAAGAAAGATGGCTCAAGATGTGTTCTGCAAGAGCTTATTTCTCTCTATCACTAAAAAAGAAGCCTGTAATCCTAACGAGGTGTTAAACTTGGAAGTCTGAAGTTTAGTGATGGGACGACAATGCCCACTGAGGAAGCTTCCAATAAAGAAATAAGCCTCTCTGGCTCCATGCAAGACAGCAAAGCTTTCCATTCAATCAGCACAATATCCTATGATCTAATAGGGGAAAAGATTACGTGCATGAGAAGAAACATCTCAGGGAACATCTGCAAGTTTGCAAGCCTGCAAATGGACGGAAAGGAAAAAAAATCCTTTAAAGTAAATGAATTCCAAATAAAACAAATTTAAAAAAAAAAATCAGATAATCTATAGCAAATTAACAACCTTCTATTTACATGCTGGAGAGGGACACAACGTGAAAATTAAATTATGAGAAATATGGACTCAAACTCCTACAGTTATCCTTTAGCACTGAATGCTCTTACAGTGTCAAGAAAAAAGGCAAATATTGATTGCAAATCCAATTTATTAATATGTTTTAATTTGATGCCAGTGGACCTCTGAAATGAAATGTCATAGGATACTAAACTCAGCTGGCTTTCCCAGCTGAACACCTAAGGAATTTCTGATCTGCTGCCTTACTTTCCTCCACCTTTCCCAGATGGCTTGAGCAGTACATAAACACAGAAAAGGAAGCAGAGTAGTACATTAGGATGCTATCATCCAGGACAGAAAGTCGGATTCCATATATTTCTGAGAAGGGAGATGTCTCTGTATAGGTTCCTTGCTATCAGTTTACAGAACTGTGAGGATGAAATTGTTGCAATACAACAACTACATTTTATTAGTTGCTGTTTTTAAACACAACCATAAAATGAAGTATAAAAAAGCCAGAATTTATAAATATCAAAGTTTGGAGGGTTTTATTCACTTTTTAATCGCCTTAGAATGTATTTTCATTCCTCCACTCTTGCTGTATATTAAAAAAAAGTAAATCCCAAGACATTTAACTAAACTGCATTTTAAAGCACAAAATAACACACTTATTCAAATGTAAAAAAAAAGGCAACTGATACTAGTCATATACCAAGCTGTATCTTTCCAGGATTACCTTCTTAAACCATTCACAAGTTCCGCAAATGACTTTTCCCAAGCATACATCTTTATTATCTTCATACCACTTATCACTTCATTCATGGTCCTAATCCTGACATCTGTTAAGGCAGCTGTCTTGCTTCTGTAAACAGCACAAAGGAAAAAAATTTCAGATTCTCTAAAAAAGACAATTTATGATCATATAACATACTCATATACATGAAGCTTTTGCTTTTACATGTAAAGATGATTCACATAATTGTAATTGCACTAAAGAGTCTTCCTAAAACAGTATCTTAAAGCTGACACACAGCAGACAGACTTGGAATGTCTGTATTCCTGGTATTACTTGTTCTCAGGAAACTGTGAAGTGATTCTATGTTCAGAATTACATGTTAACTTGTGCAAAGACATGGCATTCCTTAAACAACATCTCTGTCTACCAAAAAACCCTCAAATTAAAACATTCGCAACTATGAGAACTAAACAAAAATCAGAAGATTACTTTAAAACAGAAGATTTCAAAATGCCAAAACAACCACCCTTCTCATAAGGCTCTTTTGATGTTGTTAAATAAACTGGCCTCATTTGTGTCTTTCTAGGATTAACTCTAGTTGAAGCAGAGATTACTTAGTACATGAGCTACAATTTATTACAGATAATCTAAATATGATTTTGTTTAACAAATAAATATTATTTAATCATTAACTGTAATTAACACTAATGTAAATATGCCTATTTAAGTGCCACATTATGTTTGCGCTGATGAGCAAACTGGAAAATATATATAATTAAATAATAAAGTCACAGTTTTAATTAGGAAAAAAAGCACTGAAACTTAGAAGCCACGTAATGAATGCATTAATTATGCTAATGGAGCCTATTACAATTCTGAATTCATTCATGTAGACAAACATACTTTGTACATAGCGAGCTATGGCAGACCTTATTTTGATAACACATACCTTTACCTGCTAAATTACTTATTTTTGCATATACCAATGAAAATTAAGATTCAAAGAGCATTTAAAAAAAAGTCTCTTTACAAAGAGTGACTGGACTTTGCCAGCTTAACCTGCCCCCTGTAAGATTTCTCAGATAGAAATCTCTGGAAGAAATAGCCATATTTAAAGAACATAACTAGATGGAATTTCAAGCACCTACTCGTCATATTAAAAAAATTTCTCAGCACCAGCGTTCCATAAATGTTAGGATGGCTGAAGCAGGGTATTAAAAAATATTTATTCAAGAAAGCTGACAAAAGGAATGTAGAAACTTAGCTCTAATACAATCAGGGACTCTTATAACACTGAGAAAGATTACTTAGCCTAAATCAACCCTACTGAGATGGAACAAGATTATCTTTGCTACTTCATCTTTTGCTCTTTCAAAAATAAACAGTAGAAAAAACAATTCCTCAAAGAACGTAACAGCTCAATATTTCTTCCCCATACACACACCACCACTGTAAAGGGCAAAATTTAGCAACATATTGTTCATGTCTCTGCAGCAGCAAACAAAAATTATCACCTACAGTCTATTGGAAGTCACTTAACTTCCAGGCTCGGTGTTCAGATAACAGAAGGTTGAAGATGATTCAAAATAATAAAGTTAACAGAAGTTTCTTAATCAAAAAGACTATAGTTCTCATAAACCAATTTCTCAGTTTTCCTGCTGAAATGTTATCATAATTTAACAATCCTCTTTCAGATTCCTTTAAAATGTTCACGAGGTTGGGGCAGGAGTGCTATTTTTTTTTTAAGTTACACTCTCCTACACCTCAATAAGCATATTTTGTACATACATACCAGAAGCCACAGCATCAGTAATATTATATAATGGCTTCAAGTACACAGACATCCAGTGCATTGACAATTAACTTACAGCAGAGAAAGACATGTCCCCGGTTTTAAAAATATTAAGTTCAGAGTACATGCAGATCAGTCTGACTGCAAAACCCATGCTCACACAGCATTATAAGAGTGTAATAGGAAAGAACCTAAAAATTCTTCAACTCTCTGAGAAGTCCCCTCTATAATACTTATAACCATTCTACATTAAGCAAGCTGCAAAATTCCTTTTTGTTTTCATGAGGCATATTTGGTGGGTTTTAATCATGCCTGACACAACAGTTACATATAGTGTTTCTCTTAAAAATTATAAGGGCTTTAAATGAGACTTTTACAGTTGCATGGCTAAGCAGTAAAAGGGTTGTGCTCTTGGGAATAAATATATCTAAGTTGTCTTCAGTCCAATAATTGAACTATTTCTCAAATAATATATTATTAGGTCATGTGTATTTTGCAAAACTTCCAGTACTTGTGCAAGTAAAAGCAATCCTGCAGACTACAGTGTACACCATTCCACAGGATACTTAGTCCATCTCTGCAAACTCCTACAGCACTGCAGCCAATGACTGCATCATGAACTGGTATGCATATGTGCTTACAAGACTGAGTCACAAGTACAATGCTGAATAATAGCGCAAATTAGCTGCCACACCGAGCGTGCTTGGATTTTAGCAAAAGCTTTAATCCTTAAATTACTTCTTCATAGGCTGATTTCCTTAAATCCATGCAGATTCCCAGCAACTGCCATGTGAAAACACTCATCATTAGACAGAGCTGAAATCTATTCCAGTTTTACCATTAACTCCTTCTGTTCACTGCACACTCACAAAGATCTGTGCACATGGAGACCAGTGAAAGTTTTTCAGGTTAACAAATTCTTTTCCTTGTACTGCATCCAAACAAGTGGCCATGGGTAAAAAAAAACCAAAATAACATTATATTGCCACTGATTCATTTTTAAAATACATACCTTCAAGAAAGAGATTTTTGTCACCTTGTTGCCTGACCCTGAACAAGTCCCTTACTCTCGCTGTGCCTCAGTTTCCCATCTGTAGATTGGGGCTATTAATGCTTACTGCCATGGATAAGCAACACTAGTTAAGCACTAAGTATTTTAACTATTGACTCAAGCCTCAAAACCTCAAAAACTTAAACTAAAAAAACCATCAACAGTGAAGTAGCTTGATACTTATGCATGCATATTGCACATGCAGTGAAAATGCACATCTAAGAATATACTGCAAGTGCTCTACAAACAGGTTTTATCATCTAAAAAACCTAAGAATTTGACAGAGAACACTGAATGAATCATTATTTGAGAAACAGCACGTGAACATTATTTTAGAAATAGCACATGAACATAATGACTGAAGACTACCACACTCGGTGCAAATAGAAGGAATTCTACAAGTTGGTTTCATTTTGTAATTCTCAGCTGTCTCTTCGTACCCAGCCATGCAATGGCAATGCCATACTCAACAGGTGTGGGAAACTTGTCATGAAATACAACTAGAAAACAACACTAACTCACTAAAATAAGCTTTACTTATCAAAAGAGCTAGAAGGAACCCATTCAACAAAAGATGCAAACAAAGATGCATAACACTTGTAAGCATATGTGTACACATATGCTTACAAGTAAAGGAACACAAAAATATTTCCATTAAGATGCAAAGGCCACTTATAAACTCATTATGTAAGTATAGCACGATTAATTACATAAGAAACAGAAAAGAAACAGAAAACCTGGAAGCAAGAATTTGCCTCAACAGTCCCATCTCAGGCAAGTTTGGTTTGTTGTTTTTTTTTTTAGGACAAAGTCACAGAAAAACAAATTAAATTTGTCTGATAATGGAAAATTACTGCAAACTCTTCACAGCCTAGAACCTTACACTCGGAAGCCTCATACTGGCATCAAAACCACCATCATAATTTTTTTCTTCCTTTCTCTCTCAGTTCCTTCCCCATTTTTCTCTCAGCACCTTTGTCACGAAGGAGAGACAGCAAGACCTTTGAACACAAAACTTTCAGAGCTTTCTGCTGCAACTCCTATGTCATCCCAGTAAGTCAAACTTAGAGCAGGGCTGATAGTATCGCTTTTGCAAGTAACCACTCCCTATGCACCACTGCAGGAAGGAGTTACACAATTCTATGCCAAGACCTACAGCAAGGTAGCTACAAAAATAGCCCAACTCTTTTAATGTAATGGACATCTAATGAGTAGCAGATATTCTCTGCATGTTTGCCAGACAGACCATTTCAAGTCCATAAACAGGAATTCAGATATCTCGCATTATCAACTATAAAAAAACACTGGCAAAGATAAAAGACAATGCAAAAATCATCACCAGTCACAAACCAATTTCAGAGCAGTACTCGCAGTACTCTACCTCCATCCAGCATGAATATTTTTAAACCTGTAACAGAAAATACATACAACCCAAGATGTGCAGCCTTACCTGAGGGAAGAAAAAAGCCTCCCAATGCAGGTCTGGACAGGAAGAAGAATAATCAGAACTGCCATTCCTGCAAGACACGATGGGCCTATTTCCATCCAGAGAAGTACTGTTACTGCTACAGCTTGAATTGGTCCAGCCCACAAGAAGTGCAAGAAAATTGTTACCTAGACAAATAGTTAAGAATCAACTGTCAGCTTTTGGTCTTAGCTAAGAAATTTAACCCTAATAACATTGAGGAAGCATTTTTGCATTCAGTGAGAATTCTGCACCAGAGAGCTAAATGTACATTTAGCTGTACAGAAAGTAAACAAATGCTGATTTTGTTTTATGTTCATCACCAAAACTTCTCTGAGTTTAGAAAAACAGTAGGAAAATATTTAAGGGGAAAAAAAAGATATGTTTTGCTCCTATATTTTAAGGGAATATATCTCTTCTTATGATGCCATCCAGAAGAGTCTTGAGAGGTGGGCCCATGCAAACCTTGAAATTCAACAAGGCAAGTGCAAGGTCCTACACCTGGATTGGGGTAATCTCAAACATAAATACAGGCTGGGAGGAAAACATATTGAGAGCAGGCCTGGGTAGAAGGACCTGGGCTGCTGGTGGATGAGAAGATCAACACAGGCTGGCAGTGTGTGCCTGCAACCCAGAAAGCCAAGCATGTCCTGGGCTGCATCAGAAGAAGCACTGCCAACAGGTCAAGGGAGATGATTCTCCCTACCTGGAGTACTGCATCCAGCACTGATGGACATGAGCCTGCTGGAGCAAGTCCAGAGGAGGGCCACAAAGATAAACAGAGGGTGGGAACACCTCTCCTGTGAAGACAGGCTGAGAGTTAGGGTTGTTCAGCCTGGAATACAGAAGGCTCCAGGGAGACCTTATATCAGCCTTCCAGTACCTAAAGGAGGCCTACAGGAGAGCTGGAGAGGGACTTTTTAAAAGGGTATGTAGTGATAGGACAAAGGGGAATGGCTTTAAACTCAAGGAGGGTAGGTTTAGATTAGAAAAGTTCTTCACTGAGGGGGTGGTGAGGCATGGAACAGGTTGCCCCGTGAAGCTGTGGATATCCCAATCCTGGCAGTGTTGAAGGCCAGGCTGGATGGGCCTTTGAGCAACCTGTCTAGTGGAAGATGTCCCTGCCCACAGCAGCAAGGCTGGAACTAGATGATCTTTAAGGTCCCTTCCAACCCAAAACATTCTACGTTCAAGACACAACTAGAAATGTTCATTAGAAACATTTAAGCATCAGTTGTAAACAAAAATTCCTCAACTCCAACCTCACAATTTCTTCAGCCCATTGGAAAGATCTGTAATACTTCTTACCTGATCAAATTTGTTCACATCATTTGACAGAAGATTTACTATTTGACCGGTGGTAGTTTTTGCCATAGCTACATTACTAAGACGAAGTGCCTAAAAAAGTCAGAACAGTTTCAAATTGTCACAGCATATAGAGCACTGTACATCTATACACAGAAAACTCAATACACAAATACAATTCCGGGGCAAAAGCTGAAGGCACATCTCAGCTTTTGCCTGAAAGTATTGAGGCATAGTAGGAACCTTAGACAACCCATGGGTTACGTTTACGTATTCTGAACAAAGTCCTGAAGAAAAGAGTGTTAGGAAAATGACTGTGAGAAGTGCTATAACTACCTTCATGTCTGAAGTGACTGAAAATGGGAAAATACCGACATAGCAAGTCACTAAAACTATGCAAAAGAGTGTCTAACTCTTTGTGTGCATTGTTTTCCTCCTCAGCATGAGTATCTGTACAAAACAGGAACAGAAAACTCCACCTGAAGGCCAAATAAAAATCAGAACAATGTTTGGCCAATTGCAAGAATTCTGTTTTGAACAAGATCTGAGAGAAGGCAAAAAACAAACACCCAAGTAATTCATTTTACACTATCAGTTCTTGCTAACACTGCAAACAGTGCTTTCTGCTAGAAGGAAAACACAGGTTTGTAGCACAAATTAAAAAATATACAAAACATATGGTTTTCTCTACAGGTGTAGTTTCCTCCTCAAAAAGACACTGCATTTTTAGGCAGTGCACATCTACTTCTCCCTCTCTAAACAGTTATTATTAGGATTCCTTTTTGATCAATAATCAAACCTGAAAAGGACTAATTGTTTCAAAAATACTGTTCCAGAATTTTGAAATAGGTGGAAGAACATCAGCCATCAAAGTACTATACAAAGCATCATTTCAAATGAAGTGCTGAGGTTCACCTAAGCCATCAGGAAAGACTGTTGGTGTCTTGCTAGAGGCTCATGGCCTGGGTCTGTGTTGGACCTGCCACCCAAATCACCTTTCTGACTTCTTCCTAGCTATTTCAGACACAGGCAGCAAAAACAGTTTCAGTATGACTCTATGAGTCCAGTTCCTTTTGACAAAGATGGTCTCAGGAGGAACCATGCAAGCATCTGAGCCAAAAGGAGGGTGCTCATCTGTGACCCACTTGTCTTCTCAAGGAAGAGACAGCCATTCCCATTGTCAGCGGCAATGCAATTTGAGTCTCTCCTTGTCTTCTTTCTTGTTTTTGATGTTTCTTTCTTTTTTTTCAAGTGAAATAAGCGTTACATTTTCCTGGCTGAATGAACCTGTCTAGACTGTAAAGTATACAGAAAGAAATGGAAACACTGAACACAAAGCAGCAGTTTTACTTACATAACCAATTTCTACCAAACAGTCCTGTTTTGGTACCTTCCCCTTTCTACAACATTCAAAATACAGCCCCACATGAGCTGAGGAAAATTAACTCTATCCCAGCCAAAGTCAGTACACTGACCTCAAAGAACTTCTAAAAGTTAAGTCTTAAAAAAAAAAAAAGCGCAACAAAACCCAGCTTCCCGTAAGTCGGCTTTGGTTTCAAAACTTAAGATTGTGAGTCATGGGACAGATTTCATTTTAATTTTTGTTACAAGCTCCCTACGTCCATCACTAATACTTCTTATCAGTCACAAAACATCTTAAGAGTTTGAATACAGGGCTTTTGCAAATTAGATTTTAACTTTCCAGGAAACAAAAAAATGGGTCTAAAACGTAAGAATTATGAGCATTTGGAATTCTCCATTAAGGATGCTCTCTTATCTAGCCTATTCATTCTTGCAAATCCAAGATTTTATTTGCTACAGCAATTAACCAACTCAGCAAAAGTGCTGGTAAATTGGCATCCAAGTTACTTCAAAAGCCTATAGGAGGATACAGTGAAAGTATTACTTATCTATAAGCTGTGGATAACAAAGACAAATTATTAGAAAGATTTCTCAATGTTCTGCTGTGACCTCGGCCTTCACCCTCAGGAGCAAACATTAATGAGATGAGGGGAGATAAATTTTCCATTGAATCCCATCTCTAGAAATAAGGGTGTATATTAGAAATATTTCTTTTCCAAGCTTCTAAGCTAGTATCTACATAACAATCAACATCACTATATATATATTTTCATGAATTTCAAATTGCATTTTGATAATCAGTTTAGTAAATTAATACCTTAGAGAGATGTTTATGTACAAGAAATCAGTGTGCCATGTTAGAGCCAAGTTCCCAGAAGATCATTTCCAAGGTATCAGAAGGGGGAGGAGAATAAATGTGTGCATGAAAAGCAATCGCCACTTACAATGCAGACATTTTCTCTCTCCTCACTCTATTGCTTTGCCCAAAAACTTCACATGACCTGTACAAATAGTACAAGTGTTTGTCTTAAGCGGATGGTACCTATGCTTAGTGGTTAAAATGATGTGGATTTCTTCACATTCCAAAGAAACTGTACAGTCCTGATCCCTTCAATTAAGCTTTTTGCTGAAGTAAGAACTTGCAGGCCACTGTTTTAGCAGCACTAAAGCTGGAAACACAGGGCATTACCCCTTTCAGCATTGTCAGCTGAGATTTTTGCTCTCTCACCAAGGAGAGCATTTCATACTGCATATCGCTCAACTCCTTCCTGAAGGTAATACTCATAACTTCCCTTGTTCCACTTTCCCTCTGACAGCAGCCTTGACTCCCTCTGTAGTTGAGAAAAACTATTTCTTGATCAGGACACAGACAGCAAAGAAATCACTACTCACTGAACATACATCCCTTCTCACACTTCGTTGGTTTTAATGGAGGCCTGCAGTACTCCCACAGTAAAATCAGTAAATTATACTAAAAAATGGCTCTACCCTGCCTTTAGGATTCAGCTTAAATCTTAACCATGTCTCCTCTACCTGCTTCTCTCTCCCTTTTCCCCCAAACAGGAGGGATACTAAAGGTGAAGATGCCGAGCATTCCTGCCAGCCTGGAGGGTGAAGCAGCATTTCCACAGAACTGCTGCCGCTGCAAACCTGATGGATGCCCCAAGGGAGAGGGGCAGCCTCTGATCTGCAAAGGAGGCAACTTACTAATTCTACTGCACTGATGGAATACAATATAAATAAATCCCAGTATTAACCAAAACAGGGGTGGGGGGAAAACTGGAGAGTGAAGCAATTCTCAGGCAACTGAGAGTGCTGTAGCAGATGATGACATCCAAGCATAACATCCCCCTCAGGATCAAACTGCAAGGCTGTGTAACTGCCAGCACTCCCTGGGAGCTCTGCCCCTCTCCTGCTATATGCTGATGCCTCTTAGAGCTCCAGTATACAACCCTTCCACAAGTAACTGGGGGGCTCCTCTTCAACAGCACCAGCAGGCATAAAAAAAGCACCTCCTCCAAGAGTTTAGTGCTATTTAATTCACCACCTTCACTAGCAAGACTGAAGATGTCGTTCAGACACCATGTTACCAAAGAGAGTGTAAGGCCTGACACATGTTAGCATGCCTTACATTTCTACAAATGAGCAACTTCAATAGAATTGCAACCGTCAATACAACAAATAACTGCATTTTTTGGCTCCCCTGATGAAATAGCTGTCAAATACCAAATATATGTCTAAACAGGTTTGCTTACCTTCCGATAAATCATATGACACATGGCTACCCTCAGCTTCATGCCAGCCCGCTGAACGTGGTAGAAGTACAAGTGGTGCATTATAGCTAGAATAAGTGTGCACACAGACAGAGCAGCTGCATAACAATATGCAAAATTCAAAGCTACCTCATCTGAGGAATCATAGGTTTCAAAAAAATTAATAATTTTTCCCAAAATAACTGGTTGAACTATTTTGATGGTTTCCTGAAAGAAAAAGAAGGGGGGAAAGTATTAATAACTTCATATTAAATCATGCTACCCAAGTTTTTGTAAGCAGGCAAACAAGTGCCAAATACTGCCGCAAGTCATATCCCTTATTATTTTGTCTTCATTGTGCTCTAAAGTGTCACGCCAAATTTTATCAACACATAATTCAAAAGAAATCAATCAATTTAGCTGCAACCTTAAAGAGAACTATCTCAATTACCAAAAAAACCTTTGATGTTATAAAAATTGCACGACTGTGTATTACAATTCCATTTTTAAAGATGACAGTGTGTCCTTTACAGCCATTTACATAGAGCAAAAAACCCTCTTTCTATTGGGCACCTCCCTCAGTTACATAAAATGCAATTAAGTCTTACAAAGGAAGTCAGTAGCTTGCAATGACTCAAAAATAATGCACTGAAATCAGCTGTATCCACAACCCTGCAGTTATGACTCATTATTTCAGTCTCTACAGGGGTATAGCTCTGTTTTACCTCTCTGAGAGAGTTCATAAGCATTACCAGGTTTTCTAAATAGTACAGCATTAAGTCACCAGTTCATACCACCCAATCTATGATGTCAAGTTTTAAATTACTGTTAGCCATGAAGTATGTTCCATGGCATTTTACACCACTTACCTCAATCATTGTGAAAACTCCAAGAACTAAATAGGACTTCCAGAAACAAAGAATAATGGCTTTTGTTAAATGTGGCGTTTTCCCTCTCTTCTTTGCTTTTTGCACCTCTTTATCCCAGTACCTGGCAAACAAAGCACAAACATATTGGAGGACAGAATGGAAATCAAAAGGCAATTACCTAGAATAAAATATTTTCTGACTTAAAGCCAGATTGCCATGGTCAGCTTTATACAATCAAATAAAAAAAGAGTTAACAGTCATGTCTTATTCACATAAACGCTTAGTACTTAGTATTATAGGTCTATTTGCTCTTGGTTAATCACAAGCAATTCACCACTGTTGACTGTTATCACTCTGGACACATTTGCTGATGAGGAGACCTTTCTTTACTTCTTCTCTCAGTTCAGAAGTCACTCACATTACTTAAGAGCCTATGTTATATGATCTTCTGATTATGGACTAAACCAAGGCAGTATAGAGTGTCTTAATCTTCCTATAAGCTCTGACCTTTCCCAGAAAGGTTGTGATGCCCAACCCTTTCTCATATCTGTCCCTTTTTTTTTTCTACCACGTGATTCAATAAGGAGGTATAGATATGGAATTCTGTCACCTAACACTCCACACATCCCTCTGAAGGTAAGGATTACATCAGCAGAGTGGCAAAGACCTCTGAATTACCACATCTGCTCACAAGTAGGACACAATCTGTTCGCACAAAAATCAAAAGTCAAAGACAGTAATAAAAAGCATGATATTAACAAGAAAGTATCAGAATTTATGCACATTTCTTAAAACACACTGCTCTCAGACATGATACTCCCCCTTTCCTCTGAAGGCTAAATATTTTCAGCCAACCCTCTGACCTTGATAGTTTGAGGGCTGAAATGAGTCTAAGGCGTGAAGCCAATTATTTGCAACAAAGCACACAAGTTCAAAGCATACAGATCAGAAAACTTTTTTTTATTTTTACCCTCTTATTTTTTGTTACAAGGATTACAGAGTTATTGTCTATAGGCTTCAGAATCAGAAATGAAACTCTGTAGATTCTATGGGGTTTACTGGCTCAAGAGAAATTTATGAATTATATTCTCTGCTTCTTGGCCAAGTACACCCTTTTTTTTTTTTCCTACATGCTGTATTTTCTACCATTTGCTGACTCATAGGAAGTGTGTGCTTTTACTGCAAGAATCATTGCAAAGAGTTCATCTTCCCCTACAGCAAACTCCCTGAAGACACAAATAAGGAATTTGACAAAGCTCTCCAGCTACAAAGACTTTAAAAACAGCAACTCCTACAAGTTTATCACCTACCCTCTTTCTTCAGTTAACTCATCCAGAACAGGACGATGTAAGACCCGGTCAAAACCTTTCATTTCTGGATTCTTTTTACTTTTTGAAGAATGTCCCAACCCCATCAAATTATCAGGAAAGCTGATTTACTTTGTTTTCAGTATAAAGGCAAGAAACAACAAGGCCACACTTTCCTAATACACAGGTCACCTTTTATTAGCAGACACCTCTTCCTCTGATATTTAACTAAACATTATCTGAAGACAAAAACCTTCTCTGTTGCATAGTTCAACTTGCATAAACAGCTACCCTTTGAAGATATTTCACTTAAAATAAAAAGGTAGAACCTCCTGGGTCTGTACCAACATGAATTAGTATGCAGTCCATGAAAAAGTATTTATAACAAAATAAAGACATCTCTGAAATGCAAGCTTTTAGCTGTTCAAGGCATTTTATCCACTTTACCAGTGAGTGGCGTATTTTCAATATAAATATATTTATATGCACACATATATACAGGGTACACAGTTGTCACTTAATTCAGTTTGCCCTCAAACCCAAAAACAACAAAGAAAAAAACCCCTAAAACTCTTTTTACCCACTTTTATACAGAGCAATTTAAAAAGTTTCCACAGGTATTTTAGCACAGGCAAGAAGACTCACACTAACTTATTAAGAATTACTGCAGTAACAGTTGATGAAAAGTCTTCTTTTCCAAGCATTCTGCAAAGTATCAAATTAATTATAAATGACATAATGGAAATACTCTAATACACTTCCATTATGTGTAACTTGAAAAAAACTGAAAAGCTTCTATGGCAAACAAGTTCTCTTACTTCTTATTACTCTTAATTCTTCAGAATTTTTAACCTTGTTAAATTTTACAACAACCTCTTTTAATTTTAGAAGTAAGACTCTCACCTTCACCAGAAAAAATACAGTGAAAGAGAACAATTGTCCCCTTCCAACCCAAACTATTCTATGATTTTTCTCCTTACCACTGCAATTCCTCTCCAAGTTTCTTCGATGAATCTTCTGGCAGTACTTTATACATATCATCTTCTTCAAGCTTCCGTTTATGGCCAGTAATAAATAAGGGATTCAACCACCTAGTTAAATACAAATTATTAATAAACTGATCAGCAGACCAAAAGAATAATTACTTTACATATTAATTTAATTCATTTACCCCTTTCCTTCCTCCTTCTGAATCACTCAAGACCCATTTATTTTACTGCACCTTTATTTAAGAATTAAGTCAATCCCTATTTTACAAATGGGAAAGCATTTCCTATTTCCTAAAGCTGCTTATGCCCCAGAGCACCTTACTCCGAGGCATCCAGACAGCCAGCACAACTCTTCTTGGCCTTAAGGCAACTGTTTTCTTACAGTGTTTCCTTATACTCAAAAAACCCCCGAACTTAATCTAACCATTAAAATATTGACAAAAATAAAATTGTAATACATAATAAAAGACATTTTTTGAAACATTTACTTGACAAGAAAACCAGCTGCTGTTCAACTGCCATCTTGACAAGTATTAAAGGTCAGTAATTTAAAGACAACCACTCAAATGTAAAAATGGGTAAATAATGCATTATTACTAGATCTCAGCTATGTCTGGAAATATAAACAGAAGCACGCTGACACAATGTGGAGATTCAAAAAAGGAAAGTACTGTCTAACAGTTTAATTTCCTTAGTGGACAGATTTTTAAAAGCTCTGTATTTTATGAGAGCACTGTGAAGACAAATTATAATGGTGATACCGTAGGTTTGTTGAAAAACACTATGTTGTTAGATCAAATAACACTATCAGAGAATAGCAAGATTGGCTTTTATGCATCCAGATCCTTCTTTAAACCCGAAACACAGGTCAAGGAGGTCCAAACAGTTTCAGCTGTGATTCACAGAGCACAGAGATGCATGGCAGAAAGCACCAAAGTGACCAAGTAGCTCATGAGATGGAGCAAAATAAAATGACACATCTGAAACAGGCATGGCTTAGTGGGAACAGGGGAGTTAGGGAACTTGCAGTTTTCCACTTTGTCTGTCTCTCTATTGAATCCACGGTATTGGTTTCCAGAAGAAATGTGGATTTTGGCACTCAGGCTTATTTCCTACAAGTACTTTCTCAATTGGTCAACACTATCAAAACCATGAAGTCAGAGACGGATCTGTTTTGGAAAAAATACTCTTGTACTCAAGGCAAGCTGTTCGATCTCATTTGCCTGTGAAAGTTCTTAATTGCTGCTTAGTTTCTGATAATTATTCCCCAGCTTCACCAACACAGCTCTTACACAAGCATCTGGTGCACTAGGTGAAGTGTATTATTTTCTGGAAGGCCTACATATGAGAATTCAAAACTGGGACGGTTTACAACAAGGGCATTTATTTATTCATGACCACAATGGTGGTTATGAACACTTACCAACTAGCTTTACATTTCTTGCTCAGGCATGTTCCAACTACATTTTGTATACACTGGCTTATAAGCAGTTTGTTGACTAGAGTGGGTGGAGGACCAGGCTGAACCCTAAAGAGGGGGCTCAGAGAGTTTCTTCAAAGAAACTTTGAAGAAAACTTTTTTGCAACTTTTGTTGCAAAAACCTTTTTCCCAGGCTCCATGGCAAAACTCCACGTAACAAACGAGATTAAAGGTGTTTTTCCTTCACTACTTAGCATGCTAGCACAGTGTTTCTGTGACTCATTCAAAAAATTAGGTCTCTATCTTCAGAGTAGCACTTTGATGCCTAACAGCCCTTTTTTAAACTCTTCGAGTGAATACTATTTATGTGAGCTGTTAACTCCTCAATGTATGTTAAAAGTACAATTAGAAAGTACTTGTCAGACAAGTCTGTTACCTGGATTGTATAGCAATACATCAGCACCCAAGTCACCATAACACTTCCCTGCGGCCTCTGACAACAGGTCTCAAAGAAGAACAACTTCTGCCTGCTTTGACACAAGGAATCTGCTCAGTTGAAACATTTCTTCTCTGGCCTCCATTCTTGCAGCTGACCACAGGTAAAAAGCAGAATTGAGGCAAATAACCTCAAGGCCATTCAAATAATTGCTGCCCGCTGGATGAGAGAGACTCTGTTTGCTCCAGGACAGAAGGTTATGGGAAAGATCTGCAGACTTCAGTTGACTCATGAGACCGATACCAAGTGTTCCGGTTCTTGCAACATCAGCATTAGCCGACGGTGTACTCCAAAAACAAGCCACAGGTCTCCTTTCAGACACAGAGGCTAGAGTGAAAGTTATCTTTCCCAACTGTTCTAGCATGAGAATCAGGATGAGCCTTTTCAGGAAAACACAGGGATAAATCCTTCTCCCATCTATGGAAATGGTTATGAGATTCAACTGGCTATTGCTGCCAGAGGTGGTGAAAACAAAAATCATTCTGACATTTAACAAGGAACATAAATAGGATAATTATTACAGAACCACAGAATGGCTAGGGTTGTTTAAAAAGGGACATCTGGAGGTCAGCTGATCCAACCCCTGCTGCTCAAGCAGGGCCACCTAGAGCTGGTTATACAGGACAATGTCTAGACAGTTTTTGAAGATCTCCAAATTGGGAGACTTCATAACCTCCCTAAGCATCCTGTTCCCGTGCTCAATCACCCTCATAGTGAAAAAGTGTTTCCTGATGTTTAGAGGGAATCTCCTGTGTTTCAATTTGTGCTCCTTGCCTTTTGACCTGACACTGGGCACCACTGAGAAGAGTCTGGCTCTGTCCACCTTACACCCTCCCCTCAGGTATTTATATATATTGATGATCTCCCCCTGTTCTTTTCCTCTCCGGGCTCAACAGCTCCAGCTCTATCAGCCTTTCCTCACAGGAAGAACCCTTCATCATTCTTGTGACCCTTTGCTGCACTCTTTCCAGTATGTCCCTATCTCTCTTTTACTGGGGACCAAAACCAGACTCAGGACTCCAGTTGTGGGCTTATCAGTGCTGAACAGTGCATACTGCTACATGCCATTATTGGCACATAACACAATGGACAGAGGAAAATAAAAGACACTTTAGAAATATACTAAAACATACACTTTTAGAAAACAAAACTATGCTCTTAATGTTGCTCCGTAGAACACCGCTCTTCTACTTATACTTTTTGAAACACTGTGAAAAGCCACAGGCAGGCAAGAGGAAGAATAATAGAACAATGCTTCTGTTGAACGCAACTGCTCTACCCTGATGGCAGTTTGATTCTGCACTGCAGCCACCTGCAGCAGACAGTGCTAGCCACAGACATAGGGCAGTCCCCATGCAAAGCAAGCAGCTGAAGGACAATGGTATCAAGTATCCAGGGTTGTTAGAGCCATCTAGTTTACTCTTTGTCCTTAAACTCTCAAAACAACTTACTGATGATACACCCACCTCCACTGAGTTCTTATGGTTTGCAGTAAATCCCTTCTGTCCCCCCTTCTCCACACCAATCGCTGTATACACTAAGTGACTGAATTTGAAAATTAAGCAGCAGATACGAGATGACAGTGCATGGTTTTCAGATTACTAGTTCCAGTGAGACCTAGTGCAACTCCAAAACCTTTCACATTTTTCTGCTAATTAGAACCATAATTTTGAAAACAGTAATATATTACACTACAACCTCTACATTAACATTAAAGAAAGCAAGGAAAACCAAGCCAGAATACACAGAAAACTGTGGTAATTAATTCTGTGACTCATTTACTATAAAGGACAACATGAGAAAGACTCGGCACAAGTCCACACTTCTATACAGTTAGGAAAAAAATGCATTAAAAAGCCCCAAAAATTTAAAAAATCACCCATTTTTGAGCTTTCTGACTAGTCTTCCCCAAAATACTCATCTTCAAGAGCTATTGCTATGGAGGTCCTTAGGAGTACAAAAGCTGCTTAGCAGTATGTTGTGTCACTGTAGAGTATACTTGAAGATCTTTAGAAGAAAGTTAAAATTTTTTCATTTCAAATTACACTTAGTCCTTCAACAGCTTTTATCCCAAGAATGAGGTCTTTGTAAACTCTCAGAAGAGAGAAGAGTTCGAGCCTCACCACATCACTGATGCATCCTGAACTTTATGCTGGAAGGCCTACTTTCAGACAGAATGCTTAGCACATGTTCATACTCACTGAAGTTTCCACCACGATACCACATGCAGATGATGCCCTGTGGAATCCCCAGCACTTAGAGCAGAACTGAGACCAACCTACTTCACACAGCCTGGTGTTACTCAAGTCACAGGCTGGTACCAAGCAAATCAACCAAGCCCTTCTCTTGCCTGAAGGCTTAGTTAAATTAGAGAGTGCTGTTAAGAGTACTGTTAGAGGAAGCTGGCAAATAAAGCAATGGCCTACATGAGGAATATCCCTGAAACCTCAATCTAGCCATAAAGGAAGACTACTCTTTTAGAGTGGTATGGCTTTTGTCCAAACAGAGATCAGCTAACACCAACTTCTTCCAGGGGTATAAAAAAAAGGTAACAGAAAAATAGGATTTATGAAACCAAAAACTGTGCAAACTGCATTATTCTTTCATAAAAAGGGGTTAAATAATAAACAAAATTAAAGATGACCTAGAGAAATGGAGGGAATATACAGATAGTGACGCAAACTACTCCTCTTTCCCCAAGGATGGACATAAAATGGACTACTAATCTATTTCACCTGAAGAAAGGCAGAAGCAATGAAGTGGGGAAGAAAGACTAACACCTCAGTCCTACATTTCTGTATTTCTTTCCAAAGAAGCAGTTCAACTTAAATAAAACTAGGACCCCTTAGTCACTGTCTTCACTTTTCCCAAATTTACTGTTTGCTAAGTATTTTGAATATTTGTTTCTTAAACATCGCTGTATCTTATTACTCTTTCAAAACACAGGGTTCACACGATGCCTTTCAAAGAGCTTAGCCAAATTTTTCCTAGCATGAACTACACATAAAAATGTGAGTATCTGTAAGACTCCTGAGTACCTTCCGTTCTGCTGGGAATGTCTCTGTTCTATCAAGGCGATTAGCTGATCAAAGACATCAGCCTGGAAAGATGCCCAGAATTTGTCCCTGTTACTGCCAGAATACTGATGTCACTAGGAATAAAGATTAAAAAAATACATTAAAAAAATCACTCTGTAACCTGGTGCAAACCAAAGAGATAGACAACTGCAAAATGTAACTCACTACACTGACCCTAAAAAGCTTTTCACCTCTGCAGCAGTATCTTGGGTATTGACCAAAAAAGAAAGTGATTCATTTCTGAAACAGCAAATACACAAAGATCACAATATAAACATTCACTTCCTGCATTTCCCTACTCCTGGGCCCTGACATTACACACCCTTTCAGATTACAACACAGTCAACCAGCTACAATTTATTTGGTTGCTTGGGAAAGTCCAGTTTTTACCACCTGTAATTAGAGCAACTCCACCAAGATTTTGGAAAGCCTCTAAGATCTGCAGAAAAAGCTAAGAGAATGTTTTCTAACCCTCCTAAGAGAAGTGAGACCTCAAGGGGACATCTCAAGTCATCCCCTTCTTCACATAGACAGCATGTAAGAGAGACAGGCCCAGCTATCCAAAAGGTAGGGTCATCAAGCATCAGACTAGTCATGCTATTCTGTTTCATACATGAAATAAAATTTCCTAAACAAGGAAGCTTTTAAATTAGGTTTGTCATTGTCCCAGAATAAATTCCTATCAGACGAGGAAGAAATACGTTACAGATAGGTACATTAAACTAATAGCAGTGTCCAGTTCAACTGGTTCATTAACCCAGGGATGGGACCTGCTGTGCCTCTGGATTTCTATCGTGTCCAGCTTGTAAACGCTTAAACAGTACCATTCTTGCACTGCAGAGCAGACTTGCAGATCTTTCTAGAAACCCAAGCAAGTTCTTCATGAACTGAGAAAGTCTGTAAAATAACATCAGCCAAGAAGCATCTGCAATTACATTACAAAGCTGACACAAATAAAAAATGTCCTAAGATCAACAGATGTGTCTGTCAGGGCCCTGGGCGCACCCACAAGCCTTGGTTGCCTTGATAAGCCCCACAACAGTCACCCCACAGTCAGGCACTCACATATTACGGTACCTTCCTCTGTACAAGTAAAAAATTTGGCTCTCACCAGTATTACAGTAGCCCCTGCCTTATTACTGGACAAATCAGAAAAATTACACTACACAGACTACTTTTCTAACTAGCAAAATCTTTTCTTTTTGTCTTTATTTGTAATTATACGCAGAAGTTTAATTTCTGGGAAATTTTACAGCACCCAATCAAAGCCACATCCAGTATACTCTCATAAACCAATGCCTTAAGGAGGTGGTTTATGAACTGCATTTTCCCCATTCTTCTTAAGCTTATTTGTGCATTACATTACAAGCATCATCTGTTTACACTCAGTGTCTAGTTATTTTTCAACAACTGCACAGAAGAGTCTTTGTTTACTCAAATTCTTCCGTAACACTAGGATTTCGTCTTGTTGAGCAGCTTGGAAGCACTACTTCAACTACTAAGCTGCAAAGTAACACATATTTCTTTCTCTTTAATCACCTACTTTGGACATGGGGTTTTTTGGTAAAGTAAAAGGTGTTTCCTCACAGGCCCTCTGGATTATAAATCCACTTTGCTTATCCCCCTGGCTTACCTCAGGTGTCTACCTGCTTCTCTGTACTGTTCACTACTCACCTTCATGACTTGAAGTTCTACAGCAGCAGCACAATTCCAACACTGCTATGTGCTTGCCCTCAGTCCAGAAGATCACTGCTGGGATGGGACTTACAAAATGGACACACACTGACAGCCTCCAGTGTTATTTTCCAAGAATTCATAAATACTCTTGGCAACGGTTTATAGTCATCATGTGATTATTTTTTTTAAACTTCTATTACACATGCTCACCCATTCTCATCAGTAAGCTGCCTTTTCCCACTTCCCCTTATGAAGGCAGTTGTCCACAAGCAATAAAGTAAACAGAATAAGTTCTGGTATTTCTTCAGATGCTTTTCAACTAATGTTTTGGTTGCAACTTCCCTCCCTGGCTTACTGTGGCTTAAACAGCAGATTTTCTCATTGCTTACAGAAGGAAAAAAATAAGAATACAATGAAATTACTTCAAAGCCGTATTAACTCAAAAACACCCTTCAGGCTTTCAGTTTCAATACCAAAATGTATTAACCTTTGATACTCGGCTCCATCTCATCTTCCAAACTGTTGCTTATCCACAGCACAGTGTAAGCAGCTAAGCTGCTGAACACCCACTTTCTGGTGCTGACAGTAACTCATATGGTATTTGACTGCATTTATTGCAGGCTGTTTTCATGCTGTTCATCTACTCCACATCAGCCAGGTATGAAATTACCTTATTAATCTAACATACTTCCTGATATTCCAGGGGGCAAGAAGAAGAAAAAATTGGGCAAGAAAGGAGAGGGGGAAACATACTGCAACTAACATTTTCTGCAAGGTCTAGAAGCAGGGAATGGAGGAATAGCATCACCTGTACCTGACTATCACTAAAATATTAGTTCCAAACCCAGCATCCAAATGCCAAGAAAAATATCCAAAACACCAAAGATTTGATGCAAAGGTCTGAAGATTGTTCTTAAGAATAATAAATTTTAGTACAAGATATTTATTAAAGTAGGACCTAACAGTGGCAATTTCTGTATTAAGGTGCTTTCTGGTAAGCAATGGAAATAGGAAGAATTAAAATCCCCTGTGAGTTCACACTGATATTACAAGCAGTTGGGTGCCAGGGATACAAAACAAACAAAATAAAAGAGATGACTGGTCTTTCTCACCTTCCACTCCCAAAATCTAATGGGGCTATCTCCCTCCTCCTCTCTGCATAAGGTCTTGTGAATTTTCAAGAAGCAGGGTGGAGAAATTATTTTTGGAAAAAAGAAAAAAACAACAGTGTGACATACTCCTAATTTTGAAGTTCTGCAGAAATTAGAAGAGAGACATTTTCCCTCACAAATGATAGAGTGGGCTTTACATAAGCATTCCAAAGGCAAATTGTCTGTGTTTCACTATACTCAGTTCATCTAATTGCGTATCTAAGCACAGATATTTACAGTAGATAGCAAATGCTAACATTCCAAACGTTTATACACACTCGTCACAGTGGATATAATCTAGCACTCCTTACCAACATATTTCAACTTTACTAGCTCATAAACAATGATTTTCAAATAAAATTTTCTTTTGCATAATACAGCTTTCTTAAAAATAAACAAACAAAAGTTAAAAATGAATGCTGTAGTTCAAGAAACCAAATGATTGAAATTTGACTACAGGACACTAAATATGTGACAAATGAAAAAACATGGCATTATGTTTAAAAAAAAGTTGCATGTGTGATCTTCAGTCTTCTTTCAATGAGGAGAAAAAAAGAAGCATGATTTCAGTCTTTGAATACTGAAAATGTGTTTTCTGTTTATCTATACTGAAGACACACATTTCTTCTGAGTTTCTTACAGTACCAAATTGTCCTCCACCAGTAAGTCAGTAAATTAACTTAATGCTAGCTACCTCAGAGATCTTTATAAAGATACATCACCATCACCAATTTCAGGCACTGACAGTGGGAATTAACTATTTACCAGGCAAAATCCCAGGCAAGTCGCAAAGCTTGATGCTGCCTGATATTTTCATGTGAAATAAATGTAAAATCTTCATCACAGTCAAATCCATTCACTGATATAATAAAGAAGAGAGATCAATTTTACTGGTGGCACTGCTGGAGTCAGCTGGAATAGCCAAGAAGAATGATGAATTCTTTCCATAAGTTCTTTCAGTGAAGGGCAAGAAATGCTTTTGAGACAGCTAAGTTAGAGGACTAAAATGCAGTACTTAGGCTTACTCAGAAATCCAACAAAATCAGTCAGTGGTCCTTCCAATTATAAGTCATAGGGTGAAAGAGGAAGAAGCTATTTACACTGCTACAAGAGAGGTGTGTGACATGACTGCATTTGATCAGACGAGCTGCTACGTACTGTGCAGTCACCACTGAAAATCTTGGGATTTACACGTCTATGCGTACCCCATTCAATTCACACTTAAAACCAAAGATAAAGATTTTTGGTTTACTCTTCTCCCACTGCACTCAAAGTCAGAGCCATGAAAAAGACTTAGTGGTTTTGTCATTTTCCCACAAGCACACACTTAGTAAGCCAAGAAGAATGCTGTCAAACACCAAGAGATAATGGTAAACAATCATTGGTTTATTCCTTGGAATCGTAACTGTGTGGATGCCTTGGAGCAAGTTTTCAATTCATGTTTTAATGCTGTTACTGTAATGGCAATTGCCACATGTCAAGTGATGATGTAAAAAGGCATCCAGCCTGAGGATGCTGAAAGTGTCTGGTGCTCCAAAGAAGCCAAGAACTTGTCATAGTCGTGGTGAGTCTGTGACGATTAAGTAATTATTATTATTATTATTAAAAATAAATTATAAATTTATATGAAATTTAGAAGGACTTTAACTTATTTTACTTCTCTGAACAAAAATGCAGGATACTCTTTCCAAGGTGTTCCAGCTTGCCCTCCTTCTCATGTTATTAACATGATAAAAGTTACCCAGTTTTTAAAAAATTTAATCACAGCCTGCGTTTTGTAACTTTCCACTAAAGTGGATTCGATGCCTGAACAACAGAATGCATAAATATCCAACTGCTGTATAGGAAGAGCATCTTTAATAAGTCAAGGGAACAAATGCTATAAGCAAATAAAGATACACTTTCTAATTAATGAACATGCAATTCTTACTATGTACAGTTATTAATTTAATAATCCCCACTACCCACAGCAGAAACAAAATGTGAAGAGTGTTATTCTCAACTGCAGAAAGCACGGACTATAAGGCTTTTTAAACACTTTCTATAACGAGTAACTGTTTAAACATGAAAAACACTGGACTGAATTCTCTCTTCCTTGGATAAAAAAAGAAAGCAAATCCTCCTATTCATCCTTTAGAACTCTCATTCTCACCAGCAAGTTGAGCCAGCAACAAAAACAAAACCAACCCAAGAACAGAGATGAAGTAAATCAGAAATACACCCAAACTATAAGTGAAATACCAGTCAGAGCTTTAAAAAGTTTGGTGAGCATAGAAACTTGTGACTGAAAGTTGGGGTTACAGAGTAACATCGGAAACATCCAGAACATCGATATGGGCTTCGATAACCTTATCTTAATATGGATAATTCAGTGAGAGACATAGAAAATGAGAATATTTTGCAACTGCCCTGACCTTCAAACTTCTGTCATAAATAGTTTTAATTCCACTAACATCCAGACAAACATTACACAAGGCATGTATTATAAAAATAACAGTATTAACACACAATCCAGATGCTCCTCTTTCCCATGGATGTACTACTAGAGTGTTTAATGTTCATCATGCTCATACTTGCCAAAGTCACAATCCAAAAGCAAGAAGACAAGCTTTGAACAATGGGAGAAGAATGCATCTTCAGCCTACACACTCATTATCTGAGTTTTATAACTCAATGAAAACATGACTTCCTTTCTCCTGTGAGCTTGATCCTGTTTGCACCAGGCAATAATTTAAGCTTTTATTCTGTACCACTGGCAAAAAATCAATGACTCCTTAGAATGGCAAAACTGAACCTGGAGCAAAAGATAAGCAAAATTAAAATACGAAGGACTCTTGCCTTTCTATGTGCAATACCCTACTTTTTATCCCTATTGACAACCAGCAGCCAACACCTGGGATTTGGAGAGCAAAGCAGGCACACTTGAGCAACCACATGGTGGTGGCTGCGGCTACTCAGAGGATGGCCCTCCTCAAGCACTGTTTTTCCAGTTCTCCAGATGAAAAGATCTCATAACGTCCTGTGTGAAACAGCAGCTGAAATGAAGCAGTACTCACAAAGCTATCAGATTGCTACACTCTTTGTAGAAAGGAAGAACATTTCTTAAAGCTACCCGTAAAGTTAGCTTTATAGCTAAATGAAGGGATGTTTTAACACTTCCTTTAATTTTATGTAAAACACTATGAAATTGCAGAAAAGTGACAGCCTCTGCTTACTCAATTTAACCCACTGCAGATATAATTTCAGCTCAAAATTTTCACCACAAAAATACTAATGCTAGCTGACTAGTAAATAACAAGAATATACTGGTGGTAGTCATGATCACATGCAGCATAGGTAAGAGACTTTGAAAGGGTCTTTTCACTGCTGTGAATTATACTGCTATAAAACATAAAAACCAGTACATTAGGCAACTTCTAAAGCTTTGCATATCCCACTAAACCCTTTTTTCAAAGGGTTTAGTGTACAGCTGTACACTAGCATCTGACTGCAAAGCATGACATCCCAATTAATCTCTGGACTTTTAGCTGCCCTATCATCCCACAAGCACAGACTTTCACCTACTTTTCCCTTTTCACAATAAGAACCTCCAAACATGTCTAGGGTAAAAGCAATCTTTCAGGTGCTGGCCTAAAACTTTGGAAATTTAAGGTACTTCATTGTTGCTGCTGAACACTTCTCTGCAATACATGCAGAGCAATGCAAAAATCCTAAAAAAGAACAACAGGAGCAGTCAGAAAACCAGCTACAAGCACTGCACACTTCCTTTTTCACATCTAGCTGGATTGGTTTTGGCAGAACTACCAGTAACACCACAAGATCCCAGCAAGGGAAAGGGAAAAGACAAGAAGCAGCTTTGGAATGCTACATGGTCAACTGAGATTCATACCATTCTGCCTGGATTTCCCAGCAAAGCTGTTTCCAACATGGGCACCCCTGCTGTCAAAGAAGAAATTAAAAGTCAAAATGCTGAACACAGGGAGCTTTGCACAAGCATACAAGCTGGGTTTTGGGGGTTTTACATACTTATTTATTTTACTCATTTTGCACATGGTACCTCTGAAGACATATCCTTGATTAAAAAATATGTTTAGCTAAAATTTATCAGGGCTTTTAAAATCCCCCTACCTTCCAAAAGGGACTTCTGCACCTGCTCAGAGCTGCTTATTGGATCAAAGAGTTTTTTACTTGTCTTTCAGAGGCTTCCAAAAAAAGAGCCTCACCAGCCAGAGTCTCTTCCTTCCCCCTCCTCCATCACACTACACAACACAGCATGTGCACCCTGGTTGAGGCTACAGAAGGTGAAGTAGGATAAGCGCTACCTCCGTAAGTGCCCTCTTCCAAATGGCACCTGGTAAAACAAAGAAGTTTGATGCTCTTCCGTTTCAGTGTGCACATCTTTTCCTATTATATTTCAAAGCAACTAAACTGTTGAGCTGCAATTCCTCACCACTTTGAGTACAGACAAATACTCATGCTGAGGTCCCCACTAATAAGAGAACAAGCATTAACTTTGAACTAGTAGTCACTTGGTCCCGTAAAGTTTGCGACAACACCGCCACAACCCCCAGCCTTCGCTCCGTGACACCTCAGGCCCCTGCAGAGAGAAGACAGCCGAAGCGTGGGTGGGAGCAGCCAGGCTGCTGCCCAGCGATCCTTTACACCGGGAAGCTCTCACGCAGCTCTGGGGCTCAGAAACCACCTCACACACGGAGGGGAAAGCCCTCGCCGCGAGCGAGCCCAGCACGCCTTGACAGGATGAGCAATCCCTGCCCGCGACCCGTTATGCAAGCGGGGAAGCAGAACAATGGCTGGGAGCAGCCCTGTACCCAGTCCCGGGCCGGGACGCCCGGGCCAAGAGGCAGATGAAGCTCCCGTCCTCCGCACATCTCCCGAAGGAACCAAACACGTGCTGGAAGGGGGCGATGGGGCCGCGCTCGGCGCCGCCCGGCCGGCTGAACGCTGCCCTACCCGAGGTGGGCAGGACCCCGCCTGCGGTCTGGGGCCGGCGCAGCCAGGGATTATAGCCCGGTAGTCGCGGGCCACCGGGTTCACCTCAAGAGACCTCGCCCCATCTGCGAGCGCGGGGCTGCCCCGGCCGGCGGGGCTGACCCTGCGGGCCCGCGGGGGCGGGCGGCAGGTCGCGCCCGAGCCGTGGCTGCACAGTCACCGCCGGTAGCGCCCGGTGGTGCGCGGGGAGCGCCGGCCGCCGCTTCCCTTCCCCGCTCCCTCCTTCCCGCCGCTGGCGCGCCCGGACCCTGCCGGGAGCCGTGCTCAAGAGAAAGCCGGGCGGCCCTCAGGCAGGGCTCAGCATTCCCGAGCGGCCGGGCCAGGTGAAGCCAGCGGGACTCAGCCCCGACGCGGCGCCTTCCCAGCCGGCGGGCACCACGGCGCCGCACCTCCGGCGCTGCCCTTCCCCTGCCCTCCGCGGGCGCTCACCAGAAGAACAGCCGGGAGCAGAAGTTGGCATCCTGCAGCGGGTTGGGCTTCTCCTCGCGGGGCACAGCTTCCATGCCGCCCGCCACGCCGCCCCGACCCACGCGGCGTGCGGCGAGGGCGCAGGATCACGAGCGACTTCCCACCGTCGCAGCCGCCACCGCTCTGCCGCCGGCCGGCGCTGTTTCCGGGAAAGCCGGCACCCCCGCCTCGGCCCTCCCTCCTCCTCCTCCTCCTCCTCCCGCCGCCGCAGGACGCCTCCTGCCGGCGCGGCTCCCCCGCGGAGGCTGAGGAGGCGCCGGGCAGCGCCGGGAGCCGCCCAGGGCGAGTGTCGCCTCCGGTCGCGGTACGCGGCTCTCCCGCTGGTTTAGCGCCCGTGCGTGTCCCTTGCTGATGAAAAGCATGTCTTCAGCGCAGGCAGCGCCAATCGAGGCGCCCACCCGCCTTTCTTTGGACGAAAAATCACGTCGCGAATCAGAGGCGAGTCCGGCTAACCAGGACCAAACACCAGCAGAAACGCTTGCTGTCACTGCGTCTTATCATATGTTGTAGATTCTTCTATTGAAAAACAAAAACCAATATGCAACTCGTCGTTTAACAATGTTTAGGCGATCTTGGCGGTACAACGTAAAGTGGCTAATTAATTCCAGGAGGTATTTCATCACTGAAATCCGCAATTCTCAGAAGTTCAGCAAATGATCACCACACTTCTCTCCAGTCATGTCACCTGTGGCCTGAAGGAAAGTACAGGGAACTGCAAGGGACTTAAGAAAATAGGAATGCAGGACATGTACATAAAGTAACCAAAGACCTGCGAATCTCCACGGCAGAATGGTTCCCTGCCATGCCATTATTTCTCTGCACCCTCTGAAGCACAGGACGGCTGAGGTTGGAAGAGACCTCTGAAGGTCTGCTGGTCCAACTCCCACTGCTCATGTGTCATGTCCAGACAGCTTTTGAAGATCTCCAAGGATGGAGACTCCACAACCTCTCTGGGCAACCTCTGCCAGTGCTCAGTCACCTCTACAATGGAGAGGTGTTTCCTGATGTTCAGAGGGAATCTAACACAGCTCGGCTAAGGGAGACAGGGAGGTCCAAAACAGGTTACAGGTGGAACAGGAGTGAACATTTTATTAAAATGGTTCCCCCTTATATATGGGAGCCTGGAGAACTTTCTGGAGTATTACTAACAGAAGGAGGAGTTTGCCGTAGGAAGGATTGCAATTGGATACAAAACAAAAGGGGAGGGATTACTATTGAATATGCATAAGAAAGGAGGAGCAACACTCTTGTCAGGGAACCAACCATTGTAAAAGGGCTGAAACGGGGGTAGGATTTTACCATACAACATGGCAACTTTAATTTAACATTAAACTCTAGTTCAATTCATAAAATCCTTTGTTTATAAGTCAAGTCTGTAGTCCTTAAACAAAGTCTTCTTCCTCTGACGATTCTTTTAATGGTGCAATCCATTTCCGGTATGCTTCTTTTTCTTGTTCCTCATCTCCCACAGGAACCTCCTGTTTTTCAGTTTGTGCCAATTGTTTCTGGTCTTGTCACTGGACATCACAGAGCAGAGCCTGGCTTTGTCCTCTTTTCATCCACTATACACAATAATGCGATCCCACCTGAGCCTTCTCTTCTCCAGGTTGAACAGTCCCAGCTCTATCAGTCTTTCCTCATAAGAAAGATAACTAAAGTCCCTTCATCATGCTTATGGCCTTTCACTGCAGTATCTCCAGTGCATCCATTTCTCTCTTGCACTGGGGAGCCCAGAACTCAACACAGGACTCCAGGGGTGGCCTCACTTCTGAGTAGAGGAGAAGGATCACCTCTTTTGACCTGCTGGTAACACATCCTCATGCATCCCAGCATACCTTTAGTCTTCTTTGCCACAAGGACATATTGCTGGCTTGTGTTCAACTTGGTGTCCACCAGAGCCCCCAAGTAGCTCCTTTCCAGCTGGATGGCCCCTAGCCTATACTGGTGCCTGGGGTTTTTTCTCCCCAGGTGCAGGACTTCGTGATTCCCTTTTTTGAACTTTATGAGGTTCTTGTCAGCCCATTTCTCCAGCCTGTTAAGGTCCTTCTGGATGGCAGCAGAACTCTGGAGTTTTATGAGCCGCTCCTTCCAGTTCTGCGTCACTGTCCATGGAGGTATTTAAAGACAGACTGGATGTGGCACTTAGTGCCATGGTCTAGTTAACATGGTGGCGTTAGGTCATAGGTTGGACTTGAAGATTTCAAAGGTCTTTTCCAACCTAGTTGATTCTGTGATTCCATGACTCTGTGATCATCAGTAAACTTGCTGAGGGTGCCCTCTGCCTCATTATCCAGATCATTTATGAAGATGTCAGACAGTTTTGGGGCTAATGTTGACACCTGATGTATAGCCCTAGTTACTGACTTCCGTTAAGACTTCGAACAACTAATCATGCCCCTGATCTCCTTACCAGTCCAACTGAACCAGCTGCAAGACAGACCATCCTTATGTTCCATGTATTCGTTTCATGCTCCCAGTAGCAACCAGCCTTCCTGCTAAAATACATTGCCAGTGAAACAATTGACAGGGCTGGCATCTGACTTTCATGACAGGCATCGGAGTTGACATGTTATTGAGATAAAGGAGGGTAGGGGCTATATACTATTGAAGAAACAGCATCAGTTCGTGCTTGCAAGAGTGTCATCATAACCATAAGTCAGACAAATCAAGCTTAATCTTGCTCTCAGTGAACACCGATGGGGCTAGAAACAGCATGCTCTGCTTGTGCACAGATGGTGTGCCACAGAATTTTGTGAGCAATAACACCTGTCAACAACTGCCTGTAGATCCTTCCAGATTAAAACAAGGAAAAAAAGGTATGGAAATGATGCAGTGGTTTGAAAGGGCAGGCTTTAACAAAGTAGTGCTTATGTATTCCAGAACCTGAATAATCAATTTAAATAATCTCCCAAAATATTTGAGGAAAAGCTCTGCCCCTCAGCAAAATCTGACAGGTTTAGGTTTCTGTGAAGCAAATTTGTCTGACTAGGTACTTATAAGAGAATTAAAAGATATGACAGCCCAATGCAAGTCCCAAAATGTAATTAAGTTTGAGGCAAGCAGTAGGGGAAAGGAAGATGTAAATCTTAAAACTGCAGTAGTGAAGTAGTGCAATGAAAGATTATAGAAACATTTCTTAGTTTGGGCAAGGAAATAGTAGACTAGTCATGAACAAGTAGTATATTTTCAGAGTACAGCTAAAAGTATTAAAAATACTACAATAACTTTTTTCAATATATTGTAATGATGGGAAAAGGGAAAACCTGAAGAGGTACGTTTTTCCTTTGCCAGCATTATCAGTGATGAATGTTGACAGTACTTAATTTTAAAATAAATAGCAAAATCTAGCAAAATCTTCTAACTCCAAAAGGAAAACACTCTACAAAGTTTTGGAGAAGGAAAAACTACACGTGAAGGGGAAAATAAAATTCCACCAAAAAAAAGAATATCCTGAAAGCCTAATTAACCTGTAACTCTATCTGCCAAGTGTGCAAGCAACAGTTAGGAGCTGATGCAGTAAAAAGGTGTGAAGGTATTGGCAAAAGAGTTACTCAAGAAAGCGTGAAGCTGCCCATGGAGAGGAAGGGAAAAAAGCACAGTAATTAAATTAATGATCTTTCTATTTTAGGAATCAAGAAAAATAACTGCTAATTTATCCACTGAATATTTTGCTATGGCAACAGTATACTCACATGGAAAGAGAAAGATATGTGACAAACTAATCATTGTGACTTCATAAATCTAAATTGTCGTAGTAATATGGATAATGGTCTAGCAAAGCCAACTACTCAAATAAGGTAATAGCCAACTTAAGACAGTGGCATCTGAATTAAATCTGTTATGCATATACATTGTTCTAGGGAAATAAATTCAGATCACAGAGAATGTCAGAAACCTGCAAACACACAAGATTTCAAATTTAGTCAGTGCACAAGACAACAGTCACTAAATAAGCATCTTTATGATGTATGGCCTTATACTTTCTTTGCTCTACTCTCTTCTCATTCTGAATACAGTCAAACTGAAACATTTCTTCACATGCATTTTCTGTAGCACTTATCACTAGAGTATGAAGAGTTCACAAACATCTGCTTTTCTCAAAATCCTTCGAAGACAATTGAGGAGTTTCAACTGATTTCCAGATGGTGAATAAAAGCATGTGGATCTTAAGACGAAATATAGGCACTGATCCCGATTATGCAATAGGACCCTAAAGCTTAGTCTTTCAGAGAATATACCTCTATCCTTTCAGGCCAGCAGCCATTGATTTCAGGGCTGAACAGTTTCTCCATATCATATCCCAGGCCCTTGAGACAGAAACCTACAAAATCAAGAAGACATGGATGAGTGTGTCTGAAAATTCTCTATAAAAGATTTGCTGAGCACTACGTGGTGTCTCTGAGGCAGTATTAGAGGGACAATCAAATACAAAGCTGTTTGAAAGACATTGGAGGAATTTGTCTTCCAAAGACAAGCTATGATAGCAGAATGTCAAGGCTTTGCTACCGTATATTGTTTGAGTGTAATGTTTTTGATTGAAGCCAGGCAGAAAGGCAGACCCTATGCCTGCCTGACAAACCAAACAGACAGTGTTGTATCCCACCACACTGCTGGCAAGAAAGCAGACTGTCCCGCTGGCTGAGAGCCCAGCTTGTCACTATCCTGTGGCCTGACTCATCATCTGGCTGATGTATCCACTGGGGAATAGTTTCTCATCCTTCTGCAATACAGACATATTGGCCTGTTCTTGTTCAGCTGCAGAACAGAAATGTCAGTGCTCCAGAAGCGATCTGTAGTTTTTCTATTTCAGTCTGCTCATCAGTACATAATGGCAACAGTCTTTCTCAGATGCTTTTCCTATTTATCCTTGTTACCCACGAGCCATCCCTATTTTACCTGTATCTTTTTCTACATAATGTAGTTTTTCATTTGTACTAATTGACGTATATATTCACTCTCCTTAAAGGATGGTGCAATTCAGGTTTCTAAGTATAGACGCCTTCTTACATTTTAAATGCAGTAGGGTATTCTACACAGACACAATTTACCACTCCAGAAGGTTTCAGGTCTTCCTTTAACTGTGCTGTACCTGCCTATCCCATGGTGATGTCTCTGATGCCTGATAGATGACTGTAGTTGTCTATATTTAAACAACTGAATCTCACCCTTACCATCTTCTCTACCTAATCAGTCTGGGTTTTAAGCCAGAGTGCTCTCCATCTTTGACTGTCACATTAAGTTTATTTGGCCAATGTGATTCTTCCTAAATAAATTTTATTTTCCATTCAAATTTTTCTGCCTAAATGTCACACACACACACACACATACATGCACACACAATATTTTTGCTAACTTTCATAGTTTAGTTCTTTTGATATTTGACCTCATTTGCTTTACACAAAAACTATGTTAAAATCATTTATCCATAGAAAATAGTTTCTATTGATTATCTGCTAAGATAAATTCAAGCCAGTTCCTTTCTGTTTATAATAGAAAATTATTCATAAGTATTTGACTCATTAGAAAAATATCGGAAAAGGTTGTACTAAAGTTAAAACTGACTCACCTACCACCTGTTACTGACCTGAGTCAGTAACAATTTCATCTCTTGTACTTCATGCACAGATCCTTAGAGATTGATATTTCTGTAGGATGATTTGGATAAGCTAGCAGCAGGCCTTCAGCATCAGCTCCCTGTGCTATTAGTTAAAACACTGACTTGTGTATTTACAATATTGCTATCTTGAGCTACATAGTCCTCTCTTCTCCATTCCTAAGCAGCTAAGAGCTCATTTCATTGTTCTGCTCTCACAAGGTAATAGACATTAAACTTCTTGCTTCTATTCATTACAGTTTCAAGTCTTCCATTTTTTAAACCACATTTCTAATATTGATAATACGGTTTCAGAGGAGCAAAGCCTTTTGTTAAATTCTCTATCAATTGGTATGTTGCAATAAATCTTACACTTTATTTGCCTTCTTCCTATTCTCATCTCTTGCTTTTCTACCTTAATACTAGTGCACTGCCCAGGATAATCTCCAAGCAATGGTGAATTACAGTAACAGAAAAATTAAATTGAACTAGTTTCAGGGCAAAGGTGAGTCAGCAAACAGAAAACAAACTACTGCAAGTGTTGTGCAGACTGTGACTGATGACCTAGGGAAATGAAGACTTCCCATCCCTGACATTTGTAAAACAGATTGCTTCTGTGAGGAGCAGGGAGTTGGATTCGATGATCCTTATGGGTATCTTCCAACTTGAGATATTCTATGATTCATTGATTCTGTAATCTCTGTCATGATGTTTGCTCAACATAGGCAACCTAGTCCAAGGGTAGGAAGTGGATTAGCTGACCTCCTGACTTCTGCAATTTCTGTGAATGCCAGTGTCTATGGACTGATTTGACTAGGCAAGATTGCCAGGGTGTTGCCATGACTTCTAGAAAACAGAGGGAGAAATTCCTTTTTAAAACGTCATCTCAAAGCCTGGGGGTGACTAGTTCACTTTGGTTTGTGTAGATCTGATTCCAGTGTTACTGTGCTCTTGCTATATGTACGAGGATGTTATGCCTAAGTTTTTTCTTGATTTTCTGAAGCAAAATTTAGGACATACAGCACTGAAGAACATAGAATTCAAATGGCTTTGGTAAGAAAACTCTGTTTTCAAAAGTTACTATGAAGATGTAACAAACTAACAGCAAATAACACTCTTCCACTCTAGTTAGTAAAACCTGTGCTTCTTTCAAAGCTTTTATTAATTAGAGTATTCTTTTGCATTTTCCACATTTATTTATGTGAATACAGTTTCCATTGCATGATCTCTTTCATTTGATGTCAACCTAAATAGGCAAAAGGGAGGGGAGAGAAATCAGAAGTGGATGCATGGAAGCTCTCCCTTACCTAAGGAATAAAGAATGGAAAAGGCAAATGGTGAGCACTCACAGATTTACAAGCCACAGAGCAACTCAGTCAGCAGGTCCACCGTTATAGCCCAGACATTTCTGGTTATTCTTGAAGCCACTGTGCTTCCGTGCTAAAATCAGGAAAATAGACGTTGTACAGATGGTCAAACAAAACTTCCTTTCTTTCCAGAAGAATTCTTTTCCCTTTAGTAATAACACAAGTAATCAACAAGCTCCAGAAGAAAAAACACATAAGTCACTTTCTGAAAGAAATATCACCTTCGAGGTCATCTGGATCCTAATTGTATTTCATTTGGCATTGCCAGACTGAAGTTTAAGAAAGTTTTTTTTGCAACAGCAAGGGGACAGAAGGCAACACAGACAAATTCGTAAGTTAGTCCATAGATCTTTTTTCTTTCTGTAACATAAAACCACAGAAAACCTTACTTAAATTGAGTGGCACAGTGTAGCTTTTGCCCTACTGAGGGTTACCAACTATGATGGGATGTTGGACAAAATTAAAATAACTTCTCTTTTTATAAGACAGTACTTCTGACCTCAAAATAGAAACTGCACATGTTGACAGTAGAGATCTTCAGTCTATATACTTTCTTCAAATAAGAATGAACATAAAAAATATGATAACTGATTTTCACTCCTTCTGAAATGCCTAGTATTTGCTACCATCAATGGACTAACCAAAAGACTAATGTCATCCAGTATCATGGATGAAGATGGAAAAGGGTTAGAATGCTGTTAGATTAATAATATTTAGAGATCATAAAATCACGTTTTAATAGGAAATGAAACACATTCGCACTGCACACTGCAAACTTGATTTCTAACTTAGCTTTGGAAACCAGAAGGCACAGAAAGGGACCAGGCATAATTTCAAAAATTTACAATTGTTCTTTATTTTTCTGGTGACAAAGGAGAGGATGGTTTACTCAGTTTTCAATAATTTCCTGGAAAACTAGTGACTCATGGAAAGGGGAAAAGGCAATTCTGTTTTAATGGAAATAAGGTAAGGCCAGCAGAGCCATCTTCAAATTATATCACAACTGATCTGAGTATGAGGCACTTACCAGCAAGTATAGATAGTCAACTCAGAACACAAACCACATAAAATGACTGCACACATAGTTACTGTCAGCTGTGGCCAACACAGTCTGTCAACACTGTTATCACTTGGCCTTCCTTAGCTCTTGGCTGCTTCACCAGGGTCTAGCACATATAGGTGCTGACATACAGCCTGACTTTTTGGCTGGGTCACACAGAATTTCCACCTTTTCATGGGGCACCCACAGTTTGAGAAGAAACAGAAGTTTCTCTGACACTTCTGGGCACAGCTGTCAGCAGACCGTGAGTTACCTGCCAACACAGAGCTCCCAAAAGGCAATTTTTTTGTCCACATGTTCTTAGCCTCCTCACATATCCACACACTACTGGGCAAGGCTCTTCTTCCTTAATTCTTTCTGTTCTTTCTTGGCAGCCTGATGCCTGTCTGGAATTTTGCAAGCATGGGTAGACTACATACCAAGGATATAGGAAGCCTTTCTGAATCACATGGATCTTGTGAGTCAGAATTTTATAAAATTTGTGATGTAATTATTGTACTGTATTTGTGCTAAAATCTGTCTTTGTTTACTTTAAAATGGTAAATTTAAGCCCAAATACTACAAAGAATTTTGTCTGGAGAAAAGGAGGCTCAGGGGAAATCTTATATCTCTCTACAAGTACCTGACTGGAGGTTGTAGTGAGATGGGAGTCAGTCTCTTCTCCCAAGTAACAAGCAATAGGACAAGAGGAAATTACCTCACGTTGCACTAGGAGAGGTTCATACTGGATATTAGGAAAACATTTGTCACCGAAAGAGTTATCAAGCACTGGAACAGGCTGCCCAGAGTAGTGGTTTAGTCACCATCCTCAGAGATATTTAAAAGATGTGTAGACGTGGCACTTAGGGACATGGTTTGGTGCTGGCCTTGGCAGTGTTAGGTCAGCGATTGGACTCAGTGATCTTAAAGGTCCTTGCCAACCTTTGAAATGCTCATAAATATTGACTCAGAGGCTCCAAGTGTATGTTTTCCTGTATGTAAATTCTTACAGCACCTTAATCGCTGTTGCATCTGGGTATCTTCTAGTCACAAGTTTAGTACCACGTTTATTCTTGCTCAAGTCTGTTTTGATTTAGTGCAGCTTCGGGCTAATATGCTCACAGCTGTGTTTAGGTTAGAGAAAAAAGGTTGAGGTAACATATATTGCTGTTAGAGCAGAAGGCAGTGAGGTCTTCCTTAGTGTTCCCATACCATGACTATTTGTTTCTCAGTCTCAGACAAAACAAGGTGGAAAATTTTGTCTCCTACACAGGGAAGCTTGCTCTTCCAAAAGGGTGTTCTACTTCCTCTGTTATGGGAAGATGTTTACCTTGGTTGTTTAGGCATTTATTTAGATCTTCAAGAACAAGCAACAGTGCACTTGGAGGGCAAGAACTGAGATCTTGCATTTAAAAATAGTTTGTGGAAGACAAAGGAGAGAACAAACCACAAACGTGTTTATAGTATTCCATGTTACCTTGGGAACGTGCACTTTGTATTCTGCACTTCATGGTATTTCCTATGAGCTGAAGGCTTCATGTCTAAGTGCAAAGAGTGGGTATAGTCCAGAGGGAGCAGGCAGGTGTGTAAATGTAAAAAGAAAAGAATGTCATGGCTTCAGATGCATAACACCAAAATAAGTCACAGTCTCCTATTCTGTGGGAGATAAGAAAAAGAACTACTTATGTTTGCACAAATGCACAAAAGGTTATCATTGATAAGAAATTCAGGAGTACTCCCATGCCATGACTTGAACTGGCACAATGTAAACTTACACCTTCTACTCTTACTCTTAAGCTGTGGAGCATTCCTGGGAATCCTGTGGCCATGTTTGCATTTGTTACATTTTAATCATTTTCTTTGTTAGTGTGAACCTCCTTGCCAAACAAGTCTTACTTCCATCATCAAATCCTCTGCCTGCATATTCATTCTTATAGCTTTTCAACCTTCACACCCTGTGTCAGAAAGACATAAAAAGGCTGCGGATGTTTTCAAAAGAGGAGTGGTGGTTCCAGGCACAGCACAGGAGGAGAAATAACCATGAAGTTAGAAATGTCAGGTAAGAACAACAGCTGTTGCAGTAAGGACTACTAGGTGAACCACAGAGAATAAGAACAGATGAAGGGTTGGAGGCAAGTATTTATCTAAAGCTCAGGGAGAATGTGGATCCAAGCTGGTGCCAGAGAGAGAAGGAAGGAAAATGAAGTAGCTGATAGAAGACTGAGTATAATTTAAAAAAAAAAAAAAAAAAGAAAAGAAAAAGAGGTGAGGTTAACCATGAAAGGGAGACAGGAAAGGAGGATGGTTGTGTCAGGTTCTAAGATGACCAGCAGATGGTGAAGTGTGGAATAGCTGCCTTGTCCAACAAGCCCAGTGTATGCATCAGGTCCTGGCAACAACTGAAATTCAAGACCAAGCCGACAGAGAGGAAACTGCTTTACAAATACCATCAGTTGTGACCCGGGGCAGGCAGGAATAGGTGGAATAAATTTGTGTGTATATAGACTCATATCTCTGTGCATGGGTTGGCTTTAGGTCAGAAGTCATAGCTGTAGTTCTGTTTCCATAAATAAATGCATTTCATACCCTTCAAAATACACTTCACAGCAACAAACTTATACCGTCATCTCTCCTACCAGAGAAAGTCGGGGCCGCCATGTATGTTCCTTTCTTGTCCAGGTCATCTTCAAAGGAGATGACCAGCCACCAGAGAGTTGCACAAAAGTACCACCCCTCTCTCTGGAATAACTAAAAAGAAATACAAAAGATTTTCACCTCCCAAGTGCAGGTAGCACCATGATTATCCTTTCCCGACAGGAATCAGTTTTCCACAATCCTGCCACGCTGCTAACAATGTCATCTGTGCTGGTGGCTTTTCTCCCTGCCGTTCTCAACAGAGGAAAACGGAAAGTAAAAAACTTTAGTGAACTCTGTTCATTTTCCTACCAGGTAACCTTTACAACAGAGTTTAAGAGGATTGGATAAATCACTGTCTTCATACTTTAAAGCTGAGCTCATTTGGAGATTGACTATCCTTTTCATTCTTTAATTGTCCAGCACTGACACAGAGCTTCTACTTCAGGAGCAGAATTCCCAGGAGCTACATTATCACAGAAAAGAATAAGAGTAGTCTGCCAGCTTTTGTTGGACACATTAAACAATGACCCTTTGAATGAGTCATTTAACCTGCCAAATTTTTTAAAGTGTTTTCCTTTAGTAATTTTAGAAGAATGATATTTCCTTATAGGAAGGTCATTCTTTGAAGGAAGAAGGCCCACCCAGGGTAAGACAGCCATGGCATTAGTAATTTCTACATTGGAACATTTGTGAATAGGTGAACTGGGTAAGAGCTCTCCACTCTCTCCTGCAGAGTTTTTGTTCAGCAGGAGTGACTCAGTACACCCAGCTGTTTTCTTGGACATGTCTGCACATAAATTAGACTGACAGTGCCCAAATAGGTAAATAGGAGTAAATAGGACTTTTGGAAATCAAAACAAAACAAGCATCCTACTGAACTCCATGTGGGCTCCAAAGCCTCAGGTAAGTCCAAATATGAGATACGTCCCTAAGCATCCCTGCAGCTTTTCCTTATTCAAAAAGATTTAAGCTGCTGGAAGTCCAGAGATATAAAGTGGTAGATGTTGTCCCTTCTGTGTGAAATAGGTGACATTCTATGTGAATTAGGTGACATTTCAGATAATGTACTTTTCTCTGAAGTTGTGGCAACATAACAAAAGAAACATGGAAGTGAAAACAAGGTTACTCTTTTGGCAGTTAGACAGATGGATGAACCTATGTGAATGATACTTTTTTAATTATTATTTGAGGATAATTTCAGGGTGAAGAAAGCTTTTTATTCAGGCTGAGAGTCTTAACACTTTACGTTTTTTATCTTAAAAGAAATCTAGACTGAACAAGTGATTTCAAATAGAAGAAACAAAACATTTTATTTAACACGAATATTTTTCTTGGCTTTTGCTGTTATTCTCAATTTGGATTTTGTTGGACATGATTCTGTGAATCTAGAACAAATTGTCTTGCCAGAATTACTTTTTTTTCCATAAAAGACTACTGAACATTTTGCATCATAAATCAAGAAACGCTGATCTGAAGAACCTTCAGAATTTTTTTCTTTTTTTACTTTTTCTATTTGTCATTTCTGCATAGCCCCTTTCTTGTCTTTCTTTTCATGCTGACTTGGCAACAGAGATAGTGCTAGTCTAGCTATCCCCTCTAAAAAATTAAGTTTAGAACTTGTTAGACACAAAATTTTTAATTTAGATTTTATTTGGCCTGAAAAAAACCTCTCACTGCATTTTACTTTTCTGGGCCCACATTTAAATTTATTGTCTCTGGATCCACATTTAAATTATCATGAGTTGGCTTTTTATCAACATTCCCTTTCCATGACTACCAGGTATTGGTCTCAGCTACATGTTCGTGTGTTCTTCTTAAACTGACTCCAAACTAGTGTTTCTAAAATTTGTGGAACATGGTGCACATGAGGATTTTGAATTAAAATTGAATGGTGCATGGCAGATATTCCTGCCCTGCCCTGCTGGGCCTGTGACACAGCGGTCCTGCCCCTCAGCTCCGGGTGCCACAAGCTCTTGCCAGGTTCACACCTCTTCTCACGCAAAATGTTCTGCAAGATACTGCCCTAACTAGGACCACAAGCAAACTAGAGCAAACATGAGAAAACAGAAAGTAAAATGTTGAACAGGATGTAATACTTTTTTACTGGGTTAAGGCATGTCTGATTTAAAAGTTTCTATGCTTTTAATCCTATAAAAGAGCATTTTTATCTTCTAGTATCTGTGCATTCATAGGCTGAGGATGCAAGTAGTGAAGACAACTGAAGTAATATATAATGTAACTCAGCCCTCCTGATGTCATTTATGCATCTTATTTGTTGCTGGGATGTGAAGCTTTGATATTTTACAAAGGGTACTCAGAATAGAATTTTTATAATGACTGTGATAGTGACAAGATTGTTTTCATAGTTTTTAATACTTCCTTTTTTTACTCTGCATTCTCAAACTTTTAATTTTTCTTTCCCTTAAGGGTTTCTCTTTTTAAAATTTGGCGCATTAATGGGCTTTTTCCTTTCTTTTGTCTCTTTGAAAGTCAGAGGTCTGCTGTTCATGTTCTTTCACGTAAAAGACATTATCAATAACATCTGCACAGGCACTAGAATAATTAACTTTTTCATTTTTATTATAAAAAAATGTTTATGATTACACAGATGCATTTCTATATTAGACAGAGGATGCAGTCAGGATCAAAAACATACACTGCACATATTCTTACACAGACAGACAGAGCCAGTTCCCTAAATAGCTACAAACAACTATCTCCATCCAGTTGGTCTCCTCTCCTGCCCTGAAACAGATCTGACATGAAATATCACAGGAGGAGACAAAAAAAAAAAAAAAAGGGCAAAACCCAAAAATATTTCTTGCACTTCATGCACAAGTGCTTCAACCATAGTAGGAGAGATGAGCAGCACCAATAACATCTCCAACAATGGTTTCTAAAAATGAAACACTACTCAGTTAAGCAGTTTTCCCAGGGAGAGCACTGTGTGTGATGTAGAGTTCTCACAGGGATGGGGCCCAAAGGTGGAGCATCATACCTGTACCACACTCCCCATCTCTCCCACACAGTACCTGTACCTCATGCTCCCCCTGTGCTCCTTATGCACCCGCTGACCATGTCACGTTACTGCCTCGTGGAGTTATCCATTAGGGGCTAATAGCAAAATAGTAAAAAACAAGAACCAACCCTCCAGGCTAACATCCTTCCGCATTGTCCCCCAAGTGTTTTCTTGGGATATACCTGGCAGCCCTGTTTGGTTCTCTGACCTGAACCCATTCCTGCAGGCCCAGCCTGCCCAAATGCTGCTGTGGGGTAAGACCTTTCTGCTTCCCCATTCTATCCCACAGTGAACCATGTGCCTCCATCCATCCCTGACTTTTGTTAGAATGCCTGGATGCCCCCCTCCTTTTGGTTGCTCCAGATTCAGAAGAGCTCATACTACATGAGAGCTCAGGGCACATCTTTGTTGGGTAATATAGGCAAAGCCAGGAGAAGGGAGTACTTGGGGCAGTATGACCATCTGAAACAAGACATATTTACAACCCAACAACAGCCAGTTACCATTGCTCATATCCAGGATCAGTAATTTTCATTCTGCTCACAAAGACCATGGGCAAATGTAGAACCTTACAACCAGCACTCAAAGAATGGTAATTCCAGGGTCCCTATGGACTTCATAAAGCAGTTGTAACATGTGGACTGTAGCTCTCAGACCTCCATACAAAACTCAGAAATTTGGCATTGGATAGTTGGCCTTGACTGCCAGGAGTCTGAAAGGCTCTACAACCTCAGATGAAACTTTCTTGGCTATACCTTTCTCAGAAGAGTCCTAAATTAAATGTGCATTTTGCCTATAGCTTTTAGCTCCAGCCAGAGCTGGTGATGTGGAACAGCATCATCTCTGACAGAAAACAAACTACTGTCCCCTGTCTGAGAAAAAAATCTTCATGGGTTTCTCCTGGAAGAATACCAGAGCCTGGTTTTGGCAGGGGACTGCACTTGCAGTAGACTGTGAGATTCTTCTGCAGGGAGGGTGAAAAACAGGAATGGGCCTTGAAGCTCTACAGAGAGCCTAGATAACTTGTTTTATCCTTAGGGCTTTCTCATTATATAGTTGTGTGTTGTTCTAATCGTATTAGCTGGCTGAGCTGCCTGGACTAAGTTGGCTGTGTGCATTTCTAAATGTCCTGGAAAGTATTTTTCCCTCCTCCAGAGCAAGCAGGCTAGACTGTGGGGGTGGCTGCATCTCTGCAGAGGAGAAGGAGTATGTCCAGCCAACACTGAAAGCCTTGTTTGCTAAGGCTGTTCTCCTCGGGATGCCTTTGACAGGGCAACACCACTTCTGTACTAGTAAACTGAACACTGTCAGGGGCACAATTTTAGCCTATTTAGGTGACACAGAGTACACTGAATGATGTTTCTTTCTTGTGCGTCCAGTCTAGCCAGAAAGTAGGTAGGAGGAAGACAGATAGTGAGTGGGTCATTTTGTGCCATCTTGTCTCTCTGAAGTGTGTTATCTTGATTATTTGGAGAAGATGAGTGCAGAGTCATGCTTTGAGGCCTCTGAGATGCAGGCTGGTTAGGGGTGGATGGGAAGAGATAGAAAAGATCCATGAAGTATGAGTAATGTTTGACTTTTCTCACTCGTGTTTCTGTGTAACAGCTTTGGAGAATTCTGGTGCCTACTGTGGTACCTCTGCTGAGCCACTTGCTACTGGCTGAAGAAATATGGGAAGGGAGACCATGTCTAGGCAAACACATACCTGGGAATGTAGTTTAGTTGTTGCATTAAAGTGACATCAGCCCAACAGCATCAGCTAATGCGTACCAACTAGGTGGTGAGCAGCATGAGGTCATTGCTCAGCTCTGCTTCATGAATGTGATAATTTTGTTTTGTATTTTATCTGCTATTGTTTTTGACATTAATATGTTTATAATAAGCTTAACTCTTCCTGCTGCATTAGTTTGTACAGGACCTTGGCCTTGAAGACATTCCCAGAAGTGCTGTAATAGAACAGCGGTCCCTGGATTTGAGACTGACAGGGATATGTAGGTGCCTGGGCTCTACATTAATTTGGGTGATGTAATATAAATATCTTCGTTTCTAAGTCTGTGGGCAAGTCTGCAAACATGGTCAATGATACTTGCACATTAAGGCAAGCTACTTGGTATAACAGCAAAACAATTTCAAAAAAATCAATTTGGATTTTAGGATTAGCATTTTAATACCTATCCTTGTGAGTGACTACAGGACACTTTATGAGATGCAATAAACATCTTAAGTGCATTATGTTGCCCTCCACAGGCCCAATCTGTGGCACATTTGTAGCATGCCTGAATTGAGTCTATTAGAGATTTTTCAACAAAATCACCATAACAAAGTTTAAAAGAATAACTGGGCTTTTTAAAGGCATTGTTTTCTTTGCATTTTAAATAGAGAGTGGTACTACTGCCTGTCAGTTTAAAGCATTCTGTCCTTTCGAAGCTGCATGGAAAGCATGAGATAGAGATTTTAAAGTAGACATCATCAACTTTTGAACACCAAGCCTGAGTTTCCAAATACAGGTCAGGTCAAACATCTCAGAAAATATGTTGGGTTTGCTCCATCTGAACCCTGAGGTAATCAAAAGATTTAAGTCTGTCTCCTGAGGAAGGTAAAAGCTCTGCTCTCATTCAAACTATTCAAGAAAAAAGGGGACTGGTAGGCCTGCTGTTCCCTTTTTGCTGCAAAGAATGGAACTTCTGTTACTTTGAAACAGTTGGAATTTAGATTAAAAGATTTTGCAGATGATCATCAGTCATTAGAGATGCAGGAATTTTTAATTTGTAAAACTGACCTAATAACAATGACTCCCTCAAGACCTTGGTAAAAAGAAGCAGTACCAGCATTATGGTCACAGTGCAGGCACCTTTTGGAAGCTGGAGGATACAGAGGCAGTGAAGCATTGCAACAAGAGAAAGAGCCCAAATCTGCATCCAGAAAGTGAAACCTGCACAGATTGCTTCTGCAGGGTATAACAGGAGGTATTGATTCCTCACTCATGTAGAAATTATAAGGATGTTGTGTCATTTCTGCTTTAACATCACCCTGAAGAATCTCAAAAAGTTTTGCACGCTGCAGAAGGAGTGTCCCACCAAGTGCTGATATCAATAATGAGGGGAGAAGAAACCAGACAGAAGCTTTTCTGCTTACTGATTTTGAACAGTAAAGATAATACAAGCATAGACTCTCTATATCAGCCTGTATTTAGATGGTTCCTTACACCAAAATTATTTCAGCTTTTTATCATGTTACGCTGGATAATATAAAATATACAAGAACTGAAAGATGAGATGATGTTAGGTGTATCCCTATCCAAGTCCTTTACTTGCTAGGCCTCAGGGTCAGGTCTGATGTCTTTTCTCAAGTCATAAATTTTGCATTAGCAGCTGTGTGGCTGCCTAGGGCAGAGACTGAAGAGTTTCTCCATCCCACTTGCTCCATAATCCACTGGTCACATAGTCTGCAGGATTTACCTAGGAACTGGAGGTTTGGATTTACGCAAGTCAAGGAACGGGTGTTCCACTTCTTTGCCAACTGCTTTAGTTAATATATTATTCTTCAGAACTGATTGTTGCCTTTTTCCATACATTCCTCTTTACTCAGGAAGCCATGAGCTTCCCAATAATAAGGAAGCCATGTATCCCAATATATGGTGCTTGTACTAAGCACAGAACTGATCCAGGCCTCACTGGGGTACTTCCTGTAGCTCTTAATAGAGTGCTTAAATCCAGGACACAGACAGCATTTTAGACCACCCTTTGGTACTCTCTGTTAAGTCTCACAGATCCCTTAAGTCTACAGCCTTCTGGTGCTACAAATCCCTATCGCTACAAATCCCAATCGTAGTGCTTACATCTCCACAGTCAATGCATAACAAACAACTGCAAGGGCACTCTTGACTGGGTGATGACTATCGCACAATCCACATCTCCTATTGGATCCAGCCCTTCATTTTGGGTTCATACCAGCATAGCATTTATAGGTACCTCCTTTCCATACAAGTTCCATATTCCACATTTTCTTTCTTTGTCCTCTCTGACTTTTGCACATCTCAAGACCTTTTGTTGTTTACTTTGAAATTCACTGTGAGTTTTGAGTCATTTTGATTTTTGGCATTCCTAATGTTGTCTCACTGCATTCTGAACTACAGAGAAGTAGTACATTTCCAATATATATCTGGAAAGTTTGTAAGCACAAGGAGTAGTAAAGCCGCTCAGATAGCTAACATTTTGTGATTACAGCCACCTATGTCTGTCAAAGTTTTACATTTACAGAATGGATATATGGTAAAGGACTGGTCAAGAAACAGGAACAGCTGGCACAACAGGATCAACAAAGAACAGACAGAAAGCAAAAGAAGCTAATCAAGTACAGATAGAAACCACAAAGGAATTTGTTGCCAAAGCACCATGTCCTTTTTGGATTCTGCCACAGTGATTCCAAATTATCAGTGTTATTTGTGTTATTATCTTTTAAATACAATTGCCAACGTTTGTGTTCCTCTGCAAAATTGAGTTAGGTGGGTTTTACCAGCATAAAAATGTCCAAGCAGGACAACTTTTAAGGCACTTGAACCTAGATGGTTTCTTGTCTAGCCACATTTCCTTCCTTATTTTTTTCAATTTTATCACATTAGTGATATGTGAATCACATTAACAATACATCTATCACATTAGTGATATGAACTGCCTTAATAATTTCTTTTTCTAAAGCAGCATATGTACCCTCAAATGAGTATTTCACTTTTAGTTTCTGTTTCATTGCTCATATGTGAAGTCACACCTGTATCTTAGTTTCATCAGAGGAAAGTACTCAATGGCAAAGATGCAAATTCCATGCCTTCATTTAAAGAAGCTAAAAGACACATTTTGTGAGCATGACTTTAAAACATTATCTGTTAAGCTATGTTTAAGAAGGAGTGGTAGTAATCAATCATCTGATGTGGATAGAAAATATGAAAGGAAAATAAAGCACATGAGTAAAATCAGCTTTGTGTAAGGTGTTACCATGAAGGGCAGTTCCACAGCCCTCAGTGCAGCTATGGCCAAATGGGACTGCTCTTGGAGCTGGGATGGAGATTTGTGAAATATGTGCGTATTGCAGCTGTGCATGGTGGGTAGACAAAGAATTCTACACTTTAAAATGTGTTTTGTCTCTCTTCTCTGAATGAGGTTTTGTAAATTTCCAGAGGTGAGGAAATGGCAATTCTGTAGTTTTTCCTCTCTTGTGACTGCCATTCTCAGCAAATATAACACTATCATTTCCATCAAATCCCAGATAGACCACTGATTTAAAGAGATTTTGAATCCTCAACCAGGAGTCAGAAGATGCGTACTACCTGTCGAGAAATGCATTTTCTTGTAAGAATCAGCATGATGGATTTTATCGCATTGGAACAAGAATGAATATGAGGACAGAATGGTAATTCAAAATTTATTTTTTCTTGCAAAGAGCATGTTTTTCACCACTACTGACTGTATTGCTATTCATAGGAAACAAGAGATTATACGAACATCTGATCCAGTGGTCTGAACGAATTCCCTACTTTTTGAGCCCAATGTTGAAAGGCAATAGGGTGAACACTGGAACATTTGGAATATGTGTGTAACATGATAGAGGCTTTGGTATTGTGTCATTCAGAGAACTGTAAATATCTGCTGCAGAAGGTGTTTCCATCAGTCCCTTCCACATCTCTGAGAACCATTTTACTTTTTGAATTTGCCAATTTCAAAGAGCAAATTGATAGCTAAGAAGTTTGGCAGGGTCGGGAGATACAGAACTTTCAGAAAGATTTGTAGTTGCCAGCCCAAATGAAAAATGTTATTTTTTGTTTTATGCTCCCTAAAGTCAATGTGAACAGTCGTATTTGCCTTACATCTGTATTAGTCTTTTTCAGACACTCTTTTAGAGTCCTTCCTGAAAAGTGAAAAAGCTCCAGATTGAATTATCACTTGCTGTGAATAAAGAACTCATATTAAACAGAGACGAAAAGACAATTTATGCATGTAATATGAAAGATGATTGAGACAAGGAGGTGATGTTGACTCAGACAATATGAATATTTACAAAGCCTTCCCCCTGACACTGCTCCATCAGACTCAAAGCTGTAGCACCAATCAGCTAAGTCACCCAGGGTGAGGGATCAAGGAACAGTAAATGAAGCAGTAGGCTTTTGGAACATAACAGAGAAGTTCTTATTCCTTCTATGGTTAAGCATGAGCTTCAGCCCAGACATTGTCCCACTGAGCACATCCATATTCAGGAATGGATCAGTGCTACTCATTGACCATGACTGATTGCAGAGTCATCCCTTCCTCTATCCTCCTCTCTCCTTCCCTCCCTTCCCTTTTCCTTTCCCTTCCCTCTGCTCTTGACCTGTCATCAGCTTATGTTTCAGGAGGAAGGGAACTGGGGAGGGGAAGAGGAAAAGGAAAATTCCCTCAGCCCAGGGCAAAGGACCAAATGGGAGAGAGGCACAGCTCTCACTTCTGCTCTGCTTCTGGACCCCTGAGAAGCCAGCTTCACACAGGAGTATGAAGTGTTCATTCCTGCCAAAATTCAGCCTCTGAACGACAGAACTATCGGTACTCATCTACTCTAGCAAAAACTTCCTGGTAATATTTTTCCCCTTTCCTATCCCATCCTCCCTTCCCAAGCCAAATGAAATAATAACATAATTACAAACATTAGCACAGTGTGTAATCACATATAAATACTGTCACCCTGCTAATGAATTCCTTTAGTCATGAACCTGCAAACCCCACGCTGCTATAAGAAACGGCAGAGTTTTTCTCAGACATCATTGCTTTTGTAACGAAATTGCAGGAGTAATTGCCTTAAGCTTTGTCCTCAAGTATTCCAGATTTTGGCTTTTCAGTCTGAGAACTTCTCAGGCAAATATGCAAGCATTGCTAGGACACAATTAAATACAGATAGAGAGGCATAAAACCCACTGTTTACAAGAATGTACTTATTTTTCTTTGGTTGCCCAAGTAGATAGCACCACAAAACTGAAGTGGGTCAGTCATGTCTTTCCCATCATAATCCCTACCACCATAACAATGGTTTGCCTTCCAGGCACCATGCAACACATTTGGCTACATATGTGGAATTAAGCAGAGCACAGAATGGAAAGATATGTTCAGTAAATCTAAAATGGTACCTCTAGTGTGATTCCATATTTTAAAATCTTTAGGAAGAATATGTTTTAATGTTGAAAGGTCATTGAATTACTTGTTTTCCAGCTAAACTGATTTTAATCTGCCAAAGCAGTTGTTCATGTGCAAGAGCTACTTGTCTAAGATGACTTCATTTCTTAATTTCCAAAGACTATTACTTTTATCAAGACTTTTTTATTATTTTAAAATATTTTATTATTATTTTTTATTTACTACAGTAAATGAGCAACCCTTTCTTTGACACAGGTGGCATCAATTGTTATTTTCTTTTAGCAAAGTAATCTGTAAAATAGCATATGGAGATTACTCAATTCCGAGTTCTGGAAAATAATGCTTTTAGAAAGTGCTCAAAAGTCATAACTGAATATGATTTTCCAATGCTACTGTGGAAAATAAAGTTAATCAGATTATTTTGAATAAAATAATAAATAGGATTGGCACTGAAACAGGCAATACCAGACTATAACTTTCCTTTTTGGTGCCCATAACTTGACAAGAATGTTGAAACATGCAGAAAAAAAAGCCCCAGAAAACAAGAAAGTTCAAGAAAATATTCAGTACAAGAGACTGAAAGAGATTAATGTGTTTAAATTATGAAAACCATAATTTAGGGTCAGTTATACACTGACTCCAGTATAACATTATTTCATAGAACACCCCAGGCTGGAAGGGACCTCAAAAGATCATCTCATCCAGCCTGGTCCGTATTAAATAACTGTTTAATGAAACAAAAGAAGAGACACTGAATGATGAAGACACATTGAAGATATTGAGCAAACTGCCCTTGGAGCAAACTGCTGGGTAACATATTCCTGTCTACACCTTCACCCATTAAATCAGAAGAGAATGCCTTCTCCAACGATAGACTTTAGTCAGACTAAAGTCTAGCCTCACTGAAAAGGGGAAAATGTTGAAATCTAATCCGTCGTGATATACAGAAAGATGGAAACATTTTAAGGGTTCCTTCTTTCCTTAAGGTGTTGCAAAATCAAGACCTAGTAATCCATATGAGAGGCAGATAGTAAGTGATGAACAAGATGCAGTGTTACAATTCCCCTCCTCTTCAATGCTTGCCCTCCTATGGAGAGATGAGAAGTGCTTAAATCCTACTGAACAGCTACCTGGCTACTGTCAAGCTGCATTCTTCTGCTAGTTTTTACAAGACAGATGAAGCTGGGCTCAGCCTACGGAGGGCTGTGATCATGCTTTACCAACTTCTGATAATTTTGGAAGACATTTTTGTGGTTAGTAATTCTCAGGTGTGTGAGTCATGGCTGATGGACTGCTTGGGTGTGTTTTTAATTAGCAGCAATGGTGGATTTAAGAAAAGGGCTGCAGCTGCTGGGCCTAAGTCCAGTTGGGTGGTAAACTAGGAACACCCTAACAAACAAAGAGCTGTACCACACCTTAACTCTTCACATATGCTTTCCACCTGGTCCGTTTGGAGGACAGATCCACGTAGTCACCTCGCTGCTCCTGGCAAGCATCATGGTGTTGGCTTAGTTGGCTAAAGCATTCACAAGGCTATCGGGACATTACTGGCTTTCTCCAGTTTTACAGACTTGGGCTCTCTTTCACTTTTGCATGACGATGAGTTGACACGCTGTCAGTTGCCCTCAATCGCACCTTGGTCTAATCGATTGGTACCCGAAAACTGAAGAGGTGAAGGATTTCTTGAACATTTCAGTAAGTTTCCCTTTGAAAGAAAGGGTAGAAACCAGACAGACCTGAAAGCTAATCCATATGTGTTGTATGAAACACTAGGTTTGGGCTTTCTGGAAGGGTAAGCAGCACTGTTAAGACTCAAAAAGTAAAAGTAGAATATAGAGTCCTTTGCTGCTCTAGAGGAAATTATCTGAGGCAAACACAGTTAGAGCAAGAATGGAGAACCTTACACTGCTCCCAGAAGCAATACAAAGAATTTGCAGGAAGAACTTACCCAAATCCTGGTGTTAGACCTTGGTTAAAGTGATGAAGAGGTGTGTCTGGCATGCCATGGATTTGGGATGTCAGAGGTGACAAGCAAATGTGTTAATGGCTGTATTGAAGATGATTTCTCTGTAACATAAAAATGCTGAAGTCTACCAAATTCTGCTTTCAGGATCATATGAACAGCTCACAGGAGTTGAGGCCTGGATGCATAGACATAGTTCTGTGTTTTGTGCATCAGCTTTAGGGGAGATCACCTAGCCTTTGTTGGTAGACAGGCTGGTACTAAAGAGTTTGTGTGAGGAGGAGAGGTTGTCACTGCACAAAGGAACTTTCATATCATATTCAGTATCCCAGTTGTTTAAGGCAGAAGGAGTACATATGTTTGCTTATGAGCAGATGCATTTCTACTGCCTTTGTGGAAAGAATGATCAGCAGCATAGCAAAAGTCATGAGAGCTGCACATGGGTAGATGCCCAACAAATGTAATAATTAAGCGGAGGGGTCTCTTCCCCACCACGCCAGAATGAGAAGTGGGCTGGGTGAAGGCATCCTCGTGAAGGAGGTGGGGAGGTGAATCAGTGCAGGAGAGAAGCAACACTTTTTCCTTCTTGCCTAAATCCCATGGTGAAGTGATAGCATCCTAGATGGCAGGCTGCTAGAGGCCAAGAGAGATGTGTCTGCCACAGTCCTTAAGGGAGGTTGTAGTCAGGTGGGAGGCAACCTCTTCTCCCAGGCAAGAGGACTTAGCCTCAAGCTGCATCAGGGGAGGTTCAGGCTGGACATCAGAAAGAATTTCTTCACTAAAAGGGTGATCAGGCATTGGAGCAGGCTGCATATAGAAGCAGAGGAGTCACTGTCCCTGGTGGTGTTCAAGGAATAACTAGATGCAACAGTGTCATGGTCTACTTGACAAATGGGATGATCAATCAAAGGTTGGACTCCATGATCTTGGAAGTTGTTTCCAGCCTTTCTGATTCTATGATTATATGACACTCTTATTGAGGGGTTCATGACCAGGGCTCACCCCATCCCATGGAAGCTGCTTGAAGCTGAAACTTTGGTGCTGGATCCTTAGAAGAGGCTCAGGTATTGCTGCAGTGCAGCTCAGCCTGCACCTGGCTGTGGACTCTGCTGATACTCACCCAGACCTTCACCCAGCTTAAAAGCAGATCCCACAGAGCAGAGAGGTCCCTGCTGTGGCACCATGCTGGCTGGGAGTCTCTTCCCAGATCTCCAACAGGAAGGGGCCACCCTCAGCTGCATCGTTTGTAAGAGGGCCCTGAGTCCCAGCAGCCAAACCGCTGGGAAAGGTGGATGTGGATACACTCAGGACACTTACACAGGTTTTCTTCAGGTTGAGTTCACTTGGATGGCAGAATAATGCTTTTTTCAGCATTGTGATGTATTTCTTCAGTGTTTGCCTGTAGCACTTACATCACAATATTTCTGTTACTTCCCTCTTTCCCAGCCTTCTTGCTTCTTAATCTGTGTTGCAATCTTTTCGCTTTGCCTCCCTCATCTTTCAAAGCATTAAACTGTTTTATCCACAGCACCCTGGTGCTTCTTCATGTCTAACACTACAGCTTTAGTAATGCTATCAGTATACTGCAGCATAGGCTAATGCTGATGGTGGCTGGGTTTGATGAATATGTTCTATAAAACACATGATCTCTTCATTGAGCCCATCACTTCATCTGTATCTGTCCACAGGTTCTCAGCAAAGCACAATGACCTTGAATTTCACCCTGGCTTTCAGCATTGGTCAAACATATGATTTGTCCTTCCATTTCAACTTCACTGGGTTTTTGTGTTTTGCATTTCACATTTTTATGTAGATGAAGCCATTTCGGCTTTTTGCCACTTACTGCAAGTCTAGGTTGAGTATGCAGCCGATAACAATACACTTGGAGACAGCAAATGTCTTTAATCCGAATAAGTTTGCTAGTGCCTAATGTCAACAGAGTAACGTAAGGAGCATAATGCTATATCATCCTAAAGTAGCATTTTCAAATCCACATCTTATCTTTAATGTCCAGGTAAGGAACATGATGAGAAAAACAAAGTTAATCCTGTGCATTTTTATTCTCACACCAAACACTGATTTGAATCAGTTGTTCGAAATGCTATCCCTTCTTAGGCAAATATTAAAGAAGTACTCATGTGAATAATGCACAAGTGAGCAGTTTGCCCTTTAAACAACTAACATAAAATTCTTTAAAATGTAATAAAGTATAGTTCATATATATATAGATAGATATTGAATACATGGATATCTATCAGTATATAGTCAAGTATTTTCTTAAACACACAGCTTGTATAAAGTGAGTGTAAATCCTGAACTGGGTTACCATCAGCATCCATATATTATCAAAGCAGTTCTCCTAGTGATGAGTATACAAAGCATCTCTTTCTCTTCTACAGCAATATCAGAGAATCATATAATACTTTGAGTTTGAAGGGTCCTTTTAAAGGTTATCTAATCTAAACCCCTTGCAATGAGCTGGGACATATTCAACTAGAGCAGGTTGCTCAGAGCCCCATTCAACTTGACCTTAAATATTTACAGAGATGGGAATATAAAAAATGTACTATTAATAATAGGATTATATTATAGTGTCTAATATAATATAATACAATAATTGTATTATTGTATTGTGACTGCAATGCTCAACAAAAAGCAATAAATTTGGAATGAGCATAAGACTCATGTCTCCTTCTCTCTTTATGTCACTCAGCACTTCATGACTAACAAGGTGAACAGCAAACACCTTAAACCTCAACTGCTTCATACCACTATAATCTGATGCCCTTTTGCTATAGCAAACTGTGAAATTGTCTTTTCCCTCAACTTTATCAATTCCAATGATTTCATTGCTCCTTAAAATTCCTCTCTAGGTGGTGCTTCAGCCTATTCGTGCTACCCTGTTTACTCAGTTTCTCAGTTGCATGCATCTGGCAGAGACAGCAGCACTTGGCACTCATCTGGAATGCACCCTTCCTTCTTTCAACACCACATCAGACTTTACTGCCAGCTCTCAGTAACTCTTTTTGTGTTTGTGTAATTGGACCATCATATTACCATACAGCATAGCCCTTGCTTGTCTGACTTGAGTAGTGATGCCTCCAGGCATTTGATTTCTTCACCACTTTACACAATGTTTTTACTTCTTTGACTTCTCCAGAAGTTTTGAGTTACTTAACTCTGTCTCTGTAACTTCTGGTTTTGTTGCTTGTCCAACTTCTCCACTGTTGTTTAGGCCTCCCATAACTTCCTGGCAGTGCTCAGAATCAATTTGTATGGTCCACCTACTCTGCAGAGGGATTTCTTTGGCATAACTAATTATTTGTCTCACACTTTGCTGCCTCCATGCTCCCTTAGGTACCTTTGCAGAGCTCTCCTTTCTCTTAGCCAGATAAAATCAGGACTGATTTGCACTTAGATTTTGGTTGTTTTTTTTTTTTAATTTTACCCTAACTTTCCCCACAACTAATTCAGTTCAGCTAAGTGTGTTTGTCTTCATGAGGGAAACATATTGTCCACTGTCAGATATGTATCAGGCTTGGGAACTCATTCAGCTAGTAGGTTACAAGAACAACATAGGCTGAAGTCAAATTCACAATCTGAAAACTACAGTTTACCTTTGTAAACATTCTTGCCCTGCTGCAAAAGTGTCAACTGTGTTTAAAAACTGGCATTGGACCGATTTAAAAAAACAATATTAGTAGCAAAAGAAATATTACATGTTATTGACACAGCGTTCAATTAAACACAGAGAGCAGTATATCATGTGATCAGCTAGTCCATTTGTGACATTTGGGGAAAATGGTTCAACAAAGGCCTATAGCAAAATGTTTTCCCTTTTCCAGACCTGTATTTAAACAGTTCTTATGCTCATGGCTGTTTTCCAGCTTTTGTCTGCTCAGTAACAGAGAAAAGAAGTTTTGAAATAATGGAAAATGCCTTTAACAGGTTAATTTTAAACTTTACCTTGAACTTCTTAAATGACTGATTAACTTATTTCCTGACCGTTTATAGAAGAAATGAGGGTTGTAAACAGGACTGCTTACTTCTTTCTTATCACTTAAGTATCTGTTTAATTTATTCATCACTCACACACTAACTACCTAGAAACAACACAGGGTGAAGTGCTTTTGACCAGGAATTCCACAGAATTCATGCACTAGAAAAGAATCAGGATAAAGGCCAAGAAACCACTAAGTCCTACTTAAACTATGGAAGTGTAGTCTGTGGTTCAAGTGGTGACCACAGGCACTTTCCAGTAAAGTTAATGGCTTTCAGTGTCCCACCAGCATGACATTCAAGACTGAGTGTGTACTGGACGGGACCTTGGTAGACAATCATCTAAGAATGACAAGGCAAAATGACTTAGGAATTTGTATTGCAGTTTATCTAGAAACAGAAATGTGAAAACCCTTCCTAGTATGATCGCAGTTTAAAAGAGCAAGGTCTTACTGAGGACACATCTCTGCCTTAGGGCAAAGTCACTAAGGAGCAGACAAATAGCCCAATCCTGCTGAGCCCAGGTAGCTCCTCACAGGCTATGTTGATAAGGCACACTGCTGTGTATAGCAAAAAAGAAGAGTACGGAGGGATGGGATAATGTTGGCATCCAGTCTTCTTTGCTTTTCCAGTCCAAATAAGCAGCTTCTCAGTTTTAGGGAGATTTTTGGTGGTTTGCTTTGGTTTTCATGGGATTGTTTTGTTTTGGTTTTGGTTTTTATATCAGTGAGAACACTCAAGGAAAGTCCAGAACAAGGCCTGAATTTAGCATCATATATAAAACATGTCTTTGAGCTACTCTGAGCACTCAGCCAACATCATTGTCACTGAGCTGGTTCAAAAAAGTAAAAACGTACCTAATGACGTCTTCTCAGTCTTTCTGTGAGCTAACACAGTCTTTGACAAACAAACAAAAAAACCCGCTCAAAACCCACACCATTTTGTATCACAGATGTAGAAAAAAGAATAATCTTACCTCTCAGAAATCTGCTTCAAAGCAGGACCCATTTCTGTATTCTCCTCTATACCCTTTTCAATTTCATGAAGAAATACATGAAAAATTACATGAAGTTTGACCCTTAGCATAGGAAAAATATGTGACAGGATTATTTGACAGCAATGCAAAATTGCTTCCTGCCTATGTATTATCATCCTCAACATTAAAACAGCCTGCTATATTATAGTGTTGCTCTGTAGCAAAACCGCTTTTCATGTCTTTTAAGCTGGCTGTGTTAATAAAAAATTTTCTGTTCACTCTAGATGTGTGGGATGTGAACATACTAATTACTCTGAAAAGAAATTCATTCCTGTAGTGTAATTCTCTGGTCTGTACAGTCATCCTTTTGGGTCCTTCTTCTCAGTGCTGAGCCAAAGGCTCATTAAAGTAGAAGTATCAGGTGGTGGTTCAACAGGATAGTCTCAGTGAAATTCCTCTTGCTGTTTATGTGGAATGTCAATGATTTTTCAGCATCCTTGATTAACCCTTCCTTGAGCTGTGAAAAGTCCACAGAAAAACTTCAATGCCTAAGTTCAGTGTGGCGTTTATCACAGCTGTAACAGGGACAATCAACACTGGAAGAACCCAAAGGTTAAAAAAAAATAGACCACTTTTACTGTCAAAAGTGATGGGGTACGCTCAGTATTCAGGGTGATCTCATGTCACCAAATGACATATAATAGCACCAAAGAGAAAAGACGTGTTCTTCTTCAGAGAGGAGGACAAAAGGACCATAAAATGAGGAGAGGTTTAAGTACAGCTAGAAGCTGCCATCTTAAAAGAGTGAAGGCCACACACGTTGCAAAACTGTATGTAGGTCCCACACCAGTATTGGATAGTATACTCAGGAACTGGAAGTAGAATGGCTGTTTCACTGTGGTGGTGTCTACTACAAAGATTACATTTTTTTTTAATCAGTTACATTCCTTGAGGATTCTTCATGGCATGAGTTTGCAGAAGTTCAGTCAGTGGTAGGACAGATATTGCTGCGCTACGTACTTCATGCAGAGCGTAAGAAGCAGTAAGTTTTCTACACTGACTAAAGGAAAAGTCTCAGTGGGGGCTGAGACTCAATGAGGTTCATTCTGCTGACTGCTGCAGCTGCATCACCACTCAGGGACCACTTGCTCTTTCTGTTGTTGCTCTAGATTTGCTGTTCTACAAATACACCCACAGACAGTACCTCCAACAGGCTACTGTTTTAGAGCTGCTTGTATGGTGACTAGTTATGCCTGAATTAATTTCACATTTCAATGAGTTATTTTTCAAGTGTTGTGTGATCCTTCTAAAATGTTATGGTAATCCGTTAAATAGCTCTGTACAGTTTGGACTCTGAACCTATTTTGCTAGTTGCAATGGTTGTAAGTTTCCAATTAACTAAAAATTAAGCATTAACTGGAATACCTTAATTGAAAAAAACATGAAAACAACTAATTTTTAGAATTAGAAATTAGCAAGTAAGTACTAGTAATTAGCTCCGATAAAGTTGTACTATGACTCTCTTTCTAAACATTTGTAATGCCTAGGGCCTTTCTTAAATCAGTGAAGCATGACAATTTCTTTCAGCCACATTAACTTTCTGCAGTAAGTGGTACTGAACTTGTTCAAGTATAATTTGCTTATGTTATGCCTTTTTGCTTACTCACATGACTACAGTACTTTTCTCTCTACACAGTGGCATTACTAAGTCCCTGAGTTACAGAGAAACATGCTAGGAATACAGATTATAGCTTTCATATTTTGTTTCTGTGGGCTGGGAGCTGCTATTGCTGCTACTGCATCAAATGAGTGGAAAGTCACTAGTCGAGCATCATCTGTTATCACTGCAACCTGGGTTTTCCAGGGTCTTTGGATGAACTGTGCTGGCAATGCGCTGGGTGCTTTTCACTGCAGACCTCACCTTACTATCTTCAAAGTAGAAGGTAAGTAAGCATAATTTAACTGGAACATATGGAAAGCCATGTGTATTGCAAGATGTGAGCCTGAGGAGAAAAAGATTATTTTGGCTTGTGCAAGAGATTATGTTTAAAGCATTGTGATGAATATAAATAAAGGATCTTGCAGGCAGAAAATCAGAAACAACTTTTTAGGAATGATACGTATACCAAGAAAGACAGTAAGCTCTACTCTCTGGTTGGTAATATGCGATAAATACACTGGACATAGTTTCAGGAATACACTATCAGTATCAAACCACTGTTAGCAGAGAAATGGACTAAACTATCTTGCAGCTCTAATTTCCGTGCAAAAATAAGCATCCTGCTTGCTGGATGGCATGAGGGGGAAAGATAGCAAGGTTTGTGGACAGGTATTGATGCACTTTTTAGTTATCTGCACAAATTAGATAGCACGTCACCGCAGCCATAAATACTATGCAATATTCATATGCTGGGAAATTAGTGTGTGTGTATATACTTGCTGTATTCACAGGCTAGTAATTTAACAGCTTTTCTCAGAGACAGAGACTAACTAAAAGTGTACTATGCAATGTGTTTTTGCTCGTATAAAGCAGTAAATTGAGAGTTTTGTTTCTATTTGCCCTTAAGCCTTAAGACACCTAGGCAAGATGTTTTTTTCAGTGAAACTGTATAAGCACTCATGAGGGCATGGGCAGAGGGACTCGTCTTTCCTGGATGTGGGCAGCACACTAGCAAGATGGAGTCAGACCAGAGTAGAGAAAATGCATTAAGACACTGGTATTTTAGGGAACCAGAAAAGAAATCCAGTCTAGACAGAACCAGTCCTCCAAAGCTTTTGTGAGACCAGAAAAAAGCACAATTCTAAGATATTAACAGCCAGTGGTTGAACGAGATATAAAATGTGTTGTTGCATGGTTGTTACCATATTACAAAGACAGGGTCATAGACTTGCATACATATAGAAGCATTGGAGTTATTACAGATCCTTACTTTTTTTTTGCCTCTCATGCCCCTGACACATCAGACTACATGCTGGAACATACAGATCTACCCTTACGCATACAGACCGGATACTGAGATAAAACCCGGTCTCATTTTGTACACAGTTTACTTCAAACCATCACAAATCACACGAGGGATGGATTGGATAAGAAGAGTTTGTACTTCTTTTAAAGAATGCCATTTATCAAAATTACTTAAAAGGCGTAGAAACTCACACATACTTTTGTAAATGAATATTGTATCCTTGCAAATAACATTTATGAATTATTTCCGTCCAGATTTAAGAAAAAAAAATCCAGCTCTTCTTCTCAGGCATTGTTTTAAAGCAATGTAAGTAACTGAAACTACCATTATTGCTATATAATAGTAGTACAAAAGCTACTTCAGAATAATCAGCTATCAGTAACTATTTGCACTTTGTATTGTTGCTATTATTTTGATCACTTGTTGATTGAAACTTGAATAAACAAAATATGCCTGTTATGTGTGCATCCTTTAAATTATACTTAAGCATCTGAGTAAGATTTTGCTTATTTGTTGTTGAGAGTAACACAGACAAGAAATTCACAATAAATAAAAGTAGCATACTCTTGTTAAGTAAGAGAGTAACAAGCTGCTGTAATGACATTTAGAAAGTCTAATTTAACCTTGCCAGTGCAGGCACCAGGAAAGGTAATGTTACATGTAGCATAAACACTACTGGTAAAGGAGTGAGGTATTTAGTTTGGAAAACCTGCTAAACATAAACTCCTGATAATCCGAGGAAAACAAGACTTCCACAGTGAAAGAGCTTTGCACTCTCACTCTGTCCTACGTTGTAAAACAATAAAATGCTCATATAAGAAGTAATGAACTCTCATCTCTGTCCTTCAGAGCTTCAATGTACCATCATAATTGACATACTGACACCAGGAAGGGCTGGCAATATAACTTTTTCTTCCTGTGCATTTCATCTTTTTATGGAATCTATTTGCAATTTTCCTATAGCCAAAGATAACTTACACAAGTTCCTCATTCCATTCCTATCTATCGGGGTTACCTACAGAAAGTATTATCAGTAACAGTAACATTAGCATTATATTGTATATATATGTTATATCATAAGTCACTTCTTCTCCAAAGCAGATTCATTCACATCATTAAAGGTTGATTGCAATTTTTGTGAGGATTTTGCAGGAGAGGTTTCTGCATAAGCTCTATGAAGCTTTAGATATTTTTTTCTAGTTTTTCACATCAAGCAAACAAACAGGATCCAGAGGTCTTTCTTTGAGCAGTGTTGCCCCATGGTCATAGGCAGTATGTAGGTATTTACCAGAACTGACTTTCTGCTAAAAGACTAGTTGTGCTGATAGGAGCACAGCCAAGGCAATAAGAGCTCAGCTTCTGCAACCCAGCTCACATACAGATCTCGAGGGGTTCGTGTTTCTGGAAATCTATGTTAGCACAGTGTCCAAAGCTATCTGGGCTGTTGCCAAATGTACATGCACATTCACATGGTACAGCCACAGTGTGCTCTGCTGCAGTGACTGAAACATTCCACTGAAAGATCCTGGAGGGAGATCCTGAATAGTAATAGCTTTGTAGTTACTTTTATTTAAGGCACTGTTTGTGGGAAGAAGCAATATCTTTTATTAAATCAACTGCTTTGGGAGAAATATGTAACAAAGTCATTCATCAAATCTGACACAAATACAACAAGCTTCAAGCTAAATATTATCTGGGAACATTGTCTTTTCAGTTAAGTTGGTTATGATTATCAGTGCATCAGAAACACTCATGGAAATTATATGATCAAAACCAAGGGACCATTACTCACAGACATAAACTCACACAGTCAATAAATACCACAAATTAAAATTAGCAGTGAGACAATATTGTTTAACAAAACCAGTAACTTTTGATTCACTGCTCAGTCCTTATCAGTAAGAGACGTCTACAAAGACCCTTCAGGGAGTGAGGCTGGGAACTAAAGCTCTGGATTTGTGGATTCCAAAAAGATACTGAATTTTTATGCCAGAGTTGCCACCCACCCTGCCTCCTGCTAACACCTCAGAACTCCACAGACAGTAGTTAACCTCTCTTCTCATTCCTCTCAATGTGTATAATCCTGAATTCTTACAATCACAGAATTAACCAGATTTAACAAGAACTATCTTTTAGCTGTCTAGCACTGCTTAGATACTTCAGTTATTTTGATTTTGATGATGCTACAGAGAGCTGTTTCATTCACATAAAATACAGAATTGTAACTAGCAAACCGAGTTGTGTCCACATCCCTTTCCTATGACACTTCCTTAGTCTGTCAGGGCTGCTACTAGGCTTCTTTGAACAATTAGTTTGGCATTTGATATGATTTGCCTGTGGCACTGTTTCATGCGCATTCTGGTTTTCCATGCCATGAGTTCAGGGAGGTGTACAAGAAAGCAGAATAAATGTGCTTCCTTGAACCTTTGCTTTTTGAGCCTCAGATCTTCTGCTGACATCTTGTCAGTGCCATCTTTTGATGGTTCCTCATGGGTCAAGTAGTGCTACTGTGATGGTAGCCAACACGGAAAGGACAATGCCCAGGTGTTCTGGGTCCACATCGGCAAGGAGATTCAGAGAGCCTTTTCATGATGTTGATGCTGCAATGAACCTAAAGAGTGGAAGGAAGCTGAAACAAGACAGCTGCTATTGCAGCACCTGTACCCAGAACAGTCTTCTGTAGTCAAACATCATTTGTGTTCATCAGGGTGGGGAGAGCAATTCCAGTCGTGCTTCAGGGTGACACTAGCAGCTTTCCCAGAGAACTCAACCTAGAGCAGGAAAGGACCGGCATGGGAGTGTCCCTTACTAGACAGAAACTTGCGGCCAGGGAAAACACACTATCTGTTTTATTGCTACCAGTCGACGAGCCAGATATATGCACGGCAGCCAAGCCCAGGCTTCTCCTGAGCCTAAGGGGTGAGCACTTGGTGCTAGATCCCGCAGCGGCCAACACCACGGCTTTATACACATCCTAAATCAGGTTGCAGGGGGTCAGGCTGCGTGAGGGTTGTCCTGCTGCTCCTCGTTGCTTGACAGAATCCCACGCCCGTTGTTTCCTGCCCGCTCGCTCCCCTGCTCCCCACTCCCTGCCCTCCGCTGGTGCCGGCGGGCGCGCTCCTCTCTCCATGGTGCTGCATCAGCGGCCCCGGGGAAGCGCCGACCGTGCCCAGGGGTGGTGCAGCCCCGCCCGGGTGGGGACAAGTAGCTCCCTTCCTCATCTCCCTGGAAAGGCGGCGCGCCTCGGTCCCGGCTTCCCCCGGGTGAGAAGCCACAGGAGAGGAGCAGAGCCAAGGCAAAGCAGGAGCTGTGTGCGCTTTTGGGAGGTCACAAGGGGAGAGGGCTGGGCCGTCAGAAAGGGCTGAGTGGCTGCGGCTATCATCAGGGAGGGAGAAATCCACTCGAGAGGCTTTCTTCTGGCTGATGGCCAACGCAGAGGACTCTGCCGAGGGATGCTCCAGGTAGTCACAGGGACAGAGTCACGGAGTCTCGTAGTTTAACCCCAGCTGGTAACCATGCAGCTGCTCACTCACTCCAAACGCCCCCCCGTGGGACAGCAAGGAGAATCAGGAAAAGGTAAAATCCGTAGGTTGAGATAAGAACAATTTAATAATTTTTAAAAATAAAATGTAATAATAATAATAGTAATAGCAGTAACAACAACGATAATAGAAAAGAGAGACAGAGGAATAAAACCCAAGCAAAACAGGTGATGTGCAGTATAATTGCTCACCACCCACTGACTGACCAATGCCCAGCTCATACCTGAGCAGCAATCAGTCCCTTCCAGCCAGCACCCCCCAGTTTACATATTGAACATGATGTTCTGTGGTATGGAATATCCCTTTGGCTATTTTGGATGAGCTGCGCTTCCTCCCAGCTTCTTGTACACCTCCTGACTTGTAGAGCTTGGGAAACTGAAAAGTCCTTGACTTAGGACAAGCACTATTTAGCCACAACCAAAACATCAGTGTGTTATCAACATTATTCTCACACTGAATCCAAAACACAGCACTGTAGCAGCTACTAGGAGGAAAATTAACTCTGTCCCAGCCAAAACCAGGACATGGGGATCCAATGTTAAGGTTAGAGGATAACCATGTCAAAGAATTTCCCTACAGCAAGCAAATCCTTCTAGGAAAAGTGCTAACTGAACGGAGGTATGATTGATTTGTGTCCATTAGGCTGAGCCACCCCTCCAGTAAGTACCTTCCAATGAGTACAGCATCTGTTTGGCAATTTAGAAAATCAAAGTCAACACAGCATTGTCAAAAGGAAATCAATACACTAGAGTCAATAGCTCATATTTGGGAAAGGTAACCGTGAAACACAGAAGGAATTCCTCTTAGATTTTTTTTTTAATGGCTTAATTACAATGTATTCTCCATTCCTCAGCAAGCAGAAAGGTCACCTTTTGGACTGATTGAAACGCTGATTTCAGCATAGGGTCTTTTGTATATGCATGTGTATATGTATAGGATATCAAATCTTGGTAATGAAAGTTTCTTCACTCTCACAGTTTGCCTCTCCATTGTAGCAAGTTTCTTTCCAAGCTCATGGCCTCTGTTTTGGCATCAGATGACTGAGTCTGCACTCTGCTCAAACAAGATAGCCTGATACGTGTTTGGTTCCCAGAGGAGGTTGGTAATGCACTAGAGGTCATGAAAAGTCATGACTATATACAGCAAATATTTTTGAAATCTGTTATATTGCATATCAGTGCCCACTCTCTTCTCCCCCTCACCCCCAAAAATTAAGGAATAAAGTAAATTAAACAGTCAGCCTAGGCAGTAGTTAGTCAGAGAAATAACATGTCTTATTAGACTGGTTTCCAGTAAGAAAAGGAATTGATTCACAAGCAGCAGAGCCATTCACAGAGGAAGAGAGACATGTTTGACTTAGCAGCCCCTGGCAGAACAGATATGAACTGAAGGAGAGGGCTAATTCCCATGTATTCAAGAGATTTTTTTCCCCCAGGGAGCTCCAGCAGCAGCTTTGCAGTAGATACAGAGCAAAATCCAGGGCTTCCATGTCTTGGTCAATTCCAGAGGAAACATCCAGAGCCCTGGAACCCCCCAAGAGGCAGGACAACTCTTGGATCTCATTGCTGACATATAGATTAAAGATTTTGAAGTGGTTCTAAGGGTTCCTGCTGCCAAATTTTGTTTTCTCTTTGAATTCTTTGATTCCAAGATTTTAATCTACATGCTCTGAAAATCCATTAATCTAAACCACAATGAATCACTATTTATTCCTGTTTACTAAGAAGACTGTCTGGCTCTGGCCAATTACTTTAATCAGAATAGTCCAGAGCTGTGGGCAGACTGGAAAGAGATGTGCCTACTGGGAGATCTGCAGCCAGAAAGATACACAGAGGGAGTCCAAGAACTGCAGGACCAGGCTGCACAGGGCCTGATGGAAAATGCCGAGGGTGGAGGCTTTCACAGACCACTGCCAGTTCTGGAGAAATTGATGGCAAAGGACAAACTCTGGCCCTGCTTTAAATCTTCAGGGTTACAGGAAAACACAGGATCTTACAGACCAGTCCTCCTTTTTTGCACATTCCCACCTGGCAGTTTGACAGCATCTCTGCAATCCTCTTTTTGTGCTATGAGTCTTCTGCCTTCTCACCGCACAAGGACAGAGGTTACAGTGCTGAGATTTTTTTCACTTTTGTCTAGACTTGGACAAGAGTAATGTGGCTTGTGTTTCCCTTCAGTCGTCCTTATAGATTTTCTCTACTCAGAGTTGCCTTCATTTCAAGAAAATCACTGAGGAAACCTGAAAGGTGGAAAGTGCTGCTATTTGCTAGTGTGGTTCCTATGCAGCTGGTGCAAGGACAGGAATGCAAAGCTTGTTATTGAGGCATGAATAACAAGCTCTTTCATCTTCTAATACTCACGCCAGGATAGATTGTTATCTCTGCTTTGCTTTTAGCTTTCTTTGATTACTACTACATAGCAGCAGAGAGTGTACTGCAAAATGAATAGGACTCAGCAATAACTGGTATGCAGCCAGTGTCTTAAAATACCTCTGTTCAAACAGGTTTTGTACCCTGGTCTGCTTTGTGAGCACTGAGGTGGGTGTGGGGAGCTTTCCTCTGGCATACCTTGAGCAGCTGACAGCCAATGTACCTCTTCTAATATTTTTAGCAGTCATGCTACAACCAGAGCTTCATTCAAAGATACAATCCACTTCATTTGTACAAGTCCCCATGGAAGGAGAGGAAAAGAGACCTGGCACAACCAGCTGTGATAGGTGGATGGGTAAGAGAAGGAGACTGAAGTACTGAATTTGTGAATCATTAAAGCTGATGATTTTGAAATTCAAACTGCTGAGATTTAAGATTTTAAATCTTTAGTTTTCCATCATGGAGTGAGGCAAGGGGGAGGAGAGAGGCTTAGCAGCAAATACCTTGGGAGTGAGTATAGGGGAATGTAGAGAAAAAATATATGTACATAAAAATCTCTCCTGTGGTTACCACATGGAGTTGGCTAGGCAAGTATGAGTCACAGGCCCACTGGTAGAGAAAACTAATCACTACACAGTCAACAGGGGTATTAAATCCCTGTTAATCCCTTGTTATTCTATCTATCAAAATACTTACATATAGTTTTGCAATGTAAAGCAAGATGCCAGATGAGTGCAGCCATTTTATTAAAGCTGCGCACATGGGATTCCTCTCCATATCCCACAAGTCCTACAGTATCTGATTATCCTTATAAGCCTTCTCTGGAGTAGGTGCCATGGGACTCTTTGGTGTTTTAGAGACTGGTCAATGTATACTCTTTGGTGTTTCATTGACTCAAATTAAATAAAATGCCTGGAGCAGAGGTGTTACCAGGGGTAACTTGGGACTTCAGATCCCAGCTTTTCCAGGGTACTTATTATTTGACTCAGTCCGGGTGCCAGTACTGTGAGGGACCTCTGGCTGTGCTCAGCTGATACCTGCAATATACTCAGTCTTCTCTCTACAGATGACATTGAAGCCTGGGTCTTCTGTACGGCTTTCCTCTTCAGGGATTAATTTCCTAAAACAGGAGATGGCTGTGCCTTACAGGAGGACATTGTTAAGTACCAGAGCACTTTTCAACTGCTGAATTGAAAACATTTATATTTTCAGTTAGGCAAAGTACATGCTGAAATTCAGGTACATGCAAAGTCTCTTAAGAACATATCATTCATTTGGCCCTTTAAATACCTTGTGCTGGTCACCCGGACATGTGCCATTTACATTTCTCAAAAAGAACCTGAAACAGTTAAAAAAACAGAGGCACTGAAGACTTCTAAAGACCATACCCAACAGTCTACTGATGTGTTCATTTAATAGTTATGTTTCTTTTTTGTATAGTTATGTTAACTTTTCTAAAAAAATCGTGTGTTAGTCCAGAGGTGATTACCAAGCTCTAGTAAAATACCTCCTGAGGATTAACCTGCTTAAAGACGGAATTTTTAAACTCCACATCTGAGCTAAGATTTATGTTGTACTTTTGAACAGCTTTCCATAAATCAAGATTTCCATTTTAGATTTTAAAACCATACACCATCAACTGAATATGTCATCAATCTTATTTTATTCTAGTCCCCTGAAAGTTAATTACACAGACTCTATTGGTATTTGAAAGAATACAATTGGATAACCTGACAGTCAAAATGAGAAGCAAAACTGTGTACTTAAAGATTCTCATGAATTTGCTTTCATAATAATACATACTGATTTTCTGCCAGGTCCACTCTACCAATTTTTATAGTTGCTGTTATTTTTGTATCCAGCTAAGATGTGAGGCTACTCTTCTGCAGATACCAGTCAGACATAAAGATGTGTCTAGGGCTTATATTCAGGGCAATGCACGCTGATTCATATTTCCAAAGGAAACAAGAGCTCAGAAGTTCTAAATTTCCACTGCAGATGGAAATCTGCCAAAATCTTGTTATTTGGAGACTGCCTTTTCCTTCTTCACAAATGAATTTCTAAACAATAACACAGAATGTCACATAAAAGCCTTTCTATTGATATTTCATCCTGTAAGCCACAAAAGCAGAAACCAAACCCTAGCCAGGAAGAAACAGTGAAAGTGACTCACTAACCATATCTCAATACGGTGTTTATTGGGTGACCAGGAGAACAGGACTCTCTGCAGGTACAAACAGTTTCTCCACTGCAAGTTTACCATGCACCCAAGCTGCTGCCCCAGGCTGGTATCCCATCCCAGCAAACATCACACCACATACTGGGTGCTGAGTCAGCCACCTTTTGTTAATAACACAAGTAGTTATCTCACAAATTGGGAACAGAGGTACTTTAAGTAAGTAACCATCATTAACGGCATCTAGCTTTTCCATAGCATATCTTTGATGGAAATGTTCCACCTTACAAAACAGATGATACAATTATATTCAAGCAAAACTAATGCAATAGACAATTTTTCTTTAATTTACACCACCTTTCAACATCTTCATGCCACATGTAGTTTTGATTTAGTCAGTGGCTACTACAAAACCTTCAATATCATATTTACTTAATATTGTCCCTAGAAACTCAGTTCTTCACAGAAATTCAGCATTTTCAAGTGTCAGTGACTCTTGTACCTCAAAGCTCAGGCTTCCTTTGAGCAGATCCATTTGCCTGGCTTGGTGCAGGGCTGGCACCCAACAGGGATATCGACCTTCATGAGTGCACCCTGTTCAGATCACAGCTCCCTGCGAAGATGACCTTTCAGTGCAGAAGCCAAAGCTTCTTCAACTTCCCTGATGAGCTGTGTATCATCTTGCTAGGCTACAAACTCTCCACATTGGATGTACCCAGGGGTGGTATTTATTTTCCTTCCTACCAGGATTTTGTGTCAATTCCTGCTAAGTCAGAAAGACTCCCTGCCATCCCACACAGTTGGTGGCAGCCAGGGTTTCTCATCCCACAGTCCCAGAAGCTGAGAAGCACCACAAGCTGTCAATGCTTAGCTCTGCTAAGAAGGTCACTGCCTGCAGCACTGTGAACATGGCATGGTGATCCTACAGATGCCTTGCCAACCCCACGGCCTTCATCTTCTTTTGCTTTTCTCCATCAGCCCTTTTCTGCCAAGGGCATCTCCAGCTGAGACCACCACAGGGCTCTGCTTGTGTTTCTGGCTGACCCCAGAGTCTGAGAGCAGAGCTGCAGAGGGACCATCACATTACCGCTGCGTCTGTGTAGGCATTTGAGATGGGTGCATCCTTCCAGGAGGCACAGGGAGCTGAGCTGGGGCAGAAGGTGGGATAATCAAAAGCAAAGAAATAATCTACAGTTGGAAACGTGTGTCCCTGGGGGAACAGGAGGCCCCATACAGTAAAGTCACCTTCCCCTAAAGCAGATGAGGTTCAGTGCAGGGTTACAGCAGGAAATACAGAGGTTGTGCTTCTTCAGCAGGAACAAAAAGCTTGTGCCTCTTCCATTCTGTGTGTCTTGGGCATTTTCCAGCCTGTGGTCCAGGGCTCCCTCTCAGAGGATCTCTGTTGGGTCTCCGTGGCTAGGACATCCTGTACTGCCATAGCCATACTTTGGCCTGGGCTTCATTGGGGCTGCAGGCATCCCCATCCCATGGCTCAGATAATTTCCTTCTGAGTAGTAAAGCTCCCCTGCCCTGGCTGATGGTGGTGGTCCCTCTCAAGGGGCTGTGTTTGGCAGACTAGGTAGAAAGGCAGGAGGACAGATGGGTAGCTGAAGCCAGCAGGACAGATGGGTAGCTGAAGCCAGCATCCCTCCCTGCAGGCACCAGTTACTGTCTGTGGGCAAACTCCTGCCCAGACATGTCTTAGGAGTGCAGTGAGGGGAATGGCTGCATGGGGTGGTGAGTTCTTCCCCTCTCTCCTCTCGGCATGCATGGAACAGAATACTCTGTGTGTTAACAGGAACAAGCATAAACATTTCCAGCCAAGGTACTTAACACAAGTCTTTTTGCCAAGTGGCTTCACTACCTTCTTTGGTTAAGGTTAAGAGAAATGTTGTTGCTCAAAGGAGAAAACAAGTGGAGGTGTTTTTCCCCCTCACCCTTCCTGTCTGCAAATCCAGGCATCTCTGGTCTGCAGTTCCTTATAAACAAATGAAGGACCTTTTGTGAAGCCTGTTGATAAGAGGTACTCCACACCACCCCACATCCCACTGATTTTTATTATTATTTTTATGTATGCAGTAATATGCAAATGTTCAAGTGCTTCCTAAGGTCACTCACTAGTTGTGCTGCAGGGCAGTGATTGCTCTGGTTACTGCAGAGACCTAAGGGCAAGCCCAGGGCAGAGTAGGACATGACACGTTGTCAGGGCCAGCTGATAAGATTTTCACTTGATCAGCAAGATCTATGCATGCGAGACTCAGATATAACCCAGTGAAAGGAGAGTCAGGAAGATAGGAATGATTTTCTCCTGCCCTCCTCTTTCCTGGGAACAGTTTGGAAGGAGATAAAACACCTGCAGAGAGGAAAGCGAGTCTGGTGTACAACAGCTGGGTCAAGGGGGAGGAAGAGAGCTGAAAAAATACAGGAGGCTGCAGCCATTCAAAATACATAAGATCATTAGGAAAGGAGAAAATGATCTTGAGAGGTGCAAGGCTCTGCCTTGACCTGATGGTGACAATTTGGCCACACTGTCTGTACAAGGGGGACCGGATCCAAGTTCTCCTCAATCTCAGCAAAGGCTAACTGTTCAACTGGGAGAAATTAGATAATTTCCAAAAACTTCCAGCATTTTAATCAAAAGGATGAGTGGGAGCTCTTATCTAAGGACTCTGAGTGATTTCAATCACCCATTCTGTACAATTTTACCACCCTGGATAATCTCAAATAAAAATCTGTGTCTAGCAACAGAGCTTCATGTAGTGCCTGCTTGCTCACACAGCCTCACAGCAGATAGTTATAGTTCTTAATACTGAAGGGAAAGCACTGCTGAACAAGGGACAGGAACTAGGAAGCAAAGAAATGTATTTTAGATAGGCAAGGCTCCTGAGTAGCTCTTTAAAAGAAGAAGGAATGATGAAGAAAAGTCTGTTCCCAAAGAAGACTTGTTTCTCTTATGCATGAGTCATAAAAAGTGATTTTTGGAGCCAGAGATTTTTTCACTGGCATTGCTCACTTTTCTCAGTAAGTAAAAGAGATAACATTACTTCAGGGTCTGAAGTTCACTGGGTTACATCTGCTTTCACTCCATTCTACCAACAGCAATCTTTTATAAATGTATTTATTTCTTTTTATTTTCCTTTTCTCTCAATATCTTTGCAGCCTTACTGTCTCCTTCATGCCACTAACAGAGACAGGATCGTAAATTAGGTCAGTGCTGTGTCTGACCTGGTAGTTGCTCTGGTAATGTTAAGTTTTTATAAGCTATCCTCTCCCTTGCCTCAAAATATCTGCCTTCTCCTTTCTAAATAACTTACTGGAAACTCAACAGAAAAAAAATTCCCTCAAGCTTCTGGTCAGCTATGGGGGCTGTGTGGATGGACCAGCAGAGATCAATCCAATATCCAGGATCCTCTCAGTTGGAATTAGACAGTGCATCACATATAGATTGTAGTATGTTGCAAAATAATAATAAAAAAACCCAAACAACATGTTTGTAAAAAATCGGTTTTCTGTAAGGTATGAGGCAGCTTCTGCTTGGCCCAAGCAAAGCCTCTGCTGCAGTAGTGTGTTCAGTTTGGGTACTACACTTGAAGCAAGATGCTGAACACTTGGAAAGAGCACACAGATAAAAGCAACTAGAATCCCTCAAATTTATGAAACATGACCTATGAGGAAAGACTGGAAGAGTTAAGATTGTTTAGTCTAAAGAAGAGTAGACTAACTACAGGTACAAAATAGCCTTTGAGTACGTAATAAGTGGCTGCAAACAGGAAGAGCATAATCAGTTCCCTATGTCCATGGCTAATACCACAGGAAGTGGTGAGCCTGGAGGACCACAAAGCAGTTTTAGCATTCTGCCCTGAAAGCAACTGCCCTTTTTCATCTGTCTGTGGGTAGCTTACCTCTAACTCTTAGCTTACTTTCGTTACTCTGTGGTTGTTTTACTCTGTGGTTACCTGAATCAGCTCAGCCTTATACTCCGTGGTCAGTTCTAGCTGCCAGAAGTGAAATGTGCCCTCTGAGGTCCTCAACTCTTCTGTCTCCAGGATTTTCCCTTGCAGCCTGTTTAGGTGGAAAGACATAATTGAGAAAATATAATTTATGAAGTATGTAGCCTTTGGTCTACAAACGTCTTTTAGTGGATTTTTGGTCTGCAAAGGTCAGTTGGTATTAAATCCTCTTGTGCTTTTTAATACATATTTCCTACTTGTCTGAATTTGGAGTGGGCGTTTTGCTCTGTGATTGCTGAGCACTGAGCTCTGTGCAACACATTGGATGCCCAGGATTTGGCCTAGATATTGCTGAGAAATCTACAGCCCTAAGCAAAGGCAGCATACTCACATTCATCCTATTTCACTTCTCTGTGCTATTTTTACTGTCAAACAATATTCTCCTAACATATCTGAATCAGCCCAAAATGGAAGGGGTTAGGGAGTGGGTGGGGGGCAGACAATATAGGCCAAAATCCTTGAAGTATTCAACCTTCCTTCTATCACATATACACATTTCGGAAGGTGTGGGCCCCATAGTTCTCCTTTCTTCCTACATAGGAAATGCTGTCCTGCCTCATCAGGTACCTGAAGATGGATACAGATGAGGTGCTAAAATTGCTTCACTGGATCTTAAGCAGAAGTTTAGGATTTATCTCAGACCACTTTAGACATCAGTGGTGTAAAATGCTGTGTGTAAGCGAATCACCCTGCAATCACCTTATGGTCAACAGGAACAGGGAATCCTGTCCCCTTTTAGGACAAGTTCCATCTTATCCCTTGGAAATACCCATATCAGGTCAGAGGAGCAGTCTAGACATGTCAATTGACAGTAAAGCAGATGGATGATTAGTGAAGGTATGGACACACTAGGCAGGATTCAACTGAATCCTAGTCTGACTCAGCAGATACCTGTGGGTGGATCCTACCCTACCTCAGATCAGTTGGATGTAATTCATGTCTAGAACTTTCAATCCAAACAAGAGTTTGTGCTTTTTGCACATGGTAAGTAATTTCCTTCTCTCCTTCTGTGTCCTAGTTAGAGCCCAGCACATTCTGCAACTAATTTTCCTGTATTTCACACCTTTCCTCTCTCCCAGTCTGTGCCAGAAGGAAGCAACACTTTCACCAAAAGCTGTTGCAGGGGACAAAACACTGCAGCCTTTAAAATGTCACTTCAGATCGAGGAGCCCCTCTCCATGCCACATCATTCAGTCTTCATTGATTAGACCTTTATCTGACCAGGACTCACACTGTCCCTGATGTGCAAAGCCTTGTCCCCATCTCTCTCCACACAGCCTAGGTGCCCCAATGAAAGCCATGTTCTTCTTTAGCCATAGAGTGGTGATGGGCATGAAAACAGGTCTCTGATAGGCATTTGCTGAGAGCTGGGATCTCGCACAACAGGTAACACCAACTATTTCAAAACCAGCCTGCTATATATTCCTTTGATCAAGCTCTTACATAAAACAGACTCAATGTGCACACATGTCCGCACAAAGTCAAGCTGTTCCTCATTTTCCTTGTGAAAGATGCTTCATTTCTTGAAAGACGCTCCACTAAGCCCAGACTGGTGGATAGTTACAGTGGGCAAAAAGGCTAATCAAGGGGAAGGGCTGTTTAAGCTCAGTTGTTTAAGGCTTTGTCATTACCGGGCAGCTTTTAGGAATCAATGGACATTTTCATGAAGTGTTTAATAGTTAGAGTTCACTGAGACTATATAAACCCTTTCCAAAGGAGCCCTTTGTTGAGATGTTGGCAATATATCTCTGGCTGCAGTCAAATAAATTAGTCATCAGATAAATCAGTCATGCCAGCTATGAGAGTGATACCAAAATAAACACAATGTTTTAGTCAAATCCATGAAACAAAAGGAACAGCAAATCTTATTTAAAATTCCCCCATGTAATTGATGCATAATTATACTTCTAAACATGAATGCAAGTATGCTGATCCAGAGTATGTGAGTATGAAGATTATATCTTTGAAAGTAAACGGGGATCTCCGGATGCAATTAAAAGTAATTTTTGAGTTGCTGTTTCCAAGTTCCTACTGGCAAAATCCAAGAATTTCAAAGCCTGAGTAATTCCTAAATTACTGCAATTTTGATGCCAGGGAAACTCCACAGATTTTGGTGGAGTTACATCAGATTCAGACTGCATCAGGACAACAGAACTTCTTCCTTTTAAAAATGGATTGTTAAATATTTGAAAAAGAAAATGTCAGAAAAAGTTTATAGAAATCACATTCTACAGGTACAACAACCAAATTTGGGGGAACATCAGTTGGGATAAGGCAACATGAGTGCCTTATCCCAAATGCATTGCCTTAAGTAGTCTACCTTACTAGGTCTCAAATACAATCAGTCTGAACTCTTTTAAATTTTTCTTGTCCTAAAATACAGACAAAGTAATAACAGTGATATCCTTACAATTAGTCTAGTTATCCTTATGTTTGGCTCATATATTAATCATTATTGTCATATAAAATATTTTTAAAAACCTACTTCTTTTACCAGTGTCCTTACACCACTCCTTGGCATGCCTGGTAATCTGGCAAAGGACCCAAGTTCTGGAAGGGAAGAAGCAGGGCATGTGAAAAACAAGCAGTGCAACCAGGCAGCAGCCTGTAGGAGGGAAGAAGCACTGCTTCTGATTGGATTGAGGAAGTTAAAAATGTTGTGAGGAAGCTTTTCTTATCTAGTTAGTCTTTGTTTCCTAATAGCTTCTATCTCAGCCCAAAATATTACACTTTGGGTGCCTACTGTCAGATAAGTAAGCGGATTAACTGGCCTTGTGCATAGAGGGTGCAGTTGTCACGGGCTTTGGTTGCCTGAGCCTCTAAAATCAAGCCTGGAAGGGCTCAGGGGCAGCAGATACACTTAGTTTTGCAGCTTTGACATGAGTCTCCCACTGTCCTTCCATCCTATGCTTCCCTGAGCCAGTGCTGGCATTTGCCTCCTGCATAGCTGTGGCCACCTCTGTTCGATTCCAATCCTCCCCAGGCAAAGGGCAGCTGATGATCATGTCCTTCAGGAAGGAGACCTGCAAAGAAGGGAATGGCTAGTGTAGGCATGACTTGTACCCAAATACTGAAGCAATTAATCCATTTCGGCTCAGGTTGATGATGGGATGCCTAACAGAAGCAGTACAGAGAAGTCTCTCAGAGGTAGGATTTCCACTCCTTTCCATTACTGAGCATTTGTTTCCATGAGATACCACTTGCAAAAGCTAAAAACACTCTTTACTCACCAAATCCCTCAGTAGAACATATCCTAAAATTAACAGCCTTTGTCACATTTATTCACTAATGTTGTATCCAATAAGCGTAAATGAGAAAGGACAGGCCATCACTCCCATGCAAACTCACAAAATTCCACTGAAAAGAGACTAGGAAACAAGCTTCAGAGGTATAGTCTTTGATGGAATATCCTCAAAGCAGAGAAATTTCACGTATCTTCATGGAAGTGTAGTAGCCTTGTTGAGATTTGTCAATGTGGCCAATAGCAGTTCTAAAGTTTGACTTACTTCTCTTTTACAGTTATTTGTATACTATTGAATTCTATATCTATGTGCTAATTCTAGCAATAATGCTGTGTTCTTTCTCTTGAAGGATAAAATTGTATTTGCATTGCAAAGTCTGTGCCACTTTCATTAGCACCATAAACCACACAAATTTTAGAACTAACAAGGACTAGAAGGAAAATATAGCCCCATAGGGTGCTTAGGCCATTTGTGAATCTGATTCTGCTTCCTGCGATATTTTCACTGCTTTGCTGATGGTCAGATATATTCATGTATTTGGGAGAATACATGTCTCTCATGCAATGCTCCACAAAGGAACCAAACACAGGCATTGTGCTCTGTTTGCACTTATCAGGAACCACCGAAACCTGAACAAAAGCTTATGACCTATAATTGGCTTCTAGGAGTACGTTTTGTAATTGGCACTGTGCAAACACAGAACACAAAGCACCTGTGTCCCAGAGTATTTACAATCAGGGAGCAAATTTTAAAGGAAGTGGGTAGGTTTATGCCATAAAGGAGGAGGAAGAAGGACGTGGAAGATCAGGTATTTTTGATCATACTGCTACACAAAAGGCAAAAGAAAAAAATCTTTTGGATTGATGGGGTTTGTAGGGTCTTCGTAAGGCTGTTCCTCCAGAGCACTGGGAGTTACTCACAGAATCACAGAATATGCCAAGTTGGAAAGGACTCACAAGGATCATCAAGTCCAACTCCTGGCCCTGCACAGGATCACCCCCCCAAGAGTCACACCATGTTTCTGCGAGTATCATCCAAATGCTTCTTGAACTCTGTCAGGTTTGGTGCTGGAACCACTTCCCTGGGGAGCCTCTTCCAGCAGCCAACCACCCTCTGAGTGAAGAACCTCTTTCTAATATCCAACCTAAATCTCCCCTGACACAACTTCAGGCCATTCCCTTGGGTCCTGTCACTGGTCACCTCAGAGAAGAGATCAGTGCCTGCCCCTCCTCTTCCACTCACAAGGAAGTTGTAACTGCAATGAGCTCTCCCCTCAGTCTCCTCCAGGCTGAACAGATCAAGTGACCTCAGCCACTCATCACACGGCTTCTCCTCAAGGCCCTTCCCCATCTTCATTGCCCTCCTTTGGACACTCTCTAATAGCTTAATGTCTTTCTTAGGTCATTGCAGTGCCCAAAACTGCACACAATATTCAAGGTGAGGCCATCCCAGTGCAGAGCAGAGTGGGACAATCCCCTCCCTTGTCTGGCTGGCGATGCTTTGCCTGATGCTCCCCAGGACACGGTTGGCCCTCCTGGCTGCCAGGGCACTGCTGACTCAGATTCAACTTGCCATTGACCATGACCCCCAGATCCCTTTCTGAGGCATTGCTCTCCAGCATCTCATTTCCCAGTCTGTACGAACATCCAGGGTTGTCCCATCCCAGGTGCAGAACCTGTCACTTTTCCTTGTTGAACTTCATATGGTTGGTGATTGCCCAGTCCTCTAATTCATTGAGGTCTCTCTGCAGGGCCTCCCTGCCTTCAAGGGAGTCAACAGCTCCTCCCAGTTTTGTGTCATCTGCAAATTTGCTTAGTATCCCTTCCACCAGCCACTGCTGTGTTTCTCAGCTTGGAATAATTTCTGTCAAAATCGAGATGGTACAGTGCCCCGGCTCTCCTCTTGAAATGTTTTATAGCTTATTGTTCTTTGGCATCTTGAAGAAAAAGATGAAAATGTCCAGTCAGACTGCATCCAGGAACGAGACAGAAGTCAGAACTCTTTGTCGCAGCCTGACCACAGGACAAGAAATCACATTCGCGATGGCAGCAACTGGGGGTTCAGTAGACCCATCCGCTCTCCAGTGCCTGCAGGACTTGTCAGTGTATTGTAGTGAGTCCAGAGGAGGACCACTAATTTGATCAGAGGGTTGGAGCACCTATCCTATGAAGACAGGCTGAGAGAGTTGTGGTTGTTCAGCCTAGGGAAGAAAAGGCTCCAGGGGACCTTACAGCAACCTTCCAGTACCTGAAGGGGGCCTATGGGAAAGCTGGAGATGGACTTTTTACAAGGGCATGTAGGGATAGGACAAAGAGCAATGGCTTCAAGCTGAAATGTTGATGTAATCATCTGGGATAAACATCTCTAGAAATTTGATTTGGGGATCCACAAATTACTGTCCACACAGAAAAACAAATCTTTCTCATCTGTGAACAAAAAGGAGAGGGAAGTGTCACTTTACCCAGGCACAGGTGTTTCTTCTTTCTCCTGTTCCTCTCTCTGTTTATGCTGGCATGATCAACTGGACTTTACTTGGAAAGAGAAGAGGTTTTACAGTGGATAATCCTTTTTGTCCTTGAAATGCCTGAGAATGTGAACCTTGTTGTTTATATGTGAGGTTTTTTCTATGGATTTAATTCCTATTTGTAGAGATTCAAAAGTTCATTGGTAAAATCCTAAAATCGTTTTGTTAGGATGTTCAGTCCAATTATCACTAATTCAAGGAAGAGTATACAAACTCAGTAAGGTTTGTAAAATAATGTAAAGTAATGTAAAATATTATCAAATGTTCTTTACACGTTTCATTTGAAATTCTGTCTTGCATAACCCTTGGATGTTAACGTATGTGATTGAACTTTAAACTTACACTCAGCACTTGTTAATCTGCTTATAGCTTCCTGCAGCAATATCAGTGAAAAGGTATACACAAAACCTGATGTAATTAACCTGGGTTTATGTAACTCTGGGAGCTGCATCTTCTGCTGTAAGCCTGGGAACTCTAGAGAGGCTTTAGCTGGGAGCACCATGACCCATGTCACCTGGGGCAGCATCTGCTCTCAGAGAAGGCAGACAGGGACTGCAAAGGCACTAGGTACAAGTCTAAAAATAATCTTACAAATAATGTGATGGAATTTGGAATACTTTAATTTACATGCACATGGTTTCAATAGCTCATGCTGTAGTTCTGCCAGCAATAACAGGGTTCCTATTTGCTAGATGTGCTAACGAAGGACTGAAAATCAGCAGGTTCGGCACAGATCCCTGCAGACTCCTTCTGAGGGCATCATGGCAGGGAAACTACTGATCATTCAGCAAGTGTTTGGTGTCCTGCTTTAGGGTGATTTCAACAAACCTCATATTGGTTTTATTGAGCGTGAAAACTCAAGTTATACAACATTTAAGTGCACCTTCCTACTCAGAGGGCCTTCTACTCTATCAGGAAAGTAAATAGATTGATTTGACATGGCTAATCTGTACTAGATGGTACACATCTCTTTATTGTTTTATAGGTATTTACAAATAGTTCAATTCACTACTTGTTAAAAAAAAATCCAATAATTGATGCTTGGTGTATGAATTTCTAATTCCATGGCATTTCTGCTGCATTTTGGTTTTTGTTTGGTTTTTGTTTGTTTGTTTGTTTTTTGGTGGGGTTTTTTTGTTGTTGTTGTTGGTTTTGTTTTTGTTTTTTTTTAAAGTTTGGCCCTGTTTGGCCTTTTCTATGCTTCTGCCATTTAAAAATCCTCCACATGCCTGTGAAGGCTCCATCTGTGGCGTGAAAGAGAACAGGGCAGACTGGTGATCAGGATTGCTCAGGACATGCTCCAGAACAGGTATATCCTGGGGAGAGACAGTTGGTGGGGCCCAAGCTGAGCCATAAAGTTTTACAACTGGCAACCAAGGTCCAATGCCAGAGCTCATTGCTTAGACCTTCTTTATAGAGAAGTATGCATGTACTGAAAATTGCATTAACTTCCTTAAGGCCGCTTCAAACTCATTCTCTCATTCCAGGCTATATATAGCACATCTGCCTTCTCCTCATAAAATGATAGCTCTGGTCTGCCAGAAGGGCAGCACACAGGCAAGCTGCCTTGGCAGGTTGCCCTCTGTGTAATTCCTGCCCCATCAACATGCCCTAAGACATAAAGAGCAGGTAGCAAGGGCAGAGAACTTTACCCATAGAGATTTTGCTGCCACTTCTGATCTTTAAAGGTCTTTAAAACAATATTCTGTCTTTAAAACACTTCTTAATGTAAAAAGAATGCTTCAAACAGGTAGAATTACAAGGTCACACATATCACAGCCCTTCAAACTTGTAGTATTTAGAAATTACCCTTTAAGATTTTGGCTCTATGTATGTATTTTTCAAAGAACATTTTTGCCTGATCCCTCACAAGAGGGCAGACAGAAGTCAGGAAGCTTTGGGTCACCTATTTACTTCAAAACGTACTTTATAATGTCAGACAGGAAGGTCCCTCTTTCCAAACATGGTGATCATCACTCGCATAGTGCCCTGGATGCTCCCATTGTTCTTTATCATCCCCAAATCCTACTCTCAAGGAAGCTTTTGAAGGCTAAAAGAAGACTCCCCATATAACAAAGCAGCAAGGTCCCCTGACATGAGCAGATTAAGATCATACCTGGTGTCCTTCATTCCCCAAGAGCTTTCAGATTGCAAAAATGTGAGGGGTGTTCAAATTTCACCCAGTACTACACAGGGACATAGAGAATAAGCCAAGTGTCTCAGCTTTGGGTTCTGTTTAACAACATCTAGCAGCCTGTTCTTGCAAAAAGCTTGCCTCTTGATCTCTCCATGGATTCTTTGGATCTGCTTCCCTCTAAAGGCCATTCAGTGAATTATTGTATTATCCTGAATGTCAATCAAGTCTTAACGTGAAATCAATTCTCGGATGTATTTCTTATCTGGAGAGATGTTTGAGCTCTATGAAGGAGAGGAACAAATACTTTAAGGGTTGCTTCTTGTTGTAAGACCGATTAAAAGAAATAATGCTTAAATAAATGCAGAGATTTATATCAGCAAGCAGAGGTTTTCATGATAAAATTTATCTAAAACTGAGTCTCAAGCATACATGCCTTTGTAGTACCTTATTGAACAGAAAAGCTAACTGGTTTGTCCCAGGCAGAAATTGTGATGTGGCCGTCCTTGCCCCCAACCACGTGCTCAGAGGAGTAAGTGATTCTCTTCAGACACAATGAGGCACTCAACCTCTCAGGTATAGCTGTAGTATTGCTGCAGTTTTGTGTGATCCCAAGTAAGGAACTTTCTGGTGTAGTAGAGCTTGGGCAGACTATATCTTATCTCAAAAGGTGAATTGCTCCTTCAGCTGAGAGGCTCAGATATGCCATGAAATTGAGACCTTTAATTGAGGTGTTAGACTTCCACTGAACTCAACAGATAAAGAGAATCCCAAGCTGGAGTGGCATGCTAAGAAATTGGTCATTTTACCTGCTTGGCTAAAGGGGGAAAAAAAGAGAGGCATTTAAAATATATCTGTTTGTTATTTGGGCAGATAGTGAGAAATAGGATAATCTCTAAGTATACTTGTAATCTGAGCAATAATGATTGTCGACCAGCATTTATGCACAGTTTCAGCACTGTATAGGCAGCTCTGGAGGGGAGGGGATCAAATTTTATATGAATGGAGTACATCTCTCCAGTCCTCTCTGCTGAGGGAGCACAGGAAGTTACTATCCTGAATCAAACTGGATGAATGAGGGCCTGAAAGGAAGGTTCATCTAACTTAGAGAGAAGGGAACAATTGAGGTGTTAAACAGAGGCCATCTTAAAAGTCCTTAAAATATCTGAAACTTTCCACAGTCCTGGAAAATATGACAGAGAAGACACAGGTCACTTACTGTGATTTACATTTAAATCTCCTGAAAGGCTGAAATTTAATAATACCTGGAGGCTTGGAAGGTCAAGTAGACGCATTCAACAATTCCAGATAATACAAATAGAGTTTACAACATACCATCAAGGGGATAAAATGAATATATAGGAGAAAATGAGCAGGTGTAACAAATCAAAACCATGTCAGTTCATTTTTCTATAATGGCAGGGGAAAAGTGGCAGAACATCTCCCACATACACAGGTCTCTCACCTGCAAGAGTGAAGGTGTGCTCCCTGCCTGGGAAGCAAAGCACTACTGACTGTTACTGTGAATGAAACTTGCCTTAGAAGTGTGGGTAAGGAACAGCTTTATGGGACCTTGTAAGAGGGAGGCAGATGGCCACTTTATGCTGTTACCAGCATGTTTGTTCCTGTGTTCCTCTCTCTCATCAAAATGAGAATGAATCTCCATATGCAAAAACCTGTTGCAGTCATTTACAGTTGTGGTGCAGTTAAGACATATGAATCCTCAAGAAAGTACCGTTCCTTTAAACAGTTCCTTGAAACAGTTCCTTGAAATATAAAGTACACTATCAAAGGGGACATATCATTTCCCCTCTAACATCTGAAACTTTTCAACACAACACAGAGATAGCTGAGACATCTGAAAGAGAAAAATTAAAGAGTAACTAGGCAGAGTAGAGTTAAATGAGTCAGTACAGAGGGAAGAATGATCCATATTTTTTACTTCAGTGTGTGAAAAGGAATAACAAAAGTGATGACAGAAGAGTAAAATGTAGCAAAGGAGTTTAGGAAATGAAGCAGGTGAAAATCCACCCCCTCCCATACAAAGGTGCCATGAAGTCCAAACAAATATGTGTGAAAACCCATCACATAACTTAGCTGAAGAGCATCATAATGGTTTGACCAACAAATGCTCAGGCCTACTCTCACTGCAAATTTGCAGTAGACCTTACCTGGGGAAAGCAATAGACCTTACCTAGGACAAAACTATTCGCATTGGAGCTTCCCTACTGCCTCACCGAATGCCAAAGAACGGAAGAGAACAGACATTTCCATACAGATCACTTTGGACAGAATACATTTGTCTCGAAAAATTCCCATTAACTCCTCTCAGTCCACACAAAAAAATGCAGCAGTCTCATAACAAGAACAGATTCAGAGCTACTCCCAGTGGGCACCTTAGAGGTATATGTTAATCAGCTCCCAGTTCTGCAAGTGCTGAGTGGTAAAGTCCTTGCTTAGCTCCCTCCCTCACCACCTACTGAGTATCAGAACAACCGAATACCACAGACTGGAGCAGCAGTATCCCACCAGGTCATCCTCCCAGGGGTGGTAAATGATTCAATGAACAAAATCTGCCTGAATAGATATCTGAAGAGACAGCCATAATGCAGCTGAGGGTAGTAAGAGGACATGCCAAGGCAAACACATTCCAGATGACTTGCAACACAGTGTGAAATTTCACCCTATCATAAATAACACAGTAAATGTGAAGTTGTATTTCCCAAGGTACTGGTCAGACATCTTTTCCCTGAAGAGCAGACATGGAGGAAATGTATCATCTCTGCTCCTTAGCCCTGAAGGGCAGATCAGAGGGATTCCTGCTGTGAGGATGACCATGTTATCCAGTGATCCCACCTGCTGCCTGCCTGGGTAAAGAAAGATGCTTCAAAAGCCATGCACTCTAGCTGCCAAGGGAACAGAGTGCATAAATACCTGGGAAGACAATGAACAAAGGTGTATGCCTTCCCCTTTCCTGATGTGACCTTTTCACTATGTTCTACCTGTCTACAGTACAGAAACTCGATTTCACCATAATTTGAGGCCACCACATGTGTGAAAAGCCAACCCACTTGTTATGCTGAAAGCGATTTTTTTAGTTGTGTCTTATTAGTCAACAGCCAGGTTTAACCAACTACAAGTGAAACAGGCATCATCTAAGAGTAGATAAATCCCTCTCAGTTGTGACCAGTGGGGCTGTCCACAGACAGGAGATGATGCAGACAGGTGCCAGGTTGTGGCTACTGTTCATCACTGGTTCAGAAAGCTGTTTTTCCAGAGGTGCACAGTCATTCATTTCAACAGCCTCTTTTCAACTACCTCTTAAGCTGAGCAGTGTTTAGGAGGTGTGGCTCGCCTCACTAACTTCAGCAGTCTAAAGAGGATGTCTAAGGTAATCATCCTAAACTCCTTCCGCAATAAGTGAAAAGAGGCAGGCATCCCCAGAGGCAATGGGTATGAGGTCTATGGGCTACATTCTGGAAGTGTCCTTCCACCAGACTCAGAGCTTAGAGCCAGTGACTTAGGCTAAATCCTAAACTTCAAACAGATAAGTTAAGAGAGAGAGATCCCATCCAAAATGAGTAGGTGGCTCAGGCTCACCCAAACATGGGTGGCTCATACGTGAGACCCATGTTTGTATAACAAATTCCTCATGGAGTCCTCTGTATCCATAGCCCTGTTCCTGGAGAGTAAGTCTTCCTTATAAAATGACCATATATCTCATTTTTCTGTGCCTTCCTACCTTCACGCCAAAACACTCCTAAGTGCTGAGAGGTTCTTCCTCAGGGCTTGTGTTTTGCCTGCCCACAAGCAGGCAACATATTCTGACATTTCCATGTCTCCTGGGTCTACAGGAGACAGGTTTCTTTCTTTTAGGTTTGTTTGAGACAGGTTTGTTTCTCTCTTCTGGTTTCTCACTTTTTCTCACCTTCCACTCTCATTGCAGCCTGTGAATCCCCATGCTTCCATGTTGCTTGCACAGTGTAAAGTGACAACAGACCTATTCCTCTGCCACTGTGCAGAGCTTGCGAACTCACAGGAAATTCAGTTCTGTCGTAGTTTGAGACCCCCAAAATCGAGTCCAAGCCCCCCTTCCACAACTCAACCCTGTGTGAGAGGGGTTTTCCAGACACAACACAAGACTCAATATGGGGGGGAGGGAATTATATCACAATTACGACACAAATAAATATTATAATACATTATATACACAATCTTAACTATCTCTCCTATGATAAAGCAGTATTTACATTGGATCAAATCTCTTCTCCTGCCAATAAAATTTCAGAAGGGAAGAAGGAAAGATCCTTTCCACATTCAGGACAGCAGTGTCTCTTTTCTTCCATGCAGCAGTCATAGGTGAAGTTGTAGTGGATCTCCTTCCATTACACACAAGGGGAGGTCTCCTCTCACCCTTTCTCAGCCCTTCGACTCCAAGCGAAGGTCTCTCTCTCCCATGGACTGTGGTAACCGGGACAAAGGTTCGCTTCACCACGTCATATCACGAAGTGCAGAGGTCTTCATGATGGTCCCTTTCCTCAGGGGGTTTACCTCTGAGTCAGAACGTCTCGGGCAGCTTTCAGTTGAAAGTCTTTGCCTCAAGAGTTCTACCAGAGCTCCTGTGCTCTGTCTCAGGCTGCCAGCCTGGCAGCAGCAGCGGGGGGGCAAGGTCACCCCCTCCACATTCCGTCTGGCCGTCCCGGTCCAGCTTCCAGGACGTCTTGAGCTTCTCAGCTCCCCTCTCTGGTACTGCTGCATTCCAAGACTCCCCTCAAGTAGGGGTCCACCGCCTCCTCCTAGGAGGGGCCTCAAAATGTTTGGGGGATTTGATTCAGTTTTTACCCCCAAAACTGTCTTTGTTGAGCTTAGTCCGCTCTCTCTTCGTCCATTAGACATCTTTGTGTCTTCCTGCTTGGCTGCATGCCGCCTTTGCTGCTTCTTCTTATCTCTTGGCTTTCTGCCATAGTCTCTCCGTTCACTGCTGCTCTACCGCTGCTTTCAGTATCTCCTGCTGCTGCTCACAGTGGAGAAACTTCCCCCAGCTCTCAGCTACAGTACCAGGCCCAGTTTAACACTGTTCCAAGTTCCTGCAGCCCCCCAGCTGGCGGCTGGGGGGGTCTAGGTCCCCCAGCGGGGCTCCTGCCCGTTCTCCTCGTGGCTTCAGAACATGGCCACTTCTTCTTCAGCTACATCATCATCCTTCTTTTCCGGTTTGGTGTGATATGTTTTAATTTTGCAGGTGCGCTGATTGGGTCAACACCAAGAGAGACACCACCCCCTCGGCGGTTACCAATTTTTTAACTCCAGGGGAAGAAAACACTATTTTTCCCACCACAAGTTCCCAAAGAACAGACTTTTTCCATCCTTACAAAACTTAGGTGCCCTGTTGCTGTGAGGTTCTGGTTGCAAAATATGTTCAGTTCCAAGATCAGCTGGAGTGCAGGAAGCCGCCCTGCCATTCAGGTTGGCAGGAGATAGGAGCCACCGCCAATTTGCACAGGCATGGCTGGGAATGGGGAGCAGTCAAGGCTCCCTGGGCATAGAGTGTGGCCAGATCTGCAAGGTCTCCATTTCAGGAGATCAAATGATGCTTCTGGAGATTGTGGGGGCCACTGGGGCTCTGCTAACCCTGCGTGACTCAGCCTGTCAGACAGGGAATGCTGGTGGATGCTGCAATGCCCAGGACTGAGCAGAAGCTACATGGTAGGACTCCTGATGCAAAATATGGGCATATCTACAGCCATTTTTGTGCAGTTGTGGGTAAGAGCAGATTCAGACCCAGGCTGCTTTTTGTGGAATGGCAAAAGGATTGGGCACAAAATTTTTTTATATATTCCAGTGTTAGTCCTTTCCCCCAGAAGAAGTGGTGGGTTGACATCTGTTTGCTGCCCATTGATCCTCCATTTTCAAGGACAGTTAGCAAAGCTAACACCTAACAACTCAGCAAAGAAAGGCTAAGAGTCAGTACCATGTCTGTACTTGATCCTGCCTTATCCAAGCTGGAGAAGAGAATGGACCTGAAGCACAACTCATTTCACAAAATAGATCTTATTTTTTATTCCTGGCAAAGTATCTTTTCTTTCTGAAACTCGAAATGCATGGAGGGAACTGATTATTCTGATGATCCTTGTCACACCATTGGCTAAGAGTGTCAAAGATGTTATGACAAGGGTTAATACCCATTATTGGTCTGTCAGAAGTGCAAAGAGTAGTTTGTGATCTTTGCAATTTTAACACAGAAGATCCATCTGATGATGTAAGTAGTTATTTGCTATTCACTTGCTGATACCTAGCCAGCATCCAGCGAGGTTCTGAGTGATCACACATCTCCAACACGTGACCATGTAGTATCAGCGGATAGCAGATACCCTGCAAACACTTCTGCTGAGAGCATACAGACTTCTTATACCAGTCTCTGGTAACTGCCTTCTCCATTTTAGTTTGTCCTGCTTAAATTAGAAGTTTGGGTGAGGTGTCGATCAGCTGAATTGGATGAAACGACTCAGAGACGGGAATGAGCAGATCCCACTTGGACAGCTGTCGATACTCTTTTCATGCCCCGTTTCACACATTTGAAGTTTCAGACAATGAACCTTTCACATAAGTGGGCAAACTGGCAGCTCTCTCATTTTTGATAGCTGAAATTACCATTCTTCCAAGGTCAAACTCCCCAGGTCCAACCGTTCCTTTTGCTTGCATTATCCGTCTGCCACATTTGCTTGTTCAGGGAGATAAGGAGTGTGATGTATCCCTGAAAAGTCCTTTTTCTTCCTTCAAGGGAAATAATAATTGCTGTTTGCTTTCCTGTGACTGGACATAGGATCTGATTATAAACTCAGAGTTGCAAAAATCTTTACAGTGTAGTCATTAATTAAGCGATGTCGATGTCAATATAAAACTGCCATAATTAAGCTTCTATTCAGACTTTCCAGGTTGTTTTCTGCTCTGGATTTTCCAGGTGAACAGGTACCAATAGAAACTAGGAAAAAACCCCTATATTTGTTTTCCATGAGCTTCAGTATATTCACTTAGAAATCATATTTCACAAGAGGCCACAGTCTGGTTATTAACTTTGGCAGCAGATAAATTCAAAAATCAGGAGCCATATGCACTGGTACTTGTAAGTGATCAGAAATGAAGGATTAGTCAGCCTATAAAAACTCTGCTCTATGACAGTGAGGAGAGGACTTCACTGTACAGACTTTTTTTTCATATTTTATATGTACCAAACACTTTTTCCAGAAGAGGGTACAAAATTTATCTCCAGAAATAAAAAAGCACTATGTTTCTACGAGCCTGTATTTGTGAATGCCAAAACCTTTTCAGACTGTTTCTATCTCCAGTTGTAAATATGGGATTCAACATTAAACACAGTAAAAAGTCCTGTCCCGTGATACTTGTAATACAGATGATTACAAAGAATCTGTCCATCCATCTTGTTTCCTTTTACAGTCAGTAAAGTGAAACACACTTTCATTAATATACTCCAATATTAACAAAGTAAATCCCTCACTGACTTGCCTCTTCTGGTGTTGATCCTTCGCTGCTTCCGGAATAATAATAAAACCCACCAGGACTGGGCTCATAATGAAGAAGAACCACTGGCAGTTAGTTTTGGATGTGAACTACTTAGGGAGTTGGTCATAAGCAGACATCATTTAAATGAGACTGTAAGTGCAGAAATAATTGTGCAAGCGAGTCTCTGGCTGTTCTGAAGGGAGACAGTAGACAGAGCAGGACTACAGCTCATTCACATGAGCTGGAAACTTCATCCTTTTAATAGAAGTGGCAAGCTCTACCAATGAGTACAAATTACTCCAAAAATTACATGCACAAGAGAGTAATTATACAGAGCCACCATCTGTGGTGGCCAAAATTGCAAACATATTGGGACAGTAGAGCTAAGTTACTGAAGGTGATGGAATGCTAAAGTGAAAAACACTGTGTTGCAACAGTAGAACATGCCCATAGAAATGCTAAACACTGTCCTTATTGCCCACCTGAGTATCAGGAAGGGCTTGAGATGGCTTATCCAGCCACAAATGACTGCTACCATAAAAGAAAAAAAGTGAAATCAGCATCAAATGCTGGAAATCATCAGGAAAAGAACCTCAGAAACACCTCACTGTTCAAGGCTACTGCAGCCCTATCAAAAACAAATGGACATGACTCAAGTACCTTACTTCCCCATTGCAAAAATCTCAGCTGTTGCACAAACAAACCAAGCCAGAATGTCATACTTTGTCGTAAATGGCTGTTTGAGTGGAGCTGATGAAAGATAGTGACCTGCAATTCACAACCAGCTCATTTGGGAAATCTATAATGGATTACACACTACAGCTAGTTCTAAACACAAACAGTGTAGAAGGAAAAGAAAAAAAAAAAAGAGATGAAAAGTAAAATCCTAATGAAGTTATTGTCCTGGCAGGCATTTTTAGACCAGAAAAACAAAGCTACAAAAGAAGTACTTCTCTGTTTTGCAAGTAAATCTAGATAATTCCTGATAAGGCTAATGAATTGCTGTAATTATTACACACCCATCTCTCTTCTAGTAATGAAATATCCCAGGGATATACAGGTAGTGGGCAGTAGTATGTAGGAATATCTAATGTAGAAGAAATTCTGTGGACAAAGAGAAGCCCTGTGATCAGGGCTTCTACTTATCCTAAACCTTTATTTCATTCTTGCTATTTTATGTATTGGCTTCATCAGTTTATAGTGGAAACACTTACTTATTGAGAAGTGTACATGTCTAATAATAAGAAAATATGAAACTGTGGTTGGTGGGGTTGTTGCCTAATAATTTTTCTCCTATATCAAGTTTTGACAAGAGCCTGATCTCTTCTGATACATAATATAAGGCAGGGATATATAAAAGTATTTGTAACACATTTGTTTTATATATATTTATATATATATATATATATATTTATATATATATATATATATATATGAGTGTACTTGTTTGCTTCGTTCTGAGACATGAGAGATTTTCATTGTGAAAGATCAGTGCTTGGTATATCAGTCTGAAAACCTGCAGAGCAAATTCTGCTCTCAGGGATGTGTATCAGTCCACAACTCCCTCGTGAGGGGAAGAGGAGGGGCAGGCACTGATCTCTTCTCTGTGGTGACCAGTGACAGGACCCAAGTAAATGGCCTGAAGTTGTGTCAGGGGAGGTTTAGGTTGGATATTAGGAAAGGTTCTAAACCCAGAGGGTGGTTGGGCACTGGAACAGGCTCCCCAGAGAAGTGGTCCCAGCACCAAACCTGACAGAGTTCAAGAAGTGTTTGGACAATACTCTCAGGCACATGGTGTGACTCTTGGGGATGATCCTGTGCAGGGCCAGGAGTTGGACTCAATGATCCTTGTGGGTCCCTTCCTACTCAGAATATTCTGCGATTCTGTGATCCTAGTCTAATGGCTTTATTTTATTTACTTGTGCATATTAATATATTCAGTGATGCCTGTGCCACATAAAGGACTTGGGATAATTTCTCGGCTTGATGAGTATGTGGCATGAATCTTTCCCCTAAGCACAGCTGTGGGCTTTGATGTACACGAGGGAGGGCTTCTTCCACCAAGTTTAAAGTTCAGCAGTTCAAAGGCACTTCTCATTAGATATTAACCAAAATGCTTTACAAACGAGAAGGGAACAACCTATTCTGTGCCTGAAGAATTTGGCAGGGGCCATTCTCACAAGCCAACAGACCACCAGCGTGCCGAGAAACGTCTTGCAGAAGAGAGGTTGGGTTCAGGGGCAGCACAAACAGGAGAGTGACCTCTTACAATTCTGTTTTGGAAAACACAGCCCCTTAGCTTCTCTAAGCCTTGTTTGGAGAGCAAATCTACAACACAAGCTGTTATGGGCATTATTTACAGTTCTCTGTATTGCTCCAGCCACATGGTAGATATCTAGCTGAATATCCACAGGGATGCCCACCCTCAGGGCATCATATCAGTCCAAGGGAGTTCAAGCTAATCTTCAATTTTCCTGTCTTTTTTGGTGTGGCATAGAAACCCCTAAGCTGACAGATGGAGACAGCAGGTTAATCACTGAAATGCATCTGGGCAAAGAGTCTGTCAGCTGCCATGCATCCAAGGATGCCACTGCTCCCTGCCAAAAGCCAAGAAACACAACTGCATCTGCGAGGTTCACAGGGAAATTGGGCTGTTTCTGCTTGCCCGAGACACTTGCTGAGGGAATTGCTGCTGGAGACATGAGAGAGGCAGAGGGATGAGGGCTCAAGACTCAAGGATGCCTGTCTGCTGAACCACTCATGCCATGACTCACTGGGATAAGAGTAGGCAGCCAATGTGTGGAGTCAGGTGGGAAACCTAGAAGAGACCAGATGATATTAGGCTGGTGGAGTGGGTGAGCAGAGGCTGCTCAGTTAGTGCTACAGGTGTGAGGTTTGCTAGAAAAAGAAGAAAATTAACTTTTGTTGAACATGGAAGAGGATTACGCTTTCCCTTTGGTTTAACTGTGGCTTTTCATTTCTATACTTTAAACTCAATCCTCAAAACCCATCATGTCTTTCATTTCTCTGGTCACCCTGTGTAGAGCTGGAGAGTAACACCTGCCTGGGGTTGGAAACCTTTGGCCAGCATCTCTCTAGAAACAGTGGCTTGAAACAGAGAGAAGCTGCAGACGGGAAAGAGGGACTTACGCCTTGGGTCATGCTTAAGCAAACCTCAGCCTGCGGAGGTGTCTGGCACTGGGGTTGTGCTGCCAGAGCTGGAGAACAGTTGTGGCAGAGGTGGGTAAAACCTCCTGCAAAGTACAGGCAGCCAAAGGGCTTGTAGCAACCTCCAGGGCATACACCTGCTTGACGAGGATCCCAGCTTGAACTCAGACCCTGTTTGGGATGGGAGAAAAATTGACACTTGTTGAGGCATGTGATCCCAAAATCAATATTTTCACAGCTCAGAGCATGTGACGTCTCCCTGGAAGGTGCCTGGTGAGGACAATGGCTGGCACAGAACCGCAGCTCCACATGGCTCTAGTGCGCTCCACCACTGACCAGCCCATGCACAGGCATCAGTAAGCTAATGCCTGTGCCTAGAGCCAATGGCTCTAGGTTTCCTTTACAGGCAGGAAAATTCATCCCATAAATCTACACACTTTCCAGAGATGCCCTGTATTTAATGGGACTGGAGGGGGTAAGGTGGGATTTATGAATGGCAATTGAATTTCCTACCTTATTATGTTTTGCATTTCATACTAAAGCACAGAACTTCACATTAACAGTATATCCAGCAATAACACAAAAACTTCCTCCAGCTAAATTTTAACATTTGTGTCAAGTCTTTTACTGAATGCAGCAAACCTGTAGCTTTTGCATGCCACGTCCTAAACCTCTCTTACCAAATCAGGTTTTTCCCGTATGTACATAGAAAAGTTAACACTTCCCAGAATGCCACATAAATAAAATGCTCTGGGCTATCTTTCCAAACAAACCCTTAATCCTCAGATATCATTGAAAGTAATTTTTGTCAATAGTGCACCTGTAGAAAAACAAAGAGCAGTCACTAAAAAAACCAATCTCACTATTTGGCATCTGCTGGCATTTTTATTTCGCTGATATCTATCAAGCAATTCACAATCAAAATCCACCACTTTGTCACCTGGAGACTTCTGAAATATATATATTTGCTGTTGGAAGATTTTCTGACTCCTGCCTACATAAAATAACTACACCAGAAACTGGGAAAGAAAAGGAAACTGAATTTTCCCAGAGCTAGCACCAAGTAAAGAGATTGCTGCATTATCCCATTTTCTCCCACTATACAGCTTTTTTTGGGGAAAAAAACCCCAAAACAAAACAAAACAGTGCAGTGCAATATTTAAATCCACATAAAGCCTTACCACCAAAATCAGAAATATTGACCACGTGCATGAGGCACCATCCAGTGCTGCAAACCAGACTTCGGTCAAAATTGTTTTTCTCCTTTTCTAAAAGTTGAAATGCATTTCTGATATGAAAAAAGAGATTTTACATAGTATTAATGCTAAAGTCTCAAAAGTGATTCTGCGTTTCTTCACATGGCTTGCAGCTCAACTGAATTAAAAAGCTAAAATGAACATCTAAATGAGCCCCTGAAATAAATAGTCAGCTGAGAAAAGACACTTGAACAATGAGGAAAACAGAAAAAAACCACAGTGCATACCTGGATCTCTATATCAGTGGAAAAGGCTTTATTTCTTTGCAAAGGCAATGGCAAGGTAGAGCTACTGCAATGCAATCAAAGAAAAATTCTTTCTGTATAGGACTGGGAAAGCATTAACATAACAGACAAAGCACATTATGTCCTGCCCTTGGCAAATGTGTGGTTGGCTACTCTGGACTGTGACCCAGCAAAAATAAGCAGTCCAAATGAATTTTCTCCTAGGTAATATACTGCTTCATTTACTGCACACAGTAGACACTGGTGGACTGTTTTCTCAAGATTCAGTGTGGACGCACAACATTGCACTGAAGGAAAAGAAAAACCCTGTGCCGCACACAAAATTCACACAAAAATGAGCTGTAGTGCTGCTTGGTACACTAAAAAAACTTCCGAGTACATTTGATCCATTTTTTGACTAGGCTGTGCTCTTGGTGGATGGGAAGACAAGGAAAACTCAATCATATTCCTCAGCACAAAACATGCTGACATTGACAGCTATGTTTTTAAGGTGTTCATTTTCTCCTCAGATCTCATTACTGCCATTTTCAGTTGTGATTCCGTAAGCTCAGCAGATTTAATTTTGATTTTATCCAAGAGTCTCTTCACCTGGAGGCAATCCCCCTTTTTGCTGGAGGGTTTTATCCACTTCTGTCAAACCAGTCTGGCTATCACTTTACTTTCAAATACACACACCACTTCAGAGACCAAATCAAACCAGTAGGATCAAAAGCAGTATTGATGACAGATCAAATGCACATTAACCACAACCTGTTTATTGATTTTTGAATCTGTCACATGTTATTTCCTTATTCCCTTTGTTTCTCAATTGCTTGAGCATGTTGATCTAAGTCAGCTTTTAACTCCACTTTGTCACCATGACCTTTTTTGATCCCAGTCCATTTGCTCTCAAATTAGGTCACACTACAGAAGCTGCTTTGCTCCAGGTTGTGGTTTTCATGCTCTCAGTTAAATTAAATCTTTCTATGCCAATAGACATAGAAAGCTGGGACAATTGGTGCCTGATAATCAGTGGGGCCTGGGACAGTAAACCACAACGCCCTCTTCATAGCACAGCTCTTCCCTGAGTGAATAAGAAACTGCTGCAGGAACTGGGGAGAGGAACTGGAGCAGGGCATATGGAAGAGCTTCCTTGCAGATAGAGATACTGGTGGCAAGGTATAAGCAGATGCTCACCTTCACCTGTTTTTCCTTCCTCCAAATTGGAAACTGGGACAAATTTGCGTTGAGGGCTAGGCTGTACCTAAGCAGGGCTAAGTAAAAAGAGCATGGTAAGTTATCACCCTTCATTCATGCTCTTCTGCACCTTATTTCTGCCTCCTCCAGGACCTTTGCCAGTAATCTCACATTTCCTCGACTGCTGTCTCTGGTTGCTGCCACCCCCCTATCAGCTGAAGCACACACTTAGCAGCTTTGCTCCTGCATCCACTTGGGAAATGAGTCCCTCTTTTCCAGAAGCTTCTCTTCTTCTCATCCCTGCTCTGCTGTCTTGGGAAGGGTATTACACCAGCAGAGCTAAAGGTCTCTGTGTCATGTTCCCTGCTTTGGGTTTTCTTTAGCATATCCAGAGGCACCCTAAAAAAAATAAAAATAGGATAGCCATGGAAAAATTTCCCTATGTGTAATTAGCTGAAAAAGTAGTTAAATGTACTGCTGTTATGATCTGAAATACACATATCTGTGAAAAGAAGATATCAGCATGTGGGCTAAATAACAGGGTAGAAGGGACCACATGGAATTATGTTCTGAGCATAACATATAATCTGTAATCATTAGTGCACGGGGGTGCCACTTAGAGCTATAATAAGCCAAATGAGTCCCAGTGCTACTCTATTTGCTCCAGTGAGGTAACAAAATCACAGGGTAATAGAATAAGTTGGGTTAGGAGGGACCTTCAGAGGTCATCTAGTCCAAAACACATCTAATCAGATGGGCTTGTTCAGGGCCAGTTAAGTCTTGAGCACCTCCAAGGAGGGAGATCCCACAGCCTCTCTGGGCAGCCTGCTCCAGTGCATGACCATCCTTCCAGTAAGAATTTTTTTCTAATATCTAGTGGGAATTTCCCACCTTCCAACTTGTGCCCCTTGCCCTTGCTGTGCTCCCAGCCAGAAGGCTGGCTCCTGCTTCTGTGAGTCCTCCAGCTGGGAGCCATTCTGGTTCCCATAGAAGACAACAGACTCCTCGTGCCCAGAACCACCAGGTGCTCAGGAAACAGCAAAGACCAGCTGTGGCACATGAGGACAGAGGACACACTCAGTGGGAAAGTGCTCCTGCTCCAAGAACACCAAGATCTGAACACTTTCCTGCCATTTAGACACTGGTCAGGACTCAACTTCTTTCTCTTTATGGCTCATTGGCAAGGATTGCTTCTGAACACTAGCTGCTTTAGAAAGAGTTTTGCTTATCTGCCTCCCACCACAATTAAATCCTTTTAAATTCCATTAGCTACAGTATACTTTTATTTTGCAAACACTTTCTAAATTGCACTACATATGGCCACAAGTTCTAAAAATCTGTCCAGAGGTTTCCTTCCTTTACACTATGACCTGCCTGTGTTTAGCAAAACTTAATTTGATGTGGAGGCCACTTCTGAAGGATGAGAGCTGCACCTGTGCTGTTGGCCAGGTGGAATGCACCTCCAGTAAAGTAGGAGATGCACTTCTTCACATTTCCTGCTGAGTTTGTTAAACAGGTTATATCTATTTTTAAAAGCATTGTATTACAAACTTTCAGAGAACAACATAGGCTTTTCTCAACAGAATTAAGGCGAGCTGAAAAGAAAAGAAAGAAACAATGCATTAATGTCAGTGTCAAGAAACAAAGTCTGTAATGTCTGAGGGCACTGAACAGAATGAGAAAGGGGAAAGTTTATTGGCTTGTGGAATGCAATTTTTCACTTCTTTAAAATGCTCTAGATTGTCAGTTCCTATTAAGTTTTTACTTTTTGTTATGTAATATATGAACCACATAGCTTAAAATCATTCTTGTCCTGGCAGTTTACAAGAGACCTGCAGTAATTTAATTTAATTCCATTTCTCACTGCTTAAGAAAAACAAAGTGGCAACCCCAGCAAGGACTGGTGATTATTAACTGATGTTCCCACTCTGAGGGATTTTTTTTTTTAGGTGACACAGAAACATTCCTTTGTTTACTCTCCTTTGGGGAAGAGGATCTAGTTGCTCAATTTTTAGGCAACACTTTTTTCTGCACAATGCAGAACACTGTGCAAGTTCCTCATTTACAGTTGTGTTAATCTCCTCTAATGTACACACCAATTTGAGGTGTATTCCCCAGATCTATGGCTGACAGCAGACTTGACTTTGCCCAGATATGACACACTTACAAGCCTGTGTTCCCCACGTCTGCCTTACCTTTTCAATATTCAGATTCTCAGGGAAACCTTAGCAAACAAGGAAGTTGTCCTTCAGCCTTAGAAAAACAAAGTTGGGTTTTTTTCCTTTTGCACAAGTGCTCTAGGCACCCTGGAAATCATAACATGGCAGAGCCAGGAAAGAGTCTCAAGTTGCCCAACCTATGCATAGTAAAATTACAAGAAAAATTACTCTGGGACAAAGGCATAACGACCCTAGCCTGCTTATCCTGGCTGCAGAACAAATGCTGTTGTCATCCGGTGTTTAACTTACGAGGCAATAACAATTGCTTTGTGATTTTGATCCTGCAAGAGCTAAAATAATATCCTGTATTTCAGATTGCAAGCAAACCCCTTTCTGAAAGGCTCTTCTGTACGTGACAATACAATAAACTTTTGTATATTATAAAAAACCAACTATTTATTAATATTCCATTCTGATTTGTAAAAGGTGTGTAGTTAAAAAATCTGGTGAGTCTGGGGAGGACCCTGCTGATTGAAAGCTCCCAGTGTTACTCCAATCTACAAGAAGGCTGTGAGGGAAGACCCAGGGAACTACAGACCTGTTAGTCTAACTTAAATTCCTGGAAAAGTTACAGAGAAGATCACACTGGATACTGTTGAAAGGTATTTAAAGAACAATGCAATCATCAGGCACAGTCAGTACGGGCTCACAAAAGGAAGGTCCTGTTTAACTCAATTCATATCCTTCTATGATAAGGCCACCCACCCAGTGGATGAAGGGAAGGTGGTGGATGTAGTTTTTCTGTATTTCAGTCAGTTTTTTATACTGTCCATCACAGCACCCTTCTGCACAACTCGTCCAGTGGTGGGATGAATGGGTTGATGGTGTGCTGGGTGAAGAACTGGCTGAGGGGCAGAGCTCAAAGGGTTGTAGTGAGTGGGGCTACTTCTGGCTGGTGATCAGTCACTGGCAGTGCTCCTGGGGGCTCAGTCCTGGGGGCCGGACCTGTTCAATGTATTTATCGACAACCTGGATGCAGGACGTGAACACACCATTAGGAAGTTTGCTGATGATACCAAAATGAGAGTTGCTGTTGACACTCTCGAGGGACAAAAGGTCTTGCAGAGTAATCTGGATAAACCAAAGCACTGAGCTGTGATTAATGGGATGAAATTTAACAAGCTCATATGTTGGATTCTGCACCTGGGACAGAGTAATGCTGGGAACAAGTACAAATCAAGAGAGCAGTGGCTGCAGAGCAGCCCTGCAGAAAGGGATCTGGAGGTGCTGGTTGGCAGCAGGATCAATGTGAGTCAGCTGTGTGTCCTGGCAGCCAGAAGGGCAAATCCCATCCTGGAGTGCATCAAACATAGCATCAGCAGCAAGTGAAAAGAGGTGATTATCCCACTGTTTTAGCACTGGTGTGGCCTCACCCGGAGTGCTGTGAGCAGCGCTGGGCCCCACAATTTCAGAGGGTGTTGAGGTCCTTGAATGTGTCCAGAGGAAGGCAACAGCTGGTGAAAAGGCAGAAGGAATGTCTTATGAGGAGTGGCTGAGGACTCTGGGCTTGTTTGGAGGAAAGGAGGCTGAGGGGCAACCCCATTGCTCTTTGCAGCTTCTTTTGGAGGGGAAGTGCAGAGAGATATGCTGATCTCTTCTCCCTGGGAATGATTCAAAGCTGCACCAGGTAAGGTTTAGACTGGACATTAGGAAACACTTCTTTACTAAGAGAGTGGTCAAACCCTGGAACAAGCTTCCAAGAGAGGTGATTGATGTCCCAAACCTGTCAGTGTTTAAAAGGCATTTGGATATATCCTTAATAATGTGCTTTAACTTTTGGTCAGCTCTGAATTGCTCAGGCAGTTGGACTGGATGATCAGCATAGGTCCCTTCCAACTGAAATAGTCTATTCTAAACACTCACTAATATTTCCCCCCAAAATGCTGTTTCTATGACCAAGAGTCAATGAAACTTGTCACAAAAAATGAACCACAAGGGTTGGTTTTCTTACAAAAAGACATGAGCACTTTTCTCACCCAGTCTAAGGGAATAAAACCCGCACTCAAATTACCCAGCACAAACCCGTGCTATTGCAATGACCTGATCAACTTATGTACAGAAAAGAACAGAAATCAGTCCCACAGTGGTCCGGGGAACTTAAAAAAAAAAAAAAAATCCCAAGTCATACCTTGTCCCAAAACACAGGAACAATAAAAAAACAAAAACAACAACAAAACAAAACCAACAACAAAACAAAAACAACAACAACAAAGAACAAAAAAAGAAAAAAAAAAAACAAACAACAAAACAACAAAAAACCCAAAGCAAAGTCCAAGTCTTTCATTCTAATACATTAGATATAAATAGCTAAGAAAGCCAAGTAAGCAAATCCAAAGCCAGAGCTATGATGGCAGGAAGACAGAGGTTGAAGGGAGATATAGGCATGTCTTCATAGGTATGTTAAGTTCCTACCACAACAACAGGGAGAAAAGGGACCATTGTTCCCTGAAAAACATATGAGTTAAGCTCACAACAGAGGGACTTGCAGTTGTATAAGAGAAAGAAGCTGAACACATGATAAGGGGAGAAACACCGCCTCACAGAAGAATATTTTGCAATGTCTAACCTCTGCAGATCCAGCCAGCACGAACAAAATGCCACCAGGGAAGAGTATCTCTTGCAACTTCCCCTACTTTTCAATCTGGGGTAAATGCTCAGCCCTGCACTATGTCATTTTGGGTTTACATCACCACAAATAAGATCAGAAGCTTTGGTTTTATCTTGCTTTGATTTTAGATGAGAAAGATGGTAACAACTGGACTAGTAACATAAAACACCCTCAAAAGCAACAGTGTCAGGAGTAAAAAGGAGGAGCCTTTCCGTGAAGCAAGTCTGATTCTCATGTACACTGAGGCCACTTTACAACATTCTGGATAAAACAGGGTTTACAAGGGAATGAACATATAAATTAGCCCTGCTTGAAAGGTCCTTGCTGACAGGCAGGGACTGGGGCTGAGGTGGAATTAACTTCATCTGTCCTAAGCCACCTGTAGGAGCTCCCCTTGAAGTTCCTGGCAGCAGACAGGTGGCCATCAGAGACCCATGGATCCATACTGCACATTGCAGCTAGTCCAGCTCTGTTGAAAGCAGCATGGTCTGGGACAGCAGAACTGGTTGTTGGACATCTCGGCCAGAGTCTACAGCAGCTTCAGCAGGGCTACCCACCTTTAGCAGGGTTACTCACCAGCCTGCTGCTTCTATAGCCCCTCTGGGAAGGGATGCCTATGCTTGTCAGGAAACTCCTCTTCCTCCCTGGGGCTCAGACTCAGGCCTAGAAGTATCCTGGCTGTGTTTCTATCCTTCAACACCGACTCCAGCCTTCTGGTTGTGGTGTGGCAGCACGCCAAAAACTTCTGATGGGCCCTGACCAAAATTTGCCCAAACACCACACCCTGTATTCACCAACCAAAGCAGTGTTATCAATAAAAGAACAGGTGAGCTCCCCATGTCAAGAAAGCATGACGACCCAGGCTTGGACTCAAGACTCCTACTGCAGACTCAATTAGATCCCAGTTGATAGCTTGGATTGGCCTAGTTTACCACCACCACCACCAAAATTCCAGTCTGCAAGATCTCAAAGTGCCATGATGGAGGAAAATATTCAAAAATCTTTTTCTTTTCTTTTTCCTTATTGCTGCCATGCCCTACAATAAGTAGATCATAACATCACAGAGATGTGACTTGGATCTATAGTCATGTCCCTGTTCATTGAACTCAGAAGCACTTCCCTGTGTCCCAAAGTGAGCTCTGGCTACTTCTGACACCACAAAAAAGGGTAGCTCACCCACCTCATGACCCTTTCTCTTTCTTTTCCCTCCTGAGGAGAGAAGGCATCTTGGCACACAGGTTGAACAGAGCTGTAGCATATTGCATACCCAATGCTGCTGGGCAAACAAGCCTACTGCCTGCTTTCCCCTCTCCCTTGTCTCTGCCAATGCCTCTGTGCGTCACCTGCAAGTTGGAGGGTACCAAGGAGGCAGAGAGCAGGCAGAGCCACTATGTCAGTAAATGCGTCTGGGGACCCCCTTTTATCCTGCTGGGGCATTAACAGATCAACAAACACCCTGTTCCCATTGAGTTCTGACACACACCCAAGGGTACACCTAACTCTGGGGGTTTTTCCTTTTTTTTTTTTTTTTTTAAATATATGTCTGTAAGTGATTACATCCGGGTTTGTGCCCGGCAGAACCAAAGAGCATTCATCAAAAGAATAATGATGCAAATGTGGCTTCTTATCCTCCAGTGATTGCCCATCTGGCAAAAAGGTTTAGAAAATGTAACAATAGTTTTGAAATAAATAGGAGGAAAGTAAAGACCGGCAGTGTACTTTCCACATCAATAGCAAATATATTACTGATGTGGAAAGTAAACAGCTTCAAACAGAAGGTGAAACCACTGTGGATAACTCTACACCTGTGAGATTTAGGCTCGAATGCCAGTGCATTAAAAGTGAGGCAGAAAATCCCAAGTTCATCACCTCAAATTACAAAAACAGGTATTAAACGCTGTATCGTCTGTAGCCGGGTAATAACAAGAGGGCCAGCTGAAATTCAGAGGATTAAAATACCTCGCTATGCGTTTCAAAAGCTCACCTTCTTGTACGGAGCACTCTAAGTTCAGCACACTTGTATTGTACAAGAATTCCTCAAAACCATTTCCCAGGCAGAGCTGGTTTGTTTTTTTTTTTTTTGGGGGGGGGGGGGGGCAGGGGGGCGTCTGCATGCGGAAAGAGATGCAAACTTGCAGCTACTGAAGAGACGCTGAAGCCGCACCTCTCCCATTTGCTGCCACCCCGTCCCGTCCTCTGCACGCGCACCTGCAGGGGACGGGGAAACTAAACCCAAATTACAGGTCGCGTTGCTGTTTGTTTGTTTTCGGGTCTGCTTTATATCGCCACCCCGGGGAGTGCCCGAGGGTCCGCCGAGGGGCAGCGCTCCGGGCTCGGCCGGAGGGACCCCGGGGCACTGCCGGGGCTCGGGCAGGGCGGGGGCGGCCCCAGGGGCGCCGGGAGCTCCCTGTGCTGATTGGGCTGCGCGGCCCGGGGCGGCCGCGGCCGCCGCCCCCGCCCCGCTCGGCTCCGCTGGCTCCGCTCGGCTCCGCTCCGCCCGCCGCCGCCGGGACTCCGCCGCTGCGGCCCCGCGCCGCCCGCCCGCTCTTGCCCGCCGCCTCTGCCGGGCCCATGGCGAGCACGTCGGCGGAGATCATCGCGTTCCTGCTGACCATCTCGGGCTGGGTGCTCGTCTCCTCCACGCTGCCCACCGACTATTGGAAGGTGTCCACCATCGACGGCACGGTCATCACCACCGCCACCTTTTGGGCCAACCTCTGGAAGACCTGCGTAACCGACTCCACCGGCGTCTCCAACTGCAAGGACTTCCCATCCATGCTGGCGCTGGACGGTCAGGCTCCCGCTGCCCCCCACCCTGACACCTCCCCACCTTCCCCTGTGCTGCTCTGCGGGAGCTGGGGGCCCCGCGGATCCTCCCGGGCCGGTCCCGGAGCCGGCGGGGTGGGCGGACAGCGCGGGGTCGGGGCGCCGAGCGGGGCCGGGGGCGGCGGAGCCCCGGAGGAAGCGGCTCCCACGCGGGCTCGTGGGCAAGTGCCCTCGCGTGCCCTGGCAGGTGGCAGCGTGCTGCTTGAGCACACCTGTGCGAGTGGGTTATTTTTTCCCCCAAAACCCCCTGATTGAAAGTATGTTTGGTGCCTAAGTGGCGGGTTTGGCCTCTTTTGCTGTCCCTACCTGCTTTTTTTCCCCTCCTTCCATCACAAGAGTGTGCGTGTGGATTTGACAGAAGAAGAATGCAGGCAAATTTTTCTTGCCGATTTATTTTCTGACTGTCAAGACATTCTTCTTTTTTATGGTTTTGCCAGCCGTGCAACGGTCAGTGGAGAAGAACAAGCCTTGGCGTCATTTTGTTTTAATTAATGTTCTTTTGCTGGTTATGCTAAGCGGTTATTAACTTGGATGTAATTGCTTCATTGATAAATGACAGTGTAAAAGCTCGGGGCAGTCAGGGATGCAAAGGTATGCAGAAGGGATGCATAGCTCGCCTCAGTTTTAGGGCAGTGTTATTTTGAAGCAAATCTGAGTTTTGCTATAGGGCTTGGAACCAAAGACTTGAGTTGGTGCTACATTTCTTCTCGGTTTAAGGGGGAACATTTTTGCCCTTTAAAGAAGCTGTACTGGGAAATTGGTTCACTGTGGAAAATCTTCGCAACTAAACTTTCAGTTGATAAATCCACACTGATTATGGCTGGTAGAAAAAGGAGATGTGTGAATGGCATCCATTTATAGCCTCAGGAGTGACTATAAAGAGAGGGAGGAAAGGTTTCTAGAATTATGGCACCTTTTCCAAGTTTCTGTAGTTATAAATGAATACAATATAGAGTGTCCCAGTGGCTTTCATACTCACAAAAGATCAGATTCATGGTCTGGCCAGACACTCCCTTTGCACTAGAATCTGAGTGTGAATTTTGGTGTGAAAGTTTTGTTTAGATTAACAGTCCTTCTTTTCCTTTAAATCACTAATTATTATAACAGGGTTTAATGTGATCATGAAATTAATACTAATATCAGAAAACCTTTAACCTCTGTATGTAGAAAGGCCTAAAACAGGTCAAGATACTGGAAAGAGGTAACAGGCAATCCTTAAACATCACTGTTGCAGGATGCTTCCCTTGGATGGAGAAGTACTATTGCTCAGATCTTCTTTACACCTAGCCCCAGGTAGCAGAGGGATTTGCCAGTTCCTCTGAAGGGGTGGGATTGCTGGCTGGCCTCCATTGACATCAATCACTCTACGGCCAAGTGTAGCAGCTGAGGATGTGGTTTCCAGGCTTGGGCAAGGAACTGTGTTCTGTGTGCAGGTGGGCACAGAGTGATTGCTGGTGCGTAACCTTTTGGATCCACCAAATCTGTTGCTTAGCTGTTCTTCTAGGTCTGGGTTAATCTGTCTTCAGGGTAAGAAAAGCATAGTTACAAAGTAAGCAGAATTGGGAACATTTAAAATTTCAAAAAGAAAAAGACTTGATAGCAAAGTCCTTACCCCCCCTTCCTCCAAATGCTTGTACATTGAAACGTTGTGTGTTGAGTAGCATGTTCCACTTGGCCAAGGAATGAGTTTCTGAGGCACCTTCTGCACTGTGAGAGAGTCATCAGTTCATTTTGGACAGGAGTGAATTCCAGATGCACATTGGAAGGGCCCTATCCCATCTTCCCAGCCAGACTGTTTATCAGTAGTAGAAAGTTCTTGGCTTTCAGTGTTTCTCAATAGCATCTCTAAATGCTATGGAGCCAGATCCTGGTACCCAGGCACAATGCAAGTGGAAGACAGGCTGGAGAGAGAGGAATGTACCCCCCTAGCATAGACCAGGCAAGGTGGGTTGGGTCAGAGGGACAAGTACATGCAGGCAGAGGTGCTTTCCACAAGTAGCCTGGCCCAAATTCCCCTCCTTGTGCTTACAGGCTCTGCTGGGAACCCTTTAGCGCCTGACCATGGGTGTGTAGGTCCCCTCTTCACCCTAACCCTTCCCCCATGCAGGAACGTACTTCAGGCTTGCAGTGCGTCACTCATGGCTTAAAGAATTTGTGTGTCAGCGTAAAGCTGAATCTGCCTCAGCCCTTGAGTAGCCTCTCCCTTCTCTCCTCTTCTCTTTGCACAGACTTACATGTCTAAGCTGGATCCCGTTCCCTGTGTTTGTGAATGTGGGAACTTCCTGGCTCCATCCTCAGATGGGGGACTCAGAAGACACAAAAGGGCAGATCTGGTTTTCTGTATTCAGTGAAATGTTTGTGAGCAGAAACAATAACCCTATAAAGATAAATGTAGCGACAAAGTATTCGTCTCATCAAAATGGTAGGGCATGACTGGAAATTACTAGTAATATTTTTGTTGTTCCAGGAAAATGTGGCTTTTCTCCACTCCTTCCTCACACAAATGGGAAGGATTTGCCTCACAGAGCAGTTTCTCTTCTACAGAAATGTTTTTTTGGTCAAATCAGAAACCTCTGAGTGTTGCTGTACTTCTTGTCTGGAGAGACTGCTCAGATCTGCCAGGGGATTAGAGGTAAAACGAGGAGGGAAGAAAACTGGGATATCACTATGCTTTGAGCAACCTGGTCTAGTAGGAGGTGTGCCTGCCTATGGCGGTGGGGGTAGGAACTAGATCTTTAAGGTCCCTTCCAACCCAAGCCATTCTATGATTCTATTATTCTATGCCAGTTGCTGGAGCTCTCCTGTGGAATACAGCAGCTTCTTCAGAAGCATTGTCATAGTTCGGGTCAGGAGTGCTCAGGAGATGGTTCCCCTTCATCCTTGTTTTGGTTTGCATCACAGAGTGGGCTTGGACTGTGCTCCACAGATTGCTGTAGGATAGCACAGCAGCAGGGCTGCCCTGATGGCTTTCAGGCCCTCACTCCACACAAGTGGCTTCCAGAGAAAATTGTATGTGATTCCCTTCCACCTTTATGCAATTTGACCAGCCTTCATTAATTACGCAGCCCCACATTCTGTATACAAGCAAAAATATTGTTCCTCTCGGTGGGGCTTACAGTAATTTTGGGTTTACTTCTTTGTGCCACTGGTCATAGGTGGAAACTTACTGATGAAACCACCTCCCCAAAAGAAGACATATCAGTTTCCATGTTTCCAGCAGTGGATCTGATGACCTTTTGCAAAACAGAGCTGAACAAAAATTTACTTATGAGCTAAAAGAGGGCATTAGAGCTTAGAATGACAGACAAAAGCAGTGGGTGTGTGCTTTTGGAAGGAATCTATGCTGTATCTGTAAGGCAACCTCTTACCCTTCACGTGATGCAGACTGCAAAATGCCACCAGAGGCATTTGTTGTGAAAGTGGCAGTTCCCAGAACTTTGCATATATTTTTTTCCATAGTGTCATATGATATGAATATGTGAATGCCTCCTAACTCTTTGTAAGCCTGAGAGGCAAGTATGAGAGCAGTGAGGCAAGAAAGATGAGGCTCTAACAAGATTAATTTGAATGCAAGACAAAACACATTTGTTTAAGACAAAAAACCCCAACAAACCCACCAACAAAAACAACAAAAAAACCCCTAACAAAAACCACCTTGAAATAGGTTTCTCTTGGAATGCTGCTAAACATGACTTTATGAGTAATGCATGTTTATCTGCTTGTCTGTTTAAAATGCATGGCTTTTTGTCGCTTGAAGCTTCATTTAGGTTGTTTGTAGTTTCCTACAGGAGCTGGTGCAAATACAGAAAATAAACATTTGGAAAAGGGACAGGTTTGTTCTTGAGCAAAGGAGTGTGAAGAAATAGGCAGCTTCCTTTTACACTCTTCTGCATTACCATAGAATCACAGAATAGTTTGGGTTGAAAGGGACATTAAAGACCATCTAGTTCCAACCCCCCTGCTGCGGGCAGGGACACCTCCTACTAGAAGAGGTTGCTCAAAGCCACATCCAGTCTTCAGCACCTCCAGGGATGGGGCATCCGCAGTTTCTCTGGGCAACCTGATCCAGTGCCTCACGACCCTCACAATAAATAATTTCTTCTTGACATTTAATCTAAACCTGCCCTCTTTCAGTCTAAACCCATTTCCCCTTGTCCTGTCACTACCTGCTCTTGTAAAAAGTCCCTCTCTAGCTTTCCTGTAGGCCCCCTTTTGGTACTGGAATGCTGCTATAAGGTCTCCCTGGCTGAACAAGCTCTCCTCTTCTCCAGGCTGAACAAGCTTAAAAGTCTAAGCAAGCAATATAATCTTCTTGCTTTCTTGGAAGCAAAAAAGAGGTTTAGTTCCTCTTACAACCAAATGCTATATGTAGTTTGAACCTAGGGTCTAAGCAATAGGAGGCTGGATTTGGTGAAAAGGTTGATTTCAGCCTTTTATGCTTCCTGATGCTCCGGTCAGCCTAGTGGACCTTCTGCTCTTCCACATTACTGGTGTAAATTGTGATTATTTTTTTTATATATATTATGTTTTAAAAATGTGTGCCAGTTGGCTGATTGCTGCGGTGAAATGAAACAAGCCCTACTGTGGCTGGCCTGCCCAGTTGGGTGAATTATTTAGTGAGGAAGGTTATTCATTCAGCAGAACTGAGCAGTCCTTCAGCTCATGCTGTTTATAATTGAAAATGATTTCTGAGTGAGTGAGTTAATTATTTCTTGCTGTCTCACTACCCTCTACCTATTCTAAAACTGTGTATTGACCTTCAGGAAAAACTGATTTTCAGCCCTGTGGTTACTAGCAAATGCTGGATATTTTGATTGGGGTGAATATTTACTGGTTTTCTTAGGAGGTCCAGACATAAATAAAAGTTTAGAGGACCTCCGGGTAAATATGTTCATGGTTCAGCACTTTAATGTGTCAATTAGCTACGAACAGTGTCAATAAATTGGACCTGTCAAAAATAATAGCTTCCTTCCCAGTCTTCATCTTGTGCTTTACCTGTCTGCTACAAGAAGTATATTAAACACCACCTACTGTAGTAAAAGCCAACTTGTCCATGCCGATAGCAAAAATTAACAAAGCAAGGCTGCTTTCTTCAAACTTGGCTCTTGCACAAATGGCTGACTCTTTCTCTCTTACATTCCGACATGTGAGTCGTGTGACAAATGGAGGAAGTCCATCTGTGTGCCAGCAGATGTAGATAAATGCCAGTAGGTGGACAGCACAGCTCCCAAGTTCGGTAGGCCTGATGAAACGGGTTGTTGAGTGCAACAAATTGCTTTGTTGCACAAACATGTGAATCAGTGCAAGGTTTTAAATGTCGTTCAAGCACGGAGTTGATATCCTGGAGTTGATGTGCCTCCAGCAGTGGCTAAAGGGGGCAGCAGTAAGGGTAGCAGAGGGCAGCCAAGTGTCTGTGGTAACCATCTGCATCTCAAGGACCTGCCAGCCAGACACAGGTTTCTCTGTAGTGAATGTATCCAGTCTCTTTTTGAATTTCTGTAAATCTTTGGCATCCAGATATCCTGTAGAAAGGAGTTCCACAGCTTCCTTATACAAAAAAGCACACTTCTTGTTTTGAATCTGCTGCCTTCTGTTTACATTAGATGTCCTTAATTTTTTGTTTTAATATATTATTTTCTTATTAAAGACTTTTATGCAGGGCCTGGAGTTTGGGGGTTTTTTTGTTTATTTGTTATTATGTAAAATTTGGTGTAATAGGCAATGACAATGTGGTTTAGCTCTCAACATTTCCACCCACTGGAGATCAAAGCAAAAGGAATGAATACCCTAATCGTGGGAGTTCATATTCGTTTTAAATGAGATGTAACAACAGGTTATGAAGAAAAACATCTTGTGATGGTTATTCAGCTGTGTAAGATTGCAGCGTTCCACCCTGTAAGCAGTGATATGAAATTATCACAGTCTTTCAATTACAAGATATTCTCAGAAGGGAGAAGAGGCCAAGCAACCCATTGTCCTGCTGAAGGGCCCTCCCCTGGGAGGTCCCGCTCGGAGCAGCCTCGGGCAGCAAGGCAGAATTGTTTTGTGGCTGAAGCCAGCCACAAGCCATTTGTCCAGGTTTAAATATGGCAGTGATTTGCTTTATCCTGAAGAACTACTGGTGTCCATAGAGCTGAGCATGGTCGACTTCCTTGGGGAATGAAGGCCTTCTTGGTGGATCCAAATCAAATCTGTGGCAAGTCCAGGGAGGACCCCAGCCAGGGTCCCTGCTGCCAACCCACTGACAGTCGTACTGCATCTGCGACACGCACGCACAACAAGACTGACACGTGAGACTGGCTTTGTGTGCATAGAGTGGCCCTGCAACCTGTCACAGCCCCTGAGCAGGCCACGTGAAGTTGCTCTTCAAAGCCTTGTGGGTACAACCTCTTGGAGATACTGTACACAGTGCCATGGGATTATTTTTTGGAGCCTTGAGTGCCATAGTATGTTCCTTAGAAGCTGGGCTGAGGTGATGATGCCCTGTGAATGGCATCACTCAAAAGAATACACTCAGTGGGAAGGTGACATGACTCCAGCTAAGGTCTGATTCCATTTGCAATAATGAATGCCTAATGCTGCACAGAGGGAGAGGAACTATAGTGAAACCCATTGTGGTCCTGGTTCTCACATTAGCCTTTATCTTTCTCCCAACAGGTTACATCCAAGCCTGCAGAGGACTCATGATCTCCGCTGTCTGCCTCGGTTTCTTCGGTGCCGTTTTTGGACTGGTTGGGATGAAGTGTACGAAAGTCGGAGGCTCTGATCAGACTAAAGCAAAAATAGCTTGTTTAGCTGGACTGATTTTCATACTTTCTGGTAAATATATTTTATTTCTCTCAGTTTGTGTATTTGAAGTCATGCCAGAGCTGTTTCTTTTCCACAGAAACCCCCGCACAATTCTCCATGACTTTGTTGACTTCAGGGTCAGGCCCAAAGCTCTTCTGCTGGCTCCACTGAATAGTTTGTCTTATGCTTTTCAGGGTTGTGCTCTATGACTAGTTGTTCCCTGTATGCAAACAGGATTACGTCTGAGTTCTTTGATCCTTCTTTTGTTGCACAAAAGTAAGTACTTTCCTATATCCATAAATCTTTCAAACAAATAAACCTTAAGTTTCTTACTGTGCACCAGAGCCTATTTAGATATAGAGAAGGTGCTTCTCTGGGGCAGAAGAGGAGAGTGAACTGCAGTATTATTTAATCACTTTTCCAGAGTAATCATGTGCTGAAATTGAATGAACAAACACTTTCCTGTACAATGATTGCTCTGTAATATGTGTGCCCAGGCTTACTGTGGCCTGGCAGAGTTCTGCCCTGCTTCCGTAGAGCAGGTGGGGTTAATTGGGAGTGAGTGAAGCCTGCCTTTATGCCAGAGATGCAGCAAAAGGATTGCACAAGACAGAGGTGCTCATTAGGGGCATCATTTGATAGGGAAGGAAAGCACCTTCAGCTTTTGTTTGAAGGTGCTTTCTATGAAGGTGTCAAGCACTGTACAATCTTGATTCCTCTTGAGAAGAGGTTTTTGCGGGCTCTCTGGACTCTTTTCAAGCATATTTTCAAGTCCAGATGACTGAAGTTTGACTAATAAACCGTATCAGAACCCACAGTCTTAAAAGCACTAACATAATGCTTTGACTATACTAGTAATTAAATATAAGGGAGTGAGTGTTCATAGAACTACAGGATCCATACCGGAAATAATGAGCATCCCTAAAGACTGCCTTTAAAGCTGAGCAAGTTCTCAGGACCTACAAAAGCAGCAATTCACAAACCCTTGTGCTTAGATTTTGGATTGACATTTTAACTACCGCATTGGCTGTAAATTACAGCATCATAGACTTTCCTGTTTTGACTTCATATATAATGTAAACTTTTCTTTAAAGGCAAGGATTTCCTTGAGACCCAAGTAAGAGCTTAGTAAGGAACCCGGAGCCTTTATGTTTCCCTTTGACAGAAAAAAAATAGTCTGAATAAATAACACTAAGTGGGTCCATGTTTGCTGTAGGGTCGACACTGCTTCTCCTATCTTGAAAACAGGTTCGTATAAGTTTTCTCCATAATGCCACTCTAGTTTCTGCTTATTTGGTACAGCGAAGACAGGATTGAAAGGTCTCCAAAAGAAAGAAGGATGTGAGGTTCTGTGAAGAAAATGGAGCCTGGCTATATAGACAGAAGTTAATTATTCATTTGGCTTACTGTTCCTAGTGAACAATACCATGGTTGTTGCCAGAAGTGCCCTTCCTACACTGTATTCCTGTGCTTCTCTGCTGCAAAAAAGCAGGCAGACCTCATGGCGGAGTTCTACTGTGAGGGAATGAGAAATCCAGTTTAAGTATTAAAGTAAAGGTAGTAAAATGTTCTCTGCAGAAATTACCTTTTTCCTGAACAACAGGGCACACACAATGACAACTGCAAAGATAAAGGCAGAAAGGAAGGCCAGAAGTTGTAATTTGAGTTCCTCGTGGTGCATGTAGCTCATGCAGCAACCTTGTGTCAGATGAAGCTAATGGTGGCATTCAGCTCTTTTCTCTCTCAACCAGTGTAAAATATGTTGTAATAATGCATTTTGTTGCTGTCTGTGCACTCCTACTTTAATAAGCATTGCAGAAGCATTTAATATGCCCTGCTCGTATATTGTGGAAATTTGGCATTGGCTCTTCACTGAGAGAGTTTCAGCCTTTTGCCTTTTACTGCACATTTCTCTCCTGAAGTTATTCTGGCAGTGTGAAAGACAGGCTTGAGATACTGTTAGTGGAAAACAAATGACACAAGATATTTAGCATCATGTCAGCTGTCAGAATTTCCCTCCAGCCTTATGCATTTGGAAAAGGCACCCTGACTATGTATGGGTGCAGGAGGAATCAAAGACCTGCCTAAGGCTGATTCCTGAGAGATTTTGGGTTTGAATTATGTACCTAACTTAGGTAGGACAGGCACCACAGGGACACTCCAAACCTCACCTTACTTAGAAAGAAACCTTTGGCTGGACTTGATGTCCTGATATGGTAGTTTTCATTGCCAGTTTAAAATGGCTCCAAAGGATTTGCTTGATCATTCATAATGACATGCCTAGAGTCTTGAGGATAGTATGGGATACCTTTGTGCTTACAGCCAAGATGTATTTAAATTTTCTTCAAACACCTCTAATTGGGAAAAATCTGTGCTTTTGTTTTGCTGTCTTGCTGGTGTTGCTCCTACAGATTCTCTTAGAAAACTATTTTGTCACTTCACTACTTTGAATTAAAAAAAACCCCCATAACTCTTATACCCTTTTTGTCCTTTACCAAATTATGTGACTAACTTCCCATTCTCTCATATAGAGAACTATTTCACTTCAGCTTTCTTGTCTCTGAATGGATTGTGCATAGTTCACAAAGTCCCCCTTGTGATAGATTTGAATAATTTTCCAAGAATCGTAAGAATGAGACATTCATGGTGTGTATTTCTCTTGGGTAATTGTACTAATTCGGTAGGTAGCTATGCCATTTACGTATACCACCTTCCTGGCAGCTAATGAAACTTCCACTGGTTTGCTTTGAAGTTTACTTTGTGTTCTTAATGTATATAACAACTAGAATATTTTTCTTCTGTACTGATATTGTACTTTGGTTCTTTCACTGAATTCTATCTCCCTGGATTACTGAAAAAAACCCCTTCTTTTAGCCTGCCTGGTCAGTGTAGTTGAAGGTGGCTTTCAGTTCTCTGCAGGTGAATTCTCGTGGTCCTCAGCAGTCACCGCATCTAAACCTCTTCATCAATTTCACGCCCTCCCCCCTGAGCTGCCAGTGATCTCTAATCAGATTGATTTCACTGTTAGTGGGACGTGATTCACGGATATGCAGCCACAGACTTCAGAGAGTGACTACTTTGGTTCTTGAAACATAGAATTTTAAGAATAGAAGAGTGCATTTCCTGCAAAGATTTTAATAATAAAGAGGGAAGGGGAAAACAGCAAGTGCAGAAATTTATTCTAAAAAAGCCTATCTCCTTTTTTTCTTTGTCTGGCAGTACCAGTGTTTGTAAGGTTTTTTTCATATGGTAAGATTTTTTTAAATACTGGATTTTGATGGGATGTTAGGGTTAGCTTCTTAAGTGCTGCAAATACCATAGAATTACAGAATGCCAGGTTAGAAGAGACCTCAAGGAGCATCTGGTCCAGTCTTTCTCAGAAGCAGTGTGGTCTAGACAAGATGGCCCAGCACCCTGTACAGGCAAATCTTGAAAAAGTCTGATGTTGGGGAATCCACCACTTCCATGGAGTGATTATTTCAATGGCTAATTGTTCTTACTGTGAAAAATTGTCCTCAGGTCCAATCGAAATCTCCAGGGGTTATTTGTACCCACTTATCCCACATCTTTTCCATGTGACTACTTGTAAAAAGGGAGTCTCCATCTCTTTTTGTAACCATCGTTCAAATACTGGAATGTGGTGATAAGGTCTTCCTTAAGCGTTCCTTTCTCAAGGTTGAACAAACCCAGTTCTCTCAGCCTTTCCCCATGTGACAAGCTTCCCAGTCCAGTGATCATCTTTGCGGCCCCTCTCTGGACCCTTTCCATCTTGTCCACATCTTTTCTTGCATAGCAGGGACCAAAGCTGAGCACAGTATTCCAAAAGTGGCCCGACAAGCACTGAGTACAGTGGGATGATGGCTTCTTGATCTCTGGTGATGATACCCTTGTTGATACAGTGCAGCATCCCGTTGGCTTTCTTTGCTGCAGCAGCAGCACACTGCCCTCTCAATATTGAGCTTGCTGTCCACCAGGGCCTTCAGGTTCCTTTCCACAGAGCTACTTCTCAGACATGCAGATCCCAGCCTGTGCTGTGTTCCTTGACTATATTTTCTCAGGTGCAAGACCTTACTCATGTCCTTTTTGAACTTCATAAGGTTCTTGTTCGCTCACTCTTCCAGCCTATCCAGGTCTTTCTGCAGGGTGGCTCTCCCTTCTGAAGTGCCCACTTCCCCACTCAGTGTGGTATCACTGGCAAACTCAGTCAGGGTACACTTGATCCCATCACCCAGATCTCTTATAAAGATGTTGAACAGCATTGGGCCCAATATTGATCTCTGGCGGGCTGCACTTTTGATGTTGTCAGTTTGAATGGGAGCTAAAAGACAAATTGTATAATATCCAGGGAGCCATACAGAGATTTTATGTGCAACTGAAAATTTGAAGTTTTCCTCGTAAGTACCAGTATAAATCAGAAAGATTGCTTTATCTGTTTAAAGATGTGGAGGAAAGACCAATTAGGTCAGCTCTGCAACTCATTAACCTAGTGGTGTGGCAGTCATCCAAGAAGGGGCCATATACGCAACCTGTTTATATATGGTTTAGTAACAAATGTTGCTTAAAAAGTACAAAAAGATTCCAAGAACAAAGGCCGAACCCCATGTCTGCTTTACCAACTAGTAGGCAACAGTCAGGTAACCCTTTTCTACTCAATTAAATCCAATATGGTCTTGGTTATTTTTCTGTACAACTGAAGAGCTTCGGGAGGCGAGATGGTGATTTGTCTCCTTAACTTCCTCATATCAGCCTCTGGCCAACCATTTAATGTTGTGAGATAAAAATGTGGAAACGAACTTGTGTTTCCCACTTTCTAGGCAAATGGTCTTGGCAAGTAAGTTCCTACTGCAACAGCCTTCCTCAACCTTGGTCCAGTGGTGTTCTCCAGCACCGCCGTGGTCTGCACCAACTTCTGTGGGAAGTGTAATCCTGATCCACATACCTTAGGTGTGGTCTGGCAGTACTAGCAGGGACGGAGGGATCCCCAGGAAGGGGCTTACGTCACATCCAAGTTAGTCCCTTCGATCTGCTATTACAGCTTGATAAAAGAGGTGCCTTGAGGGTGTTTTAGAACTGTACTTTGTATGTATTTCTTGCATGTTGATTATAATGGGATTCTAGGTGATAAGCTCTAATGTAGATCTCTGCTTCTAATAAGAGAATCCCCAGTCCTTGAACAGACAGAAATCTCCTTGAGTCATGTGAAAAACGTAGCACGTGGTTGAAAATGTGAGCATAGATAGAATTAAATCTTTGCAGGTTTGGCAGACTTTGAAGTCAAACAGGACTAGGTGCAGAGTTTTCCAGGGTGAAAGTCAGCTGAGCTATGGTTTCCAGCAGCTTAATTTGGGGGTTGGGTGCCTAAGCCCCACACTGGTGTTAAGGAAAGTTTCTGACCCTGGGTTCTGAGGCAGAGTCAGTTTATTGCACCTTGAGCTGGGTGTCTCCAGAGAGGGACCCCAGACAAAGTAATCGCTGGGCCTTTATCCTCTCACAGTCTATGCACCTGATTTCACTCACTCCTCACGTGCCCTGCATACACCTCCTGGTCCAATGGCAATTTATGGTCTGAAGTCTTCTAACGCCTCATTGGATTCTTTCTCCCTGTCCATGTGGGCAGGCCATTAATTGTTCTTCCAGCTTGGGCCAGCCTTGGGGCCCTCCAGGGTCTTAAGCCTTATCTGAAGATAACCAGGCTTTCTCTGTTTACTCCCCTGCTTGGCCTTTCCTGCTAACAAACAGAGTTCATTTAAAATTCATCTATATTAAGTTTTGAGCAGGGCCCACTTATGCTAAGCTGTACACAAATTACAATTAAACCTACACAGGTTATTTCTAATATTTTATAAATTAAACTTAATTTAATCCCCATCATTGGGTATGGAGAACATTTGGGGGAATCTGATACTTTTTTTAACAAAGGATGATAAATAAAGCTCTACTTCGATGATGTAAACAGAAAATGAAAAAGGAGCCTAAAAGCTGAAGCACTAGTGGGGCCATGAAGGGTGCAAGCCCTCATGAAGTGTTCTACATCTGAGCTCCAGAGTCTCTATTGCTTTTTGGCACTAAGCCCCTGAATCAGAAGTTACTCAAACCTGGGTATCCAGGGCATCTAGCACAGATGTCCTAAGTGTAGCTTTTTGTCCTTGTGTATTTTGTTGTTGTTGTTAAAAAGTGTGTGCTTTACCTCTGGTTAGACTCTTGAGAAAACATGGAAAAGTGATTTTTTTGTTTCTCACAGGCAATTTTTGAGTGTTTCTGCAGTGCCATCTTTGTAAAGATAGAAGTTTTGTAGGACAACTGACAGATATTTTCAGTTAAATATTCCAGTAATGTAAAATTAGGGTCCGTGCACTAGTTCAGAACTAGCTGAAAAGTGCAACTACACAGTCTTTCAGATGTACAGGTAGACTGTCAAGCAGAGGCTTTTATTCGGCTGCCTCACCACAACTCAATAAATAAAAAAAATTTAGTAACAAAGGCCTGAACAGCACAAGCACCTGGCCAATAACCACGGCTCGATGGGGAACAGGGGCCTGTGTTTTCAGTGTGGGATCCCAGGAATCAGGAGGAGATAAAGTCTCCTCAAGGGACAATGGGAGCAGAGAGGGAGCAAGAGACACACAGTCTGTTCTAATAGTGAGGAATAGGAGACTCTGAAGGCTGTCGGGCCTGCAGCCTAATGCAGGTCATCCTAAAAGTGTTTTAAAGAGTGGTACCTCAGGCAAAGAACTGGGGAATGGAGAAGACGAGGTGGCAGCCATGGGTTGCTGCTCGTCTTGAAGCTCCAGAGCTGAGGGGGAAGACAAGAATCTTATCCCCATGCCCTTCTTTTCCTTCATTTACTACTGCTGTTTTAGAAATGTGGACTCCTAAAGCACCAGCATCTCCTCTCGGAGTCAAACTAAGCAGTTTCTGGCTGCAAACAGGTTGTGGCTGGCCCGGGCAGCAGAGGGGACCATTGCTGGTCACCCAGAGCTCTGTCCATGGGTTTGGGGGGAAGCAGTGTCTTCCAGACAGAATCCAGCCACAGTGATGAGAGAAGTAGAAGGTTTCTGGAACATGCACCCACGTATCCATATGCGCATGTTATCATATGCTTACATCTGCATGTGCATATATTGCAGATATGTAGATGTATATTGCATATGCATATAATATATATGTACAACCCCCTTCGTTTTTTAAGCAGGAAGGACAGGGAGGGAGGGAGACAGATCCTGAGAGACAGAAGGGAAGCTTAGGGAGAGTTGTAGGCAGAAGTTCTAGTCTCTGACTCAGCAGAAGCCAGTTTGGGACCCAACAGGAACCAAATGCTCCAAGGGGACAGGAGCTGCTGTAAACAGGCCAAAGAATGATGAAACCCCACAGCAAAGCAATCCAGGAGGAGATGCAGAAAGGCCAGGCTCCCCAGCTGGCTGTACAGGGAGATAAGCATTGCTCAAGTGTACTGCAGGGACAGAGTTTGCCTCCCGAGTCAGAGAGAAATAATGAAAAGAACACGGGGGAATGGCAGAGCTGCTGATTTTGTGATGAATAATGTATGTATCAATGGAAAGTTATTGAAGAAAAATATAAAATTCAGTTATCCTGAAAAAAATCTGTTAAATCCATGCTCTCTTTTGTTAAACGCATTTATTGACTTCCTGTAGGTATGAATTAGGAGCAGCTTTGTTCATTGGATGGGCTGGAGCTTCACTCTGCATAATTGGTGGCAGTATATTCTGCTTCTCAATAGCTGAAAACAGTAATTCTCCAAGGTAAAACACAAGTTGTACATACTGAAAGAAATCAATACCTGTGCATTTGTACCCCCTGTATGTATGCGGTTTGATTACTGTTCCAAAACATTTTATAGTGAGATTCAGAAAGAGATTGTGTGGATAAAAGAAAATAAGGGGATTGGTGGATAATTTAATTAAGAAAAGTTACTGACTCAGAGCAAATACTCATGTTATATATTCTGCATAAATTTACTACAGCTGGAAAACAATGCATTCACTGATGTAGGAAAAGTGGTTAGGTCACTTTACAGGTGTGAATAGACAAGTTTCTTTAATCCCAAATCATCAGATCAAAAGTGAAAGAGGTGAAGGACAGCAGTGTGGTGGCAGTGGGACCTCCAGCAGCAGCAAAGGAGTAATAATGAAGAGGCACAGCTGGAGGGAGGAACTGTTCACCCAGGATCTGCCACAGCCCAAGTATTTCACGATTCTGCCCTAATTTACGTAGCTGCAAACAAGGGATATGTGTTTATATAAAAGTGAATTGCAGTGTCAAACTAGAATGGAACCACACAGAGAAGGAATGTGCCCCCTCCCCTGAAATTTGTAGGTAGTTTCCTCTAAATTTCTTCTAGCTTTATTGCTATAATGCCTGGATGCAAAGACCTTACCTGTCTGTGGGATGAGCTGTGAATAGCTGTATTTTCTTTTCAGGAGAGGATATGCGTATAATGGAGCCACATCTGTGATGTCTTCTCGTACAAAGGTCCACAACAGTGTCCCAGACAAAACCCCACCAAAGCACTTTGACAAGAACGCTTATGTTTAGTTGCACTGTTGGAAGACTCAAAGCGTTTTAAAAATGATTTTGTACGTTTCATTCAGAGTGATTCCCCCCCATTCCCAACTTCGATGTACTTACCACTAAGACAATGACTTTTAAAAATATTAACTTGCAGCTTTTTACAACTGATGTAAATTTTATTATGTAATATTTTAAGATTGATGTTGGTATTGTAAATTTTATACCTGGAAATCATGAGCTGATGTTGCATTCTTGAAAAAAAATAAATGAGGTATTTACTAATTCAGTTTGTCATGTCAGTTGCCTATGGGAATGGCATCACACATATCATATTGAGATATCGCAATAATCTCTGACTTGGGTTCACTGCTGGACAAAACAACCCTAATCTGTACATCTGTACTGGTTAATAGGCAGAATATTTCACCACTTAGTTGTGACAGAATTGCAGAGTGCATTGTAACTGCAGCATCAAGACAGGTGGGAGTGGAAAAGTTCATCTCTGTATTCACAGGGTGGAAGAGCGTGCAGCTTGGCCACAGGAATAAGAAGGAATGGGTTGCAAATAAGTGTGGGATTTGGGTAAGCCAGAGTAGGTACTGATAGTAGTCTGGGCCAGTTGTTAACAAAACCCATTGCTGGTGAGGGTCTTACCCGGCCTACGCAGAACTTGCCCACGTGTGACCACCAGCCTTCTGTGCACAGGGCAGGAGAGCAGAGGTTGGGTGAGGCTGCAGCCTGCAGGGAGTGTGGGGGGGGGGGTGTGGGCACAGCAAGGCTCAGAGACAGCTCCTTTGTTCTGCATTTGCTTGTACCACTGGACTCCTGCCCTACTTCAGCACTCAGCCCTGCTCATGACAAGACACTTCCAGGGGGTTGTCTTCATTCCCTCCTGCTTGACACCTTTGGCTCTAGAATGGCTTGAAGCCACTGGGTTACAAAAGAGAAGGAAAACCCCAGGCAATGCCAGGTGTCTGCTCTGCCAGTGGCATGCCTGAAGGCATGACCAAATAAAAGCAGGCAGTACCAAACAGCACAATTTTAGATAATCTCGACTGAGTTACAACAATTCAAAAATTCAGCTAGTATTTTTTTTGTCTGTCCACAGAAATGTGATGACTTTTGAAGGAATATTTGCACAAGTCAATAAATGAAAAGAGAGATTAACCACAGAATGCTTTCTAGACTCAATCCCTAAAATCAGACACAAACTCAGGTTTGCTATGAGGTTTGAACAGATAGACCTTTAGAGTTTCAGTAAAAATTGGTTATTTTGGGACAACGGTGTAAATATAAAAAAAATGAACAGTCCTAACTAATAATGACACTATGACAGAAAAGGTTTTGTATTTTTTTAGACACCATGTAAATTACATCAGAACCGCAAAGTCATTCAAGGTTCTTTTTACTTTATCTTTGTACTTTGTTTAAGTTGAAACACTACTGTGTTTTTTTAAGAAGGCAGCCAGTATGGACAAAACAGAAATATCAAAGTACTTCTGCAATGGGAGGTCAGTGATTTTCTCACTGCATCTTGACATTTTAATTTTTTTTCCAATTTCTGTGCTTTTATGTTCACAAAGACTCAACTGCAATACAAAAAAACCCAAGTAAACCAACTTCCCAAATAGAAGGCATTTAATAATAATTAGCTTTATAGCTGAGGCTTTTTTCTTTTCATTTGGTGTTTATTGTAAACCATGGTAGAAACTTAAATGTTTAATACATGGACACATTTTCTTTAAAATGTTCACAATTTTATATAAAGTTTATGATAAAATACATGAAAATATGCATTAAAAATTGTATAAAGTAATATTCTGCAGTATATTCTGTTCATTGGCTAACAGGCTTTCTAGCAAGACAAGTTTCAATCTTTAATGTAAACATTAGAGGCAAAATCTTCACCTCAGTGAAATGAAAGAGACTTCCACCACTGAATTCATGAGTGTGCTGGTTTTGGCTTGGGTAGAGTTAATTTTCCTCACTGTGGCTAGTATGGGACTTTGTCTTGGATTTGTGCTGGACACAGTGTTGATAATACAGAGATGTTTTTGTTATTGCTGAGCAGAGCTCACACAGAGCTGAGGCCTTTTCTGTTTCTCATACTGCCACGCTGGCAAGGAAGTTGGGGGTGCATGGGAGGCTGGGAGGAAACATGGCTGGGACAGGTGACCCCAACTGACCAAAGGAATATTCCATACCATATGACATCACACTCAGTATATAAAGTGGGGGGAAGGAGGAGGAAGAGGGAGGACATTTGGAGTGATGGCATTTGTGTTCCCAAGTCACCACTATGTGTGATGGGGCCCTGCCCTCCTGGAGATGGCTGAACACCTGCCTGTCCATGGGAAGATGTGAATTAATTCCTTGTTTTGCTTTGCTTGTGTGCATAGCTTTTGCTTTTCCTGTTAAATTGTCTTTATCTCAACCCATGAGTTCTCTCAGTTTTACTCTTCCAGTTCTCTCCCTGATCCCACTGGTGGGAGAGCAAGCGAGTGGCTGCTAGAGCTTGGCCGCTGGCTGGGGTTGAACCACCACAATGAGAAAGAAGAATTACTCTCAATTTCCAAATAGACATGGCCAGTATATTTCAATATTCTTTTTCAGATTCAGACTGAAAGACAGGAGAGCTCTGTAAACAGTATTCCTTGTTATTACATGACCCATAAGAGAAATTAATAAGAAACACTTGATGTTTTCAACTGCATTTTCAACCCCAGCAGAACCCAAAAGTAGGGCCTCCCATCAGGAATGGAACACTTATATATCTGAAGAATCACTCCAGTCTGTTACAGTCACTAAGCTGCTTTTTAACGTGCTTGTATTATCAGCTTCATGAAGGCCTGTTAAAACAAACAGACAAAAAAATTAACAATTATTAATAATTATTAATACTCTTTTGGGGGTATTTTTACTTTGTATTTATCTGAGAGATAAAATGACATGCTATGTGAGCAAACACCCATGGACTTCAGGAAGTCCCAAATTTCAACCAGTGAGGAAATGACAAATGTTGATAAAATGAAGGCTGTTTCGGTCAAAGAATACAATGCACAGTACAAGCAGGTAGTGTCAACATTACTTTCCCTTCAAAAATAACCCTAAGTCTCTTTATGTAACTGACACAGCTTTAACCTTTACATATATTGAAATGTTAGAGTTAGAAACTACTATATAAGTTCTTTGTAAGATTCAGGCTTTTACTTTAGCAGTAGTTCAAATATTAATCTCAGCCTGGTAGGTCACTTAGACATCTTGAACAAACCTGAAATTTTGTTATTATTATTCTCAAGACAAAATAAGAAAGTTGCCCTCCTCCCTTAAATTTGTGAAGAACAAAAAAATCCTGGATTATTAATTTTTAATATAAGGTTGAAGTCTGATAATACTATATGCTTTAAAATCTCAAATTCAAGTTTCTTGGCATCTCCGTATATTCGTATGTGTGTGGTTTACATATAACTAAGTATCATAACTATATGACATTTAGATGTCATAAAACCAAGCACACAGTTTTTCTTGTTCATTTCTTACAAAACACCATCTACTGAATTACCATGTGTAATACACTGTACTTAAATTCTCCTCTAGGTGTGTCAATCACTTAAGGCTCAGTATGAATATGTTACCTTCCTCCTTTGGTACACTTTTCTTCGGAAGACCCCACGCATGTACCACTGATGCAGCACTGGGCTCATTTTTCTGAACTGTCAGTGCCTTCTGACCTCTATCATCTTTCATCAATAAAATGTCTTCCTCTATTGATGATATATCCCAATCATCTTCATCAGCTTCTGTGAACTAACAGGGAAAAGAAAAAACATGCCTTTTTCCTTTGTCTGTTCAACTTGTCCTGAGATCTTCCGTAAACTCAACAAGGTGAAAATGCTAAAGAAAATGTACTGGCACATGGCCTTTATGACATCTATCACAACAGCTTTAAAATCCACGTTGATTCAATTACCTAAATGATACTAATTCACTGTTACAGTTCCAAAGTTAGAACCGGTTTGTTTTTTTTAAAGTCAGGAACTGCAACACTAAAAGTTTTTCCAGTTTTATAGCTGGCAGAAACCTCTGTTTTCAGGTATTACATGCGTAACTTGAAAAAGGATTATCTTTTCTGGAATATTAGCTATTCCAATGGGATGAAAGTCCTTTAAGCATTAGAATGTATATTACTTATAGGATAATAAAGATACGACATGTTACCATGCAAGGTGGCATTTTATAAGCATTCTGTAGTCACGCCAGGAAAAAATATTGCAAAAAAGGCTGTTTCAATTTGAAACCAATTTATTTAAAGAGAAAATTAAATAATGAAAATTAAAAAAACACACAATCCTCAAATGTAAAATATACATTCCTCTGAAGACTCACTGTCAGCATGTACAAGCATATTTTAATTAAGTGGTGGATTTGCATAATGAGTTCAGAAAATGAGAGTCAGTCAAACAGATGAACTTGAAGGCAGTGAGTCCACGGTCCTTCTTACCTCATATGCCTGAGAACTAAGTATCTTCATTCAGATTTAGAAAGAAGAGCTACAGCATTTCCCTATCTGTCAATCAGATGTAGTTCAATGGATTTGAGCCATTATTAGAGAGCTTAACTGTGGAAAGTGAATAATGCTTTCTCACAAAGCTAAAACGAGTTCACTGGAATCTCCCAATGTTATAGAAAGGACACAGAAGGTGCTTCTATTGCACAGAAGGAAGGTTCAGATGCTATTAGAAAACAATGTAAGGTATGTACATGCTAGAGAAAAATCAACAAATATGAACGTGTCGTATGTCTCGAAAGAAGGGAAGAGACTGCAGTAATGCTTTATCTTGCAACATATTTCCATTTTAACATTGCAAACTGTTTTTCAAAAACTGACAGATCTGTTCAGTGTGCTGTATTATTAACATACCAAGATTCAACACTGTGCTGTTTCAAATAATCTGCATTTGGAGGGTGTGGTAATGGGAAAGTCAGAGTCACACATTGAAAAAAGCTGAACAAAGTTTCCTCAAACATTCACAAAGTACAAAACCCAGAGAAAAATGTCAACTTCAAATAGAATTCAGTTTTGATTGAGTGTAAATACAGCACCAATCAAAACTGCTAAGCAGTTTTATTAACTCAAGGAGTTATTCCATAGAAATACCATAATCCATATGATGTCTGGTACAAGTGAACTCAGGTAATACAGCTTCATGTAAGCACAAAATTAATTTTCTCTACAATGTTTCTGAATTAACTTCTGTGAAACATGACCTTTATAAAACATAAGATAATGGGATGCCTGACAAAGGTTTTATTGTATTGTGGGGTTTGAGAATGACCATTAGCAGCTGTAAGCATTTGAGCTATTAGTACTGAAGCTAATAAAGCATTCTGGATTTTCAGAGAGAACATCATTCCAATGGCTTCTTGTGCTTATGTCTTTTGGCACCTTTGAAAACCCCAGCTAAGATTTAAAGAATTGACTTGAACTATACATTACATTTAAACATATCAATATGGACATGAATATATGCCTGTTCATATATAATTACCAAAGAATACAAGATGGTGTGTTCTTCTGTAAAGATTCCAGAAACGAAGTAGCAATGCCTGCCCTAGGTCCATAAACTCATTTGAACTCATCATGTCCATACAGGAAAACACACCACTGTGTTAATACATCAGGGACACAATGTATTTTAAATGTATTACAGCAAAAATATTTTTCATAAAATCATGGAATGATTTGGGTTGGAAGGGACCTCAAAGATCACCAAGTCGAATGATGGGCAGGGAGACCTTCCACTAGACCAGGTTGCTCAAAGCCCCATCCAACCTGCTCTTGAACATTTCCAGGGATGGGGCATCCACAGCTTCTCTGGGGAACTTGTTCCAGTGTTTCATCACCCTCACAGTAAAGAATTTATTCCTAATACCTAATCTAAACCTACCCTTTTTTCATTACAGTGTAATTTTCTGTCCAGGAGGATCTGTTCTGTGATCTTTCTGAGCACAGAAATGAATCTGACTGGTCAATTGTTCCCAGGGTCCTCCTTTTTGCTCTTTTTAAAAATGGGTCTGACATTGTCCTTTTTTTCTGTCAGGGACTTCACCCAACTGCCATGACTTTTCAATCATCATAGAGAGTGGCCTGGTGACTACATCAGCCAATTTCCTTAGGACCCTGGGAAGCATCTCATCAAGTCCCATGGATTTATATAAGTTCAGTCTCCTCTGGTGGTCTCAAACCTATTTTCTATCACAATGGGAGGAACTTCATTCCCTGAGTCCTTACCTTGAGATTCAGGGGATTGATAGATGTGGGAAGAGAGCTTATCAAGGAAAACTACAACATCTTTAAAACATAGATTTTAAGGCTTATTTTGCTCTTGAAGCCCAAATTCCTTAACACAGTGGGCCACTGTTGACAGATCTTTAAAAACTGTAACATCCATCAAAACAACATACTAGGAAAGCAAGTAAAGAAGGTCTCCCTGTGCTGTTAGAGTAGAAGATAAGAGTGATACCAATTGCACCCAAACTTTAGGCTAGTTGTAGTAATTCAAACCAGTCATGGTATAAGCTAAATAAGTAGTGTGGATGAAGTCACTTGCCACAGATCCCTTGCTAGCACTTTCCTATATACCAGTGCAGATGTACCCAAAAAGACTACTTAGCTGTAATTCCAAAACTGTCTTTGAGAATTAAGTTCTTTGCTGCATCAAGATGATTTCAGCATGAAAAAAAAGAGTAACATATACATACATAGTTCAATTACTTAATGTAATAATAATTAATATTAAAAGTGATACCTTCGGTTCTTTCACTTCTTCTTTCTTAATAAATGCCTGTGCAACATTAATTCCTCCAGCTGGTTTGTTCTTATTTCCATGGTTAGAAAGACTCTCTCCAACTTGTTTGGTCAGTTTTTGAATAACTGTTTCTAAAGTTCAGAAAAAATTATATAGATGGTTTCCATTCACAAGGAAAGGACTTTACTGTACACCCTCCAGAAATCTTCCACAAAGTAAAAATAAGCAAAACAAGTCACTCTGAGACAGGGATTGTCTCTTTTTCTGCATTTATATAGGAGAGCATAATACACATCTCTAAGTCCTACATTAACAGAAACGCATTAGCAAAAACATGAAGTGTACACCTATATATACATACAATCGAGACTAGATAGTCTGCCTTCATTATGTTTTCTAATACAGAAATATTATCATGAAATGCAAAATCATGCACAGCTGTTACAATATCCATACACAAAAGTAGTGAAAAACCTTTTAAAGTTTTGGAAGGTGTTCCAGTTTCTCCAGTTTCATTTTTCTCCATCCCATCCATATCACTTTTGCCAGAAACCTTCTGAAAAGCATGGGCTTTGCTGCTTGTTGGCTTGGACTGCTTTTGCAACATTTTTGGTGATATGTAAGACTGTTTAATGTCATCTTCATCGGCTTCTTCCTCTGAACTGAATGGTGGTGTTCTAAGCAAAAACACATGCAACATGAGGACTTACTAGGTTTCAGTGACTGCACCACTACATACGTATTTACCTTCCTTGTATTTTCCTTTCCAATAACATGTGCATTATTTTTAATGCAAAAAAACCAAGAATCTCCCCTAAATTCTAACTACAAAAAAACCCACCCTATTTAAAAGAAATCACACTGCTAAGTAAATTCAGGAAGTTATCACAAAACCATCTCTCATACAGACACGACTCTTTCCATTTATGCAACCATCTTTACAAAACAAGAGACCAGTATATATAACAAATCTTGCCAGGCAAACACAAATAGGCCTTCATGGATCAGCAGGTAAAGCAAATTTCAGGGTCAAGGAATCTGCACCACAGAAAGTCTGTTCTGACATCAGTTAGATGAAAATAATATAGGAATTTTTCAGTGCAGGAAATTGCAAAGTAATGTATCCGATGTGAAAGAAATATGGAATATTGTGTTTAATTTTGGTTGTAGTATGAAAACATCAATAAACTGAAAAAATTAGCTTAACAAAGCTTCTAAATACCTTTAACTGGGTCGAAAAAGCAACTAAGAAAGAAACCAAAGGAAGTTTTTTTGATCTTACTGAGTGTCTCTTTCTCTGGATCACAACAAAGACCACAGTTGCTGAAAGGAAAACATGCTACCTTTCAGGGATTATAATAAAACATTCAAATGGAGTAATACTTTAAACCAAAATATGAAATATGCGGCCCAGAAAGTGTTCATGATTTAGCTTAATATTAGGTTTTGTGTGGCAAATGTGAATATTCAGTCATCAAAAAAGTCTTCTTCAAAAAAACAAGGGAACAAAACATACGTGATGCTAGATGTCTTTGTGGAAACTCCACTTCCAAGAATCTTCCTGGATCTAAAAGTAACAAGACAAGTTATTTCAAGACTGACAGTCAACTAAGCAAGCATAAAGTTTATACAGAAGTTATCTGAACTCTTTGCTCAATTCTTATAGCTGGGGAAACGTTCGCACCAGCCACAAAACCCCAAACCTATAGGACTGTTACCTAAGGTAACAGGACCTGAGTACTCTTAGAATGGCATCTCTTACTTTGGTGTAGATGTGTACTCAGTGATGACCGCTCTTTGTCCAGGTGTGCGGACAGCTGGTGAAGACCGTTTTACTGTTTTTTGTGGTGTGGCAGGTGAGGAAGTTCCCAATTGACTGAATTTCTGTTTATCTACAAGGAAAATTATCTATCTCATTCTTAGAAACAACGTCCAGTATCTTTTATATTTAATTTCTACAATTAAAGATGTCTGCTGCAGACTACAGTTTTACAAAAATAAAAAGAAAAAAAGTAATTCTCTTCTTCAAAGCAGTCCTGAGTTACCATATGCTGAGTTAAAGAGTGCAGCAATTTGGCAGAAAATAAACCCCCTTGCTCTCCAGCTGGTCCTCAGAGATCAGATGCCTCTTGGTAAGAATCACATGCACCAGGTGTTTTGACCTAGGAAATGAAGCTTGTGATTGCAGGTGTATTGTCAGTGCTATAAAACAGCAACTCTGCAGTTAATGTATATATATCACTGGCCATCCAAAGGAACTGCATATGTTGCATTTAATAAACTGTTCTATTCGTGAACTCAAATGGCTCTTTTGAATGTGACCAGCCCTATACTTAACAGATTGTTCCTGCACTCAGCCTCGGGCCTATAGTTACGCTTTTGCAACAAGATGATGCAGTAGCAGGTGCTGAAGACCCCACAGAGGTTATGTATGCACCAGAAAATCTGAGGAATAGGTTAATAGCCTTAGGCTTAAACATTCCTATACCCAAATGTCAATGGCCCGAAGGAGGTTAAGTTCCTCAGAGTCTGGTGGGTTAAAGGAACTGCTTCTGACACTCTGGAACAAAAACAGATCATGGACAGAATCTGTCTAGTGTGAAAGAATTACAATAGTTAATGGGAACTTTGGGATATTGGTGCAAACATATTCCTGTTTTTTTTATTATTGCCTGTCCCTTATACAATTTGCTCAAAAAGGGAGAATCATGGGAGTGGACTGAGCAACACATGAGGCTGTTCCAACAGCTCAGTCCTACACACCCCCGTGACCCTACTATAGCAGAATGGGGTTCTGTTGAGAACATGGTACTTACTGCAACCTGTTTCAAACTGGCCCTGACGAACCGAAGAGATTCAGCTTGACTACATTTAAAGAGACAGAAGAGAGATATTCTGAGTTTGAAAATGGACTTATTAGTTCAAGCAGTTAAATAAGTCGAGTCACTAATGGGTAACACGTCCGGACAAACCGTGATGAGACTTGTATTGTTTTCCCTTTCCAGGATGATACCGGGAATGATGCCAGCACACCTTCACTGAACATCACATCTAAGGACTGCTTATCCTTCTTGTAGGAGCAATTATTACCATCATGAATCAAATCTGGTCCACATATCAGCAAGCTTGACATGCAGGGTGGAGACCCTCACTTCTTTTATCTATGCTAATCAATATGGTAACTACAGTACATTCTGCACCACACATGCTTCTAACTTGTGAAATTTACTGTGGCAGCAAATATAAGGGAAGGAGATGAGGGCACTTTGCCCACTGAAATTAGAAAAGTAGCCTGAAATAAAGTCACTGAATTTGAAAGGGAATTTCAATTCTAGTGGCATCTAATCAATTTTACTTACGATCTCGTTAAGAAGACAGCCACAGCTTTTGTCTTAACAATAGATGATGCTTCAGTATATAGTATATATGAAATCATTGTATTAGGGTTAAATCACAACAGCACTGTAGTCTATGCATTGGAACACAGAGTAGGGGCCTGAGAGATCACAAATAAATGGCAAACCACTGATGTCAATGCGTGAGTTGTATGGAAATAACAAGGACTTACTTGTGAAAGTAACACCATCAAAGCCCAAGACATTGTCTTGACACAGAGCAGAATGTCTGTCATTTTGAGATACATCCCAATGATATTTCCAAGACAATAGCTGTATATATTGTGGGGGGAGAGGTACAAGCAATTGCCCTACAGAGACACACCAAAAATCATTATATACAGGTGTGACAGGGGCACCAAATTGAAGGCGTGAGTGTAGTCAAGTGGTGGATAATGTAGGAATGAGCCCTACAGCCATGAGATATATGATGAAGGGACTTGCATGAGATATGCCATGAGATGTGTGGCTAAGGGATTACCGTGGACATGATGGCATGCTGAGATGATAGCTTATCAGGCAGAGCTGGACGACCCTTAGTGCTGCAATCAGCCAGGTGGCAGAGGGATTGATGCTAAGGTGTCACAGTTGGGGCATCTGTGGTTGCAAGATGAGACCAGACTTACAGTGTGTGACTTACAGTGCACCACACTGTTGGTGCATCTGGGAACACAGCCAGACCTTAAGTGCTGAATTGGCTATAATCAGAAATTAAGCCCAGACATACCCAGTCCTTCTGATCTCTGAGGACCAGCTGGAAATCAAGGGGGCTTATTTTCTGCCAAACTGCTACACTCTTAACACACCACCATTTATCCTGCCAACACAGGAGCTAAGATATTTGCAGTTAAACACAATGTCAAGAACCCTTTAAAGAAAACAGTTTAGTTGGTCATAACTATATAGAATATTTATATGAAAAAGCAGGAAAACAGCTATACACAAATGTTGCTAAGTAAAAGCTTAAACAGCAGTTCTAAAATGTAAGATAATGAATAAAAACCAAAAAACATCGTAACCTTCCCAAGGAGACTGAAGACACAAAACAGGTCTATTAGAAGATGATGATTTCTCTTCAAGCCTAAAGCTAACTTGACGCTCAAGATGCTCTCGAATTCGGTGCATGGCAGGCTGTTGCTTCTCTTTGCATTCTCTAGCATATTCAATAGCACGCAACACTTTATTTAAGCGATCATTTGGTATGCCACGAACACCCTAAGGAAACAAATGGTACTGTAAACAGGGGCTATTATTTCTGGGATTTATATTCTACAACCATATACACTCTATTACACTTCAGATATGACAAAGCTTGTAGAAAAATCACAGAAGTTGTTAATGCTCTTCACAAGTGCAGCCATATCCTCTGCAGTTGTAATTTGATGGCCATCCTCTCAGGTTAGTGGTTAAGGAATTACACTTATATAAAACATGGAAATTTAGCTTTGGATTTTATAGGTTGAGGACTGTGATACAAGAATAAAAGAGAATAGGAAAAAAAAGTGGGACAAAGATTACCCTTCTTTTAAATAATTCAAAATGATCTTACTGCTTTAATTCCCAAGGATTCCAGCTTCTCCTCCAGGGCTTGCTCCAAAACAACTCGTAATTCTTTAGTTAAAGAAGGATCAGTCTTCAGAGCATTTATCAAATAGTAGTTACTTCTATGTGGTTTGCAATCACTTTTCTCAGTTTCTGAAACAAGAATGGAAGAGATGTTTAAGAGACGTTTGAAAAATCCACAGTACGTGACACAATTAAAAATTGCACTGAAGCATGCACTCTTTAGAAACACCATATGTGCACTTTTTATCTTCATGGAGTTGTATTTTTTTTAATATCTTGGGCTAGCTTCCAAAAGTCAGCTCACTTGCCATCTATACCTCAGCACCTTGTTCTCACCATTACCAGTATCTTTTATTGTTCTTCTTACAGAATCATTGTAAAGATATATACCTGAATATTTAGCAACAAAGATCTTTACTTTTAGCACTGTACTTGAAAACTTCTGATTAAGACTGTCGTCCAATAATTAAGTTCTCTAAAAGTGGTATTTCAAATAAAAGCTAGCAGCAATAAGAACAGGAATACAACAAACTTTTTCTCAAGAAAAGCTTTGAGCAACTTTATGTTCTCTGATAAAAATCACCTACTGAAATCAAGTATTTTTAAGGTTGTAACACTTGTAAAACTCTTGGTAAAGACAAAACCTTAGTCTGGGGCAGACCTTTTCACAGAAAATACATGATGGATAATAATCGAGGACCAAGTTCAGTGTCGTGTTTTCTTCCACGCAAGTCTCTGACATCATACATACTTAAAAGCAGACAAAGTTTCTCTCTCTTCCCCTTGCTTTAAGTGTCAATAATGACGTGAGCTCTTATGCAACAAATAAAGAATCATATAGACAGATTCTTCCACCTAAATTAAAGACTGACATTTAATTTAGGCCAAAGTATTACAGGGTCACACAGGGGAGTAAAGAAGCAAAACACACCCATTTGAAACCTGTCTATAAAAGTGTCTCTGGCAAAACAAAATTTTACTGAATGCCACTTAAATAAATGAAACAATCATCTGTGGAACCATGATGGCTGCTGCTGTCTGGCAAAGGGTATAAGCACCCCACGAAAGCGTGCCATAAACCACACTCCCAATTCCCCTGAAATAAAGGGTAAATCTTGGACAGGAGTTTGTCTCTTTCCAGTCTCTTTACCTTACAGGGTAGCAGAGTGATCTGCCAGCCAACAGCCAAGGACATAAATGAAGGAATAATTCCATATTGTGACTTTCAAATGTTTTATTTCAGAAAAAATGTGCCACTTTTCCTATTTTTAAACAATGAGAGCTTAAAAAGCAGTTCCATTTACTTTTTTTTTTTTTTTTAAAGGAAAGATAAGCACCCTGAAGAAGACACAAAAAAGCCTCAAGATACACAAATGATATTTAGGCAGTTTTGAGGAACTGGCTTCTGATGGATCCTGGAAAGAACTGTACGTTATGAAAACTGAAAGAGAGGCCAGCTACCATACTAATAGATCTGTGTCAAAGAGGACATAATCAGGCTGAAATCTCATCTGGTTAGGAACTGTGTGGACAACGCAGTCCCTGATAGAGATGAGATTAGAAGTGATTTGTCTGGAGAGCTGAGTCCCAGAAGAGGCTAACCACTGGTCTTGAGGAAACACAGGGCTATCAGACTATCCCCAGTCAGGACAAGATGCATTATGCAGTACAAAATCCTCCCAGAAAGCCATACATGAGACATTTTAAACTGGAAGGCTCCCAGGAGCCTTTTGAAAATCCCATCCCTTTCAGATGTTAATCCTTACAATAAAATAGACACATCTAAAATAATTTTTAAATTCCTAATTACTACATACTATTATGGGTAACAAGACTATCCAGCATTATCCTAATTAAGGACAATATTAATTCTTGCTAATTAACTCAAGCCAAATCTTCTTTGCCAGAGAAATTACTTAAGGAACTGTTTTCTTATTCGTTTTTGAACACCTAAATACTAGATTCAACAACTTTGAAGACAAGGGACCTTAAGTCTGGTCCATGTCTCAGCTCCTACATAATCCTAGAAAATAATGTCCTGAGTCAAGAGTTTTCACACTCCCCCTTACAAATGACTGTCATCAAAACCAAAAAAATCCTGGTCTATCTTTTCAGACTGCATTCTTTCTTTCTCTTTCCTGCACTGCAGGCCATGCCTTTAGGCACAGCAGAAGAATCAAAGACAATCCATCAAGAGAGAAGATGTCAAGCAAGAGAAATAGCAGAAAGCACGGCAAAAATGTAAGTAGTCTTTATTTCAGGTTGTTCAGAGCCACTGGATTTTCCCTGGGGAAACCTCTCTATGCACAGATCTATTCAAGCAACAATCTTGTTTTCAAAACAGCATTGTTCCTTCAAAATTTAAGCTCACTGGCTGTAAGGTTCAAGATTGATTTTGATTTTTGCACACAGAATAGGATTTTATGTTATTCGGCTATTTGGTGTTTCACATAAAGTACTGTTAGCTGCCTTCAAAAGAATACCATGCAGGATGAACCAGTGCTTTCTGTTCTGTCGTTGTAAATGGGGCCTTCTCCAAGTTCTCCTCAGATGAGGAAGAACAGCTGCGAGTGCTGGGCTATGTAATTTCATCACAACCCTGGCTGAAGCTGTGGCTGCTTATGAGTAGGTGCAACTTAGATTACTTGGAAAAGTATCTGTGGTACATTTATGAAAGCTGGCAGCTTCAACCTCCACCACCAACTTCCTTTTACCTGAACTCTTTATCCTCTTATGCCGAGTTTAAAAAGGAAGTGAGCACACATGGCAATAGTGTCATCACCAAACATTTCCTAGTGAGAGGCTATTCCCCATCAAACATTTTTGCTCTGCTTAGTTGAAGTGCCTTTAGACATATGGAATGTGCCTGCTCTAAAGAAGTTAGCCAGATTTTCATAAAAACATTGAACTTGGATAAGGATTGTAATATTTATGAGCACCAACAGCAAACAGGAGACTGACACAAACAATGTTCCCACCCAAATCACTCAAACATATTGAAATACAATGAAAAATACTGTAGATATCAAATGATATTTTTTATTTCAAGAAACACATGCCACTATATTTTGAGCTGAATCAATCATTACCTTTTTCCTCTTCTGAAAGCTCCTCTATGGGTTCCAGCATATGCACCAAGTGTGCCTGCTCTAATAACAAGGAAGAACAGGAACACCAGACAAAAACGACAGAAGAAGGTCAAGGTCTGGAGTGGGAAAGTCAGGCAAAAACTTTCTTGATTGCTGACAACCTGCTTAACAATCACAAACCCAATGCAACGTGACTCTTCGCTGCCTTGGGGGTACATTTTTGCAGAGGAGACCCTAATACAGCAGTTGTCCAAACACAGGTGTATCGTGTCATCTCAGATGTATCAGAGCTTTACACCATTGGTGCAGTGACTGATACATCACAAAACCATAGAAAAACCCATACCTGTCTGGAATGGCACCCAGAGGCCAGGTGGGATATTTTTAGACATCTACAATGACAGGGCCACCCAGGATTACATAAATCAATATTGTTGTTCATTTCTCATAAGAAAGAATTTTTTTTAATTTATTTTAAAACATTGTATGTAATTTGATACTAGAAGTTTAAAAAAGATAAGTGAAATGGACACAGAAATCCTCAAAAATATATGGAAAAACATATTAGCTCATTATTCCAGAGAAATATAAAGTACTGTCTTGTCCATATGTGCAAGACAGAGATTTTTTTAATATATATATATGATGATTTGCAGTAAAACCAATTTAAAAAAATCTTCAATTACTCCAATTTAGTAAGATTCAGTAGTATTACATGCTTTAAAGAAATCTTGAAATGTCCTCTGCTGAAAACAGCTTCCTAAACACACTGAAATTATCATTCTATGGGCTGTCAGGTAAAATTTGCTTTACAAAAATGAAGTTTATTACAGTTTATTTACAACTTTATAAACTTCAGATATAAGACATTTGAAAATTATTATATGTAGACCAATAAATATTCGGGCTTTTAAAATGTTAATATTCACTTTCTATAAATTAATTTATATCGACAGAAACTAGAACTTGAATGTCTTCTAGGGTTTACAATAAAAACAGATACGCAAACTGTACTTTCAGCATTCAACTACAGACATTATAGGAGAAAACAATTTATTATTCAATATTTTGAGCCAACATGCATTTGCCCCATCTTTCACAAGAAACCTCTTGCACTATAAATCATAGTTATGCTGTATGGGTAGAAGGGGAGGGAGGAAGTGATGTTGCAGTGAAGATGCTCTTCAGCACTTCTTGTACAATCAGGTACAAACATGGATGTACTGCAATAGGTAATCACAATGAAACGACGAGCACTTGGAGCTAAGTGACACTCACTGCCACATCTCCAATGTTTGCCATGTAAAGGCGACTAAAACTGGTGGTATAAATTCTTGGGTATGGTAAGCACTCTCTCCACGCTTTCCATACCTGTGGTGATATTCAGCCTCTCACCTGCTTTTCCAAGCCAGTTATCAAACTCCCACAGAACTTAAACTAAACAAGAAGTTCTAAGGAAATGCTTCTTATATCATCACAAGATGTTAACAAGACGCAAATACCAATATATATTAGGGAAACACTTAAAAGCAAAACTCTGAGAGACAAATAGGCTTTGGGAGTCTTTCAGTCTCTAAGGCTGTAAAATATACCAGTGACCAGAGCATTCCTGGGCACTGGAACATGATCTTCCACACTACTGCTCCTGGCACTGCTGCCCTGCACCAACTAAGATTCTCCAAAACAACATTCAGACACAGTTTGGGATCATTTCCAACAGCTTTAAGTGCATCTGCTTTGGAAGACAAAGCCTGAAGTACAGATGAAATGTTCTGGGGGGATTTAATTTAGCTGCATGGGCACCAAGGCCTCTGAGTTTCTTGGCTGGACCTACCAGTCAATAAGACAGTTGCTGTGTAATCGGATTTAATCTATACTTGTTTTACCTTTACTTTACTCAAATGAAATCTACTTAAAGGGGCTGACTCATCTCCACACGAGGCCTTGCCAAGTAACTTAATGTAACAGGAAAAGCCCAGTGCCCAGAACTCAGACCTGAAAAGAGTCTACTGATCTGGCATAAAGGTACACACTTTTCTTTCTCAGTGTATCAGAAACAAAAGAAATTAAAAATCAGTATAAGAACAGTTACAAGAGCAAACCCAAAATACGTTACTGTTACGTGTATTGTTGTTCATTGCATGATAACAGAGGAGATCAAAGGCTAAGACATGAGGGAGTGGAATGTCTGAAAACATCAACTTCCCTGACATAAGCAGGCCTTTTCTTTCTCTTTACTAAGAAATATTTATTAAACATCATGTTGGAATCAAATGTGAGAAAAAGCAGCTTGGTTCACCGTTACTCTGGTTTATAGACAGGTGTGGAGATGACCGCCCTAAGGAGCCTTCTCCTTATTTTACCAGAGATGTGCTTCTTCTAGCCATCTGATCAGAACTGTCAGCTCTTAGTGCACATCCTTGAAATCAGCAGCATCCAAATATTACCAAGCTTATTTTTAGGAATCACTGAAGTCTGACTACTCAACTAGACTTCAAATCTGTACAAAGCTGTTTTTGCAAACTTCAAACTGAAACACTGTTGATGCAGACTACAGTCCTAAATACTCAGAATTATTTTAACTTCCTCTAATTCATCTGACTTTTTTGCCCAAAATCTCACCAAGCCCCAATCCAATGTTAGCCCTAAGCAAGTAATCACTACAGCTTCTGATTTAAGCAGAGCCAGTTGCCTTCCTGTCAATTATCAGCCCTAAACCTAGTTCACCTAACCCTACCATTTACTCTACATCAACAACCTCACTGTCAGACCTCACTGGCCAGGATCTAACTCCTGGCTTTCATCCAAGCCTGAGTGTTGAACCTAGACTGCTTAACTTCCTTTTGGACTCACACCTAGAAATAAATTACTTTCTCCTAGTCCCTTCTCAATTCCTCACTCCAGCTGAACACCCAAACTGTCCTTGCCTTACTGAAAGTGGATCCCAGGAGGTTGAAGCCAGGCAGGAGGCATGTTACCTGGTTTGGACTACAGAGCTACTGGTAGAACTGGGGATTACATCAGTCTTGCAGTTCAAATGCAACCTTATTTATACTTTGTTCACTGACACAATTTGAATCCTGTCTCTCATCTCCACCCGTTCTTGGCTATAAAATAAATTTAAACTTTATATTTAAAACCTATTCTTGTCAGGCTCTGCCACTGCTATCTGGCTTAATTGATCCTTCTTAACTTGACCATGTCTGTCTAAGACTAATGCTAACCCTAACCCAAGCTCAGTGGCAAAAACTTGGTTCAGCAACAACCAGATATCTCTGAGTGATAAAACCCTTTTGCAGATCCTGACATAAATAAACTTATTCTGCTGGGATCGACCTGCAAACCTAATTCATCTGGTCCTCCCCAACAGTCCCACACCTGACCCTAACCAAAGACCATTACTGCTAAACCCTATACCCGGCTCAGTGGCAAACTCTAAACACATCCTCTCTGTATGTCATCAGCCAGACCAAGTCCCAAATCAAACCCTACCTTTATCCTCAGAAGAACAATTCCTGTCAGCCTCCGGCTTGAACCTAACTCAAAGCCAGCTTCCAACACCAGTCTTAGTGCCGGCTGGCCACACTCATCTCACTGGCCTGAATCCAGCCATATTAATACTAGTCATCATTAAGGCCAGCAGCCTTAAGATGAACTCCACAATGATGTGTCTGTCGTCCCACGTCTCCCAGACCATCTCTTCTGCCAGTATATGTGTGGAGACAAAGATGAGATGTATCAAAACAATAGGATGCCTTCATTTCTTCAGTGGCTAACTGCACTACTGAAAAATTATGTGCCCAAGGTACCTTGAAAAATAATTAAATAGCTGTCTTAAAGAATATTTGAAGACAATTTCTATGCATGTAGAATAGGAAAATATATTCAACAATAATGAAGAATTCAGGTTGTGTATATTTCATGCATATCATACATTATGCATCTGTTCTTATCTACTAGTTTAAAAAAACCCCAATATTCTGGCACTACTATTGGAAAAGCAGTCTTCTGGCCAACATTTAAAGGAGAAATCCCATCTATTTATGCTGACATATGAAATGCTGAAGAACTTATAGTCTCAACAGAAGTATTACAATTATCTATGGTGTAGTGTCATCTACAGTAAGCACTTTGCACTTGCAATATGAAATCCCTGGATATAATGTAAAATTTGTTATAAATTACTTCTCTTTTTAAAGATGTAAGGAATGTAAGCCATGGCTATACTCATTGTATACTCCTTTAATTTATACTCAAATTTCGCATCCAAAGAGCCGCCAGACTTAATCTGTGAGATCTGTAATTTGGACTGTCATTTCTAATTAGTGCACTTCATGTATTTTTCTCCTAACTAATCAATGGGAAACCGTATACTGCATATAAGCAGCATAAATACTAATTTTAAATCAATATTCTGAAATATAATAAATTTCTTACACTTACCTGAGGCCTCTAAGTTAGGAGCCTAGTCATCTCAGACTCCTTCTACAGACATCGAAGAGACACAGGCAACTTCAAAGAGCAATTCAGATACTAGTTCAGCTGAACCAAACTCTGAAGGTGCTCCTTTTCTCTGTTTACTGTCTAGGAAGAGTAAGTACTTTGACTAAATTTTCCTCAGATGCTTCAGCTATGTCCCTGGTGATAGCTAGGCCTCGGTCCACACCATGTTTGAAGACTAAGACATAGGTTTTAATGGACAATCTCATTAGTAGCTTTGCTTTTTAACTACTGTCTTCGATTCCACCTAATATTGACCTAACAAAGATTACATGTTGAACAAGTACCAATATTTCAAGAGTAATATAGGAGCCAAAGCCTAATTTAAAAATATTATTTTAAAAAATTAATCATTATTAATCTGTTGACTTTTTGTGAGACTGAAGTAATCTTTGAAAATAAGACCAAAGTTACATTTGCACAAAACCTACAACTAGCTCAGAAATGGACAGAAGAATGGTCTGCCAGGATGGCATTCAAGGCACTCTACTAGCTCTCACAAGAAATCAGGAACGTTAACACAAAAACACCAGGCTAGCACAGCTATTCTACTACTTTACACCTAAGATATCTCATCTAGGTATCTTTTCATACCACAGGTTGAAGATGTGCAGAACAAATATTAGGATGCAAAAAGCTTTGGAGCAGCTTTGAAAAGTGTACTGAAGTTCATCACAGAGCCTTTTCCAGAATTTATTTTCTTTCAAACAGAAAAAAAAAGAAGGAAGATATTCCATATGAAGGCAATTGTTTGGTAGGAAAAGTACAGCTCTTGTGATTTCCAAGATGACCTGTGCTAAAGAAATTTATCTATAGAAGTTTCCAGGAAATAGTTTCATTTGCATGAGAGCATGAAATGTAGCAATCTTAATTCAGTATGTAAGTCAATCTCAATTCCTTGAGGTGCCCTGAAAATTTTGGGAAAGACACTATAACTTCTGCTAACCTTTACATCCAGAAATTAGGTAAGGCAAGTTTAAGGAAAATCCAGAAGGGGAGAAAAGAGACAGAGAGAGAAACCTGCAGAGATAAATAAAATAATAATCAGCAAAGGAATCTGAAAGGAACACCTTCTTTGAGGTTTCATAATAAACTGATATTGAATCTTTTGCATATCAATGGCAGGAACAGCATTTTCTATCTTGAGAAGTTTCACAAGATGTCACAAACTTCATATTTGGAGCAGCAAGAAATCATGAAAGATTTGAATGAGCTGATTTAAATTGTCAGAGTACAGAAAATATTAATGTTCACAGGACTGTTTTTGTCCTCAGTACAAATGAAAGTAAATGCACTAAGAAAGTAATGCTTGATAAGCTTGGTGGGTAAATTCTCAGCAGTAACCATCTTCATAAAACTTGTTTCTTAAATTCAGGGCAATAGCTAAGCTACATGCTGTGAGATCTCTTAATGAGAATCAGCACTACTATGTTGCTGCAATGAGGCTGCTTTGAATGACAAAGAATTAGATTGTTTAAAATGCTTTTACTAATTCTCTATACTTAATATATCATTACTTTTCTCCACACATTTCATCCATATAGTTTAACTTAAAAAGCTTCAAGCAATGAACTACTAACCTTGCATAGCTTAAAAAGGAATCTCTGTATTATTCAAATAATGTTACCATATAATTATTAGCAATAATATAATCTATTTTCCTTTGCTTAGTAATTCTTGTCACAACAAGTATTTTGAAATCAGCACTACATCAATTTTTCATTCCTCATCAAGTTATTGAAAGTTTGGTGTATACTGCCCCTTCTCCCCATATGCCTTTTCAGAACTTTTTGTATTTGTCGAAAACCAAAAATTCTCTACATTTTTCACAGACAAATTTCATTTAGTCTCCCTTTGACATTGGTTTTAAAACTAAGAGAAATAATAAGAAAAACCTGTTATTTAATTATAATTCAAATTACTGAACTGTTTTTAAACATTTTATTTGCCCAAGATTCTCCATTACTTTTCTACTTAAAATGAAAATAAAGAATTAACTGATTGCAGAATATTGATATGCTAACAATACTCTCCATTACTTTGCATTTTGATTAAAAAAAGAAAACTATTTTCACAAAGTACAAAACAATGTAAATGTAAATCCCTTCTCCCCCTTCTAAATGATACTACAGTGTCACAAGCATAACAAGCATGACAAAATACATAAATAATGACCTACATGTAAGCACAGATATACTCTGGAAGAACTCGGACAGGATAACTGTCTGGTTTTATTATTTGTTCTGTATTTTTACTCCTTGTCAATTGAAATTACATGGAAAATACAGTATTTCAAGACTTCTAAACAAACGTCTCCACACTTCCCTACGCAAATTCCAGTAGATGCATATACCTATCCAGTATATGTATATATCAGATAAGCATATTTTCCATAAGAAAACATTTTTTTTTGGTCAGTAAGTTTTGTATATTTTAATGTGCTTCAATATTACATGCATGCTAGGAAATATTCTCAAATTATTTTCATTTGGTTTTCATTTATTCTTTTCAATAGTGCGTCCTTTTAATTACTTCATAGGAATTCTCAACACGGACATACTGCAAAGCAATTCAAATTATTTTCTTTCAATATAACTACTGTTAGAGCTATGATTTGACAAGCAACACACCTGAGAAGAGAGTGTTAGATTTGAAAGTACTGGATCTGGACCTATCAAAAAAACTTACCATGCATGTTAACTGGTAGACTTGGTTTAGGTTCTTCAGGACGCTCTACAGTAGTGTTCACTAAAATAGCATAATAGTAAAAAATAATGGGTTTCTATTATAGTAAACGGTAACAGACAAATATAGATTCTTAAATGTAGCAATATTCAATCATATTTATAAATTAGATAATTTTTGGCTTTAATGGGGGAAAAAAAACCCAAATAATTTACAAGTAAAAACCAGTCCTTCACAACATTTAAGTACATCTCTATATATGCTTAACATTTTTAACACTTCTAGAATCAGGAAAAGAAACTAGTAACTAAATCGTCACTGAACTAGAACGTGATCGTCTCTTTGGTCACATCCATATGCTGTCTTTGCATCACAGGGAAGAAGCCTTGGCCTAAACCTACTTAGTCAAGACCAGCCTGACTGAGGCTTGTATTTCCCAAAGGGGATCTGTGGCATCCACACTTCACATCAGCAAATGCAAGCCCTACCTGTATCATGTACAGAGTGTAGCCTCGTAGTGAATGATCACTTCAATCCTACATTCCTCAGATCACCTTTGGGCCTAGGAGCAAATTCACTTGTGTGCCATGGATTTATACTCATCTGTTCTTCAGCGTGGCTGAATACGACCAGGTCCAGAGGAGAAGCCACACGGCCATACCATTACTATGCTCTCCTCAAATTAAAACTACTCCCTGCTGTGTGACTCAGTTCAAGCCAATGCCTTGCTAATACAGCAAGACGGTTTCCAAACTGGGATTAGAATTAATTCAGCTGCCATTATCTATTGCAATAAACTTACTTAAGTCACTGCAACTGCAGCAGCAACTATATGAGTGTTTGTGGTGCAGGACAACATCCTAAAACACTATTATCAGGTTTAGCTATTTGTAGTGGACTTCAGATGTTAAACCATTGCACAGACAAAAATATCAGAGTTCTTAACATTCTTGGAACATCTGTGTCTTAACTGACAAGTTATTCAGTTTTGTCTAGTCTTTCAGTATTTTCCCTTTTCTGAGTTCTGCAACCTAAGGACAGTCAAGCATGGAAAAAAAAAAACCAATTAAAATTACACTTCATAATGCAAAGCCGAAAGTTTTTACACAATAAAAATAAAGTTGCCCTACTTTACATTTCTTCACTACTCAAGCGATCAACTTTGTACATTAGAAGTCCTTACAGCTAGAAAACATGATCTTTGCAAGTCATGGCATGGAAACAGGTAGGTACCCTGTAAAACAGTGTTGATGTCTCTATTTTTTAATGAATTGTGACATTTGTTTCAGCCAAGTTGCAGAAATCAGAAACAAACTTTGTTTTTTCTTACAGTATGTACTTACCATCGTATGTTTTAATGCCTGGAGTTGACCTTGTGGACAATTCTTTTATCTAAAAGAGAAAACACAGATACACAAATAGCTATGAATGTCAAGGATCAACACCTAGAATGAACATGTAGCATAAAATACCTAATTTGAGTACTATTCCATAACAGAAATTATTGGTTATGATTCGAGGAGAGAAATACTACTTCCGTGGAACTCTCTTCTACTGCCCAACATGTATTTCACTCGTGCTTAATGAATGGAGTGTTTAATTACACATTGATTTAAAATGCATGAACAGTTCTCCTTTCTGCTCTACAGTTTTGTCTATTTGACACCCCAAGACAAGCACTGAACTGAGAGCACAGGGGAAACATGCTGGCTGTAATTCCATCTACGGAATACAGGAAACTTGTGAATCCTGCATCATTAAAATAATATTCTGCACTCCAATTCCCCAAACAGAAGCAAACCCCAAAGCATACACACACATAGTCAATATCAGCTAGAGCTGGCACAAGATATTGGACCCCGGTCCTCTTCTATTTATCAATTTGGTTATAGCCAGTAGTGCCTCAATTCATTGCCCATTCAGTTTGGATTCTACAAAAGCATTAGCTAATTCTCAAGCCCATCCAGTTTCCAGGAATTAAAATACATGCCTTCACAGCTGTACTTCACAAACACTGAACCTGGACCTCTCTCAACCCATTATACATTTGTGGTCACACTGCTATCTTTTAAAAGATACTTTACTTCAAGAAATTCATCCAGGATTAAGTCCTCTGTTGCTCCAGCTATCAAATTTTTAAGGTGGAGATGTAAAAGCTATTATTTGTTTTTCCATCCCTTAAGCACTTACATATAGGTTTAACATTAAACTCAAGAAAAAGGTGTAAAATCAGATGTTGATCTGTAAAGAATGCACCATCTAACAGAAGAATAGTTGTAAAGGCCACATAATCATGCCAAAGTCTACACTCCAGACCATCCAGATCTTCACCCATCAGTCACCCCAAAAAATCTATAGTTATGTTTCAACAAGAGCTTATTTGAAGAAAAAATAATTCATTTCCAAACATAAAATCATAGACTATCTCAGGCTGGATGGGACCCATAAGGAACAAGTCCAATTCCCTGCTCCTTCCAGGACTATCTAAAACTTAGACAATATGCCTAATAGCGTCACCCAGATGCTCCTTGAACTCTGATAGGCTTAGTGCTGTAATCACTTCCTTGGGCAGCCTGTGACAGTGACCAACGACCCTACTGGTGAAGAACCTTTTCCTAAGGGCCAGTCTGAACTTCCCTGGACACAGCTTCATTCCATTTCTTCATATCCTATCACCAGTCATCAGAAAGAACAGCACCTGCCTCTCCACGGCCCCCCTTGAGGAAACTGTACTGTGATGAGGTCACCTCTCAGCCTTCTCTATTTGGTTTATTAAACATGTTTTAACTCCTCGTTTGCATTCCTGTGTCCCTTTTCCAGATCTATTCTTACTCATCAACAATACACTTCCAAAATTTATCAACATAATTTCCAAAACACTACAGCAGTACTATTACAAACTGTGAATATTAAATATGCAACCAGAGATACATCAAAGACCAAGCGATAGTAAAATGTTTCTCTGTATCCTGAGCTCTCTGAAAAATAGAGTGCTTCACAAAACAGACCTGCTTCTTCTGAGTAATAACAAGATCATTCTGCTGCTGAAGCCTCTGCTCCAATTCTTCTATCTTCCTCTTGTAAAAGGTGTTATTTTTATTCAGGTCTTCTCTCGCTGATGATTTAAGCGTTTCAATCTGTGACAGTAGCTAGAAAGCAATTAGAAGAAAAGTGAGTTCCTCTTAATATTACAGAAAATATTTTAATGCTATAAAGTTTAAACAGGAAAGTGTCATGCTTAGATATTTTTAACATTTTTTTCAGCAAAAACTTAATGTCTCCTGTGATTTCACTGGGACTTGCATGTATTACAAAAAAGTTGTCTGGGTCACTTTTTATTTACATAAGGAAGACTACCTAAATCTCAATACAAAGAAAAGGACATACACATAGCTGAGATTGCTTCAAAGTAAGATTGCAGGAAAAAGTACACAATTCTATAAAAATGTTTTAGTTGTAAATCGTGTCAAACAGTGATATTTTAAGGAGCTGAGATGTGAATGGGCATAATAAACCTAATATATTAACTCTGAATGTGAAAGAACGGAATCAGTATTTAGGTGCACCATCCCAAAAGTAATACTTACATTACTCCTCCCTTATTCTATTCTTGCATTGTATGTGGGTGTATCATTAACTACATCCTTTTTGGGGAATGTTCCATGGTTCCTCCCCACTGTTTTCTTGCCAGAGGAGGAGAAGCATTGGCCAGACTACTATGATCTGCTCAGTTCTTATATGGTCACGTAGATGAAAGGAAAATGAAAGGAAAAGAAGCAAGAGAAACAAAGCAGCAAAGAGATTAAAAATAAATGCAGACATTAAAAAAAAATCTGAGGAATAAAGCTTTGTATAGTCAAATATATAAACCGAAGCAAAATAAAATGCCATGGTGTTTTTTCCTGGAAAAGCTGAACAGATTCTATGTTAGAAAGCTCCAACAGAAAAAGCAGTAGAGAAGTGACAGAAACAAGAAAAAAAAGACTGAGACATATGCCATAGGTCCGTGGCAGCAGCAGGTACAGGGTGGATGAAAGCTACGCGTTGGTAAGTCATATGTCAACTATCCTGCCTATCCACTTAACACTGAAAACACTGTATAATACAGTGCTCACAGCTGTAAGCTCTTCAAAAGAGAGATACAGTTTCAGATTTCTGTCAGATTCCGAAATGATAAATTCCATTTCAACCCTGGCCTTAACTGAAAGATCAAGATCCTACCATAACAGAAACACAGAGATAATAAATACCCTCTTATGAACTCTTGATATCTAACAGATGTACTATAGTATATCAAGAACTACTGAAAGGGTAAGAAAATAAGAAAAATATCTCCTTTTAGTGTAAGTGGTTTGTTGTGCCTCTTACTAGGGATTTTTCTGTCTCGTGGTCATGATGAAGGGCTTGCATTCTAGACGTCCACTTTCTTTCCTGCACAGAGAAAAACAATATTAATTACTATTAAGAACACATTAACATTTTGTTTGATATGCAGCTTTATTTCTTGTTAATAACACATTACCATTTAGTTCAATATAAGCAGCTTTTTTCCTAAATAAAGCATAAATACCAAAAAGATTATTACTGATGATCTGAAATTTGAGCAGTCTAGTATTTAAGGCCTGGAACAGTCATCAGCAGGTTTTATACATCTGAGTGTGGTTTTCTTACCAAGCACTTTAAAAACTATGTATTTTCTGATTGATTTCTATATGCAGTCACCGTGAGAAATACACAAACATTTTGATACAACTCTGTGTATTAAGAGTATTAAGAGTTAAGTGTATTAACAGTAAGAGGGGGACTTTCCCCCCCAAATAATGTCATTTCAAGCACTCATTAAAAACGTATTTTGTGTAATAATGGCAAAAAATCAATATTAATATATGAGTTTTAGAGTGAAACAAATCTTCTTTGAGGAAAAAAAAAAAGTAAAACTAAGTTTTCCACATCTTTGAGCAGAAGTGATTAAACTTACGGATGATACCAGCTGTATACAAAGACCTTCACATCCCAGAAGCCATGAAATATAAAATGCATGTGTCAAAAAAAACCAAAACCAAAAAACCCCTAGGTTGATAAATCCTGTCAGAAAGTTTCTTAACTTTTTTTTCATCTTGGGAAATGGAATATTACTATTTTTCAGTAAGAAGCCTCACAGACCAGCAGATGTAAATGCTTTATTAAAGCCTTCTGGAACTGAAGTGCAACCATACTTTGCAAAACTAGATATAGATAATCATAAAGAATAAGAGAATATCAATAAATAAATAAATAACAATTACTTTATTTATAAAGGATAAGGAAAATAAATCCTTAATTGACGTTATAGTATTAAATAGTATTACATCTTTAGAACCAGCTATTTTTGCCACTGAGAAGAATGAAAATTTTACTTATGGATTTCAAATCCTACTCAACAGATGTACAAAAAATAAAAAGAACACAAGTAGTCTGTCAAAAGCACATTAAGTTACAATGTTACCTGTTCATCCAGAAGTTTAACCACTTTGTGATGATCCTGGGGACTCTGAGGTTTCTCCTCTGCAAAATCATGGCTGTCTTTCAGTGTTCCTAAATTGGATTTTTGTTGCATATTGGACTTTTGTAATTCTAACAGTTGCTAAAAGGAGGGCAGAAGAATACAAAATTTACTTTAAACAGATTGCATCGGATACTTTTCCCATTTCTCATGAGTTCAGCATTTACCAAATTTCATGTAATTATTAATATCTACATCTCAGATAAATATGACTTGTAAAAGTACACTGGACCCAACAGCTACAAAATATAAGCTGCTCTGGTAATGCTGTGTGTATTTGTTTTCTGACTCACCCATACTTTCATGATTCTCTTTCTAGTGAGCATTTCCTAAGCATATATTGAAAACACATGAATTCTATTGTTGGGACTACAATGTAGAGGTTAGTCTCCTCTATGCCAGTTATAAGAACATTAATATAAAGATACCTAACAGACAGCAATCATAACAATATCTACTAATCTATCTACTAATCTAGAAAGAGGCATTCAAAGGTTGAGGAGTAAGGAAAAACTGCCTTAGTTGCTGAAGGCATCATTCATTTGTCAAAACTAAGCTATTAAAAAAAAAAAAGAAGAACTGAAATTACGTTAATAAAGTACCAGTATACAAAGATACCACTATGGCTATCATTCGACCATTATTTTAGAGTTTTGTAGAACTTTACAATGACCACATCGCATTTCAAATCTGTGAAGTTCACTGCCATCTATTGTAAGCCTTAAAATGTCAAAAAATTTAAATCGCTTACATTTTCTAAGGTTGAATTTTTTGAATATAACTCCTTAAGCTCTTTCATAAACATCTCTTTCATTTTTTCTATTTCATGAGCCAATCTCTCTCTTTCCTCCTCTTTCCATTTATGAAATGACTGTAGAATTTCTTCTTCTTTTGATTTTTGCTGTTCACATTCCTGAAATTTTTTAAAAAACATTATTTGTTATTTTTCCTCACATGTAACATGAATTCAAGCACCCAAACTACGTGTGGGAAGAAGTCACTTTCGATGGCCAATACTGTGACATCAAAAAACATAAAAAAACCCAGTTTCTGAAGAATTCTAAGGTTGCAAACTATGCATTTTGCTAGCAAAACAAGTATGCTTCAAGAAAGTTTTGGTAGTTTATTTTCCACTGAATAAAACACAAATGACCTTACTTGGTCATATCAAAGATCCACCTTGTTCAGCATCCTGTTTCTCACAGAGGCCTTAAGTGCATAGGTAGGAAAGGTTAATATTGGGGCAAGCAAACATGTAGGTTCTCCTTCACAGTCTCCGAGCTGGCAACTGTTTTCAGCTCAGAGGACTTATTCGGTCTGATACAGTTTTGTAAACTTCAATAACTTAGTAACCTTCGATACATTTCTCTCATAAACTTTCGCAGTCCTCCCTTGTGGCTGTATCAGCTTTTAGCAACTGCAACATCTTTTGCCAATGAGCTCCACAAGCTGCATGAAGAGCCAAGTACTTTTCATATTGTTGTTTGAATCTGGCTCCTGCTAGGTTCATTTCATTAAGTCCTGAACTGGAAAACAGAGTGAATGATGGACTGTTATTCACCCTATGTAACTCATGACATAGAGGTATCAGTATCTCACCCTCCATCTTCATCAAGCTGCTGTCTCTTTTTCAGACTGACAACTCTCAGCATGCTCAGTCATTTTAATTACTGAATGATCTTCTTTGTAGCCCATCTCCATAACTTTTATAGTTCTATCCTATCCTTTTTTGAGATGAAGGGACTAGACTTGCACACTGTATTTAGGCTGTGGCTTGCACGGTGATTTTCCAGAATAATTGGTAATATTTGATTTTCCTTGCTGGCTGCTACTAACTGCTGGGCTAACATTTCCATAGGACTGTGTATCACAACCTTAATATTTTGCCCTTCAGCAAGAGCGCTCAGCTGAGAACCCATCATTTTGTAGATGAAGTTAGAATTATTTTTTCCCATGCACATTGACCCCACTTTATCTGTCAAATTACTTCAACATTCCATTACCTAGTGACGCATTTTTATACAGTTCTCAACTTGTTTAAAGTCCTGCATTTCGCTGCCCAGGATATATACAGTTTTTAGGAAACACCTACATCTCTCCATCACAGTATTCACTCTGAATTTGTTCTCCAACTATAACATGCAATCACTGAATGGGATCTTCTGTATCCTTTCACCTTAAAGGAGTAGAAGGAACCAAAAATAAAAAGCATGGCAATTTTTATACAAATTCTCCTCCAGTACTAGTTGTCCTAAAGAAACCCACACGGGAAAGATTTTCTGCTCTTTCAATCAAAAGACAGTAACATGACACTTGAATTGATAGTGGATGTCAGTCATGGCAGACAAACTGTAACCAGTCACACCTCACATTTCTATCTTCCCTGACATCCTAGAAAAACAGAGAAGTTTTGAAAGCTTCTTCTTGTGTAACAGTGCAGACTGTAGCTTCAGGACATTTCACGTAGTCCTTTTGCAGTTAGGAGTCTCAGCTAAGACAACTGACTTCGAAACAGGCCCCTAAGGCACCAAAAAATTGACAATGCACTGTTATGAATACTCCAAGTTCCCTCTCATAAACAAAACAATGCTTCAGGGGCAGTAGAAATATGTTATGGATGTACTTCTCAAAAGTTAGGCACAGAATGAATGAGTATAATACCTTGCCCATGTCCACACAGGACCATGACCCATTAATCTAACAGTACTTGTACTGTATTGCAAAGTGAAATTCTACCAGCTTTTGATTTGTTCCTTCAGTACTTTTGAAAATGGAAAAAAACCAACACAAAAAAGGAAGCTGAACAGTCCCAAGAAAGAGGGTAGAGGAGAACTGAAGAAAGAAGAATCTGAAGCTATGTTCAGGGAAAGAAACACTGCATGTTTTACAGAAGATCAGTCCCTTTCCAGCTTTCCTGTAGACAGACCTCCTTTAGGTACTGGAAGGCTGCTTTTAGGTCTCTCCTTCTATTCTCCAGGATAAACAACCCTAACTCTCTCAGCCTGCCTTCACATGAGAGGTGCTCCAGCCCTCTGATTGTTTCTTTCAAAATGTAATGGTTGGTTTCATGCTTGAAGGTCCTCAAACTCCATTAGAAAAGCCATTCAGAAATTTTGAGGATCTCACAGGTTATGCTAACAACCACAAAACACTGCTTTTGAACACGATAGAGGGCAAACTGAAATGCAAAGATGAGCATTTAACTCAATCATGAGATGTATCTTGTCTCTTATGATAAGAACTTGCTTCTCAAACTGAAGTACAAAGCCTCTTTCTCAAAAAAATTTCACTGCTAGCTATTTCTATGGCAAATTATCTGATTGTGTTTACTTAAACAGAAATGAAAACTGTGAGATGATCTGAAATTATCAAGCTTTAAAAGAGTCTTTAAGTTACCTGTTTATTTTTTTCTCTTTAGGAGCCAATAAGCATACCCACAAGATTCAGTACCATCCAAAACAAAGTGTTGTATGTGACAACAAACAGATAATTACCGCTTTCAAATCATTCTGTTTTATTCACAATAGCAAGACTACTATAGCTAAGAAAGCTAAGACTACTTTCTGCTTTTGCTTTCTGGTCAGCCAAATCCTAAGGATTTAAAGACCAACATGCAAGTTCTAGATTGCTTTGTTTTTTCTGAGTCTCTCTTCCTTGAGCTGCTTTACATCTCTGTTGGACAGTAAAGTTCTTCACAGCAAAGAATAAATTCTACTCAGTTTATAAAGTCACATGTAAAATCACAGTAATTTCTAAGAAACATGTAATAATCACAAAATATTGTCAAGTCAAAACTTTCACCATAGTAAGGCAATTTTATCTGCTTCAATAACAGGTCACACATGTTATGAACTGGCAAGTGCTAATGGAAGTGCTGTCTAAAGTATTAATTTAAAATATGTTTAAAACAAAAGTAAGGAGGAAGTCAATGGTCAAAATTGTGGGAGGCAAGGGAGGACAACAGTTCAATGTCCAAATATCATCATTGCTTGACGGGCAAGATACATTTTTGTTCCAGTCCAGCTACAAAATGAGCGAACATAGTCCAACACACTAATTCTTTTGTGCCATTCACATATGTTAGTACACATTACCTTAGACAACCTGACAATATCAGCCTGTTGTTCAGATTCTAATTGGGACCTGGTGAGCTTCAACTGCTCCTTCAGTTTTTCAATCTCATCCTGCAATTTTTCAGTGTTCGCTTTCCTCTTCTGTTCTGTTTGAAAGAAACACAGATTTTAAAAAGCTTTGTTGCCATTTCTGGAACTGTGATAATTACTGCAAATATATTTCTAGTGTTTCAGTAATATCTTCATGATGTGTAACTTTACTGGACCATTTTTCCTCCCACTAGCATCATTCTCCAAAGATGCTTTTAACTACTTATGTTCTCTGGACTGCTAACTTATCCTCAAATACTTGTACTACTGACATGTGAAATAGTTTATGAAACATTGACATGAAAAAGTACTCTATAATCTAATTTCAAAGGAATCTAAGCAACACAGGCTCAATAAAAAGGATGTACGAAGGACAAAGCGAATCTCAGTTATTCAATTCTGTTAGGTTTAATTTATTCTAAATAACTTTTGTAAGGAGTCCACTTGGAATACAACTAATTATTTATGTGGAAAGAGTTGGGGGAATATCACTGGAACAAAAGATGTTAAAATATGCAAAAATCATAACAATCTTCAAACTTATCAATTTACCAAGGATTTACTAGCCCATCATCTGAGAATCTGAGCCCAATGCAGAATATTATTTCAGAAATAACTGCATTGGATATTTCCCTCATAGAGCCATTTCAAGGCTAATCCTTTTATATGACAATTACTTCAGCTGTTTCTGCAGCATTTTCCACTAGTGTTTTTATCAAGTGTAAGGTGCACAAGAGCCGCTTTCTTCTTCCAATATATTCACACTTCCTCAGGTGCTTACTCAGACCTCTCTCCTGTTGCTGCTGTTTTATTTGCCTGACAAGCTACAGTTCAGACCTCTCTAGGTTCTTCACACTTTTTCTCCTCCCAAATGCTTCCTAGTTGATTTCTAATCACTGCCATTGTTAGTCCTTACAATAAATCACAAGCATGCAGCCTAAAGAATTTAGAGACAAATGAAAAAAACTTTGAGAACATTGTTTTCAAATTAAATTATTTTCCAGAGACCAAAACATGTTGCCCAGTACAATTTGTCCATCAATGTTGCTTGCATTCATACAAACTGTGAGCTGCCACCTAAAAATGAAAACTGAAAATTATTCTTCCAAGTTACAAAAAATCATGGACTGCACATCCTCACTATATTTATACTTTTCTGAACTACTTCTCTTAATTTTTTTGGCAACATTAAAGTACATACCAATTTCAGACTCTCCCGGATGACGCCTTTGAATGTGACTTTGTAAAAAGGAGTAGGTCATAAAAGCCTTTTCACAAAACTGACACTAAAAAAAAAAAAGCGTTAAAAACATATTAGTAACATAGTAAAATATAGTGGTTAAGGTTTCTAACACATTATTACATTGTCCATATGTCAAAAGGAGGTAACTTTAATAAATTCCATATCATAAGAACAAGGACAAAACTCCCATGGTGCCCAATTTCTGTAAAGTTATCAGTATATTAAGTGCTATCTGAAGTCTTATAGTGATGGTCATGAGCAAGAATCTCATTGTGCTAGGCACTGTACAAGCTCTGAACAAAAAAGACTCCGGCTAAGCAAGTTCAAATTCAGATATAAACCCTATAAACTATAAGGAAAAAGTAAGACAACACTATTCAGCAATATACGCAGACGCCAGCCAACTAGCAGCTCAGGTGTTCTTAAGATTCCTGTAATACAACAAAGCAGACCACCATCTAGCTGGAAAAAACTCAGTAAAGATGGGTTTGAGTATACATAAATGAGTTGTAGAATGGCAATACTCAGAGGACCATAGATATGTAAAAAACTCAGACATTTCGATGAAGGGAAGGTAACAGTACACAATTTTGTAAGAAAAGGTACGTAGCTACATTAGTATGCTACCTAGCATCCTTCTGAAGCACAAAGCTGTTTCAATTATTGTTTCTATAATTTACGTCCTAGTTTTGAAATTAAATTCTAAGTCAAATTTGCATCCTACCCTTTTTAAAATATCTTTTTTGTTCACCTTCAAAATGCTTTCTACTAATGTTCTGAATATTAAAAATAGATGGGTAGTATAAGGACAGAAGATACATCTATAAACTTTGTAACATACTTGTTAAGAATATGAATGAGGGCTCCTCATCCCTTTAGGTAAGTTTGTTCATTACCTCTATTTCATACCTTTTTTCAAATAAATATATTTTAACAAACCATAGATACTCAGGTGAGTCCTTTTCCTTATCAGTGTGACATGACTGTAGAGACTAACTTAACAGATTCAAGATCTTGTCACCATTATCAATGCTGGAAGAAGGATCCGGGGAACCATAAGCCTGTTATCTGACCACAGTGCCTGGTAAGGTTGTGGCACAGATCATCCTGAGTACAATCACACGACACAAATGACCAAGGGATCAGGCCCACACAGCATGGGTTTAGGAAAGGTAGGCCCTGCCTGACCAACCTGATCTCTTTTTATGACCAGGATGACATCCGCTCACTACCGGTGTTCCCCAGTGCTCAGTATTGGGGCCAGTCCTGTTTATTACCTTTACTATTGATTTGGATGAGGGGATCGAGTGCACTCTCAGTAAATTCACAGACAACACCAAATTTGGAGACAATGTTGATCTGATGGAGGGTAGGATCCCTGCAGAGGCATCTGGATAGGATGGATCAATGAGCCGAGGCCAACTGCATGAGGTTCAACAAGACAAAGTGTTGGGTCCTGCACTTGGGTCACAACAACCTCACAGAGCGCTACAGACTGGGGGAAGAGTGGCTGGAAAACTACTCAGCAGAGAATGACCTGGAAGTGCTGGCTGACAGCTGCTGAACATGAGCCTGCAGTGTGCCCAGGTGGCCAAGAAGGCCAATGGCATCCTGGCTTGTAGCAGAAACAGTGTAGCCAGCAGGACCAGGGCAGCGATTATCCCCTTGTACCTGGCACTGGTGAGGCCACACTTTGAATCCTGTGTTCAGTTCTGGGTCCCTCACTACAAGAAAGACATTGAGGTGTTGGAGTGAGTCCAGAGAAGGGCAATGGAACTGGTGAAGGGTCTGAGGGGAAGTCCTATGAGAAGCAGATGAGAGAGCTGGTGTTGTTTAGCCTGGAGAAAAAGAGGCTCAGGGGAGACCTTACCACTCTACACAACTACCTGAAAGGAGGTTGTAGCCGGGGGGGGGTCAACCTCTTCTCCCAGGCAATTAGAGACAGGACAAGAGAGAGGATTTATACTCAGGCTGTGCCAGGAGAGGTTTAGGTTGGACATTAGAAAGGGTTGTTAAATATTGGAATGGACTGCCCAGGGAGGTGGTGAACACCATCCCTGTAGGTGTTCAAGAAATGAGTGGACATCACACTCTGTGCTTTGGTCTAGTTGACAAGTGTTGATCAGACAAAGACTGGACTTGAAGATCTCAGAGGTCTTTTCCAAACTAAGCAATTTTGTGATTCTGTGAAATTCTCAGATTTCACATAATATTTAAATTGCTTCTACTGGTAATCAGGTATCCTATAAAATACACCCTTCAGCAAACGCTAAAGCCATGAATAATTAAGGCAAATTTTGTTGGACAAATGCAAACAAGTCCTAATGTAAAACCCAAGTGAAGTGATATAGTATGGCAGCCTTACTGCCAACCAAGAGGGAGCTTACAGTGTAACAGATTGCACATGATTTATGGAATGAAATTGACTGTGAAATAATGTTATCCATTCAACCAAAAACTTATGTCAGTTTGACTTGCTGGCAGTGAAAGAAAGCTTTTACTGCAGGAATAGGATTAACACAGGGAATATTTAAGTTTTGAATAATGCAACACTTTTCTTGTAACTACTTTTTACAGTGTTAGCCACAATGTGCACTTTATGCCTACGTTGCACATGTGAATATAAGATTTCTTAGCAAAATATCAAAAAAGTGAAAAATGTTATTTAAAATTAAATTTGTATTACTCAGATCAAGGTATTGACCAACAAGTCTTAAATTTATGACTTGTAGGTACTGGTACCATTTTATAGTAGTATTTCATGGTTAAACTTATATTGGTGGTAGATTAAAGGCATTACATCTGAATTCCAAAGCACGGTTACATTAGCTATGAAATATACCTCAACTAAAAAAGGAAAGTAACTATTTACAGGCTTATTTGCAAAACATCCAAGACTTTGAGGGGATGGAATCTGAACTACCCTCTCAGGAACACCAGTAAAATCCCTATTAGCTGGCACTGCAGATCGGCCAAGATCAAGGCACAGATAAATATTACACAACTACTGTTTACTGATCACACTGTTACCCCGCGTTTACGAACACCAGGAACAATTTAGTTTAGGTCTGGCATTCACACTCAGAATCCTGAAAACACTGTAGGAACTTCAAGTATTCAATCACTCCCTAAACTCACTTTTCCTAAGTGAACCTAAATAACTTCTAGAGACAAGAAATTACTAGCAGAGGGGAAAGAAAGTGTGTGTGGGGGGGAGAGCGGGGCAGAAGTTTACTTTATATGAAATTAAATTACAAATGGGAAACAGGTTTCCATCTCTGCTTTACTGCAAACTCACTGAACAGAAGATAAGTGATGAGACAAGTTCACTACCATGTTTTTCAGCTTCCACAGAGACATACTACAAATATTTCAGGAAAACTTGATGATATTTGGCAATCACGGTATGAGAATTATTTCAGTTTACATATACAATGATGCATGCAATCAGTTTTGTTTTGCAACACAGGACAAACTGCTCTGTAAGTTGCATAAAGGTTTTTTAAAATAATACCACATCAGCAGCTTGTCCTTAAGACTAACACTCGAATGCATGGAGACAAGGTTCCCATGAACCTTGCCATATGTATAGTTCTACTCTTGGGGCATAAGGTATCTTTTTCCCTTAGAGAAACACTTGATCCAACTTAGCTGATGTCTTACAAAATTAAACTTTGCCTATAACTTTAAACAGACAGACACAAAGAGCTAGCCTGAAATCTTGTCAAGTCTGTGTCCAGTGTACTCTTTAGACTTCAGACTACATTTGAAGCTGTAATTTGCTTTCCTGAAATCTGCTGGAAAATGCTAAAGCTGAAAAATATTTAAATCGAACTATTACACCCACAAGACCAAAATCCCTCCCAAAAAACCAAAGTGCCATGACACTGACAGAACAGCAATGTACTGTTGTGTCTCTTAGGGGAGACACTTAAGGAAGATTGTTGTGGAATCAGGGATGAGCTATGTCACTGGAGCTCTTTACCATCATGCCTAAGTCACCTCTGAGTCACACACAAGCAAAAATTTTGTGCCTGGAGAACATCAGTGCAGGAAAGTGACTGCTCACAGACAATACCTTACTGCTTAGCATCAGTTCTGATGTACTTGCCCTGTGTGTTTTCTGACCATGCAGCTGACAGACAAGGAAAAACAGCAAGAGATGTCAGTAACACGTTTATCACAGGTTTTGCATGTGTGTGTATCTGATGCTTGAGATGTACTAAAAGTGAATCTAAGAATAAAGAGCACTTCTTAGTAAAAAGAGTATTTGCTAAAGATGATCTATTGCAAATGTCTGTGATACCAGCCAAACACCTGTGAAACACGGATGGGAAACAAGTGCAAGTCATTTATTTCCTTTTGTAAGGTCATTGGTCCTGGAAGCTCCAGTCTTTCACCCAGCAAGTGACTGAACCCCAGCAGAGCAGGACCACTCTGCCACTCGTCCCAGTAGGCTCAGAGTTGGCAAGGTGCGGGTGACTGGGCCACCAGGACCTCTCCTCTCACCTGGTGGTAGTTGGCTCGGGCCTCCAGCATCATCTGCTGGGTGGTGATCATCTTCTTCCTCCGCCGGCACTCCTCCTTGAGCCCCTGGATCTCCTGCAAGCGCTGGGCCACTTCCTTGCCCAGCTGGTCGCGCTGGGCTTGTGCCTCTCGCAGGGCCTCCTCCAGGCTGCCGAGCTGGGCGCTGAGGTATTCCTGGGAGTGCAGCAGGTACTCGGTGCAGAGCTGCGCCAGGCGCAGCAGTTTCAGTAGCAGCGGGTCGGCGGGGCCCTGGCAGTGCGGGCAGCGCTCCCGCTCGGCGCTGCAGAAGGTGACGTGCTCCAGGTGCACCTGCAGGGCCGCCACGTCCCCCTCCCGCGACACCCGCTCCACGTCCACGGCGCTGAGCCGCCGCCAGTCCGGGGCCTCGTGCCGCGCGCGGAACTGGAACGCGGGGAACGCCGCCGGCGCCGCGCCGGCCCCCGCGGCCGGAGGGTGGTATGTGCGCTGGGAGAAGGGCTGCGGAGAGAGACACGGATCAGCCCGGGCCGGTACCCCCGCCCCGCCGCCCGCCCCGGCGCTCACCATGTCCGCGCTCCGTCCCTCGGGCTCCGCTCGGCGCCGGCGTCCTCCGTGTCGCTATGGCAGCCCCGGCCTGCGGGAGAAGCCGCAGTGACGCCGAGATGTGTCGCCGCTCCCTCCCCCACGGCCCTTCGGCTCCGTGCTCCGCACAAATCTCGTCCCCTTCCCTCTCCCGGCATCCTCCTCCCCCGGCCCCTCCCCAGCCTCCTGGCAGTGCCCCCGCTCAGCAGCCACCTCCTCTCTCCCGCGGCTCCCAGTGCTCGTCCTGCACCGCGCACCGTACGCTCGCACCAGTGCATCCTTGACCATCTTCACACACTACTCGCACCAACAAACATCCTCGGCTACGCTGTTACCCATGTGCACCCTTAACACAGCTACACAGCGTATGCTTTCTCTCTCCACATTCCCTTCACTTCTGTGAAATCTACACATATCACCCTACAGACACATTTCATTGCATTAAGGTGCCTCCCCACCCAACACCCTGTGCCTCCTCCATGCTGTTCCTGACTCAAACCTTTCTCACTCCACTATAACGTTACAGTCCCCTAACCCTCTGCTGTCCTATGCCCTTCTCCAGCCTTGTCTAGTCCTCTATCTCCCAGATGTGATGATACCCATCGCTTCTGCACCATCAGCATACGTACGTATACCATTTCTCTATTCATCTGCTTCATGCTGCTGCACCCTCACATGCCTCAGCTGGTAGCTCCATGCAATCTCTCCAGTGCAACTCCCTACCCCTCCCAATGCCCACACACCAACCTCCTGCCAAGTTCTTTCAAACACCTTCCTCACTTAATACAGTCACACCCCCTTTGCATGCCACTTCCACATGCTTTCCTTACTCATCACACCAACATTGCCTCTCTCTGCCTGGTATCACCACATACCAGACCACCTTTACAACCATATAACCCTACAGCCTGCCATTCCTGCCTCACTCTACTGATTCCAAACACTTCAGCCCCATGAAGCACCTCATGGCTCGCATACATCACCTACTTCACCGTTTACGCCCAAATACTTTCCTTCAAGGCAACCAACAACCGCTGCTTATATCCCTGTCCCACCACAATTCCCAGTACTCCCCAGTTCAGTATTCCCATTGCTCCTGCTTAGTTGCTTCAGTGTTCCCAAGCAGAACAATCCTTCTTCTCTATTATACAAAATTACCCTGTCCCCTCACTCATCCTCACCACTCATCTCCAAAAGTCTGCTCTTCCTGTTACCATTTCTTAATATTTCAGTCACCTATGCTACCTCTGCCATACCACCATGTTCCACATTTATACCTCCCTAACTTTTCAGTCCCTTCCACACACACTTTAGTTTTTCATCCTCCTGGTTATTCCTAGATAAATACCTCTCAAAGAACATTCACACAATATATATCTGATCATACCATCATGCCATAGGTTCCTCTACATCATGCATCATAGACTCACAGAGATGTTCTCAAGGGACTTCTAGTGATCATCATCCAGTCCAAATTTCTGCCAGACACTAGTTCACATCACCTGTGGCATTTAAGATGAACAAACAGTCTATGATCTTTCCAGACAACCTGTTGCATGGCTGTGCTCTCCTGACGAAAACAATGTTGTTATAGGTACTAATACAAGGACCCTCACAACTTTACCAGCTCTTAGTTTTATGCAGGTTTTCATGTTGGTTTTTGTGCCAAAAAGCTTTTCCCATATAAATGAATTGATGCAACAAAATACACCTGGCCTCATTTAATTCCCCCATCTTAGCAGACAAACAATAGGAAAAGGAAAAGTTATTTCAGTTGGAAGGGACCTATGATCACCGTCTAGTCCAACTGCCTGACACTTCAGGGCAGACCAAAAGTTAAAGCATGTTCTTCAAGGACATTTGTTACGACCCGCCCCAGAAAAGGGAGGGATAACCCAGGTTCTTATTAATAAATCCCTTGGGGTGGATTAGAGTGAAATGACACTGAATAATCGGTGTTTGAAAACATATATAGGTAGGGTTTATTTTAGAATAATTTTGTTTCAAAGACAAACAGGTATGTTAGCATTTTGGGTGTTATCATCTATATCTATCACCTATAGTAATATGGCATAAAGATAACCTTTGGTAAAAATACATAAAGGTGAGAAAGAGAAAGACAGGATAATGGTAAAGGAGAGTAAGGAAAAAGGAAAGATGAGAGTGGAAAAATGCATATAGTCACCACCCACTGGATCCAGCAATGGAACTTGATAGTCCTAAAAGTGACGGTCTTGATTTGCTGGCGGTAGGGGAGAAGAAAAAAGCCAAACCCCCAAAGAAGTTACCAGTTGATATATACTTCCAGAATGCTTTTGCACCTCTCCTGGGGCGAGGAGTTTTCCATGAAATAGTGTCATGGGCCATGCCATGAACCCCAATATTTTTTCCCACCTTTCAAGATTGGCAGAGGGGGGGATGGGCATGCCATGAACCCTCAACATCTCCTGGGCCCTAGTGTCCATTCTCAACCTCCCCGGCACATCTCTGAACCATTCCCGCACATCCTATCACTGGATCCCAGGGAGAATTGATCACTCTTCACTCTCCTCCAAAGGAAGCTGTAAAGAGCAATGAGGTCACTCCTCAGCCTCCTTTTCTCAAAACTGGACAAGCCCAGAGTCCTCAGCCACTCCTCACAGGACTGGCTTCCAGCCCTTAAACCAGCTTTCCTGCCCTGTCCTGGACACATTCAAGGACCTCGCAATGGTGGGGCCTAGAACTGCACACAGCACTCCAGCTGAGGCTGCACTAATGCTAAAAACAGAAGGATAATCACCTTTTTTGACTGTCTGGTTATGCTGTGTTGGATGCACACAAGTATATACAGCCAACCCACAGTTAGGGCAACCCCTGGGACTGTGGTGCTCCCCATGAGCTCTGCTCTCTCTCTATACACACTGACTACATTCTGGCTCCGTGTCAAGAGGTGAGCAGGCTGTGCATACCTATTCCTCCTGAAGGAAACTGCCACATAGCAGACTCATGCTCTGACAGGGAGGAATGGGGCTCTATTACTGAACACACGCAGCAGAAGTGTCTTCCTTGCTGTCAGCACACCCAGTTGTGCATCCCAAAACCACAACCACAGGACACCTTCTGGTTCACAGCACAGACCCAAGCATTTCCTTCAGCGTTCAGCTACCAAAACCCTGCCCCAGCCAGTACCAAAAGACTGAGATCAGTCTCAGGGAGAGTCCGACACTCAGGGTCCAACTTTTATCAGTCTCCCCCATTCTTCACACCCACATCCACCCCCCACACAAAAGAAAATATGGAGGAGATTCCTTTCTTTCCATATCCACAGAGAACCACAAAGACCTCTCTTCTGTTATATTTGCATATTGAAAACTTACACCCTTCCGTTTTCCCCACTTTTATAAAAAGTTTGAAATCAACCTTTCCAATAATGCATCTAGGCCCAGCACAAGGTTACATTAATCTACAAAATGAATTTCAATGTATCAGAAATATGAACAGAGAAGTTAATAACATGAACTCAGGACAGCAAACCCTCCTGCTTGTTGGCTTGTTGGCTCAAGACACCCGCTCCAAAATACTGCGGCACTACAACTTGTTTTTGGACCTTTAACCTTAAGGTTACTGGCCATACTTTACTGCAATATCTGAAGTCCAGTTCCATTCATTGTTTTAAATTTAGAAAGCTACTGTGTGGTGTTTGCAACATTAAGTCTTCTCCTGCAAGGATGACATTTTTGTCACCTCCTTTTTCATGAGAAGGGTCTGCAGCAAATTTCTACCTTCAAAGAAATCTATTTAACATTTTTTATATGTATCAAATATGGATCTGAACTTCGCACTGCTCTAAGTCCTTAAGTAAGAAAATACACTGTTAATCTTCTTCAGAGCTATTCCTAATATACCACATACTTCCATTTACTGTAGAAATACATTTCTGTTTCTAAGAAGCTACATTTAAAAAAAAAGCTCAAATACTGACTACTGTCCAAAATGTGCATGCCTCAAATTCATTAAAACACTCTGAAAATATGTATTTGAATATTTTCCAGTCAAGGGAACTGTTAAGTTGCACATAATGAAACCTAACTCCTAAAGATCTGAGTCTAAGATATGCTCCACCTATTTGACATAGGAGAAATTTCTTTACATAGAAGATGTGAATTTTGCAAACTACCAATTTGCGTGTCAAGCAGAAGGAGCCTGAATAAGCACACATGCAATAAGGGCCTTTAATTGACAGATGTATGGATTTAATACGAAAAAAACCCCAAAACCAACCAAACCCAAACACCCCAAACACTATTTAAAGCCAGCAAAGTAAACCAAGCCTGTGAATACGCTTATTTTCCTCGACCGATGTATTTAGTGGGGAATATCCACACAGAGTTCCATGCTGCTCCAACTAAACCTGCTTGTGACTTCGCAGCGGTGCATCACGAAACTGAGGAAAGGCACAGGCCGCCCAGGTATCTCAATGGAGGTAGAAAGAGTACGTACGGACTCACGCAGCCCTTTTCGATTTCCTTTCTCCCTTTCTTTCTGCCGGATTTACTCCATCCTCGGAGCTGTGCCCATGCGGGGTCCCCTCGATCAGGGGTGGCACCGTCCCCCGGCCACCCCTCTCCGCCGGGGCGGGCGGCACCGAGGTGAAGCAGCGCCTTCCCCCGGCGGTGCCCGCGGGCCAGGCCTGGGCCTGGTGCTTTGGGAGGCGGCCGAGCAGGGCCAGGCCTGCGGGAGGCCCTGATCCGGGCTCCATCTTCCTGCCAAAACCTCCCGCTCCGCTCCGGAGCGCGGCCGCCTCCCCGCCCCCTCCCTCCTGCCCCCGGGGAGAGGCCCCGCGGGGCGCTGCCCTCCCGTCACCCTACAGCGTCCGGGATGGGGGGAGAAGGGGAGACCCCTCCGCTCACCTCGGGCTGCTGCTCCGCGGGGCTCGGCACCCCGGTGCGGGGCTCGGAGCCGGCGGGGCTGCGGCCGCTCCCCGCCCCGGCCGTTACCGGTGGTGCCGCGGCGGGCGAGGGCTGCGCCCCGCCGGCCCCGTCCCGCGCCGCTCCCGCTGCCCCAAGGCCGCGGGCGGCGGCTGCGGAGGGACCGGCGGCCGAGGCAGGCGAGCGCTCCCCCGCTGCTCGCCGACTCTTGCTCCTTGAAGCCTGCCCGGCAGATGTTGGTGTCCGGGAGGGATGTCCTTTGTCTCGGTCCCGTCCCGAGCCTCTCCGACCAAGAAGCAGCCTTTCTTCTTCCTTTTCGTAAAATACAAGGGAAGTTACTACAGGCTTTGGAAAGGCTGCCTTTAGAAATTAAAGGCACGCAGTCACCGAGGACGACACGTTTAAACCTGTGGAGCAGCGAACTCTTCAGCGGGATGGGGAGTCCCCCGGCGGCGCGGCAGGGCAGCGGTGGGCCGGGAGGATCCCGCCTGCCCGCCGAGCCGGACGGGGAGCTGGAGGGCTGCAGGATCCCGCCTTTCTGCCGAGCCAGACGGGGCGCCTGAGGGGCTGAGAGCATAGGGCTAACTCCAACGGGAGAAGGTGTGGGTTTTCCATGAGTGTTTTCCTGACTGTGTGCAGGAGGACACCATGTTCCAGTGCGAGGGTAAGGCCGAGAGTGTGCTTAACCAAAGTAATGTCAGGTAAAGTTGTAATTTTCAGTGAATATATGTATTGTATCGTGCAGGTAGAATAATTCCAACAGCTACAGATTACATCAGATCCTACTAATTTTTTTCCTGTAAGGGTTTCAAATTGTATTTTTCCATGATAAATGGTGTGCAGCCTTTGTGGCCACAGGGAAAATTTCAAACAGTTTGTATTTAATATAAATTATGTTGGGAAATTCAGCAGAGGAGGTAATCACTGCACATTTACAACACCTCATCTTTATTGAGTAGTTCCATTTGGCCAGGGAGACACCACTGTGTTTTCCAAAGTACACAGATTTACTGAGACACCAACTTTCCTTCCTGAACCATGAAATTCTGTTGCGCCAGAGTTGATGTGGGCACATATGCTGCAAACACCAGCTTTAAGAAAAGAAGTAATAATTTGGGTGCTTCAGCTTTTTGTGTCCTAAGAGTACCTCGGCATGCTCCAGTCAGTAATGGGCATTCAATCCAGAGGAACAGGCTAGAGCTAGTCTGAAGGAAAACCTGAACATATGTGACATGTGGATGTCCGGTTCTCAGTACTAGTGACTTTTGCTTCAGCAGATCTGCTGCTGTTGGTCTACTAAAACAGGCATTGCCAGAGGAAGATGCTTTATCAAGGCTTTAGTGTGGTAAAGCTTAATTAAGAGAGGACTTTGAAAACTTGTCTGACATTTACAGCTTCCATGAGTCAGGCCTAGCGGCAAATATGCAGTACAAGTTGATGAGCATGTTATGTGAATGGTTGGAGCACTCACTTAGAGAGCAAGATGCTCAAGTGCAGTCCCTTCTGCGCCCAAGAAGTTTCATACCCCTCTTAAAATGCCCTAATGACAACATCATAGTCTGTTCAGCATACATTCCAAGGATCTCTTGCTGTGAAGGTGGATTTTATATCAAACCAAATGCTAACTGTGTAAGAAAGTGTTGGAGCTTCTCTTCAGCTGATGAGGGGAGGGGTGTATGAAATGTGCAGAAATATGTGGATCTTAGTTGCTTACTCTAGTATCTGTTTAATATAAAATACGCAAGTAGGCCTTGGAATGAGAGCTATAACCGAGATTTCTATGCTGTAAAGGGAGGGCCATCACCCTGTCATTCTTTCACTCTTACTTTGTTCCAGAGCTTGATTAATCTTTAATTACTACCTGTGAGTGGTACAGCCTCACTTGGCAGGAGTGGGTATTCTTTAACCCACATTAGTGCCAAGTTCTTCCCTTGTATAGCTTGGTGACAAAAGTGCTCTCCTAAAACATACATGGATTTACTAAGAGGAGACCAAGAGCATTTGCAAGGTATTTGTGAGGATTATAGAGGGTACCTGCAACTGGAGAACACAAAAATGAGAGAGCATTTTGATTGTGGGGTGAAATACAATGACATGTTGGCCATGGCTATTTGGGAAATGTCCGGCGTAACAGAGGTGTCATCCAGGGCCCATCCCACCATCCAGCCAAGAGCAGAGCAGCTGAGGTGGGGGAGCACCAGGGTAAGCCCCAGCCCCAGCCATCGGGCACCTCCCTGTGGGCAGGGATGGGCTGAGGCTCGGTGAGGCCCATGGCTGGGCAGGGCAGGGCTGTGGAGGGCTGGGGACTGGCCTTTCTGCAGTGTCGCTGGGGCAGGGGCTGACAGCTCTGGGGGCTGACATGGTGTCCTGGGCCCTGGACAGGTCAGGGCAGGTTGGCAGGGGCAGCCAGGCCTGGCGGTGCCCTCAGGGCACTGGTGGGAACTGTTAAAATGGAAAAATTATCTGCATGTTTTGTGGTATGGAGGAGGATACCATACATGTTCTACAAGATGTTTTAATTTGAGAGGACAGTGGGAAAACTGTCCTGGGAACTGAGAAATAGACTCTTCAGTAATCTCTCTCCTACAGCACTCTCAGAGTAATCATTAACTCTGGAGGAAATTTGACTTCAACTAGCTAATGGTGCAGGTATAATAATGAGTCTAGCCAGATTCTAAGTTTATTGAATCTTTTCCTTCCTGCCACGGCACATTTTTCAATTTTCAAGCGAGCGGCTTTGTGGTGCTTAGTTGCTGGCTGGGGTTAAACCACGACAAATGCCTATAATACTTCCATTTGTTCAATCTTTCCATCTCTTAATTTACTTGAGGAAATAATTTATGTATTTTTATCACAGGAAAATAAAACATTTAAAAGAAAGGTAGAATGAGCTGCTCTCCTGTCCCCTCTGTGTCTCCTTCATTCCAACAAATGCCACCAGCTGTAATTAAGCAGTTTGAAAATATGCTGCTCCATATAGTTTAACAAATTTTATTTTCAAGTTTGGGTACCTCAGACTCTTTTACAATTAAACCTTCTTTTCTTCAAATAAAACAAGTTTCTTTTAAAGATTTGTCTTCACATAACAAGTCTTGCTGGATTTTACTGAGACAGCCATGCAGTTCATTTATCTTCCTTTCTTCCAAACACAGAGGGAATTCAGCGTAACTATAAAGAAACGTATGCAAAGACACTGAAACCACTGATACAGTTGGAGCAATAGAAAGGTCACAGAACCAAGGACTTGGTTTTTAACACTTAGCTACCTCTCTGTTAATTTTTAATGGCATACATTAGATATTTGTTCTTTTCTAACAACTGCATTGCACTTCTTCCCTGGCTGGGCTATAATAATTTTTGTGGGCAAGAAATAAACTGTATGAGAAAGGAAAGCAAACCACCATCTCTCAGAACCACAGTCACAAAGCATACAAGGGCAATGTTTCACCTTTCTTCTTTTTCTTTCCCAAATGTTGTCAATTCCGATACTCAAAATTTAAGTATATGCCTTGGGACTTTGTGTCTTTTGATCCTGTGTTGTGTGTGTAAAAGAGGATGCTAGATGGCATCACATGACAATGGCTTACGTGCTTGTGAAACTGGGCATGAGGGGTATTCTGTTGTCAGTGGCTTGAGAGAACAATGGCTTGAGAGATGCAGGAAACATCCACTTAGGAAGGAACAGTATGGAGGTGTCTGCTAGAGCAGGCGAGGTAAGGTTGCACACAGACACACTCGGAATTCTAGTCTAAATTCTCAAGTGTGAGCTTTGCTGACTTGGTGTTTTGACACACATAAAATAGGAACGAACACTTTCAGTGATGGCACAGTACTTTGACAATGATATTTTTCACAGTCTTTAAAATCAAAGAGATGTTCAAGAGAAACAAACAGCTTGCAGTTACCACATAGGTTTGAAACTCAGAGTGGAGCTGAGAAAAATAGATGTAATTAATGATAGGTAAGCCAAAACCAGTTTCAGGGAAATCAAAAGTAGTTGTGAAAGTATGCTGAATTTCAGAAATCACTTCAGTCAAGAAATGAGGATAGTTCATTAATGTTAACATTTTCCATATATTTTCAAAACAAAATGCTTTGTTTCAGAAAAATAACATAACCTAGTGTTTGAAGCAAAGTTTTTTGACTTTGAGAGTAACATTTTATTTGAAAAATGTTCTATACCCTAGAAAATAAAATACATGTTTTAAAAGGGACGTGTTTTCATAATAAATGAAATATTTTGCTCCCTTGCTCTAGGCATGGCTTCACACTCCCTTTCAAGCCCATGGACAAAGATCAGCTTTTTCAAGTGCAAGTTCAGAGCATGTAGGTTAAGTTCTTGTGCTTAACTTAGGAGCCTTTCTGCTTCCATTTATTGCAAAGGAACCCAGAAAAAGGAATTTCCCCAAAGTCCTCTTCTGTGAACACCAATGCAAATGTGAAATTCCCAAAAGACATGGCTACATAAACAAGAATCCCATGTTAACCAGATGTACATTACTATTTCATTTAGCTCCATTGCAGCTACGTTTCTGACAGGGATGTACATAGGTGAGAATAAAAACAAGGTGTAAGGACTGAAAGACCTGTTACAAGAAGAAGTTCTGAGAATAGAGAATAGTATCTCTGTATTATCATTCTCTCTTGCCTCCTCCTTTGTTTTCATGCTAGGTTGTGAATGCAATGCAGAAGTCTGCTATGTTGCTTCTTTTCCTGTATCACTGAATTTCTATTTGTTTGCGTGATTTTGGAATTGAGATTATTAATGAAATTGTATTGCCAAGCATACCAGGGTCCTTCTGGGACCCTGTGTGTTGTCACACCTAATCCAGATGCCTTATTATTATATCTGAAACTTCTCAGTTAATAAATAGAAACTGCACACCTAACTATCTGCACCATACGTCGCCTCATTCAGTTCACCGTCTCTATTTGAGGCAGAGTAGCTTTAAGAGTCATTCCTTGCTAACTGCCGCCCTCTGATGTTGCTATATATCAACAGCAACTTGGAGGAAATTCCTTAGTTTTCTGTCTTTGGAGCACTTTGAACATTAGTGTAGTCTTCGTCATCCACCCTTTCACTTCAAAACTGAAGACTGATGAAAAAACTTTCTAAAACCAGTCTAATTTTTATGAATACCTTTGAAAAATTTTTTGCATTACAGCTGTATTGCTTTGCTATTTTTTGAATTAAAAAATAGAGAATCATAGATTCATAAAATATCCTGAGTTGGAAGGGACTCACAAGAATCATTGAAGTCCAACTCCCAGCCTTGCACAGGACAACCCCAAGAGTCACACCATGTGCCTGAGAGCATTGTCCAAATTCTTCTTGAACTCTGTCAGGCTTGGTGCTGGGACCACTTCCCTGGGGAACTTGTTCCAGTGCCCAACCACTCTCTGGGTGAAGAAGCTTTTTCTAATATCCAGCCTAAACCTCCCCTGACACACCTTCATGCCATTCCCTCTGGTCCTGTCACTGATCATAATGTTGGCATTTTTCCTTCTAGTCTTTCTCCTTCTCTGTTTCTGAAATTGCACAAGGGATGGTTGATGTGTCAAAGAACTTTTTCCCCCATGTTTATATCTAAATAATATCTTTCATGGCTTATGGTCTCATTCAAGAATTACTGTGTAATTCTGTGCACCTGGTTCTAGAACAGAGTGACAATGATAATGCTTTCTCTTTGAGCAGATTATTTTGTAGTGTTGGCATTACACACTGTTCTTTACATTACTGTATCAGCCTGAAATACTGACCTTGGCTCAGTATTTTAGGGCCAATGCCAAGGACCAGGAGGTTGTCAAGCATCTAGGAAAAATGACACCTGATGCTTTAATCATACTACTTTCATCTTGCTTTAAGGAATTTGATACTTAAACTTTTATGCTTGGTGTTTCAGTATGAAATGCTGAATTTTCTGAAGCTTGTTTTCTCCTAATCTTGTTTTTAGGGGTCTATCATTATCCGTGGTATTATTTTCAGTTATCTTACAGGGTTGAAGGTGTAAATTCCCCTCTCATACTCATTTTATCTGGCTCTGGTCTAATACCTTTTTCTTCAGGTAAATCAAAGAAATTAATTTACTGTAACAGTGATTGTCTGCTCAGTTCTGTTTTAGGCTCTCATATTTTGTCTTATCCATAGTGCTATAGAGTTGTCATGCTCTTCCTCATACTGGCATCTTTAGAATGTCATCAATTATTAATTTCCCATCTATAATTTCTTATGTTATTTCAAGTTCTTATTTCTGAATGTCTTCTGCAGGTAAAATTTGTTGGTGATACCTTTGAAGCATCATGTTCCAAATGAAATGCTCAAGATGGGTAACGTATTTTTCTTTTTTTTTCAGTCTGATCTTTCAAGAAAAACTTGTAAATTACATCACCTAGAATGAGAAAGGTAATGTGACCATACCTGCAGAATGAAAGAAGAAATTTCTGTGGTTGCCAAAGCAGAATTCAAGCCTCAAGTTTTTTACTTTCTTGGCAGATTTCCCCTGAGAACATGGTTGTTGGTTTGGGGTTTTTTTTAACGTTTGTGGGGTATAACACAGAATATGTCCCTAATATGAATTGTTTATCCAAAAAAAAATTGAAACCATTTGATATAGTTTGAAACAATGAACAACTAGGCACATACAGGATTAGATTTTCTGTGGTAGCTAAGAATACTGTATTTTCCTTACGAAAAAAAAAGGATGAGAGATCTCCAAAAATGTGCATTAGATTGCATGCTATCTTACATAGGCTTTGCTTTCAGTTTGCAGAATCACAGAGTCACAGAAAGATTAGGGTTGGAAGAGAACTTAGAGACTATCTAGGTTCAATCCCCCTGCTATGGGCAGGGACACCTACCCCTAGACCAGGTTGCTCAAAGTTCCATCCATGAGATGGGGCATCCACAACTTCTCTGGGAAACCTGTTCCAGTGCCTCACCACCTTCACAGTAAAGTGTTTCTTCTTAATATCTAATCTAAACCTATTGTATTTTAGTTTAAAGGCGCTCTCCCTTGTCCTGTCACTTAAATTCCCTTGTCCCTTTTCATCTTTCTTGTAGGCTCCCTTCAGGTACAGCAAGCTTGCAAGTAAATCACCTTGAGGCCTTCTCTTTTCCAGCCTGAACAATCCCAATTCCAACCAAAACTTTCAGCATGAAAATATCGTGCTCTGTTAAGTCTAACACCAATTTTTCTGGAGTCTGGTAAGTTCCTTATTGCTTTTTTGGCATGCCTGGAGGTCAGTGTACATCTAGGGCCATGCTGGCTATCTTGGCTTTGCTGTCAGTGGAAAATAGCATTGCATCCCAGGAGCAATCAAGTTCAGTTTGAGGTCACACTTGCCTTTCTCTGCTCTGTGGCTGTGTCAGTCACAGCAATAAAGAACCAGGAGGAATTTACTTCTGGCCTCTGCCCAATTTTTCTACAATTTGAGTAGTCCAGACATACTGTCTTTGAAGAATGAAGAGTGACAGCAACCATAATACCCCAAAAGGTGGCCCTTGATACTGACAGTGTTAAATTCGTTTCACTAACCTGCCTGCAGCCATTCCACTCCTGGGTGGACCAAGGGCAAGCAGCCCATATCCTTCTGCAGGCCTGCCAGCATCTGCAGAGCACACTCTGATGGACCTGGAATAAAACCCTCCTTGGTGCCAGAGAAGCCTGGCTGAGTTGCCAGTTTAGGGACTCTCTAAACACAGACACAGAGACTAGTTTAGAAAGAAGACATTGTTTATCCTGTGCAGGGTGCAAGGTGGAAGTCTTCCACAAATCAAGCACACCAATTCTCAAAATTTTACACTATATATATGTTTTAGCAAACAAATTACAGTTCATTGGCTACAAGTTACCTAGTTTTCTTATTAGTTTTCTTACTAATTAGCATTCTACTTTCTATTGGTTAAATGATTCTCTCAGTTCTCATGCTAATTAGTCCACATGCTCAGTCTTTCTCATCTTTTGAGTTTCTTGAGTCGGGTGGTTGCAATCTCCCACTGCTGGACTCAAGACGCCAGCACGGGGACCTGTGGTGCCTTTGCATCAGGCAAAGCATCGCCAGCTGGTCCAGGGAGGTGCCTTTGCATCAGGCAAAGCATCGCCAGCTTGTCCTACTCTGCTCTGCACTGGTGCGGCCTCACCTTGAATATTGTGTGCAGTTTTGGGCACCACAATGTAAGAAAGATATTAAGCTATTAGGGAGTGTCCAAAGGAGGATAACGAAGATGGTGAAGGGCCTTGAGGAGAAGCCATATGAGGAGTGGCTGAGGTCACTTGATCTGTTCAGCCTGGAGGAGACTGAGGGGAGAGCTCATTGCAGTTACAACTTCCTTGTGAGGGGAAGAGGAGGAGCAGGCACTGATCTTTTCTCTGAAGTGACCAGTGACAGGACCTGAGGGAATGGCCTGAAGTTGTGTCAGAGGAGGGTTTAGGTTGGATATTAGGAAAAGATTCTTCCCCCAGAGGGTAGTTGGGCACTGGAAGAGGCTCCCCAGGGAAGTGGTTCCAGCACCAAGCCTGACAGAGTTCACAAAGCATTTGGACGATACTCTCGGGCACATGGTGTGACTCTTGGGGATGGTCCTCTGTGGGGCAGAAGTTGGACTCCATAGTCCTTGTGAGTCCCTTTCAACTCAGGAAATTCTGTGATAAGGCAAGATTGTTTCGTAATCCCCTTCTCATTCTCCATAACTCTCCGAGCAAATTGTTAACTGTTTCTGACTCTCGAGATGTCAGCATCGGCAGGGCGCGGGTGGGCAAAGAGACAGGAGATGAAATGCAGAGGCAGATAGGCACACTGTGACCGGGTGTCCCTCTCTGCGGGCGGCCTGGGGCGGCGCCGCCACCATCTCTGCTCAGGGCACGTCGCCGTGGGCGGCGCCGAAGCCGCCATCTCTAGGGCGGGCACCGCCATCTTGGCACCGGGCACGGCACCCGGGCGGGGCCGGCGCGGCGGGGCCGGGCGCGCTCGCGCAGCTCCATCACGTCCGGCGGCGGGCCCAAGGCAGGGGCGGGCACGCGCGGCGCGGCCAATCAGCGTCGCCCACGACCCTCCCCGCTGGAGGCGCAGCCGGCGGTCGGTCGGGCCGGGCCCGGAGCCGCCACTGTCGGGACCGGGCGGCGGCTGAGCGGGAGGAGATGGTGTCCCCCGGCGCCTCCGCCGGGCGGCTGGGCTCCGCGCTGCCCTTCCTGCTCGTGCTCCTCGACCTGCAGTACCAGGGTGAGCGCCGGGCGGGAGTCACTGAGGGGGCGGCGGGGGGAGCCCCGGCCCGGCCTGGCCTGGGGGCCGTGTGGCTCCGGGGGCTGTGCCACCCCTCCGCCCGCGGCCCGCTGGGCCTGGGACAGGCCGCGGCTCGGCCCGCGGCTTTGCCAGCTGGGTGCTGTTCGTCCTGCCTCCGCTCCTTCTGCCAGGCTGTCAGTCGGGCCGTGCGGTGTCCGCCATGGCGGCGGGGCACACACACCCCCCCGGCCGTGGGACGGGGGAAGTATTTAGAGAAAGGGTGTGAGGAGGGAGGTACAGCGCTGCCACCTCATCAGTCGGGGCGGTGGCAGAGGGTGCGTAATGAGGGCACCGCTGCTGCCGGTGAGCTGCTGGGGTTAATCGGAGTTCCTGGTGGTGCGGCTTGACGTGGCTTGGTGTGTGTGTTCGCCTCGCTTTCCTGGGATTGCTGATGGATGGGGTGAGGCTACCGACAGCCACTGTGAGCCCTCGGGATGCCGTGGTGTCTTCGGGTGCCGCTGAGGGACAGCATCGGCCGTTCCGTGCTGTCCGTGAATGTCTCACTCCGGTATGGATTTCGTGTAGTTCCCAAGTTCAGAGGTTTTTCCAGTGGCCCTTCTCGGCCACAGCCGGTATTAGTGCCACTCATACAGATTCGCTGAGGCTTCTGACAGTTGTTCCTGATTTGTGTTTTGTTGTTATGGTTTCTGTTGTTCCTTTATTTTTTTTTCCCCCTCTCACCATTAGTATTTGAGGTTCAGCTTATCTGCACTTTGTGTGGGTTGTTTACTTTCAGAGTACACTGTCAGCAACACTTGTGTAGCCAGAATTTTTTCACAGGCTTCTGTTAAATTTCTAACTCAGTTATACAATAGTGTTTGTTGTCAGAGTTTCACCTGAGGGATGTTCTTTAACTGGCAGTGGCAGATGAAGTGGAAGTGAAGGTGTCAATAGTCAGAATAAGTCTGTGGGCTGAAGGCTAACATTAAAAATTCAGTTGATACACCAAATTAAAGAATAGTTCAGCTGACCGGGTGGCGACAGGAACATACTGTGGCAAAGATACTCTGTCTTATAAGACTACATACTGTGGTGTTAAATTGCCTTTTTTTAATATGCGTTCTAGTGGTGTTAGAAGACAAACAATAACTTTTGTCAAAGTATACTTTTCCCCCTGAGATTTTGACAGTGCTGCTCCTGCTAGGATTCTTTTGTTTAGAGTTGCCAGCCTATTTCAAGTATGTGATTTAATGGCTATTTGGACTTATAAAGTCACATTGCTTAATTTGGGGGACATTTTTTTAACTTCAGTTAATAAAGATGTAGACTTCAGTTACAGAATGAGAAGCGGTGATTCTGGATCTTATTTACTAAGCTACTCTCTTAGTTCATGAGTTCATTTTTCCAGAATGTGTAGTTAGAGAACTTAGGGGAGAGGGGCTTACATTATTTAAGTATCTAGATTCCCCCCCCACCCCCCAGTATTACTCATCTACGAGCTCAGAGATGAGTTCATATTCACATCTAAATTTGTATCTTAATGTCTTTATAATAGAAGTCTACCTTGTGTCATCTGAGTCATGAATCTGTGGAAGAATCATTCTGTATTAACTTTGTATCTTACAATTATGTCTATTTGTATCTGGCTGGAAAATGCACCAAAAAGGTTTCTGAATACTTGGTGACTGTGACAGGTTGCTGTTGTACTCCCTGAGTTCCACCTGTTCAAATACCCGGACTTGTGCTGGATTTGACACAGATCCTCTCTTGGGAAGATCCATTCTTCATGGCTGTTTGTCCACACTAATCACAACAGAAAGAGGCTGCTAAGGAGGACAGAGGAGTGTTGTTCATTTTCACCCTCTCCTCCCTGGCAGTAGAAGAAAGGAAATGTAATATGGGGAAGAATAAATGGGCTCTGAGTATATAGAGCTCAGTTTGTTACTGTCAGACCACAAGCATCAAGTATTTCTTTTCCTCCCCCCACTGTGTGTTTCAGCTCTGAGTTTAAGAGCTTTTTTTTTTAACTCGCTCCAAATAGCAAAGGCTACTTGGGGGCGGGGCTTTTTGTTGGCCACTCAGCTATATTTACCAACTTGCTTTGCAAACAGAAGGAATAAAAACTTGATGGGTGGAAGTTGCAGTGGCTTAACTGGATACTCTGAGCTTAACTGAACCTCAGAGGTATTGCTTCTGAAACTGTGGTTGCTTGTCCATATCTTACTTTGTTCAGTGTTGTGCTTGAAAACCGTGCTTGCAGACATACATAAATTACAGCCTAAACCTGTTTAAAAATAACAGCGAACTTAAGACCGGTTGTGCTAAACACAGGGTCATGCTGATCAAAAAACTTTGCAAAAGACAAGATAAGGCAATCATTAAACTCCTCCATGTAGGAAAAAAAGGTTTAGATGAGTGTAGTTAAGATTAGAGACACGTGCGCTTCTTCTTTGCCTTTGAAACAACTCTTTCTGTTACAGAGTAGGAATTAATTCTTATTTATTTTCACAGTCTTGTTACTCAGCATAGGAACAAGATTTAAAAAAAAAGGCAGAAATTTTATGGAGGAGGGAAAAGAGGAGTGTGTAGATAAATGTAACATCTTGAAACTCTTCTATTGTAACATCTTGAAACTCTAAGCCCTATTGCAGGGCTTCCTTGAGTTTTTTACACTGCGGATGTGACCGATTATATGAGGATATGGTTGAAGTTTGTATACTTAGGTACCTACATATTAGCACCAATTATTCTAATAAAACAGAAATCCTACCAGGAAGTTACAATTTGCTTGAAGTGAGTGCATTTATCTGGAAAAACAGGTTACCTGCACCGGCTTATGTTCCCTGTGCCTTCTAACTGTTGTCCCGTGAGTTGTCAGGGCTGGTACCAATTATCTGGGAATAGTTTGGGGGTTTGTGTTTGATTGGATATTTTGGTGTTTGTGTTTTTTTGGCTTTTTTTTGACTCTTTCACTCTTGCAGCAGTACCAGGACTACAGACCCTCAATTTATCCAGAATATCTGACTTGATTTGACAGCTGGGGCTCCTGTGTGTGGTCATCTGAGGCCCTTGGTGAATAGATAACAATTAGTCAGGCTTTAGAAATAATATTCAAATTAAAATATTTGGAAGTTTTAAAAATAAGTATTATACTTGCATATCTGTTGTGTAAATTTAGTTTCTTGCTGGAGCATACAGAGCTTCTTCAGCTGGGCCCTTGGTATCCAGCTCCCCAATGACTGTGTATCTGTTGGAAAAGACTCTGTGGGGTGGGTTTGGTTTTTTTGCTCTGGCTGAACTTTAGTTTTTAGGCTCATTCCTAGACCAGACAGTGAATAGGTACCCAAATAGTTGCACAGAATCGGAGTCCTTGGACTCCTGTGCTTATGTTATCAGTTTTCAGATGTCTGTTGTGGGCTGGTTTGGTTAGAGCAGTTGTTTGCCTACAGCCAGACAACGAATAAGCAATAGATTTCTGTGAATAAGCAGCCCAACTATCAGGTCAGTGTACAGTGTTCCTGAGTAGTTACAGTAAATATCACTTTTCATCATGATTAAGCTGATGGTACAGGTTGCTTCTGGAGATTCACACATCAGTTTGTGATGTTCAGCTCTTTGCAGTGCCAAGGTTTAATGTATGTCAAGTATAATTAGTCTTGTTCTGCAGGGAACCTACAGTCCTTCACAATTTGCCTTCTTTATTTATGTTGCTCCTGCTTTTATTGTTTACTTGTTTGCCACTGTGCTCACCTGTCCCATTTCTTTTATTAATTGTCCTCAGTATTCTCACAGAAAAAGATGTCTCTCCTGCCTAAAGGATTATGTAGCTGTTGAACTGTACTGAACATAATGTGTTTGAAAGACACCAAATTGTGTAGGTGCAGCTTATTGTGGAAAAATATATTCTTGGAGCTATCCTGGTGTGACTAAATGGGAAACAAGGACACTCCTTCAGATGCTTGAAACTGTTTTGAGGGGGGTTTTTTTGTGTTGATTTTTTTCTCCAATGCTTGCTTTTATCATTTTAGAGGACACTGGACTACTTGATGATCAAAGCTAGAGAAGCAGCAAAATGGGCAAGGAAGAATGTCCTTTTTTTCTAAAAATTGGCTGTTTATGTAAAAACTTCCTGGAAATAGATATTGTGTGTGAAAAAAAAAATTACTGTCCATTATCTGTGGAGCTATTTGTATTGTATTCAGAGCTATACATACCTAGAATTTATTTTAAAATGTCATTTAATGAGATCTTCAAATTGTCTATATGATAAATAATTGTCATTTTAATGTCATCTACTTAAACCAAAAAGTATTCACTGGAAATTTGGGGCTTATTTCATAAAGTAGTTTCCATTAATTAAAAAAAGGAATTTGTTTGCTGTTATTGTTCTAAAACAAATAATTTATCTGAAGCCCTTGAGTCCAGTTTGCTGAATTATTATCAATCTCTTAGCAGACAAAGCTTTGTCTAGTGGGGTATTTTATTCACTTTAGTATAGACAGCTCCATGATTTTCTTATGGAACTAAAGGAATTATTAAACTGTATTAAGGGGTAGGAAAGAAAATTCAATTAAGATCCCAGGTGTTGTGAACTCCTGGGTCTAAAATCTTGATGACTTGGTGATAGGAAATTACTGTTTTTTCATTACAAATACTTTGTTGTTTAATTACCTTTCAGTGTGAGAAGTTTGGATATCAGTGTAGTATAATGCTTTTATTCAACCTGTGAGAAACAACTTCCAAGTGTGACTGCATTTTCATATTTAAAATTAATTCAAATGCCTGTCTGAATTAGCTCAATACAAAACCTGAGTAAAATAACTTAGAAATCACTGGAGTTTAATGTAATATGCTTATTCAGGATTCCAGTGTATTCCCTTGCTTAAATTTAGGCATTAGGAAAAGGAAACTACTCGTAGTGTAAAAGTTTTAATAGTCACAAGCTGGTAGGTAATTTGTAGTGAAATTCTGCCCTCATCTGAAGACTGCTGGAAGCAGGACCAATGAAAAACCTGTTGCTGAATTGATGTATGTACAGCCTGGACCTGCACTCAGCTGCTCATTTCTTCTCAACAATAGTCTTTTGCTGTTGGTTGAACAGCAGCAATTTATTAGCTTTGAACTGAAACTGGCACTTCAAAGAATTACCACTTCAGTATGGTTTTCGTGCTACTGGTTAAATGAAAAAGGAGTGAGAATTTTTAATTATTTTTGTCAAAACTTCACTCTGGAAGTGCGAACTATGGAGATGAGACAAAAGTGCAATAGATGAGAAGCCGGTCTCTAAGTAGCTAACAGTTCTCAGTTAAGTACTGATTTAACATCAGGGTCATGAAATTTAACTTAGCCTTTGTATATTTGTTCTGTGTGTGTGTGTGAGTACTTTTCCAGGTTCCTCTGAAGTTGAAAGCCAACACAGAAATGTAGTTGGTCAAACTGTATTTATAGCTGATGTAAAAATCTTGATGTGCAAAAGTGTATTACTGAATATATAGACAGGAGTAGAAATGCATATTTGGTGACTTGTCACAATGTGGTACTTTATGATGTTTTATCTAGTTTGACACATCCTTATTTGGACATGCTATGAGCTTATTAGGCTGCAGGTTGCTTTACAGAACCACAGAATCAATTAATTTGGAAAAGACCTCTCAGATAATCAAAAGTACAGGAAGATGTGACTTCTGCCTCTATTTCAATAACATGTTGTTAGATGTTTTATCACTGTATTTGTTTGGTATAATCCAACTGGTTGTTTCAAACCTTGATCTTTTTGTTTTTCTTTAAGGAGCTGAGTGTGGAATAAACGCAGAAGTAGAAAAACAACTTGAAATGGGAAAGAAATTATTGGCTGCAGGACAGCTAGCAGATGCTTTATCTCACTTTCATGCAGCTATAGGTATGTATCTCAGGGAATGACTCTTGCACTGAAATACCTTTGGGTGGGTTTTTTTGCTTCATTAAGTATCCTGCTTTCTTACAAATTGCATTCCATGAGTCATAGAAATTGGGGCACCCTTATGCAGCAGTTTGGACAGGAGCCAACAGAGATGCAGTAGAATATTTATCCTTTGGTTTTGATAAAAGAAAACTTAAATTAACTACATCATACCTAAACACAAAGTCACTGCTGTTCTACAGGTGAGCTGTATGAAAGGAATTATAATTGATTCTGGTATCTTTTAATGAGGTATTCCCTGTGTGTCTAATGCCATCAAGATGAGGTTTTATATTTATGACATTTTTCAAAGTATGTCTTTGAAAGGCTGACTTCTATCCAGGACTGTAAAAAAATTAATGTTTAGAATAGTCTTTCTCCCTTTTTGTTTTTTCTTAATTAAGTCTTGAAGTGTGTGATACCTCAGTGAAACTGGTGCTACAAGTTTGAGATACTGAATGTGGGGTGTAGAGCAAAATTGTCCCTCCATTGTACTTAATTAGCGAGTTAGTTCTTGTTTGGTGTTCTGCCTTTTCAACAAATTGAGGAGTTAAATGTTTGGTTTTAAGAATTTTAACGCAGCTTTGCTGATTAAAATCCTTTAATTGAAGCACAGAGACAGCATCAGTAAAGAGCAGAGTCCATTAACACCCCAATTTCTTAATTGCATGGTGGTTTTTTTTTAAAGTTATTGGACTTTGTTATAATGTGTACAAGTGCATAGTTTCCTCCGTGAAAAGAATGTTGCTAAGATGTTATACATTTATGGGTCATACTGTTGATATTTTTCTATTTATGCCTTGGTCCAGTAGTGAGATGTAAATGAAATATCAGAAATATTTTCCTTGCGTTCTCCAAGATCAACTTCCTTTATATAAGGGAGTGGAGGGGGCAACTTCCTTTTTTTTCTGTGTTGTGGAAGCTCCCCATTCCACCAAGAGGCATTCTGTTACTCCTTTTGGTTGCGTGTTGCTGCCAAAGCATTTCTGTGGGATCTGCATTACAGCATGGTTTACTTACTCCTTTACAATTGGTTGGGAAGATTTAACTTGGATTTGGTGAGAAGTCCAGTTCAGGCTGTGGCCGTGCAGTTGCTGGTGGTGGTGCAGAGGCAGCAGTGGTCTGAGGTGGGATGAACAGTGAGGTGCCTGCAGGTGAAACCCTCTGCTTTGCCAGCTGTGCTTGAGCAGCTTGTAGAACTATGGTGTAACCACTTCAGTTGTGACCTTGATGGGATTCTTAGTTGGATGCTAATTTGAGCCTGATTGCCTAATTTTCATCAGACTACTACTTCTTCGCATTTTGCCTCTTTGTTAAGATTTTAAGCATGATTTGCCAACTGTGCTTGTAGAGGAGGCATGAATTCTTTTTTATCTGTACTACAGGATTGCAGGCTGTGAGGTAAATAGATCTCTTTGTCTTGCCTCAGCCAGCCTGTTTTTGTTTTTTGCAAACATCTAAAATAGAAGAAAGCTACTGTCCATATTATCTCTCTTCAGTTGAATTTTCAACTCTTTCTTTAATCCCATCAAGTTGATGGCTTATAACTTCTCTCTGGGTGTCAGTTGCTGTTCATTGCTGGGGTACTGAGGCAATACTATCTGACTATCTGGTGCTTTTCTCTGTTAGCTTTTTCCTATCTTTCATCTTTGTGTATTAATGAAGTTCCTTAATTTCAATTGTTGATTTGTAGTTCTAGCCTACAGAGATGTATGTGAATTTATTTGATGCCCATAATCCTGGCAAGGTGGCATGCAGTGTGGGAGTTATTAAACTTGAACCCTGGAGATTAGCATTTCCACAGCCAAGACATTGTAGAGCAAGAGTGCAGATATATTTTCCAGTGAGAACTGAACTAGTGGTTTGGTAATGGAGATGGCCAGCTATGAAACTCAACATTTATTTGAAAATTCAACTTAACCTCAGATGAAGTGAGGAAGAAAAATGCTTCATATGGATGTTCTTGTCCACAAATTCTGATTATTATGTTTTTAATAGTACAGTAAAAAGTTTCCTGTCTTTTACTGCATAGGATTGGTTGGGTGGTTTAAGTTACTTTTCCTTGAGAGCCTACAGTAACTGTTACCTGTTTGTTTGAAATACTTGCATAGAGAAGAATGTTAAGAAAATTGTTCTTGGTTTCAGAGGCTGAGGTTTGCCTCCTGTACAAGTATATGTGTATGTGCTACCCTAGAGAGAGTTAAAATTGCTGGATCTTGGAATTTTGGCCAGAAGACAACATAGAGTGTATGGGCCCTGAAGTTAGCCTTTAGGCTTTGATAACACATGCATTTGTCTGCTGATGAGAGGGGGTGTTGGTGCCCATTTTATTATTAGAGAAAGAAGTTACTGCTATTTCAGTGGATGATATAAAGAGTTTGTGTCTGTGATGGCATTGGACTAACGTACTCATCATTTTAGGATCATTTTCTTGCATCCTATTTGGTGATCAAGGACTGAGCTGGAAAATGATGAATTAACATGCTTTCACATGTAGGCCTACAGCTGGAGGTAAAGGGTTAGTATGTAGTGGCTGTTCTGTGCAAAGCTAAAGAAACATGTACATATTTAACCACTAGTGCTCTCAATTATGTGGCATCTACTGTGTTTCTGTAATCTTTATTGTTACATTATCAAACTGCATAGAAAATACTGCTTGGATAATGTTACAAATGCTGTGTCCTAATAAATACCATTGTTTCCAGTGGCTTAAAAGTAAGTTAATATATTTTTAGTCATTACAATTCTACTGTACACAAGGTTTCAGTTGCTTTAAGATACTATTCTGATTATTGTTTGTTCATTTGCAGAAGGAGACTCTGATAACTACATTGCTTATTACAGAAGAGCCACAGTGTACTTAGCCATGGGCAAATCTAAAGCTGCAATTCGTGATTTAAGTAAAGTGGTTGAATTAAAGCAGGATTTCACATCAGTAAGTATTACTGGAATTGAAGATGAATCAAGTGTAAAAAAAAAAAAACCTGCTTCAAAGAAGGTTGGGGGTTTTTTGTCAGATTTTGCTCAACAGGAATAGAGAATACACTCTGAAGGCTTTAAATAGGATAAAATAATAGTGGTGTATGTGCTTTAATTTGCAGCTGTGCTGAGTACAGTCTAGCCAGTTATTTGAACAACTAGTAGTTTTATTAAGTACATGTTCTTAATGGATTTTTGCTAAACTCTTCCCTTTTCTCACTTGTGGTTATTCTTCTCTTTGTCACCAAGGCTGTGCCATCTGGGGCAGGAGAAGAGAGCACACAGATTTCTTTTTTTTCTGTCTTAATCAGCATTTGATTTGAGACATCTCTTCTCCATAGGAACTGTCCTAATCTCTCTGCCTTCCTATGGGATTGTTGCAGGTTCTGATTACCTTACCCCTTTCTCACTTGAGCATACTGTATATGGAGGCTGCCTCACTACGTGCAGAGTGATGCTGGAGTCCTCTCCATCTGATTCTGTCATCTGCCTTTTCCATGGGCAGTGGCATGTCCTGTATAGTTTACAATGAAGAAGCAAATGTTAAATTAATTGTTGTAAGAAAACATTCTATCATAAATCAAAGCCTTATAAATAAATGACTTGTCTTTTCACATTGTTTCTATTATTCTGAATTTAGTGGAAGAATTAAATGTGATAATTATTTATTGTTTATTATTTATGCTGTTTTCTTAATCTGAAAGCAGTTATAATCAGGAAAGTGATGTAAAGTCAACATTCACTTTTGTTTGTGCAACTCTTCAAATGAAGAGTTCTTTCCATGAGTTGCAGGTGCTCATAAAAACTGTGACTGCTCTTTGTCCCTCAAAAACAAAGTATTGCTCTGGTGCAGAACAATACTTTACCATTAAAGAGGCTTATAAGAACATTGTTAAATGTAGAAGACAAAGAATGGGTGTTGTGATCTCTATTTCAGCTTGTTAGCTGTACTGAAATCAAACTTCTTTTTTCCTGCTGAAGGAAACTGAAGTTTCATACTTTCAAACTTGTGTTCATACTTTGCTGAATTCCTGTTTGTAAATCAAAAGAAATTATTTGATGTTTCTTTTCAGGCAAGATTACAGAGAGGACACTTACTGCTTAAGCAAGGAAAATTTGATGAAGCAGAGGATGACTTTAAAAACGTGGTAAGGTGGAAACCTAAGTTGAACTACATCACTGCTTTCAAGGTTGGGTTCTGAGCCAAGGTCATATCTCAGCTCTGATGCTCTATGGTATTATGGTATGCATGCCTGGATTTGTCTTTCCTGCTCTTTAAAGTGGTAGCTAAGCTACCTGGTATGAATAAATGACCAATAAAGTTGCAGTATAGTGATGAGGATGAAATCGAGTGTTGCCTGAAACAATGTAGCGCTTTGAAAAGTCTTCTTTGCGGTACTTGACTCTTCATGATCTCTGCTTGATGACAGCTGTACTAGGGAGCAATCTTCATTCATAAAGAAATAAGTGATATGGGACTTGAAGTACATAGTTAACTCCAGTTTACATCACTATATTGTCGTCTCCCTGCGAAATCACGAGGGAAATCACATGGATCAACCTTTAAAGGTTCCTATCTCTTTTCACTGATTGCAGAAGAATTGTGGGCTTTTAATTTAGTCACTGAGCTGTTAAATCAGTGAATTTCAGTGGCATGCTTCTGTCTGGTTTCTAATCTGCAGCTGAGTTCCCCATCTTTGATGAATGTGTTGACGATACTTACTCTCCATGATCGGGAAGTGCCCAAAGTTTTCATACACACAGTTGGATATTACCCACCTAAAACTCACTTGGGCTGTTTATAGTTTTGATGGGTGTTTTTTAGCCCTACACTGCAAAAGTAAACTGATCTAACCCCAGAAGAAAGGTCCTTAAGAGAATGTGAAGCTTGATTTCCTCTCTATTGCACAAAATTCATGTAAATATGAGTATAAATAAGATTAATTCTTATTCTTGCTTATTCTTCAGGAGTTTCTAGTTTGAACAGCTGTCTGTTATGCCAAAATAAATAGAATTTGCAGGTGTAACTAGTGTCATCATGTTAGCTTTCCTCGAAGAGTGTGGTGGAGAAAGTAGTTGTGTGTTGCAGATTGCAGATGTTTAATGGAAATCCTGTTAATGAGTGTGGATGACAAAACCGGAGTGGTTGTCCCATGTGCTCTGTAGGACAGTTGGGGGGAGTGGCTCTTGCAGGAGGCAGTCTGTGTTTGTAGCAGAGCTGCAGTAGCTTATTTTGAAGTTTATGTAGCAATGACTCCTCCGGCTGCTGCTGCTTCCCCTGTGAGTTTCTTAGGAGTGTGTGGTCTGATAGCAGTGCAGCCCTGCTGATTGCAAATGTGGGAGAGTGTTGTTCAGCTCTGAGTAACTGAGGACACAGTTGCTGCAGTAGCAATTGTGTGATGTCAGTGTCGACTGTGAATTTGTGTATCTCTTTGCAGTTCCTGTTCTGTGAAATATTGCTTAATGCTGCGTGTGGAATTGTTTCTTCAGTCAACTGCCAAGTATCTTTCCCTTTTGCCAAACTAGCTGCAAAAATTTAGATTGCTGCCTTTGGTCAGTCAAATAATTTCAGTCCTCAGGCTTTAAATCTGAAGGGGAACAGAGTTTCTTCTCAGAAGCTGGCTTAAGAAGATACCATATTGGTTCTAAATCTTACTTCCAGCTTCCTTTGTTCTGTGAACAATACTGCCCGTGTACTTAGAGAACTGGCAAGTGGTCTCTTCTGAAGAGCACAATTCTCATTTAAGTACAGTATATTCAAGAAAAATGAGCCAACAGTAAAGTAGTCATTTGTAATAGTTTAATTTATTCATATGAGGAGGAGATTAGATTACACTACATACCTTGAATCTTTTAAGAAGAATACCTATTTCTTTGAAAGGTTTCCCTTGTTTTTTTCTAAATTTTTCAGATAGTCAGACCCTCTCTTTTCTACCAAGAGCTATAGGGGTCTTATTTTAAGTCACTGGTCAAAAACTGAAAGGAGTAAGTTGTACCTTGAAATGATACTAAAAGATATGATGCAAAAAAATGCCAGTGGGATCTCAAGCTAGAGTTTAGTTGGAGACTTGACCACCTAAAATAGTGTGGTTTACATGTGAACAGAGCATGTAGTGTATGATTCTGCTTCTTAACTGAGTAAATGTAGGTCAGGATCCGAACAGCCCTCTAGCCTCTCACTTTGTTGGCTGGTTATCAGCTAACTAGAATGCTCTCATTCTGGGTGAGCATGTAGCTCATCAGCAAACTTTGGTGTCCAAATCTGGAGATAAATTGGAAATGTGCTTGGGCCATCCCACATTAGTAGTGCATGGGGTCTAAATCTGCAGTCAAGTGTAACTCAGTAGGAATGCAGCAGCCTGGTCATATGTTTGAGTTTGCAGAAGTTGAGTGTCATGGAAAGATTGGGTGAAAATGCTGTATTTAAAAACTGAAACAATCTTTTACTCTATCCATCCTCCTCACTGAAAGGAAAGGCTTAATTTGAAGGAAAACAGCCTGCTTTCTGAAATGTGTAGGGTTTCAGGATGTCACCCAGAGTAGGTGATCCTGAGAATGTCATATGCTCACAGAAAAGAACTGCAAGGTGTTAAATGTGAGAGTTTTTACCTTCAGTTGTAATTTTTCTTTCCTGAGGCAATAGTTGTGTAGATGGGATGGGCTTTCTCCTGGTAATGCCATCCACCTTTGAAGTACATTGTGTACCCTTGAATGACAGTGGATGTGTTATCTCTTAGGTGATTTCACACAAGAGATTGTTTGGATCAGTTGTTGATTTAAAGAGAATAGTAGTAGATCAGATTTTAAGATATTCCCCACTCTTGAATTGGAGAAACCGGGTCAGAGCGTGGAATCTAAGAAGACTAATTTTACTTGGACTACTCAAGGACAGACGTGTAGGAGTGATATGGTTTGTAGTTCCCTGTAGGATGCTTGCATTAAGTGTCCCAATGTTGCTTTCTGTGCCTACCAGAACTGCAAGGTGACTGATATAATGAGCCATCCTTAAAACGCTGTTTTCTCCTAGCATATTCCAGAAATCTGTTGAATCTCAGTGGAGACTCTGAAAAGCTTTTTTTTCTTCCCATCTCTTCTCTTTGAGTTACACTCCTTAAAAGGGATCTCGGCAGTTTAGGAGATGCAGTCATTTTTGAGGGAGAGAAAAAGCAAGAAACATTCAGCCCATCTAAATGGAGGGGAGGATGACAGGTAAACTTTCCCAGCTTGTAGGACCAGTGGTCTTGTGTAGAGCTTAAAAAAATCATCAAAACTATTCTTTATGTGTAATAGTAAAACTGTCCTAGTGAAAAGAAAAAAAAAAATTTTATCCTCAAATGGTTTCTATAAAGTTTCATAGTATATGGAAAAAGTTTCATGGTGAGCACCCTAAACTTCTTTAAACTTAAATGATTGCTAAACAGAGTGGTTTCTCTTTATACTCCTGCCCTCTATGTTGTGTCAGTACTGGCTGTCTTGTGGTGCAGTGCCAGTGTGAGAGCAGGCAGTGGGAATGCCTGACTGGAAAGGATGCAGTATTCCTTTTTGGGAGCAGAGCCGCTTGAGACTTCATGCGTTATTTTTAGATTGCCTTTTTTATCCCCTACTCTGTCCTTTCTGTTGGCTGAATTTAATCATGAGGTTTGGATAGAGGGTGAGATTCAGACATGCCTTCTCATATTAAGCAGTACTGCATTTCTAGAAATCTCTCCTTTTGCCCAACAGATGCACCAAGCTGATGGGGAATTCTTTACACAGACCACGCTTTACACATGAAGAAAGGTTTAAGTAGAACTCCTTCAGTGATTTTTAGAAAGCTGTGCTCATGCTGTATGAACAGTATTTGTTTCTCTACTGTAACTTTGTTGAGTGTTCATATGCTTTAATATCAAGTTCTTTCTGGTTTAGTTAGTTTCTGAGTAATAGAAGTCAATAGGACAGATCTGTGGGCACATCAGCAGTCATGTCAAGCAATGAAAGCCCTGGAATGTTTAGTTTAGCTGTAAAAATGTGATTTTTACTAAAAATAAAAGGAATATTGGCATGCTTTGGTTGATGGAAGACCTTCTGGAAAGGTGACAAAAGCGATGCAAATCCTGGCAGCCCTATGTGTTGTCTGTGACTCTGCTTGTGTTCTAGAGAAAATGACAAGCCTTTGAGTTGCTGAATTCTGTAGAATGAACAAAAGTAGAATAGAACTTCTGTCTAGTCTATTGGAAAGTGTGGAAAGGGCTAAGTTGTCATATCTCTTTTAAATTCCAGTCTTTGTTAAGACTGACTGTAACATTCATAGTTGCAGTTTGTTGCAATAAATACTGTATATTGAGGTGTCCTAAATAAGCAATTCTATCTGCCTTAGAAGAACAGTCACTTCAGAGCTGGAAACTGAAGGCACATCTTCCAGCTCCACTAGATGTCAGCCAAGACCAAGTGACTGAGCTCGGTACATCTACAAGTTGCATTCTAGTCTAGAGAAGCCCTTGGCTCTTGCAAAATACACTGGACAATTGTTTTCCATGGTTGGTTGGTATGTGTAATAATACTGTTTTGGATGTAGGTGGGAGAGACCATCTTAGGGCAGTTTAAGGTAACCTGATTTGATTAAGTTGCTAGGCAAGTTTGGGTTGGGTATTTGCAGCTCTCTTAACCACGTCAAAGTGGTTAGAGAAACATTAGATGTTCCCAAATATATCCCTCTGTGGTACTGTGATTATCCGTAGCTTCCTGCTTAAAGAATAAAAGGTATTTAAATATTTCCTTGTGTTTTTTTACTTCTGTCTATCATTATAACTGTGTTACTTAATATGTTATTAGTGCAGGGCTTTCCTTTGTGCACTGTGTGTGATGTCTTGATCTTAGATACAAACCATGGAGGTTCCTTCAGTTCCCCTCAGAATGTTTTTCACAAGATTATTTGATTTCATGGTCTGTGTATTTAGGTTTGAAAAGCAAGAACATAAAACAGCTTTAGAAGTGTAGAGATACGTCTGTGTTAGTGGTACTGGACCACTGTAAGCAAGGTATAGGAACAGTGTGTGTAACATTTGGGAGTTGTAAAAATAATTTTTTTTTTTTCAAACAACAGTATTGAAGTTTTTTGAGTTGACAGTATCTGTTTGTAAGAAAGATATTCAAATGCTGTAGATGAACTGCCTGTATATCTTTAATCTGTGCTCTTTGAGAGTATGGTTTTTGAGGTTGTGGTTTTGGTTTTTTTCCCCTCAGAGTGGTTGTAACTCTTCCTCATTAGAGTTCTTGTACAAAGTCCACAGCTTTTCCCTGTATCGTTAATGGGCAAAGGAAGTTGTAGGACTATGTAGCTGGAAAGCAGGAGAGGTTATGGTAAACCATTACATTTGCTTAGCCGTGTTTTGTAACTTTTCCCTATGCTTCTGAAAAAAACATCCTGAAGCAAAGGGCTCTTAGCAAACTTCATAAGCAGCAGTTACTTGTTCCAAGTGATTTCCGGTTTAAGTGTTTTGTGTTTGGGGATCCTTTTTTTAGCATGCTAACAGACAATGCTGTAAAGCCTTGTTAAATAAAAAGCATATTACTGATCCAGAAAGCATAATGGTAAGATATATGTATGTGCAACACATTGTGATATACTAATTAATTCAAACAGGCATATGGCATCTTCAGGACAGCAGCATCCAATGCACAAAGTGCAGATGGATCCTGGGTAGTTTAGCATTGGTCTTGCTTCAGTGTTTTGTCACTGCTGTTATACTGGTTTGGCTATGTCAATGTCCTTCTATTAACAGCATTTTTCTGAAGTAACGCTGCATTGTATTTTTCACGTTGCCTTGTGTGTGCTGGTGTAACCTCTGTGTGGTTAGAAAGGTCATTGATGGACTTGGGAAATACAATAAGGGATGACAGGTTTGGTGTGGTGGGGGTGTTATGTTGCTTCTTGAAAACCAACCAGCATGAATTGTTTAGCTTGTTAAAATGCTTTTCCCATCAGAAAACTTTTAAATACTTGATATTTAACTGCAAGTGCAAGACTGTCTACTTGGAGTAGAAATGATCCTTAGAGAGGATCTTGCAAAAGGATAATGATCTTGCAAAAAAAAAAATTAAATGCTGGGTTTCATGAACTGAACTTCTAATACCTTTTCCTACTGTCCTGAGTGCAGCAAGGTAATGTTGCAAAGTTTTGAGTCAATCCTTGAGGGAAAATTCTGGAAGAAGCTAATTTCATCACTGAGAGTAACAGAGAAAAACACATGCAAATGCTGTTAACACTCAACTTGATAAATTGAGTGAGGATGATTTTCTTACCTTCAGTCTTGCTTACTTGAAGGGGGCAAAGTGGGGTTTTGCTTACACTAGGGTTTGTTTCTCCCCTGTGCTGAGGTAAGGCTATAAAATAAAGCAGCACATATAGTAGTAAGTCTGTGATAGACAATTACTTACAGTAACAAAGCCGTTCCTGTGTACTTTGTTTTCTGTAAAGGAATAAGGCACAGGGTTGGCAGGGGAGTAGAGTGAACAAAAGCTGATGTTAACACGTGGCTACTTGTTGCTGCAAGTTAAACTGCAACTACTTTAGTGCTGTAATCTAAACGCAGTAAACCTCAAAGAGAGCAAAGGATACTGTGCTGAGAACAACTCAGTGGTAGCGGTGTGCTTGTCCTGCAGAACTGAGCAGAGCACAGCCCCTGGCTTTGTGCTTTCAGGCTGCTGGTGAAGCATGCCAGAGGAGTGTTAGGTTTGCCTTAGACCTGTATTAAATTCATCTGAAGAGTTTTCTTAATACTTAGCTCCTTTCTTGGGCATCTAGCACACTTAGTACAAGCAGTTGTTCTGAGTTGTTACCCCCAAACTTACTGTTTCACAGAAAAAGGAGATTGAAGTGTGATTCATTATTGCTAGTGATGTGACAGCCCTGTGATCATAGTGCAGAAAGACACGAATGCTTGATGGCTTTAGTTTGAATGATAACCTGAAAAATTTTCCTTTCTTTGTTAACTGGACGTTTTGTACTACCTAGAATTATCTAGGATGTTTCACTCAAATGGTCTTTATTACTGTTGGACTTGTCTGCATGATTGTAACATTGCTTTTCATATTCCACTGACCTTTTCTCTAAATAAGTTACATGAAACACTGTATGTCTAAGATGTGCAGTGTTATTGTGAGATAAGTTTAAATGGAAGTGTAAAGCTCATCCATAGCAAAAGCTGTTAATTTTTAAGAAGAAAATGCTGAGAAATTGAGGGAGAAATCAAACAAGTCAGCTGGAACTGAAGAGCTCACAACTTCAGAGAATTTTGTAGACTTGGTACTTTTAAAATTACAGGTGCAGAAATTTGCCTCTACTACAACCTCTAGATTTTGGGGTGAAAGTGGATGCATAGCATCAAGGGTTTATAAGCAGAGTTTTAACCAGAAGAAAAGCCTCTTTGAGACTTGTATTAGGAATCAGCCTACAAAGAAGAAAACTCTTTGATCAAATTCATCTTCTCTTGCTAAAGGACAGTGTAGGGAATAAAGGAGAACTTTTGGGTCTCAGTACAACTTGTTTCATTTTACCTGGCAAAAATAACTACCTAAGGTTCAAAAAGACTTAAAATGAAGAATTGAAGACAAAGTGTGTGAGCTGTGCATGCTTTTGATGTTGCATTTAGGCTCTTTCCTTTCATATACTTAAATTTTAGAACCAGGGGAAGTTATGTTAAAGGACTTCTGAGGGCTGAAGTTGAATTACATTAGAGACATAAGCACAAAATGAGTGTTTCAAGAACATACTGGTAAAAAAAAGGGAAGAGGCCACTTTGAGATAAATGAGGAAAGAAAAAAGTACTGCATGTCTTTGAGGACTCAGTCACTTTAGTCAACATTCTGTGTATAGAATGCAAGATAGTGCAAGTTTTGAGATTAAAACAACAAAAAAATGAAGTCATGGTGATCTGTCCCTTTGAAAACTTTGGAAGTCGTTCTGATCAGCAACAAATATGAAGCAGTGCTTTGTTCAAGCTACACTAATCCTACAAATTACTTCCTGGCTTCACAAAGAGAATGGCTGAGATTCCTTCTGGCCCATATTTATCTTCCTGGGTGACACCAAAGTTGCCTGTGAGATTGGTTTTTTTTCTTTGAAAATTTAAAGCTGTTTAAACAAATTAAGACAAATACCATATAACCCCTTCTGCTTGCTCAGAGAGGGGGGTTTGAGAAATGAGAGTCCTTGTAGATAGAATTTTAGACTTGTTTAAGGCTAGAAGAAAGCTGATCCCAGCTGAGGCTTTCTCCCAGCTGTAGCCTCTTAACTTGCTGCTGTAGCCACTCTTTGGGGGGAAAATGTCAAGAAACATAGCTTTACAGTAACACTGTCTGAGACATGTTTCATTTATTTCTGTCATGAATTTATAAATATGTTTTGTGCTTAAAGTGAGATTTGCAGTTTATGCCATGTGGTTATACTGTCTGCTGATGCTGAGGAATCCATTGTTTTGTAACTGTCTGCAGAGAGGTGAATTAGGCTACATTTGAGAGGTCCTCAACTTCAGTGGGTGATGAAGGGGCAGTGACTGTTGCTTATGATGTGTCCAGTGGTAAATGATCAAGCATGGTGAGGGGGAGGAATTGGATTTCTTTAACTTCTGACATCTTGTATTGGAGCTCAGAATGTCTTCCTTTTTTCTCAAGTTTAGAGGTAGAAACACTTCCAGTGGAATTTTGAAACTAATTTTGCTTTATTTGCAGCTTTAGTCAGTTCTCCGTGATATGACTATTAATGGGACAAAGAGATCCTTGAACAAGCGTTTCAGTCTCTCTCTTTGTTCATGTTTGCAGCTCAAATCCAATCCTAGCAATAATGAGGAAAAAGAAGCCCAGACTCAGCTGACAAAATCTGATGAGCTGCAGCGCCTGCATTCACAAGCACTATCTGCTTACCAGCAAGAGGATTATGAAGCTGCTATTTCTCTTCTTGATGAAATCTTGGCAGTAAGTGTTAAGTAAAATTGTCCTGAGAAAGGAAAGTAAGAGCTTCTGTCTGACATCTGTGTGTTTTTGTTTAATAGCTTCTTCACTGATGTGAAAACACTTGGTGTAACTGGTTTAGTTTTGCTGAGCACTGTGACTCCATAAGGAAGTTAGGGAGTGGAGAAGGCTGAGCACTAGCTGCAAAAAAAGTCAAAATAATAGTTTTGTAGTTTGGGTTAAAGATACAACTTCAGCCAAACTTCTGTTATAGATAGCTGTATTGGTTATACTTTCCTATTTTCCCACAGTTTGGTGTTTGGGGAAGCTGGGAAAAAATCTCTCCTGAAGTCAATGAAGTTTTACCAAATACAGGAGGTGTAGGTTTTGTCGTCTGGATTTTCATTGCCAATATTCTGACAGTTTTTGTCTTGAGAAAATAAAGTAACAAAAGATCGAAAAAAACCCCACAAAGTTAAAAATGTTTATAGCTAGCTCAATTTTCAACTTGTTCCTTAGGTATCTCTATTTGTTGAATGTATTAGTATAGGTAGTCTGATAGTGTATGTGTAAATAACTCAATGGTGTGGGCATTTTGTGTGTCATATAGAAATATACATTAAAAAACAGTTAACTGCTGTGACTCTTCACATACAAATTAGCGTTGTTAATTTGGAATTTAAAATATTGGAGCTTTTGGTGAAGAAACTGCTAAAGTGTGGGAGTTTGTCTGTGGGTGGGGAATGGGGAAAAGCAGAAAAGCCTCCTCCTGAAATGATAGTTTACAAACAACTGACAAGACACAGAATTAGTTCTCTAAAACAAATTTTGGTGGGCAGTTCCTTTTGAGTAATTATTTTTTCCCTACTGTTACATTATTACCTTTCTGTATTTTTAAAATCCGAACACAAAGGTCAAATTTTGTGGAGCTGCATCTTCCCCATGGGCTTCTTCCTAGAGGACAACTGACAGCTTGGTCCTTGCTGTTCATTACCTCTTTTCTTTTGGGAAGATGTAATAATTTATGATTCCGATATCCTTTCCTGGAGGCTCAACAGACTGTCCTAGTTTAAGTAGTACCAGTAGATTTAATTCATCTCCCTGCATGAGCTCATTGAATCATTTACAAAATTTGCAGGCCTTTGTTTTGTATTTGGGCAGGTGCATCACAGCATCCACCAGGAAGCAGAGATGCTAATTTCTTGATCTCTGCATGCAACTTGAACCTTATGCTATTGCAGTTGGCAAAGTCAAATTAAATGGGATTTTTGTTTTGGGGAGGAAAAGAAGTGAAGTGTTATGGACCAAAACCAAGCTTTAATTTTGATTTCTTAAGGTTTGTGTTTGGGATGCAGAGCTACGGGAACTTCGAGCAGAGTGTTATATAAAGGAAGGGGAACCAAGCAAAGCTATTAGTGACTTGAAAGCTGCTGCCAAATTAAAGAATGATAATACTGAAGCCTTCTATAAAATCAGCAGAATATATTATCAGCTGGGGGACCATGAATTATCACTCAGGTAATTTTACTATTTGCTGTAATAATTACAATTGACAGAAAATGTAATTATATAGGTCATGATAAACCATGAAATATCTGTATTGTGTGAGTTTTGGATGTAGTAGCAACTGTGGTCTGGATCTGATAAAGGAAGCTCCTTTCTAGAAGCTAAGAACAGGCAGTGAAGACACCATGTTTATGCTTGGCAGACCAGCCATCGATGGTTCCAGGCATCTTCTTTGCTAAAGTAGAAGCCAGAGTGCATGTCCATCAGAGTTGCTTGCAAGTACTGTCTTCATTGTATTTCTCCATCCTAGATGGAAATGCTACTCTGAACTTGCTTTGGTGGAGCCTTTTTTTTAACCTTGAACCTCTATTCAAGTGAAGTTTACAATGCAAACAAAAAACATATGCATTAAGGTTACAGGCTTAAGAATAAATAAAAAATACAGGAGCACCCAGCTATGAAGAGCCAGGGGCCCTGAGCTGTTGATCTTTCATTCCTGCAGACAGTGTCCAGCATTTTGAATGACTTTTTGATAATGTCCTACTCTTTTATTCATATTGAGTTATGTTTAAGGTCTTACTCCCATATGTCCCTCGTCAATCTGGCAGATAACTGCCCTTGCCCAATCTGAACTGTTAGGTTTTTACTCTGTGCCTGGCTGGACAGATGGTGTAATCTTCCTGTTTGCACAGGAATGATTTCTGTGGCAATCATAACCTCAGATGTGCTACCTTCATCTCCAGACTCCTTCCAGTATGGTTTCTGCCACAGAATCTCTTCAATAAGAAATGAAGAGAACTGAAAAGGCCTGATTTTCTTTTCTTGGCTAGCTGATGGAAACTGCATGTGATGGACTGTAATGGCAAAAATTCATTTTATAGCTGGGCAATTGGTTTGCATTACACATCCCCTTTCTAAAGTATACTTAGTCTTGGGAGCTCATAGGTCACTTCTGTGGTGAGTTTTGGTAGCTGGACATCACTTTGCATAGTGATTTCAAGAATAGATTTTTGATTTTTAAAAGTACAGTTAAGAGCACTGTTGAAGAACAAAATGGAAACAGAATGAAGGGATAATAATGAGGAGTTCCTTCATTCTTATCTAATACCTTTATTTTATTTTTTTTGCATCATAAGATATACTAAGAGTTCAGTAGCTCTTGGACTCACTGGATGCTTATTCTGATCCTTGACCTTCTCTTGGTTTCTTTCTCTTACCTTTATAGGCTTAGTGATTTTCAAATACTGAGACTTTTTTGTCTGTCCTTAGGAACAAAATCAGATTTTGTGATCTCTTTCTGAAAATAACACCGTGGTTGTGCAGTGATGACTGTACTTTTTTTTTAAACATTTGACAATTTGGAGAAGTACCTGCCCTAATCAGAATCTTATTAAAGAGCAGTCTTCACAACGAAAAGTCAGGCTCAGGCTTGGCTGGGATTCCATGTATCACATGTAACACTTAATCCTTTTGCATATTTGGCAACAGAGAATAATTAAAACCCAAACCAGACAAATAACCCTTTATGTTCTGGAAGACTTTTTGTTGATGTCTCACTTTAAAGTAATTTTTTGGCTGAGGAGAGAGATTGTGTAAAGAAGTGAGCTGTTGTTGTGGACAGCTTGTATATGTTGCATTGTGTCTCTAGTTAAAATTTCATAATATGTGGTGACATATTTTATTTTTTTTTTACCTTCTCCTTACCTCCCTGTGAAAAGTGAAGTCCGGGAGTGTCTGAAACTGGACCAAGATCATAAGGAGTGTTTCTCTCTCTATAAGCAAGTGAAGAAACTCAATAAGCAGATTGAGTCAGCAGAGGAATTCATCAGAGAAGGCAGGTAAGTATTCACTCCTATATTTAAAAAAAAAAAAAAAAAAAAAGGAAAAAAAACTACTACGGAGGCACCAACTTATTGATTGAGGAGCTGATTAAGTGATGCTTTTTGCATCTGTCAGTTGAAGTGGATAACTGAGCACAGCTCTCAAATTACAATTAAAATAAATATTGACTCGCATAGCGACAATCCTGTTCGGATTCCTTCCGATGCCACTGTCTACTCTTTGCATACTTAACTTCTTTCTGTAGCAGGTAGTAAGACCAAGATAGGGATAATAGTTTTCAGCTCTCATATATTATTACTCAGAACTGATGAGGCCACACCTGGAGTGCCAGAGAGATGAAACTACTGAGAAAGTCCAACAAAATCCCACTAAAATGATGGAGGGACTGCAAAGAAAGGCTGAGATGGCTGGGACTGTTTGAGCCTTCTCTGCTACAGGGTCATCTCATCAAAATACCTGAAGGGAGGGTGCAAAGAGGGCAGAGCCAGGCTCTGATCAGTGATGCCCTGTATCAGAATCAGGCCAATGGGTGCAAACTGAAACAAGAAATTCCCTTTGAACATAGTGAAATGCTTTCTACTACCCCCTCATTTGCAGTCATGCAGGTTGCCCAGAGAGATTGTAGAGTCTCCCCATTTTGGAGTTATTAAAAAACTGTTTGGACACTCCTGGGCAGCCTGCTGTAGGTGGCCCTGCATGAGCAATGGGGTTGGACCAGATGACTTCCAGAAGTCCCTTCCAATCTCAGCTGTTCTGTGATTAAAGGACCACATCTCTAGACTAAAACCCCCTAATAACTCTGCAGTGCCTTGATAGCAAAATTGGATCTGACTGATGGGCTTTTTTTTTTCATGCCTCTGTATTCTTCTACTTCTTGCTTTACTTCAGTTTTTCATGACATCCAAGTGTAAGGAGCTCTCGCAAATCATTAGACATTGTCAAGGTGATGTTTTAAAATGAAATACATCAGGAACATGAATAAGCACAACTGAGGCCAATTTGATTAAGCCATCAGTCTGTTTGGACTCTCTTCACTTAATACAGTATCAGTCCTGTTTCAGGGAATCTTCTGAGAGCTTGAATTTCTCTAGCCTGTATAGCAACCTATGGGTTCAGTCACTCTCTTGCCTTTTTAGGTAAATGTTCTAATCCATTTCTTGCTCAAACCATGCAACTTTAGCATCTTTGAGGCCTTTGCAGCAAAAAAAAAAAAAAACAAAAACCAAACCCATTTTACTGTGTGACTTGTGGAGAAGAAAAGGAGAAAACAACCGCCTAATTCAAGCTGGCATAAAGAGCTTTTTTGTAGCTAAGGTGGGACCTTTTGTGGTGTGCAGATAGTACAGTGCTTGCAGTAAGACTCTAGACTTGGTCCATCTCAGATATTGGAGAGGGAGATGCTTATTTTTAGGTGTAGAGTGGCATGTTGGACAGGAGGCACATCTAGAGACTGTCTGTGCATGGTGAGGGATTGGTAGTTACTGTCTTCTGCAAAAGCCTGCCAGGGCTGGTGCCAGCTCTTCTGTCTCATAGCACAGAAAAGGGAATGGGGATGTAATTCTTGAAATGGCTGCAAATTTTCTTCATACTATTGTCTCACACCTCACCTTTAAGGCTATTAAAGTTAAGGTACATTGCTAGGAGGATGTGAAAATCTGTGAATTTCAAGATTTGTAAATAAATTGCAACACCCTGAGATAGTGATCACATTTCATGATATTTTGCTTTATGATTTAAACAGGTACGAAGATGCTATCAGTAAATACGAATCTGTAATGAAAACTGAGCCAGAAGTCCCAGTTTATGCTACTCGTGCCAAAGAAAGAATCTGTCACTGCTTATCAAAGGTAATTCTGATTATTCTCCCTCTGTAAATTTCTTTAAGACAAACAAACAGCACACAAAACCCCCACAACTATGTGAATTTTGTTTTACTTTCTTCTCTCTAGAATCAGCAGTCTACAGAAGCCATAAAACTTTGTACAGAAGTTCTGCAACTGGAACCAACCAACGTGAATGCTCTGAAAGACAGAGCAGAAGCTTATTTGCTGGAAGACCTGTATGAAGAAGGTACAGTTGTATGCAGTTGACATATACTTTTTTGTGGACGTCTAAAATGCACTCAGTGTTTCAAAGGCTTTTTCTTAACATGCACTTTGATTCTACACTATGTTGTCATCCTTAATTAGCACTGGTAGTTTCAGATTTACAGAAATATCTGGTGGTAATTTTGTCTTGATTAGTGTAAGTGGAATGCACTTGTATTATCTATGGCATAGTTGTCTTTACAATAACGGACCGTGTTCAGGATGTTCTGTGAGACTGTACAGCTTAATCTACTTAAACATGTTTTATATAATCAGCAATGTCAGACAAATGTGTTTAGAGGTAAAAGGTAATTATAGTTCGGTTGATGTAAATCCTTTTTAGGACCGCAATTTTAATGTCTTGAGATGGCAGCATGAAAATAATACTGTTCTGTTCTCTGGCATGTGTTGGGGGCAGAGGAAGTTAATGGCCATTGCTTCACCTCTGCAGATCTCTAGTGCTGCTGAAAGCAGTATACTGACTCTGTTCCTGAGGCTGCATTTTCCATACAGACTTTTTGTAAAATGGATACTATTACACAGAGTCATAGAAACAACTTCTAGGATTATCAGGTCCACTAACCCAGCACTGCCAAGTCCACCACTGCACCATGTTCCCTAGTGCCACATATACATGTCTTTTAAAAATCTCCAGGGGTGCTGATTCAACTCTTGCAAATTAGAGGAAAGAAAAGTTTTATAACAAGGTTCTGCATAAATGCAGGGAGACAGCTTGGTCTTGTACTGGAGCAAATGCCTCCATATTATAGGATATAAGGAAACAGAGAGAGGACATACCTGGGATCTGGGAGAGCTGGTGCCTGCTGAGCTTGGCCTAGCCTCATTCCAAGTGAACCACCATGCTAGAGTGGAACTGTGCTTCGTCAGATCCCTGTTCTTTAGCATGTCCCATGCCTTCCTCCTGCCCTTGACAGTTGTGAGGTGGTTGTAGTTACGCTCTGCCTTCCAGCAGAGCCTCCATCAACAGTATTACAGCCCATTAACGTTAGTCTGCCTGAAGGTGTCTTCATTTATCCTTCAGTTTTAACTGCTGTAAAATGATCACTGATATCTCTTTGCTAGAGAGAACAGTAGAGCAATTAAAATTGTAATCTCATATTTAAAGGGGCAGACTGATTCTTATTCTTCCCTCAAAAAATTTTCAAGCTAGAGGCAGCTATTTTCATGTTAAAGATAGGAAATTTCAAAGTACTTGTAATTCAGAACTTTGAAGGCGATTATTGCTAAATGTTCAAGATGCACTTTGGTATGTATAGCTGAGTTAATCAAATGGTTTTAATTACTTTATAATCACATGAGATCCAGGGCTTGTCTACAGCAGCAGATGTGTAATGACTCCCTTTCTGGCATACCTCATAAGTGCCGAAGTCTATCTGTCTAAAGCACAAGTTTTGTTGAAGGAAAAAAAAGCTGCCTTGCTGTTTCAAAATTGATCAAGACATACTAATTTTTTTTCTTTTTTTTTTTTCTTTTTTTTTTAAATTTTTTAATTTATTTTTTATTTTCCCCCCCACACTACTTTAGAGGTTTCAGTAAGAGCGTACCTGGTTCTTTATTTCTCTAACAGTCTTGGCATGGGTGTAGGTTGTCTGCAGTTACTCATGTTTGATAGGAAATTGTCCATTAATGCACATGCAGAATTGATCTCGGTCTCTTTTAAAAATGCAGGCAAGATTCCAAAGCCAGCAAATTTGTCTAGAGTTACGGTGTGATTACCTTTTGAGAGGTTGTGAAGAGTCTTGTATTGAAAGAAGGAGAGTTAGATTTGACTGAAGTATTTAAATTGAAAGTGACACTGGAAACTAGTTGTTCCTTTTATGTCGTGGAACAGGATGAAAAGAAGAAAGGATGCTTTCTGGAATAGCAGGCCAGTAAGCAGCAGCAGTGACTCTTCTGTTGGTTTGGAGGTACTAGTGCTTTTAGAAGTAGTGGCTCAAAAGAATTGATTAATAAATCTCACTTGACATACCGTGAATTAGTAATAAGTCTCCTAGTTTCATATCAAACTTCTTGTCATCAGGAAGCTGCCATCCTGCTCCACCTGCTTCCAGCCCTCACCGCTCAAGTGAGAAGAGCAATGAGCTCTCTGAAAGAGGAAAATTCCTGCACTGGAGTGTGAAAGTGTAAAATGTTCTTGCTGGGCGCTTTCACTCTGCAGTGTGCAGCACTGAAAAACTTACCTTCCCATGTGCTTAATGCTCGCAGTCTTTAAATAAGGAAGTTGATTTAAAAAAGAGAAATTTAATACTGCCATGGCAAATAGTTGATCCCTGAAGCAGATTGTTTTCCCACAGTGGTGCGTGCTGTCGGTGATGTGGCGCTCAGTGAAGCTGAGCAATCTGATCTGCATTTGGCAGGACGTTGTGGTGGGACCTTCCAGTACCACATGAAGCAGATTAAGTACACTGGTGCTTAAAATTATTGGAGCAGTAAAGCAGCATAATGAAATCCCTGCATTTTCATTATTTTTATCACTTTCAACAGCATATATTGGGCGCACACATTAGTTCACACTCTTGGGGTTTTTGTTTTTTAATGACTGGACAAATTATTAAAAATATCAGCAGAAGCCAAAATGCTTTGTTCAAGCAGAAAACGAGTGTCCAATGATGAGAAAATGAATAGAAATTTTGTTTGGCTTGTAATAGCCTATGAAATTGTTGGGGCACTGGCAATACCTTTTTTTTTTTTTCCAATAACTAAAACAAGATTGCAGTGGTATCAGATGTCTGGGTAGTACAAATTCATTAGCACTTCCTGCTGTCTTGCTCAGAAACAGTGAAAAACAAATGTAACACCTGCTGAGAAATAGCATCTGCTTGGAAATAATCTGATGCAAGTACTTTATCTAACTTGAGAAACCTAGGAGATTGGGATCTGCAAATGAGACCTTGAGGATTATAACAGCGAAAGAAGAGCAGTCTCATTAAAGACTTAGATAGTTACTTCCCTTGATAAATTTTGATATCAAAGAAAATATAAACTTGGTGTCTTAAGCATTCAGTTACCACTTACAATAATAATAGAGTTTACTTACAAAAAATAGTGTAGACCTTGAATGTTTTACAAATTACATTATAGCATCTCTCTTGCTTTCGTTCCTGAGAAATGCAACTCTTGAAATAGAGTGAGAGTATGCCTTTGGAAAAAAAAACTCCCAACCTTAAAATATAACTGTCTGCATATTATGTATGCAGAGGTGTAAAAAGCCAATATTTGCCTTTCACTAACAGTATGAACTTACTGGTAGTCTGAAATTTGTCTTTATTGTCATTAAAGAGAAGAGACTTTCTGTCATGTTGATAGAGTGCAGACTGGGGGAGAAGAATGAATATTAACTTAAAGACTCTGGGTAATGCATCCTTCAGCTGAACAGCAGTGTGGGACTAACATCGTGCACTGGGCTCTTCACATACTAGTTGCTGAATCTTACTTCTTGGTCTCTTTTTCCTCCTCTCAGGCCTAGATACTTGTTATGTTATTCCTGTTGCAACATCAAGAGTGTGTTGTGACCGGAGTCTGGTAACCTCCCTTCTCCCTCATCTCCCACCAGTGTAATTGAACCTAAAGGAAGAAAATTACCTAATTTATATGTGAAAGTGAATTTCCTCTACTCCAGGGTTTTCTAATTTAGGGAGAAAAACTCAAACATGTCAAGTTGAAATGAAAGTTTTGCTGTTTATATATGGTAATAGCAAAGCTTCAATTTTGTGGAGTGGTTGAGTTCTTTAAATTAAAGTTTGTAGAGTTATGTAATCTTCTTTCATTTGCTTTTTTTATAAAAGCTATTAAAGACTATGAGACTGCTCAAGCCAACAGTGAGAATGACCAGCAGATTCGGGAGGGGCTAGAACGTGCCCAGAGAATGCTGAAGCAATCACAGAAGAGGGATTACTATAAAATCCTGGGAGTAAAAAGGTGAGATATTAATTCCAGAGATGATGATGTGAAAGTTGGTTATTTAAACCAGCGCAGATAGGACTGATCACTTGAATTTGTTCTGCTGTTCCTTTATCTTGCTACCTTCACTTTTCTGTTGTACTAATTTAGTAGTGTTCAACTTGTAAGTAGCACCTATTTACAATCCCTGTAGAAGGAATGGAAAAACAGCATTGGTAAGAGGGGAAATAAATAATTCAGCAGGAAATTTTTAGTAGGTGAATGAATTGGGAAAGAAATGAGGACTGGCAAGAATTACTGAAAGCAACAAAAAATAAAATTGTGGCAGATAGTGTGATAGATTGGAAGAGTTTGGAAGGACTGACTGAAAGGTATCAAAAATACTTCTGCCATTAACCTTGAGAAATCAACAACTTCCCTTCTAATGAGGAGCAAACAGATGTCCAGTTCTGAACTAGTATTGGTCATCCTTCCAATCGTGAACTAATTTGCTCTCTGCTTTTTGTGCTTTTTGTTATGATTGCAAATTCTTCAGACTGGGAACTCTGTTCTGCATAGTATCTGGCAGTAGCATCTTTCCAAGGAAAGTTAATGGGTGGTGAAATAAAAGAGTGAGTAATCTTTGTTTAAAGTTGAAACCTGCTTCGTTTTGCATAAAGAATCTTCAGTGCCATTTGCAGAAGGTTAACTAACTCATAATTTTCCTGATGCCCTTAATTACTGTCTCAGTGTTTAAAATTAACCTGTAGATTCACTAGTGTGACATGTGATTTAGAGAATTAAGTTAGTTATAATTTTATCCATCCAGAAATGCTCGAAAGCAAGAAATCATAAAAGCTTACAGAAAGCTGGCATCCCAGTGGCATCCTGATAACTTCCAGAGTGAGGAAGAAAAGAAGAAAGCAGAGAAAAAATTTATTGATATAGCAGCTGCTAAAGAAGTCCTCACTGACCCAGGTAATGATGCAGTGACTTCATTTTTTAATTACTTTTTTACAGTAAGTTAAAAACACAGCAAGTGTAAGTCATAACAGGCATTACAGCTTCCCTCTTTTTCCCTTTCTCCCCTTATCTCTCTTGAGAAAATAGTGCACTAATACTTGCATACAGTATGTCATATGAAGTCAGATGTAAACCCGGAATTATTTATTTCAGTGTTTCAGTGATTTTTCTTAAAAGTCAGAAATTATTATTTCAAAGATCTCTTTTTGGGATATCATCTTGCAGAGATTTCTAGGATCGAGTAACTCTGGATACACTTACTTCAAGGATATGGGTGTCTCCTGCCTTGACTGCTATTGCAAATTGCATTTAGATTATAACAGCACCTGAAGTATTCCAGGGAAACCCTGTTATTACTGTGCCATAATTCCATCTTGGCTTTGTTTCCTCCAGAAATGAGACGGAAGTTTGATGCAGGAGAGGACCCACTGGATGCAGAGAGTCAGCAGGGTGGCAGCAACCCTTTCCACAGGAACTGGAACACGTGGCAAGGATTCAACCCCTTTGGTTCTGGAGGAGGACCATTTACATTCAAATTTCACTTCAGTTAGAGCCAAGACTGTTTCTGGTGGCTGCTGCTGTTTTTTACTCAATTCGTTGAAAAATAAAAAGTCTCTCAGTTCAAGACCCAAAATCTTAATTTCTAATGTTGTCCTTAACTCAAAGTCTTACTGCACTAGAAGGAAGGTCTGTCTTTCTTTTGGTATTCAGTTGAGTTTGCTTGATAAGCTCACACTGGTTGGGGGTGGGAGTTGTACTGCCTTTGTATTTGTTGTGGATATGCAGGACATGTTTATTCCCATGGATGGAAAAAACAGTAAGATGCTACTTAGGACAACGCTTAAATTTAGGACTCAAGTATATGCTTAAAGATAAAAATGCATGTAAATATTTTTCTGGATCGGGGCCTAATAAACATGGCAAGGGTAGATACAGTAGTCTCCACATTAACAAACTGTTGGTCATGCTCAGCAGAACGATCCATCTCTTAAGAGGAAACCCTGGTGACCACCTGCTGTGTTGGTGTCGGCAGCGCCGTGGGCGGGAGAAGAGCCTGTGTGCTGAACCAGTCCCAGCAATTGCTCTGGAAAAAGAGTGCTTGGGAGTAATTGCATTTGAAAATGTCTGCTCACTTTGCTCATTAATGGATTGGGGTGATTTCCTGGGTGGTAATTGTCAACTATGAAACTAAAAGAAAAAAAACCACACTTTTTTTTCTGAACGTCATTTGGGGTGTTCATTTGGGTATGATTCTTGAGTAGTTTGCACTTTAACAAAATACCTGCTTGAGATTTGAGCAGAAAATTTGTTGTGACGTATCCCTGACTGTGCAGCAATTTGTTAGTTCTGTACATAAACTCAGAACTAAGACAGGTTGTGAGGTGAGTGTACTGCTGACCAGGAATGTGATATCGACTCCTGTAATACAACTTCATTTCTGTTGGGTGGTGCAACAGGGAATTAATACTATGGGAAATTGAAGTAATTTTGTGTTTCGTGTAACAGCCACGGTACTCCAGAAACAAATGTGTGCAAAAAGAGGGACTAACTTCCCACTAGCCAAAAGTCTAGTTTATTTTTTCCTATATGCACATAGTTAAAATTGGTTCGGTGTGGTTGGTGGAACTGTGAGAGTGTGATGTACAGTGTTTCCAGGGCTGTAGCTGTGAGGAGTCCTCTGTTCTGTAACTTGAGTCTGTCATAGTTGCTGATGAGTTTCATCAGCAGCCATTTTCTTAAAACGCAAGAATTACGGTTCATCAGTGTTGATTGCATTTTAACTGGAAAACAATAATCAGTTGATAGGAACCTTCTCTCACTTCAACTTGTGGCATTTGAAAGCATAAGCAGCTGCAGTAAAACAAATAGGCAAATAAGGCCTTCAGTCTGAAAGTGCATTTTATCTTACTGTAGTCGAAGTTGCTGTTGGAGCATAACCCTTGGCTCCTGCCCAAGTACTTCATGAACATAAATTTCTGCTGAACACATGGCTTTGCAATTATCTTCAAGCTGAGGAGCAGTGTGGTGATTTCTAACAGCTTTTGGTTCAAAACCACCCCAGTAGCCTGTGAAAACCTCAGTGTCGGATGTTTCCCAAGTTGAATGACTTCCTAGAAGTTCAACTTGTGCCTTTGACCTGTTGGAAAGTTTTTTGCTTAAGCTCCGTACCAGATGCTCAGGACACTGTTCAGAGCACTCTAGGCTGGCATGACTCTCTGGGACTCAGACACAGGAACTTGCTGCACAGTGAATAACCTGTTACCCTGTGGAATTGGCCTCTGTGCATCTGCTTGTTGCTGGAGTACATAAAGGACGGGCAGGTAGCTCTGGGCAGGTGGCTCTCATGTGTCCCCCCCCCCGTGGCTCCTGTCAGCCCCTGAGGGGGAGCTCAACCCAGCCATGCCTGTTGTGGGCAGGGTGGTTCCTGGTGGTTGCTCTGTGTGTGTGTGTGTGTGTGTGCATGAGCCATTGCTCTGTGCAAACCCTTCTGTATCGGCTCGTTCACTACAGAAGGGGCTGCTTTTAAATGAGTATTGAATGAGCAGTGTAAGCAATATGTCACATTTTGTACATACAGGAGTGTGGTTGGGCTGCAGATGTCACAACAAGGACCACAGACGGCTGTGTTTGTGTGCTGGAGAAGTGATGGGAATGAAATGTCTTTCCAAGAACTGCCTATGTTCCTTTTTTTTTTTTTTCCCCCTCATTCCTCTCCCTTCTCTGTTTTAAAAGCCAGAGCTGAGAGAAGTGGTTCCTGGGGTTTACTTTTTTTTTCTTCTAGGGAAGGAATAAGATGGTCCCTCATGAGTAAATTCTTCATACAAGGCACTGATGTTGGAGCAGCACGGGTTTGTTTCTCTGGGGCAGCAGGACAGTTCTGGTGTATGCTGGGAGCATTCAGGAACCAAAAAGGACCATGTGCATTTTGAGAATGAATGGGAAAGGGAAAATTACATTTTAAGAAAAAAAAAAAGGGTTGAATGTAGTCAGTAGAAGAAGGAAGAGGATTAGTACCTGAATACTGTTCATAGATTTGTTCTATGAAAGAAAGGTTCTTGGAAACAAAGGCAAAAAATGACAGTGGAGAACAAAGCTTTACTAGTATTGAGCAGCAGCTGTTTACAAGAAGTGTTACCACCCCAGTGCTATTCCTAAGGGCTTTGAGGTACTTCTGGAAACGCAGAAAGACGAAGTTTGTTAAAAAGGAACTATTTACATTGCAAGGCTCTCCAGATACGGTGATGCATTTCCTGATGTGACTTTGGAAAATGAAGCACTGGTAACACCCTGAGTGTTAATGGTGCAGGCGACGTGCAAGGAAGCTGAACTCGCCTTTTTATTTATTAGTGGGTTTCTGTAGTGCAATAATGTTCAATAACTGAACATTGGAATAAATGTCTTGCTAGTTTGTCAACCCTGAGATGTGCATGAAGCATCGTTACCATAACTGGCCCGTATGTAGATGCAAACTTCCTCTGTTGAATTCTTTCAGTTTTAATAAACCTGTTTCCAACTTGTTTTAAAAGATAGGTGGGGGGGCATATTATACTTGGTACATGTTTAATACTGATGTACTGATGATCAGTGTTAAAACAGATTCAAAGTGAACTACAGACTGAAGTGCTCAAACTTGTGACATATGCAGAAAATGTCAGCTTAAACTTTTTTTAAAAAAAAACATAAAGCTTGTTATCATTTCAGTTTTCAGACCAATGTTTGGAACAAGAATTATTCTTCTGTTTAGGGCTGTGATTTATAGGAGCTTTGCTGGAAACTAGCCAGGATAGCATAGCAGGTTAGTTGTATTTAAAAGTGCCTTATTGTAAGGTATTGTTTGTTTGCTCTGTAATACACACTTTTGTCCATAAAATCATAACATAAATGGCAGAATAATTTTTTTTCCCCTCAGCAAATCTCTCAGTAGCAGTTTTATGTTATAAGAAGGATAAGTAAAGGTAGCCAGAGATTTATCAAATGTTTCAAATTATAAAATGTCTTTATATGAAATCATGAATCTAAAAAGCAAGAACTGTTTTTTTCTAGAACTGTGGGAATTATTTTATGGTATTTTTCACAATAAAGATATTTATGATGACAAGAAAGCACTGCTGTGTATTTGTCTGCCCTTCTTTGCTCATCCTGCTCTCCAGGTTTGGAGTTAGAGCTGTGCAGAAATGCAGTACAAGGCTGCTGGAGTGCCAGCAGGCAGGGGAGAAGAGGGGGGAGTCATCACACTCTGTGGTAAGAGAAACTTGAATGTTTAGAAGTCAACTACTGCAATTGTAGAAAACCTATTGAATGCCAGTTTCACAGTGAGAACAACCAGCCTTTGGAATAATCTCCCGAGGGACGTGGTTGTATATGAAGCTTTTCCTGACAGAGTGCTGGGCCATCTTGTCTGGACTGTGCTTTTGCGAAGGAAGGCTGGACTAGACAATCCTGGAGGTCCCTTCCAACCTGGTATCCTATGGTTCTATGATTCTGCAATGTCTCAGAGGGAGGCAAGTACCTGATTCAGAGAAAAGGGTAAAAGGAACCTTAATGAGAAATATTTTCAATACTAAAGTTCTGGCTCAGCAGCAGCAGTGCACTAATGTCTGGTTCATACATTTTCTGCTAAACTTACAAGCTGATATCAAGAAGATGAAGACCTAGAAAAGACACTATATTAGCAATATGGATATAAATTGTAAAAACCCTTCATTTGAATAGTTCAAATATTACTTTGCTTATTTACGAATTCAAACCATGTGGCAACACTCCACTAATCCAGGATGCGTTTTCTTACCGCTCCTAGGGCAGAACATGCAGCTTGGAAACAACAAATAAGATCAGTCTGCCTCTCTTAAGTAAGTTCTCACCCTGCAGCAGGTTCCTTGTTGCTGTTGCTTCCCTGCAAAAACACTTTCTGTAGATTAAAGGCATTTAAGGACTTGCTGCAATTTTTTTGCTTTGGATCTACTAACAAAGTATTTAATGGTCATTGTATAATACAAAAATGGAGAACAGAAAATAATATTATTTTTTTTCTCCAGTGGCACCTTTTAATATTTTGTACAACATACACAATACATGGGTTTGGTATTAAAAATATATATGCTAATGACTCAAAGTGCTGCTTTAAAGAGATCTTTAACAAGTAGTGAATATATTGGTGGGACCCTTCTTGTTCTATAAACCAATGTATATCTCAAAAAAAGAGCTTTCTTTGAAAGTGGTATTATGCAGAAAAAAAATATTGTAAAAATTTTTTTACAAATATATAAAACACTGCAGGAAATTGCATGACACCTTTTACATCTTCGAAAATACCTCCAGCAAATTGCATTTCTAAAAATTATATTCTAATCACTTAAGTAATCTCAAGGAAATAGTAATTAAAGAGCTATTTCCTTTTTTAAAGCCTGTAGAAGTAATCCATTTCAAAAAAGAACAGGATGATACAGAAAACGTGAACACAAAATCAGTGCATAAACTATCCCCTTTTTATGTTGCATAACAGAAACTTCCCAGACAGATACTCATAAGAGAACTAAGGTTTCTTACAGATAAAGAACCATTAACTTCTGGCTTAAAAGAAGCTTTCCACTGTACGCTCCAAGCATGAGAGACCAAGGCAGAGGGATGTGAAATGCTGCTGCAAAGGAAGGCATCAGGATGGAAGCATAAGCTTCAAAAAAGAAGTGAAAAGGAAAAAAAATAATGCAGCAAGCATTTGAATAATCTTTTCTCTAATATGGAATATCAGTTATTTCCTTCTTATGCACGGAATTTATACTAATGGTGCATATGCATCTGCTAGGTCAATTTTAAGTCCATCTTATATGGTATAAAAATACCAAGTTTATGTTCCAGTATGTTTGACTTGCTGGCTGATATTCTGAAGTAATTATGTTAGAGAACAAGCATAACAAAACAGATACAGCACTGAAATGGGACAGTTAAAGGGAACTGACATGAGAGTTTACTGACTACTGCTAGTGGGTCACACAGGAAATGCTCCATTGGGTGCTTTGTAAAAAGAAAATCCCACAAAAGATATTTAAAAAAATGCATAAAGGTAAAACAACAAAAACTATAAAAAGCTGTAAAAAAAATAAAATCTGCATATCTCATGTTCTTAGCAATAGGAATTGAAAAATACCAGCAAGGCATAATTTTAAATACTTGCTCTTCCATTGTAAACAACCAACATCTGAGGACAATGACAGTACATACAAAATAGGCTTCATTTCTCTTATTGTTTATTCAGTTATCTGCTGGTATGGAAATACTATGCAACTCACTGTAGATTCACCCACTTAGTGCAAATTACCTTGTCTTTCGTAATTTCAAGCATTTAGACTGAAAGACTGCATTAAGTTGTTCTTACAAGAATTTGTGGTCTCATCCAGTCCAATTTTGAAACCAGCACAGCCTAAACAACAGAGTATATATTTAAGGCACTAGATTTCAGTTTAAGTCATAAATTCCTCCTTTTCAAATATGTGTATTGCAAGAACTTTTCCCTGCAATTTTTGTGGGATCAAAATGTCAGTAGCCCACTAAAGCAACAGTTTTGTGAGTACAGACTTAGAAAATTATAGGAAACACCACTGATAATCAAAAATACTCACATATTTTATTATTTTCAGTTTTAAACAGGGTGATGATAATCAAAACCAAGTAGAAACAGCTTTCAGGTACTGACCTTCTGGTGCAACGTGTGCTGGTTGGAAAACCATCTTAACCAAAGTCATAATGGAATTTTATGACACACTATTTAAGTGACCAAAAGGAGCCTAAGAATCAAAACTTAGTTTTTAAAATTTGTAAGAGTGCAGCAATCCTGCACAATAAATGAAAAGTGTCATTCCTTGTTTTTAGCTTCCAAGTTGACTTATCTTTGTGTGGTCTAAATTACTAAAGTTATTTTTTGTGTCTTATCTTTGCTACACTGAGATTCTTTCTTGTGGCCACAGCATTCTCCAGGGACAAAACTATAGACATATAACCAAAACTCTTGATATTTTAATACATAAACTTCATGCATGTAATATGCACAAACCAGTTTTCATGTACATATTTAATGTGTATGTCCTCCCCCAGACTGACAATGTATCTTTTTGAGAAGTTGAACACCTCTTTCTTCATATTCTAAAATCCTCTGGGCAAACTGTACTTTAAAGAAGGAAAAGAAAACCAAACTCCACACTGGGTAAAAAAAGCCACAACCCCAAGTACCTGTGGATTTCTTGGTTTTGTATTGCATTTAAAATGTTTTAAATAACACTATAAGTTATAAAATATTTGACTTAACATAAAAGAATGTTGCAAATAGTGCCATTGTAACATTTGTAACTCCCCTTCAGTCTTTGCCAGAAGACTACTGAGTTGTCACCATTGTTGTTCAAGGGCTGTGCTAAAGTTCATCATGTTTAAGACCTGTAACCGAAGGGAAAAAGAAATTATAAAAATGAGTTAGATAAAGACAGTTCTGTAAAATGTGAAGAAAGCCCTTTACTTTCCATTTGCTGCTAGTCAGTCATGCAACATGAACTTCCTTTTTGGAGCCTTGCTAAAAGTTGAGCATTAGCTTTCACAAAGAATAAAAACCACTAAGAATTCTTTATAAGCGAAAGTGAATTTGTGCCTTGACTCAAGACTTTTAAATATATATCTGCCAAGTTTTTTCTTCAACCTTAGGGGCTGAGATCATCTTTTTCTTTTGTTTTGTTTCACATTACTCCAAGAAGTCTTATTAGAAGTTCTATAAGTGTGTTTGTTTGTTTCGGTTTTTTGTGGGGTTTTTTTGGTGTTTTTGTTGTTGGTTGTTTGGATTTTTTTCTCATGCTATTTAACAAACTCAGTTTAAAACACATTAGTAAAAAAAAATCCAAACTCTATTTGTAGCCTAAACCACAATTTAGTCTGGTGCAAAAAGGCTCTGCATACATGAGCCTGGAGACAACTTAATAGAGACTGAGTTACCTACTGCTTAACAGACATGAGCTTTAGGTTATCTAGTGACGTCTAAGCTAAGATGCTTTATTTAATATTTGTGCCTCAAATGACATGTGACAGTTGTGTTTGAGGTCCAAGAACAGGACACCACGGAACCTTCTCTTAGATTCTGGCACGAAACAAAAGATTTTATCCTCTCAGTGTAACTCTTATGTAAAGAAGCATAACACAACCATAAAAACCCACACAATTTCTCTAAGAACAGGGAAAATTACACAAATGAAAGATCTGTGCTTACTGACTGCAATCTTAGTTTCAACTATATTAATATTTAATTTTTACAAGCTAACAGATGAATATGGATGTAAATTACCTTTCTGAAATAACGATGTTAGCTTTTTCTTCTCTTTTTCAATTTGCTGTATTAACTTTCGTATCTCAGAGTCGTAGTCAACCCATTCAGGAACTATCCGGGCAGCAGCCTCTAATTTTGGTTCTTTGGTTTGGGGATTGTTGCACTGAAAGTTTAAAACATATTAGATGTAAACAAAGCGAATGTGAAAATAACATCTCCTCAGAGAACTTAGCTCAAATAATTTTGTCAGCATTTGCAATGTCATTGAAACATGCAAGGTCAGTCACTTGGACATTATTATTAAAAAAATTACACTAAAATTGTAAATAAATCCTGTTCAAATAATTCAAATAACTCACAACATATAATTGTAAATACTTTTCTTTTCCCCCCTGCTCCTGACTATATGTATAGCACAGAGATGGCTAGGACAAGACTACTAACATTTAGACAAAGTTACATGGGGAGATACAAGATATACATTGGCACACTGAGGTTGAATCTGATACAGGTTTTTTTATTACATTTGTGATGCTTCCTCTGGTGTTGTCTAGAAAAATGTATTGACTACTTCCATAAAATAATATAAATGAAAATCTCAGTATCAAGTGATACATGATAATGGGGACTGAAAGAGGGTGGGATGGGGTTTAATAATGAGAGAGGAAGATTTTCTGTTTCTATTCCCAAAGAAAGCCGCTTTCTTCTTTCTAGACATGGATAATCCCCTGAGCATTACACTTTTTAAGCTTTGCTTTATCTCCTGTTTATAGTGATGAAATAGACAAAGAAACCATAATATTAAGTCCTATAATCATTGAGTTCTGGAGGAACCTTCTATGTAGGGAGTGCAACAGCAGCACACAATGCCCAGAGAGTTAACAGTACTTCATCACAGCTCTAGAAACCAGGCTGAGTATGGAAGAATTATTAGGAAAATACATGTATGGGCGTGAAAAGCCTCAATCTTGTCCAGTTAAGAGACAGCAAGACTTAATTTTTTGGTACAGTTTTCAGCTTTAATGTAAGAAATTTGTAAGAGCAAGCAGGAGAGAGGAAAAGGACTGAGTGTTCCAGTGCCTTCCATCAAGGCTGCCTTCATGACATGACATATATTTATCTCAAAAGCCACAGAAATCACAGCAAAGTTGTTAATCTATAAAACTAATTCAAGTCAGGATCAACTCACCAAGTCTATGGTTTTAGCCTTTTTCTTGGACTGATCATCACACCAGGTTTCACACCAAAGCCACTCCTGGGGGAGAGACTTAATGGCTACTTGATGAATCATGTTATTGGGAAGATCCTGTACAAATTTTGTAAAATCATAAATTAGCATTGAATGTAATGTAACTGGTTATCAAGCAGCTACTTAAAAGTAGAATCTTTGCCTATTACTCTTACATTTTCTTCTTACATTTCCTTCTTAGTGCTCACCTAGTTCTTTTTCAAGTAGATTCAAAACTTAGCCATGCTCATTTTGATGCCAATTCCACCTCTCATTTACTAAGCAATTTTTTCCTTGTACTTACATGTGTCTTTCCGTAGCTTGACATAACAATACTTCAGTCTGATACTCGTGGTTCAGATACTGCATGTCATACTATAAATACTACTAAAGAGCAAAACCTAAACCATCTCTCCATTCCTTAAATTTGAAAAAAATATCCCTCAAAAACCATATAATGCAGGATTACACCACTACTCTAAATTTAGACGACTTCTAGGAAAATGGATTCCAGAAACATGAGCGTGAGAAGGAAAAGCTATTAAGCTGCTATTCTGGTTACCTTCCTTACTTTACTTTTTTTTTTTTTTTTTTTAACCTGTATAGTCAGGTACTCTCATCAAGAAGACTCCAAATGAAGATCTTGCTGAATGTAGGGAGCAGCATTTACAAATCAGAAAAACCTCAGGCAGTCATTCACTGGCCATAGTTATAAATAATAGGTGTAATTGGCAGATCCATTTGTGAGCTCCCTCACATGTGCAACCTCTACATTATACTTTAAAATAAATGTCAGTACTGTGATAAGTATTAGTCACATCTTATTTTGCCAATTCATGTTGCTAAATGTGACAGAATAAAACAGCACATATTGCTGCATTATGAAAGACATAATTTATTTCAAATATAAACATTCAAATGTATATTGAGAGCCAAGACATTAAACAGTGAAATGCTTTAATTTTTGAAAAACTTAAATTCTACAAATTTTTGGAAGATTAAAAAATGGTTTATCACCATCTCAATTTCAGAAGAAGAGAGACTAGTTTTTTGTTGTGCCTCTTTGACTTTGTAAATGAAATCACTGAGTTACTACAATTCCTGAGCTGTGAATTTACAAATTGTTACACGGGGCAGAAAGTCAGCTGCTAGTGCCAGGATTTAAAGTAAACAGAAGGAAAGAATGAATTAAAAAAAAAAAAATCTAAACAAAATTACTGTATTGGAAGTCTATTTTTTATGATGTGTCGTTTTTCTCCCTAGGAGTTCTATACTCACTCTCCTTGGCATTTAAAATCACAATTTTCCCTTCCATCTACTTCTCTTTTGTGGTTTATATTAGCATAACCTTAACTACCACCCATGAAGGCAGCAGTGTTGGCAGATTAGCAAAGAGCTGAGATTGCTTCTCCTTTGAGAAGAGCAGTGAGCACTCCAGTCAGGTATTTAAAATAAAAATAGTAATAAAAAAATCACAATGCATCCTTATCAGTAGATGAAAGCTCTCCAGGACTCAAATACGTTGCACTGTGGTTTGCATTTCTAGGAATATTGCTGTATTTTGTGTAAGTAGTAGCAATTAAGACAGAAAGGAGTTCCTATCAATACAGTCAGAAAACAGATTAGTATGAAAATATTATTTTGAAATATTTTTCCAACTAATTCCAGTTCCTTTCTGCCAAGCTTTAGCTTCCTTAACATCTGCTCCTTAAGTGGTTTTTTATTTGATCCAAGAGTTGTTATTATAAGAGATACATGCCACCATGTATTAATGCTGTAATTGAAAATATAAGAATCTTAAAATAGAAAGAGACACATTTTTAACATTTTGAGAACATTAGATAAATCTCATTACTCTTTCTGAAAATCAGCATTATAGTGGAAGCCCTGTACCCAGCTTCTGAATCTTTAAAGGTCTTTGTGAAAGACAACTTGCACATATGGGTAAGACTATGTTTGGAGAACATACAGCTATATCCTATCAGGACTAAGTGTGATACAGGGACACCAATTCATTCCATTGTCCAGAAAAAGAGAAGTGAAATATGGGTGTTGCTGTTATGTCAGTCTTTTGCTCTTAACAATTACAGCTAAAGGCTGCTCCAACTCCCTGTGTCCAGTCTACTCTGAGTTTTTAGTGTAGCTGTATTTCCACTTTTCTTTCTCCAGTATTATAAGAACTGCTATTTTCAATTTTTACTGTTATTTCTGGGGAAAAAAAAAAAAGCAAGTGGCAATAATGTCCTTATGTAAGAGAGAGAAATTTGCTTGCAGAGCAGGGGGGGTGGAAAGTAGGCACTGAGAGATGTGGGCTTTGCTACCATGGGATCCCTTTACTGCTATAGGCAGGTAAAAACCTTTTGTGCTTTAGGAATTCCACGAGGAAAACAAATAAAGCAGGGACAATCTCACTTATGAAGCCTTCTGCAGTTCACCCAAAGTGAGACATAAATAAGTATTATTGACTCAGGCAGAAATGTGATGAGCTGTTTACTATCCATCTTCTATCAATTTAAATAACCTCTACCACAGGAAAAAAGTAATAAATTTAAGTATGTTATGTTTACATGGGATCCACTTACATGCTTGTGACTGCACCCTGATGCACCTCATTTGGGTTCAAAAATTGTTGGAATTACATAAATAAAGACTACAGCCAGCACAGGGTGACGATGTACAGCAACCACCAGAGTGCCTTTGCAGTTAGCTTACAAAAAAAAAATTAAATTTACACTGATGAAAAAAAAAGAAAAAGGAAAAAGCTCTTGCCAAATAAAAATATAATTACCATTATCAGAATAAAGGTGAACAGTTCTCTATATGTTTTTTTCCTCATTTTTTTCATATTAAACAATTATTTAAAACAATACTCATTTAGTGTTCAGTTTTCTGAACTGTGCTCACGTGCACACCTGAAAATGTGCTAAAACAGCAGTACATGGCAAATAGTTTTGGAATTATATAACATAAACACTGAGCTACACAACAATTCCATGCAATTTGAGAAAGATAAAGAAAATAAACCCCAAATTACTTAAAGCCATTTATACCTGATCTAGATTTGACAGACTGTTTGGATCTTGACTAAGAGCCTGGTACTGGCCCCGAAGCCTGTCTCCAGCTGCAATCTTTCTGAACATCTTCAGATCCACAACATATAAGGCACTAAAAAGTTAAAAAAAAAAAAAAAAAAAAAAGAAGTTGTGGAGTTTCACCTTCTTTTTGATAATATTAATAAAAGTAACAAGAAACTAAAACATGTTCCCATCCTGAAGGAATATTTTCCTTAAGTGGCTAAAGCTACAACAGAAAAGTGAAATCAATATGTCATCAGAATTCATGCCTTATTCAGCTCTTGCTGAGAATGACTGGAGGGCAATTGGTTTTGAAACCCTCGGTGATCAATATCAAGACCCAGATTTCAATTAAATGCACACACTGCACAAAAATATGTTATCCTACCTAATATGGTATTTCCTTTTCCCAAGATGTGATGCCCAGTATCCTGATTTCCAGAAACGGTACCCATCCATTTCCTTACGGCTGTCACAGAAAGGTGTGTATCCATAGGGAGCTCCATTTAGATCTAGATCTCTGAGTTCTTTCAGGTCACTTCTCACAATCTAAATAAGAATATAGTTATTTCTACAATTTAATACTGTTTCTAAGGTATGCATATGAGGGTAGGTATTGCAGCAAGTTTCACAAAGTTTTATTTTAAATAAAAAAAAACTGAGACACTACGACAGCAGAGTATAGATAAAATATTCCACTGGAAGATATTTACCAAATTATTCTTCAAGTTAAAAAGAAGTGTTTATTATCTTATTAACAATGGTCATCTGTGTAACACACTTAATTAGTAAATTAAATAAACCAGGCACAATATTTTTTAATTCATAGATCAGTGTTTCTGGTTTCCCAAGACTAAATTCCTTAATGAAAAAGCATAACTTCTAAAATCTACCAAGCATGTCTCTTTCAAAGAATCCTTCCTATTTGTTACCTAACTTGGGTATTCCAAAATTATTGCATCATTTGAAAAATCTTTGTATCGAGTGATAAAGTACTTTTAAAAATAGGTTATAATGACATTTCACAAATGTCCTTTATTTACTGTTCAATCCTTCTCCACCTAATTTATCAGTGGTAAAAAAAAGTTTTAGCTATTTGGGTGTAGAGAGAAATCCTTACAGCTGTGAGGACAGACAACCAGTGTTACCAGATGGTGTATCCAGATGAAACCGCAGAAAGTTGCAGTCTGCATTACTACACCTAAATTCAATTTATTCTCAAGCTTTGGAAAAGGACCAAAATACATTAATACTCGTCCTGACGTTTTTAACAACCTTGTGATACACTTTTCAATGCCTCATCTCTTGGAGACAGCATTTTGTCTTTCAGTATATTATACAATACTCATTCCTGAGTGAAAGACTGCATACAAATTTAAAATAGAGACAGGATTAATCTTGACAAATTTCAGCCATCTCAAAGTTGTTCAAATGGTCCAAACTAATCCCCTCAGACTCCTCGCACAGTGGAGAAGTCCTCTCACAGTCAGTCCAGAGACTGATTCACTCCAATACAGTTTCAGTGAAAGGCCCGTTTAAGATCACACTCACCTCTCCAGGTGCCTTTCTCTCTCCACAGACAATTTAGGACAACTCAGTGTAGTGAGACTCAATGTCCACATGACTAAAGACAAGTGAAATTATTGCATTTCACATTCTGCAACACCACTGGTTCTGTTCATACAGCTGCAGTAGTCTTACAAGACCAACGTCTGAATACATGACCATAGGGGATGAGACTGCATCAATTTAAGCCCATATAAATTCCTCATACATTTATTTATAGACCATTATTTTTTCTTACCTGGTCAGCATCGACAAATATTATTTTATCCACAGCCAAAGGGAAAAGAACATCCAAGAAAAGAATTTTGTAGCCCCAGATAATTCTCTGTTTTTCTGTCTGTTGATAAAGCCAGCGAGGCCACTTATACTGTACTAACTCATAGCTGAAACCATACTTTTTAGCCATGTGAGGAATAACATCCTAGAAGAAAAACAAAAAAAACTATTAGGTGCACAATTTTGAGACACAGAAGGACTCAAAAGGAAAAAGAGTGAGTGGTGCAAAACAGTTGTAGCTGTATTGGCCTTATACAGTTTATTACTCTGAAATGTTTCTTTAGTTTTAGCAGTATCCTCAGCTACACCAGTAGTAAAAACATTTTATGCAAGCTCTTGGAGACTAGCAGAAGAGAATAAATTATTATAATTTATCACTGAGCTTTGCATTCCACAAGAGAACAACCTTATACAGAACACTTCTAAAACTATTAATATTTAAAACTATTAGTATTTAAAACTATTTAATCCACTCAGAGATCATTTTCCACTGTGAAAATTTAATTTGAATTATATAGTTACTCAATTGTAATTTTAAAAAATTATTTAAAATTTTAAAGAAAAAAAATAAGAAAAGAAAGACTTTTCTCCTACCTTAAATGTAGGGGAGAGGTAGTTTTTCAGAAACCAAAATTTAACTGGTGTTTTTGTATGACGTAGGACAGAAAGCATCATAATTCTGTGGAAATATAAGTCTATAATAAACAAACAAATACACACAGGTCATTAAATTACAACTGCACTTAAAAAGTGTTAAAATTTTTTAAGTATAATTTTCTTTTACCCAACTTAAGCAGAATTTTCTATCTATTTCTAATTAAAAGCTTTAAAGAGCATGTGTTCAACACTGTTTTGAGATGGACTTATTTGATTCACATTGGCTAAGCAACAGTAGAAGGAACAATTTCAAAAGTGGATCTATTAACAAGTTTTATTATCAGCGAATGCCTGACAAAATTAGAATAATGATTAATACCTTATATTAACTTATGTAACCATATGTGCATATAGTAAACCCATAGTTTGGACTAAACAGAAATAGATACAATTCTAGATACAAGATTATGAAGTCACTTCTGTTACATCTTTATACAGAGAGGCTGAATTTCATCTTTTACGTTTGTACTTCACACATGAAAGACAAGGAGAACATTTTTCTGTCTTCAAAGAATAATGGTACTTTTGAACATTTGTATGTTGAATCACTTTGTTCTTAAGCAAAGAGTAATATAGTCCTCATTGTATACACCCTTTCTATGTATTGACAATTTATTATTTTTATTTTGTTTAAAAAATCAGTTTCTTTAAGCAGCTTAGTGCTAGTAAGAAAATGTAGTGTATTGAAAAGAAATTCTTGTTTCCCTTTTACCTTTCCTTACCTTAAAAAACGTTCATATAAATGGCCTGAAGCAACAGAAAAAATGTTAAGAATATCACTTTTCTTTTCCTTCTCTTCTGTTGGAATTTCTTCTGAAAATCTAAAAATTATTATGAATTATTATATAAAGTAAACATTCAGCAGAAAAAAACATACTAAATTATCATTAAGCTCATAAAGAATCAAAAGTAAGAAAATATACAAAAGAAATACTTATCCTGGAGTAACCAAATACACTCCCACTGCACATGCCTCTGATATCAAAATCTTTTGGGAGCAACATCTCATACCCTGTCACTCAGGACAAGCAATGGCACAACTGCAGCCTCCAGTATTTTCAATCAAACAGAACCCAAATTTGACAAGAACTCCACATTTTATCAAAGTAAAAATAATCAGAAGTACACGCAGCCATAGCATCTTGAGAACTGGTAGTTTTTAAATTAAAACCCAGTAATTTTCCATTGCTCATCCACATGCACTCTACATCAGAACAACCAATCCATATTCTTGGGGTGGAGAATGCCTGCAATAGCCCTCATAGGTGGTTGAGCTGAATATATTCCCTAAAATACAGTCTGAACGTAATACAAAGATGGTCACACCAAATCAAATCACATATTTAACTCACTACCGTCCCAACAGCAAATGGCAAGCCTGAGGAGTAGTAGCCTTTCCCAGAATACCCTCATAACATTCAGTGGTCTGTGATGATAGGATTTCCTGAGTGGTTTTCATAATACTCGCTAAATTCTTCCTTAAATTAATTCAATTACTCTCCCTATAAGCTAACCTATATTTTTGAGGTACATTGTCCAGAGGTTTTCTATTTCTGCTGCACAGCATTTTTTGCTCATTTTGAATACCAAAGTCTACCAGGATTGGTTTTTCACCATGTATGCCTGCCAGCACACACAGCCAGGATGTAATGGCTGCAGTCTTCCTCAAGCACTGCTTCACTGATCTCAGAACTGCAAAGGTTGCCTTAGCCAAATTCCTTACAGTATGGCTTGATATTGTTGGAAATTCACCTCAGTAGTTTTTTTTTTTTTGAGGTGAGTCATTCTTCACACACTTAGATTACATGAGTCACTCCTATTAACTTTTCTTCTGGTTACATCCCTTTTTAAAGTATCCTTTAGAAAGTAAAAAAGAAGTATCCCTCATAATCTTTAAGAACAAATGAGACAAGTCTCAGATCTCCAGCATATTCAAAAGAGTCCATATCGCTCCACTAATATAAAGCTGAAATCCTAAAGGCTACAATGTAAGTCATGTGAATGATCTTTTTGAGGAAGATTATTCACATTCTTTTCACTCAGCCACGGTAAGAGCACAGTTGTACCTGTTCAGGACTATAGCAAATGCAGAAGAAAGTCAGTGGAGCAGCACTGACTGCATTGTATGGCATCTCTAAAGACGAAAACCTCCCAGCTAGCACTGAACTTTCACAGGCAGCAGCTCACAGTCCCAAGCAGTCAGTCTTCCTTCTTCTTGACTTTTTATCTTGTTTCTTATTGTAGTGACAGCAGGACTAAAAGACTCTCAAGTTCTTTATAATGCAACCATCATGTGAAAAAAAAAATAAATCAGGTTTTCATAAAAGGATCTTGAAAATATTGATTATGAAAAGATCAACAAAAAGGCAGAGATCTTCCAAATTGAACAAGCTGCTGGACTGACCTGTAAGGTCACATGGGAAAAGTAGTCAATTGGGAAAGGGCTGCTCAGTTATGAAAGGACTTGGGCAATGGTATGCATGTGTCCCATGTCAGAGCACATGTGATTTCCTCTAATGAGTAATGTGCTGGTGATATTCTTTTCATTCTGGGATAACAAAGAGGAAGGATATTTGACAAGTTCCTAGATAGCAAGAGGCTGACAGAAAGGGCAGGCCTCACATCGTGCCCTTGAGCCACAACTTTGAATCAATGGGGAGAAGAAATAAACTTATTGAGTGAGGGGCTTCAATTGCCCAGCTAAGCTCTGAGACTGATGCACAATGATGAGCCGACCAACTGTGGTAAAAGGCAAGACCTGAGAGATTGAGAGATCTCTGGCCTCGTAACCTTGTTAGAGGAAGCTAAGATTTTGATCACCGCACATCCATCCTTTGATGCAGCCAATTAGAAGTGGGAAGCTTGAAGATGATGAAAAATTCCTTTATCTAACATCCTTCTGAAAAGAGACACCTTTGTGCAGAAATGTGGGTCCACTTCCTTGACCTGTGACTTCACAAAAAAATTTTTGAGAGTTGTAGTATAGTAGTCTGGGAGGGTTTCTGAATCTAGTCAATATGGGTATAAACTGAAAGAGGGGAAATTTAGGTTAGATATTAGGAAGAAATTCTTTACTGTGAGGGTGATGAGATCCTGCAACAGGCTGCCCAGGGAGGTTGTGGATGCCCCAACCTGACAGTGTTCAAAGCCACGTTGGATAAGTCCTTGAGCCACTTGATCTAGTGTAAGTCGTCCTTGCACATGGTGGGGGGTTGGGACTAGATGATCTTTAGGGTTCCCTCCTACCCATACATTCTATGATTCTGTGATACTGTACGACTAAAACCATCTGTAAATGGTGATAAATATAACATCAGCAACGGAGACTCAATATAATGTCCAGGTACTTGTGGTACAAGAGGTCTTTTTCAAGAGAGATGATAAAGCTGAAACAGAACTCAGCCTTGGATCTACCAAGAGACGTGTGTTAGAGGATTAACTGGGGTCAACTTTTTACTAGATAAAGTGGAACTGCTATGCCTTCTCTTTATTTTCATTAACAGTCTGCATCTGAGAACCATTGCCAAAGCTACTGAAAATGGAAGAAAACCTTTTCTGAGTCTTGCTTAAAACAGCAAATTAGAAATACTACAATGTTATTAGCCCCAAATGTAAAGCTTGAGATGTTTATTGCAATTACTTATAGAACTCAGACTTTAAAGTAAAAGGTATTTTATTGACACATAAAAACATTTCTTGAGATTTCATAAATAATGTTTAGCAGCAGACAAGCACCATCGGCCTGCTTTTTGATGTTTATTTTCACATATCTGAGTACCCCATAACTGGCTGGGATTTTCACACTGAGATTGATTCCCTACCCCAAAAAAATAAAAAAACAATGGGGGAAATGAACAGAAACTAGAAATGCAAAAGAAGGATTAAAAAAGGAAGTAAGGAGAGGTACAAGACATTGTAGCTTTTCTTTCCCCTCCTTGTATTTATTATTATAAATCCCTTGAACAGCCTTTTTACATATTACATATCACTATCAAGTAAGAAACACTTACCTGCTGTGAGTAGTAATAAACATGTGCTAGAACAGCTAAACTAGAAGCAAATTATGCATTACCTTGTAACCGATTCCAGATTTCCATATTTTCCTGTTCCATCTGTAAGGAGATCTTCATTCATTTTATCAGGCTTTTTCTGTACCTAGTCATTAAAATAAATGTCTTTGTGTAATTTAGGAAGTTGGTTGATAGTAATTACTACTTCAACTGTGATATCTAACTATGCTGTACTAACTGGCTAGAGTTGGACCAACATCTGGACCAATTTCTACTTCAGTAAAATACTTACCGAACCGCATTGAACTACATACTTTTAAACTATGTATAGAACTTGCTGTATTAAATGGTGATTAATAAATCAAACAGCATGTTCAAGCCCTCTGTACTTCTTTATGCAAATACTAACTACAAGTGTGGGGAATTCTGCCTCATTTTCTACACTCATGAGTTCGTGATCCAGCCATTAGCTGGCAGAAGTGTAGCAGGGTGTTGCACCACACAGTGGAACTTACCTGAAGGGAAATTGGCATTCTCATAAGCCCTTCACAAGGAGAAAGTGACAAATTTGTCACTGAAACATAAGCTCTCCCACACAACTTAAGCAATTTCTGCTGTCTTATCCAGGTGCATAATAAAGACTCCAAATCAATTTCATTTGCTGCTTTAATTTCCTTGATTAAAATAAACCTAATTGCTTTTGAAAACCAAGTAGCTTCTAAAACCCTCAATGTCTGAACATACTCAATTCTAATCATATTAATTTCACATGATCATACTGTCAAGCCAATGCTTACAGATTTCTTTTCACAGTACATCACGAGTCTTTTTAGCTAATGGTCCTGAAACGCCATCCTACACATCACTGAAGTGATTCTGCAGTTCAACTGAATGACAGACCTTACATATTCTAGCTATAAGCTTAATACATGCCACCTCTCACGTCAAATAATTTTCATATTTTAACCCAAATGGTACCCTTTTATCCTTTTTCTGTGGTTTAAAGGCAGGCTCATCATGTTCCAGAGTTTTACACATTTTCTCTGGGTTCTGGAAACTTTCAGTTGCAGGACTGGGGAAGAGACACGTCTGCGGTTTTAAAAATTCCTCCTGTACTTACATTTACACTGTTCACTCTCCTTCTCGATGTCTAAAATTAGGATACAATATACCAAGGAAATCTACACAAAACGTTATTTACAAAACAGAGGAAAACATATAATACTATGAGGCTCTTTCTCCTGAATATAACTCCTGCTTAATTAGCTCTTTTTGATGCAGTTTTAAGAATGGAAGTAATGTAATTTCACTTACACAAATTTGGTAGCTTAAGGTAAAATTCAATACATCTAATTTTAACTTCCACTTTGGTATCTGGACTTCATAAAAAAATCCCTCTCTCGTCACTGGAGAGAAATGAATGTCTCAAGAGGTGCTCATGTTGCTGGTTTAAATACATATATGAGCTGGGATTAGTAGACCTTTGGACTCTCTCTCATTCTGCTACGCATTGAGGGAATTTAAGTCATCTAGACTACACATTTGGACACCTTGAGCTAGATGAGATAAATCTTATCTATGTTTAACCGCTATTTAACAATCTCCCATGCAATTAGTATAACCTGATTGGATCAAATTAACTACATTAATTTGCACATCCTTCTCTTTAATTATACAAAATCTAAATTATATATTTCAGTATACACCTTTCAATTAAATATAGCCTAAGATATGTAAGCATAAGCCACATTTCATGTAAGGAAACGCTGCATACATACTTGAACTTTGATAATTTTGCTTCTGAAGTTGTTTAATACCACAATAATGTCTGTCAGGTCAGCAACAGAATCGGTTCCTTCATGGCTGTGAGGAGAAAAAGAACCCATGCAAAGGTACTGTCTCATTAAAACATGCATTGTTACTTGCATTTAGTTAGAGTATAAGGTTTAGAATTGTTGTTATTTATAGAAACAAAATTTCTTCAGTTTCGCCTAACTGTATTTTAACTCCATAAACTTTCTGAGTTTTAAGCATCACTAGACATTGTCCACAGTGGTAGCCCTCACTTTTTAATCTGGATTTTCACAGGGAAATTTATCAATCAATGAAAAAATGCAGCAACTTGGAGTTGAATATACTATTATGTATTAAATGGGTATATACTACATTCAAACACTGAACTAAAATTTATTTTTCAAATATGGAAAATATCTTAGAAGTTGCTGGGCAATGGCATTAAATGTACTTTTAAAATAAACATGCTTTAAAAAGTATAGGGAAAGCTTTATCACAGTGCTAAGACAGTAAAGACTGGCTCTCAACTAGTTAGCTTTGGAAACTGTACCCCTAAAGACATGGCTGTGCAAGCACCTCATGAACATATGCCCCACTGAACACCAGCTTAAACCATTCACGCATCTCGAAACTGCACTGCAGTCCACTGAGTAACAAGTATAAAAATGTTGCTGTCACTCTGTGATACAGTAAAATAACATAATTCTCAATTTTTCGAGCTTTTATACCTCAATAGCCCATATATTTTTCCTTCAATCTTTTCTGTCTTTTAACAGTACTATGTGGTTTCCTCTTGCTAAGGCTGTGCCTACAAGAAATGGGTTAAAGAAAGTAATCTGCTAGCCCTTAGGTCTCGTTTTTCCCCTTAGAAAACAGAAGTATTTAGATCTTGTTTCAATCTCTTTCATACCCCTTACCTAAAAATGACAAGACTTTATACAGTTACATGAATTTTCTATTTAATACATTTTTGTGTGCCTATGATCACCTAGTTTCATAGAAATGGCCTATTCTTGCACAAAACAATGTTCAGGATTATCTTGACTTTTTTACTCTGATTTAGTTGTATGTTCACACTTTTAAAATATTGCATTTATGCACACTCAGTCAACAATGATCTTCTTATCACAGGGACCTAAAGCAGTCAACAAGCACAGTTCTTCATTTTAAATAAACTGTGCCATTAAAAAGCTTTAAAATAGTACAACTAGATCCAAACACAAACTGCTGATAGCAGCAGCCAGCCCAGTGTTCCCATTTTTGCCCTCAGTTTTTACAGAACCAAAATTTTCTCTCTTATTCACTCAGTTACCTCAAAATCTCTATGCTATGAATTCTGTTGGTAGCCCTGCAGCTCTGATGAAAGAGATGTTTTTCCAAAGTGTTTACAATATTCTCAAAGTGTTTGGTTTGGATGTAAATTTAACAACACTGTTTTGTCTCCCTAAATCTCTTTTGTGGATCCCTCACTGTGGGCTCCATCTTTACTGAGTGCCAACTGTTTCACTCTGCACAGCCCTCAGTTTGATGAATTTCTGGCAGCACTATAACATATGTAGCAAAAACTTCTTTATTGTTATATAATTGTTGTACAAAGCTAAACTTCTCTAGCAGACTACTTATGTCACTTTAAAATGTTTCAAAACACTTAGGTGCTTTTAATATAAATACAAATAAGTATCAATATAATACAAATTATAATTTTTCATATGGGGAACAAAAGCATTCAAGTTCAACAAATGGAAAAACTCCTTGGCCAAATTATAAAAGATATAACTTTCAGCTATGCAATCTGCATCAAAGTCTAATAAATTATATCTACCTACCATTTTAAAAAATGAAGTCTTCAGCAGGATTGCATATATATCTTTAGATACAAACTATTTTCTGCAGCCTTCTCTTGTAATACTTGCTTGTTTTTCCACCAACTTCACAGAATCAAAGTTTCAATAATAAGCAGTGCTCAGACTATTGCTGGGTACAGTAATTTTCATTTTCCTAATATTCATAGTAATTTATTAATAACATCGTGACTGCTTCAAAATAATGATCCTTGTTAGAAGCAGCATTCAAGAAAACAGAGGTAGCTTTTTCAAATGTTGTGTATTTACAGAAAGTAAAAATAAATTACTTGCATGTCTATTAGATGCAACTACAGGAGAAGCAAGTAAGTATTGAGATGTAGAAAGTGCTGTAACTTCAAATTCCTGTATTTCTCCTAAAGCTGTTATTATAATGTACAGGTCTGTGCCTCAAAGAAAACAGATCATCTCACATTTCAACAGGAGAGGACATTACTAATATATAAGGATGGAAAATATACTGCAATACCTCTTGGCAAAATTCCATCCTATCAAGTAGTTGCCTGAGTTCTGATAGCAATTTCATACTAATAATACTGATACCTGTAAAAAAAATACCAAAGATCCTGGTACAGCTTCCCAAACATACTTTTGCAGTTGTACCCTAAGTATGTAATTATTACATGGCATGTAATAATTAAATGAAATAAATGCTACTGTTTAGATTCCTAATCAAGTATTAGTTTTCCTGACTTAGCTGAGCTCAATTAAGCCCATTTGTATTTCTTCTTAGGGAAAATCAGTAATCTTACAAAACAGCAGATGATTTAAGTTTCCTTTAATGCAGCCTAAAATGTAAAATGGTTTTGTTGCATTTTGTTTAATTTTCTAATTACACCTCACTGCATTATTCTTTTAACCATGTCATCTTATATAAATCACTTTTTATATCTTAAGAATTGAATGCTAAATTAGACAAATGATATAGCCACAGTGGGTGGAGATTAAGTGAACTTCTTAGGGTAATGACTATGCTTTTCTGCTTTTCCAACAGACTGTGAGTGGTTTCTGGGGGAAAAAAAAAAAATTGAAAATTGTAAACAAATAGAATGAACCTAACATTCCATTAAGATTTCTCCCTGTAACACTGAAATTGATGTATTAACTAAATATTCATAACCATAAAGAGGTTAATCAAATTTTTTAATTTTTTTAATAGTAGCTGATGAATAACAACATATGGAACTATGTACTCCTGAGTTCCAATAAGAAATATTTCATAGGACATAGGTTTGTTTCAGGTCACAGAATTACACTGAAGGAGAACAGAGATAAGGGGGAAAAAAAGAAAAAAAGAATGAAGAACTGAAGTTGAAATAAAATAAAACAATACTGCTCCTCTAGAAGGGATTTGATCTAAAGCTTCAAGAGGAAGCCCTCATATGCTACAGATCTGTGCTGTTACATAAAACATGAGAAAAAGATGATTCTTTCAAGGAATAACTGGAGTGACGACTAGCATATCTTCCTTTATATGAAAATCAACCATGGAAATTACAGATTTAGAAGCCATAGAGATGCCAACTTATGTCAGTTACAGGAGTACAACTTACTTTCCATATACAGAGGTTTCTCCCAAGAGAGGGAAATGTGGTGCAGTCAACATGCAGCCAGGGTCTTGAACTGAAGGGTGTTTCTATATTTTAAGGTGAAGGTGTAAACCACAATGATTCTTAGATGACTTAGACAACTAAGAAACACTCAGAATTAATTGAAGAAAAAAAGTCTAGAAATGAATATAATGATCCTATATAAAAAAAAGATGCCTCCTATCAATAAGTCTACATTCAAAGGCACCCTCAGGACTGAAAAAAAAAGATGAGAGGGAAATTTGTGGTACTTCCTCCAGCTGATAAAGACACTGCTGGAGTGCTAGCAACGATCCACTTGACATATTCTTGTAATTACGTATTCAATATGTTGGGAATGTCAAAATATTAATCAACAAAACCATGAGTGACATTTCTACAGAATTTGGTGTGAACAGTTGTATGATAATGTTAACCATGCATGGAACTAACAGAGCAAGTGTCTGGTAACTGTGTAACTGTATAGTAAGAGACCTTGCTAGCATCAAGCCCAGTTAAGCAGCTTAGGCTTATTACGCATTAATATATTCAAATGCCTTCAAAAAAACCACATGAAGCCATCAAATAACAACTTACACTATTAGGAAATAAGGTATCTCTTACAAACTTCAAATCATCATTTGCATCTTGTTCTTTTTTGTAATGCTATTTTTGCTCATTTTCCTTCAGTACTGTCAGATCTTTTCCAAATATGTTGCACTTTCAGATTCATTTATAAGTGTGTTTCCAAATGATGGATTAATACTTACGAAAAAACCTGATAAATCTCCTCAGATCTTCCTTTACGCAACCTCAGTGTCCAAGCGCCTGGATTTGCTTTCAGTTGAAAATATCCCTATGAAAAAAAGACAGGCACTTCTTCTGTCTGCATTTCAGACTCAACCATCTACATACACAGAAATCAATTATCCAACATTTATACTAGCCCAAAAAGTAATGTGTCAGTGATGCAACCAACTATCACCTTTCCTGCATGTCCATAATAATGTTTTTCAGTGCTCCATTCATTTCTAACTGAATTTGACTTGCATACAAAAAATCCATCAAGGACAGTAAGTAAGTGAGCAGTAAAGAAATAAATTACTGAATGGACCCTAAATTGAAAACCTTCTTTGAAACTTAAAATTTTTGTCCTGAACAACTTTCTGTGTCAACACAGCTCCTTTCCATTTTAGGAACACTGCAAATAGTTATCACTGTGTGAAAGTCAGGTGGAGTAAGCTTTGAAATGTGAGGAATCATTAAAAGTTTCATCATGCCAAATATCATCTACTGTTGAAACCGTATTAGTGTGTAAAAATCAAAGATTCATAGTTTATTAATAATTTTATTCCTTGTGATATAGTATTTACAAAGAACAGAGAACAGTAGATAGGTAAGAGGTCTTATTCATCAAAATCCTTCCCTATCAAATTACCTTAGCCAATAGGAAACAAATCTTTCATTTCAGAAATCACAGGGTCTTCTGCTCTACAGACTGCCAAACCAAAAAATAACTACTTCGCATGATGAGAGGAATTCTGAAGTGTGGATATGTCCCATACAGGCTCTAAGCGCTTACCTGAAGGGAGCCTTCTTTTGCCTGGATCATTGTGTAACAAAACCGGTTATTTTAACCAGAATGTGACTCATACCTTACATTTGTGAGTGGAATCTCCATCTCAGTATAACTACCTCCTACCATCTACTAAAGGTAATTAGGCTCCCAGTTTAGGCACTTCAGGTTAGAGCCTAAAATCAGGCCATAGCCAAACCTATACTAGGATCAGAAGAGGAGCAGGAGGGCAGTTCAGCAAATTAAAGATGGTCTCAACTCTAGGATGTGCCTGTTACTTTTAGCATTACTAAGCTTGCAACACAGAGAAATGGATTTAAAGAACAAGATGCTCATAAAGAATTCTCACGGAGCATGCAATTGTAATGACTATTCGTGTACTTAACACTTACAAGGTTGGCCATCACAATAGTATCAACCATGACAGGATTATTCTTTGTGCCCAAAGTGAACTGTAACCCTCGAGGAGGTTGTCCAGTTGTCACATCAAAGCAATGCCCTTCAAGCAATATATATTCCAGTTCATATTCTGCTATAACTGCCCCTTTTACCTATGGAAGGAACATTTCATCATTACATTACGTCATTTAACTGTGTCAGAAAAAGCAACATATTACAGTGGCAAACATGTTGTATGGGATTTACCCCAACTTAATTCAAGAGTCAAAAAAACCCAGAAAGGTCCTTCCAGAAGGAACTTCACTCAATTATAAAACAGGTATCCAAGATTAAGAGGAAGGATCACTGTCTGGAGGTACCTTCTCTCCACTGACTGTTGAGGAAGTTGAGGCATCTCTGCTTTGGTAAGGTAAATGCCAACTTTTATTTTCACAATACACCTTCCAGACACACAGCTCTGGTCAATCAAACATCCTCAATATTTTGCATAAGCTTGCTGACCAAAACAAATCTAGTGACTTTGAAGATGAGGGATTAAAATATAATTAAAAAATAATTAAAAGAACTGTGAACTAAATGAAAGTGAAATACATTTTAACCTACATTAAAGAACTGTCATATATTCAGGTTTATTTGAAGATTTACCTAGGTTAATCCTATTACTACCAAAAATATATATAAAAATAAAAAAGAACTAGGAAGCTACCATAAAGAATCCTTTAATTGCTTTACTTATTTTTGTAAACATAAAGCTTAACATAGCAGGTAAATTGCCTTGACTGGTACTCTGCATTCTGATTTTTTTCTGTTTCACTGCTTTCTTTTAAGGCTTGTCTTTTTCTTTTTTTAAGTAAGAGAAAATGAAAGAAAGACCATGACAACAGAAATGGTAAAATACTGACTAAATAATCAACTACCAAAGAAAATATTTCTGGAGAACAGACACACACAAAAAAAATCTCACAGTATTTCCATTTCTCTCTTGAAGTAGAAGATCCAACACAAGTTTTATAGTGTTTACAAACTATTACTTACCTCCTGTAAATGAATGTTATCGAGATCACAGGAACTGTTTACTGCTTCAACCAACCAGCTTTCTGGAGTGATCATGTTTAGAGTCAAAAGAGGCGATTCTGGCAATTCTAGGAATTTTGCCACAGGTTCAGAAGGAAGGTGTTTGTTAATCCCATAACTTAATTCTGGTTCCAGAACAAACCGATAGAAGCTGTTGAAAAAGAAGTGTTAGAAAAAATATTTGTACTAAAGCAAAAAGTTCCAAACATGAAGTTCTTCTAAAATACTTTAAAATATAGGGAATGTTTACCAAATTAATGAAGTTTAGAAGCACAGTAGTTCCCTATGCTTTTGGAATACCATCAGACAATACCAACAGGAACTCAAACGGGCTGGTAGATGAACACATCTATTTGCTTTTGACAATTTTTTGCTGTGGAAGTGCCTATTTTCCACTAACATTCTAAGGGCTGTGAAGGTCAATAGCCAAGCGGTGCATCTGAACATCTTGACTGTGAACAGCCTCCTATTCTCAGAATCTGTATCACTGAACTAAGCAGAGGGACTAATCTCTATTAAAAGAAAAGAGTCTTTTAGAACTGCTCCTGACACTAGCAGAAGTAAAGACAGAACAGAGGAAAGGCAGTGGTCTCTCTATTCCTCTCCAGCTCTTTACCCCATTTATTCCACAGCTGAAAGTTCTCCCAAATACAAGAAAAGAGCCAGGCATTAACACCTGCAAAGTGCCCAGCTTTAGAAGCAATCATGACAATGTTCACACAAGATATCCAGAGGACTGATGATTCAGACACTCTTGCAGTCTAAGAGATGTGAGTAATTCCTCTCAAACGAAAGAGAAACTAAGGACTTCGGTTTTGTGGGCAAGTGATTAATTCTCCAGCCCACTGGCTAAAGGGCAGGTACTACCACCTACCTCTCTCATAGGGAATTAGTAATAAAGGTATCAAAATTAGAGGTAAAATATCTGCCAAAGAGATGGCTGTGCTTAAACATTTCTCCAAGAGGGAAAGGAATCCTCTCTGGGGAATTCATTTCAGTGTTGTCATGGTTTGAGAGCTCCAAAATCCAATTCCCTAGTCTAAACCCCCTCCTACATCTCAACCTAGTGTAAGATGTGTTTTCCAGACAATCACACTAGACTCAAAGTGGGGGGAAAGGGAATATATTACAATGACTCTACAAATAAATACTACAATACATTATATACAATCTTAGCTGTCTCTACCATGACATAAGTATTTACAATGGATCAAATCTCTTCTCCCCTCCAAATAAAAGTCCAGGAGGGAAGAAGGACAGATCCCTTCTTCAGAGTAGCAATGCCTCTAAGGCAGTAGGTCTCTCTGTCTCTATGGAGCAGCTGTAACTGGATTGTTGTAGCTGGATCTCTTTTCAATACACACAAGGGGGTCTCCAAGCCCCTTGGCCCGTCGTCTCCAAACGACGGTCTACCATGACACAAGGGGGTCTCCTTTCACCCCTCTCGGCTCTCCAAGCAAAGGCTTCACCTGTGGACTGCCAGCAGGGACAAGACTTGCTTCACCACAGGTATATCATGAAATGCAGGGGCATCTTTGTGAAAGTCCCTTCCTCAGGGGATTCAAATTCCCCTTTGCAGTTATTTTTTTTTAAGGGAACATACACTGTTAAGGCTGTTTTCCCAAACTGAGCAAGATCATAGAAGAAAAGCTAGAAAGTACTTACCTCTTCAATGGCAGTTCTGACAGCTTAGATTTGCAATTCAAAAATAACCTGAGCTTCATATTGATAACGTCCTTGAGTACCTACAGAAAAAAATCTCTTTAAGAAATGGTTCTTGGTAATCACCAAATCTTGAAAATAAGCCAAAGTCATCCTTGCAACATCCTGTAATTTCTCAAGTTTCAGTAGAAATCTCAAATTTTTTAATGTTCTAAATATATCTGTCTATTAAAGGATGTTGTCAGATATTCCAAATAAAGATATGACCTTTTCTAAAACTGCATGATTTAGCATATGCTATTCTTGATAGCCAAAATGTTAATGTTTTCTCCTAGTGATGCTGTTTTTCGAAGAGCAGCTCTCCCCATTTTCCAATACTTGAGTAAATTATATTATCACCTTTCTTACACTGTGTTTGCTAGAAGATTTTAAAACACTTGAAGTTCTCTAAGTACAACACATACCTTTTACTCAATAACTTGTCTTAAAATGGTTACTTTCATTCTTATTAAAATAGTTGTATACAGAAAATTGCCGAATACAGAGAATTATTTTAATATTTAGTTACTTAATAATTTTACAAGTCAACAATACATTAACAATGTATTAAACCATTCAATCAACTTCAAAAAATTTCAGTACGTTAATATATTTCTACTTTTTTTTCCCCTCAGTTTCTTCATCTGTTTATTTCTAAAATACTAATGTTATGGATGATTTTACATAGGAACCATAATATTAGGACAATAGCTTTTTCTTAATTTAATGAGCAATCTGTTTTGTTTAAAGTTAATAATGTTATTAATTTATTTAAAGCACCCAAAGAAACCTTTATCAAGTTATCTTATTTTCTGTGCTTTCTGATACAAAGTGCTTATCTGAAAGTATAAAGCATCTGTGTCTACATTTATGGATATTATTAGAATAGTCAATAAGATATAAAAGCTAAGTTAGAATATTGATACCACTGGGGCTAAAATCGAAAATTAGAAGGGCAAATAAATTGGGAACAAAGCAAGACAATGGTCACTGTTAAATTTCTCTTTTATTATAACTGTATTTTTTCTTTCCTCAGTTCAACCCATGGCTTGCACACATTCTTTACTACAGTGCTGTAACTTTATATGGCCCTAGGGACCTGTTCTATTCCTAGTGCCTCATTCCTTTGTGTCACCCGAATACCATCACTGGAAAACTACTGAACAAAAAATAAAGGCTAGGGAACAAGTGAAGAAGCAAGAAACGGGAACCCAACAGCACTGGAAGCATAAGAAGTATTACATGATGGAAGTTTAAGACCATTAAAATAGAGATCCAAGTGACTCAAATATCTGTCATTCAGAATAAAAATCATGATATAAATGTATTGGACTTCACCTTCAAACAACACAAACCCCTCATCCCATTAGCAGGAATGATACTTCAGCAGTCTGCATTGATAGGCTGTTGTGTGTAGAATGAAACGATCCTGCAAAAGGCTGAGGTATCATCCTAATTCATCAGCTGACCATGACATTTAGTACAGTAACAAAAAGAATAATGCCATTCTTAATTAACATTTCAAAGGAATTCAAATAGGAAATGACAAATAAGACAATAATGCATTATTTCTGTGTTTTTCAACAATTCAACTTCCGGAATACTGAATTTAGTTCTGTTATTTAGGTCTTATGAAGACATCAAAAGCCAGGACATTAAAGCCAACACATGAAAATGGTTATAAGACTGGAAAGCCTCTTTTATAGGATACATGAAGAGTTCAGTCTGTTTACTTTAAATCAGAAAATTCAAAGAAGAGCATGTAAATTTAGTTCACAGAGCATTTCATACCGTAAAAAGTGGCTGAATTATTTCAGTTTACTAGGTCTGAAAATTATTTAAGAGCAAGTTCTATTGTGCATATGTAGTCACTTTGCAAAACACTTAAGTTACCACAACTCATCTGAAGAGCATTAATTCACCAAACCATGGTTATTCAACCAATTACATGGAATTGTTTGTGAAGTCACCATAATACAATGCATCTACACTGAAAACAAACTCTTATAATAGAATCTTCAACAGAACTGGCAAAATAATGAGAAGATGAATGCTTACAGCATGGATCTAAATAAAAATCTATAATGCCAAGCCCAAGTCAGGCTACTTACCCACTGGAAAAGCTCAGTAGGAGCTCCTATCTGCACTCAACTACTTGATAATATTTAAATTAGGAACTGATTAAGAAATTATTTCTACTTCAAATACTGACTGATAAAAAGAAGCCCTATGACCCATGTTATATAGGAAATCAGACTATATTATCAAAAGGGCTCCTTCCAGGACTCCTTTTACTTTAGGGACGGAATAAGAGTTTCTCTCTGAGGATAGAATGAATATAGGAAAAAAGATAAATGATAACTGACAGGAAAAAAGAAAAGGTTTGATTTTTCTCTCCACATTTTTAAATTACTGGACACCTACTGGAACAAGAAAAAAAAAGGCAGACGATCCTAAGAGTACGTATAATAATTTTTCAGCTGTTTTCGGTGAACCGTGAGTTAAAAACAACACAATTCTTTGATTTTGTCCTCCATTTTAGCAGAAGGAATTTCAATTTTTTTCACATCACCTTAGAGATCACCTTCCTAACTTCAGAACTAATTAGCCATTCCATATATTCTTCTAGGAACTTATGTGGTCCGATCACGGTTAAGTTATGGCAGGTATTTAAATATTTACTACACACAGTGCCTGTGCCTTATCTGGAAATACTTGATGCTCAAGGCTGTAACAAAACTTTTGAAAAAGGGAAAACACACATTATATGGAGAGTGCTAACCACCTCACTCTGGAGAGGACATAGAGCAGTTCTTATGGTACAATCCAGTATATATTTTAAAAACAGACAGAAGCCTTTACTCAGCTCTCATTCATGATCTGACTCATACTTTGTCTCCATCCTTAAACTGCCAGATTCTCAGACTAAGCAGTAAATTTTAGATTACAGTTTACCTATACCTATTTACACACTTCTCAATTTCAATTCCACTTAATCTGAGTAACTTTTTGTTGATATTTAAAAAAAAAAAAAACACCAAAAGATTTCTCGGTAGAAAGTGACACAGAAAGTAATATAATAGCCTGGTTTCACCAGGGCAAAAAAAAAAAAATCTTGACATGGACATATTCAATGCAGACTGGGCAAGAATCATGTGTTTGTCATGGTAGCTACTACAGAAATTTTGCACCATGAATGGTTACCAAAACAATAGACTTGGCACAAATCCAATTATGTTACTCAAAAGAAGAACCTTTAAATACAAATACATTCAGGTGCTTAAAGTTTACAGTATTTAAGTCACCCATATATACAGTAAGATAATCAGAAAGGCATCCCTTTAAGAACTTTGAATTTGGGGCTTGCTATATATATATATGCCTGTTTTGTCTCTACACCAGGATATGGTGGCTTTCCAGATAATTATATATATTTTTTAATATATAATTTCCAGGTTTTTATTTTTTTAAAAATATTATCAAAAAGTGTCATCTACATTAAAATAGTTCTGATTTGTTTACTTTCAACAGCATTTTATTATTCTCTCCTAAAGGCTGGCTTCTTGAATAAAACTAGAGCTCCTGTGAATCAAGTAGGATCTGGGATAGGTGAACAGCTTGGTTCACCATGGGAGTCATTTGCCCAGGCATGCATGAGGGAACCTATTGTGCCAGGAGGAATGAAGGCTTCTGGTCTGAACTGCAAGGTTCTTAACGTGATTTATACTCCTAATATGAACTTCTGGCTAAATGGAGAGTTTCCAGTCAATTTCAACATGCAAATATTTTCATTTGGTAATAGAAGCTTTCATTTTAACTGAGAATAGTGAAATGAAAGATCTCATTGTAGAGAAAAGCTAGCATTTCAGTGTCCTGAAATATCAGAATTTTCATGAATCTTTTAAAACACTTTACTTTGCTTCACTATTATATATGAAGAGAGAGTGGATGCTTCAACCTTTGACAGAAAAGGGTATGAAAATGTGAGGGGAAAAAGCAATATAAGAATTTACAAAACTTGCATAATTACTGAAGAAAAAAGAAGACAAAATGGGATGCACCAAAAATCAAGTTACAGGCTTCAGAACTGTAGCAGACCATAAAGTAAAGACAAAATTTGCATTTTTATGGGAAACTATAAAGGAACCTGAGGCAGTGATATTCTGCAGTAAGCGAAAAAAGAAAATCATTTTAGCAGCTATGTTTTTAGGACCATTTCTCTTTCGAAGATCAATAGCTACACACAATGGAAGACCATCTAGAAATACTCAGAAGCACTAATCAACTGAGAAATACCCCTCTAAGAGCTGAAAGGTTTATAGTCCAATCTTCTTATGATGATAATACAGGTCAGATTTAGACCACCTCAACTGGGTACCTTGGAAAACTAAGGTGATCTGGTTTAATAGAATGAAGCATATGCCTCTTAAAATTTTGAGATGGGAGATTCTATTCCTCTGTATTATGTAGACAATCTCCTCCTTTCCTTCTATTGACTATAAAGAGCACTTATGGACTCACTTTTAAGAGGAGTCGTGCATTGGGCATATGAACTTTACTTGCAAATAAAGTACTCACAGTGATGAATTAGGTCACCCCCAATTTTTTTATATGAATTAAAATGACTAAACACATATTTAAAAGAAAAAAAAAACTATATTTTGTTTAGCCTTTTATTATACTGTACATGAAAATTAGAACAAGTTTAGTAAAAATTAAGCTACAAATATGTAAATTAAAAGAAATTACCACCATCTTACAATCAATAAATGAGACATCTTCTGTGCTTCTCTTGTCAACGGATCCACAATAGCAATAACATCATAGAACGGTTCATTTTGTTGGGGGTCGACTTTTACTACACTGTTAAAAAAGTATTAAAAATATTAATTAAAAATGAAAACTCTGAACTGAATTTGTGGAAATGACAAGCATTTTTAGGCATGAATTTGTAATATCAGAAGCACTTCAGATTTTACTATTCAAGAAGACACTTCCCTCATTTCAAGCAATAATCATGATTGCTCTCTGTGATATCACTAGGGAAGCTAAATGTGAACAGATGTTAAAAATTTAGCATTGATCTACACAGTTCTATACTGGTTATTGATTAGATACATTCCCCACAACAAAATTAATAGAATAAACCTTAGTAAAACTTGGAAAAATATGGCCTTTTTGATACTCATCTACAGTTTACTTCACCAAGATCAAGAACCATCAGATGAGACAAGTGCTGGCAGTGCTACAATTTAGAAAAAAGAAGAAGAACCAAGCAGTGGGAAAAATGGCAACTGAGAAGTGTGAAACTTGACAGGATGGATTAGCTTTATGCATTCCAGAAAATAATTTAGTTTGATAAACTTGATTAGACTAAGTCAGGGAGATGCTATTTAAAGTACTCTGGATCGACAGGAAGGAAATGTTAGTAAACCTCACTTTAAAAAAGACAAACCCCAATGTGCTGTAAATACACAAAAGGGACTATTTGATTTTGTTTTCCACAAAAGGTGTGGTAGCAGCACAGTACTGACTGTTACTAGTCAGTAACTAACTTTGACAAAGGTGTTAGCCTCTTAAAACAGGCTGCTACTGATTTTACTCCTATTTTCAACAACAGGGACAGCCCACCAAGCACAGCACACTGGAGCACCTTTACCAGTAAAACAAGTAGGGATTCCAAAATAACATTTCAAAAATCTTTAGTTTGATCATACTTCTTGTGTTACCATATGTCCTTTTAAAAAATGTACCTGTCCCTCCAATAAGCTTGCCCCAGCTAAGCTTAATTTAAAACCAGCTACTGTTAGTATCCCCTTACAGAGAGGACAGGATTCACAGATGCTCATCTTGGTACTTCAGGTCTCATTCATCAACAATAACAACAAAAGGTGATAAGGCATATTCACTTTCTAAATGCAGGATTCCAAACACAAAGAGCCAGCACACAAGTAAGGACACTGAAGACACATGAGCTTCCCAGGTCTAAATCCGCTGGCTGATGACAGGGGGTTTGCTTTTCCTTAAGGAATTAGCTGCCAATGAGCCCTATTAATCTGCATTTTAATGTAATCTACTTGTATTAGCTGTGGTCAAGAATGACACTGCTAAGCCATAAACTGTTATCCAGGTATAGGTACATGTATATCAGTCTTGGCAACAGTAATCAAGATCCACAGACATAAAAAGCTGTGCTATTTTCCACATTAAAAATTAGTGGAGACTTCTTTTAGTTCTAATCAGTGAAACTCCTCCTAACATCTTAGTAAGTGTATTGACTCCAAGTTTTCTAACTCCGAATCAACCACTCCTATTCACATCAATTGTAATCACTCCTTTTTCAGCAAAGTATAAGGTTGGAAAATCATTAGGTATTAATAATTAATTTATTAAGAAAAAGGTAAAAACACATTATGCTATGGCAGATGAACAGGTTGTTCATACAAACACAGAACCAATAACTTCTTTCCAAACTGGAATGCTTACTCAAGTTTCCAGAGACCTCATGTAGTCATCAGTACATTCTAATTTCTATATGAAAGTACTGTAAATGCATTATCACGACAGACAGAACTTACCTGTGCTGCTCTTTAAGTAATTCAGCATCCTGTCTCGTCTCTGTTTTAGGCAAAGATGACAGCAGGGCATCTATTTTCATAATCAAATCACTGCCACTATATTAAATAAAGCACATATAGTTTTTTTTCATTAGAAAAGGAGTAAAACATTTATATTTTAATATCTATCTGTCTGTCCGCATAATATTTCAGAAGGCCATATCCCAAACCTGGACTCTTTAAAGGAATTATCACCTCAGTATTTGTAGCTCTGAGGACTAAAACCTTTAGCATGACAGTGCCCAAGAACGACTACAGCCTTAGAGCTTGTGAACTGCACACTTCTTAATTTTAACTGATGCAGAATTTGCAGAATTATAATTCAGCCACACAGTTTCAATGCTACAATCTGCTGACATTTATAACTCTTTATTCCTTCCTTCTTTTTCTTATATTTTTTCAGTGTCACTAAGTCACAGTATTTGTCTGAATGTTTTGCCTCTCACTACTTGTCTCCTAGATATCTAACTCTTGCTGATTTTGTTTTTCTGGTAGTGATTCTTTCAGTTGTGCCAGTCCTTCCAGATAACAGAAATGATATTCAGACTTAGAAAGCCAACAGATATTGTAAAAATAATATAATTTTGCTCTCTTCTTTGTACACAAACTGGATCCTTAGACTAAAAGATGTCTACAACTCATCTCTACATGTGTGAATGCTGTCTAGCACGATGTCAGGGCACCACATCTGCCCACACCTCTACAACGGGCTCCTTTCCTAACAATTCCCAAAGACAATGCACTTTATGACTTCAAATATTATTACTCAGATATTACTGTGGGTTTAAGATGCACTGTATTTTATCAAGCTCATTATTATTCTTTACTATTACTCTTAAATAAACAAAAGCTAGTAGGAGTTGTTTACAGTTAGTTGTACTCTTGGTTTGAAGTACAGTGAAAATAGAGAAAGTATTTGGAGTAATTTAGCAGGGCTGCACACATGATATGAGGCGAGCTGGAGAGGATGTGATTTTTTGGACACACAGAGATCTCTTATGCCTTAACCTCATCACATATATGTGCAATGACAAGAGAGTGCACTTCTTTTGAGTAACACAGGATGCCTTTTATTCTGCTCTGTGCTGTAATAATGAGGCAACAGAGAGGCTGTCGCCATCAGGATGACACAGGCAGTTGAAAACCAAAATACATAGTTTATATATATAGTGGAAAACCATGTTAAATAGCATAATCAGCCAAGCATAAAGGTGATACAGAATTTAGCAGATGTGTAATTTCTTCTGGAAAACAGGGCAAGGGCTGGAGTAGATAAGTATATTAAGTCTGTCAGGGAAATGCTAACGAGGCAATGAAGGACATTCAAACCTGTCTGCACAGAAGTATTCAAATGCTAAGTAAGAGGATAGCAAATATACAGCATTCAAGCAACAAACACTGCAAGTGCATGTAGAGTGTATATATACATAGCATGAAGAGTACTATGACTATATACTTGAACCTTTGTTCATATTTTCCCATGCAAAAAGATGATTAATTTGTCACAGGCAACAAACAAGACAGTACATCACAAAGCCTCAAAATGCAAGAGAATTTTACCTTTTACTGCTGTTTCCCATCTCTTTGACAAGAGTTTTAATCTTCTCCGCTGAGGTACTGTATGTTATCTTTGCTAACAAATCAAAGTCTTCTGCATAGAATTCATTTTCATCTAAAGGACCCAGTACCTTAGACAGAGAAAAAAATGTCATTAAAGTGTGGAATGTCCCAGTACTGTTCCATTTGTAAGTAAAAATACATTAAATACATAAATATTTTAAATGAATGCACGATATTCAATATGCAACCCCCATCCCCATACACTTCAATATTAGTAACTATAAAACACTAAACTTTATAGTAACCATGCAGAATTAGGTTTTTACAGTTATGTGATTACAGTTAATTTTCAATCACAAAGAATACTTGCAATCGAAATATCCATGCCATCTTTCATTATACGTCCCTTTGTAAAGGAATACACTACTTAGAAATAACAACTCTAAGTTTAAGAAGAAGTTCTGTTAGGTACATTAATTTAAACTCAAATTACTGTCTGTCTACTACACTCTTCAGTTGTTTAATTCTGTGAGCACAATCTTAACTTCTCAAGGCTTTCTATCCATTCTAAGTGGAATGTACAGAAAGGAAGAAAAAAGCAAAGGATAAGAAATGCAGAATAAGAGACAAGATACAGAACTACCATGTTATTTTGGTGTCTGAAGGAAAAAAAGGTGTCTTGAAGTTTCAGAAAATAGCTTTGAGGATGCTGTTTGGATTTTCTACTCAACGTCCACCAAGCTAAATGGACCCAAGTCAACTTACACAGTGCCCAGGATGTAGAATGTCATGATGTAAGTTTGGTGTTGAACGCCCCTCTCCCAAAATTCAACTGCTTCCTAAAAATGAGAGGTTATGTAACCTCTCTGGAGTTATTTCACTTTTGACTGGTTATCAGTATTAATGATGTATGAGATAGATGAAACCACAGTGTGATTATAAAATACCATGCTAATTTTGTACAAGTTATAACTAGAAAAAATTTTAATTTGCTCATGAAAACAAAACTAAAGTGCTGAAATAGCTAGGATAGAAGTGAAGGATATCCCATGTCTTTTTTTTTAAAGTAATCTTTTAAGTGAAAACACACTTTCAGATGGAATGTACATTATCAAATTTATCCAAGTATTTTTAGGAAACCTATTTCCCCAAAACTTAAAATATGACATTATTTGAGTTTTTTAGGCATAGAAAACAGTAATAATAATTTATAAAATAACATTGCATATTTAGCTATGGGGGAGTTGACACCAAAAAAGCCAACAATTCTTTTGTGCTTCATCAACAGAAATGCTTTCTGTGTGTTTCTTAGAGGTGTTTCAGTTGCATCTCAGAAGCATTTAGGATGCACAAAAGTAACTAAAGTCACAATTTAAAGAGAGGTTCCAGTAATGAGATGCCAACACAGTATCTCTTTCTTTCTAATGGTGGAGCAATAATCAGAAAATAGAAAAGAGTAAAGGAGTAGTCTGTATAGATTTTATTTACAATGTAAGATATTGACTGTCATTTAACAAGTACTAAATATTGAATGCAACATATTTTTTAAATCACAGTTCACCTACAGACACTCTGGAATTAAGGCTATTGGTTCCAGAATATACATATAAGAAACAAAAAAATTACTATACTTTTATTTGAATATTAACAATTAAGACTATAAAACAACTTAATATTTATAAAAAATGTGGTGTTTTACAGCTTGAAATAGTAACCTAGACAATGTAATTTATATATATTATTTATGCGGTATAATATAGGTAAGTTCAGGATCAAAATTTATTCTTAAATATCATAAATAATAAATCAGATATTAAACCATTTGGAGAATTTTGTCAAATTAACTCTAAAATAGCTGTGGGAATTACACACATACATAGCAGCTTCAATGGAATAGAGTTGATGAAAAAAATAGGAGTAAAACAAACTAAAAAAACCCAAAGGCAAACATTCGTACCATTCTCTAACTATAGGATGAGTAACTGGGAAATTATTATAATGCATTTTCTTCAGCTTGAAACTGAAGTTCCAGGAAGTAAAAAATTCCTACAAGAAGACTGAGTGATGAACTACTTTCTTTCTTACCCTGCCATTGCTCATAACAGCCATTTGCCCAGGAAGCAGTTTAAGAACCTCCTGGCAGAACATCTGGTGGGTTTTCATTAAATCCAGTCCTAAAGTGTTGTACTTCTTCTCAAAAGTATTGCCATCCATTCCCTAAAGCAAAGGTAAAGCATAAGATGGTGTAATGATTCAGCAAAAATAAATTTTGTAACAGATGAGGTAATCAAAGATTTTCTCTAAGTTATGTGGTAATGAGAAATCAAAGCAAAACAACCTCAACTTCAGCGTAAGGTCTCACAATTAGCTAGAGTGCTGTTTTTACCCTGGGGCAACTCTGAATAACTGTGAGAGGAAAATGCTGAGCCTGAGGGCAAGCATTTTTTCCACAATCCAGCACACAGTTGCATGAAAAATAACATTTTCTGTTAACAACTGAACTATATTCTCACTTTTAGGAAAGAGATGTACAAAAAATCCATAATACCCCGAAAACCTAACAGTCATTCATGTGGCCACTGGATACAACTTGAACATGTTTTGGGGAAGCCAAAATCATCCAATAAGACACACAACAAATCCATGTCCAAAGTGGGAAAAAATGTCAAAACTTACACTGGCACTGTGCCTTTCCTGTCAAAATTATCATGTTATATTAAACTCTCCTGATATGTATTTCTTCACTAGTAATATGCAGACCAAGCAAATAGATTCATTCAGATACAATTAATGTATCAGAATAAATAAAACAAAATAAATTAGTAACATGCCTGCTTGATTATCTACCTTTATGTCTTTCAAAATCTATTAAAGAAATAAAAACATGACTCAAAGTAACTAATTAATTTTCCAGTATGTTGCCAGAGAGTTCTCTTAGTCTTGCAACACCTCCTATTTAAAAAGACGACAATTTATAGCTCCTTCTGAAACAAAACCTGTAGTTAGCAGCTGTTATTTGGTAACTCAGCTCCACTCTACATGAGAAATTTGAAATCAGCAACATTTGTATTTTAAACCAATGAATTTGCATAAAAACACAGCAGAAAATGTTGGCCAGAACTGTATAATGCTTCAGTCTGTGCCTACTACTGCTCACAACCACAGCAGCAGTAAAAAGTTACTTCTGAAGTCTTAATTCTTGAAAAACATTAATATTGTAATTTTAACTGAGAGCTATCAAAAAAACCCACAACAATTAAAAAATAAACTATTTTGGTTTTGATTATCCAGTATCTGTACTTTCTATTTTTCAGTACTCTTGCTTGACTTTAAATAAATTCTTTATTCTTCAACTGCATAAAAGTTGCCAAAAATCCAAATCTGCTTGAGCAGAAACTGTATAAGGGTTATAAACTTAGTAACATTTGGCCACACGTTGTCACTCTCAGCCATGCCCCCTTACAATAAAATATATGTAAAATGAAAAAGAAAGTAATCTAATTTAGTTTTTACTCACTGGGATGAGGAATTTAGTAATTTTAGTTCCAGCAGCAAGGGATTTTGCTGTCTCTTCCTTACTGAGTTTACTCAGGAAACTTTTTAAGTTGCTGTTATTTTGTGTTAGAAAAGCAGACAAAATTCCTCTTGCAATGGCTGTGTTAGATTCCTTTATTTTTGATGAAGGATTGTTCAAAATCCCAACTCGTGTATGACTGCTTGTTTTCTGCAAAGAAAAATACAGAATAATAAGCACATTCATTTACAGTTCCATCTGCTGTTATGTAGTGTATTCACATCTCTGTAAAATGAACTTAAGTATTTAATTTTCTTGCAGCTATTTGTGTTTAGAAAATATACTTCAATGCTTTAATATAATTCATAATTTCAACTAGGAGTTAAAACATGATTAGTAAGGATTTACCTATTCTGTAATACATATTTTAAATAGAAGGGTTTTTTTAATAGAACAATTGCCTTTGAGCATTTTGCAGAAGCGTATTTTTAACAAAGGATATACACAAGTGTTCATTTACAGACTTCAGAACTGGTTTTGTAGACATTTTTCTGCTTTTCAAAAACTGTCAAACTAAGCATAAAATAAATGCAAGCAAATTTATCCACTTACCACTTTAATCTTAATCAGCAGAAAAATCTTTCACCTGCTAAAGTCAGTGATGTCATTCAAATTTTACCAGAGAGCATGAGGATTCTAAGGTAGGATCAAATAGCATCACTAACTGAAGAAAAGGTAAATGAACTTTACTGCAGTAAGGAATAAAAAAATAAGTCGTGCAATCACTGGTACTCAACACACTAAACTTTAGCAAACTTTAAATTGCAGCCCTCGAGAAAAACTTTGTTAAAACAGTTATGGTCCCCCCAGTGCAGTAAAAGATGTTGAAATGCTGGAGAGGCTTCAGCAAAGGGCTTTTAAGATGGTCAGAAGACTATGATGAAGCATTAAAGAACCTGGGCTTGCTCAGTCTGGCAAAGAGGAGGCTACAGGGGACTCTAATAGCAACCAACTGCTGCTGAAGGGGAATGAAAAATATGACTGGGGCCAAATCCTTCTTGGTAGCAGCAGAGTATAACAAGGGGTAATGGTCACAAATTTTGGCCTGGCAGAAAAAACTGTACTAGGAAGGCAGTGCAACACCCGAGCAAATTCTAAAGGGAGGGGACAGAGTTGCCTCCTTGGAGATTTCCAGGAATCCTTCAGACACACCTACAGCTGACCTGATCTAATAAAGGCAATAATCCCAGTCTGAGTGGGAGGCTGAACTGGACGAACTCTAAAGGTCTCTTCCAGCTAAGACATCTCTAGCTTTTTTTTCAAATGACATAAAAATATATTTGTAGTTTTCAAAAGAGTATATATTAGTTGGAATAGTTAAAAGTGAATTTCCTTCAGCCACTTTCCTGCCCAGATTCTTGCACATTTTCTTCAAATGCTGATGGCAAGTCATGAGCAAGAGGTGTCTGTGCCAGTTCTGCAACTATCAGAAATTCTACTAGACCCTGATTTGACAGACAAAAGGGACTAGAAAGGAGAACCTCCATACAAATCAATGGACTTAAAAAAAAATACTGGTTCTGGTTTTTTTGTCATGACACTTGAAAGTCACTAGATCGAGCAGCACAAGAGGTTTATGTGAATCAATCTATGAATTAAAGATGACCAATTAAACTGCTGTTGCATTGAGGATTCGACAAACCTTATTCAGAATGGTTTTTTCTAATAGTTTTTTTTCCTAGATTCTCCTTACTAACACATGGTGACTTGCCCAGGCAGTTCTCAGCTCTCAGCTGGGAATATGGAATTTTTCCTCTGCTGAAGTGGCGGGCAGAAAATGAAACTACAGATGGAAGACATGTCAAGCTTGGGTCACTGATCTAGCAGTCAGAGAAATTAAATGTTTTTCTGTAACAAGGACTTGTACTGAATATTCCTCTTTACGTTTTTTAAAGCCTCTCTAATACATACTTGTTATCACATGCTCTCTGCAAGATACCAATCTTCTAATTCCCTTAGGGTGGTTCCTATTTCATTCCTGATTGGAAAATGTAGATGCTTTCCCAATTTCAGTTTAAGCACTCTCCTAACCTGACCCGAACTGAGAGTTTTTCGTCATTTATATTCACGTGAGACATTTATAAAGTATATTTACATATTTGTATTTTAGACGTTTATACTCTAAATCCTATTATTAATACAGAAGAACTTTAAAAAAAAGCAAACTCATGAATGTGGATGTCCTCCTAACATATTAAAAACACACAGACAAAAATTAATCTGTCTTTGAAGCATACGAACAGTACATGAAAAAATGGTCGCTTCATGACCACAGTTATGCCATATAACAGGAGAACACTGCATAATGGCTCACATCAACAGGCAGTATCCTAAATTCCTTGGCCCAGGTCACATGCTAGGCTACTTGATGGGAGAAAGTCTGTAACTGGGAAGACAATCATCCTTTTAGTAAACAGTGTCACAGTTTCTCTCCTGTGTCATGAGCCCATGAGACAGCCAAATGACTATTTCTGGGGGGAGTTGGGCAAAACAAAAGCACAGTCTCTCAAGTATGCACCTGACCCACAAAAAAAATGTTGTTACACCTTTATGTAGCAGTATAATTATTGAATGTGCAGAGTGTTGTTAAGAACATATTCATAATAATTAATTTCATAAAACCTGCTAGAAACTCACCAGGCTTTTCAAGGCATTAGAAAGCAGTCGTCTACCAGATGGCTTATCAAAATCAGCAATAATCCAGATAGTAACAGCGTATACTGTGTCTTCATCTGAAAATTAAAGATAATCCTGCATTACTTTCTGGAGAATTTTCTCACCACCAATGAATAATGAATTAATTCTGTTTGAGATTTCAAAATTTATGTGTATGTTTGATTGCTGACTTCAATTGTAAGACTAATCTTTGCCACATCAGAATCTTCTCTGAATTGAAATAAGATTCTTAGGAGGTAATTTACCATGTTAATAGGACAAAGTCACTAAAAGAGCCAAGCCATTGTTGCAGCACTGAAACAAAAGGGCCCTAAATAATAAGACAGCTCCAATTAACAAGATCTGCTGTACCACAGGTTACTTCTGAACTTGGATGAAGGCTGCTCATATAGCCTGAAATGAGAAGAACTAAGTAGTTACAAGAATGCATAAACTAGGCCAACCACTTGCTCTGGCAGCAGAGTCCTTCAACTAAATGCTGGAAAAAACCTTCTGGACACAAATGGGAATAATAATAAATACAGTCCAAAGAAAGTAAACTACTGTGTAAGTGTATTTGCAGAAAATTTCCTATTTTCCTGCTCTGCAGTCTCCTGCTCTTTACTCGTTATAGAAGAGGAACGATATGTGAAAAATTCTGCAAAATTATCTGTAGAAGAATATCAGTCTACCCAGGTCTATCATATATCCCCTAAAAGGTAATACATATAGACAGAATTTTTCAAAGGTTCTGGCGAGATTCTAGGAAGAGGTTATTATTGACTCTTGCTGTGGTCTAGAGAAACATACTGGGGACAGAGATAGGAAATACAGATTCCAGCTTAAAGGTTATGGGCTTTACACAAGAGATACAAATAAGCCTAAAATTGAAAGTCAGTCATTTGACAGCTAGCTGGGATGTCCCTATGGTTGAAGCCACAGAATCAAATAGAGCCAAATAATTGTATTCTGAAGAAATTTAAGTATTTGTCATTTAGTTCTGATAATGGAATAAGTAGAAACTCTGTAAATATTACATAAAAAGAATAGCACTTTGTTAACATGATTATTCTGTCTCTTGATGGACTGGTTAAGAGCAATTGTTAACTGTTACCTCCTAGAAGTAAATAAGGTAAAATTCCATGCGGAAATATGCCCCCTGTGTTGTAATTTCCTCTAACTCCAAGGGAATGTACTTGTGTATGCAATAAGAATGCTTACATTAAAAAATACTTCAAATGTACAAAAAAATTGAGTTTTAATAAATATAAAATGTATCAATGAGTGATAATATCATAGAATCATAGAATCAACTGGGTTGCAAAAGACCTCCGAGATCATCAAGTCCAACCCTTGATCCAACACCACCGTGGTTACTAAACCATGGCACTAAGTGCCACATCCAGTCTCATCTTAAAAACCTCCATGGACGAATCCACCACCTCCCTGGGCAGCCCATTCCAATGTCTGATTACTCTCTCCGTAAAAAATTTCTTCCTAATATCCAACCTAAACTTCCCCTGACAGAGCTTATCAGAATATATTTTATTTCTTTTCTACAAAAAGACAAAGCTTCATATAGGAAAAATTAAACCATCTAACTAGGCAAAAAATAAGAAGATACTTATGCTAATAAATAAGATACATAATCAATTATTCCTGAAATTATAGATATGCCTAATTTTGGTATAGATATTACAAAGACTATATATTCTGCATTTGATAATGCTGCAGCTAAGAGTCACTTGAAAACTGAATATCCTCTAACATTCTCAAGTAAAATCATACTAGTTTGAAAACTGCGTCTGTTTCCAAAGCTGAAAAGTCTTGCAAAGCTTTTAAACTTCATGTTTGTGAAACAAAAAACAACTAGCCACAACATCCATCCCATTTCAAAACTACAAATTTGAAAATAACTATCCTGTTAATTATAATTTATGCTTGTCATATTAGGATGTGATCTGGCTCCTTAAAGAAGGTACTAGGATATTAGAAAATGTAGTTGTTTATATGCGATCCTTGGGATATTGGCTTATTCAGGATATTTTACTGGCAAACTTCACCAATTTAACAATGTAATATCCATATACAGATAGACAGATAACCCATACAGGAAACTAATATACCCTTTGCTGTTAAATACTTCATGTTGTCTGAAATTACAGCACTTTTATCTTGTGAGTCCAAAAAGGAGAAAGTAGAGAAGTCTTCCACATCAAATGGAACTGCAAAATGTAAAATGCAACATGTTAAACATTAAAAAAAAAAAAAAAAAAAGAAAAATCATAACAACAGCCAATCTGAGAAAAGTAGGTACCGGATGTGGGTCTGAAAGGTATGTATCTTCTTTCTGCTCCAAGAATAGTGGGGTTCATACGGGAAACAATGTTTTTCTGGTCCATAAGAAAATCTATTGCATTCATGCGATCATTTAGCAAACCCTGTAGTAAGAGAAAAAAATTAAATCTGTACTTTTATAGTTTCAAGACAGAGACCAAGTATTTGTACAGTCTTTCAACTGAGCTTAAAGCTTCTATATACACCAAATTATGGACTATGTCAAGTCAAAACCACATAAATTATATCAAACAGATAGTATTTTAAAATATCAGATGCACATTTTTCAATGAACAACTGCAGTATAGTCTCAGTTTCTGGTTGAAAAAACCAATATAATTACTATATACTCAGTTGATCCTTCAGTCTTGAATAATTTAAATACTGTTTCAAAACCATGACCACAAATTAATGTAACAATGTAACTGCAGGTGTGCTATTATTAATTTCAAGCCATCTCATAAAAAAATTAATAGATAAACATGACTCAAACAATTTACTGCCAAATATTTCATCTTGCCTTCGTTCAGGAATGTTGAACATACCATGAACACCGCCCGCTGGAAGAACTTGGTGGCATCAATAATCCTCTGAAGAATAACTGTCTCTAACTCTTCAACATCCATCTCGTCTCTATTAAAGGGCACGCCATTAAACAGCACTTGAGGCAATGGGCCCAGGCCACTCCTTTTATAAAAGGTTGCTCCTGCCTGATCACATCAGAAATATCACAGGATTAAACAGACTGTGGCTGACTGTTGCAAAAAATGAAACTAATATCAAGAGAGGATGAACTCTAATCTCCACGCACTCTTCAATGTCACACCTTCTCCTGAGTAGCAGGGACAAAACAAGAAGCATTTGGAAAGCACAGAGGAACAGATGGGACTCATTTCTCAAACAGAATGACAAAAGAAATCATAGCTCTGTATTATGGTGTTTCAAACTTGCTGAGAAATATTCTTTTATTTTGCTTAACGTTCTTAGGAAAAAAAATTAAGCAACAACATTAGAGAAAAACCCTAGGACAAAGTTTTTTTTTCCCAAAGAAAGTACCCTAAAAAAAACTCAAAAGGCTTTTACATTCATAAGTGAAGTCTTATTTGATAAGAAATCAGAACAAGTTGATTTTTCCTCAAAGTTAGAAAATTCAGTGAGACAAAGAGAAATAAAGATGTATTGTAAGCAACTCTCCCTTCTTATATTCTGCGTTGTTTCGTGTTTTCTTGCAATATCTATGTGTTCATCTTTCTGTCATCCCACTGTCTCCTCCCTGGTCTTCATCACAGTCTCACTTCCCCGCTTGTACAGGGGATTTCTTCCTGGTGACTGACTATTTTTCTTTCTTTAATATTCTCTGTGGGAGACTTTCTTCTCCTAACTGTACCCACTTGTTTCCAGGACAGATTCAAACTGCCCTTCCACACAAAGCCTCTAGACTTCATTCCAGTGAGGAATAAACAGCGTAAGGCATATAGCACCCTTTTTTCTGGCTGCTCCAATACATCTTTTTAAAGAAATATAATACACATTAGATAACAAATTTTAAAAGGAAATAAATTAAATGGAGTCAAAACTACAAGACTGTATGAACAGCATGGCTGAAGACACACAGAGGAAAAAGGTATTTTATGTATGTTTTAGCAGAAAACTGTCTACTCAATTACAGATAAAAATGTCTTCTCTACAGCCTTTAAATAAAAATCCATAGCTGTCTTTCCCAAAGGATATTATAACCAGAAGGCAGAATTAAAGAAAACAATGATCCGCCTAGAAGACAGGTTTCAGCTCTTCATCCAGAGACACATATAATTTCTACCACATGAGAGAGATCCCTTGACATGACTACTAAAAAAAAAATACTTTTGCTCCTGAATGCAGCAGGCAAGAGTAAATTTTCATAGTGAGAGTAGTAATGCAGAAACCCCTGCAGCATTTCCATGAATGACTGAATGGTGGCTGAAGAAAATGACTCAAAGGTGCTGTATCTACTTCAACATTTAGCAATCCTTCAGCTTAGCAAATACATTAAGTTGTACACTGCAGTATTTCTTACCACTTGGCTCTCAACATACCTTCCTCCCTTCATCATGTTCAGAATGAACACCTAGTATACTCTGAACATCAGCATTAGGGTATTCACTTCTAAGGACATCTTTCACATCATCTACTGTTAGAACACTTCCATCTCTCACTTCATGGTACATCTGTAAAAATTATAACAGAAAGAAATTAAGAAAATGTAGTGAATTGTCAAACATAACTCAATAAAATTAATAAAAGTATATAAACAATAAAGTTTAATTTTTTATAATGCTCTAGCAAATTTTGTATCAATATAATTTTATATTGCTGTATTGAAGTTTTTATATTGCTTTAGTAATTATCACCATTGCTCATATGCACAATTTTACATCAGAGCACTATTCTGATTAATGTATTATTATACCTTTAGTCTAAATCTGAAGTGGCAAAGAAAATACACTTATGTGAGCTGAATGTGAAAGGTTATTTCTCTCCACTAATTAGAGGAGCAATCTAAGTTCTTTCAATAAACTACCTAATCATGGGTAGTTACCTGAATCTATATGGGATTAATCCAAGCCTAAATTAGTCAGTGATAACTTTTCCTACAGTAATAATTTTTCCTTAGAAATGTTATTTTATTTCATAGAATAATATTTTATTACTTTCATTAAACACACAATAGAAATTTGAAGTGAAAAATATTCAATCCACTTCTTTTCAAATGAGGAACAATACATTTTCCTCTATAGATCTGAGTATCTCAAACCTGTACTTTATTGATTATATTTTCACGATCTTTTAATTATATTTATCATTCTCTCGTTTTTATATTATGAAACAAAGTAAAGAGAGGAACACAACATTTTAAAAAGCACATTGTAAATTATATTTTGTGATTCTGGTCATGGATAATTGTCACCCATGCACATCAGCTCCCTAACATCTGTGGATTTCTCTTCCAAGGTATTCCTAGTTACTTTAATTTCTTTCATCTTAAGCTCTCTAAGTTTATCCATGACATCAGTTTCTAAGCACTAAACAGAAAAATAGAAAAGAAATGTAAGTAAAAATGTTATGCATTAATACCATATTCTCTGATGTAATTTTTACCTGCAGAGCCTTTACATGGACTGCTCACTTTATTTTCCTCCATTCATCTCTCACCTCTGAAATTCCTGTCTTTACAAGAACCTGCATTCTCTCACAAAGAAAGCCTGTGTCAAGCATTAAGCTGCAAGCCTGGAGCGTCTCTATGCTTTGTACATTCATGAACAGCTCAAGCATTATCAAAAAAAAAAGAAATTATCTTACTCTGTTTCACTTTCTACATTGGAGAAAAATAAAGGGTTTTTCAAAGCTGACAGAACTACCAAAGTGACATTAAAATCCCTGTACTTCAGAAGATACAGAACACAAAGACAGGGCCATCACATTAACACAAATAATAGAGAATAATTTTTCATAAGAAAATACTAAAAGCTGCAAGGCATGTATTGAATTTTTTATATTACTGAAGACAGCCTGTTGATAGGTAAAATGAAAAGAGGAAGTTGGTTTCTGGGGAAGGAAAGTATTTCTGCAAATAATAGAATATTAATGCTACACATGTTTCTAACATTTCCGTATAAAGTAAATGCATACATCTCATGTTATCAAAAGGTAGTAAGATCCTAATTGTATTAAAAATTAATAAATTTTAATAAAAAGGAAGAAAAAAGGTGATTTCTTGTGAAAGAACTAACCTTAATTATTGAGGTAAAGGCCTGAAAGGTGTCATATTCCTCCGCAATGTAACTAAAACTTCTCCAAAGAGCTATTCCAGCATCTTCATTTCCATCAATTTCTTCTTTTGTATTTAAAATGAAAACAATTCCAATTCTATAAACAAACAAAAAGAGATCATACATCTTAAAACCAATGTCCGCTTCACACACATTCTAATACCAACACAGAAGAATAAGATGTTTGCATTTAAGTAATCTGCCCTACACTTAGTGATGAAAACCCTGTACCTAGAGATGGTTGAATACCTGCCTGTCCAAGGGAAGTGATGAATAAATTCCTTACTTTGCTTTGTTCGTGTGCATGGGTTTTGCTTTACCTATTAGTCTTTATCTCAACCCACATGTTCTCTCACTTTTACTCTTCCAATTCTCTACCCCATTTCACCAAGGAGCAGTGACCCAGCGGCTCTGAGGGCTTTAACTGCAAGCTGGGGTAAAACCACAACATCCAGAAAGCCTAAAAGTCCAAGACACTGATGTGAAGATCTTGTTCCTCAGGGGAACAAAGACTTTGAGCAATGAGACAATCTGGTCAAACAGACTGCAAATAGTGGCATAATGACTAAAGCACAAAGTCTTTCCCAAACTAAACACCCAGGAGAGAGAAAACTGAAGATATTTGAAGTTATACTCCCTGCCAAGAACACATAAGGATCCTTCTGGTCTTTACTACACTATTGGAAAGGAATTCTGACCATTACAGTCCATTCCACATCATACATGATATAGGAAAAGGACACGAAAAATCCTTCTGCTGAGTCCCAAGTGATAGAGCACATCTATGTCCATGGCTAGAACTTATGCATTCTGAAGAGAAAAAATATATGCCTCTTCATGAACATAGTTGTTTGCATTAAAAGATGAAGACTGGGAAGATGGATTCTGCCAGTCATCCAGAATTTTGTGAGTCCAAAGCCATCAGAACCCTTCTAAACATTTCCAAGCCTTCCACTCTCTGCTATCAATAAATTTTCTTAGAAGTGCAACACCAGCATTTTAACATGAAACCTGCTTGTGTAATGGGAGAGAGCCATGAGAAGAAGATGGTAAAAACCAGATACTTTTATGAATCAGAAATAGAGATTTTATGCAAATACTTCACTGCACTCTGGGGCAGCATGTAGTTTTCCAGAACACATCCTTGAATCATCCTGAGCATCTGCAGCTAATTCTATACATACTAGATCTGCAGCAAAATCCTCTGCCTTTAGCTGTCACTTGTCCCAAAACAAACCTAACAGGCCACCAAAAGGCTGCTCCATGAGAAATCTCTGGAAGCAGCAATTCAATTTTTTTCTCCTCTACATTTACTTTATAGCCAACCTACAGGTAGAGATGTCTCTGGCTGCCAACCTGCAACCAAAACCATCTAATAATGTGCAAAATGGCTTACACAACCACAGCCATCTATGAACTACAGCTGTATAAGTTGCTGCCTATTCCTGACCACACATATGACAGCACTGGATGATGTCCCATATGCAGCAGTTGGCTGAAAGATCGAAATTTATGCCAACTACAGAAAAGAGGCAAATTGCAAGGCAAAATGAGAGAATTACAGTCTTTCTAAAGAACTATCAGAGACCCAAATCTGGCTCCTGCTGTACAAAACACTGTGCATCCTGCAAGTATTTCCGTGAAGCGTACAGCTCTGTCATAGCTGCTACAAGAACATGAGGCACCTACTGGTCCCGTGATACATGAGAGCTACTACAACAACATGACCATCTGCAAGGCTGAGCCCATGCTTCAGTGGACCTTCATATTTACAATCAGTAGGTTGATTTAGGAAGTCAGCTTTTCATTTAGATAGCCACTTTGCATTAGATATCTTAAGGCTATTAAAATGAAATCTGTCTTATCAGTATAAAATCATTTAGACAGGTGTTCAGGACAATCAGGTGTGTATCAGATCACAGGACAGAGGGATTAAGAAATACAGCAAGTTTTCTAAAAAGATACAAATAATAATCAATGCATAAAGATGCAGCATGTTCTACAACTAATTGCTTCTCCCATTTTTTATATCTCACTATTGCAAATAACTTTTCCCAAAGACTTATGTCACCTGGATGCCATAGGAACAGTCAGCAAAACTAAATATCATATGACAAGACAGACCCCACGACTTGTCTACATCTTGAATACTGTGTACATGGCTGTTGCTCTCATCTCAAAGAAGACATATTAACACTAAGAAAGTCTGGAGAGAGACAACTCAGAAAATAAAACAAACTTTGGAACAGTTTTCAGGAAAAGAATAACTTGTAACCCAGGGAATGAAATGAGGGCAGTTGAACACAGCAGAGCTTTATAAAATCATGACACCTATAAAATCAAGAGAGAGAGGGAGAGACTGCTTAGGTTCCTATTTATAAGAGCACAGAGACAGTAAATGAAGCTACTAAAACTCTGGTTCAAAACAAATAAAGCAGGAATTTGAGGGAAAACCAGAAAAGTTTGTGGAACAGAAACCCATTGAGGATAGCTAAGTATCCTAAGTATCCTAAGAATTCTTTGATCTCTAAATGCATGAATGCCAGGAAAATACTCAGGCAAAGAACCTGGTTCCACTATGCTTTTTATCATACCAAGACAATTCCTTGTGGCTTCTTGTAGACAGACTGATCAAAATGGATCTTTACCCTGACCCAGTTTATCTACTCTCATGCTGTTATGTATCACAAAAGGTATATCATGTTCTAGGCTATATTCTCCTCAAGGACTGAAGGAGTATTGTCTCCCAGGTAGTGACAAAATGCACATGTAACTAATATCTGTCCTGCATTATGTTTTTGTAGCTGAAAAATAAAACATTAAGAAAAACAAAACAATTATCAGAGATAGTAAAATTTTAAAGAAAAAGGAAAACCGTGTAATTTATTGAGGAAACAAAAAACATTTCACAGGAAGATTTTAAATATTTAACATGGAATTCATCTTGCTAAACCTTGGATACCCTTCATTTGTAAGCTGCGGAAATAAACAGTTTCATTTTACATAAAAACAAAACAATTCATTTTTTCTTAAAAGTAGGCATCTCAGATTAACCAGACTGTTCCCCAAAAGTGTCTTTATCTTAAATGCTAACTAGTTCAGACCCAGACAGCTAATTTTTAGAAATTCAAAACTTGATGAGGACAATCTTGCTTTAGTCTTAAAAGTTTTTATATAAAACCAAAATTTAAGTAAAGCAACCTCAACTGAAATAATTGAATTAAAAAAATTCTCTCAAAATATGTTTTACTTACAGCATATTTTGATTACAATGCAGCTTCACAAGGGCATGCAGTGGGACTATTTGACAAAACAAATTTTTATCAGACTTTTGCAGTTCATTTTACACACAGTCAAGTACGTTATCCCTTGCAATCTATTTGCTTAAGAAGACTTAATACCTGAGTAAGCTTGACACAAGTGGGTAACCAATGTGTCTTAACAGAACGTGGTTGAATTGGACTTCATTTGAATTTACATCTTTGTCTAGCAAAACAGAAGATGAAGATGTAGAAGAAAAAACGGAAAGCAACCTTATTTAAAGACTCTTCCTCAAGATTTTCAGTTTTCCTTACCTAAGTGGAACATTATAATGGTAGAATAACTCTGCCACTTTCATGTAATCACCTGTATCTTCTTGGACAGGATCAACAAAAAGTACCTAAGAAGAGAAAACATATCATGCAGCCAACATTTATTCTTGATGTCTGCTTTTATTTTTTTCAGACATAAAATCCAAGATAAGAACATTAATTTCCAAAGGAGCTGTATGTCTCAACTGTTTTCAATTTTTTAGAGCATTCATCGTAAGAAAACATTAAAAGCATAAATGAAAATAACTTCAGAACTAATGAATTTGGATCAAATGCTGATAACAGGATTTAACCATTTATTGAACTTCAAACCAAGTGATACTGTTTTCTCATTTGAAAGACTCTGTGCCATTACTTTGTTTATATTAATGAACTTTATATTTATTTTAAAAAGGATACAATGACTATTTTTATGTTAGTTCTTTTAACTGACTCTCTTCTGTTGTGAAAACCAAACAAAAATAAATAAATGGAATATATTGGCTTAAAACATTAGTTAAAAGATAGAGCTTTGGGAAAGAATTCTTCCTTTCTGTCTCATATATTTTTGTAGTCACTCTTTCACTTAGTGTAGCTTAGAATATAAAATTAGATCTTTCAGGTATGTATAGAATCTAAAAGTGGGATGTATCTGCATAGATAGATTATCCTTATGTAGATTTAATTATGACATCTGTACCTTATTTATTCAGCTTTGCACTGCAAACTCCCCTTAGAATTTATCATATTTGCTAAAGCAGATGAAATGCAGCAGAATAACTTGCAAAATTTTGATTGCTCTCCCCCTCAGATTATAGTTAAATGATATGTTGTAGACTTCTATAATACAGCTGCTATATTTAACAAATTTATAAATAAATAATGCAATCTACTTCATATTACACACATCTTATGCTTCATTAGAAGTGAAAGAGTGACTACAAAAATATGTGAACAGAGAGGAAGAATTCTTTCTCAAAGCTCTATCTTTTAATTAAAGTTTTAAGCCAATATTTATTTTTGTTTCTCTGTATGCTTCGTTGCTTGTAATTTCACTGTCTTTTTATATACTGAACTTAGTGTCACTTTAAACAACTGCATCAATGGACAAGCAAAGCGCTACAGATTTCATCAATCTGGGTTTCTGTAAGGCCTTTGACATGGTCCCCCACAACATCCTTCTCTTTAAATTGGAGAGAGATGGAGCTGATGGATGGCCTAATCAGAGGGTAAGAAATTGGTAGGATGATTGCATCCAGCTCAATATCTGGTCTGTATTGTGACCAGTGTTACTCAATATCTTCATTAGTGACACAGACCAAGAGATTGAGAGCACCGTCAGCAAATTTGCAGATGACACCAAGCTGAGTGGCGCAATTGACACAACTGAAGGATGGGATGCCATCCAGAGGGACCTGAACAAGCTCAAGAAGTGTGTCCATGGGAATCTGGAGAGGTTCAGCAAGGCCAAGTGCTGCACCTGGGTTGAGGCAACTCCCAATTTATCAATGCAGGCTGAGGGACGAAGGTATTGACAACAGCCTTGCAGAGAAAGACTTGCAGGTGCTGGTGGATGAGAGGCTAGACATGAGCTGGCAGTGTGTGCTTGCAGTCCAGAAAGTGAATTTTATCCTGCGCTGCATCAAAAGAAACATGACCAGCAGGTCAAAGGAGGTGATTCTGCCCCTCTGCTCCACTCTGGTGAGACTCCACCCGGAGTATCCAGCTCTAGGGCCCTCAGTATGGGAAAGACATGGACCGGCTGGAGCAGGTCCAAAGGAGGGCCACAAAAACAATCAGAGGGCTGGAGAACCTCTCCTATGAGTAGAGGGAGACTTATAAGAAAAATGGAGAGAGGCTTTATACCAGTAGTAGTGACACAGTAGTGACAGAACAAGAGATTACAGTTTTGAACTAAAAGAGGGCAGATTTATATTGAATATGAAGAAATGAGGGTGATGAGGCACCAAAGGTGCCACAGGGGAACCGGTTGCCCGGAGAAGCTGTGGAGGGACCACTATTTAAACTGGTAAAGGACAGATTGGATGAGGTTCTGAGCAACCTGGTCTTGTTGAAGATGTCACTGGTCACTGCAGGAGGGTTGGACTAGATAACCTTTAATGGTCCTTTCCAACTCAAACCATTTTATGATTCTATAGTTCATACAATTACCTTTCATATTTTAAATCAGCAATAGCTGCTTCCTTAACTCACTAAGGGATACAGAATGCAGATGCAGAGGAAAAATTAGGCTACAAGACACTCATAATTGGTATCCTTTAAAACATAAATCTTTTTGTACCTCTGTTCACCATCTCTAAAACAAGGACAGTTCTCTCAGTAGTGTACTATGAAAAAATTCTTCTATATTAGTGAATTATCTATGTGTAACATGGAAAGGAACACAAAAACACCTGACAAAACTGTGCCCAAGTCCATTTCTGGAAATCAGACAATAACTGCATATGACTCACTAGACAAAGCACTCTTCACTATTATTAGCAGATCCACATAGAAAACAAATCTTAACAATAAATCCAGCATGTGTATTTTTTAATAAACTGTCTGCCACGTATTAATAGATATGTTATGCAAAAATATTAAGTTCTCCAAACTTACCAAATTATGTAAATTGCGTCTAATCTGCTGCAGAACTCCAGGAAGTGTGGGTCTTAGCAGTTCCTGATAGCTTTCAGGCCATGTGCTATAGCTGTGATCTTGTTCTATATTATTAATCCACTGAAACAAAAAAGGCAGTCACTTAAAAAAACACACACTGAACACTGAGTAAAATACGTGGGCATAAATAATAATATTTTGAAACACACGGAAAGACTGCAAAGAATAAAACGTCTTCCCTTTTTTTTTGAAATAGTAACAGAAAGTAGCTTCTAAAATTAATCTCTTTTTTTTTCCAATCAAACTGTTTTCATTTGCAGTACACATGAAACTATTAATGGATGGAAAAGGAAAAAGGACAATTTGTACTATGCATAAGGATGTGAATAAAATCATTTTTTTCAAGTGTGGAAACTACTTTCACAATACAAACATCATAACATATCATATATATGTGTGTAACACAGCATAACCACCTTGCAATCCAAATACAGTATTTATCTATAACGTGCAGTAACAGCACTTTGGATATACCAAAATAACCAATCCATATGTGGCCAATTTGTTCTTCTAGTCCTTTCTGTGCAAGCCTTGGCAAGCAGAAGAGTGAAATATGGCTCTTTCAGGTAGTGCCTTTTTCACTGGTATATAACCTTTATAATGAAACCTGCATATATTTTGAAAAAGGGTAAAAAGCTCAGTCATTGGTCAGTTAGAAACAAAATATTTATGTGGTCCACAATTCACTTATCATACCTGTAAAGTACACTTAGAAGTCTTGCATAACAGGATGACACCACGTAGTATTATGTGGGCTAGCTTAATTGCTGTAAAGTCAAATTCTATTGCTGTAAGTGTGCAACTACTCTCATACATTTTTCTTTTCTTTTAAACATCTTACGTCTTAAAATTTTAATAAGGTATAAGCTAGAGGAAATTACTCCTAAAATATATTGAAGGAATATCATCCTCAAAAATATAGTCTTAGGACTAGTATTTCAATTACACTATCAAAAAAGACAAACTATCTCATACATAGAATTATCAAATATGTAATATTTAAATAAATAATTTTAAAATTACTTACTACTATTGAAGAGTGACGAATATCTAGCGCGTAACTGTTATCTGTAGGATGTATATGCAACCTCATAAATTTACTCAGGATCTCCTCTTTGATTCCAAGTTCATGAAGGCCATGCATCACTTTTCCTTCCAGTTTAAGAGTCTCTAAGATACTTTTTCAGGAAGATAAAATACGTGTCTACACAGAACTCTTGTCATGACATAAAATCTATTTTTTCATACTAAAAATAATCCTCATATTAACAGTCTTAGAAATATTTTTCTTTCCATATTCTCCCACAGACTAATGTTTAAAAAACGTATCAGTTAATAACACCCTAATTGTACATCTCTAACTTACTTCAAAACAGAACTATGAGAGATAATACAACTCTTTTGTTGATTTACATTTATGGTATATGAAGCAATTTTATCCATTTTTAGTAAGACGTGGCAGGACAGCAGAGCACAAGGTTGCTGTACTGAGGCAGAAACATAAGCTGGGGTATCCTAAGAGGAAGCTTTGCAAGTAGGCAGAGAAGCAGGCAGCACATGATAGGGACACAGATGAGCTCTAAGTCTGCATCATTGCAGAACCCTGAAAACAGCATGGAGGAAACACACAGTAACACCTCTAAAGTTTCCCAGAAAACCCAGTGGGACTCTAGAACACCTGGTACAATCTGAAAGTTCAAATCTGGGAAGGAAACAAACCCTGAAGTACACCACTGTAGAACACAGCTTGCAAGATTTTACAACTGCCTTCATTTCTATCCTGCTTCATTTTGAGTTTTCTCTGTTCTTAGAGGTTTCTTCTAAAATATGTTGAAATGAAACCTGACACTATCATTAAAAAACACATAAGTACTACGAAAGATTCAAGTCACTCCATCTCAAAACTCTGGCTGACAAAAAAAAAAAAAGTAAAATTGCAAGCATAAATACTAAGCCCAAGAAAGTTTAAGAATCTTTATGGAAAAGAAAATAAGACATTATGAGCTAAAAATTGAAAATAAATAATTATAGACTGTGACAAATTAGTAGATTTACGAACAGTTTTGCAGGCCATCAAAAACAATTTTGAAGTAGTCCTGTTCATTGTCCTTGACAACAGAGAAGAATGAAACAGAAGATGTTTGTGGCTTGAGTGCTTGCATAAAAGAGGCAAGACACACCCAAAATAATTATACTATAATTGCACAAACTAGAAAAAGATTTCTTATACCAAAAAGCATACTACCTTTGCATTAACAGAAGTTATTATAAAAGGTGGCCAGATAGAGACTCGCAAGGATGTCAAAAGTAACCTAAGGTGTTGGATATCTAAATTTCATGCCTACAATTTTTTTTTTTAATTTTTAAGAAAGAGGGATATGAAAACATTTAATTTACTGTCAAAAGTGCTTTCCCCACCTTTTTACAGCTACTGATTGGATTCCTTCCATTTCCAAATTAATTTTACATGGTAAGTTGTAAAATTTTAAGTGAATTAGAAAAACCATTCCAAGAGAAAATGCTGTTTTCAACTACTTATACAATGTTCATATTCAAAGTAAAATCACCGTAAACCAGTGTTCTCTCTACTGGAGGACATCCTGGCCCCCAAAATGCAACAGATGAGACTATCACCATGAGCACAACTTCTCCAGTATTATTAGTAATTCTGTAATCTTCCAACAAGATGTACCATCTTACCTAAAAGGATCATGAAAATCCAAGTCAATAGGAAGGCCATTTAGAAATAAATGTGCTTCTCCAGGTTGGATTCCAAGTGTTTCATGAAAATGCTAAAAAGCAAAAAGTACTGCTTACTTATTTAGGTATATGTCAACCACAAACACACATATATAAATACATACACACACATATATCCATATATCTATATCAGATATCTATAAAAACCCTAAAGAAATTCTGCAAAATATACACATCGATTGTCTTACACACAATTCCTTCTTGTATTTGAGTGTTGGAAAAAATACTGACATCATACTTTTATGAGTGCTATTTAATACACTCTGTACAAATACAAATGAAAACAGCTGGTAATTCCCCCCAAAACAATCTACAGTGTCCCTATCTGTACAAGGCAGAAAAAAAAGACACATTCTCAGTGTTTGCCAACAGAAAGTGAAAATACACATACAGAAATATGTCTTGTAAGTTTTTGAAAAATTCTACATATCTGTTCAGGAAAGGGAGAACTTACATGTGTCCTTCAGATCTCTGCCTGAAAGCAGCTTTTGCAATAGCACAACATCTCTCAATTTCAAAAAAAGTGTATTCGCAATTGTTTTAGGGAATTAAGAAAAACAGACAAGAAACCCAAAATCTCCTCTAACAAGGGGACCTCGGGAAAAATGCAGATTAGAAAGGGATAGCATAGTATATCTTTACTTTGCAAAGAAGAAAAGACACCCACAATAAACAAATACAACAGAAGCATTTAGGGAGTAAAGTATGTCTTATCATTCTATTTCAGAGAGCTCTGAGGAACTATCCGGTTTAATCTCAGGTGGTTGTATCAAGATAAGTAACAGGAGCAACAGCAGTAGTGTATCCCAACTCACCCCATAAGAATCAGATTTCTGGATCTGTCTTAATTCCCAATAGAGGAATGGAAAGTACAAAAATATGCAAAAAAAAGGCAAAAAAAAATATTTTTACCCATTTAGCTCCCACTTGCTAAATAAAATAAGTGTGAACAAAATATACACTTTGAAGAAAAGCACATTTAAAGCAAGTAACTCAGGCTGCATATATTACTCCACTTATAAGCCTGTCACTGAACAAATGAGAGAAAAAAATGAGCATAGATTAAAAATAGTATTATTTCTTTAAAACAGTGTAGTTACTTTCACACAGTAAAATGCAAATAAACTCAAAGCTAACTGGTTTGTGGCATTACAAGTGCAAACCCACATAAATGAGACAACAGTTTCCTTGAAGCTCCTTGTAATCAAACATACGTGCATTATTGTTCATCACTCATTGAGAAGGCACCATACTCCTTAGTATAGATAAACATTTCCAAAACCCCAAGCAGAATGGAAACATGTAATAGTACCTAATGCTAGTTTATGAAAGGCAGGGCTCTCCACGAAGGAAAACTGCACCTGTGATAAGTCTAACACAGAAAGAACGTTTATTGAAGTCCAATACATGTCCTTGACTTTGAAAACCAACTTCTGAAATTTGCAAATTTCCTTTATTTTAATGGTATAAACTGAACTTCACAGTGCTTTCACTGCTTTTTTGTATGCTTATTTACAAAAGTACAATGTAATTACTTATGCTTGCTATAAAGTATCTAAATACACATATTCATACTGTGATATAATGTGAAGAATACTGGAGACTTGGAATCATAGAATGGTTTGGGTTGCAAGGGACCTTAAAGATCACCTAGTTTCAATCCCCTTGCCATGGGCAGGGTCACCTTTCACTAGACCAGGTTGCTCAAACCCCTATCCAACCTGGCCTTGAACACTTCCAGGGATGGGGCATCCACATCCTCTCAGGGCAGCTTGTTCCAGTGCCTCACTACCTTCGCAGTAAAGACCTTCTTCCATATTTCTAACCTAAATTTCCCCTCTTTAAGTTTGACCCCATTACTCCGTGTCCTGTTGTCAGAGATCAGATTCGTATCTCAGGTAGTTTGACTGATGGGTCAAATAAACCAGGCTGTTTGTGTGGGGGGGGGAGCAAGGGCTAGGCCTAGGCCTGCTGCCAACATGGCTGAGAGCACATAGCAGGGAAAGTGGTGTTGCTGGGCTGTCAATCAATAAGGTCTGCCTGATGGCCTACCCACACCACACCCCCTGGAGCCTTTGAGTGGCTGTGGCACCCTCTCTTTGGCTGGGGGGACAGTGAGGGGCAGTGATCCCTAGGTCCTGCCACAATAGCCAGAGTCTATACACAGACACACGCAAGGGCTCCATATCGCCTCAGCCTGTTGTCCTCGAAGCTGGCAAGATATGACCTTCTTAGTAGTAACTAGATTTTTCTCTCCTCTCCTTAGTCTTTCTTCTCTTAATATCCCTTCCTTTACTCTTGTGGGCAACTTAAACACCTATTTTCTGTATTTCACTTAATTTATAGGTATTTCACTTAAGTTGTATGGAGTTTGTGTTTGATGGGTGTAACATAGGTTTCCTACTCCATAGCAGCGCTTGCTAGTCCTAGTAATTTGTTGTAATGCTTTTGTGATTGGATTCTTTGTACTAGGTGTCATAGTGAAATGCTTTTCCTTGGTTTGCATGTTATCTCTGTAAAAGCCTTTTTGCCAAAATGCCTATTTTCTCACCAAATTAAAGGTAGTTATTATCATTCATGAAAATTTTTGTAGGCACCTAAAAAATGGATGTCAGGGGGCTTTCAAAAACGAGGACTGTAAATGCATGGCAGTAAGTTTCCTGTAGGAAAAAAAAACAAACTGAAAAGAGATACTTTATTAGTTTCCTAATTTATAAACCTCACTTTATTCCCAATCCTATACTCACATAAATTACAGATTTTTTTCCTTTTTTTGTATGTCCCAGAACTTGGTACAGAAAAAGGACTCCTATCTTCCTTACAACTAATTGTTGCTTTGGATTACTCCAGCCCAAGTGTTGGACTTTGTATTTATCTTTGTGAAATCTCATGCAAACATTAAAAACCCACTAGAAGTAGTGGCTGGTGTCTGACATTTACATTTTTCCTACTACAGCTTCAATTACATGCTCTCCCAAGGTCTCACTTGACACATCCCTTCTAAGCAGCCAAAATTCACAAGTGCCTGACAATACCAAGCGCCCTTGCAGCAGGTAACACTTCCAATCATTTTACCTACACAGTTTGATCCTGAGACACAAACAAAACAGGCAGCAAAGACAAACTGAAACAGCCAGGCACACAGCCATGAGCCTCCTCAGCACCAGCCAGTCCTAGGTATACCTGGAATTTTCCTGTACTTAACAAATCGAACTTGGACTAAGGGTTAATAACAGCATTGTGCTATGAAGTGCTCTGACCACAGAGCAATCCCTCTCAGTGCCACTGGACTCAAGCAGTGAACAATAAATATAAAGATGATTACAGTCTCCAGCAGTCTTACCAGTATCCTTCAGGGCTCTTACATAGATCTTGTGAGATCAGCTAGAACAGCCCTCTCACTGAAGCACCAAAATCAGCATTTAGGATATGAGGTCTCTTATCACTACTGAAAGCTTACTGTCATAAGCCCAGACACTTACGTATACATAGATACTGAGAAAGACTGTAACTGGTTGATGTAGGTCATAAAAACACTAACTAAAATGAATGCAAGAATAAAGAAAAAATTAGAATTCACTGGGTATTGAAATGGGATTAAAAGTTTGTCAAATTCTTCAGTACTGCAGTAGAAAAAGATCTGAGCTGAATTACCGGATGTATCAGGTTGGAAGGGACCACAGAGGAGGTTGCCTGGTCCAACATCCCTGCTCAAGCAGATTCATGGTAGAGCAGCACATGGTATAGGATTGCATCAAGACGGTTCTTGAATATCTCCAGTGAGGGAGACTCCACAACTTTTCTGGACAATCTGTTCCAGTGCATGGTCACCCACATAGCAAAGAAGTTCTTCATCATATTTATGTGGAACTTCCTGTGCATCAGCTTCCTCTTGTCCTATTGCTTGGCACCATCCTCTTGATGCCCCCCCTTCAGATACTTATAGACATTGATAAATCAGAGGTGAGACTCATGATACAATTTTGATGCTAGGCATTTGATTGTTCAGAAGCGCATCCAATTTGCCATAAAAACATTGATGGATGAAGTATTCAGGCAGCCCATACTAGAATTTAAGGCTGATAATAGTCATATAGTATTTTCTTGCTAAACTGTCAGCAAATTATTGCACTGGAAGTTGTGAGTTGTGTTTAATGAGATTTTATTTTTTCCTTTTCTCTATAGCAGTTCTTTGTCTATTTCTTGGTTAGGTATCAATTCACTACACCTAAATCATCACATGTCTTTCAACTTACAATACCTTTATTTCCTCCCATTGCATTTCCTATTCAACTTTCATTATCTTGAGAGGGAATCATCCAGTTACACACAGCATGGGATCATATCTCTCCTGCTGCTAGATGGATGTACTGCAGTTCAAGAATGCACATTCCAAGTTATTGTGCTCAAGCAGCAGTGTTCAGGAAGTTTCCCTACTTTTATTCAACAGATTTTAGTTTTCAGCTGTCAAAAGGCCTGTAGCCTTTAGACTACATGAAGGATGCAGTAGGAAATTTAAACTCAGAGTGATAGGTGCATAAAATCCTCTTAATGTAGTTAATACAGTCATGGAATCATATGAGTGATTCAGCTCATATGTGACCATATGTGACCAACCACACAGATATCCAATGTAATTTGTTTCAGGGCAATATATCTTTGGACTGGAAAATACAGGTGAGGCAGAAGGGAATGGATGTTCCAGTGGACACATATGCCAGACCTGTGTGGATATCTCGGATAACCTGTAGCATCTCAAATGACATAAGAAATTCAGGCTTAGGCAACTCAGTTGTGCTCCATAAAAGAAACACTGAACAAGCTAAATTGTTTTTGATGTCCATTGACTACATCTTCATTGTCATAACAGCTTATATATATATAGCTTTGCCTAAATACATACTTAATTTCAATCCAAATTTTAAGTTACTTTTCCTAATCCTTATACTTACTAATTACCACTTTAATTCATGGTAGACCTTTACTTTTTTTTTTTTTGCATTTTAGGGTGGAGGAGTAGTTTTTGATTAAGCAGTTAGTTTTGATTTTTGTGTTAACTGAGCTTCAATTTAAGAAGATCTCTGTGAAAACCCAAGAATCAAACATGCACTCTGCATACAAGAAAGCTGAAGGGGTCAAGGCAGTGAAATGCTGAAATACGTGAAATATCTTCTCCATATACCAGCCCCAAGTGCAATCACCAAAGGACAGAAAAAGGCCTCCACAATTGTTTGCTTAACCATTTACAAGGATTTAACACTCGATCCTATCACTATTTGGGCAGGTAATACTCAAGACACTGGAAAGCCTTACATTAGTTTTGCATAGTGGAGAGCTCTAACACATTTATGTGATATTTTTGCTACAATAAAGATGACAAGCTCTTTATGAGAAGGCTGCACCAGTGTAACAGGAACATTGTTCACTTTCCCTGTTTTGGAAGGTTGGAAGAAACTGGAAAGGCATTCCCCTGGAGATACTAGCCTTGGCAAGGCAAGAGGAAAAGACCTGAATGGATACAAAGCAATATGATACATGAAAATGTTGCAGAAGTACAGGAGTGCCATAAGTAATACAGTGGTTGGTCAATCTTAACACCATACAAAAATACATGTTCTGAAGATCAGGACAAGGGCAGTGCTATGGATGTCATTTCACGTGACCAGTCCTAAAAGCACGGTGGCTAACATTTAACTATAACACTCAACTTGAAAGAAAAAGTCCAACCTCTGAACACAGAATACAAGAGACATCATGAACTCAACAAACACAAAGTGGCATCTCAGGATAAATCTCAGATCAGTCAAAATCACAGGAAAAAGGGCTCCTCATGTGACACAAGGAACAAAAGATGCAGTGACTCAAGGACAAAAATAAAACCACCATCTACCATAGATGATGTTTGAAACACTTTGCAGAATAGTTGCATGTGTGGTTCTGAGAATGTGGATTCTGGAGTGTGGAAAGCTCAAAGCTACCATGTGCTGACCATAATGTAAGCAGTAGGCCTAGATTCAGCAACAAAGCTCTAGAAAAATTAACTGATACCTATTTTGCTTTCACAGCACACGATTTGTGACTCGACACAACACTCTGTGAAAATTGTTTGGCCTTGCCTAGTTCTATAAAGCCAAAAAAGAGACAGGAAAAAGTGTCATGAACAGCAGAAAGTAAACTATTTTAATTGGGCATTTAAATGTTACCTATCTATTAACAGATTTTTAGACCAATTAACTCTTTTTCTCTGATAGCAACCATTTGAAAGTTACTACACTAATAAAAATCTCCAAAAGCAGCAATATGATAGTAACTCAAATGTCTACTTGAAATAAAAACAAACCTTCTGATTTTCTTCTATTTCATTTCGCATTTCCTTGTCTATGGTCACTCTTGTCAATGATCTGTTAAAATAAAATATTTGTATCACTCAACCACCACATTTTCAAAATATCATTAAATAATGTGAAATAGGTATTTTAATAAAACATCCAATGCATTTTAATAAAACATCTGTAATTGAAGAATGCTGTAATTAAATCTTAAAAAGAAGAGCGATGTAGTGTCATAAATTTTGTATTTTCAAACCAAATATTGTTCCATATTACTCTAGTAAACCCAGGCTTCAAATTCAGACTAGGTTTTGTTGAAGTAATATAATCAACATATGTTTTACCACTTTCAATCTTTTCTCTTGTGTGTTTTTTTTTTTTTTGTTGGAAAATAGCATGCATACAAAAAGTAAGCTGCTTGGTCATCTAAATTATTACCTAAATACAACCCATATTTGTATATTTTAAGTTACTGTTACTAACTCTATGCTACTCAACATTACAGTAGAGACAGCCAAGGATTTGTCTGGATAAAGGCAAGGAAAACATGTAAAGAATGACCACTTAAAATTAGGTGAGACTTAAAAAAGAGATTCACTGATTGAGACCCTTGAAAATGTTAAGCATTCACAGACAGTCAAAATTTTAATTTCCTTAGTCATTCTACCTTTCCAAGATAATGCACTGATTTGTCTTTTTTACCTCTGAATGTTCTGGAAGACTATTTTATCTTCCTCTGCCACAATGTATTGTATGTCAGGCTATCTTAAAATACTTCCAGAGGCAAATTAATCTCTCCATATTTTAAGAAAATCTAAACCTGACTGTCCTGATAAATGCCAAAAAAATATGCTAGTTGCCTATACAAGCATTTTTTTCAAAACAAGGTTGTACATGTTTTAGCAAATTGTATGGGGCTTCAAGAAAAACTGGAATCGTCTTAAACCTGAAAGTTGACCAAGCAAACCGAGAATGCTCCTATATGAAGCCAACTTCAATACTTATGGATAATAAAGTAGTTATTTAATAATATAAATCCTCACTTCCTCCCCAAAGAAACTGATTCAGAAAAGATCTTGCTAGTATACTCCACATTGCTCACAATACGTCAGAAGTAAGACATAAAATCAGTTTATTTTAAACAACTATTCAAGTTTTCCAGACAATCAGAGAGATTACTTGTTAGGAGCAAACAGTATGATTTCCAAGCTTGGTTTTAGAGAGTCCTGAATTAAATATACTTTAGGGAAAACAAAACCAGCTGATTTTTATCATGTTGAACTCAACATAAATAGTAGGTCCTGTAGCTCTCAGAAGTGATGCTTCATTCTGCACACACAGTTGATAAAAAAAATGCACAGAGAAAAAGGACAACCATTTCCAAATGGCTCCTACTGTGAGTAGTTAGGCAGAAAAACAAAACATGAATGTGAGAAAAATGAAAAGCTGGAAAAGAGAATACAAAGCCAGTCCAATCTTAGCAAGGAAGTAAAATACCTATCAGCAAAAGGTAAGCTTTACTGATAGCTTTGGTAACAGGAAAGCAACATCCTTAGGAATTATTAAGTAGCTCCTTGTCTATGCATGGCAGTTGACAATGTGGGATTCTAGCAAGATTTTATGGAGAGAGTGTGATGGCTGGTCCTGGAAAAGAACACCCTACGAATCTGAGGTAACGAAAGTACCTGTGAAAGACATCTGTTCATTTTGAATTCTGTCATTTGTTCGATTTGTTCAGAGCTTCACAAAGCTTTTATGCAGGTTTTTCTACTTCTAGCAAGTAAATGGATACTATTTATCTTTCTACATGATGAAGAAATGTTCTAATACAACCTTAAAGTTGCAGTATTCTCTATCATATAATTTTGTGCATCTTTGTTCTTACCTGGACAAGTATGTAGCTATATAGTACTGAGTACTGAAGGAAAAAAGGAAGCCTTTCACATGGTCATAATGTTAACATTCATGAATGATTAGTAAATAGCAAGTAACAGAACATTATAACACTTCATTATCTGTTCTTTAAGAATGCAATAATATGAGAAGTATACAACAAAACAAAGATGAAAAATACCCTATAAAATGAATTATCAAAATGTCGCCATGACATATATCAGTTGTTACACTGTCTACATCTGATGACATTTTGTAAAATCTACCTCAGACTAACCTTTTCAGCTGGAAATACTGAAACACAAAATGCAGGCTGTAAATTAGAAAGTGAAAGAAACTTTCAGAGGAATAGTACATTATCTTTTTTATGGTCTAAGAGACTCCTCCATTTTTAAGGAACATATAATATTTAATTTTTATTTTCATAACTACAGTTCTAAACTTTTTATACAGCCTTTTCAAAGCATAATTTTCAAAATTAGAAATAGTTGTTTTCATACATAAACTGTCTGAAACTGAAACAATCTTAAAATACTATTAATATAATGATCAGTTATCTATCTAAAGTGATTAAGCAATATGTTTTCATGTCCTGTTTATTCTAGCTTTTATTTTTCCAAATTAGTACTTCTGAGTAATTGATTACCTTATTAATGAAATCTATTCTGTGCACTGTTTTTACACAATGCCCCTTGGATTTAAGTTTGTTGTCAATGCAGGCCTACTAAATTTAAATTATTTAAATATCTGTAATCTCTCACGTTAAAAATAACATGCTAGATTAGCATGTTAGAATACATGATACAGGACAGAAACTATGATTATTCCTCTTTTAATAATTTTAAAGTCTTCTTATACTTTTACCCATAAAATGTTTGAAGAGTAGGTAAATTGTGCTCTCTAATGCCACAAATACATTCCACTTCAACTCCTGTCGTGTAACAATTTAATGACTTTTTAAATCAATTATTTAAATGTCACCTAGCATACTTCAAAATGACTTTTTCCTGCCCTTTAAAGAACAGAACTTGCCTTGAAGTTCAACATTATATACACTTCCACTATCTCCTACTGGAAAGCTGAATTTTCTGATTGATAACCCGAACATAAACTTATATCATACTACTTCATAATAATTATGCTTCAGGCATTTTAAAAGGCATTTTGCTTCCTTGAAACAAGACGTTACAACGGTAGCTTTTCCATTACAGTGTAGATTTTCTCTAACAGACAATCAGGGGTGACAATGAAACACTGTGATAATTAAACAAGAGTGGTAAAATGTGAAAGCACTCTGAGTTAAGAACCCTATTTAGCATCACATTTAATTCAGTATTCAAGCAAATATTGCTGATAAGATTACATGAAGAACTTATTAAGTATGAAGAAAAGCATTTCTCAATTATAAAAAAATTGGCTTACAGGAAGAGCAATTTTTAATATTAGGACAGACAATATTAAGGCCACATCCATTTATTTAATATTTATCTTGATCTTCTATTAAGTAATCTCTTATGGAAGACAGATCTTCCCCAGTAAGAACGCTAACATACAGTAGCCAGGGCCCAATCTCCACAGCAATGTTGTGCTTAGAACTAACGTGTGTGGATCCCCCCTGAAATTTATTAATACAACGTTGCCTCCTCCTACTGTGACTAGAATCTGCTAATTATTCAACAGAAATTTCCACCTGAGAAAATATCAATCCAGTAAAATCCGTAAGGACTACGCATTCAACCATAAGCGCCTGAAGAATTAGCATGTCTTCATGGCATCTCCTGCATCAGATAGGAAACATTTAAGAGATCAATCATGAGCTCTCCCTGGAGTCATCTTCTACTCAATTAAATTGCCTGGGATCTATCTAGCAAGCTGTCATACATGAATATCTGACTGCAGGATTTGGATATAAATCTGTATTACTGTCATTAAATTCAAATGCAAACATGAAAACAGTTTTTGAAAAACAAGTTTAAGTATCATACCTGGCTCTTATTGGGAAGTTCTGAGCAATGTCTTTCATTACCTTTAAAGCATCATAAACAGGGGTAGACATAACTCGAGCAGCTGCTTGAAAACTAAGATCTGGCACAGGGGGAAATAAAAAACAAGATCATTGGAAATATCACTCTCAATCATTACTGCCTACAATCAGAAAACTGTTCTATATACACACTCTCACTATTAACGTATTTTATGTTTCAATCAATGATTCAACAAGAAGTAACATTATTAAGGTTGAAAAGATGGTCACTTGAAAGTTGGAATATTAAATTCAGGATTTTCTACAGAATTCTGCTTAACTTTCTTGAACATACACACTGTACGTGTAATTTCTAAATTTACAGAAACAGACTGAAAAAAACCCAGACCATTCATCACATGGTATTATGGTGTTATCACAAGGGTATCTCACACTCAAACCTAGATACAAACCAACCCACAGAAAACCAGAACTACAGTAAAGAGTAAGATTTTTCCAGCTCCAGGACTTAACAAGATTTTCAGAAAACAGATATATTTAACATAGAAGGTTGTACTGAGCACGTGAATTGTACAGTTTTCAAAAGTAACAGCAATTTCACAGAAAGAAAATGGAGACTCGTGAAAGAAAGGTCATTCTGTCAAATATCAGGTTCTCCTCAGTGTCCAGTACAATTTTTAAAGGGATTTCATTTTTCTCTCTATGCTTTTTCTCAGAATGAAGTAAATTTTCAGATTTCAGAACAGTTTAAAATTCATTTGTCTATGCACTAAAAAAACAATGATGGAATTCAGTTAGCTGTCTCTGGCGTCTAACTTGAGTGTGGCAAATTTTGGCACGTAAGAATAGGGAAAATCCAATTTTGGTACCAATGAGGTAAGACAATAATACACAAGGTGCTTCCATGTACCTTGGACACAGTCTGCTTAACTACCTCAGGGCAATGATGCTTCTTCCTCCTAATTTGTTAGTTAAGACACCTGAGCAGAAACTGAAAGCCTTGGATTATTGAGTTTGAGGAAAGCTGATGCCACATATTGTAAAAAGGGGCAGAAAATAATTGAGGATGCTGCCTACTAAAACTTTGCACCAACTTTTCAAAGTAATTAGAAATTAAAAAAAAAAAAAAGAAGAAGGCTGAAGGAAAGTAAATAACATACACTCTTAGTTTAGCCTGATAAAGTATACCTTGGCTGCAAAGAAAGGTGAGAGGTGGAATGTTAACTTGGTATTTCTTAATACTTATTAAAAAAAGTATTAAAAGAGATTGCTCTTTTAAAAAGTACGTTTCAGATCCCTTTCAACAGGCACATAATTTGTCATCAGGTGAAGCAACACCCAGTTGCTGTTGTTACTACAGATAGTGATGTCTTACCTGCGGTGAACTTAAGAGCACACGCTTAAAATCCTTCACAAATTGCTAGTAAATTCCATTCTATGCTGAACAGCTAGAGTATGGATATTCAAACTGAGGCTGACATCTTTTTACATTCTTGGTTATCTCTGGTTGGGGCTGTCACCGACCTACCCTTGCAGCACCTTGACACAGCTGAGAGTGCAGTGTAAGGCACCTTGGGGAAAATGTACTTACTAATTACTTATCTAAAATATAAAAGCTCTTGAAAGACAACTCTTGAATGGTGTTTAGGTTCATTTATAAATAGAAGTATGCCCTATAGCTGAAGTAGTTTTGCTTAAATTTAGTTAAATTTTTACTTGGAAGCTAATTAAAGGAAATCAGAGAGAAGCTGAGCCATTAATTCAGCCAGTATAATTAGTCATTAAGAATGAACTAAAGAAAGCACCCTGTCATGTCAGCAGTAAGAGTATCAAAACAAGTGCACCATAAAAATTGGGGGCTGGAGACCCCCTGTCTAAGAAGACCCTGAATAACAGCCACTACAACTAAACAAACAGCATCACAAAGCTAAACTACTTTCAACACTAAGAACTGGTTGCTTGGGGGTTAGCACCAATTTCATGTTTTATTTATACAGCCATGACACCACAGAAAAGACCACTACTAAATAAAGACCTTGTACTGGCTTTTGAATGTGTATGTTAAAGAGATCAAAGTTTCACTTCTTCTGCTTTAACATCAACTGAGTGGTATTCAATAATGTAAACAAAATTAAACAGTCAAAAAGAATAGTTTCTATTTACTTGCAAAGAAGGTTTCTCAGGAGAACTTAAAAGCAGTGTTTTTCAATTGTTTTTCATTCTGGACAAAGATAAATCCAGTAGTTGAAGTTCACACAAAGAAGACTGCAAGTGAAATACAATTATCACAAATACCTAATATCAGACTGGACACTGCTAGCAAGCTCCATAACACCAGGGTCCCAAAAAGAAACTAAAGCTCAGCCTCCTTCATTGCAGTAGTATGAAGGCAAATCATTTTTGATCAGGTTGCCCTCTGAAATTGAAGAATGTAACAGGAAAAATTTTGTTGCCTAAACTTAAGTGTCATGACATTTTAGGGACCTGTATTAGAGTGGTTTATAATTTCATTCAAGCTACAGAATGTCCTGCAGGTCATCAACACAGAAGCTGTTGAGAAATCAACTTATACAGATTTGTTGATTTGTTCTCCTTTTCTTCAGGAAAGGTTTTAAAAGCATGTTCTTCCATTTGATGTTACATTAAAAAATGTATCAACGTGAACTCCAGTACACTGATAAAAGTTAGAATTTATGAATTAAACAAACTGTCTTTATCATGTATTTCATCCTGACACAAGAGTCATACCTTTTGCCTGACCTCTAAAAAAAATCTGAAACTAAATTTAACACCCGAGATTACACATCAGGAAAAAAACCAGGCATCTTATAAAATTACTTCAATGTTTCTTTATTTTCTTTATAGAAGATACCAACACATGCCTTTTAAATACTTAATGTAATACAGCCTTTTAATGAAACTGTGTCTCTTTTTAAAAGATGCTTTTATTGTAATGTTAATACATCAACATAACAAAGGAAAATTAAATAGAGTATTGTGTTAGACCAGAAAAAAATACAATACATACCTTGTAGCTCCCAAACCTTCAGCGGTTCCATGTTGTTAGTAGTTTCAATTAGATGTTTTTTAAACTTTTTCAGGTTATTTTTCAGATCAGGATATATCTGTCTACAATAAAACATTTTCCTTTTAACAAAGGCAGAATCAATTACATCCATCAATGTTTGCTTTTACCCACAATATTGTCCACAGCTAATACTGTATCTTTAGGGTAACAACCACGAATGAAAACTTGAATTCATTCTCAAAAAAAAAATAAAGATTTGTGGTAAGAAAAGGTGATTACTGAGGACTAAAAATCAGTTAATTAGAGTCTTAAGAGTAGAATCATTTAGGTTGGAACAGACCTCTAAGATCATCAGAGCATCAAGTCTGACCATTAACCCAGCCCTGCCAAGTCCACTATTAAACCATGTTCCTCAGTACCATATCTACCCAGGGATGGAGACTCAACCACTTCTCCAGGCAGCTTTTCCCAATGCCTAACAACCCTCTCCATGAGGAAATTCTTACTAAATACAAGGACTTCAATTGTTTTGTAGTGATCTGCCTCAAAACCTACCACATAAATTCTGATGGAATAAATGAACTCAAAGATTAAACAGTATCAACACACAATACAGGTAACTGTGTAGTTTGTTTATTATAGCATAATGTATACCTAATTGTATATTAACTGTACTATAGATTGACTGTAACTGTATGCAGAGTTTGTGGCATTACTTAGAAAAGATAAAGGCAAGCCAATGTTGAGAACATCTGCTATAAATTAACATTGCTGACAAAATCAAGCTACTGAGCACACAAATCATTAGTCTGACCTGAAGAAGAGCATGGTACCTAAAAGCTTAGCTCTTTGTTTTGAAAAGATAATAGGGTAGTGTAAAGAAGTTCTGAGAGCAAACACTTCAGCCTGCTACAAGATATCCTTGAACAATCTCCATTAGATTTCTAAAGATTTTATGTCTTCTGCTTCCATTCATAACTATTTTACAGCTGAGAAAACTATAACGTTTGGCCTGGATATACCTGAAGGACAATTTACAGACTGAAATATCTATTTCACCTCCTGTATGAAACGGAGAAGAAAAAAAAAAAGAGTCTAGAGACAATGTCAAAAAGACTGAAGAATTATCTGACAGCTTCACAAACCAGTCACAGTGCAACATCAAGAAACTAAGTATAGCTAAACCTGTCAGAATCCAAGAAGAGAAAAGCTCAGATAAAGAAATGACATGAGCATTTGGTATGACCTGCTGTGGAAGGTCTCTAATATCCAGGTGAAACAAGGGAGCCTGCAGATCTAGATGCACTTCTAACTCAATCTGTTTACTTTAAAAAAGGCAGGAAAGGAGATGGGCTCTCAAGAATTTAGACAGAATTAGATGCTCTGAACTCTGAGACTCACAGATTAGTGACAATTATCTACAAACAAGTTTACTTTTTGCTTTCAGTGGTAAGAGACAGAATGACACTAGAGAAGACACACAGTCTTGGTGTTTTTCCTGAATTAAAAACAATTCATGATTCCCTGCATGGATCTGTTACAGGAAAAGGGAAGCACTTTGGATGACTGAAACCATGAAATGTATCCACAGCTGAGGACTGGAAGGAACCCTCAATAGAGTAACATTCAACTTCATCTAACAGATTGCAACTTGGAGATAAGAGTTCCTGATGGAACAGAACACAAATTCACCAACTCCACAATAAGATATCTACAATAAGCACATCTTCCACGAAATTTCACTCCTATGAAATTAACTACTATCCTTAAAAAGACCGTATGTAGCTACAGCACATGGATTTGTGTTTATTGTGCAACTATTTGCATTTTAAAAAGCAACATTTTGATTCTAAGTATCTTACCAATATGAAAACATGGTGTTCTAAGTTTTTGTGACTGCTATGCAGAAAGATTTTTTTTTTATTTTAAAAAGTTTACTGTATAGGTTCACAGAGAATTAGAAAACTACAAGGAATAAATTGGAATTCACAGAATAAACAACAGTTGCATCTTTACATTCAGAAGACATACCCAGAAAAAAAAATCAGGATTTTCACCCAATAAAAAAATTTCCAACATAAATCTCATGTCTTCTATTAAAAAAAAAATATTAAAAAATCGGTTCGGGTTCCAGAAAAAAATGCAGACATTTAGTTAAAACTTGTATCAACTCACTTTAATTTGCCAAAGAGAAATCCTTGGACATCACTTTCCTCTTCCTCTTCCTCATCTTCCTCTTCTTTTGTCTCATTTGCTCCTGAACACATAGCACATGTAGACAACATAAGCCAAGAAAGTTACTGTTCTGTTATGTTCTTATGAATTATAAAGCAGTTAACAGAAACACACAATCAGAAAGTTGTCATTCTCAGATGTAATCTTAATTAGATTTATATTTACACATTTTGGCATCAGAATTAATTACTTTACAGAATTTCACAACATCCAAATTAATTTTTAAATATGATTCATCCAATGGTAACATTTTTTTATATAAATGAAATTGATATAGTTAAACAGTTCACTTCCCAAAACAGCCATTTCTCAATTTTATTAAGTGATAAGATATAACTCTTATCAGCCAACTACTACCAAATTTATGCTTGAAAAGCCTGATGACTTTTAAGTGCATGAATCTCCAGCTGGAATTTGATGCAAGTCAGAGATCAGTTTCTTTACCTTTAAGAGGTTAAACTATTTTTTGACATGACTCAAAGGTTTTTAAACCTTAGTCTTACCAAAGAAAGTTAACTTTCATTATAACTTGTAAACATCCATGCAAAGCAATTTCTCTGTGTCAACATGCTATAGCTACCACTTTCTGTGGTCAGTGCATCATTTCAACACATAATATACACTGCTCCCAATGCTATGACACATCACATCTTTCCTACAGAAGATTGTGAAAATATTTCCACATAAATTCAGAAAAAAACCCCTCGCCCCTGAAACACTAATGGGTAGATACTGTAGTCACCAGCATGAGAGATGCCAACAAATATGAAGTAATTGAAGGAGAAAGATTAAGTAATTTTAAACTTATTGAAAGAAGACTGAGTTATGTTTTGAAGATCCAGAGAAAACAACAATTAGAGGTTAGATTATAAACTGTATCCTAAGCACAGATCTTTACAAATGTTCTCATGTATTTTGATGTCTTAGTTCCTAATACCTGAGATTTCCTTCTGTAGAAAGAAATTAAGCATAACCTTCAAAACATTAATGACTGAAGATTGTACAAACTGAAGATTCTAACACATTTCAATCGTATCTCCAATGAGATATCAATAAATTAAAAAAGCACATACCTTTAACCTGAGTGTCATCTACTGCTTTATATTCTGTACTCTTTATTGCAAGTTCCACACTATATCCAGATAAATACATTTTCCTGGAACCTGGTTTCTGCTTGACGATATTATTTTAATAGAAGAAAAAATATAAGTTAAAAAGGTATTCATAGGAGATTAACAATATATAATACTGTAACTTTAAAATTTTATGATAGACATTACTTAAATTCATCTTTCAATTCAAAGTACAAGACATATTGACAGTCCACTGAGAAGGCCTGTAACAGAATGTGACAATCTCCTTTACCTCCTGCAGATCACAGAAAGGCTGTGTCAAAATTGTAGTCCCTTCACATAATACTCAAGAAGGACTAGAACAGGAAGAGCTCATAGCACCGTATACAACTATTGATACTTCACAATTCACATTTTAAACTGCTATGAATTTCTTTCTAATGTTGCCAGACCTTCAGCACGTTAGGAATAAATTCTCTATTTTTGCATCAGACTGATTCTTTTAAAAAGTTTTGAGAAAACAGTTAATCAATTTCTGCAAGGCAGATTAAGACAAGGTATTAAGAATATGACTGCTAAAATCAAGTTGCCACTTTGTTAGAAACAAATAAGTACTTCTAACTTGGGAGTGGAAGTTTGAAATTCAATACTGTAATTACACAGAGAATATTTGTATCTGAAAATGCGCCCTAATTTGCCCCAAATGGAAATGCCCTTTCCAAAATGCAATTTGCACACGCACAGCAGCAACTTCTTGAAAGCCTTTCAGCTTTAGCTTGCAATTTCTAAGAATCATTCTGTACTGAGAATCCTCCAACTCACAAGTGAAAACCCAGCAGGGCTGGTGGTTTTCTCTGTCCATCCTCTAAGCAAATCTCAGTGCAGAGAGAGCATTGCACTCTGTAAGTAGTCTAGGTGATACTGGCAAAAAAAAAAAAGACAGCAGAGAGACCGTACCTCTTCTGTACTCAATGCTCCCTCTTCTGGCATTTAATGTAAAAAAGGAGGGAGGATCCGTCTCAGTGGGAACCAAAGAATAAAAATGGAGGTTGTGAGGAAGAAAGAAAAGGGGACAGAGATCTGAAGAGAGAAAAAGTGCAGGCAGGAAGACAACACATGTTTGGGGGGACCATGGTGCATAAGCCAGGCAGACATTTAATATGCAAGTAGGCATTTAATTGAAATAAAAGAGCATAAAAGAACATAAAGTTCAGTAAAAACTATAACCCCAACTTAGAATTCAAGACTGGCATCCTCAAATTCTCTATTTCATTACTATGAGCAAACAATTCAAAGTCATCCGCAAACTACGTATCTCATCTCCCTGAAATGTCTGGTCTACATAAATCACAGCAAGCTCTCACTTCATCAGGTTATTCTCATATTTGTCACACTATTTAAGAGCTGTTCTTTGAATATAAATTACAAAAGCCTTCTAAAACCAAAACTGGGGACAATACAGTTCCATGTACTGGTATTTTATTTGCTTTGTTTCAGGAAGAAGAGTAAGCTAAGGAAAGAATTCAGAAACATGTTTCAAATACTGACACTGCAGAATGCAAACATCAAAAAACTAGTCAGTGACACTGACCGTGATAGCCCACGCTGCTGTACTACAATGAACATATGAGACCATATTGAGCATTTATAAAAACATAAGTATAATTAAAAATGTTTCAACTTGATTTTCTATTCTGCTTTCCATTTTTCTAGTTCTTGTTATTATAATGTTCAGCCTGCTATACCAAAATTCACCCAGGATCTTTCTGTGGTGTACTAAATCCAGACATATAACCAAAAAAGAGGTATTTCAAGATCAATCAGTGATGCAAATAGTGCTTGCATGCAAGATTAGATAATATTATCATGCTTTCCCAGCATCAAAATTTGTATTAAGTGAATCACTTCACCTAGAAAGTTTTAAAATTAGAGCACATATTGCACATGATGTAGGCAAATGCAAAAATAAATGCCGAAAATGTGTTTTGTCAAAAAGCAAGCAAAACAAAGACAGAATACTAACAGTTTACTGAAACATTGCTGATTTGAATTACATACCTGAACATAATGCCGGAGAACATAAACAATTTCCTCCTTTTGTGCCTTCTCAGATAAAATCTTGTGGAATTTGGCAAAGTCTTTTGTACCCATTTCTGCATACAGAACAACCACTGGGCCATCCTCTTTGACAGCTGGGAATTTATGGTCTCCTTTAAAAAGATATGGCCTGGGTCTGGTTTTAAAACAAATACTTGTGATATTACATAGTCAGAAAATAAATTAAAACAGTGGCAATTTTTTTACTTCATAATTGTGAAGGCTTATATGCTAAAAGTATACAAGCCATGTTAAAATCATCACAAAATAATCATGATTGCTCACAGATGAACCTAGAACACCAAATTCACAAATTAAAGTATAATAAACTGAAAAGTCAGCATTAACTATAAATAATTTTAATATATTTTATCAAATTACCACACAAAACAAATGAAAAGCATAGCACTAGGAGATTTTGTGCAATAATCAGTAACAACCTGAAGCTTTTAATTTGAATGATTCATTACATCTATTAGAAATGTACAGAGCAATCAGCGAGTAACAGAGTAGCAGAGGGATATTCTGTGACATTTGAGAAAGCTGCTAACACACAGAGAAACTAACTGGGGTTATACTACTTTAACACCATCAAGTTCTCTTAATTTAGCTAATTTTGCAAATTTTGACTGCCTGCTTACCTTCCTCACTGAAAACCATGACTAGAAAAGTTATACTGCAATGATTTCTTAGATGACTAAAAACATCTTTTGAATAAAACCTGGGAAATATGGAGAAGTAACAGAGGATATCACTGAGCAATATACTCAAGGTGGTAATTATGGATGAGCACATTTCTCTTCAAAGCCTTTGCACAGCCACATTTGAAAGTTATGAAACTTTAATCCAAAACACAATAAATGTGTGTAGTAGACACTCGCTGAAGAGTCATACCAGAAAGGTGAGAGCAGAACTCCATACACACCAGTTTCTGTGATGCAAAGCTTAGGAATATCTTCAATGTAAGAATCACAGAATAGCATACACTACAAAGGACCTTTGGAGGTAATCTGCTGCAAACTCTCACTCAAAGCAGGGACAATATGTATCAGATTACTCAGGGCCTTAACATCAACGTCCTATGTAAGTTCTGTAGGTATGCAACTACAGACTTCATTTGTAAGGCAGAAATAAAAGGAGGGGCCAAGTTCGAGAATTACCTTCAGTGTGTGTGGCCATGTGTCAGAAATATCAGGCAAGCTTTGCCACTGCTATCACTGGATGAGGCTGACCAAGCAGGTGTCACCTGGGAGTCTGAAACAACTCCTGAATGAGTAAGCTCCGTTCAAGAACTGACCCAGATCTGCCCCAGTGAAAGCATTATATACAGGATGTGGCTTGTGCAACTTCCTTCTCATATCCAGACAGACAAGAACTGTCACAGTCACTTTTAAGAGTGGAAAACCTAAAAGTTTCACTTTTCTTAACTAGCCTTAACCACCTTAACTAAGGTGGTTACCAAGTGCTGCCATGACCTTCTTGAACACTGACAGACTCAAAGAAAGTGTTTCATATGCTAATGAACATGCTTCACTAAAAAATTAAGTGCTGCAGTGAAATAACATTGCATAGAGCTACCCTAATGACCTTGAATAGGAGAATTAAAGTGTTCAGCCCTTGTAAATCCAAGATAAGCCTCTGTTCTCTGTTTCTCTTCAACACTGAATAGTAGTGCAAAGGAATTGATTCTCTCTTGCTCTGAGAGCTGAAAGCTAATTAATTTCCTGCCATAAGAGATTCTCATAAGAAGGCTGCCTGAAAGGCAAGGAAGAACAGCTGGGCTGACAAAAAAAAGATAAAAAAAGTTACATGGATGTGGAGTTCAGTACTTGCTAATCAGTCACTAGGATAGTACAGGCAACTATATGCTTGCCTAGACAGTTGCCAGGACAGGATGCAGAAGGAACATGATAGCAGACAGTAGACACATGTACTGACAAATCTAAGGCACTGACTGTTTTGAACAAAATGTGACTCCAATTAATGCTTCTTCTCTTAGCAGCAACATCCCCAGCGGTCTTAGTATTGTGTTTTAGACAGTTTGCAAGATAAGAAATCCCAAGCATTTAACCACATGTCCTTTGACAGAGCCCTTGAGCAGCCCACTGCACCTTCACACAAAATATTCCCTATTAGAGCCAAGCAGTCCATTGCAACACAGCTGAAAATGTAATAGGAAAAATCACAGTAGCTGCTGCATAAAGGACTGCATGAAGCAAAACCCTGACTTTGACAGGCAGAATATTTGGGCTCTCCTACATCCAAAGAGCCTGAGACTTCCTGAATCTTGGGTTGAGCTGATGGATCCACATAAAACTATGCTGCAGCCTCTTCTTTCTCTTCCAGAGAGATTTGAAGCTATAAATCCAATATATAATTGGATTTTGATATATCAATATCAAATTAGAATATTTCCAGTGTCCTCATCCAAATGTGAACTTTAGGACACAACAGAAAATAGTTTGAAATACAAAGAAATCAATAAATCATAATGATCTCTTTTCACACAGGATAGATAAAAAGAATTATTGGTTTAGAGGAACCAACAGCAAGATGGCACACACTGTCTTATATATCATTTGTTCACCATATAGAAAAAAAAGAACAGGAGTACAGCCTTACCTCTATCACCTAGACTAAACATGTCCTGGAGAAGTGAAAAGCATCTGCTAAGCAGAGTACAAATGGAAATAACAGTGGAAACGATTACCTGAATATGTGAAGGTGAACATGTTTTTCTCAAAGTCTAGCTCCAGGAACTCTAAATATTTGAGTGACACAACTACTTTTGGGGTGGAGAGGAGATGAAATTTATCAAGATTTTGTCCCTGCAGCTCTAAAGGTTGTAATGTGGCTGGTGCATGCAAAACTACCAAAAATACAAGACCAATCAAACAGAAAAAACTTCAGTTTTGTTGCACATTCTTAAAGTTAATGATTTCCAGAAGTCTAACTCTCTCACTTCTGAATAATTCAGGATTCTATTGTTAAGTACTGTGATTTTCCAGAATATTGTAAATTTGGGAATAGTATCTCCAGAATGGAGACTGTGCTGAATCCAGTTAACTGCTTTAAAAGATCACTATATTCAGACACTGTAATAAAATGTTAAGATCTCACGATGCTTTAATGTATGACCACATTTGTACTATATTTTGGCTTTTATCTAAGAAAGTAAGAGACATTTGTTAGTAGACCATAATAGTTAAAAATGGGACATAGTAAAATAGACAATTGACTGTTTTTGCAAAAGCCCTGGCTATTGAATAAGTAAAAGATAATGATTTAGTAGGTTGTAATTGAATCAATAGACTTAGAATATACCATAAATCACACATGGGGAAGACAAAATTGTTCTCAGAAGCAACTAACCCCAAAAGAGACAAGTTTACAGGTTTTCAGGTTTTTTCCCCACAATTTATATTTGACAGAAAGCAAAATTCAAGAAATAAACCATACTAAATCATCTTTCAGCTCTGTGTATCTTCATGAAGTGGCTGAGGGTATGGGTACTACTGTATATTACAGTGACCTTGGCCACTGCAGGAAAAAAAACTCAAAGAAAAAATGTTATACACAGGTCTTGAAAAAACACAAATTAATTCTTTTTTTTTTTTAAAAAAACAGAGATTAAATATTATGCTTTCATTATTTTGTTACTGTTATTTCGATAGGTTCTGCATATTTTAGTTCACAGGCCAAATTAATTCTGGGCTGATGCCCAGACTCCAGAAAGGCTTGATAAGTGCAAAGTCTAGCACAAGGTGAGGAAAGGTTATGCCAGCTGAGGCAGACTTCTCTTCCACTCCTGTGCCAAGCCCTTGCAATCTAGAAAATCTCAAGTGCAGTGGCACTGACTATGTAGAAAAGTCTGTCAGCAGAGTACTGTCTCAGACACATGAAACAGTAAGCTTGTACAGAAAGTACACAGTAACTTAAACTTGGCTATTCCATATAAAAAAAATCCAAAAAACCCTGAAGAAATACAAAATTATCCATGTGATTAGATGAGCAAAGCTCTATGATTTTATTTTAAAACCCTACTTCAATTCATAATTGATGAATTCTCTTAACATGAAGTGTTTAAAGTATTTCAAAATCAAAAGTAAGTCTTTTAAAATAACATATACTTTAAAAGGGTATGACTTCAAAGATCTAGTAAACTGGGCTTTATGAGCTTGGCATTACCAAGTAAGAAGAACATAAAATTTCAAAGTACTACGACTTTACATGCAATAATATATTTTCCTCTTTAGTAATCTATTTTTCCTCTTAAAACAAATCATTACATTTACCTCTTAGTAGCCTTCTTCAGCAGCTTTTTTATTTCATTAGTCTTACAGGTGTGCTTCTCATGGATAACCACAAATGCACTGCAGCCTTCTGGTGGAGGTTCATCAGCTGCAATCTAATATTTCAACAATTACACTCAACCAGAACACTTTGATTGCACTTCAACTTAAACTCACATCCCTTTGATTAAAATAACTCAACAACTGCCATTAAGTTGTGTTTCCAATTAAGCCCATTCAAAATTGGGTACACGTAGAAAAAAAAAAAAAGAAAAATATTAGAAGATTAAGACCTTATAACCTTTGTGAGATGTAGTCTATCAAATAGAGTCATACTCCAGAAAATACAAGTGCATTTATGTTCTGTAAAGACAGGGCTGAGGAATCTCCTCCACTGGCGGAAATCACAGCCACACTGGCTGAGACATTTTTAATTTTAGTTGCTATCCGCAATCATGTTAATGTACAAAGATTAAACTTCTACACCAATAAATCCCAAACAATTGATGTCAATTTTTGGTTTTCTCTCCTTCTCACCCCCTGCTTTTTTTTTTAAACTCTATTCAGCTATGTAAAGTGGGAATCATATGACTGCATGTCAATGAATCCAGATTCACATGCTGCAGAATAAAAGTCAAAAGACATGAGTCTGAGATTATGATATTCCTCTAAAGAACACTTGTAAAACCCCCTAACTTTATTATAGCTTATTACCTTTCAGAAAAATGGATTTCTTACTTTATCATGAAGATGGTACTGCTGAAAGGAGGAGGAGCAGTTTTAGGCTTAGAAGCAGAGTGAATTTATGTCCTCCCACTCTTTTGTTAATAAAGCAGGTACTTATTTACCTTATTTTTCAACTTTTCAAATACAAAAAACACAAGAGATGAGAAATCCACTACATAATAAATATAAATTACTTGAAGCTACAGGAAATGTCCTAATTTGGGTATGTCTGAATTCCTGTAGGATTATTTAAAGCAATGCAAAAAATCCCCACAACTCGAGTTTTATGAAGTGATCAACTGCAAAAAATTCTACCCCTTCAAGTGATGTTATCAATACAATATTTATTCCTGCCAATATAACCAGCTTATAAAACACCACCTCTGTGAACGGACCATATTTGATTCCAAATAATATTGGCATATATTTTATTGAACTGTAGCAATGAACATTCTCTACTCCGTAACCGAAATACCACATTTAATCATGTATCAAATACATCAGATAATACAGTCACCTGCTGAAACATCTGAACAGTTGGAGAATAAGCCCGTATGGAAAGTGCAAACTTCAACAGATTGATTTGCAAATTGGATAAAAATTGTCCTGCTTTTTTCAAGATTAAATTGTAATAGGAATACTCTGAATCTGTTGAAGAAAAAAAAGAAGACACACTTTTAGTATTTAGCCACAAATGATGTGGTATATCTACCCACACTACACAATAGGTAAACACTGCTACCAATCTAAAGGTCTCATACAGCACAAATAGAAGAAAAGAGAGCTCAACAGCACTAGTTAATATCTCAAATATTTTCAGCAATATATAAATCCACTCAATACAATAATGTCTCTTAGAAGATACATATGGAAAGCCCTGAATAGAATTTATTCCTTCATTTCTGTTTGTCAAGATTATGCCACCCTTTTAACAAAAATATTCAAGGTTACTTACTTTCAACCAGTATTATTTCACAAATAATTTCCTCGCATTTAGCCTTGAAACACTCCAACAATGCAACTTACATAAATAAAAACCTAAAGGTGTCATTCTTTGGACTACTCTCCCCTAAAAATATGTGATAAACAAGAGTGTGAGAATGGATGTAACAGGTGAAGTACTTCCCTTCTCCCTGCATACCTTGTGTTTTCAAGGACAAGATCAGGACTCTAAGTAAGAAGGTAGGTGGATGGTGTCCAGGAATGACAGAAGTGATAATACAGAACATTGGTTCGAAAAAATTAGCCATCATTTCTCATTCTAGAGGCATATTCAATTTTCATAACTAAGTACCTCCTATCTTCTCATTTTCCTTTTACAACCCTGTTGTGGTTGTCAAAAAATATTCTTTTGCTCTAAAGCCTCTAATACCTCCTTTCTGTCTCCTTCTTAAAACTCATTATTTAGAAAGGCTGAGTTTGTTGTAATTCACTAGGAAAAAAAAAAATCTAAGATTATAAAAGTATATAATCTGCATTTCAAGAAAGCTCCTTCCCATAAATTTTATATGATGTCCTGGTTCCAGCTGGGATAGAGTTAATTTTCTTCCTAGTAGTTGGTACAGGGCTGTGTTTTGGATTCAATATGAGAATAACATCGATAACACACTAGTGTTTTAGTTGTGGCCAAGTAGTGCTTACCCTACTCAAGGACTTTTCAGTTTCCCATGCTCTGACAGCGAGGAGGTGCACAAGAAGCCAGAAGTGGGCATGAGCAGGAGAGGCTGACCCTAGCTGTCCAAAGGGCTATTCCATACCATAAAATGTCAAGCTCTGTTTATAAACTGAGGGGAGTTGGCCAGGAGCAGTGATCCTTGCTCAGGGATGGGCTGGACATAGGTTAGTGGGTGGTGAGCAACTATATTGTGCATCACTTGTCACAAATTTTGTTCCTCTTTCTCCTTTTCCTATTATTATTATTATTTTACTTTATTTCTATTATTAAACTGTTCTTATCTCAACCCACAGGTTTTACCTTTCCCAACTCTCTTCCTTGTCCCACTGAAGGGACACAGAGAGCAGGCATGTGGTACTTCGTTGCTGCCTGGAGTTAAACCACGACATATGATTATTACTGTCTTACATTAAATACAAAGGATGAAAAACCCATCTCTTCTATGTTTTCTATACCTACACGTAGCCCTGGCAGAAATCAAATGGCAACAAAGCTGGTGAAGGCTCTAGAGTGCACGTCCCATGAGGACCAGTTGGTGGAGTTGGGCTGTTTAGCCTGGAGAAAAGGAGATTCAGGGATGACCTTATCTCTCTCTACATTACATGAAAGGAGGATGTAGCCAGGTGGGGATTGGCCTCTTCTCCCAGGCAACCAGCAACAAGACAAAAGGAAATGGCCTCAAGCTATGCCAGGGGAGGTTCATGCTGGACATCAGGAAGAATTTCTTCACTGGGTGGTTAAGCACTGGAATGAGCTGCCCGGGGAGGTGGTAGAGTCACCATCCCTGAAGGTGTTCAAGAAGTAACTGGATGTGGCACTTGGAGCTATGGTTGAGTTGGCAGAGTGGTGATCAGTCAAAGGCTGGACTCGATCTTGGAGGCCTTCTCCAACCTTAATGATTCTTTGATTCTAAATGAGATAAATTTGGCTTCACGCATTCAAAACAATGAATGTAAAAATTTGGAAGGGGCAAACCCTTCCAGATCAAAACATTTTTTCAATTACTATATTTTCAAATTTTCTTCAAATTAGCTCCACAAAAATAAAAATGAAATCCAAAATTTTTGCCTCTCCACTCAGTCCCAAATAACATCCTATTGAAGACAATGAAGAGCTATTAAATAGACAATTCTAACGATACCTCCTCAATAAAATATTTTTACCTAGTCTTTAAATTCTTTGGCTTACAAATTCCAGGTGTGCTTTCACTGCTGTACTTAAAAGAGCTTTTTTTTTCTGGAAGATAATTATCATAATGATTTTAATAAGTAAAAAAAAAAGATAGTTATGTGCCTTCAAAAATGATTGTATAACATTAACAAGGATACATCTACCAGGTCATGCATCCACTCCTACTACTTCAACTTCTATTAATGCTGCTGGCTTCATTCAGAATACAACTGTACTTTAAACTTCAGCAAGACAAATTAAAGCACATGAAATGCTACATGATCCACATAATGCAAAGCCAATTTTTAAAGTTTATTACATACACAGAATCACACAGAATACTCTGCGTTGGAAGGGACTCACAAGGATCATCGAGTCCACCTCTTAAGTGAATGGCCCATACAGGGATTGAACCCTGACCTCGGTGTTATTAGTACCATGCTCTAACCAACTGAGCCAATCTTAGTTAATGAGAACTATGGTTTCACTTTTGCAAATTATTTTCACGTAGTATTGGATCCTTGAAACTTGATCATTACTTGCCCTCCAAGCTCCTTTTAACACTGTACTCTATGTCAAAGAGTAGAAGACAGAATAAATCTCTTAGGATGTTACAGGGAATCACAAGTACCAGGTTTTTTTGGTTATAAAATCCTGCATGATAGCATATTACCAATAAATCATTAACAAAGTGGATTTAAAAATAAATGAGAACACATTAATAGGATACAACTCCAGACTTCAGACATCCGAATGCACATGTATGAGCTACGTACCTATAAAATTTCATTCCAGCCACGAGAGATAAAGCCAACAAAACCTCAAAAGCTATTTAGCTCACTCTGAAGATGCCTTAATTTGTCATCTGAATAGCTCTCTCAACTCTTGTAGCCAAATTGATTAATTGACTACAGCAAGAACTGAATAGCTAGCTAAGCAGACTCACATTTAAATGTTGAATATTACTATCCACAATCTACAGCAGTATATTTCATCACAGGTAAGTTAATAATAATTTAAAACAGACAACCAGGGCAGTACCAAAAGGAAAGGAAAAGTTTACACCACAGCTCCTCAGACCTCATGCACACACAGCACAAAATTAGGCAGAATATGCTGGTGATCCATATGAGAATTCAAACTACTGAGGCACAGGAGGTAGACAGAGTAAACCTAAGGGATGTAATCAATCAGAAAAACCACAGCATGCTAGGATCATTATTTTGATGGATAGAATATGGTGGTTGTTCCAACTGCATAGATGTGTGTATCTGTATCCATAGATCAGCTAGGGAATTAGAGATGCCAGGTAATGGCAGTTCAGGCAATCACTGGCCAGTCAAATCTCTATGACATTTAAAATGCCTGTAGAGAGGGAATACTTCGTTTTATTGTATGATTAGTATAGAAGTGCTATGCTTGTGAAAATGATTCCTCTAGAATCTTTAAGGTTGATACGCACATAAAAATATTTTTCTAATTTAGTGATATGTGAATAATGTGTAGTCTTCTGGATTACAACAAATAATTTGCAGGACTGTTGCTTATATGTAATATACTGCTACATTTTTTTCAGAGAAAGTTTCCCTAGAGAAAATATGTTTGTTTGTTGGTTTTGTTTTAGTTTGTAATATATATTTATGCTGAAAATTCAATATATAAAGCACTTGGGAAATCAGTAAACACTCAAGTGATAATTAGTCGGCAGGGAACTGGCTACTTACCTTCACTCTGTGTTCATAAATTAACCTTTAGAGATATAAAAGCAGCAGCAAGTTTAAAATGACACATTTAGTGTTTTGTAACTACTGGTTTTAATATGAAATTTTTGCAGCTTTGATTTCTTTATAACATACCTGCAGCCCAAAATGCCACCATCTGCATTTCTAAGTATTTCACAAGCCTGGCAGAAACTATGTTGCATATTAAGAGGACATAAACAAGCTGACCATGCTACCTGAAGACCTCACTCTAATTTAATACAGTGTATCCCATCACTAACTTTCGTATAGCGATGTTTTCCACAGGGTATAATCAAAATGATGCCCGAGTTGATTCAAGTTCATAACAAAAAAAAAAATGTTAAAACCATCAAATGCATCACCAGACTAAATGCTTTACCAAATTCCATGTATGTAATTCCTACCAAATCCTTTACATTGCTACATATATCATAGCTAAAGAGACCACTAACAGACCTAATTGGCTGAGGCTGAATATTTTAAATGAACAAATTAACAACAGATGTTCATTTGATTATGCTAAATTTAAAACTACAGGTTCTGAGAACTGATAAAAAGACCAGATTGAAAATCATCCAAGGAATTATTTAAAAGAAAAAAGCCACCATATTCAGTTTTTTAAGTTGCCTTTTAGCTTTAATACTTCATGACTCTTCTAAAGTTCAACAGTATGCTGGGATATAAATCTATCATCCAATTCTCCTATAACCCAGATTTCAGCTTCAAATATAGTAATTCTTCACCTTTTATGAAAATGTTTCTACTTTAAAAACCAACGTTTTTATTTCCTGCTTATTCATCCTATCTGGTCTTGGTATCACCCAGAGAAGAACTGAACAGGCCATCAGGCCAACCAACCCTTTTTAAGCCAGATCCTTTTATCTGCTCAGGTAGTTGTTGTTACATCAGTTATAATGCATCATGAACATCCCCCTACGTCAATGTGTCCTGACACGCAACAGTTAAGACAGAACCCATTCCATACCATATAGAGAACACCTCCTCAGAGGTGAACTACTACACATCTTTCAGTAACTGTGCCACTCCAGTATTGCAGTACCAGATTATTCACTCAAGCTGACCATTTTATTGTAAACCTACTGTAGAATTCCCTACTAAAAATGACTTAACTACTGCTGGATATATATGATGCTCATATTATTTCCACTTTATACTTTGCATGTTGACTTCAGTAAGACAGTCTTAAGTTGGAAGAATCAATATTGATGTGATTTAGTCATTAAGTAACCACTTTGCTTTCCTCTAAAACTGAATCTTTCCTTCACATCCTGCTCATGAAGAGCATTGGTTTGCTTATGTAAGACTACCCCAACTACAAACTGACTTTTAAGAAAGCCACTGGGTGCCAGAACTTCAAATTTTTCTGCATTATCAACACAGATGTGTGTTGGCCATAATGATAAATATACACATCAATTTCTCAATATGCTTAATTAAAGTAATATTTTAGTACATCTCAAGGTTCCCCACCACCGGCATCTAACACTTCACTGGTATGACTGGTCAGGGAGATCATCCTATTGGTAATGTATTTATTCTTAATCACAGTTTATCCAGGTGAAGTAGGTATTTAATTAACAGCTGATTTCAACAGACACCTGTGTCACAAACAATAAACACCATTAAAATTTCAAATTCCTTGGGAAGTGTGTCCAACAAGCAGAAAAGAGATGGCTGATAAAAAAACTCTGACAGATCATCTAATACAGTAGACTTGACTCAAAGCAATAATAACTGCATCTAAACCACTCATAGAAAAAAAAGAATAATTCAAGTCAAAAGTGATTTCTGGAGGTCACCTCATCCAAACTGTTACTTAGAGATCTAATTCAAGGCCTAATTAGGCTGCTCAAGACCTCACGCAGTAGAGTTTTGAGTACCTCCAAGAATGTAGAGTCTGCAGCCTCCTGGGGCAGGCTGTTCCAGTGCCTACCCAACCCCATGGCAGAAATATTTTCTGCCAAATTTCATGTTGCAACTTGTGCCCTTTGCTTTTTCTTCATACTGCTGTGTACCTTCAGGAAGGGTTTAGTTCCATCTTCTCTACACAATTCTATTAGAAAGCTGGAGATATGAGGTCTCTCCTTACTGTTCTTTTTCTCAGGTTCAATAAAACCCAGTTCTCTCGGCCTTTTCTCAGGAGTCTGCTCCAGCTCCCTAACCCTTGTGGGGATCCACTCCTATATGTCCTCCAATACTGAACTCTTGACTTTTAAAGGGGAGTCCCAACCTGGGCCCAGTATTCCAGACATAGTTTGTAATTTACAAGTGCCACATATAGTGGTCATTTTCCTTGACCTGCGGGCTACACTCTTGCTGCTGCAGCCTGGCATGTAGTTAGTCTTCTCGGGCATAAGAATATAATGCAACTGTTTAAAAGGATCCCCAGGTCTGTTTCTCAAAGAAACTGCTTTTTGAGAGTAAGTGCCAAGATTACACTGTTGCTGAGTCTGTAAAGTGCCTTTGCTGAATTTCCCGGTGTTTCTGTTCTCCTCTCTCTCCAGCCTGTAAAGGCCCCCCTAATGACACAGCCTTTTCTTTCAGCTTCCTGACTTCTCCCAGTGCTGAGCACTCAAAGACCATTTTCACATTGATACCACAAACTTTTTAACTTTTATTCAGTCAGTCACAATTGTTGAAACACATTGTTTCTCAAGTTCTCTCTCCCCTATACAGCATTTTTCACGTACCTTCATTTCTCACTGCCATTTTCTACATGATCTTTCTGCAATTTGTTAGCTTTTGACTACTGATTTAACATTCAACTTCCCTGAAGTCTCTTCCACAAGTGGTGTTAGGTCCTCACACTCATGCCTGAAGTGTTGTACTATTCTGAAGTAAAGAGCAAAATGAAGCAGCCTTATCTTGGTTTGACACTTTTTTCACCTTGTTCGTCTGTTGACCTACCAAGCAGGTCTAAAACTGACCAACCTGGTGTAAAGCCACCGGTAGGTTTCTCGATTTTTCATTACCATGGACATTTCTAGTAAACTGCTCCCCAAGGTATCTTCTCAGGTGGCTTTTTATGCTTCTTTTATGCTTTGTTCTTCTCTCCAAATTTCTAACAATATTCATTTGTCTAATCATGCAAGGTATTTTTAATCCTATTTTGTCAGTGATAAAACTTTATTCTAAAACACCTGTATTGATGCTAGAAAACAGTCTCTATACCATCTACAAGTATTACACCTTTTCTGGTAACTCTTTTAATTTTTTCCTTTAGTTATTTGTGGGATTCTCTCCCCTACAAGCATCCACCTTAGAGAAAACAGGAAGTCTCAATATCCTATAAGTTCTTGCTGAGTCACATACTCGGAGAGGTATCTTTAATCTTTACACTTCTGTTCCATATTGTAAGTTTAGTTCATCTTGTGTTTGTTTTTTTTTTTAACTCCTCTACAAGTATTGCTCTCAAGGATATGCTACAACTCTCTGAAAGACAACTAATAAGCAATAATGGAAGAGTTAGGCTTGATCTGCCTGGAACCAGTTAATGTGTTCTGTCTCAAAATTAAATACAGTGTAAGATAATGTATTAAAACTAGCATGTTGTTTAACTTACCTCCTTGCTTATAAACTGTTAATTCCCGTACAGTTTCCAAGAACTGCCAAAACTTCTCATTACCATCTTCTGCAATGAATTCACTGTTTAAAAATAAAAATTAATTGTCTATAGGTTGACTTTGTCCAAAGATGTAACACAGTAAAAACCTTCAGTTGTTTAAAATAATAAATATCCAGCAGCAACCAAGTGTTACATATTCAATGACCTTTTAACATCTCTGTAGCATAAAACACTGAACAGAGGTGTACTTGGTTAAAACAGATTTTGAACAAGTACTACCATCCAAAGTCAACAATGAGAGCTATAAAACAGGCAGACTATTCTCTTGATACAGAAAACCCCCAAAATTTTCACTTTATTTTTCCACAGCTGTTCCAATATACAATTATAAATAAAATCAATTCACTAAGCAAGCTTTATTTAATCGTGGCTAAATACACAAATAAGAACATACACTCTGTCAGGTTATAGTTTTTCATTACATTACAGGCTTTCATCAGTGGCAATGTCTACTTTGCTATGCAGGGGAGAGATCGTCGATTTCTAAAATGGCTTAATTCTTACAAGGCATAAAAGATAAAGTTTGCTCTATTCCAAATACCATTCTTTCATTTTTTAATTTCAAACTGAAAGAGGTGAAATTTAGGTGAGATATACTGAAGAAATTCTTTATTCTTAGGGCAGTAAGGCACTGGAACAAGTTACCCAGAGAAGCTGAGGATGCCCCATTCCTGGTAGTATTTAAGGCCAGCTTGGATGGGGCTTCGAGCAACCTGGTATAGTGAAAGGTGTTCCTGCCCACGGTGGGGAGGCTGGAACTAGATGATCTTTATCTGAAGGTCCCTTCCAACCCAAACCATTCTGTGATTCTACGATTTACTGGTAATGCTTTTTAAGTTTTTTTCCTTAAGGTAACATCAGTTGCTTATTTTCCCTCTGCTTATGTCTGCCAAAAACTTCCACTTGGTAGCACGACTGAATTGTTTTCTAATCTTTGCTTTGGAAGTTTGCCCCTCCTTTGATTACAGAAGCTTGCAGTTCTCCCCTTTCATGGGAGTTCTCTGAACAGCAGCAAATAAGTTTAAAACCAAAACAAATTTAAGGCAACAGGCAGGGAAGTCTCAAACACATAAAAATGGAAAACATTTTCACTTCCTGTTGTGAATCACAGAACGATTTGGGTTTGGAAGGGACCTTAGGATCATCTAGTTCCAGCCCCGCTGCTACGAGCAAGAACACCTTCTGCTAGACCAGGTTGCTCAAAGCCCCATCCAGCCTGGCCTTGAACACTTCCAAGGATGGAGCATCCACAACCTCTCTGGACAACCTGTTTCAATGCCTCACAGTAAAGAATTTCTTGCTTCTATATAATCTAAACATACCCTCTTTCACTTTGAATTCATTATCCCTTGTTGTGTCAACTTCTAAAAAGTCCTCTCCATCTTTCCTGTAGGCCCCCTTCAGGTACTGGAAGGCCACAACCCTTCTCTTCTCCAGGCTGAAACTATTATTACAAGTTAACAATACCCTTTTTTAAAAAAAATGTTTTACTACTACAGCTTCACATGTTCACAATATCTTTAAAATCATTTAATGAACGGTGAGATGGAAGAGATCCTGTTACTCAGTGGAAGACAGTGATCGTGTGCATTGGCTCATTACATCTCCTCAACTTAAAGACCTGCAAAACGTCTAAGCAGGCTACATACGAAGCCGCTTGCACAGCACACTCAAAGCGTGGGACTCTGCCCGCACCATCCGCACCGCTTTATGAGGGGAGAAAACAGTCCAGCCTTACACCCAAGGAGTACTGTAACACACCCTCCGACTGGGAGAAACGCGGCCAGCCCCCTCTGAGAGCCGGCCTTCCCGCTCAGCGGAGGGAAAAGGGGATCCCTCCCTCGTCCTGCCCCCCAGGAGACAGCTGGGGCAGGAACCGAAGCTGGGAGGAAGAGGAGGAGGAGAAGGAGGAGGAGGCTGCACGCACCTCGCCTCCAGCAGCAGCGGGGTCGCCGGCCACTTCGCCGCCAGCCGAGCGGTCACGGGCTGTGAGGAGGAGGCTGGAGCGGTGCCGCAGAGGCTCTGCCGAGCGCACAACAGGGCGAGCAGGAGCAAGAGCGGCAGCGCCCGGCCCGCCATGAAGAGCAGCAGCCACTCAGCGGTACCGCAGCAAAGTCCCACACAGCTCTCGCCTCCGCCCCGCCCACACGGCCGTGCCGCGCTCCTACTGGCTGCGCTGCCGCCTCGCTGTTGGACCATTGGTCAGCCCCGAGGCCAATCAGCGGCTGACGGCACATAAATAGCGGGGCTGCCCAGGCCGGCGCGATGACACGCGGCGCTGGGGGTGGTGCGCGGGCGGCGCTCCGCGGGGCGGGAGAGGGGGCGCAAGCGCGGGAGCGGCGTTACCTCCCCCCTGCCCTGAGGCGGACGCTGTTGTCGAGCCGGGTTTTCGGGTTGTTTTATGGAAGTGTGGTCTTCGCGAGGGGTGCACTTAGGTTTGACTGCGATATGCACCGTGGGGTATAGCGGCGGTGGCTACAGGCAGCTGAGGAGCGACACGACGGTGTTGTCCACGGAACAGCAGCCGCCTGCCCTGGCGCTCCCCAAACCTCCTAGTACCGCTGCCTGGACTGGGTGCCAAAGGGCTGTTCTCCCTCAGCCTTCACCAGGCTGAAGAAAAATCACAGAATCACTGAATTGACGGGGTTGGAAGGGACCTCTGAAGATCGTCTAGTCCAACCCCCCCGCAAAGGCAGAGTCCACTCGTAATGGTTTGAGAGCCCCAAATCCAATTCTCGAGTCCAAGCCTCCTCCCACATCTCAGCCCAGTGTGAGATGGGTTTTCCAGACACCACACAAGACCCAAAATGGGGGAAAGGGATTATATTACAATGACTTACAATAAGAGAAGGTTAAACTGGAATGCATCCAGGTGGGTTTTGAATGTCAGCAGAGAGGGAGAGTTCATGACCTCAGTGGGAAACCTGTTCCAGTCCTCTGCCACCCTCAATGTAAAGAAGTTCCTCCACATTTTGAGGTGGAGCTTCTTGTGTTTTAGTTTATGGGCATTGCTCCTTGTCCTTCTTGGTGGGTACCACTGGAAAGAGGATGACACTATCAGCTTGGCAGCTGCCTTTGAGATATTATATGCATTTACAAGATCCCCTCTCAGTCTTTTCCAGGCTGAACGTGCCCAGCTCTCAGTCTCTCGTAAGAAAGATGCTCCACACCCCTAATCATCTTTGTGGCTCTCTGCTGGACCCTCTCCATTAGCTCCTTGACTCTCTTGTACTGAGGAACCCAGAACTGGACACTTTACTCCAGATGATGCAAAATGGTAATAAAGATCTTACAAGTGTGAGCAACTTCGTACATAATATGTATATTCACCAATATAGTTGTTCTATCTGCGGGGGAAGCACATAATTTTTGCCCCTCAAAGTTTTCCAAACTGACCTCTGTTTTGAAATGTGTTCTGTTTCCTACTGCATGTTTTTCCTCAATAAACATGAGCTTCACAGGAACCATGCCTCTACCTTCTACCTAACTTACCTTACAGTGTTCAGGCTCATAGTCTTCAATTTCTTATCTGTGCCTGAAATCTCAGTAGCTAATCCATTTCCTCAACAAAGCTGCTACACTTCCTCAGTTTTTTCCCCAGCTTATTGTAGAGCTAAAAGAGGCTGGTGCTTTCTGGAGCTATGTTGTGGATTTGAATACAGAGCAGCTCTCAATAGTCGTTTACTGGAGGAAGAATCCTCCAGCTGTATTAAAAATATGAGGTATTGCCTTTTCCATAACGTGAGTCATGAAACTTGACGCTGAAACCTGGAACATCTTACTGCTGCATAAACTTTGTTTCGCATGCAGTCCTCTCCTGACTGCTTAAAGCTGCTGTGTGGATGGTGGGAGCCAGTGAAGGCACAACTCCAGGGAGCAGGCTGTGGATTGTATAGTTTGTTTTGTTAGTGCTCATCGCAAAGGTATAAAGCTCTGCCCTAGCAAAATGTGTGTACTTAACGTGCTTCTGGGTGTTTGTAATGCAAAAATATGAAAAATACATCCCCCAGGGTCATTCATATGTAAGTTCAGTCTGGGGCATTTGTGGTTGATTTGTGCTGTTATAAGGCCTCAGGTAATTTTCAGGTACCACTGTGACATATCAGTTATGCCAACTGTAATGTAAATAGGTTGATTTAAGTAAACCTTACCTAAAACTGGCAGTGCACCCTTCGTACACCTCTGCAGAAATAATGAAAACCATAGGAGTTCATATGCAAGGCCATTAGAAATAACAAAATTCAGCATCTTTTATACAAAGAAAGGTTGTGGTAAACTGTCGAAGCAGCTTTTTTTGTTTCATGTTGATGATTCAGAAGTTGCTGCTGCTGCTAACAGAGATGGCATAGCCAGAGTGCTGTATAGATTAATAGTTTGGGGCCCTTGTGTTTCTGTGCTAATAACCCGTGTACGTGGCCAAACTCTTGCATTCATAGAAAGCAAAACCACATGCAGAGAACTGATAAAACACACTTCCACCACTCCCTAGCAAAGTTCAAAATGCATTTGATAGACTCAATAGAACTCACACTACATTTGTTCTGCATAGAATGGGCCATAGCTGGTCTGTATTGGCCACCTACCAAAAAACATTCCAGCCCTATCAAGCCTTCTATAGTTAAAGAATTACTGCTTTTTTGCTGTTTCTTCAGCCAAAACTGAAATGTACTAAGCACGTTCACCATGTATATACATTTACCATGCATTTTTCATAACTCCATGCAATACAATGTGATGATGGATGCACCTACCTTACCCTTATTTATCAATTGCTTTTCTATATAAAGTTGCTCTGTTACATTTGGTTTTTACTGATATTGAAGAGGCTGCTATTGTTTAAATGTGAACTCCCAAAAGCTTGCACTTGTTTCATCTTTAGCTGTGACAATTTATAATTTGCCATACAAGAAGACAAATAAAATCTGTTGGCACTGGCTATGGAGATACTGAATCTTTGAGTTCAGTGGCAAGACAAAGTGGTAGCTCTGAATCAAAGGTCATGTCATTAGTTTGTGGTGGACTGAAGAAAAACAGCTAGTCCAGTAGTTCTCTTGAGAAAAGATCCTTTCTGCTTAAATTCGGAGATCTCTGTTAGACAAAAAGAATCTCTCTGCTGAGATCTCTCTCTTGCATTTAGGATTATTGTTTTATTAGGTGACTAAAATTCATGATCATAGATAGGTGAAATGAAGTTGGAAGGGACCTTAGGAGGTCTCTAGTCCAGCCTCCTGCTCAGAGCGTGATCAGCTCTGAGTTCCAGTCAAGTCTCGGAAAAAATCCAAGGCTGGCTCCTGCTCAACCTTTCTAGGCAACCTGATCCAAGATCAGGTGCAGTTTGGATTGCTCCTCAGAAAGGAATACAGTGTTGTAACAGAACATCACATTCCTTATAAAAGTTTTTGCATATTTATCCATTTTCCCTTTGCTGTGGTACCTTAGCTACATTCTAACCACAAAGAGCCACAAATCTGTTTCCACATATTTGACAAAGGCAGATATTAATCTGTTAAGCAGTGTGCAAACATAGAAGATAGAGAGCAGACTTAATCTTCATTTCAACAGCAGAATTTTATGTAATTAAGTATTCCAAATAATATTTGGCCATTCTTGTACATACATTCCATATATATATATGAAAAAAACCCTGAGTCCTCTGAAACCATTTTTCAGCAGAAGAACAATTACAGCAAAATTTTAAAATTATTCATATCACAGCTGTGCAAATAGGACTTGATTATCATAGCTGTTTCAGTGTGAATAGAGAGAGTGATTAATGAATGTTTCTTGATAAGATGCAAATGTTTTGTAGTATAAGTCACAGTGAACTATGTCTATTTAATAGAAATAGTAGCAGTAAGTGAAAATAAGTTGAGCTTCATCAGCATATATGCAGCTAGCTGAAAATAAAACTTTATTTTATTAGCAGGTTGAAAACAATTTTTGAGGTGAAAGGCTCTCTTTCTCTCTAACTTGGAGGTAATGTAAATGTCAAATATTAGTCAAAATATATACCTGTTACCCGGTTATTAATTGACGGCCTCCTGAGCAGTGACTGCTGGCACCTTTTTATCTTGCTATGAGATTGGAGGCCAATCTCTTCAGAACCTGTCAATGTCACTGCTGTGACAGGCATTTGAGGTGTTTCCCTGAAGAGATTAAGGATGCCATACTGCATCACTTTTTGTCCATTCCATTAAAGACCAGCCATGGTTATTTGATTAGCATATCTCAAGATAGAGGTATTTTGGAATAAACAATGCAAAATATATTTCATAGTCTCTTAACTTTTCATTTTGATTTACAGGGACGAGCCAGTGAAAGAAAAATTGATGTAGAAGTAACAAGCCTAGTTTCAACAGCTCACAGACCTTGCTGTGGCAACTTTCTAGCAATCAGAATTTATACTGCTTTGCTATGCCCACACATACAGCTGCAGTGACATCCTCCTCCCAGGATGCTTCTCTTTCCAACATTTACTGAAAAAAAGAAAAGCAACTGAAGCAACAGAGAAAAGCAACTGAAGCTTTGTAAAATAAACACAGGAATTACAGCTTCTTATTTAAAATGACCCATCTCAGAAATCTAAAAGAATATACTTCCTGGGCCAGATCAAAAAACTTCCTATGAAACTCTGGGCCTATCTGTACTGTGGAGTGAGCAACAATAAAATGTGGCTGTAATGGGGAATGCAGCTCTATTTGCATACACCAGCTCAAGTTCATAAGCAATACCACTGCCCTGCTGTGCCAACAAGTCAGTGTGGTTGTATTGATTTCTGGATTGTACTGGCTCCTACCCTGCCAAATCTGAGCAACTAACTATACCAGTAGATAAAATCTTTAAGATTGCAGGTTTTTCTGAGTTGCCTAAGCTAAATCTTAGCTTATTATTACCGGTTCAAGTTCATATATAATAATGAGTTGGCACTTCTGATGCCAACTAACAATGCTGGTTGTTAACTGGTGTGAGCTCATAGTTATCCTCTTATTTACAGCACCTTGTGAAGTTTTCAGGTGTTGAAAAATAAATAATATTTTTCTTTCTGTCCCTAATTGTAACTTGTGAATTTGTCCATGTGCTCAGTGAGAGGAACACAGGTGATACACCAGTGATACAAAAAAAATAGTCTGAAATGTACTATAGGGCTATTAAATCACCATTGTTGATGATTCAAGTAACAACCACATACTTGTATTTTAAGCAAGCTTTGTCACATGCGAATGTTTGGGAGATTATTACTTCATGAGATAGAAAATTTATAAACAAAAAGTACAAAGTTGTGTATTTTTACATTAGTTCATAAGCTTATATGTGCAATGAAGTGCCTCAGAACAATTCTGGCCACATAGTGCCCCAACAGCATCAAAAAAGACTTCAGTGTGAAGGTATAGGTGTATTCACAGAGGAAATACAATATTTCCCAGAACAGGGCGGTAGGATTTGATTTGTGAGCCTATCATGTAAGAATGAAAAGATGCTATTGCTACATGCACGGTGGAAAATATTAAATACCTATACAATGAAGTATATCAGTGATTTTTCCTTTTTAGTCAGATCAGTGAGCCGAGTTCTGAATCCTTTCCAGAATGCCTAAAAAAAAGTAAGTTGGAAAATTAGCCAGTGAGTCCTGAATGTGCACTCAACCAAGTCACTTTTGACAGAAGTGAGGACTGCAGACTGTCTCCATAAAGCCAAGTGCAGTTTTTCTTTGAAGAAACTCTTCTATCCTTTGTAAACTGGTTCAGAATTTCAGTCATATTTTCACCTGTGCAGGATGCAGACCGCACCATCCAGGGTTCTCCAGTGATGGCATATGCTGGGAGGCAGGGCTATTTGACATAGCAGCTCCTGCCTCAGGAGGAAATAGAGACTCGGCAGGACCAAGAAACCACTGCCTTGCAAAGAAGCATGAGCTCCCGAAGAGGTAACTTCTGCACCTCTGTTCCAGGTTCTGCCAGAGCAGCATTTGGGTCACATCAGAAGCCAGGGTGCCAGGACCAGCTGGCTCAAAGTCTGTGTGTGGCTGAGCACCCAGCAGGAGAAATCTTGTGCTTATTGCTCATTTCCCACTGAATGTCTTGCTAGTGCACCTCTAATGCAGGAATGAAAACTATAATGCACTTCTTAAAAGGATCATAGAATCATAGAGTAATTTGGGTTGGAAGGGACCACCAAAAATCCTCTAGTCCAATCTCCCCTGCCATGGGCAGGGACACCTTCCAGTAGATCAGGTCGCTCAGATCCCTGTCCAAACAAACCTTGAACGTTTCCAGTGATGGGGCATCGACCACCTCTCTGGCCAACCTGTTCCAGTGTCTCAGCAGATGAGAATGACTTTCCAAAGCCCTCTGCATTGTGTCGTTCTAATTTCAGAGAGAGGTGACACTTAGGATTACACCCTGTCTTTTATGATCCTGTGACTCTTGACTGGAAAAGGTGCTAAGCAACCTGAGGTAACTTTGAAGCTGACCCTGCTTTATGCACAAGTAGAACAAGAAGACCTCTGGTGCATTTGTCCAACCTAAACTACGCTGTGTGATTTGGTATGCTACTTACACAGAACTTGCTTAGCATAACTTCCTTGGCGTTACTAGCTTAATTTACTGAAGCTGTAGGCTGCAAGTTGTGAACTTTCACCTAGATATGTTCAACTTTTACCTGGTCAAGTAAAAGAAGGCCCCAGAGCCAGTTCAAACTAGAAGATGAGGGAAATACAATCATCAGCAGAAGCTGCAATCTTCGAGACAAGAAGAGAAAACGTCTCGCCTAGAGATAGTGAAGGGACCCAATGAGGAACAGGAAGACCCCAGTCAGAATCACAGAAACGTGGAGTTGGAGGGGACTTCTAGAGATCATCTAGTCCAAACCCCTGCTAAAGCAGGTTCACCTAGAGCAGGTTGCACAGAATAACATCCAGGCAGGTTTTGCGTACCTCCAGAGAAAGAGACTCTACAACCCCTCTGGGCAGCCAGTTCCAGTGTTCTGTCACTGTCAAAGTAAAGAAGTTTTTCCTCATATTCAGATGGAATTTCCTGTGTTTCAGGTTTTGCCCACTGTTACCCTAATATTACTACTGGTGCAATCAGTTGCAGGGATACAGCTGATGGGGTGGGGAACTTAGCTTGTAAGGGTATAATTGCTCAGTGATTTCTTTGTGCGGGGTCCCTCTTTGGGGGCACCCAGCTTGAGCTGTGGTGCTATTTATAAGAAGGATTTTATAGAAGAGTCTCTTTTTGGCTTACTGCGTCAGCGAAAAGCTAGTGGAATGCTGGTATGGTGGTTGGCATGAGTAATTTCCTAAACAAACTATTCTGTGACTCTTAAGAGTAATTATTTTAACTAAAGATTGTGTAGCTAAAGCAAAACAGAATAAGCATGCTACTTTATTGTGTGAAATATGATGGATCTGTTTCCAGTGGAACAAATTCCAATGCTGCTTTTCAGATTTTGCTGTGTCTCTTCTATCCATCTCTCCTTTGGGAATATTAGAAGCAAACTACTAGATAGGTTTCTCACCTGTCAGGGGTCATTTCAGCTCGCTTCCCAAATGTGATAAAGAATGCTTATGGAAAAATAATCTAAAGCTATTCTTCCAGTGATTTATGCCGAATATCTTTAGAGGCAACATAGGAGTATTACTTTTAAATTATGCATATTAATAGTTTATGTCCTTTTCAGTTAATCTGACTATATAAAATTTTCAATTTTTATGATTTATACACAAAGTTAATTACCAATCCATTTTGTGAATGCAGCTTTAAAAATCAATGTAAAAAATAACAGTTACATGTAAATGAAAGAGAAGGAAAAAGTGCAGCCACAAGCTCTTACAAATATAATGAAAATTAATGTATTACTCAAGTCTTTTATGAACTTCTGTTATTAAAACATTAAGAAACTCCCTGAAGTTAAATCTAATCTGGAAAACACACATTCACATATTCCAGGCAAATATATACTATAGGAACACTGTGAGAATTAAAGCTCCCAGAAAAAAATTAAGAATTATGATTCCCATATCTTTGAAGTCAGCATGCTGTATCCATAAAGACATGATAAATGTGTACTTAAAAATGTTCATACACCATAGAAAAGACAGGAATTACAGTTTTAAGCACTGGAATGTACACAGATAAATTAAATTCCAGGTTTGTAATAGCACAGCATATTTCTTTGGTTCCAATGGCACTGACCACTCAAAAATCAAAGGAAGTACAGTCCCAGGGAAATAAGGGGCCACCAAACACTTAAATAACTGCAGATTTGTGATTTACATATATCTATTAAGAGATTTAAATATACATATTTCTGGAGCTGTGCACCTGTGTGTTGAAGTGATTGCACATAATTAGCAATGTGATTATCCAATATGTTTTCACATGCTGTATATAATTAGACTTACAGAACACACTACATTTAGAATATTTTAATGTAGATAAACTTTGAGGGCAAAAATGAAGGGTTATTAAAGAAAAGTAAATCGTTTAACCCCTAAAGAGCTACCTTCTGCTAATGTTATCTCCTGTATCCTCTTCTAGTAGAGGGATTTCCCAGCCCTGCAGGCTTACTGCAGTAGTGAGGTAAGGGCAGTGGGATGGGCTTTTTCACCCCACCCTAGTGCTGCTGAAGGAGCAATGTGCAGTTCCAGACTATGGGACAACTGAATACACAGAAAGAAAGAAAAAAAAAGAAGGCAAAAGAATTAATACTATGTGCATGCTATCTCGATGCATCCTCTTTTGAATATCTTCATTGCTAAAATAAAATGGTCATGCATCTAGACAGATATTTGTCTAACTTCTAAGATTATACACAGGTATTGTGTATAAATATATAGTGTGTATATATATATGATAACCACATAGAATTAACATCTCAAACTAAGGGAAGATTGTGTTTATCTTTTAGTTTGTAATAAAGATAGGTTTCTATCTGGAAACCTTGGCTTTATTTTGGTTTTCCATTATTCTTTGAGTTGTGGTTTCTTAGATTAAATTAAATTAAATCAGAAATACACTGCTGGTACTGGTTATTTGTCAGGGTTGACAGAGAACCTGTCAACAGCCTGGCAATTAGTGATGAAGAATTTTAAACAACTTTTAGGAAATATTTACTGTAATGGTGGATGGAACAACGTAATGCAGCCCAGACCAAAGGTCACCAATCAAAATGTGTATAGTGTCACCAATAGCATGTCACAGCATGCACAGTGTCTTCAGTGTCACCAATAAGAGTGTGTGCAGTGTCTTATGCTTGAGACTTTTGACCAATTGTGTTGTGACACGATAGTGTACAAAGGATATAAGAGAAACACTTGAGAGTAATAAACAGCTTCCTGATCACCTTGCACCTGGACTATGTCTGACTCTGATATTTATGTCGCATTGGCCGTTCCGACTTTATCAGCGACATATGGTGACCCCGACGTGATTACAGCGTTGAAGAAGGATTTATCTCCAACTCCGAGAAAGAGTTTGGAGGGATTCCTCTCCGAGAGAGAGGGGCTGCCGTGACTTCCCTCCTAGAGGGGGAAAGAGCAGAGGATTTCTCTACTAGAGAGAGATTGGACCCTGTGGGGCGAGGCACAGGGGAGAACGGGAGCCGGGTGAAGCTTGAGAGCGGGTAGCTTCCCGCCAAATGGTCCGGACCTGAACTTTTGAACCCCTCATTAGGTAAGCAACGGGGTGTGCCACCGGGGACTATATTTTAACGACGGGTCAGCATATAACGAAGGAGGAAAGTGTAGTTCTATCTACGTGGAAATCCCTCCTTAACTGAAAGAATGTCAAGGTTTCTGAATTTAATTTACGACGTGTGCTGTTATAGTACTGAAAATAAGGCTTGAAGCTACTACGTTAAGTTGCATTTCGTGTGTTTGCCTGACACTTGCTCCGTGAGACTCTGAAAGATTTAGAAGCGTACGGGAGGGAACAATTTATGCAATAATTCATATAAGAACTAAAACTCTGAAACGCAGTTGCCCAGAAAGATAAGCAGGTTGCCGATGTAACAAATTGTCCTTGAACTATACCTCCAAGCAAAAAAATGCAGAAAAATTTAATAATTCACTCCCGCAGACAGAAAAGAAGTAAGGACCCCCCCCTCTCCATTGCCACCGCTGCAGAAAAAGCAGTTTTTCCACCAGATAACTCCACTGAGAAAACAACTAAGAAAAGAAATTCAAGTTAAGATATATACGCAAATGGAGAGGGACAGAGATAAATTAGACCAGTGGGGGCTGGGCAGGAAAACAGACAGAAGGCCCATCCCTGTATAAGCCTTTGAACTTCTTCGCAGCCTGAGTTACTTATTTTTTGTTCATGTACTAATTGGGCTGTTTCAGTCTCACAATATGTGTAAGATAAACACAGAAAATATGCAACAAATCAAGTTTGGTGTCATGGAAGCCTGAAGACGACGATCCCTACCGGGGAGAAAGGGGGGCAAAAAACTGCCTTCTGATATTTCTGTTAATTCTTGTGTTAACTGTAGTGGTCTGTGAATGTTTTTGTGAGCTCACAATATTATGTTACTGTGTGTGTGTATGTGAAGAAACAAAGTTCTTTGCCAGGACAAAAAGGGAAAAAGAAAAGTAAAAGCCCTCCCTTGAAAAGATTCAGCCTTGCCAGGGAGAAAAAACAGTGTGTATTTCTCATGATAGAGACGGTCTGTTGCTTGGTAACTAAGCAGGAGTGAAACTCTCCTACTTTGTAAAAATTGCAACTTTGTAACCTTCTGATTGGAGAAAGAAATTGTCTTACAATTTCATAACATAGTCTTACTAACTGTTTTCTGAAGTTGTTCATTAAAATAACCAAAATTGTTTTAAAATACATACATAAATGTAATGGAGAAATAGACTTTTTAAAGTAACTGCTGACAACTACCTGTGATAAGAAAATTCCAAAGCGTGTGGGGGGAACGATTCTCAGGCAGAGCTGCTGGGCACAGCTGCTCTACCTTCCCTCTCCCCCCCCTGCTCAAACAGCTCTGTAAACATTATTTTGTTGTTTCTGTTTAGATAGGTTTTTTGAGATTGTTGAGGAAGCTTTAAGGTAGACTTATTTGGTGGAATACCTAGCTCAAAAATATCTTATTTGACAGGGACAGCTTTTGCCAGAGAAAAAAGGAAAAATAAATAAACTGTTTCTAGCTGGAAGTTTCCACCTTTGTGGAAAGAGAGATGAAATCTAAAGATATAATACAGGAAACTGCCTAACAACAGACAGCGTTTCAAGTTTAATCTGCATCTGTCCTAGTCTCTGTGCTAAACAGCAGAGGTGTGTCCCTGTTATCAGGTGACAAACCAGAACTGTTGCTTTGCAGGTGTGCATTCTGATCCCCTGGTATATTCTTATGAGCAAAACCCTAGTTTAAAGCAAGCCTGAGTGAGTTTACTGTGGCTTATGTAAATTGCTAAAGTTGAAAGCTACTTTACAAGGTGTTAAATTCTTAAATACATTGATGTAAGTTAAACTGTTACATCTATTTTGTTTAAATAAGATGTTTAAAGTTTTCCTGCATATCCCAGAAAAATGTATAAAGTATTAGCAAAAATTCAGATGTAGCTGCGTATAAATCCCTAGCTGATCATATAGTTCAGAGGCTGGGCTGAGACTCCTTAAGTTGTAAAAGGACGTGACTGTTCTCCAGTTTCATTTTTTACATTCGGAGAGGCAAGAATCTGCCTATGAATTTGTGAATCCTGTTAAAATCCCAAGCCATGTGTGGCTTGATAAAAGAAAGTAAAAGATGCCAAAACTATATTTAATCCAATTATGCGACTAAACCCCCTTATCAAAATCATAATCCCATCTCTGAAAGATTTCCATATGCTGAAATTTTGAACAGTCAATTGTTTCTCATAATGAAAGCTGCTATTTGCTTTTTTGAAATTACAGTGACCTTCCTGAAATTCAGTTGTGTTTTTACTTTACAATAGGAGAGAAATTTTTCTGCAGTACAACATGATAAAATGCTGCTCAAAATGATAAAAGCAAAGTAAAGGAAATACAGAAGTTAGAGACCTAAAACGATGAGTTAAAATGAAATGTGATTGTTCTAACCAATGTTATTGGAAGCAGGATTGAAGAATGCTCCGGGAAAATTCAAAACACCAAGCCATGAAACCTATCTCCAACAGAGAGAATACACGCAAGAACCATCACTAGGCCTTCAGCTTCAAAGAAAAACTGCAAAATTACCCACAATACCACTTGAAACTGACTGAAACTATTAATAACAAATTTGTGAGTTTTCTATTAGGGAAGAAACAACTACAAGAAGCAGAGGAACAAGAGCCGAGAGTTAATTACGTCCCAGACATCGGAGACAACTTGGACTGACTTCTCTCAGAAGAGCACTGAATTTCAAGCTGTATTAGCAGACTGTAATAGTGATTTATCTATTCATTTTTCTAGGTACTGACTATAGACAGAACTCATGTGTTGCTGCCAATCACACATACTCACGTAACTCAGACATTGGCTTAACTTCTCCACAATCTAGGAAGTTTTGCTAAAACTGTAAGACAAATAATGTTGTAATTTGCGGTTTTCAGAACTAAAAATATTCTTGCAGGTAGAGTGCACGTCACACTGGAGACATCCAGCATAAATCTCTAAAGTTACATTGTACTCAGTGTGAGAGGACATGAACCTCTTTAACAGATTATTTGCAATGTACTGCCTGAATTCTAATAACTGTTTTATTTCCTTTAGTGACTACTGCTGTGAAGCTTCTCTTAGTATACCTAATGTAAACGTTCAGAAATTCTCTTTCAGTATTAACACTGTTGAGTAGATGATCCCATGATAAAGTATTGCACAGGCTAATTTAATCCATATTTGATACAATATTCCTTCAGTTCAATCAAGATGCAAATTATGAGTAACTAAATTCAAGAAGTGAAATACCATTGTATAATTTACAGCTCTTACAGCATGTTGCTAAAGGATGAACAAAAATATAGAATTAGATGATGTGCTAATAAAATAACATAACCATGAATTTTACCCATCAAATGAACATTTTAAAATATAAAAAGGGGGGAAGGGGGAAAGAGACTATGCAGGCGCACAAAAGATGCTAAATCAGAATAGATCTCATTTAAATTTTTTAGGCCTTATATTCCTTGTATGTATTCCTTTTCAAGCCAGGTACAGTTGTTAGACATGAATGCCAAAGATGACAAACTGAGAAGTACTCAGCCAATAACTACTTAAAATGTAAACTGTGTAATTAAAATGTAAAAGTATAATAGAATTCCAGCTATGTGTGAGTGAAGAGTGACTGAGGTGGCCACCAATGAATGACTGAAGAGAGATTGTGTGAGAGATGAAGAGACTATGTAGATATATATGTGTGACAATATCTGTGTGTGCAAACTTAACAATGCTTTTGTATTGGAGTGTTGAGACTTTGGGGTAATGTATTACACAGATCTCTCGGACTGTAGTGGATCCTTGTTTTGAATAGTGGATGAGCTCTCTGGATTCTTTCTTGGTGAGATGTTGCTGTGTTTCTTTTAGCTTTGGATCAGGGGTGTTGCCAATGCTGATGCCTTGCTTGATCAGCCTGTTGCAAAGGGCCCTGCAACAGACTGTCAAAGCCATCCTTTGCGGCATAAAATAAAAAAAAAAAGAGGGGGAATTGTCAGGGTTGACAGAGAACCTGTCAACAGCCTGGCAATTAGTGATGAAGAATTTAAACAACTTTTAGGAAATATTTACTGTAATGGTGGATGGAACAAACGTAATGCAGCCCAGACCAAGGTCACCAATCAAAATGTGTATAGTGTCACCAATAGCATGTCACAGCATGCACAGTGTCTTCAGTGTCACCAATAAGAGTGTGTGCAGTGTCTTATGCTTGAGACTTTTGACAATTGTGTTGGACACGATAGTGTACAAAGGATATAAGAGAAACACTTGAGAGTAATAAACAGCTTCCTGATCACCTTGCACCTGGACTATGTCTGACTCTGATATTTATGTCGCATTGGCCCGTTCCGACTTTATCAGCGACAGTTATTCACATTTGTTAATTGCTATTCATACTATAATTTTGATAACTGACAGTTATCATAAACAATTTACTAAATTATATTAGGCTGATAATTTAGGCTTTCTGAAACTATTAAGGTTAAATGATAGGTTACTCTGATATTAAAGAATGAAAAGTGAGATCCTGCCTGCTGAAGGCAAACTTTTCTGAAAGGGTCTTTCTAGGAGTCTTCCTTCCAAAAGAAAGTGTAAGCTCCTATTTTCCCCACAATTTTGCTATAAACTTGGGGTTCTATTCTTAGCAGGTGGGAGAGACAATGATAATTATGCTAAAAACATCTGGATTCAATAAAATACATTTACAGCATATGAATTTTTATGTTATTATCATAAACGTCAATTCAAATATTTTAAATATATTAATTCCCAGTTATGCTTGCAATAAGCATGAGTGTGCAGGGCTGCTAATTGTTTTACAGATCAAATTCGATATTTCACTCACCATCACTGGTCTGCAAGCCACAATGTGACTACACTGCTGTGCATCATCTCTGTCTTCTCTTAGCAGTTGCAATTCTCTTTCTATTTCAGCTTTCTTTTTGCCACAAGATGACATACCAGTATTGGTAGTTTGTAGGTACATGCTTCTCCTCACTAACCACATTAACTTCAGGTGCCCTTAGACCCATTGGTCAAACAAGCTGCTTTAACCAATCTGTATTTTGATCTCCTTTTTCTGCCAGCCAGAGAATTATTCCCTTATTTTTTGCCCATTCTTAATCTGAACAAACACTCAAGCAATCTTCACCTCAACTCTCTCTCTTGAATTTACAGTTTATTCATCTCAAACCTGTCACAGTGTTGAACAATTTTTCTTCCTTCTCATATTTCTTTCCTAGTCACTGGTTTTTGCAGACAGACTGCAAGGCCAACAGATGCTTCTCTCACCTGAGGGTTAGGGGAACTATTTGTATCTTGACATTTGCTGCCACAGTTTGCTGTTACAGGTTAAAATTCCCAGTTCTTATGGTTAATTACAGTTCCTTTAATCCAAGATAATAGGAATAAATTAGTGCTAGAGATGGTTGTCTCAAACCAAGACTTCAAACTTGGTATGAGTACCTAACATATACTCATCCTACATACATAACTACAGTAGTGGTGACTTCTCTGTGCTGTGACTTTTGTAGGTTGGCCAGATTTGAGACAATAGGAGTATTCTGCTGCTGCCCCCAGCTATAAAATAACTTACATCTCTTCATCATTAAACTAGAATTCCTCTCAGCGTTTTCCAGAAGTCCAACTGGACTTTTATCTAATGAACGGACCAGTATTTCACTGATCTTGGTTAGAATAATTTAAAGAATAAATCATACCATTTCTATATATTATAAATACACAAAAAGACAATATTAAATCTTGTATGGCTGTCCATTAGGGAAGAACCACTGATTATATGCCTTTAGGTCCTTATAGAAGCTATAGTAGGTAAATATGAAAGAGTTAAGAAAATCCCCAAAGAAGGGGGCTGAAGCGTTCTAAGAACTCCCATAGCAGCACATAAAAAAGTGCAGTTCTTGAATTCAAAGTATCCAGGTTGACTTGCTGAAATGAATCCAGGAAACGTCTAGTAAGAAATAGTGGCAAGCCAGAAAGCGATAACGGTTCTCAACTTGCTGTGATTTTCAGTAAGAAGGTGGAGGTCAGTTATAAAAGAAAGGTTCAGACAGCTGCAGACAGCTGTGAAAGCCAGATAGGGGTGCTAGAGGTGGAGCCTGATCTGCCATTTGCAATGCTTTTTCTTCATTTTTCACCTGTATTCCACAGAGATCAGATGAAAGAATCTGAGATCGTGTACTACAGAAATAATTTTTTTTTCCATTTTGGAGAGGGCAACTTCTTGGAAGATTTTTTTGTCATTGCTATAGGGACTTTTTCTTTTCTTTGTTTGTTTTGTTTGTGTGTTTTTGGGTTTTTTTATTATTTTTACATCCCATCCTAAAGACTGGAAAGATTAAAAAAAAAGAGGGAGAAAGCCTAGTGGATAATTTCTAATATTAATTCATATTTGTTTCTCATGAGACACTAAAGTTTCTAAACTTTATATAAAGTTGTGATGAGGATTTGTATCAAGATAGACTCTGTCCAAGGCACATCTAAAAGTCTGTCCTGAAGGAAAAGACAAGATACGACCTGCACAACTTTGAAAACCTTAGTAATTTGACTTCTAGACACAAGCAGAGGTGCTCAAGATAAAGTGATAGTGAGATAAGTTATGTTTGATGGGGACTTACAGATTAAGACCACCCGAAAGAAAGCAAAATGTTTTCATGTGATGCTAGGCATAAGAAAATACTTCTGTGACACTTATCACCAGGTGGCAGTGTTACACAGTCTTGCAATTCCCATACGTTGCTATATGAGTAGTTTTGGGGTCTTGGTGGGAATACTGATAGGGATATTTGTTAGTTTTTGCTAGACAGAAGGAAGCATGTATCAATTTCAGAGGAGCCAGATCTCTCTGTGCATTGATCTCTCTGATCAGAGTCAATTCTTGGGAGGAAGCTGCAATATGGGAACTTGGGGATTGACTTTGACAACTTTACCTTCAAACATGGAGTTTATCACATGCTGTTAGACTGTTCTTTACTAGGAAACCCAAAATGCCGTATGAAAAATGCAGTAGCAATATCCTTCACATGATTTTCAGTCTGAAGCATCTCTTCTAGTACCCAGATGTGAAAAAATAAATGTGGATGTGGTGCAGGTGACATGGCTTTGATCTGTAATAAGTCCACAAAAGCTTCTCTACACTCTAGACTTTGCATCATAAATATTGCAGGATTCAGGAGGCTGAGAGCTGGAAGGAATGTGTCTAAGTACATCTAAGTTCTTCTGTGCAGAGAGCAGAAATTAGAGAGCAATTTGCTATGTCCTGTGAAATGCTTTCCTCTGGCCTTGTTGCAGATTCTGGTTGTAGAGAGCATACACAAACACTCTATGTTTAGGGATTACAAAAAAAACCCCACCCTACATTTCAGACTTTATGCTTTCTCCCTTTGTGCAGGACCAGCATTTGCTGCCAGTCACTTGATATTGCATCTTTTAATTGGAATATTTCTAACTTCACTGAAAATATCTTCACACTCACCAACTATATCTGGCCATATCGTGAAGCCACACACATCTTTTGAATGGCAACAGCAGCCAGAGGCTGTTTGGCTAATTTGCAGATGCTGGTCATGCCTCACATCATCCTTGCTACGGTTCTGATTATAGCTGGATACCAGCAAGGTTCCCCAAGTGCCACCCCATTCTCTAGGCAGTGGACTCCAGTAAGCCCATATGCAGCCCTACATGGCAGAGATTTTTTTTGCTAACACACTGTAACTTCAGCCTGAGTTTTGTAATGTAGCTTGGTTATGCCACAGTACAAAAGGCAAGAGAGGGAACATAAATTTTTCTTACTTAAGTTGAAACCTGCAAATGCTCAGTGGTGGTGTCTACATTACTAAACAAAACATGTCCAGGAACTGCCTTGGGTACTGAGGCCAAATAGCACGACATGGTCTGACCTACACTGAAGCTGTAATCTTGGTCATCACTGAGTGCTGGTTGGAAATGATTTCTGGAATGGTTTGACTCCCAAATTACATCCAGGAGCTGTTTGGGAGAATGCTAGTTGGCACATTGTGCTGGTTTGAAAGTTAACCAGCAGAGGAAACCAAGCCAACTCAAAGAGAGATTACAAGTCAGAATAACAATTTAATAAAATAATACAATAAGTACGACCACACAGACAAGCAACAGGCAATAACCCACAAAACCCAAATGTACAACCCAGCACCCCAGGGCACAAACGAAGCGGTGCTACCTGGGCCCCCCTTGAGTCCAAAACAAAGGGAGAGGGGAAAAAAACCTGCTGGTGGGAGAGCTGCTGCAGTCCAACCAAAAGTGGTAATTGTAGTCCGGCCAGGGGTGGTGAAGAGCTGCAGGTTGAGAGCGATGAGCTGCGGTCCTCCTCTGGATCCCACGAGTGGTCCCAAAGGTTCCGAAACTCCAGGTTATATACTCTCCAGTTCAGGTGGGAATGTTCAGTCCTCCCCTCAGAGCAGGGAATTCCATAAAAGGGTATGAGGGTGCTCATTCCATAAAAGGATATGAGGGTGCTCAGGAACATTCCCCCCCCCCCCTCGCAGGCCTCTACTGACAACAGTTTCTGGGAAATGGCATGGAGGGCTATAGAATACACAGTTTGGGCTATACCCATTCAGTGATGAATCGGTCCCAGCTGTTCTAACCAGGACACACATGCACAAACATGGTTAGAACATTTTGTCATTCTTTATTCTGCTAGATGTCCACGTTACAAAACCCAGGGATGATCCCTGGTACAAGAGCAAAAATGACCAAGTTTACATGGTAGAAAGAAGATCTGCCTTTAAATATCTTATTTTGGCATTGATCTAAAAGATCTAGCTCAAAGTTTCCAGATATGTTCCATTTTTGGGAAACTACCTTCCCAACAACTGTAACTTAAAGAAAGGTATTGAAAGGTATTGTATTATTTCTATGGGGAGTTATATGGTTGTAAACAAAAACAAACAAATGAACAAAGAAAAATACTAGAATGTTGAAAGTGATTTGTGATGTTCCAGTTGTCTAAGGTCATTGTCTTACACAGGCAGAATATAGCTTATCCTTTCTCTCATAAGAAAAACATGCAGCAATGTGGTGTAAGGAGTGACTTGCAGAAGTCCCTGCACATGGACAAGAAATTGGCTGACAACATTTTGTCTAAAATGGCTGCGTTATAATTAAAGGAAATTCAAGGTGGTCATAGGTTTAATAAAATTATTACATCCAGAAAAAGAATGGCAAGCAAGAGAAGTGAAAAGTAACAAGGCTCATGATGAAATGCAACTTTACAAGAAGAAAGACTGGTGGCAGTGTGATGCATAAACTGTTTTAAGAGGAAGAATGCGGTCCTCAATGTACCATTGAAATGAAGATTTGGTAAGTGCACATACTGAAATTTAATCCGACAACAAATACTGGAGGTTTCTATTCTAAACATTAAAACAAATTAATCCCAGAGAGATGATTGCAGTTAGTGTGCATTTATTAATTTAACAATTTGTATCCTCATGACAAGAGAAACACCTGGGACTCGCTGCACAATGAAAAATTGGTTTATTGGAAATCTTAAATGGCTACAAGCATTGAAACAGCTCAGGTCAAACGGTGATAAATAATTTAAAGAAACCAGTGTGAGGTAGGTGTCACTTTAATTTTACATTAACAGATCTATTAGATATTAACCTTATCAGACAGGTAATTGCTAAATGAAATCATGCTTTTGTACCTTTGCTTCAAAATATCATTTGCTGACTCATGCATTTTGTACAAACCTTGAAATTTGAACACTGATACTGTTTCACATGCCCATTGCTTCAGACTAGCAAATACTGCATTATCCTTTAAAATAAATTGTAAGTATGCCAATTTTTGTTTTTAGCAACTTGGAAAATATATTGAGTGTTACCTAGGAAATGACAAGAAGGGACACATTGTGTTGGAATTATAAACTAATTTTCTATGCACGTTTTTACTTGTCAGCATGTCTCTGGTAGAAATGACAGTAGAGCTGATATGTAAATTTTAACAGGTGAAGGTATCCTGCCTGAAATTGTCACAAAGAATAGGTAATTTAAGAATTATTTTATTTGAATGCTTGGTGAACTCTGAGATATCTGCTGACAGCATAGGATCTTGGAGAATTATTATCTTGGAAATAAAAGGATCTCAAGTCTTATGTGTAATTGTTTTATTTTTAAATAATAGAATCATGAGACTTTAAATATCATCTAGTTCCAACCCCCCTGGTCATGGCCAGAGACATCTTTCACTAGAGCAGGTTGCTCAGAGCCACATCCAATCTGGCCTGGAACACTTCCAGGAATGGGGCATCCACAGCTGGGCAACTTGTTCCAGTGCCTTACCGCCATCACAGTAAATCCACAGAAAATCTACAGGAACGACATTCATTTTGTAAGAGTATCTCAAAACTAGCTTGTTAACTGACTTTGGATTTTTCTTGTAATTAAAGTCTCATTGGAGATTTATAGATGAGTGATATTTGAAAGGGGAAATGTTGGTATTGAACAGTGTTTGCAATTTTTAGGTGTTAATTTTCAATCCAGTTGTGTTCAAATTAAAATGACAGAAACATGACAGTTTCTAAAATGACCTGTATCATTGATTCATTGGTGCTAATACAACAGGGCAGTTGTTGTGCAGTAATGTGGACCTCTATAAAGAGAATATAAACTACTACCAAATGAAGACACTACATTCTCTGTGTAGGGATACTTAGCCTCTGATGAGTATGATGAGACCCAGGTTCACTCGAGACCCCCAGCTGCTATCCAAACTAGGGCCACGTTCAGTATAACTTGGGGTGTAACTGCACACCCTATGTGCAGTTGGGAAGGCCTGGGTGGTGGTTGGATCTTCTCTGGGTTGTGGCTCTACACAAATCATGGTCCACAGACTGCCATTAAGGACATTAAAATTCATAAAGTAAAAGCCTGTCTTCGAAAGCTGCATAAACACATTGGTTCATGTGGCACTGCAAGTACTTTTTGCTAGTTTCAGAAAAAGGAGAGCTTTTTTAAAGTCAAATTTTTCATCTAAACCTCATTATAAATATTTTTACTTCTCTTGTACATAATTTCCATTAATTTTTTTTGCCAGTCTTCAGGAATCAGTAACTGTCTTGAGTAGGTTTAAATAAAAAAGAATTTAAAATTTAACTGAAATCCATTATTTCTGTGTTTTGCAACCTTAGCTTTGAGCTCCTTTTCATGGAGATGAAGGTACAGTGTCATCAATCTGAGAAAATCTTAAATTATAATAGCATTTCCGTATTTACTAAAAGCATGATGAGACATAATTCAACCTCAATCTTTTAGCAGTGTTTTATTTCAAATATGAATTTACCCATATTGCTTGTTAGGTAATGAATAGGCTGAGGTGAGAACAAAATGCTACTGTATCTTACATGTATAAGTATTTAAATTCCTCTGGGACAGGCTTCCAGTCACCTAGTAAAAGGGAGAGGTTAAGAGGTAACCTCACTAAGTCCACACTTGGGAGCTCAGGGAGTCTGAAAAGAAGTGAGCTTGGTGGTGGTCAAAGGAGAGAAGAGAGTCTGGTCTCTCTAAAGAAAAGATAGGTGCTCTGCTGCTCGTACTGGCAAAGAACACAGTTATTTTCCAAGGCAAAATTGCTGGTTTATACTTTGGTAAGAGTCAGTGGGTGTACGCCTCTTGTTATTAGAGGAAGAAGACTGAAGAGGTTGGTTTGACACCAGACTTTGCATTCTTCTTCCAAAGGATGAAGGGATTGGGCTGCCAGTACTGTGGTGTGTGGCTGTACAAGGATGAATTTCACCAGGTAATACATGGCGTTCTCTGTACAAAATTTCACAGAAGATAGAAGTGCATCATCTCTTCTCATGTTTTGGCAAGACCCAAACATATGCCACTCTCAGACTTTTACTGGTGTAATACTGTAACACTGCTGTGTGGCACTGGAAGTGTGCATGTGCGTGTGGTATATTTGTCTGTTTGAAGGCTGGGTGGTGTAGGCTGTTATTCTTGGGGACACCTTGCAACACTAAAGTTTTAGACAATTTTATGGTAATTTCTGTTACTTCTGGTAAGCTTTAATGAGAGCCAATACTCCATTCCAAGAGTACAAGTATTCTTGCTTTTCATATAAAAATCTTTAGCTTAAAATACATTTGTCTATTTTTATAAGTTCTGAAGTTAAATGGTCCCAGGGGAAGGCGCTGCTCTTCTGTTATTAGCCTTCCAGAGGTGAAGTTGTCCTCAGAGTGAAGCAAGAAAGTTGCTTTAGCACTGTCAGATATCTAATTAATCCCTCAGTAAATAAGGCATTCTGTAATTAAATAACCGAGATGTGCAATCAGTTCTAACACAAAATGCTTTGCATATTAATATATTATAATCGAGGAGCCGTACGAGGCTTGGTTTTGGTTATGAAGTGGTTGTAATAGACTTTTAAAATTATGGAGAACTCATTGCAGGCAAAACAGTGAGGGTTTTTTTGGCAAAACTCAGCTAAGTGGGACCTGCGAGCTATAGATTTGAATAGACATTCAAAAAATTAGTTTTCAATAGGGAAAGCAGCACAGTTTCAAGCAGTGGATTGCTGTAAATATGCGAGAGGGATTGAAAAACGGACTTGTGAAATGTTAACAGAGCAGCTGCTGGGGAGCCAATATTAGTGCCTCGGGGAGATAAAAGTTTTCTCCAAAGTCAGTTCAGCACTTGCGCCTTCGTGCTCTGAAGACCGCGAGAACCAGAAGCAAGGCGGATCAGTTATAATCTGCAATTAATTAGTTAGCCTGCGGGGCGGTCTGACCTGCTTGTGTGAGTCACTCAGGGTTATAAACGCAGGCCTGAAACCGCGAACTGTACAAGATACCCTCTCGCTGAGGAGAAATAACGGGACGCGAAGGAATTTAACAGAGCCTCGCTCACCTGGAGGCGCCGCCGGTCCATCCCATTGGCTGCCTTTCGCTCCGCCCCCGCCGCCTAATTGGCTGCCCCGCCTCCCCCCGCCCACTCACGCGCGGCCCGTCCCGTCCGGCACCTGGAAGGGCGCGAGGAGTGACTCCCACCGCCTCCGCCGCACGCGCCGCCCGCGCTCATTGGCGGCAGGGCCGGCGTGCTGCGCCCGCCCATTGGCCGTTGGGGCGGCCGACTGTGCCCCGATTGGCCGGCGGGCGGGGGCGGGGCGCGCCCCGCCGGGAGCCGAGCGGTGTGTTTGGGCTGCAGAGTTGCCGGCGGAGCGGGATTGGTGTCGGGCACTGCTGCTCCCGCCGCTGCAGTCGGCAGCGCGTCCCGGGAAACGGCGCTCGGCGCCTTCACCCTTCCCCCCGCGGGGAGCGGGCGTGTGATGGCCGCCTCGGGCGGGATGCGGCGCGCCACGCTGGGCTGAGTGGGGCGAGCCGCGGCCGCCCGGCAGGACCATGCCGTCCGGGAGGGAGCCGGGCGCCCCTCGGCTGCGGGATCCGAGCGGGGCGGCCGCCCTGGCAGCGCTCGGCAGCGCCTGAGCCCACGTCGCGCCGTCCCCGCGACCCGCCATGGACGAGCGCTCCAACAGGTGGCTGCTGCCGCCGCTGCTGGCGCTGCTCTTCCTGCTCATCGTCTACCAGTACGTGTCGCCCGCCTGCCCCGGCGCCGCCTGCCCCGCCGGGCGGCCTCGGCCGCCCGCCGCGGGGGGGGCCCGGCGGAGCGGGAGGAGGAGGAGGAGGCGGCGGCGATGCCACGGCTGGCGGCCAAGTTCCCGTTCGCACGGGGAGAGCTGTGCCGGCGAGTGCGGTTCGACATGCGGGGCCGCGACGTGATCGTCTTCCTCCACATCCAGAAGACGGGCGGCACCACCTTCGGGCGGCACCTGGTGCGCAACATCCACCTGGAACAGCCCTGCTACTGCCGGGCCGGGCAGAAGAAGTGCGCCTGCCACCGCCCGGGCGGCGACAAGGACACCTGGCTCTTCTCCCGCTTCTCCACCGGCTGGAGCTGCGGGCTGCACGCCGACTGGACCGAGCTCACCAGCTGCGTGCCCGCCGCCATGGAGCGCCGCGGATGCGCCGGTAACCGCACCCTCAGGTCAGTGTCTGATTTCCAGGTGCTCGAAATCGCATCCCGCCTTTCCCGGTGCCCTGGGAAGGTGCCCTGTCAGCGGGTCCCGCTCCCCGGCTGTTGGGCGAGAATTGTCCGCCGCCTTCGTCATTCAGAAGCAAAGGTGGGGAGACGAAGGCTTATGTTTTGGCGGAGGTTCTAGTTTGGGGTTTGGGTTGTTGCCCTCTCTGTGTGTTACCTGTCGTGCTTTCGCTTCGCCTCAGATTTGTGCGGACTCCACGTAGCGCCCGTGCATCTGCCTGTTGTACAGATCAGCGAAAGAAAAACTCCTCTCGTTTTCCTGCAAGTTTCTCCTATCTATTTGTCCTTTAGAAAGTTGTTTTTAAACAAAACGCTACACTCTTTTGCAGTGAGTAGATTGCCTCTGCAGAATCTGATAGATCTTTGCAGCTGCTGAATCATGTAACTAGGGTAGTTTGAAGTACCCAGAAGTCCTTAAATTCTTCTTTCTCTCGTGTTTCTTGTTGGTAGATGGGCTGGTTATCTGTTTCCCAGGGTGTACTGACCGCTCGCAGTACGGGCAAGCTGAAAGTAAGGAGACCATGTGTGCCAGGCTCTGTGCAGGGAACGCAGTCCTAGCAAAAATCTCACTGTTAGTTCCCTTCGATGATCTAAAGGCACTGAAAACCGGAATTTTGTGTGCATGCTACCTCTTTCCATATTATATTGTTTTTGTTGAGTCTTGTGAAAGGTCTTGTCTGTTTTGAACGGAAAAACTTCAGATGGGTGATTCTTCTAGATAAGAGATAGCTCTAGGTGATTCAGTAAGTTTTGGTCTTTGTTCTGATTTATTTGCCATTCAGTCTTTATTTGTATGATAGATTTTGAATATGTGTATTAAGGAGTTATGAGCTGAATTTTCTCTTAAACCTCTGCACTTTAATAATTGTAACTTCAACACTTATGAAATATTTAGGAAAATATAGGAAAAATACCTTTTTAAAAAGTAAGAAGGTATCTTACGTTCTTTCATTTTAGTATCCATCTTGATTTTACAAGTCCACAAACTTTAAATCTTCAGTAGAACAGCTCACACATTGTGTTTTGTACCTCGTAATTTAAATACATGTACAGTCTATGAAATACATGGACACATTTTCACAGGGCTTATTCATCGAGACAGTAGAGTTGATTATTGTTGTTGAAAAATTTGAAGATTATTTGATGTGACTATCAAAGGCCCTACCATACTGCAAAGCCAGTCACATTTGGAAAGACTTCAGTCAGGATAATTTGAATTTATTGTGGATGGTTGTGGACTTGGACTGTACTTGCATAATACTGTTAAGGTAATTGATACAATTTTATGGGAGAAAAATTTAGCTGAAGATAAAGTGTATGTGTTTGTGTGCTAATGGAAGAGAAATGCTGTGAATGCCTTTGAGGACAAAATAACTTGTTGGTAGCTGTACGGCTTTAAGGAATATTCAGGAAACTTGTAATGTAAACCAGGAAGGGGAGGAGGAAGAGTAATGCTTGTAAAAATGTTTGAAAACACATAATCTGTCACTAAAGTCCACTTTTTCTTTCTCCTGACAAATATTAGTGGGGAAACAATTAAGTGCTGAATTCAATTGCTAAGATTACACACGGGCACTAAAATCAGAGTAGTGGTTTCAGTACTGTTAAATAAAAACATGACTGTATTAAGTAAATTTAAAAGCTAGCAGGTCATACTAGTTATTCAGGGGATAGTTAGTAATTAATTTGATTTAAGAAAGACATGTAGTGATGCTTTGCCACTACAGGTGAATAGTATTTTCTTAATTTTTTTTTGGTTACTGTTTTTTGTTTGGTTTATTTAGGTAGTGAATGATTTGGTTAGTGTAGCATTGCACTTCTTAATTTTTCTTTACTTATGTGAGGAAAGTGCTCTGAATAATAATTTGTTTCATCATTCTAATACTTGTTTATTCCTATAATATATCCTGTACTAGGCAAACGCCTTTACAATTTCCCCTTTGTTTCCTCATTATGATCATGCAGCTTGAATTCAGCTTTTCAAGGAGCTGTAAAAGGAATCAAATAGCCCCAAAGTATGGATTTTCTTTGCTGTGAATGTCTTTGCTTCTAGTGAAGTTGGAATCAAGCCCAAACTACTTTGCTGTACTATTAGAGGCATGCATCTAAGTCCTTTTTTAATGTCTGAATGGTGAATTGAGGAGACTGTATGCCTAAAATAGGCAAGAAACTAGCATATGAGTCTAACATAAAGCATACTGATTATTTTTAAGTCATTCTTTAAAGCTTCTGAATGTATTTGAGACATTACACTTCCTTGACTAGCTCAACTTTTCTCCTCTGCCTTCCAGCTATGGTGTCAGAAGAGTAGGCTAAATTGGTTAAATACCCGAAAATGGCTTTTATTTGTGGCTAGTGGGACAAATTGCTTTATGAATTTGGTACCAATGAGTTTGATTTTTTTTGTGCCATGTATTTGATGCAGTGAAGATGTTAAGTGTATTTTCGAATTTTGTTTGTTTCTCCACATAGCAAGTGTTAGTATATTCTGTTCTTTCAGATCTCTGTATATGTGGTCTGTCTTTTATTACATAGAGGGAAGAGGAAATTTATAGTGTATATGTCCTCATTCTGAAAATTTGTTTCTGAGGTGGCTAGTAATATTATAAGTTAGATTAATTCCTGTCTTTTAACACAGGTCTTCAGAAGATTTCATGAGAAAACTATAATTAGAATTCATGGGGGAAAGGGCTAGCTGGCAGGGAATGGAGGGAGTGGATAATGGTCCTAAAGGTCCTGGAAGACATGTGAAGCACAACCTCTCCTCACCCTCGGTCTTTATCTTTCATGGACAGTGTGTTTAAAGGTGTTTTACTTCTTAAATCTCATTAGGCTTTTGAAGAGAATTTGTCTTACTGTTGCTAATGTTGGAGTTTTGAAGTCTCAGGATCCAAGCAGAAACATGGGGCAGAAACTGCTGCTGTGCCTCAAAAATTTGAACTTCTCTAAGCCCATGTGCCAGCGTCGACTTTTTGTGTGACTTAATGGTATGGTGTGACTTATCCCAACTTAGGCACTTCGATATGAAAAGTTGGCTGTTGTCAATGTATTGAATGCTATTGTGAAGTTGTAGAACTATCTTTTTTGTTTAAAAGCAAAGTAATTCTTTTGAATGACATTACTTCAAAAAATTACCAAACCAAAACAACAACCGTAGACTTCTTCAAAAATTTGCATATGTTTTCATTTTCAGCTTGTTAGATGTTCTGCTGAAATACCTACTTAAGTGTTTACAGGGCCAGGCTATTAGTTTTTCATACTAATGTGTAGCTTTCACTTTTATGAAAGTTACTGTCTGGATAGTGATGATATTGAGAAGGGTATGCAGCTGATGCAGTTTAAATTAATTTTTTTTAGTGTAGTTTTTAGATCAACATTGCAAATATTTAATATTATCAAAGCAGTGGGACTTTTCCCATGTAGAGGCAGTTACGTCCATATGGAAGTTCTTGCATCAGTGGCGTAGTCCATCCCCTCCCTGCCCCTTGCCATTTAACAGAATGGCTGTTAGAGCAGAAAGTAACTGAGACTGGCATGGAATCTTTTTTGGTTTGGGGTTTTTTTTCCCCCTATTTTTAAAAAACAGTCTATTGTGTATTTGCTTTACCCTCCCCTCTCTGGAAGTCACTGAAGTTGGTGATTATTGTGTTCAGCTCAACCTCTGGAACTTGTATTTCCTTCAGCAGTGCCAAGAAGCTGAGACTGTGGAGTCTTAGCCAGCATTGCTTGAGGAAAGAAAGGGAACAGAAATGTTGTTAAGACGTCTAACCTGGGATGCCAGGGAAGAATTGGTGTCAATTCTGAGTGAGTGACATTAGGCTGCCTCTGTAGACAGTGAGGAGAAACAGAATTATGGAGGCAGTCCTTTGGAGGGTCTAAGACATGTCTGAGACCTGCTGAATTGTCTTCTAGAGGGGCAGTTCTTCCATTCACTGGCAGCAAGGAAAGACTAAAATCTTGAATTGGGACTTGATGTCTAAAACTAGATGAGAAGAGTTCCACATATAATATTGCAGAGACATTGTCCAAAATGATTGCCTGCCTCTGTTATGTTACCTGGTAAAACTTGGTGTGTGAGGTAGGGCTTGCTTTGCCTCTCTGATCAATGTATGAGGGATTGAGAGGAGTCCTGATCAAGGCACATTTTCTCCCTTGCTGATGTACCTGCAATATAATTAATAATTATTCATTATTATTTATTACAAGTTTGATTAAACTAGGAAGGCAATCTTTTAAACACTTGAAAGAACACTATATTGAAAGTGTTGTCTAATTTTCTGATATGAAACAGTGAAATCACTCGAATTGTGTAAACCCCATAAGCTTTATTGTCAATGCAGTTTAGTTTTCAAAACTATTGATTTTCATTAATTTGCTTCCATTATACTCTCCATTTCCTTGTGTCTGTTTAACTTACTGTGTGCTCCATTATTCTGTGGAAGTGTAAATCAACAGTAAACCCATGAGTTATGGAATGAGGAGAGTTGAATAGAAACTGTCAGTAGGATTCCTTTTTCTCCATATGCAGTCCTTTATTTGACTACTGAGTATTTTTAAACCTCTAGCAATACCAGAGCATAAGATGAACTCTAATCTTTGCAGCTGTGATAACTGTGATCATCACAAAAATGTAAGAGTGCTAATTGAAAATTAGGATTAGGCTGAAGGTAGTGGGGAGAAGAGAATAAAATGTCATAAATGTTTAAACTGAAAAAGCACAAATTCTCTACTTTACCTTTGTATCTTCTAATGAAATGAATGTTGGAGCCAGTAAACTCTATAGAATTTATTTTTATTAATATAAGGAACAACAAGGATTAAAAAATTTCCTATGGTCCTGCTACTGACTGGGGATTTTTTCTTCCTTAACTGTCTCCAGTGCTGGATGCTTTAAAAGAACAGTGGTAATCTGCTCAAGGGTTTCATTGTCCTTACAACTGGAAAGTGGTCTTGCTTCCCTCAAGTGCTCAGTGTGAATCTTGTTAACTTCAATTTTAAACCCATTGCATCTTCTGTCTTTTGAGAAACTGGGAACAAATCGATCTCCTTTTCTCTTCAGTAGCCTACTTGATACTTTGGTTCTTAGGAAGTCCCCTTTCAACCTTCCCTGCTTAAATAGTAACCAAATTCAGTTCACTCTATATCATGGGCCATTCTTTGTGTTCCTCCTCTTTGGTTTTGTGTCAGTTGTTTTCTTGAAAAGTGATGCTCCGTTGGGAGTACAGCACCAAGTGGACCAAAAAAGATTATTTTGCTTATTCTTAAAGTTGTGTTTGTGCCTGTACACTTCACTGATGTTTGCCATTTTGCAGCTGCCTGGCATTGACTGTCAGCTTGGGATTTAGACATTATTCATTTTCTTTAAAGACTACTACTTATATTTCCATTGCCCAATGGATTTCATTCGTCTTCTGTCGATGCCTTTAATTTGCAAAATTGATTTAATTTTTTTGTGCTTTCTAGCTTTTCATCAATTGGCATATTTAATAAATGTGTTTTGTATTCAGCATCCACACTGTTGGTGCAAACATTGAATAGAATGAAATCCCTTTGTAATAACCTTTTTGTTTAATATATCTCTCAGAAATGCTTTCCAGGTAGTTCTGCCCCTGCCACATGATTTTTTTTTTTTTATAGGCTGTGTTTTTCTGGCTTATGTTACTAATTGGAGATGTTGTCCAAAGTCATAATTTTTTTTTGAAAAACATTTAATTTTTCATGTTCCTATTTGAAGTCAATTACTGTATTTTAGAGGAAATTAGACTGATTTGATCCAAGTTGAGACAGTAACACTGTCTGCTAGTCTTTTCTTCTATGCATTGAAAGACAACTTGTCTAGAACTTGTGGCAACAACCAGCTACTCTCCTTAACTACTTTTTGCACTGTGTCGCCTGTGAGGTTTCCCTTGCCCAGAGTAGCAGACAAAATGATTGCTATGCACAGAACTTTTTAGCATCAGAATTGTCAATTGTCACAGTGGAAAACTTTTCACCCAAAGATAAATCTTGTCTTCAGACTTTTGAAGCTATTGCAGTAAATCTCACCAGGTTACCTACAAAAATGTTTGTAGGTACTCATGTTTGCTGTTAATTGCTAGTAATGTTAAAACAGTGGTCAGCATTATTTCAGTCAGAAATGGATTGTTCTTATTCACCCATCATTGTAATTTACAAGTAACTGTGAAACTGAGTAAGTTTTGAGTCAGGGAGGTGCATGTTATGAAAATGATTACCTGAGCAGCAGTTCGTCTAGTTATTTGGAAGAGAATTTAGTGATTTACCCAATAAAATTTGGCTGCTTCTGGTATTTCATTCTGGAAAATAGACTGTCTAATAAGATTTTCTGTAAAATGGAGGACCTATTCTCTTCTTTATGCAGGAGCCAGACAGAGAAATCCTGGGGGAGAAAAAAGAGTGGAAGTGTCAGGAGTATCCCCTAAGACTGTACAGTGCTATAAGACATAGCAGCTGTCATAACTTTCTCATGTTATTAAGATGCTTTTTAATTTATGTTAACTAACTGCCTAATTTAGAATCATTTCCAATCCTCTTGAGTAGGATATTACTTAAATTCTTACATAGCATTAGGGTATATATTGATTTGAGGTGTTACAGTCCGGTTAGCAGCTGCAACAAGGTTTTTTAAATGGATGCTATGAAGATGAGATTAAGGCACTAAATCCAAATGTTAAAGTCTCAAACAGAAAATGAACTTTATTTTTATCAATAAGTAAATGATAAAAACAAAGGAAGGGGGGAGGAGAAGGGGGAGAAATAAGGAAAGGGAAAAGCTACAAAATTAAATTACAAAAGGATTGCCACCACTGGTGAGGGAAGAAATCGGGTGCATACAACCTCAGGCAGTCAGCAGGAGGACCGTCGAATGGAGGCAAGTAGTGAGCAGGGCGGATGGGTAGGCGGGACGGAGATGGACGAAAGCAGCTGTAGAGGTCAGCAGCCAACACTGGACCCTGAGTTGAACCCGACCAAGCTGAAGGCAAGCGGAAGAAGTGGAACGGAGGCAGGCAAGATGGAGTCAGGCGCGATGGAGCGAGGAGTGGGGCCAAGACTGGAGCAGACTGGAACCTGCTGGACTGGATCTTGAACACCATGTGTCCTGGGCCCAGACAAAACTGAACTCTGGCTGTCTTGGACCCCCCAAAACAAAAGACTACCAACAAAAAACTCTCTACTGGTGACACTGGGCACGGTCTTAAATACCCCACGGTCGATGCTCATTGGCTGGCTTGCCTCCGGGCTGACTCTTCCACGCTGCCGATTGGTTAGACCGTCGGTATCTGGGCAGGCTGGCTCTGCTGAGGTGGGAAAATGTAACTTTTCTCTGCTGTAGACTCTCCAGGGGGGCTGGCAAGTAGTCTAAAAATGTCTTCTCAAGACGATGAAGACTGCCCCGCCAGAAGTTAAAGACAGAGTCTGCCATTTTGTTCACCAAACTGGTCAATGTGAAAACAATGACAAGAGTAAGAGATGAAACTGTCTCTTACAAGGTGGAATGGGAAAAATTACTGTGTGAGTGGAAAAACATGCTATGTAATGCCATTACACTGATAGAGATGAAATCTGTAGACCCAACCAATGGCAAAAATAGGGATAAAATTGTAAGCTTACTCATGGGTTATTTTTTTTAGAATTCTTGGTGGAGAAGGAATAAATCTCTGCCAGCTCAGCTCTAGTGATCACAGAGAAGCTGAATGGAAAGCGTAGAGATCTGGTTGAAATGAGTGATTTCTCCCTTCAGGTGTGTTGACAGTTTTCATGTGTTACTTTCTAAGTCAGCAAGAGTAAAGTATTTCCTCCCAGAGTTTGGTGCAGCCATGAAAGTGAATTGAGCTTATATATAATGTAAGGACTCTGCTGCTGTTAGTGCAGAATGAGACCTGATGAAAGCAAGGGAAAGCCTGTATTCTTTAATGTATTTGATATTACATTCAATTTGCTCCCCGTTCTCTGCAAGTATTTATAACCCAAACTTCTAATGCTACATTGGATGTCTTAATGTTCCCAGTTGCCTAAAAGGTAACTTAAAGTCCTTTCAAAGTTCTGTTACTGCTGAATATAGTTTTTCAAACACTGTGTAGGAGGCTGATTGTATGAATTAAGGGTGTAATTTGGACTGTCATTATGATACGATGATTCAGCCTTGAAACAACTAGTATTTTAGGAGGAAAAAATTAGCAACAGAACTATTTTGGGATTTGATTCAAGATGGCATAGATCTTCTTTCAGGGCAAATTCTAGAGGAGCAAAATCAATAACTCTTGAAGTACTTGTGGTCTGTTACATGATCAGCGCTCAAGATCTCAGTATGTATTGACTAAGAAAATATAAAATGTGTTCTTGTAAGGATAGGACCTATTATCTTCAGTCTTTAAGGACTTTGGTGCAGTTGTGAAGTTTACTGTTAAGTGGCCTCATGTATACTTCTGCAAAGATCTGGAGTTTGGCCCACAGCTTAAAGTCATCTAAGAAAAAGGAGGGAGGAGGATTGCCTTTTAGTTAATGGTTTAAACTTAATGTCTTAACCCTCATTTTTTTCTTTACAATTAGTAATCTGTTAGAAAATGGTTTATATAAAGGGGATTTCAGACAGAAGTGTTGCATTAATACAGTTCTGTGCCAGTTGTGAAAGTGACAGGGTCATGCAGGTTGAACTGTGGCTCTGAGTGTCTGCAAACTGATAGAGATGCCAAACATATTGGCATAGTAGTGGGAGAACTTTGAATGCCATATGAAGAATAATATTGGGATGGGGAAAGCAATGAGCAGATTCAACTTCAGTTTCCAAAGGATGGAACAAACCATATTCGTAATTGACTTGAGAATATACTTCCCAGTTCTGTGAATTAACTTGATGTTGATGAAAGTCTGGCCTCATGCTTCCTGGTGATGAATGGGGGAGTGAGAGGAAATCACTTCCCCCAACCTGATAAGTAACTCCTGCCAACATAGCCTGATACTTGATTAGCCTGCTTCACTTCCAAAGGGTTATTGTTGTCAGTTATTCAATACAGTGTCCACCAGGAACCCCAGATCTGTTTCTGCAGAGCTGTGTCCTAGCCACTCCATGCCCAGTCTGTCTTGTGTGTTCTTACTTTACCTCAGGTGCAAGTTTTTTCTTTTACTTGGAATCATGGAATCATACAATGGTTTGAGTTGCAAGACACATTAGAGATCATCTAGTTCCAACCCCTCTGCCATGGGCAGGGATACCTTTCACTAGACCAGGTTGTTCAAAGCCTCACCCAACCTGGCCTCAAACACTTCCAGGCATGGATGATCCGCAGCTTCTCTGTCCCATCACTCTCACGGTAAACCACTTACCATGGTTGATCTTCCTGAGTTTCCCATCAATGCAGTTCTCTTGCCTCTTGAAATTGCTCAAAATAGAAGCACTGTTCTCTGGAGTGTTGATCTCTTTCTCCAGTGTGGGGTTGCCCCTGAACCTCCTGAGACCAGACTCTGGCCCACCATTCAGGTCATTAGTACAGACATTTAAACAGCACTGGTATCACTGCCAGAGTGACACTGCAAGTAATCAGCCACCAGCTGGATTTTGTATAGCACGCCAGCACCTATTCCGTGTCTCACCAGTGTGCCTCAAATAAGTATGGCAAAGCCCTTACTGATGTCAATGCAAATAACATCCACTGCTCCAGGGAAATTTGCTCAGTCACCTTTCCGGGAATGAAGATGAGACTCATCAGCTTGTAGCTCCTTGAATCCTTCTTGAAGGTAAGTGTGTGGTTTGCTTTTTATTTATGGAAAATGGGAAGAAAGATTACAGTGGAGAAGATGCTGCAGCATCAGAAGGTGCTGATGTAAATATTTTAACTGCTCCCTGTTCCTCAATTTAAGAATTCCTTGAGTAGGATCAGAAGCTATGATTATTAAATAAAGAATATATGCACTGATTTTCTTTCACTGTGAACATTACATTGATTTGTCAAAAGAAACAACTTATTACCAGCAATAACCTTTTTAATGTGCTATGATACATCCACGACATCCAGTGTAAAATTGGCCTCAAGTATGTGTTACAAATATGTTCCTTTGTACATATCTTAAAAAACTGGGTTGGTATGCTTCTCTGGTGCCAGGAAGGGTCTTATTAAACTAAGTTTGGTAGATAAAATAGAACTCAAAAAGTAATTCAATAAATAAAAGGCAATCATATATGTCTTTTTAATTTTTTTTTTATTTCAGCATGTGTTGAGTCAACCATTTCTATTCAAATTATTTTTATCCAGAAAGCTAGCATTTTTATAATTTCCAATTCATATTGCAGGCAGTGCTTTTCAGAGCTCTTTAATAATATTAGCACTGTATAGATAGACATTAAACTGTTCACAGTTAAATTATAGTGTAAAACTTTGTTGTGTGCTAACATGAGATAACTTCCCAGAGTTTGTAATGAAAGAGTGTAACTACTTTACCATTCTTTTTTCTATTTGAAAGTTGAGTTACTGTATGAACTTTCAATATATCTAAGATTCTATTGTGCAAGTCTCAAAGCTTCTGTATAAAATCTTCTGTAGGCAAAGACAGAATCCAGAAAAAAGCAGCAAATATACAGGCAAAGAACTGGTGCTTATGCCTTTACATTTCTTGTAAGTGGACTATAAATGCTTTAAAATGCTAAGCAGGAAAAATTTGGAAGATGAGATCTCAAATAATTAGTTTGTGCGTGTATATATTTTTTCTTTACTACTAAACGTTTTGGTTTTGTGAAGTGAAGGTTTAAAGTCCTCATTTTAAACTTGTGTCACAAGCTTCAGCTCAACTGTGGTAAAGTGGTCATGCCTTTTTGTCAAGCTTTTAAAGCCTGAAAATGCCCATTGAAATGGTTTCCTCCAAATAGAGAATTTAGCTGCCTAAATGAAAGGAGTAACTGAAATTATTCTTCCTAAACGGCCCAGACCCTCACTAACACATTACCTTCTACAACAAAGTCTCCTGCATCTCTTGTCCAAAGCTGACAGGCCAACGACCATGGAAATCTATGTTGAGTTTTGCAGCACTGCCTCTGACTTGTGCAGGTTATTTTTTATCAGGGTATATCTGTTTTCATTTTTATTAAATTGCCAGATATCTGACAATAGGATAAAGAATACCACTGTGATATGGGTCAGTAGCAGGCCATCTAAATGGCTGCTGGGCCTTGCTACAGAGCAATAGTAAAACTGATGGACTGTATCTGACTAAAGGATTGACTGGGAAGCTTAAGTGTCGCCACACAGAACTATGGCTTTGATTAGGAGAGCGGTGGGGATGATAGAATTTCAAAAGTTCTTGTTTCATGCTCTGCTACTTGTATTCTAGTCTATTATCAGGTAGTTTCTATGGAAATATTAAATAAACCCAAACAAAATACAAAAAATGAAATGAACTGGGAAGTATTCATAGTTGTAGTTGCATTGATGTTTTAAACTAAATTGCAAGTTGTGTATCATCTCAGGAAGTAAGCTTGGTACTATATGACTAGAGGATTTTCAATTTGTGCCATATATATGGATAACAGAGGAGCTTAAAAGTACATATGAAAAAAGAAAGGTTTCTTTTTCGAAAATCACATTTTTTTTCTGTAAAGATGCCTCCTGTTTCTTGTATTATTCAGGTTACATCCTACACTTTTGATTTACCTTCTTGTCAGCCTGATATTGCCCACTCTCCCACATTGCTGTCTTTGCTATCTTGCCAGCTCTTTTGCCTTTGTTTTCCGTGTTTTTCTAGTGTGACTCACATGGCCTTTACAGTGTATCTGCTTGCTTTGCATACAGAATGAGCTGGTTAGAGTGGTGCTCATCTCTGCTCAGCATGTTTGGCAGCTGCAGGCTTGAATCATTCAGCTTGAGCTTGTCTACCCTGCTGAAGTTTGAAGGGGCTTTTAGCTGTTTTGCTTTGCAAGAGCTGGCAGAATTGACCTGTTTCATCTATCCTAAATTCTGTTTTATTGTTCCCTCTGTTTCTAGTGGTACACAGAAACCAATAAGGAAAAATAATTGCTCTTTTCCTCCTACCTGAAAAGACAGGGGACAGAAAAGATGCATTTCTGTGTAACTGTGTTTCTGTCTGTTCCCTTAAGCTGCTGCTCAGAGGGCTTTTATAATTGCTTCCCTTGGATTTGTGTTCAGTTTCTCCCAGGATAAAGTATTAAATGATTGCAAGTTGTCTCAATAGCATATGCCTCAATCTTTTACTTTTATAATGTCTTGGAGAAGAAAGTATTTGAGATTAGTGTTGACAGAAACATTTCCTGTTTTACCGTTAGCTGTTGGACAGCAGTACTGAATCCCAGCTCTGCAGTGTGGGCCCCCAGTTTCATCCTGAGGCAAGGAGAACTCGAGTCCTTCCCAGCAGGTGAAGGAACGTAGATAGGTCCTGGCTTTGTCCCCCTGCCACAGAGGCAAAGGAAGAAGGTGGCTAGTGCTTCTGGAACCTGAGGAGGAAAAGTGATGGTTTGATGGGACTAGAAATATATGAAGAGGAGAACTTGCATACAAGTAGAGAGGGAGATACCCCTGAGGTACACAGAAGAAAAAGTGATTTCATCATAGAAGCAATAAGCAAGGAAAGCCAAATAGAACATCTGTTTTCATCAAGACACAGGAATGCACATAGCTATATCAAGCCAATTTTCAGCAGGTGTTTTGGCTCTGCAGTGGCTTGTTCAATTTCACTAGTCAAATTTTAATTTCTTTTAATTTTTTGAGGGCTAGTTTTAAGAAGTTAGCTTTGCTTTCGTGTTATCTTTTAATAGAGATTTGTTTGCTTTCTACTTCTTGAATTCACATTTAGTATCTGAATTCTGATTTTTTTTTCTCTGTAATCGTGGGTTAGAAATTAAGAGAAATGGCAGCTCATGAAAAACGATAAACACATAATTCTAAGACCTAGAGCCCCATGAGCAATGTGGTGTCTAAATGCACACAAGCTGACTTTATTATGTGGTTGTTCTCTTCCCCTTCGTTCTCTTTTGGGCCTTTCATTCTCTTCTAGCTTCCTAGTTGTATTACTCCCTGGTCAGCCTGCTGCCTGCATGGTAGTGGCAGTGGCTGCAGCAATGATTGATGTGGGGACCAAATTGCTAGACACAGTTAGTGAGTATTTCATGGAGCAGTCAGTCTGCAAACCTGAAGAGGGAGAAGCAGTTTTGTATGTGGCTCTGGCTATTATGTGCAGAATCTGGTTTGAAGTGTTACTGTTGTTCTGTAAAATATATTTACATCTCTTAAAGGATTGTCTACCTCTGTCTCTGAAAATCACCTGCTTTGAGGTTTGGTTTCTTTTTGGTTAGAGAAAACAACTTAAATTTATAAAGCATATTGAAGACAATTTATAAAATTAAAATCCTTGCAAGATGCATGGAAACTACTTGAAAATGCCATAAGGCAGTCTTGGAGAAAATGCATGCCCTTATTGAAGATAGTAAGTCCAAAAAGGAACTGGTGTGGCATAGCTAAACAGCAGGGTAAGAGATGGTTACACAAAGTAGTTTTCACCATTTTTTTTTTAAAAGTTCAAGGTTTGTCTTCAAGAGAAAATACAAAGGTTCATAAATTTTGGCAGGATAAGGGAAGAATGCAGTACAGCTAAGAAAGAAGTTTGAGGACCAATTTGCAGGAGGTGTAAAATTAATCTTTTTGAAATGTGCTGTGAACAAGAAGCCTGTTAGAGAGTGCATAGGGCTAATAGGTGATCTCGCCTTCTATCCCCTGGAAATAAAGCTCTATCAAAAAAGAAGCTGTTGTTTTGCCTCTCATATCTGTGTTCATTTTTAAGCTTTGAAGAAGTTCTGAACTGAAACTTTTCATTATGGAGGATATATTAAAGGATCTCTCTTCAAATTGAAGTGTTGGTAGAAGCAATTGTGGAACAAGTTTAAAAAACAAGAGGAGGGGGAATGGCATAAACTAGATGATATTTATAGGTGCCAGTTGCCAGAACTAGATGGTAATGAAAAGAGCTCAGGAATTCAGCCACCGAACTACTAAATGTGGGTGTGACCTCCTGCTTAAAACTTGGATGATTTGAAAGTAATTTTTAAAACCCTGTACTACTTAGCAATAAGCTTGACATCTGCAGTGGGAAAACTAGAAGAAACTATTAGAGGAAATAGAATTAGTGGATAGTTGCCTACTACAGCACAGTGGAGGTCCATGTGGCTTTTGCAATAGAAAATCATGCCTGAATTATGTTTAGGATCTGGGAAGGAGTCAAAAAACATGTCTGCAAAGGAAGTTAGATAATCATAGTCTGTTTCAGATAAAACCAACAACCATTTATTTTGTGTGTTTTTTTCCAGTCTCAAACCTTTTCCTGGTCATAATTTTAGGAAAGGATTCCAAATGAAGAACTAAAAATTTATTCTTAGATCTTATGATATGCCTTTTTTTTGCATCACTTCAGTTGCAGTCTTCTAGATCTGAAATTCTGCTGTGGGAAGAATCTCTTGAACGTGAAATTCAGGAGCATTATCTTGTTATTGAAAAACTATTAGAGTGAGCTTGGCCTTTTTCTTCTGTTTTATTCAGAACAGAATAATGACCTATGCGCTTTTCCAGCAATATAATGCTCTCAATTACTGTTGATGCTTACTTATGTGATCATGTTGCAAAGATGTGACTGAAAATTGTGCAAAAGTTCATACTGTAAACTAACTAGCTTTATCTGCTGCTCATGCAGCAATGGTGGTAAGCTAAGGGTCTCAGTGGGGCTTTGCAGTGTGGTGCTTAGGCTGGTTGTAAAAAGTGGTTGTTTTCTCTCTGAGCTGTGTTGTTAGCCCTACTGCTGTAACTTTAACTCTTTTCTTGTTATTGTTGGTTGGGTTTTTGCTTTTTCTTATACTGCTGGTGATGAGGCTTTAATTAGGTGTTTGTATTGTATACTGAAACCAGGATGTTAGACTTGGTAGTCCAAAACCCAAGTGAAATTCATTCTTAAAAAATTGAACCATAGGATGACACGTCAACAGTTCACACAGTGGTTCCTTTCAAGAAACCACACGCATTCATAAAAAGGAGATGATTTTGATTACTGGTTGATTTGTTTACTTTCTTGTTTATGTATTCCTTGTGATTTGGAGTAGTGGATTAGATGTGGAAAAAGGTGGTAAATTTAGTTGGAGACGTCGATAGTCAGAAATACCTGGGTTAGGAGAAAAACAGTTAAGGATAACAGCATAGGTAGAAATATGGAAAACTTCAAGTCAGGAATTCTGATTTTGACATGGGAGTTAAAGGACTTCGAAGACATGGAAGTGGTCAGTATATCTGAAGTTCATTTCATGAACACACTTGAGGTGGAGTTTATTTGGACATACTTGAGATGAAGTTTATGGAGTGGTTGAGAAAGATGTATGAGTAGTTAAATGGACTAATTAATAATTTTTTTTTATGTAGACTGTGTTTTTTCTCTCTTATTTGGGATGAAAATAAAAGGTTTTATAGGCACCATGAATGATGAAGCTTACTTCTTGGCTGCAGCAACTTTGCTATATCAATAGCAAGTTCCCTACCCTGTGACAATTTGTGATTGATGTGAGGGAAGGGATACAAATGTGGAATTTAACTGGTATAATATAATTTCATTTTCTCATAGGAACTGGATCTGACGTTGAGGGTCTACATGTAAGGAAGCTGTGTGCTCCTTCCCTGCAAGATACTTCAAATGCCTCTCAAATATAGGATGAGCTGACATGACATCACTAACCATGTGATAGAGTGACTTGTTACTCACTAGCTCATAGCAAGTATGCTCTAGGGTTCTGTGTGGCCAGAGCAAGAAGTAGACAGGCAGAGAAAGTTCTTAAGGTTGACAAACTCCTGGTTTTGCTTAAAACCAGAATGTTTAGAGGACCCTTGTTTTAAGCATGGGTGAGGGAGGATTAGTGGAGGGAAAAAAAAGGATGTGGATGTGTTGCAACCTGATGTGGATTGCAGAGGTAGAATCAGAGCCGATGGAGATAGGGCTGTGGGTGTTTCTGAGAGACTGGGGCCTTTCAGAACTGAAACTGAGTGGGGAGGAAAAACAGAAGGATATGTGTAGCTCAGTAGTGAAGTGGAATGGGGACTGCTGGAGGTTTTAAGAGGAGTTTTGAAAAGTGGCTACAACTTTTTATATAGATTTTTATTTTTTTTACCAGCAATTCAATCCAAATTGAACTGCCATTCGTAGAACACAGAAGTGGAGTAGAAGTCTATTACTCTTCCCAGCTTTTAAAACTCACAATAAGGTAGCCTAATATATTTTTCTTGTCTTCAGAAATAGCTAAAATCCTTGCACTCTTAGTGGTTGCCTATCCAAAACTTGTATTTTAAGACTGCTTGTAGGACAGTGCTCATTTTGAGAATCATTGATAGAGAAATGGTTTATAAATAACAGAAGTGAAATCCTCATAACTTTTCAGAATAAAATGCAGACTCTTGAGGCAAGGAGACAGGAAGTTTCTGCTTGTCCTAATTTTTTCATGCCTTTACAGGTACTTGGTTTGTCACATCAGTTTCAAGTTTCTTGGCCATGATTGCCCATATAGCACTCAAATTCAGACTTATGCAGACACTTGCACTGCAGTAGATGGATTATAAATCCATTGAATCAAAATAATCATAATGGAATACAGTAAACTTTGTGTGAAATTTCTGTGAGCTGCATATATATGCACCTTTTAATCCTTTCTATAATGCAAAGGCATTTTTGGCTTGATGAGATGTTGGTATGAAAAGTGCTGGCACATAAAAAGATGTGCTTAGATATATCTGCTATGGTAAATCCCTTTCAGCTGAATTTCTGAATCTGCAAATTCTGACGGCTTTTTATTTAGTGGTAGAGCTGTTAGCACAGGTGTATATGGTGGTAGCTTAGAAATACTACCTGTGAGTTCTTAAATATATATATATATATAAATAAAGAAAAGAAATCCTTTACCTTCATTTGGCATTTTTAAGGTAAACCACACTGGCTCTTGAAAGCGTAATTGTAAATCTTGGATTACAAGGCTTTTTAAAAAATGATGGATTTTTTTTTTTTTCCTCAGAAATGTGGTCCAATCTCGTAGGACCCTGAATCAAACTGTGCATTTAGGTGGAGTTACTTTCTATATGCATCCACATCTTTATTTTTATATTGAGCATAAAGACCAAACTTTTCAATCCCTGAAACTAAAGACAGTATTAGAACATAACAACTCTGACCAGGATAAACCCAGGAAAATTTCAGAGTGAAGGAAAGTTAGTTACAGGGCTGGAAAACAAATTATTGCTTGCTTCACATGTCATTCAAGTGTGTTGGCTTTTCCTTAGTCCCTCTGTCAAACCCTGTTCATCTTCCCTCTCAGTGGTTGCCCAGCTTGAGACAATCTGCATTCTCTATCTGGAGATTTTTCCTCTGAGTCCCTGAGAAAATCTCCTTGTTCAGTCACTTTTTAAGGCTTGACTGTGGTTCTGCTTTCTGAAGCTGTCAGGAGCACTGTCAGTCTTAGCTGCCCTGTAGCTGCCCTACTTGCCATCTGTCCCTGTCTGTCACATGTGTGCTTCTTCTCTGTATTTTTAATGGTTGAGTGCTCAGTGTTTAGAAAAGAAGTCTCCTTTCTTCTCCACCAGCTCATGTCCAAAAACTGCTGGTTTAGTCTTTGTCACATGACGTTTTATGAATTGCAGAGAGTTTTATGGTGTACTGTAAAGTGTAACCTCATGAAGTAATGAGGCTATCAAATTATGTAAGGCATGAACATGAATTTGTATCTTTTTAGCATAATATTAAATGTGAGTTTGCCATGCTTCTGTTTTCTTGTGTGCTTGCTCACAGATGCTTTTACTAAACCATTTATATGAGCTATACACAGGAAAATAGTGTTTGTTTATTCTTAGTGTTCCCTCACTGGCTTCACATTCTTTACAGCTGCTAAGTGACTTTTTTTTTCTTCTTCTTTGTAACTTTTATCAGAGAAGTCAGGTGTTTTTTTTCCAATTGTGTCAACTCATTCCTTTGCAAATCTTATGGTCTTCCTATATATATGTGCATGTATTTTAGATAGAAGAGGTAAGAAATCTATTGTGGAGAAGAACTTGTTACAAAAAAAAGTCCTTAATATTTTTGAAGTGTGTAGAAAGAAATTTTAAGCTAATGCCTCAATAATTTTTTTGTTTTTGTTGAAAGTGGGTCAAGACTGATTTTGGCCCCGTTAAAATAAGAGTGGATTATTATTTTCTAATGTAAAGGTGACTGGCTACTCAGTGCAAAAAAGGGAGTGGGGTTAAAAGGCGGAGGTGCTTCTCTACTCCTGCTCTACAGACACAACTGTTAATAGTATTGTTTGGTGCTGAGTGTCTCCAGCTGAAGTGCCTGCAAGGGGAACAGCCAAGGAGGGGCAGATAGACAAGCAGCTCCACAACTGCAGTGATACTACAGGGCTTCTTTCTGTTTCCTAGGAATTCAGTTGAGAAATCCTTTGCTTTATTTCCTTTTTTCCACTGCAAGATATGTAGTGCCATCATTAGTGACTGTTTTGGATGTAAATAACAATGGCATAATGACACTATAAAATCTTTTTATTTTACATTAATAGAAGCAAATTTTGTACATGCAGCTGATGGTATGAATGTCTAATGCTTCCACTAATTGCAACAACTGCTCTTCTCCTAAATTTCTTGAGGAATTGATCAAATGTACAATTAACTGATACATTTAGTGGGTGTAAACTTAATTACATCATACCCTACTTACGCAAAAATTAGACACACGCTTTACTGTGGGATTTGAGGCTTCATTTTATTTAAACTTGAGAATTATTATATTCTCGCAGATTAGCCTTGCTCTAGGTTATTTGATGTTCAGTTTTTAAGACAGACCTAGGCATCAGATTGCCTAGGTATTTTAACATAATTATTATAGTGTAGATACTTGCTTTGGAGAGAATGGTTTTTCAATGCTGACAAGTAAAAAAAAATTATTTCTAATTGATATGGAATTAAGAGTCATTTATGTTTATAGATATGGGCGAATGAAATTTTGAAGTTCATCTGTTCTAATTTGGGAAATGCTAAATGTGTCTTTTTGTTATTGCCAAGCCTGTAGGCACACACACACTGTTTTACTTACGATTGCATAAGTGTCCCTGGTGCATGCCTTGGCAATTCAGTCACATATGTTGTGCAGTCCTATCAAATAAAGTCCTACTCTTGCATCTTGTGGCTATTGGATGAAAAGGAAGGGGAAATGGTTTCCTCAAAGAGAGTTTCATTGATTTGTTTGTTTTTATTTTAATACTTCTTACAAGTAGCAGAGAATACAAATTTCCACAGCTGAATAAGATTTGAAGTCATGATGTCAGCACCATCCTTGTTTCAGTAGCAGAATGAATGCTTATCTACAGCTTCCCATATTCCTGTGTTACTATTGAGAATAGTAATAAATGGGGAGGTCAGGTCACTGAGCAATCTTAACTATTTTATTGTTTATTTCCCACTGATCTCAGTATTTCAGACTACTTGACTCAAATGCTTTATCTGCACCGAATCATGCTAACTAAACTTAGACTATGTTTATGCTGTGAAGATTCAGGGGCCACTCTCAGATCTCCACAAGTGATATCAGTGATAGCAAACCTCTTCTCAAATGAAGAAACGTAGAAGTTTGCTGTTTCTTAGTTTCCTTGATACGATATGAGGTATACTTACATTTCCTAATAGAAATGTTCATATAGTGGTCCAGATAAATTGCCAGTTAATCAAAATAACTTGCTTCTTTCAAGACAAGGTTTGTTTGTCCCTCTCTTCTTAAAAACCTCAGCTAACTACTTCAGAGATATCACAGAACCATAGGCTTCAGATTGTTTGATAAGTCTTCCAGAACTTTATCCTCTCAGCACTACGACCGAAAATAACCAGCTAATATGACACTTACAGTTTTCAGGGGTGTTGAAATCACAGATTTACACAAATCTGTTTTTTAAGCTGTGTTGCTGAGGGTTAGGTGGCAACTGGCAGTGTTGACATTGCTTTCAGTATTTCAGTAAAAATGGCTAGTGGCTCAGACTTCTCTGACTTAAAAGTGATACTTAACAGCAAGACAGTCTTTAAGGGTGTGCATATGAGGGACCTGTAGTCTCAATTGCTGCTGTTTAAAATCTGTTGGAATTTTCTTATCTGCAGTTATGAGTGCTTCAATATCTACCGAGAATGAAGTTTTGTTAATATTGGCACCAAAATCTACTGCCCTCTCTCTAGCATGGAGATTTCCATAAGTGATAGACGTGGTGAATGGTCAGGGAGCTTTGTTCATTTGCATTGGGAAGTAAGCATAATGGTATCTTGTTTGTGTGCTACCGATTTCAGATTGTTTCTTTCAATATTTACTATAATAGTCCATATTTAAATTTTTTAAATTTACAATTGTAAAACATGGATCAGTGTTCTGCTAGAATGTATATTGTATAAACATGAAATGTTTTATACTTTTACAAAATTTTTCTGCGTGAATCACTGATTATTCATGGGAACATTTGTGAGCTACTGCTCACAGGTCTAGTTGATTTATAGTAGCAGTAATTATTTTCCTGATGTAGAAAATTGTATAAAATATGTTTGATTTATTTTGTAAACTAGCTGTCAGATCACTTTTTTCTGTTCTCTGTGGCTGGACAGTATTTATGGAATAGAGCAGGAAATATATCAGTGTTGAGATACGAACTTTTCTGTAACTCTAAAAATTATAAAGAGCAAAATACTGAACTCTTGTTTGTTGGTTGGTGTGGGTTTTTTTTGTTTGTTTTTTCGGTTCTGTTTTGTTTGTTTGTTTTAATAATGGAGGGTGAATTAATGTTCATGGCAGTTTACTCTTTTGACCACAAAGAACAGCATTACGGTTTCAAGAGCTAATAATTTTCAGTACAAGTGTTTCTAGAAATGAGCAGACATCTTCAGATTTGCACTGAGATCAGGAAAATTATTTTGTTGAAGATTGGAAGTGAGAGTGAATAGTTATGGCCTTTAAAAGTCAATACTGATTTGCACAGTTCTGTTATGTTTGGCCTTTTTTATTACTTATTTATCATTGTTTGCCATTACTAAGAAAACCAGCTTTATAATATATATGTGCTTGATGACTGTAAGCAGCAATTAGGATTTGAATTTGTAGGTTTAAAAGGTGTTATATATTTTGTTTGTATGTGGAATTAATCTGGTATACTTGCTCACTGATAATAGTCTGTTATGCATAGCTTCTTATAAGGGCAGTTGAGGGATTGAGAGAGGACAGCAGAATATACTTCAGGGGAAAACATAATCACTTAACAAAAGAAAATAAACTAAATGATAGAAGCATCAAGCAAGGAAGAAAACCCTGCTGTGTGAAATCAAAACCAAACTTGTAATAGCTTAAAGAATAGGGGAGTATAATACTGGAATTACTAGCTTTTTTCAAGTAACATTTTTTCAAAGTAACTAGAAATCATGGGTACCTAACTTCACACAGCGACTAACTTTCAGAGCTGAAGGCAGGAGTCAGCTGTACATATGTTGTTGAGCAGCTTTCTTAAGTTTCTTTAAGATATTCCACCTAGTTAATACACTAGGCACTTGCAACTGGCTGGTAGGTGAGATGAAGATTTTTCTAGGCGTGCTCTACTTCAGAGCAAAACCTGGAGATTGAGGTGGAGGGGAATGTTATCTTAGGATGCCTGAAATAGAGCTGGTTGTCTGCATTTAAACTACTGTATCTAATTTGACCTTGAATGTCTTCTAAGAATCACTAGATTGAGTAAAAGTGACTTTGAGTGCCCAGTTAACACACAGTCTAAGTCTAGTTTTGAAGTGGTCTTAAATATTTACAGTAGCAGAAAAATAATTGTACTTCTATTCCATCCTCAAAAGTTGACATAATGAATTTTCTAGGACTGTAATAATTTCTGTTTCTACAAGGTGTATATTATTGATACCTAGTGATTTAAAGGTCACATTACACATCCAAGATGCTATTGTGTTTTAAATGCTGATGTACCTGAGCATAGAATTCAGAATACCATGTCTTTTGTAGAACCTATAGTTAATTTGATTTAAAAAAAAAAAAGTTAATAACTTAAATAGTTTTTATGTATTTTGGAAAAGTTGAAATATGGTCAGAAGGGAAGAAACTGGCTAAGAGGCAATACTGAGTGTTTCAATATTTTGAAATCAGTTTCTTTTTTTATATCCTAAGTGCCTTACTCAGTAGAGGCAGCATCTGTCTCTGTGGAGAAATGCAGGCACATTTAGTTTAGTTTTGTACACATCTGTAAGTACCTAAATGTTCCTCAGGCAAAATACTTGTTTTCCTTTAGTGCTTGATCTTTATGGTAGTGTGAATGTTTGCACATATAAATTAATTGAAGCCTAATGCAGTCAAACAAGAACTCTTAATAAAATGCTTTGTTTTATAGGTAACATTTGAGGATTTTTAAAATAGAGTGGAATAATACAGTGCTCAGTATTTTGATGTCTTCCACCTGCTTGCATAGCAATATATGAATGATACGAGATATTAAAGAAGTTTCTAAATTCATTGTTAATCTATTTTGATGGTAGAAAAGCAACAGTGCTAATTATAAACATTATGTAAATTGACATCAAACACTTAAGAAACCTAGAATTTAGATGATGAGTATGTTTTAAATTTAACCTTTGTCCTCTTGTGCATAGGTAGTGTGATGCAAGCTCCAGTTGCATAATCATGTTGTGCATTTCTTTCCCCCTTAGTCCTCCCTCATTCAGTGAAGAGAGTAGATGATAGATGATACTCACTTCCTAAGACATTAATCAATATTTTATCTTAGCCTGGTTGTTCATTTTGAACCTCAGGCTCTGTTTACTGTAGGCTATTAACTTCATGTATTTATCTGTGGTTTTCATTGCTCTAATGTTTGTGTATCTTACAAAAAAAAATTCAACGCTCTTTGAGGTCAAGATGATCTGGGATAGAATCACAGAACCATGAAATGGTTGGGTTGGAAGGGACTTCAGAGATCATCTAGTCCAACCCCCCTGCCATGGACAGGTCACCTTCCACTAGAAGAGGCTGTTCAAACCCTTATTCAACCTGGCCTTGAGTATTTCCAGGGATGGACCTTCCCACATCTCTGGACAACCTGTTCCCTTGTGCCACCTGTGGTGTTCTTACCACCCTCATTACTTCATATCCAATATAAATCTACTCTCTTGTAGTTTAAAATTGTTAGCTCTTGTTCTGTTATTACTGTGTCACTACTGCTAATAAAAACCCTCTCTCCATCTTTCTTAGAAGCCCCCATTTAAGTTTGAAAGGCTGCAATAAGGTCTTCCTGGAGCCTTCTGTTCTCCAGGCTGAACAGCCCCAACTCTCTCAGCCTTTGCTCCTAGAAGAGGTGCTCCAGCCCTCTGATCACCTTCGTCGCTCCAACAGATCCATGTTTTGTTGAGAGGCCCGGAGCTGGATGCAGTACCCCAGGTGGGGTCTCAAAAGAGAAGAGCAGAGGGGAAAAATCAACTCCCTCAACATGCCAGGCACATTTCTTCTTGTGCAGGCCAACAGACAACTGGTTTTCTGGGCTGCAAGTGTACATTATTGGCTCATGTCCAGTTTTCATCTGCCAATATGTCCAAGTCCTCTGCAGGGCTGCTTACAATCCAATTGCAAGATTAAAGGGAAAAAATACTGTGTTTTAGTATTTGACCCCCTACTTTGCAACTTCTGGCTTAGGTAGGCATAGAATACTGTTTTATTAGCCACCTGGAGAATTGCCAAACTTGTCACAGCATCTCTCTTTTAAGATGCTGTTTTTGATTGCCTCTGTAGTTGCAGACCCACAGGAGAAAATTTAGTCTTTTACTCCAATTAAGCCACAAACAGACATAAAAGAAGAAAAGGTGGGTAAGGAAAAGAACTTATGAACAGGAAGGCAAGAGAAGTAAAAAGCATCACATTGCATGTTCATGATCTCTGGCCCCATTCAACTCTGATTTATCCCTAGCGTGGATCTTTCATAATTAATGACCAGGGCCAGGCTTCTCTGAAAATCGTGGAAGACGTTCCTGAAGTATAGGTACACAGGGACTCAGATTTAGGTGTGTACAAGAAAACTTACTGGCAGAACTAAAATATTAGAAACCTTAACAAAGCTTCTCATTGATTTTATATTTAACAAACTTCCTTTGTCCAGATTTTGTCCCTAGTCAGATCACTTCTTCCAGCATGCAATTGGTAAAAAGTTGTCGTGAGTGCATTGTGTCAGTGTGCTTTGGCCTCTGTAGGGCTGGAGGCTACAGTTATGGCAGAAAAGATGTGAAGAGGCATGTATATATTGGCATTCCCCTCTCATAGCAGTAGGGTGAGAAACCTTGATAGGTCAAGTTCTACAACTTTGTGGTTAGACAGAAGAATCGTTGGTCATGAGTTCCGTGCTGCAAGCAGTGCACCTTGTGATTTATTGACAGCTCTGCAGGGGGAGCTGATGCGACAGCCAGCAAAAAAAAAAAGAGCCCTGGCAAGCGAGAGTGTACTTGTGAGTACTTAATTTCAATACATCTTTGTTTTAATTGTCAATACCTGAAGATGCTGCTAAATCTTAGATGCCTTAGGGGACTATTAGGAGCTATCAACTCTGACTTCAAACTTTGACATGTTTGCATGAGTTCTCATAGGCAAATTCCTGACATCCTAATCATCTTCTATGAAAGCTCCCGTTTCATTGTTTAAGGATTTCAAGTACAGGCAGATTTTTTTCAATTAATCTTTCTCTTGGAAAAACACCCAACTGATTTCACAGAAATTTTTTCCATTACAGTACTTCGTGCACATTTGTGTCTCATTTTATTCATCTACTGCTGTTCTTCCGAATGTCTCCTAATCCTTATGCAGACAGTAAGCAAGATAAGTTTTAGCCTTACTGGTGAAAGCTTGATGAAACTGATGAGCAAACAATAATGGGCAATGATAGGAGTCATTTAGCCATACTGTATAACCTGTTTTTCCTCTAATAATAAATTACTGATAGAAGTTCAGTGGCTTGGGGAAAGTTGTCTTTAAGATGCTTGGGCCCAAATTATTATAATCTAGAGTTTGAAGAGGTTCCTATCGATATTTCATTTTCAAATCAGAAGTGTGAACGTATTGTTTTAGACTTAACTTCTTGTATGCTCCTTGCACAGTTTTATTGTAGACTATTAAAAATACTGCCACTATCTGCTTAAGAGAATTAAGGTGATTAGTGCTGGAATAAATGGGTAACCATTGCAAATGGATACATTAGTGAATATCTGATCTGTATCTTGCATGAAAGACCTCTCTGTGTATATTACATCCTTGGTGATGGATCTATCTCTAGTTAGAATGTTTTTCTCAAGGTAACTTTGGATGAAAATAGATGTTCTTCCAAAAATTGATAGAAATCCTATGTTTGTGCATTGTCGGTAACTGAAGCAAGTTGGATATAAAAATTTAACCAAAATATCTTTCACCTTAATCTCATGGACAACTAGAAAATATGCAAAAGAGAAGAGGTTAGTAGCCTCAAGTGTTCTGAAAACTCAGACAAATATTTCATATACATGTGAATCTGTTAAGTGTATAGGTTTTGAAATAGGCTGGTTTAGCGATTTAAAGTTGAATTTTGTAGTGGTTCTTTGCTTCCAAATACTAGGTTGAGCCATTTTCTGTGGGTCAGACAGAGCTGAATGTCGTGGGTCTTTGTCCTGTTCAAATTACTATTTCAAATTTTTATTTATCTTTTTCAAGAAGTTATTCTGTTACCTCCCTCTTTGCCATACTCTGGTACATTGCAGTTGGCTCTCTTGACACTCTTCACGTTTTAGCCCCTTGTTGCCTGTTGTGATGCAGAGGTACTAAGAGTATGCTGTTTGTAGGAGTGAAGAAAATTGCAAAAATCAGTATGCTCTCCACAGTCTTTTTCTAAGCTGGTGTGGTATGCCTCTTTTGAGGGCTTGCTTGTGCTTGAAAGATCATGTCCTATTTAATGAGTAGAAAATTTCCTGGCTCTTGCATTTTAAAGAGTCATGTTGTATTTCTTAGTTTTATACTTCACCAGCAAGAATGTTTTCTCTTTGTCAGTTCTTAAGAGATTCTTGTTTTTGATTAGGAGTTGTGTGAATGGCAACATACAGTTTATTTTTTGTCTGATGGAAATGTTGTTTGTAATCACTTACAACACCATCATCATCTTGTATTTGTAACTTTTTATTATTCCTATGAGAGTATGTAATTATGATGGAAAGGCTTATCATGCAATAAACATTTTCAACTGTGTATTGCAGAAAATACTTTCAATGCTTTCACAACACTTCAAGAAAGAAGCAAGTCTTCTATGTCAACAAGTAAAGAAAGTAACCCTTAGCTTCTTTAAAACAAATTTTCCAGCTGTACACTTTACCTGGAGTTTGCACGGAGGCTTTGGTGTGACTCTAAATGAAGGAAATACCTTTTTCAGTATTCTTAGTATGCTTTCTGTGCCTTTATAAATTACTTGGTGTTGTGAGAAAAAGCACAGGGGTAAGGAGCTTTGTAAGGACCTTTGCTCCTTTTGAAACCAGCCTCTAAAACACAACTAGACAAAGCCATGGAAAGAAAACTCATCCAGAGCTATTTGAAAGTGCCAGAAGTGCTTGAGGCACTTCTGTGGCAGAATCATTGAATGCTGAGTTTTCAGGGAAGGCATTATTATCCACAATCTGCATTTACATTGTTTTCCTATGCACCTGTGTAGGCCAAGCTGTATCTCCAGTTGTTGAGTCTCCAATAAGACCAGCAATTCCTATACTATGATCATCGCTATTTTTAAAATTTAATTTCAATTAAATTGAATTTAAATGTATAAAATTATTTAAGATGGACTTTCTTTTTGTGAAGTGTGTGGGAAGGCAATTTGACCAGATCATCTTCTAGATTTATAAGGGAGGTATTCATAGTGTACTTGCAGAAAAGAAAAACTCTGGTAAGCCTTTTACCTTTACTACGTTTTAGTCATGGCTATGTTATAAATGAAAATAATAGGGATGATTGTATTATCAGTCAGCTTTGTATCAATATTGAAGTCCATTTCTGGTGGAATTGACATTACTGAATGGAACAGATTTTTTGACTCCTAAGAGTCAAAAAGCATTAGAGAAATCTCCCATCCTTGGAAATTTCTGACTAACCTTTTCCATTTACCAAGAAGAAATAGACTCAAAGTAACAAGGGGAAAAAAGAAAGACTGCAGTCTCTTACTCCAGAACATGTAAAGACTGTGTTGGTTTTGGAGCATAGTGTTTAATAGGTGGCAGTATAAATCAACTTTGGTACCAGAAAAATGTCTAATTTACTTCATACACAAAGATTTTTTGCTGTTTCTTCTTTGTTTTTCCATGGGATGTTTTCCTTACTTTTTTCCCCACTTCCTCTTTTTTCTTTGTAGTTACAATTTGCAGAACTTCTTTCCTGGTTTTCTGTGCTACTGTTTTGCTATTCTTACTGTTTTTTTTTTTTTCTGTTGTTCTGTGTCATGTTCCTACCTCACCCTTATTTCCTGTTTAGTGCCGTTGCTTCCTTGCTCCTTCTGTCTCCTTGTATCTCACACCCACCCAAGCATCAATCCCACCACCCAGTCCTAGGATTTGAAAAGCCTTCCAGACTGAAGAATGGTAGTTGATATTTGAAATAGAAAGCTGTGCTGTCTAGAGGCAATTCTTGAGATGCCAAAGAAACCCCAGTCCTCTTCTCATAGCTATCAGAAAGGGATGATCCTGTGGACTTTTGGACTCTCCTGGCTTCTGGCTAATAAGTGTCTGATGAAATATATGCTTTTAAGTAATATATCTTTTACAAGCAAGAGGCACTTTCTATTTTTTTGACCTTCCATACAGTGTTGAGCTCATATATTCCTATGCTCTTCATCCCCTTTTTGCTTCTTCCTGGGCTGTTGTTAGTGAATACATTTTGTCTTTCCCATCAGCTTTTCTAGACAACTTGGGATTTTCATTACTGCCAGCAGAACTCTGAGGATGGAAGATGCTTCTCAGTTATATTGCACAGGTGTTGCTGTTGTTACTATGTACATTAATTGTATTTCAAGATTGCTACCTCAGTGAAAAAGAAAAGATGCCCGGGATCTCTGTGAAGCAGGATGTGTGTGAGACACTGGGGCATCCTCACTGGAATACAGGAGCAGTTTTGGATGGGCTCGTAGGCTGGCAAGAAGGGAAGGTGGCTCAGGTTTAGGGTGTTTGGGAGGCCTGCACCTGGAGCTGCTGGTGATCTGAAGGAGGGTTTCCAGGGCAGCTGGAGAGGTCGAGTGTGGAGGGTTTTTGAGTGGCCATAGCCCTTGGGCATTCAGGGAGGTCTCAAGGTTGGAAAGACTGGGGTGCAGGCATTGAGAGTCCTTTGGGCAACAGTGTGGATCTGAGACCCTGATACTGCCTGTGGGTGGGGTGTCCACGACCAGCTGGTGGTGCTGGAGTGCCTCCTCATGGACCTGTGAAGGGGTTTGGCAGCTAGGGAGGCATGTGACACGATGTGGCTGGGGAGTAGGAAGCTTAGGGTTTGTTGGCTTTTTTTAACCATATGGGTGATCAAAATACTGGGCTGGGATGTCTTGTGCAGTGATGGAGTCTCTGTGCTTGGAAATGTTCATGAGTGGACACCACACAGTGCCATCTGATCAGACTGGCTTTGGGCAGGTGTTTGGGTATAGGAGACCTGTAGAGTCCTTTCCATCCACAATTATTTTCTGATTCGATGAGATACAAAACAGACTTGCTGGATAGCTTGTAGTTTTAGTGGCCTTTTTCTAATTTGAAGGCTTTCTAATGTTGCATATGCAGCTTGGTTTATGGATAGTTGCAAATTGTCACTGTTGGCAAGATGCACACTAGCACAGAGAAAACCATACAGAAAAATAAGATTTGCCGTGCTAGGTGAAATCCTCTGGTCTGTCTATATGACAGCTTGCTAGCAGTCTTCACTATCAAACCTTTAAAAGAAAAAAACCCTAAAACAGCCAAACAGCAAAACCAACCAAACGAAACTAATCAAAAGCCAAAGGATTCTGTAAAGTCCATGTGGGATAAGATTATGTTCTTTCTCTGTTTTACTCAACTCTTTTACCAGAAGCAGTTGGGCACCTATACTTCATTAACTGTCATAAGCCCATTAAAATCAGTCCCTTCTGAGTAGACTAACTTTGGCAATCATTGCTGAAGTCTTACACAGAATGTAATGGTTTTTACTGTTTGCCACTTATTTTGTTAACTTTATATTGTCTGATTTTACCAGCTGCCCTCTTCATCCTGGAGGACAGATGTGTATCTATTAACTGTCCACAGACATGCCACAGAGACCTACAATTTTTAGTAAGATAAGAGCAAACAACAACAGTCTATTATTTATCTTTTATGGAAACCATTCTAATTCCTTTAAGTCTCTCTGTATTAGATCTTTTGTGTGGCATTTCTTTTATGTTCACTCTGATGTTAGAATTTTTAGAGATTTTTGGTATGTAGTATTATAAAGGAGGCCAAACTGCTGAATTACATAATAGTATATGTACTTACCCTGTTTTTCTCCAATCCTTTATTTTTGTTTGCCTAGATTGTATATTTTAAACAGCAACTGCACTTCAGTTTCACTGAGCCATTCATATGGCAACTGAAGCCCTTTTCCTCGTTTGATAACTGAGAATTTATAATCCTTAATAGACTATAAAAAGCTTAAATTTTCACTCCAAGAAACCTTCAGTACTGTCAGAAAGAATTAAAGAACAGGAATGTCTTGCCCATTTGAATGTCATTTGTCTTGATAGTTGCTTTCTGGAGATAGTTAAGATTAATATGAATTCTGATACGGTGTACATGTACTTGTATTTTTGTAATTCATTTCTGGACAATGACTCTCCTAAATACATTGCCATGTGTTTGTTGTTGACTTCCATTGTATGCCCTTTATATGGCATAAGTAATCCAAATTCAAGAAAGAGGAAGCATGAAATTCATAGCAAAACAGATCCACATCGGATTCTTTGATAATGAAAATTTTATGTCATAAAGCATGAAATTCCTGAAGTTGTTTGAGTTTTAATTCAGTGTAGTTACTCCTTGGAATCTAGACTCTCTCCTCTCCCACATGTATGCCTTGTTCCTTTCCAGATATGCTAATCACTGTAGGGGGTGGTAGGGAAGATGAAAAGTGTCAGTAACATAAGTTTACGGATCTATACGTGGTAATAAGAAAGTACAGACTTATGTTTTTGAAGTAAATCTGAGCTTTATATTCAGCAGCCTTGAACATTGATATCTTGAGTTTTGTTTAGGGATTTTGCTTGTCTTAAGTAGGACTTTGAGTACCAAAAATAGAATACAGTATTTATTTCAAAAAAAAGAGCAAAAAATAATTAATCCAACCATGATGGGCCATGATGTAAGATAATTCTAATAACTTATTCAAGATATCTGGTTCCACTCTTTTCCCCTCTTACTTCTCCTAGGATGTTTGGAAATGTTCTTCAGCCTAATCCAGATCCTGGAAGAGTCAGGCAGAGTATTTGGCAGGGATCATTAAAAGATCATATGCAAACAGCTGACAAAAATGTGCCAGGAAGGGACATAATATTGCCTCTTAGTTGATCAAAAGGGCTTGATGCAAGTAAACATTTAGATGTTCTTTATGATGTTGGAAAATGCCTGTACACATTTTGATTTTTCTGGAAGGCTGTTCGTATGTTTAATGCATTGCTTAACATTTAGAGTTATTCTACTATTCTGAAAACCTAATTTATTTAATTGCATGCCCATCAGATCCTGGATTGTATGTGTACCTTAAAGTGCTTTTCAACAAATGAGTCTGTAATTGTATTTCAGAGATAGCAGTCAAAGTAACAGATCTTGTCTTTACACCCATATTGGAACCTAATATGGATTTATTAAATTGAGAAGCTGCTGTAAAATTATTTTGGCTTATTAATTGTGCTGTTCACTTGGATGTGAAATATATGCAGTGCTCATCAAAGCTAAATAGTGGTGTGAACTTAAATAGAAATGTGTTATAAAATTGTACATATGCTTTTTATTAGTGAATGAAACCAAGCCCTCATTTGTTTACCCTTGTAGGAAAAGTTAACAAAGAGAAGTGCATATCTATCCATCTTGTTAGGGTATGTCATGTATCATTCCTCCCACATAAACCTGTTTTCTCTATTTTGCCTCATATTAAACTGCATGTGTTTTTGAAAAGAAAGTTAGACTTACTTTCATCTCTGTATTTGTGTTTGGTAATCCTTTTACTTTTAAAGATGTATTTTCTTGTATGATATCTGCAACACCATCTGATAATAGTGCATTAATATTTTTTTCCTCTATTTGTTGGTGAAATTGCTTTTACCTCATATTTCAAAAGTCTCTTTAAAGCTACTCTATCGTAATCCCATTGTTTCTCGTCAGACACATGTTTTCATACTGCTGTATATGTGGGGTCTGTGTGTAGTGGTTGTCATGTTCACCTCAAAATGCTCATTCTTCATGTGAAAGTGCATAAAGTTTTCCTACCTCTTTAGCTCTCAATCAGATCCTTAACTACAAAGGATCTAGGTAATAAGTGGAATCAGTTGAACAAAATAAAATGAAGCAAATCTACCTCTTATCCTGCAGAAGAGGGTGGTACTGCCAAAACTGGGTTACCACTTTGGGAATTTGTAGTTCCATGTGTGTCAGACATTGATGCAACTTCATAATTTTATTAGAAGACATGCACTGCATTTTAAGGAACAAGCTTCTAGCTTTGTAGAACAGATTTTAGTTAGGTTAGCTTCTAACGTAGGTTTTAATATATTTAAATATAATTTTAGATTGGTTAGTTGAAAATATTAGAAATAAATGTTAGATATGAATTTATTCCCCTTGGCTTTTTGCAGATTGGACAGTACAAGCATTTTAATACAACATCAAGGATGCTGGTGTAAACTAGGAAGAAATACCTAAGATACAGGCTTGTTTTATGAAGCAGATTAGCTTATTATGGAGTAGTGGTGGTACCTTTTTGCTTAACAACTGTCAGGGCATATATATTGCTATGCAGAAAGGTGCTAAATGCCTTTGATATGGATCTGGACAGTACCTTGTGCTGGTGCTTTTGATGTTTACAGCTAAAGGGAAATATGAATGTTTCTGAACAAGTTCCATGCTCTTCATCTTGCGCAGAGCGTGAACACAATAGAATAATGAAAGGTTTCAGTTCAGTGATTTGAATATTGTAAGTAAAGTAATTGCAGGCAGTGAGCCTATGGGATAAAAGTTAATTGGGGTGTGCATAGAGGTATTGAGATTTTAGTGGTGCAACAACGCCATGTTGAAACAGTATTTGTTAATTGGCTGGTGTATTTGAGGAGAAAAAAATCTGCCTGGTTTTAAGATGGTTTGTTTTTCTTTCATTTGCACTTGTTGCTTAAATGAGAGCTCATTATTCAGGTTTAACAGCTAGTAATTGCTTTGAAGGCTCTAAGTGTTACTGAATCAGCACTAGTACACTTAAAGTTATACAGATTTATATACAGATTTACTGTGTTAGTAACTTTTCCATAAATAACTATACCATTTAAACTTAGCCTGTTAAGGGGTCTTCATTTATATCATCAATAGTGAGGGTGGTCCCTCCTTTTCCCTTTAGTAGTTCTGTAAGTACTTTTCTTCATTAATACCAGTATCTGCTTCATTTGTCACTGTTGAATAGAAAAACTGTCTAGTTTTAGTAAAGTGGCCTTTATAACAGCTTGTGCATAAATATTTTGATGACTAATGGTTTTTGAGCAGATGAGAATCTTTTAAATTCACTGACAGGAATGAGCTAATAGCTCTTTTCAAAGTTAATACTTTATTGATATTTTGTAAACTTTTAAAAAGTGATTATATTGAATAATACTAAACAATGTAGCTTTTTGTCATTTAGCTGCAAAGCCTAAATGCCTTCCAAATATTAACTATTTGAATATTCATTAATAGTCATCAAAACCTCATCTTTGTACAAATGTATTGACTGATCTGGTGAAGTGTTTATGGTTTTTTTTTTTTTTTTTTTTGTTCCTTGGCTACTCTAATAAAATAGCTGTATTTATCTTAACAACTCCATGTGCATTACATTCTGTGTACTTTCAAGAGCAGAATTAAGACATTTATAAATGTAGCAGGAAGACTGCTGCTTGTCTTGTTTTTTTAAATCTGGCCTAAGAATACACTAAGAATACACTAAAAAGTGCTGGAGTGGTTTTAAAAATGTGTTCATGCCCATGGTACATGTATGAAAATTGTCCTTGCCTCCTTTACAAGTACAAGAGTTTCTAGAAGGGAATATAATCACTGTACTCAATCTTAGCCAGGGTCTGTTGCTATTTGCAAATGTCTTCTCGTTTTCTCTAGGAAGTGAATATAAAAGGAGCTGTCGTGCATTAAGTTTCTTAAACTGGTACCTCTGCTTTGCTGTCTCAGACCTGAGACTCTGCGTAAGGTGGTTCACCCCTTTTTGAAGCTATATGCCACAGGATTGTCCTCTTGTATGCCTGAACTTTGTTGGGGGTGGATTTTGTTGCATTTTGTAATGTACACCTGTCTGTAGGGACCATGGCCAGGGGGAAGGTAAAATGCAGACTTATGGAAGACAAGGCTGGATGATTGTGGATGTTTAAAACTTGCTGCATAGCCAAATAAACACTTAATAACTGAGAAATTTCATAATTTTTTGCCCTCTCTTGTAACCTGGCTGAGGGAATGAGACAGATAGCTTTCTGTGGCATGCTTTGAAAGAATCAATTTTAATCCTAAAAGCATGGGGCAATGCAGAAGTCTTGTCAACACCTGACAGTCTTGTTATGGATCATTCTTGTTGTGGCTGCTGCTATTAACCACAAGATGGTGCAGTAAAATGAATTGCGGCTTTCATGTGTTCTTGCTTGCAAGCCAGTGATGCACGAATATTTAGCTATCTGTTGTGGGGAAAAAAATTCAAAAGAAAACTTGTAAAGATGAACTCTAGAGGTAGTAATATCCTATTTTTAGAAACTGTTCTGAGTGGTGTTCAGTGCAGAGATGCTTCTTCCATTGGAAAGTGATTAAACAGAATAACAAAATTACTAAATTAAATAGTGGATTGTTTAAGAATTGAATGTTACTAGTATTGAACTCCATTTCTTTTATAGATGTAGTCTGTGTGTAAAGGAATATTTAAAATAGATTTATCCATGATTTAGGTGTGATTGTGATGCAGAAACATTTTTCTTCTGGATTCCAAATCTCTAACTCTCTTCCTGTATCTTTATGGCCTTGGTAATTTTTATTTTTGTAGTGAATGAAACGGTTATTTGCTGTGTATTTCCCTTATGATTTGCACTTCATCATAAATGGATACATGCCAGACTGAAATCAAAACAGCTGATTCTGGGCCCAACTAAGGTACAGGAGTGTCCTCTTGCAGTACCACCCGAGGACAAATGCATGGTAGTGCAGGATCCCAGTGGTACTCTTCAGTAGCTTTACTGATAGAATACCGTTAGGAAGTATCCCTCTTTTTTTTTTTTTTTGTTTCTTGAGCAGAAGATGTATTCCCTTCCACTCTTTGAGTTGAGACCAAAGAAAAGTATCAGACCCCCTCAAGGCTATTGATGTCTTAGACACTGTTTTAACTCCTTAAAGATAACCACAGAAGGCTGCATGCATTTTCTTTATTGGCCTCTGTGTCTGTCTTGGGCCTTCTCAGTGAAGACAGAGGAGTTTGGAGATAGCCGTCAGCATCTGTATTTTCTCATAGTTCAAAAGAGAGATTCTAACTCTAACTTGGGTGGGTCATTTTGGGGGAAAAATACTGTTCATCTGAAGTTTTAGGCAGCTGGTGTCTTCAAAACTCATAGCAACTATGTCAGTAATCCTTAGCACTGAGCAGAGATAAAGCACTCTTGCTTCCCTCCTGCAGAGTGCCGCCCCAGCACTGCAGACTGGCACTGTCTCTGCAGCAGAGCCAGGCAAAGGTGTGTTTCGGGTGATTATGGAACCTGATCCTGGTGTGGGAAGAAGTGAAGATGTTTACCCTCGGAACAGTTAGAGGTCTCTTCTTGTAGAGTTGGTAGAGTTCTTGCAGTCTCCAAGTCAACTTATACACATGACATGCTTCCCTCTAGCTGTGTTTGCACTCTCAAGCTAGTTTGCTGGCTAGCTGAGTGCTGTTGTTGATGGTCATAATTCTTTAATTTTCTGCATCAGCAGTGAAGTCTTACTGCTGACAGAATGTAGTTTTTCCTTCTTGCAGGAAGCAACCATGCAACCATGATCATTCCCTCTAAGAAAAGCACCAAGAAATATCCTTGATGCATAGAAAACATCAGTTATCTCAAAGTACTTTTATTTCCACAACCAAGAGATGGTGACAGATTGAGTCACCTTTGTAAATGAGACTCTTGGAAATCCTTGTATCTATTTATACCATAAATATACAATTCAATCATTATTATACCAATACTGTAGGTAACTTCATTTGATACCCCCTGCAATGCTTTGATACTGTTGAACAAAGCTTCACCTGTTGTTTTTCTTTCTAGTTCTCTATGTGATGGAAAGAATGAGCATGAACAGATCTGTGAAGAGTGGATACGAGTCCACAGAGCACTTTGTCATTTGCAAGGACTGCTTATGTTCTAGCAGTGAGTCAGTCTCTTTGTCTATAGAACTAGTGCTTAGTGATCTTAAAGCATTAAGATTTATTTGACTACCTTACATGATCTGTCCACATTAGAACAACTCTTGTGAGGTAAGAGAAATGATTGAATCCTAATATTTCTTCATCTATCCAGCAAAATTTTATGGTGGTGTTAGATACCTTTTTGGCAAAATGTGAGGAAAATTAAAACTTGCCTTTTTTTTTTTTTTTAATAATTCTTTAAAGTGATATTTTCTTGGTATTCTTATGGTTACTTTGTGGATAATTTTTTTTTATTTAACACTGGCAATGCAACTAATTACATGGCTTCATCAAGGAAATTAGGTGTATAATTTTCCCTGTTTTCTAGAATGATGCCTAAATATTCCATTATGTTGTGATCAGAAAGAGTATTCTACTGTCCTAGTCAACTGAATTTATTGTTCTTTTTTTACTTTTTTTTAACTGGCTGTTCTCACTGCAGTACAGAAGTAAGTATTTTCTCTGGTGTGCGGTTTTTTATTATTTTTTGTGTTTTATTGAGGTATCTGAATTTGACAGAAGCCTGGCTACCTGAAGTAATTTTCTTCTGTTGTCATGTCCATGGTACATCCGTTTCCGGACTGGCTTAGTTGGTGTGTCAGACTGAAAGGTGATACAACCATGGTGACTGATTCCCCCTGCCTCGTGGTCTACAACATGAAAGTAGACTGATCTAATGTCAAGGTTGTGTCTGTGGGGTAAACACCTGTGGAGAATATCCAGATTTTTGACAGGTAGATATCAAGAACACAATCTTTTTCAATACTCCAGAGGGAACTTTTCTGTGGATCACTTCTCCCATCTGTCTTGCAAGAGGAAGCCTCTGAGGAGCTGGATAATTGCATATAAGAAACCTCAGAAGGTACTTTGAGCACATGCTTGTTTTTAGCAGGCCAAACTTGATAAAAGATGGGAAGACAGTTTCCTAAGGGCCAAGGGTTTGAGTAGCTGTGGAGCTGTGGCATTGTTCTTGAAACTCCTTTAAAACCTGCTGCAGGTAGAAAATACTTTATCCCTTTCAGTCTTTATGCCTCTGGAAATGTTTCCAAGATGTGTTTGAGAGTGGGAAGGAACCTTTGTGTTCAATTGCTGCTTACTGCTCAGCAAGCTGACAGTTCATTGTCGATTCCAGAGGGTGTCTGAGGGAAAAAGCTGTTTCCTAAGGAGTTAGCTCCAGCGTGTGTTGGAGTGCCACAAACCTGCAGTGACAGAGCTGCATGGAGTCTCACTCGTAGTTACCTACCTGACTATACCATACCTGCTTTTACTGGTGCTCGAGGTGGAAGCCAATACTCTGTGGGAGAGCTGGTAACAAAGCTGCTTCCTTACTGCAAGGGAGTTATGTTTTACTAGTAAGTGTAGTTGCAAGTCTGTACAAACTGCTAAGTGCAATAAATTGATTTAAGTCCACAGAGGACTCAGTGAAGAAATGGGGAAAATATGACAGCTTTGACTTCAGAGCAGATGACTAGTGTTTATCTTTTACAATTTCTAAATGGAAACCAAACTTGTATTTGCCAACCATGAACCGTGTATCAAAGACTTCCACAGCATAAGGAAGCACTGCATAAACATATGAGGTCTTTTAGCTTTAACTAGACATCTTGTAATTAGATTTATGTAAATGTATGATGTCTTTTAGCCTTAACAGGACATTCTGTAATTAGGTTTATGTGAATGTATGGTGTCTTTTAGCCTTAACAGGACATTTCATAATTAGATTTATGTAAAAGAGAAGAAACACAGGTTTTGTGTTTTGCTGTTTGAGCAAGGTTTTCTAAACAAACGTGATTCTCTGCCCTAAGTACTGTGCTGCTACTAGACTAATTAATCATTTCCATGCTGGAGAGGGATCATCAAGGAATGACCTATAGCTTTGAAACTTCCTGAAGCTACTACTTGTGTATGTTGCTGAATAATTAAAACTTAAAATCAGCATTTTCTTTCAATTGCTGAGTTGTATGGCTTTGATCAAATTCTGTGAATGCAGACTGAATGACTTGCAAAGTTAATAATGTACAACTGCTGCTTTATTGCAACATCTGTACTTGTCGGACTGTAACTAGAGAGGTGCCAACACATTAACTCAATACACTTTCTACCTGAAATATCAACTTAATTAGGATCATTTATCAAAATGACACTTGTTTCATAAGGCCAAATCAAATTGATTACTATTGTTTCTGCTGCACTTGTGCCAGCATTAAGAGCAGTACTTTCAGAAAAAAAGGTGTATAAATATATATCTTGAATTACATGAAAAGGTACTGCTAGAGGAAGAACAAACATTTTAAGAGTATTGAAATCTATAAAAGAAAGTACAAAAATCAAAACAATGGAGTTGCTTAGATAGTCTCTGTGATCATCTTATCTGACTAGTTTGCCCTCATATGACAGGGAAGAGCAGGGAAAAATTGCCACTGTTTTACAGATAGGGATTTGAGAATCAGAGACACTAAGGCTCAGACTTTGAAATGTGTTTACTCACCTTAATGGCTTGTGGTGAGATTAGGAGGTAAGTGTATATTTGTCTTCCAAGTTTCTGTATTTAACTGACGTGAAAAGCAACTGAAGTTAAACTAAATATTTCATGTTTTGGGAAAGTACTAGTCAAAAACCAAAACAGTTTAAAATTCAAACAGCCAAAATACTAATTTATTTTACAGTGGGGTACTTTCCTAGTGTTTAAGTGAAGGCTGTACTGAGTAGACATGTTTCTTAAAACTGAATTCTGTTTGGATACTCTTATAGATGTAATGTGACATGCTCTCTTTTCAAATCCTTTTAATAGTATTGTCTGACACCACCTGTGACCTGACTTACATATCATTAGGCTTGTACGTTTAAGGTTGTAAAGTTGGAGTGACCCTGTAAGCCCTCCAGTTCCCTTGGTAACTCAGAATTCAAAGTTTTAAAAGTGTGTAGGATCAGCTGGGGAAATCTGAGTGTTTAAGTAAATCTAATAAAACCACAGCTAAGAGAGAAAGCAGAACATTGCCATTCTGAGTAAGGTAATGTTTTCTCTTTAAATATGAGGAGCTCAGAGATGGGATTGAGTCTCCTGTCTTTGGCTTACCAAATTTTGGTGAAGGTATGAAAAGAAATATTAGATGCCATCCACATGACCTCTAGCGAGCTCTTGAGATGGGATATTCACAAGATAGGCATGGGAAGAATAGAATGGCTCAGAAAAGTTGAAGGCATGTTGGGTTCAAAATTCTTTTGCAAACGGTATCCAGCACAGTTTTCAATATTCCACTTTTGCAGGGAATTACTGTGTAGTCCTGATGCTCACCCGTCTAAAGACATCAGTAGTTAGTTTGTTAATGATATGGATGTTTGTGACAGAGTTGAGAGCATCTGCTCGTGTGCTGGTTTAAAAGTAAATCGGTGGGAGAAATGAACCCAGCTCGAGAGATTACAGGTCAGAGTTACAATGTACAAAAAAGATTACAGTGAAGGACTGAGTTCAGGGCTGGTTCTGCACTACTCCCTGTGTAACCTGCTAACATGAGCCCCACAGTTGAAACATGGAAATAATTCCTTTACTTTTCAGTTTTGCAGAAAAAAGATATAAGGCTGCAGTTGATCACAATTTGATGATGTCAAGCTCTTTTGATGAAAGTCATTATATTGGGCTGTATAAAAAGCAACATCACCTGCAAGCATGTGACATGTGTAGGAAAGTTTCTCCTCTGTTCAGCATTGGTAAACCCTCTGCATTATTCTGCCCATTTTGGACACTGTATTTTAGGAGACAGAAGAACCAGGTAAATACAATGTAGAAGAAAGAAATAAAAATACTCAGTCTGGAGTGTGTGATTTCCAAAGGAGGAACAAAGAGATGAGACAGTGTAGCCTAACCTATAAAAATTAGTATATTGATATAAATTTTAATACCTACTTTTATGCTCTTTTTTTTCCTCTAAGACTTTTTTTAATGCTTAGCTGGTGAGTATCTCATTTCAAGAGCTTACAGAGCTGATGTAGATGACATAAATTGTTTTTTTTATACTTTAACCAAAATTTGCTAAGGTCATGAGATTCAAGTCCTACCTCTGAAAATGGACTCCTTCACATCACTGAACTCCTCCTCTTTAGAGAGGAGGAACCATTATTCAGAAAAATACAAATACAGCTGAGAACTTGTATATTAATATTGCAGTGTAAATATGGCAGTGTAGAGAGGAAAAAACTTCATTCATCTTTAATAGACCTGGCAAGAAGTAAAAACAAAAAATTGCAGTAAGACCTTTTTCTTTTTCCCCTAAGGGTTAACAGACCCTTAACAGCAATACAAGTCAACCCCTGGGTTGTTTTGCCTGAAGATTTGTTTCCAGTGTCTGGAGTCTTCAGGAACAAAATAGAAAATACATTTATTATGACCAATAGATCTATTTGTCTGATATTTGAATTTTAGTTGACCTTCATGACTTAAGCTACTGCTTTTTGGGGCCTATGTGCAGTCACTTTGGAAAAAGTGCTAAACCATGTGTAAATAAAAGAGTAGTAGTGATTGAAAGCAAGTGTAAGCCTTATTGTTGAGACATCTTCAAGCGTTAAAACAGCTGTGAAGATTAATTTCTTTTATTTCAGCGGCAACTCAAATATAGAGATCAGGCATATTAGATTTACACACTGGTTTTCTACTTTTATGTTACTACATGTAAAGAAACTTCTTAGTAGAGCAAACAGTTTTCTCTTGAAATGATGAAAAAAAGGAAGCACCAAAAATTCCCTTGTGTTCAGTCTTTGTTTTATGTTTGTGACATTGCAATATGCCATAACTATTTTTCATACTAAAAGAAGAGAAAATTGTTGCTACATTGGTTTTGCAACTGAAATTGAAAATACGCTTTGTTCTGGCCTATTTATTTTTAATTCTTTCTCTTTGGTTCTTTCTGCCTCTAGCAAAGTATCACTTCGCCCTAGCAAACTATTACAAGAAACAATATCCGTGCTGCTGGTTTGCCCTATTCCATCAGCGCACGAATCTGCATCAAAACCATCAGTAGTGACTTTTCTGTTGCACTCACATCACTTACTGAATTGCCCTATTGATAAATTTTCTGCACTGATGTCTTGTTTACCAACTCTTTTTGCCTTATTATGGATGAACTTAGCCTTTTGTTTGTTGTGCTCTTTTCACATGTTCAGGGGCTGAAGTGTCCCTTGTTATCAACTGCTGGAGTATATCCAAAGAAGGGCAATGAAGCTGGCAAAGAATTTGGAGCACAAGTCTTACAAGGAGCAGCTGAGGGAGCTGGGGTTATTTAGCCGTGGAAAAAAAGGGAGGCTCAGGGGAGACTTTATTGCTCTCTACAGCTACCTCAGAGGAGATTGTAGGCAGCTGGGGGGGTTGGTCTCTCAAGTAACAAGCAATAGCACAAGAGGAAATGGCCTCCAGTTGCACCAGGGGAGGTTTAGATTGTATATTAGGAAAAATTTCTTCATGGGAAGGGTTGTCAGGGTGCTGAGGGAAGTGGTGGAATCACCATCCCTGGAAGTATTCAGAAAATGTGTGGATGTGGCACTTGGTGACATCATTTAGTGGTGGACTTGGCCGTGTTGAAGATCTTTTCCCAGCAAAACAATTCTTTTATGTGTATCGGGGTGTAACCTCAGCCAGCAACAATATGCCAACGTAGCTGCTCGCTCACTCTCCCCCCACCCACTCCCTGCCAGTGCGATGGGGAGGAGAATCAGAAAAAGGTAAAATTCACGGGTTGAGATAAGAACGGTTCAATAATTGAAATAAAATATTATACAATAATAATGATAAAAGTAGCAACAATAATAAGTGTAATGAAAAGGACAGAGAGAGGGAGGAATAAGACAAAGAAGACGACTGATGCACAATACAGTTGCTCACTACTTACAGGATGATGCCCACTCAGCCTGTCCCTGAGCAGTAATTGGCCCCTCCCTGTCATCTTCCCCCAGTTTATATACTGGGGATGACTTTCAGTGGTATGGAATATCCCTTTGGCCTGTTTGTCAACTGCTCCTATCTGTGGTCTCCTGGCTTCTTGTGCACCTACTGACTGTCAGAGCATGGGAAACTGAAAAGTCTTTGACTGAGGGTAAGCACTGCTTAGCCACAACTAAAACATTAGTGTGTTATCGACAATATTTTCATACTGCATCCAAACCACATCACTGTAGCAGCTACTAGGAAGAATATTAATTCTATCTCAGCTGAAACCAGGACAATGTGGCTCTTAGGGATATGTTTTAGTGTCTTAGCGGTCTCAACAACAAGGGTTGGCATTTTCAAGAGATGACCTGCCTGCCTACCTGCAGTTGACCTGGTTTGAAACTTTCCATTGATTGTATGAGCACCAAATAGGCTGAGTGTGGTATACATCCATTTTGCTTCATGGAAGCCCTCCAGAATGCAAACTCATCAGCACAAGAGGTTTAAACATGATAATCCCAAACAGAGTGACTGATATATGGCCAAAATACTCTCTATTTTTAAGATTTGTATTCGTGTCTGGGCTGCTTTTGTCATATCATGGAGCTGGAATTGAAGTACCTGAAAAAACTCGTGAATCCCTTTTTGGAGGTATTTTCTCATCCAAACAACCAGTTGGCTTGTTTTGCCTTGAAAAAGTTTAAGCAACTAACTAGCAGTTCTGATTAATGTTTCAACTACACTTAATCATGGAAACATGCCTTCTTTGAAATGTTCTGAGTTCCTTCTAGACAGTTGCAAATACTTAAGGAAGACTTTTCTTTCACTGTTCTTAATGGTTGAATCTTTCTTTTTCTCATTTTATATTTGTGTGGTACCACTGAACGCCATATTTCCTCCCTTGCTGTTTCAGGTGTGCTGTTTCTTTGTGTGTACATAGAAAAAGGATCTTCGTTGCCAGCAGTATGAATTTAAGGACTGGGTGGAGGGGAGAGAGACCCTAGCTTGTCAAAATAAGTACTGCCCACTAAAACCTGGGTTAACAAGAATGCTAGCAAAGTAGTAGATCTTTCTTTTATTACTAAGTCCTGATACACATCTGTAGGATTTTTCCTGACGTGTAAGCTAGGATTATGGGCCCATCCCCAATGTTGCAAAGGTTGTGAAGAATTGGCAGGGTTGTTATCAGTGTATATGAGATTAATAAAAGTTTAGATTTTTATGAGAGAGATGCTGCTTTGTATGAGGGGGGGTGAAATGGCAATCACTTCATTTTGATAAAAGATTAAAATGGTTTAATCATATCAAGAACATCCTGAAACAGAAAATCTAGTGGCATATGTTTACTGTAATATCCCATTAAAGGAAGTAATTTCTACTGTAACTAAAGCCATCATGCCTGAAATGATAGAAATTGGGATAATTCACTTCCTGTGACTGTAATTGCTGTACTAAAAATTCAAAGTGAAATTCATGCAGTAGGAAAGTAGCGATGATGACATTTGTTACAGCTGTGAAAGTTCATTGGGATTTTATTTAGATGATACTTGAGTGATGTTATTGAATCAGTAAGATAAAAGCTTGGTTTCCAATGGACTCTAATTTGTAAATGACATACAGGAACTTTGGGCCTGTTCTCTTCAACCTATCTACAGTACGTATTTCACTAAAAGAAACTGGATTGAAAGCATAAGGAAATCTTTGCTCTTAAAAAGCAAAAATTGAACAGGTATTCAACCTGACCCATTCTGTGATTCTGTGACCAGTCTAACTTGAAGGAATTTGAACAGCACATGCTGTTTACTGGTCTGTTCCTGAAGTGGGACTGCCAAGGGCTTTGGTTCCACTTGGAGATCTACTAGTATCTTTTACTGGCTATGCTGTTAATGAGCTCAAAATCAACTGTGAAAGTGGTGTGGTTTTTGTTTAAAAAAAAAAAAAAAAAGGTGTGCAAGTAAACACTTAAGATGATTTATTGCCATATGAAAAAGAAGTTAGCTAAGCTTCTAAATCTGATAACGCAGCACTATATATAAAATATTTTTAAAAAATTACAAGTATTTGTTACTATGAGTAATTAGTTAAATTTCTTCCTTAAATAAATTAATAGTTAAACTGTCTTTCTAGATTGTTGTTGTAGAAATAAAGTAGCTGATGGATCTTTCAGAAGAGCTTATTAAGTCTCTTCTAGACATTGCTGTCAAATACTTGTCCTTTTTTTTTTTTTTTTGAGACACATTAGGAGTGGGTTTTGTAAGAGAGAGAAGAAAAAGGTAGTTGAGTTTTTTAAAAAAATATTTATTTTTTTTTCCAACTAAACATTTCATTGTGTCTGCAGGTTTCCATTCCTGTAACTAGAACCTATGTGAATCAACTGTTGCCTCTCCATAGCCACATAAAAGGAGAGGGAAGAAGACAACAGGAGTTAGTTGCAAGTTAAAGGTGTTTCATATAGAAACTTTTCAAAAGTGCATTTGTTGCCAGTGAAAGATGTTGCTGTTCTGCCAAAAGCCCATCTCTTTCAGTGTTTCCCCAATGCCTCATACTTACGTCCTGCTGGAGATGTCAGTCAGTGGCTGAATGTGGGTGTTGGGAGTGTTCCTTGCTTCTAGAAAGGATTATTACATAAAACTCCATAATTGAAGGGGAAATGGACAGCAATCTGCTATACCTCTTAGGCCCACACAAATCTAATGGGTCTAATTTTAGACTGATTGTTGAACCATCATGATTGTAGCACCTCTTCACCTCTCTTCTTCCTTCCAACCAGCTCGTTCTTCCAATATGCTCAGTATTCACAGTCTGTCATATTTAAATTTTGTGTTGAAAGTTATTGTATATGTGGGGCAGTTCTGAGGAGAAAGAAGGCCGCTGTTGGCAAGGAGTGTAGAATGGAAGCAGACTCATGGAATGGTATCAGCGTGGTCATAATATGTATGAGTGTATCTTGATCTGACTTTGCCCCTACTTTTGTGTAACTCAGGTGTTTAGATTTCCCCTGAGAATTATGTTTGAAGAGATATGAAAGATGAGATCTCAAAAGGTATGGAAGCATCAGAAAGTTCAAATGTTTATACGTATTCCTGGTCATGCCAAATTTGATCTTTTCTTGTGGCCCTGATCACTTTATTTCACAGAGGAGGTGCCTTAGAGGCATCAAAGTGAATCTAAGGCCCAGTTTTTAACTATTTTCAGTCTAAAATTGAGCACTGTGTTGTACAGATGCGTCAGGGTACAATACAAATACTTGAGTCCAGGGTATAGTAAGCTGAATTTTGTCCATGTTAGCGCAAAAAAAGGATTTTCCATCCTATGTTAAACAAGATAAGAATACTGCCTTTATACACAGTATTGCAACCCTTGCTGGCAGCTCAAGTACTACTTCTGAAGTACAGGCAATCCTCCTTCAGTGCATCACTTGTTTGTTTGTTTTTAAAAAAACTATGTTGTCATTGGAATCAGATGTGGGATTTCAGGGAATAATACAGATGACTGTGAGGTAAAGGGGTAGGTATTACAATGACATTTATTTCAGATCTGTAGTTCTTGTACTATGTTAGCTGAAAGTGGTAGTTCTAAGTGGACTAGGCACCCAGAGAGTGCAGCTGTATGTGTTTAGGAAGGTGTGTCATATGCAGACAGTATCTATCTAGAGGAAGCTGTCATAGGAATCCTAAAAGGCAGTCAACCTCACTTGTGTCCAGGAATTTGGACTCAGTAGCAATGACAGGCTTTCTTAGAGAACTGAAAGGTTTGGTGTAGCAAATTCATATTTATGCCTAAGCCATATTTGTATTGCACTGAAATCATAAAACTTCTCTTTCCTTTTATGCTTGACTCTTACAGGTATCCGTTAAGAAAACATCAGTTTCTGAGACTATTCCACTGAATTCTGCAGTGGTACTAGTTAATAAACTTGACTTTGAGGAGGACAAGCCTAGACAGCTCAGGTTTATTTTTTCCTTTTGGACTGTAAAAAAGGGAATTGAAAGATTGTCTTCAAGTTTATGTTTCGTTATGCTTTTCACCATGGCCCCCAGAGTTTTTCCAGAGTGAACAAATGAAATGGCAAACAGATTGCAAAGTAGTGAAGACTTACCTTTGTTTCAGCAGTCTTTTGTGTTTACCTTAGTAAAGAAGATTTCTTTGTGTGTACAAACTGTATCATATGCTTATTTCTTACAGGAATGAAGACTTATCTACCTCTTAAAATATGTTTGACTTGAAAGAGTCTTCTGAATATAGTAAATAAGCAAAAATGAGATACAACTCATTACTGACTGTCTTTTCAACAAGTAGTCTAAGACACTGTCATTTGCTACTGCTCTTTTAAAATGATTCCTGTCTCCCGTCCTCCTGCTTTCCCATTTGTTTGGGTGGGCATCTGTATGAGGAAATGTCCTCAGTCTCTCGTATGATGAGGATAGCAGCAGCTGTCTCTCAGGTTTTCGTCAGCAATCTCAAGGCATATTAGAATCATTTTGGATATTACAGAAAAAATTTGGTTTATATATGATAGACACTTACCTTGCTGTTGTAGAGCTGTTGTTGTTGTAGAGTTACAGGTCAGAATGGAGTTCTGCAAAGTTTTTTTTTCTTACTTTCCAAGAGAAACTTAGAGCCATGATTTCTTTTTAGTAGTGCCTAGCATGCCTGCACTGTAATATATGCAGAATCTGAATATGCAATAAGAACTGGTCTCTACTCCAATGACATTGGGGCAATTTTTTTTTTTAATTAAGAGCTACATTTTATAACTTTTTCTTATAAGGATAAAGATGTGCAGAGATTTCAAGCTTGCCTTTTCTAGTGTAATTTGAAGCATCCAAGAAATAATGGTAAAACTTTGAGAAGTAGTCTTGGATTCTCCTGTTTTATTTTTACAATTCGTTGTAATTCCTATAAAAATTTTTCAACTTTACCATTCTTTTAGAAGCATCAGTGCTTTGGACCTTTCTATCTCTTCTGGGTACTGAAAAATGTTACTTATAATAAAATATATAGGAATTTGATGCATTTGAGGACTCTATTTTTGTCAAGCTTGTCAGTGAGCTCAAAAGTTAGTGGAAGTAGTTATCAGTGAGTATTTTTTTTTTTTCTTCTGTAGGGAGCTAGATTATAGGAATTTTAAAATAAATGTTAAAGATGTCTATATTAGTTAGGAACAAAAATGTTTGTTTACTTTTTGTATAACCTGGCGAAATCCAGAAGAAGGAGGACCCTGAAAAGTATGTGAAGAAATAAGATAATAGATAAGGAATAATTGAGAATAACTTATGTTGAAGAAGGGGAGGCTGGAAAAAGGAGTCTTCTCTACCAAAATTACTTCTTTGGATTAAATTCAGTTCAATTCTGAACTGGATATAAGGCATACTTTTTTAAGAATCAAGATATTCTTATAAAATATCCTGTTCTCCTAGATCTGTGTCATCCATAGCATCTTTTCTCTTGGCCGTTTTCTAGTATGAAAGTTGAATATTGTTTTGCTTTATTGTTGTGTTAGGTTAATTTTCAGGAACAGAATGTTAAGTATCTGTAACAAGGTGCGTTTAACATACGTTTATCAAACTGTGCTATTTTCTTTGGCAGTGGAAGTATTTTTATTTTATTGAGAAGATAAATAGATTTTGCAATTCCTTCTGAACCCATCTAACCCTGGTATATGAGGCTCGTCATAGACAAGGGAGAATTGATTTAGTTGTAGCTTCTTGTTGAAATACTTGCAGCAAAAGAAACCTCTCAGGATCCTAAGAGAGGGGTAAACTGGGTGGTTGAGTGGGAATATGACAGATTATCTGAATAATACTATCATAGATGTGCAAATTCACAAAGAAAAAAAACCAGAAATGATATCAATTAAAATCAACTGCCAGAAGAAAATTCCATATGGAACCAGTAAAGCTTAGAAAGTAGTCAGAGGACAGATTGGTTAAAGGCAGGGTGCTTTGCTATATTAGTTAAATGCAATTTTCAGGTTTTTGGGAATATCTAGTTCTTACAGAGAACATGCCTCTATTTATTGTGTTATCAGTAGCAGCGCCATCCTTACTGCAGTGTTTTGAGCATTTCTGTTTTAGCAGTGTGGTGATTTGCTCCAACTTGGAATTCAAGCCCCTAAGTTTTCCCTGCCTCAAGTCAAAATTGCTCTAGATCTTTCTTAAATAGAACTGAATGAGTTTCCTTTCTGTTTTTAATACTGTATTTCTATCCCTTAATGATCTACACAAGAATACTTTGGGTTTTTTAAGCGTAGGCAGAAATAGCAAAGCTCAAAAGCTAAAGTTTAATAAAGTTGCCTTTGCCTTTTGTTAACCTTTTAGTTATCTAATTTATGACTGGATATACCATCAAGCTGAACACCTCATAATGGCCAAGCCATTAGTTCAGTTTATTGTTCTGTGTCCTGTTGCAGCACAGAAGCATTTAGTAACTTGAAAATGATCAGTGTTCAGAACAGCAGCGTAATTAACTCCAGTAGAGCACTAGGAACAGCACTAGTCGTTATTAAAAGGCTATGAAAAGTTACTGAACATAAAACTTGATTAAAACTAAAACATTGTTTGTGGCTGGAACATACAAATGAAGGAATGCAAGTTAAGGCTGTGTCAGATGCCTTCGCGGCGGAAGAGAAAAGTAACTGAGGTAAGCTTAAAAAGGTGAGGGATGCGACGGAGTGCAGAATTCTAGATAGTGGGATGGGAGAGTCCAGAAGAGTCTTTTTCTGTAGTTGCCTTGCTATAATACTGGATTTCTCTTGGCGATCAAATTTGTTTCTGGATGGGAGGGAAAATGTCAATTTTAGGGTTACTTTCAGCCTGGTCAAAATTTGGGGTCTGTGTCGGTGGTTAACTATGTAGTGAGTAACTGATGAAAGTTCTGCTGGCATAAACTTCTCGTTTAAAGAAAATACCAGTAACTTTGAAGAAAGTGAAAAAAAAATTCTCGTCTGCATCTGAAGTTGTTGATGATTAAGGATTTTGTAATGCTTGGAGTAATTGCTTTAATTAGCTATTAAACAGGTTTCAGGGTCAATGTGAGAACAAGTTTCTCTCTTTCATTTGATTTAGTAGGAGCAGTTAATGATTATTTTTTTATTATCTTTACTCTCTTCTTTAGAATTATTTACTTAGCACATGGAAGGCAACAGATATTTGCTATTATAAAATCAATTTCATGCCTGACTAAACTATCTCTTCCACCTCTGTCATTACTCTTGGTACTTGGGTTGTTATCTTAGGCTTATTTGTGTTTATACAACTAGATTGCAGTGGGCCTTTGCAATAATTATTTGGGGATTTTGGACCCTGCAGCAACAAACAAAAAAATGTTCAAAATAGCAGATGTTCAAGTATGCTTGCACATGATTGTTATATTCCTTCCTTATAGAAAAATGACTGCTTAATTTTGGATAGTGTATAAAGCACATAGATGCTAAACAATTTCAGCTATTCTTTCCCTTTAAATAGAGGAAAAACAGCTCAATATAGAAAGGAAGAATATAGAAACTATTTAGTCAAGTGAGTGTTGTAAGTAAAGGTCTGAAAGCAAGATTTGACAATCAAAGTACTGACATTTAATGTTTACCATATTCCTTACATTTCTAACCTATATCTTCTGTGTTCATATTTTTTCATTTTGAGCTGATGAATCCAGTAGTCATAAAGATTATGGAGCAGCTTTTGATTTTAGAATGATTTCTCAAAGAGTGTGTACAAAGTTGGCTGTCAGAATGAAACGTTTCCTTATCAGTTTTTTGGGATGTCTAGCATCTGTAAGTCAATTAAAATACTTTGGTATACAAAAGGGAAAGGAAAGGAGATACTGCAAAGGCGAAGAACTCATACCTGATTCCCACAATGATGAGCTGTGTGTGTACGTGATTCTGCCGCATAAGCTGAATTAGTTTGTTTCAAGTAACTCAAACAGTATTCAGATTAATACTGTAAATGACATGGGGTTTAGCTGCACTCTTGAAATGTAGGTCACATTGTATAATGTAAGACTAGATTTTTCTTCGTCAAGGTAATGTCCATCTGTTGGGATTTGGGAATTGTTTTGTTTGTTTTCTAGATGGCCTCAGTGCCTCAGAAATAAATTACTTCTACTTGCTTGTGTTTTTTTAAATAATGTTTTTTGGGGGGTAAAGAAAAAGAGTAGCTACTGTGAGTAGATTTGCACTGGAACTTGTATTCTAGCTGGCATTAACTTACAGATTGTCTCTGATAAATAACAAAGGTACAGACTGGGCCATTGTATCTTTCATAACTATGAAAGAGGAGGTTCTCCTGTTCTGATATTCTGCTTGCCAGTTCAAGTGCCCTTGCTAAATGACTTTTTCTCTTGTGAAATACTCGGCATTGCCAGTATTTTCCTATTCATTAAAGAAGAACTTGTGCAACCTGAGCACCCATGGGTGCACCTGCCGTGCATAGTGATGTAGGAGACAAACTGTCCTGGAAAATACTTAAATGAAGATATCTTCCAGCTCTCAAGTCTGCTAGACACTCACCCTGCACCATGCAGATGGGCATTGGACAAGGGGTATTCTGTGGCAGTGTGGAGGGTGCCAATCTCAATTCTTGAGATTTCTCACCTGTCCTTCCATTAAAAAAAGGTAAGGGGAACAGTTACACGGTTACAGTCTACATGTATGCCACAGTCCTATGTGCAGTTCTAATCACAAGCTAACACCTTTTCTCTGACATCTCTCATTTCTTATGCCTTTCAGTGCTTTCACAGGAACTAAGATGCTGAGTCTATCCAAGTGGGATGTCGCATAATTTTTCACGGCTGTGTTTTTTTTTTTTTTTTGTGCCGTGCACATCAGCAAAGCTGTTAAAACGGAGCTGAGAAAAGCGCTGCTTCTTGCAAGCTATTGAAATCAAGTTATAACAAGGAGTTTTGAGCCTTACACTGAGCAATTCAGAACATTAGAAACCTGAAAAACTGAAAAATGAAGTTGGAGTTGTCTAAATTGAGTTGATTGTTGCAACTGAGAAATGAATAGCTCTTTTAAAATATTGTTTCATACCTGTGGCTCTGTCTTGACCAAAGTTTTAAAGTTCCTCAGCTATAAATAAATGAGCATAAATTTTGATTTTGAGTCTGCTGTGAGGTTTTTAACTGTCCATATGTATAAAGCATAATGACTAAATGACTTAATGACTAAATGACTTCGCAGCGTTAAAAGGAGTCTTTCGGAGGACTAATATTTAAAAAACACTTATACCTACATTGCAAAGGGAATGAGTCCCTATGAGAAGATACTCCTCTCGCCACCGCATGCATACTGCAGAGGCTTGCTAGAGGAGCAAGGTACTGTTTCAGGAAATAATTCTGATTATTTATTTTTTATATTGGTTTCATTTGGTTTTCCTCCCTTCTCGGGAGAGAAAATTTCTGGTTTTTGCTTTTCTTTCTTAATAGAACTATTCATAAGATAATTGGAGTGGCCTTTCTCCCACACAGTTGATCAATACAGAACTTAAACTCATGCCAGCATCCACATTTGAGGAGATTTGGCCTGGCTGAGCCACTACAGCAGTAAATAGACCACGATGTTTTGTTACATGACAATGCTCTTCGTGGAATTGTGGTGGGACACGCTTCTCCCGTGAAGTCAGGTGCAATCAAAGGTAATGCAGTTCTGAAGCAGTGGATGTTTGGGGGCTGCTGTTTCCCTTTGACTGACTTCATATGTTTATTCATACACACACAGGTTACGAGACAGCAACAGTGGGAATAGATATAAGTTATCTAATTTCCTACCACTGACTCCACTTTTTGAATTATACATTAAATGGAAAGAATCTGAAATTGTAAGTAGAGTAACTTGGTATTGAGATTAGAGGGGGAAAAAAAACCCTAAAAAAAAAAAAGAATTTATGTACGTCCAAATAGATGGTCCTTCTAGTTATTGTTATTGGACTTTCTACATCCTGACTTGAGCCTGCTGCCATCATCATTGTGGGAAGCAACCAAAAAGAGACAGTCATTTAGAGCTTAGGCACAGCAGGAACTAACTGCTAAGAGTTGCCTTCTATAAACTTTGGAGATGCTAGATGTACCTAAAGGACCTGGATTTTGTTGCCATTAATTCCTGGGCTTGGGGTGTCATCTTTGCATTTGGTTCCGGAGCTCAGTTTTTGTGTGACAACTGTACTTGACCAGTCAGTTGAGATTTCATGGCTGAAAAGGCTGAGTGGGACTATGTAACCTCCTGAGTCTTTTGAGATGGAAACCCAACCATGAAGGCAAATTTAATTTAATCATTCTTACTATGATATCCTTGCACCATCATGGTTATTCCAGTGAAGGTTTGGCTTGTCTTAGGTTTTGTATTAAGCACTCAAACTATCTTTAAAACTGGTTTTGGCTTCATGTAACAGATGGTGACACTTCAAAACTGTTCTATACTATTATTTTTGCAATAAATTGGGGCTGGAGAGTACTTTAATTAAAATTGTGATTGTGAGGACGAATGATACCTCCTCTTTTTCACAAGCTCTTCTCTAGGAAATTGACATGTGTTCAGTGTGTTTTCTTAGGAGTCCTGCTGTTTTCATGGCTTCATCTTTCGCTTGTTGCGGATATACTTTTTAAGCAGCCTGTGTCAGAGGGAGAAATCCTGGTTTCTGTTCTAGTTGAAATTATTTTAATAGTGAGAAGTAATTAGGTTTCTGGGTTTTATTCGGTGATTCGTTAGTTGATAGTGAAACAGCCTATTGATTTTTTTTTTTTTTAAGACAGTGACTTGAATTATAAGATGTAATTTCACCTTAGCTGAGTAATAGCATTCACCACCTGTATTTCCACACCAGCTGTTCATGAGTAGGACTGAAATAGCAAGGCAGCTTACTGTCACCTCTTTGTTATATGGGACAAAGTCTGGAACACAACAAAAGAGACTGGAAAAATCCAGATAATTTGCTTATATAAGATGTCATAGAAAAGCTGCAAAGAGAAATTTCTACCATCAGCTTGTACAGTTATTGAGCTGTGGTTGAGTACCACTCAAGGTTGTTTCTGCAGAATAAGAAAGCTGCCTCTGTTGAGCTCTTTAATGTCCTGGATTGCTGAATATGCAGCCCTCTTCTCTTTGTTTCACTGAGGGACTAGCACTTAGGTAAGAGACGGCTTAGTCCTGGAGACCAGTGGTATCCAAGGTGGGATGCGTGCACACTCCATTGGGGTGCAGGAGAAAACCACCCACCACTTTTAATACCACTAGTAAAGAAAAGAAAACAACACAACAGTTCATCTAATGTCCCGAGTCCTCCTGTGTGGACTCCTCCAGTACTCTTTGGTGTTCTACATCTTGGTGGAACTTGTGGCCTAAATGTGAAGATAAGTTGACTAGAACAGTAATAGTTACCTGCTCATTTTCTTCATTGACACATTAAATTTAACGGTAGTATTCCCTTCCCTTCTGTCATCATTTTCTCCGAGATTTAACTCATTCACGTGTTGATTGAAGTCAGGAGCAACATGTCTTTTGACCTTGTGTGCTAAGATGGTATTGTCAAAATCCTTATTTAAAGGAATACAATCATTAACACAATTAATCATACATTTTAAAGTATGTAAGGTTACCCATGCTGGGGCTTTGCATGTTTTTCAGTGAGAAGCTTTTTATCATGTGTCAATTATTAATGAAATTTGTTAGTTATTACATATTACCGGTAATAGGCAAAACCCTTCCCCAACCAAAATTTGGAATGCACTTGACTGTTTTAATGCTTGATTTGTTGTCCAGTATGTATTGTATCCTTTTGTATTTGGTAAGATCTCTTTGCTTGTGAGCATCCTTTTTTGTTACTTCCTCTTTACTGTGGCTATTTATTCCTGCCTTTTTGTTATCCCCAAAAGTTAAGACCTAGAGAACTTCTATCATGCTGATTTTCTTTTGTGTGGTTCAATACTTTATCTTCAGTAGGAACTAAGTACCTGACGGTGTTTCTGTAAAAGTTTCAAAAGACTGTTGCTTGTGCGTATTATTAGATAAAAGGAGAACTGAGCACATGATAAGTTACCTTTTAAGATCGTGTATTCCAAAGAGAATCAGGTCACTTAAAACTGATGTCAGGCAAACCAGTTTTTTTTGATTATTTTTTTTTCTTTCTAAGAAGAGTTTCTGCATAGATGTTCTTTGTAAAATGCTACCTCTTTTCCTTTCACTCTTCCTTTTTTTCCCTGACTTCTCACACAATTACTGTGCTGCCGTTGCTATTGTTAGGAAGAATTGGTAGGTCTGTGGGTAGAATTAAAGTTGGTTTTATTTTTAAAGGAGGTGGTGATGTAAGCAACAGTTTATCTCCAAGCACAAGTTAAATTGGTTTTATGACCTCAATAACATCTTCACATATAAAAATGACTCCAAATTCAATACATTAATTGATGTGGAAAGAGTCCTGGAAGTCTTGTGCTTTTTTTTAGATGGGTTGAGTTGATCTGACTTGGGATGGAGATTATTTAGTCCAAAAGCTTATTGATTTGTTATTCATCATTCCACTTTTAGGCCATCTAAGTATATTCCATGTGTAGGTCTTTACCATGTTGTCTATTACACGCTGTTGTTTAAAACAGATTATAACCAAATGGTTGTAGAATACAAGCAATGTCATATAGTGCACATGGACTAAAAGTAAATACAGAAATAATTATGAGAATTCTACTAAAATTACTAGCTACTGTATATGACTAATGCTGTGACAAATACCTGCAATAGTATTATGGGCTCAGTTGAGTAGCTGCTATCTATATGCACAGGTTTTATTGACAGGGACCATAGTGCTCTAAAGCATCTCTTGGAGTGTTCTTGGCCAGTTTGAACATCATATCCAGAGAAAGGTAACAGAACTGGTGAAGGAACTATAGAGAGTATGACTAGAGTCATATGAGGAGCAGCTGAGGGAGCTGAGGATGTTTAATCTAAAGAAGAGGAGGCTCAGGGGTGACCTTATCACTCCTTACGTCTACCTGAAAGGAGGTTGTATCCAGGTGAGAGGTTGACCTCTTCTTCCAGACAGCTAGTGACAGGACAAGAAGAAAGGGCCTTAAACTGTGCCCAGGGAGGTTTAGGTTGAACATCAGGAGGAATTTCTTCACTGAAAGTATGGTTAAGCATTGGAATGAGCTGCTCAGGGAGGTGGTGAAGTCACTGTCCCTGGAAGTGTTCAAGAAGTTACGGGACTCGATGATGTTGGAGGTCTTTTCCAACCTCAATGATTCCATGATTCTGTCTTGCTATAATGATGTGGTCTGCTCTACGTGACGAACAGTATCCCCTGAATTAGCAAGTGTAGTGAGTTAAAGGAGACAATACAGGAAAGTCCTCAAATTAATTTTTGTATATTGAAACCTCACTTTTGAAGCTGAAACTACAAAGTTGAGAAGGACACAGTGACCTGCATCTGTCACTTGTGTTGCGCTGCATAAAGGTCAGTTGTGCAGTTTTATTAAGGGTTTCTTATTCTGATAATGCAACTGGACTTGTCTGTCTCACACTGGCCTTTCTAAGCCACCAGTGTGCTTGTAGCAAGTGTGAGTAGAGTCCCTCCCAAATCTTCGTTTGCAAAGCCTAGCCATGATGATTCTGATAAACAGATTCTCTTTCCCTCAGTTATTTCCATGTTTTTTTATGAAGAACTTGATATATGTGAATAACAGATTATCTTTAACACTGAATATATTTAACACAGAGTTGATTTTTAAAGGAGGTGATCATGTGTGTCAGCACTATTTTCAAACAAATTACATTAATTTAATTTGTGAAGTACTTGACATGAAACTGATGCTGGAAGACAACCTTTTGTAAACTGTTACCTAAATCACAATAACAGAACACACTCAGTACATTGGCCCACTTTTCAGGGATCTGCTAAAAATTCCTGTGTTACCTCTGGGTTAGTGCGTGCAGGTTTGTTCTTTGTGCTTGACCGCTATCCCTTGTGCCAACCTATACACATACATACTTACTCTGTGCATAGGCACAGCAGTGTCCACCCACCCACCTACACACTTGCCTCTGCTTGAAATGTGAATAGCCCATAAACTTGGTGTGTGCCAGCTAGCTAGCAGTCTCATGAGACTCTCTTCCTGCTTTTTTCCCCTCAAAGACTTTGAACAGGCCTAAACCGCAGCAGATGAGCCCTGTTTCGTGGTGTACTTTGGCCTGTGGCCGTCAGTGCTTGCATGTGTTATAAGTTCTCTGGCAATCACTCTTTGGGTGCTGGGGACTCCTAAAGGGGCAGCTGAAGTGGCTCCAGTCAATTCTTATCCCCCTTTCCGTTGTACCAGGAGGGCTTTTTGCATCTTAACATTAGTACTGATGCTGATCCCAGCCTTGAAGAAATAATTCATACACTGCTGTATGGGTCTGAGTAACTGTGAAGATAAAGGGCATGTCTTGACATCATAGGTGTCCTCTGTGGCCTTATGGGCTGGTAGTGTAAGCTTCGACACTTGGTATGTTCCATCATTCCCAGGACCTGTCATGTGTCATGATCCTTGCTTAGAAACTAGAGACAGCAGCTATTGCAGAGGAGAGGTTAAGTTTCTTCTCTGTTGAGTCAAAGAGCAAGGTGATGCCTCTGCTAATAGGGAATGGTGGATGCAATTGCATCTCTGTCCAGTGCCTGCTGTGTCACTGGCAGCAGCTAAAAGAATGGTTGAGTGTGATGTACCTGATTCTCCCTTGGGAATTCAGCACTTAGCAAAGTTTCTTTAGCCTGCCTTCAGAATATGTGAAGGCTCTAAATCTGTTCAAGCTGTCTTGTGACAGGTATTCTTGGACTGATTTTCTAAGCAAAAAAATATAATCTCCAGGACTGGGTATATATGCTGCTATCCAGAAGTGTTTATGTGCCATCAAAACTCATCCTAAGGTGTTACGAGGCCTTGTCTAAGTAGTAGTCCTGAGTGCCAAAAAAACCTGGTAAAAGATCAAGCAGCTAAAAATGAAGACGTTTGCCAAACATGATCTCAATACACGTTAATATGCAAATCATTAAGACACTCAAAAGCTGTCTTTTGACTAGTTGTGTATATTTGTATATCTGTGTGTATAGTAATTTGAGTACACAACTTCTACCTGCTAATCAAATATTGGAGTGTGCTCAGTCTGTGAACAGTTAAATGGTTATGTAGATATGCTCATACACAACACTGACTTGAGTATGTTAAGAATACGTACAGAAGTCCCTATTGCATAGCTGTGAGAAGACCAAATACTGCTTAAAAATAAAATACTCTTATCTGTCCCAGGAATTTGTTAAATTCTAACTTCCCTCAATGTCAAAGGAAATACTCGTTGTTGCCATCGTTGCAATATTAAAGGTAATTACTTTCTGTATATTTTTCTTGAGGTTTATTTCTGAAGGTATTCTATAAAAATTACTGGAGTTTCTCAGCTATTGCCATGGAACTCAACAGTTAACCTACAGATCTTGGGACAGTGAACAGCCTATATTCTTCAACAGCTTCACTGTATGGCTTAATTTTTTAGCATATTTTCAATATGTTTTTCTTCATAGCAATGACGATTTTGTTCTTTCTTCTACTCTTAGGTGCCATGCAGGGAGTCTGAGATACAATTCAAATTCTATTCCTCTTGTTTTTGTATTGCAGAGAAACTATTAACCTCTTCAAAAAAATATGGGAATAATATCTGTTACAGATATTGTTCTGCTCTGTAGGCAGATTTTGGTTCATGTTCCTGAAAGAATTGTTTTGATTCAGAAGTTGTTCTTGATGAAAAGCTTTATTTAAAATAGCAATATCTATATCTCCCCAAAAGATAATTCTGAACTCTTTTCAGTTTTTCTCTCATCTTGTAAGACATGTATTATATTAACTTTTCACAGTTTAAACTTTGGTTAACCTATTATGGTAGATTGCAAAGCAACCACTTTGTCTCCACTTTAATAACATTCCCCCTCCTGCCCCAAGAGAAACTTTGAATATTCTGTTTCTGTGGAACGAGTTCTCTTTCTGTTTGATGAAAAATAAGAATAATATAAATTACTGTTTTGTTTTATTCCCCCCCCCCCCCTTCAAGAAGCCTTAATAAGGATCTTGTTTTTATTGTTCTTGCGCAGAAATATATGGAAGTGTTGCCACTGTTGCCAGGTTATCAGCATACAGTGATAAATGAAATTCAGAGCTTGGGAAGGAGGGTATAGTAAGATTAAGTGCAAACAAAAAAAATGCTTCATGTCATTTGGGATACATAATACAATCATATCTTGCTGCCCCTTGCTCACCTCTTCTCTTTGCCTCTAGCTGCCTTTACTCTATTGGACTTTCATTTAACTGCCTTACTTTGTTAATGTAAAATGTATGAAGGTTCTAAAATATTGCATTCCCTGGTATTATGTCTATGCTGCATATGTTAAGAAAAAGGTGTAAATTTGGGACACTGCACATATATTACTGCTTTGATTCTTCCCTGCATACGCTGGAAGTTAAGGCCAAAGAAATATAGTTAAAGTGTTGCTTTGCATATTAAGAACCGAGGTTAGTTTTTTGATGGCTTCTGAAGTTGATCACACAGCTCAGTTATGTAATAGGAACTCTTTATAAAGACTTACGTGTAATATACAGATTTTTATGGGAATCTGGGATGATATAAATAATCACCAGTAGGTCTGTCTTCTGAATTAGTCATATATGAAAGCCAAGTTTTCTTTGTGTCTTTGTTGGACACAAACCTTTTTTTATCTTATTCTGAATATGGTGAATGTAGTTTTGAAGGTTAGAACAAAATTAGAGGATCTTGCATTGCCAAAGTGTCTGAAGATGGTCATTACCCCAATGCTTTCTACTTGAAATATACCAGTAAAATATACAAATGGTTGCACTGACTTAATCTAAAGTCTCGTGTTGGCAGTAGGATAGTGACTTTTTGTTGTTGCTGGACAAAGATCCCAGAATACTCTCCTAGTCTCTTGTGGTTGGAGATTTTTTTTTGTTGTGTGTTGTTTGGTTTGTTTTTTTTTTTTAAATAACTTGGAGAAGTTTTAGTCCAAAAAACCCACATCCAGTTGTTTTGTAAACATATGAAACTTCTCTGTTGTAAGTACTTGAGCAAGAGTAAAAAATAGTGAGGAGTACCCTCTATGAATTTGACACATATTAGCTTCATTTCCTTGGTTCTAAATTGGAAGGTGCGCCGAACAGTTGTTCTGTCTGCATTTTCATGCTATTCATTATCTTATAAATTACTGTCATATCTCAGTTACCTCATCTTCTGGACTGAGGAGTCCAGGTGTCTTAATGGTTCCCCATATTAATCTGTTCCATGTGTTTCAAGGCGCTTGCTGTCCTTCTCAGTAACTTTCCCCTTTACATCCTTCTTGTGATAAGAGGAATCAGAAGTGCCCAGAGTATTGCAGATGTGATTGTTCCATGAATTTATACCAGGGCACGATGTTCTCTGCTCTTGCTGCTGGATAGTTAGATTGTCTATAGATAGCAGAGTACAGTACAGTGAATCTGAGCAGATTCCAACAAATACTGCTGGGCAGTGTGTTTCCAGAGTAACTACTGCCCTTGTCTTTACTTTGGTTTTGTGGCCTTCATAAAGTGATCTATCCAAGCACCTAGTTACTCTTACACTGTAGCAGTCTTGTGTCTTTAAGAGGTTTTTGTGAAGAACACTGAAAGATGCTTTTTTTGTTAATAGTGCCTGATGAGATTTACTTTTCTTTCATGTGGAACCTCCTTTTAAGGTTTGTCCATCATGATGCTACTTTACAAAAGCTTTGATAAGTCTTTCACAATATGTTCTGTTTGTCTGTGTAGTCAGAAATACTGTTTTTCAGAATAGTTCATCTTATGGGTACATTCACATCAATGTAAAAGGTTAGAGGAATGGTCTTTGCTATCAAAAGTATGTTTTACATTAGTGTAATCACATTTGTGTAGCTTATATCACTAGAGATGATTTCTAGAACTAGTCTGACAGCATATAAACAGTGAAATGGCAAGTCTTCAGTGAAGTTCTGAGGGTCACTGAAGAAAAAGGATCTTTAATACTGTAAATGCTAAAACTCAGTTGTCTTTGGATTTATGCCCTTCACTTTCCAAAGAGGTCTTCCTCCTCTTCACTCTTGAGTTTCTTTTCTAGCATCCCTGTTTGATGTCATTTGGTGTGGCTTCTCTAAGCCGTGCACACAAGACCTCACCACGCCACCCAAAAATTTTGTAGATTGGACAGGAAAGATCATTTAGTTCAACCCCTTTCCTGAAGCAGGGCTGTCTAGATCAGGTTGTCCAGTAAAGTTTTGAATGTATACAATGTTTATATACTCAAATATACATATGCACATGATATATACTGAAATGCGCAGACATGCAGGCTGTTTTTATTTCAATTATTGTGTCAAAACTCTTTTGGCTTCACCTATGAGCATTATGTAGGTTTTTCTTTCGTAGAGATTGTAGTTTTTGTAGAATCCACAGGAACTTAATTATCTTTGAATGTCCAAACTCTTTATCAAATTTAGTTGAAATTTGCCAACAAGTTTAGAATTTAAATGTGACAAGTTAACAGATGAGGGACTGCCTAAGCCTCATTTCCTTGGAGGCTGAGACAGTCCAGGTTAAAAATGTCTCTATTTTTGGGTTCTTTTAGCATTGCCAGACTAATGTAGCATGAAGCTGTTCAACTGTGCTGGGAAATTAAGGATTGGAGTCCACTGTTTAATGTGTATTGTGTGAGTGTTGCCATTCCTTTCCAGTGATGAAAGCAGTGTATGTAAAGACTGTCCTGGAAATTGTTAAAATAAACCTTTATTAAGCGATAATGATAATATTAACAGACAGTATATTTTCTAAATCTCATTGCTGATGCAGGAATTCTTTTCCACTGTCAAAGAAGTCTCTGTATTTAGATTAAATGTGTTGGGCTCCTTTGTCACTTGTGAATCTTATTTTTCTGTTTTAGCCCTGTAGGAACTCAGTGAAGTCAGTGAGAGTGTTTCCTATCAGATTCAATTTCCTGAGAATCCATCTGTTACATCTCAGAGGAGAACATAAGAGGTAGAAGTAACTTCCTAGCAAGTACATCAACGTCAGCTCAATAGAACAGCAACTCCACAAGGGTTTGTGTCTTAAACAGTAAATGAAGTTGTTAGGTACAGCAAGAAGATTAATGTTGTGACTACTAATCATCTTGTCCTTAGCTTCTCTTAACTCTTAATTAAAAAAGCCCCAAATCTTCCTGTAATTCAGGCAGCTTCAAAGAAAACTTTGTAAAGCCAGGGATTTCGTGAGGTGTCTGGGTATGTTTAAGCAAAAAGTGGCAATCTGTGAAATAGTACAAATAGCAGTTGTGGTAGACTGTGTCATGATAGGAAAACTTTTCCGGAGGATTAGAAAAACTTTTATATGTGCAGCAAATAATAGCATAGTGTGCATGTAAAGTGTCATTCCAATGACGGACAGCTTCTGAAAATTCTTTCATGATTGAAAAACGTGGTTTAAGGTTTGGTTCCTGAGCACTGCTTGGGTGGGGGAGGATGTTTTCCTCATCTTAAAAGTGAAATAGGAGGAGCAGCTCTGCAGTGGGTAATGTCACTGAACATGTGTCCAGGCTAAAACTTCTGGTAAGAAAACCCTGCATTGCCTGCTGTGGTGAGCTTTTAGATTGCTTTCTGTGAGTGAACTTCACATGACTTTCATAGCATTGATTAATTTTGAAACATTTTTCAATATGACTAGCTTTGAAAGATGACTGTTTATGGGGGAAAAAACCAAGTAAAGGCAGTTAGATATGTATCTGTCAGAAATGTACAGTACAAGAGAAGTTGCATTTAAAAATTCCCGATTTCAGAAGTAAAAGTGTGTTTACTGTTGGACTCGAAGCCAGACTATGAAGTGCTGTGTTGCCATGTTATGGAGAAGTACAGGTCTGTTACAGTACTGCACCCTTTTGTTTCTCCTCTCTCCCATTTTTGTCTTTCTCTTCTTCCTCTTCCTCATACCCTGCTGCCTATGCCAGGTGAGTGCAAGTGGGATGAGGTATTAAATTGGTAATTTGAAATGTATGTAATGATAGGAATGCAGCATGGATGGAATTAGGTGATAAACTTCTTTCTGCTTTGTAACAATATTTTCAACTAGTGATGGCCAATTAGAGATAGTATTCGACAATTAATGGGAAAAACAAATGAGATGTGTAGTAATTACATGGTAGTTTAAGTTGTGCCTTGAATTAAGTTTAAAAAGGTATTTCAGGTACCAGACAGAGTCTAGGTATTGCTCAGTGGAATAGGTAAATCTGTGTTAAGCTTTCACACCCAGAAGTCTCCTAGCAGCAAAGGCTTCTTGAAATCTGCCTTTAGCATCTCTACTTTATTCTTCATTGTGCAAGTGGTTTGGATATGTTCATCCTGGAAGAAACACTGTTCTTACTGAACGAAAAATGAGAATTGAGTAGAACAAATTCACACTTGGATTACATGAGTTTTATCCACAAGGACATTTCATCCTGGTTTTCAGACATGGTGAAGTAGAGGTCAGAGGCTTGCTCTCTATCTGTCAGCTGACTTGTCAAATGCATCTTCCTCTTCCTAAAATAATTTCTGAAGCTATTGGCCAGTTGTCAGATTAGAAAATAAAATAAGGTTCCCAGAGGTGCTAGATTTCCTATTCTGTGATTACTGAAACTAGACACTGAAACAGTACTTTCTCCCTGTTGAGAGGGGAACCTCTCCCTATTTCTAACCTCTCCCCTCCTCTATCTTGTTTGGTATTCTGTCAGCCAGCTGGCTGGCCATCGTACAACTGCTAGACCCCTTATAGAATGTGTCAGTCTATACTGTCCAGTGGGGAATATCATAGGCTTCCTGACAAGTGTGCTTACATTCTAAATGGATGGCTCGTAATGTGAATTGCGTAGAAAACATTGTGTTTTCTGATAGAACACATCTTTTCCTGTAATATGCAACAGTGTAGTTATTTCAGGTAAGATTTTTTTAAGAGGACTGATGGTATACTTAAAGCACGGGATACTGAATAGATGTCTTTTAATTAGTTACATATATATAAAAAATAATGTTCCATTACTAATACAGAATATATTAGCTGTTTTGTAACATAAACAATAAAGTCTGTTAGGAGTGAGGCAAATGCTTTCTGTGGAGAATTATGTATAGGAAAAATACTATCCCAAAAGCAGTTGATTAACTCTTCATAATTTTACATCCTTTAATATGTTGCATTTTGACTGTTCAGCACTGAAGATAGATTCTGTTACTATGTCCCCAAATGCTTTTTTTTTTCTTTTTGAACTAAAGCTATATCCCACATCATGTTTCTGTAGGTAGCAAACCCTACAAAAGCAATACCCTGTGTCATGTTTTGTAGATTTGCTTTGGATTTTTTTTTCTTATTACATTTTCAGGTTTTCAGAGGTTCTGCAACCTACTTTTTCCTGTTTGCATTTCTGAGGCAATGTTGTTCTGTTCCAGATTTTGTTAATAAAATAGGTTCACAGTTACACACATAGAGGACAAAGCATTGTAGTATTTAATCACATCAGCAAACATTGATATGGTATTCAATAGATACAAAATTAAGAGAGTAAAATAAACATTGGGGTATTGAGTAAGAATATCAACTCCCATCCTTTAGATTCCTTACTGGGGTGATTTCCTTGCCTCTCTTTGCTTAGGGGACAGTAATAGCAATGGGCTTCACAGCTGTTGCCAACAATTATTAAAATAATTGAAATTGTATCAGCTTGCTCCAATAATGAATGTAGTTCTGCTTTATCTTTGTGAAGGATTATTGTACATTATACTGAAAAAGAATTGTTTGAGATCCTAGAATTATCTGCTACCTCCTTTTAAACTGCATGATAGAATCTGTGAAGATGTTCTGTTTATTCTTGCAAACATGATATTACTGCTACTCTTGCGGTTTTTTGGGGTTTTTTTAGCAATTGGATTATCTATGGTGCTTGAAGTATTTTTGTTATATTTCATAATATCTTTTCTCATAGGGCATGTATGTAATGTTAAGATATATTCAGTGGGTATCTTTTACTCATTTAACAAAGTTTGACTTAAACCTTAATAAAAATTTGTCTTCAGATTAAGCATTACATGTCATATATAATATGCTTTAATTTGCATTTAGTAATTACAACTCTGCCTAGAAAGAGAAGGTTGATTTGATTAATCACACTTAAAGATTACAGTAAATGAAAAATGAAAATGGTTTGACTTGATTTCTGACATAATTGCTTCATTTGGATTGGCGTCACCTTCCACCATTTGGTGAGAAAGGGGGACTGATTTAATGTAAAAGAATTGTGAAAGTGATTAACCAGTGCTGAGGTTGATAACATTTAAATAAAGCTTTATATGAAGATCAGTGGAAAGAGGAGAAAAAACTCACTTTAACACTACTGTAGTGCATGCTTTTTTAAATCTTAACCCCTGTGTTACTACTGTAATCTGGCAATAAGCTTCTCCCTATTATTATGCACTGTGAACATAAGAAAAATAAAATAAATGATGTTGGGAAGAAGAGGAAAGGGAAAAGTAATTTTTTGCTTAAATCATTTTAACATTTTAGAACAGCTGTTTTGTGTTGATCTGTAACAATTTCTTTCTTCTTAATGGTTCCTGAATAAAATTAGATTTGTCCAACTGTGGCATTTGTGGGGCAGAGTCCTAGCCTGAATTCTTTATTCCCTTTAGAGCTCTTTGGCAACATCTGTCCCCTCAGCTTCTGTGTTCTTTTCTTCCCTTGGCACTTGAAAATTCCTTGATCCTCACAGCTGTACACTTAACCTCTTGCCTGCCAAGTGAGAGTGCTCTTTTCTGATACTAACTGAGTAACACTGCTAATTGTGTTGAAATATTATCTCCTAATTTCATCTTGCCTTAAAAGATTGCAGCATTCTGTTTTGGAATTAATAAAAGAATTGCACTCCAAATGTCTGTAAGCTTCTTAGATGTTTTGATTATGTAGGCTCTTCTGTATCCTTGTTTACAAAAAGGGACCCTTCTTATGCTTATATGTCAACTTGTTTTGTTACTTAAACCCAAATTCTTCCTCATTGTTGTATGTATTCCCACGATTGAAGAGCACTGGTCTTGCACTGCAGGCAGACAGCTTTGGAATGAACCCTTTGATCATGACCTGCCAGTAAAAACCCATTTGTCAGAGTCCTGGCTTCCCAGGTATGCAAAATCCACACTGCAAGTACTTTTGAGTAATGCATCTTGCTACTTATGCTTCCTTCTTAGTAATAAAAACCTCACCGGTGTTAATTCTGTTCTAATGCACTTCTGGTTGCATCTGCTGTTTTCTGCATCTAACAACCGCCTTCAGTTTTTAAACTGAGAGGTGGTAACTTTTTAGTTTTAGCCTTAATACGAACTTTCTGAACTGTATTGCATTTTGTAGGTCTCCTGTATGTTGTGAACATCATCTGTTATCTTTTCTCTGTTTTCCAACTTTACTTATTTCAGTAGTAATTTTCATGTGTAGGGAGTATCAGTGCTGGAGCCGCTCTCTTGTAATAACTTTTGGAACAGCTGCAGAGTCAGCTGGTGGTTGCAGAGTTGGATATGAATACATCCTGGGAGCTTCTTTTGAGGCCAGTGCCTTGTGGCCTTAGGGTCAGCTGAACTTCTGTTGCTTTGGGGGGAGAAATTCCTGATATTATTCTGTTTCAGACTGTTACTTTGTAGGGAAGAGATTGAATCCTGAGTGGGTGTTTTTTTTTTCTTGTTCCTGTCATGAGGTCACCCTTTGTTTCCAAATCATCAAATTCGGCTGCCCAGCAAAGAAAATTTCACACTTTGTGGCCCCTGCTTAACCACCCATGGCCTTTGTCAGGCAAGCTGTCAACTTTGGATGACAGATAAGAAAGTATGTGAACCCATTAAAGATGTTCTTTTTTGGCTTGGGCATAGGTGTGTTAATATGCTGTGTGCTGCCCTTTATGGCATAATCGTGGCAGGTATTCACTAAAAACTGCAGCAGATCTAATGATGATGGTCTCCCTCATTGATGGTCTCCCTCATCTACGTGTGCATTCACAAAGTGGACATTCTTCTCATCTGTATCAAAGCAAGACAGATTTTGCCAGAAGCTGTAGCTGTCCTATCTTGTATATTTTTGTTGAGACTAATTAATTATAATAATGGAGGCATTTCAATATGGCTATCACAAAACCCAAATCTAGAAGTCAAGATGCTGCTCCGAATTTTACACTCGATCCAGCATTTATAGCCTTGACAAAGATGTAAGTGAACTTGAGAGGGGGGACAAGATTAAAAAAGAATCTCTGGCAGTAGAAATTCCTTCTCATGAAGGGAGAAAGAGACATAGGCCACAGGACACTTGTTTCAGTTTTACCACTTTGACATCATCAGTACCCATGGTCCAATAGATCTTTCTCAACGTGCTTGACCTTGCAGACACAAGGTCTGAGTGCTTCTAAAGAGGAAATTTTGCCATCCAATGGATGTATTGTCAACTTCATTTTCAATGAAAAAGTGATTGATTTATGTCCTGTCTCTGCAAAAGATTTAAATTGTTCATTATTGGATAGTTTAGGCATGCTATATATATTTCAAATCTTGTCAACCAGTATTTTGGGGGACGATTGAAGTGGTGGAGTGTAACAATATCTCAGTTCCTAGTAATAACTAGGAGCTTTGTAGTGCATGATAGCTGTCAGCAGAGACAGTGATATATGGTATACGTTGTTAACAAATGTGGTTTCTGGATATCTGTAATGGTTTACCTTGCTCCCCCAAAAAATCTGTGCACGGGTATCTTTGAGGATGTGGGAGGAGACTTGTCTCCTGAGTGTTGAAAGAAAGCCTTTTAAGTCCAGTTTGATGAAGTAGTTTGTAATAATGGTATGTCTATTAAAAAAATAACAAACCAAAACACCCAAACCCCACCTCCCAAAACAAACTCCAACAACCAAACAACAAAAATACCCACCAAACCAAATCAAACCCAAATAATAATTAAAAAACCAAAACAAACAACCACAAACAGGCTTTACAAAAGTGATTATCCCAAAATGGTCATCACCTATGTCATATTTAAAGAAAAAAATGCTAGTAGTTGCTCAAACTTACGAAAACAAAAGATCTGAACAAGAGGTGTGGGAGCAGAACTTAAATAGAATATAGAGTGGGACATGCAAAGAAGAAAGGGAATCTCAATGTACTGGACTTGGCTTCGAGCAAACAAGATCATGTTGTCACATTTCTGTGATTGTGCAGTTGTATGTGAAGGGATATGAAACATGAACAACAATAAACAAGTAAACAAAGACTTCTGTACAGTTTTTTAGCTTTTATGACCTCTTCTTGTAGCTCTTCTGAAGAGTGGGTAGTCTGTTGTCAGAACTGTTGTGTGGAGTGTGCTGCCAGCGGCGGAGTAGAGATGTTGATTAGAAGGTTCTAATTGGTTGCTGTCAATTATAGGTGTTGTATAAGCCAGTGAGAATAGATGTTATGTTTGCTTCTGGCATTTCAGTGTCTTTGTGAAAAAAATAAAAAAAAAAGGCACTATAAAGAAGAGCTATTAGCTAATTCGCAACAGCATATAGCACAAAGAGAAAATGTTTTATTAAACTATGAAGAATTATAAGTTTTACATTCATGCCTGAGGTGTTTGTGGCTGTGATGGGGCTATCATAAGAAAGTGGAACCACTGCCACCAGAACCCTCAGCTGTTTTTAAAGAGATTGTTAATTTTCTTTCATAACAGTTTTCATCTCTTTATTTGCATTATTCTCTCTGCTGCTTTGTAAGTGCTGAAGAATTAAGTAGAAACTTCAAAAGTTGATTGCAATATCCTTTGTCCTGTTGATATGCTGCTTTATTTTCCAGATACAATCTAAAGAAATGTATAATGGAATTATATTAATCACTGAATTGAAAATAAGGTGAAGTTTTGCTATACCAGTCAAATTCAATTTTAGGTAGCTTTCACATTTGGTTAGAATGACTGGGCTAGATAATTAAGTTTATAAGTAGCATAAATAGAGATGTAATTAATGTTAAATGTGAAGGCCATGTCAGTTGGCAATAAAATGCCATGTCCAACTTCCTTGAAAAGATTATCTTGCAGTGTCTTTGAAATTTAAATGTTACTTGCAATGTCATGTTAGTCAGTTTGTGCTGGGAGGTTTGCAACTCCTGGAACAATTATAGTATGCTCTGTTCCTCACATTCTAACTTTGTGAACAAGGCACATCAGAAGTCACTCTTATGCATCATCAATAGCATAAACTGCTGCGCAGACTCAATACTAAAGTCTTCAGCCTTTGTATTTTGCCTGGCTTTTTTTAGTTCCCTTTAATTAGTTTATATTGAAATGGTGCATGAAAAGAATTTCATACAGGTTCTGGGAGGCAGTTATAAGTACAAGTGTCTATAGTTGGTTATTAAAAAAGATAAATAGTAGTTGTGGTAAAAATTGGTCTTTTGTCAAGCATTTTTTAATTTAAAAACTTTGTAGCCTTACTGTATTCCTGAATAATCAATCGTCATCTCATGGGAACCTGATTTAGTGGGAATTTCATACTAAGATACTTCAGTTTTATATTTTGGTGAAATGAACAAACCCAAATGTTTTGAAACATTTGGAACATGGGAAACATTGGGATTTTTTTCCTAATATTGGTGTCGTTTTTACTATTGTGAATTTGTCTCCAAACTACTTAAAGAGAAATGCATCATCCTTATTTATACTTACTGTTACATAAAGATGTGAGCTAATTAATTCCTACCTAGTTACTAGGTGATTATTTAAAAGGATGCCCCTAGTTAGCTTGCTATAGGAATTATGTGCTTGCTTGTACAATAAAAATAAAAAAAAAATACCGGTGTTAGCAGTGAAAAGTGTTGAACCTGTAAATATTCTTGCGAGCAAACACTACCTGTTTATCCTTGCCATAGTGACTGATGGGTAGCAGATATCAATCCCTCAAAAAAAAAGTTTCCATCGCTACTGAATTTAAACAAGTTATTTGCACTTGTAAGTGGTAGAACATGCATGAAAATGTTTGGGGGGTGAGGGGAGGTTTTCACTTAAAATTATTGAAATTTGGATTGTATCTGTGAATAACTCGAACATCTAAATTCAACCTGCAGCCCTGTATAATGACCCTATATTTTGTCGTTCCTGATTTGAATAATACACAGAAGGTAACCTACTGTACTGAAGTCTTTCAGCTATATAGATCCTACGGTTTTCATTGACATAGAGGTCTCAGGTATGTCACAAGTTTCAACACACATGTGAACAAAATAGTTTGCAGTAAAATAGACTTTCTTGATATTCAAGGAATCCTGTGGAAATTCCCTCTTACTCACTTCTCCCCCACAAGAATCAGCAAGTAACATAGCGGTGCTAATAAAAAGGGACACAGCTTTATAAATTGGGTAATAGAATATGTTAGAATGTGAAAACTGTTAATTTTTGTCATCAGAAACCTCGAGACTGAACATTTTAACGACTGTGGGGGACAAAAATAAAGAGCTAGTTCACCATTATGCTTTGAATATAGGTTACCCAACTGTCTCATTTACTTAATTGCATGTATTTGTTGGCCCTTCTTTGTAGTCAGATATTTTGAAAAATAGTTTACACATTAAACAGGAACTATATGAAATATCTGCTTTTGGGTTGAGCAAACTTAATATGTTAATCTTGGCTTAATTTAATTTGCTCTAATGTTAGTGGTGAATTTTTAAATGGTTCATTTGGTGCTTAATTATTGTTAAAGGGATTTAGTGTACTTTCAGAATACTCATATTGTTGTCAAGTGCAAAACCCTTTCATCTGGGTACATTTCTTGCCTTTCCACTATACAGGAGATGAGAAACAGTAGGAGAGGAATCCTGGTGATTTGATTGCTCAGAGACAATAAAGGTTTCTTCAAAAAGGCTTTTAATGTCATGATACATTTTATTTCCTGTGATGTAGTGTGAGAGGCATAGTCACTGTTCATGAGTGCCTCAAGCTGTGGTACTTTACTGACCTCTTGGGAGGCTGTAGGAGATGCTGAACCAATGTCAAAGAAGGAGCTCAGAGGAGGTCAGATGTTCACACAAAACTCACAAGTTTTTTTTATCATTTGCACTTATCTGTTTATAACAAGAATATATGCATTTTTCTTTATGGAAAAGCTTTCCAGTTCTAAACGAGTTCAGTGGGTTTTAGGCAGCCTAGCTTATGAAATCCTTATTTGCTTGTAGAGCAGATACTGTGCAGAAGGTGTATGCTGCCCATGTTACAATGGTAAAAGCATGTAAAGTAATGTGTTAACGTGGTAAAATACTGTGGAGAGTGATACACATGTAGAATTACACAGTTGATCTGAAATCACATTTGCCATGCTTCTTTGAGAGCCTCACCTTCAGTGTTCCCATTAATCCATTTTTCCGGGGACTTGTTTTGAACATAGATTACTCAAGGGTTCAAATAGTTGTTGTGGGGGAGAAAGGGAATGAATGGCTTATCCTCAGTAAATGCTTTTTGGCCTGTGCTTACAAATATTAACCTTTCACAGTTTTGTTTACTTTTTAAACATTTAGTATGTAGGAGCCTAGGACAGTGTAAATTGTTATAAGTTGCACTAAGACTTAGAGAGGTGGGGGACATAAATAATTGACTAAAAAATTTATACAGCTGCATCTGCAAAAATGATTCTGAGAATTCCTTTATCCCATCTGAAGCCAACATGTCTGTTCTTCCATCCCGCATTTTCTGTCCTTACTCAGGGTCATCTAGTGTGTCAGAGTGATACACGTGGTAAAATTGAAATACCATCTCCACAGTGAACCTCAGAACATTTTATACTTGTTTGTATCTAGGAAAACTATCAGTTCATTTGGTGGCTCTCAGTTGGAAATGCAGTGCCTCCAGGTGTAAACAGTAAGGTCATTGTGGGGAGTTACTTCTTGTCGAGTGAAGATGAGATTTGAATGCAAACAGTAGGAGATAAGTTTGTATTTTCTACTGAAATTACCTTCAGGTTACGCAGTGACAGGACTACAAATTGAAGAGCAGCAAACCTGTCCAGCAGTGCGCTCCTGCAATGTGAGGGTAGCATACCTCATTAGTAAGACTTGTTCCTGAGTGGTAGTGGAATGAATTCAGCTCTCACTGTGTTTCATGGTGTGTTTTAAGTCATATATCTGTGTAATATGCTTCAGTCTTGTGACCTGACTGAGAGCATTAGCACTCAGAGTTGTACACTAGGAGCAGCTACATTACATCTCCAGTGCGCCCAGCTGGGAGTCATCACTGGAAGTTCTTATCAATAACTTACCTTCCAGGTAAGTAAGTCCTCAGCACTGTGTCCAGTGTTGCCTTTCTGTTGATGCCTCCTTTTTCTTGTCTTCTTCTGAAAACATGGCTAAAATCTCTTTTGTTTGGAAAAGAAATTAAAGCAAAACCTGCCTCTTCAACACTTTTTTTTTTTAACTTGGTATGCTGCTAGTTCCTATCTGGAAGATTAATATGTCTGTATTTATTTTCTTAAGATGGCCCTTGCAATTAATTCATAGATCCTTACTGTTCTCAGTGAGAAATAGTTATCTTTTCCAATTTAGATCAGGTATGGCCAGTAGGCAGTATTTACTCTTCGTTCTTCTTACTTCAGGGTCTCATAAGTTTTCTGATGTAAACAAGTCACTTGTATGTCTCTTATATAATCATTTGTGCATCTCTTGTATGATTTTATGTAACCACCATTAAAAAAAAAAAATTAGCCTATTTTCCCCCCGCCAGTAGCTTAGAGTTTGGAATGAGTAATATTTCAAACTGTATATAAGTTTTTTGACTTAATTCTAGTGGATGTTGCTGGTGTATAGTCTTCTAAAAATCAGTAGGCAAAGCTAGTGATCACAATACCTCTGTAAGGGCCATTTCAATTTCTTTATCCCTCCCTATCCACCTCTCCAGAACCTTCTTGCTTCATCATTCAAAACTGAGTCAACACTAATAGTTGCTTTAGTCTTCTAATATTTTGTCCCAAAAATACTTCTTCAGTAAAATTCTTTAGGCAGACACATGCCTGGTTGGGCAAAATGTCAACTGTTGTCAGCCAGTGACCCATTTAAGCTTGTTTCAGTGTGTAACCATACGTGGGTACATGTTATTCCTGTCTTATGGAGGGGTAATCCCAGATGTGAGAGAGGAAATCAGAACAGGAACTTTTAGTTAATTTCTTCTTTTTATTTGTGCTTTTCTCATTGGTTTTTTTCCTGTAAACCTGTCAAGAATGCTAAGCTTCTGGCTGTTGTTTGAGCTGACCTTCTCTACATCTCTTAAATACTGCTGCAGGCTCCTACATGCTTGGTCTTCACTGGTTCATCTCACATAACTAATGCAACAGGTTGCATCCACAGTTCATAGTGTTTCAAGACCAAAACGTTGGTTAATTTAGTTTCTTTTGTATTAGATTAGAAAGAGAATCTCCTCCAGTTTTATCCTGATGAAATGCTGATATTATAGACCATTATTATTTCAGCTGTGGTAAATCTCTGCATATGAGCAATTTTTTCCCTTTGTGAAAATTAGAATAAGCGATGGATACACAAATCAGCAGTGCTGGATCTTCAAATGTCCCACAGTGACTGTTTCTTCTCTCTTCAAATTTGATGGCGGTGGGGTATGTAAACATTAAGATTTTTGAGCTGAATTAAACAAGATACAGGTTAATAGGCTGCTTTTTTTGCTAGTCCTCTGCATAGTTGAGTAGAAACTATAATTATTAAAATACTCCAATTCTTGAAGTATTGTTAGCAGGTGCCTTATTGCTGCTGCAAGTCACGTTTATCTCTGCTGTTGTACTGTTAAAGTCAATTCTGTTGTTATGGGGCATGGAGTTGGTCTCTAGAGCATTCCTGAGACCTAAATATATTCCAGGCTTTAGGGTTGAAGTGTTTTTTCTGCAGTGACAAAGAAAAAACTACTGACAGTTTTATTTTCTAGTCTGTACCCCTTCTAGTTATTCCTGTCTATTTGTTTGCTCCTTTCTGTGGCCTCTGTCCTTTCTGAAGCAGCAGTGCAAAAAAATTGGAGAACGGAGAGATTTTGAGCAAAGTGGTTTCATGTTGATTCATTACACTTGAATGAGAATGAAATGGGGGGAGGACAAAAGGGATCAACTCTCCTGCTTTTGGGACTCCAACTACTTTTAACTTCTGTCTGTGTGCCACCACTATATGCTGTGCAGACATATGTTGATAGCTGGTTAGGAATAAATCTTCATAACAGCTCTTGCACAATTTCATTATGCCTGTAATGGATATCAGTGAATTGTTCCTTGTGTCTTTCTCATAAAGATAGTTTTACTTACCATCACCTTGTTTTCTCTGTACGTACCACACAGGCAATGTCCTTTTGTGATGTCTCTGTTTAGGAACTGGGCTCATGGGTGAATCTGTCCCTACTTGACTCTCTCACTAATTATCTAGAGAGAAATAATGAAGACATGTTTAATGTTTGATTTCATAGTCTCCCCCGAACTGTATAATATAATTTATCAGGGACAGTACTCTGCATGCATGCCTCAAATTACCAACACCAGGGTCAGCTCAAACAGTCTTTATCCCATGAGGTTTAGTTTGTAAGATAATGATGCTAAGGGTGGAAGCTGAAGTATGAGGTGTGTGCCTGAGCTTTTAGTCAGTCCTGAAGGTGAGTGGAGGCAAACAGGTAATGTTGAACAGTGGTTCTGGGAGGCCTTGCTGAGACTGGTAGATCTGGGGATTGGCATCGCCAACGGTGGCATCAGGATATTCTCATGGGGTCTCATTGAGAAGCTGGAGCCAGTGTCTGCATTCAAAACCTGTGAGCGTCCAGAAGAGCTCAGAAACATACCAGCATTTAGCTGTTTGTCACTGTGGAAGTTCAGGATGGCAAACACAGCTCCATCTAGGTTGGCTGTACTCTGCTCCACAGGCAGGGCAAGCTACTATTTGTTGATACGATAGAAATCAGTCCAGCCGAAAGCCTGAATTGGCTGTGGTGTAATCAAGCAGAATTTGAATTACAGGAAGCAATGGAGCCACAGTGGTGTCAGCAGATTCAGGTGCTGAACGTCAGCCTGGGGTCACGTCTGGGTTGGCTGCTCAGTCTTCAGACTTGTGAATACCCCCTGAGATAGATTAACGTTACATCAATTGGCTTAATAAATTAGCTCATTCCACCTAGTTGCTGTGTAGGTGTAAACCCCCTTACCTACCAAAAATTACATACCAATTACATGCCAAAAATGGTATGCAATTAGCCCAGATCATGATGACTTGCAGAAGAATTACACCCCTTCTTTCCCCCATATATACTTCATTCTTCTGGTTTTGGTGCTTCCCCCCCACCCCCTCCCCACCCCACCTCATTTCTAAAGTACTTGTTGTAAGATAAAACGCTGTAGAACAAAAGCACAAATATGCATTAATATTTTTAAAATATAAAATGCTTTTAAAAATGGTCATTATGGTCATTATTCACAAATATTATATGTAGGAGTGCTGATGAACCAAAGGACTGCTTTACACTACCTCTAAATATGTTGAAATTCCACTAAACAAATGAGGGAAAGTATAAAAATGCCAATTCTCTTTGCACAGGTAATTGTAACATAATCAAGATGTGAAAATAGTGTTATTGATTATTTAGTAAGGGAAAGCAGCTTGTACTGCAGCATTTCCCTGATGACCCCTACTGGTTTGTGTTATTTTCTTTTCTTTTCAGAGTGTTGTTTCTATATTCCACTTACAGTGTGAAAACAATGTATATGAAAGCACATAATAATCAGACTGACTGTAACCTGGATGAGACTGGATTCCTTGAGAGTGGGAGGCGTGCCCATTCCTGATAGATCAGAATGGAGATCAAACAACATGGAAAAGATTTTATGTAAAAATTAAAGAAGGGTCTAAATCACATTATTTATTTTTACATAGGCTTCAGTGGTGCATCATGACAATGGGTTCATTTAGAAAACTGAGTAACAAATTTTGGTATATAAAGCTATTAAATTAGTCTTTTGCTTTGGATAGCTATATTTAATGGGAATATTACTGAGTATCGGGTGTTTTCAAAGCCCTTGTTGAGAAGACCAAAGAGTCTAACTCTCCTATCCTCATGGGAGGAAGCAGCAGCAGGTGTTGGCAGAGGATATCCCATGGGAAGAAATAGGTGCTGGTTAAAGGCCTGTTGCTTTATGCTGAAGATAAGACACAACAAAGTGTTTTGTTTTAAGTTTCTCTTTATACTTATGGTGTGTTTTATTTATGGGATATTATGGAGAGCTGAGTAAGATGGAGCAGAGGGATTTTAGTTTTGACTGCCTTGAGAAACAGAGAAGGAAGAAGTTGAGCTTTGCCCTTACTACTGTACCAATCATAGGTAACCCATGGAGGACACTGCTGAAACCGCTCACATCTTCATTTAATTATCTCATAAGTGTCACTTGTATTTCTTGTGTGCCTTAAAGTAGTTTACTTTAGGGTTTTAAAGTTCGTTAACTTTCCTTAGCATATATTTTTACCACCTGTTTAAGTTACAAGCTTTCTACCTTAGAGGTACTGCTCTCAAGCAGCAAGTTTGCCTTTTCAGTGTAGGGTTTGACTGACTTTTCTGTTCTATACTTTTCTCAATCTATGTGTGGCTTCCTGCTTCCTTATTTCAGAGACAAAATCATAATTTCTCTTCTGAGTGTCAGTGGGAGACGTGAACATCTACTTAATGTATGAGAATATACTGAAACAGGGAGAAGGGCCTTGAGTAAGTTACTTCATTAGACCTTAATGTGTTATTAGGCTACTTTCACAACCTATAAGCCCACTATTCTGTGACATTAGTAGCCTGTAGTTGTGATATCAAAACACGTGACATTTCCACTATTACAGCAGCAATAAAAGACCTGTCAGACAGTTGGAAGTTGGCACAATTTCTACAAGTACTGCTCTTCTTGGAATAAATGCTGGAGACTATTAAACATTGCTGATGCTTCAACACCATTATGGGGAACAATACGAAGAGAACTTCAACAGTGGTGTTACCTGCCATCAGAATAACAGGACTGGATAAAATATGGTTATCTACAAGGAGATACAAAGGCAGAACTGGCTTTTAGGAATAGGTAAGGTAGTTGTCCAAAATGGACATATGGGCAAAATGGCCATGATTTTGCTACCTGTATTGCTTGGGAAGAAGCCTCGGTCAGTTGGCTTGCTGTAGCTGCCATGGAGGGAAGGGTAAGCTGAGGGATGCACTTTTGTTTCTGCAAGGCAGCATAATTGTTACTCAGGGAGTTGCTCACCCTTGGCTCTACAGAGAAATTAGCAATCATCATGTGGGGACAGTAGGGAGAGGAAGGGGTTCAGGTTTACATTGATCTCAATTTAGGATATCACTTCAGCAAGACCAGTAATAAAGCCATGATATTAATATGTAATTTTTGGACCTATTTATGTAACAGTTTGCTGCCTTTGGTATGACAGGCCTGTGTAATTGGCTTTCAGTTAATTTAGATTTCAGAAAAATATGTTGACAAATGTAATTTTTCCTATATCGAGTAGAGGGTGCTATAACAACAGAAGGATCTTTGCCTGGAAGAAACCAAAAACTAGAATAATTATAATCAGATAGAATATTGCTTTGGAAACCCCCCATTTTTTCAAAAGCCTATATTATTTTAAAAAAACCAGTCTGGATTAAAAATTTCGAGTAGATCTAATTTTTGTATTGTAGTAAGACTGAAAACTTGGAGCAACAAGAATTTTGTCCACCTTTACATTGTGCAGGTAATGCTGACACCGCTTCACACGTTATGTCAGCAGACGTGGTCCATTAGAGCTGGTTCATTGGTCCGATGCACAAGTGGGCTGGTACCGGTAGAGCCTGGTTTCATCAAGCACCTTCAGCTGGCATTTCCACTGACATGAACATGCTTGGATTCTTCTGAGATGGTTTCTCACCAAAGAATCAGATGCACCATTTTGGTTGTTAAAGCCTTAGTGTCCATACCAAGTTCAGAGACTGCATGAAAATACCTCTAATTTGGTTATCTATCCAGTAATTTAGATATTTATCCATGAACATGCTATTCTAGTCCAAGGAGATAAAATTACTAGTGAATACGCTGAGCAGTCATAGGTGTCTGTCACAGGAGAGCCAAATTGCTCCTTTAGAGTTCTGTGACTGTAGCAATTAGATGTTGACTGAGTAGAAGAGCAGTGCAGATCCTTATGTTTAAATATCTCTGTCTGGAGCTGAATCATACTTACTCTGGTACAGAGAGTAGCTAATTTATAAAGGAAGAATATTACTACTCTGCTCAAACTTCTAAAGTATTCATTTTAAATGAAATCAGTATTTGTTCTGCTCATCCGTTCTCGCTTTTTAACCAACTTCCTTTTACTGAGCAGTCTGAAATACATGTCATGGTGGGAAAGAAAAGGCTTTTGGAAGAACTTTAAAAGGAAACAAACAAAGGAACAAGAAATAAGGAACAAGGCAAAAAGGAAACAAGAAAATTCTGAACAAAACCCAGAATGCAAGTACTGGACCAAGAAGGTTGTGGTCACAACCAAGAGCTAGTTGAAGTATCTAGCTGGCACTGGCTGCCCATGTTCTTGAAAGTGAAGAGAAAGCCAGCTTCAGTGTTGAATATGAAAAGAAAAAAATTATGAAGCTGATGGACTCAACTGATGTACCCATTCTGAGCACCCTGGTTTTTTAACTTCCTGTACTAAAATGTGTGTCAAAGCATAGAGAAGGAGGGCTTTTTCTCTAGCACTTGGGATTGATTTTCATTGATAAATTTGGTGCTTTTGGTCTCTCCTCTGGCCCTATGAGTGTCTGTTCCTTTTTCAGAGGAACAGTATCCACACAGTCCTCCACTTTGATTTTGTGTCCTCCAATACCCTGTAAAAGTGATTGATAGTTCAGCCCCATATGTTTGTGCCTTCTTTACTTAAGTATAGATCACCTTTTTTTTTCATAGGAAAAGTTAGATTTTTTTTTTTTATTCTGTGCTATGCACAAAGCACAAGCTCTTAGGCTTTATTGTGAAATTAACTCTCAAATTCCTTGCCAGATGTAGTCCTTAATGTTCAAAGAAGCTTTGACCAAGAGTACAAACTGTTCATATCTGTTTTATCCAAATGCAGCTAAAACCTTTTACTGTTTTCTTTAATCATTTTATTCTTTGATCAGTGGCACAGGAAGTTGTGAAAATTTCTATGTGTCCAGGTGTTCTGTGCTTAGATTGTGAGGCAACGAGGGATTTTGACAGGTTTGGTTAGGCATTTAAAGCTTGGAGTGAGCATCAAACCAAACCCTTGAGAGTCTGTCTTCCTCCCTAAACATCTGCAATGTGCGATTTCCATTGTCTTTTAGAGTACAATGAAGAGCAAGGGAAAACAGATATTTAGCATTTGAGGTATGCAAAGATGATTTGTTTCATGTGGATCGCAGTGTAAGATTTTGAGATGGATGACATGTACTTTTCTGATGCAAGATCCTCTGCTACCTTAAATTTTCGTAGCTTCATTGATGTTGATAGAAGCAGAGCAACGTAGACGTACGGAGCATTTGCCTGGATTTGGTTTGTAAATTTGCCAGAGATACTAAGGAGAGATTGTGCAAAAGAAAGTTCTGTTCTGCACATTTCTGCTTAAATCTGTATTTGTCTGTACATATTGGGATCCAGCTACCCCGGTGACAGGACTAAACAGTTGTTTGGAGCGTGTCTTATGGAGATTATGGGTACTGGTGGGGTAGTAGAAAACAGCCCATGAGAGAGACCGCTGTGCGCCCAGGTTTTGCCCATTTTGGAGTGGGCTTTTCTGAGCAGGTCCTGGAAACAACTGAAGCCACTCAAAGAGAGTTGAGCAGTATGTGTAGATGGTTTCATGAATGGAGGCATGGGCTGAAGGGGACTCAGTGGTAGACAAAATGAAATTATAGGGTCTGAACTAAACAGAAAGACCTAGGAATTCCCTTTATCTGTCTGTCTATCTATCTGTCTATCTATCTAATCTCAATATTGCTGTTTGAAAGGGAGAAAGAGAGATGAGGCCAGACAGATTACACAAAGCACTTGGAGCTCTGAGTTGTAAGCACTGTGTCGGATCACCATCAGTCTGAGACTTAGTGGCAGGGAGGATTAGTCCTATATCTCTGTTTTGGTAAAGGACAGCTTTATCTAAGGAGGTTTCAAATGCCTTCTGGAAAGTGTTACAGATATTTCTTCTGTCTCCTGATGAATGTACAAAGTTAATGACTCTTTCTGTAACTTATAAAGTTTGTCATGACAACTGTGGCTTCTGTCACTCCAAAATCTGTGTCCCAAGCTAGTTTCTTAGCTGTAAGGGCTTGTTTTATGATTCTTAGGATCTACCTTCCAGCTCTAGAACAGCAACAACCTCACACCTTCATGACACCCAGTTCTAGGCTTTGCCTTCAGGTCATGTTATCCTGCCGTCAGGAAATAGATGAGGTGCTTTCAGTGCGGACCTTTCCTATTTCCAAGATCAACCTGATCTTCCTTGCAGATACTGTAAGGGCTGTTTAGTGCTTGCAGAGACATGCTGTTCTTGCCTTCCCAGGCTGACTGTGACAGCTTTTCTGTTGAGGAACTTGTCCTTCAAGAATATTGACTGCATTAAAGCTCAGGACACTTTGAAGCACATTACTGCAGTTTTCAATGGATTCAGTTTTACATCAATTGACATAGTGGTGCGAGATCCCTTGTTTTCTCTCAATGGATTTAAATTCTAGAGTGTAATAATGCATATTCAATATACTTCATTTTGGTACATCTTATAGACTTGCCAAATGTGTCAGCAGATTGTCTTGGGAACTTTTCTCCTGGATCAAAATTAGGAAAGGAGTCTTTCTGGTCATTGTCATCCTTACAAAAAGACTGAGATATTTTTGTCTCTTTTCCCTTGTCCTCTGTCCCCATATCACTGGGAGCAATCTCTGTCTGTGTCTATCTTAAGTCCCTTCCTGATGTTGTGCCCAACTCTTGGAATTTTTTTTGTCCTGAGTCACAAAATTCAGCTGTCTCTGCTTTTCCTCAAGCTTCTTTCTGTGGGTCTAGGGGCTTGGACGTGCTTCTAACACATGCTGTGTGTGGAAGGCAGTCCTACTTGCCCAGGATCAAGCCCTTCAGATCACCTTTCAGTGAATATGGAATAACTAAGAAACCAAATGTTTAGCAGTGTCCTTTCAGCAGGTATTCAGTGAGATAGCAGCCTTGTCCAAGACTCTGTAGAACCAGCTAAGCTGGAGTTACCTCTGATAATGAGAGTGTACTTCATGGGAGGTCAGGGTGTATCAAAGACTTTATTAAAAAAGGACTGTATGTACAAAACAGCTCTTTCTTATAATCCTAGCCATTTGTAATGGAAACTAGTTCCAGTCACCCTGTGAAGTGTGTTAATGTACTGAGGAGTGTTGTTCCACTTGAATAAGTTTTCTTAGTCGCTGTTTCACCAAAGGGCTTTGAAATTTATATCCCAGTCTGAGAGTTTGAACGTGTCATGCCTGAATTCACCTGTAGAGAAGATGTGCACACAAACAAGACGGCAAGGGACAATGGAAATTAAAGTTGATTCAGTACCTGTTACAGGCTTAGTGAAAGTCCTGGTAGCCCCCTGATGAGAGGGGATCAAGGGGAAAAATGACATCTTGCTTTTGCTATATTTGTAGAGCAAAAGGAAGAGCCTGATACATAACTTCACATGTTATCGATTCTGTAAAGACAACCTTCCCTCACAAGTGTCTGCAGTCTCTTGACCTACGGTATGGCCACATACATAGAGAATGCCTCCTAAGATATATGGTGTGCTGAATATCTTCCTTTACTGTTCCCTGGTTTCATTGGCTGTGTAAGGGCTTACAAACTGCAGTTTGCTGCACTTTTTAGTTAACTTACTCAGTGTTTTTATTCTGAATGAGACAACCTGCAATTCAGTCTGTAGATAGATGTGTATTTTACTGAAATGTAGTTATGCTGCTTATATATTCTACTCGTACAAAAAATTAATGCAGGCATGAGTACAGCTTTAGAAAATAATCTTTGGGAATAAAATGCCTGAAGCATGATCCTATTGTGAGGATTTGTGCTGTGTTGTGGTGCTCTGTCTAAAGCTATTATGACAGAATATCAAAAAAGGCAAACTCAGAATAAAGAATTAGTTTTTAGGACATAAAGAATGTCATGAAAATGAGATTGACTTGTTGCATAGTATCATTGTAGACATGAAATAGGCACAGTGTTGTTTCCTAGACATTTTTTAAAAATGTGTTTTCTCATGCAGATGCACTTGGCAAGATTCTTGCAAAGATTCTTCAGATCTCCTTGATAGAGAAATTGCTATGGCTGCGTCAGACTTCATTTTTTATTCTACCTTCATTGGAGTTGGTTTTGAAGGTGATACCTTGTTGTGTCTTAATCACTTCTCCATAGCAATTCTGCGGGCTATTATGGGCAAGATACTTACCTGCTTTTGTGCCCTGTCTTGTACTCTGTCACCCTAATAACCATCTTTCTGTATAGGGGAAAAAAGATGGAATGCAGATTAGATTTCTGTTATAATCCTTATCTAGACTGAGCCCTCTGTTTTATGCTAAGCAGTAAGAAGTTGTGCTGAATTTGAGATGTGTATTTGCCATTTGAACTTGTGAATCAGAGTGAAATAACTCAACAGTTACAGTGTAACTGTACATGTAGAATGTAGAATGCTGCTTATACAGACCCAGCTAAACAGTGCCTGTATTTATAAGCATAATTTATAAACAAGGAAATGTCACCAAAGAGAAGCAATCTGAATTGATGCTTGTTGAGTGTTGTTTTCATTTCCCATTCTGCAATCCCTCTTGCTCCAACTTCAGGTGACTGGAGGGTGGTGGTTGTGGTCAGGCATGGTAGTGCTCCCTCACAGCAGTGCTGTGGTTCCAGTGTGGCTGAGAGTAATGCTAAAGCGAAGGAGACAGCAGAGCTCTTCGAACAGTGACCTCTTAGTGATGGATTTGAGATGCAGGTGTTCTCCTCTCACCAAAGAGCAAGTGCTGACAATGCCTCTTCTCTGCCCATCCTCAGCTGGGGAGCAGTAGTAGACAGGGGATGGAATGGGAGATAGTAATCCCAGTATTGGTTTTTCTTCTCCACTTCTTTATGGGACGTACTGTAGTATGGGATGGCAAGCTGTCTTTCAGTTGGCCAGTTCTTTAGTGTTTTCAGCAAAGGACAGAGTACTTTTGTTTGCTATGGAAGGGGATGGATTTTTTAGATCATGTCATGTGTCATGGCTAGGCTTTGCGAATGAAGATTTGGGAAGGGCTCTACCCACATTTGCTACAAGCGCACTGGTGGCTAAAGAGGCCAATGCAAGATAAACATGTCCGGTTGCAGAAGCCACAGCAGAAAGACTCCTTGGATGGTGTCGGAAAGACATGTTTCTTTCTGTGTTGTCTTTTCTCTTTGAGCGTGATCCTGCGTGCGTTCTCAAAGGAAGCAGCAGCTTTATGGATAGTGTGTCTCCAGACCTCCTGATTGGAGGCCAGAGTAGACCAATGATGAAGATCAATGTGGCCAAGGCTGAGATGTTGTTTCAGGGCGTCTTTGTATCTCCTTTTCGGGGCTCTTCTCTTGCGGCAGCCAGTGGCAAGTTCACCATAAAGTAAGATCTTAGGGAGGCAGTAGTTCTCCATCCTGGAGATGTGTCCTGCCCAACGCAGTCAGCAACATGGCCTCAATACTCATAAGTGCTGCCTGTTCTAGAACAGACATATTAGTCACATAATCTGACCAGTGGATTTTTAGGATTGTACGGAGACAGCACTGATGGAAGCGTTCTAGGAGTTGCAGGTGGTGGCGGTAAACGACCCATGATTCGGACCCATATAAAAGAGTAGACAGCACAATGGCTCTGTAAACACTGATCTTTGTACTTTTCTTCAGGGGTTTATTTTGCCAAACTCTTTTATGAAGTTTTCCGAAAACTCTATATACCTTTGCTAACCTGTTGTCTATCTCTCCGTCAGTCTTACTGTCCGAGGAGATGAGGCTACCTAGGTAATTAAACTGCTGGACTGATTTGAACTCTGATTGGCCAGTGGTGATGTGGGGATGATGGGGGACTTCCTGAGGTGCAGGTTGATAGAGAACTTCTGTCTTCTTTAAGCTGACTTCCAGCCCAAAGAGCTCAGCAGCGTCTGCAAAGCAGGATGTTAAATGCTGCAGAGCTGCTTCTGTGTGGGCGATGAAGGCATCGTCATCAGCATAAAGCAGCTCCCGGATAAGATGATTTTAGGTCTTAGTGTGGGCCTTCAGTCGCCTTAGGTTGAATAGGCTTCCATCAGTACAATATCAAATGTAGATACCATCTTCTTCATCGAGGTCTGCTGTGGCCCTTTGGAGCATCATGCCGAAAAAGACTGTGAATAGGGTTGGTGCAAGAACGCAGCCTTGTTTCACACCACTGGGTATTAGAAAGGGCTCAGAAAGTGTATTGCCATATCTGACTTGGCTGCGCTGATCCTCATGAAGTGAGATGATCATTTTAAGGAACCTGGGGGGACAACCTAAAGGTTCCAAAATCTTCCACAGACCTTTTCTGCTCACAGTATCGAAAGCCTTGGTGAGATCAACAAAGGTTACATAGAGTTCTTTGTTCTGTTCCCTACACTTCTCTTGCAGTTGTCTGAGAACAAATACCATGTCTGTGGTACTCCTGTTGACTCTGAAAGCACACTGGCTTTCAGATAGAATTCCTTCTGCTATGGCGGGTATTAGTCTGTTCAAAAGTGTTCTTGCCAGGATTTTGCCAGCACTGGAGAGCAGAGTAATACCACGATAATTTGAACAGTCTACCCACCTGCGACCCTCCAAGCTGGACTGCCCTGTCCGCCCTCCCGGTCGCCTGGGGACCGCACGGTCCACCAGACCCCCTCCCACTCTCCCAAATTGGACTCCGAAGTTCCTCTTTTCCTCTGGGGCTGCAGCCCCCGCGGCCGCCAGGAGAAGCCACCTCAGCGTGGCTGGGGCCGACCGGGAGGGTTTTTTAGGTAAAGCAGCTATTACCAGCCTCTTATTCTTTTAATCACTTGTAGTTGTGCCATAGAATGCCTCTGATTACAGTTACACTTTAAATAATGTGACTTAAATTGTCTCTCACTTATTTTATTTAGTCTTGTAAAGAAAAATGAACAACCTTTTTACAATGATTAGTTTGCTAAAAATAAATTGAGTTGACTTTCCTTCCTGTAGTTACTGTATGGTACAAGGGAGAAGTGAATGTTTTCATTACCTCAAATTTCATAGGTGACAGTTAAGGAGTGTTAATACATGCTAAGGCTGCATTTATTAATTGGACTACTGTACGGGGACAAAGCTGTCTCATGTTCTGCAACCATAAGGCATGTTAATCTCTCTAGCTGATGAATTCTTAAATGAGCAGATTGGGTGAATAACTGGGTTTCTCTCTTAATCCTTAGTTTAAAATATGAATGCAAAATGCTTTGATATTTATTAACATAAGATATAACGTCTTCTAATTGATTTATTTAAAACTTTTGTACTGGCAATTGTTTAGTATGCTTGTTCTCTGTGCTTTGGAAAAAAATTATAGAAACGGAAACTTACAGTTTTGCTGTTCTCACACAACTTTTCAACTGCCTAAGCTGAGAAGGCAAACAGTACTTCTGTGAAATTGTAGTATTTCCATTTTTGCTGGCTGTCACATTTCTTGTGTGAAAGCCCACAGCTATTGCCTGATGTTGCTGGGGAGGAAGATGCACGGAGATGTCATGCTTATCTTTCTGATTGCTCTTTTACACTTGTATTCATGCAGTCCTCTTACATTTATTTATGTTATTAAATTCTTAACAAGGGATGTCTGTTGATTTTTGCAATGGTAAGCAGGCACAGAGTGGAGACTGCAGACTGGACAGTGAATTGCAGGTTTGATAGTACCTTCCGTGTTTATCTTTAGTCTTGCTGAAACTATTTTAAGATGTCAACATTTTTTTCCTGCCATTTTGTTTTAGTTTAGGGTGTCTTGTTTTTTTAGAAGAGGCCTTGTCAGTGTCTGATTTTGCATAATAAATGAAAATCTTGTAAAATTTGTAATGTAAAAATAACCAGTGATGGGGTAACCTACCATGGGCAGGATGAGACTTCTCACCATACTACAGAAATGTAAAGTTTAGTACTCCTGGTCATTAGTGGATTGTTCTGAGTTTAATGTTTGCAGAAGCAGTTTTTAGCAAGTGAGAACATAATTTTCCCCAAATATGCTGTACACAGATCTGCAACAATGACATTGGAAAATTCTTCTAAAAGTTCTGTGTAAGAGTTTTTCTCAAAAAAATTTTGTGCTGGGGGAGTTCAGAGCTTCAGGAAGGCTGTGGCTTTTGTTATGTTTCATGCTGGTCTTAAGGCAACTTAGTGTTTAAGCTCATGCAGTCCCCATGTAATGAGCCTTGTTGCTGCTCTTTTGTTCTGCTGTGTCTGATAGTTTTAGCTTTATTTTCTTTTGTGTATTTTTGGCAGTGTTTTAATATTTGTTTCTAATTTAATTAATTTTTAAAATTAATTTAGATTAACTGCTGAGCTATTTAGCATTCATTTTCAAAATGCTGTAAACAGCATTAGGATTAAAATGCTATACATAAATTGCAAAAATTTTACAGTTTTCTGAAAAACTTATTCAGACTGTCTTATCCAGCTCCAGTGCTTCTTGGAGTTCATTGTTTTTACAATAGAAAAGATTGTGCTTTTGTGTGAGAACTGTAAGACTGGGTTAGTCTTGTCTTCAATTTTCCAGTTTCTATGTTTCAGTCTCAGAACAGCTCTTAAGTGCTTCATACTTGCTGTAAAACTGTAGATTTTGTAGTCCTGGAACTATAGAAGGGAGAAAAAAATGAAACATGTTATGGGAAAAGGGACTTTGTGCCTGTATTACAGTCTCTTCTCTTATTGCCTGAATAGACTGATACCAGTTGCTGTCAAGTATTTCCTCTGTGTATTGCAGTTTTATTAGATTCTTCCTCAGAATCTGTCCCCCATCAAAATTAATCTAGTTACATTTTTTTGTTTTCCTTTAGATATGGATGAGAATGATCAGTAAAATCCAGCATAATGCTGATTATACTTATACCATTACACTAACATGATTTGTTCATAATTCATAAGGGCAGGCTTTTCTTTTGATATTTTTACTACAATGGATTTATAAGTTCATAATACCATAAGCTATTCCAGTTTCTTTTGTATCTTCTGGGACACCAAATATTGAAGAGTTGTTTTTTTTTTTTCCCTGGAGTTGCTACCATCCTTGTATTCCTCAGCTTGGTAAATTTGAGGAATAAACCTTGCTTTGCGCTGCCTATTAAGCTGTGGTACATAAGCATACATTGTCTTCCTGGTAATTAGTCTCCCATTGCTCTGTGAGAAATCTAAGGATTTTCTTCTGCAGGGCTGTGGTTGATTTTTTTTTTTTTTCCTTCACTCAGCCAGAGAAAAAGATGTTTAGTTTTGTTTTGGTCTCCTTTTTTTTATTATTCATAATTGTTCATGCCTATTAGTACAGTTTCTCTTGGTTATTTATGTCCTTTGAGAAGAAAATAAGATATAACATGCTGTATTCTAAAAGTGGCCATGGGCATCTATGCAAGCATCAAATTTTCTTTGTAAAATAAATACACAGTTGATATCGTGGTCTTTTGTGCAGGTGGGGTGAAGTACTGAGAAGAATTTAAGTTGCTTCCTACTGAGTTAGTAACAGGGGTATTTATTCACTGTAGGGGCACCCTCACACCGCCTGTGTGCTCTCCCAGTTTGTCAGAGGGCGGATGTGGCACTGGAGTGCAGGGGTCGATTTGGAGCTTTCAGTGCCTTCAGTGCCTCCTGCCCGCATGCTGTGCGCTGAGCTCTGTCACGGCAGGGCTGTGATAGCCCATTGATTAATGTGCATGTGGTGATGCCAGGAAAATAGACAAACCCTTGCTTAATCGAAATACTTATTTTATTAGCTCATTAAAGTACCTGAAGTTAGTAAAGCAGTAAAGCTAGAGAAAAAGCTACATAACGCAAGAACGAATAATAACACTTCCTAAGACTTATTCCACTTGCCTATTCTCTACTGCCCGTGCTGTGGCTATCCAGAGAGGTCTTGCCCCTGTTTATCCTTCTCAGTGGGTGGCCGATGGAGGCTACTTGTGATGGGCTTTGATCACTGGTCAGGATGGTGGTGGTCTGACCATGGTCCAAGTCAGGGACCAACATGGAGTTTTGTTCTAGATCCAACAGTGAGGAAAAGGGCTTCAGTGCTTCTACACAGTTGTCGGTCTTGTTGGCTGATGTTCTTCCAGGTCTTTGGAGGATCTTCCCCCTTTCCCTTGACAAAATTGCCCTACCGTGCCAGGAGATGTCACCAGTCACTTGGTCTGACCATTACGTGAGTCTCTGTATCTTGCATTGCTTTGAATGATTTTGTCTCATGAGCCATTTTCTACTCTTTTTGGTTATTTCCTGATTTTACTTTTGGGATTGGTCTTTAGGATTATTTCTTCATTTTACTTTTGGAATGCTGACATCAGTAATTTCCAAGCAAATGTATACTCCCCTTCCATCGGTCATGTGCAAACTCTTAGTTCCCCTTTCCTTACAGCCCAGAGCTATAACAGCTGCTATATCATTTGTATGTGACAAGCTCACAGTGTCAAAGGAGGTCTGTGTGGAGGCATCCACAGTTATTCGAGTGTTTGGGGATTTTTTTGGAAAGGCTTCATGGGATAACGTAAGATACTACATTTCTAGCAAATTGAGTGAAGGAAGAGGAAAGGGCAAATACCAGAAGTGGTGTTGCAAGGTTTTCAAGATTTATGGCAGTGTAGCACTGAATGCCTTCCAGATTTTCAGGTCTGTCCAGACAGAACCAGACTATCACAGGTTCCACTGATTAGATTTAGACTCTAGATTTAGGCTGTGCAGACTCATGTCTGTTATAACTAGTAGAATTTAATTTCATTAGTAAAGTGGCTATATACTTTTCAATGTCATGGAAAATGGTGTTGCAGCATGTTTGAACTATAATTGATATTTTTATTGGTTTATTTTCATTAGTAGTATATTTTCCACTTTTTGCTTTTGAAGAGATTAGACACTCTTCTTTTAGCATTTTCCAGCACATCTCAGGCTCTCATCTTACCCTTTGGGCTTAATTATGAATGCACGTCATGTTTGCAATTACATTAAGCATAAGCAACAAAATGTTACATGAGTTAAGATGGACAATAGCCAACTTCCTTTCAGAGAACACCAAAGTCAAGGAGATAAAAGCGGAAAATTAAGCTAGATATTTTCTTTTCAAAACTGGGGACAACTGTATTTTGAACTTCTACAAAATCTGGAACGCTAGTTTGGAAGAATTGAGATTACAAAATAATTGATGTTAAGCAGTATTTAAGTTTAATTTTTAAATAATACCATGTAGCATAGTTTTGTACAGAAGATAGGATTTATTTATTTGCATTGTAACATTCAGTTTAAATACAGAGGAAGACTAATTTATCAGAAAACTCATACCTTCTAATGAATTCCTGTATTATAACTTGATTTTGTACTATTTGTGCTTTTAAATGAGCATGATGTGTTTGAATTAGGAAAAAAGAGCATTACTGATCTTTTGTCACTGATGCTTAATGAAGTCGAAGATATGCACCATGCATATTCTTAATAGTTCCCAAAGGGATTGTGCTAAGAAGACAAACATATGCTTTGTATAAAGAAAAGAAAAAAACCAAACAGCCAGAATCACCCTGCGAGTGTTGGATATTGTTTGGAGGTCTGTAACTCTCTGTTGTGACTCCAGAAAGTGCTGCAAGTTAAGCAGGAGGTACTCCTGTGGAGGTAAAGGTGAAAGTCCATTTTTGTGGAATTCTACATTGCATCTGTAGTGAAGGAAGCCACAGAAACAAGGTATTCTGCATCTTAAAGAAGGTGATTAATGATGCTGATTGGAAACTTCAAACAAATAGCCAGGAGGGTTTTCAATTATGTTTTCATAAGAAGTTGGTAAGGAAGGGAAATACATACAGACTACAACTTGGTGCATCTAGAAAAATTGCAGTGAAGCTCCATGTAATATGGAGAATATATATTTCTGTTCCTTTTTCAATAATGGTAGATATCTTACATAACAAGCAAAAGGTGTGATAAGAAGCTTTATATAACTGGCAGAATCATTTGAACTGAATTAGAGTCACTGTATGAAGGATAGAGAAAATAACAAGTCAGGCACTCTTTTTTAAGGACTTCATTAACTTTCTTAGTGTTACTGAGAATGTAACCATGAGGTTTTGAATGTGTGTGGATCGATATGCTACCGGAGGGATCTGTTACCAACCATCGAATGATACTAGAGAAAAGTTACTTTAAATACCTCTGTAATTCATAGTTAATAAAATGGTGGTGTTATGGGGGAACTTCAATTTAAGAGACATTTAGTGGAAGATCTGTGCAGTTGGACATAAAACGTGCTATTGTTGCTAGAAAATAGAGGATAATTTGCTAAACCAAAAAGGTGTTGCATTGAATATATGATAAGTCAATTCTCGGTTTCATTTTGATGAATAAAGATGAAATAACTACTGGACTAGAAGCTGATGGTTGCCTAGGGACCAGTTATTCTGACCTGATTATATTTAGTATAGGAAAACAGAGCACAACTCCAGTCACAGGCTTGTATCAAAAGGGCTAATTTCCCAGAACTGAAGGAAACTGTATTTGAAGTTGTCTGGGAGGAAGATATATACAGAAAATTGGGAGTTCCTTTAGAAAGAGTAAGGGAAGAGCAGCAAGGAAAATATCTATAGGTAGGAAATGGAGGGAAACCATATGGTTTTTATTCTAAAAGACATTTTGATCAGGAGAAATTAGTACAATGTTACAGGCTTATAACTAGAAAGAGGTGGAAAAGTCTTAATGTTGATTTAGGGGAAAAAACCCCACAAGAATGACAACTAATTTTCTTTCTGCATTTTGAAGTGTGTATCACAGGATGTACCAATGAGATTACAGAAATCCCTCATCTTTTCAGATCTTTTAGGAGTAAAGGACAGCAGTGATAAATAACATAGACTTATGGAATGAGAACTGCTATTATTCCTGCACCACAAGAGATTGAGCAAACCTACACAAAATTGTTGCAGTTGGTTATTGGACTCGTGAAGAGCCATTTAATCACTCAAAAGGTTGTACCTTACTACCTTCCCTGTCTTTAAAAACTACACTGCTTTCTGTGGAAAAAAAATTGCAAAGGCAACTCTGTTTGATGAAGGCTTTTATGGGACTCATAGGACCCCCATCTTGAAAGTCTATAGCTTATTTTTCTTATCCTTTCCAACCTTCAAAATAAATGCAGGGGAAGAGTACATATAATCTTTATGTAAAGTTTTATCAAACTTACTCAAATAAAAAAAGCCCCCAAAACTGCAAGAAATCTGTGTCACTGATTGTTGTTTCCAAGATTCACCTCTTGCATATTTAAATCTTGCTTGTCTGCAATATTATCAGTGCATTTTAAACTCTGTTATGTTCATAGGACTAGCTTGTTCAGGGTATGACGAGGCAATGATAGGACAATACTGCAGTGATACAAGGTAAACTATGCTAAAGTTGTCAACAAGAGAAGTAAAGTTTCTCTGACCCAAGTTGGTAAAAAGCTTCCCTTCACGGTTCCTTCTGCAACAGGAAAGAAAATCTCTTCTGTGCACACCTTTTCTTTTTCTCTGATTGTCAAAGCATGGAAGCTTATTAAAGTACTTTGAGGGACAACATTTTTATAAGTTATTTAAGAAGTATGATGTGTACATAGTGATGATTTGGTTCTTACACAGTTTGAGTGTAACATGTTTACAAAAGTAACTATGATCTCTGTGAACAGAAAGGTTTAATTCTGCAATAGGTGGTATGAGTTCCTACTTTGTTTTCATATTCTCATAGGAAAAACATCTCAAGTCATGGTATTGGCTAATTAATACAAATCATGGAAGTTAAAAGGTAACACACAGGCTTATCTTATTGCTCTGTGGCTCACATCTTCTTTGTTCATTACATTTTTTGGAAAATAGAATCCAAAACTACAGGCTGGACACTGACTTGTAAGATTCCTAGTCTCAAATGCTGATATCACCTTCTGTCTTATGAATGCTTTCTTTGAACTATGATAGAAATTTGGATTAAACTATTCTTTATTCAGTGCCTACAGGTCATATATTTGCTCCCTATAGAAACAAGTAAAAGTGGAAAAAAGTTGGAGGGAGGATCCAAAAGAATTGCAGTTTTGGCATGGTTGGATAACCTTTCAAGATGGTTGAAAACTCAAGGCTTTGAGTTTTGTGCAGAATCATTGTAACTGGGCTCAATCCTAAAGGTCTTTTCCAAACTAAATGAATCTGTGATTCTATGTAAAATTTCAATTTTGATTTCTGATTATTTTTTTCTGTTAGAGCAGTAAGCTAGTTCAGTAATGTTGGTTTAGCAGTCATAAAGAAATGATCCCTAGGTTATGAGGACACAGTTTCCTACTTCATTGGCCTCACTGTCTTTTCAGACTTCGTTAACTGTCTGTCTTGCTTGTGGAGATTCACGTATAGGAGAGTTGTCCTGTTGGATATGAGCAGTTCATAGCTTTTTATATTTCACTGTAGTTGAGTATGAGAATACTGTGAATGCTTATTTAAGCCCCACTACTTGTTACCATTTGGTTACTGTGACATTTTTGCTAGCATCTCTGAATTGCAGTTATACTGCACAGACGTCAGGGAGAAGTAATTAATTATTTAATGTCAAGTACATTTTACTGATTTATCAACAAGAGATGTACTTGGAAATGTCTGTCAAGCAAACGATAGAGCTGAGCATTCCTCCCCACGGTCCAGTGTGTGTAATGGTTCTAGGTCACTCTTGAGCCTCAGGCAGGAGGTGGGACAGCTGCTGTATTGCCACTTCAATTGGCAGGCAGCATCTTTATTAATTCATGTATATTTAACTGCGCACCTGTTGTGCATACATCTAAATCTCAATTAGGAAGCATGTCAGGCAAAGATGATCTGATTCTGCTCTGTTACTGTTCTTCCAGAGCTCAGGTCCACCAATCCTCCTGATTTTATTTTTTTCTTCCTACAGTCTGCCCTTTGACGGTACCACATGTCTGCTGGCCTTCTGCCAGGTTTTATATCTGTTGAAACCTTTGGCCATCTACCACTGCCAGTTGTTACAGTTGAGTCTTCAAGTTACTGACCGGTTCATTATAAAATCAAAAAAGTACTTTGATCTCTTTTAGTCTGGACTACAAAGCAAATTACTTTCTCATCTTGCTAATATGAACAACAGGATGCTGCATTTGTGTGTCACAGACTATTGCAACTGGGTAGAGAGTACAGATGGCTGAGTGCAATTTCTGTTCCAGTTTAAGTCTGGATGGGATGGCCCTGGTTCATGTAAGTCCAGGCTTTAAAATTATTCTACTGTCCAAACCACTCCATCAGATCCCTTCCTGGGACATGTAGGAGGGGGGAGCAAGACAGCTGAGACTAATTTTCATTGTTGTAATGGTTGTTTCTGGGAGAGGGAGACTGGTTATGCAACACCTACAGATACATCATTTGTTCTTCTTGCTTCTTGTTTACCTTCCTCATGTTCTTTCAAACAGTATCTGTGTAGTTTTCAGTTTTGATCTCCTATAGAAACCAACTTTATATTTGTATTTTTGTTTAGTCTTCCACGCCACTATGATGCTGTTTCTGTTGAAGGACCTTAAGAATTATGTGTTTGTCCAGTAGTCAACTTGGGCATGTTACGGTCATCTTCTGGTTAAGCAATACACAGTTCCTTTACGTGTTATGAGTTATCAGCATCACAGGTCATAATGAGAGGTAGAGAAAACTCTTGTGGTATCTCCAATATCAGTGAAGCTCAGTTGTTGACCATACCTACCAAAGGATGAACCAGTCATTAGAAAACTCTAGATATATCTGGAAAACAGCTTCTATGTCTTCCTTTCTTATGCAAGAGAAATGGGGAACAGTCTGTTTCTAGTGGAGTTCACTTAACAGTGTCTTACCACTTACTGCACTTCTGTAAGTCTGTGTTGTGTCAGTCCTTCTCTGAACATTTATGGCATTAATAGCAGCTGGCACTTGTTCCGTAAGGTTTGCAAGTGTGATGAGAATTAATTTGAAATCTTGCTATAGATAGTGGTCAGCAGCAGTCACAGAAGATCTTCCTGGGATGTCATCTACTCCTGCCCACAATCCCAAAGCAAAATCTGTTGGATTTTCTGGCAGATTAAAAGCAGGCTAGATAGACACCTAAAAGAGATTTCACAACTAGAGTAATGATGGCCTTCCTAAGATGTTGCACCATTCCTTAGACTTCCCTTTTTATTGTAAAGATTCTTGTATAAGAGTATTGACAACAGAAAAATGAAAACACAAAATGACAGTATAATTCAAGCAGGTAGTAAATGAAGTATTATATTTGGTTTCCTGCAATATATAGAAAACATTTCTGGGTTTAGAGTCTGAAGGATCATCCTGCGGGTAAGGAAGGTCAATCTGTTAACTGAAGTAAAATTATTAAATTATTAAAATAACAGTGTAAGCTCATCCCTGATATTAATAGGTTCAAAAGACCGCAACTGATGGGAATTGTTCTTTCAGGTGTAAACTTAATCATGAACTCCTCACTGTCCATTCATCCTCTGTCTTATGTTCAGCTCTGTCATGTTTGCCAGAAGTTGCATCATTGTTTCTTTGCTAGAAAGGAGTTAAGTTCAGAAAGTTGTCTTCCCAAATAAACAACTGGTAGTCTTCCACACTTCTTTTTTTAGTTGGTAATTTTTTTTAATGTGATTAATAATATTTTGTCATTTTGTAGGTGAAGCAGGCAATTATTTTCCCTTATGACCTTCCTTAATGTTTATTGCAAGGAAATTTGTTACATTATTTCTGTGGAGATTCGGTGGAATTTTAGGTAAGTGTCAAAGAACTGCTTTTCTCTTAACTTTTCTACTTACACAGGGAAATGTAGTATAGCGTTATCTCCAGACTAAATGGGTCCTAAAACACTGAGATCAGGGTTTTAGCCACCTACTGCAAATTTAAGGTGTGTAGAAAAAGAATGAACAGTTCATACTTCCAGAAAATCTGCATATACCCAGATGAGAGACAACTGAATGTGCTTCAGCAGTTAAATAATTTTTATTTTGAACACTTTTGCTTGTTGTGGACAAAACAGTTGTAGGCATTCGAGGAAAATACTAACAACCCCCTAGAAGGTGGATTGAATAATGTATGCATGAAGTTGTAGCATAAAGGAAGGTAAGTTTCATGTAGCTAAGAGTATGAAAAGCTGAATTAAATGCCATTTTACCCCATGTGGAATACTTCAGGAGGCGTGTAATTTGGAAATGTCAACTACTGAGTAAGAGTTTCAGATACCTTGGAAAATACTTATAAATGGCTTCCAGGCATTATACTTTAAGATGAAATTACTACTGTGCACCTAAATGAGATGCTTATTTCAGTCCCTGAGCAGCTTAATTTCAAGACAGCAAAGGTCAGGGAGACTCTACTAATAATCTAATAACAATTGACTGCACGTTTCTAGGAGATTTATCTGCATCAGAGCCTGGTTGCTGAGAGCAGGATGAATTAGTGATTACTTCACTGGCATAACTTGGAGCAGCGTCAGCCACTGAATGTGACTATAACAATGTCATGAAGTAGCCAAAAGCAACTAATGCTTGGAAAACTGCACTAGAAAGTTGGAACATGTGGTTTTGAGCAGATTTGTTTGTGTCCCACCTAATAAGGATGTGATTAAGTCAGGATTGGGGTACCTAATGTCATGGTTTTAGCTGATAAGCATCAGACCATGGTTCTGGAGAGGAATTAGATGTTGAATGCATTCACTCAAGTAAAAAAATTACTTCTAGCAGCCTTAATCATTCCAAAGCTTGCCTCCCTCTGAATCTGACTGTGATCAGATTGTATGACAAGTGTAAATTCACTTTGAGATGCACGGATCTTAGGCACTAAGCATTTGACAAGAATTTTTATAATACTGATAGAAAAATAATATTCTGATCACAACACCCTATAACAGTTTCCTTGGAACATTGAGTGGACATTTATGTCTTGAGACCAGAAGCTTGTTTGCAATTTAGTTGAAGTAAATGCTCATTAATAGTGATAGTATTTGGTATCTTTGAGAATTTACAGGCAATTAATCTTCATATTTCCTAGAGGAATAAATAATAGTTTGGGGATGACTGATTTGACGTGGTAATTCTAAATATGATCTCAACATTTATTAATACTATTTAAAAAACTTTTCTCATTTATTTTCTGGTAATCTGGTGAAGACTCAGTTTAAAAAGTAAACTTCTGGTTTTGAGTGAGTATATTTGTCTCTTGAGTTGGAGGTTAAACTTCATATGTCGTGGAAGGGGGAGAGACAGCCTTGCTGCTGCAACTTGCTCTATCCCCTGCCTGGTGCTGTGGGGCTGTGTGAGACAGGAGGAACTTGTCTCAAAGGAGGTAGTAACTGTTCTCCCATTCAGTGTCTCTGATGTTCACCATACTGCTTTGCCTAAGAGTTAAACTCACGAACCTGGAAAGAAACCAGGCCAGTGAAATAAATGAAATCTCTTTCTGGCTAGTGAGTTGAATCAGTGTATGAAAAGACATGCTAGAACAGATGCCAAAGGATTGTGTGAGCAGGGGAAGAGGCAAATTGTTGCTCTTGCTGCTAGGTTAGCTGCTAGTCATGGCATTCCTGTTTAACCAAAGTATTTCAGCATGAAGATTGATACTTTCTCAAAGGAATATTCAGTCGTTCACATTGGTGCTGTCTGGAGTATTAAATCCTGTTTGAGAAAGCACTTGGAGAAAGTAGGAGGATCAACTGAAGAGCTGTGAGGGATTGTGGCAGTCTCTGGAATACAATCATCCCTTGTCTTCCCTCATCATCTTTCAGGGATCATGATTTACATTTTCCCAGTCATTAATTGCTTTGAGACTTTGGGATCTTGGAGATAGCGTCATTATTTTGTTGGGTGGAGCATGTAGAGCTGAATTTTATTAGCAAACTCAATTTGGGAATAACATGAGACAGTGTATGGAATTAACATGATATGTCTTTATTGGGGGGCGGTTGCCGCAAATGGCAGGAAATTATGGTTGGGATCTAACTGGAATCTCTTGGAATATGTGCCATTCAACATATTTCTGAATCTGGAAAAATGACAAATAGTGAAAAGACATAATTGTGTAGCATCAAATAATTAAAGCATTAAATTAAAACTGGACAATTACAGAATAATCTCATGATACTCAGTGACTGGGCAATAATGCAACAAATGAAATTGTAGCAATAAATTCTAAGTAGTGTATAGGGGATAAAACTATTGCTGGTAACACAGTGATGGGCTGTAAATTATCCATTAGCACTCAGAAAAGAGGTTGGATATCACTGTGGTAGGAGGCTGAAAATGCTGGTGCTCAGTACCAGTCAGAACAATGTTAAAAATTATTAGGAGAGGAGGCAAGGGCAAAATGTAGAGTGTTTTATAAAAGTACTGCACACTTGCATCTTGAATAGGAAAGAGCTACTGTAGGAGGAGAGATTGGTTCTCCAGTTTATGAAAGAGGTGATTGAGGAGAAGCTGATTTTATTATTAAAAATATTTAAAAAAATATAAAAAAATCGTAAATGTCTTGGAGAACACTAGACTAGGGTATATTGAGTAAAATTAACAGGAAGCATCTCTAAATTAATGGAAATAATTTTCATACTGTACCACTTTATTCAATGGGCCTCTTTGCGCAGGAAAAACTTCAACACGTCCGCCAAATGGATTAGACATGGAGAATAAATCAAGGATGTACACAAGGATGTGTACAAATTCTTCAGCTTTAGAAGTCTTTAAAATACATATTGCTGAATATTTGGAGAGTTATTTGCATACTTTCCCCACTTTTTTAGTGGCATTTTCTTCAGCATCTTCTACAGCTGCTATTGGAGAGAGGGGGTGGGTTAGACTGACATCTGTTTTTATCCAGCAAAGTTGGTTCTACACACAGGTTTTAGTCTCAAGAGGTGTATGTATAGAAATGACTGACTAAACAGTCTCCTAGTAGCATTTATGCAGAATAGACACAGCAAATAGAAATTGTATGTGTCTCTGGTGGTTCTCTGTCCAGACCAGTAAGTCCATATGATCTCTAGTACTGAAGGCATAGCAGAAGATAGAGGGCAATTGTAGAGGAGAGACAGTGACAAGAGCTGGACACTAATACAGTGTGTGTATATAAAAAGCTTTGATTCTGGTTAGAAGTGGTTGTGACTATTAGAAACAGTTAAAAAGCAGTAACTTTAGAGCTTGTAGCTTTGCTGTTAACTCTTGTGCTTGACTGTAGATAAGGGAAGTTCCTTGAGGTTTCTGGAGTTTAATATTGTTTTGCTTTTGTAAAGATTGTTTTGTACCTTTCCTATTTCAGCTGTCAGATTAGAAGAAAAGCATTTGGGGGAATATAGTCCATTGGGGATTGAAAACCAGGGGCTAGAAATTGAAGGATTGCTGAGATATTTGCCAGAGTTTAAGAGGCAGATTTTCCTGAATGTGAGGGGAGACCTAAAATTTATGGAGCTGAATCTTCAGCTTCTTTACCGAAATACATTGTAAAAGGAAGTTGTGTGGAAAATAAAGCTTTAAAAATGGCATAGAAAAAAGCCTAGAAGTGGTAGACTATGGAAAAAATGTGGAAAGGAACAGAGTGCTTCTTACTTGATACAAATGTTAGACCAGGAGGGTGAAGAGTTTTGTATGAATTCATTGTACTGAATTCATATTTTTCAACTTGTCTCGAAAGGATAAAATTAGAAGACCACCTGTGGAGAACTGTAGCTGAGTGGAAAATTTTGTGTATGACTTGTTATGTGGAAGGTTATTGACCCCTGTGGATCCTTATGGATCTTAAATGGTGATTCACTTCTGGTGCCCCAAAGCCTGAGGAATTGATATCCTCAGTAACAGCACAGTAAATTCCTGTGACACTATTCCACAGGTTGGTTGCTGTATTTCTTATCATACAGAAGTATGTAATTTAGATGAAGAGACTTAGAAGAGTATTCAAATTGATTCAGAAATAAATGGCACTTTTAACAGTAATTTGGTGTTGTGACTCCATAGCTTTAACACCATCCATCAAAGCCTTTAAGAAAGTTTTGGTCTAATCTCACTTGTTTATATAGTTCTGCAAACACAGAAGCTGAACAGCATACAAGTGCAGATGAACACATGGAAGGAAAGCCTTTGCCTCCCCATCGTGTTTGTCTGTATAATCGTACTTATTGTATTATTTTATTAAATTGTTGTTCTGATTTATAATCTCTCTTTTGAGTTGGGTTAATTTCCCCTGCCAGTTTACCTTTAAATCAGCACAACATGTATCACTGGAATTTTATGCCACTTCTGAACTATACTTATATATCATGAGTAAACAGGTAATGATGAGACTGATTTTTTTTGTGTAGTATGTGTTAGTAGACTAAAGAAAAATATGTTAGATTCTAGTAAGTTGCAGCCTATTCTTCTTAAATATTGCCAATCGATAATATGCTTAAGCAGAAATGCTTTATGAAATCAGGATACCTTCACTGAGAAGATCTAAAAATAAATCCACCAAATAAGAATAAATGAAGAAATGGATAATGATGTGGGTATGTGCTGAGCTCAAAGTTCTTCATGTATTCAAAAGTGAGTTACTGTGCCTTAGTGATGCCAGATGGTATAGTACATTGGGGAAATTGGAAAGAAATAGATTAAGGAAAAAAGTCTAGCAGGACTATTTTTCTGGTCTTTGGTATAATTCTGTGCATTGAAGTGCTGAACCAGGATCACCTGATATTTACAGAGCAATAAATGATGATGATTGGCACATTCTGTATGACATAAAGCAGACTGTCCATGACATTGATTAAAATATTCTAAAGTAAAATCAACAAGGTAGTTATGAAATTGAGAGAATACTCTTCAAGGTTTTCTGATGTTACTTTTCCTTTACAATCATTTATCACAAATATTTCTGGTGCCTTTCACAGTCCCAGTGTCAAATTTGCGAGTTACTGTATCCAAATCAATACACAAGCCATGACTAAGATTATCTTTTAAAATGTCCCATGAGTAACACTGAATCACTCTACATCATCCAGCTATTAGAGAAGGTTGTTGGTATTCTTGGGTGAGAATTTATCATTTTGTTCCATGTGCCATAGAATTTATTCAGGTCAGCAAGCTGAGGCAGAATTTAATCATAACCAACCATCTGACCTAACTACATGTGGCATGAGTGTTTTGAGTCATTTTTATTTCCTTGTGAAGTAGTGGAGGCAATACACACTTTCAGATGAGAAAGGTGATATGAAAGTTGGGTAGTGTGTTCTCCCATTCCACCGTGTGAACGCTGTATAACCTGGGTGTGAGAAAGATCATAACACTTCACAGAACGGGATAGTAGAAGGTGACGATTTTCAGGTAGTTTGTTTTCAAGTAATGTTTGTTGTTTGTGATGTTATGCAGCATTCATACACACATGATACTGAAGGTCTCTGGTCTAGGATCAGTCATTGGTTACACTTTTGCTGCCCTAAGAGACACAGATTTATATGACTACTTTTGTATCCAAGTCAGAGCACTGAAATTATTAGTGTCTTTCAAACTACACTGTACATGCTGCTGTGATTACCTACTTGCAGACACTTGAAACAGCTTTTGAAAAAACAGAAAACTGGACCCAGTTTCACAGTAACTCAAAATCATGAAAATGTATAAACAGAATGTATTCCTTTTGACGTTTCTGGCACTAATGACTCAGGCATCTCATCAGACTTGATTTATAAAGTAACCCTGAAGAATTAAATGGAACTAATTTGTTGCTCAGATGATTCACTGTGTTGCGTATTCACTCTTGTTGAGTTTTGTATCTCTAGTTTTCAGAAAGTAATAAAAAGTCTGAGTATTCACTGAAGGAGTTATTTATTTTCATCAAATGTGGGTACTTAAGCCATGCAGTGTTCTATTTAATGAGCTATTCATGGGGCACTTAGTTTTATAACATGCCTTTGTTTCACTGGGGGATGACTTCCATGGACTAGGGAGGTTTGAAATCAGTCTGAATTGCTGATGGTTTATAAATCCTTTTTTTTTTTTCTCGCCTCTGCAAGTAAGCTAGAAATGATATTTCTGTTGTGATCAAAAATCAAATACTGGTGAAATTTTTGGCTTTTTACCTTGTTCTTAGAGGGTATTTAAAAACATAAATATGGTTCTTTATCATTCTTTTTAATACCAAAAAATTTGAATACATTTACAGAAAACATTCTTGAAAATATGAAGACTCTTCAAACACCTTGTCATCAGCAAAAATCCCTGTCTCATTCATCCCAGAGGGTTAGACTTGTTGAGTGAACACGCACTTGCTGTTTGCTCATGTTCATTGTGCATTCTTGTGCGTCATTTATGTACGACAGACGCATCCTGCAGCAGATACAATCTCTTCATTTCCCTGAGATGTTCTTTGTAACTCTCACTGTAAGATGTCAGGTTATCAAAAGCACATTAGGAAAAACACTGTCTCCTCCCTGATTACAGCAACCTCTTAGATCTTTGCAAACAATCTTTAGAGCATCCCTGTGAAGTTGTGCTGCAATCCCTGCTCACATATGAGGAAATAAGGCACAGAGATTATAATAAATAATTTTGACCAGAGGAATTTGGGAAGTCTGGAGCTGGACATTTTTATTTAGTACTGTCTTACTGTGTTTTTATATCAATGGTAGTTACAACCATTTGGATTTATTGAATAATGAATAAGACCTCAAGTGGTCATATTGGGTGTAGTAAAGATGCAGAAAGGCATCTGATGGAGACTGCTGGATGCCCACTGTCCTCTCTCTAGTTTATGGAGGAGCAAGGCTCTACAAGAGAGCAGTCAGTCTACCTGGCTACCTCTGACCGTCTGATGTAGAGACCTGACTTAAATACCTTCAGCTAGTGGAGGAGAATCTGGATCTTTGTGATTATCTTTAAAGAGGAGTCTTGATCAACATGATACAGGGATTGTACAGCAATGTTAGAGAAGACAGACAGTTTTCCAGGTCTTGAGAACATAAACCACCCCAAATCTGCTTCTCTTCTCAAGTTTCCTCTCTGAGTCATTACACACTATCTAAGTTTTGTGACAGCAGAAATAAAGAGATCCATATGCCTGATTTTGTAGACAAGTATCACAGACATTCTCAGATTCATCTGTCCTTTATATAATTTAATGGAAAAAAGAGTACGTGTTCATATAATGACATAGTGCATTCTAACAAATAGATGACAACATTGCTTAAGTAGGGTTTATTTTCTCATTTCTTGATTTTTGAATGGTGGACTTGAAACTTCAGCATCCTTTCTGTGTTTTAACACTCTAGATGTTCAAGTTTGAAAGTTGGAATCTGTTGCTACTCTGTGGATTCTCCTTTCCTTTCACTTGATGGATTATATATGGTGTTTCAGATTTTTTACAACAGGCTTGTCTATCAGGCTTTTCTTAGGATAAGCAGGATGTCATATCCATACAGACTTTCTCCTAGAAGATGGTGGAGAGCTAAACTGACAACAGAGTGGTGTTTACAGTGACTTGGCCCAGTCATTTACTAACTGTAGCAAAGTCAGAAGAATCTCCCTAATTTAGATGGTGTTGCTGGAGAATGATATACCATCCCAGAGAGATCAACAAAGAATGCAAACCTTCCAGTAGAATAGAGCTGACTTTATGAAGAGTTGCTCCCCAGTCGTCATAATCCCGCTTGCAGCCCTTTTCTCAGGGCCCATAATACCTTTCTTTTTACTCCTCAATTCTCCATTTTTTCCTGTTCTCTACAGGGTTTTTGTAAGCTTTTCATCTTATATCCCTTCCTTCTCTTATTTGGTTCTGTTCATACTCTTTTCCCATTGCCATTTTGTGTTCCCTTCCATCCCTTCTTTGTTCTTTCTGTTGTACGTATTTGTTGGGTTCACATTCCTCTGAGTTCTTGTTTGAAGTGCTTACTTATCCTTTTTGCTGCTGTCTCAAGGGGCAGTACAGTCCTTCTACAGCTTGAGGAAAGAAAAGTGCTGGAGACTCTGAAGAAGCAAGAGGAGTTCACAACACACACACACAGATGGTTTTCCATGGTGGTATTCACTTTTTATTAGCTTCTGTGATCCTTTTGACTGGTATTTGTCATAGGAACATCTCGAGTCTGTTTTGAGGTTTGTTTAAAAAGCTGTCTATTGATTGGAATGAAATTCACATCTGCTATCTCTCTCTCTCTTAAAAAAAACCCCATTGTGTTACTGTGCATGGCACTTACATGGATGCAGTCCTTGTCTCCCACTCTCTGGAAGGATGTAGTAACATTATGTAAAGGATGGAACAGATTTTGCAGACAGATTAAATTTTATTCTTCAGCTTGAAAAGGGGGAGTTGTGGGAGGCTTTTGATAATGTTAGGAATGATCAAGAGGAGAAGAAAGCATAAGTTAAAAACATCATGCTCTGGTATAAGTCCAAGTGATCTTGCATCATAGAGAAGGAGCAATTTTTGTGTGAAGAGACTTCAAAGAATTTTTCAGTTTAGAAAAGGAATGACTGAGGAGAATTAAGAGTGAAGTATATAAAATCATGAATATCATGGAAAAGGTGAAAAAGGAATAATTATTTGCTTTTTCTCATAGTACAGAAGTAAGGCCATATCCAGGGAAATGATTAAGCAGTAGCTTTAAGACAAATGAAGGGAAGTAATTCTTCATGATGTGCATAAATCAATTGCAGGGTTCATTGCTACAGAGTGTTGTGGAGGCTTAAAGTCTGAATAGGTTCAAAATGAATTAGGCAAATTCATGATGGTTACTTCCATCTAGGGCTGTTAAGCACGATGATGGGAAATGGGAAACCCTAAACCACAATTCATGGGAAAATGAAAGGTTTCTGGAGGTTTGGGCAGAGGGAAAGAATCACTCTATCAAATAGGATGGCATATTCTTTTGCTGAGGATCCAGTGCCAGCCACTGCTAGGAATGGAAGGCAGTAGGGAAGGAGTGATGACTCCTATTTGCACCTTCCCCTTATTTATATACGTTAATGAGATCCTCTGAGCCCTCCCTTCTCCAGAGCGGTGAGCTGAAAGGTCCCAGCTCTCTCAGCCTCTCATCAGAGAAGAACTGGTCCAGGCCCATCATCTTCACTCTGTCCCCAGTACTGGACTCAGTACCGCAGGTGTGGCTGTACCAGCGCTGAGTGGGTGGAGTTCATATTGTGTTTTGAGTGCTTGGATTGTAGCAGAGCTCAAGGTGGGTTAAGCAACCAGCTTTTGAAGTATATCTGACCATGTAGCAGTCAAGGAACATTTCAGCAAAGCGAACTTATTGGGTTTTTGTTGTTGTTGTTGTTGTTGTTTTTTGGGGTTTTTTCCCTAATTGCATTTCTGTGGTCTAGGTTTTAGGAGAATGGATGCTCGTGCATTGCTGTTTTAGTGTTAAATGCTGTCTGAAACTCTTAGACAATCAGAATTTCACTTGATACTCTGAAGCTGTTTCAGGAGTGTCTGTATGCTCACTTGTAATCTACTGTGTATGCTAAAGTTCTTTGTTTTATTTTACCATACAAAATTATCTACATGTTTAGAAACATCAGACAAATTACCAGTAGGATGAGAGTGGAAAACAAAAACAAAGTTTTTCAGATGCAAGATTGAACTTGGTTCTAATTGCTTTTCTTTTCCAAAATAAGAATTTGAGAAATATAGACAGCGCTGTTCTTCCTTCTTCTGTAAAAGAAACAGAGGCATTTGCATATGTATAATATGATCCTGTAAGATACTTTTGTGATGCTGCAATGGATGATTCATTGTGCTGGATTAATTAACACTTTGCCACCTTCAAATAGAAAAGATACTGTGCAAAGAGGAATATTTAGTCTAAATATGTTTGAGAAATGAATTGCTTGACTTTTACTTGTTTTTAGTTTTAAATGTACCTAAAAGGATTCTTGACATCTTGAAATGTAGCAGAAGTCTGCCATTTGTATAATACTTTTTATTGTTGAAGAAGGCTTATGGGTTTTTTCCCCTGTGGGTTCTGTGTTTTTACATCGTTCATCAAGTGATGAAAGAAAAGGAAAAAAATCCCTATGATTCATATTTGAGAACTTTGAAGCAATCACAAATTGGAGTTTAAGATAGTCTACTAGAGAGAGAATGTGTATGTTATTTTACATTACATTTTTATTATAAAGTTTTAGTGTTTGTTATACAGTAAAAACCAAATTTGCCATATGGCAAATTTCATACCATATGAAATTGTAAGCAGAATCATACTCGATCATACTAACTACTGAACACTTGGCTATGGTTTCAAAATAACACATAGTGTAGGGTCTCTGACTTATGCTATTTTTTGGAGCCTCTCCAAATTTGGAAATGAAATACAAAGACGCCACAGAACTAACCTGATAACTTCAACTAATTGCGTCACTTTCGTAAAGCCTGTATTTTCTGTCTTAAAAAAAAAAAAAAGTCTCACAAGTTACTGTAAATATAAATGCTGTTCAAGCAAGGAGACTTAATTAGTGTTTTGCTTGTACAAGAAAAAATTAAAAATTAATTGGTGGCATCCATGGCATACTTTCCTTTCCTGCAAACTCCCCTGGATCGTTATCTCTCTGATGGAAGTTTTGGGGCTGCTCATGCTGTGGATATTCTATCCTGTTTGATTACTGCTTGCAGAATGATAAACCATTGGTATAGAATCAAGTTTTAATGAATATATGTGTAAGTCTTAGCATGACAACTCTGAACTTAATATGCAAAAAACATTTAGGAATGTGTTCCAAGCAATCAACTAGAATAAGGCAGGAGAAAAAAACCCAATATATTATAAATTACTTCTACTGTTCCTTGTCTTGAACCAATGTTTTTGTCTAGGTTTTCAAGGAAGAGGGATCTTCTGAGCATTTGTAAAACCATGTCCTAGCTGAATAATATTTTATATGAGACATGATTGTCATTACCTTTTGTAATATAAAAACTAAGAGTTATTAAATGTCAGCAGGTGACAGGTTCAACATAAACATGTTAAGATAGTTTTTCACATGAATTAATGAAGTGGTGAAACTTTTTGCCAGAGGATGCTTCTGTATGGTCAAAGTCTTCATGTGTTGGAAAAAACAAGTTGATGGAAGAAAAAACTGCTGTGGGTTATTAAACACAAAGATACTGTTTCTGTATCAGGACATCCTTGAACTGATATTTCCACTGTTCTAAGGAAAAAGCATTACAAGCTTGGCCTGTTTTTAATATCTTTCGGTCTTCCTTACTGGACACTGTCAGGAACAGAAAAGTAGATTAAAAAAATAAAATCTTTTGGTCTTACACAGCATCTTCCTTTGGTTGAGGAATAGCTGCATTAGATTTCAGTAGGGAAAGGGTTAGCCAGAATTATGGCTAATAATTAATTTACTTGCATTTTCATATTGATTTACTGATTTATTTTTCCATATCAGAAAGTTGCACATGGAACATTTTCAGTCTAGGGTCCTTGGTCCTGCCTCACATATTTGCTTCTGAAGTTCCATCATTGCTATTTCAGCTTCCTTTTACTTATTTCAAATAGAGAGTTTAAAGGGAACAGCAAAATTTCACCATGTTCTAAGGATATCTAATTTGTTCTTTCTTTATGATGTTTGGGTCTGCTGGGTTACTCTAAAAATATTTCCCTTTCTTGAATGCAAGTAGTTCATGAACTCTCCTCCCCAGGGCTCAGTAGCATCTTCCTATATTGAGTAAACGTTTCTTTTTCATTCCTAGTTATCCCGCTGAGCTTCCAGTAAAAGTTGCCTTCTCCTCCATAAAGCCATTGGATTTTAATCATAACCTGATTTTAAGTTTATTCTCTTCTTCTCTTTAAACAGCTAAGAGCTCAATCCAGGCAAAGCTGATAGATGTGATGTGGGGCCTGTAAGGAATTTCATTGTTAAGAGTCTAGTTATATCATCCTAATATTTGCAAAATTTCCATCAAGCCCCAAATGCATAAGCACTTTTAGCTAATGTAGTTCCAGTTAAATTCCCATGGTGCCTGAAAGTCTGCTTATGCACATTTCTAGCAGTGAAAGCACTCTTAGCAGAGATGTCTGTACATCATACAGACAAATACATACATACATATGTACATACATACATATATACAAATTCTGAATATTTTTTGAGTATCATGCTCTCTTTGAAGTATGTACAGATCACCCTGCACACATGTGACAGAATGAATGATATGCGTAATACATTCACCATGGCTTCTTGAGAAGCGCAGACACTGCCATAAGTGTCTCAACACAGTAATTGTACTCAGAACTATAATTTTTAGGATTTGTAAAATGAGAGGGAACACATTTACATTTCCTGGTCCAAGTCATTCATACCCTTCCTTGATAAGGTAGCCATTGACTTACCCCAATGGCATACTTTTCTGCCTTAGGAGCAGAGGGCACCCTGCTTTCTCCCCCCGTGCCTGTGAATATCTTAGAGGTGTCTGTCTTCTATGGCATGTGCATGTATATGTTTTGGAGATACAATGCTGTTGATTAAATCATCTTTGGCGTGCAGGGCAGAGGAAGTTACATCTCTCTGCATCTGCATTACCGTACACATTGTCAGCTCCAAGTGGGCTCGCTCTAATCTTACCCCAAGTTTCTGACCCTGTATTTACTTATAAGGCAAGTATTAAAACAAGAAAAGAACCAAGTTTCCAAAATATTTTTCCTTAATGTCTATGAGTTTGATATTATCCTGAAATTACAGCAATGTACACTCTTGGTCTAAAAAACTCAGTGTGTATTGCTCTGTTCCCCACATTGAGTAAGAACTATTGCATTGCTTTACTGAAATCATAGTATTAAATGATCATTAGGCTTGGTATTGACCATAAATACTGGTATAGGTTTATTTGTTTCTAATCACTGTTTTCTTTGCTATTACTTTGCTAGAGACCTGCCCTGAAGCTTATTGAATGTTGATGTGGAACAGTAGTCACATAAAATGCTTTCTGAACTCGGAGGAACTTTGTCTTCTGATCTCTAATGTTTCCTTTGCCTTGTTTATCTTTCCTGATAAATGGTAAACATCTAAATCACACAGGTCTTATGCAATTTCATGATGTTCAATCTCCTTTCTTAAAAGATATTTCCACAGGTTACCCTTTCTGTCTTACAGCTGAAATAACTTTTAAAACACTGTCTAACTTGAGCAATTGCTTTTTGTCCAAAATGCTGTTCCTTTTTATAAAGTTGATGATGTTCCTTGAAGGAGCTGCAGGACTTCAGGAACCACACATTATTCAAATGCTTGTTGAGAAGCAGCAGGTCTGTGGGGCATTGAAGTATTGTGAATAAAAAGGCAAAATTACAGTGCTTCATTTTTTCCAAGCTGCTGTGCTCTATTACTCATTCTAATAAGTCCTGTCTATGTACCCTTCCAGGTTCTGAGATACACAACAGAAATGCATTGGGTTTATAGGTAAATTTATCCTCTAAAATATATTTTTTAAAAATTTATCTAATAATATGAAAACAGCTTCTCAGTAAGGAGCACACAAGCCAAAATCGTTTGCAAATTGTTTGCTAGTTACTGTGTTTGAAACTAAACAGTTCAGTTATGAGAGTTACTAAATAATCAATAATCTTTGATGTACAGTGTTTGAAAATAACTGTATGACAAATGTGTGAATCAAATGACTTTGTCCACATGAGCTCTTTATTAGAACTACCACCTGCCTTGGTATTTTACCTTATTATTTAGCATTATTTATCTTATTATTTACCTTGTGTTCTACCGTAATGTTTATTTCTAATAAAATGACTTGTAACTCCAAATTCTGATAAATTTGGAGGTGAGTTATAAAAGACTTCATGTTTCATATGGGTAAAATAGATTAAAAAAAAAGGGGGGAAAAAAAGAAAAAAGGGTGGAAAAAAGAAAAAGAAGAAAAAAGAGAAAAGCCTGTGTTAAGGCATTTCAACTTATAAATTTTCTTTTAGAAATTCAAGGTAAACTTTTTGATTCTTCTTTTGACTATTAACTATTTCAACATCTTATTGTAATTTGAATTTCAGGAGTTTTTTTCTTTTTGAATTCTTATGAATTCTGGACAGGAAAAACTATTTCCCTCCTCAATATAAATGCAGAGAGAGTAAGGAGGTGCAGTAAGGGCATACACTCGATGTTCTGCAAACTTTGGATCTTGGGAGGGAGGTCTGTGATGGGACCGTGGATGAAAGCAGGTACCTTGTGAGGATGCATCACAGCTATTCATGTAACAACATGAGAGAATATGCTTTTGGGGTCTCTTGAGACTGGATCTCTCAGATCAAAACATCCTTGTGGTTATTAGGCAAATCTATAACCAGTGTTATCTCTGTGGCTTAGAGTAAATTTCCTGTAGTTCTGCAATGTAGCTAGGTTTTCCTACAAATCAAGGTTATTAAAAAACTAACAGCCCAACTAGTTTGGCTTTATGTAATTTATCTTATATTCCCTGAGTTATTCAAGATGACATCTGTTTATGCCCTGAGTTCTTCATGATGATGTCATGTAAATATGAAAGAAATTTTTCTTTGAACCAGTAAATAAAATTTAGTTTCAGTGAAACCTTTTATATACAGTTGAGAGACTGCTTGGGTGATAACATTATTCAAACCCAAGGAGTAAACTGTATCTCTGAGAAGCTGTCTTAGACACTCATTCCTGTGTACTGTGGTGGACAGTTTAAGGGAATTGCTTCTTAATTACAGAGTTGTCCATGATAACAGTGAGAAAAAATTGTTTTGGACAGTATCGATTCCAAGCACTTCTGTTCCTCTTTCAGGACATTCCCAGCCAGCAAAACATTCACTGATGGTCAGATAAACCATCTTAAGTTCACCCCATGCTTAATTAAATCAATGGGAGCCTATTTACATTGCAGAATGTTGGCCATGTTAATTTAGCTGTGGAAGTACTATCATAATTTTGCACTTCTGAGGTAGAACAGAAAACAAGTTTTGATTAAATATGTACAAGGCTATCTAAGTCTCTGGAATTTACCCCAGTTATTTTTTTTTAGAGTATAGTTTTTTACAATGTTAATTTTGGCAAGTTTTATCCATCTGTCTTTGGCTGCACATAATGATTCTCTCTTTGTAAACATTTGTTTTGAAACATGTTTGTTTTTAGCAAGAGGTTTATGTCATCCCTCATGTATACCAGGGAGAACTGAAGACAGCCACTGTGGGCTAACTCTGCGTTTGCGTTTGGAAGACCTTTGATGGAATATTTCACCTTCAGAATATTTACCAACGCTACTCACAGAGTCTGTGAGATAAAAGAGTAATAGTATAACTTCTTAGAGACAAATTGGGATAAAGTGAGATTGATTACTTTGCCTAGAGCCACAGTTCAGGTCAGTCGTGTGGTCCAAAAGTAATGTTCCACAATGGATAGACTCAAGTGCTTTGCATAGGGAGTCTATCAGTCTAATTATACAAGGTCATCCATGTGATATATTTTCTCATTATCGGAAATGAATAATTAAAATTCAGAATAAACAATAATGCAGCATAGTTTGTTTATTTTAAACAAACACCTCAACTACAAGTGGATTAAGATTCCCACACAGGTATGCCTGATGTCCAATCTACAGTGTGCAATTTTGTCTTTTGCATTTCTTTGTTGGCTCTGGGCATTTTCTCAGCTGTGAACTTTTTGACTTGCTACAGTAACCAGTACAGAAAGCGAAACATTTTGAGATTAAGTTTCGGGGACTTGATTTTCTCTGATCATGTTAGTATTACTTTTACGTATACTGTGGCAGCAAGTCCATTAGAAAAACAAACAGGGGCTAGAATGGGAGCTGGTGAAATGAATACAGAATATAGGCAGAAGTAGATAAGATGGCAGCACAGTCTGTGACTTAAGACAGTGCTTGAGCAAGGCTGTTATCGCCTGGGAAATCCCTTTGAGGTGAGAAAACCAAGGAGCTAATAATCTAACTATAAGCATAAAAATAACCATAATCTTGAAATTTTCTTTTGAAAAACATGGCAGGAAAAGGTCTGTAACTAGGTGGGGAATATTGCAAGATGTGGAGCATAAGTAGTGCTTAATCTCAGCAGTTTTGCTGTAATGACCAGTGGAGCTCCAAGTGATGTGGATCAGTGTCAAGAATCAAATGAAGGCTGACATGGCTGCAGTGCAGATCACATCATGTGTGTCAAGACGTGGCACATGCTGGCATTTATGGGACTTCCTTCCTAACTATTTCCAGCATCTGATGGGATGAGGAAGTACATACAGACAGCAGCCGGCTAAGTTGTTATAGGCATGTATCTACAAAAGGGAGTGGTAGAATAAAATTGATTTTAAAAAGAAGATGAAGAAAAATACTTCTTCTGTTATGGTCGTCTTCTACATCTTTTTATCTAACCAAATAAAGCATTTGTAGAGCAACTGGCCATAGGGTTGGTAAATAATTTTGAAATCATATAATGAACTATGTCTTGCATGCCAGTAACAATTGTTAAAGAAATAATAATTGCGTGGTGTCATATTTTGCCATTTGTTAGCATTTAATTTCACAATATGCATGACATGAAAATGAACCAATTTATTTCCATGTGTGATCCATTTTAGCTCTTTTTTTTTTTTAAACTATGAAAATTAAATTAATACTCCTTTTTGGCTCTGGTCTGCAAATAGAGTCTTACATCTGAGTCGTGCTACATCTAGTAGCATCACATTTAATAAAAATAAAACCTCACTACTACAGTCAAGTGATAGAACTGAAATAATTTGAATTTAAATTTGCTTTCTCTGGCCAAAGGACTTGCTTCTCCAGTTACAAGATGCATGAATGAGAGAAAAATACTGTATATAAAATGTTCTATATATATGATTTTTGTAATGAAGTTTGGCGTTGCAAACATAAATGAGCATTCACCAGAAATTTGGATTTTGAATGGCGCTGTTATGCCTTAATTAAGCTCTTTGTGAAATGTGTCTACGTTTCTGTTGGTCTTAGCACTTTTTTCCTCTTATAATTCTACCTTTTGAAAAAAAAAATATTACACTTCTGTTTAAAATACACATGTACTAACAATTTGATCCTTGATAGACTGCTTTGGGTTTTTTCGTAACCTGGTAGTGCATACAGTAACAATCTAGGAATTTGAGTGATATTTTCAGATACTCTAGTATCTGTGTTCTAGTCAAAAGTTAATGTCCTCATTTCAGGATCACAGGTATTCTTCAAGCATTGAGTATTCCACACTTGGAGAAGCACAAGTTTGAGAACCTGGATATTCCATTGGCATTAACATTAAGCTGTGATTCCTGGAAACATTTTTGCTGCAGCACGGAGTACAGAACTGTCCTCTGTTTCTCACTCTCCAAATGTGCAAAATTTAGTTGCTTTGACAAGTTTTCTGCAGTGACCCCTGGTATTGTCATATGTAAAAGCAAAATCACAATTTTACATTTGTTCTAAGTACCTTCTTGTAGGCAGATGTAAGGGATTCACATTTAGACAGTTGCTTTTTTAGTTAAAATGTTATTTTCAGTTTTTTCCCCATCCAATTTTTCTATGTCCTCTAAGAGGAAAACAGAAATTTTAGATGATGGAAAAGCAGCAGTGCCTTCAAACCAATACAGTGAAGAATGATAGAAGTATTCTTCTCAGAAAATTGTTTACATAAAATACTGTAGTCAGAAAGTGATAAAGAATAACTGGGGTTTTTTTAGCAGCTGGAGAACATCAGAATATAGTCTTCAATTGCCTCACTTGTTTTGTAATGCAGATTCCCTTTAAAGTAGCCTTGCCAATGTACCTTAAATATATTTTAGAATTATTTTACCATGAAATTAGTTTTTCTCCACCATTGGCTTAGTTGAACACTTCTTTTTGATCAATGCTGGGACATTAGAAGTGAAGCCGTGGCTGCACATACTGTTTTAGTAGGTTTCTATCAGAAAATGTTCTGCAGTAGACCATACCCATTGAGAGCAAAGGCTATTAGCGTATCCTGGCTGCTCCTCCAGCTTTCACCATGAGTCTTACTTAATTCCCACACTCTATACTGCTGCCACCAGGTTGTATTTACATATTTATTAACCAGAGGAAAAGCAGAGAAGGGAATTTCGGTCTTGAGAAGAAATGCAGAGCAGCAAGAAGCTCTTCAGGCTGTCCTCTTACCCTGATAGTCATCGCTCAGCCCGATCTAAACTCCAGTCTCCAGATTTCCTCTCTAGGAACCAACTTGCAAAATATTGCCAGCCTTTTAACCTTATACATTAGGTTTGGTTTTGGGTTTGTTTTGTTTTTGTTTGGTTTTTTTTGGTTTTTTGTTTTTTTTTTTGAGAGGGGTTAAATGAAGCACTTACTTAGAAGAAATAAATTGGTCTAGGTAGACAGTTTTGACTTACTAATATTTCCCTATCATTGTCCCATTAATGGCTATTTTTCCTATTCACATGCAGGTAGTTAATTTTCTTACCTTTTTTCATTTTATTTTAAAAGTGTTACCTAATAATAGCAGTGGGTGAAAATTTTTCATTGTTTTTATTTTACACAGCCTGTTAAGGAACAACTATACTAAAATCAAGGTGCACTTTAATACTTTTACCAGTTCACTTTGAAGCAGTTGAACCTTATATTGGGGAAAAATGTTTTTCCTAGATCTTCATGGTATTTACTTCCCATTTTATCTACGGATATCTCACTTTTAGGTGGGATGCTTTTTTTATTTTTCCTTTTTTTTCCTGTTTAAACAATAGTTGCTTGCCTATCACAAGCAAGAAGTTACACAAATCTGTAAAAGATGTGGTAGCTGGATTTAAGGGCATTGAGGGCCATACTGCAATTTTTGTAACTAAGCTTCCTCTGAAGTGAAACACAAGTGACTTTCTTTCTGAAGTAAGAGCATACATGTGTTGCTACCCTAATCTTGGTTTTGTGAGAACCAGGAACTCCAAGCATAAAAAGAATATGGAAACATTTTTAAAGGTAGTCCACAGCAGAATCTGATCCACACATCTAGAAGTCTGATCTCTGTTTTATTTGCATATACCTAACATTGTCTCTGTAAGTATAGTCACTGAATGTCCATGAGGGCTCTGTTTGCTGTGACTAGTTTTTTCAAATCAGGAAAAGAAAGCTTATATTTTTTGTGATGTTATGGTACATTTTATCTGTTGCAATTGGAAACATCTGGGCAGCACATAGAGAAATTGCCATGGCTCTGCAAACCTATTGTACTCTGCTTGTCTACACTTCTCATCTACCACTACAGGCAGAGAGGCTAAACAAATTCAGCATCCATTGAGATTAACAGCTTTGGTTCAGATGTGCCTCAAAATTAGTTGGGTTTAAGTGTTTATAACTAAAAAAGATTATTTCTCTGAGCATCTCTGGGCGGCAAATTAGTAGCTAATGCTTAGGTACTGTGCTGTGTGAAGAAAGGTAAACTGGTTAGAAGGTGATGCTGACTTGTCTTTTCATATCTATTGTCATAGGAACAGAAATTGACATAAAAATAGGATAAACATTGTAATCTCTACTTATAAATAATAATTCTGTTAGTGACAAACACATACTAGCATTAGACATCTAGTTTTCACCTGAGTTTCAGGTGTCTTAGTTCAGCAGGATCTACTTAGTACCACTGCCTGTGTTGGGAGTACAGGCATTTCATTATATATCATATTAGATGTATTATGACATATATTACATTCATTATATATTCAGACATTCTGGTTACAGTCAGAGACCCTCACAGAGTGTACCTGCCCACAGCTCCTTTCTGGGGGATCACTTCCTTTTCCTTACCACAGAAGCTGGACCACATGCATCAAGCTAGACCTGCTGCATGCCCTGGGGTGTCACCTAGCACATGGATTCAGGAATTCAGTGCAGAAAGCAGGTAAGAGGGATGTAAATTCATTCCTTAAGTTTGGCAGTCTGCATCTTAAGCTGAATTTAAAGGTACATATGTTTGTACCCCAAAGTTTTCTGACCCTTTAATGTTTTGGACAGCACACATGCTGCATGACTTAATACTTCTATAATTTGTAAAATAAATTTCTGTTTTGACACAGCCTGCTAGCGGCAGGGCAGTTTGGCTTTTGTCCAGCAATTAAAATGTGACGCATGAATGTACAATTTTTTTCAAAAAAATCCACTGATATTTTTAGAAGGTGTGCACATCCAACCAAAGAACCGGTCAGGTACCAGCCAGGTACTGCCTGTCGAGTGCTTATTTCTAGAAACCTCTGCTTGTCACGTGTCTTTGTGCTGCAGTGGTGAGTATGGGAATGGCAAAGGTTTGCTTTCTGTGTCTGGTGCCTGGGCAGACTCAACCTGTGACTTTGCACATTCATGAAACCTCTCTTGGAGGAGTAGATGTGTCTCTCTCTGTGGGAATGGGCTCGCAGGCTTGACATCTTGAATGCTCCGCTGCAATCATGTAGTGCCCAGTTTGCGCATCCAGGAACAGCAAGTGTGGATTCATTTTGTTGAGACTTCGACTTGCTGCTTGGACAGATAAATCAATCCTGCATGTACATCAGTGCTCTGCCTCCTAAGTTAATTTTTCACTGAGTGCAAATCCTCTTTCTTAACCTGCTCAGGACTAAGTTTTCTTCCTGTTCTGTGGTTCTCTGCTTTTACTTTGCCATTTGCTCCAGCAGCCCTGCAGGTCTAACTGCCCCTTGATAGCTGGGCTTTTGATTTATACTTAAGATTTTTCCCACCTGTTCTGTGGAAAACTTCTGTAGTGGCAGAAGCTGCTCTGCTTTCTCCCAAAAACTCAATGTTTTCTGGAGTTCATGGCCTTTGCTTGCTGGCCCTGGGCAAAGAGGCAGAGGGTCATATACCGACCTAGGAAAGAATGGGCTCTCTGTTCAACCCTCTCCAACTGAAGAGGGCCACATCTCTATGCAAGGAACAGTCAGTGACTGAGGGATATGCACATTGCTGCAGTCCCAGTTCATTAGCCTGAGTCCAGTGCTATTCACATAGTAAGCTCAGAAGCAGCGGGGCAGCATTTGAGATGCTTCTTTGGGCAGTCCTAAGAGTTGCCCAAAAAAAGTGTGTGCTGCTAGGTGCTCAGCTGCTCCTGCACCCCTCTGCATTGCCATGGCACACAGCCCAGCCTGACAGTTTGCATTCCAGTTGGCTGATAGCTTGGTCTTGTGATGCTAACATCTTAAGCATGGTCCTACTATTTTAAAACCTGCAATGTTCCCAGAAGTTCCCAGGTGTGGAGAAGGAAATTAGCAAACAAGTCAATAAAGCCTTCAATCCCCCAGCCTTTGGGGCAGGGAAAAGCAGGGGAAAAGAAATTATAAAAAAGGTTTAACTTCCATGATCAAACTAGCAAAAATTGTGTTTAGTCACAGATGTTTTAGATACCTTTTTATTTCTTTAGAAGGGTAGATATTTCTTTTTAGAGGATCATAGAAGGAAAAGCTACCTGTTAACTCACCTCTACATGCAGCTTCTTCACTGTATCTTCTGGTATACCAGCTGCTGACATGTATTGCAGGCAGAGAGTTGGCTTAAACTGATTATAAGGAAAACAAAGGACTCTGAATACTTGAAATCATCCCTGCGTATGCTTCTTAGCTTTGTTGGATAATGTAAAGATAGTATGCTGTTAGCGTTGTTTTTTCTTTTTCTGAAGAAATTTACCCAGAGAGAAGAAAGGAAAGTACCTGGGTTGAACCCAGGCAGAATGGAACACACCAAGGTATTAGAGCGGTCTGTAATAGCAGTGTGTGGGTAATAAATCAGCTGAGTAAACTTATACTGGAGGATGGAATAGTGCTACTTGAACAAATAGGTATTTATTATTTGTTTTGAAAGCTTATTTTCTGCTTAATATAAGCAAACTCACTAAGTGAGTAAGAAGGGCATTTATTCAACTTAATGCTAATTTGAAATATATGATTAAAAGCATTGAGTGACTGGGTGATAGATGGCAGATGAAATATTAAGGAGTGCATTGAAGAGGAAGAATTGTCTTTATATGTGTGGCAGTGAGCTCTTGAACATTCTATTTCCATTCAAAAAAAAGATCTTGGAATTATAACATGTAATTCCATAAAAGCATTATCTCTGTGCTCAATGGTAGTCCAAGAAACAGAATATTGGGGATGATTATGTGAGAATAAAAACAACACAGGCAGTGCTGCAGAAACCTATAACTTGTATGGTTTTGTCCCTACCTCTGTCTTGAAAAGAAATGAATAGAACTGCAGAAAGTACAATGCAGAGTAATAAAGAAAAAAGGTATGAAAGCAATTCTGCACAAGTAAATGATTAAATAGACCAGGACTTATTATCCTTGGAATGAGAGGATTGAGCAATGGAAATAATAAGCACAAACAGAAAAGGTGAACAGTGAGTGGTTCTCATTCAGGATGTTTGTCTCCCATCAGATCTCAGAGGCAACAAACAAAGCTAACAGATGGCAAGTTCAGAACAAAGGGAGATGCTTCGTGTGTTGTGTGATTGAGGATTTGCATGTAACAGACATTTACATGGGTTCAGAAAACAAAGTGAAATTGAGTGAAATGGAATAAAAATGTGTCACAAAACACAGAAAAATCTCTGTCTAAGCACACAGGTAGTATGCCCGTGATTCAGGACAGTGCTGACCTGCATACGGTTGGGAGCATATCCCTAGAATGTGTCTCTGTGTGGTCACTTTGTCCTTTTGCTGAAGATCCTGAGCTAAAAGACCCTTTGGTTTGACTCAGTAAGACTACTCTTCCATTTCTTTTACTGTGTTTGTGAGGCTAGAGTTCAACAGAGCAGAGCAGTTAGGTTCACTCAGTTGTAAAAGACATCTGAACAGATCTTTACAGTGTACCAGCCCATCAAGGATTATTGGCAGGAGCCTTTTCATCTCCTGCTTCTTTTCTGTTCATTACCAGAAATTAGTCTAAACTTCCTTTCCTTGTCCTCAATGAAGTAGTATAAGAGGTTGAGAATATATTAGATTTTTATTTTATTTATTTTATTTTCCATGGATTTTATTCTCAGAAAACCCTGTGTAGGCCTAAATAACATAAGTACAGAAATAAATAGTGGTAGCTGTGTGTGTGCAGAGGAGCTTTTTATCACATAAGCGAACAGAAGGAAGGAAATGAAGGAAGGAGGGGGGAAAAGTCTACTGAGATCTAAAAGATGAAAAGTGATTAAAGCAGAGGGGAAATAGGTGTCTGATTACAGATAAGGAATTCTGATGATGTGACCTTTCATGCCTGCTGCTGCATCTTCGATGGCCAATGCTAAGTCAAGAGGAGGACTGATTCAAAGGGCAGCACAATCTGGGGTTGGTTGCCACACGTCAGAAAATGAGTTCAAAAATAAGGAGAAAGGCAATATTAGGTTGTGCATTAAAGCAAAGGGGGGAGCAAATATAAATGTGAGTGATTGGTAGCGTAGTGGCCCTTGCCTTTGTCTAAGTGTTGCAGAGCTGGACAGCTGTGGCATAAGTGTGACAAAGCTGCAAGCAGACAATTTCACTGCCGCTGAAAATGTAGGCTGGGTCTTGTGTAGAGGATATTGTAGGGTAGTAGAGAAATAGAGGCAGTTTGCCGTCCATGCTGTAATTCAGCACTAGAAGGTAATATATGTTGGGTTCTGTGGTGGTTTGGACTAGGCCTTCCTTGGTGACCAGTTTGTAACCAAGGAAGGGTCCAGATTTACCCAGTATTTCCTACGATTTTTACATAAGCCAGACTGTAAGAAGAAAGGAGGGAAGGCCTTCGCTCTCTTTCCTTCCGGCGGCTTGGAGGTGCAGGTTCCCTGCTGTTGAGTCTGCCGGGTTGGGGAGCGAGGCCTGGTAGGGCCTTGTCGACCTTGGGAGGCGGAGGTTGCTGGCGATCATTCCAGAGCGACTCTCGGTTGTTCCAAGGGGAGTGGTGGGATATTTCTTTGCTAACTCTTTAGTTACTAGATCTCGGGCTACTGATTGGGATATATATATATATTATTTTGGTTTTGTTCCTTTTCCCTTCCCCCTTCCCTTTCCCCTGTGAAATTGTATATATATTTCAATTGTATATAACTGTAATATAGGTGTAAATATATTTATATATATCACTTTAGCTGTCTCTCTCTCATTTCGGGTTTTCTTAGTTGTTTTTCTCCCTCTTCTCCCTGAGGTTTGGGGGGGGGGGAAACTCTTGTGGTAAGGTTTGGAGACTTGGCAGGGAGCCAGCTTCAAACCATATCAGGTTCCCAAATAAAACATGAGATTTCCCTATACTGGCTTGGCTGAGAAGCTGCGCCTCTCACCTGTTAAATGACATATTGGCCACCCCTGGTGGATGTGCAACGTCTATGTGAATTTGCAGGGAAGGGGATGGAGGGCTGTATAGCTGAGTGACAGCTGAAGTGTTTGCTATAGTATGTTTTAACTCTCACACACATGCAGACAGATGAAAGGTTTCTCTTCTCCCCAGGCTGTCTTTCTGTGCCGGAAGAACAACTGCTGTCAAAGGTGGCAATTTCCTGCAACCATGGTGTCCGTATCATTTCTGTCCCCAGGCTCCTTTGGGTGACCTGCAGGATCCCAATGAGTGCTGGTTGTTGTTTTCTAACCAAATGGCAGTCGGCCAGTGCTGCAGGGGAAGAACATCTTCACTTACCTGTGGGGGCTTTGGGTAGGAGCACCAGCTGCATCTCTTTTTCAGTGAACTTCTTGAGGGAAAATAACGAAACTGAAATCCTGTCTCACTACCATCACGTTTTCCCCCTCAACTCCTGGCATGTGCCTTCTGTAAATAAGCTGCCTTGCGTGTCAGGGATCCATGACTGAAGGGGATTTTTAAAGGCTGACTTGGTCACTTCCTCGCACAACAGTCTCCCATTGTCTTCTGGGTCCTTTACCCCTATGCTCTGCCATATAGTTGGGCTGGAAGCAGGCAGGATTTCTGGAGTAATAATACTGGCTGGATTGATAGAGGCATTGGAGAAAATGGGGGAGGTGATGGTGGTGAATTTTGGACAGTTGTCCTCTGCTAATGACATCTCTCAAAAGCCTTCCTTGAGAGGGAAGTGCTGCCTTTCAGCCTTTAGTGGACTGCCATCAATCTTTGTTATCCCTTCAGGCTTTCTATTAATTAACAGATTTTCAGTTGTAAATAGCTGGCTTAAAAGCCTTTCTCATGTTATCCCCAAACATTCCTAGCATTCATATGAGCAATTGTCCTTTTTCCTATAACTCTGAAGTTGATTATTGTGATAACTAAAGAATTTCTTCCATGTAGATCTTCTTCCTGTTGCCTAAAAAAGTGTTATATTCGGGTGCTTCAACTCTTTCCTTTGTTCATTTAAAAATCTTTTTCAGCTTTGGAATGCTCTCTGAACAGGTCAGATTTTTCCAGAAAATCAGGAACAGCTGTGTTAGAAAAAAACCGGTAACATCATCTTTCTAATATCCCACATCTGGTGGTGCTGCACAGTGAGCATCTGTCATGGATTATTTTGTGAAGCACTGCAGGGGTTTATCGTTTTTTTATCTTATCTGTTGTAATTGTGTATTCCCATCATTTTGTGTGAGTATGTAATCTCATTTCATGGGTAATGGATGCACATATGTCAATATCTTTTCTGTATGTATATACATGGAACTACTTCCATAGTTAATTATGCATGGATTAGAAATAAAAAAAAAATCTTAATTTATGGAAATAAAAACATGTTAAAATTAGATCTTTATTAATTTTAAATATAGAACTTCTGCCTTTCAGTTTCATTCTTTATTCCTTTGCTCTTCTAGATTATAAACAGAAATCAGTAGATGTATTATCTCTGCACTGGTTTATTATGTACCCTATGTACTTTGCTTACTTCCGTCCTTTCTATCTTAAGTTCCTGTACCTTATGAGGCACCTTAAATACCTCTGTGTTTTTTCATTGCCTACTTTTGAATTTTACATATTGTCTGCTATAGCTTTTATTTTAGAGATAGATGACAAGAAGTACCAATTATTTATTCCATGGTACCATGCATTATGGCACAATAACTGGATACATGATTAGATTTTGTTTATTTGTCAAGTATGACCAAGTTCTTGGTAAATATGTTGTTCTAAGTGGACAGAAATTGTGTTCTGCATTGCCCAAAGTTGTTGGGAAAAGGGAACAACAAACTAGATATTTTGCTGTGGAATTTTATGTTCTTAGTTCTGATTTATTAAAAGTTGTTTGGGGAGATCTGTTTTCAATGTGAGCTGCAAACACCAGGCAGGTTCTGTAGCAAAAAGAATGATTACACGTTGCACAAATCTCAATCAATTTAGGAAATCTGGTGCTTTGAGGGGTGGCGACTCTTTTCTGCACCTACTACATAGTCTCTCCCAGTAACAGAGTGTTCTTACCCAGCCTCCTACATGCACTTTTAAGACTATAGTGGATCAGGAACAAGTGTTGCTTTGTCTCATAAGCATTCCCAAGGTATTTAGACAGCACAGAAGGTACTACTCTAGCACTGCACGCACCTTTTTCTATCTGTAGTGGGTTGACCCTGGCCAGATGTCAGGTACCCACTAAAGCTAGGAGAGGTCACTTACTGGTCACCATCATGGGCAAAACAGACTGAAAGTGGGGATATTACTTAAATTTATTACTGACAGGATCAGAGCAAAAACGTGAGAAGTAAAATAATCTTAAAAACACCTTCCCCCCACCCCTCCTTCCTTCCAAGTTCTACCTCCTTCCCCCCAGTGGTGCAGGGAGACAGGGAATGGGGATTATGGTCAGTTTCTTTTGCCACTGCTCAGGGAGAGGAGTCCTTCCCCTGCTCCCATGAGGTCCCTCCCATGAGAGACAGTCCTTGACGAGCCTCTCTGGCATGAGTCCATCCCTCAGGCAACAGTTCTTCCCAAACTGCTGTCCCGAGGGTCACTTCTCTATGGGGTGCAGTCCTTCACGAATGAGCTGTACCAGTGTGCGTCCCCCACAAGGCCACAAGTCCTGTCCTGGAAAAACCTGCTCCAGTGTGGGCTTCTCTCTCCATGGGCTGCAGGTCCCTGTCAGGACCCTGCTCCATCTTGGTGCTCCCACAGGGTCACCTTTGGGCATCCACCCACTTTGCCATGTGCTCCACCAGCGGCTACAGATGAGTCTCTGCACCCCGATGGTCCTCCATGGGCTGCAGGGGCACAGCTGCTCCACCATGGTCTGCACCACGGGCTGCAGGGGCCTCAGCTCCGGCACCTGGAGAACCTCCTGCCTCTCCTTCTGCACTGACCTTGGGGTCTACCTTGTTGTTCACATGTTCTCATTCCGCTCTTCCCTGGCTGGAATTTTCATCTGTGCAGTTACTTTCCGTTCCTAAATATGTTATCACAGAGGCATTACTATCATTCCTAATTGTCTTGGCCTTCGCCAGCAGCAGGATGCTTGTCCTGGAGCCGGCTGGCATTGGCTCCACCAGACATGGGAAGCTTCTAGCAGCTTCTAACAAAACCCACCCCTATTTCCTCCCTGCTACCAAAACCTAGCCACAGAAACCCACTACACTATCTTAGTTGGTCATACACTGCTTCTAACAAAAGAAGTTTACTGTTCATATTGCTTGTGTGCCTCCTTGTTTTGCCAGAACACACAGTATAAACTGCCTGTTTCCTTTGGCCATGACTCTGGTGATTGCATCAAGCAGTACCTGGGGAGGATTGCAACTTTCAAAAGAGAGGTAGTGGCACCTTGCTGTGTCAAAGAAAAGAGAATCCTTAAATTAGACCTTAAGTGTATAGAATGAAAGGAAAAATACTCTACCATCAGCTTCTTCAGTACCTTTCCTGTCATGTTTCTATAAAGTGATGATAAAAGTCTACATTTATTTTCAATAGTCTCATTAAAAGTCAGCATATCTTTTTAGGATAGAAAATTGTAAAAACACCTGGTAAATTATGCCCTAAAATAGGTTAATTGTTAGCTTTTTGTAATTATAATCAAGTGGGTTTTTTATTTACTAAGGAAAAGTACTATGTGGGAGTGTAGATAGTATTACTGAATATAAAACTTGATTTAATTTAATCATGTTTTTCCTTTGATCTGATTATTCTGAATAACAAATCTGTCATCCATGTGAGCACTGGGAACATTGACTTTTGTTTGATATGTATTCAGTTCTGACAGGTAAGAAACTCACTTGTAAATATTTCTGCAGCATGATTTTCACTTATGCCCTACTTTGAGCAGATGACAATATTTTCATCTTGCACCATGCAAGATGCTTTTAATTAGTTTAGTGTAGTCAGCTATGAATCATTTGCTGTCCTTCAATGCCAGAACTGATGACTGCCATTACGATACTCTGAAGAGGTCTGAAAGAATCCAGTTAATGAAATAGCCATTTGGCCATCCTTATTCCTTCCATGTATATTTTTGTTTCAGTAGCAACAACAAAAGAGTTTGTGGTTCACAATTATGTTTGTGTTTAGATCAAACAGCTCTTTTTAGATGCAGTTTGTATGGGAGTACATGCAGACAGTCAGATACCTGCTGTGAAAAAGGTTATACAGTTGTTTTAAAAAAGTAACAATCACACAGGGTGGTGATTTTCTGATGTATGAGAAGGTTGTAGAGAGCTACTGACTGTTAATACTGGAGCTTAAATTGATGGTATGGGGACTAATTCTTTGACTGTTACTCAGATATTTTCTTTCCTCAATCAACTTATATGGTCCTCTACCCAATATAATTTGTTCAGAAGTATGTCTTCACGTATGTGAAAATGCTCATTGTCAAGAGATGGTGTGAACTCCTAAAATGGCACAGGTATTAAATGCAAGGAAAAAACACTCATGTTCATGTCACACTTCCACATCACATTTTAAACCTCTGCTTTGTGTCCAGTCATGTGAATATTGTAAAATGCATTGCTAAGGCTATAGGTGGTTATACCACAGTATGGACCCCGAATTAAACTCTGGATCTTTTGAGGATACATTAAAACCATTAGTTTTGGCATAATTTTTTTTAATCTGAATTACTCTCAGAAAACTGTCTGAATATAAATTTCAGAAAGACAAATGTGATCTGATTCACTAAATGATGTATTTTCTCCTTTATGAGGAAAATCAGTTTTCCTGTTGTTTCTATTATTTGATTAACGTACTCAAACTATGTAGGGAAACAATAAAAACTGAAAGGCAGGGAGTCAAATAATTGAGGTATATATTTGATTAGGAGTGTTAGTATATAAGTGAATGCAGATAAAAATTGGTTTTTACTGTTAGGATGTCACAAAAAAGCTGCATCTAACTTAAATACAGCCTTATTTTTTTCATGCTGTACCCAACGGGAGTAAGTGTGAAGGAGACTATAGCCCTTTCCCTTCAATCTTTTCAACTCTCTTCCAGCAGCATTTGATGTTGATGCTTCTCTGTGGCTTTGTTGTCCCTGCCATTGCTATTGGCATTAAATCTATGATATATGTTTCCATTAATAGTAACAGAGTAGAAAAATGCCTTCCCCTCCTGGTATGCAACCGGCAAAGCATGGCAGAAAGTAAAGATGTTGCAAGGCATAAAGGCCACAAGACAAAATGTAAAAAAGTACTCATCATAACGTCTGAGTGTTTCTTAGTTGGTACATATTTACTTATTTGTTATATATTTATATCTACTGAATTTAAAGAGGAGGAAAGAAATTTGGGTGATGCTTATATTCATTTGCGTTTTCTTTAACTTGTGTTTGGATCTCCAAACAGAGCGGGAAAAATTGGAGTGCCAAATGTGATGGTATTGGGCAAACTGGTCTATAGGCACCAAATTAGTCAATGCTTGCCTCCTGTTAAAACAACTGGGATTATTTGCGCCTGAAAATGTTTAGGAGAAATTATTAGAAAACCAGGAAGAACCTGCTGTAGAGTGATCTCAAAGTCTAATGTTTTGCAGAAATGGCTTATCTGCTGTTAACTAATAATTTGGTGGGTTGCAGCAGGCGATGGAGAACAGTTCCAGTCAATATAGGGTATTGTGAAAAATGTAGGAGAAAGTCTCAGTTCTCTGTACTCCAATAGCAAGTGTGGATGCAAACTGAGTCTGACCTTCACTGAAAACTTGATGTACACCACAAGACAGATGCCATGCTACAACAGGGTATATTTCTTCATGTCCTTCTCCCCAGTCTTTCCTGCTATCTCATTTACTTTTGTTGAGTATAGGTCATGTAAGAGGTGATGCAGATCTTAGAATGTCTGGGATGCCTGAAGATGACAGGGCACAATCACACTTACCATTACCCCACCTGAGCTCTTTGTGTGACTCTCTTGAAAGAAGTTGCTGGTGCTGACCTGGATTTCAGTGTACAAGGAGTCTTCTTGGCTGATGTTGGCTGGTTGTTGTTGCTCCATTGCTATTTCAATAACAGTCATCAGTACATCACCAGAATCATAGACTCATAGAATGGTTTGGGTTGGAAGGGACCTTTACTTGAAGATCACCTAGTTCCAACCTCCCCGTCATGGACAGGGACACCTTCCACTAGACCAGGTTACTTGAAGTCTCATTCAACTTGATCTTGAACACTTCTAAGGATGAGGCATCCACAGCTTCTCTGGGCAACCTGTTCCAGTGTCTCACCACCCTCAGTAAAGAATTTCCTCCTAATACCTATTATAAACCTGCCTTCTTTCAGTCCGAATCCATTACAGCTTGTCCTATCACTACATGCCCTTCTAAAAGTTGCTCTCCATCTTTCCTGTAGGCCTCCCTTCGGTACTAGTAGGCTGATGGAATGTTTCCCCGGAGCCTTCTCTTCTCCAGGCTGAACCTGGAGAGGTAAATAATTTTGCTGTCAACTGGGATATTTGTTAGCTGAATCAGCAATTTGTTACCTAAAAACTAATCATCTCCTATCGATATGTGCAGGCTAGGACAGTAATACTTTTATCCGTGTTAAGAGAATGGGGGTTTGTCTACACAGGGTCATTCAGGAAAACTAATCCAAATTGATTTTTAAAGTAGATTAATTAAATTAGGTTCCATCTCTTCGAATTCACTAAATGGTCAAATTTGAGGTAGTTAAATTAGATCAAATCCTTGCTTAACCTTTCTGCTTCAGAATTGTGATGGCCTTAATTTGATTAAGTCACTTAAAAATTGAGACAAACTTAAGTGTGTTCATTTATAATCAAAATCAGAGACTTTGGTCAAATATAACTAAAGAACTTTAAATCCAAATGTTTCAATAACTGGAATTCAAATTTGAGTGTCCTGAGTAAACAAGTATCTGGAAAAGAAAGTATTGTGCAAATGATTAGGGCGTTTTTTTAAATGCACATTTATAAAAGATTAATGCTGTCTGATGGAATTAACATACTCTTGCTATGACTGTAAGTCTTGCTTGTGCCCTCAGTAAGTATTTCATGCGTGAATTTCATGCATGCAGTGAAAGATGAAAGAGCTAATATTTGACAATGAAAGAATTTTTATCTGCTGATAAAAATTGTACCATTAATTCACTGTAATTGGAAACTGTATGCAAAATACTTGATGATACACTAATGGCCATGCGTTATCCATGTCTATCTTATGTCTGAATGTGTGCTTCTGTGTATCAGTTGATAGTATATATAAAATATTATTTTTTTTTTAATGTAAAAGATAATGATGTGTGCAATGAACAGATTATACAATGTCTAGTAATGATATGTATGTAACAGTTCCCTCATTCCTTTGCCTCTGGCACTGTCAATGACCAGAGGAGCCGGCCTGACCTTGGCAGGGGCTTGCAGAGTAGAAGGACTAAATATTTGGTTATAAACACTGGGGGTGAAGTGAGGTCTCTGATGCAGACTGTTAACTAAGGTATTAGTCAGACTAACATTGTCTCAGCCAGTTCTTTCCTGATTTATGTAGCAAGACTCGGTGGCATATTGCTTATTTATCACTGATAAACTGTTCTTGGACAGAACTTCTTTTTAATTTTTTTATATTCAGTCTGTGACTGCTGTGGGCTTTTGATAACATTGTGATTTATATTTACCCGTGTTTTTGCCTGGCAGTAGTTGAATAACAATAAAATTCCTGTTGATTTTGGGTGGTCAGATGAAAACTTAGAGCTAAAACCAATGTATTAATCAATGCCACCCATCAAAATGCTATCAGTCAGAGAAAAAATTGATATAAAAGTTATTTTATTTTGTTATCTTAGTGAATGGCATAAAGTATTTCCTAGGTTTCCTTATCACTGGTAATGCATTAGCGTTGGCTCATCCTCCGTCACAGTCTGTTGCTAATCGATAAATTATTTTGATTTGTGGTTTAGGTTTTTTTTTTCAAGGAGTCCATAATCTAAAATCAAATTAATCTTTGTGGAAGAGTGACCCTGTGTGTTTTCTGGATTCAATTATTTGCATTTCTTCAAATATCTGACTTTCTTTGGCTGGAAAACTGCTTTATGAATGTATAGATGATTTTAGAACATTTAGGACATTTAGAACATTACATAATGACAAAGGCAATTTAAATTTACAGATTATTTTTACATGGGAAGTCACTAGTGCTGGTAAGTTGTATATAGTTTGCCCAACTGAGTAGGTAGATTGCTTGTAGAATCAAAAACTGGAAATGAAACAAGTATAGTACACAATGCAGTACGTCTTTTGTTGTCCAAGAGAAGCACATCATACTCTCTAGAAATAAGATAACAAAAAATTTGTTGCACTGTTCAATGCCTTAATGGTACAAAATGATGCAAGAATAGCATCATCTGCCCATGGCAGTATTTCTGTATTGAAAAGTGTAACAAACTCTAAAAATGCTTGCTTGAAAATTATACTAGTTATTTTTCAAGACAAAAACATTGGATGGCCTGTTTCCACTCCATCTCCCTTCTGAATTTCAACTCCCAAGCTACTTTGGTGTTATTTGATTTCTAAAATGTTAGCTAATCAATTAGCAGCGGTAGGATATGAATTGGTGACAAATCACATATAATTTGCAGTGAAAAAAATGAACATACCAAGAGTTCTGAGGTGTAATCTACATGCTAAAGCTCATTCATTGGTATTGGAGAATCCTTAGCTATGAAAATATTAAAATGAAAATTAGAACCTTAAAATAGAAAAAAAATTAAAAACAAAAGCAATATTCAGTGTCTGACTGCATGTCAATACTAATGAACATCATGTTGATTCACTCTTGAGTCTTTCAGTATGACTTTTTATGTTGTTCTCCTAGTAGGTTGTGATGACCCTCAAGTACCATTGCTGCAGTTGATGTCCTGTGTTATAAAAATGCCATTTTCTGTCTTCTGCTACTTGTTGCCTTTACAGCCACTGGGCGCAACTTTTCCATGTTTCCATTACAGTGAAATTGTGAAAGTTTTGGTGCCTTACTAGAATTCTAGTGCATGGGGTATAAACAACAGGATTTCAGTAGCAGGGTGCTGCCAGGGGTAGTCCTGGCAGGAGGAGGCCCAGAACTGTCCTGTGTGAGACAGAAGAGGTTGAAGCCAGCTGTGAAACCCCTCTGTGTGGTAAAACTTCAGCCAGTCAGGGGAGCGTATGATGCCTCTGCTTAGCCACATTTAAGAAAAGGCTTTAATTGCTAGGAGTAGGAGACATAGGAGGAGATGCGTTAGGAGATACATGAAGAGGTGTACCCTAAATATTCTTATTGGTCAGTGAAGCTCAAATTTGTGAATCTGTGGGAAATTCAAAAACTGTACGAAGTTCTAAATTCAGAACGAGTATCAGAATTTTCGAGTCTTTCAGGAAGGATAATTCTGCTTTATTTGGGAAACTACATGTTTACCCCTTCCAAAATAAAGATGACCAATAGGCGTCTTGATTTCTGCAACAATTTGGCTACCACAAACAAGAATTAAACAGGAAAAAATAATTGAAAATTACTTATGCAAAGAGCTATCACCTATTAGTGAAGGTACTGCTGGCATGGTCACTGTTTTGTTTTTTTTATCAAGAAAATAATATTTCATTGTTACTCAAAATTTATTTTTTAAAATTATTTTTTTCCTGTTGAAAAATGAGTAGATACTCTTGGTTTGTATTTCTTATAGGTTTACTTCTAGTGATTCTGGTCCTACAAAGTTTCCTTAAGGTAAATGTTCGGGGTTGACATATTTGGATTTTTTATTATCATAAATTTTTGTTTTAGCTATAGGTTTCTCATATCTTGGTTTTCTGCTTTCTGTGCCTTCCATCTGGTACTGGTGGTGATAGTGTTTTGTTCTGCTTTCATTAAATATTATGTTGTTTTTTCTTTAATTACAAGAGGTGTTACTGTTTTGTCAAAGATAAATTTGCTAGTTCTGTTTGTGTTGGTGTTGGGAGAAATGCTACTACTTCATGTCTTCTGGTTAATTTATCTCTTAGTTTTAATGCTAATCTGGTTAAGACATGATTAACAGTTGTTCTGTGAGCTTTGGCACTCAAATTAATGCTTTCCTATTTGCTGTATATTTACAGAGAACTTAAGTTTGATTTTGTTCTATACTCTACCACTGTTTTGTTCTTCAAGAATTATTTTCAAGAATTGAAAATTGAAAATTTGCACAGGAATGTAGGCAGATAGGGCAGTTAATTACAGAAGTGTTCTTGAAATCGCTAAAATTGACGACACGAGTTTAAGAATTATTTTTGAAGCACTTGACAGTGAAGCTTTTTCATTAGAATTTTTAATTGTGTATCATTGCATAAGCACTGGTGAAGATGTCTCTTCTAGTTTATTGGGCCAAAGTCATAGACCTTTTTCATAAAATTACAGAATATGCTGAGTTGGAAGGTACCCACAAGTCCAACCCTTAGCCCTTAATAGGACCATCTCCAAAAGTCACACCATGTACCTGAGACTATCATCCAAACACTTCCAGAGCTCTGTCAGGCTTGGTGCTGTGACCACTTCCCTGGGGAGGCTGTTCCAGCACCCAACCACCCTCTGGGTGAAGAACCTTTTTCTAATATCCAGCCTAAACCTCCCTTAACACAACTGGATGAAAGGGAAAGAAAGCTTTCAGATATGATCTTGATGTAGGTAGGCTAAATACTTTTTCCTTTAGTTCCTCACTTTTGTTTCTTACAGCTATTTGTAGCTGTGTTGCCTACTTTGGATGTGGTAACTTACTTTGAATAAAGATGGATTTCAGTAGTAGTAGGTGGAAACAAAGCAAGTTTACTGATCAAAATGTGTAGAAAATTTACAATACGACATGAGCCATGCTTATCCACCTCATTCTTCAAAGTGGATGGAAAAGATACCACCTTCATAGAAGCCATATGCATCAGGATGCCCAGAGTTAGGAGAGGAAGAAATTACTTCCAGTTGCAAATAATAACAGGAAGAGCTACTGACTGTACTTTCCACTCCTCACAACTTCATCCAGAGAAAAGGTCTGTCTAAACAGTTTCTGTGTGAAAACAGAATAATCTAGAGAGCAAACTGCTAGAATATGAGTACATAAGAGGGTTATGGGGCATCTGACATGTCCTTACCAAAGTGAAAATATAGCGGCTTCTGATGAAACTGAGCAGGTCTTCAGCTAGGGCTGCTGCAGAATTAAGAACACTGCCATTACAAAGATATAGAGCTCATCAGCTTCATTTCACCCTGCCCCACACATTTACAAAATCACGTTCTTTTTGACCCAAATTACTGTGTCTAACCAACATAAGTGCTTTGAGTGCATTAGCTTGATTCAGAGCTGCCTTAAGCATCTGCATCCTATAATACCTTACTTGATGTGGATATGCCTTCAGCAGCTTTAGAGAAGTTTGACATAAATTCTATAAATACAGCTGTTTTTTCAACAACTCACAAAACATAATCAGCAAATCTAAAATAAATTGTTATAATTTACAATCCATATTTTCACAAATGAATTTACAGCAATCTCTCTGTTTTGGATTTGGGCTTAAATCTCAGCTCATATGTTCATCATTTTGAACCAGCACACTAAGCTCTGAAAGTAATTTTTTATGTCATGATTAAACTTAGTTTAGAGAATCTTTTGAAACTTTTCTCTAAGGTTGGTATTAGTATGTACAGTTTTTCTCCTGCACTGCCTCCAACAAGGTTGGAGACTTGTTGAGTAGGTGGACTCTGGATGTAGTCTGGCATGGAGTTTCATGTTTCAGCTCCAAAGTAACATGACACTAGCAAACCACAAAAGCAAACAAGAAAGCAGGTATTTCAAAATTATGCAAATATGGATGTACTGCTTACAAACACACAAACACACTGAAGCTACCATATTGCAAGCTTGAACTAGTTTCCTGATAGGCCCAAGATACTACTCAGGTTCAAGACTTAGTCATTTTGTTCTGTGTCTGAATGGTACTGTACAAGCAGACTGGCAGATTTATGATCTTGATATAATTTGAAATACTAACTAATGTCTTGTTTAGTTGATGTCATTTTTCAGAGTTCTTTGGTGCCTTGACCTTTCTATTTATGATGAATGTAGCGGTTCCAGGTATATTAGACTGTCTCAATATGGTTACGTTTTGGGATTGGAGGTTAGTGTTGGCAAGAAGGACAATAGTCTCATGGTGTCTTACATTGACAGCGTAAGTCCCTGTATAAACTTATAAGAGCTTGGAATATATTTTAATTTTCTATAAATAAAAAACATTATTCCATTATGGTTTTCTGACCAAGTTAAGCACTGGATGTAACTCCTTTCGTATTATGTGACCATGAACCAAGGGCTTTCAGCTTTCTCCTGGTACAATTTGAATTAAATCTTCTCCTTTCTTCTTTCCCTTGGAAAGGAGATTGGATTAGATCAGCTTGTTTTTTTCAAGTTCTGAAGGTCCAAATAGCAGAGGACTGGGAAGAATAGGAAGTGGTTACTAGTGCTTATTGGCACATTTTTTTCTCTTCATCGTGATTCAATTAAGCTTAAAATAACCATCTCTAATTATTGCTTTGTTTGACACTGTCAAAGGGCTAGGGGTTGTTTTAAAATTTAGCAACCATACTATAATTCTAAACACCCTTTTGTTAAAGAAAAAAAAACCCACAAAAAATCATTAATGTTTTAGAGGGGTTTTTTTTAGAGGATATGCTCAGTATGTACTCATACTACTCGCCACGTTGATTTGCTGTGTGGTGAGGAGCTGAATCCTGAAAACAAGATTATATTGGGAGCATCATGCATGTGTGGTTATGACAGCTGGCAGAAGAGCTCAGGCACTGCGGAGAGGGCAGAACTGTCCACAGAACTGCTGCCGATACTGATTAGTGGGTAATATCCTAATTTCCTCCAAATGAGGGGTAAATCTAAAAGGTTATGCAAGGGTGCCTGAGGTCAGTGCAGTCAAAAATATCTTGCCCTGTCAGTCAAGGTAAGAAGGATGTCTCTTTTTGAAGGCAGTGTAGGTGCAGTTTTTAAAAGTATTGGGGTAATATAATTTAGATAAGGTGTATTCTTAATGTGATTTTCTGCTTCCTTCTCTTCAAGCAGTAACACAGGAAGAGAGGGTTTTGGTACGTTGTACCTTCATTCTGTGACATAATTGGATGGTGAGAGGTTTGAGAAGCGTCAAGCATGCTTGAAGCAAGAATGTTCTGCTGACCTCTTACTGGGGCTGACTGAACCTGTTGAGAGGGCCTGGAGAAATAACTTTATGACACATTTGGCTTTGGCATTGTTTACTTCTAAACAGCTTCCCGTTTCCGTGCAATTTCCAAGCTGAACTTACTTGATATTGACAGGTAATATTTTAATGGATAGATTGATTGGACTGGCAGAATGAATTAGCCATCAGCTTGACAACCATATAGCATTACGTTGTGTATCTGTTTACTCAGCACTGGGTGAAATGCAAGAGTCTATTGAAAATCAGATTTCCATGCTGCTTTGTCAAAGCAAATTTAATCACAGCTAGAACATGTGGCATCCATCATTTCCACATCAGAAGGCATCAGCAGCCACAGATCAGCAACAACAAGCAGTGCTGCCACTGCTGTCTTTGGCTCACATGGAAAATTAAATTTTAGCATAGATTTTTGATAAATGATGCAGTCTCGCCCATCAAACATGATTACTTAAGTGTTCTCTATTAAAGTAATCCCCAATAGCTTTTTATCTAGAAGCAAGGTGTTTACTCCATTTGGCTTTGAGTCACTCCTCCTGATGTGGCATAGACTTTTGGATATTGCCTTTGTAGATTAGACACTGCTTTCCATTTGTTATTCTTTGAAATCTCAGGTCTGCCTGGCTGCCAACTTTTACTTGCATTTTAGTGACCAGCTCCACTACATACTGTAATTTATTCTGTGTTTTTCTCCAAAATTTCACCATAATGTGTCTCTTTCTACCCTCATGAATATCGGGATAGTAAATTGTATTATAAGAAATCTCAAGGTAATTTAAGGAGTAAAACAATGCAGAGGACATGGAAAGATGCAAACAGTTGCTTTGTTCATGCTTTGAGTGTGGTAGAGAGCATTAAAGTGTTCAGATTTACAACAGTGTTGAAAGACCTCAAAAATATTAGTTCTGCACATTTTATTTAAAAAAGTTTTCAGCTCTTTTAATTTATCACAAACACTGAAACTATCCCATTTTAAAATTAAAAGCTAATTAATACTTCTTTTGGGAGTGGTCTTTTTTCCCCATTTCCAACTCCATTTAAAATGGCCAAGCATTTGTTTTGTAACACCACTGTCTATTCCTATTAATCTTGTTCAGTTTTAATCTGATGTGTTAATGCCTCCATAGCTGTGAGCCCAAAGCCTTTTTCTTTCAGACATGAAGATAACGGCACAATTTTTCTAATTCCTACTAATTGAGCTATGATTCTTCAGGACTGTGGCATGTCTTGTACTGACTCTTCTAATGTCCTCAAAATTTATGTCACTAACTGAAAGGAGCTCAGAGTCACTAATAGGTCTTCTGAAAATTGTTTTACATTTACGGCACTGCTCAAAAATATCTTGCTGGCAGACTGTGTGAAGTGAAATAATAATGCTTCTTTTGTTTCTACTTTTCCTCAGCATATTCAGCTATTTCTAAATATTTTGTACTTACAATAAATTTTCAAAATTGCTTTCCTTTATGATGTTGCTATTACTGGTGCCAATATTTTGAATCAAATGTCTGAATATGCTTTTTTGCCTCTTTCTTTGAGACAAGCTGTTTTCTTTACATTTTCAGTGATAAAAAATTTATGGGTATATGGTGATAACCTATAGATGCTGATTACGATGTAACCTTTTTTCCTATTTATCCAAAGCAATATCTTAATTAAATCATATGGCCATTCTTACTTCATGTAACTTAGGAGTTCAGATTTGGCATGTTAATCTGAACTAATTGGCTAATTAATTCATCTGAGACGATTCACTTACTTATAGTCAAAGGGGAGAAACGCGTAGTCTGAGGGATGATTCACCATTCTAAGACAGGCACCTAAAAGAGGTCAGGTAAGTCACCTTGTGGAGGTATTATTCTCTCTTGATTGTCAAAGGTGCCAGGGATGAGTAGTGTTACCTGAGAATGTTAAGCAATAAGCATAATTTGAGGTGGAAACCTGCCGAACAAGCACCTCTGATATATGCCACAATACAAATGTACTGCCAGGACTGCTGGCACAGTACAGATGTGTTGCACACCTGCCACTGGGAAAGCTGTAAGAAGTATTGGGTGATGCTAGTCCTGTGATTTGTACTGATGCTACACAAATGCTGCGCAAACAAAATGTGTATTTAAAGACCTATGTGCCATAACTTGTCCCTTGCTCTCCCAAGTAGTTGCTCGCCAGACATACTCTCTGAATTTTCTGTTATCTGCACTTGGACATCTGTATCAGGAATACTTGTACAGAGTGACAGCTGAATACATACAAGAACTAATCAATCCCTAAGGGTGAAACAGTTTTGTCTCTGTCAAATTGGTTTATTTCTGTTTTTCTTAGAAAAATATGAAGCTGATGAAGTATAGCTTACCTTTCAACACCAAAAGATGTTTTCTTCCCAAAGGCTGAGAGATGTTCAAGATTTATGACTTTTTTGCTGTCTGATTTGCTGGTCTGCATGATTGATGATGAGCCTGTTCCTATGCTAGCTATCAGATCGTCCTTTTCAGACCAGAATTTCTTGTGTTAATAGTCAGTGCAATTCATAATTACTTGTCACTGGGCCTGACTGTTATCTGAGTGGATTGATATGCATCCACCGAGCAGGAGGTCTTGCTTGTTGATCCACTTTCTTCTCTGTAGATCTTAAAGGTACACTCAGAGTGATAATAATTCAAAATTTTGGTACCTAAATTCTGACACCTAAATTAGCCATGATGAAGGTTAGCTGTGTTGGTGCCTGATCATAAAAAAGAGGTGAAGTATGGACTGGAATAGCCAAGCATAGTATGACTTTCCGTCCCCTTGCAATAGCTCCCACATACAACTGACCTAGTTCGTGGGCTTCCTGATCTTGTACAGCATGAAAATTCATTGGTTTGTCTATCGGTGTATGCCTGAATTGAGTGCTAAGCTGCTGCTTTGGGAAAGACGAGTGAGGAGAAACTGCTCAGTTTGTGTATTATCTTACTTTGTGCCAGCAGAGTATTTTCACTGGATTTTCAGAACAGGCTGTTCTTGGATACTGAAGCAACTTGTTAATGCAGTCAATGAACCTCCATCTAAACAATATGAACTCCGCTTTGTCTGGAGTGGTACAACCCTGTGTGGATTGCTGCATATTGGCTTTACTGAGACCAGGCATGTATGGGTTTTTTGCTTTGATATGACAGAAAATATCTTTTAGCTTGCATACGTCACTCATTTCCGTTCCTGAGAACAGCCTAATTAGAACTGTTTGGAATAAAAGGATGAGTTGAGGCAGAAAATTCACTTTGATTGTAGCCATCCAGTCTAGCAAAGAAGTAATAGTGCTGCTTCAAATTTTTGAATAATGGAATAAAATAAAGAGAATGTAGCTGAATTGTATTGATAAATAACTTTATTCCAGCTTATTTTAAAACAAACCCCATTTTCTTACCTTTTTATTGTGAAATTTCCAGATTTTTTTTTATACCGTGAGGTCCCAAAACTATTAAATTCATGAAACTAAAGTTTCATGACAGATTTATTAACCTGAGGAAAAAACAGAAGGTGGTATTTTAGATTTGATAACTGCTTTATATGTGGTGCAGAAAAGAGAGGAATGGGCTTAGTCTTTTGAACAAAGTGAAAATTTTATTCTTCCCAGTGTGTCTTTTTATTGAGGAAAGAAACTTGTGTCCAGTTGAACAACATGAGGTTGAGACCTTGTTTACGATATTACTCCACTCCACTGAATCAAAGGCTTTTTCAGCATTTTATGGAGCTTTCTGTAATCACATGGTCTCAGTCATTTTGACAGTAATGTAACAATTTCTTATGCCTCTTGTTCTAGTATGAATACATCCATCAGGTTTTAAATTATATGCAGTCTTTTTACAGCAGTTTAACAAGGGAGGAGTAATGCATGAAGCAGCAGTAAACATTTACAAGCCAATGCTTGTCAATTATCACTTTGCTAAATGCATTTTAAAGACCAGAGCATCCTGATTTGCTCCAGTGACAATCTCATAATTTTAGCAAATATAATTTAGAATATATAGTTCTTGGAAGAAAAGATGCTAGGGAAATCCAGGTGGATGGAGATCTGGGATTGGAAATTATGGCTTTATTGGTCATGGAAGCCTGTGTTTTTAAGAAGGCAAGATGTTGCTTTCTCTGTCAGTTTAAAGCTTTTTTTGTTGTCAACATAGGACAAAAGTGGAAAACCTTGATGCAAGCACAAGTCTGTTGTGGAGGAGAGGACTAAGACTTTTAATATAACTGGTGACCTAAGTGTAGCATGGCCTGTGTTATCATCAGTCTCTAAAGAAAAACAAATCTCTCTTCAGTTTTTGATTGGGTAATTACAGACCCTTGCGCTTCAGAAGTCTGGGCTTTGGTTGTTCCCTCTCAAGTGAGTGATCCCTCAGTGTACAGGCCTCAATTCAGAATCATCCTCACTTGTATTGGAATCTCTTCAGGGTACTTCAGAGGAAAGAGAAAAAAGTCTTAATCATCAAGGTATGTGACATGTGCCATGAGTTGGAAGGTTAATTCAGTCAAAATCAGCTTCCAACTCATCCTTTACTCGTGATTAACTTATTTTGAAGAAAAGGTACTGGGCTTCACACTGTTGCCAATACACTTGTGTATGGTGGCTCTGGTACTATACATGGTGTTCTACTTCTGCCTTTGTGTCTGTATTTCCTATGGAAATTCCCATGTATTTCTTCTCAGAGGATATCATTAAGACACCATCTACACTTGATTTTTTTATCCTTTAGCTAAACACAGGAAGTCACAGAGGTTTCCTTGAAATCCTCCATACTGGGTCCCTATACATGAGGTCACTTGAGTAAGTAAGCTCTGTGAAGCAACATCTCGTCAGTAACCATCAACCTAGTCAGACCTAGTATGCTGTGAATTGCCTGAGATCATCCAAATCACAGGGAAGGCCTCTTTCTGTTCCAGCTGCTGCCACTTGTCTCATATAGCCAGTATATACTCTTTTCAAGGGCAGTCAATTAGTTGAACTTGAGCCCTGTTTCCCTACACAGCCATTGGAAATTATAATCATTTCCTGGGAAGGGAAGCCATGGGATGGGGCCAAATTGCATTGGACAGTTCCCCTGTTTTCTGCACTGCTCTGTCTTAAGGTCAGCAAGTTTCCCAGGAATTTCTAGACTGGAGTGAGGTTAATTTCTAGCTGTCTTGTCCTCCAAGAATGTTGATGCATGCTTATGCAGCAGCTTGCTCTGGCAAGGTCACAGGATGGCAGAGTTAATTTCTAGGAAATCCTAAATGTGAAACTGTTCATGGCAAAACAAGGTCTTGTCCAGATGAAGGCTTGTTCCTGGTTTCCTCATTTGCACTGTGAATAAAGCTTTGAGTCAGACCTATGAGGTAGATGTGCAGTAGATCTTTATCCTATAGTAAGCTCCCTGAAGAAGATAAAAAGCTTTTGAACTCAAAACAGATTTTATCTGAGTCAAAGCCAGAAAACCCAGAGTAGATAAGATGGAATGAAAAGAAAGTATACAGCATTTTTGTTGATTTAAAAAATCTTCTACTCGGCCACCATGTCTGTTCAAAAGGTATTTGCTTCTAGGCAGTTTAATGGCTCTAAATAGCAGCAAAGCTGCACTGACTCTTGATACTAAGGAATTTGCCTTCTAGCTAAGTCTCTGAGGTCTGGGTGTTTGCTGCTGGCTCTGGGCTGTCTCTATGTGGAGCTGCAGCATACCCAACCGGAGCTGTGACTTTTCTCTTTGCAGGTATTGCAGTCTCTTTAAGGTAGGTCCTTCTTGATATGCTCAGCAGTTCCTCAGAAGAAAGGTGATCTCCCTCCTTCCCTTTGCTTTGCTGGGTTTTTTTGAAGGAACATCACACACTTGTGCAAAAATACAAGCAAGCATATATATGTGTTTGAGCTTTCCTCTCAATTCATAACCCACTTCTGTCATAAGAAGACTATTTTATCTTACTAGAAGCTGTATTTCAGGGGTCAAATTTTGAGCCTTCTGAGACAGTATTATACAGAGGTGGTTCTAAATTGCTGACAGATGCCAACTCTGTAAACTCTCAGTTTAATTAGAATATTCCTCATTTTTCCTAAACACAGTATTCACTATAGCTATACATTGTCTCAATACCCTTAGTTCATTTTGTAGGCTGAATGGGTATAAACTAGACCAGTTTTAACTGAGCAATTTCCAAATAACTCTTCTTCTGATTATACACTCCCTTTATTAAAGCTCTTCCAGACTACTCCTGCAGTTGGCTGAGAAACTTCAGTGTCAGAGGTGTGCAGAGAACCTACCTGGTAGTTTACTTGTAACTTCCAAAACCCATTGCTCCATTGCTGTGGGTGATGAGGACATGAGTAAAGCTCTTGTGATCTCCATCTTTATGCAGTCTGTCTTTTGGAAACTCATAGACTCAAGAGTTAAGTGCGTGCATCATATGCACAAGAAAGAGAAAGAGTCGTGTTTAACAGCCTCAAAAAGTGCGTGCAAAATTGGTACTCAGATAGAGCTACAGATATTGGTGAAGCCAGCAGACAAACTGTGTTACTCAGATAGAGCTACAGATATTGGTGAAGCCAGCAGACAAACTGTGTCATTGAGGAAGAGTGTGCATGTGTGCCTGTGCACCCAAAATTGCTGCCTTGGTGTGCAGTGCTAGTGATAGATAGCTTAGTGAAATGATCTGTTGGTCTTTGAAAAGGCAAGGAAAAAGGAAATGGAAAAAGGGAGTCTAGATGAAAAACTACTTGTCACATCTTGCAAAAATGACTGATGGTTCAAAAGGAATCTTGCCTTCAACAAATGAATATCAAAACACATAAATCTGGAATAAATAAAATGTTGTGACTTCAACGTTGCTTTCTCTTTCCTGGATTTCTCTGTTGTTTTCTTCAATCTCTCACTTCCCAGACACCCTCCCTCCCGCCCCCTACCCCTGCCTTGTGATTCCCTATTCACTTTTCTTCCCTGTCAGCATATAGTTATTCTTTATCATTTTTATGTTATTCATGGGTATCCAGTATTGACAATCTTCTTCCCTTTCTACATGTTCTGCCTCTGGTTTGTTCTTCTGCTTGTTCTTTTGACGGCCAGAGAAATCTTCATTCCCCTATCTTTTGTGGCCCACATACTCCTTGGAGACTCTCTTTACTTCACCATAACTGCCCCTTCTCTGTTATTCCAGGGGTACATGCTGGAGCTCCCATCCTGCTGGGCAGTCACATTGGCTCTCACAGTGCTTGCCATTTCAGACTGCTTAGGTTGAAGGAAGGCTAGGGATTTTCAAAGCTTTCTTTCCAGCTGCTCCTTCTGTTCCCCCATGAAGGCAGTGTTTTGGGAACCCTGTGATGATGTTCCCTTTTGTGTTGCCCTTCTAAGAGCACCACGTCATATGGACTTCTGTAGGGCTTGTATCTCTGCCTGTGGGACCTGTGTAAAATTTAAATCCTCAGTGAGGATGATGGCATGACCTGGAGTGTGACCTGCTAGTTCAATGAGGCCTGAAACCGTGGCTATTAACTTGTCATTAATAATTATAGAACTGCGGGATCTTTTGACTGTGTAATAGATTAAAAATAATAATGTAGATTTGTCCTAGTTTCGGCTGGGATAGAGTTAAATTTCTTCTTAGTAGTTGCTACCGTGCTGTGGTTTGGATTTAGTATGAAAATAATATTGATAACTCACTGATGACAGTGAAAAATATTGATGACAATACTTTTCAGGTATGGCTAAGTAGTGCTTACCCTTGGTTAAGGGCTTTTCAGTTTCCCATTCTCTACCAATAAGGAGGTGCACAAGAAGCCATGAGGGAGCATTGCTGGGACAGCTGACCCAAACTGGCCAAAGGGCTGTTCCATACCATAGAATATCACACTCAGTATATAAACTGAGGGGGGTTGACTGGGAGCAGCTCATTGCTGCTTGGGGGCAGGCTGGGCATCAGTCAGTGGGTGGTGAGAAACTGTATTGCACATTGCTTGTTTTGCTTGGGTTTATTTCTCTCTCTCTTTTAATCTCCCTTTTCATTCTATTATTATATTTTATTTTATTTCTATTATTAAACTGTTCTTATCGCAACCCACAGGATTTACCTTTTTTTCTGATTCTTCTCCCCATCTCTTGGGGGGTATGTAGACTGTGAGCAAACATCTGTGTGGTACTTGGTTTCCAGCTGGGTTAAACCAAGACAGTGTTTTTGGTGCCCACCATGGGGCTCAATGGATTGTGTTAATGACAAATCCACCTAGAATGTGTTAGAACAGATTTGTTATAAGCATTCATTATATTTAATAATGATTAGTAACAATTATTTCTTTGCTCTCAGAGTTGATGTGGCTGTTTTGAAAGTTCCATTATGTAATACCTTACTTGCAGTATAACACCTGTGGGAACTGGACTAAGGTTATCATGTTGTTCTACTTTGTAACACCGGCTTACGATATGATAGAATTGCTGGTCATGAAACTAGTCTGGTATTTGTACTCAGCACTGCCGTCATATCCATACTCCAGGGGCCATCTGTTGGAAACTATTAATAATTTTTATGTTTTAACCTTTTACCTTTTCTCCTCCAAGGCACAAATCATAGTAGAGGTACCTCCCGTTATCTTCTCCTTCTCCTCCAGGCTAATAACAATAGCTCTTCAGAATTTTGAATATCCTTGGGATGTTCAAACCAGCATGTGCCTATTACTGTGTCTTCTGAATGTGTTTCAGGTATTATTTAAGGTTAAACAACTATTTAAGAGGGCCACCCAGAGATCTGCCTCAAGGCTGGATAGTTAAGAGTGTTCAGGATGTGTGGGATAGTAGGGCCAAGAACCTAGGAAAATGGGCATCTCTACTGTTATGGAACTTTGTCCCTGAAGAAGTACAGAACCCAGAAAAACCAATAGAATGTTTGGGAAAAGTGTGCTGTCTCTTTGGCAGTTTCCGAGACACAGAAATTACTGTAGTGTGCCCATACCTGCCAAGCCCTGTTCAATACTTTTCAGTACCCTCAAGGGGAAAACAAGGAAACATTTGATGATAAAGTGACAGGCACTGCTGCTGCTCCAACCTCAGTGACAGGCACTGCAGCTGAACCAGAAGAACCAACCCATGCTGGTATCAATCGTGCCTATACACAAGAAGAAATGGACATGAAACTCAGCTCTTTGAGGAAAGCAAGACAAAGCAGGACCGTCACAAGAACTGGAGGAAGAGGCTGAACAAGAGGTAACCACCCAATCCCTATCCCTGAGTGAGCTGCGGCATATGCAAAAAAAGATTTCAGCTTTCATCCGGGTGAGTGTATTAACACCTGGGTTTGTGGCACCTTCTAAGACATGACAGCTGCCACATCAACCCAGTTATGCCCCATCAGACCTTCCCCGAGGGGAGGGGGAGAGGTTGTACAACTCAGCAGAGTTGGGTAAACCATCCTGCCTTGCAGGATTTGCCTCTTATCAGCCTCAAAGCCGGGCTTCAGCATAGCACCCTGGGGCCTCCACAATTAAGTCATTAACCATTAACAGTTCAGTCTCACAGAGCCTCACTGGGAATGAATGGCAAAAGCACCCCATTGTGACTGGCTCCAAGGATCTGTGCATCCTTGGCACAGACTACCTCAGGACAGGGTATTTCAAGGACACAGAAGGGTGTCGGTGGGCTTTTGGTATAGCTGCCTTGGAGACAGAGGAAATTAGGCAGCTGTCTACCTTGCCTGTTCATCTTGGACAACCCTTCTGCTGTGGGACTGCTGAAGGCTGAAGAACAACAGGTGCCGATGGTTACAACAATGTGCCAGTGGCAATATCTCACCAACCGAGAGAGACACCCTGTGAGACCCATTTATAAACTGATTTGTCAACTGGAGAGCCAAGGAGTGATCAGCCAGAGCTGGTCACCCTTTAGTAGCTCCATATGGCCAGTGCAAAAGTCTTTTGGAAAGTGGACACTAACAGCAGACTATTGTGGCCCAAATGAAGTCACGGTGCCACTGAGTGCTGCCATACTGGACATGCTGAAACTTCAATAGGAACTGGAGGCAAAGGCAGACAAGTGGTAAGGCCCAGCTTATATCACTAATGTATTTTTCTCAATCCCTATGGTGGCAGAGTGCAGGCCACAGTTTGCTTTCAGCTGGGGGGTGTCCAGTACACCTAGAATTGGCTACCCAGGGATGGCCACACAGCCCTACCATCTGCCATGGACTGATCCAGACTGCACTGGAATAGGGGAAAAGTCTGGAACACCTGCAATACATTGATGACATCATTATGTGGGGTAACACGGAAGAGGAAGTTTTGAGAAGGAGACGACAATCCAAATCCTTCAGAAAGACAGTTTTGCCATAAAGCAAAGTGAGGTCAAAGGACCTGCAGAGGAGATCCAGTTTCTAGGAATAAACTGGCAAGATGGATGTTCTGAGATCCCAATGGATATGATCAACAATAATAACAACCTTGTTTCAATTATTAAACTGTTCTTATCTTAAGCCACAGGTTTTACCTTTTTTTCCAATTTTACTCCCCATCTCACAGGAGGTCTGGTGGGGGGGGAGCCAGCAGCTGCATGGTACTTCTCAGTTGCCAGCCGGGGTTAAATCACAACATAGACCATGATCAGTAAAACTAGTGTGGCATATAACTATGAGCTGATTTGGGCTCTCCTAGAACGCTTCCATCAGCGCTGCCTCCGTACAATCCTTAACATCTGCTGGTCAGATTATGTGACCAATACATCTGTACTAGAGCAAGCAGCTGTCACTAGTATTGAGGCCATGTTACTGAGAACGCAGCTGCGATGGGCAGGGCACGTCTCAAGGATGAAGGACCACCGCCTCCCTAAGATCTTGCTCTATGGTGAACTTGCCACTGGCTGCCACAAGAGAGGAGCCCCGAAGAAAAGATACAAGGACTCCCTGAAACAACATCTCAGCCTTGGCCATATTGATCACCATAACTGGTCTACTCTGGCCTCCAATCGGGAGGCCTGGAGACACACCATCTATAATGCAGCTGTCTCCTTTGAGAACTCACGCAGGATCACTCTCGAGGAAAAAGGCAACGCAGAAAGAACCGTGTCTTGCAAAATACACCATCTAAGGAGTCTTTCTGCTGCGCCTTTTGCAATCGGATATGTCTGTCACGTATTGGCCTCATAAGCCACCAGCGTGCCTGCAGCAAATGTGGATAGTGCCTTCCCGAATCTTTGTTTGCGAAGCCTAGCCATGATTTGGGCTGTACAAGTAGCTTTTGGAAGATGAGAATATATTACTTCAGTAAGATAAAAATATTAGCCCTAAGGACTGTGAAGTTTCTCATTTCTCTGGCATTGCAACAGAGTTCTTTAAAGCCTTCCCCCACTGAAATTAACTATTCTATTTTTGTACTAGATAACCATATTTTAGTATTCAACTAGTACAGAATACATTTTACTCTGAAGTTATCAGCAATTATTAGAAATAATAGGAAATAATATTTCTTATGCTGTTACCTCAATTATGGTTGTTTATGCTAATTCTTACATTTAGTTTTAAATACCATGATAGGTTTTATTTTAACTGTGTAACACTTGGAGAAATATGGAATCTTACAACAGAGGTTTGTTTATGTTTGTTTGTTTTTAGAAAATGGTTTTTTATAATCTCAATGTGGCAGTTATCTTTAATGAATCCATAATGATTGAGTGTTTATGGAGTGTTCCTAATATGTGTTGGGTAAAGAACAACAGTTAACCAATTATAGGAGTAATTTGTCTTTAAACTGTTTTATTTTGTAGTAGTTTATCTTCAAACCTGTCAATAATTTAGTGGGTATAATGTAACATTGTTTTGAAAATGGTTCTTATATTAGTTTAAAAAAAAGATTTTGAAAGTGTTTTGTTGTATGTATCCACGCCAAATGACTAGTTCATTTGTAGATGCCTACACTGTAGAGCTCTGACAGTAAGAGATCTGAGTTAGAGATATTTTCAGGGGGCAATTAGTCCACCCTAAAATAGTCAGCTATTTAAGCCATATGTACTAAATCCTGTTAAAATTGGCAAAGATAGCATAGCAAGCCCTTAGAAATAAAAGCTAACATGTAAGGGGGGTGAAGAGAAAGTATATTCCTCATGGTGGAGCAAAATTCTTTGAAAACTCAGCCTATCTCAAATTAGGGAGAAGAATCAGTGGAGCATTCACCCCCATATTCTGTGTTTCGTTTTACCTGTGCATGTGTCAGTGGTGTGTGAATGTGTGGTATGCTAAGGCTGCTTTGTATTTCATCTTTACACCATCTAACTCTAGCAGTTCTTTGCTGCTGTATATAAAGTAAGGGATAAGATCAACAGATGGAGAGGAGCTTTTATTCATCTCTATGTCACCCTCTGGGGCTGCACGTAAGATTTTTATTGGACTCCCTGGTGTTGTAAGGATGTTGAGAAACTGGAAAGGTGTTATGGAGGGCTGCTGCAGTGAGCAGGAGCTAGAATTGTGAGTGATGTTAAATGAACCGGGCTTTTCCAGTTGTGCAGACGTGCCTTGAAATGCATTTACAGATATGATAAGGTATTTTAAACAGTGCTGGAGAACATAACAAGTGGCAATAGTCTCTGAGGAGGTTTAGGTTAGACATTAGAAAAATATCTTCAGTAGGTGGGTTGTGCAGCACTGGGACAGGTCACCCAAACAGGTGGTGAAGTCCACATTCTTGAAGATTTTTCAAGACTTGTCTTGATAAAACTCCGGATGACCTGACGGTACAATGTTGGTTATAGTCTTGGTTTGAGTGAGAGTCTGGTTGGAGCTTGGAGTTATGGCTCCATGTCACCTTTTCTACAATTTCGTGCTTTTCCTTTTTATAAGATAATGTTGCTGTGATGTTCCTTCTTTCTGGCTGACCCTCAGCATGTAGTATGATCCTACTGCTTGCTTGCAATCCTAATGATTGCATTTTAAAAAGCATTAATGCAAAAAGATGAGAAGAAACTGGCATTATGTATCTCCTGAAAGGTTTGGTATTTGGTATTAATATTGTTCATTTCTGAAAGAATCTGCAACTGACATTTTTTTTCTATTGGTGGTAGGAAAGGTCTCAGTCTATAAATTGCATGGCAAATTTGCAATCACAAAATTGTGATTTTAATTGCAGTGTAGTAGGAGAGAATGGTAGCTGCTGGACCCCCATTATTTATGACTTTCTGCATGTGCATAGAAGCAGACAGGTAATCAATGTAGGTCTTAAGCATGGGTGTTATAAATTTACTTTAGTTCCTAATATCCAAGGGACTGTTGCATAGTAAAACACTAGTATTTAAAACTTGCACATCAAACTTTGTGGATCCAATAAGTCCTCTAACTGTAGCCTGATTAAAATATCAGTTAAAAACCCAACCTAACAGTATTCTCTTTACTAATTAAATAGACTAACTCGGGGTCATAACCATTTAAATTCCTAGGGAAGGTATTCTGGAAAGAAGGTGAAGTGCAGTATTTGACTTCAAAGTGCATCCTTAAAACATTTTTAAATTTGTCTCCTTTTAAACCTTGGCTGACAAAATTAGTTCTGAAAAAAATAGTTTGGTTAAGTTTATTTGGAAAGCAGATGCTTGCTGAGTCAGAGTTCATGGGATTAGAATATTGTACACTGATTATATCAGACAGCAGCTGTGGCTCTGATTCATGTGCCAGGTTTACATAAAAAAGGATATTTCTTCTGGGACCAATCAAAAATACTAATATTTGATCAAGGAATTACTAGCTGAATCTTTATTAATTGCATAGTGAGATGTTCTGTGACCTTTATTTAAGATGATTCTTCAGAGGCTAAAAATTAGCTAATCTGTTTTATTTAGAGTAGACTAACCTCAGAAATATCATTAGGAACTAAGCATCTGTTCATCAATCAAAAAACTTCTTATCGAAAAAGCTCTTAATTGATGCTTCTTAAGAAGTCAAAAGAGACTTCCAGATGAAGTAAGTCCATCAAAATAGCAAATTTTGCAGAACATTATAATACATCAAATGAAAATGATGGATATATCTGAATTTGATGCAAAGGTAAAGATAAAATTTCGTTATGTAGGATGGAAATAATTAAATTGCTTTTTTTCAAGTTACTGTGGGTATACAGAATATGTTTTCATAACCTCTGCAACCTTGAGAATAACAGGTTCAATAAAGATGGACTTTCACTGTAGGATTTTATTTACTTTATTCTCTACGTTTCTTCCTGCTGAAGAAATTTCATATAAGTGACTTCAATCTCCACTAGGCATGTCTGGCTAAAAGATGATAATAATTATTTTCAAAAAATGCCAGACTCTAGCACAGGGTGGGCAATGGCAATAGAAATGTAGAAATGTTGCTGTATGTCTCCTCCTCTGCTGTGCAAAGCTCATTGACTTCAGTGAAGGCTTTAGTGCAAGGTAGAGGTGAGGCTAAGTAAGCATTCCTTCAGTCTCAAGGTCCATCTTCATTAACCTACAATTTCTTAAGTTTATTGTCTTTTGGGGTCAATTTGCCAACTCCACTGCCTACCCAGGTATGAATCTGAAATTTTTCTGCAGCACTAGGATATTTTTTACAGCTATTTCATAGCAAAATAAATATTTCTTGGTTTATTTTCATGGGCTCTTTCATTGTTCACGAATTCTTCATTGGTTTGTGAATTTAATTCCTTCCAAAAAAAAAAAATATAAATAGAACATATGATTCTCTGTCATAAAATGTTTAGAAATCATTGTCATTTTTGTAGGAGACAGTTTAAAAGCTGAAGAGAAGGGAAGATTTTTACCTGTTAACAGTAAGCTTGTGAATTACCTGGACTAGCAATCTGGTGATGTTGGGCTTTGTAGAGAGTGAACAGAAAGGGAGTTCAGAAACAGATCAGGGTGGTTCAGAAATCATGTGATCAGCTTTTAACATGGGCCTTCAATTTAAATTACATTTGCAATCAAAACTGGATGGAAATAAAAATCCCTTGAGTTTGCACACTGATTTTATTATATTTTCATGCATTTTTCCAAAATGATGTACTATTGAACAAGCCAGTTGATGGCAATAGTTTTGCCCATTTTTCTAAACAAAATGTTTCTGGTATGGCAAGCTGGAGGGGTATTTCCCTATTGTGTTTCACTCGGTAGTCTCCACACAGAAAAATGGATATGAAGTGCAGCATTTTCTTTTGCCAGGAATGTATCTGTATCTGTTTCCAGGAAACATACAGTAAGTATTGTGATGAAGAACTTAAAAAGCTCTCAGTGTAAAGAGAGAATTCACTTTACTAATCCCTCCTTTTTCACAACCATATATTGCAGTCCTTAAGTACGTGTTTCCAGTGAGACTCACTTTCCACCTGGGGTACATGTTGGAAAGTGAATGAGGGTGCATATGGAGTTCAGAAGCTTCAAGGTCCATAATATGCTTACTTATTTTGACATTAGTAATACACACCCTACTTGTTTTTGATACATGTAATTTCTCTCCATTTTGTAGCAGCAAGATAAGAAGGACAAGTACTTTTGATTAGTAGAGAGAACAGTGTTTGAAAGCGTCTTGGCTACTCTAGCATTTCCTTGTGGTTGGAAACACCATCTATGAGGAAAATGCAATGCTCCTGCTGAGCAGGAAATGTGCAGTGAACTACACCTCAGTCAATTAGAATATCTGTTTTTCTAAGCACTTCGCTTTTTATCTTGTGGTCTTATTTTGGAAAAACAAAGAAACAAACAAAGCAAAAAAACCACCCCACCCGAAGCCCTGGCCCCCCACCATTTGTAGCTGTGTTTGGAATTTGCTTAGGTAAGTAGAGTAAGCAGAAGTCATCATAAGCATGTGTAGAAATATCTCCAGTGATGCAAGGGTTCTGGAGAAGGGTAGCTGTGGCTACATACTTAAGTGTGCTCAGAGGGATGCAGCCTGAGCTTTGTCCTTTCTGCCTCAGAAGTAGTTTTAGTTGCAAATTTAACAAGGTCTCTATGAGGCTGGGTATTTTGCTTGGCTTGGTCTTGTTTTCTTGGATTTTTAAATTGTAATGCAAAACCTGCAGTTTTGTTCTATAGAAATTTGACTGTAAAGTAAACTGTATATAAAACAACAATATTTAGGACAAAATGGCAAAAGGTTTATTTCCTTTTCATTGCATCTCTGCTATTTAAATACAGTATAGTAAGCTTGCTAGTAAGTCTGTGAAGAATCTGATAATCAAGGGTCTTTGGGGCCTATAAATCAAATCTCTTCAGCGACTATTTATTGAGATTGTATTTGTGTTTGAGCTCTAGAGAATTTACAACAGATGCATGGTTTACTAAACTGTTAAACCTAAATTATGGTGAGTCTACATGTTTTTCTCCTTTTATAGTCTTTGAAGCTACTAAAGGGATTCTATAAAAAGGAAACATGCATTTTAAATACATTTAGATGAATAATTTGAATGTTCCTCTGTATAAAAATACACACGTAAACCCTTAACATCATGACTATAAAGATGACTGTATCAACCTTCTTGTTAGCAGGAAGCAAGGAAATGAGAATGTATTTGTTGTTCTTGCTGGTTTTGAGTTTTCTGTCAAAGAAATCAGTACCAAACTTTTGAAAGACACTGTGATTTTTTAAAAGTAGAAGTATTTTTTTAAGGTTCTCACACATCTTGTTTTGGTTGATCCTCGCCTCTCTTCTCATCAGTAGATTGTGAACAAGAGTACACTTGCATTTCCCTTCAGCCTCATGATTGTCTGCCAAGGCTTGCAAACACAGATTTTGCCACACTGTTTGCAGATTTCTTTTTTTATGTGTATAATGCTATGAAACTTGAACTGATGCACAACTTGACAGTTGTTATGCTTTAAAGTAATTGGCATGGGTTTGTTTTTTGGTAATAGTGGGAGAAGAAATTGATGAGAGATCCTTTTTCATTTGCAGTTTTAGTGCAAAGCTGCTCTGGCCTTTTTTTTTCAGTTTTGGGAATTATTCCTTATCCTACCTAATAATTGGTAACTGCAAAAAATGTCTTCTACCTTTCACAAGAGATGAAATTTTTTATTCTGATAATATGTGGTTGAGCAGTTTTATTTTGCATTGTGTCTGTTGTACAGTTTGTACCTCAAGATTTCAGTAATGCAGTAAGGGAAGATATAAGGGGGAAATATCCATGTGGAGAGAAGGTGCTATGAGGTTTCCTTGTGAAGTGAAGACATGCAAGACTGCAATTCTTTTTTCTTGTGTAATTTCAATCAGGGAGCTTAATCATATTTCTATGTCAAATTAAATGATGGTGCATTTGTAATTTGGTGCATTTAAAATTTGCTTCTGTTGAAGGTGTTTTGCTAGCATCCCTATCAGTAGGGGAATCTTACTTTTGCAGTTTAGAAGTAAAATGTTTTGGATATTTTACGTAGTGGAAAAATAAGATACAAAGAGTAACTCAGTGCTAACTCACACTTCCATGTCTGTGATTACAGCATCGCTTCATTTTAAACAGCTTTGCATAGCAGTGTTTAATTCTCTGGGATCATTCAATCTGCTCCATGTTTCTGTTCTTGAGAAACTATGAGTCTGATTTCTGTTCTGATAAGAGGGTTCATGCAGAAGTCAAGGCTTCTAACTTGCAGAGGCTTTGGAGGCCTAGTAACACCTCCTTGAGAGATTTCATTAAACTTCTAAACTTAGAGTTTGCAAAGTAAGTGCCCTTCACTTTTCAAATGTAATGAGTTTTAAGGTGAGTTAGGACTATGTAAGTGTGAATTCCTGCATGTGATAGCTTGAGTAATGCTGGGTAGAGCTTTGGCAGAAAATCAATAGGATTGACACTCATAAAATCCTCCTTGCTTAATACCATTTACAACACAATGCCAGAGTAATGATTAAAGAAGTGCTGTGGTGAGACCCAGTGTGTCCACACCGCTTCAACCCATGACAGCAGGAGCACACTATTTCTGTGTTCAGCTGCCTCCTATCTATACCAAGTCAGTGCAAGGATGCCTTTGAGTCTTCCCAGCAGTAAATGAAGCTGCTTGAGTGCATGTTAGTGATATACTGAGCTCCAGGGTATGCTTGGGCTTATGGCATCACATACATTTCCAATGATGCTTTTCAAAAGAGCAGAATTCAGCTTCACTGATGTCCCTTTTTTTTCCTGCACTGTCAGAAGTGAGATTGTTTCTACAAATGATTAGCCATCTCTATTTATTACATACATGACTGAACTCCAGCAATATATGCTATAATATATGATAGAGGAAATGGTTTGGGATGTTTTAAATGTAATGACCTAACAGTTTTTTTGAAGAATACTTCATTCCCTGATATTTTGCAGTATCCCAATGAAAAGTTAGTAAATGAAGTTCTAAAGACTCTCTAAATTTATTTACCTCCTGTTCTCATTGAAGATATTCAAAGTCTGGCAGGTACCTGTCTTTAAAATCTGTGGTATAAATATCACAGGAGATTATATTTTCAACTAAAAGAAAACTGACAAAAATGATAAGTTGGGCAGCGAACAAATAAAATAATTTCTTCTCTTTAAGGAGCAATTCAATTCAAAATAGAAAACTATACCACCTTAATATTTTTCTTCTCTTTTCAGAAACTGTAGGCAATCAAGTGTTTATCCTAAATGCAAACTCAAATAGTTGCCAACACTTTTAGATAAATGAGTGGTACGTAAGCATTTCATCTTAAGATTTTGTTTTCCTTCCTCAGAGTTTGTGTCTCTGAGTGAATTGTCCAGATAAAATTTTGTCCACAATAAATAAGTATGGCTACAAGTACTGTAGTAGCAGCAGTTAAAAATGGTGTTAAAAAATCCGCTGCAAAGTGAAGTGAATATAAATACCTGTAATACAGCTCAGACAGTAAAGGGTGAGATTTTCTCACCTGGAAGCCAGAGGCATATGTGGTATAAAGTTTTTCTGGCCAATCTCTCCTCTGTCGGCAGTCTTCTCCCTTATGGTAATGCAGGTCCAGGTTTTCTCCCTTGCAGTAATGCCTCTGAAAACTGGTTGTAGCCCAAATACTGATTATTTCTAGCTTTTCTTACTTACTTCAGTTCTAGCAGAACCAATTCCCCATCTTCCTTTGCAGGAGGAAAGGCGTCTCTGTGAGTCTTGATTATGGTAGGCTTTTTCATGGTGCAGAAAAGATAAGAGAATCTTAACTTTACTAATGCCTTTTTCTTTTCCTGTACTGTCAGAAACAAGAATGTTTCCATAAGTGATTAATCATCTCCATTTAGTAAGGCTCTGTCATAATTTCCTGTAAAAACATACGGGAAGAGATGTCCATCTCTGTTCTTCGCTATTATGTCTACAGAAACTTAGGAAGGCTAAGGGAGATTTTGGAAATTATTTGATTTGTCCAATTTGTTTTGAAATTTTTGATTTGTCCAGTTTGTTGCGTGGAATTTGTTCCCCAGGGCTGGCAGTTGTAGCTTTAGGAGTCTCTCTGGTGTCCGTCCTTCTTGATCCAAAGCATCTAGGATTCCAGAGAGCTTGGTAGATGAGATGATACTCAACTGTATGAATGATCCTCAGTGAAACAGGGCTCTTTAGGATTTCCTAAGTGTCTATTTCACATGACAGAGATTATTCCTGTGGTGTTGCTGGGACTTAAAGATCACAGTTCATGTTCTATGTCTCAATTTTTTAAGGCAAACCTTATAGAGAACGTTGAAATTGTATGGTTGAGAAATTGTTACGCTTGGTAGATGACAAAGGTTGGATGTCAGGATAACTGTGTCTTCCATTTATTTGTATGATAGCTTCACACTGGGCATCAGGTGGCTTGTTGGCAGTCTCTGAGAGTGCTCTTTGCAGCAGTTCAAGTGTTGTCTTTGCAAATAAATTCCATTGGAGACCCTCTGTTTCTTGTAGTTCACTCATTTTTGCACTCTTTGGACTCCTTATTTTCTCAGTATTAGTAGTTGTAGATTGGGTAGAGTGTTGTGTAATATGGATCCTGATGGTAAATGGCTGACTCGCTGCATGCTAAAGGTCAGAGGTGTAGGTATAGATGCTAAATGTGTCCAGAATATGTACAGTAAGGATATCTTCTTTAAGTGATCATGCATTTTATTTACCATTTAGTAGGGTACTTTCCATTTCTGTTTCCACTGCCCTGAAGTGCAAATTTGCAAAGTTATTCTGTGCCTGTGAACAGGGAACAGTGCTTGTATTTCTTGTCCATTCACAGTGTTTCATGGCTTGTAGTTTAGTTTCATATCAGAGAAGTGCATTGGCAGAACAGTTCTTAAAATACAGTGACAAACTCAAAAGTCACCAAGCTTGTACTTTCCTTTTCCAGTTTGTGTTAGGGGTGCTTATGTTATGGAAGCAGTTTGATAATCACAAGTGATGTGAGCATGGTATGCCATACCCAACACCCCTGTGGCTCTTTCTTTGAGGACTCTGACATGATGAAAAGCTAATCTACAAGAAAAATTTTGAGTATTAAAAACAAATGAGTAGTTGCTGTGCTCCCTCTATTTCTCACTTATGACCCTTGTCTAGCCTCCTAAACAAAAGAATGTAGCAATCTGTCACATAAAGTATACTTGACATCTCCAAAATGAGCTTCTCCCCCCTCTTTTTTTTTCTTACTTGGATTTAAGATGTTGCATAATTAAAATCTCTCTGACATCCTGCTTACAGTCACATCCTGTCACAGGATTTGTATCCATCTGGCTCACAGCTGATGGAACTTTATACAAACCCACTCTCATAGCAGACACGGCTTGAAAACCCATGACCATGGCTATACTTTTTCACCCCTACCAAGTGTAATCATAAAATATCCTGGGTTGAAAGGGACCCACGAGGATCATTGAGTTCAACTTCTGACCCTGCACAGGACAACCCCAAGAATCACACCTTGTACCTTAGGGTGTTGTCCAAACAATTCTTTAACTCTGGCAGCTCTCTGGGGAGCCTGTTCCAGTGCCCACTGGGTGAAAAACCTTTCCCTAATATCCAACCTAAACCTCCCCTGGAGTGACTTCAGGTCATTCCCTCGGGTCTTGTCACTGGTCACTAGAGAGAAGAGATCCATGCCTACCCTTGTGAGGAAGCTGTTGACTGCTGTGAGGTCTCCCCTTAGGCTCCTCCAGGTTGAACAGATCAAGTCACCTCAGCTGTTCCTCATATGGCATCTCCTCTAGACCCTTTAGCATCTTTGTGGCCCTCCTTTGGACACTTTCTTGTAGCTTTATATCTTTCTTATATTGTGAGGCTGTAAGCTGCATGTAAGTGAGACTGCACTAGCGCAGAGCAGAGCAATCTCTTTCCAAGGGGCTGCTCTCCAGCCTCTCGTTCCACGGTCTGTACGTACATCCAGGGTTTCCTGTTGCAGGTGCAGAGTCCGACACTTGATGTTGTTAAAAGTGTTAAACAGGAAAATCGTGTGGGTGGATACCTGGCTCCGAAACCTGGTGTCACCAGCAGAATTTTGTGGGTGTTGATCACAGGTCTGTTTACACAACACCAGGCCTTCTGGCAGCAGATGGGGTACACCTATCTCAAAGGGGAAAAGGATCTCTGCACAGGAGTTAGCACGGCTCTCTCACTGAGAGAGCTTTAAACTAGATTTGGAGTGGGAAGGGAATAAACCATGTTCACTAGGGTTAAGCCTAGGGGCAGCACGCTGATATTACAGGGACAGTAGCAGAGGTAAGTGGTGTCTTTAAAGGTAATGAAACTGCAGCAAAATTAGTGGGAAAAGCTAGTTTCTCTCTAGAATACTGCCTGACAAAAATAGTAGCAAGGCACTTGCAGTTGGCTTTTTTTATGCAGTCTTTATATGCAGCTTTTGATACAGATTTCTGGGAAGCAAGACCTGAGTGCCTCTGTACTCCCATGCATGGTGCTGCCTCTCAAAATAGGTCCACCCTTCTCTGTTTCTGCTCCTTCCATGGTTGTGCAGAAAGACAAAACTCAACAGTGGGCAGATTCAGGAATTCACAGATAACAGGAGAATGTTGGGGAACCTTGGTGGAGGGCATGGCCTGACAGGGCCATGAGGTCACAGAGCTCTGCTTTGATGTGCTGTTCCACGCCAGCTCTGGGCAACACTGTGGCAGCAGCAGGGACAGCAGCATGTTGCAAGCACGCGTGGTCATGGTCCTCACCTGCTGCCTCTTCCTCCTCTTTCTAGTGGCCCTGCAAGTCCAGAGTGTCCAGACTCTTCCAATACCAGGGCAGGGAGCAGGTAGGCAGGCGGGTGCTAGCACCCAACCCTAGGTGGGCAGTGGTGGGGGCAGGGCTAAGGCTGTGTGAGCCAGCAGGGCACCATGGTGCAGCCAGCGGGGCAGACACACCACGAGGAGGTGTGGTGGGACTGCAGCTGCTTTCGGAGCAGGGGTGGTTCCTAAGAAGCAGGGAGGTGGGGAGTGACAGTGTGGGGCCAGAAACTTGGCACTGAGTTATCCACCACTCACTGATGGTTATCCAGCCTCCTGGCTGGGTTCCAGGCGTGATCCACAGCAGGTTGTGTGGGTACATCATGACTTTTTGCTTCCTTTGAGAGCTGCAAGGTCAAAGTCCCAAGGTGAGCCAGGCACCCCTGCAGCTATGCGTGCCCTGTCATTACACATTCTGGTGTTCAGGTACGATGATGGAGGGCAGAGCACATGATAGTAACTTCTTATGGGTGTTTGATTGTAGATGTGGCCAGAGGGAGGGCTTTTCCAGCTCCTCAGATGAATTCCGTGCTGATTCCCAGCTGGTATCCCAAGGGTGAGTATCTGTGAATCTCTATTGACTTCCAGAATAAGCACTCCTTTTCAGTGTGTTGTTCATAAGAAATGTAACTTCATACTTTCTGTTAATGTCCTTGTATAAAGCTAAAACGGGGAATGATTTCCAGAAGACACCTGAAGGTCCAAAGGGGGACCTGAAAGACTTGGAGAATACTGCATCCGGTTAGTATAACTCACTCTCTTAACCAGCCGTAGGACTTGGGAAGCTGAGCTTTTAGCTTCTTGTAGTGACATGCTGTAACCTACACAGCAGGAAGGGGTCAGTCAGAGCCTCACTGCAGGACACTCAGTGTCACACCTTGCATGGGCTACTGAGCCACAGCGATGGTCCACCACAGTGTCTGCTGCCAGCTGAGCTTCCAGCTTGTACAATTACTGATCAGAGCTGCTTTGTGCAGATGTGGGTATCCAGATGTTGGGAACAGGTGTGAGCTGAATTTGTGTTCAGCTCATGCATATCCCAGCTTCAAGTCAGGAATGACATCCCAAGAAATCTTGGCTGCCCTTTCCTAATATTGGGAGTCAGGTGCACATGCTGATTCTGCAGGCATTTCTGCTTGTGATGGATTTTCAGCTGTCAGACTGATAGCTGTGGTGAGACGCGTGTGACTGTTGGTGGTGCTCCTGGAGCGCATGAGGGATGTGTGGAGGAGCCAACTGCTCCTGAGCCAGGAGAGGGACAGCACCCTGCCAGTCACTGGGGAGGGAGAGGGCCCCTTGGCTGGTGGAAAGGATGTGCAGGCAGTTTTGGTTTGCAAGGACTGTCAGGCTTTGCCTGGGCTGCAGGCAGTGTTGTGAAAGAAACCAGGAGCTGCTCTCTGAGGATGACAGCTGTCTTGAGTGTGTGGAGGTTATTGCCAGCAGTGTGCCAGAGAGATGCTTGTAGTCATCTCTTGATGCGGTTAGAGATTGCTCACCTCCCAATACACCCAGATCACAGGAATTTTGGAACTTCGCTCTTTTGGGAATAAGACCACCTGTGAGATTATTTGTAGAGCAGAGCACAGTAATGTATGCGGTTTTTTCTTCTCCTGCAGGGCAAGGTGCTGGGGAAAAGGCCAAGACTGGTCATCAGGAGCTGGACTTGTACTATATCCTAGGGATTGTAGTAGTCTTGTGTGTGCTGCTTTTTTGGATAATTACATGTTGCATAGGCATATCGTGGCTGAGGGTGAGAGACACGTGAGATGGCTTTTCCCCACAGTTATTTATTCCTGGCTTGTCAAGGCAACTGCTGGCAGTACTGTACTGAGATTTCCACAATACAGTCCTTTGACTGTCTTCTTAATATGAATGAGTAGTCTTTTCTGAAACACATTTGTACAAAAGGCCCCAGAGAGATGAAGGAGCACCGGGACAAGCCGACACTAACTCCGTGTAGAATAGCAAAGATCAAACTAGAGATAAAGGTGAAGCAGAGTCAGGAGAAGGACCAGAAAGGGGCAGGAAAGCCCAAACAAATGAGTTCAGCAACAGCTGCTTCCTATCATCAGTGATGTTTGTGACAGAGCTCACCCAACTGTACAAGAACGTGGGTGCAGACCCCTCACCTCTGCCCACTTGCCCCAGCTGCCCTCTGGCTAACAGTGCCTCTTCATGGGACAACTGGGTTTCTGTGGACTCACCTCAGCTGACAGCATCCTGCTGTCCCTGTTATCAGTATCAGCAGGGATATACTGTACCTCAGAAGACTATGAATTTTTCAAGGAATTTTTTTTTTTTTTGCCAAGAACTTCTTGCCTGTTTTGGCTGTTTCAATTGGGGTAGAATGCATAGAGCTGGCACTAGGGCTAGATCTGTGAGAGAAGCTGTTAGAGACCTATGCTCCAGCGCGGGACACCTTTATCAGCCTGCTTTCGGCCATCAACAAGGCTTTCCTCCACCAGATTGGGGACATGGTGAGACATGAGATGCAAAGGTCCATAAGCTTACTTGGGATGCTGCCCTGAATCAGAATTGTCTGGGCAGAGAGGGAAGGAGGTGCTGGGAAGGATGGCTATCCAGCACTGAGCTCATCAAGGGGGGGTGATGTGATGATGAAGGCTGCGGATGTGGCAGTGTCCCCTACCTCAGAGCTCAGAGCTAGTAAATGAGTGGAAAGCTGGAATAGGGCTGGGTGAGAGAGGGAGTGGAAGCAATGTGATATTAGTTACAAGGGTGATATTAAAAATGGAACAGAGTTAAAAGAAATAATAATTAACAATAATAATAAATGTAAAAAGAAAGAAGTTAAGCTTTGCAGATTGACATCAAAGGGGAAGAACACCTTTGGAATACATCTAAAGTCACATTGAGTGAGTACAGCAGATCTGTACAGATCAGATGTAGAGTCTGACTTCCAGGGGTCTTCTCAGAGCATGTTGAATGACACAAAGGAGAGATCTCAAATCCAGTCTTATGACACCTCTGCCCTGCAACTGCAACTGAAGGGTACAGCAGCCAGGCAGAAAAGGCTTTATACATTGTCTTAGTCTGCCTTGCAGGGCATTAGGAACACCTCCTCCCAGCACTCCTCCCTTGTGCAGAGCGCTCTGTGTCAGCCAGTCAGCCCAGCTGCTGACCTGAATGCCTGTGCATTCCCATTCTGTGCACCTGCAGGAACTTTCCCCAGTGCCTGCTCTTGCCCACTCAGCAGCCAAACCCAAAATTCTCAGTACAGGGAGAGTGTTGTAGAATATGCCAAGAACAGTTTTCTGAAGACAGCTGTTCTCTCTGGTGGGTGGTTATTGCCAGCAGCGTGCCAGAGAGATGCTTGTAGATGTCTCTGGACGTGGTTAGAGATTGCTCACCTCCCTCCACACCTGGTTCCTGGGAATTATGGAACTTTGTCCTTTCTGGAAGGAGGCCATCTGAACCACACTCAGCAGGTGGTGGGAACTATGGCTGTTCACTGGATGTACCTCCCTCTGTACAAAACAGTTAAAAAACAGACTTGTAAAATCATTGAATCATAGAGTCTCCTGAGTTGGAAGGGACCCACAAGGATCATCAAGTCCAAATTATGGCCCTGCACAAAACATCCCTAAGAATCACACCATGTGCCTGAGAGTGTTGTCCAAATGCTTCTTGGACTCTGCCAGGCTTGGTGACCACTTCTTTGGGCAGCCTGTTCCAGTGCCCAACCATCTTTTGGGTGAAGAATCTTTTCCTAATACCAACCTAAATCTCCCTGACACAACTTCAGGCCATTCCCTTGGGACTTGTCACTGGTCACCACAGAGAAGAAATCAGTGCCTGCCCCTGAATTTTCCCTCATGAGGAAGCTTCACACTTCCCCAGTCTGCACAGGGTTTGAGGGGGGGGGAGGTGGGTTGTTTTTTCTTGAAATGCAATTAATTTAAACCAACTTGCTTTTGCCTTCTTGTTTCACAGGTAGAAATGTATTGGCTTTTTACACATTTTAAATGCATCAGAAGTGCACTAACAAATGAGCGGAGATCCAGTGATTATTTCAAGGCTGTTTCTAGGCTTGTTGCCTTTAGCTGTTTTACCAACTCAACCTATTCAGAAAGATTACTTGCTTCCCAGTGGTGTGGATACAGCCCAGGAAGAGTTGCATCTTTCCCTGCAGGGTGTCCTGGAGTAGGGACACAGGCAGAGGTCTGCTGTATGGCATACCTGCAGTGAGTCGAGGGAAGCTGCCATTTGCTGTGCATATTCACAGTATGTGCAGCAAGGCTGACACAGCTGGAAGCTGCTGTCCTTGTGCACATCAACACTGTTGAGTCAGGGGATCCCAGTCATCCAGACCACCCTGTGCACATGCACTAGGCCTGAAATGTCCCAGGTATTTTAGAAATCCAGACATGATTTTGTTTTCCACCAAACAGGCACAAGTCTCCAGGAGTAAGAAAAGGATGAATGTGAGAAGAGCGACCTTTTTTGTAATGTATCAATAGTGTTCTTATCACCAGGCTAATAATTTGAAAGCAGTTCTACTGAAAAACCATTCAGATGCAGTGAGCAGCTGAGCAATGGTGTAATTTAATACTGGGCTGAACTTCATGGCAAACAGCAAAGGATAAATTTCTCAGTGAGGCCCCACACTGTGTAAGTTTGGATGTGTTCAGAAGTTTGTCTTGTACTGGGCTTTTTTTTTTTTCAGCTATCATGCATTTATAAAGATCTATTTATGGAAATACAAGAGTTTCATGAATAAATGAGATGGCATATTCCTTTCTTCATTTCATGAATTACAGTATCAACATTTTAGAGTCTGTTCGTGAATTAATAATTACTTTAATCAATAAAAATAATTACAGTGCTAAAAACATTTTAACAATGAATGCTTTCATGCCGTTTCCACTCCTTTTTAATTAAAGCATGACAAGTTATATTTACCATTTTCATCATGATTGCTCTAAATGGTGAAATTTGTCATCTTTGACTTGGGCTCTAATTATAATTCTTTTAGATGGTTCAAATTTCTTCTCATTATTCAATTATGCTTGCTCCAATTTTAAACTGACAAAATTTTCCTCCCGAAACTCTTTCATGCTGTAAGAATATCTTTGACTTCATAATACCCATTTTAAATATTCTATGCTAGCCAAAATAAATACAAATTAAATATATGAAATGTAAAAACAAATATAAACTGCTGAATATAAATAAATACAGCAGAAGACCAATTATTTTCAGTTTAAATGCATCTATCTTACTTCAGTATAGCATGAAATATTAATATAAATTTGTTGCAAATATAGAAATTGCTATAAGACCATAATAAGCTTGCAAAAGCAGCATGCAAACTTAATTTTTATGCCTGTGACATAGTCTCCAATTAAATGATCTCTTATTATTTTTTCATATGGAATCTCCTCTTTGTTTTTTCAGTAGATAGCATGGCATTCCATTAAGTATAATAACCTGCTATGATAGTCTTCTTCAGCCTATTCTCCATATCTTATTCTAATATTTTTTTAATCTTGGTTATGTGAGAATAAATTTCTTTTCCTCATGACAGTCAGATCTGTTTGCCTCACAAATGTGTGTGAGTTTTGTCGGTGCCTCAGAACACTGTTTTGCCTGGTGTGTAGCTAAGGGAATGAACCAGTGAAGAACTATGGGGGAAATTATTATACTTGAGTTGATCATCTTCAGGCATGTAGGACCTAGGTTTTTAAAGTCTTGTACTTTGTAAAATATCATGTAATGCTAAGATATTTTAACACAACCTTCAGGTGCTTCAGGAATCAACCTAGACTGGGGGCTTCCTTGCATGGATTCGTATCATCTGAATTGAAACATGTAATTGAGATAGATGGGTCACTGTGATGTGTCTTTGTACTCCCCAAAGCAAAGTTTTGTTACAAAACTTCAGCAACAGCTTTGTTTCCTGCGCATCAGATTTGCTTGTAAACTGCTCTAGGTAGTAACTAAGAGGTGTATTTGGGCAAGTACCAGTGTGGTCCTCAGATGCTTTTTTTCAGATGCTTTTTTCAGATGCCTCTCAGATGCTTTTTTCTGTCCTAAGGATGCTTTCAGTTGACCTTTATGATTTTCAAACACTGCGTAACATCTGCCTAAAAAGCCAAATACCTCCTCCTGTGCCTGTCACAAACTGTCACTTACAGCCAGACTGCTGCTTCAGCATTTTGTCGGGTATCAGTCTGCAAAGAAATCCTACCATTTGAATCCAACCTTCCTGAACTACTGTGGTGGGACAATTAAAGACCAAATTATAGTGTGTGTGCATGGAAGGTAGTAAGTTAAATTTGCAGATGAAACCTGATTCCTGCTGCTGTATCTCTGGAGTGCTTGACTTAAAATCATCATAAGGTTGTTTCAACACAATTTTGTGCATGCAGTTTCCAGTAGTTTTAGAAGATCCATTAAGGAAAAAAGCAGCAAATAAGCCAGTACACATGTAGATCATCATAAGGACTAAAAAATTTGAGATCCACTGTGCAGAGCTTTGCTGTTAAAACTAGATTAGCAGTCAGCAGCTACTTCTTCTGAATGACTTGTCCTTTTCCAATAGCTTCATACAAACTGGCTTACCGTGCTGGAAATCTTGGGGTTTATTCCAGCTCTGGAACAAAGTGTGCTTCTGAGTGTGCACATTCCTGTGTCCTTTTTACTAAGCACTTCTGACCTGTCTTGCTCTGTCTTTTCTTTCTGTCCAGTTCCGTTTTCAGACTGTTTCCTTGCCTCTTCCAGCCTCTTCTCCATGGAGGTTCTTCAGGCTTTGTCTAGACACTCCCGTTCGCTCCTGGGTGCCGCGCAGGTTGCAGAGTGGATTACACTGTGGTATTTAGTACCAAAATAGTAGTTAAAAAAGGGAACAAAAATACAAAACTTGATAATGGCTATACTCTGTTTTTTATCTAGAGGGGCAATGCCCCATTGCAAAATATGTATATAAACACTGCTTTACTTGTCAGTGTAATTGAGATTAGTTCGTGTATAAGACTCAGTTTGGCTTTTTGCGCATAGCAGATTTAATTTGTGGTATATTAATTCATCATCATCATGGCTAGGCTTCGCGAACGAAGATTTGGGAAGGCACTATCCACATTTGCTGCAGGCACGCTGGTGGCTTATGAGGCCAATACGTGATAGACATATCCGATTGCAAAAGGCGCAGCAGAAAGACTCCTTAGATGGTGTATTTTGCAAGACACGGTTCTTTCTGCGTTGCCTTTTTTCCTCGAGAGTGATCCTGCGTGAGTTCTCAAAGGAGACAGCTGCGTTGTAGATGGTGTGTCTCCAGGCCTCCCGATTGGAGGCCAGAGTAGACCAGTTATGGTGATCAATATGGCCAAGGCTGAGATGTTGTTTCAGGGAGTCCTTGAATCTTTTCTTCGGGGCTCCTCTCATGCGGCAGCCAGTGGCAAGTTCACCATAGAGCAGGATCTTAGGGAGGCGGTGGTCCTTCATCCTTGAGACGTGCCCTGCCCATCGCAGCTGCGTTCTCAGTAACATGGCCTCAATACTTGTGACAGCTGCTTGCTCTAGTACAGATGTATTGGTCACAAAATCTGACCAGTGGATGTTAAGGATTGTACGGAGGCAGCGCTGATGGAAGCGGTATATTAATTACACTTGGAATGTTAACATCTTAGTGCATTTTAATGACAAAAATTATTTTAGAAATTGTTAACTTTATGTGGGTCTCAGAGGAAGCATATTTTTAAAGTTATTTACACAGTCAGCTTTTTACAAGGAATATGGACAAGCTTTGGACTTGGTTGTCTTGTATGCAGACAGCTAAGAGGCAATCACTGATTTTTATATTTACTTTGTTTCAGTCATAGAGAATATGTTTTTATGAAATCAAAAACAGCAGTCACCTATACTCAGTTGCTATTTCAGTATGAACAGTAATTGCTTTAATGAAGCAGTTTATCCCACTGAGAGAGGAGCTCAGATACCTATTTTCCTGGCACACGTGTTTGGGAAGATACTAAATTGAAATATTACACCCCAATCCAATGTCAAAGTGCTTTTCCTGTATTATTTCTTGAACCCAGAAAATGAATATGTATCAAAAAAGTATCTGGGGCAAATATTTGCGCTTGGTGGATTTATCATTTGCTAGTGGCATCTACTTCAAATTATTTCAAGATATCTGAGATCTGAGAATGCTTTACCATGACATGATACAGCTTTCCTTTAAAAAGGGCATAAAAAATACTTGTTCTGTAAGAACAATGTTTATGAGGTTGTATGAATGGTTGCATAATGTGCACATGGTGAAAACTGTGCATTTCATGTTAGATACAAGAATGACTGTGCGCTGGGAAGGAATATTTAAGAAATCATGAGAACTATAACAGGCCCTCTGCTTGATTCTCCATTTGTATTTGCTGGATTAACCCACTGTAATATTTTAATAGATAATGCATTGCTGTTTCATCTACTCATTAAACTTTTCATACCACGAACCTACCTTATCATGAAAAAGTATTCCTTTCTGTGCAGAGAGAGGACAGTTGTTGGGGAAGGAAAACCCAAAATATAATATGACAAATGGCACGAACTATGCTTTTACTGTTAACTTTTGCTGTAATTCCAGTTTTTCCTGTTCTTGCTCCTGTCTTTAACAGTGGTCCTAATGTTGCTGTGGAGTTACAAAGGAGGAATAAAGAGTAGGGTCCTAACAGTGTCCTTTCCCCATTTTCCTGGGTGATCCCCTGTGCTGTGACTAGGAGAGCAAATGGGGAAGGTGTGCTGTGTTCTGGTTACTCTTGGCTGCTTACATGAACCTCCTGGGTTGTTGCTGCCAAAGTCTTGATCTGAACAGAAATATGGAATTGTGGAATCATTTGGGTTGGACCTTCAAAGATTATCTAATTCAACCCCCCCCGCAACGTTCAGGGACATCTTCCAGTAGACTGGGTTGCTCAAGGCCTTGTCCAACCTGACTTTGAACACTTTGAATAGCTCCTAGGCTGCTCTGACCCTGCTCTTTGCTGAGATTAACAGAGTTGACAGGCTGAGTAGCATGTTTTGCATTTGTGCAAAGTATTTTTTCTTTCTATTTCACCTCTTTTGCACCAAACAGGGGCAGTGGAGAAGGAGCTAGTGTGTGGTTGTCAGTGTGCTCTGAGACTGGACCTTAATTTTGTGCTTTGCTGCAACAGCAGACAATATTTGAGTCTCATAGTTCTGTAAATACCCATTACAGCTCTGCCTATCTGAATAAGCAGTGTTATTTTGTTTTCTGACGAGTTTCCAGGGACTGTTGTTTTAAGGAATAAGCATTTCTAGGTCGTGGGAAAAGAGAAAGTAAGCCCTTTCTGTGAAGGGTAAGTCCTGGCTAAGGTTGCATTTTTTTAAAAAAGGGGAAGCGAAGTTGAGTGTCCTGGTGTTATTTTTAAGATGTGAGGATGGATGAAGAATAATTTTCTATAATATTATTTGAAGATGATAAAATGCATAGGAGGACCTACCTAAATTGGCCTAATAAAGCATTTTGATCTTTCTAGCGTGATTATGGTAACAGTGCAGAAAGCACAAAGCAAGCTACAGCCCAAGCCTTGTAATCTGATGTTTGCAACAGAAATATGTTGCAGAAAGACATTTAAATACATTAGAAGAGTAAGACATCTGATTCAGATGACCCACCAACCCTGGAGTAAATGCAGATGATCGGTCCAGAGTTTATGCTTTCATAAAAATTCCTGTTATCTCAGTCTCATTTCTGAGTGGAAACAGCCCATGAGGATTTCATGGCTAGGCTGAATGCATGGTTCAGATTACTGTTTTCTCCATGTGCACCACATTTGTTTACGCGGAATTTCACTTGCCGTTTTATTGACTAATCACTGGATTTCAGGAGGTTTTTCTGTAGTTCTCTCACTGCATAAATTGCAGGCTCCACAGTGCTTCTGCCTAGAGCTAGGCTATTGCTATCTGTGCAATTCAGTTTGAGCTATCTTGCTGTCCTACTTTAGCATGTACGTCTGAAATAGGACCTGATCCTTCAATACCTCCTTCTGAGTTTAGTTTTGCAGCAACTCAAGCTCTTCCCCCTTACCCTCTCATTATTTTGGAGAAGGGGATATTTAAAAATTCAGGGGTTGAAATGCTTCTTCCCAAATTTCCTCCTCTGTATGAAAGCTTTTCCTTTTCATAATGGGCATTTTCAGCATTCATGTTTAGGAAAATGACTTGCCTGAAAATGTATTTTGTCCAATTTAAACTGATTGGCATGCTCATGCCTTGCTCTTCACTTTGTCAGCCTTCTGTCATCTCTGTCCAGGTTATTCTGCTGGTCTTCTGTTAGGAACAGCAAAAAGTCAAGGATGAGTCTTTCTTGGACTCCGAGAACTTCAGTAGAAACATTTTATAGCTTATGGCTATAGGGATATCATCCACCAGCATATATGAATCAGAGAAGGTAGGTCTCCTGCTTGCATCTTCAGTTCTGCTGTCATGAAACTGCAGAGCTTAGAGTGGGAACCCATGAAGCTTCTGGGCAATACATAATCAGTAGCCAAAGGGTTTGTATGCAGGATGAGATTTTTCAATACAAACATCCTTCAAAATTGCAAAAATTTCTGGGCACCCACCCCATCACATCAGAAATTCACAGTTAAAGTGATCTTATACCTGACCACTTGTACGCTGCTGCTCCTACAGTCAGAGTTCAAGCAGTATGACTCAAATAAATCATGAGTAGTGTGGAGGTAACGATGGGAATGTGATCTCACTTCCCTAACTGTAAAACAGTTCCATAGAGCTTCATTGTTCAGTAGAAGGCTTTGACAGATTGCTATGATTTGTTTCTCAGGTACTGGCTCCAACTGCAAGGATTACATACCTCTGTGCTATTTCTGTAGGTCATGACTTGAAGTCAAGTACATTTTTTTTTAATCCACTCAAATCCCTATGAGCTTAATGGCTACATAAACATTAAAATTTGACTTAAAAATGTGAAAAAAATGTTGATGCAATTTAAAAGATATTTGCAAGGCTGTGCATATTAGGCATTTTTTCTCTCAGTAGTTATGGCTTGTTTTGTCAGAAAAAGAAACTCAGAAATACGTAATACTGAATTGCAATAGAGAAGATGACTGATGAAAGAGATGTTATGAACTTCAAAAAAGAGCAGGGTGTCTTGGTTGCCATCTGGTACAACCACTGCAGACAATAACATTTAAAAATACTTCTAACTGAAAGTTAAGTGAATTGGCTTTGATCTACCTGGCTATAAAAATTATATATCAATTTAGAATAATTTTTAAGTACTTCTGGCACACCGTAGCTTTCCCAATTGCAGTGAGTTTATGGACTTCATTAACAACGGTCATAAGAACATAAGAAGCACTTTGGTTAATTATTAGAGAAAAGTCAGTTAAAAGTGAGAATCTCTAATTTTCATGATTTGACACATGTTTTCTGAAAGATTTAGAGCTAACACAGCTACTATATTTTGTTGTTAGACTGTAAAATCAAGCTTAAACTTCCACAGGTCTCATATAGGTGGATGCTCCATCCCTGGAAGTCTTGAAGGCCAGACTGGATGAAGCTCTGAGCAACCTGGTCAAGTGAAAGGTGTCCCTGCTCATGGCAGGAGAGTTGGAACCTGATGATCTTTAAGGTCCCTCCTAACCTATAACCACTTTGTGATTTTGTGATGATTCTATGCTGCATGGTGGTAGGTGATTTGAGGAGTCTCCCCTCTCTTCTCTCCATGTGCCCAGCTGGACCAGAGTTACGTGAATAAATTCAGAGCCTCTAGGCTTTAGATTATGAGGTCAGAAATACGTTGAGCACATTGGAAAACTTAACTCACATCAATAATTGAAAGTGCCTTAAAAATTTTTAAATCTTATGAATTAGTAAATAAAACATAATAAAGTCTTTAGATGTGAAATAAATGAAAATGAAATACGAATGTAGTTTGCTTTAAAAATTATAATTCATTATGGTGTGTTTCAACATTATCCTATTAAATCTTAGCTCTGAATTGCTAAGACTGACATTTTTTCCGTGCCTGAATTATGGTAGATTGCCTGTTTCCAAGATTCTAATGAAAAGGAAAAATTAGGAAAATGCATAATATGCATCATAAAATGTTATTTAAAATTTACTTTTTAGTGCACTACCTCATCTTTCCTTTTACTTTAATGCAAGAAGGATCTTTTTATGGTAAGTGGAAGTACTGTCAGTTCAGACTCTGAGTGCCTTGTACTTTTAGTACTGTGATTTTCAGACTTTGCTTTATGTACCAGAGGGAAAACACTGGCAGAGGTCTTTTGGTTGTCTTTTGGAACTTGAGGAAAATATATGTTTTAAATTGCTCTGGAAGTCAGAACCAAATAACAAAGAAAATGTTTGGGATTGGTTTTTTTGGGGTTTTTTTTGCCAGCTAATGATGAGAGCTGTGTCAGAGTGGGAAGCAGGAGGGCACAGTGGGGCTATTTCAGAGTCCAAGTGCCTTTCCTCCTTGCAGCCCCAGAGGATTTTGAGAGTGTGCAACTCTGGGCTGATATACGAGATAAAAGTGTTCCTCCCAATGGTTTTGATGCCATTCTCACACTGACTCTGGACCATCTCTCCACCTTTCGTCCCATTTCTAAGCCACCTAGTTTTGATGATAAAGTTGTTTTAGCAGTCATCTGTTATCTTTTCAGGAGGGAGGCATTCCTGGGGTATTCATCATGTTCCTAAAGACTTCAAACATCTGCAGGGTAGGTGGGATTCTAGGTAATGTGCTCTGAGATTTATGTGCCATAATTCAGTGTAAATTGTACGATGTGCCTCTTTCCTTTGTCTTTAAACCTGACTTCTCTTGTGAGAGATACAGGCTTCACATATGGCACATCTTTAACATTTATGCTAGGCCGTGCAGCTATTATTGTGTGTCTAATTGCCCTCTTAGCTGCATTTGAGACAGAGCATTATCCATTCATGAGAGGAAGCATGAGAGGGGTAGCTGTTATTTGAGGAAACTGAATCTGAGAACTCCAGAGGTCCTATCCAGACATGTGTTTCCATTTCTGTTATTTTTCTGCCTTTTTGTAGCAAGTTTTCTGAAACAAGGTAACGGTGCACACAATGCATAAACAGGGAAAACACTTGTATTTTCCAACTGCCCTGATATTAGAGGCTAAGGATTTGCTGAAGAGGTTTAGTATGTTCTGTTGTCCACTTACTGGTCTGCCTCATAGGCAGTAGAGTGAAGTTTGTGATTCTTTGTTGCTTTTCTTTGGTTAGCTGAGTGGATCTAGATTTCATGAGGTGTTTACTTTGGTGTTTGTTATGCTGTTAATTTCCTATGCAGGTATCCAGAGAAAAGCCATGTGTCAATGTGAAGCGTTATACCTGCATCAGCATTATATTTGTCACTTTCTGCACATCTAAAGAGTGATGCATTTCATTAAAAGAAAATAGCAAAAAGACATTAGGATAATTTAGGAGTTTTGTCATAATCCATAAGATTTTTGTTTACACTAGCCTAGCTTGCTCTTTATGGTGTGGGAATGTATTATATTTAATATTTTAAAAAGTTCCTTTAGTTGGACCTAAGTGTATTGTCTTTGAATTTGATCTTGTCTTATAGGAAAAAAACATAATTTATAATTTTAGTGATTTGTCTGCTTAAAGAGATATTCTCATGTCTTTTAGCATTATCACTGTGGTTTTGGATCCCTTTGACACTTGTATGTTCTTTTTCAAAGTACTTTACTGAAACTGAACAAAGCAATTCAATGCATGTTTGCAATCTATAACATAAAATAAAGATTTATTATTTTAATTAATTTTCAAATTCATTCCATCTTCTTAACTGAACCTCTACATAAAGCAGAACTTGTCAGTGAACTATCCACTCTAAATTTCATTTTCCCATTGGAGTGGTTTAGTGAAGAATTCAGAAGTATGAGTGTTATAATAACACTCATACATATTAATACATTGTTCTGAGTGAAGTATTTCTAATGACCTCAGGCCTTTTTAAGTTTTGATCAACTCACTGAAATTTTTTCTCTAATTTGCAAATTTTGCTGCCCTATTAATCTCTACTCGAGAGAGATCAGAGAATTTTTAGATTTTGAAATGTGTTTCATGGATTGGTTGGGGACATTTTTCCACTGGAAAGGTCATCAAAGTTCTAGCATGCTGCATTTAATATTCTGAGCAGACTCATCATAAATTTGTTTACAAATTAAAGTGCAGTGTAAGCAAAACACTGGATTGCTGAAAAATTGAAAAAATCCTTTCTGTAGCTGTACCAGCTGCATTTTATGCAGGAAGACTGTGGAAGGGGCTTTGGTCTGAAAATGTCATTAAAATTGGAAATACATGCTTAGATATGTCTTGTCTTGAGTGAAATCTTGATGTGGGTGTGAATAGTTTATGATCAAGCCTAGTTAATTTTATTTCATTAAAACTCAGAATAGGTACTATGGTATTTTTTCATTTCAGTGAAATGTATATAAATATTTTTTTTCTACAAGGCTCCTAAAGCTGTGTTTAATGTCCAGAAGCCTTCTAAGATGGTACACAGTTACGTATTTTCTCAAGCATGGGTCATTTTAAATGATGTCAAGGAAAATGGAGATGGTTTTTCTGCCTGTGACCAGGACCTGGATAACGGGATCTGCAGTTCTTTTCCATTCTGCCCCTTTTCATCCTTGGGTTCGCTATGCTACAGCTGTAGGACCTGGGTTATAATTTAGAGGAATACAAGCAATCAAATGGTTGCTCATGCCCATGTCATCCAGCTGTGTGGTCTCACTCAGTACTTGGTTTTAATGGCCAAACCTTCCTTTCAGTGGCAAAAAGCCCAAACAAAATTAAATAAATATTCATGTTATACAGTAATTGTTCTTGGAAAAATACATACCACATGCTAACAAAGCCTCATTAGTATATTTTTTATATGGCTTTAATGTTAGGTACATTCCTTTTGTTTATGGTACAAGGGAGTGTTTCATCTGGAAACTGTTCAGCTTGCACTGGAGGGGGGAGTTGGTTCTGGGGGAGTGTTTCTCATCTATTGCCTCCAACCATTGTAAAGTTTGCTATGAATGTCAAAGGTAGTGGCCAGCTTTATCTCATGTACACTAGAAACCAATTAAGTCTATCATATCATTGCAACATGCAGACCAGTTAATAAGTTTGGGTCACTGCTGATGTGAATTGGATTCAAATTGGTGTTCTGGGGGTAAAAGACTGGATATTAAATTATTAATGCTTTGCAGTCTCAAATTTCTTCACTGAAAGTGTCTTTCCCTCCCTTCTGCTTCCTACAGAGGTTTGAATAAAATACATGTTAGGTCAGGTCTGCTCTCACTGACAACCTGGGATTTGGGTTCTCCTCTCCTGTTCTTCCCTCCCTACCCCCAAACATATACCAAGTTGACATTTTTTTTGTTACTCTCACTAGGTCTCCAGCCACTGTCTGCTTTTACAATATTGATATCTTTTCTATTCCCTGCAGGAGTCTGTGGCTTTATAGCTGAGGAGCCAAAGATCAGAAGTACTCCTGTATGTTTGGAGATACAATTTTGTCTTGCTCTGTTTCTCTGTGGAGTAGGGTCTCTAGAGGAGCAAAACGTGATATGCCACAATATGATTTTTTTGCATTAGTTCTTTAAGTAGTAACACTACAGGTATTCTGTTTTCTAACACTTCAATATAGGTACATCTTTTAAAATAATCTTTTTTAACCAAGAAACAAAACATCACACAAAAACAAAGTCTGCCTTCATATCAGAGACAGGGAGAAAACATCTTTCAACTTAAATTTGTATAAAGCCTGACAAACATAGTTTGCAGTGATTTTACTTTCAGGGAACAACAGTCTTTTCAAATAAATAAGAACTTGCTCCAGATTCAGATGACAGTGCCTCTGTAAAAGTCACATCTGATTTTTTGCCCTTTTCTTGACAATGATTATAGTAAGTGACCTGGATGTGGTGTATTCCTTTGAAGTGAGCAGCTTTGAGATGCACTGAGGAGGCTCCTTCTTTTCACCCTTTGAAAATTAGACTAGTAGGATTGTAATGTTTCCATGCCCATAAATCAGTGTTACACGTGCCTGCTTGTGTGTGCTTTTCAAACAGTGTCCCTGTTAGCACGCTTAAATGTGTTTAGTAGTTTATCATGTAACATATGCCAAGTTTGTTTTCTGTGATTTCTGTTAATGCCTTTTCAATAACTGAAATATATTAATAAATAGGTCTTCATTATGATTAAAGGAGTAGCCATATATTCTAAATTTATTGAGTGCTGACTGGAATTTTTTGGTTGGAAGTTGGTTGGGAAAAATTACTGTCAAACTCATTTACCACAATTGCAGCAGAAGTGCAGTTCCTTCTGGGAACATGAGCATTTGTATAATCTGACTCTGTGGCACTGAGCTATGCTGTATGTAGTGTATTTATGATTGAACAGAAAGTTTCAAACAGCAGCCTGTGAAATTGGATTTCAGATGTAATGTACCATAAATAAGTGCTATAAAGAATGCCTTTAATGCTATAAATCAGTTTTTATTGGTTTCAGCTATCTCATTCTGGTTATTGTATTACCCACAAAATCAATGGGAATCAAAGAGCTGGAATATATTTTATTTTAATGTCCCATCTCCCATGGAAATGGCATATGAGCCCTTAGATCACCTTTTGGGTAGGTTGGGCAAGGCTGATAAATTGCAGGCAATGAGAGTGTTTTCACAAAAAGGTCTGTAAGTAGTAGCTGAGTAAGACTTGAAATGTTTTGTATGGCAGTTCCTCCCTATAAAGGGAAACTTGCCTATCTTTCTGAATGTCCTTTGCTTTTGTTGTTTCGGTAAATTCACCAGTGTGATTTGATTCCTGTAGTTCTGTTTTTAAGAAAAATTGCATCACAAAGTTACAAGAACCAGATGTCACTACTGTTGCACCCAGAATTAGGAACACTTGGAGGGTAGGAGATCTGGTTTCTTTGCACCAGTAAGCATTCCCACTAGCAAAGGCTTGCTTGATCCTGGGAAAAGAGCAAGAACATTCCTAGTAGCAGTTGTGAAGCATAAAATGCACTGTGAGCTCAGTTTAAGAACATATTATTCTAGTAGAAGAAGGGAAGGTCATGCATCATGATTCTGTGAATAGATTTTTAAAACTAGAAAAAAATCATACTATCCTGTGAGAATGAAGAAATAGGAAGAAAAAGTGTTTTCTAGCTAAATAATACCAGCTCAATTCAGAACGTTGTCTATGTTTCCTCTTTTTTTCTCTTTTGCTTACATTAGTATCTCACAGTAGGAGAAATGTGCGCCTCTGGAGCTCAGTTATTCAGGGCTGGAAATCTATGGCAAAGGGCAGAACACTTGTCTTAACAACCTTCACTGTGTTAAAAGATGGAAGTATGGATACATTGCAGTTGGATAAGAGTGCACTGGTAAATGTCTTCTAGAATATTGTACTCCTTCATGAGGTTACGGTAAAGATGACTGAAGAAGTAAACTTTTTGATAGGTATTAAATATGGGTTGTTTACACTGTTCTACACATCAGCTTTTCATTTTCCCTTATCACCCCAGGCTAGTGTAATTTGTATGCTAAAATTAAGAGGGACAGTAGACAAAGAAGAATGATCACAGTAGGGTTTTGAGTGGTGTGTAATAGGTTATTGTTGGCAGAAATCTGAATACCAGGATGACGGTAGAGTATAGGAACCAAAAGGGACGATTTACTCATCTTTGATCCTATGAATAGTGTTAAACTGCCTTTGAGCCCAAATTGCTCATGTTGACTTACACCCACATCACTTCACATTGGATTTTAAGCTTTTACTACAAAGATTGAATGACACGTTTTATTATTTGCAATAGTATAAGCAGTTATTCTCACTGGAGCACAAAGATGTGTGGCTTCATAAGAGGGGAGTGTTAATCATTTACATGCAGATGTATGTGGTTATCTGTGGGAGTGGGTTGAAAAGGCAGGTGTCAGACCTGGCTGCTTAATAGGAATGTAAGACATGAATGATGCCAAGGAGGCAGAATAAAATGCCTGGCTGCCTCAGAGATGGTTATAAAGTTCCCTATACCTACAGTAATTTTACAGGTGGTGATTATAGGAGACATAATGATTTCATGCAAAATACAAGATAATTAAAATGTTTGATTTGATCTACAGACCTGTGGTCAGTTTGCAAGCCAGCTGCTGACCAGCACCACACCATGCCATTGTGAGCATCGCTCAAAATTACACCCTTGGTTTGACTAAAGCTGTGTCAGGCATAACTTTAGATGCTCTTGTTTCCACTACTGGTTTGGGTCCAACCTAGCACCTGGGCTAATTGCTAAGTCCAAACTAGACAAAAAATCTTTGATCAAAAAATTATGAAGGGTCTTTGTATCCTGCTAATGTGCAAAGCAGCAAGTGTAGCTTGTTGTGTTACACTTGAAGGGAGGTGGGTGAGAAATGCTCTGAGGATAAGAGCTTACTTAGAGATCAGAGGGGAAAATGAAGGGCTTCAGCAGTACTGAGGATTATGTGGGCAATTAGCTTTCTGCATATTGAAAAGAAGCCTAGAATGATGGATTATTTACTTTCTTCTCCTGAGGTAGAGAATTTAGGTGTTACCATCTGGAACACAGCCTTGTCCTTGCTCACTTCAGGTACAGTTTCCTCAATCAGTGAATAAAACAGTACTTCTTGAGGCTTGTGTGAGAACCTGGTCCTACACATAAACTTATATGATATTATATAAACACTAACCCCAAAAATCTCAGTCACAGACAAAGATAGCTTAACTGTACAACTGAGAATTTTGCAATTATGTGCATCACCAGAGAATAAGATTAAGCAATATGGTTTTGAAATATCTAGAAGAGTTATAATATATGGAATACACATGCACATCTTGAATCTGATACTAGGTTTGCACATGTTTATTCTGTCTTTGATGCAGTGAAGTGCAGTTTGGAGCTGTGTAGTGGCCCATCTTCCTGAGTGGAATAAATCCCTGTGCGGTCGTGTTTCCTAGTTGGTGCTTTGTCACAAACTAGGACAGAAAATTACAGTGGTAAGGAGGGCAGCAGGACCAAGTGGCAGATCTCATGATTTTTTAGAAATACCACACCAAATTTCCCTAATTCATGAAGTCCCAGCGCGTCAGTCCGTGGCTTGAGATACGGTGACAGCCATATGGCAGAAAGCTGTGGGTGCAAGGCTGCAGCATGAGCTCATGCTTTCTAGAAAAGCTGCAGTCAGGGCAGTGCCTTTTGGGAAGCACCCCGTTTGCAGTGCCAAGGAATCCCACAGCCTCTTCCCTGCTCCACAGTCCCATGCGTCATTAGAGTTGGCCAGGTATGTCAAACATGTGAAACAAAAAGAAATAAAGGGACACAATAGTGGGTGGTTAACAGAAGAGAAACATATGCTGTTTTTTAGGAATACAAGTGGGCTAGTGGCAGGGTCTGTGAATGGTCTGTGTGACTTCTGCAAGTATGCTGCAGAGGGACACATAGGTGAGATGTCAGAGCGGTCGTTGCTAAAGTGTCACAGAGCACTCCCTTAAAGCATATTGGTTTGAAAGTGTGGCAGGAAACAAAAATGGCAGGTTTTGTAGCATGGCAGTTTTAACTTCAGCTATTTAACAGTGTTGCTAACACCTTGAAAATTTACATGCTACAAAACCTGCCATTTTTGTTTCCTGCCACACTTTCAAATCAATATGCTTAACTTTCAGTCTGCAGGACTAACATTTTGCCATTAAGCACCCACATCCTCACTGTTTCTTGTCTGAAATTAGCATTGTCAGCTGCAGAAACAGAACATTTTCCATACAGAGTACATACTGTTTTAGCAAGCTCTACCAATTTAAAAAAACACAAGTTTTTGCTCTTTCACGCCCTTGTGCTATGCTGGCATGAACCCTTTTGAGTCATCTTAGTTAAGGGCCTGAGCTGGCTAAAAAAGTAGCCCAGCTCGCCCACACAGCCACTTCAAAAAAATCCAAAGTTTTTCAGCAGGTTCAAATGCTGAACAAGCTGACTGGGCACACAAATGCCTGATCCAGCACAGTCTGCTGATTAAATCCTTTAGTTCATGCCTTGCCCGTCATGAGTTTTTGATTCCCTCTCATACAGATCACTGTTTTGTTCTCTCCTTTATCCAGTTGTTGTTTTTTCTCCTAGAAAATTACTAATTTTGGGTAGAGGAGGAAGAAGAAATCTCTTCTTTTGCAAGTCACAGAAGTGGCTTTTTTGTTGTTGCCTGAGCTGTTCTGAGTGTTCTGTTCTTTCTCCACCTGTTTTGAGACGGTTGTCTTTAACAAGCAGCACTCCACAGAGTTATTTCAGTAGGTATGTTCCCTGGTTCTGCAAGGTGGCACAGATCAGAGGCTTTGCTTCTGAGCAGGACACCCAATTTTAGTTGACAGTTTTTCCTTTTTCGCCTGTTAAGTCAGTGGTGTGCTCAACAGTGCAGGTTAATCTTTTTTTTCCCACTTCATTCCTTTATCACCACTGACAGTGCAGAAGAAAAGATGAAAAAGGGAACTTCTCTGAATCCTCAGTCAGATAAGCAGAATTCCCAAAATAGTAACACTTGTGTTGGACCAACATACTCAGCACTTTCTCCTTTCTATTCTATTATTTCTCTTTTCTAGTCTTTCTGTTTTCTCCTTTCTAGTCTGTTACTTATTAAAAAATAGAAAGAATCTAAAATATTTATATTCTTCCCTCCTGAAATCAAGCATGTATTTGAATACTGACAGTATTTATCAAATCAGTTATTTGCCAGTTGAAAAGTTGGGCATAACCAGCCTAGCTGCCCGCAGGCAAAATTTGTTTCTTGAAGTGACTGTGAATGTAAGTGTGGATTACAGCAAATTAACTCATTTTCAGGGGTTAAACTAAGCAGCCTGTGTAACTGCCATGTACTGTGACTGACAAGCACTGAATTGATGCTGTGGCAGGTCTCCCATCACTGGATGTATGTCATTGGAGTGTTTGCTTTCTTTTGTGTGTTTCTCTATGGCTTTGATGAATGCCAGGGCAGGGAAACATGAGCTTTTACCTTTTGTCATGCTTGGGTGAATATCAATAAATTTGCCTATTGATGCTGATACAGTTTTTCTTCCAAGTCAACTGAGAGGAAAGTGTAGTCCAAATGAGGTCAGCAAGTACTCCGTGTGTGTGAAAAAATAAAATACACAGAAAAAAGAATAGGCTAAAGGGCTCAAGTGATGTAAACAAGTAACAAGCCCAGGGTAGAATTCTACTTAGAAACTGGAACTTTTCAGACATGTCTTAATGAGCTCAGCTTGACACTCAGACAAGAACTCTCACAGGCTCCATTCTTCATCTGCCTTAACCTGCTGAACTGGGTTGTGCTCTGCTGACATGGAGAAAGGACATGTGTCCAGCATGAATCCTCAGTCTTAAATTATCCTATCACACCTTCTGCAAAAGTACTGTGACTTATTATTTTTCTCCAAAATTTAGTAAATTGGTAATCATGGAGTAGGGTCTAAAACTACTACTCCACCTTTAAAATGAAAAGATTTTTAAAAACTTACTAATGCTGATATTTTAATTGTCTATTTATCAAACACATAAACTTTGGGTTTAAGCTTCATAACACAGTCATGAGGCATTTATTCAGCTTACCTACTTTCACACACTTTGCCCAAGTACCTGCATTAGTGATGCAATTGCTTATACTTTCCTTCTAGTCAACAGAGCACAATAGGCCCCTTCAGGATTAGGTACCTGAGATAGGAAAGACACTTTAGAGGTAGTTATAGTGCTAAATTAGTCACCTTAACTTAATGATGAAGCTTTAGTGAGCTAAATCGGTATGCAAATGATTTTAACTCCAAAAGGAGTTTTTAAAAAAATTACTGCAGTTGCACGAAAATCCTCACAGGAAGTGGCTGAACTAGGCATGGTTTACTAACTTGTTCTCAGTCTCTGATAAATCCTCTTAGTTTATTCAGAGGATTGAGAGATGCTATAATTTCTCTTTAAAAACAAATTAGTTTTATAACCCGGGAGCAGTAGGCTGCAACAGCTATTTGTAGTAATGTGCATAACAAAAGCCATTGGATAGAGGCTTATACAGTCATATAAGCTGTATTTACTAATAATGTTTAAAACAACTAGAGAGCTTCAAATTTAGGATTATGGAAGGATTCAACAGTAGATAAAATGCGTTTGCTTAGTGGATTTGGGAAGCCTGATAACAAGGGAGTTTCTTGTTTAAGAGGGTGATAGGGGAAGAACTGCATGTAATAAATCAGTAGTCCTGAGTAACCAGTGACCTCATTAGCACAAGGTGTGTTTTGCAGAAGACCACAGAAGATATATTTTCATGAAGAATTTGAAGGAAGATGGGAATGCTATTTAAAAGTTTTGACTGTACTTTCCTTCCCTGCCTAAGGGTCAGCCAGGGAGAAGGTGCTCCAGAGAGAAATGGCATGGTTAGGCCAAATGACAGTTTGGCTTATGCTGTGGTCAGTCGGAAAAATGCCTCCTTTAGCTTTAAAAAGACGGCAAAAATACCTGTAGGACAAGGAGAGCATAGCGAGAAGTTTTTTTATTGCAGCATGCTGGGTGCTCCAAGATCACGAGGGTCTGGAAGCACACCAACCATTTGAAAACCATGCCTTTTGTATTCTTTCGGTTACATAAGCTGTTACATATCCATTGACTGCCGGTTTTTTACCTTAAAAGGTAATTTCTCTGACCTGGGAGGGGATGTTACCCTTTCTCTTGATTGATTGTGACATACCCCCCTGGAGCTGTACAGGGGAGTCCCCCTGTACACAATAGGCTGCCGCACGGCAGAGAGGATACATCTTTATTTTTGTATATTTCCCTATTCCTGCCCGCGAAAGGTTCTCTGGCATCAGGTCCAGACAGGACCATCCACCTTACAGCTTCCACGGTATGCCTAAAAAAAGAAACCTCTTGGGTAAAAAAACCCCACTCCCTTCCATCTTCCTACTAAGTTCATTTGCTTATAATAAAACCAGGTTATTTATTTCTCATATCAGGTAATAGTTTTGACAGGTGAAGGTGAATAAGATTGGTGGGCACGGGGCAGTGTACTCAGTGAGAGTCAAATAATGACTTGGACACTGGGAGGGTAAGTCAAAAAGCTCTTGTACAAGACCTCATTATCTGAATTCCTGTGGGACAGTAGGGTACACTGGTATGATGATCATGGATGGGACTGATCCTGCCAAAGGTGGGTATATGGGATGGGAAGGTGTAAGTGAATGGATTGAACTCATCATATATGCACCTTCTTGTGGTCACTACCAAGTGAGAAAAAGAGAAAGCCTTTCCAGAGGGCATTTCGTGTCCATCCTCACATGAATGTTAGAAATGATTCAGATAAATGGACATGTCTCTGTCCATCTTCGCAGAGTGACTTAGGAAGGATCAAATGTACAGATGTAGTTGAAAGAAAAGTACTGTTATCAAACCATGGAGTAATATAGTGAATTTTGAAATATTTTAAGGGAAACAAGTGGGACCCTATTGCACATTTTTAAAAAATTGGGGGTAAGGAGAAAAAATAGAAAATTGAAAATAAAGAAAAAGGTGAAAGAATCACATATTCACTTGAATGAGAGATTTTATCTATTGTCCTTCAAATCAGATAAAGGGAAAAGAAACAGATATCTGTATGGAATAGAGGAACTTTCTAAAATTGTGCAATTGCCTATGGTTTCTAAAGAAAATAGAAGAAAACTATTGCAATGACAGCTGTAATGATGTATCTGCAGAAAGCTAATGTAGCAGAGTCTTCTGATTTAAAAACTAACTCGATTTGCTCAGCATGGGTTTGCAATAAAAAGGAGTCCTTCAGGTTTGTGTAATCCTAGGTAACTGAAGATAGCTGCAGTTTATTGCTTTATCTTCTCTCTCCTACTAGAACAATAGAGACTGACCTTAAACCTTTAGTATTTTGACTTGGGAGCACCAAATTGCTACTGTGTGTGTAGACCTGCTGAGAAACGGTAATAGCAACCATGAGGGAACTTTTCACTTCTCAGAGACTGAGGATTCATTTTTAATGCCCAGCTCAAACACTCCTTTGCCCATATTCCCACATTTATTAGCAGGCACCAGATCTTTAATTTTTGACTGAAAATTTTATTATTAAAATGCCTAAACTGTTTGGGGCTTTTTAAATCATGAAAGTGTTATAACTTCAGAAAATTAACTTTGCCCTTTTCTTTGCTTTGTGTGTGGGAAAACACAGGTACTGTGACTTTAGGTAGTTAACTCAGTAACTAAATTCTGGTAGTTGGTTCAGCATTTTTACGTTTTTTGAGTATTGGCAGTCCTCCTGATAAGCCCACAAATGTGTGGTTTAAACTTTTGTATTTTGATTATTTTTTTTCAGACACCAGTGGAGTGAGCATACTGCCTTTGCTGTTCGTGTGTGGATTTTTTCTTGGGTTTGGTTTGTTGATTTGTTTGTTTGGGTTTTTTTTTTCTTTTTTTGCCCAGGTAAACTACACATCTTAAATTCTTTGCCAGTTGCTCTCTGGTGAGGAGGAGCCATAAAGCTGTAAACCTCCAACAAAATGAATGAGTACAATTTTCCTTTAATAAATCATGAAATCATAGAATTGTTTGGGTTGGAAGGGTCCTTAAGGTCATCTAGACCCCCCCTACCCCATCCAGCCTGACCTCAGACACTTTCAGGGGTGTCCTGAAAGTATCCACAACTTTGCTGGGCAACCTGTTCCAGTGCTTCTCCAACCTCACAGTAAAGAGTTTTCCCCTAATATCTCATCTAAACTTGCTCTCTTTCAGTTTAAAAGCATTCCTCCTTGTCTTATCACTACTCTTGTAAAAAAACCCTCTTTGGCCCCCTTTTGGTACTGGAAGGCTGCTCTAAGGTCTTCCTGGAGCCTTCTCTTCTCTAGACTGAACAGTCTTTCACCTTGTCTTCATAGGAGGGGTGTTTCAGCCTTCTGATTATCTTCAGGGCCTTCCTCTGGACTTGCTCCAACAGACTAATGTCCTTCTTATTGGGGCCCCAGAGCTGGACGCAGCACTTCACAAGGAGCCTCAGGGCTCAATTGATGTAAACTCATCAACTGATGTCCCTCAGCAGAGGAGACTAGAGGGACAGAATCGCTTCCCTCGACCTGGTGGCCATGCTTCTTTGTAGTTGGCTTTCTGGGCTGTGAGTGCACACTGCCAGCTTATGTCCAATTTTTCATCCAGCAACACCCAAAGTTGTTCTCCTCAGGGCTCCTCTCGATCCATTTACCATGCAGCCTGTATTCATGTGTGACTCTGCCCCAACCCACGTGAAGGATGTTTGCACTTGGCCTCGTTGAACTTCATGAGGTTCACACAGACCCACCTCCCAAATCTGTCAAAGTCCCTCTGTATAGCATCCCTTCCCTCCAGCGTGTCAACCATACCACACAGCTTGGTGTCATTGCCAAACTTGCTGAGGGTGCACTCAATCCCACTGTCCATGTCACCAATGAAGATGTTAAACAGTGTGTGGTGGTTTTAACAGCAGCTGGAAATTAAACTCTAGATAAGCTATCCCCTTCCCCTGCCCCTTCTAGTAAAGGGAGTGACAAAAGCAGAGAATACAGGTTGAGATAATAGATTGAAAGCTCAAAGCAATGGCATAAGAAGCGCACAATAACAACAGCAATATTAATAACAATAGTATACAAAAAAAGAAGGCATTTTACCCACAAAAAGGTGTTCACCACTGGGAACAAAATCAAGATGGTGCATTGTTTCCCATAGGTTGCGTCCATGCTGCTTCCCTAAACAAAGATAAGAGGGTGACCATTCCCACGCGCCACACCACATCACCACATGGCCATTGGGAACAAAGGGGCTAGATGGTGGGGGATCCCACTGCTAGTGTTTCCCACCCCCCAGCCCAAAATAACAAAAAACAGTGACAAAGAAACCCCCCGAAATCCAGGTCATCCAAGTTGGGTGGCACCACCTCTCTGCTGGACTCAGCTCCACAGGTGCCTGCGCTGCCGTTTCCACCACTCTGCTGCACTGGGGTCTCCTCTGCCAGTCTATTCCCTGCCGGCAGCCTCCCTGCTGGCGCTGTTTTTCAGCACGACATCAATTTCACAATTTGCCACTTTTCCTGTCAGCACCATGTCCCGTAGCTGTGTCTCAGAAAATGGGAAGGGGTGGATGACGGCAGCAGAAAACGGAGTCCACAGGACTGATGCTCACAACCTTCCTGCAAGAGCAAGAGTGAGGAAGAAATTGGGCACTTCTGGTGGGACGCTCAGCTTTTCCTCCTGAAACCACACCCCCCAGCAATGGCAGGGGTGATACAGAATAACAGGACCTACAGGGCACTAAGCTCTACCCCTCTCTCTGCAACCAAGACACAGTGCCGGTCCCAAAACCAACCACTGAGGAACACCAGTCATCGCTGTTCTCCACTTGTACATCGAGCCATTGATCACAAGTCTTTGGGTGCGACCACCGAGCCAATTCCTTATCCACCAAGTGTTCCATCTGTCAAATCTCACCAATTTAGAGACAAGGAGTGTCAGATGCTTTGCACAAGTCCAGGTAAAGAGCTCTCTCTGCTGGTGGGGAAAGACCCACATACAATAAACCCAGTGGAGAATTTGCAGTGTAGGTTGTGTATTAGGTACAGACTGATTTCTCTGGTTAGGAAATATGTTGTAAACTTTTCTATTAGCAGAAGGATGTGTGTGTGTGCTACTGTGGGACTTCGCTGATACTGTCCCTCTGTCACATGCAAGTAATAAAAGTTAATGTTTCTTGGTACCTGTTAGTCTTTGATGGCTATCAGATAATAACATGTAGCCTTATATGGGTTAAGGACATAAATGTGGTAGTTTTGTTGTCAATAAAATGCCTTTTCTGTATATCATGAAATAATGCAGTGAAAACAAACTTGTTGAAAGCAGTGTGTTTCTCATCTGCTGAAATGGAAAATTCATTCTGGAGTACCAGCCTTGGAAAGCAAACCATGAGGGGATTCTGCATTTTGAGATGTTTTCCTTTCAATACTGAAGTTGTTTCATCTGCCGTACTGATATGGTTTGATATTTTCAAGCAGCATTCAGCACATTTTGATAATGGGACAGGCAGTGAAGACAAATACTACAACAAAACTGATTTTCTTCTGTGTTAACTGAAAATTTTTAACTTCTGCGAAGTTGATTTTCACTTAGCTAAGCTCATTCCACTGTTTGTACTCTCTGAGTTGCCAGCTTTATAATAGGACAGTGCTGTGTCCTGAGACTGTTGACTGTGATAGGGGGGTGTAGTGGGTTTCTGTGGCTAGGTTTTGGTAGCAGGGGGGAAATAGGGGTGGCTTCTGCTGGAATCTTCCCCTGTCTGTTGAAGCCAATGCCAGCTGGCTCCAGGATGGACTTCCTGCCATTGGCCGAGGCCTAGCCAATTAGGAATGATAGTAACGCCGCCACGATAACATATTTAAGAATGAAAAGTTATTGCACAGTGAAAAGTTCCAGCCAGGGAAGAGTGGAGTGAGAACATGTGAACAACAAGGTAGACCCCAAGGTCAGTGCAGAAGGAGAGGCAGGAGGTGCTCCAGGCGCCGGAGCTGAGGCCCCTGCAGCCCATGGTGCAGACCATGGTGGAGCAGCTGTGCCCCTGCAGCCCATGGGGGACCATCGGGATGCAGAGATCCACCTGCAGCCCATGGAGGAGCCCGTGCTGGAGCAGGTGGATATCTGAAGGATGCTGTGACCCCAAGGGTCCTTGGGAGGCCCAAGATGGAACAGGGTCCTGACAGGGACCTGCAGCCCATGGATAGAGGAGCCCACGCTGGAGCAGGTTTTTCCCAGGTAGGACTTGTGGCCCCTGTGGGGGACCCACGTTGGTACAGCTCATTTCTGGAGGACTGCACCCATGGAGAAGTGACCCATGGGACAGCAGTTTTGTGAAGAACTGTTGCCTATGGGATAGACTCATGCCAGAGAGGATCATGAAGGACTGTGTCCCATGGGAGAGACCCCACAGGAGTAGGAGAAAGACTCCTCTCCCTGAGCAGTGGCAGAAACAACAACTGTCCGTAACACCCCATTCCCTGTCTCCCTGCACCACTGTGGGGGAAGAGGTAGAGTTTGGAAGGAAGGAGGAGTGGGGGGAAGGAGTTTTTAAGATTATTTTACTTCTCACTCTTTTGCTCTGATCCTGTCAGTAATAAATTTGAGTAATATCCCCACTTGGAGTCTGTTTTGCCTGTGATGGTGATCAGTAAGTGACCTCTCCTAGCTCTTATCTCAGCTCATGAATCCTTCGTTGTATTTTCTCTCCTCTCTCCAGTTGCAGACGGCAGTGAGAGAGTGGCTTTAGTGGGTACCTGGCATTGAGACAGGGCCAATTGGCTACACATGTTTAGTTCTTAAATTCCTATTTCTTTAGACGTGTTGGATCCTACTTCCTGAAGCAATGATCTGTTAACCTGCTTATGAGAAAGCATGGGCGCTTCTTCTGGGGAAGGGAAGGAACATCGTGACTGTAATCGTTTGAGAGCCCTGTTTTCTCAAATCACACCTACCTCCGTCCTCCTTGGAAGGAAGGACCTGGTACTGTGTAGCTGAAGAGCACAAGGCAATCTGCCCAATGTAGCTTTTTATATCCACTTGGAATTTTCAGTTCTGTGGAGGACTGTTTGTCCTCTTCTGCATTGTTCTGCTACAAGGCAATGCTCGGAGGCTTTTATGAACTACAGTTATACAAAAATAACGATATTGAAGTATCAGGCATACTTGCTTATTCACTTTTCGATTTATCAGCTCCAAAAATCAGTTAGCAAATCATGCCCACTGTGTAAGATCTATATAAGATGTTCTTTGAGATAATTTTTGTACAGGTTGAACTTGTGGTACTCCTACATAACTTAAAAATACTTAGTTCTTTCAAAAGTACTTTGAAACCAAATATAGTGAGTAGGCCTGATTTGCTTCTTAAAACTTCCAAGACACACACATTTAATTTTTCAGTACTAATGCACAAGGCATGTTAAGAATTCCTAAAGTTTCTCAATATGAAAACTATTTTCTGTTATACAGAACTACTAAATGAACCTTTTTATGGCAAAATATTCTCCCAATTGATTTTTTTTCCTTAAAAAAAGGAAAAAGAAAAAGAAAACTGTGTTCCAAGACACTTACAGTCTCAATGCAGTTGCCAATATACTGGCATCTAGTGTCATTGAGTCACTGTAGTATACCCTACTGCTCCAGAAGGACATGGGTCTCCCATAGCTGCTGCATTGTATTTGCTGCTCCATGACAATGTCTTGGAGGAGCTGGGCATGGGCTATCACTGAGGGTGCCCAAGCATGGTTCAGCTCAGAGCAGAAAGAGCTTACTGAGCCTTCCTCTGATGGCTCCGTCTTCAATGTTTTGCAGCTGTGGCTATGCTGTGCTGTGTTTTTGGCGTTATAACGTGATCTAGATATGCAAAATAGGCACCTACATTTAACAGCTGTGTTTGACCTTGATTTTTCTGTGCTTTGTTTACTCGTATGTAAGTTTGGATAATACCAGCTGTTCATCTTTCAGGGATATTGTGAGGATAAATTATTAGTGAACCACTTAAGTACTTAAGGGATGAATAATGTTTTACAGTCTACAAGGAAATTAAACATTCTGTCTTTTTAGAAGGATCTGAATATTGTTTACTAAATGAGGTACAGGGTCATACACAAAATGCTGACTAGAGCACTGTGCATCCGAATGAGGTACAGCCCCTATCTTAGATTAAAAAGAGAAGTATGAATCAAGACTTCTGTGTCAAGTATGTAAGTGTACCTAAGCACATGAAAAAGAACAATGGTAGCACAGTCCACTATAATTCTGATACCTGCAAGTTTTTGGATGCTGACTTACAGTTTAATACTATTGTTATGAGGTGCTATATTTTGTGATATTATGGACACACACATGGGCATTCTCCTATAGCCAGATTTGTTAATGCTGCAGTTTGTGACCAGAACATACGATGCAGCCAAATCTGAGATTCCAGTAAATGTTAAAGAAAAAAAAAAAAAGGTTAGAATGTTGACTTAGGGGGTATTTTTTGTTGAGTTTTGTCTTTTGGTCTTTTTTTAAAATCTGCCTTTTAACATGGCATAAAAAGTTTGTAGAAGGTTCACCAATCAATTAAACTTTTCTATTAAATGCTGGATGCAGAAGCCGTATATTTCACCAGTTTTCCACTCTGTTGCTTTACTGTATAAATAATATGTCTTCTGGAAATTTCTAATACACGTCAGGTATTCATGATGAAAAAGCACATTTTACTGCTGGTTCAGAGATAATTACTTGCCATTAGGTTCATAAGAACATAAATTTTATTCATTTCTATCATCTAACTTGTCAACTTCTTATATTTCGTCTACACTCTGCCCCTTACTGACAAGCATCAAATAATTTAGTCTTCCACCAAAATGATAATGACTGGCAAATGAAAATTTCATTGAAAGAGACAGCACGTCAGTTGCACTAAAGGAACTTTTTTTTCTAAATTTTTTTTCAATGATAATTCAAGTGCTGTCACTGAAGTGAATTTATTAACGTGACTGCTGTTAAACTGCTCATATTTAGACGCTTCCTCACTATTTAAGAGGTAAGCTATACATGCTGGTTATTTTGTTTGAAATAATTTTTTACTCGTACTCTTGTAGTCACTTCCATTGTACGTTGCTTGAGAAAATAATAGACTTTACTGCCATAACAAAGTTTCTTCACTCAGTTATGTCACTTATGTGACACAAAAATGCATTCTAATCACAGAATCATAGAACAGTTAAGAGATGGACCTAACTGTTGGGACCTCTAGACATCATCTAGTCCAAGTCCCAAATCTAATGGGGGATGCAGATGTTCAGCTTCTCATTAGGCAAAGCTCATCTATTTCCGTGTCAGTTTGGTTTGGAGATGCTGTCCAGCAGTAATACTGATGGTTTCAGTGATGTGTTGTCTGTAGCTTTATCAAGGACTCCCACAAAGCTGTATTGCCTCATTCATAGCAAGGTCTGTAGCATGCTGATATGCAAAAGACTAGAAAAGATCTTGAGATGTTGGAGAAAACTGGTAATTTGGTTATTATTTGTGAAAGACTTTTCTGTTATCTGTTACTTGCCCACCTATGGCCATCCAAAGAAATTGCCCATTTGTTCCTAGAGTACTTGAAAGGACTTTTTTTCCCTTCAGCTTTTGTGTTCTTTACTTGTGTGGAGCTCTTTCTTACCTCAGTGACTGACTGCATAGAAGCCTTAGAGAACCATAAGTAATCTGGGAGAAAATGAGCATTGGTGAATTTTATATTTCTAATAATTATTTGGGATAGTTATAGTATTAAAAAAATAGACTTCAAATATTGAAAATAGTAATCAGAACAATAATTAATATATGTAATTTAAAATCAGAAAAGGCAAAGTAATTCTTGGCACAATCTGTCATGTTTGTGTATTAATCTGCTACCGAAGACAATCAGATGCAACTCAGGGCAAAAAAGAACTAGCACTAGAGAAGCAATTTTCCAGTGAATTAGTCTCTGGCAAAGGTTACTTAACAGGGGAGCCTTGCCTTTCCATCAACAAAAGAGATTTCTGTCCAGTTCTCTTGTCAGTTTTGACCAACAAACCAATGTGGGATTTTTTTAATTATTAATTTTATAGCAAATCCTGAGGTACCTATTACTTTCCTACTCATTCTTCTTGAAACTACACTGAAACTGCAGCTTAGATGATAATTTCCCACCCAACCTATTAAGCAGAGCTAACCAGAGACACTGGTACTGCACTGCCCTTTACTCTGTGAAAAGAGCAGAGTCAGCTTACTGACAGGTACGTAACTTGGAGCATCTGTGCATTAAACACTACACTTCTATAGATTCATTTAGTTCAAGGAATCTTTCAAAAGCCATTCTCTTTAAGCAGGCAATTGGCTTGTAAATTTATCAGAGAGCTGTTTTCCCGTATTCCTGTAAGGATTTGGAATAATGTGCTGGAAATAACCTCAACATGTCTTCCAGTACAGTGAAAATATGGAACACCCTGTGAATTTAGTGTGTAAATAGAGAAGAAGCAGAAAGTGTCTTAGAAAAGATACCGCAAAGAACATTAAGTATCCAAAGCTTTACAACTTCATATTCAGACCTAGCTCTCCACGGACTGTGAGTCTTGGCTCTGGAGGGCCATGTCCACGGTTTCAGCACTGGTTTCACAGAATCATAGAATGGTTTGGGTTGGATGGGACCTTCAAGATGATCTAATTCCAACCCTTCTGCCATGGGCAGGGACACCTTCTCCTAGACCAGGTTCCTCAAAGCCCCATCCAACCTGGCAGTTTCCTTCTCTGTGTGGAGGCAACAGATATGGTATTTGTACCGTCTGCTACATGAGTCTCAGAAAAATCGAGAGGAGCACAAGGAGGACACATCCTGGAGAACATTAGTGGTAAATTATTTAAATAAGAAACACCAGGCTTGGTGCTGAATAGCTGCATAATCTTGACAGCCAGGCTTTTCAGCAGGCAGGCAGTAAAGCAAAGCTCTTGCCAAAACATCAGGATATTGTGTTGTCTAGGTATGTTCCTGTACCTCCACTCCTGAAAACAAAATAGTGACATAAAGGAGTGTTTTAAATGTGCATTTGATGAGATGACTTATCTTCAGTATGTTTTACTCTGAGGATTGAGGTTTTTCTAAATGTGCTGATTAAAAGTTTACCACCAAAGATTTTTTCAGCTGGTCTATGACTAATTACCTCACTTTTGGGAACTTCTCAGGCTGTATCTCTGGGTGTCTTTGTTGTGTTTTTTTGGATTTTAGTTTTCAGTTTTCATAAATAGGCTTATTAGGGAGGCACTAAAGTGTGGAGTGAGTCTCTTTGCTGGGAAAATGCAGGAGTTGATTTTTACTCAATAGTTTCAGTTTTGGTTGTGTTTTTTTGGTTGGTTGGTTTTTTGGTTGGGTTTGGGGGTTTTTTCTGGTTTGGGTTGGGGTTTTTTTGTGGGGTTTTTTTACAGTTTTTAAGCCTTTACAAATGCTTCTGCTCACTAGTTTGCAAAACTGTAAGTTTTTTATACTCCTAATGCTTGCCTGGAAAGGAGCAAAGAAAGGACACAAAAAATAGGTCCATTTTATTTGAAGCAGAGTGTGGGTATTGAGGGAGGCTTCGGAAAACTGTGATAATGTTACAGCTCTACACCATCTTTTTCTTGGTGTACAATAAGGACCACCCCAATCAGTTTTAGGTCTGAGGAAAAAAAATTAATCTGAGGGAAAAAATTAGGGACTGTAAGGTGTCTGATTTTTAGGAGTTAAAGCACACAAGGCGTCCGCCTTCCTAGTCAAGAATCCAGCTGTGATCAATGCAAACTTGCTTGTTGTCACAGGATGGTGTGTCTTTTGCTTACCTTTGAGCACAAACTACCTCTGCCTGGGCAGTAATGAATATACATTCCTTGTTTTGCTGTAGCCACACGACTTCAATCTTAATGAAAACTAGAAGCAAATGTAGATCAGGGTATGTATGTGTGTTTGGAGAAACGAGGGCTGAGGTTGTCTACTTGCCTGTAGAAATGGGAATTTAAGGAAATTTCCCCATGTGTTAAGTTTTTGACAAAAAATAGGAGAGTTTCCTGTGATGTTTCCACAAGGTCTGTGGATTTAGATATAAACAACAATTTTCCTGCTTGCTTCCTTGCACCTGGCTTCTGTTTTCCCACTCCTGAAAGTGAAAAAAAAAAGAATCTGAGTGTTAAGTTCTCTCCAAGCCCAACAGATAGGCTTTTACATGATAGGACTGCTTGCTTGGTTGGTTTTGTGTATTTGCTTTGCTTTGTTGGGAGTCTCCTGTGTAGAAAGCTATTTGTGCTTTAAGGAACAGCAAATGACAAATGCTGGCAAACCTGATGGGCTCTCAAAGCCCTGAAATGGAGGAAAGTGGAAGGTTTGTAGCAAGCACCGGCATGCTGACCTCAGTGCATCATTTAAGTGTCATGGGGAGCCACGGCAGCTGCCACCTGGGGAAGTAGGACTTTGTTTTGAAAGTTTTGGTTGCACCACTGTTGCTTACTCGGGTTATATATATATGTATATATATGTTAATAAAGAGCTATTATTTTTCACACCTTTCACCTGAAGCCTTTTAACTTCAAGGTTATAATAACTTAGAGGGAGGAGTTTGTTTGCTTTTTTCCCTAACCCGCTCTCCTTAGCAAACATTTGTGTCTTGTTAAACTAAGACAATTTGTCATTAGTGTGCTCAAGCAGATTCGTTGAAAGAAGCAGCATTGGCAACAGAGCTACAAGTTTTCCCAAATCATTAGTTACAATTAAGTGATATTGGATCATGTTGAAATTTTGCATGAATTTATGAAAACAAACTAACTCCTTTCAGTTATCAAAATGTATAAATTTATTCTGTTAATGATAAAAATGTCTATTTTGAACAACATGCAAAATATCATACTCATTTTCTTATGTAATATAAAAAATTAACTGATTATTTCTGTGATTTTCCTATGTTTTCATTCTGTTATGAGAATCTGCATAGTACACAGCCAGTGAAAGGACAGTTCTATTATGAATTGTCTGCTCCTTAAAACACAGAAACCCAGTTGCTTTCTTTTAAAATCCTTTTTACTGATTGCATATTCATGACTAGAGCATCTTATTGTAGTGGTCCAAGAGGTTACATTCTTCTTTTGAGAATGCCTACATCTTTTGTTTACTTTATAGCATTTGTATGCTGAGGAACTAGAAACACTTACAGAATCCAGTCTGCTTGGTGACAATGGCACAACAGTGACTGCCTCTTACCTGCTTATATCTTTTAAAACAAAGACCTTCTTTCTTCCTTGGAAGAACCTTGCTGGATGAATAAGGTCTTGAAAGCATTTCTCTCCCAGATTGTCTGGTCACCTTGTCTGAAGCAGCCTGAGCACATGTTTATATGTTACTACTCACTTTCTGTTTCTGAATTGTGTCTGGTTAAATGTTAGTTGTGTTTTTAAGAAGAAAACACTATGAAACTCTGAGTCGGACTTAAGAAAAATGACACCTCCTCCAGTGCCTCTTTCTGTAACTATGATATGAAAAGCCAAAAAGTATACAAAGGAATGATTATCAGATGGTATATGACTGGGTTTTGTTTGTTTTTACTAGATAGGATGTGATTGAACAGTTTGGTGCGTAAAAATGAAATGTGTTGAGATTTAGTTCCCTTTGGCCACTGCTGGCTCATGTTGAATCAGATCAATGACCAATCTTCTATGTTGGACCAGTTTTAATTTCCAGCACAATTATAAATATCCATGCGAGTTTTACATGAAAGCTTAAGGTTGGAAGACTGTTTTTAAGGGTAAAAAACCAAAACAAACTCCACCCCCACTCCACCAAGAAAGTAATGCTGAATGCTGGACAAGACATAAAAGGACATGCATTTGGGTTTTACATTAGGAGAATATTATTCACCTGGGGTGTCACTTTGCCTTTGTGACATGTATCTTTTTTATCTAAAGGTACATTAAAATTAATTTTTATGTAGTTTTTACTAGAGTGCTCTTGGAATATGTCATAAATAATTATGGTAGTTTCTGTCCAATATAGCTGGATGGAACCAAGTCTACACCAACCTCGCTTCAGGCTTTTTTAATCTTTCAGACTTAAAACTGCAGAGGGTTTCCAAAAGGTATGTGAGATTATTTATTTGACTGAAGTTCTCCTGAATCTTTCTTTACAGCAGAAAGTTGATATAAAGGATCTTTTGAATTTTGTTATTTCTTTTATTTTTTCCTGATGTTAAAAAAAAAAAAGTTCTGTTTTCTTGCCCTTCCCTGCAGTTTCCTCATTTCTCATCAACCCTCCTGAATGAGGGCATAGCTTTACCTCTTTATCTGTAGGCAAAGGCTGTACTTCCCAGTTGACCCCCAAGCTGGAATTAGTGGCTCGGTAGGCTTAATGTAGACATTGAATAAGCCCTTTCTGAATTTGGAAAAATTAACTGTTATTTTTGCAATGAGCATGCTTTGCATTCATCCTCCTGTACAAGAAGTCCTTCAGCTCTTTAACTTTATTATAAGGACACTTACTGAAGGCAGATACAGGGTATGTTCCCTGCACTGATCAAGTTTATGTAGGACATGACATTGATTTCTGCTAGGGAAATTGAGGATAGGCCACCAACTCTTCCTGCTTTCCAAAGTGATTCTGAACTGTGCCTGTGATGAGGCAGTAGTGTTGATGCTCTCCTCCCATGTCATGCTTTATCACTCTTGGCAAAAAGAAAATGAAGAAACACCTCACCACCACCACCTATGAGTATGTAGAGATCATCAGTTAGATGATTAATTTTTGGTTTCTGATTAGAGTTTTACACAAACGTGTTTCTCAATCAAATATAGAAAATTGATTTTGTATGTTATGGTAGTATACAGCTGGGTTCTTTAGGCAGAACATAATTTTTTCCCTTGCTTCTTCCTCCTAGTACATTTTTCTGTGGGCCTTCATTTCACATCTGAATATTTTTACCATGTATTTTTGAGCTTTGATTTTCAGAGGGAGGTGATATCTTTTATTAGCTCACTTGACAGAAGAAAAAAAACAAAATAGATGGGCTTCTGGAAATCATTCCTTTCCAAGCTCTTCTCAAATTATTGAGTTACTTCTCACTTGTACAGCTTTTACACTGGATCAGCAGACAGCAGTCTATTACCAGACTGCTTTATCCTCTGCAAACATTTTGGGATGCTTTGCTACTCTGGGATTTTCTGAAACATATTGTGAAAAGAAAAGTAAACTTGCAGGTTTTCAATAATTTCTTTAGGATTGGAATAATGAGGAAGAGAGATATTTGTGCTGATCTCAGCACTTGCAACTGTTTAATATGGAAACCAGGCAGTAGATAATTTTGGTTAAGAATTTGCATTATATGTGGCTTTAATTATTTTATGAGATTTTATTAAAGGCAAAATATAATAATAACTTCCTTTTAAAAAAATTAATAATAACATTGTAGCTGGAAAACGTGCTGCTCCAGATTTGTGGGAGCAAAAGTTTGGAAATTGTATTGTGATGGAACAGTGGTGGGTTTATATTAAATTTGTTTGGTGGCAAATAACGACACAAGGTGAAGTTAGCCCTATGTCTCTTCATCCTGTTTTAATTGGGACCAACAGTTTGTAATACAGATGCTTAAGATACCTGAAAAGGTATCTTAAATACCTGAAAAGGAAAGGAGCCCTGTGAATCAGACTATACAGTGATGACTGTATTTATAGCCTAGTTCAATTACGATTGTAAGTAAACTTGACTTTCACACACTGCAAAGTGTGAAATATCCAAATTAATTGCATACGTAAGTACCTGGGGAAAATAAATTTTGAGAGGATCAAAGGTATGACATGACAAACAGAAAAGAATAAGGAACAGGCCCTTTATGGATCACCAGGTTCAAGGGTCACTTAGCCCTTAGAAACAAGGCTCAAAGGCAGAGCTGCTACTGATTTTTTGCTTTAACTGAAATCCCATTTTTACTGAAAAGAATTAAAGCACAGACACACTAAAGAGATTAAAATCTTCAACATCCCACTTGCATGTGGCCTCTGAATTTGTCTGGGTACTTGTAAGATGTTAGTGTCCTAGTCTTTCCACCATGTGATGGATGACAGTGTGATGTGCCACTTTGTGGATCCTGTCCCGCCATATGGATCCCACAGGTTCAGCAGAGCTCTAAGCAGATGATGTCAAACTCAGAGTAGGCCTATCAGATACTTTTCAGGTTTTAAAGGGGAGTGACCAATGGTCCAGTCAGGCCCTATAAAACACATGTGGGTTTTGGACAGGGCATACAGTGTGACAGAGGGAAAAACCATGGTCATGGGCATGCTTCCTGCAAAACAGCTGAACCATGAAGACCCTCCTTCTGGACCTGCAGTAAACTCTGTTGCTCCTAATGGAGTTGCAAAGAATGTGACATCTGACAGACTAGTATGTCCCAGAAAATCCATATGTTCATAGGGTAATCCACTCCTTAAAGGAATCAATATGCTACTGATATATTACTCAGTTTTTAATATGCTATTCAGTAGTATATTAGGACATATACTTCCCTCTTGAAGACCTTATCTTTTATCTCAGGGGAGAATAGCCAAGGAGCACTAGTATCAGTGATCTGGTGTCATCTACAAAGTCTACACCTTTAGTGAACCACACCACTGACGGTGCCTATGGCACTGGATGTCCCACTGTTCTCTTCACAGCAGTCATCTTGCAGCTGAAGGTGAATGAAGCTGGACTGAAGTTACTCACTTACAAAGTGATGTACATTGCACCAAAAGATTCTGTTTTTCTGTCTGATTCAGTTTACTAGAGAATGGTTGTGTTCTTGTCTGTTGGGGATAAGTAGGACGCTGAGGTGTACTGGAAACTGACTGAACTGCTAAGCTCAAGGGGTTGTTGTGACCAATTGCACAAAGTCCAATTAGAGACCAGTAACCAGTGGGGTGCCCCAAGGATCTATACTGGGACCAGTACTGTTTAAGATCTGCATTAGTGACCTGGACGATGGGACAGAATACACCCTTAGCAGATTTACAGACTATAAAATGAAAAGAGTGGTTAATACAACAAAGGTTTAGGTTGCCATTGGAACCTTGACAGGTTGGAGAATTGAGCTGACAGGAACATCATGAAGTTCAACCAAGGGAAATGCAAAGTCCTGTGTTGGCTGTGTTTTACCAGATGGTGTTGGTACACAAGGATTTTTGGTCTCATGACTTAATTGTTCTCTTATGACCAATATACCATACTCCTCTTCAGCTCAATTTTCATTCTTAAGCATGCCAAACTCACAGCCACGCAGTAGAGGTTACCTGGTTTTCATCTTTCCCAGTGCAAGAGCTTTATATAAAGCCAATGAATATTTTCACTACAAAGAGGTAACAAAAAAGGCTTGTCTGTTGGCATTCCTAACCACATCAAGCAATTAACTCTTGAGGCTTTTGGCCTCAAGTGAAGTATCTCTTCTCTGCTGGCCCTTGTGGCTTGAATTGCTCTCTCTCTCTGTCCTTCTCCCTTCTTTTTCCAAAATTCTGTGTACTCAAATCCCTTATGGAGTACAGATGTTGAAGGGCATTCTGTGCCTTCACCACGTAAGCTGGAAGGTTTTCCCAGTTATTCCTATTAGATTGACTTTGCATTGGGAAGGAACGATAAGCTACTGTTCTTGGCTTACTTCAGGGAGGAAGGGATTTTTAGTAATGGATAGTCTTTTATTTTAGAGTCTGATTTGGGTAGGATGAGAAAATCTTGTCAAAAGTTGTAATTCTGGAGATAGATGACAATAGTGAGCAGAACTCTCTAAGAGAAATACTTCTGCATGCAACATTTATTTGAACTATAGAATTTTTTCCCCTCAAGTGACAATGTATGGATGCTCCAAGTTTTCAGAAGTTCGAAAAGGCATTGAACAGATTAATGAAAGAAAAATCCAATTAAGTCAAAAGTTGCCCCCTCTGGATTAGAAATTGCATGAATCAAAAGTTGGTGCATGCTAGGAGTGTATCCATGCTCACACTTAAGCTTTTCTATTTGCGACCTTCTGACACTGAGCTCTGTGGACGCTTTGATCTGTCCCAGACCTCTGTCCTTGTGTTGTTCTGTGAAGTGAACTGGTCCCACTCAAAAGCCAAGTCCTGGCTGCTGCTTACAATTGCACAACGTGGCAGAAGGGGCTGCTGCTTGGTCCGGAACACTGATACAGGGCCCCAGACCTCAGGGACTGGGAGAGCAGTTGAGAACATATTGGCGATTTCTCCATGTGGATGCTAAGCACTCTCTGGGGTTCAGTTGGAGTGTAAGTGAACTTCATCAAGTGTGCCACATATAAGGTGTAAGATTTTCAGATCATGATTGATTTGTTGAAAATGGGATGGTTTCTAATGTCTTCTAAAATATGTCTGGTTCTATGGAGCCCATAAGCTTAAATCTGGAAGGATCATTTCTGACACCACCGTTAAAAACATTGGCTGTTGTCACTTCAGTTTTTCACAGAATAAACAGAAGAAAAATTGCAGGCAGGAAAACATGTTTTATGTAAATACCAAAACATCTTAGTAGAGCCAGCACAGCGTAGGTAAAGAAACCTTTCTGGTATTCTTCCAGATTCACATTCGCATTTTGAATCAATCTGTACACATTAGAAACAAAGAAAAATTAGAAGATTAGAAGCTTAAAGCAAGGTTTGAGGGGCTTAGTTCAGACAACAATGCAGAGATACAATTCTTTCAAAGTGCAATGAACTCCTCTTATACTGTCAGTGTGATATTTGACTATACGCAAACACAGACTGCTGCAATGACAATTTTATACCCTGTTGTACAACTCCAATCAGCCCTGGTGTTTCAAAACAAGACAATTTGTCTTGCTGTAAATACAAAAAGAGTTATACAAATGTATCTTTTTGCCTTATTCTAGAAACCTCATAGATCATATGAAATGTTTGGTGTGTGGCAGTCCAAGGAGAAAAACAGAAAAAGAGATGACATTTAATTTGGCTTCTTGCTATGTTTACCTCTCTCTGATGTGGGATTAAGTTTTCATTTATGCAGCTTTAACAACATTTTTATTCCTTTTGAAGTTTGTGAAATGCAAGTTGGATGAATTGCACTATATTTCCTGGGTTTTCTCAGTGTTAGAAGTCATTTAAAGGAGTGCAGTAACTGCTTGGGAGAGGAAATGCAAGAAAAATATGACGCATCTCAGGAAAATAAAACTCCACTTGCTGAATATGACACAGAGAACGTCACAAAAACATATTTAAAATAATTCTGACTTATGAATGCTTATGTGTTGTTTTGTTTTCCTATTGACAAACCGAGAAGTTTGGTCAAGCTGATGCAGTGTTTACAGAAGGAGTGTATTATGCCAGTGGCTACCAGCAGCTTAGCCTCAGCTCACAGGGCAATTGCCAGTTCATATTGAACATGCCTTAGCAGTGAGCTTCAGGGAGGCCGACGGCTGAGGTGGAAGTACCATTGCATCAAGGAAGAAATTGCTTGAATGAGGAGTAAAAGATGATGTAAGAAATGGCCGTTACAAACATTTGAAGTTATCTTTGCTGCTTTAGTTTGATTTAGTGTTTTCTCAGTTTTGTTTGACAGCATGCTATATTGTGTCTTTTGCTTGCAGTCTTGCCTTTTGATTTCACTTTGGCCCAGGATACAGTATACTTGTGTCACCAGCTGCTCAGATGCTTGCGAGGCGCATTGCATTTGGCCTTCAAGGGCTTGAGATAGGGAGTTTCTTGTTCCCTGTTGTTGCACGGAGCAGAGTGGATGAGAATACTGAGCACAAAGCAGTGGCTGCTCAAGGACATGTGCCTGTTGTCCACAGAAACAAAAGGCTCACCCTGAAGTAAAGCTAGGTGATCAGTAATTGCATTAGAACAAATCTGGTTTTTTCTCAGCTAAAATGTTTGTCTCTGAAAAGCATGGCTCAGTCCTGCACAGGGCACGTGTGTAAAAGTCCTGTTGGTTGTTGGGTTTCCTTATACCAAGAGGAGTTTGTCTCCACGCAACAGCTAATTTTTAAAAGTGTATTATTCTGCAAAATTCCTGCTTGCAATCTTGTATTAGTTGCAAGTTGCACAAAATTCAATAGCATTTGTAATGTGTCCAAAACTAATTATTTTTACTGCTGTAGAATTTCGATATCATAAATACTCATTCCTATCAGGCTTCAGGAGATGTATCTCTAGGAGTAGTGACCTTTGTACATATCAACAGCAAAACAGAGAGATTCTTGTTTGCCCTCGTAGCTTTTTGCACAAGTCCTGCCTCAGTTGGCCTGTGAATGCATCTTTTTTAACAGGCTGAACAACCAACTAGATAGTAATTCTACTCAACTTTAAAGGCTCATAACATGTAGAAGAACACATTCTTACAAAAAACCAAAGGAATGGACAACTTAAAAATAGAAAACCTTATGTCCTATAACCAATGCAGGATTCTTTTGTATTATGGGCAAGGTGTGTTAAAGCTTTACTTCCTTGACAGTGACTGGATGTCCTCTGCATATGAACTGCATTACTGGAATTCAAGTGAACTTCCAGCTATATGTTGTGTAACATGAATAAATTAAGAACTGGAAAGTGTTATTTTGTGTTGATTTATAGTGTTAAGAAAAATTACTGTCACTGGTTGCGTTAATCACATGCAGTAATCAAAAGACAAAGCTGTGCAATATTAAGACACTTATTTCAATCAACAGCAATTAAAGAAAAAAGTGAAATTAAAGATCTGCAAATGAGCCCTGCCCTACTTTCCTGTATGTGTGTGTATATATATAACTTAGTAGCTATATAATTAAATATAGTAATAGATAGTCTAGGTATTGAAAAGTTGTCTACTCCATATTTTCATACTTTTTCAGCATTAAGATAATGGTTTATTTTGAGGGGAGTAAAAATCCTATTACTTTAGGATTGATTATAAGCAGAACTGAAAAACAGCTTAAGGGATCTTAAAAGACTTCAGATTACAGGGGTGACTTTGCATAGTCTTTTGCCTGTCATCCAAAAGGGTAGTTTCTGATTTTTACTGACAGATGGGAATAACTAAATAACCTCTTACAAATGGAAAGAATTGCTCTCAAAACCTTACCTTTGAAAACTTGGAAAGGTTTACAGTTGCAGAATATCAAAAAAAATTGGCCATAATATTTTTCCTAGAGCTGGATGAATTTGTGAAAACAACTTTGACTGTAGTCTTGCCTTATTTTTCTAGTGCTGTCAAGACCATCAAGTACGTGAGCTACTGCAAAATGAGGAAACTAAAACAGAGTCAAGAAAAGAGAGGAAAGCAAATGTACAGAAGTGTTCTGAGCCCTATAAATTAGCAGTAAAGTAGATATAATTATATTTGTGCTGTTTGGTCCTTCTACAGATCTGCTAATGTTTTTCTATTACTCTTTTTTTATTTGTTATGTGGCACATCTAATAAAGGAAATATTATAATTTGGGGGGGTCCCACAGAAGCATTTGCTAGGTCTAATTTTTCTTTTGCTTCATGCCCGAGAAAAATTGCATACCTGTAAGCAAAACCAATGTAATTGTGTTATTGTCTGTGTTTGTTATTTATTTATATTTATATTACCTCAAAGGCATAGTCATGATAGCATATCCTATTGCAAGATGGGTAAATGCAGAACAGAAATATTATCTCTGCCCCTAAGAATTAGTGATTTAAATTTAAGATGAGAGAATAAATTATTTCAGGAGAACGAGGAATAGAACAGTACAGTATTGTTACAGTTGCTGTTGCAATGCAGTAAGTCAGTACTCCAAATGCTAATATGATAAACGACCTTTGCACAAGAGCAGAGTCCCATCTGCCTGGCTTATTGAGGTTGGGGGCAGTGGAGAACCAAGGGAGGAGATTTGAGGAGCAGTTTTGCATTAAGTTGAAAACGTGCGGGACGTAAGGGATCTCCTGAATAAACAGATCTTTTAAAAAAGAAGAGTCAGGTCTGATGTACAGGTTCCAGGTCCAAAATCTGCATTGTGGTGGTGATCAGAAGAAACAAGAAAGGACGTGTTTCTTAGAACCTACATTGGGAGCTTTAGGGTAGGTAGGGAGGAAGTTGGGGGTTTGTCTTGTTGCTTAATTTTAGGCAGCTACATCTGTCTTAGTTGTTGAGATTGCTGTTATAGATGATGCAGAGAAGCAGACACTGAGGGAGCAACTCATCTGTCCTCTTTTTAAAGGTGACTTGGGGGAAAGTGGATTGTGCCCTGAGAGGGGCACATTTCCCTGTTGATGAGAAAGCGAAAAAAATACCAGCTGAGGCTAACTGGCTGCATTATAGACATTTACAGTGTGGATGTGTCAACAGTGAGGTGAGATGAAACTCAACTGATGAGACAGATGGGAAGCCTAGGTTTTATAGGAGAGAGAGATAGGGATTACAGCAGAGCCAGGTTGCCTCATTTCTCTCTATGGAAAGTAGGATTGAAAGGAAGAGAATGGCCAAAATAAGTTTTTATTTTGTATTTTTCAAAGAAATCAGCAAGATTATATGTGGAGAGAGAAGTAGAATCAGGAAATGCTTTGGGATTTTAAGGAACAAATCCTAGACATTGAAAAGGTCTCAGTGACTGTCAGTGTAAGATTTCTTAGACTTAAAATGAAGGTACTAAAAGAAAATAGTGGATGGCTGAGCTGAAGGAAGAGTAGATGAATCAGGGGTAGTGAACATCACTGGGGATACTGTGCAGTATTTAATAAAGGTACCTTGTAGAGTAAAAGTAGGTGTGGGGGAAGCAAATGTTGGAATGATCCAGGCACAGGGGCCAGCAGCATGGACTCCATAATGGAAATGAGGGAGATAATGAAAGCAACTTTGTCACAGGAGAGGCATGAATTCTGCTGAAAAGTCATCATTCCTAAGGCCCTATATATCACATACAAGCTGGATGCCAGGAGGTAACCAGAGAAAGGTGAGGAGGAGCACTAGGGATGCCTGGAAGGGGAGAGTGGAGCAGCAGAGGCTTCTGAGAAAGGAGCAGTGTATGTGATGAAGATGAATAAGCTTTTGTGAATAGAGGGGATAAATCATGGATTCAGGTCAAATGAAGATATCGTGGTGATGAAAACAAGGAACTAAAACAGGTTGGGCAGGTGGAGGTTGAAATCTTTAGGAGGAGTGTAGGGCAGCTCATTAATGCTTTAGGTAGATTAACCGTCTCTGCTAAATTTTTACTTTGATTTCTGCTCTATAGTCGTTAGCGATCACAATCTGGATTGCAACAAGCTTCCAAGATTTATATAACTAATAATAACTCTTACACAGCTTTTTGGTTTGGAAGAACTTTAGGAACAACACAGATGAACCTCATTTTCTTTCTCTGTCAAAATGAAATTAAAAATACATTTTTCTGTAACTTGGTTTATTTTTGGTTACAAAACCTGAGGAATGCTTACTTGTTCTATTTCTCTCAGCTTTAGTAAGTGTTTCTTGATTGAAATGTTCTGCAGATACATACACAAAATGGGAGAAAAACCATACATGCTAAATTTGCAATTTTTTTCCAGCATATGAATTTTTTCTTAGTTTTTCTTACAACTTTTCTGTGTGTTTCAGTATTTTTCTTCCATTATTGGTAGTAGGTCCTTTCTTGTGCTGAGGCTCTCTGGTAATCTAACACATACCAACTTCTGAAATCAAGCCTTTAACTTTTTGGCGACAGAGGCCTAGAAGCAAGATCGTATCCAAAATGAAAGCAAGGAAGACTGACAAGTACTTACTTCATAATTAAAGCGAAGCATTTATTAATACAGTATTAACTACTGGGATTAGAGATTAATCTTTTAAAATATGTTAGGCAAACATGTCTGATGACAAAAGGCTGAAATCTGGATAGAGAGGTTTTCCTTCTGGAAGCCTTCAGGGACCACCTGCCTGTTTCCCACTGCTTTGAGGAATGCTTTTGTAGGCACCCAAAATGAAGCTTGCAGGTTTGGAAGCATGGATTCTGAGAGAGGTTTTTGACCTCTAAAAACTAATTGAAAGCTGAGAGTAACTTTCATTAAAACATATTGTTGTCTCTGTTGTTTTGACCATTATTACAGCTCGCTACAAATGTTTCATTTTCTGTAGGTGATATTAGAGTGCCTGCAACGCTGCTGCTTATCCTGAACAAATGCAGTTAAACTATATTAAAATTCCTGAAGAAGTTCTTTAAATATATCTATCCCTGTGTGAATAATAATATTTTTTCTATTTAGAAGCAGATGTTCACTCGTCCTATTTGAATTCTTTTTTCTAGCACATGCTGTGTGACATTGAGCTACAAGTCACTAACGTAGCACATGCATTCAGCATGGGGTAGAGCTATTTACTGAGTTGTCACTTATGCTCCTTAGGTTTGGCTTGATTCCTTGTTATATATGAATATTGCTCATTCCTGTGTCAGTAATGCAAATACTTTCTTGTTTGGAAGACTCTTCATGCGGTTGGTGAGTGTAAAAGGTGACCATGTAGAATGGTGCATCCCATCATGCTTGAACTGGAAGCAAATAGCTAAACTTGTGCTTTATTAAGCCAGTATTTCCCTTTTGGGAAAAGGCCTCTCAGGGTCTGAAGGACACTGAAGCTGCTCTTAAGAGAAGCTCAGTTGTACACTTACCACAGATGACAGGCAAGGATTTAAAATTTCAGACTGTTGCTCAAGGAATCTTACTTCTCTTACCACGAACATGGATTTGTCCTACAGTGGAAAATAAGAGAGTTAGTAATTTCAGTTTTACTTTCAAAGAGCAAAACATAGCCAGCACACAGCGGAAACACTTAAAATGATTGACTTCAAACATAAAGAGAAAATAAAAAAAATCCTGACACATCATAAATTTAGTAGTTTAAAATCACAGCTTGGTAACAGTGATTTCCTTATGCAAAGCTGTAAGAAAGGTGGAGAAAAGCTAACTCCATCAAAATCTATCAGTTCCCAGCCTCCTTAAGGAAAGGATGTGGAGATGGCTTTGATAACATATTTTATAGACACAGAAGAAGGACAGACAAACTGGCAGTTCTGGAACAGTTGGCTGCAATCCCCTGCAACATGGTGGCTTGGAGTCAGGAGGAGTGGTGATAAAGGCCAAATGTAATGCTTAACCTAGACCTTTTCTCAGCATTACATTCCTCTCCTTCTCAGTGAGCACTGAATATGAAGATGATGTAGATGGTACTGTTGTCATCTGGTTATTGCATTGCTCCTTGAACACCAGCCTGAGCAAAATTGCTGACTCAGATGTGAGCCTGATAAAAGTGAGATAATGGATGCATGAAGAAGCAGTATTTTCAAGAATTGGCTAATACGCTGTTCTCACCCTTTGTTGCCAATTAATACCCTAAATATGCTTTCTATAAGGAAGATTGAATAATAACTTGGTGTTATTTTTGCAAATGAGAAGGGGGAGAGGCAAGTGAGAACAAGTGAGAACAGTGGTAGCAACATATGGAGCTTAAAAGCATGTCTTATGAAAAAATACACTCTTATTTTCCATATTTACGCAACTCAAATGATATTATGATAAAGTAGCTACTGCTGCTCTGCAGTTCTGCCATGTCATGGAGGAAGCACAATGCTTTCCAGCTGGCAGCACCGGCCACTAGGGTCCACTAGAGGAAGCTGGAGGGAAGTGGAGTGGCAGGGATGAAGGCTGTAACTGCCAGCTGAACACTTTGTCTGAAAGTTGTATCCTGGCTCAGCTAATTATAACTTTTCTTTCCCTCTCTGTTCACCTTCAGGCAGTAATCATTAGGGCTGTATGAGTGTGTTTGTATTTACTGAGAAACAGCAAATTTGCTGAACAGTGTGGTTTAAAGTCTCAGAAGCATTTGAATGCATCAAATAATTGTGGCTGGAAAAAATCCAAGGCTTAATTGGAAGTTTTCTATTTGTTAATCTCATAACTAATTTGGTGATTAGGGCATTCACCCTTGATGTGGGAGAACTTTATTCAGTTCCTCTCTCTATCTCAAGGGCACAAACACACATTTTTTCAAATCTGAAATACACCTAAGCAATAGATCTCATCCTTCGCCTTTTGTACTTTCACTTTGGATAACAGAGAAAGAGTAGAACCCAGTCACCTAAATTAGAGAGTATTTTTCGTCTTGCTATCTGTTTCATTTGCTAGTAAAGCTTTTTGTGCAAAAGAGAACAACTCCAACAAATTATCAAGGACACCATTTTAGGTTCTCATGTAATAATACTCTGCTCCAGCAGCGTTACCAAGAAGGGAGTCTTTGGCAGAAATTCCTGCTCTGAACTAATTAGAGAAGGAATTTTAGTCCAATTCTGTTGCCTTTAAACAAATTCACATTGTTGACAATATTTTGAGGTGGATAAGGTTCAGAGACATCTTAAGGTGCTTCCTAGAGGAGTGTAACGGGCAGTTTGGTGGCTGGCCTGACTCAGATAAGTCTTGCTCCATAATTCCCAGCTTGTTCCTTCACAATCCTCTTCAGGTGTTAAAGCCAGATTAATTAATTTGAGGTGGAGGAGAATAAATGACTGGGAGAAGGTGAGCACTGAATACTTAAGACTACTCTGCATCATCTATTGTGGTTTCTGTTTACCCATTACAGAAATGAACTCTGTTTTCCCATCTATTTCTTCTTACTATTAACCTTTTTTGTTGTCTCTTATGTCCCTTACAAGCTATAACTTGTCCTGTGCCATAACCTTTCCAGTGTCACTCCCCCATGCTGGTGCTGTTCCTCTGTTCTTGTCCATAAATAAGTGTCCTTATTTAAGCTTTCCGTATAGGGGTTTTTATTCTGAGGTCACTGAAGAGCTCTAAATGCAGTCATATTGTTTTATCACTGTTCTCTGTACCCTTCCTCTGCAATAGCATAGTTCCTTGCTGTTGTACTTAATGAAATTTTTTTAGCTCTACAGAACACTTCCTTTCTTTTTGCTCCTCTCCCAGGAGAGCCTTTCAACCTATTCCCCAGGTAGGTTGAATTCCACTTTTCAAGACAATTACCCTTCTCACTGATTCCATTCCTTAAAATGGCAGGTTCTTTTGCTTTACTCTCAGCCTCACTGAGTTTACTTCCACTTAGTTTTCCCAATAATTTCCCATTAATATCTATCACATCTAAAATACTTGCTTCTCTAATAGCTTCCTTCATCTTTAGGAACAGTTTCACAAATCTTGGATTGTCCCCTAAACGTTTCCACTGATTGCAGAAATCAATCCCTTGTCTTCTCCCAGTATGGTAGCTTCCCATCATAGCTTTAACCTTTTTATGCCTTCTTTGTGGCATTTATCTTCAGCCAAGTCAAAACATGCATTTTTTTTTACATATGATGAAACATACACTTTTTTTCTATACTGTTACTTCAGTTTCTAAAACAGAGACTGCTGTATGCTTGGGATTTTTACTTCACTTTTATGTTTGCATTTTGTGCGTAGAAGGGCTGTGCTGATTGACTGTTGAACTAGTTCTTCATTTGAGATAGGTAAGGATTTTAGCTGAAGAAATGCTTAATTATTAAACATTGTATTTCCTTACATTTTTCAGAATAGAATTTTATTAATAGATTCAGTTTTAGTTTGGATTTCATGTGAGCTGTTAATAATTACACTCAGTTTAAGCGCAATGAAATGTTAATTAAAAATCTGAATTGTAGAAGAAATTAGGAGAAACTGGCTAATTAAACAGTATGATCATTTGTAATGGTTCCAGTTCCACAGTAATGTAATTTAGAAAAGAAATTGTTGGAGAACTATTTTAAATAATTATGGGAGATAATTATGTGTTGGTGTTTGCTTTGCAAAATATGCACCACATACTGAAATATCCTCAGTATTTGAAATCACTACACCTGAAACATATATGAATAGAAAGAACTGTTTGGGACTTAAAAATTTATTTCAAATGGGTATCCAAATGTCAGATGTTACATCTTTACACTGGATGAAATTGCCTTCTCCAAGTCCTGCCTTCATCCTTGATTCATCTTACAAATTGCTCTTCCAAAAGACTGAGTGACCTCTTCCTCAGGTCAAGACAGGCAGTAGAAGGATACTGTAGGTAATGACACTGTCTTCCAACTGCTCTCATGTTCCTTCATGTCCTCAAATGGTGATATACAGGGCAAATGAGGTTCCAGGAAATCTCAACTATAATTGTTAGTTATAGTTGCCAAAAATATTTCAGTTATACACACATTCTGGGGAAGGTGGAAATTCTAAAAATGGGTGAAGACACTATTGTACAAACTCTTCTACTGAAACAGTATCTATTGTTACGAGTAAAACCATAGACTAAGCACTTCATCCACTTGTGCATCTTTTTCTGAGTGGTTGAGCACTGAGCAGTCGTTTAGGTCTGGCTTGTGTCATGTAAGAACCTGGCCCATTCTGGAAATCGTAATTCTTTCACAGGTTTGATGAAACGCTTCTGACTGCTCCTTGAAAATATGGAATCCAAAATATTTTCACTATTTGGAAGCTAGTAGTATTTTCTTCTGATGCCAAGCCAACAGCAGGTGTGCAAGTTAACACAGAAGATATCAGAACTGTTCTAGCATGAATTAGCTTGAAGAGAGGTAAGGCAAATGCCACGTTAATTCTGTTCTCCCCTAAAGAGTATGATCTCTGATGACTGATAGAAGTGTTTTTGAAAAGAGCATTTCAGATAACAAAGCGCTGCAGAATACTGATGAAAAGCTATTTCACCTTCTCCTTGTTACTGTAAATTCTGTGAATGCTTTCACCTTACAATGTTACAAAATCTTGTTCCCTTGGCAGATATTTTCTTCTTAAACAAAAGTAAACTTCTCTCTAGTTTTGAATAAATTATTAATGAGGAATTCCAGTATTTTTCCCCATTTTACTGCTTATTTATGAGGAGATTGATCTATCAAAGATGAGGACTCTACTCTTTCCAGTCCTATTCTTCCAAGAGTATGATCATCCTATGGGCTACAGGTTGTTCCTTCTTCAGTCCTGATTCTCATTAATAGTGCTGTTTATGCTTTTTATCAGAGAGTAGGGAATTCACCCTGTTTTAGCTTCAAATATCTTGTAAAACTGGGAGTTACTTAAGAGAGAACAGGATTGCTGTTTGCTGGTGAGTCCTAATTAAAAATGAAAATAGCATTTCTAAAGACCGGTCAAAAGTCCTTCCCTTAGCATGATGTCTGAAACACTTTCTAGTCAAAAAGAATGGGATTCAAAGAATGCGGTACTCAGATGTTTTTTATTAAGTATTATTTCATGAGTGAGACATAGGAATGGATTAACTGGTATTTACATCTACTACTAGCATTGGAAAATAGGTGTTGAACAGTTCTTAACCCTACCGGGCAACATCTCTTGGGACTTTTCTGCCCCCTATTCCCTCTTTGCCAGAATCCCTCCTGCTCCATGCATGGGTATGACTGCTGACTGCCTGGCAGGATTTAATCCATTATGATATAAATCAAAGCTGTGGGTTTTGAGCTGCATGAGCTAAGTCAGTGTATTTGAAATTTGTGATGCTAATTTTCTTTGGACTCTGACTTGATAGTAGATGCCAGGCTCCTGCCCAGAACAAATTTTACAGCTCAATTCCTTTTTTCCTAGCTGTTGGAAAATGGGCAAGCAACAGGTCAGAGTTGATTATATTTATAGGCATTCCTTCTGTCCTTCAGGTTTTGTTTTGTTTTGACTTTTATTGACTAGTAAAGGCAGATGCACTCAGGATACAAGATACAGAGCTATGCTTTTTTTACATAAGATATGTTGTATTCGTTTAAAATAAATGAAACCATGTATTAATCAGAAGGCCTGATTACTTAAGGATTCATGCTAATAAGAGGAAATAGCATTTTTGCATCTTGCAGGCTTTCCCCTGGGTTAGAGTAGAGAATGTTTCTGTCCTGAAAGTTTTGCCTTTTGCACAATTATTTAATATTAATTTAGGCTTAGGGAAGTCAAGTTGTCATTCCAAACCTCTAGTTTTATTTCAGACAAATCAGCAAACAGGTTAAGGTGTCGCTGAGAACTCTAACCACCCTCCGCCAGTCCTTTAGTCTCTTCCAAAAAACTGACATAGTTTATGGTGCTCTTTATGATGTGGTTACTGGTCTGGAGAACTGAACAGCAATCTTCAAATATGTCAGTGTAGTCACAGTACTTTCAGATATAGAAAATAACATCTAATTGCAATTGGGAACTTTCTGGATCATGCTGGTGTGCTTAGTTGGATGGGTGTAATTCAGGTTTGTTCAAATGACTGTAATTAATTCTATCTGAGTTAATGAAGCAGCTATTACACTTTATGAAGCAGAGATTTATAATTTTGATGTCAGTGGTGCTTGGGGAACTTAAGAAGAGATGTTCAGTGAATTAAGGAAATTTTTGTATTATAACATAGTATTTTTGTATTATAACATAGTATTTATGCATAAATGCTGCTGTATAGGGGAAGGGATAGGATAGCAAAATTACAAACTTCTTACCAGAAACAAAAATTCGTGTTAGATATTAGGAATATCTTTTAATGGTGAGAGTTATGAAACACTGGAATGCACGAGGTGATGCCACAGTTTCCATAGGCAGTGCTGAAGTTTTTTAAGCATACCTGTCAAGAAGGCATTTGATCATACTCATGGCTAGATGACCTTTTGGGTTACTTTTTGGTTTGGTTTACCACACTTTATATATACAGATAGTTCAGTATTACATAGGAAGTTTGAAGCCATAGATTTCAGATAATTTCTGCTTTTGTGGAAGTTCAGATGAGGCCTGGATCCTGAGCTGTTTATGATGCAGCTGCTGTGATTTGTAGATGGCCATGGATGAGATTAGATTCCTAACCCTGGCCTGGGGAAGATTCAGGCTCTGTACATGTTATAAGATGAATTTAGAAAAGTAGGGTATAAATCTCCAAGAGATGTCCACAATACAAGATATGGGCAGGTCTGAAATGGATTTTGATGATAGGCTCGGTTTTTGTTGTTAATGGTTAGACCTGTCAGCCAGGGAGTGGGTTCTGGTTGCTGATCAACTTGGAGATGGTTGATCTAACCTACTAGTAAGGGAATTGTCCTGACCATTAGATCTTGAGCTGTCCTCAGCAGAGCTTTCATCTTTTGTGCTGTGGAAGTTGGGCCCAGAAAGAATGCAGATAAGAAGGAAGATGGTTTAATGGGTGAGGAGGATGCTGAACTGATCTTTTTAGCTCAGGGATCCCCAGAATGTGGATGTAGACTGCACCATTACTGATAAAAACAAAATCCATTCTTGGATCTCAATGACTGAAGATGCCATTTCCAGGTTAGTACCCTGTTCTCTCACAACAATTGCACAAATTGAGCAGGCTTAGTCTCCCTCTCAAAATGCACAGATTCCTTCTGAGTTAATAGAGTCAAGAAGATACTCCAGTTACGTGAACATCCAGAGGACCTTACTTGCTCTGGAAAAGAAGTTCAAGGCTTCAAGAAAGTGCTGAGATCAATAGGAGTTACAGCCTCATACTAGTGAGAGACAGAAGTCAGATATACCGGTTGTACGTATAAAAAAATCAAGGAGTGCTGTCTACTTGGTCTTCATTTGTCCAACTTGAAAACGAGCTAGATGAAGAATATTTGCCTTCTGTAAGTCACGTGCTTTCATGCTGGAGGTAAACATCAAAGAGACATGAGGGAAATGGTGAAGTGGCGATGTAGAATGATGCATCAGGGATCTGGCATGTCCCATGTATTCTCTTCTCAAATATCTCCCGGTGCCACCTGATTTCCATTTACAGCCCTTGCCTCAGTGAGGGTTATAATCTGAAAAGTTACTGAGAACTGTGAACTTTCTCAAAATCTGCTGACAACTTGCAGTTGGAACTGTCACAGCTACTGGGCAAAGTGTGTTTGTGATCCCACAGGAAAAAGTGTGTGTCTGGTCCCTAGACTTTGTGTCTGCATGGCAGTAGGATAAGTTTTTAACCAATACTATTCCTTTTAAGAATATTTCTATTCTGTTCTGCAAGGAATGGTGTTTTAGAATATCAGTTTCAGTCATGCATGCATTATAAAGTAGTTTACAAACTGGCTCAAGTTCAGACAGTTTTGACTAGAAAACAGATGAGCAGAAGGACAGAATGTAGGTAGAGGCATAAGCACTAAAAACAGAAGTCAGTTTTCATAAATTCACGTCAAAGTAATCATATTTAGTAATGTGTGTGCATTACAACAGAACACTTGCTTTTAAAGAAGGAACCAAAAGAGCTGGTGATTTCCATGCTGAGTTCTTCCCAAGCTTAAGAAAAAAGGAGGAAATTAAGGAGAAGGCTTAAAAAAATTAAACAAAAACCAACAAAACCCAAACAATTAAAAAAAGTGGATGGCCAAAGGTGCTGATAATAGGAAGAAGGTGACAACTCACAGTAAGGAGACAGATTTATCTTTCTAGAAAACAAAAAATCCTTTCACCATTTTTTCTTTCTTCTCTCCTATGCTTTCCTATTTATAACTGTAAAAGGTGAACTGACAAACTACATAAGGAAATGTTAAAATTAACTGCCTTTTTCACTACCTTGTTTCAGTCATTGCCATGTAAGATTTTAGTTGTAACAATGTTTAATATTTTCCCACAGCTTTATGTTTTTTTTTCAACTTGACTGAGCCCATTGAGCATTGAAATTCTGTGAGCAGATCTCTGATGTTATTAAATTTAGCTATTATGTATGTGCATCTAAACAAGAACAATATGAACCTGTATTAAATTTGGGTTGAGTCATGCATAATTCCTCAGAACTTTGTATGGAAATAGTGTACCATTTTCTGTTCTCTCTCCCTAAGCAAGGTACTGCAGCACCTGTGTTTCTTTGGTATAAATCTGCAAATCAGAGCAGCTCTGACTGTGATACCTCAGGATGAAAAATTAATGCCACATCTGGAATTGAATTCTGTACAAGTTATGAAACAGGTTTTCTAATATGCTCTATTAATATACAAGGTTGCTTATAGAAAGTGCTGTATATGGCAGCATAACATTCTGTAAATATTACACAGATCTTTCTGGCATTCTCTTTTAGGCAGTGAGGTAGAACTGAGTAGCATTCAGGTGATGACAAAGTCTGGAAAACACAAGGATTTAGGTTTCTCAAAATAACTGGATGATTCTGGCCTCCACTGTGAGATGAGTGAGACCTACTCTAAATGTTAACTTTATTAAACTGATAGAAAGGTAATCAGTATATCTGTTTAGTTTAGTCATTATGTTGATCTGTATTATCCTAACTGTGGTCCAGTTACCTAATTGTTCTTTATTCAGGTTAAACTTTAACTCCCATTGGTTCTAAAAACTGGTGTCCACCACAGTATTTCTCGTAAAAGTCTGAACTCTAGTTTGAAGGCAACATATCCATGGGATGTTGCACAGGACTTTGGAGAAACCATTTTTTATTGAAAATGAGAATGACCCTATGGAGAAAGCAACTGAACTTTTACAGAATCACAGAATATACTGCGTTGGAAGGGACCCACAAGGATAACCAAGTCCAATCCTTAGCTCTGCACAGGGCCATCCCTGTGTCACACCATGTGTCTGAGAGTATCATCCAAAAGCTTCTTAAACTCTGTCAGGCTTGGTGCTGTGACCACTTTCCTGAGGAGCCCGTTCCAGTGCCCAACCACCCTCTGGTTGGGTGAAGAACCTTTTTCTAATATCCAACCTAAACTTCTCCTGGCACAACTTCAGGCCATTCCCTTGGGTCCTGTCACTGGTCACCACAGAGTGACATATTCAAGGTGAGGCTGCCCCAGTGCAGAGTGGAGCAGGACAATACCCTCCCTTGACTGGCTGGTGATGCTTTGCCTGATGCCCCCCAGGACACAGTTGGCCCTCCTGGCTGCCAGGGCTGGAATTATGCATGAACTGGTACCAATGCTGCTCCAATAGTGTGGGATGCATTTGCATTTATGCAGCTGCTCTGTCTTTCACATTAGATTGGGACACTGGCATCAAAATGTTAGGATAAATATCAGCTCTTTTCTGAAGCACCTTTTTCTCTCTGCTTTGGGCCAGACACTGTAGCTGTGACCTGTGTGTACCTGCATGCCATCTCTCTGGAAGCCATTTCAGGTTCCTTGTGAACCATCCTGAACCTGGATGATGCAGCTTTTTGATTGCAAAGCTTTGTTCAGAAACCAAGACAATATCAGTGTTGTTTGGGAAAGCACTGCTACAGACAAAACTGTAGAGAAACTTCTTCAGAGCATGCTTTTTGTAATGTTCAGAAAGGATCAAAAGCAAAGTAATTGGAAAACCAAACTGAGCCATGCAGGGAATCACACAGAAATGAGAAGAGTGAACTGCCTTAAACAGAATGTTTAAAGTCTCTAATGATAGCTTAATGTAATGAGAGAACTGATAAAATAAACAACTATATTTTAAGTGGTTTTTATTTTTTAAATCTTATTTTGCATTTTTTTTTCCAGAAGAGAGACCAAAGAACAGGAAAACCCACTCATATATAGTTTTTCCTATTGAAACAATCTTTTACATTCAATTTTGAGGCCTCTCTTTGCAAACCTAGCATACTGTTTATGCAGAACATTAATTCAAGTGGTTTAATCATTAGCAAGCTACAATCAGATTATTCTCCTTAATTTTTACTATGCAGAAAATTTTTTTTATATATTTCATATTTGCTTATTATTTCACTCATGATTTGTGCCCTTCCTGTTTGACTAGAAATGAGTGCTTTAAAAAAAAAAGCTAGAATTTAAAGTCAGATTTTTATTGATTGCATTTATTTTATCTTTATTGCTGTAGTTCTGTCAATGTCAGGTTTTCACACTGAAGCAACAGATTTACTAAATTTCATTATTTTTTCTAGTTACTGTTGTACTGAGTTTTCTGGATGTCTAAGCAGCTATCAATGTAGAGACTTCAAAAGTGCGTCTCAGCAGATTAGGTGTTCAGGGTTATGATTACAGCAGTCCCTCAGCAGAAACAGTGTTCTGTCAATCTTATGTCTTTGGTAGCCCTGTTGCTGTATTAGGAGAGCTAATAAAACTGGATATCAGGCAGAGCTCAGCCCCTTTGAGCCACAATCTGTGAGAGTGTTCGCATCCTCTCTCCTCTCGGACCTGCCCTGACACAAAGCACCAAACAAACCAAGGACTGCAATGGCTTTACAGCTCAGAGCCTGTTGAGATAAACCTGAAAGGTCTATCAGCTGTCCTGTTGCGCACCCATGCCTTCATATTTTGTATTTCCTAGGTTCCCCTTCTTACCACGTAATTTATATTCATGTGTTGGGAGAGGAAAACAAGCTGTTCAGATTTTTCAATTCAGAATTGGTGTCTTAACTGTAGATGAACTCATGCAATCAAAGAAAATATACTCTTGACACCTGCTAGTTGTGCTAAAACCGAAAGTAATTAAGGAAAAAGCTTCAAGTAAAAAATAGAAAATTGTAAGCAACAGCTTTTCACCTTTCCAAACAGTAAGTAAATTTAGCAGCCTAAAGGATTATAAAATACAGTAATAACTATGGAACTATATTGAACCCCCAAATTTTGCATTTCTCTTAATTGCTTATGTTTTTAATCAGTACTATGTGATTTATTCATCTGTACATGATCCATCAACATATGTTAACTTTTGAAACGCATTTGTGCTATTTTAATAGAGGGCTGTGAGTTTAAACTTGAGTAGTTTGTCAGAATTACTCATTTATTTGTCAACAACTATATTTTAAAGAGAGAGGATATTTTTCTGTCCGTGTTTTTAGGTCACACATTTTTGTCTGTCCTGACATGATTTGTGGAATGACTGTTATGCTTTGGGCCCTTTTATAGCACTTTTCAGTTTATGGGCTGTGAAATGTTTGTTTTGTCACTTTAAACAGCATTATGACTTCTGTAAGTATTTCATCGTCATGGATATACTATAATCAGATTTGTATTTTGAATCATATGAAGTGATTACAAGAAGAAAATGTGTTGTTATTGCAATGGAAAGGTTGCTGTCTCTGATAGATGGCTTACTGAAACATATTTGTTTGATTTTTGGTATGAGTTAATGTCTTCATTGAGCACACGGTTCCATACATATTGAACATTCAGGTTGTGGTGTTTTTTTTTTAGTTTACTTAAAAGCATCTTTCGTTTGACTGTGTTACGGTAAATGCTGAAAGAAAGTTACCTCCATGTGTTCTGCAGTTCTCTTGGATTTTTGAAGAGTTTTTTTTTCAATAGTGCTGATTGATGATCTGTGACCTGCGTTGTTAGATGCTCAGAGTTGCTTTGAATGCATACTTAACAGTTGAGATCCTCAAGGTCTTCAAGCATTTGGTCTTGTGTTAATTTACCTGCAGGGAACTATTAACTTGTCTTATTAGCTTGAGGTCATTATTTCCTGTCTGAATGAAGTGAAGCTCAATTAACATTCTCAAGTGTTTCAAATGTTAATTTGGAGAAAAGGGAAGGGAAAAGGGAAAATAAAAAAAGGGAACAAAGAAGTAGAAGGATTTGGCCTTTAAAAGACAAAGCTGTAGATCCATTTCCAATTACAGAGATGCAAATCTGCCATTAAAACTTTTATCTTCCAGGATTGGTTTAGGTGCACTTTACTCCCGACTTCAGCTGGGATGACAGCTTGTCAACAGATGCCTGTTTTCCAAGGGGACATCTTCTCTGCTTCTTGTAGCAATGACAGTCAGTGCTATATTTTTGTTTGATTTCAAGAGAGTCAGGAAAAATACTAGGAAATCTGTACGGGTATGGATGATGATATGCATTTTCATTGTAACTGTAAAGCATTTGTTCCTGGTGGTACTCATGTTTCCAGGCTCTACTAGAACTGCATCCATACCTGTGATCTCAGTGCCCGACTTCTGTTTAACAGGTGTTGGGAGAATTACACAGAAAGGAGATCCACAGTGTAAAGCAATGCGTTAAGCTAAGAAACTCAAGTGCTGAAACTCAGTTCAAGCTGTATCTTGAATTCTTACCCTTTCCAGGCTTAATTGTCAGCTTTGAGCAATGTAAAAATCATCTATGATCCTCTCCAGAAGTCTTACACAGATGCTGTTCTTTTTAAATGCATAAATGGTACAATCTTGATTTTGTTCTAAGAATGTCCAAACTGATGAGGCATTGGCTTGTTTGGGGTTAGGGGCTCTTTGTTCCCCCTCCTTTATTTGGTTATGGAACAAAGTGTTTCAAAATAATACCATATTAAAGGTTGAGCACAAACGAGTGAACAGCCATAACTCTGAAAAACAGTGGTCAGGTTACTTACCCAAACAAAATTCTGGGGTACAATGCCAAGTATCAAACAGGATGTTTTGTGTTAACAGCATGAAATATGAAGACATGGGTGTTTTGACCTAGATGACCTACTCAGAAGTTCCCCTATAGATGCCTAAACACCTTTTTGAGGCTTGTGTCAGGGAGCACAACCAGGAACCTGGCGACAAAGTGGGAGATGGCTGTCAGGGCACTGACAGCCCTGGAGCGAGAGCAATCAAACCCTGGCATGCTTACTCTGTGTAGACGTCTCCTTTCCATGCTTTTCAGCATTAGATGTTTGGAGACCATATTGACACATACAGGTCAGGTTGCTAGTTATTTAGATTTGTAGCACCTAAATAAATTTTAGTTTTAGCCTGGGAGACAAAGCTGAATTGATGGTACAATCTGTTGTAGGATGTATGGTATCAATAGTTTCATCTTGGTCCATTTTATTAGCTACTGTATTCCTTAGCCTTATCATCTTGCTCTTTCTGTAGCTATTACACATCTGTGGGGATTTACAAACATAAAAGCAGTCTTCCACAACCCTACTCCTCTGTTAGTTATGGCTGGAGTTTCAGGGTGTCTTGACCAGCAGTATTTTAGCTAATTCAAATATCAAACAGGGAACTCTAAATAAAAGTGAAATTAGTTGGATCCAGAGTTAAGGTAACAACTGACTTTAGATTATGGTCCTGGTGGATTATCTGTAGAAGGCTGATTCTGTTCCATAGTGCATATGGAATTTCATGTGGAATCATGTGCCTTGGATAAAGAGCCAGAAGTGCCGTTTTCCAGGCAGTGCATTACCACACAGATTTAGTCAGGTTAGAGTTTTAACAATACTCTTACTGCACACATTTAAATATTTTGTGGGATTGTTTTTAAGGGCTTGTACTGATTCAGTTTTGTAGTAAAGAAAAACACTAGCTGAGATTATTTTCTGTTCAATGGGATGAGTGTTAAAGGTCTTAATTTCTATGTAGCTGCCTTTGAGAGATTGGTCTCAAAATGTTGGATCTGATTTTCATTACTAACTCAACTGTTTTCACCTCTTCAGGCAATAGAAAGTTTCCCATCAAGTAGTAGTGATTTAAGGCAATATTCGGCATCCTGGTGTTTGAGAATCAGTTGATTGTGTGTAATTAGCCAGACTCAGGAATGCATTAGCAACACATCAGTGAGCACTTTTTCTCTGTCATCAGCTGTGACTTCCTTGTTCAAAGTTGATGCATGAGTTTGAGGCAGAAGTGCTTATCTGGAGAACTGAGTAACAAATGGGATATGTAACTTCCTATCTGAAGGTTACTGATTTGAATCTAGCCTTAATAATGAATAATGTTGTAAAGTTATCTAAATATCAAACAGGAAACTGTAAATGAGAGTAGATCCAGAATGAAAAGGTATATTCCCTACCTACCTGGTAGGCACATTATTTTCTTTCTTATGTGAAGCTACTCAACAGATGTTTAATTTCTGTATTAGCTTGTTTATTGTGCTGAGACTCTGTAAGGAAAAAAACCACGCCGTATGTTGTTGCCAGAGAAGCAGAAAAAAAGTGTGATGTGCAAATAGAAAACAGTGTTTCCATGGGCTGAGGGGACAGAGAAAGCTTTGGTATTTCTTAAAGTAATGCCACAGATATTATTTTGCATCATCTTGCACCCTCTATGTATTTACAACTATGACCATTCAGACACCAGCTGTGCAAAATTCTAACATTCTGGAAACTGCCTTTTCACAGAGTGCCTTAGTCTATATGAATTTGCCTGCCAGTTCTTCCACATATACTAGCAGATGAGGAATACTGAGGAGATGTTAAGCTTAATAATGTTAGTGATGACTGAGCAGTGAGCACATTAGGAGGATGCACAAAGAAGGAGCCTGGGAGCAGTGTAAGTATCCAGCCACAGAACAACAGTACCGATGTCTGGGAATATGAGTGCTTGAGACTTGCAGATATGCTCAGAAGCAAGAGAGGATAACAGGAGCCTGCCTTCCCTGGCCTGGGCTATGGAGAAAGGGTAAGGTGGAGAGTGCTGTCCTGGACAGAAGGTGGGAGCAATCCCCACCATGATTTGGAGACATAGGAGGAGCTCACATCTGTCAGTAAAATGCTCCCAAGCAGTAAAAGAATGGGAGAGAGTGACGTATGTTCCAGAATCCTGCACCCAGTCTGCATATGTGCAATGAACTTTATAGGCACTACAAGCAGTCAAGGAGAAAAACATGCATATCAGAATTATCAGAGAGAGAGAGCAAAGGAGAGCAGAACAGGTCCTGAAGATAAAGCCTTGATAAGGTATGAGTTCCTCTTTTGCAAAGTAATCATAGGAAGGGAGCCTGCTCACAAGAGATACATATACACAAGAAGAGCCAGAGGAAGACCAAATCCTAGAGCTTATCCAGACCAAGGAAATCTCTTGGGCTATCGGTACAGCAAACAGCTATATGGATACATTCATAGGAAATGCCTCTGTGAAAGTTGTATACGTGACTGTGACATCTGACAGCTGTATCTCTGCATGCTGGAAATGACGTATCTGTTCTTGTTCTGCCTTTGGTTGGTCTCTCATTGGTTGTGAGGTTATTTCCCGAAGTGAACATTCAGAATAAAGACAAAGTGACTTTTGAACCCCTTTCACAGTAGAAGTTGTCTCACACGTGTCACAGTACAGTCACTGAAAAGGGAAAAAAAGGTGCAGCACAAAGATAAAAATGGATGTTAACACCTTAAAAAAAGGATTAAGGAAAGACTACTTAGCACCTGACCATGCAGTGCTGCTTCCTTTCTTTATTATTCTCAGATCAGTTCAATACATTTTCATTTTTGTTTTGCTCCTTCTTTGTGTACTGAACACCTCACCATGTACAAATGAGTCTATAAATGGACACTGAACATTTTAGCTGAGAGGAGGCCAACTGCTGAACTGCTTGTTGATAACATAATCACTATACAGTAGGCTGGCTTGAAGATAGCATTTAAGATATGAAAGGCATCTAATGTGTCTTCGAAAGCTACTTGACATTTGCATTTTGCCTTACTAGTCACTAGTGCATGCTACCTACATCAGTTCTCACTGGACTCCCCTGTGCCACCATGAAACATACTTCAATCTAGTGAGTCTAGTTAAAATCCCAGTTACACTGAGAAGCAGACTGAAGCATTGGTGAAAGGAGAAAAGAGTCTGGGTGGAAAGCTATTGAACCCATAGAGAATATGCTACATTTGCAACAGAAAGCAAAGATTTAGTCCTAAATACAGGAAGTGACCTGTTCTGCAGCTGTGCTGTAATCAACTGCTCAATGAATACTATTTCATTTAGCTCATGAATATAGATGCTGAATTCCTTGGGGCAACTGATTCTATTAAAACAAAGCATATGCACAACCACCACTAAAAGCAGAACTCTGCTCAGTTTCTGATGGTTTGACTTTATTCACTAGGGGGAAATGGCAGCCTCAGAAGGTAAGGATGCTGACAATAGGGTTCCTAAGATTGCATTAGTTTTGCCTTAGTAAATACAGACTTTTAAGAGAGTGGTAATGAATTTATGTACTTGGGCAGTTGATTTGAGACCTTCCACATCTCTTAATTTTGAGGCAGCTGGTGAGAGAGTTTTTGCTCTGACTTCATTATGGAAATTACTATACAGTGGGATGATTATGATGCTTAAAGTTAAGCATTGTGCATAAGTGCATTCTGGGCTGACTGACAACAGAAGAAGTTGGGAAACTGACCTTGAGAAGATAATCTCAAAATAGACAGAAATTTATTTCTTCTGTCTTTTGTTTGCATTATAAAAAAGCTATGTAATTCACACTATATAGAAAGTAGGACATCAATCATAACAACAAAATGCAGCAATATAAAGTGTGCAAACAGTGAATGATGAAGGGAAAGAGTCATTAAAAGATCAGGATATGACCACTGGAAGACCCTATCTAGCCAAGATGCTTTTAAGTCTTTTGGCTCCACAAAATACTACACTTCTGGCAAACATAGACAAAGCTTCTTCATACGTATAAAAAAAGTTAAAAGTTGAAGAAACCTACCAATGGGAAAGCCAAAGGAAGAACTTCCACAGTTTCCATAGGAGCAGGAGGGATTTCTCTTTTGTGGCTCTTGAAAACCTTTTGTGTTTTTTCTCTCAAGGGACAAGAAAATTGTTTGCATCTGTTACAGGATGTATTTATTCAGCTTTTTAGTTTTATTCATATTTATTTCTCAAAGTATGGAAGACCCAAACCACTGTATGAGCTCTGGGGACAGGCTGTTTGACAGTGCTAGATACTTGCTCGGTAATTTGATGTCTAATTGGGGAAAAGGGTGAGGCTATTTTGTATTTGTGTGTTATCATTATAGTTTTGATAATAGCGAAATTGTCATTGCAAATGCAGCCTTTCTTCTCTATGTGAAGACAGACCAAAGGACTAGGGTGCAGGAGGAATTGCATTTCTGTCCTCTTTGGAGGACAGAAATTGAATTCAGTACATAGAGGATGGAAATTAAACAAATTATTATGTTCAGTAGTAAAATTTGTAGTGATTTTAATTCTGCATGTGTGAAGCTTGATAGAGGAAACCACTGAAGGAGATGACTTAGCGGAAGAGTCTGTGTGTTGCTCCTGTTTCAGGGAAGTTTTTTAATGAAGTAGGGATACCTGTGTGGCATAATTTTCTTAAGCACTTAAGCATTACGAGCTCCTTGTCATGCTGGTCTGTGTGTTTGACAAAGTAGATTTGGACATACCTGAGGTGAGAGGGCATGTCAGCTGTTACTGTCTGTAGCTGAGAAAGTTTTTTCCAGTAGAGGAAAGATTCATTGCAAGCAAGAGCCTGAGAGCATTGTAGCTCGGGAGCAGAGTTTTATATGGAAAGGTTTGTGCCATGTGCAAGTCTTTGGGGATTAAAGACACTCTGGAAGTAAACAATCCAGACCCACATTTCTGTAACGTTCCCCATGTGGGAAAGGGATGGCAGCTGTAGTTGCATTACACTGTTCCCATCTAATCACTATCTCATCAGTGCATTGAGCATTCAAGTGCCTTAGCAATGCCTTCCTTTACTAACACATATTAGACTGTGAGACAGATGTTTATGTCATGTTATTTTATTCCTCATCAATCAGCAGTTTCCCAAACATCTTATTTTTAACTTATTTACTAATGAGTGATAAAACCCACTGTGCCTACAGCGATGTTTGCACAGTAGGTCATGAGATAGCAACACACACACTTAGTTTTATTTCTTTTCATGTTTACCCCAAATCAAATCCTTTCCTAATGTCTATGTCCTTGTTTAAACCTAAATCAGATCAGGGTATTTGCATTCTTTCAGTTGTTTCCTTTTAGTTATGGTCACAACATTTTGTCCACTGAATTCTTAGCAGCTTGTAGCAGTCTTGGAGACCAAGTCAAATAAGTTACCTAGAGGCTATATGTCGGGATGCTGGAAATTAATTTCTGATTTCTTCTGGCTTCCTTAGTCTGCGTTAATTCTGATTTGTTATGAAGTGGATCAAAACTAATAGGAAGTGAAGCTTCTTTCAGCTAAAGTAAGTAATGGGTTTGAGGTGAAGGGTTTGGGTTTGAAGATGCCACGAGGCAAGATGGCTTTTAAATTTTAGAGTGACATATGCAAAACTCTGTAGTCTTGAAACACATTGCCTCATATTATCTATTTGCATAGCCCTACCCCTACAGAAAGCCAAGAAAGGATTTGGTTTTGACCAAATGTGCAAGTTCACAACAATGGCGAAGCCAGAGTTGGAAAAAGGACATGATCTAGGGTGTGCGAACGACCTTAGGAGGAGTGGGGAGTAAAGAAGGACTACATTAATGTGAACAGTTATTGAGAGGGGGATTGTAAAGACACCATTTATCAAATCTGTTGAAGAAGAAACAAAGAAAACTGTCATGTTAGAAACACCGAAGTGTATGGAATACCAATGTAATTTTCTTGAAAGCTGATGTAGATAACAGGAAAACAGAGAGAGTAGATGTATTGAAAGGGTATTAAGACTGAGAAGGCAGACTGGATACTATATTCGTAAAACCATAAGTCTAGAATTAATTAGCCACTGCATGATAGCAAATTAAAAATAAAACACTGTACAAACTGAATTGTCTTTTCCTCTGTGGAAGTTCCAGTGTTTCAAAGGTACAGCATCTGAATTACAGCACCCTGGTACTTCCCAGAGTATACTAAGCTCCTATGTTCATTTTCTTGAAGGGAAAATTAAGGCTTGCAGTGTCTTTGTTTTCTTTAATAATTCAGTATGCTGCAGCTTTGTGCACCTGCTGCTGAGGGCAGTGTCAGTGATGTGTGCTTCGCTCCTGGGTGCTGGGGGTTGTATTCATTCATGGGTCTTCCTGGAGTTTATTTTACAGCCTTTGACTTGCTTCTGAAGAACACCTAGTGGCTTGCATCAGTCCACTTTACCTTGGCTGCTTTGCTTGTCTGAACTGAAATGTTTGACTGACTACAATAAACTCTGTAAATGTTCTAGCTAATTAATGTCTGCCATGACAAGATGGGTGATTATGGTTTCTGAGTAAATTAGTTGAAAGTAACTGTGTAAAACAGTGGAGAGAGTAGCTGATGGTTATTTTCAGTGTGACTGCTCCTCTCCTCCTTTGCTCACTTTATCATGTTAGAGCTTGTCTGCACAGAATCTTGCACCATAGCAGCCAAACTTTCTTTTTTCCCTCATGTTATTTAAATGGATAAAAATGTAGCATATGGACTGGCCTTCATTTTGCATCTTGCATATTCTTTTCCTCCAGCCAGGGAGTGAACTGCCTTTGCAGGAGATTGTCTGTCCAAGGTATGGTCCTCACTGAGGAAGCTCAAGAGCACATTTATCAGCTGCTATCCTTCAGGGACTCGTTATTTCTTATGTGTATCACTGCACACTGTAGAGGCGTGAGGAGGGAAATAACACCCAGGCCACCAGAGCTCCTGTGATTAATGTGGGATTACCCTGGGTAAGTGTAATGAGGTTCCATCTCCTTTGAGGAAGGGCTGCAGGGGCAGGTTGGGACCAGCAGGTGGGTAGCTGTGCACTAGATGGATTAGCTCAGTGTAGCTCACAGCAAGGCCAGGATGTAGACAATACTTGATCAACCTTGTGCCAGATACCAACAAGCAGTCTATTGTAGGAGGATGAATCTGAACCCTAAGGATATACCTGAGCAAGGACACTATGAAAATTGAAGGGACTTCTTTCTTGTCTTTTTTATAAAGAGAGATATAACTCCCCAAGAAGAAAAAAGTCACTTTTTCATTCTGTTTTTAGAAGTTTTGGGATTTTTTCTCTGGCTTCAAATACATTTTGCAGCTATGGTGGAAGATTTTCTCACATAGTTCTGTTTTTTTACTGCCTGACTATAAAAGACCTTGATATCTACTTTCAGCCATTCCTATAAAAGTGATCAGTATAGCAAAATCCCAGTATCTTCTTTGTAAAGTGCCAGTATCTCCTTGAAATCTGACTTGTCCTCTAGTAGGTGGTATTTTTTTCAGCCTGAGTGCACTGCAGAGAGTTCATTACCCTCTTTGCCTAATCTGAAGTAAGCAGGCAGGAAAGATCCACCAGTTCCAGCGTGTCTCAGTGCAATGTGTCTGCTTCTGGCACCTCGCTTCTCATTACCAAGCTCTGTTCTAGCCTGAAAAGAAAAATGCTTGCACTTCAAAATACTTCCCAGCCCATTTTCAAACTCTACATTTATTATTTTCATCATGTTTAATAGCACAGCTCCTCATTTGCTTGCCCTTTTATTGCTGTTACAGTAACATGGGCTGTGACTTCGTTTGACTTTTCTAAGTAGGCAGTATCACCTTTAGTTAACATTTAGATGGGAAAATGTCTGAGGCTGTAATGATTGTTCAGAATGTGACAGATTTCCATCTAAAACGAGACTGAGAATATATTGGAAAGTCATTTATAAGAAAATGTTCGCTCATCAAAAAATAATATTTTCAAGTGAAAATGGCAGTTCAAGTAAAACCCTAGTAAAACAAACAGTTTAGATCAAAACAGGAAAAACAATTCATGGTGTGTGTAATAACATGGTACCTAATGTCCTCACTGTGTAAGTGCATGAATTCATTAGTCAGGTCTTCCTACCTCTGTTCTTCCGCACTCACTGCATATTAAATTCTTTGGTGTAGCAATTTGACCCTTGCAAGCTCTAAATGAATAATCTATTTGCCTAAAGGTCAGTCTCCTTTCTGCATATACAAGCTCTCAATTGGTCTTGTAAAATAGGACAGTTCCAGCAGGAAGGATTTGGTGAACTGCCCTATAATGATAGCAATGTGGAACAGGATGGAGAAGGTTTAGGTTATGTCCTTACTCTGAATTAAACAGGGAAAGGACTGTGATTTTGCAAGGGTGGCCTTAACCACTGTGGTGTGGAATCCCATGACTTTTTCCCAATCTTTCCTGCTAGAGCTGTGCTGAGTTGTAAGAACTATGAAGGATCAATAGCTTGGAGTACTGAAAAAGCATCTTCTTACACACTGTAATCTAAGAACAGATTTCTCTACCAATATAGCTGTTTCAGTCATGGGTATGTGTGAGCCAGTATGTCTTTCTGGCATGACTCCTGCTTTCTATGAGAGTGTCTTACACAGTTTGTTTTCATCCTTCTAAGAGAAATTACTAGATGTATATAGAATAACATCCATACAAGCTGAATTTATTATCCAAATTTTATTGCTACAACTTTATATCTGGTCAAACCAAAGCTGGTTCAGTTCAGCTTTCTGAAACTCTAAACTGAGGCCCTGATACAAATTTCTTGTTAGTTTGCATACTGAGTTCTGCTGAAAATTGCATCCTTCATGACTCAAACTCCCAGTTCTTCTGAAACTTATACCAAAACTCACACAGACTTCACAAGATCAGCTTCATCCACTGAAAAAAGGGAAGTAAAAAAATGGAATTTGAGAAATATTTGGTTTATATTTCCATTGCTTTTAGCTCAGTTTTGTCAGGTTCCAAAGGTTATGTACTTCATTATATTAGAATGGAGAGATTTCAATCTGACCTTGTAATTTAATTAGCAATTCTATTGATGATGTGCTGGCCAGAGCTGGAGCTTTCACTGTGTAAAAGCCTAGAAGATAGGGGGCTAATGTGTATGTTTCAAACACTGACAGCTAGATAGGCATGGAGCCAACCAAAGATTGTTGGTAAAGACACACTGGGAGAAAGAAAAGTGTAACACAGTACAGTTCAAGTCCAGGAATGAGGTTGAGAAGCAGGCATGGACCAAAGGCTGACCCAAAGAGAGAGGATCAAGATCAACAAAGAGCCTTGAAGTTCTCCGACCCATTTTCAGAAAGGTCTAGAAGAATGAACTGCTCATGATAACCAATTTGCGTAGAAAGCAAGAAACTTAACACCAGGGCAGGGAAACCTATCTATAAAAAGGTACCCCCACAAAACCTGCATGCATTCTGCCAGGACCTTGGACACCCCATCGAGCTGGATCAACACTGGAACCAGGACTAGGGACCTTCCTACCTGCCTGCCTGCCTGCCTGCCTACCTGCCTGCCTTCCTCCTGCCTTCCTTCCCTTTCTTCCTTCCTGCCTTCCTCCCTCTCTCCCTCCCTTCCTTTCCTTTAATATCTCTCTCTCTTCTCTTTCACTCTACCCCTTATAGAAAATCCACCACGTGTTTAATCTAGAAGATAAGGGATTAATTCATACCAATTTCCAGGGCAAGTGTATAATTTACTAATAAAAGTTTTAAAGTTTTTGTGGACCCTCTGACTTCTGTCACTCCTTTTTGACCAGGGGTATCTATGAATCTTGCATGCTCCCTTCCTCTTGGAGATGGGACACTACATACTGCCATAACTCGCTTGGTTAGGCAGAACTAAAATAAGGAAAAAGGAGATGTTAGACACTGAGGACAGCAGGTGTTACTAGGATTACACACTGGGAAAAGAACTATTGAGTAATTTTTCTATATTGAGTAACTATTGAGTGATTTTTCTATATAGTTTGTTAAAGTGCGACTGGAGGTTCTTTGGCAGTTCAAGTTGTTGCTGAGAGTCCTAAAATGTAAGTCATGGTTAACTTATTGCTCATTTTAGTTTATACATACTTAGCAGTAGATGTGCTTCTAAAAATACAAGTATCACAGGTATCTAAGTGCACCTCTGGAGGTTTTCAGTGAGCTTAGTCTTTGTTCAGGGGAGGGAATTGCTATTTTGTGCCAGCTGAAGGTTCTATTAGGAAAACTTTGCAACAGTAGGGATAATGAAGAAATAGATGGAGCTTGTAGAGGTCTTTAGGAATTAGTTGGACAAACATCTGTCAGGAATAGTTAAAGTATGTGAAGGTGCAGTGAATGACTGTCCAAGGTATCTCCACCGGAACTCACATCCAGTTCCTAACCTAACATGTATTCTAATCAGCCCTTCAGAATGGCACACGGATGGTGCTGATGTCATTCTTGAGACTTACAGTCATGGAATTTGCCCCTCTGGGCAGCTGCAGAGGAAATACATGTGTTTTTCCACTCCAGTGTTTAGGCTTCCTAGAGAACTCATAAAATATGTATCTTACAGAGAAACATACCTTTGCTTTGTTTTGTTGTTTTGGGGGGGGGGTTGGCGGGGATTTTTTTTGGTTTTTTTTTTTTTTTTGTGGGGGTTTTTTTTGGGTTTTTTTTAGTGGGTTTGGTTTTGGTTGGTTTGATTTTTATTTCCCAGTTAGTTCTTTTTTTCTGCCAGCCTCCCATCTTTGCTAGTTTTCAGACTACTTGAAGATTCTTGCTCTGGTCCAGCAAAAGCATATCATGTCTCCAGTTGGTTTGCTTTGGGAGTCAAGTTGGGTTGGAAACTTGGGATGCTACCGACAACCACTGGGATGCTGGCTTTGTTCTTTCTGCATCACTAAAAGATTTCTTGGGGGTTGCCCTGAAGCGACATCACTCATCTGTATTATCCTTTAAAAGTATTTTAGCAGCTTGGGCTATATGTGATCTTTGTTTAAAACTTCCTAAGGAAGAGAGCTTTCTAAACATCCATTGCACTGCCTCCTGTTACTTTTTAACACTTAGTGAATGAGATGAGCTATTAATAATTTGTACTCTACTTTTCTTACCATAAATAAGTGAAAGCTCTCCATCATGTGCTAAATACTGTGAAACATTGTGATCAAAGGAATGAGCATATTAGCCTCAAACTTGCCTGACGCTCATTTCAATTCTGCTGCTTTAATAGCATCTTTTAAATTATCCCTCCATTTTTTAAGCTACAGGTAGTTTTTTGTCACACTCATTCCCCTTTCTTTTCTAGTGCACTCTTTTTCTTTTTGTCATCGTTGTCTAAACTGTTTGAATAGAATGTCATTCATTTGTGTCATTATTGGAAATACTAACTGTGTATCTGTCATGCACTTCCCACACTAGCAGTGAAGTTTGAACACTTAAAGGATGGTTAAAGGAATAGTAACAACATATGGGTCTGCTGAAGTGCCTCATACAGAACACAGATATAGTGTCCCTACATGACTGCAAAGAGGGTTTTCAGTCTCCCTCTTTCCTTTGGTTTCATTCTTCCCAATTCTTCAAAGGAGAAGGTGCTGGTGGTGTCCCAGTGTGATTAGTGAATATGACTGTATTGTTAGTGCAGGCAATACTTCATCTTACTCTCTAGCTATATATCAACATCTATAAATAGATCATCTTGATACCTTTTCAAGATAGGTAGCGTTCTGGTGATTTTATTTGATTTGCACTTCTTCAGAAAGGATAATTATGATAAATGTTTCCATTACCAATTGCTAGTGCTTTGGGAAAGGAAGAAGCCTGTGATTGCATTTAGCTCCTGTAGACAGCAGGAGAACTTTAACTAAAACTAGATGTGCTTTGGTGTTAACTGTTTCTTTGGCAGAAATTAGTACTCACTGTAGTCTGACTTTTCTGTGTACACAGCATTTGAGCCAAATGGACACAGTATTAACACTGAGTGAGGGCACTACAGAAGTCACAGAAGTTTGAACCAAAAGGCTTTCTTGCTCCATTACTCTCTAGGCTGCAGTTTGTCTGAATGAGACTCTGACTCTCCAGTTTCTATCAATGCTGTCTTTGATATTTCTGATATGACACCTCTCAAAATCCTTGGCTGACTTCTTCCACTCCTGCTACCCCACTCACTTATAAGGCTGTCTTCTTCCTTTTTCATCAGAGATTCTTCCAGCAGGAAGTCATAGCAACGTAAATCACAGATCTATTCAGGGGGATTGTAGCAACAAGCCTGTCTACTAGCTCTTCCAATCGGGAGGCCTGTACAGGCTTTAGAGATTGGAGCAGGTCCTTCATAATTGTTTTTAGCATTTGAGTCAGGAAACCCTTTTGGTTCACCTGAATTAAGCTTGACTATATAGGTGGTTGAATTTTTAGATACTCTTAGTCGTATGCAGTAATAGCAACACTGCAGTAGTACTCTCTAAATATTTCCAGTAGCCCCAGCTAGACTATTTCTATTGTGCAGTCTGATTTAGACCTCACAGAGCATACTAGGATATGGTGTTAAGGGACATGGCTGGTGAACACCAACATTATTCTTGGGTAGTATTGTAAAGTACTCTAGTACACAGGTCTTCTAGCTGTTGTGGAAGAAAGGGCTTTAAATGAACCTTACCTGGGCAAGTCTCTTGAAACCACTGTGTGACTTCTGTCCCTGCAGTGGCTTGCTATCTGCAGCAGAATCACCGTAGTGGTTAACCTCCATCAGTCAGTTTATACATCTGGAGTCTGGCATCCTTTTCAAAGCTACTTACATTGGCCTGCTTTCTTCATAGTCAGGGTATGGCACAAGGGGCTTCTAATAATGTTTACATAGAAAAGATTAGAGCAAGGTGATTCCCATTTACTTTCTGGTTAATACTTGGTGACTCAGCTGGTTATCCCATGCAGATGAACTACATTTATCATAGCTGAAAGTTTTCCATGTGCAGAATTTATAACTCTCTGTCCCGAAGGCTGAAGGTCTTTTTGCCTCCTTTCAGATGTCTGAGACACTTGAATGACACTTTGCCCATTGTGGCTGGCTTATGTTCTTCCTCTGTTGCAAGACTGATCAGCACTGCAAATTAGTCTGGTTTTCCAAAAGGCACAATTACATTGGTAATTTTTCACTTTCTGTGTTTAATGCATCACTTAATTTGTTCAAATTCTATGTTATACCAAAATACACAGATTACTGAGATTACAGTATGCATACATATCAGCTTAATTGTACTTTGCTTATTTAATTTTGTCAGTCACCTGACCCATATGTGGCTGTTTAAGTGTCTGCAATGCCATGAAATTATTCAGTGGGACCAGCTGCATATAAACACGAATGGGCTTGAGTCTTCAGTAAATGCTCCTCAATATCAGTGCCATGCATATACATAGCCTCTATTTGCCTTGAACTCTTTCAGTACTCCTGGCTTCTAGTGACAATTTTTATGTACTTTGACTAGATCTTCTAAGTGCAGACTGCTCTTATTCACTGTTTACACCTTTGTACTTCATGATTGCACTTAATTAAGGATTTGCGATTAATTTCTATACAAAAAGGATGAAATTTCTGAAGAGCAGGTTTGTTTACATAGTTTTGTACCAGATCCTGAAGAAATGTAATCAGCAAGGATTCAGTAAAATTGTCCTATTGCTACAATTTCTTGTAACACAAACTTTGAATGTCCAAAGCTTGCCTCTTATGAATCACCCAGCTCTACATTTTTACTCATTAAAAAACTGTAAAGAAACTTGCAATACATTTATCATGATTAGTTCTCTAAAGATGCCAACACAATTCCATAGTGACTTGCATGTAAATAGTCTTAATATCACTGAAATTCTGTTGTACAGGGATGAACATTGAAGCCTTCCTATAGAATAATGAAGAAAAAGGAGCCACATCCTTTTGTTTGGGAAGATCACTTCAGATCTGAATCACATCACTTGTCACTGTATGCTTTACTCATTGTTCAGCTAACATCTTATTGCCTCATATAATGTTGTACAGATCTGTTTGTAAGACCTGTTTGTAGGCACATGACAGATGCAGTTTTAAAGGCTGACTTGGAAAATAAAAAGCAAGAAAATTTGTAGAATATATTATATCTTTTGTGGATGAACTTTTTAGAGCAAGGTCATGGCTACTTTAGTTGCAGGCTGTGTTTGAGACCCCTCCATTATCAGAGAAAAGCAAAAGAAGGTTTGGTAAGTAAGGAGGGGGATTCTCCTAGCAACATCCAAGGCTAGAAAGGCTTATTTGGTCCTGACAGCTCTTCAGTGCCTGGCTTCTCATAAGCCAAGGATTCACTTCTGTGATGGTGGGGAATGGCACAAAGAGCTCACTAGAAACAGGAACTTCAAGTGACTTCAGTCTGTTTTAAGCAATACTATCTTTCTAAGGCTGCTCATTTCAGCTATAGTTGAAGCCACACACCTGGTGTCATAAGATGTGTGACAAAAATCTAAGGGGAATGACAAGTGACTCTGCGAGCCAATCCCTTCCTGTGCATGTGTTCCTTCAAAAAAAAAAAATAGTGATCTTTCTCAAGGAATTTTACTTAAAAAAAATATTGTCAAAATTTCTCAGTGAGCTAAAAATTAATCTGAGGGCCACAAGGAGTTCCTCTGCTCATTTCAGGAGGTATCCACATTCAAAGGCATGCAGCAGCCAGAAAGGGAAGCATCATCTTTCTTTATCAGTGCTTCCCTCTCTTCTGAGGCTGGGGAAAAAGGGATGGAGAGAGTCAGGACAGTCATATGGTGCTTTAAAGGAGGCAGTGGATAATTATCTATTCCTTATAATGGATAATTATTATATGTCTTCTCCCTCAATCATTTATCCAAGAGCACTGAGGAGTTTTGGTTCAGTTCTGGTCCTTGAGCAATTCCTGATGCAGCGTGACTGCATTGCCCTTCTACAGTAAGTAAACAGTGTGCTCTCTCTGCTGTTTCTGTACACTAGCAAGAAAATAATTCAAGCTGGGTGACCTGCCAAGGTAACCTTATAAATTTCAGTGACTTTAAAAATTTCATCAACCTTAACCATATGTGCTGAATGCCCCCAACAGCTGCAGGTTAAAAAGGGCATTCAACACATAATTACCTCAAAATTGACTTTTTTTCTGTTTAGTGCCCATGAGTCTATCCTTGACATGGCAGGCTGGCTCCTATTCAAGTGATGATCCAGCATGCTGCATGCTGGTGATGCAGCAGTCTCCACTGAGCCCACTGAAGCATGGGACAAGCTGTGGGGACAGGGGGAAGAGGTGCTGCTCTATATGTTGCCTTTCACATTTTATTTATTTTTTACTTGTTTTTTTGTTTTTTTTTCAGAAATTTGTGCAAAAATACATCCAATTTTTGTTTTTGGTTTTCAATGGCCACTTAATAGTCTCTGCCTGCAAATAAGTCGTTTTGAATAAGGCTTCTTGGACAATTGCAGCTTTACTCATGGTGGCAGCTGGGCAGACCTGGCTCACACTTAGGAAAGTGGGGACTGAATCAGTAGTCCTTTTTGTATGAGAATTGTGCATCCAAGTTGCTGGCTTGAGTCTCTGCAGTGATACTAAGAGTGGGATTCATCTGACTAACGCAGATGTCTGCATCAGTTATTTGTCTGGGCCCTTCTTACAGTTGATGGAGAGCAATACACACTTTCAGGGTGCAATTTATTGCATCCTAAGAGTGCATCTTTGGTAACCAAAATGGGGGGATGATTTGTTACCCTGAAGGGCCAGTTTCTAGCAACTTTTTTGGCTATTGGTGGATATGTCTGCAGATGTCCTAAGTAGGCAAGGTGACCTTGGGGGCCTGATGAGAAAACTAAAACCAATTCCTGAAAATGGCTGATGCCTGAAAAGAAAACAAAAATCACTTTTTTTTTTAAAGTCTTTGTAATGTCCCATAGCCTGTGACCTTTATTAAGACTTTGTAGGAATGCAGTGGCCCATGAGAGGAGTTAGTGCAGTTAGTGCTGCTACTATTTTTTTTTGGTCTCTGATAAAGTTGGGAAGATCAGCATTCATGTGAGGTGCTACTTGTTCCTTGTTAGGAATTGTTTTTTTATTCCTAGCAGGTCTTCTTCAAATAATGTTCATGAGTCTGACTTTGCCATTGCAATCACATATTGATTACATTCAACATTTCACTCAGTTTTTAAACTTAAGTAATCTGTCACCGTCTATAGATAACCGTATTTCTAAATATTGTTCGAATCAAAGGTTTTTTTGTATTTAATATAAAGTTTTATCTGATACAATGAAAGAACTTAATTCTATGCTTGCATTACTATCCAGGAAAAGGCCTTGTTTATACAGAATACTTACTGACATAGCAAATGTATCCACACTTTAAATACCAGGAACCATAATCTATTGCAAATAGTATGCAGGCACAGTGGTACATAATCAATTAGTTGTTTTTACATTACACATGCAGACTCTACATTTCCTGAAGTGACACCAAAAGACAAGCTTTAGTAAAAATCTTGTAATTAAAGTAGAAGTTCTGCCTAATGCAAAGTGCTAGCTGCTGTTTTATCAGCGTAATGAATAGAATGAGAAGAGATTGCCTCCATAATGAAACTCCTGCACTGACTAAAGTTCAGTGCTATTTCAAACCAACAGCAAAGCCTGTAGGTAGTCATCAGTTGGTGGAATCGACAGTGCTAATGTTGTAAAGCTGTGAGGGCTTTGTATTTTCATAACCATTGCAGTGCAGCAGAAACATAGGTCTAATTTCCTGTGATTTCTCATGTTAGTGCTTGAAAGCTGGTTTTAATAAAAGAGCCATGCATCCTAAAAATTGTAGTGCTGAGTTATAATTTATTTATCAGTGGTTCCTCTAAATCTTGATGGTTTTTTTTCCTAGGCTTTTGTACTTAAAAGGAGAGGAGCACCCTCTCCTTTTTAAAAGCACCTCGTCGTAAAGGGTGCACTTTGCAGGTGAGGAGGTATTTTTTGTTTTAATGAAAACTATCATTTTTTTTCTGTTTGTATTCTGCCTTCACATTCCTTCTTTTCAATGATGGTATGATTATAAATCTGATAAGCTGGCTTCTGTTCTGCCTTATAGTCAAATGGACAGAATGTATTTTTTTTTATCTTTCATGTATTTTCTGATAGTATATCTAGGAAAAATGCTTAATGAGTAAAAACATGTGACACAGGTTTAGAAAAATGTGGGTCTTAGTGACTTAGCCACAAGCTTCCTGGTTAGATCCCTTGACATCTCCTGGGTTTGTCCCCTTGTTGCTGAAATGAGGTAGTGATACCTACCTTTCAGGTGAGAAACTTTTTTATCATTTTGGTGAAAGATTTGAGAGGACAGAAATTAAGCCTGCTACCCTACTGTACTCCTTTCCCTATCAGTGCTGGGCTGAGCAATTTTAAGAAGAAGATTCTTTGTTCTTTTACAGTTACCAATGAGTTCTGTTTGTAAAATAGGAACAATAGTATTAGATTTCTGTTGATGAAATGTGCTCTGAAAAAGCTAAATATGATTAACTATTCAAATCCCATTAGCTGAAAAGTGATGCATTTTCAGGAGATTTCCACTGTGGCCAGAGCTATGAAGTGTAAATTCCAAGAGAATTAATATGAGTATTAAATTCAAGGATGTCCTACAGTTATAATTGTGGTGTAGCTGGGTATCAGGATTGTGTCTGTGTGCACACCCAAATTAGTAATTTGTATACTGTATAGTATATAGTATGTCTAGGAGCTCCCCAGTTAGTCACGTATGTAGGTGAGACAATGGATTAGCTTGAGACAATGGATCAACCTCAGACACTGTGATTGACTTAACTCTAAGCCACCTTCACAACAGAATATTTGACTATTTGGTGCAGGAGTTCTCCAGGTGGGAATTTTAGTACTATAAATTCAACCAGGCAGCTCCTGGTCTGCACCAATTTGTAGTCACTGCTTTTGTCCCTCCACCTGCTTATTAACATCCTGAGTGGAGAACCTGGTCATATGAGACTCCTCTGGTAGTTCCTTTTGCAGAATTGACCAGATTGTACCTAGACAAGACACTTGTCCATGATCAGTAGGAATTGTTCCTGCGGATGCAGAAAATGGTCTTTCAGGATATCTTTTGAATGTAGGCAAGATATTTAGGGGATGCTTTTTAGGTAATTTAAGGTATTGCATAGTGAAGAATCATGTACATGCTGGGGTGTCATGTAGGACCATGAGCCAGCTAGATACAAGAATGTAGCAGACTGGGGAGTCTCACATTTCCTTTACAAGCCTCTTTAAAACTGACAGCCTCACAAAAATAATTTGAAATTTCTACACTGGAGTTTTTGAGTGGAGTTCTGTTAGAGAATGTTCAATGAGCCCCCTATTCAAACTGGCTTTTAAGGAAGTGGTGAGATCCCAGAGAAATATATTCCTGGGTAAGCTTCAAGTTGGGTGTGTGGCTGAGAAAAGAGCTGTTTTGGTGAACTGTCCCTAACTCACTGATCAGAGTTTCTGGTGGTTTAAGAGAGCTGTACTTGGCACTGACTCTTTGGTTACACTCAGAAAGTTTGAAAGAAATAAGTTTTGACAACAAGGCAAGCAGCATTTTGATTTTTCAGCGAAGGTGAAGAAGCCTTTGTAAATGAATACACTTAAATATTCCATTTTGGTTTTCCTCCCAGCAATATTTCCTTTTATAGATGCAGGAAATATCACTGCAGTCAAAAATACCTCAAAGAATATGTGAAAACTTTCTAAATGCAACACCTTGAAAACTTACTCAAACCTGCTAGGAGATACATTATGATTTGCTTTTTTTGGAGTGACAATGAGTCACTTATGTCACAAGGGAAGTTAGAGTTTGCAGTTCTATTTCTGGGTTATGGGGTCTTGTATAAACTGTAGTGCAGTCATTTGATGCTGTAAGTGCAGAACATTTTGGCCTAATAGGATTTATTTTTCCATCAGTTGCACTCTTTGCATTGCAAACTTCAGAGCTGTTAGGATCAGGCAGCTTTTTTATTATAGCGTATTAATTACTTACTATTTAAATATTTGGGTGGGAGGTACTATGTAGACAGACTTAGCTGATTTCTCTTTAAGACTGCCTGCGATGAATCAGGTAAGTGTTTTCTTAACTCTTGAAAAATTGCCTGCCAGGGCAGACAGTTTACTTGAAAAACCTGAGCCAAAGTAGAGGAACACACTAAGATGAGCATAAAATAAAGAGAAGCTTAAACATTTTATGGGAATCATAGAAAACTGCAGACTTGACATTTTACAGTGAGGAATACAAAAATATTTTGTATGATTTGTGGAATGACAATACCCTGGCTTTAAAATAGAGGGGATATCATTGCAGTCAGAAATAGCTCATGAGTGGATTGGACTTTTTAAATGCAATATATCCAGCAGTAGAAAATCAAGCATTGAATAAATACACTTGAGCTGTCTCACCACAATTTTGTGAACCATGTACAGTGTCTTGTAGGAGAGGGGAGGTGTGGCTGGTGATGAAATCTCAATTGCTAGTTTTGTACCTATTTACTGTAAAAGTCACCCAAGTAACCAGCTGATAGCAAGGATAGACAGCACTATGCCATCTAGCAGTTTTCTGTCCCTCGTGTACTTTTCACAGAACAAACCTCTCTAGATGAAAACAGGATAACTTTGGAGAGGAAAGGGTGGTGAGGGTGGTGAACAGGTTGCCCAGAGAAGTTGTGGATGCCTTATTCCTTGAAGTGTTCAAGGCCAGGTTGGATAGGGCTCTGAGCAACCTGATCTAGTGGAAGGTGTCCCTGTTCATGGCACGGGGTTTGGAACTAGATTATCTTTTCAGTCCCTTTTAATTCAATCTGTTTTATGATAAAAGAACAGAAGAAAGAAGCAGGAAAAGCTCTGCTGGACTCTGGAGCATGAGAAAGCAGAAGTAAAAGGATCGGGATAGGTCAGATGACTATAACTGCAGTGGAGTGACTGTATCTGGTTTGTAAATGCATTATCTGACAAAATGTACGCTCTATTCTCAGTGAGGTTACAATGGCAGTGTAATAAAATTTGCACTTACATTAAGATGCCGCCTTCATCTAATAGAGAAAGTCAGTTAATCATCCTGATATGAAACACACATAAATTTATTAAAATTTCATTTTATATGATACAGTCGTAATTCAAGAGTGAAACCCTCTATACATCATTTAATGAAACAGTTTTAAAAACATATGACTTAACTGCTGTTCTGTCCTTCTGGATCTTGTGGCAGGTAGGAGGAATGAGGTGGCAATAGTTGCCGTAACCCTGCTGAGCACCGTCATCATTCTCAAACCAACCACAACCTCCATGTGGAGGAGTGTGTGAGTAGAGACATGAATAGGAGTTTAGGCAATAGGGTAGCTTGAGTGACTGACACTAGGCAATAGGGTAGCTTGAGTGACTGACACCACTGAGTAGCTTTCCAGCTGTTGTAATAAGAGCTAAATTATGCATTAGTAAGGTGTGTGGCTGAAAGAGGCTGGGATTGAAGAGCAGTATGGGATCCACCAAGAACATGCTCTTTTTATTGGGAGTCCCCTCCAACTGAAAATCCTAAATGGGAGATATATCCTGCCTCACTTTTAATGTGGAGAGAGAAGGGAAGAGGAATTTAGCCTTGGTTTCTGTTTATAGAATACATTGAAGCTTTTCTTACTTTGGAGAGAGCTGGTGTCTTATAAAAGTGAAGGTGTTGATGTGCAAGGCTGTAGTTCTGTCATTCAAGAAGTAAAGCAGATTGCACTCTTAAGGAAAAGCTTTGCATGTAGAGCCCTCTGATCTATTTGACTAAAGGATATTTTCCAGAAAGTCATACAGTCTTTATCTGAAATTTCAATAAATGGAGTATCTAGCACTTCCTTTCGTAGTTTGTTTCAAAGGTTAATCACCCTCTCTGCTAGAAGTAGAGACATTAATTCTCATTTAAATTTATCTAGCTTCAGCTTCTAGTCATTGGTTCTTGTTATGTCATTGCCCATTCGATTAAATAGGCCTCTAATATTGGCATTTTCTCCCTGAAAAGGTGCAGCTTTGCTGTAATCAAATCTCTTCTTGGTCTTATTTTTAAAAGCTAAACAGTATTAACTTCTTAAGTGCCTCACTGTAACACCTTTTCCCTGCTCTCAGTTAAGTGTTTCATAGGTTCTCCAGGTTTTTTTAATTCTTGTAAGAATAAAATGGCAGAATGCTATATGATGTTCTGATATTGTTCCATAGATGCGATAGAGATCTCTCTCCTAATTGTTGCTCCACTTATCCAACCCAGTGTTACGTTTCATATCTTTGCTGCATTGTCTGTGTCAAATCTTCACCCAGTCCAACTTATTTGACATTTTTCAGAGAAAAGAGACACTGTATTGTTGGAGAAGGGAAGGGAAGAGTTCCTTCCTCTTTGCTTTCCTATCTTTTGTATGGTCTGTAATAAACAAAGAAACTACATTCCAAAGAAGAAAATAAAAATTTAATGTGGCAGTCCAAAGATTAGGGGAGGAACTGCACTTTTAATGGTAAGAAAAGATCTACTATGTTATGTGCTTTTGCTTTACTGCCAGTAGGATACCTGATGGAATTAGTTGTGTTTCAGCCAATTCTTAAGCCCAGTGGGGAGCAGCCACTGAGTTTGAGGTCAAGTTTTCAGAAATAAGGATGATATGATACAATGATCTAAACTCTGAAACCACCCTGTGTAAAAGTATCAAGAAGCCATTTGTGAAATTATTTGGTTACATCTAAGGACACCTTTATAAAGGAGGCTTGTACACTTCTGTAATTATGGAACTGACCATACTGTACACCATTGTATGTGCACTCTTTTCAACCAGCTGTCTTTCATGTCAAATTTTCTTGTCATTTGCTTGTCAAATTGAAGCGTTTGGGTTATTGATTGCTGGTTGTGTTCCATTCAGCTCTCAACAGCACTTTAGCAAAATCTTTTCTAGGTTTTGTGATTGTACCATGTCTGTCTGCCTGTTTTTTCTCAGTGAATATGCTGGGAAAAATTTCATAGTGGTGGAAGGACTTAGATCCTTATCCCTATGCATTTCATGAAGTGAAGTAACTGGGTGGAGGAACTCTGCTTAAAAGGTCTGTATTGTGGGCTCCCCTCAGTAAAAAAGCAAAACAAATGTTTTCGCATATTCTAACTATAAGAAATGGATGTGACTGGAGCTCAAACCTCAGACCAGATGCACAAGAAACAACTTCCGTTCCTTCATGCTTGTTGAAGCCCCAAGCTCACATGAAGCATCTTCTGCTGCATTTTAATTCCTTTCATCCAGTGCATCTATAAGGCATCTTTTTCTGATTAAATTACCTTTTGTCATTTTTTTCTAAGCAGTGCTCTAATTCTGAACAGACGTTTATAAGATACAATGAAAGTACAATTTACTTGGTAATAGTATAAGAGGTAGACATGCAAAAGAACAGACTTTAGGGGTGTTGCTGTGTCAAATTAAGCATGTGGAAGTCAAGACATGTCAGAGGTAAAGCTGTTTCATACTGTTTTAATTTCGTTCTTTCATATGTATGATTTATAATCAGAATATGGACTGGCAGGTGCCTATTATATATATTCATCCTGACACAAACTTATTTTGTGATTATAGTGCACAAAGACCAAAACTCTTTTATGAGGTGGATGAGCTGTTGTGTAGAGAATCCTTCATTCACCAGTTGTACTGTACCATCTTAGCATTTTTAATTTAAATATTAAGAATGTGCTGGGTAGGGGGCAGCTGCCAAAATACAGCACTTCAAGAAGACTCCTTTGCATCCATAGCAGGGACAAGACCTTTGCAGTTCGTGAGGCAGAAGGTTGGTCTACTCTCGGCTAATGAGTAGACCAGCAGCCAGACTGAAGAACTGTTAGGTTCTCTCTTATCCATCTTTCTCTCCTACCAGCAGAACATTGTTGATAGGTCCCTACATTTTAAATTCTGTTCAGAGGCATGCTCCCAGTCTTTTCTTGATCTTTTTCTGCCATTGCCCTTCCCTCCCCAAGGTGGTTGGTGCGCATGGATCAACATGTATGATCTGTTTTATGGAAGTGATACAACATGGCCAAATCTGTGTAACACCTAAATGTGCATGTGCTCCTGACACTAAAGTAACAGCTAAGCTATGTTTTGTTATTCCAAAGCATGATCCTGTTCAGGCTTTTCCATGAAGTGAAGTCTTACATGTGAACTAGGAGAATTTTTGTGTGTGTAGTCTTTGAAAAGACTAGTGCACTAGTCTTTGAAAACCTCAGCCCCAAATATTGAGATTTGATTAAATTGAGAGTACTGAAATTATCATATGAAAGTATGTCACTGCTTTAGAAGAATATATTTCTGCCAGCTATCAATCTAGTAACATAAACTGGTACATATAATTTGGTATTTCATTATGTAAAACCTGGTGAAAGAGTTCCTCTGAGTCCTTGGTGTTACAGATTTGCTTAAGTTGAGTACCTCCTTGTGAATTTCAGGTTAGTGAATTCCAGTTATATGAATTACATATGACATAAGCCCTGTTTAATAATTGTTTTTAAGATTCAAGTGGTGGTTTCCTGCCCTGCTGAAGGTTTCGTATATTGAATCTTCAGTGATAAGGGAGTCCATTTGGCATTGTTTAGTCTTTATTGGGAAAGATACTGCATCAAAACAAGTTTAGAGTTCATGATGCAGTGCCCTTTTTGATATTCCAGATAAATAATTCCATTTTAATCTCACAGTAGGAAAACAATGATTGAGATTTAATGTCATGTACAAGGAGCTGCACAATGTGTTAGTTATTTGTCATTCTGATGGAAGAGCAGAGAAGTTTACTTCCTTTGATTCCAGCCATGCTATATTTTATGACTGACTTTTACTTGTTTTACTCATTCCAGATAAAATCTGTCATGATTATACATCAGAAAACACTTCATTATTCCATCCATAAGAAATAACTGCAGTTAGTGCAGAAGCAACAGATTGCTGCCTCTCACAAGCTTTATGGAAGTGTGTTGTAATGAGATCGAGTACCCTGGATCAATAGTTCTCTCTAGTAATACAATCTGCTGTCAGATAACTTCCAACAGCCTTACAGATTTAATGAACTCCCTGGGTTGATGATAAAAATATAATGTAAGGAGGAAACTAAAACAACATCATGTATTAAATATAGCCCTAGGCAACATTTTATGATCATCTTTCCTTCAGTTGTATATTTTTAATTATAAAGTCAGTATGCATCAAGCACTGTCCTGAAATTCTCCATCAGTGGAATTCATCTTTCTCTTCTCAAGTCAAGGATAAGGAGACTTCATGTAGGGAGCTAAATGAGAATTTTAAGCTATGCGTTCACTCCACTTTGGTGGTGGTATTTCAACCTGTGAGCTGGAGGAAAAGCCATTTCTCCTTGTGACCTCTTCTGGGCAATTAAACTCTTTTGGAGGAACATACTTTGTCTTTAGTCCCACTCTGTCCACAGTAAGATCTTAATTCCTACAGTTTTTTTGGAACTGAGTAATTCACAGAAAGAAGCACAGATCTCTAGTTACAAAATCAATGAGAACAAGTGTCTGATCTGTTACTAAAAATTTTGTTTAAGAGTCAGGAGTAAGTGAAGTCTTAGGACTCTATTGTAAGGAGTATATCTACTATTAAGATGCAAACTGCTTAGATGAGACTAAGGCATAGCGGTAGGAGTAACCTTAAGCTGACTTGATTTGAGCACACTGACAAAGAAATTAAGGATTTTTGCCTATGATAGAAAGGTGGAAAACTGTATAAATATTTCAGAGAAACATTAAAAATTACTATCCTCCCTAGAAAAAGGTCAATAAAAAATTTCCAGTGCCGTACAGTAACATTTTTTTTTTTTTTTCCAGATTTTCGTCAAAGCAGACAGGAACTCCCATGCAGATCTCAGACATTACATACTACTTTGTCTGAAAGTTAGGAAAAGCAAATCAGCCGTGTGACCTCTGGACAGACTGAAAAAGATATGCTGTGGCTGTTCTTATTTCTTCCTGTTGGCTTTGCTCTCCAAATGAAAAAAAAAGTGGCATTGTGATGGTGCTACTTAACTAAATTTCTATTGAGTGTACCTAGACTTCCTCCTAGTAGTTTTGATGCAACTCCTTAGTGGTGCTAAGCTCTGTCATTCGTGTGCTGCTTCCATTCATTCTTCCTTTGCTCCTTTGGGGTGGTGGAAGTGCAACATCCACCCAGGTGCTGCTGTCAAGCTGTAACTCAAATGGCTCCAGCATCCCAGTAGTGCACTCTTGAAGTAGACATTTTGTTGCATAGCTGGACTTAAAATCATGGAATCATATAGGTTGAAAAAACCTTTAAGATCATTAAGTCCAACTGTTAGCCTAGCACTGCCAAAGTTAATGGCTCCAGTTCTAGCACAATCTGCACCCTCAAAAAGGGATTTGGTCGAAATGCTTTAAAGAGCACAGTGTCTCATTTGTACATCCCAAGCAAGCCCCATCCCTGCTGCTGCAGCTTGGTGACAAGGGAAACCTGTGGACCCCTTCAGTGGGGGAGGTTGGACAGGAGGTGGCTGGCCCTCTGCTCTGCCAGGCTAACAGCATCCATAAAAAGAGAAGGAGCATTTATGTGTGATATACAGAAATGTGAAATATTTCTTCCCTGAACAGTCTCTTTTTTGGCTTATTTCAAAAGACAAAGAGGAACCATGTTCATAAAGATGTTGACACTGCTTACAATCCTATAGGTTTGACTGGTAACATTAGTGGAAAGAAGGCAAAATTTATGTGTACAATTCAGTTCTGTTAGAATTACTGAAACAGGGAGATATCTCCAAAGCAATAAAAGCAAGAAGTTATATTTATGACAGTACCAGAAGTACTGGGGAAATAGTGCATTAAGTAAACAGGAACCACATTGTGTGTTTTGTTACCATGTTTTTTATAGATCAGAAGCTTTTAAACCAAATAAGATCACACTGTCCCATAAAAGTGAATTCTTTCCTTTTGGCTTAGATGAATTTCCTAGGAGGAAATAGAAGCAGAAGATTGGCATGAATGTATAAACTGAATTTAAACAGAGGAGGTCCAGTTACATTATTTCTCTATATGATCCAAGCCCCAAGATGTTTTTATAGCAATCCTTTGTATGTTGGACAAACAGCTTTTTGTGCATGCTGTTAAACCTACTAGTGTTTATCTTAAGGAGCCTGACAGCTACTTGAGCCACAATTTTCAGCACAATTCATTCTTGCTCAGTTCTAGAATTTGTCATGTTAGTGACCTGCTGCCTCTTAGAACAAAGCAACTTCTTACAGTATTGTTGAAGACCACTGAGATTTGTCTGTGCTAACTGCATTTGATCAAGCTTCAGTGATTTTGAGAGTCGACTGGTCTTTTGATGGGACTTAGTTTGAAGGGACCTTTTATTGCAAACAGCTTTTTTTTAATGAAACACCTTAGGAGAAGTAGGTATATTTTGTTCAAAGAGGGAGAAGGAATCTATGAGCTGAATATAATAAGCTTTTAGCTGAACACAGTAAGCTGAATAGAATTCGTTAATATGTCTCTTCAAAAATTTTGTTCCAGTATTTCCATATGAATAGAGATACATCTTTCAGAAATGAGGGCCTTTGTTCCAGGAGCTGTTTGCTATTTACTGGCCTACGAACTTGGATGAGGGGAGTGATGTACCTTCCCTGATGAAGTTCCAGACAACACAGGGATGCCAACAGAGAATGAGAACAGCAAGCAGCTTAATACTGTAAGTGATTGCAGGCAAATGGGTGTAATGTCTTCTCTTGGGCACAACTTGAAGCAGTACCCCTTTTTTTTTTCTTTAACTCCTCTTTTGCTGTCATTTTATATATTACATTTTTATCAATGCTCTCTTTCTGTGTCATGTAGGAACAATACAGCCAGTTGGATAGCGTAGCCATCTGGTCTGCTTTTAGTGAGGAAATCTGCAACACAACTACCTTACGCTTGCAGCATGCTTTGATCCACTAAGCATCAAAATGTAAACTGTACTTCTTCACAAGCATTTAAATATGTATGCATATATAAACTGATAGAAGTCATGTGCCAAAGGAGAAAAGAAGTTGGACAATCTAGTTATAATGGCAAAAGTCAAGTAACACACCAATTAAACTGTTACATGTGACTCAGTCTCGTGAATTGCCATTGATTCCTGGTAAGAGCTTAGCAGAAAGGCACAGTTATTTAGGTCTGTCTGAAGTGGTGTGTGAAATAACTCTTCCTAGCTTTAATGGGCAAACAGAAGACCCAAAGGCAGAAGACATGATTCACAGGATTACTCCTACCCCAGTCAAATCATCTGTTGCTGTGGTCTGGAGAAAAACTGTTCTGAAGGTTTTATCAGATTAAGTAAGAGCTCCTGGAAGTGTATATATTTTTTCCTCAGTGTTTAATCCTGTTTGTAACCTCCCTTTTAAAGTCATAGTCTTAGTAGCTTCTTAAAGCACATCAATAGCAGAATTGTTCATTGCTCATTGTAACTGTCAGAAATATGTTTTTAACATATGGTATCACCTTCATTTGCACAAAGCAGATACTTTTGATCATGATTATCCCTGCAGAGTTCCTTTTGTGTGATAACTTGGAGAATAAAGAATCTTTTTCAGTTCAGAGGTCCCAAAAAGTCAGTTTTCTAGTTCATCTTCATCTCGGGGGGAATGATCTTGTTTAAGGTGAAATTCAGTTATCTGGTCCTGCAGTCTGATGTGATTTTTTAGTAGCAAACCTTTTCTCTTCTAACTTTCCTACAGCAGTCTTTTTTTATAAAGCTTACCTTTGATCTTGGTATGCTTTCACTCTTACAGTGCATTCTGAAGCAAAACTTGGCAACAGCTGTCACAATGAACAACATCTCTGAATATCAAATGTAACATGGAACTGTGAGTGTGGTGGCTTGTTCCCAAGAAATGTCAACTGTTTTGCTATGTAGCATGTAGCAAATAACAGTGCATACAGCCACCTCCCAGTATGTAACTGCGAGTCTGCAACCTAAAAATAAAACATAACTTTTACACTTGACAAAAAGCAGTAATACTTGGTTGAGGTATTAATGGATGAAAAAATCACCTCTATGTACTTTTTTATCCTCTGCTCTGCTGATATCAGCATTTTATGAGACAATCTACATGTTTCTTTTTGAAGATTTTCTTCTTGTGTTTAGCCTTAAGGGTGTCAACAGAGATGATTAAGACAAAAGAGGTTTTTAGTGGCAAAGCAAAACCACAGTCTGCCCCACCTTTCTAGAGTTTTTCACAGGGGAGCATTTGTACCCCAATGCCTATGTCCAATTATCCTAATACAATACTGTAGTGGGTTGGATGCCAGGTACCCACTAAAGCCACTCTCTCCCTCCATTCTGCAACTGGACAGATGAGAGAAAAAACAGCAACGGATTCATGAGTTGAGATGAGAGCTGGGAGAGGTCACTTACTGATCACCATCACAGGCAAAACAGACTCCAAGTGGGGATATTACTTAAATGTGTTACTGACGGCATCAGAGCAAAGGAGTGTGAAGTAAAATAATCTTAAAAACACCTTTCACTCAATCCTCCTTCCTTCCAAACTCTACCTACTCCCCCCCCAGTGGTGCAGGGAGACAGGGAATGGGGGTTACAGACAGTTGTTGTTTCTGCCACTGCTCAGGGAGAGGAGTCCTTCCTCTGCTCTTGTGGGGTCTCTCCCACGGGACACAGTCCTTCATGGACCTCTCCAGCGTGAGTCCATCCCTCAGGCAACAGTTCTTCATGAAACTGCTGTCCCGTGGGTCACTTCTCCATGGGTGCAGTCCTTCACAAATGAGCTGTACCGACATGGGTCCCCCACAGGGGCCACAAGTCCTACCTGAGAAAAACCTGCTCCAGCGTGGGCTCCTCTCTCCATGGGCTGCAGGTCCCCATCAGGACCCTGCTCCATCTTGGGCCTTTCAGAGGATCACAGCATCCTTCAGATATCCACCTGCTCCAGCATGGGTTCCTCCATGGGCTGCAGGTGCGTCTCTCTACCCTGATGGTCCTCCATGGGCTGCAGGGGCACAGCTGCTCCACCATGGTCTGCACCACAGGCTGCAGAGGAACCTCAGCTCCAGCACCTGGAGCACCTCCTGCCCTTCCTTCTGCACTGACCTTGGTGTCTACATTGTTGTTCACATGTTCTCACTCCGCTCTTCCCTGGCTGGAATTTTCATCTGCACAATAACTTTTCATTCTTAAATATGTTATCACAGAGGTGTTACTATCATTTCTAATGGACTTGGCCTTGACCAGTGGCTGGAAGCTCATCCTTGAGCTGGCTGACGTTGGCTCCAACGGACAGGGGAAGCTTCTAGCAGCTTCTAACAAAAGCCACCCCTATTTCCCCTCCACTACCAAAACCCAGCCACAGAAACCCACTGCAAATACCTAAGCCATGCAACTAAAAAGAGAATAATTTGGAATTTATAAAAATGCAAGAGAAAGACAAAAACTGGCATTAACAAAAATGCAAAAAGTTTTTTAAGCAGCGAGCATGACTTGGTTTCCCTAAACAGAACAGATTTGCTTATTGTATTTTATTAGTTTGATCTTGTTTTCTTAACATGAAAGATTAACAACAGCTCTTTTTTTTTTTTCCCTGCTTGGAAACAAGAGCTGTCCTAGGAGCCTCTCCAGACAAAGTCATATTAAATAACAGTTTATGAGAGCGGATTGGATAAAATTTGGAGATGATTGATGACAGGATTGCTACTGGTTGTCTGTCAAGTTTTTCAACTGTTCTGTTGGGAGTACCATGCATAATACTCCTGCCACATAGATCTCAATAAGGTAGCTCTAGAGAGCCACAATGTTTAAATGTCCCTTTTAACAAGAATATTCATAGTGCACTGGAGATAACCTTGTTAGAGCTAAGCCTTTACAGAAAATCTGTTACTCAAATTTTAGTTTTGTATTATTTTGTTTGTTTGTTTTTAAGTTGAAGTGTATATATGTATATGCCATGGCAAAGAATCAAATCCTCTTGATTTTTGATAGTTCTGTCCCACAGTATGATGTTACTATGTAAGCATCAACTCTGAGCATAGAGGAGGAAGAAAAATGCAATATGCAACAGAAGTGCTAAATTTTAAAATGCCTGAGATTGTACATATGACTGTCCTCAGACTACTCCGTAACTTTTCTGTTTAGGGCATTAAGTATGTCTGTGGCTACCTTTGAAGATTAGTGGCTTTGTCCAAAGAATTAAAGTAACATATCTGAAGGTAGACCAATGCCTATCTAGGTTTTACTGATCACATTATACTCTACTTCGGGGTAGAAAAGTTTGTGGGTCTGTGGAGAGTAGCTGTTGCCTGCTGTAGTGCAGCAGAACAGGGTAGACACAGAAACCCCAGCATGGGTCAGACCAAACTCAAAACCAACAGTATATGATAGGAATTGATGAGGGCTTGAAGCAAAATAAGCTTGGACTCTTCCCTGGAAATACAGTTGCAGGAAACAGTACAGTTGTGCTCATCCAGAATATAGATTCAAAAGAAAGCATTCATTACTGTTGGATGTGGCTCCTCACTCAAAACTCAGTGTACCTAATGCAGAACTGAAGGGACAAGAGTCAGATATTTTGTAAGCTTCTCACTTTGTTGAATTTTTAACACTTAGGAAGTGACATTTTCATTAAATAATTATTTTGCCAAACATATTTTACAGTTCCAAGTGTAAGGACTATCCTCTTTGTATACCTTATTGTCTTTCAGGACAATTATAATTACTATAGAAAACCTCATTGTAGTGATTAGCTTTTTATCAATGGGTCTCAAAGCACTACCTAAAAGAGCTGAGAATTATTATCCCTGTTTTCTGAGTGAGGAAAGAGTCAAAAGATGATGAAGAGGCTGGCAAAGGACAAGTAGGAGAGTGTAGCAATGGCCAAAATAGGAACAGAGCTGAGGACAAGCCTCATACATTATTGAAGAGGCTATTCTTCCTCATTCCTTGCTTTCTAACGATGTTTTCTCTCAGGGATTAATATTCAGGTAATATAATTTGGTTCTGTATTTTCCACTGACATAGAGAACTACACAACCTGGGGTTTATATTTAATGCAGCGCTTATGTATGTATTAAAACACTGAGCAGCTGTCTCCCCTTGAAGGCCAATGCTCTTTTCCCAGATGTTTATGTGCTCAAACAGAAATTTGCTGCATTATGCTCCCTAATGCAGAACAAAATGACCTATTGGCTCCTTCCCTTTCCATGAAGACGACTGTGCCAAAAATAATAGAATAGATTGGTTATTTATACCAATGACAATTATTGAGTCAGATTTGTCTGACCAAATGAATTTTTCTTTCATTTCACATTTGCTATTCTATTTAAAACATGATAGATATTTTTAATCCAAATGCATCTCACAAACAACTAGCCCTGAGTATCTCAGGATCTTCAGGCTAGGTAGGAAAGGCCTTTTGAGCTGTTTAGGGAGAGAGAATATACCTACTTTTTTTTGGATGCATGGTTAGACTTGTCAATAAAAGAGTATGTCAACATGTCTTCAGTAGAGGTTACTTTAGCAGGAAGCATTGCTGAAGGCTGTGTGTGCCCAGGAATGAATCATTCAAGACAATGCTGGTTTTATACAATGCTCCACAGTATGTCCTCGGAATGGGGAGAGTTGACATGTTGTTTGAAAAGGTCACTTGAAACCTATAGACAGTTGGCAATTATTAATATTTATTACTTGTCTAAGGAACTTTACGTGAAGATATTCCTTAAAACTTGTGAGCTGACAGATAAAACTGATGAAGTTCCAGTTCTTATCTGTTAAGAACTTTTTTCCCTTTCCCTTCTTTCTTAGAATTTATTCTGCACATCATTTTTTTTCTAGTTTTGCTGAACAATTTGTAAGTGATGGGAAATTATATTACTACTATTATTATTATTATTATTATTATTATTATTATTATTATTATTATTATTATTATTATTATTATTTGGAGCTACACAATTATACTATTAAGGTTAATGATGCCAGCAATTAAAAGGCATTTAGTTATTTGGAAACTGTCAGTTGGGACAAATTGTTCTTTAATGTTTCTACACATGGATTACTTTGATGGGATTGCAGGAAATCGGTAGGTCAGTGCAATATTTCTTGTTGCTTTTGCTGTCAGGAAGCTTTCCCTGCTGTCCTTGGAAAGTATTGTTAGAAAGTATAAACCACATTATACCACCCCTTATCTTTCTTGTGGGTATTAGTTACAAATATTCTCATTAACTCTTTGTCAATGAATTATGGACCAGCTATTTATAGTACAAAATTATAAATTGTCTGGGGCTGTTTGTGCTCATGGGTTTCTGGCTCTGAAATTGCCTCTTTTTTTACAAAACTGTTAGTTATAAAATGTATCTGGATTTCTAGGGGATGAGTGGGTTTGTCATGTATGTCTCCCAAATAAAATTTTCCCTTTCTGGAAGATATTGCATCACTTGAATTTTTTTTTTCCTCATGAAAAGTAATTGCAAATACCAGGCAAGTTGCTCAGCTATGCTTACATGGAGCCATAACTCTACATGCAGCCAAGAGAGAGGAACATCTATAAGCTCAAAATTTTGCAATCACTACTTTTGGTAAAGTCTGTGGTATTCAAAACCTAGGAGGGAACACCAGTGTTTTCTGCCATTTCAAGCTCTGTTTTGACTGTTCACTAGTCACTCAGTGAACATATGTAGTGATACCTGCAGTGCTTTACCCTAGAAGATTCTCGGGTTTATTTGGGGTAATTAGATGGGACAACATCAACATTTAGAGTATTGCTTGTATTCCCTGTGCTCAGTAAGGGGAACAGCTGGTTAATACTGATAATACATTGAAATGAACCCATGTAGATGCACAGATACTTGCAATTACCTAGGGGATAGTTGACATGGCACGATTTTATAATGTTACTCTCATGCCAGCTAACAATTAAATGTTAAAAAAAAGATTCATTTATTTCCAGTCTCAAAGTGATAATCACAATGAAAGATCTATGTCTTGATCTGGGAACACTTCAGGTTAAATTGCTATTTGAATGCTTGAAGTTAAGAACAGCATAGGAAAAAGCCCTGCAAGATGTAAACCATAGCAGCAATAGGGGGTAGATGCTCCCCTATCCTCTCTGTGCAACTTCCAGCAGAAAAAAAAAATCACTGCAAAACTCAAAGCATATATTAAACTTTATTTTCAGTACAGGTGAAATACAGTGCTTAAGTGTGAATTCAGACAGTGGTCATGGAACTAGAACAGCACTAATGAACTGCTGGTGAGCTTCAGTGGGAGCCTATGCAAAGCATCTAATCACAAAGTCCCATCTTAATTTACCTCATTGTAGTAAATGGGTACTTGCTAGAACTACTCCATTTCTATGTTCCTTTAAAAGTGGAAGTATCTTTTATTGATTCATCTGCAAAGCAGAGAAGCTGGAATGTAATGTGACCAAATGCAGAACGCTTTGGAGAAGTTACTTTTTTTTATAACCTGTTTCAACTTCCCTGCCAACCTTTCCTTTCCCTTTAAAAGAAGATAAAATCTCACTGAGGAGTCCTTATACTCAAAAGCAGTGTTGTTTTTAAGCAGTGAATAAATGTTCTTTAGAGTTTTCATGTTTGTTGCAAATACAGATTCGGTTTGCAAGAAGCTCTCTGAACTAGCTCAAGTCTGAATTTTACAAAATTTGAAAAATCCTTCCACTTTTAAAAAGAAACTCCAGAAATGGTTTCTTCATCAAAGGCTAGAAATGCAAACTATTGATTCATTTTTTGTTTTCCTGAATGATTGCATAGTGTAACATAACTGTCCAATGAATATTGTTTATTTAATCTTAATAGTTAATTGTTCATATGGAACAATTATCCAGGTTTTTGCAACAACTTAGAAATCTGTTTAGGAAAATAGATGCAGTAATTAGAAATTAAAAGTCCTGTTGCTCAGTATAATAACTACATTAGTTTGAAGCAATAAAGTGGAGTTAAGCTTTGTTCCTTAATTACTATTATTATTATTTTTCTTAATATGTATGTACCCCATGCCTATTTCCTGCCTGGGGCATCACATTTGCAGAAGCTGGTCCTGAGACTGCCTCCAGCCAGTTTTGTGTGTACACCATGGTGCATAGTTCATAAAGAACCAGGTGACTGATTACACTGGTAGAATGAAAGGGTAAATGAGAAAACATTTCACAAACCACAGGAAACCTAATTATAATCAAAATAGACTTATATTTTCTCCTAATTTCTGAAATATTTTTGACATGGGAATTATTTTTGCATCACTAGCTGTAATTGTTTCTTAAATATATATAAACCTTTTCAAAGTTGCAAGTTTCAGCGTCAAATGGGAGAATCATCTTGGGCAATGGCTCACTTGCAAAGCTGCTAATTCTGGATTCTCTAGGGGTGTAGTGTCTCAGCTCAGGCCATACCAGTATTTTTCTCAAGTGCAACTTTTAATTCAAATATATGCATGGGTTTTGGATTTGTCAGCATAATGTGTTCAGATCTGAACTTTGTAGCTGGGCAGAACCATGTTTTAAGTACAGGAAAAATAGTGATGTAGTATCATGACTGTGGCCCCTGCCAAATGAATATCTGTCAAGATGCTAATGAAATCTCATTCATTTAGCTAGAATGATGTTTTTAATTAAACAGAACTAAATTCTAGCTAGGTAGTAAAGCAGAGTGCTTTCTGTCCATGTTCAACACAGTGCTAAAGAGCAGTAAATAAGATAAGGTGAACTTAGGGACAAGTGTGTCTCATAAGTGCAGCGGGTTTCCTGGAGTTACCAGTGCACATTGGCTACGGGAGGCCTTGCCTAAATGGCTTCTGAGTCACTGCCCTCAAGACCGTGATGGTAAACTCTGCTCAACCATGCTGACCAAGCAGATGAGCGATTTCACTCTGACATTAATGCTCAAGATATCTTGACTTAGCAGCTTGATCAAGCCAATGTAGAAGGATCAACAAATATGAAATGGATTTATCTAGGATGTGTTAAGTGTTAGCCCCCTTGCCCCTAGCAGCAGCAGCAGACAAAGCAAAACCATAGCATTTGTTTTTCCAGGGAGTGAATACTGAATTGCCTAGAAAGACCATTTCCTGATGGGAGGGTTGAGGACCCACAGGTATCCTCTGATTCAGAGATGCCTGTGTGTGGAAAAGGAAATTGTCTACCTGCTTTTGAAAAACACAAGGAAAGTATGCTCCCCTGACTGCAGAGAGATCTGTCATGTTGCGGTCCAGGAGGTTGTAGGGTGCTCAATAACATGTACCCCGAGAGCAGCTAAACTGCAAGGACACAGGCCACTAGCAGTTCCTATTCGTGCAGGAGGTTGGACACTGACCAGTCTGATCAAGAAACTTATGGGATTCTGGCACCCCCAGGACACTGCTTCAGTACATTCATGCATCAGGAGCTGTCTCTCAGCTTTCCATGCAGAGGATAAAGCTCATCTCAGGAGGGCAAGAATCCCTGTTGATGGAGAGAACACAAATTCACATAACACTTTGGCTGAGCATAAGATAAATTATGGTTTGCATTTTTAGTCCTCTGCGTCTTTCTCTTTAATTGCTTTTTATTCAGATCTGAGATGCTTTTCATTAGTTCTGAATCCCCTTGGCAGTGGCTTGCTAAAATCTACGAAGAGTGTATAAGAGTAGACTTTTTGATCTGATAAAAGACAAAAAATCTCTTGCCGCATGCACCATTTGTATCAGAGGCTATTGAAGAGACAATGCATCTCAGTATCTTCCTTAAACTTGATGTCACTTTTATATTTCCTCAGTTTGTCTGTTAAGTTTCAGAGGAAGCTGAATTCCTCCACTAAGGGGGGCATATGAAGTAGTTGCCAGTAATAAGACTTGAGCCAGAGGATAACAAGTGACCTGAAGCTGCCCAGCAGCAATGCTTGTAAGAATAGTGTGTCAAGGAGATCATTTTAAGGCTGATATTGATTAGAGGAAGATGAATGTGTCCTTTAATGGTATTCTTTGGTGTATCATTGATCTTCATAGAGCCCTACCAAGCTGCCTTCAGTTGCTTCACTGAGAGCACCATACATTGTAGCCTGTGGCTGTGTAATTTATCACAGCACTGAGCCGCTACTGACTGCTTCTCTCTCCCTTCAGGCTTTTCCCCAGAAACATGCTTGCTGGACTGGCCCAGCAGCAGGCTCCTGCTGAACTTCACTTGCACACAGCTTCTCTTTGTTTTCTTACATCTCTGGTAGGACTGCGCAGATGTGACTGAGTAGAGCTTCTGAAATGTGGTTAGAAAGTAGTAGGAGAGTGGCTTGCCCCTTCTATACAATGAATTGCTTGGAAGTTATGTTTTCTCTTTGTATTTGTTCTCATAAAGCAGGGTGTGCTTCAAAACAAACATTAGGATTACAGCCAAATCGATCTCCTGGGTTGATCGGGCCTGACCCCCTATGTAATGCTGACCGCTCCTCTCACAGTAAGAAGGTAGCAGATCTGTTCCTGCAGGTAATCCCCAGCAGGAATGGCATTCAGTACTAGGCACAAAATTTTTCAAACAGTTGTGAGAATCTATTTTAAATTTTAGTATGTTTATATAGAATCTGATTAAAGAACATTTTAAACTTCGTGAACCATAATTATTTCTGTACAGTGCTTTCCTTCTATGTGGGAAGTTCTGTGTTTCATATGGCATGAAGCATCCATATAGTAGAATTAAAAAAAATATGATCACATGCACTTTTTCTTGTTAAGGTAGTTGGGTAACTCACATGCTAAATTTTCATACTTCTTTATATGCAGTAAAAATTCATGCCAGCCATTTGATAACCAATATGTTTTGTAGTGTTTCTTGCCATGACGTAGAATGAGGCTGTTTCTGAAAATCTTTTAGTTGAGTGCTGTGCATATGGAGGATATTAACTGGAGGTACCTCTTTTTAAGAAAAATGTCAGATTTTTTTCTAATTTTTGTAGTCTTCATTCTGATGCATCAATAAGCCTTCACAAATCACAGAGATGCATTTATTTGTGCATGTTTTGCCTTAATGTAGCTTTCAGACATACTCTTTCATGAGAGAATGCATTTACTATGAATACTTAAATAAAACTTTCCTTACCCCTGAAAGGTAATTAGCTGTGGAGCTCCCAAGAGCATACTGTTGAGTTATAGCTAATTACTATGAAAGTATCAAGAAGACTTAAGAAGTGTTAAACTGTTTGGGGCAGTCTATATTGATACTCCTAGGTAACTTACTGCATTGTCATTAATTATTCTGAGGTTTAAGTGAAACTATGGAAGCACTCAAAAAATGACACACCTTTCCCTTTTTTAATTTAAAAATCTAATCATAGGCCTTAAAAAAAATCCCAACCCATAATCTTTAAAAATTAAAATAAATATGGCTGATTAAACATTTTTCTCATTGTTGAGATCTCCACATTGAGAATCTCCACATGGTCTGTGCCAGCATGGGGCTGGGACTGGAGTGGCACCTCCTCACTGCTGGTTCCTCACTGGTTGCAGTTACCCTGCAGGATTACCTGAGAGGTGAGTGGTTGAGGCTCAAACTTGGTGGTGGCATCTGTCTCTGCTTTTGTTGTTGTTTTGGTTTTGGTTGGGGCTTTTTGTTTGTTTGTTTTAATTTTTTTCTGGCTCTCAAACCTAGCAAGAATAGCTATGGAAGAAAGGAACCAAGATTGACTGGTGAAGGGCAGTATGTACTGTACTTCCAAACAGGTAGGTACTTCCAACCAGCCTTAAAAAGTACATCTGAGAGATCGGGGTGGTGGCATCCTTCCCTTTTCAGTTGTCTGTCCTGATGCTTGCCAGACTGGTCTGATTCTGCTTCGGCAAGGGTGTGTAGAGTGGAGGAGCATAGCTGTCTTCACTGCTCTTGGCCATCACAATTTCAGGTCAGTGCAAGGACCAGCATTCCTTCCCACACAGACCCTTGGCTTTGGGGCAAACCTGTTCCTGACATGACAGTAGCCAGACAAGCCCATAGTACAGTGTTACAATTGGAGAGGCTTTGAAGGGGATTGCCTTCGTCAGTGACTGATTTCTTTGATGTTCCTTCCATCGTCTGGGATGGCAGTAAGTTCTCTTCAAGATTCTCTAACAGTCTTGGCCATTGGTGGTACTGTGGGGTGACTTCCCAGCCTGTTCCTGCCATCTTGCTGTGCAGATTTTTTGGAAGGAAAGAGTTTGCTGCTGCCTGAGGGTTTTCTCTGTTCACCATATCACCCAAAACACGTGCAAAAATATACATATTTCAGATTTTTCTTCAGATTTCTACATTCCAGGGGACAGAGGTTTTTGGTGTAGGTAAACTCAGTTTCCGGAAACAGTTCAGAGACCCACTTGATATCTCCAGATATCCATGGGAAGCATGGGGTGTTGCCCACCAAAGATTTTCTAAGTTTAAATAAGGACAGCTGCAGTCAAGACTCTCTCCTCTGAACTTAGGTCATATTTTTGTTCTATAAGGATTTTTTCCCCAGTAATGCCTCAACAATTCATGAGACTCAACAAATCTGCAGACTCTGGTTCGTAAGCTTTTCTTGGTGACATGTTTATTAATCTTAGTTGTACTGCATCTCTACAGGTGGACAAGTTTGGCACATTTGCATTATCAATCTAATCTAAAGCCTTCTGACATAACCAGATTGTCTCTTGAGTATTTAAAAGCAGAAATATTCTATTTGTTATAATTGTGTGGATGGGATGAGTTCTTGTAATTACGAATTTTTCTGTTCTTCTATCTGTAAATGACACGTTGAGGAAGAGCTATGCTAGATTTTTGTTGTTTGGCACATGTTTCATGACTGCTCTTATTGCTATCAAAATAAGTAAGAAGATAAATAAAATGTTCAGTAGTCCATGCTTGGCTCTTGCATCAGGTTTGTCCCCTGCACTCGTAATCCTCCCCCTTTTAGGTGACAGCTTAATTATCCTAATGGGCAGTGGTGAATACATAGTGCAAGGTGACTTGTCAGGTATCCATGCATAATCCCATGTGTATTAGGGAAATGCAAGTATTAAATGTCAGTTCAGAAAGCTGAATCATGCTACATACCCAGTGGCTTGCCAGGGCAGGATACATGCCTGAGTGGTGGTTCCATTGTATCCTTGAATTTTTTTATCTTGTGTCTTCTCCAGACTGCCAGGTTTCGCATGAAGGGAAGGCAGAGCTCCTTAACTAGAGAAGCTGCACTGAACAGCCCTAGAGGCAGTACTTGCAGGGAGCACTGAGATGCTAGGTGGGCAGTAGAGAGTTATCTGCCGTTCTCCAGTGACACTCTGTGCCCTTGGCTTCTGCAGCTGCCTGAGGGTTCCAGGATCTGCCAGTAAATCTCCTGAATTAAGGGTCAGCTTCAAAATTCCACAGGAATTTTGAATTCTTTAAATTGCTGCCTATTTTCCTTCAGCCCATACCTCAGTCTTGCTTTAATTTGGCTTTTGCTGGCTGTTCTTCATGCAGCACTGATGGAACTTTGGGAGATGGAAGAAGCTGGTCTTTCAGCAGGATGTTTTTAGCTTTGCTGTGAAAAAGAGAACTTTCATCTCAGTGAAAGTCTTCAGCCCGAGAGATGACAAAGGATAATTCCTGGTTCCAACAGGACAATTCAGTCTGCATGTCTGTCTTTTTGTGTGCACATTCAATCCATAAAGCCACAGGTATGGCTGTATTGCTAAGCTACAAAACCCAGTAACTGCATACTTCATAGAATCATAAAACATACTGAGTTGGAAGGGACTCATCAGGATCATCAAGTCCAACTTCAGGCCCTGCACAGGACACCCCAAGAATCAGACCATGTGCCTGAGAGCATTGTCCAAACGCTTCTTGAACTCAGACAGGCTTGGTACTGTGACCACTTCCCTGGGGAGCCTGTTCCAGTGCTCAGCCATGCTTTGGGTGAAAAACCTTTTCCTCGTATCCAACCTAAACCTCCCCTGACTCAGCTTCAGGCCATTTCCTCGAATCCTGTCACTGGTCATGAAAGTGAAGAGATCAGTGCCTGCCCCTCCTCTTCTCCTCCCGAGGGAGTTGTAACTGCAGTGAGGTCTCCCCTCAGTGTCTTCTTCTCCAGGCTGAACAAGCCAAGTGTCCTCAGCCACTCCTCATAAGGCTTCCACTCCAGACCCTTCACCTTATATGAGAGAAAATTATTGCCTGACAATGCAAAGAAGTCTGCATTTGTGATCTGAAGGGGTGCTGTGCTTAGTTCCTGTGGCAGCGGGAGACAGATCATTTTGCTTTGCTTCGCAGTGACTCAGTTGCATAAAAATCTTTCTCATCTAAGTAGTTCTAAATCAACCTGTACCTCATTCACCAGCAACAGTCACATTTGCTTTCTTCTTTTTGTTTTTATTTTTCTTTGTTCTCGTCTGCCCAAGACTAACTTTCACCTGTGTGACAGATGGAGTGGTAGAACCTGCATCTATTTCAGCGTGCCTGCAGCAGGCAATAGGGCAAGAAGACTGTGCCTCACTCATTTGTGGTTGTATTTTTACATACATTCACTGCTCATATGTGGGACTAGATTTTCCAAAGGGTGCTGTGTCCTTTCAGAAATGGAGCAGGTGCCTGTTCTCAGCCTGGTAATGCTCCCTCCACATGCTGCACCTGGACTCCTGCAGCACCCAGCAGTGCACAGGGATGTGTCTGACAAAGGCAAAGGGTTTATCTCCAGCTAGAAAGGGAGTTGATTGGACCACACCAGAGCACTGTTAGATTTTTTTTGTGCAACAGTGTTGTCTGCCCTTTTCTGTGTGACTGCATGGCCTCTGAGCTTGTGTGAGTGACAGCAAAAGGTAGAGATTGAGGGTAGCCACCAATGTCCTCCCTGGTCAGAAGCATTATCCACAAGGACACCAAAATCTATCGAGGAGGTGACCATGCAGATTTCACTGCATTGTCAGACAATAATTTTCTCTCTTATAAGTTTGTGGTTATTGGATTTTGTAGCTTAGCAATACAGCCAGGTTTTACCTGTCAGTTTATGGGTTGAATGTGCACACAAAAAGGGCTTGAATGGGAAGAAACTTTTCAGTGTTGGAAGCGTGGAGGGAGCAGGATGACTGGTCTGTTATTCCCCAGTCTGCGGTGAACAAAAAGCTTGGGGCAAGGAGGAGAAATAGCTAATGCTAGCTCTGCTGTCTCAGCCAGCAAGGCAGCCTGTTAGCTAAGCTCCTAAGCTTTTCTTCTGATATTATATAAAAACATACTGCTGTGGCTGAGAATTATTAACATCCGGTTGTGTGGCCTCTGCATACCTGCAATGAAAGGGAACGAAATAAAAGCAGATAAATCACTTATCTTTGTGATTTTATCAGAAAAAAAGTGCAAGCAGGTGTTCGTGCCAACACATTCTGGTCTATGACCTTTAGTTTAAAGGATTTATTTTGCATTATTTCTTGCTTTACAGCTTTAAAGACATAGTAATGAGGTACTCTCTGTGCATCCTCCTACTCAGAGAAGCTATATTGAGAAGTACAGCTGCAGCCAGTGGGGTGTTAATCACCACTTACCGACAGGCAGGACTAACACAGGCAATTGGAGAGTGTGCTAATTTTCTATAGGACATCTACTCTCACCATCCTGTCTCCCATTAATAGAGTAACATTTGAAATGCTCAAGCATTAATTTTACCATGGAGAATAGACTTATGTAAACAAACCTTATTTCAGGGTGAAATTAGCCAAGATATTAAATTGATAAACGTGACTGCGAACAGTTGCGATAACAAGAACACAGGAGAAATATGGCAGTCTTCTGTGAGAAATGGAGTACCTCCCACACCCTGGGATGGTGGGCTTGGTGAGTTGTGGGCTGGCTATCATTAATGTGAGATTTCTCTGCACTCCATCAAATTGAAAAGGGATTTACTGTCTTCCTGCCTCTTGCTGCTGGCGTTGACAGTAGGGAGTTTCAGTGTTTAGTGTCCTTTTAGACAATTATCATTAGAACAGATATTATTCAAGCTAATAATTAAATCCTTGTACTAGAGTCCCATCATGGTCTTGTCTCCTGTAAATTATGTCATCCTCTGGCTCTTCACAATTTGATCCTTGTTCAGGTTTTTTTTTTTTTTTAAGTGCTGTCATTAGGGATAACATTACAAGCACAAAGGAATGTATTAATTTTGGATCTCTGTTACCTTTTCCTGTATTACTCAAAACTTAGATTGTCTTGAGTACCAGGGGACCAACATGATGGATCCAAGTAACTAATTACAGTAGGATAAGAGGTTATTACATCCCAAAGAATTATGAGTCTCATAAAATATTATTAAAAGTTAATGTGTTTGATTTTTCTCTTAAAATTATTCAAACAATTTTACTATCACTGGGTAGCTGACAACTTGCAAGACGGTAATCAGAAAATATTCCAAGGAAAAAGTGAATGCGTAGCTTTTAGATTGTTTCATTATGTGTTATTCTACATTTGTTATGACTTTTAAACTTAATTATCACGCAGGCTAGATAGTGATGCACTTGGTGATTTGCCAGACGCCAAAATATTAAATATAATGACTCATGGTGGAATATATGCATCCAGATATTGTCAGTATTATTGCTTGCCTTTTAAAATATTTAGATCCAAAGCATGGATTGACACTAGCTCTCTAAAAAGGAATAAAAATCCCCATTTTAAAGAGAAACAAGAAAATAGCTAAAAAACTTTGAGCCTCTCGTGGTGGTACTTTGGCTTCTCTTGACTTGCCCTCATCTTCAACAGCTAGATGATTACATATATCAAACTACCTCCCATATCCAATTCAATGAACATTTGTTACTCAAAAAACCACCCGGAAGTCTAAGAGAAATTTGACAAGTGATTTTTCTGATGTTTTTATTATTTGCATGTGTATGGCGTGTTCTGTTTTTCAGAGACCGCTCTTAATCCTTTTATGATCATCTTTTGATTTGCAAGTGGAAAGACGAAGAAAAATAACCATTCAACCTGAAGCATTTAGCAAGCTTCTTTTCTACATTTTTTCTCTAAAAGGCAGGGAGAAATAGGTTAGGTGAGTTACATTTTCTTCTGTGTTTCAAAGTTGACATGTAAATGTATCAGATGTGATAGGTATGAATTTAGAGAGGTGGGTTGGTGCCGGCCTCTTTGACTTCATGACAGGCTATGAATGATGCAAGGAAAATACGCTGGGTGTGAATTTTCAGTATTCACTCTGCTGTTTCTTCTTTAGTCAAGATATTATGAAGTAAAAGTAGGTTTTTGTCTGTAAGTAGTTGATGGTTTGGTTTTGTAAAGACATGTTGATGGTTTACGAGTGGCCAGAGACATAAGGAAGCTGGATGCAGTTTTTCACTCTCCAGTGGGCTCCTTGCACGATTCTGAGATTACTTAATCTCTCTCAGAATGATAATATATTCCTGCTTGGATGGCATGACACATCCATTCCTTGGGCTTAAACACTGTGATGGCTTGATGCATGCAAATATCCAGATAGATCATAGCATGGGGGTCGGTTTTAGCAGCATACAGTGCACTAGCAGAAGTTGCTATTGAGTCCAGGGGTGTTGCATCCTCCCACAGAAAATTTCCTCCATTTGCTCTTGCTTTAATCCCTTTCTCTTTCACCAGAGCTGGTGTCCGTGCTGTGATTGAAGTAATTAATGTCAATCATTCAGTGGACACAGAGAGAGGCATGCATAGAAGGACCTAAGGGGAATTACAGTTGCACAGACCTTCAGCAGCAACAGATTTCTCTTTGCTGGCTGAATATTGATACTTGGGAATAGGCAGGTAAAAATAGATCCAGAGGACAGATAAAAGACTACTTTTACAGCAGCTGAAGGATATGACAGTTTAAAGCAATAGCTTTTTGCTTTGTGTAACAGCCCTGCCATATTTGAGATGCTTATGGAGAAGGTATTGCCTTGGCTTCCCTCTCAGCCTGGAGGTTCTTGGCTCCCTTATACTTACAGTTTATAGTTTGATGTGGAACTGAATCTGAAAAAAGAAAAAAAAGAGGTGTTTCAGAGTGAGGGGAAAATACAGTGAATGAGGGTGAGATTTCCTCTGACAAAGTAGCATCTGAACCAGTGGAGAGCTGATGTGCCTCCTCTAAATTAACCCCAATATACAGTTTTGTCTGGGGCCTGTTCCTGACACAGCAGATTCACTCTCATGGTGACCAGCATCACAAAACTGTTGTGTTGGTTGTGTGAGGAGGAGATGCTATTCCAGATTGTGTTAGGTGTTTGCAGAATTTAAAAGCTGTGTGATCACTCCTGCATAAGCTTCACTGTGCTTCAAAAGCTACTTTGTACCAAGCTCGGTACTGTTGGTTATGGGTCAGCCTCACTGTTAGCAGGAGGATTCATAACTTGTGGGAGCACGGGAGCTTATCGCAGGGGAGGGCTGCACTCTGCTGAGATAAATTACAGTGTCAGCAGGCAGGAACTGATGCCAGTGATTAAACCCATCGCTTGCTCTCACCACTGTTCAGAAAAAGAGAAAAGATTTTTGCATGTGGAAACTTGACAAGGAATTATAGAAGGAAAAAAATAAAAAATCCTCCTTTTTTTAAATTTTGCTTTCATTCAATGCCGTTACCTCCTCTGAGGTATTTCTGAGGCAGCGTACGCTCCACTGAGCAGCGGCGTGTTGTTTGGCAGGTGTCACCAGGTGGCACTGCTTTCAAAATGTCATTGTGTGCTAGGAAAGGCAGAGATTGGCATCTCTTTCCTGCTGACATTTTAATACACCTTTCTGATGAGGCCATCGCTGTGTGAGAGGCCACAGAGTTTGCTTTCGGCCGATATCTTTGATTGAAATTGCTCCCTGGGAACAGGGCATTGGGATTTGGCTCAGTGTCTTGAAAGAAGGAATCGCCTGCATGTTATTTATGACAATCTACGCTCCAGGATGAGTGTCTAAATGTAAATTACTCCATTTGTGTTTAGAGTATATCCACTCTGATTTCTCCTCCACTGAGAAACCAGTCTGCAGGGTGCTGACATCTGCTAGCATTCAGAAAGGAAGCAACACATGTTCCTAGAAGTTAAAAATGGAAAAGACATATTGCATTTTCTAACATTGTTTTTCCCTCTGGTAGTGCCAGTGTTTATTCCCAGTGCATAGATCTGGTTATGCTTAATACAACAGCAAGTGACTTAAGTTAGTGCAGTTGCCATAATTTCTCAGCACAAATACTGCTGCCACCATCCAGGTATCTTTTCTTCTGTATAATTTACAAGGGTTTTAAATTTCTGTCATGTCTTTCCTAACTGTTTAGCCATTTACTTTTCCCCAATTGATTTCTTTTCCTGCTTTGTTTGGGTGCTTTAAATTATACAGTTTTAAATTACCTAATTTTAAAGGACCCCATCCCACAACTGTTGACATTAAGGAAGGTGATTCTTCCCCTCTACTCAGCACTGGTGGGACCACCTGGGATGGTGTGTCCAGTTCTGGGCTCCCCAGTATGACTCATGGGCCTACTGGAGCAAGTTCAGTGAAGAGTGAAGATGATTAAGTTCTGGAGTGCTGGACATGCAAGGAGAAGCTGAGAAATCTGAGACCTTTCGGCCTGAAGCAGAGAAAACTCATGAGTGATCTTGCCAAGATGTACAATACCCAAAGGCAGGATGCGAAAAGGACAGAGCCAGGCTCTGCTCAGTGGTTGGTGCTCAGGGACAGGACCAGAGTCAATGGGCACAAACTGAAACACAGGAGCTGTTTCCTGAACATCAGGATATGCTTTTTCACTGTGAGGGTGGCCAAGCACATGGGCACAGGCTGCCCGTGGTCCTGAGAAAACTGCTGTAGCTGACTTCCTCTGTTTTCAAGGCTTAAGAAGCAAGAGTTAATGTAGCCTGCCTACATAGATTTACTCCTGTCCTGTCAACACTTTGCTGCCATACCCTCCAGTCTGTTAGTATTTTTTCTTATCTCAAAATTCATTAATTGAGACATTTATACACTTAAGCCAACAAAGTCATATTTCTGAGTGTGAAGTGACAATTTTCCCTTTTTTACCAGAAAATATATCTAAAAAGTACTTCTCATATTACTCCATATTCATAGAATGGTTTAAGTTGCAAGAGTCCTTTAAAAAAAAAATATATAAACTATGTATAAATATAGTTTCAACCCTGCTAACATGGGCATGGATACCACCCACTAGATCAAGCTGCTAAGGGCCCCAGCCAGCCTGAGTGTTTCTAAGGCCTAAAATGTTTCCATCCCATAAAATACTTGTTTCAGAATATATTTTTCTTCATGTGTTCCTATGTCATTTTCTTTTTTTTTTTTTTTTACTAAATTCTCTTAAGTATCTTTATTTTGTTTTCTTGAAGTTAACTAGTATCTTCCAATTGTGACAATTGTGTCATTGTCACAATTAGTCCACTTGCTATCTTTTCTCGTAAAGCATTTAATCATCGTATATTACCCTGGATAACATTGCATACAATAACATTGATCTAAATAGCACCCCTTATAAATTCTTCAGAGAATCATAGAATCAGCTTGGTTAGAAGGGACCTCTGAGATCATCAAGTCCAACCCTTGATCCAACACCACTGTGGTTAATAGACCATGGCACTAAGTGCCACATCCAATCTCATCTTAAAAACCTCCAGGGATGGAGAATCCACCACTTCCCTGGGCAGCCCATTCCAATGCCTGATTACCCCCTCTGTAAAGAATTTCTTCCTAATATCTAACCTAAACCTCCCCTAGCAGAGCTTAAGACTATGCCCTCTTGTCTTACTGATACTTGCCTGGGAGAAGAGACCAACCCCCACCTGTTTACAACCTCCTTTCAGGTAGTTGTAGAGAGTGATGAGGTCTCCCCTGAGCTTCCTCTTCTCCAGGCTGAACAACCCCAGCTCTCTCAGCCTCTCCTCACAGGACTTGTGCTCAAGTCCCTTCACCAGCCTCGTTGCTCTTCTCTGGACCTGCTCCAGCATCTCAATGTCCTTCCTGAACTGAGGGGCCCAGAACTGGACACAGTACTCCAGGTGTGGCCTCACCAGCGCTGAGTACAGGGGAAGAATCACTTCCTTGGACCTGCTGGCCACACTGTTCCTGATGCAGGCCAGGATGCCATTGGCCTTCTTGGCCACCTGGGCACACTGCTGGCTCGTGTTCAGCTTCCTGTCAATCCAAACTCCCAGGTCCCTTTCTGCCTGGCTGCTCTCCAGCCATTCTGTCCCCAGCCTGTAGCACTGCAGGGTGTTGTTGTGGCCAAAGTGCAGGACCCAGCACTTGGCCTTGTTGAACCTCATCCTGTTGGAATCAGACCATCTCTCCAGCCTGTCCAGGTCCCTCTGCAGAGCCCTCCTGCCTTCCAGCTGATCGACATTCCCCCCCGACTTAACGTCATCCACAAACTTGCCGACAGTGGACTCAATCCCTTCATCTAAATCATCAATAAAGATATTAAACAGAACTGGGCCCAACACTGATTGCTGGAGGACACCACCGGTGACCGGCCACCTAATGGATGCAGCCCCGTTCACCACCACTCTCTGGGCCCGGCCCTCCAGCCAGTTCCTGACCCAGCACAGAGTGCCCCTGTCCAAGCCGTGGGCTGCCAGCTTTTTCAGGAGTATGCTATGGGAGATGGTGTCAAAGGCTTTGCTGAAGTCCAGGTAGACACATCCACAGCCTTCCCCTCATCCACCAGGTGGGTCACCTGATCATAAAAGGAGATCAGGTTGGTCAGACAGGACCTGCCCTTCCTAAACCCATGCTTAGCTGGGTCTGATCCCTTGTCTACCCTGTAGGTGCTGTGTGATTGCACTTGGGATGATCTGCTCCATAACCTTGCCAGGCACTGAGGTCAGGCTGACAGGCCTGTAGTTTCCTGGGTCCTCCTTGCAGCCCTTTTTGTGGATCGATGTGACATTCACCAACTTCCAGTCATCTGGGACCTCCCCAGTGAGCCAGGACTGTTGGTAGATGATGGAGAGCAGCTTGGCGAGCTCTTCCGCCAGCTCCCTCATTCCAGCTTCCTTGCAGTATTTCCAGACTTGATATTAATTTCTACTTTCTCCCCGTCATTTAATTACCAGTCTGTATAACCATGTCAACAGCTCAGAAATATTAGTATTTTTTTCATGTTTTTATGGGGCAATATTAGATTTTACCACCATTTGTGTAATTGGTTGCACTCCTCTAATACCTGAACTGTGGTGACTGAAATCCCTGCTATCTACTGTGCAAGAAGTCAGTTGGCTTCTACTGGGATCTAGATAGCCATTTAAAAGCTAAAGTTCCATCCTGTTTCTAAAATTCATGGTGTCTGAGCTTGTAATGTATGGGCAAAATTGCTATCACTTATCAAGCTCTAAGGTCAGACAACCCACTACTGTATTTCTCAGTGGAATCCCTCAGTGTTTTTGGTTCTTATTGGAAACAGAAGGAACTGAATAACTCCACACCTAACATGTACATGCCAAACAGCATTGTAATGTCCTCTGCCAAGTGGCGGCAGCAGTGTGCAGGTCTGACACAAAATAAGTTTGAAAAATTAATTGGACTATCATTTTGTTTGAATGAATGGCAATAAACCAATGACTCAATGGATTACTGAGCAGACACACTTATGAAGCTGAAGAACTCAGCACAACAATGAAAGAGGATAAGTAGCACTCAGATTTTTAAATGTCAGAGAGTGACATCTTTTAAATGTCAGCATTTCGTAAAAGAAATTATGCAACCAAGTAATTTTTTCAGTAATGCATTGCATGTTATTTGGGGAAACTGTCTTTGCCAGCTGGCCATCAAAGACTATGACTGGTTGCCATGTTGCTCACCATTTGCTGTAAGGAAAGAAGCATCTATTAAGTGCAGGCATCAGTCAGTGATGCCTGTCAGTCATTGGGTTGCATTTGATCTAACCTCACTGACATCAAGAATTGTGATGGTGGTTGTGGCAGGGGATTGCAAGCAAAAGTGAATATAACTGTGTAGAGCTCAGCTGGAACACCTTCAGAGACAAACTCATTCCATGTCTCACAGACAACTGTCTTAGGAGGGGATAAATCATCTCTGGAGGTACCCACCTTTCTCTGTTGACTGCAGATGAACTGAAATGCCTGAGACCAGATATTTAACATTGGCTGACAGCAGGTGAAATAGGTCTTACCCTAGAAGTCCTGTGAGAGGAGTTAGGTATCAACAGAAGTAAAACAGCAGTATGTTAAACTGAAGATACTTTGAATGTGTTTACACTAACCATTTTCATCCTATAATATAGATTAGAAATGGGGGAGGCTGATATTTAAGAGATAGCTCAAAAGAAAATCTATGTTTAAATGCCTGTAATCTATGTGTTTTCTCTCCCCAGTGCCAAATTCCCCAGATGAAGGTTTTTAATTTATTTATAATAATTTATAAATAAATTCAAATAAAATGTCAAAAAAGTAAGGAAGACCAGACACAGCTGTTCATGTGGAGATCTGTGCTACTACATAGTGCACTGGCAGAGTGCACTCCCAAGGCTTCCAGAGCACGGACATTTAAGCCAAAAACCATTTACAGAAATCAGTTATATCAGTGTTTTACAGCAAAACACAAGCATGGTAATTCTGAGCTCATGACTGGGAAGAGTGAAAGGAACTTTGACCAGCAGATTCTATAGGTCTCAGAAGAGATGTCCTAAAAATCAGTATTTCAATTTAGTGGAGGTTCAAGAAAGAAAGTTTCAAGAGTTTGGTAGTGTTCTACAGCTGTCAAAGACCAGAAGAAATACCAAAAAAGCAAAGATTTTATGGAATTGTTGGGTCCTAAGAATCTCCAAAGCTTTGACTGCCGGAAAAAAAAGAAGTCTCCAGTCACTGAAAGAGAAGAATTCAAACATCAGATATAAACTTGTTTATAATAATTGTTACTGTATCCCACAAAGTCATATGATTATATATTGGACTTATTTCTGTATTGTAAAGATAGAAAACATCCATTTTATCTGAAAAATTAAACTGAGGGAGTCTACCTTCTTTGAAGCATGCTGGTTTGCCCTCTTCTGGTTTACCTTTGTGCAGCGGTGCTGCTTGATGAGTTAGTGACAGTGTTTCACTGGGGTTACCCAGCCTTTCACTTCTGCATTTCAACCTGGGCTCTTGCAGGCATGTGGACAGAAGCAGGGCTCCCATAACCTTTGCTTCTCTGTTCCTGTCAGTGATAGTGTCTCCTTCTCACAGACTTTTGAGGCCTGAAGCAGTCAGTTTTCAAACTCAAAGGAATGCAAAACATCTCGAGAACTGAAACAATATTGCAATAATTATTCGTTTACTCATATTTACATCATTTATTTGCACTTGGACTGAATAAACCCCTGTCAGAGAAAATAGCACTGTGATTACTTTAATTCCAAGCAGGTATAGTCCACCTATCATCCAGCTAATTTACTGTGCTAACAACTGTCTCGCTGCATAATGAATTAGGTAATAACTTTTTTTATGTCCACAAATAATTGAAATCCTGGTTCAGCAAGGCAGTTAAAGCCTGTCCTTATTAAGCAAAGTGCACAGACTTACCTTTAACTTTGTGCAAGGTAATAATGGCGACAAAGTAGTCAACTGGTCCATCTACCATCTCATCGAACTGTTATTTTTGTCTTCAAGTAAATTTGCTTGTGAAGTTGGGCCTATTAGTGAGTATAAAGTAGTAGGCTGAATATAAAATAATGTTTTCTGTGTAGCCTAGAAGTATTTTTTAAAGGATATTAATGCTACTTCTTGACTGACTACATATTTCATCCGTATGTCCTCTGGATCAAGAAACAGAAAGGTTTATATTATTTGTGGATGCATCAAATATTCCTTTTGTATTAGGCATTTTTTTCCCTATCAACTATTTGGAGATAGTTCTTGTGCTCAAGAATATATTTCTTGGTGAGAAATATGTAGACAAAAATGAGTCATGCCATATGAACATCTTTCTTTTAATTGTCCTTTACCTGTATCTTAATTATTCCGAGCATCTGCCACTAAGTGATGGCTCCAAAACCACATTACTGCCTTATTAATGTCAGTCATTTCCTTATTAAGATTTGTACTTCCTGAAAGAATGCAATGAAAAATAAGAGATTTCAGCCATTTCCAAATAAAAAGTGAGAGAGAGAATAGAAAGTAGTAATGTAGAAGTAATGGTGCTTTCGCACTAATAACTGTTTCATCATCCTGAGCCACACACACTTGCAATCAGTACACACAGCAAAGCTGTAAGGTAGATATATTACTAAATTTTTAAGATGCTTATGTATTAAAATATCATTGTTCCAGTTTAGAATTCCAGATGGAATAGAAAAGGAGTGGCTTGATTTACAAAGCTGTTGGTATTTAAGTCGTCTGAGGCCCCAAGCCATAAGGAGTGAGTACCAAGTCAGGGAATCTGATACTCAAAACCTTGCTGGATTCCATCACTGGAAGCTATAGTTGTGATTACTAAGGTTTCTTAGGAGTCTCCAGGTTTGTTTCTGTGCATGTGCAGTGCAGCTGCCTGCTTTAGGGGGGTCTGAGAAGCCCCATGAGTGCCTTTGGGGGAGCACAAGTGGGGAGCACTTTGCTTCAGGAGCCATGCAGCGTGCATAGCACCTGCAGATGTAAGGAAGTGCCAGACCAAATAGCAGTCATGGCTGCTTTTGTCAAAGCTGGTGGTAGTGTGTAGGAAGTGAGAGAAGTTTCTTCATTTTTTTTCCACTGCCTAAGAGACCAGCTTGCCTCTCTCATTGCCCATGAGATCATTGCAACTCTGTGCTTCCTGTCTCCTCAAGGAGGGAATTTGTCCCCAGTCTTTGGTTCTGTGTCCTTTTGACCAAAGAGAAATCAAGATTCGATATAGTGCAAGGATGATTGTGATAGTAAAGGCAATGACAAGCTGCAACATTCTGTGCCCGAGCAGTCTGTGCAACATGCTGTAAATAAAACACTGCACTACAGGCTTTCAGATGATAAGAAATATTGAACAAGCATCTCACTGAGCACTGCCTGTTCTGTGCACTGAACAAAGCACGGGTCCTGTGGAAAAAATAATAATTTTTATTGCAAATAAATAGGGTATCAAAATGGCAAAATAAAGCTGCACAAATAATATTCTTTCTGACATTTTCCAACTCTGAGGAAATATTTCACCTTGTAATGGAGGCTTTTATATGTCCCTTTCCGTATGTAATTGATACACTCTTGTTATTAAGTATGTTGTACTCCTCTAAATTTTATGTGTGATATTCAACATTTACAGAATTTAATATTTCAATCGTGTCATTTATTTTCTTCTCACTCATGTAGTTTCAGTACAGTGGAGCAAGGAAATGTATATTACATGGAAAGAATTGCAGAGGTTAGGTAGGTTAGGACAGACACAGAGAAAGTGCTCAGGGCAGCAAAACTAAGCAGATTGTCCTGGTGTGTTTGCATGCTCATAAATCTAGAGTAACTCCTGCACAGTTGTACAGGTGGTACCAAGGCCATAGTTTGACTGTACAGTTGAGCTGCCTTTAGATATCCTAGTACTTGTTGAAAAGCAGGGTTGAACAATGGTGCAAATTGCTCCTCTAACATAAACTTACTGTGCCAATTCAAGCTGTTCAGGAGAGTCAGTAAATTGTTTTTGTGCCAGACTTGGTGTTTGTGCTCTGCATCTCCCTGTGCCCATCAGATATCGCACATGAACACATAAAAGCAGTGGAGGCTGGTATGTACTTAGCTAATTCATGTGGCCCAGGTTTACTGTGGATCATATTTGCATTGCCAGGCCACCAGCTGGTGCTGAACAGCAGTGGAGTTTTCAGGAGGGGCTGAGTCATTTTTCAGCCTACCTGAAGATCTCAGCTGCCCTTCTGTGCCATTGCCTCAATGGGATGCTCCTCTGCTCTGTGCTGAATGAACCTCAGTGGTCAGTTCCTGCATTCAGTCTGTTTCCATGGTTCAGTTCTCTTTCAGAGCTGACATGCTGCTTGATGTTGCCTCCTACCAACCCCTGGTAATAATATATTTTCTGATAGTCTCTTTGTAAATGAATGGAGAGTGTTCATTTTTGCAAGCAGTAAAGAACTGCCATTTGTAACACCCACATCCATTTTTAAGAAAACAGAAAACAGATTTCTTATTGAAGGTGAGAGAACATTTTCTGTGACAAGCATGACATCCAGATTCTTCCTTACGCATATGACTAAAACAGTACATCTTTTTTTTTTTGCTTTGATGTCACTCATCAATATGTGAGCTATTTCTCTCATCAATGTTAGGAAAAAAAAAGCATGACTATATGGGTGGCTTGGTGTAGCACAAGAATGGCTGAGTCAGACCAAAGGTCCATCTAACCTCATACCTTGTCTCCAGCAATGGAGAGCCCAAGGAGGATAAGAACAGGGCAGGCTTGTAATAACAATACTCCTGAATATACTCCCCTGGTTGAAAAATTCAAGGCTTGAGAATTTCTTGCCTGCTGGAAATGTCTCTGTATTTAATAGCTCTTGATGGGTTTCTCTTCCATGAACTAGTTGAGTAACTTCTTGAACTCCTTTTTAATAGGACATTTTTAGTTCAGCTGTTTTTACAGAACATGATTCTTCTAAAACCTTTGTAGGAAGCCAAAGCTAAATCCAGGATAGATTTAAGAGAACAAGTCCAATTGCAATACTATAATATTGTAACTGCTATAGGATGTCTAGAATTGAAAGTTATGCCAAGATTTTCAAAATAATTTCTGTCTCTCAGGTTTGTTAAGAAAGCCTGAACCGAGAGTAAGGCGCAGGGATATAAACTGAGGCCTTGGAGTGTCTGTGTATCTGGAATGCAAAAATGAGGCAGATCCAGTTTCAGTGAGGTAAAATTAAAAAGTCACAATTAAAGAAAAATCCATATCCCAGTAGCTTGTAGAGGGAGAGGCACAAATGAGGGCAATGCTGTGAAAATGGCCTGTGGGGAAGCAGCCACAAGGCTAAAACAACACATTTCTTGGTGAGACCTGCACCCCATGCTCCAGCCCTCAGCCTACCCTCCTCAGTCAGCCACACAACCCCTGTGCCCACCCCGGCAAGCGACAGCGTATCTCTGTTGCTGACAAGGGCTTGAGTGGCACTATCCCACTCCCACTCCCTTTTTCTCTGCAGCCGGCTCAGTGTGCAGAGAAACATGGTGCAGGAGCAAATGGGCTTAAATTTAGCTAGGAGAAAGTTGGTTTTCTTCTGTGTCAGCCCAACAGAACATGGAAATGCTCTGCTTCCTCTGTAGCTCCTCCAGGCATAAAGTTATGCCGCTGCTGTGTGAGGACACAAATAATGAAGGAAAAAAAAGAAGAAAAGAAAGAGAGGGAGAAAAAAAGAAATAAAGTGGTGCCAAAGAATGAGTGTGAAGCTAGAAGGAAAAGAAACAGAAAAATACACACATGGTAAGAAAGAAACACTGCAATATTTGTACCTCTGATGATTCCCAGCATTGTCTTCCCAGTTTGAGTGTTGAAATTGTGCTCAGGATTCACCAATTTAGGAATTTTATTCCCAGATCCTTTGCTCCAAGGCATTTATCATGGATTTTTCATTAAAATCAGGTGTGTGTTTTAAATTTAAGGTTCAGTCTCTGTTATGTGTGTTTGTAGACTGTTGATTTATTCTATATATTCAGTTTACTGGCCTTTTTACAATAAATGCAGGCATGTTTAGGGATTTAACAGAATTACATTTAAGACTGAAAAACTTTTTCAAGAAACCTGTGTATTCTTCTCTCGTTGTCTGGTTTGTTACTGTTTGCCCAGCATTTGTTATAAATATTTCTTCCCAATCTGTTGAGAGTACTGTGACAAAAAAAAAAAGCCAATTCCATTAGGGCAAAGTTATCATTGTCTTTACACAATTAAGGAGAAGGGGAGCCTGTACTGTCCTTTCCTACCAGCCTTCCAAGAAGGCAGGCTGGGGTGTGTGACAGGGAATGCTTTGGTCTGGGAAGGGTTGCTAGACAGGAGATGTTGAACTTCTGGCCTCTGAGAAAAAATATTTTCCTGAGGACTTTGGGGAGATGGTATAGCTTGGTGGCCACTGGCCCAAGCCCTCACCTGTGGGTCCTGCTGTCGGACAAATGATGGATGAGGAAGGATGCCCGTGCCTGCTTACCTGCTCACTGCGGTGGCCCCGCTACGCTGCAAAGCCTTTTCTATTGATACTCAGGAAATACTAATGTGACCCCTCAGCCAATCCCCTGCTACACCTCTGAGGATCCCTGCTGCTTTTCCAAGTGTGATTTTTTGGTGATAAATCCCTGTGTGTACTGATTGTTGTTCCTAGTAGTAAAAGCATTGTTGCTGGAAACAACATGGAAAAATGTCTGAAGTGAGTTATTTTTAGAGCAGTGGTTTGCATGAGTGTGCTTAATGCTGGTGTATTTATTAAGGCCTTGGAGCAAATTAAAGTGTCATGACTACAGGTCTATGTGCATGCAAACTTCCTTTTCATCCAGGCAGGGCTGTAGTTTAGCCTGAACATACAGCAGCTGCTGTATCAAGATGGAGAGCAGGGATACAAGTGCTAAACAGCACTTGGTGAGACTATTGGGATGCATAGTTTTGTCATATATGAAAAATGATACAATTATAAACAAAAATTTTACTTTAAAAAGCCCATTGAGAAGGAACATCTTCAAAGCAAAAAACCAAAACCAGATTAGTTTGCACCCTTTTCTTTTTTTCAACTAATTTTACTAAGCAGATAGCATATCTTCAGTGGCTCAGGGAACTTTGATGAGATTTTTTTTGGTAAATTCAGAGGTTTTAACTTATGTTAAATTATGTATCACAAATAAGAACGATGCAGACTTAGTAATCTCTGTTAGATAAAAGACTGAAACATTGAAGTCATTGAAACTGTAGAAAAATGTTCATGATATCATGATATTTTAACCTGAATTTTGCTTTCCTATTTGCATCCCTGCTATATTTGTATTGACAGTAATATTCTGTATGAGACAGAAAGCAATTTACAGTATATAAAGAAATCCTAATGAGTGTTCTGTATTCAAATCTTTGTGTTACTTAGGATGCACATCAGCAACTTTGCTCCTTCTTAATGCAGAAATATTTTTCATAACTCTGTCATTATCCCAGTTCTTTTAGAGCAAGATACTCTTTGTGACCTAAAGAGTACTCTGGCTCTTCAAAGGGAAGGGAAAAAATCATCCACTTGCAAAGATAAAAATTCTTACCTTTAGATATTCCTAGACCTTAAGCTCAGTTTCAGATAGATTTTGTCTCTGCTGCCTAAATTCACGTTCAGCATCTGCACAGATGTTCACTAATTTCCATGAGAGATACATTTGAAAATAAAGTCCCACACACAATTCCCCTGGCCTTTAGTTCAGAAAGATGCTAGATCATGTTGAGTTTCAATGTCAAATATTTCTGTGGGGAAAGATTAGAAAGCCTAACCTATTTGCATATGTGAGAGGGTATGGCAACAGTCTGCTGCACTAATATATTAGGAGAGGGTTATTTTACAACAATAAAATTGCAAAGATGATAACCTGCAGTTCAAAAAAAAATTCCTTCTTGTTTTTACAGACAAAAAGGAAGAAGGAAGGTAACATCCGCTCTGAGAGTGTAGCTGGATTTTAATAAAGGCTGGATGGCTTCATGGCCCCCAAAAACATTTGTATATAAATGCCTTGAGATAATAAGGCTAATCAAATGTCATGCTTCAAGTAGTCAGTTCATAGCCTTAAGGGAACGGGAAGTGCTTTTTTGCCACTGTACAGATGTGCTTCATTGATTAGGATTTGCCCATTTCAGAGGAGAGTTGCAGAGCCACAGGCATCCATTATGACTTGCTGCAGCCAGTATTCTTATGGAGTCCTATCCGCATCTTGGCTTGTGTGAATGCACAAGTTTTGCAGAAGCCTGGACTCTGTCATCAGCGTGGGTTAAACATGATCATATCATACAGCACTACTGCTGAGCAATCATGGAAACTTTGTTTAATGTTTGCGCTGCGGATCAAGGTGCAGAGATTTATTTGAATGAGTTAGCAGACTGGTGGTTTTGTGCTGTATCTACAGGGTTGAATTCATATAATCCCTAGTTAGTTTTCCTGAAAGGTAAAGAATCCGTCATAAAAGCTTTTTAGAAGCCTAGGCTTCTTTATTTTATCTTATTAACTTTTTTCTCAGAGCATAGCATCCACAACTGGATAGTGGTACAGTGCTGTCCACAGCCTGGCATGTGTGTCTGAGCCTGATTAATTAAGTTTTGAGGTCAGAAGGAGGAGATGGTCTGATTTCTTCTAGGTATTCCAAGGTCAAATGCATGGTAAATAATAAAAACATCACAGAGCTACAATTGAGTTAAGAAGATGAGGACTTATAACACTGTCTCTGTAAGACATTCAGAATATTAAAGCAAATAATAAGGTATCCCAAACAAGATTTGTTTTTCATATCTGCAGGGAGTTGAGAGGACAGTGAAAATAACTTTAATGCCATTTGTACCTTAACTGTGGTGCCTACGGGATGCATTCATAGAGAGCTGAAATCACTCATAGTCGCTTACTTTGCGCTTAGCCTACAAATTACAACGTAACATAGAACCAGAGTGCATCTTGGAGGCTGCCTCACCAGGGCAGCATGAGCTGACTCTGTGTCTGTGTGTGTGTCTCTGTGTATGTGTATGTGTGTGTGTGCGCGTGCATGTGTGTAAAAGGTCTCGTTTTGGCTGCTTATTGCAAGCAGTGAACTTGGAAAAGCTTTATCAAAGTTCTTTGCGTGCCAAGTATATAGTGGAAATTGTACATAAAAACTGATTACCTTTCAAATTGCAGTTTTCGTTGGATGAAATTCTATCATAAAGTCAATTCTAGTTGGTAAAAGCTTTTATTTCTAAGATACCTTAGTATCTGTAGACAAAAGCTTTATAACATCAAGTTTTGGAAAGCAAGTGAAGCTTTTGCTAAGATTTGGGGAAGATTAGAGGGCCCCCTTGTGGAGATTTTATGGATGGATGGATGTGGAGGAGGAAGATGGCAATTTTGCTTATAGTTTTGAGTTGTATTATTCATACCAACCATTTCTGGGTTTGCTTAGATGCTATCGAGTATTTTAGTAAAACACAAAGTGCAGTGTGAAATGGAAAGTCAGCAGTCTGTCGTGAAGTGTTCAATTGAAATACCTGCCATCTGCTTGGTTAATATCTCATAGGAAAAAACATACCATTACATCACAAGAAGAGGAATTTTTTGGGAAAAAAAAAAATAAAAAAGAGCTTTTTTTTTTTTTTTTGCAACTGGGCAGTTTCCTTAAGTTTTGTGAACTGTTTCAATGTATGAATGGGAAAGACTACTTTTACAATGTTTTCGTTAGTAGAATAACCTGAAATTCTTTTATATCCATATTGTCATGTTGTTTACCTTACAGAAAGCAAATCTCAAAAGTTATGACTAAACCTAGTTGTTTTAAAAACTCAATATGTAGGACAAGAAAATGACTGTGATGCCTCGATGTTGTGATGATCATTTATAATTTATGGTCATTATGCTTCATGTCAGAATTAATAAAGATTTGAGGCAAATCTTGGAGAGAATAAATTGATGTACTTTCAAAGGGATTTCAATTACTGGGCCTTTTTTATTGTTAATTACTTTATTAATTGAGCAGAATTACTGTACTGATTCAAAATGCATTGCAGTGAAAAACCCCACAGAATCTTTATCTGAGCATCCCAGACTTGGAAAAGAGTGCCTGCATCTGAGGTATTAGTTGGAAATCAGAGAAAGCTCAGTTAGGGAGGCAAACTGGTTACATGCCACTTGCAGTACAAACCGGTTTCCAGTGAAGCCAGCTATAGAGGAACACTGGTGATGCTGGTGCTGCATGTCTTACCTAGCCAGAGAATAAAACGAGATAGCAACAGCTGCTTTAAAAACCAGGAACAGGATAAAAATAAATATTCTATTTGAATTTAAAATGACTACTTTTGCTTTGTTTTACACCTAACAAAATCTGACTGAAGAAATGTAAATGTCAGAAGATTTAAGGATCTGGCCACATTTTATTTGTTTTCTCAGGGGCTCTTTGAAACTGAATTTTACCAAGCAGGCATATTCCTGCAGACAGCCAGGACCCTTGTGGTAACAGATCTCTCATAATTCTGCATAAAAGTATGTAGGTTTTTTTTCTTTATAACCATTACAAAAGGCCTTATGTTGTTTAATTTACCAAATAGGTAGGAGTTCTGCATCCCCATCTTTTTGCACTGAAGCTGGAGGAATGCTCAGTCGCACAGGCAGTAACTTGCCCCATGGAGGCTTCTCCTGAAACAGGGATTTGTTTTAACCTTGTTGGCAACTGCTCAGAGACTGTGACCTGATCATGAGGAAGGTTTTGTGGTTTGTCCTGTGTGCATGAGGGATGTCATGAATCCTGCTATACTAAGCTGTTACCTGTGGAGTTTTTCAGGAGGGTCCCTTCCCAAAGGGTTTTCTGTTACCGTTGGAGGCTATATTGGCTAAACAAGGTTGAACTGTAGGTCCCTTGTGCAGCACTGTCTCCAGGTTTGCTCCTCTCTTGTCCCTTGCCTGTCATCACCTTTCTTTTCTTTGGCCAGCCCTTGTTTCTGATGTCACTTCATGCTGTGGGTCATCACCTAAGCTTGTTTCCCCTGTACATCTCTCTGAGAAAGACAAGTTCAGTACTTCCTTCCCAAGCTGGGGCTAGAGGCAGCTCTGGAAGGAGGCAGGTAGTACAGTAGTGCAAATACACCCTTATTTCATTTTTCCTTCTGTGCAGCGGCACAGCAAAGGCAGAGACAAAAGAAACAACATTTTTGAGTAAAGATGTCATATGTACCCCAGATTTACATAGTTCTTTTGAGACACAGCAATTATCTCTGCACAATAGTGATGAGATAGAATGGGGGCGATGTGAGCAATGGATTCTTCCCTTGCCAGTCCTGGCCACAAAGGATTTATTCTTCTCCCTTGCACAAATGCCTTGCATATCTTTAAAGAATCTTGTAAGACACTGCATATCTATTGCTTTTGAATAGTATTTCCTCCTGTGCGTGCTCACACGCTGTTTCTTACAGTGTACAAGGTTTTTGTTATGTATGTGCTTGATAGAACAAAGAAATTCTTATTGTTTGAATTATTATTGCATTTTGTATTTGTATTTCTTTCAGCAAGCCTCTTGCTACTTCAGTCCTTTCAGCAATTTAGGGAATACTTAGAACAACTGAGCTTGATATAATTTAAGCGAAGAACAAAAATCTCTGGATGGAACTTTGTTAGATTTGTGTCTCATCAAGAAATGATTTACAGTTTGTATCAAGCTTGTTTGATGGACAGAGGCAGATTTGTTTTTCTATCAAATCACCTCATCTGTACATTTCTATTCCAGACTGCTTCTGTCTGAAATAAATTGTCATTTCCCTATCTTAACCGTCTTCTGTGCTCTCACATGCAGCAAAGCTGGAGCCACCATTCTCAGCCTCTGGCCTGTGACATGTAAATATCCAGCATTTTTCTCTGATAGGAGAAGGGAGATTCACATTCAATAAAGTAGATAGACCAGTAGATAGACCAACACCTGCAAAGTTATTATACAAGCCAGAAAATGTGAGGGTGAGCATGAGAATTTTCTGGTGAACAGAAAGCTGGTAACAAAATGGCGTGTGCTGAAAGAGGAACTTTCTGGTTTAAAGGAAGGTTATCAAGGGCTGATTTTAACTCTGATCCTATTTCATGTTTTCATTAATGGTGTTGTCACTAAAAGCTGAAGCATGTTAATGGAATTTGCTTAATGACCTTGAGGATTTCAGAAAAACAGGTAGAATGAAGTTTGGTAGTTCAAAGTGCACGGTCATGCATCTCAAGCCAGCAGAAACAGATTTCCTCTATCAACTGAGTGCTTATCAGTCAAAGCAGGGAGAGTGGAAAGACATCTTCATATTCCTAGAATCACAAAATGGTTTGGGTTGGAAGGGACCTTAAAGACCATCTAGTTCCAAGCCCCCCACCATGGGCAGGGACACCTTCCATTAGACCATATTAACCTGCAACAGAGTATGAGTTTCCAGAGTTATGTGGCCCCGTAAAAAACCAAATGCTATTTTAGGGTGTATCAGAGAATACATTGTCAGTAGAGATAGAAAATATTTGTTCTACAAGACACCTCTAAGGCCTTGTGAAATTTCCCCAGTTCTAGCCATGTATAGTGATATTTGAAGTCATGCAAGTTCAAATGCCAGGAAAGGACTTCTTGGATGATCAAAAATCAGAACCAATGTCATGAGCTTCTTGCTTTTGCAAGCTCCCTATCAAAAGCTAGCATGGAAAGCTGAGATGTTGGAAAACTTAGGGTGCATCTCTGAGTGGAGCAATCTAAGCATGACCCAAGGGTTTTGGGGACTGCAGTGGTCACTTTTGGCTTGTCGGGCTTGTCTTATCAGAGTAGACAGTAGCAACTAGTTCAGCTTTGTAAAATGAAAGTTGAGAGGTGTAATTGCTCTCTGATCTTCAACTTAGATGCTATTTCTCCTTCTCTGATGTTACATTTATAAATCCCCTTGATGTATTGCAGTGTTAACCCAAGGACAACTGGATCTAAGTAGATTAAGACCAGGTTTAGCCTGGGAATAAGACTCATGTTCCTAACTGTAAGAAGCAACCTTCACAAGCTCTTTTCAGTAGCAGCAATGACATGAAAAGGATATTTCAATAGGGGCTAGGATGCTTTAGGAAGGGGATAATTGAGCGCTGTTATCTGTGCTGGCAGGGAAGGGTACTGTGATGGCTCTGAGAACCTCCTTTTGCTATATAAATCAAGGGACTGTGTCTTCTTCATATCTGAGCATCCTTGGCTCTTACTATTCTGTGATTTTCTTCACTGGTAATGAGACTGAGCTTACCTACATATTTGAATATAGAGTTAAATGCCCAACTTTGTGTTCTGTGTTTGAAAATTTATGCCTAAATCCTAAAGGCAACACACAGGAAAAGTCTACATTATCTCAGAAAGCTCACACATATTCATATGCTATTTGTGTGCATTTTCTAAAATACTGGGATTAAAACCGTGGATAGCTACATCATTTCGTTAGTCTAGGAGCTGTTCAAAATCCAGAATTTATACCTGTGAATGGAATTAATTCCTTTAGGGACATGTAGTAGCTGCGCTGTCCTCTCCACTTTCTAGAGACTCTATATTGAAGAACGTGTCACTGAAATAAATATTCATGAAGTTGCTCAATAATTCAGAGTGTGCTGATTCAGAGTGTTATAGTCCTAGTTAAAATCATATTAAAAAAATCCCAATCTTGTAAACGGCAAAGCACGTCCCTGATGGCCTGCCTAGGGTAGCCAGGAAAGAACAAGGGAGAATGGGGATGATCTAGTTGACGAGTTTTTCTGGTTTGATGTGTTGTCTGACAGGACTGTACATTTGGTGACAGCAGACTTTGCACTGTCATCCAGAGTCGGAGAACCCCTGGGGCAGGAAGGGTCCTCAGGAGGTCTACAGTCCAGCTCTCTGCTCAGAGCATGGTCACCACTGAGCACAGATGGGGTTGCTGTGGGCTCTGTCCAATTGGGTCTTCACGACCTGCAAGGATGGAGGACACAGAGGTGCTTCTGACAAAGATTTCCAATGCTTACTTGTTCTTGTAATGAAAATTGTGTTCCTTGTATCCTCCCCTTTTTTAGTTCATGACCACTGTCTCTCGTTAGCTATCCCACCATGCACATCAGTGAAAAGCCTGGCTCTGTCTTCTCACTGACCTCCTCTTAGATACTACAAGGCTGCAGTTTCCCATCTCCACCTAATGCCTTAGACACATCTTTGAAATACTTCATTAAAATCTGCATCCTCACAAGTTTATATTCTTCTATGTCAACAAACAAGTCTCAATACTCCCACTTTCCTTTTGCAGCAGTAGATCCCAAGATCTATTTTCACTGATGATTTTGAAGGGTATGTGGCAATGTGATATGTCAAGAATGTGATTATTATTTTCATGATTATCCATTACTTTAAAAATAAAAATTAGAATCACCACAGCTGTGGTTTTTACCGTTGTTTGCAGTACAGATGTAGTGCTGGATTTTGAAACTCATCTTTTTTTCCAATATAGTATGAATCTGAACTAGTGCTATGTTCAAACAGTTTACCTGTCTCACTCTATTTGTATCTTTGTATGGCTCTACACCATGGTTGAATTTGTTCTAGCTTCAAATCAAGGAAAATTAGACTCTTTAGGTGGAAAAATTCCTGATGTTCTACCTGCAGCATTTCTGTTGCTACAGGTTCACTGTGTTTCTTCTACCCTTCTAGATTACCCTAAATCATTACTGTTAAAAGTTGTTTGATGTCAGAGTGACTGATCTCTAAAGACACTCCTTGTCATCTGTCATTCTTTAATCAGGTGTAGGACACTAATCATCTGATCAACAGCCATTAAAAAAAAAAAATAGTGCTATAAAGCTTTCCTGAGTTTTTTCTGATAGCATGGATACAGAATTTAATCTGATATTTCAGAGGATATTTTTAAAGGGCTTGCAATTTCTAAACAGAAAAAATTGGAGTTTTATAATGAAAGCAGCGAATTACTGTAAAAGAAATTCAAGTTGTTGACAGGGAGTATTCCTCCTAACATGCAAGAAAATATAAGATTTCACATTTCTTAAGTGCTTCCCAGTGCCCAAACACCACATTTCTCTTGCCTGTAACAGGCTGTGTCACAAATAACTTCCCGAGCAACCACCTTTATTTACCAAAACCAGAAATATAATCCCAGCTGTCTGACTCCAAGCCCTCCCTCTATCACACTGATATACTGATATATCAGTAAGGACAACAAAATTATAATAGACTGTTTTTCTGACTGCTGGCTTGGAGATTTCTGTGAAACAATACAAAATTTAAAAACTTCGGTTTACTTTGGGGGATGCTGTAACTCTAAAAGCATGCTTAGAAAGACATATTATAACATGACTGGTATTATAGGTACAAAAAGTCATGAAATGGATGTTCTCTGTAGTTGCTTCTCACTCATTACAAAATGTTATGTTGCTGGATGCTTTTTGATACTGGCCTGAAGTTTGCATTCTGTGAATACATCCCTTCAGGCAAGGACTCTTTGACTCCAGGCATGGGGTTCACCTTACAGATAGAGACATCTGTATATAGGTGCCTATAACATAGACATCTCCAGGTTAGCAATTAAGCAAGCTCGCACTGTGATCAAGGTACACAGTGCAATGCACAGGGAGCCTCTAAAGTGATGCAGCTCATGCCAGAGCTGGTGCCTACCATGGCCAGCTGCATCACTCTCCAAACACACACCACTGCCTGTATTGAGCAGCTCCCTGCTGGTTTCAGAGCTTGCCTAGATGTGTAGCTTATGTGTAGACCACTGCATTTAGGTATCTTACCCTGAAAGTAGTATCTAGTCCCCTCTCTGAGCAGGCATATCATACCGATTTAGCTGCACATCATGTCACTGGGGTAATGAAAAGTAAAGTTAACCAACAGAGGCTCATGACCAACTTGGAAGTAGAAAACAGTAGCCAGTTTTTATTCTAGTTGGATTCAGAGCCATGGGACAAAATCTCAGAGGAATAATGAGGCATGTCTAAAATTTTATATTTTGTACCTCAAAATACAAGTTGGTTTATTTTATTTTATTTTATTTTATTTTATTTTTATTTAACTCTACGGAAGTCAATGGCAAGTTCTCCTTTATTGCGAATTAAGTGTCTATAGGACATTACAGCCACTGTTTTAAGTAAGTACAGTGCTCATCATCCCAGGTAAAAAAAGCAGAAGAGGTGGGTGCTCCAATCCCCTGAGAAAACAGCCAATTAAGTGTTTTTTCTATATGCTGAATAGGTGATGCATGTGGTAAGAGGAGACAGTCATTAACTTTTTACCAGTGATGGCTGCTCTTTCAGTAAAAGACATGGAAAGAAACCCATGAAAACCTGAAAGGACAGTTAATAGCATTAAAGTCACAAACTTATGTAAAGGATCTCTTAGAAAACCATTCCATCACAGTGACAGATGCTAAGCTTAAGAAGCCTATGTGCTGTTGCTACATCACCTTTACAAAGTTTGTGGCACAGCTAGAATTTATCTGTCTGGCTTGGTGGATAAACTGTGTGATGCTTCCTGCAACCAGATGGACATGCACTTAGTTTGTGCTGTTTCATAGCTTTTTTTGTTACAGTGCTATAGTTCTGAATAAGAAGTATACAGTCTGTTCTTTTTATGTTGGGCAGCTTATCTGTAAATTAAGCACAACATGGATGTAGTGACACTCTGCACAAGAAGGCTGCCAGCCTTGAAATGATACATCTGCATTTCTCTAGGATGACTTCGACCGGTTTGGATCAGCCCAACAATGTTTCTTTGATTTCTGCCTTCCCCCATCATTATTGTTGCATGCTCTTGTTCCCTAATTGTTCACCTGTTGCATTATCTTCATTTTTGTTTCATTTGTTTACCCTCTTCATTTTACCACTACCCATACTGCTGATACTTTGCACGAAGAGAGGTTGCTGATTGCTGATTAACTCTTTTACTGCCTCTGAGAATTTGGGCTTCAGAATAAAAGTGAGAGGCATAAGGCTTTTGTTCACATAATGCTGATCATTATTAACCCTTCATTTTACCACAAGCTCTGTTTTTACCAGAAGCATGCTGACAGGATGGCTTTTGCTGGGAATTTCAGCACATTCACTTCCACAATTAAAGCTGCGAACTTCTTGTCTCCACTTGGGTCATAAACTTGACCAGGGCTTTTATTTTCCTTGCTACCAGGAAGAACCAGAATGTGGATGGTTTTATGCACCTGGATTCTTCAGTCATTTTGGTTTTCCTTTCTTCTCTCTGTTAGTGTTTTCCAAAATATTCTCTGGTGACTCTTTTTCTCAATCTCAAATATTCCTCCATCTCTGCATCAGCTGCTGTGAGCAAACTCTTCTCCTTTTATGAAGATGCCATTCATCCTTCTTCCCCAGGAGGCCCTACAAGATGTTTTTGTTCTCAATGTGCGTTGATGCTTCACATATTTAGTAAATCTCCCTCAGCTGGGACATCTGTTCCATGGTGATAGAAGAGGCAAAATGCCCTGGCTTGGGATCACCTCTGCTAAATAGCAGACTCTGCTCCTCTGAAATTAATTTCTAAACCAGAGCAATACTATTGAAGGATTAATGTAAGATTAGAGTATTTATATTAAAATACCTTATAATGTAGAAGAAATACATGTTCTTAGGTTATAGCTAGAAGCTTGTTTTATCTGTTCTATTAATTAAAGGTTTTCTTTGCGTAATGCTAATGAAGAGATTGCATTTCATGTAAGTAGGACTAGAGCCTTAGGAATTACCAAGTGCTTTATAATTCTAGTGTAAACAGTAATGTGCAGCCCATGCTTCATGCCCGTGCTTGTTTGGGCCCTTGCATGAATCATCAGGCCCTTGCCCTGACCATCACAGTGCTTAACACCTGTCCAAAATATCAACTATCCCATAGTGACAGCTTCAATAATCCAATTATTTCAATACATCATGCTCAAAAGGAGATTGCTTAACCTGATGAAGTTATATAAAGTTTCCTTTCAGGTGACTGTGACTAGTGGGCTGGTGTTTGAAATGTAATCTGAACTGTTTGTAAATGTCTGTGTGTTTATACAGTCACAAGATATATTGGCAAACGCACACATGCATTTAATATAATTTTTCTGTCATTGACAACTGTAACTTATGGCCAGACTTCAATGTAAATTTTTACACACACACATGCACGTGCTGATACATATATTGAGATATATCTATTGAGAGATATGTACATGCATAAATAATTTTCATGGAATTTAAATTAATTTGTAATATTTTGTGTAAGATATCTTTTTACGGACATGCCAGTGTATTCTTCTTGGCTAGCCTTTAAGCACTGAGGCTGTCCGTGACAGTAGTTTGAGTAATCCAGGGTGAGAGTCCATTGAAATGAAGCCAGTAAGTCTGTGATGAGTTTGCTTTGTCAGACAGGGTAACAGAAGTGATTACTTAATACTTCACTCAGAATTTCCCACAGTGGGTAGCCATGAAGTTTAACATAGCCGTGTAAGCATGAGCATGGATGACACGAGGGTGTCATTTGCACCGAAGAGAACAAGTGCACATCCAGATTCAGAGTGGCTCAAGCATATTCACTGCTTAGCTAACTTTATGCTATGTAACCAAACAGTGAAGAAAGGGTGGACTGAAGACCATATTCAGTTTCATATTTTTATGAACTCTTCTTTATTAAGAGCTGACTCCCCAGCCACTCCTAGTGTGACTGAACACTTGTGTATAAGGCACTGAGAGCTCTGAAATGCTTCTGTATTTAATCCATAAATTTCAACATTTGAAAACAATTTCCTATGATAATTTTTATAATTTTCCAGCTGAAACAGATGTGCATGACCTATATATTTTTACTTAATATCATTATTCTAGAGACATGATATCCTTTTCCATGAAAGAAAACTTTGTGCATAACTGTGGTGCAGCATCCCCCCAATCCTCTCTGTAGCATGTAAAATAGTGTCATCTGGCCAGTGCTCAGGATTAGATGGCAGAAATCTTAAGATCTTCCAACTCCAGATTGGTTAAAAGGGTGACAGAGAGTCATAAACAGAAAATTAATCAGAAGGCTGTGAACTGTGAATGCAGCATAAGCTATTAGTGCCTCAGAAACTAAATGTGTGTCAAGCTGCTGTTAAAGATTGTCTGCCAGGTAAAGAAGCCATTCAGTGGATAGCACAAGAAGGCAACTCTCTGAAAGTTGCACAAATCAGAAGCAGATTAATCAGGACAGTGAAAACAGATGGAGAAGTCAGGTAGTCACAAGGAGGAGCAGCAGCAGCAGCCTGACGGAAGTTTTGCTCCTGGTCTGCAGAAGGGAAGCTGCGAATGCTATACAAAGATGCACTGTTCTCATTTCCATGCATTTGCTTCATAGACCTGTTTATTGTACATCAAACATATTTACATGTCCAGGGATGAAATGGAAATGATTGATGCAAAGGAGATATTTTTGTTAATTGTTGTTGCTCTGAGTCATGCCTGACTGCGACTGCTAGAGATGGGTGAGGAAAGACAGAACTATTATTAGGGATATAAATAACTGTAAAGAGCAACTTCTAAACCCATCTGTTACCACATATTAACATCCAAAACTATCTGAAGAGAGAAGGGGCGGCAGTACGAGGACTGAGCCAATGCCACATCTCTGTTGATGTAAATGCTGGCAACTGTCTCTGAGTCTTCGTCCACTGTTTTACATTTCTGCTCCCTTGGAGCTTCAGTCATGTTTGGTCACAACCCTATCCGTGCCTGCTGGATGTTGCAGCAACAGTGTCTTACACTCAGAGTTGATGGGTGTTTGGGATATGGGCTATTTTATCTGCACAACACTAGTGAAATGTGCCCCCTTTTTGTCCTATTAGTTGGAAAGCAATTCTTAATGTGCTCTCATACATACAGTGTAAAGCCAAGATGAGATGATCATCCAATCTGAGATGAGAAAGCTGTGCCTGAAGTGCCCAAAGACAGTGCTTTTCATAGTGGAACTATCCTGCAGAGCACACAGGAGGATTCCTGGTACTTACTGCTCTGCAAGAGTAGAAGAGGGATTTTAGAAATACCTGTCTATGAATGGTTGTGGGATCCTTGGGTTCAGTGTTGATGTGGGCTGTGTAAGTAACTGAAGGGGATCAAAACAGCTGAAGTGCAGTTTGGTCATGTGTGAGTAGCAGTCAGAAAGCCCAAGCTCCAAATGGTTTTGGAAGTATCATCCTTCAGAGTGTCATTCGATGCTTAACACAAATCTTGGCTTCCAATGCAAGCGATAATGAAAATACATCCGTGGCATTCCCTAGTTTAAATCCTTCCACCTGTAAAGCTTCTGCTGTGAAATAATTCTGGAAACAGCTGTTTCCATTAGATATCAGCTCAGGAAATGACCCTGCAGCAGAACATAGTCCATAGTTTGGCCTCACAACCTTATTTCAGAAAATCCTGTAGGTGGAGAACTCGGAATGAATAAGGACAAAGCATTCAGACCTGTTGCCTTTTACCTTGTCTACATTGGGAAATATATCTGCATTTTTAGGAGTATGGAGGGAAATATATATTTTATTACAAACCTAGGGTTTATGGAGATGGTGAATCTTTAGCGGCAGAAAGTGTGTGTTATCTGGAAAAGCAAAGTAATCATCTTGGAGATTGTTACAAATTTTCAGATTTTTCATCTAATTGGAGCTAGGTCTTTGTTATATGGCTCTCTCAAAATGTTGGTTTGTTCACAGGGTAACTTGTCTTTAGCAAGCTTGCTTTCTGCTTACTTCCTTTGTCCTTCCCTAGGCTCAAAAAAGAGTACTGAAATCAGACTTTTCTTAAGAAATCTTAGGACTCATGATTTATTAATGTATTGTTTGCAGTCAAATGAGTCATGCAAACTCATAAGCCTATTTTTGAACCAGACTGTATGTTAATTTTAGTCATGAATCTTCTTCTGGTTATTTTAACTGACAGAAATCATGAGTATTTTGTTTTTGGTTTGTGTTTATGATATCACCTTACAGTTCAGGGAATTTACTATTGAGTAAAACATTTCTCAGTAAAAAAAACTCAATCTCTGAAAGCCACCTTGATGCATATTCGATTGCAGTCCCTTTCAGTTTGCCATACAAAATGTACAAAATGAATTTCATAGCTAAAAGATGAACTAACAATGTGAGTTCTGTAGTTATTTGCTCTATTTCAAATCAATATATCCTGGTGTCTCTTTTGTAGTCTTGACAGTGAGGTTGAATAATGACAGTCTTTACACCAACAAATGCTTTTGTATTACACAATTATAACTAATTTCAATCAAGCACTTGTCTAAAATTGAGTCATATGAATGGATTTTGGGTCTCTTATTATCTTCACTCCAACCCACTTAATAATGGAGGTTTTTTTAAGTAGGTGGCTCATGCCAGTCTTCCACATGGTATTATTTTTTGCACTTGCACCATCCACATGAAATTATTCATGCTTTTCTTATATAGTGACGAAGTGCTGTATGGATTATTATCGTGTGCATCTTGTGACACATGTGACTCCGTCCAGGAGAGAAGGGGCAAGATTATATCAACCTCTTTTCCCACTGTTACTGAGGGTTAACACTTCAAAGTAGAAGGGACTATATTTCAGTTAATTGGTTTCACAAAGTAACTGTGACTGAACAGTTGATAGGTCAAAGTAATTCTGTTTCTCTGATAACTGCTTATTTCCTTTCATATTTTTCTTTTTCTCCCAGTTTACCTTGTACTTTATTCATGGTATTTATGAAGCTTTTTCTGTCTCAGAAGTAGCCACTTTAGAGTGCCTACATTACACTGGAAAAAGTGAAGGGTGTGATGCCACTGTCAGGTAATGTTTTTATTGTAGAATGAATAGTGAAATCTACTGAAATCTTAAAACTGTGTTTAATTATATATTTCAGAAATTTCTATTACATCACAATGCTGAGAGATCCAGTGTCAAGGTACTTGAGTGAATGGAAGCATGTCCAGAGGGGTGCGACGTGGAAGACTTCCCTTCATATGTGCGATGGAAGAAGCCCAACACCAGACGAGCTGCCTACCTGTTATGAAGGAGATGACTGGTCTGGAGTCAGTTTACAGGAATTCATGGATTGTAGCTACAACTTGGCCAACAATCGCCAGGTGCGCATGCTGGCAGACCTCAGCCTGGTGGGATGCTACAACCTGACTTTTATGAATGAGAGTGAAAGAAATATGATTCTTCTCCAAAGCGCCAAGAACAATCTGAAAAATATGGCCTTCTTTGGGCTGACAGAATTTCAGAGGAAAACACAGTATCTCTTTGAGAGAACATTCAACCTGAAATTCATTTCCCCATTCACCCAGTTCAATGTTACACGGGCCTCCAATGTGGACATTGGCGAGGATGTGCGGCAAAGGATAGAGGAGCTGAATTTCTTGGACATGCAGCTGTATGAATATGCGAAGGACCTGTTCCTGCAGCGCTTCCAGTACTCCAAGCAAGAGGAGCATCAGAAAAACCGGCTGAAGAGGCGAGAGGAGCGGCGACTGCTGCGGGAGCAGAGAGTTCGCCAGTGGCCAAGGGAAGAGGCAGCAGAAATAGCCATTACTGAAGATTATAACAGTCAGGTCGCAAGGTGGTGATGCTCCTCCACCTTGACTAACCAATGAGAGGATCAGAGAGTTTGTGCAACTTGGCTACCTGGGAATTAGCCAAGGAAGACCTACTGCTTTGGTAAATGAGACCTCGTCTGACAACTACCCCTCCTTGTCTCAGTTTTTTTTTTGGTTTCTGCCAGTGAGAATGTATTGTTTTCTCAATAGGTATTGAGTAGTGTTCCTAAATGGCAGTAGAATAAGATTCTCTGTCCAAAAAGACTTCCTTCAAAGCCCTAAGCTACAAGGACGGGTTGAAGAGGGAGCTATATCCTTTGCATTGACAGATGTACCCTATACAATCTGAGCTACTAAAACTTGTGCAGACATGAATGAAAAATTGGGGAAAAATACCTGGCTTGGCTCCTTTGTGACATGAGAGCTGGTTTATTTGGTACTGTTCCTTGCAACTGTAGTGCATAACTTTCTAGTCAGTGAAATGGAGGAAGGTACCCACTTTGCCCTCCAGACTTCTATGTGCTGTGTTTCAATTAAGGGAAGAATTTGGTGAGGTGAGAAAAAAAGACCTAGAAAGTGTAGGACTGGGACGTTACTTGTTCTGCTCTGTTAGCCAGCAAGCAGAGATGGTTTATAGGTGAAATGGTGAAGGGGTTAGCTTATTTCTCTGCAGATTCTGAGAGTACCGAACCCAGCCGGGTAGCAGCCATCTTTCTGAGTGTATGTGGGAAAGGCAGAGCCTTGAGAAATGAGGTCCATGTGGCAGCTGGGCACACATTATGGAGATAATCTGGCTGGAGGCAATGAAATCTGCCTTCACATTCACAAAAGGAATCAAGCAAACTACAGAGAAGAGGAAAGAGAGAGCAGGAAAAGCTTAAATATCAGTGTGACATTTTCCAGATTTGCTGTAAAAGCCTGGAGATATATTGTCTGTGAAGTTAGGCAGGTTTATGATATTGTCTGTTAAAATACATTGATACCAAGTGAATACAATTTAAATTGGTTTTCTCTCTAACTACAGTAGTGGCTTAAAAAAAAAAACAGCTTTCATTTTTATAAGATACATAATGGATATGTGGAAAGTCTTGATATTTATTACTCTGTATGAAAATTCTTTGTAAATTTATTGTTTTCTTGATGAGAGATCTGTATCTGTTTTTCTTCCTTGTCTAGAAAAATATTCAATGGGTTCTTCCTCCACATGTTACATTCTTATGGCTAAACTGCATCTGTTTATTCCAAGATTTTATGTTTTTTCATTTGTAATAGTGAAATTTCAAAAAGAGGGTCCTGGGTAACGTAGATCTTCTGAGAGTCTTTTTCCTTCTTCTTCTAGCATAACTGTAAAGCATTAGGAGGAAATTTCTCTAAGTGCCTCAACGTGGCTGCTAAATCGAGATGCTGAAAGTATATTATTGCATGCATGAATGCCTTTTACCTTACAGATTTACTAATTAGAAGTACTGGAGTACCTGATGTGGATGCACAGTTCTCATTTGTTTTCAGAATTTGAGGTTTCTATCCAGTTGGTTAAAAAAAATAATGCATTACATAAAAAAGAGGCTGAATTTGAAAATTGATTCCTTCATTTCTAAGTTGGGGGGTTTTTTGTGCATGCTGTAGCTTCTTTTCTTCCGACAATGCTCTTGCTAGTTATCTATGCAGGATATCAAAAATACAATCTAATGATCCCATTGAGAGTTAATGCATACAATAATACATTAAACATGAAGTATCATAATAGCATGAAGAAGTGAAGAGAGATACTGGGATGATACCTCATTATCAATGTAGTTCATTAGCAATACACTGCTTTACATCTGATTGTCAATGTGCTACTTTTGGGGTGAGTAGCGGTGGGTTTTGGTCCCTAATACCTGTTCCACTGGTGGATCATGTGCATTCAGAAGGGAAAATGCAGGGCTGCAGATTGTTATTCTTCTATCTGAGCATGGGATGTCTGCCTTAGAGAAGAGTGAGGAGCTCTCAAGGCTCCCGAATGGTACTGCTGGGAACCCCATCGCTTGGAAGAGGCACTCAGACACCTCACTCATATATGGGCACCTACCTTCAGAGATTTAAATTGAAATCTTTATAGTCAAGGACTGAAGCTCACTCTGGGTGTCCTGGCTGCGGGACAGCAAGGCCATGAAGAGCTAAGCCTGACCAGTTTTATTGCATCTTTAACTCAGTGCAGGTAATTCACAGTGATCTGACATCTTACCTGCTGGCACCAGGGCTTTAGGCTGGGCTGGCCCTGGCCCTGCAGAGGAAAGGAGCTTTCTGGGTGGTGACACAGGGATGAATGGAACTGTCGCATCTCCCCATTTCCATGCTTGTTGCTGCATCTTTCTGGAGACCACATAGCAAGAGAGGGGACCTCTCTTGCAAGAGAGGGTGCAGCTTTTTGCACCTGATACTCTCTCTCCACGACTTGCAGGTGCACTTCTTGTTTCCATGTGCACAGGGAGCTAGGGTTTCTAGGGAGACCCCAAAGGGCAGGAGAGAAGCCATCCATGTGGGAAGAGAGATGCAAGGCCAAATTCACATTAAGGAGGAAGGTAAGTGAGGAAGTAAAATCAGTTCCAACTCTTTTTTTTTTTTTTTTGGTAAGGTATCCCTTTCTCTTCCTTCTAAGTGCAAAAAAAAGTGTCCCCTTCCTCGTGTGGCTGACTTTCCCCAGCAGACCATCTCTCTATGCTGCTCACAGCAATGAGGTCCTCACTTTTAATTTAGAAAATGCAGTGCTATCTTTTCAGGGGAGAAGAAACAGTGCTCAGAAATGCTTCTCTGGAGCCTCACCAGTGACTGTAAGTATTAGTTTTGGCTGTCTAAGGACACCAACTGTTCTCCAGACTATTCCTTCTGTCTGATACAAAACAAAGCCTAATGAGGAAAATCTAAGCAGTCTTTAGGCCCTTTACATTAGCTTTAATAGTTTGGCAATATCATCATGCAGTGCCTAACCTCTTCATCAGTCATTTCCCAGGAGACAAGATTAGGTCCTGAAGAGCTGTTAATGTGCTGTGGCATCTACCTTAACACTTGGGATTTAGTTAAAATTGAAGTTGGTTTGTTAGATTTTTTTTCCTCTGGAGCCTGTGTAGCAGATAGCCCTGGTTGTGCAGGAATAGGTATATTGGTTTTGTTAGTTTGGGGTTTTTTTTGAGAGGGACAGAGAGCTAGCAGCTAAGATCTTGCTCAGAGCCCCTGGGACTGAAGGACCTGGCACTTCCTTCCACAGCTCCAGCAGTAGATCAAGCAAACTCACTGCACCAACAATCCTATTTTCCTTAGCTGAATTTCCTGGCACATGACAAATAAAGCAGTTTGGAAATACTTTCAGGCTGACTGCTAATACACAGGCTTGCAGTTTTTTTCCTCTTGGATGCTGTGCTTGAAATAATGTAATGCAAAAGCAAAATAAAGGCCCTGCTTCATGTATCTGTTATTCCAGGTTTTCATTGCTCTGACAGCATGGACTTCACTGTAATTACACTGACTCATGTAAGATTGGAGTGCACCATGCTTCTTTCTAAACCTTCATGAGCAACAGTGCTATAGGATTTCTGTCCATCTTTCTGGCATTGTTTTGTTGCTTAAACAAGGCAATTTGGCTTGTGCTACTGTGGTGCTGAAACAGATCTCATTCTTTTGTAATGGAGATGTACTTGCTAATCCTTCCCATCACATTCCCAGCATTGCCTGCCTTTTCCAGTTATAATTCACTGTAAGCTTGGAGTGGATGGAGAAACATGCTGTGTCATTAGAACTTGTTTCTGATAATTAGATGTCTAGTCCAAGAGCTCAGCTTATGGCCTTATGGGCCATACTTTATTGAGGAATGATAATTTGTCCTCTTTCCCACTCATCAATGATAACAATAAAAAGCTTTTTCACAATTGTGGTGGTTTGACCTTGGCTGGACCCCAGGTGCCCGCCAAGCTGCTCTATCACTCTCCCTTCCCAGCTGGACAGGAGAGAGAGAATAAAGTGGAAAACAACTCATAGGTTGAGATAAGGCAGTTTACTAAAGCAAAAGTGAAAGTTTGTGCATGCACAAGCAAAGAGAAAAAGAAAAAATTATTCTCTACTCTCCCTCAGCAAGTGATGTTCAGCCACTTCCCAGTAATCCGGGCTTCGGCACGTGTAGCGGTTGCTCCAGCAGGCAAACACTGTAAATAATGAATGCCCACACACACACTTTCGTCTTGCTGTTCTTAGCTTTTATATCTGAGCTCACGTCCTATGGTATGAAATATCCCTTTGATTAATTTGGGTCAAATGACCTGGTTGTGTCCCCTTCCAGGATACTGCCCACCCCTCGTGAGAGACAGCACTGATGCTGTGCCAGCACTGCTCAGCAGTAGCCAAAATAAGGTGTGTTATCAATACCCTTCCAGCTACCAATAGAAAACATAACACTGTGAGGGCTGCTGTGGGAAAATGAAGTCCATCCCAGCCAGACCCAATACAACCATGGAGAAAGAAAAAACACCATTTGTGATACTGGATATTCTTCACTGCAGTTCTGTTAGTAGTGAGGCTGTGATAGCCTTACTAGGCATTCTACCCAATATGCAGCAGTTATTTGATCTTCACTAAAAGCAGAAGTACAGAACAAAAAAGTGATGGAAGTCAGATCCAAAGCCAGACTTCATAACCGTAGCATATCTATTCAACCAAATGGCAGGTCACATCACCTTTGCATGTGGAGATCGTTCAGATTTGGCATCTGCTACTAAAACAGGAGGTTTCTTAAGTTGGTCTTCTCATTAGCACATGCTTCCTTCTGCCCTAGAGGGTTCTTGTTTCCCACCTGCACTCTTGTATCAGTTATAAGCACTGATGCTTTAAAACTTACCTCACTTTCTTTTTCCCTCTGTTGCTGTTCCCCTGCTACATATGGAATTTTTAGGTTTTGGTCTTGGATAAGGACTATCTTGTTTCCAGGCTGCTGGAGACTACTATGTACAAGATGAACAATCACGATAAAATCATTCTGCTAAAGCAGATTGCTGTATCCTCCTTACATGTGGCAAAAGCACACTCAGAAAAGGTACCCAATTTGCACTGTAACACTTCTTTCAGTTTGGTTCTTGTAATAGTTTCTTTGTCTATATTTTGTGGAGGAAAATGGGTTTCATAGCTTTCCATGTCCTTGGCCGCCTTCTTGGCCATTTCGCTATCTCTGTGATTTCAAATAAATGTTGGAAGTAAAGGGAAAAATAAAGAGTTCCCATCAGTTGCCATATTTAAGATGAAAGGGTCAATTAATAGGCTGTAAATTACTTTATTCTCTAGGAATTTTCCTTCTGTTTATGTGCAATAATGTTTGTGAACTCTGCTACTAAGAGATTGTATTGTGAGTAAACATATCTACTTTCATTCCTATTTACAAGATAGTTTGTAGACCTAGGGATTTTCATTGATGTAAAGCACAATTTAATGAATTATTTAATGTGTTTAACCATTGTGATGCCAAAAGCAATTGTTTTAATTTATTTATTTGTTGGTGGTTTTCTGTAAAATGATGCTCATTAAGAGATCTGTTAAAAATGAAGACGTTTTGTTGAATATTGTTGGGTCCATTAATTACTTATGAGCAACAAATAAACATTGTTTGTGTTTTTGAAACACTTAAAGATTTCATCTTATCTACGTAGCCGTAAAAATTACTAAAAAGGCTTCTATATTAGTAAAAATCCACTGTGGTTTTTTTAACAAAGTGTACATGAAGGAAAATCATGTTGATATAACTTAGTATTTAGTTATCTTGGGGCCCAATACCAAATCTTTTGCTTCCAATTGACTTTGCTGGGCTTTTTCTCAGATTGAATTAAAACAAGAGAGTCGAGACTTGAATAGTCCCAGCACTAATTTAAGTGACCCCAGTGTCAGAATTTCTGTACTTGAATTGAACTAAGACTGGAGCATGCAAATAGTGGTAGTGAAATCACTGGACTTCATTTTTGCGCCAGCAGCACTGAGGACCAGTCCAAACTGTCAGGATAATCTCCTCAGCTCCTGTGGGGAAGGATGAGAAGTTACAGTCTATTGCTCGTGTGTGTGTCCTTATATCCTCTGAGGGTACCTGGACCTTGGGAGGAACTGATTGCTGTGCAGTCATACTGTTTCGTATAAGTGTTTGAATACAGTCAACTAGGACAGGAATGAAGCATGATGGAGCATGGACAGACCTGAGTAAGGAGGAAACACTGACCTCTCTTTTATGGAGTAATGGAAGCTCTCTGTTAGGTCTGCTGCTTCCAACAGTAGTCTGGACCCCTGTTCTGTGACTGTTTTATCAAACCAAAACTTTTACACGTTTCTCGGTTTTCCCAACAACAAGCCTTGCAGACATGCCACCTCCCTGGAGATGAGTCTGGTTAAAAGAGAAAGCCATGCTGTGCATATTAGGATGTAATGACTATGACCAACCCCTTTTTGATCCAAGTCAACTGACCTCTGCTAAGTGCTGTGGAAAGGTATATTAATGGTAAAAGAAAATACATAGTCTGGATGAGAAATTACTCTTGGGACACAACAAGGACTGCATTTGATAAGAGTAGCAGAAGAAAGGAAGCTCTCAAAAGTTCTGGTTAACTCAGTTTTCCTAATTGTTCTTCACAGCAGCTTAGACGCAAACAGCTACTGTTTAAAAAGCTCCATTATACATGAGAGCTCTTTGAGCTTTTAGTAATCAGAACATCTCTAGAATTTATTTTCATAGCAGTATCACATTTTTAAGATTTTTCTAGTTCCATTCACTTTAACACTGAATTCATCTGTACTGCTGGTTTGCTCTTGAAGTCTACCTACATGAAGGCTGTGGGGTAGCCCTGTATATTAAGGGAGTGTTTTGACTCTCTGGAGTTTGACAATGGCAATGAAAGGGTCGAGTATTTATGGGTAAGACTCATGGGAAAGGCCAGTAAGGCCAATATCTTGGTGGGAGTCTGTTACAGACCAGCCAACCAGGCTGAAGAGGCAGATGAAGTGTTCTATAAGCAGCTGGGGGAAGTCTCACAATTACTAGTCTCTGCTGTTTTGGGGAACTTTCCACCAGATGTCTGGTGGAAATACAATGCAATGGAGAAGAAGCAGTCCAGGAGGTGCTTGGGGTGTGTGGAAGCTAACTTCCTGGTGTAGCTGGTGAGCGACACAACCAGGGCCTCACTGCACTTGTTTCTTCTGAACAGAGAAGGACTGGTGGGTGATGTGATGGTCAGAGGCCGTCTTAGGGACAGTGGTCATGAAATGATAGTTTTCAATTCTTGGAGAAGTAAGTTGTGGGGTCAACAGAACTGTTACCTTGGACTTCCAGAGGGCAGGCTTTGGCCTGTTTAGGAACCTGGTTGACAGAGTGCCTTGGGAAACAGTCCTGAAGGGCAAAGGGCTCTGGGAGGGCTGGACTTGCTTCAAGAAGGAAATCTGAAAGGCAGAGAAGCAGGCTGTCCCTATACACTGAAAGATGAGCCATGAGGGTAGAACGCCGGTCTGGCTGAACAGAGAACTTCAGCTGGAACTCAGGGTAAAGTAAAGAGTTTATGACCTCTGGCAACTCAAGAGGGCTACAAGGATGCTGTGAGGTTATGTGGGGAGAAAATGAGAAGGGTGAAAACTCAGCTAGAACTTAATCTGGCTACTGCCAACAAAATACAATAAAAATGTTTTTATAAATACATCATCAACTAAAGGAGGGCTAGGGAGAATCTCTTTCCTTTTTTAGATGTGTGGGGAAATAGTGACAAAGAATAAGGGAAAGGCTGAGGTACTTAATGTCTTCTTTACCTTGGAGTTTAATAATAAGAGCAGTTGTTGCTGAGGTACCCAGCCCCCTGAGCTGGGAGACAGGGATGAGGAACAGGATGAAGCCCCCATAATCCAAGGGGAAATGATTAGCAACTGCTACACCATTCAGGTGCCTGGATGGGATCCACCTGAGTGTACTGAGGGAGCTGGCAGAAGGACTCAGTGAGCCACTTTCCATCATTTGTCTGCAGTCCTGCCTAACCATGGAGGTCCCAGTCGACTGGAGGTTGGCAATTGTGATAACCATCAATAAGAAGGGCTGGAAGGAGGATTTGGGGAACTATAGGCTCATGAGCCTGACCTTGGTGCCAGGGAAGGTCATGGAGCATGTCACCTCCAGTGACATCATGCAGCATGTACGGGACAACCAAGGGATGAGGCCCAGCCAGCATGGGTATGTGAAAGGCAGGTCCTGCTTGACCAACCTGATTTCCTTCTATGACAAGATGACACACTTAGTGGAGGAGGGAAAGGCTGTGGATGTAGTCTAACTAGATTTTAGTAAAGCCTCATTTCTCATAGCATTCTCCCAGAGAAACTGGCTGTTCCTGACTTGGACAGGTGCACTATGCGCTGAGTAAAAATCTGTCTGGATGGCTGAGCCCAGAGAGTGATGGTGAATGGAGTTACATCCAGCTGGTGGCTGGTCACTATTGGTGTTCCCCAGGGCTCAGTATTGGGGCCAATCCTGTTTAATATCATTATCAATGATCTGGACAATGCACCCTCAGTCAGTTTGAAGATGACATGAAGTTGGGCAGGAGTGTTGGTTTGCTGGAGGGTAGGAAAGTTCTACAGAGGGATCTGGACAGGCTGGATTGATGGGCCAAGGCCAGTGGTATGAGGTTCAACAAGGCCAAATGCCGGGTCCTGCCCTTGGGTCACAACAACGCCCTGCAGCACTACAGGCTGGGGGCAAAATGACAGGAAAACTGCTCAGTGGAGAATGACCTGCAATTGCTGGTCAACAAGTGCTGAACATGAGCCAGCAGTGTGCCCAGGTGGCCAAGAAGGCCAATGGCATCCTGGCTTGTAGCAGAAATAATGTGACCAGCAGGACCAGGGCAGTGATTGTCCCCCTGTACTCAGCACTGGTAAGGCCACACCTTGAATCTTGTGTTCAGTCTGGGCCCCTCAGTACAAGAAGGATATTGAGGTGCTGGAGCATGTCCAGAGAAGGGCAACAAAGCTGGCAAAGGGTCTGGAGCACAGGTCTTAAGAGGAGCGGCTGAGGGAGCTGGGGTTGTTTAGTCTGCAGCAGACAAGGAGACTGAGGGGAGACTGTCACTCTACAACTACCTGACAGGAAGTTTTAGCCAGGTGGGAGTTGGTCTCTTCTCCCAGGCAACATGTGACAGAATGAAAGGAAATGGCCTCAAGTTGCACTGGAGGAGGTTTAGATTGGATATTAGGAAAAAGTTCCTCCCAGAAAGGGAGGAATTAATAATTAGGAAAAATTATGTACAATTATACATATGCCTTGCAGCAGGACTGTGGTAGACAATGTTTTATAACCCCTTTCAGTGCCATTAATGAAATCCCCACTGCAAGTATCTATTTTGATGCCACCCGTATCTATGTTGGGGTGTATCATTCTGGGGAAACAAAAGATTTGGATGACTTTGTAATCTCCACATTTCTCTAAATTGTGGTGGTAGTATCTCATTACTTGCGTGGTTCCTGATGTGAAACTAGCTTAGTTCCTGGGAGGCAGATATCAGCCTCCATAAACTCACACTGTCGTTTGAAATCAAAACGCCAGAAGCTGATGGCTGAGTCAGCCTGAAGTCTGTATCTTGACAGGGAAGGTGAGATGGCATGGGGAGCTCATACTACTGGAGAGCAATTCAGGCTGCTAAACAGAATCCTCCAGTACTGTTTATGGTGCCCTTAAGTTGCCCATCTGACCTTCAGCTGCTGCTCCAGAGGATACAGATCTCACAATAGATGCTTTTTCATATATGTAAACCCTGTGCAGATGTCTCAGATACTTGCAGATCCCCAAACAACAGTCTCTCTCCTCAAGACTTACAGTTAGGAACCCACAGAGCCCTCACAGTGTCTATAGCATTTGGGGGCATCACCTGAGACAATCTGCAAGCTAGGAGTCCATCATCTTCACCAGTTCTGAGCATAAAATTAAATGTGCTGTAGGGCAGTGTGAATTATGGAGAAGCAAAATGAACGTTGCTGCATTTTTGGGTCCTGCACTCTATTGAAAGCAGTTACAAAGCAGGAGCAGCAAGATGGTAAAAGAAATAAACGTCTATATTGCTGATAAATATTGCTATATAGCAAAAGGAGAAATTGATTTTGCCACCAGAAGACAGATAATTTTTTTCCACATACGTGGTTACGTTTCGAGGAATACATCAGAATATTTACTGTTATGTGCAGTTTATGCCACAGTTAAAAGCAAGAGCAAGACTCAGAATTGCTGTACTCTATAACATACGACTGGAAAAAGGCTTTGATTTTTAAGATTTCATTCACATTTATTTCTATTTCACCTTCTATTTCAGAAGTTATCCAAGGTGTGACACCTTTCAGCATTTTCTAAGAAATTTGTGAGTATGCCCCTAAAATTCTGAGTAGGAGCAAGCGAGATTAGATGTTATGGGGGTAAGTCAATGATGTATAAATCTTACTATCCTGTAAAAGCCCCAAGTGATGAAAACATGTAATAGTGAGAATAAATAAAGCCTGCTGTACTCAGACAAGGAAGCTGCTACAGGATTTTGTCCATTGGGTAAGCAGTTCACCATTTCACTGTGACATATATTGAATAAGACTCCTTTCACATAAGCAGAGGTCAACTGGCAGCCATTGTCCTCAGGCAACACCTGAGAACCTCCTTATGGGTGATGGAGGAAAAGAAACTTTCAGGGTACAAGCATCTGGCCTGCTTTAGATGTTTACAATGGTGTAAGAAGAATCTCATCCCAGAAATGTGTCTTTTCCCCTCTGTTCATAAGCAGGGGGAAACAATCCCCAAATATTCTTTCAAGCTGTTCCAAAGAATGAGAGGGCAGCATTTCACTTCTGAAAAGACTGTGCTTGAAATGGAAGTAAGACTTCCAAGTGGATAGGTCTAGAGACATCTGAAGATGCAACAAAGACCAGAGGAGGAGAATTAAGGACCAAGAGCAGATCTGGGGACCCTCTATACAAAGGTGATGATCAAAGTCACTGTAATGTGTGAGGTAGCAAAAATTAGGAAATAAATGGGGAGACGTGAGCATCAGAGACCCAAACAGATACCCACTGTGAAGGGCAAGCATGGGTGTGAAGATCCTCTGAAGAGTCTGCTTAGCTATGCCCTCGTCTGTACCTGTCCCAGCAGGTCCACATCCTTCTTATGTTAGGGACCCCAGAGTTGTGTGCAGTACTCCAGGTGGGGTCTCACCAAAGCAGAGTAACGAGGCAGAATCACCTCCCCGGACCTGTTGGCCACAGTACTTTTGATGCAGCGCAGGATACGGTTGGCTTTCTTCACACATTTCTGACGCCTGTTGAGCTTCTCCTGAGGGCTGCTGTCATCCATTCTCTGCCAAGCCTGTATCTGTGCTTGAGATTACTCCAATCCAAGTGTAGAACTTTGCACTTGATCTTGTTGAACTTCAGCAAAATAAACACTGCCAAGATGGCACGTATGTTTTGGCAGACTTTAATGCTTCACAGCTCCAGGTATGGTTCCAGGGAGCAGTGGGGTTAACATGTGTGTGTGTGCGCTTGTGTCTGCATGCCCATGTGTGCAAACACATGATGACTCTCAAAATGGCACTACTGGCCACTTGTGTACTGTTTGGATTGATTCCTAGATGTTAGGCCCACATATTTTGGATTCCTAGTCAAAGAGAGCCCAGCCATCTATCTGGCTTTGTTTTGGGGGTTATTTTTATGTAAGGACTTCTTTGACTTCTGATATGCTCACACAAGCACTTTTGTGGCTATCCATGCCCTGGAAGTTCCTCTCAGCTTCTGGATCCCAGCTCAATACTATGGGGAACATTGGGATACGATTGTCCCCTCCAAGCATCCTGCTCACCATGCAAAGCAGACACTAGCAGATGGGTTAAATGGGAGCTATGGCCATCCCAGTTGCAGTGAGTTGTGTGGTGACCAAGGCTTTGGGTTGTGGACTCAACACTGACCATCTGAATTGCACAACCCTAAGTTTACTCAACTTTGTGTTTATGAGAGTTAAATGGCAAATAAATGAATTGCAGTTTATGCAAGGTTTCAATAAACAATCATATGATGTTTCATCTTCTATTTGGATCCACTGGGTAGTTAGATCAGCAGAACGTGAGCTGAATTTAAACTTCTCTTGGGTCTGAGACGGGCTTTTCTTTGCCAGATTTTGTTTTAAACATGCATCTTTATTTATAAACGCCAAGCAGGATTTATCAGTCAGCATTGTTTATGCTACATCTAAACCTATTTAAATAAATCAAAAAATAGAATGTCTCTGAAGGAATTAATATGTAGGAAATATGTATTTCTAGTACTCCAGGGCAGAATACACACTCTTGTTGAGTCATAATTGTCCTAGGCTTGGGAAATGTAGGCACTAGTAGAGGCTGATACATTTCCTGAAACACCTACATAAACCTAGACATACTAATCTGCCTTTTTATTTCTGTGTACCACAAAAGAAGGTAAACTAAAGAAATCTAAAGCAGACTAATTGTATCTGTAGGCTCTAATTTCTCTGCTTTGATACCATGCCCACTGGACGAACGAAAGCTTACAGTGACCTCTGTAAGTGAGAAATCTCCCTGGCTCATCTCCCTCTGCCAACATCATCCTCTGAACAAAATTATAAATATTTACATTAAAACCAGCTTTTGGAAAAGTTCAGCTAAGGCCAAAGGGACCTGTATCCTCTCTGATAGTGGCCCAAGTGGCTTTTTGTAAATATATGTATATACTTGAATATATGCAGGAAAGCATATGCGCGCACACACACACACATATATATATATACATACATACATATGTGTGTGTGTATATGTATATATATAGATATAGATATGTATATATATATATGACCAGTTGTCTCCTAGCAAATTTAGCACCTTGGAATTTAACAGGGCTTTTCATAGACTTTTTTTTTCTTTGAATTTTACACAATTGCTCCTTGAATTTAAATATTAACTTCTAGCACCTTTAGCTTTACTATAATGAAAGTTTCATGAATATAACAGGAAATTACCTCTTTTTGATTGTTTCAGGTTGGGCACCTTGTAGGTTCATTGAAGCACACCTGGTTGTTACATTTGAAGAGCTATCGAACAACACGTACCTGCTCATCTTCATGCATCTCCTGATTTTGTGGTTCTCTGTAATTTGGACCTCTCTTCCCTGTGTCTGTACTAGGCACAAGAGTGTCAGATTGTTCAGTAAGCATCCATATTTTTGATTATCCTGGCTGAGGTTGCCTGCAGCATTTCTCATTGTGTTACATATTTCTTTGAAGATGGGATGACCAGGGCTGCCCACAGTACTCAATACACAAGCACACCAAGGACTTGTATGGTGAACATGATTAGTGTTTTCCATATTGTTAATTGTTTTTTTCATGATATGTCCTAGAATTCAGTTTTGAATTTTTCTGTCTAGTTCTGAACATAAATCTGACGCCCACAAAATTACCTATTCTAATGGCAAGAGCTCATTTCCCTTTAGCAGTAGTCAACTCAGAACTCAGTATGGAAAGTCAAGACTGGGTTTTTCCCTCCCAGGTGCCTCACTTTAAATTTATCTACACTGAATTTCATCTGTCATTTTATTGCCATCACTCCATGTCATCAGGGTCTTCGGCAATTCACACTCAGCCCTTGTCTTTAGTACCCTGAATAATTTAGCATCTATTCTCCAGCACAGATTAACATCCCTAGAGCTCATTCTGCAACCTGCCTAGGCAGCAGGGGAGCAGAACTTGAGGCAAGCCAATATAACATCCCAGTAGCAGATATAAAGGCTTCATTTGCCTTCCCAACCATTCTGATGAAAGTGCTGAAATGTGTGCTGCCATTCTCCTGCTCCTGCCATGGAGCTGAAAAATCAGTTTTTATTAGCGTTGAAATTGCTTTTCACACATTTTGCCATTAACAGAAAGGTACTGCTTTTTGGTTTGTTCTTTTAGCAGAAAGTCCTTCTTGAAGGGTGTTTAATCCCCTTTTTCATCTGTATTCTCAGATTCTGTATAAACTTTTGAAATTATATCTCTGTTTCCCTCTTTCAGGTGCACATTTTGACAAACAGAAATTTCTGTCTTTCCAGTGCATAAGCAACTCCCATCTTCTCTTGGTCTCCCTGCTGTAAGGCTATAAACAAAGGCATACTGAGTGAGCTGGCAGTGAAATTACAGAAAGCTGAAAAGGTCAGTCTTAAGTCATAGATCAGATAAGACAAAGAATTTCAGATATCTCACAGGAAATAAAGTATGGAGAATGTGATGAATAATGTGTAAAACACAGTATGAAACCCTGTATGGAAAAATGTGAAGTGCTATAAACTCCCTTTCCTGATTTCATTTGCTCCAACTGCACTTAGAAATTGCAGGAAAAATGCATTGATAGCCACGTTATTATTTACACACAGTAGGAAGCAGGGCTTGAGCTACATGCAGAGATTGTCAAGAAGGGGGAGGTACGTCTACTACTGCAATAATCTCACTAATTGTGTTTTGGTTTAGAAGCTTAAAAATCAAACTTCCCATCCTAATAGGTGCCAGGAGGTATAATTACGATGATTTATATTTCAATAGCATGCAAGAATTCAGGCTTGTTTAGTTCTCTGGATGTTTGCAGTGGGGAGACATAAGCAAAAAGGTACCCACTCTAGAAGCCATAAAAAATGGGATCAGCCAAGATACCTTGCTACAGCCTGGTCTGTGTCTATGGTGTGTTTTCTCTAGCAGCAAGCAGATGACTCAGGGTTGGTGATCAAGTATAGCAAAGCTATTTTGTAGTGAATAACTCCAGTTCCTTATTTTTTGGAAGGAAGCCAGCCTTCATCATGAACAAAAGCAGGTTTTATAAACCTGTCCTCCAGAAATCACAGATTAGGAGGAGGAAAAGAGCAGACGAAAGTTAGGTGGATATCTTTCTTCTTGCAATCAGTTACTAGAGAGTGGCAGGAAATGGAGGTGAGCAGGAGATGACTGGAGGAAGGAGCTGTTGCAAAGGCAGTTAAATGACTTTTTGAGTGAAACCCTCCCTCTTGCTTTACCCTTTCTGCTGCAGAGCCAGGAGGCAACCTGGTTCTCTTCTTCTGGCAGGACAGTCACAGGATCAAGTTGGTTTACAACAGAGGTGAGCTGGGGAAGAGTCAGATTAATAGATTTTGGCAGTATTGTGGGGTGTATATTCTTCAGCTTTTTCCTGTAAGGCTCAAGGACAAGAACTTTAATGTTTCTTCTTAAAATGTAAGTCTTAACTTCTTATTTATAAGCTGCTTCTGAAACTGAAAATGTCTTGTAGCCTTACTTCAATATCCTGGTGTTTGGTCTACCCTATAAATAATACAGCGGTATGAGAAGATGCACTCCCATGCCAAGGCTGTAAAATATGTGGTGAATATTGATACAGTCTGTCTTAAGACAGGCATTTCTCTCTTAAAAGCAGCCTGCCCACTGGTATAGGGTGACTCTGGAGTTGGGTTGGAGGGTCACGGCAGGTCTTTATGCCCAATGGGAATTCTGAGTTTTGGTTGCTTCATGCATCTAGTGCGCTGCTTTGGCTCTTGCCAACCCCCCAGGTAAGGAACTTCAAGCTGGCAGATACTTTAAGGTTTGCAACAATATATCTGACTTTCCTTCTCAGTGGAGACTTAATTAAAAACTGTTAATTATCAGTAAGCAAGACAGCCTGCCTGAAAACCCAGTGGGGAGGTCTTGATGAGGAGATGGGTGAAGAATGAAGCGTGGAAATCATACATGTTTTGCCTGTGCACCATCCATCAATGGAATCTCTTGGATATTTTTCAAAGTATACAACAGTATGTCATCAAAAACTCAGAATAAAAATAAAACCTAATAAAGTAAAACCACTCAAATCTAGACCACATCAGACAATGTCTACCCCCATGCAGCTCATTACTGGAAAGAAAATGTACCATAGGGGCATTTTTTCATGTTCTTCCATGCACACTAAAAACTTCTTTGGACTGTGTGTCATTCACATGCACAAAATTACCATGGACCTTCCCTGCAAGCTACTTTCTGGTTTGACTTTACAGTTCATCACTGGCCCAGCAGAGGAAATGAAAGGGGCCTGGACACACTTTTGGGGAGGAATTTCCAGTGACACAAGGTAGAGAGGACAAAAGCCAAGAGGACTTGCGTTACACCAGGTCAGATGTGTAGGAGGCAGGCAAAATCATACTCTTCATGAAGAAAGTGTTTGCAGTGAGCAAATACTAACTGTACTCAGTACTTTCAACCACATAGAAAGAAAAAAGCTAGGTACACAGTAGGAATTGCTGGAGGCCTGGTGACACCAATTATTGGCTTCCTAACTCTACTGAAAAAATGTTTTCAGAGAGGTCTGTAGAGCCAGCAATGCAGGCTTGAAGTGCAGTAATCAAAACAGAATAATCTCAGGGACCAGGAATGGTCTTTTCTAGGCTGTAATTAACCAGTAAGCTGTCTGCTGATTCTCTCTTCTCAGTGCCCTCCTTTTCCTAGCAAAAATTGTTAAAACTCACAAAATCTTTGTTAAAATACTTAAACCTATGAAGACCCCCACTGTTGTAAGAAATAGTGTAATTAGAGGGCACAGTCATGTAGCTTTCAACTTTCCTCTTAAATATTAGTAAAATGGCTGAATCTCTGATTAAAAAAATAAAATCCAAGGGACCAACACTGTTCTGTGTTGATGCAGAGAGCACCCCATGGAGTAATTACTATTTAAACTCTGTGGTAACTGTCATGCCAGGAGGCCAGAAGAAAATCTTTAGTCCTTGAGACATTTATCAGGGAGTTTGAAAAGGCAAGAAAGACACCATCTCTTTCTCCCTGCTCATCACATACGTGAGATAAATCCCAAGGAAACGTGCATTAACCCCAGCATTGCTACAGTTATATGAGAAGTAGGAACCTTTGCATGAATTCCTCCCTCAGATTTGGTCTCTGTGCCCTGTTGGCTTGTGAGAGCTGTAACTATTCCTCTGAACAAGGATTTGTTGGCTGTTGTTTTAAATCTGCATCATTAGTGTGAAAACCATTAGCAAATTATATGCCTCAATGTGTCAATAAATTTACACCAAAAGTCACATGTTTCTGGGAGTTGTAGGAGTCCTACACAGCTCTTCCAAGAACTGCAAACAGAGAAACAAAGTCCTAGACCCTTCCAACAAATACATGTTAGATCTAGTGACAGCAAACAACCCAAGGTCTACATCCCAACACTGTGCTTTAGCTAGAATCATAGAATCAGCTGGGTTGGAAAAGTCCTCCGAGATCATCAGTTCCAACCCTTGATCCAACTCCTCTGTGGTTACTAGACCATAGCACTAAGTGCCACATCCAGTCTCATCTCAAAAACCGCCAAGAACAGTGAATCCACCACCTCTCTGGGCAGCCCATTCCAATGTCTGATTACTCCCTCTGTAAAAAATTTCTTCCTGATATGCAACCTAAACCTCCCCTGGCAGAGCTTAATTAGTCCCCATCCTTCCCTGCATTATTTTACTGCATTTCTGCTGGCTAAAACCCAGCACTAATCCTGCTCCTATGTAAGCCCTGGCACTGCGTAGGGTTGCTCATGTATGTCAGGTGAAACAGGACCAGGTCATTAGGGTGTATATTTACATAATCCTTGTGGTACTCCTCTAACAAGGGAGAAGCCAGGTTTACCCTCCCCTGCCTTCATACTCTGACTCACAGCCTCCTGCACACTGGAGTCAGCAGTTGTGTGGTCATCATGTAGATGGCAAACACTGAAAGACCTGGAGAAAGGACTTAAACTGCTCCCTGTTCCCTCTGTGGATGCTCAAATGCCTGACACCAGCAACAGGGGGAGAGGAAGGACTGTGGCTATCTTTTCCAGCTGCATGGGGCAGTGAGATCACAGCAAGCACAAGCCCTGCAAGTCTTCAAAGGTACATTTGTATTGACTGTGCCAGAATCACTCTGAGTGTTACCAAAGTCTAAGTTTGCTAAAGATGAGTGGTGAACAAGGACACTTACTAAGAAGGAAAAACAGGCAAGAGAGGGTTAATAGCTTCTGTTCAAGATTTTTGGTTATTACCCTTTTTCTGAATTCAGAGTATGAACATTCAGCATTGGGGTTTGATTAGATAGATACCTAAGCTCTGTCTTTTCCCTAGGGTATATCACTAAAATGCTATTTCCTTTTTCATTCACTCACACATGGCACCTTTTTTTCTTGCTCAACTTGCAAGATATTTTCCCAAGCTCTGCCAGTGACTATTTACCCACTGGAACATTTACATTGATGCTCCAGTATGACCAGCTGCTCTTGGCAGCTTTTCTTTTGGACCCAGTGGGCCACACTTTGAACTTTGTCAGATTAAAAAGGTCAGACCGTTACAGAAACTGACAATTTTTAATTTGATAACTTCTGTGTGTAGCTGAAACGTACTCACAGAACAAATAAATTAGTGTGAGACTGACTGCTTTAACCAAGCTGCAGTTGTCATTTGGGGGAAGAAGTAAATTAATTCCAATAAACAAAGAGAAATCCTTGATGCCCTTCTGACAACACTGGGATCTCAGTGAGGAGTGAAAGAAATTTAGCTTATTAATTGTTTCAGTCTTTGGCAAACTCCCAGAGTTTATCTTTTCTGTTTGGGTCACACTAATGTTTTGTTGTTGTGTAGAGAGAGGAGATACTCAGCCATTAACAGTCCCTTTGCCTCAAGGTGGGTTGGTGGGAGGTGGGACACTGCATGTGGTGGGGCATTGCAGGTGGGTTGTCATTCCTCAGGAACAGTTACAGCAGTTTGTATGGCTCATGGCCGCAGTATCTTGTGACAGGGACAAACTAACCAGGCACAGAGAAAGCCATCTGGATGTCATCATGGCCAGAGCAACACACGGTTATGGGAAAACTCAAACCAAAAATATGTTCCCTTGCAGACAAACCGTAAGGTTTGAGTTAGTGGTTTTTAACTTGAGGATCTGGCAGAGCCTATATAATGAGCAATGTGGGCTGTATTCACTAGGATGTGAGCAGTGTACCTCTGCTGCTGAACTACACAGGCCAGCGCTGTGGCTCAACCCATGGCACATCTTTGCTGACATCCTGCCTGCCATGCCTGTGCCACTCACCACCCTCCTATATGGTGCCCAGGCACAGGCTGAGATGTAGTACAAGCCAGGGACTACCTTCAAAAGCATTTCAGACAAGACCACTGCCTTTCATTTCCTCATGTTGTGTTTCAGCTCTGTTGCAAGTGGGAGAAGAGGTCAGCCATAGTTGCTGACCTATTCTGAGGATGGCTCAGGAAAGGCATCTTGCTTTTGTGCAGGGGAAGAGCAGGGGGAGGGCCAGGAGATCTGCTGCAAACCTGGGCAGATCCCTCCTCCTGTTGCAGCTGCTACCAACTGGGTCCCAGCTGAGCAGGTGACAGCAGCGCCAGCTGCGAGCAACCACAGGCAGAGGAAGACACTCATTGCTCGGTTTCTGTAAGCCCTCCAGCCTTTATACTGACACCAGGCTCAAGAGAAACCATCCTGGTTTTCCCTTCTCCTGCCTCTGAGGTAGATACAACCCTCTCAGGGGCAACACGTCCTGTCACTGGTGAACTCTCTGAGACAAGTGAAACAAGATGAAGCATCTAAAAATGCCTTCTATTGAAATAAACTCTACTGGCTTACTTTAGACAGTAGACCTCCTATGACAGAGGTTTTTTGCCTTTTCTTTTCTTTTAAATAAATCCTGCTTGTAAGCGAGATGAAGATCATTATTTCAATTGTAGGATTTTTAATGGCTATGATTGTGTGACTGAGAGATATGTCACTGGCACCCTTGTAGACTTTTTTACTCTAAACATAGAGGAGTAGACCTTGTGGAAAGGCCAGTGGTCAAGGCAGTACACCAGGTCAAATACAGAATATTTTGATAACTACCAGCCACTGGCACAACAGATTCTGTGATATTCATATGGAAATAACTTGAAGTTGACACTAAGCTCCACTTAGTGGCACTAAGTGCCACTAAGAGTGGCACTTACAGTGCTGAGTTAGGGATTGGTGGGGAGCACATGGGGCTCCAGTGGGACCCATCACATTGAGCCCTGAAACAGCTGGTCTGAAATGCTGAAGGGAGGGCAATGCCCAGAGCCTCTGCCTTCCCTCTGCCTTGGCATCTAGCACCTACCTAGCCACAATAGGGTATCTCGGCCAAAACAGAGTGCTGTTCAGCTAACCTTGTGCAACCTTGTGCATGTGGGTCTGGATGCCCTGCACCTCTCTTTGCATACATGGTGGGAGCTGAAAGTGAGATTAAAATATATAAATGTAGCTTGTAAATACTTCTGGCCCAAGCTGGTTTGAGCCTACTGGTCTTTCTTCCTGGCATGTCCATCTGTACAACTGAGGACAGAGCTGAGCTGAAGGTGGAGAAGGATGAATAGCAGGTAAGCAGCCTTCTCTGCTCCAATTTCAGCTGAGTTGAGACTGTAAGGAGATGCACATCTCAACAAAGAAGATTGGGTACCTGTGTTTCCTAGGCGGAGTAGTTGAGGTTTGTGGATTTGTTTGGATTACCTTTCTTCAGTTCATCTCAATGTGGAGGGGTTTTTTTGGTTTTGATCTCATTTTCTTTTTGTCACAGAGATCTTGCTTTAAATCTTGGTTTGCTTTCAAATTAAAATCAATTGCCTAGCACGGAAAGACAGGTTTTCTTGCACTTAAGCTGCTATTTCAAGGTCAGTGTTTGGTATGCAGCTGTCACACTTCAGAATTGTTTTGGAGATTTCACTCCATTTCCAAGGATGTGCCTTAAGCACCAGCAAGCACAAGATCCAGGCCTGCAGGTGGATCAGTCTAACATGAGACAGACCTCAAAAATGACAGGGAATACATTACCATTCTTTTCCATGAAGATCATCTTGAATATGAAGAGGCTTGGTTCCCCCTCCCCTATCAAACATTAAGGTCTGAATCATTTTGTCTTATGTCTGCATACTTTACCTTAGGTGCAGATTTACTGCGTGGAGCCATCTGTTGCAGTCACCATCTTTGGGTCCTCACTGAGGCACAACAGCACACCCATAGCTCGGTAGCCCACTGGTGGCTGAACCTAAGCCATCCACTAAATAATGGTTTTGAAGGAAGACACGAGTCCATCACTGGTACAGAGAAAGTTCTTGACCAGGCAGGTCCAACGCAAGGTACTGCACCTCCTGCTTGGAGAGGTCCATTATCTAATGACTCTGTTGACAGGGTGCTTGGGAGGAAGATTATGTGAGGAGAAAGCTGTGCAGTTTGGAGGAATTTGTGGGAAATAAAAAAGGTTGTGGGGGTGAGGACAGGATGGTAAGATGTGATTTGGCTTTTTTTGAATCTATATCACTTACTTCAGTTTATGTTTTGTTAAAAGTGGAAGTTACATTAAGTTTAGAATCTCCCAAACCTATACTTGGATTAATACAGAAGCTGTTATTTAACATAACACAGCCCTTATCAGAAGTGCTATAATAAAACAGAGCATTTAATTTTTCCTTTCAATAAAACTGGAAATGAGACCTTGTGTCCTGTTCTCCAACTGGCTTGGTATATCACACTGGTTTTAAGCTCTCTCCTGTAAATCAGCATTCAAATTCGTGCTATCTGCCAAGCAAGTAATGAATATCAAGGAGGTTTCTGGAAAAACTATAGCAAGTTGAATTCTTGAGTTACCGTAATTGATATGGCCTGTCTTAAGGAATAATAAACATCGTGTTTTTAGGAACCAGAAGTCTAAAGACAGAAAAGCCCTTTGAAGGAGAACTGTGCAGGGAATAGCAATAGAATATCAAGTTAAAACCTAGGGTGTCCTGCAGTTCATGTTATTGGTGGTCAATGCACTGGTCAACACCAACACACAGAGGCTATGCTATTACTGAATATACATCACTCCCGAGCTAAAAAGGCCTTCCCTAGTGCCAGTGCCCTGCATGTGGTGATGCTTGGCCTAGTTGTTCAGTTTTTTAGCCCACTGCTGAAATAATAGTAAGTGGACATGGTTGCATTTTCTGTTCATGGTTTCTGACAAGGTGAGGGAGAACTTGCTCTCTTTTCCCTATTTATTTAAGCTTCAAACTCAGGGCTGAGCACTTGATGTACAGTTCATCTGATGAAAGCATTTTGTCTAAGTGGTAGTTTATGATGTTTGAGATACAGAAATGAGCTACTACCTTTTTCATCTGCAACAGCAGTTATCTACTCATTGTAGCTCATGGATCTTCCTCTGTGGCCAGATCTTGAAAGTGCTGCACATGTATGGCATTACAGACTCTCCAGCACACTACACTGAAATGTCATCATGGTGATGATTCCTGGGTCTAGAACAGCTGTTTTGTGGGAGCACATTGAAATGATCCTGCAAAATCCTGGCAGATGTCTGAATTTATAGTGTGAGCAGCAATTGCCACAACCACTGGATAGAAGTAATGGTGTGTGTAGTTTTGTAAAGGAAGGTCCCAGCTCAGTAGGCCGAAGCTCTGTTGCAGCAGGCACAAGAGAAGGGTGGATGGGCATTGGTTGCACAAATAGTGCCTGTGCCATGGCTTGCACTTCAGTCCTGTGGGAGGCAGGGTTGCCAAGCTCATGACTGCGTGGCCAGACATTGTTCCCTCCTCCCAAACCAGGCTGTTTGCCTGCACAACTTGTTGGGAGCCTTCCCTGTTCCATGCCAGCCCCTAAACTATCCCCAGGCAGTCTGTGCAAGAAAGCCAGATCAAACCCATTCTAGGGAGCACGTTAACAAGTCAACAACACCTCAGCTGGGACCTGGCCTGCTTTAGACCACTTGTGTAAGTGTAGCCAGCTGCATTCTCTGTTGAAAATAGCTGATAGGTTTACCCAGTCTAAGGTGGTGGGGTCTGGCAGCAGCAGGCTGGAAGAAAACAGAGATGTTTGCCTGAGACCTTGAACAGCTTTGTGGAAGCCATGAATAACTTCGGGAAAAAACCCCAAATGTATGTTCATTAGACTGAGCACGTGCCTATTCTGCAGAGGACAGCCTTTGAGGGCAAAGATTTTCACTCTTCGCTGGAGTTACTGCAGCTACAGCTTAGCAACAGATACAAAGATCAGTGGTGATCGAGGAGTTTGGGTCACAACTCCATGAAGGAATTTGATAAGGAAAGAGAGAGCAAAGCCAGCTTCCTTCAGCTGCCAGGCATCTCTCCGACCAGCAGGAAAATGAGTTTGATTAGAGCATAGCGGGGCTGCTGCACTTCGGCTCAGATTTCCTTAGAGCAGGTGATAAAAGCGGAAAAGCTTAAAAGTGTCTGTGGTTGCAGGCCCCTCCGCGTAGTTGCTCTTCCCTTGTCAGGCGTGCTCTCCATTTTCTCCTCTGCTGCCCAGGACTCACTTGGCTGTATCTGCCCTGAGACCCAGGCCCTCCCTTGCTGAGCCCCATCAATCTGCTCCCTGACCAGAGAGACTGGACGTGTGGCAGAAAGCCATTGGCAGGCTGTTGATTTTGGTGTTATGGACTGTCTAAACATTGTGATCCGTGCTCCTAACAGTGAACACAAGAGTGTAACATGCTTTATCTTCCCTGCCTTTACAAACATTGTTGTCTGCTGACTGAAATGGATCTTTAAAAAAAGAATGCACTGTCATGCCTGATGCTTTTTTATCTATGAAGTGTGAAACTGCAGCAATATAAAACTCATCATCTCTGAAAAACATGACTAATAAGTTTTTACTTTCATTTGCCATCACTTGCATTGGCCAGTCTGAACAGGGGTGCATGTGCTGAATATCACATGGTGTAGAAGTCAGGGAGTGTTGGGGTCTCCTTCCCAGTTGTCCCTTGCAGAGAAAGCCATGGGCTCTTGTATTATGGAGGTTTGTAGCGAGCAGTGAAGGAGGGCACAAAGGTGATGTGAAATATGCATAACATTCATATGTCAATTTAATTGAGAGATGTAATGGCAATTTTACTCGTGGGCAATTTTGTATTAAATATGCACAAATAGCATAAGTGCTACTAATGGAGAAGCCTTTTTGGTGATGGGTTACTGCTTTTTGAAAAAAAGGTATTGCACTCAGCTGAGACTAATATACTTAGCCTAAACTACACCTTTAAAATGTGACTAATTGTATGTTTTTATGCTGGGTGCTAATAGTAAAAAATTTACAAAGAAAAATTACTACAAACCATTGGTAAAACTTCATACAAGAGAAGGCAGGGACACACCCCTTGGGCTGAGCAGTGCAGGGATCCAAGAGCAGAGCAAAACCAGCAGCCAATATGAGGTTTGGTCAAAGGCAGAAGTAGGTAGGTACTTGGGTAACACATATGTAAGCTACTGACTCAGAGAGGTACCTTTGGAAATGTAGCTCTGGTAAAATATTGTTGAAAGATACTTTCTATGCTATTTTACATTAAAATAAAAGGAAACTGCAGTATGGTCCCTCCCAGCCAAGCTGTGCAGTAGCTCTCAGGGACAGCACACATTGGTCTGTGGCTCCCACTCACCACAGGGGTGAGGAGAAAAGGCTGAGGTGAAGAGAACCCAGATGAGATTTCAGCGCAAGAGGACAACTGAGTGTAGAGAGCAATTGTGGTGCTGTGCAGAAGCCTCTCCATGTCCTGTGGCTGTCACTAGCTGAGGTGACAGGTTTCCTCCTATGCTGCAGCCTTGCATACCAAGAGGAGCATGAGGGAGATAACGGCACTTTCTGACACATAAGCTGGTGGTGAGAGTGCTTTCCCTCCGACTAAGCCCTGAGCCTCTGCAGCTGCCTATGGGTGTCCCTCCCAGAAAGGTGATTTGGGTCCACAGAGCCCTGAGAGCGTCCTGGGCACTAGTCTGACCACTGTTGATGGGGCTTGTGCCACTATGAGTCTGAGAAGAAAAAGGGTGAGGAAAAAGAGGAGTAAAAGACATCTGAAGAAGAGCTGAAGGGGTGAAGAGGTGACTGTGTGTTTGCAAAGCAATCGAGCTCCAGCTCAGCTTGCCCCGCTACCAACTCCATGTCCTAAACCTGACATGGTCTCACACTGTCTGCAGTGCTCAGTGCCTACCCCTGTGTGTCAACACAAGGCTGTTCCCACTTTTGTATGTGCCTGTCTGCTTCTCAGGCAGCTCACTGCTCCCTGACATCCCACCCCATATCCCTGGTAAGCAGCTGGGGGGCTGTGCCCCCCCCAAGCAGTCAAGAGCAACTCGACTGCATCTTTGAAACCCAGTTCCAAACTTTTCTTCTTGATGAAGAAGAAAAGGCATTTTTTCTGCCTTTTCATCTTGTGCTTTTCATTTCAGGGGGCCACCCAGTTGCTCAATTCCTCCCCAAAGTGTATCTATATGGAGGTAAACTTGCATTCTCCATTTCCAGTAGGACTCATGGGGCAATCTGATATTTTTTCTTTTTTGCCATTTACATATGATAATCACATTGGGACCTTACAGTTACTGCAGACTTAATGACACTGAGATACGAAATGTTGTCTCTGATGGCTGTAATACAGGAAATCCTTTAAAACAGGCCTACTCATTTAAAACTGTATCTATGGCTATAAGCTGTGATAGCTAAAGTGTGGAAAATATATACTGTAGAAATGTTTATGAGCAGAGCTGTGGTTTGATCATGCTGCTGCTACTTTTTAAAATTTATATTTGGCCACTGCAAATTCTTGCTATAAATTCTGGCTACAGTAATCTGTATTCTTATTAACAGCTTGGTTTAAGAAAAGAGGGATGTGTGGGAGGTAAAGGATTAAAGAACAGTATATGCATGCCTCAGATACCTCTTCTTAGCAAAAGCTTGCTTAAATGCAAAAATGACAACAAGCCTTATATCCTGGGAGGGGGGTGGGCTGAGTAGAAGCTGGAAAGGGAAAAATCACACTCAGCCAGTGGGTGAAGGGCTGAGACATCAGGTGAAGCTGTTTGCAGTGAGCCGAGAAGTAAACAGTCTATGCTTTTGATAAACAGACACGTCAATCACAGAGGAAGATAATAAGCCTGAAGAAAATTAGCTTGTGAGGTATCTTTTAAGGGCACACATGGGCTACTTGGGGAGGGGATGCTGTTGCAAATGGTGAGGTGACTGCAGGTCTCCACTCCCTGATCCCCTGCCTACCCCAGCAACATGCTTCTGCTGGCTCCTGCCATGCTCTTGGGGTTTCACCCACAGATTTTCCCCCCACGAAATGGCATTGTGGGCCTTCCTCCTTCCCAGTCCCCCTCCTGGAAGTCAAGCTTTTGCCCACACCCCATAGATGTGCAGACAGCTTGATGCTGAGAGACCAAACCTTGAAACATTTCCTTATTTAATGTGACTGAGGTAAGTTTTTAAGTAGTATGGCATACTTTTTATACCACGACTTTTTCTCCCAAGTTCTTCTACCAGTCACCTGAGATTTTTTTTTAATTATTATTTCAAGAGTGACTCAGGTCACTGATTTTCAATTTGAACTCAAATGCAGGTCTACTCAGATTTGGAAGAATATCAGGTACTCTCACCTGGGCAAATATTATCCATTACTGAGAGAGCCTTGATGGAAACAAAATGCATAAAATTTAACCTGGTGTTTTCACTGCAAATGCCAGAAACACAGCTATAACTATATCTACATTGCACATTAAGACAGGGATCAGGTGGAACAGAACTCTCAGCCTCTAATTTCTGTATCTAAATTAACAGATAGCCAGACCCCGTGTCTCAGCTGGGAAGCAGCTACTAATGGCAAAGAGGCACTAAAGCACTTAAACTGTCTCTGAGCTATGCCTTATTGTGCAAAGGCTTCTCTCCTGGCCACACTCAGAGAGTTTAAATGAACACACTGTTGTGCTGAAAAAGAAGGTGAGTATTTACATTGACGGAAAGGAGGGACTTCACACCTGAATGGGGACAGCTTCTTAAACCCTTTAGCTTTCTGTAGTAGCCATCCAGCCATTGATTCCAGGCTTTCTCCATGCAATATCCAAGTGATTAGCATAAATCACTCTTAACATCTGACTGTGCAGTGCAATGGGCCAGAAACGCTCACAGCCAGACATAGATGAGAGACAATTTAAGAAGCTCTTCCTCACCTCCTCTTATTATAGGTGGGAGTCAGTCTGCCTAAACTGGGATTAGAGTCTGACCAGCCTTGCAGTTACAGATTAAAACCGACATCAGAAGCTTCTTCTCACCTCCCCTCTGGCCATTCACCTTGTTCTCTGGCTTGTCAGAGGCAGCTGCTGCTGAGACAAGGGCTTCCGAGCCACTCACAGAGCAGCATGGTCACCTGCAGTCTGGTGCACGATGCTGAAGGAAAACTCAAACAAAAAGAACAGATGCAGAAGGGAGCCAGTTCTTAGACCAGGTGCTGTGCCCTTCACTTGTGTCCAGAAGTCCCTCCTACAAAGACCTTCTCCAATTCAATGGGGATCTGGTGCCAAACACATGCCCCAGCATCCACTCCCACCAGAGGAACAGGCTGCTTTAGGCTCTTAGGATGAGCAGTGTCCAACTTCAATGAAATGTGTAAAGAGTATCCTCCTCCCCAGTATACCCTGGGGCCAAGGGGACAGGACACCTCCTGGCCATTGGCATTTTTAAAACTGAGAGAGCCCATTTTCCCCTCTCCTCCTCTTGGGAAAGTTACAACTACCTAATTGTCTGTCCTTTCTGTCATACAAAGATAGCTCTGCTGCAGTAGGTGCCTCTGCTTAAAAATGCATAGGTTAACTATATCATAGGAGGAGAGAGGTGCCTAGTATTTCCTCTTATTTGGGCTAAATCAAACTCTGGATATCTTTATGGCAGCCCAATCCTTCCTCCACTGGAAATGGAGATGCCTAAGCCATCTTGTCTTTCCCTCTAGGTCTGTGTGAAAGGTGTGGTAGCTCCAACACTGGGTTACACTCCTAATAGCCTCCCAAACTCTCTACCTGAGTTTTGCCATTGCACCATATCATTGCTTTTGATGTGTTTGAGGCAGGTTTGTCATGTCAAGTATCCTTTGAACTCAAAGAACATGAAGATTTCAAACCATGTGATGAGGGTAGGCACAACCTGGAAATGCAGGGTTAATACCAGACAACAGTGAGATTAAAGAAAAGCAAGAGTTTAGGCTCAGTGGTGTGCCACGTAGACATGTGACTTATGACCATACAGAAGTGGTAACTTCATAACACTGTCCTGCTAGCATAGAGGAATAGTAGCTTTGTGCCAAAATTAAGGACTTCTGTTTAAATGAAAGGTTTATCTTTAGATATTTTTCCAGTTCTTTTAAAATGACACCGATCTTTAGTATCTGTCTTTTAACAAAACATATACAAAGACCTTGAACTAAGACTGATGACTGAAGAATTATTATTTCAGTGCCAGAAAGAGGCTTTTGAAATCCTCATCATCCCCAAAGAGCTGAAAAAATGAGGTCTTCTCAGCAGGCAAGTCTTTACTGCAATGTTTGATGGGTAGCAGTGGCCTTGTTGCTCCTAGTTGAATTTTTCCCAACATGTTGTAAACCTGAGCAATCTACTTCTTGCTGTGCTTTTCAGGAAGGCTCCCTGGCAAGAACACTCATGAGGGGCAAAAAAGGTAATTTGAGTTAAAAGACTTAAATCATCTGTGAGCCAAGCTGCTGACATGAGTGGGAGAGGAATGAATTCACAACTTGAGAAAGCAACTACCGCCTCGCAGGCTTTGAAAGAACAGCTCATCTGCAAAACACTGAGTAATAATTCTGGTTATATCACTGTCTCTCCTTGGGGAAAACAAAATATAACTTGATCCTGATATCATTGCTCCTAAGTTTGCTTTTTAATTGCTCTTCTTGCATTTATGCTCAATAAAGCACTGATGCCTTCCTCAAAATTAGCCATGGAAACCAAGGAGGGCAGTCACTCCAGTTGTTCAAGCAAGCAGTTGCACTGAGTCCTGCTTGCTGATGCTCCTAAGCCCTGTTAGTACCCTGCTACTTTTGTCTGTCCACTTCTATTGGAGCTGGACAAAGATGAAAAAAGAGGGAAATCTTCCAAGTTGATATATTCACAGAGCACATCACTCTCCTTTTGTTGGTGCTCTCAGATAGCATCTGTCTCCTGAGGTATGGTTCATGGGTAGCTGTTTGCCTTAAGAAATTATTGCCTTGCTGGCTAAATATCCTTACAAACAAACAGGTTTCAGTATGAGCTGAGGTTTGCTTATTTGGAGTACAGCATTATCACTGGAAGCTGACTGTGCCCTCACCTTGCTCCAGCACAAAGGAAGATGTGTTCACCCCTGCACCTTTTTGGGGCCTTAATTTGGGAAGAGGGGTCTTGGAAAGAAGCAGGGATTTACCTGAGTGACCACTGGATGTCATAATACTGTTTCTACAGCCTCCTCTTGCATGCAACAGGAGCAAACATGATTTAGAAAAAGCATCTTGCTGCTGGAGCTTCTAATAGCCCTGTTAAAAGCTGCAAGGGTAAGCTAAGCACTTCAGGTACTAAAACAAGATGGGGATAGGTAAGAGAAGTATTACTAGAGGTCTGGAAAAAACTCTATCACTTGGGCTTTGTGCGGAGAGCAGGGTAGCCTCTAGACTGGGGAGCAGCTTCTGCTGCCATGTCCCCCCACCCCCTGTTTTCTGCAGGGAGGAGAAAGCTTGTGGAATGGGGCTTGCTGGTAGGGTCTCACACCTGTCTTCCAAGGCTCCATCTGTCCTGTGTCCCCTTTGGCAGCCGGAGTCTGCTGGTCAGTAACTTGTATGAGGACATCTCTTACACCTTAGAGGACTTAGAGCTGCCAACCACCTTTGCTTGCTCCAACACCTCAAATACTGCCTTAACACTGAAAGTATAATCAAACCTCACATATGCCAATGGGAGAGTATTGAGAGGACTGCAAAGCACTGAAGGACAGTCATAATCCTGGCTGGAGTATGGGAAGTGCTTATATATGCTGGGAAAGAGAGATGGTTGTTCCTGATGGCTATGTGCATGGTGTGCATCTTGCAAGATCTGTGGTATGCTTTCCATCTCTTACTGTTCCTGCTTTGGCAGCACTGGCCTTTTTCATACCCAGTGTTTTCCACCTGCCATGTCTCACATACACACAGAGTCCCAGCTTCGTATTGCATATGGACCAGTGGTGTGTGCCTCATGGGGCAAACCTCGTCAGTTCAGACTCTGGGCAGGGATTTCTTCCATAGCTGAAAACTAAAAATACCCTAAGTGACGGCATTGAAACCAACAGGAGGTGAGAATGCCAGGAAGATGGAGGAACAGGGCACTGCTACAGAGGCACAAGATGCCTGCTGAGACTGGGACAGAGAGGTCTTGCCCTGGCTCTACTTGTGTTTCCCATCGCAGCAGTGGCATCAGTGTGCACGGCTGTCCAGGCAGCTCCTTAGATTTACCAGCATATTACATCCTCTGGTAGGTAATTCCCTCACCCTGCTAGGGAGCAGAGTTGGGTGCACACTGGAGCAAGTGCAGCTTGGTTTGTAGGGGCTCAGTGCACTACAGGGGACACATCAGTGCAACAATAGGACTCTCCTTTTGTCATCGATTTTGGTCCTCTGGAAATTCTGAAGGCAAAGAAGGGACTGTGCGCTACACATCATAAAACTGTATCAAGAGATTGCTGCATCAAGCCTGTAACTTCTTGTTAAGCTATGACGTGGCCTTTAAAAAGGCATCCAGCCTTGATTTAAACACCTCAAGTACTGGAGAATCAACCATGCCTGAATACCTCATTTTGAATCTCAATTAATGTAGTTTCTTCTTCATCATGAAGATATACCTAACATTGGACGAACCCAAATAAGTTCCTTCTTTGTTAAGCCAAACAGGTTGAACATTAGGAGTTTCTCAGTACATTTGCTCCTGTAACTCCGTTTTGAAACCTGTGTTTAACATCCATTTCAAGTGTGAGCACCCACAGTGGACACCACTGGCTGGTACTGATCCCAACAATGCTGCTTGCAGGAGTGACACTGCCTTCTTTTGTACAGCAGAAAGCCTCATTCTTTGCCTGGGTGTCTGTGTTAGCTCACTCACACTCATCTCTGCAGACAGATGGGCCAATTTCATAGCTTTTCATTGCTTTCTGAAGATGATGGGGGAAACTTTAGCCCTTTCTCTCTTTCCCTGTGTGTATGCTCCTCTCCCTCTGTTCCCTACCAGTTTGTACAGGCTTGGCTTTTATTCGAAGTCCTGGGTGAACTGCTTCAGTTGACTCCAATAGCAGGAAACTACATAGGTTGAGGTTTTTTCTGAGGTATTTTCCTGCAATTATGTGAGGAAAAGTGGCTCACAGAGGATCTGTCACTCACTGGCACAAGGCAAGTAGCAGGAACAAAGAAGTGGGAGCGGGGAGAAGGCAGAGGGGAGGCAGGAACGGACATGTGCCCTCTTTGTGCCTGTGCACTGGCCAAGGCAGTCCTTGTGAGAGAAGCCTGCCTCTTCCCAAGCTCTTAGATAGTGAAGGTAAGACCTTGTGAACAGTGATGACTAGGTCTTAAATGATACTATTTCATCATGGTGACCTGGTCCTGAAGGCAGGTCTTTCCTGATGAAATAGCTGTGTGAACATTTCTAGAAAAGAGAAGGGCCTGATCTTTTGGTTAAAGGCCCCTTTAAATGTGTTAGCCATCCTTGTTTTGCAAATATGTGGTCACCTGTGGTGACTTCGGCGTGAACAATTCCATCCCCATAGCCAGAGGACAAAAAATAGTGACTGCACATCACACTTACAAACCACTGTCTATAGGGACTTTTGCAAAGATTTTTGCAAAAAATGAGCCTGTTGCCTTCTATGGATATAGGAAGAAGTTAAACTGACTTTTTTAGTGGCTCAGCCATGGAGTCAGAACTGGGTCCAGCTGACATTGTGGAAGAACTTATCTTTCACCAGCTCATTTTTCAACCCCAAGCTGCAGAAACCTGCAGTGTGATGTTTTTAATCATTCAGGATTTTGTATTGAGCCAGGTACAATCTTGGGCAGCTGCAACAAAACCAGCTCCTTTTCTAGCTTATAAATGCTGAGAAACTTGTCGGGTATCCTCTTGTGAGAGAGGATAATGTGGTAGATGCTTTGTCATCATCAGGTGTTCAGAAAGCGTTGCTTTGATCCTGTCTTTAAGCTCTCAGCGCCTTAGATAAGACAGTGATATAAAAGATGAGTATATGTTTTTGTGTGCATAAAAGCTTAGTTTTCAGGGCATTAAATCTGCCTCCTTGTGAGAAATTTCTTAAGAACTGTATGTCAGTTTATTATTCTTTGCTTTAACTCTGGATACTTGGTGGCTGACTACTTCCACCTATTTGTTCCAAAATTATGGCAGCTTTATTTAGGTGATAATAGGAGCACTGTGCTGTTTCATGAAACTGTAATCCAATTCTCAAGTGGATGAACACTCTTCAAGGCTGCGTAGTTTTTCCTGATGATCCAAAGAACTGAATTACTTACCAGAAAAATAATGGTGTTGCTTCTCATGTGTTATGCTTCAATTGTCCAGTATTTGGGCAAAATAAATGTTCAAAATACCTGTGGCATGAGAGGAAAGGCCACAAGGAGAGGATGGGAACAACAGTGAGGAACAGACTGGCAGAAGGAGCTGGAGCCAGAGATATTTTGTTGTTTGCTTCTTAGTAATGGTAGTAATTTCTTGGTGATATTCCTCATCTTTCAGACAAGGACTACACCTTCATCTAAAGTCCTATGGCTCTGAGTTAGTCACCAACTACATAATGTCCACAGGCCCTAAGAGCTGAGTGGTAAAGGCTATCAGAACTCACAGAGTCCGATCTGTAACTGAACATCTCACAGGATAAAAATGCCCCAGTTCTTGGCACTGTGCAAGTTCAGGGCTCCTTACACACAGTGTGGCACAAGTTGGTTCCAGTTTTTCCCTCTGCTTTGCTTTGCTGTACTACTTGTTCTTGAAAGGGATCTTTCAAGACTTTTGACTTTTCCAATTTAAATAATTGGTTTTGATAGAAATGGTTTTGATAGAAATGTGCAGGTGTATGAGTATGCATTATGCAGCAAATAAGCACCTACCTGGTGACTGCACAGCTGAACTTTGCAGCCCTCAGTAGTGCTGGGATGCACAGGGTACACCTCAGGACTGAGGCCACAGTCTTTAATTAGTGCAGTGCTTATTACGTAACAAAAGGTGGTCTCAGTAAAACAAGCTGAGAGTGAGACCAGGCTTTCACAGTGGATACACAAATTCACTGGTTCTTGTCTGTTAGTGCATGCTACAGACTGCAAGAGACGCACTGCTGAGAACTATTGTGCTCCTGTTCTTGCTCTCAGGGCAAGACCTAGAGAAGCTGTGGATGCCCCATTCCCTGGAAGTATTCAAAGCCAGATTGTATGGGGCTTTGAGCAATCTGATCTAGTGAAAGGTGATTATCTTTGAAGGCCCGTTACAACCTAATCATTCTATGATTCGCTGGTGTTACTCATACACAGATGTGTAAACAGCGGATGTCCAGGTGCCTGAGTAAGAGACTCCATGACTGCTTCATGCTAGCTGGCTTAGGAGGAAAAGCATCCCTTTGGGCATGCCTGCCTCCTTCCATTAATTGGAGGCAGGACCAAGTGGATGAGCTCAGACCATGGGGCAGAGCTGCAGGGAGTGCCATTTTTCCCTCAGCCTTCGAGGGTATCTTCCTTTCTCCTCTTGCTTATGGAGAGATGTAACATTTTGGCCACTGATCTTCCACTGTAGGCACATGTTAGGTCCTGAGCAGATGAATTTTCTTGTGTGGTACAAGGAATCCTACAATATCCTGGGCTGGATTACAGAGGGTTCTACCCAGCTTGTGATCTCACAGTAGTCCCAAGGGTGGAAGAAAAGCACAATTCTCTTAAGGAAACAACACTGTAAACAAGACGGGAAAAAATATAAAAATTACCTTTATTTATGAGCCCTTTTAGGTGCCTGAATAAACTTAGATTATGAAAAGCTAGGCCATCTTATGTGAAAATGAATCCTGTGAGTAGAAAAGGGCTTCTCTAATCTCCTCCTAATTTGTTGCTGGGGTTGGTAGGTATGTCTGCAAACTTTAAAGGACAAAGGTAATATTGAACAGACAGGGCAAAAACAGCTGGATCAATAAGACACAGTGAAAGCTTCATGACATGAGGAATCAGTCACATACATCCCTCTATAGCTCTCTCCTCCCTGTTCATCTCTCAATGTTTGTTTAAGCTATTATGTTGTATTATCCTTGTGTAAATGGAGGATATTTTTGTGTCATATCCTTTGATGTGGGTATTGCTTGGGTGCAACTGAGACAAATTTTCAGCTGTGTCAATTTTTAACTGCACATGTAGCTTAGAGATTACTAAGTATTAGGAATGAGCATTAATGCTTGTCAGTTCAGGTGCAAGTTCCACAGGTGGTGAAGATATCTCTCCAGCAGCTGTCATCCTGTGGACTGCCACTCACTTTAATCTCCCTGTCTCCTATATTTCTCTGGCACTTGGCAGTTCCTCAATTTTGCTGCTGAAGATTATGTGCTTCACAACTTTCATGAAGAAATTTAGTAGTTTGGTTACATTACAGGGAGGAATCTACCATAAATGGTACTTCTGAATTTCCTTAATATTTTTTTAATAACCCATTTAGGGTGTCAGTCACAGTGTGTCCCATCTCAGAGCTATGGCAAATTAAAGGTGTCTAATGAAAAAATCCTTTTCGAACAAGCTACTTTAAGGACCATTCAGAAAAGTTCTCCAGTGAATTCAAAAAGTTTGGAGAGGTACAGAGCAGTGACACTTCAAATGTGTGCAAACAGGACTTGGGCATAAGTAATCCCTCTGAATAGCTTCTCTGTCTCTTAACTCTCCTGTGTGTGTGTGTGTGTGTGTGTGTGTGTGTGTGTGTGTGTGTACCTGCACCCATGTCGACACATGGCAGTCTTTCTCTTCTTCCCTTATGATGTCCCCCTGCCTGTTTATTTTTTTATTTTTTTTATTTTATCTTTTTATACCTTTTTCAAATCCTGGATGTTTGGGGGGTTTTTTTGCCTTTTTTTCCCTTGTAACTCAGCAGGCTCTTTCTTTTTAGCTCTTGGAAGGGCTCCAGTCATCCTTCCTAATTTTGTTCTTGCTCTTCTCTGGTGCCCAAAGCCAAATCCCAGCACAATCCCCTTCCTTGGCCTGACCTTTCTCCCCCATGCAGTAGGGTCCCATCAGCACCTGGCCTAAACAAGTGAATCAACCCTTTAAATGAAGTGTATTCCCCTGTGGATGTGTGCAGTGGGGTGGTGGGATGCTCCCTGAGGACTGGGGATGAAGACAGAGCCCGGAGCAACCCAAGTCTCATGTACCACATATTTGAGCTGAGTCTTGTCCTCAAATATTTTACATTTATTTTTATTTCTTCACAGTTCCATTATATAGTGTCTCAATATATAGAATACATAGAGAGGACATATATAGGATGTTCTATATTCTTATTTTCTGTGTAACTGTAGCCTCTCACTTCACAAGACACATGAATATAATCCAGACTTCTTAAACTAGGTTACCTGAAGATGATGATCCACTGGATGATGATTCAATGCCATTTTACGATGGGCATTGCAAAAATTCACTGTAATGCCCTGCAGATGTACTTTTAAAAATTATCATAGTATCAGAACTTACATCTCTTCCTTTTGCCAAACTTTTCATATAGAAGTAACAATCAGCCTATAGATGAAACACAATGGAGCATGTTCATTGTGCCAGAACCAGAATTTGGACACCATTGACACCCTGTGCTGGCCCTTCTAAGGCACAGTTCATCTGACCAACCTTGTGGGGGATAATTGGACCCTCCAAGCTCCCATTTCTGCCTGCTGACTATAAAAACACCTTAGACAGCTGTCTCAGAATTAGGCCTATATGTTATCTGGAGTTAGTCAAGGAAATTTTACCCAAAATGACTGCTAAGAAAAAAAGAAAATTTGAAACAAAACAAAAAGAAACAAAGGAGAGACACCTTTTTTTTTCCCCCAGAGGAGAAAGAAACAGTTCCTTTATACAACATGAGGCAAAAATAGACCCCTAAAGAGGACGATACAGCTCAATGTAATATAAGATATATATATATATTTAAAAAAGGTCAGATAAGAATGTTCTTTGTATTCTAAATATGTGAATAAGCCTAAATTGCTGAGATGGTGAGACACACTCAATTTTGCAGTGCAGGAATGAGCCCCACAATTGTCTTGAAATAGCATAATCTTAACAGGAAAATTTACATCAAAATTTACACAAGCAAATACCCCAGACTTGAATAGCTTACACTTGAACACACATACAAATCCATTTTAGTACAGAACATTATCATTTATCATGCAGGAAAATAGAGCTTGTTTCCATGGCATAAAAAAAAAAAAGAAGGAAAAGAAAAAAAAAAGAAGCTAAATTGTCAGGTGCTATTGATATTAAATATAAATAAAAATCATACTTAGAGACTGGTCTTCAAACAAGTAGTAAAATCTTAGTAATTTGTATATAGCAGCAAATTATATTAAAAAAAAATAAAGCTTTTGAAAACTGCTTCAGAAGATTTTGTACATTGCTGCAATTATTTTTGTAGCAATTGCTTTTTGTCCTGAAAGGAGATTTCTGTTCAGCTGACTTCTGTCTCCAGTGTCACACTACTTTTATTCTACAGGAGAGAAAAGGAACAAGTAAAATGTATATTCATATCCAGAGGAAGAGGCTTAAGCACAACATAGTGCTGTTATTTTAAAAGAGTTGTATTTTTGCATTAGGCACTGCTTCCCTGTGTATCTGCATATGTGTGTTTATGTATCTCTATACACACAAATTATAAGTAGCTACATCATTTACATTTTTATGACTGAAGCCCTTGATTGAATTTTCATAATGCCAGGAGGGCCCATTTGGGATTCAGGTCCTGCTGTCCAAATGCTAGGACATCTGCCCCAAAGAGCTTGTAACTCTAAGAGGATAAAATGTGGCAAGGGAAATCATTACGGGGAGATGCAGTGACTTTCCCTGGTCAGATGGGAGGGTCAGTCAGCTCCAGGACCAGAACAAGCATTTGTGTTTTAGTGGCAGTGATTTATTGGTGAATTAGGAGCACCAACCCAGCTTTATACTGGGCTCACAGCCAGAATGTCCCTCCCTCTTGTGCTGAAACCAGGACATCAGGATGTCCCTGACCTTGGCTGAGTTGTACAGCAGTATCATCCCCTCCCAGAGAAGACCCCTCATGGCACGAATCAGCCCTGGTTTTCCACATGCACGCTTCAATTCATGTAAGCAAAAGATTTTGCTGTTTTGCTGTTCCTGGACTTCTTTTTGAGGTAGAAGTGAAAAAGAAAATGTTTCTCCATCACACATAAAAGGAAGATCTCAAACCTTTACATCTCTCCCCAGGGGGACATCACTGTCAGCCAGGAACCCTCAAGGAATGGTGAGTTCTGGCACATCCCTACATGTCACCCTTCTTGGCTCTGCATGTCCACCTTCCACAATGCTCTCCCAAAACGCCAGCATCTCTGTGCCTAAAGTCAAGGTTGTCATCTCCAATATGCAGTATAGCCAGGCAGAGAAGGAGGGATGTCAACTTTAGCACTGGATCAAGGTGACAGGAAAAGCAAGGTACAGGGACATTCCTGAACCATGATCCCTCTCTGGAGCCAAGGTGCCAGAGCCATCCTGAAAATCAGATACCTGCATTTGCTCAGGATGAGGAGCTTTGGTTTGCACTGGTGACTGTTGAAGAAGTTTTGTTCCTCTGTGTTTGCATTGATTGTCAGCCCTCCTGGCTTGGGGATGAGCCAGGACACCACTGCTGATGTACTCAGTTCAACCCCACTGTGGGTAGTGGAGGAGAAGCACAATGGTACAAATGAAGACGTTTAGCTGTTTCCATTGCTCCTGTGTTTCCATATCTCTGGTGAGAAATTGCCCAAGTGAAAAGCGTATTGAGCAAAATGGCTTTCTTAAGCCTGTGCAAGTCACTTTTGAAGAGCAGTAGGAACTAAACATTCTGTTGTGGTATACAGCAATGAGAATAAGTGCTGCAAACTGGTGTGATTGTCCACTGTACCTCCACTGATAGAATTACGTAAACTTCGGAAATCCGTAACACTCATTTTCTTCTACTATACGAAACCATTATTTATTTACAGTCTCGAGAAGGGGGCCCATGGGAACCTCACGAGGTTCAACAAGGCCAAGTGCAAGATGCTGCACCTGGGTCAGGGCAAGCCCCAATATCAATACAGGCCAGGGAACAAAGCAGTTGAGAACAGAAGGACTCAGGGATATTGATGGTTGAGAGGCTGTATATGAACCAGCAATGTGCGCTTGCAGTCCAGAAAGCCAGGCATGTCCCAGGCTGCATCAAAAAATGTGGTCAGCAGGTTGAAGGAGATGATTCTTCCCCTCTACTTTGCCCTCATGAGACCCCACCTGGAATACTGTGTCCAGCTCTGGAGCCCCAACATAAGAAAGACACAGACCTGTTGGAGTGAGTCCAGAAGAGGGCCACAAAGATGATCAGTGGGCTAGAACACCTCTCCTATGAAGAAAGGCTGAGAGAGTTGGGGCTGAAGAGAAGGCTCTGGGAAGACCTTCTAGCATCCTTAGAGTACCTAGAGGGGTCCTGTAAGAAAGATAGGGAGAACATTTTAGCAAGGCCTGTTGCAATAGGACAAGGTGCAATTGTCTTAAACTAAAAGGGGGTTGATTTAGAATAGATATAAAAAAGTTTTTTACAATGAAGGTGATAAAACATTGGCACAGGTTGCCCAGAGAGGTGGTAGATGCCCCATTCCTGGAAGTGTTCAAAGTCAGGTTGGATGGGGCTTTGAGCAACCTCATCTTGTGGAAAGTGTCCCTACTCATGCCGGGGGGTTAGGGCTAGATGGCCTCTAAAGGTCCCTTCCAACTCAAACTCTTTTAATATTTTATTTTGGTGTTATCACCATCCCTGTCATCCTGGTCCAGCATATCACAGGAGTTTGGGAAGGTTTTAGACAACAGATTCAAAATTTCAACATAATTTGTGGCTACCACCTGAATGCCTGTGCTAATGCCTGTGGCTAATGCTCTCAATCTCATGCAAGTTAAGTCATCCATGTCTCCGACCCTCAGGGTTTGCATATGCAAACCCATGAGCGGCCGCTGAGGTTAATGTTTGGATAGGTAGTTTTATAAAGTGGAAATCTGCTGATGGATCTGTGGGGATATTCTAGATGGCTATTTGCATTGGATTTGTACATATGGAAAAAGAAAGGTTACTGGCAGTCATAGTTTTTCAATACAGTCCTTAAATAATAGTGTGTTTAATTGGGATTCAGTTTTACTTCTTGGGAATGGACACAGTCGATAAGTTGGAGTAAGCGTCTTGTCCTCCATCACTGATGCAAGACCAAAGAGCATTTTGAATGTCCATCCTTGTGTGGTTACGCTTCTAAACCAAATGTAACCAACTTTGTTTTGTGGGTTGCTCTACAAAGTCTTTGTGCACAGTGCCATCCCTCCCCACAGCTGTGCCAGCAGGTAGACCCATATTTCCTACCTCTTGTGGGATCTGCAGAGGTATTCCAGAACGTGGGCTGCCAGTGAAAAATGAAAACAATATTAAAGAAGCAAAAGGAAAGGGTATGGGTGTGTGTCATATTCATTCAGAGATGAGAGTCTCATCAAATTTGATATGGGTTTTCCTGCCCTCTTCATTTAATTGTTCCTTATGTACTCCTGCATATTACACATATACAGGTCTGTAGGAAGTACAGGGTATTTGATTAGGTAGGCTTGGACTGTCTGCTGGGCTCTTTAAGCATTCTTAAAATGGATGTTTCTGTCTCCTTAGAGGTAGGGATCAAATGATGTTTGTACACCTGGTAAAACTAGCCTTGTTCCACTGGCATAGCTGTGAGGTCCTGCAGTCCCATGTTACTATCAGGATCTGCCTGACAATTTGCCATTTTCATGCTGATGGCACCACCTGGGCTTCTCCTTGAAAGGGTTTCTCCCATTTTTGTGTAAAAAATTCTACAAAGTTGTGGATGCCCCATCCCCGGAAATGTTCAAGGCCAGGTTCGATGGGGCTTTAAGCAACCTGGTCTAGTGGAAGGAGTCCCTGACTGCGGCAGGGGGGTTGCAAGTAGATGATCTTTAAGGTACCTCCCAGCCTAAACCATTGTATGATTCTGTAATTCTTGTTCCTTCTCTTTTGGCCATTGGAATGTGACTTGGGACAGACAGGTGGAGAGCAATGTTTTGCTCTCTGACATTTTCTTGAGCCTGCAGCCTTCTCCCTCTAGTCCTGCTTTCTGATAGCTGAGCTTTTTGTGAAGATGAAGGTGGTAGGTCTGCCCAAGGGGTTAAAATATTACCTTCCACACTTCCAGAGATGTCCTCAAACAGAGTCCTTGCTCTCACGCTGCTGCAAAAATCTAAAGGATCAGTCTGAAGGTGAGAGCAGAACACATGTAAGACGGTGCACACAGTGACACTCCAAAGATAGAGTTCCTACTCGCTTTATAAGAGTGATCACTGTTAGTTGCCTTATGGAAGGAATTACTCTAGAAACTGACGTTTTGGTTTTAATTATTTCTGGGAATCAGACACTGTATTTGTCGAGAAAAAGTCCTTCTTGTCCTCTTCTAGTACAGCTTTTCCTCCTGTGAATCAGTGTAGAAAGGTGCTGGGGTTAGAGGTATGCATCTGGGCCTCTCCTGAGAACAGCAAAATGCATATTTTTGCTTTATGTCTCTGTGGTTTGTATGAGGATGTGATAATACTCTGGTCTTGTGAGAACATTGCAAACATAAGGAGCAAATGATCACAATGTGATACTTACTCAAGGATTGGTGCTCTGTCTGTAGCAGATGGAGTATACAGGCCTGTCCTTAACTCCTTGAACATGTGTTCCTGAACATCCTGATATCATTTGTTCCTGAAAGCAAATATATTAGACTCCACACTAAGGTAGGACTCAATTGGAGTTAAAACTTCTGTGTTGACATGCAGCAGAGGCTTAAAAGATAATGTATAAGCCTGATTTTGTTTAAAAAAACCCTTGGTGGTTTGTTGATAGAATAACCTAAACTGAAAAAACAGCTAAGATGCCATGTTCAGCATTGCCTTCTCATAGTCAGCCTTCTGAGCTGTCACTGGTGTCTCAGGAGCAAGTGGCTGAGAGCAGCACTGTAAGCGCAGTGGAGAAGGAAGAACTACCCCTTGAAGACTGGCAAAACCAATGCAGTATGTGTTGTGGGAGGCATTTTCTTTACATCTTTTGGAGGTTTGCATCATACAACATCTTTCCAGGCCAGCATTAGGTTAAATTCCTTTTTCACCCTAAGATCTCATCCACAATTTGAGGCTGGATAGTGGTCACAGGGGAGATCATGCTGCACTGTGCAGAAGTTTTAAAAGTTACCTTGATGAATGCCTAAGGGTGGATTAAAATCCAATGGGCCTATTTCAGGAACAAAATGTCTTCCTCCTCTGCTTTCTGACAGAACTTTTCCTTTACAGGCCATCTTCTACCCTATACCAGACAAATGCTGTTCTTACTTTTCCCATCTTGTTCCTTCTTATGCCTCATCTCCTCTCATTCCCTCAAAAAGCCTGTTGCTTTCTGTTTCCTATTGTTCTTCCCAAGTCAGCTGTGAGATAGGCAGAGGATGGGCTCCCCATGCCACAGAGGAGTCACAGGTTGTCTGCCAGTCACTCAGGCATGTGCCTAATGGTAATGGTGGTTTAGGGGTCTTGGTCTGGTGGTCACGTGAAGACCAGGCCATGCACAGAGGGATTGGATAAGGAGAAGGGTTGCATGAGAGCCTTGCAGTGGCATGTGTTGCCATTGATTAATGGACATTTTGGAGTAGAGAGCAAAAGTAATGAAACATGAAATAAGACTGTTATAAAAATATATTGGAGGATTCACTCTGTGATCATACTTTTGGACTCTGAATATTATGTTGCTAATAGCTTTGAGTTGCTGTTAGCCAGGGTACCTCAGCTGATCCTGGGACTTCTCTAGATATATCTTCAAGTATTACACTCGCACTTTCTTACAAGTCTATTTTTTTTTTCCTGTGAGACAGCACATATTGCCTCTCAGATATGTTTATTACCCAAAGCTGTTCCTTACTTAGTGTGACCAAGCAGAGCTTCACTGAATAACTAAATGGGCAAAAATTACTTTGTGTTGTCTATGAACTGTGGAGAAGGACTTGGTAGTATGAAAAACAAGCCAGCAATGCATGCTCAGAGACAACCATATCCTAGGCTGCATAAAAAGAAGCACGGTCAGCAAGTCAAGGGAGGTGATTCTCCCCTTCTACTCCACTCTTGTGAGACCCCACCTATAGTGTTCTGTCCAGCTCTGGGGCTCCAAACATAAGAAAGATGTGGACCTGTTGGACCAAGTCCAAAGAAGGGCCAGGAAGATGACTGGAAGGCTGGAGGACCTCTCCTATGAAGACAGGCAAAGAGAATTGGGGTTGTCCAGCCTGGAAAAGAGAAGAGTCCAGGCAGGCCTGGTCGCAGCCTTTCAATACTTTAAAGGGGTTTATAAGAAAAACGGAGATATATTTTTTAATAGGGCCTGTCGTGATAGGACAAGGGGTAATGGTTTAAAATTAAAAGAGGGTAGATTCAGATTAGAAATTAGAAAGGAATTTGTTACAATGGGGGTGGTGTAACACTGTCACAGGTTGCCCAGAGAGGTGGCAGGTGCCCCATCCCTGGAAGCATTCAAAGTCAGGTTGGATGTGGCTCTGAGCAACATGGTCTAGTTGAAGATGTCCCTGACCACTGCAGGGTGGCTGGACTAGATGACCTTTAAAAGTCCCTTTCAAGAAAAACTGTTCTATGATTCTATGGATTCTATATCAGTAGTGTGAAAAACCCTTATAGGAGAGATCTTGCATTATTGCACCATTAATCTTCAGATGGTCACTGAACGGGGTCTTAATGTGTAACTCCCACTTTTAGCCACCTCTGGATCCACTCCAGTCTGTACTGGAGCTGGTTCTTAGCTGTTTAAAAGTAGTCAGGAATATTCGAGTCTGTGTCTGATCTACTTACCTTTTATGGTCAGCGGAGAGAAACAGGCACTTCTTAGGTCATGATCCATCTTGCCCAAATGCAGACATCAAGAATAATTTGGTGACTCACATTCTAACACTGCTTATTTCTCTCCACTATAATGGGAAATTATAAAATGTGGACAAGGTGATTAGCTTATATGGGTACATCTATCCCTCTCCAGGGAGTGGAGATGAACATCCTATAGGCCTAAGATAGGAGCTGATCTCTGGAGCATCTTCCCCTCTCCATTTTTTAGGAAGGAAATCAAAGGCAGGTTCCTAGCTTAGACTAGACACTTAACTTCTAAGTTAATAAAACTAATTTCAAATTTCTCCCACCCTGAATCTGTATCTGCCACTAATGAGCAACTATTTTTTTCTGGAACTGCCTAGTCCCTAAAAGAGCTGTCAAGGATTCAGGAAGCAAACACAGAAAAATTTCTGGAGAAGTTTCAATTTTAATTTTTTAGCATTTTATTTAAAGCTTTTTATTTTAATTTATAAGTTTTCTTCTGTGATGATCAATTTGTAACTCGAAACAGAACAGATTAACTCTTCTTTAGCACTGTCAGGGTTAACCTCTGTACTCCAATGGCAGGGAGGTTGTGCCTGGCTGGTTGGCAGCGGGTTTGTATCCTTCCTCCATAACTTTTTTATGGCATCAGTCTCTTCTGCTTCAAGTTCTTGTTTGTCCTAAACTTGAGGAGTGAGAGGATCGCCTGCTGGAAGTTGTCTCCTGACACTACATAGAGCAGTAAATTTCCAAAAGTATTTAATGCTGCTAAAGGTTTAGTCATAATAAACACTAAAAAGATTGCTTTCTTCAAGTGGCAGGGAGCTGGTCGTACTTGGAGTTCCAGACGAACTCCTCGAAAGACGTGGAAGGGGAGGAAACACACATAGAAGACCACCAAGAGGATAACAGCAAGTCTGCGAGCCTTTTGTCTATAGCAAGCCCCTGTGTGAGGCCCAGTAGCCAAGGTGTAAATAATAAGCACATAGCACAGAGTCACAGTCAGCAAAGGCAAGAAGAAGGCAAACACAGTCAGTGTCCAGTTATACCACCGACTAGTGTCAAGGTCCTCAACATCAGTCAAGTCTGGGCAGATCGTCCTGTTCTGCTTATGCCTTGGGAAAATCAAGATGGCCAAGGGGCTGAGGGCCACCAGGGAAATCATCCAAATGACTATGCAAGTCACCACTGCCCATCTCCGTTTTTGAAGAAAAAGGCATTTAATTGGGTGGACAACTACCAAAAAGCGAAAGATGCTGAAGCAGCTAAGGAAGATAATACCACTGTACATGTTGAAGTAGAAACAGAAGTGAATAAACCTGCACATGAAGTTTCCAAAAATCCAGTTATTTCCATTAGCATAGTAGTGTATAAAGAAAGGAAGTGTGACTACATACAACAGGTCAGTGATGGCCAGGTTTAACATAATGATGGTGCTGCTTTTCCAGGGCCTCATCTTAGCAAAGTAAACAAAAATTGTCACAATGTTCCCTGGGAAGCACACCAGGAAGATTAGGCTGTAAATGATGGAGAGGTAGGATTTCACCCGTAAGAAATCTTCATCCTTGCAGCTTGTCAATGGACCTGCGTGGCTTGGCTGAGCAGTGAAATTGCTGGTGGATTCAGATGCCATGCTTGCAGAAATCTTCTTAAGGCTTTACAAAAATCAGATGTTTAGTTTTAGTTGATTTGTTGGGACAAATGCTTTCAGTTAAACCTTTTGTCTCTGGAGAAGATACTGTATGTTTGAGAAGGCATAGTAGTGAGAGAAGATGGAGATTTGCTAATATACCCAGTCTGACCTAGATAACCCTATTCAAATGTTTAATTTTACCCTTTCCTCTCCTTTACATTTTATTTTGATAATTATTAATTTTACTCTTTTTAACCTCCTACATTGAAGAAGACAAGTACTGCTTATCTGTAAACCTTCAGGAGTAGGAAGCAGATATTTAGAGATCTAGAGGGAGTTTGGGCTTAGATTTTGTGAAACTGTGAACTAGTCTTAACCTTTCAGAAAGCAGAACCATAACCATATATTATCTTCATTAATCTGAGCTAATCAGTGTTTCATGCTCACGAACCAGAGATGCAGTTCTGGTTTCATGAAAGCTAAAAGACATTAGGTTCAGATACAGATCTCAGGATCTGATGCTCCCATAACATGACATTAATAGCTTGTTCCCTGAACATGGTCTTATTCTCTTGGAGTCACCAAAGTATAAAGCTAGTATAAATGTTTAGTTTGGGGGGGTTTTTTGGGTTATTTTTTTTGTTTTGCTTTTTGATCAAGCTTCATAATGGCATAAAACTGGCTGAAATTATTAAAGTCCCCTCAAAAGTCAGAGGAAAAATGGAGAGCACAGATACTGAGGGAAGGCACTGATCTTGGTTCCCATTCCATGTCAATTTGAGCAAGATAAACTTGTTTCTGAAATGGTTTCTTGTTTGCCATAGCCAATTTGGATCTCTCTAATGAGTTCAAGACATAAGCTTTTCTTGGTAGTGTTTTATCCTGAAAGAATGGCAACCAAGGATGAAAATCATCTTAACTGAAGTCAGGTATCAGAAAGTTAGATGCTTACAGTGGAGCCAGTCATCCTAAGCCTCCCTTTATCATCAAGGGAGAGATATAAATTCCTTCAGAATATAATATACCTACCCATAATCGAGGTTTCTAAGATACATTATTTACTCTTTTGGCTTACCTATTTCTTTCCATTGATAAAAGGATACTAGTTCACACCTGGATATCTCAAGTGAGGCAAGAAGTGTGTCACTGTGTGTCTTCAGTACTTCAGGTGAGCACCACTCCTCCAGATCCTAACTAATTTCATGTAAGAAAATATTTTAAAGAGATTTCCAAAAGTACTAGACAGGGTACTGTCAAACCTAGAACCTCTCCCTTGTCCTGGAAACAGCATCTTTAAACAAAAACAGTGCTACATTGAACATTCAGGGTGAAATCAATACATAAAAAAAAAAAGAGGGAGAGGGAAGACAGAATTGCATCTTATTCAGTTCTGCAAAGCCTGTGTATAGTTTTTTGATGTGATTCAGTTAACAGCATTTAGCATGTTACCTGTATAACTGTTTCTTCTTTGTTCCAGTGACTGGTGGAAGATGGCCAATTTGCTCTGACAAAGCCAATTACGAAAGCTGGGACACAACAGGAATTATTTGATCATAACCATCAGAAAGATGAGTATCACTGTTACTCAGGAGCACTTCAGAGAGAAATTTGAAAAGTCTCCTCACAATTTAGTTAAAATGCTAATGCTTTTTAACATGAACATTAGTTCTGTTATAGCAGCTTTGCAGTCAAAGATGCATTAAGTAAAGGCCATGAAGTTTGTTTTAAACAAATTCAGATTTAAAAGCTAGGAATATGCATGTTTTCTCTTTTCTGCTGCTCAGAGATCCCACTGTCACCCACAGTTATGTCTCTAACTGGTATATTTCAAGTCAAGTTAGACAAAATTTACTAGAATATTTAATTCATCCCCAGTTTAGCTTTCTTGCACTGCTGATCTGTTCCTCATCGCAATCTTGAACCCCCCAAATTGAAAATGGAGAAATATTGCTTACCTGAAAACTTGCAATTCTGCTTCTCCCTCTGATATTGCTTTGAGCAAAGACCACTACAAATGAAATGTATTTATGTCTTCCTCACAGTGAAGCAGGTTTTAGTGTGGCTTTGTGGCCATATACATTCACTCCCTGTCTGACTGAGACTCCACGTGGCCATAAATTAGGAAACTGGTAGAACACCTCAGTTACTGGCTCGAGTATCAGCTCTTAGACCTGGGTGGCTGGAGGAGTCCTCTTTTGCCCTGTCATTCATGCTGTCTTGCCTTCAGTGGGTAGATCAGGCTTTACTGGTAGCAGTTCTGCATGCTGAGATAGATCTGTAGTATTCAAATAGCAGCAAATCACATTTAAATTAGCGTGTATGTGTGAGTGCATGTGTTCATAAAAGAGAAAATTAAATTTATTCTCCATTTCCTGTGAAGTGAAAGCTGATCGCCAAAGCGAATAAGGCGTGTTGTCATTTCAAGGTCAGGTGAAAGGTGTTATGACACACTGTCTTCATTAAAAACAAATCTCTAATGAGATATAATTTTCATCTTGTGTAAGAAATGAATGTTTCTTTTGGCACAATGTGCTTTTCAGGAACTGTGGCATACTTTCTGCTTATTTTTTGTGAATAAAATATCTACAATGGGTTGGCTGGTTATTACTGGAGTATCTGAAGTTTCAAACTTGTTTTCTTTTGAGCTTTTGCTTTTGGGCTTCACAATTCAAAAGAGCTGAAATTTTCCATGCTTCTTCCTCCAAAAGACTGTTTTTGAATAAAAATCTCATTCTTAGCTTGAGGAACAAGATCAAAGGAGATTATTATTTTAAGAGGTCATAGCATCTTAAAGTTTAAAACTGTAAACTTCAACCTCGAGCTTGAAACTTGGTCCATGCAAAGAGGCCCCAGCTGCCCAGTGTGGCTGACAGCCTTTCCACTTGGTACATTTGATAGGTCTTACTCCCTGATGAGCTTATGATCCAGTATTAAATGAGCAAGCTTTCATTTCTGAACATTATGTATGTTGGCATAGTTACTGAAACACACACATAAGAAATATTTTTCAGCAGACTGTCTTGACACTTCTCGAGTGCCTGTACTGTGGGTATGATTTGGGAGCAGGCTATTTGTTTTGCTAATCATACTGCAGAGAAAGAGTGGTAAAGAGGACAATCAAGACTGGTGCAGCAGTAATGTCTGACAACTGGAACATTACCTATCTGTTACCATTAGGGAAAGGGCACAATCTCTGCTCTCATCTAACCAAGCTTTTCTCTAGGTCAATGCCCAGAACACTTTTAAAAAATGACCATAGTTTCTCAATAATTGTAAAATACACTGCCATGTACCAGCTTAGGCATCAGCAACTGTTTAAATAGCTATTACCCTGTTCGTAGACACTTCATGTGTCATTAGAAACCATTTGTATGAGGCTGTAGTGTTACAAGCACAGAGGGAGCTAATTATAGTTAGGGATCATTTAATGCATTCACTACTTAATCCATTATATCCCTTGAGCATTGGAGAACCTGTGCAGCAGTGGTTGTTTTTTATCCTTCCTTGGCACTGGTAGTGCCTGAGGTAAAGCAGAAATGGGCTTTCCTGGAGCCATGATCCAGAACTGCTAGGGATTTGGTGCACTGGGGTCTTAAGCAGACACTGGGGTCACCTCTGAATTTCTGACTCTGGACAGGAAAAAAGAATAAAACACACATTTTCAGATCGAACTCGAGAGATGGTGGCTAAAACAAGGTCATTCGTACAGAGCTGCTCTGCATGGAGATACAGCTATACTCCTTAGCTTACCCAAATCTTGTCTAATCATCAGCTGGGGAGATCATGTGGCTCCTGCCCCCATTCTCCCTGTACCATGGTTACAGCAGCTCCTCATTGCATAGAGACCTTTGGAAACATTGGCTTCAATTGCAGCCATGCGACCGGCCCAGGGGTTGTGTCAGGCGCTCAGAAAATTGAGAATAAATATATGATTTAAATGGCTTGTGTGGCATCATGTAGGATTTCTACAGATAAAGGCCGATTCTGCAGTGTAACTTGCAACTCTTCAGTCTGTGAGCCTTTTCTCTTTACCAGTCATTTCTCCACCTCATGTTCATGGACCTTTTAAGTGTACCCATTGGCAGATCAATGTGATCCTTCACAACAACAAGGCCTTTTTTGTGCTTTAAGGCTATCCTCATTTTGCTCCCCTCTACAAGCAGTGGAGGGAAATCTAAATACCCTGTAGTTTCACAATCAGCTTAAGTGACTCTAATTGCAGGTTGCAGTCAAAAGAGCTGGCAGCACCACCTCGGTCCTTTCATCCCAAACCACGTTTCCAATGCCCCCAGTGCTTGTGCAATCATGGGATGTGTTGGATAAATGAGCTGACTGAAGTCAAACCAGTTTTCTTATTCTTGTGTTGGCTTTTGGGCATTTTAGTGAGGGGCAATGACTCCTTTCGTGGGTGCATGAGCTCCAGGGCTTATGGTAAGCAGTGGTTGGGACTGACCAGGGGCAAGAGGCAGTACAGTGGCTGGGGCTGGCAGTGAGGTTGCACGTGGGTTCCTGCTGTGGAGTTGTGTTTCTCTCATCATTACCAGCAACCAGCCACCTTCAGCTGAAGCTGATCTCCAGTAATGCTTCCTCAAAAGACAAGACTCACTTCTTGTTTCAACAGTCGTCCAGACAGGCTGGATTCATTGGTCAGATGGGCTATAATTTTCCCTAATTTGACAAGTATTGATAAGAATTTTAAAGACCAGTGATCCGACAGCAAAAAGAGAGCTATTCGCACCTTTCTTGAAACAACCGTTATAAAATCCTATAGAGTTCGTGTGCATATATATAAATGTTGCTCTTAATCACTGTATAGAAAGGAAACTGGAATGATTCGGTGGCAGGATTATTAATTAAATATTTCCTCTTGAAACTTTATACTGCAGACCAGGTCAGTTTTTACAAAGTACATGAAGGCAAACAGGATCAACTTTTCATACTGAATTTTTCCTTCTGTGATGGTAAGATGAACAGCATGCACAGGATGACAGATGGGTTCACCCACCTGGACGGCACAATCTTCCTCAAAAACTTCCAGTCTGACATACAGAACTGGAGAACAAAGCCCAGTACCTTTATTTTGCTTAGTGGCCGGTTAAAAACAATGTTTCTCTCTTCCAAATGGGTTGGCCGTTAGCCTTTGCAGTCAGTGGGGTGGAAAAGATCAAGCAGGGCTCTTTGTAGCATCTCAACATCACCACTAGACTTGACTGTAGTTAGGCATCACAGGCATGAGGGTCCACAAAGTGCTCCACCAGCATAGGGGCTATCGTCATCTCATAAAACCTGTTCTAAAATCCATGGGCATGAATGAAAGACTCCTTTTAGAGTCAGACCTTCAGACATGACAGCACCCAGCGTGGCGCAGTAGAAATGGCTCTGATTAATAATTATGCAGGAAAACAGGCAGTTTCTTGGGCAAGGGTTATGCTCCTGATTGTTAAGAGCTCTCATTATACGTTTTACTTTTGGTTTGGCAAACATATAATCTTTCTGTGGGTTATTTCCCTTAGCAGACATACATTAGTTTGGCTGATCTTGCTCTGTGTGTGATTGAATACCTAATTAAAGTTGTTATCAAACCACTATGTTCAGTTCTGGTGAGAATGATATCGTGTATCTTCATCACATGGGGAAATCAACTCTAGTTCTCCCTTCATATTTCTTCCCTGAAACAGAATGGTAAGGCAGCATTTTTTAGTCCCTAAATGCACTGTAACTCTAAATTAATCACAGTTAAATGTTGCCATCTAATTATGTAGTTAATAGAGACTGTTAATGAAAAATTTTGAAAGGGGATATTTTACCTTAGGAAAATTGCATATATAATCCGGAATATAAGCAGTGCTGCTGCTGCCACATTGGCTAAGAAGAAGTAGTTTGATACAGTTCCAAAAACAGCCCATATGGATCTGAGGCACTATTTTATGGCTAATATTAGTCCTTGAAGTGAATTGATGCTCATCGACTACAGGACATAGAAAATAAAATCTACTGCAGCCCTTAGGTGATGGCTGAACTTTCAGAAGAAGAGTTTCCCCATGAGAAGTATGTGCTCAGGTACTCTGCTACAGCATCATCAAGACCATAAACCAGTGAATAAAAAGCACTGCAGGAGCACCCAGTTATGAAGTGGCCTTAAACACAGCAGCTGCGCCAGTTAAAGTTTTCCCAGCAGATACTAAAAGCCAAACTAAACTCTCTGGAGATGTGACAAAAGTTGTAATTGTTTTAGGTAATGGGGCATTTCCTGGAAATGACCCAGTTCAGTCGGTGTGAAAACAGAGAGGACCAATTTGCTGCCTTGTAGTTTCGGGATTTTTTCAATTCCAAGACGAAGCCGCCTTAGCTCTCAGGAATGTGTCTGTACAGGATTCAGCAAAGGATGCTGCTAATGTGGCTTCCAGTCTACAAGCAAGTTTTCAGTCACTGAAGATATATTCTGTTGTGGTGCCGTTGCCCCTGTAATTTGTTTGCAGGGTGTTGTGGCACATGAAGGAAAGTCTGTCCTTTGCCTTAGGTCACTCTAATAAAGCTTTTTCTTCAGAAAGTGACTTGTACTGTTGCACATGAATTTAATATAAACAGCCAAAGATAAGCCTTTCTATTAGCCAGATATCATTCCCTCAGCTAACATCAGTTCTTAACCTGACTCTTGGAAGAAGGACCCTGGGTGGTCCTGTTACTGCCATCCTTCCTGCCTGCTCCTACCTGCACCCCTAATCCCTTCTGGCCCAGTTCTCACCTCCCAAAACTCCACTTCTGCTTTGGAAAGGAGTCTTTTCCAGTGGGGCTGGTGCCAAGAGGAGCACAAACAAAGTAGGGAAGGGAGCTCAGCCATGTAGGACACACCTCATATTTCAAAAGTATCATTTCTCTCCAAGATCATCCAGTTCTTTTCTTCACACAATCACTAAAGTTATAAAATGGTAAATTAGTTGTTTGCATTACTAGCACTTGTTTCTGATAAGGTAAGGTAATTATCAGGTAGAATTTTAGTATTATAAAGAAATAAGCAAAAGTAATTCTCACTCAAACTGAAATTAGGAGATCACTTGACAAAATAGAGCTAGATACTCACAAAAAAGTGCCCTGCAAATAATCGCTTGACCATAGAGTCAAAGGTCTTGTATTTTTTGATGCAAATTCCCTTGCGTTCAGGCAGAGAGCTGTACAACAGGGAAGTTGATCAGGCTCCTCATCCCAAATCCTTCCTATTCCATCCCTCCTGATAAAGAAGCTCCTCTAGCAGCATGGGAGCATGCGGGTAGCTCCTTCTGCTCCTGCCTTGCAGAGGCAGCTCTACTGGCTTTTCCCTGAGTCATGCAGTTTACCTGCATTTGAAAGTGTCTTGTGCTCTTTAAACAAAACTTAAATGCTAAGTATTATTATGCCCAGGCAATTAAATGGCTCTCCAACAATTCAGGTTGGGTGGAAGCACGGGAGTTGCTAAAATAGCCTTGGAAGAGATAGTTCTTTCAAACTCACTGTGTGGAATTCATACTTTTGTCTTTCTTTTTTATTTTTAATCTAACCTTTTTCCTCTGGCTATTTTGTGCTCATCTGAATCAAATATATAAAAGGGAGTGCTATTATCTGCAGAGGCTTTCTCTTGCTTTGCCTTTCTATGCCACCTTCCGCCAAGTGCTTCAGGGGCACTTGAGTGCTTTCGTTAGATCTTCTCTCTCTGAGCTTTGCAGGACTTGAGTTAACAGAGCATCGGGCTTACCCATCACACCTGGGTCAGTTGGGGAGCTCTGCTATAAGCTGATGTATCATATTTGTCTCCATCAGGGCAAGAGTTTTAGCTAAAACACCAGCACTTTGTTAAATATGGGTGTCATCCTGTTGTATTTATTGAGGTTTGCAGTAGTAGAGAAACGGGGAACAAATCACATCACCATAGGACAGAAGATGACACAAGACTTAGAAGAAGCTCTGTGCACTGGACCCCGGCTTTTTACTTTTTAAAAGGGAACTGCTTAGTAGTTGCTGATAAAATGAAATGATACAATGTATTAAGGGATATAAAAAATACAATGCTCTGTGTGTTCAGGCTGTTTGGGGTCAGGTATTTTAGCCACTACTGTGCCTTTTCCCACCATACAACTCTCTGGCTGCGTACTGTCATGATTCATGGTCTGCTGGAGTCTGAGGAGGGAATCTCTAACCAGACTTTTGGATCAGGTTTTGCACATTGTGTGCTAAAGAGGTATAAACTGGTGCATTGCCACTGGCTTTGTAGCCAACTTAATCCATCTCAGCAGAGTATCTAATACATTGGCTTTCATGGCACAGTCACTGCAAAGAGCCAAGCACAGACATCTCCCCTCTCTGAGTGACTATCTTGGTGCATGCAGGTGTGCGCAGGTCAGATGTGTGATTACTATCGGTTTTTCTTCAGTGTTCCCTCTCCTAGACTGAACAACTTTCAATTTCATAAACTTGTTTTTTGTTTTGTTTTTCTGAACCTCTTTCTGCTCCCTGTCCAGCAAGTCCCCCCCTTTTCTTGAAGTGCAGTGTCAGACCAAACATACCATGCCAGGAGACACATTACGAAAGCAAAAGGATTAATCATGCTTCCTAGAAGTCTGTGCTCTTATTTCTACATCCCATTCTGCTGTTTGCCCTTTTCAGACAGCACAAAATATCTGACTGATGTTCAGCTTATGACCTGTGCAGTCCTTCGATTCTTTACGGCAGTACTGCTGCCCTAAGCAGATAGCGCAGATTTGTGGAGTTTTGATTAATTTCCTACAAACATAAATTTTGCATTCATCCTCATTGTATTGCATCCTGGTTTTTTTCAGACCATTTCTCCAATTTCTGTAAATTGCTTTGAATCTAATGCTGTCTGCCAGTAAGGTAGCAGTCCCGTCACTTGTCATCTGCATGCTTAAAGGGTATACTTTCTACTCCATTGCCCGAATCACTAGTGAATAAAACAAGGGTGAGCTCACTGCATAATCTGGACTTGGATGGAAAACTTCGTTGTGCTAAACATCCTAGAGCTGAGCCTTGCATTTCTCTTCTAGAAACTCATGTCAGTATTATCTGTGCCTGGAGTAGCAGCTTAGCCACAGCTCCCAGCAGCACTGGCTTCTGTGTGAAATCTGACAGAATAAGCAAGTTTTGCTTCTCAAAAATACCAAGTTTTGTGTCTCACGTCCCTTTACAAGAGCATTTCAGATGGAAACCTGCTCCATCCCAAGAAAGGAACTGGACGATGCTGGACCATCCTGATGGATGATGCAGCAGACCTCTCCATCCCACCATCATCAACTCCCCTGTCTGGGACAGCTTGGTCATCTGGGGAGCTATCATGAGTCATCTTTGATAGATTCAAGGCATTCACATGAAACATTTTGATTCTGTTGATTCAGCAGTTTGCAGGAGAGAAGCATACTGTCAGAAATTATTTGATTAGCTGAAACAAGCACATCTGATTTCTTCCCAAATAAATTAGATACAGAGACAGCCAATCCCAATTCAGGGAGCAAATGGATCTCTCATCTAGGGCAGGGTAATTTTTTTCCTAGTACTCTCCTTCAGTGGCTCACACACACAGATAATATTCAGCACTAATATGGCAGGAGGCTGGATTGAGCTGAAGTCTCCAGGTCAGCAAGGATAAACTGCTGATCACTTTGTTAAGTAGCAGTAAAGAATCAAGTTGCCTCTGCAGGCCTAGGTGGGGGACAATCTTACTATCATTTATGTTGGAAAAGACCTTTAAGATCATAAATCTGTACTATCTGCTTAGGCAGCAGCACTGCAGTAAAGAATCTTTATTTTTTATTATCTTTTACATTAGTAGCCAGGTTAAGTTCAGAATCAGAGAATTACAGGATATGCTGAGTTGGAAGAGAACCACAAGCATCATCAAGTCCAGCTCCTGGCCCTGCACAGGACCATCCCCAAGAGTCACACCATGTGCCTGAGAGTGTTGTCTAAATGCTTCTTGAACTTTGTCAGGCTTAGTACTGTGACCACTGCCCTGGGGAGCCTGTTCCAGTGCCCAACCACCCTCTGGTTGGGTGAAGAACCTTTTTCTAGCATCCAATCTAAACTTCCCCTGACACAACTTCAGACCATTCCCTCAGGTCCTGTCACTGGTCACCATATAGAAGAGACCAATGTCTGCCCCTCCTCTTCCCCTCACAAGGAAGTTGTAACTGCAATGAGGTCTCCCCTCAGTCTCCTTTTCTCCAAGTTGAACAGACCAAGTGCCCTCAGCCGCTCCTCATACGGCTTCCCCTCAACGCCCTTCACCATCTTCACTACCCTTCTTTGGATGCTCTCCAATAACTTAATGTCTTTCTTACATTGTGGTGCCCAAAACTGCACACAATATTCAAGGTGAGGCTGCCCCAGGGCAGAGCAGAGCAGGACAATCTCCTCCCTCGGCCGGCTGATGATGTTTTGCCTGATGCCTCCCAGGACACGATTGGCCCTCCTGGCTGCCAGGGCACTGATAACTCATATTCAACTTGCCTTCAACCAGGACCCCCAGGTCCCTTTCCATGGCACTGCTTTCCAGCACCTCATTCCCTAGGGTTGCCCCATCCCAGGTGCAGAATCCTGCACTTTCTCTTGTTGAATTTCATATGGTTGGTGACTGTCCAGTCCTCTAATTTGTCCAGGTCTCTCTGCAGGGTCTCCCTGCCTACGAGAGAGTCAACAGCTCCTGCCAGTTTTGTGTCATCTGCAAACTTGCTTAGTATTCCTTCCAGTCCCATGTCCAAGTCATTTATAAGGATGCTGAAGAGCACAGGACCTATGATGGAGCCCTGTGGAACCCCACTAATGACAGGTCACCAGTCTGATGTTACCTCATTCACTATTACCCTCTGTGCTCGACCCATGAGCCAATTGCTCACCCACAACATGATGTGTTTATCCAGCTGTGTGCTGGACATTTTGTCCAGAAGGATACTGTGAGAGATAGTATTGAAAGCTTTATTGATATACAAAAAGATTAGTTGGTCTTTGGCCCTTCTAATTTTCTCCCTGCCTAACCTCACAACATCCTGGTAGTCCTCCTGAGTTGCCTGACCCTTCTTCCAAAGGTGATACATTCTCCTTTTTCTCATGAGTTCCAGCCAAAGCTCTATGTTCAGCCAGGCTAATTTTCTTCCTGGTGCTTCAACTTTCAGTACCTGGGGATGGCCTGCTCCTGTGTCTTTAAGATTTCTTTCTTGAAGAATATCAAGCCTTCCTGGACCCCTCTGCCCTTCAGGACTGCCTCTTGAGCAACTCTCTCAACTGGGCTCCTAAACAGGCCAAAGTCTGCCTTCCAGAAGCCCAAGGCAGTAGCTGACTCCCTTTCTTACTTTTCCAAGAATCAAAAACAGTACGAAATTTGTCTACTAGAGAGGGCTACACAAGTAATAGAAAGAAGGGTTCAGCAGTGTTTTAGTTCACTCTTTCCTTGGGGACCCAGTTCAGAAACTACTTAGTGTAGCATTTCACCCTTGAATATCTTTAGCTTGTCTGCTTGGTAGCAGAAAGGTTTAGTGTTGAAATCTGTGTTGATGAGATGACGCATTTCATGAACCTCATTAAGCACCAAAGAGGACTTACTATACAGCTGAAGCCAAGTGTGTTGTTTAAGCTTTGTTAAACCAATGGAAGAGCCTTCAATTTCTCCAAAATCCTCAAAGACAAATGGAAAAGAGGGTTCCAGAATAAAGGTCATCTCTCTATTTCAGTGTCTTTAATTCAAGCAAGAAAAGGAAATTTTATACAAGAATTAACATCAGCTGCCCCCCTGAGTCAACTACTTGGTGAAAGAGCACAGCTGCCAAGATGCATCTGTTCCTTACCAAATCCAGCTGCTTGACTTTCTGAAATAGAGATTTTCTAGTTTTCACCTGCTGTCACAGACTTTTGTGTAACAATAACTCTTTCTTCAATAAAATATTGCTTTTTTTCAGAGTGATGAAGACAGAGATTTTTTGCATGAGATCTGCATCACTTGAAGTAGTTCTCCCAACTGTCATGGCAAGGACGTGTGGTAGAGGTATTGATAACCACAGGGTAGAGAAATGTGAAACATTGTAGTAGACACCAAATGTAGCTCTGCTTCGAATTCAATGCCATGCCAGCATCCCTCAGACCCATCATTCACATTTTACAGTACAAGTCAGATAGAGAATATGTAATTTAACCTCATTTGGCATGGCTGTATTTCAGTATTAACGCTTCTTCCTTTGCTCCCAATACTGTGGTGTGAAAATCTCTTTGCAATGGATTCACGTGCCTTATTGCAGTGAAAACACATGTGGCTGCCTGCAGGGCTCCTCTCTTTGGCTAATTAGGGCCACAAATGTAATCCTTCTCCAGGCACATCTCTCATTTAGCCTTTGATGTGACAAGTGTTGAGACTGCTGCCTGCAGTGCCACTTCTCACCCAGTTTCATCAACTCGGCTGGAGAGAGAGTCCTTGCTACCCACAAGACTATGTGGGACCAGAAAATGGGACCCATTCAGAACAGAAGGGCCACAGAGGTTTTCCTTTCACAAACCTACATCCATCTGGGGGGGGATGCAATAATGCAGTGCTTGTGGTGGTTGACATTTTTGCGCAGGTCTTCCAAAGCACAATTAATTCAGCCTTTAATTATCCTAACTGAAGGAGGTGTCCCACTTGCAGGAATACCTCAGAGCTCTGCTGCTTTGATGGGCCTTCTTTGGTCCCTCCCTCTAGTCAGCATAAACAAGTTATGTTTAAGAAGATTGAAGCAAATCCTTGTTTAGCATTCAAAACCAGTATTTAGCTCACGTATGTGATGCTTTGGAGTCTTAGGACATCTTCATTGTTCTTGGACTAAATTAGAAAATAAATCCTGAATTGCTTTAACTTCCCTAGTACTGGGCTTTTTGAGTCAGTGCAAAAGCTTGCTTGGGAGAAGTCAGATACATGGTGAGAAAATCATTTCCCAGTGCCCTTATCTGCAATGCAGGGAGCTCCCTGAGACAGCCAATCTCACCTGGAGAAGAATCTGCCCTTTCAGAGAGAGCCAGAAGAGGAAGATGTGTCGATGCCCGCAGCCATACTTTCCCCTCAAGCAGCAAGGTTCAGAGAAACCTGTCTGCATTTCAGCAGTAGAGAAATGTGTGAGGAGAAAACAATAATAGAGTGCAATAATAGAGTGGCCAATAATAAAAGAGAGCGATAAATCCACAATTTGATGTTTCTGGCTAGGCCATCAGGATGGTGTGAATTCACTCCCAAAGTGGATAAACTCTAATTCCTGTATTTATCCTGTTTGAAATTCTTAATTGGCATTGTTTGTAAGATAACATCGGTAGGGGCAATATCAGCTGTATCTGATTTATGATTTACATGTTTATAACCACATAGCCACTACAGCTGTATTTGATTTAAAAATATAAAGCAAAAATTTTGTTTCTTTAGAGAAAGTTAGAACAATGCTCCTGTCTTGCTCTTGCAGATGGTATGAACATAATTTCATGCTTCCCTTTCCTACTCTTTGCTGCTTCTTAGGTTCAGATGTCCTTTCCCTCATACTTACTTCTCCAGGACGATCCTTCTAGTGGAAGAGTTTTGTCTACCCTCTAGTGGAAATTTGAAATATAGCACCTCCAGAGCCCAGCAGTACGGAAGGCCGGAGTCCCTTGGGCACAGCCTAGAATTACTACTGCACCACCTATCTTCATGGTGTTTCCAGCAGAGACGATGCCCCCCCACTTATGTCCTTCCCCTCCCCCAGTGAGATTCGGGTTTGCATTTTGCAAAAAGAATTGGGACTATGTTTGCTGGAATTTTGTTATGGTAGGGGGATAGATTTAGATTAGTTTGTTGGCCAAATATCTAGCTCTGATAAGCAAGTATAGCTGTACTAATCATGTTGAATCAAAGTGCGGATGGAAATGATAAAACTGCATCTTAACTCAATTTGCCTTTCTGCCAGTAGAAGAAAAGTTTTAGCATCAGTATGTGAAGGCAGAAACACCAGCTGCTGCATCCGTATTAGTGTCTGCTGTGTAGAGGGCTGGCTCCAGCTCTGCGGTGTGTTAGTTGGACCTATGTGTCCTCCTAGCATTGGCATACGTACATGGTGATCAGTGATACCCTTCCTCCTGGGTGAAGGCAGCTGGCTAGTTTGTTTCTGACCTTTGTACCCCAAGGAGAACAACTTCCTTACCTGTAGTGCCATGCACACATTTCAGCCTGAAAGGTTTCCCTATATAGTGCTAATATGTTGTGTTAACCTGCAAATTAGCAAATATTTGATAGAAATATGTAAATGGGATGAATGCAGCTAATTACTGGCTCTTGACTAAGATTACATGTGGTGGTAGCCAATTAACCGGTGATAAAGAGCTGGTCACCCAAAACCTTCTCTGAAGGAAAACAGAAGTGCGCCTTCCACAGTATAATGTTGGGAGTGAACCATGGCCTGAGTAGTGCAGACACTGCTCTAACTCAAGCTTTATTACTGAAGTGCCACCACAGAGCAATCAAGACTCCCTTGAAAATCTTACCCTAAGCCTAAAATGCACTTTATAAAAGCTCTGGGCTGAGAACTGATCTCTTCCCCGCTTGGCTGCTAATTTACTTTGTGACTGGAGGCAAGTCACTTAACTCCTCTGTGCCTCAGTTTCATCACCTGTAAAATAGGGGTGATATATAAATATCTCAGAGCGGCTTACTAGCAGAAAGGTAATATGAGGAAATTCCTGTAGGCAGGTTCTGCTGCCTTGTCTGTTAAGATAACTTCCTGTTGATAAAAAAATCATGAAGTGAAGGGAAAAGAGAATTTTCAAAAAGATGTATTGCTTGAAATCGTTGCAAGTGCATTTGTGTGCCATTGTCTGCTAGGTCCTCTTCGTTATTGCTGAGGCCATAAGTGATGGGGCCAGTCTGGCTCACTCAGTGGAAAATTGCCCCTTTGGAATCATTTGGAGCTGGAAATAAACTCACCCATAATGCTTTCCCACTTTGTGTCAAGTCACCTCCTTTTTGCCCAACTGAACAGATCTGTGACCAGAGAAGAGCAGGAGTTTTTACCTTGGATACCCTTTGAGGCACCCACAGAGAAGATGTTTTCTAGCCCTGTCAGCTGCAGGTCCAGGGCATCACTTTGCACAGTGGCTGACACCATGAAAGTCCTTGAAAATTAGAGGAGAGATGTGAGAATGTCACAGGGCGTTCTTGTGGTAATACCAAATACCTTGTCACAGATCCACCAACAAAATACCGATTCTGCCACATGCACAGGAGTTGTCTTGTGCCAATCAGGGGCAAATGGGAAGCACAAAGATTTTACCAGAACTGTTAGAAGGGACAAAATGAATTTCCTAATCACTTTTCTGAAAAGCTGATGGGTCTTTAGTAACAGGCTGGATGCAGTGAAGGGAGAGGCAAGGACCAAGTAACCTTGCTTTATTAGCATTCAGTATGGCATTGTCTGTGCCCAAAGTTGGGTTTCTTTCTTCTTTGCCTTATTGCCTTGCACTATTTCACAAAGCAGAAGGAAATTCATAAAGTAATTTGGAATACATACCTTTTCTTTAAAAAAAACCCAAAACACAGAAGCTCAGAACTTTGTTTTCCTTTTAAGAGTGGAAAACATCACTGGTACTATACCTTCCAGGCAACCACCTCTCTTTTGGATAAGACATTAATGATATCAACCATTTTGGGGAGTAAAGAAACCAAGGAGTTATCTTAGAAAATAACACACCTTATAATTCAAATACCTTTTAAAGTTCTATCAATCATATATCAAACATACTGTGCGCTATACTTGCCTGCAGCAACCCTGAAAAATCATGTTTCCTCTGTGTATTTTAGAAAATCAGCATTTCAGCTTTAAATTTTATTTTGGAAATTTATGTAGCTTGGTTTACCAACTTTAATTTTCTCCTTCTACTTTTTTCCAAAGTCCAGCTCTGACTAAAAGCGGGAATGTAATTTTTTCTTCTGCTTTAGGAGGCTTCCAACTCACTCTGCTCTCCAACACAGTACCCTGTAGGTTAGGGCATCAAGTCAGAAAGACATCTTAGTCAGAAGTACTGCTGTTTTCCAGTTACTATGTAGAAAACAGGCCTTGAAATACATTTTCTTTAGTGTTTTTTTCCCCCTCCTAGACTCAGTTATGTGACACTTACATTGTAGGGGTATCAGCTGGCACTGTTGAATGCCTCTACTATCACAAAACATAAGGGAGCTTTAGGAGAACACCATAAATATTTTCCTTTACTTCTCCTTTTCTACCGGCAGGGAAAGGTAAATTGAGCTTGGAGCTGGTAGGATTTGAGCAGCGATGTGTTCATTTGTCGTTTGCTGCTTTAAAGTTTAGGTTTGCTCAACCTGCGTTTTCAGAGCAGAAAATATTGATAGATGGAAGCAGTCATTCCAAGTTTATTTTGCTCACTTAGCCTTATCAGTAAAATGGCAGCATCTATGTGAGGTCTAAATGGCTCAGTGGTGAATCTCGCACTACCCTCCACTTGGTGTGGTGGATCACTATCATACATTTACTGTACAGGTAATGCAGCAGCATCCCAACTACACATACCATTACATTGGGATAAAATTGCAGCCTTCTCTCACATCAATATCCCACACAGACACCATTAGAGTAGACAATTCTCAAGCTATTTTAGCTTTTCTCTCTACTAGCTGTTTACCAAGTTATTCATTTTGATGCTATGTGCAGTCTGCTACACACTCTCTTCTTAGGAGTTCAGGATGACAGAGCTGCTTGCAGAGCAGCCAGATTAGGACAGATTTAGTGAATTCTTTTTTATGCAGAACATTACAGTCAATATTTTTCTCTCTGGGAGGTGTGAGTATGAGCAGGGTCTTTTTGCTTTCACATCTTATGGGAACACGTGAACTGGGGAGAAAAGGAAAAGAAAATTGCTGATTACCTTCTTGGACAAGCAAGGGTAGAAAATAGCTCTGCTGCAATCTGTGACAGTACCTGAGTCACTGTGAAGAATAAGGTTCAACATGTCTACCAAAACAGCTGGCAATTCCAAAATTTCATCTTTAGTATCACCAGAGTTAACATTCCCTTGAGAGGTTTACCTTGCAGAGTTATTCTCTTGGTCCCTCTGTGGTCCCAGGCAGAGTGCTGGTAGGCACTTGAGTTGACACGACTGTCCTTGCAGTCAAACCTACTAGAGACTTTTGATAGAAACCTGTTTACTGGAGCATAACTATGCTGTGAATTAGCATGCAATAGTGTAGTAATTTATGTAGCTATGTTGTCATACTGTGTACAGAGTTTGGAAAGTGTCTCCTGTTTACTGCAATTGAAGCACTTATCCTTGTTTCTGCAGTAAACTTAACAGTGGCTAAAAATAGAAGCTATCGAGCTTCACAGTAAGCAAAAGGAATGAGCCACATGAGATAATGATCTCTCAGTCCTGCAGAGCACCTCAGCAGTCCTTGAATGCTTTAAAAGTGCCTGTGGTTAAGGTTGAGCTTTTCTCCTTTTCCAGACCCAGCCATGCTATTGGAAGATGTGACTGCTCTTCTCCTGGAGGTTCCTTCCCCATCAGCGAACTGCAGCTCCCAAGACCATTTCCTACTCTACTTTGGCACTTTAAAATCAGCTGGTTTAGCCCAAACTAAATGAAGAGAAGTGGTGAATGAGCAGCAGAGATAGGAAGAACAAAACCAACCAATAGCTATGTTAAGGAAAGAGAGGAGGAGGCAAAAAGGTAGTCTCACTCCAAGTCACTGAAGTTATGAGACTATCTCTCTTGCTTTTGGGGATGGAAAGCCTTGAACATTTCCTTTTCACACTTTTTGCCTTCAGCTGCTTCATTTTATATCATACGGTAGTTATATTGAAGAGCTTCTGTTCGTGTGTGATAAGCTCAGTTTGGGCTTGAAAAGGAAGAGCTTCTGAGAACAAGAATTAAAAATGCTCTGACAGTGGAAAAAAGGTAATTTTTAATCCACTTCTTCAGATGTATATACATAAGTGGTAGACACATCTTATGCTTTCACTGATGCGGAAGAGGAAGAGAATTTTTGCAGTGTGTTTGTACTTTTTGCCCATGTTGGAGAGTTGGGATGTTATGAATCTATGTCAGAAAAGATTTATTTCATGTGAATCGCCTTGTGTATTTCTGTAACTTGTGGTTTGGAATCAACCATGCACATGTGAAACCAGGTACCTTGACCAGGACCGATCACTATCTGGTGGCAACCTGTAAAATTCGGACTTTGACAACAGTACAGAAGAGAGGCAATTAAAAGAAAACTTGTCAAAAGGCCTGTGGCACTGCTTCTGAAAGATGTAGCTGATGGATGATCCTTAAACAAAGTATTTTGAATATCCACAAGGCATCTTAAACACTATGGAGTCATTATTTTTCCAACTAAGGTGCACAGGGGTGCAGTGCTAACCCATGGCAGGAGCCTGGGTTTTGCCGGCATGCTTGTTTTTATCATGCCAATGTCCTTACACAAGCGTGTAAATTCCCCTCTGGGGAAGTACCAGGACATTCATATCTGAAGGTATTCATCCCTTCTGATGGGCCATAATTGGCTCAACTGTGTTATGTGAGAGGCAGCAATGATGTCTTAGAAAGTGTCATAAACCATCAAAGACTCCTGAAGTGTCCCATGACCCACAGCATATCATACAGTGTGAAACTCCTCAGTCTAGGGGAGGTACCTGGGTGTTTCCACCTGAACCTGAATGTATATTAACCCACTGGACTTTGCGTTTTATGGGCTTTCCCTCGACTCCTGATGAATTAAGACGGCAACCATCACTTCAACCAACGGACATAGAAATTGCAACAAACAAGTCTTGTCACGGGTGGTGATTATATACCTTTCTACTCTTATCCTTTCTTTCTCTCTCTTAAGCATTATTTTTATGCTTTTATATTGCTATAGATAATAACCAAAACAGTTACATACCTGCTTTCCATTGCAAAAAAATAGTTTTAAAATAAACCCTACATATATATATGTTTACGAACACTGGTCATTCAGTGTTGTTTCACTCTAATCCACCCCAAGGGTTCTATTAAAAGAAACCTGAGTTACCCTCGCCTTTAGGGACTGGTCGTAACAGACAGGCACAATGAAGTGGCAATATAAGGGATTCCCAGCCCCACAGTGTTTGATATGTGTCCCCTGATACGTAAAGTTCTTTCTGCTCTCATCAGGGGTCAAATGGACTGGAAGAACAGGCTAGTCCTGTTGTGCTACTGATGACAAGAGTAGAGGGGAACGTTCAGAACATGACCACTCCATCAAAGGTATTTGCAGACTCGTTGGTTAAGTGAAAAAAAACAGGGCTAATATTGAAATGTTTTCACATTCTATTTGATACTGGAATTGGTTAACATTTTTCTCCCTGGTCCTTGGGAACAATTCGTAGAGGAACATTTCATTCTCAGCAAGTTAGAGCTGGCTTCCCACCAAACCTCCAAAGCTCAGCGGACACCTTTTCCCTTCCTCCCCCTTTAGACAAAGAAAAAAAAACTATAGAAACTGAGAGAAATCAAAACCAACCGAATTATACCAAAGTATATGTGTATTTTTGCATATATTACAGTTATATGCAGTAAGGATATTATGTACAACTCCCAAGAACGGGAAGAGGGGAAGGGAAAATGGGAAAAAGGGATCAAAAGGGACCAAAAAGAGAAAACAAAACAAATATGCACAATCGAAAAACCTGGTAACCAGCAAAATAAAGAACTAGCAAAATCTCACCACTTCCCTTGAGAAAAGCAGGACAGCCAGACCCTGCCCAGCACTCTCCCTGCACACATGGCAGACAACAGCAGTCGCTGCAGGCCTCAGCTCCAGATAAGCAAGACCAACGCAGGGACCTACTGTTCCCAAACCTCGCCGGAAAAGAAGAGAGAGAGGTCTCTCTGACCGGCTTATTTACACCTCAGTTTATGTAAAGGAATAGCGTGGAATACTTCCTTGGTCGCTTCCCTAGTTCCTTCCTGGTTACAAGTTGGTCTCCAGGAAGGCCTAGACTGAAACTATCATACATTCTTTCAGTTCAATAATAAGACTGATGTTGCAAAAAAATACGTTATTTTTTGGCTTGTTATTATCTGTTATATAAATTTCCATCCCCATAAAATTTTTAAGTGGTGTTTTGCTTTGACATTAGTCTTAGATAGAAGTTTTCTGAAACATCAGAATAAATTCATCCAACTTTGCAAGGTAGCCATTTGCAAGATACAATATGGGATTTGAGCAGGATTTGAGGAGAGTAAAGACAGCTCAGTATATACTCTCTACAACAGAAAATACATGGTCACTGATGCACTCAGTAAATAACTGTTAACATGGCATCCAGTAAGTGCATTTGGTGTGAAGAAATGTCTTTGTTGTGAAGAAGTGCCTTCTTTGTTTTAAAGTGGAGTAAATGTTCCGCTGAAAAAAATTAATAAATCCCAAGCGTAATTTTTTCCAGAGGAATGCAGCTTCTTATAGGGTAATGCCTATCCTCAAATTACTGTGGCCTGGATCTGTTAAAATGGATCCTATTGAATCACTTCTATTTCTTGTTTCACTCTGAATTTTCTTGCTGTAACTTCTACCCTCCCTCACTTGTGAGATCTCACAGAGAAAGGCTGAAGGATTTGAATTCAAATTTGTGTAGAATATTTGGTTCAAACATGTTTAAAACACTTTAAAAACTGAAGCACAAGCTTGAGAAGATGCCTACCAAACACTGGCAATTGTTTTTAAAGAGCAAACCAGCTTCAAATGCCTTCTCATGGTTGGGGGTGGTGCAGGGGTGATTTGGATAAATCCAGTGGCTCTAATTCACTTAAGAAGTTGTGCAGCGATATCCTCATCCCCAAACAAACTTGAAGCCTCTGGTGTGGCTAATGGTTAACGAGGCCAATAGGAAAAAGGCCCATCCTGCAGTAGCCATGGTGTGCTCTCTGATGCTGGAAGCACCAGGGATTTGCTCATCACCCTGTTTACAGCACATAGCTATCAAGCGAGCTGAAGGGCATGGCTGAGTGCTGCTCCCTACATCACTGTCTTTGTGGGTTTGTAGGACTTTCATTTTACCAGCAACGAGCATGCTGTTGCAGCAAACTATGGAGGCCAGAGAGCAAATACGTGCCATCACCAAAGAGTGTGACTGGCAGTCAGCTGTGCGGTTCCTAATGACAGCCTTATGCTCTCAGGGGCTTTTGGAGACTTTGCTATCAGTGACATATATGATATGGCAGGATTCAGGTCAAGGAACTCCCTCAGAGGCCAGACCACCCCAAGCCCTGCACTGGTTGTAGAAACACAAAATGGGAACAAGTATTGGAAGAAAAGATGGGTGTGGGGCTTCGGTTCTAACTGCCCTAAGATTACAACAGGTTACAACAGGGACCAGAGGAAGGAGAAAGCAAGTCTTTGCTGTTGGCCTTATTATTTTGCTGCCTGAATTACAAATAGAATTTAGACAAAACTTAAATCTAACTAAGGAACAGTTTGTACTGTGACAGATTTTATCACAGTAAGTAATTGGCCATAATGGCACTTCTGCAGCCCAAGCTGAGGGCAAATGATGTATGCTGTAGACACATAATGAACTTTAAATAAATTATCCAAGAGCAGAACTCGTAATAGAAGTGAACTAGATTATTGGAACAGAAACCCTCTTTCAGTCTTAACAGTGCAGTCACTGCTTTATTGCATGGTATTCTTTACTGTAACCAATTGATTGGAGTCACTTTAAAAAATGTTGTGATTTCATGTCTTTAATTGCAGTCACGTGTAAGGGAAACTTGTCTGCTCTTGCATTGTGATAAGTTAATTAGAGCCTGCTGGAAATAAAAGCCAAATGGTTCAAGCCATGGCAAAGTAACCTAATGCCTGTAATTGGACCATGTTTCACACAGATGTATTGCTGAATAAATTAAATAGGATTTGGCTAGCAGCATTCAACTCTTTAACTGACTCAGATTTGAGGGATGCAAATGATATAGATATAGGGATCAAGATGTGAGCCCTCCCTTCCTTACCCTTTATAATTCAGGGAGGTATTTTCATGGAGAAAGTGTGTGTGGATTTAACTTGAGTATTGGATGCATCCCACATAAGTCCAATTTATCCTGCACTTCCATCATCTTGTAACCCTTTGCTCATCTTGCTGCACTTTGCCCTGCCTCTAAGTTCATACCTTTAAATCAAAATATGGATTTTACCTGTAAATCCTTGGCATTTTCTTCCCTTCTCTTCACGGCTGGTTTCCTAAATACCTTACTCCAGCTGGCAGAGTTTACTTTTAAATTCCACAGGTGTGTGCACTGAGACTGTCCGGGAAAGCTGTAGCAAACCACATGGGCTATCAGGAAGGTTACCAGAACACTCTGACTCCATTCCCAGGTTTCTGCCAGGTGAAGCCAGAGTGGGCTCCATAGTGCTAAGCAAGAGCAGCTTTGACATCTCTCACCTACCTGCAGGCTATCTGCCACGTTCCCGGTGGCAGAGCTATCCTGGTGTTGGCTGCCCTCTCATTTGGCCTCTGACACCTTACTCTCAAAATTGATTGGGGCTGCCTGTAAGCTGCCCAGTTTGGCTAGAGTGGATTTTTATGGTTGTTTTCAGCCCTCAGCGAGAGAGGCAGGCCAGCAGCACTCAGGCAGGGAGCAGCACCATCTCAGTGCCTGTCTGAAGGAACACCTGCCCTTTGAGTCCCAGGGCACAGTACAGGGGAGGTGGGATATAGGGGGAAGGATGAGGAAAGAATAGGATTTTGAACTGGCAGGAGCTGGTCTGCAGAAAGCTTGGTGGATGCTGGGAGCTGAGATCAAACCCTTGCCTCTCAAGGAGGTCAAAGGTACACATGCTCTTCAAACCAGGAGCTTGGTGGGGCCAGCTGTCTGTTCTGCATGGAGGGACCTGGCTCCCTGCATGAGAAGAGCAAGGATTATGCAACTGTGGCTCAAGCAGGTCTTGTGGCTGGGAGAGGTATCTGAGACCATGTACTTGTGAGGACAACCCAGCCAGAGGAGGGCTTTGCCAGAGAAAGGGATTGCATAACTCTGACAGACAACTATCCTGACCATATCACATGGCTAACACTCTTTTCTGCTGACATGACTTGTCCAGAAGTCAGAGGAAAGGCTCTGCAGAGAGGTCTGGAGGGGCTGGATTGATGGGCTGAAGTCAGCTGTATAAGGTTCAATAAGGCCAAATGCTGGGTCCTGCACTTGGGTCACAACAACCCCAGGAAGCACTCCAGGTTTGAGGAAGAGTGGCTGGAAAGCTGCTAGGTGAAAAAAGACCTGGGGGTGCTGGGTGACAGCTGGCTGAACATGAGCCAGCAATGTGCCCAGGTGGCCAAGAAGGCCAATGGCATTCTGGTTTGTATCAAAAATTGTGTGGCCAGCAGGACCAGGGCAGGGATTGTCCCTCTGTATTCAGCACTGGTGAGGCCACATGTGTTCAGTTCTGGGCCCTGCACTACAAGGAAGACATTGAGGTGCTGGAGCAAGTCCAGAGAAGGGCAGTGGAGCTTACTCAGAGAGGTCTAGAGAGTAAGTCATGTGAGGAGTGGCTGAGGGAGCTGGGGTTGCTTAGTCTCTAGAAAAGTAGGCTGAGGGGGGACGTTATTGCTCTCTACAACTACCTGAAAGGACCACTACAGCTCGTGCTCCACAGCTACCTATAGAAAGGTGGTGTTCAACCTCTTCTCCCAGGCAACGGGGAGGGGAGGGGAGGGGAGGGGAGGGGAGGGGAGGGGAGGGGAGGGGAGGAGAGGAGAGACCATTGTATGCCTGTTCTCCTGAAAAATCTAAAAATGAAAAAAATCTTCCCCTCCACCCCTTCCTTGTGAAAACACAGAAATGTAAAGAGATGAACTGGGCTAGGAAACCATCAACCAGGGTAGGAAAAGCAGAAAGAATTGCAATTAACAGAGTCTAAAAAATCACAAAAAAAGCATGCTGATGCTGCACCAGCAACAGCAGAACAACGAATGTATTATTCTGCCCACTTTTATTGTATACAGCAGTGAAGTTTTTGCAGCAAAGCAATCTCTGTCACGCAACGTCAGTAAGGAAAACCTCCATAGCATGGCCCTTGTCAGAGTGTCACTCCTGCTTTTCAGGTGTGACTATGCTGAGCTATTAGTCTCCTGCTTGCTTCCAAAATATAAATACTTTAAGATTATACAGTTGTCAGAGATTGTCTCCTGTCTTTCCCAGCAAAACCTAGTTGCTTTTTTCTCCTTTGAAAGGGATCTTCTTAAATAATTTAATTATTTTGAATTCTTTGCTCGAATTTAGATGTTCCTTAGCATGTATTTTTACACAAATTCTACATGATGCATTGTGTAATCTCCCTATAAACAGTTCTGAACAATTTTCATGCTGTGCAAAGAATGTCTTTGAAATTAACTTTGTCATTATATTTTGAGTCCCTTATAACTGAAGACTTCAAAGTTGTTATCTGTCAGATCGCCAGATTTCACACTGATATGAAGTTTTTAAAAGTGTTATGGGCGTCAGTGGAGTTTGAATACTAATTGCCCTTGATTCCTCTAATAAATTTCTTCTGAATTCATTGTCCACATGCTTCCTTCCTGCTGTGTTGCTTCCCTCTGTCTCCTTTTCCAGCAGAGAGTTCTAATACTTGCAGCTGAGACATTTTAAGGGCCTACCATTGAAATGCGTTCACCGTTTGTCATCCAGGTGATTTAAAACATGCACATTATTTAAAACATGCATATATTTTCATTCACATCCATTGTTTTTCCTTTGGGAAAAACTTTCCTTTTCCTTTGATTCTGCATAAAATTCCCAGGGTGCAGCTGCCTTGTGAGCGTTGGCAGCTTAGCAATTTTCACCACTAAAGCACCTACACCATGTGTTCTTCTGGCTATTCATCCACCTTCCTGCACTGAATAGTTCCTTCCTGCACTCAGTAGGAAACTCAGACTGCTAAAATGTGATGCCAACACCTCTATTTCTTTCTCTTGGTATAACACCTTTGCCCCTGGGGGAGTACCAGTGTGACTGCAGGACCTAACAGGGTAGATGGGTACATGGCAGCTCTGCAAGTCAAATGTGTGTATTCCAAAGACATAAGTTTGTTCACTGTTTATTTTCCCACATTTTGTAATTGTTTATTTGAATGGAACAAAAAAATAATTGAAGAATGCCAAAAATACCCATGAGGCCTTGTATAACAAGAATGAAAATACTAGTCTTCACTATGTTTTATTTGCAGCACTTTGTCTTTCTTTAATTTCAGTGGGACTGTAGTACTATGGCAAATTAAGCAACTACTGCAGAATATATATTGCAGGGATGGTTTATCATATATCACATTTGGAGCCCACAGTCTGTGCCTTAACTAGAAATTCAGGCTTCTTAGTTTCATTCTCTGCTTTGACTTCAATTTTCAAGAGTTTGGCATTTTTTTCTGTCTCGGGCATGACATTGAGAAAATCCTCTAGCCTTATTCATACAACACCCTGCTGAGGGTTGTCAGGATGTGTGTTCTGCTGAGGGTGGGTGGTGCCAATCAATCTTACTGCAGCTCAGATTAGACCTTCAAAGTTGTTTCCCTTTACTGAATTCGCAGTGAGAGCTAGTTACTCTCTTCATAGTACTTAAGGATGCCCACTTCTGAAGTCTGATCAAGCCATCATTTCAAGACTGAAAAGTATCTAAGTGTCCTACTGCTTCAAGAAAGACAGATCATGATATATAACAAAGTTACCTTAGACTGTATCCAATCCTTTTCACAGCTAGAGAGCCCTGTTTACCAACCAGGCTTGCTTGTTTATTCAGTGTTTCTCATGAGTCTTGAAAGCTGCAAAACCAAAATTTTTGGATGAAATAGCCTAATTTTCCTATTGTATTAGTCCTCAAGATTATGCAGTCCTTTATGTCCTTTTTTCATACCTAGGATTTGGATATTTACGGCTGTGTGCATATATGCGTGCTTGGTTACCTTCAGCATTCACCTGCAGAAAGTAGACTGTATTTAGATAAAAATTTATATCCTGAAATTACTCATTTGACTTGACTTGTGGTCTGAAAAATATTTCTATTGTTTAATCTAATTTCTGATCTAATTTCTGATTTAATTTTCATCAACCAGAAATTGGGGTGATCGAATATTTACTAAAATAGTGCCTCTCATTCATTTTAACTGACAATACGGATGGAAGATCTGAGGGTAAAAATGCACAGAGACTCCTTCCACCCATGTCCTTATGTCCTTGTAACCCAGGGATTTTGCCCAGCGCTGCATCTGCTCTGGGCTGCTGGTGGTGACGGACAGTAGATGTCACTCTTGCCTAACGTATAGATTCATGGAACAGTTTGCTTTGGAAGGGACATTTAAAGGTCATCTAGTCCAACCCCCCCGCAACGACATCTTCAGATCAAGTTACTTAAAGCCCTATCCAACCTGACCTTTAATATTTCCAGGCGTGGGGCATTCATAGTTTCTTTGGGCAATCTGTCGGTTTCTCTACTGAAATGTTGTATCCTTGTGTATGAGGGTGAGGGAAGAGTGACCGCTGATCACAACTGCTACTGAGTGAAAAGTTTATTTTCAGATAAATATAAGGAGATGTATACATAGAAAACCATAGCTTTCATAGAATCATAGAATGGTTTGGGTCGGAAAGGACCCTAGAGATATCTAGTGCCAGCCTCCACCCCCTCACTATTGTGGGCATGGACATTGTTCAGTAGACTGGGTTGCTCAAAGCCCCATACAACCTGGTCTTGAACACTTCCAAGGATGGGGCATCTACAGTTTTCTGGACAGCCTGTTCCAGTGTCTCACCACCCTTACAGTAAATAATTTCTTCCTGACATCTGATCTAAGATACCATTCTTCAAAGTCATTTCCCCTTGTCCTGTCTCTGCATGCCCTTGTAAAAAGCCCCCTTCAGATTTCTTATAAGCCCACATTAAGTATTTCTGGGTATATTTCTTGTGGGGCCTTTTTGTACAGTTTCTTGTTTTGTTTTGTTTTAGCTCAGTCTTTGAAATGTGCATTGGGAGCCTGCTAAATTATGCAGAACTACTGATCTCATCAAAAACTTGTCATTTTGATGCACTAATCAGTGGAAACTCAATAGTAAATTTGGATATTGAGGGGCTGAAGGAGAATTTCTTGTCCATCCGTCTTATGGGTGAAGAACAAACCAAACTCACTTTAATATCTGTGACAGTGTCTGGCAGTGTAAGGCTTCCAGCCTGAGCCATGCAGGAAAAGCCTGTGTTCCTTTCTGCTCAGCAGCTCTCTGGCAGCTGTGCAACCACTTCATTGCAGTTATTCCCCAAGCACTGAGAGCTGGTGCTTTCAAAAGGCTACAGAGAAATTCCCACCACAACTAGGTGTGTCAATATGTCTCACTTTTAAATAACATATTCAGAGTCCCTTTGAGACCACTCCCTTGGGAGACCAGACCAGTGCCCAGGTAGGGGTAAAACGCCTGCAAAATTGCAGCCTGTGGAAGTACCTGTGCTATTTGGCCTTTTTCCTCAGTAAGTTAAGAACCAGGTTCCTTGAAAAGAAATATTAGTTGCTCTTACAAGGATGACAGTTTCTCACTGTACCTCACAGTAAACTTCATTTCTTAGCAATGTGTGAAAATCACAGTAATTTCTGACTTCCTCTAGAGATCTCTCTGGTGGTCCCCTATCAAAATCAGTCTCTCTCTCAAATAGTGACCATTTTAAAGCCTTTTCACATAAGATAACTTTCCTACCACCAAAAAAAAAAAATCCATTGTTTTGATATAGTAACTACATAAATGCTTCCAGTTATGTCTGGACCCCTAGAGTTTCACTGCGTAGGACCAGAATGTGTTTACAAAAAGAGACACCAATTTTCTTTATTATTAATGTCTGCTGTGGATATGTGATTTCAAGAGCAAGGCAGAAAGGAAAAATTACACAATTACAATACCTCTTGAGAGAGATATTGAAGGTGAAATATTTCACTAATACACATCTGCCACGGATTCCTTTCCTTTTGAAACCCACTCTATATCCATCCCAACGGAGATCTTAATCAGGTATTAAATGCTTGTTTACAGAAGAAATTTGAAAAATGTAAGATTTATCAAATTAACAGTGTTATTAATAACCCTAGTGAAGACAGTGACAGGGATGTATGTCAGCCTGGCATTTCTTGAATTTCTCCAGAGGAAGTCACTGAATAGCTTCTTTCAGTGAGTCACATCCACCTAGGAGGTTATTCAAAATGATAGTAGCGTGTCAGTAGAAAAAAAATTATTGGCAAGTATGTAAGTTAAATTAAACCAAAGGGCTTAGGTAACATGAAGGGAAACCTCATGGATCCAATTATTTACATTACTTGGGAATAGTATTTGGCTGAAAAGGATCATTTGGAAATAGGATGCTCTCAGGGGTGAGACACTGAACAACAACCTGCCGTGGCTCTGGATAACTGGAGTTTATTTAAGAAACTAGAGATTTACTCTACTTTCTGAGTCACCCACTCCCTCACTGACCCCAGCACTGTGGTCAAAAGTCTCACCATCCATCTCAGCAGGGAGGCTGCTGCTGACTTAGGATGATCTAGTAGAAAGTAAGGATGGCTCATACTGTGCTGCTGCTCTTCATTAACACTCTCAGGCATTATGGGCTGTAAGCTATTTGTTCTCCTCCATCTTCCCCCACTGCTCGGTTATTCCTTCAGGCAGCATATTTTCTTTATTTTTCCAGGCTCCCTTCTTCTTTCTGAGAGTGCTACTTCACTTTAGGAGCCTCTCTCATCAACACCAGCTCTTCTTTACATCACCCTGAGCCTAATTTTCCTGGTCTAAATAGTGCATATGCAGAAGCACAACATGTGATCAGCTTCCTAATTGCAGGGTTTGTCTCACATCTATTTATTAATTGGAGGATGTACCATTTTTGTTCAGTTCAGGTGGAATGAAAATTTACAACCAGCACATGCCAGTTGTAGCTGGCAAGCAGGAGGCTTCGAATTGAGAATTTCACTCCACTCCCCATACATCTGCACCCGGGTTTCTGCTACCTGTTTGAATTCATTATTATTTTTCAATTTGTTCGTGTTTTGTCAAGCACAGAAACTCAGGATACCTATTTTTCAATCCAAGATTTGACACCAGGTTTGCTATGTTCTGAAGCCTTGACACTAGGTGGTAATGTCTTCATCCTTAAAACCAAACCAAACCAAACACAAAACCACACTCACAACAATCCTTTGGAGGCATAGGCTTAGACTTGAATTATTTCTGTAAGGCTTACAAGTTTTATGAAGGGACCAGAGAAATTAAGGCTGTTCTAATGTAAAGCCTTTGATTATCAGCTCATTGCACAGCCACATGCCTATCAGGCAAACAAAGGATGTGGGAGACTTATGCTGGCCTCACGCTTTGCTTTATTGGGAGCAGAAGTTTGGTAGGACATTTTGAATCAAATATGTGATTATAAAACATCATACAAGGGTTTTCTTTTTTATATTATTTGAAATTGAACTATTATACAGAACTGTAATGCCTCTATAAATACCATACAGTGGCTATATACACATTTACCATGTTGAAGGGCAATATTCCTGAGCTTTTAGGATACAGTAGTGAAGACTAATGAAAATAGCTGGGCTGTGCTACCTCCCACTTACAGTGATTTTCCACTCAACAGCAGCTCACAGCGAGAGTGTCTGTCCTTACCTTTGCGATGCTTCAGTGGAGCTTATCCTCAAGTGCTGGGCAGCTGAAGTACTAAGGTAAGGATCATGACCTTAGAGGATCATCTCCTTAGAGGAGACAGGACATTGTGAGACTTCCATGGTGAAAGTGAACCTCACCCCTCAAGAATTGCTCCTACAGGCTGCAAAATGGGCCTAGGTTTGACTCACTGAAGACTCACTTTGCCCTGGATATCAGCAATGCTGGTAATACCAGCTCCATCCCAGTAGAGGTACTATGTTCCTCATTCTGACTTCAGCATTGAATGCTGATCAAATATTACCAAAACCTCCTAATAAAATGCATTTTAGAAACTTCCTTCCAAGGTAATTCTCTTGGAGAGAAAAAATTAAACAAATCTGTACACAGGAAATGGTCACTGGGCCACTTACAGCCCTTTGGGCAGTGTTCAGGCACCACAGTGGTGTCTGGTGTTATATGAACACTTAACAGACAATATTCTTGACAGTAATTGTGGGCATTTGACTTCCAATCTCACATTGTGTTTTTTTATTTAAAAAACAATTTAAAAGAGGAGATTCTGAAACACATCTTAATCTTCTTTCACTTTTAACAGATAAAGTGTATACTTTTCAGTGGGTTGCTGATATTGCAGTATTTTCAAGGTAAAAAGAGAGTTTACAAAAATATATTCTCAGCTGGTTTTAATCACTAACATTGTTCACCAAACTAGCCTATATAGAAAGCACTGAAATTTTTTTCACCAGGGGTTTATGCTGGAAAACTCTCCTGGTGCAACACAAACTTGGAGCTGCTAGTATGACACCAATAATTTATCTCTTAAAAAATTTAGTCTGAAGTTTCACAGAGGAAAATAAAAAGGCAGAGTTAATGCTACACTAAAGATTTCCCAAAGTGAGATAAGCAGTGAAATGAGTGTTAAGACTGGGAAGAGAATTGCAAAAGAGATACTAAAAAACAGAGGGTGGGAAGAAAAGCCTGTTGTGTCCAATGCTATGCCGAGCATGTGATTAAATACTGTAGCATAGCGAAAGCCACAGGGCTGCCAAGGGCACACATTTGTTTCCCCCTGCAGTCACGAGCAAGTGACTTGGCAGAAGCTAAAAGGCATGGCGGATACTGGGCAGTTTATAGGATATTCTGACCTTCATAGTTTGACTTGTCAGTAGGCACTGTGGAGGCATGGGCGGCTAAAGCCATCTTGACACCAAAAATATTTACCAGGCGTGTTGCTACAGACCACAGTATTTTTAAACAACATCCCTATACTAGTGCAGAACATCTCTATACTAACACGGATAGACGAAAGTGCACAGAAAAAGTCGGTGGTGCTGCCAGTGTCCCCCACTTTGCACAGAAAACAGGAATAACAAACACTGGTCTAATTTGGGAAATCTCCAAGGATCCACCACCCTTTCTAACAAACATCTTCATGGAGATGATTTTGTTTCGTTACATACCACTGACATTTTCCTTGCTGCCACTAGTGACTGTGTCACCACTTGTCCTTCACGGGGCACCTGGGAGAGGGGCTGGGTTTCCTCCCTCTCTCACCAGCCAAATTCTGCCTCCTCTCTCTCAGTACAGCCCAAATGCTCCCCCTGACCCTAGTCATCCCTGCTGTGGGGCCTCGCTGACTTTTTCAGTAGGGCAGCCTAACGTTTCACTCCTTGCCCTGTGGGGAGGACTCAATGGGGACTCCAGGGGGCTGTGGCCCCAGGGAAGGCAGGGAAGGACTCTTTCCCTGGCCTTTAGAAAAATACTCCTCTGACAGCCTGCTCAGCATTTTTCTGTCATTTTGTTTTCATTTATGGTTCAAATACTAAGAGCTTACCTATGATGCCATTCATTATTTGTGTCTCTATCTAATAAACTCTCTACTCTTCCACCTTGACACTTATTTGCTTTTAATACATGAGCCAGAATCATTGCAGTTTATTTGGCCCAGGTGAAAGTTATTTGCTTGTGAGCAAGAAACAGATGTAAGTTATTATTGTGACATTTGCAGGAGCTGTAGCTGAATTTGCTTTACTACTCCACAGTGCTTAATTGCAAACAAAAGCAGCACTGCTCTGTGTTATTTCCATGTTCTGTGTGCAGTGCTTGCTCAATTTGTGTACACTTCAAACCATGAAAAAGTCTGCTTATGGAGTCACTTGCTACCTCTTCCTAATGGAGAGACAAAAAAAAAACAAGGAAAAAAAAATCACACAAATCCCCATAACAGCAATAAAAGAAGTATAAAAATAAAGATGACAGTTTAATGGAGATTTGTTTGAACAGTATGTTTTCCTTTTAACCAGTTATTGTGGTGCATTACTAATGGTTTACAACAGCCCGAAATGGAGCTGCTGGAAACATGAGGCTTGAAAACATCTTACATGTTGGGCCACTGATTGGGCAAGTAAACAGTTTGTCTGAGCTTTCAGAGCTGCAATAAATACGCTCAACTTTGCAAAGCAAGTCATCCTGCACTTATCAACTGTTATGCTTCAGTTGTCAGCCTGAATTTTTTTATATACAAATAAGCTTTTTCAAACAAAAAAGAATTTGTCTATTATGGGATAATGATAATAGACACTGTCACTTGATAAGACTTAATTTTTCTAGTTGTTATAAATAACTCCATTGTAATCAGTCTTCACCCTCATTTTGGCCTGCTTTCTTGGCAGAGTCTTTGACTTGTACAGCAAAGGTGCTGAAGAGTAATCACATAAGTGACCAACTATAACAGACTCTCTCCTCAAAGTTCATCAGAAGACTAGGATTTCCTTTGAAAAGCTTGTAAGAAATTTTAGACTTTATAGTAAGTGCTTCCAGAATAATCCTACAAGACTGAAATGAAAAAGTAATGTCACAGATAAACCCAAAGCAACATGTCTGAAGGAACCTAATAAGATTTTTAAAATACAGACATATATTTCTATAAAGTAGACATATAAGTCTTGATTCTTTTACTATTTATTCTGCTTCTATTGCTTGTCCGATTGGATTGTATCCCATGCAGTATCCCATGCAGCATTTCCCTTGTGCACTGCTCTCTTGCTCTTAAGCCATGCTGGACTTCCCTCAGTGGCTGTCAGAGCACAGAGCCAGCTGTTCAGCTCTGTAACAGTAAGAACACAGAAATAGCTGTTCTGCTCAGCACTTCCACATCAACCACTGTAACACGCACTGGGTTCTGTGCATGACACCCCTCTGTAAAGTTACTGTATGATGTGATGGTTGGCACCCACTATAAGTGTTTGAGCCCTGGCTAGCAGGGATAAACCCCATTAGTCATTAGTGCCCCATCTGCAGGACAGCAGGGTTTTTGTAGTGACAAGGACAGCTCTCCACTGGTTCCTGGTGGAAAAGAGGTCAGTGGTGGAAGTGGGCTTACTCATGTCTCCTTACCCAACCTTCTCTAATTGTCACAGCTTTTTTCACCTAAGTTCTTGAGCAAGAACATTCATCTCTCCCAAAGACCTACAGGATAGCCCGGCTCTTGGGTACACACTCCTCCCCATTGCCCTCTTCCCCACAGCCATATACACGTTGAAATTCTCCCACTACAGGTGTCTCCATGCCTTCCCATAGGGAAACCTGGTTTCCTCCAGAATCTTTCATTTCGTACCTTTGCACCAACAGCAATGAGAAGAGGCAATATATTAAGAGGAGAAATGTTCCTGGTGGAGAAAGACCACATTACTGAGGTCTATTTGTGTTTCCTGCTGTGTCGTCCTTCCTCTTTCTCCTCTCCACAGTCACCTTTCCTCGGGTTCAGGCCCTACTGAAACCAGTGAACAGTGCACCACCCTTTGCACTATATTGTGCACCCAACAAAAGGGAACATCTGCACCCCCAAAAAGCCTAATAAAAGCCTTTATTTATATCTACTCTGTACTGATGCAGCCTCAGCATATTCTGTGATTCCGTGATTCTATGATTTTGCAGGTATGGGTAGATTAAACTCATTAACAATTATCCGTAATTGGCCTGTACTTTCTCTTAGTCTCATGCTAGTGGTTCCCACTGTCCATGGACAGACCCTCATGTGCAAACTCACAAAATAATGTTTCAACTAACACAATTTGTCTTCTGAAACATGACGTTATTTTCCATTTGAGTAAGCCTGATTAAAATGAGCAAGGATGTAATTGCTACTCAAGGCCCCTGTGCTGCAGTGACAACAGCCCTGTCAGGGCCAAGGGACAGAAGTTCTTCTGCTGCCTTTGTTTCTCATGTCTGCAATAAATGTAGAGCTCTCTCTTTCTCCTCAAGATTTCATGATACTGATCCTGTGTAAAAATCTGCATAAATAAGCACCTATGACAAGGAGGCTTTCCAGTCTGGCTGAAAAACATTAAGCTCGTGAGTGACTTCATCTCAATACAGCTGAACAAACAATCCAGGTTATCTTCACAGGGGATGAAAAGCTGGACAATACAGTCAGTAGTGTATAGGCTGCAGTCACTTCATCCTGCAGTGTGCGATTCCACTTGATCTTAAAACACCAGTGACTTTACTAACTGATGCATCCAGTTTTGGGTATAATTGGAGATGAGATACCCAGCTCAGGTGTGGATCCTCTCACCACTGGCACCTAAACTGAGGCCAAATGAATTTGGAGGGAAGGTCACAGCTTGGTTTTAGTAGCTGACCTTGCAAGGCTCCTGAAAAGTGAATGCAGGCACATGAACAGCTATTTTTTCCCCATCCTTTGACAACAATAATGCAAATTCATGTGGCTTGGCTGATGGTCAGCTTACGGAGCAGTTTCACCCTACCAGATAAATGATGTTGAGGACAGATATTTCTCCAGTGGATTTCAGATCAAATAGATTAGAAAGCCTCTGAAGTCTGTATTCTGTATTTTATACTGTAAAATCTAAGCCACAGTAAATAACCTGCATTAACGGTGTGAAGGCTGATAAGGACGGAAAAGGAGCATGATTTCCAAACGGATAATCTGAAAAACACACAACCACATGTATGCACAAGATAGACAAACCTGCTACTTATTAAATATTATCACAGATCTGAAGGATCCCAACTGAGTATTAGACGTCCAATGCGCCGGACTTTCCACAAACATACAAAAGAGGAATTCTACGTCTTATGGAATTCAGATGTTCATAATGGCTGAACGAACGGCAACAGAGGTGTGAAAAAATTACCCTGGTATTATTTAAAATAGTAATTTTAGTGTTGATCATATCTGAAATATATTTTATAGGATTCTCATAATATGTGTCTATATCAATGTACTCACAGGTGAACCTGACAGAAGGCTGTATGTGATGCAGAGAGCCAAGGCTGTTGCCTACCATACATGTTTTCACTGATGAATTCTAAGGTCTGCTCTTTCTGCTTTCTTCTTCTCAGTTATTTCTTGGCCTTACCCTGGACATCCTTCTTCTTCCATTAGTTCTCTGACTATTTGGTGAGAAAGCTGTCATACGGGAAAAGGAGAAAATCTTCTTCTCACATGTTCTAAAATAATGCAGTACTGGGATTTTTAGGTAGCATTCAATGGGAGGGAATAGTCTGAGGCTCCCTTACAGTGTTGGGGCCCAGAGGGAAAAAGAGATGCTACTTCTTGCATCTCTTTTGGGCTGAGACATAAGTACCAAGTAGTTTAGAGAGAAACGTTTTCTGTACCCAGAAACGCAAACTGAGGTATTTGGGGAATTTTTAACTAAAAGAGCAAAGCAGTTGTAGACCACAGGCATCCCTCAGAGGAACACTGGCAGCTCAGCAGGGGAGTGCAGAATCTTTTGTGTTGGGCAACTAAATTCTACTCAGGTCTTTACAGGTTGTGTCTGGACCATAGAAATGTCAATCTACATTCATTGCAGGACCCACTCACATAACAGACTAATGATCTGTAAAATTTCAGTTTAAAATGCCTTTGGATAGTTAGAGTAAACATTTTGAAATGTAGCTGAAGATACATTTCCATTCTGCTTTTATTCTTGCAACCCATGAAGTAGAAAGCATTTCATATAAAAAGCCACTAAACCAAATGCCCTCTTCTCATCTTAATTTTACTCATATAATCTATAAACAATTTTAAATTAGAACACTGTAAAATACATGCCCTTTTGCTTCTCGGCTATGCTGAATTTCCAGAGTGGTATGAATTTCTAAGTCTGAGCTACTGGAGAAAAGGGCTTATATGGAAATATTGATGCTATCTTAACTATTGTGCTCTGACCAACACTGCAGTAACAGAGAACACCAATAAAGTACTGCAGTGCTGTATAATTGTCTTATTAATTGGAACATTATTTACAGAGAGGGTTGCCTTCACAGCATGTACCTACTTTCTGAAATGCTTGCAGCACTCAGGACACAGCAGGCAGCCAGCATAAAAGTTCAGTTAAAGTAACAGTGAAATAGCCATCCATATAAGTGCAAGTTAATGAATTGAGTCCTCCTGGCAGGAAGACTTGAATGTGAGCAAGCATTTTCAAATTTAAAGAGAGGTGACCTTAAAAGCCTGCCGAACCTCAAAGGTAATGAATCATTTATGATGATAATGGTGGGGCCCTTTAATTTTTAGACGAATGACAAGCTCAGCTCAGCTATTCTATTAAAATATGTTGTATGCACATTTTGACAAAGATTCTTTTTTGTAAACCAGAAGGTAAGAAAGTAAACAACCCTTTTGAGTGTGTAGGGATTTACTTCACATTTAAATTAGCTGTTTAAATACTAACTCCTGTGCATGGCAGTTGTTTATGGACTCCCCCTTTGACTAAAGTTCTCCAGAAACAATGAAAGGAACTGCCACCCTCTCTCTGTGCTCCTAAAAAAAGACATTAGTGCCAACTATTCAACAAAGCATTTCATATTTTCAATGTCCCCATAAAATCCTTTCAGCTGGCAGAAGGGAAGTTGTGATGTCTGTTCCTCTGTCTTTGCAGTGTCCAACTGACTTCTTAGCAAATTCAATGGAAAAAACCCCAAACAATAAAGAGCATTCAGGACCAAGGCTTATCACTTTGAAGGATTATTTTTCCCAAGATTAATGTTTCATTATCTTATAAAAAGTATAGCACAGCTACTATGTCACTATTTACATTTACAGCCTCAGTGCTAAGTTCATAAATTACTATGCGGCTTATTCAGCACAGGTACAAACACCAGGATTTTAAAAAGTTTTAGGGCAGTCAGTATTGTCACAAAATACCTTGTAAAATCCTTTTTAAAATTTACTTACTAAAATATCTGATTCTTACAGACTTTTGGACAGATTGCCCATATTGTTTAGGGCTTTCCAACCTATCTGAATGCAAAACAGGAAGATGATTTTTGCTGTTAACACTGAGTTGCCATAAATCAGGCTTTCATTGCAGGCTCTTTTGATGTGTCATTCATGATGCTGCAACTTGCACTCATTTCTCAGAAACTGAATTCAGTTGCTTCCTTGGAAATTATATGGTATTATAGCAGCCTGGATCCCCGTTCATCTGCAATGAACACTAAAGCCTTTTATGTTAGTTATTCTGTGGAAAACAGAGCACTCCAGTGCCTAATTTCCTCTGTGGATCTAGTAATTTCTTTTTTTACTCTGAAAACACTGAAAATCAATATTTTATATATTTTTTAAATGTTTTCTCTGGTGCTTTGAATAAAATCAACTAGTTTGCAGTTTACAAAAAGCACCTGTGAATGTAATACATCCCCTCTATATCTAGGTAACTATCTGAGACAGACCTACTTCTGCTTTCACCACTTGCAATCCGACTTCCACTGCTTGATTATGGCAGGGTCTGCCTCCATCCATCACAACCAAACCCCCACCATCCTGAAGGGAAGAAGTGCCTAGTGATTCAGACAGCACTGAGATGCCGGCAGGTTGCAGGCATTGCCAGTTTTTGGGTCCTCCATGTTCATTTCAGGAAAGTTATGGTGCTCCTGGAAAGCAGACAGATGGGGAGCAAGGAAATCCAGATTCCTGACTTATCTTTATTCAAAGCCCAATTTTACTTTATTTTTTCACTGCAGAGTACCTATATTAACTTCAGTGTTCTGGATTACATTGGGTTGAGATAGGCAACAGGCACATATTACTCCAGCAGTTTCAAACAGTGGTGGCATTTCCATGGCTGTCTGCCAGGTATAAAGCTATTATATATTGTTGCTAGATTTGTATAAATAGTCACCAGCCTTCTTCTGAAAACCAAGTGCAATCTGGCAGTGTTTGGGATAGCATTTCTATGATTCTATTATTTTGCATTAACAAAGGCTGTAAATAGTACCAATAGATCCAATAGGATCTGGCTTCTAAAAATTATACACCATCATTATTTAAAAAAAAAAAAAAGCCTCAAGGAAGTTTTTCCATGTTTCCATTTGGCAAAAGAAAGTAAAAAAGACTTTGGAAAAGTCAATTTAACCTACTTCAGTAAGGTAAGCACAGAGATTTAAGCAGGCGTATAAGTTAAACTAGTGTTCCCATAACATAGATCAGACCAACTTATATTTGGTTCATGGGTGAATCAAGTCACTGGAAGCTTACATTTCAAATGCAAACAATTATGATGGAAGAAATTGTTTTTTATATCCCAGTGCTATTGTCCAGTCATAATAGAGATGACCCAGACCCAGACTCAGGCCCATAGCAGGCTGGATCCATATCCTGGCTGTCTGTTGAGCTATATTCTGGCACTGAGCCTCTTGTGCTCGGTGCAGAAGAACCTTCTTCTGCTTCTTTCCTTAATCCTTGTCAATGACAAAGACATATTCTAGCTGCAACAAACATGGTCCTTCTTGTTTCTGTCATAAAGCCATGGAACAAAGTTAGAGTTACAAGTGTGAAGTATGAGTTGCTGAAAATTGTGAATTCATAGTCTTTTATGATTTCTGGAAGTTTCACTGGTTCTAGTTTTCTTCTGAGTCCAAATACCAAATGCCAGAATACACAGATGGCATCCATTTAACTGAGTAGATTTTTACTATTGGTTATGGACATTTCATGATATCAATCTGACATCTTTTCAAAGCAGCATTAATTATTTTTTAGCTCTTCCTCAAAGTAAATAATGTGCTTGGCCAAATCCTTCAAGCCCTACTTTTATGAATTAACTTCATACTGACTGCTACAGTATAAAGAGAACACTGTTGGACCCATAATGTTTCGTTTATTATTTCAGACTAAGAGCTCTTGAAATGCCAAGTAAATTTGATCATTCTAGTAATTCCAAATGCAGCACTCCAGCCATACGCACCACACTGTGCTTTTTCTTGACAGAAAAAAATAGCAACCTGTAATCTCCTAAAATATAAAAGACATGGGACAAAATAAGAACCACACCTCTGATGTTCTCTTTGGCCTAGAATGTATTTATTAATGCAAGGTATAGATCTAAACCAATCTGAAATTATTTTTCAGAAATGCTGAACCTTATCCTTCAGAGTCTGGAAGCATACCCACAGAAGATGGCTGAATTTCACAGTGATTTCTAGAGCTTCAGCTATATTTAGAATAATAGGATTAAGTTATTACAACTTTAGCTGTGATAGGGCTGGAGAAGGTTACTTAGACCCTGTGGCTACACTGCTAAATAGAAGAGTGTCAGGGGCTAATCCTCAGTGCTGAGGCCGAGGGGTCAGCACAGACTGATCCATACTGCACAACTCTTGTCCCTGCAACTTGTCTCATCCCATGTGGCGCCTACGTGGTCCAACATAAAATGCTTCTATCCATGTGTTTTTGACCAGTTCAAGATGGCTGAAGTAATGTATAATCTGTGTTGCAGCTTGCTGGGGTGGTGGCTTTGTAACATGAAGCTGCATATGCGGATGGCATGTGTGTGAGTGTAAAACCTGCTGGACTAGTACTGGAACATTGTGTAGGATGGAAGGAGTCATGCTTTGTGCAGTCTTGTTCATGCTGTCCTAGAGTATATTGCTTTATATACAGAAGTGAGCCCAGGCCTTGGTGAGAGCCAGATCAGCAGAGAAATCCATCTCCCATTGACTTCAGCTGGGGGTACAACGCAGCTTACAAAGGTGTACAAATCTCCACAGTTCTGCCTGAGACTCAGTGTCTGTTCTAGTATCCAGAAAGCTTAAGAAGTAGCAAAACACTGACCGTGTTTTTACTCCTGACTTTTTTCTGGAATAATATCAAGAGCCAGCTGCCCAGAAGCCCAGTGTTGGGGAACAATGAGCTGAGAGTGCTGAGCATTTGGGCTAGGCTAAATAAACCAAAACCTCTATCAGACAAGAGGAAGACATTACATAACACATGATCTTTTATTTTCGAGCATGGAGCACCTTCCAGGTGCTGTTCTGGACAGAGATTGGCACGTGTAGGACAGGATCCTAAAGAGACTGGTTTGAGTGAGGAGACTCTTGCATGCTGTCTGGGACAAAAGAGGCACTGTTCCCTTCTTGAGGCGGGCAAAACACCAAGACTAGAGAGAAACCTTTTATACCAACTCTGGGCAGAGCTCCCTGGGATTTCAGGATCCTGCAGGAACATTATGATTCCCTCCTGCTACATGCAGTCACTTGTGTTAGGCAAAGGAAATAAACTTCTCATGACGGACCCTCTGCAGCCATTTCCAGACCTGTAAAGGCAATTCCCAGGGAACAGAGGGGTTTTGGTAGCATTCCCAGATCTTTCCAATGAACAGCACAGCACATTGCCAGCAAGTTGCTCAGCAAACCTAGCCAAAGATCTATTATTGATCTTGAATATCCTCTTCTTTTCCCAGCAAGACACTGGAAATAGCATAAGGCTTTCCATTCACTTGACAGTGCAGCCTACAGACACAGGGGGGAAGTGCCATGGGACTCATCACATGACAGAGACAGATGGGCTCTTCCTGCTCTTTACCTCCATTCCCTTTGCCTGTGCTTACTTGGACACCCTCCTCTCTTTCTGTGGCAGACTAAGCCTTAGGGATATTGCGCGGCTGCACAGTCAGTAGCATTGACACCACGACCATGCCAGCTCCTCTAGGCTACTGTTTTGCAGAGGCACCAGTCTAGCCGAATCATAGAATCACAGAATATTCTGAGTTGGAAGGGACCCACTAGGGTCTTCTCACACACAGTCCCACATTTTTGGTGTGAGATGCGGAGCCAGAAATTTGATGTAGATAACCATGCTGGGGTTTTAGCATCTCCGTGCACCACCAAGAGTATTGGGAATGTTGACTCAGCTTGTCCCTCAGAGTCTTCCAGTGTGAAGTTGGCCACCAAAGGCTTCCCCCTGGGGCTGAAAGAGGAAGAGACTGAGTTACAGTTTTCTGAAGGATTGGTGTAGGTGTCAGGTAGGGCTGCCTGTCTCAGTGGCATGGAGTATGAGCCACTGTGATGGAGATAACATTCTCATACTTATGATATCTATGTCTGAGAGGATTACATGGGAAAGACCTTCTACTCCATCTCATGATGAAATCATCAGATACTCAGGTTTGATTCCAAAATATCTTGGACCTATCATGCTAACCATAATGAATGTATTCTACAGCTACAGCCCAAGATTAAAGTGAACACTGTTACCTTGCTTTCTGATAATAATTCCCTCCTCTTTTTGCCACTTGTAATTCTTTTCTTGATCACTACCATGTGGCTGCTACTATTGTAAGGAATTTAGGGAATGCAAATAAAGAGTTGTTTGTTTGTTTACCTCACTACTACCTTGAGGCTCTTCTCTTGTGCTTAGTGCCCATCACTGAAGCCTGCTCTCCACCCCCTGGGTCTCATTTCCAGATACACTCTCTGGCCTCGGGAGACATTTTGCATAGTTTAAAAATTAGCACTCAGTCTGAAGATGGGAGGATTGCCAGCTAGTCAAGCAGCACTAGAGTTATCCCTTTTGCATTCTGCCTGGCTCAGTACCCCACCTTCCAAAAGCAAATTATATGCTTCCATTTCCAATGTTTTCCCTATTCTTGCCTTATTGACCTAAACTTCCCATTGAATTTTATTCTTACTTGTGCAGACCATTGCCCTGCTACAATGAGATATAGGACTTAACTGTGCTAGTGCTCTTTCAGTTTGTTGGTTGGTTGGTTGGTTGATTTGGGGGGCTTTGTTTTATTGTTGATGTTGTTGTTGTTTTAAGTTTTAGTTTAATCTTTTCCATTTTATGCCCTTGGGCCACATATAATCCTTCATATTGTGGTTGACATTTGGGCATTTAAATTACAGCTCTCTCTCTCTATCCTGCCTTGCAGACCGCAATGACTTTCTTGCTTTTAGACTATTTGCTGTCCAGATGGTTCCTGTCAAATAAGAAACAGGTGGCATCACTGACATGTGGTTTGCCTATAAATTTCTTCAGAAACCAGAGTAAAATTTCAAAATGTTCTTAAGCTTGATGGTCAGTATTATTAAAAGGCATTTCAGTCCTGGATAGTTTACTAATCTCTATGGGACCTGGGGAGAGAAAGCCTTGAAAAATCTCTGCGCAATTTGAAGACAACAATTTATCATCTTCTTTCCCGAAAGAACTGTCACTGCCCTGATGTGCTTGGCTCTCTCCTCAAATAAATTCTTCTCCTTTCTTTTAAATGTCTCTCCAGTATTCCCTCCACTAGATGGTACTAGGGCACCACATTTGTCTTCACAGGCTTTCCCAGCCATGATAATCATAACGGCGCCCCTGCATATAGCTGGAGAAAATGATCAGACTTTTCAGAGTGCAAGAAGCTTCTGGTGAAGATCATTAAACTTTAGAGATTACCTGTTCAAAATTTAGCAAAGAAAACAGGTGGCCTGAGCACATACTGCTTGTTTTGTATCTGTTACAACAATCTTCAGTTGCATGTATCACCTTCAGTTTTCCGTGTTTTTGTTTTTATTTGTCCTCTAAGGCCATATGTAATTGAGACTATTGACACAGAAAACAAATTGTAATAATTATGTTAAAATTAGATCATCTTTTCCCAAAAGTTACCATTTAACAAAAAAATAATTGATTTGTCTGTCCTCACCGACACATACATTATTTGCTGCTAAATATGGCATCCAAAGCAAGGCAAACCTAACACTTAAAGCTTATATAGCTGAATCCAGTAACTCATTGGTGTCACTGGCAGCCAGCAGCCCAGTAAATGACAGTGCCTGTGCACTTCACAATATTCATATGTCTTACATTGATGTTTTTAATACTGGGGCTTTTCTGCTGTTGGGAGTTTTTCAGTTGGAGGGTTGAGAGTGCAAAGAGATGATTGAATCTACATGCTCATGGTTGTATTGGGATTTTTCTAGGGATTGTATTGGGGTTGTCCTAGGCTGAGTGAGGTACCTTGTTCCATTGCCAGTGTTAAAATCAATGGTTATTTGAGTTGTAAGATCATGTGAGTGAGGTAGGTTACATTTTGCCATTTCTGCTCCAAGAAAAACAGAACTGCAATAAGGTTTGTACAACTCGTGCAGCAATAAAGGAGCAGGACTCCTAGGCTGCGCTGGAGGCTCTGATGGCTCACCTGATGAGCACAAAGCTGTTGGAAAAGAAAAAAATTAAATCAACACCTAGCTGGTAGGGCATGCTGATATGCCTCTCAGACTTTTAAACCCAAGAATCACTGAAATTTTTTTTTTTAAGAAAAATTTGCAGTCTGTCTGCAATAATTAGGCTCTTTTCTCTGTGTGTGACTGGAAGATTTAAAGAATTTTATATACTTCCTTCTCATATCCTCTGGCTGTAAGCCCTCTCTGATCTCTAGAAAAACATTAGAAGAAACAAGAGGAAAAGATAATGTACTTTTACCATTACTTATTTCTTATAGATCTAGAAGGTTTTGTTGGTTATTAGTGTTACACTAATATATGACATTCCTCAAGAAGCTTCAGGTTGACAGTATCCATCTCTGGACAAAATGTATGTAAGATGCTTTGAGGGTATTTTTTTGAACAAGAATAAAGAAGGGGGATTTTCATTGATCTTGTTCTTTTAGTGTACACACTTCAGAATTCTATTAAGAAAGGTTACTTGAGGGAAGACTGTTTGAGTTAGTTTCACCACCAGCATTAAAGCAAGATTAATTTTTCCTTTACTTCTTTTTTTTCTGAACTGGTACCATTTTCATGCATGTAAAGAGCTTTTCTGTGTGCTAACAACTCTTTACTTTCTAATGAACCTATGACTGACAGAAAGTTGAGCTTTTCTTTCCTCCCACTAATACCACCATTGTATGTGTCTTGTTAACCAGCATTGTGTATCAGTCACAAGCTGACTCCTTTGTGCCTTTGTAAAGTATCAATTTAGTCAGCATTATCTGCTGGAGAGACAATGCTGCCGGTAAACGTGAACACAAAAATCCTCTAGCATTATAAGCCCTAAAAACACTAGTTCAGGAGCCCCGGAGCCTGGGAGGTGGCGGGGCGGCAGGCGAGAGCCGGCGAGCCGTCAGCAGCTGGGCGCTGCGGCGTCCGGGGGAGCCGGCGGGCAGCCAGGACAGGACGGGCTGCGGGGACAGCCCAGGGCACAGGAGCGGCCGGGAACTCAGACTGCGTCTTCGTTCTGGCTGCTGGTTGGGTTGCTTGGCTGGAAAAAAACTATGCCCTCCAGATCTGCCTGCCAACCTGCCTGTGAGTTGACCGCGCAGATATTTGACCAGACTGACACGTTCCCAGCGTCTACTTTGATTTTTGCTTGATCAGGCTTTTCCAATAGTAAACTGATTTCTCTGCGTTAACAAAACAACAACAAAACTAAACCCCGCTGCATGCGCTCAATGTCGTAGCTCAGTCACTAGACCCTGTGCTCCGCAAGGAGTCTGTGGCTCCGCATACCTGCAGATGCGAGTTAAGCTCCCCCTCGGCCTTCAGGTAGAATTTAAAGAGGAATATTAGACCAACGCAGTCTCTCCTTTCATGTTTTCGTGCCTGAGCTATGGTCAGCAAAAACACCCAACCCCCATTACACTAGAGAGGGGGAGGGCAGCAGCTCTGTGGGGGTTCTGTGTCTTTGGATGAAATTGTCCCTTTGTTAGTCCAAAATAGCTCAAATTGGGCAACTTTCCAAGCATGCAGTGAAAGACGTCTGTTTGAGACAGTGCTTAGAAAAGGCTGAGGATGGAAGGCTGAAAAAGAGGTGCCTGACTGGCTGGGTTCCCACCGGAGTGATTAATGTAATGTTGCTGGGATTTTACTGCATTATTAATGAAGTGTCAGGGAGCCTGGAGCACTGGAAAAACATCTCGGAAAAATTACTAAAAATCTGAATTGGTGCGTTGGATAACCTTTCATATTACCTTTTTTTCTTGACCGTAGAGTCCTTGTTATGCCGGAGGAAGGCTATAAATAATAACGAGCAAGAGCAAGACTACGCAGGCGCTGCTCCTTCCACCTCCCCAAATAGCCCACTAGCAGTGGGCTCGGGGTGCCAGGAGTCCATGGGAGCCATGGCCGGGGGCTCTCCAGGGGCTCAGGGCTGCACCCAAACCCTCTGGATCCGCAGCCAAAGCTCAGGGAAACAGGGAGTTCATGCCTGTGGAGTTCTGCTTTGCGAAACAGTATAGGGAACTGGGAGGGAATAGTCTAGGCTGATTTAGGGCTATTGTTTGCATTGATGAAGCTTGTATCTAGGATTATCACTGTAAAATATATCTACTTCCCCCCCCCCAACGGTTATCTCCCTTTTTATTGGCTTTGTCATGCTTTTTTGTTTCTTCTCTTCTCTTCTGAATATTTAAGTCTTCTGATCTATATTTTAATCATCTCTAGTAGCAACTGCGGTTTGTTTTAGGGCGGATTTTTATTGCCTTCTTTTTTTTTCCTTTTTTTTTTTTTTCTTTAAACTGCTGTGCTTTAAACCAGCCTTGCCAGCCTAAAGCTTCCAGTTGCTAAGCGACTTTTCCCCTCCGCCCTTCTCGCAGCCCGGTTGCCATAGCGCTGCCAGCCTCGGCTATCAAGTAGCAGAGAGCAGTGATTACTCACCGAAAAAAAAAAACCCCAGCCCCACCAAAAACAGGGCTGCACGGGCCAATCAACATTTTCTTTCCGTTTTAATTAATTTCGCCAGCCGGTGGGAGCATCCCTGTGCGCATTACAGCCGCGGTTGGCCGCTGCGTTTATTTTCTTGCGGAAGTTTTTGGTTCAGCCTCTGCGTTAAACAGGATGGACTGCAGTGCTGACTCATGGCCACCTGTGACGTTGGTCATGGCAGCAATAGATTTTGGAGGATGTACTTTCTAAGAAGCGGTTTTGCGTACCTGTGCGACTGGTGTCGCACCCTGCCGCGAAGGAGGGGATACGCCACCACATATCCTCCGTGACTATAATTCACCCCAGTGCAAACAGGTGCTCTGCAGCTCTGTGAATCACAGCATTGTTCCTTAGAAACCAGGTGATACGTGTAATGCTTCTATCTCGAAACATTTTTTAGTAACAGGAACATCATGTATGCATAAAATGTGTGGTGTGCTACCATAAAAGACTAAAAGAATGTACATTGGTTAAAAATTAGCTTTTCTTTTCAAATGCACTCAAACTGATTCGTATGAAGGATCACATCCAGCGAAATAGAGACTCTTCCATTTTTTAAAGAAAAATAATATCCTAAGCAGCTTGGATGAGACAAAAGTTAATGTCAGCCCTAAAACATAATAAACGAGAAGGAAAGCCTGACATATTTCTGCTGTAAAATTGTGAGCTCTCTTGTAATCATTTCACTGATTACCAGGCTTTAGTAGCTGGGTTCTACAGGGTAATATGGAGCACAGAAATGCAGACCTAGGGTCTCTAATGAGCCATGCCAACCAGTAAAAAAAAAAAAAAAAGGGGATTTGACTTTTGCATAAAAATGAAAGAGTGTGCAATTTTAAATATCTGCTAATAAAGAATATGGTGATATAAAATTACTACATGAGAATATAAATTACATTAGTTAAATTTGAATTGATAGTAGAGGGAGAGAGTCTTTTCCAGCAGTAAATGTTACAAGCAGTAGTTGAGTTGGACATGGAATAGTTTCAGTCGTTCTGTGACTCTAGTGTCCATTAATCATGGTAAAAACCTCCACCTCAGGTTGTCAGTATAAAGCCTCTCTTAACATCCAGGGAACTTTCTTCCCACATTCAGTAGTTGGTGGGTTATTGTGATAATAAATGCAGCAAGGAGCCAGACTCTGTGTCCTTACATGCCCTTCCATTTATCCAATCCAGCATCTGCCTATTTGAACAAGTGCATCAGATACAGGCAGCGTGCCAGCTATTAAAATGTTAAACCTACCGCCACGGAGCTGCATTGTACATTTTGTTTTTCCCTTGTCCTTGAAAAGGACTCACTCCTGAACTAATAGGAGTGTGCTTAATGGCTCCTTGTCTTAAATTCCCTATTTACGTAACTATCTCTTCCCTGATTTGGTACTTTGTATTCCCTTCTCTTCATGCTATTCATGGGAACATTAAATACCTTTGTGCAAGGAAAGTCGTTTAAGAAACAACCTTTGCCAACTGTATGGAAAACTGATTTCAAAATCCATTTCTGCTCTGATGAACCAAGCAAATCAAATATTGTGAAAAAAGGGGGGAAATTACTATTTTTAAAGTTTCTTTTTTAAAATCAGGATGCTTTCGTCCTTCTTAGGAGCTGATGTGACATACCTTCAGCTGGGGGCCCCTGTGCTGTGGTCAGACATCACTTCCATTTCAATAAATTGATATTTTATTACTGAAAAAAGTGGTTGTCAGCTTTGCTTTCTATTGTTCTAAAGGAACTCAGAACTTGAGAACAGCTGTGTTCAATAAATCAGGAATTGAAGGTCTACAGAACAGACCTTTTTGTCCTGGAAATATTGATTTAAGGGAAAATATTGTCAGATTTATTATGTAAAGACCCTTGCCTAATCACTGAACTAGGTGACAAACCTTATTCTCAATTAGATTGCTTTAACTCTAGGACTCATTTCATCCAGAAGAGAAATTACTGGAATAAAGGTTAAATATCCAAATCAGAAATATTATTGCCTGTGTTCCTTTATGTTTGAAATGGTAATAAAACAAATTGAACATTAACCTAGTAGAACCAAGGCATCTCTATTTGCATGGTTTTGACATCTGAATTGGGCAATAACTTCTCCATGTTGAAATTATGCAATGGTTGTTAGTCAGTCTTTCATTTCCTCAAGCATTTGTGCACAGAATACATCCGCATATTATATTTTCTTATGACTCATTAAAATGCTAATCGACAAAAGTACACTACCACTGTTCCAGGAGAGATCTACATCATTAAATGGGTCTCCATTTTGATACCTTTCTCAGAGCCAACACAACACGACCACCGAAATCCGCATCAGCAGCTTTCTTTCAAAGTCGACAAACTCTGTTCGCTTTGCGTACTGCCAGCCTTGTTGTACTTCTTTTGTGCAAGTCCTCTCCTTATGATCTCTTTCTGGTTTCCTAACCTTCTCTCCCAACATCCTGAACCAGTTCGCAAGGTAAAATCACTGTGTCATGGTTAAGGGGCTTCCTTGAATCTGCTTCCTCTGCTGTCTGATTCCTGTACTTCACCTACTTGTCACATTTCCCAAACTTCTTTCTCTGCTCACATAAAACCTTTGATTTCTGCTTTTCCTCTGCCAGTTCCAGATCAGCTTTTTTGTTCCATTATTTTCTCTTCCTGTCTGACTCTCCTTTCCAATCCTGTACTGATTTGTCTTCACTACGAAGTACCTCCACACCTAAGTTATTTATCAAGAATTGCTTTCACCATCCATAAATTCTGAAAGCCAAGATATCAATTTGACCAAATAGTACATTGTCCTTACAGCTAACAGACAGGACATTTACTTTCTCCCTTAAAACTTTTAGTAATAATAACTTTACATCAGCAGAATTTCTACTTGGCTGAATCTTATTTACACTGGTACTAGAATGAGATTCTAGAAAATTGCTGTTTATTACCAGATTTATGCTTATCCTGTTCCCCCATTTTCTACCATTCACCGTACTTAGACATTATATAGATGATGGCCTTCAGATGAAGGAGGGTAGGTTTTGATTAGATATTTGGAAGAAATTCTTTACTATATGGGCAGTGAGGCACCTCAACAGGTTGCCCAGAGGAGCTGGAACATGTTGCCCCATCCCTGGAAATATTCAAGGCCAGGCTGGATGGCCCTCCGAATAAGCTGGTCTAGTGAAAGGTGTCCCTGCCCATGTTGGGGGGGATGGAAACTGGGGGGATCTTTAAGGTCCAACCCAAAACATTCTATGATTATATGATTCTATGATTTTCCTTAGTACCCAGTCTATTTCTTGTAAAATATTCTGAAAATTACTTTCCTCTGATAAGTAAAAATTACTCAGTCATCTACTTTTCAAACATTTACATTTAAATCTAAAATTTTACTACAAATATTCAAAGATATTTCCCCTTACTTAGCAAAAATCAGTGAGAAGGAATGCTTATTTTTAATTCAGTGTTGCAGTCTAGCTCATTCAAAGACAACGCTATATTGGCAGGAGGAGCCATTCCCATCTTTCAGCCGCACCAGAGAAATTATGTCCCCTTCCCCTGGACTTTGTATCAACTCACTAATTTGTGTAACTGGCTTGTTTTCTTGTATTCCTGGAGCCTGGACTATTTGTATACTTCTCTGTGATTTTATTTATATTTATTTATATATTTTATATATATTTAAATATATTTATTTATATTTATTGATTTTATTTATCAGGTTATAGGAACTTCAGGAAGCCCCAGGTTTATCTGACCATGGACAGTAAAAGCAAACAATGGTAATAGTCATGAGAAATGAGAAAGGTGGCCTGAGTAAAAGAATTACTCTTACTCTCACCTGATAATAGAGCCATAAATGAGATTAGCTGAATCTGGGACTGCCATGACTTAGTTTAGATAGTTTTGACTGAAGAAAGCTGAGGCATTCTGGCTGCTTTCAAAATAAATATGTCGATCATCTGCTCTCATTGGCTCCCACTACAGTTGGCTTACTTGAGTTTTTTAAAAGTAGCATGTCTATTTGTTGTGCACCTGGTATAATTCTATTTTTGTGCTACTATGAGGCATTTTGTCAAGTACATAAATCATGCTGAGTACTGCAGTATTTTGAGCTTGTGTATGTGTGTGTAATTCTAACACATAGCCTCAAAGAAAAACCTTTGTCAGAATTATAGATTGCTAGATATTCATTGTTCACCATTGTTTGTATTTCTGTCCAAAACATTTTGTTATCCTTTTAGTCTGATAGCAGTTTTCTAGACCATTGTGCAAGCTTTCATGTTGTGTAGCAGTTAATCTCAACCAAAAATGGAACAACAGACTTCTTTGTCTACTCAAATTTACACTGTTTGCTGTTCGATCTAATCAAAGAAAAATAAACAGCATTGATTTTTATCCTACTACTTTTCCTGCCACTGTCCTCTCCAAATACAGTGCATATATACCAATGGAAAGTGAAAAAATCCCCACATGCAGAAGAGGTTAAATTCCAGTCTGAAACAATTTTTGATAGGAAATAACATTATCCATTAAGAGTAAATAAGGGAAACTCTGACATGTTCCGTGGATATTTTGAAGGTCTGGCTGGCATTCATGAATGCTCAAATGTTTCTGTGATGGAAACCTTCAGGAATGAGTGGTTAGATAAAAAACAGTGTCTACCCTTTGCTTTTTTTGTTATTGTTTCCTTTAAGCTTTGTCTATACGGGATTTCTTTCTCAAGTAACAAACACATAATGAGGTTCCTCTTAAAATGATGGTGATTTTAGATAAGCAGTTTTCTGAGATCATTACATAACTTTCTATTTCCTACCTTGAAAAGCGATTATTTAGATCCATCAGTATCTGTTTTCAATCCCTTACTTGCATGCCTTTCAATCGAATATACATAAGTAGAATTCTAATTCTTTCTTCCCTCTATGAAGAATAAAGTATAATAGCTCATGGCTTCAGAGATAAATGTGTTTTTGTTGCTGTTGCTATGTTTTTTTCTCTTGTATAATTATTTTCCCTTTTTTGTTTGTTTGTTTTTCTTAGCCCTATTCCCTATTCTCTTGTAGATTTGTACTTCAGATTTTAGCCAGAGGCATAAAGTACTTCTCAGACAGCCTCTTGAAACTTCTCAGTCCATTCCATGAAATCAGCATGAATGGTCTTGTCTCATGGGACTCCTAGAATAGGTAAAAGTTTGCAAGGGCATCTACAAAGTGAAAAACCACAAAAAAGAAAAATAAAGTCAAGTTGACTACAACTCAGCCTGCCTTTTTACCAAGACTATCCTCTTATTGTGGAAACAAGACCTTAGTCCAGTTCTGACTGAAGACAGCAGAATGTTTTCCCTGGACTTAACTCAGAGCTGCATCACACCCCAGAACTCTTGTACAGTACTCAGCATTGAAGCATTTATGTATAGTCAGGCCACAACGATACCCTGAAGTGCTATTTCCTTCCCAGACTAAGCAACTCTCTGGCAATGATTTGCACTTCTATGATTCTTTAAGGTTTTATTACTTTATCAAAGCTTTAAGACTACATTTCAAGATGGTATATGCACCATGCAACCTAACTCTCAGTAAAAATCATTTGGACTTTCAAGTCATGTTGATGCAGAGGGGGAAAACTTACTGAGTTTTGAGGTCTGATTTACAAGTAATATTGTTTCTCTCTTTTTTTTTTAGTCTTTTTGTGGTCCTAAGTCACACTATTGCCATCTTGTACCACTCCATTAGGGCAAGATGAACCTCAAATTGATTTAATTTGGCATTTTATGATCTGTCTTGCTCTGTGGGAACTACTATTAGTACAACGAATAGCAAACAGCAGCCATTTACTGTTAATACAGGAAGCAGAACTAAAATTTATTCACATCATTAAATAAAATTTATCTGCATTATTTACAAGCCTGTAAACAAGGCCTTTCATAAATAGATAATAAGCTTTTCGTGTGCCATTAGGCCACAATGTACTGAGGCAACCAAGCTCCTAACTCTAAGTTAGGTTTTCGTAGAAGTTCAGGTACTTCAGTATCAACTGGGAGCTTTGGAGGATCTGGTGATAGAGAATATGGAATACACAAAAGCATTCCAGAACAAGATACATTTTAATATCACTGTTCCCATCCCCTTGCCTTGGAAAACCTTTCAATGAGCCTCGTTGGTTGCTTTTGTTCACATTTGTTCACACATCAGCCTGACCTGGACATGAAGGCTTCCTCATTGCGTTCACTTCAGGAGTCCTTAAGCTGCAGGTGAGAGGGGATGTTAAGAAAGGTGCACGTATGTCCTCCATCTGCAATAAAGTCTATAAAGAGCAATTGTTCAAAGACTTGGACAACAGAAATCTCAGGGAGGGAATCTTTGTTTGAGAGCTTCAGGAAAAGTTCATGCCCTCTCACTTTAGCTACTTAACTGAAATACTTGACAACTGAATGACAATGCAGATTCTTAATGTTTTCCATGGTGGTATCTCCGGAAAGGAATTCATATCTCAATAGGGCAAACCAGACACCTCTAGAGGGCTGTCTCCCTCCACTTTCTCTGCAGGGACCATTGGGAACTAAGCTTTCAGTGGAGGTGCCTCATTTAGATGCCTTCAACTAGACACTAAATTTCTGTGACTTTGGTATACGGACGAAGTGACTTAGATGTTGAACTTAAATTTGCAGGAGATATAGGACAAACTTAAACTTCTGCTCTCTTACAGCAAACCAAAGCTGGGTCTTCCAACAGAGGGAAGAATGAGTCTTCCTTCACTCATTCCCCATAGTAGGTGATTGAGAAACATATTTTTGCTTGACACTAAAGCAAATCAATATCTGGTCTGACACTGTCTAGTTTAAATCTTTTTTTTCTTTAGAACTTGTACAACAACTACCGCACTGCACATTCAGTAGAATAGAAAAATCTGGAGAGAAAATGCCTATGAAGAGGAGAAAATAGGGATTGTTTATGCACTTGAGTACACGCTGTATGCACAGTTACAAATACCACCACTGTTATTCCTGCAGGAAAAGCGTATCACTGTTTGTGCTCAGTGAACACAGTGGTTTAGAAGCAAAATGCAAAGTTTTCGGGGTTTTTTTTTTTCATTTCATGGGACACTGGATAAAGAAACTATGTAATGTACTGTCTAATGTACAATAATTTAATATTTTCTATCTTCTCAAGTTATGTTTTTTTGTCATCCATTCAGTAAGTTTTAACAATCTGAAATCTCTCTGACAGGAACTTCCCTGTTCCCCTACCCTTGCTCCCAGTTTGCAGATATAAATCTTTTCAAAATAGCAGCTCTGTCCACCCCCACCATCCCCACCATCCCCACCCCCTGAATCTCTTTCTGTGATACCATAATTATAAAAATTAATGCACAGATAAGGAAGAACTGAATTCTGGTGTCTTTCACTCTGTAAAACTAACTAGGCAACATTTTCATTTTTAACATGTCCAGGGCTTCCAGAACACTCCCATCAATCACCAGTGTGTTTCAATTACTTTAAATATAGCTGTTTACCTTTGAAGACTTCCTATTAGGAATTGACAAACTACTTTCAGCAGCAAATTAATTGTATTTGCAGCTCTTTAGTGGCTTTTGGTTCAGAGGTTAGTAAACACTTTCATGTCAAATGCAGGATATACACTTATTTAGATATATGTGAGAGAGTTTTCAAAGTAAGTGCATTAAATGGAGTTTAATATACTTATTATAAGATGTTTCTGAAATCATAAGAATTCTCACTAGTGAAGTTTGGAAAACCTGGTACTACTTCTGCACTCTAGCTTTGGTTTAACAACCTGCTGCTAAGATTTCTACCTCACCAGATGCTGCTTGGGGCACACTGAGCCAAGGCTGAAGTCCTGTGGCAGACTCAACCCATCCCTGGGAAGGTGCCTGATGCTCAGAGCTGGGTCTGCTCCTGGTGCCCCAGCTGTCCTGCTCCTGGTTGGGGTTGTGGGACAGCCCTGGCTGGCAAGGCCCTGTCTGGCCATCCACCCGTCATCCCAGCCCCAGGGAGTAGCCAGTCTTGTCTTCTGGAGAGGGGCATTATCTCTGCATAGTAGATGCTGAAAATACACCCTGGTTGTCTTGAGTACATAAAAGCAAAAACAACTTTATCTGTATTACGTGCAGACGATTTCCTTCAACATATTCCTTTCCGCAAAGCAACTGCCTGCTATACGCAGTCATCAGCTACCATTGCTCTACAGCAGGTCAAAACAATGGAAATCAGTATCACAGCACAACTTACATTGAGCATTAGGTTAATTTATACACAATAAGATTGACTAGAAGTGTTGAGATAACTGCTGAGCAGGACTGTTGCATCCACAAGTACCAAGGATCTAATTGGACTTGTCCATTTCACCTCACTAAAATATGATCATTTCACCTGGTTAAATGGGCACTGGAAATCAGCTGCTTTGAAGATGACACTGCTCTGATAATCTGTGAATTTTCACTGGATTCTGTTGTTCAAAAGTCCCAAAGAAAAATGCCATTTTTTTGTGGACTGGATGTGCTGAGCGTTGTGGGCACACTCACTCACTCTCTTACTAGCCCACAGATAAGAAAATATGACTTGCAAAGGAATGTCAGTGGAAAACCAAGAGGGAAGAGAAGACAGATGATTATTTTGATTGGCAAATGTCATTTTGCACAGTATGAGTTCTTGTCAGACCTGGGATTTTGTATCAAAAGTGCTTTGGATCTTGATGAGCTGCACAGCTGGAACAAGTAGATGTGGAGAATTACCACGCTGTTGATAGGCTCAAGGTCTCCTTCCTCTTCTATTATTCTCACAAAGGGTCACTGATAAGAGCTGGGATATTTGTTTTGGCTAGTGGGTTTGGGCTTTTTCCCCCAATTGTAGCCATTTGACAAATACACAGCACTATTACCCTCCTGCTGTCTCTGTGACACACTACAAAACAATAACAAGGGAAAAAGCAGAACAAAATAGCAGATGATAAAAATGCAGGATGGCTAGTGTGGTGCAGTGAGAGCAGAGAAGTTCAGAGGTACAGAAGAGCAGTGCAATACTCTGGGAGAAGAGAATACATTAATTATAGACACAGTTTTATTTATCCAGTCTCGTGTTGTCATAGAGTTTTTATTGATCACAGAACAGATTAGCATACCAGCAGGAATGCTTTTCTGTATCCCACTGGGTACTACTAAAAACCCAGCAATATTTTACATTCATTGGGATCAACAGAATTTATTTGTTACATGTAGTCCCATTGCAATACTCAATTTTTAGCAGTACTAGTCACCAGTAATGTTTCCACTGATGAATGCATGTAAGGGTTTAATAGCTGTAAACAGCAGTTCACAAAATATCAATGGATTAGTTTGGATCTCATCTTAAGTTCAATAAAAAAACACATCAAGACAGCCTTACTGTCTCTTCAAAAATATTGATGATTTCATTGTCTTAGTGAGACAAAAACCTCTACGTATTCATCTAAAGTTTAGAAGGAAATGCCACACAGAAACAATCTTTCTTTCCATAGGATTTCTTTTGGAGGCATAGGGGTGACAATATTTTTCTGGGTTCACCTTCCTCCAAATAAAACCTGCAGCCAGCATTTTCTTTCCACAAAAAGTGCTCTCAAGGTTGGAGTCTCAGTCATGTGTGTGGAACATTGTTCAGCCACCAGCCACAGCTGTATCCTTAAGCCTAATTGTAAGTCAAAGCTTGTATGATGAGCTACTAGACTGCTGTTGGTATGGACTTTTTGCCCTATTCTTCCAGACCTGCTTGGGAGTAAAGAGCTAGGTCAAAAATTTTTTACATCCTCTAGACAATGGCTGGATGTGGCACTAATGAAGTCTCCTTCCTCATCCTCCATTATCTGTCAGTGATGGTCTCTTCCTTCATATAACCCACCTGAAGTTTTCTAGCCTGTTTCAGGGGCTCCCTACATCTTTTTTTTCCCTGTCCAAAGGAGCAGACAGCTGATTCTCAGCTACACTGTAGAAAATATAGAAAATCTCATAGTAAACATCCCTTTTTCTCTTCCCTCAAGTAGGAAAGCAGTTAACATTTGCTTTTTGCTTTGCAGAAATGTGCCCCTATATAAGCTTTTGGTCCTGACTTCTGGCACACAGTTATGTCTCAAAACATTAGGAGTTACACTTGTTGGTTAAAATACTCATTACCTGATAAAATGATCCTTATTTCTAATCACTGCCCCAGTATTAGTGCTTCTAAAAATAACCTTCTTGTCTCCAGTCTCGGTTGTATTCTTCCAGTGCTGTTATTGAGAACCACTGAACCTGAAATATGGTTATTGCCTGTCTCATTATGTCAGTCTCATGCTTAATTATTGAATGTAAGTTGTGTTGACGTTGCAAAGTTAGGCAGTCTGTCTCTGCTTTGGTTCTTTTGGTAAACTCTTAACATTGTGCTTCTGCTGACAAAATAGGCAGTTTTTTTTCAACTAGAAAACCATGTTGGTTTATTTTAGCCATGTGGAGAAACAGTGGATTTCTTTCTATCTTTCTCACTTATGTCCAGTATTTTCTGCTTGACTTCACTGGCTTACTGTAGCTCTCCTTCAAAAAAGTGACAGGACATACATTGAGGTTAGGAGCCAAAATGGTCTTTAGCTTTCCTCAGAGACAAACCTGCCTAGAATAACATCAATTTTGAGCACTTTTATATAGCTAATATTACTTAACAAAAGCTGTTACAAAATGAATGCAATGACCTCTACATTTCCAAATAGGTCATTTGGATTTACTATTGCCATGCTCTCCCTCTTGTCTCTTCACTTAGTAAATATAGAGATACTGTTCAGTGCTACTTCCAGCATTTCCATGAACTCAAGGCGCTTTAACAGTCCTTGGCACAGGCGCCATTAGTAGCAAGAGAGCTGTCTCTTCTCCTATCTGGGTATGTCTCCTCAAGTGTGAGGTCTGACAACTTCAGGGTGCCAATTCTACAGTTCTTCTACCAGATTGTGTACCAAACATACAGGCAGTCTGGATGTAGCTGTTCCCCTTAGTCGTCTGTGAACGCAAGATTTTTTTAACAAAATATCAGTTGGAGATGAAATTTTAACAGTCAAGGGAAAAGATAATTTAGAGGGATTTACCATTCCCCAAACACTATAATGACAGTACAGATACCTAGTCTGGCAAAGTTTTGCCATCATAATACTCCAAGAATATACTCTTCCAGAGTCTTCTTCAGCCTTCCAGGCATGTGCTTGTTCTGCACAAACAGCTCCACAGCTCTCTGTAGAAAAATGTCTTCATCAATTTAGATTGTTTTCTGGTTCATTTTATTTCTTGACCCTGCTAGCAAAAAATTATTTGGGGACCTCTTCGACAAATAGGTCCTAACCTTCTATGGACAGTTGCTGTGCTTTATATCAAATTGCAAGAACTTTGCTAAAAATGATCGTTTGTCTTCTGCCTGTGCTCTCACAGAGTGAAACAAACTGCTACTGAACTAAAGTAACAATTTGTCTGCAACTGTGCTAATAACCAAGCCCAGTTCCTCAAGTGTTTTCAGTTCTACTGAAGCCCTGTTAAAAACAACAATGCTTAGGTATTTCCAAGAGCATGAGTCCACCTTTCATACCATATATATAAAAATTACTACAGGGCTGCTCTGTTCCTCATAAACAGGATGGAAGGGAGAAGTCAGAAAATATATATTCAAAATTATATTACAAGAGGGAAAAAATTTGACCATAACTAGACTAGTTCTGCTCCTTTGTAAGCCCAATCACCAAACACAGAGTAATGTAACAGAAAAAAATACAAACCCAAACATTATTAAAGATGAAAAACTGGGCTAAGGAAGAAAGCAGATAACCATGTATGTAAGGCTGTGCTGCATAAAGAGACAGCAGCAGGTAATTCCAAAATGAAGCAATGGAGCTACTACTGTAAGTCAGGTAGCATAAATCAGGTTGCACAAGTCTTATGAGGGGTGGCTGAGGGAGCTGGGTTGTTTAACCTGCAGAAGAGAAGATTCAGGGGTGATCTTACCACTCTCTACAACTACCTGAAAGTAGGCTGTAGCCGGGTGGGGGTTGGTCTCTTCTCCCAAGCAATCAGTGGCAGGATGAGAGGATACAGTCTTAAGTTGCACCAGGGGAGGTTCAGACTGGACATTAGCAGAAATTTCTTTACAGAAAGGGTGATTAGACATTGGAATGGACTGCCCATGGAGGTGGTGAAGTCACTGTCCCTGGAAGTGTTTAAGGAAAAACTGGTTGTGGCACTAAGCGCTATGGTCTGGTTACATGGTGGTGTTCAGTCATAGGTTGGACTTGATGATCTCCAAGGTCTTTTCCGAACTAATTGATTCTGTGATTCTGTGATAATTCATTTTTAGATGAGAGCAATCTCCATGGCTGCAGGACATATCAGTGGAGGGGAATGAGGAGGAGCAGAACGGCTGCCCTATTAGAGCCAGCTCATCAAAGTGGAGAAGAATTTTAGAGAACAAGTGGGCAGAGCTGATGAGACAGAAAAGGACCTTAAAGTAGGAGAAACCAACATAGTTTTTACTGCTTCTCTGGGTCTTGCTTCCTCTTAAAAAAATACCAGTAAATTTGTGACTAAAATTGTAGCAACTGGTATTTTCCTTTCTTTCAAAGGCAGAAGGTGCTGCTGGGCAGGAGTGGGGGACTAGCAGCAGACGGACCTCCCCTTCCTGGCCTCCCTGTGACCATGCCCAGGCAGAGTGTCCTGGGGGATCTGTGGCCCACACGGCCTCGGCTGTGCCCTCCGCCAGCCCTATTTCGCAGTGGGAGGGAGGTGCCGGAACAGCGTCCGTAGAGCCCCGTTCATGGATGGACACATATTGTGATAGAGACTGTGGGGTCTGTGTTCCAAACCCACAGGTGGAATGCAGCTGCACTCAGCTTTGCTGTGTGCAGCAAGTAATTTGTCTCCAGCAGGTCACAGGATAATGTCACTTGTCAGCAGTCTGCTCTGAAATGTGGCTCTTCCCCCTGCCCCCCAGGAAGTGTTTTATGTGCAGATTTTTTTCTTTAATTATGACAAATACAGCCTTAGATCTTTTCTAACATGATTTATTTTGATGACTTCATGTATTGGTCTTCACTGTTTGCCCAACGGTGGGAAAATGGGAACTGTCATTTTGGCTCCATACCCAGTGCTGGCTGCATCAAATACGCCTAAATTGTTAGACATGACAGTTTATCTCTTCTGAAGCAGAATAGACATTTTCTGTGATAATGTATCTCTTCCATGTGCAGCAAAAGTCCCTTTATAGACCATTCTTTCTTAGGAAATCCCCCTTCCATGTGATTCCATGCCTGTATACATTGAATCTCATAAAGTGAATGTACTTGACTTTCTTTGAATAGACATCTCTCACAGAATTCAGAAGATGGGAGCCTTTGTCAAATTACAAACCCCTCCACAAGACAAAAGGCAGATGGTTACAAGTTGTGAAAGATACCAAGCTCACATTGGTTGGCAGCTGGTGGCAATCAGTGTTGCTCCATAGTAACTACCTGACTTCCTGGGTTTTTACCTTACTCTGCATTCTAAGTAGCTTATTCTTTCACTGAGGGGTAAGAAACCTCAAATTACCTCGTGCACCCCACAGTCTGCATCAGCACGACATCCTCTAATTACATATTGTGCTAAAAAGTGTTAGTTTTTATCAGTTTTTAATTTGCTACCTTACAATTTCACTGAATGTCTCCATAGTCTTGTGTTGAGTGGGGAATAGAGCTGTCTCAACAAAGGTTTTTATCTATCTTGCCTGTACCATTTCTTACTTTAAATACTATTATCATGCTCTCTTTAAAATTTCTGCTTTGTAAAATGAACGATCCCAACCATTTCAATCTATTCACGTGTGTTTTTTCTGTACTCTTGATCATTCCTGTTGCCTTCCTCTCAGTACCCACAACCTCTGTTTTGTAACGTGTTCTGTTGGCAGATGGTGCAATCACTGCTGCAACCTGTTTTCTTTTAATATAATGGGTACGTAGTATTTTTATTGTGTGTTTTTTCTCAGCATGCAGGCAATCTAAGGATAGGTTTTGTTTCTGAATATGGTTGCATACTGAAGAAAGGCTTTCACTTGAGCTGTCCCTACTGGTAAAAAGGTATCTTTCCTGAATAAAAATTCCAAATAATTCCAAGTTCCCTTTACACATGTGTTATCTTGAGACACAGAGCTTAGTCTGACATTGTGCTATTTGTTTACCTCACTAGGGTAAGTCCCTCTGACATTTCTAGTGGTCTTTTCAGGACTTGACCACCTTCATAATCATCACTGCATGTGGCTCGTGGCCAAGTCTGTAATTTGAGGAATTCCTTAAGGCAAAATAAGCTTTCACTAGTCCTCAGCTGCTCACTCGCTGCTTTATGGAGCCACACGTGTTTGCGCGGTTACGCCATGATCTAGGCTGGGTAACAGATCAGGCTGAAAGCTGACACAGGGCCTGAGCTGATGTCGTGTCTGACTGGGCATGTAGCCGTGGAAGCAGCTGTGTCCACAAAAGGGCAGCAGTAGCACAGAGGTGGGAATGAGCCACAGATTGGGGACCCTTCCTTTCAGCGGCAGTGCTGTCTTAAACTGCTAAGCACTTTTTGATTTACAGCCTTTTTTAAGAATGGCAGTTTATGATTTTGTTAGAACAAGCTTTATGCAGAAGCATCTGTAAACAACAAACAGTCTGAGGATACCGAGGCTGAACACCTCAGAGGAAGCCCCTGCCTCAGGGAGGTCTGCTGTGCGTGCCTCTCCGTGCATGCCCCAGAATTCTCCTTCCTGGAATCTCATCAGAAGAGAGATTTCAAGAACTTTTATCCAAATGTTGGGACAAGATATTGTTGAAAAGTAGAGCTGGGGTGCTGCATTAAAAATCAAATTGAACCGGTTTGGTACATATCAAACATCAGATACATAGCCAAGGTTATTGGAAACTTCCAACAACAGGCCAATGAAGAATTGTTAGCCTTGAAGACCTAGAGGATGAGACCACAAACACACAGTCCAATAAATCACGCAGGTCAGTTTTGCAAAAGCTCATGTAGTATAGCAGCAATTTGTTTATGCTGTGATAGGTCAATTGGATCAGTGTCAAATCTTTGGGACAAAACATTTTGTTTTTAATGCATACTCTTTCTCAAATGGTTTCTACACAGCCTGTATATCCAACAACTCTGGTCAACTTCAGGATTACAAATAGAAAATCTAAAATACGTGAAACTGCTAAAACAGAATTATTGCAGGATTATCTCAAGATGCAGATTCAGCATTGAAAGATCTCCAGAGTAAAGCAGCATTACATGATTTAAGTTCAGATCTATCCCAATAATTTAAAAATGTTTCTAGTATATTCTTATAACCTCAGGTTTAATCACATCTCCTTTTGAGAGAAAATTCCCTAATCCATCCCTATCTTTCTAAGGGAGACTTCAGGGCTGACATGATCTTTTTATTACCTTTTCTAAAACCTTGACAAAAATTTTCTAATCACAGAAATAGTAATAAAGTTGGGAAGTATGACACAGATAGAGAACCTTATGCTTATGATGATTATAACACTGCTTCAACTGCTATGAATTGATTTATACCAAAAATTACTAAATTTCTGAAAGTCTTCCCTGCAATAATTTTCAAAATATTTGTAGCGTAAAAAGCAGGTTTATTATTGCAATAATGAAAATAAGAAACTGCAATTGAGGCAAAGAAGAGTTGACATTATTCTACTGTCACACCAAGCAAAAGATAACATTGCTATATCAAAAAAATGGTGTTTTAACAGAAGTGTAAGCAGTATTTTGCCCAAATCTTCGTTTGCAAAGTCCAGCCATGACTGACTATGAAGCAGTATTTTAGGCTTTATGCCATCTGTCCTTTCGTCCAACTTTACTCTGACACTACTAGCAGATAGGTAAGCACTTACTCTTAGTATGCGGTCACTTTCTACTGATACTTCTCAGATCACCATTCCTTTTGTTCTCCTTATATTACACCTCATGATTTCAAATGTAATCTGCCAATAGGTAGATCAAAAACATTTTTCCAAACTGTCTCTGTACTTCATTAAAAAATGAAACCCAAACCAACCAACCAACAACAACAAAAAAAAGCAAACTAAAAACAAACGAACAAACAAAACCCCCAAAAACAAACAACAAAAAAGATTTGGCATAATCTCAACTTTTTTCTCTCTTTTTTTAGGTCACCTGTTGTTAGGAAATGAAGCTTTGATAGTGAAGAGTTATCTTTTACCTGTTTTTTTTTTTCTTTTGATAGTGGTCTCTGCTGCTATAAACCAAAAGGGTTATAATTAATGTCTGCTCCTGTTTACGCCTGCTGCCATCTACAACGATGGGCTATTATTATTCCATCTGCTAATACTTGGAAAGCATATTACTTGGACGACTAATCCAAAATACAGTAAGTAAAGATCATTGTCACAAATTCCTGAAATAGAGACATTTTTACAGATGTTAGAAATGAAAGTGTTTCATTATACTGGATCATCCAGTCTATCTGCCCAGACTGTGCTTTGCTGCTCACACTCTAATATCTCACGCAAGTGCTAGAATACTGTAAGTATTAAATACATTCTATTCCTTGAAATACATCATGTTCACCTGAAAAACTTTTCCATAATTATGATGCTAGTTAGACCTGATCTTGAACGGTAATCTAGTTCATTGAGGCCTTATAGCAATGCCGTGGTCTTCTTGGTCAAATCCAGATATTGGCCTGCAGTCAATGTGAGGCAGTTGCTAGATTAAACAGGCTTCCTGTGGATAACTAGACTGCAAAATAACATAGAATAGGCTCTTGGGGCTTTTTTCTTTTTTTCTTAATCTTTTTTTTTTTTTAAAGGAGTTAGGACTTTGTTGAAAAGAAGTCCTCACCTCTGTAAAAACTCTGTCAAACTGCAATTCTGTATCTCCATATGGTTTCTTCACAGAGACATATTTGTCAGGTGAACATGGCATGCTCGTGTTTTCTGGTAGAATTCAGAAGACAAGGGCCACTAGAGAGCTTTCCGCATCTGGATTTCAATCTGTTTTGTGTGCACTGCCCCTTGCAAAGGGAAGGCAGAGAAGTTGCCATCTTCAGCAATTTGGAGGAAGCTGTCTCCTAGCCGCTGGGAGTGTTGCATACATCATTCTACTGACTGATGTGATGCAGTAATCTTCCTTGTAGTTGACCAAGAGTGACATGGAATCTACTGTGCTCTTTTTTTTTTCCCAGTTCTCTGCTGTGCATATATGTCTCAGAAGCCATGCTCCACAGAAATGACACAGAAGTCACTTCTCTTTGCAGTCCTCCTGTTGCAGGTGGTACAGGACCCCCTCCAACCCTCACAAAGTCTTCTTTTGCCATTTCTCATTGCCTTTATCCTCCTATGAAAATCTTCCTCTATGTTACTGACAACCTGTTGCAATCAATACCTACTGCTAAGTAAAGCCTGGACACCAGCAGAACATGTCACCAGTGGTTCTTGCTGATTATAATCCATGAGTACAAGACAACAATGTTTCAGTGTTTCAAATAGATTTTAATTCTTGACTACAAGTCCTCCCAGTCTGGCACTCTAAGGAGTCTTAAATTTTTATCTTGCTTCCTGTAAATAAATCTGACTGAAAAAATAATTTAATTCCCTCATGACATGTAAGGGAGAAAACGCCAACATTTTCTTATATAAACTCATGAATGACAGCAGATGAAAGTTAAACCTATTTGATCATTCCATCAGTCTCCTTAACTAGATAGAAAAGTTTTAGTGGGAGGTTGAAATGCTGAATGTATGTGGGAGGGATCTACGCTTTACAATGCTGGGGAACAGGAAACCGTGTTGTTCACAGTGCATGTGCAAAACCTAATGGAAGTAAGTTCTTTCTTACAGTCAGTAAGGTATTGGTTTAAAACAATATAGGATTTGAGAAGATACTTCCACTCTAAGTATCATGTTCAATTCATGCATCTTGGTTAGTCAACTTGCAGCTCAATTTTAGATGCCTGTTGAATCACCATTCCCAAAGTAAGGACTGAGGTTCTTTAAGTTAAGAGGTAGAGGTCTTCAGAGATACCCATCTCTTTCTGGTTTTGGGTACCAGGCTGAACCAGACCTCATAAAAGACAAGTTTAAATGCTAAAATGTAGCACTTATTGTAGGCAGACTGTGCTGCAGCTTCACTAACCACATTGCTGATTTTTTTTCCCTCGGTGCAATTCCTTAAACTATGATTGCTGTAATCTGAAATAATAATGTGGTATGCTGTTTCTTGTATCTTTTATGTAGTTGTTCCTACTTGTAGTCTACATTTGTTTAATGGAGAAGCACAAAAGGTAATACACTGCTCCTGCTGAACAAAGTTGTTTTCTCTCTTGGCTTATTCAATGCGTGCAAATATTTCTTGTTTTTCCCTCACCACTCTGTCTCACTATTATCTCCCTGTTGAAGATGTGTTTACTATCATCATACATGTTTAATGAGGTGTCCATAGCTGCTTTCCTAAGATACTATTGATTTTGTCTCTGCCTGTCAGTCAGTCCGTTTCAGTTCGCTCTAGACTCAGTATCTTTGGAAGCCGTGGCTTGAGTTCAGCTGAATTTGTCAAAGGGATTGAAAGTTCAGGTTTTCATGAGTTTTAAGGAACTAAAAGCTTCTCTAGGTAGGCAAGCACATCAGCAGGCCACTGTTGGAGAGGCTCCAGTGTGACTTTAAACATGCCCGTTAACCAACGAGCATGTGTGTTCTGGCCTGCTGGTCAGAATCCATGCAGTTTGGAACAAGACTAAGCACGTGATATGAATCATAGTCCCCCACAGTCACCCTTTTGCTACACTAAGCAATCCAAAGCCTTTTAGTTTCCTCTTGTAAAACAAGACCTCCATTCCCTGGATTATCTGAATATCATTTGCAACCGTTGGAATTTCAGCCCCTCTCTCTTAAGCATGGGCGGGCAGAGCTGCCCACAAGACTGCAGCTGAGGTCACATTAGGACTAGATGGTGTTCATTTTTGCTTGACTCCAATAGGACTATCTTGGCTGATTTAAGACTCATTCTCAAAAACAGTAAGAGAGTGTTTACATTTTTGCAACAAGTGTGTTTGAAGGACTGCTGAGGGTGAGAGGCCCTTTTTCTTTTACCTACAATTAACCATTTTTTCACTATTGAGTTGCACTAAACTACCGTCTGCTTCTGTACATCTCCTTAAAATGCCTCTGTGACATTGTTGCTTCTGTATATCCCCTTAAAATGCCTTGAGCCATATGATAACTTTGAATCTCTGGCTAGTGACAAGTAGCTTCAGTGACTATCTCTAGAATACCGAACATTACTTGCCTTAAGCTGGGACACTCAGGAGTTACTTAAGCTTTTTCTTCCTTTTATTTGCTTGATGTTTGAAGCAGTAAGATCAATTTTATGAAAATGGAATTCTGTGAAATGCTAGAAAGCATTTCAAGGTTGTGTTCAGGATTTATCTTTTAAAGGATATTAATAATTTCTTTCCTTCTTTCTCCTTTACTTTGTAGGAAAAGATCTCACAGCAGCAAATTTTACTGCTTGGCCATCCAGTCCTCTGTACCCTGTAGGAATAATGCTATTTTTTTAATGAGCTGTTCTAGATATTAGTCTTACATTGTCTCTATGCCTGATAAGAAAAGGAAAGATGAGTACAGGTCAAGAAGCTGAACTAACTGGAAGACAGAAAAGGAAAAAGTAAAGCTCTTTTACGTGGTGGCTGTAGAGATGGCAGAGCATTTAATGTTGAGCATTAGTACTTAGCACTTAAGTGTATGCTTGAACTGCCATTTCTTGTTGCATTCTGGCCAAGCAAGTGAGTGTTCTGGTAAATGTCCTTTGAATTTGTGTGATGAGAGAAACTGTCTTCTGGTCTGTTCTAAGTTTGATTTTTCCTAATACACTGATGGATTTTTACCTGAAATACTGAACATATGTTTGAAGTTTGCTAATCTTTTCTCTGGTTGATAAAGAGAAGAGTGAAATGAAAACATGTGGGGTTTTTTTAACAAGGGCGGATTAATTTTCCTACCTTGCAGAAAAGTATTGAATTATGCTATTTCATATGAAAGTCAGTTCTCAGTAATAAAAGTGTTTTTCCTTTTATGTGATAAGATGAGTGGACTATAAAGTAACTATAAAAAAAGGGGAATAGGAAATATATTGCTATAAAGAGCTACACTGTGTGCTTTGTGTAAGGATTGTTTTGTAAAACCGACTTGCTGGAAGTAATCCGCAAATAGGCTTAAAAATAAGCCTCAGAATTTTATTCTGAACATCTCATCAACAACAATAAGGGGAATATTATGCATATTGACAGAGACAACACTTTGTGTCAAGTATTCACTGTAGTTTCAGAGCTGTTGCATTTTTAAGTGTGTTTGCAAAACGTCTTTGGACCTCTTGGACCCACTACAGTCATGCTTATTTTAATATCTTGTCTGAAGGCTTCCCATGATTTCTATTCATTAACGTGAAAAAGGCAATCAACAACATACATTTAGATAACCAAATCCATGAGGAGCATCTGTTTTCCAGACATCTCTGTGTTGTACGTGACCTATGGTCTGATTTGGCTGAAATCTGATAGCGTTGTATAATTTTGCATGCCATCACTAGAACATTCCTCCGAGGGGCAAAGGAACAGGCCCCAAGCCTGGGAGTGGCGACTTTGGGTGATCTTCCTGCTCTTAAGGAAGCTCTGTGCAGAACCACATTCCAGCACACATGGAACAATGCCCTGAGGATGGACACAGAGTTATTGGTGGGCAGGCATGAGCTGGCCTGCACGCTGAGCCACATAGTAGCCCTGTAGCAGTGCTAGTGCAGTGATCGGCACATCTCGTAGCAAGGTGTAGTAGCTGTGATTCAGTCAACCACAGCCACTCTCTCAGCACACGGTTCTGCACAACGGCTTGGAAAAGGCATGCAGATATATCCCTCCTTCTGGCTACGCCATGTGTATGTCAGTCAGCAGCATGATGCGTTAGGAGTGGATCAATAGATCTACTGTTAGATGCTGAGCCTTCTACATCTTCAATAAATGTGGTCTGAAGGTTTGACTCAGTGTGAGTTTAATGGGGTGCTCTGGACCAAATGTCTCTGGCACACATGTGGTTAGAAACTATCTGATGTTAGGCTTGGGTGTTGTGGTTTGGACCCCCACATGGAGATGGAGCACATTTGGGGAGCACCTGGTGTGAGGCTTGAGATTTAGTTTCTCTGAAGGAAATCTAGTTTGTATATACAAGCCCCATTCCTTTAATGTAACACGTGACCAACTGAGGAGTATGATTTAAAATTGCTTTAAGGGTTCAAGCCAAAATCTCAGTGTAGAAACAGCCTAATTAATTTCTAATTATATTTGCTTACTTGTTCAAAATTTCCTTCAGATTAATAAGATGTGTGCAATTTAGATACAACTCAAAAACCAGTGTTCCACATGCCTTCTCATGAAAAAGCACATAAGAGAAGCTTGAAATTGAAGAGTGGGCTATAATGAGATGGAAAAATCCAAATATTTTATTTCAATGGCTTCCTCTGGAAAGAAGAGTGAGTTGTATCAACATGAATTTTACTTACATTATGATGCTGCATAGGTAATGGATTTAAACACCAAGGAAACAAGTTAAGCTATCAGGAGTCCTGAGATGGTGACTACCACTGAAATGCGACTGTTTACACAAACTTGTATTTTGTGAATTATTCCATGTAGTGTATAGAGCAGGTTGGAAAAAGAAAATTATTTGAATGCAAAGCCTACACAAGACTCTCGAATGCTTAACAGCCTCTACGTTTACAAACTTAGGGAAAATGCAACAGCAGAAAATTTAAAAGAGTATGTTTTATTGAAATCATAATTTCTAATCAACCCTGAGAGTTGTGCCTAGTATGAAAAAAATACAGATTATATTCACGACATTCAAATGAGAAAAAATCAAGTAAAAAAACAATTTTAAAGCTAATCCTTTTACCTGTGATTCAAATCAAATCCAAGTCAGTAATATCTGAAAGCCGTTATCATCAAGATGACCATTCCCTGAAATAAGTGATGTCAGGCTGATTTTCTTGAAGACTGATGGGTGCATCACAAAACACCAACCCGCTTTCACCAGACCTAACAAATAACTTGGGTATCTGGACAGTAAGCAGGTGGAGGAGCATAGAGACAGAAATGCCTTCTTGAGCCCACTGCTGCTTTCAGTTGAGGTTTAGGCAGAAAGGTGAGAGAACATACACAAACCTGCAGTTACTGAACTACTCAGCATCACATCATCTCTGTGAGTTAAGGTCTCAAGGCTCTCCCAATCCCTCACCTTTCAAAACTATGCCATTCTTTAAAAAAAAAATATTTACCTACAGATTGCATGAAAATTGAGTAAATAGAGTAATATTTTAAAGCAGTTTACCAATGTTTATTACTATCCAGTGAAGTTCAGAGGTTGTAGTTATAAACATTTCTCATAAGTTTCAACATAAAAAGCATATCTGTAAGGGCAACTTAAATCTTATCTCCAACATAAATCCTCCAATGAAGACATTAAAAAAACAATCAAACAAAAAAAAAACCAACCCAACAACAAAACAACAACAAAAACCCAAACCAATTCACAACAACAACAACAACAAAACACAACAACAACAACAACAACAACAACAACAAAACAGAAAGGAAAAAATTCTATGCAATATTATAATAAAATAAATTCAAAATTTTTGCCTCATATGTTTTTAATCAGGCGTACCTTTATGATCTGATATGGGGCAATTCTAAATTTACTTCCTTACACATGAGGATAAAAGTCTTTAACCCTTGCTATCTACAGATCTGATGCCAGAATTATCATGTTGAAGTCACCATTCCAGATGACAACCACCCAATGTGTTACCAACCAAAGGAATATAAAAGGGAAAGATTAAAAAAAAGAGCATCATAAATAATCTTCTGTAGCAATATTGAAAGTGCTTTGAAGCAACAGTTCATTCCTTACTCAGAAAGCTGGAGGCTGCACAGGTCTCCTGGATTACCATAGTAACTAAAGGAATAATTTAAATCTTCCTTTTAAAGAGTTGTAAATAATGCAAGCGTAATATCAGTCACTGTTCATTGCCATTTCACATACTTCAGAAGACAATTTGAAGAAGACTGTGGTACCACAGTTCCTCATGTAAGGAGTCTAAGCATAATAAAATGTTGTGTCCATATATCTTCCTTTCTCTGTTGTTTTTTTCTGGATATATCTGATGAGAAATAAGAACTTGTACAACAGGCTTAATTTACATGTCTCTTTGGGAGCCAGAAACGATTGTAGATATCCACTTCTCTGTTAATCCAAAACCCATCATTATAAAGATTGAGAATATGAATCAGACTGGGGGGGGGGGGGTGCCAAATGTTGAAGGATCTGCTAGAAGTGTTATAGTGCTATTACACAGTTGCAAACCACATGTAGGGGTCTTCAGCATTATCTGCAAGACTTGGAACACACAGCTTTATGGTGCTGCTTTCAATATTATTAAAAATATTATCAGAGAAAATCTTTTAGATGAGTATTTAAATATAGGGGTGAAATGGTACTGATGATCTTGTACAGATTGCTGTAAGTAAAAAGGGACATAAAATTCTGATCTTGAGTGTTGGAATGAAAAATACAGCAGGCCACATGCATGAAACTGAGAACAGAAAAACAACAACAAAAAAGGATATTGTGACAATCTCTTCATATATACAAAGAATTAAGTTCAGTGCATGAGCCTTTGCATCTTTGAAGGTACAAGGACTTTGTTTATATTGCAGCACTGGTATGAAGTGTGTACAAACTCTACAATGGCTCAGACAGGGAAAGTGTAAAAGACATCAGGCAGTTTAGGATTGGCGTTAGTCTTGTTAAAGTAGACAGGACCCACGTAGGTGGGCATAGAAGTCTTAGAAGAGAACACAGATAGTTCTAATCAATAACACAAACAAGAAGGCTTACTTTAATGTAATTTCTGACTTGATGGCATTCTCTTAAATGAATTTAATCCTTAGCCTATTAGTCTAACATTATATTGAATTCATAGCACTTGCTTTGCACTTTGAGGAGGCAAAGTGCTGTGAAGTATTGATCATGAAGCAAGAAGATGTTATTGAATATTTAAAAAGACTGTAGTAGTTTTCCTTGGGGGCAAAAAAGACACTATCAGTCTCCCAGCTCTTGTTTTCGGCAATGAGAAATTGAAGCCCAAAACTCAGATTTCCACTGAGTTAATAATTCTGTATAATTCCAAATTTATCAGAAAGATCGGTAACAGAAACAGTTCTGTGTTGCCAAATTGGAGCTTTATTCCATATATAACATCAGTACAAGATGCAAAATCAAGTACAAGATTTCCCTGTTCAGTTGCCAGATACTCCATAAGTTAACATACAGATACACTAATTTTCATGGTGCGGTGTTGGATTCATCCACAAAAAAGCATTTATAGGAATTGTACATTAGTGATGAATTGTGTAGATGTGAAAGCATGTATCATTTTCCCATTTGCTGCTTTACTTTGTATTGCTATTGATTTGGAAATAAAAACTCTTCTGGTATTGCTCTAATTGGTTGCTTAGTTCCAGTTCCATGTTCTGCCAGGGTCACTCAACATGATTGTCTCATCTGCAGCTCCTGACTGGCCTCTATGAGCCTTTCCTCTCTCATTGCAGAGATAGATTTGCAATACTCAACTCAGATGGCAGTTGGAACTGGGGCAGTCAGTAGCACCTGTTTGTGAACCTGCTTTGTTGCAGTTGGGAAAATTCTGCTTTATTTTATTTTATTTTACTTTATTTTGTTTTATTTTACTTAAATGCATTAAAAATTTTAAATGAGTTAGCTGCCTCTTGTTTTCCACACTCATTTTTCATGTCAGAATTTACATGACTTACTTCATTAAGTCAGGTCATGAGGTTAGGCAGGGCAGAAAATTAGAAGACTTAAAGCTCAACTAGAAATTAATCTGGTTACTGTCATAAAAGATACTAAAAAATGTTTCTATAAATGCATTAGAAACAAAAAGAAGGCTAAGGAGAATCTCTATCCTTTATTGAAGGTGAAGGGAAAGGCTGACGTACTTAATGCCTTCTTTGCCTCAGTGTTTAATTTTAAGATCAATTGTTCTAGGAGCATCCAGCCCCCTGAGCTGGAAGACTCAGTGTTGGGCAGCAGAATGAAGCCCCCATAATCCAAGGGAAAATGGTCAGTGACTTGTTACACCACTTAGACACACACACAGGTTTATGGGACACAATGAGAGGCATCCCAGGGTACTGAGAGAGCTGGTGGAAGTGTTCACCAAGCCACTACCCATCATTAATCATTGGTCCTGGCTAACTGTAGAGATCCCAGCTGACTGTAGGCTAGCAAACGTGACACCCATCTGCAAGAACGATAGGAAGGAGGAACTGGGATACTACAGGCCTTTCAGTCAGATGCAGGGGAAGATGTTGGAGCAGATCATCCTGAGTGCCATCATGCAGCACATGCGGGGCAGCCAAGGGATCAAGCCCAGCCAGCATAGGTTTATGAAAGGCAGGTCCTGCTTGACCAACCTGATCTCCTTCTATGATAAGGTGACCTGCTGAGTGGATAAGGGAAAGGCTGTGGATGTTGTTTGCCTGGACTTTAGTAAACCCTTTGACACCACTTCCCATAGCATTCTCCTGGAGAAACCAGCTGCTCATGGCTTTGATGGGTGCACTGTTAACTGTGTTGAGATCTGGATAGATGGCCATGCCTAGGGAGTGGTGGTGAATGGAGTTTTGGGGACCTCAGTACAAGAAAGACACTGAGGTGTTGGAGCATGTCCAGAGAAGGGAAATGAAGCCAGTGAAGGGTTTGGAACACAAGGGTTATGAGGAGTGGCTGAAGGAGCTGGGAGTGTTTAGCCTGAGGGAAAGGCTGAGGGTTTAGGCTGAGGGGAGACCTTACTGCTCTCTACAACTACCTGAAAGTAGATTGTAGTGATGTAGGGGTTGGTCTGTTCTCCTACGTAACAAGTGACAGGACAAGAGGAAACGGCCAAAAGGCATGCCAGAGGAGGTATAGGTAGAATATTAGGAAAAATTTCTTTGTAGAAAGGGTTTTCAAGCACTGGAACAGGCTGCCCAGGGAAGTGGTTGAGTCACTGTCCCTGGAAGTATTTAAAAGACGTGTCGATGTGGCGCTTAGGTACATGGTTTAGTGGTGGACTTGACAGTGTTGGGTATAACAGTTAGACTCGAGGATCTTAAAGGTCTTTTTCAATCTAAATGATTCTATCATTATGTTGGTTTTGTACCTTTCTGCTTCCGGAAACTCTTACCTATTTTTTCACACCATAACTGAGGCTCAGGTAGCTATGAGGCCATGTATGCTTGTTAATGCATTGCATGTAGAAGGAGATTAATTATTTAAACTTTATTCATTTGCAGTAGTGCTGCATAGGTATAAAATTCTGACATAACTTCATAAAAGTTGTGCCAGTAGCTATAGGGATCTGTTAAGTATTCATCGAGCATATCCCTATAAGAGTCATTTGCACATTTAAAAACTTGCTATAGTTTATAAGGGACTGGATATTCCAATGCTTTGTTCTGGATTTCAAATTATAAACTACAAGAATATTTGCATGTTTTTCCTGGATAATTCTAAAATCAAAGTTCTCAAACATCTATCATTCCTAGATATTTAATAGGAGAAACACAGAAAATGTATACTAAATTGCAGAATAAATCTCTATTCCAGAAAAAAAACCCAAACAAAACAATAAACCAACTAAACAAAAACCCCAGTAAGCAAATGTGTGTTCTTAAATCCATCTCTATTCAGCAAGCCATTTAAACATACCAAGGCTCCATTGGAACTCCAAGACATACCTAAGTGGCCTGACAAATATGGATAAACATAAGCAAATGCTTAAAGGTAAGTCCTTGGTTGAAACAGAATTCAGTGATGCAATTCCCACCCTGTAAATTATCAAATAGATGCAGGTGAAACTGTAAAGTATGAACTTTAGCAACTTTATTAATGAGTCTAAGAAAACTTTACTGGTAAGGGACTAACAATAGTTAAAAATACGTGAGCTATCATTTTACAGAGTTATATGGTTTGGTTACATTTGGGTACAAAAATGATATTTTAAAGAGGCATGTGGTTAAACAGATACACAATGGAGTTTTGTATAAAAACAAAAAGAATGTTACTTAAAAAATACAACTCCTCCAGCAGAGAACCTGCAGCATTAACTTCTGCCCTGTTTTAGATAATGTCATGGCAGCAGGGGTAACTGGTGCAATGTCTGACCTCTTGATGCTATGAGTTTAAGCAGATGTGATCTGAATGTAGGTCTTATTATAATGCAGGCTTGGTTGGATTATTGCTATTGTCTCTATTAGCTTTAAAAGGTAGAGGGTAAAACACACCTGAAATGCGTTCTCCTATATATGAGTTGTCAAAACATTTGGCTCTTACCTAATGACAATATGTATTATGCTAAAGCTTATGATCTACATATAAAGCATCGAGATGAAAAATAGATACCATTGATGAATTCAAACTAGGGATGTTTGCTGGATAGTTGGTATGGGAAAAAAAAGTGATGAACTTCAAGGAGAAGGATTATTTTCTTTTTAAAGCTTCTTAATGCAGCATGCCTACTCTCAAAGGAAATGACTCATTATAAGACCTACTCTTGACAAAGAATAGTTAATTGTCACTCTAAAAATTACCCTGTTGTTTATGTATTTCTGATTAGAATCTGATTACACTCCATTTGCCTAAACATGTAATGGTAGCACCAATATTCATCTGTGAAACTCTAAAAGAGCTAATTATCCAAAGCTTAGGCTAATTGTCAGCAAAAAGGACAGAGAACATGGCTTTGAAGTAGAAAGTGTTACGAGATACTGCCCGTCGTTCAAAGATAGCCAGTTGGACATGAGTTCATTAGCATGTAAAGCTTTTACTGGGCAGAAAGCCACCCTGGTTAAAAAATGAAATGAGGAAATGAGAAGATGGAAAATCAATTTGTAAAGACTCAGGTGGGGAAACAAAGTAATTAATGACAGGGATTAAAAGTAACAAGAAAAAAAGTTACTTGCTGGAGTACAGGTAGGCAATTGAGTTAAATTCAGTAAAGGATGCTTTTAATAAGCATTAGGAGAAAAAGCAAGGAAGAATCCTACATAAGTATATGTGAAGTACGGTAGGTAAACAGTACAAGAGTTTTCTGGTATTTGGAACAAAGGGATTATATATCCATGTGAGAAAGAAGCAAAAAAAAAAAAAATACTGCCTACAAGATAGCAAGCAGGCCAGGATCTGCTCAAATTAAACTTCAGTCCTAACAGAGCTAGACAAGTATCTGTCTTCAGCTGCTAATAAGGCATTTGCCTAGGTCATGGGTAATTCCAGAAGAGTATTGTCAAAGTTGCATCAGTTTTGAAAAGCTTGAAAGGACTTATTGAATAAATAATGATGTAATTCTTAACCATAGCAAAAAGATTGCTAATTTGGTATCTTATTAGCAAAAATTAGAGGTTAAAATGCAATTAAGATCAGTCAACACAGCATCCTAAAAAGTAGTTACTATAGTTCTTTTGCTGGGGTATGTGCATCTGTAAACACACTGTGTGTTTGTAAATGAACTGTGTGTCTTGCTTTGAAAACTGTGTAATTCTGAGTGCTAGAGATTACTATGTTCACATAACAGCCATTGATTCCTTCAAAGCTTTCCAGTCAATACCACAGTAACCCTTTGATTTAAAAGAACTTCCATTATATAAAATTAACATTACAATGATTAAGAACTGATTTGCTGTTTGATCTCCAGGTCTTATTGTTAATGAAAAGACATAAACAAAGTAAGTTATTGTAATGAGGTTTTTTTCCCCAGAAACTTTTTTTTTCCTAATACTCTTATCAATAACCTAGATAACGTAAAATATTATAGCAACGTTTGCAGATGATAGTAAATACTGGAGTGTGTACTGCTTTTGTCAGTGGGTCTGAATCCTCTCATTGAGAGTCACAATCAAAAAAAAATTTCAAATTAAAAGGGTCAAATATGTAACAATGTGTTACATATGGGATCTGGCAACATAAGCTATATCTATAGAGTGGGAGGCTCAGGGTCAGAAGTTTTAAAACATGGGGCTTGAGAAATGCAGTATGTGTGGTTTATCAAAGTCTGAAGTGGCTTGATGGGGCATAGAAGAATGTTTAAGCATGTGCATATAACATACAGTGTCACTTGGCCACAGGGTCAGAGAAGAGTCATATATATGTAGGTAGTATGGAGATGTTCCTCTGCAGTCCTGCTGGAGGATATGAGCACTCAAATGTTCATTACGTTTACAGCTCTTCATTAAGACAATGAATATATTAAAATCTTGTATGTCTGGGCTTCAGCTGGTTGGCTGTCACAGCATGGAAAGGCTCCTCTCTGATGCACAGTAGCCCAATTGTACTTTGTGGGTAGAGGGTTACCCTGACACACTGGAATTAAGCAGAAACATTGGTGGGAAAGCACTAATTTTCTGAAGGCACATGAAGAACCTTCCTTCTCAGATGCTTGTCTGGTACATCTTTTTCACACAATGACTGAAGTGCCAAAAATTTCAACAAATTTATAAATGGGAAATAATTTGCTTCATGCCAGAGGGATCCTATCTTCCTTTGGATGACAGGGTATGGGTTTTCTCTTGGCATCACCTTGGCATCACTACAGATTAAAGAAGAAGCCAGCCCCTACCAGGCCCTTGGTCAACCTCAGTTCCTCCTTTTCTTTGAGTGTAGCACGCAAACCTGCTTTGGGATAAGATAGCTTCTGCTGTGACTGCTGAAGATGGGAATGCCACTGTGCCATCTGTCTGGCTGTGCCCTGAGAAAATTTAATAGCACATGGCACATGGTGTCTGTAATCTATTGATTCACTATGGCCTTGAATGCTGAAATAATGAAATTCCGTGAAACTTCCTAATAAACGTATCGTGAATGTATTTGAAGTACTATTTCCCAAGAGCATCCTGAACAGATGGGACAGATGCTGCAATTGTCATATGAACAAATTAAATGTTGCATACATGAAAAAAAGATGTTGCAAAACTTATGCAGAAGCAGCAGCTTGCACTTTTTTCCTTGGATGATGGCATTACACAAATTTTGAGTGAATTGCTTATGGAAACTTGATGATCCAGCATTAAATAATAAAATATTTTTTCAATTAACTTGCATGAGTTCATAGGCAAAGTTTCATGTTTTCTTCTTACTACCAAAAAAAAATTAAAGAAAAATGAGTTATGGCCCTGGCTATGAATCCTAGTGGCCTCTGTATGTACATATATAGTTGCCCACATATAAGAAAAATTGATACTCAGCTGAATTTTTCTGTTCTTTATAAAAATAATATAGGCTTGAACTGGCTTGATGGCCTTTGAAATAGCAAATTCATCTTAACTTGTGAAGACAGGCATAATATCAGTAAAACCATGCCAACTTTCCCTTGCTGCAGCACATGAATATATAGATACTAAAAAATGTCATTTGTAAAGTTTCTTTATACTGGTAGCCTTGATAATTACGGGGCAAAAAGAATTTGTATCTGAACTTGGGAGTTTGCCAGAATCTGAGACAGATGTTGAATTTTATTGGTGGCCATTATTATCCAATTAAAATTGCGGATTATGCCAGTATGGGCTCAAATTAATCTACTCCATACATCTTCCCTCGTAGGAAATTCCCAAACCAATTTGAGGCTCCAGAGGAAGGCGCTGCAGAGCATAGAGATTGTGTATACCAGGTTTCTCAAATTTCTGGAATCCCAATGTTCGAAATTCATGTGTGGAGACACATGAGGGCACCACTTGGTGGGGGAATGGCTGTGGGTGGAAAATGGATGTGTGCTGGCACCTTCTGCAGGCTAGCTAGTAGGATGCTCCTGGACTCCAGGCAGGGGACGTGGCTGCTGGGTGGCCTCAGGGCAAGCCCCTAAAGTACAGATGGTGCAGCAGGAAAGCAGAGAGCGGAGCGGAGACTAGAAAAATGGATCTTATGGTCCGTTAAAAGATTTGACAGATAAGCTATCAAGTTTCAGCAAAATTCAGCAAAATTTCTGAATACAATTTTGTAAAATATGAATAGCTCTATTCATACATCTTGTTTAAATGATAAGAAAGCTTCAGTCCTTGTGGTATACTCTTTTAAAAAGTAATAATACAAATAAGACAAAAAAAGCCATGCAAATATTAAAGAGTTAATGGAATTTAACTTTGCCTTGCTTTCTCATCAGTCTTCTAGGATGCACCTTTCAAAGTAGCATAGCATTGACTAAGCCTCATTAACCTGACTGAGAAATTATTTTTTGAGAAATATGCAAAATTAATGATCCATGCACTAATATCAATAAGCCACTTCAGAATGTACATTGATAAACTATTGCTACTAAAAAATACTCTCAATTTTGTATGCAAAATGAACAAGATGAGGGCAAATACCGGCTAGCATTCAGGAAGGCAAGAATTTCACATGGGGAATAGCCGGTGAAGAAAGGGTGCTGTTGGCAGTGACCCACTACTCAATGAGTCAGTATGAAGTTGCCGTCGCAAGAAGAACAAATCTCATTGAGGGATTTATTGGCAAAAATTTATATGTAAGTCACCATTAATTATTCTATTTTCTTCATTACTGTTGGGGCTTGGCTGGTCCACAGAATCCTATTGTGGACATTACATTCAAATGACTGGAGGAGAGCAACAAGAATGATAGAAGTTTGGGAAAATGTGACAATTTGAATCAAAAAGAGAAGTTTGAAGGAATATAAACCTCATGATAGCTTTAAATATACATGTAAAAGAATGTTGCAAATAGGATAACATCAGTTGTCGTCCACAGTAAAAAGACGAAGACAAAATTTACTTAGGTTAATTTGCAGAAAGAGGGGCTTGCTAAAAAACTATCAATGGGCACACCAAGTTGCCTGAAGAGAATAGGCACTTCACTTGAGGTTTTTAAAAGCAAGACAAAAGCTCCTGTTGGATTTGGCCTGAAATACATTTAATCCTGCTTCACTGTGAGTAGATGCCTAATAGGAGGCCTCAGGAGATCCTATGTTTTGTGACATCAGCTGTGCACAAAACTTGTAGTGATGGAACATCCTATCGAGACTTTTTGCATATTTAACAACTTCTTCAGTTCTGCTTTCTCTCATCTAATGAAGATTAAAAAACCAATGTGCCAGGAAAAAAAGTTTTACAATCTCACTTCAAAGAATCACAGAATATGCCAAGTTGGAATGGACCCTCATGGATCATCGAGTCCAACTCCTGGTCCTGCATGGGACCATCCCCAAGAGACACTCTGTGTGCCTGAGAGTATTGTCCAAACACTTCCTGAATTCTGTCAGCCTTGGTGTTGTGACCACTGCCCTGGGGAGCCTGTTCCAGTGCCCAACCACCCTCTGGGTGAAGAACCTTTTCCAATGTCCAACCTAAACCTTCCCCGACACAACTTCAGGCTGCTCCCTTGGGTCCTGTCACTGGTTACCACAGAGAAGAGATCAGTGCCTGCTCCTCCTCTTCCCCTCACAAGGAAGTTGTAACCGCAATGAGGTCTCCCCTCAGTCTCCTCTTCTCCAGGCTGAACAGACCAAGTGCCCTCAGCCGCTCCTCATACAGCTTCCTCTCAGTGCCCTTCACCATCTTAGTTGCCCTCCTTTGGACACTTTCTAAAAGCTTAATATCTTTCTTATATTACATTGCCCAAAACTGCACACAATATTCAAGGTGAGGTTGCACCAGTGCAGAGCAGAGCAGGACAATCCCCTCCCTTGACTGGCTGGCAATGCTTTGCCTGATGCCCCCCAGGACATGGTTGGCCCTCCTGGCTACCAGGGCACTGCTGACTCATATTCAACTTGCCTTCAACCAAGACCCCAGGTCCCTTTCCGTGGCACTGCTTTCCAGCATCTCATTCCCCAGCCTGTCTGTACATCCAGGGTTGTCCCATCCCAGGTGCAGAATCCTGCACTTCACCTTGTTGAACTTCATACGGTTGGTGACTGTCCAGTCCTCTAATTTGTCCAGGTCTCTCTGCAGGGCCTCCCTGCCTACAAGGGAGTCAACAGCTCCTGCTAGTTTTGTGTCATCTTCCAGTCCTGCATCCAAGTCATTTATGAAGATGTTGAAGAGCACAGGGCCTATGATGGAGCCCTGTGGAACCCCGCTAGTGACACATCACCAGTCTGATGTTATCCATTCACTATTACCCTCTGTGCTCGACCCGTGAGCTAACTGCTCATTCACCACATGATGTGTTGATCCAGCTGTGTGCTGGACAGTTTATCCAGAAGGATTCTGGGAGAGAAAGTATCAAACGCTTTACTGAAATCCAAAAAGATTACATCAACTGGCTTCCCTTGATCAGCTAGGTGGGTTACCTTGTCATAAAAGGAAATCAGGCTGGATAAGTAGGACTTTCCTCTCCTGAAGCTGGCTGTGACCAATGACTGTGTTGCCTTTCAGGTCTTTTTCAATACTTATCATAGAATAATCTTCTCCATAACTTTACCAGGCACTGAAGTGAGACTGACAGGCCTGTAGTTTCCAGGGTCCTCCTTCTTCCTCTCCTTGAAAATCAGGACAACATTCGCCAGCTTCCAGTCAGCTGGGATCTATCTGGATTCCCAAGACCTCTCAAAAATCATAAGAGATTTTGTGAAGACATCAGCATCTCTTTGAGAATTCTGGGATGAATCACATCAGGCCCCATAGATTTGTAGGGATCCAGCCAGAGCAGCAGATCCTGCACAATTTCAGGGTCCACTGGGAGTTGATCATTCTCACAGCCACGGTCCTCCAGCTGAGGGCACTGAAACCCCCTTGGTCCATCATCTGTGTTGAAGACAGAAGCAAGGAAAGCATTAAACACCTCTGCCTTGTCTCTGTTCCTGTTTGTGAGGTGACCATCCTCATCCTGTAATGGGTCAATTATATTTCTATACTGCCTATTACCATTAATGTATTTGAAAAAACTCTTTTTATTGTCTCTCACATTTCTGGCAGCTTCAACTCCAGCTGAGCTTTGGCCGTATGAATTTTCTCCCTACAGTGGCAAGCAGCATCTCAATATTCTTCCCATGTCACTTGACATTGCTCCACTTATTTTCCTTCACAGAACTGCCATTCACCAAGATCAAAATCATACAAAAGGAGGGAAGGAATGGATAGAGATGTTGCTGTTGCTGCTCCTGGTCACCTATGGACTACCATCTTCAGCAGTGGGTTAAGCTGGAGCAGCAGTAGCAGATTTTTTCTTTTCTTATTTTCCACCCCTTTCAAAGCCATTGTCTCCTCCTACCAACAGGGAGAGGATGCTCACTGTACTTGGTGGCATCCTCAGCTAGGCTCTGGCTGGACTTTGTGTTTATTCCATTTTCCCTTTCAAGGTAGAGCAATATTACCATAGTTTTGCTCATTGGATATATTCAAACATTTAACCACGGGGTCTCCTTGAACAGACTGGTTAGAACTGGTTTCTAATTAGCCTTAAAATATTAATTCGTCACTCTGCTCATTACTTTAAAAAAAAAAAAAAAGGATTTTCTTTTTGTCTCTTTTTCAGCCTCCTAACACCAGAAGTATGTGGCTAAGTTGAAAGGGTCAGTTTCTTTCTCAAAATGTAACTCATTTTTCAGTAGCAGAAATCTGAATGTTCAGTTACTGATTCTTGTGGAAGACCTCAGGGACAGACTAAAGGAATTTAGTTGAAATTGAAGTGCAGCTGCTTTTTGATTTCTTTTCTACTCCACTGCCCTTACATTGGGATGCTGCAGCAGTTAAGATCTACTGAGGATGGGTTAGCTGTAGCCTCACCCCTGGATGTTGCCTGGCTTTCTGGAGAGCCTGTCCAGACCTGGCAATGAATTGCAGGGTTTGTCAGATGAGGTTTCAGCCCTTCGGGCCCGCAGGGCAGGGGTTTGCTGAGATCGTGGGGGGCCACAGGTCGCTGGGCACACACGGCCGGAGTTGTCAGTGCTCCAACAGCTCTTTTGAACCCCACCTTTAGCTTGATCTGCAGAAGAGCAGAAGCACAGTTCGATCGGCTGGAGGAAAACAGGGAATCAGAGGAGCTGCCCCTCTTTCTGGCTGAGTAATATTCCATGGCTTTTAGGGAAAGGTGTCAAACCATGTTCCAGGGACTGGGAGAAAGGGGCCAGAGGGGTACCCGGGGCCTGCACTAGCTGCTGTGGGTGAGGGAAGAGAACCCTTTTTGCCTTTGAACGACACTTCACGGGGACAGAAACTGCTCATGACTTCGGGCCAAAATGCGTGAAGAATGAACCCTGGGAACCAAGCCACGCGTTTGTTTCCTCCAGAAACCCGTCCACGATAACGGTGACACGCCATGGCTCCAGCAGGGAAAAGGAAGCCGAGCAACACGACGCAAAACCAGGATTTTGGCTACTCTGAAGCACCGCCCGGCGTTGCCCTCGTTGTTTTGCGGAGGAGACGCTCAGTAGGCAAAACACCGCGGGACCGGCCCACACTCCCGCCGGCCCGGAGCCCCAGCTCCTGTGCTGCCCTTGTGCTGCCGCTTCTGCTCCGGCCCCGGCAGGCAGCAGGACGGTACGGGCTGCGGCGGGCGGGACCGGCCCGGCCCCGGGGCGGTGCGAGCGGCGCTCGGCCCCGGCAGGGAGGGGCCGGACCGCCCCTACGCGAGGAGCCGCCGCCGTCGCGGTCGCGGCGGGAGAGGTGACAAGCCGCCGCTGCGCGGAGCCGCCTCCGCCCGGGTGGGAGAACCGGGTGTCCCCTGCTCCGCGCCCCGCTCCGAGGTAAGGCAACCGCCCGCGCCGCCTCCAGGTCCCCCCGCGCCGCCGCCAGCCCAGCCCTGCCCCGGGGCTGCTGCGGGGCCAGGGCGCGGGGACAGCCCGTGTCCTCTCGCCGCGGGGCCGGGCCGCGCGGGGACGTGGCGGGTGCGCGGCGGTGGCGGCGGGTCCTTGTCGTGCCCGGCGCCCCGCGGAGGAGCCGCGGCGGCGATGCCGCCGGTCCCGGGGGAGCCTGACGGCGGCGGCGGCCCGCGCCGCCTCCCTGCGCGGGGAGCTGCCGCCGCTGCCCGTCCCGCCACACCTGGTCCCTCGGTCCCTCCTGCCGCCGCCGCCCCGCCGCCGAGGGCGCAGGAAGGCGCCCCGAGCCCCCAGCAGCTCGGGTGCCCCCTGCCCCCGCCGCTCGCCTCCCTTTCGTTTTCCGAGGGGAGCCGCCGCGGCGTGGGACGGGGCGGGAGGCGGCGGGCGCTGCTGCCGGGCCGTCGCGTCTGGTTCAGCGGTGATTTATGGTTTTGTTAACTCAGCATTTGGCACGGGGTCCGAGCGGGGAGAGCGGCGAGCGGGAGTCATAACTTTGTGTTACTTCTGGAAGGGAAATGGAAAGGGCCCTGTGGGGCCGTGGCCGCCCCAGCGGCTTCCTCCAAACCCTCCCTCCCCGCTCCATGCCCGCCCGCTCCAGCCCTGCGGCCGGGGGCTCGCTGAGTCCAGCAGGGAATAGCGCTGGGCAGACTGGGGGTCTGTGGGGGGGCATGACACGGGATTGTCACCCGTGAAGGTGAGTGTGACAGGGGGAAAAAACTGTCAGAAAGGAAATGTTTTTGTTACTACTAGTTTTGTGTGGAAACACGATATATTTATTCCTTGTACGTACGTGTATTTGTCTACATATACACAGAACGTACACACGTATTTTCTGAGCTATGAGAACATTGCCTATAGGCTTCTGTTTCCAGATGTTTTGCTTTCTGTTTCTTTTGGGCATATTTGCATTTCTGCTGGAAGGAGAACAGGCAGCAGTAACGTGGCTGAATATGTATTTGAACAGTAGCATGGAACAACTTGTGTGCCTTTAATTCAGCTGCAGAGGATATCCATGTGGGATTAATATACTTAAGTGATCATGTCACACTGACGTATCTTGTTCAGACTTGTAGATTTTTAAAGTAGTGTGGACTTGTAGGTAGTGGTGGAAGTGTAATTAATTTTAAACATGTGACTTGGCCTAGTATGTATGATTTTAACATGGTATTCGTACCTTGGTAAATATGCATAGATTTAACCATCTGTCCTGTATTTTCCCTTTGTGCGTGCACGTACCATACTGCACAAATGAAAAAGGTACCTGTGGTAGGCTTTCGGGCCAAATACATATTTAAACTCTTCTGGGAAATGCTCTAAAGTTACTCTCAAGGAAAACATCTTTCATACAGTTTTTGAGTATGTTTAAAATAAATAAATAATAATAAAAAAAGATGGTCCAGCAGCATCAATTATATCAAATATGTCAATTTGTAACTTGTATTTGGTATTAATACTATTTGCATTCATCCAGTATAGCTGATACTGCTGCTGGAAGGCATGTAATTTTTCTTGCTATGGACAAGGCCCTTTTGTGTGGCATCAATCTCATATTTTTAGAGGGTGCATGAACCCCTGGGTAGACCCCTGCAGTTTTTCTCTCCCTGTGGTGAGAGAAAAGTAGTGCTGGGGTGCCAGCTAGTGTTGCTCAATTGGATATCATAGCAACAGAACTTCTGACACAGGCTGGAGCTCCCAGTTGGGGCACATCAGTCTTTGGCACCTGCCATAGTTGCTGGCTGGCGTATGCTATGGCTGATCTACATGTGAGTGAAATTTGGAATAGCAGTGGGCCACAGTGGTGTTTTGCACTAGTGTAAGGGTGTGTTTGTCTGTCTGTGCAAGGTAACCTGCAGCACAGTGCCTGTACAGTAATGTTTTCCTGCAGCTGAAGAGATGGGCTGTTTTGTTGAGGTATCCCTGCTGTCACCACAGGAGTGGTACTTCTGCATTGTGCAGATAGGTGGGTGGATGACATAACATGTCACTTCAACATACTTTCCCTCTGCAACTTATCTCCTTTATTATTTACGGCCCCCCCTCTGAAGAAATGGCCTGGTTTTAGTCCACAGAAAACCTGCCAAAATCTCAAATCTTTGGCATTGGTATGTTTGGGTTTGTGATGATGAAATCTTCATTTGAGCATCATTTTCTTAAATTTGGCTTTTACAGAATAACAGTTGTCATAAGAAGATTAAAAATAAAGTCTACTTGCTGCTAACACTTGGTGGGTGAAATTTCCATCTCTTATACTCCAGATGCTCTGCAGTTTCTCTGCTGGTTGCAGAATGTCTAGAATTGTAGTGTGCAATACTAAACAGACTACTTTTTCTTCTAACCTAGGAATTCTTAAACTGTGGTATACCTGCCATAGCAAAAGTAGTACATGAATCCTGCCACCAGTGGCACATGACTGCCATGTGGAGAACCTTCTTAGTCTTACTTTTCTTTGGGTTAAAAGCTTAGTTACAAGACACTGGAAAAAGTTCTGTTAACAATTTATGTTAGGAAGGAAAAAAAGCGTATTAAATTGGTATTCCCATTGCTGCCTGATGGTGTTAGATTTTTTGCATCCTATGGGTAGTTCTTGGAATCTCAGTAACACTGCATGATTATTTTACTCCTTAAGCTGCTGAGTAAAATTATAGAGCCTAATTTATTTTTAGATTTGGCATGTCCACACTGAAACTCATGCCATGCAAGGTGAATGAACAGTTTGCTTGTTTATATTGCCTTCACTCCCCTCACCCCCCTTTTAATAGGCACTCACAGGTCTTGCTGTAACTCTGCTGGAAGGTTTCAGAATTTGGTCCAACTTGACAATAAAAATAGAAATAAAGAACCACGAACCATATTAAACTTGTTATCAAAGAAGGTATTTTCGTGCTGTCAGTCATCAGGGTAGAAATCTCACTCACATGGCTCCAGCCAGTCCTACAATCACATTTATTGCTCTTCTGTAATTTTTTTTTTCTGACAGTTTATTGTTAGCTCTCTGTGGCTGAAGTACGCAGGGCAGATGTGAACATGCTCCCTTCCTCTTTGAAGAATTACAAAGTAACCTAGTTGGCTTCCAGATCACACTGTATCTTTCTTCATGTCCCTCTATCTTAATTCAGACTTTTCAGTCTACTTATTATTCCTTTCCAGAGGTCTTTTAGCAATTGAATCTTTGCTGGATCACTTTTCCCCTGATGAATTATTATTTATTTCCTTAGAGGCATCCAAGAGATAAAATGACTGATGGATTATTTTTTTCTCCTTCCCATTACCTTACTTCAGTATTCTCCCACGTTCATTTGCAAGCAGAGCTACTTAGAAAATGTTCATTAAAATGTCATTGAAGTGAAAGTCAGGCAGAGTGTTAATCCAAAATGCTTTTCAGTTTCAAGTCCCTCATTTCTGGTGAATAAACCTTTGAAAACAAAAACAATTTCTTTCTTTTCTGCTGCTGCTACTTCCCCTGTGCGTTTTGCTGTCTTGATCATTGTGGTCGGATTATTTATGATAACTGGGTCTGACACAATTGATTCGCTTGTGACTTTGGAGAAACACAGTATCAAAACACTCAACTAACTTTGGAATAAAAGTGTATGGCTCAATCAACTACAGGAGGAGTAGACCTCTTCAAAAATCTTACTATTGAAGAACTCAACAGTTTCTCTTGCCTTGCAGCTACACACCAATGTTTTTAGCTCACATCGAGTGACTAATGGCGATCATGACTGTCAGGGACCATTCCTCTGCGGAGCCCAAAGTAGCCCTGTTGCTGCCCAGGGCTGGGGCCACAGAGAGCTGTAAGATTGCAGGTAGGTGTTTGAGCACCGTGAAGATGCAGCCCAGAAGATGGGAGGATAATGGTGTGCAGCTGTGTTACTGGGGAAGGACATAACACATTCTGGAGTAATCAGATTTCTGAGATTGGAAGGCTTCATGGGCTGCCTGCAGTGCACTGGGGACGCAGATCACTCTTTGTCTAGATAGAGCTGAGGCAGCAATGCTGTTATTGAGTAGCATTTCACTATGAAAGTATAATGTCAGTGTAAAGTCCAGAAATACTTCTGACCTATGACCCGTTGGGATCATGTATCTTAAAGCAACAAAACCAGGGTCTGTCTGTCTGCAAACTCTTGACTGTTTTCCTCTGCTCACCACTGAATTCCAGGTTTAGGTTTGACTTCCCCTACTCCTCCTTGTTTGGGTGGCTACAGCTGTTTGTAATGAAGGGTAAATAGGTCTGTTGTGTCTCCACATTGGGAAAATTTGAGACTGTTTCTAGCTGATTCACCTGATGGTTTGACACTGATATTAGAACGCAGTGTATACAGAAATTGAGCTTTGTAGGTCTTTACAGGGGAAGGATCAAGTGATGGGGGAGCAGCTTCCCACTGCTGCCTGTTTCTCCATTGCCCTTAGTTTATCCAGGAAGGACCCAAACTGTTCATAATATTTTTGTGGTTCTTTTTGAGGTGTCCCCCCCTCCCTGGTGTGAGACAAATATTTCATGCCTGATGGTATCAAAAAGGAGGTCTGGGAGGTTGACTATATATCAGCCCATACCTCCTCTGACAGAAGATAATTTATAGTATGGGAAGATCCCTCTCCTCTCTAAAGTTTGGTGTCCCTGGTCTATAGCACTACGCTTATTTAAGTGCACCAACAGTTTGCTTTATTACTTATCTTTTTCATGAACAGGGGACTTGGCACTAGCCAGTGGTTGCTCAGGACAGTATATCCATGGTGAGTTTCTTCAGCAATGGTAGGACTGTCGTATTTTCAAGGAGAAAGAAGACTTCCATTTTGTTAATGATTTAAGACTGGAAGGAGTACGGATTGAATTCACAGGTCTCAGAGAGAAAAAAAAGACACCCTGTTTTAAGGTGCTACCATGTCTAAATGTGCTCGACTTGAGCAGTGTAAGCTGGCTGTTGGTGGATGTGAGCGAGGCGTGTTTTTGTTTCGTGAGGGGGCTTTCCAAGTGAGCAAAAGGTTTTCACAAAGTAGAGTATTTACTTGCTGTCCAGTATGTCTGTATGGACATCATAGGCCCTGATCATGGAAGGCCCTATCATAGGCTTTGATGCATTAGTTATTTCAGCATTTACCTGCCATTCTCTTTGGGAATTTCTGTCCTATGTGTGTGTATGGTGAGATACCAAAAACAGGGTGATTTTTGGAGTGTCTTACTGCAGTAGTGGTTGTCAGGAGTTGACTGTGGTTTTGATCACTACTAATATGTGAGCCCTTGCCCTGCTGTTGTTTGCAAGTGCTAAAAGATTTTGGAGTTTCTCACTCTTTGCTCTGCTGAGGCTTTCACTTGCTTGAAACAGGCGCTGCTCCTTCTGTAACTGCAATAGTGTTGTGATATCCATAATGTTCAACTCCTCTGTCAAGCATTAGGTCAAAAATATGATCAGCTCTGCAGGTGGGACCAGATGTGACCTGTGAAGGTGCCAAGGGGACTATGAGGAAACTGGCATTTTATTAAAAAACAGAAGAATGTGAGTTTGGGGGACTTTAGCATGTTCAACCTTGTCAATATATCCGTTGGAATTCCCAAGATTGATAATTCTGGGACATTTTGCTACCTTCTATTGCAAGATATTAATGCTAGCCTTCTTCAAACTGTTTGTTTATTGTAATTTTTAAGTGAATAAATGTTAGCTTTGGCTTTTCAGGTTAATGAAATCTAATAAAAGTTCCTTACTATAGGTACCTTAGATTTAATGTTTACAAAACAGGTGAATTAAGTACTACTTCTGTCTGCTTGTGCCTGGGGTTTGGACTCTGTATTCTGAGAAGGGGGAAAAAAAGACATGGGATGATATATATGTCATCTAGACATCTCTGGGTGATGCAATGTACATCAGGTATTTCACTCTTGGGATTGTGTCTTGCCTGTTGGCAGTTTAGAGGTATGTCTTATGTTACTCAATTCGTTCATTTAATTTCATAATGCTTTATGCTCTTTGCTTCCTGTTTGTGGTGGAGTGTATTTCTGCTGCTACCTGCAGCAGAAAGTATCTGATTTCACTGTTTCTTTTCGTAATTCTTTGAAAAGCCCATTCCATTTTGTACCATGGCAGATGAAGTGGGCTGTGTCATTCACATTGCTGGGTGCTACAGAAGAGGTTGTGATTCTTTTTGGAGGTGTAAGCTGTTGAATCCTGGGAATAGTTAGAACTGGATATGCCTCCTATGGGAGCAGTGGTGAGTGTGGACAGGAAGGATGAAGGCATAATGGTAAGATTAAAGCACATTCTCTCAGAAGGAGGTAGTGTCGGTGGCTTCAGTCAATCTTTTTTTTTTTTTTTTTTTAAATAACCTGTCCTTGCTGTTGTGAATTAGAGGAAGGGAGAAGAAAAATCTATCCACTTCCTGAGCTGTAAAGAGGCCTCTTGACTAATGGTATGGCAATAACTGGAGGCCAGAGATGGGTGGAGCTCGGTACTCCTGCCTCACGAAGCAGCAGAGCAGTTTGGTCATCTGAATTGTGTTGATGGCCTTGGGGCTGACAGGAGGATTATTACAGCACCGTTCTTGCTTTCTAAAAGGCTTACATCATTTTTCTTTACAAATTTCAAAGATGACTGAAGTGTTTTTTCTTATGTGATACCAGCAGTTCCAAACCTGCTAGAGTTGATCCCTGCTGCTGCTGAGTCCCTGATGGAGTTTGCTGCTGGAAACAAACTGGGATGGGGGAAAATGTGAGTCAGTGCAGAACTGTGCAGAAGGCTTTTAAGATTGAGATGATGAATTTTCTATACAGGAGGAATAACTTGAAACTGCTGTAGTTCCACTTAGCTTACTCCCGCAAGATTTTGTCAGTGGTTTCTTAGTTTCATATTGCTTTCTGCATAATAGACTGAAGCAGAATGAACGGGATATCTTTAAAAGTTAGGTTTTTTGGTTGGTAGGTTGTTTGTTGTTTTTGTTTTTGTGGGTTTTTTTGAGCTGCCAGTACTTTGGAAGTTACCTTGTCTCAAAAGGAAATCTTAGGAGATGGCTATAATTAGAAGCATCTGCATGAAATTTTGGGCTCTTTGAAGGACCTATAAAGAACTCTTATAGATAAGCACAGGTAACTTCATTTTTTATTGTTAGGTGGCTTGGCATGTCTTTGTAAAATGAAGGTGCATTCACTATGCAAAATACCTGAGAGTATTGAAATAGAAAGGTCTAAAATTCTGTGGACATTTCTGTACAGGATCCAGAGCTTTTAACCTATCCCTTCTGTCAGCAGTACAAAGAGGAATCAAAAGAAGTAAATGCAAAACGTCTGAGTGATAGTCCCTTATACATGCTGCCAATAGTAAAGGGAAAAGAAAGCTAGAAGTCTCTGTAGTTAATCCATTATGAATTGAGCAAATGGTCACAGTTTTTGTTAAAGGCACTTCTAGGTCAGATGAAGTCCTGTTGCCATGTCTAGATCCAGTGAGGAGCTACTTCTATGAACAGGGGTCTAGGTTGAGGGAACTAGGCTTCTTTAGTTGGATGGAAAGTAGGGTAAGGGACAGTCCAGTAGCTGTTTACAGCTACTAGAGGATGATTATGAAGACAATAGGACCAAACTCTACTTAGTAGTGCCAGATGACAGCAAGGGACCTTGACAACAAATTGTTTCTTTGGAGATTCAGGTTGGATGTTAGGAAAATCTTGTTACTAGGAGAGTAGTGCAGCACAGCAGCAGATCATCCAGAGAACCAAGTATCTGCCCTCTGAGCTTTTCAGAACTCACCAAGGCAAAGCCACTCTTGATGATAGTTTTCTCTTGAGTCAGAGGCTGGAAACCCTGAGGTTTCTTACAACCAAAGTTTCAAGTAGACTTGGCTCAAGTGAAGAATTTTTTAGACAACTTTGGATTGAGCTGACCAGCTACTGTGGGATGCCTGGTGGTAAATTTAATTTCATGTCCTCAATACAGCTTTTGTAGTTCATACAATAATGATTCAGTGAACTGTACTGAGATTAGTATTGTTGACCAAAGTATTCATGACCTGAGGACCAGCAGAATGTTTTTGTCCACGGGTTTCTTTTGGTCTCACCTGTCCCAGAGGGAAGGGGCAGAACTCTGATGGTTAATAATGCCCAAACAGGCAAACCCATGGGTCAGCTGAAAATAGCTTCAGGGGATGAGGTAGCACTACAATTGCCAAGAGGGCAGGTGGTCTGCAGTGAAATTTTACTTATGATCTTAAGTTCATAAGACTACATACCCTACAGCAAAAAAGCTGTGTAATCTTTATCTTTTTCTCTGCAGACCCCTTTGCTTAGTACTACCTTTAAGTAAACCAAAGGTAGCAGACAGGATACCTTCTATTCTTGTTTTGGCTCCACTAATATGTATTAGTGGCCATATTTTATCATTATTAGAATTGGTATGAGGGGGAATAGCCAAATGAATGGCTTTGTCAATTTATAACACTTTTTTTTTTTTTGAGAGCAAGGAAGAGGAGAGTCAAATAAAAATTCAGAAGAGATGAAGTACACTGTGTTAGAAAGCTGGATGCTATCCCCTTACAGGCATTTCCCTACAAATAAACTCTCCCTTCCATCTTTGAATCTCTGGTGAATGAAGCCCTGTATGCATTTTGATTTTTGAGGCATTCTTTCTGTAATTTACTTACTTTTTTCTGGGATTAAATATTAATGTGCACTACTTGAAACATGCTGTCTTCAGAGGTCATGCTTTTGGATGCCATTTTATCCCACACAGTGCTTCTGCTAGAGGACCTTGTTTCTTGCTCTTCATTACTTGTACTTGTTTACTTATTTTTTTCAGAGTGAAAACAATTCTTGTTTCTCTTTGTATGTACAGCTACTTATTTCTTGGTTTCTGTTACATGACATTAGGGAAACTGAAGATTCATGTCCATGTATGTAGTATTATGTGGCAGAGTAATTAGGTGAAGATCCACGTGTAATGTTTAAAAGCATTATACACCAAAGTATTTCTGACACTTCACAGTAGTGAAGAGAGCAAGCTGAAACAAAGCAACCTGTTTTGAGGTACAAATGGAAATTTGGTGCAAAACTCATGACTGAATGCATGTAAGTCTGATGTTTAAAGAAAAGCTGGCTTGTATGAACACACACACAGACTTCACAAAACAGAGCTGCCTGCTAACCAAAAGACTACTTGCTTGCCAACAGTTCACTTGGCATAGCTTTCTCCTACCTGTCATCCATACTTCACAGAAAGAAATAGAACCCTGTACTTTTATAGTCCAGGCCTTCTCTTCTTGCCAAAGTAATGCTTTGTTAATTATATGGAGTCCTCTGCTCTTACATGTGCAGGTTATTAATTGCTGTAAAGGGGTGAGGGATTGAATCCTACTCTTACTGATTTTAAAAAACAAAAATTATCCAGTTGGCTCATGTTTGCTGTAAAGTTTCCTGGAGCCTATTTTCTCTACTTACAGTGGAGATTGCTTGCTGATTTTCCTGCTTGCCCCTGAGCGTATACCCTACAGACTCAGGCTGTTAAGTGGCAGCTTGTAAGGAAATGGGAGGCAGCATCACCTGTTAAATAGCGTTGGGTTGTTTTACACCTGTATTGCAGTAGTGTGCAAAAACAATAGGGTAATTTTAATGAATTAGAAAGAGTGAGTTGAATTATTTTTGTGCTAATTGAAGATGGGAAAATTCAAAATGTAGCTTAGTTTCAGTGGCATCTTTTTCCCTTCGGGTTTATAATGGAGTAATAAAATAGAGCTTCTGGATTTAAAGGATAATTAGAGATTCTCATTACATCACTGGTTGGAAGATGTATTATTTGGAGGCATTGCTGGAATTACATGCAGGATTTCGAATACAATTGAGGTTGATAACTGAAGCTTCATAGAAGATTTTAAAAATATTTGTTTTACCTGCAGAAAACTTAATTGGAATACATCTCTCATGTAGTTATGTGAAGTATTAATTTTGGTCATTTAGGAACTTTTTGAAGGACAAATCTTGCTCCTGTGTCTTCCCAGTAGGTTGGAAACCCACAAGATAAGGGGCAGAAGTCTAATATATGTATCCTTCCACCTATGCTCCTTGAAACACAAGAGGGTTTTACTATGCTCACGTGACTTTGTGGCTGAGGTTAGTAGGTTTTATGAAAAGGTGATTTATCAAATGGTTTCCTCCTGTTGTGGGTTCGAATAGGAACTACTCCAAATTTGAGGCCAGAACAATGGCTATGGAGGAAATTAGTCATGGAAGGATCTGTGGAGGAAGGAGCATGTTTTTATCAGCAACAGAAGAACTTCTCAACACATGGGAGTCTTACTAAAGATGACTTATGCATCTGAGTAGTGACGATTTACACCTTCATATTGTTTCCAATTGAGTTTTTAAGACTTAAAGGTACAACATGTGTTTTCTTCTTAATTTGACACATTTGGAAAATATTCTTCATAACCACTTGGTTTCAAAATACATTTTTATGAAGGCTTAAGCATTTGGTGTTTATTTCAACCAAAGTCAAAGGCTTTGGAGGCTTCCTTCAGATAATTCCCTCGTTGCGGTAGATATTGTACAAACTAGGGGGCCATGAATTCAGTTAGCAAAGAGAAGGATTTATCTTGAATTTATGATACGTGTTGCTGGCTAAATTATGCTCATGCTTTCACCCTATGATTCCTTGTGATTTATAAAACATATTCTGAGTAGGGTTCAGCAGCTGAAGGTAAAGGATTTCTCTTTTTTATGTTTTACATTCTGCTAGATGATTTGGGAAGATCTATTCTGAAAAGAATATTTCTGAGGAAATAGTTACATTTTTGGATGGGTAAAAGTACCTAAATATATGGCATCTGAAATGGCACTAGACAATTTTATATCTGGGATGTCTGCGTAGGGCTGGCAGATCTAAGACGTACCAGTAAACCAGTCCTTCCAGCAGTGGCCACTGGAGGCCAACAGGAATTCTCTGGGGTATCTAGGAGGTACTAGATATCTGTGTTTGGATGACTGAAATTTAAATTTTAATGTTTTAACATTTTGGTATTTCAGATGAGCAAACTGCAAACACCTTTTTTACATCTGTCAGGAGAAATAATAGAATCACTTTCCTGAAAAAACTTGCACAGTTCTGTGTTCTAAGAGTAAGACAATTTAAATGCCAATTTATTTTACCTAGCTTGTTATTTTGCCAGTTTATAGTACCTAGCTTATGGGTTATTTTACCAACCTTCCCTCTCCCCGGAAAGGTCCACGTCCAAAATGAAAAAGAAAATCAGGAGGAGAATCCCAGTCCAACTCCTCTTATGTTAATTTGGTGTCAATGAGTTATTCAGAGGAGTAAGGTGTGACTGAGTGCAAGGACTGATGTTCAGTCAGGGGAAAAAAAAGCCCTGGAACATGTTCAGCATAGCTTAGAGAACAAGCTTATGTAGCTTATATAGCAACATAGCTGGAACATGCTTATGGCAAGCTGAGGATTTACACCAAAGCTGTAACTGTACATTGTCAAAATAGAGGTGTCCTTTAGCTATAGGATAATGTCTTCAGTTATTTGAAATTAATTTGAAAATCAAAAGGGCTATTGAGTGCATGTAACTAAAGTGTCTAAATATTTATATTCCTAATAAAGGTTCTTCTGTAGTAAGATTTTATCTCTTACATGTTTAATGAAGGACACGATAGAAGAAGCCTAAATGTGACCATCTCAGGTAACCAGTAGAAAAACACAGATGCTTTTAGGATATGATGGAATCTCTTAGAATAGCTGCTTTGGGATAGGATGAATCACAGCCCACAAATGCCTATTTCTCTTCAGTGACTATAAAGAGAGAGGGGGAGTAAAGTGACTCAGTAAAATGTAGTTGTGTATATTTGGTCAAATATATTTCAAGCTAAATGCATAAGGCTAAAATCCAGAGGCAGCTCAGCCTTCCATGGCACCCAGTATATGTGTCTCAAACACTCAGCAACAAAAGTTTGGTTGGAGTGTACTGCAGTTCTCCTCTGGCTGATGCCTTCATCACCCTTCCCAACTAGAACCACCCTGTGAAGGAATGGTGCACGTGTACTTAGTTTTCATCCTGATGGGGAATCGGTGTCCCACTATAATAAAGTCAGGATGCAGACTGGATGTGTGTCTGAACCCATGTACTTGGATCTCACAATTTAGACATGGCTTAAATTCCTTGTGCAAGCGGCGGAAGGAGAGAGACCATTTGGAAGTCCTTCAGGAGCCACCTTAATTTTGGTAAGATTGATTCCTGACATGTAACTTGAATATTTGCTTGCTTCTGTGGTGTGTTTTCATTTTATATTTCAGAATATATGATGAAAATAGAATAGTCTGGTTTCATTTCTGAGCACAATCTCCAGTTTTCCTAGATTAGGGAGATGTTGGGATGTCTGGGTTCTAGGAAGTTAAAACAGTTGAAAAGCTGGAGTTAAAGTTCTTCTGATAACCCTATTTTTAAAACCAAAATCAGACCAGCCCTTTCAGAACAACATACTTGTTTCCTGTTAGTAACTTGGAATTTTGACATTTGTCTTAATTTTTTTAATCTATAGTGATTTCTACCATCACTTCAGCTCTGATACAGAGATTGAGGTATTTTGCAAATGCTGGCATCAGTGGTATTATGCATGAGTGCCTAGTTTTAAAATCTTGGCAGCTGCTTTGACTTTTCTTTATGCTGTCATTCAGACCATAGCTACCAAGGCTGAATTTTGCTCATAGTAACAGTTGTGGGAAGTTACTAAAGGAAGTGTCTATTACTGACACAGGAAATAGTTTTGCAGTTCTTTTTATCATTGCTGAACTTACCAAAATGTCACTGTTGCCATAGGTCATCTGTGCAAGGCTCAAGATCATCTATCTGTTACACTGAATGTCACTTAAATTGCTTGGTGACTTCAGTGTTAGTGTTACATATGCTCCACACTTCTTGCAAAACTCTCTTTAAATTGACAAGTTTTGTTGTTTCTGGAATTAGACCTAATCACTATGATTCAAGAGTAAAGAAGGAAAAACAACTGTGTGGGTTCTGCATTTTTCAGTTCTCCTCCTCTTTATTACTTCCAAAATTGTCCTTTTCTCCAAAAGTTATATCAACATCATTCAGAAAATTGTGTGTAATAGTCACCTTTAGCAGCATTTTTCCCTTGATTCATTAATTACAGGAGCACGTGAAGCAGAGCAGATGGCATTTTCTGAGTTGGGAATTTACCTTTGTTTGTTATTCTTTGTTGAGTTTGACATCTGAATTTCTCAGCTTCTCTAAGATGATGTTGTTTTGCAATTAAATATATAAAATGGTTGTATAAATCGGCTTGAAAATTGAAATTCTGGCCTTTTTCTTTGTAACCGATGTGGAAAATGAATGGGCGCATGGGCATATCTCCATTTGGAATCAGTCACTTTAGAACAATTAACTCCTCAGTGTACAGAGCAACTATTTTTAAAAATACCTTTTTCTGTAGTGCATGAATTCATACCTTGTTATGACACTACTCAAGTGCCATTTTTGAGAAAGAGCATACATTTTCTCTTGAGCTTTTTGATAGGTCCTAGCTAAAAGGCCCACAAATGGGATGTGATATTTTTTCGGCATTCCCTATTGAGTTGAGGGGCTTCTGATCCTTTGGAGTAAGAGGATCTAAAACATAATAACCCATAATAACGAGGATCTGTGTGGCTGCTAGTTTTGTGGTTTTGGTTCAGGAGTCCTAGGGATGGTATCTGGGAGCACCTCAACCCTGTTTGACTGCAGTTAAAGCTCTACAGTGGTTGAAGACCAGTGTATGCGCTGTGAAGCAGTGGCATTTGAAATAGGATTGTGGAGGCGGTGCTGAACCCTCACCTTTTGAGGGGTTGTGTTAGTGACTTGTCTTGGGTTTGGGGGGTTAGGGGTTGAGGTAACTTGCAAGTTTCCTCCCTCTTTAGAGGCAAACTAACAGACCACGGAAGATCTTGCCACATGTTGGGGTATGTGCATGTGGTCTGTGGAGAGGGTGGATGGCTCCTGGTGGCTCGTGGTGCCTGTGCTGCTTACTCTCCCTTCTCTGGTTTGGGCACCATCTTCCTCTGTGTTGTAACCTTCTGCTTGACCAGATCCAGGATTTCCAGACTCTTGTCTCTTGCGTGTCCTCCTCTCTTTCCCTCTCATTGCTGTCTCTCCCTCTTCTGCTCAGCTTCATGCCATGCTTTGGCCCACTGGCCTTTTCTGACACCCTCTCTGCCGTGTGCTCTCAAGGGCTGGTCTCATGCATGTCCCTGGGGCACCAGCCGAAGGGTCATGAGAGCAACAGGCGAGATTGTCTTCCTGCTGTCAGCTCCAATGTCTGGTCTCTGGCAGATGGGAGCAGCAGTTACAGGGGAAATCCTGCTAATCTCCTGTAACTTGAGCCCATTACATGCTCAGTCGCACTGTGGGGCTGGTGCCTTTCCAGCCGCATGCGGACGGATGGCTGAAGGAGACGGGCACTCACTGCAGAACATTTTCTGAGATTTGCACTGTAGAGGTCAGAAACAAAAACCAAAAAGATGCTGTGAGTCAGCTGAATGCTTGCAGGTTTTAAAGCTTTGTCAAACAGGAAAATATTTTCATATGCATAGCAAAAAAGCAGCCTTGATTTTAACAAAAAAAAAAATCAAACCCCAAACCCAAAAAAAGCAAGGGATCAGCTCTTGCCAAATTTTGAGACTGCCCCAACATGGGCAGAGGAGCCAGTTCCCCCGTAAGTTACAAGGATAGCAGAGGAACATGGTTTTGTCTAGACTAACTCAGAAATGGGCAAACTGTGTCTTGGCAGAAAAGTAAAAAATCCTGCAGCAGATGTCCAGCATGGAAAATTTTAACAAGGGCAGCTCGAGTTTGGCAAAGTCGAAAGAATGTGGAAAATCCTGACAAGATGCACCAAGCCATCTTAATAATGGATGGAGTTACCACCCTTGTCCCCAGGGTCTCTTGAACCCACTAGAATCAACTATTTGTGTGTTTGGGGTTTTTTTTGGGGGGGGGGCAGAGGCAGGGGCGTTGTTTGGGATTTTTTATATAGGGCAGAATAGAGCAGAATGGAGGGGGTGATTGAATAGAAAACAAGGGCTGGCTGGCAGGAGTCTTCTCAGCAGGAGCATGTTTCATCCATGCCTGGAAGGGGAGGGTTTTCACAAATTGGGTGGGAGATGGTGGAGCCCAAAGGAGAGTTGTTGCTTACAGGATAGAGGAATAATGGATTTTTGGGAAGCTGTGTTTATAATATGCAAAATAGTCCATAGGAAACAATGGGGCCTTGGGACAGAGCTACCAGTGAATGAGAGCTTTGTTTTCCTCTTGTCTATTCATATTTCTAAACTTTTAGTGGCATTTTAGACACGTTTTGCACATTTTTTTTGTGTAATGGCTTGAATTGCCTAAACTGCTGTCTAAAGTAGTGTTGCACTGCAATCTTTATCCCCTTCTGGATAAAGACTGACTTTCAGCTTTAAGTTCCTTTCTGTATTTTTCTTAATTGCAGCTCTTATTCAAAAATCCTTGGCTGCTTTGTTCTCGTGTTTTAAAACTTTAGTAAAATTTGTGGGAGAACTGATTGACAGCAGACCTTGCGTAACAAGTGTGTCGAGTTGCCCACAGCTTGACTTGAAAATGGCAACTGGTATCATAGTCCTTATGCCAGAACCTTGATACAAATGAACATTAGTTGCAAGCTAATTGCACGAACTGCAGTTTAGATGCTGCTGACGTGAATTGTCTGCTGCTGATATGAATTAAAGCACCATCATTTGGATGATGTTTTCATTGAGAAGCATCCCATACCTGCAGTCCCCAACAACCAGTCTGAAATATTCAGAAAGATGTTACGCTTGTATTGCAGTTAATTGCAGGTGCTGCACATAAGATTATGCAGTATTAAAATGAGAATATTACTGCGTGAATTGGAGTGTGTTTTGGCTGCACATTATGGTTTGATATATTATGGTGCACAGCTCACCTTTACAGCCAAAACAGCATCACTGCAGTTTTGCAGTTTCAGAAACATTGTTTGTGCACGCATTTACAATTAGCAAAAGCCTTGAAAATCCTTGTGCAAGAAATGGTATAGCTGCTGTTGCAGTGGAGGGGAAGGGAGTTGTTTGTTTTTGCAGAGTATGTTATTTCGTGGAGGTATCGCTTTACCTCACCAGTAAAACTCCTTCCCTGCGCGAGGGAAATTCCTGGTTCATTGGTATGGATGCATTGTTTTTACACATTAGAAGTGCTGTGTTGCCGTGTCAATCATCCCTTTAGGATCAGTTTAAGAGCAGTAGGGCTGACGAAGCTGGGTGTGATTGGCTACCATATGCTGGGAGGGCTCTGTGAGAAGGAAGGGCTGCAGTCTTTCAGCAACAGAGTTTAGGCTGTGTCTTTGCTTCATCATCTGAGGAAAAATCCCCAGATAAGGCACAAGGCTTTCCGAGGAAAAAAAAAAAAAATTACAGGCTGCTCATCGTTCACGTGAGAATTAGTTACCATGATGCGATGGGAAAGATATGGCTGTTTGTTTATATCAGATGTTCCTGTTGACGTTGGGAATGTGTTGAATAGACAGGGCTAAACAAGGTAGGAGGATCCTTGTCTTTTATCGAATGTTTAAAGAGTTTGCTGCAGTATGCTGCATACTGTATGTGTTGCTTGGGGGAGTCGGGGAAACAGTGCTACTCTGGTGAATAGATTCTGTTTGGGTGCAATAGGTGGACTTTATGGTCACTTGTTTTCGAAGGGTATTAATTTCCAGTGTAAATAGCTCTCTTCAGAAATAGAACATGAGCATATGCATATTAACACAAGTAAAAAAAGAAATAGGTCAGTATGTTTCAGAAATGCTGCTACCCTAATTGGATTTTTAGCTGGGTTGTTGTCTGGAAGTGCTGCCTAGCTTTAAGAAGGAGAAGGAGTCAGCCTGGAAATCTGTGAAGTTTATAGCAGCTATGTTTGAAGATTTAGCTGAATTAGACTGGCTGATCTAAATAATTCCCTATTGGAGGCTTTAACTAAAGCCAAGACTGCCTGTTTTAGACTTTAAGGAGCCATACAACGATAGTACAGTATTTTACCCTGTTGTAAAAGTATGGGCATTTTTGACTGCACTGTGATTCCTTGTGGTCTTGAAGGAAAGCTGGAAGAGTTTTTCATATTGTAGTTTAGCTAAGTGTTTCCCCTGTCCTTTCCAGGTCTTTGTCTTAGCAGCAAAACAGAACCTGTACATGAAAGGAAGGAAAACAAGGTTAATAATATGTGCTGCAATTATCTGATCTTTATACATTTTTAATGAGAGAACACACAGCTAGCAGAATAATTTAATGAGCAGGCTGGCTTTTAGAGCAATGATTTCACTGTGCTAAGGCGTACCAACTTTCTTGCAGGGGAGGAGCCTCAAGGAGGAATGGTTAAGATTTATGTTAAATGCTCTGGAGAGAAGGAAGAGATGTTTAGGCAGAAGTCTGTGAAATTCTGGAAGAATAGTGTAGTTATTAGCTATTATTATTTGTTAGATGGAAAGCAAACTTTACCATCGTGTTGCAGGAGGGATCTGAGAACATTTCCTTATCCTGGGATGTGATGAAGCCTCTTCAACTTTCTCAGACTGCCATATGCATTGATAGTGCTCAATACCTTTCAGGATTTCACCCAGTTAGCGACCTGAATTAACATGCTGACTTCAGCTGAATTATAGAAGCATCGTTTATATGTACAGTATGTAGTAGAGTTTTTAGTTTTTTCTTTTTTCTAAGACTAACAGTTGGTGAGACAGCAAGAAAATGTTGTCATCTTATTTCTCCTGTAACAGCCATGAACCTTGCATGTAGGTGTATCTATTCAAATAGGACATTGGTAGGAAAAAGAAAAGTGTATGAACCGAGGAAGACTAAAGATCAATGTCTTAAAGAGAAATTAGGTAAAAGGATGTTTTACTGCCTAGAAAACCTTTCATTGATGTAATTTTGGGGAAAGCTTCAAGACTTCTTTTATCCTAGGAATGAGTTACACTAGTTTTAAAAGTATTGCATTAAGTAGGCCCTTCTAGACCAACTGTCCATCGCCTCTCTTGTTTTTCAAGGAGAAGTACAGGACAAGTGCTCAGAACGGCCGATGTCACCTCCTGACTCCTCACAACTGACTTTGCTCAGAGGAGGTTGATACAACTTCCCTGCTCCCTGGCCAGGTACTTGCTGAAGGCCTGCAGCAAGGTTGTTGACATGTATTCAGTTCATGAGCTGGTCATTTTTGAATGCTACATCTTCTAAATAAAATCAGCCTCATTTCTTCTGAGAATTTCAGGCTTTGCTAACGAGGAGAACACATGTCAGGATGCAGAGCGTTATTATTATAAATCCATAGGATATGGATAAGTATATTTAGCTGTCTATCACTATTGATGCTTAAATGTGTTGTTTGTGTGCACTCTGTTAAGCTTGTGAAGCAAAGACTAATAATTAGAAGCAAGTGATATAATCTTTTTCAAGCTATAAAATGTGAGGCAAACAAACAATTTTTGAAAATAAAACAATTTTCACACAAAGCTTTCAGAGAAAACTTTTCAGTCTCCTGTTTTGAGGCAGTCTCTTACTTTCAAATGGTTTAAGTGGCTGTTTTTCATACCTTGGAGATCAAAATATATAGAGTTATTCTTTTTATGCCTGAATACCAAAGTACAAATTTGCAGTCATCACTCAGACAAATAGTTTGAGTCAAACTACTGACAGACAATCAAGTGACAGAAGGATTTTAAAAAATACTTCCTGATTAAGGCGTATATACAGTAGTACTTTACATGGATAGGTAAGTGAACCTTCATCTTGGAGGGTAGAGGTAGTAGTAAACATTCTGTATTTACATCTATTATGTAAATAGTTGATGTCAAAAGTGTTTTGGACCACATTCTGATACCTCTTTTCATTTAGCTTAATTGCTCTGTGGATTTCGTCAGAGCTATTAGTGTGATAACGTCTTACTGTGTGCAGTCTGTCTGTTTTCAAGGAATAATTACTTTGTTTAGAATTAGTCTCTTCATTTTTCCAAGGTAGAATTTTCTAATGAAGGTCCTGAAGTATAGTGCTTGACTATAGAGTGTTTATAAAGTCAAATCAAGTTCTTAGTTTGTAAGTGTATATTTTACAGAAATGTAAGATAATTGTGTGCTACAATTTATTTTCTTTTTCTAAGCAAGAAAAATGGCTCAATGTTACGTGGGATTTCAGGCACTCAGGTCTCACCTCTACTGTGAATTTATCTTCTGTGTTGCTCACAAGTATGTTAGGAATAGTCTGTGCTGTGTTTATTTGTAAAAGCTCTGTAAAATATTCAGGTTTTACAGCATTGAGAGATGAGAAAAAGACTTAGTGTTCAATTAGAATTCCTTACTAATGATTTTGCATACAGTTTTAATTTTCTAAATCATTAGACACATTCCTAAGATTTAAATTTCATGTGATAGCTATTAGTGATACCTTGACTCCTAATGTTACTAGAAATTTCTGACTTGGAGGATTTTTTTTTTCCTCTTCCAGGCAAGAAACACCGTTTTTTAAGCCAAATTATTTTTTCACTTTTTTTATGCATATTACTGTTACAAAATTATAGCAAAAGAGAATGAAATCACTTGCTTTAAAACTTACTAGTATGTATTTTCTTTTTAAAAGCTTTGATTGGGAAGCTAATTTGATATGTTTAATACAATGTGTTATGGTTAACTAATGTGAACCAGTGCTATGTAACTGGTCTGTAAACAGGCTGAAACTATAGCCTGAGGAATATAAAACTAATTTCAAGAGAGTGTCAGTGCTGAAAACTAGTTCAAATAATAGCAGTATTAACTGCTTGACTAATTAAACTAATCTTCTTATACATTATTAGCAAATGCAGTGACAGTTGTTGGTTATTGATATACGGAGTCTTCTTTTTAAAAAGTCTTCTTTTAGAAGAAAACTTTTTGGCTCTATTTGGAATAGAGAGTACATGAGGGGAAAAAAGTTATGCAGCCCCTTTCTAGAATCTGCCAACTTTTTCATTTCCACATTTTTTTATTATTCTTTTGTAATAAGGCCGTTGAAACACCAAGCTCTCCCTCCAATAATGTCAAGTTCTTAGTTCAATATTTCAAGCATGCTAAAAAAGGAAAACTTCAGGGATGTGAAAATTGAAGAGCATACCTAACAGGGGATTCAATGCAACATCCTTATAACTGACACAAAGAAATACTAATTTATAGAGGACTCTGTGCTACTGATGATTACTAAAGCTGTTGAGAACTGCCAGTGTGCAACTTGCTGCTTCCTCAGAAGACTTGCAGGATTCCTGGAGTCTTAAGTCTGGGAAAAGACCTGGGGGGCTTGTGATACGTGAAACTTTGCCAGTTAGAAGCGCTCTGCTGTAAACAAATTGATAAACACAGAGGTTCACACTCTTCTTTTAAAATTATTATTTTTCTTTTTTTTAATTTCTCCCCCCCCCTTTTTCTACCTAGATATATGCTGACAGATGCATACGCACATACATAATACATATACACTCATAAAAATGGTTTTTTCATCTTCGTGATTTTTGTAAGACAGAAACAATAGCTAATAAAGACAGTGGGAGGGATTTAGTGGTACAGTCGCTGCATAAAGAAATGGATCCAGAAATAGGAACAGATGGTTCATATCAGAGTCTATTAATTTTTTCTATTTAGATCAATGATTTATTTTTATCAGTTTCTGGGTGGATGATAAACAGCATTTTGGGAAGATTTGGGTGTCGCATATTGCTGAACTCATAAATAGAGACCAGGTCAGTCTGGAAGTTCATGTGCTGTAAAATCTTCTCTCCTACGGGGAGTACAATTCTGCCTTTGACTATAGGCAGAATTAGAGAGTACGAGTAACGAAAAATGCAGAAGTGTTTTCCCTTGGTAGTTTTATGGAAGGAGGAAGCTAGGACTTGGTTAGAGATTTTTTTGTTGTTGTTTTGTTTTGGGTTTTTTGTGGGAATTCTGAAGGCAGCTTTTCAGTATGTTTTTTGTGTTTCATCACTTTTAAGACCTAGACCTCACAAATAATTTAATTTTTTTTTAACCTTCTAGCATTCTTTCCTATCCAGACTGAATACATTTTTCCTTGAGTTTCTGAGGAGTTTAATGTTGTTGGTGCTTTTTTACTAAAATACTCTGTTATATACTTTTCAGATATACCGAATGGTGCAGCCCCCCACCCTCTAATTTCCTGAATCTGTCATGATTTTTGCTCTTTATAGGTATTATGGACAGTGTTTTGAACCTAGCCTAAAACTAACCTAACATTGCCAAGTGGCAAGATTTCCATTACTTTCAAGCACTCAGAAGGATGATTTTTCAATGCAAGATTTCAGCATGTCGGGTCTGTGCCTTGACACTCTCTTTCGGCAGCTCTCTGTGGTACACTCCTCCTGAAATCGAGATGGGGAAAGTAGCTGCCTTGTTGGACAGCAAAGCCCAGTTTTAGTCCATTTTTATCTTTTTTTGGTATTTCCTTCCACTTTTCAGGCTGTCTGCAGTGCTGTTATCAGCAGTTATATGCATTTTTCAAGCTTAAAGCGGTACTGGTTTGTCAGCAGGCACCTCTGGCTGTGCCTCTGGTGGGGCAGGGGGGCTCAGCACTGGCAGGAGTGTACCTCTGCACCCAGTCAATGATTCAGGACTTCAGCACTGTCTCACTCTTATTTACTTGAAAGGCTGCGATAACATATATGAGACTTCCCTGATGGCTGTGTTCACCTGTGGTACAACATCCCCAGCTACAGCCTCTGTCTGCCATGAGGAGACTAATACCAGCTTTCCCACCTTCATCACCTCACCCTGATAGCCAAAACTCAGTGGGGCCTGGGGCAACTCCTCCCACCGGCAAGAGTCTTTTGCAGAGAAGGATGCCGGTGCGTGGGCTGGCGGTGCTGGGGATTGCAGTGCTGCAGTCCTTATTGGCATGCTGAACATGCTCTGACAGCACGGCACGCCGCTGTCCTGGAGTTCTAGTGCTTGTGTTTAAAAACTTTTTTGCTTCATGCGTATTTTTTTACAATTCCATTGTGTATTTTAGTTCCCCTCTGCTTGTCCCCAACTGGGACAAGGTTGTTTTATTGCCCTAATTTTACGGAGCTTCTTGGGGGAGGTCAGGGTGGAGCATGGCTAAAAACCCCAAGATTTTCATTGCCACATTAGAGAAGACATGAAAAGCTTTGAAAGTTGACCCACTGATGTGTTTATAAAGCCAGTGCACTTTCTCTTCTCCCTCCCCGCCCCCCCCTTTTTTTTTTAAAGACCTCATTTAATGCTCAGGACTTTGTGCAGTGAGGCCACTTTCAAAGGCTTTAGTATCCACAGTAGCAGCTCTTTGAAGTAGAGACGCCAGCGGGGAACAAACCATCAGCTTAATCTTTGCTGTAAAAGGTCCTAAGTGGTAAGAAGCCACAACATCCATCTCTAGGGGAGAAGCTGGAGAGCAATACTTGGAACTGAATCCATCACCTGGACCTTGCCCGTGGAGCTGGAAGTCTTTGGACACTTCCATGGGGCATTAGGGGTGCAGTCCCTTTCATCTCTCTGGTTTTCCACTCTTGTTCTGTCCCAACTTCTTTCCCTAGTCTCTTGGAGAGGAGGACACAACAAAAAGACGAAGGAATAAGGCCTGAGAATAAATGTGTTTCTGCAAGGGTTTGTTTGCCTTCCCAAGTTGGTAAATTATTCCTCTGGAATGCAGAGCAGGTGGCACAGTCGCTGGTGTTACCTGCCAGTCCTTGGGTGGCAGTGGGGCATATGTCCGTCCAGTTAGGTCAGACTAGATGGCTTCATGATGGCCCCAGGAGATAAAGCCAGTGCCTTCATGTTCTGAGTATCATCATCTGGAGGTGCCTGTCTCCCTAATGGCACGAGGACGGTGAAGGAGATCATGCTTTTTGGTCGCTAGTGATGCATTTAACTGTTCGAAGCTAGATAGGATGAGTCTGCCACCTGTGAAATCAGTTTGTTTGAAACAGGAGATGAAGGTGTTGAGTTTCTCACAGGAGGGCTTGACGATCAGTGTGCCCCTATGGACCTGTAGCCATCTTTGGTTGCAGAACTGCACTGCTTTTAAGGAGCTACCATCCTGAGGTGGAGAAGGCAGAAGGGTAAGCTGAGGACAGCAGTGTGTGTCTTGACTGGCACATGGCTCAAGTCACCAGGGGTGAGAGGCTTACTGAGGAGGGCTTTCCTTCTCGACCATAGTAGCCAGTGTTGATTCTGGTGACTATTTAAATAATCTGATTTTTAAGCCGAAAAGTTATTTTTTAACTTGTTCGCGTTTTTGACCTTCAGCACGTCACCTGCCATTTAACTTCACCCTTGTGCAGTTTGCTGTATGCAGAGGTAGCTGTCTTTTGTGTGGCTTTCCCACTGGTAAAACACTGAGTGGCCCCCACGTCCTAGTCAAAATTTAGTGGTCCTTGTAATCAGTCTGTATGAATTTCATATTCTTTCTGTTGTCAAAAGCCTCACTGTTGCCTCTTTGTATATGTAAGCCTTTCCGTAGTGCTGATGGTGCTATTGCTGTTCTCTTACTCTTTTATCATTCCAGAGTTACATGCTCCATGACTATACACAGTAGTGTAATTCTTTTCTGTTTTCCTTTGATAGTGCCAAATGTTTTGCTTGCTTTACATTCCATTAACTGCTGAGTATTTGGCAGAAGTCTTCATCGAATTGCCTGTAATGTCCATATGATCTTTCCTCTGTAGCAGTGTCTTGTTTGAACCTAGTGTTGTGTATATACTATTCGTTGCTTGTCTGTTTTTCCCCTCATCTGCATTATTTTTGCCTATCATTATGTTACACTGATGTCATTTTACCATCCAGTGTACTCATTATTATGAGATCCTTTTGTAACTCTTCCCAGTTGGCTTCTGGTATGACTTAGCAAAAATTTTATGTTAACTGCAAACTATCTTATTTTTTATGGTTATGTTGCAAAGCAGAGAAGGTAAGCTGTTGGCAAACTTAATTATGAAAATTACAGTAGATTATTAGAAGTAAAAACATATTTAATCTTGTGAGTTTGTTGGATTTGGGGGCTTTTGTAGAATTTGTTGACTCTGAACGTTTGCTCTGACTTCAGTCTTCATACTGTCTGCAAATGTTTAGCCCTTTTAGCTATCCTTTTAAAATAAATTTCTTTTAACATCCATAAGACCTATGTCATTACAGTAGCTGAGTTCCACAAAAATCATCAGGTTACAAAGATGAGATGATTCATTTGTTTTTATTTTGCTTAATTTTGAGCTTTTAGAATTTGTGTTTTCTAGCTTTTCCTTACCATTGTCAGAACTGTACTCCTTAATAAAAATTGACAGTTGCCTGTAAACACATTTGTAGGTGATAAGGTTTTACGAAATGCACTTGATGTTTTCAGGGTTCCAGTGAAATGGACAAGAGAGAGCTGTGCTGCAGTAGGGTTCTGTAGTGGGTCCTTAAACTTGAGGATTCTTGTCATATGTAAGGTGGTTAGTGGTTTGGGGGTTTTTTCTTGGTTTTTGTTTTGGTTTGGTTTGGTTTTGGGTTTTTTTGTTGTTGTTATTTTGCTTTGTTTGTTTCTTTTTTCTTAAATAGAAATGAAATTAAAACAGACTTAGTAGTAATATTCTGCTTTGATATCTCATCCCTTGTGTCTCCAATCGCCGAAACAATACTTTTCACTTTACAGAAAGATAAATGTGATGATTTTCATCTTTGAATTGCTTCACTTGAAGGTAGAATGATTGTCCTGTAATAGGACTGATGAGCAAGTTTCTACTTTTCTGGTTTAAAAATACTAAAATTTCTGATTTAAAAAGATTAAAATTTTTTGTCTGTGTGGCTGTATTGACTCCAGTGCTGCAGTTAAGAAATTTAGGTTACATTGTGCCTTGTGCATCAACAAGATTGTTCTTTGATTGTTTTCCTGATGGACCTTGTTTGTTTGGTGAAAAAACCTGGGACCTTAATTGTGGATTTCCATTCAGCTTTATAGAACCATAATAATTAAATTTTAAAAAAGCAAACCCACTCTTCATTATGTAAATTGAGTGAACTTTTTCTATAAGAAATCCTAAAAGCATAGAGCTAGAATACCACTGCATCTTTGTTGTCTCTCCCTTTTCTGTATTTTCAGGGTATAACAGTGCCTTTTTTTTTTTTTTTGGTAGCAGACGAGCAGTTCTGTTCAGTTGCTGTAAAGTGGTACCATGGTTACTACTGTTTCAGGTGATGGGCAGAGGGATAAATGTGGAGAAGGGCCTCTCAAGTAGGTTTTCAGGATTTCTAGACTCTACGCATTGTAATAAAGTGTGTATTTCTGTGAAAGGCAAATATTGGTAATATAAACTTTGCAGCCCGTAAAGTTGCAGAGGATTACTGGAGGGCATACTTTTGGGGGGGGGGGGCGGGTTAAAATTTATTTATTTATTTTGGTTTGGTCTGTTGATTTTATGTCTCACCTGCTTTGTCCTGGAAATATTGTATGAAATGGAAAAAAGTCCTATCAAGTGTCAGGGGCCTCAGTGTGTACATAGGCTGAAGGTTAGAAGATGCTAAATCTCTTATTTACAAGCTAAACAAATATTGCATTAAAATGAGGCACATTCAACCCACACATTTAAGTCATTTTTGAAAAGTTGTTTTTGGAATAAAAATATGTGTAAGCATAACAGCAGCAGTCCACTTCTTACGTTTATACATGGACAGTTTTTTGTCTCTGAGTAGTGTTGTTAATGTTACTTATTTGGCCAAATCCAATTTTTTTTTTCCTTTTTTTGCTATTTATTACTTTGTAACACAGTAAATTTGACATTGTCTTTAAAAATAGTGTTGTATATCAAGGTGATATCTGTACGTTGTTAAAGGAAGCTCCTGAATTATGATTTAACACAGAAATTATGCAAGACAATACATATTGTAAAGTGCAAAATAAAGTGTGGCTTTAAATATCCTTTTGTGACTAAGCTTGAACTACAACAAATGAATTAAGCCTTTGAAAAGGACAAAAATGTCAAGACTTATTTTAATCAGTCCAAATTTTCCACTGCAGTGTGAGCAGAAAGCTGTCTCTTGCCAAAAGCCAGTTGCTTGTGCTCGGTGTCAGATGAGTCTCCATTGCTTTGGAAGCGCTGGTGAATGCCAGGCTGTGCTTAGCAGTGCTGCTGTCCCCAGCAGGAGAAAGAAATCTCTGCAGTTAGAGGTAAGCAGAGAGAGTAGAAGAAGGTCTGAAAAAGTGCTCTGTCAAAACATTTATGGGAAATGTGTTCAGTGCTCACTGCAAAAACATTGCAATTCATTGTGTCAAGGCATGAAAGAACTCGATTTTTCAACTTTCCTGTTAAAACACAATTTATGGTATATTCCTGAATAACTGTGTGCTTATCCATGATAACACTTAAGTTACAATAAAATGATTCAACCATATGAAAATAAAGTGTTGAGGTGGAATTCTTTCAATGTTGCTAAAATACTTCTACTTTCCCCCTCCAGTATTTTCACCTTTCAGTCAGAGAAGGCCTTGAGATGCTGAAATTTCCTTCAGAAAAAGTTTTCAACAACACCTGGTTGAGAGTAGGAAAGATTTTTTTCCTACTGCTCTATTTTCACATTAAATACCTCAGTTAAAATAGAGAGACTGTAATTTAAATATTGAGAAATTTTTTTATTTAAGACAGGGACATGGCTGGGTCTGGAACATAGAAGTACTGGACTAACTCTGCCTAACCAGTTAGTATGGCTGCCTGAATCCATTCCCTTTTCAAATTATAAGCTAAGAGAAATTAAAAGGAATAGTCTGTATACTGAAGTTGCTTTTCAAAGATACTGGCAGGGTTTTTATTGTGGTTTGGTTTGGTTTTTTTTTTCCCTTCCAGAAATATGAATGTAGTTCATGTCCCCCTTTAGTGTTGCAGACTACTGAACTATGCACATGTCAGGAAAATGATTATGAACTCATCCAATGTCCTTACTGTAGGCTAATAAACTTTCCGAGTTTGTGTCTTTGTAGCCTTTTTGTGTTTAAGTACTTTGTCTCCTTTTACTTAAAAATTAAAAAAAGGGCTATTTTCTAAAATGAAACTGAGTTAAAAAGTAACTTTCTTCAAATGGCAGTGGCTGGTGAGCTTCTTGAACTGAGGGAGACATGTTACACAAATCAAAACAACAGATCGATATGACCCATTTTTATTGGGTCAGTGCTTCTTAATTGGTGCTCAAGCAAAAAGGAAGGTCAGTAGCAGTACAGCACACCAACCCCAAAAGTCATCATCCTAGAGATCAGAAAAAAAAATGTTTGCTCTGGTAGCAACATCTGCACACAGTTACTGTGCGCTCCTTCCACTTGTAACTCCATTATTTGCCTCAGGATTAAATACAAATATTCAAGATTTCCAGGAAAACAGAAGTTCACCAGAAGCTACAAGTAGTTGGAAAAAAGCTCTCTTCGCTTCTCTGCCACCAGTTGAAAAAACAATTTTAGAGGAAATGCATTTGCTTTCTGAATTTGTGATAGCTATTTGACAACAAAATAGTGGTTCACTAAATGCAAATTTATTTTATTCCAGAGAGAATGAATTTGCATCATGTATTGTCAAATATAACACAGGTAGCCTCTGAAGTTTTAAATGTTGGGTTTGTTTGGATTCTGTGGGTTTTGTTGTTATTGTTGGTGGTGGTGTTTTGTGTTTTTGGGGGGAGTTTGCATACAAATAAATAGCATGAATTTTGGAAAAAAGGTCTCTTACTGTCATCTTCACTGTCATCTTAACTTGATTAAATATTTTCTGTATTTGCCTTGGTGGACCAAAGATAATCAGCCAGGAAGCCGTGTCTGTTTACAACACGAAAAGGCAACCTACCTTCAGAAGAGAGCAATGATCAGTTAAGTACTACCTTTTTTTCTTCAGGGCCATGCCGAAAACCCCATTACTGGTTTCTTCTTGACTGAGAAGAGTCTTTGAAGAAATGGCTTTTGGTGGGAGATTTCAGTTGCTGTTGTAGACAATATTTGCACTCTGAATGTTAGCCTAAAAACATTATTGAAAAAAATGTAAAATTAAATTGGCTTTGAAGGTACTTGATAATTATCTGCTATTCTATAGGTGACTTTAAAGTTAGGTTGCTGTTCTTTCTTTTTAACTGCTGTAAGATATAAAGTATTCTGGCATAGGCGCTTAATCAGGCTTTGCAGTATGTCCCATGAGATATGTAAGAAGTAAAGCACTCGCATATGTTCTGCTTCCCAAGGATATCTTTAGTTTTGGAAGTAAATAAAAGTGATGTTGTGTGTTGTGTGCATGCTACTAATGGAGTGAAAGGGGATTTGAATCCTTTTGATAAAATGGACTCTGATGAAGGCTTGCTTGGGCAACTCTGAGTGCTAAAGACACTGTTGAGCTTTTTTCTTTGCCCTTCTGAAAGCACTTTGCTGTTGTGATGTGTTGGTCCTTCCGAAATGTGTTTGAGATAGTTGTTAAATGCTTTGGGTTTGGCAGAATGTAAGAGGGCATTCTGGGCTCCTTTGGGCATAGTCTGAGGTTTTCTTGCTTCTCTGTTATATCACTAAGGAAGCATTGTTTCTGGGAGTGTTCCTAGGTGATGCAGCTTGGGGTGCAGAAGAAGGGGTCTTGGTCTTTCTTCCTCTTGTGGTAGATTTCAAAAGTGCTTTTCTCCAAGTTCCACCTTTGCTGGAAGGAAAAGCAACATTCTCTCTTCTAGTTAATGCACTCAGAGGTAATGAAAAAGCAGTTACAACACAGATTTTCTTAAGGGGTTTTGTAATCAGAAACCTTATTCCCCAGCTCCATTTATGGTTTTCAAATTTTTGTGAATCTCCAAAGAAGTCCCGAAATGTTTCCCTCCATATCTGCACTCCTCTCCTGAGGGTCTAGGCTTTTGTCAACAATTATGAGAACCAGTTAGCCTCCCTCTTTGTATCCTACTTGCCATGCACATGATAAAGGACATTTCTTACAGAGCAGCATTTAAAAAAGGGATTGGGCAAATCCATGGAAGAAAAATCCAGTGAGACCTATTAAATACAAAGACATCAGTTACAGGTTTCTGGGAGAAAATTCATGGAAATTATCATGCTCTGCCTACCTTGGTTCTGTACTCTTCTGTGAATATCTGGTGTCAGCCATAGTTGCAGACTGCGTTTGGGGCAAGATGGACTTTTTGGCTGACCTGCTCATGTCATCCTTGCACATTTTGTTATCCTGTTCTTAGGTAAAATGCAAATGGAGAAAAGGACACAGAAATGCAGGTATTTTATCTCATAACAGTGATGCTGCCTAGATTCCATGGAGGGAATCTGTTCAGCAGAATGGATTTAGCACTTGAGGCAGTCGGAGTTAATAGCATTAGGTAGTGCTCTTGCTGCCCTCACCTCAGGAGCTTGGTTTGGATGTGCCATGCAACTTCCTAGAGCTGAGTAATTTATTGGAGTGTATTATTAATAATACTGTTGGCAGTCTTAAAACACATGCAGCTTGTGATTTCAGTGTCTTAATTTACATGGAGTCCTTGGTTTATTCAAACTTATCTTTCAGTGCAAAAGAGATGCTGCTTGTCACATAAATAAATACTTCGGCAAGAGTTCTGCCTTCTTGGCTTAGTGCAAAACTGGAGTAGAGAAAATAGAAAATTGACAACAGTCTGAGTTCTTTTAAATTGTGCTCCTGTGTAACATCATGTTATCGGTCCTTTGGCAGGTGAGAACAGTCATTTGATCATGCGTTCCCTCTATGTCAGTCTATAAAAATTTCACAGTACATAAGCACACTTTTCTATAAATATTTTGTAGTCCCAAAAAAAGTAAATACAATGCATGTCTGCTGCTGGGTGTGGGTAGAAGCTCTTAATGGACTGGGGTACCCTTTCCTGGGGAATTGGGTTTGATTAATAGCTATTATGTGCTGCACTCTGCCAAAAGCAAAACATTTGTGTCCACAAGAGGCCAAGTGATAACGTCATTGCTGCCGGGGATGATTAACTCTGCTTGCCGAGGCACAGAAACAGAAATTGCTTTTGCCCTTTTGTCAAGGTGGGAACAGAATTCTGTTATGAAATTCATACACCTAGAGGATAAAATCAGGGTAATTTGAACTTAAAACCAGAAAGTTCTTAAGTTACAGATTGTGAAAGAAGGTACAAACCAAGAGAGGAGGAGAAGGTAAAGTGGAATAGGATGAAGATCATTGTAAAAATAAAAAAAAAAAAAGTTTGCTAGAAGAAGAAAAACTGTTTTCTGCAATTGCATTTTAACAGAAGCATAATAAGCATTAGTTTTTTCATCATGACTTTGAAGCACTTTGATGTTAGAAAATACTCTTGTGGGCTCCAGTCATCTACAGACCTAAAGTTCAGCAGAAATATTTCATGGTCCATTAGCAAAGTAGTATAGTGGGTTGCTGAAAAGGTCCCGGGCTGTGTCTGTTGTTTCACAGTCACCTTCCTCCTCACCTGCTTCCCCGAGGACAAAGGACATTAGTGTTATTATATTGTAAATCCAGCTTCAAAGTGAACCGGCAGGTTTTAACAAGAAGCTCATTGCCATACTGTAAATAGCGTGGGACATACTAAAAAGCCTGAACCTGGTACATTAGTGATCTCGACAAGGAAAATATGGCTCATTTAGCAAAACTGATTTGAAGGTCATGCTCAGTTTAAATAAAACAGACTGGTGTTTTCTAGTCTGTCCCTGGACTTCTGTCAGCTTAACTAAGGTAGTTAGGATCGTCTGTGAGTAAAGTATATATTTGAATCACAGCTCGCAAGTATTCATCTCTGGTTGTATAACAGGCAAAGAGAGATGTTGAAATAGTTAATCTCCAGGTCAAGCAAATAAAATAAATAATGGTTCTTTTGTAAGTCAGGACACTTTTGACTTTAGCTGGGTTCAGGTCGAATTAATACATGAACCAGGATTAGAATTTTAGTATTTTTGGCTCCTAGCCATCTGATCAAACCAGTGGGCTGCTTTTCTCTGATAGGGCAGTTCTAGCTTCTTCCTTGTTTGAGTAATGCTAGTTTGCTTGATGCCAGATGGAAACTGCTTAACATCTTAAAGTGGAAAAACCTCTGAAAGTGATTAAAGAAATGTTCATAAGTTTCATTTGAAATTTATAGAAGAAAGTACATTCATCATGCTCTACTACAGTTGAATTTTTTTTTTTACAAATGTTATGGTGACAGAAAGTTTTTCCATTCATATTTACCTTAAAAGAACAGATGATGTTTCATGGAAATCTCTCTTGTTTCTTGAATTTAGGGAATATTATTTTTTGTGACTTCACAACAGTTTGGAGAAGAGCCAGAAGCCTGATTCTGGTTTTAGTGCTGTCTTTTTACAGAACTGTGCAAAGACACTACTATACTCTACTGTACATTGTCCAGTCTTACTAGATAGCTGGTACTAGGGTACATATAAAAAATATGAATATTAGAAATTGGTTTAAAGAGAAGAACACAAAGCTGACGTAATAATTGTACTCACTGATAAATGATACCTCTGTGCTATTGCATCACTTCTGGTCCTGTTTCCTATTCTGGAAAGCTGATGGAATGAGAAAAGGCTATCCACCACACAAAAATCTCTTGCATGTTCTTTCTTTAAGTTGTAATTTATTTAATGATTAACAAGCATGCCAGCTGTCACATTTGTCTGTAAAATTACTTTCTTTCTTATTTTATTTATGTTAGCATATTTTGATGCAAGATCCTCTCTGTATTGGCTAGTGGGGCACAGTGAGGCTTAAATTAGTATATGATGCCTGAGAGCCAGCCCTGCTTTCCAGGTACAGGGAACATGTCCCATGGAATACAGCATTCTAGTTAAAGGAGCTTGCAAAGCAGAGTCAGACCAACCACAGGGAGGGTGTCCTGTCATGCCTTCTCTGCTCTTTACTCCTTCAGGTGTGGGGCATGAGCAAGTGGCCATGTCTCTGTTGAGCTGGCTATCACATGTGATGCAGGGTGCTTTATGCTGCTGTATTGGCTTTATTCTGCACCTGATGAGGCAGATCATAATGGATCCAGCTTTAGCCTGGGATTAAACTTGCTTTTCTCTGCAGGGAGTCTGAGGGAGGGCAAGAGAAAACTGCACAGTACAGTCAAGGAGATGGCAGGTAGTTGGAATTTAAAGCGACAGTGGAGTGTGCTCGTGGGGTTGTGGCTGTCCTTTGGTGTGCAGCTTCTCTTCTGTTTGAAGGCTATTAAAACTATTTAAATAGCTTTAAATCGGAATCTAAAGTTTTGAATGCTATTTAAAGCACAAACAATGGGGGGAAAAAGACATTTAGGAGTGTAAAAATGAGGTTTAGTTGAAAAACTGAAGCAAAGTCCCATCATCTTTTAGATTAAAGCACGTGCCAGTGTCTCCTAAATATACGGCTGTGTCCTGAGTGCTTTGAAAGTGGAGTCCACTGTGCAGCTGCAAACACAAGGTATGACTTAGTGGGATTTAGATGCCTTTTCCTTGTCTTGAGAGTGGGGGTTTAGTAAATGTCAGTTTTCAAATATCTGTATCTTAACTTGATCTGGTTATAGAAGGACTCCTACACGTTAAACTTATGCAAAGAATCTTTCCATTGTGTTTTGTCTATAAGCATAGTGAAATGCAAAGCAAGTTTCCTTTGCAAGTATGGTCAATCACTGAAGGAGCAACAGCTTTTTGAAGGAACACAATGCTTGTCAGTAGTCTGAAGATGCGCCTGGAGGAAGAGGCACATTGGTTAATCCTTGGTTTTGGATGTCCTAGGGCATCTGGAGATGGTTGTGTTTTGGCCCACATCACCTGACCCAGGAAAAAATCACTGATTCAAAACTAGTAAGTCCAAGCTGAAGGGAGTGGCTAAATTGAAGGTGTTGTTTCTTATGGATCGGTTTATATCCTGAACAAAAAGGGACATCATGAGAATCTGAGTTAAGGTACTATATGGTTAAGATGTTGCTGGTTCATGAACTTACACTGTGGAGCATGAAAGTAGTAATGCTTATGGCTAACCCTATCTGAGGGTAGAGAGCCTGTTTTCTGCTGCTTGCAGCTTCCAACCAGACCTTAAAATTTTGACATGGAATCCTGCTGAAGGGTGATTTGGGCAGCAATCTGTCAGGTTTCTGCCTTGCTAGTGACACAAAGAACATGGAACACTTTGCTTCCACAGCATAGTAAGGTTTTGTGGGTTTGGGTTGGGGTTTTTTTGGTTGTTGTTTGTTTGTTTTTTCCTCTTTATTTCCTTATTTTTAAAACAGAGCATTGTAAATGATCAAACTTGTAAAGCTAAGTCTATTTAGCACACCTCTTCTGGCTTGCTTTGAAAGAAGAGTTTATATACTTCAAACTGTATAGTCCCTCTTAGGTACAACTGAAGATTTTCTAACTCTCTAATTCTTGAGTTTCTGGTGTATTTATAGAAGAAATACATGGATCATGTTGACAAAATTTGACAGTAGGAGCAACAAATTGAGCCCCAGTGTTGGCACCTCTTACGAAGATTTTAATGTGATGAATAATAATACAGAGTGCTTAAATCTCAAAAAGTGTAAAACTTAACACCTTTTGAGTTAACTTAGTGGTTCCGCTAGATATCTGTGGTGGGACCATGTAGAGGACTCTGCTCTTTGACTGGAAGTCATCACCTGCAGAGCTGACTTTTTGAAGATGAGATCTTTACTCATTACTACATGTTATCTACTGAAGCATGAATAAAACATGTCCAGGAAGTCTCAGCTTCTCCATTAGGCAGATACTACATAATCCATTGCCACGTAACCTATCTGATAAGTAAAACTGCTGTACCGGAGCACCCCATATGTTGTAGATAGCAAGAGCTCCTATTTTCCAGCTGAGAGATTCAGCTGGTTTGTAATAGAGCAGGGCTTTGTGCTCATTTGCAATTCTTAAAGATGCCAGCTGTCTCATGTTCCTCAGAACGAGAACTTTTTCTGGGGGCTCCTTGTGTCCGTATGCTTTGTCTAGTTTAATAATTTAAAGGATTTTTTTAAAACTGTCTACGCCTTTTTATAACTTTCTATGCCTTGCTAGCTTTCCGCAAAAGGGAAGTAATGCTTATCTGAAAAGAGGGATCTAAAGCTAAATAGTTTTTACAAATACATGTCCATGAATTTATTTAATTTAGCATACAAAAAACTGCATTCATAAGTGTGTATTCTGGATCAATTCCATTAATCCAGATGTATGAGAGACTGAAAATAAACAGTAATAGTTGTAAAAAAACCCAAACATTATTTGTTCTTTTATACTTATGTTGAGTACTTTCTTCAGCTTCAGTAAGAACATTTTGTATCTCAGTTGTCAGTGTGTCAGTTTTGCTAGTTTGTTTAGCTCCAGGGCTTGAGTTGGGATGTTAATGATAGTAGCAACAGAACAACTAAACAAACCCCCCAAACAAACAAAAGAGCAAACCATCTGCCTGGATAGGGAGCGGTATTGGTACCAAGGGCTCTAGGCTGGTGAAGTTCCATTGGTTTTGGCAAGCCCGCTAACTTTGGCTGATATGTTGGGACATAAATAGAAGCAGTGGAAGGAAGAGCAGAGTTTGCCATTTGCTGGAGGCCCTGGTGTTCACCAGGGTGGGTGGGTTTTGCAACAGACTGAGCTTTGATCTTAGTAATGGCCTGTGACCATTTTATTGAGGATTATTATTATTGTATTTTCTTATGTACATCTCATTTTAGTTCCCCTCGTTTACTTCCCTGTTTACCCAAACTACTGGATTTTTCCTGTAGCCACAATCTCTTCTGCTTTCCTTTTGAAATTCCTTCTTGCTCTGCTCTCCCCCAGTCTTCACATCCTTCCTCCATCTTTCTTCCATGCCCATTTTCTTTTTTACTCATTTCCTATGAAATCTCTCCCTTTCTTTCTCTTCCAGCTATTTCCTTTTCCTACCTTCCTCTCCCATTTTTTTCCTTTTCTTGAGTGCTTTTCTCATATGTTGAATTTTACTTTTCGTTACTCCTTCCATAATTTTATTCCCCAAACGTCTTTTTTCTCCCTTCTCCTTGTTTTGCTTCCCTCATGTTCAGGCTTTCAAGGTGTCATCTCTTCCTTCACCCTCCTGGTGCAGGTGATGGGCAGAGGAGGTATGACAGCTTAGGATGTGGTCAAGAACCCGTAGGCCATGTGAATGGTAGGGATGAAGCACTCTAAATTATTCTAATCTGATCGTGTTTGCACTTGCCTCCTGCTGAAGGCATGGCTTTCTTCAGAAGGGCCTCAGTTCTGGCACCAGTAGAAACTCCTGAAGCACTTGGTGACTCTTGAGAAATCAGATAGTGCTGTTATGTTTGACAAGAAGTGGATTTTTGAGACGACCTTTTTATATTTCCTTTTCTTTAGAAGATCTTAATATAGCAAGAAGATAAGAAATAGGATGACACTGTATTTCACTCTTCTACCCTCCACCCTCAAATGCTTTTTGGTATGAATTCTTGCTGCAGTCTCATGAATCTCCTATGTGATCCTGCTGTGCACATTTTTGTTTTTTTTAACCATGCCTACTGCAATTTCTATATTGTGTGCTATTTGCTTTGCTGCCATGTGCGACGTCTGGTTTTTTTCAGTCTTAACACCTACTACTTGAGAAACAACTTTGTCAATTTTAGTGGTATGCAGCCCTGCAGTGTATTACTACTTGTGACTTTCACCAGTGTGCTGTATAACATTTACCCTTCTTCCAAACTTTCAGTCTATCTCCTGCCTCTGTTACTGAAAACCATTACTGACATTTCTGAATTGGAATGTGTGGCTCCAGGGAGAGTATTTTCTCTTTTACATTTAGCCAGCTAAATCATCAGCCCAACAAGCTATCAGCTCAACAAGCTCTTGTGGAGAGGCTCTCTTTGGTTTTCCTCCTCTCTTTCCTTTTCATCAGTTAAAAGTATTTTCTCACCTCTTTGTATGCTTTCAGCTTAATCTCACTCTTCATCGATACTGTTGCATAACATTGATGGAATATTTAATTTGAGGAATTTTTAATTCATGTACTGTATGATAATTGCATAGAATTATTTAAAATTGTACTAATTCTCTTATACCTCGTTATTCTTTATGATTGGGTGAAGCTAGCTGAGTGTCATCCAGATCCATCTTATTGCACATTGGACTTGAAACTGAATTTTTGAGCAATTAGCATTGCATTTCCTTTATTCATGCTAGCAGTAGCAAATTTTGGTGTAAGTATTGGTCACATAGTAAAACCCTTTCTGGTAGCATTGGTAAATAATAGAAAAGCCTTTTGATGTTAAGACCTAAAAGTCAGAACTGGGATCTGATCCTGAAACTGTATGTGAGTAATTCTTACTCACACTACTAGCAATACTGACTTCAATTAAAACAGATGAATTGTTCTGGCACGGAAAAGCTGACAGTGTTTTTAGAGCTACTTTTATTGGTTCATTTTAAAATCTCTCGTATTCCAGTCTGTCCCCTTTTCTTTTTTCTTGCTCAAAAATAATCTATCAACTGTTTCTGGCTGGTATCTGCAAAGTAGTTGTGTTTCTTTGAAGCTGAATAGAAGGAAACACCATGTCCATGGCTTCACTGTCTGCGTATAAAATAGTTAGTGATTAAAAATATTTATAATAGCTAACTCTTTTGATTTTCAGATATGTTTATCTATGAAATACCCAAATAGCTTAAGTGCCATATTTAAGTCTTGAGTTTTGATGCTGAATGATGTATCTGTAAAGCTACACGAAAGTAAATTAAAGGAATATTTAGATAAAGACTGCTTCATATTAGAAAGGTCTCATTAGAGGATGATGACTTAGTGTTGAGCCTTTTCATGAAGCCTTTATGAAACAGCCTCTAGGTTTATGGGGAAACTAACTCTATTGTCTGAATATGGAAGGTTTTTTTCCCCTGTAATTTTTGAATGACAGTTTTTTGTTTTGTTTTTTTCCCTTGAGGAATAGAGGGAGAGACAAAAAAATCTGAACAGAATGCTACTATCCTCATTTCTAAGGAAGAACAAATAATGAGTAACAACTTATAATGTAGTAACACAATCTAAAGGGCCAAGTGATAAATTCATGGAAACAGGTTCTTGTATATTGTTTTGGAGACTAAACACTTTAGATTGAATTGTTTCACAACCAGCGTGCCTAATTATTGTATCTGCCACATTCATCTATTTAAATCATTCCTAACTTTTGGATTCCTGCCTAGAATACTACTGCAGTACATGTTTCAACTGGTTATTCCCTAGTCTCGTGTAACTTCATGAAGGAGGATGATTTTTTTTTTTTTTTCCGAAGAAGTACAAGTGAGCATTGGCTGTATGTTTATAATCTGATAAAAAGGGACGATAGGTTTCGTAATGTTCATTTGAATGAGTTGCACGTGAACTGATGCTGTATTTGTTTTGTCAGGTCAGTGACTTAAAAAGTGCCTTTGCCAAGTCACTTTTATGAGCGAGGACTGCTACGCCCGTGTTCTCAAAATCCTGTCTTTGCCAGCCAGACATTGCCTTCACCTTACACGTGGTGGAAGATACCTCAGCTGTCTCCATTTGCCAATTAGTTGATGGGAAACTGAAAGCAGAAAAAGAAGAGTTATTATTATTCCTGGGACATGAACAAATGACTGCATTGCTCTTCTCGTGCAATCAATACTGGCAAGCAACCGTCAGAGAACTGCTATTCTATCAAGGAGTTGCTGTTGCATTGATGGACCTTGGCTTAAAACTGGTGCATCGGTGATTACAATCAACAAACCCACGTGTTTTACAGATAGAAATGCAACTGAGCATGCATTTGCCCAGCCAAAAGTCTACAAGTGGGACTTAATGATTGATGAGTGACTGCTTGCTGATAAACTTTCTCTGCTTATTCTGCTTTGTGTGTGTTGGACATCATTAATCGTTCCCCAGTTTTGTTTTGCATTTTTTAAACTTTCTTTTTAACTGGAATTGAAGTGGGGGTTTTTTCTGATTTTTTTTTTTTTTCCCCCTCTCTCCTTCATTTGTTTTGGAAATTTCTTCAGCATAATTCACTTGACAGCAACTTACAAGTTCAAAATCAACTTTCCATCATGGCTTTGAATGTTACTCCAGTAAGAGATACAAAATGGCTGACGTTAGAAGTGTGCAGGCAGTTTCAGAGGGGAACTTGTTCACGCTCTGATGAAGAATGCAAATTTGCACACCCCCCTAAAAGTTGCCAGGTTGAAAATGGAAGAGTTATTGCCTGCTTTGATTCCTTAAAGGTAAGGAAAAGAAACTGCATGTGTAGTAAAAATGCTGCTACATCGTAAAATGTGAAATGATGAGTTACAACTAAACCAGGTTAATCAGAAAGTGGCTTGTTCTTGGTAAGATATATATTAAAACAAATGTTGTTTGTCATAATGTTTGTTTATTTAAGTTTTTCAGATTTCTTTCTAAGGATTTCTTTTTTCAAGTGTCACTGTGTTGTTTACAGAAATTGCATATGACTATGGAATACAGGATTGCTTCCAACTGGTAGGACTATTGTATTCTCCTGAGTACATTTTATGGATTATAATTGTTTCACAGCAAATGAAAATACACAGTGACACAGTACTAGGCCATTCCCAGAGTCCTAATGAAACAAATCATATGTAAAGAGTGCAGATTCTTTCATTTAGATCAACAGAAATAATAAAAGTCTATTACTTCTATTTTGACACAACTGATTGTTTACCCTTGGTTTTGGAGACTCAGATAAATTAATAGCATTGGTAATTACATGTATAGGTAGTGCAGATAGGAGCATAAGTTTAGAACAGAGCGAAGGGATTCTCTACTTTGTTGTTAGGTCATCAGCTTCTTCTGATTTCCTAATAACATCAGGCACACTTTGGAAAACTGTTTTAAAGATTCTGTGAAAATACTTCATGTACTGCATAAAAGAAGATTAATGACCCCATGGGATTTGAGGAGTACACAGTGTTTTTGATGACGATACATTTGTGTTCTTGTGTCAACAGAAAGAGAAAGCTTATTTCATATAAATAATTAAAGGGCAGAATTGAGCATTACAGATTTTATTTTGAAAGTTTTAGTTGTGGCTTTATCTTCTGGGCATGGGAGAATGTCTTGGCTTGCTTTTTAAATTTAGCTCTGAGGATCAAAATTTCAGTTAATAAGAACTCTCTTACTGTGAAAACATCAGTGTGAAAGAGAAGAAAATTCAGGGTTGTTTATTTTCATTATAACTATTTTTTTAACGCAGTGCAAGATACTGTGCTAGATATCTTCCTCCTGCTTTTTCTCATTTCTTCTCTTCTTTTGAAGATTTAGAAGAAAGCATCTCAGGGGAAATGTTTGTGAGGGGGTTATGTTCTATATGTCCTGTAAGCCAGAAGAGCACCTTTGCAGTCATGGCAGTATGTCATCGAGTGCTATTAATGACCTTAATCCATGGATTACTGCCGATAAACTGTAGCAGCTTCTTTGTAGATGTTCTCATATATTGGTTGTCTGCCAGTGGGATAATTTTTTTTTTTAAACAGGCAGACTAGTGTCTGCAGCAAGTGGGCAATACTCCACTTTTACAAAAAATAAGCAGGTCAGTAGAAGGTTTTTTTGTGTACTATTTTTATCTATTATAAAGACTGAGGGATGGGTTGGGAGGCTGGACACAGGTAGCAGGGCTTGATTATCCCTGGACTGGCAGGAAGGTGGATCTGCTGCCACTGCATCATCCTGGTTGAAGCAGTGATGCACCTGTCCTTGATGCCCAAGGAGAGCATTGCTGTCCCTGGTAGCACTGACACTCACAGTGGAAGTGCCGGCTATTAAGCTGGAGACTTTTGTTCAGGGAGGGTTATTGCCTGCGAATAAAAACTGGAGTCATAGACTTAAGCTAATAATACCATGAAGAGAAATCCTGAGGGATCACAGTGGATAACTTACTGACAACCAGCATCATTTTTCAATGCCGAGAAGTCCAAAACCATGTAAAAAATGTAGTTAAGGCAAGCAGCCATGTTTTGTCCTAGTGTGGGAGGACATCTGCCCTGAGGGGCCAGCCCACTCCAGCCCAGCTCTGGTGGCTGAAGTGGTGCTGCTCTGTCCTGCTGCCCATCATCACCCTCTTCCCAGCCGGCAGAAGGGAGCATGGACCTGTACCTTCTGTCTTGTGTCTTCCAGTTGGGTTTAGTGGGTTAAATTGCTGGTAAAGATGGGATTATACCAAGAAGCCAAATTGTGGTTTGAAGCAGCAGAGGTGGAGGTACAGGCTTCTTCCCATAAACCGTGCTGCCCACAGAGGGAGATCCAATAATGGGATGACAGAGCCTTCACCTGCAGCTCCTTGCTTCTAAGCATGAGTGGGAGCTGTTCGTTTTGGTGTGTTACCTGACCCTGCAGTGCACAGGAAGCTGTCAGGGATCACTGCGAGTGCACGGCTCTGGGCTGTACCGACTGGTGCTCTCACAGCCATTATCTCAGTTATTTGGAAGAGTGTTTGTATGTACAGCAAGAATGTGCCTGGTTAGCTCAGTTTGTGTATTGCTGGTTGAGGGACTTTGGTCATTAGTCAAATAAACCTACTTGATGCGTAGCTTTTGGAAATACTGGTGTTAATCATACAGTTTCAGAGTAAGGCTTTGGCACTTAACAAGCGGGATACCTTTTCATGTAAATAAACAATCAGAATCGTCTAGACTTTTAGATAAAATCAGAATTTAATTTAAAAAAAACCCCAAGAGCTGTTTTTCTTGCTGAACATTGAACCACAATTATTTAGCATTTATTTACATAGCACCTAGAGCATTGGAAACTTAGCCTTTTAACTGTCTTGATTTGGTGTCCCTGCTGTAAAAATATATTATAGTGAGTATGTTGAGTCTTTTTGAATAAACATCTACCCAGGGAAGACAGAAAATTTTTTTAGTCTCTGATGGAGTTATTTTACATTTAGGTGGTGCCTGATAGTTAACAGCTGCTCCCTAAGAAGTCAGTCAAACACAAGATACAGCACTCTGAGACAGACTCTTCTTTACATGCTGATTGATCAAAAGAACTCCTGTTTTGGGTAGGGACATATGCTCCCCTGCATGCCATCTTCTTTCCAGATTTCCTGAGCAGACAAGGGAGCATGGTATCATTATCTGCCAGCTGGATTAGGCTGCCAGAGCACCAGTATGAAGCTACAGGAGAGAGTCCAGTGAAGAGTCACAAAGATGGTGAAGAGGCTGAAGCATCCCTCCCATGAGGAAAGGATGATAGAACTGTGACTGTTCAGCCTGGGGAAAGCTCAGGGGGCTCCCGTCAATGTATATAAATACCTGCAGGGAGGGTGCAAAGAGGCCAGAGCCAGGTTCTGTCTGGTGGTGCCCAGTGACAGGACAAGAGGTGATGGGCACAAACTGAAACACAGGAGGCTCCCTCTGACCATCAGGGAACAATTTGTCACTGCACACCAAGCACTGGCACAGGCTACCCAGAGAGGTTGTAGGTTCTCCATCCTTGGCCATACTCAAAAACTGTCTGGATTATGGTCCTTGGACAGTTTTCTCTAGGTGACCTGCTTGAGCAGGGGGATAGACCAGATAACGTTCAGAGAACTATTTCAACTTTAACTATCCTGTGACTGTGTGACCAGAAGCATCTTCACACTGACTTGCCCATAGCCTTAGGATTTTTCTAAACTAGCAAAAGCTGGCTTCGAGACTGAAGGATATAATCCCAGCCAGGGACACCTGCCTCTGTGCTGTGCTGTGTCCTCCTTTGTGCTCTCACTGCTACCTTTGTGATTGTGTAGTGCCCCAGGTTGGGAACCTAAGTTGTTGCTGTAGTTGCTGCAGCAGGGAGAGGGACTGTGTGGCACAAGCATTGCACTGAGTCACTTCTGCTGGTGACAGTACTGTGGCCCTAGGCTGGGCTTCTGGAGTAACACAATTGCATCAGAATCCAAGTTTTCCTGTATTAAAGAAGTATATTTGTAGGTCCAGTGGTTCCAAGTAAAAGGTCAACAGAATTTAACAGACCTTATTTGTTTTTAACTGAGACAGGATTTTTGGCTCCCAATATCTGTCCTTGCAATACTTGACTTTTAACACAGCAAAAGTTGCAACAGCAACCCGTTGGACTGATTACAGTTTTAAGCATCCAAAATGCCGTTGAAGACTGTCTGGGCTCTGAATATCCTTCATCTGTGAGGTGCTCCAGGCTAGACAGAAATAGCTAAAGACTAATGAGCCTGGGTCAGATTCAGGCCAGAAACTTTCTGGTTTCAAGCCAGGTTCCGCTGCATAGGCTTCTGAGATGCAGCTCAGCGTTTGTTTCTCCCTCTTTGGTGAAAGACAGAGTCTAGTCTGTTCTGAGCAGGGCATTTTTGGGGTGAGTGCAGGTGGATCATCCCTGTGCACCCAGTGGATGATGGATGCAGCAGTCAGACAGATGCCTGCCCGTTAGCTGGCCACAACATCGCCTCCAGCAACAGGGCTCTGTCCAGCAGAAACCCCACGTGACTTTGCCAGCCAGTGTGGCCACACAGGCACACCCAAAACTGTACCAGGCAAGTGACCTTGCAGAGCTTAATGTGAGGATGAAAGTGTCTCCGGGCTAATCCGGTTGACTGTGCTTGAGGTGAATGAAGGGGAACTCTAATGGCAAGGCCCAGAGCTCTGATAGTGAATGGGAAGATACCGGGTGCTGAGGAAGCACTGCCAGAGCCAGAGCCTTGTCTGCTGCCTTAAACCCTCCTGAAACCTTTTTGGAGCCCTTACAGGCTCCCCTTTTGATGCCTTTGAAAGGGTCGGTCAAGTGACCTGTCTAACAGGAAAGTTTTAATTTCAGGAACTGCTTCATTTATATTTTTATACTTCTGCCTGGGTTCAAGTAGCTTAATTTAAAAGTGAAGAACATGGATATATAACACTTAATGTATAACATTTAGATCCCTCCAAGTTGGACACTATAAGCAAACCCGTTTTCAAGGCTTTCTTGTCCTGCTAGTAGTAAAGAACAAAATCCTTTCACAGGAATACTAATATATAACATAATGTGTGCGGACAAGACCATGCAACACTTTGCTGTATTTGAATCAGAATTTTAAAAAGAAAAAACATTAAAATTAATGGTGATGTTTAGGAGGGGGAAAGGGGCAAAGCTTGGCAGATAAGAACATATGTGCGTTTTGCTGGGAGTTAAGTCTCGTGTTCGTAGGCAAGTCTGGATTTTCAGTCCTGGTGTTATTTCTTGACTCAGATTTATAACCAGGTTGTCTACTAGAAGAATATGTTGTGTAAGCTAATACAGATAACAGAAGATACTGTTATAGCAAGTTTTATGGTGGTAACAAGGAAGCGAAAGCTTCTTTAGGGCTACAGGTAACTTTTTCTGTATTTTTCTTAGCTATTTGCTAGTGTCTAAACTCTTCAAACTCTTCTGTGTATTGAGCCAGCAGACTACTGTGAACTGTTCATTTGCATTTTCATGAAAGCCTTTTAAGACTATGCTTATCTGGTCTCATTTGGCAGAGCAAAATAAAAGGTATTTGAAAGCTGTACACAGAGACCTGCTTACCAAGTTAAAAGGATTACAGGAAAATAAAAAGAAATTTTAGGAATATCCACTTTGCTGAAATATCTGGAACTAAAAATAATCCGTTTAAGATGGCCTCAGCTTTATTTAGAAAAAGGGGGAAAAAAGTCTTTGTAAGGTGAGCAGGCTGTTTGTACAAGAGTGAGCTCAGAGCAGGTATTCATTTGCCTTCTGTGATTCCTTTTGTGGGTCTAAATGTTTTACAAATGTCAGGGACTCAGGATCATCTCACACTTGAAAGTAGATAATACCTGCTTGTATTTGGCAGGTAAAGCATTCTGGACAGACTATAGATGAGCATGGAAAGGGGATTGGCTAGTTTTGTCTATACTAGAAAGTATTTAAATGTGTGTTTATAGTGTCCTAGCTGGCTGAATTTGTGCCCATCACCTGGTTATGTGGTGTGACACTGTTCAAAGACAAGGTGAGTTCAAGTACTGTGCCTACAGCTGGTGGGAAAGAATGACCGAAATGGGCAAAGTGATTTCTCTTGGGCAACAGAGCGGCTTACACCTTCTGGGCCCATGAATTTTGCCTACTTTGCTGCACAGTGACCCAGTTTCAGCAGAATATAGGCTGCCCTTTTCAGTAGCTGTGGGCTCTGGGAATGTGGAAGTTGTGGGGTGAAACCTTCCAGTGGAGGATGCAGAATCCAGATCTCACTCTTCTTGCAGAGCAAAAACTTTCTTTTTCACCCACCTCTGTTTTCTCTTGTAAAAAGTCCAATAAATTCCAGGTAGTCTGAGAACACTACCTGGCAGAAGTTTTCATGTGTCTGAGTTGCTGCAAGGTGTGGGCATGAAGAGAAAGTGTTAACCAAGGCCAGTTTTAGATGACTGAGAGTTAACTCTGTAGGCTCCATCTGTATTCAGAATATCAGTGGCCACCCTGTGGCAGTCATGAGCCCCATTTAGACCAGTGACCAGTAATGGCCAGTAGCAGAGTTCTCGGATGTGGTCTGTAAACATGCAACAGCTTCCTGGAGTGTTCTACTGGCTCCTCGTGGTGTGCTGTCCAGGCATGATATTATACCTAATAGGTACTATAGGCATTGTACCTAATAGTGACCATCTTTCCACTGGATTTGTCCTGCTTTTTTTTTGAACCACGTACACCTCCAGCACCCACAGCATGTCACAGCAAGGACTTCCACAACTTTGTTATGTACCATGTGGAAACCAACTTCTGTTGTTCTTTCCAAACTTCCTCATCTCATGGATGCCCCCAGTTCTTGCACTGGAAAAGCAGAAGAGAATCTCTTGTGCATTGTCCTAAGGATGAATCTGGGTGGGTTTTTCCAACTGACACCTCTCTGGAGGAGACAGTGGGGTCAAAGGAAGCCTCATGAGAGAAGGCTTATTGTTTTAAATCTGCTTTGTGAAAAGACTGTTCCCAGGACACGTATGATTCCCAAAGGCCCTGCTTTTTCAGGCTATGGCAATTCTTGGGTGCAGAATAAAGTGCAAGGTGTCAGATCCTACATTAAATTATGCCATCCTATTTCCTGAGACTCTGTTTCTCCTATTCAACCCAACTTGTGCAGCTGTGAGCAGCTGCTTAAAAGAGAGGGTTACATCCAGGCTTGTGTCCTATCACAGCTAGCTCCCTGTTTTTATCTCTGTTCAGGCAATTATGCAGACATGCAACTTGTTTGAATTGACTCAAAGGCAAGGGAAAAACTGCATTAAATGTAAGATGAAACTACAAACTACAAATTTAGGCAGCACCATCTTGCATAAATTGAGATAAAGGAAGTTTAAGAAGGGGCAATCTCTTTTTGAAGACTCCTCTCTTATTTCTGAGTTTAGGGACTCTTTAGTATTCTCTGTGTGCTCAGTCACCTGTTCTTGTTTGTTTTCTGAAAAAACTCTTTATTTTTATTTTCGAGTGTTCCCCTGTAGTCCTCCCAGCAGGTACAACACTTCCTCTTTCCTGTTTGTTTCCCTTCTGTCTATTCACATAGCTGTCTCCATGCCAGCTCTTCTGGCTTGGAAGGGTTAAAAGGGAGGTAAGATTAAAAACCAAGTAGCTGAACTGCTGGGCTGACACACTTCAAAATCCATAAGCTTGTCTTAAATTGGCAGGTTAGGAGAGGAACTGCAGTAACCCTTTAACTGTTGTGTTACATGGTGTTTAGCTTTTTTTTTTTTTAAATTCTTTTTTTTTAATAAATTTTTTTTAAAAGGCTGTGGATGTTTGCTCGTTGCAGAGGGGACCATGCTTCTCGCTAGGGTTTGTCTCTCTTCTGAAAGGGCCATTTCTCATCTGTCTCAGAGCAAAGGCACAGCTCATCACAGCTGCCTGTGACACTTAAGCTTCAAGAGCCCCTGTGGACTGCCAGGGCTGAGCCGAGGGCTGGCTTCTGTGGTAGAGGGGCAGTAGTCATCAAGTCAGCTCAGAGGAGCAAGTCCTAACCTGCTGCCCATGTCTCTGCCCTCAAACTGGAGCTACAAAAAGCAGAGAAGTTGAACTAGCTGAAGTCCATTACAAAGCTGTTAGAAAAGGTGGGTGTCTCCTTCAAGGCCCTGTTTTGTTTCCTCATTTGTCTCTCAGCAGCAACACCAAGAAGCTCTCCTGGCTGTCACTAGTATCACCTGTCACCACCTAACCTGCCAGATATCAAAACTATACACCTTGCTCTAACTTAAGTTCCATTCTCAAAGGAGAATCTGGCTGGATACCTGATCACTGAGTTACCCAGACCCTCTGAAGTCATGTGAAGGCCCAGTTCCCCATGGTGCTGTTCAGTGGCAAAGCCTCTTGATGGTCAGAGCAGTTTTCACGAGCAGATGTGTCACGGCAGCCTGTGCCTCCTCTGGCCTGTTAGGGCTGCCCAGTGTGAGCGAGTGGGCATTACCAGCACTCCCTGCTGAGCAGGTCGCCTGGCCCCTGGCCTGGGGAGGAGGATGAGCACCAGGAGCAGAAATGGTTGAGAGCAAAAGCAGTTAAAGAACAGTCACGGAAAGAGGTAATACAAATCTGTCTTCTTGTTCACTGAATCATGTTATCCTGAAAGCCTAAAGGAATATTTAGTAGTTCCTGGGCAGTTGTCTTGCTGGGTTGAGTTAACTCTTGGAGCTTACTGCTTCCAGGAGAGACTTGTAAAGAGCATTCCGGTGTAGTCTGCCTACCCCTTCAGGTCAGATGCAGCTGCTACTTGGTTATCAGTCTAAGTTTAATTACATGAAGAAGAGCAGCAAGGCAGATTAGTTAGAGCCACAGGAAACCTTGTATGAAAGGGCATGGTGTTTGGCAGATGTTCTTCAGATTTTTGGGTGCTTGGGGGTGCTTCATATACCCATCAATTCACCGTGTAGTTTTTGTTGCTGCACCAATCCATGCTCCCCTAAGCCTTATAATAACCAGTTTGTGGGTGTAGTGAAGGCAAAATTCAATCAGAGTCTCTGACTCATCCCATCACTAGGATTTTGAACACAAGAGCAATTGCTCACTGCCCACTCCTCCTCCACGCTCCCTATTAACTCAGGTCATTCACTGTTCCCACAGGCTTGCTCTCTCCAGGTCTCCCCACCTACTCCTTTATTTTTCTGGCAGGTGGTTCCTCTTTCATTCCAGGCGCTTTTTTTTCCCTTGGCCCTGTGTACGTAGCTTTCTCTCAGCTCAGGCGTCAGCTGTTCTTCCCAAGCTGTTATACTTTGACTGCATCATAAAATACAAAAGACAGGATTGTTCTGAGATGCAGAGAGCTTCCTGATGGAAAAGCCTGGAAGAGACAAGACCTGTCTTCCTATTAGTCCAGGTTACCCCCAGCATTGGAAAGATATTTTAAATCTAAAAATCAACACAACAAGGACCGGGGAGTTTATTTGCAAGTCTGTTTTACAACTGTACCCCTCTCCCAACTTCTGTCTCATATGAAGACTGGCACCTTATTTTTGAGGAGAGGGATTTTATTGGAAAGCTATTGCAATAAAAGGAAAGCTGTTTTTAGAGATGTTAGAACACATCTTTGAAAGCTTGCTGTGAGGTACAAGCTCCACAACTGAAATGCAGGAGGAAATTATAAGCATCTCATTTCTTCCACACTAATGTTTGCCTTGTGGCTGTGAGCATGCTCTGCCACTCAGGATTAGATTTCTGCAAGGTCTTGATCACAATAAAGAAGTTAAGAATGGTGAAAAGAAACTGTCTTCTTGTCTGCTTTGTTAATGAGTTGTATGGCAAGGTGTTGTGAGCAGTACCTCAAAAGTCAGATAGCCCCAGTTCTTGAAAAGATCAAATCATTGCGTGGTATAAACAAACAAGTAGAGAATAAGTGGAAAACTGCATGAATACAGATGAGGAACATAGCAGCTGTGGTGCAGCACCCTTGTGTGCACTTGGTGGTTCAAGGGGCCAAGGGAGCCATCCTGCTCCCTGTGGGCAGCTGTCACACTGGGAGCTCATGCATTGCTCCACAGCATGGCACTGTGCAATGCCATGCTTCTGACTGACAGGTGACCTAGCGCAGTCGCTGCAGTGTTGATGTACCCTTTTTCATGAGGCATTATAGGTTCTCAGCCCTTGCTTGCTGACAGGACTTCTTGGCTTGAATGTGAGAGGTTCTATTGTGTGCAGTGTCATGGTAGCTGCATGGATGGCCTGGGCTAGCAGCCCCTCACATGTGCTGCTGCCACCTCACCTGCATGTCCCATAGGCCAGGCAGCTCTTAAACTTTCTAAAAACCCTATTTATTTACTGTTGCTTGAAATTCAGTTTGGGCCCTGAGCACTCCACAGTGAAGCTATGTGTCTGACTGAATGGGTTCATTTACCATCTGACATGTTGTCAGGAGAGGAGCTTACCGAATGTAGTCTGGTGGCACCTGTAAAGATACACAGTGGCTGTAAGAACTGTCCAGCGGTCATTCAAAAGCTAACTGAGCTGCTGGGACCTTCTCTGTTGATTCCTCGTGAGCCAAAAAATAAAATCGAGCATGTCAGACACTAGACCAAGCCCCACTAGCTGTTATCAAATAGGCCTCTAGCCTTCAGCCACAGCCAAGTAAAACACTCAGTAAAAGCCAACTTTTTAAGCTAGATATAACGTGTGAAGGTCAAGAGACGTATAATGCTTTTTTTGTTTTTTTCCCTAAGATCACTTGCTTGATTAGGCCATCACTTTAAAATTAATATGTACTTATTTGTTGTGGATAGGACATGAGTCTTTGGGCTTCATTCAGTTGCCCAATCAGAAGCATCTGATTCTATTTAAGATTCCCTAGACTACTCTTGATGGCTTTTCAGTGACACGTCAGTGGAGTGTGTCACGTCTGCTGGCACGGTGCAGCAGTCCAGGATATCCCAGAGTGCTCCAAATGGTCCTGCTGACTTCTCTGTGGCAACAGTGAAGCCCTTCTTGAGAGGTGGTGTTAGATCTTTTACTAACTGGAAACCCTGACATCAACTGCTTTGAATAAAAAGGTGGACAGTGCATTTGCCACAGTGATGACCTAGCTAAGAGGAAAGCTGGAGTATAGGTTTCCCAGGAAAAAAACCTATTTTCTGTAGCAGAAGAATGCCCTTGTGGAGATCAAGAAGGGGATGAACATTTTCAGCATGTAATTTGCAGTTCACCATTAGTAACATGAACAGCTAATGCAAATTCATTGATTTGAAATAGTTGTGACCCATGTAATTGGGCTCTTTTTTTGCTATCTGTGATAAAAAAGAAAATCTCTCTGGGCACAGGAATGTTATGATAGTGAACTCAGCCTATTTAAAAATAAAAAGATGGGCAACCTTTTGCAAATTTAAATTAAACAGCCACCACTGCTACTGCTTCATGAAGATTTTAAAGCTAGAAATTAACCAGAATATGCATTTGAAAAAACATGGAAGTTACAAGAAATCCCGTTCCCCTGACGTATAATTCTCCATTGCTTTATTTGCAGATGTGAACATATGAACATATGTCAAGTGCCATCAAATACACATGTAGTTGATTTCTGATTCAAAAGGGGGGAAAATATTTGCTTTTCAAACAGAATCTCAATGGTGATTTTCCTAAAGCAGTGGATAATAATGAATGTCATGAAAATGCAGGCTATTCCTCAAATGCATTTTGCCTTACCTGTGTGCTTCAAAGCACTGGTGATACCATATATGTTAATGTTACTAAAAATGGAGGCGTGGGATTTGCATGTGCAGAGTTGAAGGTGTGTAGATATAGCTATGAAGATACTGTAAGCGCCTGTAAATTGCAGTGTTAGTATGAAAGTGATTGTGTGCTTCTTGATGAACATGTTGATGCTGTTGAAGTTCTAGCCTGCCACAGTTCTCGGTATAAATCAATATAAATATTAATTTGCTGCAAAACTCTCATTCCTTCAGTGAGAGCTGTGTTAACTGATTAGTATGCATGAACCAGTTTGTGTTTGAAGTGCAGGAAACATCTATGAGTCTCCTTCTTTAATTGAACCTTCTGGCTATAATTGTTTTTAGCCTGGGTTCTTAAGGAAATGAGGCTTACACAGTCAGTCAGCTTCCCTGTCCTTCCTTCCATGCTAACTTCTGAACCCACTGGCCAGTTTCAACCATATTTGACAAAGAGGTCGTCTCAAGGATAATTAAGTTCCTATAAGTTTTGTAAAAACAGGTAGCCTAATACTAGAGTGGAGAAAGAGAGAGAGTCCTGTAAGCCCATCCAAATGGAAGAGGATCTTAGAGAATGCAGGCAAGAAGTGATCCTTGAAATACAGTTAACAACAAGGAATCTGAGGTTTGGGATTTGCAATCCTACATGTAAAACCCCTGCCTTCATTTGTGTCAGTGCTTGCAGCACTACCCATTTAATGATATTTAATGATATGCCCAACACATTTAATGTGTTGGGCAGAGCTGTGGCACAGAGTGGCCTACAGCCATTCTCTCTTACCTTTACCCTCTGCTTGCTTGTTGAGCATAGTTTTCATGATATTTTCCATATTCGATCTTTTCAAATAGCAGATTTATCTTACTGAGTCGTTGGTACTTACCATGACTTCTTTTTCTTCAGGGAGAAGGAAATTTCCATTACAAATGCATATTTAGGTCTTATTTTTGATGGGTGTGCAAGGCAGTGAAAGGGTGATGGATGATAGATGGAGAAGGTGACACCCCTCACTGAAGCTGGCTGTTGTCTAGAAAGCACCACAGAAATCACACAGGCAGGAAGATAGAGCAAGAGAAGGTGTAACACTAGAGTCTGTGGTGAAAGCTCATCTGGAAGGAGGGGGTTTGCAGTTGCCATCTCTGCTGCTAGGTTTCTTGAGACATATTTTTCTTTAGGCAGCCACTTAAAGAAAAAAAAAGAAAACTGTCCTGGAAATAAAGGTGACTACGTTTTATGTAAGAACCATATGCCATTTTATCCTGAGCTCATGGCATCTCATTTTGTTTTCGGGGCAGCAGCCCACAAGGCTCTTCCTGTGTCCTAGTGCAGGAGTAAGATGGTCTTTCGAATTACTCAAGGTTGGCCTAAGAGATGTTCACTCTTACTTTCTTCACCCAGACTTGACATTGTTGCAGTATAATTAAGTTCTCCACTGTTCCGTGTGTAGGTATTTTAAAAAGGTACTACTATAAAAAAAAAACACATTTAGCCAGCTTTCCCTAAAGCACCAACAGTGCTATAAGCAGGTCTTCCTTTATCAGATATTTCAGTCTACCAGCTGTTACAATATATATAATGTGTTTAATGAGCAGGGGAGTTTATTATTAGGTAATTGAATACGGCTGTTCTTTCTAATTAGTTATTTGCCTTTCATCCTGGATGTTGCAAAAAGATCCACTGTGATCTGTGTCAGCTGTATCTTGGTGTGCTTTGATTTGCTATAAAGCAGCTGTGCATCTCAGACAAGCTTGAGAGAATCATGGATGTGAAAGCAGCAAGGAAGTTTTTAATATGAAATGAGAAATGTTATCACGGGCTAATTAAGTAGCAAGTGAAAGTTAATTAATTCATAACATATCTGTATACATGGCCAAATTCTATTTAGTTGGTTAACCTATTGCTATAGATGTGGAAATATCAAATGAAAAAGTGGTGCAGTAAGTTGTGCAGCATCTTTAGAGACCATAAAGAAATGGTGGCAAATTGATTTGGTTTCTGTTCAACAGAATTTAATTAACTGATATACCCAACAGGTTTTGTTGATCCCAGCATCCTTGTGATCTTAGATGGCTTTATCACTTGAAATGATATGCGAGTAGTGCAGACCAAAAGAAGAGAGCATGACACTGGTGAGGTAGTAAACACTGGTGTCCTGCATCTCTGCAGATACTGGGAGGAAACCACAGAGAGTACAACGCAGTTTGGAAAAGTGTGCTGGGTTTTCAGACATTTCCTAGAATAAAGCAGACACATAGAAAGAGGAAAGCTGTGGACAAATGTGCGGTGTTGCATGTAACATGAAGGAAGTTTCTCTCTAAACTCATTGTTTTCTGGTATGATAAAAAACCCAGCAGGTACAGAGAGCATGGGAATACCAGTTGTTATGAGCATGGTTAGATGGTATTGCATGTTCTCTGGTTTGGCTGTTTAATTTAGACTGACTTGGAGAACAGCATTATCATATGGAAAAAAATTTACCATGCAACTATAGACAAAGAAAAATTAAAAAAGCCCTCAAGTGATTTTGAACGGAGGCTGAAGCTTTTTGATATAGTATCTGCAGGATCGTTATTAAAATTTAGTTTGATTTTTTTTGACTCTGCATTTCTTATGTGGACACTGTATCCAATTAAAACCCCAGTTTAAATAGATAACCATAATTTAGCAATATAAATACAGCAACTTTAACATGCTTTCCCTTCCATGAAGAACATGGAGGAGATGTCCTTAAATTTTATTTAATTTCAATTTCCTAAAGGTGATATTTTTCTCTATTTTTTCTATAAGGCTGCATTTGTCTGACGATGCAGTACCAACCCCTTAAAAATTTATGTAAAATTTACAGTATTTGTAAATGTTAGTTATAATCTGCAATGACTATGGCTTTCTCTCAAACCAGTCTTAAAATTTGTGAATGGTAAATAGAAGATATCAATATAATATTTAAGCACACCTCTCTTGCAAAATACCTGAATCTACCTGTTTTGAGCTGTAATAGTAATTCTTCAGTCTACAAGTCATAGTAACCACTTGCGTCATAGATAACCTTGGGTATTGGAAGATGTTTTTTTAAATGGTGGCTTTTGACATGATGTGCTGTGTTATTTGAAGCAAATTGCTTAACAACCATTGCTATTCCTTTGTTTTCCCGTTTGTGAAAAGGATGTAACTGGTTTTTTGTGTGGTTTTTTTTTTAACTTATACTCTCTTTTTCTTTCAGAAGGAGGGGAAATTACTAAGCCGTTCAAGGTTAGCAGGGAGAGACAATACTTTCTATTAGACCTGCTGTCATAGCTGGGGAAAAAACAAACTAACTTTTGTACTCACAAACCCTTCTTTGGGTCATATTTTTAGATATTTATAGAGTGCCTTGGAAATACAAAGTGTGCCTGTCAATACTCATAAAAAAAAAAAGAGTATTTTAAAATATCTGGAAGAGGCTGCATCTCTGACACAGCTTATGCACCTAGGAGTCCATGAATGCATAGATCACATACATATATATATAGATACACACATGAAATATTTAGCACATATTATGAACTAGAGGGGTGGGCCCAGAATACTTTGGATGTGGAGTCACTCCTGCAGGGCAGTGGCAATTTGCCCATGGGTTCTTGACACCCAAAAAACTGGCAGAGTAAGGTGAAGCAGTAGAATTAAGAGGAATTGAGTGCACTGTAGATTGCTTCTGCAGCTCAGAGAAGAGATCCATCCCCAAAATTACGAAGAGACTTTTGTCTTCCTCGAGCATCTTGGTGGTTGAAGTGGAATCCAGTGCTCAGGGGAAAAACAAGTCATTAATTTAGGTCCCCTGAATGTAGCACCTAAAGTCAGGTCTCCCTTCTGAACTTTTGTCCCAGTTGTTTAATTTGGGCTCCCCAAAGTGGAGGCAGATTGCATGAGAGCCCTTTGAGCAAGGGACTGAGCTACCTCACAGCGCACCCACAGCACGGTGCTACCCTGAAGGCTTTACAGAGAGCAGGTTACAAGTGCCAGTTTGCACTGGAAGAGACTAACGTCTACCTCCCACAGGGAGTGAGACTTCATTTCCAGCTTTTTTAAAAATAAGGCGTGCCAGAGATTCTCAAAATCTATCAAGCACACAGTGGTTTTGTTTTCACATTAGAATATCTAATCTTTATCTAATCTTCTCTGTTAACTTCGGAGTGGGAAAGTGTGCTCTTCTGTTGAGGTTTTCTCTAGTCATCAAAACTGACTCTTGAAAGACATAAGGCAAAATGTGAATACACTTTTTCCTCACCTTTTTAAATTTTTACCTGTAATGCAGCTCTTCAGTGTGAGCTTGGAGGCTCAAAAATCCAATGAGGTTGATTTTTTTTTATTTTTTAAGTAATTATGACATATATATGATATATATATCATATCTATTTTTATAATATGTGCTGCTCAGCAAAGGTTTTCCTTTAAGCGTCACTCTGCATTGTTTTACACTTTACTGAGACTGGAGGCACCTGAGCCCACTCGAGTACTTTGCTTATTAGTGCTCTATTGAGCAAGACTTTCAGTTACTTTTTTGCCTCGGTCTTCACCGGTGAGTGCTCCAGCCACACCACCAGAGTCTCAGAAGGCAAAGGCAGGGACTGGGAGAATGAAGAACTGCCCACTGATGCGGAAGCTCAGGTTCAAGACTATATAAGGAACCTGATGAGATGTGTAAGTCCGTGAACCTGATGAGATGTATCTGTGGGTCCTGAGGGAGCTGGCAGGCAAGTTTGTAAGCCACTGTCCATCATTTTTGAGAAGTAGGGGCAGTCTGGTGAAGGTGCCACTGACTGGAAAAGGGGAACCATAACCCCCATTTTTAAAAAGGGAAAAAAGGAAGAGAAGACCCAGGGAAATACAGTCCAATCAGTCTCACTTCTGTGTCCAGCAGGGTCATGGAGCAGAGCCTCCTGGAAACTATGAGTGGAAAATAAGGAGGTGATTGGTGAAAGCCAATCTGGCTTCACTAAAGGCAAATCATGACTGACGAATCTTGTGACTTTCTACCATGGAGTTACAGCATTGGTGGATAAGGGAAGAGCAGTTGATGTCATCTACCTGGACTCGTGCCAAGCATTTGACACTGTTCTGCATGGCATCCTTGTCTCTAAATTGGAGAGACGTGGATTTGATGGATGGACTACTACTTAGTGAATAAGTAATTGGCTAGATGGTCGCACTAAAAGACTTGCAGTCAATGGCTCAGTGTCCCAAGTGGGGACAAGTAGAGTTCCTCAGGGGTTGGTATTGTGATCGGTGCTGTTTAACATCTTTGTTGGTGACATGGACAGTGGGATCGAGTGCACCCTTCAGCAAGTTTGCAGGTGACACCAAGCTGTGTGTGCAGAACACACTGGAGGGAAGAGATGCCATCCAGAGGGACCTTGACAGGCTTGAGAGGTGGGTCTGTGTGAACCTTATGAAGTTCAACAAGGCCAAGTGCAAGGTCCTACCCCTGAGTTGGGGCAATGCCACACACAGATACAAGCTGGGTAGCAAATGAATTGAGAGCAGCCCTGAGGAGAAGGACTTGAGGGCGTTGGTTGATGAGAAGCTCAACATGACTCAGCAATACTTGCTTGCAGCCCAGAAAGCCAACCATGAAACCCTGCCTGGAGTACTGCTTCCAGGTCTGGGTTTCCCAAGGTAAAAAAGACATGGACCTGTTGGAGTGAGTCCAGAGGAGGGCCACAAAGAGCCTCTCCTAAGGCAGGCTGAGAGAGTTGGGATTGTTCAGCCTACAAAAGAAAAGGCTCAAAGGAGACCTTAGAGTGGCCTAAAGGGAGCATAAAAGAAAGCTGGAAGAGACTATTTACAAGGGCCTGTAGTGATAGGACAAGGGGTGATGGCTTCAAACTGAAAGAGGGCAGATTTAGATCAGATATTAGGAAGAAATTCTTTACTCTGAGGGTAGTGAGACACTGGAACAGGTGGCCCAAAGAAGCTGTTGATACCCCATCCCTGGAAGAGTTCAAGGCCAGGTTGGATGGGGCTTAGAGCAACCTGATCTAGTGGAAGGTGTCCCTGCCCATGACAGGGGTGTTGGAACTAGATGATCTTTGAGTTCCCTTCCAACCCAAACCCAATTCCCTTCAAACACAGTTCTATCATTCTGTGATTCTGTTTTATCTATGCCTATTTTATTCATGAAATAGAAGATAGGTTTGAGGGATTTCCATACTGATTTTTATCATAGGCAATCATGTAACTTCCTTGCTAAAGTTATTTACTAATCTCCATACTAAATGTGGGGGTTTTTGTGAGGATTTTTTTACTTCCATCAGAAGACTTTACTGTAGTGTCTCTTCTCATGTGCATTCTTCTCATTTCCAGTGTGGACTTATTCACTGCCAGTTCACCTCCATTCAGCTGAATGCGACTGTTATTCTGCAGCTGAAACAACCACGTTCCTGCTTCCCATCATCCGTTCCTGCAACGACAGCTTCTTCTGGAACATTCACATACTCCTCCTTAGCCTTTGTTTTACTCAGTCAAAAAAGCCCTCCATGCTCAGTTTCTCTTTTTGTTAGACAGGCTTTCCTCTCCTTGTGTCACCTTGGCAGCCCTCGCCCACGCCTGCTTCTGGTCAGATCCAACTTATTTGGGCACTGGTGACCAGAAACACGTGTAGCATTGCAAGTAGCGAGTTACCACAGGAGAGGAAGAGGCCTTGCCACGGCACCTTGCCTTTAGTAGGCAATCCTTATTTGATACATTCTTGAGGCTGTAATTGCCTTTTCCGTGGTTTGTCACAACTGTATCTCCACTGTCAGTCAGTAGTTGATAAAGCATCCATGATGTTCTCTTCTGCCGTGGCCAGTTCCATCTCCAGGTTATAGCCGAACACCTTCCGATCTGTGTCTGCACTGATGTATGGGGTTCATGTCACTGGCTAGAAATACTCTGTTCTTTCATGATAGTTTTCATTCTCCAATTTCCAGTTCATCATCTGCTGTCATACCCTGATGCTTCTCTCTTCCCATTCCCAAGTAAGCAAGAGTCATCACCACTTTTCATTAGCTCATCTGGAGCTTCTGAAAAACACAGATCTAGAAAGCATGGATCTGGTGTCCCAGAGATATGAAGCTTAACAGTGTAATCAAAGCAGTTGTTTCTGCACCTCTGACATCTGAGCCGATGTCCCAATGGATGACTTTTCCTGCAACTGATCCCATATCCAACTAATCGTAAACCTCCAGCTGATTTCATGGAGCACTTCACTGTTCCCACACTTTCTGTACTTTTCTAAGTGCAGTCTGTTTTGCCTGTTTCCAGTACAGTGCCTCAGTTTCCCCTACCTGGGAAATTAAAGTGCATCAGGCTTTCCCTCTGACTGAGGTATATACTTTTTGAAGCTGTATTTATAAATCCATTAATTTAACTACTTTGGGAGCTCTCGGCTATGGTATCACAACATGAATTCCTACCTGTACATTTCTTTAAGGACCCTTTCACAGGAGAAAAGCCATTGACACTCATAGTCAAGTGTTCTTCAAAATTATCTGACCAGTGGTGTGCATCAGTATGTACTTACACTGTTTCTGTGAACAGCAAGTGAGTTTCTGGGTTTTTTCTTGCTCCTGAGGGCTTCTTTAGAAAAAAAGAAAGAAAAATGGAAATCTATAAGATTTATCTTCCTCTCGTTTCTCTTTTTATTTTGAAAGGAATGTTTCATGCTTTTGTAATGTGTGTGTGTGTTGGACTCTGTTTTCTTTTGCTTTTTTTCTCTCTTCTGTCAAAATTCCATCTCTGTTTTCCGTCAAGGATATGTGAAAAATATTTTCAATGTATACCATTAAATAGTTTTCTTGTTCTTATACTACTCCCTAGGCATCTACTGCTGACTGCTTTTGGAAACAGGATACTGGGCTAGATGGACCTTGCTCTAACACAGTACAGCTGTTTTATTTTCTTAAACGCTGAATCATTCATCAAAAAAAGTGACTTTTATTTATTTACTTGTATGCAGCTGCAGTGGCTCTTGAGAAGCAGAGTCTGTGGTTTGCTCTTGAGAATATGAAGACAAATTCAGAGGTGTACAACAGCTCATCTAAGTAATTACTGAAGTGTTCCTAATTGTAACCTTCTGTTGAGTACAGAAGCAATGAGCGTGTGTTGCAGTGAAGTGTGCAACTTGCAGAAAGTCTGGATGTTTGAGAAGAGCTGGAGACCACAACAGCAGGGAAAGAGAGAGCTACCTCAGATTGCATTCTGGAGGGAAATAAAGGGTCCCAGAGGGGAACAAAATCTGCACCAGCCTTGATAGCTGTTGTTGCCACTGCTCAGGAAGGGGAATAGGAGAGAACTGAGCGTGGGGAGGTGTCCAGATTCCGTAATACCATATCAAAATTGTAGGTGGTAAATGTTTTATTAAATAGTTTAGCAAAACATTAAGGTCCCACAGCTAGAACCTTTCACATCTTCTTTTTGAAACTTCTGTTTTAATATTAATTTCGATCCTTACATATAATAAAAAATTAGTGGGTGTTTTTATTGTTGTTTGGTTCTTAAGAAGTAGACAGAGAAATGTGAGCTCTGTTGCCTTGTAGTGTTCATTCTTTTGGTATTCCAAATTCATATACCACTGAACTCAATAACAGGTTGTCGTATGCTGCAGAGAGCCCAAATGTGGCAGAGAATCATAGAAATACTGTTATTAGTGACACTGAACTGATAAAAATGGTCTTATAATGATAGCTTGAGAAACTTAGGAATCTTTTAGGATTCCTAGTTATTAATTTTACCTATTTACGTGGCCATATGTAAATATGAAAGTTTTCTTGGTATGAGGATTTGTGTTCATAGATTTTCAACCAATTTCTACATTTGGACATCAAAGTTAGATGTTTACTTTATTTTCACTGTAGTTTTACCCATTTTATCATCGTAATTGATTTTGTATTGGAGTGCATTATCATCTGATTTAATTATTTTCCACAAGGTTTGTTTTTCACTTACTGAAGTTTTATTGTTTGATGCATTCACCTTCTACCTCTATGTTCTTTTATATTTTTTTGAAAGGAGCTAGAAGTTTTTCTTCACCCTTTTTTAATGTTATAAATTGTCAGAGCATTTACAGATACTGGGCTTTGTTGACTTGTTGCTCAGGAGTTAGTTGAAGTTGGCTGAATGTCTGTCCTAAATACTTCCTGGCTGTGGTACTTGGAATAGCAGTTTTCACTTCTCCGGTGATGGTGAACTAGCCAACAGGCCATATATTTTTATCTGACTCTACTGTCCTTGAAGCACTTTCATTTTAAGGAATGCCTACGTGTATTTTTATTTTAGGTTTAAACAAAGAAAAAAATAAACTTCTGCGTTATGAATTAATTTTTTCTGAACTATAGGGCAGATAAGGAGACATAGGAATATCAGTGTTAGCCCTTGATCTGTTCGTGAACGTGATAAGAAGACAAGATCGGATGCAGTTTGTTTTGTATGTAAATTACCTTTCTAAACAGAAGATGATGTTTATCTGAAGACCATTAAATAGGTGCTTATGTGTAGCTAATTATCTGCACACACAAGTTCAGGCTGGCTCACCCTGTATCTTGTGGGATCTGCCAGTGCTAAGATGAGGGAGGTTGGGTTAGGTTGGATAGGGTTCTTTGCTGGCTTTTTTGCTGGTTCCTCAGAGATGGGCATTAGTTTGCAGACAGCACCAGCTAGCCCACACCTCCAGGTGCAGCTACTCAGAGCCATCCTGGATAATCCCTCTGTCTTGTGGGAAGAGGGAGTGGGAGCTAGGGGCATTGAATATCTGTGCAGTGTCAAACAGCTGAGGGATTCTACCAACTTGCTGCTTGGATCAAGCCTGCTTGGGCCATGGAGAAATTTCACTAAATCTCATTCCCAGACTGGCAAATGCTCAATTACCTGTACTCTTCTACAACCTCAGGGGGTTTGTGGGGTTTCTAAGGGTGTTGGAGAGCAGTGGTAACTAACATGTTTCTGCCATAGCAGTGTTGTCATTGTCCACTTAGCTGCAGTCAGAAATCTGAAAAATACTTCACTGTATATGTAGGGTCTAGTGTGTATGTGTGAGTTTGTTTTCAATAACATGCAAAAAAGGTAGATTTAAGCATTAGATTCATGTTTTTGAGATCTTTATAGGTTATCAAGTCTTTGTGTGTCTGCAAGAAGTACATGATAAATTGGCAGACAGCTGTTTGATGATATATAAATTGTTGTCTAGTACTCAAATAGCTTAACATTTTCCAGCGTGATCAGTTGTGTCTGAAATTGTTCAGCTTTACTCCAGGAGAGCTTCTGTTCCTCATTAATTCTAGTACTCCACGAGAAGTTAACAAGTTTGTGTGAGGCTTTGCATATTTAATTACCTAGTGATTGGCCTTTATGCTGGCGTTTTTATTAAATGCTGAGAAAAGTTCTTTGTATCAGACTTGCTGATGTTTTTGCATTGTTTTGCTGTAGTCTCCTAACTGGTAATTCCACTTGTTAAACTGGGTTGGCTTTTGCAGTCTCCTTTGTTGTGGGATTCTCCCTTGCTTTCCCCAGTACATTCCAGAAATTGTTTGCTTGCAGGCAACTCTATTTATAAGCTTGTTTCATTTCTCTTTGATGTTTGAAAAGGTTTTTCATAGCTCTTACCTTTTCTTTAGTTTCTATGATATGCTAATCAAATGTTCTTTTGCTAGTTAAAACTGAACATTTTATTTGTTAAATACAGCCAACCAAGGGAGTCCTTCAGTCATATGTCCCCATTCTTAGCTGTTTCCCTATTTCATTGTTCTCAGGATTAGAGCATGGGAAAACTAATAAAGTATGATCTGCAGTATGGTGGATGCCTGTACATATGATGAATCCTTTATTGAGGTCTTCATACCTTTAAAATTCACTGTGTTTTTTCTTCTTAAAGCAGAGTTGGCATTTAAAGCTAATTTGTAATTTTCTATTCACTGAAACTTTAAGACTGGAACTACCATTGCTGAGAAGAGTTTGGATAAACACTTGCTGATGAAACATTGGGCTTTCAATGTGGGATGGTAAAGTAAAATAAATAAAAAGCCTGGTGACACCTACTGGAGGAGAAATTTTCTTTAAAAATGTTAACAGTGCTTCTGTAATCTTAATGCCAATTTAAAATTAATTAAAAGACATTTTCCCCATTGGCAGTTTATTCCTTTCTACAGAAGTTACTTGTCAAAGAAGATTGAGATTATTTACTATATTCCACAAAATCTTCAGTAGAAGGGCAAGATGCTTCTAACCAGTCTGCTTTTAAAGTATCTAGAAATCTACAAAAACAAACGGAACTCAATAATTTTAAGGCTAATAATGACGTGCTTGGGTTGCATTCATGTTTAACTCCTTTCCAAAGCAATCTCTGTGTCAGAGGCCCTATTTTTAGAGGTATAAAGGTACTCTTATAAAAATATAACTGTTTCGATGTGGTTGGTCTGCCTATATATATAATCTGTATATCCTGTAGTTATGGCTTGCCTGCCAATGAGGGGAAATAAGCACAGCCCTTCCAGATTCCTGTGTCATTTGCCTGTGTGCTTGCGCTCTATTCAGCAGTGCCTTGGGTCAGAGCTTTGCCCTTGTATGAAAATGCTCCCTCTGGCTCACAGGTCTTCTAGAGGATCCCTAATGAGTTTTATGTTGCCATACTGTGTTTTTTGGTATGCTGATACTTACCCTACAGAGCAGCTCATGTGCCCCAAGACTGGCCTGAAGACATGAAAATATCTTTCAAAATAGATATTTTTTTGGCTTTCATTGCTTTGTTTATTTACTAAGTAGTATAGCATAGGGATTTAATAGCCTGAAGAGTGATACTTTTGTAGGTTGCCTTGTGAATGGATAGTAGGAGGTTAATGATAACTTACATGATACTACAGAATCAGAAACTGTATCTTTTGGGCATGATTTTAGATTAAATTTAACAAAGAAAACCTAGTTGTAGTCTTTGTCTTGCTGAAATGGCAGTATAGCTTTTAGTACTACATATGTCAGCCTTCATGCAGTCACTTTTATTTGAGAGTCCCTCTTTATTCTGTACTTGAAACCCAGGATGAATTATGCTAGCTACTACAGGCTGATTAAAATGGTTATCATGTTTTAAAATGTTTTTAATATGTTAGTGTTAAATTCATAGAATTGTCTGAACTTCCTCCTGCCCTCTCTCCATCCAGACTCTGAATCCCCAGTGATTAAACAAGGGAGTTGACTAAACCTTGTCTAGTTTCTGGTTAGTGATCTCATATTTTGACTGTTTCTCTTGATGAATGGTACTCATGCATCACAGATTTTCTTCACTGAAATGCAGCAGGATGGGGAAAAAAACCACTGAATTTAAATACTTCTTTTCCAGACTGTCCAGGCTTTTTGAAAAATCTGAATCAAGATGGTCTCAATTACAATTAGCATTTCTGAGCATACTGCATTTTAACCTGTATATCCTTTAAGTTGAATTTGACATGCCATGGCAATTGTAATCACTTTACAATGTGCATATCAGACAAATAAAAATAGAAAATAAAAGCAAATACTTAATGGTTCGTGGCTGTGAAAGCATCACTCTTGTGAAAAGCATGAGATCATTATACATTTTTTTCTTCCATAAAACTTTGTTTTGGTTTGTAGAGTTTTAGTTTAATATGTTCTTCAGCCTTGTGACATTTATGAAGAATATTTAAACCAAAGTCCTGCAATGTAGCTGTGATGAATGGTTCTCCTGGGAATGATAAAGACATGGTTCAGCCATGCTGCCAGGCCAGGTGATTGGCAGGGTACTTTCTCCAAGTCTGCCTGCAGTTTAGAGGCCTTGTTTTTTGTGATCTTCTTCTCCTTCCTGCTCCAGAGAGGAAAGTTCTCAGCACTTCTGGACTCTCCATTTGTCCTCTGGAGCAGAAAGGGAGAAGGTTGTATAATTTTCTCCTAGAGTTTCTCACTGCCTCAGTGTTGCCGTTTGGCATAAAAAGCAGCGATGGAAGCCTCGGCTGTGCGTTTGGCTTCTGACAGCATCCTGCTTCTTCCCCCTTGGCGCCCAAACAAAAGGAAGCATTTGACAAAAAGATGTTTGATGGGAATGTCTGTCTTGTAACTGCTGCTCAGATAAGGTGCAGGCAGTGAAAACACTTTACCCACAAAGGAAAGTCATAAATTATGTGGTACTTTGGTTCCTGTTTGGAGAACAGTATGTCAGACCCTGAGTTAGTTTCTCCTGAGAAACAGATGAGTGTGGTGCCAAACCTGTAAAAACTTCCAAGAGACAGACACTCAAAGCTATCTGTTTGTCACTGTTGCAGGGGAGCCTGCCGGTCTCCTGTAGAAACTTTACGGGGAAGGAAGAACAAGTCACAAAACTGGTTCCTTTAACCACACTTGGTCTCCTTTTATTCTGTGCAGAGTGGGAATAATGCTGTCTAGTATCACAAGAATAAATCCATTAATAAATCCATTAATAAATCCACTAATCATTTTAACGGAGCCATTCGTAATGTGATCCTGTAGAACCAGCCCTATGCATAGGCCCAGAAGGGAGTGAGTAGCTTGCATTCAGGCCAGGAGATAGATGAACATGTGTTAGAGTATTATTACCAACTGACTGTCAGAGTTAAAAGAAATACCATGTGACTGCCTATTTGCTGCCTGGGAAAGAAGGCTGTGTAAAATAGTAGATTAGTAGAAAAATAGTAGATAGTGGTCATATCATTGAGGTTGGTATCACTGCATCCACTCATGACACTGATGAAGACAGGTACCACGGATTAGAATACACTGACAATGTCACTGCAGTATAATAAATGGTAGGGAGTCTAGTGTGTGAGTTCCCCCAAAAGTGGATATATGGCTTGGAAAACCTAGAGGAAGTATTTTAATTTAAAATTAACCCAGAATTTTATTTAGTGAGCACAGAATCTGTCTTAAGGAAGATAATAATTTTCTTCTCCTTCAACACAGTATTGAGAAAGTATAAGCACTCTCAAGACCACAATCCCATATTCTAGTTTTGGAATGAATATATCATTTAGGGAAGGTAATAAGACATCCTAATGTGTCTTATCTTTTCTCATAAACTGATTTAGTTGCCTAATTCCGTAAGCTATCATTTGAGATAAATGTAACTGCATTATATTTCTTGTATTTTTGCTAGATCTTCTGGAAGCTTCCTAATACCAGGTGGAAGGGGATGGATAGCCCTTCAGCAAAAAGAAAAGGGTTTTTTTGGCTTACTGGGATTCAGTCATTCCTCTTCCTTGAATTTCTGGACCTTTTCCACTCTTCTCCCTCCCTTTTTTTTTAACCTGACTAAGTTTGTTGATTTTGTGAGTATTTCTCACTGGTAACTCTTATGTCCTGCTGCTTCAGGGCAGGGGTCTCACAGCCCCTCTTGCTGATAGTGCTGGTTTCCCTGTTCCCTGAAGAGGAAAATTCAAGGTGTGTTACTCTGCAAGAAAAGATATAAACTAAAATTTTTCACTGATGTTAAGAAACCAATTCCCAGAAGAGGAGGAGCATTCTCTGGATACAGAAAAGGTGGGGAAAGGTGGCCTGTTTACCCTTTACTTTTCAGGTCAGGCACAGTTGGTTGTTCTCTGTAAGCAGCCCCATAGTGATATGGCATCTTTTCATCTCAATAATTTGTTTGCTGCTTCTCAGGAGTTATATAAAGTAAGGAGGATTTTATGTGTGATTTTTCCTTGAAAATGCATGTCTATTAATTTTTAGGAGTTTTTTCTGTAATTCCTGCTTTTTCGTGCAATTCCAAATACATGGCGTTTCTAAAACACCGAGAAGTTTCTGTTTGTTTTCAGCAACTTTCCAGTCAGCTGAGAGCTGGTGTCAAACTCCAGCCCTTGCTGGCTAGTCCCGGGAGCAAAGCTGATGATTTATTAATAACGCAGCTGCGGTTCCAGCGCTGCTGCTGAGAGCGGATAAACACTCCTCCTCTGCAGAGGGACAAGATTGTGTACTTTTCACCTCTGCAGTTATGTAAGGTGTCCTCGGCCCTTGCTTTTTCCTTTTGTTGGCAAGACGATTGACTAAGAAAGTGTGAAATCTGCAACAGGGAAGAGGCCCAGGAAGCCCCAGCTGGACTGGGAGCCCCAGAACACAGATGGGTGCAGAGTGGCCTGGCCAGGGTGAAAGCATCCCCATGAGAAGCAGCAGAGGCACTCTCAGTGGCACATCAGGTCACCCCCATAGCAGTTCATAGTTGCTGGACATCCAGCTCAAGAGCTGGGGGCTGTGACACACTGGTGTCCAAGGTGACTTGTTCAAGGTGTGTTCGGTCTGCCCTTCTCCGTAGTACACCAGTGGGGTCCCATGGTACATAATGGACTTGCTACATCATGCTGATGACCTTTTCCATATGGTGGGACTCTTCCAAATAATGGGTCTTTTCCAAATCTCCTTTAATTCACTGCAACTCTCAAATGAAACATCTTCTCAAGGCTCCCTTGGCCAGGTGAATTTCAGTAGTAAGCTTATGTAGCCAGTTTTACAGCACTCTCCTCTCGCTTTCTTTCTGATCCAGTCAACCAGGCTCCTCACTGCTAAGGCATATCTCCTGCTCTTTTTTGATGACATACAGCTGATGTTATGTCTTTTCCTGAAGCATTCTGGTGTGTCATTGAGGGGACCGTTGCCAGCATACCAGCCTGTTGCCTGGTCCTTGCTGGGCTGTTCACCCTTTGGGCTCACGGACATTCCTGCAGCAAAGACTTCTCATTACTCACTCTTTCTTTTCTAACCTGGTCATGGTAGAAGAACATGTGGTATGGACATTAGAGCATATATTCTATGTGCTGAGCCACAGTGATTTTCCTTTACAGGCCACCAAGAGAGAAATAAGGTGTCTCAGGGCTTGACTGTCAGTTCTAAAGTTATCTTTGCTTACCTTTTCACTGCAAAGTGATGTTTCGAAACCAAGGGAGTTTAATCTCAGTCCTATTCATATGGGCAAGCTTGCATTAAAGTCAGAATACTTGATGGCTTTTTATGGGAATTGTAAAGGAGATGAGGAAAGAGATAGGTCAGGAAGTGATGCCGCACCATGCCCATCTTCTTGTTCAGTCTTTTGCCATTATGCTACACTGCTGTTGCCTTTTCCCTTGTCAGCTGACCTGCAGTCAAACAACTTTACTGGCATTACTTCTGGAATGGTTATTTTTGTCTGCTCTGGAGATATTGAGAAAATTTGAAGAAAATTGCCTCTTCCTAAGGTCTTATCTTCTTTTATAGTTCAGTTAAATTTAATGGTGGAGTACGTTGTTTACCAGCAGAAATCTGTGTCACCTTGACTTACAGTGTGGTCCCACCTGCAATTTTACACAGCTGTCATCTGTCTTCCACGAAAACACTCAATCCTTGAGATGAGCAGGTGCATTAAAGCTGCCCAGCCATCAGTTAACCGTGTGTAATGCTGTATTGTGAGACTCTATAAAGGTTTTAGACATTTTTTCTATAATGCAGGAATCTGTGAATGCGTTGACTTCTCTGACTGGGCAGAGTTGGAGGGCTTAGATCACTGTTCTGCTATTGAAACCCATCTTGAGTCCCATGGTTGGCTGCATCTAGTCCTCCCACAGGAGGAACTGTGTGTTTGTTGGAGCCCTACACCCTGCGACGAGTCTCACCACCCATGTAATAGAAATCAGACATTTCAGGAATTTTATCTACACAAAGTCATGTTTCCCTCTGCTTTATTTATGTTCATTCCATAGGGTTTTTCCCCTATACTACGTGTCGGCTGCCTCTTGTTCCATGAAAATTGTCTGTGTGCATTAGAGTAAAGATTTATTTCAAGGGTTGTCCATAGTTGCTTGTGATGTACTACTGATCAATGCTGGTAGACAAACTTGAAGCTAAGATAAAAATAACTGGTTGATTTTGAGTGCCAGTATGTGGGGGAAATGGGAAAAAAAAAATAAAAGGAGCTACATAATTGAGGAAGAAATAATCTTTATTGCCCTATTATTCTCAAATTATTTTCAAGGCAGTAAACACAGAAATAAAATAAATTGATATTAGTTTAAACTGTTGTTTCTCTGTCTGAATTTTCTTTTCTTATTTGTTAGGGTAATCTCAAGGATGTTCGTCAAATGACTTACAATTTCATAAATGTCTTTTTTTTTGGCATCTCCAATATCTGCTTGAGTTCTTTCTCTTCTGAACAATTTAATATTGAGTACACTCCCCTTGATATTCCAAGGCAAATTATTAAACCATTCTCTATAGCTATGCTCAACATTTGTTTGAAAGAGCATCTTGAGAGACTCAGAGCTCTTTGCGCATTGCAAATGTGCTCTTCAGTAGAACATTTTGTCTTCTTCCATTTAAATAAATATCTTCTATTAAGTCTTTAGTGGTAAGACTCTTATATCATTTAGACATTCCATCTTTTTGTAAGACTTCCATTTTTGTTCAATATTTTTCTATTTTTTTCTGTCAGTTACAGGCAGTTCTTGTTCTCTAACTTTATGAATAAAATGATTCATTTTTATTTTACCAGCTTTCAGTTTCTTGCAAAAAAAATTGAAGTCATTAAAAGAGTAGCTAATGGGTTTTCTTAGCTTACTGGAAACAGAATCAGGCTGAAGTCACCTGAGAGTTTTTTGCCTTCTTTTTCATTTCTGCTTTAGCAAGTGAATTTGCCTTCTACTTTTCTTGAAACGGAAGTGTGTAGGTGCGTATAAATATGTATGCAAGCTCACTAACTTCAGTGGGTGGACTTGCAAGGTGGCCTTGGAAATACAGAACTAAGTTCTCAGCAAAGTTTTTAAGTTGTTTTTGTTGGTGACTTTTGTTTGTGTCTTTTCTTTTTCCAGGAAAACAGATCCAAGAACTGAACTATTTCAAATGTAATATAAGAGATGCTTTTTTTTTTATGAAGTACATTTTTTCCTTCAGGTCTCTGTGTTTATAAGATGTACGGCAAATAGTGAAGTCTGAGGTATTTGAACTCTCCATCAAAAGCTCAATGTTTCTATTACTAGTAAAGTTTGGTCCTTTGGAAATTATTTTTACATTTCACAAATAGTTCAAACGTCTCATTTTCAAGATAAGAGGTCTTACTCTGATCTGTGTTTCTTTCTATAAAATTAGAAACAATTCTGCTTAGTCTAGAGGAATTATGTTTTAATAAGCATGCCTATTTGCAAGTCAGCATACTCTAGATGTGAAATTATGCACAATTTTAAAAAAATTTGAAAGTTTTTGTTATGCCTTAAGGAAGAAATAAAATGCTAAGTTACATTTTTTTAAAGCTATGACTAGTCATTCTTAAGGCTTAACTAAATCCCCTAAGTCTTTGCACATATGCATAACTCTAGAAGCATGTGTAGTCCTACAGATTGTGTGAGATGGTGCATATTCACAGAAAGTACAAAGGGAATACTTTAATGGAGCTGTGATGTCTGGTTTTTTGCTTTCTGAGAGAAGTTAGGAAGCAGATTGACCTGCACAGGAAAACTGAATTCATGGATTGTGACGTTAGATGGAAAATACTTTTTAACTCAGTCCAAACTGAAGCCTTAGGGTTTTCCATGAATGATGAAAGTGCTGTTAATGATTGAGCTCTCATGTACTAAAATATATAGGGTAATGTATACATGCATGTTCTGTAGAACAAGAGGAATCATCCCTCTCTGCATATAAATACACAGTCAGTGTTTTCCTTAGTGGTTTTTTTTCCCCTTTTTGGTATTTCTGCATTTGAAAAATAACTTTTGAACGGGATGTTTTGGGGTGGTAGAGTTAGTGTGGCTAGGAACAGAAGCTTAAGTATCTCAAAATACCTGCCATCCCATTGATTGGGTCTGTTTTGAGCCTCAGGGAGCACAGGATTATTGGAATTGAGAAGTTCCTGATTTATATAATGGTGAAATTGTTAAATCGATTGGGTGAGGCCACACACATGTTGCCAACTGCATTTGCTGAGGGACTGCTCCGGATGAATCCCAAAGGAGAAGAAACAGTTTTTGCTCTTGTCAGAAACTCTTCCAGAGAAGTATTTACAGCTTAGGTACCTCCACAGCTGCTGACATTGCTGTCTCTGTGGCTATTCTTGCCATATGCCGCCATCACCCCGGACAGCAGCCTATGCTGGCTCTTGCTCTGCCGAGGTTTGAACAGTATGTAATATGTTCAGGTATCTAATATCAACACCAAGCAGGTGATGTCTAGCTAAGCAGCATGCCCACAGTTGCAAGTTTATTAAAATGTGTTTTGATCTTTACAAGCATGTGCAAGTTCACTGACGTGGCATAATGCAGAAAATTGCAATATTTTTTTCCAGTAGGAGAGGTAGTTGTGGCATCAGGTGATTTTTACTTTTTAAAAATTTGTGTGTGTGTATGTGTGTGTCTTTTGTAATTCCAGCAAATTTTTGGATCTTAGTGTGTCTAGCTGGAAACCAGAAAACCCTTTTTCCTTTGTATAACCGGTTACTCAGATGCCTTCTAAAACCATTCATGTCTTGGAAGTCATATACTTCCCCCCCATCCCCATTAGACTGCATATTTAAGCCTGAGAGATCATACAATTTCATCTACATTTGTTAATTTTAGCTTGTTTTCTTAGGGAAACAGGTTTTGCATAATTGCACTATCCATATTTTTGCCAGCATCATCCTCTCACCCTAATAACTTTTGAACATCCTAGCCAATTTCAAGCAAAGTTGCTAGAAGCAGACATCTCAAAGACATATCTTAAAGTTCTTACTGGTTATGCAAAAATCAGTGTCTGGGTACAAGAGAGAGATCCAAAGTACTACCCTATTAAGGAAAAGGCTGGAGTGGGCACTAAGCCACACCCAAGTGTGGTCTGCCAGCCGCATTCACATCTTCAGGACATGCAAGTCTCAAGCGAGTTATATTTATCGTATGAGTTGTTTCCTGGTCTATAGTTAGGAAGGGTGGGAGGGTGTTCTGGGGGAGAAGGAAGGATGGAGGTGGGGTACGGTAGGAAGCTGGGAGGTTTTGGAGAACAGAGGTGGGTAGAGGGAGCTGGAAGCACCCTAGGGAGCGAGGTTCAGAACAAGAGACAAACGTCTGCAAGGCAGCAGGCCTTCCTGTTTCTGCTTCTCATCAGATAACCTGTCTTTTAAAGGTGATGGGATGTCCTGTGTCAGATGTTAGGTCATGCTGTGAGGTAGGGGAGGCATGCTGTATTATTGCCCACTAATAGCATCAATATATTGCCTGAAATCAATACCTGAGTGAAATTGTTATGAATGCTTTAATTGATTCTTGGCTTAAGAAATAAAAGAAACATTGTTTTGCCTTTTTTTTTTTTCCATTCAAACATTTTTATGAAAGATAAAGGTAATTTTGGTAAGTAAAAGCTAACTCATTATTAGGCATAAGGAATTCCCAAGCCTGGATGAATTATTATTATTGTTGTTACTATTAGAGCAATAGTAAAATACTGAAGAAAGCTGTGTATTTATAAAATATTCAAGACAGAGATGTGGCTGTACAACTTGTAGACAGGAAATGGGTTTGTAGTATGTTAATATGCAAAGTTATGGGGTGTTACTTCTGAACTTACCTCATTTTGCTTATCTTAAAATTCAAAGCACATACCTAGCTTTTTAATATACTCTAGTCTATGGGCTATCTTGTGCGATTGATCTTAGACAAACTACCTATTGTTCTTAATAGAAAAACTTATTGATGTAAAAAAAAAAAGTTAGTAGTGTCACATGGCTTGTGAAGGGATGTGTTTTTGAAATTAAGCCAGTCAGGTAGGAGCTCCCAAGACCATTGCCCTGGCAGAAGCAGAGCTTCTCCTTGCCGTGCCCGAGTAATGGGCACTGAAGTCCTTTGAGTCCCCAGATCCTTGATGCACCCTTTCCCTTTCCCACTGCTTCACTGGAATGAAGCCTGTAGCACAGCCCAACACGAGCCACAGCATGTTCCCAGTCTGAATAATTAGCAGTAGAAAAGTAAATTTTTTGCTAAAACTTTCCATTACCTAAATGAAATGTGGTGCTGTGCATTAGGCTAGCTGTAGAGAACAAAGGCAGAGAAATGAAAGGTCAGAGTTAGGTTCCATCCTTCCAGGATGAGGGGAGTAACAGACTGCTCAGAATTTAATCTGATGTCTCTTCATTGTTACTATCCATTGCAGGTAAGAAGGCAGCTCACTGAAAGTGAATTTTTTGCATTAACTCCCATGGGAAGTGCACAACCACTTATGATGTGCTTGTTGATAACCTTCACTTCATGGATGACAGGAGTTTCTAGGGACCCAGTTTCAAACCCTCAGTTTCAGGACTCTAACTTGTATCTGGGAGCAGGTGAAAAGTTGTAAGAAACAATTATTTTTCCCTGCCACCTGCCCTGTCCTGCTGAGTTTGTGCCATTGTGCGCCAGAGGGACTCAATGTCTGCAGAGCAACTGTTAAACTGCAGTAGTTTTAAGAACTGGGATGAACCTCTCTCCAGAGACTTGATACTGATGCACCCTAAAGTTAAAGTACTCAGCTTTGTCTCTGTATCTGTGATCATGTGGCCTCCTAGCATAGTAGTTTTTTGCAATAATCTGAAGTGGACTCTAATTGATGTTGACCCAACCAATGTGTTGAATATACCTGTGCGTTGTGTACAGTTCTGCTGTTTGGTTGATATGTGCTGACATGTCCATTGGACTTCATATTTGACTTTTTAATAAACAAAAAAAATCAGGATCCCATTTGATTGAAATGATACTACAAGTTTGAATTTTTGCTTGTGCAGTGATTAGTAGTTGGGACATGAAACATTTGGGAAAAAAGGAATGAAAACGCTTCTAGGCGTTTTCCTGCTACCATTTTAGGTCCAAAAAGTAAAAGCTGATCTCAGAATTTATTTAATTTTGATAGTGAGGGCTGGATTAATCTCCTCACTATTTTCAGTGCTCATTCCACTGCAGTTTATTTTGGGTCATTTAATTTCAACAAGGCTTGATCTGTTTAGAGGGTTTTCTATAGCAGCATAGCAGGACCACACAGCTCTTTTATAGTACGTACGTTCATTGCTAACTGGGAGCTCAAAAAGCTAGTAAACGAGGCACAGACTTGAATAAGGTTAGAGAGGACACTACATTTTTGTATGGTTGGATTATTTAGAAAGTTTTCAGAAATAACCAATCTTTTGTGCACTGTGAGTTGCTTTGCAGATCTTGAAGTGGTGGTATACAGTAGTTGTGTGCTTTCAGAGGTAAGACTGGAGGCACTCTTCAGGTTTGAGGTACTTCAGAAGCCACTGTGGTGGAGAGTTGTTCTCAATCCTCATTTAAGGAGCATTTTAGTTTCGACAGGTAGATATTTCCATCAGGTACAGTAGTTTGATGTGATTTTGCTGTTTTAATTTTTAGATTTGCTGTATGAACCATTCATATACAAAATAGATTAAGGTAGAATAGATCTCAGTTAAAAATATCTAAATCAGTTAGCCTCATCAGCCAACACAAAAGCATATGGTCATTGCCTTGGCTGAGCCTTCCCCAGTTTAACATTATGAAGACAAAGGCCTTGTCCCTGCCAAATGAAAGAGCCAGCCTTCTTTTGTCTCCGTCAAATCATGGCTATTTCTGGTTCTGCTCATGCCAGCTGACAAAATAACATTCCTTTTGTGGACTTCATTAAACCAGGTAGCATTACTGATTTACTCAACAGAAGGAAAGGCGGGATGTCCTGAAAGTGGCTGCATCTATACTAGCAGGTTAAACCAGCACTGAGACCATTGTTTTTTCTTAAATTTTTAGCTTTCTCAATGTTTTCTGGCCTCTGCTGTTTGGTATACTCCCAAGCAGTGGCCAGGGCAGTTCAGGAAAGGGCTGTTCTCAATAGTTAAAAAGAGTGGAAATAGCTGTTTGCATTCCTGTTAGCCTCAATGCAGGAGAACCTTCCTGAACATGTTTAACTCATTCCTGTACAGCTAGTTATTACATCCTTATAGCAGATTAGAGGCAGAATCAGCAGTGTTTTGGTGTCTAAGTAAAAAGTGTGACACTTGTTTGGGGACATTCAAAGCCTCCTGAAAGGTCTGTAGCTGTATGTGTGTGGGCATGCATACACAGAGCCAGTGTATGTCTGTACTGTGTGATGTTCTTGTATAGGGATCTTGATGCTTTTTTGGCTGTAGGAGGATATTCCTGCTTTGCTATGGATAGTAAAGCCCTAATACCAATGAACTGAAAGTCTAAAAAGCATTTCTTAAAAACATCTCAATTTGGAAACTTACCTTATACAAGCTGAGTGTATCAAATGCAGTTTGACTAACGCTCTAGGTCCTCTGGTTACAGCTCTTAAAATTCTCTGATTGTTTGTGAGCCTTGTCATCAAGGAGCTTCTGATCTCAGCAGGTCCTGCCCTGCAGCTGCAAAACCTCCCGATGCACCCTACAATTTACTTTTCTGAGGGAAAATGTATCAGTGCGTCTTATGCCACTCTACCTGCATTTGTGGTCAAGCATACACAGCTTGTAGAGCTGTCCATCTCCTCCAACACAAGCCACTTCAGAGATGGCAGCCCACCTATATTTTTGTTGTCTCTTATTACCTCATTACTGTCTAAAAATTCCTGCTTTCATGTTGATTGGGAGCTTTCCTTTTACTGTGTACCTTCAGATTTAGCTCCATGCACTGCTTCTAAATTTAGTCTATAAAAGTACCAGCTTTACCTCTTTTATACTTGAATGGAAATAGTTCAAAGTTGTGCTGATGTAATAAAAACAGGAGGCTAGAAGGCAGTGAACTGGAATAAGGGTGAACGTATGAGAGAAGACAAGCAGAGTGGCCACTTTAGATCCTTACTGCCATGAACACACACAATTATTTTAATATGATGTACTTAAAAGCTGCATTACTCTTAAAGAAGGTTTCAATTTGTTATTCATAATGTAATGTAATTTATAAAAAAACTTTTATATCACAAAACCACCAGGTACTCTAACAAAGATGCTATGAAAGGCAGTTCAGGTAGTCTGGATAATTCTCAGAGTATTAATTGTATGGCAGTGATCTGTACTTAACAATGAAAATGCTGATTCAAAGCCTTCCTGTTTTGTTTGGGTTTTTTTCCTGTGGCTAATAGCCTAAATGATCAATCAGATGTGGTGGGCTGAGGCAGAGCTCAAGGCCGTCCGCTCCTCCCAGTCTGCTACAGGACAGTTCATGGGACACACCCTGCGTTTCATTAGTTCTTGCTTAGTTTATAGTATCATATTTTGCTCGCAGGCATTAAACTATCATCAAAAGCAGGAGGCTGATTAATGTGACTTCTTTTTCCAGGGTCGTTGTACAAGGGAGAACTGCAAGTACCTTCATCCACCAACACATTTAAAAACTCAACTGGAAATCAATGGCAGGAACAACTTAATCCAGCAAAAAACTGCAGCAGCAATGCTTGCCCAGCAAATGCAGTTCATGTTTCCAGGGACACCACTACAGCCAGTGGTAAGTGTATTTCTCTAATGGTGTTAATGGTAAGTAAAGGTGAAGACTATATTGACCTGTAAAAGTTCTCTAAACTAGTAACAATAAAAATAGTCCCTCTCTGTTGACTTAAGGAATTGCCGAGATGCTAGAGATGTGTTCATTTATATTTGCATTTGAAGATAAAATGGAGTGTTGCTGTAGATTTGATTTATATTTCTTTTATCCCAAAACAATTTGCAATGTTTTCCTCTTTTCTGCCTTCATTCAGTTCGTGACAGGTTTGCAAGGCTTTTTCCTATAATCTTTCTGGAGGTGAAAATTTGAATAACAACAATAATTTGCTAGTAAGTCATTTGAGTAGAAATGCCAGGTTTCTCAGGAGTCTATGGGTTTGAATGGCTTTAAATATTATTTAGTGCCAATACCAGGAACCAAGGTTAATGTCATTCTGGATAGCATTTTCTTACTCTGTTGGAGTCTGAAGTGTCCCAGGATAAACAGAGAATTGGTGGTGTGTGCACATCACAAACTCAGTGATTTTGTCTCAAGATGATGCTCATGGTGCCTGGGACGCTTCTAATCCAGAAGGTGGCATGGAACTAGAGTCTTGCATACATGAGCAGCATCAGTTGCTCTGGGCTGCCCTTGCAGTTGGGCTTCTCACTGTAGCAGACTTCCAAACCATGGTTTGGCACGTAATCTGAATTAAACTTTGCACACATGGCTGCTGATGATGTTTTTTCAATCTAAATGCCTAGTGTAAGGCATCCCACTGGAGTGGGATTTCTTTTCCAACTTGAGGCATCTGGAGTGTTGGCATCAACTTCTGTGTTGGACTTGCAAGGTCCATTTATAGTTTATCAAAAGACATAGGCACTCCTAATTACCATTCACTTGGCTTTTTTCAGACATCTGCATTTGGTTTTCTAAGTGCCTTTGTCTTTCCATGGGCTACTGCAGAAGTCAAGTGTAAGCATTTCAGAAACAGATGTCTGTATTCGGTCACAGGAAGCTCACCCCAGATGCCTTTTTCAAATGTGTTTTTGTACTTGAAACATCTGCTGTCAGGTGCGATTGGGAATTGGGTGTCAGGACTCCTTGAATTTCACATGTTCATCAAATTGTATCTTGGTTATATTTGCCTAATGTGTTTTGATATTTTGTGGGTTTTTTACTGCTTGAGTTTTCATCCGAAAAAGTTTTGGTGAAGCAATAGATTCCACTGCTTAGTATTATGAGAAAAATTGAAGTGGAAAATTATACTTTTTTCTTCTTGCCCGTTTCGTCATTTGAACTTTACAATTTCATTGACGTAATGTCTTCTGTACTGATTGCTGTGATAAAAATGCCAGGTTTTATTTCTCTGTCTTGCATAAATTGCCAGATTAAGATGACTCAGCCTTGACCAAATGGATAAAAAGTGAAAGAAAATTCTATAGAAGTCATTTGACATGTGGATTTATTCTTAAAATTATATCTGATACAAAGCTGTTATTTGTATTTCACATAACACATATTGTCCTCAACATAGTCGAGCCATTGTTTCATATAAATGTTCATTATTACGCTCTTAAGAATTTAGCTCACATTTGACATATAAACTGGGTTGCTTGATATCAAGCAGTTTTGATCATTGATAAAACCAGAGCGTGTCACATTTTTAACTTTCTAGGGCTGGTAGATGCCATTTCCATACAGTTGTTTATCCTGGCTAATCTGCATGTTCAAAACATCTTTGTACTAAGTTACCTTCACTTACAATTTAGTAATTGGTTCCAAAGGAAAAAAGAAACCCCAAACAAACTGAAACCCAAAACAAAACAGAAAAAACCCCCACCCTTCCAGCTCCTTTGTTATCTCTTGCATATTTTTACATATTGTATGTCGTGCAGGCCACCTAAATGAGAAGGCATTCCTCCCTTGTTAAAAACTGTTTTGAAGTCGTAGTATTCTGCTGTTATGTTTCTAGCTGCTGGTTTATTTGGAAACTTAATTTCTGACAAAGCTAATCTGAGATGTGTCCTGTTTTTCTGCATGGTTTTTTCTCATTTATAATTATACCTTCATTCTCTGGGGTAAACATTAGCTCTGCAGAACTAAAGCACTTTGCAGGTCTGAGTGTGATCTGACCACAGTGATGTTCTGCCTCCACCCCCTGTGGAGCCGGTGGTAACAAACCCACTATTCTGCCTCATCAGGGCTGCGTTTTAGCATCACACAAGTGTTCTTTCTTCTAGTCATGACTTCACTGACTCACTGTAGGAAGGCATGAAACAAGATTTTTAGACCCATATAATTTCCTCCAATCAAAGTTTTTCATATGATGAACTCTAGCAAAGCCTGAATAATCCCTTTCTAAATATTGTGTCCAGCTGAGATTATAGTATTTATTCTGCCTGCCACTGGTGACAGCTGAGCACACAAACATTTGCAAAGGTGAGTTTTTTAAATGTATGAGCCACAGTAACATATTGCAGGAGGTGGCAAAATACAGTATGCAAACAGATGGAAGTTACATGCCAAAGACCTCATTGTGTATACTCTTATTAGAAATATGACTTTAATATAGTTAATAACGCTTCACCTATGAAATCTGGTACTTTGAAAAATAGCCTGTTTTCCCAAGGAAAACAGGTATTGAGAAAAAGCAATAAAGTCTATGTTATTTCTACATTTAGATGTGTAAATAAGCCTGCAGTGTAAGCTGGACCTCCACAGAGATTCAGGTTAAAAGTATGGCTTCCTTTGCATCAGGAGACTCTTTTCCAATAATAGTGTTAAAAAGGCAGTTCTTCGTGTGCTGCTCCAGTGTGTTACATGATTAAAAGAAGAGAGTATGCTGTGTGTTTTGCCAGCTGTTTGAAATTTTTTCATTAAGAAAATGAATCAGTGCCAGAAAGAACAAGCAAAAGACGACTAGTAAGCTATTGATTAAGGTCTGTGTTTTCCTTTTGCAGCCCACATTTCCAGTGGGTCCCACAATAGGAACGAACACGGCTATTAGCTTTGCTCCTTACCTAACGCCAGTAACACCGGGAGTTGGCTTAGTCCCGACTGAGATCCTACCCACACCGCCTGTCATTGTTCCTGGAAGTCCACCGGTTTCAGTCCCCAGTTCAACTGCTACCCAGAAGCTCCTCAGGACTGATAAACTGGAGGTACTGTAGATACCACTGTGACTAGAAATACATCCTCTGTTAGGCTGTGTGAAAGATCCTGGAGGGAAAAGCTGTTGGTTTAAATCTAGGCTTAAATTTAGTTGCTACAGGTAAAAAAATTTGTAACCAGGCAGGATTTCTGCACTTGCAGCCAGTGGTAATTAAACACTGTTATTTTTAAGGTAGTACATTTGCTTACATTTAATAGACATCAACATGAATTTTCGTCTTTTTTAAAGTTCATTACCTCCAAAATACCTCAGGTATACATGTCTCGATGAAATATCTAACAAGCATATTTTTTATTTCAGTATTAATTCTGTCTTGGTTTTTCTGCACTGGTAGTAAGGGAATTTTGTAGCCTTATGGATCAATATTAGGGGAGTGGTATAACCCTTCATGCTTCAGCTGCAAATAGACATGTTGAATGTTACCAACCTTGCAGCAGGTGGAAGGGACAAGCCCCCAGTTATGTGCAGAGCGTCCGGGGTGTTGATGGATCTCTGAATGGCTGGACTCAGTGGAATCTGTGAGATCCAAGTACATAAGAAGGCCAAATGACTTGCAGAAATGAATGTCCTTTCCCAACAGCCTAAGCACTAGTCTTTACAGCACATTTCTTCCTAGGAAAAGAAGTTCATTCTCCTCATATTTGAAAATTATTTTTAAGAAGGCTCTCAGTTCTGTTTGCAGACTCCATAAAAAATACAGTGCATCTGACATGTATCTTCCCTGAGTTTCAGCAAGAGGAACTCCTTCCCTACCAGTCAGCCTGCAAGAATATAAAGTGTAGTTAGAAAGGGACAAAATATTTTGTCATTCCCAGCTACTTTTGCAAGGGTAGTTACTTCAGTAAGTATCCTTTCCGGCTGTTTTCTAAACTGGAAAAAGGAAAGGCACTTGTGAATTCTTCTGTTGCATGTCAAGTTCATTTAGCTGCCGTACTGCAGAGCTACCCGAGGAGCCAAGAACATAAGGGTAAAAATAGATGCATTTCCCTCTCCCACCAGAAGATGAAGGGTTTAATAAATTGAATTTTCTGTAAAACTTGAACTAACTGGGGAAAGCGGCAAGTCTGTCTTTTGGGGGCACGGGGCTCTGCTTGCCCTTTCATCTTGCACGGAGCTCTACCCCTGCAACATGTGTTGTTTTGCACGTAGGTGTGCAGGGAGTTCCAGCGGGGGAACTGTGCACGTGGAGAGACTGATTGCCGCTTTGCGCATCCAGCAGACAGCACAATGATTGACACAAACGACAACACCGTAACCGTGTGTATGGATTACATAAAAGGTCGTTGCATGAGGGAGAAATGCAAGTATTTTCACCCTCCTGCACATTTGCAGGCCAAAATCAAAGCGGCGCAACACCAAGCCAACCAGGCTGCAGTGGCAGCCCAGGCAGCTGCGGCAGCTGCGACTGTGATGGTAAGTGCTGGCATATATGGCTGCCTTTTTTTGATGCCTATTTTGCTTGAATTTGATGCTATTTGCTTATACTTTCTTTTCTCTTTTGCCTCTTTTTGTAAAATTTTTCTTTTTTTTTTTTTTTATTTTAGTAAAAGATACGAATTTTTAAAACTATTACTGTTGCTTGATGGGAGGAAGCACTTTTTTTCTTTATGCCCTTAATTTAATGCTGTATTTCTATTCAAGACAGTGAAGCAAATGACACTCTATACCACTTCTGTTCTCTGCCTTGATTATATATAAAATTTGCCCCTAGTATCTCCAAACAGAAACAAAACTGGTAAGGTTCAGTATTCCCAGGAGAACAGGGACACATATGCTGTTTTAGCTCTTTGATGACAGATATACATGTGGAAATTTGGAAGAAAAGGAAGAAAAGGAAAGAGAGAGCATTTGCCTTGAAGATCAGTAGTAGAACAGAAACCTCCACTGAGATTCAACACACTCCACCTCAGCAGTCAGACAATTAAATAGCTGGCCACCGTGGTCTCACTGTTTGGGAGTGGAGCAGCACACTAAACCAGCACACTGCTCTGTTCTACCATTAGTGACTGTCTGAGGATGAGAAAGAACTGCCCTCTGTAGATACAAAACTATCCCAAAAGACGAAAAAGTGTTGTCTGTATCTTTTTGAACTTTGGTTAGATGAATCTCATGACTAGAGGCTTCTTGCCTCTCCCACTGTCATGGGCTAGTTACTTGAACCATGGGGTTTAAAAGTAGTAAACTAAAAGGGAAATCATTAGAAAAAACATTGTAGCTACAGTCAGAAGAAAGGAGATTGAGGACTTTTATTATCCAATATTTTAACCTCTTACTTAAAACTGTTCAGACAAGTCAACCCATCCATTTACCAGTATTGGATCCCTCTTATAGTTGTTACCAGGAAAGTTGATAAATTTAGAGTGGTATTGATAAAGTTAAATAAATCAAGCATGCAAGATCTGAATTGGGAGACAAAACTGCTGGCAGCAAATCGAAGAATCATTGTCCTCGTTGCTGGCAGTGGACGAATAATTAAGCAGATGTGGTTTGTGGACTTGTGGGCAGTGCATACAATAGTTATAGACAATACAGTTATTCTCTGGGTAAAAAGCCTACCAGGAACACAATACAGTACAGTATATAACTACCCCAAGCTATTGTATTTAGCCAATAGCAAAGACCAGACTTTTTTGAGGGACAAAGGGTAAGTTATGCAAGAACATAAACCACCAAACAGAATAATATTTCTTCAGGTTTAATATTTTTTCTCTAATACTCTTAACAGTCTCTGTTTCAAATTGGATGATTTTTAGTTAAAGTTTCCTGTGCTTGCAGAAATTGAATACCATCTGGAAATTAAAGCAAAGAAGGTTGGGTTTGTATTCTGATTAGCTTCTGTTGTGCAATATTAATTGTTCATTTAGAGAGTGTAATATTTCTAAGCACTGTACTAAAGAAGAAAGGAGAGAGATGAGTGGATTATGTGGGGTTTTTTGCACTTCAGTAATGGTTGTGTATATATTCTGTGATTTTAAATAAGCCTTAACTGGAGTTGCATTAGCCTCAAAGCATCATTGGAAACACAGAATTGAAATATTAGCAGTCTAATGTCACTGGAGAAGGCAGCAGAACAGAGTAACTTTTTGCAGAAAAATTTGTACAAAATATTCTGATGGCACATTTAGGCTAGCAGACAAGATTCTTTGCAATTCAACTATTTTTTGGTTAATATAGACTTGAAATGATCAGATAGAGTGAATGAAAAATCACCAGAATGCCAGTAACAACAAAAAAGTGGTAGAAATGGCCTTAGATGACTGCAAGGCCACCCAAGAATGACTAAGAATACTCAGTTGGATCTAGAAAGCAAAAGGGAAAAATACATATGCTTGCCTATAAGGTTCACTTACAGGTTGCTCACAGGTTGAAATTGTGTCCAAGAGGTTTTCCTTCCCAGGGGAGCCCAAGGTGCTTATATAGGTGAGAGCTGTGCATAGGCCTGGAGCACTGTAGGCAAAGCTGGTAAGACTGTTGGAGGTCAATGAGTTCTGCATTCTGCCACTTTTCAGAACGTGAGCTATCTGTGTTTCTGTACACTAAGGGTTAGAAATTTGTACTCAGATATACTAGGTCACCTAATCATGTAAAAAGAAAGGGGGAAGCCACCGTAAAAGAGGTACACATATAGGTTAAAAGTGAAAATGCGTTAGAAGAGAGTGTTACCTGTCATTGTGCTTGTGGAACTCCAAATATTCATATGGTGCTTCAGAGAGCATAAAACATCACTGAACACTGTACAGCCTAAATGAAAATGTGAATTCATAGTTGGTATTGGAAGGGACCTCTGGAGGTCACCTAGCTCATTTCCCCTGCTCAAGCAGGGTGAGCTAGAGTAGATTGCCCAGTACATGTCTGTTTGGCTTAATAAAGCCTCCAAGGATGGAGACTCCACAACTTCTCTCGACAACCCGCTCCATACTACCAGTAAAAAGAAATACTTCCTTTATATAAAATCTTACATTTAAATGGAATTTCTTGTATTGACGTTTGTTCCCTGCCCCATCTTTACCCTGCTGTCAGGTATTTGTATACATTGATGAGGTTTCCCCCTGTATCTTCTCTTCTCCAGGCTAAAAAGTCTTTGTTCTGTCAGCCTTTCCCCAGGTAAGAGGTGCTCCAGGTCCCTTCATCATTTTTTGGGCCCTTTATGGGACTGTTTTCTAGTGTGTCCATACCTTTCTTGTGCTGGGGTGCCCAGACTTGGACATAGCACTCCATATGTGACCTCACTAGTGCTGAGTAGCGGGGAAGGATCACCTCTCTGCACCTGTTGGTGATGCTTTTCCTAATGCAGCCCAGCATGCTGTCAGCTGCCTTTGCTGTGAGGGCACATTGTTGTCTTGGTGTCCACCAAGGTCTTGAGGGTCTTTTCTACCAAACCTTGGTGGCCGACAGTGTGTGTTGGTGCTTGGGGCTGTTCCTCCCCAGGTATGAGACTTGGTATTTCTCTTTGTTGAACTTAGTGAAGTTTCTCTATGCCCGTTTCTCCAGACTTTCTAGGTCCCTCTTTGTGGCAGCACATCTGTCTTCTGTATCAACCACTCCTCCGAGTTTTAGAGCACTGGGAGTCCACCTGTTTCCCATTTAGCCCATACTAAATATGGCTGTCTATGAGGATGAAGTGGTATTGAAAACCTTTTCGAAGTCAAGAGAAAGAACATCCATTGATCTCACTTCACCCACCAAGCCAGTCTCATCACAGAAGGCTTTTAAGCACAATTTCCCTTTCACAAATATATGCTGACTACTTCCCATCACCATCTTGGCTTTCATATGTTTGCAGATGGTTTTCAGGAGGATTTGCTTGATTGCTTTCCCAGAGACTGAGGTGAGGTTGACCAACCCGTGAGTCCTCAGACCTTCCTTCCTGCTCTTTTTGAAGATAGGAGTACCATTTACTTTCTTGAAATCTTCGGGAACTTCCCCCAGTCGGTGGGATCTTTCAAAGATAATTAAGAGTAACTTTGCAGTGACATTGGCCAACTCCCTTAGCACCCATCTGTTAGTGCATTCTGTTAGTTCCTATGGATTTGTGTACATCCAGCTTGTTTATATGTGCTCTACCCTGATCATCCTCCTCCAAGGATAAATCATCACTTCAGACTTTTCTACTGGTCTCCCACTGTCCTGAAGGCGAGTCTTGCCAGTAAAGATTGAGGTGGAAAGGATTGTCAGGACCTCAGCCTTCTCACCAGGTGTCCTGTGTCACCAGGTTGCCTGCCCCATTCAGCAGTGGAAACACATTTTCTCTAGTCTTCCTTTTGTTGCTGATGCACTTGGAGAAGCCCTTCTTGTTGGGTTTTACATCTCTTGCCAGATTCAACTCCAGGTGATCTTTGACTCTCCTGACATATCCCTGCACGTTCAGGCTGTGTCCCAGTTCCTCCTGAGCCATCTGTCCCTGCTCCTACCTCTTGTGTGCTTTCTTTCTTGTGTTTGAATTTAGTCAGGAGCTCCTTGCATATCCATGGAGGCCACTGCTGTGTGGATCTTACTTGTATTCCAGGAGACATTATAATTTGCCAATGTGACATATGGCAGACAAATACTATGCCTTGGATCTTTGATAATTTTTATTATTATCTTTATTTCCTTTCCGTAGCCTTTTTCTCTCCAGCCTGTAGCTATTGATTTTTTTGGTTGTTAGTTATGTAGGAGATCAAATGTTAAGAAGGAGATAACCTGATGGAACAGAAAGAGGCAAAGGAAATTTTACTATCAGGATAAAATAAAATAAAATATGACTGTAGGAGAGGAAAATGAGCAGTTTGAAAGCCTGAAAAGAGTGGGAGACTATGTGGAAACGAGGTTGATGAGTAGGCTTAGAAACAGATCAAGTTAAAGCCTTTGGGTTGAGAAAACTGTGAGACTGAACTTGCTGTGGAAGTTGAGGGGAGAGCCAGCAAAAGCTTCAAAGTAGGGAGATGAGGTTAAGAAGAGCATGGAGAAGAATTGGAGAAAGGCAATAATAAACAGATAATAAGTTCACAAGTGAGATTAGATAAAATCTGCTTTTGGATAATAAATGTAATTAACTAAAATGCTTTACTCTTAGTGATGTTGATTTGAATTTGCGGACTTCATCATTGCATAATGCTGAATTCAGTTGTACTGCTTCACCTCTGTGTGGACTTGGGTCTGTGCTGAAGGCAGAGTGGATCTGAGGCTGTGCCCCATACAGGCAGAGTGATGCCCTCTCAGTGGTACCTGTGGCAGGTATCACACCTTGGCTGCACGGTGCCCTGCTTAGACAGAAGTCTGTCCAGATCCTCATTTTGCACCAGGTGTTTCTTGTTATGTCTGGGTCTTGGACACAGACAGATGAGCAGATCCTACAGATCAGGGTATGTAATCCAGAAAAGTGCCAAAGGAGAGATGCAGATGGTGTTGAGAAGACTCATGCAACAGAGACAGGAACAAGGAATAAGCAAAATGAGGACTATTCTGCAAAATACAGAATAGTCCTCATTGACTATAGCATGTTGACACTAGCTAACCTTGTGACCACGAGCTCTATGCAGGCATTTTGTCCTTTTTTTTCCCACCACTTTTGTTCCCTATTTCCACATACTGATTTCAAGGTTGACATAATCCGTATATTCTAAAAAGAGCTAAATACCAGCCTGTGTTTAAAAAACAAAAGTAAAAATTTTGATTTCTAAATAAATTTTTCTTTCCTTTCTAAATGTTTTTAAGAACTGTTTACGTTATAAAACTTGAAAGTAATATTTTATATGAGAAAGATTTTTACAGAATGCCATCATATCAGCCATAAGTTTGATCTCATTATGAAAATATACATAAATGTATATGCCTATGTACTATGCCTAGATACTTTCTTTTAAAAAATTAATAATGCTGGACTAATATCGTAACTCTTAGGTTAGTGTTCACTTATATAGTGGGAGCATTATTTTTACTCCCTGCTCCTGACCTGAAGCTAGTACTGAAGACTGTAGCAAAATTTAGAAAGTGTGTTTTCAAGTATGTTTTCAGTTCTGAAAGCCTTTTTTCCCTCTCAATGTAATGTGGTAAGTTACAAGGAAAAAAAAATCTACAAAAATGACCCAGCTATAGGAGGAAAGAAAAGGAATTAATGATAAGTTAGTGTAACTAGACGTTGGCAAAGGAGAGCCTCTCTCATTTTGAATCCCAAATCCATTCAATGATTCACTTCTCTAAATTAAAATACCTTTGCCTTGTAAGCACTGATGTTAATAGCATTCATAATGCATTACAATTTTCACTAGTGCTTTACGTTTGAAAATGTAGCCTCCCAAATTGATTTTGCCACTTTGAAATGTGACTTAACTAACTTATCAGGAATTCTTATAGGCGTATCCTTAAAACTTTTTGCATCTCTGTGAAGTGTTTATATGATGCTTAATAGTGTCTGCAAGCTGCTGTTTTACTCAACTTTCCTGAATTTCAAACATCTATATTTTACTCTCTTATATGCTTTTAACTAAGGTATAGTAGATGCATTTTTGCTTCGGTACTAATTCAAAATGTAATATTCATTTCTTTAGAAGACATTTTTGTTGTTGTGCATGCCTAGTGTTTTGTATGTTGTATATTGCATTCAGAATATTTTTTTCCTTCTCACCTATCCACAAATGCAATGCCGTTCCCATGATGCACCTCTGCTTGCTGTTTACCTGTATGTTAATTCGCTTGACTCCCATTGGCCCACTGCCATCATGTGCTCGCTGCCTGTTATTAAAAGACTCAGTCGACTGCCAAAGCAATGAAGCGACCTCTCGAAGCAACTGTAGACCTGGTACTTTGACCTTTCACCTTTTGCTTTGCATGTAGCTTTTTGGTTTTGGTTTTGGTTTTTTTTTTTCCTTCAGAGAAGCAACTAATGAAATTTGTATCGCTTTACTTTTCAAACATCAACCGGAAATGATTTCACATACTCGTTAATTTACCGGAAGCTCTATTTATCCATCTCATTCTCATACGTAATAAACCGCAGACTATTTAGTTTGGTTCCTAACACAGTTTCATCTTTTTTAAATCTCTCATGAAAAGTTGAATTGAGATAAAACTGCTTTTGTAATTAAAAACGTGTAACGTAATCCATTAATCTGTATAATAATAGGAAATGATATTTAAATTAAAAAAAAAAAGAAAATACTTGGCAATGAAACACAAGTGGTTTTTTCTCCCTGTAATATTTGAAAACCTACTTAAAGGCAATGCCATTTTCGTTGCTTTAAAGCAAACGTTTCTTTTCAGTAGTTGTGCTGCTACAGTTTTAGGTTAATAGTACCATGCTTTTGCTATCAATAACAAAATTTCACTCATTTTACATTGCTGTGCTTTGAGTTAATATGCATGGCAAGGCATCTTTAGCCGCTTTAAAAAATACTAAGTTTTCATATTTGTATATATGTTACAGACAACGTCTTAAAAATGGCGTCATTTTAACTAACTTTCTTATTTACAGGCCTTTCCTCCTGGTGTTCTTCACCCTTTACCAAAGAGACAAGCACTTGAAAAAAGCAATGGTGCCAGTGCCGTTTTCAATCCCAGTGTCTTGCACTATCAACAGGCTCTTGCCAATGCTCAGTTGCAGCAACATGCAGCGTTTATCCCAACAGGTATGTTGTACCCACATTGAACCAATATTGTGTTCCTTAGGTAGCCCCAAGTCAGGCAGTTGCACTTAACTGCTCCCTGCCCCAGTTGAGGTGAAGTCTGCACAGATGATTACATGTTATTTTAATTCCTCTTGCACAGGATGACAATTCAAGGAGAAACTTCAGCATGCCGTTAAGCTGCATTTTTGCACATTCACAGCCTTGCTCATCATTGTCCAGAGTTTGCCCCTTTTTTGCCTACCTTAAATTGGCTGGATTTTGACTTGTATCTGCCAACACTCACCTAGATGACAAGAGGGCAAAGTTCCGCTAACAAAAATGCTGAGAAAAGCATCACACTCCAGAGATGCCACAGCATCCTCCTGCTCCCTTGGCTGCTGTTGTGCAGCCGTGGGGATTGCCCCAGCTGCACACGAGCACCCTGAGAAGGGGAACACCAGCCATAACCTTCCAGTCAATACTGGCAAAACACATTGCTTCCTGTAGCTGTACTAAAGGGCTTTGAGGCATCAGATGCATTTTTGTGGTTCTCATTTTGGAACACCACCAGAACTTTTCCTAGCATTTGCAGCTCATAGCTGGGGTTACACTTCCTCATAAGGATGATCTGAAGATGAGTGAATGCAATTTACATTTCAGTGCTCATAACTCTGTAAAAATCAGAGCACCGTGGCTGGTGGCAGGGCTTCTCTTTAACATTGTAAGAAAAGGAATGTGCTAGGTGCTTGTGTAAACAGTAACAACATAACCCTTTAAATTATGTCAGTCACCCCCACTCCAAACTTCCCGAAGGTAAATATCCTGCCTAAGGAATTCTGCGATTTCATTCATAATTGACTAATAATATATTTTAGTATCAGAATGTTATCCAGTGTGAACTTCCAGAATGATTTAAAACTACGTGTTTACAAATGCGTTTGACATTTCAGCAATGTTATTTTAGTTTATAGAAAGAATGTCGGTAAAACAAGGAATGAAACACAACACATGATGATTTCCCAATCTATCAGCATTCCCATATGTTTTTAAAGATAAAAAGCAAACACAGATGGCTTTGACTTCATGGAATTTTTCTATAAGGCCTCAGTAACAACCTTGGAGCCTGCCCCCGTATTTGTAATAGTAAGTTATAGCATGCTGTATTTTTAGCACATTGGTGCACTAGAATATCTGTGGCAGAAAACACATTGACATTTATGGGAGTGTTTGGGGGAAAAAAAAAACACGTGAGACTGCCTATTTGGACATGAACGGAAGACTGCCCTGTGCTTACAAACATGCAGAAATTTCCACAAATTTATTTTACATTGAAACCCTGAGAATTTGCAGCACAATAGGTGTTTTTCCTTCTTAAGCACTCCCTTTTGGGGCTTACTGCTATTATTTGCAATTGCCAAGGACTTCAAATTAACTATGGAAAATACAGTAGTTTAAACCTTTTTCAGTGAAAGAGCGTTTGGATATTTTCCAGACTTTTGGAGTGTTCATGCTTCCTTAAGTAGCTCACTTTTTGTACTTTTATTGTGTGTCCCTCTTTCCAGCTAATGGTTGTAATTATAGTTTTGTCTGACAAATTTCTGATGGTAAGAAGGGTGGATCTTGGAAGTAAACCTTACAGGCCAGGTTGTTGGCAAGCCCCAAAACAAGTGCATGAAAAAAAAAAAAAAGAAAGAGAAGTGTAACATAGCAGATGGAGCCCAAGCCCCAGAGTAGAAAACCTTTCAGTGATGAACCTCCTGGTCTTCTCAAATTCCATCAGCACCTAGAAAGGATATTAGAGAGAGAAGTGGGGTATGGGACAAGGTTAGGAAAGGGAAACCCCCTCTATATGAGTGAGTGTCATGAGTTTTCCATTAAAGATGCTGCATTGATATTCCCACGTTTCCTGGGAAGGTTGGATTTGGCGGGTGTAAGGACTGTCATGCCACCCAGGTCTAAGGAGCAATGCATGACATTATCTGTTGCATTTTAAATGATTATGTGGTATTTTCTAAACTGGTATAATTTTCAAACATGTTCCTTGTGTGTGTGTGTGTGTGTGTGTGTGTGTGTGTGTGTACGTGTATTAAATTTTAAAACGAGTTTTGCTGCTGGAATATATATAAAACTTAATTGTTTTATATAACTCTTCTGCTTTCTTAACCACTGGCTCCTTTAACAAAAAGAGTGGGGCTTGACTTAGCATGGCTTACCTCCAAAACTCTGCACTTTGTTTGTTTTACATCAGTTTGATTGCTTTGTCACTTTCTCCTTATTGTTTGGTGAACGATCTTAAAAACAAGAGGTCTTTTCTCTCTTTCCATTGCTGTTTGTTAGTGTTTCTATAGCCTCTAGAGGAGGAACTTTGTGTATTCTCTGGGAACTGTTCTTGGGTAAGGTCATTCATAGTTACACCAGTACTGCAGAGTCCTCTAAGGTGCTGTGGTAGTAATTAAGCAGGAATGCAGGAAGCATATTCGGCTTTGTGTCAAATATGCATGTATCTGGGAACAGTCTCCTTCCCTGCGTGCCTTCACCAGCTTGCTGTATCTACTGTACTGAAAATATGCTGATGTTTTTTTCCATTTGGTCTTTTCCAGAAAGGTTAAGCATTCCAGGCAAGCAGTGCTTCCAAACTCTGAGGTGCACTGGGAGCCTTCTGCTGCAATGTTACACACTTTGAGGTGTTTAGCTTGGGGAATTGTCAAAGTAGTGTTTATTTTCTTCAGGAGCACCGCTCCACCTCCAATTGTGTTAAGAATGGGTACATTAACATCAAACGCAAATTTGGCAAAGCCCCTGCAGAATAATATTGTCTTAATTGCATTTTAACTTCTTTCTCTGATGCATGTCAGAAAGTTGGTGAATGTTGATCTGCGCAATATTGAGCTGTCTGAATTATGCGATGAGTTCTAAAATTCCCAAATACCGTGACCTTTAATCAAAGCTGTTTCTATAAACAAAAACTTGTTGCTACGAAAGTACTATGTGAAATGATAAAATTAATAAGTACAAAAGTTTATGAAGTATCCTGAATATGCACAGAAATGTGCCAAAAATCACACAGTATATTTAGGATTTTAGTAAGAACACAATCACCCTTTTGTGTTAAAGCAAACCTATGAATGACCTTACAGTTTCATTTAACTAACTTACTTCTCTGTGGTTATGCTTGAATCTCAGTTTGAATGTTAACTCTAAACGGCTAACCTGTTTCTTCCCTTTATCCACTTTTTTCACCTATCATTGCATGACACGCAGGGTCAGTTTTGTGCATGACACCCGCTACCAGTATTGGTAGGTTCCAAATTTCTTTATTGATCTCTTTTTTTATACTGTATATGATGTATATTCACTTGTTTCAAAAATCCTAGGCAAGATTTAGACACTGACTAGAATTAAAGGTTCGCTTGTCCTTCTGGTTGACTTTGCAGAGTGTTTAGATTTGTAGATGAAAGCTGCAGTTTAGACGCGATATCACCTGCTATAACAACTACACTGCAAAAGCATAATACCATGAATTCCAGTCTGCTTTTCAGTTTTTAGAGTTTTATTTCTCTTTATATTTTATATTGGCTAGTACTATAAAATCATAAAATACTGGAAAAAGCCAGCAAATTTTCATCAGTGTTTTAAAGTTTCATAGTGGTGTGCCTATTTCTCCTTTGCTGTGTGTTAGAAAGTTTTATCAGCGTTTCCCAGAAATGCCTACTTTGATCCAGAGAGGTTCTGTTGAAACTTGTGATCTGAATCTCACTACTCCTCTAAATATATTTGCAGCTTGAAATTAACATTTTGGGCATGCAAGGGTGAAGTCCAATGCAACAGTCTCTAAGAGGCTATAGCCCTATCCCAGTGATTTTACTTTTGGGTTTTTTTGGGCCTACTCGGATAAAATGGTTAAAATATCAAGCCTTAAAACATCAAGTTAATAATTCCCCCATGAAGATGCTGATTAAAATTCATTCTTAAAATGAGCAAAAGCAGTGACTTTCACAAAATCAATCTTGCTTTTTTAGAGCAAACAAAGTAGTATTTATATCAGGAAAATTATCATCATCACTCTCCTGATTTTTGCCTCAAAGCAGATGGTAATTTAACTCTGATAAAGTCAAACAGTTACGCAGTGCTAGTAGGAAAAAATGCATAAATTGGATTATAAAGGAAGACAGCGAGTATCTGGCTTACTTCAAAATGAAGTTACATGAAAATAATTAATTTTTAATTGTGTTTAAAAATTAAGATAAACATTGATCAGTCTTCTTCCCAGTTCAAACCACTGTGCCTTTTTGAGTAGAATTTTATTTTGAAGTGATTTATATCTGTACTGGGGGAAAACAAATAACCCATATAACAATATGCAGGTAACGGGCTGTTTTGGTAAAGACCTCGCTTGTGCAAGTAATCTTCTTCTTAGAGACAACTGTCCCATTTTCAGTGGTCCTTACTCTTTTTTTCTGGGAATCGCTGATTGTGTTGACAACCTTCCTTTAATTGTACTTGTAATAAGCTATTTTCCCCTTTTTTTTATTTCTCCGCCACGCTTTCTCGCTTTGCACTGTGATTGCATGCCATCTGCCGGTTTAACCCATGATGATGGCTTGCCGCTCTTGATATTCACCATGCCAAAAATACCACTTCTCTTACCATAATGCTGCACCCTCCTGTTCATTGCTTCCATGGTTCCCCTCCTGAAAGTACCCATGATGCACAACGCTACGGCCGCCACTGTCTCTGCAGCAACAACTCCTGCAACAAGTGTTCCCTTCGCCGCAACAGCCACAGCAAATCAGGTTTGCTCCTTTTAAAGCTTTCTTTCACAAGATCCTGAACTCTAAATGAGTGCTGAGATTTTTATTTTAATTTTTTTTTTAACAAAAAAAATTCTCCCGGAGAATTTTTTTTTATTTCTGTGTTTACCCCATCAAATTTTCGTTTATTTTTAAGTCGTTTATAGCAAGTGTTTGTGGGACAGGTTGCACTTATTTAGAGTTAACATTTGTTGCAAATAATGATGTAGCTGTGTTTTGTGTTGCGATGTTTGTACCTAATTATTGTGTAATTAACCCAGCTGGAGTTAGAATCACCTTAGTACTGGACTACTTACAAAAGTTTATTATTAACACCTAAGTTCAAAAGGAAGATCATCACAGATTTCAAACATTCAGGTGTGTTCATGTAGCCTTCTCCATGAGGTGTGTGGAAGTGACTAATTTGTAAGCATGGAAGCTGTCAAAAATGACAAATAGGACAAGGCAGCTGGAAAAAAATTAAAAGAAAAAAATCGAATGTTTTCTATAAATGCTAGTGATCTAAACAGCACTCAAGATATTTATGACTATGCTTCTTTCTGTTTGAAAGTGTATCTTTAACCTGGTAATTATATTTCCCCAAGGAAGGATGTTATTAGAAAGAACCCTGAGGGTTATTGGCTGAGGCAGGCTAGGAAAGATGATACTTTCTCCTCTTCTTCTGCAGTTTATGTTAATAACAGTTTTCGTTTTGGTAAGGTTTCCCCCTCCTCCTATATGACCTGATTCCCACGAAAGACATATCTGTTGGAGCCCATAGTGCGTAGCTTTGACTCCTCTGTTGGGGCTGTAGAGATTTCCACCCTAATGGACCTGGCATCTCTCAGGGGAAGGATTTGCACAGCTGTTGGGTTGCTCTGGCTTTTCCGTTGCTTTGGAACCATACTCCAGCACTTCCACCTGAGAGGTGTTTTCCCTCAGGTTCTGAGAGGTCAGACTGAAGAGGAAGCAAGTACATTTGCTCACCAAGAGAAAGCAAAGGGCTGTGTCCCCATTACCTTTCCTTGTGTTGCTCCTGGACAGAGCAATAAGCTGTTGCAGACCCAGTGGATATTCTCACCTGTTGATTCATTCCCCTCCACTTGCCAAGGGCTTAGAAAGAAATCAGTGAAAATGTTTTGCTTAATAATGTTATACCAGCAGGTTTATTTTTTTTTTTGCTGTCATTCCCAAAACTATTTGAGTATCCCATGGAAAAATAGAAGCTGTTGCAAGAGTTTATTTATAATAATTTATGAAAAATATACTACCTCTGAAATACACCCTACTTCCTTGAAGAAACACAAACCAGTCCATTTTCTCTTTTTTTTTTTTTAAAGTTCATTTGCCAACATTGTGGCATTTGTGCTTCTAGCATTTTCACCAAAAGTGTTGTTGTTTTGTGTGTACTTTTCTGAGAGCTAGCTTGTAAAAAATGCTTGAAAGAGCAGCAGGCAAATGGTGTATTTCACGGTCCTTTCCAGAACAGTGTCTGCAGCAGAACAGTTTTTGGTGGTATCCAGTGTAGTTTTGTGGTCCCAAAGTGGTGACAAAGGGGCTTGAAGATGCCAAGGGACTATGAGAAAATGAGGTGGTTTGGGGATGGTTTCAGCTAGGACCCTCTCCAGCACAGAAATGCAGCTGGGGCAGGTCCACCACCTGCACTCCAGTGCCAGAGGGGCCAACTGTGGCTGAAGGTAGAATGTGTGTATGCCTACAAAAGGACCAGTTAGCAGTCTTTTTTTTTAGTTAATAGGAACACTTTCACACAAGTAACTAGTGCCACAAAGACATAGGTGTGCCTTAATGCAATTTCTCATCTAGCAGGATGGCAGGCAGAGCCCCTCCTTTCCCAGTGCAGATTTTGTTTGCTTTGGAGGATTAGAACATTTTAAATTTAACAGCAGTTATAGAAACTGTCTGGTTTTATTTATTTAGTGCTATATATTTGTGTGTGTGTATACATACAACTCCATGCTGAAATTAATGGATGGTTTAGCAGGAGGATGGGTTTTCACTTGTTTAACTTCAGCCGTTTGGAAGTTTAGCATTCAGTTCATCTGCTTTTCTAGAAGTCCGTCTGAGGGCAGGGTAAAATTGCCCTGGAGGGTCCTGCCTCTTTCTCTTGCCTGTGGAAGGGGTGTGGGTATGTTACCAAAGCTCTGCACTGCTGCTTGTGGAGGAGATGAGTCCCACTCTGGCAGCTGTTCTCATTGGCTTCTGTAGCACGTGCTGTCGCTGTCTTTTTTTCTCACTCTTGTTTTTGTGTTAGTCATTGCGAGTCTTTAAAAGCTACTGTAGAAAAATTATGTATTTCAAACTAGGGTAAGTAGTTAGTAGTTACTTCTTCTTTATAAGAGACAAAACTCCCAAGTTTTCTGTTTATTTACAACCTCCTAAGATTGGAGACAAACCTACAACACTAGGAAAGGTCCCACAGTAACTCTGTGGTCCTAACTCTCAGTATATTTTTAGCCCAAGAAACAAAACAGGAGCAGGTTATTAACTTGGTAATTAAGATGACTTTGTTCGTGGTCATAACGTTCTTTGTGTCTTCTGGTATGGTACTCCCAAGTATTTCATTTTACAACCTGAAGACTTCAACCTGTCCCATTTCAGCTCTCACAACTTCTACTCACAATGCTAGGCATGAAAAGAAGGTTGTAGCAGGGCTTAATCATTTAGCTTAGTGTAATTTGGCTTAGTATTTTGACATGGGGAAAAATGTCTGGTCTTCCTTGGATCGACCCTGGTGTCCTTGAAGCACCAGTGGAAAGGAAAAGTCGACATCCCAAAAGTTAGAGTCAGCTAATGGCTGGAAAAGCCTAAAAACTCTGTTGGGTCCAGTAAATTATTTAGTATGTGCTGTCAGCTTGTATTTTGAAAAAAAAAAGAACTCTGTCTCATGTCTTCTGTACATCCTTTCTTTCAGAAAATAACACAAGTAGCAGCTCAAAATGTATCTGCATTGACACACGCACAGTCAGTCATGCTTGGCCAGCAACTCTGGGCATTGTGTGTTCAATGTATGGCACAAGGCACGTGAGGAGATTGTGTAGGATTAAACTGATGTACAGGGTGACATCAGTTAAGAATACATGGAAAATTGGGAGGAATCCCTTGCTTTTCCTGACTTACAAAGGGTAGGTTTTAAAAACCAAAATAATTTTCTTGCAGTGTACTTCAGAGGGGAAGAGCATCGCTTTGGCTCAGTGCAATGGAAACAGGATGCGGCAAAAATGCTGCAAACCCTGTTTTATGAAGCCTGATTAAAAACTGACTATGTTAATATAGGCACTGGTGGTCATGCTGTTCACTGTGTGAGGACATCCCTTGAGGGAGTGTCCCCGCTTACTCTTATCTGCCAGGCTGTGGTGAGAGGATATTGAGGGGGTGGACTTCAGCTCTTCAGTGAAAGGCAGGTGGGCTTCCAAAGGTACGTGAGGAGTCCAGGAGGGTGTCTAGACAGAAGTGAGAGGCCCTTCCCCTTTTCCTTCTTCCCCCCTTCACAGTTGCTCCAGCCATTCCCTTCAGAGTCAGAATTGAAACCTCAACTGCTTAAATGCGCTTCAGAGGTAGATCCTTAATGACCTTATGTTCAGGTGTTTTGGGATGCTGACAGCATTTTCTGGGAGCAAAGTTCCAAGTAGTGTGAAATGATCATGAGAAGGAAGCAGTGTTAGGGCATGTATATGGAGGGTTTGGTCCTAGCTCCCTCTAGTGCATGCATGTGGACAGAGTTATGTGAAAGTCTTATTTAAATATTAATATGGTCTTTATGTGTAAATATATACTTCAAAGAACTTTACCAAAGCTTTTAATTGTTACTTCTGTAGCTAGTGGACTAGCAATACTCCAGCAAGCAAGGGAACTGTTACCTGCTCAGCTTCTCTCACAGGTAGAATCACAGAATCATTTATGTTGGAAAAGACCTCTAAGATCATAGAGTCCACCGTTAACCCAGGACTGCCAAGTCCACCACTAAACCATGTCCCAAAGTGCAGCACATTTTTAAATACCTCCAGGGATGGTGAATCCACCATTGCTTTGGACAGCCTGTTCCAGTATTTTGACATATTTTGAAGAAACTGTCTAATATCCAATCTAAGCCTTCCCTGGTACAACTTGAGGCCATTTTCCCTCATCCTATCACTTGTTACTTGGGAGAAGAGACCAACCCCCACCTTACTCTAACCTCCATTCAGGTAGTTGTAGAGGGAAATAGTAGTGTTTATTGATGATTTTAGGCTAAGAATGTACAGTACTGTAATTTCAGGATGATAGAAAAGACATAGATCTTAAGGAAAATTATTTGGAAGTTTGTTTCTCTTCTTGTTTTACTATTTGCTTTGTAAGCAAGTACAGGATTAGAAACTTAGGTAACGATTAAGTAGAGCCCACTTGGAGGGGATGTTCATGTTGATGCAAATGCAGAAAGATGTGACTTCTCTACCCTGCACACCAAAGATGGTTTAACAGAGGATGATTTATCCTAACATTATTTGAGAGAGGTGTTATTCTGAATTTTGGGGTTGAAGTTCAATTTTAAATAATGGCAACACCTGCTTGGGAGGGCTTTAAATTTCTAAGTAGAAAGCCTTACTACTGTTTCATTTATATGTATGCCTTGGTGAGTCCCACAAGAATTAAAACGTTAGGACTTAGCCCAGAATTAAGACACTTAAGTGTTGGTGTCTGAGTGTCGGTGTCTACATGCAAGATAGAAGTTTAAGTACCCATTGTAGACTGTGAAGTTTATTGGCCTAGTCAGATGAAGTCTAGAAAGTAGTCTGGCTTGTCCTTCAGAAGTCTCACAGGGCTTGGTTCAGTTGCCTAAACATGTGTCTAGTGACGTTTAAGATTATCCTAAGATAACCTTGGATGTCTGGGTTATCCAAGACATTTTCACAAGCTTGGCAGATGCAATACAGGACCTACAGGCAAATATGCACACTTACTTCTGAAATGGCAACTGGATGACAGGCAGGAGACCTTAGCCAAAATGGTACTAAAACCCTGGTGAGCAGATGACCTGAGCGTGCATTGAGTGATCACATGAAGGGATCTGCAGGCTTTGTTGGCTTACTGACTAGGTTTTATTACCTCATTGAGTGTCACGGGGGGTTAAGACAGCAGTGTTTCTGTGTCCTAATCTGTGTCCTCAAGCTCAATTGGTGCTTGCTTAGTTCCTGGTTATTAGATGACAATTATAAAATTCCAAATGATTCCAAATGATGTGAGTCTCGCTAACATTACATCAGTTCAGAACAGTACATGGCTTTATATTCTGTAGCAATGAAAATGGACCAGAGACTGACAGCATTAAAATAGCATTACAGAGAATGTTGCTTAAAGATGTTATTTAGTGACAACAAGTATTATGACCTTTTACCAGGAAGGAAAAATTAAAGGAGAGATCCAATAGAAGAGTGAAACATTCATAAGCTGTGTCTGAAAAGAAATATAAGATCAACAGGCTGTCTCATGCTAAGGCTTGTGATTATCTGGCACAGCTGTTTTAAATTATGCATCAGCATTCTCACTGAATTAGGTGGCAATTATGCAGATATTAATTATGAAATTATTCAGTAGCCTTCAGTTTTGTCAAAATCTGTTAGAACACATGAAGCAAAAATAAAAATAGTTATGTTTGAGGAAAGGAAAATTAAAATATTTGCCCCAGCAAAAACTAGTTAACATATTGTAAAATACAAACATCCCAAATTTTTGCAATTTGAGGTACCGTATGTGGGTGACTCCCTCGGGAGGGAGCAGAGCCAGCACGTGCAGCAACAGAACACCTCTCCTTGCCAAGGTGCCTGCAAAGGCAGCACCACTCCCAAGGGAGGCAGATTCTTCTTAGGCTGAAATGTTGGCCCCTACTCAAGCGGATCTCTCCTTCTGCATAAAGCAGAAGTGCTGGTTGCTCCCTCTTGCAAATATTGCCTGGTGTTCCCCAAAAGGGCTTCCTCTCCAGTCTACCTCTCTAGCCCTGGGAGGCCTTTTGATGGGGCAGAGGGTTGCCCATAGCACTGCTGACAGGCTTTTACTCACTGTTCCCTTTGTTTCTCATGGAAACCTGCTGTACTTGTAAATGGAGAGAAGAGTAGCAATATACTGAGAAAACGAATTGAAAAATCTGGTAAATAGTAGCAAATGGACTTTTTTTTGTCATTTAAAAGCAAGATTTTGAAAAGGAAGGTGGGAAAAGAAAACAGATGTAAGAACTTTACAAATAAGAGCCTATACAAAATTCTTATTAGTGGTTTGAAAATCTTTAATTGCAGTTTCTGAGAGAATGGGGCAACAGGTAGGAAAGCGCTTCTGCTGGGAATACTAAAGAATCTAAAGAATTTTTGTCTTTTTATGACTGAAAGTTTTGGTCTAAAAATTCCATAAAATCTCAAGATAAATACTTCTGTCATGGTTTGAACTTCTTTAGAAAATTTTGTTCAAACAACAGAAAGGGTGATTTGAATCTGACGTTAAAAAGTCCAAAAAGGGAGACAGAGAAACAGGTTCCTTTCTGAGACACATTTTCTGAGGGAATGCTTGCAGGGAGCCAGCCTGTGGCAGAATTGGGCCTAGGAAGCCCATCTATGTTGCCTTGGCATGTGGAATGCAGTACTGGACATCTTACCTTGTACCTGTACCAAGATGGAGAAGCCAAACTTAAACTGCATGCTGCCTCTTTCATGCTAGACAACCAGGAATCACAAGCCTCAATTCCATCAAGTTATCTTGTCTGACACCAAGTTACAGGTAAGTAGCTATAACTTGCAGAATTAACAGTTTGCAGACTCAGGAGAGAGTTTCCAATCTTAAAGCCCACAAGAAAACTTTATTTTCTTAAACTGTAAGGTAGAAAGGAAGCAAAGCCAAAAGATTACCCTGGAAAATGCAAAGGAACTGTATTTTAGTCTAATGCAAACTTTAACCAAGTCTTTGTTTTACTTTTAATAATAGTTTTTGGTCTCTGATAGTATGTTGTTTCTCTGTAGATGTTGCAGACTTCTGGAGGCTTGCATACAGAATTTTAGATCACGTGCTTATATGCAAGAAGCCAGTTGGAAGAAATGGAAAAATCTCTGATTTGTTTTTAGAAATTCTCCCATCATACCCTTCTCCCTAGAGCAGGATTAAGACCTGACTTCTTCTGATAGCCTGCTAGATGGCAGTGTCACACAACATCAGCAGTAAGCAAAGGCAAACACTCCTTTGTTTAACATAAAAAAAATTCAAAACAGATTTCCCTTTCCTGTTATAGACTTTTAGCTTTCATATCATTGAAATTAAAAAAAAAAAGTGTTGATAATTGATATGATAACTTCCTTTTGTTTTCTTGCTTTCAATTATTCAATAAATGATAATTTGACAAGTGGAGTAGAAGTCTTTTGGGGCATATATTTATTATTTAAACATAGGAAAATTTTTCTAAGGTCATCTAATTTTGTAGGCATTTGAGTTTGTTTCATGGTGCATACACACAGCTCATGTGAGTCTGTGTTTTTCCATCATAAAATTTTAACAACACGGAGCAGTGCAAAGCTCTAGATGTACTTGTTTGGGATTCTGTTCTCTGAAATAACTGCTTCTGCACATCTCTAGTTTCTCCAGTTATTTTCCCTTGAATCAAACAAAGATCATATTTTTATCTCAGTGTATGATTTATTTCCTACCAGAATGCCAGTCTTTGTCTTTGAGTGTGCAGGAGGCTGCCCATGTAACCACAGAAGAAAAATCTATATATTTATTTATTTGTTGGTTGGTTGGTTGTATCTGTTGTGACTTTCAGCTGAAGGCAGAAATTTGTTAACTTACCTGACTTCATTTTTTATGCAGTATTATCTTCCATGACACACACTAACATGTATATCTGTTTATGTGAGAGCATTCAGATAGAAGAAAATTAAGGAAATGATAAGTAGTCAAAAGTCATGAAGGTTAAGATTTCCTTGGCAAAGTTATAAATATAGTGAGTTTTATAAAACCAACACAAGTATTATAAGCAGGGTGTCTGATGAGTAACCTTGATGAACATAAATTCAGTACCTTTCTGTGTTTGAGTTAAGATGTTGCAGTGGCCTGGCTCTTGCTTGGAAGGAAGTCTGAACTGGAATTCCAGGTTTTGGGAGAGGAGGGCTTTCAGGATGGTGGTAACTGCAATGGAACCTGCGGAAGTGCTACCCACGCTCTGTGTGCAGTGGTACATTTGCCTAAAAGGGATGCTGTAGTGGAAGCCTCATCTTGCATGATTTGGGCATGCACGGTGTGTAGGAGGAAAATGCAAAGCAGGTTTCGTTAAAAGAAAAAAAAGCTAGGTGAGGATGCCTAGGAAAATGCAGGGACAGAGAAGTAACACCCCTCCAAGAGGAATATGGGCACTTTCACAGATAATGCACAACTTGTGCTTGGTCTTTCACTCATTTGTGCTCTCAGTTCCTCTGCATAAGCCTTTTCTGGAAGTTTCTAAAATTCAAGAAGAGAAGGAAAATGACCTAAAAGTAGGAAGTGCAAAACACAGATGATTGCAGTAGCTTGGACCTGCTGAAAGGTAAAATTGAGTAGCTGTTCAAAACAGTCACTGTATGGGTGCTCCCAAAATAATATAGCAGTGGTTTTCTCATTTCTATGTAGTCTATCTGCTGCCTGTGCAATTATTTAAAAATAGATTTTGATAGAATATATTAGAGTATGTTATGATCAATTTTTAGCACTGCATTATTTATTACTTTAAAGAAGAATAAATAAAGCCAGATTGCTTTCATTTTTGAAACAACTAATCCTGTTTCTCCAGAGTAAGTAAATACGCATTAAGTTGAACTTAAATATTATACATTATTACTTGAGTAAATACCTACTGAAGCTCATAAGTGAGCTAAGGGATTGGCAGCACAAGTGGCTTTAGACTCTCTTTCAGGACTTCATGAATAATAAATGAGAATGATGCTGCTGAACCCTTGAGCTCTTTGGAATCCCCATAATTGCCTTGATCTTTTTTTTAGGTCGTCATGAAGAGTTGGGATTCAGACAAGGTTTTTGTCAGCTTTATGACACCCTGATGGCCAATAGCTTGTACCTGATGGAATGAAAATGTGCTAGATGTCCACTTCAGTGTGGACATCTGACCCTCAGCCTTTTCCAGTGGCTTATTATCAGCATATGAGACAGGCAGAACTGGGCATTCTCAGATTTAGGGAAGAAAAAAAGAGGATGGAGCAGGACACCAGAATTACCATGTGAGGGTATGGGCTATGAGAAAGCCAAACAAACAGGACCTTCAACCCTCAAGAAACACCTGATGTCCCCCATGTTAGGCACTGTATGGGCAGGCAACCAAAGAGGTCATCTGTGTTCAAGGCATCTTGCCCTTTATGTACAAATCAGAGGTCACATTATTGATGAGTAAAGTAGATCAAGATATTGGGATTGCATTGGTTTAATTGAGAAACAATAAGATAAAACCTCCTTCACCCCTGGATGGGTAGAGTACCATGGTTAGTGAGAGAAACAAAGCACATATACATTAAATGATAATATGCTGGAAATGAGAATGAAGTTTATGGCCATCAAGAGGAAAAGAAAGAAGCCAGACTGCATTTAATGCGAGTGAGAGTTGGAGCCAACTCAGCTGTTAGCCAGTCGAGGACAGGGACAAAACCTATCCTTTGGGAGAGTGTCAGTGGGAGTCCTGAGGTGAGGGATTGGAACGTTTGGGATGGTGCTCCATGGAGATGCTGCTGCGGAAGCTATGGGAAAAGGAGCTGATAAAGGCCATCTGTAAAGCTAAGTAAAAATTAAGTATGACTAGGCATAACTGATGCAATAGAGATTACTCGCAGTAAGTCTCTGAACATTTACTCATCTTTTTTCACTTCTAATTTAAAAAACAAAACAAAACAAAAAATCAAACCACCCTGATTTATTTTGAAGAAACAGGGCACATACCACAAAAGAACATCTAAGAGTAAATGAAAAATAAAGAGCTGGAAGCAATTCCCAAAGGCATGGGGAAATATAAATAGTCTTTGGTTCCATGTCACAGGGAAGAAATACTTGGTGTTAGATTTATTTTTAGAAAGCAGGAGAAGTTATGAGGCAGCCTGATATGAGCCGGCTGTCTGAAAATATCTGTTGTTTTTAATGTATACCCCGATTATATCTGACCAGTCTGCTACTTGGGTGAAAAACATGAGAACAGAAAATGTCACTGTGGAAGGATTCATCTGTCCCGATGCAGGTGTCCAAAAGTTAAATACCTCAGTGTGAACTGTTCACCACAAACTCTTACATTTGGTGGAGGGGAAAATGGCATCATGAGCTGATAATCTGTCTCGTGCTAAAATCAATTGGCTGAGGTAGGCTAGAAAGATGTAAAATGGGTGACCAGCTGAGGCATTCATGTCTGAAATCATCTGAGATGAATCTTGTCTACAAGAAACTCCTATTACTACTACACTGCTTTTAAAATGGAAGGCTGAGCAGTCCAAAATGTTTACTATGTATTTTTGGAGGGATAAGTGCTTTGCAATGCAGAGGTCAAATACAATCTTAATGCCCCTTAAAATATATTAAGGCCTGTAGAGCACAGTGTGATTTAGAGTAATAATTTCAAAACTTCTGAAAGAGAAATGTGTCAGAGGTAGATGCAAAGTCATGTTTTCTGGCTGATCCACTGTGACAGATCTTCAGTTGAACAAGAGTTCATGCACAATGATTCATGCAGAATGGTAAATTTTCTGTATTCATCGTTGTATAATAAATCTGGAACTGGAAAATGAATTTAACTCAGAGAGAAGAAAGCTTTGTGAATTGTAGCTTCAAAGCAGAAAATCTCAAGACAAACAGTGTTCTTGAAATTCCTAGTACCTAGTCATGATTCTCAGTAATTTGGTTAATTCAATGAACTGTTATCAAATAAAGCAGTAACCTGGGCGTTGAAACGAGTTCACAAAGGTGGAATTTCCACCTTAATTTAACAGACTCTCAATTTTACTTTTTAAGTCTTGAGTCAGCGACTGATCACGGCCACCTTTGGTGCATCTGAGGAAATCCCAAGCTGACATAGATTTGTCTGCTGACTACCATGTGCTGGTAGTCAGTGAGAAGCTGAAACCATTGGCAGTAACATCTCTCTTGGTTGTCATTCCCCTGGATGACACTGCAGAATTGTTACCATCCTTAGGAGCAATTCTGTCTGGATTTAGGGATTTTCTGTGTTGCACAGGGGGCTTAATGACCAGTGTGATTCCTCAGACGTCCTGAAGGTAAAGGTTTAAAAGAGCCATGCTCCAGTAGACAAGGAAGAAAGTCTTGGCATTTAGGAGCTGAAAATGCCACCCCTAAAGAGATGGAAAATTTGGAAGAGCAAATGCTTCTTGGTGGCTAGAAAGCAGCTTGCAGAAATTTAGGTTCACTCTATGTGGTGCTAGTTTCAGTGAGGTCTGGTAACTATCACTGGCACAATTTTAGTAATTTTAGTCTAAAGGGTAGCCAGCTTTTTGCCACTTTAAACAGGTAACAAGCAAGAAGGCAACAGAGAAGGTACCCTATATCTGTGATTACCTCTGAAAAATGCCATTTCCTGTTATTAAATCTTCTGTGCATTACTGCTGCAGACTGTAAGAGCCAGGCCATTCTGCTTATACTGGAAATAGAGTTCTTATTAGATCTCTCAGTGCAGCAGCAGAAGGTATGTTTTCTGGCACGTCTGTATCCACACCTGTGGATCTTACAGAGCATGAGAAAATGCTTTCCCATGCTTGACCTGTAGACCTTTGTACATGGAACAATGCACACTCATTGTATAGTCTTGTTTCTTAGGGGTTTATGCTTATATATACTACGGTAAAAGTGTCAATACATTATATCCCGTTGCTGTGGAGTGTAATGATATAATAGTATGGCAAATACGACAAGTCATATATACATACATTTGAGATGTAATTCTTCAAAGCACAGTGAACATGAAGATGGTTGAACTTACTTACAAGTAACGAGGGAATGCAGATTCTGTAGTAAGTGTTTGCAGGCATGTTCCTTCACCGGTATAATTCTTCACAGCTTCTTCTTTTTCAGCATGCAAGTGATGGAGCAATTAGCAGCGATGCAGACTTAGATAGCCTCTGTCTTCCATCACAGTTTATTACTTTGTTTGTAAATTAAACAGAAGAGGTTCACAATGTGTTTTCCATGTAAAGCAGTTTAGCATTTTATGTTTCTCTGTCAGACACAGTGAAAAAAAAAACAGTTGCAGAAGCTGATGCCTGTGTATGTAGCTATGGCAGAGTTGTGATATCTTTTAAGAAGTAGGGTGTGAACATATAATTAAAGACTATGGGAGATGTTTTACACTTTGTGACTAAGGTTAAAAAAGTAATGTAGCTCCTCAGTTCTGTGACTGCACTGGAGAAGCTTGTTCTGAAGGAGAGGCTTGAGGCTTTTTTCCTAGGAGGACTCCTACGTGTACTAGAAATAGTCGGGTGCAACATGCCCTAGTTACATCCCCTGTCGAGGACTATGTGGTGGGAACAAGCCAGATCTGTAGCCACTGGCAGTGGGAGAAGCATGGCAGTGAGGGCTCCAGCTGCTTCTCTGGCACCCACAACCCGTAAACAGGACATGCTCACACACAAAAGGAAAGTGTTTACATCATCTTTGCTGTTTCCTGAGTTTTGACAGGAGGAGAGAAACAGCAGGAATAGGGACACAGCAGTGAAGTCCTTATCCTGGGCTTTGCCACTGCCACTCACCAGGGCAGGGAAGAGAAGGGATCCCTGCTCTTTCACACTGCCCAGGACCCCTCTGTCCTGCCTTGCACACAGCAGGGTGAGTGGCACTTGGGTTAATCACAGTGCCAGGAATAGTCCTGCCATTTTCCCATGACACAGCCTGAGATTAGGCCCTCTGCATTCTCTGTCACAGATTTTGGGGGAATTGGGAACATCAGTCTTGTGGGACTATTTGACCAAAGAAGTCTCGGCATAAGGGGCAGTTATCTGTCTCCCTGTATAGGGAGAAGAAAAGCTATAGGAAAATGCAAGTTTATGCCCTCAGAAGTTGGCAGACAGTGTAGTCAACTGCAGTGTCTGAAATTCTGGGGCTTTTTACACTGAGTAGGTTTCAGGTTATGTCCCATTAAATGAGACCTTAGGAACCTTTAAATACACTTGTGTGATTATGGCTAACCCAGTATAGCTAAAGCTGCTTTATTAATTACATTGACATGTTGGGTTGTAACATGCTAAAAATATCAGTCCTGAAAATCTTGGTCACTTCTTATTTTCAGCACGGCTGCATTCTTTGTACGTACTGTCAAACCACCGTGCTGGAGCTGGACGAGAGTTACCACAGGCAGGGCTTTATTATTTGAGCGAAGGTATTTCTTTGTTATTTCAATAGGAAACAGAAGATAGGCGATAAGCTAACAAGCTCACAATGGGTGGAAGTTCATTAAAAATATATGTCCTTGTTGTGTGTATGATGTATTTAGATGTTAAGCCCTTTGGAGCAGCAGGTGTTTGTACCGTGTCATTACAATGGGTCCTCGCGTGTCACCAGATTTTCAGTGCTGATGGTAATCAAAGATGGTTTTTTGGCATGCTGGCAAGTTCAGCAGGGTCAGGGAGACAGTAGTTGTGTACAGAGAGCAGGGCAGTGGAGTTGTGAGGTGTAGGGACGTTGACTGGGCAGGCGACTAGAACAAGTGCCTTGCACAGAGGCAAGCCTGTTTCTTTTTGGAGGTCTGTATGTCAGAGGTAGTATGTTGCTGAAGTTACTTTCAAAACACCTTTTTATTTCCCCCCGTTTTAATATAAATATTGCATTAAGCAGTGATCTAGCTTTGTAATGCACAAGTAGGTCAAAGTACTGTCATGACTGCTTTGCATACCACCTACAAATACAGCTTAAAAATGCATCGAGTGCCAAATTAAACAGTAAGAGCAGGCAATGCACTCTTAATTTCTAGACTTGTGCTTAAGTCTGGAGCAAAAGTTAGCAACGGTGTGATAAAATATTACACCGCTGGCTTTTGATATCACTTTCACTGACAGACATTCCAGGCAGGTGATGGAAATCTGGACAATTTTCCAATACTGTGAGCAAGTGGAGTTGGTTGCTGGGCCCATCATGCATTGAACCTTCACAGTGTTGGAAACGCAAGAATTTACACCTGTAAAATGGTTGCTCCACCCTCTGTTTGTGACACTGTGGAGGTAACGCAGCAAGGTTAGTGACTAGTTAGGCGCATAGAAGTACCATTATGGTCATCCCCTGGATTCCCTGGCATAAGGAAGTGTGAGAAAACCTCTCAAGTTCTCTGATCTGAAGATAATTTTTTTAGGAAATAAGCAGCTGCTAAAAATGCATTGAAAAGACACTTTAGCTTTGTGAAAACACCCAGCCTAGTACATCTAGACATTGGAATGGGCTGCCCAGGGAGGTGGTGGAGTCACCGTCCGTGGAAGTATTAAAGAAGAGATGTGGCACTTAGTGCCATGATCTAGTTGACAGGGTGGTGTTGGATCAAGGGTTGGACTCGATGATCTCAGAGGTCTTTTCCAACCTGGTTGATTCTATAATTCTGAGATCTTTTTGCTTGTTAGTGGTGAGGGGCCCTGCCTCCACTGTTTTGCCAGTCATTTTCTGTCTTTCTAGGAGCATGGTAGAAGTTGGAGAATTGCCCCAGGCAATGGTGCACTTCTGAGCTTCTTTGGGAGGCACAGGGCTGCTTCCACCTCCACTGATAGCCAGGACGCTGATGATGCACACCCTGCCTATGGCCAGGCCCTTCTTTTGTGGCTTCAGCACTACCTCCAGTATTTTGACACATAAAATGCCCCCTCTGCATGTTCTTACGCACGTGCGGACCAATGTGCAGGGGAAGATGACTAGGTTTGTGAAATGCAAGCACCTCCCAGGCAGCATGAGAATAGAGGATGCTGTCCTGTGTGAGCTGCGCCTGAGCTTAGTTAGTCCAACGCTGGCCATCTGGGCAAACTGCACTCCCCGTGTCCCCTAAAAGCGCGATCACGCTTTCCTTTCTCTTAACAGATAATCCTGAAATAGCCAGCAGGAGCGGAACAGAGTGTCACGAAGCCTCCCTGCGGACGGCCAAGCACGGCTACTGTACATACTACCCTGTCTCCTCCTCTCTAGAGTTGCCACAAACTGCATGCTAAGTCAAGAATTTGTTCTTATGGACAAATCAAAAACTCAAAAAAGCTAGTGCTGCTATGTCATATATGAATATTAAATATGGTATGCTTACTATACTCCAACCTAAAATAGTTAACTACCTGATACCAGCTGTGATGTTTCAAGACATAAAGGGTAACATTTAGTTTTAAAGGTTTTCTAAGCATAGTTTAATTCTTGCAAATATTGTCTTTTCTCCATAACTACAACTAACGGAAATGGTCCAGATAAGTTCGTCTCATGAGATTCAATGCTTATGAATCTTTTGAGCTCAGCAATAATTGAGTTCTATTGGCTAAAAACTTACCCCAGTTGCAGGTTTAATTTTCACCCGAACTATGATTGGGGGTTTTCGTCTCGGTTAAAAAAAAAAATCTTGGTTTTGCTCCCCTGGTGAGTTGATTCCAAGACAGAGGAAGTGAAACGCAGCCCAGTGTCCTGCACATCATCCTGTCAATCTGATATTTTTAGCAAGAAGTCCAAAGGAAAGCACAAATTCTTTAGATGCACATGGTTGGTGTTTGACTTGTATGGAGAAGTTGCATTTGAATCATAGCAGAATAGCAGAAGAAAATTTAAAAAATTTTGCACAGTATGAACCTTCATACCCCTTTCAATCCCCAAAAGAACAAAGTCTTGAGAATATTATTTTACAAGTATATTTATAATGTTTTTAAAAGAGACTTTGCAGAAGTGCCTAAATTTTGTCACATCAAACTTGATGAAAGTGAGCCTGATGCCAATGGTCAAATCTCACTGGACATGAATAATCTTTGAAACTCATAGTCAGGTTACCAAAAAGATCCAAGCTGTTAAGAAGTAACTTCTAGAAGTGTAAAATCAAGCAAAACAAAACAAGACCAAACTAACAAAAGAAAAGGTGAAAAAGAAGGCTGTAGATGAGATTGTATGATACTCTAATTTAATTAAAATTCAGTTGAGTCACTGAAACTTCATAGGTGACTTTAATCTAGGCTATTAACTGAACACTGAGAATGTAGAATGAGATTCAGTTTAATAAATCATTACTGTATTTGCATTTTTTTAATTGGATTATAAGATTGTAACCAGATTAGAGTGGAGAAAAATAGTTCTTCTAATTGTTTTTCTTTAAAAACATATTTTATGTCACAAAAGTATGAAGATATCTTTAATACAATTATATACGTTATATATACATACATACCTATATATGGATGAAGCAGATTTTAATGTTGTTTACTTTTTTAAATACTTTGTTGATTTACAAGGTAATTATATATGTATAATTAAACTTTCATTTGTTTGATTTGAGATTTGTTTCAAGCACTATTGTACCAAATATTTCATATTTCACATTTTATATGTTGCACATGTATCACATAAATGACATAGTTTTTAAATTATTGTTTAAAAAACAAGACAGCTGTTATAAGTGGATATTATGTATAATTGTTTGCAGCATAAGTTTTCTATGTGGACATTATTAGTGATTGCAGTATTTTAACTTAACCTCTTCAGATTGATTGTAAACTATTTTAAACTTTGGCAGCACTGCCTGTTCTGAAAGACTGAAGGCACTAACCATATTATTATTTGTCTAGGAAATTATTTTCCAGGCTAAATCTTGTTTGTCCGATGTCTAATTACTATCTATTTATATATAAAGCTGGAGATTTGATCATCCGAAAGAAAAAAAATAATCACAATTCGGTTGTAAAATTAACATAGTGCTTGTAACGTTGCGTTAGTTTTAATTTGTGGAAAAATAATGTATCTTAACTTGTTACTTTAGCAGTTAAGGTATCACCATTATATACTATTAAAACACTAATATTTGTAGACTTTCTCAGTCCTTATAACTAGGTAGTTGACACTGCAACTTGCCTATATCTGTCAAAGTTGTTTTTATTTTTTTATAATAGTTAATTTAGGCATTTGGGTAGCTTATTGTATAATACTAAATGGTAAATTATCCATGTTGTTTAAATATTTTATGTAGATAACTCTTCAAGACATCATTTTGTGTGAACTTTTTATGTTTCAAAATAACTGTTAATCTATGTTTTTTACAATTAATCCAATATTTTTTGCCCATGGATGACGAAGCTTCAAATACATCAGGTCTTTCATCCAGATAAACTGACAGACAAAAGAGAAAATGTATTTTTAATAAGAGATCCACTTTCCGACTTTATGACTTTGTAATATTCCTGAAAACTGTACAAGTACAAACCTATGCTAACAGTAAGGAGGCAATTACAGAGATGTGCAAATACGTGTACAACAGATTCTGCATTTTATTTATTTATAAAGTAATTTTATAGACTATTTCAAAATTTGGGAAGATCTAAAACTATTTTTCTGTATAAATATTATTTGCCAAAACTTTGTTTATATTTTAAAAAAAAAAGTCTAATGAAAATTATTAAATTTTAAATGCTTTGTTTAATTAAAAAAAATACAACAAATATAACCCCCTAAAAGAACCATGAGATGGGCCAACACGGAGACAGTGAATACTGTAGCTGAGACATGGTTTTAAGTAACTTGAGATGTCTCAGTATTTATTTTCTTCAAAGGATACAACACCTCACCAAAATACCTTTTTGTTTGCCTCTCTCATCCGGCATAATTGATGACATGTACAATGAATATTTCGGTAATAGTTAAAAGAAACCCCTTCATTCGCTCTTTTTCAGCATATATAATTACTAGTGGTCTGTTAAATAGCCATTTTATTTCTGTTGTGACGTTAAATTCATTCACCCAATGTACAACCACTGAAATAAAAAGAAGCATTTTAAAATGAGAGCGGAGCCAGGGCAGTCCTTTCTTGTGGTGTGGCTCTGGGAAGAGGCGCCTGGGGTAACAAAAAACAGCCAAAAGAAAGCAGAGGAGTTTTTACAAAAGTATATACTTTTTATTTTATTCTATTGTATTTTAATTTTTCCCTAATAGCATGTTCAAGTAACAAATCCTTAAGTGTAGTCCCTGGGATGAGGACACATGCAGATGCTGCATGAAGAAGCATATACCCTTATCCTGCCAGAGATGGTGTGCCAAGGATGCCATGCTTCAGCCTCAGACAGCCGTTTTGTGCTCTTTCTGCCCACGGGCTAGTGCTGGGGTGCAGGCAGGCAGTGGTTATCTCACCGGTGTGGCTCATACTTGCCTCACTATTGGGGGATTTTTTTGGCGCCATGTCCTCTGCATCTTCTTTCCTACATCTTGGAGAGTATTACACCAACAAATAATCCCCTGTTACCTGCTAGTTCCTCAGGAGAGAGCAGCATCACAGAGGAGTTGTGTGCCCAAGGGCAGAGATCACATGGCAAGCTACTGACAGAGGAGGGATTAAAACCTCTGGCTTGCAGCTCTGTGGTTTTTTTACACTGCCTTCTCTTGTGTATTTTTTTAAATGCTTTAAAGAAAGGAAATACAATTCAACAGAATCAAGAAGAGTTTGTATCATAAAGTTACCTACATTTCATAAGCATGAGACTGGTTGGAAAGGAGTCCAAGGTCACAAGTGATGTGGAAAACCACCAGGTCAACCCGTTTATTTGGATGTATCACAGACGTACTGAGCCAGAAGCCTGCTGAGAAGGAGCGTGTGGGATGGAGAGGAGAAACAGGATGACTTGCAGGGACAAGGAAGGACTGGAGCATTAGAAGGCTCCAAGGGCATTGTAGAGTAGAAGCAGCAAATGATTAAAATGCAACTCCTAATGACTCAGGATCGGGAAGCCTGTCTGTTCATGCTTTCTTATGTTAAACCCCACCCTGGACAGTTGTCAGCTGCCAAGAAGGGTCAGGACATGTCAGTTTTCTTGTCTAAAAGCTGTTTTGTTTCTTGTCAACTTTGGCACTTCTTTGGCAGTGGAGAAGTGCTCATGGGAGCCATGAGCTTTCAGGAGCCACACCAAACCCGCAAAGTGTGTACCTCTTCATGTGCAGGGCATACCCCCTTCAGATAACGTCAGGGTTTCCAAAATGAAGCAAGATACTTCTAGAGAAAAGCCTTCTGAAACCTTTGGTTGTACCCCTGCCACACATGTCCTCATGGACAGTCTGTGGCCAGAGCTTTGGTGCCAAAAGCTGCTCCGTTGCAGGGAGCAGTCCCCCACTCCAGGCCGCGGGCTGCAGCAGTGTCAATTTGCTCAATATCAGCTGTCATTGGAGCAGACCGGACAGGTCCACACTCACAGCACTTGGCTCTGCATCTCCCCTGGCCCCATGTGGTGTAGCCATGACCATAAGACATTATTTTCTATGTTTTTCTTGGTTGTCAGTTCAAGAGTCTGATGTAATCTGATGTCTGGGGTGTTTTTGCAGTCCACTGGAATTAATAGCATGAAACAAAAGGGGATGTGACATTTGAGGGATCAGAGCCTGCTGGGAGGAAGGAAGCAAAGAAAGCCAAACTGGTTGAGTCTTGTTCATGCTTCATTTTGGGAGCGAATCTTGAGCAAGTTACCGAAACAGCACCTAGGTTTTGTTTCAGAAAGAGTTGTTTCACTCCAGAAGAGAGCCCAGGAACAACCCAACATTTCTATACTGTGGGTGATGACAGAAAAAAATGCTTGAGGGCAAGGCTGCTCAACAGTGTGGGCATTGAATCTTCTGCTAGTAACATTTATTACATGAATTCATGGGACCCAAAAAAATACCTTGTCTGGAATTGCTAAAAATCTTCCTTGGCATCTGATCATATGGTCATCTGAGCATACCATGCTCTTTATGCCTGCAGTCGGTTCTCTAGCCAAGCCTATTGTCCAGTAGCCTGCCTTTTTAATGTCCTGTAATTTACAGTTCTGGAGGCTTTTTGCATGGGTCAAGATGATGTTTATTGCTGGAGTGGGAGTGTGTGAGAGCAAAATCATCTCAGCTGTTGCATTAAAGCAGTTACTATTGCTGGTATGTAATGTACTGAGCAAATAGGTACGGAATATATCTGTGAATGAATAAATTATGGAAATGTCTTATAAATTGTTATTCTTCTAATTCTGTAATTATAGAAACCATAGAAATTGTACAAAATAAATGAAACATTTCATTACATGAAAATACCTTCTGCTGTAGCAGGGAAAAAACTCAACACCAGGAAATGTGAAAGGAAGATATCAGTGTGAGCTGCTTATACAATGCTGGGTTGCAGTTACATTATTTCCACCACAGCTTCTTACAATGTGAGGAAAAGACACTTGGCTTTATGATTTAGGAAAATCACTACAGGAAAGACGCCCTGCTCCTCTCATCTTCAAAGAGCTGGATTTGGATACTACTTTTAAAGAAAACAAATTCTGGTGAGTGTCCTCCTTAGTCTTAATTGTCACAAAATAGTCAGGGTGTGGCCTGCATGGTGGGTGGTTCCTCAGAGGGTCACCAGACCAAATAGATGCGGTGGTGACAAGGGTGACCACAGCAGTGTGAGGTTCACCTTGTAGGAACAAGCCCCCAAGGGCTGGTCATGCAGGTGCATGTCTTTGCCTGGAGCTGTGTTTACATTTGCCATGACTGCCTCTCTTTTTCATACAGGGGTAAAATGGAGGAAATGCTTTTACTTCCTTATTTTACAGTTGTAGCCATCCGACTGAATGCCAGTGGAGCACATTCGGAGATGCTAAAGTTGGTAGCTGACAGCACAGCTCGGGACTGCGAGCGAGCAAGTTTTTCACACTTGGAAAGCTGTTGGGGGGGGATCCAGCTTTCTCTCTGTAGGTGTCGAGTCTCAAATCAGACACTGCAGAGTACCCACTTGGCTAGAGCTGCTGCTATGGAGCAACACAGGTCTGGATGGGTATGTTAACCCAAGACTGCCAGCCCCATGCATGTGTCTCAGATACTCTACAACACTTTAGATGGGTTCAGTCAACAAATCCCACCTGTTTTCACAAAGAATAATGGTTCTCATAAATTTTAAAACACTGTCATGCACAAGAAATCATAGAATCATGAGACTGGCTTAGATGATCTAATAGTTAAAACCCCTGTTTTTCTCTGTAGATATTTGGAGTACGTTCAGCCTGCATATTTAAGCTTTTTCTCTCCTACCATATACTCAGAAATTTTTTTCATGTCACCTAATGTGCCCCTGTGCTCATGGAAGTAAAATTAAAAGAGTTCATAGAATTCTTGAGTAACTTGGGCAAATTGACAACAGGAATTCAAACTGTTATCTGTTACCATGTTGTAAGGAGGAACGAAGAAATATTGTAACACTTTAGTATGCAGTATTTCTTCAGGCTTAACCTTCATATGGGCTTAATTCAATTATTATTCCAATGAAGGTGTGATGTTGTCAGTATAACTTAGGCTGAATGCAGTTGCAATGGGATAGACTGTCCCTGTATGCAAATAAATTGTTCTGTTTAACATGTGAAATGACTGTACCTTACTCTATTCAATTTAGTTAGGTTGGTTTAATTTCTCTGAGTCTTGATAACAAGCTGTCCCTGAACAGGCATTAGGTAGAGCCTACACGTTCATTTCTAGGTTTAAGATAAATGATGAAAGGCAAGAGTCCCATTTTGTGTCCTTCCTCAAGTCAAATGTGCTCAAAAGACAAGCTACATAAGCAAGTACAAGTAACTGAGGATTCACATGGAAAAAAGTGGTCAGCGTTACGCAGATCTCAGTAGACTTTCTAACTACAGGATGGGATAGAAAGCATTTTCCCTTTCTATTGACCTTAAAAGTTATTACTTTATACTCATTCTAGAGGAAATAAATGAAGTCGAACTCTTCTCATAAAAAATCAGTGCTGTCCTCTGAGGGTCTGAACTTCCTAAGGTTAATCACTGGAGTAAGTCCCTGGGTTGATGGCACTGTCTGTTCTTCATCTCGGAATCCATGGTAAGTGCTTATGGGCAGCAGTAGAAGCATGCTGGAAACCCCTACTGTGGCCTGTGGACTTTTCGTTTTATTTCCTTTTAACTCAATCATGGGAGAGGCTGGACTTACTTAAATCCAGTTTTATTTGGAGTTGCAGGAATGTAGGGGGACTTTTGTTTGTTGTTTTTCTGCCCAACTTATTTGTTAGATTGATCACTCACACCAAAAGAAGGATGTGGACCTGTTGGAATGAGTCCAAGGGAGGGCCACAAAGATCATTAGAGGGCAGGAGCACCTCTCCTGTGAAGACAGGCTGAGAGAGTTGGGGCTGTTCAGCTGGAGAAGAGAAGGCTCCAGGAAGACCTCCTAGCAGCCTTTCAGTACCTAAAGGAGGCCCATAAGAAAGATGAGGACAGACATTTTAGCAGGGCCTCTTCCAATAGGACAAGGTGTAATGGTCTTAAACTAAAAGAGGGTAGATTTAGATTAGATATAAGACAGAAGTTTTTACAGTGAGGGTAACAAAAAACTGGAACAGGTTGCCTAGAGAAGTTGTGGATGCCCCATCTCTGGAAACATTCAAGGCCAGGTTGAACATGGCTCTGAGCAACCTGGTCAAGTTGAAGATGTCCCTGCCCATGGAAGGGGGTTGGACTAGATGACCTTTAAAGATCCCTTCCAGCCCAAGCCATTCTATGATTCTATACAGAGAGCCTGTAAAGCAAATGAAACCAAATTAAATCCAATTGTCAGCCAACTTGGCCCTTTCTTACTTGCAGCCACTCTGTCAGGTGTAGCACAGTATGGATTGCCTGAACAGTGGCAGTAGTTTTCTTCTGAGCATACTTTTCTGTGTGGAGGCAGAACAGAAATATGCTACTACCACACAAAATTCAGGCCTTTTGCATTCAGCCACAGGCTTCATGTATAAGCAAATGGAGAGAGAGTGACTGAGGCTTTGCTGGAGGACAACAACATTCAACTTCTAGGCAGGATTCCCTCTTCTGAAGCCTTTCCAGCCCTGCTGCCTACGGAAATGCCTAATGGGAGCCCTCCGTCAAGCTGGGGCACACAGCGAGGTGCCATGCATTCACATTCCTGCCTCCAGATCTTTCTTGCTCTGTCTTTCCCCCGAGCTTCTCTTCTAAGCATATATGCATCATGGGAACCCCATGCCACCTGCCAGCTTCTGTGCCTTTATTTTTGTCTGAGAGTGGTTGCTTTTTTTAAAGCATCTTGTTCCCCTTTTCTTCCTTTCATTCTAGAAATGACATAGGCTTTTATACCATCACATGGTTGAGGAGCACATCGTGGTCCTTGCACCATTGCAGCGCTTTAACAGGTGCAATGAATTCATTTATCTTGCCATCACAGACTGAGCACACTGCCTGAAAGGTGAGGAGATGATTTGTAAGTGACCTGTTTTACAGTAATCAAATACCTTAGCCCACCACTACATAAGTACATTAATATGAATCCTTTACTGTTTAAAGAAACTTCAGGGGGAAAATGTCCTCTTGCTACTCATGAGTAAAGCATTAGCCAATCCTGTCCTAATTTGTGGACAGAGGCCTGATTCTGCTGGTCTTTCTTAGGAGACCCTTGGATCCAAATTAAGAGCCATGCTGCACTTGAGTACACAGAGAAGTTCCTTGCAAGGTTATGAAAGCCTGTGTGAGTCACTTAAAGTAGGAATGACCAGATGGACTTCATGGCTAAAGCAGGAAACCACAACAGTCTAAGCATTTAAAGCATTGTTTAAATATGGATTTCTTTTGCATGGAAGGTAGAGTAGTCTAAACCTTCATGGAGAGTATCTGAGTCTCATGCAAGCAATGTCTCACCTGCTCTGTCCAACATTTTATGGTCAGGGAGAAGAGAGATGGAGCTGGCTGCAATCCAGGCTGGCTGCAAATACCCACTTCAGCAGCAGAAGCAGCTCCCTGATTATAATTATTTGACCAGAGAAATTTTCCAGTCTCTCCCAGTGAATGCTGTCCACAGGAAAGGTTTTGATGAGAGCTCATGGGTATGGTGGAAACCCAATGGAAAGCAGAAGGTGTAGAGCAGCAAGGGGACATCAGGCAGTGAGGAGCCAGCTGGTGGAAACTAAGTGCAGTATGATTATCCTCTTATTTGCCTCTCACCTCCATCTACATCAGATGTTCACTCTAAAAGGTGTTCCACCACTTCTTGGTGGAAAGGACTTCCTTTTAGACCTGGCATTTTGGAGTTTTACATCTTTTCTTGTTTGTTTCCTCTCCCTTTGTTTTAATTTTAGCCATAATGCAGATGATCTGCTGCCATACGAGACCAGCCTTCAGGCTTTGGTGAATGCAGCAGATAATTACTCCTGAAGAAGAATGTATCAGAGGAACTGCTTTCAAATCCAAGTTTCCTGTGCAATATAATCATTCCTATTTAAATAAAGGACTCCAGCAGTGCTACTCAGCAACATGTCTCTATACAAAGTGAGGGTTGTTTCCTCTTGACACAGCTTTTTCTGCTCTTCTCAGAAAATGACTCCATTAGAATCAAACGTTAGTCCATCAAAGTGCCTAAAATCAATTATCATTTTATATTCAATGGAATCCTTACTTTCTAAAAAATATCACAGTGAAACTGCTCTATTGTCCTTCCCCTTATTGTTACTATTATTACCTCATGAATACTGCAGAGAGAAACAGCTGCCTCTCCTTTAGTTTTCAGCTTCTAAGACTTAGCTGGATGTGGCTTCATGCTCCAGGAGTCCATAGAATCAAGCTAATTTGCAATAAGACTGATAAAGAAAATGGCCCTGATAAGATGTGGTATTTGTAGAACTTGGATTTAGCTCGCTCAGCAATGCAAATACGTCCCAAGGTGAATTTTATCTAGAAATGCATGTTGCAGCACTGTGGTGTCAGAAGCTCACATTAATGGGGCTGATGCCCATTGAAACATCCAGACTTTATAGTGGGGCCTCTCTGCAGCAAGACCTGCAGCAGCTGGATTTCACTGGGATTAGAAATTTATTACTGGAGCTGGATGCGCAGCTGCAAGGAGTAGACTTGGGCTGAGTTACTTGAGCAGGGTATTAGGATAAGCTAGTGTGTGGATTTATGGAGACTGCCTGTGCTCTTCAGGAGCTGTGGGTAGCTGCTCTGCAGTGAAAAGTGTTCTGGTTGTCAGAAATGGAAGCATCTCATTTTTTTAAACATTTTTTTTTTTCAGGATCCCAAAGTGTCTGCCTGTCTGTGGCAATTACCACAGGTTGGCTGTGAACAAGCCATAGAAGGTCTTCTCAGGTGCCTGGTGCTTTGTCCACCAGACAGATTACTAGATTTACTACAGGAACATCCTACAGCCTCCTGGCAGAGCTGCAGGCAATGGGAAGGCCCAGAGGAGAAGACTCAAGAGGCACAGCTGGGGGGATGTGTCTTTATCCTGAGCAGTCCAACACATCCCTGTGGCAGAAACTTAACAGCCTCACCAGCTATCCTGCACATGCAAATTAGTATCACTGTAAATAAATAAAACCCTAAGTCCCCTAACCTTTGGCATCAGAAGTAGCAGGGCCCCTCTGGGAAGCTAGAAGGAAAGTCTGTTGTCTCTACAATAAGTTCTATTGGCTTCTCCTTGTTGGGATTTCTGCTGCCAAATCTCTGGTGGAGAGCGCTGGCTGCCCTGTAGCCATCCCCTTCTGCCATGTTCCCTCCTTTAAAAATATGGGGGAATTGGAGCAAATGCAAAGACAGAAATATAGAAATGTCTCTTTCTACCACACTTGGAAAACATCCTTTGGGGGTACCTGGGGGAGCAAGTAGGTTTTACAGGGCCCGTTCAGCCAGTTGAGTTACATGGGAGTCTTCTCAGCTGCAGCCCCTTAAGGAGCCTGAGGCTTTTTATAAATCAGTAAAATTAAGAAGACTGGGGGCTTGGGAGGCTGATTAGCTCCCACAGGGCATTTACAGATCTTGGAGGCAGCTGAGGTTAGACAAAGCCTGCAACACACCTGCCTGTTTCTGCTCTCCTTGGCTGTTGGCGGCACCTGCTCTGCTACTGTCACTGACAGCCAAAGTGCTGTCGAAGCTCCATCCCCTTCAGAAGAGAGACCTGGCTGGATTTGTGTGCCTTAGGCCCTCATTCTTGCAGCCATCCTGCTAACTTAATGCTGGTGACACAGGCTCACATCCAGCTGTTCACTCAGCTTCAACCCAGCTCCCTAGCAATTGCTCCTCAGCCTTTCCCAGTGTCTCTCCATACACCTTACCTACACAGGCACAGGACACAGGGCTTGGCTCGCTGCATCTTTCCCCTGTTAGAGAAAGCCCAAGACTCTTCTAGAGTCTGTTTAGAGGCAAACTTCGCATTTGTTTTGATGAAATGAAAATAGTTGGAGGTTTACGATGATAACAGCCTGCAGATATGCCTGCTGGTACAGCAAACCTGCTGCGGGGAGGAACGGCTCTGTGCCTCTGCTACTGCTGCCAGGAACATCCCAGGTACCTCAGATTGCTGCCTGTTTTCCTCTGGATAAAGCTCAGATTGGCACCTTTTGCCAATTCTCAGCTCTCAAGGTTTGGATTCATCAGTGCCTCTTTTATCTCAGGGGAAAACATAAAACAATTTGAAAAGCCCATTCTTCAGGCATTTACATTCCTAACAATTTAGCCTGCTCAGTTCTGTCCCTGTGTGTCCATCCACCCACCCATTGCAGATAGGCACAACTGCACAAGTAGAGCTGGTGGGGATTATTTGTTTGTCCTGACCCTAAGGAAACATCTGTGTGGGCACAGCGGGCGGGCTGCAGCACTGCAAGAGCAGCACCTCACCCCTTCAGGCTTAGCCTCTGGAGGACTTAGACAATACATGAACATTGTTGCTGCCGTTCTGCGTTTCTCCGCCTCCTTCTGTGTCACTCCAAAGGCAAGTGAGGGGCTTGGAGAAACAAAGTTTTCTTGTCGTGGTAGAGATTCCCCAGAAGTGTTTGCCCCCCTACTGAGTACTGAAAAGCCCTGCCACTGCCTCTTTTGTCCACCAAAAAAAAAAGTCCATTTTTTAGCATGGCAGTGAGGAGACAGCTTCTCTCTTTATCAGTTTCTTCATCTGCAAGACAAAAATGGCAAAACCCAGGTGGTGGGTTTGCTAGGGAGAAGGCTCCCCTCCGCTGCTGCTGCTTCACACGATGCTGCTTAAATCAAGCAGTGACACATAAGCATGGAGCCAGGAGACTGTACCAAAAGCATTATTTATTTTGACCCTGGCAGGTTAAAGGCTCTGGTATTTACACAGTGGTCCCACAAATCCTGGAAGTCATCTCCTTGGGTCACATCAACTAGCGCAGCTTTAAGATACTGGAGTTCGTGCCAATTTATAGCGGCTGAGACACTGGCTGAAGGCTTTCAAGTCCATGGAAAACATTGCAGCAAAGATTGTTCTTGTTTTTTAATTTCATTTATGTGTTCTTAAATACAGACACACACACACATATACACACACAGTACTTAGACAATATATGCAACTTAAATTATCACTTTTTAAAATACTACACCAGCACACTTTTAATAATTTCAAAACTTTGCTTGTAAGAGTACTTTATGAAAAGCCAGTCCTTAACTAGATAGGTGGTGGCTGATTTGTATGGTTAAGAGAACATTACAGGGCCACAGCGACCGGTAATTTTGCTGCTCATATCTCCCTCTGTGTAAGGAAAAATATGTTGCCTGATAGAAATGTATTTTCTCTAAACCGGCGTGATGCATGCCAGCACAGTAGCTACACATATAACCACAGCTAACACACACACACCCCACACTTTCAAATGAGATGGAGCTCCAGTACCCAGACTACAGCCCCGTAGAAAGCAGGGGGACACACATTTATTCCCCCTGGACATAACACAGACACACCAGGGTGCATTGCCACACTCCCCACACATGCAGTTAGCCCTAATATGAGCTACAGCCATACCTACACCAAAGAAGAGATGAATAAGTATAGCGCTGTTCTGGATATATCACCACCTGATACGTAGCACTTTTGTTCATGGCTGATCTGGATCTACCACTGGCTTGGTTTCTCTTCCTCCCACATTAACCTGCAGCTATTTTTTCTTGTGAAGAATTATTTTGGAGCCCTAAATGATTATTTTCTGGGTTTTGTTCCAACTTTTAAAATCCTTGAGGGACACAGATGCCCTACTGTAGCCCATTAGAGACTGCATCCAGAAAGCTCTACAGGATAACATTTCTCAAACACTCGAATGACTTAAGAGCTCTTGAACAGCCTTCACAGATGATTTAGGTACCAAAGACCAAGAGCCACAGAGGGGTACTGCAGCACAGAGGGGTACAGCAGCACACCGGGGCTGTGCAGAAATATCCCTTACTCCATGCTCTCCCAGCTCAAACTTGCAGTGATTTATTGCCAGCTGTCATCCACCAAGCAGGTCTCGTTTCCTTTTAGACCACCAATTTCCATGATTCCTCCCTGGGTACTTATGTGGTGTCCAGATTATCTGCTGCCTGCATATGATCTGATGCCCTCCCAGCTGAAACTACTGAGAATGGCCCATTAAAATGTTTTTAACTTAAAAGAATGACTGGCATAAAGCAAGGGATCAGCTAAGCAGCCTCCAGCAGACACTGCCCCTGCTTTCAGATGTCCTTGCATCCAATTGGTGTGAGAAGCATTGATGGGGGCCAGGATCAGCAGGAAGCCTGACCAAAGAACACTGTGACCACACAGCACCGACCTCCACAAAGCCACTTACTCCCTTAGTATGGTGCAAGCACCACTGCATTGCTTCAGGTCCCAAAACAGAACATTTGGAGCAAGCACAGGGAGTCTGGATCCTGTGGCCCCAAGTCTTTAGACTTTGGGTAGTCTCCCACAGGGATAACATAGGTCTCTGTGGCCTCTGTATTTACATTGGATGCTTGTATCCTCATCCAAAGACAGCAGTAAACACAACCCAGGATTTTTTCAAGATCTCTCATTTGCATGGATGCAAATCAAGAATTTCACTTGTAAGCAATCTTTAGGTTTGATGCAAGAGCGGATTTGATGAAACAGCAATGCAAATTTTAGGAAGTAGAAGTAAATATAAGGAAGTTATATTGCAACACATATTATTAGGCTTTTTTATTAAACAATTATATTTTACTAACAGCTGCCAGGATGGGATGTAGTTGTTGGGGTGAATTACATCCCAGCTCATGAAAAAGCTGAGTCATCATAATTTTTACCTAAAGGTTGGGGTTTTTTTCACTTTTACAGTGATAGGATAAGGGGAAACAGCTTTAAACTAAAGGAGGAGAGATTTTTGGTTAGATATTAGGAAGAAATTCTCTACTGTGAGGATAGTGAGGCAGTGGAATGCATTGGCCAAAAGTTGCAGATGCCCCATCCCTGGAAGCATTCAAGGCCAGGCTGGATAGACCCTGACAACGTGATCGAATGAGTGGCATCCCTGCCCATGGCAGGGGGATTGAATCCAACAAAAAACATTCTATGAATCTGTGATTCCATGGAAAGAAAAACAAACAAACAAAAACCACAAAGAGGTAACACCCTTGCACTACTGCATCAAACTCTTTCTTTAAGTAAAAATAAAAAAAAATTGTTTATTTTTCCCCCATTGCTGAGTAACTGGAAAAGAGATTCAAGTATAAGAAAAGAAAATTGACTTGGAAGATGACAGGAGAACCAGAATAAAGACAGAAAATCACAGACACTGACTGCCTTGAGAAGATTGTCTTGCAGTAGTTCTAGCATTTTCATCAGTCATCTAATATGCCCACTATGTTCATCCCAAATCCATGAGGAAATCTTATTGGAATCTGTCCCAGAAAAGCTATCCTGATAAAGTTCATCTCTGTGCAGTGAAAGTTCCAAAATAATTCTGGAAAAATCTAATATTATGGATTTGTTTGGTGTGTTATGGATTACTCCCAAATTATTTTGCAAGCATCTATCTGCGATTGTATCAGCCCTCACTGAAACCCCAAGAGGAAATGCCAAGAGGGGCTGGAGCTAATTGTTTGTATTATTTTTCTCAAGTAAATGAGCTGTGTTTCTTAAAGCTGCTTGCACAGGCCTCCCACTATAACACAGCTCTAAAAGTTTGCTGGAACACAGTACTCACAGTGTTGCATTCATGTACAGCACTGAAGACCTAAAGAAGAGTATGTGAGCTTTGTATACCTGACAGATTCAGTTCCTTTTGGTTTTCCCTTTCATGAATTTTTCCTTCAGTCTTTAGAATGATTACTTATTTTTAGTACATCCATAGTCACTGTTGCCCAAACTTCTGATTTTATCATAAATTTATGATATTGGGTCATTTTAAAGCACCAGATACCGGAATCAAGAACATGAGATTCCTGGCTTCTGTCAAAAAACCCAAACACTTAATCTGTAAGGAAGCAGCAAAAAGAAGCAACACTATCTAAAGACCAAAAGGCAAATCCAATAGTCAGTGTTGGGACACAATGACTTTCAGGGCTTTATGTTTATGTCTGAAGGCCAGCAGTTAGTAACTTCTGTGTTGATAAAGATCATATATAAAACTCATGATTCTGAAGCGTTTAGTTAAAACTTCCTGTTCCACTAACTAGAGGTTGGGCTCAATAAGCTCCTAGAAGTGGAAACTCCAAAAGACCTTCAGGTAGAAAGAGATAAGTTACTCTACAGGTGAGACCTGCCTCCCCACACCCATGTCATCCCCAAATTACCTCCTCTCTGTGCAATCACTGAGGGAGGGAGGGCCCATGCTTGAGCTGGGTGCAGTTATCCACCTATTTGTGTATGGAGACAGGGTCAGCATTTGCTGGCAAACTGGTTGCTGAGTCTTTTTCAGGGGGTCTCACATCCCCCAGGCAGTGGTCAACCCCCTTAACACCTGCCTCTCTTCAGGGACCCTTCAGGGGTCTTTCACCCTTCGATCTGGATACTTGGCAGATCAACTGGCTTCACTGCCTACAACAGATGATGTAAATGCAAACATTCAGGACAAATCCATGTGTTCAGACATGCACCAAAATGACCTACTCAGTTATCAGTGCATGTAGTGAATTGAACTCATCTAAGTTATGATTTGAGTACATGAGATGAAGATTAAATGCTGCCCCTCTTTATGTGAAAAGCATATTGGAAATCTTATTTTACTTTACAGTGTAACATAGCAATTAAAGCATCTTGAATTTCAGTTCTGAATATTTTGCTAAAAATAACCATGTAAAAAGAAAATATTATTGTAACTGTAATATTTTTTTTGTTATTAATGCTTACAAAATCTAATGCTTATGAAATACAAGTCCCCAATGCTCATACTCTGATTATTAAAACAAATGACTTAAACTTATTTCAAGTCTGACTCAGAAAAAAATGGCTATGAGACTTGTGACAGATATTGCAAGACTTTTGTACCTTAATCAAGACAGGCTATCATCGTCTTCACTGTCTTCAGTGACTGAAGACAGGTCATCATCGTCTTAAGTCTTGAGATTGATCTATTTTTGAACATCATAAGGAGAAAGAATGAAAGAGTCAAATGGAATAATAAATTACCTGGGTTTAGTTTATTTTGCTGTGCTTTTTTTATATCCTGAAATTGACTTCCCCTGTTTTGATCCTACATCTGAACAACAGCTATTTAACTTAACTTTACTGGCAGGTGAATATTTCTTACAGAACTTAAATATGCAATGGAAGTTTTCCTTAAAATTATAGCACCATCAAGGTTTCTTATTTGCTTTACAGGAGGCAAGGAAAACTTTGTTGTGAAATGCCATAATACCTCAGCAGAAGTCCACCAAAATTCCACTGAAAACAGTAAAAATCAGGTGACAAGCTAAATCATACTATTTTCACTTCGATTTCTTGGCATTTTGGGGAACGGTTCAATCAAATTTTCACTATTAATAAAAAGAGGGGCCAGGAGCAATTATTCTTTTTAAATTTAATCACCATCTTCAAGTAAATACAACCACCTTATTACATAACAGGGATGGCTATCTGACTGCCTAAAATAGTTATAAAAACATCAGCCCTCCCCCTCAACAAGTGATCCCCTTCCTTTGAACACTTAACCTGCAATGACAGGAAAGATCAATAATGAGAAAGCTGTGGGGATCTGCAGACCTATCAAACTGGCCCTCCTCTGAAATTAATCCATGAGACTGAAGCCACCTTAATGCTCCTTTCTGGTTAGAAAATTAAATTATGACTGAGAGAAGACTTTGGTACGCCTATTCCTATTGTCTCTGTCTCTTTCGAAGTGTAAAAATCAGAAGAACCCAAACCCTGGGGAGTGGAGCACACAATTGAAAGTGGCAGGTACAGCAATTTAATAAGTATCTGTTGGTGGAGCCACAGTAATTGTGTTCACACTTGTTGTCCTCTCTAGTTGCAAGGTAAAACGCATTAATTGGATCTCATTCTGCTGGAATGTATTCTAGTTTGTTTTCCTTCACAACACAAAACAGTCTCTTGGGAATCAATAGGTGGGGGTTAAACTGTTTCAGGTTGAGGATGGTGTTAACTCTATTCCTCTTTCATGGCTGAGCCCCCGGCAGCTAGCAATTATATAACAATTTGTATTTGTAGTCTGGATTCACTTTCTACAAATTCAGTGAGCTGAAATAGCCCAGCACAGTTTTAAGAGGGAGAAAAGTGGTGTGGGTCTGGGCCGACGGGGGGAGCTAACACCTTGCAAGGTTCCCCTATGTAGTCACAGGAAGTGCAAGAGACCACTTCAGATTTTGGCTCCCTGACTCTCAATATGCTTAAGTGAAAGCTATAAGCAATACAAAGTGAGGAGAAAAAAGCTGCCCACAGAACATTTCCAATCAGCTGTTTTAAGATATTCCCACTCAGCATGCTTGATTGCTGGAAATGTGACTGCTAAAGTCTCAATTTTGCCAAGATTTACCTCAGCTTTGTGAATTGACTTCCCAAAACCAGAACTAAAGCATGACAATGCTGATGACCATCACGCTTGCTTTACTTCATAGATGATCTGAGCCTCAGCCTCTGTGCACCCTAGTTTACCATCTTAGGGCGCTGAGCCCAAGATGCTACATGGGAACTGCACAAAGGGAACTGTTAACCCCAACCAATGCTGATGACTGCAATTCATCACTGCAAATTTTGACTCTGATCTTACAATGAGATCTATGGAGAGCTGCTACCTCATCTTTCACAGAGCACCTCTGACTTCAGTAAGGCTTGACACAGACACAGAAGTCATCTCACTCAGAGCTCACACAAAACTAAAGCACACCTACTATACCTTCAAAAATAAGTGCTTAGATTTCTTCAAGAACAAAACAAAAAAATCCAGCAAACCCAAACTGGCCTGCAAGTAGTGAAGTTAATGAAACCTTACTTCTGTAACATGCACTTTGAGCATGGTAAGTTAAATCTCAAACCGTGCACCCTCCACCAGGCTGGTGACAGTACTGGCTGTCCCTGGTTGGGCTATTGGGTGATCAGATTGTCACCTGACTGCTGCCAGACAGGATGTAGGAGGTCCAACCTCCCTTCCCTTTACAAGTACACTCAGGTTTTTTCTGCTCTGATTTAGAAAGCATGAACAAAGACGTTAAACACGTAAAATTTTGCAGTTGGTAAAAAAAAAAGGACAACATTACTGCCAGTATGAAAGGGAAGTTAATGGTGTGATCACCTGAAAATGCTAAGGGTAGGATAAGCAAAGTCAGCTACATTTCACTACAGCTAGTTGTGTCCTGACTTTGACAACAACTTCATGGACAGTACTAATAAAATTAATTTAGCAAGAAATATTAAAGACTAAGCAAAATCTCAACCCTTAATGCTTCCTAAATACTGTAATGACACATAGTTAGGAGAAATCAATGTGATGACAGAACTGCATTGACAGTCTGAATGTAAAGACACGATGGTAAGCAAGGACAGGAAATCATGTTGTTCTACTAATATGCATTTAAAAGAAAACTTGACAATGGAAAACAAAATATACACCAGAGCAGTTTGTAGAACAGACAAGCTTTATTTCACACATTCTCTTATGCTTCAGTGTTAGAAGACCATCATCAGTTCTCAGGGCGAGGGGGTTATGGATTCCCTCATTTTTCATATTGCTACACTTTACATCTTGAGACTGATACTGTTAGTAGTGAAGAATTAGCAAACCCTGGCTTTGGAATGAAAACAGATGTTAAAGGCCTTTTTCCTCTTTCCCTAATGTATAGTCAGAGGCTACCATAGCTAGCAAAAAAAATATGAAATATTGTGTTTGTTGCTGCATAAGATAAAAATTTAATATTTACTGAGAAACTCCAGGCTATCATAAGATGGTGCAGTTAGCCACTGGCTGCTGAAGTTTGAAATAACACAGTTTAATATAAGACATAAAAAGACTTGAGAAGTGAGCAATAAAACTGTCGTGCCTAAATCCTAGGAATCCAGCAAAAACCCAGCTGTCCAGCACAAAGGGACTAGATGACTCTTGAGTCTCCTATGAGAACCTACAAAGGAAGTCATGCTGGGAAAGCATGCTGTGGGCTGAGATACTTGCCTGCCAAGCTTTGCCCAATTCAATCTTTTACTGTAGGAAGTTTCTCTTTCCCTGAAATTTACTACCTTTTTTTTTCTCCTACTCTTCAGTAAAGAATAGCAAAAGTATAAGCAACATGCATAAAAGAAAGACTGGCAACACCTAAGTGGCCCCCTATTCTCCACCTCGCTATAAATAACTACATAACTGATACTGTATTTGTTCTTAGGGCTGAGGCTGAGCCTCCAACATTTATTAGCTGAATTTTCAATGTTGTCATTCTCGTCAGATGATTCAAAACCAAAAATGAAGGCTAGAAAAACAGAGCAACAGCGAGATGTTCAGCCTAACAACTGAATGGTGAGATCCTTGGTAACAGCCATCCATTCAAGGCATCCAGCACCTCCTCCAGTTGACCACCCTGCCTTATCTTTTATATCTTCCATGCTATATACAACATTCCTCTGTATTTCCAGTCTGTAAATTTCTGAGGTCCCGGCACACCCTATTAAGTGAAATAACATTTTGCTGCCCGTCAAACCAATGAGACTGAACACCTGGTGAAAAACTTTCCAGTGGTAGCATTCCTGTTACCTCTGTCTGAACTGCTGCTTTCCCACTAATTACACTCCTAGTCATGAGCCGGCAGCCGACAGCTTTTTTTCTGAGAATCTCCAAACATCGGGAGGTTGTTCCAGTCTCAGGATGAATAAGAAGGTAAGCCCAAATCTCCTACCTTCAGCATTGATCACCTAAATCTATTTTGCATGATTGCACATAATCTTCCTATACGCAATACATTTTAAAGCCTGCTAGATATGTTCATCTTTCACTGTTCTTCACAACGTCGAAACCTTCACTGCACTGAGATAGGGCTTAATTTTCTGTCTAGGTTAAAATCAGTTTAGATCCATGCTCTTCTATCGATGTTGTTCATTAGCTTAAATGCCTACTCGCTTGAGCTTGACTCCACCCTGCCTTACTGGTTGCTCATAACCCTCCCTTGCATTTGCTTTTCCTAGGTTAATCAGACAAATACTCCCAGCGTACTCTTGTAGATAAGCTTTGTTCATTTCCAGTAACCCTCCCAGATGTATTTCTGTACAAGTTCCTGTTTCTTGGACATGATTTATCAGAACTGGACACAGTAATGTCTCACCAGTAATCCAGAAGCTTGACTGTATGGATACCACAGTTACATTTGTTTTTCACAACCACATTAAACTGGCAGCTTCCTTTCACTGTTGACTAATAAACCCAGGTATTTTCCCATTACTCTGATGGAGGGTTCCTGGACTTACACTACAAATAGTTATTAATCCATACATGCAGTATCTTGCATTTTGTGCTATTACATGTTCTTGTAGGCTCATTTCTATTACTTGAAGGTCTCGAGTCACCAACAGAAATTAGATTATTCATTGAAACTATTACTCAATTCTGACTAGACTGGCCAGGCTCTGCAGCATTTACAAAGGGATTCTAACAGTCCTGTACAAATTCTGTATACCTCCTTGGTACTGAATATACTTAAATCGCTCAGATGTGTGTGCTTTCCAGTTTGCTTTGGTGGTTTTTAACTGCATGGGCATTGCAAGAAGCCAGCAAACAGTCTTCTTTCTTCTAGACAGACCTAAGCTATAGGCATCCTACTAACACATATTTGTTTTAAAGCTTTGTAGTTAAGAAAAAAATAATCAAAAATCAAAAATAGACAGAAGAAAAGCCAAACAGAATGCCCAAGCAAAACACTGGAAAGCTTAAAATACTGCACATGGCAAGCATTTAACCAAAAGACTTGGACAGAGGTCAAATGTGCTCCAAAAAGCCAGAAATATATTTGCCACTGTTAGATTTGGAAACATGAAAACAAGCCAACAAGGAAGCAGAACTAGACTTGCCTGGAAAGCAGGCCGACACCATGGGCCTTACTTCAGATGAAGATATGACAGCACAAAGGGAAGAACAGCACAGTCAGAAACGCAGCACCAGGAGCGAGCTCCTTTTCCAACAGCTTTCGGAAAGCATCTGAATAGCTGTCTAACCGCTCTGGCTGACCCTTAAGCCTTTAACGGAAAGCAAGTCTTTACTCCCTGTATCAAATCATTCCAAGCAGTGATGTTTGAGAAAAACAAACAAACAAACAAACAAAAACAATAAAAAAAGAAAGGTTAAGTATCTGTCTCATAGCAGAAAGACAATCGTACAAGTGTGAGCATCTTTCCAGAGCGCTACTGGTTCCCATGAGGAACTGTGAATGCCATCTCCTCAACCATTTTCATTTTCCTTACTGTTTTGATTGAGCGCTTTTCCCAAACCGTACCACCACCTCTCCTGTGCCCCTCTCTCTGTCAGAAGGGGACGAGAAGGCAGACACCCACTAGCAACAAACACCTCTGGCCATCCCTTGCAGGCACAGCCCAGCGTGCCGACCGCAGTGCGTCCACATGATCCAAGGCGCACTGGATCGCTGCAGTGGATTTTATGGATCCCATTTGCTTTTATACCCACGAGCAGGATTCACACGGTGGCCGTGGGCACGTCCGGACAGCCGCCAGGTCGAAAACTGCACGAACTTACCGCGCCGCAACCACCTCCCTCCCCCAGCACACAGGGAAGCGGAACCGTGGGAGCGCCAGCCCGCGCTGCCATTGGCTCGTCCCGCCCCCGCGCGTGACCGCCGGTTGGCCCTTCCCGGTTGGAGAGGCCCGCGCGGCGGCGGAGCCGGGCCGAGCACGGGGGGCGGGTCGCCGGTCGCCGTGTCTCCAGGGCGACAGTGCCGGACGAGGGACGGGACGGGAGGGGAAGGGACAGGACACAGACAGCACCAGCACCACCGCCACCGGCATCACGTGCGACAGCCGCGCCCGGGGGGAGCACGGGGCCCACGCGCCACGTGACGAGGCAGTGTCCGCCCCCCTCCTCCTCCTCCTCCCCGCTCTTTCTTCCCCCCCGTCCCGCCCCGTTGGCTGTTGCTGTGGCGACACGGGAAGGAGGAGGCGGGGCCGCCGCCCCACCCCGGCCGCGCCGCAGCCCGTGAACGCGGCCCCGCCGCCGGCAGCGCCGCCCAGGAGCCGCCGCGGCGGCCGGGAGCATCCGCCGGGCGGGGAGCGGAGCGGAGGCGGCTGCGGCGGCGGGCACAGGGCGGGGCGGCCGATGGCGGGGGGGTGAGGAGGGGCCGTCGGCAGGTGCGAGTCGGGCGGGCGGTCCGCGCTGACAGGAGGATGCGCGAGTACAAGGTGGTGGTGCTGGGCTCGGGCGGGGTGGGGAAGTCGGCGCTCACGGTGCAGTTCGTGACCGGCACCTTCATCGAGAAGTACGACCCCACCATCGAGGACTTCTACCGCAAGGAGATCGAGGTGGACGCCTCCCCCTCCGTCCTGGAGATCCTGGACACGGCGGGCACCGAGCAGTTCGCTTCCATGCGGGACCTCTATATCAAGAACGGGCAGGGCTTCATCCTCGTCTACAGCCTAGTCAACCAGCAGAGCTTCCAGGACATCCGACCCATGCGCGACCAGATCATCCGCGTCAAGAGGTGACTTGCCCGGCGGCCGCTCCTCCGGCGGCCGCGCCCGACGCCCACCTGCGGCCCGGCCCGCCCCGCCGGGGCCTGCTGGCCGCCCGCCCCCCCCTCCGTCCCCTCCTCCCCCGCCCCGGTGCCCGGATCTCCGGCCTGGGGGCTGCCCACGCCCGCTCAGGTGCTTGCCCCGCGGCTCCCTTCCTTCGCCCGCCTCCCTCCTGCCTTCCCCCGGGCGGCAGGACGAGCCCCCATCCCGCCGCCCCCTCCGGTACCGCGCCCGCAGCCCCAGGCTCCCCGTGGGCGGGCGCCGGCCCGGGGGCGGCAGAGCGGGGGCAGGGGCCGGGGCTCCGGCGGCTTCCGCCGTTTGCCCTCCCCCCGTTCGCGTGTGCGGGGAGTTCGGAGTGCTCCCCTGTGAAATGCGGCGGAGAAGTGGGCAGAGGCTGGAACTGGGGGGGCGGAAAAGCAGTTCCCCGAATGTTGTATCAGGTCAGCCCTCGAGTGCACTTTCTTGGGGGACGTGCCGTGGCCGATGTGTAAGGGGAGTACCTGGTTGCCTTCGTGCAGCAGACAAGAGATCTGCCTGTTCGCATACCTGCATAGGTATTTCCATGAACTTCCCACTCTTAAAAGTGCAGGACGCCAGCCTCTTTCTCAGTGGAAGTGCCGGCTGTGAGCTTTAGGCCTCATGTATGCTGGTGTTTCTCTTAAATTTCCCACGGTCTCGTTGCCAGCCGCTCTATTAGGAGCAAACCCACGGTGGTGAAACACTGGTGCCTACTGCCAGTTTGTTTTTCTGATCGCTGCGTTGTTTAGATGTACATCAGTCAGTCAGATGTCAGCGGCTGAAATGCAGCCGATCGCGCTAAAATAAGGGTAGATGCACCATTTGAAATCATAACAACCGTTTGAACCATAGCATAGATGAGAAAATGCCGCTGGCCAGATCGTCGCAGACAGGGATCTGTTATTGCCGGTGGAGAGAGGTTGTAATTATATCGCAGAACTGGTTGTAGCTTTGGCTTGGACATCTGAAAGGGAAGCCCTTGTAAATAACTTAGTTGGACCACAGCCGTTGGATTTGCATCTTAATGTAGAGTAGAGCATAAAAGGGGATGATGATGATGATAATAATGGCTAATTGTATGGTCGGGTATGGTCTGTTCACAGAAACTGCCATTCCAGACCAAGGCCTGGGGAAGATGTATTTTGAAATTGGGGAGGAGAGTGAGTAGGGGAAAGGGGAGGGAGGAAGCAAAGCACTGCTATTTTTAGAGACTTGCAACTTTTTCATAGTGGGTATTTCTTAATGTGTGTCCAAACTTTTTCAGTTAGGAGATTTCTAAAGACCAATGTAATGGAGTTGTTTTGAATTCATTTTGAAAAATCCATTTTCAGTATTGTTGCCGTCCTTACACTGCACATACCTTACAGAAGAACATTTTTTATTTAAGTATTAGGGTAGACTTTATTCATTAATAAATGCTTTTGGTTTTCCTATATTGAGTCAGCAATATAAATTCATTTAGTCTCTGAATACATATGTGTAGCTTTTGCAGCTTGCATTGTACCTTGCAGTGGAGCATCTGCATTCAGACCCCAGCTGACAAGCTGTAGATAGGTGAAGTAGAATAGAAAGCAAGTTTTACTTCCATAGTTACATTGACTCAGCACTGATGAGAGTGGGTCTAAATGCTGCTCTTATTTTCCTTCTGCGGCTCTTTCACTCAACAGTTCAGCTTTAGGCTTTTGGTTAGTTACTTTGTGAAACATATGAGCAACATTGTAATCCTAAATTTCACTTATGCGATGTAATTTAAAAGCCCCTGAAATCCTGAAAGTTTTAGCAAATCCAGATAATTTTAGTTGAGTTGTAGTTGCAAGGAGTCATGGCTAGGCTTCGCGAATGAAGATTTGGGAAAGGCTGTATCCACATTTGTTACAAGCATGCTGGTGGCTAATAAGGCAAATACAAGATAGACATGTCCAGTTGGAAAAGGCACAGCAGAAAGACTCCTTAGGTGGTGTATTCTGCAAGACGCTGTTCTTTCTGCGTTGTCTTTTCTCCTCAAGATTGATCCTGCGTGTGTTCTCAAAAGAAGCAGCAGTGTTATAGATGGTGTGTCTCCAGGCCTCCCACCTGGAGGCCAGAGTAGACCAGTTATGTTGATCAATATGGCCAAGGCTGAGATGTTGTTTCAGGGAGTCCTTGTATCTTTTCTTCAGGGCTCCTCTCATGTGGTAGCCAGTGGCAAGTTCACCATGAAGTTGAAAGGAGTATGGTGTATTAAAAAGATGTAGTGTCAGCAAGGGTACCAGATTTTTACTTGTTAATTTCCCTTACCTTATATTTGTGGGTTGTGGTGGTAGTGTTACGTTTGGAAAGTTAAGTTCACAGGCAGTGTAAGACCTACTGTGCTACAGACTTAAGCTTGCATACTTTTTACCAGTTAAACTTGAAAAATGCATATTTACAGATAAAATATGTATTTGTACAAGGACTCACAAATTGTAATTTACGGTTGCACAAATGCATTTAATCCATTGTCCTAATCATCTAATCATAGTCTGTTTACTTAGGGTTTTTCGATGAGATGTACCTGAAAATGGCAACTTATATGCTATTCTTGATACAAACCCATGATCTAAAGATCTCTGAACTTTCATTGTACTTGAAAACCAATTGGCCAAGTCTCTAACTGGTAGGTATTTCTGCATTTTACATGTTGTCCTTGCTATTTTGTTTTATTTTTGGTTGAAAGAATCCCTGTGTTAATACATAATTAAAGAGTAATTTTAATTACTCTCCCAAGAAGTAGAAAAGCCAGGTAAAAGTCCCTCTTCAGGTTAAGAGATGCACGCTTGAGTCTTCTACTTCCCTTGTCTAACCACCACATACCAGGCTAGCCAAGCTAAGCGAGTCCTTTTCTCCACCTGATGAAGCTGAGTGACCTTAGAGGAATGAATGACATGTTTATGAATGAAAGAGGGGAAAGAAGTGGACCTTCACTTAGCTCTGAAGTGTAGTGGTTAGAAGAGATTGAGATCACTCTTGCCGCTATAGTTTCTGTTCTCATTAAATGGCTGTTTAATATTAGTGCATAAATAGGCTTAGAAACAGGTCTGAAATCCAGGTCTCCCAGCTTGCAGAGAACGCTCCTAATGGCAAAACTATAAAGTTGAGCTTCCCTGTGTAGTGTGTGTAGGCCTTGCGTCCCTTTCAGTCGTGGTGCACAGCTTTATCAAGAGTGGAGGATGCCTCCATAGCTTTTAAACAGGTGATTAAAATTCTTTCCTGGGAAATGTTTTAAATTTAAACAATATTCCTCTTTTCAAAGTAAGTAAAACATTTTTGTTTAGATCTTTCTAAGAGTGAGTCTGAGTGCTTTAACCATCAGTAAGGGAACCATGTCAGTTCTGAGTGGATAGGTGCACCCCCAGCAGCTCTGCCTAGACAGAAGATGAGGAAGAGGGAAAGATTTCAGAAGTGCACACTGTACTCTGGGACAGAGTCTCCCACTGTGCAGAGTGCTGCTGCTGTTGGATGAAGAATCACAGTGGTGCAAAATCACAGCTGCCTCTCTTCTTCCTGCAGATGCTGTGTCTTAGAGCAGTACCTACCCAAGGAGTGGCTTGGCAGTTGCTTGTGCTGTACAAAGCAATCACTTCTGCAATCAGCTGTTCTTGCAGTGCCTGCAACTGGCCCTGCTTGTCTGGAACTTGTGCGTTAGTATCAGTATATGGGGGACAGGAAGGTGGTGGTGCCCTAGGTGAGTGAAGCTGTGGATACCTTGTTTTGCTGGATAAGGAGTGTAATCACAATGTAGAAGGACAGAGGGATTGTGTCCTAATGTAGGTTGGTGGATTGTGCAGAATGATGCCAAAGGTGTATGTGCATATAAGTATATACCTTTATATATATAAGTACATATTTAGGAACTTGGGAGTGCCTCCATGCTTCTTTGATGCTGTTATCCCTAATGATGATAGCTAAGCAAACAGTTTGGGAGGTCTTATTCATTGTACAATTGGGTGCTTATCTGAAATGCATTGTTCCAACCCCATTTCAGGCACCTAATACCAGGTTCTGGACCCTTCTTGTGCCAAATATGTCCATTAAGCATTGTTTCTTCTGATTCTTCCATATGCTGAGGATTTGTACTACTGGGAAGATGGAGTGTAGATAAGCATAATATTTTTATGTGGTAGCTTTGAAGCCTACTTACTTTCTGTGTTCAACTGGTGCTTTATTTCCTCCTGGTGAGGAATACACAATGTGTGTTACCTGTACATTGATAGGTGCTGCAGCTCTGGGACCTTTCTTAGATTTACAAGCTTGGCAGCAAAGAGCTGTCTCATTTATGCTGCAGACAGAACTCCTTATAGTTTCAGAATGAGCTGTTTTCTGGAGAAACCTTTTATTTGTGAGAGCGAGGCTAAATTGGATGAGTGGGCCTGTGCTAGTAAAGGTCTGCAGTGAAGGAAGAACAGAAGCTGTGAAAAGAAGCAGATTGGAAGTGGTACACTCTAGTTAGATATCAAGGTTCAGAAGTAAGTAGTGAGTATGCAGATTAAGCAGTGTAAATTTTATTTTTGTTTGTGGAAAAAGGAGTTGGGTAACTTCTAACATTTTTCTGTTTGTCTCCTGTGTGATTAAAAAGCTTTCTGAAGAGAATCTGCTGATATTTGCCAGATACTGAGTTTTAATTTTGAATATGACTTTGCAATGTTTATCTATTATAAAGCTGAATTTAAACCTCACTGGGCATCTATTCCAGTTGCTTGTGTAGCCTTCAATAATGTAATTACTCGGCTTGTCCTACAGGCATTTACTTTTTTTTTTTAAGTTGAACCCCATGAAATAGGGAGTATTATTATTTCTATTTAAGAAGAAAATTAGAGCATAGAAATAGAAAGAACTCAAAGCTAACTCAGAGTTCTTCACCTGCGGTAATTTGTCTAGATGTCTGACCAGTGCTTTAAAGACAGGACTGTCATGTTCATGTTTTAGAGACTAACAGAGCCTACTTAAAGCATTTCTCAAAAATACTATTTTATTTCAAGTAGTGAAAAAAAAACCCTTTTCACTAATCTGTTGCTTTTTCTCTAGAAGACAAAGACTAGAGAATTTATTTATTTAGATTGGCTGAAAATGCAAACTAAATTATCTAAGTATATTGCTATGAAATATCACAGAAACATTGAGTTTCTTTGAGTTAAGAATGTTCTTTGTGGCAGTGGAGTTTATTATCAGGATGACAGTCTGACTCCCAGTCTAGGGATTCTGTGTGGTAATTTAAAACATTTCAAAGTATTGAAATTTATTAATTGTGAAATCATCATCTTCAGTCAGTGGTAATTGATGTATTTAGTGACTTAATGGGGATTAAGTCTGGAAGACTATACTTGAAATTACAAATTGCTCAAATTTCTAGTTGAAAATATTGCTTTCTTAGTAGTATGAAAACTAAGAATGGTTTTTATTCAAAGAACATAAGTCCTCTTTAAACAAGGTTGAATTTTTCGATTTTCTGAAATTCTATGTATTTTGCATCTTTATTTTAAGAAAATATTTTCTAATTTTGAGAACTGGTTAGAGAATTCTTCATAGGCACTGCTATAACACATTCAACCACAAACATGGCTCCAGCCTTCCAGGAAGAAACACTGAAATGTTCGGTAGAAGTGAAACTTAGAAAATTCTATTTCTTCAGTAGTGTACTGCATGTAAAGCTTGACAAATGTCTAGGGACTTTTGTAGGTGGTAGCTGTGTGGAAGTGGTAGAAATAAGGGCAGACTTCAATCCTGAAGTCTTTTTAAAAGCAAGTGTTCTTTTTCTTGCAATAATCTTGATGTAGTGTATTGTTTCGAGTACAGTACTCATCTTTACATGAAAAAGGTAATAACCATGGCCCAATTCTCCACAGGATGCTTGGCCAAGCTGCCAGCCACTCTTGTGCACCCATCAGATGAAATTTAGGACTTCATTGGAAGAACAGAGTAACAGATTTTAAATCTCAACAAACACTTGGATATATTTCTGAGAAAATGCAGGAAACTGGATGAAATTCTGACATGGTGCAGACTTTGACCATGGTGTTAAAATATTTAAGTATAATAGAAAAGCCCTACAAGTCTTTTTTTTTTTTTTTTTTTTTTTTTTTTTGTTAAGGGACACCTAATAATAGCTGTTTCTGAGGTGAGAACCTTATCGATTTATAAGAACAAAATGCAAATATTTTAAGCATCAGTCACGCATAAAGAGGTGGTAAACACAAGTAGTCAGTCGTACCTAATTGACTGTATAACCTTCAGCTGTCTGGCCACCTCGTGTCTTATTGGGGAACTGATACATAGACTGTGCCCTCGAAAGTGTCTGTAATAGAAAGAATGCGACTTAGATTTATGCTCTGGTGTTTTCAAAATAACTAGAGACAGAAAGAAGTGTTGCATTGAGTTTAGATTTTTTTTTTTTTTTGGTGAATCTACTTTTGTTTTAAATTTAAATTAATGAACTGATTCTATCAGATAAAATTATAGGGTTCTACATACATTCTACAATTCATATATGGACAATCCTCTAAAAACGTCTCGGACAGTGTGCAGTTTTAAGCTATAGAAGGTTATTTTAAAGATGCTTGGCTAAGTCTTAGATATTTCAATGTGCTTGTACATCTTTGGAACATATAACCTTTAATGTTTTCCTGTAGTAGCATTTGAATTAAATTACGTACTTGAAGAGATTTTTTGACTCTTTCCCCCCACACACTCTCCCACTCTCACTTTCTTGATAATCTGAAATATTCATAATACTTTGGGTTTCTTTTCAGTGGAAACCATGAAAATTGGAGACAATGCTTGTAGCCAGAGTCTTCTCTGGGATTTTTTTGCACGTTCCCCACCCCCCCCATCTAGATAATTGTATAGGTATTCCTTTCCAAGTTTTACTTATTTTTCTTTGTGAGGTAAAGTGACATAATAGTTTCCATATGAGGACACTGAAAATAAATCTTTTTATCCCCTCCTACTTTTTAGGTGTTCTTTGGACTTTTATTGAAAAAGCCAGGTAGGCAAGCTCCTTTTTATATATGTGTTTAGTTTAGATTGTGCTAGTTTAGAGTGTAGCTTTTTTTTTTTTTTTTAAATGACACCTGTATTATTTTGCATCAAATTCTGGTTTTGGGTCTTAATTGCTGCTGTAGCTTATGTTGTAGAGTTGTGTGAATAAATATGGATAGTTGCAATTGTCAAATAGTAGAACAGTATGTGGCAAGACTTCTTAAATATGTTTTTGGTCGTGCAGTATTGCTTGATTGTGCCTGTGTTGTAAAAATGCTATTTAATGTGTTAAAGACCAGATATAAGAGTGACTTTAATGGCTTTCATAGCTTAGTTCAATAATATAACATTAATGCTTGGAGTTGAATGTGTTCTGTCTTGCTCTTCATTAAGTTGTTTTGGCATAGATTTTTTCAATGAATACTTGGAAAATTTTATTTTACAAAATTGTTGCTTGTTAGAATTTCTGGTTTTGCTTCTGAATTTCTGTTTTGCTTAGAGGACAGTAATTCTTTAAATATTGTTTTTTATAGCTAACACAGTTGGGAGTAACTTTCATCTTTTATTTCAAAATAATTATTCAGTTGGATAGTGTGTGGATAGAAGCAAATTTAGTTGTTTGGTCAAATATAAAACATTCTGGGTAATGTTATGTTTAGTTAAAACTCCTGTTAGCAGAGATACTTTTTAGACTGAAATTTCAAAAATAGACATTCTTTGGCTATTGAAAGTTTTTGGATGAAAATGTGGAATATCTGAGTGGGTAGATCTCCCCAAAAAATCATTAAACCCATCCCTTTTCTAGTTTTCTTCTTAATAATTGAATGTCAGGTTTTTATTTTTTGCACCTAAGAATAAACCTGGGGTTACCGGTTACTTAATTTCTGAAATATTGCAAGTGTTGCTCAAACTTTTTTTTTTCCTCTGTGTAAATTGTGTAGGTGGTATGTGATAACGTTTTGAGAGAGAATAGGGAAGCAATTGGGACTGCAGTGCTAAATTATCCTGACACGTAGTGACTTGTACAAAGATTTACGTGATTGTTAAGGTAACAAGAGCTATAGCTATCTGCTTCTGTATGTTCTCTTATTCACTAACTTCCTGCTGCTCTGTTTTTTTGTTTTGGGTTTGTTTTGTTTTGTTCTTGTTTTGTGTTCCAGAGGTTTCTAGTACAGGACTAGTATTCAGTTTCTGCTGCACTAAGGCAAACACTATAATTTAGGTACAGTTTACAATGATGAGTGCAACTCGAACACTTTCTTTGTCAATGGGTTGGATGCATTTTGTTGTCTTAAATCCTAGTCTAGACAAGAGAATTAAAGGTGTGTCATGAGCACGTTATCCTTTCTCAACATTAATGTCATGGGACTCATTCAATTAGTTGATGCTGGACTCTTTAAAAATGCAATGGTGACAATATTTTAATTCTTGTCTTGATTAGCCCTGGAGTAGGTGAAGGACAAAAAAAAGCAGTGTACGTTTTTGGAGTTGATTAGCTTGTTTTGAAATACCACTTTCGTCTTGTAGATAGCGCTTTAACAACTTTAAAAATATTATCTTCTGCAAAAGTCAGGGTAATGAGGCAGACATTGAAGCATTTTTAAGATATTAGAATGTAATAGCATAGAGTAGTGGTCTGGGGTAAAATAAAATACAGCTCTTACTTTACAGAATGGTTTGGGGACTTCCCATTATTATTCGGGGTAACAGGTAGCCAACTTAACTAAAAGATTAATAGTGTTTGAGATTCCCATGCGAGTTTCTACTCAACTACAATTTAATTTGAACTAGAAATGAATTGGATAAGGATGCTGAACTAAAGTGCTTGAATGTTGTGAAGAAGAGCTTTGGTCCTGGTTTTCTGTTTAACTGCAAGAAAAGGCACTTTCAAGAAATAGCCACAGAGATCACTGCTGGCCCTATATGCATGCTTGCTGACTGATGAGCAAGTTTGGGTAGGAGAATGTTTGAATTATTTCCCCTCTTAATTCTAATATATTTTACTGTTTGAAGTATAAGCTAGGACTGATCAACCTGCTTAATCTGATTAGATCTGGCTGCAGTTTCCAGCACTTCTATGACATCTTTTTAATTGATGTACAAAATGTTACTTGAAACATTTTGTAAATGTGCAAATAATTGGAATGCTTTTCTCTTTTGAAAAAGCCATGAGCTTTATTAGACCTATTTAGAAATGCATAAAACTAAGTCTTTCAAGAATTTGTTTTCTTTTGAATTTTCCTTACCATGTTTTTAATTTCATTTACAAATTTTAGAAACTGCTTGATTTTTGTTATAACAAAACAGTGAATACAAAATGTTGGGGGTTTATACCATTTTCCCCAGAATTTATGAAAGAGTGGGGGAAAAAAAATGGGTTTTATTCACCCACCTCTGTATTTAATGATACAGAATTTTGAATGTGTGTGTTTTTTTGAACTATGTGACAGCAGTCCTTATTTATATACTGCTACTTGTACATACCTGTTTTTGAGAAGGTATGTTTTCAGAGTGTGTGTTACTTTCTACTGCCAAAAGGACTTGATGTATTAATGGGGTTTCCTAGTGGTAGTCTTCTATATCCAGGTTCAGAAATTTGACCCCCTTCTACTGTAATAATTCTGCTGAAGACCAGTCACACAGTGGTGTTTTGTGTTTTAGTTTTGGGGGGGGGGTGGGGGTGGTTAACTTCAGGAATACAATTTCTTTTTTTGAAAATGATTTGGAGGTCCGAAGATAATCATGTTGAACTATTTCTTCTGGAGCATTTTATCAGATGCCTTTCATACCCCTCCAACCCCTCCACCCTCACAAAGGAAAAATCTAACTGCTCTGAGTGTTTCTCAGTCTCTGATCAAATCCAGGCTCCCCATCTTGCTGCTTAAAGAAGGCATTTGCTCTGTTAGTCTCAAATGCAGTTAGATCCTTAGTAGCTGACATGCAGGTTACTCCCTACAATGCCTGTAAGACAGAAGAATGACTCACATTCTGCAGGGTTAATGCTACAATCCACTATCGAAATTCAAGCAATAATGTGGAATGAATTATCCCATTGCTTTTGTCCGTTTGGGTGTGGTGTTAGGGTTGGGGGAAAGGGAATGGGGGATTTTGATTGTGGTACCATGTAAATCTGTGTGATTTTCTTGGGTTCTTTAACAGATAACCTTCACTGCTTACTGAGGAGGTTTTGGGGGTAAGAAAGGTTGGTTTTGTTTTTGTACCAAGTGTGCAGGATGCAGGCAGACAATCCTGGCATCGATCTTACAGTGCTCTGGAAGAGATGCCTTTTTTTAATTTTTTTTTTTTTCCTCAATGCCAACCTTCTCTTTTCTTGCATTTCATTGAGAAATAAATGAGGAATGAGTCTTGTAAAATAGCTTAGTGTTTCTTTTCTGTGTTATTTCTTTAGGAATCTGCTTTGCTTTGAGGGGTATATTCCTGTTGCAGCAAACTACTCGAAAAATCAACTTGTATGCAGAATCTCTACTCTTGAGACACAGACCCATTCACTGGTCAAAACACTTAAATTCTGAAAGAATGGGAGAAAAATGCAAGTCAGTATGTCATCATGGAGCAACATCTGATCTTTCCTGAAATATTGTGGTCACTTGGACTAGGGGAGTCTTCTGGTGACCTCTAACTGTATGGAATATCAATTTTGCATTTTTGCAGTGACTTCTTAATCTAAAGTGAATAAGCAGTTCTGAGAAATCACCAGGTTTCAATCCCTGGTATCTTTCTTCAGTTTGTACATCTGATCTTTTTCTGTTGCTCCCCTGGGGTTTGTGAATTTGCTTTCATGTATTTGTATGTACCTTCATAGTGGCTTATCTTCAACAGGAAGATTGAAGAGTATTTTCTCAACCTCACTTGTAGCTTAGTGGTTAGAACAGTCTGCTGGAAAAAGCAGATGTGAAACTCCTATGACCAAAGAAGTTGTATGGTGCAGGTCTATCACTTCAGTGATCAGGGCTGTAGTTGCTGTACTGCTACATTAAATGTGAGAAACAGCATTTGCCACTATTTGCCTTTATTCTCATGGCTTTCTGTGGAAGTGATATCTGTTCTGTTTTTGTTGAGTATCTTACTATTGTTGTGTTAGTAGACTCATGGAACAGTGTTTGGTGAATTAGGCCTCTCGAGGGACTTGGCTGCTTCCCCAGAGAGCTTAGGTGTGTTTTGGTTCCAGTAGATGGCTCAGCTGGGCTTGCACAGCTGTAGGCCGTCAGACTGCTTGCTACCTTGTTTTGACAAAAAAGCTTCAAGTGGGTGCAGACTTTCAAGAATTTAAGTGGGTAGGTAAGAAATTTCATGGACCTCTAAATTATTCTGGAGTCCCAGTATATTTAGCTGCCTCAGTTTTGCTTTCAGACCCAGAAATATTTGCCATCAAAAATGAATTTTTCTCTTTACTTCCTGCTTCTTCACATCAGTTTCATTCTGTATATTTTGAGCAGTGAATTTCTGAATGTCTTTGTATGGATCTTGTTAGTACAGAATATGGGGTAGACCACAGACTTGATGATCATGTCATCCACAGCATGAGCTTATAACAATTCTTGTACTTCAGATAGCTTCCTTCTCTAAAAAAAGAGTTCTATGCACACATTATATTATATTACTGATTGTAACATTTTATTTGGAGTAGGATCTGCTTAGGTGGCTATCCTTATACAAATAGCTGTCTGAGGGATGGCAGACTCTTTCCTAGGAAGAACCTGGAGGAGCAGATGATATCAAGATAGCCTGTTGAGAGTCCATGTAGTTTTAATGTTAAATATCAAACAGGAAGAAACTTTGAGTAGTTTTCCTTCGTAGGCATCTCTTCTGTCTATCCTTAGTTCGGTTGTCTGCAGCCTCACTTAACATTAGATGCTGCAGATGCTCAGCAGTCTATTTTCATACCATCTGTTTCTCCAGTAGCTGTTAGAGGCTGACCATGTGAGAGAATCAATAGCCTTCTGCTCTTTGGCTCTCAGTGTTCCAGAAAATTTAGGCATGGTGTCACATTCTAGAATTTCACTCCATTCAAATATTCCTAAATTTCATTCAAACTGTGGAGAAGCTAGGCTGCTGGTTGATGTGGTGAATGGGTGGCTATGTTTTGATGGGATTAGGGTTGAAAAATCCTCTCCTGCCTTTAAAGATAACATTATGGATCAGCTGATAATTTTGGACTGGATGACTGGATATCTAATGGTCTTGCCTGTAGTCAGGCACCATAGACAACACAGTTGTTCCATGTGGGATTGTGTAACCTCCGTTATTTACCGAAGTATCAGTCTTATGTAGCTGCTGCAAATTTCTGATGAGTCTGTTTACCATCCAACAGTTTTTAGTCAAGCATCTTGTAACTCTTGAGTGCTCTCTGTAACCAGATTTCATAGCAACCAAAGTCAGATACTTGTCATCCATCAGATCAGTCTGACAGCTGTTGGCAAGGAATGCTGTTCCTATTACCACTCTTGAGTACCAGTTTTTACTTAAAGGTCTGGCACTATTGTGGAAATGGTCCTGCTGCCACCAGGACCTTTGCCTCAGATTCTGCACTGACCACTTAATTGGAGAATTGCTGGACTTGTTCCTCACCTGTGCAACGGTGGTTTTCAGAAACCATGGTGAGCAAATCCCATCCTTGGGTAGCCTCCTGATGGACTGGAGCTACTGGTCTTTTAATCTTTTTGATTTACGCTTTTGATTACATTTGTAATTGCCAAGAGCTCAACTATTGGGCAGCTGTAGTGGTTTGTAGACAGGACACGTTATGTGAATGTTTACCCGGACTGCTTCATCTTAATGCTTTTGTAACTCTTTGATTGAACAAATCCACATAATTCAGGTTTGAGCTACCAAAGTTTACAATGTAACTGTGTTCTGAAAGGGAAAAGAAAATATATGGAAAGCTAGAGTCAGGGTACTTGAACTTAAAAAGTCCAAATTGGTTTGGAACATGAAGAAAGAGGGAAGGAGGGTGGCATGTATTGCAGGGTTTACAGGTGAGTCCCTAAGCTTGATAGGGGGACACTGAGAAGAAAAAAACAAAACCTCTGGTTACAAAGGTTTTACCTCTGGGAAGAAATGCTACCTTGTAGACTTAACATGGGAAAGAAGAATGATTTTTTGAAAAAAATAAAGAGTTTTCTTTCTGTGGCTTCTCAAGAACTTGGTCATTCAGTATGATTTGCTATTTATTGCAGAATAATGCCATTTCTTTCTATATCTTGTTCTCATAAACTATATTTGGCAAAAAATATACAAAAAAGTGCATCCTTTATTTAAGTGAGATGGGCATATTCAAGAAAGAAATCAAGTAACTTAGTGAATGTTGAATTCTCCTTCAGATGGTTTTTAGTCAGAAATAGTGACTGCCATCATGGTAGCTTCATCTGCCAGAGAGGGACAATGGAAAGCTCAGTCTTGGATGAAAGCTGAGAAGGCACACCTTGGAAGTCCCTTATTACTCTAAAATTAAGCAATTGTATTGCCTGCCTAGCTGGGATAATTGGACTAGTAATTGAAGTCTACATTCTTCTCCCAGAGATGATCAAAACGCCTTCCTTTGAAAGACTTTCTGTCTGTCAGCAAGAAATGTGGTTAGATTAAAAGGACTGGGAACAGTCTGGGTTTCACACCCCCGCACATGCCTTCTTATTAATTGGAATGGCCTTTCTGCATAGGATAACTTAATGTGGAAAAAATAATTAGTGGACTATTTTCAGGAAATTCTAGTTACCAATTAGTGATTCAATGAAGAAGGTGTAATGGACACTAGGGTGTGTGGTACCTTTAAACATAGTCTCTTTCTTAAAAGGAATTCAACTTTTTCAAATATTTTCTTGCCATGATTACTGTTACTTTTGAGGGTTAAGTATACAAATTATCATCCTTTCTGTACCTAGAATGTGACAAGCAGACATGGAAATATTGAGGTAGTATTTTGTCTCTCAGAATAAAACAAATTACATAGTTTTTTAAAAATAAATTTTTACTCAGAAAGAGAGACAGCTAAAATGTACGTTCATATACACGAATATATGTATATATGTGCAGAGAGGGTTTTCAGTCTTTTAGCTTATGGGGTCAGGAGTCACGATAAAAAAGAAAAAAACCAAAATACAGATTTTACCAGGTTCTGTGGTCATCTTCTATTCAAAATCATTTTAAATAGTCTTTGTCCACATGTGAAAATTTTGTCACCAAGTTACTTCTGAACAAGTTTGGATAAACCAGTATAAATCCACCCTAATTGTTTCCTACCTAATTTAAGCAGTATTGAAATTGGTGTCCATGGGGGAATTCGCAACATTTTAAAGAAGTTACTTAGGTTGGTCTGGCCTGTTGGTGTTTTCTCCCTCTGAAAAAAAAATTATGTCAGTAAGGGACATAGCCTCTTGTTTCATTCTTTTTCCCCTCTCTCTCACGCATGCACGCACGAGTTGCTCTTTCTGTCAGCCATCGAGGCCTGTCCTCTCCATGAATTCAGCTGAGTAACCATCTCTTTAGGTGACACAGGCCATCAGCCAGCACACAGCCATTGGCAAAAGGCCAGTGTGGAGGCGCTCCAGTGCCCAAGGGATGCTGACAGCCCAGAGCCTTAGGCTCTGACCCTGGTGCACCCACACTGCTGCTGACACAGCTTTGGCACTGGCCAAAGCAACCAAGTGCCCAAATCCCCAGAGATGGAACAGCCTGGTGATGGAGTCCCAGAGGCTGACCTTGCTGGTGCAAGCACAGCCTGATAGTTGATGAGGTTAACGTGTACAGGATAAAACAGTCTCCAGGATTGACTGAGTGCCACAAAGTGTCTTCATGGACAACAAAACAGCTGTCAGGCAGGTTAGTAAAGGTCTTCTGGGAAAAGGGAGCTTTTTTTAACCTAGACTAGACCTGAGGAAATTATCATTTATACAGTAGTTAAAATATAAATAGCTCGACATCTGATATGATGAGTATATCTGAGCTCCTCATTCTACCTGGCTTCATTTTGGTATTTAATCCAGTGTTAGATTTGAGATATACGTACACACGTGTAAGGAAAAGAAAAATGTTTAGATTTTACTGTTTTACTAGGTATCCTGTATTTAATGTCATTTTATAAACAAGTTCTTACTCAGAAAATTCTGGTTATTAGAATGTATCCACAACACTGATTTAGAATGAAATAGTCTTGTTTTTCTCTAATTGGTACCTGTCCTATTGTAGAAAGAATGAAAAAGCTCCTAAGAAAATGATTTCTGGAGTTTGTTCAACACAGAAGAGAGGTTATAAGTAAATTATTCTTTATATTTGCCACACAGAGGTAGTATGCTGGGAGGTGGTATTTTATATTTGAAGATGAACCAAAATTTCTTTTAATAAGAACAAACAAGTAACAAATCAAACAACAAAAAAAATCCAAACATGTCTTCTGAAGCCCTTATTTCAGTCTATTCATCTTCAGATATGGAAAGAGTTTCACTTAACAAGCTGATGTACTCTTTTTGAATTAACTTTCTAGAATTAGAAAGTTGGGTTGTTAAAGATGAAGGTGACTTCTTATACCTGTGGAGAAGAAAACCTTCTTAGTGCTCTGTTTATTCAAACATTCCAATTATTTATACCAGGCACATAGTAATTAGATAAATTATTCTGTAAGATAAGGACCACCAACTTTCTGAAGTCAAGAATGTTTTTCTTTCCCAAGTTGAAAATCAAATGTTCTGGGAGAAACTCGAGAGGAGTGAGCATTATGTAAAGTCTTCTTGTAGTATGTTTTTAATATGTGGTTACAGAATCACAGAATAAGCCAAGTTGGAAGGGACTCAGAAGGATCATCGAGTCTAACCCCTGGCCCTGCACAGGACCATCCCCAATAGTCACACCTTGTTCCTGAGAGTACCATCCAAACACTTCTTGAACTCTGTCAGGCTTGGTGCTGTGACACTTCTCTGGGAAGCCTGTTCCAGTGCCCAGCCATGCTCTGGGTGAAGAACCTCTTTCTAATATCCAACCTAAACCTCCCCTGACACAACTTCAGGCTGCTCCCTTGGGTCCTGTCACTAGTCACCACAGAGAAGAGATCAGTACCTGCCCCTCCTCTTCCCCTCACAAGGAAGTTGTAACTGCAATGAGCTCTCCCCTCAGTCTCCTCTTCTCCAGGCTGAACAAAGTGCCCTCAGCTGCTCCTCACACGGCTTCCCCTCAAGGCCCTTCACCATCTTCACTGCCCTCCTTTGGACACTCTCTAAGAGCTTAATATCTTTCTTATTTTGCAGTGCCCAAAACTGTATACAATATTCAAGGTGAGGCTGCACCAGTGCAGAGCAGAGCAGGACAATCCCCTCCCTTGACTGACTGGCAATGCTTTGCCTGATGACCCCCAAGACACAGTTGACCCTCCTGGCTGCCAGGGCACTGCTACCTTATATTCAGCTTGCCATCAACCAGGACCCGCAGGTCCCTTTCCATGGCACTGCTTTCCAGCATCTCATTCCCGAGCCTGTCTGTACATCCAGGGTTGCCCCATCCCAGGTGCAGAATCCTGCACTTTCCCTTGTTGAGCTTGTTGTATGGTTGGTGATTGCCCAGTCCTCTGATTTGTTAAGGTCTCTCTGCAGGGCCTCCCTGCTTTTGAGGAGTCAACAGCTCCTCCCAGTTTTGTCATCTGCAAATTTGCTTAGTATCCCTTCCAGTCCTGTGTCCAAGTCATTTATGAAGATGTTGAAGAGCACAGGACCTACGATGGAGCCCTGTGGAACCCCACTAGTGACAGGTCACCAGTCTGACATTGCCCCACTCACTATTACCCTCTGTGCTCGACCCACAAGCCAATTGCTCACACACTACATGATATGTTTATCCAACTGTGGGCTGAACATTTTGTCCAGAAGGACAGTGTGGGGGCTTTCAGAGCATCTGCTAATGATGCTAGTCAAGGCCTTTGGATTCACATCTGTTTTTTCTTTGTTGGTGACAATTTTTATTTTGGTAGAAGAGGGCTTGATTATAGTCAAAAGGATTTGAAATCAGAATACTATTTCTGAAGTAAAAGAGAAAATTATAGCATTTATACTATTTTCTCCTAAATTGGTTCACTGTATCAGTGTGGTCACTTGCTTAGTAAAATAGTCCATCCTCTGAAAAATACCCAGAGCTGTAACCTAATTACTGTGAGGCAAATCTGTCTCAACAGAGAATTTTTTGCAAAGTTTTGTTATATGCATTGTAGGATGTTTTTATTAGCTTGAAGGACACTAAGCTGTATTCTTGTTTAGTTTCTAGGGCAACAAAGAAGTCTGCTTCGAATACAAGTTCTTTTCAGGCTATGCAATATCATATAAATTCTGATATCTACCTACCTTACATTCTACATGGGGACTGATGAAAGAGCAGAAATTTAGGCTAGGTTGTTTGCCTCTTAGTCTCATTATTTTTGTTTTAGTTTTTCTTAAGTTTTAGTTACCTAAAGCTAGGTTCAATGGAAAAGGTCAAATTCTTTAAAAAGCAATAAATAAAAGCCACTATGGAAATGCAGTTTATATGCATACATTAAGCTTGATTCTGCAGACCAGATAATGGCAGTCAAATTGTCAGAGGTGAATTTTTTGATCTAGGTTTGCATTTGTTTTCAGAGGCCAGATCTGGGTAGTGCTGGAAGTCAGGAGCACAGACTTCTTGAGGTAAGAAGGTTCTTAGCTTGACATGAAGTAGAAACTGTTTCTTTCTGTGTGGTTCTGATTGGACAGCATGACACAGTCGTTCCTGAACTCTAATCCTTTGGAAGCAGGTGATGCTACTAAGAAGGTTTTGAATTAATTGTTAGGCCTATTCTTGAAGACTGTAAAAGTGTAATTTTAATGAGCTAGAGAAAATCCTATTAGAATAGTTTAAACAAGTTTTGCAGTTGAATTTTTATCAGTGATTATAAATTGGTTAAAGTAATATAAGAGTGTGTTGGCTTTGAAGACTACAGGACTGTAGTCTTCTGGCCCTTTTAAAAAGCATGTGCAATTGGCTAGTTTTACTAGCCAAAGTTTTTACTATACTAAAAAGTTTCACTTTCTATAGTTTAAACAAACAAGAATAAAGAGTTTGAAGTTGTCATTAACTTATGCTTGAGCTTTAGTTAATTCTGTAAAATCTGGCTAGTTCATTTGCTTTCAAAATTCTAAGATATGTGTCTATCTTGAGGTCTGTAAGTATGATTATCGCTTCCTCTACATAAACCAATAGCTATAAATATTTATATAACTTTGGCATTTGTTTCTCAGCCCATTTTCTATGTAAACAAGCCTTATGCAACTCAGTTGTCTGCTTCTATCATCTTCCTCCATTACCTGCCAGTAAGTTTTGAGGTCTATAACAAAGTTGAACTAAATTTAACATGAGGACAAGTTCCCAAAGAGATAGTGGAAGGCCTGTCCTTGGAAGTTTTCAAGACTGAACTGTGCATGGCCCTGAGCAAGCTGGTTGAGATCTCCTGGCTGACCTTGCTCTGAGGAGTGGGTGGAACTGGAGTCCTCCCAAGGTCCCTTCCTGCCTGGTTCAATATCTGGAATGAATTAGAAATCTAAATAATGATTGAGGTCTGTCAGAATTATTGGTGGGAAAGACATGCTGTCAGTGTTCTAGTTGTGGAAGAAACTGGCACACACTTAACCTTAATTATGGACTGGAGAATGGTGAAGGGAAGAATTGTAGGCAGAAGATAAAACTAGAGCTTTAGATAGAAGCATTGATAGACTCTATAAGAAACTAGATCTACCATTGTTTTCATAAATTACTTTACAGGCTCTGCTTTATAAAAAGGCTGGATGCTGTTTCAGTTTTTTCAAATAGAATATTAACAACATCTAATCTGAAGGATTTTTCTTTAACCCAGCTACAGACGTAAAATTTGATATATCTGAATTGGTACAAATCTGTTCAGTCACTTTCTTTCTCTTCCCCCACCATTGTCAATGCTTGCTTCTACAGGAAGTTTACAGCATATTTTAAAATATTACAGTAGTTCATCTAAGCATTTGCATGTCAAGAGAGATGCTTGTGAGAAAAATTTCTTGTGACAAAGCATGTATTGATAGATAAATGGTAATGCATGTTAGGGTCACTGTTAAGTTTTTTTGAACACAACAATGTAATAATTCAAAACTATGAAACAATTAGAATCCATAGATTTGTATGATGTGCAAGAGGCTTACATTGCTTTTAATAGGTATCTACATTTTTCATTGCCTTTGTAAGGGGACCTATTCAGTTCCACAATCACCAGAGTAGGCAGGCTTTGACCTTGTAGAAGTTTTGTACAGAAGAGTGAGGAGGAGGAGAAATCCCTCAATGACAGCATATGTTTTAAGATATTGTGAGCCTTTGCAGTTTCTGGTCAAGCCAGCGGTGTTGAAGTGAGGTAACAACCTTGACTTTGTCCCCCAAGCTGGTGTTCTTGTTTCAAGGCACAGCTTATCCAGTAGCTTTATTCTTTCTACTGACAGGCTTATGTTGGCACACAATCTGCCCTAACATATCTGTTTTCAATACTTGTAAGTAGAACCCAAAGTTTTGTCGTGTTACATAGCATATTGCTGAGAATAGCTGGGATGCAAGATCCTTTTTCACTCAAGAAAAAGCAAAACTGCTAATGCATCCTTCAAGAAGTTCAGGTTGCCTCCATCACTAAGGATGGAAGAACTCAGAAGTGTTTATGTACCATCAGAGGTTAAAGCTGACAACTGTTTTCTTCAGAAGGAGAGTGGAGCTACAGAGTTCAAGGGACTTGCTAGAAATTGCACAGGATGTCTGTAACAGGGTGTCAAACTGAACCTGCATCTCTTAAGTCGCATGTCAGCACTCCTCTTGCTTGATGTTTAAAGTGTTTTCTGTAAGATATCAGAGGATAAAATTAAATTATAAGTGGTTGTGTCTGAAAAAAATGGTCATTTAAAGGGACTGTCCTTAAGATTTCAAAATACAAATAGAAGATAGATGGTAGTCTCTTTAATTTTAGAGTCTTCCGTATGTTGTACATTTGGTACGTACTGAAAGTCTTGACATACCCAGTCATGCTCATTGTACTGGAGTAAACATTAGTATATTAGCATGGATATGGCCTAAAAATATTTAAGGTAAGAAAACTAATATGGTTATTAAGAATAATTTTCAATTATGGATGCAAAGTTTAAATACTGAAATGTGAAGCATAATTTTCAAGATGTTGAGCCATTCCTACAGCTAGTAGCAGCAATTTAAAAAAAAAGAAATTAGATGCTCAGCTTTAGTGTCTGGAAATTTTGAGCAAGAACTTTTTTACATGTAAGCAACTATAGCATGCCTCAGAATCTGTTCATAGTTTTCTTGACAAGGAGACTTCTTTCAATGCAAACTGATTAGAGAGATTGGAGCTAAGTAAAATCAGTGTGCCTGTGAGAATCTCAGATTTTTAGGACATTCTGATTTTCCTGTTGCTTTTAGAAATGAGAGAACTAGTCATGATGGAAAAAGTCAGGTAAAACCTTTACCTTGTATGTTATTGCTTCTTATGCTACACCAAAGAACAGAAAATTCCTATTTGAAAATTCTAGTGTTTCTGAGTTGCTAAATGTGGCAAGTATTTCAGGATTTCAAGAAGATGATATTGATGCTCAGTTGTGTAAGACCAGAATTTTGACTGGCATAGAGAGGGAACTCAAGGATTAAAATCTTGTTTGGATATGCTCACAGCAAACCTGCTGCTAAGCAGGTAGATTTTATATATCCCTTAGAGTCTTTTCAGTCTTGATAATAGACTTCAGTGTTAGCTATGAATTTTAATGATAGATACTAGGGAGAAGTGTCCTGTTTAAGGTGAAAATTAACCTTGTTTGTGAAGGCTTTTGAGCATCTGAAATGGCAGTAGATGAGAACTGCACCTACTTATGTCACTGGCTCCTTGTTGTCATCCCCAGCGCTCAGAGTGCTGTTTGCCTGTCAGCTGTGCCAGAGCCGTGCTTCCAGGGGAACTGATAGTGTCATGGGACATAGTTTAAACATTCATGGAGTTCTGCAAACTTAATGAGAAAACGTCTCCCTAGCATCTTAATGATATGGGGTTCTTTTTAGGACTTTAGTGAATAGTGAACCCTTCTCTCATAGGACATGTTGCCAGACCTTTGAATTTTCAGGTATTCTTGCCATTTTACCTTTTAAGCTGGAGGCAGAGCTGAAATAGACTGTATCTATAATGACTTGCAGAAGCAGACTGAAGGAGTTTATTGTTCTAGTTTCCCTATGAAATCTTAGATGTGGAAAACCCTCTATAGATAAGAATTTCTCTCTGAAGTGATTGGAAATGACCTTGTAAAGTTCTTTCGTGTCCTTCATACAGAAATTATGTGCATCATCCTGTTGCCTCTGTTTCAGCAAGGGAATGTAGATTTACTAGTTGGCCTTTGAGTATGTGTATTGTGTTGCACCATCCATAGTTCTTGTCCCTTGGAAGGTCTTATCTGTAAGCTGCCTAGAAACAATGTGTGCAAGTGCCTTGATTGAAAACTGCTAATTGTAACAGTGGGGAAGCAAATATTTATAGTACTTCATTATATTGGGGTTTGTTGTTGTTTCTTGGGCTTTTGCTTAGAAGAGAACTATTTACTCTAGTTTCTTACAAGCACAGTACCAAAGATGAACCAAACTGCACTGGCTGAGACTTTTTCTAGACCTTAAAGCAAACTGGAAAGTGTAAGCCAACAACCACAGAACTGAATGGACTTTGAAGTATTTTATTAAAGCTGAGGTGATTATCTCCAGAAAGTTTCATATACAAGAATAAAGATAGTTTCTGAAGCTTCCTCAAAAGTGATATGGTGTGGTGTTATTTATTATTCTAAAATTATCCTCCAGGTTATTTTATGATTATTATTTAATTTGCTGTCCTATGAGTAAGTACAATTATTGTGAATTATACCCCAATCTATCCATCTGAAGAGTTTGTTTTCCCAAAGGCTATGTAAGGAGTTCATGTCAAAGCCTAGAATAAAATGTTAGATTCCAGTCCTGCAATTAGGTCATACACTGTTCTTTATAGCAATCTAATTCATGACTCAGCCACCTAATTGCAATGGGAATTCCAATAAACTCCTAAACATCTACTCATTTATAAAAATTATTTTGAGACTACTTTTTTAGTTGCGAGTTGTTGCTTAAGAAATTAAATCATTACACAATATAGCTTACAAAACTAAATAATTAATGTAATTAATTAGTAAACTGAAATTACTTGTTTGCATCAGAATGGTGAGGGGTTTACAGCTGTTCTGTATGGACTTACCTGAGAAGCTGTAATAATTTTGGTTAGAGGGAAAAGTGCTTAAACTTTGCAGAAACCTACTTATTTTTAGATTTGCATATCTGTCTCTGTCACATTCTATACATGTATACAGGCATAGGCACATCTTCATTCATGTATATTTGCAGGAGTCCATGGAAACAGATATAGCTCTGCAGACTGAGCCTCTAAAGGTAACATTTTTTAAAGCTACAAGAATAGAAAGAATCAGGGTTTGGAAAAAATCAAATGTCTTCTCTGTCTGAATTTCTTAAGGCAAGGTAGTAATAATTTTAGAAGTATGTATATGTTTTTCTTGCTTCTTTGGTTCAAGAATTGGTAGCTTTCAATAAAGGGTTAAGCTTGTTTTCTCCTTGACAATTCTGTGGTATTGCTTCCTCTAATCCTGGTGTTTGAGAGGCTCAGAATTAGGCTGGGGAACACGATGTGTATTTTTTTATCCTCTGTAGCTGATGTGAGTTTTAACTATGGAGAATTCTGCATTAAATACCAAGTAATTATGTGAAAGAGATAAGAAAAAGTCTTGATAGTTACACTTGGAATATGTTCTTCCTCTAGAAGAGGAAACTGCTAGTTCAAGTGATGAGATATTACTGCAGGCAATCGAAGTTTGCAATTTATATTACAAAAGGATATTTTGTTATATTTATGTGTGAATTTTTAAACAACCTAAGAGATTTAACTGTCATCTCTGATACTTTATTTCATATTGCCCAGAATTCTTTTGCGTTGTATTTTGGCAGGATTCATACCATAAATTTTTTATAAGTCTAGAATGAAGAATAATGATTTTTACTGACTTTCTGATGTTATTTGCATCATTGTAGCTTCATTGTAATCACTAATATCTTTATCCCTTAAACTATTTTCCTTCTTGAAAAACTATCAGAAGTGCCAGAAATGCATTAAAAAAAAAAAGAGGAAGACACTCTGCATGTAGAAGATGATAATGGTGGTTTAGTGGTGGAGACTCCTTTTGATGATTAGGAATAGTTATCATGGATAGATAGCTTTTGCATTTTAGTGATCCTAGTATTTATTATATAAAGCTGTAATCATACATATTTCCAAAAACTTCAACAGGACTTAAGCTACTAATAAGAAATAGTCTCTAAGAATATATGGTATTCTTTTAATTTGTTTTTATTATGCAGAATGTTTTTGCATTTGGTTGAATATATTTGGATCTGGTATGAAGCTCTGGAAAAAATTCTAGAAAAGATACAATGCTTCCAGAATGTGAAATTAGAAAGCAGGAACCTGTTTAAACTTTTTAACATCATCTATACTGACTAGTACAACATGTTTCGTGCACACACACACATACATATATTGGATATTGGGCAATCTCTAGCACTAAGGCAATCAGATCAGTTTATTAGCCTTGGTGTGTGTTTTGGAGGTTTTTTAATTCTTGCTCTTTTAGTCTTCATTTATTATATTTTCACTGCACATTGTCTTTGTTTTTGTCTTTATCCTATGACAACTCTAGCCAGAAATCTGAGAAGTACCTTATAAAAGATATTCAGATGTGATGTTAGGTACTGCCTGTGTTTTTCTCTTTCTGAGTATGATTGGAGGGAGAAAAAATGGGAGGTAAAAATCTCTGAAGATCATTTATATACTGTTCATCTTAAAGCTTCCTAAATATTTTAAGCTGTTATTCAAAGTGTACGTACTAATCTAAACAGAAATGTGGATGATGTGTATGCTGTGTGAGATAAGATAAAATATAGAAACTATTTATTGCTATGTGGCATGTAAGGCTATGTGGTCAGTAGTGCATAGCTGTGTATTTATTGATTTCATGTGGCTATGGTGCCCATCCGCAGGAAAATAGAGGGATTTACTGTGGCCTGTTGGTCCCAGATGCTCATTAAAGATGGATAAGAGAGTGGCTTTTAGCATTGAATAGTTATCTCAGACTGAGAAATACATTCTGATTGTCTTTTATGGAGCAATGTACCTTGCTAGTAGTGATATCCTAGATATGATGGCATTTGACTCTGCACCAGTGTCTTTCATAGGGCTATAAATGACTACAGTCATGTTATCTCTTCAGGAGTCATCACTGTTCAGTATCTGTCATATTGGAGCAAAAGATAGTGAGATCATTTAAACAGGGTGAAGTGCCTTGTTCTTTAAATGTGTGCTGCAAACGTGTAATTGATCTTGCAAAAATTTGTTTCTGAAGAGATCTTGAAAAGTCAAGCTTTCCCATACTACATTTGAGTATTTCTTACAGGCTCTGCTATGATGTTTGCCCTAGAATACATACTGTGCTGCTCTGATACTGACAAAAGTGGCAGCAATTCTTTTTTTCAGGTGGCCCTCATGCTTTTCGTTAGGATTGATCAGTGCTGCTCAAAGCTTTTCAGCCATACTGAGAAAATGGGATTTTCCTGCTCCAGGAATAAGGAGCAGAACTGTTCCACTTTTCCACTGCCAAGAGGACAGGCAGGGGGATATCGGCTGCACCAGAAGGCAAAACTTCTGCCCAGCTCCCACCACGGTCTGAGCTGCCATCTCACAGATCCTGTGATGGGAGCAGAAGTCTGGCTTTTCAGGACTTCAGTATAGGTGGTGGGGTTTTAGCCTCTTTTGCTCTGCTAAAAGTATTTGTAATTAGGTTAGATCCTACTAAAATCTTTTGGAAGGATTTGTGAATTCCTGAGTCTGATTTCTGTGGTTGTACAAGAGGTTTCTGCATTGCTGCTTGGGCATCTCAAGGTGGCTCTTTTTTTTTTTTTTTCCTTTGTAAAGAAGCTCTTTTCCTTTTGGGTCGCTGAAATTCAACAGGGTGAAAAGCCTGTGAGGAAGAGATGTTCTTCTTCTTCGCTTCAAATTTCATTAGAATCATATAATTCCAGCATATCTGAGAAATCGCCCTTTTCCTTAGTGGGCCTGTGCTGTTGCACACCACCTCAGTGGTGCCTGTGTGGCATGGGGCAGTCAAAGCTCTTGTGAATAGGGAGTGGAGCCTCCTAATGCAGGCAGGAGTCACCTCTGAGATCAGCAGCTGTGGTAAGGAGAGTATTGAGCCAGGGAACTCACCCATACTTATCAGAAAAAAATAGCCTGGTATACCGAGGCAGGAAATTCTGGCAGTGTTGGGAGGCAAAGCATGGAGATCTAGCTTGGACTTCAGAGCTTGTAGAGCTTGATTTAGTGAAGAGCTAGGTTTTCCATGAGGTGTAACCTGAACTGAAAAACTGGGAAGTACAGTCCACTTAGGGATTCTGAATGAAGACAGCCCTTCTGAATGAAGGGCTGGAACCATTACATGGAACCACATAGATTGTGTAAGACCTTCTAGTTCACCTATGGCACTGTCTAACACACAGTCAGTTCATCATCGTCTTGGTACTTGGAGAATATAATGCACAGATGTCTGATCTGACTCTCCCATACACAGCTTGGGTCTGGCAGGACGTACTGAGCTGAAGCTCATAAGCCCATACTGGAGCTAGTCTTCTGCTCAGTATCTATGGATAGTTTTCCCATTATTTGCTGTATTCTAGATACTGCTGTATTCTAGATTCTAGACACTGATTTTTCCATGTAGAAAGACAAATTGCATGATTCTTGATTGCATATATAAATATTATATACAAGCATAAATATATATATATAAAAATATATATGACACACTATATATATGTCACACATTTTATATATAATATATAAAATGTAAAGCTGACTACTCAAAATCTAGGTAGTACATGGAAGTATTCTGCAAGAGCAACTTTATTTTTGATAAGAACACATAATGAGAGTTTTGCAGAAACACTTTTCTTACACAATTTAATGTTGTAAAGTTATTGGTTATTGAACGAGTCTGAATTATAATGTGAATAAAGCTATTGACTGTAGGTTCTCATTTTAGGTGGTGAAGGTAGGTAGCGAATATGGTAAATGCAAGAGGCAAAAGCAGAAAAAAGCAATACAGAAAATTGCTTCTGTCTGTTTCACCTAATAGTTCCTAGATGATCCTCTGCAAATAAATTAAATTAGGCTTTTCACATCTTTCCTGTCACCTCATCAGTTCTTGTTTCTGTTCTGCAGTATTAAACTTCAGTGTCTCCACTGCTCCATTTCCCAGATGCTGAGTACTCATTGTATACAGACTCTCAGGTATTTAGTTGCCCAGCTTTTCTAGGGTTCCTAAACCTTTTTAAGCACTTGAATACTTCAGTGGAACTGGCTATAACTCTGCAACGTGTGTGTGTGTGTGTTTCCTCATATATTTCTCAATAAATTGGAGCGATCTCACAGAATTACAAGAGGTGATCTTGTGTTTTAATTCTGGTTCATCTGCTTCTTTACTGTGTGTTTCTCAAGTGGCTGCTTTGAATTTCTCAGTTTTACCAGGGGGAAGAATTGAGAAGATACAGAATGCAAGGACAAGCTAGTGAGGAGTGAGAGGAAGTGTGAGCTCCTCAGATAGCAAGCAATGAAGTGAAGGTGTACCTGATTTCACTTTCACTGAAGGGGATTTTGTGCTGTACAGCAAATGCAATAGGACACATACATCTGAACAATAAAGATAAGACAGTAATTCAATATTTCTTTTTATCTGTTGAATGCCATACATCTTATGTAATTAAAGACTATGCTATCTTGTGTTTAAACGCGGGAGGACAGATTTCAAGATGCTTGTGTGTATTTTGGTACTTAATTAATGGCAGCTTAGCTCCTGCAAGAGTTCCAAAGGTATCATTGTGCTAAATACTACATATCCACAGACTGAGAAATGGATTGTGTCTCTTCAGATGGTAAATGAGCCCAGGATAAATGGTGAAAGTGAGGGGAATTCTCTGTAGTTACTGACCACAGCCCTAGACTGTGGATTAAATTACATTCCCTTAGTTAGCAAAGAGGCATAACAAAGTTTAGAATTTCAGCTGCATCTTGTGACAGTTGGATGAAGTTTTGACACTGCTCTGGTGATGTAAGAATTGCTGAGGTGGTTTGAGATGTAATTGCCCTTTTATCCTTTCTGACTCTGTGGGAGCCCACAGTCCCCGCTGCTCGGCCTGTTCCAGTGCAGAATCTTGACAGACAGGGAAACACGTCGTTTCCCTCAACCAGCTGAGGCAGATGCACCAGCACTGCTCTGCTGCCTTGCCTGGGAGGCAAGGGGGACAGGTGGGAGGGATGAAGGAGATATAATGGGTGGCTTTAAGGATGGTGTCATCTTCAGCTGCTGCAGGTGTCCGCTATAACTTTTGTCTGTCCACAGCTCAGTCTTACTCAAGTGATTTGACTCAATGCAGTACTACTAAGCTAATATGAAGTAGAAAATCGGGTTTAAATTAAGAAGGAAGCATCTTGCTTCTCTTAGGTCTTCGTCTGGTTTAAGTGCTAAAAGTCATAATTGGTTTTTCTCTCAGTCCTTGTTGCTTTCATGAGAAAACTTGTGTAATAGTATTTTGGAAATAGGCACAGTGTTTTCTTCTCTCTTCTTTTCTCTATGGCAAATATGTAAATTTAAAACCTGATGGAATACTTAGCTAGTTTCATGTCTGAAGAAGGATTTATGCATGTGAGGAGAGGAAAAAAAAAAGGCATTTTAATTTTTTTAAAAAATTTGGCAAGGATCACCTCGCAAGGAGGTGTAAAGTAATGAGTTCCTTCATAGCTATAAGATCTGTTGTGCTTGTGCGGATTATGAAGCAGAACTGTGATAATATTGCATGGAACTTAATTCTTTTTTTTTTTCAAATTGTTTAACTGGCATAATGATGTGAATGCTGCAAGGGAGAGATATACATTCTGTATTGTCTAATACGTGGGTTTATATAACAGTACTTTTGTGTGTATACAGTACTTGAAGGGGACTACATTTCCTGAAATTTGGAATTAATTTACTGGCCCTTTGGTTTTCTCCCTTTTTATTGCTAATCAGAAAGTTCCATATGTATTGACCAAAGATAAATGTACCCTTGAAAGGAGAGTGATGCATCCTTATCACAAACAGGAGATACAACACACCTGTTCATGGAAAAGGATGATGTAATATTGAAGGGAGGGTTTGACTTCCATCCTGTTCTTACACACTATGATTACAAACATAGAAAATAATACTATATTCCTTATTTTTGTAGTGTGGAAGTATTCCTGGCAGATTTCCTGGTGAGAAGGAAAATTCAGAGGAGAAAACATTTCATAGAACTCTTGAAGCTCTGAGGGGAAAGAGATGTGCAACGAATCTCTAGAATGTGAAATATGCATTTTTTTCAAATGTAAAATTTTAAGATCATCCAAATGTCTCTTTCCTGTTGGGTCTGTACTGTTTGCAAATAGATTTTTACTGTAAGAATGTTGCCATTTTTTAAAATATAATTATTGCTGTTGTTTCTGTTTTTAAATTTTAGGTATGAGAAGGTGCCAGTAATTCTGGTTGGTAATAAAGTGGACCTGGAAAGTGAGAGAGAAGTATCATTAAGTGAAGGCAGAGCCTTAGCTGAAGAATGGGGCTGCCCCTTTATGGAGACCTCTGCTAAAAGTAAAACAATGGTGGATGAGCTCTTTGCGGAAATTGTTAGACAAATGAACTATGCAGCACAGCCAGACAAAGATGATCCATGCTGTTCTGCATGTAATATACAATAGCACTAAAAATGACCTAACTTGGACTTAATTTGCAGAAATTTTGTAAGGTGGTAAAACTGTCTACTTCACTTCCTGGTTTGTGGGTCACTTGAAATACATCTGTAGTGAAGTAGCAACATTAACTCAGAGCTGAGCATTGAAAGTCAATCACTGACTCTGAATATAATTGGGTTAAATGACCACATCTCACCCGGTTTTTCCCTTTGAGCACCTGCAATTTTATGGCACAGTCAGTTGATCTACAGGGTCATTCCAGTCGAACATACATGTGTTGTTGTATCTGACAGCAACAATAGCAACTATTTCCGAAGAAGCTGGAAAACTTTTGGAAATGGGAAATGGAAGCAGTTGAGAGGATATCTCTGAAGACCGTTCACAACTAGCATAAGCGTGAAAAGGAGAGCCAAGTCTTTCGGTGTCTAGTTACCGTGCTTCAAGACGTGTGCTATCACATGTGGCCAAGTTTTTTCAGTCAAGTATGTTGATTTCACCAGAACTTGCAACAGTGTTGGAGGAAAAGGCTACCAGAGACCCGTATAGTTTGGATTTTTTTCAAAATCAATGCTATTATTTCTACACTTTATCCCACATCTTGAAATAGAAAACATTGAATCAGTGTGTGAAATGAGAGGCGAGATCTGGAAAAAAAAGATGGGTGAAGAAACAGTCTGGCATTGGAATGTTTTAAATCTTTCATTTTGCTGCTCAAAAATGGAGGTTCACTTCAGGTTTTGGTCTACAAAAAGCCAAACAAACCCTCTGTTTACAAAGCAGGAAGCATCTTTATTTTCACTTTACTGAACCAGGAGGAAGCAACTGTGATGAAAAAAAAATTGCTGAGCCTTACTAACAAGGAACACTTTAATAGATTAACTAGTACCATCTTGTAAGGAAAATTAAGCCATGTTTCATCCATATGTTCCCTTCTGCAGAAACCTCGTGGGACAGTATGAACATCCTGCATTTTTAAGTTTGTTAAAGACAACAGTTTTTCTTGCCTTTAAGGGCTACGTTCTCTGGTGTGATCCCAAACTAACCTTTGGAAATCCAGTTTGCTATTTGATAGCTTTAATGTTGAAAATTTAAATTGAATAACCATGTGAAATCATTTGATTCAGAGGTGAAATAGTTACAGTTGTAATTCCTTAGGTGAGTGTGGAAATGGCTCTTTAATTGCCTGACACACTATTCAAAGGTTGCCCCAATTATTGGAGTGTTAAATGGTGGGAGCAAATATTTTATTTTGAAAGGATGCTCGAGCTCTGACTTGCTAGTTTCATAGCAGTGAAGTATTTATCATTTGCATGACTAATGGCACAGAAATACCTATTTCGAAGTCTTACAATCAAAGTATAGAAAAGTTTTCAATCGCAATGTTTAGATATTAAATGCTGGAGAGATTGTCTTGAGCTGGATCTTCTATAGGTAAAATTGGCCATAAAAATACAGTCACTGAGCCTGTGGTCTAAATAACACCATGCGTTTATTAGTTTTCAATCTTGTGCAGTAACAGTGTAGTTCCTTGTGTTTAAATGAGTGAAATCAGGGGTGCTGGGGTGTGTGTGTGTGTGTATGTTGAGTGTGTATGTGTGTGTGTATATGACCCTTAGAAATGCTGTAATTGGAGTTAGGTTCGAGAGTTTTGCCTCCATCTGCAGAACTTCCTAAAAGCCCTCTCATCTGCTACAAAGGACACTGGAGTACAAAAACTTTGCAGATTTTCATACATAAATATCCTTAACATTTTGAATTATAGTTCAGTGGATGATAACTAAAGGAAATAATATTAATGGAAGAGAACTGGCCAACTCTGCCCTTAATCTTTCAAGACGTTTCCACAACCAATGTATCAAAGGGCATTAGATGTCGCAAAACATTAAGCCTTACTAGAACATAAATGTAGCCCGTTTCCCATCTACCTTGCAGAGCTTTTGTTACTGTACTTTATTCTCTTAGGGAGATAGGCACACCATTTATTTCTGGCATCTGAATGCCCATTTTGGGTGCTCTGAATCGCCCTCCTAGAGGCACCTACCTCTTTCCATTCACTATATAGCAAACTTAGGCTTTTAACTTTGGTCCTCCGAGTCACACAACTTACATGCCTAAACTAGATGGTATGAATGTTCTCTTACCACCCCCCGTCTGCCAATTGTGTTAGCCACCATGCTTAATCAAGATGTGAGATGTTGGATTAGTGATATTTCAATGTTTAAAGTAATCTAGATTGGGAAGCAGTTTATTGAGCAGCACAACCTATCTGTAAAACAGCTTGTCAGTGTGAGATCCACAGCATAAGCACTCAAAAAAACAAAACCCACAGAAAACAAACCAAAGCCAGACTTGAAACTGAGTTGGAAGTGCATGTTATGCAATGTTTAATACAGAGATGTTAAAAGTCTTACCTCACAGATTGTTCATCAGTCAAGAAAGTGGCATGAAGTATAGTATGAACAGCCTAATATGAAGTTCATAATTTAAAGCAGATAGGTTTTAAATATAGGAAAAATTGCACAGTAAATTTTTAACAGAAAATATTAAAGAAAATATCTCCCAGTCTCATTTCTTCATCACATTCTTACATTTTCAAAAGCATAGGCTATATGTAAGCTACCATCCAACTTGGCTGGGGGGGAGGAAAGCGTAAGTGTTGTTTTTCATTGTATAGTTCTGAGGAAGTAGTTATGCACTATTTGTATTTCCACTAATGTGAAGGTAGTGGAGCTTGAATCAATGACAGTTGCACTCAACAGATTTTTCAAATTATAGGGGGAGCAGAAAGGGAGGAAAGCGAGCCACACGGCAGCTGTGTGGCCACTCTGCAGGATTCATTGGTCTTGGGTCACTGTTTCATTTGTACCCTGATAGGATTATCAATTATAGTATTTGAAAGTTTCTTATAACATGCCTTAAAATATTATGATTTGTTCCAAAGACCCACTTTTCCTTTGGCTGTTCTTGTAGAGCTTTGTACTTTTCTACAAAAACAGCATTTCTCCAGTTTTTGTTGTTTTTTTTAAAAAAAAAAACATAAAAGTTGCAACTTTTATTCTTTTAAGCTATGATAGTGAGAGCAACTGTTTCCTCTTTCCCTTAAAAATACACATAAAAACTAGTAAAAGCAAACAAACCAGAATTAGATCAAGAGTATTAAAAATAATTTGCATTGGATTTTGTTTGGTTTTTCTGTTGTGTCTGTCCCTCTGCCCAGCCCTTCAGAATATGAAAAAAAAATTTGATGACATTTTCTGTTCTGGTTCTAGCCTCTCCCTAACCCCAGTGCTACAGTTGCCATTACTTTTCTGTGGGAAAACTACTGGTATTTGCTTTCCTGTATAGAATGTTGCCTAAAGATGTCAGCCATTTGGTTGGGGGGGTTTGTGCATGTTTGTTTTTAATTTTTTATTTTTTTTTATTACCAGTGTGCCCTCAAAGCACTGGTTAGGCTTTAATTGTGAAACTCCGCAACAAAAGCAAATGTTTGACAACTGCAGGAGGCTTTTATCTGCATTGTTGTGCATCTGTTAATTCTTGATCAGGGTTTGAAGAAAGACTGAAGTGGGTTCTGGAGTCAGACTTAATGCTGTTGATTTGGAGTTTCCTAGGGATGAATTAATGTATTTCGCAGTTAATTGTTGAGCTCTAATACAACTGGCAACTTAAAATGGGGCAACAGTTTGTTTTGTAATAATGTCAGTTGTTTAAACCTTGATGTTTCAAAAAAAACAAGAATTGTACATAGAACTCAATGCAAACTCAGCAGTTGTATTTGGAGTTAAATTATTTTAACAAATAAATTTATTTAATGAAATCTCCCTTGCATGTTTTTATTGTCCATTTTGATTTGATCAAAAAGTTCATCCAGGGCTGATGAGGGCTACCCAGTGATTTGAAAAACACTGTCAATTATATTCAGTTCAGCTAAGTATTTCCTGCTAAAGTGCTCTTCTCATACAAATTAAATGGCAGTAAGTAAAAATCAAGTATACTTTAGCTTTTATGGATGGATGCATGTTGTGATTTATGAACTTGATAAAGAACAATAGCAATGCAGGTGGTTTTTTATTCACTTCTCTTAGAGGGATATAAGTTGACAACATTCAGTAAGACTCAGTATTTGATAAGATACAGCTCTTGCTATGGCAAGAGAATAGTGCTTATTGTAAAATATAACAATCTTTTTATATTTATTATATAAAAAATAAAATTACTGAATAAAAACTTGGTCAGTATATTGTATAGTTAATATGCAGAATTACTTTTATAACATTGAGGCTACAAAGGGTTAAAAAGGGATTGTTTGTTATATCAGCTGTTCAACTGATGAGTGTTTTGAATGCTTTCAGCACCACACAAAAGGAGTTAGTGTTAGAAAGAACTCCAAATACAATTAGAGTTGCAGAGATTTATAAATGAACAGTTGAGCTAATGCTAACAGGATTATTCTAGCTAATTGGCACTGATCAGCAGCTGCATTTTAGTCATGCCAGTATTACTAAAATACTCTGTTTTCAGTAATGATGGGTGCTTGGTAGTCTCCTGTTTTCATGTCATGCATGCCTTAAGGAGCAAGAAACCTGGGGCTGGCACACCTTAAAAAGTTGTAGTTCTATGGATCATATAGAAGGCTGACACATGCTGCTAATTTTATGGGTTTGATTTGCCCATTCATTCTGTAAATCAGTTCCAGGGGGACTTTTGCTGATGGATTCTTCCAATCCCATGAATTTAGTAATATCCTTTTATTTTGTCTAAGATGATACCCATAGAGGGACAACAGGAATTCACTGAGCTTTTCTGAACAGTTGAAAAAAATGCCAGTGTGTGACATGCTCTTTTCAAATAACTGAACAGCTAGAAAACTTTGAATTTTTTACTCCTAGAAAATGCTTTCTCTGTCCTGCACCCTCCCCCCTTCCTTTTTTTCTTTCTAGCTACTGCAGGAAGCTTTTAACTCTGAGAAAGCTTTGTAAAATATTTTGGTTGGATATAAATATCTTTTTATGAATCCTCCACAAGTATCAGTCTTACTGGATAACCAGTCTTTGGTCACTACCTCTGTTGCTTGACCAGGGAATCACTGGACTACATCTTCTATCCCAAGTTACCTTCGTAAGTACTCTGTCTCTTGCTGTTTAGCTGCTGCCTTGTGCTTTCTTTTCCATTAAAACAGCGTCTTTTTTTCTGAGAGAGGAAGAATGATTCTGAAATTGCTGAAAACTCTGTTTATTGCTCTATCTGGCTCACACAAGTGTACTCCTTTTGCAGGCACCATGTTGGTCATTCTCTTTTAACAAAGAGATTTCCAACTTCCAATGACTCTGATTGCACTACTGCCCTAGTCAGTTGCCTTAAACTAATTCCTGTTTGCCATAAAACCTGTAGAAAGAACTTTTCTAGTGTTTTTGTGCTAATTGGCAGAATTTGCAGACATTTGGAACTACAGGTTTCTTTCTTCATACTGAGGTCAGTTAACACATCTGGATTTTGACTCTGGTTGTTAGTTATTTAAGCTTTTGTTGTCTGATGTTCAACACAACATGATTTTCTTCTCACATTGGAGGTGAAAAGTATTGAGTTAGAATCACAGATTCATAGAATGGCTAGGGTAGAAAGGAACATTAATTGCAGCCCCCCTCCCTTAGACAGGGACACCTTGACTAGACCAGATTGCTCTAAGTCGCATCCAGCCTGGCCTTGAACGCTGCCAGGGATAGGGCATCCATAACTTCTCTGGGCAATCTGTTCCAGTGTCTCACCACCCTCACAGTGAAGAATTTCTTCCTTAGAAACTAATCTAAACCTGCCCCTTTCCAGATTTAAAGCCATTCCCCTTGTCCTATCACTACAAGCCCTTGTAAAAGGTCCCTCTCCAACTCTCTTATAGACCTCTTTCAGGTACTGGAAGGCTGCCAGAAGGCTCCCTGGAGCTTTCTCTTCTCCAGGCTGTGGGTTGCATTTACAGGCTGGATTGCAAGTGGGTGGAAGAAAAAGCCATGTTGATGTGAGCCAGGCACTGGAACTGCTAACAGCAAATCTTCATCCCACTCTGCTAGAACTGTTTTTCTGTGTACTTTCAAGCACACAATTTTTGGTCTGACTGGAATATGAAATAGTTTATGGAGCACTGAGAATTTGTTTCAAACTCTTCACAGTGCAGTGACCACATATGTAGGCAACTGGATAACAGCTGAGAGACCTACCTCGTCTTCTTAGGAGTGTTCGCAAGGCCAGACAACCACATAGGAGTCTCACTGAAGAATGGAAAATGGCCAAAGTGGAGGAGAATGGGGGCAGATCTAGGTTAAAGAAGTGAAAATATGAATCTGAAAGACTGTTGAAGACAAATATGTAGGTATACTGAGTGTTACATTGAATGGTAGAAGTACAGTATTTATCACAGACTGAGATTAGGAGTATTCTTGCACAAAAGTGCTTATTAGGTTGATCAGAGAACTGAATCTGAAGAGTAGCCTTCTACAAGACATTTTGTTTAGTTAAATACTAAGCTGCTTCTCAAGATGTTGTAAGGAAAGATTCTGAACACTTAGATTTTTTTCTTTTTAGAATCCTTGTACAATTTAGTAACCAAAAGACATTAACCCCAAACATCATCCCCACATACTTGAGCCATGGCACTTAGCTTTCCAGTTTAGAAAAACAAAAAATGCTTTCATTCTACAGCCAAGAATATACTCTAGATCACAGGTCTTTTGGTTATTCCATAGGCTTCATTTACTGTTCACTCTTTGTTCTTGCAGATGGAATAATCAAACTGAATAGAGGTCGCCTGGCACTTTCCACTATGAGACAAGGTGATCAGGTTTTTCTGCTGCCTTCCAAACTAATTAGTAGAGCTCCAGTTTTCTCAGGATGATCTATGTGTCCCAGATTTGGGGGTGGTTGGTTGTTCTCTATTTTTTAATGTTTCAACTGTGTCCAAGGATAAAACAATGGAGGATGCACCATTCTGTATGTGCTGAATTCTTGAAAACATTCTCTTAAGACCCGACACCCTTCTGGTTTGAACTATTGGGAAATTGCCCAAAAAATCTACAATCTCAGGACATGGCTCTAAACTTGGCAAAATTATAAGCCTCTGAAAAAATGGTTTGCCCAGTATGAAGTCTGCATCCAGACTCTTCAGCTGCCACTGGATATGCTTTCTGCTCTTTGTATTTCATATGTAGTAACTGCTGGGTGCAAGGCACAGTCCTTGTCTGTACGCACTGGCTAAGAGCTAAGAAACAGAATGGGTAAGAGTAGGAACGAGACTGTTCAGCAGGGAAGATTTCCAACTGTAGGTCTTAATTTTTCTTGCTTAAGAAAGACATCAGCTCTGCTGACAGTCTTCTAGGAGCAAATTTGGAGGAGGCTTAATTAACACCAATGGTGAAGCACTGGTCAGAATGCAGGAACCTCATAACTTGCCTTATGGCTTGTGACCGATGCAGTGACACAAGAAAAAGTTTCCAAAAGTGTTAGTGTGATTTTGCTTTGAAGTGTTTCTCCCTCTAAGTAAGGCAATAATAAGTTAACCTTTATAATATTTGCTGTGTGAGATTGTAATTACAGGAACACAAATAATTGATTAACCCAAAGAAGATGGGATTCTGCAAATTAAAATGAATGACACATAAGTGTCCTATTGATAGTAAATGGATGAGAACACTCAGTGCAATGTGAATTAATGTGCTTCTCAAATTCTTCATGAAGCATCAAGACTTGTACCTGGTGCTGTTGTAACAAGGCAGGATTCCTTCCATGCCTGTTTATTTCTCTAACTATTTCTTAGTTAAAGCTTACATTTCTCCTGCATGCAGCTATTGTAAATTTGTTTTGGGGATGACAGCCCTTAAAGTCAGATGCACTACTGATTTAACATAGCTTTGTGTTTTAAGATGGAGATAACCAAAAACTCTTCTAGTTCTGCCTCATTTTCAGAAGACATGGCTGTGAAGATTCAAGGCTTTCCAGAAGTCTTCATAATTATTGGCACCTCTTTATTAGGTGAACTCAATCAGTCTTTCTTGATGAAGGTGGTATTCGTGGTTATTTCTGGGAATGTGCTTATTCAAGCAGTCAGAGATCATGAAGTGTGGGTGTGATTTTACAGTGTGTTGTCTACTTGTTCCCCTTTTCAACCAGGGAATGCTGTGCATGACATGCATGATAGTTTACTGAGATAATTCCTAATCTCTGCATTTAAAGTGACAGTTAACCCATCAGGTGGCTCTTAATCCAGGAATACAACATCCACCTGGAGACAAGTTCTTTGTGATGACTGCAGAGAGGGGGCTCTCATCTCTGCTTTAGATCTAAAGCAAAATGCTCATTTTCCTTGTCATTTTTCATGGTTGCTAGTAATCCGAAGAGCAATAAACATTGCTTTCTCCCCATTAGGTGAAGGCATCCCCAGTTTCAGAGCTCTGTGGTTTGTCCAGAAATGTACGTTGGTAAAAAACTGTGTTTGTCAGTATGGAGGAAGGATGGTGACAGGAAAGATTTATTGCTCATCAAGGTACATGGCTCCTCACCCTAGGCAAGTCACCTCTGCCATTGGGTGAGAATCACGTTCTCATGTTCAACTTTTTTCTATGTCGAAAACAACTTGTTTCATATAAGACAAGAGATTTCCCCCCCTTTATTCCCCCCCCCTTTTTTTTTTAAATCTTGTATTCATTTTGCACATAGCAGCCACTCTGTGTTCTTCAGTCAATAGTTCATGGCAGTTCATGGCTTATCCTCTGGTCTCAGGAGACATTCTGAAATGTATCACTGAAACCATAAACCTAGGTTGCTTATTTGTAAGTGGTAGTTTTCCGGTAGTTTTCCAATAATTTATGTGCACCACACTTTCAAAAAGCTTGTAATGCTGCTTCCTCATTAAATTTTTTCATTTTTTCCAAATTTTGGCATGTTTGTCAAAAGTTTAAAAAAACCCAAATTAACAAAAAAACCCAAACAGTAAAAACCAAGCAAACAAAATGGAAAAAAACCCAAACCCTATTCAGATTTCATTGTCTTGGTAACTCCAACAAAAAAATTTTCAGCTACTATTTGTCACCTTTATGTGTCCAGAAACCTGTAAATGCAAATTAAAAGAAGGGAAAAGGGAAGACTTGGTGAGGGAGAGAATTCTGATTGCTCACTGAGATTGCTTGGCAGTATCAAAATAATCCATAAAGTTCTCTGATCAAGTATAAAAAGATGATGATGGAAGTAGGTGATCACCTGTGGCTTGGTAGTAGTAATGATAAGAAAGGTTCAAGAAAAAAGAAAGTTCACTGTTCTCTACACATACAAGTCTCCCTGTAAGGAAGTCCTTGAATGAACAGTGTCTGCCACATAGTGTGGATGCTTAGTGATGAGCAGCACATTCCTGCAATGGTGCTGTGAGCACCAAGAAAGCTGGATTAGCATTGCAGCAGCTGCTAGATTCACCTTCTTTAGGAAAGCTTCCCTGCAGACCACAGCTGGGACTTAGTATATTTAGAAATACACAGCTACTTTAACTGACAATATAATTGCTCCGAAATCTGCATTTTCCGTAGAAAACAACCCTTCAGTTCTGTCCATCACAGAGAAAATGTTGAGTGCCATCCTTCTCTTCCACGTGTTGGTCGGGAACGGCACAACCAGGACATGCTGAACACTTGCTCTCCCTTGTGGAACCACCTTGGAGGACGTTTCCAGATAAGCTGGGCTAATCGGGCTGCTGTGATTTCAGAGGCCACTGCTCTGCCACCCCATGAGAGGGCTATGGCCTGTGTTTCCCTTGACCAGTTGTGTGTCAGTGTGGTCCCAGCTATCTCTGCTACTGGATTTCTTCTGGATCGAAAGTCTTAACTGGTGGAGTTTTCTGCCACATCACCCGATATGTGCTGTAATTGACTGACCTTAAGACCATTTGGTAGCTCTTTTTGCTCTGTGTAGGAAATAATCTTGGAGATCAGCCCTCTTAGACTAATTAAGCTGAGATCCCCTCTAATCCCCTTAGAGCAGACCTCCCATTGCCTTGGCTTTGTGTGGACAGACTCCAGAAAAGCTCTGGCTGTTGCCTGATTCCTGAAGCAACTGTGGACTGGCTAAGATAAATATACTGCCAAAGGTGTATCGGCAGGGCAATTCAGCATCTGTGCTGTCAGGTTTGTTAAGATATTCGGATGCGTTAATATCTCTGAGTGACACCAAGAGCAAAGCAGCTTGATGCCCCAGACTGCAAGGTCCTGCTTGTGTGGGTTTTCAGTGCTGGGAAATGCCCACTGTACTACACAGTGGTCACATTGCTAGCTGGCTTTCTCCAGGATATGCCTTCTGCACACCACCCTAACAACAGTCTTAAACAAAACCCATGTTCTACTACCTGCAGGGGAGCTGCAGACCAGGCCACCTTGCCGGGTGGCTCAGCCTTGGCCCTTGGAATGCCTGCCCTGCCTCCAAGCCAGAGCTGAAGTGCTTGGTGCTGGAAACTTTGCGTCACATTCTCAGGGGACCCTCTCCAGAGTGATAAATGAAGCAAGGTGCAGAAGTGAGTTCTCTCCTCAGAGATTTTCAGGGCATGAAGAGAGGACTTGGCCACCCACAAGTCACTGAAGGTACAGGAGGTGATTAGGACACCTTGCATCAGGGCACATAGGATGTTTTCCCTTTCTCTGAATGTCTGTCTGCCAACACACCTGAGGTTCTTCAAAGGATGGGGTTTTTCTTCCCTGTCTATTTTTCAGGAAGCACAACTTAACTGCTGTCACTGGCAAAACACTCAATGTTATGTCTTCTAATACAGACTGAAGCAACAAGATGAGAGCACAGTGCAGGAGCTTTTCCTGTAGTTTTCTGAATAGTCATGGAAACTGAAAGATTTCCTACAGAAAAGCCAAATTAAAATCAAACAAAACTTGTCATGTAGCGATTACAGTACACTAATGTTTAAAATGTTCTGCCAGGACCAGTCCGACACTGATGGTAAAGAAGGCTTTTGAAGGCCTATCTTAAAAGTCAGTAAAACTGTCTGTTAAATGCTTTGAAGAAGGTAACAGTTGATAATCAGGTAAAGCAAAATTAGTTTTCAGCTAAGACTGACTTCTGTTTCCTGCACAACGATTTAAAAATACTTTGGAAAAGATTAGCACTTGATTTTTCCTCAGCTGAGTGCCTCGAAGTTGAGTTAAACTTGAGACCCCAGAGTTGGAGGATCTCAAGTGACCTGTTCACAGCTTTTCTGGGTTGAAGCAGGGAGACACCTTTGAATGTGTGCCACATTCAATGCTGGGAATAAGAAATCCTTTCCTCTGCTGATGCTTAACAGACCCTTTACTAGTAATTTATCCAAATGTACACGTAAGCTTTACCAGCAGCCTTTTGTTTTAATGGTCTAACAATCTCTTGCAGTGAAATAACAGATTTTTTTGTCTTCTCTTTGTTGAGTTTATAGTCTATAAATATATCATGCTCTCAGGCAATGAGCGAAATGTATGCATTATATCCTCATTTCACACTTGTAGAAAGGAAGTTGTAAAGACTGTTATTCATTCTAAGGAATGCACCATAGCACAACAGATCCCCAGATTCCTGTAACTAAAAGTTACTACTCTAGTAACAATAGATGAAAATAAAAATTAAACCCTGAAACTAAAAAAAAGGTGAAAGACCATTAGTTCTGAAACCACCCTGCTTCAACATATACAGAATGTAAAGCAACAAGAGAGGAAATTAAATTTGCATTATTTTTGTTTGTTAAAGGAACTTGGAGCTTCAGTCTTTCTTTTCCTGTGTTTAAAAATCCTGATGTAGTAAGAAGTGACTCTGTAGATCTTGTACTTATAGAAATAGTCTGGGTAAATATAAACTCTGCTCTAGTCCTTTTAGTGCTGTATGTGGTCAAAGAGACAAAAAGCATTTCAAGAGCTCGAATGGGGAATCTCCTGGAAAGGGACAGCCTGAATAGAGCTGGCCTTTGTGATGTGAGGGAAACATGAGGTCAGGCTTAGTAAATTGGCAGGAATTATTTAAAAGAGCTGTTACAAACTGAGAAGGGTACATTTTTTTGCAATAGCATGTTTCTGCTCAAAACTGTAATCGTCAGAGGGAATATAAGATGCTTTCCGTGGGGTATCTGTGCATTCTGGCTTGGTGGATGGAAAACAATGAAGTGAGGAGGGAACTGTTCTCTTCTACACATCTTGGTTCTAGATGCTGAATGCTTTTCCGGATCCTCAACTGTTGGGAGAGAAGGAAAAAACAGAGCAATGCTTTGTGAACCTAATCTCGGAGGCCAAATATGTAAAAGCAAGCTGGCCGGTCTGTTTGGCAGCATGGTAGTGAATAACAAGCCCCTCTGGGGACTCTTCAGACCCCACCAAGGGAGACAGATCTTCCTACAGCCAGTTATTTAAGCAAAGAGTGTGGTGCACTCCAGTTTATGAGTAAGTTCATGGGATACCCTGAGTGGAACAAAGAAACAGTGATTCCACAGATAGACTTCTGTTGTCATGCAAAACCCAGGAGAAACGAGGAGAAAAGTTTGTAATAATAGTAACTGCTTTTACTGATAGAGGGATTTGCAGAGAGAGAGAGCAATATGCAAAGAGCTTCAGGAGAGAAATCAGTATGTGAAATTTCCCCACGTAAACAATGGCAATCCAACAAAATCCATGGGGGGAAGAAAAAAAGCTAGATGTTCATTCTTTCCTAAAGAGGAAAGCAAAAGTGATAGCTGAAATGCCTGTTCTCACTATCAAAATTGCCTGTGTCTGAAAGCTGCTCTGAAGGATCCTTTTGAGGTGATTCAAACAGGCAGTCTCTGCTGACGTGTACCTACCTATAGGGAAATGCTTTCTTAGAGCTGCTAAAAACAATTTTGAAAAACCTCCACATTTTCAGGCTGAGGACAGCTGACATCTCCCAGTAAAATTAGTTTTCTGAAATGGCCTCCAAGGGGGGAGAAAAAAAAAGGAAATACAATATTTTTTCAGACCTACACACCTTAGAGTTGGGCAAGGAGGAGGAAGGCAGACACAAAAGCATCTTCCCAGATGAAGCTGTCAGAGAGTTTGGACACTGTCAAATGAGGGCTATTGGGAGCTGGCTGACCCTCCAGAGGAAGAGTTTGGCCCTGGCCTGAGTAAAGAAGTTCAAGTGATAAAGGGGAGGAAACACCCAAGGATTTGTGGGGTCCCAGATGGCTGGGATGGGCCATCACCACAGCAGAACCAGTGCCCCTGTGGAGGCTGCTGGCCAGCTCTGCTGATCACAGAGTAATTGTGGAGCAGAGACCTGGGAGCAGGGCCTCCTCCCTGAGACTGTCTGTTTGCTGAGCTGCAACCAAGGGGTACTTGTCCCTGCTGGTGGAAAAAGGCTGGTAACCAGCCCTCTGTGCCTCCATCCGCACCAGCACTTGGTCTCTTTTGTGGGACACATGCTAGCATTCTTTCTTGGCTGCCAAGTGGAGTTTTGTTTGTAACCTGTTAAATGAAGGCTACAGTCAGGGAGGCTCTTGTACCTGCATCCCATGCCATATGCTCATTTTGCAAAGCATGCCCATGTGTCCTTGCTTTCTTCCTCTTCGTAGTGAAGAAAGACATTCGCTTTTCAAGGGAGAGAGCGAGTTCAAGCTCCTCTGAGGCCACATGCAAAACCTATGCTCACCACCTGTCATGCAGGCAATAATTATTAGAAACTGGAAGTAGCAAAGCATGGCCTTCCTGCCTGACCTCCCTCAAATGCAGTAATTGAGGACGGCCTTATGAGGGTGACAGTAGCTGAGCTCTTTACTTCACTGCACTCTTTTTCTCTGCATATTTTTGAGCCAAAAGCAGTTTTTATTGAGGGCCTCACAGACTCTGTCACTTTCTCCTTTAGACAGGTGATAAGTTTTAGTGACAACTTGCTCTCTCTTCACCCAACTCTTGACTCTTCACCCAACAGCTCTTGAATGAGCTGTTCCAGCCCAGGAGATGCTCTTTTAATGTTTGCTCTGAGCATCGCCGGTGCTAATTGAGATTCTCGGCACTGAGGTAGTGTTGATGGGATGCAAGGTCGTGGGGTGTATCTATTCCCTGATTGAGTGTGGCTTTTGGAAGCAACTTCCTTTTGCCAGTGCTTGATACGAATTTGAAATTCACTTCCAGTGCCTGTCCTGCAGGCATTTGAAATTCACTGTTTTGCAAGCTTTCCTGCTGATAGTAACAAATGTGCTGTATGCCTTTGCAGGCTGCCCTCCTCTCCATGAGCCTCTTCTATGGCTGTGGGATGGGTAGTATCAAGCATCTCTCACCTTTAGCTACCCTGGACATTCATGAAAACAGTTTAAGTGATTCCATGTCTTCAAGGCTGGCTGTTGGACTGTTTGCCCAGCTGTAAACATAGGAAATAGTACTGCTAGTACTGAATGGGGGCTACACTCAAGTGCTTCCATGAAATGCCATCCTATTTACACCACAGAAATCTGCTAAGTTTATCTTCCTACAACTCCCCACTCTGCTCAGAGATGGGCACCATGCCCTGCTGGGGCCCTCTTCAGTCCTAATAGCTTCTCTGGGATTTGGTCAGCAAAAACTATCTGGCAGAAGTGCTTGATGGTACTGTCAAACTTGTCATGCCTACTTGCTTAGTAAAGGTACTCAAGGCAAGTGCCAAAATGGCAAGAGTGGGCAAAAGATGTTTCTGATTATCAACTGAAACAGGCAGGAGACAAAGGACAAAGGAAAAATGATTAATTTTAGTGCAACGAGAGGTGAGGAATTGGGTCTGCTCTCCTTCCAAACTGGCAACAGTGATTAATAGAGTTGTTAATGATCTGGAACATCAGTGCAGAGGCAGAACTGTTTGGTAGCAAGATATACAACTAGCTTCATAAATACCAGGGAAAACTGGGAGGCTCTGGTGCTGGCTGGGAAAACTAGATACTAGCACAGCAGTGGGTGGAAATCCTTTCGAGATGCATGGTGGAAAGGAAAGATTTGAAAGTTTTCATTAGGACCATAGTCCTAGACTACTCAAGTTACCTTGATCCAGGTATCATTGCATTCATTGTGGTCAATAACCTGGACTCAAAATAGATAGCAAATTTGAAAACTGACAAACTATTGAGCTTTTTTAGAAAATTATTGTACCCCCACTTGAAATATTGCAGAGCGTTATTAGCGTGCCATTTCACAGCATACATTAGAAACAGCAAAGTGAGCCAGAGACAAGAACGAGAAGAATTATCAATACACAAAACTTCTGCAGTCAGCAGTATAAAAAAGAGAATTGTTCAAGATAGAGATGAGACTAATACAATGAGACCAAGAAGTGAAGATGTGGCAACTAGTGAGTGGTACAGTGAATGTAGATCCAGCAGAGTCCATGCACCTTCTCATACAACACCAGAAAAGAAAACATCTGAAGATAGCACAGATACAAGGCAGTGGACTTAGTGCATGGGATAACCACTTTTGGGGAATTGATATGCTGAAACTGATACACACTTAAATGCATAGTGATGGGAAAGAATAAAAGCACAGCAGCAGCCATAGTACTCCAGAGCTGCTCAAACCAATGTCTTGAAATTTCATTAGCCACTGCTGGAAACAGGGGAAAAGACAAAGTCCATCAAATAGTCTGCCTTGGATGGGATGGTCCAGTGGAGTCAGTCAAATATTCATTATATGTTGATGCCAGGAATGTCTGCCCTTTCTGGTGACGACCTCACCCAGTGGCACTGACAGCGCAGGTATGGTATGAACATGATGAACAGAACCTGAAGGAGGGTGAAGGTCCTTCCAGAAGCACCATCCATGCTGGATCTGGATCCTGTAAGAAAAAGCAAGAGTCAGTAAGGCTGAGAACCCTGGCTCATTCTGGAAACATAGTTGATGCACTGCATTTAATCCTGCTATTATTAATGATTAAAATACTCTGCCAGCTGGTGGGTATCTGGCAACCTGCATGTCTGAGTCAGATCTCCGTGCAGCACCCGCTCCAAGCTGGCAGCAGCACTGAAGCCATCTCCTTGTTGGAAACCTCCACGGAAAAGCCAGCCAGAGGAGAGACAGCAGGTCCTTCAACTAAAAGAGCTGTTTCTTGCAAGCAGGATGTGCACTATGCCCATCCTCACCCAGCCCTTGCAGCCCTGCAGCATCCTCAGCAAAGCTCAGGTGGGGACCCACAGGCAGTGGCAGCTGAGACAGAGAGCAGAAGTTTCCTGGGGTCCTGACACAAATGCCTCACCACTGTGGAAGTCCTGTGTAATCGTGCATTGCAAAGTGCCTGAGATGCTTACGCCTCAGCAGCTGCACCGCTGCCTGTGTGTCTCTCCTGGCACTGTTTCCCCAGCTTCAGAGTCAGAGGAGAATGGGATGACAAAGCACACACCTGTGCAAAGACAGGCACAGAAAAACAATGTCAAACCCTTAAATTACAGAGATCTTCAGAGTTTGCAGGTCCGGCTTGCTCAAAAAAAGGCATATTTTACACTATAAGAAACTGCCATGTAACATTAGCTGCATAAAGGGGTGAGAGAGGAGCAATGGGATGTTCAGCATGATGAAAATCAGGATTTTTTGGGATGCATATCCTGCATCTTGTCCCACTAAAGCTGATGGGAAATTGGTGGCCATCTCCTGTGTGTAGCAACAAGTCTTAGAGCAAGAAAAAGTATAATAATGTATTCTTAAAACTCATCTAAAAGTATTCAAGTATTTGCACACATGAAACCAGATTTCACTGCCAGCCCATTCTGTAAGCTGATCTCTGACAAGAGCAACAAAATGCATCTAATCTTGAAATGCAGCTTCTTGGTAAAGAGATGCTGTGTGGGGCTGGGACTTATTCTGATGTATGCCATATGCAGAAGGCAACGCTGACCTTGCGTGCCAAAAGAGGCTCATTTGAGCCTCGCATTATACTGCTCTGCTTACAGGCAAATAAAGATAATTTCTCTGGATTGTTACTATTTGCTTTACCAGCTGTCTCTCAAAGCGCTGAAGCAGATAATCTGAATGGCCTGGCAGCAATTCTGTTGCAAAATCATTGCTATCCAGTTAGCTGCCATTAACAGCAAGCAAAGATCAGCCCTGCTGGACAAAGGTGAGCTGACCATCACCTCAAATATCCCCTCGGATGGTTGTCTGTGTTTGCACAAGGGAGAAGGCTTTTATGGTGGGAGTGGGGACTGGTGTAAGGAACACCTGTCTCTTCAGGGAAGGGGTTTTCAGCACCTGGCCTGTTCCCAGTGGCCCAACCAGTGCCAAATGGTGGGCAAATACAGGCAGGCACAGCTCTCTGCAGGTTGTGCGGTGAATTCCTGGTATCAGCACTACTACCCTAAGCAATGCTGCAGGAGGACATTGCCTATGATGGCAGCTGATGCCAGATTCTGCTCAGGCAAAAGAACCCCAGAGAAGTCCTTTATGCCAAACGTAAATCAGAGGTTGATGCTGCCTCATTTTCACTCCGAGGCTGCCTGATTCCTTCAGTGTGTTTGGGCAACAGAGGATAGCAGACAGTCAAGGAAGGCACTCAGACCCACTTCAACACATCATCGAATAACTCATGAATTTACTGCCTGTGAACTGCACTTTCCCTGCATTTTGGCGAGGCGTGGGGAGAGGACCGGCAGTACTCAGCACCATATGGCCTCATACCAGACAGAATTAGAGGGTGGCGTGGTTGTTGCCTTCGTGAAGCAGCAGATTTTTTTAACTTGAGTTCCCGCCACCTCTCCACTCAATGCTGGTGATATGATACTTAAAAATACACTGTGTACAGAAACAGCAAACAGCAGGGTTAGCTGCACTCATTGCTTTTGCTCCTGTGAGAACAGAAGTGTTGTATTCAATGTACTCATAGAAAAGGTGGGTTTAGCACAAACGCCCAGACCTCCTCCCTTGGACCTATTCTGCCTCCTTCCATTCCCATCCCCAAAATACTTTAAAAAGTTGCTTAAGAAGTAATTTTTCAGAAAAGAAAATTAATACTGAAGGAAAAAAAAGCACACCACTTCTTCTGCTATTCAAGCACAACAGGGTGATCTAACTACTGTTCCAGCAACTTGTTGAGTTAAAGCAAAACCTATTTCCTTCTACTCTAACCCAGCTTCATGTCTTAGAGTTAACATTGGCAAAATGAGCGGCTTTTCAGAAGAGAATTTGTACCACTGGAAAAATGTGCCTGGCAGTTTCCCCCAAATCCTCATCATTTTTAATACAGTGGTTCATGTTTGTTTTCACTTTCCCCTTTGTTAAACGTTTCAGACAACTCAAATTAAGCCCTTGCCATCAAACAAGCCTTTTAGCAGTAATGACATAAATTACATTGTTCTCCTGGGCTTGCAGCGCCCAGCTATTAAATCTAACCATGAGAATTTGGCAAATCTTTTCATGCATGAGGCAGCTGTTTCCTTTCTCCCCTGCTTCCACCCTCCACCCCCTTTTTTTGCCTTGCATGAGTACGATGTGCACTCTGAGGACATACTGTACCCAAACCCCTTGCTAAAAGCACTCTGCACAGAGCCACAGGTCTCTCTGAAATACTTGGTGGCCCATGTAGGGTGCAGACCAGGTCTTGGGTCCCAGCCTGTCAAAATCCCCCAGAAGCACAACCTCAGGTGCCCAGAGTGGTTTCATGGCACAGAGCTGGCTGAAGCACCATGACTTAGACAACAACCTCCATCACCCAGGGGCAAATCCTGGCTCCTACTGTTGGGACACCCCATCCAGTGCTACATGGTTCTGGGACTGATCATACCAGTGCTTGGAACATGCTGCCAAGAGTCTGTGCTCAGTTAAGAAATCCTGAGTGTTTCTTTTTTTCCTCAGGGTCTGCTGGAAGCATTTTGATTCGTATTTTCTCAGCATAGTTGTCTGCCCAGGTTGGACTACCCTAGGAAAGCCATCAGCTTGCAGAAGATCTATCTGTGCCTATCCTGCTTTAAAGGGCACTTATTTTCATTCTTAAATTGCCCTGCCATCAATGGTAATTTTCATGCTAGGCACAGAAATTCAATGGCAATAGTCTAATGTAGGCTAAAAAGATTGTTAATTTGCAATCAGTGCTGTTTAATATACACATGCAAAGGGTATATTAAACTTCCCCTCAGGATGGTTGTTTCCCACAGGGATGCATGGCACATGGCCCTGCTTGGCACCCAGTGCAGCAGCATGAGCTGGCTGGTGCACAGGCCACTCCTGGTTATCCTTGTCCCCATGTGGCCTCAGGACAACCTGCCAGATGGATCAACATGCCTGGGAAGACCGACCTGCTACCCACTGCCATCCTTCCCCAGTGCTGCTGTTGCATCATTGCCAGGTGGTCAAGAAATGGATGGGAAGCTCTCTGTTCCCAGACAGCATCACCCAGAGGCATCAGCTGCAGAATCAGTGAAAAAACTGAGGAGCTCTGTGAATGGTTTTGGGCCTCTTGGAAATGAAAAAATGAAACCCAGACCCAAACCTATTTTTCTTCAGTAAGTTTCTGGCATGAACAGAGAGTCTTTTCCTCCTGATGAACTATTTTTGTTGTGCAACAGCAACTTAAATAAAAAGAACAGCACTTAAATGGGATTTGTTAGTAGACAAACAAGGTTAACAGGTTAGGCTGTGGAAATAAAAGTCTCTGTGTTCATATCTTAGAGCAAATAAATGCCTGAATGTTCCTGTGAGACATATTTGCTGCTGCTGTGGGTGCAGAAAAGACAGGCACTGCAACCCTTTGCCTCAACAAGCCAAACATACCTGTGCTGGGCAGGAAGGGAATGTTGTTTCCCCCTGACTTTCAGAAAGTTAGTTTTGAAACAGAGATCAGAGGTGGCAGTAATGGGCAAAGAGAATGTACCTCCCTTGCAGTTTAACTGGACCAAAGGAGCAGCAGCAGCAGCAAGCCATTCTGCCCGACTAAGTAGAGGAAGGGGTGGGGCCACATGTTAACATGGATACCATTCTCAGACCAGCACATGCTCTCTCTCCAAGTACTGAACTGCACAACTATAAAAAGGAAATATTTCCCAGCTACTTTGTCTACCACCCAACTATTTTGCTGACCTGCCCCCGCTGTGGCACAACGTGGGCCACGAGAGAATCTGTCACTGGTCTCCTTCCAGCTCTAGCACAAGACATGAGATGAGGTGTGGACTAGCTTCTCCAGTCCAAGGATGGATACAGAAAGCATGTGATGGGGGGATAACCATAAGTTTTGGCTAGATCTGTGATTGACCTTGCAGAAAAGCCTTCACGTTGTTTACCAATTGCCTGGGTTGCTGGCATAGTGATTTAGGAAACCTTTGGAGATGATGAAAATTTTATCAGTCATCGAAAGGTGAGATTCAGCTTCAGTCGTTGGACTCCTAAATTTATTTCTCTCACCTTCCAGTGGATACCTAAATCGGATTATCTGAGTCACTCTTCAGGCTCCATTAACTGCAAGTGGGATGTTGTATCTGGTTCATCTTAGGTCACCTCTATTTAGATGTGTATATTTAGGTGACCACTTTGAGAGGGAATCCCCCCCAGAATGTTCATTACTTCCCTTGATGGGCAGCCACACAGGCAGCCTTATAAGGATTGTGTGAGTGCTCCCACTCCATTTCAGTGCAACATCCCCAGGGATTTAGCATATGAAGGGACACCACAGCAGCATGACAGTGTTCCATGTCTTGTGGTAGGGTCCTGCTGGTCCATGGTGACAAATCCCAGCAAGTGGGGACTACAATCAGCTGCCAGGGGGTATGAATGACTACTCAGAGAACTCAATCTATGTCTGCAAAAGCCTTTGGCCTGAAGGCTTGTTTTGACATCATCACACCAATTGGATTTGCTGCTTCTCTCCTTGGAGCATTTCTTTCCTGCCAGGTTGTGTCTGGCAAACCCAAGAGGTGCAACTGTCCATGTGATTCTAACAGGAGTCAGTGGCACTTCTATCTCAGCATTTCCAGACACAGCCAAGGGGCCAGGGGGCCAGGGGGCAGGGCAGAGAAGCTAAGATGCTGTCTTGTACATCTACTCCTGCCTTGATAACCTTAAAAGATAAAAGCAATGGGCACTACAGAGGTGGATAATACACAAAGGTTTGTTCACAAGATGAAGTAAGCAATCTTCAAATTCAGCAAATAACTGCTGAAGAAGTAAACTCCAATAAAAGCTAAATGAAAGTGAATTAATGCAGTTAATCTACTTTCAGGCTTGATTAACTTGCAACCAAATAATCAGCAAATTCTTTTAAGTTTTTGATAATAATGTTGAGAAGGACTCAGGGATCCAGGACAAAGAAAGCCCATTGCAGCACAGAATGAACATAACATCATCACATTCTTGATGCAATAACAGACGTTTCCAGGAACAGGACTTCTTTTCCGCAAAAAGGCTTCACTTCTCCCATAGGCCTAAGCTACCAGTCCTGATGGGATAAATGCTGACAAGCCTAGAATAGAAGAGTTTAAAAAAAAAAATTAAGGGGAGGAGGAGATTGTGTGAGACTCAGAAAAGTCATTACTTGATTTTACTACAGAGACAGAGAAAAGTAATTTAAAGCAGAGATATCTATGGACCAAGGAATAAGAAAAGGAAGGACAGAAGGAAAACCCTGATGTTGAAAAAAAAGCTTCAGATAGTCTGAAGCACAGACGTGAAGGGCTGGCTCAATATAGGTACATTATGGATAAGATCAGAAACACACCAACTGCAGTGTTGCAAACTCGTTGGGGAGCAGTCACTGAGTGACCAGAGGGAAGAAAAATGTACAGATAGTGTGGAGCAAGAGCAACGACCATGACCATGTAGATAAAGATAATAGATGGATAGAAAGACAGACAAACAGACAGGAGGAAAGAACAAGTGACCTATCTGTCACCTGTTAAGGAAACAGAGAAACAATGTAAAGAGGAAAAAATAGCATGGGATATTATCAGCTAATTTTGGAAGAGATGATTGAGGAACTAGGTACTGTGAAAGGGGCTCAGTGTGCTCTGCCACACATTCCTAGTAGCGGCGTTAGAAGTGGGAGAATACTTTGCAGTTTCATCAGATATAGGTGCTCTTGAGAATCACATCTGTGAAAGACCTAGAGCCCAGAGTTACTAGCTGAAAAATACTTCTACTAATAGCAACCCCAGGTATTCTTGGATGCAGCAGCTTACTTGTCATCGAGCCAAACAAGGGTGTTATTATCTCAACCTACTTTGTTATCCATACAGCTGCTTATAGAAAAACTCTAGAAGATGACCTTGGACCAAGTGGACGGATTTGGGTTAAGTTAATGGAAAGATTACAAATGCAAATTATAAAATTATGGAAAAAGGGTCTTTGACTTTCTGTGTCATGGCTGTTGTATCTTGCCATGTCTCTTGCTCCTGCTGTGTAGCACCTGATGCAGGGGGTTGTATGGTTGCATCATGGCCCTGAACGAGGGAGATGTCACAATAAAGAGTGCTCAGCAGAAAGTGAGAGGCTGATGAGCCTGGCTTGGCTGTGCAGGTAGCAGGGGTTGAGGAATGGAACATGGCTGCTGGAGAAGGCATCACCAACACCACTGCTGTCCCGCTGCACTCTGTTCTGGACAACCCACCAAGGACAACCAGAAAATGGTACCCCCAGACAGGAAGGGCAAGGGGCAGGAAAGACTCCAGGGCACATCATAGCTATCTCATAAACCTCTTGGGAGTGGAGACCAAGAAAGAAAAAATGGAAAAGGAGAAGAAAGAAACCACACATTTGAGATCAAACTGTGAGATCATAACACCATAACCCATAACATGTGAGAAATAACCCCAGTTGGGTCCAGTTAGACCTTGCAAAGAAGAAAAAAGAAGTAACAGAGACCTCTGTAGCTATTGCATCCTGCTAGGAGTGTTTGGCAACGTGAAGATACTGTGTACAACTGGGGTAAGAAGAATATGTCCTACTCTTTCATAAAGAAGGAATCATGCAAAAAACTGGTTATTGGGATTGCTTAACCATGTGGAAGATCAGCAGCTTAACCTTTCAAATAAGGGTGTTAAAAGAAGCTGCTAATGACAAAATTTTCTCAGAGATTAACAAATGTTGTGTGGAAGCTTGTGTGCTTGGACTGGAGGCATTGCAGTTGGCTGCTTGTGGGATAGGGTGGCCAGAGTGACAGTAGCCCCAGCTCTGTGGGAAGCCCAGCCTGGGCTTGGCAGCTCCAGCACCATCCATATGGACTTGGGACAGGCAGCCGGGAACCCCTCAGAATGTTTTGATCTGGACTTTACATCTCCTTGCAAGCAAACAAATAAAACTTCTTCAGAGCCACTTAGTTCCTCCTGTTGATTTACATTCCTAAATTAAATTATCTGTGAGATCCTGACATTCAGCTTCCTGCTCAGGTTAAAGGAGTAACAATTTATTTAGGTCTCAAAATATAAGAGTCTAGTGTGGCACTGAAATTCAACAAGAATAATTATCTAGACTGCAGGGTCAGAGCCAGGATGACTAATGGAAATGTTCAGAGAAATGGAAATTACCCCACTACAGATGGAAGCTATACTCAGAGTTTAATATATTCCAGCTAAAAAGACCAGATAATCTCCATCCCCAGTGCTGAGGGAACTGGCCCATGAAATTGGCAGTCTGATAGTAAGGATTTCTGATCTATCAAATCAGAGACAGATACCATAACACAGGAACTCAGCTAGTAAGAGAAACGGGAAAGAGAGTATGATCCAAGCTGTTTACACACTCATTATCCTACCTCATTGGTTTACAACCCTATAAAACAAATTTTGAGTGAACAAATAATTGAAGACATGACAGGAAATGAGGCTAAAATGTAGCACAAGCCAAACAAAGGTCAGGCAGGCAGGCTTTCTGGCTCACTAGTGACAGACCTGTGGGATAGCTACAGGTTACTTGTAAATACAGGAGCAAACTTGCTGTCCTTGGACTCTAAGCCTCAGTGGCAAGGAAGGAGGGTGGTGGTAGCGCATATCTTGCTGCAGGGAGGCAGCCCGGCATTGCTGGAGACTAGTAACTGAGGGGCATGAGACTAGTAACTGAGACCACCTAGAGACTGAGGCCACCTTGACCACCTTTAGTGTGTTGCAGGTATGTCACCTTGTGAAAACAAGCAGTACCCTTACTCCAGTAACTCTGGGCCTAGAAAAAACAGCATCCAAAAAACCAAAGCAATTTGATCAGAAACCTCATGAGTATCTTGAACTAGTGGTGAATGCACAGGCATTACTTCAAACTCTGTGAAAACACCATCTAAAAGGTAATTTCTGTTTTGAAGAGCAAAGGTACTTGGACTCTGGACCTGCATTTGTAGCAAGTAGGCAACTGTACAATCTCAAGCTCATGCCCTGCTCTACAATTAGGCACCTTTCTTTATTTGTAGTGCTCAGTAACTCAATTTCTAACACCTTTGTTGATATATCCAGTCTTCGTTTGCCAGTATGAAAAATCTATGGATTTTGCACACAAGCCTAACATGAATTTTAGCAACTCTTTCCTTCCTTCCACTATAAAGAGTGATTTTTCCTCTTTCTTTTTTAGAGGCCACTGGCAGACAGCATTAAAAGAGGCTTACTCTTTTAACATGGAAATTTTGCTTAACTAACTTTTTTAGCTGTGTTGGGTTGACCTTGGCTGAAGGCCAGGTGCCCACCAAGCTGTTTTATCACTCCCCTTCCCGGCTGGACAGGGGAGAGGGAATAAGATGGAAAACGCCTTGATGGTTGAGATAAAGCAATTTTAAAAAGCAAAAGTGAAAGTTTGCGCATGCACAAGCAAAGAGAGAAAAAGAAGGTTTATTCTTCACTTCCCATCAGCAAGGGATGTTCAGCCATTTCCCAGTAATCAGGGCTTCAGCACACGTAGCAGTTGCTCCAGAAGGCAAACATTGTAAATAATGAATGACCCCCTTGCTCCTCCTGTTCTTAGCTTTTATGTCTGAGCTGACATCCTATGGTACGGAATATCCCTTTGGTTGATTTGGGTCAGATGGCCTAGTTCTGTCCCCTCCCAGGATCTTGCCCACCCCTGTCCTACTGATGACATTACCACTACCTCCAATTGGCTCAGCCTTGGTAGCACATCCATCTTGGAGCCGCCTGGCACTGGCTGTGACAGACATGGAGGAAGCTTCTAGCAACTCCTCACAGAAGCCACCCCTGTAGCCCCCCCGCTACCAAAACATGGCCATGCAAACCCAATACAGCAGGTTTATAAACGCTTTCCCTGGTTGGTCTCCTGTGAGACCCATGTCACTGGGAGGCCACACGGACATCAGTGCTGGGAGGTGGCAAGCAGGAGTGACGGGGTAAGGGCAGGCAGTGAAATAATGACAAACTGCACTCTTCCTGCAAAGTATCCATTGCTCAGATCCTCAGATCCCAAATCCCACCAGTGCTACACAGAATACCAGGAGGCATTTTCAGGTTTTTTTCTGCCATTGCCCAAGAAAGTCCCAGTCTGAACAGAAAATTTTTCAAGTCTTATAACTATTCACAAGAAGGCCTTGGCTGAAAATGGTATTTACAGACTGACATAGATGTATGGAGGCTATCAGAATGTCAAAACAGTTTTGTGGGCTGATCCTTTCAACTGTCTCACATCAAATTGTATGTTAGTGCCAAAATACTTTGTCCCTTGCTCAACAAAATGCAGACCAAAATGAGCTGTGCAATCTTCTGCTGCTACATTAGTCAATTATCTCTGAGCTCCATGACTCTGTCCTAGCTATGCCATAATGCCCCCGTGGACAGCAGTACTGTGGCCAATATGTATGTAGACGATTAAAGATTTAGTCCTGCATTAATTATACCAATAAAGACAAGTTAGAGTAAGAGCAAGGAAAAGAAGTAGGAAGAAGCTTGAAAGTATTGCTATGGTTGTTTTACCAAACCCGCTTTTTTCTGGACAGACCCATTAACTTAGAACAAAAAAACACAACCCTGTGCAGACATCTCCACCTCCATAAGCACACATACACCATTTCCTTGTGCAGATATGGACAGCCCTACTCAGAAGGATGAATTGCTTTCCCATATCCCTTCACTTCCTTCCCTTGCTCCAGACATAGCACTTCTCAGAGTCGTTGCACAAGTCCTTAAAGACTTTTTGTGCTTTTGCTACTTTAATTTAGCAGCAGAGCCCCTTTTACACCAAAGCTCAAGGAGCTCAGAGGAGTATGCATGCACTTTCCAGAACTGCTTGCCAAAGCTGTGTGCTTATCGTCAAGGTGTTTGTGTTATAAGAAATGTTCTATTAACTTTTGACCTCTAAAAATTGTCTCCCAGCTCTGTGCTTGGCCAGCTCCAGCATCCCAGAGAGCATCAAGAGCAGCATTTACCTCAATTGCAGCTGCAAGAGCAGCTGTGGATTGAGGTGGGACTTGGCTGAGAGGCTGCAGTCACTTTTTCCTTGATGAAGCTCCCACGGCTACCACAGGGACAACCAGAGTGTGCCATTGGAGCAAGGAGCAAGCCCCTACAGAGACTTCAAGGAACTGAAACCAAGTGAGAGTCATTCTGCTTGGGTATTTTATGCCCAGAAGAATTTTGATAAATCCAGAATATCCTCTTAGAACATACCGGGGGGGGGGGGGGTTGGTTTTTTATTTGTTTGTTTGTTTTAAATGGAGGGAAACAAACATTTGGAGCAGCTTATGATGTTACCTCCTAACATATTTTCTTTTAATATGGGCATATGTAGAGAAACAGACATTCTCTGATATATATTTTCTAAGTAATTGTTCCAAAATATTTTTCCGATGAAAAAGATCCCAGTTTTAAACCGAAATCAGGTTTTTTTCTGATCCCGAAGAGATTCTTTTTCCACCAGGAACATGGTCTATGGGGAAATTTCAATCTGGCTTTGATCTGGAATGCAAACAATGTCAAAAATCTTGGAATCTGTCAGAAGCTGGAAATTTGGAATCCCACCAGAGGAGTTTGGACACTTCTATTCCTTGTGAGCAGACCTGTGAGAAGGTCTGCTTTGGCCCACAGCAGTATATGAGGTGGAAAAACAGCCCTGAGTGCAGGCTCTGGGGGAGTTGTGCCCACTCTCACGTCCTGATGACAGGACCCAGGTGCATCATGCTTCTTTGGGATAGGTAAGCACTAATGAGCCATGACTAAGAGCCCTCCCTAACATGCTGGATGCTCTCACCTAGATTTCTGAACTGGTTGAGGAGTGAGTGCAAGTTCAGAACATCCTCTATTACATATTTTTTACTTATACTTTTACACAGAGAAATCAGCTAATTTTCTTAATTCAGCAGCTATGTGCACACACAAAAAGACCTAACCAATAGTCAAACTACTCATAGTACCAGCAAACAGCAACGTGTACTTTCGAAGGTGAGTTATAATCTATTTGATTGTAGTGCTATCAAAGTCTAACTACATATATATTTGTTTTAGTTTCATATGTATTTTTAATATAAATACAGATTTACACACTTTTTATATGTATGTATACACACACACACACGCACACGAGTATGCTTATATTTACCTATACATAGGTACAATGCAGGGTACCTGTAGTTTCAAGCAGAGTCACACCCTTAGCAAGGGCTGTGTCATGAATGGCCAGGGTGAGTCATAGACATCTAAGTACACGAATACACTTGTATTTTGTCTGACCTCATTAGATACCTATTCCAGGCATGATTTTACAAAGGATGGTGCTAAGCTAAAGAAAGCATCTCCCTTACAGCATCCAACAGAAATACAGGCCTTTGAGTGAAACCAGAGCAAGAAGAACAGCATAGGCAACCGGATAAAACTCAGTGAGTATTTCAGGCCTCTGGACAACAGCCCAAAATTTGATATTTCACACAGGTATGGTGTCCACTTGGCAGACACTGATTGTCCTAGGGGAATGTCCAGCCCCCTCCAAACAGTGTCCTCAGCTCTCAACTGGTCCCATGCTGACCAAGGGGGAAGTGTCATCCTTTGAACGTGCAGTCCTGATGGAACACACCTATGAAAACCCCTTCACCTTTCCCTCCCCCAGCTGCCAGGCACCCCTCAGGCAATTATTTGGCAGCAGTGCCATGCAATGAGGTGACTTGCAGATGTGGTTTGGTGATTCATGCAGCCAGGTGCCAAAAGGCACAACTGTGCAGATGTTTGATGTGCCCAGAAGCAAGCCAGGCTCTCAGTTAATGGTGATGTTAAAATACTTGTCTGTCATCTGGAAGTGCCTCTTCTGCAGGGGGGGCAGGAGCACATGCTGCCCATATGAACAGAGACTAGAACACAGTCTTTGTGCAGTTCTCTTCCATTCCCAGATGATGTTCGAGGAGCAGGAAAACAATTCAGTGACTAAGAGAGTGGCTCACAGGAGGAAGAGGTCGTTAAAATCCTGTGATTTTTAAGCCCTTATGAGGCCGATGCGAGATTCTCACACATATTTGCTACCTGTTTGACCTTAAAGTAATATGTTTATAATGTACTCAATGCTGGAAGTGCCATGAGTGCACCAGTGTATGGCTTCTTTTTAAGTAACACCATGTTTCCTGAAGAAGCACCCAGGATGGGTTTTTCAGATAAACTCAAATAAAAATATTTCTTGAGGTTTAGCCCCTTATTCTCTTTGTATTTACTGAACAGCTCTAAGGGTTCTTTTGGCCATAAACATGCTGTGTTTTGAGGCATTCTTGCTGTTTTAGGTCCACCAGACAGATGACAGCAAAAAACGCCAAGCAGTTTGGAGTGAGGCAGCATGGGGCTATTTTAGCTTGCATGATCCTGTTTCAGAACAGTGCCAATTTGTGTAGAATCCCTCCACAGGGATTCTACTAGCAAGGTGTAAGTCTAGATCCATAAATTATCAAAAGTTTTCAGATATTGTAAATTTTGTTTGTTTGTTTGTTTGTTTGTTTGTTTGTTCTCAGGCCTGAAAACCACACACAAATACATTTAGCTGAATGCAGAGAAATCCCTCTGGCTCCAGTGAAACTAATGACACTGCCAGATAGTTGACAGTCATGATAGGCACTGCATCATAGTGGCTTTTGCCTCTCTTTGTGAGGAAAGGTAGAAAGAAACAATATAAATAAAGCCCAAACAATGACAAGACTGATAATCAACAGAAGGATTTTTGTTCTCAGAAACCCAGGTTTAGGGTTCTGTGAAGAGAAATTACATCTATTAAAAGCAGAGCTGGAAAACAGTTGGTTTCCAAGATGATGAACTAGGAATAAATAATTTCAAGAGGGAAGGGGCTTCTGTAACTGATAGGAGTCACATGTCCAGAAGGAAATATGGATATAATGAACAAAGAGAGGAGCAGAATAGAACACAGGGAATATGCTCTGGAAAAATTATTAAACGCCACACTGGGGATTTTAAAGCTCTCTAAAACTGACCTGACCTCCTGCAGCAGAATGGAAAAAAATGTGAGCTCTAAAAGAAAACAGAAACTCGAATGGAGAAGCAGAGGAGTGTTTCTGTAAGCCCAGCACAGACAGCTTTGGTGAGTATGGGATCTGCTTTTCTTCATTGTCTTTCCCAAAAGCAATTTTAAGGTTAAGCAGCTCTTCCAGAAATTTCCCTGCTGGTGGGCTGATGTGCACCCTCCACAGGAGCCAGGCCCTGGGGGAAAAGCAGCCATGGACCCACATCCCCCCTGCCATGTCCTGGAAACTGCAGACAGACTCACCATCTTCTCACTCTTTACCACACTCCAGAGGAGGAAGACAATGAGTGGAAGACCACATCCCTCCGAGGGGCAGGACACTGACATGGGTTCAGCGCAGGAAGCACAGAAAGGCTCTACAAGCACTCGCTCACTCCATCTTCCCTGTCATCCTTGCTCAGCTCATGGCTCCTTCACCATGGGCTCAGCAGCACAGCACATGTGGAAAACACCTGTGGTGCTCTTCCATTCCTTCAAACCTGTGCTGGTAAGATATAAGAAGGAGGAGGCTGGACAGTGCAACTATGGAAAAGAAATGTTCAAAAAGCTCCTCCGTAGTGGTAAGGAGGTTGGTTTCTTTGCTGTGGCCGCTGTCAGTAGTGAAGATAGGGATGGTATGAAGCCTGCCTGTTCATCAAAGCTCAAGAGTAAGGGGAGGAAGGAGCATCAAGTGTGCCTCTGGAGAGCCTTTCTAGACCTGCAGGTTCCCAGGTCAGAAATAGGATGCTGGCCCAGCAGTGGTGTGTTGTGCCTGAGATGCTGATCCATCCATCTACGAAGCACAGCCTTGTTCTCTTACCCAAATACAAGCTCCAAGCCTGGGGTCATGTTTTGGGAAGAAAAGTAGGAGAGTGATGGCCTGTGTTGTGTGGACATAGGTACAAATTTGGGATGGGATTTCAAGCCATCTGTATTCTGGCAATGCTTTGCTCTTCTCGCAGATAGGGATGGGGGGGGTGTATTAAAATGCTGGCATTAGAAACAGGTAAAATAAGGAGTTCAGCTGATGAGCCCACTGGGTTGGTTAGCCACTGTGCTAGCACCTCACACCAGTGGTGAGCCCCAGGGCACCTCATGGATTAAAAGAGCTGCCAACTACAGAAAAATCCCATGCTCCATCTAGTTTTGTTGGACAGGGACTGGGCACCCGTCTCAAACATGTTGAAAGCATATGCCCTGCTGTGGACTGAGGAACACCTGCTGAGCTTCCCAGCCTTGACACACATGCCTTGGAGGACAGCACTTTCCTTGCCCCAAACCTGCCGGGCTTTAACTGTGGAACTATCAGAATTAACCTGCTGGCTGTCACCATGGCAGCTGAGGAAGCAGGTTCACGAGAAAGCACTCACAAAGTCACCAACCTTTCTGCTATTATAGCAGCTTCAAAAGAGGACAGTAACATTATAGGTATATTTTATATGTATGTATATTGTTATCAGCAGAGTGCTGATGACATCAAAGACAAGTAGCTTTGCTGCATGGACAGGAGCCAGGTAGTCCCTGGGGGCAGGAGTTGCTCCTCTCCCTCCTTTATCTAGCTACTGTGTTTACTAAAACAGACAAGCATCAGTCTCACAGGCTGTCTAAAATAGGAGCATGAGAACCAGCAAATGTAGGGCCTCGGCAAACATGGGCAGTTTGGGAAAGAGCCCGGTCATCTTACACAAACTCAGAGAGAGTACTTGTTTCTTTGCTTCAATCTCATTTCTCTAACTGAACTTCAGAAACATCCACGTTATCATTTTGCCCTGTGTTCACTAGGGCTGGCCAACAGCTGTTGTGGTAGGAAGCTGTATGTTCTCCTCCACACCCTTGTACAGGCGTGTTAGGATCTGCGTAGCTGAAGCATTTCTTTCCAAGGCTCTGTGCACAGGTTACCAAGTCATTTGGGCATGAGGGCAGGGCAGGACAAACTTGGCCAGACTTGCCCTCTTCCTTTTGCACAGGACCCACAGTATGATTATGAGAAAAACAAAGGTTTTTGTAATCAAAATGAAAGAAAACACCTCCCTGAACCTACCAACATTATTTTTTGCGAGCTGTACCATGGCTATAGCCTGCTGCACCTCTAAATCAGCACTTGCAAATCATGTGGAGGTGCTCATAGGTGACTCATTTGTCTTTCAGTTTTATTAATTTAATGTTGTTGTTTAATATGTGGCATACCACTTTATTTTTGAGCAAAACATATAGCTGCAAAGGAGAGAATTTTTCACCAGGAGGGATGGAGCGCCTTGTACCAGACTGCAGTAGGACTTCCTCCAACCCTTGCCACCCTGCCAAGGTGGCAGGTTGCTGGGCAGGTAAGGGGTTGGGCCTGGCCTCCACACTGGGGAAACAAGCAGCTTATGCCCCAGCTTTCTCTGCCATCAGCCTCTTTGGGGAGGGAGGTTTTTCTCTCATGCTTGGTTTCATTACAAAGAAAGAAAAGATATCTCCCAACAGAGCCCAGGAGCTAGAGAGGCTTTGAGGACAGGCAGTTCTGCCTCATTGAGGACAGGCAGTGTCTCTTATGGCACTTGATTTTAATGCCATTTTTGAAGTTTGCAATGTTTTAGGCATTTGACTGCCTTTCAAGCAGAATATAAAAGTGAGTAAATAGGAAAGGGGAGGCAGGGAGTGTCCATCCTTGTACAACTGATGCCAAAGAAGCAGCTGTAGCGGGTAACATGAATTGGTGCATAGGGAGGTGCTTTGTTTTCATCACAGTTTGTTTTCTTTTTGTTTGGTTTCATTTGTTTTTGTTTTTTTTAATGGCTTATACATTTGTTGCTGAAGGTTTATTTTTAGCTAAGAGAGAAATCATTGTTACGCCATAGCAACCAGAACTGGGAGGTGTGTTAGGGCAAAGTGATCTGAATAAAATATATCTAAAAGCATCCAAACTGATTAAATATCCTAAAAATAAAGATGATAGCTGTTAGGATATCACAATGCTGATGTTTGTGATTTAGATACACAAAGAATTTCCATTACAGCATAATTTTTTTCTCCTAGTTACCAGCTGCAAAGGGAGGCCTGGAAAAGCGTTGTTAATAGTCATAAATGACTAACACCACCAAAGGATTTGCAAAACAGGTGGGATGTTCTGCTGGAGATGTGAGGAGATTAGGCTTTCTCTTTTGAGATGCAATAAAAGCCTCCTGCAAGCTGTGCTTGAGTAACTGGCTGCAACCCTGAGCCAATCAGCTGGTGGGTGGTAGAGGACATAGTGAGTAGGTTTTTCCCCTTCCTCACAGGGCTTGTTTAATGTGTGCTGAACCAAGTCCTGGCTGCAGTGATTCTGGTGTCCATTGGGATGCTGGGGGTCATTCCTCTCACGTACCAGGTAGCACAGCTCCTGTGGGTCCAGATGCCTGGCAAGCCTCATGGTTTTTCACTGGTGTCAAAGAGCAGAAGTCTCACCAGAGCCCCAAACAGCCCCATCCCTGGCAACCACCTTGGGATGGGAGTGGGCAGTGGTCCCCAAATATCCTCCTGGTGATTGGTGATTTCAGGCACCTTTGGACCATGGATGTGTCACTGAGTTCACATGCATGAAGGGACATTGTCCCTTTGTGTTGAGAAAGGCAGAGGGGCCTTGTGGACCTGGCCATCAGGGGCACCTCAGCAGTGCAGGTGCTGGACCATGAAAGCAAACCAAGGCAAAATGGCCGGGACGAGGGGCCCCAAGCCCAGGGCTGGGTCCTCCATCCAAGGGAGGTTGCTCCCAGGGACGTGCAGACACCAACACTGCCCTGTCAGCCCTCTCTTCTGCTTCTGCACCTTTCCTAGAGGCTCTCCCCACCACTGGTGGGAGGGAAATAGTTTCCTTGAGCAGCCCCCTAGGTTATAGGTCTTACCTAAATGGGTTGGGCCTATTTTAGGCAGGGGGACAGCAGCAATAGAGCTCATGGTTCTACAGATGGGCAGCTCATGCTCCCATTACCATGCAAAGATCCTGGCTTGGTTATGGATGAAGCTCCCTTACCCTAGTCATGAGCTCTGGATTGTTCTGGGGCAGTCAAACTCGACGAACTCCAAACTGACTTTATCAGGTGTTAGGGATTGGAGGTTTTGCTAGACCACTTCACTTTAGGCTGTGATAGACCCATCCACTCCGAAGGACCAAGTCACTCGGGCAGGAAGGGACCTCAGGAGGCCTCAAGTCCAACCTACTGTTCAGAACAAGTCTAGCATTGTCTTCAGATCATGTTACTTTGACCTGTTGGATGCTGGAAGCCACCATGGATGGAGACTGCAGAGCTTGTCAAGGTAACCTGTCCCATTGCTCAATTATCCTTGCAGTAGGTTTTTGATTCTTACACCCAGTCAGACTCAGCTCCAGGTTCTTTCATCCAAAATATTCCCCAATGTCAAATGCATTTAAACTCTTCCTCTTTATACCTTCTTTCAATCTCTTAATTGAGCTCTGAAAGTCCTCCTTCCTTGCTGGCCCTGATCTTAGACAAAACATTCAGCCAAAATTACAGTAAAGGTCCTCGAATTGAACCTTTTTTTCCCAGTACTTCGTAATTTGGTACTGCATATTTTTTACCACTCAGATGATACTTGTTTCAAGCAAAAATACTTGGGGAATACTGCCATTGCCCAGAAAACACTATGGAGCATACTTTTTATGTTCTACTTGTGGCAAACTGTCTAGTCAAGTAAGAAATTTTGACAAACAATGTCAATATTTGGGATTAACCTACTATTTTTAAAAGAGCATTTAATATGATCTAGTATGTTTTAAATTATATGCACAACAGGATCCTTGTATTTGGAACTGTGAAAACTCAATTTATCCTTAATTCTAGTTAACACAGAATCAATAAGAAGTGTGAGTGTTTAAATTTAAAAATATATTCCCAAAATGATAAGTGAATCTTTTTCAAAATGCACACTGTAATTAGACTCCTCTTGACCTGTTCTTCACAGATTTTTTTTATCACCTTTTATGCACAGTGGTTTGATTGACCCTCTGTTCTAATATCTATTTAGGGTTGTTTGACACCATGGGAAATACTCTTAATGAATACATTAACAATTATGCACACACTTAGAAAATCAAGCCTGAGTACAAAGGTGAGCACCAAGTCTGAGCCAACAAAGTTTTCACAGGAATGTTTCAGTGGGCTGGCATCATTTTCTCTGCTTGCAAAGGCAGCAGGGATGTGAAGCATTTTAGAAAAAGAGACCATATTTGGTCCAAACAAGCTACAAAGAAAAGCCTTGATCTTGCAAGTGGCTTTGAGCAGATTTCTGTACCAGTGTGCATCCAATCGTGGCAGTGTGAACAAAGGGTTCAATCACAGCTTTGTGCCTCAAAATATTCCTTATCTGAGGGCTGCAAATCTAGATGTGAATAACTCATATATATTCTAGGGGAGCCATCTTCTTCCTTGTTCCAGATTAGTTTCCTTCCCCCTCCAATCCCTCTGGACACTCTGGTGTCCACACATTGCTCATTACAGTTGATCAAATACTAGCAGCCACTGGAATGGATGATGGTGGCCCTCCCTGGACCCGGTTCCTCTTCTTGCCCTGGCCCAGGCTCAGCCATGTCCCTGCTCCAATTCTCAGCCAGAAGAAGGGGAGTTTTCTGTCAGTTTATCTCCTTGAAGGTGTACAAGGGCATCAGTGGGAGGTGGAGGGGAGAGTGCAAATAGTTTTTAGTGGCTGGTAATCATTAGATGGGATTTGATGTAGTGTTACCTCACACTCCTGTCACACCCAGGATAGGAGCCATAGTGTGCACTGGGCCCAGGCTGAATGTCTACATTCTGAGAGCATAGGTATGGTTTCAAAAGGTAAATATGGACCCAGCTAAACATGACCTCAGCTTAGGATAAGCCATTATCTTGAGGGTTTTTCTGCCTAAAGTTTCTAAGACATGTGAAAGGGCTGTGAAAAAACAAGATGCCTTTGCAGAGCAGCATAACTAGGAGGGGAAGCATCTGTGGGGTCAGTCTCCTTCCCTTAGAGCTGCTGGTAGGTGAGCTCAGGTCAGCACCCACATCAGGGAAGACATCAAAACCTAAAGCCTTCAGCATCCCCGTCCTACCAAGTATACGGTGTCTTGCGTCTCCTACTACTACACATCCCCTGCTTGCCTTCAGATGAGGGTCTGATAGGGTCACGGAAGTATAATCCCTTCCTTGCCCTGGACCTGTTAAGGTGGCTGTCTTTGCTCTCTGTTTGTAAAGCTCCCACCACTACCAGCACTCTCAGATGCTGTGATAATGAAAATAAGATGAAATAGCACTTGGTTCATTTGGTGAAACTAAAATTGATTTTTAATTTTTAATAGGTTGACTCACCACTCATGGGCATTGCAGACAGTAGTTAAAAACTACTCTGCACTGGAGTCAGAAAGTCAGAACTAATTAAAGAACGTGTCCACAAAAACACTGCTAATAGACTGAAGGGAAGACCTTAATTAGAAATTTGGGAGGTAGTAACCCTCCTGTTAATAATGCTTAAATGACATTTGGGAGCCACGTAAAATATGTAAACAGCTTCTCTCTGCATGACTACAGTTGAAGACAGGAGACCAGAAGAACAATCTAAATAGGGTCTGAATGCTGCCACTCCAGAGCTGAAACAATCTCCTCCTCAAAGCAGTCTTTAGTCTTGCTCTCCACCTAGTAACAAACAGCACTGCAGCACTTAAAAAAATCTGTAGAGTAAGGCAGCAAGGTGACTCCAAGGACTGTTAGGCATGACCAATAGTATGCAGAAGCTAGAACACCTCAGCCTACACAATATGACTTACCTCCGCTCTCAAAGTAAAGCTCCAGGCACATCTTCGGTTATCTGGCATACACAGCCAGTCAGGGCTCGAGAGAAATGTAACTAAAGCAAGCTAAATATTTCAGGCATGTCGACAGCGATGCAGTGATTTGGTAATGACCCATGCTGGAAGAATAACCAGGCTAGCAAAATAAAATGCTTTATAAGATTTCATTTCTATTCAGAAGGAAAAAAAAGTAAAAATCTGATTATAATGTGCCCCTCAATGCAAACCTGAAACTCTATATATTAGAAAACCTAGAAAATACAAAAGCATGTTCTTGTAACCTGCTGTGACAGACCCCAGTTTAACCTCCTCTGGCAAACCATCCCATACTGCAATTATTCCCCTACTCCAGCCAGTTCCTGTGGCCACAGCACCGGGGCTGCCACAGCTGGGGAGCCACAAGGATCCACATGTGACCTGAGACTGGCTGTCACAGCACCCTCACCCCCACTGCACCAATACCACCTCCACTGGCACCTGCAGCTGGGGCAGGGAGCGTGGGTGCTGAGCACGCTGCAGGAGTTGTCTTTTGTCAAGTGCTGTCTCAGAGCTGAGACATTAAAAATAACCATTGGCATGTTCAGGCACGACAGCTCCTATACAAAAGAAGCTCTGTGAATTTCACCATACCTTTTGTGTTGTGGCTTCCAGTACAGAAATCTACCTAAATTATCACATTGTTTGGGGAAAAAAAATCCATCGCACGGATTTAAAGCATGACAAAATAATGCAAAGGAAAGGTTTTCACTTATTTTTAGCACATTACCGGAGGACCCAGAGCTGTTCCCTTTCTCTTCTAATCCATGAAACAAGAGTAGTTTGAGGTGTGAGGTGTTTCATGATCTCAGGATGAAAAACTATCAAAATGTTCATCTATCTGCTTGCTGACGCCTGGCAGTTTCGTAGCACCCTTTCCTAGGCACTCCTTGCTATTGGGCATAAATATGCTGTACCAGAAACATTTAAAAATGGAGAAGTTTATCGAGGTCACGGTTCTCACATCTTTCTGATTTTCATTAGCAAGCCAATTTTATTTTAATTTTGTGAAACTTTCAGCTAGTCATTTAAAAAATAGAAAATACAGATAATTACATGGCAAAACACCCTAACAACAGGCTTATCAGCAGTCTCAACCAGGAACAGGCTTTGGTGCTCTGCGTGTTCAGTAACTATTTCTTCAGCCACCATGGCAGGGGGAAGATGAGAGCCTAGTTACAGCCTGGAAGTTGCATCTGGAGTATTTAGCAGAGGGGAAGAAAGGACAAAAGGAGGAGTGGTGAGACCTCCAGCCAAAACAAAAGAATGGGAACCCTCACAATAGAACCATACCTGCTGCATCCCTGCCCTTGAATAGGGAATGGTCAAAATCTTGCCTGAATCATGGGCAGGAAAGACCATTTTAATCTGCTGCCTGATACAACTATTTTCAATTTGCATCATTGTAAAATAACATTGTTAATTTACTTTAAAACAACTTTGTTGTGCCCAAGTGACCCACAGCAAAAATACGATAGACATCAACAGGGAAGCTGGCATCTCACCACCAGGAAAAGTGGAGGATAATCTGTGCGTGTGCCCTTGCTTCACTTCACAAAGGCCTTCAAGAGAAGAAATGAAAGGCAATGTAGTGGGCTGGTATTAAGCAGCCTCAACCATTCAGATACTTAGCTGAATTATCAGCTTCATCTGAAAAGAATTCAAACCCAGACTATTGATGGCAATTATCAACTGCACTTTATGGGCTTTCAGTCTAATGAATACACAAATGAAAAATCAATGGAGGAGGCTTCCAAAAATGAACATGGAAACAATCTTGATCTTAGAGTTGGCTCATAGACAGCTCCTCCCAAACCAGCTCTAAGGCTGTGTTCTTACTGTACATTTCTGTTATTTCATTGCAGAGCTTTGCCTGTGAGGAACTTATTAGTTCTCATATTGATAATTTTCAAATTAAAAAATCATTAAAATAATTACATCTCCAAATCTCTAGTTAAAAAATGATAAGAGATCAAATCTGTCAAAGGCTGAAAATGATTCCCCATCTTCTGAGGGTCAATTGAAAAATTTGCTCAGAATGAAGCAACCACACTGAATAAAACTTTAAATTAAGAGGATTAAGCTCTACAAACCACCAAACATGGCTGAACCTCCAATGCAACACAATAAATTGCCAACTTTGTCTCTTTTTAGCTGGAGGAATACATTTGTTACAAAGAGGTTCTGCAGCTCTGAGATGAATACACTATAGGACTGACAATGGCTAATCATGTCCTAAGGCTGAGGGAAAGCATGAATCACATCCCTCTGGGGTCATTTTACGGATTCTATTACCTCTGTATGGCACAGTCAGGCAGACTTCTGCTACATACCTGGTATTGATTCTGAATTATGTCTTTGCCTGGAACAAGATTTTGGCAAGAAAAAATTCTGTTTAAACAAGACTTAGTTATCTGTGAATTCTGAGGAATACTCGCTGCTTGAGAAAATTTGTGCAAAACTACATGGGATGGGGAGGAATTCTCAGCAGTCAGGACATGCTTCTGAAATGTGATGTGAATGAAATTTCCTTCTTTAATTTATCTTTTACTCCAGATCAGGACCTCAGTCTATCTGCATCCTCCTCCTATTTCCGCCACACTGCTGAATACACCATTCCATCCCTCTATGCTAGTGTTGTAAGCCCAACCCACTGCTCTGATGAAAAGAAAGCATTAAAAAACATTTGGGAGTTGAATACAATATTTAATTTGATTCAAGAAGTCCTTTATATTTGTCCAGAATTCAGAAATTGTTTGGTCTGAGGCAAATCCAAAATGAAATTTTGCATTTCGTGTAATCACAATATTGTAAAAGCAATGCTTCCCACAACCTCTCCTTCCTGACAACAATTGAAGCTGATCTCACATGGTACATTTTGTGCTGCTGCTGCCTTCATTGATTAAATTTTTCTGCAACCAAGTAGTTGCATCCATATGCAAGTAAGAAAAACTCTTGATGTGATCTTTTAAGTAACTTTGGATCAAGTCATAATTTGGCTGCCAATAGCTCAGAGGCAAATACATCTGCCATTATCCACTCAGCAGCAGTTCATCAATATCAGCTTTCCAGCCATAGGAAAAAAAATGTTAATTAGGAGGCCTTGGGACAGAGAGAAGTGGTTGGATGCAGACTCAGACAAGCATTCTTAAAAATATTTGCTGTTTATATGATTCTGGTCTTCACCACACTGAAAAGTGAGTGAAGAGCAGAAGCAGCAAAGCTCTCCCTGCTCCCCCACAGGGGCAGAGCGGCTCTGTTTGAACAATTACCGTTTCTTCTTCATCATTTTAAACCCTTATCAAGCTCCTTATCAATTTTATGATAAGAAACATCTTTTATGGCTGGTAAATCGCTGTAGCAAATTAAGGACTTCTTTTGCATTTCCTTGTGTTTTGTTTCTTCTGGTGCTCACTCAGTTTCTCAAACCAGGACTGAGACATGTTAAGAAAGCCAAGCTCACTACTTGGGATGCTCCACCCAAACAGGGTATGATGTCCAGATGACTGTGATAACACCACAGGGACTGGTTTTCTGCTGCTCTGCCTGTCAGGGATGCTAATCAGTGCTTCTGACTTTCAGGTTTGAGGACTGGACTACTTTTTCAAGAGGTTATTCAAAACTGGAAAATCTAGGCACATTGAAAAGCAAAGGAAGAGTAAAGCAAAGTTTCAACAGTGCCTATTTTGTTTTGACTTTACCGCTCTGAGCAGTTTGCACCTTTGAAGAGGCAAGCCTGCTGAAGGAGATGCAGCCTCTCTATGTGGGAAGTAGATTGTCAGATGCTTGCATTACTCTTGGCCTTCACCTGGAGCACACAGCTCAGACCAGACAAAGGAGAAGCACATGAAAGCAGGTGAGCCTACATCGGTGCCTCCCCATCTGGGAGACCTTCTTGATTCCCAGTTCTGTGAAGTGCAGCAAAGTACAGCTTATCCAGATAAAAGGACTTTCCTCTGAGAACATGAACTAACAAACAAGTTGTAACTGGTTCCTGATTTTAAGCCAATGTTTCTAGCATGTCATTAGCTACATTTCTCCTTGTTTTAGATTTTTAAAGCCATGAAACCCACCACCCTGCTGAGATCTATGTGCCAGTCCCAGCTGGAAAGTGTTGTGTCCCCACAGCACCCACCTGTGCCCCAACACTCAAACCTCTTTTCAAGCAAAATGTAGAAACAAAACCCAGAGAAATGTAACCCTCTTCTGTGGCAAAAGATGGGTGGAGAGCTATTACAAAAATAAAAAAATTCTGTATTATAATAAATCCTTGTTCTTAGAGACATGTATAAATGAGGTTTCGTGATTTCTTACTCTGAGAAGTTGAGTTTCAGCAGTTAAAGCTTGTTAGACTCTGAAAGCTTCAAAGCAGTTGAAGGATGAGATCACTGTTCTTCAAAGAGTCGTGTTTAGGCACAAGAAAGTAGGAAGGTACAACTAGCTCTGATCTTTGCTCAGCTGCCCCTGAGCCCGCTGTCCCATCTGTAGTGGTACACGCACTGGAGCCAGAGCAGCCTGGCTGTTCACTGCTGACAGTGCTGGTGAAGGAATGTGTTTTTCTCTGTAACCAACTGCATGTAAAGTGTAGTAAAAAGTCTTATGGAAAGAAGCCGTAATTAAGATCATTTCAGATCTAATATTTCACCAGCAGTTGTGTAGCACACTTTGAAACTGAGCTTGATCCTTGCTTCTGCCAAAAAGATGTACAGAATGGCTCCAGAAGTGCAGAATGAGCCTTTGTCTATGTCCCATATATCACTGCCAAGAATGCACAGTTTAAAAAAATAAAGGGAACAAATCTCTGGACGAAAGAAAAACACCAGTTAAAGGGACCTCTTACAGGTTCATCACAGGGCAATTTGTCCTCTCTTAGGTGCCTGGTCACCTGAGCAAGATGAAGTCATTGCCCTCTCTGGCAGCTTAAGAGGAGCCAACATAACTAACTCTGAGTAGAAGACAAATAAATCTAGAGGTAAGATGAATGTGCAAAGAGATTGGCATGGTAAAGTCCATTGTAAAGCTTGGAGATGATCCTAGGTGTTTCCAGACTGCCTTTAGTGCCCTAGTTATGGAATCAATACAGATGAATGAGGTGTTAGATTAGCTTTATTTGAAATAATATTTGAGTATCATAAAGCCGAAATGTGCCCAGGTTATTGCAGCAGCACCAGTATATAATGACTTCAAATTGATCTACTCAACTGTATAGGAATTTCACTTGAAAGAATTCACTCCCTAGCAGATTGTTTTTTGACAAATATAGCTGTGGCATGAGTGTTGCAACCTACATCTCCAAAACTAAGCTGATAAATGAACATCTCGCCCCAAATTCTGTGTGGCTGAATGAAGGCCTGGGAGGGTGATACAGAAACCAAGGTGAGCAGTGCTGAGCAGCCAGATCAGCTCCAGTCAAGGTGAACAGCAGGGAAAGCTGTGCCCATCTGCTGCACAGTTGCTTGACCCGCCCGGGATTAATCTGTTCTCGAGAGGACATACAAGGAAAAGGTGTCACTGTCCTCCAGCCTACCACCACCAATTAACTGGCGTCTTTGATGCTATTAATTGATACTCTTGCTGCTGCAGGAGGGAAGCCAGAAAGCAAGCAGCAATGTCTGTCTCCTCTTTCTGAAAATGAGCTTCTTGCAACATGTGTTTAGATGTGTTAACAAAAAGGTAAGAAGAAGCCGTGCCCAGCCACTGCCCTGATGGCACCTGCTGTATGGCAGCATAGAGGATGCCAGTCCAATGGAGGATGTCAGTATCATGAAGAATGCCAGTCCCACAGAGGATGCTTGGGAACACCTTGCCCTCTGGACACCAAAGCAAGGTAACCATGCCACAATGCCACAGTAGATGTGCAACAGCTGCATGGAAGAGTCGGAAATTTGGTACCTTGTGCTGATACTACAGCCCATCGTGGACAAGTCAACTGTTGGTATTTCAAAGCCATGTAAATAAAGAGGTTTCATCTGTCTGACTTTACACACATTGTTAAATTTCAGTGCTGTGGCTGCCTGTCCATTCAAGTACCCCATTTTTTAGAAGTCAGAGGTTGGCTTTGGGACATGTTGACTCTGGCACAACTTGTCCAGTTTTTCAGGGACACCTGAGTAAAAAGAATAGGCATCTTATCACTTTTTAACTCTAAAAGTGATGATGATAATAAGGAAGCCTGGGACAGTAAACAGGACTGCTCTTCTTAGGACACTGTAATGGGTGATGCTACACTCCCAAAACAATCAAGCTCCTTTCCATGTGAGAAGGTATTAGAGAATCAACCGATGTTGTTGTAGTTACACGGAGCAGCCAAAACAAGATAGGGACACAGAAACAGAGCTCAGGCGAACCTTGCCCATGGCACTGCCCTCCTGGTACCTGCTTCCCTGCAGCAATTCTTTCACCACAGCCTTCTCCTGTTCCCTGGCTCCAAAAGCCTGCAGAAGTCCAGCCTATGTTCACCACATGCCGTGCAAAAATAAGTCAGTCATTAAGGCTTTTAAGAATGATGCAAGCACAACTGACACATGTGCACCTAGTGTGTGGGGTAGGTGAGCAGCAGAAAAGCATACGAGTGAGTGATACGCCAAATTTGGTTTTACTTGCTGCAAAGAACAATTTTGTCCATTATAGCCAAGCAATAGGCAATTTTTAATACATTTTTTTGGTAGCTGCAATTTCATAGTAATCTGTTCCACAAGTGAACCAGTCTGTGTTCTTACAGGAAAGAAAAAGAAAACTTTTATTTTTTAGAAAGACCAAGAAAAATGGGAGATGTTCAGCTATTCTGCTTCATGGATTTGATTTCTCTGTCTTTCCTGAAAAATGAACATTTGACAGGAAACTTCTGTCATTGCTTCCTTCAGATTTGGAGGGCATGAGTTTGCCTCATGTAATTTTTCCAGTGTGCCAAGGTTAGTGGCTGTCGGTCTTACAATTACAGAGTTAAGATGGATGATTTCAAGTGTGATTTGGGTGAGGAAGTAAAGGCCTGCTCAGCCTTCAACTGACTAGGTCTAGATGCTGAATTTTGCATGCCATGGGGTTTGCCTGTATTTTGTTTACTTGTTTTCAAGAATTTTACAATGCCTCTGTATCCTCCATTCTCAGGAAAAATCTGGTATTTTTTTTTGTATATCAGCAATTTATGGATTATTATGCTTCAAGGTAGTAACAATTCTTATAAATTATAGATAGGTTATCTTAGCCCAAGAGAGATGTCTTCCCCCACTCAGTTTAGAGTTGCTCATTTAAGTGCAGGACCCTCAGACTGAGTTTGCAGACCTACCTGCTGCTTCCACGTGTTAGTGTTGCCTCCAACCAAAGAAATATTGCTCATTTTAGCAGATACAGACTCAGTCACAATATTTACGGGCCAAAAAGTGTGAGAACCCAAGAGTGTTTTTTCATGGCAAGCATTCTTTTCCTTGTCCGTGACTGTGGCTCTGGCCAACACAGTGGTGCATTGAAGGATCTCACCTGACAACACTAAAATCCACACCATGGAGCTGCTTTCTCCCTGTACTGAGAAAGGACCAGCACTGGAAGAGCTGTGTGGTACCAGGGTATCACTCACTGCTCTGGCCAGAGCCCTGTCTAGAAACCTCTCCCCTTGCCCCTCTTCCACCTCCAATTTCATGGAAGGAGGTGGTTCTCTGAGCTGTTTATGCATTACCTCAGACTTAAGGGAGGCTTTGGGAAGTATATAGCATATAGTTCCCTGTAATAGCTCTCTGCACCCAGGAAAGGATGGCTTCTGCAGTGCATAGTGGTTGCTCATGGAGAGCAGGGAATTTGTAGCTGGAATGGCACAGGATGTACAAAGGGTCTGGCAGACTGAAAGCAAAACCTCTCTGCAGAAAACATTTGGCAGGTTTTGTCATGATTCTTTGTCTTGTATTACAGGAAAGCACATAAAGAGTTAAGATATAATAATAGATTCCACAGGCCTTTTTTTTTTAAATTTTATTTTTTTTCAAAGTGGAACCTCTGACTTCAAATGTTGGCAATACATCACCACAGAGGTCTGTCTTTCCTGTGCAAAAAACCGTAGAGATATAAGCTGGAACAGACAGAGATGGCCAGTCAGTTTTCTGCTATTTGAATCTCATGAAAACTCAAATACAGCTGCAGGTTCAATTTTGTTCTGGTCAAATATGGCAGTCCTGGAATGTACTCTTTTACACTGGGGAATGAATGGTGTCAAAATTAATGCTTTTCTCTTAGCAGCATGGATTAAAAGTGGTTTGACAGTTCCCTAAGGCATGAGTAAATTGGGAATTACTCAGGACTGGATTGGTTTCTAAGGAGGTCCCACAAAGATCAATTTCTGGCTCTTTTTTTTTTCTACTGAACATTTTAATCCATGATTTAGGGAGAGAAGTGAAAAATAAATCACAACTGAGAAACTTTAAGGTGGCAAAAAAGTCATGTACTAGCTTGAATAGAAGAAACCCACGGACATTTTAACACAGCCAAATATGAAACTGATAACCTGTAACTGCAGAACAGAAGTTGCATTTGCATCTTGAAGGTACGCTGAGATCCTGGAAAAGACCTGAGCACCGTAAAATGTGCCCGCTTCTGTTCAATAGCCAAGGCTACATCAGCGGGTCTGAACAAGCCATGATCAGAGGCTGTAGAACCGGGATGGGCTCCAGGAGAAGGAGCAGAAGGAGGAGGAGGAGGATGCTTCCATCATCCCCACATCAAATGTGACCACTGCCACAGTGGAATATTCATTACCCACACTCTAGTCAAACAGGACATTGAGAACACGAGTGTTCAGAAAAAAAGGCAAACAGAAGGAATGTGACAGGAAGAACATGCAAAATAGTGATATAATCCAGGAGCTCCATCAGTTTTACTTTAGCAGAAAAAAAGATATCTCAATCTACAACTACCAGCTTAAGGAATAAAAGTTTGAAGGCTCTTTATTCTGCAAAGAAAAGTGTAACAGCATACAGTGGTCTGGTGTTGAAAACAGAAAACTTCAGATGAGAAACAGGGCACAGATCATGAAGTATGAGGGTTCTCTGAGTCTGCTTAGCTTGTTGATTTTTACAGTACTGGAAATTTTAAAATCAATTGAATATTTTCTAGAACACATACTCTTGCTCCAATTAATTTGAAGAAGGCTTATCATCTACCGTATTCAGACACAGAGATGGTCACTAGCAGTTCGCCCTGGACTTTTAATTTATAAGAATAAACCCCAAATTATTACACATGCTTGATATGTGTTTGATGCAGTACAGAGCTCTCTCACCTATATGTGAGAGTGGATATAATCGTGCCCTGGTGCAAGAAGGGCAGGCTTGCTTGTTTACTTAAACTGAGACATCTAAATTCTGCTTACAGCCTATTTTGGGCTCCAGTGATGTGATGGCAGTATCCTTTGCAAGGGAACATGGGCCTCTTGTCCTCCCACTCCAGCTGTTTGGGAGCTAGAGCAGGGCAGGCTGGCTGTGTCTGCTTGTGTCTGCTTGCCAGGGACCAGAGCGACATCCCACGCTTCATGTGATCCTACCAGGATTTGTGAATAATAAAGGTTCATTTTGTAGCGAACTGCCTCAGTGTTCTCCCAAATGCGGGAATTAATTCTAGCATCATGCACGCAGCTTTTAGCAAAGAGAACAAAAGGTCTCGGAAAAACTCCTGAGTTAGTTCAGTGCAAAAACAACATGTAGAGGTACAGGAAAGGATGAGGCAGGAAGATATTTGTGGTTAAATCAGTTGGTAATGTTGACATACTGGAAATACACCACTGTTAGGGCTTTTTTCTTGTGCTCCCGTTCTTTTTTTATGAGTCCTGAGTCCTAGGTCAGAAGGAAATATCATTCCAGGGTGAGAATATGGGAAGCATACAGTGGGTTTCATTCATACTGAGAATCCCAAACCACTCCAGTTCTAACAAACTGAGAAAAGAAAAAGAAAAAGAAAAAGAAAAAGAAAAAGAAAAAGAAAAAGAAAAAGAAAAAGAAAAAGGAAAAGGGAAACGAGGAAACTGGTAGACATGTAAAGCAGGTTGTGAATGACACACTACTAATAAAATTAATTCCCTCTCTGAACAACAGTGGATCTCACAAAAGCCTCTCTCCTTTGAACAGGAAAGCCTGAATGAACTAAAAAATTGTGCCTCTCATATAATATTTTGTGTGAATGAATCATACTTCTGGTTCAGGAAGTTAAAAAAAGGTCTTTTAAAAAAATTTACAGCAAGGTAACCATAAAATTTCTATGTAAAGCATACAATGAGTTCTTTTTATTAGTCTTTATCTTGCAAATCAACCAGTACTATTCCCTCCTGTTTTGATTTCATTTTATTTCCTGTGTCAAGCCAAAAATCTGCAATTTGAGGGCTGCTTTAATATCTGCTCAGAGTGTGATGATATTTGCATAACAGTAGCTTTCAGGGAGGCTCTTGTTTTCCACAAACTGCACTGTTTGCTTACATGGTATGAAAATCTTGATTGGATTTATGTACCATTGAGAATTCTGTTTGTTAGGCACCCAACCCTGTAGATACCTCAGCAAATCTTCAGTTTCATTAGCAGCCCTGTAGAAGTAAACACAGCAACCGAAGGGTACATAGTTCAGCATAAGCACGCGAAAAACCAGGCTCTCGTGTGCGATTATCCATTCACAGCTGAGAGAGACGATGGATGGAGGATGGAGCAATGGGGATGCCCCATGCCAACTCCCTACCACAGCTCTCAGCTATGAACCTAGTCCCTGTTTGAGAAACGTTGAGGGGAACTCAATGCAGATGGTGATCTACTCCATGATTTGACTCTGTGAATGGTCCAGCAATGTTAAAGTGGTCTCTAATGTTATGTCTGACTTGAGCAGCATGGAAAACTGGCTATATTCATTGTGGACAAGACAGATTGTTCCCAAACATTAATATTCTTCACTAGTTACTTTTGACAATAAGTGATAACTTATAGATAATGCTATCTATTACTGGTGATTGGTACTGAGAAATTCCTATGCATTTAATGTTGATTATAGTACTTTCAGAAATAACTAATATTTCAGTTATTAATATATCCAACAGAGAAAAATCACTAAGTCATTATGGCATTCTTATGACTGGTTCAAAACACAGACTTCAGTGAAATCTAGAGGGAAATTATTTATCTACATAGGGAAAATTACCAACCAAGTTACGACATGGTTCATTGCTTCTGTTAACTGAGGAGATTAAGGTAAATAATTTGTTTCGGAATTGACCTGTTAGGTTATTCATGCTAAGCCATTGCTCAATATTATACCATTTTTTGGTTCATAGACATCTATAGACAGAATGTTTCATCTCCTGAAGTTAACAGCAAAACTCTCACTGAAATACCTGCAAATGAGATACAGACTTTCCAAAACCATTTGCATTTTGGAATTGGCGAATTGTTGTTTGCATCTAACCCTCTCCCCGTGCAGGTACACCAACAGCTGCACTGCAGGGTCAGTTCTCCCTCTTTCCATGAACAAGAAAACTTGTTTTTATCCCACCAGCATCTTGGGATAATCATCAGCAGCTTCTCGAGTATGGTGTGCCAAGGCCCATTTTTCTTCCCCACACCAAAGACTGAGTGTGCTGGCCATGCTTTGCAGAAGGCACGGATGCTAACACTCTGGGAAGAAGGATACCCTGTCACCTTGTTACCTCTAACATGTCTCTCTGCGAGGCACTGAGTATATACCACAAGCTGTTTGAAGTCTGCCTGTGTGCCATCTTCGGCCATCTTTCCTTACTCTTTTGGTTTAATATACAGTGAAATATCTTGACTCTTCTTTTGAGCTTGTTCCTCATGAAGCAAACAATGTATTATCATAACAAGCAACCCTCCCAGACATCATTATTCCCGGCATTAAGTCTTTTTCTGCCTCTTCATTACTCAGTCACACAGCTTTGCCTTATGACTACATTTATTACTCTTATTTTGACACACACAAAGACATGCAGTATGTGATGATGACTCAGTCGTCATTATCCCCAAAATGATTGTCTTTAAATATACAGAGTCTTTCAGCATCCATATACAGTCCTCATTCTGCAATTCGCTTCCTGCAATAATTTTTGCATGCTTGTCTTTACATTTCATACATATAAATTACTTGTATTAAACCTAAGCAAAGTTAATAATCCTGAAAATGTTCAAAATCAAAAAGTATTATAGTTTTAAAGAAGTAAAAATTTTAAATAATCCTTTTAAAATGTGTATTAATCTCCATTTACCTAGCCTCTGAACTTCAGCTGTTTCCTTTATTTTCATTAGGACAAAATTGGCTCCTAACCATAAAACCAACAATAAGTTGAATATAAAATGTACCTTAAGACTCTGGGCATTTAAGCAAGTTGGGCTACCATATTTTTTTCTCACAATTTCTCGTGGTCCACATCTATGCCCAATGCCCATCTCGTCTCATGTTAGTGCAGCAGCATCCAGAGGGAAGAAGGAAGTGGGACTGAATCGCAGGTACCTGCCATGCTCAAACACTGATTCCAGGGGTACTTGCCCTAAAACTTCTCAGGCCAAAGGGCAGGAGGAGCAGAGAGAAGGAGCAGAGGCTCAGAGGATCTGCAGTTGCTCCTCCAACATGCTGAGCAGCTCAGTGGCACGGTCAGGTTTAGATGTCTTTTTCCCTTGTACTCCAATGAAACAGGAACCAGGCTTGATTTCACAAAGATTCATCCTACGAGGTCCCTAGTTCAGGGTACTGTGGAAATGATAATGTCTTTGGCTGAGACTGCTGGGGGTTTTGCCTCTTTGTGGTCTTGCCATTCTTGCTTTTCTTTTTCTGTTCTAATAAGAGCCAGTCTTCTCCTGTTTCCTTCCTCCTTGCTTAGTGTTCACTTCTTTCCCTCTCATTTAACACTGCAAGAAAAAAGGACAAGAAGACTTTCTTATTTAAGTTGCAAGAAAGATTTCTGAGTGTTTTTTTGTACAAGGAAGTCAGTTCATGTTTTCATGTCCCTGTGAGTTGCAACATGTTCCTGGACACCTGATGGTATCCTTTTTCTCACGGAGTTCATTGGTATCCCTCATGAGGCAACATGCTGCTGGTATGACCACATCTCTGAAATGTCTGCATACTTGTGACCATGAGCTTCTCCTAGAGGGCCTGGTGTCACCCTGTGCTTGCCTGGGACTCGGCAGTCCTTTTCATCTTTGATTTTAACAGCTCTGATTTCAGTGAGTCACATCTGGAAAGAGATGGCCTGGTGCCCAGGATCAATGTAACAGAACATTTAAGCAGAAGCTTAGTAAAGGTCCTACTGACTAAGGTTACTCTCATGTTCTGTCTCGGATGGAGAGCAGAAGGCTGAACATCTCCTGGGCTCATACCTTCCCACCTACCTTCCTTTCTTAGGGCGGAATCGCTAACAGAAGCCTCTCGGTTTTTCAAAACCTTTTCACTGTGACTCTGTGTGAGTCCACCTTTCAGAGATCCACAGCCTGCTTTTAGAAATCACAAAAATAATGTTTACATTTCTGTAAATGATGTCTCATTATGGTTCCAGTGCTAATCCTTTATAACTTACCCTTCCTCATCATCTTCATTACCCACCGTCATACACTGAGGAGGCTCATATTAGTGTAATTTTTGGGAGAGTGAACTTTTTAAGTATGTGGAACTCTTTGTCTTTCCTTTATGACATTGCAAAGTGCCATGGTCACAGATACTTAGACATAAAAAGACTCAATTCATTTTAACTAAATGACACTACTGGGCTGTCCTTGCTTTTACTCCCACTAATTTTAATTCAAAGTCTCTTCAATATAGTACAGATACACCTTTACCAAGCAAAAGGTTTCCACTTGGTAACTGGCACATAAAAGAGGAAAGAGAAAATTGGTAGCAAACCTTGTCCTTCAGCTTTAAAAGTTGCCACACATCAGAAATTTACTATTTTTAACTAAAATTTAGCAGTTTGAAGAGAGAAATTAAGTATTTGACTTAAGGTGAATTCTGGAAGTGAAGAAGAGCCATTTCACAGATAGGTTTCTCAGCCCATAGTGCAATAGCACAGCTCAAGAAATGGGAGTATGATTTGCATAAAGAAGTCTGTTCCCAGATGTACGTGTCCCTTTAGATATATGTCCAGCTCACGAGGGATGGTGTGCTGGCTAGGAGGCACAGGCACTTAAAATATTGGTGCCTCCCTAACCACTTGTCCCAAATAAAAAAGTGACTTTTTAGGCATGTGTTTTGCCACCACTGCTGAAATCAAATCTCCTTCAATGATGTGTCTAAAAAGGCATCCAGAACATGATCCATTCTATGCATTTAATTTAGCCAACACTCTTTCTCCATGAATTTTTGTACTTAAAGGAAAATGTTGATGTAAAAAAAAAAAAAATCCATACTACTTCAGGAAACACACAGTCCTTAAAATTAGATTTGCCTGAACAGGCAGCAGTCAGAAACAAAATTCCCTTCCCTCCTCTTTTGTCCTTGCACAGCCTCTTTCAGCTTCTCTGCTCTTTTTGTCTGGGCCCTTCCTGAAGCTTTTCTGAATCATCTGTTATTGCATTTGACATTTTGGGTCTTCGTCTGCGTCACTGATCACACAGAGAGGAATTCAACGGCCTGGCTTCTAGGCTAGGTTGCTGTTAGCGGAGGTGACTGCTGTAACTTAAAAGAAGCACTTCTCTATTTTTTTATCTGTTAAAACTGCAATCCCAAACAAGAACCTAGAATGCATCGTTTATCATCATACAACCAGCAGTATGCTTCAGCATCTCTTCTGAATTTGTATTTTTTGACCCCATCATTCACCTCTAGATGCTTTCAAGAAATTCTTGCATATTTCTGTGGTGTGCAGGAGGACTTGAAGATTTATGGTTTCTCAGTGGCATTTTCATATGATTATTGCTAAAAATCAGCTCCAAAAAAATGTCAGCATTTCTACTGCGATATTAACTTGGTCTGGTTTTTCTTGCATGTGGAATGATTTATTTCCCTTTCCTTTTTGAAACCCTGATTTACTGTTAAACTGGGGATGGCATCAGAAGTTGGTTAGCCAGAAACAAGACTCATGTAGATGGGGTTTTTCCCCTTTTTCTAACTTAATTAAAGCCACTACTGTCTTTATAAACAACCTGGGTACAAACTGCTTTAATATTCTGACAGCTCAGTGTAGATCTTAATCACGAAGGAGAATGCCAGTTGTGGTTTTGGTTTTAATATTTATCTGGGGGTATATCAATTAGAAAATCTATGTTTAAAGTCTGTAGGAATTTCCTGTGTTTTGACATTGGGATGTCACCTTAGATTTCCTGAGAAATCTATAGTATTTATTTAGTGGCTTGCTGTTATTTATCCTTCAAAGAATTTAGTACAAAGTGGCCTAAGGGGGGAAAACAGTTACTATTCTGTTTAGCCTCGAGTTTGCGGTGTTACAGTCTAGGAATGGTGTATTTTCTATCATTTTCTTGAGAGTCCTTTGAAGTCAGCATGAATATTTTTTTCTGACATAAAATCTTGGAACTGAGCTTTTGAAGAATGCATCAGTCTTCCACTGTTTTTCAACATATAATAAGTGTTGCAATCAACATCGACATCAGAAAGACTGCTGCACTTACTTTGACATCCTAATAGTTGAAATTTTGCTAACTGCCAGAATTAGACGTTTGTTAGTGTTGTGCATCTACAGGTGCAAGGGGACATTGTAGGGGACATTGTCAGGCCAGTGAATCAAACTGAGTCATAAAGAACAATCATTCAGTGTCACTGACAAATTCAGCTGCTCACTCCACGAAGCTGAAATCCATGACATAGTTCATTTTTCAGCTGTTGAGCACATTCACATAATGTAGCTCATTCACTGTGTGTTGCCTACTTCACGTATGAATGTGCATTCACTAGAAAAGCCCATGGATACCCTTTGGTTTACAATACAGATATTTTAGTGTGCTACATTCAGCTTATCTGCATAGCTCTAGGACTTGTGTGGCAGTATGCATTAATCAAAAATGGAATGGTTTCCAACTTGAAAAGATACCAAAATACTATTAAGAAAATTTAGTAAGTCTCAGTCATTAAAAAAAGAAAAAAAGAAGGAAAAAAAAGAAATCAGGATTCTTGTATGGGATCTCAGTTGTTGTAAATTTCTTCCAAACCAAAGCTGAAGAAGAAATCTCTTTTCCCCCACCTAGAAAATAAACAGAAAGTAAATTCTAAAAAAATATGTAAACAAATTTATTAGTATAATAGAGATGCTGTTGTAGCAGCAATTGTCTGAGGATATAGGGAAGGTGAGACTGGCAGGTAGAATGAATACTTAATACACTGATATAAGGTATGACATCTACCTGCAAAAGGTTACCTTGATATTGTTTTCTGTTTCTCTTCATCATTAACTTTAACAAATATTTATCTCTAGAGTGAAAAGGTGAATGTCATCTGAAAGAAAATCTGCCATTTTCTGGTTTCAATGCAAGAACACTGTAATTCTATCCCTGTTTTGCAGCTAGATAGGCCTACTGTATTTCCTCAATCTGTCTTCATACCATAATGATAATCAACATATTAAGTGCTGCAAGGGCAGAGTTAGCACTTGGTTGTCTTCACAGTTGGTAGAGGGAAGAAGCTCTTTACATTTTCAGTCACTGAATCCTCCACATTTATAGCAATGATGCAGAACAGATCAGTTTCAGGTGCAAAGAAATCACTCTGGTCTAGTCTCTGGCCAGCTCAAGACCTGCTCTGAAGAAAAAAAAGCCAGAAACACTGTATATGACATTGTAGATCTATAGACCTCACTGTTTTCTCCACATCCCACTATATCTTCTGTCCAAAGCTTTTGATACTGTGAGCAGAAAAGATCTGTGGCAGATTTTGGAACAATTAGGATGTCCTTCCAACTTTCTCAAAATGATCATTTTGCTTCATGAGGATCAGCATGGCCAAGTCAGATATGGCGATGCACTTTCTGAGCCCTTTTTAATAACCAATAGTGTGAAACAAAGCTGTGTTCTTGCACCAACCCTATTCACAATCTTCTTCAGCATGATGCTCCAAAGGGCCACAGCAGATCTTGATGAAGAAAACGGTATCTACATCCGATATTGTACCAATGGAAGCCTATTCAACCTAAGGTGACTGAAGGTCCACACTAAGACTTTAAATCATCTTGTTCTTGAGCTGCTTTGTGCTGACGATGCTGCCCTTGTTGCCCACACAGAAGCAACTCTGCAGCATTTAACATCCTGCTTTGCAGAGGCTGCTGAGCTTTTTGGGCTGGAAGTCGGCTTAAAGAAGACAGAAGTTTTCTACCAACCTGCACCTCAGGAAGTCTTCCTCATTCCCATATCACCATTGGTGAATCAGAGCTCAAGTCAGTCCAGCAGTTTAATTGTCTGGGAAGCATCATCTCTTCGGATGGTAAGATTGACAAAGAGTTAGACAACAGGTTAGCAAAGGCATATAGTGCTTTTGGAAAACTCCATAAAAGAGTTTGGTGTAATAAACACTTGAAGAAAAGTACAAAGATTAGTGTTTATAGAGCCATTGTACTGTCTACTCTTTTATATGGGTCTGAATCATGGCTCATTTACCACCACCACCTGCAACTCTTAGAACACTTCCATCAACGCTGTCTCCGTACAACCTTAAATATCCACTGGACTGATTACATGACTAGCATGTCTGTTCTGGAACAGGCAGCAGTTACGAGTATTGAGCCCATGTTGCTGAGAACACAGCTGCGTTGGGCAGGGCACATCTCCAGGATGGAGGATTACTGTCTCCCCAAGATTGTGCTCTATGGCGAACTTGCCACCGGCTGCCACAAGAGAGGAGCCCCAAAGAGGAGATAAAAGGACTCCCTGAAATAATATCTCAGCTTTGGCCATACTGATCATTATTATTGGTCTACTCTGGCCTCTAATCGGGTGACATGGAGACACACTATCCATAACGCCGCTGCTTCTTTTGAGAATGCACGCAGGATCACTCTCGAGGAGAAAAGACAACGCAAAAAAAGCTGTGTCTTGCCAATACCCCCTAAGGAGACTTTTCGCTGTGCCTTCTGCAACCGGGCTTGTCTATCTCACATTGACCATTTTAGCCACCAGCGTGCTTGTCGCAAGCATGGGTAGAGTACTTCTCAAATCTTTGTTCACTAAGCCTAGTCATGATGATGACTATATCTTCTGCAGTCATAAAACCTTTGCTGACTAACTCTTCTACCTCCAACCCCAAAAAAGAATGGTCAATGCAAATACACACCATCATCCCTGCCAGGCCTTGCTTTCCTTGGGAAGGGAGTAGGATGTGCTATCACAGCTTATTACAAAAGTTCTGGTAGAGTGGATCCTTGCTCTTTGGACCAGAATACATATTTGTCAAAACTTGACAGCTTTTTAGTCAGTAGTATATCATTTTGCATCTTCAAACCTTGATATTGTTCTGATGTGGCCAAAAAGAGCAATACACAGACCTATGTAGAAATCCAAGACAAAAAACAAATTGGAAAAACAACCAAGAAATTAAATTAATTAAAAATTGCAGAAATAAGGAAACAAAGGCACATTTCAGGGCCTTTGTTTTGTCATTCCCTTATGCTGTATGACTAAGCATTCCAGTGGTAAAATGTACAATGTTCTGAACAGTTGCTTCTCAGTAAGAGAAGTGAGCACATAAGCATATTACAGCACAACTGTATGGAAATATCACAAACCATCCATATTCCCTGCAACTTCCTGAGAGATCCTGAAAGACCTAATCAGCTACAGAAATAACCACTTGTGGGCTTGCAAAAAAACTCCCCACATTATTCTGAAGAACAAAGGTATAAAGTCCATTTTACTTGTCAGTAGAAAAATATTCTGCAAATTCTAATATTATAAACTCCCTGTTTACTCCTTTCTCCTGCTTCTTTTACTTTGAATTATGCACCATTTGTCATAGTTTAGTACTGTTTACTGCTGGACTTGTAGTTGGAGACCATGTGAGACACTTTGGGCGTCTCACCAGAGACCTGCGTTAAGGTAACTTAAATTGAGGTGTTCAAAGATACCCATGCCCAGCTAGAATCAGGATGGCAGGGTTTTGCAGGTCATCTCCTCTCACAATGAAAAAAGATATGGAAGCTTCTGAATAGAGGAATTAAACATGTGGAAAAACACATAGCTTACGTGAGAAAAGATGAGATATACTGAGAATCATGCTTGGGGGAATCTGACAGGCTCTATGAAAAAATCCAGCTCTCTACCTGTGGGCTACAGTATTTCTATCAGAACTACAGACTCATGTCTGACTCAGTGCAAGATTAATAAAGATATCCAAAGTATGAAAAACGCCCTCAAGAGGTAGTGACCTCTCCAGTAATGTAGTCTGGAGGGTCAGGAATTCAAGTCCTACAAAGTGAGTTGACATGGGGGATTCAGATCATATCTGTTCAGCTGGAAGGGGAGGCAATGAGCATAAATCTACAACACTACTGACACTGTGCACAACCTCAATGACTGTTCTCAATGTGCCTTCAACAGGAAGGTCGATAGAAAACAAGGTGGTAAAGGCAGCAGCATCAATTAAACTGAGTGTTGCAACAACGCCAAGGGAAGTAAAATTCAGAGAACTGAAGGTGCTCAGGTCAAAAAGGACAGAGCCCCTGGGCTAGAGCCCATTGTCCAGAGGGAATATGGACGTACAACTGCAGGCCCAGTAAAAATGTTTTTCAGTACTTTTTCATATTCAGAGGTGGTGTTATTGGAATAGACAGTAGCAAAGGGGTATCTGTTGTGATCTCTGGCTGATAGACTTCAAAGGTAAGAATAATCAAAAATATGGAGAACAGTGAAGAATACTATTAAAATCCCACAGGTTTATCAAAGGCATATTATATGGGATATCTTTTCTTGATGGGATTGATTTTTCAGACAAAGGAGATACAAGTATTGGTTCTATAAATCTTGTGGTACTTTATTACTTTGGAAACCGCTGGTACAGATTAGCAAAGGCAATGTAAGGCAGAGGAGAGGAGATGAACAGAAGATCAGGCTAGTGAAAAGAGAGCTGTTTCCTGGAGGGAGGTTATGAGCAGAGTGTTTCAAGGTTCAGTCTTGGGATTAATCTTATTTAATGTTTTCAAAAATAAAGTTGATACAAAGTGAGAGTGTGCTATTGAAATGTGCTAAAGACAGTTACATACAAGAGTTTAAATATCATAAGGGGAAAAATTAATGACTTTGCACACTCCCATAATAGAAATGGAATTACGCACAAAAGCTTGAAAGGCAAGAATAATGTACATACAGACCAATAACAAGATTTTCTGCTATAAACTGGAGATACTATGCAAAAGGACAAAAGAAGAAGAGTATTAGTTATTGTCTTGGTTATGATAGGTTACCAATTTGATGAGGCTGTGAAAAGCGTAAATGCAATCCTTAAACATTAGTTTGTCTAGCAGAAATCGAGAAGTATTAATGCCACCACATTAAGCAACAATGACATATCATCTGTACTATTGTGTACAGTAGGAGATACAAGTTCAAGAAAAATGAATGTGAGCTGAAAGAGAGAAACGTGATTGGGAAGGTTATATATAAATAATATATATTAATAATATAGAATATATTAAGAATATACATAAAAAGAATATAAGTGGAGTAATTAGTACAATGTTTTTCTCAGTCTAAAGAAGACAAAGCTGGGGAATATACTGTCTGTGCAGTAGCAAAAGACAGTCAAAGAGAGTAGAAAAATAATGTTTCTGCAACAACAGCAACAAATAAAAATGGCAATAAACTGCCATTATAAAGTGGCAAGGAAATGCATGGGACCTATGATGATTTTGGAGTTCCTACACACTGCAGGTTGTATTTACTTGGTCTATTGTGCCAGTGAATTGCATACGTTCAGTGCAGTTGTGCTGCTTCTACTGGCCCATAAGCTATCAAGTGTGCTTTTTCACACTAGAAAAAGAAAAAAAAACAAGAACAGCATTAGTGCATGTGGTTCACTAAAATGTCAGTGATGACTGATGGGATACATGGACAGAAGGATGTCACTGCTCTCTGACAAGGAGTTGAAACAGAGTCTCCTGTAGGTGGGATGGGGTGAGCTGACGTGAGACACCAGCAAGAGATCCTAAGCAGAGCTCGAAGAATCTTGAGTTTTGATATCACCAGTGACCCTACACAGCAACAAACAGGCTTCCCTCCTTACAGAGTTGTGAAGAACCAATTTCAGAGGCTGACGTTGCCACAGAGCTTGTAGGAGTGGTTGCTGCTGACCGATGAAAGGCCAAGACAGGCATGGCAATGGCAATGGCAGGACAAGGCAGGCAAGTCCAGCTCTTCAATAAGAAAAATATAAAAAGAAGTCAGAATCATAGCAGAAGGAATAATTTAATAGATTGCATTTGTCAGCACTTCCCAACACTGGCCTCATTCTGTACTTTTAGGATTGCTGGGGAAAGTCCTGCTGACTTCACAAAACCCAGAGCTTGTCTGGTGCTGAGTACAGCTGAACACTCACACTCTGATTGCTCATCCCATTCTGATACACTGCAGCTTCTCAGCATATGATATTGCATTTCCCCAGGCTTACTGGGCAGCTTTTGCTGTGCCAATCTGGCAAGTAAGCAAAATACTGAATCTCTGAACATAAACTATGAAAATCAATCTACTGGGGAAAAGTCAAGCCAAGTGAGAGAAAAGGGCAGGAAAAAGCATCTGGAGTGTATTTTAAACTCTGAACTTTAATGTATATAATTATGGCATGCGATACACATGGGACAAATCTCTCAGTGATCTTTCAGGGGAAGTTCCCACTTACATCATATTCCCTGTGCCTGTAAGGTCGTGGAGGCTGTTGCCTTCCCGGAGTTTCCAAGTTTTATATGTCTATGCTATATATACATATATATTTAGGATGATACTTCCCAGGGGAGAGCATCTAGAGGTGGTGGGAAAGTTTATGTATTTCAGTGACCCTGAGAGTTATGTTAGTGGGGGATGTTGACTCTCGACAGGGCTACTCAAGCCTCACATAGGAAGCTAAATTACAGAAACACAGGAAAGCAGGCACTCCTCAAAACCAGCTGGGAAGTAGGGATGGCAGAGGCCTCACTCACACAGCAAGACTCAGGCTATTGTATTTAATAATGTACAGGAAAGAAGCTCTGCCAGAATTAGAAACATGAAAAAAGAGATAATATGTCACTTTTCTAGATAATGGACATCCAGCACCATCGCCAAACTTGGATCAAATCCTATTTTTTTCTCCACTCATGAAAACTCTGGAACATCACGTGTCTTTCTTTTTCTTCCGCCCCTAGCAATGCCCAGTTTTTTCTTTGTACACCAAGTTTAAAACCTCCTCACGCACATCCAGGTACATTGGCTTTAAGTTTGTGTAAATTCTGAAGTTGTTGATTACAACTGGTGGCTATTATTTGATACACCATTGTATAGCTCTGGGTTTGCAACTTTTCTGTTTTCAACCTCAGTGCATTCTGAGCATGTACAAAAATATGGAAGATGGATGTATGTGGGAAGTCATTAAGAAAGCCTGACTGATGTCTCTTGAGGATTTTCATATTCAAAACTGAACAGCTGAGTGCATCTTGCCTCATGCCAGAGTTATTCAGGATGAATTTGCACCCTAAATTTAACTGCAAAGCATTAAGACAAGAAAGTAGTTTTGGGGTACGAATTGTTCTCACAATGTTTTAGAACCATTTCATGAGTTCTGTATACCCTGACTGTATAAATATACAAACCCCTTCCCCAAAGAATATATATATATATATATATGAATGTATATATGCAATATGAGGTTATGAACAGCCCAGTGGCAGACCTGGGGTTACCAGGACATTCTGTTAAACCTTACAGCCTCTCAGTTAGACACCTGAGGCCATGGCCGTGCAGCTGCATAAGTGACTGCCCAGCATGCGGCTTTGAGACCAGTGGGTAAGAAGCCAGTTAAATAATTTGTTTGGGAGTTTTCTGTAGTCTTGCTGGGAAGCTCCAGGGAGAAACTCTGACAAAAAGAGCAAAATTGAAAGTCAGCTGGTGGGGTGAAAAGCTTCCCACTCTTTCACATATTTCTGTGGAAGGGTAAGTGTGTTGAAACCCAGGAAAACTGGAACAAAATGTGAGCTGGCTGTCAGGCTGAGCCTTCAAAAGGGCTGACCACCAGCTGTGCTATAGAGCACCAGTCACCAGAGACACTTTCAGCCAAAGTCTGGGTCTGCCATGCCCCACATGGAACATCCCACAGGAAAGGCCCCAGGAGCAGGAGGTGCTTTCCCCATGAGGTTATCCTGTCAGCCCAGGGAAACTGGTACTCGGGATAGTTCCTGCACTCAGTCACAGCTTTTGGATCACAATCCAGCCCCCTCTTCTCTTCTACCCACAGATCCAATATGATACAAATGTGTGTAAAAGAAGCACTGAAGAATTGTTTCGAGGATGTGCCAATGTGCTACAGAGTCAGATGCTAGGACTATCATTATCTCTCTCACAGATGTCCTGTGATGGAATATGGCCAGTGGGGTTGTGGGCCAGATTGTCTCAGTAGGGTTTACAGGATGTGGCTCCTTATCATCACACCCATAGCAGTATAAATTACTGTCACATCCTCAGGATGACCTGACTGAGTCATTCTGAGGCTCTCCTAGGATTCCAGCTTCATTTTCAGTCTTGAATAGACAATCTAGATTGTAACAACATTGTTTTAAAAAAATATATGTGAGAAGTCTGCATGTTTGTTTAGTTAATGACCCATGAGAATTCAATCTCTGGGATGCATAACTTCTAATATCATTGTGTTTCTACATTTAGTGAGGTGGCTGTCACACTAAAGACAGTTAAGCTGAAATGTCTGTTCAGTTAAGACTGGTAGCCAGCCAGCTGGGCAGATAATCTTCTGATGTTCCACACTTTCAGGAGAAATCCTGCAGTCCAAAGGGTCTACCTGCAAAGCCCAGCACTGTTTCAAAACACTTGTGCAACCTCAGTTACTTCAATCAGTCTGGCTGCATTAAAGGATATTTCTTTTGCCCAGGTTAATTTACCTCACTGTGCACTTCACAATTATCTCCCATTCCAATGTCTTAATCAAAGTTGGGAAATCAGGCCTTGCAGCAAAGCTAAAAAAATTTTGAATCTGAATTTTACAGATGGGAAAATAAAGGTTATCTGTGTCAAAAGTCAAGATTGCTGCAGAGTCTCGTTATCAGATCACAGGTTATACTTTTTCTCTGCTTTTAAAAATGCAAATGAAGTCCTACAGGCACATAAAAAAAAGGAGGAGGGACAATTTAGACTGAACAGGCATGAACAGATGTATTTCAGAAGTCAGACTTCTAGGTAAATAGTATGAGATTCCTATTGCCACAATAGCAAGAGCAAAGAGATGGAAAAACCAGCTTATCAAGGTTTGAGAAGAGGAACCAAAGCGAATTTTTTACCAAAAAGATACAATAGTACTCTGATCTAAGACATGCAATGCTTAGGCTTGGGCATGTGACCGTGTGTTGATGTGTTTGTATATGTACTCTTCATTCATAAAACATGAGCCATCTGCTATACGTCTTGAAAGATAAGAACAGATTCTCCTTCCCCAATGTTCTATAGCTGATGGAATTGGCTTGGGACATCTTTTGAATAACAAAAGTTGTTAATTATTTGCTAGTTTTAGTGTGTGTTTAACACAGCAAAGACAAACTCCGTGAATTCCTGTGTGGTTTTACTTGCTTAGCTTCTGCACTCCCTCCATTGTGCATGATTGTACTGCAGTATAAAGCAACATCCTGTGGCACATAATAAGTGTATAAAGATGACATTTACTAACAGTACCCACTCAGACAATGAGATAAAGGAAGAACTGAACCCTGTTTGCAAAAAGAAAGGCACTATTAATAGAAACAAGGTGTGTATCAGGACTTGTTTCCTTGATTGCTGATAATTTGTGGGGCTCTGGAGTGTGGCAAGCTCCTGCTGGGGCCAAGCATGCACCACTCCCAAACCTATGCACAGTGGTGTGCTACCTCCAAAAACTAGTCACCGATAAAAGTCAGTTCTCCATTCCTACAAAACCTTCCTCTTCCGGGTGAGTCTAGGGCTTCACTGTGCTCTTCATACACACTCTCCTTCTTCCTTTTGCTAGTCCTGTGGTACACATCCGTCCATGATGTTCCTTGGCCGCGAGCATACAGCCAGTAGAACACTCATACATTTGTCCTGTTACAAGCCCTCTTTCTTTTTGCCATTCCTTCCTGTTTAAGGTCTCCAGCTGCCAGGCATTCCTGGTTTTTGGCTGCTCAGCTGCTTTCCAGAATTGCTGCCCATAGTGTTGTTCCTCACAGCACTGTGGCATCATATCCTGGACAAATACTGGTGCAAGACTGTTTCCCATTTGAGTAATGCTTTTGTTCAAGCAGGAAGAATGATTCCTTTCTGCCATCCCTACAGGCTCTCCTCCAGTGACAAACCTGAAGTTTTACAGTATTTGCTACAGTGATGGATTTTCAAGTAGTCACCATCAAGTAACGTAAATCAATATGGCTTTACTGGCTTCAGAAAAGCCATACTGATTTACTTCAACCAATGATGCATCCTTGTCTGTCTGCCATAACAGAACACTTCTCTCAGAAGCAAATTAAATATAGTAGGATTTCAGATGGTTGGGTGACTCCTTGAATTCCATCTTTTATTCCTCTTCCTTTTTGCCATTATCCTTGCATTCCTTATAAGGTTTTCTGCTTGACTTAATGCATTTATGATTCAGGGTTGGTAAAAACTGTCTTAACTTTGACACATAACACATACCATATCTGTAACTTCTACACTTCTATTAGTCAGGCAAAAAAATTAGCTTTGGAGCCAGTGGTTTCCCACTGCCTATCCCTAAGGAGTCTGGAGATAAGACTTCCTCTCCAGTTCCACCCACTGGGAAGTCATTAGCACAGCTTCCTTACAGACATGAAGTGCTGTTCCCGGGCACTGTCTCTGTTCCTGGCTTGCCTTGGTATCATGGAATTATGATTATTTTTTTTCCCATTGGTACTTCGTTCTCAAACAAGCTCACAGTTTGCTGTGGTATGCTAGAGTAACACATCCTAGTCTTGAGTATAATTGGATCTATATTAAGATTGATTCTTTAAGGCTTTCTCAAAATTTTACACCATACAGTGCCTCTATTTCTCCCATTTGGTGACAAAGCTCTGAGAAATATCAAAGAGCTGAGAAACCTATCTATCCTTAAGTTGCTATCTGTTTCCTTTTTGAACACTGGCAAAGAAAAGTCCAGTCAAGTGCCAGAGCTGGTCCATTGTTAATTTTCAATTCAATTAAGGACATAGGAAAAAGTATTTGTACTCGGCAGTTGCTGCCTGAAGGTCCTGGTTAAAATAATCACCCTCAGGAGTCATTCAGGTAAGCAAAGGGCAGAAATTTTGGCTGTCAAAAACCTTCCCTTGTTTTCCCTCCTCCTACCTGTCTGCTCTTTATTCCTCCAGTTGTCCTCTGGCTTATTCTGCTAAACATATTCCCAACCTTCCCGTCCCTGAGTGGGGGTTTCAGCAGCACCTCTGCAAGAAAGTCATCCTCACTCTCTCCAATCTTCTCCATTCAAGGGCCAGGTCAGTCTGAATACTTCATCTTAGGTTAAGTATTCAAAAAGAGGCTGGACACAAAAACTCCACAAGCCTTCTTAGGAGCCTGAGCTGTGTTTGCAGCCAGGGTGCAGGCAGTGACCCTCTCCCTGACCCTGAGGGAGCAATGAGGGTGAAGATTTCATGGGGTACCAGGCAGGGTTAAGTGCAGACCAGCTTAAAATCAGAGCCCATCCAAATTTTTTTGTGCTTAAATATGTTATTCACACATACCTAGAGCTCTAAACAGATTAATAATTAACTAGTATTAGACAGGCAGTGATGATCCACAGAAAGCTTCATAGAGCTATTTATTCTAGAAAAATAACAATGGTTGGACATGATGATCTTAAAGGTCTTTTCCAACCTTAATGGTTCTATGATTCTATGATTCTTTGGAAGCTGCTAAGGCAGGACAGCCCCCATGCCCTTGCCAGTTGGTGCCAGGTTTGGATATCCTGGAACTACCTTCGTCTAGCTGTATGTTTTTCAAAAGGGTCTTCTTTTTCTAGGGGCAGGTTTTGACAATATGCTGTAGTACTATTATTTCCAGTCCTTACCTTCCCATAGAAATATCATAATCCCTTCCACACTCTTACCCTTAGCTCAAATAGGCCATGTGACAAAATATTTTTAGCTATGTCTCTATGAAATCTCAAGACTACTGTTCAAAAATTTAGCTCCCATCTGGTTTTCTGTGCAGTGGATATTGATGTGCCTGACAGGCAGTGGTTTCATTACACAAGTAAGCTTTCTATAAATATTATTTTTAACAGTGGTAAGAGAGAGAGAATTCAGAGCAAACTGGGAAGCTATGCCACGTGGCTCTAAATCTTGTTCTGAATTTCAGTTTTCCATGAATATTTGGAGAGCAGGCTTCAATTCTGCGGCAGGAAAGCAAGTTAAAAAAGTAAACTGCAAAGAAGGATCGAGTGACTCACATGAACCACAGGGCTCCTCAGATCCCGTTTTCAGCTGGGACTCCACTCTCATTTCACATTCATATCCCATAGAACCACATTCCAACAAAGGCATTCTTATCTGATAGAAGCCTTCCTTTCTGACATACTTTTTCTTTGCCTATCAGCAACATTGCCCAATTATCTTCTTCTCTTTTTCCAAGAACAAGTCCCAGTAACTTAGCATGTATATGCAGGGATATATATATATATTCAGCCTGAAATGTTTATTTGGACAGGGAAAGAAAGCCTGCAATGAGGAGTAGGTTCTGAGGTGGTGCCATGTTTTTGTAGAGGAGATAATTCAGCTGGTCATACTTACCCATTGCTACAGCAAACTATTTGTACCTATTCTTGAAGAAATATATTTTTGTACATTTCTTTACTACATTTTTTCAGAACTGAGTTTTCTAGCTTCCATATGAGGATGTCAAGTGTAATAATTCCACAAAAGTCAAGAGATGACAGGTACTGATTCTCTCCTACCAGCCAGCCCTGTCAGAAGACATTAGATTGTTTTCACATGAATTGTTCTTGACAATTTTACCTTAATTGTAACTTCCAGCTGCTCAATAACAGCTTTAGTAATCCTTCCAGTCATTTTTAGGAACTGAGGTTAAGCTGACTAGTTCCATCTTTTTCTTTTGAAAATTAAGTGCAAAATTTGCCCACTACTGATTTTCCAAAGCCTCAATATTTTTCCAGAAGCTCTCACCTATACCACCAGCAGCTCCTGAACTGCTGGTGGTCTTTAAATACACTGTGGTGAACTTCATCAGATACCAGGAAGTTGGAACCATCTATCTTATATACACATTCTCTGTCCCTTTGTTGTTATCCCTCCTATTTTCAAAAAGGGCAAAAGGAGGATTCATGAAACTACAGGCCAATGGGCCTTATCTCAGTCCCTTGTAAGATGATGGAACAAACAATGCTGGAAGTCATTTCTAGGCACATGAAGGACAAGAAGGAAATTAGGAGTAGTTATCATGAAATCACAAAGGCAAGTCACACTTGACAACTAGACAACCATTTATGATGAAATTACCTTCTTGGTAGATGAGGGGAGATCGGTGAATATTTTCTTCCTTGACTTCAGTAAAGCTTCTGACACTGTCTGTAATAACCTCCTCACAGACAAACTATTGAAGTATGGGCTGGGTGAAAGGTGAAGTGGATTGAAAACTGGAGTAACAGGCCTAGAGCACTGTGATCAGTGGTATCAAGTCTAGTTAGAGGCCTTTAGCAGTGTACCCCAGGGATCAATACTGGGTTAAATATTGTTCAACCTTTTAATTACTGTAGAGTAATGATGGTGTAGACTACTGATGGTGTAGAGTGCACCCTCAGCAAGTTTGTCCAGAATACAAAACTGGGAGGAGTGGTTAATATAGTGATCTAGCCAGAAGGATCTCAACAGGCTGGAGAAACGGGCCTGCAGGAGCCTCATCAAGTTCAACAAGAGGTAGTGTGAAGTCCTGTAGCTGGGAAAGAACAATTCCAGGCTCCAGCTCATGCTGGAAGTCAAGCTGGAAAGCAGATTTGCAGAAAAGGACCCGAAGGTCCTGGTGAACACTAAGTTGAACAAGATCCAGCAATATACCCTTGTGGTAAAGAAGGCAAATAGTATCCTGGGCCACAGTAGGAGTATTGCTGACAGAACGAGGAGGATGATCCCTTTTTTCTATTCAGCAGTGTTGAGGCCACATCTGAAGTACTGTGTCCAGTTCTGAGATCCCCAAAATAAGAGAGACACGGTCATATTGGAGAGACTACAACGTTGTTAAGCCGAGTGTCAGATTCTGTTATAACAGTTGCCTCATTACTTGAAAACATTTGCATTTTTTAGGAAAGAAACCAAAATTATCAACAAACAAAACCTATATAGCATATTTTAAGAGCTCTTTTAATTGTATAGGTGTCATGAATTCCATTGTACTTTGTAAGACTGGTGTGTTTTCTGAAAATTTTTCTTGCATGCATCAGGACAAGAGCATTACATAAATCTGAGGCCAGGCATAGAAATAACCATAACCTAGTTCAACTCTGAAAGCCCTAGAAATTTGAAGTTTAAGCACAGAAAGGCAGGAAGACAGTAATGGTCCAGTCCCATCCAGTTTGAAACCACTGGGATGGTTTGTGTCTTTCAGCTTTAGGGACACCCAGTAGATAGAACTGTTGCATACAGCTCCAGGCTGTTGAGATGCACAGACTCATGCTCTCAATTAGACTCAATTGCAGCTGCACACAGTAGCAATATGGTAATGTCCAGCTGTATGTGAAAATGGACCATTACGTAAATATGCACAGAAGAGTTTAAAACAGATATCCCATTTAAAATGGTGCCTGCTTGGCAATATGGTCATCTTGGAACGAAAGCAAGGAGAGGATTCGCTGACTGGAAGCACTGCTCAAATCCCCAGCACCAGCTTGTCTCCTTAATTTGTTTTGTTTCAATAGCCGAGAGTACAGCCAGGAGCTTCAACAGGCAGAAGCTCACCAAGTCTTTGCTGAGACATCTCTTTAAAGGTGATTCTCCAAAATATGAGGGTGAAAAACACTAAGTGGTGCAGGAGATTATTGTTAAATTGTAGTCAGCTTCTACCACTCTAGAAACATTCAACACTTGCAAGTGCTTTGCTCAGACTTTTACTGTAAAAGCTTTTCTTTCTTACTTCTCCTTCCTGCCTAAATATCCTCAGGCTCTTGAGTGACTGAAACCCACTAAAAAAGACAGATGGCTTTTTGATAATATCTAATGGAATATGTAATCTCAAATTCCCTCCCATGCTGAACCCTGTGACCCAGAATGAATATGTGCAAATTTCAGAATTCTAGTTGAATAATTAAATGGAAACCTAACAAAGTAATTGAGCTGTTTTATTACAAATTTACACAGAAAGCTACTAGGATTGGAGTAAAATTGAAGATTTTACGTGGTCAATGACTTTGGCACAGAATCATGCATAGAATATATAAAAAATATATTCTAGTTTTTAAGACAAAACTACATGTGAGGTAGCCTCCTTCCCAAAATAGTTAACTAATTGCATAGATTAGCAGGGTCATTGCGATACTCAAATGCATTATGGTCTATTCTTTCAAGTGCAATTATGAACATTCAATTTAAGAACCAGTCTAAATGGGCACATTTCACTCCATTATTTCAATCTAGCTAAGAGTAAATCAGTGAATAAATCAACATTTCACCATTATCTCATTGTTATGGGATTAACAGGTAGCTTATATTACCAAGCAGTTCTTTATAGACTCGTGCTCTACCGTAATAAGCCATGTTCTGGTTAAGCTCCTAGTGTGCTTTTACACTATTTTATATTTCTGCATGTTCTTACGTGCTTTTAAAAAGTGACAGTGATTGAAGAGGATATTGTATATGGCCCAGATTAAGTCTGTAATGCTCTCACTGTTCTACACAGCATCGTTGTTGGCTTCTTCAAGCTCCTCTTTACAGTGTTTCTCTTCTGCATGACAAATTGGGCCTACTGGCTGTATTTGCAAGCCTTACAAGCCTTTCAGACCTCAAAATATGACTAGGAGGTATTAACAACAATAAAAGCTTAAAGCCCCAAACACTGACTTCCTGAGCTAGAAAAATGAATTCTCTGTCTGCTAAGAATAAAAATGCTTTTCCCTTTAGGTAGATCAGCTCATGGAAGGAGACACAAAACAATTACCCAGCATGTTCCACGTGTGTAAGCATCTGACAGCATGCTGTAGGCAGGCTCCAACCTGTCACATACAATACTGTAAGGATTCAAGTACAGTCACTGGAACGTTTATGGATGTCTTAATATCTACTTAATAATGTCAAAGTGTTCGTCATCTCAGCAAAGAGGCCTCTTGCACAGAAGCCAAGTAAGCTAACAAGAGTTAGAGGAGCAGAGAGCATTATTTGGGGTTTCGTTCTGTGTTTTGCCCCAACTTCCTCATAAAAATTACTGCCTCCACATAAGGTGTTTCCATCAAAATGAGATCAAGATATATAAAAGGCAAAGGGAAAACTCTAGTGAAACCACAAGATGAGCTGCCTAATTATTTCAATCCACAGCTGATGGACCACTAGACGTAATGAATAGATTACTAACTGTTAACAGCTGTCTCAAGTTTCAGGCAGAGATGGCCATATTTATCCCATAAACAGACCAGGAGGCAGCTGGAACTTCGTAATAAGATTATTCTGTGTCTACAATATTAGCGAGGCAAAGGACAAATAGACTTACTTTTTCTGGATGGAACCATATCAGGCCAGTGCAGTAAATATAAACCCCTCCAACATGATGTCGGAAACACCAGTAAATAAAGGTCCATATGCGCATCTCAGAACATAAACCTATGTCATCTAATGTCCTTGGAAACTATGTTAGTGAAAACAAACAACCTCTGCAACCCAGGTTAAATTCACATACACAAAAACAGGACTATCTAGTTGCCAGTATCAGTGTTTCACAAAATAGTCATCCCATCTTCAATCCTTCTGTCTTTACCCTAAAGAAGTATCTTCAGAGCCCTATCAGAACACAGCCCCAGAAACAACTATTTGTGATTCAGTTAAATATTAAAAGTTGTAGATTCAAGTATAATGCTTGTTTACAACAGTTCAAACTCTGGATAGTCCTTCCACAGAAGTTTATCGACAAATTTCTGTGTTTTACACTGAATAGTTGTTGGATGCAGATGGGCATCACACTTCAACTGCTGATCTGAACCGAGAGAGCAACCACTTGAACTGCATTTTCTACAGGCCTAGGTTCTGGGGGGAGTGACTGGGCTGGGACCAGGACATCTGTGGACCTCTTTCAGGCTCAAGGGTGAGATAGGTATCAAGTAGCTTAGCTCTTTCTAGTAGTGGGCAGAAACAAACGCAACCAGAGGCACATCTTAAGAGGCCTTGGGAACTTCAGAAGAAAAAAACCCAAAGTGCTCATGGGGTTTAAGCACCTTCAAGGCTTACTGAAGTCCAGCTCCAACAGAGGAACCAAATCACACTCACATCCAAGACTTGGAGGCAGTTATTGGATTGTGTGCAAAACTGCCCAGTCTTGCAGCTATACTATGTGGAAGCTGATCACAACAGTATCACAAAAGTACTTCTGACAAATAATGTAGACAGATCCTAGAAGATGTTATCCACGTGGTGGTGGTCCCAGCTTCAGACAATGTCTGAAAATCCTACATATCTGTCTTCTTGTACAAGGTGACTACTTCATGTATTTCTTTGTCTCCTGTTTTACACTGTATTATTCTGTCACTTTAGGAGCAAGGACATTGAATTGTCAGCTCTTTATCTAAGTTTCTGTGTTGTACCATGGAGGGAAAACTGAGGGTGTTCTTTCAGCAACATAATGAAGTGTTATGAAAGTGGATACTTTCAGAATAGAAACTATTTTGAGGAAAGATTTGCATATTCTAGTTTGGAAAGCACTTAGCATATTTGTGTTGACAGTGGAGAGATCAATAAATAAATAGAAATGAAATATAAAAAGAATATAAAATACTGAAATAATAGAAATAAGAATATGCTGATAGCTAAGTATTGCTTTTACAGATGGAGTAGAGAACTAGTTCTCCCAGACAACAAGCTAATTCTTGCTTTTCTGAAACAATATAAAGAAACAGATTGTAACAGTTTAGAAACAGCTACTGTGTTTAAAGATTACTAGAGCAAGGAGAATACTAATTCAGAAGTCAAACCTTTGGGGCTTGTATTATCAAAAATTAGCGAAAGTAAATGATGCCATGACTAAAATATACTGGAGAGATTTGTTGGAGCCAAACTGACCAAGTACGCTGCCTTGCCTGCTCTGTACTGCATAATTAACTATCTTATTAACTAGACAATTGATTCACTGCTTTATTGATTAATTGTTGCATTCATTCTCTCTTTCTTCTTTTTGTTTTACTGCCAACTTTATCAGTTTAATTGCACAACTTTCTCCCTAAGTGATTCATTCCCTAATCAACTCTCTCCGTTCGCTGCTGAGCCTGTTTCTCACCCAGTTCACTGCTCAGCTGAATCCCAAGCCTTCACCTGCCTGATCTTCTTGGCATTTGTGACAAGTTGTGGGGCCCCTCAGGGTTCAGACAACAGGTTCTGTTTGATATTTGGGATGTTAAGAGATTTGGTATTTATTTTACGTGTGCTGGAAGAAAAACCACATTTTACATAAGCAGGCTTTTGGTGTTCTGATAGTGAACTGGAGCTATGAAAAGTCATGGTAAAGGCTCTGTAAAAAGTCAGTGTTTCTCTCTTTCTATGGATGCCTCTTTTAGACAGTAGACTTGACTACATGACAACTGACTGCTACCATACTGCCCGAGGTAAAACTGCTTTTCAAATCTTAATTACAGAAGACAAGCAAATCTGGTTATTGTAAATCTCAGGGAGGATTTCTCAGCAATTTTGACTGCCTGATCAGCCTGGCTAGCTGATCAGATGAAAAGGGCAGCAAAAGCGGCTTAAAAATTAAATGAGGTTGCTTAGGATCTTGTCCCTTTCAAGTGTTGAATACCTCCACAGAGGAAGGATCCACCACTTCTCTGGGCAGCCTGTTTCCATGCTTGACTATCCTTTTTTGGAAGATATTTTCCTCTATCTACAGCCAGCATTTCCTTTGGTGCAGCTCGTTGTTTCCTGTTCACCTTTTGCTATGAACTTCTCAGGGGAAGCAGGCTGCTCCATCTTCTCCACAGTTCCCATTCTAGTAGCAGAGGATGGCAGTTAGATCCTGCTCACCCTTCTCCTGTACGACAGAGGCTCCAACAATATGACAGCAAAATGAGAAACTGCCAGATGCTGAGAACAAGGGAAGGGAAAAGTGGCTGGACAATCCCAACCTGGAGCTAAACTAATAAACCAACCCAAGAAACTGATAGATAACATATACAGGGAAAGTGATGTCTTGGGAACTCTTCTTGGATGAAAAACATCAGAGGACAGTGAGAATAAAAAAGATTCCCAGACTTACAAGTGTCACTCAGAAAGGTTGGAATTCCTAAATAACTGTCTAAAATCACCAAAACCAGCGTCAGTGAGGAAAAAGTAAACATAAGTGGGTTGCTTATTTTGGAGAGGCAAACAAAAAAGGTAAATCAAATGGTATAATTGGGAAGCTCATGGATGTCCATCAAAGCAGCTTTGCCCAGAGGGTGACAACAATCTGTTTTCCTATTCATATCACATCACCAACTTTCCTCTGTGTTCAGGGAGACCTGGAAGATTTCTCTGACTGTCAACAAGAGGAAGCCCCAGAAGGGATGGAGGATCGACAAAACCTCTCTCCAACATACTCCTCTTGAGGTGCAGGACTTCCTTCTTTTCCCTTTACTATTTGTTGTCACCAATTTTCTATTCTTTCAGCTTCTCCTACTCCACTCCACCATATCTTCAGTCCTTCAATTTTGCTTGATTTTCTACCTATCCTCTCATATTTCTCCTCTTCTTTCTAGGTAAATCAGATGACAGTGCAAGCTATAACATGTAACGCTTTTCCATCCTCTGGTCTACTATAGTTAATACTTCCTGCTTTCAAAAGGATAGCTTAAACCACTAGATCTTTGTTAGCTTCCTTTCTTTAAAAAGTGAGTGTTAGGCAGTCACGTTACATGTCTGCCAGTTTTCCCTAACATTTCTTGAACTAATTTGGCTTTTCAACTGGATGTGGAGCTGAGGATGATTGAGTTCCTATAGGTTCTGAGAATGCTCAGGACCAGACAAAAAAAGGACACCAGTTAGTGCTGCTCCCGGCAGAAAGAACAGACTACATTCACACATTATGTATTGTCTGGCAGCAGCTGGCAGGCTAAGCCACAGGCACTCTGCTCCAGGCTGGTGTCAGTGTTTGCTTGTTCTTGCCAAGCAGAAGCACCATAGGAGACATGAGAGAGAGCTGGAGCACTGCAGAGGGATAACTTATACAAAACGGGACACAAATCTGTAGGAAATTCTGCTCGGGGAAATGCATACCTTTTAAATACATGAAAAGCTGCCCAAAATAAAAGTCGCATGAAATATTTCCACTCAGGATTTGACAAACAACAGGTTGGAACTATTTACCTAGAATCAGATTTGTGATTAAAATCAAGCTTATGCTGTTTCAAATTCATAATAGAGCTTCTTTTAAATTTAGTTAAAAATTAAATCTAAAATACCTTTAAACAGCACTATTGCTGATCAGGTACTTTGTCTTAATATAAGAAAATAGCTACAGGCAAGAGCCGCATTTGGAATTAAACATGTAAGTTTATTTATAAAATAAAGACTGTTTTATTTTTTAAAAGAACTTTAAGTGGCAAAAACTTAACAAGAATACAGTTTCATTGTAAAGTGCCAGGAAACAAAACCTGCTTAGACTGATTTCAATGTACTAAATCAATGCAGATCATTTTATTTCAAAAAGGCAGCCAAGATCTAGACCAAGCTGGTTTCCTACATTCATATCTAAACATCCTATGGAAGGAGTCTCAGTGACTTTGCCTCAGGCACATGATGTGACTTTTGGGGATGGTCCTGTGCAGGGCTAAGGGTTGGACTTGTGGGCGCCTTCCAACTCAGCATATTCTGTGATTCTGTGACTTCTGTGTTCAAGCCCCACAGACACAGGACATAGCCACAAATACTAGAGTAGGCCCAGCAGTGTTGGGCTAATTTCTCAGCTTTCCTAGGTGAAGGAGATGTAGCACACTTAGAGCTCACTCTCTTTGCAAGCACTTACCTTCCAGCATTTTGCACAAATACATGGTTTTCTCATGGTAAGGATGCTGGTGAAACCCTGTCATGGACCCATGCTTTCTCTTTCAGCAGCACTTGTAAAACTTTTAAACTGGAGACCTCTGGAAGAAGAGTAATTTCTCTGAGAAATGTGAAATTTTAGGGGGTGTTAGGAAACAAACTGAAAAGGCAGCCACAGGTCTGACACATCTGAAATTTAAGATAGTACAATGTGAACATTTATAAACATTTCAACTTACAAATGGTTTCATCAGTAAATCAAATTTAACTCTTTTACATATCTTTTTTCATCTGCTTTCACTGTATTCACACCTTAACCTTCCAGGCTCTTTTGAGTTCTCTGCCACCATCTCCCTGCCCACCCTCAGCAAAACTCCCCACACCATCTCCCCCAGCCTCTCTCTCAGCATGCTGCTTCATCTTTAGCTCTTGCTACCAACTTCAATTTTGGAAATTCAGTAAATTAAGATTTTTAGAAATAAAATAGATGAGAGCACGTCTGCAACAGCATCTGTGTAGTGTCTGTGACACTTGACATTCATCACCACCTCTGCTCTCCAGGTACACACAGGTTTGCCTGAGAATATGTCTTGTGTCCAAAAACATTGACATAAGTACAATTTTCACCAGTTGCAAGAGTCAGGAAGTTCAGCATAGAAATCAATCAACAAACACCATGAAACACGTGATCAAAGCCTGAGAAACAATGCAACTGAACTTGTCTTCTGAACAGTAATGACTATGCCTTGGTCTTCCTTTCAGTAGTCTTCACTGTTTTATGAGGAACATTTTCAAATCCTAGAAAAGGAACTAAGATCCAGCAACCTCCGCATGCTTTCCTCCCAGTGGGGATTTGTCAAAATTCCCCCCCATGCAGGAGAAGCACATCCACCCACAAACCTGGCACAAGAGGACCTTCCCAGCCCAGCAGGTCTCAGCACTCCTGCAACCACGGCTCTCATCCAGGTGGGTATATGGAAAATAAAAGTGGCTCCAATGTTTTCTTTGTTAGTAGCAAAAGAAATGAGTAGCAAGTAATTTTAAAGACCTTTCTCTTTCGCTTATCTATGCCTTTTGTGAAAACAAAACAGTCACTGGACAAGATGTTTATGAGCAAGTCATAGCACATCACAGTCTGTCCAACTTCTGTGGGAAAACTGAGTAAATACGTATGTAACTAATCTTTTGTCTTCCGTGGGATTGGTTGATTACTGGAACAAGTAGGAAAAAAAACCCCACCATAATTTCTGGGCCAAGCAATTTTATTTGGTATATATTCTTTTCCAAACAGAAAAAGTATTGTTTCTCTAAAATTAAGGACAGATTGAATGTTGTGTGAGGTCTAAACTGGGCTGCATGTTCAATCATTTGCTTGATTAGGGAAAAAGAGCAATGGGCCTTCTCTGACTAAGGTGCACCTGGCTTTTTTTTTTTTTTTAGTCTCCAGCTCTTCACAAAGCATGCTTCTGTTCAAAAAGAGATATTTTCATAAGCAAGCTTTTGTGTACAGCAGCACTTCAACTGTATTTCAGAAATTAAGAATCATCCATCTGAGGTCCGCTTTAATGACCAATTTCCCTACCATAGAGTTTAAAGTACGAGGACTGGCAGAGCCAAGCTTTCAGTTGCCATGCAACACCACTGTCGCAGGTTTCCCTTCATCTTTTAGTGCTTTTACTCTGGCTCTGTTCTTCATGGATGAAAGTTACGCAATGCTTTCTAGATACTTAACAGCAGATGTATTAAATTTCTAATCTGATACAAAACAGACTGCAATTTTCTACTGAAAAAGTCACATCAATGAATTTAATAATGTTTTAAATTATAGTCTTTGATAACAGAGTATCTAGTTTTCAAATTTACATTATGCTGATTTTCCTATCATATGAATCAGTGGCAACTCCCTTTTGTCTATGTCTTCTTTTAAGTACCTGTGGGATTTTGTGGGGAGAAAGATCTCATCCAGAACTTTGCAAAGCCAGCTGTCCACACACTAGTTGGAGGCAAACACAAAGCATTTGCTCATCGGGAGGTGGAGATGGGCACCATGACTCCTGTGATGGTAGCTAGCTGCTAATTACCTCGTCCTCTTTGTGCTGACCAAACTGCAGAAAAAAAAAGCTGACACCTCTCCATCTGAGCTGCCATTACATTCAAGAGTTTTTGTTATCAACTTGAATCAGATTTGAAGCAAAGAAGTAGACATAAATGATTTTACATTTCCCAATGAGAGTCTGAGTCAGAGTTGTCTATGCTGTTGCCTTTTTCAGAGAATATCTTGTATTTCGTAGAAAAGTAATTTAGTATTATCAGTGGACTGTAACCGAAACTTAGAGCAATCTAGACATACTAATGGAGCTACTCATACAGGCAGGGCTCCAGAGTAGTTCTGAATTGGCATAGACAGCCATTTCTAAGCACAACAGGCACCAGCCATCCAGAAAACAGTGCTGTCACATACATAAAGATGATTTTGCTTTCTTTTTCCTACATGGTTGAATACACAGGTTCTCTTGTTTCTGAAATCTGTTTTGGAAATGTAAGAGTGTAATTATATAAATTAGCAGAATAACTTAGATTTCACATAGACTACAACTGATTGCAAATTTTGTCTCTTTGCTATGATGATGAATATTCATAACTTTTGTTCTGCTGTTTGAGTATTAGAATTACATAATAGTGTTTTTTACAATAAAATAGTGTTTTGAAAATAGACTATTTAGGTATCTAAATTATGTTCAAAAATAATCTAGAAATATGCTGCCTGTATACTTATTTTTGTCAGCTGTTGACCTGAAATTTATAACAAGTATTACCATGTGATACATTTGTATGGATTCACTGAATCTCTTTCAACACAAATGTTAGGCTTTGTGAGGCATAAAGCTTAATAGGTGAAAGCATTTTCTAAAGGCAGTATCACTTTAATATAGTTGTCATTTTATAAAGTGGATTTTGCTTTTTCTCACTGAAAACTTTATCCTGCTGCAGAGGAAAGTGCAGATGAGTCAAGAAAACAAGATAATTTTCATTATATTCAGAGTCTTTAAGTGAAAGCTAATGTGTTCTCCAGTTCCGAGAAACCTCATGTAAATCTTCCGTACAGACTCTCATATGAGTAGTCCTGTTTTTTAACAAGCAGCTTCTCCTCCTTCTCCCTTGCTTTTTACTGGTCCAGGCTGCATCAGTCCCAGAAGTATTGATAGGAGCTCCCTGTGCCCATCAGTCTCACACATTTCTCATTCTTGTCCTTAGGTTCCTGTGCAGAAGAAATGCATGGGGATCAGAAAGGAGCCCTGCTCATCCCATGGCATCCCTGTACTTCTAGCTCTGACTTCAGACCTGGCCTTTTTTGATTAAAAGCCAAGTAAACTACTTTCAAAGCAATTCAAGCTGGTCTTCTTAGCATTTTGTGTCCTTTATTTTTTCCTCACCACTGTTACTATTTTTTTGGCATTCTTTTGGTCATAGCAAGGCTTCTTAAAAGATAGAGACCTTTATTCAGCATGTAGGAAAGTTTTTCTCTTTGTTAATGTGCCATTAATGTTTTGCTGATGAATCACCAACTCCATGAATTACATAACCTTTATGTAAGTTTAGGAATCATAGAATCACAGAATGGTTTGGGTTGGAAGGGACCTTAAAGATCACCCAGTTCCATCTACTGCCATGGGCAGGGATACCTTCCACTAGACCAGGTTGCTCAAAACCCCATCCAACCTGGTCTTGAACACTTCCAGGGGTGGGGCATTTACACCTTCTCTGGGCAACCTGTTTCAGTGTCTCACCACCCTACCAGGAAAAAATTTATTCTTAATATCTAATCTAAATCTACTCTCTTTCAGTTTAAAGCCATTCCCTCCTGTCCTATCACTACATGCCCTGGTAAAAAGTCCCTCTCCATCTCTCATCGACCCCCTTTAGGTACTGGAAGGCAGCTAGAAGGTCCCCCCAGAACCTTCTCTTCTCCAGCTGAACAACCCCAACTCTCTCAGCCTGTCTTCACAGGAGAGGTGCTCCAGCCCTCTGATCATCTTTGTGAGTCTCCTTTGGACTCACTCCAACAGGTCCACATCCTTCTTGTGCTGGGGACCTCAGAGCTGGACGCAGTACTCCAGGTGGGTTCTCCATCATCTACGAACAGTCCTGGCTCACAGGGGAGGTCCCAGATGATGGAAATTGACGAATGTCACGCCCATCCATAAAAAGGGCTGCAAGGAGGGCCCAGGAAACTCCAGGCCCATCAGCCTGACCTCAGTGTCTGGCAAGGTTATGGAGCAGATCATCCCAAGTGCAATCACACAACATCTACAGGATAGACAAGGGATCAGATCCAGCCAGCACAGGTTTAGGAAGGGCAGGTCCTGTCTGACCAACCTGATCTCCTTTTAAGATCAGGTCACCCGCCTGGTGGATGAGGGGGAGGCTGTGGATGTGGTCTATCTGGACTCTAGCAAAGCCTTTGACATCGTCTCCCACAGCATACTCCTGAAAAAGCTGGCAGCCCACGGCTTGGACAGGGGCACTCTGTGCTGGGTCAGGAACTGGCTGGAGGGCCGGGCCCAGAGAGTGGTGGTGAATGGTGCTGCATCCATTAGGTGGGCGGTCACTAGTGGTGTCCCCCATGGATCAGTGTTGGGCCTAGTCCTGTTTAATATCTTTATTGATGATCTGGATGAGGGGATCGAGTGTACCATTAGCAAATTTGTAGATGACACTAAGCTGGGGGGGAGTGTTGATCTACTGGAAGGCAGGAGGGCTCTTCAGAGGGACCTGGACAGGCTGGAGAGCTGGGCTGATTTCAACGGGATGAGGTTCACCAAGGCCAAGTGCCGGGTCCTGCACTTTGGCCACAACAACAGCCCACAGCACTACAGGTTGGGGACAGAGTGGCTGGAGAACAGTCAGGCAGAAAGGGACCCGGGAATTGACAGGAAGCTGAACACGAGCCAGCAGTGTGCCCAGGTGGCCAAGAAGGCCAATGGCATCCTGGCCTGCATCAGGAACAGTATGGCCAGCAGGATCAGGGAAGTGATTCTTCCCCTGTACTCAGCACTGGTGAGGCCACACCTGGAGTACTGTGTCCAGTTCTGGGCCCCTCAGTTCAGGAAGGATATTGAGGTGCTGGAGCAGGTCCAGAGAAGAGCAACAAGGCTGGTGAAGGGACTCGAGCACAAGTCCTATGAGGAGAAGCTGAGGAAACTGGGGTTGTTCAGCCTGGAGAAGAGGAGTCTCAGGGGAGACCTCATCACTCTCTACAACTACCTGAAAGGAGGTTGTAGCTGGGTGGGCATCAATTTCTTCTCCCAGGCAACCAGCAGTAGGGTCTTAAGCTCTGCCAGAGGAGGTTTAGGTTGGACATTAGGAAGACATTTTTTACAGAGAGAGTAATCAGACATTGGAATGGGCTGCCCAGGGAGGTGGTGGATTCACCATCCCTGGAGGTTTTTAAGATGAGACTGGATGTGGCACTTAGTGCCATGGTCTAGTAACCATGGCTGTGTTGGATCAAGGGTTGGACTTGATGATCTCGGAGGTCTTTTCCAACCCGGTTGATTCTATGATTCAATGATTCATGAGAGAGGAGTAGAAGGGTTGAATCATCTCCCTTAACCTGCGGGCCATGCTGTTTTTGATGCAGCCCAGGATATGTTCAGTTTTCTGGCCTGCGAGTGTACAGTGCCAAAATACGTTGAGCTTCTCATCAACCAACAGCCCCAACTCCTTCTTCTGATGGCTGCTCTTGGTCTGTCAATCTCCCAGTAGTATTTGTGCTTGCAATTGCCCAAACCCACATACAGGACCTTGCACTTGGCCTTATTAAACTTTACGAAGTTCACACAGGCCTATCTCTCAAGCCTGTCAAGGTCCCTCTGGATGGCATTCCTTCCCTCCAGTGTGTCAACTGCACACACAGCTTGGTGTTGTCAACGACTTGCACTTGTACAATAAGTGTTCAGCTGATAAAGTCAGTAAGTCTGAATATAAAATTTTCAGAAATCCTGACTCCAGTTTGGGCTGATAAAATGTAACAGTTAAGTGCATTTGATAAGACAGGCTGAGTATATTAAACAGGAGTGTAATACATAGGCTTTTCTTAAGGACCATTTAATTTGACAAGGACCACCTATCTGCAGATATTTTTTCTTGCTCTGAATAAAATCTTCATCTGTACTCTTTGCTTTATACAGTTTCCCAAGCTTAAAATTCACTTTTACAACAGAAAGTCTACTAGGTGTCTCTTACGCCTCTCCATCTCCTTGAGAGTTATGCGGGAGATGTTAATTCAGTCTCTCACACAACAGAGCTTTTCACTGCTGCAATTTCCTCCATTTGCTCAGCTCTGCTTATACCACTGCACTAACCAGGTCTGCATCCCTCCTGTCCTAAAAGAACTGGAGCAGATGTTTAGACCACAATGTTTACCCCTATCATGGACCTAGTGGAGGTTCCCCTTCAAGAACAGGGAGGTGATGCACAGGTTACTCTCATCTCCTTTTGCATGTGGGCCCTAGTCTGCCTTGTTCAGTGGTGTGAGCAGAGCCTGAGAGCACGCTGACAGCTTTGCACATTGCTACTGGATTCAGGACTATGCAGCTGCCAATGTTTGCTGTTTCCAGGATGCTAATCTTGACTCGAGACCTGGCTGCATTTCAGCTATGCACAACATCTTTCCTTTCTTTATAATAATGAGATGAACTCTTCAGCTTTACTGTGTGAAAGGTGCTACCGTACAGAAGTATGCCTGTGTGCGTCGCCCCCCCCCCCCCCCGCCAAATCTCCCTCAAAAATAGCAGCAAAATAAAGCAAATCACAAAATGTCAATACGCCAACCTGGCAGTCATAAAGTGCTTCCTATTTGTTTGTGATGTAGAAGCTGTATTGCAGCACACTGCATAAGGGAGATTTGGGCATCAGCATGTATGTGCATTGAAACATCCACCTGTGTACATACTCATGAGCTAATGGACAGAGGATTTTTGGCAGGTGCTGTTGCAAATAGTCCTGCAACTCCTTCCTCTGTCATACAAATAATGCAGCATTTTAAAATCCTTTATTTTACCCTTCTTTATGCCCCTTCTTTCTAGAGGAACCTTAGCAAGAAATAAAACTTCTTGCTCTCTGCCTAATCTCCAACTAAAACTGGGAAACAAGAGCTTTTACCTTCCTAAAGTCAGTCCCTGAAGATCCTGCTTGCCAGAGACACCTATAGCAAGGGTTTGCCTCTCAAGTTGATCTTATTTCTCTGGGTCTGAGTAAGAATCCAATGTGCCATGGTGGATAGACATTCTCTGTTTATGAATATTATTTTCAAGTAGGGAGCTACAAAAACTATTTATTATGATTGATTTATTATTCAAAATGTATCAAGAGCAAAGCCCTGGCTATCCTATAATTTAGACAGAAAAAGTCTTTTCCAAAAATAGGATTAGATCCTTCACTGCATTTGATCACAGTGACAGCCATAGAGTCTTGTGTCATAGATACTGTGCTGGTTTTTTTGACTTGTCTAGTGCCAGAACCAAAAATATAAACTGCTGCCTGGGGTGGTCAAAATGGAGAAGCAGCAAGTGTCTCCACAGGACCAAGAAGATCCATTCCAGATTTGCACAGTGAACTTAATGTGAGAACAGTTGCTTCAGCAAAATATGCATAGAATCATAGAATTTTTTTAGTTTGGAAAAGATCTTTAAGATCATTGAGTCCAAGTGTTAACCCAGCACTGCCAAATCCACCACAAAACTATGTCCCTAAGTGACATATCTGCATGTCATTTAAATACCTTTAGGGATAGGGCCTCAACCACTTCCCTGGGCAGCCTGTTCCAGTGTTTAGCCACACTTTCCATTAAGAAATTTTTCCTAGCATCCAATCTAAACCTTCCCTGTCAGAACTTGAAGCCATTTCCTCTCATCACATGTTACCGGGGAGAAGAAGTTGACCGCCACCTCACCACAACCTCCTGTCAGATAGTTGTGGGAAGGTCTCAAGCCCTAGAGGGGTGGTAGCAATGGCTACTTGTCATGCTCACTGTTTTCTCATAAAACCATGAAATCCCTGTTGTATGCACACTAGCAGGGACAGTCTGGGATGCACTGGGCAGGTTTTGTAGTACTCAAGGTACAGGAGCTGGGTGCAGCCCTTCTGTGCAATAGGGCTGTCTAGCAAAAAGTGCTGCTTTAGCAGATTCTTATATAGCAACCGATAGTACTTATCAGCACAACATGGTTTTGACTGTTTCTGCCGCAGGAGTAGCCAAGGACTCTAATTTCCTGGATATCAAGGCCAGTTTCAGACAAAGACAATTTGAACCCAACCATTTATCCTGGGACAGTAATGTATTCTCCGTAGGGGTTGTATTCATGCTGATACTGTTCCAGAAACCTGCAAGAAACCAGTGTCTCTTCAGTAAGTAGCACAGCAGGTAGAAACCGCATCAGAAACCGCATTAACTGTTGTTAATGCAGTGTGGTGTAAATGCCAGTAAATTTCTGGATTGTTTTATAGGTGTCAATCAAAGAATCACTATAAGACCTTTTAATCTGCTCAATTTTTTGTAACACCACTCACACAAAAAGAAACTCAAACTAGGCCTCCTGAGGAGGTCAGCTGGCCTAATGCTCTGCACAGAGATTTCTCAGAGACTTTGGCACACTCCATCACATTTTCTCTACCTTGGCATTCCCCTGGCCCTTGGTGCATTTAGATCTTCTGGGATTTCTGAGCATTACATTTGTTCTTGTTTAAACAGCATTTCATGAGGGTGGGGTGGACATTGTCTGTATAAGAACTGCTGGTTGGATAATTCTGTGTGCTTATGTTCCACCTACACCAGGGTTTATTGCTCCCTGAAGAGAGGAGGTCAGAAATTGGAGAAGGGAGATGGAGCTGCAGGAGTTGTGAGGCCACCTGGACTAACCAAGTATGGGCTTTGAAGTGAGAGTGGTGTTACTGTGCTTGGTAAACAGTCTAACTACTAGAATCATTGCAAGGCACCCACAAATGGAATATATTTCAAGCCCTCTCTGTCCTCCAAGGCCTATCATACTTAATAACTCAGATCCCAACCTTCCATCTCACTTGCTAAGGGGCTCACAGTGGAAAAAACTTAGAGAAATCCCATCTGAAACCTGGGGCCAAGAATGCCCCTCTCTACCACATTATTTTTTCAGAGGTATTTTCCTGTCTGACTGAACGTAATTTTTTTTCACCCTACTTAAAGCCTAAAAATAGTAGATTGAGACATTTAAAAGAAGATGCTCTGATTAGCACTCAGTGGTATGGTCTGATGACAAACACCCTCAAGATTTTTTTGCAGTGCAATCCAGACTTATCTTTGCTCCCCAAATATGTACGAAGAATGATAAATTTCTGGCAGCTACAGGTCTTGTTCTCCACGGTCTTACCAATATGTAAGGAGGCAACCAACTCAGGGCCACAGCTGCTTCATAGCCTCCAAGGTCAGTCACTCTGAGCAGCTCCTGCATGGCCTTTGCTGGCTTTGAGCGATGTGATAGAAGGGGAGTCACAAGCTTTTTGGGCTGTAGCTGTGCTCCAAACACTGCCCAGCAGTGACTTCTATCTAGTCCTCTGGAAGTTTTTGCTGATAACAAATAGGACCAAATGCCCTTATCTACTAAGCACATCACTTCAGAAAAACATGTGAGGGCAAAGGGAAGAGATGAACAAAGAAAGAGATGAGTGCACACTGTTCCAGAACCCTGGTCCTCCTTGTCTGCGCTGCATCTCTGCTGGTCCAGGTGATTTCAGGAATATGTCTGTTGGGTTTCCCAGATGTTTGAGCATGTCTGCCTAGACAAGTTGTTTGATAACAGTACAAAAATTGTCCTTGTTGCTCTTTAGGAACAGCTGCCCTTGAGTTCTCAGCTTTTGTCACCAACTGATCACACTGGGAAAGATTTAGGCATTTGCTCACAGAATATCTGCAACAGCTCATGGGGGCCATGGACTGAGGTGTCAATGTGATTTATTAGCACAAATAGCTGGGGTGGGGTCTCACAGACATTGAAATCAGGCCACTGAAGCTGTCGCCAACCCATTCTTGGACTTTGCTCCCCTAAGACAGGAGGCATCTAATCTGCTTACGTACAGCTACTGAGCTGCCATAGTTTTAGTCCACAGATGGGTTTAGATGCTTTTTTTTCTGATCATCTCTCCCAGAGTAGTGATACTCCCCACTGGGAATTTTTCTTCTTCCTCATACTTCAGAATCTGTAGTTTCTAAGTAAAACTCTTGACATAATTAAGCGATATTTGGGAGAATCAACCAAGACTGTCGGTTCTCTGTCCTCCTATATGTAATCTGTTACCAGTTCTTTGAGTTACCTGTTAATTAGCTTTGGTACCTCTGCACTCTATGACAATACCAGCCATGTACCCTGACCAACCAGAAGTACCAGACCTGAGTAAGAAGCTCAAGACTGAATTGATTTTTGGGAATGGTGGTTCTCAGAATATATTTATTTTCTTCCCTGCGTGATGAAGTCAAGCAGTATTTTGCCCCGAATGGCTGATCAGCCCTCTCAGATTAGGTGCTGCAGTTCATACGTTGAGTACTTTGCTTGTTCCTATTTAGTCTTATTTATAACAAATTTAAGAGGCTGCATCACATTATTTCTAAATTCCCCCCAAAATCTGCGGTACTAATTAGAGGATAGTTATCCCAGCTGGTAACCTTTTATCTTTGCTGGATACTTCCATTTACCAGCAAGGCAAAAAAGTAGATTACTGCCGTCACTACCATTACAGCAATCAAATGTTGTGGGCTGCCAAACACAATTTTCCTTCCTGATAAAACTCTGTTCTTTTAATGGGAATAAATCTTTCCAAAGCACATTTTCTTTCTGATGTGAATAAGTGGTTTGAAAAAGAAGCACACACATGCCTATGTGACGTCTTTTTTAACATCAGATTTCTGGGCTCCAAGGAAACCAAGCATGCACACAATATGTAGAATGACAGAGGACAAGGTGGGGTGTTTTTATTGCACCGCAGTGACACTCTTTTATCTATTCTGGGCAGTTGGATACCATTTTGAGATGCCTACTCGTGACAATATCTTCACACTGGCCTAATGTTAGGAAAAAACATTAAACTGCTTTCTGAGGTGCCTCAAAAGACAAATTTCCTCCCATTTGCCACAGGTCATCATAGGTGGAGGTTCAGAGTAGAAAAACAATGTGGACCTGTTTAGGAAGAATGGTGAGCACTGCAGCAGTCAGTACCTCAGTGTTCAACAGAGAGTTTCTGTGATTCACAGAAAAATGTGCTGCTGCTTAAACCCTCAGAAAAAAAAAAATATTATAAATCCTGCTTTCAAAATGCTTCCTTCCTGGGCAGGTCTGCCACCATGTTGCAGTCCCACGACCACCTGGCAGAGGGGATCCCAGAGCCCAGGGCTCACAATGTAGATGGTCAGGAGGTCCCCTCCTCCCCAGGACCCAGTGGAAGACCCCCGTCTCCAGAGTCACAACACTTGCATTCAGAAAGTGCACTGTGAGTGCATTTTGTCTAAGCAAGAACAATATGCTGGCTGTGTCTGGGTATGGAGTGGTACAGTATTCACATATGAGAAAACTTTTCTGTTGTTTTGCTGTATTTTCTGAATGGGGTGAAAAACAATTCCGAACTCTTAGACAGTGCTTTTGGGGCCAAAGTTGTTTTCCCTATGGTTCCACCCACATGAAAATGGAGGGTTTTTTTAACCAAGCGATGAGCACAGGCAGGTCAGCTGCTCAAAACTCCTCTTGCCAGGAGGCAGCTGCCCAGGCTCGAACAAAAGCCTCCTTGCAACTAACACTCTGAGTGATAGAGAAGAACAGAATGAGAATGTAAAATAGGGGTTTTAAAATGAGGAGCCACACTCAAGCTTGGCCCTACAGTATCCCTGCTAAAGGACAGAAATTCATTAATGTGCAGTGCAGATATGTACCCAGAGGTTACCTTCAACCACAAGCTTAAAGGAAGAAGATGTAGTGGAAATGGAAGGAGGGAAAAAGCAACACATCTAGAATGTGCTGCAGCAGTTATAAGTATGCAAGGGTAGGGAGAGCCAAAAAAGACCCAGTTAGGTCTGTCCAAAAGAGTGAAGAGAAATAAAAAAGGGCATTTACAAATATCAGGTGAAAACAGATTTTTAATAAAACACAAGGGATAGACTGCATGGGGATTCTGAAATGCAAAATAATAATTTCTACATTGGGTTTGCTTTCACCAAAAGAATAAGATAGACATAATATCTTGGCTTAAATGATTTATGATGAGTAAATGAATATACAACTCATGAACAATCATTCATTCATTCAAAACAATGAATAAGAAGAACAGTGAAGAGAAGAACAGTCTGATCACAGTTATGTGGTCTGATTTCCTATATAACACAATCTGTTTATCTTTGTGGGAAATAGAGCAGGCTGAGTTTGTGGACTGAGGTATCCAACTCCTAGATATCTCCCAATGCACATCTGGAAAAAGCCCTAGGTCCCCTTTCTTGGGACTTAGTAGCTGGAAACACAATAGACAAAGCTTTGTCTACATTTTCCCAAGAAACCTGGTCCAGAGAGTGTTTTCTTTGCCAGTCACATTGTTTTCTGAATCCAAATAACTGTTTGCAGAAACCCCGTAACTCAGCGCTGGTTGGTGTCTTCAAAAGCAGGATGGGATCTTCTTGTCCTAAAAACCTTTCAGGAGCTCCCTGGGACTCTTCCCTATGTTCAGAGGAAGGTGGCAGGAGCTGGGCCAGAGAACATCTCCCTCTAAGGCACACTCTTCTGGGAATTATATCTTTCCCCATCAGAAACACATGTAAGAGTGAACATTGCTCAGGTATTCCTGTTGGGTTTTACCAAACCTGGCTTACATTACTGAATGTTGAATACGCTCTGCTTTTTTTCTTTTTCTTTTTTCTTTCTCTTTTTCTTTTTTCTTTTTCTTTTTCTTTTTCTTTTTCTTTTTCTTTTTCTTTTTCTTTTTCTTTTTCTTTAACTTTTACTTTTTCTATATAATTCTCTATTTATTTTCTTTTTATTTTTCTTTTTCTTTATCTATTTCTTTTCTTTTTCTTTTTATTATTCTTTTTCTTTTTCTTTTTCTTTTTCTTTTTCTTTTTCTTTTTCTTTTCCTTTTCCTTTTTCTTTTCCTTTTTCGTTCCCTTTTTCTTTTTCTTTTTCTTTTTCTTTTTTCTTTTTCTTTTTCTTTTTCTTTTTCTTTTTCTTTTTCTTTTTCTTTTTCTTTTTCTTTTCCTTTTCCTTTTCCTTTTTCTTTTCCTTTTTCGTTCCCTTTTTCTTTTTCTTTTTCTTTTTCTTTTTCTTTTTCTTTTTCTTTTTCTTTTTCTTTTTCTTTTTCTTTTTCTTTTTCTTTTTCTTTTTCTTTTTATTTTTCTTTTTCTTTTCTTTTTCTTTTTCTTTCTCTTTCTCTTTCTCTTTTTCTTTTTCTCTTTCATTTTCTTTTTCATTATGATTTATATGCAATTTAAAGAGTTGGAGGTAGAGGAATTTTGTTTGACAGGGGACAAATTTATCAGATACTATCTGGTGTTTGATCAGTTAGCTCATGTTGCACAGTTGCAGCTGAGGCCTCTTCTTCCAACCCTTCCACAGCAAGTCCCATTTTAATAAGAGCAGAAAAGTCCCGTTTTTTCCCCAAAGACTTTTGATCTAGTCTCCTCTTGAGGGTGGTATGTTCCTTCAGACCAATTCTAATGTAGTGGGAAAGTCAGATCCTCGATTTAGAGGGATCATTACTAAGAAATTTGGAAATAGCTACTACTTCCTCATTGGCAGAGAGGCAGCAGAAAAGGAAGGGCTGTCCCAGCTAGACTCCATGCTGCACCCCAGGAACCACTTCATACCCTGCTAAATGGCAGACCCACCCCTAAACTTATTTGAACTGCAGTGGAGCCAAAATCACATAGTAATGCTGTAAATATCAATGAGGGAGAAAAGCCTATATTTCGGAAAAAAACAAACTTGTGTAATCCCAAACAACAACAAATCTCACCAAGGTTCCAGTCCTTTGACACCAGTCAATACCAGAAAGAACATGGCACTGAGAAACTCCTGTGCATTTTGCTGTGTTTGGCACCCACATTTCTAATGATCTCTCTCTTTGAGTTTAGGTACTCTCACACTAATAAAGTTTTAAAAGACTACCGCTCTGAAAAGAGATATGTGCAGATTTATTTTCATAACACAGTGAGGTACAGAGGAGGAACAGTAGTTTATCTAACAGTAATGCCTGTCTGATGCTTACTTTTGTAAACTGCTTGTTGTAGGTAAAATGTTAATTAATTGGGTATTTCAAGGGAATAGGCAGGCCTTCAAGAAACCCTTAGATTTGTCTGACATTAGAAGCCAACATTTGTCATCAGCAACAATCACAAATACTATTTTATAGTGGAGTTTCTTATGTGCATTAAGTGGATTGTGTTTAATCCCTTGATGATATGCAAAATGACATTAGTCACTATCACTTATATAATGAATCACAAACAAATATCACTGTAGAGTCAGCCTCCACGAACACAGACTCCAGCACTAAAGAACAATGTACCAGCCGAAATAAAGGAACACTTAACTGCTGTGATGGAGAAGATGGAAGAGTTTTGCCCTCTGTCTTACAGTCCAGCCTGTAGAAGAGTTTTATCAGGGCAATTGGTCTTCCCCAAGAGCTTCTGTCCCTAAAACCTGCCACAAAAGGTTTTGTTTAAAAGCAGATTGTGCCTGTAGCCTGTTACATGTGTCCCTTCAACCTCACAAATGCTCTGCTCGTGACAGATAGTACATAGGAACAAGAGGTGTAAAGTACTGCCTTGGAAATATACTGGTCATCAAATCATAGAATGGCCTGGGTTGGAAGAAACCTTAAAGATCATCTAGCTTCAGGGCCCTGCCATGAGTGGGGACATTTTACAATACAGCAGGTTGCTCATAGCCCTATCCAACCTGGCCTTGAACACTTCCAGGGATAGGGCATCCACAACTTCTTTTGGCAACCTCTTCCTGTGTCTCACCAAAACCAGTATAAGCAAGCTCTGTTGTCATTGGCATGGCATATAAGATGCTGGTTTGGAGGAGCTCAAGAGAACTTTTTCATACCTCTTAGTGGCCCATCTGTGTCTGCAACCCTTCAGACAGACGTACCAGTCTGTCTGGAGACCTGTGGGGCTACAGCTATAACTGACTTCCTCATATCTCTTCAAAAGTTTGGGGGTTAAGAGCTTCACATTTTCTTCTTAAAGAGTTCCTGCCTCAGTGTCCCCCACTAACTTTATCCCTGTCTATGAGAAAATTACACACTCCTTAAAAAAGGTAAACTTCAAAGAAATTATTACATCCACTGTCTGACTATCAGCAGCACAACAGCCTAAATCTCACATACAAACAAACATAGACAACACCCACACTCTTGCCCATTACCTTCCTGACTCATCAGAACAGCTCAGAAATAATTCAGGGATTCAATAAATTCATTAATACTTCCATTTATAATTTATGATGCTATAATCTGCTCTCGATGATTTGCATAAATTAAATCTTTCTGATTCGTATCATACCTATTTCTTGCAACCTGGATCTTTACTTAGGAGATTTATATTATTTCCTAATTGTATATACTCACATTTTCTTATTCAAGACCGATTTTTGTTAAAGTATTAAAATAATTTTAAAGATATGATGAATGGTTTGCCTTTTCTCTTTATTTAGTCAATTTCTCATTCTTTTCTATTTCTAAGACATATTTAAAAGAGAATAAAAAGTGCTTTCATTGCCTTTAGTTAAAGCTGTTGCTGCTGTTGCACTGTTGTGCAGCTTTAGTAGCTCTATGCAAGGCACCTTCAAGCAAACATGATCTCTACTCTGAAAAGTTCAACCTAAGGACAGGCAAAGAAATAAACTGAAGCATAAATGAGGGACACAAAAATACAGTCAACACACAAAGCAGTTTGTTTCTCTGTAGCTGGAGGCTGTTTCTGAAAAGGTGTCAGTTTCAAAATTTCTTTGTATTCTACAAAACTCTCAAGCATAGGATGTAGCTTAGTGTAGAGTGGGACTTTTTTGAATAAGGACAAACTTGGACTCCTGAGTGTCCTATTTGCTGAGTTGAGGTTGTTACCATTCAGCTTGAAGTCAGTGGGAGAACTTAAATGAAATGTGCAGGATACAGCACCCAGGAACTTTAAGTAGAGAATAATCAAGACATGAAACTGGAGATTTGAGGTGCTTATGAGACAGGTGAACCCTGATTACCTTTTAAAAAAATGGACCAATGAATCATTTTGTGATGATGGATAAAAGCTAGAAAAATTGATATCTAAGTTAAGTTAAATGGGAACGTGTCTGCACTGAGTTTACGTGCCCTGAGCTGATAGTACAAGTACAGACATTGCCTGTAACACTTATAAACCAAAAAGTAAGCAACCTAAATTTATTCTTTCAAAGTTCTTGGGATTTTTAAGTTGTTGTCAAGGTTTGCAACGCTTCATTCAAGAAGCAGCTTATCTACGATGGGTTGTGCAGGAGGATGAAGTGGGCATAGGCATGACAGAGGCACCTTGGAAGACCAAGCTCTTCTGTCAGTCCTGGGGACAGCCATTGCCAGGTCACAGCACGATGGGCCCTCTGATGTCACTTTCTCAGTCACGTTCCAGGTTATAAATGCTGACATGTCTATATGACAGAAAACAAAGAAAATCCCTCAGGAAAAGCAGGCTGTAGGCCACTTTTTCCTTGCCTCTTTCAGCTCTAGGGAGAGGATGTGCTCCAAACCTACCCTGAGTCATGGACCCCTTCTTTTTTGTGCTATATCCTTGGAGATAGCTCAGCAGTCCATCACCTGTACTCACAAGCTTTCCATCTCTGGGCTGAATGAGACCACTTCACATTTTCTGAAGTCTTGGCCATGCCCTTTCCTTCATCTGCACTACCTACACTGGGTTCTTGTGAGTCCATGATCCTTTTAGATATGCAGTCCCCAGAGATCCCATATATCCCATAAGCTGGGCATTTCTGAGGCCTTTCCAGTCTTGAGGAGAGGATTATTTCACATATCTTGCTCCTGTTTAGATATTTGTGTAGGATATTGACCCTTTAGCAGTAGAACATTGTCACCTAAAATCCAACTTGTTACCTCCAGCATTTTCAAAGCTTTTCCTGTAGGGCTGTTAACCTCTATTACCTGCTCAATTGAAACTGCACTGCTGAAATCCTGACTGTAGGTAATACATGGAGCACACTGTCCTACTTCATTTTATTTCATCATTCTATTAAAATATAAGTTTGTATAATATTCAAGGCTTCAAGAAAAAATTTCATGTTTTGTTACAAGGTCTTTCTTTTCATTTTCTTCTCCATCCTTCTGAATTTGAATTCAGAAGTATAAATTTGGTCTATAAAAAGCCATTCCTGTCATAAAGAACAAACATAGTCCCCATAAAGGAAACTGAAAACAGGTACTGGGTTTATTATTTACTTTTCAGTTCAAATTCTTTTTCACATGCCAAAGAAACAGCAAATTAGCATAAGGGCTTTCTGGTACAATGAACCCAGAGAGCAAAACCGTGTTTTGCTACCAGAACTATATAGTGTGTTTTGTCTTCTCTCACCATTTTTCATGCTAAATTTCTCCACTTGCAATCAGGATGGAACAAAGTTATTAAATGGAGCTTTACTTACATAAGAAGCACGTGACAGAGCATTTTAGCAGTTCCTACAAGGTCGTTAAAAGGGGTGAGTCTCTGTATGAGTAAAGCAATCTGACTGGAAGATGAAATAGAAAGACAAAGATGAGATTTCAGATGCCTCCTCCTGTGTGTGCTGATAATGTGTTTATTTTTTGAAATGGGGGTTACCAGCAGTGTCAGCCACACACAAAGACTGAGGGCAGATCAGTTCCAGTGGAAGAGATTAGCATAGTTTTTCTGAGGTCGGTGTGTTCAATCAAAAATAAAATGGAAAAGAAACACGAATTTGAAGTGTGTCATGAATACATCTTTTGTATTCTCTAGCCCTTAAGCAACTAATTGAAAAGTAACTCTAGTTATGAGTCATGATATTTCTTTAACAATGATAATTTATTCTTGATATCTGCAACAACATTATTTAGTTAGATATTGTGCACTCTTTTTCTACATCTTATTTTGTAAAGTTATACAAATGCACCAAAGGGCATTTAAATTCCTTGGAGATCCATCCATAAGCTCACATAAGGTACACTACATTAGATATTCTAACAAAATGAATTTCCAGGTGAAGCATCTAGTCATCAGTGCAGTGTTGGTTTCTATCCAGATTTTTAGCTAAGCTGAGCAAAGCTAGTTAAAGCTGGGTGGCTTGCTCTTGATTACATGCACCTTGAATCCATGGCTGTTTTTAATTTTTTTTCTAGCACTAGTCACAATATTGTGAAGCTGCTTTGAGGCATAACATGGAAACTTTTGAAGGCTCTGCACAGTATGACTGAAGAAGGATGAAACAGTACCTACACATCTGACCTTTTGACAACTCTTGTAGATCTGGGTGAACTGATTCACAGAAAAAGAATAGTGAGGACTCCAAATGCATCTTCATTTTATAGGAGTAGATGGGGGAAGAGCTAGAATGTGTTTGAAAAAAATATGGAAAAGTTTTGTTGCTGATGAAGGACACTTTAGTATTTGTGACATCTCTCAGGTTGATCCATGGTGGATGCCTCTTGTCTACACTGCCCAGGATTTGGTAGTCAGATAACTAGCCAAGCAGTTCACATCATTTATCATAGAAAAGTATCCAAATAATTCTCGTGTCTCCCATGCACCTCCCCAGCCCTTTTAGGTAGCCTAACACCTCAGCATATACTTCACTCATCACTGTATTTCCTCCAGTGGTGGTGAAGCCTGGACAGCAGTAGCAGAGTCTTCTCCCTTCTGCCTTATCAGGGTGCCTCAAAACTGTCCAAGATGCAAGAGTGCACTTGTGTTTAGTTCCATCATTTGTTTTCCCCCTGGAAACACCTTTGACAGAAAGAAGCCTATGCTGGACTAAAACTAGACTAGACTAGACTAGACTATTTCAGTTGGAAGAGACCTACGATAATCATCTAGTCCAACTGTCTGACCAAGTAAGAGTAAGTTAAAGTATGTTGTTAAGGGCATTGTCCAGATGTTTGTTATGGCAGTGCCATAATAAACCCAAATCAGCTGTTTGTTTATCACAGTACTTGTGAATCCCCAAGTAACATGGTCTTCAAAACACCAGGACTTGTTACGAGAGATATCTGTTGAGAGTGAGTTCACATGTCATTGGAGTTTTTGGTATTTTATGACTTTGCGGCTTGCAAAAGTATGGCTCCATGTACCCTACCCAGTAATCTCCTCGGAAATACCTTCAGGATTACATTTTCCTGGAGCTTTACTCATTTTTCTGTGACTGGGAAATAAAAAAAATTGCACGGTAAAGTTTTTGGTCAAGCTAGGTTATAGCAGACAAGAACTGTAGGCACAAAGGCCTGAAGATCTTGCACAACTGTGCAATAGTTAATGCTCAGAAAGTCCTTGTGTGCTCTGCTAGGGCAGGATAAGTTTTCTCTTCTTGGCTTGTAGGTACAGGAAGTTCACCTGTAGGGATGGTGACTGGCTGCAAGACAGGCTGGCTCTGAGCAGAAGTTTGCAGTTGCTTAAGACAGAAGAGTGCCATGTGTGTAAAAACAGATAGACCCAGCTGCCTACACAGTGTCCTTCTTTAGTGTCCTGGAAAGCCAGTCTTTCCTGAAGCCTCTTGCAAGAAGACTGGGATGGGAGGAGGATACCCTTATCCAAACCTACAGCATCCATCACCTCCATCTCTCCCATGCCATTTCCAGGAGTGACCATGGCAGCTCAGGCTGTCTGTTACAGCTCACCTCATTCCTTTGTTTTCCAGAAAAAATAAGACTACAGACTGATGTCAGGCCCTTAATTTACGGGAAATAAGATTCATATATTGCTATGCAGCCAATAAGTTCTGAGTTGACAGTGCTACAGGTTTAGAATCAGGGAGTCACTTACACCAGGGTGATGATCTTCTTTTGATGTAAAGCACCATGCACATTAATGTATGGTCTTTAAAGAAGATATCTTGATATCTCTCATAACTTCTGCAGATGGTAGGTCCTTTTTTGAACAGACAGCAAACTGACTGTAAAAGGCTCTATTCACATGTGGTTTGGTCCACTTCTTTTTTATTTTTTATCACCCAGGAAAATGTGCTGACCCACGTCTATTTTGTGATCCTCAAATACTCCTGTCAACTGCTCCTATCACTTAACTGTAGTGTAATCAGTTGTCACATAGTTATGTGTTTATGGCATATACATTTTACCCCCTTGGAGATAAGAAATGATTAATGACACACACACCTTAATTAACTCACTGACAGAGGAGTAATAGCAAATACAACTGTCAAGGTAAAATGACAGAGTATGTCAGCATTAGGACAATCAAACAATGCAGGCAAATACTGTCTATAAACATAAACCTGTTACAACAGCAGTACTTTATGACTTTTGGCAGCCACAAAGTCATCAATAAGATCCTAAAAGCTCCAGTGACATGTGAACTCACTCTAAATAGATACGTTGTCAGAGCAATTTAATTTGCTTTGTGGTGGTGTCACTCTTTGTTGGAGAAGGACCTTTCTCACCCTCAGAGTTCATTAATGGCAGTGTCAAAAACAGTCTTATTGCCATGACAACATTGAAGAAAGTTGTATGGAGACTACTGGATAGCAGAAAGCAGATATTTCACATGGCTGTAGTTGGCAGGCATGTTCATACCAAGCAAAATGCTACTGCTTCCAAAACGTGTTAAGGTGAGATCAGTGTGTACAAGCAGCTTCTGAATCTTTTGAACGTGTCTTTCTTTTCATTTTTAACAGGCACTAATTTATAAATAATTTTTGTACCAGAAAATTATGGAAAACTATTCAATGAATTATGTCTAAAAATCCACTCAATTTTATCACTTATAGATGAAAGTACCTTTTGAACCATTTTCATCCATCTCATGTTTTCTTTCGCAGCAACGATGACCTTGTTTATATTGCTGGGCAGTGTTTACAGCTGCTCTTTTACTCTGCAGTTTAGTCACACAATCAACATTTGATAGAGTATTAATGGTAAACACAACTCTGGGTTAATGATTTTTACGGTCTAATTATTCTTTCTGTGAGAGTCCATTCTATCACTTTGTAATTTTCTCTCTCTGAGACTCAATGACTGAAAAAGTGGCTAAGCCCAGATGTTTGGCATCCTGGGTTGGAGCAGTAAAAGCCAGATATGTACTGAAATATCCAAATTAGAAGTGAACTAATTCCAATTAATTGCATTTGCCATTGTATGAACCACTGATTTTCCCTTATTCTTCAGTTCCCAAACTCAGTTCTCCATATCATCTACTGTATTATATGTTTCTATTGTACTCTCATCTCTCCTTCTTTCAAAAGCAGAGTACCCTTTTAAAATGTGGTTTCTGAACATCTTAACACACTCCCAATAATTCTCTTCACCCTGTGCTGAAGCTGACATAGGTCCGCATTGTCTCTTGAAACTGTAGCACCCAGTCCTGCATTTGGTTTTCCCCACAGATTCACACTGCTGACCACAGTAAAGCACTGCCTTCTTTTTCCATACCTGTACTGCCTATGAACATGTTTCATTCTTTGGACTGTGGCTATACCCAGCTGTGCACCACCATATCCAGATCCCCTTCCTAACTTGACACAGGAAGAATGGTTTTGGGTTAATGAGTAAGTCATGTTTCCTTCTCCAATTGATAATATTTTGCATTTTTGGACACTTAGCTCCACCTGTCATTTTGTTCACTCTTGTTCATTTCTCCAGAGCTCCAAACAACCTTTCCCACTCATGACAAGCTCCAAGAATAATATTCAAGAGATCAGTACTAGAGTATTCTACTCTTAATCTTTCGCTTTGTTGGAAGTGGATTCACCTGATTCTTTGTTTCCTATTTCTTGGCTTTTGTTCCCGGGCAATACATTGCTTCTCCAAACAGAAACAAGAGGTGTTTTATACCTTATTCTAAGGAATCTTTTCACTCACCTTTTGAAAATCAAAATTAATTTTTTTTTTATTTCTTTTACACTGCTTTACAGTTTTACATTGCATTACTTACAGATTCAAAAAATTCTAATAGATTAGTGAGACATAATTTACCATTCCAGAAACTGGTGGATTGCCTTTTTCCCCTAATACTTCACTTCTAATATTTTTTCTTAATGTTTAATTTTCTAGAGGTGTGATGATTACAAAAGCTATTATTATAATTTTCAACAGGAGAAGCCTGATAGTATTAGGAAACGAAGAAGCAATTAAAGGCCAGCCTTTGATATCTCACTGAGATACTGTTCCGGTGCTCTTTCCTAGGTTCATCTACTGACTGCGTATTGACTAATCAAACTCTTAATCAAATTCTTGAAATACTAAACTGCAATTCTGCAACCCAATTCTGCTAATTTATTATCTACTCAAAACACAGATTTTAATTCCTCACACAGGTACAATATATTCTTAACATAAAATATAACATGAGAATCAAGGAGAGAAATAAGGAACTGAAGGGAAGCATCACCACTGAAAGCAGGGTCGTGAGAAGGCTCCCAGAACTCAAAGGCTAGACTGAGCATTGCAGACACATTCATATCTACCGTCTTTCTCCTCAGGTGTAAATTCTCTAGTCATTTTTCATCATCCTTATTTCAACATTCCGTTTACCAAAGAAAAGGGAAGCAGGTGTACAAGATACAGCAGCTTGTTTTGTTGGAGATAGACACCCCATTCATCCCACCTTTGCTGTGCAAATGTCCTGCAACACATCTTGGGTCTTAGTCTCAGACTCGAGATCCATTGAGATGTGCTGCAGGAGTCTGAACTTTAGAGTTTATCTTAGTATCTATCACAAGTAGTTTTTCATCCATGCTAGATCCTGGGAATATCAGCATCTTCCTGCTAACCCATTGATTAAGCACCTGTAAGAGACGTGTGGTCCTTGCTGACCACAGCCACTCATTCCCTGACAATATTATACTAAAGAGAGGATGCTGAGAGAGCTGTGCGTCAAACACTTTGGTTCAAATGGCTGGGAAATCAAAGGCTTGCTCAGTGTGTATGCAGAGCAGAGCAGGTGAGGGGACTGTGGCCGAGGAATGTTTCTGCCTGATACAAAAAACTTATCATGGGCTGCATCATAAGCAGTGTGGTCAGCAGGTTGAGGGAGGTGATTCTTCCATCTACTTCACTCTCATAAGACCCCACCTGAAGTGCTACATCCAGCTCTGGGGCCACGAGCATAAGAAGGATCTGGATCTGTTGGAATGAGTCCAGAGGGTCACAAAGATGATCAAAGGGCTGGAGCACCTCTCCTGTGAAGTCAGGCTGAGAGAGTTGGGGTTGTTCAGCCTGGAGAAGAGAAGGCTATGGGGAGACCTTATAGCACCTTCCAGTACCTAAAGGGGACCTGCAAGAGAGCTGGAAATGGACTTTTAGCAAGGACATATACTGATAGGACAAGGGATAGTGGCTTCAAACTGAAAGATGGAAGGTTTAGATTAGATATTAGGAAGAAATTATTTACTGTGAGGGTGGTGAGGCACTGGAACAAGCTGCCCAGAGAAGTTGGAGGTGCCCCTAGAAGTGTTCATGGCCAGCTTGGATGGGACTGTGCAACTTCTATTTTATAACTTTTTTTTCCCCTGAAAAATGACCAGATTTTTTGATAGAGATAATGTAGTAGATTTATTTTATTTATATTTAATGCATGTCAGATAGAGATTGTAGAAGTGAATACAAGAATTGTAAGGGCTCTAAATGGAGAATGAAGGGCTTTTTTTTGACAGAGTAAATTTGTATGATTTTTACACTGTTTTTAATTAGAATCTGGTTTCTTGCAATGGATAGGAAGATGATTTTTTTCTCTTGCTAATGTATAACTTGATTCCCTAGTATTTCTGCTCCTTCCTTTAAAGCAGGAGATATGGTCTTGCTTCAGAAATAGGATGACCAACAGAGTATGGACAGTGTTGAAAATTTCTGGCAAGCTGGTTTATGTGTCTTGCTGACTGGCTTAGGCTTGAATAGATCATCAGATCCAGGGGTAAGGAAGGAATTTCCTCCCGAGAGAGCACCATTTGGGGAGAGAGTCATTGCTTTTCTCTGTAACATTGACATAGTTCAACGTCCAGTAACTTCTGAGCCTTTACTCCTTACGAATCAGCTCCTGCTGTAGCAGGCCAAGTTATTGGTTCTAGCACCTGGATCTTCCCTTGCTCATTTCTGTGACCTTTCATTGAATTTCCAGTACTTCAACTTTTGTGCTAAGGGTAGGGTTCACTTGCAATGGGCAAAGGAGATGTTTTATGGCTTGTGGTGTCTGCTTTGTGGGGAACAGGGATTCTGCAGATCTTTATGGATTAAACACTGATCAGATGAGGACTTTTGATGTCAGGACACTGGACTGATGATTTAGGCAGTCCTAGTGGTCTGTGCCTGAGAAGTCTTGCAGAACAGCACAGTCATAATCCCTCTGTTTGTGGATAACAAGAATGAGATGTTGCACCATGACAAACACAGAGCAGAAATTGCACAATTAGCTCAAGGCAGATTCTTCCCAAATTATTTAATAGAATTCTCTCTAAAAGGTACATGCCGGGAGAAACTTGTTAGGAAGAACAGTCAGAGATTTTTCAGCACTGAATTAAGAAAAAATAGCTTTGTCATGGACTAAATTTTCTTCCTATAAGGATGCCATTGCAGTGTTTACATTTATGTTCATTCATGTCACCGGCAAACAGCACTGGTGAATGCTGGCTGGTTCTTCATGATCCCTTTCTGGGATCATGAGGCTATACATCCAGTACTCTCTGTTTACCATGTGGGGTCACCAATTTACACATGCCTAAGATCAGCAGGACACAAACACAGTGTACTCATTAAGTGTGGGATTCACCTCCTTGTTGTCATCCAAATTCAGGTGTCTATGTAGGGGCTGGTTGCTCAGTCAACAGCAATCCAGCCAGTACATTCCATGGAGAGTGAAGAGAGCTTGGGCTGGTAGGTGATTGTGCTCATGTAAGGTGAGCAGCTTCCCTGCCTTGATTCACCAAGTCTCCACCACTCGTGATGGGAGCTTGGTGCAGTCACCCACCCAGTGCAGCGGCAACCCAGACACAGACCCAGAAGCTGAGCAGATATAACCTATGCCTTCTAAAAGCAGCAGCTGGACTTCCTGTGAGATCCTTTATTGCACTCTGAATGACACCAGTTGTCCATGGTGAAGCAGTTAAAAAGTGCTATAGACTCACGTCTGTACACTACTTTCACATTGTGATAGGTTATACCCTATTGGCCTAAATCCCATCCTAGCTGCCTGTATCATGTCCAGCTTTCCTGAAAACCATCTTCTTAAAATGCATCATGAGAATAACCATTCCCAGCCTGCTCTTTAACTAAATGGAGTGTTTCAATGCCCACCAGTTACAGTGCAGAGAAGATATAAAAAGAAGACACAAGGTAGTTAATAGGTGCTCTGTCCTCCCCTTTTTTCTGGATATGGAGCACCAGGATATTTCTGTCTCCTTCATCAGCAAGGATCCATATGGATGCACCAGTTGCTTCAAAAATAATTGTCAGATTTCACCAGCATTCTGATGGGCCCTATTTCTGGCCCTGTGCGCATAGCAAACAAAAGGTGCCATCTAGTGTCTCTGAGCAGCATCCAAAACCGAAAGGAGGAGTTGCTCGAATATACATTTAATGTGTACTTTCTCACTGACTGACACAAAGTTGGTCTTCAAAATGCACAAACATTTCATTTGAGGGAGTTTTAAGCAAGACAGCACTTGTGTCTTTTCTTTCCTCTTATGTCTCCACACTGTTTTCAACCAAGGTCTGAGCCTGAACTTAGTTCAAGACTGGGGTGTTCAGGAGTTGGACGCATTGGTTCCATTGTATTAAACAATTTAAAGTAATTCTAAGCAATAGTGATTAATTTTCCAGCAAGCTGGGGCTTGAAATATAGTTTTGCATATTACTAATAATCTTTTGTCCCACGGGGCTTAGTCTCATTAAAGTGGAAAGCAATTTAGTCATTTGCTATCCCACAGTCTGAAAGGAGACAGTCTCAAAACTAGTAAAATAGACAGCAGAGTTGGGTCTATGAAAGAACTTAGATCCAGCCTAACTTCTTCAGCAGGCACCTTTGACAAAAAAACAGAGCTCTGAAAATCCACTCTGCACCTGACTGCACCTTGCAGGCATATTTGCAGTGGTTATGTCCATGAACTCCTTAAAGGCCAAGTGGCATAAAGGGGCTATATCAGCCCTGCTCAGACCTCACCCCTCAAAAAGCTACAGGCTATATCCATCCAGTGCCACTCCTGGCTCCAGGACTCCTCAAAGGGACAGAGTGATGCCCTCTCATGCTAGAAGTAAGAATGGTCTGGGACCGCATTGCTTTTGTCTCAAAGTATCTCAGATAACAGGATGACAGGGTGACACCCTCCAGACTGGCATTTTCACAGCATGAAATTGAGAAGGAGTGCTGCAAACCCGGGGGTATGGCAGAGGTGGACATAGGAGAGCTGGGCAGTGGCAGCCAAAGTTTGGGGATGGTGCTGGAGGATGGCAGTATGGAGGTCAGCCTGAACCAATCCCTCTCAGGTCTTATTTTGGAGAGGACTGGTTTCTTGGGAGTAAGCTAAGAAGCTGGTATTTGAGAGAGTAAAAACTTCTATCTGCATCAAGTGCCTCTGCTATATCCAGCTATAAAGGACCAACTTGAAACACCTGGAAATTTACTCACATAATACAAAGAAAAATCTGGCCGCTGTTACCAGCTTTGGTTCTGGTTACACAGTAAGGGACTCTTGCACTTTTTTTTTCAGCAAAACCAGTAAAAACCATTTTATCTTATCAATGAAACTCTTTGAAAGAACAGCCATACATATTACCTGACCCTAATTGGCAAGTATCTTGCTACTTCCTAGGCTGAGAGGATGGGCATCCTATCTGAACACGCAGGAACTCATATTGCTTCTCACCTTTGCAGAGCTTAAGTAAAGCAGCAACTGCGTTAAACCAAACAAAAATGAAAATCTGCCACAAATTTATCTCTGCCCTTTCTCCTTTCAGGATTAACTCTCTTATAAAACTTGTCTGGTCTATACAGTTCGTTGCTTAGGCTTAAAATAATCAAGGATTATTTTGTGAGAACAAATGCGATAAATTACACTGCTTTTTTCCCCAGAATTAATCTTTTTACTTAAAAGAAAATCTAAGTACTGGACAAGCTTACATGATAGTTACAAGTCTATTTCCAAAAGCAAATTCTATACAGAGTATTTTACAACACATTTAACTCTTCAAATCTTTTCCTTGTTTACTGGGATTTCTGTGTATATAAATAGATGCTGCTTGTTTTGCATACCTGATTCATTCTGCAATGCCACCATCCAATGTTCATGATGCTCCACTGTTATTGCAAGGATTATAAACCCCTGGATATTGAACTGGAATGTCAGAAAAGGTTAAAAGCTGATAAAATAAAGCTTTGGAACAGAATGAACTGAGAAGCATCTTAAAAGGAGAGGTGAGTTTGACACTACTCTGAGTCAGATTCATTTGCCTTATTCACAAGCTATAGCAGGACACCTGTGGGCCTAAAGCATTCAGTTGCACTCTTTTGGGAAGTAAAGATCTACCCAAAAGAAGATCTTCTTAAGATTGAATATAATATTCAATAATGTAAAATTACCAGAAGGGTCTTTCTGTATCTTTGAGCCAAGTCCCTTGGAATCAGAAGAAAACATACAGCATACCTTCCTAAACTGATCATATTCCTGCTCGGAGCCAGCTAGATTTGCATTTCATATGAAAAACTGTACCTAGATGGTTAGAAGATTTCTTCTAATTTCCAGAATAATTGATGTATAACCAGAATTCACAGGCTTTTTTATCAATACTGTAAATAACTCTTCCTCATTCCTCTGCGTTCACAGAGATCAAACATAGAGTCTTAGCATAATTAAGATGGAAAAATTATCATGAAAGAAATCATGCAAGCCATTTCTGCACCCCATGGTGGGATCGTCACTATACATCTATATTCATCCCTGAAAAATACTTGCCTCATCAACAACTTAAGGTCTCCAGTACAGGTGAATAAAAAGTGTATTTAGGCAATCTACTCCAGATGCTATTAGAAGTATTTTTAGTTAATGTCTAATCTCATTAAAAGTTAGGTCTGTTTCTTCTTGTCCCATCCACTTCTGATGGAAACCTGCATAGAAAACTTCCTTTTACACGCAGCCTTTGAAGACTTTTAGCATGGTTCCCTACTTTTTTATAAAGTAAATCATACAAATTACTTCAATTTCTTCTCGAAATCATATTTTTGAGACATCTAGCCATTATGGACTGTTTCCAGCTGGCCCACATAAATATGAGCTGTGGTGGCCAAGAACAGACACAATACCACAACCAAGACCTTACCATGATGAGAAGCTTTGAAGTATTCTAATCTTTTTCATATATGTACTCATATTATGTTTAAATTTGTAAAGCATGATTATATTAGTTCCTATATAATTTTCTAAAGAGCTGCTATATTCCTTATTTCACTTTGAGAGTTACTGCAAATTGAACTGCATCCTGTTTTCCATGTGATTCCTGAGAAAACAAAACATATGCATTTAGACAGCTGCTTTATCTGTTTACTTGATGTTTTTTCTTATTTCCTTCAATTTTCTTAGAACTCATTTATCACTGTATCTGATTGAGTTGAAAAGCTGCGAAGGATTTAAGTTCTTTCAAGTTATGTGAAAATCAATGACCGGATAGCAGGAAAAGGTAGAAATTACAGTCCCTGTAGAGGTCCAGGCTGCAGTGTGTGAGCTCACTGGGCATTTATTTTGCTTGGGCTGCCAGCTGGCCCCTGTCTGGGCTAGTTCAGGGCTAGCTCAGCTCAGACAGGGAATATGGGGAAGAACCAGCCCCAGTGTGAAGCGCAGATGGGAAATAATATGTGGTGACAGGAAATGACACCTTACAGATAGGGCAGAGGGGATGAGGGGAAAGTTATGTGCACATAATGTGCAGGGAAGATACAGGTATGGCAAATAAACCCACAGTTCCATGGATTACCTGGTTTTCAAATTGTTTCTCCAGTCGCCAGCATGGCAATTGCTCTCAGGTTTAAGTCATTGACAAATTTAGTAAGTATATCCCATCTCAGCGTCCGAATCTTTAGTCAAAGGACAGAGTCAAAGCTCACTGAGGACAGATGGTGCTGAAACCTCAGCACTGCCCCTTCCCTGCAGGTGGTGTAACAAGGATAATACTTTTCAAACACAATTTTGTAAACCAGTTTTGCTCCTATTCTCTCTCAGGTTGTTTAAGCAAACTAAGCAAGCAAAGCTTTCTCAATTTCTTATTATGAAACATGAGACAGTGGTCCCAACAGTGGTTTCCACTCATCTTTATAGAGTTTGGGCCATTCAAAACTATCTTGAACACAGATAACCAGAACTTCACACAGGAGTGCAGACGTGCCACAGGAGGATCACCAGTGGCACATGTTGTTTCATCACTATATGAAATATTCTGCTTGACAGGCTCCAAGATCACGTTTTCATTCTCAATATCTCCCCATTTTCCCCATCATCCTCATACACAACCTGCAATCAAATAGTACAGAAAGTTTTTGTATGGTTCTGCCATCTCCAGTTGATGCATTCAGAGCTTAAATGGACCTGCGATACGAAATATTTTGTAAATGTCCTTACTGTTCCATACCTCATTTTCCCTCATTTACCCCAGTTAGCATCCAAAGTGAACCACTGCAGTTTTTGGGTCCTATTTGTAAGGAGCTGAATAGGACCTAACTCTATTCCCCATCTTAATTTGCCTCTGGGAAGTCTAGCTTACTTTGTCAATGTTCATTAAAAACAAACAATCAAAAATTTTGTTTTATTTCTGAATCCCAGATTCAAATGTTTTACAGAAAAGTAGGTTCATTTAACCACTCTAAAATCCTTCTGATTTCAGAGAGGGCAACTCCCAGGGCTGTGACAGTGATTCTGTGCCATTCCCTTTCACTTGAAAACATAGCAAGAACATGATTTTTTCAAGACAAGAATTATTATTTTAACAATCTCTCACAACTTATACCACACAGTCAACTGGCAAAATAAACCACTTCATTTAATTATCAAGAACTGAAGATCTTTTTTTCTTCTAAGAAATGCTGAGAGACCTCCCAAGCTGTTTCCAAGTCAACATGTATCTCCAGTGCATTCACAGAACATATTTTTTAAAATTTAATATTCTTTCTGTTCCACACGACTAAGACTGCTTAACAGAATTCACCTAATGTATTCACTTACACTCTTTTTTAAAAGCAGATACATGAAACTGGGAAGAGCATGTTGCTGGCTGCTGCTGGCTTACACTTTAGGATAAACTTTGGTACCTCTTCACTTGCAGATAAATTCTTGCTCTTTTGCTAAAACAAAAGTTTTAGATAAAAGAAAAGTAGCATTCAGTTCCTCTTCCCAGGACTCCAGGAGAAGGTTAGGCAGTTTCCACATGACCTTATGGCCAAAGCCAAGGTGTTCTGTTCTCACAGTGCAGAGGGCCAATGGTGTTCAGCAGAGCTCAGATTCAAGATAAAAAGAACAGCTGAAGATAACCTCCCAAGATCCACCAGTAAACCCGATGAAAGCAGATCTCAATTATGGAAAATAGATTATGGCTCTGAAGTATGATAACCCATGGCACAGAAGATTTTTCACATAAAACCTCCATGATAAGTCAGATACTCAAGCTTAGGAAAGGACGTAGAGAAAGGGTTTGTCCCCAGGGTTCAGCTGCATGAAGTGAATTTCTAGAGAAGTACTGGTAGCTTTTGGCATCTCACTTTTCTGTAGTGTATTGGCTACTCTTTTCATCTTACTGATAATTTCACTCAATGCATGAGAAGATACAGTCCTACTGACACAACATAGTAAATCTTTTGAAGAAAGTTTTTTTTTTCCTTTTCGTCTTGTTTCTTATTTCCCAATTTCTTTGTGTAGTTGGAGAAAATTGGATATTTGGATTCAAAAATTTACCTGCTTTTTCTTTCTCTCTCAATGAAATAGACTGTAATTTGTTATCCTTTATATCATTATTCACCATAGATAAACAGGATGTCAAGAAGAATAAAACTTCATAGGAGGAACACTCTCTGGGCATTTTAAAAATCAAATATCTGGCTTTCATATTTTCAACAATCTAAAAAGCAAGAACATTATGACTCATCTGTATGATGAGAACTATTTGTAAACACCAAAGACTTTTTTGAGGAATTAGAGAGCTCCCTTCTGTTTACTGAACAGCTCACCTATTAATATACTAGAAAGCCAACGCCTTCAAGCCCAAACTTATATGTTCTCAACTGCACTGGCGCTATATCTATCTGCATACCCAAATGAGGATTTAGAAATTCTTTGCATTAGCTTTTTTGAAGGGCCTACATCTGAATTGAACTTAATCTTCAAAAAACAGAATAATACAAAAAAATATGAGAAAAGAATTTTGATTTCAGAAAAGCTAAGAACAACTATCCATCCATCTAAAAGTATGTTTCCCTCTCACCTCATTAACCAAGCACTTCAAAGTAAATCTTCAGCATAAGGTTTTGGAAAAGGAATGGAATATCATTTTAGAAAGTGGTTATCTTGTCTTCAAGGACATTGATCCTTTAAATGGTTCTATCTGTATTTTAATTCCTTGATGAAGTATACACTGGGAACATAAGCTGGTTAAAATAAATTACAATTAATGCCTGTGTACTTTGTGGCAAAATCACTGTGAGCTGTACATCAAAGTACCTGGACTCTTGGAATTAGAATAGAGTAGATCTGAGATTCTTCTGAGTTCAATGAAGAGAAGAACAGAGGCTTTTACTGAATACAGTACATCAATCAACAACACCACTACAGCCCTCTTAATTTAATTTAATTTATCCTTGATATTATTTTCAATTAATCAGAAGTCATCTTTAAAACTTTAATCACTGTCCTGCAGAATCCTGGATATAAAACTAAACTGTAGCATGTGGGAATTGGTTAAGTTGCACTTTTGATGCTTTGAAAACATGTAGAGGAAACATGTTTCATAAACATGCCTTATAAACACACCAACTTTCCATACCTTTAGTCACAACCACAAACTTAGACCAGTTCAGACTCACTAGCATGAAACAGTCACACCACTATAAAAAGTCTCCCATAAGGGAAGGAAAATAAATTCCACCAGTTAAAGCAATATTTATATCACTGCAAATATCCCCTACTACGGCTTATGCAAATATTATACATTATTAGATTTATGGAAATAAATTATTTGTTAATATAAGTAATGTAGTTTGTTCTGGAAAGAAGAGAGAAAGCATTGCTGTGTGTATCAGTGGGGCTCATAGATCCAAAATGCTGAGGGAGAAAAACCTTTTAAATAAACTTTGGCAAAACCAGATGGGAGGAAGAATGTGTTTGCTAGTGTGGAGAATCAGGTGATTCTTGTTCACCAAAGTAGGTGAGACCAATGCAAGCCAGAATTGCTTGCAACTATTCAAGAGTCAGCACTAGTGAAGGTATTTAATTAAGACCAAATTGTTGGAAAAAACACAGATACGCATAGCTCTTGAGATGTTTTGTTTTTTAAGAGCGTAGAAGAAGCAGATAGAGAAGACTTTTGTAGATTTTATCCCTACCAGAAGCAGAACGTGATTCAGAATGTGACACTATTCATGTAAAGGTAACTCTCACATTCCCTAAGAAGAGAAAAGGCAGAAAAGGGTCCTTAAACAGGGATTTCAGGAAGACAGACTTCAACAAGCACATATTATTCACAGGTAAAATCTCAAAGGTCTCAAATATAAAAAGGGGGCTTGTAAACTTCACCTGAGTACCGAAGCTATTCTGCAAGTGACAGTTTTCCCAACACAGAGGGATGACAGAAGCTCAATGAGAAATCAGGTTAGCTATCTTATGGTCTTTCCAATGATATCAAGTGCAAGAAATAAGCGCATACCCAAAGAAACCAGATCAGATTGATTGGGGTGTATACAAAATAATAGCATAAGCAATTAGGGAGAAAATCAGAAATTCCCAGGGAAAATAAAAAATTAAGAGGAGATGCAGGAAGATGAGTGATTTCAAAGATAACAAGAAATCCATCAGTAGGGATATCAAGTAGCAAGAAGATGACCAAGAAAAATGTTGATCTTTTGCTTGATTGGAAGAACAAACTACTGGCAGATGACACCAGGCAAGACTAATGTCTTTCTGTGTTTGCCTTCATACAAACGCACAAATCAATTACCTAACGAACCAAAGAGAGTGACAAGTCACTTTTTAGAATAGAGAAAAGACGGGTTAGAAAGTATTTAAGTATGAAAAGTGTTTTTTCAAATCAGCCAGGCCTCATGAATACTCTCCTAGTGGATTAAACAATTCGATGTTAGCTATCTTTCAGTACATTTGAGTTACTGTAAAGGAAAAATTAGTTACTGTAAAACTTGAAAGGGAGACTGCAGCACTTAACTTTAAAAGGTGACAAAATCAAGAGTAAATACAGAAGCTGTCTTCCTCCAAGCCACTGAAACCAGCAACCCAGTACCTTTAAACATCCATAAAACAAGGAAATAAATAACAGTCAATGTGGATTAGTTAAGGACAAATATTAACCTAAAATAGTTTCCTTTTGTGGGTAGAGGAGAAATAGCAGAAGTCATCTAGCTGAATTTGGAAAAGGGAATTCTAATAAATGAACTATGGGTTAAATAACTTGGAGAAGAGCAAAAGTAATTGGAAAACTATTCAGAAAAAAGTTATAATGGAGCCACAGTGAAACTATAGGAAAACATGTTTCTGCAGGGCTATCTTAGACATAGAACTATTTATTATCTGTTGCCAAAAAAACCCCATATTCCTATCAAATCTGAAAATTAAAACATAAATAAATAAAAGACAAAAATACACTTTAGGACAGGGTTCGCAGTCAAAGTAATTGTTAAACTGAAGAAATATTTTCTAAAATAGCCAATGATTCAGCAAAGAAAAGTACAGAAGTCAACACCTAAGCAGGAAAAACGAGTTGCAAGACAGGACTAGGTAGTAGGTCTGCAAAGAAAGATCTGGCATTTGAGTGAATAATAAGCAGAACAGAAGTCAATGCTGTCATGCTGTTGACAAAACTTCTATATTTTTACTGGGTCATAACATCAGGAGTATAACCCATAAAAAAGTATTATATTATCCATCTGGCCTACCCACACCGGTTAGTTCTGAGAAAGTACAGAGGACAGCATGTGGACAGCAGAGGACAGAAAGTACAGAGTGACTAGATATCTAGAAAACATGAGCGATGAGGAAAGAGGTCGTTCAGTCTGGAGAAAGGACAACCTCAACTCAAGAAAATTCCAAAACGAGGGCAGGGCTGTCTAAAGGGAAGACAGGACTGAATGGGCTACAACTGCAACAAAGAAGATATAGATTAGATATTAGAAAAAAAGCTTCTAGCACTTGAGGATACAGAAGCATGGAATAAGATGTAGCAGAAATGTGGGAGATCACCTTTTGAGATATTAAAAACTAGACTATTACTACCTGTCAAGGAACATTGTTGATAGAGGAGGTACTGCATTTTAGCACAGAAATAGAATACATGGCTTATTGGAGCCCTGCCCAACCATATAATTTTATGATTCTGTGCTTCCAAGATTATACAGCTAACCAAACATGTCTTTACACATCTCAGTTGTAGTCTCAGAGTTGCCTCTGCCTATCTAGGAAAACACCTCCAGTGGATTTGCTTTGCAGCCACAGTGTTAGGAATGGTCTTTAACGAAAGCAGAACTAGTTTATGTCAACTCCACAGGCAAACGACAAGATCATAGGCTCTTATGTTGAGGCATCAACCTGGAGCTAAATCCCATCCATCATGTCTTCAGGGCAGTGCAAGTCCAAGTGGCTGACTTTGGTCCCATAGTATTTGGTAACCCCTGTCCCCGGACCTACTGTCTGAGTTGGACTTGACTACCCAGTAAGGATCCAGGCAGCTGCTGACTGTCTCAGCCAGCTTGGGGTCCTGCTTGGGGACACACTCTATCTGGGCTATTTGAAAACCAGAAAAATGCTACTCACATTTTTATTTCTTTTCTAATGTACACGACTTGACAACTCACAATTTCATCCTATTATTGACTGCACACGTTAAACATGAAAAATGAAGCTAAAACCAAGGCCTAAATTTGTCTTGATTTTCTTTGGTACAAAAACTGCCTAGTTATAGAAGCATCTTGTTGGTTTTAATTTTTAATGACTCGAGGTTTATTTGAGTTACATAAGTTTACTTTAATTTGGAAGTTGTTTGTTCGTGTAATTTTTAAGCAATTCAGAGCTTATTTTTAGGAAGGGCAACACAAATTCCTTTAACCATACAAAAAAAAAAATTATACCGAGCATGTTTTATTTGCCACTAGGTGGGAGTGGAACATAATCTTCTAGTTAATCTTTATGCAGCACCAATAGAGAAACTGAAAGACAAAGTATATTTTCTTAGCTGGTCACTAAAGAAAGATTATTCTGTCAATAGAGAATTACTTCAACAATTCATGAGTGTATACAGCTACAAGCTATGGGAACAACATTGAATTTTTATTTAAGCCTTTAATAAAGGCTTTGATTCCTACTCAGAATGCAACTTTTCAATTTTTTTTTTCAGGTTAAGAATTGGAAGATTTACTTCTTTTTCTTAAACTTACATACTTACCTGATGCATTTTCAAGGAGGTACCTTGAATAACATACTATTGCTCACCCTTATTACCTACTGCTAATGCTGCATCTCTTGTTAGTACTGAGAACAAACACTGCATATCTATATAAATATTCTTCAGACACAATTCACAGCTATTTGTATACACCTAGAAATCATCACTTTTCTTTATCACACAAAGCCCTCTTGTCTTTTTTCATGACATTTGCAATATATTTTTGAAAGCCTCTGTTTTGTAAGCAAAAAGGGTGATCTTTTTCAATAAAATATCCTGCCCAGTAATCCTTCTGCATGTGTTTGTACCTGATTTGAAACAGGTATCCTTTTTTTTATGCACAATATCTTAGTCTCTCACTAGTAGTTATCAGTAAATACCATATTAAACTACAACTGGATCATCGAAGAAAGAATGAACAATAATCATAAGCTGCAGTCTTTTCTTCCTTATTTAGAAAGTTAACATTAAAAAAAAAAAAGAATCAAAAGGTATTTTCACCATTTCCAGGAAAAATACAAAGTTAAAGCACCATGAATAGTGGTGAATATGGAAAGATTTTGCGTCTCCTCTCTTGGTGTGAGAGTTTCCAGTGAAGTTAGTAAGGAGTTGATTCGAACAAACAAGAGTAAGCAACTTTTCATACAACATGCAGTGAAGTCATAGAACACAATACTAGTAATTGCAATGAAGTAAAATTAAAATTAATTAACAGATAACTACTCAAATTCTGGAAGGAAAAATCGGTCAGGCTTTTGAGTCTTTTTTTTGTTTGTTTAAATATTCATCAGTATTAAAAGCAATGGCTAAGGTGGGAAAAGCCCTGTAGCTTCTACATATGAACTAATACAAGATGAATGAGTGCATTTTCCCCTTGGCTTTAAGAGCATCTCAGTTCTTGCTTCAGCCTTGAAAGTCCAGCTCTGCTTTGGTAACTGTTCTCCAACGGCATAAAGGAGGCATGGTGCCACTTTGGAAACTGTCATCAGTGCTTCCCTTCCAGGCTGAACAAGTCTAGTGGCTGCTGGGCAGGACAGGCTGGTATCTCACTGTACCTTAGCCTTTAGAGAGAGCTTCAGGCAGGCAAAACCATATCTGGTGTCGTGAGTATTTGTGGACTCCCTTTGTCATTCTTCAGGGTGCAGTTGGCCCTCTCTGGATCACCATTCTCAGTTCTTGCCATGTGCCCAGAGGCTCTGCCAGAAAGGTACATACAGCTTAACTGGGTTTCCACCAAGTAGCCGTTTCTTGGTGAATACACACAAGAGATAGCTGGGGTTTAATGAGTTACCAGGCATTAATATGCTTCCCATCCTGATAAGATCCCTAAGGGAGCCTTTGCTGGCCCAGTAGGCATCAGGCAGACAGGCAAGGGTCAGCCCTGCTGCTCCATGCTGCTGACCTACCACGTCCTTGCTACAGTTCTCCATTAGGATTTTACACCTTTCCGTGTTGCACTTTTTTGCCTCCTGAATTGCTCTCAATAGCCCTATCTCCACCCGCAGTTCTGCCTTCCTTATGTTGCATCATTTTATCACAGTTTGGCCATTTTGGTGGGTGCCCGAGCCTGGTCTGCGTGGCTGGGATGTACCTAGGCTGCATCCAAGAAGGGATGGGGAGGGGGCTCAGTGCAAGGTAAAACAATGCAATGGTTACACCGCATGCCATCTCCAGGCAGTTCTAACATAAATTTAGCCACCCTGGGACATTAGCGGGTACTTCTGCGGTCAAAAATAGTAGGGATGACGCACACCCCGCTGCTCCTCGCCTCCCTGACTGCACACCCGTGACAGCCAACCTGTGACAAGGGAATATAAAGCTGCTCTGCTGGCTCCAAGTATAAAATGGAGTCTCTTTATAAGGTAAAAATTTCTGTTCATGATAACATAAATTTCTCTTTATGATAAGGAAATTCTTCTGTGACCTTTTCCTCATGTTTCCTTCCATCCAGCTCTACCGTTGCACAAAATTTGGTTCCACAGAATTGACCATAGCACAAATCAGTTTCTGTTTTGACTGGGAGTCATCAGCAGGATGTCACTGAAACAGTTTGAGCTCTTAAAATGAAGATTTTATTAACATTAGAAAATTGTTCACACTGAGCCTGAAGTAAAGCTGCTAAAATACCTTCTCTGAGCTCTGAGGACATCCAGTCCCCTACATAACATTTTGACTACTAATAATTTGGGAAAAAAAATGCATCTAATTTCAATGAAATCAGAAGAAAAGTTTCAAAGCGTGCTCTCAAGACAAACACTGGTTACACTTGTAACCTGTGCCTCAACAGTCAGTCCATGTGACCTTGGACCCTTGACCCATAGGCACACTGCGTATGGCTCCAAGCCATGCAGGTGACCTGGGACCCTCCACACCATTTCCCCCATCTCCTCAAGCAATGCAGGATTCCTTGCTATCTTTTCTTTCACTCCCCCACATCCTTTTTCCAAGGAAGGATCCAGCATCCGCTCCCCTGCTTTGACACTTTAGCCTAATTTTTGTGCTTTCTGCTTGCAGCAGGGAGATAATGGGGAAAGGGACACTTCCATAATTAGCAATTTTTAAGAGCGTGAACGGATGCTTCTGGGACATTGTGACTTCTGTGCAGCGGAGTTCAAAATTATAATCAGGGTGACTGGCAGAGATACGGAGCGCTTGGGGACTCTTGAGGACAGTTAGTAGGACAGAGAATGCAGCGTATGCTGGCACCATCCCAGAGGAAGCTTCTTAACTGAGGATGTGTTTCATTAGGATGCTATCAAAAAGACTAGGGCTTGTCAGCATGGAACAGGCATACAGATATTCACGAAGAAAAGGTAATTTTTACCAGGAAAGCTTTAAATACTCATGTTAAATTATAATTTTTTTTTTCCCAGTCCAGACTTGTTTCAACCCAGCTAAGTCTAATTCTCCATGACCATATTTATACATCTTTACCCACATATCAGCCACCTGGTCTAACTTGGAAATCGGTCTTGGTTGAGCAGGTTGGACAAGATGGTCTTCAGAGACTTCTAGCTAGAAAGCACTATTTTAGCCAAACAGTTTGCTTTTACACTCATTTTTCACTTGCAGTGCTTCCATATAAATGACAAATGTAACACCAAGTAGGCACAAGCACACCTCAGGCATTTCACCATAGGCTTTGACAGCCCAGATCACTCCCTAACAGTTATCCCGGCTGGGTCTGTCTAGTAGGGGCAAAGGGCAGGATCAGGGTCTGTCATCTCTATAGGGATGATGGCTGCCTCTCATTTGACCTATCTTCCTTTTATAACAGCTGAGAGTAATCTGAACTGCATTTCATCTCAGAGATACTTACTCTCAGCTGCTTCAAATGAACAGCAGGCAAAGAAGAAAAGAATCTCAATGATCAGCTAAAACACTCTATTTACCAAATGATTTTTGTGCAGTGAGACAAATAATTTTTAATACTAGTTACATTTTTATAAACTTTACTCAGTTTGGTTAGTAGTTCCACTTTTACACTCAAGAGGAAATGTCTCTGGTAATTCAACTACTCTTAAAGAAAGAATTCAAAGGATTTTCAATATAATAATGGCAGCCAACAAAGCACTGATATACATTAGTTTGGAAATTATGGGTTGAGGTGCACAATAATTCTCATGAAGAACAAGCAGAAATTCCAATTAAAAGGAAAATTGCAAAATATATCCAATCAAATTATGCAAATGACAGGGAAATAGAACCATATATTTTACCTGAGACAGTGACTGCTACAGCTGAAATGACAGAATAACTTTTCACATTTTGAAATAGCTCTGGAGAGGAAAGCTTCACGGTCTTATTTAAAAAGTATTCAGAGCAGAGGTGCTTCTGGTGACTAGCTGCTTTGAGAATTTCAATTATGACAATAAGCAGAGATACAGTATAAAGAGCACTTTAAATCATAATTTTACCCATGAAATAAGTGTACACAAGAACCAAACTAGAACAAGCAGAACAAATGGATTTGCATATACTTTGTGGACATACATATTTCATTTTTGAGTTACTGAAGAGGTTTTCACAAAACTGCAAAAGAAAACATTCTTTGCAATCAAGTAGAATAATGTAAAACTCAGGGGAAATGGTTCATCTGGAAGCCTGTTAGATGGACCTGCTAATTTCAACATAAGTTCATATTATTTTTTAAGCACTGTTGAGGGTGATTCAACAGTATTCAATTTCAGAGTGGAAAAATAGCCCAGCTAATCCTGCAAAGGACTTCACCTTCCCTGTGACCTCAGTGGGACTCCTGGCCAACAGGGTTAAAACCAGCAAGGAGCATGACACACTGAGTATAAGTTTAACTTCAGGAAAAACACAAAACATTGTGGTTAGTTGACCTTGTCTAGACACCAGGTGCCCAGCTACCACTCTATCACTCTTCTCAGCTGGACAGGTGAGAGAGAATGTAATGAAAGGCTTGTGGGTCAAGATAAGGATAGGGAGAGATCACTCACCAGTTACTCTCATAGATAAAACAGACTTGGGAAGATTCGTTTAATTTATTAGCAGTCAAATCAGAATGGAGTAATGAGAAATAAAACCAAATTTTAAGGGCACTTTCCCCCCACCCCTCCCTTCTTCCTGGTCTGAACTTCGCTCCCAATTTCCTCTACCTCCTACATCAGCAGCACAGGGGAACAGGGAATGGGGGTTGCAGTCAGTTCATCACACCTTGTCTCTGCTGCTCATTCCTCCTCAGGGGGAGGACTCCTCCTCTCCTGCTCCAGCATGGGATCCCTCCCACAGAAGACAGTCCTCCATGAACTTCTCCAATGTGAGTCATTCCCATGGGTTGCAGTTCTGCACCAGTTGCTCTGAGATGGGTCCCTTCCATGGGGTGCAGTCCTTCAGGAATAGGCTGCTCCAACCTCTGTGGGGTCACAAGTCCTGCCAGCAAACCTTCTCCAGCATGGGCTCATCTCTTCATGGGGCCACAGGTCCTGCCAGGAGCCTGCTCCAGCGTGAGCTTCCCACGTGGTGGTCACTGCCTCCTTCAGGCACCTACCCACTCCAACATGGGATCTTTCACAAGCTGCAGGTGGATCTCTGCTCCACTGTGGACTTCATGAGCTGTAAGGGGACATCCTGCCTCACCATGGTCTCTTCACCATGAGCTGCAGGGGGATCTCAGCTCTGGTGACTGGAGCACCTCCTGGCCCCATTCACTCTTCTGTGGGATCTGCCTGCACAGAATAAATTGCAAAGGTAAGGACACCCCATCATGACTAAGCCTTACCTGCTGCCAGAGAGATCTTTGTTTTGGTGAGCTGTTGCTGATACAGGAGCAGGTTGGCACTTCATACAACATCATCTCACAGGACTGATGTGCCTTTGGAGACGGCAGTGTTTTTTCCACCAGTGAAAGAGTCCTGTGATCCCTGAAAACCGAAAAAGCATCTTTTTCCGCTTTTCATTGATGAAGAGAAGTATCTTTGTGACTCAAAGCCTTTCATTTCATGCAAATATATAGAAAGGGTAAGGACATAGTTGATTTATTGATGATCTCTCTTCCTCTCGTCCTTTGCCCAGCCATGCACAAGACACCAAATTCATTTGCTTCCATGACATGCTTCTTCTAGGAGACTAACTTCATTGCAAGAAGAAGGAGGAGACTTTTGCAAAATGTTCTTAGCATGCAACCACAATTACTGCATTTGAGTCCACAGAGAATAGAGAAGAGCCTGGTCAGCAGGACATCTTTCTCCCTTTCTAGGAAGTGACACCAAAATCTATTGTCATTAAGGGCTTCAGCATTTAATCTGGTTATTTCAATAGACCTAACTTTACTGGACTACTTCACAAACTGATGTCCAAACAGGCTTCTCTGCAGCATTTCATACAGAGAGAAGCACCAGCAATGGTCTCTGTATGCTCTATGTGGAGTCTATGCATTGATACCTGCAGCATTCCAGCAATCCTTTTGCGGGATTTCTGAAATTTCTAGCAGAGAGACAAGTGTATGTGACATTATTCAGCAGCTCCTCTAAGTGCCCAACCAAAGACTCTGCCAAATTGCTCACACTTACGGTTTCCCAGTCCAGCAACTCTTCAAGACCATTGTAACAGCAGCAAGTAGGGAGGAAAGCAGCCCTCCTTCTCCCAGCTCCAATGTAACGTGCCAGAGAATCTAGACCCATCCCACCTAACTGGCATACTTACAGTGGAAATCCCATCATCCCAGGCTTCAACAACCAAAAGAAGAGAGGAACACCCTGGGATAATCCCAGAGCCAAGTGAACTGAACTGTCCCTGGGTGGCAGCTACTGCTCTTTAAATAGATAGGGGCCTGCAGTGACTAAACATCAAAGAAATGCCTTATGGGGACATCTGCCATGGTAAGTACAGAAAAGGATTAAAAAGGAAGGTGAAAGGGTTGGAAGCCATGTCCCGTGAGCACTTTGGACTTGTCTAGTTTGGAGAAAAGGAGGTTGAGGGGGTGACCTCACTGCTCTCTACACTTCCTTTGGAGAGAAAGGGGAGAGAGAGGTGTTGATCTCTCCTCCCAGGGATCCAGCAATATGATGTGCAGGAAGGATTCCTGACACACAAAGCTGTGTCAGGAAGGGTTTAGACTGGATATTAAGAAGCACTTCTTTACAGAGAGAGTGGTCAAACACCGCACCTAGAGAGGTGGTTTATGTCCCAAGTCTGTCAGTGTTTAAGAGGCATTTGCAGATAATCTTAATAACATGCTTTAACTTCTGGTCAGCCCTGAAGAGTCAGGTAGTTGGATTAGATGATCCATATAGGTCCTTTCCAACTGAAACAGTTCTATTCTGTTTTATTTCTAACATTACAGCTGCCTGAATTGGTTTTTACTTTGATCTTTCAGATAGCATTATGATAGTTAAGACAGCTAATTTTCTTTTTGTAAAGAACTATCTCCAGTTCATTGATATTAAATTTGTATTAGGGTAAATGTGTGTGTCTAATTACTCTATTTATTTAACCACCAGTTGTTATCCACTTAATTGTGAAGAAATAGGAAGTGGTAGCCATACTCTAAGGTTTTCTTCAAGCATAATAGAGCAGCAAGCAACCCACATAAGCCAGTAAAACAATGCCAAATAAACGGATCACAGAATCATGGAATCATCAAGATTGGAAGAGACCTTCAAGATCATCTAGTCCAACCATCAACTCAGCACCACTATAAAGGAAAGCTGCTGAACAGAGTGATTTATACATTATATTTGGTAAATAAAACTTATACTTCATTTGGCAAACAAATCAACCATCAGACAATGCAATTAAGTGAATCTGGCAGGGGATATTAGTGCCGAGTAACAGTTCTCACCCCAGGAATTTTAAACACTTGTCACACCAGTCATCCACCACCACCCCAGAAGAGACCCACACACATACTTCATGCTTTTTGGTTAATCTCAAAGCAGCACATACACTGGTAATTGCTCAGTGCAATTTTCACGTGTGGCATGGATATGAGCACAGATTATAATCTTTTACTGGAAGACTTTTCACTTGTGCAAAATCATTGTTTGGGGTTCCTTCCATAGGGAAAAAACAACAAACAAACAACCAAAAAAACCCAAACAAATCTCTGGCATCAGTGAGGTTTCCTTAGAAAATATGGTTAAGCTCAAAAGCAGTCCTTCCTGCAAAGAATCTTTTTCATCAGGGAATCATTAAGAGAGAAAATTATTTACACATGTTTGTACATAATTTAGAAGTGAAATCAAACAACCCCATAATCTGTCTCACTTCTGTAAGACTCTTTTACTGATTCTTCCCCAAACCTATTTCTGCTGTTTCTCTCTTCTGGGAGGCTAAGTTACATGAAGAAGGGGACCTTGCCTAAGCATCCAGAGTATCCACTGAGTCCGATGCTCCTGGGAAATCTTCATTTGCTCCATTAATAATGCCTCCATTCTGCTGCCTTTCCATAATATGCAAGTGGTCTGATCCATTTGTCTGGTACAAGGCCTTCTCACTGAAGACCCCTTTTACCAGAGCCTTGATGTTGCACATCTCCTAGCAGAAGTTGTTCCTCCCCATCATGAAGTCCCTCGAGCAATAGCAACCTGTGCCTGGAGCTCTACCTATGCAACATATCGCATCCCCCACAGATAACATGATAACACAGACCCTCTCCAGGCATAGGTACTACCAGGACGATGCAGGATTCTCTGTGTGAGCTTCCAAAGCCTGCTGCCAACTCTGAAGGAGGTCAGTTGTTATCAGACCAGCCATGCACTACAAATAAGTGGGCAGACTGCTGACAGTCACAGGCACTGTGAGGAAACTGGTGACATTGCTAGAGGGAAGAGCAAGCTGGCTGTATGGACTCTGAGTGGCTTAGGCATGGAAATAAATCTTACACAGCATAAGATCTCTAAAAGCAGAGATGAACCAAGCCATAGAGTGAAGCTGCTCCTGCTGCATATGCTTCATGTGTGTGAGGCAACACTGACAGCCCTTGGAGGCTGATAATCCGAATCCAGGTGGGTAGTGGTCCCAGGGCATGTCCCTGTGCATGTCCCTTAGAAAGGGCTGACACTCAACATAAATCACAGTCAAGAATTTCCTTGCCTAAAACATCAAGACATGCTCTTACTCAAAGCAACCACACCTTGCCTGTCATGTCTGCAAAGCTACTTGTTGCTATTACACAAATTAGACTGTGTTCTATCTGGGAAATTGAACTATTATCTGCCAAAAGAATCTTGTAATCCTTGATGTAGCAGGAAAATAATTATCTCCCCGCTGGATCCTCACACTTTTCTAGATCTGACAATTGAAAAGTTCTTGAAACATGCACTTCCCATGCAGATGCTTTCCTCAGACAACTTATTTGCACTGCATCAGGTAAATCACTTCTGAGATATGTGGGAACATCACTCAGTATAATCAAGGCAGAGCTGCTGGTTGCCTGAAGAATGTTACATAATGTGCACGTTGCTGTTGCGTGAGCATGCTGGTTTCTTGCCTAACATTGAGAACAAGGGACGTCTATTTCAGTTCGTAATCTGTTCTGGGAAAAGAGTGTTTCCTTCTGGGAAATAACTTCAGGATACCCTCCAGTTGCTACTTTCTGCAACTGATAAAAAACCAACTCATTAGGTTAACAGTTTTCCTATTAAAAACAAAATTTGCTGTATTGGGTCCAGGTTAAAATCCTTTTAGCCTGGCACCCTCTCTGCAATGCAAAGCACATCCAGACATTTCATGGGAAATCAGAAGGTTGAAAGGAACTCCCAAACTTTTATTTGTAATGGCTGGAGAAAAGGCATCTCTCCTAATGCTTCCAGTTTAATATCTCAGATGCTTTGCATCATCATCCATTTATAGATATTCCAGATGGGAATGTGGCAGATGCTTAGTATTAGAGGATGATGTGCCTAGAGTAAGGAGACATGCCTCCACATAGGAGAAAAGCATGCGGGGAAGAAGGCAGGAGTGTGTACCTTCATATTCATGGGAGGAACCCCAATACAAGTTTTCACCTGCCACCTCCACCACTGAATTTTCCCAGAGTTACTTCATTACTAATTTTTTTCTTCCAGATCTTTGTTGATATTTTCCAAAACAGAATTATTTCCTCCCAAGGAAACACATTTATTTACGACTATGGCACTAAAGGAGGCCAAATATAGCAGGAGTTGTGAAGATGGTTCTCTTCCTGTCCCTTTTTCCAAACAACCTACTTTTCAAGCTAGGCATGGGTTGCCTAGGAAGACTTCTACAATTTTAACACATCCAGGACCTGGAATTTGGACTGTAGCAGATGAAAACAGTAACTGAAACATGCCCAGCATCCAAATAACAAGAATAGAAAACACAGAGGTAAAACATCACACATCCACTTTTTCCATAGTTTTTCTCTTTGTATTGCACTATATGCCTAAGGGGAAAAATTTAGGGCAGAGTTTTTTCCTTGTCCAATGTGCCATTGATTTCCTTTGAGAATTTCCAAGAAAACAGAATGTGTCTGTCTGTCCCTACATTTTTGAAGTATTTGTATCAGCAAGTTGAAAAAAAAAAAGAAAGGTGATCTGCAGAAAACAGAAAACAAGGAAAAACCCTGTGGGAGATTTTTCTGTAAGTTTATTATGCTTCCCCGCAGGTAATTTTTATTCTATTTTCCCACATTAATCTTAAAAAACCCAACACATTGTTCATCATATTTTTTCCAACCATTTTATTTGATGATTGCCATGGCTAGACTTTAGAGGAATAGAAATGCTTTGAGGAAAAAAAAAAAATCAATTGGACCTTATTTACCAAAACTATCAGAATTTAAATACCCTATTACACAAAAAACCCCTTTAATTGGATAAATGTAATCTTCCCTGAAAGATCTTTATTTATCCATAATGAGATTCTGTCAATATCAAGGAAATATTGCTCAGTTAAGCTAATTGGATGTGTGGTGATTTCTAAACCTTTCGTTGTTACTGTTTGCTAGTATTTATTGCCTGCAATACAGCTTACTTGAAAGAGATAAACCATCCATCAGTAGGACATGCCCCTTTGGCAGTTGTTTTATCAACTGTTCAAGCACCATTCTTTTTCACTGACTGTTTCATCAAACATCTGTCTGTCTTTCATCTTCTTTTTACAAAAAAACTGCTACGGCAAACAACCATTCACATATCACCCCTTGCAGTGGATGATATTGTGTGAGTTTTTTACAGTTTGCATTATTGTTTTAAATCTCCCCCACAGAAAGAAGGCAAGAAAAAGGTAGTATGTTTTACTGAACCATGCGAAAAAAGTCCAGCATGTATTTTCAGGCATCCAGCCCTTCAACATGCTGGCTAAAAAATAATGAAGTCATTTTACTATTTACACTTACTTACATATTATATTAAAATATGTAAATGTTAGAACCATATAACAAGAGAATACTCCTGTTGCTGTAGAATCTGAGCTTGATTTTTTTCTGCTACAGTAGTAAAAGGCAATTGACATGCAAAACAACATCTTGGCACCTTTACATTTTAGGATAATTAAGGTGTAAGGCAAAACAAAGAGATTTCAAAATGCTTTTGTTTAAAAAAAATACAATAGAAAAGTTTTTCAGGTAGAGCTGGAGGGCGAGAAGTTTTTAAAAAGGAGAGAAACAACATTAGAACCACAGAATCATAGAATCATTAAGGTTGGAAAAGACCTCCAAGGTCATTGAGTTCAACTTTTGATCAAACACCACCTGGTCAAGTAAGTTAAGTCATAGCACAAAGTGCCACATCCAGTTGTTTCTTGAACACTTCCAGGAGCGGTGACTTTACCACCTTCCTGGGCAGCCCGTTCCAAAGCTTGACAACCCTGTTTGTGAAGAAATTCTTGCTGATGTCCAACCTGAACCTCCCCTGAGGTAGCTTGAGGCTATTTCCTCATCCTGTCACTAGTTGCCTAGGAAAAGAGGCCAATCCACACTTTGCTACAACTTCCTTTCAGGTAGTTGTAAAGAGTGGTAGGGTCTCCCCTGAGCCTCCTTTTCTCCACACTAAACAACATCAGCTCCCTCAGCTGCTCCTCATAGAACTTTCTGGACTCTTCCTCAGCTCCATTGTCCTTCTCTGGATATGTTCCAGCACCTCAATGTCTTTCTTGCAGTGAGGGGCCCAGAACTGAACACAATATTTGAAGTAGTACTTGAAGCACTCTCACCAGTGCAGAGTACAGAGGAACAGCCACTTTCCTAACCCTGCTGGCCACACTATTTCTGATACAGGTTAGGATGCCATTGGCCTTCTTGGCCACATGGGCACACTGCTGGTTCATGTTCAGTTGACTATTGACCAGCACCTCCAGGTCATTTTCCACTGGGCAGCTTCCCAGCCACTTTGCCCCCAGCCTGTAGCACTGTGTGGGTTTGTTGTGACTGACGCACAGGACCTGGCACTTGGCCTTATTGAACCTCATACAAGAGCAGAGCAGCAGGGGAGAATCATCTCCTTTGACGTGCTGGCCATGCTCCTTCTGTTGCAGACCAGGATTTCATTGGCTTTCTGGTCTGTGAGCACACACTGCCAGCTCATGTTGGGTTTTTCATCAACCATCACCCCCAAGTGATGTGCAGGGGTGCTCTCAATCACCTCTTCACCTTATCTTTGGCATAAAAAGCATCACAGGCTCCAAATAAATAAATTTAATGGGAGCACAAGGAATGCAGATATCTGAATTACAAATATCTTATGTGAGATTTAATTGATGAAAGACAGCTAGAGAAATGTAATGTTAGAAAGCTAAAAGGGACAAAAAGAAAAACAAAGGACTTTCTAGACTTCTAAGGTAAGTTTGGTATTCAGGGCAGTTAAAACCAAATTACTAAAACTAGATTAAACTGAAACTGTTTGGAGTTCAGTATGTCTTGCAGGCTGTTCTCAGCCTCCATCCCTATTTCAAAAAATCAAATCTTCTGTTAATTAAACAATTTGACCTTCATTCTTCTTAGGCAACAACTTTCAGTTTCTATGGGGTAATGAAAAACAAGTGAGTGGAACCAATGGCACTTCATACTCTATGTCTAAAAGAACCCAGGAGCTACAGGCAAGAATGGAATTTAATAGCTGGAAGATGTCAGAATTATTTGAGATGACACAACTATGTAACTTATAAATGAGAAGTATGATATAAACTCAACTGGTATCTCCCTAGTTTTTAAATTTTATTGAACTCTATAATCTGGACTAAAATTTGCCATGTTTGTATCAACCACTTTTATTCTGATTTCAAGCAGAGCAGTTAGGCATTTCCAGGAATAGGACTACAGGACAGTATTTTTTTTTTCCCACATCAACAAATTCCTAAGAGCTTTTCTTTGAGACATGCCAGCTTGAAAGGTCTTCAAATTTGCACTAGGGAATTTTTTAATGATATAAACTGTCCCTGGAAAAAGTAATTTTAACTTAGCACACTTTCAAAATATTATTCAACCTTCAAAAAAAAGTCACAGTTCATACATGCTGAATAGAGAATTGTTATAACTTTTTCAAGAAAATTTCACCAAAATGTTGATTAGAGTGAGAATTCTATGGGCCACTGTTGAGCTGGATTTTTATTCTGCAGGAGCACATCTGAGCTGATTTTGTCCAGGTCAACAGCTGGAACCAATCTGTAGTACCTGAAGAGTACAGAAAAACAGGTTCACTTACTGAAAAGCCAGGTCAGAGGGAAGACCATACATTTGCAATGTTTGGTCTTAATCTTACATGATAGATTTTTTATTACATTTTTTAAAATAGTAGTTTTGAAACGTGTATGTTTAAGTTTACAAAGCTAAGCACTCAATTTGGAAATGAATTTGGAAAATAAAATTGGAAAATAAAATTAAAGTTTCCTATGCAAACACATTTCAGACCTTTTTCCATTACTGCAATTACTTACATATGTGACCTCATATGATCAGGGAAGTTCAAGGAAAACTTTCCAAAAATATAGCCATAGAATTTTTTTTTTCCCTGTAATTTAGCCCATGTGTAAAGATATGTAATACTTCATATAACTCTCAACAGCGTACTTTGTGTTTGTAGTATCTATCATGGTAAGTGCTGATTATCACTTCTAGCTTTTCCTTTTAAATGCCTCCTTCCAGTCTCCTAATTCTAGGTTAGAGCATTTCCTGTGATAAGCACAATCAGTTTTCATCAAAGGGAATGGAAATACCACAGGCACAACTTGTAATCTGCACTTGTGCTTGCTACTTCCCTGTGATCATACAAGGTGACACTTGCATAGCAATGAGCATCTCTCCATGCTAGGAAGCCATGCTTCTGTTGAGCAACCCAAGAGTACATTGGTGGTATTGCCACACTATTCCTTTACCAAATCAAACCTGATTTTCTATCTTTCTTGTGTCCATATGTGCTTCTATCTTCTAAGACTGACTGACTGAATTTAATATCTTTTTTTATATGGATTATTTAACAGTTTCTTTATAAGGAGTCACATTTTCATGTTTTTCTTAATCTCCTATTAACACTGGTCTTTTTAAATTTGCAATTAACATTTTCTTTAATCTGAAGATCTGAAAATGTTCTTTCAGAGGTGGGTTGAAACAGGTTAACAGAAGGTAAGCTTTTATAAATGTGTCACAAATGCAATATATTATATACAAAAAATTAGCAAGTTATTTATGACACAGAATTAATGAAATTTGACATTCAACTCATGTTTTGGACACATCAATCTTCATAATTTGGAAACACACTCTGTTATAATTATGCACTTACAGACTATCCTTTCCAATAAGTTTCCCAATTATAAGCCAACTTGTATGCCAAATCAATTAATGCTCTGTCTAATGCAAAAACAGTCACCAATTTGATTTCTGCTGAAAGGTCTATTTTTCTACCAATATAGAAAAATGGGTTGAACTGTGACTATTTACCAATATCTTTTCTCCCACACATACGGAAGCTGGAAGAAGAAATGAAGTTGTGCAACAATAAGGCAGAGTCAAAGCTGAAGGGATGAGGAACTTCAGCCGAACCTTGAATTCTGGTAAGACGACCTAGATACAGCAGTAGTGCATTTCCACAATGGTTTTCATGATTTTACATTATTTCTGAAGAACACCTGACAAAATGTCAAACCAGCCAAGAGCAAGGAGGCTGTTAAGTTACCGTCTTGATGCAGCAGGCAGCTTTCAATTTTTTCAGTAGGAAAAGCAAAATTTTTTGTGGGAGCTTAGCAGGTATACAACAGTACCTTTTTCATTGCTTCAGAAAGAATATGACTTTACTTTCATCCTGTGTGCTTGTAAAATATGCTATAGAATAAAAGGGTTATTGAGTAACTAATAGAAACTTCTGAAAAGGGTTGTGAATCTGCCTATTCCCTCACAGCCTGGCAAGATGCTTGGAGCAGAGGGGCTTGCCAAAAAAATAAATATGTAATCAGACCTGCCAACATTCACTCACTCAAAACTGAATTCCTTGTAATGTTGTCAAGTTTTTCCCTCTAGGGAGAAGGACATTTACCATGAATATTATGAGACATTGACAAAAATCTCACTGCTATTTATTCCCTGGGGACACTGAATCTGTGATTGAGGAAATAATGTTTCACCTAATAGCCCACACAGGGACAATGTACTCATTCTGGAGTAATTCTGTTCATATCTCACTTTTAAAAGCCATACTCTCTTTCCATGTCAAGAAAAGCATCCTCCACAGACCTGCATCTGAAGCACCAGCAGGGCCATTCAAGTATTTTCCTGTAGTCTAGGTAAGATTGACGGAGAGATAGACAACAGGTTAGCAAAGGCATATAGTGCTTTTGGAAAACTCCATAAAGGAGTTTGGCAAAATAAACACCTGAAGAAAAATACAAAGATCAGTGTTTACAGAGCCATTGTGCTGTCTACTCTTTTATATGGGTCCAAATCACGGGTCATCTACCACCACCACCTGCGACTCTTAGAACACTTCCATCAGTGCTGTCTCCGTACAATCCTAAACATCCACTGGTCAGATTATGTGACTAACACGTCTGTTCTAGAACAAGCAGCTGTCACTAGTATTGAGGTCATGTTGCTGAGAACACAGCTGCGCTGGGCAGGACACTTCTCAAGGATGAAGGACCACTGCCTCCCTAAGATCTTGCTTTATGGTGAACTTGCCACCGGCTGCCGCAAGAGAGGAGCCCCGAAGAGAAGATACAAGGACGCCCTGAAACAACATCTCAGCCTTGGCCATATTGATCAACATAACTGGTCTACTCTGGCCTCCAGTTGGGAGGTCTGGAGACACACCATCTATAACGCTGCTGATGCCTTTGAGAAAGCACACAGGATCACTCTCGAGGAGAAAAGACAACGCAGAAAGAATCGTGTCTTGCCGATACCACCTAAGGAGTCCTTCTGCTGTGCCTTTTGTAACTGGACTTGTCTATCTCGCATTGGCCTTTTTAGCCACCAGCGCACTTGTAGCAAATGTGAGTAGAGCCCTTCCCAAATCTTCATTCCCAAAGCCTAGCCATGAGGCTAACGCAAGGAGGGTAAAAAAGTTTATCTTGCTCAAAGCCTCTGCTTAGATCAACTTGTCAGATAGATGTTTTTGATAAATTGCCCTAATAAAAGCAACAATACCACTGAAGCAATCTACAAATCTTCAATAATAATTGAATTCTATAATATTGAATTCTATTGCATTCTAAGAAAGAAACTCTATGAATAATCAATTTTTATTTGTTTGAGGGTTTTTGGTACAAGCTAATCAACTGTGTCTTTATCTTAGTCTCTAGGAGAGTAGCTACATCTCTCCCTATCTCTTGCTGTTATTGGCTAGAACTTATTTTTTCATACTTTATCCATTTTTTTAATACAAACCTCATATTTTTTGCATTCTTCTCAGCCTCTGTCTTGTCAATACATCAAATCATGCAGTCCTATGACTATTAGGTTTATAAGAGTCAGAAAGGTGCCTCCTAAATTTACAAAATCACATTGTTTTGTCTTGAACTCAAAGGCCTACAATTCGTGATGCATACAAACTACTATTTTGCCAGAGGGGTTTGCATATGCAGCTTAGTGAAGTTGTAGAACTTGGTGTTGCTCAGACTATTCAGTAAATTATCCACTTTGTCTTCTGATACAGCAGGCACAGCCTCAGTGTAGAATTACCTGTAATACACACAAAAACCTTGTCTCCTACTTCTTCCACTTTATCATTCTTCCGTAAAATGGCCAGAGGGAAAAGCCCTGCTCTAGAAGTCAATTATCTCCCCAGGTTATCCCAGCCCAGTACACTTCATTCTGCACTGTCTGGTGGTCCCTAGTAAGGTTAGAGTGAACTCTTTTATCAGGTATACCTGGTCAGAAAATTCTTCCAGACATATATTTAAGTCCCAATGAGTTCTGCTTTCTGGGTGGACAAAAATTCCCTCAGTTCAATTGTCCCTACGAGTTCTGCTTTCTGGGAGTAGCAAAATTCTCTCAGTTCAATGTCCTCTAAGGAATATCTGACTTCAAAGAGTAAATCTGGCAGGAGGGAAGTCTGGGATGCCTCTTCACAGCTCTACATGATGTTCAAATTTTCTTCACAGATACAATAGCTTTTCAAGTCTGCAGTGTGTAGGATCTGTTGTATAACCTGCATGAAGCTTTCCTGTCTTGTCATTAAGCTTAGTAACCATTTCAACAGCTTCAGAAAGTTCCCATCCAAGAATTTGGGATCTTGTTAGTGGGTTGATGGCCATTCTCCAAACTCCCAGCAGCTTAGTACACCTCTCAGCTTGTGGCTAGATGTCGTTGTATCACCTCCACCAAGCCCAGCTCTGCCTTCCCAACACAGAAAGACAGTAGGAAGCTACAGGTCATGGCTTCTTGGAGCAGAACTGAAAGAGCAGCATTTCTATCAGCACCTTTTTTAGTTACAGGCATCCGACCCCCACGCTTTGGGCACAGGAACTGACCACTGTGTCCTTTCTGAACTCTGAGCACAAGAAACAGATTTGTGAAAACTGTTGTCCACTACCGATGCTCATTACTAACAGGACTGTAATTCTTTGCCTTACCCCATATTTTGGTCAGAACAATTTTCGGACTCTGAGTCCTCTTTGAAGATAGCTTGCTCTGCCAAGATATCTTCTGACAGCTCCCGCTAGAAGACAGCTTCCCACTGACATCAACTTTCTCCATTCGGTTGACTTCTGCTGGAAATCTGCCTTCCCACATTTTTAACTCTTCTCTGGCCTCTCAGGCTATCATGATGGTAATTTTTTGTGATATGTAGAATATACAGAATCCATATGGACCATCAATGGGCACTTATGGTAGATCTCCTCATATGGCAGAGCTGACATCTTAAGAAATCTGGACAAAGTTGGCCTGTAACTATTCTTGAATTTATTTTGCTCTATCTTCTTTTCTTTATCTTTCTTTACTCTACCTTCAACTCATTCTTTGCTTCTGAACATTGTAATACATACACGCCAAACCCTCGCCTCTAAGTCAGCATCAGACAGTATTTTACAAGAATCTGAGACACCTTTCCTCATTTTGTTTGTCATCCCACATCTCCTATTACTCTGGAAGAAACATAGCATTCCTCAGGTATAATAAAACAGTTTTCCAGCTCTCTCTCTCTTTATAATCCATCTGTTTGAAGAGTTGTGAAGTTTAATAGAAATTCAGTAAAGCTTCTGCTTTCTGAAGACTTGAATTTTCAATTTCACAATCTGTCCAAGTTTTAAATCATCAGTAAGTTTTCTTTGGATAAACCACAGTTCAACACACTTCTTGGATCTAAACTGTTTAGAAGAGATCAAGGTAGTCTTTCTGACTTCTGCTATTTAATGAACATCTTCCTTTGTTTCAAAATGTGTGGAATAGTTTTTAGTACCTTGTCTTTTTTTTTTTTTTTAACCAGACTGCAGCAGTCAGGCAATATCCAACAATACCAACATTACTGCTGGCTGCTTTGTGGTTCTATCTGAGCTCTCCTCAGGTACTTGTTCAAACCATCTTTGGTGCCAATATCTGCTTCTTCAACATAGTTTCTGGCTGCTTCCCACACCTCAGCTTTAAACCGAGTGGGAACAATCACCTGACGTGGCAGACTCTCTGATCACATTGCATTATCGATAACTTTAATCACTTGGGACTCTTTCCAATATCTGAACTGCTTTTTACCTAAGTGAAATTTTTATTATGCTTTCACCAAACTGTCAGGATTTGCAGTGGAACAGCATTGACTTTAGCAGCAGGTTCTTCTCAACTCAGCGCAGATGCTCCCTTCTATGCTTTGAATACCAGGGTGAAATGTATTCAAATGTATTCCTGGAACATTACACTTCTGAGTTCACTGATCATTACACGCTCAGGAACAGAAACACACACATGCACACATGTGGAGAGACACTCTCATTTGGCCTGCTCTAATGAATTGTATCAGGTTGCTCCTGCCTTCCCCTTCCAAAGGAGCTCTAACTGAATCTGACTTTCATCCCTGGTACTCCAAAGATGATTTGGCAACTATTTTTCAGGTCTTAGGCAAATGACCAATTTTATATGCCCAGCTGTTTCTCAAAGAAAACGAGATAGTTTTTATATAACAACCCATTCCCTGTACCTACAGATGCAAAAACCAGTACAAGCAAGAAAACAATTTTCCATATCCTGTGGTTTACACTCTCTCCCTAACCCCAATCAGATATTGTATTCTTCAGCTAACAATCCTACTATAGATTTATAGTGAAATCACTGTTAAGACATGTTAAGATGAAACAAAATACATTTATTTGTTAATGCATGGAAAACAGACTTTACTGAAGTTCAAACAAAGCACTGGTGATAAAAAGGCAGGAAAATTGTGCCTATTTCAAGATGACATCCAAAAAGCCCTCCAGAACCTGTGACAAGCCGTAAGCCCCTAATCCACAGAGCTGAGTTCCGAGGACATTTACAGGAGTGCACTTCACGCTAGAAAGCATGCTTACTTTTATATTTCATCTTCAGTTTTGGCCCTTCTGAGCTTGCAGCCAGCTTAAAATCATTCCCTAGCCCTGCCTCCAATTCTTTCTTGGTTCAGTCAAGATGATGTTTCTATCAGCCTATCCATCTATCTATCTTTTCCCTACCACCTTGCTGGCTTGACCCTCCTTGCTTTTAAAGCACTGGCACTCCCTGGGCACAGCCAAGCAGCAGCACAGGCAGTACCCAATCTGGCCAGCAGTGCCCCACAGCTGCACCCCAAACAGCTGCCTGGTGCACCCTGAGACACAGAGTCCTCCACCAGCGAGCAGGGCAATGCTTAAAACCTCTCACCATGCACGGTAGGAATCTGTGACATTCCCTATGATCACAGGAAACACTAATTACATTTTATTCAGTCAAGTAAAACCTTGACAGGTTGGAGAGATGGGCAGAGAACCTTCTGAAATTCAACAAGGGCACATGCAGGGTCCTGCACCTGAGATAGTATAACCCCATGCATCAGTATGGGCTGGGTGCTGATCTGCTGGAAAGTAGGTCGGCGGAGAAGGACCTGGAGGTCCTGGTGGACAACAAGCTGTCCATGAGCCAGCAGCGTGTTCTTGTGCCCAAGAAGACCAATGCTATCCTGGAGTGCATTAGGATGAGAATTGCCAGCAGGTCGAGAGAGGTGATTCTGCCCCTCCACTCAGTCCTGGTGAGGCCACATTTGGAGGGCTGTGTTCAGCTGTGGGCTGCCCAGTACAAGAGAGACATGGAGCTCCTGGAGCAAGTCCAGCGTAGACCAACAAAGATGATTAGGTGACTGGAGCATCTCTCTTATGAGGATAGGCTGAGAGATCTGGGTCTGTTCAGCCTTGAGAAGAGACAATTGAGAGGGTACCTTATCAATGTCTAGAAGTATCTGAAGGGAAGGTGCCAAGAGGATGGATCCAGGCTCTTCTCAGTGGTAGGACAAGAGGCAATGGGCAGAAACTAATGCACAGAAGTTCCACCTAAAATGAGGAAGAACTTCTTTACTGTGCGGGTGACCGAACACCGGAACAGACTGACCAGAGAGGTTGTGAAATCTCCCTCACTGGAGATATTCAAGAAGCATCTGGATGCAATCCTGTGCCATGTGCTCTGGGATGACCCTGCTTGGGCAGGGTGGTTGGACCAGGTGACCCGCTGTGGTCCCCTCCAACTTCTGCGATTCTGTGATCCTGTGATTGCGTGGGGCGGGACAGCAGCACAACGTCACGGAGCGGCGAGCGGTGACGCCCCGAGATCTCCCGCGCTTTCTCTCCCCTCCCCCGCCCTGCTCCGGCCCCGCGTCCCGGTGCGACCCCTCCCTGCCCGCACCGCCCGACCGCGGCGCTGACCAATCCCGTCGAGCCTACCGGGGTCGCATACCAATCAGAGCGCTCCGCCGTCTCTGCCTCCCGCCCCCGGCGCGACGGCGCACCAATGAGACGCGAGGAGACAACCCCCCTTGGGGGCGGTTGATCCGTCGCTCCGCGCTGTTCGCCTCGCCCCGAGCTGCCGGGACGTCAGGGGTAGGCAGGGCCAATCGGGGGCGAGGCCCCGTGCGCCGCAGCCAATGGGAGCGCGGCTGGCGTTGCGGCCCCGCCCCTTGTTCCCCCGCCGGCGGCACGGCCGGTGCTCCCCCTTCCTCCCTCCCTCCCTCTCCTTCCCTCTCGCAGCAATGGCGGCGGTGGCGGTGGCCGTGGCGGAGCAGGAGCAGTTCTACGCCCTCCTCGGAAACCTGCTCAGCCCAGACAATGCGGTCCGCAAGCAGGCCGAGGTAACGGGGCCGCCGCACCCGCGGCCGCCGAGCCGGCCTGTCAGATTCGCCGGGCCGCGCCGGAGGGAGGGCGTGCGGGGGGCAGGGAGGTGGCGGGGCCGGCCGAGCCCCACGTGTGAACAGCGGCACCAGCTGCTGCCGGGGCAGCCCGGGCGTTGCGCCGGTCGGGGCGGCGGGGCCGGGCGATGGCGGCGGTTCTGCCCGGCGGGTGCGGGGGCCGCGCCGGCCCTTGGCCCCGAGAGGGCGCGAGGGGTCCAGTAACCCCCCCGCGCCCGCCCCGGCGCGGCCGGCGCCGCTCTCGCCCCTCGCCCGCCGTGTGTCCGCCCTGGGGCCCGTGTAGGAGCCCCCCAGGGGTGCTGCGTCTCCCCATTGCCCACGGCTGGCTCCGCCCGAGCCACCCGGCGTGACGGAGCGCGGCCCCGGCCCCGCCGCGCAGGGGGGGCCACGAGCCGGCGGCGGCTTGGAGGGGCCGGCGCTCGGTGGCTCGGGAGCCGGAGGGGGATTTCCCAAAGGAGGTCAGAGCGGCTGCCTGGCGTGATGGAAGCGCTTCTATGTGTGCTCCCGAGGCGCCCCTCTCAGGGGGTCCGAGACCCCCCCCCGCGCTCCCCGGCAGGAGCAGGGCCGAGGTGCTCCGCTGCACAGTAGTTGGGTTTTTTAACTTTTCGGAACGGTCCTGTGTCTATTCAAGTGTTTCGTCAGCTAAGAAGTATTTCACCCAAAAGAAGCGTTTTCAATACGCTGAGTTTCTCTTGTTATCAGCAAAAAGTTTTCAGACGTGTTGTTTCAGCTGAAATTCTTTGTGGCGGCTAAGCCACGTTAATTCTTTCTCTCTCTGTCGTGCTTAAGGCTCCATTGTCAAGCCTGGTGGGGAATCTCTCCCGTTGAATTAAATACTAGCGTCTAGCTTTAGCGTGAATTCCCGCTGCATGGCTGCATCGGGTCTTTTATCGCTCTCATCACTCCAGCGGTCAGCAGAGTTCAGCGCATTGTTTGGTGAAGAATAAAAAGCATTATTCCTGATGCTGCAGTGAAAATTCTTCTAATATAAATCGAGAGTGAGAAGGAGGGGGATATATGTTTTTAGAAAGCTAGTAAAGTTCAGTATTGATTATCACAAACACTTTCTAGAGAGGCAGCAAGAACTATTCCCACATTCCTGAACACAGAGCTTCGATGTAAGCCATTCCCTAGGAGCTGAATTTTGTTCTCTTCTTGACTGCCTACATATAACATAAGAATATTTCTAACAACTTTATGAACTTTATTAGAATTGTAACAAAGCAAATTTATTGGGCAGCTGTGTCATAATGCCTGTAAAATAAAATATTATTGGAAAAGAACTCTAAAACTTAGATTCTTACAGCTGGCATACTTTGTCAGAAACTTGCTTGGAACTGAGTTGGAGTACTTTTTAATCTTCATAGGTACGTACACACTATGGTCAGTCAGAATAAGAAACCTTAATTGACGTGATATCTTTTCAGGTTGCTGGTTTCCTATACAAATACAAGCAAGTAGTATAACCTTTTACTTATTCAACTGCACTGAACCTAGCATTGGTTTCTGCATATTGTCAAGGTGTGTTGCAAGTATTTTTATGATTTAGGATTATTGAGAGTGGAAGGGTCCTCAGGATGCAATCGCTTGCTCAAAGCAGTGTCAGCTATCAGGTCAGACCAGGTCATGCAGGGCTTTATCCTGCTGGCTTTTGAAAACCTCTAAGAATGGAGACTACACAAGCTCTTTGAGCTACCCGCTCCTGCTTGACTGTTCTCATTAGAACAGAGATCTGAACCTCTTCCAGTCTGAACCTCCTTTTTGCAATTCACGTCAGTTGCCTCTTGTTCTTACACCATGCACAGCTGTGAAGAACCCCGCTCAGTCTTCATAGTGGGTTAATGAACTTTTACCCAGTAAGATTTCTTTGGATAAAGGTATTGCATAGCCTTTAAAATATCTGCTTCCTAGAATCATGCAGTACTCATTTTTGATTTTAAGCATCTGCCTAGTCCAGTCAGTTTTTTAAAGTGTGCGTACTGTAGGAAGGCAGTACTGAGTACTTAAAGGATTCAAATAACTGCAGCTAAATTGAATAGCAGGTTCTCATTTGTATCCGATGAAAACTGGTGAAAATAAATGTATAGACAGAGGACAGAAGGAGAGAGACTCAGGTTATTTCTGATAAGTCTGATCACTGAAATGAGAATGAGGGGTGTTCTGTTGAAAACTAGACTTGATGAAGATGTAGAGTCATATGCTGTCTGGGAGGACTGTAGTAAAAGCCATAAAAAGAGAAGGATGGGGAGGAAGGTCTGATCACCGAAAACTTAATTTATGTATATGGATCTAGATGATTCTCCCCATCAAGTCTGCTCTTGTGAGACCCCACCTGAGTACTGAGTCCAGCTCTGGGGCCACCAACATAAGAAGGACAAGGACCCGATGGAGTGAGTCCAGAGGAGGACCAGGAAGATGACCAGAGGGCTGGAGCACTTCTCCTATGAAGTCAGGCTGAGAGAGTTGGGGTGGTTCAGCTGGAGAAGAGAAGGCTCTGGGGAGACCTTATATTGTAGCACATTCCAGTACCTAAGGGGGGCCTTCAGGAGAGCTGGAGAGGGACATTTTACAAGGACATGTAGTGATAGGACAAGGGGTGATGGCTTCAAACTGAAAGAGGACACGTTTAGATTAGATATTAAGAATAAGTTCTTTACTCTGAGGGTGATGGGACACTGGAAGAGGTTGCCCAGAGTAGGTGTAGATGCCTCATGCTTGGAAGTGTTCAAGGCCAGACTGAATGGGGTTTTGAGCAACGTGGTCTAGTGGAAGGTGTCCCTGCCCATTGCAGTGGAATTAGAACTAGATGATCTTTAAGGTCCCTTCCAACCCAAATCATTCTGTGATTCTGTGCATGTGCTAGTGTGCTCATAACTTAACCTGACCAGTTTGCTGAAACCTGATTTGTTTATTTTGCCATCTGTCCTATAATGTTGTCTGTTGACTATAAAAGCATGTCTTTTTCTTATTTGTGTTTCTGTCTTTTGATAGAGAAACTTCTATTTACTTTGTTTTGGTAATTTTGTGCTCATTCTTAAAGTGTATTTCTCAGACTGGGGGCAACATGAGTATTGAGAGTAGATAATACATGTTTGCTTTCATGTATTCTGAAAGTTTGTTATGCTGTGTGAGAAATTTGTACCTCTCTATAAGGTAACTGAGGAACTAATTGTGAACTAGAAGAATGAAGACATAGCAGGACCCAGGTATATAGTTAGGGTGATAGTTAGATGGGTAGTAAAGCCAGCAAAGAAGTCTTCCACCAGCCCAGATGGAAGGTTCTGTGTTTGGCTGTGAGTTCCTCTTGCCCCTTTGCTCTAGCATCCTCTGAATCCAGTTTACTGAATTGACAGTTATGCCCGTGAACAACTGCATAGGTTGGTGCCATTTTTATTGAGTTTAAACAACTCAAAATAGAAGTTCATGATTATCAGAATTGACATGAGGGAATCCAGCTTTTACAGTGCTTCAACTGTCCATAAAAGCATAACTTCAGGTCTGTGCTGGGCGAGTATTTAGAGAACCTTGATGTTTCTGTATTAGTTTATATTTGTAGATAATAGTGCAATATGAATATATACATTCATGGAAGCAGTTAACCTGAGGACTTTCTATTCTGACCCTAAATCTCATTTAATTTTACAGTCTCCATGAAAGGATTAGATTAAATGCAGGGATTCACTGGGGATTCAGTCTCATTGACTGTGAGTGTATATTGGCAACTAGAGAGAATGTGAAATGAGGATGGACTCTGAACAAGGCCTACTAGGAAGCAGGTACAGAAAGGGGAGGAAGATGATGTCTAATATTAAATGTGTGATAGCTAAACTACTTTACTGAAAATAGCAGATACGCTCTCAAGGTATGTAAGTTTGCTAGAGTATTGAAAGGAGCTGCTGCAGTGTCAGGAATGGGAAGCAGACAGGCAGAGAACTGATTGAAATGAACCTGAGCTTTGCATAGTAGGCTCCTTGAGTTCAGGATGGGATAATGAATATGTGGAAGGGGTGGAATAATTTGTCTTCAAGATTATGTCCACAAAAAGTAACTCAGAGTTATTAAGTATAGAACTATTTCTGAATGAGTGGTTGCTATTCAGCTTGTAATTCTCCTGCTCTTACCTATGTTGGTTTAGTGTATTAGAAACAAGCATTTAGAGTTTCAAAATGCTCACATATACCATGTTTTGGATAGCAAAAGGTTTTTTTCTGTGTTTTCCCTCTAGCTTCTAAGTAACAATCTAATTAAAAAAGCTGAGGTGAATGAAATGCATGCCAGAAGCATGTAAAACAACATAACTGAACTTCTAATTAAACTTTCCATTTTATTGAGAGGGTCTTCCTAGGGAGGAGACTAAATAGTCTCTCTTTCTGAAGTTCAGGCAGGAGTTTAAAAATAAAAAATTCTTAATCAAAATGTGTAGTTGAGACATGTGGCTGCCCTGTAACATGATAAAAGCTGTAAACAGGTTGAAAACCAGAACTGAACAAATTTTTAAACTATACATTTGTCTATTGGTCACAGCTCAGTCTCAAGCTTCCAAAGTTCTTAATTCTTTGATATCATAGAAGCTATGATGGATTCCCAGTAGGATATGTTCTGTGTATGTTGTATTTCTAGGAGTTTATGTTCTGGTTTTGTTGTATTTTGTAACTCACCGCATAAGTGGCATATGTAGTCATGCATATGTAGATCATTCCAATATGGCAGGTCTTACTAGGTAACTAAGATTTTACTCATAATCTTAAAATAGGTCATAAATTTTTATTTTGATAGGTTTAAATTTTTTCTGCTATTTTTTTTTATAAATTGGATGAATACTTATGTTGTTTTAAAAGGAAAGTCAGTTCATATTAATGCTTAGCACATGCTTTCTAGTACATGTTTGTAATAAGCTGCATCCATTTTTATGCAGGAGACCTATGAGAATATTCCAGGCCCATCAAAGATCACTTACCTCCTGCAAGCAATCAGGAACAATGCTACTCCTGAGGAGGTATGTCTCAATAACCTTTATTTCTGCAGATTTTCAAAGGAACCGGGAGAAGGAGAGAAGAAATCAGTGTTGGTAATTTTCGGATAAATGAGCAAGTTTGACATTAACTGAAGCATCTTAATTTAATGCACATTTGTAAAGGGATCACTTATCTTGTTTGTTGCATGTCTAGTCCACTAGTTGAGACTTTTTGATGTAGGATATTTAGTTTCAAAAACAGTTTTTCATAAGCAACTGCTTAGATCTCCATTGTTTTCTGTTGTGTGTTTTGCTTAATGAATGGGTTCTTTCCTTAAAATGTGTAACTAATATGTGACTGTTACTGTGATGTTTCTTCAAGTTACACTTGAGAAGTGCTTTCTGTTTTGGGACACTGTGCCTAAACATGTTAAACTTACATGTCATCTGAAACTTCTAATGCTTCTTAAATTGGAATGGGGGGAGATAAGGTTACAGATGTGTTACATGTTTTATTCGGATGGCTTTTGCATTTTGCATTTGTGTGGGCAGAATATACTCATTAAGTCATCTAGCAGTATTATACAATGAGTGGAGAGCAGCCTAAGCACTATATAAATTTTATCCCTGGGTATATCGTAAAGGTACCTTTTACTTATTCCTTTGTTTTGTAAAGGCTCTGAATTTTAGCAATCAGTTAAAGTCTTGCTGGTAAAACTGTTATTCACTTGGATATGCAGTGAAGAACTCTTAAGCTTTCAAGATGCTACAAATTTCAGAGCCACTTTGAAGTAAAAACATTTGACTTTTTTTGATTTCAGATCTAAAGTTTTACTGAACATTGTAAGGATGTAGCATGTAGAATTTCTGAACAGTATTATAAGAGCATAAGTGTGCTGCTTCTCTATGGATAATGATCTCTTCTGGTAGATTGTATTCAGTTTAGAGGTAGATGCCATTTGTGCTTTTTAATGCTAAGAAAGTATCATCTTACCCATACTAATGTTTATCTACCTAGTGTTCTTCCAACAGAATCCTTCAATATTATACTAGCAACCAGTTGCATAAGAAGTATCTGGTTTTCCCTCCTGCCCTCTGAGATGTTTCATATGATCAAAAACTGTAGAGCAGTGTCTCCTGGATTTAAATTTGCCATGGAAAAGATAGCTGCTGCTCCTTTTGCCTCAGAGTAATAATCAGATAATGCTATGCCATAGAAGTCATAGCTGCATTGCACATGCTGCTGTTTCGAACGCATTTGTCAAGTCTGAGTAGGCTACTACAAAGTTGTGCTTGTGTAAATAAATACTTGCTCCATATATTTGCTGATTTTATTCCCTTTACATCAACTAAGGAAATAGCCCAGTGTAAAACTTAAGAATCCTGCTGATGACTTGGATTCCAGCTTACAAAGTGCAAAGAAACTTTTCACCTACGGAAGTTACTCTTACTAAAGACATCAGAGGCAAACATTGTAAAATAACTTGACATTTAGCTCCACCAATACATAAACCAAAGAAAGGTTTAAATGTTAGCTCTTAAGTAAACGTTACGTACTGGACTCAAAAAGTCATGATTAATAAAACCTACAAACAACCTCTCTGCCCTATAAAACAAAGTATTTAGTAGCCTTAGAGCCTAAGTGAAGTAATCCCCTATGCTTGATGTAAACACTGCATATAAACATGCTGGGAAACATTGTGTGCTGGTATCAACAGGTAGGCATTTTGTTTCTTCATATGTTTTATATACATCCAGATGTTCAGTAGAATATTGCCTGTCACCAGTGAATAGTGCTTTGGGTCTGGTATGTGTCCTCTGAGCACATTGAATGTATCAGCACCACTGAACACAGGGTGCTGGAAGGAGCTTTAGAATTTTAAAAATTCCTTGTCCAGGCTATGTGAAAGCTCAGTTCAGATCCCTCTTTATTTTGAAGCCTCTGTGTTGCTTTATCTCCTCCCAGGAAAACTAGGCTGAAGAAAATACTGCATCCTGTTTGCATGAGTTGGGCACCTGTGTTGTAGAGAATACAAAGCTCGTAAGACAGCAGTTGGGAGAATCCTGGCTCTGCAAACTGTTAGCTTTGGCATTTAAATGGAGAAACGGATGCAGATCATACTCCCAGGACCCCTTGCATTTGACCATTAAACTAGATTAGGAATAACTCTTCTAACTAACGGTGTAACAGGTTTTCTCCTAATCAGAGGCTAAACTATGGGAACGTGTTTTTCCTCTGTTCTTATTTCATGTTTTCCTGGTAGCAGAGAAAAACTGTTCACAGAAGTGGAGGGAAGCATCTGACTTAGCAGTTGGAATGCTTCTGTGCCAGGTGATATGCAAGTTTGTTCACCTGAGGCTGAGGAGGGGGTTGAACACAGGTCTCCAGCTTCCTGAACATGTAGTCTCACTGTTATGAAGTTAGGACTCTACTTCTTCCTATGCAGCTGCATTTTAAAGGGTTGAACAGCAAGGTAGTTTATATTAACACCTTATTTGATGCATTTTATTCTTGGGATGTGTCTCAGGTATTAGAGGCTGTTCTTTTGCAGTTTTGATTTACCACATAAATCTTAGAGAGGAGCAGAAGTTCTACATTTTCTCCTACATTTGTGTTCTTGGTTAAGTCTAGGTTGGCAGGTTTTGTGTCCTAATTTACAGATGACTGACACAATAACAAATGGTCTGTTAAACTGTTTCTGCTGTACTCCTCCTAGAGGGCTTTGACCTCCCCCTTCCCACTCCCCATATTGTCACATGAAGGGATGTGTTTCTCAGTCTGAAAACTGCTGCTGTGGACGGAGTCCTGTTCAGGGTTTGCAGGGGAGGATGGCAGTCCAAGGATGCACCATGGTTCTGCCTTTGAGTTGTCCGTGGACCTGAGGCACACTGCGCTTTGAATTCCACACGATGCTAGATCTCTGAATGAGATTGTGCAAGTCCATCCTTGGACTGTGTCCTAAATATTGTTTACTTCCATTTGTGCATGTTTTTTTCCTTGAGGACTTAAAAGGAATAGTGAAACAAAAGTAAAAATCACTGTGACGATGCTACGCAAGGTGGTCAGTCTTTTTTTTACAAAATATGTAGGATTACCTGGACACTTTGAATACTAGAGGAGAGCATGGTATCCCAGATAGCTGTTAATAGTTCTTCTACTGCCTTGCTCAGCAAGTTGATTTTCTTCTTGTACCTTGGTTCCATCATTCATAAAATCCTAAAACATTTTTAAAGCCTTGTAAATTCTACAATAGGAAGCGGTATGTTGAAGTTTGAGCATTATGACTACTTTGTATGTTAATAATTTTGGCATTCCATTTGTATGTGAGCATGTCAGTAATTTAGACATGCAGAAGAATCTAATACTAGGGGAAAAAATCTGCTCTTTTTATGTTTCTTTGGTCATTGTGAGTTCTTTTTTGAGAATGTACACTTTGTCGGTCCTGTTCTCATTAAAAGCTATAGCCACTAAATAGCAGAATTTTAAAATGCTTGTTTGGCTACATGTCTTGTAATGCTTAAACCTGAAAGAACCTTTGGGGTGTGTGAAAAATACATACTTCCGTAAAGCAGAAGAAAAAGCCCCAGAGCTTCCATTAATCCAGCCATCTTTGTCATAATTAAGTTGACAATGATAGTTTTCATATATAAGTGAATATCTGCTGAGGAAAATATGCCATTTATTTGTTATTAGAAGTCAATTGCTCATTTGTCACTCTGTCAAACATTTGAATTTGCTTTAGGGATTTGGGTTTTTTTTTCCTCAGCTAGTGATGCCTCACTAGTAACTCTAACCAGGAGGTAATTCATGTAGTCCTGATCTTGTGTCTTTCTGTATACCTTGTTACTTGTGTTTTTATTTTGCAATCAGTCTGTGTTTATCAATCTTTTAATATTTTAAGTTCTTTAGAGTTGGAAATTCTTCTCTTTGTTTCCATAAAGCATATAGTCTCAAGCTCTATTCCCTGTCTGGCCACATATTATTACTTCAGGGAAGAAATTGATACAATGTGATTTCAGTCATTATCAGGTGTCAGGGAATACGCACTGAAACAGGATGCCTTGAGTAAGGGGAGACATTACACCAGAGTTTTTGCCTTGTTTAGTCCTAGTAAACTTGCTCCCCAGTCCAGGCTTTTCCTATGTAAGTTTGCCATACTAATGAGGACAAATTTTAATCTTTGCCAATATTGGTGCTCCTAGGGATAGGAGAAGGAAAGATACTATTATATTGTGGTACCATTGAAGTTTTTGGACACATTGTTAGTGAGATTCCCAGAGGCAGTGTGGAAAGAATCTCCTTCCTCATGTTCCCCGTGTGACAGCCTATTGCTCCAGAGTCTTGGCTTATGATGGGAGCTACAGCACAGGTGGGCACTGTGACCTTGTTCACCTGCTGACTTCCTTGGATCTACTAGGGAAACTCTAATCCTACATATGTCCACATATTAGTCCACACTGGAGCTGTAAAGAAGATAAGGAATGATCTACAGTTGGGTTCAATTCTAGTCCTTTCCTCCTGCTAGCTATAGAAATGCTTTGTATGCACTACTCTTCAGCTGTATAGAAGAGAGCTGAGTAGGTTGGAAAAAGACACAATAAGTCTGGAAACTGGAGATCATAAGAATAGTATCTTTGGTGATGTTCTAGCAATACCTGATTTTTACAAGGTGTGTTAGAAGTTGAGACTTTGCAGAGGTTTGTTTTTCTTTTCTATAGGTTATACTGTAGCAATGTAGTTGAGAGATCTTCTGGAAATTGGACTTGATTACTTCTGCTGCTCACTGAACACTTTTGAATTCCAAAGACTGTTATAAGTGAAATTGTTTTTCATTCAAGTACACATTAAGTAAGAATGTCTTGGGAAAAAAATTGAGTGCGTGTTGCATTGGATTATTTTTTGTGAGAATTTAGCACATATATATAAGGTTTTGTTACGTGTGTTAAACTTTAGAAGTTTGGGAGGTGATTTTTAATTACTGTTTGTCCTTGTTGAAACACTAGTTGGTGAACCTTTTATTTATTAAGTTTCTCAAAGAGCTTCATGTGTCTGTTTTGCCTTTACTGTGAGTGTTGCTGTATTAATTTTGAATTACTGGGCCATGTTTTTTGCTTCTTGTAGTTCTTGTAAATTGTAAATAAATACAGATATGTAAATGATACTGTTGTAGAATTGCTGTATGCATGCAGGAAACATAGAAGATTTTAATAGGTGGTACTGAGGTTCCTATGCTTACATTCAAGTTTAAAGAAAAAAATTTCATCATAGGCCTGCAAAATGCTAAAAGCTTTGTTTTGCATTTGGGTTTTTTTGCGCGTGGGTTTTTTTCGGAAAATCACAGAATATGCTGGGTTGGAAGAGACCCACAAGGAGTCACACCACGTGCCTGAGAGTTGTTTAGAGCAGAGTTTTATTTGCCAAATTCTAACTGTAGGTTCCTGAATCTTCAGTATGGAGTTAGGTTGTTTGAGAAAGTGAAGGAGGGTTTACAGGTTAATTATCTGACAGTTGTCCCAGTAAGTCACTTGTTAATTCAAAAAAACGTGTCTGGATTATAACGATCTCAGTAGGCCATTTAAAATAGAAAGAGTACATGCTTTAAAGATCTTTCAATAATACAGCTAAGTCCTTACCTTGCCACAAAATATGCCTCAGGTTCAGCTATACAAAAAAGCTGAATACCTCAGTACTATGATTACTTATTTGAAGAGCTGTAATTGTCAGAAACATGGTTGTAAGCTGATGTTTCTTTACTATGTTTTTTCTTACTATCATATTTGTTGTCTGTTGCTTGAGAGGTACGCCATTTACCAAATAAATCTGCACAGTGAAAACATAATTTGGAAGCATGATGTCAGTTGTCTTTCCTTGTAAGAGCATGATTATCATATCAAAACACTTTAACATACACACTTCTCATTCAATAGGCTCGGCAGATGGCAGCTGTCCTTCTGCGCCGCCTGTTGTCATCTGCATTTGAAGAAGTTTATCCAGCTCTGTCACCTGAGGATCAGACATCAGTCAAAAGTGAATTGCTGCTCTTTATCCAGATAGAAGTGCAGTCCACTATGAGAAAAAAAATATGTGACATAGTTGCTGAATTGGCCAGGAATTTAATAGGTACTTTATTTATTTCAGTGATAAAATGTTTATGTATTGATAGAAGTTGTATTTGTATCTCTTGTTCTCTAGTCTTGTGTAGGCGTTTGCACATGATATGCTAACTGATTTCATGGTTTGTAATAAAACCTAGTATTTGTTCGCACTATCCTTAATCAAATAAAAATACAGTTCTTCAACTCTGCTTTTTAAATTGCTTGAGTTTAGGTGAGATTGTATTAAGGTTTCTAAATCCAACTTTGTGTAAATTGTCTTAAATATTATGCTGAACATCTGCATCAATTTCTTTTTTAAGTGCTGTTGTATAACAGTAAATGGAGATAATCTGTTCTGGAATGCTTTTAGATAAAACATTTCAACCATATTTTACCCTGTGACTTGGGCACATCTTCAGATTTTTTTAAATGAATTTCAGTAGCTGTGGCCAGCTTTCCTGCACAATTGTGATCTCAACACTCTTAAGTTTGCTTATCCTAAAACTTTGTTTTGTTTAACGTAGATGAAGATGGCAACAACCAGTGGCCAGAAGTTCTGAAATTCCTATTTGATTCTGTCAGCTCTCAGAATGTGGGTCTGCGTGAGGCTGCTCTACATATTTTCTGGTAAGCTTTCTGATGTTGCTGCATTTTTGCAGGGTTGCCAAATCATGTCTGAAAATGTAAGAAAAACTGTCACAACTTAATTAACAAGCAATCATATTTGTTTCATTTATACTGTCCTATTGTGGTTTACTTAACTCTTACATGTACAGTTACAATCTGTAGCTTAAATAATGGATAAGTTTAAAATAGTAGTTAAGGTTAAACTTATGTGATATTTTAGTAATGTTTTGGTCTTATCCTTAGGAATTTTCCTGGGATTTTTGGGAATCAACAGCAGCACTATTTGGAGGTCATTAAGAGAATGCTGGTTCAGTGTATGCAAGATCAGGAGCATCCATCAGTAAGACCTTTACGTTCTTTTGGGTTTTTAATATGTTCTGAGCATAGAAACTCAGGCAAGTAGTCTCAAATGTAAAGGTTAAACCATAGATTTCAACCAGAGAATTACACTACCTGAAACTGATGTACTTTTGGAGTTTTGACTATGCTTACTGCAAAACAAAAGGCTCAAACCTTTGCTGACTAAAAGCTGACTGGCTGGCTCGTGTCTGCATTGCTTAGGCCCAGACTCCTCCCTTGCTGTTGTGCTTGGAGAAACCCAGTAGTGGCCTAAAACAGAGCTGGAGTTTTAGCCAACCACATTGAGGGGTCAGAAGGTCCTTGTTAAATTTTCTTTCTGACGCTCATGTTTAACAGTGTAAGTCTGTAGTGTCTCCCCATGTAGCATCTGTATACAGTATGTCTCAAAACTCTGAATACACAACAGCTCCTTGAACTGTTTTTGCATGTTTTGCTGTAAGGGCATATTAGCAAGCCTCGCTTTTTTGGAAGGCTTCAGATTTATTGATTTGTGCAGAGAATTGTACTCTGAAAATGTTTCTCTTGTTGCGGAAAATGCTGGGCAGGGATAGGAAACCCTGCTGTGGTATATGGGTTCAGTTTGCTGTTCCCTCATGAATTACTTTTTCTGACCTTTGAAAGTCAACTGAGTAACATTTTCTAAAGTACCACAAGTCATGCCTTTAAAGAAGCATGTCTTAAACCCTTAGATCACACTTCTTGAAAAATGAGACTATGACACTTTCATGCACATTTGAAGTTGGGGTGGAAGTTGAAAACAATAGGGTTCTTTTCTCTTTTCTTTCATTAAACAAAAGCCACCAAAACAAAACTAGGGAATACTTGCCACCTCATGATAAACTTTTTGTATCATAGATGCTTTACCTTAATTTGAAGTAAGATGTAAAATCCCATGTTAAAAACTAATTGCTATATCTATTAGGACAATGTAGTCTCATAATAGGCCTAATGTTAAGAGAAAACAAAGACAGGTTTCATTACCAGTTTTTCACATTTCTTTCTCCAATCCTGTCTTCTAGATCAAGACTCTGTCTGCTAGAGCTGCAGCTGCGTTTGTTCTTGCTAATGAGCACAATGCTCCCCTTCTTAAACATTTTGCAGACTTACTCCCTGGAATCTTGCAGGTAAGAAGCCAAACAAGTAACAATCTACCATTACTGTCTGTACATTGACAGCATCCAAATGGAAATTGTTGGTTGGCAAATTTGCGTAGCATGTGAATTTTTGCTGAGACCTGGATTAACTGTGTCTCTGTTAACCAGACATCAGTCACCAGCAAGATACAGTGGAGACTAATACTGAATTTTGCAAACACAAGATAATTGTTAGGGTTTTAAGGAAGATAGTACAATGCTGATTAACTTATGCGGTGTTACCTGGATAAATGAGTTAAAATTATTTGTAAGGTATTTTAAGTCAAAATGATACAGCTTTTAAGTTAACCATGATACTGAAATATAGTTTAAATGTGTGCTACCCTTCAAATAATCAGTAATTGGGGAATTCATGGACCCATGATAGCCTGTATCTCTTCACATTAGAGGAAAGCTTAGAATTGTTCTGAGCATAAATTCTCAGACTGAGAACAACAGTCTTTACAAATGGTCTTTATTGTTTTTGATAAATTAGGAAATTGCAAACAAAATGCCTTTTTAAACTTCATGTAATTTCTGAGGCTGGATTGGATATCTTGGATAGATGAATCTGAGCAAAAGTTGAAATTCTAATATGAGGTTGTTTACTTTTGGGGTGAAGCCTATTGTAAACCAAACCAGAGACAGAAATGGTTTGAGCTCTGAAGGATGACAATTTCACAGTTCCCTTTCTATATCATGAAAAAGTAGTAACTAACTAGATGCCTTTAATAACAGTGGTAGTGTTCACTTTAAGTGTTCTTTAAAATAACTTCTGGTGATTTTAAATTAGGCTAAAATTAGGTTAAAGACTGACTCTTTGCTACAGTCAGATCAGCAGGTTCCTGTTGACAGTGTGAACTATAAACTTTGTATGTGCTTTGTGGCAAGCTGAACAAAAATTGTGCCAAAGCTACTGGCATCTACAACCAATGTAATTCTGCTTGATCTTAAATGGAAACTGAGAGTAATTCATTTAAATCAACTGAACTTGGAAATGGGCTATAAATGTTTTTATATTGAAGTTACTGTTAGGTGTTTAGTCCCTGTCTGTGACTTCATCAATAACAATTGTGTTGTTTAAAAGTTGTAACTGGCTGAGAGGACCTTGGCTACACAGTACTGTATGAATGAGAGTGAGGCAGGATTTGGGCTGGGGCATGCCATTTGTCTTGACGTTTAGCAATTAAATGGTATGCTGTTTTTAGACTTGAGACTAATAGTCCACTTTGTGTGATATAACTTTCAATGCTACTATTTTAGACTGTAAGAACACATGCACTTCGCTTCCATTTTCAAGCTTTGTTTTACAAATACACAGAGCTATGCTATGAAATCTATCTTTTTAAAGCACTTACTGCAAGAAGGACTAGATTTTCTGGCTGTGGTAACATAAGATGGATATGAAGATCTGAGTCTATAAATAGGAGATGGGATGTGTTAGAATAGTGGTGAGTGACCTTTGGAGACAGTTGGATGCTTTTTTTGTTGCTGTTGAAGTTCATTTTGTTGAAACACTGGCGTGGTAAAAAACCTAAAAATAAAATTCTGACTTAGCAAATCAGTCCTTTCAGTGCAAGTGCTATAATGGTTATGCTGGAAGTTGAACTTGAAGAACTAAATTGAAACTTTTATCCAAGGGCTTAATTTTGCAGTGGAGGTGAAAGCAGATAGAACTTAACTGACACTGTGGTTGTTGTTGTTTGATACTCAGAGAAGTGCATCTGCCTTTTTGGGCTCACTGTACACTTCAAACTTCTTTCTTCAGAAACTTTGACTTGCTTTAAAAAACTGTCAGAGTTGCAATGGGTATAAAATACAGTTTTACAGGAACTTACAGTAAATGTTATATCATCCTTTACCAGAATCAGGATGAGTGGTAACTATTAGCCCAAAAGGCCTTAACCATGAAATACGTTTTTTCTTTCAGAACATTTCTGATACTAGAAGATGGTGCTTCTGTGTTGAAAGTGTGGGCTGGTTAAGTGGAATTATAAAAAATGTTGGATTCTAGACTCAAGTATTAAAAAACACCTAACTACTCACTTCAAAAAATGCTTCTACGTTAGGAAGACATGAAATACTTTCCCAAATTACTTTTCAGAATGTGGCTATAAGCTAGGAAAGACAGTTGCAAAAAGCTTGATTTCTTCTTCTCTTTGCTGTGTCCTGTGACCGAAGGCTGAAAGGTCTTTAATTTAATGGCTCTCCAGAGATGTCTGGAAAAAAAACTATTTAATCTTGAGATTCCTGCTGTTTATAAGTGTAGATAGGCTATTAAAAGCTCTTCTCATGTAACAGGGAAAAGGGGAGTTAGGCTCATTTTCCTTCTTTTGGGCAGAGTTACCTTATTTTAAATGGACTTTGAAGTTCTCGTCAAAACAGTGGTTTTGCATGTTGGCACCTCTGATGTGCGGCATTGATTCTTTCTGAGTGTCTGCAGTGTTAGATTTGAACATTGTGAGCCATAACTTACTTTTAGAAAACTTGTAGTTTTGGATCCTGCATAGTATTTCATTGTTACAGATTCATGCACACAGGCCACCGTAGCAGGGCCTGACTCTAGGATCCTGCTGAAAATACAAAGTCTGAGTGAAGGCTTCCAATTAATTAGTCTTTTATTAGTTCTCAGGTTACAACTCAAACTGTGTGCCTCCATATAGGGACCCTCACCCCAATTCACACCTCTCAATTATACCTGTACTACACATCACCCAATCCCCAACCACTTCTGGTTGGTGGTCTCTTGATTTCTTACTGGTTCTCACTGTTGCTGGGCTGACCTTCTTCTGAAGTTACTTCATTCTCTTAGAATTGTCTCCTTGGTCTTTATCTTCTTCATTCTGCTTGTATCTGCTGGAATCAGCTAGTTCTTTGTTAGCAGCATTAGTTTCATGAAAAAATTTACTCTCATCAGTTCTTGTTCTCTAAGGCTTCAACTACTTAGCTGCTGGTACTAAATGACTGTTCAGAGAGACAAGAGTACAATTAATCAAATTCCTTCTATAACACTGGTCCGATTCATAGTATTGTCTGTTTTTATTTAATCTTATCTTCATCTTATCTTTTTATAGGCTCTAAATGATTCCTGCTACCAAAACGATGATTCTGTTTTGAAATCCCTTGTAGAAATTGCAGATTCTGTTCCTAAATATTTACGACCACATTTAGAAGCTACGTTGCAACTAACTCTGAAGGTAAAGCTAAGAATGTTTTTTAAAAATCACTTTTTTCCATCCCAAAACTTTTTGTTCTAACTCTTTGCTCTAATCTTCTGGGTTGTAGTTGTGTGCAGATACCAGTCTCAGTAACATGCAGCGTCAGTTGGCTCTTGAAGTAATTGTGGCCTTGTCAGAAACTGCTGCTGCTATGCTGAGGAGGCATACAAATATTATTGCACAAGCCAGTAAGTATTTTACTCATTTTCTTTGAAATAGTTGTCTTTTACAGTATTAAATCGACTTTACATGTGGCCGGTGGCAGAATCATGTCTGAGAGTTTGCTAGTGCTGATAACTTAAGAAAACTCAATTCAGTGTCACCCAGTGGAGAAAACCCCTTCCTATTATGACTCTTCATAAATTAATCTTATGGTTGCTTATGCAGCACCAAAAATATGAATAAAAATACAGTAGACTCTTATTAGATGTTTCCAAGGAAAATACTACTTTCATGCTTTTATGCTGGCTTTGGAAATTTTTACTGTGAAAAAAAAAAAGTTGATGCATTCAGTGCTGAAGTTCTACGTTTGAAGTTTGGTATGTAGGCCAGATACTCTGTGATGCTGGCAGCTGAAGACTGAAGGAATTCAGCATGCATGTTGAGTGTCAGTGTTGAGTTAAAGCTGTGAATTAAAAATCAGATGCTTGTATAACTACATAGAAATAATCTAATTAGTCTGATTAACATGTAGATTGTAAATTCTTTGAAGAGGCACTTTTTATATTATGCATTATTGTTTGAAATATTAAAAATAAATGTCTTCTGGACAACCCCAGCAGCAATACTATATGCAGTGATGCTTCTCTACCTTTTAAACCCTTTGTGACTAGATTCAGGCACTGACACAGCAGTGTAGCCTGCTTTTCCCTTCCTGTCACACTTGTATTTGTCTAGATTTCTGAAACTTGCATAAAAGGCAACTTTTTTTATCTGTGTGCTCAGGCTGGGGAAAGCTGTGTATATAGATGTCACTAAGATAATCATAAAACTTCTAGAAAACGTTGTAAACTGGACCTGCTTGGCTTAAGTGTTTAAACTATTGTTGAGAAGTTTTGTTTACTAGTAGAATAGTTTTTTAAAGAACAGATTCTTTTAGAATATATTTTGAAATTTGAAAATTTTGAGAACACTGTATTTTCACTCTGTTGTGTATCTTGATGGAAATATTAACACTTGACACTTGCTGACCCCACATTATTACAAGTTTCTTATCTGTTTGGGCAGCATAGTGGAAAAGTACCTCATACCTCTTCAGAATGTTTTGCTTTTCTATTGGGTTGCTGTTTAGGAATGAAATATTTGTATTACGATAAAGCACTGTAAGGGAATGAAATGCCTTTGGTTTGCAGTTCATTGTAAAATTGTTATTAATATATAGCTAGGGAGAAAGACATTTATTTTGCAGAGCTAGTAAAGCAGTTGTGTTCAGAGAAGGATAAAAAAGTAGCCAAAAAGGATTGCTTTTGTCTCAGTTTTGTTGTCTTAGTTTTCTGTTTTCATTCAACTAAAAAGTGATAGATCACTTGATATAACTGGAACTGGGACTTAGGCAAATTGTCATCTTATGCTGATTTAGGAGTAAGTGTGTGTCCTGTGTACCAGTTAGCTGCTCAGGAGTTCCATTTGGATTCACATTTCCCTCCTTGAGCTCAATATTTGGGATAGCAGAGTGTTTTATTGCTCTTTCCCTACAAATCAGACATGCATTTCCCTACAGTGTCTAGAAAACGAAAAGTCATGGCATGCTCTGATAAGAAGCAGGCTTAGTGGTCTGATGCTTAACTTGTTTGTAAGCAGTCTATATATTGGCAGTAATTAAATTTTGGAGGCTTATTGGCAGAGCGTTGAAACTTCAGTGCACAACTCTACATTTTTTTTAAAAACCCTTTGTGAAACTACATTTACTGGCAACCACATTCATATTAAATATCAAGATATACTGATGGCCATAAGCCTTTGAATTTCTGTTCTCAGCCTTCCTTGCTAGCAGCAATGGACACTGACATCAGTTTTTGGAACTGCATAGCATTTGTGGCAGATGATGGTTGTCTTCCATATTTCATAGGTGTTGTGATGATACATCATTCTCACACGTGTGCTTATGCACATCTATGTCTGAAAAGCTGGACTGTAATACTTGATGGGGGTTGGGGGCCTAGTAAGTGTATATAAAATTCTGACATGTGGGCATGATGTTAGAGAGTTCATATTGTCTATTAAGTTACCTTGATACATATATAAAAGCCCTCTGAAGGCTTTTGCAGACATGGTATAGTGTCTGTCTGAAAATACATAGCCACATCAAGCAAATCAATCCATAGTTAGATCTTTTCTTGATCCTTGCCCCACAATGCTGTCAGTGAGCAGTATTTTCTTCTGTCATCAGTTGACTAGAAGTTTCTCATCTGTCCAAATGTGTGGTGGAGAGTTTGCTTAGGGTGGTACCTCCTTAGTGGTTTACAGTAGTGTAAGTATATTATGAAATACACCAGTTGCAGTGTTCTTGATCAGTTCCAGTAAATCACATTAACAGCATGGACAGTTATTGTATGCCCACCAGTTTTTCAGGTAGTTTACTGTAAAGGACAGTTAGCTATGATGACTGTTTTCAAGATGTAAAGTTAGACTGTCCTAAAAAGATTATTAAAGATTGGAGGTTGAGTATTTGACTAAAAACTTTTGTTTCCAGATGAAAGTGAAAATTTTTACATAAATGGTGTTGGCTCTGTCAGGGGAAGTTTAGGTTGGATATTAGGAAGAAATTTTTTACAGAGAGAGTAATCAGACATTGGAATGGGCTGCCCAGGGAGGTGGTGGTGATGGATTACTGTCTTTGGAGGTTTTTAAGATGAAACTGGACATGGCACTTAGTGCCATGGTCTAGTAACCATGGCAGTGTTGGATCAAGTGTTGGACTTGATGGTCTTGGAGGTCTTTTCCAACTCAGCTAATTCTATAATTCTATGAATTCAAACAACTGCTCTGAGTAGTTAGTGTGTACTACAAAGTAAAGAGCATCTTACTTTGCTCTGAAAGTGCAAGGTAGACTTTTCCCCCCTTGTGCTTCTGAAGACACAGGAACCAGCAGACTTAGAACAGACAAATCACTGCACTCCTTCCTACTGTGAGAACTCAGAAAATAGGTAATGCTTATTGCATAGTGGTTTAGCATCGTGATAGAGATTGTGTAATAGTCTTTATAAAGACTTAGACTGAGAAGAGCAGACAGGATCAATCTACAGAAATAGATTGTAGAAATAGAAAGTGGTGGATTATTATTATGTGCAAATATGTTCATGATACGAAACAAAAATTTTACTAAGTGGGGAAAAAGAAACATCAAGTTCTAAACCATTACCTTATTGTAGAACTAAAGCTTTATGCTAAGTGACCACTGTACATATAGCAAACAAATTTATCATGTTGGTGAATGTTATGAACCAAGGGTTCAGTATTACTCTTTCATATTTAATAGTCTCTTTCATCAGTAAATGTTCTAAGGATGATGTCAGAGCTTCAGCAGTACTAATAAAGTGTATCTGAGTTCTTAAAGCATATAATACCGTTTTTACCTTTCAAGAACTTTATTGAGGAATTTGCTTTTTATAATTTTCATGACTAACAAAAAATCTTGCATTGCACTATGAGCCCTGGTAAGAAATACACTCAAGTACTTTTTACTCTGGATTTGAATGTTCTGGAAATACTTTTCTGCCAATCTGTTCTGAATTATTGGCTGATGCAGTTTGACAGACTTGGCCATCTGCTACTGAAGGAAGATTTATTTTTCTTCAAAAATTTTTTGAAAGGAGAAAACTTAAAATTCATGCTTCTTATTCAAGAATTTATTTTAAGAAAGCAGCCTGAGTTTAAAACTGTGTTTTGTTTTTTTTTTTCAGTTCCTCAAATGTTAGCAATGATGGTTGACTTGGAAGAAGATGAAGATTGGGCAAATGCAGATGAGCTTGCAGATGATGATTTTGACAGGTAATTATGAAACTAGTTGTTTCAATATATTATCAAGACTGTGGCCAAAGTGCAGAATGCAAATGACTGCCCTGCATTACTCAAATGAACCATAGTTTTGTTCCCTCAATCATGAGCAGTTTATATGTGGGTTACTTAGGTACTGTTCAGCAAGGAAGTAAACTATTTCAGTTTTCATATATTGCTGTAATTTGACAGGTTGTGTGTTCTCTTGTCTGCTGTTTTGTACTGTTTCAGCTTTTCAAACTTCAGTTTCTTCTGTCATTTATGTTACTCGGTTCAAAAGGCAGTACCTCTTAATCCTTTAAACTGAGGGCTAATTCTGAAGTTAGCTGGAACCAAAGCTAGAGCATACTGACCTTTTTAATCATCTACAGGAAATCTCTTTGTACTTTTCTGTATCTATGCCATTGAAGAGGTGTTATTATAGAAAAAAGCTGCCTGTCATTGGAAGGATGTCATCATGCACTGTGGAATTCCTTGCTGGATTCCATCTAGCTCAGAAATAGTACATTTTGTTATTATTTTAAATCCCTTTATATGTCCAGCAGTAGCTTGGTGTTATTGAGAAAAAGCTAAAGATGTCCAGTGATTCTGATTTGCTTATTCCTACGTGCTTTGTAGCTTACTCCAACTTTTTACTAGAATAATAGTGGTTTGTCTACTGTGTCCTGTTACATTTACTCTTGTCCAACTATAGTTAGAATGAAGTAGAAGCAAGCAGAAATAGGTTTAGGAGATAACTATCTCCATACTTCTCTAAAGACACAGATGTTCATTTACCAGTCTAGACACTTCTTTGACATATCTGGCATCTCCTTCCAGACTCAGATGTAATTAGTGTTTTGAGACAATTTATCACAGAACATTTAGAGATCTTCATAGGAAAATAGCCAATAGAAGAGATGTCAGTTTATCCTGAACTGTATAGCAACTTCAACTAGATATCAGGCATATAAAGACACCTGCAGAACTGATGGGAGTAGGAGTAGGAATTTATGGAAGAACCTGTTTAATCTTTGCCTTACTTGGAATACTTTTTTAGTTTCCTTTGATTATGAAATTGAAAGTAAGCTGTCTTTTCTTTCCTCCCTCACATAGTAGACCATACCCTTTTAAACTTGTTTCCTCAGTGTTGAAATTTTGCCATACAGGTAGAACATCAGACACCACCACTGCATTCAGGTTTGTTAAGTATTTGTATCTTTTCAGTCAGCTGAATTTCAAAGAGAAATAGAATATTAAAGTTTAAGTCCTTATCAAGCCTTTCAGGGTGTGGAAATTTATTCAGATGGCTTGCTTTAGGCAACTTAGTAAGTACACTGAATCATCCACTTGAGGCATGCCATTTTCTATTTATTGTCAACAGAGTAACTTTGTTCTTCTAAACACAGCTTAACTGCCTTTTCTCAATTAGAAGTCACAATTTAGCGTGAGCAAAGATCAGAAAACAAGTTATGCTCAACAACCTTACCCTGAAGGAGAAACGTAGCTCCTTTGGGCCTCAGGAGAGCTTGTCCACAAAACACTGGACATCAGTTGGTCACTGGTGGTTGTGTGTGTGGTGGTAATTTTTTCTTTTAGCAGTGTCACTCATAGTGCTACTATGTATTTCCCACCGTTGAAGTTCACCTTTGCAGAGAGCTCAGTGGATGATGTGATGCTAATGTCTTCTGGTTCTTGAGTCTTTGTAGCTTCAGAAGAAGACTGGAATTTTTGTGCAGTCACAGAAATAGGCTAATGATCTGATGACTGCACCCTAGTTAGGGTGTGTTCAGATCTGATTAAGGGGGATATGAATCAGCCTACACAAAACCAGCAGGAAATATTTTAGTGTTTCCAGTTTTCTGTTGCTCTGATTTCATAGAGCAGTGAAATTCTAAAGGAGGAAAAGGTTAATCTGACTTCCTCTTTCCTTGACAAAGGCCTTGCAAATGCTGCAGAGAGGTGTGTGGTCATTTTTTCCTAGATGAACTATCTTTATTTCCTCAAACTGAATGTGTGAATTAATGGTGGGAAGAAAGAGCTCAAAGAATGTAGTTTCAGATGAAAGCTGCTATTGACTCTAGTGTTTGCTCCAATCTAAACCTATGTGCCCATGCACCATTGTCCTGCTGGTCATGTGTCTATCTGAACATTATTGTATTTGTTCTTCAGATTAATCCTGTCAATATCTTTTTGCAAATACCTTTGTTCACAGTGTGTGAGTTTCTAGACTGTGGTTTGTAACGAGACTTGGAGATAAGTGTAGTAATTTGAAGACCTCTGTTTCTGACCCAGCTGACTGATACTTTAAGGAGATTCATCCCTTTCTGAACCATTACTCAGCTTTTTCATCATTCTAGGTGTCTAGGATGGACTGTAATAACCTTGAACTATTACAGTGCTAGCCATACCCAGACTGTGACAGTAGTTATCTGTGTCCTGGAAACTTTGCTTTTCTGTAGGGAATAATTCTATTGAGTAGAACAAGTCACTTTACATAGATAACATTTGGCTATTCATCTGTCTGAGACTCACAAATTCCTCACCTGGACTGGATGTTTTCTGCCTCAGTCCTTAACAAGAGAACATGCTAGTAGAGTGAGGGTACTGCAACCATGCAAGAAAGGACTCTTATATCCCAAAGTTTGAATTCTTCTGGTTCACCTGCTTCATAGCAAGTCTGAACTAGTTTGTGTTCTAGTGACAAAAAGGTGATGACCAGTATCATTGTTTCATGTATTGCAAATTTAGGTTCATCTTTCTAGGTAAGTGTAACTGCTGCGAAATTCAGTCTATGCCTTCGCTGCTAGTTCTAGTAAGGCTCAGGTTTCTCTGGTAGTAGACTTAATCAGTGGGCTGCAGATAGTAAATGTTTCAGTGAAGAGTAAATAACTATGACTGGTGCGTGTGTTTTTAGGTTTGGGTATGGTTTATTTACTTAAGGACGGATACTCGTATTCAGATAGCAAAAGTTTGAAGACTAGAACTTCAGGGAAGGGCACTTCTGTGCCCTATTTGACTGCTTGTTTTATTGTAGATACTAAAGCACTGCTGTTTCTGTAACTCATATTTAGCAATGCAGTGGCTGGTGAGAGCGCACTGGACAGGATGGCATGTGGCCTTGGAGGAAAACTTGTTTTGCCTATGATTAAAGAACATATTATGCAAATGCTTCAGAATCGTAAGTAACTACATTTTATTTTCCTTTCTTTTTTTTTTTTTTTTTTAACAGTTCTGTTCTTTCCAGGAACTTTGATACTTCTTAAATCTTCATGTTTAGCTACTTGATGTTTTTATGTTTCCACTTCTGATGTCAGCAGCAAAAACTGTAAAGGCTGTGAACCTGGGAAGTTAATACCTTCTCTTAGACTATGATTTATTAAGCTTATATACAGTGCATTTTTTTCTGTGCCATGGACAACTGAACAAAACTTTTTTAAAACAAACAGCCTGTGAATTACATATAAATAAGGGAAGATTTGAGGTTTTTTACTTACAGATATTCTCTCTGAATCCCCATACAGTCACTCACAGTACCTTAAGTTTGTCTGAAGTGCCACCTGTTATTCTGTAGCTTGATGTTTTTCCTTCTTCAAAACTGCCCCTTTTAAATGAAATTTTAGTATGTTACAGTTCACATAGGGAAACTAGTTGGGTCTTTTTGCCTGTAACTTGATGGACCAAAATACAGAGGTCTTTGGTAGACTGGCTGTCTTTTGGTATGCTGATTTTTAATATTTGTTTCATGAGATCTTTCTGTATATTCTTATCAGTTGCTTTGTATGCTTCTTTTCCTCTTAAAATACCTGTAATGCTTGCTGAGGCAATTACTCAAAAAAATATCGTGCATTGCTTTCACATGCTTTCACTTGACCTTTGCTTTGCTTTGAGCCTTTGAAGTAGAAGATAATGCAGAAATTCTGGGTATGATTTCTACCTTCATGGTTTAAAACCCAGCCCAGAAAAGACTGCTACCATACTGGATATGGAACAGAGGGCTACTCAAGGTAGCATCTAGCAGTGTGTGAACACTTATAATGCCTGTTTGGAATGAAGGCTAGCAGCTGCCTAGTTTTGTAGTACATGCAGAGAGGTGTGGAGTCAAATTGCTGTAAAGACCTGACTCCTTTGAAGAGGAGGAGTCATGCAATTGATGCCTGATGCTTGCTTTCTGCTGAGTCAGGGCTTCCCATAACCCTTGATACTCTTTGGAGAAGGGAAATGCAAAAGATACTGTTTGCTTCAGGGGCTCTCACTGGTAGGGAGCTGGGGAGAAAGATGGAGACCTTTAGATTAAAACATAATTTATACACTCAGTAATCAAACTTTTCCTATCCCCACAACTTTTCTCACAAATGTTTATTGAGATAATAATTTAAAACTTCTGGGTTTGGATTGGGTAACCAGATGGTCCGAAGTTGATTGTGTTTCATTTTGTAGATTCATTAATTTCAAGTTTGGAATGCATGCTAACAGTAATACAATGAGAGTAACGAGGTGTAGGCTTAACTAGGATCATCCAATGAACTGAAATAGCACAAAATAAACTGCTGCTTTCCTGTTGTATTTCTGTCCAAGACGATACTTCATCTCATCCTGGTCAGACAGAAGTTTGAGTGTCAGGATTGTACTGCACTGAACTGTGATGTTCTTCATTCCAGGAATATAATACATTACCAGCAATAATGAAATATTACATTATTTGGGGAAATAAGTTTTGTTACATGCCTTTCCCACAGGTTGTTTGATGAACATATTCATTCTTCTGGTTTTCTCTTCTGTAATCTCCATGGTTTCTACCACAGAGAAAGATTTTTGTAAAAAATAAATAAAAGAAATTAAAGTTTCTCACGTTTCCATTACCTAAAGAAAAAGGAGAGGGGCATGAAAGGTTCATTTCAGCAATACCCACTACACTGAGAACAGGCTAAAAAGACTTGGAGGCAAGGCAAGTCTTATACCCATAAATGGAATGTTACTGTTCTTACATAGTCTTGAAGGACACTCCTAAAAAGTTCAGTACTGATGATTTATTTGTTTTAAATTTGGATATTGTTTGAGTCACTAGACCTTTTTCTCCTCCTAATATAAAAAGGAGGTATAAACAGGTACAGGCTGTTCTGATGCCATTAAAACAGAAAAGAGATGGGGGAGTGAGAAATAGAAATAATATCTTGATGTTTCCCTGGTTAGTTCATTTAATTAAAATGCAGTTTCCAGGTGTTAGTACTATGTACATACTCATAATCAGCAGTTAAGAATTCATTTTTCTAGGTCTGGATTTGGCCTGGATTAGATACTCAATTTTTTTGTGCATCTCTGGAAGTATGTATGAAGAAAAGTGAAAAGTATTTAACAAATCGTGTAGATGCATGAACTCTCCTTCCATCTCTTGTTCTTCACTCTACCTCCTCGTGTGTCCTCACCCCTTCAAAGAAAAGGTGATTTGTCTTTGTGGTGCTTTATAGTTTCCAAAGTAGTAACATTTCATTTTTACTCTTTTGTAGCTGACTGGAAGTACAGACATGCTGGCTTGATGGCACTCTCAGCCATTGGAGAAGGTTGCCACCAACAGATGGAGGGAATTTTAAATGAGATAGTTAATTTCGTTTTGCTATTCCTTCAGGATCCTGTGAGTATAGTTCTGTTAATGATTTCAAAATGTTCTCATTTCTGGTCTCATGACTACTTGTTAAATAATTGAGGCAAATACTTTTTCAGCATCCAAGAGTAAGATACGCTGCTTGTAACGCTATTGGACAAATGGCAACTGACTTTGCACCTGCTTTTCAAAAGAAATTTCATGAGAAGGCAAGTAGTAGAATAGTAGGAAAAAAAAGGTGATAAAATTATATCCCCTTCAGAAACTTGTTTTCTGAAATGTTTCTTTTTCAGGTGATAGGAGCTCTTCTGCAAACCATGGAGGATCAAGGTAGCCAGCGTGTTCAAGCCCATGCAGCTGCAGCACTCATAAACTTCACTGAAGATTGTCCAAAGTCACTGCTTATTCCATATTTGGATAATCTAGTGAAGCATCTTCATTCCATCATGGTGTTAAAATTACAAGAGGTATAATATGCTGAACAAGTTGTGTCATAGAGGGTAACCTTGTCACATATGCAGAATAAGTGTAGCTGAACTAGGACCTCTTAAATGAACCAGTATACATATTTGTTATTGATCTAAACTGAAAAGAATTAGGATACATATAAAAGCAGATTTTTACATTTGGCATGCTTTTAAGTAAAATTTGTGCTTTAAAAAATATAACACTTTCTTCTTCCTCTTTCCAAGTTGATACAGAAAGGCACTAAACTAGTTTTGGAGCAAGTTGTGACTTCAATTGCATCAGTTGCAGATACAGTAGAGGAGAAGTTTGTTCCCTACTATGATTTATTTATGCCCTCCTTAAAACACATTGTTGAGAATGCTGTTCAGAAGGAATTAAGACTTTTACGAGGAAAGACTATTGAATGCATCAGCCTAATTGGTCTTGCTGTTGGTAAAGAAAAGGTAAGTTTAGATTTTAAATAGTGATCTAAATATATTTTAAAATGCCTTTGTTTTTTGAGATGCTAACATTGAATTAATATAATCACTTGTTAAACATATAGCTATATATTGTTGCTGATTTCTATTCTTGTTTTTGTGTTTTCGTTTTTGAAGTGACTGTCTTGCTGTTTAGATTCAGAGCCTCACAATAGAATCTTATTACAGCTTAAGTCATTCTTGTCACACTGAGCAATGTTGAAAGCAAGCATTTTTAATTCCTTTGGGTTTTTTTGCCTTAAGAGAAATACTGGAGCATCTCATTTACGCAGTACCAAGGGCAAAAAGTATCTAGTTCGAAGGAAACTTAGTAAAGTTTTTGTATGCACATGCCTGAAAAAGTTTAACTGTGCTCATGGTAGAACTTGAAGTACTTGTTTGTCATGAGGCTTGATGTATTTGGCAAGGGGGTTTTTTGATAAGTTTGTTAAAACGTCTCTCAAAAGGTTGGAGAAACAATTGTGAAGCACTACAGAAGAGTCTAAGTGATCTTCTGATTGCATGTTTGTATTATGGTTTATGGATTTTCATTTTATTGAGTGAAGAAAGCAAAGTCACACTTCAAAGTAAAATAATGCAATGTATGCAGTATAAAACTACTAATACCCCTTCCCCAAATTATCAGCTCTTTCATTTGACTTAGAAGGACTACCAGTAAATTTACCATGCATGCAAGTAAATTTCAGACAAATTTTAAACATAACATTTAGTAAATTATTCTTGGAGAACTAGTGGGAACATGGGGAGTGAAAAGAGGGTAACACAATTGGGGCATCTCATGTGACCGAAAATGTTACTACCTTGTGAGTAAGTAACTCATGCTGTCAGCTTTTATCCCAGTTCCATAATGGAGTCAAAATAGTAGGGGGATATCTGGATAAGTTAGAATTGTCAGATTTCTTTATATTTTTTTATTGGTGAGTAGTAGTCATTTATGTAGTGTTTTATTTAAGTAGTCCTCTACTTTCAAGTGTGAGAACACAAGAGCAACTTGGTGATGCTTCCAGGAAAAGAACTTGTTTTCACTTTTATCCACATTTCAGTCTGTTTCCAGCTTTAGCTTATGTCTTAATAGTGTGTTGGACTTAATGTAAGTGAGCCTTTAGGTCTCTTTGAAAAGTACCATCTTAATTTGCCTTTAAGAACATATAGTTGTTTCCTGTATCTAGTTTATGCAGGATGCATCAGATGTAATGCAGCTATTACTGAAAACACAGACAGACTTCAGTGATCTAGAAGACGATGATCCACAGGTATGTTAAAATCATATCTTTATAGCTCACTGGTTAGTATTAAAAACATTGCTTGTATATGTGATATTTCTGCCCCTCACTTAGCCCCTCAGGCTAATTACCCAGCCTGACAAAAATTGACATTGATATGGCCCCAGAATCTATCATGGAAGCATGGTTAGGAAGTGAGACTTCCAGGACCTATATCTGCTGAAGAAATTTGAGCATGTGTGTAACCATTCCTTGCCTGTTAGTAACTACTTTGTTTGGCATTGTGTGATCTATATCCTTGCTGTCACCTTCTTATAAATAGTTCAATGAAACTTGTTAAGCAGCTGTTCTAATGAGCAGAGAGCTATTTTGACTTGTGCATCTAAAAACGAATACTCCTCTGAAAACACAGTACTGCACTCTTTGCTCTTATTTTGCCAGTTTCAGGAATGTGGCTCAATGGTATTGTTTAAATTTGGGAAATAATTCATTTCAGAAAGGAACTTTCCAAGATAGTCATGATTGCATAAGTTTATCTTACAGTCACATTTTTACATGTATAGCAGCTTTGATCAGAGGTACTGTCAAGGTGTTGTTAGAAAGAAAGACTTGGGACAGGTCTTTTGGAGATGCATTTTTATAATGGATGGCATTTTGGATGAGTTCTCTTTGAAGTAAGTTTTATGCACTGCCGTCAAAGTATTTTTAAAAAGTCCTATGGCATAATGTTCTTCCTTCATGCTTTCCTATTAAGTATGCATTAAAATAAAATGTGGGACATGAAAATTCTGACTTTCTTATCTTTTCTAGATTTCTTACATGATTTCAGCATGGGCCAGAATGTGTAAAATTCTTGGAAAGGAATTTCAGCAGTACCTTCCTGTTGTCATGGGACCTTTAATGAAGACTGCATCCATTAAACCTGAAGTAGCTCTTTTAGACAGTAAGTTTAAGATGATGATTTTCTTGAAAATAATATGGAAAGAAATGATTTTGTAACACTTGTAGATTATTTTTCCTTCCTTCTGTATAACAGCACAAGATATGGAGAATATGAGTGATGATGATGGTTGGGAATTTGTAAGCATAGGCGATCAGCAAAGTTTTGGAATTAAAACTGCAGGTCTTGAAGAAAAAGCAACTGCGTGCCAGATGCTGGTAAGTAATAGAACAGTTTTGGTGACCTATGTGTTGCTGGTCAGTTGAGCCTGAAACCAAAATTGGTAACAAAAGTATTCTTTGTAGTATCGTGAAATAGTTCCGGGGTTTTTTGGGTGATACTGCTAAGTTTATGTTTCAGACACTTTGTTTCATGTGGCTTACTTGATTAAAGATAGTTTTATTTGGTTTGGAACTTACAATTTTTAAAATGAACAGGTAGTTCTACTTTGTTATCAAAACTTCTAAGGAACATGATGTGTTAAAAAAGTAGTTTGTTTTTGCAAATATTGCTGTTTCTGAATTCAGTTTAAGAAATATGGGCATGCTCTAAGAGTGAAAATTCATGCTGTCGTAGAGTTTCTTAAAATACCACAGTGGAGGGGGAAGGTAAATGTGTTTTAAAGTAAAAAAAAAAACCTTGCACTTTTAAAAATGTTTCTCACCATTATATAGTTGAAAAATATTAGTATTTTCCTTTAAAGGAGGCATTTCTATGCTCTATTTTTCAGGTTTGTTATGCAAAAGAACTAAAAGAAGGATTTGTGGAGTACACAGAACAAGTTGTAAAGCTGATGGTTCCATTGTTGAAGTTCTATTTCCACGATGATATCCTATTAACAAATACTACTGTGAAAACAGAAACTTAGTTTGGAAGAATCAAAGTTGTGCTTACTTTTTCCTAAATGAATTGGAAGTGTTAGTGTTAAAATATTTTGTGACTTTATAGCAGAAATTGTTCCAGAGAATGTTGGTTTACACACTATTTTAGGCAAAATATCCTACTTTTCCCCATAGTTTCTTTTCAAATAAGCCATCAGTAGAGAAAGTGATGTTTGTGCCAACAAAGCAAAGGAAAACTTGAATGGCTTTTCTGTCATGGCCTGAAACAGGCTTGAAGCCACTTTGAAATAGCAAACAGTTTAATTTTCCTATAATTTAATCTGTATCTACTTAAGAAATCACATGCAGGAGACTAATAAAAAAAAAATTTTGGGTAGAAAACTAAGAGCTTAATCATAGTGGTGGATGCTTAAATTCAAAGCACTTTGTGTTGGATTCGATTGCTTTGTTTCCTTAATAATGAAACGTGTTCGAGTGGCAGCAGCAGAGTCGATGCCCCTCCTTCTTGAATGTGCTCGAGTCCGTGGGCCAGAGTACCTCACACAGATGTGGCACTTCATGTGTGATGCACTCATCAAAGCCATTGGGACAGAACCAGAGTCAGATGTTCTCTCAGAAATAATGCATTCTTTTGCAAAGGTAATGTTATCCTTTACAAATTTTGTGGTGTTACTGTCCATAAGAAAGGACTGTGTTTGATGTTCATTTACACGGATGGAATAAATGCAAGGCTTCCTCTGTGTGAAATTTGATTTGACTTTAAATGTTACAGCTGATTAAAAAAGTTGTTTGTTTTTGTTTTTTCAAAAATACCAAAGTATTAACCTAAAACAATTATCAGATTTGTTAATTTTAACTGCAAGCAACTGAAGTTATGGGCATGAAATGTATAGTGGTGTTATGCCTTACTTGTATAATTTGAGCATTGATTACACAATGAATGTTTTATTAGTATTATTTCTACCTTAAAGCAGAGCGTGTATTAATTTTCTTTGGGTGCCTAGATTTCATTAAGACTGCTCATGTAACTTAAATCTGAAAAACTGATGATTTTATTTCACAAGTGTATTGAGGTAATGGGAGATGGATGCCTTAACAATGAACACTTTGAAGAACTTGGGGGAATACTGAAAGGAAAACTAGAAGAGCACTTTAAAAATCAAGAATTAAGACAGGGTAAGTTAACATTAAGTCCTGTTAACATGTGATATGGCTGTTCTTTAAAGCAGAACTCCTCATTATTTCTGAACACAGAAAAAAAGCTTAGTTTAGATTTCTTAATTTGTGTATTTATGTAAGGTAATTGGGCTTTGAAAAACAGAAGCCATGAGTTACATTTGTAAGCTCTGGGAATATGAAGATGGCATCATGTGCAGCAATACTGTAGTTTAATCAAAAGTTGATGGACAGATTTACTTGAAAGACAGTGCACGTATCTTGTGTTGTCTTTTCTGTGGTTTTTTTTCATCTGAAGTCTTAACAGTTTTCTTTAAGCAGTGGTAGTTTCTTATTTCTAAGCACTTTTCATGTCTTCATGGACAAGCTGGTGTGTTTATTCAATGTGCTTTTACACATTCTTAAAATGAGCTGGCTCGTACTTGTTTTTCTGTGAAAGCTCTTTGAAGCTTCTTAAAGACAGAAAGTTCCTGTTGCATCTTCAGCTACTGTTTCCTGTTTTCTAAATTTGTTTATGCATAATTTTTTCCCTTTTACAGGCTTCTTATGCACTTGTAGAAAGATAATGGTTTAATTTTTTTTTGAATTTAGTGAAAAGACAAGATGAAGACTATGATGAACAAGTTGAAGAGTCATTACAAGATGAAGTAAGTTGATTTGGGGAGCTTTTCCACTCATAAGCACCAGGATAGAAATACATTACACAAATATGCTGTGCTACCTGGTTAAAGCATAGTGCATCCTCAGAATTACTCCTTCCTAGAAGAATGTTCTATTACCATAGTCCTTCAAAACTTCAGTAAGAAATGAGCCACATGACATGTGTGAATTAGAAAATATGAAAGGTTTCATTTTCCAGTATACCGAAATAAGAAGTTTGGGTTATAGCTTTTTATTTTCTTCATCCTCTCAACAATTCTTAGATGACTTTATCAGTGATACAGATTCAACAGCAGAATATTTATTCTAAGGCCTAGCCCTGCTGACTTGCTTTTTCTTTCAGCCTTATGAGCTGGGTGGCTCTTAAGCTTGAGCATACCTCTGATTCCTAGACATCTGGTATGTCACGTCAAGAGCCTGTCTCAAACAGAATAGCCCAAAAATAGTATCAAAGAAGGATGGCAGGATAAATAGCTGGCGTAATGTGTTTTCTTAGGAGAGAATACCAAAGTGACTTTTTAGTTTGGGGCTGATTGAAGAAGAGATATGATAGTTTTATTAGATCATTATTGGTATGGAGAGGGTAATAGAGAATAATAGATCACTGCTGCTTCTAACATAAGACAAAAGATGCTCAGTAAATTTAAGAACTAAGAAACTTTTTTTTGCCACACGATGCAGGTGTGAAGCTTGATTACAGGAGTTTAACCTGTATGCAGACTCCGGAATGTATCCTAAGAAATCATGCATCCATATGTAAATACTGTCTTTAATAACAATGCAGTTCTTGAGCCCCTTTCCTTTGGGAACGTTAGGCCAGAATTCAAGAGGATAGATATCTGTTGCCTTCATACTGCTTGGGATCAAAAAATAACAAATATCGAGTTCTGAACCAAGACCCTTTCCTGATTTTTCTTCCTTTCTCCTTTGAAATGTTTACTGTTCATTCTTGTAGACGGTGACTTAGATGGTTTGTTAATCTTTCTTTTTCTTATGTTTCACTCTATACTGATAATGAAAGAAACTGCAAGCAGCAATTTCAGACAAACTGAATCCATACTCTGCAACAGAGTTGCAAGGCCTTTTTTAAAATGTTTTAATGTTTGCTGTATTTTTTCTGTAAAGTCTGAAGGAAGACTTGTCTACATTACCCTGTGAAAGAAGGATTGGCACCAGAATGTCACTTGCCATATTGACAGAATTAGCATATGATAATCAGTAACATTTGGTTATACGCCTTTGATCCCAGAGTATGTTTATGTAGCCCTTACCTCAAGGCCTTTGGCAGGGTATCACACTACATCCCTGTCACTAAATGGAGAGATATGGATTTGATGGATGAACTATTCAGCAGATAAGGAATTGACTGGATGGGTATGTCCAAAGAATTCCATTCAGTGCCTCAGTGTTCAAAAGGAAATCAGTAACACGTGATGTGCCTCGAGACAGTGGAACATGTAACCTAGAGAAGTGCTCCATCCCTGCAAGTGTTCAAGGACAGGTTCGATGGAGCTCTGAGCAACATGGTCTAGTGAAAGGTGTCCCTGTGTGTGCAGTGGGGTTGGAACTAGACTAACTTCAAGGTCCATCTCAACCCAAACCATTCTGTGCTTCTGTCATTCTGTAATTAGACTAACAGTTGAAATAGTGAACTTGAAAACCTTTGTTTTACAAAAAAAGTCACAAACCAACTTTATTCCATTAGTTTAGACACCTTGGTATTTCATGTGAGTTCCACAATTTTAAAGATAATTAGTCTGAACGTGAATTGTGTGCTTTTCCTTTCAGGATGACAGTGACGTTTATATTTTGACAAAAGTATCAGACATTTTGCACTCAATATTCAGCAGTTACAAGGAGAAGGTACTGCCATGGTTTGAAAGGTTACTTCCACTAATTGTCAACTTAATTGTAAGTACCTTGCTTTTCTTTGATTTGAATTGAATTCTTTTTTGTGATGTGTTAATAGACCTTCCATGCTGGACTCTTAGAGAACTTGGTAGATGGAATGTAGCAATTGCTGTTTTACAAAATAGATGTGTGTGGTTGAAGAATCATTCTGGATGAAGACTGAAGTGATTACTTATGCTTTTTGAGCAGCTGTGCTGCTGTGCTACTTAAAATTTCTGATTTCAAGACCCAGGATCATTGACACATAGAACTGTTTTGAGAAATTTAATTTTTCTGAGAGTGTCCAATGTTCTTTACAATGGATTTCAAGAGGAGGGATGAAAAAGTGTTGCAGACTCTTGCGGAAAAATTGTGTGTGAAATAGAGGTGTAAATGATTTGGCTGAAAATCATTATTCTTTCAGTAAGTTCAGATAGTCATCTCTGTTTTGTTTTGTTTATGATATTGCTGCAAGTGTAACTGCAGACCATTACATGCTTGTAGGATTCAGTTTAATCCAGGAAGATTTTAACAGAAGTACTAGACCACTGTTCCTGTGATTGTTCTGTTGATATAATCATTGGCTGCATAAAAATTTTAAGGTGTGTAAAATGCTACTTGTTTTTGATGCAGTGTCCACACAGGCCGTGGCCAGACCGGCAGTGGGGGCTGTGCATTTTTGACGACATTGTAGAGCACTGCAGCCCAGCCTCATTCAAGTATGCAGAATATTTCCTGAGGCCAATGCTGGAGTCCGTGTGTGACAACAGCCCAGAGGTCAGGCAAGCAGCTGCCTACGGCGTTGGAGTCATGGCACAATTTGGGGGGGATGGCTACCGTCCTTTTTGCCCAGGTACATACCTGCATCTGATGAGATTATTTGAATGTGTGATTTGGCTGAGAGGAAATAAACTTAAAAATTGCTTGACTTTTGGTTGATGAGGTCTCTTCCCCTTGGCAGTGAAATAGATTGCCTGTATAACCTGTGTGGTAGACAAATGAGGGCTTAATAAAGTACCTGAATTCCTTGGGCTTTTATTGTTGTTCTGCTTAGCATTTCTGTTGCAGCACTTACTGCTTAGCAAACTTGATATAACGTATTCTTTTTTAAGATATGATCTGACATGCAAATGTTAATTTCATAAAGAACAGCTTTCTGATACACACCTGTCTCATAGATGCTTTTTATTAATACTATGGGAGTTGCATATTAATGCAAAACCCCTTGGATATCTGGAAGAATTATACAAATGACCTCTATTAAGGAATAGCCTAGAATACAACTAATGTGGCTCTCTGCTTTCCTGTTACATATGAAGAAAGAGCCTGATTTCTGTTAAGTAAGAAATGAAATGAGTGTGGTACTACTTATCTGAAATACTTGGTCTGCTTTCTTTCTGAATGTTTCGTGTTTCTCTAAAACTTCAAATTCATCTTAAATTGAAAGAAATCTGCTTGCACTCTTCTTGCCATTCACCAGAGTTAATTTTGCACACTAAGTAGCATCCCGTATCAGAATTTTTTCCTTTTTTTTTAAGAAAATATTTAGCTAAATTTGTATTTCAAATATGTATTTCCCATGAATCTTTAACAAAAGCTGAATTAAACGATGTAAGAAAATAAGAATCATCTGATATGGATAAATCAGGACTTTAACACAAATCTTACCTACATCAATCAGGGTTGTAGTTTTCATTACAGTGTTAATGTAAATTATTGTTACATGGTTACAATCAAGATGTCTTTTAAAAAAATAAAAGAAAAAAGCAGCAGTGGCACATTGAGAGCATTAACATTTAGAATTGTTTAGACAGTTCTGATTGTGAAACTTTTGGGGCTTTTGAGCATCTGTTGAAGTCTTAATTTTATTTTTCATTCATTAGATTTTACCTTGCTCCTTGTAACATCTTTGATCCTTTTCTTAGTATTTGGACAAATAATCCCTGATTAAACCCAGACACTTGACTTCTCCTTTTTTTGAATTTTAGATAAAATAACCTTTTTCCTTTAAGAGCATACATTTTGTTAGCAGGCACCTCAAAAGTATTCTAAATCCTTTTGCACATACATGAAAGAATTTTGTGATTTATTTTAATAGATGAAGATGTGCTGTGATTAGAAACAAAGCAAATCCATGGCATGAGAAGTTTTCTACCCCATGGGTTTTGCTGTCTTCTCTGAAAAACATCATGTTTGTGAGCTTTTATTTATAATTTAATTTCTTTACTGATTGATACATAGTGCTAACATATTGTTCTATTGCAAGTTTGTAGCAGTCTGTTCAGAAAAAGCAGATGTATTAATTTATTAACATGAAGCATTTTTGACACTCAGTTGAAAAAATCCAGGAATATAGAGAGAATTTGTAAATGGCACATGAGCTACATTATGATGAAACAAAAAGCACTAAAAACAGAATTAGTAAAGAGCAAAGAAATAAAATGGAAGGAAAAACAATGTAACTTTCTAAATAGGGTTACAAGGTTACAATTGATGCAACCATCAATGGTGCTTCTATTTCTTATGTTGGTGGAAGAATATAATCATCTGTTCTCTGTGAAAATTGTTTAACAACTGCATGGACTTCTTCCTAAATCACATCAGTGCCCTCAAAATTTGGTGGAGCAATAATTGGAAAAAACCTATTATTATGATAGAAGATGGTCTTTCATAGTCAAAAGGTTTTTTTAAGGATTATCTAAACCAACACCTATATGGAATGGGTCTGTTGTATGGATAGGAAGAAAACTATCTGTCTGCTAATCTGTAGGGTGGAAATTATGCAGATTCATTTTGATGCCCTCTTAATTTTACAGCTACAAGGACATGCATACCTACAGAGTCATCCATTAGTGTTAAGTAGTGAAGAAACACAGATGAGTTTTAGCTTCAGCAGTCATGAAAACCTGAGATGCAAAGTGCATACCCAGCTTGCCCTGGAGATTGTGGACTTCTTTGAAACAAATTCTGCTTTGCAGAATAATCCAGCATTATTATCCTGCATTTGATACACAAGCTAGTGAATCTGATGACCAATGTTTCTGCAGTTCTGTAATGTTTATCAACCCCATGAAAGTATCCTTGTCTAGTTTAGGGTTAATGATATTTTTCCATGGCTGCTGAATTCTTAAAAAATATAATTTAGTGGAGTAAATATAGCAAGGGTCATTGTGTATTCTTTAACTGCAAAGCTGCTACTTACTCATCAAAATGCAGAAGTGCAAGATCTTGCTCTTCCTCAGTAATTGGAGTTATTTTGAAGTGTGCTTTCTGCACAATTCCACAACCTGTTTTCTGTGCTGATTTAGAATTTTACCTCTTTAGCATTTTATTTTTAGCAGAACACAATAACATTGTTCTGCATGCATGTAGAGTGCTCTGAAGTCTGCGTGGACACTAGTAACTAAACACATGACATTAATGTTATTTAAAAGTGTGCGTGTGGTTACCCATGTGACTAATAAAAAATATAATTGCTATTAACCCAGCAAGAAAACTGGCATTTTTCCTTCATTGAAAGGCATTTCCTTTCCTTGACTTTTGCAATCTAAACCATGCTAGTTTGATTCACCAGATGAGATTACTCCTATCAGCTTTTCCTAGGGCACCTTTTAGTGGAGGGAGGTGTGTATGTGTACATATATACATACATACATATATGTATTTATATGTATATATTTTTTATATATGTATGTGCACATAAGCAGTAGATGTACAGCAGGCATGCACTACAGTTCACATTATTGTAAATGTCTCCTTAGCAGTGCTTTTCCTCATCCTGTGTTTATAGAACCTATTATATTAAAAAGGTAATGCTTGTTATCTATGTTTTTACTTAGAATTTACAGTGTCTTTTATATTTTAGATTGCATAACTCCAATTGAGAGACATGGGAAGATTTTTTTTTTCTTTTGAACTTCTAAAGGCAATTCAGACTTTTGCACCAGCTGTTCTCTTGTGTTTCCTTGCAGAGCTTTATTTATCTGTTTGGTTTTCATATGATAATTATTGAGCAGAGAAGAACCTAGAAATAGTTGACCATTGAAATGACTGGATTTTGGTACTTGAGACACAAAAAATACTGGTTTTAATACATGCAATTGTCTCATGTAGAGTTTGTGATGTTAATAAAGCATACCTTCATCATGCATTAAACTTTATTCTTGTATTGTTTAACAATTAGAGGCGCTTCCACTGCTGGTGAGAGTCATTCAGTCACCAGATGCCAAAACCAAAGAGAATGTCAATGCAACAGAAAACTGCATTTCAGCTGTAGGAAAGATAATGAAGTTCAAGCCTGACTGTATAAACGTTGAAGAAGTCCTCCCACACTGGTTATCATGGCTTCCACTTCATGAAGACAAAGAAGAAGCTGTTCATGCTTTCAACTATCTGTGTGACTTACTGGAGAGGTAAGGCAAAGTCTTTACACCAATGCAGAAAGTAAGCCTGTTTGCAGGTTATTTCATTACATTCTTTTTCCAAAACTGAGAAACTGCCAAGTTAATCTGCATATGTTTTAGAGAAGGTAATTTGAATTGTCAGAAGTGAGCCTTCCCTGATGTTACTGCTGTCTTTTTCAACAGCCATTCTCCTCATCCTAACGAAGGTCTGTATGACTGGAAAAAAATTCTGGCTGCTTTATGTGTACATGATGGGAAAGGATCAGCAGAGAACTTATACAGAAAATTTCAGGAAAATTTTTTATACTCTTCTTACATATCAGCACTAATAACTGATCAGTCTTTTTATTTAAGAGCAGCATACATGCTCTTGCAGCCTTCTTTTTTTAACCTTCTAAAGTACTTTTGCAGCTTTTTGCTCTTTGAAAGCTAGAGTATCAACAAAATGAAGTATAAAGTAGAGAAATAATATGGATGAATTCATGGTACAGTGTTATTTCCCTTAATAAGTTTATGATAGTTATTTCAGTTAGTATTGAAAACATCTTGTCCCATAGCTTGTTCTTTAGATTTGTGCTCCCTCCCATAGGTCACGGGATTAAAAAAAAAAAAAAGATAATCATTCCAGTGTGGGTGCAAGTTGCACTTCATAACTGAGTGAAAGAATGTCAGCCTCTGAGGCATTATGTACTAGCCACATTATGGTTGGCACTGTATTTTATCTTAGGAGATAAATATAAAGGAAGTAACTTAGATTTCCTGCAGTCTCTTCTACTTTGTGAATATCTTGTATCTCTTGGTGCTTTATTGAGGCAAAGTCTCAAATGAGTGGTGGCAACTGAGGTCCCTAGACTGATAATAGAACAGTTGTGTAGAGACACCGTAATAATGCTGACAGTTGTGCATGCACACAGGTATATAGAAATGGAGAATTGCAGTACTAGCATACTTCTGTACCCAGCTCTGTGCAGGTGGCTCAGCCTGGCCACCTACTTCCCTGAAGATCTGCCAGTCCTACATTCACAGCCTCTGTGTTCCAGCAGTGGTAGGTGGCAGGGCTGGAAGGTAGCTAATGTTTTCCACACAGATTCCTGGTTGCTAATACTCCTCTACTCCAACGTTTGGCTTGGAAAGAGGGAGCAGAACTGCTTGCTTGCTGTGTCAGTGAGAGTGCTGGCAGAGAGCTGAAGTTACTGGGGCTCCTGACACCAGTCACCAACTTCCTCCCCCTTGCAGCACTGACAGACAGAGAAGAGAGAGGAATAAGGCCTTTTAGGCAGGATATTTTTGTCACACTATTTACAGTTCCATCTGCATGGAACTCAGCTGTTCTGTAAAGTTCAGAACTTCATCCTGATAAAGTTTAGGCTGATTAGAGAATCAGCTGGTTAAATATTAACAGTAGGGGGAACATTCTGTCAGCAGGTATAAAAGCTGTGTGTACTTAACTCAGCTGTGTGAAACTTAAATGTAAATAAGCAGCTCTAGAGTAAGATACAAAATCAGTCCACTTACATATAAAATGCTTACCTGAATTAGTGAAGCATTAGTTTATTTGTAATCTATATATATTTTGATTGTAACAGCAATAACCCAATTGTCCTCGGTCCCAACAACTCCAACCTTCCCAGAATACTTGGTATAATTGCGGATGGTGAAATTCATGAAGCTATCAAACATGAAGATCCATGTACCAAGCGGCTGGCTAATGTTGTTCGCCAAGTGCAGGTAAATAAATGCTTGCTTTAGTATAGAGGGAACATTTAGAATCTGTTTTCAGAAGTAACCAAACTGTTAAACCAGTTTTGAGAGCACTGACTCCTTGGAGAATAACACTTCAACCAATGCTCTTGGAGATCCTTGAACATTCCGTGAATGATTAGTGATAAAACCTGGTGAAATTTGTACTTGAATAAAGCTTATTAATGAAAAAAAATGTAGTTATGTGCAGCTAGGCAGTCAGTGTGCAAGCTAGTGTTAGTTTCTTGTGGATTTTTTTTCTGAATCAGAAATTAAAATCTGTGGAGAAATCTGTCCTTTTATCAATGAACTGTGTACTGCAGGGTTTGATTCAAGACATGGTTTTTGTAAGGGTCCCCAGCACCCTGTGGTGACTTACTAATATAGCAGAGGCTTGGATCCTGTGCTAGAAAAGTGAGTGCAAACCACAAGTAATTTACTACTGCCTTTTTTAACCCAATGCAAATACAGATGGCTGCTCAGTGCTTTTCCTGCCTTTGGGGAACTGCCTTAAGGTTTACTTCCTTTATGCTATGAGTAACTTAATGGTGATGGGGATGTCCAAGTATTTAAGCAGCATTTCCCTGCAGCATTGTGATAGTGCAGTAGGGCAGATCTCATATAGGGCCAAATGTTGTCGGGTGGATGTAGCACCTAATGCTAGAAAGAAGTGTGCTTGGCTAGCATGTCGCTCATAAAAACACAGGGAGCTCTTCTATTATTGTCCAAGAATTTTAGGAATACTTGATGTTGGAAAGGATTCACTTGGATGAGTGTATCAGTATCAGCCTGCGAGATCCATTATGTTTGGTAGAAAATTACTTGTTACAATCCTGAAGACATAAGGAGAATGCAATTGAGCAAAGTTTCAAAGTGAAGGTGGTGTACGTGCTGCTCTAGATTCTGGCGGACAGATACGGGTCCTTGCTGTTGGTACTTAAAGTCTGGGAATGGAACTTTGTATTAGGGTATGCTGATGCATTTGCTCACTTTACCTCAAATCGTCAAGGTTAGATAATAATTAATTCTTAACAATACAATGGCCCACAGATGTGTAGATTAGTTATGTACAGCAAGGTCTTGTTTTGGCCAGGAATGACAGGAACATTAATATGAAACAAGACTTCATCATTGGCTAAATGATTTACCTTCATACTGTGGAGGAAAAAAAGTCATCTCTTTTAAAAAATACAATTTTAGCATGCTGTTACCAATTCTGTCTTTATTCACACATAATATTTTGTCTTTAGTAAACCACTGTAAATGTTTTATCCTGTGATAGGAGTTTTAAAGGCTATGTAGTTGCTAGCAAGTCTGCCTGCTGCTGCTTCCCAGATTCCGGGTGAAAGACTTGACTGTTTCACTGCCAGTGTCTGACATGAGCGACATTATGGTCATAATTGGAATTGAACATAAACTTTTTTCCTTGTGCTTAGGTAATATCAGGCCAGAAATATTTCAGTGTGAAGTATCAATTGAAATGTTTTTCACAAATGCTGGAAGAGCACATTTAATTTTGCAATATTTCATCATAAATTGAGAGTCTAAAATGCCTAATGTTATTTAAAACTAGAAACCACAAACTTAAAGTGTTTTTGAATTTTGTGGATCCATTTATTTTTAATTGTTTGAGAAAAGGGCATTATAATATAACCGGAACTAAAATATAACAAATATAAATTAAACTGGTTTTTTTTGTTTACTTCAAGTATACTGTTATTGCAAAAGTCAATCTAAAGACCTACAGTCAGTCACCTGCAATTTTTTTTCCTATCATTGTCCTCAAGAAAGCAGGGTGCCAGTTGCTTCTAGCCTCTATTGATAAATGAACAAATACTTTTTTTCCAACCTTGTTTATTATCAGCATGTACTGATACCATTAGAACCAGCCTACTGATGGTGGCTTTAAAAGCTGATGTCTCAGCTAAGGGCTGTGGTAACACAGATGATGGATTTACCCAGATAAATGCTCTGTACGTCTCTCTGGGAATTAATTTACCTTTCTTTTCACTACAGCGCAATACTGTGTGTTGGCAGCAGAATTTTGCACATCTACACATAGCATCTGTAGCACGTCATGCTGTAATCACAGTGCTCACTTTGAAGCTCTGTGTTACTGCTGCACCAGTGCCCAAAACACTCTGGTGTGGAGGCAGAGTTCAGTTTGTCTTGGTCATTGATCTGTTAATTTCAGTGCAGCACAGAGCAAGTGATTTAGGCTGTGGTTAACATAAAAGTATCGGTTGTCAATTGGCCCACTTAGTTATGGGGGGTTCCCAGGAGTTTCAAATCCATTACTTTGCTGCTGTTCAGCCTTCTGGAGCATCTCAAGTTGAACCTCTGTAGCACCACATATAACTAAACATGTCAGTCTCTTCTCTTTGGCATATGTATTACAGGAATAAGCTGAGTGAATTTTGAGCTTTGTAAGCATAGGAAAGTTTAGGATGTGCCTTGTATGCTTGTCAGCCTGCATAAAGATCACTTCTCATTTGTTTTTTAGACATCCGGAGGACTGTGGACAGAATGCATATCACAGCTCAATGCAGATCAACAGGCAGCCATACAGGAGCTCCTAAACTCTGCTTGAAGGGCCTTAATTATCATCTGCAAGAAAACTAACTCCAAATAAACGTTTACCCTATTGTTTAGGTTTCTTTTGTTTCTTTTTTGAGTAAAACCAGAACTGTAGTGCGTGTAGGCCATTCTTCTGCAACCTACAGGCAGTGGCAGCAGGGAGAAGCATTCTTTCAGAATGGTGTTTAAATCGGTTTCTATCCCACACATGGAAGAAGTTTCCTGTAAACCCTACAATAGCACTGAAGAGTATTTTTCTAACGGTATAAGCCATCCATACGATGGTGAAAGGGAAACAAGATGAATTTTCTCATTAGACATAAGATCTTCAGCAGTAGATGTACGTTATAACAGATAAACGTTTCTCTACATCTAGTGTTAATTGTATTAATTGGAGTGTGAGTCTTTGTAGGGTAGAAAGTGTCCTTCTGCCCAACAACTTAGTAGATCAAAATATGAAAAACTGAAGACAAACATCGAGCATGAAGACCTCATTGATTGCACTTTCAATTCCCAAAAACAACTTGTACAGTGACTCAATGAGGAAAGCTGTTCAGCTTCCAGCCCTTGAATGTGAAGTCTCTTTGGCATGTCTGACAGTATCTCATTCACTCCTCAATAAATGACATTGAAACACGAGAAGCTTGTGTAGAAGTTCAGTGATGTGTGGTTCTTTTAATTTACTCTTGTGAAAAAATGCAAATAACAAACTATACAAGTCTCGATTTTATATTTGAAACTTTGTATATTGTTGCCTATTACAGATTTTATGCTTTTTGTTTCTTGACTTTTTAACAAATTTTTCACCCGAATGTGTAGGAGGGAGACTTAATGGCATTCCTTGTATGACAGTAAATTTGCATATCTTGACTTTAAAATGTTTTTCATGTTCAGATGAAATTGCATTTCTTAACTTTATAAATTGTAGTGTTGTTCCAGCTGAAAATGTGCAACATGATCTTGCAGGCAGCGATCCTGTTACAGTAGCCTGTGTTTTGTTTAAAACAATCATGCAATTGACAGTCTGACCTGAAAGAATCAAAAAAACCTTCTCAGGTCTTTCTGGTACTGCGAAAGCAATACATCATTTACCAGCAAACGTAATCATAGAGTGTCTGATTTCTAACAAAGGTGAGTGATGTTTTTACAGTCTGTTACTTCAAAGCTGTTAGTTTATATATTGATCTTTAAAAACCTCAGTTTTTTCTGAAGTGTTCTTCAAGTCAACCTCAATTGTCTCTTGAAACAGAAAATATTTTCAAAGAGGGTACAAGTTTTCTTCCTTTATTACAAGAAAGGGTAGAACTTTACCTGTAATAAATGCCTCTCTTACTAAAGAATAAACTTAGTTTTGTCTTTGGAAATGTTTCAGAAAAGAAAACATTACAGAATGAGGTGTACCAAAACCAGCCCAGGACCATTATATCCAGATATTTCTAAGACACACTGCCTTAACCCTATGAGTTGATGGTGTAGTTTGTTTAGAGGCAACTGAAACAGTGCCACAAAGTTTGTGGCAGTTTTCTGGTCCAGTTTTCATTTTGTTCAGTATTGTTAATCTTGTATTGACAGAAATTTAAGCATTCGTGCATCTCAAAGATACATGTTAAAGGTTAGATACCAGTACTATGAGAGAACCAGTAAGTCTGGTCGGTTATCTCAAGCACTGGTCCTGACTACAATTGGGCTATATTATATCCATCATCTTTCTTGTTTGTGCAGTTTGATTTTTTTAAGTATTTGTTATTTCAGTTTCCCCTCAGTCTAAAACATGTAATTTTTTCCCTACAGCATACTTCTTGTACTTTTTCTCAAAGCTTCAGGCTTAGGGGTTTTTTTCCTTCTTTGAACTAACACTGTATGGAGAAAATTGTAGTGTGTTTGAATTGCTCTCCTAGTGGATCAACTAATCTTCTTTTCTTCCATTCAGTCCAAGTAAAGAGAACAAATAGAACCAGGAGATTGTGTTGCTCTGTATGATGCCAGAGCCAGCACAGAGCAACTTTGTGCATTTTATCAAAGCAAAGGGCACTGAGTCACTGTGTCAGCCTGCCAGGTAGGTTGGTTCCAGGGCATACCTAGAGATCTCTTGCCTGCCCCCACTGAACTTGTCAGTGTTAATCCAAAATCTTCTGTAGCATTTTTCTCAACCTTTAAAAACTCTACACTCCCTTTCCACCTATTTAAAAACTGTCTGGTTCAATAATCTTGGCTTTTCTTGTTCCTTAATACAGAATTTTTAAGCAGCCAACAATTCCGGTTCTTCCACTGCACTGAAATACTGTTGCCCAAAGAAAGTATAGTAGAAGAGTAGCTTTATCTGCAGCTATGAAAAAATAGTGTCATCCTGAGGAAGGAGCTGAAGTAATCTTGACTGTGGTACTGATACGGGAAGGGCTGTAGTTTTAATTCAACCATTTTTCCTGGGAATAACTCCAATCTTGCTTTAACAAACTGCTCAGCTATTGCTTGGTTTAAGAGATGTACCTAATGTAGCGTAAAGAGCACTGCAAACAATAGCAGTGCTCTGCTTTGGTCAAACAAAGAGGTACTGAATCCACCCTGAACATCCACACAAGTGTTCAAAGTTGTATTTAGCGGTAAAACACAACTAGAAAACTCGCCACCCGTTGGACACTGTTCCAGCACTGGAGTTCCATTAGCTTATTTAATAAGCATATTATAGTAACTACTATTCATGAGCACTGCTTTGAAAAGTAGCTCATCTCCTGAGGTGTGGGTGAGTTCCCATCTAGACTCCCATCTGTTGTTATTGTTCTGAAGGTGAAACTACTTGCTTTTTGTTTGCAGCTCTAGGTTGTTCACGGCAGATATTCAGATAAATGTCTAGTCTCGTTTGCCTGGCTTTGCCTACACGATCCCCCTAAGAATTCTGTGCAAAATCTATGTAAGAAAGTGACTTGTAGACTTCATGCTTTCAACATGGGGTTTGTGTACTGCTGTGGCATTCTGTCATTGCTTTTTCTCTGCAGAGACTTCAAAGTAATGCTGAGTGCAAGGGCTGGAATTCCCAAGCATAGAACAGTTGTTGTTATGCCAAATGTTGTCTGTTGTTCTTTACACACCTAGAACTATCAGTCTCATGTATGGAGTACATGCATGGGAGTAAAATGTGTTGCACAGTTGGAATTTTTGATGAAATAAAGAATTAAGGAAGGTGAAATTCCTATTGACTCTGTGTATGCATGTATGTATTGGCTTTGTAGCTGCCTCAGGCTCTTGAACTGGAGCTTTATTTTTGCCTTACTGGTATCTATAAGGGTGCACACATACACTGAGTCTTCCAAATACAATGAGCGTGCTATTAAAAATAATACAAAAGTAAAGCCACTCCACATTTTTTCAGCTTAGAAGAATTTTGTTTTGCATCTTTGGGAAGCAGCCTTAGCCTTTACTATTTAATAATTTGGTTTGCTCTTACTTTGCTAACTTAGCTAATGGTACTTACTTGTGTGGGGCTCGACAGTATCTTAAATTTCAGGAAATGCATTACTTGTTTTCCAAGAAGCAGTAAACAGGATATAAGCATCTGTTTAGTACAGATCCTTTCCCTTTTTGATTATAATGAAAGTGTTTGTGTTGCTTCAAGGAAGAACATCTCTCTGCACAGCTTAACATCTTTTGAGACTTCAGAGGTATGGGCTCAGTATTGGATAAAAGTCATGGGATTCATTCAGGAAAAGGTTTCTACAGCATCTTCTATAATGCAAAGGAGATGAGGAATGGAGGCCAACTCAGGACATGAAAGTTGTGTGTTTCATGTATTTGAATACAAAAATGCTAACCTCAGTCACAATACGCTTATTCCGGTAGAAATCTGGATTTCTCTCTTGAGTTTTAGATCACTTTTGTGTATCAGAGTATTTGCTTTTCAAAGGCACTGTCTTGTTCCTCACAGACCATTAGGCCCAAATGTTTGGTCTTTACATTTGTTACGAGTTCACAAATTTTGCTCACAGAATTGATTCTGATCTTTTCAATTACCTGATAGAGAAGAAGCCACGTCACCTCTCAGCTCTCACCAGCCTGAGAGAGGCACCTTGGGATGGTATCTCCTCCTGATGAGCTCCTGCAAGGCTGGAGTTTGTGTGAAATTGATTTCTTTGGTTTGGAGGCAGGGAATTGCAGTTTCCGCTCTGAGGAGACTTTCTACAATCTCTGCAACAGATCTTTCCCTATCACTCTGGTTCAGACCAGTGATGTATTTTCTATATGTTTTCAGGAAGGTAAGGTAGTGCCTAGGAGATACAAGTCAGTTATGGATTTAAGATTTTTCTTTATTACTCTCTAAGCTACCCATGACCTCACTCAGGTGCAGGGAATTTTTTTGCCTGTTAAACCATGAAATCAGAATGTCTTTTGAGTTTAGTATTGTTACCACTCTTGGTTTAAGAATAACTTAAGCTGATGTAACACTGATGTACATGCACAAAAGTACATGTAGTGGAATTTAACTTCCTTAGCGATAGATACTGAAAATTTAACAGGAACCAGTGAATGCTTTCAAGGGTTTTTGGTGGGGGGTTTTTTCAGAGGATGTGGTGGTGTGTGTTCTTGCTAGCAGAGGAGGTTCAAAAGTCCCTTGTGGTACCACATGAGCCATACTGGTTGCTGGAATGGAATTTTGGAATTTTTTTCCAGAAGAGTGGGAAGGATACATGTTAGCAGACACTGCCCAGGGGACCATTACCCAGGGTAGACAGTGAAGTGTTCCTGACTTAACAGTGACTGACAGGAATTAGAAGTTTGACTTCAGTCAGTTTTGATTTGGAAAGTCATCACTTGTCTCTGCCAACACCATTACCTCTGCTTGCTACCTATTGCAGTTGACTAGTGTCTTTTGATGGTGGGTAAGGAGCAAAAAAGACAAGGGATATTACTTCAACTTAGTATTTCTGCATTAAATATGTGGCTGATTTTTTCCTAAGTAGCAAGAGAAAGTTTTGTTTTAAATATATCTGAAGTAGGGTTTTTCATGTAATGTGTGCTGTTAAAAAAAAACTCTGTTCCTTAACACCTGCACGCTCCTATCTTGCAGTGATAGGATTTGATGTAAATTAATTAAAAGGTTTAATATTCAATTCATATACTGTCTTAAATACTAATGCTAATCTTTCAACTAGAAAAAAAAAAAAGCTCGGAATATAATTCTCATTTTGGATTCCAACTGGTGAAAAATAATGTAACACAGGATCTTGAATCAGGGAAGATAACCTTGCCTGAATTACTTGAAATAAATTGTGCAACATCATTATTTTTTAAATATCTGAGAATAAAATACCAAGAGACATTTTTACTGTGAAGTTTTGTCTGTTTAGGAGTTGGTATTCCTGGAAAACAAACAATAAAACCCACAAACCCCCCCAAAATTGCTAATTTTTTTTGATAGTTAGGGCAAAGAAGTGTATGGATGCAGTGGTTATATTTCAGCTAGTGCTCCAGCTAGTTTCTTCTGGCCAGTAGATGGAGATGATGCAATTGACTATTAGAAGGCAATGTTTGCTACTTTACAGTCCCTATTTTTTTGTGATGCTGTTTCTTAATAGGATCATTGTATCGGCAGTGTTTAACATCTGTGTACTGGAAAACTGTTCACAGAGCAAATAGCTTGTCTTGAGAACTGTCTGTTACAACCCTAGAGAAAGAAAACAAAAAGAAAGAAGAGTGTTAAATAAGTACAGGTTTAGCCAGGTCTTCTCCCTATCTATTTCTCCCATCATTAAAAAGTCTGAATAAAGTACATGCCCATGAATAAATGCCTCCATGTAGAATGAGAGAGCCATAGCAACTTACTCCTTGCAGCTACAAAGCCAAACTCTGTGTTTGGAACCTGCCACCTCTCTTCCTCCTCAGAGTAAGGAGGAAATGAGTTTCATTTGGGATTGCCTGTCAGTCTCTGGGAGCAGGTGAAAAGGAACTGCACCTCTGTAGATGAGCTCCTCTGCTCTGTATTAACATGAACAAGTGTGGATTCCTGTCCTTAAAATGAGTAAAAGCTTAAAGATGTAGCTGGAGGTGGCAGTGTGGTAAGAAAACATTTCAAGTGGAAAGCTAAAATGGATTAACTGATAAAAAAGTTATATTAAATTTTAAAAGAGAGTCTTCATCTGCCCTTGTTGCACTGAAAATACAATCTCATAATATTTATTATCCTGGGGAAAAAACAGACAAGCAAATGACCACCACAGCCCAAACAAATTACATAAAAATAGCCTAGCCCAAATCTCCAAGGTGCCAGAATTGGACTCTTCTCATCATTCTTATACCTGCGCACAAAAAAACCATAAAAGCAAGCAAGCTTCTATCAGATCATCTAAAAAAGAATTGTAATGAATTTCCCCCCAGATCCTAAATTTCTCTGGTACTACTGTAATTCGAAGAAAATGATTGCTTTAGTTGGAAAACTGGTGCTGGTGAATGACTTTAGGCTGTTTTTTCTTGTGAGAATTCCTCTTCCTTCCTAAGGAGGGAGTTGAGCAGCAGGTGCTGCAGTTGCCCGAGCTGTATAACCATCTGTGCACCTCTGCCTTGACTTCACATGCAGCCCTGATGCAGTGCCAGAAATGGGTCATACAGCAGAACTGGAAAGGTTGAGAAAGAGGTGAGAAGTTTGAGTAGGCAATGCAGCCATCTGAGGTGGAACTGAAAAGGTTAGGGTCTTCAGAACAGGAAAAGCTGATGACTACAAGGGAAGCAGGACAGATGTCTATGCAGTTGTAAATATAAGGGAGTAGGTGAATCAGGAATGATTTGCTGTTTTTCACAACACAAGATCAAATACTACTCAAATAAAATTTTAAATAGGATGTTTAAAACCAACAAGGAATATCTTATCATACACTGTAATTTCTGATGGATGTGTCTGGAAGTCGAAAAAGGAGTTGGACCAATTACTCAGGGGTGTGTGAACAGTTAGTAAGCAAGGTGCTCCTGAGGAGACTACTTGCTCAAGAAGTCCATAAATCATTGGCTGTCAGAAGCTGGGAGAGTATACTAGGAAAGGGATCTCTCTACCTTTGTCCAATTTGTTGAATTCTTTCCCTCAAGCTCCCTTATTCCATCTCCCGTTAGACACCCAGTTCTCTGATCAGGCTTCACGTGGCCATTTGTACACATCCTTCGTTACAGCACTCCTCACTTCTCCCTCACTGGTTTTATTTATACAGATCAAAATCTCACTATGTTTGCATGGGGCTTTGGGAAAGAGAAATAATTCTTCACCCAGGTTGTACAGAATCAACTAAAACATGAATCGCTTCATGTAAAACATATCTCAGAGCTAATATGCATGCAGACACTTGCTCTGGGGCCCAAGAAGGATAAAAAAAGTTTTCTTACCTTGACACTGTTCCATGTTACAGTGGATTCTAAATAAAAGACAAAAGAGAAATCTATAATCAAATCAAAACATAATAAAATGTCCATCCTTTATTTTCTGCTCCATTTTGAAGGATATAATGGATTTTTTCATATTCTTGGATTTTTTCATCATTCATTCAAGTGTCACAGATCTGAAATGCAGAATTTTTGTAGCTTGCACAAAGGATCAAAGTGCAGTAAAAAGTAAGGCATGTGGTGAGACTCTCTGGCTTTCCCTAGTAGAAGATTAAACCATTTTAATATTTGGACAGTTTTATGAGAACTGCAGCTCCTTTGTTACTGATCTGCCTCTTTAGGAGGAGAGATGACAGCAGGAAATAGGGATTAAGATTTCCTCCCCTGTGCTAGAGGGAGATATGGCTCAGTACAGATGTGTGATACAAGTGTTATTATCAACTGCAGAGAAACTGTGGAAGGAATAAACTAAACAGTCAGTGGTGAAGCAGTTGGAAATATCAAGGAAAATAATGCATTTCAGAATTTAAAAACATGAGATAATGGGCATTAGTTTTATAAAGGACCAGTTAAATTTAGTACATGCTGTTATTAAAACACCTGGTGCTTTAAAACATTTCCTGGGAACTATTCTGGTTAAGCCTGTCCTATTTCAGCAGGATGAATTAAATCCAGTTTAATATTAAGGTCATGTTCATTTTTAAATCTAGTATTTAAAAAATAAGACTTTTTTTTTCTTTTGATTCAGTTGCAAATACCAAATGGTCACTGGAGAAAACAAGATATTTTTAAAGGACAAATGCGTCCTAAAGATTACAGGTAAACCAGAAACAATTGCTTTCTGTGTTTCATTGTCAGAGCAAACAGTGAATCTCACATTTAAATTATTTATAAAGTGGAAAACTGTACAATAAACTGAAACCGTATGGAACACCATAATGCTGACATGCAGACCACTAACTGAGAAAACAGAAAAACATACTATTAACAGACAGGGGAATTTTTTTTTCTCTTAAGCAGAATGGGAAAACTATCTAATTGGAAGTAGTGGTAATGAATTCTGAATGATTATATTAAGTGGAAAAAAACAGGCATAGTAAAACCCTTTCGCCTGTGCTGTACAGCTTAGAAAATAAAGATACTGTAAACAAAAACTGTTCCCTCTCTGTCTTCAGGATCAGAATCGTGGCAATAAGACAGCATTCATCACTCATACTTGAAAGCTACAGGCAGAGCCCAAGTTGCTACAGAACAGGTTAAATAGTATCTTTGACAGTGACAGACCACCTCATGCATTTGCACGGGGGGGGAATGTGACCAACAATTCTGTGTGTCTTTGTCAGCAAATTGATTGGAGCTGATGGCAGGAAAGGGTGCACGCTTAATCTACCTGACCTTTAAGGAAAAATGGTCTTCCTGATTTGAAAGTAGACTGTAGTAGAAAGTAGACTATGTCATTGTGGATTATTTTTCTCATGGGCCAAGTGGAAATTATTCTTCATATTTTTTAATCTAAATTCTACTTTCTAGAGCAGTTGTTTCATTTTCATTCATTGGAATTTTATTTCTGAGAAAAATAACTGCAGTGGATAAAAGATAATAAGCAGGAAAATAAATGCTTTTCAAGCCTCTAATCATTTAATTACTTGATTTTATTAAACATAAATTATGCAAATCTTGCTAAGCGTTCTAAAATAAAATGTTATTTCTTTAAATTATTTAATGCTTTTCACTTTCAGAACAGAAAGTTTCAGAGATTCCTTTTGAAGAAGGAATTGTGTTAATTATATGAAACGCAGATAGAAAATTGATGGTCTTGTTTCTCTTCATTCTGCTATATTTTTCACATGGGAAGCATATAAATTGCCACTCTTAGAAGACCCGGCTTCTAGTCTGATATTTAGGAACAGGCTAATTTCAGAGGCTGCATTCTGAAATAGCAAAGTCATATGCTGAATTGATGTTTGCTTTGACAGGTTTTATAGTTGCTCTCCCCAGCGAGATTCAGAGGTTCTAAACATTAAAACAGCAGAATATGACAATGGACAAGACAGTAATTAAGGCACCTATTGTAATTAGCCATTGTATAAATAAAATGCCTATCACCCAGCATGAAGTTAGAAAGGGCGTATGAGAGATCCTGAATGCAACAGAGCACTAGATAAGGTTCCCTCACCACCATTTTAAAGTGTGGATTATCCCAGAAGGATTTATTCAGACATCCTGATACATTCCAGAAGTATTACCTTGCAGGAGGTCACAGCAAAAATATTGGCAGGGGGATGCTGAGGAGAGCAAGAGATTATTGTTTCCACGGGACTCTTTAAGTCTGATAATACTAAAAGCCATGTTTAATGTTCTATATTCTTTTCATTTGCATGTTTGCAAGGGGACTCCTTTCAGCTGTGTTTACTCATGGTATAAATACTAAAGGGCTGCAAAAATGAAGCGCTTTTTTTTGTTTAGAATCGTATATACTTATATCAGTCCAGGTACTTAAAAGGTTCTTTTCAATCACAGTGTTAAATGGTCTCAAAATCATTTAATGAATTTAGTTGCACTGTCCTTCTGGAAAGTATCACCTTTTTTCTTCTCCTTTTTTTTTTATTTCTTTCTTTAAACAGATAAACACTTTGTTCTGTCCAAAATTACAAAAACACTGGAAGATAATGAACTATGGTGCTGGGAATTTTAGTCTCTGAATTCTAAGGAGCCATTTCTGTTTCAAACAACACATTTAGTTTTCTTCTCCAAAGTAGTATTGAAAGATTAATGTGGTTGGTTGGTTGTTCATATGAAATATTTTTGGCTCTGCAAATATTTTCTCTTTCTCTCTCTTCACCATGACAGAGGAGGTACGTAGTTTCAGGTGGAAATACTGGCATAGAATATATATTTTGTTCTGATATTTAGTGTTCTTTTTCCTTTCTTTTAGGGGAAAAGGTAAAAGTGAATTGTAGGAGAGGAAGCCTGAATATGAACAGCAAAATTTTTTTTTTTAAATTTACCAAACCTTTGTATTTTTCCTTGGCTTCTGTTTTTTTGAATGTTATGATAGTTGTAATTTTATAAATGATGATTTTATCAATAATTATATTAAATTATTTTTTTTCCACTTACATTGCAGTAGTTGACAATTTTTGTCCATTAATGAACACTTTGGAAACCTCAGTGTCATTTTAAAAATTAACATTTTTTCCCTACTTGGATTAGTGGATGGGGAAAAGCAAGCATGAAGCAAGTTATAAGCCAGCACAACCTATGTAGTTTTGAGGAGTATAAATCGTTCATGAATTTCAAACAAACAGTTTAGATCTGGAGCTTCAGGGATGATTCCTCTATTAACTGTTGCACTGGTGATTACCTGAGCACAGATGTGCAGCGAACGTAAGAAACACTTTAATCCTGAAACAGGAAAATACACTGGACAACACAAGGTAAATATGATGATGTAACAGAGGTGGTGTTGTATGATGATGTGCCGAGTTTGGAGAGCGGACCTTGTTCCAACAGCTTGATACACTAAAGTTCTCTTTAGATAAATTCTTAAGGACTTGGGAAACTTTTGCATACACCATTAAAAGGCTCTCTTTTAATTCACGACTTCATAGCTTTGAGCAAGCAGTAAACAAAATCTGTTAACTAGCTGGCTTTAAGTGCTTAAATGGCTTCTTTTTAATGATTGAGTATTTCTTTCACATGGAAATACTGAAGTTTGATAATGGAAATTCACTCCTTTGTTAACTGGCTAAATATGTGGGTTTTTTCTTTGTTTCTTTTTTTTGTTTTTGTTTCCCCTCAAAAGTTAAGACGTGGTCTACTGGTAACATTATACACTATTATGAAAACTGTAAATGACCACTGTTTCTAGCTGTAAGTTGGACGTTGCATTCCAGCATGGAAGCAAGAAAGACACATTGGTTCAACATCAGAAACCTTACCAGAAGAGCTGGGGGGAATCTTAACAACTGATGACTGTAATAATATTTTGAGAAGATATGGACAAAAATATATTGCAAAAAAAAGCCTCTGAAAGGTGAGGATCCTGAATGCTATGAAATGTGCAGTAAAAATAATGGTGGAAGAATTGGATGAATAGTTATGTCATGCTCTTGCATTGAAATTAGCAAAAACAGAGGAGTTAACACAAGTTAACATATGAGAGCCTAAAACTGACCAATCAAACACTGTGGGTTTGCAAGATTGAGCCCCAAACCGCATTTATACATGAACACACTGAAAAATCTAGCACGGAAGTATTTGCTGAAAGGGTCTTTGAAACAAAATTTCAGGCTCCAGGGAAAACATCTGTGGAATGTTTTATGAAAAAGAATTACTAGACTTCTGAAATGCACAGATTTCAGTTTGGGCAGCATCTTAGTATCTCGCCTTAATGAAACACAGCAAAACATTTGAACTCAACACATATTTTAAAGTGGTTTACAAAAGAGGCATAGATTGTAAGGCCAGAAGGACCACTGAAGAATCCAGTCTAATCTTCGTGCAAACCAGACTAAAGAATTTAGTCCGCATGCTCGGGGTTTATCCAATAATTTAGTCTGACAAAGCACACAGATAGGCAAATGAGTTGCCACATGGCAGGTGAAAATGTCAATTTGTGTGTACTGTGCCCAAACTGCCTGCATACATGCATACCTTCTAGAACACCACAACGAATGTCAATGAAAAAATAACTGCAAATCTTCTCAGCACATGAGAGTTGCAGAAAACTGAAGGCTTTCCAGAGATCTGTATTTGCATTGCATTGTAGCCATTGCTATTTCTTTCCTAAAGGGGGAAAAGGCAGAAGGCGCAGAGAGGCAGTCCCTCAAGATGACAAAATCCTTTTAGCATATTTCTCCCCTTCCCTTCATTTTCCTTGGGTTCTCTTTTATCAGGTAAAGCAGAAATGAATGAATCATGCCAGCTTAGTTTTGCTTAATCTGAAATACAGTCCCAGCTCTTCTCATCTTTGTGCAGACAAAGCTTACCTGTTTTGTTTTTTCAGAAACATGAACTAACTAGAACCATTTTTCTAATTTCAGTGACTTTCCAAAAACAAATGCAGGCTGTTTCTCTCGAGTTCTCCTGTTTATTTGATGTACCAACAAATTCCACATCTCAAACAACAGGGAAGAAATGCAACCCTGAATACTACTGGAAACTGATAGGAGCCATAAGCGCTGTTCTTAGTTATCGCATCAGAAGAGTGCAAGTTGCTGCCATTTGCAATTTACAAGATAGAAATCCGTTTTAAAGAAAATCTGATGTCTTTTTAGATGGCAGTCCCTAGTTGTCGCTGATACCTTCAGAAAAAACCGACGGATTAACTAAGTAAACACATGCAAGCTTGTCCATGGCAATCGGAGAAATGATCAGCATGTTACCAACTTAGAGGCTTCGGTAAGTATACCACTGTCTTCACTACTTCTTTTTTGGGCTCGGTAATAAATGACCAGTAGCTGCAGGGTAACCTGTTACTTTTGCTCAGAACTGAGAAATGAAACAAGGTCACACAAACTTGGAAGGCATTGAAGATGACCTCACTCATTTGGTGTAGATTACAACAACTCTTTTGTTAGGTGTGAATGAGGCATTAGTGATCTGAAGTGTAGATAAAAAGCACCAGGAAATTCTAAATGTTAAGTGCTGTGCTTACCGTAACTGCACATTCAGTAATAGTAAAAGCTGCTGCCAAATAAGTATTTGGAAAAAGGCTATCTTTTTTTATGTCAGTGTTTTTAACCACAGTTCATATGGTGAGGCAGTTGGACTAGTTGGTCGTTGTACGTCCCTTCCAACTGAAATATTCTCTTCTCTTACTCTATTTCTATTCTATTTCCATTCTACATTGTAAGATTGAGAATGTAATCTTTCTTCTTGATCTTCTAAAGACGGTGCATTTTGCAGAAGTAGAAGTCTAGGGGAAATAGCAATAATTCCTATCTATCAAATATTTACAGCTAAAGAGAGTTTCCAGCTTTTCAGTCAGTAATGTATGTATTTTAGTTAAGGTTTCAGGGTTGATAAACAAGTTAATCTCCCGAGGTTAGATGGCACATGCATTGAGGTATTTTGTAGCAAGGTTCTTGTGCGTAGAGAGGCATTGCTCTTGACGGCAGAAGAATGTCTTTTGCAGATTAAGCAAGGCCAAGGCTTAGACAAAAAAAATTTAGTTCGCATATAATTTCTGTTTCCTTAAGTGATTAAAAACTAGATATAGTAGTAGGGCTCCTCAAATAATCTTTAAATGCTAGGAGAAGGGTTACTTTACACACCTAGTTTACTGCTCCCTCTTGGGTCACTGAAAGAACTTCAAAGACCTGAAGGGTCTCCTCTGCATCACTCATTTGCGTGCACCACCCAGTCTTCTTCCTGAAAAAACATCGGGTAAAAGACTGGAGAAGGCTCAGAGAGATGCACGCCTTAACACTTCAGTTATGCTAATATATAGCGGTGATTTAAGAACTGCTGTATGCAGACAAATCTGCTGGCCCTAGGTGTGGCAGCCTTTTTGCTGTAGCTCCAAATCTTCCCTGAGGGAATATACAGGGTCTCTAAAAAAGGCATACACCCATCCCTGGCCTCTGCTTGGTGGGCTCCTTTCTACTCATGTACTGGAGTGGAGACTGTTGTGAGACGGATCCTGGAGCCCAGATTGCTACTACTGGTTAAACTTCACTGTGCTATGATCTGTGGTTGTCTAACGAGGAAGAATATAGAGTTTACGACGATCTAGTAACCGAAAGTTTGAATAGAGCATGCGCACACACCTAGTCCTTTGGTTTCTCTGGCACCTGAGGCACGCACTTGGGAGTATGATGAATATGGACGGACGCCTCCCGGCACATGAAACACCGCTCTGTTCTCCGCTGGCTCCTGAAACCTCGCTCCTAAAGCAAAAGTGCTGGGGTATCCATTAATGCACACACCCCCTGAGGCAATGTCCTGGTTCCTCCCGAAGGACCCACTTAGTTTAACAGCCCCGCAGCTGCCGGCGAACCTATCCCCTCTTCAAGGACGGGTAGCAGGGGACATCCCTCCTAGAGGGTGCCCCGGTGAGCGCCTACGCCGGATGGTCCTATAAATCCGCAGGAAGGAGCAGGGACGCCGTGGGGCTTCTCGCTCCCCCTGCCCCGAGGCTGCAGCCAGGTTTAACCTTTCCTTTACACTACGGTTACCTGGGCGCTGCTCGCCCCTTCTGGTTCCCCGGGAGGAGGAGGAGGCGGGGGGAGAAGGGATCTGGAGCCCCCTCGGCACAGCAGCAGCGCAGGGCGGTAGTCGCTGCGCCCTCCGCCCCTCTCCCTTTCGGGCTGCCCAGGTACCACCGCCGGGGCGGGCGTCCCGCTCGCTCCACCGCCGGCAGCGCGGATCCGACCGGCCGCCGCTGCCCGTGAACGCTGGAGGGGGCTCTCGGCCGCCTCCTCCCGCCGGCGGCTCCCCCTCCGGGAGGGGGCAGGGTTAAGGGAGGGAGGTGCAGCCGCGGCAGCGCGGCGACGAGCAGCGTCCAGTTCCCGCTCCCCCGGTCCGCGGGCGGCAGCAGGAGCAGCCCCTCCGCCGCCTACCTCCCTTCTCCTCCGCGCCAGCCCGGTGGGCTCCCCGCGCTGCCAAGCCGGACATGGCGACCCTGCTCCTGCGAGCCCCTCGCTGTCCTCCTTCCCCCGCCGCCGCCGCTCCTGCTGCCGCCTTCTCCTCCTCCTCTCCGCGGAGCTTTTAATGGCTCGGACCTCCGGCGGCCAAGCGCGACTGTCCCTGCACCAGCCGCAGCGAGGAGAGCCAGCGGGAGCCCGCGCAGCCCCAGCCCCGCGCACGGTAAGGGCGGCACGGCGAACAATGGGGCCGGGCGGGAGCGGCGGCGGGTGGTGGCACCGCGGCCGGGGCTGCGGAGCGGGCGGCGGGACCCGCCCGCGGGGCGGCCGGGGCGGGAGGCAGCGGGCGGCCCGGAGCGCCGCCTCCGGCACCGCCACCCTCTCCCCGGGCGGTGACAGCCCGGCGGACACCCCGCTCGGCCCCGCGTAATCCCATTACCGCGGGTAATCCGCGGGTATGCTCCGCGCTGAACGCATCCGGGACCGCCCGTCCTTCCCCGCGTCCCCGGGCCACCGCGGCCGGGCGCAGTCCGGGCGGCGGCGAGGGCGGATGAGCAGCTCCTTGCCTTTTGTTTCACCCTGAGCAGGGACCCGGCCCCCGACCACGGCGGCGGGGCGGGAGCCCTGGAGGGACGCGCGGTGCCGGGCGGAGTTGGAGGGACGGCCCGGGGAAGGGTTTAGCCCAGGCCGGCAGCCGGCGGGGAGGTGCCTCTCCAGGGGGGCGTGCGAGGGCAGCGCGCCTCCCTCCCGCCTCGGTCCAGGGCGGCCCGGCGGGGACGGGACTGGCTGTTGCTCGTCCCCGGCCAGTGCCACCACCCCAGGTTCCCCGAATGGCTGTAGCGGCTGCGGCCGCCTGGTGCTCCCTCTCTCTGCCTTCACACCCAGGGGTGCGCAGAGATGGATCCAGCCTTGTTCCCTCGACGCCTCTGCCACCACCTCGCCCGTGCCCGAGCTGGAGAATTCGCCGCTTTCAAACCGAGTGTTGCCTGCTGTTCGTTATGATCAGCTTTTGCCAGCCGGGAACTGCTGGGGAAAGTTTAGAGTAAACTGCAGTTTATTTTCAGAACAGGAGCTCATGTACAATAGGCCTTAGCTTTTGTGATACGGCTGCTTTCTCTCTTTTTAAAGCAGGCGTAAACTCTGTAGAATTTATTTAAAGTTGCCAGAAATACTTGATTGCTGGCATGAAATTGCTACGTAGTGTATATTTTTCGGTCACAGCCTTCAAAGAGATTTGTCCCTGGAGAGTGGAAAGGTGATTGCTCTAAAGGAACAGTATCTCTCAGCTGTTCTATTATTTGCATCCCTCAGATATTTTGACTCCTGCTCCATGTATTGCTTCCAATTCACAGCAAGCAGCTGACATTGGAATCAATCCAACAAAATAAAATTCTGAAGGGTACCTGTTAAGAAAAGCCCCAAAAGTTCTTTTGAATTAAGGTATCTCCTTCCCCTGCTTACGGATGCTTATGCAAGAATTGAGATATCTAGCTAATTAGTGGTTCTGAGCCTTTTAAAAATGGTCCCTCAACCAAGAAGGTACGGAGTCCTCTTAGCTATGCCTCACGTGTCTGACCTTGGGTCTCGAAACTTGGGGCTGGCTGACAGGACCGGACCAGGGCGGGAGCTGTGTATGCTGTGCTTGCTGTGTTGCACCCTGGGGCTCACAGTTACCCTTACGAGCACATGAAGTGGGGACCAGGCTGTTAGTGAAGTCAGGTGAGAACTGGTCTTCCCCCTTTGCCCTGGCCTTCCCTAATATCAGAATTGTCCTGTGCTAAGCCCAGGTGACAACTCTGTGGGGCGGGGATCCCACCTAATGTTTTTGCTTCCTAATTTAGAGCTTCATTCTCATCTGTTTGGTTTTGCTCAAGGATTCAGTAGAGTCTCTTTCTTTCTTTTACAAGAAACAAAGATGAGATGTTATATGTAATATACTGCATTATGATGACTATTTTTAAAGGCTTATATCTGACTATATCAGTCCAAACACAGTGTAATTCTTTTGTCCTTACAGAATTAAGTTCAAATCTAGAACCGTGGATACCTGTGGGAGGGATAGTTGGCAGTAGGGCCAACTTGTCCTCATCATGGGAAGGGGTTAGAAAGCTGTATTTCTCAGCTTGTTTTTTGTACAATCTTGTGTATAGTCAATGGAATTATTGTCTTTTTGTTCTGCATTCTTATTTTTTTAACAAACTAGGGAAGTGGGCAGAATGTTTAGCAAACAGTAACATGGAACTTCAAAATGTCAAAAGTTGGTATGAGACTGAATATGTAATATCCAAGCCTGACTTTTATTTAATGGTTGGACTTTAAATTGGATTTTTTCCTTTTTTTTCCCCCTAGGTTGACATAGTTCATTAGTCATTTTGTAATCAATATTTTAAAGCATGCTACTTGTAACTAAACTTTTTGAAAGAAAATTGTGAAAGATAAATCACCTAAGTGGAAACATCGCTTAAATGTGATGGTTTGAAAAAGAAAAGAGGAAGACTTGCTCTAAGAGATGTATTTCTGCATTAAAGTTCAGATAGAGAATTCTAAATTTATAGAGCTATTGAGTAAATTTTCCCTGCTGATTTTTAGATTAATTTGACTTAAGGAAAAATCCAACCTTCTTCTTAAAAAATTCATATATGATGATAACTAGCAGCTCTTTTAAAAAAATATAAAAAATTTTGACACTGATGAATATGAGGCTGCCAGTTCTGGCACCTTTTTAGATTATGTAAGCTTCATGATGGAGCTATGCAAAAGAAATGGTTCTCTGGTTTGAAATATCCTTGCATTGTCTTTGACTTGCTCTTGGGCACGTATTTCTTAAATGACTGCTGCGGTGACTCCCAAACTGGGATCTGTTAGGGCGTGAAGCTGGGGAAGGTGGTCAACAGGACCGTATTGTTTTCATAGTGTTTGCAGGGACAAGTTGGTTGTTGGGCAGAGACACTTCAGAGACTGGGCTAAGGAATCATGTACGCATCGCCAGCTGAGTGCGTCCCCTCAGCTTTTGCAAGGTGGAAAACTGTGCAGGGAACAATATTGCCTGTTCCCTGGTTGTTAATGGTTGTCCATCCCCCTTTCCTGAGGCTGGAATTTGAAGTGCAGGTCAGTGCTCTGACCTTGCCCTCCCCTCTGCTTCATTTAGGGAAATGCAGATCTGTATCTTGCTGACTGCAGTGGGGATCAGAATCCAAAACTTTAATGGAATTGACTCAACACATCTTCTTAAGCTTACGTTCATATTTAGGAAGTATTTTTTGCAACTGTAGGATTGTGTTGCAAGACCTGATTATATACATAAATGAAACTCTAGTGGATGTTTTCAGCAGCTTAACCTCTGTATTATTAGTCTTGGTTAAATTCTAGCACCAAATCAATATATTAGCATTGTACATTTCATACTGTACTGTTAGCTATAGGGACTAAACTTACTGAGTTTGGTTTCTGGTTTGATTTTTCCCCCCACTGTTTTTTCATAGTGCTTGTCTATGCCAGTGTCCTTATTTTATATTGTCTTTTTTAGAAAAGCATGATAAAAATGCTGTTTATTGAATTTGGGTCCACCAACTTGTTCTGCTTTTTCTGTTTCTTCTTTTAGAGATCGGCATGTTTATCTTAAAAGGCCCTCTCCAGGCTCTATTTCATGACTTTGAAAGGTTGCTGTTTGTGTATTTTCTTTCTTTTTTTTTTTGTGTACTTTTCTGAGTGGCTGTGTAGATGGTGAAGTTTCTAGTTTACAGATGGACTGCTGAATTAGGGAGTGTGGAGGGGCATCTTGTTTTTCTGGTTGGAAAGGCAAAGAAGACTAATTACAGAGGTATAAAAGGTCATCAGGCTCAAGTCAGCTTTGAATTTGTGCAAAATGTCAGTAAATTTGGCCTGCAGAAATGCAGGCATATCAGACAATTAGGTCAGTCTTTATCGGTTGTGGGCACTGTCTTGTTTGTCATCAGTTGCAGGACGATGAGCTTTCTGGCCTTGTCTGTAATGAAGTAGACTTGATTAAATGTTTTGAGAAATGAAAATATGATATGCCTTTTGGGGGATTTGAGAAGCAGGGTATGCAACTACATTTTTTTTTTTATTCTGGAAATATAGATGAGGGAAATTGTTTCTAATGTTTGGTCATTGAAAAGGACTGAAAGAAAAAAAGAATGGTGGGTCTGTTAGCTGGTACTCAAATAAAATGAAGCTTTGTTGGTGAAGTTCAGGAAGGTGCTAAAGTTCTGTTTTCTGTTGATCTCGGGGGAACTGGTTTTTGTAATGTGCCTTTTAGTGTTACACAGTTAAGTCTGTACAGTAAAATCTGGTTTTGTGTCACTGTATAAAACGGAGGAAAGAACTTTCTCAAGTCAGGAGATCTGGATACTGAGGTTTACAGGAGAAGATTTCTGTACAATGCACGTTTGTTACTAGGCATGAGGAATACTGGGGGGTTGGGTGGTATTTTAGTATAAAGTAGGGATAGTGTTTCCAGACAATGTTTTCTTTCCAAGGTTATAAATTGAGTGTAGTGGTAAAAGCCCACTGAAAGGTGGGAGGCTGTGTCTCCGAGAGACATTGTTGCTGCTTCCCTTACTGGGGATGCCTTGCCTATGCACTGCTCTGCTTCTTATCCTTAAAATCAACTTTTTGGCTACCTTGGCATCAGTGCTGGAGATTGCTGACCTATGGTACAAGATTTATTAAATGATAATAATGTTAACAATGATTTCCATCCACGTTTCTTTCCAGATATGGTGACTTGGGGTGGGGGCAAAGTAATGGTGTGGACCTTGCAGGGTGATTGAATTTGCCATAATGGAAGTATGTTAAGAAACTATTACACTCACATTTGACATGTGATTTTGCTGTCTTATAAGGCTCTCTAAGGTGCTGTTTCCAGCTCTCTCCCTTATTGGGTATGTTAACACACAAGTGAAAAGGCTAAGCGGGGCAACCAAAGGAGACCTTCCTGTCCTCCTTTACGTATAGGTGTCCCCAAAGCATATATTTCTATAATACACAAGGTATTTGGGTATATAATACACAAAGTATTATAGAAATTCTGCAGCAGGAGATGTCACATGGGCTATTTTATCTGAGGAAAAGCTGTGATTTTCTGAACAGAGATGCTAATATCAAGCCATCCCTGCTTGAAACAGCTGGGCTTGAGTGCAGGGACTATGTTCTGTATACATAGGGAATATGGGATTGCTGCCTCAGGGACAAGCTACTCGGGTACCTGGATTGTCTTGCACAAAATATTGCCAGGGAAGAATACACATTTTTATAGGTCAAAAGATGACTTACTTGTATACTGGAAACCCTAGCAGTAAAGAGAGTTGGCATCATTGGATGCTTCCTTTTCTGATCTGGGGCTGCTTGTTCTGCCGGCCACTGTTGGCCTTTCTGTGTCTTTCACACCTGATTATTTGCAGGACCAGTAGTTTGAGCTCTCCTCACTAACAATTCTGACAACTGCATCTCCTTAACCAACGGCCCTTATTTTCAGTTATCTGCACCACAGGCACAGGTCAAGAAGACATTTGTCAATGTATTCAAATAGCAAGTGTGGCACAAAGAGTCTAGCTGCTCAGTAACCTATGTGCATTTAATTGGCTCTTTCTGCTCTGCATTGGGCATTTTTCTGTTGGCTACATTCTTTCAAATAATTTATTTCTGTGCCTGAATTAAGAACTTGAGCTGCAGATGTTTCAGTCTTTGAGTGTTATTTATGGACATGTCCCAGCCTCCATCTCCCCACTGAACAATACCAAAGGTGTTCCAAGGGGACCTTTGCCAGCCCAGCAGTGGATAACTGGCAGGCTGCTCATCGGTCTTTTATGTCTCTCCTTATCAGTTTTACTGTGAAACTCCCTATCGCTTTGGTTGCACATGTTAGAATAATTACGCTTCCTGTTCAGCAGGTTTGTGTGGCATTGATTTTGGCCTGAAGGTTCAGGGGAGGGGAAGGATACTATTAAATTATATGAATTGACAAGTATGTCTTCCACAGTTGCCTTTTTCCATTATGAGGTGAGTTTAAAGCATGGTCTTGCACAAAGAGAGGCAGGAATGCTGAGCAGACTTTCATGCTACTTATAAAGGAGGTGTTTTCCCTTGCATTAATAAATAACTAGAAATAAATTTCCAAGAGGAAAAGAGGATGTGGTGATATCACTATTCAATTGGAAGAGGGCTTCACATCACTCAGAGGCTCTGGGAACACAGCAGGTATCAGAAAGACTTGGAGCATTTCCCTGGCCACCCTGGTCTTCCTATTATTATGAGAAGGGAGGATGCAATGTCATTTGAGGGTTTAAGAATTATTTTTTTCTGTCCATCTCTCTCATTTCTCCAGTTATTCTGGGGACTGCTTATAGCTTACCATCAAAGTGAACGTTATTTGGTTTGGTTTTATTTTGTTAATTCTCTGCAGTCTTATGATTGCAATAACAGTGATTACAACCGAGAAGCCTCTGGCCAGCTCTTGCTGTGGTGTATAATAGCAGTGTCTTTTTCAGATGAAGTAGAAGTATGATTTGTTTAGTTTGTCCTGCCTGAAGTTATTTTCTCAAACATTCAGGCTAAAAAGGGAGGTAAAGCTCTCTGCAAGGCTGTCTCTAATAACCTGCAGAAGTTGTGGGTTTTTTCTCAGGAGTTTCTTATTTTCCAGGGAGTAGTTAGTGTTCAGGCTCTTAACAATATGAAAAACATTAAAGGGAGAATGGGTAGAGGGGTATTCAGTTGCTCTACCTTTTAGAAAATTAAGAGTGTATATAATTTTGTGTACCAAATAGTCTCAGTGCATTATAGAAGTTAAACTTAATTTGTGTGAAACTGTAAGGTTAGCCTCCTTGGCTAATTTGCAGTCTTCTTTTATTTGAAGACCTCAGCTCCTATCTTATCCTTGTGGAAATTCCTCCCGAAAAAAAATCTTTGGTTTGCATTGTGTTTGTAAGACCTGAAACCCTTATGTTTGCCTTTAACATATTAAACATTCAATAGCGCTTTTTAAACAGAGGCATCAGTATGTGCATGTGGGAATATCAGTTATGGTTATGACATTGTAACCTGTGTAAGTCTAATGTTTTGGTGAACAGTGCCATCTTTTCCCTTTTGTACCCTTTGAAATGTTGAGCATAATTTTCAGTACTATGATGAAAGAAAGAATACTAGAAACCATGAAAGGAAACATAAATTAAGAAAAAAGGAAAGGATACCTAGAATGTGCAGTCAATAAATATTGAAACTGAAGCTAGCAGTAAATAACCCTCAAAGTACCTCAATAGCAAATAAATAAATAATAAAAAACAAGGACAAAGCAGATGGTGTGATAGTATTGCAGTGGAGAGAAGGGCAAGTGACTCTACCATTTGAATGTAAAAAAGGTTTTAAAAGGCATTCTAATTAAGTGCTGCTCACAGCACTGCTTTTACTAGTAATATTTGAATTTTGAGATAAGTCACAAATGTCACAATTCCAAGAGTATAGGATCCCTTTGCCTAAAACATGTGAGTTGGAAGTGAACCTCTTAAGAGAAGAATTTCTAAATAGGTCTGTGGGAGAGGAGAAGCTGTTGATGGTAACTTTATGGGGCAGGTTTTTCTATCTCAATATTTTTTAAAGTGAGGCTTGAATGATAGTGCTGCATCTTTGTTTCTGACTATGCTTGCTCTGTACCTCTGTAAACTGTTGGGCAGCTTCAGCCATGGTAGACAAACAATGAAACTTAATTAAAGAATAAGTAGTGGATAGAGGAGAGACTCCAATCACTGCAGCTGCTGCTGGAGGTCATCTGTGTTGTCTGCCAGCTGCCCCATTAGCACCTGTGTTGGCTGAGTAGTCACACAGGTACTGCTCAAAGCAAGTGCAACCTCATGCCATCTAATTAGCTGTGAGTAAATAGGAGTGTCAGGAGAGGGGTTGGGAAGGCTGGCAGGAAAGGAAGTGTGTGGTGGAGTGAGCCATGTGGCAGCCGGCTTTTCGTTGAGCAGGGGCTGAGAAAAGAGTATCAGTTGGGTGGAAAATGACTTTTTTATTAGCTCTGTTGGTCATCAAAGGTGAGTACTTTTACATAGTTGCTCATAAAGGGCAGAAAATAGAAGTAGTACTAATGAAACCTGTCCAGAAAGTGAAGTTTCCATCAAAAACCTTGCCCATATTGACACCAAGTGCAATTTCCCAAAGTTATCTGGAAGTGCTTCCTATAGCCATGAAGTAGTGTGCCTTTATCCAATGAAGTACCAGAGTGATGATGCAAGAGCAGGGTATCTGCGTGATTTTTAACTCCAGTTGTCCAGACTTTTAAATGCAAATCAAGGACTAGTTCAAATTCTGTACCAAGAAATTATCCGTTAGAAAATACCCCGAACATGAACATTTCTCCCTTAATTTCGTGTGCAAGTGGCTGCACACTGAGGCACTAGAGAAATTGTTGGAGCAGTTTCTAGTTGTAATAATGCTTCAAGGGTCATTTGAAGCAATGGTCAAGAAAATGACACTTGATGGTAGCTCTCTGCTTGAGAAAACTCAACACATTGAAGCCATTCCTGTCTTCCTGAATGAAGAGAAAGTACATGATGGAGGCAAGCTACGGACTAATACCAGCATGCTACAAGTCTATGACTGAAAAATTAGATCACTGTTATGATGGAGTAGAGTGTGTGTATGTTTTTCTACATATGATGAGAAGAGGGAGTTCAGAAGCATTTTCTTTTTCTGGAACCAAGATACAGACTTTTCATTTTCTCTGCTTTAAAAAAAAAAACAAAACCCAAACGCAAGAGCCCACATATTCAAGAAAATTCAGACATGTATGTGAAAGCATTAAAACTGAAGGCAGTATTGTTCTTAATCCAGAGTTGGTTTGACTCCCTTAAATCTGTTGGTGAAATTTCTTTGGGCAATACATAAAACTATCAAATTTTCTTTCAAAGTTCTTTTCCTTAAAAGTGAGACTAGTGTTTGAAAATATGTGTGTTATGTTATTATTTAAAATATTTAAAGCAGAAAATATTATGAGAACAGCTAATACATAGACAAAGAATAACCTATTTAAAGCTGAAGTAGTTAGCTCTAGAGATGATGAGCTGTTTGAGTGTTTACCACAATAGGTGGATGTAAGTAACAGAACTACATTTTTCCCTTCCTATGTCATGTAAAGAAAATAAAAGAGAGAGCTAGGTATGTCCCTTCATCTTTGTATTCAAATTTTCTGCAAGATCCGTGTGATATGAGGATATTTATATCTCCAGGGTTAGATGATGTCTGTCCTTCAAAAAACCTCAACAAATTTTAATTCTGGTGTAAACATAATTCAATAGAAAAAATCCTGAAGAAGAGTCTGTATTGTACTTTTCTGCCTGCTTTCATCAAAACAAATGACCTCCTCCAACCTGAACAAAGTTCTTTCCACTTAAAAGCACCCCAGGATTGGAACGGAGGTTTGGATATATGCCATGAAGGGAAAATGATAACTATACATCTAAAAAATGTCTATAGAAAAATGTAAAATGTGTCTAAAAGTTTTTAGAGCCTCGTATCTGTGACAGTTTTGGGCTAATCTCAGAGAAGAAAGAATTTCAGAAAAAGGTGATCTGAGAACTGCTCTAGCTTGGGCAGGAAAATAGGATTTAGAGATATGGAACAGAAAAATCAGAATAATAGGCCTTGCTCTTACAAGGAGATTTAGTCTAATGAAATTAATTTCTGAAAATTAATTATAAAACCAACCTAATGATATATATACCAGGACCTAAGAGGATGTTTTGAAACCTGGATCTCCAGGATTTTTCTGCAGAGGAGTTCTCAGGAGTGGAATAAGAATATCTGCTTTTGTTTCTTCATAGAATATTTGAATTGCAGTTAGCAAACCCATTTCACTGATATGCATTTTCTGTTGTAATCAAGTGACAATTTTCCTCAACTTGAAAAAGGTTGACATACCCAAGAGCTGGATTGTACTGTATCAGCCAGGTAAAAGTTTCCTAAAGTCTTTTGGCAGTGTCTGACTTTTGTGAAATAAAATATGCTGCAACAATTTTTCATTTGGATGCATGTATGTTAACCAATGAGTGAATTTATTCTAAGCATTAGCTTGCTTGTTTATGGCAAATCCTGGAATAGCGTATTTTTTTCATTAGATTTGGAGGTTAATTTTAAGTGGAATTTTGTCATGAGAACAAGCTAGTCTAGTTACTCTTGAATGTGCTTAAGGAAAGTTTCATACCTCCTTCTTTAGTATTCCTCCAGTAAGGCCTGATCCTTTTTTATCTATGAAGTTTAAAGCTTGAGGGAACAATAAAGGCTCAAATCAATTGGAAGTAATTGCAACTAGATCATCAAGATAGTTTTGTTTAATTTACAGTGTTTATTTAGTGCTCTCCTGTTGAGGAATTTTAATCAAATTGTTCATGCTGTGGAGGACTACGGGGAGGAATAGCAACAGTCCAGGTGCTTGCCTGAGGACTCTACCATATATATGTGTATATATATATGTATGTATATATATATGTGTGTGTGTGTGTATATATATGTATGTGTATATATATATGTATGTATATATGTATATATATATGTATATATGTAGTTTGAGAAACAAAGATTTTTAATTTATGGTGCAGTGGCTGGAGTGGTTCCTCTGTAACTGAGCAAGTGGGCACAGGGGTCCCACTTGGCTAGGTGCTTTTGGTGGGGCCACTCTTATCCTCCATCAGTGCTATTGAAGCATCAAGAGAGGGGAGCTCTGCTTTTAAATTAAAGTCACACAACAGTGTAGGTGAAATGAGTACTTGGAATACAATGAATGCAATTGAGCATGTGAATAACGTGTCCCTGCTATTTTGTAATAGATAGAATAGCCTTTGGAAGCTCATCTCAGTGCTTATTGTTTGTACTTCTTGCTTTAGTATGCAGTGTTGGCAGTGCTCATCTGCCCTCATTGAGGGCTGTCGTGGTGCCTGGTGCAATATTAAGCTGTGCAGGGCTGGAATCCTTAACCCTCAAGTTTGAGAGTGTATGTGCTATGGGACAGCTTCAGAGTGTTTTCTTCAGGGAATAACATTTGATGGGGACAGCTGAAAAGCAAAAGTCTTGACCTTTGAACACATGGAATGTTGTGGGGGATTATCCTTACCCAATATGCAATTAGCTCGTGTTAGAGGGAAAAGCAGTAACCCGTTTCTTCCCGCCAGTTTCTTTTGTCCACTCTTTATTTCCCCTTCTTCCTCCTCCACAAAATTCCCATATGCACAGATTCTTAGTGTTTTGCAGTATGTGTGGTTTTTTTTCTGATTCATTAATAAGGCTGAATTTCTTTCAGGGTAAAAGAAAAACATGATGTAAATCCCGTCTCTGTGATTCTGTTTCTGCATGTCGTGGTTGCTGCAGTTGGCAGTCCTGGGAAGAACCATTCCTCTCGTGTTAGTTTTAACAACAGTTTATAAAAAAATCCCCAGCCTAAACCAACAATATTGTCACTGTTGCAAGGATCATTAGGGAAATTTCTTTGATTACTAGAAATAAATAAATCTATGGCTTTTCTTCTAGAAATAAAGGGCTAAGAGTCTGCAATCTGAATCATTCCTTTAATGAATGTGGGATGTTACTGATGCTACTTTTACCAGGTTTTCAGGTAGTGAGACTATTTGATGTTCTCCAAACGTGGCTATATTGATTTTTTTGTTCAATATTTACTTGTTTTTCTTTCTTGAATTCTATGCATACTTTTATTTCTTAACTTTTTTTTAATGCAGATACTATCTGTGACAGCATTCTACTGTATTTATTCATAACCATCTCTTCCATGTGTGGTAAATGTGATGGAAGGACACACTTTTTTCTTTTTTTAAGTTTCAGTGAGCTTATAGCCAAACTGTTTCTGGCATAGAGTCCTGGAACTTGTTAGCCGTTTGTTTATATCTTCAATAAAAGTGTAAGTATGTAAGTTTTGAGTAATAGTCTTTTTCCATGAGTCCTACAGCTTTCTTACCAGTAAGGAAGGAATGCACATCTTTGAGGCTCATCTGGCATTTTGATGGCCCAATAAACTTTACCATGAAACCTTTAAATGCTGCAGCAGATCCTGTATATGACTGGTATGATTTAGACTGCAAATGGCAAGCCTGGTTTTGGACAGTTATCTTAATGGATTTTTTTAAAGGTTTTTTTTCTCCCTATGGTTGAATACAGTCAATTAAAAATTTTTTTTTGTGATCATCACAAGATTCAAATTTAAATTTATTTAAAATTCTGTCCTTTGTCATGTAAGTTCCACATACATTTTGTTCTGTACATATGATAAAAAGAAAGAAACATGCATTGTTTTTTGAGACAATTATCAATTATTAAGAGAATCTGACTATTAATGACCCTGATTTATTTAGTTATTTATTTTATTCAGTAATTTTTTCCACTAAGAGAAATAATCTCATTTATTTTCCCATGGATTTTAAAAGTCAATATATTTTTCTTTCATTTAACATTTAGACACTTTGATCGGTAAACACCTTTTACTTTGTATAGGACAGGTCCTTACATTCTGACTGATAATTATCCTTGATGTTACTTGCTTAATTTTTGTTCAGTGGTTTGTAGGATGAGCTTCCTGTTGTTTTCATTGCCTGCAGAGCTGTATTTTCGGTGACTGGCTAAAGGAGAAGTGTGAGGTAACTACAGGCTTGAGCCAGTGTTAGTAAGAATCTTGGCAATGGTCTTTTCTGTATTCATAATCTGATTCAAGGGTGCTCCCTATAAGGACTCAAGTTTTTGTTCAGTCTTATTTCAGATGTCTTAAATACCACTGCTTCCATTAAAAGGAAAAGAAAAATCCACTTCCTATTTTATGACCTTACTGTTGGGGATTTTTCCTGCTGGCAAACTGGCCTGTGTAAAACTACTCTAGTTCTTCCTAAACCTTTAAACTTCCCACTCAGTTTGCAGACCACATCCCTTACATGTTCCTACACTTCATCATTCTGCAGACAGTTTATTCCCTTGCTGCTCAGCTGTGGCAGTCTCCTCAGTTCCCTGGGAAACTTTTGTTCTGCTCTGTGTTGTCCAGTTCTAGTACAGAGAGTTGTTACCTGTGGGACAGAACACTTCTGGAGGACTCCCTGTGTAGGGGTTTGTCTTCATGGCAGCTGGCTTTCCAGCAAGATCACTTGTAACCTAGTTACTGGACCACTGATGGTAGATCTGTCAGTCCCTATTCTTCTGAACTGTAATGATTTTTCTCTGCTATCTTCCATGATATTTAAAATATTAAATGTATTTGTTTTCTTGAAGTGTAATTACTCGTTATTTTTATACTGATCTAAAGCAGTTTGTGATTAATGACCCTTTTGTTACCATATGCTTAGTCATTTTATCTGTTAGTAAGGCATGATGACCTATTTTGGTTAATGTGTCTGTTTTTTGAGCTGAAGGATGATAGCAGAAGCATATCTTAGAATTTCTTGGGTATGCTAGAGACAAGAAAGGGGAGTAAAATACCAAAACTGTTAGTTGAGCATGAATTCTGTTCTGTAAGATGTTAGAAGCATGTTAGAATATGAAAGCTTTAAAGTGTCACTCTTGTTTTTAAAAACTGTCTTTAATAAGGAGTTCATTTTATATACGTCAAATCATTCTAAAACCCTTCAAGCGAGCCTGACTTTACTACAGGAGTTCAGTAAGGTGCCACCATGCCTTATATCCATTAACAGAGATTCTCTGCTTACTGGTAGTATTGAGTTACTGAGACAGCCACTAATTTTTTTTTTATTAGATGAATACAACTTTGAAGGCCCCTTGCTGAATGAATCCGTTAAGAACGCTGCCTAAAGGGTATCTTATTTTTGCAGAACATGCAAAAAGTCAGGGTCACTTTGCTAGCTGAGGGCTGTGGTAACATATTTTTTATTTCCCTTAAAGCAATACTGCATTTGGCTGCTCTTCTGATTCTTTATGCTTAGACTTTACTGATTGGGGGAAAAAGACTTTAAAAGAATTGAATAATCGTACCCATACATTTTTTTTTCATTACGTTGTCTTCCATTTTAAAAAATCCCATTTTCTTTTCTTAACTGAAAAAATCGAATGACTTCATAAGTAATTGTTTGTCCATTTCCCTATCTGAAGCACTTCAGACAGATGAGAACCAAGCCCTAAGCCTCCTAAACTGTACACATAGTATTCCCTGACTACTAACTAGTCCTAGAAATTTCAAGACTCACACTTTGTTGCAAGAGAGGTGAAAATGTCAGGTTTGGGACTGTATGTGTGCTTTGTTTAGTAAAAACCTCAGTGGTTTCTCTAGAAGTTCCACTGAAAATTGACTCAGTGAAAAAAGAAGTGTAATTGACTTAGAGGCTGAACTTTCTGAGGCAATGAAATAGGAAAAACTGTATGGGCATGAAACCCGGGATCAGACAGAGCAAACCCAGGAGATAATGTGAGTGGTGAAGCTGCAGGGTTTGGCCTTGAACACAGCTGATAACTGAAGGGTAGGAACAGTTTATCTGTTGTCCATGGGATGCTCCTGTTGACCTTGCTACATTTCATGGGCTGAGAATAGTGTGGTTTTCCTAAGCATGCTGGAGGTGATCTGGGGATATCTTTCTGGGAGGAGGGGAGAATTAGAGCTTTTGAGGCATCGGCATATAGTGTTCATGTGGCATTTTTCTTTACATTTTTATTTCTTGCCCCTGTTGTCCCTTACTGCAAAGATTAAGTGTGTTGGTAGTTTTACAGTACTGTGGTAGAGTTACTGAGCAAAATGACTTCTATTTCAGTAATCTCTTAGCAGCAAGTAGAGCTTATCAAAATTATTACAAGGCTAGTAAGTAGTCTAGTCTGTATTTAGAGTCTATTTTAACATAGTTAGACTTCAAGTCCTTTCTGGTGTGAACCATTTATTCTACATATGAGTTACTGTGTGCAACTGAGCTGCTTGCACAACTGCCAGGGATTGCTCACACTTCCCCTGAAGTGTTAACCTGAACTGGTCAATTCAAACTTGCGGTTGGTACCATAGTCATGATTTGGTGACATTCCTTAAGTACTTGAAAAGTTGGTGTAGGTTGCCTCTGTACAGCCTTCTCTTGATTTCTGCAGAAACATCACTTTTTTCAGGCAGAAATATTCCAGGTGGTATTTCTTGGAGAGGCAGGAGGGAGGAAGAGCTTCCATGCCTCTCATTAGGTAAATGGGTTCTCTTCCAACACCTGCTACTTCTGTGCTTTATTTCTGGATAATCATCTCTGCAAAACAACATTCTTATAGGCTGTTTTTAAGAGTTGGGAGAAAATAAGGGCTATGTGCATTGAAGCTTGAAGCATACAAAGAATTTCAGCTATCTAACTGAAGACATCATACAAATTACGTATCTCACAAGCTTAGTGATTTTGGATAATTAAGGAATTTCTTTGTATTTCAGTAAATTTGATTATTAACACTATATTTAATTGCAAATGAATCTTTGAGATTTATCAACTGATAGAAATAGATTTCTACAGCAAAATGACAATAGCAGTTTTAATGTAGGGTTTTATCCTAAACACTACACTAGTGTAAGTGTTTAGGATGAATGTGTTTACTTTTCAGTAGTGATTTAAATCATCTATTTATCTTTCATTTGAACCATAAAATTTGTCTAAAAATATTTAAAAGGATAGTCTTATGCTGTCTTTTTGTTTTTTACTTGACCAAGTTTCCTATACTACTAGTAGAGCATGTCTTAAGTCATGGAGAGGAGTGGAAAGGAACACTGCCAAGGCGCAGACTACAAAAGCAAGTTCTCTTTCTTAAATGAGGAAGGACACATACATAAAAAGTGTGTTTTGCTTGGGATTTTTTGTTTAGTTGTTTTTGGATTTCTGTTTGTTTGGTTTTGTTTTGTTTTTTCTTTGGGTGTTTTTTTTTTGTTATTACAAGTGCTTTGCTGTAGGAAAATAACGTGTTCTTTCCAAGATAGGTTCATCATACTAATGCTGCTAGTCCTAGTTCAGGAAGTTCAACATAGGTGATGTAGGAGCCTCAGATACACTTTCAATGTGCTTGTCTCAGAGATATTTTTACTTGATTTTCCCCTGTAGACTGCTTTCTGCATGTCTGGTTGATGAGATTTGGCCCCTACATATGTGAGCTTGAATTTTCTGCCATTTCACATATTGGGGGGAGAATGAAATAACCTGTAAGCAGATCCTTTAAAGCACAATTTCTGGAAACTGCATGCTGTTGTGGGCATGTTTATTTTCTACTCGTATTCTTGCTGTGATAATCTTGGCTTTTTGAGGAAGGGACCAGACAATTTATTTAAAAACCTGTTATAGCAAAATGTCATTTACATAAGTAACAGTATATGCCTCCGTGCCTCACAACTCTATTTTACTTCACAAGAGACTAGGAAGACTTTTTTCTGAGTCTGATCAAAGATCAGATCTGTAATGTTAGAGGTACTTCTTCAAAGTACCTCTAAGGCAAGACTGAAAACTCAAACTCGTATATGCTTAAAGAGAGGCTATATCTGAGCTTTCCTTTTCAGAGTTATCAACAGCTCAGTCCAGTGCTCAGGCTCCCCTTTTGCTTGTAGTCCAAGGCTTTTTTGCCTTCAGATCCTAGTGAAGCTGGAGAATAAAAAAAATGTTCTTGATTATGTGCTGAGGCTTTGCAGTGGTTTTACATGCCCTTCTCTCTTTGCCCAGCTGCTTCCCTTGTGATTACATCCAAGCCTTATCTTTACCTTATTGAGACCTTTTCAGTTTTTACTGGGATGCCACCTGGCTACCATCTGATACTTGTTTCCATTCCTTCATAGGAATTTCCAGTCCTTTTTTGTTTGAAAAATACCAGGATCATAAGCTGCTGAAATTGGAAACATGAAAGGAATTTCAGGTGATGAAAAAAAATAAGATGGATGAATATATCTTAACATTAACTTTGAAGGATTTGTAATACAGAAGTTGTTAAGGCTGATTTCTGACTATATGTTCTGTATAAAAGGGGAAGAGTTAATGCTGAAAGCATAAGAGCATGGAGCAAGGTAATAGTGGACTGAGAAGGAAAAAACTGTCATCTTCCTTTTGTAAGATAGTTTTCAAATATCTTCTATTCAGACTAAACAGTTGACCATAGTAATGAAGTCTGGTTTTTCTAAAGGTGTTATGGTTGCCATAAGAGTGTCAGGTGGTGGCATGACAGAAGCAACATGTTTTTAGGTATGTATAGGAAAGTATAGATCACATATCCTAATGGCCTATCTCTGTCCAATTGGACTGGTTGACTAAAAGTAGCTCCAGAACAAAAAAATACCTGCAACTAAATAATCTGGAGTTATGTATTCTGATCTGCATCTAGCACTGTTAAATTACAGAGTAGTACCAGTGAAATATTCATGAAGACATGCCTTGTTTTCTCTGTTTGAAAGCAGAGGAGCAGTGCTTTTATTTAAGAAATGGTCTCAGAATTAATGGGAGCTCAGAGTTATGCAAAGAGAAATGAGGTACAAAGAACTAAACTAGAACTGTAGCCCAGATGCTTCTATGGTTTTGCAGAAACTGTAGATAAGGCAGTGCTGTGGGAACACAGTGTTACCAGAAGAGGTAGGGAAGCAGTTATGTGATGTTGATGTTCTGGATGGAGTTGCAGTTTTGTGACGTAAGTGGCACTGTTTTGAAATGACAGTGGAGAAGTAGGAGCGAGTCACTGAAACAGTCATCTTAGTGCCAATATTGAAATTTGTGGAATAATCACTGAGTGGAGACAAGTAAGCCCAAGAACATGATAAAATAAGCACTAACAGACTTACTGCCATCTGACAAGTAGTGCTGATATCTCAAGGAAGAGTTGACCTCTTCACACAGCAACATAAGGCATATTGGTGACTGAGCTTTGTTGTTTAACAAGAAATTCAGATGTATTTCATATTATGCCTAAGTTGTTGTTAGTGTTATCTTTGGTGCAGGAAGGAAAACATGGGCAGCTGTTCCATTGTAGGCCTGTCATGAAAGCTAGTAGGAACCAACTGTGATTTTATGTGGAGGTTTGTGTAATCAGCACTGTATAGCTGAGAGTTTGGACAGTGGATGAAGGTGATCTCCAGCCTCTGTGGCTTCCAGTGATTTGTGTAGAACAGGAAAGCCACCATACATAGTAGAATTTATGGGGCAGCTGAAATGGCAGCTGAGCCCAATACACTTTTGGAACAGATTGGTTTATTGGTTGGGGTTTGATTTTTTTTTTTTTTTTTAAATGATATTCTATTTGTCTGCGTACAGAACATAATAGAAAAGTGTAAGAGATATGCAGAAGCAGAGAGAGAATACATGAGGCAAGAGAGGTCTCGTTGATCAGTCTGCTATCTAGAAAGATATTTCAAGTTGGGAATTTCTGCATGACTGATTCCTCCTTCCCAGGGGAAGGATTTTCTCTGGGTTTCAGCTCAATCAGTTTTTCCCGAGAGAAATAATATACATAAGCTTTAAATATTTTCTGGGTACTTGAGCTAAAAATGCGTGATATTGAGAAATACAAAGTCACTTCTTGCTGGAAGCTCACTTAGTATTTCTGGAAGGGAACCAAAGTTTATATACCTTTTTAAAGACACTTTTAAGTATGTTTTTATCAACAGATGAGAAATGCAATGGGGTAACTGCTATGCACAAAATGTAATTGCATTTATAATGTGGTGGTAAGGCTATGCAAGTGGGCATGTATCTCATCTTATGAGTAGCTGCATAAATCTGTTACTGCCTCATAAATCTCATCAAGAGGTCATTTTCTTGACATCTTCCAGGTCTATAGTTTGCCTGACAGCCATGTTATGGAGGAAAGCCACAAGGGTGGCAGGGGTTATGAAGGTAGAATAAGCTTTAATGCTCACTGTAGTGCCTTCCCTTGCCAATCAACTTCTGAATCCCTGCAGAAGTAGAGTGGCTTCTTTCTTATTCCTTCTTTATCTTCCTCATCCCCTTCTGCTGCTGACTTTTGGGAACTGTGCAACTTCTCAAATGACTTTCAAATTCATTAGCATGGCACCGTAATTAGCTCAGCCACTTAAAATAGGGGACAGGAGCTCCTCTTGTATAACTTGGCTCTTATGAGGTTTTTGTTACCAGGCCACAAAACAGAAGTAGGTAAGTCTAATTGGTCAGTGTAGGCAAAATTACAGACTGGCTTCACCTAACCCAGTCTCGAAAGGTAGCACAACTGTGTTTGTGTAAGATCAACAGGAAGCAAATCTTTGTCTGACTTGTGGCTTTAGCAGGTGCTGTGTATGGATGTTCCTTCTTGAAAGATGGGGTTTCCCAGCACTACACATCTTGCTTAAGATTCCTGGGCATGTAACATGGGATTTAGCCCTGATATTTCCAGCCAGAGGTCTGGTTTAGCCCACTATTCCACCTCTAATAATGGCCCGTAGTAATGCTTTTGGGGAAAAAGTGTTAGCAAAACAGTGATCCCTCCCAGCTTTTGGCAGACTGCAGTTCAAGGACTTTGAGCAAGAAAGTTGTGTCTGCACCTTTATTTAGCAATCCTTGACAGGCCTTGTTTTGTGAATACATCTGATTATGTATTAATCTATTTTAAATTTTTGTCTTCAAAGCATCCTGTGACAGTGGGTTCTGCCATTAATTGTAGTGTGGAAAAAGTACCTCCTTTTCCTGTTGTTTTTAAGCAAGCTGCCTGATAAAATTCATATAAAACTGCCTAATTTATTCTGAGACATGGTTTCCTATTTGCTTTCTTTATAATACTGTTCGTGGTTTTATGTCTGTCATCTTATCCATCTTTCCTTCTAATCTAAAAGTAGTTGCTTATTTAGTTGTCCTTAGGTTAAAGCTGCTGCAGACCTCCCATAGTTGTCACTCTTTGAATCTTGTCTTGCTCTGCTGTATCCTTCTCTGAAAATTGGTTGGTGCAGCAGCTGTAGACTGCACTAAGGATCTGCAGAGGTACAGTGGTGTTCCCTGTTGCATTGGGTATCCCTGACCTGCTCACTCTTGATGTTCCATTTGATCTCCCAACCAGCACTGAACTTGGTCATTTGTGAGTGTGTGGTTCCTGAATTTAATCTTAGTGGCTCCAGAGTTCCCATTCACTATATTGACTGTTACTTTGTGGTGTATGTCAATAAATACCTGACAAATCTATCTGCAGATCAACACAGTTCTCCTGATTTTTTTTTTAATCCCCAACAAACTTTATCATGTTGCTGCTTGCTCCATTTTTCACATAAATAATGAATATATTGAGTAGCACAAATGCAAAACCAGAGCTGTTGTGAAAACTGGCTATTTATTCCAGTACTGTTTCTTTTAATCTATCCAGTTGTTAATTCACAGAAGGACCCTTCATTCTATCCCGTGTCAGCTCAATTTCTTTAAAAAACTGTGGTGAGAGACATTGTCAAAGGATTGTTAGAGATCCAATGCATGTTATAGGTATCATATATACCACACTTACCTATATATGTCATGGCAAGTTTGTAAAAGAAGTCATGCCATGATGACACTCCTCTGTAATTTTTATTTGCATACCTGCTAATCTGTTCTACAATTTCTATCAATTTTCTCAGTGTAGCAGTGAGCCTGTAGCTACCAGCCTCTTGTTCCCTGGAGCCCTTTTATTGAAATTGGCAGCACATCCTCAGCTTTTTATATCTCGTTTTTTAAGTTTGTCTGAGAGGGAAGCTGGGCAGTATGGTTAATAGTTCTCTGATGGTATGTTGGAGTGCCTTTAAAATTTCTGGGTGAGTAGCATCTAAATCTGTTAGCCTGCTATTTGTTCTAAAGTCTGATCTAATGATGCTGTGGTTTTGACAGTTACCTTGTACATGCACTGTCTTCTTGCTCCCATACACACCTTGCATTTTCCCGAGTTTCAGAGGAGTGGTGCCCTGTTTGTCTCCATTGTCCCTTGGCCCTCCTAAGTAGGTGAACAGACCTTCCTTCTCCCGTTTTGCTGCCTTGAGTGCTTCCAGTGTGTGAAATGGGAGCTGGAAAGGAGAAGGTTGCTGGAAGACAGGAATATGCAGCCATGGGGGAGCACCTCTTTCTGCCTCAGTCCTAGTTTATGTTGGCTTAAGCAGGTCCAAAAGCCATGGCAATAATAGTACATATATAGATATAAATTGGCTTTTATTGCATGAATTATTTGAATGGACAGTGTAGTCAAATGTAATTGTTTCTAGTTCTTATCACTCAGTACAAATCTCAGTTTCAATTAAAAAACTTACACAGATGAGCTTTTTCAATTTGTTTAATAGATAATGGATTTATTTAGTATACAAATGTGAACTGTTCTGCTTTGGATTATATTCATAACAGGATTTTAATGCAAATCTTCAAATGTATAAGACATTAATAGAATTTAGGATCAGAATGAAGGGGAAGATGTTCAGAAGTCTTAATGTGTGTTTTGATTTTGAAGCAGTTCGCAATTCAGTGTTTCATATTAATTCCTGCCATTTGATCTTCAATATTTGTAACAGAGATCCTCAACTGTGCAAGCTCTATTTTTGATGTGGATCAAGCTTACATTGCCATGTCTCTAATGGCTTTCTGGCAGTTTTACTGGTTTTTACTCCCTGGAAAGAAAGATCTAATTCATTGTTCTAGTCTTAGAATATGTGAGGTGAGATAGCAGTGCTGTTTTCTTCCTCTTTTTCCTACTTCATTTTCCCCTTTCTTCTGTCTTCATGTATGTTGTTATTTTTTATTTTTTCTTCAGTTTGTATGTGTGTCCCTATGTTTTTCCTTAATTGCTTTTTGCTCTGACTGCAAGATCCTGGCTTGTGTGTGTGAGGTTTGTGCAACCATTTTTATCTAGATTCTGCCTTTTTTAGTGGTTTCTGAATCAACTTCCATCCCTTGAATCAATTGAGGTAATGTGGTGTGGTGTTGCTTAGCAATGCTGGGAAGCTAATACTGCCTGGGTGATGTGTGTGCTGTAACAGCACTGAGCAAAAGAGACTACCTGTCCTCTATGGTCTGTGTGGAGAAGAAATCTTGCATTTTTTAGTGTTTTCAACATTCTTACCTCTTTGCGTTTGAGTGGTTTTTCTCCTTGAATGTTGCTGAGTAACAATTTCGCAGACTTAGAGATGTTCCTCCCCTCTTCTTGATACATGCAAGTGTAAAAAACTTGCTAGTATGTAGAATCAAAATGTTATTAGGATGTGGATCTTTAAAGAACAGGGTATCTAATTAACTGTCTTGAGATAGGTATGTTTTCTGTCTACCTCCCCCACATACCAAGCAAAGCTGTTGTGAAGGCAGAGCTGAGCTTTGTAGGATGTTTCAGTCCTCCAAAGCAGCACAGATTAGCAGCCAATCTAATGGGCATGGCAGTGGATTAAAAACCAGGATAAATTTGATACTGCCAACAATATAAGAATATAGACTGAGTTATTGCAGCAGCAGATGTAAAGATGTTAATAGAAGTTATTAACTCTGAAATACTTCTTTAAAATTGTTGATTCTTACATTGAAATCTAAATTTTCAGTTGTGGGTAGATTTTTTTAGTCTCATTTAAATTGCAAAAGAGCAAAGTATTGTTTCTTTCTGCTTTCTTCTTTTGTTGTTTTTTTCCAAAGCCAAGGGAATATACATTAAAAAAAACCCAAACAAACTATTTTCTTTTTTCCTTTTTTGCCTTCATTTTAATAAGAAGCACTAGAAAAATGTGGGCACTGAGGATGCAGCCATTGATATCAATACACCCAGAAGTCCACAGTGGTGGAGGTGGAGAGATGTAATCTGGAGGCTGATCCCACCTCAGCGCTGTTTATTAAGGCTGTAAAGGATTGCTTTTTAGCCATGAGATTGTTCAACATGTTGGTCTGTCTGATCAGTTGCTCCTGCCTCTATTAACCACTAGTTTTCGTAACTTACGAATACATTTTCAGTAGCCTGATCGTTGATTACTTTCTGGTTTAGACCATTTAATCCATAGTACATACTCATTTATCCTTGTCTATAAGGAAACAAAACATCAAGCTGACAAGGGGATTTATAGCAGGTTCATTGCCATGGTTTCAGACAGCCTTACATAGCCTAAAAATAGATTCAGGAAAGAATATTCTCTTCCCTTCCCTCCCTCTCCCAGCTCTAACTAATTGGAATTTCCTTTTGTTTGTGTGATTTTGTTGTGGATTTATTGACTGACAGGTCAGGCAAATTTGTTTGATGTTTTGTTTTAAAGAGGAAAGTTCATCCAAGTATCTAATACATTGGGGAGTGACTTTCCCTGGTAGTGTGCCAAGGCTATTACCTCCTGCTCCTGTCTCTTACACTTCAGTAGTGCTGCTCTGGTAGACTGTAGCTTATTTCAAACCACTGCAATAATCTGAGCTCTGTAAGGGACCATCCTGGGGATACCTTTGAAAATTATAACCTTGACTTTGGCTTGTGCTCATCAGGGGAAATTTACAGAGTACATGATGATGTGCCGTTAACAGCCTGTACTGCTGCATGAACAGGCTTCTCTTCCAGAGTCCAGCTGGCAGCTTTGCTGTGTCTCCTGCAACCCCACAATGAGGATATTGCAGACATGATAAGGATTGTATTGTAACAAGCACGGCGAGTTTTAAAATACTGCTTTGTCTACAGCAGTGCCTGATCTGTGGCAGCAAGGGGCTAGATGAGACAAACTGGGTGACCACTGCTTCCCCTTCTTGATGTCCTTGCTGAGACAGCATCATCGCTACAGAGCCTTGGCTGGCGTGCTTAGAGCTTGCTTGGCATGGCTTCACTACCTCTGTATTGCAGTGCTGTTTGTCTTTGAATGTCAGAAAAATGGAGGTGGAACACAGCTTGGCAGTTAATAATGGCCTCTTCTGATGCGTACCGGCTAAACTATGTTTAGTTTAGCTTCGGGTTGTGTAGTTGAATTTTCCTCCCCCTTGCCTTCAACAGAGGTGTTGACTGTTTCTGTTAGCAGGAGTCCCAGATGGTTTTAGATCTCTCTTCCCAGACAGGAAGGGCATGGATTGGAATCACACCGATGCCTTGGATTTCCTGCATTGCTTCCTGTTGAATTGATGCGCCAAAAGCTGAGGGGTGAGATACTGTGTTACTATATTTGGTGTGTAACTCCTGTGACTCGTATTGGGCCTATTTATGTTGGCAAGCAAGTAAATAGCCCCATAGTGGCCTTATCAACTCGTATCATTTAGTGACAGCTTTTGGAGCAAAGGGAAAGCGTTCTGGGTTGAATTGCAAAGCGGAAAAAATCCTGTGTGGTGTGTTAGTAGATTGTTTGGCAAACAAGGTGTTGGTTCTGCCTATCCTCTTTTCATCGCCAAGGCTTTGACTGCCCAAGAGAAGCTGTGGTAAGTTTATTCGTTTGTATGTGTTGCTACTGATACCAAACCTTTTCTTTTTTCCTGCTGCTGCTTTTGTGGTCAGGGTACCCTAACCTTTCTCTGTAGGGACGGAATGGAGAAGGACTGATGTGATGTCAGGGTGCAAATATGTTAGTGAGTGGCTGCAGTGTATTGCTGTTTCCTTCACTTCTTGATTTATTTACTGGTTGTACGTGCTTTCAAACTTTCTCATGTTTCTGAACTGATCAGAGTTATGGCTTCTTTTTCCAAATACCATATTGGACAAAATTTGTATATTTAGGGAGGAGGTGGTACAGGACAGCTAGGACTGTGGATAGGATCACTTAAGGTAGAACTGCTATTCAGAAGAGATTAAACCTTTTAAAGTCTTTTCTCTTGCTTGCATGCTGTGCTGCATTGTGTTTGGTAGCTGCAACCTGTGCCTATGCTTTCCTGCTTCTCTGTGTGATACTCTACAGTATTTATGTGCCTGACTGGCAGCTGGAGAGCAGGAAAAGAGCAGCCCCCAAGTACAGATGAGGGAAATGTGCCTTCTCAGCCTTCCACAGAGGCAGGGACCTGCCTTGGCCTGTTCATTGCCAGTACAGGGCACAGTATTTGGGGCTGGGGCACGGGCAGGTTGGGCTGGCTGTTAGGTTCTTGTTCTGAAGAACCTTTCTTGTTCTTCTTGGAGTGGAGGTGAGTGTGCTATCCTTTTCAGAGGATGCACACTGGGATTTTCATAAAATACAGAGTTCCTGGCTCTAAGGGAGTTTTTTCACATGCAGTTCAATGCATTTTTTTCACATTTGGTGATTTTTTTTCCAGTTTCCCAAACCAGACTGAAGCTGAATGAGTTTCTAGAAGCCTCCAACGATGAGAGAGTGACTACCATCTGTGTTTGGTTGTGTGCTCCCTGGGGAGAAGTGCAGACTGCTTCATGCAGGCCAGCCCAAATTACAGGGCCAGGCCATGTAAGCGACCTTATGAAAATATAATCCTCTCTGATGCTAGACAGGAAAATTTTCCATATCTGGCAGATGTTTAGATATTCTTTAAATGAACCTTCTTTCTGCTGTAGTGGTTTAAACCCCTGGAAATATTATATGCATGAATTTACATAAAATAAATCAACACACAGCAGATGATCATCTCTTTCTCCTCCCATCTATCCAACACTTGTGTCATTTTACATCCATTTTTGTTCCCTCCAATGCTTCCAGCTACTTCCTTGCTCTGCTCACTGTGCACCAGTATGCTCCACATGGGAAAGCTTATGTGTGTGTACTCTCCTGAAATGTGCTGAGCTTTGCACGAGTGCTCACCTCCTTCATTTAAAGTGAAGAGAATGTTGTGTGTGTCTGTATGTCTATTTGGGGGTGGCAGATGGCTAGAATCAGATAGGAGGTGTGTGTGTATATATACATACATACCTACATATATATATATTTATATATGGAAGAGCTCTTACGTTGCTGGTGGATCTACAGGATTAGAGGATACTGTTTTCTGGACTCTCAGGGTAGTGCCGGTGTTACTTGCTTTCTTTAAAGTTAACATGAGAAGTCAACACATCTTAACATTTGAAATATTATTATAGGTTAGATGCTGTTTAAAGAACGTGATTAATATTGCAAACAGAAGTCCATAGTGAAAAGTTGCAATTCTCCATTTTGTGACTTACGACACAATCTTAAATTATTTGGTTGGGTTTTTCCCGTGTAACAATCTTTATCTCGTTTGTTGGGTATGGTAGTTCTTCTCCCGCAGGACACTGTTGTCTATTATGCTGTCTGTGAGAAAGCTCTCATTCCTTGCCTTTTGCAGATGTTGAAAGAGAAGGGTGGCTCAAGAGGGCTGATTGCCTCTTGCTTTTAAGGAGCTGGATTCAGTTCTTGAGAGAGTTTCCTGCATTGCTAGAAGGGATTTAAAAGCCAGAAAATGGTTAATAAACTTGATAAACTTGAGATCTAAGACCCTGAGATTAGCTCAGTTGGTTAGAGCATAGTGCTAATAACACCAAGGTTGTGGGTTTGACCCCCGTATGGACCATTCACTTAAGAGTTAGACTTGATAATCCTTGTGGTCCCTTCCAAGTCAGAACAAGTCTGTGATTCTGTGAACTAATTTTCAGAAAGCCTCATGCTTTCTGAAGGTAGCCTGTAATCATGTGTGAGGCATGTTGTGGGATGTGAAATACTTGAAGGATGGTTAGGCCCTAAGAGTCTCACTTTGGGAGTACAGAATCAGTGGGTTTGCACTCTGGTTGACCTAGATTAATAAACAGATTTAGACTCCAAACTCCTAGCTGTTCCTCTGCACAGCTCTCCAACCTAAGAGAGGGAGAGACTTCTGAGTTGTTGTGTACATGCAGGACAGGGCTGTTGACTTCAGGAAGGAAATCACAGAATTGTAGAATATCCTGAATTGGAAGGGACACACAAATATCATTGAGCCCAACTCCTGATGCTGAACAGGACAGCCCCAAGAATCACACCATGTGTCTGAAAGTGTTGTCCAAATGTTTCTTGACCTCTGACAGGCTTGGAATAAATCCTGAGGAATCCATCAGGAATAAAACCTGATGTCATAGTTCATGCTCAAGGAAATAAGCTATTTTCTATCAGATACGACATACTTCCCCCCCACCCGTCTTCCATTTCTTTTGCCCTTCCTGACAATCCTTTTGCATTTTAGGGGCCTATCTCCTGTTCTTGACTTTTTCTTTGCTTATCTTTCACCTACAGTTTCTCCTCCCTTCCAGATTCATTGTCAGAGACCAGATACTTTGCCTGTCATGGCCCCCCTTCCCCATCCTTGTCCAGTTTTTCTTTCACATGCAATCGTCTTTTGTCCATTTTCTTGCCTTGTTTAGTTCACTGCCTTGGGATCCCTGGCTCCCTTCCCTGCCTGCTGTGCTCACTCTCCCTCTTGTTTTGGGCCCTTGTCCCAGTCTGTTCCTTCATCTCCCTCGGGTCTGGCATTTGTCCGTGCTGCACTCCAGATGCACGCCTTCCGCTTCCTTGCTGCTCGGGTGCTGGCAGCCCCACCATGGCCAGCACAGGAAAGATGGGCTTCCTCCACTCCAGGGCCTGGACCTGCTCCAGAGCCTGGACCTGCTCCAGTTGGGAAGCCATTGAAATGAAAGGAGTCTTGGGCTCCTCTGTTCCCAGGCTGGCATGTGCTCTCCCTCTCTGTGGCTAGACATTGGGAAAGTGTGCAAAGTTTGAGCCTGGTCAGCAAGGAAAAATTCCTGGGAGATACTAGTTATGGGTTCTTTAAAGGTCTTTGCCTGCTATGAATATGCTGTGAGTTACCACTGGATATGGTATAAAGGCTGATTTCCGTGTTCAGCATAATCTAAAGTTACCTGAGACTCAGGAGCCAAGAAAGGAATATGAGGAGTATAGGATGTTCTCCAAGGGAAGAAGAGCAATCTAATACCCAGCCTGCCTGTTTGCCTGGCGCAGAAATGCACTCTGCCATGCTGCTTTACTGGGAGCCTTGTATTTACTGAGAGGACCCATTATAATCTTTCAGGCAGCATTCACTTGGGATTATTTAAAATGTATTATTTATGTCCCTCTTTCTGCTTGATCTTTCACTGGCAACTTCTGCCTCTTAATATCTGAATTTTAAAAAAGGATCTGAGTCCTATCTTCCTTAGGTTGTAAAGGCTGTTTTGGAATATTACTTCCAATGATATTTTGAGGAGATCAGTGCAGACTGGTGTGCCACTTTGGCAGTATTTCTACTTTCTCTCTCATGAGCACTGCAAGGAAGAGGACAGAACAAGAGAATTGGTGCTTTCCACTGTCTCCTTTAGTAGTAAAAAGTACAGATTCCACAGGTAATTTTCACACTTCCAAGCAGGTGAATAATCAGTTTGGAGATGTAACAAAAGCCACAGGGATGTAATCTGCCCTGAAACAGGTTTGTTGATAGAGACAAATGGGGTGGTTGAACAGGCAAGCCCTTCTGTAGGTGCAGCTTCTAAAGCTTGCTGTAATAGTGCTGTGCTTTTGAGTGATCTATGTTAGTTTTTATTGTGAAGTTAGTTACAGTGGGGTAGGGCATTTATTCTGCAGACACAGCAGCACCTAATAGAGCTATATTAGTCTAAATATGTCTTATGTGAAAACCAACCTTAGTCTGTCTTCATACAATGTATATAATATTTATATTTTAGCCAGATAAATGAGGATGTACCTGTGCAACCTGGCAACAGTATGTCTGTACGTCTGTCTTCTCTGCACTGAATAAATGCAGAGTTATCAAATATCTAAAGACAGAAAAGCACTTTAGCTTGAAAGATCAGGAGAGGGTGTCCAGACTGTGCTGTTTGGAGCAGGTATAGTCTTTCAGTTGTTCAAGTATTTGCACAAAGAGAAATGAGATAGAAACCTAAGCAAGTTTGAAAATTTTTGCTATAATTTTTAAAATAATTTTTGAAGAAAGAGTAGAGATATAATTTTAAAACACTACAGGGTATTTGAATCTGGATATTATACAATCATGCATCATGACCCATTTTATCTTCACCAGTATGCAAATGAATCTATGAAGTAGTTTTCTAAACAACAGTACATAAAGCAATTTTTCTCTTGATGGTATGAGTATTTCTTGCCGGGAACTGTGTCATTACCAAGTGTGGTATTTCCTTGGTCAAGAATGATAAAGGCTTCTGTTTAAAGACTTAATTTAAAAGAACCAAACAACCAAACAAAACAATCATTTTAAATTCAATTATATCAAACAGTTTTACAAACTTATAAAAAGTCTGTTTTGGGAACAGACATTTAAATATTTAAGGACTTCAGGAGTTTTTTCTGGTTTTGTAGTGGGTCGTATACTGAGCATATAACTGTGACCACAAATACGTTTTTCCTAGTGGAAAACATATGTAATAATTATGTGGGAGTTTGATCACAGGCTTTGGACATAGAGTAATCTAGTCAAGGCCATTATGGCTTCAATTTAACATGTTTGGATAGGCGTCTTCCCTGGCTGCATAATTCTGAAGAGTGATGTCATTGTCCTCTGTGGTTTTGAGCCACTGTGCCACAAGGGTATCTACCCTTTCTGTGCAGCACAACGTGTGTGGTGGCAAGCGCTTCAGCTTTTGCTCCCTACTTGTGCAACACACCATCAGTGCAACAAATTGTAACTAATGGCTCTCAGCAGGAGAGGGAGGAGAGAGAGTGAGGGAGGGAGAATGTGATCTTGGCATGCAGACAGCTGCATTTTGATCTTCTGCTAGGGGCCTGCATGCTCAAGGCATGGAGAAGCTCCTCTGAAGGGTCACTGAATACCTGAATTAGTCTCTGATGCTTAACCACTTTCTGGAGGAGCTGGCTTGCATTTAGGCAGTGTGAATACCTCTACTATATACTCATACTTGGTTCAGAGAAATAGCATTTCCCCTGAGCTGTTTCGTTTCTCAAAAACAGGATTCTGTCAGATTTTCCCCCAACTGTTGAACAGTAGTGCTAATGTAGTGTGTTATTTATTCTTTTGACATGTTTTTATTTCATGGAAAATGTCTACGTTATGCTTGAAGCTCAGTATGAGTTGCTGGATCCCTTTCAGAATTCTGTTAAATCTGGAAGTAAATCAGATTACTTTCTTCTACTATAAGCACATTCGGCTTGGCTTTCACATGAGGTGTTGTATGGGTGAATGAGCCCAGAGCACTCCAGCTGGTGCAACAGCTTTATTTATGTGGAGTGATGGCATGAAAGGGTTTTATAAAATGCTTTTAATGGCTTCAGGAGTGATTCGTACTACTGTTGAACCACCAAACTGCTTTAAGATTTTACTCACTTTGCTTGTGTTTTCTAGTGACAAACTGTGGGCTCAGGTGATGACCCAATTAATCAGGAAACTGTGCTGGCTAGAAACACAAGAAATAGGGGGTTTCTTAGGCTCTCTTTATATGTTCCTAGCATTTACCATGTGGCAATAAAGCTTCCACAGTCTTTCTGTTCATAATGTGAAATAACTTTTTGCCCACATGATGATGTTTTTATATCTCAACTTTAAAATGCTGTAGGTCTTCATAAAATGATAACATGTACACCCTCACTTCTATAACACATTTTATCATCAGTAAAGGATTAGCTGAGTTACTTTGGCGTGTGTCTTATGCACTCTTTACTCTTAATATTTTTCCCCTCATAGTTTTTTTTTTACATTGGATTTTGTAACTTGTGCAAGCATGTTGAGTTTTACTTTTTCATAGGTTTTAGTGACAGAATTGACAGGTTATGTGAAATGGAAGGGGTGTCAATAAAATCAAATATGTAAGTATATGATAGAACTAGCTCACGCCTTCTTACTAAGCATAATTTCTCATGCAAGCAGTTTTGTCAATAGGTTGAAAAACATCTCAGAAAACAGGTTGGGAGTTTCACAGAAAAGAAGAAATACCTTGTCCCTGGCCTGAGATAAAGCAGAAATTTTGTAGAAAAGGTGTGGCCTGTTCAACTGGGAAAGTAAAGTGTCAGGAAAGTACTTTCAATGGGGAACACTGTGTTGAGCTTCATGCAAAGCAAGTGGGCAATATTTAATTCAAATTTTAACTTGTCTAATAACAAATGAAGCATTTGTGTGGAAATATCTCCCTCTGGTCTATTAAGAGATTCATGGCTCCATGAGCTCCCTGTTTTGCTCAGACTGTGCCTTTGGATTTGAAGTGAAAATATAGTTGTTGGGTGAGAGTCACTAATTGAGCAATTGGAGCTAATCATCCCCTTGGCTTAGCAGATGAGACACTAATTTTCTTTCCAGGAATAACCAGAATTACTTGTTTGTACAGTGTCTTCGAGCTGGCTGATTTAAAACCTGAATTAAAAACTTTAAAATTGGCCGTGTTGGTTTGAATATGACATTGGCATTCCTGATTCAAGTAAGTAATGCTGATCGTGGTATAAGGGTGCCATGAAGGGGTAGTGAAGAACAAACAGTGAAGACAACTCCCCAGAGGTTAGGAAATGATCACAACCAGTCCCAAGAGTAACTTGTATGAAGAGGTTTCTGAGGGGTTCCTTTGAGAGAGTGAACATGTGAAGTTTTACTTACTTAATTGATCACTGACATATGTACAATAGTTTTGCTTGCTTGTGTGAGATACAAGGAAGAAAGTAAATGTTCCTTCCCTGCGGTAAGTCTCTAATGCAAGGTTGTCCAGAAAACATTACACACAGCAAATCAATATGTTTACTTTTTTAATACCATTGACAGTCATCAAAAGTAATTTTAATGTTGTGGGTTAAAAAAAAATATTCGTAGACTAGACTGGCTTGATTCACAGACCAATCTGTATTTGTTGATAGGGGATGATTTTTTCGCAGAGGCAATTGCAAAAGCATACAGAAACCTATTGCTGCACTTGTTGATAGACCTACTGACAGGTGTGTGGTTGAGGAAAAATTATAGCATACATCAGATGTGTGCAGGATGGGACTCCTCTTTGCTGACATCTGGCAGAAGAATTGGAATCTGGGACAGCTACTAGTGCCACAGAATTGCAGACAGTTTTAGGACCTGAATGCAATGAAGATAAATGAGCTCCAGTTGGAAGCTCAGTGACCCTAAAGGTGGAAGCAGAAATTAATTAAGGCAATCTGAATGCTGTACAGATAGGTTTGCAAGAGGTGTTTTATGTTCTGTGCATTCATAAATGTTCATTATTCTGGATTTCAGGCTACATTATTGATATACTGAATAGTTAGTTTTTTTAAAGCTTTGTGTTACTGCCTAGGTCCCTAAATTAGACATTGGTTTCATGTTCTAGCTAGTTTGATGTTAACAACTAAACATATTGTATTGTTCTACAAACCTGAATACTTAGTCTGTCCATTTGCATAACCATCCCATAGAAACTGGGTTAAGGGATAAAACAATGTTATTTAGAGGTTTTCAGAGTCTGACCAAGATAGGCATCTCTGTGGGCTCTCTTTATTTTCAATACAAGGGATGAATTTTATTCTTTTACAGGTAATCTCGCATAGCTGAGGACATTTCTTATTGCTGCAAATTGTAGGAAGTCTGCAGAATACTAAAGAATCTGATTCCAAGACTTGCTTTTGCAAGTCTGTCTACTTTTTAGTTGACAGCCATGGTGTTTTCTTGAACAGGCAGGTTTTTCAAAGTTGATTTTCTGTGTCTTTAGGGACAGGAAAAAAAATAAATCTGTATTTAGAAATTAAGCCCAGTTAAGGAGCTTCCTGTCCATCCTCTTTCCCACTAATTGTACTGGGGACTAGGCATGATCTATCTTCTTGCCGATCTTCTTGACCATACCTCACCTAGAGCCTCTTTACTTCTGACTTCCTGAAGCAGCCATCGCTCACAATGTTTACTTTTTTTTTAGAAGACAGCCCAGTGGTGTGGAAGAACTGGCTTTTTATTGGCTTCCTTCTCTATGTGAATATTGTGAATGAATTGGCCTTTTATAATAATTTTTTCTTTATCTGAATATTGTGGATGTGAGCAGTAAGGACAGACAGGAGTTGGAACACAAATCCCTGAACTACCTTCAGTTGCTAGGCTTCCTTTAGAATCTGAGCAGTCAAGTCTGCAGGGTGCAAGCAGAGAAACAGACATCTGTGTCTGCACTACTGCTCTTCAAGCTTGTTCTATTTTTCTATTTATAACTTTTTACATTTCTTTGCTTCCACAAAAATGCTGGACAATTAGCCTAATGAAAAATTTCTGGATTTATGTCAGATTTCTAATTTGTGTTTTTCTTTGTAAGGACCTTTTTATAATATCAAGGATATGTGAGGTTCTGTGTGGAATAACGTGAAACATGAATGTTGTGTTAGAGAGGCAGCTGTTTGTGCATTTTGGTAGTTCCTTAAGAAACTCACACTTTAAAGAGAAGCTTTTCTGAGAAATCCTCTATATTCTGCCATGAGAAACTGCCAAAGACTCCTAAGATTATGGTAACTTCAGAGCTTTCAAAAAACACCCCCCTTCTCTGCTGTGGAGTTCTCCTTTTCACAAGAGAGTATTTGTTTTGTATTCGTGAAAAGGGTAAATCACCTCTAGGTATTCCCTAGAGCTGTCTCCTGTAGTACATAGTGAATCCCACTCAAAAAAGGAATTCCAGTGGTTCTTTGCCTGGAATGAGGTTGAGCCACTCGTTCCATGTAGCATGACTTGAGAAATTGCCACTTATTGCTGCAATATTATGCTGTGTGCATGAGTCTGCTGCCTCTCAGATGAACTTCCACTGCTACTGCTTCTGGTGTGCATGAGCTCTCAGCTGAGCAAGTGCTGGGGATGGTTTCTGAGGGCCATAAAGATTATCAGAGGGCTGGAACACCTCCCATGAAGACAGGCTGAGAGAGTTGGGGTTGTTCAGGCTAGAGAAGAGAGGGCTTCAGGAAGACCTTCTAGCAGCCTTCCAGTACCTAAAGAGAGGGTTACAAGAGAGCTGGAGAGGGACTTTTTACGAGGATGTCAAGGGATAGAGCAAGGGGTGATGACTTTAAAGAGGGTGGGTTTAGATTAGGTATTTGGAAGAAGTTCTTTACTGGTGAGGTGTCTGGTTGCCCAGGGAAGTTGTGAATGTCCCATCCCTGGAGGTGTTCAAAGCCGGGTTGGATGGGGCTTTGAGCAACCTGGTCTAATGGAAAGTGTCCCTGGTCGCGGCAGGGGGGTTGAAACAAGATGATCTTTAAGGTTTCTTCCAACCCAAGCCATTTTGTAATTCTATGCAATTTCAAAATTGGGGGGTTTATGAAAGAAATTTTAAGTTGGACTTTGATCCTTGCAGGTCTCTTCCAGGTCAGGATATTTATATGACTAACTTAATTTTTTTTTTTTAATAGTCGTATTTGCTTTGTAGAAGTCTGCCAGGGACTTGTGGTAATTACCAGAATAACGTTTCGCAGTATAAAAACCTGAGCTGTATTGGCCCTCTGTCTGCTACCCATCATTTCAAACTGAATTTGGTTTCCGTCTTCCTGGTCCTTTTCCTTGTTATATTATGAATTTTTATTTATTTTTTTTTTAATATTGGTTCAAATAACTTGCTCTCTTATTTAATTTTTATGGTAATTCTGGTAGATGAATGAAAATGCAGTGTCATTGACAATTTATGCTGCACATACAGAATTTTCTGTTACTGAAAGTGTACAGGTCTGCGATGTGCTTTTGTAGAGCTCTATGATTATACCTGCTTTGCTGTTGTCCATGGGGAGGAAAAAAGAAATCAGAAGGATAATGTAAAGGATAAGCACATCATATGAGAAGTGGGCTTGGTTGATAAATTAGCCTTTGCAGTGTGATGGCTCAGTTGCAGGGATGCCCTGCTCTCTCTGCTTTGGATCATTAATGTCTTGTGCAGTGGTAGACTGAACCTCAGAGAGAGGGGTGGCATCTTCACTTTCACAGTGAGATTTTCCACAGTTGCTGTCTCTGAGCCCTCCACCTGTGACCTGTGCATATTATCCTGTCATTCCTTATACCTAATTAATTATGATTTCTTAAACTTACTCCAGTGTGTCAAGTGTTGTGGTTTCCTGCAAGTATGAAGGTGCTTACAATTGAACATGAGTACTTGACAGGAGTGTTAGAAGCAGTATTTGTTGTAGTTCTCTCCACAGCTGAGGCTTTCCAAAAGTTTTACAAGAAGCTGAAAGTTAAAAGCATGTGTGAACACTTTGTGTGAATTGCATCTTTTTCTCCTTGCTGCTTCATGTTCATTATCCTTTGGAAGATCTGAATTGAATTTGTTTCTTTCTAGCCCTCTGGTGCCTTCCTTGTTCCTACTGATGGCTTATAAGCCGTTGAGTCAGTTTGAGTCATCTCATCTGGTGTTATGGGTTATATTGATTATTTTAATCTCTTTTAAGTATTCCATTGTCATAGGAGCTTGGAGACAATGTTTTGCCAGCATCCGAGAGGCCTTGGCTGCAGCTTTAGCCCTACATCTCATCTCCTCAGTGACTTTACAGGCCACTCACATCATCCCACTGTGCCTCAGGCTTCACCATCTTTAAGAGGAGTGTAGTGAGCAGTGTGCTTCCTTCTGCTTCACACTGTGAAAATGTGTTTTAAGTAAAGCAAAAGAAGTGGAAAAGGCCTAGATACATGGTACCATTCTCACCCTATAACATGCTTCTTCAGGCTCCAAGAACTTCTTGCATCAAACTTCCAATCCTCTTTGCTTGAACTAGAAGAGCAGAGTAGTTAACAGATGAGAGTGGCATCTATTTCAATATGAGCTTTGTTTTCATTTCAAACAGTAGCTTATTGCTTCTATTTCCCTCAGTATATTGTAATTTTTGTAACCCTTTATTTCTGCCCCCCTGCTCTTCCTACCACCCCCACTTCTCCCCCACCCCCAAGTGCTGTTTATACTCCTAGCTCCCTTTAGTCTGTTTGATACTTTTTTCATCCTGCCAAAGAAAAATATGTGGAAAATTTGATTGGCCTGAACCTTTCCGATGCTATGAAATGTGGCTGTTTTGGACATGGAAAACTAAGGTGGCTTTATGCTGAACCACATTGTGGCCTTTGTCAAGCCTCTGCATAAGTATATACAGACCTTAAAATTTTAATTTAAGCATTTAGTATCTGTATAAAAGGATTGTTAATGTGTGGCTAGGACAAAACAACATCTACTAGTCTATCTAATGGCAGTTGTAGCTTTTTTTTGTGCCTTCCAGGTGCTTCAGGTAGAGTTAGGTGAGAAGGCTTGAGGCAGGCCAGTGGTTTGCCAAGCAGCTGGCTGGTCTTAGCTCTCCCTGGCCTTGGGTTTGCCAACCTACTGAGAGCCGATTTGATTTGCTAATCCAGCCAAAACCAAAACACTGAATTGTTTTACAGAATATGCAAAGTTGGAAGGGACACACAAAGATCATCAAGTTCAACCCTTAGCCCTGCACAGGACTGTCCCCAAGTGCCTGAGAGTATCACCCAAATACTTCTTAAACTCTATCAGGCTTGATGCTGTGACCACTTCTCTGGGGAACCTGTTTCAGTACCCAGCCACTCTCTTGGTGAAGAAACTTTTTCTGATATTCAAACTAAACCTCCTATGACACAGCTTCAGGCCATTCCCTCAGGTCCTGTTGCTGGTCACCACAGGAGAGATTAATGTCTGCCTCTCCTCTTCCCCTCATGAGGAAGTTGTAGACTGCAATGAGGTCTCACTTTCTTCTTCTCCAGGCTGAACAGACCAAGTGCCCTCAGCTGTCAAAAAGAGCAGAAAGAAACTCTTAATTTTCAGGGTTCAGATGAGTCTTTTTGTTTGCCACTCTCTTTGCTCCTGTACTAGTTGTCTACCTGCACATATGTTTTGGTTAGAGCCTTGGAATCTGCTGGCTGCTGCCATTTCTTCATTAATACCCTCCCCAATTCATTGTCATCTTTCTACTAGAGTGTCTTTGAATTTCTCTATCCTTTGTCCAAACCTGATCCATCTCTTCATCATGACAGACGTTAGGTATCCTAATCCTGCCAAGTTTGTTCAATGTTTACTTAATATTCTTCTGTTGCATTCTGTAACCTTAGTTCACTGTCTTCTAGATCAAAGTGATTTAGAGAAAGGTATGCAGCTTGACTAATGTGCTGCATTATTTTAGAGAGGGTAATTTTTAAGGCCTCTTACATAAAGGCATAAGAAAAATATTATGCTGGTGTTATGACAGCAGCTTAGTGAGACTACTGTCATGCAGAAAAAAACCTTAAATAATGTCCAGTGCAGCATACGGATGCTTAAACATGCTGATTAAAAAAATGAAAGGTCTGCTTTTAATTTTCTAAGTAGCAGTGACTTGTGATCAGGGTGGCCAATAGTTCTTAGATCTTTTCTTCCAAAGGGAAGTGTGTGTGTATAACAGAATGGTTATATATATATATATATATATATATAAAGAGTTTCTATATTACTAATTGTTAATAATAATAAAAAGCCTCTTAGCTATATAAAGGAGTAGTTTTGCTTATACCTTTCCTCCATTTTTTGGCTCCCAAATTTGAGTACTTTTTCCATGTTTCACTAAGGTTATCGGCCTGTCTGAATCTGTGTGTGGGCCACTAGATCATCTAGTCAGAAGAGCATTTATAGAAAGATTAAATGTTTGTAATATTTCCTTGCATTGATTTTTGTTTAATGGTATCGCTTGAACTGACTGGATTGATTCCTATGTTTACAATTTAATGGAAAGAACAGGTTTCTTCTTCATCCACTTTAAATGTCAGTACACAGCCAAACACTTTTGTAGTAACACAGCAGTTATAGAGGTCCTTTCTGCCCTGTCGGTGTGGTCTGGGATACGTGGTGATTTCAGAAGAGCTCTTAAAACAGCTTTTGAATTAAAATGAGCATGGACCAGAATCTTTGTATGTAGTGGCATTTCCTGACTGGATGCCTGTGTTACCTTTTTAAATGTTCCTGTGTACTCCACACACAGGAAAATCAGATTTATTTGTAAGGGGGCCTAGAGTCTTTCTATGTAGAGCTTGGAATTTCAGAATTTTGAAATTCTGTAATTCCTGCCTCCAACTGCAGCTTTCTTGTTGGCACTGTTCGTCTTATAAAAAGACTTAATTTAATTAATTTTAAATAATAAGATAAATTTAATTGATTATTTTTACATTTTTAGATTACAATGCCAATTGAGGAAAAATTTGCCTCTCCAGTAGTGTTTGGCATGGACTTGGGTAGGTTTCACTGGTATCTCTCCAACCTTGGTGGGTAGGCCAATGCCGAATCATTGCAAAAGCTTGCCTGTGTTTTTTATTTCTCCTTCATTTTTGCCTATTAAGCTAATATTTAGAAGTGTGGGATCCCTAATTTTTAATTCTCTTCCTTTTCAGCTAAGATTTCTTCTAATGGGAGTGCTGTTTTAAAATCTTTTACTCTTTGGTATTTACTGTGTAAAAAATCTATGGGAACAGATTAGTTGGGACATGGAAGAGTAATGTACAGTAAATTGTTTATCTTGTCAAAGACAGGGCTGGTTTTATTCTATCCTTATGGAGGGATCTGGTATCTTACTACCTGTCACTATTCTTTATACTATACTGTAGAACTGGTGATGCATTCACTAATACATAGGTTGTTTTGTGCTTCCTATTTTTCTCATATACGCTTCTCAATAATTGTAACCTCAGAGTTAAAGCCAGGCAGTGTATAGTGGTACTCTTCTTGTGTCTTTGTTCAGCTGTAAAGTTATATTACCATTCTTTCCGTGTACTACATGTTTTGGTCATTGATCACCATATAAGACCCATGCAGAATGAAAATGCATTTATCAAGACAGATAAATGAACAGTAGCAGTGGATTTCATCAGAAACCCAGCTAGAGTGTCAAAAAGAGGGTAGGAGCATTCAACAAGTAAAACTGTGGTGCTTGAATTAAAAAAGGAGGTTTAAAGTTGTGCTAGGTAATGAAAAATCATACTGAATCTCTGTTGTTGCTTTGTCCCTTTTTAGGATGGAATAATTATTTAGCAGAAATGCACTGTATAATGTGTTGCAAAAGTGGCATGAAAGCAAAAGTAGCAAGCCAGTTCCTCAGATTACTTTCCATGGATATAGAGCAGACATCCACATTCAGTGAGCAACGCAGGCGAGCTGGTGCAGGTGTAGCCGTTCCCTAGAATGGCAAGGAAGGTGTATTGCTTGGTGTTCCCCTCCTACTTACAGGACTCTGTAGATTATCAGATTTCCTATGCTTTTCCCAACCAGTGTTATTCCTTTTGTTTTTTGCTGGCCTTCCCAGTAATGCATCCTCACGGTCCTTGGCTCATCAGTGGGATCAGGCCAGGCTCCGGGCCTAGAGCAGCTCTGGGCCCCAAAGAAAACAAAATATTTGGGCTGTGTAATTGTTGTGATCTTGTACCCCTTTGACTTTCCTGCTTCGGAGGCCCTTAAACAAGGTGGCAGCTGCAAAGGGCCAGAGAAGACTGGAAGGAAAAAATGCTGATGTAGCCAAGAGAGAAGGATGGTCAGCCAGTGGGGAGTTGTCCCACCTGCTCTACTCACCTTCCTACCTTCTCTGGCAGCCCTGGCTGTGGCTGATAAGAGCCTGATTCATAAACACATAAAAATTTATATAATTAACTGAAATCTGGGTTCTGTCATGCTTATTTCCAATGTGGTTATTTACTTTTCCAGGAGAATAGGAATAATTTCCCATTGTGCATTACTGTAGCTTGTCTATCAGCCCTAACCCCAGTAGGTGATTAGCCTGTGTATTTTGAAAAGTAAAAAGTTTGCCTGATTTTCTAGTCTTCATATGATACATTAAGAAAAAATCGTGATGGCTCTTACTTTGTGTTAATGGTCATATGGTTTGCCAGCTTTAAGGATATATACCATGATGCTTATGTGCAAAACATCTTATTTATGAGTGACATAGTCTTCTTTGTACTTATTCTTTTATCAGGTATAAGAAACGTGTTTCCCTAAACATGGGTGAAACAGAGCAGAGACCAACAGCAGGATCCCGCTTAGGAGCTCAGGAAAATGCTGGGATCAGTACTTTGGAGCATGGACAGAAACCACCTATGACACCTCCAGGAAAGCTTGTCTCCATTAAAATTCAGATGCTGGATGACACACAAGAAACTTTTGACATTCCGGTAAGGATGTGGAGGTTGGGGTGGCTAAAGATTATTCAGGCATTTCTAAAAATGCATGTTCTCAACCCAGTTCTCTTTTTATTTCAACTGTGATTCTTTGGCTAATGAATTCATATTGTGGAGAAAATGGCTACTATATCAGCATTAAATAGATGGTGGTGCAATAGAATAACATTGAACATGGAAGTCAACTGTAAATTACAGTTATTATTCTGTTTCTGTTTGAACAGCTTCAAAAGAGGTGAAAGTCCTTGGTAGTTTTTTTTTTCTTTAAATATTACATTAGTGGTTTCCTCTACTTTCTAAACAGTTGTTGTGTTTCCTTGCTGCTGTTTTGCTCTTGATCCAGTAAACCATAGATCTATACAGATATTTTTTGTGTTTTCCTCTGGCAAGTCCTTAACATAGTAACTTGAAATCATCAAAGTTTTCAGTAATTTATATCACTCTTATATGCACTGAATGCTCTCACACACGTTGAGTGCAAGGAAAGAAGAAAAGCAGTCTCATTTAAAGTTTCTCTGTACCCCATTGAAATTAATCCAGGTTTGTTCTTGCCAAGGACACAGAGTTATTACTGCTTTTGTGTGTGTTTGTGATCAGAAAAATCAGTTTGAATTACTTTTGATACCAAGACCAATTCTATTTCACAAAATCTGTTAGTAGCCACTAATGATTTTAACATGCCATGCTTAACGCAATTAACATGTAAGATGGTTGAACACTGTTGCTGTTATGAAAGTGTGGACTGGAATGTATGTTTTTCAAAGTCTCCAGGGTTCAGTGAATAGGAAAATGGAAACCTGAGTTGAAATTTCATCCTTTGCTACTTGCATTTTCTGTAGCTATGGTAATATCCATGCCTTCATTGGCTCAGTTTTCCCTTCTGTAAAATGGGGGATCCCCAGCGAGATACAGAGATCTCACACATATAAGATCTGGAAAAGCGCTATCCCTATATTAAAGATGAAGTAATTCTAATTAGGAAAACTACCATTAAAAATGGTTTTACCTGTTTATAAGGTTTTGTTGGTCTGTTTTTTATGTGTACATGCACATGATTTTTGGTCTGCCCTCTGTTGCTGTTTGTGATCCAACTACAACTGTGTGTTCAGTCTCGGATTTTGTTTTGATTGAAAGTTAGCTCTCTGGACAGGCAGGTTATGTGTAAACCTAAGTGCCATCCGGTGAAATGCTCATGTATGTAGAAACTTGTTATGGTTTTGTGCCTTTGAGAATGCCTATCAAACACATAGCGAACAGTAAAATTAGCAGTCTTTAGGTAATCATTACTGTTTAAAAGTGTACTAGTTAAAATTATTAAATGCTAATAAAAGTTTTGGTGCTTTTTTATGTGGAACAAATATTCTTATTGTGACAGAGACAACTGTTATTTCCGGTTTCCTCCCCCCATCCTACAGATGCTACTTCACCATGCTTTGAAAATTGAAAATGATGTGCAAACACTTAGCAGGAGCCATGTTGGTATCAGGTCGCTTTCAATAAATTGCTTAGAAGAAAATATAAAGTAGCGTGTGGATGCAGTGCACTTATGTAATGCCAGCTTTGCTCTTGGGAGTTTAAGAAAACAGTATTTTTTTTGATCTTTAATATTAGAAGACATTGACACTTCATTTGTTTTTAAACTTCAGCAACCCCTGAAAGACCTGGGGATTTAAGCAACTCTGTGTTTGGATCACTTCAATATGATTATTTTCAGAGGCTGTTATTTCATCACTATCACTACTCAAGGAAAGGCCCTTTGGTTTGAAACTCAAATCTTGTGGTGAAATTTGCAGGATGCCCAGATTATAAAATCTGTTACAGCAGATTCCTAAACCCTTTAGTCTTTAAGCTACGCAAATGGAGGAATGCACATAGTTTTCAGTTAATTTTTAGTCCCATCTCACAAAACTGAGTAAGTTTTAATACATCTGTTTATTCATGTTGGAAACCCTATTTTTAAGCTTAATGTTTTTAGCCAGATTGGTGTAGTATACACAGAAAAGGAAAGTGATGCCATTTCAACAAAATATTTCAGGAGCAGCAAGTGTGGCTGTGGGCAGAGGATGTTAAACATACATGCCTAAGCACATCTGTGGGCTTGCTTTTCAGCGGTGAATTAAGGACTTTGCGTGGTTGAAGGTCTGAACTACACTTTCCAAAACTTGAGCTGCTACGATTATGAAGATAACTTTCCAAATATGATACAAGTATAAACTGAGAAGGATTTGTGTTTCCTACAGTTTCAGAAATTTTGCTGCACAAACCTTTCTCTGCTAGCAAATGAGCCAAACTTTGAGTGCTTTTATTGCTGCTTGTAATGTGTCTTGTAGGATGGTATGAAGTTTAATTGATACCAGTTTATGATTTACTCACAAAGTCTGCATAAAAATAGAAACAGATACTGGTGCTACTTCTTCTTGAGTTTAAGGGAAGTAGTGAAGCACTTGGGACTGTCCATCTGTCTAGTCCTACTTCTCTGCTACTTGATGCTACTCTTGTTATAACTTTACCACCGCCACCCCATTAACTATAAGACGTTATATGTGTGGTATTTTATTGGATTTGTTATTGTTTTGTTTGAATGTTGTCATGGTTTGGAGTTTTTATTGTGTGGTATTTTTTCTTGTTTCTTGCATTTTGTTTTGTTTGGTTTGTTGTTTTTTTTTCAATTGTCTTTCAGGAGACAAGATTCAATATCCTTGCACTTGAGCAATCTCTTTTCTCACATAGTATGCAGATGACTTGCTATTATTAGTGCAAAATCCTTGAGATTCCTGTTTGTGTTCTGTATATAACAAAACAGGAGGAAAACATAACCTACTCCCACTACCTGCTAATGCTGCTGCCTTTAGTGCTGTTTAAAAGTGAGGTAACTCTAGTCTCATCTGAGTTTCTAAAGGAAAATGAATTCTTCTGGGCTTAGTGCTTTGATGCCATATAATCATACCATGTTGGACTTACTGTATTAGTTCCTCACAAGCAAAAAAATCCAAAGAAACAAAAAAGAGAGAAGAGAGATCCACATGCCTTCATCTGGGCCCATAAATGGTATTTTTTTCCTAGGAAAAACCCCACAAAGTATATGGAGAGAGTTTGTATGGGAGGCTTCAAAAACTGAAGCCACAATGGAAGGCCTTCTTATCAATCTTTGCAAATGCAGTATTGTAAATGGAGGAGTACATAAGAAAAATCTTTTATGCTGCATGTTGTTAACAAAAAATATTTCATTGCAGAATTTACCAACATTCCTATATTCCAAAAAGCTAATGAAAACTTGAATAGATAATCCTGGATCTTTTACATACATCCAGTTAACTGGTTGTGTATGGATGTTTGGAGGAGGAAAGGGAAAGGTAGGCAATGCTATTTTCAAAAAAAAAAAAAAAAAGATTACATGACTTCCACTTTGTATTTCCTGCCTTTAACATAAAAGGAAAATATAAAATTCTTCAGTTATCTCTTTGAGCACATTTTTACCTCTTCAGTTATGAGAAAATAAATTATGTAGAATATCCTTTCCCCCTTGAAGTTATTCAGCATTTTATGACTGATTTTCTGTACCTTTGTTTTGAGTCTGTCATGAACTCTCAGACAAGAGCTGGCTTCAGCTGCAGTTGTAGGTGATTAGTGCCTGAAAATCAGGCCATGAGTTGCGAGTTCATGATCATTCAGCACTTGCAGCTGTTGGTCACGATGTTAGCTTTGTGGAAGGGGTTGCATGCAAGTGTGGAATAGATTTCTGCCTCTTGCTTTTTGTTTCCAATTTCCACTTTGGCTGTATTTACTAAAAGTTAGTTAGATATGCTAACTGAAGACTGCAGAGGTCCAAAATACAGCATTCAGTTTCAGCGAGTGTTTGGCTGAGTTAGGACTACTTGATAGAATGATCAAATACGTTTCCTTTCTGCTATGTAAGAAGACAACAGCTTTAGCTAAAATGACTAATGCGAAGGAGGAAGAATATTTTTCGCCTTGTGTACACATAATGATTCCATAAAGCCGTAGCAAAACGTACGGATTTTCATATGTTTGCCTTAGTATGATCTTCTCTGTAGATTCAAAGCAGTTGAAGTAAAAATGAAATACAATTTTTAAGGAGCAGTAAAAATAGGAGATGGTTGCATCTACTGCAGGTCCTTCTGGGAAAGAACACCGAATCATGTTTAGTGTTTATGCCATTTATATCGTATTTACTTTTATAGTTGTTTCAGAGCCAGAAGTAATCTGTTTTAAAACTACTTCTAAACATGAAGAGTCAGTGTTGTTCCTTTCTAGGCAGTGCTGAAGACATGACTGATTTTCTTGTTAGACTACTGGGATGATCTGGTGACTCAGACCAGGTTTAACTCTGACTAATATAATGCTTGTCACTGATCATATCCTACTCTCTGGGTGAGTGAAGCTGATGTGACTGGAATGATACTACTGATGCTAAATAAAGGGTCAGAGCTGTTCCTTTCCTCTTACCATCAAAGGTGAGATCAAAGTATGTCACAGGAGGTGAGGATTCTTCTTCTGGTTAGGATCTGATTTCTTTAATTAAAACCAAACCAAAGTCCTCTTTATTGTGTCTGGAAGAAAATAGTTGCTTCCTTCTTGTGGCTGTCTTTTGGAAAGACCAAACATGCTTGCCTGTCAGATTACTCAAGTTTATTAAACATCTGTTTTTCGTATTGTCAACTTCCTTTCCCTCTGAATGTATTCAGGCCTTTTGAAACATGCAGGGTTGGAAAATGTCATTTGCTTTGGGGGATTAACACCAGGTTTCTTAAGCAATAGGAATCTCTTAATAGAAAACAGGGTGAAGGTGTAATCTTTAGTAAATGTCATTTGTAAACATTTCATTTCAATCTGTTTTTCTCTCAGAAGAGAAAGGCTTCATCTTCTTTAGGTTACTCAAGAATAAAGAGAATAAAGACCAAATGGTCTTGATCTACAACTATATATCTGCCACTGGAGTTTGGATGTAGTACCTCGGCAGGGAATTTCTGTCCCTCAAGTTCCAAATTTTTCAGAGAGGAGGACTTCGTAATCCTGCCAGGGCTCTGTTTCTTAAGACTGATGTTCTGGATGGGGTTTTTTGTTGTTTGTTTGGGAGGTTTTTCTGTTTGTTTGTTTGGCTGGTTTTCTTTGTTCATGCAGCCACATAATGGTGGCTCATATTCCCTTCGCAGGGAAAATACCTGCAAAGTGTACTCCCCACCAACTCCAGGCCAGTTTAAGTGTGCCAGGAAAAGCTTAATATTAGAAAGTCACAATACTTAATAACAAAGATTACATGTGCTTTGTTATAAATTTCCACAAGTGCTGTGTTACTTTATTAAGTTCAAAATTTCAGCCACAGTTTTATAAATGTTTAAATTATTTTCTATAACATTTATGGACCACGATAATTGCTTTGTCCTAGGTATTTACCCCACTCCTCCATAAGGAATTGCAACCAGTGAATAAAAGAATTTAATAAAAAGAGCACGAGACAGTAAGGCAATGCAGAAACCTGAAACAGTGTTTTGTGCTTTCTCAGCCAGCTTCAGCTTCAGTTCAATATGAATTGCATTTTTTTTCCAGCTTAGGAAGTGAACAGCAGGTCAAATGTCAGTTATTCATCAGTCTGAGACTTTCTTTTCTTCCCGTGCCTGAAATTATTTGGCCATTGCTGTCAGACTATTTCCGGTGAATATAAAGCATTTAAATATCCACTAACTGTCACGCCAACTCTGCTCGATCTTCTGAAATTACAAGAAAAGCATTTTTTTCTGTAACTCTGAAACACATCACTTGCATTTTTCTCAGTAGAAGATTATAGCTGAAGTAGATACCTAGTAAACTGTGATTTTTGTTGACAAATGATTAGAATGTCTTTGTTGAAAGAGTGTTTTAGTATTTTGTGTTAATATTTTGTGTGCTTTTCAAAACAAGAGAGAGAATAATCCACAAGCAAACTTCTGTAACCTGAGGTAGTGGACTGTTAAAACTGTTGATTTCTTTGTTAACATTCTTTAGAATGAATAGAATAAGAAGGAATGTAATTTTAAGTGTCAACAGATCTAGTCCATTTTCTCACTAGATTGATGTGTTTGAAGATAACTGGGAAATGAATGTAATTTTCTTGAATGGATTAGTGTAAGTTGTAGTCAGGGAAGGCTTCTCAAATAACGCCTTTTCACCTCTCTTGGTTCAGCTGACTCACCAAGTCATGCACCAATGTGTGAGCTGGCACAGGAAGGGCAGCTGTGGATGAAGAGACCATGTGTGAGCATTTCTGAACTCTACTGCAGTGACTGAAGGGGTCATTGAAATCAGGCTGTTGATTTTGGTAATTGTTTCTACGCCTGCAGGTTGGTTTGCACAGTACTGGTGAATCTGTGAGGGAGTGTGGGCTCCCTCTCAGCTATGGGGTGTTTCCCTTGGCCACCTGTTTGGAGGTGACAGATGTCCAAGGAACAGTGGGAGGTGTTTGCCATCTCTCCTCTTCAAAGTGTACATATATGGGTGGCTAGTGGCAGAAGTGGAGGCTGATTCCTCTAGCTCTACGTTTTCCTGTTCCAGGGGTGATGGGAGGGATGTTCTGCCTCTGGTCTGAGGCGGGAGGAGAGCTGAACTGCCTGTTGTGTGCATCCTTCCTTCCCCTTGAAACTGAGGTTCATCTCTTCTATCTTTGAAGTTTCTCAAAACTGGAGGTCAAAGCTTCAGCTAATAATTTTCATCCATAGCTGTGTGAAAGCATAGTACATTGAACATGCTGTTCATCATGCCTGTCTCAAAGATGTATTTTAGGATGAGATGAATTGCTCTCTGGAGGTGCTTCTATATTCCTATAAGTTGCTATTCTCTGTCCCAGGTCTAACATAGAATCATGTAGGTTGGAAAAGGCCTTTTAAGATCATTGAGTCCAAACATATTTATGTAACATTTAACTATATAGCAGTATCATGCAATTAAAAAAGCATCAAAGGACAAATGCTGTGATACCTTAGTTGTACATCCAGTATAGAAATGGATGACCCATACCTGAAGCAGACCAGCTAGGTATAAAGATAAGGAATGTCCTTACCGTCTCCATCCATTCAAATGGTTATCATAATCTGTAGAACGAAGATTCAGCAGCTGGACAGGGTTGGGTGCATGGCTGAGAATGGAAGAGGAAATGTCTTATTTCTGACAGTTCCTGATACGGGAATGCTCCTTTCCCTGAGCGCCTCCCCATATTACTTACCTTTGGGAGGAGTGTAAAGGTTGCAAAATAAAGTGCACTTTGAAGGAAGAGTGCATCGGTGCTGTGCAGCAGTGGTGCACATGCATGGCATGATTTACTTAAGCACATTCTTTGTTAGCACAAGATGGTCAAGCTCAAGTTACTTTCCTGAAGCCCTTTATGCAAAACAGTCGTCTGTGCTTCTGGATATATGTTCTGGAGGGGCATAATAAATGAACTTGGTAAACTTCTGTGAGAAAACAGCTGCCTTGCTCCACCTCTGGAATTGAAAAAGTGTGTGTTGTCCAGAGCTAAAGAAATGCAGCATAAGTGTGATGCTTTGCCAAGAGCACAGTCTCCTTCCTTGCTTGGCACTAGAACATGCCACCTTATATTGCTTATCCTCCTTGTCCTCTCTGCCTCTCCAAAGCTCCTTTGCCAAGTGCTGGTTCAATTCCTTACCATTGGTATTCTCCAAACAAACAGGAGATACCAGTGTGGAAATACATGGGAGTCCTGGGTGTATCTCCTGGTGTTCAGCCAGCTTCATTCCAGTGATGATGTTGTGTTGCATAGGGGAGAAAGCGCTCATCACTTCAAAGGCTGAATCTGCACTGCAGAACTAGGGATGCTTTCTGTAATAGCAGAGTCAAATTCTCATTCATTAAAGTGAAATTTGTCTAGCTTAAAATAAACTAAAACCCCTATAACTAGAATGCAGTGATTAAAGCAGTGTGTCTTATCTTGTTACAGCCTAAAGGGGCTCCACCAGTTGCCAGATTTAAAAGCCTTCTGAAAGACTTATTTATAGGCTGCTTACCTGTAAACTTGTCTCCACTGCTCCAACAAGCTACCTTGATAAGGCTGTTACAATATGCACGCACAATTAAATGTTGTCTTTTGCATGCCAATATGTAAATCACATAAAATGCATGGCTGAAAATGTCTGCCAAAGCTTTTGTGCATATTTGAATAAGACTACTGTGTTAAAATCATTCTTGGATAAATATGTCAATTATGAATAAAAAGTGATGCATGAGGCACACATCAAGCACCAGATAACTTAGCGAATACAAACAGCAATTGCAGAAGTAGATTACAATGTTTCCCTTTCTTATCCCCATCCCCAAAATGGAGGCTTTGACTGATAGAAATTGTACAAACATAACGCTGCCAGAATATAAATAGCAAATGGTGAGTTATGACTTAGTGCCAATTTGCTTTTTGATGGCCTGTTGGCAGGTGAAAATATTCATGCAGAGCACAGCAGCAGGGGGTTTTTCTTATCATTTTTTTAACTGTTATCTTCCTACCTGGTTTTCTGATTGAACCTGGAGTCATTCCTTCTTTTTTTCTTCAGTTTGCCTTGCTTTCATAATTCTGGTCTTATTCTCATGACATAATGTCTTCATATGGTTCTTATTGAATTTAAAACAATCTCCATTTGATAGATAGTAGACAGTATTTGTGTGTAGCTGTTGCTTAGTATTCAGAGGCTAGTTCTTCGTGCTTAAAAGGGGACCTTTTGCTCTTAAATGACTCTTCAGATTTCATTGCTTCATTCCCTGGTGCAGATGCTCAGTTTTATTCCCTTCTGTCATATCACCCCCATCTAACATCTCAGTTTTGTCCTTTCTTAGAAAACATTCATCTTTGTATCCTCTGTATGGATGGCTCCTTGTAGAGCTCTCTTTCTGGTCTTTTGCAAGGAGCACATTTGGCCAGAGCAGCTGGTACTGGATCTAGAGTGACCGTAAGTCAGGGGAGCACCTTGCCTTTCTGATTACTGGCAGTGATAAGCAGGATCCTCAGCCACTTTACATTGCCTTTGGTTGACTGGAGTTGCTAGAAATAAGCTGGGTTACATCATACAATGATGTGATCCAGGAGTCTCCTCCAAGAGTGATGAATATAGAAACAAATCTCAGATACCACAATTTTGATGAACAGACTTGAAAAAAAAGGGATTTTGCAGAATTAATTAAGGTAATACATGTGAACTAATGTAAAAGAGAATGCTTCGTCAATGCTCTGCTTTTTATATCTTATATAAAAAGATATCTTACAGCAATTATAAAAGGATCTTACCAAGTAGTTTTTAGTGTTGGATTCACACAGACCAGCACTGCAACCAAAAGTATATGTAGCCCAGTATATTCTGCTCTTAGATGTTCCAGAGTAATTCAGGAACACCTCTGCAGTCAAAGACAAACACTGGCAACTGGCAAAAGAAAACACTTTTCATGAAAGCACTTGTATACTCATTCATAGTGTGATATAGAGTGGAAGGGACTCTTGAAGTAGTCTGGTCCAGCTCTTGGCTCAAGGCAAGGCCAGCAGTGAGCAGATTGCCCACAGGCCTAGGAAACACTTAACTGTAAGGATTCAGGAGTAATGTGTTCTAGAATTTTTTGTCTAGTTGAAGCTGAGAGTCACCAGTGGAAAGTCTGTCACTTTAAGCTGGCAACTGGCAGCTCTGAGGTAGAAACCGTCAGATTTCTATGTGGCAAATGAGGATTTGCAGCCATATCTGTGGGTTTTTAAGAGAAACAAGGCAGTAGTCATTTTATAAACTGGAGACAAGTCATAAGCTTATGTTCTAGCGTTCGTCAGACCCTTCAGGTTTTCTTTGTAGTTTTTTACTTCATGTCAAGGTATGGGTAGATGTGCTTTGAAAGACTATAGATGATTCTAAAAATAAAATTAAAGTGGAAAGCAAATGCTTCATGTGGCTGATTGTGTCACAACATGCTCAGCTCCATGACTTCGGCAATCTCAGGAAGAGCAAGGTAGAAATAGCAAGCTGCAGGAAAGCAGGCTTTGTGAACAGAAGAGACTTTCATAACTGCATCTGCTTTAAAAAAGTCAGCAAGTCCCTCTGAAAATCTCATGAAAACCTGGATTCACACCAGCTGTAGAAGAGCTAAATTTTCAGACTTTTTTTTCTACGAAGCCTTTGATTGCTGTTGTTAGACAAATAGACTAAGGAGCAGGTAATCTTTTTGTTTCACTTACATGTGCTGACTTGAGTCAGGGCTATTGCTTTTTGTATCTGTTCCATGAAACAAGCAACCTTAAACAGATACCTGTGCCTTCCACTGGAAAGGTCAATTCTCTGCAGAGCCTTTCAGATCTGTGTTGCTTACGTTTCATTACCGGGAAGGTCACATACACACAACTTAGCCAGGAGAAGTGACAAAAGGTTGCTGAGGAAACAGTTCAGCATTTTCTTGGGCTGAGGGAACAAGTCTTTGTGGGGTCTTTTAACACTGTTGCTGCTTGTTACACTGAAATGAACTGATTTCCAGTACAGGTATATCTGTGAAGTAAATTCCTTATGTGTTTTGGATTTAGTGTGTGGTTTTTTTTTTTTTTGCTTTGAGGTTCTTCTGTTTAGGATGCCATGGGGGAAGAAAAAAACCCAGAACTCAAGTTCTCAACCTCTGTTGTAATATTTAACTGAGAGTTCAGCTGAAAGTTAACTCCTTCAGCACTCTCAGAATTAATTAATTCCTGTCAAATAATTACTTGAAGATGAAACGTGTTCACCTGACAACAAAGTAGCATGAAAGGATTAAATAACTAAAATAATAAACACAAACTAATATTTTTTAATCTGTTCATAGCTGAGGTGTTAACATTTAAATTTTCTATTTCAAATTAGCAAGATGTTTTAGCAGGAGATGCTTATTTAACTGGAGAAGCCTGGATAATATGACTATGAAGTATGATTATTCCTGACAATAAGTAACTTGTCCTCCTCTCCTACAAACATCTCAGTACCACTCACATTTGTCCTTTGTAGCTGTCAGACCCTCACATTGATATTTCCCAGGTGGACAGAGGTTACCAATCACCACTGTTTTCATCTGGGGACATTTGAAGGTCCCAAAAGGCTGTCTAGTGCTGGTGCAAAGTCCTTTGAAAAGGTCATGGAAGCATGTGGAAGGCAATACCACGTCAATGAACTTGCTGCTTGTAGAAATGGTCCATGGATTCCTGGGTCCTTGGGCTGAAAACCACTGCACTGGGATGTGAAGTGCTTGGGTATGTATATACCCTCTACCTCATCATCATAAGTTATTTTTAACTCTTCATCTGTCACAATTGTTACACAGTTCTGGCCCTGAAAAGCACCGAAGCAACAAGTGGAGCCTCTCTGTTAAGGGAATGCCTTTGCCTTCACTTTCAGGCTTCAGTCCCCCAGTGGTTTTCTTTTACATTCCTATAGTGGTGTCTCAGAGGACTTGAGAGTGAGCTGGAACCCTAGCCTATGATTTTCCCCACTCCTTAGTTGTTAGTTGGGTTTCTGGCTGTGTTTTAGGCCATTCCAAGGAGAGCTGTCTGAGATAATGCTAGCTTTGAGTGAGGACTTGTCCTGACCTGTGAGTCAGTACATACATTTCTGGTCTTTGGGGTTGCTCCCTCGTTCTCTTTTATTTACAACTCTGAGGAAACAACTATAACTATATGGATACAATTATGAGGATAGCCTTGGGGTACAGCTCAAGCAGTGGCAACATCTTCTAGCATGCCAGATAGTAAGCTTGTTGTCTTTGTTTTGTTCTTCTGTTATTTCTGTTTCCCTTACGCTCTCTGATGAAATCATTTCATGGAAACATAAATGCCCCCCTGAGTTAAGACTGGCTTTACATTTTGTCTCCCAACCTGGCACATGAGCTCGCTCCTCTTCCTTTCTCTTGTTATTCCCTAGTACCCAAAGACCCTTTTGAATCGGCTGACACCTCCTACCTCCACAATCTTCTGTGGCAGAAAGTTCTAGCTATTTGCTGCTTCTTTTACTTCCTCTAAGTTGATGGATGTAATACTAATCTCTGCTCTGTACGGTTTGAGCTACTCAATTTAAACTGCAGCACAGAAATGGGCTAATTATTATTATTTGTGATGATTATGTTTTAGTGAAAAGTAATATCTGTGGATAGACTGACTAGCAGAGGGTTAGGTGAAGGGCAAATCTGCTTTAGTGGCAGATCAAGTGCAGTCAAGAGAGTAATGGAGAAAGGGTAGGATAGGTGGGAAAAAGGGGCCTCTAAAGATGCAGATGTATAAGAAAGCTCACTAAGAGAAGGAGAAAATTGTTATTCTGGACTTATATACTCTGTAACTTACCTGAAATAATTTTTTTCTGTCTGTACTTAAAACACTGGTGTTCTGTTGCTTTCACATCTCAAATATCACAGCATGACACAGTCACATAAAGGCGGAGCACTAGAAATTGACGGTGACTGCACAGTGCAGTCTGTCAGAATTGGAAGCAGAAGCACTCACTCACTCCTCTGTTTAATTGCCTCCTATCAGATGCTTAAACATAGCAGAAAGTTAATGATGTAACTCTTAAAAAATAACTGCACATTGCAAATCTGTTACATTAATATGATTAATTTGAACTAAAAGCTGTACCTAAGATACTGCATATAGAGACATAAAGTTGTATGTGCAACTGTGTTATAACAGCCTCTTCCTTTCTATCCATGTTCTGTAGTGGCAGAAAAGGACCAATCTGTTAATTCTGGTTTTGGTATTGTCAATGTTGATGTCCGGAGAATTGTCTTTAAAATAATATATTGAATCTAAATTACAGTGGTCTAAAATATATTTGAGTGAAGCAAATACTTTCAATAAAAATACCCAAAATAACTCAATCAGTAGAGATATCCCAAAACAATTAACACTTGACTTCCAAAGCGAAACCCAAGTGGTAAACTTAATAGTAAGATGGTGTAAATCAGCTTGTGCCAGTTCCATATTTTGAATGTTGCAAAAAAACTGCAGCAGTTTAAAAAGAAAATCAGGCTTCTGAAAATTCAAGTCATAAAGAAAAGAGTAGTTTGTTTTGACTTTGGAACCTGTTTGTCTGAGATACACTTTGGAGTTCTCAGAATGTAGAAGGATTGGGGGATTTCAATTCCCTCTGGGAACTTCCTGCCCCAGCTGCTTGAATGAGTTAATCTACTTGGCTTCACATCTGTTCATTGCCTCTCTCTGCTGTATCCATCTTCACACTGGAGCAGGAACCCTGTGGCTCTCTTGGCTCAACTTCTCATTTCCTAGGCTCCTGCCCCTATTTCAGGCAGTTGCTAGCTGCCCTGGAACAACTGCCACAGGATGCTGAGTGTTGCTTGCTGCGTGAGTGCTGACCCTTGGGGAGAAGAGAGAGGAGGTTGCAGTTTGGTGCCTGTAGGACAGACTACCTTTAGAAGGGCAGGGAAGTGAGGCAAGACTAGTTGAAGCAAATTTTCCAGCATCTGTCTGAAATGACCAGTAAGGCAAATTTGAATTACTGGAAAGGTAAGCTTCCTGCTGCCATGGCAACAAAAATTCCAGAGTGGACTGAATTTGTGATTCATGTAGCAAATAAGGTAAGAATTGGCAAGGCTAGTCCTACTTGTTCTTCTGCTCTTTCATTTTCACTTTCTCTGTGATGCAGTGTTTAAGATAAAGACATTGAAGGGGAATATTCACGTTTAAAATAAAATTGGAAATGTTCGGTTTTCTTGCATTCTTTTTAGGAGAGTGGAAATGTTTTCACCCTTGATACAAGAAAACTTTTATTGAGCCAAGCTTGAGTTAAGTATGATGAAAAGACAATAAAACTTGTAAGTAGCTTGAAGGTTTTTCAAGTTCATATGAACTTTTGTCTGGTGAGCCTTCTCCTGGAGAGAAAATGTTTGGCTTGAGGGTTAAAATGAATTAGGTGACTTTTGATTATCCAAAGAATGAAGGCTGTGTTCGTAGCCTCATTCCTGTTTCTTTGCATATGGTTCTTTCATCCATTCAGTCTGTGCTAGTCAAGGAGGAGCACTGTTTGAAGAAGGCACTATAGAGCACTCTGTCTCTCATCCAGCAACAGCTGAATACTTTATGGAAGTATATTAAGTCCTTGACAGGAGAAGGTAGCCAGCTGGCTGCTGCAGCAGGATTTTCTTGTTCTCCCTCACAACTGAAAAGAAGGAGTTGGCAGAGCGCCTGCCGAGCTTGCAGGGGAAGAGGAAAGGCACAGACTCTTGCAGTATTTTAACTAGGTGGGCTGTTAACCAAAAAATAAGAGAAGAAAGCACACATTTCAACTCTGCCCAGGTCACCAACTGGAAAGTGGTAAAGGGCTGACTTTAATATGAGTAATTACCACACAAGAGCCTCTCTAGTTTCGGATAGTTTAAGAATCTGCTTGCTTAAAAGTTGAAAACAATTAAAGTAACAGTATTTGTTCTTCTTGAAACAGCATGCAGAGTGGTGGTGGCTCACTGGTTAGAATAGTGCTGTGACAGTTCTACAGAATCTGGAGTCTGGAGATAATTTGACTGTCCTTTCTTGTCCTAATAAGTACAGTTCAAGTCAAGATGTCTGCATGGGTTACCAAAAAAGCTAATTGAAAATGAAGGAATTCACATTGTATTTGGCAAGTTCAGAAAAGAGAGAGCACAAGAACAGGCTCACCATTTCATTATGCCAAGTTTTGTAACAATATAAGATACTATCCAGTCATTCATCCATTTCCAAAAAGCGAGCAGGTGAAAACAGCCTTAAGGCATAACCAATTAGCACAAAAATAGATATGTATTTTGGATGTGGATGACCAAATATGCTGAGGTACTAGTATTTGAAACAAAACAAGCCTCAGGTCATTCATTTATAGCCTGTTCTTCCTTATATTCTTCCTTTAATGAACTCTCCCAGGAAATACTGTATGGATACTCCATTGAGTGGTAAGTGGAGCTTCTCCTTTAAGCACTGAAACTGGTGGTCCAGGAGCTGTTTTTAGTAATGTAATGAAGGAATCCTGATCTCTTATACAGACTCAAAGGACAAATCAGGTCTGGGTTCTGTGTTTGTAGGTGCTCTTCAGTGACCTCCACTGTATTTTGGAACAAACCTTCTCTCAGCCTCTCCATGATTACTGAAGATAAAGATAGTAACAATAATTATTGAGGCCTGTATGGATTTTTGGTGACGCAGTTTTGTGTACTCAATAGGTGTTTGAAACAAACAGGTCATAGAGGTTCAACCATTACAAACAGGCATTGAGACAATATGGTTCTTTGAATTCATAGTTTTACTAACCTTTCTAGTCCAAGATTTGGGTCACCATTTGTGAAGATAACTAAATATTCACATGTCCTGGACTGACCTTTCAAAAGGCAGGAAATATTGCTCTGAATCGCTTTCCCCTAATTTACTTTTGATTGATTTCGTGGGTAGAGTTGAGAAAAACACTTGAATGCTGGTATCAGTTTACTCTCCCTTCCCAAACTGGCAAAATTAAAGTGAGCTCTGATTCCTTTGTTCACAGTGAATCACATGTGTTATTTAAACCCCCCCCCCACTCTTTTGACCCCTAAATGTACTGGTTACAGCTCCGGTTTAAGATTACAGGTTATTACAGTAAGTGCTAGCTTTAGTGCCATCTTATTGTCCACCTCACCAAATTAAAGGTTATCTGGCACCGTTTGATGCAAATAACCAATCTGCCTCAAACATAGCAGAACCATACAGAAATGGATAAACGTTGTACATTCATGTGAAGTCTGTTTTTCCTTAACTTTAATTAGCAGCAATCATAGTTACACTGGAAGTAATATAAAATATGGAAAAACTTCATATATAAATGTGGATGTATGATGTAAATGTAACTACATATCGAATGTAACTTTGACTCGTTCTCAAGCATACTGTTTAGTCTTTGCTTGCAGCTTTGTTTTGCACCTTGCAGACTTGCGCTGAGAGGAGGGTTGGGAATTTATTGTGCTTTTTCAGTTGTTCACAGAAGAGGGAATGGATACAGCTCAGGTTTCTCTTAGCAAGTTGAAGGAATTCCAGTCGTTGTTTTTAGACTCTCAACTCCTTGAGGCTTCAAAACTGTATATGTGTGAAAGAGGAAAAGAGGGAAGGAGGCATACATAACAGTGCTAATCTTATGTTACCATAAACACAAGAGTTGAAATCCCAGCTGTAAGAAAACATTTGATGAGCAAATCCACAATAAAGAGAACATTTTAAAGAATTCGTTAGACATTGAAAAATTGTATTTAAGAAGACAGGTTAACTTTTAAAAAAATTACCTCCAGTTTCATTTAGAAGAAGAAAATAGGAAGCTTTAGTTGCTTATTTTTACTTCTGGTCCAGTTGTTGAGACCACTTAAATGTCTCTCTTTCCTGTTTTTTCACTCTGTGTGTTGTCAGACTTCTAATGTCCCCGGCTGAAAAAGGAAATTAACCAGGAATCCCAGTTGCCTCTGTTCTTTTGTACAGAGGCTCTTTCTCACAACAGGACAACTACTTGAAGTAGAGTGGGAATATCCTGCCAGTTTTTCTCAAACTCTTGCTAACCACATGGGAAAAGCTCAAGAGCAGAGAGAAAAATCTTGGCCTTAGTCTATTTTGTCCCCTCTGCATGGGGGCAGAGGAATTCACAGAGCTGAAGAAGCAATCATTACTGGAGTTAAAGCTGTTTATTGTTTTTCAGAGGGAGGTAGCTTTGCTATAGACTTCTGCAACACATCCAGCTCTGTGTGTTGCATTAGAAGTATACAGTTAATAGGCAAAATAAACAGGACAATTATTAAAATGTCTCATTTCTCTCCTACAGTTAGGTAATGTGTTTTAAATTCTGAATCACTGAGCACAGAATGGTTTGAGTTGGAAGGGACCTTAAAGATAGTTCCAACCCCCCTGCCATGAGCAGGGTCATCTTCCACTAGACCAGGTTGCCCAAAGTCTCATCCAGCCTGGCCTCAAACACTTCTAGGGATGGGACATCCACAGCTTCTCTGGGCAACCTGTTCCAGTGTCTCACCAACCCCACAATAAAGATGTTTTTTCTAATATCTGATCTAAATCTGCCCTCTTTCAGTTTTTAGCCATTCCTCCTTGTTCTATCACTACATGCCCTTGTGAGAAGTCTTACTCCAGCCTTCTTGCAGGCCCCCTTTAGGTAGTGTAAGGCTGCTCTTCTCCAGGCTGAGCAACCCCAACTCTCTCAGTCTGTCTTCAATAGGGGAGGTACTCCAGCCCTCTGATCATGGCCCTCCTCTGGACTTGGTCCAATAGGTCCCTGTTCTTCCTGTGCTGAGGACCCCAGAACTGGATTCCAATGTAGGGTCTCATGAGAGTGGAGTAGAGGGGGAGAATCACCTGCTCGGTTTGCTGGTCATGCTTCTTTTGAGCAGTAGTTAGATTTTATCAGTTGAACAGTACTGTTGTATTAATATACTATTTAAAGAGAAAGTGAGAGAGTAGGTGTGTATTGGTATATGACATTACAGAATCACAGACTGGATGAGGCTGAAAGGGACCTCAAACCTTCCTTCTCAAGCAGGGCCACCCAGAACAGGTTGCCCACAACCATGTCCAGCTGTTTTTGAAAACTTCCATGAACGGAGCCTCCTCTGCCTCTTTGGGCAACCTGTACCGGTGGACAGTCACCCTCACAATTTCTAGGTTGTTGGTGGCTGCACCAGCAGTCACTCTGCTGGGCTCTACGTATATACTTGTCACTTTGGGGCGTGAAGGCTGCAGTGTTGGTAAAGAAATCTCACTTTAATGCATGAGGTTACTTTTAGTAATTAGCTGGTGGTGAACAATCCGCTCCTATGGGCCAGGAGTTAAGGGATGAAACTCCATTTAAACTCCTACCACACATGGAACATAAAGACATAGAAAGGCTTCAAAGGCACCTATAATCAACTGTATAGAAACCTTTGACTCATGAGGCAGTTCCTATGTGAAAGTAGGTGGACTGGATGCCGTGCATGTGTTTTGAAAGAAAACAGAATTAGCACTGAAAGTCCTTACAGATTTACATGTCTTAGAGGTAGCTTTTGTTTTTTTTACTTTCAGGTGGTGATCCTGTTATGGGACTTGGTATAAGTCATTGGAGAAATTACTTAAATTTTTGCTTTTTGAAGCTACTTGGAGGAAAAGTTGATGATTCAACAAACACTGTTTTCAGTGTTCCCGCTATTATAAAAGAGAAGTTGCACAAAATGTATTTTAACATATGTACGTTAGCATTGGAAATTACTGTTTGCATTTTGGAGTTAATCAATAATCCATATCATACAGCCCCTGGAATACACTGACTTGGGGTGTTAGACATAGTAGCTACCAATGGGGATAGAAGGTTCCTGCTTAATCTTCAGATCTGTAATCTATACAGAAAAGAGAGAATTGTTCTCTCTCTACTTCCATTCATCCTTTGCAAAAGAAGAGAAATTAATGGATGTGATTTAATGGGTGACACAAGAGTCAAAACTCTGAAAAAGAAGTGTGTTTTTTTAGGATGAAGGAGAGTACAGTAATCAAAAAATAACTGATTACTCTAATATGATAAATTGTGATTATTTTAACAGAGTTCCTTGACAAAGATTAAGCATTTACATTCATTTCTAACAGTTAAAAGATATCTGGAAGCACTAGTATAATCCCTGGGATGAGGCTTCATAAACTGCAAAACCATCTGATAAATAGATACTTAGGCTTGGTTAGGACTTTGTCCCATAGAGCCATACTAAGCTTGGGTTTATCTCATGTGCCATTTGTTCATGATGCTTTTATTCAATAAACTGTCTCTGATTAATCATAACATTTACTCAGACCCACTCTGCTTAATATGCCTTTATCTTTTTTTTTTCCCCACCTAGCAAGGACATAGCACTATGTAGCAATGTAAATACCCCTTCACTGCAGAAGTCCTTTTCCAAGAATCCAAAGTAGCTCAGGTCCAAAATTTTTGTTGCAAACATTCCGAATAAGGGTTATAGTAAGTCGGAAATAACTTCATTGATTATTTTTGTCACATTAACCTTGACCTACTAAATCAGGCAGTAGTTGCTGTTTTGAATGCAAGCAGAACTGTAGCTGGCATCAGTAGCTCTCATGCTGTTCTGCATCTCTGTCTGTAGCCAGATTCTTCTGTTTCACTTTGGTACCTGCTGGCATTTACATACCTAAAGTGTTGATTGGCATGTGCACTGTGACAGCAAAAAAACAACGTATGAAATGGAGATCATACTTAAATGCCTTACGAGGGAAGGAAATCCCAAATGCAAAGCCAAGACAAGTTATCTATATAACTTGATACTATTAGCAGCTGTTGGCAGCTTCGGTCAAGAAAGTTATTCAAAGCTAAGTGTTTATAAGGCATCTAGTATCCCTCTACCTGAATAGTTTACTGTAAAAAAATATTGAGAAAGTGTAAGTGTAATTCTTTTGAGATATCTATAGAACAGGTAATATAAAATACTCCAGACTGCTTCTTTTGTTTTTAAAAATGCCCCAAAATTTTTATGTTCTAAACACTGAGGTATATACTTCTTCTTTAGATTAAAAGGACAGTCAAGTCTTTTACCTTATAGTTTGTCCACTGCCCATTTTTTTGCAACTGGGCAAAAATCTGAATCTTCTGTTTTTAAAACATCTCTCTCTTGAAATATCCCACTGATCAAGCTCCATATGAGACAATGTTTGTTTCATTTTTAAGTGAGAGGAATATGCAGCAAGAATCAGGAATCTTCAGCTTTATCATTCTTGTTCCAGTGACTGCCAAACCCTTGGTTTCCCACCACAGTTCTGGTTTTTTAATATCCATCAGTTACAATTTCATGAATTCTCACTGCTGGCAGTGACACACATGTTTTCATTTACTGCATTATGGGTATTCTCTAGACAACCAGTCTGTTGAAAAGAAATTAATTCCAGCAGTGAACTAAGATACTGAATTCTCAGCAGTTTATGAATTCATGTTTTTACATTGAGGCTATTTATATCTGAATTGAATTAATTTGAATATGTAACCAGGTGGCTGTGGTTATGTCTTTTATTATCCATTGGATTTGAAAAGCCAGCAGAATGCAACTGCAGGATGGGAAAACTCACTAATTGCAATTGGTAAATATAGCATTGTATGGCTGAAAACTTGGCTTGTATTTTTCTCATTTCTGTCCATGATCTCAGGCATGATTAGCATGTAGGAATACAATATATGGTAACTAGAACATCCTAAGTAAGGCATAATATATACAATTTTTAGATCTGATTAATTTTAAAATTTTACCAAAGATGAAAATCTAATAATTTGTTTCTATTTTTTCCTCTGGTCTCCATTTCAACAACAGTGAAAAGTGGCAAAATATCCAGGCAAGATCTTAGACAACCTCTTTTGGAGGAGAGTGGAGACTTTATAGATAACTTGCAAAGCCTGTTACTGAGCTGCAAATTCATACTCAGCAGGGTTGTGCTTTTTATGTCTGTCTTCTCCAATGAATATTCAAAATTGTTGGCTCAAGGAAGAAATGGGCTTAGTTTTGAACTCTGTTTTACATGGAACAAAGCAAGTGAAAACTTTACCTTGTTAGATATTAAGCACTTTACCGCATCAATTTTTTTCAACTTGGTTGTTCCTTTTAAGAGGAAATTTGCATAAAATGTAACTTCTGTCTGTAATTATCACCTCTATTTCAGTAAGATTGAAGATGAGAGGGAAGTGAAAAATTGAAAGGATTTTTATGTCAGTACTTATTTGGCTTTGTGCAGTTTGAGAGAATTTTGTAGCAAAAACTAAAGGAAGTGACAAACTTGGGAGATTGTAAAGGCAAGTAAAAATTTCACTGGAAAATTGTTCAGAATTACATAAAGCCCCAATTAGGCATGTCCCCATGCTGTTAGTCCTTAGTCATTCTTGCTGTAACTAAGCAGCACAGAGTAGATAGTAGTGACTGCTGAAATCTTTGCCTCTCTTTGTCACAGGAAATACCTGTTCTGGAGATTGCCTTTGGTAGGACATGGGTGATACACTTCCAAAGACTGAGCAGTTTTTAATCTTTGCACAAGAAGGGATTTAGGATGATAGATACTTTGGGCTTTTTTTTTCCCAGAGGTTGTGTTGAAACCAGCTTCCCTATCGAAGACTTGTACTGTAAATTCACTGTTTATGATGTATTGCTTTTAGTAGCTGTCTCTAAACACAGCCTGCCTTTTTCAAGATGGCAACATGTCTGGAATCAAAAGTTTCTGAAGTGTTAGTAAATAATTCCATAGTTTGTTTGCAAAGAACTATTCAGGCAGTGAATTTGAATACATGCAGATAGCTCAGCGTTTTTAATAATAAGAGTATGAAGAGCTAGAGGAATGGACAATATCTATTTTAGAAAGTGTTCTGTTGGTTTCTTTTTTCACTATATTGATTTTACAAATTCTTTTTATCTAGTGACTAATATATGCATGAGGAATATTTTTGTAATCCCTTGTGTCTGAGGGGCAACATCTCTATTGAAATGTGTTTCCCAGATCAATCTCAATCAGAATATTCTCTTCTATCTTGAGTCAATATACCAAGAAGAGGAAAGCTCTTGCAGTTTTATTTTGTAAGTGGTAAAGAGAATAGAAGCTATATGGTTGTTTTGATGTGGAAACACTATGATGACCTTTTTCTTTTTATTTGCTTTCTTATGTCTCAGCAAATAACAATAAATACAGAAAGTACTTTGGAAGAAACTTTTTTATTAAGAATAGCCAGTATTTCTTTAGTAAATACCTTTCTGTATACATTATGGCAATAGAGAGAAAGATATCTGACAGAGAAATAATTTGGTTTGAGGTTTAATTTATTTTTGCTTCAGGGAGCAACCAAACTCCAGCGACTCCCACTTGTCCTGTAGGTGGGCCTCCCAGAGTTTTCTCTCCATGAAGAGCAGCTCCCTGCCCTGACTGAGGTTTAGTTCCCCTTGGTGGGGAGCACAGGCACAGAAAGTAGCTGCCAGGATATGACCACTCCTTCCATGGAAAATGTTAAGTCAAGAGTCACAAGTCTTGGTTGGCATCCCTCAGGCCTCCATGATGTAATGCAGACACTGAACAGCAGCCATGAAAACTGTGAGATGCAGAAGAGCATAGAGCAAATTCTTTGTATTTGCCTGGCATTGCTAGGAGAGAGGGCCATAATCGGAGAAGCCGTATTAGTTACAGTACATTTAGTGAGACCAAAGCTGAGGGATGGAGAAAGGTCAGAAAGCTGATTTGGGAATGGAAGTTGGGCTATTGCAGAACATTGTCTGTCCACGAGCTTCAGTCCCATTCCCCAGGAGCTCAGCAGTATTGAATGGCAAGTGCGCTTCTGGCATCCCTCAATGATTCAGAGGCATGGTTACAAGTAAGGAGCTCCTTACTTGTATCTGCTCCTTCCTTCCACCTGCCCACAACAAAGCTGAAGCTTCATTCCTGGCTAAAAGATGAACAGCAAGTTCTGTAAAGTTATACACTGCCTTAAGTGGTTCTGCAACCATCACCTTCTTCTGCTATCATGTTTAATGCAGTGCCTTCTCAGAGAGTATATGTAAAAATTCTCTGTAGTTCCAGAGGTTCTCTTTGGTTCTTCTGGTCTCTGCAGGAATGCCACTAGACTCTTATCTTCCCATTTTAAGCATGAGAAAGTGTATGCAGGGTATACTAAAGCACTACCTGAAAGTGTAGTACAGTATAGAACATGTATAGGGAAAATTGGGGTTATTTAAAGCAGTCAGTTTTGGTTTTCTCCCAACTTACAGAATATATACTGAGGGTGAGGGAGGGAAAGGCTCCAACAGTAGGTTGTTAGACTTCAAATGTAGATAGAATTCTGTAAGTATAAAAAGAGAATACAAGTCCTCTCTAATAGATATCTGTAAAATTGGTATCTGTGAAAGCTTCCATATTCTAATAGTTTTCTAACTAATCTATATACTTGGGGAAGGGAAAACAGGCTGGGATAAAATGTATGTTCATGAATACGAGAAATGACCCTAGGCAGCTCTATGTAAAAGACATCTATTGTTTGCACACCAAGGTTAAGTGGACTATTCTTATTAACTGAGTCTAGTTTTGTTCCTAATCAGGAAACTAAATATCAAGGCACAAAGGGTTTTTCTGATTTTTTTTTCAGTGGCTATTACACCACATTTCATTTCAATGTACCTATCTGGGAAACAACACATGAATGGAGCAGTTCTGAATCCTTGCATTATGTTGGAGTCAGTCTTTTTTACTGCTACTACTGTGATGTATAAGAGCTTCTAAATTCTGAAAAATGTTTAGCAGATGTACCATCTAAAAAAAAAAAATTTTCAACATAACATTAAAAACCACTCTGCCCTTTCCAGTACACCACTGTGTTGTGTTTCTCTCCCAAAGTTAAAATCTCACTCTGCTAATGCTCTCAGCAATGTCACGATTTTTTTCTTTCAAATCAATCAAAACAAGCATCCTTTAAGAAGAAAAATCAATTTAGCCTATTAATTAGCTGAACTCAGTACAGTGCCTGAAGGCCAGAATGTCATTTCCCATAAGATTTGCTTTCAAAATACAAACAAAATTGGAGCACTCCCAGCTTGTCATCACAGAGGGCTCTTAATATTTCAAAATACAGCACTAATCTTTATTCTACCTGATGCAAACCTATCTAGATATTCTGATTAGATGTTGTTGTATTTGTTCTGGTTTTCCTTCCTGCCACATATTAGATATAGGAAGTTCAATCAGTCAATATAGTCACTGTCTGGGCAAAAATGTTGCTACAGCAAGCTACCAGAAGGTTGTACCTGATAACAGGTTATTTTCCCATGGTATAAGACTCTTTATTTTCTCATACCTCTAAAAAGGAGATTATGAGATTTAGATTACCAACTCATAAATAAAGGAAAACAAAATGAAAAAAATGATTAAAGTGGTTATGTTGCAATTGTTTCTGTATATTTATAGTTAACCAGGGTTCCTGTCTATCAAAGCTACATGGAGAAAATAATACTTCTTAGTGAAAATCTGCCTTACCATTGTATCTTTTTGTTGACTGTAGTAAAGTGTATGGCAATGAACATTCAGAGTGATTTGCCTTTTGAACCCAGTAGCTGGTACATGTAGTGTGGTGTGAATGGCTATGAGGAATAGAGATAGTAAATTCATCTCAGAGTCAAAGCTCTCTACAGAAATTCCCTGCCAACACTCAATATCTTTTAGTCCATGAAGCAGAAGGAATTCAGTTACTATTCAGAAAGACAATGTGGAGGTTTGTATGTCCCTGGTTTCACCATGAGCAGAACTCAAAGCTTAGAAGGTTCTTATACAGAGGCTTGCCAACCTTTCAGCAAGCTGTTGGTACTAAACACTATATCAGTAATGGCAGCAACTCAATAACATGTTGGATTTCTTGTTTGCTGAGCCTGCCAACTAAATGCTGTAGGAAAGGAAACTTTTACGTACTTAACTCCAAGTAAACTACAACTGCAAGCATACAGTCCCTGCTTTTTGTGTGTTCTTAAAACTGCTCACCAACTAGCAGCTTCTAAAACTTTTATAAGAACTGAACTATACTAACACAAGCCTCATAATGGGCTTGGCAAAGTAGAAGGGTCCTATTCAAACAGCAAAAAAACAAACAGAGAAAGGCCCAACAAAAAACCCACTTAATGATAAAAATGTTAACCCATCAAGTCACTTTACTTTTCTTCTTACTTTGTTATGAAGTTTAAGCCATGTTTAGGACTTTGGCTCTAACGATTAACTTAGAATAATTATGAACAGTCAAGCTTGGTTAAGGACTGTATGACTAAACTCTTACTGAGGACACATCATTTCCCTTGTCATACTGTTTGGAGGATTTAGTTCTGTCACTTGTCCTGATTTGTATCTGTATTGTACAGTATGTTTTTCCAGAGGTTCACCTGGCTTGAACTGCTTAAAATGAGAAAGAAACAAAAAGAAAGAAAACCTCAAGAACTATTTATCTGTTAATTGTGTCTTAACTGCTTGAGGAACTTCCCTCTAAGGAAATGTATCTGAATATCATTTAAACAAAGATCATGTTCTGCACCTGATCTGGCCAAGCATTTGCTAGAGGGATTCTCCATAGCCACTCACAGGGCACCTGATGGGATTGGGACTGAAGAACCATTATAACCGTTCAAATATTAAAATTTCATGAAGGAGGAAACAAGAAAGAAAAATGGAAATCACAGTAGTTACAGAAAATGAAGCTTGTTGTTGCTTCTTCAACTTCTAAATTTAAAAAAAGGCATTTGCAGAAATATTCCTAAATTTGCCAAAACTCAGGTTTAAGCATCCAGTTGGAAAGACTTTAAGAATCATGTCGGTAGTTCTTATGTTCATAAAAATCTTTCTTCTTCAAGCTTTTAAACTTTCTCTGAACTTCCTGGAAATGGATATATGACAGAAATTCAACTTGCAATACATACAGAATGTTCACATGAAGATTCTCCACCTTTTCAGGTGCCTTCCCCATCTTGTTAAGGGTCCTAAAAGTGATGGCATCCTTCTGCTTCTTGCCAGTGAAAGGAGTTGTTACTGGGCTTTTCCTCCCACACGATGGGTAAGAAGTAGTTCGGGTTACTGCTACCAAGTTCTGAATCATGCCTGCTTTGGAAGTGATTGGCATGGGAAAGCTATCCTCGTTACACAGGAACAGTGTACACTGGTACCTGTTAGACAAGTAGATCACAGTCCTGTTACATTCTGACAGGGTTGGTTTTTTTTTTCTTCAGTCCCTTGCTGTGTGATGTAAGCTAGACCGAAGAAGATAAACTTTTACATAAGAAAAGAATGCCTCTATAGATTGATCTATGGTGGTGTAAATGAGAAATTTGTTCCACCAACTTACTGAAGTTTCATTCTGTTTTCGCACAACGAGACCATTTTAATTCTCTTGTTACTGTACTGGGTTTTTAAATATGCACAGTGTTTCTTGTTAAGGGTGTTTGCCTGACCCTGAATTTTTCTCTGAACTTTTTCAATAAAAATAGTTAATGAAGTTGCAGAAATTCAGTTAAGTTATGAGGTGCCGTGCATCATCATAATCATGTCCTTGTTCATCTTCTTAGTTCTTAACAAATGTGACGTAAATACAGAGGCTTCACTGAATTTTAAACTAACACATTTTAATGTATTTATTTGGGGGGTTCAGTTGCTCTGAGATATTGGTTCTGGGCTGTGAGCTAGAGAGAAAAGCTTTGTTGTGCCTGTTAATGTTTTTGAGGTTGTGTGTTTTTGGTGGGGTTTTGTTTGTTTGTTTTTTGTTTATTTTTGTGTTTCAACACTTGAAATTTTTGAATAGAGGGCTCAAAATTTGGATAAAGAATTAACTGCTGTTTCACCAGCACTATCTGATGTATTCTTATGTGTCCTGGGTGGTGTGAAGGATTATTGTTCTTCTTTTTTTGTAGATGGAAAACTGTATGAGAGCATACACCCACAAACATGAGGTCTCAATTTTGCTTTTGATTCAGCTGGGCAGGCTTTACCAGCATCTCAGTTTTCTCTGGATGGCTACTCTCAGCCCCAAGGTGAGCTCGGGATGAGAAGGAGCACTCCAGGAAGATACTCAAGGTCTGTGTGGAATTAAAAAAAACACCAAAAACCCCCACAAAATGCGAACACATCCCCATAACCAAATGAAATAACTGAGGGAAAGGTATCTGCAGATCTTGATTCCTTCTGCCAGAACAGATTTTGCCTTCAACAATTGCTGGAAAATGTCTTTAATTTGAATAGATATTTCCAATAATTCAGCAGTACAGTAGAAAGCAAACATTGTAGGTTTAATGTCATTGAATTAGTAGGACCTTTGCTAGATTTCCCACACATTGGTATTGACTACTCTTGTGCTTGAAGACATCCTGGCTGGGTTTTTTTGGGGAAAAAAATCAGAATCTCCTGATTGTAGTCCAAAAATGCAAGAATGGGGTTATGAAAGACAATGCCTACCTGTAATCGAATCTGTCAGGATATGTGGAGGGCAACAGGTATGTCAGCAGCAAAAGGAAGACTAGGGAAAATACCGGCCTGATGCTGAATGAGAATGGGGACTTGGTCACAATAGGCATAGAGAAGACTGAAGTACTCAATGACTTCTTCATTTCAGTCTTCAGTGGTGTAAGACTTACAATTGGGGAATCCATGAGGCCCCATAAGACCCGTGAAAAAAATCTATGGTAAGGAAGATTTACCGTCACTGGACAAGTACCAAGTTAGAGAACATTTAAACAAGCTAGACATACAGATATCCATGGGACCTGATGGGGTACATGCATAGGTGTTGAAAGAGCTGGCCAGTATTTTTGCAAGGACACTCTTGAAAGGCTGTGATGATCAGAGGAGGCTCCTGAGAACTGGAAGAAAGCAGATGTCTCTCCTGTCTTTGAGAAGGGTAAGAAGGAAGGTGTAGAGTGTACTACTGGCTGATCAACTTCATCTTCCCTGTGAAGATGATGGAGAAAATAATTGTAGAAACCATTCTTAACAAGTGAAGAGCAAGAAGTTAATTTGGAGTAGTCAGCACGGATTTGGATTTCTAAAGGAGAAATTAGGCTTAACCAACCTGTTAGCCTTCTGCAGTGACGTGACTGATATGGTAGATGAGGAGAAAGTGTTGAATGTTGTTTGTCTCAACTTTAGCAAAGCTTTTGGTACTGTCTCCCATAACATTCTCATAGACATTGGTGAATTGGGAGTCAGGTAAGCAGATGGTAGGGTGGACTGAAAGGGCTGAAACCTGAAACTGGTGGTGCTTAAAAGTACTCAAAGATCAGCAGCACTATGTTCAGCTAGATGTAGGTCACTGTTTGAGACCAATCCTGTTGAACATTCTTTTTAAGGACTTTGATGATGGGGCATGATGCACCCTTAGCAAGTTTACAGCCAATTCAAAATTAGGAGTGATGGATAATGCACCAACTGCTTGTGCTACCATTTATATGAACCTTGAAAGACTGAAGAAATGGGCCAATGAGAACCTCATGAAGTTCAGCAAAGTCCTGCTGTTGGGAGAAATAACCCTGCATACCAGTACAAGCTGGGGACAGACTGACTGGAAAACAGTTTTGCAGAGAGGCCTTGGGGCTCCTAGTGAATGACAAGTTGAACATGAGCCAGCAATACATCACTGTGACAAAGAAAAAGCTTTTCCCTCGTGGAGCGGTCAAACACCAGAACGGGTTACCCAGAGAGGGTGTGCTGTCTCCATCTTGGGAGGAGATATTCAAAGCTTTAATTGAACAGGGCCCTAAGGAACCCAACCAAACTTTAAAATTGGGTCTAACTTTGAAGTTGGCCTCGCTTTGAAGGGATGGGAAGGAGGCTGAGCCAGATGATCTTCAGAGCTTCCATCCAACCTATAGTATTTTGTAATTTTCTGATTGTAGCACAAATGTTATAAGCAGTACTCCTTTACCCCAGAGCAGCCCTGGGGGAAAATACAGGCCTTTCATGTTTGTTTGCTGTAACACAAACTAAATCAAACCAGATGTTTCTATGGCTGAGAGTTTAATAAAGACTTTCCCACGTGTTGAATGTATTTAGACTAAAAATGTACAGTTTACTCCAGTGTCATCTTCAATGTTATATAGTTTCTTTACTGTTTTCTGTTGCTTAGGCTGTGCCAAATGCTGTTCCAAGTCACTTTTTCCTTTCTCACACTTTTGTTTCCCCTGTAAATTGTTCTCTTTCGAAGAATTCAGCATTGTGGTTCTCCAGGCCGCAATCACTGGAGTTAATATTGCAATTCCCATTCAGCAGGTACAAAGGCATTGCAGTGCTTCCTTTGCTGAAGGTATTGCAGACCAAGCTGTCCTTGATTTTTGTTGTGATTTAGCTGCAATGGGGGAGAATAGCAGAATTATAAAATTTCTTCTTCACCACTTTTTTCCCCCATCCCTCAATGAAGTTGCATTGATCCTGCTTTCTCCATCTAACATGTGAAAATTAATTATGGACAATAGGTTGACATTCAGTTTTCTTGAGTCTGAAAAAGATGAGAAAAATCATATTTACTTTCAGGGAAGCCAGTTTTTAATCTTAAATAGAATTCTTTTCAGTTTCCTCTAGCATTATTGTTCTCTGAATCCATGAAGTCTTAGGCAGCAGTACTAGATTTTCGCTTCTGTGCAGTTCTCACTCTTGGTTATCTAGATATTTGAGTAGAATGGAAGTTTTGCAAAGAAAAATTTTGGGAAACACTACATTTGTTGAGTCAGAACCAAACCTGAACTGTTTGTTTTAATCCATAATGCTCTAGGTCTAACAAACTTGTAGCCCATCCAGATCAGGATACTTACTGATACCTTGAATTTATGTTGGTCAATCTGCAGTCTGAATGTAAATTATTAACACAGAAAGAAGTATCTAAGGTCCTGATTTCCTACTGATCTTGGTAGAAAGTTAGGATTTTTTGTTTCAATAGACTTAGACCAATATGCTTATTAATTGAAGTCTGGGTATTTTCTGTACCGTCTCTGACAAACAAATGATCTGTGGAACGAACAGGAGACATGCTAAACATCCCTGCTCAGTCATGTCATGTATTGCATCCTGCATTCATCTGCACTGATGTTACCCCAGATTGTAACATGTTCTTGTTGTGGACCCTGTAAGTAAATTAATATTCTTCTGTTGCTACATATAAATATTTAATTTTGACCCTTTGAGACACCATTTTTTGAGAGATAATATTTAAGAGCCAACACATTTTAACATTCCAGTTGGTATTTATGTTAATTTGAGTTCAGTTTGTTCCCTCAGTTTTTGAGATCAGCTATTTTTAGACTGGTTTCCTGAGGAACTGAAGTTTATAGGATGGCTGTATGTATCCATCTGCCTTCCACTGAGCTTTTTGAAGCCAGTGATCAACTATCCTGATTTGGTGGAGAGAGTGAGGTCTCAATGGTGTTAATCTCTGGCAGGTTTCATTAAGAGCCTTGATTTGTTAGTGGAGGGGCACACAAATGACTACCTCATCTAAGGGAAATGATTTAAGATAAGCTCACCAGTGCTGGTGTGTGTGAGTTGGTGAGAAAACAGCTGAGCTACAACTCAGTGCTGCTTCTCATTCATGGGGTAGTGAGAGAACATGAGTGAGACCTGATGTTGCTGTGGCTGCAGGAGAACTGGAAGTATTTAGGTTGTGAAACATGGACTGTGGATTGTCACAGCTGAGGGGATGCACTGAGTTTATGGACAAGGACTCCATGTTCCTGTGATGATGAGAATGTATGAATATGTAGCAAGAAGTCTGTAGGGCAGCAGTTTTATTGCTCTGAAAACCACTTACCTTTAACAAGGGAAACTATTATATGAACACTATTCATATTTCTGGAAGCCTGTAAAAACATATTGCTTATTCTTCATGTTTGGAGAGGGTTCTTGCACGTGGCAAGAACAGGCTTTTATATGGAGAATTTACACCTACAAAAGAAATGATCTCAAAGTCCTTTAGAAACAAGTTGGACTTTGTTTTTCCTTAACCCCCATAAAGACGAAGTTAGGATTTATTTCTCTTTGGGAAGAAGACACCATACCTAGTGATGATTTTTTAAAAAAAGTTTTCTAGCAAATGTTGTACCAGTAGAGTTTGCTGCCAGAAGACAGTTCTCTGGTTTCAGTGACTCAGTTTAAAATACTTATGTACTAAAATAAAGCAGAGATTTTATTTTTTTTTCAGGTGTTTACCTTCTTTTCTTGAGAAGCTCAGCATCCAGATAATCAATAGTCATACTACTTATTAAAGGAAGAACATTTTCTCTATGTGGAAAGACAAGTTCCATGTGTTCCTACAAAGGGAGTGTTAGCTCTAAGAATCGTCATTTGGCCTCTGCAATTGTGCTCATCATAAAATACAGGACCTGAGTTTTTTTGAAATGCCTATCAGCTGTCATACTCTGTTTCATAAGCTGTGTTACCAGCAAAATCTCTTCAGCTTTAAATCTCAAAACAACTTCCTTGGGCTTTGCACTATCTTTTTACTTGTATAAATACTTATAAACAAAAACCAGACACAGGACTAGAATGTTACACTACATTTGTCTGTCTCTTTCTCCATAAAGCATGTATGCATTTATCTATCTGGTTATAGATAAACTCACAGAAGAGCTTCCACAACAGGTAGACACTCTTGTGATTCAATCTGGTTTAGTAAGTTTTGGATACTTTACAGAAATCATTTCTCAAGGAACAGAAGGCATAGGTTTTGGTTATAACAAACTAGCAAAGCAAGACAAATCTGTATTTGTGTTTCTCTTCTTTAAAGCTGATTACCCCTTCAATTTCCAGAATCCAAATCAAAAACCCTGCTTACAAGCCTTAAGTCGGCTGGTGTACCCATTCAACAAGAAGAAGTGCTGGATAATTTGTACCAGAAACGTAGAGATCACACAGTAGTCAGCTGGAATGCAGAAAATGAGGTCATGTTTTTGACCTACAGTTGATTCTGCATTGTCCTGTTGTATCACTGAAATACATTAGTAAAAGTCAATACATGTATAGTTTCAAGCATTTGGAGTTTTTAGAATTCCTTTTTTTTTTCTTTTTACTGTTTATTTCTGCAGTTACATTTGGGATATTTTTCCTAATTGACATTTTTGTGTGCCTCATGTACAAACATAGATTCTATAAAATATTGACAGATCAATCTGTACAGTAAAGATCTGTCATGAGCCTGTGTTATGGAAAAGCTTCTCATTTTTGATAATGACAGTATATTAGGAGCTATGGTTTTGGTGTGCCAGTTCCTAGAGTTGCTATCTATTCTGTTGTGCCAGCAAAGCTGTTTCATCAGTGAAGATTAGGATTTTATCCAGCCCAATAATAATATCCCTTCTCTTTTTCTTCTCCTTCCTTCTCTTCCTTCCTCGTCATTCTACTTTTGCCTTTTCCCTTGTCAGGCTGTTGTTTTAGCTGAATTAATTCCCTGAACGCTTTGCCAGCCAGAGAATTTCGCTCATGTGTGTGAAGTTGATGAGGCTAATCTGCAAAGCTGAAACTTGAGGATCAGTGAGAAGTAGGCTCCAAGAGCCTGGGAGGTGTGGGTTTGACCGCCTGTCCTCTTGGTGCTGAGCTTGTTCTGCCACTCTGCCATTGCGGAGTTCAACTTGTTGAGTGACCTGTTGCTGGAAGATAGCTCTTCTTGAAAAGTCTCTCCTCTTTGTTTCCTTGGCGCCTTCTCCAGGAAAACGTCTAACTGTCCATCAGCTGGGCCTAGAGGTTTTTATTGACCTTCCTGGGAGAGCAGCAAGAGCTGAAAGAAGAGAGGTGTTAAGCCAGAAGAGCTTTGGGAGGCACTGCCCTGACCCAGAAGAGCATCTGCAGCTGCCTACCCTGGAATTGTCTGGCTGTTTTTCTAGAGGAAAGGAAGGGAGGCACAGGTGCTGAACAGCATAGTTTGGAGTGGGATTGTGCATGGGGTGTTAGGGGTGTTACAAGGTCAAGCAGTTGTGAGGGGGTTGCTATGTTGGACAGAGCAGCGCTTCTGCATCCATGTTGTATGGTTCCTCTGTTCTGCTATAATCAGTAGGCTGGCAGGACCCAGTGGGATGAAGGGCAGGTGGTTGCATGGTTAGGGAAGAGGCAGAGATCCTCGTTGCCTGTGTGAATGAAAAGTTCAGCTGTGGAACAGAGTGAGGAGAAGTAGACAGTGTTTATTAATTTACTTTTTGCTATTTTTATTCCTTCTTTCTGCTGTCTTAAAAACACAGTATATTGTGCTTTTGGTTCAATCCTGTTCATGGCTTTAAATCTAGAGAAACTGATGCCTGGCTGGGAAATTTGTTCCTGACAGGTATTTTCTGGTACAGCCACACTGCAATTCTTGAAAATATTGAATGTAGCAAAAGGAATATGGACATCAGTCAGGAAATGAGGATTAATGTGGAGGAAAGGGAAGGCAAAGGAAGACCAGACAAATTATTCTATTAGAATATCCCATGTGAAAACTGTTTGGTGCATGCACACCTGTGTCAGTTGTACTTCTGCTCCACAAAAATGAGTTTTTCAGTGTAGAAGATAGCTTAGCCTGATGGAGTGAGGGCAAGTTCTTTGCTTTTGCCTTGTGCCACTGTCAAAACACTTTCCTTACCAAGAGGTATTGAAAAATTCCGTATTATATTAATAACAGAATTTCTCCCATCATTTATTTGTGAAAACTCAGTTAACTGGAACTTATATTTAAATGCCTATTTGAGAGTTCATTGATCAGTGTACCAACTTGAATTTTTTTAAAGGAAATTGAATATGCTGAACATATTAGTGTCTCCTGGGCTGACTGATTGCATATAGAACTCAGAAAATATTTTTCACTTTATTGTCAGATAAATATTACTACAAGAGGATGAACACAGTTGTATGCAAATACATTGGAATTTCAACATAATAATAGATGTGTCTACTGGCTTGTAGGGGCAGAAAATAATATTTAAAGACATACTGAGATCCAAGTGCTAAGGATGTACTGATAATAGTAGTGCATTTGCCACAAAGCTTGATGTCATGTTAGCAATGTATATAGGCTGTAAACATTAGCACTTTATGCAAAAGTAGGCAGAAACAAGAGTGATGAGTAGGAAAGTGTAAGGGTCTTAGCTTGACATTTCCTCCCTAATTAAGTGTCTAAGCATACCATTGTTGCTTTGCTTCACAAAGGAGCCTTGTACATTTTCAGTATTTTATATGCATCAAATCCGTTGCAGTGAATTTCTGCCAATGCATTTACCTAAACCATAATTTTTACCAGAATTAATATTTGAAGGCCACAGCTACTCTCAAAGCTGCAAAATTGGAAGTGCATTGCATTTCTTTATCAAATACATCTTATATATTGCATACCTTTACATTTCTCTTGTTCTGGTTTATGTTACCCTGAAGCTGGAGAGGCAGTTAGCAAAGTAGTGCAATATGAGCATGAAGTTTTGAAGCTATCACTAGCCACTACTTACATTTAATGTCATTATTCAAATCTCTACCCTCCCTTCTAGGCTTTAAAAATCCTTTAGATAATCAAGAGCTTAGCTGACAAAATAAATTGGTTGGTTTTTTTTCCACTACAATACTTGCTGCTACAGGAAGATAAGGAATCAAATGTTTCTGCTACTTTTCTAAGCACTAGGTGATTTTTTACCATAGCAAGAGCTAAACATACTAAGAGGTATTTGTAATAAAAATTAAAATTTAATCAAAATAAACCCATAGTTGTGTTAAGGAAACTGAGAAGAAATATCTCTTCTCTTGGACCCCAAACCTGGTAGGTCATAAGTAGCTGGGAGGAAGACTTTGCTCTCCTGTGCAGGGTCACATGAGAGGAAGGGTGTTGAAATGGATCGACTGTTGATAGGATTTGCCATAGTGGATCATGCTTTCAACTGTGTGCTTCTCTTCTAGCCTATTACAAGCAGGCAGACTGGACACAAAGGCTGCATTGAAATATAGGTTAGCTTATATATAGCACAACTGTTAAAAATAGCCTCTGTTTCATGAGAAGTATAGTCTGAAACTATAATTTTTGTCTGCAAAAAGGATCTGTTCAAATCAGAGTCTGTATTGGGATGTCTCACAAGTATTTCTGAAAATTAAGAATAGAATCAACATAAATATAAAGGTTGTAGAGATAACATTTTAAGTTTGTGTATTTGAAGCTTATTCTTTCCATTGGAAAGCAGATGAAGTACATGGAAGGGAGAAAATAATAGCCCAAAATTTGCTGTTCCTTATTTCTTCCTTCTGAGGAGAATATAAATTGCTGGTTAGAGCTCTAAAAAGTGACAGAATGTGTTCAGAGATTTTCCAACTATTTTTTGATTTTCTTTAAAAAGAAAAACCCAGGACCTGGCATTTTTTAGAGTTTAGAGATTATAGACTGTTTTTTCCAGCTGCTTTACATTGTTGGTCAGCTTCTTCTAGTTCTTAGTTCAAAGACTATCGGCATGGCAAAGCAAGCTGAAGTTAGCAGAGCAGTGGGAGAGCAGGTCGGTCTGGTAATGACCCTGAGTTTTTGAACTGGAATGTTATATTCATGCCTGTGTTGTCACCATTTCAAGAACAGAGATGCCTGGGATGATTAGAAGAAGTTCTTTTAGAAATGACAACTCTTCCGCGTGGAACGCTTTACTGTTTTCCGTCCATGCATGCAGGGGCACCACAACTGTGTGCTGGATGCAGTTTTCCTGTACCTTATAATACCTCTGTCTTCTTATATATGTTCAGTCACCAAATTCAGATGTGCTCTTCAAAATAGTCTGTAATCTGAAGTAATTTGATGGTGATCCAGTCGTGTTCTGCCTCTTGAGGCTCAGAGCAAGAATCTAAGCTAAAGACAAAGGAGCAAGTGACTCCCAGTAGGAAGACATGTCTTGTCAGCTCCAACAGTGGAAACTGGGGATTTCATCCTAGTGTCATCAGAGGCCATGTCACCTGGAAGAGCTGCTGAGATACAGGGCTGTGTCCTGGCCATGATCTGGTGAAGTACTCTAATCCTACAGCTCTTTCTAAACTGGGAGATACTGCTAGCTGAAAACAGCATGAGTGATGACAGTGACAAAGAAAAGGCTTTTCTGACAGTTCATTTAAACATCCAGCACATTTAGGGAATGTACTACAATGTTTTGTGTGCTAGATAAGAATAGTGGTCCGAAAGCCTAAAACATTTGTGATTTGCTTATATGACCACCACAGTCCTTGCAGGATCTAACAAGATAATTAGATAATAGGCTTCCAGCAGCTGCTTTTGTTATACCTAGTCACGAAAAGAGGAAGAGGTAGCCTATAGTATACCAGGAAGTGATGTAGAAATAAACAGAATATACAGAAAAAATCAAAAGGCATAGGTTATCATAGAAAGGATTGCACACAACAACCCTAAACACTTTGATTACTCAGCATTATGTTCTTGGTTCCATGTGACTTATTCTACCAGAGGACAGGGTGACAAAACTGAGCAAATTGCTCTCTGTCAGGGAGTGTCTAAAGGCCAGATTTATTAGGGCCTTAGAACTCATTCCTTAGAAGGAAAAAGACATCTCTTGTCCTAAATGCTTGTGTTGGTGTGAATGTTTTTTTATTTGTTTTTAGAAGAACCAAATGCTATCAGTATAGATGAAAGAATCCAAGTAATCAGTAACTCCTTTATGCATCTGCTGCCATTGTTGGTATATCTGCTTCAGTCCCGCATCTGCTGCCTTTTCTTACACAACATTTAATTTTCAGAGACTAGACAGAAAATAAAAATACACTAAGCAGGTTCTGTTACCTTTTACCATCCTTTTTTCCCCCAAACCTCCTTGCAGGCTTTCTTTAGTATGATTCTCACAGTTTTGCTTATTAGTATCCATTTATTAGCCTTTCTTTCATTCCATTCAAAACTTGTATGCATAATGCAGTCTCTCTGCAGGGCCCTTATTCTGTGTATATTTAAATCTCTCTTGACTCAGTTCACTGAAAGTGAATCTTCAAATGATATATATATATTGCCATTTTGTTCAATTTCCCTTAAATTCTTTATAAAGTCCTTGTCTAGCTTTAGGTTTTGAGTTCTTTTAAAACAGTAGGACCTATCTTGAAAAACTAGAAAGGCCTTCCCTTGTTTGCCTTCGTAAACTAACAGCTGAATACTGAAGTGCTGTTGAGTTGAATGGGAGCACGACCGAGTTGTTTCCCACTGAAGAAAAAAGAATAGCAATGGTGCTCCAAGACAAAGCTGTTTGAGTTATCATGATAATTTTTCTAGCAACCAGAGTTGGTTGTATAGAATTACCAGCTGCAGACACGGTAAATGAGGTACAGATTTCAGGGAGGAGGATAAAATTTGCAGTGACATTTCTGCATGTATTAGAGCAAAGCTCTGGTCTGTAGTGAAGGTATCTGCTTGTGGGTCCTGTCCTGTGGTGAAAGCGTATAGAAACATGGGAAAACTAAAATTGTCACAGTCTGTGGATTATCCCAAATCTATGACATGCATTTGCTTCAAATAATTAAAGAAGCAGAAAAAGACACGCACCTTTTTTTCACAGAAATAATTTGTTATTTGAGGTGACTGGTGTCAGTGGGTAACTACAAAGCGTGTTTTGTCCCTGGCATCTCTAAGAGCTTTGTTTTCAGATCCAGAGTGATATTTTGAAGTTTATGTCTGTGTTAGCTCCTACCTCATGTCTGTTAGCTCCCTATAGCTGCTGTCGAATCTTGTCCTTCTTGCCTTCTTGTCCTTTGGGCAAACTCTCTTGTTGATGGGCCATGTCTTGTTCAACTTGATCATACAGTCTCAGGAAATCATTCATCCATGTCTGTTTGCCCTGTAAGTGTTCACATTGGGTTGCTGGGCTGAGCACAGGGGTCAACTTTCATCCCCTGTAGCCTGTAGTCCTTTGAAAAATGCTAATTCGGAGCAGTCTGGCACTGCTCACCTGTTATCTTCTGCTCAGATCACAGTTCTTGATTATTTGGATTCACTTAAAGGCTGCCTACCTGAGCTGTGGCTTCGTCTTTGTGCTTGAGGATTCCTCTGGGAGCTTTGCTCAATGCAAGTAGCATACACTGCAAGCTGTCTTATTGTCTGTATATTGTGTTATATCTCCTCAGAGATTCGACTGCAATAGTTAAGCACTACATCAGTGACTTACAGCCTCCTGATGTTATGTATAGATCACTTAATTGCATTTGAATGCCTGATGTTTACAGACTTTCTCTTGCAAAACCACAAAAAGAGGTATTTTCGAATTATAGCCCCAATTAGATTTTTTAAAGCATATGCCCACTGTTGGATAAGTATAATTTCTTCAAATGCTACTGCACATACTGTATCCTTTCTCAAGAGCTGCATATTTTGTTCTGATCTGAAGTTGGATCACTTGGAATAACATTTTCTGCATGAAATGAAGAATTGTTCTCATCATCAAGGGAAGCAAATTAAAAGGAGACCTTTCTTTCAGTCTCTCTTAATCCATTACACAAGAAGGAGCATTTATTTCAGTCCAAAAGTATAAGATCTAGACAGTCGATTATGTGAGTGTTGTTGTTTATCCACAAAAAGACTGTAGGGGGAAAATATGATAGTGAATGCTTGTCAGTGGGATCCTTTTCTCTTGGAGAACTGAGACAGAGCCTAAGGTAAAAAAGGCATTTTCTTGTACTTGTGAATTTAAAAAAAAAAAAGAAGTCTTTTTAAACATGAAAGAATTTGAATTAAAACTTGTAACAGCAGGTTGAAGTAGACAGAAATGTGACTTCTGGTTTAAGGGCAATGGTGTGTTTAAAAAACTGGAGAATTGTTTTCTCTCAAGCATAATAAAATTAAATTTGCTAGTAATGTGAACAAAAATCTCCCAAGTCCAGCAAAACCTGTCATTGACCTTAGTATAAATATACAGCAGTGTGTAAAAGTATTCCAGGCAGGATTAATTCCCACTTAGAAGCAAATTTAAGGTTTGGGAGGGGATGGGGGGGTTGGAAGGAGACATATATAAATAATTGCCTCCCAATCTGGAATTTCCGCTTGGTTTGTGGCCAGCTGGAGGAGTGGACGTTTTGAGGCAGGACAGCAGTTGTTAGTTTTTCTCATCATTAACATGAAGAAAGTTTGTCTTTAGGCTTGCTGTTAACTGAGAAAAGATTTTGAATGGTAAAAAGTTGAGCTGTCCTCGAGTACGTTCTTTTTATGCAGAAAGCCACATCTTTAAAATGTATTATCTTAATTTAGTCATTAAAAATAGTTAGCTTTGACGGGAAGGAGGCGTGTTTCATCTACAGTGTTTTCTTACATATGTAAGACTTATTTTACTACATATTTAAATAATTATGTGGTATACTATTGATATAATAGACTTTCTTAAATGCTGGTGCACTGCGTGCGCTACTGTATGTGCATACACATGGCCTCCACTAGTCACCTCCCCTACATCCTTTAACTAAAAACTCATTCACTGGCTTCCCATCCCTAGCAAAACAAAGAGAAGTTTAAGGACTTAATTATTGAAATGTGCTGCAGCAAATACAGAGACCACCAACAGCAGAATTAAACCTTGGAGACTAAAAAGCTTGCAATTTGTGTGTGGAAAAATTAATGCTGTGTCAGTCTCAAATAAAACCAATTAAAGTAAATTAGTGACTTCTATAAGCACTACTGTCTGCTGCTAATCAAAGCTGTTATTTTAGTAAAAATTCTGATTGTGCTCATTAAACAAGTTACTTCCTACATGGCAAGACACTTGTATCTGCAATAATCTACTTATTCATGTTCCTTGTTCAATTTTATATTGATAAAACTACATGAATTCTGCGTAAGAAATAATGTAACGTGTACTGTGTATATATATGTGTGTGTATACAGTACTGTATATTTAAATATTGTGGTGTGATCTAACCCAAAAGAACTAATGAACAAGAGGGTATGATGAGCAACCACATCATTACAAACCTTTCTGTCTTCCCCATTGTTCAGTCTTTGGGAATAGGAATAATAAGCATTTTGACCACAAATAATGCGCTTAACCTATTAAATTGCCATGAGAGAAGTCCCTCTGTATTTTGTTCTTTGCTTATGCCTCCCTGCAGGGCATAATGCATGCATAAGATCCTACATAAGGAACACACACTTTGTTGTGCATAAGATTTGTGTAGTAAATTTTATCTAGGCCTGAAATCCTTCTGTTATTAATGATTATAATTATTAGAGCGTGTGAGCCATAGCTGCCATTCCCACAGGCAGCAGTCCCTCACCCCCATCTTCACACACTTGCAGTAATATTGTCCCTTTAGCAGCAAATTCAGATTTCCAAGTTCATTACTTGTGTTCTTTCCATCCCATTTTTGCTTTCCCCTCCAGTCACCAACCCTAACTCTGCCCTGTCCGCTGCCCACTGCTGACTGTCAGCCTAGACATGGGTGGTATAATGGAGTTTGCTGATACTGCATTGCAAACTGTATTTGAAATGGTTTTCCTTGGTGTATTTTCTGCTGCTTCCAGAGCCCACCTGTGGATTCATGGGATAAGCAGCAATTCTTTTTCAGGTTATTCTTGGGGAGTCATAAGTTTTTTCCAAGTTGTTTTCAGACCACATTAGATTTCTTTCAGAGATATTATATGCTTTTAAAGTGTAATTGAAAAACAGAAGGTTCTAAACAACTTCCGGTGTTCTTCCTTCAAAGGCAAACTCACAAAATGAAAGTTGTTTAAGCTTTTGGTTTTCTCTTGAAATTGTTGTCCTGCGTGTTACAACTTACCTTGGGTACTCCAGACTCCTGTTGATGGGTGTATGTCAAATTATTCTGACATGAAAACATCAGGGAAGATACATGCCCTTCGAAACGTTTGTATGAGAGACAAGTACTAAAGAAACAGTTTTCTGGAGGCTACCATAAAAATCATGAATGGTGCTGCAGGAAAAGAAATACAGTGTAGAAGTGATTGACCTGCAGGAAGTGCTAACCAGATTCTCTTGTCTTTCAGGTTTCTGCTTGAGTAGAAAAATAAATAGTACTGTGAAAATCAGAGGGATAGTAGGTGACATTTTCACTGGTGCTCATTTACCTGTTGCGATAAGGGCTTGCAGGCGCTTCAAGCTTTCAAGGCCAGACTTGGCATAGATAAACAAAATGTTGTCTTTTTTGAACATCAGAGGGTGTCAACAACCTGTGCTCCGGTGAGCATAGTCGAATCCAGAAGTATTCACTGTTTCTTTCTTTCTCCTGAATGTTTGCTGAATGTTTGCTGCACCTTTGGAGTGCAAATCTTGAGAATGAGTCACCCTGGCTCCATAAACCTGAGTGGTGAGTGGTCCAGTCTCCACTTCTCCCAGACCTTTGTCTCCTGACCCCTACAGTGGATGTCTGTGTAGGTAGTGTGTCTTTGCAGTGGGACACAGTGTCCTTTGGTGGAGTGTATTGTGAGACCTGAGAAGTAATTTTAGCTCCAACAATGGCCTCGTATGGTGCCAATCTGATAACAGCCATCCTGGTTTACAGAGATCACAGTCTATTTTATGCTTAGTGTGCTGTCAGTCTTTTACATATTAAAAATCAAATACTATTTATATAAAGTAACAAAGTGGAAAAAATAGTTTTGTTCTGTTGAGAACTTGTCAATTTATATTACTAAATGTCATGTTTTTCCTGCCTGCAATCATTTTTTGCTCCATGAACTTGCGGGGGAAGCACTGCGCAGCATCTTGTGGAGAGGAAGCTGCTCATTTGCCACCTGGACCTTGGAGTGTCTCCTGGCAGCCTGTCCTAGGCCCACTTCCTATGGCTTTTCCCACTGCAGAGCCTTTCCTCTGGGGACCAATTACACTGGGCTGATGCAGCTTTTGCCTCAGGATGCAGAGTCTGCTCAGTCTCTGCGCAGCCCAGGAGGTTTTCAGAAGCTGTTTGCCAAGTAACATCAGTGTAGCAGCTTTTCTCCTTTGATGCAGAGAGCTGAGGATGAGTTCCTAATGACAGAGATGGAGTCTCTGGTGGTCTTGCCACCCACCTCTAGCTGGGTATTTGGCATTACAAGCAGCTGTTGTGAGCCATCCATCCACCCCTTCCACATTGTCTCCAGGCCCAGGGTGTAGAAACACTGGCAGCACAAGACTTAGTATGTATCCCATACCCTTACCACATGTTGATGCACTCACAGCTTTAGATCTTTATATGATACATGAGCATGTTTTGCCAATGTGAAGGAATGGCATCAGTGTTACAGGTTTGATAATCTGGAGTCTCAAATTGCATTCGTATCAGTAAAACATTCCTTCACGCCCTTAAGGAAGAGGAAATTAAATCTAAAAGTCTTTACATTTCAAATATTGAAAGATAGTAAAAGGGCTACAGTGAATTGCCTCAGGAAAAAAAAAAGACATCCAGTCCTTTTTCATATAGCTGAGCATAATTATTTAGATATCTAAACCCGTTTCTTGTTGGACAAAGACTGCAGGATCAAGCTTTACAGTCCCTTGTTGAAAGTTTGCCACAGTATGAAGGTGTGATGTGATAAAATCAAGACAAAGAGCAGCTAACACTGCCTTTTTCTTTTCTTTTTTGGGGGAATGTTTGGTACAGTCTGTTCCTCACCCGTCCACACCAAGAATAAATTGTCCGAGATTTCTCAGCCTACTGAACGTGATTGATCTCACAACAGTATGCGGGGTTTCATTATTTTCTTCAGTACTCTTAAGAAGGTCTGTAGGAGAGGTGGATTTGCTGCAATAGTGGCTAAGTAGTTTAACTTAATCCTGAATAAACAAACAGATGCTCTCACCAAGGACCTGACATCTGGGGCTGTCAACATTTATTACTGCAAGGCTCAGAAGAGATAAAATTATCATTAGCCTTCACAGAAAGACCATGGATATATTTTGAAAGGCATGTACTTCAAAGCACAAGCTAGCCCCTCAGAGAAATTAGTTCAGATATTTAGATGCCTGTGTTAGTAAGGGCACAAGCAAAGTGCTTCTTTCTTCACTTGGTTTCTTCAAAGATTGCATTTTAAATGTTTGTTGTCTTTCCTTAGAGGCCAAGGCTGAAATAGGTGTGTGTTTACAAGTGCACATATGTGCATTTACAGTTATGGTCTGTGCATCATGCTATGAGTTTGTACTCAGTTTCATCTATGGCTTCTGCTGAAAGATCTCCACGAAGGAATCTGAATGTCATTTAGTAATTAACTGAGGTTTGGTAGGGAACGACCATCTGGCAGTGTGCTTCTGTCAATAAGAAGGCTGGGGTGCAGTGCCTGTGGACTACCAGATCCAAGGGACTGTATTGAGTGTCTTTATTACATATGCTTGTGTGAAATACCAGGGTCTAGGATTACTCAAGCTTTGCGGTCACCAGTTATAAACCTGTATCCTTCAAAAACCCTAAATCCACAAGTACATCCTTTGTTTGTTGCAATAAGGTGGTGGATTTGTTTTCCCTGTGATCATTGTTCTTGTTAGTGGTTTAAATAGCGAACTTCAAACCCAGATTTCATTCCAAGAAAGGAATTGTAGCAAAATTTGCATAAGTATTTGAGAGTGAATTTGTAATAAAAATGATAGATTTAAAATTGACTCTAAGTATTTCTTTGAGGGGGCACCCCAACCCCAACAACACTTGGATTTCAGTGAGTGGACTAATATTCCTTGTAAGTCTGGGCTTAAGGGTCATTATTGTGGTTCCTGTGAGAGAGAAAATGTTTTCAGAAGGAATTTCTTTCCCTCTAACCCATATGAGCTCCGTCTTTATTGTAAATCTAATAGTTCTGGGACTCCGCTAGGAACATTAATGCAGAAGAATTGTTGACCGCTGCTGCTTGTACCGATGTGAAAGCCAAATACTCAGTGGTATTTTATGCCATCCCAAGGTCTCGTCTTCTATTCAGAGCTGTCCTTCCCTATAAGAAGCATATATATATATATATATATATATATATATATCATCATCATCATCATGGCTAGGCTTCGCGAACGAAGATTTGTGAAGGCACTATCCACATTTGCAGCAGGCACGCTGGTGGCTTATGAGGCCAATACGTGATAGACATATCCGATTGCAAAAGGCGCAGCAGAAAGACTCCTTAGATGGTGTATTTTGCAAGACACGGTTCTTTCTGCGTTGCCTTTTTTCCTCGAGAGTGATCCTGCGTGAGTTCTCAAAGGCTTCCGCAGCGTTATAGATGGTGTGTCTCCAGGCCTCCCGATTGGAGGCCAGAGTAGACCAGTTATGGTGATCAATATGGCCAAGGCTGAGATGTTGTTTCAGGGAGTCCTTGAATCTTTTCTTCGGGGCTCCTCTCATGCGGCAGCCAGTGGCAAGTTCACCATAGAGCAGGATCTTAGGGAGGCGGTGGTCCTTCATCCTTGAGACGTGCCCTGCCCATCGCAGCTGCGTTCTCAGTAACATGGCCTCAATACTTGTGACAGCTGCTTGCTCAAGTACAGATGTATTGGTCACAAAATCTGACCAGTGGATGTTAAGGATTGTACGGAGGCAGCGCTGATGGAAGCGTTCTAGGAGACGCAGGTGGTGGCGGTAGATGACCCATGATTCGGAGCCGTATAGGAGAGTAGACAAGACTATGGCTTTGTAAACACTGATCTTGGTGCTTTTCTTTAAGTGTTTATTACGCCATACTCTCTTGTGGAGTTTTCCAAAAGCATTATATGCCTTAGCTAATCTGTTGTCTATCTCTCCGTCGATCTTACCATCTGAGGAGATGAGGCTACCAAGGTAATTAAACTGTTGGACTGATTTGAGCTCTGATTGGCCAATGGTGATGTGGGGATGAAGGAAGACTTCCTGAGGTGCAGGTTGATGGAGGACCTCTGTCTTCTTTAAGCTGACTTCCAGCCCAAAGAGCTCAGCAGCACCTGCAAAGCAGGATGTTAAACGCTGCAGAGCTGCTTCTGTGTGGGCAACAAGGGCAGCATCATCAGCATAAAGCAGCTCCCGGACAAGATGGTTTAAGGTCTTGGTGTGGGCCTTCAGTCGCCTTAGATTGAATAGACTTCCATCAGTACGGTATCGAATGTAGATGCCGTCCTGATCATCGAGGTCTGCTGTGGCCCTTTGGAGCATCATGCTAAAGAAGACGGTGAATAGGGTAGGAGCGAGAACGCAACCTTGTTTCACACCATTCTTAATTAAAAAGGGCTCAGAAAGTGTGTTGCCATATCTGACTTGGCCGTGCTGATCCTCATGGAGTGAGATGATCATTTTAAGGAACTTGGGGGGACAACCTAAACGTTCCAAAATCTGCCACAGACCTTTTCTGCTCACAGTATCAAAAGCCTTGGTGAGGTCGACAAAGGTTACATAGAGACCTTTATTCTGTTCCCTACACTTCTCTTGCAGTTGTCTGAGGACAAATACCATGTCTGTGGTGCTCCTGTTGGTTCTGAAACCACATTGACTTTCAGGTAGAATTCCTTCTGCTATAGTGGGTATTAGTCTGTTCAAGAGTATTCTTGCCAGGATTTTGCCAGCAATGGAGAGCAGAGTAATACCACGATAGTTTGAGCAATCTGATTTAGAACCTTTCTTCTTATACAAAGTGATGATGACAGCATCACGAAGGTCTGATGGTAGTTCACCGAGCTCCCAGCAGCGCACCACAAACTCGTGAAATTTGGTGTGGAGTGCAAGGCCCCCATGTTTCCAGACTTCAGGTGGAATTCCATCAACCCCAGCTGCCTTGCCGATTTTTACCTGCTGTATGGCCTTCAGAGTTTCTTCTAAAGTGGGGGCAGTATCCAATTCATATTTTACTGGTTGTCGTGTGATGGACTGAATTGCTGAATCTTGGACTACACGGCTGGTACTGAAAAGAGTCTGAAAGTGTTCAGACCATCGATTCAGAATGGAGGTTTTATCTGTTAGAAGGGTTTGACCATCAGCACTGAGTAGAGGGCTTTGGACCTGGTATGTAGGTCCGTATGCTGTTTTCAAGGCCACATAGAAACCTTTGTGATCACCTGTATCTGCGCATAATTGAGTTTTTTCAGCTAGATCGATCCACCACTTGTTCTGGATGTCGCGAAGTTTCTGCTGGAGCTTGCTGCATGCGAGACGAAAGGCTGTTTTTCTTGCGTGACAGGATGGCAGTGCAAGGTGTGCTTGGTGGGCGGTTCTCTTCTTCCTCAACAAGTCTTGGATTTCTTGGTTGTTTTCGTCAAACCAGTCCTTGTTCTTCTTGAGGGAGAACCCTAAGGATTGTTCAGAGGAATGCAGGATGCTGTTTTTAATATGAAGCCAGATTGTTTCAGGAGAGAAATCTGTGGGAATGTTTTCGAGCCTAGTTTGAAGGTTTGCCTGGAAACTGTCTCTTACTGTGGCTGATTGGAGATTGTTAACTTGGAGTCTTCTCCTTGGAATGCTGCCCCTCTTTGGTTTGAATTTGAGCTTAAAATTGAGTTTACAGCGCACAAGCCGATGGTCTGTTTGGCATTCTGCGCTGGGCATCACGCGGGTATGGAGGACATCGCGGGCATCTCTCTGTCGCACTAAGACATAATCAATGAGGTGCCAATGCTTAGAACGGGGGTGCATCCAGGTTGTCTTCAGACTATCTTTCTGCTGAAAGATAGTATTAGTGATGGTGAGTTGTTGCTCTGCACAGAATTCTAGCAGAAGTCGACCATTGTCGTTGCAGTTTCCAACACCATGCTTGCCTAATACTCCTTTCCAGGCTTCAAAATTCTTGCCTACTCTGGCGTTGAAATCACCAAGGATAATGATCTTATCGTCTGCAGGAACCTTTTGAGTAAGGAGGCGCAGGTCAGTGTAAAATTTATCTATTTCAGCAGGGTCAGCTTGGAGAGTTGGGGCATATATACTAAAGATGACAACATATTGCTTGTTGTTTAGCGGAAGGCGTAGGGAGATAATGCGGTCAGAGTGACCTGTCGGCAGATTTTCGAGTTTAGGGACAATGGAGTTTTTGATCATGAAGCCGACTCCTGAGAGGTGTTTTTCGGTTCTGGGCTTGCCTGACCAAAAGAGTGTGTAACCGGCACCATGTTCTCTGAGGCTGCCTTCTTCATGAAGGCGAACTTCGCTGAGAGCGGCGATGTCGATGTTGAGACGAGCCAGCTCATGGGCAATTAGGGCAGACCGACGCTCAGGACGTCCGCTACCCGCATGATCGAGCATGGTTCTGATATTCCAACATGCTAGAGTTAATTTAGGTACACCTTTGGAGGCAGGTGCATGCCTTTGTCTTTTGCTCTTTGTGTGACCGCATTGGGGGAAGATGCCCATTGGTCTGCGGTTAACCAACCGGGTGAAAGTGGAACGGCCCCCGGCCGCAGAGGGTCCCGGCCAGGAGGTTAGAGGCTCGGGAGCCCTCTCCCAGCAGGGGCTTCCGCTCCGCGCGGCGCGGGGACATGCCCAAGCCGCCGCAGGAACGGCCCCCGGCCGCAGAGGGTCCCGGCCAGGAGGTTAGAGGCTCGGGAGCCCTCTCCCAGCAGGATATATATATATATATGAAGCACATATATATATATATACACACATCTCGTAGCAATTCTGTCCTTCTGAAATACTAGAGAGATGTGTGATACATTCAAACTATGTCTTAACAGCAAAGTTTCCCAGTAATGTATTAGGTGAATGGGTGTTGGAAGAGTTGACTTATCCACTTTCTGGTCAAGCATGTAATGAACAATTATGCTTGATAGAGTGGAAAGTATTTTTGTTAAGAATTCTTCCAAGATTAGGGTTTTTTTTTTTGTAAGAAAGTGTCTGTAGCAGGAATCTGAGTACTGAAAAATTGTTTGAACTCAAAAATGTTTAGCTGCATCAGTGGACTTTAGTTCTGGCCTTCCTATTAAATTGAAATTAAAATTTGTTTCTGAATTACTTCTTTCAAAGAATGACCATAGAACGCAGCTATGGAATTGAGCAGATCAGAGCAATTTGGATAAAACATTTGGAAACTGTGAAATTTCCTCCCAACATCTGAGAGCTCTCCAGTCTGCACTGCTTCTGTTTTCTTCATCCTCACAATTGGCAGTACCTTATGCCAGAAGTAGTTGAATTAAAGTCAATAGGCGAGATTATGTCCTGAGGACTTGACCCATAGTAATTGTTGTGTGTTGCTGAGCAACCTTACAGGATTCCTAAGGAATGAACTGTTCTTAGGGAGCCACAATTTACTTCCCCCCCCAAGAGTTTTAGCAATTTGTTGCCAGTAAACATCTTCTACTTAGCTTTTTTTTCCAGTTCTTGCACAGTTCTAGACCTTAGCTGTTCTCCACCTACTTGTCCTAGGAGAAGTAAATGGGGGCTTGTGTCATGGTCCCCCCCATCCATGTTCCAGCAAGGAGGAGAAAAGGACCACTTAAAGCTCTTATTTAGAAGCCCACCACATCAAAATGAATCTTGACAGCATTGAGTTGCTCATTAGTTGTAAAAAGACACATTACAGTCTGTGTTAATGTTTTGATAAAAAACAGACTTTTTATTTTGTGTGTGTGTGTGTCTCTACCAAGGCAAGCAACTTTTCAGTTTTTCTTTGAGGAAGATATTTGTGTGAAGTTCATATTCTGTGGTTCTTTGTGTTATGAGTTGAAAAGAGTCAGTCCTTTGAAGTCCAAATTTACTGCTGAGCTTTGTGAGGGAAAGAATTATTTTCAGAATGAAATGGCTTTTATTTCAGATCAGCATGTCTGCAGGGGGAACAGAGATATTCCAGTTTAGTTTATTTTTCAATACGTCTTCCCATTATCTTCTCCAAATAAAGTGGTCATTCCATTCTAGCACTCTTGAGGAGCTATGCCACCACTGTTTAAACTGGATGCTCATCTTGTCAGGAGAAGTTTGTAGAGCAAACCAGCACCATGATTAGGCATAGACAGTTATGGTATGTTATGTTACAGACATCTGTCCACAGGCACAAATCAATACTGTAAAGAGTTTACAGGGAAATCTTTTTATTTCCACAAATAGTAAGCAAAGATGTTTTAGACTTTCTTATAGAATCGTAGAGTATACTGAGTTGGAAGGGTTCCAGAAAGATCATTGAGTCCAACTCCTGGCTCTTTACAGAAAAACACTTATTAATGTTCTTACTTTTTATGTGAATTATATCTGTTAGTACCTATAAGTGATAACTGCTGTGAAACTGCTTTTTCATTCTGTTAGCGCAGAGGATATCATGTCTTGTCTCTATGTAAGCTGCATAGAGGTATGTAGCTTGTAAGAATAAGTTTTCAAAATAGCTGCTTTGATGATGAGTATGAAATTTGCACCTGCAAAAGGTAAAAATCTCTCCTTTGATGTTATGCCCATGAGAAGCAGTACCACTGAACTGCTCTAGATGGGACTTAGTAGTGTAGGGGACCTTCTGTATATGAATTTTACTTGATAGCACACTTCCTGTAGGTATCAGATAAGTCACCTGTTGGGAAGGTGCAGAAGCAATCTCAGGAAGAGCCTTTCCCAAAGAAAGTTTTGGAATGTATAAACAGGAATTCAGGGGGCTTTTTGTTTAGTGGTGCTAGCATCTGAAATTAGTCTGCTTACTTTTTCTTTGCAAAACCTTTTTGTGTTTCTTGACTTTGCTAAACGGAAAACGAATGGAAAACAGAATGAAATGAAATGAAATGATGGAAAAGATAGAAAAGAGTATTTTAGGCCCTGATGTTGGCAAGTTCATCTCCTCGACATGGTAGAGGCAAGGACTACAAAAGCACGGATAGTAGAAATGGACTGTAGGTAGCCAGCTCCATTGAGGGAGGATTTGGTGGTTTCTGCCCCTGCACTAATTGCCTGAGGCTGAGCATGTGGTAGCTGTTGTTCACTTCTCTGCTCTGCCACTGAGGCACCGCCATTTTTGCTCCTTACAAACTATGGACTGCTGTGATTCTGTTCAGCAGCTGGCTGTTAATCATTATGGACTCTTATCAGGTTTGGGTTTGGGAATCTGTAAATAATCAAACCAGGTTTATCTTTTGCTTTGTCTATCAGCTGGTCAGTCATCCCTGCTGTCTCACAGAAAATGCAAGTGGTTGGCCCAACATTTCATAGCAACCTTCTGCCTCATTCCACAGATGTCTGCTATATAGTGCTTAAACAGGGAGGTTGGCAGATGTCTTTAAATTGGTGCAGTATGAAAGAATATGTGTACCTGTGTAGTGGAAGGACAGAAAGAGATGACAGTTAATTGCTCAACTTGAGAATCTGTTTACTTAATCAATCTTACTACTAGTACACTTCAGAGAAGTACTTGGAAAAAACCCCTTGTTTGCAGGCTCCCTGCAAGCTTTTTGCGGTTGTGTTGCTTCTGTACTGAGTTCCCGTCACCATTACAGCCTGCAGAAAACAAAAAGGCAACATGACACAGTGCAGGGTCACTGTTGATAGTCAGGTAAGCAAAAGCTGCAAGCGTGGTTCTTCCATCATGATGTCTAATATACTCCATGCATCCATCACCAGGAAAATATGCGACAGGTCTTGCAAGGCTGTACCACCTCTGCATTTGGCATTAAGAGCAATACAACTGGAGTGTTGTGGCTGGTTTTGGTTCATGGCATTGGACAAGACTGCTGATTACTTTGCAGATGTCTCAGAAAAGAGCTGCAAGAGTGAATAAGGGAAGAGATTAAAGAAGGCTCACTGTGGAAAACCAGAGATCTTTTCAGAGACAAAGCTTGAAATGATGTTTGAGTTGTGGTAATAGAGGAAACAACATAGTGTGAAGTATTCTACTGCTGTGAAGGAGAGAAAGTGCTGGCATGCAGGTGAAGTACAACAGCAGGTGGACCTATCCTAAATGTTACACAAGGATTACTCAATAGCAAGATCAGAACCAGACCTTTGCCAACCATTGTCAGTTTATCAGAAGTTCACAATTGCATCCATAAATTCTATTCCATCTTTGCTTGGCAGAACTCCTCTGGGTTGCCTGGCTTCTGCAAGCTTAAAATAATTCATCGGTTTCTTGCTTCCAAGACTTCAGTCAAGCTGAGATTCACTGAATTGTGATGCCATCAGATACTGAAGTGTGAATCCATCTGCTCACCATGCAGAGCAGAAATTAAGGAAAGTACTATGTTAAAGCTTGGCAGATGAAGAATATTTGGCAGCTGAAGCCTCCTTGCTGGTATTTCTTCTCATGTCCATTCTTCCATGCATATAGGTCCTTTCTACTTGCACATATGCAGTCCTTTCCCCTTTGTGTCAGACTTTGAACATTTCAGAGAAGATAAACTGGAAGAGCAAAATAAATACAAAGTAAAAGCAGCTGAATTACACAGTTTGCAAATTGATATAAGTTATTGTTGGCCATATTGGCTGGAAGCAGATGGTGATTGTCCCTCTGAAATCTGCGTCTGGCTGTTAGTTTTGGAGACCTTTCTTGATGGCTGAGGTTCGGAGGGTTTTTTTCATTAGAAAATGACTTGGTAAGCTGCTCTTTCCTACTCACAATACTGTATGCGTATCAACACACTGTCAAATCATGCCTTACTACAAATTTGTTGGTATCGCGGCAGTCTCTCTTAAGAGACTCCCCATACAGTTTGTTAACAAAAGAAAAAAATTGCATAAAGTAATAAGGACACTTAAATCTAAGGGTGAGGGGAATCAAATGTTTTGGTGCAGCCATTACAAATTTCTTTCTGATTCAGGCAGTTTCTAAATTACGTGATACTAAATTGCTGAAATATTTTTTGTTTGCTTAACTTTTTCAGGATTTCCAGGGAAGTAGGGAAAGGGTTGTATTTTATTGGTGTCTCCCTTGTGATTTTTTCACAGAAGCATTTTATAAGTTACACATATTTTTCTTTCACTCTCTGAGATGTACATGCATTAGACTATCTGTGCAAAGGTCCAAGTTAAAACATATCTGAAGCAGAATGGGATACTTCTGCTGTTTTTAAACCTGTGGTCAAGGAGGATTTCAAGGACATGATCATCTTCATCGTTTATAAACCTCTCCATCTGGAGAAGATAACTTCAGAGGAAGATTTTACTCTAATAAATAACAGAGATCTCTCTATCTTGTGTTGCTTTTTTATGGTTCCTGTTACTCTGGTGACATTTTAGGAATTCTACTTTTTTGACTTATTCATGGCTACTGCATTTCAAACTCAGGCCAACCTTAATGCAAACTAACTTTATGTGCATAGGTTCTTCTAAGCTATGAATGACACAATATGTTCCGCTACTTATATTACTCAATATGAAAATAAACATAGTAATTTAGTTATCTCTGTGATAAGTTGGTCAATGTTGTGACTTTGTAAGAATGACTGAAGTACAACCAACTTAATTGTGACCTGTTATTGCAGTAATAATCATGTACAGTAATTGTGGTTTCTCTATAATTCTTATATACAAAAAAACAAATTGAAGGTTTTGTCATTTGTTGTTGCTAGAATTTGCAGTACAATAGCATGTACGTTAATGGAATAAGAAGCAGAAAGGCAGGTTTTAATTAAAAATTTCCATGTTGTACCAGGATAACTTAAACCTGCTAATAGCCCAGTGTGTGGCCCAGAAAGATTTCATATGAAAATAAATACAGCAAAAATCAAAGCTGCCTCATGTAGGAATGCTCCAAAAGACACAGTTCACCAAAAACCAGATTGAGTAGAAGTTAGATACAGTTGTACAAGCTCGGTACAGTGTAACTGACATTGATGAACGTTTGTGTTCCAGTGTAACTGGATGTGAGATTAAAAATATTATTTGTGTGTGCAGTGCACCCAGTGACTGGGAAGAGGCAATCTTCTAGCCAGTTCTTTATATACTGGAAAAGTGCAATCTCATAACCACTGAAAGGACTTAATCAAGCAGCTGTAGAAGTGAACTAAGCTGGAAGGATGTGACTTCCATGATGTGTTTCAAGCTGAGCAAACTTGCAGAGCTCATTTGAAAACAAATTCCTGAACACTGCTCTAAGCTCCAAAAATTTAGCATAAGACCCAACCTTTCTCTCCAGTAAAACCTTTCCACCTTGACCAGAACACCTGCAAAACTGACTTTTGTACTCTTTCACTTTTTTGTTTTCAATAAAAATCAGACAAGCTAAGGTACAACAGAGGGAGGTGCTTGAGTGACTCTGTAGATATCATTAGGCACATTATGGGAATCAGACTTTTGATTTGGAAGGTAATCAGAGTTTGGGTGAAAGTCCTGTTAATTAGGAGGATAATGAGTTTTTAGATTAATAATGGCGCACAATTAGCATACACTGAATGTAAGATCTAGCCATAATTTTGAAATTATTGTTGGCTGATGTGAAAAGTAGCAAAGGGAGAAGAAAGTATGGTATTTTAAACCATACAACTTTATCCTGGAATTCTCCTTTATCTGCTGTACATTTTAGAAGCATTGCCTTTACTTATGAACTTGTACATTTAACCCTCTGACCTCAGTGTTACAGATTAGCCACTGCTTGAGATACTGGAAAAACACAGAGGCAAAAAAACCCAGAAGAATCTACTGTTTTCTCTTTCCACCATGTGAGTTCTGATGCATGTAGGATGTCTGTCACTGTTTAATACTTTTTGCATTACTGTAAACATAATCGTCTTGATAGGAACAAGAGCATGTCTGTGCTGCATCTGACAGCATAGTGTAGCATAGTGAGATGTGGAAACAGCACTGGCACTCTGACTATGGCAACAGTTCCCATTCTGTGTAAACGGAGTTATCCTCCTCAGTAGAGAACATCAGCCCACATCTCTGTGTTCCCAGTGGTACATTTCTTATGGTGCCCTAATTGGCTGGGGTATCATGTAGGTGCCACATAGACATATCTTTATCTTGAATTGGCAATGACTAAATTCACTGTCTCCCAATCATACCTGAAAATAAAATGGCAGTTAACTCCAATGGTAAGTTTGCTTGTTGACTCCTACAGAGTCCCTAATCCTGAGAGTCAGTGTAGCTCCCACCTATTTAGTTGTAAGAAGCTGCATTAACTTCTTTTATATATCATGTAAACAGGCTGCTATTAGTCTCAAATGCTATGTGTAGTACTGGCAGTTCAGGCTGAGAAGCTCTTTTGGTAATAACTTAATTTTGATATTAATGAATTTAGATGTGGTGACTAGTCCCCTCAAGGATTTTGACTACGTGAACTATTCATCTTGGGAATATGTTTCACCAAAAAGCTAGATTTCTGTGGAGTCTGTATTGATCTTGACCTTTTCCACGTGCTGCTTTGTACAGAGCATGAACAACACCTTTACTCTTGCTAGGCTAGGGGAGGGAAGCAAAAATAACATGTTGAGGTGAGCTGATACTAAGAAAAATAAGCCAGTTTGTTTTTCAAAAGATGGTTGCCTAGATTTATGGACCTTAATAGTAAAATTAAAATGATTGCATGTCCTGGGTGTTTTTTCGCTGATTTAGTTAATTATCTGTAGCTCTCATTCTCTTCACTATTGATTCTGATATTGCTTCAATTTTATGTGAATTTTGAATTCCAAACTAACACACCTTCTTCCAAAATCTCATCGAGTTGCTTTGATTTTACTTCATCCTCCCTGTTCTGCTTACACCTTCTTTGTAGGAGGTATTTCTGCAAAACAGATGAACTTTCTGTGCTGAAAACTGAAGATTTTTTTCCCCCAGTGCACTGTTGAGATTTCCTTTTGCTCTGTGTTTTGTCCCTGCAACAATTGCCATGGAAGATAGAGGCACTACACTTTCCATTTTTACAGTCTTGCAATAATGCCATTGCTCTGGGGCATGTTGTGAAAAGCTTAACACATCCTTGTTCAGTGCCTGGAATTCTGCATTCCCATAGCAGAGAGACATTCACTCCAAGTGTACGCTTTGGTCTGGAGTTTAAATATAGCACAAATATTCAGAAGGATTTTTCCCTTCTCATGCCCTCCTACCCTTGAGCAAATCTCTTGTATGGTGTTGCTTTCCAGATGTTCTTCTGAGAAGCAGAGGGGAATTACTGAGGTTTGCATGATGGGAGACAAGTTGTTAAGATAAGTTTTTTCCATTAGCTCTGCCAGGCAACCTGAAGTGCCTGGCAATCTGAACAAGTTAGATTGGCTTCAAAACTGGGATGAAGGAGAGAAGACAAATATTCCATCAATAATAAAATTTCTTGATATTGCTTGCTTGTTCTGTAAGCTTTTTTTATTATTGCTGTTCTCCATGCAAACAATAACCACTGGTGGAAAGGTGAAAACTGTAAGGAATGAAAGATCTGTAGGCTCTGCATAGGTCATTTCACATTCCAGGTTTGCAATTGAATTTCAATGCATAGCTAAATATAAATGTGAAGATTTAGTTATGCCAGTCCTAAGACTCTGAGGCATGAATCCAGACCTAGCAGTTCAGTGGCAGGCTACAAGCATCACAAGTTGTTCTGCCATCTCTGAGGTGTTTGCAAGGAGGAGTGGAATACTAGTGATGGAAGGAGGACAAATCCTTTCAGAGTCAGTGTTACTGAGTTCCCTTTATGGCAATTTCACTCTTTGAAAAACTGGACCCTTTCCTTTTGGATGTACCTTGATTGTCAGAAAAAGTCTTGTGAAATAAAACTCCTGCTGTCTGGTTTGTTCCTCCCTGCAGTTCAGAGATATGTAATAGAGAACCTGCTGACCTGCACCATCCTGGCTCCTTCCTTTTGCTGTCTCACACATTTGTACAGAGACTGAATTGTGCAAATTTAGTCTTGAGTTTTTCTCTGACTGTATCTATTTGCTAAGGTCAATGAAGAAGTATTCCTGGTGGTATTCCACAACATTAGGATCTGAGTAGATATACAACATTTTTTCTTGACTTTTTTAGAGGAGAAAGGTGTGCCAAGCACCTTCCAAAAGAGATAAGGCCATGTAAGACTTTGCAGTCTAATTTAAACATAGTTACAATTGGTCAGATATAAAATATTTACTCAGAACAGAGAGGAAGGGCCCTGACTTGCCAGTATAAATTTTTAGCTGATTAAGAAATTTAAAACATATGCATTTGACTCTCTTTTCTTGTCTGGATACTGTGTTAAAAACATTCATTCTGGAGACTTAAGCAAGGTCTCTGTGAAGAGAAGTGAAAAGCTTAAAGTGGAAGCTGAGACAAAAGAGCATATGGGATGTTGCAGATGGACTCTTGTCAGTAATAAGGTACATAATTTATGTTTGAGCTTCAGCAGAGAATCATCATAGTTTCTAAAGAGTTTTCAAAATTTCCCTTGATTTCCTCAAGACCTTGCAGTTTGCAGCATGTTGGAAATATGGAGCGGCTGGTTTGTGGCACTTCACTGTAAGTTCCCGGAACACCTTTCCTGAAAATAAGGATTTTTGCAACGAATTCAGTATTGACTTTCCTTCTGACACTTCCAAAGTTTAAATGTTTTCCAAGTGAAGTAGTAACTTAAGTCACATGAATGCCTCTTCTTTTGGATCTGACACTATGAGCTGTTACATGCCATTCATTTCCACTGACTCCAAATGGGAGTAGAGAGTGCATAGGATCTTACCTATTCTGTCCTTTAAATTGCAAATGAGTGTAGTGCTTTTGATGTTGAACACTCAGGATATCTTCTCTTTATACAGGTGCTAATTCGTTAAGACAGTACTCTATTGCTGTGAATGCAAGTTAAATCTTTCTTTCAAATCTGTTGCTGAACTTCCTGAAAGCACAATACCTGGTGTCAACACCTGCTTACTTCACACCCAACTCATGTGGGTAATGATCTGATGGTTTCAAAAAGGCCTCCCACCCTCTATAAATTGTGTTTGAAAAAACAACTTTAACTCCACAGTGTTACCACTTAACATACTTCAGAATTTAAATTTCTGAAGTTTCATAAAGTGGTATATACTGAAATAGTTAAAATAGTGGTAGATACTAAAAGATTTGGAACATGATGGTGAAACGCCAACTTCGGTCTCTGCATATAGGTTTCGGATAAATTTGAATCTCTACTTCCCTCTAGCTGCTGTTCCCTTATCGCTGGGGGGGGCAGCAGGAATTCCAGTTTTCTTCTACTTGCGTGCTTGGTTCCTCCCCCTTACGCCAATGTCTGACCACCTATAGTGCCTTAGTCACACAGCTATTGGTGTTTAGTGGACTTAACTCCCAGCTGGTTTGGTTTTACTAAGTGGTCTGTCAGCATAGCAGCAGCTATGCCATTTGGAGTTTTGATAATTCCGTACTGTAACTCCTTAACTATGCCTCAGAGCATTCAATTTACCCTAGGCTCTGGAATAGGGCATTGCACTGATGTATGCTTGGCTGAATATCTGTGAAGGTATTTTTCCAGCCATGAGAAACTGAGAGCAATCCTAGGTTCCATAGAATTAGTGTATTAGGTCCATGCCCATGGCATGCAAAGCCTCTGAGATGTTCCCGGTGAGTTGAATTCCCATGTACTTTGAGGGTTTTTGTCAGACCATTGCCAGGGTGATCTGCAACATTAAGAACTGATCATGCAAACAGTTTGGCAGAAAATAACTGTGGTAGTACAGGTAATCTCACATAGCTGGCATTTAGATAATTTCTGCTCTGCTGCATGTTTACAAGTGATTTTTGCCATCTCTTATGTTGTTTTAAGTGGAAGGCAGAACTTTCATGTGCTCAGCCACTGGATCAGTTGATATAGTTGGTAGGATTTATTTTCTGCTAGCTTAGCTACTTAGTTTCATTTCGGTCACAAATAAAATGTGCTTAGAATAAGCCTAAAGATTACTTTATCAAAGAGTAATACGTGGCTGCAAATTTACAACAGTAAAGTGGGCTATACCTTAGTAATACTATGAAAGTTGCAGAACAGTAAGCAAGCACATCAGAGTGAATCAAGATTTATTATGTAGTTTCTAGTTTCCTCTGCTGCTAAAAATTGTTCAAAGGCCTGATGAAGGCTCCACAGATTAATGATAATGTGTGAGTCTATTTGTCACATGGTCATTAGGTGGAATATGATTCATATTGCTACCATCCCCCAGTGCAATAGTTGCCTGCTAAGTTTAAAAATATTGAAAATTACTCTTCACTTGCACTCTTGGTGGCAGATTCGAGATGTCATATGTAAGTGTATGTATTGTAAGCGCCATCTAAATTTTCTTTCTCCCAACCCATGTTTAGTCCCTTTGGATTAATGGCAATGCATCATGAGAAAATCTGCACTGTCTCTCTCCCCCTTGTTGGCCTTTCTGTGGTGTTTATAAAGGTTGTCCATGCTATGTAGTTGCTTAAAACCTTCCAGAATGGCTTTTCTCTTGCACAGATTCACAGCCACATAGTTACAACTTTGTCCCAGTGGTCAGAGTGATTAAGTACAGCTGATAATCCTTTCAAATTTGAAAGCATCTTTCTCTTTGCCAATAGGCTGGATGTTTACTTTTGTGAGAACAATTTTTTTGCCTAGTAGAGAGGTGTACTTGAGAAAACAGGCACCTGGTGTAGCTTGTGCAACCAGTTCTCTGCCCCGGGGAGGAGGTAAAGGAGTCTAGTTGCCTCTTCTGCTGCAGGCCATGTGGGGATTAGAGTGAACAGGTGAAAATATTTGCTCTTCTAGGGACTGGAAAAGCGGTCCCAGGGACTGTGTGGTTTCAGGCATGCCTGCTTTGGCATGCTGGCTCTGACCTTAAGAGCAGAGAGGAAAGGTTACTGGAATATGCCAGGATCCTGCTGCCCAGGAGATCGGCAGTATAAATGAGCCCAGCTCTTTGCATGGCTGGTGGGTGAGTCATGCCTTAGAATAGCTGGCATGTTTTAACACTGTTGCAGCCCCGAGTTTCCTAAAGCTGATCAGCATATAGGCTCAGCCATAGTTTTGGTGGGCTTCAGGGTCTCTCAACAGCGAGTAACCCTGGTACATCGTCTTGTTGCATGTGGCCTGTACTGTTAAAACCTTAAACATGGGGCTACAATGTTAAAATGAAAACAACATGTTCATGGTGGTCTGCAAAAAAACCACGTTAAGAACAGGGTGTTTTTTTTTGTTTGAGAGCTGAGGCGGTGACTTGAGACATTTACTTTGCAGTGCTCATGAAAACTGGGTGAGGCTGCAGTTCCACTGGTGTTTCCACTCTTCTCTGTCCTGCCTGCATAACTGCCCACTACTGATGCTCAACCCTGCTGTCACAGCAACCCCACAGAGGGGGAAAGCATGGCTTGCTCTCCCCTCATCCTCCCCAGTTGTATCCCTTTGTCTAATTAAAATACCAAACAAACTACAATTGGTCTAATTAAAAGAAATAACACAACACTTCCTCTTCCTCCTACAGATCATGCTCCTGGATGAAAGTGTGCCATATAAATTCAAGCAACCAATGGTTTCTTGCAACCAATGTGGCTTTTGATGATGCAGCCTGTTTGAGCTACTCTTGTCCCTTTCTGTTGTTTTGGATTTTTTTTTTTCTCCTCTGTCCCCTTCATTTACACAGACCAATTACCGATTACCAGTGCACTCAATTCTGTAAATTGGTTGCTGTTCCTATTGATCAGAGAATTGATCAGCCTATAACCTAATTTCTCTATGCTTTTCCTGCCCCTGAGGTCCCATTTGGTTAGGCTGGCGCCTTGCCCCCGTGCACTGAATGGCTCTGTAGGTGCAGATGCCAGCGGCAGGGGCAGCTGGGATGAGCCTACTCCTTTCCACAGAACGTCAGAGTGGACTTCAGTCCGCTCCGTTTGTGAGATTCAGCCTAGGGAAGATGGTGATGGGCCATGAAGCATGTGAGGGGAGAGATTGATTTTTGTCATCAGTGAAAGCACATGGGTAACTACATCTAGAGTGGGTCAGATCACATAGGTTTATGTCCTTAATGAATGATTTTGTGTATTGACCTCTACTGCTAATTAACATGGAAAAGTAAATGGAGGTGGACCAACTATTCTAGCATTTTACTGGTAACTGATGATGCTGCTCAGAGCAAAAAGCAAATGAACCCTTTATCAGTTTTTATTTTATGTTTGCCTGGTGCACGTAAGTGTTTGCTGAACTGCCCAGAACTTGTAAGAACAGAAATGGGATGTGGAACGCATTCTCCTCATAGCACAACTGCTTCAAATGATTGTGGTAGAAAAAAAGAGCTGCACTGCCCTTTGCAAAGGGCTTGGCTTTCATCAGCTGGGGCTTTTTCACCTCAGCACTAGGTACCTTGATTTAATATTCGTCCTCCCCCACCCCTTCAGTGGCTTTTGTTTCTTTCAAAGGGAAGCAAGGAATCTTACCACCTCTTCCAGTACTGTTTTGAAGTTATTCCCCCTTCCCCCACTCACCTTCCAGCTCATGGTTTGTAAAGGAATTTATATATTTAGTTACTATGGAACACTTCTTTTTGATGAGAGGTTCTTGTTCTGTGCATTCTGGGTATTCAAGAAGTAATACTTCAATATATGTTGGTGACATTGTCTGCAAATTATGTTTTACACCAAGAGATTTCTTTTTGATCTCTTAAATACATCAGCTCTTAGATAAGAACCAAAATTCTGTGTTCTTTTTCAGAGATGTTTTAGTTGGCCTTTTCTAGACTCCACATTAGGAAAAGAAGTTGAGTAGTTGTGATAGGATACTATTTGATGCCTGGAGTTTCATCTTCCTTTGGAATTCCGAAACTTTGCATGTTTAAAACCCAACTGCAGTGTTGAAAAGGCTGTCCCGTGGCAGCTTCAGCAAGCATTACTAAAAATGGCAAGTTCATGTTCTCTTAAGCTGCTTCTTAATTTTCTTAGTGCGCTGTGGTAAGTGAACTTTGTTCTTCAAAGATCTTAGCATTTGCAGAGTATATATAAATCCCAATTGTCAAAAAAATGTTATTATTGAATACACTGGGTGGAGAAAAAAATTTAAAAGACTTTACTCTTTTTTCCAGATCAGTAGCCAAAACACCTTCTTAGTTTCTACACAAGGGAGGCAGGATGTAAAAGATGTCAAGGAAGTGATGTATGTGGATTCTCATACCACATCTCCTAGGAATGTTTTTTTGTTTATTACTTAATTGTAAGCAAACAGTTGTTTCAGACACGATGGTGGCAAGAATACCACTTATTTACAATCATCGCTTCATCTCCCTCTGAGATTTTCTTCTCCATCTGGCTGTGCTTTTGCGAGTATTACTGACCTTTCTACTTTAATGACTCTTTCGCAGTCTCTCCTAGAAAAGTTCTGACTTAGGTGAAATCACAAACTCTTGGCTGATAGCATAAGGGGAAATTTAAGTGATGCACTGTTCTCCTTCCTTTGCCCTTGATGTTAGAGAAATTTTCATGTGATGAGCTGCTAAAATAATGTGTTTTGCCTTTACAAAGTTTGTTTGCATTTGTTGTCATTATTAGACAACAAACCCTTCCATATTATTAATAGTATTTATTTGGTTTTGGCATGGTACACAGTTTAAATTGCTTCTTCAGCTCAAAATAATGAAGTTTTCAGTTTCCTGTTTTAACTTTTCCCTTCTTTTTGTCTAAATCTTGGGGGGATCAAATCAATGCACCTGAATTTTGGGTTTTATACAGATTATCCTCAAGAAGACACCTACTTGTCTTGTCTAGAGAAATATGTCTGACTCAGTGTTTGCTTGATGGGCCATGTAAATTTTTTTTCATGCTGAGAGAAAAGACTTTTTGAAATATGATGATTTTGTTCTCTGTTGATAAATTTGCAGTATTATCTTTATCACCTTAAAAATATACTTGGTCAACTTATAGTTCGCATGTTTATAGCACTTCTGTTCCAAACTATTTTCATTTATTTTCATTTCCTTCATGTCAGCCTTGTAGCTTTTATTATGCAACTTTTTCTGTGAAGGTGGACAACATGTCTTGTGAACCTTAGGGTAATCACTACCTCTGGAAATTTTCGCTGGGTTGTAGCCTTTGGGGTTTTTTGATGCTGATGAGCTAATTACTAGCTCCCTGTGGTTTTCTTCACAGGCTTCTGGGCTGGCTAAATAAGAGATACCAGCTTTTGGCAGGGGGCTGCTGTTCGCCATCAATGCAGTTTTTCTAAACCCGAGAGAATAGGGAAATTTTGCTTCCTACTCTGCTGATCTTTTCAGGCAACTGATTCTCTGTTGATGCAGTGAGGTACTGGAGTCCCTGTGATAAGCATCTCTCTGATGTTTATCAAGTAGCTGATCTTGCCAGAATGAATAGACCAAGAAATGGAGCCTGAGTCCAGACTGAATCACTTGAGACACCTCTGGTGGTACAAGTACTTTGTGTTCAGAAGTGAAGGTCATCTTGATCTGGTTACCATTTAAAGCTGTAGGGTACTGTGCATATGTATATGTTTGTGTGAATGCAGGCATGTATCCAAAGAAATGACAGCCACAAGTTTTTGACCACTCTTGTTTTCTACTTTCTGGATTCTTGGAAAATCCCTGATTCTCTCCTTAATGCCTGAAAAATAAAGGCACATCCCTTTTTCTTTTTCCATCCCCCAGCTTTTATGGATGGATGATTGTAATTACACATTGACTTACTGATAGTGAAATTTGCTACAGATGAGTACAGTTGAAGAGAAGTCACACAGCCTTTCTCTCAGAGGAGGCGTTAAGCAGCACTTTGAAGTTGGAGTTTGGAATGGGAGTTGGTATTTATTAACAGGAGTGCAGGTTGTGCTCCCCACCCCATGAAGCCCTAGGCACAGTGAGGGCTGTAAGATGCCAGATGAGCTGTGGTAGGACACTGCTAATCACATATTGCCCTGGGTATGAGCGTATGGATTGCTGTTGTAAATCACTCACAGAAATCCTTTTAGCTGGATGATAGGCCTTAATTTTGTTTTATGACAGTTATTCTGGCAGGTCAGTAACAGTTTATGGATTTGATGACATTTCTGCTGTTGCAGGTGTCCTAACAGAAGTGAGGCTGTTTGCTCAGTTGTCCTTAGAAGCCATGGGTGTTTGGCAGAAGGCCCAACCTGTTGGGATTTTTTTAACTGAATTGCTTCCCTTTGTGCAAGTTGCTCTTTCTAAAATACGCAAGGAGCATCCCAATGGAGAATAGCCAGCATAGGCATAAGTCAGGAGCAAATTAATGTTTTCAATATTGTGACAAATTCAATCAAAATAGTGACTGAATAGTATATTTCATTGCCTTTACATTCAAATAAGATGTCAAGATTTTTGAAAAACAGGTCACTTCAGAATATTTCCAATGAACCATGCTTTCTAGAGCTTTTTTTTTGGTTGGTTGGTTGGTTGTGGTTTTGGTGCTTTGGTTTGTTTTGGGTTCTTTTTGTATCATTTAAACTTTCTATGAATGGTAGTCAAAACTCACAGCCTTTATGGAGCATTTCCTGGAGACATTTTCATGCCACAATCTCCACTTACATTACAAGATGTGGAAGCATATGTCTAGAGTAACTTACTTGACATAGATCTTCCATTCCCTTGAGGGTTTTAGATTTGTGAGGAAGGATTTTGATTATGATTTTGTCCTGCCAGCAAGTTTTTCCACTTTAACATGCAAATCATGGACCCTTAACATTAACAATTCTTTTATATGTCTATCTCATATTGGCCTTATTAGCCACCAGTGTGCTTGTAACAAATGTGGATAGAGCCTTTCCCAAATCTTCGTTCGCGAAGCCCAGCCATGATATGTACAGCAGTGCAAAAATCCTGAGTGTACATTTCTCTTATCAGTTCTCTTTATACCATGGTACAGAAACAGTCCTGCAAGTCTTTTGTGGTAATAAAATGATGTGCTAGTCTGGGGAAAGAACTTGCATGAGTTCATTTAGAGAAAGCTGCATTTCCAATATGAAGAGGTGCTTCAACCCAAGTGTTCTGAGATATGAAGAGGGTAGCGAACAGGATGGTTGTATGCGACTGCTACTACTGATATAAAACACTTTGTTTCATTGTTTTGTTTTTCCACCATCTGAAACCCATGTGTTTGGTTGGAATAATCATGTGGTGAACTTTTATGTATGTTACATGGCATGCCATTACTAAACCAATGATCCCAAGTGCCTTTATGGCAAGAGATCAGCAGGTCAGCAGCTTGCTTTGCCCTCTTCTCACAACTGCTCAGACTTGTTCAGGGATGGAATTGTGGCACTACAGACTCCTGCAGCTTTCTCCCTGGGCTTTTTCCACCAGAAGTCCTGGGATGGGACTGTGTTTGCCAAGGTGCTCAGCAGGGATGCTTGCAGGAGTTTAATGATGTGTGAGAGGGATGTCCGCATGCAGGTCAAGCAACAAGCACCTCTCTAGTAATGCCATAAAATTGGGCAGAAGCCACAGCAGCCTGCATGGCTCACTGCAAGAAATGCTTTCAGCTCTTTGCCATGACTGTTGTCCCTGCTGTCTTTATTTTCCTGGTTGAGAGAAGCTGGTTTTCACAGAAGAACATTTGGTATTTTTAACATCTGTTTCTGAGATGAGCCTAGAGCTCAAGAGCCGTGTTGAATGGATCAATGCTGATCTTGGGGCATCTGATAAATCTTTATTTAGGTCAGCCCTCCTTGGGGCAACCTGTGGAGAGGAGTATTTTGGATCCTGTGGCAGCTAAATAAGCCAACCCTCTCTAACTGGCCTACTTTAAGAATTTTTTTAATAGACCTGACAGCTGACAGATTATTTTTATTTTTTATTTAGCAGGTAGACAGCTCTCATACCAAATCTGTGCTTTCCTCTTACGTAGCAAGATAGCGAGTACCTGTTGCACAGTTATTCTTTTGCTGGCTTGCAGGCACGGTAAGGACATTGGAAGAACAAGGAGTGCTTTGAAATGCAGCCTTATCTCTAAATGTGGTTCTGCCTCTTTTCCAGCCTGAGTACTGCAGAAATTGAGCAGGGTTGGGGTAGGCAAATTTACTTGAAAGCATCTAATCACAGCCTCAGTCACTGGAGTACCTACTTGCTGCCCACTGTCCTGCTTTGTAGACTATGAATTCTCAAGAGTTTGAGCCAGATTTCATAGACCCGAGCATCAGACAGAAATACACTTGCTGTAAAAGACGAGGGCACCCTCTTCCTGCCTGGAACAGCCTGAGCTGGTTGAGAGCATAGAGCTGCTATTGTTCTGGCCCAGGAGATTGTGCTAAAAGCTTTGAAGCAGTGTTTGCATGTAGGTGTCAGTTTTCCAAACAGGTTTTTTTTTCCTTTTTTTTTTCCCCTTTCTTTTTCTTTTCTCTTTCTTTGTTTTAAAAAAAAAAAAAAAAAGAAAGGAAGAAAGAAAATGTAAGAAAGAACCCTGCCACCCTCACCTCCCAGCCTTTTCTTGGCATGGCATGTTTGACTTGGCAATTGCTGATTTTACAAGGTGTTGTTTAAGCTTCCTAGTTTTTGTTTGGCCTGGCTATTTAACTTCTTTTCCTGGTTAGATCAAAATCAGTGTACACTCAGTGAACTAGTGCAGGAGCTTTGCCATTACAGATAATGGAGACTCATAACATTATATTATGCAGTTCATTTTGTGGAGTATTATAGGTGATAAGTGATAAGCTACTGTGTATGTCTAGCACATTTTAAAATTCCTTCGTGAAATCAAAAGGCTGCACTATAAAATGGGTAAGAGTTTAAGGACTGTAATGCACAGTACTGCTGTTGTGTCTCAGCTCAGCTACATGGCTCCTGGGCCACTTGAGCCTAGCTTTTGAGAGTAGAGTTCATCAAAGTTTCAGTCTAGTAAGCTGTCACTCTGAAAGGTGACATCCTGCTCTGCCCTCTGCATAAATCTCAGTCAGGTGCTAGAGGACACAATGAAACTGGGTTTAATCTAGAGTTTCAGGACTAGTGCAGTTAGTGTAGGATAACCAATAATCCTCCTTTCTATGTGACTTTTCCCAGTCTGCTGACCTGCACCTGACTTATATTGTATGGGGAACAGCAATCAGGGGAAGCTCTAAACAATGAAGTTCAACCAGTGTTTGAGAAGGGCTAGGGAAGTAATTGTCTTCTGCTTCACCATGTGATAGTTTCTTGTTCCCTCTTAGCAGAGTGTAAGATCTTACCCAAAGTGGAAGTGAGGCATCTGTTTACAGATGAAGAACATGAAAATCAGTCAGAGGGGGAAGGGTAGTTTAGGAAAGAGCCTGGTATGTCATGCTTTATTACTCTTCTCCCTTTCAGAAGACAAATCTAGAGTGAATTAGAGCAAATGTTAAAAGAGTGACCTTTCTTTCTTGAGAGAGCCTGTGGGGAACATGGGGTGATTGAGCGTTGGTGGAGAGAAACTTAGCAGGTACGTGCAAGTCATAGGCCGTACAAGACAGAGTCCCCGTGGTCTGTTCAAGGACATGATATTGCTATATCCAAACATCAGAAAATAAACTTTAAATGTGTAAAAAGAGGGAAAAATAATACCCCTTTTGTCTGTGTTTTTTGGAGATTTTTATATTTGTATTGTATTTGTACTGGGCTTTTAATGTTTCACATGAAACTGTGAAACTGTTGGGTTTTTTTCCAGATGAATTATCAGGGTATTGGACAACATGATTCAAGATACTGAAGTTTTAGGAAAATGCGTTTAATAGGATAAGACACATTTCTAAAAGGATAAGAGTTGGCAGAGTGGAATGGGGCTCACTAGAGGGGATCCCTGTAGTGATCCCTTTAAGTGAGCAGGAAAGACTTGACTTCTTTCCTCTATTACTCCCTTCGATGATAGATAAATATGAATTTATTCCTGTGTTTCAAGCAGTGCAACTACAACATGAGGAAGACTCTGTGTGTTCCCATTTGCCTGCATATGAGTGTACTGGGAGAAGCAAGGAGCAGAAAAGTCAAGGAGATCACTGCTAGGAAAGGTCTAGTGTTCTTGCAGAGGTTATGCTGGCTTTCCTTAGAGCCCTTCTGACATAGGCTGCCATCAGGCACTCCTTCAGACTGCTGGAGGGGTGTCCAGAGGGCTAGGGCAATGCTGGATGAATTGTTGATGGTAGAGCAGGTGGAAGCATTATGAGCCTGGAAGGATTCACATAGAAGGTTCCACAAGGGCCACAGTTGAGTGTCTCAGGTGGTCAAGGATTTGCAGTATCTCATGGCTTGCCTTTACTGCATCTTTCTGTTGCCATATTGTGACCTCGCTCAGAAGCTGTGGTCTGTTGATTGGCCTGGTACTGCCTCATCTGAGGTGGGGGTTGGTCTTTTCTCCCAAGTAACAAGCAACAGGATGAGAGAAAATGACCTCATGTTGCACCAGGGGAGGTTTAGAGTGGATATTAGGGAAAATTTCTTCCTTGAAGGGGTTTTCAAGCATTGGAACAGGCTGCCCAGGAAGTGGTTGGAGTCACTGTCCCTGGAGATATTTAAAAGACATGTAGATGTGCCACTGAGGGACATGGTTTAACAATGGACTTGGCAGTGCTGGGTTAACAGTTCGACTTGATTATTTAGGGAACTTTTCCAAACTAAATGATTCAATGATTCTACCCTTTGGCCAAGATTTTTCCAAAATGCTTGTCAATGTTGCACTTTGCTACCTTCCCCCTGCCTCCTCCAGAAGCCCACATCACCTGGGAATGTGCATGGAGCTGCATTTGAGAGAGATAAACATCCTGCCTGGCAGCTGCCTGCTTTGTAGGAATAGCCATTAGGTTGCCTGCAGTATGTCTTTTGCTTCTTGGCCAGTGTGAATAGGTCAGGGTTGCACCTGCTGAGTTGCAGGGAAAAGAGGAGAGGTGAGGAGATCTTGTCTGGTGAAATGGCATGGGGAATCCTCTTACAGGGAACATGTAGAAAGGGGCAGAAACCACGGTGTAGGTAGGAATGCACAACCCATGAAAAGCAGGCATCAGTGCAAAATACAAAGCCATTTGGAAATATGGTAAAGAAGCTAGAAAAAAAATTAGTAACAATAATAATAAAAGAAAAAGTGAAGTAAAACCGGTGATGAGAAAAATACAACAAAATTAAGATACACTTTTTTGAAAAAAATCTGGTTATAAGGAGTTTAATGAGTTGTAAAAGCTTTTTGGGTGGGAAAAGAAATTATAATACTTCTACATACCTTTAATTCCCACATAATAGGGATAATAGTCAGCTGAGAAAGTAAAATCTGCGAAGCCTTGTTTTATGGTTAATAAATACATTTCTCTGGGATGCTGATTAAGGGTGTTCAATTAACAGCATTGGAAATGAGGCCATTTGCCACTTTCAAATTAAACCTTGTTTTTTTTTTGTTCTCAAATAAATAATTCAGTAACTTCTTATGAGCTTTAGTGAGCAAGCACTAGCTTGGCAAAGTTAAGTTCTTTATCGTCTCTTTTGATCTCTGCTAACTTGCTGTTAAAAGAGGTGTAACTTGTCCTTGAGTTGAAGCTGCTGCGTGTTGGTTGCAGCACATAAGTGTTTATTTAACTGGGACTACACTGTCTTTGCTCCAGCCAGACGAGAGGGAAAGGGGAATTCTTAGGTTACACCTTACCAAAGGAGGTGCAAAGGTTTCAGCAGGGACAGAAGATCTGGTGCTTTTTCTCTGCTGATCAAAGCACAGAGAAGGAACGTATTTTCAGCATTCACTTTCCTTGTTGTCCATGGAGCTTACTTGAGAAAGATTTGTCTACTTTAAATTATGAAAATTATACATCTGCATTTTTTAAATTACACCTTCATTAATCTGAGCAATCCTAAGCGTGCTTAAACCACAACAAAGGAGGATTTCCTTCTGTTTGTGTTTGTCTTTCCAGCCTGCACCAGGGCACGTGAAGGAAGGTTCTCTAATGAGCTGTGGTGAGACTAGGTGACAAGATAGAAAGGGGAGAACCACAAGGTGCCAGCAGCAGGGATGTTTGGCAATACAGTCCTAAAAAGAAACAGTGCATTTTGATGTGGTTTTTTTCAAGCAGCATGGAGAAAAAGAAGCAGTTAATCTAGGTGTGTACGAGCTCTGAATTTTGTATTTGATGTAGAAGAATTATTTCATCTTTAAGGGGTAGACTACAAGGAAATAAACTCAGGTGACTTTCTAGAACATGTTACTTCTTTCTGTTTTTGATAGGAAAAAGGACAGTGAGATTTCAGTGTTCCTGATGTGTCATTCACAAAATTTATGTTTATGCATGTTTCAGTTTGCATTCAGAGTACTGAGTACTTTTAGGAGGAAGAGAAGTCTCACATAATACAGGCTCAGAAACGTTCCCAGTCAATCTTCTTCATTTCTGTTTGCGTGACGTGGCACATTAGCTTCTTGGCATCTTACCTGAGTGATCTTCATACATCTTTGTGAGGTATTTGACAGTAACCATAATTTTTTTTCTCTTGACAGCTGAGTGAGGAATAAACGTTCGTCTCATTCATTATGTTAAATTTATCATTAGAAAAACTAATGTGATGTTGATGAAGATGGATATGAGATGTTTCTTCTTGTGCCTGTTTCTCTCCTAGGCATGGTGGGTGGGACTCTATAAATCCTTGCAAGAGAAAGGAAAGTAAACCCATAGCTGCTTCCTTAGTGGCAGTTCTGAATACCATGAAGCTTGCTAGTGCATGCTTAAGGGCACAGTGCCCAAAGAATCAGAAAAGGTGACACTATGCCATTTTCCCTCCTTCTGTAATTGTAGAATAGGGATGACAAAACTGTTCCAACAGAGGAATTTTGTTTCTCATGTGTGGTAGCTTTCTTGATGAACTAATAGAAGTCTAAGGAAGTAAAATGCAGCTTGTGGTTGATGTACAATAGGAAAACAAGATGCAGTCCTCAGATTATTTAGTAGTTTACAGAGTCTATAAGCAGAATATGTATTGATGAACATTTTGCAGACTTTTTTTTCTTTCTCTTTTTATTTGAAATGGTAGGAAAGGGATGAACAATGATATGTGAACCCATTTAAGAGTAAGGTCTTTACAAGAAAATATGTATGTACTTTTGTGAGGTAGCATCTAATGTTGCAGAAATGCTATTAAGTTTCAATATTGAATATGTGGTTGGTTCTGCATGATAAAAATCATGATGGTGTAGTTTGGAAGCAATGCTTCAAGCATAGCTGAAATATAAGTGAATGCTTGTAATTATTTTTCTGGGCTCCAGAGGAGTGTCTTTTCAGAATGATGAACTTTCCTAAAATTCAGCTTGAGAGAAACCAGGTCAGAGGCACGTGTAGTAAGTCAGGGAGGTTGCTTCACAGAAGAGAAGTTAGTCATGGCAATAGAGTGTATGCTGCTCAGAAAGCATCTCTTCCAGTGAAGGCCTTGCCAAGGAGCCACAGCACAAATGACAGCCCTGTGGAGCAGAAGGGAAATGATGAATTTGCCAGTGCGTAAAAAACATGGCTTGGAGAGCTGTGGGAGGCCAACTGCAAGAGTCACGTTATGAGTGTGAGACTTAACAGGCCTGAACATTGCTTATGCTTAAAAGTTTCGATGTAAGAGAAATATGGATCTGTGTTTCTAACAAATGGAAGATACTACAGATTTCTGGAGATTGTTTTTTTCTCCAGAATATAGGGGAAGTTTTATACATAAAAGTTGTATAACTCTGTGTGTTAGATATCAACTAGATATCTTTAAGTACCCGCCTAAGAAGGAAAAGAAAAAACCTCTTGTTGTCTTCATGTAAGAGTGACTAGATGGGGGTTTATGTACTAGCTGGGGTCACCCGACCACAAGGCAGAAGGTTAAGCAGAAAGAAATAGATATAACATGTTTATAAGAGCCAACTCCTTTCAAGATAATTTTCTTGTTACAAGCAGCACCTCCAGCAAACCCACTTGGGTGCACCAGGGATAGGCACTGTGCATGGAGGCAGCCTGGAGCAGAAACTTGGGGGTGATAGTGACCACAAATGCAGCTGTTCTTCAGAGGTCCTGCCACCAACAAGGGTGTAAGGACACAGCAAACCTTGAGACCCGCTTCAGAAACTCTTCCTTTTCTGCCTGAGTTTGGTTCTGCCAAGTTGTATGTGCCCCAGCCAGTGCTGGGGATTGTGGTTTCCAAGTCTTGTTTTCATGGTTTCTGGCTCTTGTTTTCATGGTTTCTGACTCTTGTTTTTATTGCAAAGTTGTGATATCATGTGCTCTCAAAGAAGAGCTAGCAATGAACTGCATGCATTAATGTCCTCTGTTTGCTTTGATAGAGTACACTTGTCAAGTGCCAATGTTTGAGGTCTTTTTCAGCTCAGGAAAAGACTTCACCTTCAGATTTGAATGTCGTCCTGCCTAAGGGAAGTGTTTGACACATTGTTTCTTCTTGGTTAAGCAGCAGGCAGACACTATCTTGTTCAGTTTACCTCTGACTAGACAATTTAATCCTACCCAAAAATCATTAACATTTCTACAAGTTTGTTGAGGGCAGTAAAATAACATTTTAATTAATGCTCTTTCTGTCCTTCTGAGGAGCAGAAGATTTGGAAAGATTTGAATGAAGGTGAACAACCGAGAAGGCCCTTTTTATGGGATGTGCTGTCCCTGGGGTAGGAAAACCTCCAGGACTTTGGGCTAACCTATTGCTCCTAGGCAGGCCTTGTGCCTTCAGAGCTGTGGGATACAGACAAAAGGAAAACCTCCTGACTTTGATCTGCAGTACAGCTAAAGTTAATTTTGGTCTCCTATTCACATATTGCTAAGGAAATTACTGTCACTACACTCCGTGTTCAGATTGTGTAAAGCAGTTTTCAACTCTGGCCCTTTTCTGGGTTTAGGGGCAATTTCAGAGTGACTGGCACACACAAAGATCTTCAGTTGACATAAGTGTGAGGATGTTGAGGTGTTGGGCATCCTAGCATGTCTCTCCTGGGCAGTTGAGAGATGATACAACAACAGGCTGCAGTCTAATGCATGATTGAAAAGCCTTTTAATGGGACACAGCAGTGTAGTTGCAGGGGGAGAGAGAGAGAGATTGAAATATGTGAATCTCCTAGGGGATTTTGAACAATATCTCAGTTTGGTTTTGCACGCTTGTCTGGATATATGCAAATGACAGCTTCAAAATACTTGCAGTGCATGTTTCTCTCTATTGCCAAAACATCTGATGCTGCAGTAGATTCCACAGTCATAAAGCTAAATCCTACATTAACTTTAGACTATAAGAAGCTGAAATCATTAACTCCTTCCAGAGGACAATGTTGGAGGCAAAGGGAAAACAATTATATGATAATAATTTTCACTCTGTTCACTGTCTCCAGCTCTTCATCAATCTTTTGGATGTTTTCTGGTGGGAGGAGGTGGATGTGTCAATTCTTTTACTGTGAAGCATTTTGGTTCATTGGGATGGAGCTTTCACAAAAGTGATTTTTTAAATAAATATATCTGAAATTGTTAAATAAAAATGTCTTAAAGAATGTTCCTGTTTTTAGCTTGAGCCTTCAAACATAGACATATTCTGAAACAGGTGTATTAGGCCATAAATTAGACTTTCTCAAAACATTATACTTTTTCCTGGAATGGTTCTGACCTTTTGTTTTTCCTTGTCCAGATTTTAAGCACTTTCTCAGAAGCCTGATACCAACTGAACCTTTGCAAAGAAATACTTGAAAGACATCAGATGTTTCTCTCTTCTCATTTTTAGTAGTGTGCCTAAACTACTGTGGTTAAAACTTCTCTAACAAAATCTGCTTAGGGAAAAACACAACTTAACAAAATTTTAAAAGTAGCTGAAAACAGTGTTTAAAAATGGAAAGTGCCTGACAACCCAACTGTAGATGGCACTAGCTACTTCTGTGGCACGTAGCATGCTTTTTATGGACCATCTACTTAAAAGAAGTCGTCTAGATAAATGTAGGATCCTTTGGAGGCTTTATGGATTGCATATCTGCAGTTGTGCCTTTGCTTGCAAGCATCAATATATCCAAACTGAATCCAAACTGAAATGATAACACTACACCCTTTTCCCCTTTTCATCTGCCTCCAGTCTCCTTCACTGGTAGTAGCTACCTAGAGTTACTGCATCAATTTTTATTGATGCAGTACTGAAGACTAAAAAATCTTCCTTCTGCTGGCCATATCCAGTTGATTTTTCCAGTACTGATAATCCAACAACAAATGCTACAATCATGTTGATACCTGTTCTTCTGTTGGAATACAATTCTTTCCTTTTGTGTTTCTTACCCCAGTGAGGAAGCAGTATTTCACTGGGATTAGGGTATCCCTGTCCTTAAAAGACATGAAGTGTATGCCCTCTATTAACTAATGGCAAAAGAGTTCTGTGCTTAATGAAGGATATTGTAAAGAGTTCTGCAAACATTGGGATTAAACTTGAGTGCCTTCATTAGAAGTAAACAGATTCAAACAGTCAAAAAGATTATTTTATTGAAGAACCTTTCGGTTGCAGAGATTTTACACATACAATATAATTCCAAGCACACAGAGTTCAGGAGAAAGATGAAGGGGAGGAAGAGTGAAGATTTCATTACCAAAGCAACAGTTTTGTGAGCTGTAGGGACTAGCTGCAAACACAGTGGCCAGTGGTGAGCTGAATATTTTTTGAACTGTGCTTAACTGGTGCTTTTTAAATTTGACTATGTCTTTTTTAAGTGAGTGGGCATGACCCAGAAAGTCATTGTATGTGTTTAAAAATTCACAGCACATCATGTTGCTGGATATTAGGTTTGATGGAGAAAAATTAATTCACGGCAATGCCTGTGGTGGGGTGAGGAACACTAGTATGCAAACTATTATGATCATACATTAGGAGGCAAAGAAGAAATGGCCTCAAGTTGTACCAGGGGAGGCTTAGAGTGGATATCAAGAAAAATTTCTTCATGGAAAGGGTTAATAAGCATTGGAACAGGCTGCCCAGGGAAGTGGTGGAGTCACCATCACTGGAGGTATTTAAAAGACGCACATATGTGGCACTGAGGGACATGGTTTTAACAGTGGACTTGGAAGTGCTGGATTAATGGTTAGAGTCAATGAGCTTAGAGGACTTTTCCAAACTAAATCATTCTGTGATTATGAAAGTAAAATTAAAAAGTTAGAGATTTTAACAAGTGTTGCATAACGATTTTTTTCTTAATTTCAAAAAAAAAAAAATTAGTTCCTACCTTTTGAAAACCAATGCTATTTGTATTGTTACCTGTTAAAAGTGATTCTATTTCATTAATTTTTAAACTACCTCCATACCCAGCATAATTCAGAACTACTGTACCTTTAAAATATGAATGTGAGATGCAAGAATTACAGACTATAGAGGGTGTTGACATTAATTACAGATTAAGGACTTGTTGAAGATCTTAGCAGATTTTTCTTCTACTATCTGTATTGTAGTTTGCGGTTCGGATTGGGAGGAGGACTGACAAGGTTATGCTTGTGTAATTTTCCTCCAGTTGTGCATTCAGAAACAATGTTTAAAAAATATGGAAAGAGATTTGAATTCTCATTTTCTGAATTGCAGACACAGCAGGCTAATGCAGCTGTAGAGATGTGGTCAAGAGAGTTTATGTTATGAAAAAGTTATTTCTAAGTAATTACAAACAAACTCATGGCCCTTGGGATAATATAAAACTATTACTCATAGAACAGTTGTTTTGTTACCACTAAAATATTTAACTTCTTCATGCAAATTCAAGGTCAGCAACTGCTTCCCAAGTCCAGAGCAGCAATTCTGCCATAGCAGCCACTGTACTTGAGAGAAACAAATGGCTCAGACTGTGTCCTAATGACTTCCTTTCCCTAATGTACAAGCAGCAAATACCAACTAACGTGAATTTTAAAAGTTAACTTATTTTCTGTTTTTATAATTACCTTCTAAAATACAGAGGGAACTTAGAAGGTGAAAATAAATCTATAAATCTTTCTATTCATGAATGTGACACTGTTCATTACTGGTTCTTCCTGGTAAGTGTGTTACAGATTTAGTGTGAAGCTTTGGCTTCGCTCTGCTGGGCATTAGACACCTGGAGAGGGACAGTCAGCCAGGTGAAATGTTGAACAGCAAGAGTAGAGTGCTTTAGTTAAGTGTCATTCCTTGCATTGAGTGGGGACCCTGAACCCAGCCATCAGAGAGCCAAGAGAGTGTTAGATGCTCCTCTGTGCTTTTGTGGCCTCTAAGAGAGCAGGCTGAGGGGGCTTGGCTTTGGACCTTGCTTATGAAAGTGCTTCAGTTTGCAGTCATGAGGTCATCTTCCTGCTCCAGAGGTCATGGATGTATTTTACTCAGTAAATTTGATTTTGATATGAAGTGTACTTGATGTTGAGATGAAGAAGACCAAAGCCCAGGTCTGTGCCCAGATGGAATGTATTTGTGAAGGGGTTTAGAGTTTGATATTCATTAACTCCTGACTCATACTGCCCATTAACATAAGGTAGGTGTGCTGATTTAAAAGTAAACTGGCAGGAGAGATGAACCCAACTCAAGAGAGATTACAAGTCAGGGTTACAATTTACTAAAAAGATTAAAATAAATACAGTGATGCAGAGAAAACTGGTTTTAACCCACAAAGACAGATGTATAACCCAGCCCCCTGGGACAAGAACAGAACAGTGTTCATTGGCCCCTGTGCTGAGCACCATGTAGTCCCTCTGGGTGCAAAGTAAAAGAAAAGGAAAACTTGTTGGTCTGATCCTCCTCTGGATCCAATAAGTGGTACCAGAAGTCCCAAAACCCCAAGATTTTATATGCTCAGCTTCAGGTGGGAATGCCCAGTACCTCCCCCAGAGCAGGGAGTTTTGCAGTGGGTGATTTAACTCTGTGAGTCATGGCATATTTTTGGAATCTTCAATGGTGTATATTGTTGCAGCCTATTATGCCAGTCTAGCCAGTCTGCTATGGCCCATAGCAGAGATGACCCCTCAGGCTGGTTGTGAAGGTGCTAATACCTCCTGAGAGGGGAGTTATCATATCTGAGTCATTGGTATGAAGGCAAAGAAACACTCTCCTGCCTCATAGGGTTCTTTAACACCCAGCTTGTATCCTGAGGTGTCTGGGCAGCTGCTGAAAAATGACCCATTTATTGACAGTCCATCAGAAATGGCATAGAGGGTGTAGGATACGCAGTTTTGGTTATACCTACATAGTGATAAACTAGTCCCAGCACCTGTAACTAGGACAGTAGGATAAAGGTGGAAGAAGCTGAAGAGTTTGGGTACTACTTGACAACTGTAAAAAACAAAACAAGTGTAAAACAAGGACTTATTCTTTTACTACTGACCCACTGAAGTGTTGTCTTTTATGTAACCCAGTTTTAAAAGAATTTTCTAATGCTCTTAGTTTATCAAAGCTGCCTGAAATATCTTTCTCAGATTTTCCTTTTGGAGTATATAAGAACTTGTTCCCATGCTTGGTGTCAGTAGCTGATCTTCTCTTTTTATTTAGGCAAATATTCTCTTTGGGAAGTAATGGGATGCTTGCTTACCCACTGTAATATGAGTCCAAAGTACCTTCAAACTCATCATATATAATTTGAGTGCAAAGCCTACAGAGTGGCAGCTGCATTGCATGAAATTCAAAACAAGTTGAATTGTTTGTCACAGGAGAGATTGAGCGGTTTGGAGGTTTGATCTTCCCATCAAGGATCTAATCAAATGTTGAAGCACTTTTTGCTCTCTAAGGAATGCAGGGCTTGCTGCTGCTAGTGGAGCAGAGAACACAGCTTGTTTTTATTGGGGTTTTTTCCCCCCCTTGTAGCTGTAACTTTGTTCAAGGTGTCAAGTTGGTGGTAAGGTCTTACTGTGTCCTTATGTTGTAACCCAGGAAGAGATTCCTGCTTCTCTGTTGTGTCATGTCAAAAGTAGCAGATGGTATAAAGAGACAGAGCACTCAAAGCTGGAAAAATATCAGCTAAGTGTGAAGGGATGAGACTAGAGAGCCACAGCAGCTGTGGAAGTACTGTGAAAGGAGTCCTTCACTGACCCACCATTTGTGCTTGAAACTTGTGCCTGCCCACATCTTCAAAAACATATGAGAATTCTCAGTCATCCTCATTACCTCTACCAAATAATTGTGTTTGATCCCACCTTGAAGGTTAAACAAATTGCTCTCAGGAGTCTGCTGGAAATAATAGAAATTAATTTTATAATTATAACAAACAATTATTTTTAATACTACCGCAGTACATTGGTCTCGTTTGAGTGCAGAGACATTAGAGGTGAGTTGTCTTGTAAAAACAGAGGTGAAGAAGCAAGCCTGAACCTTGAGAAGTACTGAAGCTTTTAAAATTAACAGGAGTTTTACTAGTCTATTAGTAACAGGATAAAGTCCCTGATTTTTCTCATATATTGGCTTAAAGAGTTTTTCTTAATCGGTCCGTTGACATTTGCTTAGAAATGACCAGCCTCTAGAGGAGGAAGAACTGTGGCTGGCAATGAATCAGGACAAAAAGGAGGAAGAAGACCTCAAAGCAGCTGAAAAACAAAAAACATTGTGGCCAAGACAACAGACTGAGTGAGAGCTTGTGAGCAACGCGAGGGCTGTGGTCAAAACTCGTAGCTGCTTCCTGCTCAAAAGCAGCAACAGCAACAGTAGATTTCAAGAAGTCTCACTTGAAAGTTGGGTGTTTAAATTAGCCATCTACACTCTTCCATTTTTAGGCATCTAGTGCTTTTGTGTGCGACGTTTTGGACTCCTTCACACTTTGCTGCTTTGAATTGTCAACCTAAGCATTTAGAAATCATGAATCAGCCTTCCTCTGCCCCCAGTGGCTTAGAAACCATGAGATTTTAAGAAGTAACAGATGTTTTTTTCTTTTTATTTGCCTTCTGGTCTTTGAGCTTGCAGAATTCATATTTTAAGAGTGTTTCACCTTGAACCTCAGGCTAACACTTTATTTATTCACTCTTCAAATGTAAAACAGATTCTCCCATCAGCCTCAGTAATGGGGGCTTAAAGGAGGAAAATTCCATGTTCTGGACAGAATCATGAGTTGTCATTGCTTGATTCCTTTAAGTTGTCTTAGGGAATATAGGATGGGACTTAATTTTCTGGGTTACTGAGAATGATCCTATCTTATTACATATTATTATATTATTATATATTATATTCTATAATCCCATCTGAAATTTGTTTTGGCTACATTTAAAGTACATTTAATTTAAGTATGTTTAGTACTTACATTTGCTACTCTGTATATTCCTTGTGGAAAACTCTTCCAGAAGCTCATTAATCAAACAGTTAAAAATTTCTTGAAATTTCTGTTCCAAAAATACTAATGGCCAGGTTAATACCCCTTTGTTCTTGTGTTAACATCATGCTTCAACGGATGAGGGTGTACAACGTTGAGTTTTATTTCTACTTTTGCTTGCTTTCCTGACATTTAGCTTTTGTTCAGGTGTGGTCAACATCATCTTCATCATTGCAAACTATGAGAAAAATTGCACTAAATCAGTATAACCTCCAATTACTTCAATCTTATAAACCATCCTCAGTACACAATGGCCTGTCATAGTGTTCAAATGTTTACTCAGTTACAGTAGAAGTAGCATAGTCTAGAACAAGATAAGTTTATGCTGTCCTTAGGAAACAGTGTAATCAAAAGTATGCATATGCTTCTGATCAACAGTTCATTCTAGAGATTAAGTAGAAGTTAATATGTGAAGTGATTTAAGGGCAGTATGAGAATATAGTGGGGAAGGTATGCTCCCAGGTGCTGTAGTCTGCCTTAGTGTCATGTAACTAGTGTAGCTGGTGATGTATGGAAATGTATAGTGGAAATGATGTAAAGATTCAGGCAGAATGGGCGATCTCTGGAGATTGTTCCAGCTAATCATTGCAGATTATGTTACCTCACATTTCAGTCTTACTTTGAGAACACACTTTTCAAACTTGAATACTAAGAATAAGAAAATTAGGCTGACATTTCAAGGCTTTTAGTGGCAATTTAAGTGCTGATTGAACTGAAGACATGGACCTCAATTGCCTGAAAGATTTAGTTTTAAATTTGTCGGTGTCCAGGGCTTGTTTGAGGTACTTAAAGCAATGTCTGTGAACATATGGGACATTGTGTCAGATCCTTTGCAATTAGGGTTCTGATGGATTAGCTCTATGGAAGCTTCTATCTTTATCTCAGACTTTCCCCTGTGTGTCTCAAATTCTGGGTCAAGGAAGGTGAAAAGTGAGATGCCTGAAAGCAAGATACCTTTCCCATGGCTATTTGTTCTCTTTTAATAAATAATATTTTTATAATCTATTTCTTAAAGGATCGTGGTTGCTAGTCCTTGCACAAGTAAAATGTATATGGGGACACATCAGAAATTAAGTAAGTAACTTCTGGAAAGAGTTTTGAGGTAAAACCCTTAAGGTGGTTGATGTATGGGGGCAAACTTTGCCCAGCTTGAGTGGTAAGCACAAATATGTGCAGCCTTCGGGGCACCCATGTTTTGGAAGGGCAGTAGCTGGGGCAGCTGAGGAGGCAGCAGCCACTGTAGATTAGCCTTCCAGTTATGGACAAAGTGACCCTTGCCTTTGTGACCAGAAACAATGTGTTTAAAAAACCACCATGTAGTAACCAGAAAAATAATTACAAAGTTTTTTAAAATAAGGGAGAAAAAGAGAAAGAGAGAAAAAGCATGCTGCTGAGAGTGAGAAACTCCCTATTTGGTGAAAACTGTAGTCACTTTCAGATATTTTGGTTCTCTTAGCTGGGAGACATTCCTAAGACATTTAGAATTTTTTGTTCAAGGTGTGTGGTTGTAAGGGACCAAAGTCTGTAGTTCTAGGGTTTTCTAGTGTGAAAAGTGAAACTCCTCAGAAATGTAAAGCAGAATAGTAAGAACTGAAGTAAGTATTGAGCACAAAATTTTGGGTGAAATTTTCCATTGATCTTTATATAGGTGACTGATGGTTTGAATTTGTAATACTTGGTGTTGTAGCAGTGGCTTGTGATTCTCTATGAATAGTCCCCATTATTTTCACATGAAAATCATCACAAGAAGTAGTTTATCTTGTATGCAGAGTATTACATTGATTGCTCTAACTGCAGGATCCAAGTCTTCAGTTTATGACACCTATTGAAAACTTAGTGACTGATATTTTTATTTTCAAAACATTGTTCCTGGTATGCTAGCATGCGACTGTGTTATTACATATTAGAGTGTTATTTATATGACTATTTAGAGGTTAGAGGTGTGATTTTGTTAAATACATACTGCTGTAGGTTATGTCAAGGCTGGGTTTTTTATCAGCTTTGAGCAGCTTCAGATATTCTCAAGAAAGCAAAACCTTGTTTTGTTTGCTTTTTATTTATCTTTTTATGGTATATGAACTTCTGTGATGTTTGGAGCTGTGATTTACGTGTAGTATTTCAAGCCTATTGTGAATACTTTAGAGGTCACTCCTGGCCCTGCGTAGGATACTTTCGTAATAGTGATTACACAAAACATCTTAAATATAATCACAAAACCAGATTTCACAAACCACTTAGCAGCAACATAAGAGATTACTGTATGTTTCATGCTGGATTTCGGTTAGCTTTCTTTTTCTTTTTTTTTTTTTTTTTTTATGAGAGTGGCTGTTAAGTACAGTATACTACTACTAGAAATAACAGTAACAGTAAGCAGATTTTTGCCTTTGGTAAATGCGGTTATTAAAACAGGGCTATAAATTGCTCCTTGTATAACTGCCTACATGGTATGTGCCATGGGATATTTTCAGTCTATTACACTAAGTGGTGAAGGAAAAAAAACATGCATACAAGTATTTTCAATATGACTGTACAAATATATAGCTATATAATGGTTTTTAGAAGTTGTATTTTTCCAAATCACTTACTGATCTCTCAGTGTGATGGTACTAGAACCAGAAACTGAGTATATTGGTTACTGAACTGTTACTTTCAATTCATAAAACCAGTTTTTCACAACTAGAAAACTATGGCTACTAGACAGACATTTTGTTCCCATTATATGGCATCTATTTTAAGACCTTGAGCAGCAGCCTACACATGAAGTGCCTTATTTATGTTTTTCCTATTTAAGTTTCTTTGTTGCTTTTGAAGACCTTTGCTGAGTAATTTTCTTCTAGCAGAATTTTCAACTGTAAAAAATACTGTGAGAAATTCCAGCTGGTTGACCTTGCAATCTGCTCAGTTCCTGAGAAGCATATCCACGTGTCTCCAGAGCCAGGTAGTCACTCAGCACAGGTTCTCAGCACCTTATAGGGTGGTTCTACTAAGCTAAAATTTGATCCTTATTCAGTAGGCTGCTGTTGGAGTCTGAATCTCCTTAAAGCCATCAATTGAAGTCTCAAAGAAGATGGAAGTCCGTCTTTTCATAGAATGATAGAAACATTTAGGCTGGAAAAGTCAACCATTAACCGAGCATTACCAAGTCCACCACTAAACCATGTCCCTAAGCATCTGCATGTCTTTTAAATACTTCCAGGGATGGTTACTCAACCACTTCCCTGAGCAGCCAGTTCCAGTGCTTGACAATCAAGTGAAGAAATTTTTCCTTGTATCCAACAGCTTGGACTGTTGTGACTCAAGTGCAGGACTCGTCACTTGGCCTTGTTGAACCTTATGCCAGTGGCCTTGGCCCATCAATCCAGCCTGTCCAGATCCCTTTGCAGAGCCTTCCTACCTTCCAGCAGATCAACATTCCCACCCAACTTCGTGTCATCTGCGAACTGACTAAGGGTGTGCTTGATCCCCTTGTCCAGGTCATCAGGAAAGATATCAAACAGGACTGACCCAAATACTGAGCCCTGAGGAGCACCACATGTAACTGGCCTCCAACTGCATGTAACTCCATTTACCACCACTCTCTGGGCTTGGCCATCCAGGCAGATTTTACCCAGCAAAGAGTTCACCCGTCCAAGCCATGAGCAGCCAGTTTCTCCAGGAGAATGCTGTGGGTAGTGGTGTTTGATCACAACAGTGCTACTGAATATTGTGTTGAGTCTTGAGTTTCTCTTTATCAATGCTCAGTGTTTATGTTTAGGTAACAATCTGCTGGAACTCTTTTAACCTACTGGAACTCTTTCAGTATAGGCCTCAACATTATATTGAATGGAATTGGTTACTTTTGTTGTGAGAAAACATGGGAGTTACAATGAGAACTAGAAGCAGAAGTTAGTGTTGGGCAATGCATTTAAAAAAAGGAGGAGTTTTCTACTACTCATAGCCTGTGCTGTAACTCAGCTTTGGGGACCTGTCCTTCTTGTTATATGTTCTCAGTGCTACTCTTTATTTCTGCTTTGTCTGCTGTTGTCTTCTTCAGGCCTTTCAAGACCATTATCTTGCTTAAAACAAGTTCATGGCTTTATAAGAATGTTTCTTTCTTCTATTTGCTCCTCTACCCCCAAAAGAAAATACCGTGTATATCGTGTCTCAGGCATGTGGAAAAGTTGCAAGCAAAAAGTGAACCACACCATACAGTCTCTAGCTGTAGAGGAAGATTATCTCACCTCTTTTTAGTTGTTTGAACATCAGATTCACTGGGAGTAGGAAAGGATCTCCCAGTTGTTGCTAGAATGAGAGTTGTCCCAGTGGACAATTCACCCCTAATGTGTGATGCATCTGTCTCCAAATGGGATGAATTTACTCTCATGATACTTCTCTCTTGTCCAACTGTAGAAGAACAAGCCAGACAATGAGTTTAGACTAAACACATAACTTCTAGACAGCCAAAGTTGAGTGAGTTGAATTTTACTGTGGCCACTGATGCAGCTGTGAGAATGCTCTACATGAGCCCACTGCTCACGCTCCAGCTCAGTGAAATCCATTGCTTTTAATGCATTTGTTACCTTAGTTAAAAGCATATTTAGGGACATTTGGGGACACCACTGCCAGCATTTATGAAGAGTGAAATGGATTTTAATAGAGTCATCTCCTGATCATACTTATTGGGAGTGGACAAGCACTGGTCATGCTTTTGCTGAAGTGCAGTTGATGGGGGAAGTTCAAGGCTCCACTGCTTTGAGGATGAATGGCTTTTTGTACATCAGCAAATACGTGATCTGTGAAATTTTTATGTTCAGTATTGAATTCATATGTGATGTCTGAGAAATGACCTCAACAGATCTTGTGGTTTCTCAGGCTTTTAAAATTACTCACTATAATGCTAACCCTAATTATAAATCTCCAGCAAGGGCACATATGCAGATATATTCAGCATCACTCAAAAATAAATGTAAACCATTCCTTAAATATTTGATTTAATGTCAAATATTTCAGGATATCCTGAAATAGCTGGTGGTGAGAGCTGTTAATGGATATGAATTACATTTTTTTTTATTGGGAAATTTTATTTTTTTAGTAGTTTGGTAATTTGAATTCTGTTTCGGGAGACTGTTTAAAATATGTTGATTACGTCAGCTAATATGTGTTGATACCTTTTGTGTAAGCACTTATTTGTTTCCTAACAGCACAATAGACAAAATACTTCATGAATGTTAATGATAACAAGAAATAAGCATACCATCGTGTTAAAGATCGTGTAATCCAGAGGGAGAAGCAAAGTAGCAATGACATGAAGAACAATTTCATCTGTTCAGTTTTACCTGGCCTGAGTGTTTCTCTAAAAGTACCCTTTCTTTTCACTTGCCATAATGGAATTCCAGGGCAGTTGGATGCTTAATTGCTGTTAAAAATGGATGAATCTCAACCCAAGCAAGGCTCTGAGAATCATGGAGGAAAATATCTATCCTAGTAAAGAACATGAAATTCTGTCTCCTGGTTATCATGTAACTGGAGGTGAAGAACATCCTGTTTCAGTGCTGGGAAATCATGTAACTTTATATGCAAGAAGGAAGTGTGTGCCCTCGGAATTAATGGTTTCTGACGGTGATGAGCATAACTCACCTTTTCCCGGCCTTAATTGCTCACAGTGTGCTTACAGTTGTGATACACTGGATGGAAGGAATTACCTGGGAGGGGATTGAATTCTTGTTTTGGTTCACATCCTTGTTTTCAGCCCTTTTCCGTTTCCCTATAGGCTACAGAGAGAAAGCAGGGGCAGCTTATGGCTGTAGGCACATGCCAGTATGTGGGAGCAACAGGAGATATTGTCTGCTGGCATTTGTGCTTTCTTAACAGTAAGTACTAGTCCTTTCCAAAGCAAAGACTCTGTCCAAGTATGATGGCCCCACAATGAGAGGCACACACTAAACCTGCTATTGGTCTAACTTCTATATCATACTGTCACTTGAGTAAATTGCACTTTGTTCTTGGAGCAAATTGTGCTGTAACTACTTGTAGCACATACTAATTACTTTGTAAGATTTTTCGTACCAGCAGAGGTGATGAGGTGTAAATTCCAGTTAAAACAGGTCACTGTATTTGCTAGTCTTTGCACTTCTCAATATGGTTCTAGACCTGGTATTTTACTTCAAACATGAAGACTTTTTTCTTTCTTTGTGTTCTCTGGATGGCTAAAAGCAGAACTGCAGCACCTTATTTGGTCAACAGATCTTACCTGGGGCATGATGGCCAACCTCCTCAGTTCCCCCCATTGTGTGCTCTGCAGGAGTCTCCCACTGGGACTCTACTCAGAAGGTGCTGCCTTTGCTTAGTTTGCATGAACCTGCTGAGGAGTGTTGATGATTCGGTAAGAATTAAAAAGCCAGAAGGACACCAGTGACATGAAGCTCCATGTATCTTTCTCATCCTGTGAAGCCTTTACCATTCTCCTGGCCAAGAGCTTGTTCAGTGTTTGAGAGTAGACAGGATGCCTCAAGCTGTTTGGTAGCAACAATTTAAGAAATATTTACAGTCTAAAAAAGGAAAAGCTGATAATATTGGCTCGTTAGTGCCATATCAGGGTTATGGCTCTCCCTGGTTTAGTCACGTGATGTTCTTTGTCAAGCATTAGGAGACATTGTGATTAAAAATCAGTAAAAGGTCAGTACAAGAAGTATGTAAGCAGTAATAATGGTTCAATGCCATTGTGGTCTTCTCTATCTAGAAGTTCTTTCCCTAAGGAGATTTATTCTGTCTGACAGGGTAGTCTGACTTACTTAAGTAAATTATGATGAACAAAGATAATTTCTGAAGCTGATAGCAAGACAGTGTTTTGGTGGAGATTGCTAAAGTATGTGTATATGTTCAAATTTCACTTGAGGACTGGTGACAACATGAACCTAAACATTATATAAATAGGCAAAAATGAAGTATAATTTGTAAGTTTCATACTAGGCATCTCAGTAATAATCACTTGTAGCACAGTTGAGGGACGCGATTGTCCCACTCTACTCTGCACTGGTGCAGCCACACATTAAGTCTTATGTGCAGTTTTGGGCTGCTATATAAGAAAGATATAAGGCTATTAGAGAGTGTCCAGAGGACACTGGAGTGTCTCCTCCAGTAGAGGAGAAGCTGTAACAGGAGCAGCTGAAGTCACTTGGCTTGTTTAGCCTAGAGAAGAGGACACTGAGGGGAGACCTCATAGTGATCAACGCCTTCCTCATGAGGGGAAGCAGAGGGGCAGACACTGATCTCTCTGGTGATGGGGCAGCATGAAGTTGTATTAGGGAAGGTTTAGGTTGGATATTAGGAAGAGGTTCTTCACTGAGAGGGCGGTTGGGCACTGGAACAGGCTTCCCAGGGAAGTGCTCACAGCACCAAGACTGTCTGAGTTCAAGAAGTGTTTGGACAATGCTCTCAGGCACATGGTGTGACTCTTGGGGATGGTTCTGTGAAGGGCCAGGAGTTGGTCTTCAGTGATCCTTGAGGGTCCTTCCAACTCAGGATATTCTCTTATTCTATTATTCATTTATGTTTTTATATCATAAATAAAATATATTGCTCTTGCATAGCCCAGGAATCTGTAAATTACCTGGATATTAACATTAAACAAAGCATATATGCAAATGTAAATTTAAAATTAGATGCATGCTATTTTTAAGTACATAAAAACTTGATTTTCAGCATTAGAGAAAAAAACCACAAATTAGATAAAATCAATTCCTTTTGCAGTTATACACATTATCCTCAAGGTTAAATGAATTAAAACTCTCTTTCTGGAGGAATTCAACCCAAGACTGAAAATGTGGTCAAAAAAGTCGCATTGTGTTAGCCTGATGTTTGACTTTTGATAGCACATCCCCAAAGACTTCTCTTTGACGTACCTTGAACAGAAAACACTTGTTTCCCACGAAGCCTGTTGTTGCTGATAAAGCTCATTTATATCAAAGTGGTATCTAATATGACACTGCTGTATTCTGGCTTTAAGAAAAAAACAGTTGAGTAGCTCATTTGCCTTTGTAAACCTGCTGTGCCTAAAGATGTATTTTAGCTATTCTGTCCAAAGCCCAGATCACACTAAGTCTGTACAACACATGTTTTTAAACAGAGCATGAAAGAAAACATTATTGCACGTTAAAACAGAATAGAAGCCATAAAAGTTGTGTTTCAGAGACTATGTTAATGTACTCATGATAGTACCATGGTGATGCTTTCCTTTGATATTTGAGAGCTCTATCTGAGTGACAGAAAGCAGATCTCTTAGGAATCTCCTAAGCTTGAACATTTTGTATGGTTAAGTGAGAAATGAAGCAGAAGGGTGTAAGTTATTGTCTCTGAAGTATTTCACATTAACTGCAGGCGCAGGCAATTCTGTAAGGTACACACACATATATATGCACACACACATGCAGAAGCGGTGGGAAATTGAATGAAAGTTGAATATCCCATGTTCAACATAGGTAAGAGTAAAACCTTGCTCATAGTCATGAGGAAGCACTCTGGAGATTAAAGAAAGGCTTTTTGCCCAGCTCAGGCCACATGCTGTTAACAGACAATGTCCAGCTAAGAAATCCCGCTGGCCTTTCTTCCCTCTTCACCTTCTCTTGCCCCACAGATATAAGTACAAATCCCTTCTTTCTCTGCTTTGCCACAAACGTATAAGCAGATCTCTGTTCTGTCTGTGCTACTTTGCCAGTTTGATGCTGGGTTCAACATACAGGTCGGTCCCAGCAGCTTTGGATTTTGACGTGACTGGAGGCAAAGCCACTGTTTCTGCAATGTACAACAGCACCACTCCATTTGTGCTCCCCTATGATGGCTATAGTTATGTGTTGTTTGCTAACGTAACCATTCATTACATTGCTACAATCCAGAGACCGGTTCGTCTTTCAGAGACCTGAGATGACTCATGGATGGATTTTTTAAAGTGTCTGCTGTGTGAGGAGACAGGAGCAGAAAAACTCCTAAGGATCTTTCTGAAAACTGTAGGATTGTATTAAGAAGGGAGGTAGTTATTTTTTAACTTTCCTTGATAATGTGACTTGACTACATCATTACAAGGTGCCTCTGAAATCTGCTGTGAGAAGCAGCCATTATTGTAACACTTATTACACAAATTCCCCTAACTCTTCTTTCCACTCTAGTTTGTGTCCCACGAAAGGTAGCACTTTTCAGTGATGCACAAAACACAGAGCTTGTACCTTCCCTTTGCAAATTCCCTGAGAGTATGGACAGTTTCATTATTTCTCCTGTGTTTAAAAGACAGATCAGACTCCCAGTATATTCAATTTGAAGGTCTTTTGAGGCTGCTTAGAGAAATGTTGAATACATTTCCTGTACATCCATTTGTCAAGTTGGTAACAGATCTTGCATAACCAGACAAGAAACTCTTGTGTATCGGAATCTTGAGTGTTAAAGAAACTACTGAAATCTTCTGCCTTTCAGGTAATTAAAGAAGAGATCGTTTTTGAAACTTATGTTTTGCACTTGGAAGTTTTGCTTCCATGGACACATTTTGTTGGTATGAATTTTGCTTGTTAAGAATGAACTCAGGACCATCTCTGTTTTGGTTTCACCATAAATACAGAATTGCTCCGTGTCCAGTCTAGAGAAATTGTAAGATGCTGCAGCCAAGCTTTTCTTTAGACAGTCCACATCAGTTTTGCAAGACAGGCTGATAGAAGGTGGATCCTACAGAAACTCTTAATTTACACTGCGTGCAAGGTTGCCTTCCTTACCCTGCCTTGTGTTTTGGCTGTCAGAACATTAGATTCAAACAGAGCAGTGACCTGGCTGAAAGCAAGAGTTAGGGTGTAACAGCCTGAAGGCTTCATCTACGGATGTCCTTCCTGAAAAGTTCTGTTTCCTATTGTTAAACTGTGCTTTCCTTCCCCTGATAAAGTAATAAGTAAAGTATGTACAATCCTGGATGGCGTGAGCTCTTGCTGAGATTGATAGCAATGTCGAGAGTGATGCAGAAGCTTTTTCCTGTTGCATTTGCTTTTACTTTAGATTTAGGATTTAATATTTTGCCTGAACATTTCTCATTTTTTGTTGGGGTTTGTTGTGGAGTTTTTCCAGGTCTTGGACTTCTTGCATTTAGAAGAACTATTTTCTTCAAGGGATTTTAGTAGAATCATAGCTGAACTAAAATGTATCCAAATAAAAATAGTGAATAGCCACTTTGCATATCTCGATCTGTCTCAGTCTGGTTTTATAGTTAATAAGTCCCATATACTCATAACACTCCATATTCTCATGTTTCCAGACTGTATATAAGGGTTCTGTTTTCACATTTGATGACTTAAGAATTGCCTAGTCCTTCATTCTAGTAAAGTGTTAGCTTACAGTAAAGAAAATGATGAAAAATGAGCAGGCAAAGAAAACAAAACAGAGAAGAAAGTAATCTGAATAACAGAATGATTTTATTTTCTTCTCAAGCACTACTTAATGTTAAAAAAAGAAAACCTGAGAAGGTGGTTAAATGATTTTTACCTTGAAACAGAGAGAGGTGTGGTAAAGTGGGAGGCAAGGGGTGAGGGGTGTCACAGAGATTGGGGTTTCTATCCCCAATTATGTGCTGGCTGCTATGCTGCTGAATTACACTGAAAGCACTGAATGGTGCCATTATATTCCTTTTCAAAAGCTGTGGGCTATGAAATTCAATCTGAGGTATTTTTAATGAGTGTTCTGAGCCTCAGTTGCAGCTCTTCCAAAGAAACAAGGAGCACAGTGTGCCACTAAATAGCGCCAAGGCCGGGGGTTAAACTCATTCAGTTTTTTTCCTCTCAGGAAGAGAAAGTAATATCAACATTTATTTGACAGGTATATGCTTGGTTCCATAGTTGAGCTTTAGTAAAACACCTTTCCATAAAGAAAACATTCTGAAAAATGAGGTTCTATCAGCTTCACATCAAACTCCCATCTAGTTTCTGAAAACAAATCTTGTGGTGTGTTTTCCAAAGCCAGTGCCCACAGTGCACATGCTGAGCTTGTGCTGCAGGCATCCTTGCACTGCAGGATGCTCTTGACTCTAGCCATCAGGCACATCCTTGTGGGCAGAGCCATTTGGTGGAGGGTGCAGCTCATGCCAGATGGAGACATCTGCCCAGTTACACCCCTTGGCTGTCAATTAAACATAGATAATTCAGAGATAATCTTTGTCAGAGGCACCTGCTGCCATCCCTAGCTCTCCACTAAGGGTTTTGCTGTCATAGCTGGAATGGCTTTGATGTGACTCCTGCCTTTCTTGCCCTTTTGAACAAGCCAAAGCTTTTCAGAGAAGCATTTTTAGTGTGCACCTGGTTTTACAAAAGCCATGTAAAACAAGCACAAAAGTATTATTGCCTTCCATTTTTCTTACATGCTGAATTGTGAAGTACCTTGTTTCAGATGGTGAGGAAAGGACTGTTAATTGCATCTGCCCTGCAACTCACTCCAAGATCTAAAATTCAGGCTGGCTCTGGTTTTTGCAAGTCATCACCATTCAGTGTCAAGGCTCTGAAGCTGGAATACATTGTGTGGATGATACTCTTCAGAAATGAATATAGTCACTTCCAGCCGTAGATGTTTGCCTTGCTAAGGGAATAAAGAACTGCCACAAGCCACTTTTTAGTTTTGCTAGCAAAATTAGGCAGAGATGACTCAGCATTTACAGGAGATAATTTAGGGAGTTAGATGACATATTTTTAGTAAGTTTTCTCATTGTTCTTTTAATACCTCATTTTTCTTGTCCATTGTGTATTTTAAGGATGTTCAAGGAAAATAATTTTGGTTTAGTAACAGTGGTGCTGCCAAGAGTCTCCCACTGGAAGTCTCCAAGAACTGAATGGTTGGTGTGTGAAATTTTGCAGACTTAAACAGTCACTTAAAAGACTCGCTCTACCACTACTGATTTCCCACAAATGTTTTATACCTATCTGAAGGAAGTTAGCAGTAATGGTTGTACTACAAGAAACAAAGTTTGGGGTTTTTTTTCAGGAGGACTAATTGTGCAGAGACCTGTTTTTGCAGTTTGATATTTTTGGGGGTTAGGGCTTTTTGGCATTAGCAAGATCAGCATTCACATTTCATGTGAAGACATGCATTGTCCCTAATTGAAGAATTTCTTAGAGGAATACTGGGCAGATAATGAAGTTTTCCAGCTGAGTTCCTAAGGAGAGGAGATCAGAGCACTGCCTTTTAAGTTGATAAAGTGAATTTTATGTGCGTATGTGGGAAAGGTAGGGGTTTTTAAATTAGTACAGAAAAGTTAATACAAGGTCAGTTGTACTTTTTAACTGAAAGTCAGCTGGTTAAAATACTGTAAATTACAGCTACAGGAGCCAGTGAACCAGGAAACTAATCATGAAGTACTTTTTTAATGCTTTTCACCATGAATAACATTTTGTAATAAACAGATGTGTACTTAGACTAAAGTGACCAAAGGCTGAATGTTTTTGGTCTACATGGTTTGTGGTGTTTAGCTGGTGAGAAGTTTCAGTTTTCCTTTGGCATTAGTGAGAGCGGGATGGATGTGTGCCATAAATTCTGTGGGATTTTGTGCCTATAGCTGCCTGAGGAAAAAATTCTCCAAGCTCCAAGAATCTACCTCTTTCTTCCCCTTTCTTCCTCTTTACAAAGGCCTCCACTAGTTTTGCGGTGTTTGCTGCTGGTTATGTAGTAACAAACTCCTTGTCAACTAGAAATTAGAGTAATATAAAGGTGGGAAATAGAATCAGTATTAATATCATTTGCATTTGTAAGAACTGCAAAGAAATCAAAAGATTTGATTGTTATGCCTTAAGATGACAAGTTGGTCTGTGGTGTGAAAGACTCAGTTCTGAAGGTGCCCAGCCCACCTCTTCTCCATTTTTGTGTCATCACATGCTCATTAAAATGGCACATATAATGCAGTGTGGGTGGTATTTGCCCATTAAGGTATAAAACTGGGATTTTATGAGCCAGGTGAAAAGAGACCAAGCAGAGCTTCCAATTCCAGTAGCTTTACAGTACTGTAATTAGGGAGATGTACAGCTACCAGAGGATTTACTGTAGCTGAGTTTTGTGTTAGTCTGACCCTGCTGTAAGAAAAAGCTTAACCAAGCAATGCTAAAAACAGCCTCATCATAAAACTTTACATTAGCTTTCCTAGTAATATTTTTCTTTTTCCTTCAACATTATTTAACTATTAAAGAGGATTATTTAGTATTTAATGTTCACCTGAATTTTGCTGTTGGCTATTTCTACTAAAGTTGATTTTTGGGCATTGGAAGAGACTTTAAAGTTTAGTAAGAGCAATCCTTCTGCTGCTGCCTGTTTTAGAAAATATTTTGACATAAGACACTTTGTCATGATCAGAAATTCAAGAGCATGGTTATAATAACAAATCTGTGTATATTCAAATGTGGAAAATTGCAAATCTCTTTTGGAGACAATGCTAGAAATGCAAATGAATGAGGTGGTTATTAAAATCCTTCTCTTTATATTTTTGCCTCAATAATTTTTGGTGTGTTGATTTTTGGTTAGCAGTCAAATTCCTAAAATAGTCATTATTGGAGTCATCTTGTTTGTCATAGCTGATAGGTGTGTGGGGGGGAAGTGTAACTTTGCTGCTGCATTTTTTTTTTTAAGGGTAGGTATTTGGAGTAAAACACACCTGAAGTAAAAAGCACCGTATCTTACAATTACAATTACACTCTTTAAGAAAAGGTGCCACCACCAACAAAATTGATGGAAGGGTAAAAGTGTACATCAGAGACTGTGGAAAGCAAGCACTGGCATTAAGGGAATACAGCTTATGTGGTGAGTGTAAAGTAATAAAGCAGCCCACTAAGATCTTGAAAGAAAAGAACACTAAATAGTCTTATTGTTCGCACACAGCAGATGATCAATCGCCTGTTTTTAAGGCAGTATAAGAGACTTATTCTGTTACTGCATTTGGCCTCAATCCGCCCTTTGATGGTATGTGCACAGTCTGTGCAAAAGCATGTGGGACATGTGCCAGGAGTGGAGCCTTCAACTACATTAAAATGGAAAATATCTTAAAAGGAATGAGGTTATCATAGGTTATCATAAAAATCTACCGCTTCTCCTTAAATGGGATGCTACCTGGTGTCTGCAGGTACAGAGTGGGGATCTACCTATTTAAAATTACTGGTGGGAGTATGTGACTGCTGTGTTTAAAGGTGTCACTTCTCCGCTGTTCTTTGGCCTGGTATGTAGGAGTGATGAATCAGACTTCTTCCAACACTTTTCAGCTACCCAATCTGAGATGAATAGCAAGGTAAAAACTAGTAAGACCAGGTATAAGAGCTATCATTAAGGTCTAATGCTATTTTTATAGTTATCTAATCCTTCCTATGGGATTAACACCTGTACTTTGAAAGGGAGGAGAGGAGAAGGGCAGAGAATGTGTCTTGGCACTATTAGGTCCAGAGCAACAATACTCAGACCAGTACTTCTTGCCTTTAATCCCACCTTTCAGGAGATAGACTTTTGCTAAATATAGATTATGCATTTCATTTTATACCAGAAAGGAGAACTGTTTAAAATACAAAATTTGTCTTCAGATGCTGACAACATTGTTCTCTTGTGAGTAGTTTTCAAGCCTTCTTTGTAGTATAAATTTCTGACAGGGTTATTAGTTGCTCAATCTTATCTTTGAGGTTATTTTTATACTATTTGCTTATCATGAACACTTGTTGACAGGTTTTCTTTCCTTTCAAAACTGTAGATACATATATAATTTTTAACAGCTTTGAATAACTGTGAAAAGTTATACTGTTAAGAACATTGTTATTTTTAGTATTGATTACAACTGTGTATAACTTCAGAAATAGTAATGAAAATACTGGATGGAGTTTTCATGATCATTTCTATGCAGCTGTTAAATTGGAGTATAAAAATAATTTGGCAGTCAGGCTGATCTAATACAAGGCTGATCAGTACAAGGGATTTTTTCGGTGATTAACCATGAAAGAGCAAATAAAATTTTAAACACTGTACAATATAATATTGAAGTATTTGTGAAATATTTAGCATGACCAAACTATCGCATTTCATTTTAGAGCATTTGAGCACCCAAAATGTTATAGGAACAGGACATTAATGGAAGAAATGCCTGCCTTTATATGGTGGTAGGTAGGAATGTACGTTTTTCTTTTAGATGAACGTAAAGGAATTATTTTCTCTACTTATCAGTTGTTAACTAATACACAAGCAAGTGTAATTAAAAAAAAATCCGAACAAAAAACCCCAAACTTTTTTTCTGGCCCGTTTACAGTTTTGAAGAAGGAAAATAAAGTAGTCTGTGTTTCCACATGAAAATAATTTCTTTATTTCCCAAAAATGGGACTTAACATTTTTCAGATGTTCAGAAGAAAGTGTTTATTTTATTTTGGTTTTTTTTAACCTGATATTACTGCTCAGTAATGTTAAAAACAAACAAACCAACAAACATCTTTCAACCAAAGATCTTGTTCAGGCTGGGAACTGAGATTTGTTGGCTGTATAGAGAGAAGAACAGTAAAATAACTATTTGATGATAAACTTTTTTTTTTTTTGGTAGAATATTAGTGACATAATTGCTAAATAAACTGGGGGCAGGGGGTGTAATGTGTCCAAATGCACTTCTTTCAAAGACCTGGATACCTTCCAGATATTGCTATGTACTTTCTTTTTTTTTTTTTACAAAAAAACCCTATATTGTACTCGTGCCAAAGAATGGTCTAAACAAGTATGTAGAGGGAGATTTTTTTAAATGATTGGCAATCGCTAGAACATGAAAGAATTGTTGGACCTATTAAAATATACACCATTGAAAGATCATAAGCAACATGCAGTTTGGGATTTTGGTGGGAGTAGAGGGAGGTGAATTGAGTGTAGGACTGAGATGTTGAATGCATAACATGTAAAGCACTCTAGTTTGACTGGGTACCTTCATAGCTTGCAGCTAAAAGTGGTGATGCACATTATTCATAATTTAGAACTGGATGTTCTCTGAAAATGTAAAGTGACTTTTAAAATGTGATTTCACAGAGCTAAATGAAAGGCCAGTTCAATACGCATTAAGCAATAAGGAGGTGTAGCTGGAAATCAGTGAGCTTCTTTTCTCTGCAATAAATTCATAATATTATTTTGGTGTAAGGTTTATTATGCTGATGTCAAAAGAATAATAGTAGTTCCCTGGTATATCACTATGACTGTGGCTCACTTCTTCTAACATGAACCCTGTAACACAGATGTCTGGCTCCTTTTTGTCAGAAGTATTGCTCACACATCTGCCAGTATACTCAGATGGCTGGTTTGGGGTAGGAAGAATTGTCCTCTGGAGCTGCAATATTTTTCCATTGATTGTACAGGAGTCTGGCTGTCAACAGAAACAGGAGCAGTGGACCTCCACCCACTGCAGCTGCTTCCCAGCTCCTGTATGTTGCATGTGACCTTCCCCCAGGTGTGTTCCACCAGCATACCGTGCCCTCCTGTTTCCTTTCCCTCACTACCTTACAATGTGGTATCTGTGGTGACAAGTGGTCTGGAGGAATAGTCTTGCCACCAGCCTTCACTGTTTCCCTACTTCCATGTCAATGTCCCACTTGCATACTTCATACTTCTTTGATCTTCACCTTTGTGTGAGTTCTTTCCCTCCCTGTTGTGAGCTCTCATTCGATGATGCACAAGAAGAGCAGGAAATAGGTCTCCTGGCTCTCCTTTCCCATGTCCTCCATATTTGGCAACATTGGTGACCTTCCCTCATTCAAATCTGTGAAACTTTTGTGATGGCTGTCTTGAGCTTTCTCACTGTAGCAGTGAAAGGCCCTTCTGTAGCACAGGCTGTAGTAAAGCCTTTCCCCTCCCTGCAACCTGACGTGCATGCAGGGCTGTTTCGGGGGACTCATGGGCCCCCATGGATCAGCCTGGTGCTGGCATGGAGCAGGGAAAGCAGCCAAGCTCTGGCTTGTGCAGCCATGAAGCCACAGGGCTCTGGGACAGAAGCCAATGAAGCTTGCCTAGTACTTGCTGTCTGAGGCATGGCAACAGGGCCACACTTGATGGTTGGAAAATGCCTTCCAAATCCTGGAAATTTGTATTTTCTCATGGGGCTTGTAACCACATTCAAGTCAGGCACAACTGTGTACTATAGATGATGTCATCAGTATGGCACACTCATTCCTGAATGCTTCCTCTGTCAGCTTGTGTTTGTGGTGCTCTGAATGACTCCTGGTTTGCTTCTATACCCAGTGGACTGAACTTTTAATTTATTGTGTTTAAATTTTTTAGTAGAGATGTCATGGAACTGCACCATCTCTTTGAAACCTTGTGAGTTCCTGCTTTTGTGGATGTTGTACTTCTCTATCTGGTCCTGCAAGACTGGAGTTTCATCAGCCTCTAAATCTCAGCAGATGTTATATGCACAGCATTTCCTTTGAGAGAACTGTCAGATTTTATTTTGAGGTAGACTGATCAAAGCTAAGATGAGTTTAGAATAGTAATATTTACAAATATTAGAGTAAGAAGCATTTCATGTTATTGAGCCACACTCCAGAGAAAATGCCAAGTGACATAAACACTACAAGACTGTCGTTCCATCGTCTAAATGCTTCTAAGAAAAAAAAAAAACTTAAGAAAACACTCAGGAGGTTTTAATCGGATGCTTTAACTCAAGGTCTGAGATCAGACAGGCGTGGTCTCCTCAGCTAACCTTAGGCAGTGGGGTAACGCAGGTGGCCTCTCTGCATTTTTCCATTGGTCAAAAATCCCCATGCACCCAGAGACACTTTATTTTCCCTGGGAGGAATGATGAATGAGAGGAGCCCATCAGATACTTTAGCAAGACATACATACATATGCAGAGGCATATTTCCATTTTTCTGGTTGTGCATAAGTAAGAAAGCTGCTTGCTTGAGGGTGACTGACAAACATGTCCTTCTAGCAGCCCCAACCAAACTCTGAAGGCCTGAGACTAGTCTAGAAGCAGGAGTAGTTGCTTCTAAATCACTTCTGGGTGTGTTTTCAGAGCAGTAAAATAACATTGTTATTGCACTCAGTCTAGTGTCTCTAATATTATTCTGTTGCCTCCAAAGAAATGCACTTATCAGGAAGCTCTTTCATTAAGAGACAATGTATGTTTATTTTTGCTTATGTACAGTGATAGATGGAGTGGAAAATATGGGAATCTTTCTGTTAGACCTGACATACAAGGTGCAATGGTCTGTGTGGGCTGAGTGGTGGACATTAAGGCTGCTTCTGGTTTAATGAAGCTGGAAAATGTGAAGTGAGTGTATTCAAATATACTTGCACTTGATATTATTTTGGATATATTGTATCAGATCAAAAGTGCCTTTGCCTTCTTTGTATCTTCTTGGCATTTTGGTATGAATTACTTTGGTTAATGCAAGGTTATGGTGAATGCTTAAAAAAAAAGTACTTTTGTCTGCAATTGCTCTTGATGTGTTTTCTGGCAGTATTCATGAAGATAACGTTTGCTACAGCAAACATTAACAAACAGTTAATAAAATAATCAGAGTGAACGTTGCTTCCTGATGGCATAGGTCTGTTAGAGGCACTGGGAGTACGTTGAGCAAAAACCTGCTCAGTGAGTTCTTGGAGAAGTGAGCTTGGCTCTTCTCTTCAGACTTTTGAAACCAGCTGGCATTGAAGGGTTCAGTCATTGTGTCCTGCATCACCAGCGTGACAGTGCTGCTGTGGTGGCACATATATCCTTTCTGTAAAAAAATGTCATTGTTTTAGTTTCTCTGGTGTAAGCCTCACTACTGGATATTTACTTTTCACAATTCGTATTAGAAAATGTTAGATAAACTACCTTTGGAATGATGCTTTGTACTTCAGGTTGTGGTTGAAAAGCAGGTAATATCCTAGGTGGGAAAAATAAAGTCCATTTATTTTTTGATATCCTAGTAAAACAGAGACCAAACTGCATAGTGGTACATCTGGGATGGGATGGGAGCAGCTTCTCACTTGCAAGTGGGCTGTTGGTGTGGCCACTGCCTGGAGATGCCCACACTTGAGCTCAGAGTCAGGTCTGAGACAGGTCAGCTAGTCTGCTGATCTCTAATGGTTTTCTTTTCTTAGCTTAGTTACTGCTGTTTAATTTTGCTCTAGTAATTATTTACTGGGCTGAAAGGGAAGGGGCCAATCTGTAGGTTTGAGTGCAAGGGCGCTTGTCCAGGGTGTGATTGGCCTCTTATAACAGTGAGGTTTGTGCAATTTAATGGGTTATTATTTGTTCTGAAGTGACTGTAGGTGCATTTGTCCAAGGAACAAAAATATTTTATTTCAGTGATTGGCCTTTTTATACAGAGTCTGTCTTTTGCAGAAGACTTGCTAGTGAGCTGTAATTTACAGTATTTTCTGCAGGTGTGGATTTAACAGATGGGCTGATGAAAAGAATCCTTACAATCAGCAGAGCAGCAGCTCTGGAAGCTAATATTGGGCTAGAACATCTGGTCTTTATAGAGGAAGGCTTTCAGCATTTGGGGGGAAACACTTGCTCTTGACTCCTCCAAATTACTCACCAGTCCCATCAGGGTAACAGGCCTGAACCAGCCTCAGTGCCTCACAGCAGGAGGCTTAGGGTAAGCCCATGCGAAGTCAGAACCCATGACTTGAGCCTGTTGCAGATCAAGAGACATGCAGCAACCCCTGAGTCCCCGGTGTTTGGTATGATAGGCCTGTCAGTGGGCGTTCTGGTTTCATTATGTTGTACACAGATGTACGTAGCACCACCTGACATGGTTTGAAGGGACATGGGATGAAATAACTATCCTGCAAAATTCACAGTAAAAATTAGCCTTGGCAGACATAAGAGAACTATATCTCAAGTCCCTCTTCTCTACTTCTTCTGTTTCATGATATTTTTCTCTCAAAAATAAAAATACACTAAAGATGGATTCAGAACTGCCATCCAGGGATGGATGGATATATTCCGTAGCTTTAAAACTAGTGTAATTATTGTTAACTGCCCTGTGGGTATGGTTGTCATATCCACTGATTTTGTAAACAGTTTTGGCTGTGTTGTTTGCTGAATAATTTCTTAGCATAATAATTTTTCTTCCACTAATTAAAAGCATCTTTGTAACTCTAGGCTTTGTTTTCTTCTTATAGCAAAGAGCTCCAGGGAAAGTCTTGCATGATGCTGTTTGCAACCACCTGAACCTTGTCGAAGGTGACTACTTTGGCCTTGAATTTCCAGATAATAAAAAGATGATGGTATGTAAATGGATTAATTTTCATCTGGTTTTCATTTGCATACGCACTGTATTCTCTTCTTTTGCTCCTTACTTGAAAGATATGTTTAATCCTCAATCTCCAAAAGGAAAAGGACTTTTTTAAAAAAAAAGTTCTTGCCTACTGGAGTTGAAGAAATGTTTTTAAAACCTAATTGCTCCTGTCAGACTTCATCTGTGTTGAAAATAACAGCCAATTCAGACACAAGTTTGGAAAGCATTTTGTTTTTATAAGTTGCTGTACAGAAGCCAAAGGCTGGATTGTTGCAAGCCTCAACTCTTGATTTTACAGTCCTGCTTGTTTTGGAGTGCAGAAATGATCTTTCTCCACTGACAGAGAAGTTGCAATGATTGTGACAGAGTTCATGAAAAACATTTTGGGGCAAGAAAAGGGATAGATAAAATATGATAAGGTTAATAAAAGGAAAGAAAAACCAAAAACCTCAAATAAATTGATGGAAGTTTTATCTCGGGAGCTGTGTGGCACAGTCAGGTGTCCTGGTCCTGACACTCTGGACTCTGGAGATCAGCTGCTGGCAACATTCAGGCATTGCACTAACAGTATCATGTAGCAGAGAAAGCTAGAGGCTAATGATTCTTAGCCTTTAATGACTTTCTTTTTGAAGTTTGTTTTACTTTAGACTTACTTGTGACCTACTGGCATGTGTGCTAGTTATCTGAATTGCTTTACCAGTACGTTCTGATGTACATTGGATTTCATGCCTGTTGGGTGGATTTTGCACCTGTAGCCTGGCTGACCTAAAGGAGATGACTTTGGGCAATTAAAAAAAAAAATCTGTTCTCTGTCCATCTAGTTAAAATATGCATAAGGAGCAATATTTCTTAATGAAATAAACTGTAGCAATCTCTTGTCTGTCATGGTCTAGTACAGGCATATCATATCATGGCTAGGCTTTGCAAACAAAGATTTGAGAAAGACTCTACCCACATTTGCTACAGACACGCTGGTGGCTAAAGAGGCCAGTGCAAGATAGACAAGATCGGTTGCAAAAGGCTCAGCAGAAAGACTCCTTGGATGGTATCGGCAGGATGCGATTCTTTCTGCGTTGTCTTTTCGATGGTGATCCTGCGTGCGTTCTCAAAGGAAGCAGCAGCGTTATGGATTGTGTGTCTCCAGACCTCCCGACTGGAGGCCAGGGTAGACCAACAATGAAGACCAATGTGGCCAAGGCTGAGATGTTGAGTACAGGCATAGACACTAGACAACAGACATTGAAACTGAACACTAGTGGTCATATTGATTTAGGTTAACTGCAATTAAATAGGAAATTTTAAAAAATGGATGTTAATCTTTAGAAGTCATCTGCTTCACAGTTTGCTCTTGGAATTACATGAAATGCAGTTTACTAGAAAGTTTAGTATTCTGCCAGATATCTTTGGCTAATGCTTTAGGTAACTTGAGAGCTTAACATAACTCTTCAAAACAGTGCAACTGTACAGTACTATTACAGCAGAGGGTTTGCGTAGTCATGTTAATAATGACATGCTGACATTGCTGATGTATGTATGTAAAACCGAAATGAATTCTAACATTTATTGTATATACAGTTCCTTTTTAGTTTTCTAGAAAGTAGAGAAGGTCATTTGATCAACCTTCTCTGCTTCACAGGTCGTTAAGTTTCAAATGGATGACCCTCTGTGTTTTGCTCAGAGAACTCAAGTAAACAGTTTTCAGTCTTGTGAAAACAGAACCCTTTATTTGCTTGAGGCAGAACACAGGAGAGATCGAGGTGCTGCCACTGCCTGAGGCTCTTGCAGTGGCAGGAACTGACTGGCTGGAAATATGTCTGGACAGTCACAGCGGGGAAGACGTGGTTCTGATGAAGAGGAAGGTGGAAAAAACCCCCTAAAGCTATTGCCAGTTTGACCTGAAGGAAAATAGCTCCATGCACTGAGCATGGTAACTCACCCGGCCCCTACTCTTGGGAAAGGAAATAGTAGCCAAATATCTGAGAGCACTGGTCTACATTCTGGCTGGTTGTTCCAGTCTTTGCTTCTGAAAAGTGGGGAGATACCACAAACCTTGCCTACATCCAGTCAGCTATGCCCCAAGAATGGTGAGATTCAGTGGAACGAATGGCTTCAACTACTTGAAAGCAACTCCCAGAAACTCTGAACCAGAAGATTTGATTATGAATTGTTGTTTCAGTTGCAACCAGTTTATATGATGCAGTTGAGGTGAATGTTCCTGTGGGATTTAACATTTTCTGAGCTTCATAATGGCCATAATGTAGAACTCAAACACTGTACAAATAAAAAAAATTGCAGTTAATAGTGTGTCTGAGAAATAAAACACACATGCTTATTTTGCATTCATATCATCTGAACAGAATGAGTTGCTTTTCCAATGTAGAGTGCAATGTAAAAGGAAAAATAAATATTTAGAGTGTATTTGTTTGGATGTAATATCTACATGAAGTCATATATTCACAGTTCAGCTGTGCTTATTTCAACATACAAGACTCCAGACCTCATATCTGACATATAGACAGTTGTATGTCAAGATGCCTGGCAGATGTATACATTCAAGCATGCCATACTTGCAACAGATAAGATCTGCTGAAGATGGGAGATGAATGTGGAGAGTCTGAAGGCTGCACTTCCTGCTGGGACAAGGAGAAATGAGGCACTGTTGCCAAGCTTTTATCAGACAAGTTTTTAATTTATTGAGCTTTACTATTGAGACTTAAGAGTTTCATCACAGAGTTTCATCACACTTGATGTCTGCCCCAATTCTCCACTGCTGAAATCTGGTCATCATTGTGGAATGCCAGCCTTCATTTAACAAATAAGTAATCTGGCCTCTGTAGTTCTGGAGAAAATTGAAAACATAAATCTTAATTGAGTCCTCACATTAATTTTCATTTCCAGTTTATAAACCAGTCTCAGATTTACGGTGTTTAGATATAGTGTGGGAGTTGCATGATGCGTATATTTTGATTCCTAGGGTTTGGTGACACTGGTGACATCTTTGTTTTGGCTCACATTTCTCTCTACATGCATTCAATACATGCATTTGTAGTATCCAGCAGTCTATCCAAGGATGTTATAACTTGCTTGTAGGATGACTGGGAAAGTAAAGAAAGGAATGATGCACTTGTGTGCTCAAGCTGTATCATAAACTACCTCTGGGGAGAAGGGAGATTTATCTTTTTTTAGTGTCAAGTAAAATATATTACTCCCATAATCTTGCAAACTGATTATTTCATACTTGATATGTCATTTTTCTAACTAAACTTGGCAAACTCCCTGGCCTTGGTTGCAGATTATGTGTGTGCAAACTTTCTGAAACAAAATAGTTTTAAGTTATTGAAGTGTCAGAGTGATTTAGAACCAGTTTAACATGTGATAAACACTGTGTTCCTGTTCTTGGATAACCAAGTTTCTTTAGCCTCTGAAAAAAAAGAAAAACACTTTCCTAGACTGAGAAATGTAAGAAGAATTCAAGCACTCATATTAGTAATGATAAAAATATAACACAGCATTGGAGGACTTATAGCAGCAATACAGGCCTGTTCCTGTCTGGCTTCTCAGGCGATTTTAGAAAATTGATATTTTGAGTATGTTTCAGTCTCTGCATAATGTAAAATTATTAAAGGTCAAAGAAGTAATAATTTTAATACATACTGTTTTTCTAGAGGAAGACTCAGTTAATTTGTTTTTTAATGGCTTTGACCTTTGTGATGGTTCTTCCACAAATTCCAGATATCTGCAAGGGAGGCCCTGTGCAATTTAGTGAGATAACAAAATGCAAATCTTGGGCATAGGTAGTTAGTTACCAGCTGAGAAGTGTGAGCTGTCACACTTCTCCAGGTCCTGTGAATCATCTGGCTTTTACCTTCTGCTTTCTGTAATGTTTTGTCCAGGACGTTCTGATTTGAGACTGCAGGATGTGGATTTAAGCTCTTAAAACTGTAATTCCACCTGCTACTTCCCTTTTGAAAGCTGAAGGAAAGACCCATACACTGTCCTGGAAAATGGGTTGTTAAAAAACATATGAAACTGAACTATATGCAGAAGTTACACTGTCCCCAGTTAAGAAAGTCTGGGCCTGAGCTTCCTGGCTTTATAAAAAAGAGAAAATTTTTCCACAAATCAAAAGTAAGCTTTCTCCTACCTTTGTGCTGTTGTCTGCCTCACATCTGAGAGGACATTCCTCCCACAGGTGCTGAGAGGGAGGCTCCTTTATCTACGTGGAGCCAAGCAAGGGAGCTCCAAATTTATGCCCAGACCTCACAGTAGGACTCCTGTTGGGTCCCCAAAACCAGGAGGCTGCTGCTTTCTTGTTTCTCTATTTGCCCAATGTTCTTGGCTCAAAGGCAAGCACCATCCCTTTTCACTTACCTTTCTCAAAATTAATTAGGATGAGGACCACAGTGACCGTATAGGACTGTCTTTTTCTAAACTCCTATTTTCAGTTGTTCTTTCCACAAAATGTTCCTGACCAAATGTGCTGATGTGTTGATGCCTGAGACAAGTGAGGGGTAGATTTCCTCACTGTTTCCCATCTCTCTGAATCTGTACTGCTTCAAAAGCTGTGCCAATTAACAATGCCAGTTCCTGAGCATCTTCCAGAGTTTTAGGGAGAAAATCCACTGTGTATAATTAAGGAAAGCATAATGACCACACTGGAAAAAAATACGTATGCTGCTGATAATCTAAGTAATGCAATTAAAAATGCTCCTCTAGTAGTTTGTTCAGAGATGATAACCACCTTCTTTTGTTTTCAGGTGTGGCTTGATCTTTTGAAGCCTGTTATGAAACAGATTAGAAGTAAGTATTTCCTTGTTGACATTTCTTTCCTTAGTCTGAGAGTATTTGAATAAATTAGGACTCTGTCAGTTGCAATCTTTAGCTTCTAAACTTTCTTTGCTGAATTTTTTTGGGATTCTTTTTTATTTCTGATCTGTCCTTAAGAGATGTACTCTGCATGATGTGAAATTATGTCACATGAACATATGAAGGGGCTGACCCTGTAGGAGGCTGAAGTTTAGTCAGTCACTAGAAGAGGCACTGGTGGCAGTGGAGGTAACAATTTTGTAGAGAAAAATTTAGTACAGTAAAAAAAGTTTTAAAGGAAGCATACATCCCTGACAGGTAGCAGTAATTGGGATAGAAGAAAAAGAACACAAAGATGTTACTACTGGGAAGGAGCTAGCAGATGTATTACAACTGTGTGGGACATTGCTGCGGAACCTGAAACTATTAGAGATGAAGAGGAGGAAACAGTTGGAATAGGGCCTTCAGGAGAAGTTATGATGGGTGGTGGGAAAGGATAGGAAATTGTAAATAGCCACCAGCTCTGGAAAGAGTAGAAGTGAACAGGAAAGGTTTTGCTTATTTTGTTTCTCTGTCAAATATCAGACAAGTTTTTAATTTATTTAGCTTTACTATTGAGACTTAAGTTTTCCTAGGTGCATCTCTGGTGGTGTTAGTCTGAGTATATGCTCTGGCACCTGTCCCTCTCACACAATGAAGATGTATTGTTTCTTTTGTCACTGGTCGTACTTGCAAAAGTTGGAACATATGTGCTGCTGTTAAAACGGAAATAATAATTTGTTAGTGACCTTGAAAAATAGAGTGTATTTGAAAAATACACTTGAAAAATAGAGCGTATAATTAGCTCTCTCCTGTTCCAGAGCAAGGAAAATAGACACACATAATATTTTATTGGATTGACTCATGTAATTACTAGAAACAGACTTGGTTTTAGGAGAGTAGCTCTTGACGAAGTTACTGTTCTCTTTTATTGTGTGTAAATTTTATTGGGCAGTCTCTAAATATCCTGCATACTAACAAAGGACAGGAGGTTAGTGTGTCTCTACGCACTGCAGATTATATGAATCATCCCTTGTACATCCTTGTGGATAATAAAATTTGGCCAGCATGTTACTGATGTTTACTAACTTCCTTTGACATTTCCCCTAGGACCGAAGCACGTTGTTGTAAAATTTGTGGTAAAGTTCTTCCCACCTGACCACGCTCAGCTGCAGGAGGAACTGACAAGGTTAGTAGCTGCATGACTATTCTTTCTTGCTAAATCTCTGGTGGACAGAGGGGAAAACATGGAATTTGAGATGAATGGGTGAGGATCGATGACTGCCTCTTTGTATTAGCTTGATACGATTTGTCCCAGCCTTGAATGCACCTGAAAAAAGGGGCCCTAAGATTCAGTTGCAGTTCACGCTGAGGGGTTCTGCAAAGTGTGTGAGTCCTTTGCCTCCTTGGATTTGAAGTCCGAGGAAAGCTTTACTACACCCCAAGAGAAGTCAGTTCGGCAACAGAGTTCTCTAAGCCCCTTTGGCAGTGGTGTTGGAAGGGACCTGACTAAGTCGTGTATTGGCAGCCTGGATCACCCTTCTGCTGAGGGACACATGTGACAGCACTCGTGTTTGGGATAGAGCAGTTTTACATGAATTGCTAATTTACAGCACCACTGAACCCTATTTGTAGAGCCAACCCACACGCCAAAGGTTTGCACAGGTGAAAAGTGTGACTTTGGAGACGGAGAAATAGAAAGGAAAAGGAATAGAATGAAAAATAAGAGGAAGGTAGAGATAGATACACACACATGCAGACAGAGTACCTTAAAGGTGTGTTTCTTTTCACTGCATTTCAAAAACTTCATTGAACCTCTGAATTTCACACTGCTTTGGCACAAAGAGTTGTATTCCTCTGTGAGTAAATATGTATATGAGGGACCTGTTAAGGTTCTTTATCACTAAGAGGTCCTTCCTTTATGGTCAGAAACATTGTTTTGTTGCAGTATTTCTTCACTGCAACTTTTCATTTATTTTTCTGGTTAACAGTATTATAAATTACATGTTTCCATTTTCATTCAGTACTTTCACTATTAGTTTTTATTTTCAATCTTCTCACAAGGCAAAGTCCTCTTTTACAAAGAGCTCTGGTGTCCTTATGACTTGCATTATAGAGAACAAGTCCACTTTTGTGATGTTCACTTTTTATCTTTGTCATGTTTTATTTTGAAATAGAGCATTGGAATGGAAAAAAGTAAATTATTGATATCACTTTAAGGCCTGAAAAGAGAAAAGTAGAAATGTGGGGTAGGGAGAAGGAATATTTACTTGAAAGATTGAATAAAAAGAATAAAAGGATGAATGGAAACTCACAATGTGATGTTACTAATGAAACATTTCTGTTTCCCAGTAGATGTCCTGCACATCAGTTGCTTAGTATGTGAACTATAAATTGATTTTTGGTGATCTCCTTCTGCATCTGAAGATCTGCCTCTGAATCCTAATGACTTTTGTTGTTAGATTTTACGTATTCATGCTTAGGGACTTGAGTATATGTACACAGCAGTGTGCAGGATGTGAAAGCATTATCCACAGGGAGCTGCTTCATGACTTGAAGAAAAGAATATAGCATTTTTGAGCCATATTCTTCTCCCAGGGTGAATTTTTTGGGTAGGCAGATGTCTGCAGGTTTCAAAAGGACGTTATGTAGATCTGCCGTATTATTTCAGTACGTACATACACAGTACATTTCCATACTCCTCAAATCAGCTTGCCCCTTTTATTTTGTGTACCTACATCTCATCATTCAGAAATTCACTGTTCAAATGAGAGCTTTTCACAGAACTTATTAAAATCTAGTCTTATTAAAACTACTGAGATGCTATTGTGAGTTCTCCAGAAGAGCTGCCATCTTTGGAAGGCTTGTTGAGGTATCTGACCAGTTCAGGTTTCATATCAGCTGTAGGAGAAATGCCTGTTTCTGGATCTTTTTTTTTTTTTGTAAGGAAGAATTGGATACTGAGTGGAACTAAGACATTCAATTTTTGTTGAAGTGAGAAGAATTTAAATGTTGAAATCATGTCATGAACATAGGTTGTCTCTGTACTTAACTATCAATGTAGAATTGCCCTACGTGGCCAGTGGTTTGGAGGCAGTGTTTAAAAGGTCTGGTACATGACCGTGCAGGTAATAGAGCCACAGAGGTATCAGAACAAGCTGGAGTTGATTCATCAAGGTTTTGTGCATCATTTCCTGATGAGTGTCAAGGTGGAAGTTTGCAGTTCTCTTTTTATTCTACAAGAATCAACTGATACCTCTAAATCACTGATTTATCTGTCATTTCTTCATAGTTACAACCAGCTGCATTATCTAGGATTGCTTGCTGTGTTGCTGAGTACCTAATAGCTGTCACGTTTGCTTCCACTGTCATATCTCATTGCTCTAGTTCCAAGGGAGGGAAGAAGAGAGAGATATCTTGGTTCTGCAAAGCAGACACTGTGTATGACTCTAATGGCAGTAATACACTATTACTATTATTTAGCCTCTAAACTTAGATAATTCTGATCACTTCTGTAGATTCCAAAAAGTGTAAGGAACACACAGTCAAAGCCAGAGGTGGTGTTGAAATAATTTATCCTCTTTCCTTCCTTCTTTGTGTAGCTCTTTGTTCATGTTTGTTTTGCAGGTACCTATTTGCCTTGCAAGTGAAGCAGGACCTGGCACAGGGAAGGCTAACATGTAATGATACCAGCACTGCCCTCCTAATCTCACACATAGTACAGTGTAAGTTCCCATTTTTCTTCTTTCCAGAAGGATAAACAGGATGACTGGTTGAACACGCTTTGCAGGGTTACCTGCTACTAGCTGCTGTAGGGACAGGCTTAAGCCATATGGACAATTTATTGTACTTGGCTATGATGACATTCAAATACAGATAATTTACTCTTTCAAATAAAAAGAGCTTCTGGACACTGTATTTGCATTTTTAAAGCACTGCATTCGATAGGCTGGAAAAGATAATTTAAAAAGTACACTTTACAGGCCATGACAAACAGGTTGAATTCTTCTGAATTCCTGTTTTATTATATTTTGCATCATGTCAGCAGAGCATTCGAATTCCTGGAGATCTGTATGCTGTCTAGAGAATGTAGTAAATAAACATGCTTAGAATGCCAGACTAAATCACAGTCCCGATGGGGAAGAAAAGAAAACAACAACAGATTTTAAGCCTTTTTTTTTTTAATAGCAAAATACGCGCAATAGGACAGTTCAGTAGAATCATACGTTAACTTTATTCACCACATCAAAGCTTCTTTTAGCTTCCACATCACTTTAAAGACAGTGTATGTTTTCCATTTCAAGACTTTATGGATACTCATCTTGAGAATAACATTTGGAAAAAACCACCTAGTAGCAAGTATAATGATTGTAATCGACATTGATGCACCATTCCCCTGACGCACCAATGCAGACTTGGTGAGAAGCACTCGTTTCTAGGTGTGTAAAAATGGCAAGTCATCACCATTGCTCTTGTGCTACTCCAATGCATTATGCTGTTGGATTAAATAATTTTCCATGGTTGCTGGAAGTGATCATGATGCATTTGAAACTCTCTGTACTTCTTTGTCCCTTTTACTCACGAGCTTGAGGTGCAGAATGATTCTGAATTGGGATTTTAGGAATCAAGTAGTACTCTCCTTAGAGGGAAAGCAAGGTAAGTAACTTCTGCATTCAAAAATGGTGGTTTTTCATCATTTCAGAAGAGAGGCAACAGATTCATCATGCAGAAGTGAGATAGTTTACACAGAATCTGAACTTCCATTTTGGGCAGAGGGATGTTGTGCCTCATGTTGCACCTGCAGTCCTTCCCCTTGCCGTTTCCTGACTTCGAGCTGGATACTTTTTTCTTTTTTTTCTTTTTTTTTCTGTTTATGATTTTTCCCCCTCCCTTTTTTTTGCGTAGCAGTGTTTGCTAGAAACCTCTGCTAGAAGTTTGTGACTGTCTTTTTTATTTATCCATCTTGTGTCTCATGAAGATTTTTTTGTGAAAATTTTGTCTGGTAAGAGTCTATAGGTGTATCCTACCCACATGGCTGTCTTTATTTATTTTCTCTCTAGCTTATTATTCAGTAGCAAAAGAAATATTATGTATTTGTCTTCAACAAAAATAAAACTAAAGAGATGATAAGAGTAATGATATCAAAGTGGAAAGATTGAGAATGCAGGTTAGTTATTGTGTGTCTTAATGATGTCGTGCCAATGAGTGGTTTCCATGGGAAATATCTGATTCCAGGAGGGTCTTACATTATGTATACAAGCTAATGTCGATGTTATAGACTGTTATTTATCATAAACTCATAATATGACAGCAAATAGATTTCTGCTAAATTAACATGTATATTACAGGTTGAAATTTATATTTGAAACATTCCATTTTAAAATACCTTAAAAGCATTGTAGAAAATGTTAGAAGTGAGAGGACACTTTGATACTGCAAATGATGCAGTACAGCAAGCGTGTGAATTAAGAAGATGGACTGACCATGAGCCAAAGGTGTGCCCAGGTGGCCAAGAAGGCCAGTGGTGAACTGGCTTGTAGTAGTGTGGCCAGCAGGACCAGGGCAGTGATCATCCCCCTGTACTTGACACTGGTAAGGCTGCACCTTGAATCCTGTGTTCAGTTTTGGGCCTGTCACTACAAGAAAAATATTGAGGTGCTGGAACACGTACAAAGAAGGACAATGGAACTGGTGAAGGGTCTGGAGCACAAGTCTTGTGAGGAGTGGCTGAGGGACCTGGAAGTGTTTAGGCTGGAGAAAAGGAGGCTCAGGAGTACCTTATTGCTCTCTACAACTAACTGAAAGGAGATTGTAGTGAGGTGGGGGTCAACTTCTTCTCCCAGGTAACAATTGATAAGACAGGATTAGATTAGATACTAGGAAAAATTTCTTCACAAAAAGGATTGTCAAACATTGGAACAGGCTTGGGAAGTGGTTGAGTCACCATCACTGGAGATATTTAAAAGATGTGTAGATGTGGCACTTAGGGACATAGTTTAGTGGTGGACTTGGCAGTGCTGGGTTAACAGTTGGACTTGATGATCTCAGAAGTGTTTTCCAACCTAAGCAATTCTGTGGTTCTGTGATAAGAGAAAAAGAGCTGAAATACAAAGCATTAGACATACCAGAAGTGCTAATGGAGACAGAATACAGCATGGCATAATGCACTTGCAAGATAAGAGAAAAAGGATCAGCAGTGCAAATAAATCTTTGGCTAAATCACTTGAAAAGATTTTAAAGAATAGTTATATGTGAGGCTGACATTGTTTACAATATAACTTTGTCTCATTCTAGATGGAGTGCTACTAGAAAGGCATTTAAGTTGGAAAAGGAGGATAAGGAGGACAGTAAAATCTTGTTGAGTACGAGGTCAGGGAGAACAAATTCAGAAGTAACTTGAAAGCCAGGAAGACAATTTTGATAATGGATTAGCAGTTGACAAATGCTGAGAACATTATAAAAATCATGTAGAGGTGAAATAAATCTTCTCTACTCTTGACTTCGAAGAAAGCCCTACAGAAGGTGTGTTAAGCCCATTTGTGTACATGGCCATATGGGTTATGAACTGCATTTTAAAGAATCCAGGCCAATGTTATTTGACGTGTTGCAAACTTAGGTGGGTTTATGGCTTCATTAAGAACAGAAACTTGCCTTTGAGTTAGGATTTAAAACAACCCTAAAGATTTGTGATTCTGGGATGAGTAAAACTGGACAGAGGGAGCTGTTTCTGAGATGGGGACAAATGGGACAACTTTTAAAAGCAGAATTCTCAAATATTCTGTAGTACTTCTGCTGTCTCAAGGAATGATTGAGAGCAGATGAGGTGAATGAGGGGATGGAAATCAAACAGTCTCAGTTATCAACGCTTTTGCATCTATGACCTTCAAAATATAAAATGTCATCATGTGCCCACAGGCAGTTTGGGTCGAAAAGCTGCTGCTCTGTCATTCACAGATGCTTTCGTTTCTCATCTTCAATGCCTACAAGAGGCTATTGCTTCCCCTCTGCTTTTGCAGGTACCTCTGATTCCAGGCAAATGTTTGTCAGAAATCACCCACAGTGTTTTAAACATAATCTGAAACCTTCCCTTTTTCTAAATCAACCTATTTTGGACAGAACTGGATTAAGGGTTCATTTATGTAGGCGGAATGAGTGAGGATGAAGCAGGTGTATCTGAGCTTGGCTCTATGATATCCCAGGTCAACTGTGCAACAATGTGTCTGACTGCAACCTGCATTTAATTTGAAGGCACTGTATTTTAATTTCACTGACGTTACCAAGGTAGCAGCCTTTGTTGCAGCGATGTTGCTATTACTCCATCAGGTTTGCAGGTAGAAGCTGCTATGCCTGTTTGGTGAAAAAAACAATAGCAGGATTTTCAGAGGCATTCCAAGAATAGCAAGCAATAAGATAGTAATTTGGCACCCACACATAGATTGCTTGCCCTTCACCCCCCCACCTGCCAAAAAGAGGAAATCTCATTGAATGGGCTGAAAAATGGAAGGTGGGTGTGACATACTGTTGCACACACAGTGTTGAATAACTGCAGCAGATGGGAGAAGCTTTGAGGAGGAGGGAGACAGAATGTGTCTCAAACTGCTGCAGAATTAGAGGAAGACAAATGTTTCATAGCCGCATAAGGTGGAATACAAGCCTGCATTCAAACAAGCAAACAGAAACATCTTTCAGATTTTCCCTCAAAGATTACAGTGTGGGATCTGGGCCTGGGGAGGAAGCTTGTGCTTGGCTTCTCCATGGGAAGACACCTGAGCATCATGAATGTGACAGAGATGGATGAGTTCTGCTGAACTAGTACTGGCCTTCCTGTTACCCCTGCCCTTATCCTGCACACAAGTCAAGGTAGCACTGATGGCTTCATTTGTTCCGTTGACATCCAACCACTATTTATTTGGTTATGGGAGATGGAGGGAATCCTTGGACTTCTTCTCATGTATCAGATACTAACACAGGGGAGAAGGGAAGTCATGTGTGGTTGATAATGCAGGGGGAATATGAATTTTAATACTGTGACACAGCATGCAAGAAACTGTTTGCTTCCCTACCCTCTTCCAACCTGTCTAGATCTTTTGCATGGACCAGATTATTCAGATTTAATATAGCATTTTAATAGACTGTTCTTAAAATTCTCCATAGCTGAGATTGGGGATTTTGATGAAACCATAGATCGTGAACACTTAGCGAAGAACAAGTATATACCTCATCAAGAAGCATTAGAAGACAAAATCATGGAATTTCACCGTAACCACATGTAAGTTTTTTTGTTCTTTTTGTTGGCCTTCTTTTCCTGTAGAGTAGTTCTAACTGTAAGTGTATGCTAGATCGTAAGTACAAAAGAGATTTGGGTTTCAGAGTTTCTCAAAGGTTGCTTCTCAAAAACTGTTAAAGCCCATGAACTTTCTGAAGGTTACTCCTTCCTTTCTCCCATCATCATAACAAGATGTTTCAAGTGCAATTGATTTGATATTCATTCAAGCATGCTGTTATTTTACAGTCTATTTCATACAAAATGCTTCACTGCTGATTTTGTGCAGGTATGATTGCAAGTCATGACTGATCAGTCAGGCACTTATGACAGTAGTCCTTTGGTTTCAAGGACATTGAATGTTGCCTTTTCACCTTTATGTGCTGTATCTTGAGATGGGTGAAGAAGGAGTTTAATGATAGTTTTATGAAAAGCACACAGTACTTGCAGAATTAGGGATTTGGGGGAATAGAATTCAAGACGATGATGCAAATTGGTATCCTAAGGTCTGGAAGGGAGAAAAGACCAGTAGGAAGAAGGTGGTTAACACAATTACAAATAAGGCACAGAAAGGTACTTTTTTGCTGTCCAGAACACTTCAAGACTTGAACAGTTTCATTTTTGAGCTAGATTGAATTATAGATGAGTGGTAGTAATTTCTATAGCACTAATAATCAAGTTTTGCATACTTTCATCACAAAATTAATGCTTCCCAACATTTATGGTAAGATTTTCATGTCTTCTGTTTGACTTCGTTTTGGTATTACATTCACTTTTACAATGAACAACATCCTTACACACTTCCATTCATCGATTTTTTTTTTCTTGAATACAGCATATTTTCCAATGGAAAATACAAAGGGAGGCAGTAAATTCTGTTAAAGTTAATGGTTCAAAATCTAACTGTATCCAGTGTCTCAGAGTTGGAGCAATCAAAATTTATAATAGACTGTAAAATCAGTGTGTTCTTGGTATTGGTTTAGACTAAGTTGTTGTTCTAGCTGATATAAGGCTGGGGGCATAATAAAACCATACAGATATTATACCTCTGACAGTTTTCAGTCTCTTTGATCAAATCTCTCTTTTTTCTCTGAATGGCCTTTTGATCTCTATTAAAAGGTGTGACAAAACTGTGTTTCTTCTCGTTTTCTTTCTCAAGGGGACAGACACCAGCAGAGTCTGACTTCCAGCTTTTGGAGATTGCCCGTCGGCTGGAAATGTATGGAATACGCTTGCATCCAGCCAAGGACAGGGAAGGGACAAAAATCAACCTGGCTGTGGCCAACACAGGCATTCTGGTGTTTCAGGTTAGAGCTGCTCAGGACATGATTTTGTACTGCATAAAGCAAAGAGATTTCTGACAGCAGTAAGAATTTAGGACCTCAGCCATGTGTCTGGTTTGGAAAATTCAGGAACTTCCAAATTTTTTCTGACAATGACCTTAAATGTGTTATAGCTGCATTAGGTCCTTTGCTTCCAGGGACTCTTACCTTATTTGCATGCACAGTGCAGAACTCCGTCTGCATCCACAACATGCTACTCAAGATGCAAACTGATCCATAGCTCACCCTTTCAAGTTGGTCATGCTCCTACGCCTTCTCCATATAGGAGAAGGTAAGTCTTGCAGGCATGGTGCAAACTAAATGGGTGTGAAGCAGAGACAAGTAAAACAACAGACAGTTGGAGTACGTGGGAAAGGATGAAGGTAATGCATTGTGAGCTCTCTGTAGTGTTACTTTGTCAGAGCTTTTACAATTTTCTTCACCAGCCTTGGCCATTGTACCTTTGCTGAATCTATGACTCTTACTTCTTTCCCTTAAAGATTCAAAGGATTTCCCTTCTATTTCTTTCCTCTCCTTTCCTACTCCAGCCAGCCTAGTAAATGTTCATGAAACATCGTTGGTAAATTTATCAAATTCTTGTTCTGCAGTTCCCCTTAGATAAATAACAAATTGGGCTTTTACAGTTGTGAAGGTACAGGTAGTCAGCTGGTGTAAACTACTTCCACTTCAGATGCATACTACTTAACCTCACTCTGTGTTAAAAACAGTAAAACTGTTCTTTAAAATGTCCCTTATGCAATTTTCAATAAAGACAATTCATTTTATTTGACTATAATTAAAACAGGAGTGTTTCCAACCTTATAAAGTACTTTGAGACCTTTCATAGAGAAAAGTAACAGCAACAAACAAACCCAGAAATGTCTTACCCAAATGCTCTGAGTTCAAAATTTAAAAAAAACTCCAAACAAACAAAAAAAGGCAGAAAAATAAATAAAAAAACCCAAACTGATAACTAAATATGTTGCTAGTAAAATCCCAAAACTGAAGCATAGATTGAAACATGGGAATGATGCCTAAAAATCTTTAGGGATCAAGAACACTAAGATGTTGTTAAAAATTCCCATAACTCAAGTAATTATGTGTTCAGGCCCTTCCCCTGCTCTCCCACTGTATTTTCATGAGGTAAACTCATGAATCACCAAGCCTTATAAATTAAGACTGTTTCACAAGGTGAAAGTATGTGTCCACACATAGCAGGGACTTCACTGAGTCCCAGCAGACAACTGGGATCCTTCTGTAAAGGTGTAGCTGCGGGTTGAAGGCCAAAGGCTTGATTTGTCAAGCTCTAAAAGTCAGTCATCTCTTCTTGACCTAATGTGTTTGTGACTTTCAAAACAATTTTGATTTGTTTTGTTTTGTTTTTAAAGTTTCTGAAGATCTTGGAAATTTTACTGCATCAAGATCCTTGACTGAATGCTGAAAAGGAAGTCAGGCTCTGACCTGCTGGAGTCTGCCCAGCAATTGGCTTCTGTCAGTAGGCTTAGGGCTTCCTTCAACCACTTCATAGGTCAAGAGCCCTAAGTTCATATTTTTATTTTGGATATAACTGATAGAAATTGAAATATGAGGATCTCATTAGAATGACCTCAATGAAAATAAAGGTTCACTCACAAATGGCATAAGCTGTAGTCAGACTTATTTTAAAGCCTGCCATTTATTTAGAAATCAGTGTCAGTGCTGCTGATTATTCTGAGGAGATTAATTATGTGATCCTTAGACAGCTGGTTGACTTAGCAGAGATCATTACGCTGTCATTACTCCTACAGCCGTCTGGTAATGGTGCCTATATAAGCGTGGGTTTCTGCATTTAGCAATCCTGTGGTAGTTCTCTGAAAGTTCTGTGCTGTGCTGTGGGTATGTTTGTATTGAAGTTTTTACTGAACAAATGGCTGTAATGAATATTTAGAAACGATACCTCCAGTACCTGCTAACATAGATTAAGAATGGAACTTCTGGAGGGTAGGCGTTAATGGTGCAGTGGGTGGGAGTTGGAGTATTATGAAGATCATTTCTCTCTTGCTGTTTGCTTATGATAGTGGTTGCTTTTTCCAGAAAAGCATTTTGTGACTCTTCAGAGACAAGTAATTTGTTTAGATTGCTTTTGCTTCTGGTGCTCCCTGTGAAAGGTCAAAATACTGCAAGTACTTCCAATGCAAAACGTGCAGTTGCTTGTTTCCACAGTTAAGTAATATTTAAAGGGATATTTATTTTACTCTGTAGACACACAGAGAGGGAGGAAATTACCTCATCAAAATGAAGTGACATGTGCCTGGATTCCCTAGATTCTCTGTAGCTGGTGGAAAGAGAGTGAGGCACCTTGGGAAGGTGATGTAGTGCACTAAAAGTCTGAGTCTGCATAGTGGCACAATATCGTATCATCTGGGCGAACACGAGTGCACCCTGTCTTGTGCAGTGATGCTAGGTTGGATATTTTCACAATAACTCAGTACACCTAGTCCTATATGCAAGAGTTTAACCATAAGTGCCTGCCTTCAGATGTGGCACCAGATGCTTATGTTTTGCATTATCAGAGGACGAATGATAAGAAATATCATCATTTCAAGTGAAGAGATGATTAATTCATGACAAGCCTTCTTTAGTGTCTTAGATTTCTTCATTCCGATTTGGAATGATTGAACTCTGCTGGCTTTGTTCCCTGTAGGGTCATACCAAGATCAATGCTTTCAACTGGGCTAAGGTTCGAAAGTTGAGCTTCAAGAGGAAACGTTTTCTTATCAAACTACGGCCTGATGTGAATGTAAGTCCTTGTCAGGAATTGATGAAGCTGACAAAGGGTTATTTGTTAAATTTCTGCTCAGAGATCACACATGGTTTTTATCATGTTCATGAATATATTTTTAAAATTGTTTTTTAATTAATTGCTTATGTTCACTGTTGGTACTGTGCACATCAACCTGGCATCTCAGCTGAGCAGTCCTAGCAAAGGAAATGTAAACTGAATCGGTCACAGTAGAATGTCCCAGAGTCATCTTCTGGGTGCGACTCTGGTACTGTATCATCAATTCTTAAGTTATAGCACGTAAACAACTTCTTCTATTTAATATTCAAACCATTGATTTATCTCTGTCATATTTGTCAATGAAAGGAAATTTGAGCAATAGCTTTGACACTGATAGGCAAATCAGTGATGTCACAAAGTGGGAAGGATAAGGCCTGTTAAGTTTGAAAACCAATAAACCGAGAAAAAGCTTAAGCTTTTTTTTTTTTTTTTGATAGCAAAGCACCTGATTTGTCAGTGCATTTCTCTAATGTATGTTGCTCACCTGCTTACACTGCAAATGCTATCCCTATTTTCAGAGTTCGTTCCAGGACACCCTGGAATTCCTTATGGCCAGTCGAGATTTTTGCAAGTCTTTCTGGAAGATCTGTGTGGAGCATCATGCCTTTTTCAGGCTTTTTGAGGAACCTAAACCAAAGCCTAAACCTGTTCTTTTTTCTAGAGGTTCTTCATTTAGATTCAGGTAAGACCTGCATTCTTCTTTCCACATTTGCTACCTCTCCCTAAATCTCTGCACAAAAGGTGTGTTTTATACTAGCAACTGAGTAAAGAAATGCATTTCAGGGGTTTTCATCTTGGTTCCAGGGCTTACTGATACCAGATATGGCTGGTATTTGACTGAAAAGGATTCATGAATATTTTTTCTTCATGAGAGAAAAACTTAACCCCTGCTTCCCTTTCCATTGTGGTGACTGCTCAGTAATGTAGTACCCTATAGAGGGCACACAGCTAAATTTAAGCAGTTCTGAAATGACATCAAAAAGTAGCTCCATAGCAAAAAAAAAGAGGCAAGTAACATGCAAAATGGTAAAAATCTGTGTCTATCTGAACAGGTTCCTTTTCTTATGATCTTGACATGACTTTCTGCTGATAGTGACAAATATTTTTTTGGTTTCTGTGACTTCTTATGAGGGATGTATACATGTTTGTGATGACCAGCTTGTATATTGTATTAAATATTTTAACAATGGTTTTCTTCCAGTGGTCGGACTCAGAAGCAAGTTCTTGACTATGTTAAGGAAGGAGGGCACAAAAAAGTGCAGTTTGAAAGGTGAGAGGAAATAAATTAACTATTCCAATACGTTTTAATCAAAGAAAAACTGTGTTTTCCAGAGAGTTATATTTTGAGATCTTAGCACCAGTCCAACTAAAAAATTTCTTCTGTACTGGTTTGATGGTTTATCACATGTATAATATCCTTGTGGTCCTGAATGTTTTGGGAGAAGTTTCATAACTTATAGTTCAGTTAAAATCAATAGTCTTCAATCTGTTTTTCAGCAATGAGTGTCCTATTGTTGCAGATAACTTTCTCCCAATTTGATTTGCACCCTCTTTGGTGGGATGTGGTTAATTTATGTGAACAGCCATATTCAGCTCAGAGTAAAACTGAAAGTAGCAGGAAAAGTATAGGCAACCTCAAGGGAGAGGTCTCCAGGGAAACTGAAGCTCTTCCAACTTGCTAGAGCCAGTTCTGTCTGAACTCATCTTGCTCATGGTAAGCTGAAAGCAATGGCCAAAATGCCACAAAGATCATGACAATAGTTCATTGCTTATGATTCATATTTATGTGAAAGGCCATTTTTGCTCCAGTGCCTCTCCCTTTTCTTACAATAGTATGTTTGCAAGACATACCTCATTTAAGTTTAGCAGAAAGGAGTAAAGTTAATCTGATTTGGAGGAAACTTTTATGAAAGCAGTTATTCAAAGGTTTTGTTTTAAAAGAGGCATATCTCTTGATTCCTCTTTGTAGAAAAAAACCTGAAATAGCTCCTTATGTGATTTTCCTTTTATCTCCAGGAAACACAGCAAGATTCATTCCATCAGGAGTCTGACTGCACAGCCTTCAGAACAGCATACAGAGGTGCCAAAAGAAGTTAGTGATGTTGATGAAACCCTGGGTCATTCCTTTTAAACATTTCTTGTTAGATTACCCTCCACTGATTACTGTTTTGAAACTCCAAGAGCATAGTTTTCTGCTCAGTTGCTATTTAACTGGGAGCTGAGGAACCCTGGGTGTCATAAGCTTTGGGTTCTGCAGAGCAAAACAGCATCGCTTGTAGACAACTAGACAAATATAAGTAGTAAACTTGTCTGAGCTGTAATAATGACCACAATCCACAGTGTTACTGCCAGAGTCCTAGGCTGTAGCTGGCTATTGCATCTGGGGAAAGTGTAATTATTTCCCTTCACTGGAAGGTCTTGGTTGCCCATTTCAAGGTGTTAGGTTGTATTAACGAGGGAGGAGAACAATTGTTTCCTCAGAAAAAAATTACAGCTCTGGATTTCTAAGCCATTATCTCTGATAAATACCTTATGTAATTATCCTGTGTTAATAGCGGTTATGTGTTAGGAGTTTGCAAATCCAATAGCCCAGTAGTGGTGAAGCTGCAGCAGCTGCATGTTCCCAGGTCCAGCTAGGAGTAAGGCTGAGCATATGACTACTATAAGCACCTACATGAATGTACATATACATTATATGTACAGATATCCACACAGTCAGCCACATATGTAAACAGAAACAGAAAACAGCTCTCCCACAAGCACAAACAATGCCAGTGGCCTCACCCTGTTCCACTCTTTGGCTTATCTGGATGAAAGTTTATTAGAGGAAAATATGTATACACATATGCAATATGGTTCCCTCCTGACACTGGTCTTAGACAGTCTATCCAGAAGCAGGCCCCTGGACCTCCAGGTCTCCTAGTGGCTGGTACCTGCACACACGAGCAACAAAGGCTTACAGCCCCACTCCAGTTCCTGGTACTCAGATCTACGGGCACACACATAACGCACACACATGCTGGTAATTCATCTTAGTCTGCCCAGTAAGTTGGATCCTCTGGTTCCTGGTAATAACCTCATGCAGAGAGACCCACACGTACAAAGATATCTCTCCACTATCTGGTACAGATTTGGAGCATTGCCAGTAGCTGGCTCTCAGACCTTACAGTCTTTCCAGTGCCTGGCCTGACTTATGGCTGTTCCAGTACTTGGCTCCCAACTCTCTTATCCTACTCACCAACCAGTCTAGTTTAATGTTTGCTGGCAATTACACATTGACCTCCCTACCCAGCCAATATGTACATGCTCCAGTCTCTCCAGTTGCTGGCATGCCAAACACACCAAACCTGTGGGTTGATGGCTCTGCTGGGGCAGCCTTCAGAGGAGCCAGGTCAGGAAGCTCCATTTTCCTGGCTAGGTTATTGCTTCTCCTCTACCTACCAGTGCTTCTCTGTGTTCATCTGTGTTTGGGGAGGTGAACCTTTGATCACATAACCTTATGTTAGGTAGAGCTTAAATGGCAGGAGCAAGCTACTAGGTTAATGTATTTAAGAATGCTACGCGAACCTTCACCTTCCATTCATTGCTTCCTTTCAATATTGATGGGCTCTCTCCTTTCTTCAAATCTAGGAACTTCTGAGAATTCTGTTATAAATGGAACCCATTTAAAATATCTTATAGCATTTTCATATTGCTAAGAAAAGCTCAGGGAGATGGACCATGGCTACTGGGCAGGTGTAATATACTTTTGTGTGCAGAAAAGCCAGCCTAGGAACTAATGGCAGGTATTCTCCAGGGAGTCAATGTGGGGTGCTCAAAAGCACCTTTCTAGTGTATCTAAATAGTCTGTGCAGAATTTTTCTTATGTTTTTGTCTTTTCCTCCAGCTTCTCAGAGTAGTGTGAACAGGTTGATGTTCTTAGTGTGTTGATGGTTGCCTTAGGGCATCGAAACACCTCAAATACCCCTTTTTGTATTATCAGTACATTCTGTCTGCCTTCTCTTCCCTTGCTTAGTTTATGTATTTTTTCTATTCTCCAAGATCAGAAAACTCTTTTTTAAAATTCTAATTAATTTTGAATCTTGGGTTACCTCTTCTGCTTTTAAAGAGAATCCTATGTTGCTGCAGATGCAGTGCAAAATTCTGTTGTGTAATTACATGTAGCCTTTTCCTTCTGGCTCCCATCCCTCCCAAACCTCTCCCCTCCCTCTCCTCCCTCTCCTTTTGTCTCCCCCTTTCCTTCCCTCTATTATCTTTCCAGAGTGCTAGAGCCTATGGAGACGACAATGATACTGTAGCAGTGCAGAGCTGTCGGCAAGGAAAGGAGTTGAAAGCCTCAACGGAAGACACTGGACAGCACAAGAGCCCTTCCTTGAAGAAGAGTCCAAAGGAAGGCAGAAAGGTGGATGGAGCAGTGGTATCAACAGTGGAGGAAGAAGAGGAACCTTCTAAGGACAGGATGCAGCAGAACAGACCTCAATCACAGCAACCAAGCACAGGTCCAGCTTCCAGGGCTGCTCATGGCAGCAGCACCTCCATTCCTTTCATTGACTGCAGTGATGTAGATAGCGAGTATGATCTCCTCAGAGGACAAATAACCCGGTCATATTCCCAAACAAATGACAATTATGAGGGTGATTTGACCAGTGGTGCCTATATTCACTACAGAGATGAAAATCGCAATAGAACTAGATACAGGGATTCCTCAGCTTCTCTAAAGTCTTCCCAGTATCTCTCTGAAGAGTACCTTGATGATAACACAGCTGATCTCTCCTTCTACACTGGGGGAAGCCCCAGGATGCCAAGGCATAGCTCTCTGGTTGATGAAATGTTTAGAGGACCAGGGAGCCGTAGTCCACTGGCCACCCCATTGCCTCCCAGTAGTAAAGGGTCAAGCCCTAACATGAGCCTGAGTAGAACTGGCTCTCAGGGTTATGTTTCAGAAAATGGGCATGACTGCAGGATAAGGACTGGCGAGGAAGATAACCATAACAGCAACTGCCATGGGTATTGCAGATATTCTCCAGGCTCTCAACGGTCTCGTGCACAGAAAACCCAAAATCTCTGCAATAAATCAGTTACAGATCCATTTATCCTAAGTCAGATATCCTCAACCCCTGGGCCAGACTACAGATCAGAGAGGTATTGTAAAGGAGGTGGGGTGGCTAAGATGTCTTCTCCAGAAGGCAAAATGATGGCCAATGGTATGCCAGCTGGGGTACAGTCAAAGCAGAGCCCAGTCATGCAGTCACTACGTGCCAGTGGCGTGGTGGATCACATGGCTGCAATCCAGATGATGGAGGGCTCCACCAGCAGTGGGACAGAATCTAGTGATTCTGACTCGGAAATCATTAACCCCTTCACTCATCCCCTGGTGTTTGGAAATCCCATTGTGCTGAGTTCCTCTCCTATGCCTAGAAATAAGTACTCCTTTGGAAGCCTTCAGCTTGATGAGGAGGTAGAGGAGGATGTGTCTGTTGGCCTCAGTGATGAAGATGGTGTGCAGGTCTTTAGCTGCTAGGGACCGGGGGATACTGTGATTACTCATTAAAGTGGTTGCATCTTCTAGGGCTTGTGATGAGTGGCTGGTAATAATTTCAGCACATGGGGTGTTTCAAACATTATCATTGTACAGACCAGCTAGAGGGAAAGAATGCTAGAACACAGTAATAAGTCTCATGACACTTAACAGTAAACATCTCCTCTGAAAGGCAGGAGGAGAGGAAAATTATTACTGATTTAGGTACCTTTGTAAAACTTTATATACTCACCTGTTCTTTGTATGAAGTCATACTTTAGGTATATGTTGTAGCTTCTTTGACACTTGACTAGTTATTTTGACAAAACAAACAAAAATTAAGTAGGTACAGTTTGCTCTTTTGTATGTCTCTCACAATCTTTTTTCTCTCCTATATAAGGAGAGCAACTTATGAGTGCCTCAACAGAGTTAGGAGAAAAAAAATAAACTTGTGGCCAAATGTAGGCAGCTTGATGTTCAATAAATCTTATTGAAATCTTGAAATATGCTGGAAAATCTTTTCATAGCAAGAATGTGTTTGGTCTACTCATCTTCATAATTTATTTTATAATCTAAACTGAGGATACAAATTAGGCATGTATACAGAAAAAATGACAGTATTGGCTTTTTCTTCAGTAGGTTCAACAGGCTGATTTGGTGTTGGAGATTTTGAAACTCCAAACTATTCCTTGGGCAAGAAAGAGAACAAGATGAAAGATATAATTCAAATGAAAAAAGCTTGGATTGAAACAGCTCTAATAAAGAGTGGTATGAGTATTACTTCCAAGGCAATCCTTTCTATCCTTTATCAGTGTGGTGTAAAGATTAATTGCAGGAGATTTTTCTTCCCTTATTCTTTCAGTGGAATTATTATAGAGACATCAAAGTTCTGTTGTGGGTTATTTTTGGTAGGTGGTTTGGAGATGGTGGCTGTTTAATTTTATTTTTTGCTTTGATCATGAAAAATCTTTATCCGTGCAGGATCCAATTAGTATGTTGTAGACTATCTTTTTAGTAGCGCCACCTCATAAATTTTTCATCCTCTGACACAGAGAATGATGGGACTAACTGTGGTCCAGGCTGATTATCTTCTGTGCTATACATAGAGTAGCAAGATTTTCACATGTGCAGAAGGACAAAGAGACTAATTCTGGTGTACTGCCTTTTCACACGCTAAAAGTATTGAGAATTAAGGCCATATCCTAATAAAATCTGATTTTAGTTTCTTCAAGTTAATTGAGAAAATCCAGATGTAAGGTCTCCTGTATGGAAAGTGTCCTACGGTTACTAGATCTGGGAGAAAAGATGTACTCTGTATGACTGGCCTTAATTTTAACTTTTATACATTTTTCTTGTGGAAGAATGGAACTAAATCTGATAATTTTTAGGTGATGAACACCAGCATTGGCTGAACTGCAGATCACTTCCAGTGACGTGCATCATGGAGTACATACATAAAGCAATGATGAATCCATTTACATAAGTACTGATGAACAAGTTACAGGACTCTAGAAATCTAGACAATATAAAATTTTCAAGATTGTTTTTACAAAATAAGAAAATAAGAATTCTTTTTAATTTTTCTAATGCCTTGGTCTATGCACACTTTAACAGAGTTTAATCTGCATGAAGGATGTTTAAAAATATTAGGCATGTGTTATATACTTTATTTTTTTGCAAGTAAAATATATCTTTGTGTAAATATAAGTTTTAACTCTTTCATCTCCTTTAGTGTGTTGGTTTTTTTAGACATTAGATACCTCATTTTTGAATAGGAATGATTCAAAGCATCTCTTTAGACATTGATATTTTGATGACAGGGAATGCTCTTGTTTATTCCTGTAGTTTAAAGCATGAGTCTAGAAACAGTAAGATTTATAATTAGGGAAAAGCTTGCTTGTATATGATTCTAAAAGACGGTTATTTGTGTTTTGGGTTTAGAATAGATGTAAAATAATTGCCTTGAACTTCTCAACATATAAGATGAAATATAGTAGTTGAAGCCCACATCAGCAGATAGCGTGAGCATGGGGAAGTAGGTGCATGAGTCTCCTTTTGATTTATTTTTTGCTGCCTGTGCAGCAAAAGTACCAATATTATTTTATATTATAAAGTAAAGTAATAGCAATCCAGACAGATGAATTAATTGCTTTGTTAGCCAGTAAAATTAGAGTTCAAATAACGGATTTTCAACACAAGGATTTGCAGTCACTTCTGCTACTTAAGAAAAGTGAATACATTTTATGATCTTTGGATTTAAGTGAATATAAAATTTTGTAAGAGGTGTTTACTATTTTGTATCCTTTCAGACACTGTTTCCAGGTCTGATTTCTTCTGTCATATACCTACAAAGATACTGCATTTATAACTTAATAAGAATAAACCTGCTGGTAGCTGGACTTAGTCTACTTGCTAATCAGGTCTGTCAACAATTTTTCCTATTTGAATATTTTCCTCAAAAATGCTATATGAGGATTTTTCTCTGACAGTTTTCAGTCATCTGGCATTTTTTCATCTTTAAATGTTTTAGTAGTTGTTGTTTTAACGCATGTGGAATTCTTCCAGTTAGAAGAAATAGTGTTTGTAAATTACATAGGAAATAATTTCATTTAGGATTAATCACTTCTGCAGTGTTCTAATGCCACTGAAGCTCCGCTTAATATCAGTAGACAAGCATTTAATTAAAAACAGTCTGTGGGCCAAATGCCTCCACCAGACACGTGGTTCATGTCTGAGCCCTTGCCAAGAATGCTTAAGTGAGAAAGCAGTTTTAAATTGACATTTTCACATAGAATCAGGTTCCTTAAAATTCACCTGGGAAGTTTTTTTCTGTGGGACAAGTCAGAAAGACCTTGCAGAGAAGAACAGAAACCTTTGGGGCAAGACTGCAAATGAGATGAGATGGAGAAATTCTTATTCTGGCTCACAAAGTGCACATGGTAAGAGGAGCCTGTCAGTTCTCGTTAGTCGTTGCAGGCATTGATTAATCTGCATACACTGGTCAACAGCAGTGATCTAAGCTTACCTGTCTAACAGAGGTAGTGACAGGCAAAGTAGAAGACTTGATTCTCCCATCAATTCCAATAGATTTTGCAATGTGGTTGATGGTACTTTTCCTCTCAATAATTAATTTTCAATCCCATACTGATCAAGTGCCCAGATATCCTTAGGCAGTTGCTACAAATGAGGCAGCTGAATCCCAGCAAGATTGAGCAGGTTTATCTACTCTACATTGAGTAGTCCTGACTCACCATCTCCTGTCTTCCCAGAGGATGTGGAGGAAGCCTCTTGTTGGGTTGTCCAGGCATCTTATCACACAGTTGCTAAATAATTCTGTCCACATAGTTGGATGAATACAGAGACTAGTTGCAAAAATGGTTAGAGGTTTGTCCATAATAATATGCAGATCCAGGTAATCTCTGGATAAAAGGAACTCTTTCATTCTTTGTTATTGCAACTACTTGTCCGCATTCAGTCATCCTCGATGATGACAATAGAAAGTTTTCTCCTACTCAGCAGCTGCTCAAACTTATTATGTCCTCTTGGGATCTTCTCCTGGAAGGTTTTTTTGATGTCAGCCTTTCCTAGAGTCTAGTTTTCCTCAGTGACTTGGGATATAAAATTTTAGAATAAATAGATGAAGGAAACATGGAAAGTGGCAAGTTGATGTAGGAGTCAAGACCTATATAGGATATTGCAGGTATGGAGTTTTGAATAATTGATGTCTGAATGGCCTAGACTGCACTGTTTTTGGTTTAAGTCCATATCCACATGTTCTTGTGCTTGGCAGCAGGGGGATGTTTTCTGAAGATGATTTTTACCTAGTGCTACCGTTGTCTCAAGTCACCCATAGGTCATAGGCCTTCCTAACAGGCACCATCCCATTGACCATTGTAATGCATGCTAAATACAAATTATATCAGAGAAAAACTGGAAGAGAAATATCTGTAGCTGCAAAAATATCAGCATGTAACTGAAAGTTTTTAGGTTTGCTGTATTTGCGTTTACACTGTGTGGGCTATACAGAGCTAAGATCAGTTAGAGACAGATGAGCATAATAAAAGATTTGCATGTTAACAGTTTGAAAAATCATATCAGTCTGTTAGTTTGCTTCATGATTAAAGGACATGCAAAACTAGACAAAATTTTCTCCAGAGAGTAGCACTGGCAATGCTGAACGTAATCATTAGAACCCAGCAAAGGGTGAAAAAACAATGGTTTGTGAATCAGTTCACTAAATGGGGCTAGTATTATTAGACCAGATGCTTCAGGACCTCTGTTTTCACCCCTGAATATTTGTAGGACTGGTTTACATTTGCACCAGCTTTTGTGGTGTAGCTTCTGATAATTGAAGGAGCTCTATTCATTCTGAAGCAGTAGTATTCATACCAGAAGTTTCTTTCTGATCTATCTGTACATGCAAGTACTTGGTGGTAACCAGAGGAAGTTAAATGGAAAATGGGCGAGACAGATCTGAAAGCTGTTTATAGGTCCTCTTTTTCTTTAGTAAGAAGAAGAGATGTTTTCAATTTTGTCTTCTTCTGTCCCACAACAAACACATAAACGTAAAGAATCTCCATAATCACCAGAAGTTTCTTCTGGGGGGCTCCAGGGTCAGGAAGACAAGCAAGAGAGAATAGCACCCAAAAACTTATGGACTTATTCATTTACAATGCCCTTTGACATAGTGTGCTTTCCACTTTTTTTCTGAGAGTTTAAAGATCCAATAATTTTATAGAGTACTCGGAGAGCAAGAATTATGTTGATCAGTTGAATTGATAATGCAGACCTGATTTTGAATATTGAAAATCAGTTATTCAGATCTCATCAGTATGATTTATATGCAATTAGCATGAACTGTGGCTATTTCTAGAACAGTTCTTTAATAGAAAAAAAAAAGGGTATGTGACCTATAAATCCTGTGAAATACTCTGTTTGTTTAACGAATCTCATTTGTTATAATGAGCCATTAGATTGCTATCAGAATTGACGTTAGAATGAAATTTTAATTGCTGCAATTTAACTTCTAATGATTAAAAACAAGTTAACAATTCAAGTTTTTCCTGACTTCCATACTTGTTTGAGGGAGTTGGGTGTCACTTAGCCTTGTGCACAAGAATGTGAACCACTGGAGAATCCCCCTCATTCAGCAGCATTGTTGTTACGAGCTGGAAAGGGCAGTTGAGTGGGAAGGAAAGAGGTTCTCTGTTCAAGCATGTAATGAAGTAAAGGAAGCCAAAGTCCCTTTTAGTCTTCCAATAATGCTTCTCTCCCTCTCAACAGCTTCAGTTGAGAAGGCAGTTTCTATGTATTTTGGCACATCTCTTTCTCTTCATTTAGGGGATCTATCCTCTTGTCCATATGAAATAAGAGAAACCCTATATATATGAATCTTCTGAAACAAATTTTAATATACAGGTCTTTCTTTTGTTAGCTGCTGTCAGACACAAGCAGTAGGAAAACAGTCCTCTTGTCAGAAACCCAGCTGCTCATTCATGTCTCCTACTTGTTGATGATGGGTTTGGGTTTTCTGATGATAAGTGGCAGATGCACAGTGTTAACATCACGAGGACCCAAAGCTTAGAGTGATGTGTAACTTTTCTCAAATGTGTGTAGGAGCAGACTCTGGTTTTAGTCAAGCTACATTAGGAAAATTTTGCTTGTACTGTCAAATTCTAGGAAAGAAGGAAATTTAGATCCTAGGAAACTGACATTAGCAAAATATTTTTCCTCTTCTGTTTCAGTGGTTTCTATAGTTGCTGAAATATGCCTAGACAAGGGCGCATATCTTATTTACTTATTTATGATGAAAATAATTGTGCAACATGTGGATCCTGAGCAAAAGCATCTTCTGTGGTTTTCCCTGTGGTTAGGCTATGTGATGCCATTGGTATTTTAAAATACAGAATTTCTATTTAAAAATCAAAGGCATCATATGAATAAAAAGCCTGCTTCGGGTGATAAAGAGCAGTTTTTCAGAGCATTTTGTCTTCTAATTCTGTGTTCTATAAAGAGCATGTAGAATAAGCTTGGTTTATGTTGTTTGTTATTAAAAGCAGTGAGCACTTTTAAATGTTATGAGATCTGGAAAGCCTGTGTGCATGGCTGAGCTGTGTATTCACAGGCATCCTTTTCACAAGTAGGAGTGTAAATAATGGTGGTGTTACTACAGTAAAGAGGATAAAGACTTAGGTTCATAAGTTTGTGTGACATGATGGTAAATATTTTGCTCTAGAATGGTTAGAGTTTTAAGGTGTAATTTTTGTTGAAGATTTTTTTTGGTAGTTTTGGCCCCTGAGAACCATAAAAATTGATGGTTCCTACTGATAAAATCAACTCTAAAGGCAGTAATGATACAGCTGTCACTGGAGGTTGAAGGAAAATGAATGCTTTATGATTCAAGAGCTTTCAAACTTGTTAAAATTAGATTAAAATGCTGCAAATCTTGTTTTGAGAAGAGAACAGGTTTTTGCCTTTGATGGTTTTCAGAAAGATCAGAGGTAGTTCTCTCTGTTTACATCAGAGAATGCTAGAGCTCGTGCCTGTTGCTTTTCCATGAGGCACTTAAAAATATTTGATTAGCTGAATCCTTATTTTTTCCCTTTTCTGCTGAGAAGCTCACCTGGACTCACTAACAAACGTTCGTAAGCTTGGCAGTGTTTCACTTGTCCAGCCCTTTCCTGATTTCTGTGTGTGCACATGCATAGATTTTTTAAAATAAATCTCAATAGTCAAAATTAATTTTTAAAATTGGCAATGCTGGGGACTTCATTCTCATTTTTGTCATTTGTTTAATACCGTTTAAAGAGAAACATTTTTTGTTTCATTGTATGCACTGTTTTGTCAGCATGTACCTCTCTGGGAGAAAAAGCCTTTTCAATGTTCTGTCTATCCTCAAAGCATGGTGTATCTTCTGTTCCTTGCATTGTTTGGAGCACTGTCTCAATGTCCTTTTACTGCAGAAATGCCTATTTTGTACTGGGAGTACCTAATACCTCCTATTACAGTGATCCTGTCTCACAGAGCACTCCTCACGTCAGAATTAATGAAAACCACCACCAGGTTGTGAGTCTCAAGTTGAGAAACCATACCATGTTGAGGAGCAGAGGAGTGGAGGGAAGCGGGGGAAGAAAGCCTCTTTTCCAGTGTATTTGGGCTCCATTGAGCACACCAGATCGCCCTTCATTTCCTAATGAAGGCTGCACCCAGCGGTCAAGTTCATCTGCCGTAGCTCATAAGCAGGATCACTGCAGTCTTAGGGAGATGTCTTGTTGAAATGGACAGTATCTGTGGCAGAAACTTACATGGGGGATGAAGGTTTCCAATTATATTGTAGCACTGTGTCATGTTGGTTTAGAGACAAACAAAAGCAAACCAACCCTAACCCTGGGTACAGCAGGGAATCCTTCTATAGGTTGCTCTATTTCTGTCTGGAAAGATCAAGGCTAGACAAAGGACTGATGCCCAGTGACCTTGCATTCTTCCCAGACTGTAATGTTCACTCTTTGTTCTTAAGATGTGAGTATACCCTGATGTAGGCCAACAGCAGTTACTGTCTCATTTCACACTCACCACTGTCTAATACTGCAGTATACCAATAAAGCATGGACCTTTACCAACTGAAGAGGTTGCTGGCTACTAAACCAACACCAAGCTTGATGAGACTATAAGCATGTCAAGCCATTTAACTGTGTATGCATGGAATTAATTTTTTATTATTATTTTTAGTTTCACCTGTATCGAAGGCTTTTACTCATTCTAACTGGTATTTTGCTGTAAAACTGTCACTGATTTAATTGTTTTGTCCAATTGCTGGCTGATGCTTTGTCCTAAATATGAGGAAATTGGTTCATTGAGAAGGTGCACCATTTTCCCAAATTCCACTCACTGTCGTGGGCACACATTTTGAAGCTGTGAAGTCAAAGTGAACATTTCTCCCTGTGAAGTTCCTCTTCAAACCAAACAGAGTTAGATTGGGTCTCTTCCTGAGTTGCTTTTAATTCCTGTTTCTCCTCAAATTCTTTGGTACTGCGTTCAGGGATGTTTGTACATGAATTTATGGCTGTGTATAACTACTTTTCTAACTAACAAACTGTATCCAGTTTGGTTCATGTAATAGGGAAGAGGAGCGCAGCTTGATGAACTGGTTCTTTTGAAGCTTTTGTGGAAGTCAGTGGGATTTTGTTCTTGCATTGAGGGAGAACAGAGCAGAATCTCCATCCCATAACTCTTCAGCAAAATAACTGTGCCTGGTTCACAGCTGGAGAGAGGGGATGGACACCCTTATTAAACTCTTCTCCAATTAAGGTACTTCAGTGATTAGTGAAGTGTATATGAAAACTCTTTTTACTTTATCTGGTGCTATCTGTCCCCCATGTCATTTTGTACTATGCATCTTTCTCTGACCAAAACGTTTAGACACAAGTTAGAGCTATGCAACCAGTGTGAAAATGGAAAATTAAGCTGGACTGTGTGGCCACAGCAGTGGCAGCTTTGTTAGATACTTTCTTATTATGCTTTCTTCATATGCTCAGTAATGTCAAGGACAAAGGGGCAACAAGTTGGGTTCCATCTGCCAGACTGGAGTTTAGAAAACACTGATCCCATTTTAAAGCAGAGTAACTGGGATATTGATGTCACCAGCCTCCCCTGACTGCAGAGCAGGCTGTGGAGCAGGCATAAGAGCAAGTAGGCTCTGCAACATTCCAGGTATTGAGAAAGGTGGTTTTCTGGTTCTTAACATGTTTTAATTTATAATAATAATACCAACCTTGAGAACAATATAACTTTTAACATTGGTGAGCTCTTAAGCTGTATGTGAAGTTTTCCAGCAGAATTTCAGTCACCTTCAATAATGATTGATGTATTCTCTCAGTTTCCATAATTGAGTAATTTTTGCTTTTTGGTATTCCACAGAGAAGGAACATTCCCATGAGCATCTTAACACTGCTGTACTATTCCTCCCTGTTAAAAAAGAGTGTGGATGGATGGGAACTGTTTCTTTTAAAGCAAATGCAGAACACTAAATGGCCTCAGTTTGTTATTTAGCAGCTACAAGAGAAAAGGAAAAGAGGAGGAGTATCTTCAGGATACATTGAGTCCCATTTTTCTCCCTCACAAAGAGGGCAGCTCCTCCATGTTTTCTTAAAGTCTCTGACCAAAGATTTCTGATGATCTTATGCTGTCTATGTAGTCAACAAAGAAGGAGGCAGCAGGCAGTTCAGGTCACCTGTGATGTGAATTGACCTCTGGGACAGACTTTCTTCATCAGCTGGAAAATACTGATTTCAACTGTTTTTTTCCTTGATATGAGCCATGTTTTAAAGCAGTATCACTCAGCCAGCCCAACGCTCCATAGACACCAACCTCAGCACCAGTCCCTATGGGTTAACATTTGTGTGTGATGGGAGGCTGGAGTAAAGCAGATGCGGCTGGTGGGATGGACCACAACTTATTCCTCTCTGGCAGGGCACCCACAGTTTGCCAGCACTCCTATGCCTTCCCACCACCCAATTGCAGCAAGCAACTAATGTGTATTTTGACAAAGGTATAGCTATTATTTGATTTTAGCCACTGGCTTGATTTTGTGTAGCACATTGAACATGTATGTTGGTGGGGAGCAATCTGTGACACGTGTAAAGCTAGGAAGATAACCCGTAATTTCATATCCTATGGCCATGTAAAATGCCATTGTCATTTCATGGATTTTTTTTCAAATTAGATTTCAGTAAAGTTTTACTCCTCTGTCACCTTCTCTACTGCAACACTTTAGTCCAATGCCTGGAGAGTAAACCAGCTCAGTGGAACTAAGAACCACTGCAGGTATTTTGGCATTGATGAGCCAATCTGGCATACTGAGGTAAAGTGCATTCTCATTATTTGTCACTGTCGTCAACCAGTGTTTGTTTCTCATCTTAAAGCCAAGCTTAGAAAATAATTGAAGCACATGCTTATTAATTCCTACCCACTCCACTAAGGATAAAATTTTTGTATGTACTTAAGCAATCCTTAGATAAACATTCTTTTGTACTTCTCTTGGTTTGTGTGTATACAGCTGACTCCATTATATTTGAAAGATGGCCCAAGTCTGAATCTAAATAAAAATCACTTGGAGTACTAGCAAAGACAATTCCATGTTACCAGCTGCAAACCTTTTAGGCCTCCAATGCATGGTACCATTTGATATCTGGCAACTGACATACTAATAATTGCCTGTCAATCAATGAATCCTTTAGGGTAAAATGTGAGGAATTGCAGTACCTTGTAAATAAGATTGGTCTTCTCCCTTCTGTTTCTGTTTATATTCTACAGCATGTAGTTGATGAGTAGAGCCTGCAGGAATATACTCTTCTGTGGCTGGAGGTCAGATGAAACACTTGGTTAATACAGGTTATTTATTCCTCACCTCCATAAAAAAGAGAAAGTCACTGTAGCATTGTCACGACCCATCAGCGTGACACATGTCCTGGTTGATTGGCAATGGGGGAGGGAAGACCTTCCATTTTCGTTTTTTCATGGCTTACTGACTTACAGCAAAACAAATTTGTTTCCCACCTTTACCAGAGCAACATCCAATGTGTTGATCTTTATGGCAGTGTTGGTTGTAATCAGACCCCAGAATGTACTAACGTAAGAGAATTTTGAGGCCCTTTTGTAATGTAGCTGCTTTTTTATACCTAGCTTTAATTTTCACTTGTTCAGCACACTGGCAGATGGGGCCTAACTGAGCTCTTGCTTGTAGGTGGTGGTGGTGGTTGGTCACTGCTCATGCCCACATTGATACCGAAAGGGAGGATGCAGCATTTCAGCCTGCTGCAAAATGACTTTGAGAATGTCAGTGATGCATTGATATGCAAGTCTTTAATCAATGGGTGTCTATGCAATGCTGTGAGCCACCAGGCACATTTTTTTTGTGATACTTTCCATAATACTTTTCCCAAGTTATGTCTTCCAACTCTAGAATAGGAAGTCTTTCTAATTCATTGTCTATTCAATATTTTGTAGTTTGAAATACTTGAGTAGTACTGATAAAAGTTCCAGTACCTCAGAAGTTAGATCTAGGATTATAGATAGGTAGGTAGATAAGTCAATATATCTATGTCTATCTATCACAGATAGGTGCTATTTAACTCCTAGACTACAATGCCTGTGAACTTCTCACAGAGGTGCAAATCATTTATTTGCTGTCGTATGACAGGCATAGTGCCAGAATTTCTTTGTTTCCACGTTTGAGGTGATATCACTTTTCTTATGTCTTTTGTAATGTAGTTAAATAATTTTAACCTTACAACCTTGCTATTAATCTGTTTCACTATTTCTTAATGATGAATTCGATTTCTTTTGAAAATACTGTATATAGTTGTGTGCTAGTGTCAATAAAATTGACATTTGTGTAACAAGCTGTGGCATTTTCTCAAATTTCACTGAACATTGATTTAGTGTGGAACTGTTGGTAAATCCTTTCTTGCTAGCTGTAATAATATAGACTTTTATTTCAGACAAATACTGCTTTGACTCTGATTTATAATTGGCTACGTAACTGTCGTGATTACGTAAACTGATAACTGTACTGGCTTTTTCCTTCTCTTTTCAAAGGAATGATTTATAAACATGAACTGGTTTGGAATTGGAAAACATTCATGTTCTAGCAATAAATCTTGAGTTCTTCCAGAAAATAAATAGGTTTTACTGCTGGCCTAATTATATTTATTTTTTATTATATTATATTTACCAAAGCATCTCAGCTGTGTTTTTTAGCAACAGGAACATTTACCTGTCATAATTTAGGGAGGACACAAACACATGATAGTAAATTGTATTTGACCTTAATTATATACAGCGTTGTATGTGTTTTACATTTAATCTTAGACAATCATAAGAAGTCATAATCAAGAGCTTGTCACATTTTTTTGATTCAGTTTTAGTGTATGATACCAAATCGGTACAGATGTAAATGTTCTTCCATATGACAGATCCTTCTTCTAAAACACGTTTAGATTTTCAGAGGTTTGGAGGAGGAGATAACTGGGAGGACACTGGGCATTTTTGGCAAATTTTCTTTTTGTGCAGTCAGTAATCTGGCTGCCTTCCAGAAGACAAAATGCTAATTTCAGTAATATTTAATGTAGTGTATATGAATCCATGAAAGTGTAATTAATTGTCTAATTCTTTAATATTTTTAATCCAAAATTAAATGGGACTTTATATCTGTGAAAATCTGAAATTGTCATGCTTTGTCCATTAAAAGTATTGCTTTTCCTATGTAAATGTAATGCTAGCATTTCCATCCCAAACAATCAGAGGAGCATGGAAAGACCTACAAGGTATAATATACATACTTGTGTTGTGTGTAGAAATTGGGAAACTAGTAGTTTTTTTCCTTCATGTTAGATCTGACTGGTCTTAGCAGCAACACTGCTGTAGAAAGTTATTGTTTTTCTCTAGACTTCAGCCATATAGATCTGTTCTAATTTCTGTCCTGTAGTTCCCTGTGAAGTACTGATTTGAGTCTTTGTAGTTCTACTTTGCTAGAAAAAATGGCACTCCTAGGATGATTCTCATATTGTTGTATTTATTCTGTTCCATAGAGTGGATTACAGTGGTGAAGATTTTTATATTAAGTTGATGGTTAGGCTCACAGAATCATAGGATGGCCTGGGTTGGAAGAGACCTTAAAGATCATCTAGTTCCAACCCCCCTGCCATTGGCAGGGACACCTTTCACTAGACCAAGTTTCTCAGAGCTCCATCAAACCTGGTCTTGAACACTTCCAGGGATGAGGAATCCCCAGTTTCTCTGGGCAACCTGTACACTAGTACTCACCACCCTCACAGTGCAGCTCAGTCATGTGTACCTTGATCCCTTCCCTACAGAGACAGTAATTTCAGCCCATTCCATCAGCTAAAAGATCCTTAAGCAGTCCCTTGGTTAATGCAAGTGGATGCAGTTCCTCTGGTTTCAAGGCCATTTGGGCTAGTTTGAGGACCCTGATGGCTGTGTCTTGTAGCATAATTTCACATGCTGCAATTTAAAATTGTAGCTCCTTTTGGTACTTTCTTGAGAGAGCTTGTCCTAACTAACTTCTCTTTTATCATTTTCCTAGCAGGTTCTCTGACTGGCAGCCCTCACCTTTCAGAGCTTTCCATCAATTCCCAAGGAGGACCATCAGTGGCAAATATGACTCTATCTCCAAACCTGAGCCCTGATGCCAAGCAGTCATCTCCCTTGGTCAGCCCTTTGCTGAATGACCCATCATGCATCAGGACTGATGATGAGGAAGAGGTGAAAAGAAAAGTAAGGCATATGAAGATGGCCTTGGCTCTCTTCTCTGTGATATGTTATAATAAATCTGTGCCATTCCTGTTGGTTGAAACCTTAAGAGCTTGTTTGGACAGGGTCTCCTATAAATCTAACCTGTTTTTAAGGAATGGAGTTTGGTAGTTTGCTGTTAATAAAAGAGTCAACTCCATTGTCTTACTAGATAGAAAATTTCCAGGTGATAGAAAGAAAAGAAACAGTGTTGAGCCTGATGTGGGAGTGTCCAACCCAGGCTCTCCAGTCTGTCTCTGCTGGGAGCACCACTGGGGGCATCTGGCTGTGGGAGTAGAAAACGCTCTTTTTGAGCAACAGCCTGCAGAGTTCAGCTGGCAGTGTTTGGCTCAGACTCACTGTGGCAGCAAAAACCGTGAGGGAGCATCACATCCAAAATCACTTTCTGAAAATAAAATGTTTGTCTGAGCCAGGGTGTTCTGGGTGCCTGCTGGCTCGTCCCTCCTGTGCTGCAGGGCTAGAGGGGGTTGCTTTTGCCCTTCTCTTGCCTGTTTTTTCTCCTGAGCTTGGAGCATCTCAGGAGGAATAAAGTTGGAACTCAGATGGCTTTGCTGCAAAATGGGAGTTTGTTTAAGGAAGATCTCTTTTCCCACCGTGCATAGTTAGCAAGATATGTGAGGGAAATTTGAGAACAAGGAAAACCAAGAATCAGTTAATAGACTTAGGATTCTCTGTTTCAGTCCAAGTTAGAGCAGCTAGTGACTACTGTATATACCAGCTGATCATGGTTCCTTTGGTGGTGTTTACTGACCAGGAAATGCCCACACAATCTTTCTCCACTTACATGTCTTTCCTAGCGTATCCACTGCATCGTTTGTCTTCAGGGAGGAAACAGAGAGGAAAAGAATCCATGTATGTTTTTTTCTTCAGTTTTGCTTCCTGAGCAACACAGAGGAAGATCAGCTGTGTTCCTTCGGCTCTTCAGAATTAAGAAATTTTAAATCTGTAGCTTACTCTAAAATCCTTCCCCTCTCCCACTGTTAGGTTGTCCAGCCAAACTGGGAAAATCCTACGAGTTTGAATTTTTCTGAGAGTATTTTTACTGTGGATTTTCATCCTGATGATGAAACTTATAATAATCAGACAATTTTTTGTCATATAGTCAAATTTTACATTTGATTCAAACGGTCATCTATCCTTCAAGAAATTTCTTTGTGAACTTCAGAACTTCCTGCTCCAGGAATAAACTGAAAAGAACATCAGCACCCCAAAGCAGTAGAAATCACCATGGCTGAAAAAGAAGTCTCCCAAAAACCCATAGAAAGTGCTTGCTCTCTTGTGTTTGCAAGAAGGATTGTTTTCAGGGCTTCAGGGTTTAGGAACATTCAAGCATGAGTCACAGTAACCGCAAGCAAGGGTCACTGGTTTGTAACAGTCTTTGTGATTCATTATCTACATTTTTTTCTTCATAAAAGCAGAGGAAAACCTAATGTGTTTGCAATTTACAGAGATTCCCAACTGAGAAAGCTTACTTCATTGCTAAAGAAGCAGCCACTACAGAACGAACATACCTGAAGGACCTTGAAGTCATCACATCGGTATGTTTACTGGAGCATTACTCATGAAACACGTGAAGCTCTAGTCAGCGGTAGTATTTCATCTGCTCCATTTAACATCTTAACTGTTCTATGTTACTTTTATATTCTGTACTTAGGTATTCTTTGCAGTGCACAGGAGTGCTCCTCCAGGGAGGAAATAACACAAAAACCAGAAAGCAGAGGTTTGCACTGTGGTTAGTAACATGCGCTATGAAACTATATCAGGTTGAGGAACTTGGGACACAGTTCAGTTATATTTTCTTGCTCTCATGCTTTGTGGTTGTAATTACTAAAAATGCCTGTGAGTTTTCAATGACTTCTCTTAAAACTGAAGTAGCTCCTTAGGGGCACATATAAATGTTTTCTACTGGATTAAATGCCCTCCATTTAACATGAAATATTGTGGAGTACCTCTTTGAATAATTCTGATTTTTCAGTAAGTGAAACTGTGTGTTAAAGGAATCATTCACCTGCAGTATCTGATCAGAGTGCAATTGTTAAAATCGTCAAGGCAAATGTGTGCCATCTTTGTACACACACCAATAGTCTTGTTGCACTTCCAAGAATATTGGTGGAAGATTTGACCTGAAATAACAATTGTCTGTGAAAGGGCACTGGATCCAAAACCCCTCGTGGTATTTCAGTCAGCTCCAGGACTCTCAGCTCTTTAATTGCCCGCTGAGGTGCATTGCCCACTCCTGTGTTGAGTGTTGTGGTAAGGAGGACATGCTGCAGGGGAGAGTCTTGGGACCAGCTGGGAACCAGGGCCACACTTTCTCCTCAGCTTCTTGTGTGTTCCAGGACCCCACATGACAGATGAAGCTAATCTGACATCAGTTTAGACACAGCCAATATAGCATGGTTTTTATAGTAAAAAGTAACTGTCGCCCTACTGCTACTTACCCTGGCTTTGTGAGAAGCCAGACCAATGAGGGAAGAGGCCAGGTTCTGTGGGACAATGGTTATTGATGCAGCCTCAACAGCAGATATGCAGATATGTTGTATTTCACCCAGTGGTTGCAGAAACAAAGTTTTAGCTCTTCAGAGCTAAATCCCATTTTCCACCCTGGTCTTCATTCTTGTGGTAGGCAAATTTGAATTTGCTGGTTTGCCAAGAGGGATAGGCCTGGTCATTAGCATACAGTTGTATCAGCTGTGCTCCACAAAGACTGGCCTGGGAGGCCACAGAGAGTGAATAAGTATCCAGCATCATTAGAAAAGGAACAAACGTTGTGCATGAATTTTGAGGCTTGGTAGATGTGCTTCACCTTTAGCTCTGCTCAGTGTGGAGATAAAGCAGGAGAGGGAGGCTTCGGAGATCTCTCTTTATCCCAGGTCTGGCTCAGCTCCAGCTGATGCAGTGTCAAGCAAGACTGCTGTAACAGTCTTCTGTGGTCCAAACAGGCTTCTAGGCATTGCTGGAAGTTAACCAAGCTGGAACCCCTTAGGGCAGTGAGGAGGCAGTAGTGTTACCATAGTGAAGACAATAGTCATTGCTACCTTGGCAAACCATCTAGTCCTATGGCTTTTATTTCTCCCATGGGTCTGTTAAAGTGAAATTAGGAGAATATGGAGGAAAACTGAAGAGGAGCCTATTTCAGTCTTTACAATGTTTGGCACTGCGCATCCTGTTTTCTGATAGTAGTGTCTTCCACTTATTCACTTTGCAAAGTGTATGATGGTCTCTACCTGCACACAGCAACATGGGCTTGTGCGCTTAGTGTACCAACTCCTGTTGAAGGGATTTCAGGCAGAACTCAGCAAAAGAAAATGCAGAGCATATTTTTTGTTTTTACTGGGTTGTTTGGAAGTGTTGCAAGTATTGCAATGCTCTTTCTCTCGCACCTACAGCATTTGCCAATTCAGTTTGTACTGATCAGTGATGGCAAAGGGGAAGAGAGTTCCTTTTTCAACTGTGCAGGGCCTGACCACTGATAAGAGCTGCAGTTCACCAGTTCATTCATAGGAGTATCAGGGGTAGCCTGAGTTGTATTCCTGGTGCCAGCTAAACCGTTGCTGGGTTAGGCTCTAAGTGTATTTAGGTTAGGTGCATGAAGACAGCAAATGATCATACCTGCTGCATTCCACCCACCAATAATTTTGCTTCTTTTTTTCTTTGTAGTGGTTTCAGAATGCAGTGAGTAAAGAGGATTGCATGCCTGAAACATTGAAAAATCTCATTTTCTCCAACTTCGAACCTTTGCACAAATTTCACACTGGTTTTCTCAAGGAAATTGAGCAGAGACTTGCTCTATGGTAAGATTCTTGATTGCTACTTATCTATATTATTTCATGCAGTTTAGCATTTTTGCATTCCCTTCTTACTAAGTCTTTGTGATCTACTGTAGTGATTAATTTGTGAAAGTCACAGGTGTTGGTTATTAACAGACTAGGTGTATTGAATTGTGCTTTATTCATGTTTACTCGACAAACTCTGTTGTTCAGATATCTCAGGTACAGACATATGCAAATGAGACCATAATTCTGGATGAAGCTTTCTCCTGCCAAATACGTGTGTTTCTACATGGCAGCTCTTCTGAAGAACATGTTGCAAGCAAGGCTTGTCAGTAATAAAGAGTGACAGCAGCGAAGGACCAGGTCCCATTTCTGTCAAAAGAGGTGTAGGCTGGGAAGATTTCACAGACCAGCTTCCCATTCTGCAGCATCACAGCTGTGATACCCTCAGGGTCTAGGTTCGCTCTACAAATTGAAAGAGTGTTGGAAGAGTACATTAGGCCTAAAAATTATCTATCCTTAACATAATAATGACAGTGAAACATGGCAATTTTGCAAAATAGCTATGAAGTGAGTACTACTTCCCTGGCAGGACTCTCAGTTAATTCATTTGACCACTGAAACCTGAGCAGAGGCAGCAGCACACAGAAGCCCTCTGCTTGCTCTGATTAGATCTGTCTGGACTAGATTGATTTGCTTGATGTAGGTATTTTTTGGTAATTTATCTTTGGTGCTGAAAGCTGAGCTTTTCCTTCTCCGTTAGAAAAGTGACAATGGAAAATTATTTGAAAGGCAGAGCAGGCAGACCTGATGGGTGCTAATCAGTTTAATGCCTCTTTAACTAAATAATCAAAAGAAAAGCAAAAGAGTCTCAGAGTGGGTGAGTTAGCTCTTGTGATGTGATGAGTTAGATCATTGAATGAGGGCACAGCACTTTGCAGACTAGTGCTAACCAAACCCACCTGGCACAGTTCCAGAGTTAGCAGGTATTTTCTGAGAAGAGGGGAATGTGATACTGCTTCTGAGAGCTGACATCCTCATCCAGGACTCTGGTTGATGCCTGACATATAGTTACTCCTAGGACTTGTGCTGCACAGCCACCCTCTCTGTATCTCTTTTTTCATTGGGCTGCTACTGGTGTTAATTGCATTCCACCAAGGAGCATTTATTGCAGGTACTCCAAGAAGGCTCTTTCAAATGTTATAAAATACTGATTGTTTCTTCAACCATGGTGTAAGGTTAACAGTAGTTGGAGTTAATCCCCAGCCACTTGGGGTTAAGACTGTGTTGTGAGAAAAGATAAATATATACAATTTGTGAGGGGTAAGTTCTTCTCTCTGTCAGATCAGTGTAATCTAGTGAGCTTGCTGGGTCCTGACTCCTGGAGCACATGTTGAAATAGATACCCCCTATGTCATTCTGGTTGCTGGTGGCATTACAGGTGGATGCCAACCTCCTGTTTAGGTGTGATGTTTTTCAAAAATTGGATGATGGTGCAATAACAGCCTGCTGTGGAAAGGTGACATTATAGTATGTAGAGGGAAGGGCCAGTTATGTTAACAGAAAGAAACAATATTTAGTCTTTTAGACTTTCCATGGTTTTACTTTATTTTTCTTTTTCAGTTATCTTCTTTTCAAGTTGAGTAAGCCTTTGTTTTCCAGCTTTTCCTTGGGTCCTGAATCTATGGTTTCACAGAGCAGTAAACCTCGGCTTAAAGCCCTAATATAATATTTAAACTGCAGTTACCTTTTGATTTAAAGTGCTGATCTGCTATTAAGTTACTTTGCAATCCAAATTTGTTCAAAAATATTCTGCTGAGTTAACTTTGTCCCAGCTGGGCACCTCATTTTGACTTTGTCAGCTCAGCTATTGCATGTCCTTCCACAGTTAGCGTGTAAAGCCACTGGGAATTGTCTCTTGGCTGCTCTGATTCACTTAACAGAAAACAGTCATGTTCCTGCCCCTGGTCTGCATTCAGTTTGCAACCAACAACATGGATGCACCTAATGTAATACCCCTGTTGTAGACAGTGATTGTTTCTAAAGTTCTGAAATATTTGAATACGTGCCTTAGGAAGGAAGGCAGACTTGCTGACAGGTATTATTTTGAAGGCGCTGATGTTTTTATATAATGCCACAGATGCTGAGATAAGCTGCAAGCAATAAACTCTGTCCTGTAGAGATTACTGTTTAATTAAACAGTGAGTGACAAAATTAAACAGTCCCTCAGCATGTAGAAGAAGCTGATGGCAACGTGGTAGGGAATTTCTTCAGCAGCATAGTCAAAGTCACTTAGCTCAATGTCCATACTGCCATGATGGTACCTCTGTCTTTGGCCCCGGGTGGTTTTAAGCCCGTGGGCTTCGGCTGGGGCCAAGTGCAGGGCACTGACCAGCCTCTGCCTCAGCTGCCTAGCTCCTCATGGGCATGGCTGAGCCAGTGACACAGCTGCACTCAGGTGTGGGCAGGATTCAAGCCAACTCATTTGTATCCGACTCTTCTGTGTCAGGTCTTGAATTTCTGGGCAGGTGGATGGGAGAAGGAAGGTGGAACACTTGTCCTGAGACACGAGTGTGCTCTGCATTCCTCAGAGGGTGACACATCCTATATAAAAAAAAGCCTTTGAATGAAAGTGTTGTGGATTTCAAGCTGCTGGAAGCCCCTTGCTACCCACGTGTGTTGTGGGAGCTTGTCTGAGAGAAAGAACCTCCTGAAACCGGTCATCTATTTCCCTAGTGAGTAGGATGCTGGGTTTTATCAACTTAAACTGCAATTCAGCCTGCTTGCTCTGCCTAAACATCAGTGTGTTTTCTAAGGTTTGTTTCAAACCTTCATGCTTCATGTTGGAAGCTCTTACAGGAAATCATTCTCTGCTCTCTTAGGCCTTGAATCACGCTGAACCTGATACTCTGCTAAAGATCTCTGAGGAGAGCAAGGCTGGGGGAATTGTGCATAACAATTGTTAGACGGCTCTGTGCTCTTAATTTGTTCAAACATCTATAGACATTTAGAATTTGCCTCAAAGAAGTTCAGGTTGTGCACATTGTTAAAAGCATTTCTGGCTTGCTTGAAGGCTTCTAAACTGTTTGAATCTGCAGTCAGAGGAAGGCTGTCTCCTACAGAACATCTTAAGGGCCAGTATCTTTTTGACCCAGTTATAGATTCTGGCAGGTCTGATCTGTTTCTTTACAGAGTTCACCCATTTTTCTCTTTAGTACTGCATTTCCTAAGAGCAGCACTTCTCAGTGTCCAGTGCATAGTGATAATGTTTTTAATAAGACGTGGATTGATACTGACACCAATAGCCAACTGCAGAATACAAGCACTTACTGCGTTTTTCCAAGCCAGAGTTTCTTTCTGGCCATGAAATGGAGCAGATTCATGGTGGTTTTATTGCACAGCATCCTAAGATCAGTGGTTCCATGCTCTGGGCTGTATTTTCTGCCCTGCCCGTGCTCTTGCAGGACCAGTGAAGCAGCCCATGAATGCCCTCAGTTGCTGCAGCTGTGCTGAGCCCTGGAGGCTGGCCATGTTCCTGGGAACAAGTGAAATACCCCACTAGACTAGTGGTTTGAGGAAAGGAAGGATGACCTTTGGTGGATGCCGGCAGGCGAGGTCCTTTGCCCTCTCCTACAGGAAGGGAAGAGGAATAATGCAGAAAGTTGCCTCAGGTGGGAGAGGGAAAAGCACATATCAGGCTATCCTGTTAGCAAGTGCCAGAAGTGCTGCATCCAGCACCAGGTCCTAGTCCTGGCTACCAGGTCTCACATAGGTTGTTCCTCAGCAAGGCTTTGGGTGCAACACCAGGAATTCCCAATCCTTTTTGCTGGGAGAAAATAAGGGAGGCGTATCTCAGTGACTTAAAGCTGATTCCTTTTTCCCAGAGCCTGAGAGATTTTATGGCAAGGAGGAAGAGGTGTGGGCAGTGCAGGCAGAGTGTGACATGCTCCATTAACATCTGGCAAGTTGAATCTGAGAAGTCAGTTCGGTTCTACTCCTTCTCTTATCTAAGCTGTTTATTAAGCTGTTAATTTGGGCCACAAGCACAGTTTTCCATCCAAAAAAAATCGAGTTCATCTTTCCATACCTCTTTAAATCTTTGTATTACAAGTTTCCACACTGGTTTCTTTAAATCCTGACAGAAAGTGGCAAATGGAGAACCAGAAGTTTCCCCCTTTGGTTGACCACTGAGTACTGTAGAAAGTTATGCTGGAGCAAGGCAGGATAGCTATTTCTGCCCTAGGAAGCTCTCATCAGACAGTAAAAATCTGTGTTTTGCACCTTATCCACGTGCTCTGAAGAAAAAACACTACGTACTTCTCAGAAATGAAGGCAGACTTACCCTCTTCCAGGGAAGCTGATAGTTTGACTTCTAGATCACAGGCACATCTGAGGAAAGCTGCTACTCAGTATTACCAGATGTGACTGTGTGGCTGGTAATTTGCAAAAAAAAAAAAGGCTCTTAGATTTTAGCATATGAAAGGAGAAGGCTCAATCAGGATTGATGGAAGCAAGTTTGAAAACCTGTAATAAAAAAGCACTCAGGGAGGTGTAGGAAGATGAGCTAAATGTTCATTTATTAACCATTTTCTGTTTGAGAAACAGCACTTGTTCTCAAGAAGAGCAGCATGATAACACAGTTTATATAAACAGGGCAGCAGTCCTTATCTGCCATCTCAAATGCAGAGTGCCAGCTAGTCAGTTGGTTCTGCATATCTGGTGAGGAGGGATGAAGAGTACAGTTTCAAAAGTGTCTTCATCCTATGTGCAGAAATGAGGTATGTGTTGTAATACAAACCTCTGAGTTATGCATTATGAATTCCTGACACAAAGACATTGAGAGGGGCTTGGTGCCAGTGCATTGAGCTCGAGGATAGTTTGCATTGCTGAAGTCACTTTTGGGTACTTCTGGGGATTAGAGCTGTGCTACAGCCAAATTAATTGGAAATTATTAGGGAGAGAAATCACTTGTCCAGGATCTATTAGTCACATCTAGAACCATATTACGTTCATCTCAGTGGTTCTCTGGGAGGGATGCACGCAGGATCAACTCTGAGCTCCGCAGCAAGACATGAAATGCTCTTGCATTTACAGTATTTTTTCATGCAGTGGTGTTACTTGCTCTGATCTTTTTGTTTAAAAGCATTTCTAATGCATGTTTCCTGTAGATTGGATTCCTCTCACAACAGGGATAGCCAGCCAAAGTCTTTAAATGTGTGTACGCTCCCCAGAGGGTTGGTGTGACTTTGGTGAAGCTCTGATGGCTTCATCAGTACATTTCTTATGCTCTGAGGAGTGTTTCATGCGCCACTTACTGCTGAAAGGACATCCGGAATGGGCAGGGGAGTGAGAAGCACTGTGTAATAGGAGGGCGTGAGCTAAGAAGGAGCTGCTTTGCTTTTATTGACTCTTCTTTTTGAATTACAAAACATTATTCTTATCTGAAAGGCAGTTGTAATGGCAAATGTTTAAGGTGTTTTTTAGTATTAGAACTTTAGCTAATGATAAAGTCATAAAAAGTCAAAAATGTCTAAGTGGTCAAAGACCAATTATAATATCCAGGAGGGCGATGTTGTTCCTCAGCGTGTAACAGAAGATCACACATTGTAAATATAATTTTTTGCAATTGATTTATTATTATTTTGGCTGCAATTGGAGGCTGCAATCAAAGATTTTTATGTTCACCTCAGAATCTTTGTTGAGAAATCTTTATCTTCTTCTTTGCCTTACCACCGTCCGCATCAAATTTCTGTTTCTTCTGCTACCATTCATGGATGAATGAGGATATGGGCTGACTTGAAATTTCTTTCCATTAATTTTTCAATTATATACAGTAAGAATTTCATGTAATTCAAAAATCTGACATAGCTACTTGTGTCATCCCTGTAAGTCAAGGTGGTGGCCATTTGTAGTAATATAAATAAGGTGGTGTCTGAGTTTCTTATCAGGTATAAAAGTCAGTCTCTTCATCCTTTCTTGCAATTGTACACTTTTATTGCTGTAACATGGAAGGGACTATTTGGAGAAATATGAGAAATAACCTGATTATACAATAATATCCCCATTATTCAGCATGATTGTCAGTGATTTTACTCATACGATGTGAGTGGAGTGAGGGCACATTATGTGTGGGGAAAGCAGCCCCTACATCTTCTATGGAGCTGGGGATCACAAATCAACTCCTGATGAAAAGTTGTGAGACCCTAGTTCCTGAGCTTTGTCCCTTGTCACTGGCAGATAGATACCATGTTCAAACAGTGACCCATGAAAACAAGGAGTAAAAAGAACAATTTAGCCATTGATGCACAACAAATGAGCAGCTTCTTTCCTCTCAGCAAGCTGAGTGTTGTTATTCAAAACATACACCGCAGGGAGAGCTCTCTTTTGTGCTCCTGTGCTTTGGGCTGTTGCAGCAGTGAGACATCATCTGATAGATTGTGTGTTTGATTTTTATTTTTATGTGCTGTGTATTTGGATGCTCTTTTCCTGGGATTTCTTCTTGTTTTTTTCAGGATTTGCATGTTGAGGAGCTGAGAAACAGGGCATTGTAGCATAGGGTTTACTCTGGAGTCCACCATGGAGCTGAAGTGGAGTGAGGTTGGGGTTTAGGAGGCAGATGTGAAGCCATCATGTTCCCCCATGCCTGGCTTCAGCTTTCCCTGCCTCTCTGTTCCCCATCACAGCCTACATGCCTATGCACCATTCCCAGCGGGAAAATCATCTCTATTGCAAGGGGTAGCATTTGCATGAAAATTAATAATGAAAGCAAGAAGAATTGCTGAAACAAGGAGCAATACCCAGCCATCACATTTCTGTATTTTCTCCTAAGGAAACCTGGCTTTGTTTCTTCAGGCAGTATGCACCTGCGTGCAGCACAGGTCATCTCTGTTGGCCTGGGCAGAGGGCTCTGGTACAATTCAGCTTTTCACTGTTCAGCCAGCAGCTGGACACAGGCTGTTGCTTTTGGGGAACCCCCTTCTCTCTGTCTGTGTCACTCTGCCAACATGCAGAGTAAGATTTGAAAGCCCTGAGAGTCACTGGCCAAAGCAAATGAAGGGGAACTGTTCTTGATGCTTTGCGTGTGACCAATGTGGTGAAATGCTGTGCAAGCAGTCACTGCTGGCTGTGCTGAAGAGTGCCCAGGGGGTCAACTTTTAGGAAATAAGGACCTGACTGCTCAGTAAAGAGCTGCACTAAATATTAGCTGTTGGAAGCACTCACTGTGACTTCAGTAGGCTTGAGCTGAGCCTTCAAGTAGCTAGCTATTAGATAAGAAATTTGCAATGTGTATTCTAACCGACCCATATTGTAGCCTTCAGATCAGAAAAGCAATGTGTACTTAAAAATAACATTCCATAATGGTGTACTTAGTATTTATCTTGGCAGTAAATAGATAACTATATATATTTCGTGCTCAGAAAGGTACAAAATTGTTTAAGTCTATTAGATTAAATCAAATGTAGAGACATAAGGATCCAGGCAGTGCCAGAGAGGTAGAGAATAACACATAAAGCAAGAATTCTTATAATTACCAGATACGGTGCCGTTATTGGCAGCAGTACAAATTCGCCCGGCTTTGACATTTCTGGGATGGTGTGTAGTGGCACAGCATTAACTGTTTGGGATGGGATGCTGCATGCTGGCTCCACACGTGGAGAGTGGCTTTCCCTTGCTTCCTGCCAGTGTAGTGCTACTGCCTTAGACTTCAAGTGGTTGTGACTTTCAGTTGGGGGCACTTTCATGTGCACCACTTTGAGCAGACCTTCACTGGATGGAGTTTTATTTACAACCTGCCAGAGGAAATCTCAGTGGGGGGAGCTGCTGGACGAGTAGGACATGGTCAAAGGGAAAGTCAAGGAACAGCATAGAGGGGAGATTATTTGACAGACAGAGACTTCCTGGAGACAGAAATTGTACTTTTATCCTCAGGTAATGTGGAGACTGTAGTCTTGTGATGTCCATACATACCTCTGCTCTTCCTTGCAGTTTAGAGCATTTCTTAGGCATGATTTGACTACGACAGTGCTCATCTAACATAGTACTTTTGCAAAACTGGTGATGATAATTAAAGTTATCACTGACACAACCCAACTTCCTATCCCAGTGTAACCTTTGGGTTTGGAAAAAAACATTAAAAAATCATGTTGAGAACTGTTTTTCCTTGCTTAAATAGGCATGTGAGTGCCTGGGAGTCTTAACACAATAGGAAATAATTAAAGGCAGTCTATGAAACTGGCTATTGTTCAAATAAACATGGAACAATCCCTTGTTTGTCAAGTGAGTCTCTTTGTCTATTGAAGGATAAAATAGATGTTACTGTGTAGTATTTATAAGCTGTGCCCTCCACATTTCCCAGTTAGAAAAGCATGCAGAGAAATTATCCAACGGAAACATAATCATGTTAACTTTACAAAACAAAATATATGTCTGAATATGTATCTAGTAATATGATAATATGTCTTGCCAGTGAAAGTAATGGCAAGAACAACTGCATCCTCTGTGATTTGGTGATTGTGAGACCTCTTTGGTTAAGTTGCCCATAGTAAGGAATGGAGAGTTTTAGAATCTTGTTATCTACTTATGCTTTCACTGTGCACAGAATTATCTTAAAAGTGTGAACTACTGGAAATGAGTAAAAAACAATATATCCATTTAGCATAAAACAGAGGCCAGATTATCCTTGGATTTATTTAGGACTTGATTATGTTTCTGTCCTCTTCCAAGGTAGTGCATTTCTTTGGCTGAATTGCAGTTGCTCACACCAGGACTGGATCTGTCTCCCAATACTCAGATTAGAGAGCTGAACTGAATTGTAAAAATTGAGGACAGCATGTAAAAAGCCATGCTGTAGGAAACTTGGAGCACTATTAGAAGTTGGAAAGGGGAAGGGAACAGTGCTTCTCCCCACACAGCCCTAGTGATTTTCTTTTGAAAGCATAACTTGATTGTAAGAGATCTGTAACAGTTAGGTTCTTACAGTCATGGTTTCTCCTCCTGTGTTTTCTAAAATGTGTTTGGATTCAGTCAGAGCGTGGTATCCTTGCCTGTCTCGCACATGGGTTTAGAAGCAGGAATATATTTTTCATCAGGAGCTGGGTTTCTCCCAAATGGAGCACTCATCCAAGTGCAGCTGGCTGGGTGGGAGGGAGCAGTTTGCATTTGTAATATCATAAGTGACACACTGAAAGAAAATTCCTACCAGTATGTAACACTTATGAGTCAAACGCAGATGCTAGATAGATTTTTTTTTTTCTTGGTCCCACTGTCCTTTACATAAGCAGAAAGCTTTTCAGAGGAGGAACACCCCCCAGGTCCTGTTCTGGGTTTCAGACATTGTTTCTGAACAGAATTAACCTTCTGCTCTAAGCCCGCATATTGTCATGGGATTTGGATATCTTCTTTTTCCCAAACCATTTTCAGCCTTCTCTAGTGTGTTTAAAAATGCTAAAAATTTTCTTTAGGAGTCTAATCCTTCTGTTGAGTGCCTGCCCTCTCTGTTGTTAGGACTGAAAGCCAGGCTGGGTGAAAGGTGTACTGTACTTGGGAATTACACGTCTGTCAGGAATATTCCTCACACGCTTCTGAACAATGGAGCATGGGGGTCAGGCTTTTAAAAGAAATGAGCTTTTGAGGTTCTTTCTGTGCTTATGAGTGATTATGCAGTTTTATTGCATGACTGAAGTGTGTGGTATTTCTGTTGCTGACAGGGAAGGCCGCTCTAATGCTCACATTAAAGGAGATTACCAAAGAATCGGAGATGTTATGCTAAAGAACATTCAGAATATGAAGGTAGGAGTGATCCTATAACTATTAAGCTTTGACATGGATTAACATTAGCATGCTTTCAATTTTCGTATGATGTTGCCTCTTGTGCTGTTGTCTGCCAATTGTAATCAAGGATTATGCTATTAAAGTTTCCTTTGATGAAGTAGCAAGAATTCGGTGAAACATAAGATTTCAGAATTGCAAGCTGACTTTAAATTGTCCAACCCCTTTCCTCCATTCTCCAAATACAGAAACAACAAACACAAAAGTTCAGGAACACCTAATTTCCAACTCTTTTTTCAAATAAGAAGGCAAAGCATTGGAATTTGTGTGGATGACGAGACTGTTCAAAAGCCTACTTTTTCATGCAAATATACATGTTAACATATTGCAGGAGTAGTGACCATAACCTGGATATTAATTAGTCTTGGGAAAGTTATATTTCTGCACTACAGTGACAAGTTAGATGAAAGGTTTTTGAAACAATGAGAATAATTGCCTTCAATCCCTTTAAAACTAGAATTAAAAATACATGTATGAACCATAAATCTAGGTGTAATATTCAGCAGATTTTGCAACTGTTTTTAATCTGGCCAGAGCAGTATTGTTGATGCTCTGTTGATGCTCTGCTGAGAAAACAGCATGGAATGCAGGCATGGGAGCCTGTGAAAACCCTATGAACTTTTACAGTAGGGATACAAGCTCACCTACTATGATGTAACTATGCATCCAAGTCGATGTGGGGCAAAACACGACACTTCACCTTTGGTATGTGGATCTCAAAGTGCTTTTGAAACTGTCCAATAAATCTTTCCTTGGTGATTGCCACTTGGGCATTCTGCAGTTAGTAAATGCAGCAGCCTTGAGTCCTTGGCTGGAGGAAAGGGCAGTTTAGTCATTACAGCTCTCTCAAGATGTTAGTTAGTACTAGATTTATCTTTCAGAAAGACAGAGAGACACTGAGAAGTGATGTTCAAGTGATTATACAGCACATTAGAAGAAGGGAGCTTAGAAATTTCCATTTACAGTCCCCAGCATAGACAGCCTCATCACCTTATTCTCTCTGCAGTGTATTTAGCCAGGAACTGCTTTTTTCCCTCAAGGTATAATTCAGATGCATTGGAATAAATGTAAATTGAACTTTTCTACCTCCATCCCTCCATGCACACCTTCACTTACAGTTTTTAGAATACCACAGATCTTCTGACAGATTGTTCTCTTGGTACCTTGCAACATTAAATTGTCTGTCTTTTGCTGTCTGCAGGTCCTTCTGGGGCACTAGTGTAAAGGCTGTGAAGAGTCCTCACTGTACCTTAGCCCTGTCAGTGTGCTTTCAGCCTTCCAGTTTTCCCTTTCCCATTAGAGGGTTTTACTTCATTTGCTTTGAGATTCACCACCACTGATTAGCTGACACGTGGAGGAAAGAGGCAAAAGCTAGTTTAACTCAAAAGAACTGCACAGAAAACAGTAAAATTAGTTAAAACTCAACTTATTTATCATGAGAACTGTTAAAAGACCTGAAGACTGACATTCCTTGTTTAATTAACATAGGAGAGAAGTTAAGAGCAAGTAATTAATGGGTAGTCTCTGTAGCAATCTAGGTCTGCTGTGTCTTGCCTGAGTTCTAGACTTGTAAAATGAATAGTGTATGGAGGAAGCAGCTTAGCTATAGGGAAGGTATGTTTCTGGTAAACTTGTCACAAATCACAGGAGAGAGAGTTGACTAGAAATGTGTCAGAAAGAACAAACTTCAGATTAAGCAAAAGTGTCTTCTCAAGTACATTCATTTTATGCATTCAGTGTCTTTTTGTTGCTGCCTAATGTTTTACCAGATACTGGAAAACTTTATTTGGCTGCTCAGAGAAGCTCTGTGCATCCTGAAGAACCAGTTCACCTCTAGCAAAACACAAATTAATTCCATGTCTTAATTTTTAAAAAAAATCTGCTGAATTGTTTTAAAAGGGACTTGTAAATATCTGCAATACTGAGATCTAAATGAAGTTACATGTTTCATGCAAACCTCATTCACTTGCTGGTGCACTGGTTGCTGCCCCACGGCCAGTGGGGTGATCTTAGAGACTGCACTAAGGAGAAGAGGCTGTAGTCCAAGAATGAAGAACTCTAACATATCCATTTCTGTTGGACACCATCTCTATTTTTGTGTTTGTTCAGATTCCCAGGAGGTGCAACTTCTCGTGAATAAGAAGGCAGAGAAGCTAAAAGTCCATTTGCCTGCATCTCAGCTCCCCAAAAGCACCTAAGGGAACTGGGGCAACTAAATCCCTTCATCCTTTTAGAAAATCCCGTTTTCTTTCCTAACTCTGCATTCACATTGTCTGGCTGTCTCCCTGTTGCACCCAGTTGCATGAGCTATGTTCATTTCATCTCCTTGCCTTTGGATTTCTCACTGATAAGAGACTTAATTTCGTTGACTCATGTACTTTTGTTTTGCAGGGAATGCAGAACGGGTGGGGGTGTCTACTTCAAATGAGTAATGACATTTCAGAGCCATTGTGTTTTAGAGTGATTTTGTTTGCAAAATTTCCACTGCTGTGCTAGTTGGATGTTTTGCTGGAATAGGTTTGGGCTGAGTCATCTGTCATAGTGATTGCTAAGAGCTCTACTACATCCTTTTTTTTTTGTGCATATAAGCAACTGACAATTCACCTGCGGAAGCACAATGAGATTTTAATGGAGTTGGAGAATGGGATCAAGAACTCTCGTAAGCTGGAGACCTTTTGCAGAGATTTTGAACTACAGAAAGTTTGCTACTTGCCTCTCAACACCTTCCTTCTCAGACCTTTACACAGGCTTATGCACTACAAGCAGATAATGGAGAGGCTTTGCAAGCACTATCCTCCAAGCCACACAGACTTCAGGGATTCAAGAGGTAAGTAAGAGAAAAGACACCAGTTCCTGGAGTTGTGGAATGGCATCCTACTCCATTAGAGGTGTATGGCTGGCCAAAAAAAAAATATTTTTTTTTTTAACCTACATTGAAAGAGGATTGAGTTGCAAAATCCAACACTCTGAACACCAGAAACAGTAGGATTCAGGTTGTATACATATTATACCACAGTCTGGGCAGGTATTTGGAAGAGAATTCTGCTGGGGGTTATTAAACACACAGAAATGACAGACGGTTCAGGAAGTCTCTTAAACTGAAAACAGTTGGGAGTTTGGGAGAGAGCACAAGGAACGTACCATATGTGCTCCTCTCTTTCCCTAGAGATCTGCTAAGAACACAAAATATTGGCCCAGGTGAACCCTTGCTCTGACCCAGCAGGGCCGCTGTTATTACATCTTTAAGTGCTATTTGCCTTTTTTTCAAGACATATAGTGTACTCTGTTACCATTTCCATGATTTGTTTCAGGAACTTGAAACAACCGGCTTGGATTTTTTTTTCAAACATGAAAACGTTTCCCCCCTATAGTCTGGACTCATTGCCTGCCATTTCTTTCTGATGATTTGTTTTCCTTCTTCTTTACCCCTGTCCCCCACCCCTGTTGTAAGCTATGTATGTTTAAGGATAACTGTGTTATCTGTACAGTTAGCATCAGTGCAGATCCACAGAAGAACCTGGGCAGGGAGTAACGCTCAGCATAACTGCTGGCAGCCATAAGGTATAGCTGAGTTGGTTGGCTGAGTTCCCTCAGATTCCATACAATGAGACCCACAGCATGCAATGCACAAAATGTGGAGGTAACCTGACCTGTGGCAATAAGAAATGCCACAGAGGTCTATGGCACTGAAGTGCTGTGTGGCACAGATGTGTTTGCCCAAATGTAGCTACTGCCTGAATGATCTCAGGGAATGCAGCAAGGTAGTGCCTTCATTTCCCTCAGCCAAGGCTAAATGTTGAGGATGATGTGTCCATTCCCAGTGTACCACAGGCAGGGAGAAAAAAAGAGTGTTTTTTCAAGCATAAAGAACATCCCTAGATTGATTGGAGATGTAGGAAATTAAGTCCTTCAGGAGAATCCATTCACTGGTGCTCTGAATTGACTCTAGTGTTCTTACAAAGTTCCTGTGGCTAAAATAGAGCAAACTTTGGATTCAGGAAATGGGCTGACTCTTCATTACAGCACTCCACCCTTTCCACTCCATAAGATGATGTCCAGAGTTGGTGTGGGTAGTGAGTCTGTATTTGCCTGAGTAACTTTACACTGTGAAGAAAAGCAGCACAAGAAGGTTTTTGAAATAGGTGCTGCAGATAAAAGCCATTCTTTTTGAACATTCTTGTAAATTTTTAATAAGCACTTTATGAATTTGTCCATCTAGCTGCTTTGGCTGAGATTTCTGAAATGGTGGCTCAGCTCCACGGCAATATGATAAAGATGGAGAACTTTCAGAAGCTGCATGAACTGAAGAAAGATTTGATGGGCATGGACAATCTGGTGATCCCAGGAAGAGTAAGTAACAGAGTTGTGATCAAGATTTGATGCAATTTTAAAGTATTAGGTGTGTTTTAGAAATTAGAGGCCACTGTGAAATTGCCTTTCCTCATACAAATCCTTTTCTCCCACCAAAAACTGTCAAATGTAAACATAATGATACCATATGTCATGGTTTAACCCCCTGGCAGAAGCCAAGCTCCGGCAGCCACTAGTTCACTCTTCCACCAGTGGGATCTGGGAGAGTTCTGGAAGGGTAAAAGCCAGAAACCTCATGGATTGAGATAAAGACAGTTTAATAGGTAAAACAAAAGTTGCACATGCAAGCCAAGCAAAATAAGGAATTAATTCACTGCTTCCCATGAAGAGGCAGATGTTCAGCCATATCCAGGAAAGCAGGGCCCGATTACCCGTAAGAGTCACTTGGGAAGACAAATGCCATCACTCTAAACATCCCTACTTCCTCCTTCCCCCTGCTGAGCATCATGTCGTATGGTCTGGAATATCCCTTTGGTCAGTTTGGGTCACCTGTCCTGGCTGTATCTTCTCCCAACTTCCATGCACCCCCAACTTCCTTGCCGGCATGGCGGTATGAAAAGCAAAGAAGGCCTTGGCTCTGTGTAAGTCCTGCTCAGCAATAACAGAAACATCTCTATATTGTCAATCCTGTGTTCAGCACAAATCCAAAACACAGCCCCATACTAGCCATGGTGAAAAAATTAACTGTACCCCAGCCAAAACCAGCACACCATAGAAAACAGCAACCTTTAAAGCAGGAAGAGGCAATCCTTGTTTACTGATTTTGTATAGATTTGGGCAGTCGTAGGTAATTCCAAACATCTATTACAACGGATGCGCTAAAAATGTAATATTTATCACAGTGTTCAGAGCTTGAACAGTTGCACATTTCCTCATTTCATGCTGCTCTTATTTTTTTTCCCAACCCTCGATGCTAGAGCATGACAGATTAAAGGAAAATAAGACATTTGTGCTGGAGGACCTTCAGCCCTTTCACAATGCTTTGCTTTGAAACTCATGGCCCTGGGGACAAGCAGTCTTTTTAGTCTACGTGTAACATTAGGCAATAATTTTTGAGACAAGGTTGCCTTAAGTAAACACTTTTAATTGCGCTACAAAAATACCAACATCTCTTTTTTACTTGTGATGTTTTTTTAAGAACAAAGGCTTATTTCAGAATAAATGAGCCACAGTGTAATATTTGTAGCCTTTTTTATTTTCCTAGGCACACGTATCTGTGCACGCAAACTTGAGAGTTGTCTGTTGCTGAAGTAGTTACCTCCCCACTCCTTTGACTTTTGTGTGTCATATACAAAAGTAATACTTGCAGCAAGTGAAATGCTGGGGTATGAAGTTGATGTGCCATTGGGAAGGCAGTGCTGAGCACAGGTATTTCTGGATTTGTGGCTGTTCCCCACTCCCTCACTTGGCTTTTTCTCTGTCTTCAAGCAGCTGCCACAGCTCATGTTTCTAGTGATCCACAGACTGTTCACATCCTTGGCAAGTCCCTCAGGACATTTCACGGCCCATGCATCTCTCTATCACATGAAATTAAATGCTGTCATCGGGTGTTTCTGCTACCCTATTCTATTTAAAGACTGAGCAGTCTTCCTGTCCTAGGAAGTTCAAGGAAAAGGTAGATGGGAAGGCAGAGGTTGTTTGCCTGCCAAGACAAGAAACATTGGCCACCATGCTCTGGCACATGCCCAAGATGTTGCTGCTTCCAGCCCTTTGGCTGCTCTTCTGGCTCTGACTGAAGTCCCTGCCCTGGTGCAGGCCTGGCTGGGAGGCAAGTGCCACTGCCATCCTTTTCATGTTGTCCCAGAGTGGGATCTCTGCTGCCACCAAGCTGGTACCTATATTGGACATGAAAACATCCTGTGGTTGGTTGTCCTTGCAGATTGCAGTGACCTGCAGCTCTTGATCCATGTGTTAACACAGCACTTGCTGTGGTGATGCTAAGCCTGCTGGTGACTATCAGATGGTACCATATAGATACTAATTATGATTAATATTAATACTCTTTGGTGGCCAACAACAACTTCCAGTGGCCTCTCTGGTAACATGAGCTTACTGTGGTATAGGGTTAACCACCTCTAGCCACTTTTCCCACCCCTTAGCCCTTAAGTAATGCAGGTGGGGGGACTGGACACATCACAGCAACCCTAAGATATCCAGATTGTCTCTCTGAACAGATTTATTTTAGACAGCCAGTATACTGAGGTGTATTCCATACCTAAGCATTCTTAAGCAGTTTGATCTAAATTAATGTGCTGTATTATATGAGATGGATGGTACTGGGATAACTTACACTTCCAGAAAAATATGCTTCTTTTTGCTGCTGATGGTGATGTTGAGTTGTGTAGCTGATTTTGCATTGCAGTTAAGAGATAGGTATGCTATATGCACCACAGAAGCTTACATATATAACATAAAGGGCAACTTACTATTAGTTTTTACATCATTTGTACCATGACAAATACTCATTCAAAACTGATAAAAGAAGGAGCTGCCTGAAGTTAAACTTTCTTAAATTTAAGTAAAAAAAATTTTGCTTAGCTGAATTTTCCTAAAATGAATGAAAGGAGTTTATCCTAAAGACAGTTAAAAATGGAAAGGAATTATCCTATAAATTAAATTTTTAACATATTTAATAAAATTAAAAGTCTTGGTAACTGGTAGTCAAATCATTTCTATGACCAAGTAGTCATATTTATGTTTGTATAATAAAGAAGTTGTCATTTTTGCAGGAGATACTTTTTTTTTATTTGTTTCCCACAGGAGTTTATTAGACTGGGCAGTCTTAGTAAGTTGTCTGGAAAAGGTTTACAGCAACGGATGTTCTTTCTGGTAAGTAAAAAGATAGTTTTTCTTTACATAATGAAATGTAACTCTAGGCAACTATTAGACATACTGTTAGACTCAAATTGTGAATTACAGTAAATATTTTTAAACAACCTTTTTTAAATTGGCATAATACATCACCTGTGTAGCTGGTTCTTAAGAATTTACATCTCTGTCCAAATCCAATGTAACTGCTTCTTACAAAGATAAAACTTTTTTATGTGACCAGGTGAATATAATTGTAAAATATTACCTCCTAGCATTTTGTCTTAGATAAAAGCAGAGTTATTGCAAAATGAAAAGTGGCACCATGGATAATGATTATATGCAGAAAAGAAGATAAAGAGTGACTTCTGGTGATATGAACAATAATCCACATAATGCTCTCAGGACACGTAACAGAACCAAATTTTTCTATGAATCATCCAGTTTCAGCCCACGGATGCCCAACGTATCGGTGAATGTGTCTTTACCTGGAGATACATTTTGCAGCTCTTGCTCTAGAAAAGGTTATCTCCTCCCAACATCACTCACAGCATTTTTAGGTTATGGTGATCCCATTCAATCTCTGATCCACAAGAGCTGATCAGATGGTTCCTTCTCTCTTCCTGGCCAGCTGATTTGCTCCCAAGCTCCCCATCTTGCTGATGCTGAGCCCTTGGTGCTGGCACACTGGAATACCCATTAGAGTGCATAGAGTTTCTAATCCAGTGTTACAGGGTAAAATATTGAATAGCTACTGCTGTGTGGCACAAGAATACTTCCTTGTACGCAAAAGGTGAAGACACGTGCGTGTAGAAAAGCTTGTGAGTATGCTAGGTTTTATAAGGTGTTTGATATTAATCTTTCAAATAAGTCAAAGATATAACCTGATAAATCTACCTGGGTAGGATTATCCTCTGCCTTTAAAGACACTGAAGAGGAAGCCTAATGAATATGGTGCATATTTTCTTGCATACCAATAGTTTTTGTCACCAGATGATGCCTCGATATTATACCTGTATAAAACATTAAAAATCTAAGACTAGACTCTCAAGTCAGGTGCTCACTCTGTCAAAGAAGTCTTTGATCTGTCTTAAGCACCAGACTCTATTTGGAGGTAAAATCCCAGGTCAGTATTGTGGGATTCCGAATACATGTGCAATCATTGGCAAAATTAAATCCCCCTCTAGTGGCTGATCCACAAAGCTTCATGAACTACTGCTACTGAATTGTAGAGGTCTGTGGTGAGAGCTCTGTTTCACATCAGAGAATATGATTTTCTTGATGCAACCATCTGGTTTGAGAAAAACACCCTTTGACCCACGTGGCACAGTGAAAACATGCCATTTATTTTATGGCAACAAAATTCAGACAGTCATTTAACATGCTTTGGACAACTGCTGTTTCCTGCATGAAGCTCTACAAATTGAGATACTCAGTCTCTGCACCTTGGTATTTCAAACCTAAATCCATCTACCTTAAAACAGGTCTCCTGACTTCCTTCTGAATATGGGGAGTAATGGACAGCCAGTCTATTCATAAGGGTTGAGTGGGACACATCTCTCGCATATACTTATCTTTCCACTCAAAGCAGAAGAAAATATTGATAGAAGACACATCTTCCATAGCTTCAAAGTATGGCAGAGTGTGAAATGTACTACTCAGTTTCACTGCTGTTGTGTGGCTTGTTAGTTCTGGCACAGAGATCACAAAGGGAATATCAGAAGGTATTGGAAAATATCCAGTGGAAAATTGTGGGAACGTACCTAAAACTAGCTCAGAAGGAAGACAGGTGCTAACATGAGGTAGTGGAGTATTGTGGAAGCCAATATTTTGGATTCATGCATTAGGATTGTCACATAGTCAGTTTTTCTGTGTTTACCATTCTGATATTTTTTTCCACGTACATCCATGCCAACCAACATCATTCTAATAATGCTTATTCTTGTTTTTTAGTTTAATGATATTTTGTTGTACACAAGTAGAGGCCTGACAGCATCCAATCAGTTTAAAGTCCATGGGCATCTTCCACTGTATGGCATGACAGTAAGTATTATCAGAACTTAAGGCATTTGTGCTTAAATGGTCATTTGTGATCCCATCTTAAGTGCTTGATGATTTCTGCTGGACTGAAAGCAGGAGCCAAAGGGTCTCTGATTCAGAGAAGCTGGAGTTACATTTACAGTGCCTGATTGGGGCTGCATTGGGTTCAGCATGTGTTCATGCAGCCTTGTGCACAAAAGTGATTATATAAGCAAAAGTGACAGGGAAAAAAGGCATTTTTGGGGGCTGCTTCCTCATAAAACAAACTTGTCATGAGATGGCTTCTTTATTTTTTTTTCAACTATAATTTAACCACTATTCTTACAAGTAATTCATCACCAGTTCAATAAAGACGCACTGTGCAAGACAAGTAAACAGTAGCGACCATCTAATTTCTATAAAAAACCCATTTCCTAATGTTTCCAGATCTGTATCTTAAAGCCTAATTAGTGGGAAACTGGCAGCACTATATCATTTGGAACTCTTGCTGCAATTCTTCTGGCACACAGCCAGTTCAAGCCAATAGGATCTATATGGTTTCAAAAATATTTTTGCTAATTTCAAAACACTTTTCATTGAACTTCTCATGGGTTTGTATATCTTCTGTACTGTTTCCCTGAGAATTAAATTAGGTAATCAGTACCACAGTGACTGATTTTCTCTAAACACCTGCAAGATTTCGAGTTTTATCTAGTGTTTCAAGGAGTTTACTCAGTTATTGATGGCCATTTGACCTGAACTTGTTCACAACAGAACTGTGTTATGCTGCAGTGTCCAGAGCACTCACAGCCTTTTTAATATGCCCCTTTGTATGATAAATCATCTTCTGATAAAAATATCACTATTTTCTTTGACACAAAGCAGACAAAGCCGCACTTTTGGTCTGAGAGGTTTTGCAGGACTAACTTACCATTCTTCCAACTCGCAAACCACCATTTTTTTTCTCAATACCTAGTTCAAAGTTGTTGTTTGTGAACATTTCTCTTAGTTTTCTTTTCCCCAATGGTAAGAGCTTGTTCAGTTCATTGTTTCGCCTTAAGAAATACATACTTTCTGAAATCTGACTGCATTTGGGTTTTTAATCTCTCAGATAGAAGAAAGTGAGGAGGAATGGGGAGTTCCTCATTGTCTGACACTACGAGGTCAACACCAGTCCATCGTTGTTGCTGCAAGGTAATCCAGTGAAGACAACACACACATGTAAACTGTATTTCTCTGCAGCTGTCACAGTGGGACAGAGAGGCATAATTTTGTTTGTATTTGCTCCTAAAACAATTTCAAAGGTGTATTTTTTTGTGAAAGCCACTTGCTAAAAAAAAAAGTGAACAGGACAAAACAGAGTGGCAAGTTGGAACCAAAACTGAGTTATCAGGGAAAAAAAAAAAAAGTAGCATCTTGTGACTAAATTTATTTAATTAAAAGTAAGCTCAGCTTGTTTCTTAGAGTTTGCTTTCAGCCTGTAAAAAAGTGAATAAAACTTTAATTTTCATTGTTAGTACCCGTGCTGAAATGGACAAATGGACCGAGGACATCCAGATGGCAATAGACCTTGCAGAAAAAAGCAGTGGCCCTGCCCCAGAGCTACTGGCAAGCAGCCCACCTGACAATAGTAAGTAAATGCTAGAGAGTAGGTTTAACTCACTTTTGTCAGTACGATTGCCAATTGCTGCTAAGCAAAATGGTGAAAAATGCTGGCCAGAGGTCAAACCGATGCAATTGAAGTTGATTTATATATATATCTATGTATAGATATATTTATAGATGTGTCATTTTAATGTTCTTGTTGATGTTAGCAGAAATTTTCATTGAATAGAGAAGTGATTTAAGCATAATGATTTCAGGAACTATATAACCAGATTTGGGCAGTGCCTGTCCTTGGAAGGTATTAAAACACCAACAAAGCATGGTAGTTAGTCTTTAATTCTAACACTTGCAGAAACACATTAAGTAAATATATAAAATATAATAATCTACTTAAAATCTGCACAAAATTACTTCTAAAATTGTGTTTTAAAATTAGTTCACAATATTGTGGACAGAATTGATTTGTTTAATTTTTCCAATTATATATGTTGTTGCATAGAGGAAGAAAGATGCTTTTTCCCTGCATTTCATAGAGTCTCCTGATGAAACTACTGTAGACCAGGAATCTGAGGACGACCTCAGTGCATCCCGCACCTCACTCGAACGTCAGTCACCACACCGTGGCAACACTACGGTGCACGTCTGCTGGCACAGAAATACCAGTGTTTCAATGATCGACTTTAGTATTGCTGTGGAGGTATCTGCCTCAGAACGATCTGAACTGCAGCTCCAGGCTCGCTTTTGAATTGACAATTTCCTTTTTGCTCCTCATTAATAAGTGCACTGTTCCATTGTCTCCTCCTGGGGAAGTTTCAGGCACACCTACTGAACTGCCTCCCATATCCTCGAATGATGGCATAAACCATCACTCAAGAAGCACATATCCACTCCCATAGTGCACCTCTGTAAAATCAGTTAGAGCAGTAATTTTCATGGAAGTAACTGTCCAAAAAGATGTTGATGCCTTTTAAAATTTAAAGTAGTTCAAACTGTCTTAATGCTTTCAGTTACAGAGGCATTAAGTCATTGCTCGAGCGGAAAGGATATTGTCTTTAGCTGCTGCAGCCAGAGTTTTAATTATGTGTATTACTAACTTACTTTCTTTACCTAGCCATCTTTTCTGGAACCTTTTGTCATTGCTCAGTCTCATTTGCTTTTTCTTTATTTGCGTTTTCCAACTCAAAACCACTTTTTTTCCCCCTGATCACAGCTAAGCCAATTTGATACACATTTGTTAATTCTGAAATCAACAGCCGAGGTGCAGACACTGACTTTTCAAAGACTGAAATAAAAGACTCCTAGTTCAGCGTAGGTTTTAGGATGAAGTGGTAAGCCTGCTAAGGTGTTCTTCCTTCACCAAGATAGTCTCCAGGGAGCTCGGAGTACTTTATCACAGCCCTCATCAAATGGAAATTAATGCTCAATGAAAATGGAAAAAGGAATTGTAAAGCTGAGTGCACTTGCACTCAAGCAGCAGCCCTCAGACATCAGGCCGCCATTGCTCTAGAGAAGATGTATTGATGCAGAACATATACATGCAAGGACAGACCTATTCCTAGTTCGTGTAACCACCTCTGTTTTTAAACTGAAGCTGAGTTTGTTGCTGAAATATGACAAGGAAAATTATTCTGTACTAGAAAATGCTGACTGTAGAGCCTCATTTCGATCCCACGCAGGTGGATTTTCCACTCTTTATGCCCTTAAATCCTGAAAGGGAGGAATAGTTCAGCACAGGACAAGGTCTCATATTTTTCCCTAAAGCACAGGGCTTATTATAAATAGATATAAAACCAATGACTCATTTTAACAATTAAAACATTTAGTTAGGCAAATCTAACTAGGTCTGAGATCAGTGCTCATTGTTGCTCATTTTTGTTCCTTCCCCGTGCCTCAAATGAACACAAACAAAGCAGTGAAGACCAAACACGCCCTGGAGACATGTGTTGTTCTGTGAAAACATCTTCAGCTCCACTGCTGTTCCATGCGTGGCAGGTTACGCTCATGCTCACGTCATTCTGTCGGTGCCTCTCACTTCAGCATTATTGTTTATTTTCTTTGTGTCTCTCCCTCCTTTCTGTCTCTCTTGTGGTAGAAGATCCTCTCTCTGTCAGTGACTGTTCCTCCCTACCTGCTGGACTGATCAGTGATCAGCGGCCTGTTTCCATTTCATATGTCTGCTGGTACCGAATGCAAAGCCTGTCCTTTTATGATATCCTCCAGAGTAATGAGGTAACAGAAAATTAAGGAGTACACGTGTAACTTAGGACAAGGAGGCAGCAATCCAGATATCAGAGAATGAGATGATAAAGGCTTTAACATATATCCAAGGCTGGTGACAACAGAACTTTTTAAGAATACTTCATTTATAGTAGGTACACCAGGACCTCCAGATTTTGACTATTCAGCTTTACACATTAAGTTATTACCTTCTGCATTATATAAACAAAATGATGTAAACAGCTGTTTTGATCTAGGTGAGAGACCTTGCAGTCAACAAGGAATGGGAAGTCACTAATAATTCACTGAGAACTCCCCTTCAATTGCAGGGAGCAATGATACTGGGCTTTACATATCCAGTATGTGAAGAGCAGTTTCTTCAACCAGCCATTGAATACATGTACTTTGTTACGGCTTCCTCCTCCTTTTTGTTAAACTACCCAAAATCCAGCTAAGAATAAGGTTAACAGTCCTTGTTTTTGAAATCTTCAAAAAGTTACCGTGTGAACTCCCTGGGTACTGAGAGCTCAATCTCTATCTGCAACTCTCAAGTATGTCATAATTTTCCTTTACATCACAAATTCATGTCAGACTTTTTGTTTCCATTCTTTTTAAATATCATTCTAAAAAGAACAGAGTAGGATAAGATGACTTACTTATGTTTAGTAATAAATTACTTAAAGCCATCTCAATTGAGAAAATAATTAGTGTAGTAGCTTTGAGACTTTGGAAGTACCCAGCTGCAAACAAAAAAAAAAGTTACATAAAGTACTACTTAGCAGTAATAAAATTCAGAAAAGTATGTCCATTCAACCAAAACATTTTCATGTACCACAAGGTCACGTACAACCAGATAAAGTCAAATAATTTTTCTTACAATAATTAAGCTGCAAATACCACTGTTTTATTTGGCTAATTTTGATATGTTTCAGAACCAGCTGTCTGGAAACCTCCTAAGAAAATTCAAAAACAGCAACGGGTGGCAGAAGCTTTGGGTGGTGTTCACCAACTTCTGCATGTTCTTCTATAAATCGCACCAGGTAACTGACTGGATGAGTGTGTGTGCCTGGAGAAGATGTTTGGGGTTTTTTTTCCAAAGAGGGAGCAGAAAGAAAAGTGGACATCAGTCAGAGATGCTGCAGGCAAGAGAAGCAGATGCACTTGTCACAGCTACACACACAGCCTTCACTGCCACTGGAACACAGAGCAGGGCCTGTTCTCCATCTGCTCTCTTGTCAGTTCTTTCCTGAAGCTTTCAACAGTCACAGTACAGATCATCCTTAAAAGTACAGCAGACCTCACTACTCCTCAGAAGTTGTGGTACAAGCTTAAATAAGACTTTTCTCTTGTACAAATTCTGAGATTATGAATTCTGAGATTAAAAATTATGAATTGGAGTATATTCTACATGTAAGAGGTATAAAGAAATAATTTGTTCAAACATGCCATGCTATGCCATGCAGTGAAAGGACTGAAGCAATGAATGCTGCTGGGTGGGCAGCACACTTCTAAAGGAGTAACAATGCCAACAACGAACATGCACCATCCTGATGATGGTCTGTAACAATGGCAGATAATTAATTAAGTTTATTGCAAGTATAAAAGCCTGGTGTTTTTCCGCCGTGGAAACACAGTGATCTTTAAATGAGTGTCTATCTCCCCTCCATTTACTTATGCACTCTCTTTAATTAAGAGCATTTGATCTCACAGCACTTTCCATCATATTTTTTCAGGACAATCATCCTTTAGCCAGCCTTCCTTTATTGGGATATTCACTTACTATTCCTTCTGAATCTGAAAACATTCACAAAGATTATGTGTTCAAGCTACATTTCAAATCCCACGTGTACTACTTCAGGGCTGAAAGTGAATATACATTTGAAAGGTAAGTTTGTCTTCTGTGAGAGGAAATTTTTGTTCAACTCCAGGAGTGTTTTTTGGAACAAGGTTAATAGATGTAAAGTTTAATAAATTGGTTCAGTAATGCAGGCAAGTAGTTCAGCACAACAGGAGAAAGAACCTGTCAAAATTATAAGAGACATTTTAAACCTGATACCACTAAAATCAAGTGATTGGTTTTGGTGATGTGGAAGCTGTAATAGTAATCACTGCAAAACCTTGAACTATCCAGTCAAAATTGATCAAGCTGGCTGTATGGGGAGCATTAGGTCTCAGACTTCATAGAGTCAGAATGGTTTTGGTTGGAAGGGACCTTAAAGATCATCTAGTTCTAAACCCCTGCCAGGAGCAGGGATACCTTTCACTAGACCAGGTTGCTCAAAGCCCCATCTAACCTGGCCCTCACAAAGTATGTGAACAGATTACAGGACTTCTCAGGAGCTCTTCAGAATAGCTTTGCTCCCTCTAGCACAACCGCATGAAAAATCCACACTTTAAATAAAATTCCAATTTTTCACAGAAGCAGCTGTTCCTACTCCATATTTATGCCACTTCACCATGTAATTTTTACACTTCCCACTGAACTTCAGATACATGGAGAGCCAGGGAAAAGGCACTACTCCTCCTAATTTGTGGTTTGCGGTTGTTCATATTAGGAACTAATTTAAGTCTTTTATATGAAGCACTAAAATGTCAAAAATCCCAAAATTCTCATCAAAGAAATTTATTTATAAGTTTTAGCCATGTCAGTCTAAAGTTATAAATAAAACATTGTGGGAAAGAGGTGATAAATGAAAACACAAAATCCCTTTCTCAGTTCTAGGAAAAAGAAATAGATACTGTAGCTAAAGTACATTTTTTCACTCTCGAATTAAGAAAAAAGGTTTGGTGTCTGCAGAGCAAGAAAAATCACTACTAAGCTCGTGAGTTTTGGGTCCCACACCTGCTGCTTATTCTCTTTAAACCTCCTTTCTGTAGTGGCAGTCATTTGGATCCTCTTGACTTCAGATAGAAGTTAAGTAGCAAGTAAGATGCTCCTGTAGACACAGAAAATAAAACTGTACAAGTAATAGCGCAGACCATATCTTTCAAGAAATCTTCCCTTGGGAATTGACCATTCTTTTGTTTGTGTCCCTCCTCGTGCCTCCTCACAGATGGATGGAAGTGATCCGAAGTGCCACCAGCTCTGCCTCACGCACCCGAGCTCTGAGTCATAAAGAGCCTCATGCCTATTGATGGCTTAACAAGCCACCGTGTTGATTGTCCAGCAGCTGCTGATTTTCTAGAGGACATTTGAAACTTTTCTCTCTCCATGTTTAGGAAAACTTGCGATTTGGTAAAAGAGGAGAATAAATATGGTTTTGCAGAAACTTTCACAATTCATCAGCAAAACTGTTTAAGTTCTCTGTATATTCAAACTAGCTTACCATCATCCCAGTGGCTGCAGTTCGTTTCATGTCTTGTATTTTGTCATTCTGTGCTGTTTTTAGCTTGTGCCAGTATTAAAATATTGTCCTTATTAGAGTGCCAAATGCCAAAAGACATTTTGTTGCCTCAAAGATTGCACCTAAAAAAACCCCAGATGACTGAAATCTGAAAACTTTCTCCTCTGAGGCAAACACTTATTTCTTCTCCTTTCATAAAAATATATTATTTTTTTTTACCATGTTAATCTCTAGACTGCTGGATTTCTAAATGTAGATGGACTTTCACAGTATAGAATATAATTACATATACAGCAAGCAGTCTAACAGGAATGAGATAACTTTCAGATTTCATGGGTTTTTTCCCAGTCTTTCTACATTTAATCAGCAAGGATTTACTAATTTTCTATCTTTAACAAAGAAACAGTTTACAGCTCATTCTCATTTCCCTTTGGGGTTACAAATCCATGTGGTATAAATAAAGTATAGGATTCTTACCTAACCATTTTCTTGGTGCGAGTTGACCAAGTTATCTGTTGGCTTTGAAAAGTGAATACTACTTGCAAGATGAAAAATTTTTAAAATAATCCAGTGCAATATTATTTGGGCTGTTAATGTACTGTGAATGGTATGTACAAGAAGAAATTAAAGGCTGTGGTGACATTCTGCTGTTTGTTTTAAGAACTTGAAAGAAAACCTGTATGCTACGAGAACCACAGCTATTTGTGATTCATTTGTAGAGTGTTTCAGTAACTAAATTGCTCTAAGCTGAAGGTACTACTGAAGCCTCAAGTTTTCATCCTGCTTGCTACACATCTCAACCTGACTTTCAGTTTCTTGTTGGAATTTCAGTCTCTCCCTATCTCTCCTGGGGCTCAGTAGACAGACAGCAACTGCTACAGCCTGCAGCAGAACTACCCATTTCACATATCTGGCTGACAGCAGCTAGCACAGCATTTTGGATAAGCTGGTGGCCCACTTAGAAGGTTGGTAGCACTACGTCTACTAGTCTTAGATGCTTTTCCTTGTGTCTTAAGAAACACTTTGTCATGAAGGTGATGTAAAACTTCCGTTATTGGAAGTTTGATGTGCTGGTAACACATCTATCACCATTATGGGCCTTTGAGGAAACATGGTGCTAGGCAGAGGGGGCCTGAATGTTGATCTGGGAAACGAAGCAGGGGCAATTCTACCCCTACTTTTTCTTCATCTAGCTATTTGCTTTGTTAATGGCTTACCTGTGTGCAATGTATAAAACAACTTGTTACAGCTTTGCTCACAACAAAAGGGAATAAAATACCTCACAACACTATCGTATATATTCCTGTTTCAAGATAGTAAAGCTTTCTTTGTATTACCCCCGACTCCAAACAAAGCTACACACATACCTCCATCCAAGAAGAGGATGGACTCCTAACCCCTTAGGACAAGCAGCAGTCCCCATGGCCAAATCCAAGTGCATCCTAACAAAGGAAAAAACTAGTTCACTGTACTTCCTTCAGCTGCAGGTAACGCCTTGGGCAGGATGTGTTACAGTTGCTTTTTTCCTTAGCTATTGCCCTTGATTCTCCGTACCAATGCAATAATCATACCTACCCCACAGCATCACCTCTGGCTATGATACTCTGAAGGACAAACTTAAAAAGTAGGCAGAAAAATCTGAAACCCTTTTTCACAGTTGCAGGCCCCACTGCCTTGTCCATTCCAAACCTGTGCCCCTGCTCTGTAGTGCCAAAGCGAGTTCAATCACCTCAGTGAACCAGTAATGTACAGGAACTACGGTGCTTCAGGACTGACCAGGAATGTGAACAACAATCTCTGTAGTGAGGAAAAGAGGACGTGGCATAGATGAACAATAACCCAAGCTGCAGCCTTATGGATCTGGAAAAACAAAGCTGAAGAAGCAAGAGCATGTGATGTTGCTATGAAGTAAAAGACGGCAGATGTGATCCCTCCAAAATTATTACTGAGCTGTAAAATAGTATCTGCAACACCTTACAAGCCAGTCAGGGCCCTACATCTGCTCTTTAGAATTGGTATCTTTAACAGTGAGAAGATTATTTTTTTAATGGAAACTATATTGAGAGCCATGCCCTTAATTCAGCCAAAACTGAATTTTAGTTTAGATCCCTGGGGCTTGTTGGATAATCCTCATTACTGCTATCTGCTGCAGAAGTTTATTCTGAGCTTTCAAAAGATATAAGGTAAACACCTTTTCTCACTATGTTTCATTTTCACACAAAAGTAAATTTGGAAAATAAGGTAAAGCTCAAGATACAGTGCTATTTATCATAACAGCAGAGACCAAGCTAGGCTGTTGATTCAACTCCAGAGTATCCACCTGATTCGTTTTCACCTTTTTGTATTATCTTTTCCCTACAGAAAAAAAGGTTCAAGTAAGATATTTTTCCTTCTCTACCAGTGTGATTTTTTACATCCTTTTTTTAAAATGGAACCATGTGAACTGCTGTCAACTTTGTTAGCATTGTTTTAGTTCTTTATTCCCAAGGTTAACCCAAAACGGAAGTCATGGTAAGAGAGTAAAATCAACTGTGACAGCTGTATCTTGCTATCAGACAAAGTCCATGTGTGTGAATAAAACTCAGTGTATAGAAAGCTGTAATATACAACCACTTATTTTTAACCCTGATTCACATCATATTGCTGCCTGTTTAGCTAAGCAGGGCCTGCAGACAGGCAAGGTCACTGAGCGCTGGGTCAATAGCCATGACTAAACACACCACTCTCAGCAGCAGGAAAACCTCAGACAGGTCACTCCATGAGATTTACTCTTGGTGTTGTTATTATCCACTATGAATAGGTGCCAGTTTGAAATAACAAACAAAAACAAAACAGAAACTTTACTGCCATTGGAGGTTGCACCACACACAATGGGGTCAGGAAAACCTGGACTCCTGTGGACTTTTTTTTCCACAAGACTACGCATCTCCACCATTTCTCTCCTGTCTAATTTAACCTTCATTAAGATGTATTTATTAATATACCTCAAGCCTACCTATTTTCAGAAAATTTTAATTAAAAAATGCTGACACCTCAATGCCTTTGTAAATGCAGCTGAAAGCAGCCAAAAACAACAGACTGAAAGACAAGCTGGCAGGTAGAGGAAAACACACTGTGATTGCAGAAATCTTGGTAAGTCTCTGACTAAAGAAAAGAGTAAGAAAAATTTGTTTCAGAGAAAAAAAATCAGGAGTAATAGCCTACCATTCCATCAGCCAAGAACAAAACAAAGAATCATGACCTGAAAACCCCAACTTTGACCATTCTGTCTTTTTAGACAGGACCAATTACATCATCTTCTCCCTCAAAAGCAAGCACAATTATGTACATCTAGGCAACTCCAGTTGTTAGAGCACATGGGTATCCTCTCTGCCCTAGAGGCACAGAAAAGTTGGTAGGAGGAAAAGGAATAATTTGCCATGTGCCACACATACAGTTTTTAGCAGCTGAAAATAGCAATGAAGTATAATTACAGGTGTGCAGCTCTTTGTCACCAGTTAAAGGTTAAACCCTTGGGGGTTGCAATTTGATGTGAGCACTTCATCAGTTTCACTTGGCTGGCAGGATGGGGACGACAAAGGGGGTTTTAAAGCGTTGCCATCTGTAAATGGTACAAATTCTGAGATGATTACCACTAAAAACTGAACACCAACTTACAAATTTTCTGCTTACCATTACTGACACAAGGGCAATAATTGCACTAGAAAACCTCAAGAGCACCCCCTCTTGGGAAGGGATCCCAAATCTCATTTTACTGACCACTCAGGTGTCAACATTTCATTAAACTTTTCCTTCTTTATTTCTAGGTCATGTAGTTTATGAGGAGGTTTATTATGTTCGTGTAGAGTGACAGAAGTAAAATTTAAATACACTGCTATAAACAGGCAGCAGCATTACAGAAAACAAGATATACACTTTCATCACCCTCTGTAATCATGTTTTAATGGTGGCAGGAAACCATGACATGCAATTTGTCTATGGCATGTGCTCAGTGCAGTTACTAGCACATATGCAAAACACAGTTAAAAACAACAAGCAGGTTTGTGCTAATACCATAAGCTCCTCCCCAGCAGCTTACAAAAACGATTAGTGATTGCCCTGATCCTTGATTTACACCTGTGCTTATCAGCACTGCAGATAATATTCCAATGGTGACATTTTCTGAGGGCAAAAATGCATGGCCTTCAAAGTAAGGTTAATGTAAAACTACTACAAACCACATTGTTTAAAAACTAATACGGAACGTCACGTAAAGTACTGAGAGCTGAGCGAGAAATTGCACAAGTACATTAAAAGCATATTAAAAGACAGAAGAAGGGGTGACGGTGGCTACAGTAGGATGTGAACTCGCACAGTGCCAGCTGTTTTTCAGTGAAGTGCCAATGCCCCCAGCCCTACCTTTCCCCTCCACCTGCCCCTCCTGCACAGCAGGGGCAAAAACACCCCACTTAGTCTGTTCCGTAATAATTGGTTCATCTGTCTGTACCCACACAGGCACACACAGAATGTTTGGAGCTGCAGAGAAACTGTGGCACCTGGAGAAGGAACTGCTTCATTATTACACCAAAAGCATTCTGTGCACTAGTGATCATACTGTCATCCTTCAGTAAACTGGCCATCAACTATAAAGTGCAACTGCAAGGAAAATAAGATTAAAAAATAGATGACACATCTGATACTTACAAAAAAGCAAGCCTTCAGTTCAAATAACTGATTTTATTGTTTTTAAACAGTGAGTTTATTTACTGCCTAATCATTAAATCCCTGACAAATAAGCAGTTCTACTAATTTAAATGTTTGCATAAATAGAGATAGCTTGTCATTTAGTATAGTCAAGACTGCATGAAATACTACCTGCACAGAAAAATCATCAGTGCAACATTGTAACACAGACATGTTTTTAGAATGAAACAACCTCTCAAAAATATCAATATACTTCTTTTTCTCTGAGAAACCAAAGCGGTGCTTCTTTCAAATGAAGCTTCTTTTCTGTTACTAATATAGACCTGATTTTTAAAGCACCAATACTTTTCAATAGCAATTGATTGTACTTCTACATTCAAGATACAGCACATTTGTTTTTTCAGTGAATCTCAGTTTAAGATAGTCTATATTTAAATAATCTATATATTACATATAAAAATACACATCTCTACCATAAATGAGGTCTTGTCTTCTTCTAAATGCCCAAGTCTTTTGGCCAGCTGCCCTCACTGCAGGTCTTACTCATCTTAAGCTCCAACACATTCATCAAGCAAATTCTGCCACCATCTACTCAGAGAAGTATTTCCTCAACATACAGTCCTGGAACACAACTAAAATGTAACTCAAAGCATCTATGTATAACTTTTCAAATGAGTGTTCAAAAAGCGTACCTTAGAATTTGCTGATTGAGAAATTCTTAACCCTTAACAATCAAGCCAGAACCATAAATTTAACTTCCTCGCTACGTCTCAGAGTTCTGTCCATCTCCAAGTAAGCTTGCTTAATTTAATTTCCAGTCCTTACATTAACAGATGACTAGGGAATAGCTTATGTTGATCAATTTGTATTTCCAGTGCAAACACACCTGTTGATTTCCATGTGCTGTGACAGCACACAGATCTACTGAAGGGCTGAATGTTCTAATATTGAGACATCAACAGGTGAATTTCCCACTGTGCCATATTCAGATGCACATTTCACAATAGCAGTGCTAAATTTGTTTCCTCAAAGGTGAGCCTATCCTTAACACTTAAGAGCACACAAACCAACATAATTAAAGATATTAAACAAAGAGGAGTTATAAAACATAGCTCAAATTTATGCACTGTTCAATTTATCTTAAATTCCCTTAGTCATAAAGGAAAGCCGTTAGCTCATTAGCTGGCAAACGTACTGTGTCCAAGAGCATGGCCACAAGATGAACACACACATTCACTCATTTCTTTCAGCTTGTTTCAACCTGGGCAGAAGCTTCCTAGCTCTGTTTGCAAGACAGTGTCCTCTTACTGTTAAATTCTTAAATTAATAAATTAAGGCTATTAATATGCATAGACTAAGGGCTACCATGGAGATATGAAGTCCTGCCAAGAGACCTCACCAGCTTCCAGAATGTTTAGCAAACCTGAGCCTTTTTGTATCAAGGCAGATATATATGCCAATACTTTTCAATGTTAATCCTTTCTGTTCCAAAGCTCCTATCTATATTAAGAAAAAAAAAAAAAAAGGAAGGAAAAAGAAAATGAATTAAAGATGTAAGTTGCCTCACTGTCCTCACTGTCATGCAAAGCATAAAATTGTCAAATTCTTCATTAAAAAGAAGGCAAAAATGCTCTCTTAGCTACTGGAATAAGAAGCACCTGAATACAGTCTTGGTGAAAGAAACCAAGGTAAACCTCACACTAATACTGTGGGGGAAAAAAATAAAAATAGCAGCTACCTAATCAACTGTTCATGTAACTAATGAACTAATGTTACTATCTCCAAGATCTACAAAGCCTGATGTCAGCTATCTAAAAGCCTTTACAGGAATAGTGGAAATTACAAAATTCAGAATTTTCAAGAAGTAACTCTTCTCTGGGTAAGCAAGCTAGCACAAGGACTAGCACATAACACTTGGGCTCAGTTTTGCAGCCTTTGTGTCCAACGTCTGTCAGTTTTGGTAAAGAGATTCACAGATCGAGGCAGCGAGACCGAATATTGCATCTGTGGATAATTTTTCTTCTATGCTGCAAAACATTAATTTTAATGATAAAAATAGGCATGATGAAGAAATACTTGCCACTGCCTCAGAGCCAACACCTTAATGAGATATTTCAGAAGAGATGAAGGGAATAAAGATTTATTTGTGCGAGCATTCAAACATGTTCAGGTGAAAAAAAGATTGAATTTCACAAGCTTCACAAATATCTGCTACTAAAATTGAACAATAGATAGGGTTCAGAATTTGCATTGGCACAATTTAAAACCGAAAATATGAAAGAGCTCATTCTTTAGGAAAACAAATAATTTAAATTTAAAGCTTCAAGAGGCGAGGTGTATGAAATTTAAAACAACCATTATTAGAAAGCCAAGCTCAGAATATAGATAAAACGGATGAAATATTGGAGAAACGGAATAAAATTATGTCTGTACTGAGGTACGAATAGAAGATTCCATAGTACAGGATTAACTCTTTCAATGGCAAATACTTCACATACAAAAATCAAACCAAGATTCACTTATCACATAATTCAAACTTTACATGTAATAAAGGCAAGGCAATACTCAATTATAGCCTGTCAAATATTTACCCCACTAACATTATCTACAAAAGCACTTTACCATTTTGTACACAGTGATTCCTTATGCACATTGAAAGGCTTTCCGTTAAAAAAGACATTATATACATATCTGTACACAATTCCAACAACCATGCTCCATCTCCCAATGGAATTCTTAAAGCAAGATACCTGAGGTTTCTCAATATCTTCATTTTCTCTATCACAAACCTAGATATACATTTCAGATTTTACAAAAGGACACCTCCCTGGAATATGTGCATTATCATTTTAAAAAATTATAGCTTTATAAGGAGCTGAAAAAGACTGCCTCCCTCAAAAATACTTGATTTTCACTCCTGCACATTTAGGAATGTCCTTCCACCAAAGGACTTTCCAGAGACTGAAAGGCAGAATAACATCAGAGTGTGTGCCTTCAATGCAGACACTGTGGGATCTCTGTTGTCTTAGAAAAGTCAGGAAGAGTATGTCAGTAGGATGAAGAACTTCCTCCAGCTAGTGAATATCTGAAAAGGAAAATAAATAGTTATTGTTGTGACTTTCAGAAAGGCATTCTACAACAAGCAGCAATGAGAAGTTATTCCATTTTAGGCTGCTGAAGTTCCAGCCTTTTTCCTTGCACAAGGACACTGACCACCGCTACCACACTTTAAAGAAAGAGCCATAGAGGTGAACAACATGTGAAATACATCCTGTTAGAGTATCACTGCTTTCCTAACAAACAGTAGCAACCTGCGTTTAAGTGTGTTACTGAGCAGTATATAATGATGTAAGAACTCTGTACAGTGGGGCAACATTCAGTGATTCCGACTTTCCTACTTAGCAAGTTTACATCATAATCTTTTCAAACTATTGCTGGGACAGGAAACCCGAATTTCTTGATCTAAGCAGATTCTTAAGTCATTCAAGGAAAGAAGCACACAGTTTAATCACATTAAGTTTTCAGTAAACTTTTTCAAACATCCGAGATCAAAACTGGAGGGAGAAGGTAACTGGATTCACTCAAATTACTGGGCAGCCTGAGGGTCCCGATTAATTCATTCAGACAAATTTGCAAAATCCAGATCTAACTAATCATAAGGGGAATGAATATTAAGAAATGTTGTTGAAAACCCATTTTCAGGAATTAGCCAGCAAACTGAGAGGCTATTACAAGTGGATAAAATGAACGACTTAATGTAACACAGTGTAATCCTGTAGCATTCAAACAAGAAGGAACTATCTTTTCAGAATTTGACTAGCTCCAAAAACAGCTTTTTCCACAAGGGAAACCAACTAAGCTATGGAATGGTTCAAACTCATTTTTAGTAGGGTATCATGCCAGTCATTTGTTTCACTCCCTTGCTGGAAGGAGTGCTAGTCACAATCCCAATACTAGCTGAATATCACCCCTGAAAAGAAGAAACAGTTCACCCATCAACAACTATTCTCTATGAATAACTCTTTATCTCCTTCAAAAAGAATGAAGTGCCTGCCTCCACTGTTCTAAGACATTACAAACAAGAAAAACAGTAGCAGTCCAAGGAAGGAAGGAAAACAAAATGCTAAATAGGTATATAAAGGGTTCTGACATCTTTCTCTTAGGACAAAGATGATGACTGTTGCTGTCAGGACAGGAACAAGTAAGATCATCCCCAGCATCCCCAAAAGTGCCCATGTCTGGGCACTGTCTCCAAATGGTCATTTTTAGCTTCAATTGCAGCATCAAGTCTTTGAGGTTCCCAGTTCCAGGAAGGTCCTGTACCAGACTGATAGAAATATGACACTGAAATATTGAGCTGATGAAAGACTGAATTCAATTTTGAAACCCCTGATGGAAACAAACTGAGGTGGAAGCTCAACTCTTTTAAGTCTGCCAGGATCAACTGAGACAGGACAGGACATCTGCCATTAGGAGTAACTGTTCAGCACTAGAGATGCTGACTGGGCTTCAAGCAACAAACACAATTGCTTTGCAGATATCTTGGCATTTTTTTACTGAATGAGAAAATGTCAGCCTGGCAACCCTCTGCTTTAACTTCAGAGGTGGTATCAAGGTCTGGTTATAGACAGTGTAAAGGAGACCGCTGCTCAGGATGATCTTTTTCAACATAGTAGTCCATGATTAATCATTGCAATGAGTTTTTTCTAGTACCAAGCAATCCAACCTGGATGGTGTAAGATTCACAACAGTTATGGGCTCCTGGATTCAAGGCTGCATTTAAAGCCTCTTCAGGGAGCAATTCTGAAATTTATACCCATCATATTTTCTTGTGTAGTATTTAAAAGAACAGAAAATTGAGTGTTTGGTAAGAACATATTCCTAACTGAGGCAGTTAGAAAATCTTATATGAAATTTGGCCTTCTGAAGTAAGTTGGTTTTGGAGATGTCACCAAAAGCCCATACATACTGTCTCTAATGAATGAACAAGAAACTACTGACTCTGTGACTGAAAGAAACACAGACCAACTAAACAGTCAATTTATTCAAGTGCGTAAAAGAAACTAAGAGTGACACAGAGCAGTCTCTGCAACATACACCCAAACACTAAGAAAGCCTGTGTGTCCCTTATGTGAACTGCAAAGGGAAAAGGCTGTCCAGTCTCATTTGACACACAATATGCCCACCAACAGGATGAATGTGCATATGTGCTATCACCTGAAGCTAGAAATTAGAAGTACTGATATGATTGGATTTTTTTCTAGTAATCAAAGGTAATTGCACAACCTGCAACCACAAGTGGTTTCCTTCTCTATTAGAAATAGATTTAATTCTTCCAGTCTCACATAAGTCAAATATTTGTAGAATCAAACCCACAGTGAAATAGTTTCATTACCTCTGAAGCCTCTGCACAAGGTGTGACACCATGTTATCTGCAATGCCTGGACAAGCCTCTTCAGCTAAATAAATAGCCTTTCTCAGTTCTTCTATGGAATCTGTGTTACCACCACACACTTCACTCTTTTCTTTCAACTGGAAGAAAACCAGGAAGAAATATATTAATAAGATATTCATAAATACTCCTATATACAATATACTGCAGAAGCTTGTTTGGAAGCGACCATCAGGGTTCACAATGTCAGAATTTGACTTTCATCATACATCTTCACATACTGAAGACTTTTTTTCATCCCAAAGTTAGTCATTGTGGTATTTATCAGGATGTCATTCATCGTCACAAGTCTTCAATCTTCACACATCTTTTTCAGCATGCTCACAGTCAAAAATTATGAGAAAGTATCCCAAGATATTTACCTTTAGCTGTTTGGCTTCAAGATGTGCTTCTTATACTTACTTTATTATACATACTTGCACACCTATAGCTTCTACATACACTGCAGGAATTTTATCAACTTTTTGACATAATCACATCTTCATATATTTGTCTTTCCCTTCATACATTCTTTCTTAGATTTGTTTTTAAGTATTTGGGAAAAATATAAAATATAAAATTCAGAGAGGGAACAAAATACAGTTTTCAACACTGAAATTCAAAAGAAGTTCTTGCTGATCTGGTCCACAGTCATATCTTGGAACTTAAAATTTGTAATAGATGAATATATAAAGCAGTGTCAAAAATAAAATGCTGTAATCCAAACACTTACACACCTTTTTCATGTTCACTGCTTTAGGCTAGTATGGTTGATGTTACTACCATCCATATGAAGTACTGTTAGAAGTAAACACAGATCTCAAAAGCAGACATATGAAAGCAAAGGGCAGAGCTAAAACTTAACACATCAAGTTCAAAATGGGTTGGAGCAACTTTACGTGTCATTCATTATATTTTTCATTTTTTTTCAGAGACATAAATCTTGCAATTGTTAAGTTTTAAAGCAATAACTTACCTCTGCAAATAAAGGGGATATAACCGTAGACAGACATTGGGATAGGGGCCTCTTTGGGATATCCTTTTCCTTTAAAGAAAACAAAATTCTGACCAACTTATTTTTCTGTAAAAAAGCATCCTCATTGTATTCTAATTAAAGACAAACATGCTACCCTTTATGAAAAATCTGTTTCAATATATGCATATATATATATACAAAAGGCTGAATTCAAATTTGAGGCTGTACCACCTCAAAGACATGCAAGCTCAAAATCAGAAGGGGAAGAAAACCCACAATCCTATTTAGCATGTACTAACTCACAGACATGCTGATATTTACTAGGTTCCTCCCATATGATACATTCTGTTCTTTGCTACATCGTAGTCTTTTTCCCTAAAAGACCAAAATGTCTTCCCAAAAACTAGTTTTCATTTATCAGTGGTAATATTTCACAAACTAGAGAAATATTAAGGTACGTATTTTGCCAACTACAGAAAAAGGGCACATTTAGAGAATACCCAAATTTCAAGACTTACTCAAAATGTTTTGTGAAAGGTAAGTGTAGCACATACATTTTTAGCAAAAGTTTTGAAAGTTTCACAATTTAAATGCTTTTAAAGGCATAAAATAAAAATCACCCCACTAAATTATTAAAGAATTATCTCCTTGTTTTATGAAGTCAATACTTTGAGCACCTTGTTTCTTTGCAACTCCAAAGGCTGGGCTGCTCCATTCTCTAGATTCTTGGGGTCTTTTTCTCTTATTGTAAAGATCCACTCCTCTGAATCACTCCCACCTGAAGCCTGACCATCTGCTTCACTTCAAGGGAAGGGAAAAAAAGAAATACATAGATTTTATTACCTACACCTTACCTATTGATGTTCATTCAATATACATGCTAAACATAACAACTACAGTCAAGACCAAGATCAGATTCTATTATGCAGGCCACTAAGTATAAAGACAAGTATGAAAAGTAATGTAGTTTATCTTTTGGGTAAATTAAGAAAAAAATTAAACAAAGATACTTCATTAAATGTAAGGAAGTGAGGATGTAAATTTCCCAAGTTCCATTAACAAATAACATGAAGTGTTTCATTGCTATCTGAAAACTGGCTTTAGCAGAGTACCTCAAATCATTAGGGAAGAGGGGTGGAGAGGAGTGCAGGGATTAGAATTAGAAAACTAATTCACTTTTTTTGCTTAGAAAAATAGCTAAGGCACTAGCTTGGAACACCTTTGTGGAAGACCATTCATCCCCAGTCCACTAGCAAGGCAAATTTTCCATTTAAAAAAAATTGGCTTAAAAATACAGATACAGAGTGGCTTTAATAAACTACATTACCATCAATCAATCTTTTGCCTCACTGTTTGTGGATGGCACAGGAATTTTTTCTATAACTCCTGCTAAGTTAAAAGAACAAAAATATTTATGCTAACATTAATCAATCACTGTGACACATTTCTCATCTCACTACTATAAATATCCTAAGTTCATTTCTTTCTGATTTGTGAATTAAGCATGATCTGCAAGAAAACCACCGACTGAAAGGGCATCTAGTGGCCATTGTATAAAAAGTATTTAGTGCAGCCTACCAAGTCAAAAACCACATGACCAGTGTAAGAAAATTCTCCAAGATTTCTGCTTGAAGTCATATAGAACATCTGTCTGTCACTGAAAGAGGCGGGTCTACCTTCCTTATATACATTAGCTCTAGCAACTTGATCCAACAGAAGAAATATTTATTGATTTGAAAAATTAGTATTGCAGCGTGCCAAATCAACTCACTCGTTTATCACATCTAATGCAAGGAGTGCTGTGAAAGCAGAGGAGGGCTTAGACAGAATGATAAATTGTCTCACAAGCCCTCAATAACAATTCTAGATCCACTACTCTCCTATACCAGGCTATCAAAGTTGGTCTGATATTCCACAGGAACAATGAACTGTAATCTCAAAGTTCTGTTAATAACTGATCTAAGAACAGTTTTAGGACTAGTAACTAAGCTTCCAAATTAGCCTTGATTTGGGGCTCAAACTGTGGTCACTGAAAGGCATGAAGCCATTATTAATGTAAACAAATATAAAGCTGTAATGTCACCCAAGAAAAGAACAGCCTGATGCTTGCCATTAGCATGTAGCATGGAATTTCAGAGAACAGTCATGTTTTCTTTATTATGAGCAATTTAATGCATTTGTGAATAAATTGTGGCAGCCTCTTCACTTGATTTTCATTTGCACAGTGCTACTTGGCTTTGCAGTGAGAGATCTTCTGCTTGCACAACAGCTGGCCTTATGTCTAGAAAGAACCCTAGACCCCACATAAAAGAGAAGGTAGTATAGAATGTGGGCCAGAAGAATTGTTCTCAGTGACTGTTACTTGTATGAAATCCCTTGCAATACTGAAATTAAGATTTTGTTAGTTTACCAAGTCTGCTAGCTGAAAAGCTAAAAATAACAGAACACAGGGATGTATGTGCTAAAAATAACTATTTGGCTCCTGTATTTACAAAGGATATTTTACAGACTCCTCAAACTTACGTATCTGAGTCATCAGAACTGGAGTCATCATGACTTTGTTCAGACTTCCATCTCTTGTGCCTATCAATGAGGTCAGTCAGATAAGAAGTTTTCTTTGAGTTTCGTAAAATGAATTTGTGTTTTAAGAGCTCTTTTGCAGTAGGTCTCTTAAAAAAAAAAAAAGAGAAGGTTTTTTTTAATGCATTTGAGAGTGTTAAGTGACTCACTATAAAAACGCAAAGAAATCCAGACTTCAGTCTTGATACAAATGAGATTTTAAATACATACAGTATCTAAAAAAAAATACATGTCACATATGTCACACTGTATTAGAAAAGATGAAAAGCACTCATGTAATTCATATAAACTAGTCAAGTTCAGTTCTCTACTATATACTGACAAACAGATGAAACTCACAAAGCTTGGGTCCTTGTTTAAGCAGGCTTCAACAAATTCTTTGAGGGATTTACTGAAATTTCCTTCCAGCGTTGGTGGATTGTTCTTAGGAATGAGGAATAAAACCTTCATTGGATGTAATTCTGAATGAGGTGGCTCTCCTTTTGCAAGTTCTATGGCTGTTATGCCTAATGACCAAATATCTGCCTGTAAGAAACAATGCTTTTAACATTAGGTTGGAGAAAGAGAAGAAACACTGTTGGCTTGCTATCCTAGTTTAACCCAGCACCACACAACTGCTTGCTCACACTATCCCCCAACTGGATGGGGGCAAGGGAGGTAGAGAATTTGAAGGGTGAAGGTGAGAAAACTTGTGGGTTATAACCAGTTTAACAACTGAAATAAAAGGACAATAAAAATAAACAGTAATGAAGAAGAAAATAAAGAGAAATAAAACCCAAGAAAGGCAAGTGAAATAAACAGAAACAACTGCTTACCACCAAGTGACAGATGCTCAACCAGTCCCTGAGCAGCGGACCCCACCCCACTGTCCCCCTAGTTTTATTACTCAGCATGATGCTATACACCATGGGCTATCCCTTTGGTCAGCTGTGATCAGCTGTCCCAGCTGTGTCCCCTCCCCACTCCTTGTGCACCATCAGCCTGCTCACTGGTGGGGTGAAAACCAGAAGAGACCTTGACTCTGTGCGAGCACTGCTCAGCAACAGATAAAACATCCCTGTGTTATAAACACTATGTCCAGCACAAATGCAAAACACAGCCTCATACCAGCTACTGTGAAGAAAATTAATTCTACCCCAGTCAAAACCAACACACTTGTAAAGGTAGATGTTTAAGCTTTACTGTAAATAATTTCATAAGTAAATTGGTTCTATGTGGCCAACCACATAAAATAAACAGCATAAAACAGTTCTAATAAGCAGAGTTTTAAAACTTTTTGAAATCAATACTATTGCAGTTATAACTGGTCTTGAAACACAGATATTTTCAAAAAGCAATGGTAGAGTTTTTATAAACTATCATTTTATCTATCATAGTCAAGTACACTACGTAAGTATGGGTCAAGTTTCAAATATTTACATACAGGAAAACAATATAACATGCACAAGATTTTTTCTTAATATGTATTAGCTAGTATAACCATCAGAAATTTAATAAATTAGGATGTAACTTTCCTGTGGTTTAACAGTATCTTATATATGACTCTTACTCACAGACTAGAGAAATGCAGTCTTGAACAGTATTATTCAACTTTTTCAGCCCAAGTTTTGGTCCAACTAGCCTCTGAAAGTTTTCATCATCAAAATGTGTTACTCTTTTCAGTGAATGCTGTCTCTCTCAACACAAATCCTATTGCAATCTGCCTGAAGTAATGTGAAGTAACTCATTATATTTCTCTGTGTTCAGCTGAAATCACACACCCAAAAGTCAAGAGAATGGATGAATAAATCCATCAAAAAGGTGAAAGAATACCAATTAAAAATTGTTATGTTTTCGGTTTTTTCTGTTTCTTTTCAAGTGAAAACAGAACAAAGACTTATTCTCAGGAAAACAAGAAAGAACTGATGTGAACTGTTTGGTTTTACTCCCAAACAGAACATTTGGAACTTTGCTATGTTGTAAACAGTAGAGATTTCATTTAACACTGCTGTCCTCACTAAGTATCCCACAAATCCACCTGTGTCTGCTCCATTGATATGCATAGTTATCTTAGACTAACTCATAGAGGACCACAAGCTGATAGCTGCAATGTACACATCCATTCTGCCATCACAGCTACAAGGCCCGACTCAAAACAATCTCCTCCTTCCTTGTCCAGACAGTATTCTACTGTTAAGAGCTTAGTTACTTAATTTTACAAGTAAGTATGAAAAAAAAATTAGACTCAATTAGCATACCATTGAATTTATGAAATGACATTTTGTTAGCACGTTACAGAACAGTTACTGAGCACAAAGGATACATAAGCATATGAGCCCTGAGTTTCATTTATCTTTATAAGCGCATTGTCAGCTAAGTTGTCCTCAAGTCTAACTGCGAGTAACTTCCCTCTAGCAGGAAAGCTTTCCTTGGTTATGAAAGAGAAATGTCACCTGGGAAGACGAATCTTAATGTTAACTACTGAGCATTATTATTCCCAACTTATTCGGGATTTCAGTTTCTTAAGAGGAAAGTGTTAAAGCCATATAAATGGATAGATTTTCTTCTGCCAGACTTTCACTCACAGGTGGAGCATGTGTATGTAAGTATAAACATCAAATTTACATGTGTATGAGTGCATAGATATCCACTCGCATACATACATATGTATATAAATACTTCCTTTTTTCCTCTTATAACTCTCAATTGCTAGTGACCTTCCTCCACAAAAACTAATGAAAAAGTTCACCAACTATGGTTGTACACTGAGTGCTTTGAAGTCCAAGATTGGTTTTGGAAGCCCGTTCCTGTTGAAAACGCCTCCAAATTCCTCTGGAACCATATCCTCTCCTTTCACAGATAAAAAAGGATCTCAAAACAGTAAGTAGCAACCACATGTGTCTCCAAGTTTCTAGGATGCACTTGACTGTGTCAATGAAACTCCAGAACAAGCACAAATCAGTCCTCCAAATGGAGAGGGATAAGTATGACCTTCAGAAGTGATGGCACTATATCAGCACTAAGTTTTACCACGTTATGATTTTTACAGTTTCAAATCTTGAATAAAAATTCTTCTTCCAAGTTCAAATAACAGTCAGCAAGTCACTGGTAATTATTATTTATTGCAGTACTGCCATAAGCCTCTCCTCTTCTAATTACTAAAATTCAGTCTGACTTTGAAGCTCTTATAAGTCAAAGAAAACAGGGTATGTGCAAGAGAAAACCATTTTAAAATTAAATATCTATTTTTCTATTACAAGTTACCTAGTATAATGGACAGAGAACTAGATATGGGAAAACTGAAGCAGGTAAGAAAACCTGCTTTCAGATGAAGAAAGGAATCAAAACAGGAAGAACTATTGCCAAAAACCAGAGCACTGCCAAACTTTTATTGGAACCCCTTACACTTGGGAACTAGGAGGATTCAACAGGGTCAAGAACAAAATGGAAACACAGCAGCTACATAATGGAACTTGCTTGCACCTCTCTGAGACAATGATACAAAGAGGACAGTCCTGCTTAAAACCTGTCAGGAATGGCCAGCTTATGGAAGGAGAATGAGATTAGCTTCGGATGTCTGTGTTCTCACATATGCATAAGGTTATCCTAAAATAAACAGGCCTTCTCAAGTTTTTATTGCACAGCCAACTATTGTATGTGCAATTTAATCTGTTCTCTAAGTGCCAGAACGTGCACAGATGCATGTAAATATCTCTAGTTCATTCAAAACGTGAGCTGTGGCTTTCTAGAGAACTCATCAAGTATCCAAGACCTTTTTATGTCCATGTGGCATTGCAGACTAAAACAACCAGAATGTAAAACGTGAGGATTCAATCATGCTTTGTGCAACTGATGATCATTCCCAGGAGCCAAACCTGATGATGACCACTCTGCTAAATCAAAATCCTGTGTACAGATAAATTGGATATTAAACAGTAAACCCGCCCTGTATGGCATATCTAAAAGAACATGGTCAGGATAGCATAGACCTATGCAGCACATTCTTCCACAGATTAATAACAGCACTTTTAAACAACACTTTCACACCCACCAAATCCATATTCTTCAACAGTGTTGCTGACTATTTTTTTCTAACAACAAGTAGAAGAATACTACCATTTTGTAAATATTTGTTCTTTTCCACTTTTAAATAGCAAAAAATACTCATCAATAGGGTGAGATAAAAGGTGTATGTACTCATCAATACTGTATTATTTCTTGCCATCTGGATTGGTTTAATAAACTAGGAAACTTAAAGTTTGGATACAAATTAGGAAATCTTTCCTCACCAACAGCTTTTAGCTGCTAGGTATCATCTAAACACACACTCATCTAGACACAGCCAAAGTTATTAGCTACATTCTGAAGATCAACCTATGTAATTCAAGTTAGAAAAGGATGGGACTTTGGCTAATACCTTGAAATACCTTACCTTTGAATCATACGCCGATTGCTTTATTACTTCAGGTGCCATCCAAAATGGTGTTCCCACAAAGGTGTTCCTCTTTATCTGTGTATCTGTTAGTTGTCCCGCTACTCCAAAATCTGCTAGTTTTACTTCTCCTTGTTCAGACAGCAATACATTAGCAGCTGGAATAAAGAAGAGGAAATAACAGATATGAGGACATTTGATACTGTAAGGGTGTTCCCTTTTATTGCATGAGCTGTTCTAATATTCTTTCAATATAGTTAAAAAACAATTTACCTTTAATATCTCTGTGGATTTTCTTTTCTGAATGCAAGTAATCGAGTCCTTTGAGGATCTCCCTCAATATTGTAGCAATCTGGGTTTCATCAAGTGAGCCAGGTTCTAACTAGGAGATGCAAGGAATGTGTAAATATATTTTAAAAAGGGAGAAACAGAGAGAACAGAAATAACACTGTGACTATAAAAAGAAATTACTCCTTTTGTTATCCCTCAAAACCTAGTTTGCTAACTTCACAATGTGAGACAAAATAGAATATTCTTTTTAAAAATACACAGTTCTAAACTAAGTGGCCTGGTGAACAACATGCAAAGAAATAATTTATCTAAAACAGTTTTTAAAGTTTGTTAAAGGTGCCATAAGGACAGTTATTGCTTTGTGGTCAGGTCATGGATATAAACATTGCCTTTGAAAAGCATCTATACTGTAATCTGATTATTAACATTACACTGAACTTAGATATGCAACTCCACATCACCTATGTGGACCCTAGTCTCAAAGCCCAAGCAAGAAACTAAGACATATAAGGCACTACACCAATCACACAGTCTATGACTACATACTGCATTGGATTTTGTGAAACTCTCTAAAACACAACTCAAGCCAGTAGGCTGACAGAATATTACATATCTTAAAGTGTTAACTTTTTTCATATAAAACTCAACGTATAAATCTGCTAATTGGTAGAATCAAAGACTCCAAGTAATTATTTTTATTAGATAAAGTAGTAGTGGTACATGATCACAGAGCTCTTTACATCTGATATAAATTCTAAAAGTGAGAATACCACTAACTCTAAACAGACAGAGGAAAGGTCACTACACTCAGAGAGGTTTCTTAACCAATAAGGGCATTTCAAGAGAGACAATGAAACTTTGTGTCCAACAATTAAGATTGGAAATATTCCAGTGTTCTAGTTTACTCCAAAATAGCAGTCACTGAAGCACAATAAAAAGGTTCTATCTCTAAAGCTTTACTCTGTGAGAAGGAAAGCATTTCAGACAAAAATTAGAAGTAGTACATCCCTCAGAAATCCTCATCTATTACATAGGAACAGACATAGTATTTCATTTCATTTCATATTTGCTTTATCTTTGTAGCTTTAATTATAATATTTTTTGCTTTTCCTTAGCTTTAATAATACACATGATATTACCACTCCCTGAAATCCACTTAGACATTCTCAAAGCTTTGCTCCAGCCAGGCTGCGAGCACCCCTTCAAGACTTGGTAACATGATACATCTAATGGGGGAAAACCTCTTATGTCAGATGTCAGCTCAACTTAGTGAGGAGGAAGTTACCGAAAATAGACTAAGTCTGAGAATATTGGCACTCGTACCTCAGTCACAAACTTAAATTATACTCATAGTTGAACAACAATTCACAAAGGTGCATTAAATGTACTTTGTCTTGTGAGGCGTGATTTTCAAAACAGCCAGTGCATATTCAAGTACAGAAAACACCAAGCTAGCATGACATGTCTACACTCAGAACATGGAATCCAAGGTGCCTTGAGTATGGAAAAGTGGCAAAGTGTGCCAGTTGTCCTACCAGATTCCAGTTGAAAACCATAATGTGCATGTTAGAACTAGGAAAACATGCAGCAGAATATAAATTGAAAATTAATGAATCACACAAAAGGTGCTTAATTCACACTTACATGATGATTTCAGTTCTGTGGTGCAATTTCTTCAATAACACTTTAAAATGTAACCACAGACTTTGTACTATTTCTAGGCAACAAACTTAAATAAACACATGGTTATCACACAAGTGAAATGTGTGTGATGAAAAAGCAAAAGAGAAGAAAATATGGTAACATTTGTTCTTTCATTCTGTTCCTTTATATCTATAGAAAGAGAGTAATAATTAATTTATAAAAGCAACCCCAGTTTCTAAATGCTTTTCTGTCAGGGAAAAAAAAAGCTATCACAACCATAAATAAACTTTCTTTATCGTATCTTTATGGGGAACATGATGAATTTGTACACAATGACAGAATTCCTTCTAACAGATGTGGAAACTAAAGGTATAAATGGGTTTGAAAATGCACAACCTGCAGGAAGTTCACATTTAATATCCCCTCCTGTCTTCTGGACGCCACCAGCAGAATCCCTTCAGACTAGCCTTTTCCCTTTCACTCTTTCCTCAAGCAAAATTAGTTGCCCCATTTGACAACTGCAAACTATGCTACAGAGACATTCTGCCTCTATTAGTATAACAATTTTCACATACTTAAAACATCCATTGTTATTTCTACTTTTAAAATCCAAAATAAATATAAGATGGTGTGTGATTTGGGAGGGGGTTTGGGTGTTGGTTTTTTTCAATAGCTGAAGTGAATGACAGCATCCTGTCACAGAAAACACACTCCACACTGAACCTTGGGAATTCTAATTCAAAACTGGGTCCATCCAGGTGCAGAATGAAGCACTTTGCTCTTGTTAAATTTCATACAGCTCATGACTGCCCAGCCCTCTGGTTTATGCAAGGCTCTCTGTAAGGCCTCTCTACTCTCACTGGAGTCCACAGCTTCTCCTACTTTGTAATATTTTTACAGCCTAAACTGTATTTCTGTCTATTTAGGCTTCAGTAAGACTTCAAACAGGGAATCTTTTGTATGATTGTTTGGGGAAGCGGGTGGTAGGGACGATACTTTAAAATGTATACACTAAGAAGGGTTGTGGTGGCAGAATTAAGAGACAGAAAAAACTATTTTCAGTCACTAGTGCTCTCTGGTTGACTGAAGATTAGCACTCTAAGATGTTTATATCCTGCTTCCAATATTATGTTGCTTAGTTCCCTTCCATTTATATAAATAATCAGTCGTGCCTCATGGAAAATAACATTTTTCTGGCATTGACAAACACTTTTCTCTTTTACTGAAAGGAAACATTGCCACAGCCATATGACCTTTTATAGTTTCCAGAATTGTAAGATAGGAAAATAATTATGTGAGGTAAAGTAACGAAAACCCATGCATTATTTACTTACGAGATCAAGGGCAGAGCCTCCACCCAGATATTCCATTATTATCCATAATTTTGTATCCTGCAAAACAAAAAAAAAACCCCAATGAAAATGTATATAAGTTTAAAAAAAAGTAGTAAGTTAATGGGACTTGTTCCATTCTTTTTGCTTAAGAAAGCATCTGTAGTTATGAAACACCACTAACATTTAGCTGTTTCTCAAAAATATCTTTGGATTGTTTACTCAAGAGTGCATGCATCTCCATGCATGTGTGTTTTCAATTTAACTCTGTTCCTCTAAATTAACAAGAAGAAAGGTACTTCCCATTTACCAATGTGTAGGAACGCAGAAGCTCATTGCTTCCAAGTAACTGATGTATACTTCATGTCACACCCAAACTCACTTCATGGTACCTCTTTTGTACTGATACTAATACTACTAGAATATAGACAGTATCCAGAGAAGAAGAAACTTCTCTTCAATCTCTACCAAAGAGTCAAGTAGCAGAAGGAAACCTCTTGCCTTTATGCTGACTAGAACCGTCCAAGCATTCTGAGCATATTAACTCCCAAAAGCCACCCACCTCCTTATCCAAAGACATATCTTTGTGCATTTTGCAAAAGTGTCTTCTGAGGCAAGAAAGGTACAGACAGAGACCACTCAATGAAAATGTAGGAGAATACATTTTCATTTAAAAAAACTGATTACAGACATTCCAAATAATAACTGTGTTGCATAAAACATATTCCTTTCCTTAGAAAATTTCTTGATTTTGTTTATTATCTTTATTTGTACAGATCCTCCGTACTATTTTCTTTAACAAGCCTAAACCCTGTCTACGTCAAATTTAATTTAGAATTTATTCTTCACATTTCTACATTGTTTCATTGTCTTGAACAGTAATCTGTCTCTGACCTAGCGAAGAATACCTGTAAGTTTTCTCCACTAATGCTTATGCACTTGATATATGGTACAGAATTCTGAACAACTGTGTTCGAGAAACGTGAAGTCAAGTAGTAATAAAGATTATTTAAGCTGATTACAGCAATTTACTAGCTCCAGCTAGCAAAATGAAAGCTAACAACAACATCAAGTTACTATATTTCCAAAGGAAAGCTTGGTACATATTACAGTTCAGTTCAACACAAGATACACAATACAGTATGCTAAGACAGAGACTGGACCCAACCATTTCTTTCTACTCTTTACAGCATCCTATTCCCAAATACACTAAGAGAAGCAGTTCACCTTTTACTTGCAGTACCAGCCTTGATATACACAAAGGCCACAGATCTACCAAAAACATATTCAAATGAACTTGCTGCATGGAACATACTGGGTTTTGGTTTAGTTTTTATGATAATCAGGTTACATTAAGCTTTGTTAGTTTTAACTCTGTGGTATGCACCAAACTTTCACAAGACTTCCAGCATAAAAAAATAGGTGTCTGTCAGAGCAAGGAGCACGTAAATAGCAACAATATTCATTTACTTTATCCTACAGAATAAAACTTCATGTAAAAATAACAGCTCACAGCCAAGGCAGCTTAGAGTCTGAATATTCATCTATAAAGATGGATTAAAATTTTTAGAAAAGTGATAAATCTATTACAGAGTGTAACTTCTAAATCCCCTGGGGGATTAAAATTTTAGCCCTTAGGACTCACTAACGTTTTTTAGTCATTATGATATCTGTAGTTCCACTGCATCTGTCCCCTCTCTCATCTCAGAATGCACTTTTTTCCTACCTCCAGTTATATATATTGTACTATTTCTAGGTAAGACCCTGGATTGGGTTCCTTCATCATCCACTGTTTTTAACATACAGATTCAGCTAAAGTTAGATACCTTTCTTCAGGAATCAACTCATGTTATTTAACAAACACAGTCTTGTTAAAAACATTTTAAAAGAGCCAGAACACATTTTATAGGAAGAGTCATTAAAAAATATAATCTATCTCAGTATCTACATCTTGATGCTTACTTTCTGCAGACACCACAGATATTTCAAGAACTGTAACTCATCTTGAGACAGTCCCCTGCAGTACTGAAATACTTATTTTGCTGCTAAAGAGTTTTTCAGATTTTACCTGTCCTTTCAAGGCTCCAGGTCCTAACAGTTTCAACAAGAATGCTTCTGAGAAGTGTCTTATAGTAAGTCATTTCATCTTCAGAAATCTTACTAAATTTGATCAAAATTTTATATATATATTTTGCTTCAGTCTGATAAAATGTCTTTTAGAGCTGCATGAAATTTCCTGAATATTCAAAATTCATGACTCCAAAATTTACATTTAATTTTAATAATAACTTAAACACGTCAAGTGTATCACTACCTTTTAGTTCACTGGAAATGCCTGGATGGGAAAGAACAAGGTAGAACAAATAAAATCCATCACCCTCTCAAAAAAAGGTAAAAAAAACCCAACAAAATACCAAAAACAAACAGAAGAAAGAAAGAAAGAAAAACAAACATCCACAACACCACCTCACCTAGAGATCAACAAGAGATGCATCTTCCCTCTTCTATTACCTCAATTACCTCATGATTTTAATGAGCTAACAACTTGAAATAAAATATAGTTTCCCAAAAGAGAAACTCTCCATAACACTAGCTACTAAATTCCCCAGCTGAAAATTAGAAATTAGAGGCAGAAAATAACAAATGAAAATATTTAAGGATATAATTTTAATTACATAGTTACAAAATTATGTAACACAATTACACAACTACAAGTTATATTATTCACAGTCTTTTTAAAATCATCATTTATCCTTTCAATGCTTTTTCTAGTTTGCTTAGTCTTTGCTCCTGAAACTTTCATCATCAACTGCTTCGGGCCACACATCTGAATTTACAGTACAAAAGCTGTGGATCCAGTACACTCAGTAATTCTATATTTGAAAACAAGTGAAGTATGGAAATGCAGTTAAGAAACACACACAACTGTATCTGTATCCCAGTGTGCAGCTAAGTAATAGCAATCTATTACAATCATGCCATCTTTTTATCTGTAGTCTTAGATTCAAAGTCATTTTTAGTTTCCTATGGTTCCTCCATGCCACAGAAATATTACTCAATTTTATTGATATTTGGGTTTTTTTTTTTTCAGTTTTCATCATTCATATGAAGATTCTGAACAGATGTCATTACTATGGTAGCAAACCTTACTATCACCTTTCACTAATTCTTGCTGGATTTTTTGGTTTTTTTAGCTTTCTTATTTAAAATCTGCATACCAAAAGACACAAGTAAATCATTTTGGTGAGACAGTCGTAACAAATTTTTTAATATATATTTCATCATAGAGACAACAACCTACATACACCGACTTTATGTCTGTGGTGGGTTGGATGCGAGGTATCCCCCAGAACCACTCTGTCACTCCCTTCCTCAGCTTGGACACAGGAGAGAGAATATAGCGAAAGGTTCGTGGGGTGAGGTAAGGACAGGGAGAGATCATTCACCAGTTAACCTCATGGGCAAAGCAGACTCAGTTTGGGGAAGTTAGTTTAATTTATTACCAGTCAAATCAGAGCAGTATAATGACAAATCTTAAAACCCAAATCTTAACCCTTTCCCCTGCCCCCTTCTTCCTGAGTTTTCACTTCACTCACAATTTTCTCTACCTCTTCACCCCCAGAGGCACAGGGGGACAGGGAATGATCATTGTGATCATTTCATCACATATTGTCTCTGCTGCTCCTTCCTCCTCAGAGGGAAGACTCCTCACAATCTTCCCCTGCTCCAGTGGAGTCCCTCCTACAGAAGACAGTCCTCCACAAACTTTTCCAGCTTGAGTTCTTCTCATATGCTGCAGCTCTTCACAGACTGCTCCTGCATGGGTCCCTTCCATGGGGTGCAGTCCTTCAGGAACAGGCTGCTCCAGCGTGGGTCTCCTGCAGGGTCACAAGTCCTGCCAGCAAACCTGCTCCAGTGCATGCTCATCTCTCCACAGGGCCACAAGTCCTGCCAGGAGCCTGCTCCAGTGTGAGCTTCCCACAGGGTCCCAGCCTCCTTTGGGCACATCCACCTGCTCTGGCATGGGGTTCTCCATGAGTTGCAGGTGGATTTCTGCTCCCTCATGGACTGCCATGGGCTGTAGGGGGACAACCTGACTCACCATGATCTTCCCTGTGGGCTGCAGCAGTATCTCTGCTCCAGCACTTGGAGCACCTCCTCCTCCTCCTTTTTCACTGACTTTGGGGTCTGCAGGGCTGTTGCTCCCACTTATTCTCATTCCTCTCTCCAGCTGCAGTTGTGAAGTTTTTTCCCCTTTCTTAAATCTGTTCCTCAGAGGTGCTGCCACAGTCACTGATGGGCTTGGCCTTGACCAGCGATGGGTCTGTCTTGGAGCTGGCTGGCACTGACTCTATCGGACACAGGGAAAGCTTCTGGCAGCTTTGGGTCCCGTGCTACCAAAACCTTGCCATGTAAACCCAATATAATGCCTTGTAACAACAGCACAAGGCAAGTAGAGCGCTACTATCAATTGACTTTGGCATCACCACAGCAACAGGCCTCCTTCTTTCCTTCTTTTCTCAGTATCTCTGGCATGCTTCACATTCCATAACACCTACTGTCACTTTCCTTTTTAAAGCTGCCCAAATTCTTTTTTTGCCTGAACTTTTCACTTTCTTCTGTATATATTTCCCACTTTTGCTCTCAAAAAGAACACCAAAAGCACTAAATTTTTCTTCCATAGCCTAGATTAGTAATTATATATTACACATAATCACTTATATTTTGAAGAAGATACTACATTTATATACTGACACCAGCAACATTCAGTGCTCCATTTTAAAATCTGAAATAAGACCAGTTTTCTTGTTTTAAGCATCAGCCACAACATAGCACTGAATTTTCTTCCAAATACAGTGAATCCAGGTGAGTCATCAATCCAAATTTAGAATTATTATTTCTCTATAAGCTTAGATGAGCACATTAATGAGGGCATGTGGAACATTGCCTTTTTCACAGTAAGAAAAAGAGGTTTTCCTCTGATGCCATGAAACTGAGATAACTAACAGCTTTGGAATCTAAAAGAAGTTCTGTTACAAAAAGATAGTTTCTGTAAATCCCTTCCAAACTATGGTTGCTCTTCTTGAGGTTTGACTTCTGATTTTAACTCTGGAACCACTCAAAAAAACCTTACAATAGCAGCTTTATCTCTAATGAAGTTTCCTCGATTATATCATGAAAGTATTTGCAAAATAAGCACAGCTACAGCAGGTAAAGAATTTCTAATATGTAGAAATCAAAGACTATACACTGAAAAAAAAGGCCATGCACAAAAAAACCCCTCCATCTATAGAGTCTCAAAGGCACGTTTTAACCAAAATCAGACAAGTATAGAAGATGTACAGAAACAAGTAATCAAGATCAAAATGTTTGTTTATAAGTCCTTATGAAGTTAAAAAAAATCTGAATAAACACTGAGAGATACTTTTTATTTCTTTTTCTTCTACATGAAGAACATACACATTTTTTAGGACTGAGATATTATACAGGAGAGACTGACCTAAAGCAATCAAGCTAAGTATGTATTGATGAAAATATTTCTAAATCACCTTTCTTTAGTGAAGAAGTGATTGCAGAGGAAACCATAACACTGAGTCACAAAAGAGAAGGACCAGAAAGACTTGGAAGTAAGCACACTGAGTGATCTGTGCAATTTGAAAATATCAGTACGACAGTGAGCTTATGTTTGTTTCTAATTACCCCCCATCTATTGTGAGAAAGAGAATTTCCCATCTTAAATCCATTGTGAGAAAAGGTGTTTCTCACCTTAAATTTATGGTACACAATTATCAGCAGAACAGAGGGTATTTATAAACATGCATAAAAAGCTTGCTTAGTTACAGAGATAAGCCATGTCCAAATTCCACTTAGAATCTATATTTACAAGCATTTTAACTTATATGAACAAGCTATAAATTATGTATTTGATTGAAATAACACAACGGATTTGCTAATCAAAATAAGAACTAGCATAAGTTGATCCACGTACTAAAAGTTTTACTATCACTGGATTAGTAGAAAAACCTGGAGTACTGAAAAAGAGAAACAGAATACCTTGGACAGAACCTCAAAGTACTCTGAAAAGAACAAACTAGTTCCAAAACTGAAAGGCATTGCATAACATGATGTGTGATACTTTGTTTAATAAACATCTCAGTTATGCCAAAGTAATAAGGGCAAGGAACAGAGTCTTATATTTCAATACTGGTATAAATTTAGTATTAATTCATAATTCTCCAGCATAAGAAACCAGATCAAAAGAACCTTGAGATATGCAATGTATACAACAGTGTAACCTCTATAAATTGCATTCCTGCTACAGGTTGGTACCACTACTCGTGGAGCTTTTTCTCTGTTCACTTCATATATAAATACATGAAGAAGTCTGACAACTTTAGCTACCAGAAGCTTCTTAAATACTTGCATACTGATTCTTAGATGCCTGACTTCAAAAACATGATGCATAGATCATGGAACTTCTCTTCTATATCTACTTTAAGTCACCCTGCCAACTCATTCCCTCTATCTTTGACAGAAAGGATTTTTTTCAGGCTTTATTCACCCTTGTGCTTTTAACAACGCATTTGAAGCCCCCGCTGCTCGACAAAGCCACCAGGTGGCAGAACCACGTAATACCAAAAGATGCTTTCACCCACCCCACACTCCCCAGAAAAGAAGGACCAGCCCCAAAATAAGCTGTGCAACCCACTGAAGACAGAAGCACAAAACCATCTGTTTAAAACGCATCTGAAAACATTCATCACCCCAACACCCTTCATAAAAAGAGGAAGGAACGATTACCCAAAGAGAAACACACTTTAAGGAATACAATCACCCATATATCCAAATTCTTTAGAATACCTTCCTCTTCTCCAACATCAAGCTCAGCTTCAGGCACCATCTTATTCATTCACCATCTCCTTCCAACACCAAGTAATGACAGTAAACCTGTCTTATTATCCAGGACAAAGAACAGGTACACCCTGGCACTTGAGCTCTCATTATTTATTAACGCACATGGACATTGGTGAGATTATATGCAGATACAGATCAATCAGAAAAAAATTAAGTTTTGTATGATGCCATAAATGATGCATTCAGGCAGTGACAGGAAATGGCATTTATGTATTTGTGGTTCCTGCTTCCAAACCTTCCCACACTACTAAAGGTCATCAACTGTATCAAATCTGAAAACATGTATCAAATCTGAAAACATGTATCAATAAGTATCAAGACCTCCAAAATATTTTAAATGTCTTTTCCCTGGAGCTTATCCTATCATAACAAATAATACATACAGAAGAAAGTAATTATTTTAGGCTTAAGAGAGAAGACACCTGTGAGTTGATGCACTGCCATTAGATCCTTGAAATTAATCAGGATTTGCAAACTTTCCAACAGTTGACTGTTCAATTTCTAGACTTAGAGATTAGTATTAGAACAGATACCAACTGGCAAAATTGAGTTCTTTAACAGTACAAGGTGACTACTACTGTTATTCAGTAAATGTATGGTTTGGCCAAGGAATACATACAGATCTACCTCAAGGCCTCAATTCTTGTCATTTTCTTGACTAGTTATAAATATTGCCTATATATATTACTGGTTCAATTTAAATCTAACCAGAACAAGACCCCATATGTTAACGGCACAGAATGAATAGCATATCACCATCTGCTCCCATTCCACTCTTTATAGCACACAGTCCTTGTACAGAGAAGGTAAGCAATGAACCCCTGAACTTCAACCAGCCTACCCAGATGCCAGGTGGATTGTTCAATGCCATATAATAACTCTTTTGACAGACAGTAAGGATGTGACAAAGGATAGAATCACTGATAGCAGAAGTAATTTATTTACATTAAGTTTCTCCAAAAAGACACTCCAATTTAAACACTATGGGTACCCAATTCTGTTACCCTAAGCAGTAAATCAAGCCCTTTCCACTGCAAACGGACAAACTGATCCTATCACTCCAAAACTAGGGTCCTGTGACTGTTAACAGCTATCAAGAAAGGTTACAATGTTTTCACAAGATTTTGGAGCTGTCTTCACAGAAGACAAAGTCAGGAAAAAAAAAAAAAAATCTTTCGGTGCTAATTCATACCACCTTTCTAAGACAGTATAGCTTGTTCTTGAAGGCAATCTCAGCAAGTACTATAATTTTTTTTCCATATCTGAAAGAACAGAAAATTTTCCAGCCTCATTAACAATGAATAAGAATAACAGCATTATTCCAATATGTCCTAGGAAGCATATTGAGTTCCACAGTGCACCTAATCCTTCATTTGAACTTTTCTTTGACAATCTATTCATCTGATAATGTTCTTCCACCTAGTTCCTCCTACAACTACAATGCAAAATTATGTAGACTGGTGTATCATTTTAGAAAGGAGAAAGCTATTTGCTTACATCATTACAGATTTCATTAAGTAAAACCAAACTGTATTATTTTTCTAAAGACACTTGTTTCAAAGCACCTGGAAGTCAGATGGCATGGAAAGACAACTGTTGATTTCAAGGAACAAGAAAAACTATCTTATGAGATAACAACATTACAAGTACTTAGGTTTCTTTAGCCACCAAAGACATCCTCTGGATAAACTGCCCTCTCCCTCCCCCTCTCCATCCTGTCACAACAGTCCATGTTTTAGAGCAGAGTCTTCAAGTACTGTCCCATTTTCTTTAAAAAGCGCAAAAGTACTGAAACACCAACAGATGCCATGAATTAGCCGTCTTTAACCTTGTAAATTAATATCCTGCTTTGGGGTTTTGAAGTATAAGAGGAGCAGAAGCAGATGTTATAAAATACAGATTAGGATAAACTATTCATCAAGAAAGTATGACTAAAAGTCTAGCCATGCTGAAGTAGATAATCTTGTAAACTACTACAGAAAAAAGTCAAAACTGATTTTGCTTCCTAAATGAATGACTGAGTTCTACTATCAATTTGAAAGGCTCCAAAGAGAAAGAATGTTGCTTTGAGCATTGGTTCCCTCCAGGAAAAATTGACGAAGCAGTAAGTAGATTTACCTTTAAAAGGAATTAAGTATTTCATGAATTGCAGAGACTCCAAATAATATAACGTTTCCTGCCTATAGCTAGCTCTCTCATTTTAACAGAATGTCCATTAGCAGATACTTTATTTTAGACTAGAAAGCAGTCTAGCAATTCTCAGCCCTGTTTCTACTCTTCCTTGCTGAATTTCTAGACAAGTAGGCATAAGACCAAATTTATTTAGAAATACCCACAATAAAAAAAACACACACACACCCCAAAAAAAACAACACAAACCAAAAAACCCCACCGAAAAAACTCAAACAAAACCACTTTCACTGACACTAAAAGGCAGCTCAAGTAAAGGAAATAAAAAGTGCCTTTGTTTCCTTCTCATCTGCTCACAGGGGAGGGCAACCCATTAATAAAGAAAACTACATTTTAAAAGCTACATTTGTAATATAGCTTGTCTTAAAGGAAGAGAATGAACCTGGCAAAATTTACACAAGTTTCAATGTGCTACTGCTCATTTTTGGCACATTCAGTAATTCCTTGCAGAGATAAAGAAGTGTTAGAATAATTCCCAGAAAAAGATTTGCAGTTTTTTGAAAGTTTCTTTCTTTGAATTTGTGCCTCTTTGAACACCAGAAGATGGGGTATAGAAATAAGACATTAGGAAAAATTATATATTGGGGAAAAAATCCAAATTTTTAGAGTTAAACAACAAATTAAGTGTAAAAGATTACAAAAGAAAATTTTCCAGTGAAATTAAGGAAACTGACTACTGCAAAAGAATCATAGAATCATTTGGGGAATAAAGAAACCAAACACAAAAACAAACAAAAAAAACCACCCCCAACATATAAAAACCAACAACCAGGCTTTTGAACAGAGTCAGGCAAAACTGAAGCTAATTTAATCTATCAACATAGCCAGCACCTGTAAACATTTTAAATCTGGATGATCTGGAAGTTATTCATAATATCCATAGGCAAATCTCTTCCAAAGATATATAAGTGTAAAATTAGGCACTGTATTATTTTAGAGGACAACCCACTTCTTTACTACCTCAATATATTTAAGTTACAATCTACAGAACCTTTGTATTTATGTGGTGGAGCCCAGCAAGAATGGCTAGATGTCAGATATTAAAAGTGCCTTACATAGTCAGAAATCTCTTACTTAAGTTTAAAGAAGTCAAACTAATAGCTAAATAATATATTCCCATCAGTAGTGATAAAAACAAGGTAAAACTTTACAAGACTTACTAACAGATAAAGCTTAAATGGTCTGAGTGCCAACTATATAACTATGCTCTCCAAAACCACATCCTTAGGAAAAAAAAATAGTACCTATTCAGTAAACACATAACTCATATTCACTAATGGCCTACTACATGTCCAAATATTCCCATTAAAAGAAGAAAAAAGAAAAAACCCAACACAACAAAAAACCCAAGTAAGTTCTTCCTCATAATTCCAGTCATATTCTTAGTGGGCTTCATATAACACTTACTGGAGTAAAAAAGTGAAAAGAAAGATCTAGAGCTGAGATCCAGAATTAGGTGGAGAAGAGGTGAAAACCACCCTGAAAAGTCTGCTTTTAATAAAAAAAATAAAAATAAATTTATAAAAGCTACCAAAGGAATTTTGTGTTTAAATTTCTGATGTCCAAGTAAACTTCTGTTTATTTTAAATTGCTTCTTCTATTAAATTATTATTCCACAGGTATCTGGAAGACATAAACTCTGTTGCATCTAGGTAGCATCTCTAACAAGGAAAAAAATTTTCCAAGGACACATTTTCCCCCAGGAAAATGAAAAGCGATAATTCATTTCTACAGAACTTTTCTGGAATAATGTTCACTAGAAATTCGAACACAAAAATATTTCGGTGGAAACCATCTGGACATAAAGGAATCATTCAGAAATCTATTAAAAAAAAAAGTTTTTAAAATCATGTGGAGTGGGTTTGGTTTTGGTTGGTTTTTTTTGGTTTTGGTTTCTTTTTTTTCCCCTCTGACTTTAACCTTAAGGATCATGAACTAAAAAAAGCTCAAGTTTGAACCTCATCCAAAACATGAAAATAAAAATGTAAGGGAAGGAGGGGAGCACATGTCTGTATACAAACTCAAGAGGTTTAAAATGTCTTTTTCCCTTCCACTGCAGACACATTCTTAAGCAAGTGGACAAGGATGACTGACAGCAATGGACATCTCTGTGAATCTTAAGGGGGCTGCAAGCAGCTGATAAGGCCCCATAGAGTTCTGAAAAAATTTTCACGAAGGAGCCATGAATGATGGTAATGCTGTAGTAAAGAATATTACCACGCTGGGGTGCAGGACTGGTAAGTATTTTGTCTGGGGATCATTTCTGAGGCGCTTACCTCCTTTGAAGTCTCTTGGCGTCAGGATGAATGCTAGCTGTCCTCGGGCTGCCATCCCTTTGAGGGGAGATACAGATGAGCCCAAAGGTTCTCTTCTAAACACAAGTCCTTACTGCAAGCTGGCCAAAAGGTCCCTGCAATCAAAGAAATCATTGTGGTTTTGCATGTGGCGCATTTATGTCCTTTAATCAAGGTTTGTCAGCCATCTAAAATGTTCAACCACAAAGGAAAAAATAAAGGCATCTGCCAGGTAGCCAAGGCAGAACAGAAACTAAGGAAAGAGAAGAACTGTTCATTCAAGTTTGGACACTATGAACTCCATGAGAAACATAGGTAACATGATTTTTCAGACTAAGCAGGACCGCCTCAGTATACAGTATTTAATACATGTATATATGTATAAAGAAGCTGTTTGCCTTTGGAATCATTTTCCAATACTCTGAAACTCCTGCCTTCATGAGATCTCAAGAAAAAAATATCACATTTTCATTTCTAGATATACATTCTAGTCAATGTATTCTACAATTTAAAGCAGCAGACACTCGTCAACAATTACCTCTTGCAATTACCACAGCAGTATACAATTAATCCTTAAATGCACCATTTTTGCCACAAGCTATTTGTAACAGAGCTTGCAGAACCACTTGCTAGGAATAAAAACAACAATGAATGTTCTGTCATGGTACTGACAAAAGATTCCTTCTGCAGAGCATTTAGCAGACTTTTGTGTTTGCATGCCAACATGCTAAAGCCACAAGCTCCATGTTTTCCCTTGTGTGAGTCATCTCTAACAGTGTCCATATTCACAGCTTCTTTGGCACATTTCCTGGGCACATGCCCTTCCACCACAGAAATGATTCCTTATAGCCCAGCTGTCACAAGCCTAGGCATGTCATATTAAGCACATGATTTCCCAGAGCTGCAAACTATTGGGCGATCTGGGTTTATAACTCTTCTAACAAAGTATATTACAATAAAAGCAAATAGATGTGTATTTTTTGTATTGGCTGCAAAATCAGCCCCTAGCTAGTAAACACAAGAAACTCACACAACAACAGAAAAATAGTACACATTTCACTTCGTAAAGGAGTGGGTAACCACTTCTTCAGAACACTAAATGTACACAAGTCCATATTCTTTCTCTTCCCACCTGCCTACAGCCATTTTCCGTTTTCTTGCTTCATAAAACACTGGTGGGAGAGTGAAAAAATCTGGTCCCTTACAACCCTTATCCTTTTAACAGTTACATTTTTGATTACTCAGTGGGGCTGACAATAGTCATCCTTCCATTCCCATCCCTGTCCACCAGGCAAATAACTACTTCATAACCACATCTACTGAACCATTGCCTTATGGGGGAAAAAAACTAATTGCAATCTGTGGTAGATTTCCCAGGAAGTCCATTTATAGAGGCAGACGAAAATTAATGAGTGACTTATGTGGTTTTATAAGAATCCCAACATTCCATCAACTCACCTCTTACAAATAGTCACTGAGAAGGCAAGAAATACAAGAAATGTAACCCATAATCAAAGCTCCCTGTGGAACTGAATTTTACTGAATGATACATCAAATGATTATTAATGAACTGTACCAGGTCACAAAATGGGAAATTAGAAGCAAAAGCAAATCATGAAATCGGAAGGAAAGTAAATCAGCATTAGTTCACAGAATTCTTTATTTCAAATAAATTGCACCACATCTAAAGAACTTTGCATCCAGCGAATACTGAGATTAGTAATTTCCCCCCCCAAAAATGTCACCTATGTATCTCAAACCTTTTTCACTGGACTAGTTCACCTCAATAGTGCTCAGCACGCTTATAAATTACTCCCTTCTCTATACCAGAAACAAACTTCCAACAGCAAATACAATGCAAAAGAGCCCCTTCACTTCCATTGTCCAAAAATACAGTTGCTTTAATGCTTACATCTGTTCCTGTTTACCCATTACATCCAATTAAATTCAAAATGAAAGGTACAACTCAAATTTACTTCTTAGCAGAAGTATCAGTCCACCCATCGGTTTAATCCTTTTTTTACCACTTACCACAACTTCCAAGATCTTTTGCACCCCTGCTCTGCAGCCTGTAAAGCTTTAATCCTTTTTCCCCACCCCTTTTGCATTCACAATGCTATTAAATTCCACTACTCCCTTTACAGAACACTCATAGGCCAATCATTCTTCCAAACTTTTACTACTAATGAACTTGTACAAATCAACTCTAGAATATCTCAGGATTTTCAACTCAGACTTCTGTTAAGCTCATCATTTCAGTCCCTGTAAAACAAATAATTTTTCTGTAAAATTCTTATTATTTTCCACTTTTTCTCTTTACAACTCTTACCCTGACCCCTAATTATAGATAAAAAATAAAAACACTTTCTATTCACATAACTCATTTCCATTCCACCTTCCTCCTCTATGCTCTTCTTTCTTACAAGTTGCAGTTTCAAGGAACTGTTGAAGAAAGCAGAGAGGGAGAAAACCTCAGCACCTCCAAATGATTATTTTTATCCTAACTGTTACACAAGAGCTTAAAATTTAATAGTATAATGAAAACTAGACCAAAAGAACCTTAGGAATTTGTTTGAAAACACTGGCTTCTGAATACAAGAACCACAATGTTTTAGAACTAACACAGTCCATAAACCTGTACACTGTGAAATTTCCCTTTTGAAGTTCAGTATTTTTGAGTCTAACCAACTTTTTCAAAATAACAGTCCCTGAAAGTTCTACATTTAATCATTTTAAAATGCTTACTAACATGCTCTTCAACACACCATAATATTCTCTTATGTACGTAAAGAATGTGATTCTTCTGCTTTTATACAATCTCCATAAAGAGATTTAGAATAATTAATTTGACCCAAAGAACTGCATAAATGCCAAAGAATACCTAAGTAAAAGAAAGGTAACTGAGCAATACAAACTATCTCATGTTCACATTAAAGATATGACACAAACACCGTAACTATATAACTACATAAGAACAACAGATTATGACAGGGGTAGGTAAAGAAGTTTTCAATCAAAATGGCAAATGTTTTAGAGGTTCTTGAGAACAACAGATCAACAGACTGGCAGCCATTTGATGGTGCAGTAAAATCACATTTTAGTTGAGAAGCCTCATGCCAGGAAGTCTATTTGGAACCAGCCCACAAAACTAATGCACCTAAACCTGAGAACAAACACATACACAAGTTCTCTTTTTTCAGCAGTACTGTTGGCTAATCAAAGAAGCTTCATGAACAGTGTGTGCTCCCTTAAAAACATAGAGCAGTCTGCACCATCAGTATACAATCCTCCCACCCTTAAAAAAAAAATTAAAACAATAAAAATACAAATAAAAAAAATGTGATTAGTCCCTGGCCTACTCAGTGAGCTGAACCATTTCACTGAAAGTTCTAACAGGCCATGTGGCCAGTTGCAAGGCAGAGTTGGATTTCCCTTTAGCAGCAGCAGCAGCAAAAAGCTTGCACCTAGATACCATACTAATACTCCCTTTTCAGATATCTCAGGCCTGCAGCAACAAGTGTAGCAGCTAACACACAGAAGGACATTTGACATAAACAAGATCACATACTATTAGAAAGCAATGCTATGTCCTCCTGATTTGTATGGCCAAACTAAATAAAAGAACTCATGTTACAGCTACTCTAGAAGCAAGATGTGGTCCTTTTTTCTCCCCCCAGTTTTTAGGCCAACTGACTCCACCATTTTTTTTTATTATTTTTTTGCACCAGAACTAGCAATTCCAAAGCCAGGGGTTGGAACTGGCTCATCTGTTAGTGTTTGGGGTTTGGTCTTTTCAAGAGCCAGGTTATTTTTGGAAGGAACAGAAGACATTGAGGAAGCTTGATTCCCAGGTGAACCAAGTCATTATGCAGTCAACAGATCCCACACAAGTAAAATGGCAGGAATATGAAAGCAAGGTGGGGAACGAGATACTGCTGCTGCCTATTTTCCATACCTGTTAGATCTGCCTAAAGACAGATACCAAGATGTGAAATTATGCACAGAATATTTCATACCATACAGAAGTCAGCAATCAGAGCAGTATAGAGGCAGCTTTTACAAGCAGTACGACACAAACATATTACTTTCAAGAACTGATATTTTACATTAAGCTTTCTAAATGTGGATTTAAAACAAGATCAGAATGACATGATACAGTTAAGTATTCAAACATTATAGAAACATAATTAGTACAAACTCTCCATTTTCTTTTGAGACATACTAGTGATCCTTCCCAACCTTGATACACTTGTACAGTAAGAATTATTTAGCCATAAAAGACTAAAAGCACAGAACTGATTAACAGTGATTAACTGATTAACTGATGAACAGGAAAATTCTTGAAGCCACCTTTGTTTAGTAGATAGATTTTTCAACAGACATGGAAAAATAGGGCAATATGATGCAGATTTCAGAAAGTGATAATAAACCCTTGGACTGCTAAAGGAAAGTAGTGGAATGACAAGTTTCTAGAGTCACAATTCAAAACAGTATCTTTAAATAAAGATAATGCAAACAAGGGACTTTTTTTCTCAGTAGGAGCACAGCAAATGGGAGAGACAGAAGTAGTAAAGACTACAGGCCACAAAGATTCAGAGTTGCAAGGTAACAATTAGAAATAAGAAGGGACCAAACTACTTTAAATATGAAAATAGGGCCTCACAACAAGACCATGCATGTTAGAAATAGAGTTTATAGATTCTTTGGCATCCTTTTATCTTAGTCTTATTATGGCCACTAGGAGCTGTATCAATAAAACTCATTCTTTCAACCAGTAGACTGACTAGATCTGAGAGCCTATCAGAACCATTACACAATCCTTCTTGTTACCTCTTTCTGGGCTGTCCAGCCAGATGTCACATCCGCATTTACTACAGACAAATGAAGGCAACACCCATGCAACTTCTCTGAAGGCTATTGCTGCCTAGTGAGAACAGAGGAGGTTACCAACAGCTTCAGAAGAAAAGCAAGCATACCAGAATAGGGACTGGCTCACAGGAACCTGGGCTTCATTTTGTTCTTCTGTCATTGCCACAATAACAGAGAATCTGCACTCCCAGCCTTCCTGTCATTTCAGCTGCAGGAACTCCTACAGGATAAAACAATTCCATCTGGCTTTGGTCAGGGGAACAGAGAAGCCACAACCCCTCACAAAATGCAATGATGACAACATGGATGCAATCGTAGCAAGCAAAATGACAGACAGTTACAGCTTTTTTTCAATGAGTTCAGAGAAGGGCAACAAAGCTGGTGAAGAGATTGGAGCACAAGACTGATGAGGAGTGGTTGAGGGAGCTGGGGTTGTTTAGCCTGGAGAAGAGGAGGCCCAGTGTTGACCATATCACACTCTACAACTACCTGAAAGGAGGGTGTAGTGAGGCAGAGGTCAGCCTCTTCTCCCAGGTAAAAAGAGACAAGACAAGAGGGAACAGCTTCAAGTTGCACCAGGGGAGGTTTATATTAGATACCAGGAAAAATTTCTTCATGGAAAGAGTTGTAAAGCACTGGAACAGAGAGCCCAGGGAAATGGTAGACTAACTATCCCTGGAAGTATTCAAAAAACATGAGGACATGGTTTCATGGTGAACATGGTGGTGGTGTCAGGTTGATGGTTGGACTTCATCTTAAAAGGTCTTTTCCAACCTTAACAATCCTATGATTCTATGATTCTAACCTCCATTCAAAGTTCAAGGACTGTAGTTTGCAAAAAGTCAAGTCTGCAAGAGCACTAGCTGCTGTTATAGGGCTGGCCACACAGCATAAATGACGGAACATAAAGAAACCACTCACACATTCACTTCTCCCTGTACTGAGGTAGCAGCCCCTGTTGCAGTGCATTCTACATTCCTAATGCTAAATGGGAAAAATCTCTGTTCCACCCTAATAAGCACGATGAAACCTGCCAAAAGCTGCTTGCTATATCAAATGACAACAGAATGCACCAAGTCCATTAACTTCTGGCTGACCCACAGCATACATTTAAGGTCACATCAGTTCAGAGATGGTCATAAATGTTAAAGTAAACCAGTCAAACCTGTAAAGCAAAAGAACATCAAATTAAAACTTACTGAAGTCACACATAAACACCCACAAAGTTACCCAGATTGCTGAGGCAAGATTATTGAACATCCATTAATGTTCTTAAGTCTTAGGCTTCTTTCAATTCAGCAAATCATCATCATGGCTGGGCTTCGCGAACGAAGATTTGGGAAGGGTTCTACGCACATTTGCTACAGGCGCACTGGTGGCTGAAAAGGCCAATGTGAGATAGACAAGTCCAGTTGCAAAAGGCACAGCAGAAAGACTCCTTGGATGGTATTGACATGACAGGATTCTTTCTGCGTTGTCTTTTCTCCTCGAGAATTCAGCAAATACTGATCTAAAAACAAACAAACAAAAAAAAAAACCAACAAAAAAACCAAACCTGCTAGTGACATAAAACCCACCTCATACGAGCTTTTCCAATATTTAAGCTATCTTCCCTTTAAAACAGTGTGTGGTTATCAGATGAAATTTGCTTACCTTGACCACTCAGCAAATACATCTTGTCATATTTTGGCATAACAGATTAGAAAGCACTAAACTATCAGCACTTAAACACAGAAAAGCTTTCATATATAGACACTGAGTCACTTCCAACCATCTCTTCAGAAAAACAAAACCAAGCCTGAACTTCAGTAATCCTCTGGAATACATGCTTTCCAAATTCCAAGATGTTCCTGAGGCTCTTTGCTGACTACACTGCAGTTTTCCAGCCACACTGTGAACTGGCCATATTATTCCAAGAATGGTCTCACTAATGCTGTGAAGTCTTATTCCACTTGGATCAAAAATTTAAACAGTTCAAAAGAGAGTATCTCAAAAGCTCCAAAGAATGCTAGAAACATACATCTGGAAGATGAAGAAACACAAGCTTAGACAGTAATATTTTTTAAAATACACCCTATAAGACTAGTTCAATACCAATTTGATATTACTTGTACCTAGTTACACTGGATGATGAAACTACTTAGTGATCACTTGCTCTGCCATTATATTCCTCTGTATAGAAGTCTAAAACAAGGAAATTAAAGAATTTTTAATGTATACGTACATATATAACACATTGATCTCAGCTTTTGTCCGTATACATATATTAACCTCAGTTTTGAGAGTTATGCACATATATATATGTAAAAAAGTCAAGGGTCTTTAGCTTCAACTTTTTAAGCATAAAGACAAATTAATTTCCTCTTAGGTATTTCTAAGTATTAACACAAGATCAAGAAATATATAAATGTTATGAAGTTATAATAAAGCAGCAATTAAAGTTATTAACAAAACTGAAGAAACATCATCAGAGAGGCATCTAAATCTTGGAAATAAAATATATTACAAAAAACTTGGCCTAAAATGGACAGGAGAAACAACCATGGAACCAAATATAACTAGCTCTTGAAAAATTGGTAAAGCAGAATAAGATGCAAAAAGCAGAGCTGACAGGCTCCTAGACAGAATAAAAGCTTTTAAAGTAAGTAGCATAGCAACACTTTTAAAGAGTTACAGTATGGAAAAACTCAGAAGAGACAGGAAACAACTTCAGTCAATTTTATAAGACATATAAAAAAAAAATTAACAAGGAACAAAGAATCCCTATTCCATTACGAGGAAGGTAGTGGATGCTGTAACCTAAAATCTAAAGAAGTAAACAGACCCAGAGAACTTTCAAGAATTAATTTTGTAAAGATCTAAAAGGACCGATAATTCTTTTATCCATGGAGCATTCAATCAGATCATAGATGGAACAGATGAATCTTTCTTTTGGAAAACAGCAAGGAATGCTGATACAGGTTTTTAACACACCATGGCAGATAAGGAACAGCAATCCCTGTAGATATCTGCACCCATATAAACCATGACACGGCAAAATGCTTTAAGAGCAGCATTCCAGTTACTACATCCTAATAGTAGACAAAAGACCTTTGTTGCAATAGAATGACAACACGAAGACACCATATTTAAAAATACTTTGTCTTAAGAAAAGAGCATTTCCATTCCTGTTTTATATAAACATCTTTGGATTTCTGTCAAAAAGATGTACCACAAATAAGTTTACATCCAGGATGACTGGTACCCACTTCAGTACTGCTTTTGCTCTATTTGAATGAACTGACCACAGCAACTATACACAAAACTCCAACAACAGATGCAAAGAACAAAGTCTAGAGGGAATGCAAGACTTGCTCTGTGTGAGCAATAAGCTGCTTTTTATTCAAGACTCACTGTGCTAAAGCAGCAATACTTCACACAACCAGGTCCATATGGCTTACTCTCTGCATATGAAAAAAGAATTGCTATAAAGCAAACACATTTCTGAAAATAGGAAATTAGGGTATACAGAAAATTGTAGAATAAGAAAATTTAATCAGCCTTGGAGTATATCACCCTACTCTAGAAAGCATTTAGAAATGAAATAGTTTTTTAAAAAGTAAATTTCTAGAACTAAGTAGCTTTCATTAACTCGCTGAATTTTAATTCTTATTTCAAGTTGTACTTCCATGTATATCAGGCAAATACAGTGGTATTATACAAGCTTTCTAAAATTTCAAGCAACAGGTTCCTGAACACACTGGCATGTATAATGACATAGCTTAATGGAAGAAGGTGTGGAATAGCAGATAATGAAGAACAATATAATGATTTCCCAAAGACAAATTGTTCAGGTGTCAAAAAATAAACAAACATAAAAAACCCAAGCCCAAAACATTCTGGTTACTTATAAAAGACTTCATGGCAGTGTCCGTTAACCACCTTTGCTGAAAATACAGAATGCCTCTTAAAATCTGTCAAATATTTCAAAGGATATCAGATCAGGTATTCTGCAATTACAGAAACTTGTTCTAGAAGGGACATAAAACACTAACCATCAAGTATGCAGTGTCCCAAATGAGACAGAAAATTTCCTTTCCCAATATCTTGAAACTTGTCCGCCAGGAGAGTACTTAGAAAAAAAGTTACCACATAATAAAAGACACCTCTTCAGCTCACAAAACGATACACAGGACACCTTGGGAAACAAAGACTGATCTAGAGCCAGAAGGAAAAAAAATGAGAGAGGGAACAGTTCCAACAACAATTTCAATTTTTCGACCAAACATTATGTAAAATAAAGTCAAATTAAGAGCTCTCTATGAACAGTACTTCTTTCTTTTCAACATCCACCAGACACATGGTCACTATGCATCAGGCTGCACAAACTTTAGAGAACAATAATTGATGAAGTGGCTGGCAACATAATCTAAGATCCTATTGTTCTCCCACTTGCTTACTTCAAAGAAGTTTACTCTGTAAGAAAACATTAATCTTTCTTGTAATTAGTGCTAAACTGTCCAATCACAGAAGAAATAATGTTTCCTAATCGCTCAAGACATGGAAGATTAATGTGTTGAAGATTCTCAGTGATGGATTATTACACTGTTAGAAACAGAGCTAAAAGGTGGTCAGACCCTTAGAACTACATATGACAGTCCTGGCTTTCAAATACATCAGAGACTTGCAGCAAATAAACCTAGATTTCTAGTCAAAAATATTAACCAATTCATTTAAATATTAATATGGTCCTTTTTAAGTGTATGTGTGTATATATGTATATGATGACGCATCATTGCTATCCAATAACAAGCCCTGACTCTTACTTTAGAAAGCAAATAGAACTGTAAAATGCTTCCTTTGCATTCTACCACTTCAGCATCGGCTAATAACTACCACATATTAATTTTTAACAGCATAAAGAAATGAGGTTTTTGTTTTGAAGACCAAAAGTTCTGTAGTACCAAGCATCTTGCAAACAACATACATTCACAAAGAACTAAAGCAATGAATAAACATGAGTTGTTGTACACTCTACTAGATGTAAAAAGAGCTGTACTTTACTCCAAAAATAACTGGAGTCATACATAGACACTATTAATACAGTATCTTAGAAAGTTGACGTAAGTTGAAAAATTCATAGGCTACTGCATTTGGCAGAAGAAGGGATGTGGAAGACTACAAGTATTTTCAGAGGGTTCCCCTCACAACAATAAGCACAAATATCACTAATGACACTTCCATCCAGCCAAATCCATTCAGGGTTCAGAGCCCTACAGCCTTCTCTCACCTTCAATTAGGAAAAACAACCGTTTGCCATATGACCTTCACAAAATGCTGACATCCACTTAGTTCATATTTGAACGCTGGATTCTCTTTTTCAACTTCATTGTTATTATAACTTTTAAAAACTACTAAGTGGTATTCCCATCAGACTTTTTCCTATATTCTATTTCACTTATCCTGTAAGAGCTGACTATTACTCCGACGCTCTTTCATGTGGGCACAAATGACACCAAGGAGGTAGTGGATCAAGGGTTGGACTTGATGATCTTGGAGGTCCCTTCCAACCCAGCTGATTCTATGATTCTATGAAGGGTAACTAGGAACCATCAAACTCAGTTTCAGGGCTCTGGAGACGGTGGTCAAGGGTCTGGAGGCCCAGGCAGTGTTCTCCTTGGTCGTGCCAGTTACGGTAAATGATGAGAGAACTAGTTGGATTTACAAAGTAAACAGCTGGCTGTGTCACTGGTGTTGGCAACAAGATTTTGGTTTGGGACCCTGTTTGCTGATTGGGAGAGACAGAACCCACCTCATGAAACGGGGCACATGAGCCTTTGTTGACAGAATGGCCAACCTGGTAAAGTGAGCTTTAAACTAGGAAAAGTGGGGAAACGGAAGAGGACTATGGGGTATCCCCTTGCAGCCCTCTTGGGATATTGACACATTCAAATACCTCTATAAAATGCCTGTACACCAATGCACACAATATGGGGAACAAATAGGGGGGATTTGAGATGTGTGTGCAGTCGCAAATCTTTGATCTCACTGCAATTACCAAGACATGATGGGACAGCTCACACAACTGGAATGTCGCAGGGAAGGGCTACATGCTGTTTAGGACAGACAGACCAGGAAGGTGCAGTGGTGCAGTTGCCTCTATATGAGGCAACACTCGGAGCGTACTGAGCTCTGTCCTGGGGAGTTGAGAGCTTATGGTATACTCTGAAGCCTAATCAACAAGAAGGGCGATTTAATCTGTGACACAGAAAGCAGCTAATAAGCAAGCTCTAAGTGATGCCCATGTATTAGAAAAACAAATTACTTGGCAGATTTTCCTAGTTAAGGTATAGGGCTTGACATGCTTCAGTGATCTCAGACCTAGGGGGAGGTTAACACAGCTTGGGAAGAAGGGTGCACCACTGATAGTGGACACAAAGAATGCAGAATTTATGGGCCACAAAGACATCTGGCAGAACTCCCAAGATAAGGAAGAAACTGATTAACGCAACTCAGCAACTGCGCTGAAATCAGCTCCAGCTGGGTAAAGGTAATTCTGGCAGGGGGAGATTGTGACTGCTGACCCAAGAAACCCACCAATCCAAAAGAAGACAAAGATTCTGCATGTGGACTAGCTAGCACTAGATGTAACTCTTTAACCAATAGAAAGTAGAATACTGATTAACAAGAGAACTATTTAACTTGTAGCCAATGAACACTAACTCCTTTGTTTGCTAAAATGTATGGATAGTAAAAGGTTTTTGATAGATAGTGTGTTTGATTTGTGGAATACTACGGAGCACCCAGGCTTGTGCAACTCTGAAATAAATAATCAATGTCTCTCTCAAGTGTTTAATTATTGACTAGTTGCACACTGGTTTGGCAGACAAGATGACCTCGCCAGTGGTCCCTTCCAACCTTAACCATTCTCTGATCTTACTTTCCTCCTCTAAAACGAACAGATTTGAAGCAGAGAGACAGTCCAGGAGAGAAATACCACTTCTGCCTTTTTGCCATACTTCACTTAATTATCAATCCTTGACTCAGAAATTGCAAAAGTAATAATAGAAGCCACAAAGAAAAATTTATTCAATTTACTGTGCTCATTAAGTGCCTCCCATTGCTTCTGAGATCTAAACTATACATAACTTCTAAGTTCAGTTTCACCAACAAGTTATCAGGTCTAAAAACCATTCACAAAGCCCTTCACTGATAAGATATCCAAGTGAACTGGTTCAGAGCACAAGGAAGAAAGGAAAAAACTGTCTCTCTCTTAAGCAATGCATCTCCTGGATTCAGAAAAAGTCCTTTTTTCTTTGGAAACTAACTGGCGGCCTCAGAAATATAGGGATAAAACAAGGTCCCCCTTTCAGAACCTTCATGTTTTTGCTGGTAAATAGAACGCTGCCACAAAAGCAAAAGCAGACTGAAAATTAAAGTATTTTCTGCCTATTTCTAATTTTAAATCCTGCCAAGACAGTAATCTCTTATCTAGATTGCCATCTCACTGTCATAAAAGAAAGGGCTATCCAGATGGGAACAAAGTCTGCCCAAAGAAATAAAGTAGTACCAAAAGCTTCCAGATATTTTCACTACCTTCTAGACATAATAAATCACTACATCCATCCAATTAAAAACAAAAATAGAAAACCAAAACAAAAAAGCAAACAAAAAAACTTATAACTGAACTCTGATGCTAATAATAACGCACGGGGACGGAAGGGAAACAGATTCAGAAGACAGTCAATGGAAATCCCTTCCATCATTTCACTTATGGTTAAAGTGCAAATAAATTAACTTTTAGATTTTAATTTTTAAATCAGATAAAGGCTAGGTTCAGTCTCCTCAGAAAAACAACTTAATAGCTTAGGTTTGATCCCTAACGATCAAAACTTGACAAAAAATTTCAAGCTTCACAGAACAGCAGATACTACATTGCTTTTAATATTTTGACAATTCAAATGCAGACTTAGCTTAAATTTTCAGAATTTAAATAACCACTAGCTACATTCTCCCAAAATTAAGAGAATCAGAACTTAACAAACTCATGTTATTGAAAGGTTTTTTTGCATAGAAATATCAAAAGACACATGTAATTTTTTTCTGTTAATTCTGTCCTACTTTACAAAATATAGCAACTCATTTTTTCTTTAGAATTGAAAGGACATAAATATATTTTTCTTCAACTGAAGTCTGATTGAAACCTTGTCAATGAAAACAGGCACAATTCAATAACTTGGAAAAGAATTACTTACAAAATAAAATCACCTTCATCTGTATCTTACCTTTAAATAGGATCCATAATATTTAGTTACATATGGACTGTCACATTGACTCAGCACTGTGATTTCTTGTTGGATGTCTTCTATTTCATCTTCTGCTTCTTCTAGGTCAATAATTTTTATAGCAACAACTTTCTGAGTCCGATTGTCAATTCCTTTAAAAACTTCACCAAAAGAGCCCTTACCAATTTTCTCCAGTTTTGTAAACAGTTCTTCTGGATCTGCCTTCAGAGTCTGTTAAAAGTAAGAGAAAAGTTACTCAGTATTTGTAACACTAAAACAAAATGTGATATTTTGGAAGGAAACAAACACTTCAAATTCCACACATTCCTATTTATCTAGATACTTTTTTTCTATCTCCATAATTATCCCATTGTTCCTATATCCCTTATATGCACACACTGCAAGGTTTATGCTTCTGTGTATATGAAGTACAAATTTAATACTGTCCTTATGTCAGGATTTTATCCTATCTGGCAACAGAAAGTGCTGCTCCTTCAATTTTTTCTTCTTTGCCAATAAAGAGCACCTAGAATGAAAGATCCTTACAAGGATTTGTTTTCTATTAAAAGCAAATCAATCAAACACCACTACTAATAAAGGTAAACCTTATGTCAAACCTGTTCTCTTGAAACTGGTTCCTTCACAGATCCCAGTGTCCTTCTCTTTTGTATTTCTCACATATCTCATCCTCTTAAGGATTTCATTCACGCTGTTCAGTGCACAGAGCACTATTTCGTTTTGTTTGATGTGCCAAACAATCCTCTTCAATTTTCTCCTATGAAGGATCACCTGCATGAATTGCCATGCTTCCTCCTTATCTCTGACCCCAAGGTTTTCTCAGGAAGGATTTATTTATCTTTTTCTTCTTTTCTCAGTTGTGTAAACTCATTCACTTCTAAAAAACATCCTGTTCCCAGCTTCCTTGATTTGAACAGTCACATAATAGCTATGAGCACTCACCTAAACATGCAAATATAAGACCCAGGTGGACCACTCTGCCATATTTACATTTTCTCTACTGTCAAGCATTCAGTTTGCTACTGATGCTCTTAGACTATTCACTTTCAATGCACAGATTATAAATCCCATGGTATACCTTCTTAATCTTAGCACAAGGAGCCTTCCTAGCTGGCAAAAAATATATATAAATTACAACCACAGGGGATTGGAAAGGTCCCTTTCAATCCAAACTATTCTATGATTAAACTGGAAAAGTCATAGAGGGAATAGTCACAAAATGAAGAAAAATAGGATAGAATTACTTAGAATCTTTTCCTTAAGAAATAAAATGAATACTTCAAAAACTTGTTATTGTTTATGAATGGTGACAATATACTTCTGCCTATCTCCACTCTCACATCTCAAAGGTTACATAATTAGCCCATGAAGCCATGAGAGGAAAATAGTCTAGAACAGATATCTGGAGATATCTGACTTTCACAGCAGAATCAGGTGTTTTGAGGACTAGGCGAGCATTGTGTTTGTCACACGTGATTTTATCATCATGTGGCACAAACTGGGAGCACACTACTACTTCTAATACTTCAAAGTAAGCTATGAGACATCATACCTTCCAGGTAATCATCCCAGGAACAGATCACTGATGAGATAAGCCCAAAGAAAAACCATTCTAAGTGTACTGCAAGACTTCACCAGCACTAAGAAGCTCCCCCTGCTCTACATCTTATTGATCCCTACTTCTATCCAAAGTCAGTTTCAGAAGGATATGGGGAGTTCTCACTCTTTTGCCGTTAAAAGTAACAGCAAAAGATCCAAATCCCTTCCACCAAAAGAAGCTTGTTTTTCCTTTAATTTCGATGTAATGAGATTTACATATTATTACACATTATTAAATATTACATACATAATATGTCTCCCACTTGGAAACCAGACTAGGGCACTTCATGTTTTCCAGCAAGCGTAGTCATCCTTCAGCTACACAGTAGCCCCTATCAACACCTCCTGGGACATAATTTCTAAGAGACCACAAAACTACTAACTAAATCGTGCTGTACTGGTTCTTCTCACGCCTCACAGAATGCTCTGTTGTCAATATTCAAACCAGTCTTCTCTGAGAATTACTCATGAATAAAAATAACTTTAACACCTGCACCAGATATTTTCCCTTGTGGAAAATCAGTTATCAGTCTATGATTTCATACATACTGTGTTGGAATTTGAGATGATGTGCTGTAGAGAGCTGTGAATGCCTATCCCATCCTCACAAGCCTTCTAGTTCCATTCACTAGCCACAGGAATCAGAGCGTTACATCATCACAGAGGCATCTGGGTAAGTCACAAACCAATCTCAGCCACAGATGCCTAAAAAATTCCATGTTTCACCTCTAGAGACAAAAAGCCAGCACAGCTCAAAGTTGCAGTGTGTTGCAGTTGTTCATATAGAGAAAAATGGAAGGGCTACCTGCCAGCAGCTCTTTGAATTCTGTTGGCTGTATGTATTCACTCCTTATTTTCCCTTTTCCACTCAACCATCTACTGCAATCTTATATTAAAGCCCATTATTTCATGACACCACAACCTTCAGAGACTTGCAGAAATCTCACAGATTCATTTTTACAGTGTCAAGCTCTTGGGATTCTGGTATTAGGCTGACAGTTTTATAAAACAATTGTAAAAGAACATTAATAACTCCAGAAAAGCAGGGACGGTATCTGCTCCTGGAGAACTCAAGAACTGTTCAATTTTTATGATTAAAATTTTGCAGCTGTTTGGAAATGTTAATTGTACAATAATAGCTGGAATTAATAGGATTAAAATAATTAAGAGTTTATTTTCCCAGTTCCTTCTGAAATTACTAAATATTTTTTAAAAACCTCAAACTTTTCCTTCCCACTTCAGAACTTTTGTAAATTCATTTATTTGTTCTAAAATTTAACGGTTGCCATTCCTGAATTTTGTTCTGAGCAACAGAAGGTAGTTGTTGTTTAAAAAAACCAAACAAAACAACACACTTGCTCTCTAAGAAGGTCTCCATTTTCTTCTCAGGAGACCAAGTGTTTGAAGTGAGATCCTTAAAGCACTGGCAACTCATGTTTTTGCAAAACTACCAGTTGGTCTCTCTTTAACGACCTTCTCTATTTCAAAAATGGAGAGACCAGGCCTCCGATACATAATGAACTGCTTGAATTTGAAGGTACATGAGTGGCCAATTCCCATTCATTTGTCCAAGATCACATCTGGAAAGGATTCTCCCCAAATTTATTTCTGTTTGTTTTTGTAAATACTTCCAGCAGAGCAAAAATAAACAAAGAGCTTTATAAATAGTCTCTCTACATGACTGCATAGAGAAAATGTCTTCCATAAATACTGTCACCACAGTTTTGCCAACTCTACTCTTTGCAAGCATTCACTAAGCATATAGCTTATTCCTGCTAATATTAAAATAAAGGGAACTGATAGAAGAGCCTTCAGGCAACTGAGAACACTAAATACTGCTAGAAAATACAGAATAGAACATCGACACCTGCTGCAAAAGAGTAACGCTAACTACCGTGATAAGGAGCTAGGACTCTATCACTAAAACGTTCCCTTCCAAGTGGGACACAGAGTACACAATGTGGCAAATCAAAAACAAATTCTGGAATGTTCAGATAGACTGATTTCAGAACCTACAACTTCTATAGATACTTGAATTAGTTTGCTTTTTATTTCAGATAGTTTTTCACACTTCTAAACACAAACTGCAACCATCCTGTCTCAATCTCCAGCTTGTTCAGCCATGCAGAACAAAGTCCTTTTCACCATGAGCAAAGCCACCATTCATCCAATAATTTGAGTAATCTCTCTGTACTTGTACCACATTGGATTCATTATTTTTGACCTTAATCAGCCAGAAAAACATACTGCACTTAAAATTAACTCTTCTCAGTACCTAACAACACCGTTGCCCACTTCTGCGGAATAAAAATAGTGCAATACATTCTCAGATCCTATTTCTTCAATTTCGCCTCATGGCTCAAATTCTGCTGCAACCAACTAAACCAAATCACCTCTTCCTAATTTTCTGCATTTCCAACTAATGAACTCCCAGCCCATTGCAAAGGTTCTTTGTAGTCTTTCATACTTATGACAAGCTGCACTTCACGCTGTTTTGTTCAGTAATTCCAATCCTCAAGGTTGTGTAGTTCTTCAGTAATGGCCTCTCGAGTGAAACAGGTGCCTTTAAATTTTGTACCATCAGCAATTTTAATCAGCATACATTGCCTTTTCCTATGCTAAGGTCACTTTTCAGTCAGCAACTGTCAAGACCAATCCTGGAGAAACCAGCAGTACCCTCCACTCTGACACCACCTCTGCAGTATGCTCCTCACATCCAGGACTATACATGTCTTGCAAAGTATTTATTTTTATGATTCCCTTAGTCTCATCTGAACTAGCTGCCCCTTACAGCTCAATAGAAAACAGTACTGAAATTCAAACTAGTTAGATCAAACTTTATCCATAACCATTCTGATCTAAAATATAGCTTTAACTGAGTATTTTTCTGCCTCTCATTCCAGTTTTACTTCTAACCTCCTTTTATGAAGGGCTATTCATCCAGTTATTGTAGAGAAGAGTTGAAAAACTATTTTTTTCTTTAACTTGCAGGAGTTATAAGGCATCTCTGTATTCAGATTCTCAAGCTTATTTGTGTAATTGATTTGACTTGCAGATCTGTAATTTCTCTGTGCTGGGTTGTTTGAAATATACAATCAACTTTTAACACCTCATTTTGTATACTTTTCATTTCACCAAATCCATTTCCAATTAGTCAGTCCCTATCAAGACTGAGCTCAAAACACCATCATCTGAAGAGGCTCAGAAATTTCTGGGGATTGTTTTAGCTTTGAAAAGAGAAGCCTGGGGAGTTGGAAATCTTATTGTGTGTGAATACCTGATGGAAAGGAGAAAAGAACACAAAGCCAGATTCTTCTCAGTGGTGTCCAGTCAAAGGACAAGATGCAATGGGGAGAAACTGAGTTTCAGGAAATTTCATGCAAACTTACAAAGAAAAGAGGAAAAGCAAAAAAAACCAAACAAATTAAAAACCACAAAGGAAAAGAAAACAACCTTTCTTACTGTAAGGATAGTCCAACACTAGAAAAGGCTGACCAGGCAGGTTGTTGATCCTCTGAGGTACTCAAAACTAGGCTGGATGTGGCCCTGAGCAACCTGCTGACTCTGCTTTGAGCAGGTGGACTAGATGTGCTCCAGCGGTCCCTTACAATCTCATCTATTCTGTGATACCCTATGCCTATCACACCAAGAATTAGTTTTAGTGCTAAATATACTGCACAAATACATAATTTCTTTTGAAATGAGACACCATTGCTGCATATAACTTCTTTCTTTTAAATTTATTCTCTGGTCAGACCAGAGAACAGAAATCTAGCAGACAAATTCATACAGGCAATTTTCCCAAGTACCCAGAGAACTCAGAAGCTAAAGTCAAAGTAAATAGCTGGTACAGCTGATGCCATCCTTCGTCACACAGCTCTCAATTTCAGAAGCAGAACTGCAAAAGCTTTCCACTTGCAATCTTTCAAAAACCATCTAAAGCCTATTCACCTCAACACAGACCAGCATTAAGCAGCTTTCCTTTTCCCTTGGATCCCCACAGAGTTAGCTGCATGAGTGGCAGTAGTGGAGACACATTGTAAATTTGGGTAAAAGACACAAATTCAAACCATGCAGCTCTCCCACAAATCTGGGCTATTAAAGCAGGGGCAGGAAATAAACAAACACACAACCAAAAAAAAAAAAAAACCCACAAAAAAAACCACCAAAAAATACCAACTCCCCAAAACAAACATGTAAGATGGTTTTATTTCAGAGAAAACTAATTCCAGGAAGGAGAAGTTTCAAATTTTGCTACTCACAGCATTTAGCTTTCTCTGAAGCTCACAAGTTTTTGTTTTCAGCCATATATATACCCCATATATGAATAACTGATACAACATACAAAATTATTTCCTGCAGTTGGTGTGAAATTGAAATGAAACAGTACACAGAAAATAAATTGTTCAACTTTACTGCATTGTATCAACCCCTATCTGTACTTCCAAAAAGTAGCTAACTAACTCAAAAAGACAAGATATAATAAATATTTGGATTTATAGTCTGGGACTTTTATGTAAAGAAGGAAAAAAAAGACACTTTTAGCAAGCCTTAAAATTGGAATAAACCTTGAACTATCAGTTTCAACTATCAATAATGAAGTAAAATCAGCTGAACTAGCATAGTCATTTTATAGTTATGATTATTAACATTATCATGAACAGCAACAACTGAGTTTTATTTTCTTTTAAGAAGACTTATTAGCAAAACATCAAATGAAAACTACAAAGACTGGAATGAAAGCATTCATCTGTAATAACTAGGTGCAAAACTGAGATCCAGCTGTTTCACTGAGAATTTGTCAATTATCAAAAGTACCACATGATTGTTCTTTCCTTTTTGTTTCCTTCACACACATTCCATATTTCTCATTTTTCATCTCCAATACTATAATTATGCAATTCAGACACTCACTACCATAAGGAAATTGCTTTTTTCTAGGAAAAATGAAAAATACCAAAAATAAGAATTAAGAATAACAATACATTAATTATCAGTAAAAAGGAACAATTGCCATAAATTCTGTGGGTTGCAACAGTGGGGAGGGAAAGCAAAGAATAAAGCTGCAAAACTTGGCATCTCAATCACTTTAGATGTCACAAACAGATGAGAGCAAAAACATATAGCATGCATCACTACAGCCTAACACTCATATTTGTCACACAGTTCAACTCCTTTGTTCTGATTTCTACCTATATTGAAACAGGCTGTAAGCATGTTTCCAGCAGGAATAAAAAAGTTGCCAAAAATTAGACTAACATAGAAGTTACTTGTATAATCTTTTTTCCACTTATTTTAAAGAAAGATGCATTTATCTGAGGTTCAGAATACAAAACATTCACTTCTTTATTAATAGAACAGATATCCAAAGCATGCTTCCAAATTCCCAGTTGACCAATACCATTTCCTGGGTGCAATGTCCCCTGCGCAAATCACTCTGTTATTAATTCTCAGGTACCTCCAAATACATGGAAACGTACCCAGATTAATGAAGAGTTTACAAGTAAAAAAAGTTTTGATTATATAGCTGCATCCACACAAATGGCCATACAGAACACTTCTTAATTAAATAGTACTCCACAAATGCAAACAGGTGGAGTACTATTTACAATCATCACAAAAGCAAAAAGCAGATCAAATTCAATCATAGAATACCAGGTTGGAAGAGACCTCAAGGAACATCTGGTCCAACATTTCTTGGCAAAAGCACAGTCTAGACAAGACAGCCCAGCACTCTGTCCAGGCAAATCTAAAAATTTGAGTCCAGCATTGGGGTATCCATCATTTCCCCAAGAAGATTATTCCAATGGCTGACTGCCCTAATTGTGAAAAATTTTCCTCTTGTCCAATCAGAATCTTCCCATTGGTAACTTGTACCCATTACCCCTCATCATTTCATGTGATTCCTTGTAAAAAGAGGGTTTCCATATTCTCTGTAGCCACTCTTTCAATACTAGAACACGTTGATGAGATTTCCTCTCAGCGTTCCTTTCTCAAGGCTGAACAAATACAGTTATCTCAGCCTTTTCCCATGTGTCAGGCTTTTGATCATCTTTGTGGCCCTTCTCGGGACCCTCTCCAGCCTTTTTTGTATAGCAGGGACTAAATTATTATAGGATGAATGCAGTATTTTATATTACTATTAATTTACATTAGATGCCTTGTTCACAGTGCTTGGTGTACCCCCTATCCCCCTTCCCAAGAAAGGGGGCATGAAAAGAATTTAAACAAATTTTAAATATGCAGCCAAGATACATACTTTCATTTTCTACTTCAGGAACACAAAAGATACCACCATGCAAAAGCTGACATCGAGCTCTGTACACCACTCATAACACAAGGCCCGATACTTAAATGTTTTCCCTACATCAGTAGTCTTTTGTCTCTCCGGGGAACAAAGATGGCAGCTGACTAAGAGGGTATCTTACTCAAACATGAAACTGGTACAAGAAACTTGCCATGGCATATGACTGGCCTGACTGGTTGATTCAATTCATGGTCAGTTTTCGCGAACGAAGATTTGGGAAAGGTCTTGACCCTTCAAGCCTGCGCAGTGGATTTTTTAGGTGAGACACAGTGTGCACTGAGCTGAGCCCACCCTTTAATCCTAAGGTTCATCTGCCGGGGCCGAGCAAGCTCGGACAGTGGCAGTGAGGTCCTCAGGACGTAGGTTTGTTTAGAGTGACCTTCTCTTAGATGGATGGCCTTACAGGGCTGATGAGCTCCATCTGCCCAGAGGACTTCCCTGACCGGGAATTGAACCCGGGCCATGGTGGTGAGAGCACTGCATCCTAACCACTAGACCACCAGGGGTCCGACTGGTCAATAAGGGCACCTGAAAGACACAGTTGCCATAAGCAGTATCTATTTACCTATTCTGGAAGGCCGCAGGATGGAAATATGTTTTTGTACTTAGAGGCTGTTGACACTAATGGTGAGACAGAAACGGTGAACGCTGACATTGGTCACGCACTAACTGACAAGGATGACCAACCACCTTGGATGTGACTGGTACCAGAACAAAGACCCAAAACTAGACTTTGTAAGCTCAGCCTTTGGAAGTACCTTTCCTTAGCTCCTCTTCCTCTGCATGAACACCACACCTCACCTCCATATAAACAATTGTAAAATTGAACAGAATTCTGGAAAGCATGTTTAAAGTGTATCGCATCAAAATCACAGAATGGCTGAAACACCAAGATTCATAAAAATAAGGATTCGCTATTGTCAATCCTTATTCCAAAAAGTTGTCCTAATAAATGCTTCAGATATTCAGGAAGTGATGAAGTCAACATAAAAAAACTAAGTAGCTCAAACTGTTCCCCAAAGACATAGCAGTCTATACCTTACAGTTAATTACCAGTTATTTTCCCCCTAAAAGTACCTGCAAAGGCAACAGAAAGAAAGAACAGAGAGACTTAAAGACTGATAAAATAGAACTGCAGTAATTTTAACTGTACAGTCTGAGTTAATGGCACAAGGATTTAACATCATTTTCCAAATTGAAGCTTGCCCCTGCAACAACGACTTCCTAGGAACTTAGGGAAAGTACAACATCAAGAAGTCACTCCTAGTATGCCTGTATCAGGGCTTAATTAGATGTTGATACTTCTAGTCTATCTTTTTCCTGCCAAGTTATGAGAAAACAAGCACTGATAAACGGGAACTTTGTCCTTGAAGGAAGAGTTTTGTACAAACTACAATTAATTGGTGTCTTATTATTGGCTGATCGCCTTCCAAGGGCATCTGAAGGAGAAAGTGAAGAGGAGGGTGATGAAGTACGCCCCCAGACTCATTTCGAAAAGATCCCCCGAGTTATAGCGCGCAAGCACGAGGGTAATTCCAAAGTACACACGCATGTGCAGAAGGGGCACCGCTTACATAACATTGGGAAGGACTGAAGGCCTCTAGCTGGGCGGTGCTGACCACACCTGCCCAGGTAGACGTCACCAATTAATTGGATAAAAAGTGGATGGCTCGTGCTCTGGGGGGCACTTACACTTCACACAAAGGACCACATTGCCTTCTGTGGGGACACCTGCTATGTGTGAGCCTCCTGACCCTCCGAGAACGCAGCTGCTACAAAGGATTCTTGGCATTTGGAGTTGGTAAGATAACCTCGTAAGTGACACCTGCGCGAGTAGGGTGTTGTATTCAGGGATTATTTCCCTTATTTTTCTCTTTCTATCGGTTCCCGTTTACTTGGCCACTTCTTTGTAATAAATATTGGGGTTTGAGCTTTCAACGGTGTTTTGGTTTCAATTTCGGCATCCTTACGAACTCTCCCTGCTACAATGCCCAAAGGAAACCAACTCTCACTCCTCCACACGTGCTTAATAGCAAAATTTTGGGCATGTTTGAGGAAAAGCTTAGTATCCACATATTCAACAGAAGTTGTTATACATGACTTCCCAGCATCATTAGTTCCACTGTCAACAAGAGTTGACTTCTCTCAAACAGCTCCATACACCTATTGCATAGCCCTGACACAGCCTTTGACTATACAGTGAGAAGATGACCCCTTCATTCTCACAGTTTAGAACTCTTGTGCCCTGGCACCCAAGGGTTGAGCTTGTATTATGTCACAGAACCATGACATCTATCCTCAGGATATTTTAAAACTGATTAGCCAAGATCATAACAGTCCAAGGATCTGTCAAATATTTAAGTGCTCTAAGTTAGTGCAAACTATTTATCAAACTATAATCTAAACAGTAACAGTGAGCACAAGCTTAAAAAAAAAAAAAGAAAAGAAAAAAAATCAAATTTGGGAAAACTAATCTCCAAAACTAATCTTCTCCTCCAGAAGCTGCAAATGAAAAGCAGCAGAAGCTATGTGGACTTTCCAGTGCCTTTGATTTAGCAACGTAATATTCTGTAATTCCCAAACACAGAGCTCACACAGGAATTAGTTAAAACAGTTTATCGTAAAGGGAAAATGAGTTATAACAAGAAGGACAGTAATACCTACAGTGTGGAAGTACAAAAGAACAGCCCCGTCAGATCAGAACAAAGGATCCTCTAGGCGAAAATATTTCTCCTAGAGCAGTCAAAAGTGAACATCCTGGGAACAGTGCAAAAACAGACAAGTATATAGCCATATTTTCCAAAACACTCTTCCAATCTCCAGCAAACTGACACTTCAAACACTTTCTGAGCCAGAAATGGTGCCTTTACACTTAACAACCTTTCTTTTCTGTTCATTTGTCAAGTTCCTACTTAAATTTAGTTAAACTTTTAACATTCTTGAAGCAAGACAGCTTGAATGTCAATGCTTATTTATATTTTGCATGAAGAACCTGTAGCACTTGTACTGAAAATACAATGAAGAATGAATAAAAATAACTTACTGCATAAACACTGTTATTGCTACCAAAAAAACTGAAAGGGAGAAAGATAAAAAAAGGGTTTATCACACAGAAGAGGTTTGTCTTAGAGATGACAGAACTTTAAAAGCACCCCAGGAATTTATTACCATAATTCTATAAACACAATACTTGATTATTTAAAATATAGCTTTCACAAAGAAGCTATAAAAGCTTATCACAGCCTTGAAATGCAGGCGAGTCTGAAAATCAAGGTCATGTGCACTTATTCCAAGCCAGCCTTGCAGGAATCTCACACATTTACAGACAAACAAGCACTCTCATCAGGCCACTTTCTATGAAGCACGAAGAAGGAAGGCAACGTATCCTCAGTATAGCAATCATGCAGCTTCACACTGCACACTCAAACTTTATCTCTACACAAAAGCCTTAAACCAATGACAGCAAAAACTTTGAGTTCAAACTTAACCTGCACAACATAGAAATTTAGGTCAAAACCCAACTCTGTTTTTATTCAGGTTACAACATGCCCACTTGGCAGCAGACAGCAAATCTCAGGTTTTGACAACTTTCCAGCACCATCCTACATTTCCTCCACAGTTTTTCATTCCTTTGGCTCACTCTCTACCCACTCACTTTTTATGCATCACTCTTCAAACATCGATCAGATGTCCTGTTCAAAGATATTAATCCTTCATTTCTCAGCTCTATTTACACACTACTGTGCTCACGCCAAACAGCATTAATAAAGTGTTGTCCCTCCAAGTGATTTTTTGAGGGCCAAGAAGTTACTCTGTCCACATTAGCATACTGACTGCTCTCTTGTATAAGTACAGCAAAAAATGTCAGAGAAAGCTGCATAACTTGTCACTGACACTGCTTACACCGTTTGTTGCAGAAGCTGGTAGGTGGGGAGGAGGGATCACACTACAGAAAAAGAAAAGATAGTCCCGTGATTTGGGCAATTTAATTATAACCCAGAGAACTAAGCTCTATTCCTCTCTCTTCTACATAATCAAAAGTCCCAAACCAAAACTTTTGTCTTATTAAAGTAGATGTCACACATTGTATGAACTTTACTCTTTGAACACCTATCTGCAAGTAAAATCAAAGAGAATCATGTATGGAAAACAGACCACTATAAAACTGCTATTTATTCTGTCGGAATGGAAACGGATATAATCATCTTCAACTGGTCACAGAAAATCAGTGAGCAGTATTCACATTACCGACAGAGTTTATGCCTCTACCTATCAGAAGGTCTTTACTTTAGTGTTTGGGTGGGCTTTTTCACTGTTGAAGTTCACACTTGAGAAACTCTCATAATAATACAATAAAAAAATCATGGAAAAATAACACTGTCCTGAATAAAAAGAGATTTGAAGTAAACTCACAAATTATGTGGACTAACAAAAACCCCGAATATCTACCCATTTAGTACAGTCAACAGTACTACAAACTAAGTAATAAATCAAGGCAATAAAAAACACAGGTGCTTAGAGAGATCATGCAGTGACACACACCAGCAGTACATGCTGCTCGCTTCTGAGCAGCTACAAATCTGACTTTTTAATTCTATAATATTACGGATTCTGTTCCAAAGCAGACAGTTGTCTTGGTTCTAACATGTCTCAAAAGAAAAAAAACAAACAAACCCACCAATAATAACCTAACTGTAGCCAAATAAAGATACCCTTACTTCTCTGTTTCTGGCAATTGGCAAACTCTCATATTTGGAAGGTGAACTTGAACACTCAACAGCAGGACCTACAGAGCAATATTAGTCAGCTCAGAGTGTGGGCCTACGTACTCTATATGGCATCTGGTACTATCCCTGAGCATATAAATCAAACTATGCCTAAACATGTAACATTTTAAATTCAAATCCTCCTGTTATGCAAAGAAAAGAGATTCATGACTTAGAATCTTGACTCACAGAAAAACAAACCAGGGTAAATCAATACTTAAACCAAATGATGCACAAAAACTTCAAATCCAGGACATAAATCAAGGAAAACTCTAACATGTCATTCATAAGTTGTTCTTTTGGAGGTTAGGGCCAGAAAGTTTCTAATCAGACGTGGGAAACATTAGTATAACAACACACAGATGATAACGACCTTAATGTTTTGCTGGCAGCAGTTTCCATTTAAACTAAGAAAAACAGGGCAGGGAGGGGGGGAGCCAGCTCAGTCAGCAGAAAAACACACTAGTTTTTTCAAAAATATAGTTACGACACAGAAGCAGCAAATTCCATCATATAACAAAAGCAACTAACCAACTCTTGCAGTCAAACACAGGAGCCAAACACAACCCCCGAGCACCCACCTCAGCCCAGCACCAGAGAGATGGGCACTGCAGCATGCGCTGAAGGTCAACATTCCCAGGCCCTGCTCTTACGTACTGGTTTTATGTGTGCTTCCCTATTTACCGCAAAATAACAGGGCTGAAAATCGCCCACCGAGCCGCGGTTCGCTTCAGGAATTAAAACACCGAGGAGAAATCCCGGCCGGGGGGAGGGGGACACAAACCACGCTCCGCTCTGCACGCCTGCAGCGACACAGAGGCTGCTGAGGACAGGGATGGAGGGAGGCAGGGAGGGATCCACCGGGCGGAGGGACCTCGCTGGGCATCATGCCAAGCGCTGACAGCACGTTTCGTCTCCATCCCGCTACTCAGCCCCCAGCCCAGTCCCCAGGGCCGAGCCACAGCCAAGAGGCGCTTTCTTCCCTCGCCCTGTCCCCCCATCGCTGGGAACCCCCTCTTCTCACCCACCCCTGCCCAGGGTGCGTGTTCGTGCCGGCCCTCGGGGCAGGTCCTTACCTGCATCCCCGGCAGCCCCGTCTGCACGGGGGAGTGAGCCATGGCGGCGGGCAGGGAGGGAAGGAGGGACGGAGCCGGGTCTCCTCAGGCGGCTCCAGGGCACAGAGCTGAGCTCATCTCCACGCTCTCACACACACACAGCGCCGCCGCCGTCCTCCTCCTCCTCCTCCTTCTGGCCCTTCCCCCAGGCGAGCAGCGCCTGTTCGCGGCGGTGGGAAAGGGGCAGTCCCGAGCGTGGGCTCTCTAGGCCCCCGTCACGGATGCAACAGCGGCGGCTTTCTCATCCCTCCTCCTCTTCCTCCTCTTCTTCCTCCTCCTCCTCCTTCGGGCCGTGCCAGCGACACGATGACAAACCTGAGGCGGGAGGAGGAGGAGGAGCCGCAGTGGTAGTCCCGCCTCTTCTACCCGGCTACCTGCCCGCGCCGCCCCGCCCGGTGACCCCTCCTTTTCCCCTGCCGGCATTGGGATGGTAGAAACCCTAGACGTGGTCTGGCATGTCCCTTTCCTGCCTCCCCTCCGCCTAGGCGCTCCAAGGAAGGTCACGGTAACGCTACCGCTCCACCGAGGTTTACGGTTTCAGGAAGCGCTTGACTTCCTGTCAGAAGTTGCAAAAGCGCTAAACCAGAATGACAGTCGTGTTTCTACAATAGCTCCTGAACGGGAGCAGAGCGTGTCAGCAGTCAGGGCTCCCCCCCACAACGGAAGCCCTGGACACAGGCAGACCCCTTGAGAACCTGACAATGTTCCGTTTCCCGTCTTTATTACAACTGAAATTCAAGAGCTCCATCACATGATTTCCAATGTGCCATGGAACGCCCTACAATTCTCTCCTTTACCCTCCTTCCTCCCAGCCCCCCACACCCCCTCCCGCATAAAGCTAGGGAGTTACATGAGTATTAAAATTATTGAAACCTGTCAGCCGGTGGGTCTGGGATCCGTAGGACAGTGTAGGTCACTGTCTTTTCAACTGATTTTAAAAAATGAGGTGATGATCCACTGCAGCATTACTTTTCATTAGATAATTCACTAGAGTTTGTACAAGTATCTTAGCTAAGTGAAACACTTTAAAATACAAAATAGTCTTGCTGAAAAATGGTTGGAAGTCCCACTGAAGCTTTTCCTATAGTTATGATATTCTTTCTTGTTTAATGTGGGCTGAGTTAATGCTACACAATTTTGTTTTCCTGAAGCTGGTACACGCATAAATATTCCTAAGATTTCTATCCCTCAGTATAATTCAAATAAAATTAGCTAACAGCTTTATGCAGGCAAGTATGTATGCACACACATACCCACATTGGTTGTTTACATTAGAAAATAGACTAAATATACCAGCTCTTGAGTACAGTGAAACACATAAAGGATGATGGCTAGAAACTGTGTAAAAAATCAAACAATTGGAATTGGTTTTTCAGTTGTTCATGAAGGAGGTGATAGTTTGCTTTATGCTGGAATAGAGTTTAAATTCTGTGGGTTTTAGCTAGAGGAAATATGAAAAAAATTATATTTTCTACACATTCTTACTGGTATGTCATTTTCTAAGATTTGTAAAATCTTTCATTTGAGTTATACCTCAGTCAAAAGCCAAATAGCAGTCATAAGAATCAGTATCAAAGCTTTCTATTTAGATTGTTTTCTAAAGCATTTTTGCAATCTTCTTTGTTTTAAAAAAATAGAGTTTTAGTATCTCCGTGTTTGTTCCACTGATTGCAATAAATTTTTCTTGCTTGCTAGGGAGAAAGTCAGTGGGCTACAAATGACCCTTGTCCTTTGTGCCGTGAATACCATTGAGCTTTCCCTCCTTCACATAATATTAAAAATCCTCACTGAGAAAATGTCAGTTTTACTGTTGCCTGTGCGGCTTTATTTTTGCTCTTTTCTATATAGTCATTATGATACAGATTTTATCATCTGTTTTGGTTTTTCTGCAGTTGCACATTTAGTGCAGAGTCAAAAAAAGGTAGACAAGTTAGTGTTATCTTTTGTATAATGAAAGGTGTACAACTATTATTTTCTGTCAGTATATTCTTTGGGACTTAAATAATTTTCATAAGGAGCAAATACTTGATTTGCTAGAGTTGCTTCTGGTTTGTCTTGTTAATTCCCTTTCTACATTTAGGTTGTAGAGTCTCTAGCTCAAGGCACATAAGCATAGAAAAGTTCCCATGCTGCTCTGAAATAACTTCCACCGTGGAAGCTCCTGGGCTAGGGCCACTGTGAGGTCTCCCTCTTGCTTGTGTGCTGTCATTGAGTAAAGATTTATTTCATCTCAAGGTTTTGAAGTTCTGTGTTATGTGTTCAGTAAGAAACTGAAAAATCATAGTTTGAGCCAATGGAATAAGCTGTATGGGCAGATTTACTTGTTAAATGCAGGAAATCAAAGGAGCAGATTCAAAACTCTATGTCGTAAACCAGATATCAGTCCAAGTTCTAATGAAGTCAGAACAATGTATTAGAACATATAATTTCTGTCAGCTCTGTATTTCATCCTGTGCCACATGTTCTGATATACTTCCAATTTCTACTTGGACTTGTAGAAATTTTAAACAAATAATTTTGAGTGTAATTGTAAAATAATGTGTTTGGTCTTTGTTTTGTAAATGTTAATCTTTCAGTCTAAATTTCAGCTACGTCCTTACAGACTATATAGCAAAAGCCTTGCAAACTTTCCTCTCCTTTTCTCAACTTTTTCTGGTTTTTTCCTCTTTTCTGAGAAAAAAAAAAAAAGATTTTATGTATTATCCTCCAAGGAAAGGCCACCCTTGCAGAAATATTCATTAAAAATAGAGTGATTACATGTTACTGAACCATTCCAATACAATGACTGAGACTTCAAAAATAAGCAGTTCTTATCATTAAATGATTCCCTGTTGTATCTTTTTGAAGCCAGATGTTTCCAACATTCAAAGGTTCAATTTATTTTATGTGTCAACTTCTCAATAGCTGGTTTGCTTTCAATTTAACATGCTGCTTTGAATATGCAGAGATTTTCTGCTTTGCTGGTTATATAAGAAAAAAGTTACAGAAGAAAAATATAATTACATAATCATAAAGGCAGCAACTATGAACTTCTGCTTATAAACTGTCTGAAGAAAAAACATTTTCCTTACTGACAAAGATCAAAACTTCTCAAATGAGCAATGTCAGACCACTGGGGTTTTCTAAGAAGAAAGGTGCACCAGATACTCAGCTCTTTCGGAATTTATAATGTACCATAAATAAATAATTAATCAATCATATCTTGAAATAAGTATCTATACTACAGAAAAAGCACTGTGGTCTATAACAGGTGGGACTCCCATTCAAATAGGATTGCATTTGTCCATCTTGTATGGCAGTAAGGGTATCCTGCTGTTCTTGGCCTGAGGGCTGTAGAACAATTAACTGAATCACCATACCAGACTGTTCTCTGCTCAGCTTGTTACTAGATTTTTGCTTGCTTCCTTATCCACCTTTATCCTCCACTGTCTTTTGTCTTTCCTGCTTCCTATTTCTACACTTTCTTGACCCAGCAATTTCTTAGTAAACTGTTTTAACAAACTGTAAAATGTGTCATTTCTTCTCTTAACTGTATATATTAGGCTCCTAATCTTATCCTTTTTTTAATTACCCTGTTAATAGTCTGATGGACTATGTACACAAAACTGAATTCTCAATAGTTTGCCAGTAAGACTTCATTTTGAATACTTATATTGTAAAGGCATGACACTTGCCTGTATCATACAGTGCACAGCAACATTAACACGGCTCTTCACAAATGGACCTTTAAGAATTTAAATGTTCCTGAAGTAAAAGGGGAGGTCCTCACATGGGTCTCTAAATGATGATAGGAAAGAGAAAAACAGAAACATTTCACAGTGGAGGGTGTTACCAGTAGGCTGCCACAGGACCAATCTGGGACCCATCTTTCTCAGGATATCCAGGAATGACCTAGAAAAGAGGCTAAAGAGAAATGGCAAAATAGTCTCATATTGCCAACTATCCTGAGGAATAAAATAAAACAAAACCCAAGGAGTTGTAGAAAAATCTCAGAGTAAGTGACTACTGAGTGACACACTAGCAGATAGGGGTTCAGCATTGAAAACTATACATGAGGAAAAGTATATGGAAAAAAACTTAACTTTACGTACTGAAATTCCTATTAATCAAGAAGGAAATCTTGGCTGTCACTGATTCCAAATCAGTCAAAAGATAAAACTACGTTAGGATTTGCTAGGAAAGGAATAAAAAATAAGGGGGACAGCATTGTTATGCCTCACTATAAATCTATGCTGCTCCTATAGACTGTAACTTCCATTTCCAAAATTATACTGTTGCATAGAAAAAAATACCAGAAAGGGCAGAATACAGATCAAATATTCAGAAAAATATCTCAGTGAATAATTAAATACACTACGACAACTCAGCTTAAGAAAGAGACTTTCTATGTGTGTAGTAGAGTTCATGTTACCTCATGAATGGCCTGGAGAAAACTGGAGTGACTGTACATATTTTCTCATAACAAGAGCTATCTGACAGAAACTTTAAAATAGAATAAAGCAGGTAACAACATAAATGAATAATGGAGCTCACTGTCATGAGATTTGGGGGAGAGGGGACAAAAATTTCAACAAATTCATGGGAAAATTGTTTGTACAACAGCAATATGTTTTCCTAGTTTCCCAACGTCAAGCTATAGTCTTTACTAAGACAAATTAAAAAGAGTATAAAGTTTTGATAAATAAGTACTAGAAGAGAAAAAAAATAACAGGGCTCTGGAGAGCCCACTAAGGAGTAATGAAAATCAAAGAGAGAAAATCAGGCTTTAAGCTCCATGTATAGTGTCTGAATAGTGAAATAATCAAATAGCCTACCCATATAGCCATAAAAACTTTTCCTGTAGCTTTATATTGACATCAGGGAAATAATATCTCTGAATAAGAAGAAATAGAAAAGAGCATCAGAATCTGCTCTTTTGGCTTAGATGAGGACGGGATTAAACCCTCACATTACTGAGTCAATATCATAATTATAGCTGAATTAGCACATTACTAGTTGGAAACTTTTTTTTAACTTTAATATATATTTGCATGCTAAGGGTTTATTTATCTACAGTTCAGAAACAAAACTGTTTGGCCATTTCTGAATTGGAGAATTGGTAGGAATCCTGTGTGTCTAGCACATTCGGCTTCTAATTCAACCTTAGTTAAATGGGAAGTGGCTGAAGGGATTTTTTTCAGTGACAGAGGGTTGGTAGGGCACACTGCACTAAAATTTGTAAGCTACAAGACTCGGTATATGGACTGCTAGTAAGCTATGCAGAAGTGGATGATTGAGCTTCACATGCCCGAGCAGTCAGCTTCTGCAGGAACAGCATATGGAGGTTAGCCAGCAACAGCTCTGAGCAGCCTTGACCCTCCTGGGAGACCAACTAGGTAACAGAGACCCTATACAGGCTCATCCTCACTTCTCCCCTACAGCTGCACAAGATATAAGGTGCTTATTTCCCAGGCTGCCCTTCATATCTTTCTTCTTGCATTTCATAAATGGCTCACCAGCTGTACAACTCTCTTGCTGAACTCCATCAAGAATTTTACAGTCAAGATTTAAAATGGTCTGCCTAAACGATTACAGCTTGAGACTGTTTTTGAGGTCCTAATCCAAAACTGCCTTCAGAAACATGAATTTACACCACTAGCAGTTCTTTGGAAATACTTTTTAGCATTAAATATATATTTCTTTAAAAATAAAATTATTTCCTTCTCTTGTCCAGTTCCTTGCTTCATCCCTGTTTGAGCAGACATCTCAGAAAGGAAAGCAGAAAGGATTAGGCATTGATCTGAAAAGAGAACCTGTAGTCAAGATGATTTAGTGTGCAGAACTGAACTTCGATTATATCTGGGGGTTTTAATTCACTGATTTAGCTATTTCGTGATTATAAAGTTTGCCCAGAAAGGTGCTTTTCTGTAAGGCCACCTTAAGGATATTTACAACACCCATATTCTAACATTCTTCTACTGTGCTGAAGGAGAAATGCACATTTCCCTGTTAATAACAAAAAATATCCACCTGTTGTCCAGGACTGATGTTTTTCCTGCCTGTAGGTGTGTTTGCTCCACAAGATTAGTTTGAAGTGTGCTTCCAAACTATGCAGCAATCATACACTACAAAACATTGGGGTTTTTCTCTGTTTCCCTTAAAATTTGAAAATTTCAGGTTTTGGTGGAAAAGGATGTCCCTTCTGTAAAGTTTGTGATGGAGCCTTTCTTCCTCTCGAGGTGCCACGGGTAACCCTGCAGCCATGTATTTCTTCCAGCAGAGGAAGCTTATGTAGCTTCAAAAGCACACAGATTGCCTTCCACACCTAGATTTGCCTGGGCATTTACATTCTGGTTCAGCAAGCCACTTCTTAGAAAATAGTTTTGCCAATTATAGAAGCAGAGTTGGAAGTTCAAACAAGGGCATTCTACTTTAGGTCTTGTGAATGCTGAAGGGGAAAAAAAATTGGTTATTAAATTATGTTTCCCAAAGAAAAATCCAGTATTTTTTATGACTGTATAAAACATGCTGTTCTATACATAATTCTCCTCCTGAGTGATGTTCTTCATATCATTCATAGAAAATTGCAGAATTTTGAGAGAATTCTTATTAATAGAAGAAAACTCACTTTCTCATAGTACTGAGAATCATAATGGATAAAACAGGATGAGGCAGGAAATGGAAGAAACATCCTGAGTGTTGCATGCTCTTTATTAATAATGAGCAGAATATAAGTGCCTGAAAGTATTTTAGTATTCCAGGCAGACAATTAAAATTAGATGGGAACCTAGAGCTCATTAAGAAACATGAAATTGATTATACTGCCCTGTGCCTCTGCCCCTGAAGAGCATCACTGCATTGTATCTTGCTTTTTATAAGCCTTTCTCTTAGCCCTTTGTCACACAAACCAAACATATGCAAATGGTCGAAAACATACCTACTCTATCTTCTTCTCACATTTCACATTTTATAATGGACACATCAGTTCTTATCTCAGATTAATGTCTATGTATACAGCAGACTAGCAAAATCTCCGGACTAAATGGATCCATTAAGAGTGATCCTTAATGATTTTAAACTAAAAGAGAGTCAATTTAGATTAGATAGAAGGAAGAAGTTTTGACAATGAGGGTGATAAAACAGTGGAACAGGTTGCCCAGAGATGTGGTGGATGCCCCATCCCTGGAAACATTAAAGGTCAGACTGAATGGGTCTCTGAGCAACCTGCTATGGATGAAGATGTCCCTGCTCATTACAGGGGGATTGGACTAGATGACCTTTAAAGGTCTCTTCCAGCCCAAACTATTATGGATTCTTTGATCCTGTAATCATGCTAAGACACCTTCCCTAGACAGTCCATGTCATCACAGATCTAAAATGTTTGCTTGCAGACTACAGTTGTCTCAGCAGAAAAAGTTGCATTGTATCTCATTGATAATTGATAAGCAGTGGTCTTACAATTGACTGGACTATTTCACTATTTTAATTCAAGAATTATCCCATTTTACCCTTCATTAATCTCATGGTATACCAGCAGCTACCTGTAAAATCTTGTGTTGGCAGAAGTGTATTGTATTAATCTGTTGAATAAATAAACATATGAATTCCTGCATGTATCAGTTGTCAGTCTGGGGGGTTGGTAGCAGATGAAAATGATTGTGATGTGATGGGTTTTTTAGAGTACAGCTTCATGCTATACTTAATCCAACTTAACCGCAGTCTGCTGCCAAAGTGCTGATCCCACTCTTTCTTTCTCCCAGCCCAGGCTCCAGTCCTTGCATTAGCAATCACATGCCCGCTTGCAGATTTGGATCAGTTCACTGATCCCATGGGAAATGCATCCACATCCTGCTGGATTAGCCTCCTGTGGCACCAGTCTCTGGGTGTCACATAGGAGGGACACCATGTGTGAGGGAGGGAGGGAGGCCAACACACCCCATTCACTGGTAGCCCACAGTTAGCTCAGATGAGGTAGAAGGTGAAACTCCATCCAGAATGTCCTTTATGGAGTGGGATGATGGCTCCAGCTCTGTCATACCACAAAATCACCTTCTCAGCTTGCAGGAATGAATGCTCCCGCCCATAGTTTAAGCCCAGAGCTGCGTATCCATACCAGTCAGTCTTCGCGGAGCATGTACGGAAGCAAACAGTGGAGGGATGAGTTTACTGACACTAAACCTCTTTGCTATGTAATCAGAGCCCTCAGCCTGCAGCCTTCACAGTCCCCAAATTTAACATCCAAAAGCGAAAAGCCAGAAATCACAGATATCCCCCCAAAAAGTGAGCTTGTTATTTTGGGAGGGTTTGTATTGGAAAAATAAATAACAGGCTGTAAGGCGTTTTCTAGCATTGGAACCTGCCATCATCCCCACTAGGTATGTGCGTGGGACAGCTACAGCCTGTAATAACTGTGCCCCCACAAAAATACAGGTCCTATCCATGTGCCTTCCTACTCTACCCATCATTCCCATCCCACAACCTTCTAAAACTAATTACCCAGTAAGTTCCTGTTGTGCTCATGGTGCTCTGACACACTCCAGCCATCTTCCACCTCCTTCTGCAGACCTCCTCTCATTCACAAAAATCAGCTGCAACCTCCTACTTGCACCAGACCTTTGGCAAGGTCCCAAAGGCTCACGCTCCCTTGGCATCTACGGTTGCCAGCTCAGTTTTCCTCCTGTCTTTTTCATGAGAGCAGACTTCCTGGGGATTTTAGGCTGAGCATATCTCTTCTTCCAGCTGAGGCAGTGGGTATCCAATGCTTTTACTTGCAAAGAAGACAGATTTTGCTGCTCCACATCAGCACTACTGTTCTTGCCTGCACAGAGGCAAATGTACAGAGTGAGTTATCTGTTGTAGGTCTATATTAACACTGCAATGGAGTAGCAGAGCTGCACAGTCTTCCCATCCCACTGTCTCCTGATAGCAGAGGGATTTGCCTCAGCACCACAACTTCCTGTAGAAATGATCACAGGGAACTGCAGAAGACCACAAATCTACATTTATTTTATGTTGAGGCTTAGGTGAGGAATACACAGATAAGTCCCTGAAGCTGCTACCAAGAATTATCATCAGGAAGAAATGCAGAGATGACCCTGCTAGACACTTTGTATACAGACTTACTGGGTTAAATGCAAATTTCTGCTACACTCAGTGTGCAGAACTCACTTAGTGTGTTTTTCCTGGATTGAGTTCTAGTTTCTTATCTGAATACTGCAATTGTGTCACACATCTGCTCCTAGTTCCACTCATTCTGTCTCTTGCACCTGGAATATATCCTACCCCCAACTGCACTTTCTTCCCAAACTCCCTTGGTGCAAATCATGAGCCTCCCTGCCCTTCTCTTGAGAAGCTCTCCAGTGCCAACTCACCACCTGCCTGGATCAGGTATTATTAATAATTATTTTTTATATGAGAGATAGATAGATAGAGGGAGAGAGAGAATCATATGTATATAAGGTGATGTTGTGTGCACAGAGGGGCTCAGGCAAAGCATACTGATAACAGTGCAAAGATTCTCATTGACTTCCCTGGACTCTTGATTTCTGCTGTTTGCAGGTAGTACATAGGCTCCTCAGTCAAGGGCACGTCTTCCTTTTCAGTTGTATAGAGACTGACACTGACTTATTTCCATGAGCAATTTTCTCAAAGAATGTAGTGCAGTCTTATGCTTGGATTTATTTGTATTTATTAAAATAAAAATTTCTAACCTCTTCCTTATTATATCTCAAGGGTTTCCCATGTGTTTTTATATCATTCTTCCAGCAGAAATGTAAGACCATGTAGTTATTATGTTTTGGCTATTAAACAAAGAAAGAAATACTTTAAAAATATGCATATCTGTGATTTTTATAAATATAAAGTGTTTGTATTTAATTATTTGAGCATTTAATCAACTTCTGCAAAGATTATTTTTAAAGCATTTCAGTTCACCTTTAGGATTAAATTCCAGTCTTCCTGAGAAGTCCGCGTGAGGATGAGGGTGTAGCATCATTAGGAGTTTTAGCTGCTCAAAGACCACCTCTCCCAGCAACCACCTCCTTCTTCAATACTGGCATCATTTCATATTAACTTAATCTGAGCTAGAAACCACACCTCTCCCCTACAGCAATCCTGAGCTGAAGTTTCCTCTGTTTTTTATAGGGCAGACACAGTGCAGGACAGAGCAGGGAAGAACAGATCCAGCAGGCCCTTGGCCCCAACCTGAAGATCTGGTTATAACTGCCTCAGGAGCTGCCATCCAGTGACTTTCCTAAATTCTCCTGTCCCAAAGGTCTTCCATATGAGCCCTTCCCTAACTATTTCAGCATGCAAGCCCAAAATCTCTTCTCCTAGCAGTCCTGCTTCCCGAAGTTCTCCCATCCGAGTCACAATTCACTGCAAATCCCTTCTCTTTGAAGATCTCCTCAAGACTAGTTGCCTGGGGGTCCATCCAGACCCTGATCACAACCTTCTCAGCCCTTGCAGCAGCAGCATCCATGGCCACACGGGCTATGGGGCTATGGAGGTTCCTTGTTGCCCTCCCAAGGACTATAGGCCCCATACACAAAGTTCTTTTCTATGCATGTCAAAGTTTGACTGTAAAGTTTTTAGGATAGCTCTAAAGCCTATGTCTGTATACATTGGAGAAAATGTCAGAATGAAAAGTGCAGTGATTAGGAGATGTCTAAAGCTGAATGTCATTCAGGAATGATCTGCTCTTCCAGTAAACTCCCTTAATGGACTGTATCTCACGAAGAGCCATCTCAGAGAGATGGGGCCCCTATCAAATGCATTGATTGTGACTTTATTTTTAGAGATAGTGGCTGAGTTAAGTGATTGTAAAAGAGATTAACAGTTTGGGAGTCACTCAGGAGTCAGGAGTCTGAAATCAGAGCATGCTTAATCTGTCAGGACCAAGTGCAGCCCAGTTCAGCCCAAATTCTGTATCCACTTAAAATTAATCTTTTGCTGAAGTGTCTATACATCCCTGTATAGATATGGCGTTGTCTGCTCTGTGGATGAGTCTGCTGTGCCCACAGGAGCCAATTCTGCTTTGTCTGACTGACATTTTGCACAGTTACAAAAACTCACTCAAACCTGCTTGTGGCTTTGCTTCTTAGGGCAGGGGTTTGCACCTGGGGTTTAAATCCTACAGGTGAAAATGGATTAAGCATAACATGAAGTTGTAGCCAGCGATTTTAGCATCTTTTAGAGCAAGAATGTTGGGTTGATTTTAGCATCTTTTCAAGTAAGAACGTTGGGTGCTGCAGCACAGTCAGCTTTACTCTTATTCTTTACTATTCTTCAATATCAAAGCCTCTTTTAATAACACCACGTGGGATTTTGTCAATTTTAATAAGTTTTCAAAAGCTTTTAAGAGAGGTGATTTCCACCAATGCTGTCAGGGACTCTCTCTTGCTTAAATCCATCCAGACATTTTTATTTTTCTAAACATAAAGCAGCCCTGTGGTCTCCAAAAGCAGTACTGATGTATGCATCTGATACGGTTCTGAGTTGGGTATTTTCATAGGATAATCCGAAGCTTGTGATAAATGCTAGCAAAAAGTGATTAAGTTTATGATGCAGGGAGGGGTCCTGGGAGTGTATCCCCCCTGCTTCCTTGACTCTATAGTGTGTTTTTCTGCCACCTGGTGGTGGGAAATGAGGTCCTGGGACCTTCCTTAAGGAAGATTTTCCTAAGCAAGGGCCTAGAGTTGGCAAAAAAAAAAAAGGTTGAATAAAGGTAGGAAAGGGTAGTTGTATTTTATATTTATTAATATTACCTAGAATATTAATAGTCTAGTAGTCACAGACTGGCACTTTGCTTCAAAAAGCCTGATTTGGGCAAAGCAAATATATACATCCTGTTCTATAAGCTGCCTCGAGGCAAATGGGAGATGGCTCTGGACTTTTGTGTTTCCTCTTGGTTTTGCCAAGCTGCTTGAGCTGGAAATAGGTGGCACAGAACAGCACCTTGAGTCTACCTCCCACAACCAGGTGGCAGCAAGTCAGGGGAGGGAGTGAGGTCATCACTTATGTGCTGTGGGTCCTGGGGCAGCCACCTGCTCTGAAGCTGATGTAGTGGAGAAATGATGTCACACTTGCAATGAATGCATGCAAAAAAGAGCTAAACCCAAAAAGCAACCAAACAAAAATTGCCAAATCCCAGCATGGGTTTCCATAACTCAATTAGGAATGTGGTGGTGAGTGACTGCAGCCTGATCCAAAACAGGGGGAGGAGATGGTCTGTGAGGGTAACATCTTGCTCTGTTGCAGAAGAGTATCATGACCATTAGTCTCATATTCCTGCTTGCTGCAGAACAGCAGGGGCAAATGTAGAGGCCCTGGAGGTTCTCTTCCCATCCTCCTCAATTTCCACACAGTTTCTTAAGAGCAGTCTCCCTCTCCAGGTTCAGCATTCACCAGGCCCTGCCAGCATGGGATATCCACTGCTCTAACCACATTAAACTCACGTAGCACTGTTCCGCTCCTACCTTCTCGTGTTTGGGATCAGATTTCAGTAAAAATGCATTCAATATTATTAATTCACTTAGGCAGTTACAGAACTAATCTCAGCTCCTTGAGTGTTGAACTCAAGGATCAGCCTGAAGGAGCTGCATCAATTGAACTAACCTTTACTTGAAATATTGTTTGTAAGATAAGACCTTTAGGAAATAGGACTCCCATCTAAGTAGAAAACATTTCCAATTTTTATTACCAAGGAAGCATGGCACAGTTTCAGGAGCACTGATATTATTATTGTTTTGTTTAAGTTTATGAGGCTTGAATAAAGTATTTTTCCCAGCTGGGAAAGGACTGCATGTTCAATTTAGAGTAAAAAAAGCCCTCTATGGGCTATATTGGAAAGAAGCTCTGACAGTGACATACATTGCAGTCCACTGAATCTCAGAGGAGGAGGACAAATACAATTTCACATGAGCAGACAGCTGAGATTTCATCTTAATCTCATGAGGGTTTTATTTGCCAGTAACAGCAGAAGCAGATCAAACACGGGGTTGCAACAGCAGTTTGAGAGCGATTGCTGTGAAAGTGCCTCACTGTTTCATACTTAGCTCTTGCATAATTTTTGTTAATTACTTTATTTAGTTATGCGGCTTCCACAGTTTCAAATTTTAATTCCCCCTTGCTTCCAAAATACAGCAGTAGTGTTATGGTGACAGAGCCACTTTAACTGCAGATAGTCTCCTTTTGCATGTTTCAGAAGGTCTTACACCTATTTTGGCATTGCAGGGAAAGCCAGGTTTTCATTCCCAATGTAAGTGCAGCAAAGTCAAACCTATCTGTCTTCTGCAATAACTAGGATTCCTTTAGGATGCAGTCAATGACAGTTGTAACACTACTTAAGATCACCAGTGTTTGGTATATCACTATAAAGGAGGTAGATGCTGGCTAGCCAGTGTGACACCCTCTTGCAAAATCCCAGGATTCTGGGAACCTGTCAGCCTGACCTCAGTGATGAGTAAGGTTACAGAACACATTACCTTGACTGTGATCACATACCATGTGCAGGGGATCAGGCCCAGTCAGCATGGGTTTATGAAAGGCAGGTCCTGCTTGACCAACTTGATTTCCTTTGATAACAAGGTGACCCACCTAGTGGATAAGCAAAAGGCTATGGATGTAGTCTACCTAGTATTCAGTAAAGCCTTTGACACTGTCTCCCATACCATTCTCTGGGAAAAGCTGGCAGCCCATGGCTTGGACAGATGCACTCTTTGCTGGGTTAAAAACTGGCTGCATGGCCAGCTCCAGAGGGTGGTGGTGAATGGAGTTACATTCAGCTGGTGACTGGTCACTAGTAGTTTTCCCCAGGGCTCAGTATTTGGGCCAGCCCTGTTCAATATCTTTACTGATGATCTGGCCAAGGGAATTGAATGCACCTTCAGTCACTTTGCAGACAATACCAAGCTGGGCGGGAGTGTTGATCTGCTGGATGGTAGAAAGGCTCTGCACTGGGATCTTGACAGGCTGGATCAATGAGCCAAGGACAGTGGTATGAGGTTCAACAAGGCCAAGTACTGGGTCCTGCACTTGGGTCACAACAAGTCCATGCAGTGCTACAGGCTGGGGGAAGAATAGCTGTAATGCTGCCTGGTGAAAAAGAACCTGGGGGTGCTGATCAATAGTCAACCAAACATGAGCCAGCAGTGTGCCAATGGGCAAGAAGGCCAGTGGCATCCTGGCCTGTATCAGAAGTGGCCAGAAGGACCAGAACTGCAATTATTCCCCTGTACTCGGCCCTGGTGTGGTTACACCTCAAATCCTGTGTCCAGTTTTGGGCCCCTCACTACAAGGCAGACAGTGAGGTGCTAGAGCATGTTCAGAGAAGGGCAACAGAACTGGAGAAGGAGCTGGAGCACAAGTTCTATGAGGAGTGGCTGAGGTTGTTTAGCCTAGAGAAAAGGAGGCATGGGCGAAACCTTATTGTTTTCTACAAAGGAGGGTGTAGCAAGGTGGGTGTGAGCCTCTTCTCCCAGGCAGCTAGTGATAGGATGAGAGGAAATGGCCTCAAGTTGTGCCAGGGGAGGTTTAGATTGGATACTATGAAAATTTTCTTCACTAAAAGAGTGGTTAACCATGGGAGCAGGCTGCCCAGGGAGGTGGTGGAGTCATCATCCCTGGAAGTATTCAAAAAATGAGTGGACATGACACTTCACAATGTGGTTCAGGGAACATGGTTGTATTAGTCAGAGGTTGGACTTGACAATCTTGTAGGTCTTTTCCAACCTTAATGATTCTATTATTCGGGTAAGCACTTAGCTACTCTCTGAAAAACACAGGTCCTGTGTTTTTCTCATCTTCCTCTCCTCTCTCTCCTCCATACACAGTCAGAACACTGTTAAATTCCCTGGGACAGAGACTTTTTATCCACTTCTGGGCATTGGGTATTTCATGCAGAGCTTTGACTCAGGTTAGGTATGAGCATGGGAAAATGATAACATTTAACGGCGATAATAGAGAGTGCATTGAATTGCAGGCTCTCATGTTACCCTTGTACTGTGCTAAGCTCCACAAAACCCAGTGTTGTTGAGAGGAGGAACAACAGTGATTGAATTAGACTGGAAATGGAGCATTCTTAATTGTCCTGAACCACCTCCTGGTGGAGTAGGATGATTTCAGTTTTCCTCTTTGATAATTTGTCTCCCTTTCACTCTTTAAAGTAGGATCCAGTTATTTTATTATCAATATTCTAACCTCTGCAAGATGGTCAATGATATTATGCTAAGGCACTATGTTAAGCTGTGAAAGAAAAAGGTAAAAGCAATTTGTAGAGGAAGAATATATAGAGGTAGCTTGCAATTGCTTCCAGAAATTAAAAAAAAAAAAAACCAAAAAAAAAACAACCTACCCAAGAAAAACATTGTATAGACATTTGTCTATAACTACAGATAAGGTTTTGAAAGGACTGTGCTGCTAGTAAGCCAATTTTTAAGAACAGCAAATGGCTGTTTTAAAATGGCCCCTTTTAAAAACAGCAAAGGGGCTAGATTCATGTAGTTCAGAAACTCTGATGTTGACCCATATTAAATCAAGTGTCAATTAGGCTGAGCTAAGGAGCAGTAGGAAAAAACATGAAAGCAGTACAATATATTTGTAATATTAAGCATACAGACATACACATTCCTGTATCTACCCAGCTGCACATGAATGCAGATTGGAGTGCTAGAGCAAGCTTTCATAATTCACCGCTCTTGCATTTTTTAGAGGTTCTTTTTTGTTTTAAGAACTGAATTTGGAATAATCAACTGTTAATCCAATTGGTTTCAGGCTGTCTTCTCTGTAACAGAAAAATATATGTAAAAGACCCTTGCAGCAGTCTGGTAGTCTAGCCAGAAACGTCCAAAACTAAACTCTGTCAGATTTAGAGGTTAACCTTACCCACTTTAATCCTTAAAACTAAGGAAATGAAAACACTAAATTCCAGTCCAAAAGACAGATTTTCTCTATGTGGCTTTCAGAGAGTCACAGCAATGCTGACAGGAGCTACCCAGGTGTCTATGCAAGGTTTCCCAATTTTTTCATAGCAGATTTTGGTTGAGAAGGCACATGGATATTTTAACTTTAATTACTTAAATCTGTTTAAAATGAGAAAAATCTTGTCACATAAAACTGTTTCTATGCTACCTTATAGATAGTTTTCACCTCATCAGAAAGCTTTCCCATCTAATTTTACAGCATTAGTGGCTTTCTACCCATAAACCACATCCATCATGTTGTAGACAAGATAGCAGGTTTGCTAAAGTGCCAACTTCCAACATCTTATGATGTAAAAAGTAGACAGATGACCTGTACTTCAAAGGGAGAAAAAAATAGTATTAAACTGTTAAATAAACATTTCATCTGGTACAGACAAAGTAGTAGACAAAAGATGCTATCCTCCTATAGGGATACAGTTAAGAGAATTTATTTTGCTTAACTTGCATGGCACAGGAAAGACTGGCTAGCCTACCATAAATAAAGCTGGTATAAAACCCCCTTAACTCCTCAGAGGACGGCAGGGATCCAGTTGCTCCTGGGGCTGTACCATGAGACCCTCAGTCCCATTGGCTGGAGGGCATGCAGCATCTCAAATCCATGGGACAGGCTCTCCCCAGATGACCTTAGAGACCATTAAGGGATACTGCCTACAGGGTAACAGGACTTTTAGCTCAGTTAGTTACAACATGGTACTAATAACACCAAGGTCATGGGTTTGGTCCCTGTAGAGGCCATTCACCTAAGAGCTGGGCTTGATGATCCTTGTGGTTCACTTCCAATTCAGAATATTGTGACTATCTGTGATGCAGGAGAGAGAGCACCTTGGACTTAACTTTTTAAACTCCATTTCTGTTTTCATGGGTGAGAGACTCTATTATCTATGCATATGAAGGTCTAAGTGCCAGCAACTGGAGTGGGAACAGGGGTCACAGGGGCCCGTGCATCTGCAACACTAGCAAAACACGTATTGCTTGAATATGTGTCTGCGTGAGCACTTCCAAATATTAAAATGGACTTGCTGTAAAATAGAATAAGAGCATTGGGAGCCAGCCATCAAAGCAGTTGAAAGTCTGGCCAGTCTACTGGAGGAGCCAGTGAGTCCAAGTTAGCTGCTGGGAAAAGCACAGGATGCGAACCTTAAATAAAAATTCCCAAAGCAACATGCAGACCACTGACACTCCATAACATGGACTACAGTATCCTGTTAAGCAGCAAAATTTAGTCTTCCATACCATAAATTTGAGGGATGTTACAGGTATATTAAGACTAACTGATCCATTAGCTCCAAGTGATGGAGCACATAGAGAAAGGCAGAAGAGAGGCGGGATCAAGTTTTGTTAACATGCAACTGTGAGCCACATTCTTAAACCACTTCCATTAGTTTTTACACCACATGTTTTATTGCTGTTGCTTATTCCAAAGGTCATTTGCCATTATCAGCTTACCTGAGTGGACACTTCTAATATTAATTAAAGACATAACAGGAGTTAAATGGGTAGTTAACAGGCACATAAAGCATTACATTACAGTGCACATCCAAGTTACTGCCATGTGGAGCACAGACAGCATTTTAATCTGAACACTGCTTTGCTCCCATTATCTGTACAAAAGTACAAAAGAATTTAAGGCACATGTGACCTGCTGCTTTGAAGTAACGGTGAGGCTAGAGAGATCATGCAGAGAGCTTGTCTTCAATTGCTGTTTCTTGACAAGACTTGTTTCTTTCATGCTACAAAATTGAAATGCAGTATAAAAATACTTTTCACAGGTCCAATAGTTCCAAGTCTAATTTCAATATTCTAATGCTATAATATTTAAGATTGAGGTACATTAAGAGTGCAAATTCTGCTGGAGTTTCTTCGGGATACCACATACAGTACAAGAGAGAGACTAATCTTTTCCTATTGCTTGCCAAGAGAGGCTCCATTTTAAGTTAAAACAGGTTTTCTTAAAGTCTCCCACAAGACATTATCCAGAAGAGTTATTACTGCTACCCAAATTCCTCTTACTGCAGGGAGAGTGAATGGGATTTCATAATTTAAGAACACTCCTTGAATACAGCTTCTACATTTTAGAATCAGCTTCAGTTTCCTTTTCACGGTCATCTTGATCCTTTTTAGCTTTCTTTTCTTCCTCATCAAATTGGGCTTCGATCTCATTTGGATCAACATAGGTATAAAAGGTAGCCATAATAGCAAAAATGATGCAAACTACAAACAGCAATGCAGCAAACAGCACATACTCTGCCCACTGTAAAAAAAAAAAAAAAAGGCACAAATTATCCACCAATATTCATTCCTCAAGAGTATTGGATCATTATTTTAGTGTTTGCAAGAAGAGAATTCAGAATGTGAAACTGAGTGTGCCTAACAAGTATCATATGGCTTACAGGACTAAGTAGTAGATGTATATAATTACATACTAAAGCAACTGAGAATTTAAATTCTTTCAGTAGTTCTGTCTTCACTGAAAAGACAGAAGTTCTGTGAATGCTGAAAAGTTCAATAATATCTTTTTCCTGAAGCAACTGGAAAATGAATGAAAAGGAAACTCAGCACCTCCTTTTGCTCAGGTAATCTCAATCTAAACCAAGTTGGCAGTGATTCTGCTTCCACTTAGGTCAGCAGTTAAAAGTTTCTACTGACCATAAATGTGGGCAGAACAAGACCAGAAACTCTGGTTTCAAAGTACAACTTCCACCTGAAAAGCCTCAACACCTGTTTCATGCTCTTTCTGGTTAATCTAGCTGAAACTGGGACTGCCAGACCTGTTTCAGAGACAGGCTTTTCCCTCTCTCAGACTTTTTGATCCATTAGGGAGTGCCACTAATAGGAAGTCTTGTACAAGTGTTCTTTACCAGAGAACAGCTTTCCTGCCTCAAAGAATGAGGTATGAAACCAATGGATTCAGAAGGGATGTGGCAGGACTGTGGTATGCAGGTGAGGACTCATTAAGAATTAACAGAAATTTGGTAGGTTTTAACTCCATTAGTCCAGAATTTCAGCTAAACTGGTCACAGACTTTCTACACCATGAGAAGAAATTCACTGCAGAGATACTAGAGACTGCTGCTGGCAAGCAAAGGATGCTGACAGGAAGAGTTAAGGATGGCAAACGAGATAAGTGGTAGAAGCCTCTATTGAAGAACTATTTGTTCAAGTTCAAAACTAGTTTTTAACCTAAATAAGTTATAAAGACTCATAATTGTGTTATTTATATACTCTAATAAGATTACTCAGTCAAGAACTAGTTCTACAACTGACTAGTACACTCTTGTAGCCAACACTAACCTCTCATATTCCAGTTTTAAATGCAAATCCACCGTAATGAGGATGTTCAAAAGTTGTGGTTGAGGGTTATCTGCCGTGACTCCCCTCTGGATTGGAACTGCTTTCTCACAGTGTAATATAATAGCACACTTATTGCTTGTGTGCTTACCTGCTTGCTGAGTTTGGATGCTCCAGCTACAATAAGGACAATTATGTTACCAACAGCCACAGTCAGCAGCCATCCTGCCTGCAGCACTGACTTCATATTAGACGGGGCCTGTAAAAGACAGATATTTAAGTTTTGGGCAAACACTGCTATGACTTATTTTCTGATGTTTACTGCATTTTTTACCATACAACAAACACTGGTTCTCTGCAGGGGGGGAAGAGGATTTCTTGGTTTTGTTGATTTTGGTGGTGGTTGGGATTTTTTTTGTTTTGGTTTGATTTTTTTTAAATTATAAATTGCTAGAGAACTAAATAGGTCTGGAGAAGGCTTAGAGGAACAAGAGATCACTAGTATGCTAACTATAACACCTTTAACTTTACATATACTGAGTAACTAACAGGCACATTTTACACCTTGGAAACACATGGTACACCTGAAATGAAGAAACTGAGTGCATCATCATCTAGCAAGCCACATCTTAAAATGTTCCCATCACTGCAGCTTCTAGACTCAAAATTAAGGGAAGAAATACACACAGTTAATAAACTGGGGTCAGAAGACAAAGGAATTTTAAAAGTATAACTAAACTGCTGCTAAAGGCTGTATGGATTAAATTGGTGTGGAGATGAGGCATCCATAAGTATTTCCTTATTTTATATTTGAGTGCTCTCCAGTTCAGTTTTACAGCAGCAGTACAGTTCCTCTTATTTTCAATGGAAAGTCACATGTTAGGAGGAAATTTGAGGACTGGTGGTCATCTTCAAATTACATAATTCAGCACAGCTTCATGTAAAACACTGAATCCTAGTGAACCAGGGCCAACTTGCATCACTTTATACAGTCCTGCTAAGAAGCTCTAAAGGATATAATTGATCAAAGCAGCAGTATAGAACCACCACTTAAACACAACAGATCAAAGATCTTAGTTTTTATCAGGATTCTTAACACAAGAATAGCAAAACCTACCTGTGAGTATGAAAATTCCAGCCCAGTGACAGAGAAGACTACTTCTCCACATGTAAGAAGAAAATACTGAGGGATCTGCCACGCCATATGGACTGAACTGGGTGGAATATCTTCAAAATATGTTATATTAAGAGTGCCTTGAGTACACTGGAAATAAAAATAGCACGTTAGGAACAGTAATAAAAAGTAAATAAAAGTAATAAAAAGTCTGCACACTAAAGACACTCTAAGTAGTTCTATAATCATATACAAAGTTCTGGGTAAATAAAAAATATTGCATATGAAGAGCTGCATACCTAGTTATAAAGTATAGGTATTCACAGCAGATTTCATGCAATTCCATAGTATCTAATAGGGCTAAAGATTTAAGGCTATTAGTGATGACCATGAATTCTTGCATTATGTCATTATCATACCCATCATTATTTTTATAGTTAGCAGTGGTTTTATGTTCCATTTAACACACCAGAATTATATCATATGTATGATTAGGAGCAAGAGGGATAATTCTACAAGTGCTTTTTAATTAAAGTATACAACATGGAAAGTAATTCTATATTTCCATCAAACAACACTGGCAACTCACGTAATCGACTGAAATGGTATAGGCACTGCCAAATCCAAATTTCTTTGATAAAACTGAACAAATGGATGAGGGAGTTTCACTCTTAATGGCATATCGCCTGAAAAAGAAAACAGTTCAAAGCATAGGTATAGTCAATTGTGTGTATTTTATATATATATATAAAAAGAAAATGTTCTATGCCCTTTTCCCAAGGACAAGCATATCTAAGATTAGATTAGGATAAAGAAAAATGCTTACGAGTGTCCTCCTGGAAGGGTGGTGTAATTACTGGCACTAAGAGGAGGCAGCACTGCAACAGTCTCATCATCCAGAGTAATGTCAACAGTAGAAACATCGCTGTTTATGAACCTTTAAAATGCAAGAGTTATTAAATACTACACAAAATATACAAGTCAAAGAATACAGGTTTTGCTTTCAATAATGTACTGGTAGCACAACAAGGATCAAGTCTTCCCATTTAATATTTTTTTCGTATCAGTTAACATTTTTGAAAGAACTCTAAATCTCTTAAAGTGTAGCTAATACAAAAAGCAAGCTGTCAGCCTGCTGCCTTCTTAGGAAAACATCAAAAGCAAGCCGCTACTACAACCAGTAGAAAATTCATCAGCAAATGAAAAATGTAGAAAAAAAAAAGGAGAGAAGCAGGAGAATATTTTTTATTCAAGTCTAAAAAGAAGGTATAGACATGTAGTCTGTGCAGTTCATCAATAAAAAAAGTCTAGGCAATGGAGTGAAATACATGTTTCTGATTTTAGCTAAATTAAACCCAAAGCAGATGTGCAAGATAGCTTAAATGAATCATGCCTCGGAAGTTCTTACACACCCTAAACATCAAATGAAGTATCCAGCAAGAGGTGAGTTCCTACAGTATAGAAAACTAGATTAAACAAGAAGAGTCCGCCCAAAGACAGATGGAAGAGATAGTCACACTACTGTCAAAATTTAGAAGCAAAACAAACTCTACCTGATGAGATTGTTTCCTTCTTCTGGTTTTGATGTAACATTGTCCAATATCTGGTGGAATAGACCATTATCAAAATACTTCATTGGCCTCAGTGAAGAGCTTTAATATGCATTATTGCATGGCAGTGGGCAATTAACAGAGACTTCAGAGCAAGACTCCAGACCTTCCACTTTAGGAACGTACTACAATACAGGTTTACTAGGAAACTCATATGACCACACATCTAAATCTTGGGGAAAGGGTAATCATCAAGGTAAATAACAATTTTTTTATTTTTTTTTAAACAACATCCTGGTCTGCTCTCTACAGCTCACCAGTCTTACTGTTACAGCAGAGACAGAGAGACAGAAAACAAGACAAAATAAAAAGCTACTCAAAGCTTGTCCTCTTAGCTTCACACAGTCCACATATTTAGCTATCAAAACATCAATGTATATTTTAAGAATTAAGCAGACTTACCAAATTAGAAACAATGTCTGTTCCAAACAATTGAAATGCAAAAGTGTAACGTTTTCCCTCTAGCAGGCCCTCCAAAGATTGAGTTTCGTTTAGTGATCCAGAAGTTATGTTTAATGATTGCAGCTCAGAAGTCTTAAATATCATGTAGTCTGTCTACAAAGACAAACAAATTGCTATGAATTTCTGTGCAACTGCATACTTGTCTACAACTTTGAGGGAATGTTATGGACTCAGGGGTGTCAGAAGTTTATACACGTGCTACTTCTGAAGTGCCAGAGATCATAAGCATCCCCTAACTTTCAGTTTTGTTCCATTGGATCACTATTCTTTTATTAATTTAATTTGTTACACAAGCTTCAAAGTCACATGGGCTTTCCACAAACATTATGGAATAGCTGTTATATTTTCCTGTGTATTTCTTGCTCCAGATAAATCAGGTTTACCACAACCACCAGAAAAAAATTCTGCTTAGCTACAGAGGCAGCACTATCATAAGATGCAGCATTTTCCAAATAGCAACACCTAAAAGATGCAAATGCAAACTTCATCTTTATGGTTTCAGCGTAACAGAAGTGACATGTTTAAAATATTCCACACATGTTTAATCAACATAAAACACTTAAAACATTAATAGACAGAGTATGCCCTTATTTTCAGGTATAAACCATGATTATATCCATTCCTTGTCAGTATACACTTTGGGTGCCTTTATCTTCTCCTCATAGCTCTATTTCCATTTGGAGGAGAATGGAGTAGGATTTCTCCTCTTATATAGAAAAAGGACCTCAGGCTATCAGAGATCACACTTCTAACATCACTTATCAAAAAGATCCATCAGCTCCATCACATTTTTCTGTCAACAGAGCTACCAATGCTGTGTTGTATTAGAACCTGAAGCTTAACATGTGATGTAGCCACAGAAAAAGCTCCTTGTTCAAGTAAGCCATCCCTTACAGTAATAGCAGTGACCTACTAGAGCTGAATGGACTTTTACTGAAGGAAGGAGCGTTCTTGCTGTTAAGAAATGGAACCTTTTTAATGAGAGTGAAGTTTTCAACTAGTTTAAAGTCACTGATAAGTTTATGAACGTTTCTTGACAGAAACCTCTACTCTTGTCAAAACAAACTAGCCTGTCAAAATATCAACGTAGTTACCATTTCTTCATTCACTGTGTTTTCAGTAACAATTCATTGCACAATACAAAAAAAAAAGAAATAGTTAAAATTACTAGAAGAAAAAAAACCTAGGAAAAAAAAAAAATCAATTTTGAACCATTAGTTAAGAATGACTGACTTACTCCATTAGATTTTTCTTAACTTGTTGTTCCTCATCTACCCTTACTTACCGCCTCCTTAGGTGCTACATGCACACCCTGAAGTTGAGGTTGAAGCTGAACTGTTGCAGGAACACTACCTAGGTTCATTAATCTGATTTGTGTTTGTCCAGCTGCAGGGAAAACTGGATAAGTTTTCTACAGGACAGAAAAAAAGTAAAATCAGCGCCCTAAGTCACATGGAAAAATTACTATAATTACTGTGATCTTTATTATTTCATGTTGAACATTAGCATTTGCCTTACAATTTACAGTTATCTGAGGGACGCAACACAAATAACAGGTTTTGTTACTAGTCTCACAAGTTGCCTTAGGAAAGAAGTCTCTCATCCACAACAATGCCTCCATGGCCAGATGTGGTTCTTCTTTTATCAATGCTGCATCATGCTGGCACTACCAAGGCCACCCTGCATTCAAGGAATGAGCTTTTCCCACATCCTGTTTTTTTTTATTATGCTAATCACAGTATTGCAATATTCTTTAACATCCTTCTACTTCTGTGCTTGTATGCTTGGTTCCAAACTTGGACTCTTAGTTCATTTCCCTACTAAAAACACTTTGTTCTGTATTAACAACCAAATATTAATAGTAAATACTCGCATGGGGCTGAACTTACATCTATCTGCACTTGCACAAGGGCAGCAGCAACAAAAGCCATAGAGGCAAGGAACATACCAACAGTCATCTTCTTCAGGGGCCTAGTACAACAACAAAAGACACGTGAGTTTTAAGAGAAATGTGAATTCAAAGCTTCAGAAGTGTGGTTTTTTTCTTTCCACCTTTGGAAATTCAAATGGCCACAAGTAGCACATTATCACCATTTGAAGGGCTGATATTATTACAGAAAGTGTTCCACTTAGCTAGGTATGCCTCAATTTATAGTTACACCTTCAGGAAATATGTCTTTTCTGCAGCATCTTAGTATAAACTGTTACTCTGCATCTGCTGGGCTCAAATACTGATTGAACATAGTTATTAGGTTCCTGAAAAAGTCTGTTTTGCAGGAAGAAAAACCTGAATCTAATACAGTTGTTAGCTTTACAACAAAGAGACAGGTAGATATGCCTTTAAAAGAGAGTAACAATGTGTGTCCATATCGTATGTTTAAATAATACTGAACAAAAGAAGCAAGAGGAATTTTTTGAATTAGAAGACATCTACTTATATTCAGTTAAGCTGTAAGGGTAAATTTAAAGTAGCCATTTTATTCATGGCATCATTTGTCCAATGTAGAGTGTTCATAAATGAATGACAGTGTTTCCAGCACATCACACACCCTAGATTCTTCCTAACTGTATGGAAAAACAACATTACACCTTAGCTCTGTGAAAACTGTTTTAAGAACTGTATTCTCTTCTGCCTCTGCAAGCTCTCTTGCAAGTGCTAGCCACTTCATTACCAACTCTAAAAATAACATGTAATGCCCACTGAAGATCCAGCTAGAGGTATTCAGTGAACCAGACTCCCCACTGGGACGGAAGAGGAAACACATCTTCAGGTAGTTTTAAGCCCAAAACATGACACATAGTAAGAATATATGTTGTATTTCTATGTCATATTCTTGAGGAAGGAGAGGGGGCAGACATAGGGAATGTGGAAAACAGTAAAGAGCATCTCCTGCAATCGGAAGGTTTTGTCCTTAACTGGAAAATATTGTTAGTTTACTATTAGATTCTACTCTGTGGTGCCTCTACACACCACTTGCAATACCCTATATTTTTTTATATTTTAATTTCTTTTAAATATTAACCCATTTTGAATACACTACCGTTACATTAGGGCTGGAAGAGCCATTTAAACAAACAACTAAAACGAGCTTCTGTTGCAGTCAGGTAATTACATCAACTTACGTAAAATTGATCTTGCATTTCTTGATTAAAGGATAAATCAAAGAATCCACAACTGGGACCATTATAATAATCAGGATTGGATTCACAATCTGTTGAAGATGAACACAAGAAGAGGAAAAAAATTAAGTATTTTTCAAAGTAATTTTTTTTTTAAATGAAGGTCAATATGTAAGTAATCTTTCAGAAGAAATCAGCAGATAGAAGATTAAATGTACCTGCATTTGGTCTGGTTGAACTGCAATACCCTGGTGAAGGAAAAATAAATAGTTTTTAATATTATGACAACAAGTAAGTGGTCTGAAAAGTGTTACTTAAAAAAAAAAAACCAAACCAGGAATAAGAATTAACTTACAAAATCCCCATTCATTACTGTGGCTTGCAGTGTCCATCTTGATCCCTTAATAAAAGAAGAGAAAATTAGATGTCATAGTAAATCAATCTTCCAAAGTTCCTCTTGAATTGTTTTCATAAGTAAAGTGTTGGGAAAAACATGCAGTACAACAGAAAAAATAAAGCTAGCTTTGGGAGTATTCTTATTCTGCAACATAAACATTTGAACAAAGCAATCCTCATGGTCCATTTAATTTCATTTACTTGTTTTGTGAAATAGAGTAGAAAATAATTTAGATGCAGAAATTAGGTGGAGAGATGGTGGAGCAGCCCACACCTCCAATACATCCATCCTTCCTTCACACAGCCCAGCAGAGCGTGCAGACAAACCAGGGCTCAACCTGCCCTGAGCCTTCTGCCTCAAAAACCTGCCAATAGCTGGGTTAAGTGGGGCTGACTTTCAGTCTGATCCTAGGGTGAGATAAGAATGCTTATTGCTGCATCTGTGCTGCATGCCTTTAACCACCTGCAATGTACCACTGTCCAAGATATGAGTTATTATTCATGTAATGAGTATTTAGTTCTGAATTTCATAGTAGAATTACCTAACTGTAACAGGTTACACGGATCATTACAGCTCACAGGTAGTAAAGCAGCAGGGTAGGGAATCTGGACCAAACTTCATACCCATCTGCACTGGATAAAGCTTTCAAGCCTAGACATTCTCTCAGATGTCCTCCTAAATTCATGCTTCAGTGCATAACTATGAAAGTTGCTTTCATGAGTCTTGAGCACTCAGTTCACCAAATGAATGGGAGTTATAGGTTTACACTTCTGCTTGAAGAACCCTGGATGTTCATACAGACTGGGGAATGAGATGCTGAAAAGCAGTGCCACGGAAAGGGACCTGTGGGTCCTGGTTGATGGCAAGTTGAATCTGAGTCAGCAGTGCCCTGGCAGCCAGGAGAGCCAACCGTGTCCTGGGGGGCATCAGGCAAAGTGTCACCAGCCGGTTGGGGGAGAGGATTGTCCTGCTCTCACTTTGCCTTTCAAGGCGCGGCCTCACCTTGAATATTGCGTGCAGTTTGGGGCATCAAAATACAGAAAGATGTTAAGGTGTTAGAGAGCATCCAAAGGAGGGCAATGAAGATCGTGAAGGGCCTTAAGGGGAAGCCACAGGAGGAGTGGCTGAGGTCACTTGATGTGTTCAGCCTGGAGGAGGCTGAGGGGAAACCTCATTGCAGTTACAACTTCTTCATGAGGGAGAGAAGAGGGGCAGGCACTGATCTCTTCTCTGTGGTGACCAGTGACAGGACCCAAGGGAATGGCCTGAAGGTGTGTCACGGGAGGTTTAGGTTGGATATTAGAAAAAGGTTCTTCACTCAGCCAGTGAAGAGGGCACTGGAAGAGGCTCCCCAGGGAAGTCTTCATGGCACCAAGCCTGACAGAGTTCAAGAAGAATTTGGACAATACTCTCAGGCATGTGATATGACTCTTGGGGATGGTCCTGTGCAGAGCCAGGAGCTGGACTCAATGATCCTTGTGGGTCCCTTCCAACTCGGCATATTCTGTGATTCTGCATTTATAACAGGGTGCAAGTGATTAAGCAAACTGGAATCCAGATCATTTAAGCCCTGATTCTCAACATTATTTGCACTAGAACACTACATTTCATCTCACAACTGACAATGGAAGAAACATTAGAACTAAGAAAAATTTAAATTACTGTTTCACCCCCTGAGTCCGGGTCTGATATAAAATTTGGAGAGACCTCAGTCACTGAAGCAGTCCTGGGCATGTTCAGATAAACTGAGATTACCCTGACTGCAGAACATCCTGTAGTAGCAGGACTCAGTAACTATCATTTTGCATTAAAACCGGGTTAAAGAATTTGTTTTTCTACCCTCTCATACACACCTTTTATGTCTGGTGACCTCAGAGTACACAGAGTGATAGCGTACAGCTCTAATTAACAAGCCAAACAATTTCTACTTTACCTGCTGGTCAAAAAGTGCCCAGAACATAGGGAGAGGGATGTAAAGGAAAAGCACCTTCAACACCATCTTAGTCTGAGCAATCAGTCGTTTCTGCAGCAAACAAGAATTACACAGGAGGAATTGGTTAAAAAAAAAAAAAAAAAAAAGGAAAAAAAAGACAATTGCAGACTGCTATTCACAGCAGAGCAACAGGCAAAGACCCATCATGTAATGTTTACCCACATACTAAACTTCCCATGTTGTGGGTACTTCTGATTATTTCTGTTAAAATAATACAAAGTTTGATTGTGGATGTGGGAAGGGCTGTGTGTGTGGAAGGTGACACTGCTATCAGAGAGACCTGGTGTTCTTGCATGTATACTGATGGTAGCATGAGATTCATCACTTAGTGCTGCATTATTTTTTTAGGAAGGAGGCATTTGAATGACAGGCAAGTGAGGAATTTCACGTAGGAACAAACCATATCGGCAAAAGGAAAACCAAAGTGACAGGCTAAGGTTTGTGCTGCCATTGACAACTGGGCAAAGCAGATCGGAGGCAAGTGACATGGTTGGGGTCTATGGGATGTAAGGCTTGGAGAGTCGTGGTTACAAATTATACTGAGGCCAGAGGGGATGCAGTGTTTACCCACTTCAACTGAAAATCCAAATCATAATTCATAAGTTTCATTCCAAGACAAGGATTATGGCCCTGTGCATTAACCATGACAGGTAGCAGCACCATTCCCATTTTCCCCCTCTGCAGTCATTAAACCAGCATATTTTGTTTGAAGGTAGTTTATCAAGAGAAACAAAAACTCGAGAAAGATAATGCTTGCTAGTTTCCTAACCGAAAACTTATAAGTGTTTGTATTTGTTTGGCAAGGGAAAGTAGTTTCTTCATCTCCCTTGAATTTCCCTGGACAGCCTATGATTACAGAGAGCATTGACTCACACATCTCTGCTCTCCCCCACAGGAGCTGAAGTGATAACCTACAAGCCCAGAGGAGCCAGATCATTAGCTACTAAATGATCAAGAGGCCCAAAACTATTTGTCCAGTGCTTGAAACAATGGCTCAGAGCAGACAGAGAGAAGCTGAGGATCAGGGGATATCACAGCAGAAGAGGCTTACACAGGACTTACATCATACTTCTCACTCGCCCAGTCCAGCCAGTGTTCTCTCTTGGGGAACTCCTTGCTGCGATGCCGAAACCGGTTTTTGATGGCAAACTGAGGAGAGACAGAATTGTTTAATGGCACTACACATATTTATAAATGCAATGAGCTGTTTTATCATTGAAGATTATGCTCCCACTTCTAGTGTTCAGAGGGTGCTAAAGGTTACTTCTGTTAACTGCTCCAATCATCTATGGGAATATTGCATTTAAGGTCTCACACTGCATAGCCAGTGGAGTGTGCACTTGGGATTAGGTCAACCAAACATCTGAGAGTAGTCTCTCTCAGTGTGGGTTGATGTTGGGAGCTTGAAGACCTGTCTTCTTCAGACTTACTTAGGTACAACAATAAGTAGAACAGTGTCATATGCACAGATTTTCAGAGCTGAATGGTTGTAAGAGTACATTTCAGCATAAGAAGGTGCATCTTGTGGATATGCCTCACATTCTGATATTGAATCTACACAAATATAGACGCAAAGAACTCCCAAGATTTTCCACATGGAATAATATGCAAGGCAGAGGTGGGTCTTAGGAGCAGCACTCTAAGCAATGGCCAAAGTCACCTGTAAAGATTTAGTTTTGACAGTGCTTACAAGATAAGCAATGGGCTAGACTATGACAAGTTGGCAGGGCTGCACAGAGAATGAAGCAGCCCATAAATAAAAAAATCCCCTGATTTCAAAGTTGAGGCACTGCAAAAATCTATTGCAAATCTACTCACGCAGGTTCCACTCCCTTCCTTGCACGCTCACGCTGATATGTAACCCCCAACTTCCTTAATGCAGTGGGGATCAATATACCTCTGCATTGTAAATAACATTCTTTTAATAAGCAATAAATATTTGCTGATAAAATGTACTGGTAGCTCTGCTCTTGGCTCAGGTCAAGGCATGTTTATCTCTTACTACAGGGCTGCAGAAAGGTGCACAAATGTGTAGGGAATGATTCCCAGAAGCTAGGATAAGCTTTTACATATCACTGACATCTTACTTTGTTTTCTTTATGTATAAATTCACTTGTATAATTTATGTATAAATCAAGATATACTTAAAAAAAGGGCAGTCTAAACCTGGAGTGTCAGCAATGAAAGAAAAGTAAAAAAAAAAAAAAATCCTTAGAATCTTTCCTTATATTATGACAGATTTCTGATCTAGGAATGTTTACAGAACAGTTTTAAAAATTGCTGCCAGGGATTTTGGGAATAAAAGCAGTACTTACTCCAACGCATTTGCAAACTTGAAGCATTATATTTCCTTGAGGTTTAACTTTCTTGTACATTTTGCTTCCAGCTACAAACACGACTACAACATGCAAACAGAAACCAAAAGCAACTCAGAATTATATTAAAATAGTGGCAAATAATCTGGTATGGAAACTGTAACAGTTAAGGAGTTAGATGAGGGTGGAAATAAGTCTCCTAATGAGCAATGAAATGGCCTATTCTCATACAGTAAAATAAATCAAATTAATACCAGCAGATTGCTTCTATTTAAGACAAAAAACTAAATCTGGAAACTCTTAAGGTAAGTGCTCAATGGGAGGTCAGTTTGATTGAGGGATGGTCAAAACTAGGACCACTTGGGACCTTGGCTCTGGCCTTGTTGTACGGGCTCCTTTTTAGGAGTTCACGATGCTGCAGCTCACATCATACAGGGACACGAGGCTCTGCCTGAACTGCAGGACTCACCAAGGTGTCCTTTACTCCCATGCCCAGGGCACATTCCTCAGCCTCACCCTGTCACGTGCAGGGCAGGACACAAGCAACCCCCCCAGCCATTGTGCAGCTCAGGCTAAGCACACAGGGCAAGGTGAGGTCACTGGTAGCTGGGGGGGCTCCTGGTCAGGACCATGAAGGACCAGGACCAGGAGGGTTACTGTGGTACATAATGCCACCCCCCAGTTTCTTGGTCTTTGTGATGTAGCAGTCAGGTTCAGGGAGTGACCTGTAGCACAGCTAATAAAAAATGCAGGTGTTTGAGAAATAATGACATGCCAAGTACAGGATTTCTCCAGTGCAGGGACAATTATACAGTTTTGCATTACTGGACTAGAGATAACTTCCAAAACACATATTTTCTGAGAATTTTCACACTACATTCAAAAGATCTATTTATATATCCCAGTAGTCCAAGAAATATAGACAGTAATTTACAGAATATATAGAATTCAAAGGTATATTCATGCCTCTCCCCAGCCCCAGCAGTCTCTCCTGGTACATCAGTCTCTTCTGGAAAAGTGAATGCTTCAGTTTAATTCCACCCACGAAAAAACTTTGAGTTAAAAATTGCAGAAATATTCAGGTCTTAGGAGAGGTATTACCTGGAAATTTCTATCACTTTTCCATTATGAAATCATTATCATCTAATCACTGAAGTAGCAAGATGGCAACAGAACCACTTACTCAAGGCGACAGCCATCAGGACAGCAGGAACTCCAAAAGCTAGCGGGTAACATCGCTGTTTGGTATGAATGCCACATTCTGTAGCTGAAATACAAAGTAACATTAGATTAAAGTCCCAATCAGCACTACTGATGTTTTACGTATGATTTCTGTACTTCACATTCATCGTTAACTCACAGGGGTACAACAAACCTCTCTGCTGACATCCACAGAACTGATGATCAGTATCCAACTTAAATAATTCCCTTTTCAACAATGAAAGGTATCACAGAATGGTTGAGGTTGGAAGGGACCTCTGGAAGAGAGTTTGATCGGGGGGGGGTGGGGAAAGCTAGCTTGCAGCTAACTAATGTCTTGATTTAGTTGTATTAGCCTTTTGGTTAAACTTTTACCGTACATGGCAGTTTATCACCTCCCTCAGCTGAATTAGTCTTTTTTTTTTTTTTCCCAAGGTAGTTTTCACCCTTAATCAGCAAGGAAGTAAAGTGCATGTTGTGCCTTATGCATCTCTAGTTCCTTTTTGGGAAAGGACAGAATTTGCATTAAGCAAACATCTCAAACACTTCTACACAGCCTTCCAGTCAAGAAATCCAAAGGCCAGAATTTCACCCCAGTGCTTCAGGGTTATTCCAGAACTCACATGCTGTTTCCTTTTTTTTCGAGAAAAGAAGCCTTCCTCAAACTCCTACCAAGCACATCCATACAGCACCATCTGTGTAAGCTTGCCACAGAATTCCATATGCATATAGATTAGCAAATTGTTTGCATTTTGTTTAGGGTCATGCTATTCTTTATAAGCAGAAGAGAAAATAACTTTCTTGTTTAACAATATGAAAAGTTATTTACCTTGTCACATGGATAAATGGGTTACTACGTGTATTGATGCTCCTGTACTTAGCATGAGCCTTCACTTCCAGAGGAGAGGGCTCTCTCCCCACTTCCCTTCCCAGCAAACAATACAACTCTTTCTAGTGTGATGGTTTTAAAGGTATTGGAAGAGGTGACACATTTGTACCTTCACAGAATTAAAACATGCATTAAGGCATACAAGTTGTCAGCTCCACCATGTCTCTTTGGATCTAGTATTTCTGATCCTAAAGGCAATTCAGGTCTCAGATTGGCTTGTTTTTGACAGTACCTTGCCTGTGAGAAGTTGAATGACACACTGAAAACCATTTGCTAGATAACTCCAGTGTGTCAGAGAACATAACTTTAATTTAAACCTAACTAGACTGCAATCCAACACTCATCCTTTTCTGATGTTTAACTGTTTATAAACAAATATGTGGCCTTACCTCTGAGACTTGGGGTGATTATAGTAGATATGAGACTTCCAGCATTAATGGCCATATAAAAAAGAGAGAAGAAGGTACTTCTTTGTTTTTCCTACAGTAAAAACAGAAAGATATTTAGAAAGGCTTAGCCAGAACCACATTGATGAGCCTAGACTGTTAAATTAGCAAGTCTATTTTCACATTTCAAGACAAATAGTTCAGTATCTCCTTCTTCAGCTACTCAGGAAACACTGCAGTAATGCATATGTCTAAACACGTACATTATTAGAGTATTATAATAGTAAAACATTATTAGAGTATTAAAATTTTTGTATAACTGAAAATCTGAAAGACACTGTTACCTGATCATCTTCAAACTGATCTCCACCAAATGCTGACACACAAGGTTTGATCCCACCAGTACCAAACGCAATGAGGATCAAGCCAATCATGGACAGAGCACTGAAGCAAAGAAGAGAAAAAGGGAAAAAAATCACTTTATTTTCTTTCTTAAAGCATAAATACTAGACTGATTGAAAGACAGTTGAAATTCAAGTAGCATAAATTTAAGGTGTAAGTTGTCCTGTTCATCAGCCTGGAAAAAACCCCCATGTACAAGGCAACTCACATGTGCAATGGTACGTTATCGGGAGAGCCATCCTGGTTGTGATCCGACAGGTCATTTATGGAACCCACAGACAAGACTGCCTGTCCAATCGTATAGACAACGGACAGGGAGACAATGGTCCTGTTGTAAAGAGAGGAGATACATTTTTTTTAGATATGTTAATACAATTACACACACACAATGCACACAGATAATGCAGATTACATAGATAAAGCAGACTTTTGCTTATTTCAAAGATGCTTAGTAAAGAAGCACAATTAACAGATACAATAAGGACTGAACTTGTCAAAAGCTACTGTAAAAATTTATCCCCACACCACTGCCACAGTATTCTATTCTATTTTTTTATTATTATTATTTTAAGTAGCCTTGTTTAATTAAACAAGACAAGATGACAAATGGATTCTATAGATATCATCAGCTCATGGGAGATATTTAAATATCTTCAGTGGTTGGCTTTTTAATAACCAACTCAAGAATACCATTATTATATTTTGCATACGGTAAAGTTTAAATGGACTACTCTGCAACACAAATATGCAATTTACACTGATTTTAATATCACTAAACATTCTCTATGTTGCTTTATATTGTAGTTGCAGGAATAAAAGAAGAAAAAAATTATAAATCTACTTTAATCATGGAAATTACACCAAAATAGTTTTGTGAACAACAACTCTATTCTCCCACTTGGCTGTGTATGAACATCTTTACACTCAGATTAGAGCAAGAGCAGCACTGAAGAGCACAGGTTGCAGGCTTTCAGCCTGACTTCCTCTACCAGGAGGTGCCTAGGAGGGTAATACTGCAGAATCACCAGCCCCCACCCCCTGCCTTTAGGGTCCAGTCCTCCTTTCTGTATGTAAAAACACACTCCATTTTAAATTTTTTGGACCTTAAGCATGTGACTGTAGTTTAATCCATGTTCATTTGCTTCCTTGGGTGAGCCTCCATTCAACAGGTACAGATCCAGTTCTCCAGTTTGGAGGAAAAGGAGGAGAAATATGATGCAATGATAGGAAAGTATTTAAAAACTCAGTTTGCAGGAGAAGCAGTCCCAAACCCAGTGCAACTCATGACAATGAAAGGCAGGCTCCAAGACCTAGGACAAATCAACTCTATTTGACATAGGCCAGAGATCCTCACATCAAGCTTGGAGCAGCACCCTGACACAAGAGGGACACAGACAAATTCTTCTTACTTTACAACAAAGTTTCTCTGGCTTAAAATTCTCTTCCCTGTAGCAGAGGAAAGATCTATGAAGTGGGGGAACAGTTAATCTGCTGTTTAGTGATATTTAACAGATAACGTAGAATGTTTTTCTAAACAGCACTTCAATTTCGTTACTTTAGTTGCCTAACAGCTTGGGAGAAAGTGTACAATTGAGGTTAAACAAGTACCAAAGGAGAAGGGATGCAAGATCTGCAAAGCTTCATCCTGATAAAATAAGTAGAAGCCAAAATGGATTTTAAAAAAATAAACTATACCATCTAAACAAGCAAGTACACAACATATTTAGGCTGCAATCTGCAACATATCTAGCTACTTGCAGTGTGAGTTCACACTGCTCAGACTAGCTCCGTGGAGCACACGGGGCAGTGGTCACAGTCCTGGGCTTCCCAGGGCTGTCAGCACAGCAGAAGGTGGTGCAGCTGACTGCACAGCACAGATAGCTTCATCTCTCATCTCTGGGAGACCTTTGACAAGTCAGCTAACATCCATGGTTCATGACCTTCCATAAAATCTTTATTGTGTTTTTTTTTTTTCAGGCAAAAGTAAACACTATTAGAATCAAGACATTAGTAAAGGAGAGCAAGATAAGGCTGTTAGAAATAATCTGGTTACCTTTCAAAGAACTGCAGTGGTACTTTCCTGAACAATTAGCACACAGGTAAAAAACACAGAATACATGATTTAAAGACAGACTTGCTACTCAATAAGAACTCTCACTGAACTGTCAATTCTGAAATCATACAGTATTTTAAAACTTAGTTTAAGTCCCAGTTAATTCACTATTTCATTGGCCACCTACAGTAGGTAAAGAGGCTGTCCAATGTAATTATAATCTCTGGTATCTCTTTTCACAGCTTGGTGAATACTTTCCTTAGTTTAGCTTGCATTTTGTCGAGGTGAGCTGAAAAACATGCAGTATGCTGGGAAAGCATTCTACTACCCTTAACTGATTAGCAGAACTGGAACATTTCTTAATTAACAGTGCAATTTCAAGTCTGAGTTCAATCAATTAAAACCTCAAGTTTTGGTCAAATAAAACAAACTATCCTGGAGTAGTCAACACCAGCTCTGAAGGTGTTCAGAGCTGCTGTTTTAGGTGATGGTTTATGTAACACTGATTTCAGGTGAGTTTTCAAGATTTTTTGGGTTTTTTTCTGAGGAAGCACTCACATAAACTTTCCCAGCCAAGAGTCCGCAATGATTGCTCCAAGGATAGGTGTCAAGTAACACAGGGCAACAAACGTGTGGTAGATGGCTGTGGCCAAATTGTCATCCCAGTGCAGGAAAAACTTGAAATACAAAACGAGCACAGCTGTAGGAAGAACAACAAAACAATGGGTTATAAACCAAAGTCAGGGCAGGGTAACATGGTCAGCACAAGGAGACACAGTACATACCTCGCATGCCATAGTAGGAGAACCGCTCGCAGAACTCATTGACGACGATGAAGAGGATGCTCAGAGGGAAGCCAGAGCAGAGTGACTGGAGGCAAGAGACAGTGTCAGGTCAGAGCTGTGCAACACAAACTAACACTGCTCACTGCAACCCACAGCTTGAGCAAGGTTAATATGAACTCAGTGGAAGTGGGTGGGTACTCAGGGTCAGGAGGCTGCATGGGCTTCTGTGGAAATGACAATGGTTTACCTGAACCAAGAGTCAATTCTCACTTTCCCCTCTTGGTCCCCAGAGCTCTACACACTGTTTATCTACCCTTTGCAAGAGATCTTTAGCAATGCTCTACCTGACCTTCAAGTGTTGCACTATACATATTTGAGGTCTCCAGCACCTAACTCTTAGAGCAGTCTTGATTGGTATCTAAAAATACACAAAAAGCCACGTTTATGAAAAAAAATAATCCAAAACCAACAAAAAAACCCACAACACACCACAGTTAGAAGCCTGGGGTTATTTTTAAACACTTGCAGTTGAGAAAAATAAACACTTAAAATTTTCATTCAAGAAAACTTCTAAGAACAACTCCCCATCCTTAAAAATACTCTGCTTGAAGAATTCTTAATTTCTTCAGATTTGATAGAATGGAATTTATTCCTAACCTAAAATGGTATGGCATTAGATGCCAGATTCACTGAACCTTCACCTGCTGCAACAGGCTTGTCAATGGTCAGTCATGTAGCTTGTACCAGAGTTATTGCCAGTGAGACAAAGGGAAAAAAAACATACATCAGGTACAAATCTGACATTATCAGTAGAACTTGAAGTTTAATTTCTGATCATCTACTTTTCTTAGTGGATGAATACATGATATAATTTCTATTAAAATTAATGGGAATGCAACGTAAACATAATTCTTCCTTAAAAATCTTTTTTTATTGGTTTAATTCTACAAGTAGCAAAAAACCAGATTTTCAATAAGATTCAGAACATTCCAGAGATAAAACAATTCTTTTCCATGCTTCTTAGGTTTAATTAAAAAAATAACATTGTTTGGATTGCAAGGGTTCAGGAATTAAACTGATCTGTATTTCATGTGAAACAGGAAAAAGTTAACGTTGCAGATCAGAAGGAAAGAAACCTTACATGGGAACATCCTGCCTGACACAAGTAAATCAGAGAGCCCATGCCTCCAGCAAATCTTCAATGAACAACACAAGACTTTGAGACCTGTATGCTACAACAGGTTTTTTGTGAATACTGCAAAAGAAATGAAAGTGGTAAGCACATTGCTGACATATCTGACTCAGTTGTGAGGATGTCTGAGCAGCCTGAACAGTGTTGATTTTTGTTACTAGCAGAACCAAGTATGTAGTGCTCATCCTACCCATGGTTTGATAAGCAGGATTCACTGAAAAAAACCAATGTCAGGCAAGTGCCAGTGGGACTCATCTAGCTTTGGAGCAATCAAAATTTGAGGTGTTAATATATATTTGTCATCCTTGATTTATCACATCCTCCTTGGGCAGAAAGAGGTGTCTCCAAAGGAAGATCATCCACATGTATCCAAAAATTAGTTACTTTCACTTGAAAGTGCCCATTTCCCTCAGCTGAAGAGGGCAGGAGCTCTGGATAACTACTCCCAACTTGGACACAGGTGTTGGTGGAGTTCACAGAGACAAATGCTTCCCACCTTGCCCACACACTATCCCCCTAAGCCATGACAATGTTCATGCTCCTGAGGAGACAGATGGAGAACCACACTGTGAAGGTTTAGTTCAGCAGCTATGAGATATACCGAAGAGATTTTGATTTCAGCACATGTTAGGTTAGTCACTGAAACAGTAATCCAGACTGCATGACTTGTTTCTGCTGGTGTAATTGGGAATAGTGTAGCAGGAGAGGAGAGAATGTCTACTCCTGAGGTGGAACAAAGTCTTCCCCATGTCTGTCCTGCCTACAGAGAGAAAAAAGACAGAGCAGTCCTGGACCAGGAGCTGGTGGGACCCATCCCCACCAGAATGTCACAAAACCTCACTAAAATCTTTCTGACCATTTTGGGGTTCTCACAAACCTCCCCAGCATTACATCATCTTACCCAACACCTTATTGTTTAAGAGGGTGTTGCATGCTGGTCTGGGGAGGTTGCAATCCAACAAGGCTGGATTTCTCTTTTAAGCCACTAGTGCTTATGTGCCTGGCGGAGACATCCTGCATTCGCATGGTGGCACAGCAGCCACTGGTGGGCTTTTACTGTCTGCCTCTGAACTGGAAGGGATCTGCATGTCACAGCTGGAGCTGAGTATGAACAGAGGCAGGCAGGAGAAAGTTATTGGTCTTTCCAAAGGTGACAAGCCTTCTGCTTTTCCAAGATGCTACAAGCAAGGAGACTATGCAATTAATCCGTGATAATATATGACTTATACTTGTCCTTGTTCTGCGCTATACTGTCCCCTGTTACAGTATACATGTGCACATACACACATCTACCACCAAAACCTTTACTGTTGTAATCCTCACTGGTCAGGAAGCACTGGATCCACCACCAAAGGGGTAACCTGAAGGTTATGTTTTATAATGCTCTCTGTAATTTTGCCCTGCCCTGGGTTTACCGCCACCCCACTGCACAGTTTTGACCTTGGCTGCTGAGGAAGCCACTAAGCAGAGGGAAAGTCTGTGGAGTAAAACCTTATAAGATAAGAAAAGCAAACACAGAGATAGAGTTGCTGAGACACATGTCATTAGCAGTTCAAAGATTCAAGAGCAAGAACTACCACTGAAAAGTAAGATTCCTAAAGGAGAGCTGGATGATGACAACTCAGCCACAAGGATGGGCTCCAGGGACCAATGCCTGCTCAGTCAGCATTGTTATCTCTTCAGATTTGTTATCAGGATGGTGAGCACACTTACACTTAGCTAGAACTTTAAAAACTACAAGGCTGCTTTTGCATCAGTTGGCCAGCAGCTCACTATTTTATACATTTAATGTATGTTTAGAGTGATTGTTATTTTGTGTACTGCTAAAGTTACCAAAACAATGTAACCCAAAGAGAGTCAGTATAGCAACTTCTTATAAGAGAAAACAATACTTACTGATTTGCCCTTACCTCTTCCAGCTGTGAAGAGAAAAAAAACAAAACAGAAGTTAATGGAAAGTAGTAAGTAATATTCCTTTAAAACCAACGGAAGATTCAAAAAAAGTTCAGCTCAAAATAATGAAATACAAGCACAGTATTTTTCAGGATGAGTAAATGTTCAGTTTACTAAAGGGAGACTTTTCATGGTTATTAGGCAAAACATTACTTGATTGTCTTAGCTTTTTCAGGGTGTGCATAAAGTCACAGGAAATATTCAAAAGGACCGACAAGACAAAGCATCCCATCCTACTATGACTGTTCACTCCATATCATTTAAGGTGGTATTAGACCATCCAGCCACTCAGAGAAGATGAATCCTGCTTCAATTCGCTCTCAGGGATGCTACCTTGAAGGCAAGTCAATAGTAAGGAACAGACTAAAGATGCCCTGCCACGGATGGAGGTCAAGTCCCAAAAAGGGACAAACTTTCCACAGCTCAGATTTAAAGAGGACTGAACACGCAGTGCAACTGAGTGATCCATGTTAGCAGGCATTCCCACAACCTGAAAATTAACCCAGGAAGACCTGGAAGCACAGGAGGATCCTACTGAGGGCAGGAAGAGCAGACATCTAAAGAGCAGCCCTAAAGTGACTTCTAGCTGATCATGGCAGGCCCACTATCCCTGGCAGCCCTCCAAGCAGTGTCCTGCAGGGCTTGCTTGGCTCAGGGGACAGGTTTGTAGGCTGAGCTTTCACTGTGCTAGATAGTCGATGTCAACATTTCACATAAAACCACAAGTAAACTCATTATCCTTAAGATAAGACAAGTACAAGATGTGAACTTTGAAATCCCTGCTTGTAAACCAAGTGTGCCCACAATAGATCTCTATAAGTATCTTTGCCAAAATCATTATTTAGTCCATAGTTCACAATGGATAAAAACAGCTGACAGCAACGCTATAGTGTTCGACATGATATTAACTAAAATAATTTCCAGAAATTATTAAAACTAATTAATCTGATTTTTTCCTTCACTGTTGTGGACAAGTACCTTCACAACAGAGACAGCAGGTAACTCAGGAATACATTTTCCTAGGGAACAAGTAACATTCTGAAAGTGCTAACACAACAAATTCAGGCCACGTGCAGGCACATGAGTTATTAAAGTTTTTGGCAATGTCACTTATACAACCCATGTGAGCAGATACACTGAAGGATACTAAGATGTTAGTGATAGATTATCTTCATAGCAACTCCTTGGTTATTTCCGGTTGTTGGCCTTTCCAGCACACCTGTCATATTGCCATTTTTTCGTAACATGTACAGAGAACAACAGTTCGGGCAGCTCCTACCTGTTAGCTAAGCCTTGGGACAAAAATATCAAGGCACTTGATGTTGGTTGCATTTTTTCCTTTCCAAATGGTGAAAGTATCACCTCTGTAAGAAACTTTACACAGAGGACATCAGAGGCATTTTTGTCAGACAACATTGTCTAACTTCCGTGTTTAAGAGATACACTTATTTCTCAATCATTTTGACTTTACCCCTCAATCCTCCTTTTACATAGAGGGTCAGGGAAACTCCCAATAGCATTAAAGCCAACATTTCAACAAAGACACCTAAGTTAGCTGAGGATTCCACCATCAGGTAGCTTCAGGTTTTGATCTACAAAAGCACAGAGCACCCAACATTTTGGATCATTTTCAGTGATAAATATGAGGTTTGCTAGTACCATTTTGGAGCAGTCCCTTTTTGAGGCAACCCTCATCACTTCTTATTCTCTCCCCACATAGAATGACAAGCAGAACTCCTCATTCTCTCCACAAAACACTGAAGAGCTCTGCATTTTTCGATATAAACCTCCAAGCAGTTGTCCCTTTGTATTCCCTTAGAGATAAAATATTTTTAAGAAATGTAAAGGCATAAGCCACTCAGTTCTTGGCTTTAGCACTGCATCTAAATAATTATTTATCAGTAGGTCACTCTCTCCTTCTCATACTTGCAGGTAAGGTGGGACAGGCTTATGGCTCCCACCCCTTCCCCAGCAGCTCCCATCAGTGTGGTTCCCTGCAGTCAGAGGGATGCAGTGTGATGCTTCAACTCTTGCAGCTCACGCTCCGTGACACAAGATGGAAGTGCATTGCCTTGCTCCATTCAGTAAATCTACCAGACTGAAATACTTCGTGTCTGTGGCCAGGCTAAATCTGTACACACCCACACTGTCACTGAGGATGTTTCTAGCTCCAGAACAAGCCTGTTTTCCTGGTACCTGACTTGTGGCACAGCCAAACTGTTGCCTCTGCTCTCTGGAGCAGCCTTCCAGCACCTCCACAACGATGTCGCTACCATCAGGACAAGTAACTCCAAGAGTCCCTGATTCACACTTCACTATTCCTGAAAAACACTGACATAGAAACCATCTAAGTAAACTAATAATGCAGCAAGCCTGATATTACGTGAGCAGACCCAGCTGCATCGCATTTCTCTCTCTTCCCACAGCCATCACCATTTTCACAGTTGGCTGCCCGAGTCTGTGAGACTCCAGTGCCCTCCTGGGCAGCACCATTGCCAGGTTCTGCCTGCTCTTCACTACAGCTGCATGTTCCCAGAATGCAGATTTGCCTGCTGAAGATGCAATGGCACTTTCTCTCTCTTTTTTTTTTGCTTCTCAGGTTCCTTCCCTGTGTAAGACAAGGTTTCTCCAGCTCAAGAACTGCTTGCTAGGAGAGACACACCAATGTGCTCTGACACTGCAGGACCAAGGGTCCAACAAACAGCAATGTAGAGCTACACCACAGAAAAGCACTGTTTGCACGTTTACTACTTGGTGTTCCAATTCAGACAAGAATAAATCTTCAGGATTAATTAGCTAAATGGGCTCTGCCCTTATCTGAATGTTCAATCTGTGTCTCAATATATTTAAAAAACACTAGGTCAATCCTAGGTAAACAGTCTCAGTAAAAAAGCATTATTTAATATGTGTGAGAAACACCACATGTAACTTGTGCTCAGATCCTAAGCTCCGCATGCCTTGAAAGTGTAGGATAAACCTTACCAGCCAGAGGCTCAGCTCTAAGAGCTCACAAAGGCCAAGGCAACATCACTCGGCTCTTGCTCGTGTTTTGAGGCAGGGTCACGAAAGCCAGGACACAGCATTGCCAGAGGGAGAGCTGCCCCAGAGGAAGAGGGATGATAAAAAAGGAAGAGCATCCGAAGGTGTCCTCAGACCTGCACCGAACAGTAGAGCCAGCCCTGGGGGCCCACGGCTCCTTAGCCATACTGCCAGCTCACAGTCCGGCACGGACAACCGACTCGGAGAGAGGCGGCTTGAGGATCCTCCGGTGCTCATCCCGGGGCGGCATCCCTGCCGCGGCCCCCAGACCGGGGACCGCTACCGCCCTGCCACCCACCTCCAGGCTACCCCCACCCTTCCCCGCAGCACCTACCCATGTTGCCAGCCCGGTACCAGCGGAACTCTCAGGGCTGGAAAACAAGAGGGAAAGAGGGAAGGAAGCTGCTGGGGGCGGCTGGGTTTTAAGGGCGGCGGTGGCGGGGCCCCGCCCGGCCCCGGACGCTGCGGGGCGGTGCCGCGCAGGTGTCGGGGCGGGGAGCAGGGGCGCTTATCGGGGGAGCGATCCCGGCGCTCACCTGGCCGTGACCCGCCGGGCTCGGCCCGGGCTGCGTGAGCGCAGCGGATCGGGGAGCTCGGGCTCCCCGCTGCCCTTCTGGCTGCTAAACGAGGAGTGTTACCTGCTGTCCGGGGCTGTTTTCGCTCTGTGGCCATCAAGGAGCTCCGAGCCAATGCTATAAGGTGAACTGGGCGCTGTGCAATGCTAACCCTTTGATGTCAACGGCGTGATAGAAAACTCAGTAAGCAAGTAAGCGGACTACATGCTGTGTGGAGAGCAGCTTTCTGCCTCATTCCCTCCTTTCAAGACAAGGAAAGAGGTTTCCCTGACTGCTGCTGCCACTGGTTACTAATGATCTCTGGCCTGTGGCTTCCATGAACTGGTACTCCTGAGAAGTTGTCCAGAGAAGCTGTGGATTCATCTCTGGAAGTATTCAGGACCAACGTGGATGGGGCTTTAACCAATCTGGTCTAGTGGAAAGTGTCCCTCCCTATGGCAGGGGTGTTGGAACTAGACGAACTTTAAGGTCCATTCCAACTCAAACCATTCTGTGACTCTATGTTTCTGTGACCCAATTTGCTCATCACTTGATCAGTCCGCAGCAGGCATCTGTCCTGGGTGCCATTTGTGCCACCCAGGGACACCTGGGAGAATGCTGATCAATACAACATGATGTATGTTTCCTATATGGACCTTGCTGAGCCATGTATGTGAAATAAATGGATGAGAAGTCTAGCATGAGAAGAGCAACCAGAGTGGGAGGCCAACAAGAAGAGTGGGTTAGGGAAGCTACACGTTACTAAGACTTGAATGTACTCCGAATTCAGAAACAGTAAAATATTAGCAGACATTGCCAAAAAAGAATTTTCTGAAAGAAGAATAAAATCCTTCTTTGAGGCTTGAAGATTTTGTTTTACACTGGTCTGTGCTTTGTGCAATCAATCCAGTAGCATCTTCTACATCGTGCACTTAGTAATTACCTGGCTGCTGAACAGGTTGATTTCTTCTTAGGTACAAATCAAACAAACGTTGCAATGTATTGTAATGTGGAATGTCCACAGTCAGCACTTCAAGTACTAAAGAAGGCTGCTCTGATTTGTGATGTAGTTATGCTGAACCTGGATTTTTTAAACTGTGTCTGTATGAAGGTAATCTCCTCAAAGGAGCTCTAACTTCTTATCAGTTACCCATACATTTGACTGTTACAATTAATGAATAAATTCTTAAGATAAAACACGAGTAGGTGGTTATAGCTATATTTATAGCAAGTACTCCTGTAAGAAACACAAATCTTGCTGTATAAGCTCCACTGCCACAGCTGATGCTAGTCATATATCACTGCTCAGTGGCATATATATATATGGCCACACAGCACAGGCAGTGTTGCGTTTCTCTATTATGGTTACACCAGCAAAACAAGCAGTCTGTAATGCAGCAAAGAATGTTTAAACCACCAATAGCTCATTCGTGTACAGAAATAATTGAGATACTGCCACCATTTTTGAGCTGTTAAAGTATGAAATTAGAGGTGTCATTTCTTCCCTGAACATCGGCTCTCTTACCCTTGCTTCAACAATGGTAGTGAAACGTTTGTTCCATACATGTGGGTATGCAAGATGTGCTTGGGAACAAAGTCTTGCTCTTTGTTTTGGAAACAAAGAGCAGGCCTTTGATGTTTCTTCCTAGAAAGAGTCATACAAGTGAGACACAGAAAGTAAAAAAAAAAAACCCACCTGTTTTCTCAAAAAGATTGAGATAAAAGAGCTTCCACTCATGTTATCTTTCAATATTCAAGGTCTATATTAATCCACAAAAAATTCACTCTGATGAGTACATGTTTTAATTTGTCCCACAGAGAGAGATAAAGCTACAAACAATTGTTTCATAGCTATTTCTGAGGTGGATTGGCTTCTGCTTCCGTTTAGTAAGCTGATGCCAAGAGTTGACCTCTGTGAGGCTATTTTGTGCTTATACTTATTGGAGGGACAGAATTTGTTCTCAGAGGATTTAATTTTCCTAGCAAGGCTCACTTTCTAGGAGAGCTCAGAGCACAGCAGGGCTGTTAAATACTCAGCAAAGAAAGATGAAAATGCAATTCTGCTTTCTTCTAAAGAGCTCAAAACACACAGGAGTGTATTTTTAGCGTGTAGTAGAAAAGTCAGGCAACATAACTTTGAATAATTAAGCATAAACCACAGTTAGTGATTAGAATGTACAGTACGTCATTTCTGTAAGTTGAGCAGGTTAAAATGACACATTATTACAAAACCATACATATCCTAGCACCAACTGTTTGGCTGTATGGGTAGAAATTTTAATTGATCTGTACTTCATTGTTAGTTAAATGCCACAAAATAACACAGAATCACAGAATAGTTGAAGTTGGAAGGGACCTCTGGAGATCATCTAGTACAAATCCCCTGCTAGAGAAGGATTACCTAGAATAGGTTGCACAGGATCATGACCAGACAGGTTTTGAGTATCTCCAGGGAAGAAGACTGTACAGCCTCTCTGGGCAGCTTGTTTCAGTGTTCTGTCATCCACAGAGTAAGGAAGTTTTTCCTCATATTCAGATGAAACTTTCTTTGTTTCAGGTAGTGCCTTTTGCTCCCATCACTGGACATCAGTGAAGAGCCTGGCCCCAGTCTCTTGACACCCTCCCTTCAGATACTTAAAGACATTGATGATGTCCCCTCTCAGTCATCTCTTCTCAGGCTGAACAGGCCCAGCTCCCTCAGCCTATCCCCATAAGACAGATGCTCCAGTCCCCTGATCATGTTTGTTGCCTCTGTTGGACCCATGCCAGGAGCTCTGTGTTTCTTGTACTGAGGAGCCCAGAGCTGGACACAATATTCCTGATGAGGCCTCACCAGGGCTGAGCAGAGGGACAGGATCATCTCCTTTGACTTGTTGGTAATGCTCTTCCTAATGCACCCCAGGCTATCATTGGCTTTCTTGACCACAAGGACACACTGCTGGCTCATGGACAGCTTGCTGTCCACCAGGACCCCTAGGTCCTTCTCTGCAGAGCTGCTTTCCAGAAGGTCAGCACTTAGTCTGTACTGGTGCCTGAGGTTATACTATCCCAGGTGCAGGACCTTGTATTTGCCCTTGTTGAACTTCAGACAGTTCTTCTCTGCCCATCTCTCCAATCTGTCGAGGTCCTTCTGAAGGGCTGCACAGTCCTCTGGAGTATCAGCCACTCCTCCCAGCTTTGTGTCATCAGTGAACTTGCTGAGGAAGCCTCTGCCCCTTCATCTAAGTCATTGATGAACAAGTTAAATACTGGACCCAGCACTGACCCCTGAGGGACACTGCTAGTAATAGGCCTCCAAGAAAACTCTCTGACACTGACCACTGTTATCAGTCCACCTCACCATCCACTCATCCAATCCATGCTTCCTGAGTTTGCCCATGAAGGTCTTACGGGAGACAGTGTCAAAAGCCTTGCTGAAATCAAGGTAGACAGCATCCACTGCTCTTCCCTCATTTATCCAGACTGTCATGCCATCAAAGAAGGCAATCAGGTTGGTCAAGCAAGATTTCCCCTCGGTGAATCCATGTTCACTACTCCTGATAACCTTCTTTTCCTCCACATGCTTAGAGATGACATCCATGATGAGCTATCCATCACTTTTCCAGAGATGAAGGTGATGTTGACTGGCTTGTAGTTTTCTGGGTCCTTCCTTCACTTTGAAAACTGAAATGACATTGGCTTTCCTCCAGTCCTCAAGCACCTCTCCTGTTCTCCACGACTTTTCAAAAACGAGGGAGAGCGGCTTAGCAATAACATCTGCCAGTTCACTCAGCGCTTGTGGGTGCATCCTATTGGGGCCCATGGATTTGTCAGTGTCAAGTTTGCCTTCTTGATCTCTAACCCATCCTCCTTGACCAAGAGAAAGTCTTCCTTTTCTCCAGACTTTCTTTCTTGGCTTCAGGGTCTGGGATTCCTGAGGGCTGGCCTTAGCAGTAGAGACTGAAGCAAAGAAGGCATTAACTACCTTCTCTGTGTCCTTTGTCACCAAGGCACCCACGTCATTCAGCAGCAGGGCCACATTTTCTCTGGTTTTCCTTTTGCTACTGATGTACTTGAAGAAGAAGCCCTTCTTGTTGTCCTTGATTACAAATGGACCTTAGCCCTTCTCATCTCATCCCTTCGTATTCTGACAACATTCCTATATCCTTCCCAAGTGGCTTGTGCCTTTTTCCACATTCCATGAACTCCCTTTTTCTATTTGAGTTTTCCCAGAAGCTCCTGCTCATCCATGCAGTTCTCTTGTCCCCTTTGCTTGATTTCTTACTCAGTCTTGAGCTTAGAGAAAGTGATGCTTGAATATTAATCAGCTCTTTTGGACCTTCCTACCTTATAGTCCTTGCACCCATGGGGATTCCTCCAAGTAGGTCCTTGAAGAGGCCAAAGCTAACCCTCCTGAAATCCAGGGTTGTAATCTTACTTATAGCTCTGCTTCTTCCACACAGGATTCTGAACTCCACTGTCTCATGGTCACTGCAAACAAGGCTACCCCCAACCTTCATATCGCCAGCCAGTCTTTCTTTCTTTGTTAGTATAAGGTCCAGCAGCACACCTCTCCTCATTGGCTTTTCCACCGCCTGTGTCAAAAAGTTACTATCATTGCTCTGCAGGAATCTCCTGGGCCGGGCTGTAATGATCCTTCCACAGGAGGGATCGTACCCCATATCACTCAGTTAAATGTTGTCACTTAGTAAGGTTGTTTCCTCACATCTCATAGGCAGGAAGAACACAGTCATTTGAGAGGAGGTGGCGAGGTGAATCCATAACATGGAATAGTTGAAAACAACTATTCATTATTTCAGGACTAGCAACCTGAATTAAGATTGAAGTATTTTAAAGAAAATTAAGAAAAACTACTATTTGTTCAGAATATGTGTGGCTTATAAATATGAATAGATATTTTTGACTCAGTATTTTAGATCGAAAAAATTATAATAATCATAAAGAACTTGCAAGGGTGTGCTGCTCATCATGGAATAGCCAGTATTGGATGGGATGCTGAAAACAGATTTAGGTAGTGCATTAGTTCCATTCTAAACAAAGACTAATGGGTTTTGCTCTACAACCAAAATCTATTTGGCTTTCATGATGGTAGTAGCCAAACACTAAAACCAGTCATGTGCCAGTAACTACTCCTCCCAAGATAATGCATCCTTTCAAGAAAAATTTATTCCTACCTTCCAGATAGGGAATCTGAGGGGAAAAATTGATTAGTGAATCAGCTTATGAAAGCCTTGCACAGAGGAGCTGCACTGTCTAATGTAACTGAGGCATCCCGTAAAAACCATGAACATTCAGAAAACACAGAAGGGATAATTTGTTTGCTGTGACCTTTCTCATGCACTGTGTCACATTCTGTCTCTTGAAGACATCGTTTACTAGCAGAGGAAATAATTGGTGGGATGGTCTGGAGGAGGTGAGGACTGCCAGGATGGAGGGCACCAGGGGTCTCTAAGAAGGGATCTGCAGCAGCTCAGCTGCATTCAGCCACCAGCAATACAGGTACCAGGTTCTCTGCACTTCATGAGCGGACACTGGTTTGGTATTTGAGATGCTCACTCAATTTCCATGCAAGGATCGACTCTGGCCCAAAACACATGGACTTGCTACTTCAGAAGTTTGCTAAACCAGACGAAGGACATGCAGAGGAATAGAAGTTCCTACCAAACCAGCCTGCAAACCCAGCTCAGCAGCATTTTATGGGTAATCCTCCCCAGAAAAGGAAAAGAGCTCATGTGCTATGCCCAGAAGGGACTTGGCTTCTCTGGCAGGTCTGTGTACACACAGTGAACATGTAGGTGGAGAAAAAAGCAGGGGGGCGGGAAATAGAACAGAGACTTTGTACATAATAAAGTAACTAAGTGAACTTCATTTACCTGGAGCTGCTCCAGACTGACAACGAAGTCTTTGGGCTCATTACCAATGCCTGTGACAACATGCAAAGTTAATTAATATGGCAGGTGTAGACCTAGAGAGTTATGGTACACAATACATTGTGATGTCACTCCTGCCAAGATGTGATTTTGTTTCTTTTATTTTTGCCGAAAACATAACTTGAGTTTGATAACTTTGATTGTTTTGCTTCCCATTCATTTACTCTGATAACATTGTATCTCTGTAGAGCCAGATTTACCTTGTCCACTTCCTCTTATATCCATTCTCCATCATGACAACACCTTAGCTCTGTTTTCTTCCACAGTTTTTTTCCCCCAGGGAATCTGAAGGAACTGTGCTTTGTTCAAAGCCTGGATTTAATAGGGAACCTCAGTTCTGGAAGTGCAGGGCTGTATGGAAACCATCCTTAGCTGACAGTAGCAAGGAGGTGTTAAAATCTTGGTTAGAGATGTGACCATCCCTTCCAGTCTTGAAAGGCCTTTGTGGGTCCAGCCTTCAGTCTTAATCTTTGTACCACGTGTCACAGTCAAAAGCGGAGCACACGTTGCGTTGTGCCTTTGCGATACCTCAGGCATGAGACCGGGCTGACAGAAACACACATAGTAATCCCAGTTTGGTGCCGAGTTACTGTCAGACATTGAGCAATCCAACTCTAAGGCTGGGAAATTCTCCCTGCCAAGGAAGGGCACTCCCAGCAGGTATGGGGGTAGACAAATAGGAGTGTTAGCATAAGTATTAAGGGCAGCTGGCAAGGGAAGTAGGGCAGAATGAAAGAGTTCCTAATTCAAAGCCTTATGTATTCATTTCTACTACAGAGAAACACCTGTTTTACCTTTGAAACATGTGATCATATTCAAGAAAAAAGATAACAACAAACGTATGGGTATCCTGCACCCAGCTAGGATTCAAGCCTTCCATTTAGCTGGGTAGTAAAAGCTTTTTTTATTCTGAATTATGTATCTCTGCTTTTCCTTCACATTAGATTGAATTTGTCTGACACACTTTCTCTCACCAAGGCAGTGCAAGGTTGGTGAACGCTGTTCAAAGCATACTGAAGCACCCAAACATCTCTTCAGTAGTTTGTTATCTTTGTACTTCCACATGGATATTCTTCTTCTGAAACTTCAGGTCAGTGTTGTGAGATCTTATGTTTTCAGGTGAACTTTTTAGTGTCTCATTGCATTGTGTTTGCTGAAATTTCACTACTAGCATGTTTTCAGACAAGCTGTGCTCAGCCTTTTTCTCTTCAGGACAGCACATGAGAGTGTCAGCGGCACAGCAGCTGTTAGGAGCTGGCTAAATTATCCTGTCAACTTATGCACCAGCCCTACAACATGAATCATGTTGTTGACTGGACAACATAAGTGTCATCTCTTGACCAATCTGCGTTTTGACTCAAGCAGGGTGTTAAAGGACCGGAGTTAAACTGACACATATTCAGGAACTGATGTGTGATTTGTATTTAACTCGTGAAGACACTTAGAGGATTATTTATAAGTATTGTATCACTCCTACCCCTCCTCCCTTCCTCTCCCCCCCATCCCACCCCAAATAAACTCATCTTACAGTATTGGATGCTCACATTTTCAACCTTTGACTTCATACATTCTTTTTGGGGTGAGTTAGGCAGCACTGTTGCATAAAACATACCTGACTTCAGATGACATTAATGTCCACAGTGGAAATAACTTATTTTGAGTTCAGGTAACAGGACTACATCATATAATTTTCTAGAGATGCATTTTCCAGCATTGAAATTCCGCAACTGGAGATAAAGAGCCGATGTTATATACCTATTGTAGCCCTGTTAGAAGTTTGCAGATGGGCTCATTCCTCCTGAAATGGATTTTCTTGTTATTTATACAGATATCCATATTTTCACCATAGGATACAAAGCTTCCTTCTTTTCATTACCTATAGCTTTTCTGCATATCATTCAGATTGAAATGAAAACTTTAGCAGCAGTATCTGACAGAATTTAAGGTGTAATCAGATTTCAGTGGATTCATTTATCTCACTGCTCTCTTGTGAAGTCACTATAAAGTCAATTTTCATATTTCATCTTAGAAATCTTGGTCAATGTTGTTGCTACTGAAAGACTGAAGCATCCAGGGCTCAATTGGATTAATTCACCTCTACCCCTCAGGGCTTCCCTGCTTCTCTACCTCTCTTTTTTTTTTCCAGTAGCACCTCTAACCTTCTCTAGGTAGTCTACTTATTTTTGTAATACTTGTTCAAATTAGAAAAAAGACGTTACTATTGAGCTATGCAGTTATATTCTTATTTTATTTGTTCTTGCTACTCTCCTGAGCAACTGATTCCCAGTAAGCGCCACAACACAATTCAATTACTTTGTTCTTTCAGCTTCTAAAAGAGGGATGGTCCCCTTACATTCTTACACTTGGAAAGCCCAGGATTTGTTATTACTTAGCAGGAAGTGTAAACAAATCCAATAGCCCAACCCATTTTCCTCTTAGGGGAGGGGGAGATTTTGAAAAGAAAGGAAATAATAAAAGAAACCCCAAACCACAACAACAGAAACTCAGCCAACAACAGCTTTTTCCTTCTTGCAAAGGCATCTAAGTAAAATGCACTCAGTACAAAGGTTACAATACAACAGTACATAAATTACTTAAAATTACATAACATATTTCATAAACTGAAACTGCAGCACATAAATAACCTAGTCCTACTTGTGAGCATAACATGCTGGGTCACTTGCTGCTTCCTTCAGCATAATACATTTTTCAGGAAACTGTCTTCTGAGAGGAACCAGAGAGAGAAGGAGAATTCAAGAAGCATATTCCCATTAAACAATGCTGTTATACAGAATTACAGGGAACATACCTAATGACAAGGAAATAGTTTTTTAGGAAATCATTATGAGTTTTATCAGGAAGGTTAATACTTTTTCTAAAGATGAAGTGAACTGTGTTCATTTTAGGTATTTCAGCAATTCTTTTTTTTTTTTTTTTTGCTTGGGAACACAGTTGTCAGAGCCAGAGAGTATCAATAGCCTCTGCAGCCTCTACCTACAAATAACTTCATAAATACAGTCAGATTAATCCATTTCTTAGGTTGGAAACTTTAGAGTGTGAATTTTGGAGGAACAACCAGAGATGCTCAAACACATCCTGTAGTAACATTGGGCATCTAGAATATTTTCATGTTAGGACAAAAGCAAAACCCGGGAGCTTATTAAGTGCTGCTCAAAATGGTTGGACGGCTTCTTGCTCAGGCTGTTCTCGTTGCTGGAATGCCCCCACACGTGTATTCTTTTAAGCACGTAATTCATATGTGTTGAAACATTGCCTTTGTCAGAAGCATCTCCTGCAGATCCCAACAACCAAATGAAAGAAAATTGACAATCTAGTTACAAAAATAAGATTGTTTATGGCCTTTTAGCACTATCCTCATAAAAAATGTAGCATCAGCAACACAGAGATTTTAATTCTGTAATGAAATTGACTGCCATTTTGGTGCTGAAAGCTATTCTGCAAAGAGTGAGCAGAGACTCGCTTTTTAGCAGCTCCAGACAGAAAACATCTATTTTCAGATGTGTTACAGAACCCTAATCCTCAGAGATAGGTTCTTTTCCACCAGTGAGACTTTTGACCTTGTTTCTCCCTACTTCTCTCACGAGATTGAAAATCAAATTGCCACCTCGCAACTTTCTGCATGAAATCCTTTTGCTGAGGGGAAGGTTGCAATGGGAAGAAGAATAAAGGGTATAACATGAGTGAGCTCTTGCAGTCTCCATTTAGAACCATAGAATCTACTCATCTTTTTAAATACCTCCAGTGTTGAGGTGACTTCCCTGGGCAGTCTGTTCCAACATTTTACAGTCCTTCCTCTGAAGAAGTTTTTCTTAATATCCAATCTAAGCCTCCCCTGGTGCAGCTTGAGAGCATTTCCTCTCGTCCTATTTCTTGTTACCTGGAAGAAGATCCTGATCTCCACCTTGCTATAACCTCCTCTCTGGTAGTTGTAGAAAGTGAGCAGGTTCCCCCTGAGCCTCCTTTTCTCCAGGCTAAACAACATCAGTACCCTCCTTACATTTCAGACCCTTCATCAGCTCTGTTGCCCTTCTCTGGACACACTCCAGCACCTCCATGCCTTTCCTGTAGCAAGGGACCCAAAACTGAACACAGGATTCTTCTGGCAAGCATGGCTGCTAGATATGGAAAAGGTAATTGCAAAACCCACCACTGTTTTTATAGGAGTTAAAAAAACTCCAACACCCAAACAGTAAATACGATAATAAAGTTCCATAACTCATAATTCACTTACTGTCTTGTCATGGAAGAAGTTAGAATGAAAAATAGTAAAAGCCAGACCATAGCATCCAATTATATCAAGTGTAAACACTGAATATAACCATGGCAGCAATGTACAATAGTTTTTGTTGACACAGATGTTACATCTTGAGAATTATGATCATACTCTGCTAAAAAAGATATAGCTGAAGTTTCAGGAGACTTTGTAAGTTAAACACCTGCAGTTAGCTATTAAGAAAAAGTTATTTAAAAAATAATAGGCTGCCTAATCAAAGGTTGTATCTTGTTCCATTATATTGATAAAGGTTCAATTTTCACTGCTGTCTTAGCTGTCAAAGTTTGCAGAGTATATAATTATTTTTTCACTGCATATTTTTATATCTGAGCAAGTTTTACAGAAAGAGCTGTTATTAATCAGATGGTAACAGGGTGTTACAAAAACAAGGGTTCAGAATTTACAGCTTTGCTATTGATACACTGCCATTTCAGTGAATAATCTAAGCTTTTCTATCTGTAACAACGAAACAGTTATGAACCTTTGCAGATATTAATCAGATTTTCATATGTAAAATTTTTACTTCTTTACTCTAAAAAGGCTATAGAATAGGATGATACCTTGCATTCAAAAATACCTAAGTCTGCTTATAATGAGATCATGAAGTTAGCACATTGTAAATCTTGTGATCCCCCCCATACGCTACATGAAAATCTTTCTTTTAAAAGATTTCAAATTGCTCAGCCTATACAACAGATACACTATATATGCATAAAACATTTTCCATAACAGAAACAGTCCCTTCATGATGCAAAACCAGCACAATGTTTCCCTATAATCTATGTTGAAAAGCAAAAGAAAAAAAAAACAGAAGGGCATGCAAGCACAATTAATTACTCTATTTTTTTTTTGTTTGGAAAGTGATGCAGAACAGATTTGCCTACGATGTAGTGCTTTCTTCCATAAACAAGCAATTATATCTGGTCAAAGCAAAGCTGTTTAAAATACTCCTGACTAGTTATAGGTAAAAGCTATAAAAAAAAGTAGTCTAAAATGGAAGGGGTCATTATCATGGAAAGGCCTTAAGACTCTTGATCATTTTAGTAATAGGCTGTAAAATCATCTTCCAGAGAACAAATATAGCATCAATTACTGAAATCGCTTGAACTAGAGTTGCTGAGTATCATTTGGTGTATTAGAAGTTAATCCAGGTTTATCCCTTCAGAACTGCTGAAGCTTCAGACAAAGCAAGTACTACAGTAGTGCCCACATTTATCTGTTTCAATACTGGAGTAAAACTCAAAAACTTTAAAGTTACATATTTGAATTAGGCTTGTATATTGTTATTAGAAAGCAGTGCTTTATTAATACCAGTTTCTAATATCACAGAATCACAGAATATGCCGAGTTGGAAGGGACCCACAAGGATCATTGAGTCCAGCTCCTGGCCCTGCACAGGACCATCCCCAAGAGTCACATCATGTGCCTGAGAGTATTGTCCAAATTCTTCTTGAACTCTGTCAGGCTTGGTGCTGTGATCACTTCCCTGGGGAGCCTCTTCCAGTGCCCTCTTCACCCACTGATTGAAGAACCTTTTTCTAATATCCAACCTAAACCTCTCATGACACACCTTCAGGCCATTCCCTTGGGTCCTGTCACTGGTCATCACAGAGAAGAGATCAGTGCCTGCCACTCCTCCTCACAAGGAAGTTGTAACTGCAATGAGGTCTCCCCTCAGTCTCCTCTTCTCCAGGCTGAATAGATCAAGTGCCCTCACCGCTCCTCATGTGGCTTCCCCTCAAGGCCCTTCACCATGCCAGTTTCATTATGGTGCACATATCTAATAGCTTTGTACTTTGCTATTTTCTTTCTGATAAAATCATGTTGCTTATCTATTGCCACCTCTCTATTACTTACTGGTATAAGAAATAAGAAGTATTCACAGGTACATTCAGTTTCACATTGAAAAAGATAAATTTTTTTCTCTTTCTGAGAACATTTTTTAAAAAGGGATGAGAAATCATGGTTAAAGAACAAAGTATCATCCTATTGCTCCCACACCCATTCATTTACAGTTCCTGGAGACAACGAGGAGTTCCTGCATCCTACTAAAACAACTTCCTTTTCTTTCTATTTTCAGATAATGTGACCTTCTAACAAGGCTTCTCAACCATAGTTTGTTTTGTTAATATTCACACTGAATTTTCCATTATGGTTCACTTGGTAACAGCTGATGCTGGGTATCTGCCTGGGACTTGAAATACTCCAGCCAGTAACCCTTGATGAGCTTCTCTGGAGCCCAAAAAACTTTACAGAAAAAAAGTGTTAAATTGCACTCAGCTGAGACCACAGATTTTTTTCATAGGGAAAATAATACCTACTACAGAAAAATCCCCAGAATCTTCAGAAAGCTTGTGCAGAGATGTATGCTGCTCCACCAAAGATCCTCAGTAACATCCCACCTTATCGGACGGGGTCATTAATGAGCAGGAAGACAGATCTTTGGTGCAAGATGTTCCTGTTAAGGATAGATTGAGATGAGACATTTAGGACACCACTGTAGCACATTGTAGCACAGTTCAAAATATTTATGGCTGGCTCACTTTAAACATGATGAGCTGAACCATTACATGGGAAAGATGATGTTCTGTCTGGTGCTGACAATGACTTTTTTCTGAGCATCAATGTTGCTGATGTGTGCTAGGAGAGAGGAGCTGAACACAGTGAAGGACTTTGGCTACCTGCAGGGAAGATGACAACCATGCATATAAATTGCATACAATACATAGAAAAGGGATGGAACAATTAAGTGCAGGTTTTGGGCAGGAATTTGTAAACTTCAATAGCAATATAACACATCCTGCTAGGAAAAGAGGGAGATCTGTTTATGTCCTAATTTACATATAGTGATAAAATTAGGATGGGGCAAGCTGATATATATTAGTCTTATAAATCAGTTAAAATATATAAGATAAATGGATTAAGAAAATGGGGTTGAAACAGGTCGAAATGAAATGCTTTCTGTCAATTATTTACCTGACAAATATCTCCAGTGTAATTTAATCATATGTAAATGACTTGCAATTTGGTAAAAGGGGAAAAAAAAAAAGCCAAAATGAAAGACTTATGAGCTCCAGGAGGACCAAAATTCAATAAACAGCTTTTACACTTAAAGAGGACAACAAAGGATACTGCAAATTTCTTCACATGCTTATCAATTGAAATTAACTTCATTTGCAATACAGCTCCAGTCAGATCTGCTACTTGAGCAAGAACAAGTACAGCTGCAAGAACTTGTAGCTGTTCCCAGTGCCTCATCAAATGGCTAAATGAAGTTAGAACAGTTTTAAAATGACAAATCAGGACACAAGACACATCATGTATGAAATTGAATTGAGGAATTCCAGGTTCTAAGAATTTTAACCCAGGGCCTTGTTTCCTTCGACAGGATTAGACAAAATTCAACTTTCATGCTGCATGGACCAAATGACTTATCTGCCTTGTAAAAGCTGATAGGTACCACCCAAAACTGAGATAAAGGAGGTTTCTCACTGCTACCTGAAAGGTGGAGGCAAAGAAACAAAACTCAAGTTCTAGATCATTCATGAGAGACATTGTTCTCTCAAATAAGCATCTCAGGCATTTTTTCTCTTATGAGCATTTCAAGTCACTTCAAACACTAGAAGTATTAGCATATAATTGGCTGGAAACTGCTTCACTAGCGCTTTTTGTACAAGCATCTGCTGTGATTAACAACTGGCTGAAATCTGGCTGACGTACACAAGTTTTTTGGTAAGTACCAGCATTCTGTCCCAAGCAAAGATCCAGTTAACACCACCACCATTTTCTAAAATTATCATGTTAGAGACTGCATGCATCTGTTTTTCCAGAATGCTGTTATAAAATAGCCATGAAACAGAACAAGTTAACAGTAAGTAACATTAGCTTAAGACAGCTAACGATTTCAGGATTTCAGGTTTTGGTTTTAGCACTTAGACCTAAGAGAGACTGTTAGCTAATAGGTTCCACAGGTTACCCATATCTGAAATAAAGATGTAATTAAAAATTATCTGACAGAAGGCACCCAGACCTTTCAGCACCATTGATAGTGCTCAATGTAGTTTTTAATAGGGATTAAGAATCTTATTTGAATTTCTACTCTGAATTTGCCTTGCTTCAGTATCCAATGTCTGTTATGTTTTCTTTAACCACACTAAAAAAGCCTTGCAGCATCCTCTATTCACTTTGGCAAGACTGTTTTTGTATTGTACACTCCTCAAATTTCTACTTGGTAAGTTGAAACACTACCCCCAGATCTTCTACCGTATATTCCTTGAAATGGATTTTTGTGACTCTTGTACTAATTCTTCAGTTCAGTGTTTTAAAACCTCATCCCCAGTGTCCACCCAGGAGCAGAGTGGTTTCACAATGGTTTCACAGGTGCTGCAGGACAAGGGGTAAAACCACCACAATACATTCTGTTTACATCCACTTGCTGCATTAGTTTTCTTTATCACAGAACTACATTAGGAGTTTTGTTCGGAGCAGTTCAAATTAGAGAGATTCAGCTTTGCCTTCATGAAATTTAAAATTGGTAGGTTTTTTAAGTTAGTTTCTGGAATACCAATGAAAATGTTGAGTAGTACCACTATGACACCAATATATTTGGGAAGTCTTGTAGAAAGCAACTCCATTTGATTTTCCAGCAGTGGTCTCCAAAACCATTTGTGAGGCTGCACTTGAGCATCTGGACACATGCTCCATTACAATGGCCCACTTGTACCATACTGCTCCAGGGAGCCAAAACTGAGACATTAAGAATGGTCTGAATGAAATAAAAGTGGGAATTATTTATGTGAAAGCATGAGCAGCAGCAGAGTTTGAAGGAACAGCACGGACTGATAACCAAGGATAAAACTAAGAGCAATTAAATGAGTAAACATTCAGGAATGTGCTGTTTACATCAAGACCAGGAGGCCTGACCTCTGATAAGGCCATGGCAGGATGACTTGTCAGCAGAAGACCTGAGGTCTGATAGCAGGAGGATGGCAGGAGGGTTCCAGCACAGCATGTACCACTCCCCTGCTTGTTACCCCAGCAGGAAGAAAAGACCATAAAGTTACTGAAATGAGGAAACACGAACAGATAGCAACCCTCCCTATGGTTTACGGGTGATGAGGTAAGCAAGGTTATGAAGGAACATCACATTATACTAGCTGAAGGATATAAATACCTGCGTGGCTCTGTGATTTAACCCTGGCTGGAAGCTCAGCCCCACACAGGCACTTCTTCATCCCCCTCCCAATTGGATGGGTCAGAGAATTGGAAGGGTAAAAGTGCAGTAACTTGTGGGTTGAGATAGTTTAACAAATAAACCAAAAAGCCAAACCAAATACTCTAGGAAAAAAAAAAAAAAAAAAAGCAAAGATAAAAATGCCCCAAACCAACAAAAGTGCTGCCAAAAGCCTAATTGCTCATCAGTGACAGATGCCCAGCCAGTCCCCAAGCAACTGCTGCCCTGGCCAACTTCCGTCCCCTTCAGTTTTCCTGCTGATCTCAATGCCATATGGTATGGGATAACCCTGTGGTCAGTTAGGGCCAGCTGTCCTGGCTGTGTCCTCTCCCAAATCCTTGTGCATCCCCAGCTTCCTCTCTGATGGGGTGGGGTGAGAGGCAGATAAGGCCTTGACTCTGTGTAAACCCTGCTCAGCAATAACAAAAAACATCCCCGAGTTATCAACATTGTTTTCAGCACAAATCCAAAGCACAGTCCCATACCAGCTACTATGAAGAAAATCTAACTCTAGCCCAACCAAAACCAGCACAATAAAAAGCTTTTGCACTGCAAAGGAAGAACCCCAGAGACACGGCACTTACTCAAGAGTCACCATTTCTTGTCTCCCATGGGGAACTCCAGGCTGCCTGGCATGGCTGCTTGGACATGAGCTTCTTAGTGCTCGTGAGCATGTGGGTGTGAAAATATGACTGAGTGAAATCTATGAGACAGTCAACACGAGTGACTGAGATTGGGTTTCTTTAAAGTAAATAGTGACTTCCCTTTCATTCTGGTCTTGAGTTGAATTTTGTCACATTAATTTCATACTGCACACAGTCAATGAATTACAAAAGAGTCTCTAATTTTATAGTCTCTGCAAAGGAGGAGTATGGTTGTTTGACCAGACCTATTTTCTATAAAAGCCTATTTTTGTTATTTGTTATTTGAATCTCATAATAAATCTCCCAGTGTGGTGTTTCACAACAGTACCATGGCAACAAGTGAATCATCAACCCCCACATGCTTTCTCTGATATTGGAATATGAACATTATTCTCAAATTTGTGTGCTCAGAGATCTCTTTTAGTAGAATGTCAGCAGACCAGCACCTTTCAGTCAACTCTCACTATGCCTCATTTCAGTTTTAGGCCTGCACATACTGAACACATGATAAAAACAAACTTCTTGTTGGATTATAAAAGAGCTATAAATATGTAATTATCTTCATGCAAAAATATGTCACTGTTTCTCAAGACAGAACATAACCACTTCTAACATGACTTCACATGTCACAATTTGACATCTGACCACCTGCCTAGCAGTGGAGCTAGGAGCTAGCAACTATTTCAGCAAAATGCATAATATCTTCATGTATGAAAGGTAGATTTTTCCAATCAACATCTGAAATTCCTTAGTGGTTTTCTGTACTTTAATTTCTATTTCCTCTTATCTGTATTCAAATATTTGATTTTTTTTAAGTGTCAGTATTTCATCACTATCTACGGCTTGTCAAAAAGCAAAAGCATTTCTTCTTTTGCTGTCATAACTTTGCATCCATACATTTCTTAAATTAACATGCTGATCAGATTTACTTATTTGTGGGGGGAATAAAATCTAAATTTTGGTTAAGGTTATCTCTGCCAGTTGTTAACAAGCATAGTCAAGTTTTGATCACTAGTTCCTAGACACGCACCAAAACACAGTATGGTAATTATTTCATTAAAAGAATCTGTGATCCAAACCAGCTGTGTATTGTTAGATACCAGGGTTTTCTATAAGTGTATTTTACTATTGGTTGTGAGTCATTTTCCCCTGCAGATGTGCAGGGCAAGTTAATCACCCAGTTCCGAGGACACAGTTTAACAACACAGCTCTTCATGAACACATTGCTGCTTTTTGCTTTATCAGCTGGTGCACTCCTTCATTTCTATTTCTGTTCCAATGGTTTGGAGTTATCAGTATCTCCAAACCAGATAACAAACCATTTTAGTTTAGGGTGTCACCTTCCCATTTATCTTTCTCAAGGAAGTGAAAAATAAAATACAGTCACATAACTTATCTAGGCACATTCACATAAAATTTTTTCAAGGCTTTAATGTGTATTATGTATGTATTTTCATAGTCTCTGAGCATACTGTGATGAGAAAATATTCAGCTGTTTCAAATTATGGATGCAGAACAAGGATCCAACATTGCAGATAATGAGAGAAAAAAGCTTTAAGCAATTTGAAAGAAAACAACCTCAACAGGCTGTTATTGATGAAAAGAAATTTTCTTCCTGTCACAGGCCTTTTAAAAGTCTCAATAGTTATGTTGACAATTCTTTCATATCATTAGACCAATTAAAAAGGTGTTGGTCCCCTTAGTGCCTTGTTATTGACTGCTATGGTTAATGTATCTACTAAACCTTCAGTTAATGAAACACAGCTCTGGATTTATCCCTCCCCAAACAATGGTCACAGAGGTCGGACAGTTACAGAATGACCAATATGACCTTGGGAACTTCTTATCTCTTCCATTTACAGTCCAAGGCACTGTAAAAAAAAAAAGATCACGTTACTTACCAGCTCTATCAGGAGGTTCACTTCTATCTTGGTAGTTGTGCTAATAATGTTGACTGGAAGAAAACAGTGCAGTCAATTTCTGTTCAGATTTCTTCCAGGCTTCAGAATCCTTTTTTTCAAACACTAAATGCCAACTCAAACTTACTTATTCAATGGCTACCAGCATTTTCTTATGTAGTCTGATAACTATTCTAGACCAGTAGACATCTTCTTTCCCTCATATGCTTGAAAAAAATCTGATGCCTCACTTTTATTTGAAAATTAAGTTTGTGTAAAGCTGCTCAAACCTTATACCAATTCTTAAAATATTAAATATAAATTAACTAATTTAAAGGACTATTTGTTTTGGAACATAAGTCTCAGCTATAATTCTGCCAATTTTGCTCACAATTTTCATGTTCCCCATCCTAAATTGTCACATCAAACATTCACATTTTTGGGAGTCTGATATCACAGTGACAAACATAAACAGATTACACAGCAGTAGCTGTAGCATCCCAAGAAGCTACACTTGCCATTCAGGTATCCAGTATCAATGAATCTTACAGGGCACAGACACACACATAAAAAACAGAGAAGCTCTAAGGATTCAGTGAAAGTTTATTTACCTAAAGCCCTTTGGCCTCCTCTTTTCTGTCTTTCCAGCTAGCTAATCTGTAATTCCACAATTCAGACAGTAAAAAAGAAACATGCAACTCGCAAAACTCTCAGTGCTTTTTCATCATTTACAACAAGCAGTCGAACAAGGTGTAGCATTCCCTAGGTACTTTATTAATATCAATCATATCTTGCTTTTGCAGAAAAATAACAACTGCAAGATTTGCATAGAGAGAAGAAATTCTAAAACTCCTTCTAAGCAGAAAATGTCAGGAAAAAAACCCCTAATATCTGCAACAGTTAACTTGAACAGAAAATACTGCCTAGCCACTAGAAATAATTTAAATTATTTGTGTCAAGACCAAAAGATATTTAGAGTCTAAACGGCTTTTAAATGACTCATTATACATTCAGTATAATACTTCAGAAAGGAAAAAGCCACCAACAAATATTTTAAAGGTGCTAAAATGGTCACTTTCACAAATATCCCTCTGTCCAAGAAGTCTGAGGATCCGCGCAGTTAAATAGAGTTTTTTCAGTCCACAAAAAACCCTAGAACAGGAGTCCTCTCAAACTTCACCAGATAGCCTTTGTGACAGACAATGTCTTCTATGTACTGAAGCCTTCTCACAAAGAAACCAAAGATATAAGAAACTGGGTATAAGAAAAAACGTTGCCTGACTTACTAGACTAGGTGTTTTTCTTAAGAGCCGGGTTCATCTAAATACACTGCTTTATTTGAAATAATTCAATTTAATTAAATATTATTTTAAAAATATTTATAACATTTTTGTTAGGTTTAATTTTCTGCTTACCAGGTTCAGCCTGAGACCTAATCGCAAAGACCCCCGAGAACATATTACAAGTTGCTGTTGTGTATGTAACTGTGGTAACAGAAAAGTAGAGCATGCTCAGCGCCTTGAAACAAGATTTTTGAAGCATCTTTACTTTCCTTAAAGCTCAAACTTTACTTCTTCTTCCCCACAGTACACGATATTCCGTGTCAGTACAGACTGTTATAGCTGAGTGTTGGGTCTCTGGTTTAGCCAGTGTCTGGTTGTATGTCTTCAGATCTGGAGCCGCTCTCTTCGCCTTGAGGTTCCCAAATAGTGCTCAGTAGGCATCTATCAGGCCCTGGCAGAGTGGTAAGTTAAGACATAGCCAGGGTATCCTTTTTTCAAATACTTGATCACTTTCTTCAAGATCCTGCACTTGTTCAGGGAAGTCCTAGACTGTCGGAGGTGACAACCATTGTAGGTGCCTGCCCATATTCTCCCACATGCCTTGCTACCCATACCACCTTGGGACATACCCTATGTGATGTTCCTGAATAGTGAATTAACCTTAGGAAAAGCTGGAAGCATTCTTGAAACATGCTAATAGGAATATTTTAGTTACCAAAGGATGCTCAAGATACTGAAGAGTTATTGCAAAAAGGGAGAAAACATCTACCCCACAGAAAAAGAAGGGGAAAGTGCCATTCTTTGTTTCATCCACCAACTGGTTCTTGGAGGAGAAAACAGAAAATGTGTAATTGTTCATTGTCTTCATGAGATGGTTCCCAAAGTACAGGGAAGGTAACAATGCAGGGCCCAAATACCAGATTAGGCTCAAGGCCAATGCTTTTATCATAGTTCTCCCAGGCAAAACACAACCAAACAACACACGCACAGCAAATGGAAGAAGTCAAATTCAGCCTTTAACAAGCTCTCTTTTTTGCAGAGCAAAAAAATAGGGAGTAAGGCAGTGATTAGATAAACCAATGCTGTCAACAAGTAAATCAACAGCACAGCCACCAACTGTTAAACAGGTAATAATTATCAGTTCCCTCTAACACACTGTGGTCAACCTCTTATATCAAACCCTTCAAGCCCAACACCTTTGGGTGCCAAAAGGACTACTGTGGTTTAACTTCACTCAGCTGCTCAGTCACTCCTCCACAGTGGGATAGTGGTCAGAATCAGAAGGGTAAAAATGAAAAAATCTGTAGATTAAAATAGTTTAATATGTAAAAAACCCAAAACAAAACCAAGAAAAAGAAATTATGCAAAAATCCCTCAGTTGCTCACCACCAGCTGACCAATGCCAGCTAGTCCTTGAGCAACTGTTGCTCTGGCAAACTTTCTCATAGTTTTTATTGCTGAGCATGACATGATACAGCATGGGATATCCCTGTGGTCAGTTGGGGTCAGCTGTCCCGGCTGTGTCCCCTCCCAACTCCTTGTGCATCCCAGCCCGCTCATTGGCGTGGCAATGTGAAAAGCAGAAAAGGCCTTGACTGTGTGCAAGTGCTGCTCAGCAATAGCTAAAATATCCCTGTGTTACCAATACAGTCTGCAGCACAAGTCCAAAACACAGCCCCATCCCAGCTACTGTGAAGAAAATCATTCTCTTCCAAAACTATCAGAGTCCAGGCCTTTATAAATAATTAACTCATATTGGATACTTAATTTGCATATTACAGAAGTAACAACAGAGAAGGGAAGCTGGTAGAGAAGGAATTATTCAGGAGGTAAAACCCCACAATTATAATCTTAGTATATCTAAAACCAAAACAGTAGAGGGTGTGTGCATATAAATGCATCACATTAGATTAAGTCTACAGACATTTTGTTTATAGAGTTGAACATGTGTTAATCATTAATACAACCCTAAGTAAATCTACAGCAATATTTTGTCGACTACAGTTCACTGTTTTCATAGGCCGGCTTTCAGCAAGTAAGTAGAACAGTTATACCTATATTTAGATGTATCTATACATACGCATAGATACATATTCAATTCTGAATACATACTACATTTATAGGTTTGTTAGCAGACAAAACTCCACCAATTTGCGGTCTTAGTTCAAAAAGTGTTGCACAACTGTTGGAAATTGTCAGTTCTGCTCCCAGGGCAAAGTGGAAAAAGTTAGAAAAAGAGAGGTATTTGGAAAGAAGCCATCATGATGTACACAATTTCTATTAATACATGAATACAGAAATCTTCTTGAATGGCAAAACAACTTTACAGGATATATGCTCCTAATGATGAATTACCTTTTGAGGTAGGTGTTCCTACACCGATTTCCACAAATGAACAAAAGTGTGAAGCATATAGGCAGAGGGGAAGAAAGCGGTCTGCCTCTTAACACAGCATTATAGTTTCACTGTCTAGAAGTGTTTATCTCTGATTTTTTCCTTTTTAAGGAAAGAATTTTATACAAACAAAATTTTTTTCAGAAACATAATTGGTAAAAAGCAGTTACCCAGCATTTCCCTGCCAGGATGAGCTGTTTAGGAAAAACCTTTGATGAGTAATGGCAACATATGTGATTCATGCTACACTACAGAAAATGACAGGAACCTATGTCTAAGGAATAGATGATTTCTACTGTTATGTGATGAAAAGTTTTGAAGACTTCCTAATATTAACTGTTTTGGTGAATAACAACTTGTAGTTATGGTAAAATTCTACTTGTGTCAAATGTGATGGACTCAAACTGATGTCTCAACTAATAACCTAAATTCTCTTTATTGACAAAGAATATGAAGTAAACCCTAGAAGTGTCTGCACCTCATCTCACACTCAAGTTGCAAAAGCCATTTTTTTTAATCAAGATTTCATATTTCACAAATGTCAGGCATAAATCTAAATTAAAAACCAGAGCACACAGTGAGAAAAGTAACTACCTTTTCCCTTTAATATAGATGTAATACAGAATGTTTAATACAGCAGAACAGTGCTTCCAGTTAAATAAAATTAAAAACCTTTATTTCCCCCAATATAAAATTACTAAATTAATGTCTTAAAAGACTAAGAATATGGAAAAAGCTTTAAATAATACCACCATTACCACAGTAACCATGATTACCAATTACATACTCCATTGCTTTGGCAAAAAGGTTTTTTTCTTTTAATAACTGCATATAACCTAACATAGCAAGACTGTATACATCTTTATATTGCACTTATTTATATACCAGGAATAAATGAACTGTAAAGTCTGCATATACTTAGAATGAGCAGATTTCCAAATAAACTGAAAACAGAATGGTAAGGGCTGGTTATGAATATTAAAAAATGATTAGAACATGTAATACATTTATGTACAGGACTGTATGGACTGTATAACAAACAATATGTACATAACAATTTACTACTATTGATACTGTAGTATAATTCAGTGTTCATTAATACAGACCTTTGGTTGTATTTAGTTGTTTAGTAAGACTTAAGCTCACATACCTCCAAAATGCAACAAGGTATAAAATTAAAGCACAACAATTTGCCAAATGGTACAAAACTACTATTGTCAGTTCCATTAACCCCAAAAACTAGGTCTCTGTCAAGCCCCAAATAGTTCTTGTATTAGGAATCTCTATGTGCCATACACAAAAAGAACACCTGAATGTACATATCTGCAAAATTACATCCCACACACTTTTTGTAATGTGCAATTCATTTTAATAATACTTTCTAATGAACAACAGAAGCTAGCTTCAACTTTATAATTTTCCAACACGCACTTCTGCAATGACATTGTGAACACTTCTAAATTTACCAGCAACATTAAAAATATATGTGCACCTCCCTTATTCTAAAAGACTATTACCAGTAACTGCTATTGCTAAGTGTGCTCAAACATTCATATGAATTATGCAGCTTGCACGTGCCCAACATTTAGCTTCAAGATCATCCTGAGTTTGCACACAATGAAGCCAATCCACAAATTTCGAAGAAACGAACATACTTCCTTTACAAAACAGTCATGCAACTGAAGAAGAACTGGGCATCCCATGAACTGTGTGCTTGTTGGAGTTCCACTTATGGCGTTGAAAATGTGTAGTGAGTTAGGCATGACACTGGCCTTTTCTTCAACCGGAGTAATCTTAAAATAAAAAACACGTATTTACAAAATTGTTACAAAATGAGACAAGCATTTATAAGACAGCTGATCAATTTCATGATGTGCTGCTTATCAACTCAACCTCCCAGTACTTTCTCAATTGCACAGAGCTTCTTAAGGCTGGTTACTCTATTCAGCCATCCTCTCCTAGGCAGGGGCAGTAGTTATTTCTCTAATATCAGTTCTCCTAATTTAGATATTACATTGTCCTCTGTAGAGGATGCTTAGATAGTTTCTCTCATTCCTCCTTTTAACTTTCAAAAGGAGATTCACAGTGACAACAAGCTCACTTTCTGCTCTTCTTTGGTTTTCCTTTCTTAACCTTAGAAGTATGATTTGAGCATTTCTTTCTTACAAAAAGCTATTGAAGCACCAGAAAGACTTCATGCTTACCAGCTATAAACAAATTGATACTACGATAAGAAATATTGTAAAAAAAAAAAAGGAATTATTAGGACAACTAAGAGAACAGAAGTAGAGAAAACTAATTACCATCCCATCTGACCATATTGGCAAGCAGCAGAGGAGAAAAAAAAAGAAAAATCTGTTAAGATTCTTTACCTATATTTTATAACAGAATTTGCAGTTGTTAAAAACCCAGTGTTGCAATACAGCTACTGGTTTATCAATGACATTAGAACAAACCCTGTGTAAAGCTATTTTCCCAGATCAGCAACAGGTAGGCACATAAAGGTGGACATCTTTCAAGGTTTCAATGAAAGAACCTGATGTTTCTAAGCTTCAGGGGAAGTTTTTGAATTAGCTACTTCAGGGGAGTCTAATTTAAGAAAAACAAACACAAAACTCAACAAACCCCAACCATCAAACCCCATTGTCTGTTTTAATTATTACAACTAAGACATCTGTATAAAAAGAACACAGTGGTAGGCTAATAGTATATACTGCAGTCAGTGATGTACTTGATATTGTGCTCACCCTATATATATATCAGCTGTTTTTCTAAAAGTAAACAAAGAGAAGAAGGGGCAATGTGATTTACTCCTGAAATTTCAGGCATTACATGCTTTTTCTTATCATCAATCTTCGGAAATTTATACACTTTAGCACTTTTAAAACATCCAAATCTAGCACTGAGTTCAAAGTATTTTTTCTTGTATACAAATGTCATATTCTTTACTTTTTCCTACGCCAGGAGGAATGCTAATCTTGCCTTTATCATCAAATTATTTGACCAAAACACTTGCCTCTCTCTTCAAAGGGGTATTCTGTATAGCTGTCTAATTCTCTCAAGTACTTTGTTCATCTTAATCAGATTCCAATCAGTTATCCTCCTTTCTAGAACCCTCTCTGCGTTCTGCTTTTCAATTAATCACATTGAATATAGTCCAACTGTCCCATTATTGTCAGCTAAGCAATCTCTTTTTCTGTTCCATGGATCTTTCAAAACTGTTTTCTTCTACATGCATATGTGAAAGATACTGGTTTTTATTAAAAAAGAACCCCAACCACGAATTCTGGAAAAAATGGTTATCACTTCCTATAAACTTTGTTTCACAATATTTTCTATCATTGGTGGTTAAAATGAGTTAGTTTTGTCAAAGCTCTTCTCTGTGATAGGATATCAAAATAAGAGAATGAAATAAAGCCTATGTGCTTGCCATATTCATGTGCTTCACCATAATGATATCATATCACAGAGCCACTCATAGCACAGTACCTGAGGAAACCATGTCAGGAAATAAAGAGAGCAAGAAAGCATGTGAAGTGAACTTTAGACAAGCGACATATTTCTGAACAGAAACATATTGCCATAGAAGTTTGGCACACTGTCTAAGCAAGGGTAGAATAAAGGCAAAACTCTCTTAGATAATCCTGCAGATAAGCTGTTATTCCATGAAGTTGACTAGATTTTTGAGCAAGTATTTCTCAGATAATAATAGAGTAATTTAGAGATGTCAAAAAATAGTAAATGGATAAAATCATGGTACACCTAAATGACGCAATCCTGAAAAAAAAAAAAAGCTGGAATATTACCAGCGTGTTTAAATGTCAGATAGACTGAATGTCTCAGGTAGGTCTTAAGTTTGACTTTTCCTGTACAGTTTGATTTCTGAGTAAAGCCTACAGTTTTTCTGTACAGACAAAGAAACTGAGAGCTCCTACTTCTATCACCTGACTGTGCGACTAGGATGCATTGGTTCTTAGACTAAGAAAAGTTTCTATTATGGTCATACATCTAAGGAAGTCTCATAGATTTGTGTTTGAAAGGTAAAATATTATCAGAAAAACACAGTTACTTCTTGTGAGGCAGAAATGGAGGTCTTGAGGGTTAAGAACTATTCTATGGCTCTGGGAAAGGTTATACAAGTAACAGTGGATGTAAGACAAGGAACCTTAAGTGCTGAATATGATGAATAAAAACGTCAAGAAGGCAGGGATCAAGCATGAAACTTCAGCCCTTCCTGTCCTCCTGGAAGTAATATCTTCGCCTTTGAAGTCAGGAGACATTTCTACTACAGAACCCAGATGCAAGGTCCTATGTTTCACTACACAAGAGTTCTGGTTCTCCTTCTCCATATCTTTAGCTTGTCAGGAGTGGGCTTCCTCAAGAAAATGTATTGAAATACCTCTTGAAAGATGTAACTGTTGCAAAAGTAAATGTTTATATCTCCAAAATCTAATGAAAAAGGGGCTAAGCTTTCAGAACAAATCCCCCTACAGATACCAGGAAGTACAGAATAAAATTAGCTTTTTGAGTCACCAAATAGAGACCTCTGCAACCACACATATTAATTAAGTAAATTTGGTTATCTTTACTGCAGTCTTCCTTGCCCTACAAAAAACCAGGCTGGTGCCAAAAAAATTCACAAACACAAAAAAATTAAGGTCCACAATTTCATGACATGCTTATTCTCAGATAGAAAGCAAAAAAAAAAAGAAACAATCCTTTGTATAAAGCACTACATACATTTCTCCTACTGCTTTCACATTATAGTTACATTCTGAATGATGGTAGTATAACTTAATTTCAGCACATACTTGTTCATGCATTATTTCAGAAAGCTCTTTTGCCATTTCTCTGTAGTTGGCCTTCATTTCTTCTTGATATCTCCAACGGTCTTCCTTATAAGCGTTCATTTACACCCAGAGCATGGCACAGGCTTCAACAAATGCCTGATTTAGAGAAAATAAAGAAGTTTTCAATCACAAATCCAAAATATCGATTTTAAATGTCGTTCAAAGTATGTTTTAATGCAATCAGAACACTATAAAAGTTAAAAGTTTAAAAAAATTCTTATGGTTGAGTTCTAGAAGAAAAGAACTTTTTCTTCCCTTTCCCACCTCCAAAAAAGGCAAACCTACCACACCATACCTAAAACTTCCTTTAGTAGCTTTACTTTATGGTCTGGATATCTTTTGGGTTTGTGTCATCTAAGAAAGCATCTGCATATGCTAATGGGACAGCATTAACCTAAAAAGAACAGAATTAAAAAATACTCAGTTATCTGACATTGTCTTAGCAATAACAGGTACTGCAGATGTCTATCAGATTTTATTTTCTTATGAGAACACACTGATTTCAAAAAAGCTGCAAGAAAACTGCTAGAGCTGAAACATAAGAGCAGAAGTGGTCTCTCCAGTAATCTGTATTAACCTGTCCTGGCACAAAGAAACCACTTCAGTGATGTAGCAAAGTAACTGCAGATAGTGCCCATCTGTCACCTTTGCTTATGAAATTAGGGTGTGAAAATGAGCTAAATCTAATACTCTTTGGTCTGCTTATCTATTAAAAACAGTTTTCCAAGTTGAAAATTCTGCAGTAATTCATAGATGTTTAATTGCACTCTTATGGCAGCTACATGAAAAGTGGATTCAGTGAGTTCTGACTCATCCCTATTATTCCTTTATATTAACAGTAAGAGCCCCTCCCTTCTCACCCCAAACACTAGCCTGACAACTTGCTGATTCTGAAACCTTGGCTTGGTTTTTTTTCTCTTTTCTGTTCAACATGAAAACTGTTCATTGCAGATGACTGTGCTTACAATTCCTTTGTTTTGAATCAGTTAAAAATAGTAGAGCGGCACTTTTGTCACTTCATTTTGAAGATCCTTACCATATTGATTTGTACATGTTAAAACTGTTGTTTTAAAAACGTTTTTTAAAAAACATTTTAAAACTACTGCTTTTAAAACCATGTACCCTATTCTGGGGAGTCTGATGATTTCTTTATATGTTCAGTTCTTGCTTGCCTTAGGCAAAAAGAAATGTTGCACAGTGAGATTTTCTGCAACTAACTTCTTCCTATATTTTGTCACTCTCTATCTCGATAGGGATCTTAACAAAATATGTTGGACCTACTGTGGGCAGACCTACAGCAAGGCCAAATATGTTCATTCATCCTATTCATCCACTATTTTGTTGTAGTTTCAGCTTTACACCAAAACCTGGTGGGGCTCAGACTGCAACAGATTCCAGAGATGACTCTTAATTCTGTCATGTAACTGTCTATGGTCAGTGTTTATATGACACACTTTTAGTGTTTTTCCTATTCAGGAAATAACTGCAAACAATGAGAATATTTCTAATTCAGGATGTTCTGGAACATACAGAATAGCAACTAATTACAAAATGCTACCTATATAATTTTTCAGGGACAGAAGCAAATGAAACAGCTGCATGGCAAAGGTCTTACCTGAACACTGACACTTCCCTGTAGCTTCAGCTGCAATTTGATCATATCTACTTCAGTTGAAGAGCAAAGCTGTCTGAGTTCTGCAACTTTTTTACTCATTTCATCAATGGCTACTTCAATTGGGTTTAGATCAGTATGGTGCTGGTACATTACTGGAATGCGCTTTTTCACATATGGGAAACAATGTATAGCTATGGACGGAAACAAGTTTACTATAGTTAGGAAAATGTTTTTGAATAAGGTGAGTTTTGAGACAATCTTATGCTAAAATCTCATTTTGATGTAATTAGTTGCCCAATTTAATAACTTATTATTATAATAACATATATTATAACTTACATAATTAGAAATAGTAATGTACAGGGAAAAAAACACTGAAAATGTAATTACATTTATTACAGCAAAGATGGATCATTGTCATTACTACTACAAACAACCACAAAGAAATAAACCATTGGAACTTAATTCATATGAGAACTGTAAAAAGAATTGCTTATCATTCACATATCTCAAGAAGAGAAGAATCAAAAATAGCAAAGCTGTATTTTCTATTTCCTCACAAGTACTGGCCATGGACAGCTAATGTTATAAAGTCACTTATTTGTTTTTACAACTATATTAATATAGAAACACACTTAACAGTGACAAAACACAAAACAGTCTTTTTCTAAGAGCAGGAAAACTAGACTCCAGATTCACAATTCTTGAAACTTAAAGAAAAAAAAGATAATAATTTTGAGGATTCTCTATTGCAGAAACCAATCTGAAAAACCTAGTTATGGTTAAAAATATAAAAAGGATTTTAGCTGATAGCTATAAAGGACTTCATTAAGTGAAATGGAAAAACCTATACAGAACAGAATTAGACCATTTGATGCATTTAATGCTTCCATCAAAGCATTCCATTCAATCAGTACCTGTCAAAATAGTCCGTCGCTTACACTGCTCTTCTACTCCTCCTTGTCTTTTACCAGCTTGAGTAAAAGGCATCTCAAACATAAAGCGACGAATGTTATGAGTCCTTTCAAAATGTTTTTCTTTCTTGCAACTCTTTTCTTCAAAGTATGGAATTACATGCGTAACTTGAATATATGCATATTTCGAATCTAAATCTTTAGGATTTACCTTAAAAACAGGACAAAAAAAATCAAATAGCTACATTGTGAATAAAGGGGATTCAATAGTAGTTACACAACTTTCAGAAACTAAATTTGGTCTCTTAACCTTTAAATGATTGAAAATACAGGAAATCTTCATGCCTTCACAGGGGTTTCCTGCTTTCAGCTTTCAACTATTAGGAAGACAAGGCAACTAGATGCATTACAACACATTGAGGATTTTTTTGTTGGTTTTGGTTTGTTTATTTTTTGGGGTTTTTTTAAATCACTCATTATCATTAAACCTAGTCCTTGTATTAAGTTCTCCTCTCCTTTTAAAGTTCCAATACTGAAATGCCCACCAATGCTGCACTCAGGCCAAGAGGCACGGAAAGTTTTGATCTTACGGATAGAATAAAGAAACAAAAGAGCCAGGAAATTATAATAAGAGAAAATAAAGTCTGAGGTTGAGGCAGAAATCACCATAAAGTCCAAGGCCGAGCTGCAAAAAGGGAAAAATTTCCAAAGAATGACTGTGCACAAATGGGCAAGAAATATAGCTGAAGTTAGCACAGAATATGATCATAATCCAAACTTGTTCTAATATACAATTATTGTTTTGAGAGGTAACACTACAGAAATTAAGCTTTTTGGTTGTTCTAAAAGGCAAGCTTATTAGGAGATAATATTTCTGTCATGCCTTTCAAATAGCAGTTTTTAGACACGTATGCTTGTGTGTCAATGACTAAGAGGCAGTGATCCCACAGTATTTCAAGTGAATTAGTGAAAGTAATATATTAGAATTTTTTAGAGAGAATAAAGATCATACTTTTCCAGAATCCTGAATCATTTTGACATTTTCAGATCCAAATTTGTCGGAGTAGAGTTTTTGGAGTCTTTGAGAAATTTCTGAAAGAGGTGTGAGTTTAGGCTCTTTATAGATATATTCCTTTCCATCTTCATCCTCAAAGAAACCCTGTAAAAAATGAAGTAATCAAAATCTTGGGGAAAAACACTTAGGGCAACGATTGAGGTGGACATAATGTGTGTGGTTCAAAGGAAATATAAACATATAACATCAGTATTCAAGCACATGTAAATAAAGAGAAATTAAAATCTAAGTAAAAATTTTTCTTAAGAGAACAAAAAAAACAACAGAAAAATGTAAGTCTCTGCTACAACATGAGTGAAAGTAATGGAAACACAGAATTTAATTTTTTTAAAGTTTGTTGCAATCTTATGGTGTGCCAAGCCTTGAGATAAGTTCCTTCACTTTATTTAAAGTGAACTTGCAGCACTGTTTCACTCACCAAAACAGAAATCTTGCCCAACAGCACTATCTGATTCATAAGTGAGTATTTTGGCAACAGTTTACATAAAAAAAATTTTCCTTGTGTAGTAACAAAAAATTAATTCCAAAAAAAAATTTAATTACGCAAATATCTTAATTTTATGTTGTACTATATTGGTATATACTTCTTTATTTTATTACATAAGGTTTTAAACCTGTAACTAAATGCACAATAGAGTACATGGAAAGTGAAACAGGTCATTGGTTTAAAACAACAAGCCATGTCTGAGTTCATGTTTGAAACCAGAAAATAAATATTTTTGTCATAAGCGAAACAGACAAAATAGAAAAGCACAACATATCATGTATAAACACAGGCTAGATTGACAAAAATACCCACACCAAACTAAGGTGAAATGCAGTAGTTTTTACTGCATTGCTTGCTTTGTAAGCGGTTACTGTAATTACCTCAACATCTGTTTCACTGTCTGTAAACTGGTATTGCTATAAAGTTATAAAAGACAACAGAATACATGTGAAGTTATACTGCTCAGAGTATTTTACAATTCTCCATGCTCAGCTGAACAACTAAGCAACTGGGCTACGCACGTAGAAAGTGTATTATTTGATACTGCGTGATACCATACAGATACAGAGGCATTCTAGACATATATTAGAGGACACGAAGCTGTCCAATACACAGCCAGAACTTTGGTTTGAAGCATGCAATATTGATGCATAGAAAAGAGTGATCTGCTCTCTAAATGGAACTTAATGTTATTTTTGAATTGCAATGGCTATTAATGCATACCAATCTAAGAAGCAGCCTTGCAAACCACACTGTAGCACTACAGACATTAAATCAATACATTGCTAAGAACTGACATTATAGAAAACTTACCGCTGCCTTAAGGTAGTAAATAAAAGAAGAGAAAGGAAAAAAGGCAAAAAATTTACTGAGGAAAATAATAAGAATTTTATCGGAATTGATACATGTTTTAAATAAATTACCGATGGCGTTCAAGTATTTCCTACAGAACACACTTCTTGTGCTTTTTATGTCATGGTATCAATACAGAAGATGAAACAGCATACCTTGTAAAATAAATTCAGGTTTTTCTTACTGTACAGAGCAGACAAATGAAAGTAAGTTATACTCACTTGTCCAAAGAATGCTACCCTGAAATAAGTTCCCAGCAGTCTCTTGCCTGTATGCATAACTTCTGTAACTTTACTGTATGCTCGATGAAGAGTGTCATATAAATGAGCAAGCCTCTAAAAACAAAACAACAACACGGTAAAAGAATAAAGAAGAACTTTGCTACCTTAAAACAACAATAAATAATGTCCTTGTAGTTAGTAACAACTAAAACCATTGTTTTAATGAACGGCAGTAATAGGTTTAGCACTTGTATTAAAATGACAATATGCAAGATTAACTTTTAATTATTTATACTTAAAGAAAAACATTTTTAATTATTAAAAAGAAAACAAAAATTTCAACACATTTAAATTTCAGTTACAATTTTAATACTCTTGTTCTGTGATGTCCAATGCATCGTGCAGTTATGACTAGAAATTCAGGGTTTTTTTCTTCCATAGATATTACTTATGATGAATTTAGTACCTCAAATCTCTCCGTTTTTCATAAATGGGAATTATAAGTTTAATATATCAGCAATGAGTTCATAGCGTTCTGCCTTCCAGAGTCCATCAGCACACTGCTCCAACAATTCCATCAGCACATCCTATATTTGGATACACATTTGAAAATGTAAACCAATTCAGTACTCATGAGAAGCACAGCAAATAATTATATCAAAGTTATTCCCAGCAAAAAGGGAGATCTTGCCTCACAATAATTATCTACACATAGTGATTTAAATTATTTTGGCCATCAAAAGTTGCAAAGGAAACAAAACAAGACAGAAGGGTTTGAGTGTACATACGTAATCTTTATATTTATCACAAACAGCATTTTTCATTTAGATACTCTTTAGACCTTCTTGTACCATTCTTACATCACAGAGGTGAAGCCAGAAGCTGGAAGTAACTCCTTTTGTCCTTAGAAAGGATCTAATGCTACTCTATTCCATTGCCTCCCTTTGGCAGAGAACTAAGACAGCATAAAGACATCACTATGAAAAGTCAAGTTTAATACTGAAAGCATAAATTAGACTGAAAAAATGCTACCCTTATCTGTGTGCTGCAACAGAGCTTAAAACATCCCCTGCTTTCCCCCAGTGATTAAGGGGGGCACACAGACTCCCCAGTATCTCCATCCTCAGCAACCAAGTGGTGGGAACTGAAAGACCAGTGTCACTGCTGGACCACAAGGGATGTCCATACTGTTTTATGACATGAGCCTTAACTCAGACACCAGAGGGCACCCAAGTGTAGCAAAGCAGTAAAATTTGTTTTCACATAAAGAGCAAAAGCTTCAAGTGGGAGAGCTCATAGAAGGGAGAAAAAGAACAACGTTTCTGAGCCACCTGTTTCAAAGCTTATCCATTCTCATGGGAAGAGTTTTATTCCATATATCCAAGCAGTTTCCCTCGTAACCTGTGAGAACAGCCTCTTGCTTTTTAATGGAACAGCCTGATTCTTCTACTAACCACCTTAGGAGGTGGATTTTTTCCAGTTTGTTGATACCTTTCTTGACTTTTGGGGGTCAGCGCTAGACACAAGATTACTGAGCAAAAGGGAAAACCCCCACTTCCCTCCACTTCTTGACTCAATCCTCTAATACAATGCAGCACAGCAGGGAGTTGGCCTTTGTTTCCACAAAGCCACACCAATGATTCCCATTTAACCCCTTGTCCACTAGAACTTCCAGGTCTTTCTGCAGAGCTGCTGCTCAGCCCATATTGATTTTTTGCCTTTTTTTTTTTCTGCAGGTGCAAGGCTTTGCACTTGTTTTTGTACAAGTTTGAGAGGATACTGCATTCCTGTGAGGCTCTTTCTTTTACCCATCTGCAAGTTAGAATAAAGCTTCTCATGGAATGTCATAGGTAAACAACTGCTTAACAAAACAAACGCAGTAGCTTTGTTAAAACAAACAAACAAACAAAACCCACACAACCCCCAAAATGAAATTTGGGTTTTTTCAACTGGCTAGCTTAGGAAATGAGTCAGGTCAATCCTGACCTGAGAGAAAATTATTTTAAAATGATAAATAAATTGAGAATTCTAAAATTTTAAACTTTTTAAATGAGAAACCACCTAAAGTTTAAGACAAATGTCTCTTAATTAGGAAGATTTTATATAAACTGGAGAATATGAAAGATGTTTTGTCCCTTTTAGAAACAAGAAGGGATTCTCCTGATCCCACAATACCAGTAATTACTCTTTTGGAGACTTAAGTAACTAGCAAACAGGGAAATCTCAAGTTTTAAAAAAGAAATTCCATATGCCTTGTTACCACATACAGGAAGAATTCCCATCAGAGCATTATTTTGCTCAGTAGTAGTGAAATACAGCTTGAAAGATATGTTTCCACTTTCTGACTTCTGTAACCAATTGATCTGTCATATTATTTTCTTTCTTAGACAAATACAGTTCTGCTTACCTATGAACATAAATGAGTATGTTCCTATTCCTTAAGCAACTAGACTATCTGTTTTGAAGTACTTCTGTAAAATACTTACAATCATAATTTATCCTTGATTTTTAGTCTACTAAACCTAAACAGTTCTTCCTGATTATTACTCTTTATTACTATTATTACTTCTTCCCTCTTATTACTCTTCCCACATTTCAAATAACTTTTAGAAGTTATCTGAAAAACAGTAAGTCTTTTCAATATTTAATCAGTTAGATTACTACATGGTTAAGTTTAGAAAGGGTTGCATGCAGGGAGAAATGAAATCTGGCTTGGTTTGATACGTCTGCAAGCTATACAGGCTTATAATTTCAATCTTGGCTTAATTCCGTTCCAAGGAAATACTGAGAGATGGAAATAAATTTGTGTAGGGTTCAATGACCCAGAAAAAGCAGTATATTGTTTTTGCAGGGACTGACTAATGAGAAAAAGAATAAAGTCACTCCAACTTAAAAAAAAGTACAAAAGAATTTAACTCTGACAAATGGTTTGGCAGGGAAACACTAACAAGAATTTCAAACAAAACTTTCCATCAGCAGTACTCACAAGAATTCCTGCTCTTTGTTAACTTAGAACAGCTTGCATTTTCCTTTGAGTAACATGCTAAATTCCACGCTGGATCAGGAGAATCAGTGATTTAAAAAAATAGCACATAAATTAAAAAAAAAAACAAACCACAAAACAATCTGCTATTGGTTATCGCTGGAAAGAAAAAAGCACTACATTTCCCATTTCAAGTAATCAAAACTCCTGCCTTCCCAGAAGAAGGCAAGTCAACAATTTCTGTGGCTGTTAAGCCACAGTACCAGAACTTAGGGCTAAAACACTGGTACCCTAGGCCTAAATCCAGGCTTAAACCACTGGGTCTTTTATTTGTTCCTTCTAAATCTGTTAGTACAGCCACAGTTTGCACAGCCAAATAATTTTGTCATATGGCTTCACCACACACTAACTAAAACACAAAAGAAAATATTTTTATTGTACAATTATGTTTACACACCAGAGATTTTTCCAACACAGCTACTGCAAGTAGTGGGCCATCCCTCTCTTCCCCAAGTATACCAGCAAATACATAGCGTAGACGTAGCTCTTCATGAGCAAGATTATTTAAAATAATTTTATATAGGTTTCTTACTAGTAAAATTTTCTAGCACAGATAGATCAGCAAAGACACAAGGCCAGAAAAAACACAAGTCTGGTGTCAGGAAAACCACTTCCATTGTTATGGCATATTTGCTTAGGGAAACTGTAAGCAGCAAAAACAGTGAATACATTTTCATGATTGTTGGTGCAGTAACACTCTAAATCAAAGTCAGTTTTAAAAAACAATAGATCTTGCTAACTCTAATAAATAAGCCACATTAGTGTTCATCCAGTCAAATAGCATAAAACCCCATTTTGTTTACTTTTTTCCCAGAAGTGGTATTGAGTTGATGTACTAGCGTTTTATTTAAAATATGTGTATAAATTCTCTGAAGCTGGCACAGCTCATAGATATTTTTTATTTCAGTTTTAGGATAAATGTAGTGGCTAAGAAAACAATTATTATACCCTTCATATTAGTCAGTCTCCAGACTGAAACACAAAATTTACGAAAATGCCCAGCACTTTCACGTGCATCAATTCTAACACTTTTATGTTTACTTACTTCATTGAAGTGAACATCTTGCATTCCAACATCCTCCATCATCGAAGCCTCTTCATCTATATTTGGTGTGATTACTCTGAAAGCAGTACAACCTTGCCTAAACATCCCTGGCATTAAAAAAGAAATATAGAAAAATTTACTTTTCTTCAGCAGGATGACATTGGGCCATTTTGTGATTCTTGATAAGGCAGAAACCATGTTTAAATATACCTACCAAAACAAACAAACAAATAAACAGATCAGTCTCCCACTGCATGATTCAAATACAAGACCTCACATCACTCCGTATGTATAAATGGTTTTAAGAAACCAGTAATGTTAATATGTGGACTCTTACCTACCAAAATAAGTAGTTCGAATCTTCCTACTTTTTCTTAAACTTCTGACTAATCTACTCCACCCTGAGTCTAAGGTACTCACAGCAACTTTTACAGTATTTAATTAAACTACTGTGAAGTCATGCTTGAACTGTGTACAGGAACAGGCCCTGGCATATCAGTTTTTCCAGTCTTAATGCTATGAATGGACTGATGTTAACTTTACAAAATGATAAAAGCATGGCAAACCAGATTATTCATATACAGACAAGCAGGAAAAAAACCTAACAAAACAGCAATCTAACTTCCTTTAGTGAAGAAAAATAGTTAGCAAAAATGGAGTATAGAACGTTCCAACATGAAACCTATCTCTTTTACCCATGCTGTTTAGCTCTTTTTTCATTACATCAGATTGTTGAATTAAGAAACCAGGATTTTTGACCAAAAACTATTAATTAAAGCCTCAAGAACAATCACTAAATAGTATGGAAGCACAAGGATTTGCACATATTTATTTCACAGCTCCTTCCTACAAAGATTCATTCTGTTCAGGTAGGAGTCTGACCAGAAGTTTTATTGAATGATTGTGTCATATGTATGGGGTTTTTTGGCTCCTGGAAAAACCACAGGTAGAAGTTGTGAATGTGAATTTGCCTACAAAACCAAAACACTAGTTCAACATCATAATCAGTCTTAACAGATTCCTGGATTTTTCTCCTAAAGATGTATTTTTCTTAATAAAATCCATATAAGCTTTTATTTTCTCAAATCCTTGACTGAGAACCCTTCTGTTCCTATGGATGAAGAACAATTTTCTACCCTATCTCAAGGGTCATCTGAACCCACTTTTACAGAGAGCTGCTAGCACAGAGTACCAAGACAGGTGAAGTATTCTGAGCATTCTTATCACTGATTAAACACCTGAAAATCTGTACAAATTTATTTTGACTTCTCTTGCAATGCCACGTTTCCCTATAGGCAGTGAGAGACTGCTTGTTGAACAAGAATATTCATGGCTAAGTTTGCTTTAGAGAGGATCTGAATTCAGCAATTAGCAGCTCTGGTGTAAAATTAAAATTTTTACATTTCTAAAAATTTTACTTCACCTTCATCTGTAATGCTGCCCCTTAGAAATGCAAGTATACTCTTAAAGATGTGATTAAGCTACCTAGGTAGGTCAGAATTTTTTCCTTGGTGAAAAATGAAATACCTACAACTTTCTCAGATAAAACTATTGATTTTCCTAGACTATAATAAGAAAATACACACAAGATAAAGTAAGGTTTCAAAATCATACCTTTTCTTGTGAGATATTCTGCAACCAGTGCTGCTACATGGACATAGCACATTGCTGCCTAAAACAGAAATAGTAATCTTATAAAATACCACTAAAACAGAACTATTAAAAATAACATCTATAAGAAGAATCCTAGAATAAGACAATTTCTTCAGTTTTTTGCTGAAGATGTCCTATGACTATCGTAAAAATTCTCCACCTCATTTATGCAAAACAATAACTGTGCAAGTGCACTCACTCTTTCTTTACCAGAACACTGAATAACATGGGCAGCAGTACACAATTTAAGAGTGATCATGGATCACAAATTACAATGTAGGAATATCATGCTGTAACAAAATCAGACAAATCTTTCCTGGGATGTATTTTAAGTGTTATGTGAAACAAAAAAGCTATTAATTATTCTAGTCAACATTTGGTGGTTCTGCTAACCTGTTTCGTCTGCCTTTTGGCTTCAGACCTAGAAAAATGTAGAAGAAACCAATGACAGACCATTTGAAAGCAGCAAAAGCCAAGAAATTTGATCTACGAATGGAATTTGAATCTATCTATGAATTTGAATCTGATCTATGAATTGAAATTGGTTGGTGTAGTTTGGACAACAGAAGAAAAAGAAGGAGGACAGAGAAATCTTCAGATACTTGAGATGCTTTATGAAGTTGACATTGGCCACCTTTCTCCACAGAAAGGACAAAAAACCCCAAAGATTCAAGATTCTTATTTTACTAAAGAGGCTTAGGCTTTCAGCAATGTGTTATTCTAACTGTAATTATCAATTGAACTGTTTACATGTTTACTGCTGCACAATCTCAGATAAGGGAGGCAAAGGAAAAAGGTGAGAATCTCCCAGAAGTTCTAATACATACTTTGTATAGGGTTGACCTTGGTGATTTACAGACAACCTCGTCTAGTTGCATAGTCAAAGATTCTAAGATTTTAATATAATCAAAAACAGATCTGAAAAGGACTAAAAGAGCTTGTCTTCTGAGAAAGCTGAAGTTGTTCCCTTCAAAAGACAAGCTAGTAACAGAGTACTGTATACACCTTCTGTGTTGCTACCATATAGAAGAAGAGAATTCTAGTGCTAAGACCTGAGTTAGGAAGATAGCACCTTTTACTTCCTGGAGATATTTACTTGCTTACATGATGCTAATTTTAACAGATATTAATGAAATTCAGTGGTATCATACGAAGAGATTTACTTTCAGATGGAACAAACTTCTAGAAAGAGACAAAATTCACCTGTATCCTGATAAAATACTTACATAAAGACATAAAAATTCCAAATCTCAATTCCCCTTTGTGCTAGAATTAAATATTTTAACAGCACAGTGGAATCAGATAGCTTTCTTTTTTCAAACAACAAAAGAAGTTATTCGTCAATTTTCAGAATATTAGGAGTTTTTCTAGTACGCCATCTGTAAAAGAATCAAGCTAATTCTGTAAAGGTAACTGGAGGGGAACTCAAGGAGTGGCTTTAAGTGTTTTAGCAACTAATAACAAAGCTATTTTTAAGCAGAAGGCCTGTGTCTTCCATGGCTTGCATTGAGGATTCCACTCTTAGCAGCGCATCAGCTACAGCAATTAAACAAGTTCCTTGCATTAATAATCAGAAATTACTTACAGATATACTTGGGTAGGACAAAAACTTATCAGCTATTGAAACTAATCTACTAACAATTAAAACTTATTAAAAATAGTTATTACATTGCACCCTAACTACTACATATAATACATTCAATGTCTAAAAAGATAAGCTTAAGCTTATTACAAACCTATAACTAGTTTGATTTTTTTTTTTCAACTTACCTCTGAAAGATCTCCATTTTTAACGTGGATCCTTGCCATGCTGTCTAACCACGTCTTCCTTAGTTCAGGTGTACTAGCATAAGATTTTGCCAAGCTGTACTGGAGGTCTACAAGCATTTCTGGATCATTCTCATGCTCCTTCATCTGAGCTGTAGCCATCAGTACTGTACGAATCCGTTTTGTTAAATCCTTAACATCAGATGGGAATGTAGTGTGCTAAAACATGAAAAAGTTAGGTTAACTACTACCTTTCCTATTCTTTGCATAATAAAATGATAAAACATAATTGCAAAGGATGCTGTGAAAGAGTCTTCAAGCATCCTTCTACAGTATGGAAGAATAAAAACAGACCTTTATAATTCTGTCGTTATTGGCACAATTATTGATGATGGAAAGAGACTGCTGGAATCTAGTTCCTCCAATTCCAACAACATCAGCAATTAGCTGGCTTACTGAAATAATAACCTTGACAGAAACAAATATCTTGTTAGAGCATATTTAATGAAATACCGTTGAGATGTACCTATGAAGCAATTACAAGGAAGTTTTGTTCTTTTTAATTGAAAAATTATTCTCTTAAATAAAGTAATGTTTGGTGTTTTTTTCCAAATTACTTGAACATTAACATGGGCAAGCAAAAACAGCCTTGTGTAATTCAATGCACAAGCATCCTTTGCTTTAAAGGCTGACTGCCAGGTAAACTAGCAAGAGGTCATTAAATTGGCAAACTAGTGTTCCCAGCTTTGTCAGAACACAGAGTTTTCCAATTATTTGTTTTTAGACTTTTACATGCTTGTTGCTGCATTCCTCCTTCTTCAGACACAAAGGAGTATGCCATATAACAATCAAAATAAAATCTACGAAGGACATTTGCCACTAACAAATAAAAATTATTTCCCATGAAACACAGGATCATTCAACTGTTTCTAAGTACTTCCTTGTACTGAACATACTTTTACTGTCATCTTCTTACTCTTAGTACCAGCCTTGCTTGAACCCTTAATAATATCTTTTATGTCTTTATCTGACAGGGTTTTGCACGCTGATATGCAACTGAGCATCTACAAATACAATATTTAAAACCACAGAAAAACAAAGAAAATATACTAACTTGCAGATGTGTTCTAACAAAAGACTTCTTCCCTGTGTAGTCAAAATTATTCCTCATTAAAAAGTACAGTAACTGTGAAGCTTCAGTACGAATTGAACTCAGTTTGGAATTACAATACTTCAGAATTTCATAGCACAGTGCAGAACACATATCAGCTCTACCTTCATAAAATGTAGAAGGAAACTGAGGGAAAATAAGAAAAGAAAGAAGTTATTCACTAAAACTAGCTTCAGGTCTTGGTAAAATGTCAAGAAAAATACAAATATCATATATCCTCAATCCGTGGAAAAAAACAAGAGTTATAGTAGTTTATGACACAAAACAATTTTTATAGCAATTCAAAGGACAAGTATACCACACTGTTGTTCATTATTGACAATTTTAATTTCGGATGTTAGTTCTTAAATTCTTACATAGTATATTGTTAACTAAAGAACTGGACAAGTACTTGAAGATTAAATTTTTTAAACTTCTTACCTTATAAATAAGTGCCCTTAAAGCAATGAAGACATTTTTCAATGCTGTTTCAGACTGATTCTTTTGAAGGAAGCAGAGGTATACATCAAATACTTTCTTCATCAGTGGATTATGCCCATGATCAGTCAGTAGCTGATTCTTTAAAATGATAGTGAGAATTTACAAGTTTTGTACAGTGATATACATTTATACTACTCTAAGAACATACACAGCAGGACATTTAAAAATATAATCTGCATAGTATTACCAAGATGTTTAATAATACAAACATATTTGAATTTTCATTAGATATTTCTAACATTTTGTTGATTTTGCTTTTAAAGAAAGTGTTGTCTTCTGAATAGACTTACAGAACACAATTACTTTTATCAGTCGTTAATATCAGAGACTGAATTTGTATCTCACTGGATTATTTGACTGACGGGTTGAAAAACCATGGGGGTGTGTGGGGGGGAAGGGGCTAGGCCTAGGCCTGCAGCCAACATGGTGCAACCATGCAGAGCACATGGCAGGGAAAGCCATGTGGTTGGGCTGCCAATTAGGCTGCCTGGTAGCCCACCCACACCGCGTCCCCATGAGAATCTAAGTGGCTGTGGCACCCCTGACTTTGGCTGGGGGGACAGTGAGTGGGTAGCCAAAGGTCCAGCATAGAAGGAGTGGCCACAAGAGCGAGAGTCTATAAATAGACATGCATGGGGTCTCCATCCCCCCTTGGCCTCTGCCCTCCTGACCTGTCAACATGTAACCTCCAGAGTGGTAAATACGCCTTTCTCCTCTCTTTCTCTCTTTATTCTTTCTTCTCTAAATCTCTCTTCCTTTACTACTGTGGGCAACTTGTCTGTATTTCATAGAATCATAGAATCAGCTGAGTTGGGAAAGACCTCCGAGATCATCAAGTCCAACCCTTGATTCAACACCGCCGTGGTTACTAGACCATGGCACTAAGTGCCACATCCAGTCTCACCTTAAAAACCTCCAGGGATGGTGAATCCACCACCTCCCTGGGCAGCCGATTACAATGTCTGATTACTCTCTCTGTAAAAAATTTTTTCCTAATATTCAACCTAAATCTCCCCGGCACAGCTTATGACCGTGCCCTCTTATCCTGCTGCTGGTTGCCTGGGAGAAGAGACCGACGCCCACCTGGCTACAATCTCCTTTCAGGTACTTGTAGAGAGTGATGAGGTCTACACCTGCACCTCCTCTTCTCCAGGCTAATTCATTTAAGTTTGTGCTTGCCAGGCGTAACAAAGCTTCCCTTACTATAGCAATGCTTGCTAGTGTCAGTAACATGTTGTAATGCTTTTGTGAAGTTGCATGTTATTTCTGTTAAATCCTTTCCGCCAAAACCCGTTTTCTCAACAAATCGTAAGAAATCTCTTAGAGAAAAATGTGTAGTTTTATTCCAGATGTGAACTCAAGGTACCAAAGAATCAAAAGGCTTTGTGTAGGTACCAAAGAGTCAAAAGGCTTTGTGTAAACAAAATCTCTTGAAGCCTGAAATAAAAGTGTAACACCAAGTAAAGCGTAGAGCTTCTAAACCGGGTTGTAACAGTTAGCTAAATCAATTCCTATTAAAAGTTATTTGAGCGGCACACTCAAAGTATTAACTCATTTTGGTGGAATTTCCTCATAGCAGTTCCTCCTACTACAACATTATTCTACAAGGTCTTGCACCTTCTGCAACTCACTTCTGTACTCTCCACTCTTCTTGGTCATTACTACATATGGGCATCCAGGTGGGCCGAGGGTAGGTTCAGATTGGACATAAGGAGGAATTTTTTTTTTTACAGTGAAGGTGGTGAGGCACAATAAGTTGCCCAGAGAAGTTGTGGATGCCCACTTCATGGGAAGTTTTCAAAGGTCGGGGAGGTGGGGCTTTGAGCAACCTGGTCTAGTGAAAGGTGTCTCTGTCCATGCAGGAGGGTTGAACTAGATGATCTCTGAAGGTCCCTTTTAACCCAAAACATCCCAAGATTCTGATTTTATGTATTTTAGTGCAGTTTATTGAACAGAAGCTCCTGATTCTCCTACCTGTTCTGTTTGGATCTTTGAGACTATTCTGGCATACTCTTACCCTACTTTCTCAACATAAAACACACAGACAGCCTTGAAGGATTGTCATTCCAGGCACGATGGGTCGATAATTAGAAGATTAGTGTTTATTCTACTTTAAATCTTTATAACGAGGTATCTTCATTTTCAATTCTGTCATAAGATCTGTGGACAGAACTGGCTCTAAACTCTATTTAATTAAATTACTAATAAAAGGAATCTCATTATAAATAAGCTCATGTTTCATAACTAGGTAAGACACTAAATTTGACTCTTCAAGCAAGGATCTGGATACACTGCTCTAATTAATTAGTGGAGAAACAAACTAAAACTATCATCTCTATCATCTCTCCTTTTTATAGCTTCACCTCTAATGTCTGGAAAATCTCAAAAAAACAGACCAGAGGGGTAAGTAAATGGGCATCCTATATAAAGATTCCATGGGAGAGCTACAGTAACTGATAAAACTAAAAAGAAGATTTATTAGTGGACAAACTGAAAAAAAAGTTACAGATGAGGAACACACACAGATTACTATTAATGAGTTCAATTAATATAATAATCAGCCAAGTTCAATATAAAAGTCTGACAGTATCCAGATACAGTTTTGCCATATAATAGATCTTTCACCTCACGTGGCCTTTAAAAGACACTTTTACCACTCATATGAGGTAGACACTAAAACTTCTAGAAATATTTTAAGAAGTTCGGATGAGGAAGGAGATTTCCACAGATTACTGCTGAACAGTATGGAGTCTGTGTATGATGTGTAACCGAAGCCAAAGCATTTTGCTTTGATATATTATCAGCTTTTACATGATGCAATAATGAAATACAATGCTAGAAAAGCTAAAAATACGATATTACTAGACTGTAAAATGTAATTAAAAATAGTTTTTAAAAAATTTCTTCTCAAAGATTATGGGAGAAGTTAACGTCAAGTCATGAACAAACCTTAAAAGCCATTGTGAATAATGATAGAGTATCCAGAATTGTAAGGCAAACTTCGGTGGCAACATTTGCTTCAAGTAAAGACTGGTGAAGGACATCTGCATCTGAATGGCCATAGCCTACAGAAATTCCAAACGAAGTATAAGTGCTGGATACACTCATTTAAATGTTTCTTATTTCCAAAAGACTTGATGAACTAGGAAAAGATTAACAAGTAAAAGCCTGACAGAAGTTAGTCTTCAATGCAGAAAAATAATTCATATTCTTTTAAATATTTTCAAATATAGACATAAAGTTATACTAACATAATTTGCATGTGATCATAAAATATAAGTGAGAATGTCAACAATAGAAGCATTAAACAGCAGTTAAAACAATATGTGATATTTCATATAGATGTGTATACATACACAGGTGTATATATATAAAGGTACAGTTATATATATACACATATATTCATAAATAAGTACTGCAATAGGATGAAGTTACAGCTGAAAATACGTAATTTTGGTAATTTAGTGATGTTATAATGGTCTCAAAGTTAATCACAAGTCAACCATGATGAAAATACAAAACAGTAAGAGCTGCAGGAATACAATCACTACTTATATGCAGCTTAAGACCCAAGTAATGAATTCTGCACTTGTAGCAATACCATGCAATAGCTCTGTATTTAAAAAAACATTTTATTGTTTCTAGCTCCATACTGTATTTTGATAATAAAAAAAAACATATCCTGCTTCAGCACTGGTTATAATATGTCCCTTATGTTCCCTAACACCAGTCTTCAAGCACCAGGTTGACAAATGTGCCCAAGGTGCTTCATAAAAATTTGGTCTGGATCATGTTTACATGTTAGATTTATAGTCAACTTAGCATCACCAAATCAATGACGTGGATGACAAACTTGTTGAGATCAAGGAAAGAATGGAAAAAATTACATATTCTTTTATAATGACCCTTGCCCACTTCTTTCTGCACATTCTTGCTTCCCTGGCTAAACTACAGATGTATACTCATAACAGCCAGTTTCTTTAGATTTATACAGTGTTTCTTCAAGCAGAAAACTATACTGAAATTTCTCAGAGATATCACTTACACCATTATTTCAGTTCTATTGATTGCTTAGATGATTAGAAAGGGAGAAAATAAGTTGATAATTTACACTAACAGACAACTGTCTTGCCAAAGAATCTTGATTTTAGAAGCAAATAAAGCAACTATTTCCACCAGATACTTTCTTCCTTTATATATCCCATACAGAATACCCACAAGATTATTGAAGATCTGGACACTACTTTGGATACATGACACAGGCAGACTGACAACTAAACAAAACTAAAAGTTAGACAACAACAAACCAAAGATATAAAAATCAATTTCACACTTGACTGACTTTTACAGCAACATATTTTCAATTTGTAAAACCTTGGTCAATACAAGGCGCGATATCCTGATATTCATTAAACGTCCATTAAAAAAACCTCTATTATCACTTTACACAAATTATCTGTATGAGACACCTTCCTTCATAATTTCCTTCAGATGGAAAAGAAAAGAAAGTTTCTTTTTACATAAGCATGCATTTATTAAAATCTTTCAGCTCACTGTTTCCTAAAAAATCAATAAACGTTGTCAAGTTCTAAAAGTATGAAATCTCTTTGCACAGGGATGTGTGATTTCCCAGAGATTCTTTTCTAAGAATTGGTTTTTATCTACAGACTGTTGTACTGTATTGAATGTGTAGTCACATAGTGTAAAAGCTTTCTTCTGCGTATCAACAATCATATAGAAATTATGATACAGCAGCAGTAGACTGATTGCAAAAAGAAAAAAGTAATTTGCACAGCTATATACTTGTCTGACATTTTTAAAAGCAAGCAATTTAATTTCTTATATTTAAACAGATGTGATAATGCACTTATGAACAGATGTTTTGTGGGATTTTTTTCCAGTTTTACACAAGCCTGTGATAAGTCTTCTGCAATTAGGCTAACTTCTGCAATTGCTTTATATTATGGATAGAGAGCTAAAAGATTTTAAGGGACAGTCAGATATGCTTTGGGAAATCAAAGAATGAACACAGTGAACATACAGTTAACTCAAATAATTGTTTTCCTGCACACAATTCTGTTCAGTACCAGTGTTGTATTTTACTGGATTAGTCAACCAGTTTCATGTTTTTTGAAGCTGAAAATTGAAAAATGGTGCTTTAGAATATTTTATATACAGTATTTTTGCAATTTAGAAGCAGCATGTTTGAAAAGATAGGCCAGAAGCAGATTTAGTTTTTAATACAGCAGTCTTATACAAGCTGACTTCAACCTGATTAAATCTTACCATTGTCTACAGAAATTCCAAGAATACTTGATATCTTCTCACACTGAAAACAGAAAAATCACTTCATTATTGGACGCTTTTTCACTTCCAGACAAACCAAATCATGGGCTCACAATCTTCGTAGAAATTCTAAGAAACTTACTTCTCTTAGGGGATGTCAAAACATGGAGATATGGTGCAAGTGTATATATTACTTTAGACTAGTAATTCATAAGACCAAGGGGAGAAATAATGAATTTAGTAAAGCAAATAGAAAAAAAAAAGTAGTAAATTTTGTAACAACGTGAGCACAATTTTGAAGTGTACATATTTTAAAAAATTATCAGTTTTAATATTGTAGTTAACCATGCTCCATGTTGGCATCAGCCAGCATTGATTGTTCATCATAAAGCCGAGAACAGACCATCAACTGCTTGCAGCTACTCATTTGACCTAACAGTAAAAGTCATTGAATGCACTGGGTAGGCTCTGGCCTGTTCGGTGTTGTGGTACTGGTTGAGGACGATGAATGTTATCGGTCTGAGCCTGAACTGTGGTTAAAGTGAGAGAGTTTCCAGGTGCTCAGCTGCTGCAATCTGGCATGCATCATTCCTGTTCTGTTACGGGAAACAGGCAATGTCTGAGATTTTCGATCATGAACTATGGATCCTAACCCTCCTGGTTCCTGCAAGATGGGTGAAATGGGATAGAAGCAAAAGTTAGATGTGTCAAACTGCAGCAAGACAGGAAGTGTTGTTAGTTAAGCACAAGAAGTTTTATAGAGATTTATAATGCAACCTATTTACTGTTTTCTTTATAAAACAAAAATAGGTAGCTTTAAAAAAAGCATTACAGCAAACTCTTAAAACCTCAAAGCATGAAAGCAAAAGCACACAAGCAGTCACTCTTGAAGCGCAAAATTTACTTCAGAGCTTTTGAAAATACAAATTTTTTGAGAACATAAATATTCTGAAAATATTCAGAACCCAAAACTGAATTCTCTATTTTGATTGCAAAAATTTTAGCAAAAAAGTTAGAAGGACACATGGCAGCAAAATTAGAAAGTACACGCGCAATGGGATAGTAGGAGTTAACTGAGATATTATCATGTACTTCTTACCCAAGCAGGAAGGGAGAAGAGCCATAGACTTTGTTAAATTTGCAGCAATCAAATGAAGAAAACAGAAAAGTGATCTGTGTTAGCAATCAGTACAGCCTAACTTTGTATTGTGTACCACCACCAGAGCTGACGAAAAATGAAAACCAGTGCTTAAATTACAGAATTCCCTGTTCCCTTTCATTCTGTCATTTGTGTATTTTAAGAGCGCGTGCATTCAGTGTAATGACAATGTGAAAGACTAGAAAGCCACATTTACTGGGAAAATTCAGTATTTCTGCAGAACACCAGATGATTTCAATAGCTTAACATTTTCAGCGTTAACATGCAGCACACAGACCAGGTGATCAGTAAACAAAAAGAAAGTGTGGTAGTGTCTTCTACACCACTAGTCAAACAAATTAGTTGGAATAATTTTTACAAAAAGACTGAAAATTACAGACTCGTCTAAATCCAGAGTTTGGAGTACATTTGAATACAAAGGAAACAATCAAAACCTTAAGAAAGTCAGATTTATTGTTTATTTTTTTAGGTTACGTGAACAGAGATGAGATTTTGTTTTCTGAAAAATCTCCAAGGAGATAGTCAAGTTTGCAGAAAGAGATTCACATATCTAAATTAGAAACTAAAAAGCTAACATTATAGTTAGAATGCTTTACCACTCAAAGTCAGCAACAACTTTCTCACTGATTTCAAGAAGTCCAGTACTTTAACCCCACCAGTATAATTATAACAGTACTATTATGTCAACTAAATGCAAGGCCTAAACAAGTTGCTATATTTTCTCTATTAAAAACTACTTTGTATAAAAAACTACGTTAATGTAAGGATATTAAAATAATTTAATACAAGTTTCTGATTCCCACAGATTTTCCTTGGATTTCAAATTCAGAAACAGCAGCGTTGGAATGTTCACTAATCACCTTATGGTAAAAATACTATATATATAAATTTCTAAACCATTTCAATGTACATGGTTTTATGGTCATGTGAATAAATGAAACAAATCATAAAATTTCTTTCCCAAAGAGACTATTTCAAGGAAAAAATGTGGTAAAAGATAGCATTTAAAGGATGGATTTTAAAGTAATTGATAAACACACCACACAGATCATTCTTAAAAAGATACCATAGTTTCAGACAGGATACACATTTGTTAATATAGTAACCAGTTACTTACTTCAAACTGTTACATATCATTTCACAGTAACTTTTCTACTCCTGCAATTTATTTGTAACAGAGATTCAAAGCATATTGTACTCACTATCATTCTTAGTGAACAAGACAGTGAAATTTAAATTCCACACAGTACCTGGCTATGTATCGTTTTCCCATGTACTGGAACTGATGTAAGCATACTCTGCAGAGAACACACAGGTCAGAGAAGCAACACCTGAAACAATCTCTTCTAGATTTATGTACATTTGAATTATTCAACTATTATTTTAACTTTAAACTCCTAGGTCATAAAACCTCTTTATTTCTCCCACCCTTAAAATTCTCTTCCAATCCCCAAGCCAAGGAATGGTAAACATGGCTCTTCTGAAATCAGTCACAGATGGTTGGTGTTTTTTGGCAAATTGGGATTGACAGCAAAAGGTATGTAAGGCTGCCTCCAGAGCACACCTATCTCAAAGCTCTGAATCAAAACCACTAAATGAGTCTAACAGTGACAAGGTGGAAGGGCTAAATGGTTAAAAAAAAAACCACCTTGGAAAACTGCAAACATTAAGTGCTCCATATCCTCTATAGATTTTTAATACTTATAGAGAAGAAAGGTTTAGTCCTGAGTCTCACAGATAAAATTTCATTATGCGAGATATGGCCCACAGTTACATTTATTTACAGCAAGCCAGGGCAAGTACCATGAAGGAGAGAAGCAAAGAGATAACTTGACGTTACATACATAACACATATTTTGCAAAATGTGTATAAGTGTTAAAAATAAGGGCAAAACATTTTGCTTCCTACCCCGGTCTAAACTCTCTTGGTTACAGATCGGCTTTTTCTGTTTTGTTGGGTTTTATTTAAGGTCTCCAGATTCCAGAATAACAAAGGGTTTCTGAAAGAACTATTTTTCTAAAAGGAATACAGTTTTACAATAAGAAGATGATAAAGGCAAATTCCCAACATAACTAATAATCTATGCTACTGGTAAGTACACAACACTAATGACCAATAAACTAAAAGTCATACTTTCAAATCAAGAAAACTGGTGTGAATGGAAGCAGCAATACTAATTTTTTTACTCTTTTCACACTGTAAGCAATTATTCTGATAATACAGAACAGTTAACGCAACTTCCATTGTTCCTCAGGCAAGAATGTTCCAGAAGTTCTTCTTTAAAGTGTAAATCCAAACTGAAAGCCAGTTTTCAGGCTCTCTCTTCCATGTGCCAGTTGTGAATGAGAGATAAGACTGGCAAATAGTATCTTCAACACAGCTCCATTTTATACTCAGACCTTTAGTAGCTCTAGCTGTCTCTAAACTGTAAAATCAGAATGCAGTTTGCCTCTGAAAACTTGTCACTCTATTAAAAACTAACCTCAATTCCCCTTTTGATATCTCCTTGTCCTTTTAGATTCTAAGTTTTTCAGAAAAAGTTCTCTGCATGGTGAGTACCTACATATCATTCTCTTATTAGTGTAAAGAGAAACTATTGTTGACCTTACTAATAAAAAGCATGATCAAAATGAATTTAATTTTCATTGGCAAATACTCTAAGAATTGGGAGAGGTACGAGCCTTGTCCCTGCTCTAGTTTAAGGAACTGTGGTATCATCCACTTCACTACAAATTTTATTCTGTATTCCATGTACTACTACTGTGATGGAAATCTTCTTTTATAATTCATAATTTGAGATTACTGATTTGATCCCAACCACTCCTGTCCAGCCCAATAATAAAAATTTAATGTCAAAATACTGATATACAGTTTACACCTCAGGCTTGAGAGAGTCTACCAAGTAGACTCATTAACTTGTTTGGTTCTGTCTCTAGTACAGTCAATATCACATCAGATGTATTCAAATAATGAGTTAAAATTACCTACAATGTATTCCTGAGAGAGATCCTGACTAGCACATTCCATAACATAATTAAAACTGATTACATTGAATTTAATTCATTTTGATACGCAATCATATAAATTCAGCAGTTAAGATTACAAGATGCATTTTAATGCAGACAGGTAACAAGACAGTTGGTACCTCTTCCGTGAGCACAGCAATATTCTGAGCACTACTTGCTGTTCAGGATCTTCCCAAGATCCCTTCTGTATAGTCTAATTCCAGAGATTATCATGGAACTGGACAGACATGCAATTGTGCACATCAAATTAAGGACTTCTGAACAGACCAAGATGGTATTACTTAAAGAAAAAAAAAAAACAACAACAAAAAAACCCCCATGTACACACACTTATAATCAGACTCCTGTTTTAGCAGCGTAGTGAAATGTACAATTTAATGACAAGCACAACAAAAAACTCACTCTGTAATCGTGAAAAAGTCCATGAGTTCAGACTTGTAGCCTTGTTCCAATATGTAAACAATGCATCTAGGAAAATGAAAAATATTAAAAACAAGATAAAGGCAGCAAACACAAAAAAAATTAAATACAAGAGTTCCATAAGTTCTTCGTTTTCAGATATCGAGAATTCAGAGATCTAGAAATGGCTTGCAGGGCACAGACAACAATTACTGTTTAAAGTTTTCCTTGAAGATGATATAAATTCACGTATCAATTCTCCAAATGAATGTCTACAATAGATTTTGTCTAATCCATAATACACAATTGCATATTTTAAATAGTAATAATTGTATAGTCCATAGTGATTGTGGTGTTACAAAAATATAAGACTTCAGATACTTTTGACTGTTAGTCTTATAGCATGATTCTTTACAGATCAGTCTCAACATTTTTTAAATGCAAATTTATGATTTCTTCTTTCTTTAATTTATGATGTTTATTCATAGTCAGCACAGGTTTCAGTTTTTCCTTCCACAATTTTCAAAAATGGCTAATATGTTCTACAAAGCATGCAGTTGCATAGCCAAGACTGGTCTCTTTTGCTAAAAATGTTCAAAATTAACTAAAAAATTCAAAATTATTACAGAAATGTGTGACAAAGTCTATTTGACACTTGTCTTTTCCGGAGAACTGAATATCCAAGAAAATATGATAACTCCTTACATATTCTACAGTGTAAAATAGTGAAAAATATATTTGTGAGTTTTATTATTCTTTGTAATTAAATTATATATAATAATATCAATGTAATTACATGAAAATCTAATGGTGTGATTGGATATTGAATATTTATTAACTTTTCAATGCTCATTCTTGATTAACAGGTGTAATAAATTAGAGTTCAAGTACATAAACCTGAATTTTAAAAATTAACAACGAAATAGGCACAGAGAATGAATTAATTACTTTTGACAGCACAAACTGAAAAAGTCAATGTTTTTAGCACAGATAGGGATGATCCTAGCAAAAAAGTAAGATGTGCCATTCATGCAGTATTTCTATATCTCTGTACCCTTCTCCAGGATAATATGACTCTTTCAAAAATTCAATGGATCATCTACAAACATCCCAGGAGAACGAAAAAACCAGAATAATATCCCGATTCCAGAAATGGAAATATACACAACAATCAAATAATTTGGTTCCTTGTCATACAGGAGGTTCTACAGAATGAAGGAATGGACTAGCCCGAGACACTTCCAGAGAACAATGAATTATTCTTCATCTCCATTTTCCAGACCAAACTGTACACTTGCACACAAATACTCACTTTCCTAACAAGTCCTTTAGTTAGCCTCTCATTTAGAAGAAATAACGAGTATGTAACGCTTACAAGGTTTCTTTCAGTCAGAGTTTAATTTGAGCAATCATACATATTTGTAAAATGCAGCACATCATGGTACTTACATCTAAAATATTCTGCTGATTTTGAAAACTTATCACTTTGAATTTATACAAAACAGGAGGAATTACCTACCATCTGACATGCTTCTTAAAATGTGAAGGAAACACATGAGCAGACTTTTGATCTCTGCTTGATCAAGTTTGTCGTATCGAACAACAGAACTTCCTAAAGTGCTGCTCTGTTGGTTCTGGAAAGAAAACAGGTGTATTTTGGCTGAAGAGTTTTTAAACTGATAATAAACTAAAACAATTTCAATTGTTTTATTAATTCCTGCAACAGAAAAAGGATCTCAGAATGGAGACAAAATGTTTCATGAAGCCAGGTCACTAAAACACACGATACACACATGAAGTATACCAAATTAAGCCTCTTTGCCTTTATCTATTTAAATTCCTTTTTTGTATGACTTTTTCCCTCAGAAAGAGGAGTAAGAGGAAAAGTTACCTAACAGTGTTTATTAATCAAGTTATATACATAGACACTCATAGAGTAAATACTTTAAAAATAAATGCTAATGTCAGGTGATACATATATGCTCCTTTGCTTTTGGAGACATTTTATCCTGAACTGTAGACAGGCCTGCCTCTACAAAATTCCTACCATTTAAAGATGTAAGAACCTCAAGGAAAACATACAAAAATGGTATATGCATTCTGGGAGATTAATTACCACTAAGTAACTTACTCTTGTCCTCCCTCCCTTCCCCCCTAAAAAACCAACCAAAAAACCCAAACCAAACCAAAACCCCCTCCCTGCTTCATTTTTTTTCATACAATTACTATACTTGTGGGAAGTTTATCAGCAATGCTGAACACTGTCATCTTTCCAAAAAGAAAAAAACTCTATAACTGATCTTTCAAAATGTGTACCACAAAAAAACCCCCGAAAAATAAAATTGTGAAAATAGATAAATTGAACTTTTGGCAAAGACTTATCTGTAAAAGAATAATTTCCACACAATCCAGTGTTACAAAATCCTCAGCGTGAAACTTTTAAAGACATACTATATAAATGTTAGCTTAAAATATAGATTATGCTCTTTTAAGTGCCTAATTCTCACATTCAATAAGCCACTTATGCAAACCGAAAATGAATGAGACATTTAATAAGTTTTCTGTAAAGACCACAGTCTGGTATAATTGATCTGTGTAACTCTTTGGTTTCTACAGTTGGATCACTTTGGCCTCATGACCTTTTTCAGGATGCATACCAGTGTTGGAAGAAATCCTTTGTATCAAAATTAGAAAAAATAAAAATACAAATACAGTCTCAAGAGAGAAAAGCACTTGGTTTCTAAAACAAAGTGAGAAGTGCCACTACCTCAAGGGCAGAACAACCCTTCTAGGAATACTCCTCACTGAAAGCAGGAGACATGCTAATCCATGAAGGAACACTTCACAGCAATCACATCCATTGACCGCTGAGCCCTTTAATGCATTCTGTGCTGTCCCAAAACAATCTGTGTAAATCTGTCCTGTAGTCATTGAATGGATGCACAGTGAAACTGAATATGAAACTATAAAGAATATCAGCCAGAAGTTACTGTAATTCAGGAGGAAATGGACACCTCTATAAGCCTGATTAGTGCAGATTCTAAAGACCCCAAAACCAAATCTTTGAAATATCTCTGGTGAACAAGAAGGTGCTACTATACAGCTTTACAGATACTATAATGGAGCAGGCAATTAATGGGTGACAGAGCAGAAACAGAATTTATGTTTCCTAGACTTTCAGAAAAGGTCCAGAGCATTACATAATATTCCCACTAAAATAGCTGAACATGTACATGATAAAACTAGGACTACAGCTACTCAGAAGCTTAATTTAAAATCATGCCAGTAACCTATAAGTATGCACATATTAATATAGAAATTGATATACTTCCAGTCTATTCTGATTCCACAAGTATAGTGCTACAGGTTATTCTGAAAGAAAATTAGAACAAAAACATGGCTTTTCAGTACTGGTATCAAGCAATGAGCAAAAACTCGAAGATAACATGCACTGAACATCTTATCTACTAGAAAGAAAGTTCAGAAAGCAACAAATAAAAAGCCAGGATCAAGTATTATTTGGGAAAAATATTAACAGCATGCAAAACATAAATCCTGTGTTACCTAAATTGGTAGACCAGAGCAGAATTTTCAAAGGATGCTGACTCCTTTGAAAACCCTTTTACTTGGTAAAAACACCACAAGTTAGTAATTAACAGCATGACAACTAAGTAATAGATGACAGCATTGCCATTTAGCAACAGTGTATACTTAAGATACTTCTTAATTACCTTGGTCAAGGACCCCAAGACTCAAATTCTGCAAATATTTAAACTGATTGGATTTTTATACTTAAACTAAATCACAAGCATGAACTACTCCAGGTTTGACATTTAAACATATTTTACATAGTTAAATTGAATATATTCGGTTTGAGTTTCAACTGTTGCAAAGAAGTGGCAAAACTACTGACCACACACTTCACTCAGAAGCTTAACTATACCAAGCACAAAAAACAGATACTTCTTGTAACTGAAGAGAGAAAGTAGTATGCAACATTTTCTCTGGCAAAGCTGGAATTGTCAGAAGTGAAAAATCCATAGTAACACGGTTTTTCTTTGCAGGGTGAGAATTTTCTTCTTCTTCTCCATTTGGGCATATAGCATGAGCAGAGTGCCTTCTGAGAAGCTTCTCTCTCTGCCACACGAAGGCATGTCAGAGTCAAGGGGAAAAAGTTAACATGTTGTGACTTGCACAACAACCTCTAAGAAAATGAAACGTGAGCAGTATCAACACAAACTCTAGAAAGACACAACTGAATACCTCATAGCTACTGCAGCCAGAACTCCTAATTTGTAACAGCTTTAAAGTGAAATGATTTAGAAAAGTCAAACTAATATAAAAGAAATCACCCAGAGAAAGCATAGCAATTGTTTTTTCAGCCTTTTAAAAATGCCAAGTATATTGTGAACAGGATGGAGTGATGGTCTCCACAAAATCAAAGCAGCTGTCCTAACTACAATTTGGTCCCCTCAAGTAAAATTTAATATGCTTTATCTAGTACCTTTCTCTATCTAAGGAAAAAACAACTGCTTGCTTATGTCTCTACATTGAAAATCTGTTTTCTGCAAAACAGCTTAATAAATGCAATGCAAAAGGAGTTCACAAAATAATTATTTCGTAAAGAAAACTTTACATAAAATACTGCTCTGAAGTTATTCTAGAAAGACTATTCACAGTGGACATCAGAGAATTTAACTCTTATGAGAATTAGGATGAAATTTTAGGAATACACTTTTGGGGTTTTATTTTGGTTTGGGTTTTTTTACCTTGTCAAGAGAATTGCTCTTGTCACTTTGTCTTTCTGGGAGACTGTTTCCTGAGTCTGTACTTATAAGAGATCCTCTTGAGTCAGCATTCCTCACACTATTAATATTTGGAGTAGATGTGGTGTATGGGGAAGCTAAAAAAACAAACAAACCACAACCCCAAACAATATAAAAACCTCAAATAATACATATACTGACAAAAGTCACTCCACAGTTTAGTCAGACTTTTCAAATCACCATATATAAATATTTTTTAAGAAAGTAAATAATGAACTCCATTTAGTCACTTTTAATGAAGACAAACTTATTTGAGAGTTTCAGCAAATTATATATGTATACACATACACATAGACTTATATACTACATACACACATCCGTAAAAAACCATATACAGCAACACATACATGTTTCCATGAAGCCTATTTTAAAAACTCCCCTTTCCCATTTTTCAACTCTTTTTCTGTTTAATTGACTAGTAAGTGTCATAGCTAATTACAGCAGACAACAATAAATAGAAAAACACATTAAGAAGATAGAAAAGAGGATGCCCAGGTGCATAAACAAAATCACCGCTTAGAGGTGATCTCTAACACTGTGTACAAAATTGCAGATTATGGCACTCTTGTCACAAGTGACTAAGGCTAGTCTTGTCTCCAATTTCTCTGCAGCAAGACAAGAACTATCACTTCTGAGAGGAGAAAAAGGAGCATCACTTCAAGAATTAGCTTTTGTTTCATGTGGAAAAGCAAATCCTAAAGATCCCAAATGACAGAAGTCATGTACAGACTGAAATCTGACCCATGCTAAGCTGTTGACTCCATTAGGTTCAAGTACACATGCAGAAAGCAACCAAAGTTGGACAGAATATTTATTTCTGATAATTAATGAAAAAGGAAACCAGTTCCTCTTTAATTACTATATTTTTTAAGTGCTTACCGATGCCAGAGATAACACCAAAGAGATCTTTAGGAAGATTGTTATCCAACGTGCTTCCTGATTTTTGTGGTGTTACTAACTGACTTGCAGTTGGCAAAATCTGTGCATCATCCTTTGCGCTCTGTTTGGAAAACAGAGAAAAATGTGAAAAGAGAGAAAAATATTTCCTACATAATGGACACATCTTCTAGAGAAGTATTTGTTATTATTTCTTCCTTAAATTTTAATTTCTATTAAATATGCTCTAAAGAATGGAATAAGATATTCGGGTATTTGCACAACCTTAGGATAGCCTAAAATTTATGATACCTCAGGAAACATGGAAGAAATGAGTATTGCACTGAATTTTAAACACTATAAACAGATATTTCAAAAAGACTCAAAATAATTTTATTTCAAACATCCAAATATTTCTCTTGTTGTAAGAGTTTTGGAACTTTTTTTTTAATACCAAATGGAATATAGCAAGATATGAACAAAATAAAATACATTAATAATTAAATCTTAGATTCAATAACTGTATGCAACCATAATATATCAACATATACCCTTCACAAATTCCACTTTAATTAATTCTCCTGTAGCCCTCTTACTCTACAAATCTTCCAAAAGTGCACTCTTTAAGGTTAAATTCTCTCTAATTTCTAGAAAATTAACCATTCTTTGTGGTCCTTTTGTTTCAGTGTTGGACAGAATTGAAAAACTGCAGAATTCTGAAGCTTATGAAACTCTTTGTTTGCTAGGAGTACGTAGTGTTTCATATACATGTTACCATTAAAATATGATAACAATAATTCAGAATACCAAAAAGAAATGGTCACTTACATTGCTGGAAGGGTTAACAGGAAATGGAGACACATCTTTAACATTGATTCGCTGAACATTTTCTATAAGCAGTCCAAAGAGTGGCAAATACATAGTGGCTATTCTTGCTTGATGACCCTAAAGAGAGTTTAGCACTTCATTAAAAAATTTACAGTTTTAATTTTCAATCATCAATTAGTTTTAATCTATTCATTCCTACATAACTAAAAAAGAGCATTTATAAATATTTGCCAAGCCATAGCCCACATTCATAAGTTCATAAATGACAAAAGCAGTGATCATCACTGTATTTCATTCTAAATCACAGAAGGTCAGTACATTTTATTTACTGCTTAAAATAATGCAGATAAAATCCAAAATGAATGTAATTTCAGCTAAAACTAACCAAGTAGATTAAATTATGTTAGGTTGATAAATTAATTATACCTTTCATTATAATTTTATGGCTTCTCCACAGCATAGCTGATGTTAAAAAAAGTCAGAAAATTAAAAATCACTGAAAATTTACCACCAGGACTTGTAGCTTTTTATGCTATTTTACAAATAATAGACGATGGAAGGACAGATGCCAAATATTAAGAGATAATGTTTAATGAAAAGAAAGCTTAAAACACACTTGTAAAAATCTGATTACTTTAAGAACAGCAGTAGTCTATATGTGCTAAAATGCAAACCCACACATACTAAAAGGTGCTTTGTCATTTCATTTGGTAAATAGATGGAATTTGCAGATCAGTAAAATTTTCATCATAGTATGAGCAGAAATAGTTTTGCTGCAAATTAACAGGGGTTTCTTTCATGAACAAAAAAGCTTTCTGTATGTGTGCACACTTAATCTTTATTATTTTGTACTACTAGCATAGCAATACACTTACCCTGGAAGCATATCTATCATCGAAAGAATGTTTTATCATCAAATTCTTGAGCACACTGATAGCAATCTGCCGAACATCTCTGAACTCCTGTAAGGCATTGCCCACTTCCCTTAAAAGCAGTCCAACTAAGAAGTGATTTTTACAGAATTCATCAGTTAATGAATAATCCAGCTGAAGGTCTGGAAGTAAAGTACAAGTTCCATGTAAGGGATGGTTTTATTTAAATCAATTTATCAATTAACTTAAGGCTAAAGTAAAACCCAGCACATCAGACACAGCAAAGTCGAACTGCTCCCTCTTGAAAGTACTTTTTGTGTAATAAAAGAATCCAGTTCATTTATGTACTGAATATATGACAGTATAAGAGAAACTTCAGCTTGATCTCATTTATTAGAATATATATGTTTACAATTTCAGATGAAGAGGTATCCAAAATTTTCTCATATTCACTGTCATTGTTCAGTACAGTCATCAAAAAACAGATGCTAATCTCAAAGCACTTTCATTTTTCAAAGATCTCTCTCAGTAAGGGAATTCATTAGGTCAGAAAGAAATATAGCTAAGACAGCACAGGCCTTCTTGTAACTTCTACAGGTCTTCTTGTAACTCACTTAAGAGCCAACCATATCACCTGAAATACCTTCTGCTTGACACAGCAAAATAGAGCCAGAAAAGCTTCCGATAAAGGTCTTCTTTATAGGTTGAACTCCTAGCTCCTACTCAGGGAGCAGCATTTTACACTGTATTGTGTAATCAGAAACACTATCTTCTCTAGTTTTGTTATTTTCTTAGGATACCTAAGCCAATTCATAGTCTCTTTCTAGGAAAATATTTATGCAGTATTATTATCCAAGACACACGAAGGCTGAAAAAGCCAAAGACAGAAAAAAGTTTTAAGCAGCTGTCCAGATCGTAGTCCCAAATCTTGGTCTATCTTATTCTACCGCAATGAAAGTGTTAGTTACTTAGCCTTACTAACATAGCAGAGTCTACTGAATAAGTATTTAAGAAAAAAATAACCTAGTCTACAAAAATATGTTAGGCAGGTTTACTTATTACTTGTAAAAGCACCTTCCTCACCTCTGTTTAGTGATTTCTGCTATAGTTCAATGCCTGGAAGAAATTAATGTCTTCATAGCCACAAATGCAATAGCAAACACATGACTTGTTTTGCACGCATCAAGGAGATCAGGGATGCATCAAGAAAGCCAAAGCTCAGCTACAGCTGAAACTGGCAATGGACATCAATAATAACAAAAAGAGCTTTTACCACTACATTAGCACTAAATACCTGAAAAAGGAAAATGTGTCAGACTGTGATTTAGAGACAGCGGACTTGGGTAAGGCTCTGTTGATTCCCAGCCCTTAACAGTCTAGAGACTAGCTTCAAGAAAGACAATTATCATCAGTGAATGAGGATCAGGTCAGGGATCTCCTGAGACCTCCAGTCATGCAAATCCACACGACCAGACGAGATACCTGAGAGAGTTAGTTAACTGATATAACTGGAAGATCACTCATTATCACCTTTGTTAAGCCATTGTGATCAGGGGGTTTCCCATAATTGTAAACCTGTGAGGACTGAAGGTAGACATTACACACACCTGCAATAACAGGGGATGAACAGGGTCTACAAGCCTCTCTTTGGTCCTTAGAAAAGTCAGGGAGGAAGTCTTCTTGCAAATCGTTTTGCATCAAGTAAAGGAGAAGAATGTGACTGGGAATGGCCAAAATAAATTTACCAAGGGTAAATCATGTTTTAAGACCAGTAAACCTGTCTGCTGGGGAGAAGAGCAGATGTCCACATGGTTGTTGTATCTAAACTGGGTCATTACAGTGAATAGACACCTAAATTGTGAAAAACTGAAAAATGACTACGTGGATCATTGAGCTCAAAGGTTGGTGGCCCATATGCTCAAAGGGCAGAGCTGCATTACAGAAGCATCTAGATTCTCTAGAAATTGTTCTACAGAAATGGCAATTAAATCCAACGAGGACAAAAGCAAAATTCTGCACCTGGGATGGACCGATTTCCAGCAATGGTACCAGCTGTGGAATAACGAGCTTGGGAGCAGCTCTGCTGAAAAATATCTAGGGGTCCAGGTGGACAGTAGCTTCAACAGGATTTAGCATGGCATCCTGGCAACAAGAAAGGTTAACAGCACACTGGGCTGTATCAACAGGGTCATAGCCAGCATGTCAGGGAAGTGTTTGTTCCTCTTTACTTGGCATTGGTTAGACATATCTGTAATATGGTGTGCAGTATTTAGGCCTCCTAGTACAACAAGATTCTTAACTTAAGTGAGTTCAGTGAAGGACCACCAAGGTACTTAAAAAGCTGGAGCACATGTACTGTCAGGAGAAATCGAGGGAACTGAGCTTGTTCCATCAATACCTAACATGATCAGAGCAGGAGGTTGGGCTACAGACCTACTGAAGTCCCTTTTAACCTGAACGCTATATAAAAAAAGCAAAAAGTACACCAAGTCTCACACTACACACCTACTTACAGGAATGATGCAGGTTTCCACAACTAATGAATTAAAAGCTAACTCATGAAAAACAAAAGAGCAAACTTAGTAAGCATAGCAGGAAAGGCAGGAGGAGTCAAGGATGTAGTTTACCATATCCTCAAAGGCTAGATACCTTAGAGAGATTACTCTGCTACCTAAACACTTCCTTTAAATGAAAGGATTACAACTTTAGACTTCTATTTAACAATTTCAAGCTTTCCAATGTCTCATAGACCTGAAGTTATGCAGTGTCCACATCTAATAATACAAAGATGACATTTAAGAAAAATACTATATGCTACTTTGGAAGAATTTACCTTGGTATCTCTGAACTCTGCCTTTTCCAAATGGCATTGGTAGATTCAAAGGTATGTAGTGCTCATGGTTGCAGACTACACGAAGAAATTCAAATTTGAATTCGAAAAGAGTCTGCAAAAATAATTTTAAAGTAAAAAAACAACTGCTGCAGCGATTTGAACAACACATTAAAAACAGCTTTCTAACACAAAAAAGTGATTTATCTCAGTCTTACACTAAGATAGATATAGACCTGTCAAAGTTCCACATGTCAGCATAAAATAAATTCATCGTAATTCATACTTAAAAACTGGATATAATTCCATTTACTATTCCCATTGTCCAAAGTTTACAAGCAGATTATGTTTTAACGTAAGAAAAGTTGGGACCCACAGCAGAAATTCTTTGGGCATCTGATACATGCTTTTGCCATTCCAGTAAATGTAGTGGTGAAAGCACTTATGAAATAACAACTCTTCCAACTTTAGACTTCTCACACTCGTGCTTAAAATTTCTGCTTACTGTTGCATCCTCAGGCCCCATAGCTTTTGCAATACACATGCTCTAGGGTGGTAAAATGCACTTGAAAATGGGAAACAAAATATGAAGAAGTGGTTTGACGGATAAAAAATGCTCTAGGCACAGATCAGGGGCTTCTAATGTAAATGGGAAAAAAATCTGAAGACTTAATGCAGGACTCTATCCATGCAGAAGAGACAACTCTTAAAAATAGTTGTGTAAAAGCAATGAGTACCTTCGGATCTCCTGGGGCAAAGCAGCTGATGTAGTTATTGATTTGCTTGAAAACAAAGCCTCTATCCATAAAAGTGAAACACCTCTGAGGAAAACAAGTAAAACCAAGATACAATTGATTTAATAAGTTTATTTTCCAAACACATTATTGATTTTTCAATTTGAATACAAAAGCCAACAGAACAAGCAAACTATGTGTACATATATGAATGCCAAATTTTCCCTTAGAGTGTAGAATTTAAACAAATCAGAAATAAAAAGCAGTTTGAGAAGAACTCTATCTTGATAGAAATGAAAATTATATGCCACTAGCAGTTTTATCAACCATTTTATTTCCCATCCATTTTTTATCCCTTCTAGATCTTAGTGGTTGAAAAATGAAAGATACTGGAAGTCTGTCTACATAAAATTCAGGCAAATAAAGCACTACTCAAAACTTCCATAGGATTGGAAGGTAACCCAGACAAAATTTTTAAGAAAAAGAAGAAGAAAAATAAAAATATTTTGAATAAAATATAAATTAATTTTTTTAAATATCAAGTTTCAGAATATATGTCTTTTTGATTACAGCAGTTGCAAATGTATTTTAACTTGGACATAAAATTATTTAAAAGGCATTATGCATATTCAGCTTTATATGAGTTGGCTTTAAGATTCTTTAAAATCCATGAAGAAGCAGTTATTGAAAGAATAACCACAGAGTCCAAGTCTCTTGTACCTACTTTTATAAAGGCAGCAAGGCTATGGTTTGCATTTTTTGAAGCCTCTGGATTGTCTCTGTACTTCTGAGTGATGTGTGGCATTAACATATTAACAACTGTTTCAACTGCATGATGAAAGGAAGCAGAAAATCTCTGGTTTCGCAACAGCTAGAAACAAATTGAGACACAATATTTAATATTATTTATAAACTAAAATACATCAGAAAATTTACTTTTGATAAGATATAGATAACCTGATAAGAAGAGAGAAAAAAAAATTTCAAATTTTCCAATTTGTGATTTAACAAAATATTTTCTTTAAATTCAATATTTTCCTGAACATCCTACACCAAAGCAGAAAAAAGAGCATTTGCTTAAAATAAATTTTGACAACATGCCCTAACATCTGTTATTGAAGTTCAAGCAAGGCAGTCTTCAATGATAAAAACTTCTAAGTATAATGCATTAATAGTTTTCTATACCCCAACAAACTTGACAACAGAGGCAATCCTTTAATTTTATCCATTCTTTTCCAAAGCAGACACCAGCTGGTTCACATATAGTAAATGCATTATTAGACCGTCTTTTCTGCCTTGAAAAAGAAAAACAGTTTTTGCTGTTCTGCAACTGTCTTGGTAATAATACCTTCCCTGTTTTCCATTGAAGAAATTGTCATCCACGTTTTTCTTTGTCTTGCTCCTCTGCAACTTCAAAATCTCAGGCTTCAGAATCTTACTCTCTGTGCTTTTAAGTTTCCACAATCAGAACTGTTTTCCCTTACTTTTAGGTAGTTTGCCAGTTAGCTTAAAAGATCTCCTCTTTGTTCACAATTTCCATCTTTACACTCACCATCTTCATCAATGATTTTGTACACTCTGACCAGTACTGGTCAGTAAGCGTTTTTTTTTTTTTTTGCTTTTTGGCACTGCAGTCTCTCTACATCTTACAACCTTTACTAAAGATTCTGTCTTTTGTCTGAAGGGATTTAATGGACTGGTGGTGTGAGGCTGATGACATTGACAAAAACTGTTGCAACTGTACAATTAGTTGTCTTTTTTTTTTTTTAAACTGAAAACAAAACAACATCTACATTGTTTAAGTACTTTGTTATTTACATAGTTTTAACTAGATTAAATGCAACATTCTTAGACGGAACAAGTCATTGTCAAGGTCGTGCATAAATCAATGATTACACAATTAATGTTTGAATTGTCCTCCAAAGTTCCAGCTCTAGTTTAAAAAAAATAATTAAAAACAGATATTAAGGTTGAAAAAGATCCCTTCATAAATATGAACTGTACTCAGTCATGAAATAACAAAAAAAATTAAAAATTCTGTTAGTGGTTATGCCAGTGTCCTATGAGGCTCTTGTAGCTCAGTCTTTGTTGGACAGTAAAAATATTTTCCAGAAATACTACAAAATTCTTGCTACAGAAATAATCTTGCCAAATATAGAAATGCATCTTTTTATTATATCTCATAAGCAGGAAATATCTGAACACATGTTGCATTGATTACTTTACCTAATAAGACAGAAAAGAAGCTAGCAAAATATTTAAGGGGCTTGTAAATCAAGAAACAATGTTCAGGAGTGAGACTACTTGCAAACTAGAGATAAGTTCTGCAGATTTCTTTTTCACATTACAGAGAAGATGACAATCAGGTCAGTTGAATTGGGACTCAAACTCTACTGATCACACCACAGAGTATTAAGTGTACTACTATAAAGTTTTTTTCCTGATCACTGTCCGATTGTTTTTTCCCCAGTGTACTTCACACTTCCAGCTATGTTCTAAATACACAGCAAAAATAGTGATAATGATTTCACAACAACCTGAATGTTACTCAGCTGGGACTATTTGGTATACTTGAAACTTTCAAGACTTGTTTCAATACAGAAGTAAGCAAACTAAAAAGTTGTCACCCACGCACAAAACACTGCTTATAGGCTAAGTTTGTAGAAAAAATGCATTTCTAAAATTTTAGCATTCTCCTTCCAGCTTAGAAGATAACACTAAATTAAATATCGATATTTCTTGCTGTATATAGAAGACTGTAAACTTCATGACTCACTGTTCTCTGTGTCATCTTATATCTCAGCTAATGTACTGCTCAGGAAGAAGCCCACATATTTTGGGGTAGTGCTTACATCAAAGGTCACAGTGTTAACTGTAAGAATTAAGAATTTCTACTAGAGAGTCTGATGATTTACACAGACTGCTCTACTGTATGGATTTTAAGAGGTTTCTATTCTTTTATAGTAATGCTGAATATAGCCCTGAAGTTTTTTCTATTTAATGTTTCAACTGATTTCTCCAGCTATTTTCCTCTTTCTCTCCCTTTCTTACAAATGAAGTTACTATTTAGACATCAAAACCACATGTTTCTTCTAACATGCAATAAAAGTATGTGACTGGAGAAGAGACAATAAAAATTCTCTTTAGAATAACATTTTTTTGCATAAGTTGACATACCTTCACTTTAGAGTTTTCTATCAAATGTTGAGCCATTGATTTTATCAGAACTTCAAAGAAAAACCATGAATACTGCAGAGAAAAGAAAACATTCTGTGAAATTGCCACAAGGGTTCAACGACTATTTCGATACAATTAGTTCCTATTCTTCAGTTATGACCAGATAAGAACAAAAGGTAAGAAGTATAGTTCAATATTTACCTTAAGTAGCTTGTTGCTTGTAAGAAAGTCAGCAGATGGCTTTAAAATTGTTGTCATGGACTTTGTCAATTCTTCATGTACTGTCTTATATTCAGAAGCAACATAGGGTTCAGCTTTATAAGCATACTTAGGGAGGAAAAACAGAATTTAATATGAAATTATGACGTAAGATGAGAAAATTGAAATTAAATATGCAACTGAAATTAAATATACTCTTTCTTAGGGAAATAAAAAAAGGAAACATTCAATTTAATTTTACCTACCTTGACATAAGATCTCAGGTAGCTATCTAAGCCTTCTTCATGACACTGAGCAACAATATGGAATAACCCTAAACAGAAGTCAAAACCAAGTAAGCCTATAAAGAAAACTATGATTGCAACAGCAAAAATGCTACTCAGTTATAGATTTATGTGATAACCCAGTCATCACTTAACTTAAAATTCTTTACCTTGTCACATTGACTGCCACTTCCTCTTGAGTTGCTCTAGTGAGAACTCTAAACAACTGGTTGAGAACAGTTGGCAGGAAAGCTATCATCACATGGCCTTCCATAGCATGAAGGCTCTAAAAGAAAGTAGTAATACTGTCACTCTCTTGACTAAAAGGCATTTAAATCATAAGTTCTGAAACAATAAAATTTATTGCAAGTCTTTTTTCAAAAATACACACTGCTTGCACACTACCAGAAATACTGTACAGAAAGCAACTGAGATATTTTCCAATATAAATATTCAGCAAATGTTTTCTACATTAAGGTAAATTAGGGATAAAAATCAAGTTTTATTAACAGCATTTTAGAAGTACCTACTTGTACTTTTCTGTTGAAATGCACGTTAGGTAATGTTTAAAGGAAAAGCAAATAAATAAAATAATCTGTTATTCACTGCCATTTTATACCTTAAGATACTTTACAAGATCAGTTCCTAGTGCACGAGCTCCAGATTCTGTTTTCTGACAGTACTGAAAAAAGTTATGCAAGTGCTGGTCCTGTCAAAGACAAAAAGAACAACAAATTAAATAATTAAACATATATCCATATCTGAAACACAACACATTAAAAATATTATATGTAGCAATCCATATCTTTGTCCATAGATTCAATTTTCAAAAATTACTGAAGTGTGAAGACTTATTTAGTCTATACGTAACATTGATAATTTTTTATTTAATATTTTGATTTTTTTAAGCCCTATATAAAATTTCCAGTGTTTCTTGAATACCCATTATACAAAATGCCACTTATATATGCTTCCAACTGATGTACAGAAAACAGCATACTTAATTATCCCAACTGATCATAATATGTTTTTCATGAGCAGGTATAACAGGACTCATTGCATTGCAGACATGGCCAGTAAATAGCTTTCAGAAAACTGTGACCTCTTATCTGGAAAATTCAAATTGGAATGGAGGGTGGTAGGCAAAAGGCTCATATTTTGAATAGTTTCCATTTAAGATCTTCTGTTTTTTCACAGCTGATGTAAAAGAAAAATACCATGAGAAATGTCCAAGAGACAAAAAAGTAAGAGATGAACACACTGAGTTCAAGAATCTTCCCAAATATTGTAAATACATACAATAAACATACATTATTCCTAAAACTTTCTCTAATTTAATTTGTTTTATAACTCACCTGTGTATACACAGTTGACACCAGATGAGTGGATTTTTAACAGTTGTTTGCCTCCATCTACCCATTTAATTTCAGGACCAGAATGCTGCATGCACACATGAAGGGGAAAAGTAAAATAATACAGCAGTATATTGGAGTAAAACAGTTGGTTCATAGTACCATTCACAACACTTTTTTTAGAAAGAAAAAAAACAGTTTGAAGAAATGTGTGCAATGAATAAAGTCATAAAAAAGGAAAATTATGCAGGCAATATTACCAAAAGCATTTATGAGCTTAAAATGTTTTTTCAAGGTCCCACAGGAGTTTCCCCAATGGCTAACAGAATTGATTCTCTGTACAGCACAGAGTTCATGTTTCCCCTACAACTGCAAAGAAACTTCTGACTAGAGAATTATGTACTAGTTCTCTGAGAAAAATAACACAAAAATTTCCACAGATACTCACACAGTTTAAAGCTTAACATATGTCACTGACAGGTAGCAGCCAGTGCTTCCTTCCCATCCCATTTCCAAAGAACTGAGAATGGGAATGCTCACCCTGACAACCACTTAGGGAGAGATTTTACTGCTAGATCTACAATTAGTCATATTGGTCCTAACATTCTACCCATGGGCATGAGCAGAGACGAACAGCAGAGGAATAAAGAATACACCTACAACGTGAAAAGATGAAAGATGTGAAGGAGACGATGGTTGGAAAGCTTACAGCAGAGTTCAAAAAAGAACAGGTGGTAGAACAGAGGAGAGCAGCACCTCTTGCTGTTGATTTTGGGTCTCTTCCTCCAAAATCAGTCAATTTTGTCTCTGCATTTCAATCTCTTTGTCAAATCCCCTATCACATTTTCATTTTGTATCCTCCTTGGTATAATTTTTATGACTTACAATTATGCAAGCTTTCTGCTTTGAAAAATACAACCATAAATTTTACTAGTGAAGCATAAAGATCACAAAAATCGAGATGTGAGAATAAGACTTTTTCAGGAATAAAGGACTTACTGAAAGGAGACAGCATGAAATGCTAAAAAAAATTTAGTAAAGGACTTCAGATTATTTGCATACCTTCATAAACTCAAATAGTTTTATATTTTTAAAAAATGACTGTAACTTCTAGTTAATAATTACTACAGAAATGAAACTTAAGCATTTCTTAAGTACATCGGCTAAATAATAACAAAATAAATATGTAACAACTTAACTTCCTGACTTTTACAAGAATGTGAATCAATCTGCCCTAATACTTCTTTTTTGGTCGCCCATTTCTCTTTGAGTTTGTTTCCTCTTAGTCAGACATCTAACTTTTGCAAAGCATTCCATTTCAGCTATAAAAGAAAATAAATTCTACTAGAAATTTACTTAAATCTGGTCATCAGACTGGGGAACTACAATCAAAGCTCCTCTCCACATTGTTTTTTTCCAAGATTAGAGCAATTTCATATAGCATACCTTTCCAACACCCACTTCTTGATAACTAAGATAGCCTGATGGAAGATTTGCTGACACTGGGATGTGTTGCTCATTGGTGACCACTCTTCCATCTTTTATCAGAGGAAGCCAAGAATACCCAACTATGGAAGATGAAAGGCAAGTAATTTTAAATATCTGATGAAACTTAACATAAACCCTTACAAAAGTCTTACTGAATAATTTTGATATGTAATTCAGAAACAAGAAAATATTGCTGTAAAGGCCACACAATTTGAACTCAAAGAATTAGAAATTATTAAAAATGCAGATAAATTGTCACTGAGTTTCAAGAACACCATACATTTGATGAACATTCTAAACCAACATTTGAAACATTTAAATTAGAAGAAATATTTTATGTGGTCTTTCAGTCAGTATAATGTAAGTAGGAAGCATTACATGGATCACAGAAGTCACAGGTTAACAGATAAGAACACTTCAAAAAATTTCCCCAGTAGTTACTAAAAGCAAAGCATTAGTGTACAAACCTTGTGTTTCAACAACATCTTTCTTCTTTGTACTCCCTTTGCTTGAATTATCACAGCTGACATGGTAGAAGGTGAACAACAAGTGGTGCTTTTCATGTAACTGAGTGGGCAATTCTATTTTAATCTGAAAGGCAAAGAAGTCTCTGTAGAAGTTTTCAGCTAGAGCACTGATATGTGTTACTGGTTGTAGTTCCAGATTATATATTATTTGAAGCAAGATCAAGAATCACACATACAAAACTCGAAAAATTTACTTACAGTGAAAAGGGGAATCTGATTTAACTGAGAACTTTGCAATCCTCTAATACTTTCCTGTATTTTGAAACTTACCTAGTACGTAAGCCAGTAAAAGTTAGCTCAGAAGGGTAGCTTACCTCATCATAAAACTCTGGATTTTGGTGGTGATGCAGAACAGCAGCAAATGCACTTCTAGTAAATACTGGTCCACCAGGCCTACCATAGATACACTTAGAAGAAAGGGAAAAAGAATAGAAAACCCTGTGATCCTTTTTTTTCACTCTCAGTTTAGAATGTTTCACCCAGAATTTGAAATATATTAACTTGTGTTAACAATGACAGGGATCTGTGCAAAGGAAACAGTCTGATCAGGGATCAGACTACATGATCTGTAGTCTGCCTGCTGTGCAGTAGAGCTGACTCTGTCATTTCACCTCAAGATATCTACACATTTCTCTATTTTTTACTTCCAGACACCTTTTATACACTCTGATGGCTCATAAATAAACATGGAGCTTGGCTCTCCAGTTGATCTAAAGATTTGCTGTTTCAACTTACTGTGGAGTACACATAAACCATCCTTGTTTGCAACAAGTTTATTCCTGGAATTTTTGGTTGATATAAAGAAATTAAGTGATCTGAGGGTTCTTTAGTAATCCTTTATATCAAAAACAAGCAAGCCATCCAGAAGTTACTCTTATGCCAAATGCAAAAGGACAGAAGCCACCATCCCAAACTAGGCCAATTAATCCAGTACTATTGTGTTACTTAGCTACCTGTTCACTATTTTCTTTTATCTGTTGAAAAAATCAAAAGACTAACCTTTAAAGGCAAAGAATCCTCTTCATCAGAATCCTTGAACTCAATGCACACCGCAATATTTCTAGCCTAAAGCAGTATTTAAAAACATAAACCCAAACAATTAATCATAAGGATAATCACAGAAATAAATCTGTTGTAAACAATCTTAACCAAACCTGAGAAAGAAGGTAGAGTTTTCCTGTACTCACCTTTGCAAAAGACTTTTGACTGTCATATTTCAAGTGCTTTGGATAAACATAAAGATGATTGTTGTAGATGGTGAAAGGCTGAGTGTATCTTGGTATACAGGGAACAAACTCCTCTATTTCAAATGTTGTTAGTGTCTTGGTGCTGCTTTCAAACTGCTTCATGGGAATGTATGATGAGTTAACATAATCTGAAATTACATTAAAAAAAAATCGAATAAAAAAAACGAAGAGGAAAAAGCCTGAATGACCATCTAATAGTGTTTATTAATACTTACTTGGAAAATCTGGTGACACATTATCAATTGTAACATCCAGATTTCCTAAAATAACAGGAAGTTTGGCCATCTTTTCAGGTCTATAGGAAGGAAAAAAAAAACAAACACCTCAAAGTCAGGCTAAATGCAAATCAGATACCAGCAAAAAAGATCATAGGAAACAGAGGCAAAAGTAATATCCTGAAACAGGAGTATGAGAGGAAAGGTGTTTTGAGGGTGGATGACTGATCCGGTCTTTTTTGCTTAGATTCACAGTTTTCTTTTCCTTTAAATTCTCAGGAAAATATAAAAGGCTTTATGTGGAAAAGTGTGGAAAAAGTCACAAAAAAGAATGACTTCTTTCTTTAAATCAAAATGAAAAACTTTGACAAATATAGCTTTTGTTTGCCATGTAATAACTTACTATCATTTGCAGAAAAGAGGGGATCTATAAGTAAGTTTTTTAAAACCTCAATGGCCAGTGATAAGCACTCATGGTAGTAGGGTAAACCTGGGGAGGGAAGAGAATCAGCAAGTTCCTACCTCTTCCTTTTTCTAGACTAAAAACTCACCCTGCAAAACTAGTCAACATCGAAATTTCTTATATGTTATCATGTGACTAATTCAGAAATATGATTTGAAGTACAAGTATTTTCCAGTGTAAAACTATGCAGAACCCTTTATTAGTAAAGATAGTTAGCAGAATGATTTTTTAAATTATTGCACAGCAAGTGGGTGCAAAATTTTCCCAAAATGCAATCCCATGCTGTGAAGCAAACAACTTCAGGTTGGCGTCTGGATTCAATTCCAACATCTATGCCTTAGACATTATAACCTATTTCTTACTATAATTCCCGTGAAATACTGTACGTGATTCCATAAACAGGATGCTGAAATAATAAAAAGCATTTTCTTAATTCACAAAGTAAAATGACATGGCAGGCTAATTTACTATTAGTTTCAATTCCAGTAATACTGTTTATGGCAAGGAGTATCAGTACACAGCCATTTCAATGCTACATAAACTTGAATGAAATTATAAGACACTTGCTAAAAGTGACTTAAATACCTCTTACAAACCTCATCTCCTTATCAGATTTGTTAAGCAAGAATAAAATAAAGAAACTACAGACCGAGCCTTTTGCACTTAGTGATCGTTCAAATCAATACCACTCCAGCTAACTCTATCATAACAGAAGTGGAAACATCTTTGCAAAGCAGCAAAGATTGCTCTTTTATTTTACATCCTATTTAATAAGGGGATTAGCAAATTTATGAATATGGTCACCTGTTGGTGATACATTCTTGCACACAAACTGATGAAGTCTTTAAGAATACTTTGTAAAAAAAAATAACCTATGTTCTGTTATTTAGCCACCCTGAGACATCCACTCCCAAGGAACATGGACTAGCTACTGGCTTGAATCCCTTTTCCTGAGAGCTAGCGCTCTCTGTCCAAGGTCAGTGAACAGATGATTTATGCTCATATTTGCTTTTCTTTGAGAACCAGAAGAGCATATTGTGTGAGTATAACTCCTAGCATAGAGTTACTTCAGGTTACGATGCTGATTGCATGTTACATGTGGCATAACACTTCAGTCCTGCTTGGAGCCCCCAAACACTGCAAAGAAAGGATCTGTAGCCTGTATGAAGGTCTTGATATATTTATACAGCTTCCATATTTGAAATTAAAGACATACAAATACATATATCCAAATATTAGATGCTCCAGTTCAAGAACATAACGAAATATAGGGGGGCTTAGGGTGAGGAATGGGGGATGTTCTGGTGTTTGTTTGGTTTGGTTTTGTTTTTCAAAGTGGGAAAATCAGACTTACTTTCTGAAATCTGCTAACGATTTCAGCATGTCTTCATTTGAGAGTTTATTACTGTCTTGTCTGAAGAGAGGAGAAAATCTTGCATTTTTGTCCAAAGTTCCTGAGGCATCTTTAAACAGCGTCCTGAAAGTAAAAGTCTTGCTTTCAGCTGAGTTTATGAAAGTGCTGAAATTCACTTCAGGAAATTTCTTTATTAGAAATCAGAGCATACTGCACCATCCTCCATATTACACATTTAATACTCTTGTAGGTGAGTTTTAACATATAAATAGCTCAGTCTAACAAATAAGTGTGAACCATTTCATTCTGAGTAGCTTAAAAAATATTGTCAATAGAAAACAGTTGGCAATATTTAATGGTTTGAAGAATAATGTAATGAATGTTTATAACTTTTTTTCCTACTACAGAGCTGAAGCGTCAATTTGTCAGAAAGCTTTGGTTAATTGAAAGCAAAAGAATCAACAATTTAAATAGCACATTAAGTTTTACAAGAAGGGAGATGCAGAAAATAATGTTAGAGAAAACTCAAAAAAAAACCCGATTGACAAGATTTGTCCTTACCTAGCTGCCCAGGCAAAAGGCATTATATTGACCTAATCTCTGGCATGCCTGCTTAGCGTTCTTCAAAACTTTCTGTGCAACCTGCAAGGGACATGAGAAATGCCATGCTTGAAAAGCTAAATTTTTTGCACCACTAGTACACAAGAAAAAAACATACGTTGACACTGACATGAATTCGAAAATCTTCTTTAGAAGATTAATCCTAAGTATGTGAGTGAAAGACAATTGAAAATGCCTCTTAATGGTTCATTTCAGGTTAAGCACAGCCTGTTCATTTCACAGCATTTCACAGGTGAAAACACAGACATATCTACACCCTTGATAATAAATATTTAATTAAGTGAGAAAAAAATTATTATATACAAAACGTATATGGAAAGCTAGAGAAAAAAAATCAACTGTTTCTTCAGACAAAACTCAAATTCCAGGAAAAAAAAAACCATTTCAACTCCCATTTGCTCCCCTATTCACCACCACCCTATGTATCAGAATACATTCCTGCAGTCTAAATACTATGATACTCTGCAATACTTGTATTACAAATACACACAGAATATGGGGAGGAGTTTTATGAAGATCACATGTACACTCCTATGCACATGGACAATCCTATGTAGTGACATCACAATATTGTTTTCATAAAAGTTCAAATTTTTGCTTTTGTTAACTTTTGAAATAACAAAAAATTCCATTATATACAGCCAACATGTACAACAATCAGAGCTAGAAATGCACTGATATGAGATGTTCAACACTGAGTTGAACCACTTGACCTAAGCAGAAGTTTCTGACAGAGCAGTGGGCTTCTCTGTTCCAGAAATCAGCTTCTCCTATGTGTCTACACAGAGCAAAATTATTTGTCAGAGACAAAACAACCTACAGAGTAAAACTGCCTGAATATTAGTCTGATCTATGCTGTTGACATTATAAAGAGCTGATTCTATTACTGTGTTTGAGACAACTCTCCATTACCCTTTCCTGTAAAAGGGGGAAATGGCACTTGGAAGCAAAAACCTTGGTAAGTAATCATCATGAAATCAATAATTTAAGGGGGAGAACAAGCGATTCCTTGGCTATAGAATTTGCTACTTCTGTTTTCCCTTTCCTTGTCCAGAGTAGTAATTCTGCAGGGAACGGGAACTTGCTCATTGCACTGATACAAATGGAGGGCCTATATAACTAGTACTGTTCTGTTTTGTTAATATACTGTAATCCCTATGAACAAGAACTGAAAGAAATTTCAAACTAAGTGTTCAGTTGTATAAAATGATAAGCAATTGAATGCTAGAAATGTACAACATAAGTTAATATAACCAAGAGTGTTCCTACTGGCTATTCCTGCAGCACAGGGCATCACCAAGTCTAGCCTGCAGCATCAAATGTGGGAACACTTGGGCTTGCTCAACCTTCCTATGTGGCTCAAGCCCAAGGCCACCAAAATCAGCTACTCAGTTCAGGTTTGTTTTAACTTCAGTAACAGTCAGCATACACTTCAAAACCAGACTCCTAAAATACAAAGCTGCTGTTTTCCAACAATAGCTGAAAAAAAATCTCAAGCATTCCTGGAAAAGCAAATCAGTAGGTTGATCTATATTAAGACCAAGTGAAAAATACAGAGTCATTTATATGCAGCTTGGCCAGCAGTAAATCCGTAGAAAAGAGCACTGTTCCTCTGCAGACACTGAAAGTTAACCATTCCTTCTTCCCTTTCACTAGCTGAAAACAGGAAGAATGTCAACAGTAGCTGACAGTGCTTAAAAAACACTTTTCTCTAATATCCTGGCCCAGCTATTTAAGCGTAACTGTAAATCAACAAAATCAAACCTCTATTTCTTCAGTGACAAAAAGAAGTAGCAACTAACAAAACTTTTTGTAGATACATTTCAGAGAACATAAAATCTTTTGTCATCTGAGACTCCTGAAAACTTAAGATGGTTCAGTGGTTTATTTCTAAAAGTGATTTTGACTTCCCTCAAACCTGCAAAGCATTTTATATATAAAACCAAAAGCTTAATGATCTCAGTGGTTCTGAAGGAAAAAAACACCAAGAGTGCAGATAACGTTCCAGTAAACTACGGTCACCAGAAAGTGAGACAAAGGAAAGTCAACATCATAAGATGCATTAACTAAGAGAGACATACATTGATCAAAATTTATGATCAATATTTCACTGTTTCAAAATTTTTCAACTAAACTTTCACACTTAAGTTCAATACACTTTTGTCAAACCAGTTAAGACATTAAAAAAATCATAGATTGTCACAATTAGAAAAAGTGAAATAAATGTTTCAAATAAATGTTAGACTTTATCTATACTGTAATAATAGTTACTAGTAATAACTGAATTTGATTTACTAATTGTAGTTATCTGAATTTACTAGAAAACAACTAAGGTTTTGATGATATTTACTAATTCAAATCAACCTGCTTTGCCTCAGTATTTTGTTCATGCCACAGAAGAAAATAACATACCTTTGAAGAATCTGAACTTTTCATATATGGTTCAGCACAATGCGTAACACTTCCTTGTAATACCTTTTCTATTCTAGCCACAAGGAAAATGTCAGTATGAGGACATGTGACTGAGAATATTCCCTAGAAATGAAACAAGAAATAAATATAAAGGAAAATGCAGGCAACATTTTACAACATGTAATAGAAAGCCATCCAAGTCATATAGGAAAACTCTTTCTTGTATCCAAATCCTACTAATTCTTTAGGTTACTAGTTCTTACCTGCTTTGGATATTGTAAACACAGTTTCATGAATGTCTTGAATTCTGTGTAAGCTATCACCGCTGCCATTCATCATTTGTTGAGATACACTGGGTATCATGTGCCTACTGAGGGGTGGTTCAAATCAACATGGAAATCTGCTGAAATCTTCCTGTTGTTTTTAATATCAAATAGTGACAATGTGACAAAGAAAGGTTCTACCTAGACATTAAAAAAAAAGAATCAAGTGTCATTGCTGGTATCCATAGCACAGTAAAAATGCGCACAAAAGAAAGATGAGTAACATTTTCATAAACACAGTCATCACTCTAGATATTACTGACAAGATGTAAAAGACAGTAAAAGAAAAATTTCTCTCTCTATTGGCAGCAAAAATATTAGCAAAGTTACTTTTTGTAGGATTTAGGTTTTCATTTTGATTTAAAAGAGTAGAAAAAAATCCCCATAATACAAATTTCCCAATCACAGCAAGGAATCCCTGCCATTAAGACATTCATTAACATATTAACAGAAAGTAATTAGAATAATTATTTACATTTGTGTTGGTCCTTCTTCATTTTCTGCAACGCAGCTTTGCAAATTAAAGATAAATCGTTACATCTCACAAGAATCTTTTTTCCAAATTTCTCTTCAAATGGCTTCACTTCTGGTTCAATACTAGAAAAGTCTAGTTTCTTTAAAAAGAGAAAAGAAAAATTACAGTAAGTTGGTTTTCATCTTAAAATGATCAACATAAAAAAACTGCTGCTTCCTTTTAAGAAGTCTAACCTGTGCATCTGGATCCAAGGCAAAAAGTTTAACTCTGCTTTCACTTTTCAGCTTGATTTCTGCTTCTCTGGTACTCTGTTCGAAATAAGAAAAAAAGTGTTAGTACTGCACTATTAAATAAAAGTGGATTTCAGTGTCATCCCTTTTCTGCGATGTTCAAAGCTTTACACATTTTTAATTCACGTATTTGTTTCTCCATTACTGAGTTTTGTAACTCCTTAGTTTACGTTGCTCCACCATGTCTAAGTAAAAAGTGAGAGCCTCTCCTCTAAAGGCTTTCTTCCAGGCCTAGAAATCTAAAACTTACATCAGCAACATGTAACTTTCCAAGCGCATGGGAAGTATACTCCAGCGTAACTTATATAGCACTTTGCCTCCTTAAACAATGACTTTCACAACATCATTTTATTTAAATGAAAAATAAATTATGACTGTAGGTTAAAGCTCAGAGCTATCCTGAGAACATAAGATTGCTCAGGAAACAACAGATCATCTAAATTAAGAAACACCATCACAGCTCCCTTTCTTTTTTCCTTTTCTTGGTTGCTTTTTTTTTTTTCCTCTCTTGAGCTCTATTGCCAAAGAAGTGGTTTTCCTGTGGGTAGCTGGAAAAACCTCCAAAACTTCCAAAGGGTAAACCCCTCACACTTAGAAGTTACTTTGCGGAGTTCACTGTACCCTGATCCTGCCTGGGATTTGTGGATAGTCATCTATTCACAGTAAAACAAAAGTGAAGTGCTACAAAATAGAATGTGAAAACTGATCGTATACACAGGTTACCTTTCTTGGAAAAAGGTGTTATTTAAAGAGTATTCTATGATTTTTAAAGTCACAGGACATGACAAATGAACATATGCATGTGCCAAAATTATCCATGCAGGAGAGTTGCCATTCCCAAAGTAGCAGCTGGCTAAACAGGGATACAAAGTATTACGTTACAGACAGGTGTGTCTCTCTTTGGATTAAGCTGTATGGGTTAAAAGAAGTTACAAACTCAAAATTCTCATCACTGACCATCAGCTGGAAGTGATCTACTGTCTACATCTGCTTTGCTGGAGTTTGAAGCAACTTCTCCTATGTCTCAAGAAAAAGAAAAAAAACCAAACCAAAACAAAAGAACATACTCTAAGAGCTCAAAATCCTATTTTTAGGTTGATAACAGAAATTTAAAAACTAATCTGGTTTAATTGATGTACTATAGAAAAAAACTTCTGAGGTGCTATTTTGAGTAAAAATGCTCTAATGGTTTTCATTTAATTTACTTTGTTATCTTTAGCACACACAGGAGAAAAAATAAGAGTTGCTGTGAAAGAGACGACCCAAATACTCAATACCAGCAGAGTACTGCCAGAGTTTGCTTGTTCAACAGCAAAGTCTGGTATGACTGAGAAATACAGGGACGTGAAGAAGTTTAAAGATGGCAAAAAGTTGTGTGCATGTGTTGCAAAGGCAATAATCAGTGGCAAGAACTGAGGATGAACACAACCTAGTCATAAGAGCAAGATAGAAACTGTTTCGGCTAAAGCATCTTGAACAGTTTTAGAGGCTTTGGTGTTTTGTGCACTAAAGACAAGACGAATATACGCATTTTTGACTGACAGACCAGGGGCAGCGTTCAGAAGTCAAGAACAGAAAATGCATGTAGTCATTGACCCTCTCTATAGCATAACACTGACTCTAACTTAAATTTCCTCATCTGTAAAACAGAATATTTTCCCACCTCAGTGAATTCTGGGGACCTGTAATGGCTAAGGAGGTACTTGGGCACACTTATCACAACAGTCACATAGTTATTTTAGAGGGCTAATTCGTTTCATTTTAAGATTAAAAAACAAAACAAAACAACTCCAAAAACAACCGAACAAAAAACCCAAACAAACACCCACTACAAACCCCTACATTCACTCTTGGTACTTACGTTATAGATAAAAGGAATGTGAAGTAGGCAGGAAAGACAGACAGAATCAGATATATGTGTGCACATCTGTGCACTGAAGTGCAAAATACCATCTTATTTAATTTATATCATAAACTAGCAGCTGTTGACAGAAAAATCAAGGCTTGGAGATGTACTCACAAAGGTTCAACCCTTCCTGGGAAGACTGCTTTTTCCCCTATTGTCAGGTGCTCTACAGTCCCCCCCTGAAGGAATTTCTCTCTCCTCATAAGGATATGAGGTCAGCTATTGTGAAATTCTCCTCCTAGAACCAACAAAAATAATAGAGCAACTAGAAACTCTTCTAAGAGAAGGCCCAATGCCTTGTAAGGCTTCCACTGGGGAAAGAAGAACTAAATCCAAACAACAGCTGAAAAGACAGCGCAAGAATGAACAGAGGACAAAAAAAATCCTCAAAACAAATAGCATTTATATAAAGCAATTGGGGTAAGGCACAAACAGCATACCAATGCCTACAGGCAGACGTTTCTGTGTTCTCCTCCTCAGGAAAAAAAGAAGGCTAGGACAATACATTACCGTACATTATTTTAAAAGGTAGTGCTTAGTACAGATAAACTAGAATGGGAAAACAAAAAAACTTATTTTGAAGGAAATAGAAATTTAAATGGGTTATAACTCTGGAATAACAAAAAAAAAAAGCCAGTGCTTAAAGAGGTGATAAAAATAATACACCAGAAAAATACCGAGCTTAAAGAGCTACATGTTTCCGATCCAAAGGTTATGGAAACAGGAAGCAGCAACTGCAGTACTAAAGCCACATGCAGGTGCTGCAGCCCTGAATTAAAGTCCCTTCTGTAAGGAATATGGAACCTAAACATTACAATAACTCTGACTATAAAGAAAGAATAACCTTCTGTACAAAAAAAAGCATCTAATTTTATATTTGTTTCTGAAAAAATTTTCATAGCCTCATGTAAGTGTGATGTTTGATGATTACAGTTCTTCCAAGGAAACCTTGATTGTATGTACCACAATCCCAATTCATTTCCAAATACAGAGGCATCTGGAGCTAGATTATCACATAATAGCTTTTTGTGTATATGTGCTAAATTGATTACAAAGCAGTATCAGAAAGAATTAAGTCAGCCAACCAATTTGGGTGCTAAAAAGCTTGTTAACATATTCTGACTGGATCTTTTGATATTAGCTACCCTAATAGACAGAATTTGGTTTGCTTGTTTTCAGTTTATAAGCTTTGCTTCCTTCAGGAGTAGTTATTAGGTCAGATAGATCCTCAAAAAGAAGGAGAGAGCATTCCAGAGCATGGTCAAGCAGAAAAGTTTCAAGACTCCAGGCTGCACCACACAGAAGAAAAAGGAAGTCACAGGAAAAAGTTTGGATTCTGCAACTTCAATAGAAAAGGTCATCAATTCCAGTACTTGGGTGATTTAACAAAAATTTCTCCTTCACAGAACTCACAAAATTTATTGCAACATGCAAGTCCCTGATTTAACTGAAACAAAGTCTGTAAATGGGCTGAGGAAGTTACTTTTATTTTCTACTTCTTTCTATTTATTTTATTCTAATTTCCACCACAGTTCTGTAAGAACAAATTGAAAAGCAAAAAACCATGGTGCTACAGGAATGATCCATGAACCTGCCAGGTCATTATAGATACAAACATCTTAAAATACATTTACTTCATCACTTCTATTAAGCTGTTCTGGATTTTTTAAATATAAAAATAAAACTTGATTTCAGTATAACTAGATTTCTACAGAAATACTTAAGGGCTTACCTGCATGCAATAAACCCATAAAAAATATAATTAATTAGTAAAACTATAATAAAACATACTGGATTGAAATAACATGTCCAGACTTATATAGGCAACTTCAAGACAGTATCTAGATTGCTTATAAAAGCAGAAAATGAAGCAGCTCAATAACCATATTAATTAAAGAGTTTCTAAGCTTTGAAAGCATCACAAACTGACTGAAAGCTAGAAACCAGTGTCTTACCTTTACTGAAAGTTCATGTAGATAACTTATGTTTAGTACTTTATATCCTAACTTGACATTTACTATATATATATATTACCTTGGCAATTTCAGGATAGTAGTTATCAAAACTACTTGATGAGCTTTCCAGTTTGCTTTGTTCATCATCTGAAATTATAAAACCACATTTTAAACTAAATATAAAACCTAAAGTACTCACAAAACTCCATAGCAAAAATTATTTTTTTTATCTCCCACCCCCTCAAAAATGACAACTGTTAACATAAATAGGTTGTGGACAACTCTATCATTACATTTTGATGCAGTGACTTCTTAGAAGACGTAACTAGTAACAAAAATAAGTATAGTAGCAGTTATTTGTAATCTTACCTAGAACACAGTTTTAATATTAATTTTGATATCTGCATGGGGAAAGGGGATACTCAATGCACAAAATTTACGTTACTCTTTCCCCTATGCACTGTAACTTGATTTCAAAACAAGTTCCCTCTATTCATTAGGTTCCCAGCTCTACTCTCCAACAGTTACTGGATTTACAAAGCAACCATTCAGTTAGCTATAAGCATCTTACAGTTCTAAGGTCAAATGGGGACCACTGACTAAAATGTCTTTCACAGAGCTACAAGCTTCTCCTTTTCTGATCTGGCTTTGTTGTAAACACCACGCTAAATTCTGACAGTCTTCAAAGATGTGATATCTCACTTTAAACTGTAATGATCCCTTTAGGTACTTGTGCTATTCATAACAGAACAACCTTTTGTAATATCTTCCAGGTTCTTCCAGATATGCATATTGTTGGTTTCATACCAGTTTCCCTCCCCATCCATTCTCAGGCTAGAAACCCTGCTTACCTTCATGAGACTCTCCATTTCTTTTTTCTTGCATTGCAGCCTCGAAGTTAAGCTGAAGGATTTTGTTCAGAGTGTTTATCCACTCTTCCATTTCAAGTTCACTGTCAGCAGCTAGAAGATAACTACTCTTGTCTTGCATCTTGAGCTCAAATGCAAAACGTCTGACTTTATTATTCTATAAGAAAATAAAAGATCTGTTTAAAATCTTTACATACTGTCTAATCACAAAGAAAGTTAAACATATTTCAGATATTTATTCAGAAATACACAGTTTCACACTTTGAATAAGTGCATTATAATTACACTTTTTCATCTCTGACATTTGACCTTCTGAAGTCATTTGTACCACTGCAATAAGGGCAAGTAGGAAAGACAACAGCCCATTTTCCAGCTTCCCTTAATCATTCTGGTTGCCATCACCTTAAAAAACCCTAAAAATCAAATTTCCAAATATCAATTGTTTATGTACCCAGATCATCTGGAAATGAAGCTAACCAAGATCTACTAAAGAAGAAAAAAATTAAAAAAGCAAAAAACTCCTTTAATATCTGAGTGACAACTGTTTGCACACTGAGATTTTACACCAGAGATAAAATCATAACCAACAACAGCCCTGAATTGCTAGTCTTATAAATATACATGAAGTTGGGAATCAGTTCCTCCTTTATTCCTCAACCATTATTGTCATCCTTTTTGCCCAATTTAAATCAAGCCTTCAAATGCTACCTAGCCTGACTCATGTTTCTGGGAATGAATCTTAAATGAAAATTCTGTATTATCATCAATTTAATTTTAAAAATTGATAATTCATTAGATAAACATTACAATAAACAATATGACGGACTTAATGGTTGGGGGATTTTTGTTTAAGTTAAATTAAATGCCAAATTATATTTTAGTTTCACCGTACTTCAGATTTTTCAATTAACAGACTAAGTACTGGTTGGCAAAACAGTCAGCTTTCTACCAAAGATCAGTTTCTGTTAAGAAGGATATGAACAAATATACTCCAGATCTATATGGATCTATATGTATGGACTCCAGATCTATAGGTAGTCTTACCAGCAGAAATCAGTGATGAAGTAAATGAAAAATCCAAAGAACAGTAACCTCTAACTTTCACAGAATAAAACCTTGACACAAGTGGTACATATCACACTTCTCAGTTTTCACAAGACACTGAATTAGAGCAACTATGACTTTATATGTGGCTGTCTGTGTGAACAGTTACACTGCACATATTATGTGCTCCACATCTTTGATCAGAAAAGACTCAATATACTTTAGTATTAAAACAATAACCCCAACAAAACAAAACCCAGAAACCCCAAAAAGTATTCTGGGAATTCCTGTCTCTTCATTTAAGTTTGGGGGGAAAAAAATCCACCCAAACCAAAAACCCCAAACAAACAAAACCCTGCTATTGCACAAATTCAGCATTCCTCTTATACAAGTATTGACAAAGGAGCATATTCTGCTCTACCTTCAGTGTCTGTTAGTGAAGTCAGTATTTTTCTCTCAGGTATCTACTGGCTTTGAAAAAATAATTATGCACATGTACTAAATGAACTCAAAACAGAAATGAGAAATGTTATAGGAATGCAATAGTAACTTATCTCCCCTCAGTGGAAAGACTAACTCTGAAACAAGTAGTTTCGTTCTGAGAACAAAAGCCTGGCAGCATGCCTACCTAAGAAAAACCATTTCTATGAATTCCATGTCAGACTACTCCAAAGTACCGTGGCCACTTTATTTTCCTCTTCCATTAAATAGAAATGCAATTTCTACCACTTTTTCCCCATAAGAGTTTATAGTTGCTAATACAACACCAATAATAAGTAACAGTAAAACAATAAAATTAGATCAGCCAGAAAGGATACAGTATATAATATAAAATAATAAAATTACATGTCTGGAATAGGGCCATTATGTATAATATTTGATAATTCAAAATATCGTTTACTTGCTCCTCATCAACAATTCAAGTGAAGATAATAGTTATTTTCAAACTTCATTATTCTAGCTACTGAACGACTACCTGGTTTCTTAAAAGTGAACATTAACTGGTTTTGATTTTGCATCTGATGCTGATTCATAACTAGTCTCAAATTTTTACATGCAGTTTTGAAGACCAGATGCCAAGATGAACACTGACGGTACCGTAAAATACAGTATAGTGTTTGAGACACAAGCCAGCTATTAATTCTAAAGCATCCAAAGGATAGTTTTACTCAAGAACAAAGGAACAGTAATATTTTTTTTAAAAAAAAAGCAAGCTTCTGGAAGAGTCTGAGGAAACTTCAGGTTACTTGAATTGAACTGACGGAACAGAAAGTATGAACTATGAAAGTATGAATAAGAAAAAAGGAGATTTTCAGGTTTTAAACCCCAAAACCATACAATCATAGAATGGTTAGAGGTTAGAAGGGGCCTCTAGTGGTCATTTCATCCAACCTCCCTCCTCAAGCATGGCCAACTAGAGCCAGTTGGCACAGGACCATGTCTAGGAAGCTTTTGAAGATCTCCAAGAATAGAGACTCCACAAGCCCTCTGGGCAACCTGTGCCAATGCTCAGTCACTCTCACAAAGAAAAAATGACGTTTGGAGGGAACCTCCTCTGTTTCAGTTTGTGCCAACTGCCTCCAGCCCTGTCACTGGGCATCACCGAGCAGAACCTGTCTCTGTCCTGTTTGCACCCTCCCCTCAGGTATTTATATATGTTGACGAGACTACAACTGAGTTTAGGAACCCCTCTTTTGTTTGTTGATTTGTTTTAAAAACACAAATCAAACTCATTTCAGTGGAGTTGGCCAGAATTGTACCTCTAAGGCAAAACAATTTTTGTAAAATTGTATATAGAACTCGCAACATGGTTCAATTTATTACAGTTCTAAGATTTCAATGCAAATTGCCTATTAAATATGTATCAAAAACATCACTACAATATTTTGGGGAAAAAAAATCCTCTGTACAGCTGCTGTATCTCTTTGCTGAAATCAAACAACCTTATACTAGAAAAATGTTATTTAAGAAATACATTTTTATTAAACTTCGCCTACTTCCATGCAAGTTAAAAAAAAAGTACTAAAACCCAAGGGTTTTTTCCAGGTATGCTGTGCTTAACAGAACAGTTACAAGCTGTACTATAAATACATAACAGAATCACAAGAAAAAGAAAAATAAGCTTTTCTTTGGCACTTGTTACTGACAAACATTTGACCAAAGCCCTTAACTTTTTAAAATAAAGAAAAGCACACAAAAGTAACAGTATAAAGGTCAAATGAAAGCATCTGGAAGGGCGACTGAATTTAATACAATTCCCACAACAAAAATCCCACACAAGAAGCTATGAAAAAAATTTTACAGCTCATGTTAGTACAGAATCTAACTGAAATGAACTTCAGTTTTGTGCTGTCATTAATTTGCCGTGATTTAAGTTTTGGGTTCTTTGTGCGTTCGCCTTAAAATCTGATTTGATACTTAACATCAACTAGTAATTTATGTTCTTTTCAGAAAGATTTTAAAAATTCAGTCTCCTGCCCCTTGAAATCTTGTTCACTGCTTTTGCAAGATGCAGCATGCATATTTGTTCCTCTGCATAACAGGTACTTATCTACATATAAAAACATTTATCTGTATTTTGAAAGAAATTGCATTTACCATCAAATACAGAATTAACTGGAAAACAGGCAGAATAATTGCAATTACCTGAACTACTCCCATGCATGAATCTAGAAATATTGATCCTTTTGGTTCTTTGATATTTTTTCATCTTTGTAGAAATTGAGATTATAGGATCCATCACCAAGTTGGATTAAGTGGAAAAATCTTCTTTTAAATGACTAGTGAAAAGAAAGTAGGAAAGAAAAGCAGTTACAACACCAGTATTAACCATCTTCATACTACAATACCCATAAGTGCTATTTACACAGTAGGTAATAGAAAAAGAGCTTTTATTTACAAATAACCTAATCAGTATGCTCAGAAAATAAAACAGAAGTGATCAATTAAAAGAAAATTAACTTATGAGTATCTGCAGCAGAATTGTATATACAATTTGACAGTATTTTTGACCTACTGAAGGATATCTAAAACTGCCTCTACAATATTATCATGGCTGGGCTTCACGAACGAAGATTTGAGAAGGATTCTATCCACAGTTGCTACAAGCGTGCTGGTGGCTAAAAAGGCCAATGTGAGATAGACAAGTCCGGTTGCAAAAGGCACAGCAGAAAGTTTCCTTAGGTGGTATTAGCAAGATTCTTTCTGCATTGTCTTTTCTCCTCAAAAATGGTTCTGCGTGTGTTCTCAAAGGAAGCAGCAGCGTTATGGATAGCGTGTCTCCAGACCTCCTGATTGGAGGCCAGAGTAGACCAATGATGATGATCAATATGGCCAAGGCTGAGATGTTGTTTCAGGGAGTCCTTGTATCTCCTCTTCGGGGCTCCTCTCGTGCAGCAGCCAGTGGCAAGTTCACCATAAGAGCACGAATTAGGGAGGCAGTAATCCTCCATCCTGGAGACGTGCCCTGCCCGACGCAGCTGTGTTCTCAGCAACACGGCCTCAATACTTGTAACTGACAATATTATATACAATAGATATTTATTGTGACAACCATAAAAACAATTAGAGTTTGTTTCTAAATGAAGAGGCAAATAAAACCCCTAGATTTTTATATAAAAAGAGGCAATATAAACAAAAAAAAACCCCTCCTCCTATTACACAGTCCTTTTTCTACTACCATCACACAAGGGTACAGTTAAGAAAATTTAACTTCTCCCACATATCGGATTTTTCATGTATTTTTTTCCTGATTTATGTATAATAAAAGGATAGCAAGATTTCAGATATATAAATTGCATAAAAGCTTCCCTCTTTCATGCCACACAATTTTTTCTAGAACTAATCCACATACAAATTCACTTCTCAAAGGCACAGGGACATTTAATATTGGTGTTCAGTTTTTTACCATGCATAAGACATTCTTAAACTTACTCTCATTGTCACACTGATTGCACTATTCATGTTGCCTTTGTGCAGCCATCCTTGTTTTGTTATTCCACCCTTCTGAGACCCAAGAGATGCTGCATCCTGGAGATGAAAAAGGAAGATGGGGGAAGAAAAAGAAAGTAAAGTTTTGTATCACAGCCTGTGTAGTATTTATCAAAAATTTCAGAAGTCACTTTAGAAGTTGGAATAACTACATTCATAATGTAATGATAATGTACCGTGAGTCCCTGCTGAAATTCTGTAGCTTTCTAATTATTTCATTTAAAGACCTGGGGTGAAATCGACCTAATCTAACTTTTAATATGTAATCTGGCCACTTATACAGGCTTTCTCTATGGCCAGAAGGATGATCCAGCTTACAGACAGCTAAATGTTAGTCAAGATAAATCCCACTGCAATAGTGGAATGAGGAAACACTCAAGACATTTACTTACATTGACTTTGTAACCTTTTTCATATATTCTAATCTTGAAGCACATGAACTTTTACCAATTTCTATTGCCAAAAAGAACAATGTAAATACATGCCTCTCCAAAACTTCAATCGAGATTTCTCAAATCATTTTGTTTTATATGCAGTCCTTCAAAGACATTACTTACTTAAAAATTTACAGAGAACTAAGTCTTGAATTCTTGAATTGGATCTGCCCTTTTACGGATCAGAATCAAAGCTTTATAAAGAGAACAGGACCAAACTTGGCACCAATGGCAAGTTCACAAACAGTAGATCCAATGCATGCATCACACATCACACCTGTATACCTGTATACTGTGCCTGTATACCACACCTATCTGCCAGTTGGTGGAAATGAGTAACTGCATTGAAACCCTTAGGATGTCAATAACTACCAAAACCCAGCACACTGCTATCAAATCAGATCAAGAAGTCAGATTTATTTTAAATGCCACAGAATAAATACTAAATCACCAGTTCCAAGTAACCTTTTGGAGTACTCTCAAGCTGACTTTACCATGGTTTCCAGTTGACAGAACCAATTTTGAAACAAAACCATTAACGAATTAGACATGTAGAAAGATTTGCAACCATCTAGAAGATAAATACTCCTGGTAATTTATTACCCAAACATAATCATATGAATTAGCTTTTGGCACTAAATCAAGGAACTTTCTGTAAAAAGTTACTAGGTAATTTATTTACAGCTTATTTAGTCTGTCTAGCTTGCATATTCATATGCATATGCACATGTGAACTTCAAAAAACTGTGAACAGAAGGCAAAAGATGCATCAATCTGTTCCTTCAAAATTGATAGTCAGCTTGGCACTATGGAAGTTAGGCCCGTTAAGGATGACATGGTCACCAACTATCAGAGCATCTGATAGAATGCTCAAAAGCATACACCAGAAATACTCAGTAAATTTTCATTTGCCTCAGTGAGTCTCACTGTCCAAGCAATACAGTGGTCTTGTTTCATATTTTCAAGTCATTGGTCTCCACCCTTATTGTATTACCTAGATAACCATTTTTCCTGTACAAGAATCAAGATAGCGAGATAACTTAAAACATGGGATTTCCAACTATGATTCTTCACCCCGCATGAATTAACTCCAAAGGAAAGGGTGATGTAAAACCACCTTTACAAGTGTTGAGATGATGAGTAGATCATAAGTTACTGTCAAAATTTGGCACAAAACAAACAATGCTCACAAACCAAACATAGGATCATCTGACATTACAAAAACTCCTACATTACCTGTGTAAATAAAAATTAGGATTTAGCTCCCTTAAGACTCTTTTCCCAATTCCCAGTCTCTGAGGTGCACGGTTTCCCAACTCTGCTGAGCTACATGCTGTTTTCTAACAATAAAACTGATCATCATTTGGGCTTCTCCAGTTACACCATATCTTTCCGTCAGGCGTAACTCCTGCCTACAGAGCCAAAAAGCTACTGAATCTTTCCAGCTGACCATCTGTTAATACAAAGGAACCCAGAGTCCAGTTGTTAACACATGACTCTTACATTGAAATCATACTTCCTGTTTCCAGCTGGTAAGGTAATTTCCTCACTTTTATCATAACTGCTGCACACTGTGCTTAAGTTTTTTTAATTATCTTTCCCACAAACTTGGCTTCAAACTTTATTTCAACAGCAACTGTTTCAACAAAAACAAGCCCATATCTTGATCACATAGTAGATTTAAAAATTCCATTTACAAACATCAACCTGATGGCCTGATAGTCCAAAATAGTTTTGGATAGGTAATTCTCTCCTTTTTAAAGATGCATGATTAAACTAATCTCTATCTGATTTTCCTCCAAGTTTTAATCACTTGTAGCTTCTTGTTTTCGATCATTCTCATAATAAATCAGCTTTCTTCAAACACAAACAAAAGTGAAACAAAAAGAAGACCAAACAACTTTCAATCTAAGATTTACATCTGTGCTTTTTGGCATAGAAAGATGTTAATGTTTGAAAGAAAAACCTCTTGCATTAATTCTTCCCTCGATGAAAGAATTTATGGTCCCCCTCCACCCTATTGTCCCATTAACTTCCCTTTTCTTCCTAGCATGCTTTTTTCTTGTGTTTATACTTCAAGTTCCTCAAAGAGTAGCAGAACTGTTCTCCAGTGACTGCACTTTGGAAAGAGATACTCCGTTCTTGCCTGCTCTAACAGGAAACTGGACAGAAGGAAACAGGAAGTCCTTTCCACTTGTACTTCCCAGTAAAATACATACCACTTGCTAATAGTCAAGTTATAGTTTTTCAGTGTTTAACTAACTCTAGCCATAAGTATATTTACTAGTAACAATTACAGTCAATTATATAATATTAATTTAGTTTTTTAATGTTTAACTCACTGTTTTCTAAAACACTTCTGTTATCAGAAATATTATCACAGTAAATAATGCCAAATCTTTTAAATTTCAGTATAGTAGAAATCATCACTATTGCCATCCTACATATAGGAAGTTTTGGATACAGATGCATGAAATTATTTGGCCAAATATCACAGTTCAGATTAATAGCAGCACTGGATAAATGGCATCCCATGACTATCTGTTCAGGAATCTATCTACTCAGAAGAATTCCCCAACCTACTTCTTCAGTTTTAATCCTTTTATTTCATGTGTAGCAGCTTTCAACATCAGGAATTTAGAAGCAAAGTAATTGTCAAGAGGTTAAAACTATAAAAAAGAAAATTATTTTAATTCTTTTTTGAGAGGTAAGAGTTCAAGTACTTGTCAGAAAAGAAAACAGTGGCATTTAAGCACTGTGTTTCGAAACAGGGTGTGGTAAAAAATAAATAAATCACAAAAATACCAGAGGCAGTTGCTGAAAAAAAAAGTCTTTGTCATTTGAAATATACTGGAAAATTGCTTGAAGTTATACATCTCTGGTTTCCCTAAGCCAGTGACAAAAGAGAAAATACTTAGAGTTTTAGATAAGTTTTTAAGATTTTGTTTCCATGATAGCTCTCCAGCTCTTACCCTATACTCAGATTTGTGACAAACTAATTTTAAATCACACTGTATGCTATTTAAGTGTGTGTGCTGTCATGTTGGAACACACGCACCTATGATTTTACTCAACTTCATGATTAAACCGCATGAAACATTTCTCTCTGTAAAACTCTCTTACACAGACACAGTATAAGACATGAGAGATTTTATGAAAGGGGAAGGATTATACACCACCAAGTATTAAAACTTCAATTTCACAATCTGTCAAACTTCTATTTACATGACAGACCTCAGGAGAACAAGGTTATTTGAAAGGAGATAGAGATTAACTTGAACCACTGTATTGGGAAACAAATTAGCTATTTTATCTATCTCGTTTACTGACATTAACACTTAATCAAACTTGCAACACCCAACATTCTTTAATGAAAACATGAGAAAGTAAGGAATTACGATTATCTCACCTCATCTTTATCTGCTTCTTCATCCACTTCATATAGATGAACAGGAAGCTTCTCTGATTTTGTCCCTTTACTAGGAAAGAAAAACCTTCTGAAGTACTAGGAATTTTGTGATTAGTTACACATTTTATAGCTGCAAAAATTAAGATCTTCTTTTCCTAACTGTCAAAGGCACAAGAATAATTAAGTAAAAGCATGTAATTTTCGTTAAGTATATTTCTTAGACATCAATTTTCCCCATTTGTACATCTGTCCACAGTCTTTCTTTTGTTCTGCTTGTCACTGTCCTAATGTGTAACCGAAGAGAACAAGTGCTTTCTCATTCACTGCATTCCTCATATCTTAGGAGCAAGAATTCATACCTGCAACCACTGGCTCCTTGCCAGACAATGCATTTATTTAAATTCCTATTGACTATTGTGGTTTCTATTAAGGGCAAGTAAAAACCAGGTACTGACTTGTACAAAACCTGTGAGGGTATCAGAACTTCTCATAGGGAAAGATAACTATTTCTTAACTGATAGATACAGGAGAGTAGTTAGGGAAGACACAGATCTTCAAGAGTTGGGGTATTCAGAGTATTTAGCCATTATCAAACATTTTAAGTTTCTAATCTCTATACTCTCCCTAGAAAACTTTGAAAAAGTATGAAAAGATTGCTCTAGCAGATGGTTTAGAATGTCTGTAACAGATGTAGATTACGCTTTTACTTTGAATTATCCTGTGAAAACCTGCTCTAACCATCTTGGTTAGGTTCTATTCCCTGAGCTCCTAAAGGGAGTTCCAAAAGCTGCCTTTGAAGCTATGGAAACAGGATATTACCATTTTAGTTTCATCTAAACATTAGTCTGTTTTAGTTATCATACTTAAAATCACATTGTCAATGAAACAGTGTCTTGTTTTGACTTGCCTATTAGTAAGGCAATATTATTACAGTACCTTTCCAGAAAATGCTTGAAGAAGACTTTATGGTTCACCCAACAAATCATTATCATCTCTACTGACTATTAAACATTGATATAGCATATTTCAGTTTACATATTACACGTATTAATATACTTCTGTAATAAATAAGTTTATATTAAATACATTTAAAGTTCCTTCACAAATTCAATTTATTATACTATTAGATAACATACTTACTTTGGAAGCTGTCGAAACTCTCCTGAGTAATCTTCATATCTATAGTTAACAACATGCCAGTCTGAATTGTAGGTTTTGATGCACTGTTTTAATGAAAACCAAATATCAGTATTAACTGGAAAAAGATTAAAGGCATTCACTAGGCACAACACAAGAAAGCCTCCCAAAATATGGCTGTTTATGAACTACTATGGTTACACGTCAACTTCTGCAAATTCTCTACACTTTCTTTCTTTTGCCAATAGCCTAATGCAATATAGCTTTTTGGAACAAATTATATGTTTCAATAGAATGTTATCATTCACAAGACATGTGTTTTATAAAACCAGAATATGGTGAATGCATTCAGCATCTGGATTAACCATCTTCAGTTGTCCAAAAAGCTAAAGCAGCATTTCACTACAGCTGAAAAAGCAACTGAGCCTTTAGAAAACTCAATTTCAATTTCACATGTACAGATACAGAAAAATAAAAACATCTTTTCCTTAAATTTATACTTCTAGTGCAATTAAATTAACATTTAAATTTAAACTCTGCACTTGCAGTGGTTGAAAAGCAATTATGTCATTAAATTCTGATCTAGATTACAGGAAATACCATTTCACTCCACCCATATTGTCATAACATAAAAGTACTGATTTATCTTGGCTTTGAACAAAGTAACATAAAACTGACAAAATCTGTTGACAGAAACCATTCCATAGAACATTTTATGTTATACAAATAAACCTACATGTACACTAACACAGCATCTAAGAAATCACAAATATTTTCTTTATATTTCAAAATACAAGCTTAATACTTGCCAAGCCATTGGTTCTGCAGAAACTCAATTAACTAAATTAATTACCTATGACATTCCTCCCTTCTTGTCCACCCCCTTCAATTTTATCTTAGAAATCTTTAGGTTAGGTATAAAGGATATGTATCACTGTGAATAAATCACTTTGAGGTAGATTTAGCTATTTGGAACTCCTTCAGTTTTACTGGAATTACAACAGCCATTTACTTGTTTTAGATGTTAAAATATCATCTTAAAACATATCAGTAAAAAAGTAGATAATACAAAAAAGACAAAAATTTTAAACCTTTCATTCCTTAAAGATTTCCACAAAACCCTAAATGAAATGGAACCACACAGAACCAAAGGAATGACAACATAAGCAAACGGTTTTGAGAAACTTTAGGTTTGAGATTGTTTCTTCTACATACAGCATACAAGTTGAGCATCATAATGAATTTTGGCCTCTGCAAATGTTACAGTTATGAATACCTCTGTTCCAGCAAACTGTACATGATTATTATGAACAAACTAAGAATGACTGGTGTGAGACAATCTATCAGGGAAAAGAAGTCACAACAATTCATTCAAGATTTACTAGTGGTCACAATATCACGTATGGAAATCATCCATGTTCATCTGGGAAAGCCAAAAGTATAAAGAAGGTGGAAGAGAAACATCTCCAAGAGTCAATTATAGATACAAAATAATTCAAAGCTATCCGCTAACCCTTCTTTTCCAGCCACCAGTGGAAAACAGTTCTAAGTTTCCCTGGAAATTTTCCCTTGAAATCATTGACAAGTAAAAGGCAATAAATATTTAACTTTTTTTCAGAGCTTATTTTTCTGTTTGTTTTTAAAATAGTGAATGAAGCAGAAGAAAAACAAATCAGGTATAATATCGTTATTACACACGGCCACATGCAATTTCAATTTTACCTCAGTTACAAACAAGCTTTGAGCTTCCTTCTCTGCATTTTCAGGAACCGTGGAATGAATGTATCGACTCTGCCGCTGCAGTAATGCTGTCTGGTAGGCAACAAAAGCAATTAATGAAACTTGTAACTAAAGGAAAGATGACAAATTATGGTAACACTCAGTTATATCTAACAAAGAAAAGCTCAGCACAAAACATTCTGTGAATATGATGTTTCAGAATAGCCAATTAATGGGAATTTACTACATATAAAAACTATTACTCAAGCAAAATAAGAAAAAAAAAAAACCCACAGCAAAATAACAGGGTAGTTCAATTGCAGATCTCAGCTGGCAAAAAAAATGAGACTGGCACTGTTCAACTGCAGGTTCAGAGAGAATGCCTAGATCCCTGAAGTATATACACATTTCAGCCTATCAAGTCAGAACTTATTCCTACCCTATGCCACTGTTCAGAGCAGCATAAAAAGGCTGCCAGAGAACAGGAAATCTGTGACCAGGAAATTCTGCTTCTCAGACCAGTGCTGAAGTCAGCCTTAGTGTACTTTAAATTTTTAACTGTTAATGATGAAAACTTTACAAAATCTTCTGGACCCCAAATGAAAATAACTACACAGCAATAGAAATTGTTTTGCACCACGTGGAGAGGAATCTTATAGCTTAAGTCATCAAAGGTGAACAAGAAAGTTTACATAGCCTGGACCTGGAAGGGGGTTGTGGTCCCTCACTTGTTAGCTATATTCCACACATTGCAGCACCAGGAAGGATCAGATAAAAATATGGAAGAAAAAACCTCCACATGTTATTGTCAAAAAGAAAGTGTACATAAGTACATTACCTTTACTTATCTCTGTTGTTGAGAGTTTGATCCATAAGGTGATTATTTCTGTCATTACCAAAGCCTCACTCTATTAACTGGGGAGGGTATTTGAAGGAAGAATATTCAATTACAGTAAAGATTGAAAGGAAAAAAAAATCATCCCACAGTCATGGTCAAGTTATTCATCTAGTCCAGAACACTGAAAAGTGACAATGCCAACTCCTTAGGTAGGAGAGTTGGGGAGGTAGTAAAAGCAGAAACCATAAACCTAGAAATATTTCATGGGACCAATAAATCTTGCACTGTACCATTAAAAAACAAAAAAAACTCCCTGAAAACTGCAGGAAAATATTCATTTATACGCTAACAGCTTTTAAGAATGAAGTTTTCTGAATTCTAGAAATATATTTAACCTGTATTGAGTTTAATGTATTTGTTTTCACAAGCTATGGACAGAAAGATTTCTACTAAGAGTATTGCACTACCATAAGAGCTAAAGGCCAGAATGTCTAGCTAGATACTTTTCTCAGCCTGAAATAGTCTGATATTTGATAGGAAATTATTTATAGTTTATGTAATATATAATATACTACATGTAGTACAATATATTTTCTATAAGCATACAGTTATACTAAGCTTTTCTAAAAAATTATTATTATTTTAAGAAAAACAGAGACTAAGGTGGCATCTTTCCAGGCACATTTCAGGGGAAATCCATGAATTCACGAATGGATTTTAACACTATAGTGAAATTTGGTAAAATTGGACTAGTTGTACATACTTTTAGAATGTGTGCTGCTGTTATCCTGCTACACAACTATCAATATAACAGTAAGGGTTTTTTCTTAGTTTTTCACACATAAAAAGATTTTTTTCTTCATGATCAATGACAGACCAGAAGAATTTATTTTGTCAATTTTGTTCATACTAGTAAGTGTCTTGATGCATGCCACCTCCTCCTCAGCTCATCCATCAGCTGCAGTAGTGCATCAGAGAGCCAGGATATGCAAGGAGTGAGGTATTATGATTCAGAGCAAATTCCTAAAAATAATTACTAAAGCAGCACCACATCAACATTTTAAAATCAAGCATGCACATACATATACATTATATTCCAAAGAAAAATTAGGAGGGAAGGATTGTTTTCTCTACAAACTTTCTTCACAACTACATTGGTTGAATTGTTCCATAGAAGTGAAACATTTCAGCTCTCTGGGTTTGAGTGATCATTTGATTTATGGCAGTATCAGGAACTACAAAGTGTTTGTCTCGTGCTCTCAAAGAAGTTTAAAAAAATCCTTTCAATTAGTGTGCTGTCAAAACTAAGGAAGATTGCTTTTAACACGAGCCAGGATTCACACACACTACCGAGGCACACAATTAAAACTCTTTTACTGATACTACTAAGTGTGTCTCAGGGATTTAGTATGTGTTGAGGTTTCAGAAAAGGCCACAGCAGCAGGAATATTTCACCAAGTCAACCAAGGAGTACTTGCTACTCGAAACCTGATGGAATATGGATAGTGAACCTGTCCACAACAAGTGCAGACTGTGATGGATATTCTTTCTGTCACAAGGTCACGTGAGACTTAGAGTTACTGTGTTCACAGAAGCTCATGCTCAAGATGCAGTGACAGAAATTGTTCTAGAAGACTCAATGGAAAAGATGGCAGCTGTATGAGAGGTCATGCACTTAAAACAATGATATGTCAGAAGCAGCTTATCACTTGTATGGGAAGTATCAGAAGCTGTATTATAATTTCCAAACTAAATTGAAGCCTTGATTTAGAATAGTTGCCTAAAGACTCAAGGAAAAACACAAAATAGATTTTAAAGGAAAAAAGTCATAAAGAAATTTGTTTGAATATTTCAAAATCGGTTATTTGACCAGTTTACTTTGTGCTCTTTAAAATGAGAACATTACTTGGACTTTTTTTTGCTTTTCTTCTACAGAAGATGTGCCTTCTCATAGAATGACCTGGATTTAGTTTCATTTCTGCAAAGCTGGCATAAAATCTATTTTCAGAAGTACTTAACTTGTACTAAATTAAAGCCAAGAGCTTTAAATGAAAGTGTGTTAAATCCACATGGCTCAAACCCAAAAGTAATGAATGTCTAAGCTAAGTACCAAAATGCCTTAAAAATAACACTGGGATAACTTTGTAAAGACAAATTTAATTTGGGTGGAATATACCCACATTTTATTTGCTACATGTAAACTCAGACTGTATTGGGATTATTTGGCAGGACAAGGGGGAATGGATTCAAACTGAAAGAGGGCAAGTTCCATTCCTGGCAGTGTTGAAAGCCAGGTTGGATGGGGCCCTGAGCAACCTGGTCTAGTGGGAGTGTCCCTGCCCATGGCAGAGAGGTTGGGACTAGATGATATTTAAGGCCCTTCCAACCCTTTAACATTCTATGATTCTGTAAAATCTGTAAATATGATTATGAAAAACTGCACAGGGTTAAAAGGTTTAACTTGCAAAAAAATAATAAGCACTTAAGATTTTCTGTTCTCTGACTTAGTAATATTTTCTTAATACATTGAATGACAGATGTAAATGCTTTGTGTTGTTGGAAACAAGCTAGATAGATCAAAGTAGTACTGAAGAATCGTGTGTACAATAAAAATATTTGGAGTAAGCTTGTGCCAGCCAGTGTTCCAAAGAAACAAAAGTCTGATAATGCAGTTTGGTAGAAGAAACCAGTCTTCATATAAATCAAGCATAAAATGCTATATTCCAAAACTGTGACTACTTGAAGGAAATCTCATGTAACGCACACTTTAATGACTACCATGATGAAAATCTGATCACAGAATCAAAACAAAGGATGACAGTTTGTGACAAAATTCAGCCATTCTCTTTTAAGGATCAGATTGAGAACCATGGACTAGCTTCATTCATACACGCCTGAGGATAAGAACTGCAGAAGAAGTCACATGAAATAGCAACTGAACACTTCAGACAGCTCCCCAAACTGCCCAAACTTCAGACTGCCCAAACAAAATGCCTGAGGATATTCTTGATAGGTTTGTTTCTTCTGACAATTCAGAGATGTTCACCAAAATGACCCTGATAAGTGAACTAGTCAATCAAATAAGAGTACACTTGGCATAAGTAAACTGGACTCCTCTTGAGCTGTGATACTGAATAGGCACAGTTTAGAAGGGGATTTGGGTAGTGTAGCCTATTCCTGCTCTTCAGTCCCAAAGCCAACACCTGGTATAGGGCACCATCATGAGTGATCCAGTGTCTGAACATCAGTATCAGTACAACTTCTTCTGCAAGAAGTCTCGCTTCCAGTACTTTAAACTTTCAATTAAACACATGAAACCCAAACTATTCTAAATACCTGTAGCTTCCCAAACCCAAATTTTTTTAGCTCAGAGTGGGAAGGCTACAAGTAAAGTTATTGACGTAGGAAACAATGAAAAAGAAGCCCTCAGACTATATTATAAACAGAGTCCAGGTGCATTCAGGCCAGAGAGAATTAAGGTGCCTGAATACTTTGCAAACACAGATATTTTGACTGCAGGTATGGGCATGTATGTAAGAGACTTTCCTCACTGTTTACTCTAACTCCAGTTTCTAAGATGCTTCGTAGTTATCCTAACTAGATCTACAGGAAGATTACCAAAAAAAAAAGAGTACACTTAAATAAACTATTTATTCAGATAAACAGGTAATTTAAAAAGAAATACAACAAGACAATCACAAATCTTGGTTAAGTCTGATTTAATCAAGTCAGAACCCTGTTATTAAGGGTATATTTTGCCAAAACCCAGTTTTGGCTGGAAGCATGCAGCTCAGACTAGCAGATTGCATTTGAACAGGTTCATGCCCTTCATTACTAAGAAGGGGGGAAAAATTTCAGTTTAAGAATTAAAGAATAACAAAAAGCAGAGGGTTTTTTTGAACATCAGAAAGGGAGGGGGGAATATCTAAAAGTGCCTGATCATCTACTTCAAAAGGCAATAAAATTGCTGAGTTGCAGAAGCAGACTTTATAATCTGAACAGATGAAGAAATTGTGCTATTTCTTCTTCTATACCCAACAGAATAAATTAAGCAGTGTAACGGGACTCATGGTAAGGAGTTTGTGTGGGGTTTTTTGCAGCTAAAGAGCACTGAGAAACAACAGAAAGGAAGTTATCATCTCACATCTACTCCTGCTAAAAACTTGTCTTAATCAAAAAATAATAATAATAAGGAAGTGGGGGTAGGGGAAGGAAGGGGAAGGATTAAATTACCTGGAAGTCATCATAAGGGAACAGCAGCATCTCACGTAAAGGATCATTCAAAATCTGTGTTTTCCTCTGAACAATGACATTTTCATAGTCTATCGGTTCTATGAGCTTTGGTTTTGCCTGGGGGAAAAAAGAAAAAGGCAAAATAAATTCAGGTATATTGAGGAAAAATGACAGTTGTTGACTCATTTTAAGAAGTTACTCTTTTAAAGATTGGCACAATTATATTTTGTCTACATCAAAAACATACAGTATTTGAAATGCAGACTTTATGTCATATCATATCATACAAATAAATCCAATTGATAATTAGAGACAAGGATGCTGTTTGCCTCAGAAGGAAGAAGCAATACTTCATAAAACACAATAAGGCAGAGCTTATCAGAATAATCATGTATGTATTCTCACAGAAAAAAAAAAGAAAAGAAATTACTAGTCTCTTATGTTGGTGGTTGCCTTTGTTTGATACTGCCCTGAAAGCTCTGATCTGGGTTTAGCAGGAATGAAAACAATCTTAGCGCAAAGATCTAGCTTTCTTTTAATTCAGCAGTAACCTGCAGTAGGGGTAGACTAATTGACATTCCTCCTTCTCTTTAGTTTTTCCAAAATTCCCATAGGCTGTCTACTTCCTCTTAATTGCACAAGTAGCTTTCTTCAGTTACTAGGCATTGATTCAACATAAAAACCCCTTACCACAGTCAAGGCACTACAGCTGCCTGTGCACAATCACATAGAGAAAAACCTTCACCCTGCCAAGCAATCTGTTAAGTGGTCAGATGGCAGGCAAAGCAGGTTTAGGCAGAGCTCTGAATGAGGCAGCACCGCCTCAGAGTGTGTAAACTAATGCAAAGCTGGAGTTACAATCTAGCTTGCACTTTCTGTAACTAAAATTGTGCACCACAGTATCAGATGTAAAATTACAATTTTTTACAAATAGCAATTATAAAAGAGTTTACAATTGATGCTTTCTTAAAGTCATTGGTACTAATTTCAATGTAAGGTATATTAAACATAACAGGAGCAGCAAGGCCAGCTTCTGCCATTGCTATAGGTAAACAGACAAGACAAGCTTTATATATAGTTTTGTATAACTCAAGATAGTAACCTTTCAGATTCTAGTTGTAGTGCAGAGAACAAATATCTTTATCAGCAACCACTATTAATCATTAGTATATTAATAATATTACTGAGAAACCTTAGAGGTGTTTTCTTTATCCAAAAGCGAACCAAATAAATTTCTCAGGGAATTAGGAAAGCTTTACTCAGAGAAAGTTACCAAGTTTTCAGGCTTAGTTCACAGGCTACTCAAAAATTACTCAACATTCCCTCATATCTACCATAGGGTAGTTTTACTGTTAGGAAAAATGTGAGAACATAACAAAGCATAACATCTGAACAGGCAAAAAAAGCAAAGTGTGGAAATAAATCTACCAAAAATGATGAACAAAATGTAGCTTTGTCAACAAAAATAACTACCATTTACAATCACACTGGAAGGATTTAGTTCATAAGCTATATAACAACATGATCAGCACAGACGAATACTTCTAGAAGCCATGGTGGAAAATTATGATGTTGAGTTGACATCTTTCTCATCAGAAGAGATGGAGAATGGCTGTTCAGTTTGCTCTATATTGTACTCTGACACACTTTGAGACCTTAGCACCTAAACCTCAACTGCTGCTACATCTTTTCCTCTTGTTCATGAACATGATTTATCACAAAGCCGTGAACTAACACCAGTGTCCACCAGGAAAGGCTTAAGTTTATGTTTGTGCACCCATCTGAGTTGAAGTGGTTGGACCATTTAGCTCAAAAAGTATAAGAAAAGCAGGTAAACACAACCTAAGAAAAGGTTACATTTTCGCTAATGTTCTATTTATACAAAATATTATAGTTGCAAGAAAAATTGATGTTAAGTTTACATTTGAGTGTTCCGACTGCTACAATGAATCTCCAACTAATGAAATGGCAAGCTTCTTCAGCACCTTCTTTACCCAACTATTTGAAACACTTCCTAGACATTGACTCTGCTAAACTAACCCTTCACAAAATTTCAGGTCGAGCAGCCCCCTCCAAGAGATTGTCATAATCAGTTCTGATTCCAAAGAAATTCCAGTAACTTCACCTACCCTCTCCAAGTCTTCACTAAGGAATAAATTTTCTTCCTTAAGCACGAGACAGGGATAACAGGGATAAAGGAAGAGCCTTTCAAATTTTACTGCTCTGTAAAGCAAGTACATGTTAACACATAATTCAGAAGACAAGACACCCTTTGCTCTCCTTTCTCCCACTTCCAGTGTAAGTAACAGGTTTCTCTCTACCTATCAGGCAAGCAAGAAGACCCTGTCAATCACTGAGCTTTTGAGCTCATATGCGATACACTCTTATGTCAAAGCAAGGTTTAGAGACTACTAATACAGTGGCCAAGTCACTCCATTGGTCAAGTTGGCCTTTACCACGTGACCACTCCTTCTCGAGGGTTTGTCAGGAGAAATGATACACAATATGCTGTGGTGGTAGGTTGGTTTGAGAGTGGTGCAGCATTACTGACCTTTAGGAGAAAGAAAAAAGAATACTGCAAATTAAACTGGGCCTAAAAAATGAGCAGTAGAGAAAGACCATTTGATTTGTGTCTACAATCAGTTCTCATCAGTTAGCTAAAAAGATCTGGTTTCACAATTGGCTTAAACTAATTGAAAGCAGGGCTGACACTAGAAGGACCCTCCCGCTCACAGCACATTCCAGAGTCTTCTCACACTGATACCAACAACTGAGCCAGAGCTTTTGTGACAGATTAGAAGGTGATCTAGCTTGAGAGAGTTCCTTCCAACCAGTGAGCTTTCAACCAGATTGTGGCTCTGAAATGCTGATCAGATGCCTGTGTGACCACTTGTGGCAATTTGAGGAGCTTTTCAAAGGAGAGAATAAACATTTGCATGGTCAATACAGTCAGAAAGCTCACATATCAGGACATCTACTATCTAAACTAGCGAGCAGTTAGATCACAGCATCAATTCCACAACTTGGTAGCAAAGGAAAGTTGTCATCTCAAAGGGGAGTGGATTTTTACATGGTGCTGCATATGATCAGCATTCTCTTCCACTTCTCCCTGGTGCTGAAGAGCTACATTCATCCTCCTGTTAGTTCTCTTGGGAAGATGATACATGAAGACTGGAAGAAAACTAGTCTGGATTCTCTCATTTTACCAGCAAAAATAGAGGACAACGATTACTTTTAAAGCCAATGTAACTAAAATTATTTCACAGGCATGCACGCACACATACAAATCACTTTTCTAACACATCTAATTCAAAAACCAAAGATGCATACACTGCAGCTTCAAAAATCAGCCAATTCATTGCAAATGCCTCTCTCTATCCTGTAGTCACAGAACTGGTTCATCACAACCATAAATTTTGTGAAAAGGAATCTTAAAAGGATAAAATCTTTGCTTACATTTTGTTTGCATGCTGTAAACACAAGATTTAAAAAAAGAAATAGAATCCTCCCTCATTAGAAGCTATTACAGAATCTAAAGCTCACTGTAGCCGAGGTCTTGAATACAGATCTCTCCTATTTAATCAGTAAGGTACCTGATCGGCAGAAATATGATTTATGTAAAAATTTATGAAGAATTTGCTTCCTCACGTTTCTCCTAAATGTTACTCATTGCTTTGTTAGTCGTTCATCAGATTCAAAAGGAAGAGGATGTTTTATCAGTTTGAACCAGATACAAAAAAAGAAAACAATAAACAGCATGCTGATACTGGCATTTAGCCAACATAAAACAGTGCAAGGAAGCAGATTCTCTCTCAGGTTCTTCTATATTAAAGAAAAAAAAAATCTGGCCTATTATTTCATGTGATATCAGAGAAAATATGTTGGGTAGTTCCAGTATTGTTGAATATGATTTATGGACCAGCTGACACAGATAAAACTCAGCCCAGTCAAAACTGCAACATCGAGTTTATAGGCACTAAAAGTCAGTCTTTCAAACAAGGTTTAACTTTTCCTATTAATCTGCAGCCAATGGCATTTTTATTTCTGTCATCTAGGAAAATGCTAAGAGCATATGGCTTCATGGGGTCCAGCACCCGAGCCAGCCAATGCTATATTTTTTGGAACATAAAAGAGCAAATTATCTGTCGTACAACTTTGGTTCTTCCCTGAGTATTATAAGTACAGAAACTTACCAGAAATAAGAAGTATTTCAAAAAAGCAGTCATGACACCCACACAGTAACCAGAATCTGCCATATTATAGTTAATCTGCCAGAATACAGTTTATATATTTGGATGAGCAGTGTCAAAATTCATCATTGAATTAAGAAATTTTAAATTAAGAGTTCAATGATTGCCTCCATTACATATTACAGGAAAAAATCCCACAGTACATGTTTTTCTTGTATGCTTAAATTGAGAGAAATGTTATCTTTCAATTGTCATCTCACAAAGCAAAAGATGGTCAGGTTAAGCGCACTGAATATTGTTAGGTGCCTGCTACAAAACATCATTTACCTTATAAAAACGTATTTAGTATATACACCTGCAAATTAACAAGTTCCCATAAAGAGTAAAGTGGAGCTACAGGTATTAGCAGGAAACAGCATAAAAATAGATGAATAGGTGTTACGTATTGCTCAACACTGGCCTGAGGCAAGCCACTGTGAAAAAACAACAAGATTATTTAATACTAAACATGGGTAACAGCTCCCTATTATCTTATGTCAATAAACATAAAATCAATTGCCCAGGTTGAGGTTTTAAAAGTTAATTGAAAAAAATTATTTGTATCCTAGAGCTTATTTTTAATTATTACATTTTACACTGCCAGCATGTCTCCAAGTAGAAAGATGACCTCCAAAAGATTCAACTTCCCAGAAACATCATCTGTTTTGGTAAGCAGTTACTACTTCTGACTATCCAAGTGCAGTTGGACAGCACACATACTCATCTAGTCATTTCTACAACACTTAGCACAACAGCAGTTCATCCTAAGCAGGGGTTTGAGGCATCACCTGAAAAATCGAAATGCTTTTTCCATGGGTTCTTCTTGCTTGTTAGCCTCAAAAGTAAAGTTATGACACAATCTAATTCAAATTGCAGGAAAAGAAGAAAGCACACGTACCCACATACTGGCACTGAAAGTAGCAGAAGACTTCTTTTGTGAACCTACCCACCTAACCAGGAAAAGTTAATTCAGGCACAGCACTCAATCAAATAACATTGTTTCAATAACACATGGGATGCTTCCAGTTAGAAATACCAGGTTTCCTCCATACTCTAGCAGAGTATTCACTCTCGGTGAATTACATTTAAATAATTAAATGAATATGACAAAAAAACTGTTGCTTCCTTGAAGTCCTGACCACTGATTCTCTCTCATCTTTATAAAGAATACTCAAAAAACTCGAGCACTACATAAATCACATCATAATTGCCCATATAAAAGGAATACACGCACACCTGAAAGAATGTTTAGGCAATTGCTGGTGAGAAGTATTACTAGAGTAAATTAGGAGCCTACTGTTCCATACGCTTTTGAGGAGTGCTATCTAACATAATTCCAAGGTTTCTAATCCAGAAAACAAGAAGTTTAGATTTTGTTACAGCAACTAGCAATGTTACCAGTCTTACTTATTATCTTACTGCACCCTGTACCAGTGACAAGACACCCATTTTCAGTGTGGCAGTAAAAATGTAATTCAATGTCACAATTCAATGAAAGAAAAATGGACTCAAATGCCAGTGTTAAACGAAACGTAGCACCTACTTTTCGCTTTGTGTCTGGCAGTACACTTGCTGCAAATTGTCCTTGCACCACTTCATCTAGCTTTCCTCAATAACTAGACAAAAGGAGAAGCAAAAAAGGGAGGACAAACACTGGAGGTATAATATTCCATGAACATTAAATGTAGTAGTATTTGGAAAATTATAAGGAGGTAGTTCATAAATGGTTATAATAAACACATTATTGTTTCATGCTTTTTTTTTTCAAGTAAGTACATATGCTTGCTGATTAGTTGCAGTACTCTAAGAATCTGCAGAAACACTAATATCCTCTCTGAGTATTCATGGGGGAATAAAAACAGTTCTAAATAAAGTTGAACATTCCAAAGGCAGGAAAGCACACACAAGATTAGTTCATATTGTACTGATGAAGATCTGGACCAGAAATCAGAACACACCCATACAAAAAAATCCCACGTTTCACTAACAACTCTCTGAATACAATGAAACTAAAGAAAACAGTGTCAAGGAAAAGAAAATTTGTCTTACTAGCACACATGTAAGCTTTCAGTTATATACAGTAATGATCCCCATACAGTTACAGTTGATTATTAATAAATATAAATGGCCAAAATGTTTTACTTCAATTCTTAAATGCTTAGTGTAAAGCTCAAATAAGAGGGAGGACAGCATAATTTGAGGATCACAGCCCCACTAACTTCAACCACAGACAAATGAAGAGGGGACCAGTAGCAGCAGCAATCAAGTATAAAATATTACTAAGTTGGAATTTTAGTAAGAACTATCAAAGCACTTCTTTCTACTGATATATAAGTTATTAGTTTAACAATCCTCCTCTGTTATTTGAAAAAGTTTATTGTCCTTGCTGGAGAGAGTCAGTAGATTCATTACAGCTCACTTATTATGTTCTCTTGCTGTACTACTTAAGTTCCAACAGAACTGACTGTGTAGTGATACATAAGAAAAAAAAGTTCTTATTTGATTACTATCCCCATATACAAATATATTCCCTTTTCCCTCACTCGAAGCTATTTTAAAACTTTAAATTCCTAAATAATGTGCAGTAAAGGCAATGAAAAACAGATCCTCTAACAGAAGTACTCATTAATTATTTAAAGAATTCTTTGATAGTTTAAGTAAACTTAAACTGCTACACACACATTTTAGAGACTTCAAATATACATTAACGGAAAGATATACAGAGGTGCTAGAAAGTATTTTAAAACATAAGTAGTTTTCATGCTAGGTTCAAAGAGGTGTACAACTATGCTAGACACACTGAAAAGCAGCTAGTATGAAAACCAAATTCCAAAGTCACACTCAAAGAGAACCAAAGATTTGGCAAACCAGAACAGTAAAAATTAATTAAAAAGGTAAACAACACAGAAAGAATTAAACCTAATCTTAACACGAGTTATTCACAAGTAAGAATGCTGGAGCTTCTCATTAGTGTCAGATTAAGCAGTTTTTCATTGATAAACAGAACTGGAATTATTAAAGGAAAGAGATAGCTTATTTAAACAATTCTTACCAGCACTACCACAGGACTCTCTGCTTCCACTTCACAAGGACCTGCATCCTTGCCCTTCTGCGGAGATTCTATAGTAAGCTCTTTCTTAGGATTTCTGTTTGTTCTTGCCTGCATTCTTTGATTAAAAATACAAACAGCAGCAAAACCATATGCTTTTTGGCATCAAAGTTATCGACATGCCAATGATCCAGTGAAAACAATAGCTTTTTCCCTGGCACAAGCAGCAGAAAGTACAGACTAGTCCTAACTTCTCAGCTGCAGTTTGCTAAATCTGTTATGGTGGGAATGCATGACAGACAAAGGCAGCCCCTACGCATGCTGTATTCCTCTGAGGAGGAGAAAAAAAAAAAAAAAAAAGGTGGATCCACTTTAATGCCTTAAGGGTATGAGTCAAACACAAAAGGGAATGTGCGTTTCTAAAATGACCATGTAAAACAGTCCAAGTCTTGTACAGTACTCATAAAAGTCAAGGCTTCAGTAATTTAGAAGTATTTTTAGTGTAAGAATTAATCACTTTTTGACAACTGTGTCTCTTCAGAAGTATAAATCCCTAAGTATTTCTTTTCTGGATTTATTTACATTAATATCACTTACTTGGGTACTATCAACAACCAGCTACTAACCAAGTACATTCTCCAGGATCAATGCCCCAAATAGATACACTGCTCTTTTTTGAGGCAAGGGTGGGGATGATCTTTTTATCTTAGTGCTAAGTCCATATTAAAAGTTCTATCTTAACATCAAATTGCCCTCACAGTAAAAATCTTACATGCTCTACAAGGATGCTAACTCAAAGTAATATTCAAAAACACCTTTATGCCTCTAACTTTTAAGCACTTAACTCTTCAACTACCAGGTGTCTCCCTGTCTTGTGAACAGTTTGCAAAAGCATCTCTTGGCCTGGAGATTCAGGGTACACAGTGCTTTGTGCAAGTTCCTGTCCTTAGCTACAACATAAACTCAAGTCATGCTTCAAATCTGCTTTTGAAATCCAATCTACTCTTCTAATATACTGCTACTTACAGACACTGTTCAGTGCACACATACACACACTAGCCAAATATGAAGCAGCAATTTTATTGGGATGATGTCTGTGCAATTCTTTACTGCAGTGCAAAGCAATTTTGTATGCAACCTAGCTGACATTTTTGGCAATTTTTAAGGTTTGACTAATCCAATTTACACACACACAGAGTAGTTTTAGCATATGACTGTATGCTAAATTCCTCCTGAAAAAAAAAAAAAAGTGAACTGTGACAAGAAGTTTTCTCCAGGTTTTGAGAGGAATATTTTGGTTTTCCCTTTGTTTCTTTTTAATACTAATGAGCTGCTACCTCCAACTACACAAACCTCAGTAGCTTTATTTACCAAGCAAAAATACATCTGAGAGAAAATTTAACCCCCTGGAGAAGCATATCCCATTTTAGACTTTGTCCACTAAGGAATCAGACAGCTGTGGAAACTAAGCCACCACCTTCATTCAATTCTCAATTCTGTTCCACTTCTTGAACAGTTAGTTATCTCACTTCAATATAACTCATCTTAAATTTAACTTAGCATGAATTTTTATCTATTCTCTTAATAGAAGAGAAAGTCACCTTAATCTGCAGAAAGTAAATGAAGTTGTAGAGAAACACAAATATCCTCTTCTAGTGCTAGTATTTTTAAGACACAACTTCAGGTCTTCAGATCTAACATAAGATGTTGATATCCCTTTCTTTTCCCTTCTCTCCACTCTCACACTTGCATAACATACTGCTGTTTCAACCTACTGCACTTGTGAAATTGAGTCTGACAAAGAGTTTTGCCCATCCCATCCACAATCCAAGCATATTTCTAATGAGTGCACTGAAAATAATAACATTTCAGTCAGCCAATAATGATTTACTATGCTTCTATCTTTTTCTCTAGGGTGATATAAGTTCAATCCATTTACTTTTTACAGCTGCCTCTCCCATACATAGACACCAAATTCTAGAAAACACTATACATAAAGTTTCTTTAAGAGTTAAGAAGGAAACCAGCAGTTTAGTCAGATTTATAAAACAGATCTTCCTGTGTAAAGTAAGGTAGACAATAGTTCAAGAACATTTAGTTACACTTTTTATTTTGAACCAGACCCCTTTGTTTCCAGAAAACGGAAGCATGGAACAGCTTAAAACTAAATTACACCATTACTTGAGGATGCAGCTGCCAAACAGGAATTTGTTCATTGAGATGGGCTGCAATTATACTCAACTGCAACCAGAAATGCACAACCTTATTATGAATAAGGCACTTGCAAACCCTTACATTAATGAAGACTTAAACATATTATAAGCTTTAAATAGTATTTCTTTTGCTTAATTTAACAAAGGATTCTACTTCTTAACTGCAACATTGTTTTATCCTGGTCAGGTACTTCTCTTAAATGCATCTGGATAACTTTAGTTCAGTATAAATGTGATTCTCTTTCCCCAGCATTCTTCTTATTCTTCTCAAAATATGATGAGGGATAAAAAGAAGGCAACAGGCTAACATTTCTATAACATCAGTTTAAAGATATAAAAGTTATTTGTCCTTACTGAACAACTAATGTAATTTCTCATTTGTATTCCACTAACACACATATATCATTAGAATCATAGAATTGACTGGGTTGGAAAAGACCTCCGAGATCATCAAGTCCAACTCTTGATCCACTACCACCGTAGTTACTAGACCACAGCACTAAGTGCCACATCCAGTCTCATCTTAAAAACCTCCAGGACTTTAAGACATGTTGAAAATTTATCACCTTGTTATATGACCTATAGTTTTAACTCCCTTAATTGCAATTAAAATAAAAAATATATAAAAAAAAAATACTTGACTTGTTGCATCAGGCAGCTAGTTACCCAAATAAGGATCAACAGATAATACAGGAAAGCAATGCACAAATAGAATGTCACCACATAAAAGTTATTTAATTGCACCTCCAACATACCTCCAAAAACTGCAGGAAATTACTAGCTAGAGACCTGTCTGCAAAATAACTCAGATTATTATGGAAACAATGCATTTCATCTTTTTACAAACATAATGGCTTGAAAGGCTTCACATGGTACTTTTAACAACAGTACTTTTCACAGCATTTCCAAGAGCCCAATAGTTGGCTCCCTTCTTGCATCATATACTCTTAAGGAATAGCCTAAGTAATTAAAAAATTACAAAGGTAACAAAGTTCTTAGTATTTCTGGAATAGGTATTCCAGTGATTTATCCAGCCAATTTGCTGCCCAATAGACAAGTTCCTCACATACACTCTCTTATTCCTCCAAATCACTTTTCGTTCCAAGAACTTGCTTACCTAATGTAAAATACCACATAATGAAAAGTGAATGATAGTAAGAGAACAGATGGCATATGAGAATTTCCTCTGAACTTTAATGAAAAAAAGTATGACTACCCAGCCTCCCTGTAGGAACAAGCTAAAGTCTGAGTAGTTTGGTTTAATGGTTCTTCTTTGCTCCAAGTCCTACTTAAAAGCTGCACCAAGATTACTAAACCTACCAGCTGTAATTACAGTCACCAAAGTTGCCTCTGTTTGCCGTTCTAGGGAAAGACTTGTCACTTGAACTACAGCAACTGGGAGGAGGAGGAAAGGAAGGAATATCATATTGCTATAGGTTTGCATGTCCTGTATATGTGAAATGGAAGGATTTGACATTATTATTAAAACATCTCTTTACTAAAGCATCTCTTAAAAATTAATTAAAAAATGAGAAGGATGGATAACTGGAGGGGGTTTGATGCTTTGTCTTGTGAGTTGGTTGGGTTTTGGGTTGGATTTTTAAGGCAGTAGCTCATCTGAAAATATGGACCCGCTTCAGCAGAATGACAAGGATCATTAAAAGCCAGTATTTCTTGCTCTCATCTGTATTTCTACAAGATATTCCAGCACTACCCTCCCACACTTGGTAGCCTGCCCTGCAGCTGTATTAAAGGGTAACATTTCGCAAGTCAGTGGAGGATTCAATGTTGCAGCTATACATATATTCATACTGCCAAGTTTCATAAGTGACCAACAGATACACGCTTGCCCTGGAAGAATATTTTCACAAGTTCAAGAGAAAGGCTGATAGCAGATGGAATGCAGATGCAATTCAACTGGCAATGCCCTGTCATCCACACTACGCTCAGATGAAACAGAAAAAGTCACACAAACTCAGTCAGGAAGACTCATTCCTCCTATGGCAAACACTGCAAATGTGTAATTTGCAGTCCCACCAATAACGAGAACATCCTCAGTCAGAAACAGGGATGAAAAAAGGAAAAACATAAGACACAGATATGAGTGTGCTACATATTATGCAACTTTTCATGTTGTAAACATTAGAGCTACAATACTCCCATTTTACTGACTTTCTTTTCATAAGTAGGTTGCATTGATTAAAAAAGGTAACACCAATGTACAGGTTTGTATTACCACTCAAGAAGCAGGAATAAAAAAACTGATCTCCTTTTTTTTAATAGCAGCATAAAGTTAAAGGATTCTCCCAGTGAGTGCTTCTATTGGGTCTACAGTGCTTCTGTACAATGCATTTTTAAAAGCTCTTTATCTCATGGAAAAAACATGGCTAAAGTTGTTAACATCGACAAGGCACATCTCATTATTATTTCTCAACTAGACAGATATCTGACAGATAAGAGACGGTACCTTAATTTGGACATTCTTACAAATGTGACAAATACAAATTAAAATGAGTTTAAAATCACAGCAGAGTTAAATGAAATACAGATTAACTTAAGTCTTGTCCATGTCACACATTTGCATAGTGTTATCTATGAAGTATCAACTTGAGGTGCAGTTGCTTGATTCAACGGTGACCAATTCATTTCACACCATCTTAGTATATACCTATTTGTTTTCAGGGAAAACCGGACTTCCTTATAGTCCCAGAGGAAAAAACAAACAAACAAACACAAAACAAACAAACCCCCCACAAACCACACAGTAGAATTTGGTCAGTATAGGAGACTTTAAAACTGCTTTTCTGATTTAACTATGGTTCTTACATATCTCCTTATAGAGAGGACATACACAAGCAGACTTTCTGTGAGCCAGAAAGATGGCTTTTTTATTTAACTGGACAGGACCTTACAACTATCAGAAACTAACTCGACAGAACAGACACCAAACCAAAGAAAAAGTGAACTAAATCTCCAAGTCTCAAGTTTTCTCAAATGAGAGCAGTTCTGTGCCAAGCAAGCCTGAGGGAGGAGTCTTCTCACAGTGTAGCATAAATTTTACATGACTTTTTCCAGGAGCAGTATGCTCCTAGAGAAGATTGTTAATTCAGTTTTATCCTCAGGCTGAAATACAAGTGCATCTTTGTTTATCTCTAAACAGAAATACAAAACTGTCTTGGACTTCACACTGTAGAGTTTTAAGAATCAAGAACATTGCAAGGGTTAGCAGTTGGCTCCCAGCTTTGGGTCTTCAGCACAAAACAGACATGGACCTGTAGGAATGGGTCCAGAGGAGGGTTACAAAGGGATCAGAGGGCTGGAGCACCTCTCCTATGAAGACAGGCTGAGAGAGTTGGGGTTGTTCAGCTGGAGAAGAGAAGGCTATGGAGAGACCTTATAGCAATCTTCCAGTTCCTAAAGGGGGCCTACAGGAGAGCTGGAAAGGGACTTTTTACAAGGGTATGTAGTGACAGGACAAGGAAGAATGTGTTTTAAACTGAAGGAGGGTAGGTTTAGATGAGATATAAGGAAAAAATTCTTTAGTCAAGAGGGTAGTGAGGCACTGGAACAAGCTGCCCAGAGAGACAGATTGTGGATGCTCCATCACTGAAAGTGTTCAAGACCAGGCTGGCTGGGGCTTTAAGCAACCCGGTCTAGTGGAAGGCTCCCTGCCCGGGGCCAGCAGGGTTGGAATCTGATGATCTTTAAGGTCTCTTCCAACCCAAACCATTACATGATTCTACAATTTACTTCAATTGCATTTCGTTTCATGACAGAATAGGATACTTGCATCTACAAATGACTCAAATGAGCAATTCAGGCTGTTCTAAATGGACGTATTAATCGGGAAAGAGGAGCAGAAAAGTCAACTCCTTTCTGTGTGCTCATTAAGTCTAGCCTTAAAATCCCCACCCATGCAGCTTCTCCACCACAGGTGTCATCTTTCCAACCCCCAAGACTGTATAAAGCTTTACAGAGTTTTTGGGAGTTTTTGCAGGGTTGGGGTTTTGGGGTTTGTTTTGGTAGGTTTTCTTTGGTTGATGGAATTGTGCTGTTCTTGAAGGTTTTTTTAACTCCAGACATTTTGGTTGCTTTCAACACAAGATATTCTGCTCCCCAAGATTCCGTGCTGCTACACGGAAAGGGAGCATGTTTTCTACCTGGATGTAACCTAATGCCATACTTTTGGGTTGGATATCTTTCTGTGGCAGTCCAACTTATATTGTCATGGATGAACAATAGTTTAGGCATGTAGGCTTGACCAGCTATCCTCAAAATTTTATCCTCAGTCTTAAAGACCTTTTTCCTGAAGATACAATGCTTAATCTTATCTTCTGCATGCCAGTACACTGAGTGCCTGTCAACTTCTGCCTGATTGTTCTCTCATGCATCTTTCAAAGCAGCGTATTTGTAGGAACTATGCATTTGGTGAATATGTGTGGCAATTTCTCTTGCTGAGAGGGCAGAGCATTCTTCCCAAAGGAATCTGATGAAAGGTCAAAAAAAGAAGTCTACATAAACCATCAAGAGATTTAGCCAAAACTACAAGTCAGCACATCAGACACCAGGTTTTTATTCAGCCAGAGCAGTAAGATGAAAGGAGATAAGAGAAGTGCTCTAATTCAAGCGATCCATGGAAAAAACCCATGCTAGTTAGATGCTGTACTCACACATAACTGTTTCTTCCTTATTAAGGGCCTAATGTGGTCTAATGCTCCAGTTGCTGCTGAATGAAAGCCACTTGTAATGCAGTTAAAAGTTGAAGCAAGTTATGAGAGTGAAATAACAGACCAAGCCATCAAATTGTCTGCACACCATTACAGAATTGCTGCATGAGCTGTTTAAGCATATAAAGATAAAACAACTTCCAGTTACTCAGCAGAATTACTTTCTTAGATCTCCCTTTTATATTTCTGCTTTATTTTTACGAGACTTTTCCACTGCATTTAAACATGTTGATTTATTTGCAAATTCAGACAGCAAGAACAAACCTTAATATAAGGCTCTTAGCAAATCAAAGTTTTAAGGTTTATTTTAAACACATCACATGTTAAATCGAGTCTTTTTTGAAAAATATCCATATATCATTTAATATTCAAAATTTGAAATCAAAATATTTGCAACATGAATGTATTCTGTGGAGTTATTTCCAGAATGACATAGCTCACTGCTGTCATTAGTCAATCTTCCCACATGCCCAGACTTTGGTGTATCTTCAAGATGTCGCAGTTTATTAATAAACCAAATGACTCATGAGCAGCATAGGAAAAGCAGTCACAGAAGAGCTCAGTAACACCTAATGATGACGATGCTGTCAAGTCAACAGGTGATACGAACTAAGAAACTGCAGTTCCTAAAAGATAAGGTTAGCGGTCCTGTTTCCAGCAAATACCTATATCTCTTATTAAAAGCTGGATACACACTGTTTCAAAATGCCCTGCATTTCTCTCAGAAATTGTGTAAGCACAATTTAAGTAACAGATATTTTCCACATCAGACTTATTAAATTAAAGGACTACTTAAAAATATTAGACTCCATCTTGCACATGCTACAGCTACCATACTACCTTAAGTAGGTTTAGCAAATTACAAGGTTCTAAAGTTTAATAAGAGAACTGGCAGCATTGAATAGGCAATTAGAAGCAAACTGAGTGGAAAACATTTCAAGCATGGAAAAAAACAAGTTTGCTTTGTGCAATTTTCAGACAAATATAAAAAAAAAAAAAAACGTCCTTCAGCACACTTTGTCTCACTTTAGAATTTTCTAGTTCTTCCATCTGTGCTCCCAGCACACTCATCTAGCTTCTTCCTTTACTGAATACTTCAAGGGGTTTGTTAGCAAACCTCAAACTTTTCAAATGTTGCTAGTTTTATTGCCACCACATCATTCTCCCTTGCCCATTTTCCATCTTTGTCTACCACCCAAAACAGCTGTTTATGCTCTAACTCACACATTACCATTTTACTCGAAGATGGTCATTGGTCATACAATGATTACCAAAAAAAAAAAAAAAAAACCCTAACTCTAAGATATTGCAAAACAGCAGATATAACATGTAATATGCTGAAAATGGATTAAAAAAGATAGAGAAATTAAAACAAGCTACGCAATGTAGATAAGCACACAAGCTACTATTCTGAAACTGTATTCTTCAACTTACTACAAAATTAGGCAAATTAAAATGTTTTCTCAACATTTGCCAAAAATTAATACGCCCAAGTTGGACATTTGGAAAAATACATTTTCATTAATTTTGATGCAACTTTTAATAGCTTCTCAAACTAAATCTATAATCTTCTATTAAAATAACAATGATCTTTATCCACGTGGACCTAAAGACCCTAAGAGATCCTGTGTTTTAGCAATATAAAGTGACAGGTTAGAAACATTCCTAAAGCTAAAATACAGCATTTTCATTGCAAGTTTGAATGACATGGGATGGACAGAAACAAACTGTATTTCTGAGAAGACATTCTCGCACAGGTTTTACTGTATCTTTCCTTCAAGCAATCAAAAGAGCAGGTCTGCTTAAGATAGAACTGTAATTAGATTTAACTAGACTTAAGATATAGCCTCCCGACCTCTGGGTTACAGGGTAAATAAGAAAACTGTACACTAAATCTACTGCTTCTGCCTCCTTATTTCTTCTCAGAACTGATGATTTTTTCCTTCAAGGGGAACTTCCTGTTCACAGTTTTTCAACACTGATTTTGCAAGAGAATCCATGTGTTGTTAAAGTAAAGGACTCCCAGTAATTCACTGTTGTTTTGACAACAGCTTTATATCAGAAGGTACTTGATCCAAAGTGGTTAAATAGGCCAGAGAGCAAGGCCAGGAAATTGCAGCTCAGATATGTGTTTAAGCACAAACAAAGAGGTGAAGCCATACACCCACACTTGCATCTGTTGCAACACACACCGAAATAAAAGACAGCACAGCACAGTCAAGTGACAGTGCTGCTCTCTTTTGGTCTTGTCCATACAGCTTCTCTTCAGAGGAGAGGATTCTTGTAGCCTTCACCTCCCTGCACAGCTTCTCAGTGAGGAGAAACTTAATTAATCCTCCTGAAAGCCACCCCTTCAGAAGGGAAGGAGCTGGACAAATTAGCTTTTATAGCAAAGAGTACAGAAATTATGCAATTTGAGATTGAAGTCTTATATACTTAGATGAGTTTCATAAAATCACTTGTCACTGTTGCCAGGACTGCAGTATTGCTCCCCCTCTTCCCATTCTTCAGAGAATCTCACTTTACACTCAGGGTAAGTCAAGTAGCAACTGCTCCCCAGCCTCAGACAACATCTAAGAAAGTGATAGCCAGTGTCAGCTCTGATTGTCAAGAGTGTGACCTGTTAACAAAGTCCTGGTTTTTCTTGTAAAATTTTGACTTTTGTTCTTAAGGACTACACTGTTCCAGTAAAATGAACAGGAAATCATTCTGACTCCTCTATTCTGCACAGTCTTCCATACTGAACTTCAAGTACTCATGCCAGGAAGAAACTTAACTTGATCCACTACTTCCAGTTAAACCAAGCTGACAAAGCCATACAGGTAAATTTAAAAAATAGTATCATTATTTAAAAGCATCTAGACATTTTGGAGTTGAAAAAAAACCCCTAAGTGACAGATGTGGAACTTCAGTTGTAAATGGCAGACTAAGCATTATTTTGTACTTAATCTTGGCAATTTGCACCAATTCTGCAGGGATAAATTTAAAAAAAAATATTGCTGGAACAGTACCATGTGAAATCAAGAACAATACAAAAAAAAACAATACAAAAAAAGTTCACTGCAACCTCCAAGCCAGAATAATTCATATTACATTAAAAACCACCAAACTATCTCTTCATTCACTCATCTAACTATATGTAGAATTCAAGGCTACTAAAGGTATAAGGTCTTAAATTCAATGGATTACAAAAGTTATTTAAAGTATTCATTACCCAGAATAACAGTTTTCTAACAATCATCCGTATGAGACTAACTTAAAAATGGCTAACAGTATAAAAGGGCTTCTAAATACTCAGAGGAAGCCATTTTATTTTAATATTCAACCACATTAAGCAAATACAATATTACCATGAAGAGTAATATACATACTCTAAATTATTTTAAGCATTTGAAGACAATTCAGATTATTCTTTCCTGGAAGCCTGTGTGTGTATCCATGTATATAAATATACATACATGTGTGTGTGCATGTATCTACACACAAACACCCATATAGATAGATACATACATCCAACCACATACCTTTTTTTACTTATATTTCAGTTCACCAAGAAAAGGACCTAAACAGCATAAAGGCAACAAAGCTTTGTGAAATTTCTAAAGACTTTCCATAGCTGCAATTACACAGCATGGGTATGCTGGCAAGATAGTACAAGCTTGTCAAAATCTGTCCAGCAATTTTAGTGTACACACCCCTCTTATCCCAACTACCTAGACAGTGACCAAGCACAAGTAAACTCAAATTATTTAAAATAAATATTTAAATCCCTAACTAGCCCAATTGTGAGGCAAGCAGTGCACATTAGCTGTTGCAATTCACCCCCTCAAGCCTAATTTAATACCCTGACGACAAAAGTGTTATTAACCTGGGGGGTACAAAGACGACAGTCTCACTTTAAAGCCTGTTTTCTTTGCATCAGGCAACACCTAAAAAGCCCTTGAGAGCAAAGCAGGTTCAGAAAACCGTTATTGCTCCCTTTAACCAATTTTTTTCTTCTAGAATGCTCCTGTATCCCCTTCAGTAAGTTAAGCAGATATAGAAGAGTTAAACAGTTTCAGAGAAAAAAAATATACTCAAATCCATACGAAAAAATAAACCTTAAATCCTGGGTTACTGTTTCAACAATGCCTTCCTTAGTTTTTTCAAAACAACATAATTATCAGTTGTTCTTCAGTCAAAATGCCAAATACATTCCAAGGGTATGTTTAGAAAGATCTAACAGCAGACAATCTTCTATAACAATTACAGAGTGGAAATTCTTCAGAACTATCAATACAGTTCTAAATGATATAATGAATATGAATCCTAAGCTTTGACATTACAGCTACATGCATATATATAACATGCCACATACATGCACTAATACCCTACAATATCAGGACAAGATACATCCATGTCTGTGCATAGCAGATGTTAAATAAACATGCTATCCTGTTTTTTGTTTAGCTTTCAATCAGCAGACAAAATTATGAAACGAGTTTGTATTTACCAGGGATGAGTGAATCAGTATTCCTGAATCTTCATCTGGCAAGCTGAATGCTGTGTATTCAAGGGCATTGTTTTCCCCTTGCTGTTTGCAAATATAACCACAGTTTCTCTCAAAAACTGTACGAATGCCTTTAACAAACCACACTTGTAGTGCAACCCATTCCAAAGCTGTTGAATTTTGCATTTCTAGCAGCCCTGATTACATTTGCAGAATGTCTTCTTCCTTTGCTCGACTCGAGTAATTTTCCTGTGCTTTGCAGAAATATTTCTTTGTACAATCCTCATCATGTCCGACATTTAGTATGTTCCTTGACTAGAAACCATCAGCTAGTGAAATGTAATCCTATTTGCTTAAGCCCAATACTGCCAAAAATCCAGCCGCAGAAGACAAAAATCAGAGGGCTGATGAAAAGCAAAGGATACCTCAGCTGTAGAAGACAGGAGGTTTTCAAGCATGTGCTGTACTCCACCACAGAGGTGAAAAGATATTCCAAAGGGTCACACAAAGAGCTTCTATACTCAGAGATCCTTAAAACATAATCAAAGATGAAAGGAAACTGCAAAGATACTGCTGCAGTTTCTGCTGCCAGCCACAAAGAATCCTCATCTGCTGCAAGAAAGCAGTCTCCCAGAATGCTTAGCACAGATTTCGTACTGGCAAACACTTCTTTACTTGACCTATATGTGCTTTTTCATGTTTGAAACAGAAAGCTTCAAAATAAAAAACTCAAAATATGAAGGGGAAATTCTTAAATCATTGCTGCTATGGAAAGAAAACAGCACATTATGTACACTTACTTCAATCAAATCTATATGTCAGAGCATGCTATTATCCATTTAGGCAAACCACAAGGGAGCTGAAGGCTGTCTTTACTTTTTCCTTTCTTCCGTGCATACAAAGTGATCAGTTGATTCCCACCTGCCAGAAACCAACTTTATTACTCCTTGATTGCATATAATCAATAAAAAAACAGAAAAAAAGAACACAGTTGACTATCTAATTCAGACCAACATCCACCTCTGAAACAAAAATATAGAATGAAATTTAAAATACATACATTTCTTGATTTTATAGTGACTCCCATACAGGACTCTACTCCACATACTGCACTTGTACAAGTACGTAAATATTTTTAACTGACACAGAGAAGAAATGTTAAATTTTTTTAACTATTTTTAAAGGCAAGGAATTTGCAAAAAATAACTGTCCCAATCCACACCATAATGGTACCAATTACCACATCAGAGATTGCTGGTGAGTTTTATATTTCTGCTCAACTGAAAGCACTGAGATGTATTTGCTTATTTACCTACTAAATTGTAAAACTGGATGAAAGAGCAATCTTACAAACTCAGAATTATTTCAATGGGGTTAAAAGAAGGTACATTAAAAACACTTAAGTGAAGCACTGAGGGAGGGAATAAACAGATTCACAGTGTCAGCTACAGATTTGCCCCAGTGTAAATTAACTTATCTCAAGGAAATATTTGCATGCTACAATGATATATTCAGAATAAATATTTCAGACTTACTAGCATTTTTCCCTAACTTCTGCCTAGTTAATACATCTCAATATGCTTCTCATATAATCAATGCGTCCACATGTTATTTAAAAAAAAAAAAAGCCAAACCAACAACATTTGACAGTTATTCAAGTAGTTCTTGTCAGTCTCATATTCACAAAGGCAGAAGTTAGACCACTTCTCATATTGTAAGAAATTCCAAATATTTTAAGGCAAATCTGTTAATAATGAACAGATTTTTGAGAAGGGAGAACAAAGAAAGTCATGGTGAAGAATTTGGCCCAAATTCTACTATGAAGGACAGAGATACTTCATACCTCACCATGAACCCTTGCACAGCAATGTCTCTGTACCTTCTTCTGTCTCTCCACCTATCCCACTCTCTTTGAAAACAAGAAGTAGGTCAGTGAGGGAAATGCTCTGCTCCATTCACTAAAGTTGGATAAAGATATCCTTGCAAACATGTGAGGGAAAACAGTCATGGGAATTACCACGGAAGGCATTCCCCAAAAATATATTCAAGTTAACTGTTTCTAGTGCAGAAGTCCACTTCATTCCCATCTGAAACATAGGATTATAGAGATCTGACAAAGTTCAGCTTACAAACATGATATCAAAAGTTAAAAGATCATTAAAAGGAAGCACTATTTAGAGAGTTTTCCATTCAATTTCAAAGACTTCATAATAGTAGATGTTTCTAGCAAAATAAGAAAGTAACTTATGCCTTAAGAGAATATGTGAAAAATAGGTCAGGTAACAAATTATGCACGAAACAGTTCTTCCAAATGTCTCGAAAATTACTTCACTTGTAAAGTACTAGGTAGGTTGAGGGGAAACAGGAAGACAAAAAGATTTAATTTGGAAAGACAAACATGTGAAAGAATAATAGACTAAATCAGACTGGAAGTTACCCTGGGAGGTGTTCTAGTTGAAAACCAGTTAAGAGAAAATTTAATTCCAACTATATCTTGAATAAATCCAGCATCATGTTTTTACAGCATTTTAGAAAATGCCACTGAAACGGACTTGGACCAACACAACGGTAACAACAATGACATAAAAAGCAGTCCAAATAGAGCTTGAAAGGGAAATAATTATGGGGAAATGAGGGGTGGGAAGAAACCACAAGGAGAAGGAGAAATTTCAATAGTATGCAATGTAAAGAAGTCTGCCAACAAGCAGACTTTTTATTAAGACATTAATTTGGTGCAAAGTGGGAGTTGCCAGCTTCATTAAGGAGATTCCTGGAATCGTAGTGAGCAATGACACTGCACAAGCACTGACCGTCCAGGCAGAAATGTGACACAATGCAATATTATCCATTTCAGTATCATATCTCAAAGTGAAATGGTGTCGTGGTTTAGGAATGGTATTCCCCAATTTAGTGTTCCCACTGAAACACTCCAAACCACGTGCTGTTAACGCACTCCCCCCTCTCTCCCCTGCGGTGGGATGGAGGGGAGAATTGGAGGCACCAAAGGTAAAGATCACGAGTTAAGATAATAACAATTTACTGGAAACAGCAATAAGGTAAGAAAACAAACAGTAACAGCAGAGATACAAACAGAGGGTACAAGGAGGCAAACAATTCACATCATGCTCACCATGCAGAGTCCAGTAATACATGAACCGTTGCCATGCTAAACCGAACACAAGACCCCTTCCCCCATATGACCTGAGGTGGTATAGAATAAATTCTGGGTTCTAGTCATGACCCCTCCTGGCTATCGCAAAAATTTAACTCTGCCCTGGCTGGAACCAGGACATACAGGAGGCTGGAAAAATTCTTACAAAGGTATGACAGTACTTTACCAACTGAAGAGAGCTAAAAGACAGCCCAAGGTAGGTAAAAGTCTTAATCCAATAGTAAAAAAAAAAAAAACAAAACAGAACAAATCAACATATGAACAAGCCCAGATTGTACATATGAGCAGTGAGGTAGCTATTGCAAACTGCCTTTGGTTGAGCCTGGGTTATGAAAAGGTCTTTTTCCATAAGGCAAAGTGGAGGGGAGGAAAGTAGGAGACAACGTTAATGCCTGTCTTCTCTTAGTTTATGAAAAAGGGCCTGGACCAGAAGGCACGTGGACTTAGAAAGAGCTATTTGAGTTAGGGATGTAATATTTGCAATATATACTAAGCCAATCAGCCCGTTTATGGGCAGCAACAAGCTCCTCCTTGCTATATACTATATATCTCTAATCTCTACTGACTGCACTATGAGATTCCCAAAGATAAAAAATTAATTAGTTGTGTTAGTCCCAAGTTGTTCAAAATCATATATTTTTGGGACATGCTCTTTTGGACAAGTAATTAAGAAGAAGCTCGAGTTCCCTTCAAAAAAACCACAATTGCTTTAAGGGTCTAACCACTCCTCTGATTACAGTAGATGACTAATAATCACTTTGCACTTGGGAACTGAAGGATTTCAAATCAACATGTCAAGCAACCCTTTGACAACCAAACGAATTCCAAGAAGCATAATCACAGAGGTACAAAGCAAATGTGTGATAGCAATCAGACAGTTCAAAACAATGTTTACAAGTTTCCATTTGACACCATTTAACATTTATGAAGGTTAGGGAATCGACCTGGGTTGAGTTAAAATCTTCAGCTCATCCTATAGAACTCTCACTGTCAAAATGAGAACTTAGAGGCACCTAGACAAAAACTAAAATTTGAGAGAATAGAGATCAAATTTGAGAGACCTTCTAACTGAACGCGTTACTACAAGACAACATGGACATTCTGTTTTCGGAAAAGCCACCGCTAAAGGAAAACACTTCATTAAGATAAAGGCCCATATCTGCAAGAGAACATACTTCAGGCAGGATTCAAGCCCCTAGGTCCTACCATAAGAGCCATAAAAATATCCTTAGTCTCTTGAAACGTTAGAAGTAGGTACTTACATTTTTACCTACAAAGTTCTCGATGACATTTAAAATGCCCAAACTGATGTCATCTTGACAGGAGTGAACATCTGGTTCCTCCAGAGATCTTAACACATCCTGACTAAATTCAGTTTTTCACAAAACATGATGAATATTTGTCAGTGGAGCACTACCTTCCATCTGGCAGCTCAGAACAGTAGAGATGTGGGCCTAAAGCCTCCTCAGTCCAAAGATGAAAACCAATACCACTCTTTGGAGTATTTCCATTTTGTGGATATTAAAACCAGATTGTCACAGTCTCTGAGCAAGCTGCTCTAACCAGATCTGTTTTGAGCAGGGGATTGCACATGGTGACTTCCAGAGATTTGCCTTTCAGCCTGTACATTTCCATGAATCTGTGGCAGTACACTGGGTAATCACACACTAACCACTGAGACAGAGAAAGAGAAAAGTTCCAAGAGAACTCCATCCTTCAAAAGAAAGCCAGTTTGATTACTCCAGGAGGTAGTCCTGAGAACAGTATGGTTAAATTTCCACGTAATTTTGACTGACGATCTGTACACTTAGCAAGGCCCTAAGAAGAGATTTGCATCCAACAGAAACAAAAAACTACTGTGACATTAGAAATACTGAGTATACCACCAGGCTTAAGACCAGCGGCAGTATATCATTCATATAAGTTACCTCTAATGACAAGGATCATACTGAAAGTAAAAAATAATGCTTATGAAAATTAGAGCAAGGTGTAGTTCCGTCCTATCTAGACAAGTAAGCTGTAGAAGCTGGCTAATACCACAAGTTTCTTTTAATTGACAAACAAGGGATTGTTTGTGTCTATTATGCTTTCTGTACATTTAGAGAGGTGAGGAGGAGGCATAAATGATGCAACCTAAAACATTCTATTTGCTTATGGAGAGCACACAAATTTAAAACCCTGCAAGTTGCAAAATGCTAAATATCTTAGCTAATAGTTTTAGCTCACATAGTTGAGAGCTGCAGAAAGGTCAGTCTTCTCACAAGTCCATTCCTACATGACTAACAACACTTTCATCCACAGATGAGCACTGGGATCTGTCAGTAAAGCATGCATCTAAGTTCAAACTTAAGTATACCTTGAGGATAGGCATACCAAGAAGAACCCAAAGAACTTGAGGAATTTGTCCAAATCAATCTAAACTGAACAAATGAACGTTTATTGCTATGACACAAAACACCTACTCCTTTTAACTGTTTTACACTGCAACTATAACGTAGGATTTCTGATATTCAAATATGCTCACTGAACTCCATCTAGTGGTCACATAACTTTCAGCTTTCTGAAGTTGAAGTGATAAGATAACCACAACACAGAATTATTATTATTATTATTATTATTAATATTAGAGAGCTACCAAAAATGTCACTAATTATAGGATATTATTTTCAGGAACACTGGTGAAACCACGATAGAATAAATAATGGTCGACAACAGAGTAGATTAGGAAAAAAAAAAGTTAAAATCCAGTTTTAGAGCAAGTTTACTGTGTTCAGATAAGAGCAGCAGAAACTTCAGGGCTCAGACATCCTTTTATACTCTTAATTCCTCAAGGACGTTATTCAGACTCAGGTTGTTCTCCTTCCCTTTGTTCCAACCTCAGTGAGGAACAAGTTCCAATTTCCCCTCCAGCAGACCATTTGCTGCCCAAATACAATGCTGCAAGTATTGTCCCTTGAACCTTACCAGTAAGACTGTATACAGGCTTATTTGGGACTTTTTTTCCTATTAGAAGCCTCATATTTCATGTGAGGAAAAACTTACTTGATCATGTTATATGCCCTGTCTGGGAAGAAATTAATATACATCATTATTGAGCCACATACAATGACAGGGAAATAATTCTGAGGTGATACCAAACCTGGCAAGCAAAAATCCCAAGACAATTTCTGAAGGAAACTAGAATAGCATCCTTCAAATAATTATGATGTGTGTCATCTATTCATTAACCTGAATGCTCTTTTTAAACTCACTGACGTTTGAGGTCCAACACAGATTTAAAATCCCTCTTGGACTAGCAAACAGTAAGATTATAGCCTCCTTGAACATTCCTTAAAGACAAACATACTGCTATGATTTTCAGGTAAACCACCTACTAAATCAGACAACATGACATTGCACAAGTATTGCAGTCTTCCATCATACCCATATCACCATTGGCAAATCAGAGCTCAAATCAGTCCAGCAGTTTAATTACCTAGGTAGCCTCATCTCTTTGGATGGTAAGATTGACAGGGAGATAGACAACAGCTTAGCAAAGGCACATAGTGCTTTTGGAAAACTGCATAAAAGAGTCTGGCGAAATAAACACCTGAAGAAAAGTACAAAGATCAGTGTTTACAGAGCCATTGTGCTGTCTACTCTTTTATGGATCCGAATCATGGGTCATCTACCGCCACCATCTGTAACTCTTAGAACACTTCCATCAACACTGTCTCCGTACAATCCTAAACATCCACTGGTCAGATTATGTGACTAATACGTCTGTTCTAGAACAGGCAGCACTTACGAGTATTGAGGCCATGTTACTGAGAACGCAGTTGCGATGGGCAGGACACTTCTCAAGGATGAAGGACCACCACCTCCCTAAGATCATGCTTTATGGTGAACTTGCCACTGGCTGCCACAAGAGAGGAGCCCCAAAGAGAAGATACAAGGACTCCCTGAAACAACATCTCAGCCTTGGCCATATTGATCTTCATCACTGGTCTACTCTGGCCTCAAATCGGGAGGCCTGGAGACACACCATCTAACGCTGCTGCTTCTTTTGAGAACGCACGCAGGATCACTCTCGAGGAGAAAAGACAATGCGGAAAGAATCGTGTCTTGCTGATACCACCTAAGGAGTCTCTCTGCTGTGCCTTTTGTAACCAGACTTGTCTATCTCACATTGGCCTCTTTAGCCACCAGCATGCTTGTAGCAAATGTGGGTAGAGCTCTTCCCAAATCTTCGTTTGCGAAGCCCAGCCATGAGTGCCAGTGCAGATGTGTGCAAATATGCCTGACAGAAAGACATCTGAAACAACGCTTGACAACATCACTGTAGTGGGGCAAATGAGGAATGGGCTAGATGAGGTGATTTTCAATCTTATTTTCACAAAGCTTCAGTTCTGTATTATTCTACTGCCTGACTTAGTGTCTTACCACCATGCCTACAAACAAGCCTAGAAAGGCATCAAGTGAAGTGCAAACAGATCCTTTGTCAGTATCAGCACCCTGGTGAAGAACAGTACTACTTCTGAAACCAAGGGATATAAACACCATTATGCAACATTAAAGAACAAAGAGCATGAAATAGCACTGGCAATGCGGGCAAACTGAAAAATGGATGACAACCTTTCAATCACCTTAAAACTAAAGCCTCTTTCCTGTATCCACCATGTTAGCCAGCATTTCCATTTGACTTTTGATTTCTTCACAAACCTGTTAAAATGAGACCAAGAGCTATGTTACTAGCCCTTGCCACTCTCGTGGAAAACACCCAGTTCTTTCTGTGGAGCTCCTGCTTTTTTTGTTCACGTATGTTTCAGTACTCCTTTCAGCCTATGAAGGGCAGCTGCGCCTCGGGTAACTAATAAGGTAGCAAGATCATATACCTTCATGTCAAAACACAAGCATCCAAAGGCAGTGGAGGCTTTGGATTTGCAAGCTGAAAGCAAATTTTATGTCTATAAACTCAGACACGTTAAATTCCAGGGTCCTGAAATCAACTACATTAAAACTTGTGTGTTATAACAAGTGAAACATATTGCATCCCTGCTCTGATGTAACCAGATCTTTAAATACCTTCTCTGCTTAAAATTATGCATTATCTATTCTGATTAAAATGTGTCACTCTTTGTTGGTGGAATAATTTTACAGCAGTAAAAATATAAGCCCCCGTCTTATCTCTGAATTTACCAAGTAACTCCTTCCCACCTACAGAGTACCTGGAAGTACCAAAAACAGTTTAGTATATGCCTCAAATTTCCAAAGCTAGATCACTATCTGTCAACATGCCATTTCTTTTTAAGTCAATAGCCACACCTGAGTATCAAAAAGCACCCAGAAGTACACAAAGCAGCAGTCAAGGATTATTTATTTACACTAATGGATCTATATTACAGGCTTCTCTGTACTCTAGCAGCCAGGATCAGTATTACTCCTTCTCAGGTTTGTTGTGACTAAATTGATACATTTACCTTTCTTTTTTTTATTTTATTTTGGGTGGTTTGAGCTTGTTTCTCTTGTTTTCTTTAGGTTTGGGGAAGAGCTGTGTTTTAAAGCACATGTAGGTACCTTAATTAATTTTATGTGAGGTCACTTCATATCCCATTGCATGAACAACTATGTTTCTCAGTAGAAGAAATTTCAAAAGGGACTACTTGATTTCAACTTGTAGGGACTGTAACACTGAAATTTTTTGGGAAAAATGAACAAACAAGTTTAGAAGAGTGAGATATCATTTTTAAAGGTGACCAGTTTTGTTGATTTGGTGTCCTACATTTCTTAATTTCTAGTATTCTTTCCTAGAATTGCTACTAGAAGAACTTTTCAAGAACAAATACAGTTAGGAGAACAAAAACAGTCTAAACCATGTTTCCTTCATTTGTTGAGAATTATAAAGTTGCCATTTCTTCCAGAACTATCAATATTGAGAATGTTGTATGCAACAAGGTCTACTTTGCATTTACCTTTCCACAGAAATCCTGTGAATCTGATTTTTCCAGCAACATTCAGCCTCAACTAAATTATTTCTTCCTCCTCACAGTCTCCAGACTGAAAAATGATCCAGAACTTTCATGTTCTTTTTTTGACACAGTTGCAGCAGTTAAATAACAAATTTCCTTCTAAAACTATCTGGCATCCTTTCTTTCAGCTAGTGAGCTGAAAAAAAAATAAAAATCTACCTGGTTCTCTAATAGGATTGGGCCTTTTTGTTCAGAGAGGGCCCCAACCCAAAACGTGGCCTGGACCCAGACGTTTAAAGCTAGAATTCCAGAAAAAGCCTCCATTAACACTGACATCAATAAGTACTCCAGTCTGAATCAGTCTGCTATCGGCGTGAGCCATGGATGTACTGAAGAGAGCACAGCAGTGGGCCACAAAGATGATGAAGGAACTGGAGCATCTCTCTCATGAGGAAAAACAGAGAGCTGGGAATGTTCAGTCTAGAGAAGGCTCAGGAGGATCCCATCAATCTGCATCAATACCTGAAGGGAGAGTGCAAAGAGGCCAGAGCCAGGCTCTGCTCAGTGGTGCCCAGTGACAGGATAAGAAGCAATGGGCACAAACTGAAACACAGGAGGTTCCCTCTGAACATCAGAAAACGCTTTTTTCACTGTGAGGATGACTGAGCACTGGCATAGGCTGCCCAGGGAGGTTGTGGAGTCTCTATCTTTGGAGATATTCAAAAGCTGCCTGGGCGCAGCCTTGGCAACTGGCTCTAGGTGACACTGCTTGAGGCAGAGGGTTTGACCAAACAACCTCCAGAGGTGTCTTCCAGTCTCAGCCAACCTGTCACTGTGTGAGAGAACCACAGCATTCCTTGGCATCACATCATTTGGAGAGGTCTTTCCGGCTGCGCTTTTTTTTTTATTATTATTCTGGATATTCACCACTGCCTTAAACAGAGCCCTACTCACATAATGGAAGGATGTTTCACCAGCCTGAGGTGCCAGATCCAGACTTTTCAACAAAGGCTTTTGATTTCTTCTTTCGTATTTTTCCCCTTACTTGAACTGTCAGGAATCTCTGGAGGCAGCAGGAGCCTGCAGAAGACAGTATCTGGATTCCCCATTCCTCCTCTCATATCTGATTTATTAAGCACAGATGAGGAGATGACAAACTGTTCTAACAGACATAGTAATCCATCTTTACGCTAACAAAGAATCCCATCCCACACACCTTGCAGTCAGATTAAGATTTTTTTATTTTCTTAATGTTTCTGCAGTAAAGCTGATACTTCTGTCAACCAGTCACAGTGAGAGTGCAAGCAGAAGACAACCCCAGCAACAGATTTCTCTGACCAAATGTTTGTGGTCCACAACAGTTTTCTTCATAAAACTCCCTCCAGAGCTCCTGCTCAGCTTGTTGAAGACCTTTAGACATCTAGCAAACTTTTTTCCACAGCAAAGTCCATTGTACCAATGAAATTTTGACCCTTGCTTAACACAAGACATCTAGTCTATAATGTTAAACAGGTTAACATGCCTGTTAATTTATTGGGGGTTTAATGCTAGAGGAAATGTCTATTTTGAGATAATATATGCTCATTTTCATTCTCACAAAAAGAACTTTGAAGATTCTTAAAGTAAAATAAAATTAAAAAATAAAATTCAATAGCTTCTTAGGATGTAGTACCTACCACTATCTCATAGATTATTAAATTTTAGACACTAGATACATCAGTACCTCTGGACTAAGACAGAATGTAAGCCTCCTTTCACAAAACTATGTAACTTCTAAATTAAGGTCTAAAATAAGTTACATGACCAGAATTATTGGAGTATCTTCTCATCTTTAGATAGAAATTATTTCAAAAAATACTTCAATGAGAAAAGTATTGTGTAATACATGGACTACTTGTGCAATTTTATGCCTTTTCTGCCTTGCATAATTAATGCTTTTATGGACACAGACAACCTAAGGGGGGGGAAGGGAAAACAAATTTGTCTTTACTTTGTCTTACAAATGAAGGAGTTTTGCCTTCAGTATCCAAATGAAATACTCGCAATCATTCAACCTCAAAATCAAAAAAAAACCACTAGCTAAGGAAAGAAATTTTACACACATTTTAATATATTATTTTTTTAAAATCACTGCATTAATAAGTTCTTTGACCACCATGCAAAAATAAAATTAGCAACTTTATCCAAAAGATCTTATTCGCTGACAATTTTTATTTCCCTTAGGAAAGGTAAGCAGTAGATACCATAAACTAAAATAACTTCTTCAGAGTTGAGTACTGAGATTTTTTCCCCAAGTAAAGTTCAACAGTTCAGGGTGAGCATTACCATTTGTATCATGTTCCAAGATTGAATGTGTTAGGACGATGTTCATTGCCAGCAACAATTTTTCCCCTAAAATCTTGAGTATCAGTTCTCATCTCCCTGCTTTCACTCATCCATTCATAACAATTCACTTCTCCCAGATTCCTTACATATACAATTTCACATTCCATTTACAAAAAGCTCAAGCTTCATCCATATTTCCAGCTTTTTTACAGCTCTAGAAGATTCCAGCCTTCCCTCCCCTTTACCATTACATTCGACTTTTGAATTCCTACTTTCCTAAAGGAAGTCGTCAACTATCCTCTCTACACACACACTACAACTGAAATCTGGCAGTTTATGAGGTTCCAAATACTCCGTTCATCATATACTGAAAAGCCACTTTGCAGAGGACAAAAGTCCTCTGTGCACAGGGCATATTAAACACTATATGAATCAGAAAGGAAAAAAACCAAATCAGAAAATAATACATAATTCTCCCAGTAACTGTGTTTTTGGAAACACACCATCTTAAAAATACTTGTAATAATACAGCACAGAGTGCACCTCATCATCTTTTTTTATGGAGTTGGAGGTTCAAGGAGCAGATACTAGGATTGGAAAGACAAGTTGACCTAGGTTTTTTTAAGAGAGAAAGAACATTAGGAGTTTGAGATCACAGAATCACGATTATGTTGAGTTGTACAGGATCCACAAGAATCATCGAGTCCAGCTCCTGGCCTCATTCTGCTCAGCACTCCTCATACGGCCTTCCCTCAAGGCCCTTGACCATCTTCATTGCCCCTCCTTTGGACGCTCTCTAAGAGCTTAATATCTTTTTTATATTTTGGTGACCAAACTGCACACAGTATTCAAGGTGAGGCTGCACCAGTGCAGAGCAGAGCAGGACAATCCCCTCCCTTGACTGTTGGCAATGCTTTGCCTGATGCCCCCCAGGACATGGTTGGCCCTTGTGGCTGCCAGGGCACTGCTGACTCATATTCACTTGCCATCCAGTCAGGACCTCAGGTTCATTCCCAAGGCACTGCTTTCTAGCACCCCATTCCCCTATGTATGAACACATAGGATTGCCCATCCCAGGTGCAGAATCCTGCACTTTTCCTTGTTGAACTTCATATGGTTGGTGATTGTCCATTCCCCTAATTTGCTGAGGTCTCTCTGCAGGGCAACCCTGCCTTCAAGGGAGTCAACAGCCCTCCCAGTTTTGTGTCATCTGCAAATTTGCTTAGTATCCCTTCCAGTCCTGCATCAAGTCATTTATGAAGATGTTGAAGAGCACAGGGCCCAAGAGGTAGCCCTATGGAACCCCACTAGTGACAGGTCTGCTGTTCCCCCATTCACTATTACCCTCTGTGCTCCACCTGTGAGCCAACTGCTCATCCACCACATGATGTGTTATCCAGCTGTGTGCTGGACATTTTGTCCAGAAGGATCCTGTGAGAGACCAGTATCGAAAAGCTTTACTGAAATACAAAAAGATACCTCAAGTGGTTCCCTTGATCAACTAGCTGGGGTTACCTTGGATAAGCAGGACTTCCCCTCTGAAGCTGTCCTGGCTGTGACCAATGACTGCCTTGTCTTACAGGTTTTTTCAATACTACGCAAATATCTTTTCCATAACTTTACCAGGCACTGAAGTGAGACTGACAGGCCTGTAGTTTCCAGGGGTTCCCCAACTCACTAGGAAATCCAAGCATTGTCTTTGAGATACACTGATTTCCCCCCTGTCTGAAACGCTGAATTTCTGCATTTCTGCCAAGAGTTTTAGAACCCAAGAGCTCTACCAGGTATCGAAACTTATAAAGCCCCACTGGTATCTTAAGATACCAGTTCTAGCCTTCAATTTATCAAATCTATTTTACACATCCAAATCAAAAAACGAAGAGCTGCACCAGAGCATTTGTGATAACTCTTATTTCATCCTGTTTTCCCATATCTCGAGTTTCTTCTAACAGAATGTTAATTTTGACATGTGGGAAACACTTCTGCTGCATTATTTGCATATTTAACAATTTTCAATTATCTGCATATTTAATAAGGGCATTTGATTGACAGCTAGGCAAAAGCAGATTAAATTTCATATGGCTAAACATTATCTTAATTGCCTATTATCCTTTAATATCCTTAACTTATACAGGGTAATTTTGTCACTGAGATAAATTATCATACATACCATTGAACAAGACCACCATACACCTCCTGAAGTCCCTACTGATCTGTAGCAACATGACTGGAGTAACTCTCATCACAACTTAAAAAGATCATTTCCAATTATACCATAATACTAAAGAGAATTGAAAACTGCTCTTGGTAAGATTGCTGGTTTAAGAGATAGACTTGTCATCCCCATAGTCTTCTCCCTCGATATAAATGTATTTGGGTGGCCAGAGGCATCAAATTAAGTCACGTGTCAAGTTTGAAGTCAAAACAACATCAACAATGCACAAGAGGATATTCAGCAAGGATGTCAAGCAGAAAACAGAAAAAACTGAACCAAATAATCAAGAAAATATTATGTGCCTCACACCCTAACGGAAAGCTGATTGTCAAATAAGTTTTCAGTTTAGCCAACTGAACTGTACTTGTCTGTTCAGCAGACAGAAAGACGTATGAGATGTCAAAGGCTGACAAAAAAGCTGGCTTCATTCTGTGATGAAAACTAGTTTGGCAAACCACAGCTGTTTCATGGGTTTTTTCTACACAGTCAAGTTATTTAGTGTGTCAGCTGACTGAAAGTCTTTAGTCCCAATGAAGAGTAATCTGCAAATTTAAGATATACCATGCTATCCTACTGACATGCTGTTTTCAGTCCTCTTTCATCAATAGCAACTTAAGAACATTTATAAAACAGAAAAAAACAAGCATATTTTAGTAATATGAGCTAATAAACCTCTTTAAAGATGGGAAAAAACTTTTTTTGCTTTCTAAGTCTAGCCATACATTGTTGGCTGTAAAAATGGATGTAACAGTAGCTGTAACAACAAGTTAGAGATCCACTCAAACCTCAGAGGGTATTCACAGTTCACTTTTATCTGCTACTGCAAGTAACGACGATGATTGCATCACTGCTCAGCACATTCTGCTGCAGAGATTTTCAGTCAGAAGTGATATTTGGTTGTACAGATCTGGACAGATCACCCATCATGAACTAGTAGTTTGAATTCTTTCCCACCTCCAGATTCTACACTGCAGCCTAGTTAATGGAAAACAGCTTCAGTAGTTTTTCAGTACTGGTAAACCTCAGCACTTCCCTCAGAGCAAGGTGATCACAGAAAGAGTACATTAGTTACCAATGCTGCACTATTCTCAAGCAAGACATTTGTGACAAGCCAGTTCAAAAAAAAATCCTAGGAGTATGCTCTATAGAAGAGCTTTGAGAGGCAGCTTTGGAAAGAAAGTGGGTCTTTACTTTAAAGTCACACATCTGAATAGAATACTCCACTATTATAATGCTGCTAAGACTCCTATTTTCACCAGGTCAGCCCGAGATTTTTCAGATAACAAAGCCCAGAAATTCCAACAGCTAAGAAACAGGTCAACCAGTCAAACTTACAGAAGCAAAGACTTTTTAAAAGACTTTTATAGCAAAGAACAATACTATCCCACCTAAACTCCTCCTTTAAAAAAGTACAATTTCATTCCAAATATCACAATGTTCAACAAAAGAGTTACGGTACATTAACAGGAGGAAGCAAATGTAGAATGTAAATGTAAACCTGCAAGTACTAGCCTTTTATTTAATTATTTAAGCAGTTTGTGTCAGGAACATTGAAGTTCAGTGATAAAATGAACAGTATTTATGATTGTAAGAGAGACATATCAGCAGGGTCAAAACATGTCTGAAACTGAAAGGTGAACTTCAGCACTAGACTGTACATGAGACAAATGGGGATTTTGCTTCATGCATCGAGCTAACAGAAAAGGATCACAAACCTGATATGAACGTTAAGTCACAATGAATGGTAAGTCACTAATTTTGCTTTATAAAATACTGATGAAGACCTTATCCAGAATAAGATTAAGCCAGTACACCACTTCATAACTTCACTTCTTTATTTGCCATAAAATTCTACAGAATACGCTGTTGTGGCATAAATACCTGGGATATCAGTGCCTATCACCCTATTATGTATTTGAATTAACTAAAGAATCATTTTCCAACTCATCCCCATGAACCAGTCATAAGTGAACTAAGGAAAAAGCTTCTCAAGGGTAGACAAGGGAATGGCAAGGTTACCAATTACTGCAAAAGAAACATTTGTGTCATGAAAATACCTATCTCTCTCATGATCCCTTAGTGCAAAAAAATACTTTAAAATATACATATACATATATTCTTCTTCCACTCTTACCAAGAAATACTTGATCCCTGGGGAATTGCTAATACATTCCAAATATTCATTACATGTGCATGTGCTAGTGCCTTGTGGAAAGCTGTCAGTATCCAGGCGGACCCCCAACTATGCATATTAGGTCCTTTATATAATTACATCACCCATATTTAAGTAAAGAGCAATTTAATTTTAAAGCCTTTGTTTATTAAAGAGAGGTATTCGTCTTGCAATCACAGCTACAGCATTTGTTACTCTCACAACACATAGCTATAACAAGACAGTGTCCCGAAGGGGTAGTTTAAAAAAGTTAGACAAGACCATATTAGCATTAGCAAGAGCAAAACCAATGACAGATCAGCTTCCAGGATCAGAACCCAGCACCAAACCAAGTTACTAACACAGGTTAAGTGCTTACTGAAGCATTCCCCTTGGAGATAACAAAACCACAAGAAAAAACAAATGCATACCATGAATGCATTAGAAGAGAAGCTCTGAACAGTCTTGCTGAGGCTGCTTAAGATGTCACCACCTGCATACAGACAGGCCAAAAAACATCTCTTTCTCTCTCTGTCCCAGATGCCTCAGTTCAGCATCTAACAGAATCACAGAACTGTTAAGTGCTGGAAGGGACCTCTGAAGATCATCCAGTCCAACCTCCCTGCCAAGGCAGGGTCACTTAAAACAGGTTACACAGCAATGCATCCAGGTGGGTTTGGAACGTTTCCAGAGAGGGAGAATCCACGACCACCTGGGCAGCCTGTTCCAGTGCTCTGCCACCCTCAATGAAAAGTAGTTCTTCCTCATCTTGAGGTGAACTTCTTCTGTTTTAGTTTATGCCATTGCTCCTCGTCCTGTTGCTGGCACCACTGAAAAGAATGTGGCACCATCCTCTTGACACCTGCCTTTGACATATTATATGCACTGATGAGATCCCTCTCAGTCTTCTTTTCCATGGACTAAACACCTTAACACAAATTACTTTTGGCAGTTCAAATTAGACGAACGCGCTGAATTGTGCACTGAAAAAGGCAACTACCATGAGCTAGCACGGTACAGACAGCAGGATAAACAACACACTAAAACATTCCTGCTACACTTGCCAGCATTCATCTTCCATTCTACACGACGCAACAAAAAAACCTGCGTATTAGTTGTAAAGACTACTTTCTCGTTGAAAGCAACGAGGATGAAAATCTCTTTTGCGCCGCTATTTCGGCACACACAAAGTGCTTCGGTCATGTCAGGCCCGGGCGCCAGCTGCGCCCGCTCGCTCCACAGTGAAGTTTGGCAGGGATGGGGCGGGAGCGCCCGGCCGTGCCCGCCGGCGCCGCATCCCACGGGCGGGCGCGCTCCCTCGGTGGCCGGGAGCGTGCCGCTCCGCCTGCGGCTGCTCCCGCATCTCGCCCCGCTGGGGCGGCCAAGGAGCCGCAAAGCCCGGGGGGGATCAAAGCCCGCACCGCCGCCGTGACATCCCGGGAGGGATCGAAGGGCCCGTCTCCCCCTCCGGGAACACCGCCGCAGCCCCAAGAGGCCCCGGCCGGAACCTCGCCCGGGCAGCCGCCGCACTCACCAGCAGGACGGAGCCACGCACCACCTCTGAGACGCTCTGCCGCAGCTCGGCCGCCGTGCCGGGCTTGCTCAGCGCCCGCGTGAACTTCCGAGTCTCCGGGGCCACGAGTGCCATGGCTGCTCCTGCCTCCGCGCCCGCCCGCCCGCCCGCTCCCTCCCTCCCTCGGCGCGGGGCCGCCCGCTGCCCTCCCGGCGCGGCCGCCGGAGGGACGGTCGGACGGACAGCCGGGGGCGGCCGTCGAGGGGCGGGCAGCGAGCGCAGCTCCGCCAGGAGCCGCAGGCAGCCCCTCCCTCCTTCCCTCCCTCCTTCCCTGCTTCCCTCCTGCCCTGATTGGCGCGGCCGCCAGCTGGGCGGGGGCGGGACCTCGCCGTGCCCACCTGTTCCCGCAGCGCCGCTCTGATTGGGCGCCCGGTTACCTGCCCGGCTGCGGCTCCGCGCCCTCATTGGCTTAGCGCGGACCCGGGACGGCGGCGAGGGGCGGGGCCGCCGGAGCCGGAAGTTCCCGCCCAATGCCGAGCGGCACCGCCCCCGCGGGGAGTGGCGGTCGCGGCTCTGTCCCTGTCGTCTGCCCGTGGCTCTGCCCCTGTGGCTGCTGCTCCTGTTTGTGTCCTGTATCAGGGAGGGAGGTGATCCTACTCCCTCTGCTCAGCCCTAGAGAGGCCACATCTGGAATGCTGTGTCCAGCTCTGGGCTCCTCAGTTGCAAGAGAGACGTGGGAGCTCCTGGAGGGTTCCAGCGGAGGGCAACAACATGATTAAGGAACTGGAACATATCTCTTCTTGGGAAAGGGCGAGGGAACTGGGCCTGTTCAGCCTTGAAAAGAGACGACTGAGAGGGGAGCTCGTCAGTGTGTGTAAGTATCTGAAGGGAGGGTGCCAAGAGGATGGATCCAGGCTCTTCTCGGCTGTGCAAGAAATAGGACAAGAGACAGCAGGCAGAAACTGATGGACAGGAGAGTTCCTGAACATGAGGAAGAACTTTACTGTGTGGTCACCATGCACTGGAACAGATTGCCCAGAGAGGTTGCGGTCTCCCTCACTGGAGATGTCAAAACCACCTGGACACAATCCTGTACTGTGTGCTCTGGGATGACCTGCTTGAACAGGGACATTGGACCAGATGACCCACTGTGGTCCCTTCCAACCCTTACCCTACTCTGTGATTCTGTACCTTGTAGACATACCCCACACATACGTGGAGCTGTATAAGTGAGAGGGTCCAAAAACTTGGATAATGGGTGCTGGAGCTGCGGCAGCCCCTCAGTGTGGAACAAGTGCATGTGCTGCTCATGCATCCAACTTTGTCTCTCAGGTTTTCCTTGTACATTTTTGTCCTCAGGAATAGTTTCTATTGTAGGCGAAGTTGCTCACATGTCTTCGGTAGAGTAAGGGTCCACAAAGCTGATGAGGGGTCTGGAGCATCTCTCTAAGGAGGAGAGACTGCAGTGAGCTGAGCCTGTTTAGTCCTGGAGAAGAGAAGACTAAGAGGGGATCTCATCAATGCATATAAATATATCATATTAATCTGTCAAAAGAGTGGTGCCAGACTCTTTTCAGTGGTGCTCAGTGACAGGACAAGGAGCAATGACCATAAACTAAAATAGAAGTTCACCTCAAGATGAGGAAGAACTTCTTTCTTTTAGGGTGGCAGAGCAGATCACTGGAACAGGCTACCCAGGGAGGGTGTGGATTCTCCCTCTCTGGAAACATCCAAACCCACCTGGATGCATTGCTGTGTAACCTGCTCTAAGTGACGCTGGGGTTGGTCCAACCCTAGGGGTTGGACGAGATGATATCCAGAGGTCCTTTCCAACCCTGACAGTTCGATTCTGTGATTCTGTAAAAACATGGGTGCCTCTAGCTTGCTTAATTACTGTGAATTCCTGCTGAGAGCCTGGCTAGCAACAGTGCTGGAAGGTGTGCAGGCAGTAGACACATTTAAATGCTTCGAGCATTTGAGAGCATTAGGGCTTGCACACCTTTATCTTCTTAAGCATCTTTTTATATAAACTCACAACACTTCTCTACACTGAATATACAGCTTACCACTGATGGAGGGAGCAACTGAGTGCTGTGGACAAGGGTAGAGGGCCTTTCAGGTGGAAAAAAATAGCACAAAGTGCTTGTGTCTGAGGATACATACTCAGAAATGAAAGCTGGATAAAGGCCTACTTTTTTGGATGCTTCACAGACACATCTGTACTAATAAGATTCCAAATAACTGAGGTACTTCCTTCAGAAAGAGGATAAAAAAATGTCGAACATACAATTTGTAGCTTACACAGAGTTTTTTGTCAGTGAAGGATCTCTTCTGGCAGATACTTTGCAGACCTGCATCAAAGGCTCGTTTATTCAAACACACAGCTGTGGCTTTTTAGTAGGATGTCTGTCACAACTGGAAGTGTTCATATTAGTTATACCTTCTTTAAGAAAGATAATGTGCAGAGAGGGTGACTTATCAGGCTCACTAAAGATCATTAGAGTTTCTGACTTAACAATCCAAGATCTGATTTATGAGTCCAAGATCTCTGTTTATGAGTCAATGTTTAGGCTGATAAGTCAGAAAATTGAGTAAGGGTGAGACAGTATCTGAATACAGAGCTGGATGAGCAGCTATGTAGATATTTAGCTGGAATGAGCTATCTTAAGATCTTCTTTTTAATTTTGTATCCCAGTCTGTAGGATATGTCTAGATCTCAAACCTCCACAAGTAAACATGCCCTAGATTTATCTAATAATTGATGATTTTTTCTAAAATAAAATCATATGTTAATTTCAGAGCTCTCAGGTGCTTTGAATTCTGACAATTCTGACCAAAATAAAAATAGTCTACTGATGTTATGGTTGCTTGAATGTAAAATGGAATAATTTAACTATATTTGCTGTCTGTAAAATATTTCCCATATATAGTATGCACTTTGCTGGGAAAGGTTCAGTGTTCCGAGTCTGAAAAACTCTGCATGACACCTGTATAGATAGAGATAGTAGGAAAAATACATCAAATAGGTCAATAGTAGTTATTTAAGAAAACTGTACAGTATACCCAAAATATGATGTTTATGGCAACCATCCAAGTTTCTTTTCAGCTAAATGCATTCAGTTAAAGAAAGAAAATGAAAGTGACAGTTTTGTGTATAAACAAAAGGAAAATAGGGAAGCTGATAAGCAGGAATGGTGAATACAGTTGTGAAACATAAGAATGACTCATAGTAGCTAAATATATGAATGAAAAGTCTTGACTTGTTGCCTACAGGACAAGGGGAATACATTTTTTAAAATTCTTGACTTGTTGCCTACAGGACAAGGGGGATACATTTTTTAAAAATTTCAGGATCAGAAAGGAAAAAATCTAGACAGTGCATGGGTTTCCCTGCTACTTCAACATACACACCTTCCAGTAACAATGCTGATGTATAAAAGCATTTATTTTTTGATAGAAACCTGGATATCTAGTAATACTTTCTGGATATAATTGCAAATGTTTTATTCAATCAGTACTTAGTAAGGAGCTAAATAGCAACTGGCAAAGGTTAAAACATTTAAATTTTCAGGACCAACTAGTCATGTCACAAAATTCTATGGGATTCTAAATCATTCATGGTAATAATCACCTTGTTTGTTCCAGAAATGAAGAAGAGAACTGATTTGGCGTCTATTAGAAATGTAAAACAAAGGGGGTTTGGAGCTAAAATAGCATGACAAGAATTCCCATGCAGATCTGAAAAGTAATTGTATCTTGACAATCATCATTGATTGGAGACCTCTTTAGCAAAGTACATCAAGGATTTGGTTTAAGGCCAATCCTATTAATAGAATTTATTAACTTAGGTAAAGAAAACATTAAATAATTGCTAATACACATAGATGCAGCCAGAAATATTTATAGGGAGGAAAGGCATCTAGTACAAAGAATATTTTGAAGTCAAATAGGGAGGTGTTACTAGTGTGGTTATGGACAACTCAACAAAGATAATGCTTATGGGACCAAACTTTTCATTTAAAATTAAGAGGATTAATGATGTTTTTATATATAGCAGTCCTTGAACTTTACTGAAGTAGTGCTTTTCTAAATCCTGGGGCTCTAAGTCATTCTTCAAGTTATGGAACTCAAAGCAGAGTTGATGTTATAAAATTTTTGGGTTTATGTGCTATGGAGGTCAAGCTCGATGATCATAATAAGCTTTTCTGGGCCTCAAATCCTTGCGTTAGGAAAAAGAACTGATGAGATAATGGCCATCAAAGTACCAATCTCTTCACTCTAGTGCCCAGTGACAGCACTCGTGGAAATGGCATGAAGCTGAGTCAGAGGAGGTTTAGGTTGGATATCAGGAAACGTTTTCATCCAAGAGGGTGGTTGAGCACTGGAACAGGCTCCTCAGAGAAGTGGTCACAGCACCAAGCCTGACAGAGTTCAAGAAGCATTTGGACAATGCTCTCAGGCACATGGTGTGAGTCTTGGGCTGTCCTGCATAGGACCAGGAGTTGGACTCATGCAGATGAGTCCCTTCCAACTCATCATATTCTATGATTCTTTGATTCGGCCGAGTAAGTACTAAAAGAGCAGAGGAAGCAAGGGAGTACTCACTAAACATTAGATATGCAGACAGATTGGAGGTTTTACAAATAATAAACAACTTAAAAATAGATCTTAAAATCCAGACAAGATGCTCCTTTTCTTGTTTCTTTTTTTTTTTTTGGTCCTCTAAAAGGCAGAAGCATAAAAAGCATAAAAGCATTTTATGAGTGATTTAAAATGAGTTATTAGTTCTGTATACTTGTAAAAGTTAAAGTAAAACAATACTGCTGATAGATAGCTTTCTTAGCATCTTCAAACATACTAACCCATTCAATGATGTGCTGGAGGAGGTTCATTTGAGCTACTTTTTAAAATTCTCCCAAAGCCTGAAAGGAATAATGGAGTGCTTTTTTCTGCATCTGGCTAAGACTGACTTTTTCTCAGATACAGCTAATTTATCCTTCTAAGTATTATGCAAGCCGTCCACACAGATATTTCTGAATAGCAGCTTTTAGTTCTTCCTCCCCCTCCCATTAGAACATGAGTGTACCAAAGTTTATGTACAGAAATATAAAAGCATTTACAGATTACTTTGATTATATGACACTGATTTACCCCATGAAATCCGTAATATGCCTTCTTAACACCATTTTTGTCAGATGTGTCCCTACGTCTACAAAGTTTATCTTAAAGTCAAACACCTGAAAAGCTACTTAGTGTAAGGTAGAATAAGTATTCCACTGACCAGATACACTGTAAATTAGTTTGATGTTGTTTCCTTTGCTTATATTACTAAAAAGAGAACATACATGTATGTGTGTTCTGCTGCTCATAAATGAAAACGCAGAAAATATTCTGGTTTATTCCTTACCTGGAAACCTGGGTATATCACGTGGTGAAGGGAAGAAGCATTTAGTGGAAATTTCTCAGTAACTTCCAGCATGGTACTATTAATAAAACTACATCCATTACCTGCTTTGCAGAATGATGTAATTAGTTTCAGTGTAACTGTGTTTTAGGCTTAGTTATTGTAACCCTGCCAACAGAAACTTGAGGAAGGACCAAGTAACTACTCTGTGATCTTTCTACCCATGTGCAATTTTAAAAGCTCATTTTTCCAATTATATGTCTCATGTTCAGCAGAGGTATTACAAAATTAATATAAGCAACTAAATCTTTCCCTGAACTGATGCACAGCAAAAATGTAGCTTCTTTTTCCTTAAAAGCAGAGGTGATGTTACCTCCCATACCCTGTCTAAACTCCAACTAGGATTAACTATAGTTCTGTGTAAATAAATTCCTTTGCAAGTTCATGAGGATACAGAGTAACTCACTTCCTGTCTCTTCCACTGACTCATAAAACCATTATGACACTTCTTTCAGTTTATCAGTCAATTAATCATTTAAATTCAGGCTCCTGGGATAGTATTCCTTCTTCAGCATTAGTTGTAAGAATTTACCCATGAGTATTGCTAATATTTTTGGGGGAGTTAGTCATATAATATGTACAGAATTCCACATCATTTTCTTATATTTTCAATGAAGTATGGCAACTGTGTGATTTTAAACCTGATAGGAAATAAATGCAGGAGTGTTTTCTGAGTGGCTACTCTGATTTTGGTTTAGGTTATTTTGATTGGTCTAATCTCAGTTTAGGTAGTTTGTGTTGGACCAGGGCAATAAAGGTTACTTTTAACAAAAGTAAAAATAGATGCATAAGGTTTTCTACCAATAAACTCAGACTTTTAAATGTTTTAGAGTTTAACTCTCAGAATTTAAAATGTTTATTTGCCTTCACAGCTTTCTCTGAACTGCTGTTAAGGATTTCTGTGCACTTTTAAGACATGCTTCATGTCATACCATGACCACCAGCAGCTGCTTAGCTGCATACCATGGGACACATCTTTCTTTTATCATCAGCCTAAGCTTTGTTGTAGCCTTTAGAAGAGGATTTCTCTGCTCAATAGGGATGGAGCTTTCCAGCTAATCCAGACCATATGCTGATTCTTGGATTTCTTATCTGTAATCAGTCTTTCTTGATATTGTTCAAAGATGTTTCCATTAAAACTGCAGAATTATTCTGGTACTTCATCAGTGTTCATGTGCAATACTTATTATTATGAGACTACATCCGTTACTACTCAAATCAGTAATACACTTCTTGTAGTATTAATATTTGTGATTCTTTAAATGAAGAGCAGCATAGAGGAGATGGCTGATAACCCCTTAAAACTTTAAAGTACTGACAAAGTCTCCTGCAGACACTGTAATTCAAAGTAGTCTGTATGACCACAAATCCTCCATTATTGACTTGCCTGCTCATACCCTTAACTGGACATAGATCACATTTTTTTTCATTCTGAGTAGATAACCTCTCGATACACAAAGAATTTGTATAAGCATTTTTTGCTTCAAGGTCAGATTAGATACAGTTCCAAGACACAAGCTGAGAAATAAATAATAGGACATGGACTGTATTCAGCAAAGCGATCAAGCAGTGATTGTTTACCCTATACGTGAGTCCTAAAGCTCATAGTTTGTACCTCCATGGCTAAGTAACTGGTGCAGCAGAGATCCTTGCTGGCACCAGGGAACAGTTTTCACCATATGCTGTTCACAAGAAAAGGAAACCAGACTTTTTTTGTATAGTGCATGCTTGTCCAGTGTCCATTACAGTGGTGTATTTAGAAGCTTGTTTCTCTGGTATAAATATATACCTTAAAATATTAGGCTTTGGTCCTATGCTTTCTTCCTTGCCAGCTGATCTGGCTGTCATTTATAATAATCATGGCAGTCATACTGTCACAAATAAATGTAATATACTGTCATAGAATGAAATTATTATAGAGTATTTTATTGTATAGATATTTATATTTTTATACAATACGTAGCTATTAAAAATAACTGCACCATTGCTAATTTCTACTGGCTAAAGATTTGATTTGGCAGATTTTGAAACTGCTTGCTAACCTGTGGATGGCTTTCTTAAAGTGAATTAGTGGAAGCAGTTTTTAAACTTTTTAAAGCTACTTTTAAATAGTTGCAGCACAATCTCAAAACAAAATGAAACAACATAAAAAAGTCAAGCAAAACAAAACAAAACAAAAGAATACATATCAAAAACCAAAAGAAATTATTTAAAGGGTTTGAAAGTTTCCTGTCCCTTTATAATTTTTGCATATTTGTAGCCTATGATGGTATACCACAACAATAAGCCTTATTCACATGGGCAACCACAATGACATTACTAGAAATAATCACATGAGGAACAGCTGCAAGAATGAATGTGTGGATGTGGTGTAAATAAGAAAATTGTAAAATGGAATGCTGAAATTATCGTGACTAGTACTAGAATGAAAGGGCAAAAGTCAGACATCTTTCCAAGAAACAAAGATAAATGCTTCATAATCAATCCTGGACTATACAACAGCCTGTGGAATTTATAACCTGGTGCAATACTACCTAAAAGCAACATCTCCTAATCAAAATAATAATTTAGATGATTATTTGAAACCTTTCAAATGTGACCAGTGATCAATGTGACTTGGAATAAAAATCAGATTTCTTAAAAGGGCAGTTGGAATTTATTTAGCTGTTAAGCACAATTGTCTTGGAGGAGGATCCCTGTGAGTGAATCAATATAGACGAGCTGCAGATGCCCACTGCCTCCTATTTTCCTATGAAATATGATTAATGGATGCTTATGAGCATTTGTCAGCCTTCCTTTGCAAGGACAAAGGAAAAATGTCATTTTAGGTTTGATTTCCAAGTTTTTCCTGATGTACTGTTAGGTATGTATTTATATTGTTTCAAAAAAACCCAGCAAACAAACAAACAGAAAAGAAATTTACATTTAGAACTGATCCTACTTGCTACAGAGGTTTTACATTGCTTAGATGTTAATCCTCTGTCCTCCAAAAACTACCAAACAGGCCTTACATTTAATTTTAATTGCACATGTGATCAAAATAAGTTGTAAACAAAATGATTGGGTTATTGTTAATTTGAAAGCTACAGCTGCCTTGTTATGTGTAGCAGTATCTGTAGCAACAATAAAGTCTAAGAGCCTTCCAGAAGCTTATTAAGCAATGTGAGTAACACGTTTGGTTTTTTTTGTTTTTCTCTCATGGAAAAATGTGCTTCTGCTGGAATGTTTTGGCTGCTTTTTAAAAATACATATTCCATCCATTCATCCACCAACATACTATCTTTCTTTTTCTTCTGTTAGACAAGAAAAATTCACAGAAAAAAGCCTTCAAAGCTTGTGGTGTATAGTGGGTAAGTAGTTGCAGGAGATCCCTGGAAGGCTCTGTCTCCTCCATCGGAAGTCTTTTCTTTGTAGAAAAGTCTCACATGTCAGAAGCTGGAGTAGCCAAACCCAGATTTATTTTGGAGCCATGTTGTCCTTAGGTTCTCTCCTAAACACTTCACAGCTGTCCTCTAAACTGATAAATCCTTCAGAAGCTAACATGGCTTATACTACAAATACAGAAGTAGCTGTAAGGAGACACAGACCTGCACCGGCACATTCCAGGGGCTGCAGCAGTGACAAATTGTCTGTAATTACAGTTGTAATGCAAAAAGCCATATAAACAAATAAATTATTTTTATATTCTACATATATAGTGAATAAGCAAACATAAAGCCTTGTGTTGTCACTTCTTCTACCACAAATTTTGTTTCCATTTCTCAGCACAGTTGCTCAATCCTATTACAGTGACTAAAATCTCACTGAATAGAAATATTCCTGCTTTCAATAACCTTTGCATTCATTTTGCAAAGAAATCCCTTATATGTTGGGCAGTGTCTTCAGTCCTTAGCATTCTTCAGATCTATCTTCAAATAACAAACTGTCCTCTGTCCCTGTGGCATACTCAGTCAGCATTCCAGCTCTATCCTTTCTCACTTTCTCACTTTCTCAGGGTCATCTCCTTGCATCTTAATTTAAAGAAAAGGGGTCATGTAAGTTTGCAGATCACAGATCTATTTGGGATACCATCTGTCTTGCAGTATTGTCCCTAGATTCCTTGCTTGCTGAGAGTTATTAAACCATGCCTCACTTTCTTCAGATTTTCTACTATGCTCTAGTTATCTTCACTCATAGTTTTTAATTGTCTATATTATTATTTTAAGAAAAATCCCTGTATCTTTCAACTGAATCCATCCATTATCTTCTTTTCTTTTCTTACTTTAGTTTGTGAAATATACTTCAGTTTTGTTCCTTAGAACAAACTCTGTATTGTTCTTATCACTGGCTTTCCTGCTTACCTTCTTCTTTAGATTACTGACTGTGTAACTAGGAAGCCTGGAAAGGAATACAAAATATGTCTTTTACCTGGTTTAAGAATTGGATGTATTTTTAATAAATTAAAACAAGAAAGTGCCATAACCTGGAAAGATTGTTGGAAAATGCTACTTTAAGTGGATAATCCAGTATAAGGTAAAAGAACCAGACCAAAGAACAAATAATTAGAAGTTAGGATCAGATAGAAAAAGAAAAAAAAAGAAAAGAAAAAAGTCACAAATGTACGTAAACAACAGAAAAGGAAAAGAAGCAAAGTATTTAAGCGAGCTTAGGACTAAGCATAAAAGGAATGGTGTAAAGGAAATTCTGACTTCCAGTTAACAATTATGCTGCTGCAGTTTTGACTTCTTGTAATTGTAACCTAAGAGTTTCCTGGAAGCTGCTAGCACGGAAACACATTCAGCCTACTGAAAGGCAAGTTTTGCAAGCCAAACATTTTACTTGCTGTTGAAATGAACTTGGGATCTGAATTTAGTCAATTTTTAAAGTGTGTCACAGTGGGCATTATAAAGCTGTAGTGAATCAAGGTAAATGATATAGTAGTACTGCCCTGTGTCACCTCTCCTTCAAAAATTAATGATTCCCTTGTTCACAAGTCTGTATTGGTTTAGACTGAAAAGAGCAAATAACTATTTATTTATTTATTTATTTATTTATTTATTTAAAGAGCAGAGCAAATGTCTTAGAAATCTGAGACTATACCTTTTCACACAACAGGATATTTTGTTTCAGCAACCAGAGGAGCTAATGAAACCTAATGGTCAGCTCACTGAGCATAGGTGTGAGCCCTACTCCAGGGCTGCCCTGTAGTGTCGTTCCCCCCAGCAATACGTTGTGCCCAGCTGCTACCACCACATTTCATTTCCAGACAGATCTCTAGCCCCCATAGCCTTTCCAAAGTCTGAGCTTCTTTTAAGACATATCCTATATCAGCTCTAGGTGTGGCAACGGCAGTGTAAGCTCTAGTGTGGAAAAGTTGATTAGGTCAGCACCCCGTGGAAGAGGCTGTGCCAGACATGGTATGTTAGTGAAAAGCGCTAAGGAAAAACCACTGTGTTAGCTGGATGCTGCAAAATCTGAACTTCAGGTACTGGCTTCTACCACAGCCTAGGTGAGCTGTCTTCACACAAATGGGTAACAAAGCCTGTTATACCTGTTATTTTTACTTTCATAAGACTATTTTTCAGGTGGCAAAGAGTTGGCAGAATGACCTTGTCATGCCCTGTTAAAGTACCCTGAGACAACAGCATAGCCAGAAACCGTGGCTACGGCAATGGCTGGGAGGTGTATACTAGAAGGAGTATCAGCTTCTTTGATTTTATGCTGAGTCCTGCAGAGGAAGCTGCAAATTTCCAGTAACCTTGGGATCCCACCAAAGTCTTTGCACATGACCTCCATGTGGTGAAGGCCTAAACAGCTTAAATGGATCAATTCTGTTTTCAAAACAACGTAGACATTGAAGTTGGGGTACATCTCACCACATGAATTGTTGCCTAAATCCCAGTATGCAAATAAAAAACAGCAACAAGTGTCTCCAGAGAGCAGTTCATTTGATCTACTTCATCCATTTACCTTGGAGTGAGACAAATTGCTCTCTGGAGGAGTCTCTTTCTGACCATCAGTGCTAAAGGAAGCACAATGCAACTGGTATAGATATGGATATCCGTCTTTTAGATACCTAACTTTCCTCTGCACAACTGTCCGGTGTGAGATTCCTTCTCAAGCTGTAGCCTGAGGAGGAAAAAAGTGTGAAACTGGAACTTTGCAGGGATACTGTAGGATATGCTTGCACCATACAATCAACATGAATTTTAAAATCACAGGATAGCTCCTCTAGTTGATATAGTCATGTCAATGAGGTCAGCACAGTGTATGTAACCTGTGCTCCTTACAAGACAAACACAAGATTGTCATCTGAACTCTTCACAAATAGTAATATTCTTTGGCACTTCAAAATGTACCTTTCTGTACTTTTCATTTGGAGATGCAGAATGGAATAAACTTTCTTCAGTTTTATATTCAGAAATACACATGAACAAAACACCCTCACCATGTAGTTTTAGGGAGTCCTTAGAACAGGTCTGGTTTTCACTCACTTTTAAAAAAGAGGGAGGGAAAAAAAGGAAGGAAAATTACTCATGATAGTATTTGTATTAATGGAATCCTGTGGATATTTTGTACTGTTTAGTAACATTAGGCTCTAAAGTATTTTACATGTACTCAAATTATTTGACTGGCAAAATGAAACAGGACTTTATATAATACAGTCAATAATCTTTCAATGGAAGAATGACTTATCTCTATTTATAACTAGTTCTGGTTCTAATAAATACATTAAAAACTTAATACTTTAACTTACAGTTTTGAAATAACATGTAAAAATAAACTCCTGTAACTTATTACATAAATAAATGAAAGATCATATAATATTCAAAGAAGTCCAGAAAATCAGTGATCTGATTACTATCAAAGTCTATCTTAAGAGTGTTGCCAGTTTTACTAAACATAACAATTGTGCTTCCTGAAAAGCCATCTTGAAATGAAAATATTTGCTGGAAAATATGGTAAGAATCCTAAAAAATGCAGAGTTGGAGAACTAGAATTGCTAGCAGAATCAGACTCAACTTATATCTGCAAATATGAAATAAATTAGCCATTCAAGTACTATCTTACTTACAGATGATGTGCTGTAGGCATCAGTCACCTATAAATATACAAAGATAGGGAAAATTGCTCTAGATATCAAAAGCCCTATGGTTTTGTTAAAAGAACTGTTTTCCATAGACAGGATGATTTACATACAGTGGATGAGGACACAAAATTTCAGGAAAAATCTGCTGTGATAAGAACAATTACTACTTGTACTGGAAAACTGTGTAAGCTGGTTTAGAATGCTTAGTTCTGTGAAGATAATTTCTTTCAAGCTGACTGAGTCTTTTCTAATACCCTTATATTTAGCTTTTAATGATGATTTTCTAACCTTGCCCTTCTCAATGGCATTCTTCCTTTTGAAAGTCTTCATTACCCTGAATATACTTTTTCACTTCTCATTGATTCAGCTGCTCTTAGGGTTGCCATAACTGTGGCAGTTCAATTAGTTTATTTCTGCCTTCTCATTTCCTTTTCTCATTAAAGCTGAACATGCAGCTTTGAGAAGGAGCTTTTGCAGCACACTCTGTGTAAGATGGTACTCAGAGGTATGAATGAAATAGCTGACAATGGTGATAGTCCCGGTGAAAGCTCTGCATTGATGCTTGAAAGGCTGCAGTGGTTTCCTATTTGTCACTATTTGTATACTGGCATGTTGCAATTGGATTTTTAAAGTGCTATATGGTCTGGATCCTGTTACTTACAATGCCACTTCCGTCCCAGTGACAACTGAGACAATCACATCTGCTTTCGTTTGCAGCTCTGATACTAGATTACTAAAATAGAAAAAGAGAAAAGAAAAAAAATAGCAAGAAAGGCCACCTCCAATGTGCTGTCACGTCCTTGACTCTGTCATCAGTTGATGCAACAGAATCCAAGGGCACATCCCAGAAATTAAAATAACTGTGTTTTAAAATGTTTGCTGTCATCCTTGTGATAGCATGAGTTTAGACAGGGCTTCATGGGACAAATAGTTTTGTTTCAGGCAACACTAGGACAGAACTCGGGGCTGATCACATCCAGATGTGGTCAGAAAAAAAATCCAAAAGAGTTATTTTGCTTTACTTGCAATAACTGTGGGTCTTTGAAAAGCTCTCTACAAAGATTTCATTCTTGGGGCGCAGGCCATGTTAGCTGGTGCCTCTTCTAGTAACATACTTTAGGCTCAAAAAGAGAAGTCTAGAGCTAATGAAAGGTGACATGATGTGGGACAAGTGGCATCTGTTGTGCTTTCACAGCCCCTCGTGATACTACACTTCCCGAGAAACAAGACTTGCAAGGCTTTCACTGGAAAGTGAAAGTTCCAGAACTGGATGAAAAATTCTTATTTTTCACAATCATGAACATTGTGTGAGCTGAGCTTTGCACTAAAGGGTGTCACAAAGACTTTGGAGGCTTGAGGCAGTGTAGTGAAGTCCCTTATTCTGCCTTGTAGCATATGTGGATTTTCTACACAGCATATATGAAGATTGGGTCTGGTCAACTGAATGCCATGGGGTGGAGAGCCATCCTGTGTGGCCACAGGGCATCAAACTGCAGTGCCTGCATAGGTCAGATGTGCAGCGCACACATGGTTGGCTGAATGCAGTTTGGAAGTATGACTTGTGTAATTTATCCACTTAAGTGCAGAAGCTGCTTACTGACAGTCCCCAAGAGTGGCCAGCTGCTATGAAATACAGGAAATGCCACATCTTCAGAGGTCCTGTAAAGTCCAAAGCAATCCTAGCCCTGGCTGATTGGTATCACTGAGGGCTTGGGCCCAGCACTGTTTTTGTAGTCTCACAAACCTTGAAAAAAGCACCTTTCTTATGGCAGTTTTTTATACCCTCTTGCTAAAGGGGAATCACCCACAACAAATGAGGGCAAATTTCCTTTGAAAAAGGAAAAAATATAATCCTGTAGTTTTACTGTTTTTGGTTCAGACCCTGGATGCCAGCCTCTCACCCACCCCTAGCTTTGCAGATGCTTGCAAAGCCACCTGCAGCACCTAGTGTTAAATACTTACCTCCGGGAATCTCTGGTCAGAGTCTTACTAAGATGCCTGAAAATTTGCCTACAACTAGCTCAGCTACTAACTCACCTAGAGAGAGAATAAACAGGAAAAATCAATAGACCATTACTCTCCTTCTTAAAACCTTTCAGTGTTGCAGTCCTTGTTGCACAAAGAGGGACATCAGATTCCTTACAACTATTCCATAGTCCTGTCTCAACCTCTGCTAGATCACTCTCCTTAAGTGCACCCCCCTTACCGGTGGCCAACTAGCCAGGGTGAGAACAAGTTTTTTTCCCTTGCCAGCCTTTAACTAATGGAGTCATTCCAAGTACCAGTGGTCACTGTCTTGCACACCTGAGTGCAAATATCCCATTTGTTCTCCAAACAATGCTTCCTTCTTTCCTGCCTTGCTTTGCTTGCTCATTCGTTCCCCTGGCATGCTGTATAGCACAAAGCATTCCTCTGAACTGGCAGGGCTGCTGTCATCCCTCGGAGCTTGCTGTGAGCAACCTGCTACTGCTGGCAAGCTCTTGCAGAGTGATGTAATCCTGGGCAGATCTTACGCCACCATCCTGATGCCAGATATTCTGTTGGCTCATGTTTGTTACAACATGTATGGCTCCTTAATTTTTTATTTTTTTTCTTCCAAAGCATTTGAAATTTGATCCCTGCTTGTCTTTCTGCTTTTGGGCTTTTCTGTTAGAGAGCTCTGAAATGTCTGGCATCCTGATCCAAATAGCCTTGCCTCATCTGAGTCAACTATTCAAAACAGTCAGCCTGAGATCAGTAAACCTTCTCCTGCCTTTTTACTCTTTACCTACCTTCTGATGAAAACAGCTTAAATATTTCAATTCACTGTTACATTTTCACGTTCTGTAATACCCTTTCATGATTCATCCTCCTGGTTTCATGGAACAGTATCAAAGGTACAAAGTGCTTCAGCTACTTGCCAGAAACAGACCTAGGACCTGGCTGGTTTCCATCTGGTGCAATTGCAGTATTGTTATAGTCATTATCTTACAAGTACCTAGGTGAGAAAAATTTTGTAACAAAAAAGGCAAAACACCTTTCATTAGCCTGACTTTTTACTGACGCCTTTCTGATTTCTCCTCTCAGATGAAGGTCAAAGATGTCTCCACTTATTCTCTACATTTGCTGATACTTTCAGCAGTCATGGACAAACATGCAGCTCCTCTGTCCCACTCCGACATTTTCTTAGTTTCTTTTCTTTACAGTAGTGTTTGTTTGGTCAGCAGTGACTCAGAACAGAAAACTATTAAACAGGTCAACGTATTTGTTTCTCAGCTTTGTAAAGGTGCAGTTACCCACCCTAACAGGAAATTCAAGACTTCTTTGTGAATGGATATTACAGATGTATAGAGGCAAGAGAAGCCACAGTGTTATGGTCTGGCTTGTATGCAAGGTGACTTGGCCTAAATTAATTAAATTAATTGAGTGGAGGTAAAAATCTCTCCTGAGTTAAATACACTGAAAAGAGAAAGGATTTACATACCGTGCTAGGTTTACTTCTCTTCCTGTGCCCTATAACCTGTGCACTGGCTCCTGGAAGGAGCTCATGGGCAAATTCTCTCACCGGACCCATACTAAATCCTAACAAGTTAGAAAGATGATTTGTTCAGACTCAAGGCAGGTAAATAACTTCAAATGTTATTACATGAGACAATAAAAACTAGTCAGTATTACAATTTGTAACATGGCAAAACACAGATGTTCCAGCTGCATTTGTAAGACACCTCACATACATTAGGGTCTGAATATTGAGGAAGGCTGTGGAAGTGACTGGAATTTCCCCCCATCTGTCTAAATGTATCTGGATTGGGATCAGCAAAGCTCGCTGAAGCAGATGTGTGCATTTCAGGATTTTATATCTACCCATTGACTGCAAGGTTACAGTGTTGACTCAACCTCCAGTTTACTTCCTCTCGGATTTCCCCATCTTCAGATTTTGTTTCCTCTGTCTATTGTAGGAGTGAGATGTTACAAAACAGGAGTTAAGATCCTTTTATAAACATTGCTTTTGAGTAAAAGTCTGGATAAATTGGTTATTAATTGGCAATAACTGAGACTTGGGACTTTTTATTTTTTTGAGGATTGATGCCGATTTCTTGTTCATGGTTGAAAGACACATAAAATCTTGATTGACAGCTCCTTGGCAACATTCTCTGCAGGATCATGTACCTTACCATGAATATTCCTTTCTTGTTATCTGCTTCGTGATCTGTTAGTTTAGAGTAACAAAACCAGATTTGTTTATCTTTCAAGGAGTAAGCACTTAAAAGTGATGAGTCTCCATTTCCTCACTTCTGAACAAGGTATGGAAAACGCTGCAAGAAAATTTGGAGCAGCTCCTGTAATATGGGGAGAAAGGGAGAAGGACTTGGAGGTGTTGGTGGATGAGAGGCTGCACATGAGCTGCCAATGTGCATTTGCAGCCCAGAAATTGCATCCTGGGCTGCATCAAAAGAAATATGTTGAGCAGGTCAAGGGAGGCAATTCTATCCCTCTACTCCACTCTCATGAGACCCCACCTGGAGTGCTGCATCCAGCTCTGGGATTCCCAGCATAAGTGTGTGGGATCTATTGGAGTGAGTCCAGAGGAAGGCCACAAAGAGGGCTGGAGCACCTCTCCTACAAAGGCAAGCTGAGAGAGTTGGGGTTGTCCCACCTGCCAAAGAGAAGGCTCTGAGGGACCTTCTAGCAGCCTTCCAGTGTCTACAAAATGTTGGAGAGGAACTTTTTACAAGGGCATGTAGTGATAGGGCAAGGAGGGTTAGCTTTAAACTGAAGGAGAGTGGGTTTAGATGAAATATTAGGAAGAAATTCTTTACTCAGAGGGTGGTGAGGCACTGGAACACGTTGCCCAGAGAGGTTGTGGATGCCCCATCCCTGGGAGTGCTCAAGGCCAGGTTGGATGGGGCTCTGAGCAACCTGGTCTTTTGGAAGGTGTCCCTGCCCTTTTCAGGGGGGTTGGAACTTGATGATTTTTAAGGTCCTTTCCAACCCAAACCATGCTATGATTCTAATATGCACAAGTTCCAAAATCACACTTGGAGTGTTTCAACTGCTTTGTCTATTAATAAATCCTTATATGACTCTCATTGAGCGACTATTGTTTGGGCAAGGGGAGGCAGAGCAACTCGCCTACAGCAGCATAAGTCACTGGTGGAATGAGGATTATAACACAGGATTTCCTGCCTCCCAAGTCTATACTGGTTCTTCCAGATCAGGCTGCCTCCCAAGCAGGTAATTACATGCCTATCAGTCATACTTCTTATAATTTTCTTATCATTATTTATGAGCTGTGATTCTCCTGCTTAACTGTTGTATTAATTAGCTGTGCTTTACAAAACAACTCAGAGAAGTATTGTATTTGTATGTTCGTGAAGTCAGCTCCAAGAAAGGTAACTAAGCTTTTAACAAGGGTAGACCAAAAAAAAAAAATCCAAAGCCCAATTACAATATATTTAAAGGGACTTTCTTCTCTGCCAATCAAATGTGGCAAAGCCATTTAATCACCCACAACAAGGAGGGCAAATTAGTCACAAGGAAAATTATAGTTGCACATACTGTTTATGTTCAGGTAAGAGAATTGCATACTTAAACAAAATTAACTTTAACATAGTTAAAAGAAGCTCACACATTTTGTAAGTGAGACCTTTTTTTATATGCAGTGATAAGAGGAAGCTCAGTTGTGGAGGAGGATGAAGGCAGATCCTCAACTGCAACAGTGATCTTTTTCAGGGGAATGAATGGATGGAACTAGAGTGACTTAAGCTATCTAAGGAACTGCATCAAATATATGAGACTTTCAACTCTGAAATTCACTTTGACAGGTGCAGAGAGAATGGCTGTGTTGAAAGCAATCTTTCTTACACATTGAGGAAACTGTTGGCCAATTTTGTTAGATTTGTTGTATTGTTTCATTTTCTGTGTCATTGAACAATTCTGCTCTCCATTCCAGTCATGGAGGCTGACAGGTTTGTTTTAAAAGTACCTCATCCTTTTGACATTTTATCCAAACTGAATTGCTTCATTGTTTCTGAAGAATTCTTGCCTCTCTGTCTCTGTTTCAAAGGGGCAAACAGCAAGAGGGATATCAGCTGTACACATCAAGACAATGGCTAGATAATACCATCCAGAGTACCTACACAAGTGAACGTAAAGTCTGAGCATGGAGTTTCTGCATACTTTCAGCTATTTTGAATGTACAGGCATAATTAATTTCTTAGAATTAATCACTTTCTGACCTGCTGTCTCTGACCCCTTCTGATCTCCCCAAAGAAGAGCTGAGTTAGCTGTGTTTTAACATCACCAATAGTCTTGCCCAAGAAGTTCCAGAAAACACAACAGGACCATTGCTCTATCCTTTGCATAGCTAGTCTGGGCAAGATAACATTACTACTTTTACAAAATAAGAATAATAATGTTTTATAATTATTTTTTGGTACAAGTATTTGCATAGGTGAAGTAGGACAGAGATGACCCTACAAAATACTGCAAACTGCATTTCCCAAAACACATGAGTAAGCCTCCACAGACAATAAAGTGCCTGTTAATATTTTTGGTGTTTTCTTTCTGGATCTCACTGGCAAACTTGCATCACATTTTTCAGATCTTTCTTTGCAATGTCATGACCTCAAAGCTTTCCCTTCGGAAAAATCAAAGCAGGGATTCTCAAGAAATACAGCGATTTCATCTCTGGGGTTAAAAGAAGATCAAAAAAGATAGTAAATTTCATAATAAAATTACACGATGCTGTAATACATCTAGGCTACTTTTCCATCTTGCAGTCTCCAGTACTAAGGTAGAATGGCAAGGGCAGGTACTGAAACACATGTTGCTACCAGTGTCTGTACTCCAGACAAATAATTCTATGCTCCAGGGCTGTCAGTTGTAAAAAGCAAAATATATATATGTGTGTATATATATATGTCTAAAAAATTTGAATCTGAAATCACATTAACATGAAAGGAGAATCAAACCTTTACTTGAGTACACAAGGAACAGCCGAAATTGAAATGGAAACAAGTAGAGCCAGCACATAATCTAGTCACAGAATCACACAATCACAGAATATGCCAAGTTGGAAGGGACCCACAAGGATCATCAAGTCCAGCTCCTAGCCCTGCACAGGACCATCCCCAAGAGTCACACCATGTGCCTGAGGGTATCATGGGGTTTACAGTCAAGGAGAAATTCCCATATAGCCATCCAAGCTGTTGATCCAGGATGAAGAAATAACCGTTTCTGAGTGCTACATTCACAGGTCAGGGGATGGTCCAGGCTGCATCTGTAAGACATGAAATAGCTGAGCAGTATAGTACCATGGAATCTCTCTCTTGTGTAAGGCAATACTTTTCATGGAGGTAGTATTGATGAAGGTAATGGTGGAGTAAGTAAGTCAGTATTTAAGCCCCTTGAATTACCTGGGCAAAGTTCCAGCTAGAGATGACACATTTGATTCCCACTTGTAAACCTGCACTGGAGAGCAGTCTCTTTACCATCACTGCCTTGTTCTCAGTATGTTCTTGTAATCAGAGGGGAGATGCCTGGATGTCCCTTGATTTCTTTTTATCATGTGTGGCTGCAAGAAGACACTGGCCAGCATACTTTTCTTCATACACCTCAACTTTCTTTCAATCCATATTTCCTGTAAATAGCAATGGTAATATCTAGGAGCTGATGTGCAAGCTAGCATAATGCCCAGAATCTCTCCTTCTCAGACTTCCTCTTCATACTAGGTATTTTTTCCTGATGTTTGAGCTCAGATTAAACAACCCCCCTATATGGGTTTCATGCACTCTTTTTCTTCCAAGGAAGAGCCCTTTAAAACAGTGAGCATTCTGGATGTTTTTTTTTTTTTAATCTGGGTGAATACCAAATCCTTGGTTAATGTAACACCTCAAAATCCTTCCTAAAATCGTGATCTTGAGTCAGTCACTTTTGAGTTTACTGGTTTTGAATCCCTGTATAAATCCTTCTCTGCTTAGGATTGATCTAGTAGATAATAAATCATGTGTTTGAAACTGCTCATCCAGTGTTCCAGCATATGTTCTAGTTAGGATTGATGACAAATGTCTGAGACAAATAAATACTGCTGTTTGGTGAGGATAAGTTATGAGCCTGAAACAACAAATGCTAGAAAGATGCTGTGTAGCAAGTGATAACACTGAGTCTCTTGCTGGTGTTTTGTGTAATTCTGTGTTAGGTTATGCTAAACCTCAAGACAGCTTTTCTTGTAAAATAGGAAAGTCCATACAGAGGGCAGGTATTAAATAGTTATTAAACTCTAATTATGTCTCATAGCTATTGCACAAGAGTTTCCACACAGAAGCAAAAAAGGTCACTTGATGTAGGAAGAGGGTGAATGAGGCATTTGGCCCCTGGCACTTCTGTAATACGGTATGGAGTCATAGAATGGTTCAAGCTGAAGAATATCTCTAAGATTCTTGAGTCCATTAGCCCAGCACTGCCAAGTCCACCACAAAACTGTGTCCCTAAGTGCCCTGTCTACACATCTTTTAAATATCTCCAAGGATGGTGACTCAACCAGTTCCCTGGGCATCCTGTTCCAATGCTTGACAACCCCTTCCATGGAGAAATTTTTCCTAATAACTAATCTACATGGTTTTCTTCTTCCAGCTGTGCTGTGTGGCTAGTAGACATCACCAGAGAGACTGTAACAGCCTACTGTATGGGAGAGAGGAAGAAAAGTAATATTGATTAGGTAATGGCCCATGATGGCACTCAAGATGATCTGTTCCATGAACTTCCCTGGCACCGAGGTCAGGCTGACAGGCCTGTAGTTCCACAGATCCTCCTTGTAGATGGGCTTTACATGTAGCAATTAGGGCATCCATTTGCTAACTTCCTGTCAACTGGGACGCCGCCAGTGACCCAGGATGGCTGGTAAATGATGGAAAATGGCTTGGTAACAACTTCCGCCAGATCCCTGAGTGCTCTTGGGTGGATCCCATCCAGGCCCATAAACTTGTGTGTGTCTAAGTGGTATAAGCATATGAGGCCACACCTCCATTTTCATTCTTTTGAGCCCACAGTATTTAATTAGGCTTCTCTCTTTCCAGAAAACAGCATGGGTGATTGAAAGGCCAGGTATTTATCCAAAGAAACTGTGACACAGCCATATTAGCAGCCAGCTCACTCATGCTTGGCAGTGGGAATATGCAGAAACAATTAGTCAAAATATGAGCACTGTCACAGCAAGAAACAGATGAAATAATCCCTGTTGGGTCAGAAGACAGTTTGATTATGAAAGCAGTACATCTGTCCCCAAAGATTCCTAGGCCTAGAGTGATTTATCAGACAGACTACCCCCTTTTGTTATCATACTGTGAATAAAAAACAAGACACTCATTTGTACACTATGATTTAAGGGGGTAGGGTTATTGGTCAATAAAGCTTTGTAGGAGACAGAAACAACTGCTGTTCAATCATCTCAAATAGGCCAAAATCTCGAGTTACCTTATTTTTCTTGGCTAAATTATTATTTGTAAATATATTCAGATCTCTTTCATTCCTCGTATTTGTGGGAAAGCCAGACGGGGTGCTGACAGAGGGATCATAATTGCTGCAGTCTAGCCAAGACAATATTAGCACCTGGATTTTGACAGTGTTTACTGTTTTTTCACGTGAATTCAGCTTTCCTGTTGGAGTGACAACCTGGGAAAAGAGAAAACACTCCACCTTTACCTCTACCCACTGTGAAAGTCTACCTGATTTTTTTGCACACTCTAATTAAATCCTTGAAGTTCTTCATTCAGCAGTGACTAATCTACTAATGCTTTGGATCTCAGTTCTGTTCTTAAAGGTCTAAAACACTCTTATCTTGAATCCAGGCCAATGTCTTGTTAATTATGTCTATATCTGAGAAAATCATCTTAGTTGTTACTATATCAGCAAGACAAAATGAAGAAATCCAGTAAGTGATAAAAGACACACACCTTTTATAATTTTCCCTGTTGATAAAGTGTTTCTCAGGCCTCACCCTACATTCTTACCATAGCTGGTTGCACAATGTCATTCAAATGAAGTGATCCACTTACTGATTTTCTTCCTTGAACTTTTTTCAGAGAGAGGAGAAGCTAGGTTGCATACTCTCTGGATTTAGAAAGTATTAGCCTTTTACTTGCAAAGAACTTTGAAACTTCCTTCAGAGTGCTTGTAATAATCACCAAAAGACTAGTGAGTCATCAAGTTTCAGTTCAAAGTCTATATAATTGAGTTTTAAACTACATTAGGATTTTCTCTAACAGCACAATTAGATCTCTTCCCATCTTTTTCTTGTATCAGTGAAGGGTTCATGCTCATAGGCTGAAGCTGCTGATAGGGCTTTTTAGCATGTCATTACTTTTGATTACTATGAAATAGTCACTTGGTGATCAGTCCAGGTTTTCATTAAGCACCTTCCATGACAGAAGCACCAATATGAGACAAAATGACTTTTTAAACAGTGGGGTTTTTTTCTGGAACAGTATACCAACCTCTTTAGCAGGCCTCCCAGCACCCCCTTATCTTAGCTCACAGATTATGAATTGTGTGTATTGTGGTTCTGTGTGTGCAAGTACGTGAAATATTTATCGATGAGTACTCCCCAAGAAAAGTTACTTACCTGCACGTTATTTGGAGGGCTTTGCTGTGTGTTGCCTACATCCACACTCAGAGGGTGCTATAACAGTTGCATTTTACAGTAGAAAGACACTTTTTGCACTTTTATATCTTGTGTGGAATATGAAGGTATTCAGGATACAGGATACCCTAGATAGTGCAGCTCAGAAAACCCTTTTGTTACATGAACTTACAGAAAAAGATACTCTGTGGATATGACAAAGAAGAAAACCAGAATTCCTTAAGATAATTCAGCAACTCATCTTTTAGTATTTTGCTTTATCTCATTTTCTTTTTCATCCTTTCTTTTTTTTTTTTAAGTCATCATACCACACAGACCATCTTGGCTCCATTCCATTAGTGTTACCTTTCCTGTCAGTTCCCTTTGCCACTTCTCCTCCTCAGGTCTTTTTATGGATTCCTCCTCCGCTCTGTCGGGGGTTAAGACCTGCCAAATTGCATAACCCCAAACGTGCCTCTGTTTTATAATCCTGTCTCTTGCTCCACCCTGTGCTAATTCCGAACATTCCACCCAGCCTTCCCCTCAGACCACTCCCTTCCTCTCTCTTTTTTCTGTTCTCGCCTAAGTATCTCCGTTCATGCCATCGCCATCCATGTAGAGCAAAGGTGGCCTCCCACTCGATGTCAGCTATGTATCCTCCCGCTCCCCTCTCAGAACAAAACAGGAGCGCGGCAGAGCCCATCTGTTCCCTGAATCATCCCGGCTGTGATGGCCACTTTCCATCTGCCCCAATTTGCTGCTGTACTGCCTGTGGTTTGAAAGTTTAAAGTGCACCCATCTGAGCCAAACCTTGCTGAAAACACAACAGGCTTCTCACTGATGAATTTTGAATCAGGCCATAAATCACCTGCGTCTGACGTACTGGGGTGTTTTTTTTGCATTTTTATTCTTTCCTGTTTTACGGTGTAATGTACTGACACATCTCAAGTGTTGCATCAAATACAGATACTTAAGCCCCAAACTGATGCTTTTCCTGGTGATGGTGTCTATCTTTAGATGAAAAGAGTTTACCTACAAGCAAGCAAGATTTCTGGAATTTGTAGGATGCAGCCTAGGATACAAACTCTTAATTTTTGCCCCCAAATGTACACGTCACTAGCAAGATCATTACTGTTGAATTCAGCTTACAAACTGCTTCTCCTGTATGTACAAACATATCAGTTCTTACTCATATCGACTCGATAATATGCTCAAATCGTTTTTTATTGAGACCTCAACCATGCTGTTGTGGAAGGACTAACTGCACTGAAATCTGGAATCAAAGCCATAGGAGAATGGCTAAGACAACTTTCTTCTCAATATACATTCACACACAAAATTAATCAACAGCAGTGTCTGTCCAGTACTTGTGAACTAAACCAGTATTTGTACTAACCCTTTCTTGTCATCTGTGTAACATGATTTGTGTTGAAAATACATACTTATTAGTATATATATCCAGAGATCAAATACTTACTTAAGGAATAAATGCTGCAGTGAATGCATGTCTTGTACGTACAAAGGAGTACCTACTTATTGACTTTGCTGATTTATTTTTCTCCTGCTTAAAAAGCTTGCAAACTTAGTTTACAGCAGGGACAAAGCAATGAACTTGAGTTCTAGTATGAGGTGATTTGGTATTCCATCACTGTTTCTTAAGGGCCAGAAATGGCCTTGACTCAACCTTTGGCACAATTGTCAGATCACTGTATGAGCACGTAGAGCGTCACTGGGCTCCAGCTGCCCAGCATGGGCAGTTGCCTGTGTCCTCAGAGTCTGTGTGGCAAGAGCTCCAGCATGTGTGTATAACAGTAGAAAAGATTAATGGTGTGCTTTACACACCCCTTAAAATAAGGCCTTCCAATTCCTCCTTTTGCAATGAATTCCTGATTGCTGTCTCATTTCCCCTGGGTTTGCTTCAGAGGAGCCACCAAGCCACCCAGGTGCACAGAGGCTTGAAGCCTAGGCTGGTCTGTCCAGACTGAAGGCCATGTGGAGAGGTGCCCTGGAAGCATCATCATCCAGGTATTTTGGGGTTTACTTTGAAAATTATGGTGGCACAAAATGTCAGTGCTTGTTTCTCTGGTTTAACAACCCAGTCAAGTCTGTCTTGGCAAACTGCTGTCACTGTTGCGCCAGCTGACCAGAAACAGGCACTGTTCCACCTCTTGGGTGAGGTGAGGAAGAGCCTAAAATGGTAGCTGAGTGCATCATCATGCCAGAAAAGATTTCTTTGCCACAGGTGGTGATTTCTGCTACAACTGGCCCCACAAACACAGTTTTTTGTAGTACACCAATTTATAAAGTGCTCTAGGTATATTAAATTGTGATCAGCAAGAAAAACAAGAAATACTTCCTATGTGCAGAGAAGGGAACTAAAAAGTAAGAATGCCAACTTTTGTGTTTAATTAGTTTTATATTTCAGTCTTAGACTAGATCCAATCTTCAGTTTTAGAAATCTCCCTAGCATAACGATGTAGCAGCAAACAGAAAATAGCAGCATAGAATCAAGAATAATTGTAATAACCCATATTTTTGTGTTTGTAATAACTCAGCTGTATTTAAATGTGATTTATCAATACGCCAATTGTTTTTACAGTCGTTCCTCTTTCTGATAATGAAAAGCAGTTTAGTTTTCTGATGGCAATTTAATGGCTGCAGCAGGCAAAATTTTACCTTTTTGTACAATGCTACGGGTTTTTGGCACCTGACCTTGCCCTTACTAACATTTATGGAGGTCAAAATAAACCCCAGGAATGCTTATTTCCTGGAGGTGTACATATTTGTATTGCAAATACTGTGCAAGTACATTTCTGGGGTGAACATCCTTTAACTTTTTGCAAGATTTTCTGAGGAATCACTGTATTTCAATAAAATTATATGAACATAAACTTCCTCTGATATGGGTAACTAGGGAAAAAAAAGATGACACTATTTCTTCATGCTCAAATTTAACACAAATACAAATAAGATAATGACATTTGGGGAGGAGAACTGCTTAAAGCTTTATTGTTTTTTCTAATCTCTCAGCAATGTTATGCTACAGGCCTGATAACATCATGATGTGGGTTGCCAGGTATTCTCTTAAACACCAATTTGCCTCCAAGTGTAAATACAGGCATTTAATAACCTTTACACTGTGTGGAGATACACAGATAGCACTACAATACGGATGTGAAGCAAGAGAGGGATGATATCTGAGAAATATGGATAGGCATCAGGGAGAAAAAAGGCCTCTGAATACCCCAATAAATATATTCTAAAATCTAATTTTCAGAATAGGCTATTTCAGCACAGCCATACCTGTGTGGAACAATGCAACTAATTTTCTGCATCTTAAAGGTATAAGTTTTTTTGCTATCACTGATAGTTAACCTGAGTAATTTAGCATATGCTCCAGATCTCGAAGGTACTCCTTGACATAAATTCAGCCTGAAATAGACGACTGGTTCTTGATCTCTTGTATGCACTAAAGAACACAGATATGCAAAGTACATTGTATTATGCAATGCTATACATAATTATCTGCCCTCCTAATGGATTCCTTAATTGGGTCTTCTGAGCACTATGGTTTAACATCATCATTTTGTTAATGCTTACTATGTTTCACAATTTACCTTGCAGTAAATTAGTGGCCTTCAGATGCATGATCTAAAATGCAGTGACAGCTGCTCAACCAGTAGTAGCTGAACCAGTCTGTTTTTAATTCTCAAAAGAATGAGGTCTCACCCAAGTGAAATGAAATATGAACACAAAATATTAAAAACTCAGATGAAAATCAACAGTTAAGAAACATCAGAATCAATCTGCCTATCTTAAGCTTGCTTTCCCAATATATTTGTATTAGATTCTAATTTCTGGTTATGCTACTGTATGTTCTTGTTTTGCACAGAATCTCAACCTTTATTGAAATAAATTTATTGAAAATAAATGTGACAGAGAATTTAAGTATGACACCTTTAAGGGAGTGTTTTACAAATACTTAAGAGACAAAGCTGCTGATCAAGTGTTTGATGCTGTACCTTGAACAGAGATGCCACCATATGGGTGCATGTGGTGTGAGTGCTTAGGATCACGTGATCGACAGTTAAAAGGAAAGTGATGGTTAAGTCTTTCAGTGTAAAACTGTTTGTAGCTCAGCTCCAGATAAGCCAGTACCTTAAACTGGTATTGCACTGTGATTGCCTGCCATCCAGGGGTTCCCGCTGAAAAAACAGACAGTTCTGTGTGAGTTATGTTTGAGTTATTGGTGCAATAGTTTTCCACATAGTCATATTACTAAACATTGACAAGCAGTTCAGGTTTACCATGGCATTTAAAGTTTTGCAAAAAACCTCATGGCTAGAACCATAGGTAATGTAAAACAGCTGAGCATCCTACATTTTTTTATAATAGTGTGATGCAAAATCAAATGCAAAAATAACAGACAAAACCCAATACTCCTGCATTTTTTTCCCACTAAATTGCCTTCCTTTGCACACTTTAGAACTTAAGAAACACCTAAAGGTTCCTTCTTCGGCCACTCCATTGCTCCCCACATTAACTGTAAGCCTACCAGCTCTACATTGAGACAACTAAGCTAGAAAATGTTCTGTATCTTCTAGCTATAATAAAAAACCCAAACAGCTATGTAATAAAACAAACACACTACAGTTTAAGAGGACAGCAGGTCTGCTGCAGTACAAAGGTTTTGTTCACTTCTGAGGGATTGAGAGAAACTCACTAATTTTGTAAAGGTAGAGAACAAATCAGACTGATTTCAGCCCAGTGAATCTTTGCCTCTCGCCCTTCCTCCTGTTCCCATGCAAGCTGCTATCAGCAAGCTGCACTGCTGCTGAACTCTCCTCTGCAGGGTTTGTATGGTGCACAGCTTTCTTCTTTAACATCTTCTGTAATTGAAGACAAGGGTTAGAAACTGTAGGGAGAAGTTACTGAAATCATCAAGTTTAGCATTAACTTCTCTTCAGGTATTTGCTAATATTTCAGGTCCTGCTAATATGCAGGTGCTACTTTGAATGCCACAGAAACCTCAGATGTCAAAGAGACATAGACCACTTGCCATTAACCTGCAGAATCATTAACCTGCACCAAGTTTAGTCAGAAAATTCCTGGGCAAGGTTTTACATTTCCACCCTGTTTTACTCTGCTGTTATCCTTCATTCTATATGCCAGAGGAGCATCTGACCATTGGAGATTAATTAGTAATTAAGAGGTGCTTCAAAAACATCACAAGTTCAGAGAAGAAAGCAACCTAATCATGTTAGAAAATAGTTGGAAATATAAATTCCAGACTCCTGGGACTTTCTTTTGAGTAGGAAATTTAAATAACTTTATTTTGACCATACCAAACTGACCCCACTAACTAGATGTAATAAACAAATGGGAGATATTTAAGCTGACATTTGAGCAGTGTCAAAGCCTTCTAAGCTTGTTCTGAGTAGATTAGTAGATAAGTGCTAACCTTCCTATTCTGGGATATGTTCCAAGGCAAGCATGAGGACTGATGATTTCATTTAACTCCAAAGTAGTCAACACTGTATACTTAAAAATGCAAATAATTTGCTTAATTCTTATGACACACTACCAGTTGACAGAAGTAGTGTTGGGATAGAAAAGCCCCTCTCTGCTTGGCACTGTATCTGAGGGCAAAAACTACACTTCCTCTACTATTTAATCAGTATGTGAAACTATAATTATTAGCAAGGGGTGTGCAGTTTTCTCAAAAATACATAGTGGATCTCTTTTGATCTAATCTCAGAAAAACTACCTTAATAAACCCTTTTTAGAAACCATGGACATCATTAGATGTTTCACAAACACTCCATAGTATATTTGTACACTTTAACAAGACAGTGGCAAAAAATTCAGAGCCAGTTCCCTTTATTCCAGCAGTATTGACAAATCTGCAAATTTTTTGGTATGTTGTTGGGAGAAGCTTGCCAATTATTGCTGCTCATTCAGCTTTGTTGTATCTGTCAATGATAACAAGTCCATAGAGCTGCTTTCAAAATAGTCCTTAAATATTTGCTCAAATGCATCCTCATTCAGCAGAATACATGTCCAAGTCTCTACTATGCTCAGTGATTATGACTTCAATCCAATTCCAGTGGTTGACGTGTCAGAGGAGAATCCCTCTAATATGATTACCTTGTAGGACATCAATCTAGGGAAATCTTCAAAACAGAGCTTATAAAAAAAGAACACTAGTTCTTGGGTCTCAGGACTGTAAACTTCTAAATTTTGTCACTCAATTCTGTGTAACTGTGAAAGAAATAAAAGCAAGCTTTATCTTCAGCACTAAAACAACAATCCTAAGCCTATTACACAGGCAGTGCTGGAAAAGTTTTCAGGTTTTATCCTCACCTGTACTAAAGCCAGATCCACAAAAAGGCTTAGTTACTTTAAGTGAAGGTTAGTCAAAAAAGTCCAAAATGGTAATTAATTAGACCATGAATACCTCATTAAATCCCTAAAACTTCAAGAGGCACCCAAGCTTTTCCCAAAGAAAGTTTCATGCTGGAACTATTACAAGCTGTGCAGGCTTTGCACCTCCTTATACATGTTCCCTTTCCTTAGAAATGAGGATTGCCTGTCACTTATGTATGGTTTTGCGCATTCAGCAGCACACTGGCAAGACAGAGTTTGCATATGTAACGTACAGCAGCCAGAGCCATTTGCATTTGAAAGAAAGAAGGAAAATTTCTGTAGCAAAGCACTTCTTCCAGCTGTGCTTACCAGCAAAGAGTAAGCCAGTTGTCTGCAGCCAAAGACACAAAGTACGCGATAGGTTTCATGCTGTGAATCCAATTTAGATTCTTTTCGGGGGAAAGAGCCTCAGCCTGGGGTAGTCAGGCTTTCCAACGTGCTGTCTCTTTGTCTCTTCCTTCTGTCTGGTTTAGATATACCTCCCGCTCTGTGAGCAGACGGTGAATCCAATTCCTACCTGCCTGACTGCAGGCTCTGTACAGAGAGGACAAGTGAGTAACAGAAATTTGAAATTAATGCTGGAAGCTGGACATTTTAAAATTACAGGCTGATATGCTGAACTTAGCCTAAGTATTTGTGAACCCAAACATAAAGTATTTTTTTATGTCCTCTTGGCAGTATTTAAGAGATTTGTTTACAAAGATTCAGGATCTTCACATTTAAAGTCTTATTTGGTAGTTGCATTTGAATGTAAATATTAAAAGATATTTCAGGTTTTTGTTGTATATAAAAAAATTTATACAATTTAACAACTTAGTGACTTCCCTGAAAAGTTTTCTTTGTTGCCTGCTTAAAAATTGTTACCTAGCTGACACGTCACATTTTCCAATTCTAGAGTGACATTTGTTCTCAGTCTAGTAGTGCAGTAAGTTAAATGTGACCTTGAGGTACTCGGTTCTGTCGAGCACACGAACACGCAGCACACAAACCTCATCCTGTTTCTTCCTGACACAGTGCAGAACACTGTCACCTTTTAAATGCTTAGCATGACTTATTTCAATAAAGTCTACAAGGACTTGAAAATGTAATTGAAATTTGGTGCCTGAATAATTTCAGCCCACATCTGTATGAAATGGGGAATTTGTCTTACCATGTATCGTGTGTCTACCATGCTGCTAGAGAGCTGGGTGTCTGATGTACCATTAGAGGTAGTGGTGATCTGTTTGGTACAGCCAGTGGAGCGTAGGTAGCAATTAATTTAATCCTAAAGCAGATACCTTCATTTGATCAGCTGAAAAGCTCTCCAGACTCCACTGTCTGTATTGACTATGTCTCCCTTAGCTGTAATGACAGCTTACTCACAGCTCCTAATGAGCTACTTGCCTGGCGGACTCCCCAAATTAGGATGAGCCTCGAGGGCCACAGTTTTCCAAAGTGTGAGGAGTCAGGCCTCCTTAAGGCACATACAAATTTCAAATTTAAATCATATTGAATCACAGAATCGTTAGGGCTGGAAGGTACCTCTGGAGACCATCCAGTGCAAACCGCCCTCCAAGGCAGGGTCACCTGGAGCAGGTGACACAGGAACGTGTCCAGGTGAGTTTGAAGTGTTTCCAGAGAAGGAGACTCCACGACCTCCTTGGGCAGCCTGCTCCAGTGCTCTGCCACCTTCAACAAAAAGAAGTTCTTGCTATTTATGAAGATACAAGTAGTTTATAGACAACACACGTAGACTGAAGCGCCACCCCGGCACCCTCAGGCCTGCCCGGCGGGCCCGGCAGGGGGCGCCGCCCGGTCGCCTGTCGGCGGCGTTTGGCCCATCGCGGCCACCTTAGCCCTCCCTCCCCATCGCGGCTCCGGCTCCGGCCCCGGCCCCGGCCCCGGCCCACCGCGGCTCCTCAGGGGCTGCCCGACCTCGGGGGGCTGCCCGACCTCGGGGGGCTGCCCGGCCTCGGGGGCTCCGCCAGCGGCGTCCGCCGGCCGGGCCAGGCCGCTGCCATGTTCACCAGCACCGGCTCCAACGGGTTCTGTGAGTACCGGCCCCGCCAAGGTCCGGGGAGGGCGGCGGTCAGGGGTGGGAGCGCGGGCGGCGCTGCCGCCGCCGGCCCCGGGGGAGCCGATGGGCTTGGTCCCTTCGGCTGCACTTTTAAACTACGTGACGGCGGGAGGAGCCGAGGGTGTGTGTCTGTATCTGTCTATGTCCGTGTCTGTGTGTGTATATACATCTGCATACATCAATATGGACCTGCATGCCAACATATGTGTTAGAAAATGCAAGACCCCTCCTCTTTTCTTAATGTGAAAATAAACTTACTTTTTCAAACCAGTTTATTGGAACAAATATGTTCCCAGCTCTGTTTAGCTAAATTTGTACGTGCAGCATATGTAAATCATTTTATGTTCCAATGCTACCTGAACTGAATTCAGGGGTATCGGGGGTTGGTTCTGAGTTTGTTTACAGGACAAAGCATCTGCAGGGTCTGGAAGCGGCCGTGAGGAGCTAACCTGGCTGCGCTGTGCACTTTGGCACTACAGTCCCAAGAGCAGGCGGGGACAAATGATAAGTCAAAACTTTGCTGACTAACTGTGTGCTTCATAGAAAATGGGTGGGAGTGTCAGTCTGCTGGAGGGCAGTAAGGCTCTGCAGAGGGATCTGGACAGGCTGGATCGATGGGCAGAGGCCAGAGGTATGAGGTTCAATAAGGTGAAGTGCTGGGTCCTGCCCTTGAGTCATAATAATTCCATGCAGCGCTACAGACTGGGGGAAGAGTGGCTGGAAGGCTGCCCAGTGGAAAAGGATCTGGGGGTGCTGGTTGACAGCCACTAAACATGAGCCAGCAGTGTGCCCAGGTGGCCAAGAAGGCCAATGGCATCCTGGCCTGTATCAGAGATAGTGCAGTTACCAGAACCAGTGATCATCCCTCTGTACTTGCACTGGGGTGGCTCCACTTCAAGTACAGTGTCCAGTTCTGGGCCCCTCAACTCAGAAAGGACACTGGAGTCTGGAGTGTGTCCAGAGAAGGGCAATGGAGATGGTGAAGGGTCTGGAGCACAAATCCTGTGAGGGAGGTGGGATTATTTAGCCTGGAGAAAAGGAGGATGAGGAGAGACCTTATTGCTCTCTACAGCTACCTGAGTCAGGTGGGGGTTGGCTTGTCTCCCAGGCAAGTAGCAACAGCAGGGAAGGATATAGCTTCAAGCTGTGCCAGGGGAGGTTTAGGTTGGACATTAGGAGAAGTTTCTTCACAGAAGGGGTTGTTGAACATTGTAATGAGCTATCCAGGGAGGTGATGGAGTCACCGTCCCTGGAGGTATTTAAGGAAAGACTGGATGTGGCACTTAGTGCCATGGTCTAGTTGATATCATAGAATCATAGAATCAGCTTGGTTGGAAGGGACCTCTGAGATCATCAAGTCCAACCCTTGATGCAACACCACCATGGTTACTAGACCATGGCACTAAGTGTCACATGAAGTCTCATCTTAAAAACCTCCAGGGACGGAGAATCCACCACTTCCCTGGGCAGCCCATTCCAGTGCCTGATTACCCTTTCTGTAAAGAATTTCTTCCTAATATCTATCCTAAACCTCCTCTGGCAGAGCTTAAGACCATGGCCTATTGTCTTACTGATACTTGCCTGGGAGAAGAGACCAACCCCCACCTGGTTACAACCTCCTTTCAGGTAGTTGTAGAGAGTGATGAGGTCTCCCCTGAGCCTCTTCTTCTCCAGGCTGAACAGCCCCAACTCCCTCAGCCTCTCCTCACAGGACTTGTGCTCGAGTTCCTTCACCAGCCTCGTTGCTCTTCTCTGGACCTGCTCCAGCACCTCAATATCCTTCCTGAACTGAGGGGCCCAGAACTGGACACAGTACTCCAGGTGCGACCTCACCAGTGCTGAGTACAGGGGAAGAATCACTTCCCTGGACCTCTTGGCCACACTGTTCCTGGTACAGACCATGATGCCATTGGCCTTCTTGGCCACCTGGGCACACTGCTGGCTCATGTTCAGCTTCCTGTCAATCCAAACTCCCAGGTCCCTTTCTACCTGGCTGCTCTCCAGCCACTCTGTCCCCAGCCTGTAGCGCTGCAGGGGGTTGTTGTGGCCAAAGTACAGGACCCAGCACTTGGCCTTGTTGAACCTCATCCTGTTGGAATCAGCCCAACTCTCCAGTCTGTCCAGGCCCCTCTGCAGAGCCCTCCTGCCTTCCAGCTGATCAACACTCCCCCTCAACTTAGTGTCATCTGCAAATTTGCTGATGGTGGACTCAATCCCCTCATTTAAATCATTGATAAGGATATTAAACAGAACTGGGCCCAACACTGATCCCTGGAGGACACCACTGGTGACCGACCACCAACTGGATGCAGCACCGTTCACCACCACTCTCTGGGCCTGGCCCTCCAGCCAGTTCCTAACCCAGCACAGAGTGCCCCTGTCCAAGCCGTGGGCTGCCAGCTTTTCCAGGAGTATGCAGTGGGAGACAGTATCAAAGGCTTTGCTGAAATCCAGATAGATCACATCCACAGCCTTCCCCTCATCCACCAGGCGGGTCACCTGATCATAAAAGGAGATCAGGTTGGTCAGACAGGACCTGCCCTTCCTAAACCCGTGCTGGCTGGGTCTGATCCCTTGTGTACCCTGTAGGTGCTGTGTGATTGCACTTGGGATGATCTGCTCCATAACCTTGCCAGGCACTGAGGTCAGGCTGATGGGCCTGTAGTTTCCTGGGTCCTCCTTCCGGCCCTTTTTATGGATGGGCGTGACATTCACCAACTTCCAATCATCTGGGACCTCCCCAGTGAGCCAGGACTGTTGGTAGATGATGGAAAGCAGCTTGGTGAGCTCTTCCACCAGCTCCCTCATCACCCTGGGGTGGATCCCATCTGGTCCCATAGACTTGTGAGGATCCAAATGGCTCAGCAGGTCGCTAACTGTTTCCTCCGGGATTACAGGGGGGCTATTCAGCTTATTAGTCTGTATTGTCTTTAGAGGTCTAAAGGAGAGAAATAACTCAAGAATCCATATATTTTATTTCACGCAGTACATAGATCAAATTAATAATCAATGTTCTGTGAAGCTAATCTACTGATTGATATTTCATTAATCCCTTTTCCCTTTCTTGCATTCTGTTTTTTCAGTGTTTCTAGGCTGCCTCTCATTTCTTGATATTTTGATGTAAACAAAACTTCTTTTAAACTATAGAGATACTGACATGATTAGAATATTTTCAAGCTGTTTGCTAAAGATGCATTTTAAACTGTTTTTTGACTCTCATAGTGAAGAATGATTTCATTAGAATATTAAGTTTTTTAGAATATTAGGTTTTTTCATTAGAAAATGTTAAGTTTTGGACCTTTTTCATTCAATGTTATTCCTTTTGCCATAAAAATTTATGAAGCTTTGATTGACCCTATAGTCTATTCTGCCTTTTGTTATGTCCCAGACATGGTAACTGTGTGTGCTCGAGAGAAGATAGCTTATAATTCAAGTAAATGAATGTGTGCTTGTTAAAATGAAGTTGTTTAATATTCCAAACACTCAATATGACAGAATGTGGCAGAAGAGGTGACTGAACTGTGGTAATCCAATGCCACTTAGCAGTGTACTGATGTACTGTTTCTAGGAAATGTGTGAGGAAGACACTGTAGGTTCCTTTGGCAGAGTTTATTTGGCAACATTTATTTGGGAAAATCTTTGGCTGCATGCGTGAAAAAAAATCTTGAATGAGTAAATTAAAAACTCCTGTATTTTGATTTCATCGATAAAAGCAGAACAGCTAACTGATTACTGCACGGCTACATTTCCAAATTTCTAGACCAGGAATTCTGCTGCATTTGTTTAATCTGAATGTATTTTGCTTTTGTATGAAAAAGTGACCCTGAAATACTACTACTGACCTACCAGAGTAAGTTTAGATCAGCTAAGCTTTTTCGAAGTCCACTTAGCTCCTGTAGCTGTTCTGATCGTTACTGTTCTTTATTCAGGATAAGGTGTTCTTGCATTATGTACAATCAATTGATAAAACAGTCTTAAAAAACAACACCTAAATTTAGCCGTGAATAGACTCTATGTTGAATAAACAATATTTTTCATAGTTATTAGCAAGCACAAATTGTTTCTGTATTACTTATCTCAAGCTAACTTGTTGGATCATCTGTACTATGGATGCCCATGGATTCTATCCTATTACATGAGTCTACACAGAAAAGTTCATTCCACATCCTGGCTCCGTAGTTCAGTGAGATGAATGACACTGTCTTCATCCAGGGAACAGTCAAAACTTGTGAGTTCTTTACAAGAAATTCAGATTCTTCGTAAGTTTGACCACTTCTACTGAAGTTAGACTTTCTAGTCTGCTTGAATAGCCTGGCCTGAGCAGTGAAGTCCTTGACCTTGTCCATGTGCCATTTAAGGAGGTGTCTCATGGCTTTGAGCACTGCAGATAAAGTGAGTTCTTACAAAAAGTGTTTATCTAGTATTTCTTATCCTAGTTTAAGAGTTTCCTGGTATAAATCCTCTGTCCTACGTCTCCTGTTCAGTACTAGCGTGTAATCATATGCATAGGCACAGAGACTCTGGAAAAATAATGTTATAAGAAACGTACATAAAGGCAAACCACTCCAACAAACAAACCACTCCAGCTGCATGTGAGCTAGTGCAGGCAAGTAGGTCCTTTTGTAGGAATGATATGGCGAATTGCAGGCAGACAGGTGATAACTGTGTTGTGAGGTGACAACATACCTTCTCAGTGCAGGACATGCACCATTTTGGATGAGAAGATATAAATGTAGAAGTAAATATACCTGGTACATGTTACAACTATGAGATAGGGAAGCCAGGAAACAAAGAACCCCACCATTTAAAAGGACAAAGACAGTTTGCCCTGGCTACAGGAAACTGTTTCTGTTATCTGAAATATTAGAGAAACCAGTATGCCCTGGGAAAAAAAAGCCGGTTCCTCTGGGTACTAGCAGGAGACACAGCACAGGCAGACCCAAATGACTTAGCAAAACACCTACCCAGTTGAGTTGACTTGTCAAACAACAATACAGTGCGTTCAGGAAACGTGTTACCAGCACCTGACTTTAAGGAAGGGCTTGAGAGGTGGGCTGTGGTGCCAGACCCAGACCAGTTTCTTGTGTTATAGTCTGCTGGTTCAGTCCCATGAGGAATGCTGCTGAAACACTTCAGTGGTTCTGCAAAGGCTAAGCATGAGTATGTGAAGAGTGACACTGGGCTGGCTGTTAGATGTACTGTAGTGCTGCTTAGTTTGCCAACATACTGCATCCCAGTAGCAAAGCATGATACACAGAAAGGCTTTACCAACAGCTTAAACCAGATAGAGCAACACCAAACCTTTCTGCAGACATTTTAATCCCCTCCCAGTGTTCTTCATGCTATATACATACTGCACAAGAGTGTAGTAGGAAAGCCTGTTCAAGTTAGTCTTTGTTAAGGTAAAATTTGAGTCCATGTTTTAAAGCATAGCCACTTGTTACCTCTGCAAAATATTTCACTACTTTGCCTACAAAGTTGCTTCTTATAGTAGGAGGGAGTAGAGTCCTTTGAACTTGCGTATAAGGATTTTTACCAATGCAACTTAGGCTTTTACATCTCTGTGAACCTTGTAGTGCAGTACTAGTAATTTGTTAAAAACCCCAAGGCAAGAGGGAAAGTCTGTGCTCCTCTGCTTGCATAACTGGCAAGACTGAACTGTGTTATGCAGTGGTGTTGGAAAAATAAAAAAGCTATGTAAATTTAAAATGTTTTTTTGTATGACTGAAGGAAATATGACCATGTATTGAATATATCAGACTTCTGTGCACAACAGTATTACACAGTACGAAACTGTATGGGAAATGGAATTAGCTGGTACATCAGCATGCCATGGTGCAGCCTGGTTAACCTGAGCCCTAGGAGCAGCATAGCCACATCAGGTCAATTAGCCATGCATTGAACGCCACAAAAATGTGGCTATTCTGCTGCAGCAGAGCTGACTTGTTTCAAGCTAGTGTGGGGATGTCCACATGGTCTTGTGGTGTAGCCATACATGGTATTTCTGACAGTGTGTGCTAAAAGTAGTATGATAATATGCTTTTTGGTTGGAAAGAACCTCAACGAGGGGAGCATTTTTGTATACTTCAACCTGTTTCAGTTTCTATTTCAAGTGTTGCTTTTAGAAACCAAGGTTTTGCTTTTTTGCTTGTTTTTTTTTCTTTTTGTATCTCCTCATTTTTTTATAATTTGTAGCCTAAGCTAAACCCAGAAGTTTTCTAAATAGTAAATGTATAGGTAACTGGCTTGATTACAGACTTACCTGTGCCTTTTGAAAGTAGGTTTAAAGCATGATTGTGGTTGGTTTCTTTACTGACTTTCATAAACTAATGTTATGCATCTCTCAGCTCCTGCTTTAAGTTTATAAGCATCTGATGAAAAAGTGTTCCTGCGGTGATACTCTTATTGTCTTCAGTTGCAATGAAACGTCCCTGTTGGTTGGTGAACGTGCTGCAGGTTCTTGGGCAAATGTTGGAATACAATAGATTAATATCTGCATGGTGGTTTAGTGCAGGAAAAACAACCACCCAAAATGCAGAGTCTGTCAGTGCATTTGGGAAGTACTGTGCATTCAGATGTGCATCAGTTATGGTTTAAAAGACTTGCTGATCTTGTGTATCAGCATTAAAAAAATGGGTTTTGTGTGTTTTGTGCCATTATAGTAGCCCCTAGCAGTTAATTGTCTGTATGAAAGTGATGTGTCTGCCTTACAGCAGCTGGGTTTGGGAAGATGATAGTGGAAAAAGAGTTTTTACAAAGCATATTTCATCTGCAGCTGTGGTGTAAGCTCAGTAGGGATCCCCACAGAAATTGTCCTGAGCTAATTTGAGCTTCTGCAGCCACTGCTCATTAGCTGGTGTTGGCAGTCAGGTCCTCTCCCAAGTCAACACTTTAGTCTCAGTCCTGGAATAGCAGTCCAGGGGGTGAAGTTGTTTCCTCAAAAGCCCTTCTGAAACAGTGGATTGGTCTGGCTGCCCGTTTTGACATGCCCATATGCTGTATCTCTTCACCTGGGAGTAGTGAACAGGCAGGGAGCAGGAAGTAATTTCAGAAACTGTAGCTTGTTGCTGCTACCACAACTTTCTTATTCTTATTAGCACGCTGGTGGCTTCTGAAGCTGCAACTGCAGGAGCAGTAGTGCCATAAACCTCCCCCTCTGTGACAGACGGACACAGGTATTCTTCATTCTGTATTCTGAAAAGTGGTACTGGCAGCTAGAAGAGTAGTAGGCTGTGGAAGGGGAGGACTTGTGGGCTTTGCAATGAGTGCAGGGGTGGAATGTGGAGACTTAAGAGTTGTTTTTCTTATTTATGTCACATTTGGGAACAGCTTCACATTGTACAATGGTAACATAAAAGTTGGGACACTTGCCTGTGAGATTTTGAGGGCAGTTTTGGGGGGAGACTTCACTGCAAAGAACTGCAGTGAAAGCTAGTTGCTTGCCCTTCATCATAGTGTGGGCGTGTTCTGCTGGTTGCTACAAAATTTCTCTTTGCACTTAGGTGGAAGCTCCGTAGATGTGTTGCAGCACCAATGTTATTACTGCCTGCTGTTTGAAAGAATTGCCACTTTGGGGTTGCAAATTTATTCCAAGATCTTTGAAGACAGTATTTGATATATTTTAACTTTCGGGGTCAAAATGAGAGTTTATTCTTTCATTCTGCTTGCCTTATGTGGTATTGAGGCACTGTGTTTTTCTCTTTGTGCATGTGTGCACAGGTGCTGCCAGCAGACACTGGTACCCTGGTAGGTTGGTGGTACATGTTTCCATCTTGCACATGGTTGCATAGTCATTAGGCTAGAATTTTGCTTTCTAAATTCTAAATTCCCTTTGCATTCTAGGTAAGGAATTTGGCTTGAATGTCAGAATGCCTGATTGTGCACTATCTGGGATTGATAGTCATTTTTGGTCTTACTGGCTGAGACATTCCACAGCAGTCCTTGATAAGGATCTGTATGCTGTTAAGGGGTAAACTGCTACATTGTGCAAACACTTGGAAAAAGCATTTCAAAAGTTGCATTATTGTATTTTTCAAGTTCACCAGAGAAGAATAAACTTGTCAGCCACGATGACATTATGAGGTGCTTGAGAGTAGAAGTTTCCATTACTCATGTGATGTTCCCTGTGGGTGACTGTCACATTTATGGGTTAGTTACTTCTGTGGGTTTTCACTTGATGACATGTCTAATATTAAGTACTTTTCGTCTATACCAAGGTTTAAAGTGTCTAAGCTGAAAGCTAAAAGGAGACTCTTAATAAAAATGTGTATTCACACTTTTGGAGAAAACAGATAAGATTGGTTATTTTTGAATGCATTCAAATTAGGAATTAACTTGATAGGATAAAGTATTTCAAGTGTGTATTACCTGTAATGTAAAAATAATCTAATGATATGCAAATTGCAGTAAAATCTAAATATTAAACCTCTACAGAAATATATAGTTATGATGGGGATATCTAGAGGTATTGTTGTCACGTTTCTTGGGGTAATGTGTTCCTCATGTGAAAAGTATTATGAGATTAAGGAGTTCTTGTAAAAATGTGTTCAAATTCATGAAATAACGTAGATGCATTTGATAGTAAAATAATAAGTCTTATCGAACTTTGGTTCAAAACTGTTTACTGTTGCTACTAGTACAGTTCTTCTGTTTTAGGCTATTTGTATCCTGATTATAAAACTGACCTTTTCCCATCAAGGAATGCTAATTTAGCTAACTTAAGTTAACTAAAGGAGCCTGAGGTTTCACATGAACATGTGTGTGCATTGTCTGCACAGTAGCTTTGAGTCAGCTCCAGCTTCTTTTTTCCCCCAGTGTTCTACAGTTCTCTGATGACTTCAACTGTTTTGAAACACCCAACTGAGTCAGAGGAATAAATAATTTAAAAAATGGACATCTAAAGACTATAGACCTTATTTTTGGAGAGCAAAAAGAATCCAGTGAAAGATATTAAATTGAAAGGTGGACAGTTTTCTTGCATTAAAAAAAAAGTCAGCCAGACTTTCTGCCGTAATGTGTCTCACACAACCATAAAAGTAAAGTTTATGGTTAGCATTGTAACATCAACCTGCATCAATCCAAGTCACTGCCTAACTTCTATAAAAGGATAGTTCTTCAAGGCGTTAATTGCTTAAATGGAGTAAGGAAAGTGCATCTTTATATAATGAACTCAGAAGGTATGGTTGTGGACTGAAATAAGAGTTTTAAGTACAAGTTTTCATTGTGGTACACATAGAAAGAGATGTTTTCTTCGCATGGTGAGCAACAGAAGACTGCAGACTTCAAGGTGCTGTGAGCTGAGAGCAGCTAACAGAGCCCACCAAAGTTGTTCTTGATGTCATCAGCTAATACTTGAATGAGGATCACATCTAAATTATGTAGTAAGAACCGTAGTTTCAATGGCAGTTGATTGTGCCATAATTAAAATCTTGACTTTGGTGCCTTTTACAATATTCCTTCTCTAGCAGTTCACTGTTCTAGTGTGCAGCAGATGTTAATGGAATCAGTCATGGCAGTCAGTTGAATCTGGACAGGTACTAAATGTTTCCTGTATTACGTATTTTCGTGCAGTTTTGTTCTTCCTGTGCTCCTGCTCTTTACTTCCCATTAGTACTTTCAAAGTAATCTCATCGTTCTGTTTTTTATGTAAGAAGAACGACAACAGAGCTACAGATTTCGTAACACCCTGGGAAAAACAGTTGTCTGAAAACGAGTGGATTGTGTGCTATAGCTGAGGTGTTTGGAAAGGAAGTAAATATGATTCAGGTTGCATGTGTGAAAAAGAGAAAAGTCATAGAATAAGTAATATTTTGGAGTCTTTGTATTGGCTTGAATTGTTGGGCAAGAGTTTGTATTTTATTGTATCACCCGCAGCAACAGAATAGGATGAATTTCTGGGTAACCCTGCTGGATATTCCACTTGGCAGTCTTTAGTAAATGTGCATTGCAGATTTCTCTGTTCTCTGCTTGCTTCTGAATGTGCTTTCTGAAAGTCATGCTCATAGAGGGAAAGAAGTTGTGATTTCACAAACATACTGATTCTATTAATTTCTTTATGAATAATTGTAATGATTGAATGGAAGGAAGATGAATGTCGTGTAAATTAACTTAGATATGTTTCCTTGAATGGTGGATCCAAGTGCGGTGGAGAGAAAGTCAGTTTTTTCAGGACATTTATTCAGGTAATTCCTGCTTCATAACCTCTAAGAAAAAAGCTAATCTTAATCCCTAATGCAAAGGAAACAGGTGTGCATGTCGATTTTTCTAGAAAAAAGAGTGTTTATTTTATTTCCTGAAGTGTGATTGAGCCTTAGGAGGGCAGCAAAGGAGGGCATGACCTCTACAGGTGCAGAGAACTTAGGTTTAATTATAGCCAAACAATTAATTTAATGAGACAATGTTGGAAACAAAATGTCTGGTTAACATATAATTGTCATTAATATCTCTAAAGACTTCTCTTTGTTTTAATGTGTTCTTCCTATCTATTTGCAAGTTGTTGAGAACTTGGGAAGTCATTGATCTAAAAAGTCAAGGTGGTGTCACTATTATTATGTTTTCCAGTCACCTGTTTAAATGTATCACGTTTTGCATGTCAGAGACTTTTCTCTAAAATGGCTTTTTTTTGATTGTTTGGTCTTTTGTCTTTAAGATAAAGCGCCTTTGTCGAAGAGTTTGTTACTAGTCCTAAGTGCCATCTCGATTCTATTGACTCTGCTCTTTCAACATTATCAGAAGTTCTTTGTGTATAACCTACAAGCTATAAAAGAGGATTTTCAGGTAAGAGTCAGCTCATTTTGTGTGAAAAGAGACTGCAAACTGTGGTCTTCTATGCCATTCCTCCCCCTCTGTTTGTTTTTCCTCTGGTTCTTTCCCTTTGTTCACTGTTGTAGATCAGCTTGTTCTTACCTTTTTTTTATGTCACCCCAGTTTACCACTTTTTGGAAAACATAAGAAAAACTGATCTGAAGCAATCAACATAGCTTCTCACTTCTTTGTCTTGTCTGGGAAATGATTTGATTTGTGTCATTTTTCCTTTCAGACACTGTAATGTGGAAACTTGCTGCGAATTAAGTGTGATTTAACCCCCTTTAATAATACAAGTATTTTGATATGAATGTCAGTATCTTATTGTGCTTAGTTTTTGAGACTGAAGAGGGCTATTGTGATTGGGCTTTCTGATTATATATGATATATTTTAACAACAGAGGCCGTAACTTTCATTCTGTAAGTTCTGGTTTAGTTAGTTGTGGAAAACTAATATTTGCCTGTTGAATAGAAGGGCTACTTCTAATTTGAAGATTCCAAGTGATGGAGTTTGTCGTGCTCTTCAGTACTCTGCTGAATTGGTTAATTTCTTACTCATTCCTGTTTCAAACTAAGATACTCTGTCTTTTGGATATTGTATCTTGTAAGGTTTTATTTTAAGCTTAATTGAGGATCCTGTAATATCAGCTCCAGTTCTTGAAATAATGCACTTAGAACTGGTAAGTTCTGCGGGGATTTGTTTTGGGGTGTTTTATTTTAATTTTTGGAAGTGATGAACTGCTGCTCACCAGAGAAGGGGTCAGCAAATGCCTCTGTGTTTAGCTTACCCTCAGATTTTACAGCTGCATTAAAAAAAAAGGTATGTAGTCAAATTAATGTCTTTGAGAATGCCAGCTGTAGCCTATAAGCTTTAAAAGATTATTAGACCTAGCTACTGATACTCTGTGCCATGACACTTCGTAATCTTTCTTGTCAAGAAGAAGAGCTTTCTTGCGATAATGTAGATTACAACTCTACAAGAGCACTACTTATATTTTCCAAATGTCTTTCTAATGCTGTGTAGCACAAATACATAAATGATGTCTGCCTTTTAAAAATGTTACAAACAAGTGTTTGGGGAGGGGGATGAAAAAGTCTGAGAAACTATTCAAGTTTTAAATGGAAATTGTGTGGGTTTGGGGTTTGTTTGTTTATTTGTTTGTTTTTCAATTTGTCTTTAGCGGAGTTCTCTCTTTCCATTTGTTTGATCTGCTAAAAACCAGCAGTAGCTGTGTTTTATTCAAAGAAACCACCTTTACTGTGTCTTAAGCATAAATATTTGCAAGTATCTGTAAAACATATGATACTTTTATTGTGGTGTTTTGGGGAATTTGTGGATTTGGATTTTTTCTTTCATGAGATTGTTGTTTCATTTATTCCCATGCCTTTTGGAGCAAGCCATATTCTATATAATTGTGTAACTCAGGGAGAGCAGATTGTTTAACTCCTGTCTGATTCTAATATTCAGCTGAGAATTTTTAAAAGAAAATTTGTTTAGAATGAATTCATCTGCAGGGATGAGTTTAATAGAAAGGAATTTTTTTCGGGGGCTGAACAGACATTTTGGATGTTGAATTCTTAAAGCTGGTAGGGAGCACAGGCAATAAAGCAGGCAGTTGAAGAAGAGTACAGTTAATTTGGAAAGCAAAATATGTACTGTGCAAAATGAAAAGATCTTTGTCTCCATACAGAGGACCCTTAAAGAGCAGCGAAGAAATGTCATGTGTAAAATAAGGATCTTCATTACATTAGATCTATGTATTTTTAAAGCTAGCTAAAGCAAAGACCAGTTAGGTTACAAGCTTTCCTAGTCTGTGTGAGAGCTGTTCAGTTAATGCATGTCATGAAATAGTCACCTGTTAGGTCACAGCCCTGCTAGTTTGAGCTTCAGGAGGGATGGTACCTCAGGCTAGGTTTTAACATTGGGCATATTGCCATAGGGCAGCTGCAGCAGTGAGGCTCAGTTCTTTCTTCTTATTCAGTCCTTGGATATACTGGGGAAGTTAGAGGCAGAAGCCTTGGTTGAGGCCTGAAGACCTTGAGAAATGTAAGGGAGGTGAGAATGCCTAGCAGGCCATGGCTTAGGAAAGGGAGTAGGGGGTGCCGAAGCTGAGCAAGAGAGATGGAAACTAGCAAGAGAGATGAAGGGCAGCAAGCAAAGTTTTTGTAATAAGGATCTGGCAGTGTAATTGTGAGACTTTCTCGACAAACTTCGAACAGTCATGGCAATTGCTGGAGGTACCTGATGACCAGAGAAAGGCAAACATCACACTCACCTTTGGGAAAGGCAGAAGGGAAGATCCAGTTAGCATCAGTCCCTCAGCCTTACCTTGGTCCTTGGGAAAGTCATGGATCAAAACTTTATAGAAGCAATTTTTCAAGATGTGCAGGACACAAAGGTGACTAGGAGCAGCCAAACTGAAGTGGACAGATTCTGTGGGTCACGATTGGTTGCACAGCTGGTGTTGGCAAGAAGGTTTTTGGTTTTGTGCCCAATATTCTCTCTGAAGATTGAGGACTACTTGGAATAAATGGGATCCAGCTGGCCAAGTGGGACAAAGGCATCTTTGCTAACAGGCAGGCCAACCTGGTGAGGAGAACATTAAGAGAGGAACGACACAGGAAGAAGATGACAACCTACAGTCAATTGAGGAGATATGGACTGGGTTAGCCAGCAAAGGATTGATATTAATGGATGACAGGATGATACAAACAGCAGAGATCTTATAATCAGCAAAACAGGACTGAAAAGGACCTACTTCATAAATACGTAAATAAGGAAGTGCCTACAGGACAGACTCTCATGTTTTCTGGGAAATCAGCATGACTAGGTACCTCTTTGAGGTGTCTGCACACGAATGCATGTGACATAAGGAACAAATAAGAGGACTTAAAGGTCATATGCCATTACAGGACTACAGTCTCACAGGGGTCATGAAAATGTGGTAGGTTAAGTCACATGATAAGAGTGCCTTAGCAGGAAGGTACGAGCTTATTGGGAAGGACAGGCAGGGAAGGGAATTGCTTTTTATGTGAAAGAGCGACAGAATTGCACAGAGCTTCCTCTTGGGACATGAGGAAGTTGAGATTTTATGAGTCAGGACTAGAGGGCAGACCAGTACAGCCAACTTTGATGGTGACGTTTGCTACAGGCTATCTGATCGTGAAGAATTAGATGAGGCTTTCTTCAGACACCCGGAAGAAGCCTCATGATTACAGGTACACACCCATAAGTTTTGCAGGAGTTGGCTCATGTCATTGTGAGGTCCCTGTATTATCTTTGAAAGGTCATTGCTATCAAGGAAGGTTCTCAAGGACTGGAAGAAAGCAAATGTCCTTCCTATCTTCAGGAGATTTGGGAAGTACAGGCCAGTCAGCATCTTCTGTATCACTGGGAACATCATGAAAAAAGTTCTCCTAGAAGTAATTTTCAGACATACAAAGAACAGTAGAATGACTGGGGATAACCAGCACAGATTTTTGAAGTGGAATCCTCAACTGACCTGGTAGCCTTCTATGATGAGGCGGATGAATGTCTTGGTGGGTGATGGAAGATAAGTGCATGTTGTTTATTTTGATCTTAGTATAGCTTTTTATGCTGTCTCCTGTAACATTCTCAGACAAACTGAGGAAGTACAAGGTGAGAGAAGTGGGCAGTGAAGTGGATTGGGGGCCAGTACTGTTTAGTGTCTTCATTCATAACTTAGACAGCAGGATGCAGTGTGCTCTCAACAGTTGATACACCCGTAGTTCTGCAGGCATTTAGAGGGGAGAAAAGGGTCAATAGGAACCTCATGAAGTTCTGCAAAGGCAAACGCAAAGTCCTGCACTGGAGAGCAGTAACATCATGCACCAGTACAAGCTGGTGGCTGACCAGCTGGAAACAGCTTTACAGAAAAGGCCCTGAGGGTCCTGGTGGAGAATAAAGTTGGACATAAACCAACAGTGCAGCATTGTGGCTAAAAAGCCTAACAGCATCCTAAGCTGCATTAGGAAGAGCCTCACAAGGAGGCCTGGTGGGATAATCATTCATCTCTACTCACCCTCAGTGACAACATCTGAAGTGTTGTCCCTTGTGCTGGGCTCTTGTGCTGCATCCTACCAGACAGACCTTGACATCCTGCAGGGAGTCCAACAGAGGGGCACCAGTCTAGTCAGGTGTGTGAGCAGAGGCTGACAGAGCTGGGATTGTTTAGCCTGTAGAAGAGAATGCTTAGGGTAGATCTTACCAGTGTGTGTAAATACCTGATGTGAGGGAGCAAAGAAGAAAGAGCCGGGTCAGTAAAAGGACAAGAGGCAATGGGCATGAATTGAAATACAAGAAATTCCATTTGAAGCAAAAGGTTTTTTACTGTAAGTCTGATGGAACAGTTTCCCCAGAGAAGTTGTGTAGCCTCCATACTTGAAGATAGTCAAAACCAGACTGGTTGTGGTCAGTTAACATCCTGCTCTAATTGACTTTGTTTTGAATGAGAATGTCAAACTAGATGATCTCCAGAGGTCCTTTCCTATCCTCAGCCATTCTATGAAAGCATGCCTGACCAAATGGTTGTGCTCTTCTGTGAAGCAAGTGGTGCTGCGGATGAGGGGGAGTCAGTGGATTTTGCACACCTTGACTTTAGCAGGGCCTTTAACCCAATCTCCCTTTGTGTCCTTGAAGTGAAATGTATGTACTGAATAACTGGAAAGGAAGATGGGTGGGAAATTGGCTGGACTCTCCATGGAGTTATGGTCATTAGTACAAAGTCAACTTGGCAGATATTAATTAGGGGAGGGCCCCTTGGAGATTAGTACTGGGACCAGTACTATTTAATGTATTTATTAGTTACTTGGATGTTGGGATGCAGTGCACTTTGAACAAGTTTGTGCTTAAAGTTTGTGTGATCCAAAACTGGGGGGAGTGGTCAATATGTTGGAAGGTAGGGCTGCTATTCAGAGAGACCTTGGCAAGCCCAAGATATGGGATGACAAGAATTTCATGAATTGGAAAATCCTGCTTCTGGGATGGAATAACCCCACGCTGCAACAGTGCAGGCTAGGAGGGCAAGTGCTTGGGAATTAGCTCTGCAGAGAAGGACCTGTGGATCTTGGTGAACAAGAGGAGCCAAGTGCGCTCTTGCAGCCAAGAAGGCCAACCATTTCCTGGACTATTAGTGAGAGTGTGGCAAATAGGTAGACCATACTCCTGTAGCTGACAGTGTTCCAGATGTGTCTCACAAGTGCCCAGTTCTGGATTCATCTATACAAGAATCACAGAGTATGCCAAGTTGGAAGGGACCTACAAGAATCATCAAGTCCAACCCTTAGTCCTGCATGGGACCATCCCAAAGAGTCACACCATGTGCCCGAGAGTTTTGTCCAAACACTTCTTGAACTCTCTCAGGCTTGGGGCTGTGACCACTTCCCTGGGGAGCCTGTTCCAGTGCCCAACCACCCTCTGGGTGAAGAAACTTCTAATATCCAGCCTAAGCCTCCCTCGACACAACTTCAGGCCATTTCCTTGGGTTCTGTCCCTGGTCACCACAGAGAAGAGATCAGTGCCTGCCCCTCCTCTTCCCCTCATGAGGAAGTTGTAGACTGCAATGAGGCCTCCCATCAGTCTCCTCTTCTCCAGGCTGAACAGACCAGGTGACCTCAGCCATTCCTCATACGGCTTCCCTTCAAGGCCCTTCACCATCTTCGTTACCCTCCTTTGAATAGTCTCTAAGAGCTTAATATCTTTCTTATATTGTGGTGCCCCAAACTGCACATGATATTCAAGGTGAGACTGCACCAGTGCAGAATGGAGCAGAGCAGGATAATCACCTCCCTTGAAAATATGAACACACTGGAGTGGATCCACCAAGGCAGTCAGAGGAGGTGGAGTGTTTGACATAGAAGGAAAGGCTGCGAGAACTGGGTCTGCCCAACCTCAAGAAGAGAAGACAGAGAGGAGACACTTTATTGCTATCTACAAGTAGCTGATCAGGAGCTATAGAGAAGCTGGAGCCAGGCTCTGCTTGTCTGCAAAGTGCAAGAGGTAGTTGACACAAGATAGAACATGGGAAATTCTGCCTAGATTGTAAGGATTTGATTTAGTTTTTTAAACCACGAGGGTGGCCAAAAACTGGCACAGGTTTCAGAGAGGTTCTAGAAACTGCATCCTTGGAGGTGTTCAAGACTCAACTGGACATGGTCTAGAGGAAGCTGATCTGATTAGAACTTCTTAGAACAGTTACAGTTGGATTAGTTTGTATCTGGAGGTTGTTTCAAAAATAATTTTTTTGTAATTCTAAATTCACTAAGGTTGTGATTTCCATTTTTATTTGTAAATGTAAACTAGGGACATAAAAGTGTCTTTGGGTTAATTTGGGTTAATTGTAGATTTGTTGTAACAGGTAGACATCTGCCTTGAAAATATTTTATTTTTGAAGAGACTTCTTGAACTCTTCCAGAACATTCTACTCTCTCTGTTTCCCTTCTTAAATGTACCACATTTCTGTTACCTGACTCCAGTATTGCATTCACTAAGAGCACAAATTCTGTGAAGAATTTCCTTGAAGGAAGAGAGGCTTAAAATTATGATCATTAATCTTCCAGATTTGGAGACTTGTATGTGGAAGAACAATATGTCTTGATTTGAAAGACACATTCTGTAGCAGTCTGCTCATTTACAACTTTAGAATATTTGAAAGAAGATATGGCAGCAGAAAATTTTCAGTAAGTTCCAGTTTTGAATTTCTTTTTTTTTTAACAGAAACTGTTTTCTACACTGTTTAGAATCTTGTAGTCTTGTATTAATACTGCAGCTTTATTACTAACATTTTGTATAGAAATATATGTTAAAGGGTTTTAAGAATTATTTGGTTTTCATAAATTTAAATTTATATTGGTAATATCTTGCAGTCAGTGGATTATTCTAGTTACTGTTTGCAGGTTTGTGAGTTGAAAGTTACCAAACCCATAGAATTTAATTTTGGAAACAAATCTAACTCTTCGTTCTTCAATGTCTGCACAAGTAGATTTGGAATTATGTTGAGTTAAAGATTGTATTTGTCTTAGTTGAACTGGTATAGTGATTTTCTTATTTTTTCTTTTATTTAGAGATACATTAAAACCTTATTTTTAATCTGTTGAATTGATTCTAATTAACCTTTTTCTTTCCAGTCTTTTTTGCTGGGTGCTTGGATGCTCTCAGCTTTATTTGATCTTCTCCTTGTAGAAATCGCTCAGTATATATTTGGCATCACCATCAACAGCTTGCCTTCTGGTTTGTAAGTAGCTTCTAATGGATTCTTTATTTTAGATATATTTTCAAGGGATTGTTTTCTGAAGATTTTAATTAAAAAAACTTTCTTCATGTAACACTTCAAATCAAATTTAATCTTCTTTTGAACTGAAGCGTAAAGGTTCTTGGCACAACTGTTATAATTTCAAACATTTATTTCTTAGTTATGATCTGTGGTTAATTTATAATTTATCCATATAATGATTAGTTTCCATTTTGTTAGTCCCATTTCCCCAGGCAGCATGACTGAAACACAGCTTGCAGTGTACAAATTGTTGCTGTACTTGTTCAGTCTGAATTGTGTGGTTTATTTCAATTCGTAAATCTGAAAACTGAAATTGGGTTGGTGCTGATTTTTTTCTTAAATCAGAAAGGCAACAGAACTGTAAGTCATGTCTTCTATGTTCACTTTTAAATGCATATACATTTCATACTGGTATTTTGTATGTATTTAAAGAATTGAGTGCTAGAACATGTTACTCTATTTAGTGCTTGCAGCTAAAGTTCTTACAGCTTTAAGGTGTTTAGTGGTTCAGTTTCTTATAACCTATATTTGAGATTTCTGCACTTAATAAAAGGTGTGTGTGTTACAGTAGAACCACAGAGCTTGCAATGCTTTGTGGTTAAGTTTCTGGCAAGTGAGATCAGCCTCATACAGACTTGAGTTTCCATATGTTTTACACTCTGAGGTAATAATAAAAGCTCTTGGAGTGAGATTTTTAATATTAAAAACCACATTAGACTTTTTTTATTTCTACTTTTCCAGAGTGTCTGTTGAAAGTAGCTAAAGACTGATTTGATGAGGAAGAAAAAGCATGTGTTTGACATTTTAAAGATACACTTTTTGTAGTGTGTGAGTAGTCTAAAGGAGTTGAAAGCTTGAGTAGTTATTGCAGTTATTCATCATGTTTGATACCTTGAGTTTGTTGCTAGGACATAGGCTGCTAGTGTGGCTGGACAAATTCCTGTGTTCATATGTGTAAAAAGATACTTTGTGCAAAAGTAGGGTGTGATAAACGTGCACATCAAATGTGCATAAGGAGGTAATGAACAGTTTAATTATTATACCCTTTGATGGTATTTCTATGATTGTAGAATGTAGTCAGTTACAAGGAAATCTGCATCAAAAAAGTTTTTAATTAAATGAATATGCCTTCTCTTTAATGGTGATATTGATCTTGAGAGAATGAAGTTAATTTTAGAAGTGTGAGATATACAGTAGTTTTGGGAGCATTTCATTTTGCAAATAAAAATTAATATATACGTTGCATCATAATTCTTCAGTGTTGTCTACTTTATTATACTAATTGTCACTTTTTCATGTCTGACAATGTTCACAGCTTTTTAAGATGACAAAAGCATTGGAAAGTTTTAACACTGACTAGGTTTAGTTCATTTCAGATGAAACAAAACATATTGAGCAAATACAGAGAGGTGCAATTATTATTCTGCCGCTCTTATTTTTACAGTGCAACAAATATATCTGTTACTTCTGGCCTAGAACATTCTTATGTGTAGTCAAAATGCAAGAATTCAGAAAAAGAATCACTTGTTTACATTGTAAAAATCCCCTGACATTTTTTTCCCTTTTTATATCATTTCACTGTTCATATTACTGAGTGATCTTACACTTCCAGTTCGCAAGCTTTTCCTGCGCACACTCCGAAGGTAGTTGCGATAAAGGATTACGCTGATGACTCTTGCCTGGAATTGTTTAGAAACAATATAGTACAGGATAACATCCAAGCATGTACTGAGATTCATGAGAAAGGTAGTAAAGGCTGCCCAAGGATTGTAAGTTGTATTTTCATCTTGCAACATCAGGAAGGTGAAGCAAATGTGGAAGGGCACAAAACAGATGAGTACCTGAGCAATCAGAGTAACTATAATTCTTATGGATCTCTCCTTGGCCTTAGGCTTCAGTTTAGAAGTCTTGCCATGGATAAAATTGTAAATAATGATTAGGTAACACCCCATCATAATAAACAAGGGGATCAAAAAGAAAAAAATCAAGCGAGAAAAGTTCAGTGTATTTACTTCCTTTAAGTGGATGATATCAAGCATTTTCATGCAGGTGGTGAAATTCGAGGCTTTGTCTGGATCAGATCGCAAAAACAGCAATGGGGACGTTGTTGCGAGGGTCATTACCCAGATTCCAATGCAAGCCAGCACAGCTTTTTTTGTATTTTTTAGTTCTTTGACATGTTTGGGCTGGACAATAGCCATAAATCTGTCTACGCTTATAAAAGTGAGCAACCACAGAGCAATGGCCGGATAAAATACAGTGAAAGCACCAATAATCCGACAGAATGTATCTCCAAAAGGCCACGTTTCTTTCCCATGGTAGATTATGCGAAAAGGCAAGGAAAAGATGAAAATTATGTCAAGTAATGCCACATTCATCATGTATACAGTTATAGTTGTTCTCTTCTTGGTAGTGCAGCTGAAAACCCATAGTGCAGTGGCATTCACCAACAATCCCACTGTGAATACAAAACTGTAGAAGACCAGTGACGCAATCCTATATTCTTCAGGGTGGTGATTTTCAGGCATCATAGTTTAATTAAACTTAGGAATAGTTGTTGCACTCCATAAATATCCTAAAAGTAGATAAAATGTGGAAAGTTATTCTCAGTCAAATCAAATCTATCTTTAAAAACGAATAGGAAGATTGTTTTAGAATTGTGGTTAGTGATGAGTCTGTATTTTTTAACTGTGAAAACATGTTAGCTTTGTTGCTTTTTCTGACTGCAAATACATTATTGTGCTTTGAAGGAAATACATGTACTGTCAGACTTGTGTGAAATAGTATTTATAAGCACATTTTAATCAAATGTTTTAATTATTGAAGGGATTTATTATTTAAGGAATCAAAAAGTCAAGATGGACACTCTGAGTGTGCTTCAGTAGCTGATAATCAGATCGAAGCAGTTGTTTTCTAAAGCAAATATTTCTTCAAGTTGTTCCTGTTGAAACATTTTTGACTAAAACTAGTTATGAAAAGAAATAAGTGAGCATGGCATGAAGTGACATTTGGATATACAAAATGAAGTATCGACTTTGGTGTTTATCTGTGTAGGGACTACTTAACTCCCAAAAGAATAGCTGCTTGCTGTTTTTCAAAAAAGACACTAAAAAGCTGTCTTAGTAGCTACATAGCTTCTAATACAGTATTTAATCACAGGGCATCAGAACCACCCACCTAACATGTGGATAAGATGACTAGATTAGTAGACTTCCCACTTGAAAAAGTAAAATGATGGGAAGCAGACTGCAGTCTCTAACTAGGCCATATGTGAGCAGTATGTGTTGGGGGCAGAAGTTGCTCGTTGATAGCCAAGTGCCCCAGACCACAGTTGTGTTGCTTCTCTCAGCTTGTTGGTCATAGGAGTTGGACATCTGAAATGTCATTGTGCGGGCTCTGGTGATGAGAGCTGAAGGAGATTATCCCCTGGTTTGCTCTGGAGCCACTTGAGGGTGGCTGACCTTACCTGGAGTTTGCATGGGTACTTTGATTAACCTGCACCCCCTGCACTTTCCTGGCTCTTGCTGTGGTCACTGTTTCATGACTTTGTGTTGGAGGGTTCATCTTTCTTGGCCTTTAAAGCAGCCCTGTGGCAGCTTTGTGAAGAGGAGGAGGAGGAAAGAGTTAGTTGTTTCTCTGATCTTCCTACTTGTGACAGTCAAGGAAGTTCTACAGTATTGGCTAGAAACCAAGACTGTTTTCTGTAGCAGAAGAGTGCATAGTTCCTGTGTGTTCTATCTCCAGAAGTGAAGAATGCATTAAAAAAAGCTTTATTGTTGCTGCTCATCTGGTTTATGCTTTCTCTGTGATGTTACCAAATACTTTTTTAGTGTTACAGAAATGCATAGGGGATTGAACCAGTGTTTATTAATCTAGCATCCTGGTTTGACACTGGCAAATGTCACCCGCTTTTGAGAAGAGTATCCATGCAGTAACTAACTTAAATATGACCTATTAAAACTTTATTTAGGTTAGTTTCTGCCTTGAAATATGAAGTTTAGGCTTCTGATTTTCTTACAATTCTCCAGTTTACAGATAAATAAAAGAATTGTACATACAAATATCTAACCCTAAACTTCAAAGGTTTTTTTTAGCTGTACAAAGAAAAAAAGGTGTGTTTTCTGTTTGATGAGGTCACTACAACATATAACAGAATTTATGTTTTGTATGGGAAAAGCTGTGCATGTAGTACAAAAAAAGAGGTTTGGAGGGCATCTGTATGAATGCCTCTAAAATTCCTCACTGTGTGAAGAACTCAAAAAATAAGAAAAATAAAAGAATTAAAGAATGATAGCAGACATTATTGAAAGTTAGATGAGATATGTTCGAAAGAAAAATTTTGTAGCACAGTAGAAATATTATCTGCCACACTGTCCCGCTTTCATTATTGTTGCATAAAATTGTCCAAATGTTGCTTAACACACACCTCCCCTCCACCCTGAGTATTGCAAGTGGTTTGCTTTTTACTCTTTTGTTCTGTTTTTCTTCTGTCTTGCTAGTGATTGTGTATGACATAATGCATGGCTACCTAGCTAAAGATCCTGACTGATTTAGCAGGTGAATTGAGTAGTGATGTATAGGATAGATAAAAGAATTAACTCGACTATTAATAAACAGAATGGATTTTGGCTTTGGTTTTGCTCTTCTCTCATTTGGACTTGCAGTGATTGTAATTGTTTCTGGTCAGGTCGTGTTTCTGAAATAACCAGCAGGCTGATGTTGATGGGAAGAGAGGAAGCTGAACCTGGTGTGAGCTTTTATTAGGAAAACCAGGGGTTCCGTGGTTTTTTTTGCTGGTTATTTCAAGTTTGTGACAGTTTTGAGATATATCAAAGAATGATCTACTGTAACAAATGGGGTTTGCTTGAGGGGAGTTTTTTGTTTAGTTGTTGAAGACACTGTTTTCAAACTTTGTGGGTTTAGATGCATGTCAGTGTTAGAGTTAGGCATTTCTCCTAAATTTAATTTTTAACACTGTAAAAAACATTTATGTAGATAAGAAATATTGAGATTTTTAAAACGTATGTAGTTACTCATCTGCATTTATATATGAACAGAGATATTCTGCTTTTTCATCAGTGTTTGTCTGCACGGAGTTCAGATTGATATCTCCTGAGTCAGCCCAAGTAGATCTTTGGGTGCCTATGAGTGGATGGCTTTGCCTTAGTTGTCATTTTTCATAATGGGAACACTTATGAGTATTGATTAAAGTGCTTACTGAAGAGCCCCTGGCGTCACTGGTTTCTGGAAGTCCATGTGTGTTAATTGTGAATGATTGCTCTGATGTTTCTCTGTATCAATCTTATTTTTTTAATGATAGTTGATTTTTTGAATGTCTGATGTGAATTGTGAAGGCCATGCTGTGTACAAAAATAAAGACTTTCAGAACAAAACCAGAACTAAATCTTTTCCTCCAAATTCTTACTACAAGTTAGGTAGCAGTGCATGTATCTCTTTCCAATCCCCCTTTTTTCTCTATCTGTCCCTTGTATATGCTCACATTTCCCTGAGGAGGACATGGCTTTCAGTGAAGCACAGAGAGACCAAGCAACAAGATCTTCTCCTGGTTTTAGTTTAGTGAAAACAAACATTTTTCCTTTAGTGATAACTGTACTTACCAATGCTTTTATGTACTGCATATTTTGAAGTTTTTTGTTAAAATCCTAAACAACAGTATTTGTGGTACTGTGCTTTTACAAATGCAATCATTTTGCTTTAAATGTTATTTATAGAATGCTGCTGATATTTTGAAAGTGCTTTAAAGAATTAAATATCTTTTCAATAGTTGTAGAATTAACGCCCATGTTCAGCTTCTGAACAAAGAAGTCTATCTTAGCAACATGCATAAACATCCAAGTTACTTTGTTACCATAGAGTATGGTATTGTTACTCACCCTTTGTGCACTACAAAGTTTCTTCAGAGATGCTCCTCTCATGGCCCCAAATCTGTAGAAGGTTTAAACTTCCTCTTCTTTGCTCAACTTCACTTAGCTAAAATAGCTCATCTTCATAGGCAGGAAACGATGCCATAATCTCGCTTGTTCTGAGCTCTCGTATTGGTCATACTTAAAAGCTACTATTTCACGTAAGTGTGATATATGTGAGCTGATATTTCTAGTACCTTTCAACAGTTGAACTTTTGTCATATTTCCAGTGTGGTCAAACTGGGCTGTTGTACTGCGTATTTTTTTCCAAACACACTTTTAAATGTTTGTGGAATAATGAAAGCATGTTTTAGGTAAAGATTTCTATGAAAAAGTCTCTGCAAGAATACAGGTCTTGATTATGCAGAAGTTTCTAATAAGCACAATGTAAATGTATTTTCAGTAGAGCATAGTTGTTTGGGTTTTTTTGTGGAAATCCCCGTATTATTTATATTGCATTGGATAGTAGTCAATCTGAAAGTAACAGAAACTCACTTAATTTGAAATGAGAAGTTTGATTCACTTGAATACACAACTTTGTTTATGCCGATACTTAGAATATTTTACTAATACAACAGCGATGTTTCTGTATTTTATTTGCTGTCTAAAATAGTAACATGCCTATTCAAGAACTTTGCAGGAAAATGCTGTATGAAGAGGTTTAAGCCTGTATTAAAATGGATTAAAATTTCTCTTCTGTGTCACTGTAACAGCCATCCTTGGTGGGATGGGTGTGTTCACAAAAGTTAATAGGTAAAGAAGACTAATTTCTTACATTTTTTTCTTCGTCAGCTTGAAAAATGATCCAGCCTTTGAAAGAGCCACTCAGAGAAGGAGATCATTCTGAATTCTCTGTAGAGTGCTTGCTAGCCTCAGGGTTCTGCCAGCAGTGTTTTGGGATGTAGAAGCACAATACAGGGAGTTTGGTACCTCTTGTGCATGCACATACCCTGTCGTCCCCCCCTCTCCAATGTAGCAAAAGGAGGAAGGACAGCAATGTTTTAGTCTTCACCTGACATGCCATCAGGAATTTGCCAAGATGTGCCCTTGGTGCCAGAAGCAGCAAAGTCCTGCAGTTCAGATGTAGCCAGAATCAGGTTTGTTTGTGGGAATGTCTTTCTCCACTTACTGTAAAAGTAATGTAGGTAGGTGATCCTCACTTAGTGCTAAAGATAACTTCTGTGAAAAATCCCCTTTGCTGGAGATGTATAATTTGTCTCAGTTGAATGAGTTTGTGGTAGCGTGTAGGTATTTGCATAGGTCAGTGTGATGGTTAAGATAATCACAGGGAGAGACCTGGATAATTTTCAGTGTGTAGATTAATATTTAAATTAATCTAATATTAAATTAAATATTTAAAACCTTTAAATATTTTTTTTTCCAGTTTAGGTGAACTAATACCAAACTTAATTTTTTGTCATCCTTCCAAACTTAATTTTTTGTGATTGTTCCAAAGGCCTCTTAAATGCAATGAGCTGCAAATCCTACTGAGACCATCCTATAGAAAAATAAATCTGTTTAAAAGTGCTTAATATTTTAGGATTAAGGAGTATGTTAAAAAGACTAACCAGTGTTTAAAACTCCCCAGTGGCTTTATCATTAGCAAAACAACTCCAGAGCATGCTTCAGCAGGATGAAACACTGTTTTCAACTGTTCTGTGAAAGCTCAGTGAAATTCTGTGCCATATGTATTTTTAAAAGGTTTAAACAAAAGCATGTGTGGCTTCTGGAAGAGAATAAGTAGACTTTTGAACTCTCCTAGGAAAGAACACTTTATTTTGGGAAAAATACAGGAGTCTGGAGGTCCCTTCCAGCCTGAACTGCACTGTGAATGTACTAAAACAAGCAAGTGGACAGCCAGTGCCCCCGTTAGCTAAAGAGGGATTACAAAAGTGATTCTGGGTTTGAATGGAAACCAGGCAGATGTTGAGGCTGGGATCAGAAAAGCTGTATGCTGTGAACTGCCTCTTGGCTTGCTGTCTTCTTGGGGGCAGGTTGGAAGTGTGACCCTTTATAGCTGTGTCTCATTTTCTCCAAAGGGAGGCTGATATCTTGACCCTGCAGGGGAGGTCTTGCCTTGTGAGGGCAGCTGGAATCAAGTCCCACAGTTTACACAGCTGGGCAACAGCAGCCCACTGAGTTTGCTGGCAGGTTAGCCATCCATCTGGTTTGTCACAGCATGGACATGTCAATCTATGTTCTGCTTTCACTCAGGCTTTTCACAACCTTCCTTGTGGAAAGGAGGCAGCCAAAGCGCTCTGCTGCTGGTATGCTGACAGGCCTTCCCCCTGGGCATGGAGGGGCAGCTTTGTCTGGCTGCAGTCTGCTGAAGAGAGGTGTTTGCACTACCAGTACGTGTCTGCTTTTCCTTGTCTAGGGGCTCAGGCTGGCTGCAGCTGCAGGGTGAGAAGCATTTGGAGGTGAACACCCAAGTCATCCTGTGGTTTGTGAGAGGCAGTAGGCTGCTCTGCTGTGCTGCATTCCCCTGTCGCTTTGGTTTCTGTTAGGTAGGAAGCACCTGGCTCTATTTTTGTTTTCTTCTGTGCTGTTTTATCAGCTAGAAATGAGTGCCTTGCATTGGTTTCCCTCAGATGGGCAAGTACTTCCTCTGCTCCAGCTTTTACTAAAGTAAATGCTTAGTTCCCTCCAGGGTCTTTTTTGCTGTTCTGAAGTTCGGGGAGTAAACAAGGTAATTTTAGTTGCATTATGTTGTGTTAAATCCGATTTTAAGTAGTTAAAAGCTAAGCCAATATACTTCATGTCTGCGGATAAGGCAGAGTGCACATGTGGTCTGTTACAGTGCCTTCACTAACTGGCAGTAAGTCTTAGAAGAAATGAGCTTGATCACTTGCAAAGTTCAGCATTGAAGGGATCGTCTTCATACTGTTGCTTTTTCAGGATTAATGTGCTGCTGGGTCTTTGGTGGTTTAATCATGGTACGGAAAAGTACGTTTTGCCTGTCCACTTACCGTGTACTGTAAGCTTTGTCCTCCTGATACAGAGAAGTTCGACATGCAGAGGGACAGAAGGATCACCCTCTGCTTCAGTTTGGTAAGGAGAAGGCTTGGGGACATATTCTCCTTTCAAACTTTCCACCTTTTGAATCTATTGAAAAGAAAGAACTGAAGCTTGTACACGGTCCAGTGCACCAGTGGTGCAGGAAAGCAACTCTCCCATGTCGGTTTGTTAACTTGATGGCTTGCTGTTGTGGGTGAGTTCACATGCAGTTTTGGGTTACTGTTCTCAACCTTGAGGAAAATTGCTTCATTTTTTATTCCCATATTGTGTTGTACCATAATGAAGGTTTAAGAATAAACTACCCTTTAAAAGTTGTCATGGCACTGAATGCATAAACTTGCTGCAGTTGTTTGCAGTCTTGCCACGTGCACGTTACTCAGAGGCTGCGTCATGGCATAGCTGTCCCTCCTCTCCCACTCCTCAACCTGCAAGTGAGTATAAATGCTGTCTGCAGCAGAGCTGAAGGAATGGGAAATGGAGCAGCTTAAGAGAACTGCAGCCTACTTAGCTGTACCTGACATGTCCTATTTACTGTCACATTTTGCTTTCCCTTCTCTGTTTTGCTAGCATTTGATATGGTTTGAGGAAGGAGCTCCTGTTTTTTTTCTTTGAAAAAAAACAGTGATGAAGTTGACATTCCATGTTTCTCTTGGGTTGGTTTGGGGGTTTTTTCCCCTCCCTCCTTCTCTTGTACAGCTGGGACACACACTGTGTCACTAAATACCCTAAAAATATACAGTGCATCTGGCCTGTTTTTCATCTGTCCATCGATGTCAACATTTGAAAGAAGCAATACTCAAAAAATTAATTAAAATGAAAGTTGCATCTGTAAGATGTCTGACAGTGGAGTAGTGGACTAGAGACAGTGGTTCATTACACAACATAATCCCAGAATGTCTGTAGTCTAATACTAGCTCATGACAAATACCAACACAGCTCTATGCTTGCTGATGAACCCACATTGTCTTTGGCATATTTCTTGAACTGTTGGGTCTGTGTTCTGCTTTCCACCTGGGTTCTGTTGCATTGGGAAGCAGATTTTTTTTTCATTCAAAAAGTGTAGATTTCTCATGACAAATATTTCGTAGATTTTTAAAACCTACTTGAATACTTTTTTTTTTTTTTTTCAAATGTGCATTGTCAGGAACTGTGCAATGAGTTAGTTGTTCCAGTTTGGAAGTGTCTAGGAGAGCTTTTTCAATGCTCTTTTTTAACTAAGTGTGTGGTATGTGATGTTTTTACTATTAAGCTGCTTCTTAAAAGTCTCAGGTGCATAGGGGTATTGTTCTAAAACTTGATATGCCTCCCAGGAATAAAGTTGTTGTTTCAAGATAAATGTCTTTATTTGGAGCTTAAATGTCTTTATTTGCACATACTCAGATTCCTTTGCTGAAGTAGGGAAAGTTGTTTTGACTCCTGCAGAGTTCAGGAGTTTGGACAAGTTTTTTCAGTTACTAGCCCGAGTATCAGAAGTGAAACAATGAAAAATTGCTACATAGGCTTTAGCATACCAGTGAAGTGTTTAATCAAAAGTACCTGAAGTGAGAGTGAGTTGTGCAAGTATTTAAATTAGAGTAAGTGCTGTTCTTTAAATTCAAGGGTGCCTTGCTGGGTGTTGCATTCCTGTGCATGGTGCCCAGCCCTGGCAGGTGGCTTGCTTTGCTGAAGTGAGAGTCTTCTAATGTTTTTTCTGCCTGTGCCACCTGTCTCTGGCACAGATTAACAAGCAGCAATGTGTTGGGGTTCTGAAGCCTAGTGTGCTGTGGTGCAGTTGAGCCGACATGAGAGGGAGCATTCAAGATGATAAAGGGACTGGCATAATCCAGACTGGGACAAAGCAGCTCAATTCCTGCTGCGTAGCAGTGAAGCTGGTTAGTTAGGATCTCTGCTGGGTTGGGCTGCTTGGTGTACAGGCTCAGCACTGTCTGTGGCAGAAAATGAAAGAGAAGCTGTGTGAGTGTACTCATTACACTGGAACAACAGGACAAGGCCAGCTGGTGCTGTGAGCTGGCTGAGGTGGACAGCAGAGCTGGCTGCAAGCGAGTGGTTTCAGAGAAATCACTGTCTTTTCAGGTACTGAGCTGAGTCCAGTCAGAGGACTCTGTATTTTCCAACCAACTGTTCAACTACAAGAATTATATATATATATATATATATATATATATATATATATATATATATATATATACCATACATATATATGTGTGGTACCCCATGCACGCACACATGCACTTGGAAGGAGCTGAAAATCCTGAGCTTTATCATGACAGGAAGCCAAGCGAGTAAGTCAAGGCATAGGTTTGAAGTTCAATAATTTAAGCAGTTTTCTTTATGTAGACATTGTGTTGGTAAAGATGGCTTTAAGATAGGATGGATCAGGGAACTGAAGTGGGACTTGCATATCCCATATTCTCTGCTACTTTCATCCTTTACCTCCAAATCATACTGCCTGTCAATGCATTTTTATTTTTGGCCTAGAACATCTGGGACATTGCCTTCATTTGCTTGTAGCTGAGCCCTGTGCTGTGTGATGATCTGGACCATCAAATTCATAGCACTAACCCAAACAGCAAAAATGAGAGGGGGAGTGCAAGGCTTGTTTTGAACAAGGGACAATAGGGGAAGAAAGGGTAGTAAAGGTGGCAGGATACTGGACATCTCTGTATTCTTTCTTCTTTCAAAATTGGCAACATATGGGCATAACCATAAGAACTATACCAGCAACCTGTGGCTCACAGTGCTCATTACTGTCTAGATGATATAGTTTATTTCCAAAATTATGGGGCCTAAACTGTCACAGTTGTTGGGTGAGTGATTGGTCTAGTATCTATTAGTAGTGATTGTGGATCTGGCTTCTCTTTACTGCCAGACAGACAGTTCCTGGCCCAGTGCTTATACTGCCTGGTGCTAAGATCTTTGACATTGGAAAATGGGGCTTAGCCTCCAATAAGAAACAAGTTTTGTGAAATGTGTTTTGACTTCTGCAGTGGTGAGGATTAATTACTGGATCAATGCTGCCATCTATGGATTTTAGCTAGCATAGCAGCGGATCTTTCCAACAGCAGAAAACAGGTATAATGGGTTCCTTTTTATACACCTGCACTACTTAACCAGATTTTCAAGAAAATTGATTATAAAGAATGAAAACCACTTTGTCTCCCCCATGGAAGGGACGTACTGCATGGCATGGAAGCTGTGGTTGTTTTTGTAGTCATTGAACTGCAAATTCTGTTGTTGCTCAAATAGTTACATTTCATAGGGAACTGCCTGTTACATTTCTATTTGAACAGTAAGATACAGTTCTGAGAATGAGTTGTAAGCAGAGACTTCCTTACTGTGTATAGCGTGAATTTACCCTGAAAAAATGAAGAATGAGAAGTCACCTAGTGAGGAAAGGACAAGGACTGGAGACAACATTTACCATTCTTTTGGCTTTATTATATTGCACAAGGATGAAAGGTAATCTTAAAAATTAATCAATCCTGTGTTTTTCAAGCCACCCACGTCCTGATTTTGTTGTTTTATTTGTCTTTCTTTATCAAAATAAGGTGCAATAGCAACAAATCTTTTTGCACAGCATTTCATTTTTCAGAAGGAGCATTCTAAAGGTTTTATGATTAAATTATTTCACGAGAATAAACAATGCCTTCTTTCCTGTGTGGAAATAGAGACCTCCTTTTTAGCTTAATAGTTGACTCTTGAAGGTTATTTTCAGTCCATGTGGGCATGATCAAATTTTCTTTCTGTCTTTACTGGCAGCTTGTGTTTTTTTCCCCCTCTTCTCTTCCTCTTTCCGGAGTTAGGAACACCTTGTTTGTTCCTCATGTTCAACTGTAGTAAAGAAAGACAGGGATGTGGAAGTCCCTTTGGAATTTAAAAGGAAATCCTGCATCTAATTGTAGATGTCTGTGCCAAACAATTCTGTACAAATCGTAATTTCAGCTATTGTTTGCAGATTGACTTACTGCAGTGCCCCCTGTTACTTGATCTGAAGGGAAACAAACTTAAAGGAGTCATTGCATCCTAGAAACATCAGTAGTCTCCTATCTGTACTGCTACAAGCATGGATTGCTACAACATTTTTGTTTTAAAGATCTGATATCCTTTCACATAAGGGATATATAAGGGATAAAATATTCTTCTCCATCACAGAATGAACTACTTCCATTCCAATGATGTTCTATGTATCTCTTCCCTCTCCCCATATTTGTAGGACAGCTAATTATTTGATTGTGGTGGAGGAAGAAGGAAGGAAAATGAATGAATAATTCTTCCTAGCAGTTGGAGATATTAATAGTATGAGGAGATACTGTGCCTGTCACATCATTTTGCAAAATGCAGAGTGTATGATTGCTCTTTTAGGACAGAGGAGGAGAATAATAAAGTAACTTCACAAAGGAGGTCTTGCAGTGACTGATGCTTCAAAGAAACCCCTCTTGATTTACCAAAGTAACAGACAGAAGCTGATTTAGTAAGTTCAGTGGTTTTCTGAGGAGGCAGAGTTGTATGACTGAGACTTTAAAAAACAAAGGAGACAGAAGACTGCATACATTAGTAAAAAAACTAACACAGTTGCTTCACTAAAGAAGTAAGAAATTAGAATCTCTCTTTTTAAGAGTTAAATGACTTTGAAGACTTTCTGTATAAATAAGAAGATCTTTTAAAATTTCCTCTTTGCTTTTATTTTGTGCTTACTGAATACTCTCCTTTTGTTTAGTCATCACTTTGCTTCAGATACCTTCGTCTGTAGCTGTGTAAAGAGTTATTTGATGGTCTTAATGGGGAAGTATTTTTTTGCAAAGAAATCACTTCTCTACTATAGCTTTTCTATTTTCTTTCTGTTTTATCATGAACAAGCTAAACAATTTCCTGCCAACAATTTGGGCCTTAGAAAACTTACTCATTGGAAAAGTTGAGCTACAACCATGAGTCAAAAGGAGGTGTGAATGGTGTCTTGACCAAAAATAACCAAAATTGTGGGAAGCATTTTAGTTTTAAAGCATTGTGAAGTAAGCCAAACTATGTGAATAAGATGAATATTAAAACCTCTCTTTATTAATCTTTAGCCTTTGAAGATGTTATGATGTCTCTTACAATATATTCATTATAATATTGTCATCATCATGGCTAGGCTTCGCGAATGAAGATTTGGGAAAGGCTCTATCCACATTTGCTACAAGCACACTGGTGGCTAATAAGGCCAGTGCGAGATAGACATGTCCAATTGCAAAAGGCACAGCAGAAAGACTCCTTAGATGGTGTATTCTGCAGGACACGATTCTTTCTGTGTTGTCTTTTCTCCTCAAGAGTGATCCTGCGTGCGTTCTCAAGGGAAGCAGCAGTGTTATAGATGGTGTGTCTCCAGGCCTCCCGATTGGAGGCCAGAGTAGACCAGTTATATTGATCAATATGGCCAAGGCTGAGATGTTGTTTCAGGGAGTCCTTGTATCTTTTCTTTGGGGCTCCTCTCTTGTGGCAGCTGGTGGCAAGTTCACCATAAAGCATGATCTTAGGGAGGCGGTGGAACTTCATCCTTGAGATGTGTCCTGCCCAGTGCAGCTGTGTTCTCATCAACATAATATTGTACGTTAGAAGAGATTTAACTTTTTTACCAAGAATTCAAAAGTAGTTTAAAAATTACTCAGACAAGAAATAATACAATATTTGATAATAATATTTACTGTGGAAGACCACTAAGGAGCAGCCAGTTACTCGACTGTTCTACAGAATTGCACTCAAAATCTTGAATAGCGGATACGTGAGTCACATTCTGGTTGTTAGCTCCAACTTAGATCATGATAAACAAGACAAAATAACTTACATGCTTTGCCACATAGGTCAGCATTAATTGCCATCCTCTGGCTCCGCTCTACCCAAGCATTACACTAAATAAAGATACTGTTAAGATCATTTAGTGCTTGTATCAGCGGGCAGCAGGGAGTGAAGACCCTCTTCAGCCTGTCACACAAGATGTGCTCTTGGGTTGCTTAGGTATGGATTGGGTGATGTGGACCACATGTATGATCAGGAGGGTGGATAGAAGCAGGGTTTATGTGCTGAAATGTGGAAACTCATAGCTCAGTGGAGGATCACATGTCAGAAGCTGGTAGGAAAGGCTAAAGTTCTCGTTCATCTGTGTTGCCCACCTCTCCTTCCCCACCACAGGCAGTTGTCATGTAGTCAGACTTGTTCATGCAAATGATTCTGGGAGGCTGATGATACCCTGTGTGCCCTCTCCACTTCCTTTACTTCAGAAATAGGAAAGAGGTAAAGTCATTGGAACCATAAGTTCAGGTAAGACCTTCATGCTTTGAAAGTATTTCTCAGATGCAGTACAAATGGCTATGAAACTAATCGTGTTGAAAAGCAAATTGATGAAATAATAACTCTTTTGAATTCAGATGTGTGACATACCAGGGTCTTGGATCATTACTTATGAAGTGTTTTTTTCTCTAAGGCCAGAAGTCTGTAGAATGAAAATGTATTAGATACAGTTAAAAGCCAGTCTCCATTGCAAGCTGGACCACTCCCAGTATAAAGGTCCACTTTTGAGGTTATATGTGTCTGAAAGGCCTATTGAAGTAAGTGCTTATCTTAAATGAAGTTGCCCACTCTTCTTGATTCAGTAGAGTGCCTCACAATGGCAGCTGACCAGAGTAAGCGCCAAGATCTTTAAGAACTGCTAGAGAGTTCTCTTTACATTCATAAAGTTTGTAAAAGGCTCAGCTGTCCCTCACAGAAACATTCCTTCCAGGCTATACCTGTCCAGGCTTTACTCAGACTGGGGTGTATATCCCCATGTCCCTCTGGACTTCAATGACCCCCTTGGAAGCATGTCCATACATGATGCTTTGCCCACTGCTCGCCTTGCACATAGGCATAGTTTGAGTGAGTGTATCAGATATGCAGCAGCTTCAGACTAGGTGGGCTAGGTCATCCTTTTGGCCATCAAGGTTCAGCTTACTCAAAGCTGACAGTACTGTGGTGTATTACACAGATGTGAAGGGTGACACTCTTGCTTTGGTTAGGGATGTCAGTCATTTGGTGGAATGTGCTTTATGTATTTTGAGTGCTTAAGTTGGGTGTGTTATGAGCAGGAACTCTGAGATGGTTTCTCAGAGCTATTTTTAAAAATGTTTTCCTCTGTTCTGGAGCCAGTCAGACATAAGGACACCTTTTCCAGTTTTCTGACAATACAGAGAGATTGGTCAGGATGTAGATGAGTTAGTTGTGATGACAGCATTCCATCTGAGAGGCAGCTTTTGTTCAGGACTGTCTCAGCTAACAAGGCAGTCAGCCCACATCTGCTTTTTTGCGTTTCGTAATTCCTTTCTGGTCTGGGAATAGCTTTTGGACTTGGAAAAGCACATCCACTAAACCCCAGCTGGAAACAGTCAGTCAACAAGAAGCACATAATAATCTCTTGCAGTTCTTCAACAAGCTGATTTTCTCTATGATATGAGACAAAATACCTTTCTCAGTTTTAAACCTTTTGTTCAGGTTTCTTATTTTTACTTGTGTGCCTTGTACACTTTGGAAAATAAAATCAGTTTCATAAAGGGACACTCAATAGTAATCTCTGTATCTCTGTGCTCTTCTGTGGAGAGTTTTTCTGTCACTTGTCACCATGAGTTTTAGCAAGGGCTTAATGAGAGGTAGTTTTGTTTGTTTGTTCTACCTTTGCTTAATGATCCTTTTCCATAATGGGATGTTCATTTGTTGCAGTCTTTCCTCACACTACACCTCTTCAAGCCTGTGGTCACCAGCTCTTTTCACCTTTTGATGAAGATAGTGTTTTGGTAGCTCTGTGCTCTGCCACAAGCATAAAAGAAGATCGAAGCCTGTGTGGCTGAAGCAGTAGAACATCCTGTGCTTTTCCTCTTTTGTTTTTAAGATTCTCCTCACAATTTATCTGGTGGTGTTTCATCTAAACCCTTCTATTTCTACAACTGGGGCATTTCTGTGCCTCCTGGATGTCAAATGCTTTTAAAAATATATTTATAAAGGTCATTCAGAAATGTTTCTGGCTTCTTCAGGGCAATAACTGTCTCTGGACAGACTGCCGTAGTGAACAGCAGACTGTGAGATGGCAAGGAAGCTAGAGGTAAACACCAGGCACGGGCCCCACAGTGGAATTGTTAGCAAATATTTCCACTCCAGAAATAAAAATTGGAGGTGTATTTACACCTTAATGAAAGTTGTGCTTTGGCTACAGGCCTGAAACAGTAGCTGTTTTGCAGTCCAATCTCTCTTACCCTGAGCACTACATTCCTTCTTCAAGTAGCTTTTTTTGGGCTATCGTTGAGAGAGGGAAGTGTTTGCAGTAATCCCAGTGAACGTTCTTGCAAATATTCATACAAAGGAAAAGAAGGACTTCTTGCCCATGAATGGAGATTGAGATGTGTTATCCATATGCATATCTCCATTTTCACATCTACTTCTGAACCCTTGCTTTGTGTCGGAAGTGTGAGATGAGCAAGTGGAAAACGGTGTGTTTCATTCCTTCCACACTATGTTCAACCAACAAGGGGAGCCGACAGTTAGGAATCCACCTTACTGGTATTCTTAAGCTAAAAATCTTTGCCCTTCAGTGCTTACATTATGCACTTCAAGACTCTGAATGATTTATCCCCTCCCCCCCAAAAATGTGGTCAAATATGTGTACCAGTTATTCAATTAAAGTAATTTCTGCTTAATATGGTAGTGATTGTGAAAAGAGGTGAAAGAGTAAGGAGACAGGATCAGAAAATGAGACTTAATGTATTTAAACTCTTGAGGGAAATACGAAGATCTTAATATGTGGGGCAGAAGAGACAGAATAATTGTAGACAAAAAATACTCCTAACAAATGCAAAGTGACACTTGATTAGTGTAAGAGAGCTCTGAACTGAGCAGAACTCTGACTTGCATTCAACTGATGGAAGGAGCTGTGCTAGTTCGAACCATAAACATGTCTTTCCAGCCGTGTTCTCCGCTCCTCTGTTCTCCTCCTCCTCTTGCACAGGAGGCACCACGAAGAAGCAATGTGGCTTTGTTTCACCTGCTGAAGGTGCAGTTTTATAGCAAGGCTGAGCTGGTTGAAGCATAGGCTGCTGCTTATGGAGCAAGCTCTTGGCTCCAGCCTGTCCTCCTTCCTATCTACCATTTGTAACACAAGTCATCTGGCTTCTTACAGGCAGTGGCTGTCAGGAGATTAAAATAATGTTTAAAAATAAGACATTGTATACATTATATTTTTCTCAGGAATCATTTCCCATTGGTTTAAGTTTCTAATTTGCTCACTTCTGGGTGGATGAATACCAGTGCCAGAGCAAGGAAAGTGATGGAAACATGTAGCTGGAAGGCAGAATAAGACATTCTGTTTCTCTGCAGCAAAAGTTTCACTGAAGCTGATTAGTTCAGCCCAGCTCCGGGTACCTGAGGTTAAGGCATGTGTTGCTGTAGAGTCAGTGACCCCTGCCAGAGGAGGGGGACACATGGTTTAGAAGACCATAACCTCTGAACTGGGGTTCTCCACAGTGTATCACACCAAAACCTTTCAGTAATTGTAAGAAGAGACATTATAAGCCAAAAGCTCTGCCCTGTACAAAGTTGTACCATTCAAGATATCGGACTGCAATAACAAATGGATAATCGGGTGTTTCTTAAATGGTGTCAGGATTTGCTGAGGATTTTGAGGTGTGCCAGTGCTCCATTTTCACAATAATTAGGATACTTACCTCTGCTTTTTGGTTAGGATGTGAAGCCTGTCTGCTGTTGCACCTCTCAGGTGGGCATACATGTTGGGTAACAGTATTTAGAGGATGAAAGTAGTGGGAGGTAATTTGAGAAAAAGTCACAAAGTGTTCCCAGTGGTAGAGTGTGTCTGGAAGCAAGATGGTAGGTATCTTTGAAAGGGCTTCCCTGAGACAAGCTGCACCTTTCAAGTTCAGAGTACTGAGTGGCATTGATTAATTGCAAGCTGTCAGCACTTTCACACTTAGGTTTAGTTGCTTTTGTTAAGTGGAAAGTACCTATGGTTTGAGATCTGTGAACTAAGTGTAATTATTCCAATTGGAAATGCGTTTTTATTTATGGTGAGAAAACTGTTCTACCCTGCAGCAGGATTATTCTCTGCAGTCAGTATTCTGTAAGCAGCTTATGGAGGTAAACATTACATGTGTCTTTGCCAACTTGGCTAAATAATGCCAGCTGCCTTAACCCTTTTTAAAGATAAATGAGCTGTAATTGGATTTCTGCACTGGATAATTTTAAACAAGGGCTATTAGAAGCAGTAGCTGTTATGAAGAAACTCCACAATAGGCATATTATTATGAGACATTGCATCTCTCTGAGCGATTTAGTATTTGTCTCTCAAAATCAGGGTAGTGGATGAGAGTGAAACATGCTGTGACAAGACAATTCCCATTTTTCTTGTTTTGTGTGAGGAAAGAGAAACGGTAATGAAGTTTGGGTTGAGTTGGTGGGGGGGGAGGGGTGAAGTGATACCACCGAGAGTTGCACAGTGTACCAACATTGTGAACTTTTAAAAATAAAATTGAAAAAAGAGGAAAGATAAATTGATTACTCTCTTTTATATTTCAAAAAAACTTTAAAAGATAAAAGCAGACATTATTTTTGTTTGCAATAATATACTTCAAAAAACCCAAATAATTTAAAATTTTAGTCAGAAACAGTTTCTCCATGCAGCCAGTTTCTATACGAGTGATGTAGATATTAAGAGTGGAAAACATTAGTTTGCACAGAATTTTAACCACTTTGTTGGTAATCTTTGCCTGTTACAAAATATTAAAAAGTTGAAACTGAAACTAAATGGAGAGAGCAAAATGTGACATTGCCCGCAGTATTTCATTTGCTTGGTGTTGTTACCAAGACCAGCAAGTGTTTTTTGGGAAGCACAGATAAGAGTTCTCAAATAGTAAAATCTAAGTTTTCGAATTAAGGGATATTTTTGTTTCACCAGTTTGTTTTGAACAAATAAAGCACGAATTTATTTAGCTTCTGGGGTATTTTGGGGTTTTTTTTTATGCCACTATTTAAGCTTTTATGTATGAAGCACAGAAATGACTAAAAACTTTAGCCATTTTTTTCTCTGAGTTCCTGTAGTGTTAATTGGTTGTTACATTTCTGTGTGTTTATTACCATCCTAGGCACCCTAAATGGTGGGATTTTTTTCAAATTCTTATTTTAATTCCTTGTTTTCTTACTACCACTGCTTGATTACAGTTTTTCTCAGAGCACTGCTTGATTCTCTCTCACAGATTTTAGGATAGCTCACTGTTAGGTTCTCCATGACTAGTAATTTGCTTGCATTTTAATTCTTTTTTTATTCTCCAAAAAACCTTATAATTAGTTTTTTCATTCTGCTCATAATAAAAATTCATTTGCTTAAGTGTAACTTAGTCACTTTGCTCTTTTTAATTTGAAAGAATGCTTTTTGGAGGAATTTCGACTTACCCTTTATCCTACTCGTATTTGCAGTTAGAAAAGTGATATATAAAATAACAGTATTTTACACCAAGGAGAGAACTGAATCCCAATGGGAAAGACACAAACACTTGAAAGGCAGAAAACTGTTCATTAATAGCCCAGAAAAGCCGATCGCAAGTTACGAAATGTTACATCTCTTGCAATGCTGGGAACCCCAAGATATTACAGGATTGGCTGGACACTTGATCAGGGACAGCACGTGGCACAGATCCCATCCATGGTGAGATTCACCAGCTCTGACATCACTAGTATTCCTGCAGGGTCTTGCTCACAGCACAGATTGATCAGTCACTGACAGAATCCAGCTGGGAGTCAGGACTTAGCTTTTAAGACCCTCTTGAGCAACATATACTTTTATTCTTATTTCATTAATGAAGCTGCAGTTGCATATAATAATTCGTATGAATTATATATTATATTATATACATGTACTTAAGTGTGCATTGACTACATGTTGGGTAATTATGTACTGACTGTGCATATACTGATTAATTATATTGTTGATTAGGTGCACCTCGATTAAGTAGTGGTCACATAGTGCCCATGATGCAGAGGTCTGTGCCTCAACTCGTGCTTATATGGGTCACTAATTCTTCACAGAATAATCATCCACCGCTGGCTGCTACACTGGGTAAATCATCAGTAATGAAGTTACTTCTGCAATTGCAAACATTGTGGTTCAAAGTGCTGCTGATTTTTTATGGACCGAAGAAGTATTGCTGTTCTAAGCAAAGGTCACTTAACTAATGTAAAATTTCCTTTATAGTTCTGAGGTGCTCTGCAATTCTTGGTTTGTCTTGGGGGTACGTCCCCTCACATGTGGCCATTGCTGTCATTGTCCTGTGTATGGAGGAGTCCTGCTGTGAGCAGTTGTGTTATATCATCAGATGAGATGGAATGTAAATCATGGTTCTTATTTGCTTAGACCATATTTTGGGATGCCAACAAAGTTGAATAACACTTCAGAAAGAGAGTAGCAAAAACTTTTTCTGTTAGTGGGTCTGTGGCCAGTGAGGCAAACTTGTTTCCTGTTTTTGTTTGGGACTAGAAAGTGGCACATTGTGACAGAGCATTATAATCAGATTTCTGAGAATTTCAGAATTTAGTCTCCATCTTTATGCCTTCCTAACTGTAGCTATTTTGACAGAGGATGTAAATTAACCAGTAATTTACATTTGTAGTTAAAATATGTTAAAAGAGTTACGTACTCACTCTTTAGTGATCTCTGTTCTAAAAATCTTTTTATGGACATTTTAAAATTACAAGTCTGATCATTAATCACTTAATTTCAGTAGGAATTTGCAAGCTGCAGCACAAGAAGCACTGCAAAGGGATTATGATAGCAGTGGCACTTGTCTGCTTGAATAGAGATGTTGAGCTGTACAGTGAGAGCCTCCAAGCACAGGCAACCACGCTATTAGGAAGGCGGCAGATAGCCAGAGGAATTAATTTTTCCAAGTTCAGCTTCCACGTGTGGTGGAGGAAATGTAAGCAGACCTTTTATGGAGGCAGTAACCAGTTCAGACCCGAGGAGGCATTTCCCTGACCCTTGATTTTCTATCTGCAGTGGTCCTCAGCTTGTTGCTCTCAGCCATGCGCTCTCGGCCTCTGTGCATTTGCCTAACTGTGGGTGACTTCCCTGTACTCCCGGGTATGGCCGAGGGCATGGATGTGGGTGCTACCTGAATGGTGGAAATGGTGCAGGAGAAAGGCAAGGAGGGGCAGAGATGGCCTGACTGTACCCAGGTTGTGTGCTGCTCATTTTGCAATCGTCTGGTGTTTGTAGTCACTAGTTCTGTTGCCAGTGGTGGTATCCGAGTTGTTAGTTTTAGAGCTTCTGCTCTAGCTTGTAGCTTAAAAGGAGTTCAAGTGAAAAGATCCTTCATTTAATGAAATGAATACAATGTAATCTATTATATCAGTAATTTCAAATTATTTGATTATCCTAGTGGCTACCCTGGCACACTTAAAATTGTTGGTTTGCCCCCCTCTAAGTGAATGAAGGAGTAAGGTTCTGATGGGTGTTTGGGCTGTTTTGATCAGCTGGCATTGTGAATACACTGTATTTATTTTTTAAAAGACCGGAAAAATACAAGAATTGTCCCAGAGTTGTCTTTATAGTCTGATAACTTGTCAGGAGTCTTCAGTTGTCCCTTTCTGTCAAAAATGCCTCACACATGTGGCTGGCAGGGGAGCTTCATCTCTTCCTGTCCAACTGGCAACAATGATCTGTTACTTCTGCACAGAATTGCTGTAACTTTCCATGCTTTGGGGTTGTGATATTAAGGTTTCATTAGGTTCTTAGCCCCTTAATATCAGTAGCAGTGATAAAACACTATCTGGCTGCTTTTTAGGCTAGTAAGTTGAGAATAATCAGTTTTCAGCAGCTCTATATTTAAAGTAGGCTTCCTCGGAGTGCCTTCTGTTCACTAACCACAACTTCCCTCGAAAGTTACATGCCACAGGAAGGATAAAACTGCTAAGTCTAGCTTAATAGAGGGAGGAACATAGCTCTCCTTTTGCATGGTATAAGACAATGTATAGTTTTCTGGAGGCGATAGGATAACCACAAATGTTTCTGCCTTCAGAACAGGTGCAAAACTTGTTTTTTTTAGTTTAGCCCTTTGCACAACATCTGTCCCAACTGAGGAAAAGAAAAGAGGAAGAGGAGAAACTCAGATTTTTGCAGTGAGGAAAAATAAATACAGCTCTGTGGAAAGAAATATTTACTATGTCTTGAGCTTGCTTTGTTTTAGGTGGATGCTAATGACAGCATTTTGATAAAGGCTTAAGTAGAGGACAAGACTAGAAGATTTTAAAGTTATATAATTTGCTAGTTTTGCTGTAAGGCCATCGAGTTTCATGTTGTTTTCTTGTCTAACTTAAAGCTTGGACCAACATGCTAGTTGTAGAAGAATGCAGCTTGAAAGGAGCCACTAGAGATTGTGCTGCCCAACCCTGACAGAGACAATTTAATCAGGGCTGTGTCCAGTCAAGTTTTGAGTATCTCTAAGGATAGACATTTCCCAGGCTTTCTGTGCAACCTTTCCCAATGTCTGACTAGCGTCATGATGAAAAAATGCTTTCTAAGGTTTAGTTTTTCCTTGCTGCAACAACCTAGGGTGTTACCATCTATTCTGTACCCCTCCGCATTAGGCAGTTGAAGACAACGATAACATCTCCTCTCAGTCTTCCCTCTCCAGGCTGAACCATCTCCCCTCCCTCAGCCCCTCCTCCTGTATCATATGCTGCAAGCCCCTTCAGTGTTTTTAGTAGCTGTCTGCTGGACTTGTTCCAGTGTATCAGCATCTTTCTTGTACTGGGAAGCCCAAACCCAGTATAGAATTCCAGGTATGATCTCACAAGTACTGAACGGAGGGGAAAGATTGCTTCTCTGGATGTTCTTTTGAACACAGTCTCATATATGTTTGACTGTGAGGTCACACTATTGACTCCTTTTTAACTTGTCCCAGACCTTTTTTACCAATCTGCTTTCCAGCCTGCACTGGGATTATTCTAGCTCGAATGCAGGGTTTTGTATTTGACTTGCTGAACTTCATGACGTTCTTGTGAATCCATTTTTCCAGCCCACTGAGGTCCTGTTCTTCCTTATTTAATGTGTCAGAGCAAGATTATCCAAATTTGGCAGTCATGGGGCAAGATCCTAATTTAGAGAACGTATATGCTACTGAATGTGGTAGGAAAAGTAGATCCATGTGCTGTTGATCTCCCTGTGTGTAGAGACACCCTGTTCTCTTCTGCTACCCAGCTCGAACACAGTTGGATTCCCATACTTTATTTACATTTGCCTTCTTTCCTTCCTTTCTAATTGGAATGAAGTGCTGAACAGTTTTATCTGACTGTTCACAGGAGAAGAGACAAGATGACTCAAAGGAAGGGGATTTGATGCAGGTCTGTAAAATCACGAGTAATGTGGACAGGGTAGATAAGGCATTGCTGTGTTCACTCATTTCTGGTGCAAGGAGCAGGGGACTTCAAATGAAACTAACAGGTGTCACAAGTGAATGAAAATGGCTCCTCCAGACACCGTGGATAGTTATTCTGTGGAGCTTTGTGCTGCAAAATGCTGCAGCCACAGACGTTCAAAAAGGGAGCATACAGGCTGATGGAAGAAAAAGTGATTGACGACTGTCATGTGCAAAGATGAGACATCAACCTCAGGAAGTCAGAAGTTAAACATTGCAGGAAGCCAAGGGAGTATTCTGAGGGGAAAAAAATTTGAGGAAATATGTCAGAGCTTTTACTACACAAACAGTAATTCCTGTTTTATTTCAGAAAAGCGTTGCAGCTTGGCAGAGGGTTTTGTATTTATTTTGTACTATACCCTTAGTCTGCAGGCTGCAGCTTAGGCGAGATTGTATTAGGAAATATTGCACTCGGATGAATGACTTGTTTTTCAAGTGATTCTTGATGTCTGTTGACCTTGTCTGTTTTGAGCCAGCACAGTGAGATACTGCTGAATACAAATCTCAGTTCGTCTTCAGTTACTCCTGTGCTCTGTACCAGAGACATGGAGGTAGAAGAGACAGAGTATGACACTGCTTTTTAGTTCCTTCAAAACTGGTCATATAAGGCAAAGCTTTTCTTCTCTTTCTCTTCAGTTGTACACTATTTACTTTTCTTATGTTACAGGCTGTCTCATCACTTTCTTGAGGTCCGTTCATTCCTTGCTTCCCTAAAAGCTTTTGAGTTTCAGAACTATACTAGTATTAAATGGAACATCTATTTAAAAGAACCCAAAACTTTCCCTCTTTTTTTTTCTTTTTTTTTTTTTTTTACTATTGAGCTTGCTGATTTAAGAGGAGTCATTAACCACCTCCAGGAATTGTGTTATTTGTGTTAGCATGTTTACCACTTCAGACAGTTGCTCTTACTGTCTTTTGCTAGGAGATGACCATGTTGCTGACAGGTTCCTTGTCTACACAGTTTTCAGGGCCACAGGCAAAAGAATCAGGCAACAATGCCTTTGGGAATACCTGTCCTCTTCTGCTGAGTCTGTAAACCATAGGAGATTGCATTCTTTGTCTCCATGCTTTCAGTTAGCCTTCAATATCTTCAAGCCCAAGGCAGCTGAAGTACTTGCAGTATTAGTCCCTAATTTTGTGTTCTCAGTGAAAGAAAAGATGAAGGCACTAAATGTTCTCCTGCTGAAAATGTGTGTTTTGGGATTTTTCATATGATGCACCTTCTCTTGGTCATGTGTTTGACAAAGGTGTCTATCCAACTTTCTTTTAGGGACTTAGACCATTTTGCCATCATCATTCATTTTTATTTCATTGTGCTCTGTCACATTCCCTACCAGACAAGATTTGACAGAGGTGCCAGCAGTGAACACATAGTGTCAGCAGGACTCCATGTAATTGGAGTCCCTAGGTCGACAGTCCGAAGTGTAGAAATAAAAGATACTCTGTCACTTTATCATGAACATGGGCTTCAAGATCCTGACTGGACTTCATTCTCTAGAGACCTAATTTCTCCAAAAAACTTCAATCAGATCCTTACAGTAAGCAAGCCATTTGAACCTACTGCTACTTGTCGCTGCTTTATTTCTGTGTGAGAAGTGTGAGTGAGCCGTAGATCTCTGATCTCTGTGACCATTTGCCAACCTTTCACATGGAAGGGGGCACGGCTTAGAATGTATCAGAAACTTTACCCAAAGCAAAAGCTCATTTTCTCTTGCGAAGCTCATACTGCTTCAGCCACATGTTGTATGGCATGGCACGCTCACGTCTTTTAAGACAACACATCTGTTATATACTCAGTGTTGGAGAAGGAAAGAGATACCAGGTATGGCTTTTCCCCCTTTATTCATGTCAGCATACAGGAGAGTCCTGAGGATGTGTCCCTGTGGGTAACTGCTATCATGAAAATAACTCCAACAAACAGTACTGGGGGAAGAACACTGGCAGGATAAATGGATAAGGACAATGTGAAGGAAACCATTTGTTTGAGAACAGCAGTAAGTTTTCAGTATTACTGTTCTCCCTTGGTCCCATGCAGCAGGTTGTTGCCAACTCTCTGGTGATGTCTGCCAGCCCCACAGCACAGCTGGAAGAAGAAACAGGACACATGCTCTCTAAATGTTTGAGTTCAGCGCAGTGTCCCAGGCCCACTGAAACCCCCAATGCTACTTTTGGCAGATTCAGACAAGCACACAGAAAAAAGTGTCCTCATCAATACGAGTGTGTGTGAGCTGTCAGTGTGTGCTGACGAGTAGTGAGGGGAAGCAGAGTCATTAGCAGAGGCATCAGCTGCCACAGTTGTCTGTCTGTGTCTCTGTGCCTTTAGGACTTTTGTCAGGAAACTGAGTTTATCTTAGCTTTAAAAGGTTTTTATTTTATTGGTTTCTTCTACATTTAAGAACTATTAAAATAAGGAGAAAAAAATAGCTTTTCTCAAACCCATATCTAACTAGACCCAGGCTTCAAGGTTTATTAGAGCAAAAGCAGTATTTTGATGTTGTTTCCTGTTTGAGAATGTTGCTGTAATTTAGAAACAAACTCTAAAATTAAAAATAACAGAATTGCTTATGTGAGAAAATGGAGATAGAGAAGGATTTTCAATACAGATCTTCGCTTTCTTTCCCATTTAGAGTGTAGTTATCTGCAGTATGTGATGTTTTAATACATATTTGTTATATTTTACAGACAAATATAAAGAAAACTTCTTGTCTTTAAGGCTTTATGATCACAGTTAGATGAAATGCATACTAATAAACAAAAAAACCCAGACATTAGTAGAAAAAAATGAGCTTGTACTGGTGTAATGTTAATAATACATATATTTTATTTCTACAGTTTCTAGGTTTTCCTGAGTGGTCTGTCTGTGGTTTTATTAGGTTATCATTTGCTTACTCCAATAGGAACAAATTCTTAAATAATATTTTAAAATAGTTTATTAAAAAAGTTGACAAGAAGAGAACTGCTTATAGCACACAGAATTAAGGAGAACTTCTGTTGAAAATTATTTTTCTTACTCCATTTTCTTGAAGCTGCCTAGTGTCTCTTGCAATTAGAAGCTCAATTTTGGCAGTCTAAGTGGTATGAAATATTGGGGGGATTATGTTTTCTTTGCCATAAGAAAGTAATTGTTCATAAAATGTTTCCTTACTGATGTTCAGATATGACCCTTCCACATTTGCAAGTCAACATGGAAGGTCAACACACGAGGAAGGAAGGAATTGCAAAGACGACAAATGTAACTATGTTTGTTTGACTCAACCTCAATGCCAGACAGATACAGCTGCAATAAATAACATTTATTCTGACATGCGGCATAGCTTTTATTTATAATTGTCAGGCAGTCTTTAATTTTCCTTTTCCACCACAACCCTCCTGGTGCAGTTACCAAGTTGTGTTGGCAGGTGAAGGCATATTAATAAGATAGAACACTAAAGAAAAGATAGAGGGGCCAGAAATAAAGTAGGGAAGGAAACTGCCATGTGACGGAAGGGCACGACAGCAGGAACCCGGGGCTTGCATCCTGCATTCTCAACTGGTATTGAGCTGAGTCCAGCAGGATGTGTTTAAGTCATTTGGTCTCTTTCCTGGCCCAATTTCAGTGTGCCCAAATGGATGCGAGATATGCTCTATGAAGGTATGATGAGAAAACTTGTTCTTTCCCAGCAAATCCTGCTCTTCTCATTTGTTGATCTCTCAGGTAAACAGCACTTAAAGAGAGGTAGCCATCTCACACCATCAGAATTAACTCATTAATTTACTATTTGCTGACCCCAACAGTGAACATTTATTCAGGTCTCCAAAACATTTGTCTTGTGTCTGTGTCTGACTTGAGCAGAAGTTGTGAGAACTCTGTATCACTGTTCTTTTAACTGAAATGGTACAGTTTTCATATTACAGTCTCTTGCTTCAATTTGTGTTTATAAATAATTTATATACAATGGAGTAGAGACTCTTTACAATACATACTAGGAAGAAAAGTTCTCCTTTAGGAAAAGGAGTAAAGACATAATACACCTTGTGAAGATGAGTGATTTAACATACAGGTGATGTTCAGTGTCAAGGAGAACCAAACAGTTCATTAGCTTTCCATGTGTTATATTTGACAATATACGTAAATTGTCCAATAACACATTCGTGTTCTAAATACTATAAAATGCAGTTTCACCTCCAAAGGGCTATAAACTTAAGCATTTGTGATATCAAACGTGCACAGTTGTCCATTTCATCTGAAAATTTGATTTCCCTTGCTTGTGTGACTGGATTAACGAAACCATTGCTATAATTGGAGCTCAGCTAAAGGTCTTGAAATTTTCAGATGTTCTTATTGTAGTTGGTCTGAACTATAAGCTATTTGTGTTTAATTCAAATTGTGAATCAAGTCTTTGCTTAACATCCAGGCATATGTATATGCAGCATGGAATTTGAACATTCACAATGGTGCATATTTCCTGAAAAAAAAGAAAAGATCAGTCAAAAGGATACAGCAAGGAGATTATAATGCTGGTTTTCCTGCTGTCCTGTGACAATTCTTTTTCAGTCCAACATCACTCCTTTATTTCCTGACATCCTGAGAACAGAATTTTACTTAAGCTTCTGTTTGGGGAGCACTAAGAGTTTTTGCTGTGGACCCTGGATTTTTAATCTTTCTCCACTGGGATGTACTGCAGATTTTATTTTTCAGGTAGCTTTCCATTGGAAGATTTAGCAAGTACCGTCATTTGCGTTTCTCCCACATCACGTGAGCTTTCTTCATGATGTGACCTGGCAGCGCTTGAAATTGATACACTCACTTGTCGTCTCAGTATTTTCAGTACAGTTCTCTTGTATCCTTTGCATGCAAAGAAATAGATGAAAGGATCTAGGCAGCAGTTAAAATTCATCAGAAATACAGTATAATGGAGTGACTTCTGGAAAATTTTCTTTTCGGTGCACAAGGGTTCATTCTGAAGTTTCTTAATCATGTGTTGTATAATTGCAACATGATAAGGGGTAAAGCAGATGATGAACACTATAATTACAAATATGATTGTATTGATGGCTTTTTTGTTTATCCCTGATTTTTCAGTAAGTGGATTTTCCTTGGCCGTTTGAAAAAGTTTGCAGCTAATTTGAGAGTAACAAAATAGTATAATCCCCAGGGGAATAAGGTACCCTATTAAACAGGCAGCAAGCAGTATAAATGGTAGATGTTCTATTTTTTCGAAGTTTGGATATTCCATACACGTAGTCCTTTCTTTTTCTTCCTGTGACATGGATTGTATAAGTAATGGGAAAGTTTGACTAAATACAAGAAACCAGATAAAGACACAAATGCCCTTGGCGTATTTAATCCTTCTGATCTTGTATCGGAAGGGATGGACAACAGCAAAAAACCTGTCAATGCTCAAACATGTCATGAAGTTTACACCTGCATAGGTGTTTATGTAGAACAAGAGGGCGGTTATTCGACATAATGCTTCTCCGAATGGCCAGTGGAATCCCAGGGCATAGTAGGCTATCCTTGTTGGCAAGGCGATGCAGAACAGGAGATCGGAGAAGACGAGGTTTGTTGAATACAGAGTAGTGGAGTTGATCTTCTTTCTGTTTTTAAAAATGACAGTGAGGGCAATGGTGTTTCCAAGCACCCCAAGAATTAAGATGGAGCTGTAGAAGACGGACAGCAGTATCCGTGCTGTATCTTTGTGCTCATATAGGTCGCAGGTGGAACTGTTGCTCTCAGAGGTTGTGAAAGTGTCCATTTCTGTGACCCCTGTTGTTGCAGGAAGCTCAGTAGACCTAACATGAAAAAAAACCAAACCAAAACAACAAAAGGGAACATTTTGTAATAAATGTAGATAAACTTCTTCTGCGTAACAATGGCCAACCTCTGTTGCAAAAAACAAGACTGAAAAACTGAAATGAAACTTCATTGCTGTGAAATACTTTTCAAGCCTCCTTCTGAAAACAAACAAAAAGATGCCTGGTTTTGGCTATTCTGTTTTGATCCCAATACCTTCTCTGATGAAAAAAATCAGACAGGAGGCAATGTAAAAAACCAGGGATGTAATGTATTTGGAAAGTGAAGTTTTTAGGTGGTCAAGAGGTGGGAGACTATTTAAAGCAATCTGAGGGGAAAAAGGAGACTGAAGAAACCACATGATAAAGGATCATATGAAGTCCCCAAGGGTCAGACAAACAGACAAAATCTTTTAAATGTGTTTCAGTTAATTTTTAGGGAGTTTTTGTTTCCAACAATTCGCATTGTGATAGTTTAACTTGTTTAGAGAAACACTTTCTTTTAGCATTCTTATCATACTGGCATTAAAATAGAATCGTAGAATCATTTAGGATGGAAAAGACCTTTAAGATTATAGATTCCAACTGTAATAATTCAGCTTGTTTAATAATAGTTTTTAGAATTGACTCTTGGAATATAATTTAAATATTGTTACATATGTAAATTCTTAAGACTACTACTTTAATCACTCTTTAGTGATGCTGCAAAAGAGAGGTAACCCAGCTGAAATATTTTACACGTTGACAATTGAGTAGATTTTAGAAATTGTTTCATCTGTACGGTCAGAGGTAGCATGGGAGAGCTGCAAAGTGACAGTGATTTGTGGGACTTAGTAATATTAAAAAATACTCCAGCAGAATTTCAGAAATGGAAAGAACCTCATCCTGTTGATGTTGATTTCAGTGCAAACATTTCTCTGTTACCTGGCAGTTATATAGTGTAAGCATGAATGTCAGAAAGGATGGGACATCTAATGTTACTCCTTAAGCAGCTGTTCTACAAAAGTGTGCCTCTTAGAGGCACCATTTATGGATTAAATAAGCAGTCAAAACAAGATTGCTTCTGCTTTAACACAGAATACTATCTGGAGATGACAGCTGTTGCAACTGGAATTTTAAGTCTGTCTGGTACCTTTAATTAAAATCTAGGGGATTTCTGAGGATCTGTCTTTCAACACGCAATATCTACAAACTACTGTAGCCTCTTGCACCTTAAAAAAGTCTTGCTGGAAAATACCTCTCAGTTTTAAGGGGTTTAAGCTACACATTTTAGGAGGTATTCCTTATCCTTTTATTGACTTGTCAAAACATTAAAAGATTAGTATCTTCTTTCATGTTTTGAGGAGATTGCCCTACATTAATTGTTCATAATTAATGTACCTGCATCACATACTGTATCATAAATTTGTCTGATCAGACTTCTGGCAGGGTTAGCAGGGGTGCATAAGGTTCTCTGTAAACAGTAAACCTGTGGATAGTGGATGATGTGTATTAAAATATGTGAATGAGTTAAATTACCCATTTAAGGAAGGAGTTTAACATCCAGGTAGTATATTAAGTCTGTGTCTACTGTGTTCCACAGACAGGAGGGAAGACAGGTGAGTGATTACTGACTGATAGATGTATTCTGATTCTTAGATATCCCTGAAGTATGAAGTATGCACTGTCTGTTGAGAGGTGGGAATTCAGGGTTGGATGTCAAATCTGAAGTGGGAGTTTTGTGGTTTGAATAAGGAAATTAAACTGGTAAATAGCAACTCCAGCTGTAGTGAAGGTTTAAGAATGTCTGTAATTTTATGTTGGTTAATTCTGCATTGTTCACAGTATTTTGGTGTTTGATGATTGATTAATGTAGTAGTTATTACCCTCAGGATGGTTCTGGTATGCTTTCCTCCTGTTCATCTTTTCCCTTGTAGAAGTGTGTCAAATGGCTCTTGTTTTACCTAAGTGTAACAGGATGCTCTTGGCCTAAATTGGTGTGGGTTTGTGTAGGCACCTGGATGGATCAGTGAGGTATTTTGTTTTATTTGTAATATTTAAATGCTTCTGATTACTTGTTCACACTCACAGCATCACATCTATCTTCTACTCATCTCTTCCTTGAAATTTAAGTAAAACAATTTCTTCAACATATGTAAGGAAGAATAATCTAAGATTTATGATAAACAGTTTGATTGCAGTAATTAACTACAGCATATTAACTGCATAATTTTATTTTCACTGTAAAGTTGTAATAGTTTTGGTTCATAAATGGTGTTCATAATGGTCACATCCATCCATATGTCTTTCTATAAATATTTGTAAAATTATAGAATATCTATTATACGAAACCATTTAACTGTAGTTTAGGAAAAAATCTGTCATTTCAGTCATATATTTTTTTTTGCATCAAGTAGGATTTTATAAAATGATATCACCTAATTTTGTGCTATGAAGTTAGATCTTTAATGTAATAAATTAGTCTTTAACTTGCTGCTCAAAATAGGATGTTCATTCTCACATATAACTGTGGCTGTATTGAGAAGGAGTCCTAGCTGAGAGAGTGTTTGTGTCTATCCAAGGTGCTAGCATGGATATACATGAGAAGCAGTTCCGTGACAGGACAAACTGGCCACAAGCAGATGAGAAGAAAGATGGAGGACCAAGGCAGCATGCATGTCAGCTAAGCTGTGCTCCTTGACAGGCCCTTCTGCCTGCTATAGGAGTCAGCCCTGGGTGCAGAAAGTGTTCTTTTTGATCCCGTTATCCCCAAAATGTTTTGACTTTTAATGTAGGGAGCATGTTTTGAAATGCTCTAGTTGAGTATTAGTATTTTCTCTACCTGTAGGTATGTATGGGTGTTTTTGAGCAGTCACCATGGTGTCTAGGTACTGAATTATTACCTGAATATATTTCTTTAAAAAAAATGAAAATACAGAGAGATAGTGAATCTGGTTTGTAGTATAAAGTTGCTACCATCTAACACCTTAATGTCCATCACCTGAGTAGTGGTAACTTCTCTGTACTTCTGAACTCTTATTGTTGTTGGATGAACTCCATTCACATCAGCAGGTATTTCACCTTTTCTTGTCAATCTTGAACAGGGCTCCATTTAAAAAAATACTTTCTTCCTAAAAGGTGTCTAGACTATTAAGTAAGATAAGATATTTTTTTTAAAATCCTATTCCTTGTGTCAGGTTGCTCTTTATTTCTTGGTAGCACTCCTTAGTGATCAGCTTATTATGCATACAACATATGACATCCTCCACAGAATGTATCTAAAAAGAGAACATTTTAATACTTCTTGTGCATTTTACATTCTTGTAGAAAAAATGGAGACTGTTGCCTCCTTACTGCTGCAACTGGACTTAATTCTTACTGATTTTAATGAACTGTGTACCTGAGTATGTTATGAGAACATGGCCATTTACTGTCCCAGATCCAAATGCACCATTGAAGCTACCCTCTAGAATCATTACCAAAATTTTTACTCTTCTAGGTTGCTGGATTAAAGCCACCCTCCAGTGGCTTTCTGTGTTTATTAATAATACTACTTTGAAGTATATACTTGGAAAAAACTTAATATTAATTTACCTTACCAAATTAATGATTTTAGAAAACAGTACCACAGGTTTTCTTGACTTAGAGTTGCATGCAAAATTTTAAGGTATAAAGTACTTAAAATTCCTATCTTTATACAGTATTGTAAAGAAGGTTGTTTAGGTTTTTACGTTTTCTGAGTCAGTAGACACTCAGTGACACAGACAACTTTTTTCCTTAATGTGACCTTCTGTATAATCTAGGTTATGTTATTATTTTAGTTATTTGTGTATGGATTACAGTAACTTTTCACTTAAAGCACATTTTCTAAAATGCTGTTTGGTCTTGATTTGGAGAACTTAAAAAAAGTGAATTAGCCATTCGTTACTCTAGTCCTTTGTCAACCTCCCTGTTAAAAAATGTATGTGTCTCTTCCTTAAATTTCTCTAAAATTAATTTGCAATTGCTGTTTTTGTTGAGTCTTTTTACCTTTACACAATCTCATGGTTTGGGCAATTCAAGGTGAACTTCTCAAATATTTCACCACAAGGCAAAATAATCCTGTGATGTCCATTCTAACCCCAGCTTTGTCCCACACAGGACAAGGGATTCCAGATGCCTCTTGGTATTGGTGTACCTGGAAGCATCCTCACCAGTATGTCCCTGCTTTTTCTGCTCAGTTATTTATGTATCCAAGATAGAGTTGTGTAGCATTGCACTGGGAGCTTGTGAAGTTAGTTCTCTGTGATCCAGGAGTCCCTGTGTCCTAGGATATCTCTAGTCTAAGGGCATGGTCATTGCTCTCTGCTTCTACCCAGAAAGAACTTATGCCTGGAAGAGTTTAAAATTAATTTTAATAATATGCCCAGGCTTGCAAACAATGCAGATTGTTCTTTATTCTTGTTTCATTTGCCATTTTCAAGTCTTAGCATTGCGTTTGCTTTCTGACCACCAAATTTCTTTAGCCAATTACCTTATGAGATTTGTTAGCTAGGCAGCTGCTAGTCTATTCTATGTGCTTTCTTGATGTTTCTCAGCAATAGTATCCACCTGCGGAAAAAAATCATGGTACCATGGCAAGCTACTTACCAAATCTAGCATGTCTGAAATCTGTGCAGGTGCCTTTCTAAAGCAATTTTGTAATCTCATCAAAGAAGAAAAAAAGGCTGGTTTAGGAGATTGGTGTTCTGTGAAAACATTTGACTGGCATTAGTCATTTGTTTAATGTTTATACTGTGTTTTACCTTTAATCCCCACAGCAAAAGGTGTTTGATAAACAGAATGGTGGTTCCAGTCTGGAAGTACTACATAATCCAAAACCCTGGATCATAGACATGTTCATGTTTGATGAGCTTTTTATGTAGTATCATAATGTTACATACATTTAACTGTTATGAAGGATAGACTTAAGCTATGAGCCAGCAATTGGATTGCTACAACCTTAGATTACATGGGTTTGAATTGTGTTCAAGCTGTGGTACAAAGCTCTCTCTGTGTGCTAAAAGAAAGATGTTCTCATCTCCTGCTTTTGCTGGAGGAGCACTGTCTGTCTTTTAGCAGAACAGGGAACATGTAGAAGGCTTTTACTGTGCATTGTAGTCTAATGTGTGATTTCTCTGTCTCTTTTCATAGTTTTCATTCATTGGAGATGAATCCCTGGTCCATCTGTCCAGTAGCTAATTTAAGAGGGATACTAATTAAATTCTTGGAAAGGCACGGCAGTTCATTAGGAAGATCTCTCATGGCTCTGTACATAGTATGGTTTAGTCACTATGGGATGGACAATATTTCTTTAACAAACAGTACTGGAGGTATAATGTTGTTTATCTATGCATAAAGAGTATAAATTATTTAAAAGGAATGGTCAGGAAAGAGATTTCTCTTCCCCTTCAATGCCTGGTTTGAAGATTTACTGAGCTTACAGTCCTCTAGAGCTATTAGCTGTATAAGTCTTACAGAGTTTTAAAACAGTCAAAGGTGGCAAATATACAGTCTTGTGGTTATGTAGGTTTAATTTTTTCCTTAATGTCAAAATTAAATGTTTTCTGTTGACCAGTCATGTTTACTGTTTGGATTTCTAATTTACCATACAAGTGATCTTTTATTGTAGAGTGGTTTCAGTGTTTGAGAAAAAGGCTTGATTCAACTAAGTTATGTGTGTTAAAAGGTGTGCATGCTAAGTTGCATAGTAGAATGTTTTGTTAACATAGAAAGAACACCTAAGGTACGTACATCAGGGTGTATGGACTGGCAGCTTGGAACTGCATGTGGTTTAATAAAAACCAAGGCAAGAGACAGCCTTCCTGTTTCTTTCTAACGCTTTAACACTCATATGCTTCTAGTACATTATGTTAATTTACCTTTTTTCAAAAGCTGTTGAGTTTTCAAAAGCTCTAAATGCAAATGAGGCCTAATGACCTGAAGACTGAGTCCTCGACTCACAACCCAAAGATAATTTTGATGAGAGAGTTTCCAGGCTAGTACTTTTATTCTTCTTTGGTTAGACCCAAATTTGTTGGCATAGTAAAGCCAAATTTGTAAGCCACATATCAGAGAATCCCAATTATCTTAACAATGGCTATAAAGAATTATAATATTCTTTAAGTGCTTAATAAAATATGCAGATGCACAACACTGTGGGATCTTTCTGGTCCTGCTTTTGTCTGTTACAATAGATTTTGCAAAGTTGTATGACAGTTACATTTGGTGCTCAAAAATAATAGAAGCTGCAGTAAGTGAGATGGAAATAAAGAAGTTGAGTTGAAATACTGCATAACTAGTTACAGTGGAAGTCATTTGAAGTGTACATCTTGCTCCTGTCTGTTGGATCTCTCTTAGGTGTAATCTGTCCTGTGAGAAGTGTGAGAATTATCTAACATAAATAATCTCTGTCACATGTTAATGTGAAGAGCTGTGCTGATGCTAAAATGATTAACTTCTCTTCAGTTTATACTTACTTAAGCACACTAAATGTAAAAAGGAGAGAGCCTAAAAATATAGCAAATAAACCAAAGTGTGAGCCACTGACAATTATATTCTTGCAAGCAGAAGAAAAAAGGGGTCAAATGAGAATTTGTATTTTAGTACTAGAAAATATGAACACCTTTTATATCTGAGTGATATGCAGCCTGTACAGGTACAGTCTTTAATTCTAGGGATTACAGCTTCAGAACTGTAGCTTAAATTTATTATTCTTTACATGTATACATGCTTTTCAATCTTTTGAACAGAAAGGGGTGAGATTTGAGCTCTTAAAGACTAACTGAGAGGATTCAATTCCCTTGTCTCTTCAGGAGCAGTCATGAAAATGTTAGACAGATGTCTTGTATTCTGTGCCCAAGTGCACATACACTGTCTTATTTTTTAAGATAAATGATAGTTGAGTTATTGGCTGTTGAACAGTGTGTCTTGTTTTGCCAGCATAGTAGAAAAAATTGATCCTCTTTAATTGGGAAGGTGAATAAAAATCTTATCACTTGTAATATTTCTTCAGCTTTGTGGCACGAAAATCACTAATAAGGAGATAGATGTTTGGTGATTGCAATTCAGGTAAAGAAAGCCTTTTTAAAAACTTCGAAAGAAATGCATGCCAGAAGTTAAAAGAGGAATTAGGTCATAAAACTTTGAATTCTTAAAATATGCTGTTGCAATACTTAGACATGAGAAGAGTGACTGAGGAGTTTCTGAGGTGGTAATAAAGGCTGTTTTCTTACAGAAGGAGCGCATGTGATAAGAGCAGGCTGTGCGTTCAGAACTATAGTACTGATTTGTTTTAAGGCTCTCTCTTACTATTAGGAGAGTTCTGTGAGGTTCAGTGAATGACTTAGGAGTTGCAATGCTTTCCTTACTACTTGTACAGTAGTTATTTCTGTATTAGTATAATTTAAATTAGTGTTGCCAAAAAAATTGTCTAAGTTAATGCAGTATCAAATGTTTCCCTGTGATTGTCAGAAGGCTGTATTCTAAGAAAGGACTTGAAATAACTTGTTGATGCTGTGGATCAACAGATATTTTAAATGGAAATTAACTGGCAGCAGATTAATATGGGAACATAAAATATAGAGAAATTCTACCATGAACCTTTCCCATACAAAGATCATTTATCCCTCCTACCAGTATAATGCAAAAATCAAATAATATTTCTGGAATTGTTTGCTGTCGCTCAGTGAAAAAAAAAATAAATTGAAAAAAGTTAATTCTTTTCTGTACTTACATCTCTGTAGCTTCTTGGATCTTCTGAGGAGTTAAGGGCATTAACAGGATGGCTTGACTGCGAAAGTTTACCCTTGCACATTGTTCTCAAGAGTGATTACGTGAGTCTCTCTTGTGGGAGGGGTAGTTTTTTTTCAAGTGCTTAAAAAAAAAAAACCCCTGTTTGTGTACTGGTCTTGATTTGCTGTCGACTTTTTTATGGGATGTGAAAGCATCTATTTTTGATCCTTTTACAATTAGTCTGTTCGAAGAGAGTAATTAGAAACAGCACTTCCGCCTCCCCCCTGAAGTTACGCATTACTGACTTTCATAGAAGGGACTTTACCTAGAGGTTTACTTAAGTTGATTGTTTAATTGCTGACCAACTAAAATACCTGTGATGTGTGAAAAACTTTGTTTATATGCATCTGCATTTAAAAATAAAATAATTTAAACTATAGTTTGATCAGTACATGCTTTAAAACTGCTTCTTTACCGATCAGATATGACGCAGCACAAGGAAACCTCAAAACTGAGACAGACTGAAATGGTGCGTTAAAGCAGACATCTCGAACACCCATGTACATTCCCAGCACTGTTTTGGTATCATAATGATGAGGATTTACAGAAATGCCCTTTGAAAATATATGAGGGAGTTGAAGAACTCTGGTGGTTTGAGAGGTTAATGAGAATATGTGCCTTTGTAAGCTGTTTATTGCATTTTAAGCAGGAATAGTAATAATAATAATAATACACATAAGGTAAATACATGAAAGATAAAAAACTTCTTAAACACAAATCTGATTTCCCTAAAATAATGTTGATAAGAAAGAGTGGCTAGGGAGTAGGAAAGGAATGGGATGTCAAATTGTGAGGTAACCCATTGTTACCTGAAATAACCTTGTTTCTGTGTGAAGAACATTGATCTAAGAATTAATTTGTGTGTTTGTTAAGAGGTTTTTGGAGATCAGACATAGATGGGAAATCCTGTCCTTTGCTGTTAGAGACAGTGGTTGAGAGTTACCTGGGATTTTCCCCTAAAACTGATACTGATCATTCATGACTACAAAGGACTATTTATCTTTAAAATGACCTCATTTTAAAGAACCAACAAGTAGGCATGATGAGGCTATTTTTGGTAGGTCCAACACATGCAGAGAGTGGGTTACCTCTTTGGAAATGTTAGGGCTGTGTTCACAGCACAAGCCTTGGCTGACGTTGTAGTGATAGAGGTGTGCAAAGAGATGATCTCAACTAACGTGTCCATCTCATCAGAAAGCCTGCAGTAAATGCAGATCTAAGGACAAAGTTAAACTTTACTAAATGCACTTTGTCTTATGGGAAATGTTTTTGCTGTAGCAGAACATAGAGCCTTGAGAGCTACTTTTGTGCCTACTTGGAGCATTTGGTTGGCACTATACGCTGATTTTTCTGGTTTTGAACTCCCAGTGCACACATGGCTTGATTCCCCTTAGATGCCAGGGAGCTGAAGGGCTCAGTGTAGGGCTTTCAGCTCCTCAGTCTTTATAGAACATTCATCTTTTAACACCAGATTCAAAAAGTCTGTGGGAGAATTTACCAGTCTTATTATGGATGTTTTCCTTTCTTGTTTTTGAATAATTTTTTGATTATTCAGTTTCGTCACAGAGTAGAATCTCTTTAAATGAAGTAATGAACATTAAGGACTGTTTAAAGGGAAATTGCACAGGGAACTTGCTTCATATGTACGCAAAATAATACCACAGTGTGGTTCCCTGTCCAGCACCAAAAATACGCTATAGAAGTGGGAAATTTCAAGATACACAGTCATGTAGTCTTAGCTCAAGGGCTGACATTAGTACCACAGCTTCTTATTAAAGGAAATGTTTATTTCAAAATAGTGTTACCATTATAAAATAATACCAATGTTTCCTGGTCTGATCTGATAAAATATCGCCTTCCTTTGATCAAGATACAGTAGTAGATTGTACCCTTTGAGTCATACTGGTGTATTAGTAGATTGTACCCTTTGAGTCATACTGGTGTATTAGATACCAATCCAGCCTAGCATGTTAGTTGCTTGAGCTAAATGGTACAGGTTGCTTTCTTCCACTCCTAGCTGTTTGTTTTCTTTTCTTATGCAGCTGCTGTTTCTCCAATATCTGTTTGACTGTCCCATGATTTGAACATTTAAATGAGGATGTGTGGTGTCTTAGGAAGTGTGATATATATTTGGTTTTACCATATATGTGCAAACACTTACTGTTTTGCTTTTGGCATGCAAGGCAAGTACCATGGAACTGAGCAGTTTATGGAATATATTGTTGGATAGTCTTGGCATTAAAAACTAAAGCTTTTTTTAGGATAGATGTCTGAATTCTTTCTTGAGGGGAGTAAAGGGTTGGTTGGTTGCTTGCTTGCTTGGCCTCATATTTTAATGAACTCAAAGTTGCTGTGATTCTCCAGAGAGATTCACGGACAGGAGGATCTTTTCTTTTCCCCTCCAGATGTACAACTTCAAGTTTTTTATTTTTTTTCTCTGCTTTCTTCTTACTTTCATGTGAAATATTGGCAGTTAGATGGGTATTGGGTAACACAGCCTAATGCTTTACTTGTATTGAGAGGCCCTCAGGCAATGGGGTGTCATGCTCATGTGTAGTGAAAGGGTTGGGTTCCTTTGAGTCCTGGACTCCAGCAGGCAGAGGAACCCAACTATAAAAGGTGGTCATGTTCCACAGAGTTACTTAATTTTAAAGAATGTTATTAAGAATATTTAACATGTTCAGAATAAAGGCTGGCACCTTAAGTGTAATATGGCAGCGTCTGGACAGACTGTAGGAACACAGATCACTGAAGTAATTTAGTAACTTGAATCGCAAGTGCACTGTTTACCTGTCCATATTATCTGCAGCTGTTTTTATAAGTGATATTTTTAGTCCCCCAAAAAATATGTGGTCATGATTTTGTCAGTTTAATGCTTTTTTTTTAAGAACTTGAATGAAGAAAAACACAGCACCACAGTTAGTAAGTGTAGTGAGTCATTCGGAATAAAATAGCATGTTATTTCTGCAAATTTAATCCCACAGAACTTCCATTGACAACAGCAAGTACTTTTTGCAGAAGCAGCATTTACCTTTCTGACCCTCTGTTCTTGCATTTTAGAACTATTTTTTTCTCTACTTTGTGTATATATTTACTAATGTTAAATATTTTATTTTAATCTGCATCTACTAGTCATCCTTTTAGACTTTAGGTGTTTCTCTTATGAGAAGTACTTGCCCCTGATTTTTTTTTTCTCTACCAGTAATTTTTACATCTCTGAGTTTATTTTTTTCAAGGATATTGTTTCTACATGTCATGTTTTTTTTCTGTGCAAAAGCAATCTGATCACTTCGTATGATGTAGAATGTTCCCATCTGGTTTGCTGTGTTTCTGTTTCACTGCAAATATTGACATTTACCATGGTCTTCAAAATGAGGATACAATGGTCGTAGAGCCTGCTACCACAGGACACCTTTGTGATGGATGTGGTATCTGTATAGAGTGTTCAAACTCTAGAAATCAGTCTTTCAGATTTTAGAGTTTTCTGTTTGGTTAAAAAATTTTATTTTCAACCTACATGACTGAAATTAACTTCCTAAACATGACGTGGGTATAAACTTAGTTTAGAGTCAGCATGTATTTGTGTCTGTGGCCCTTCTTTGCAGACAGACATCTCAAGTTTCTAGTAGAAGTTCATCATGGCACTGAAAGGGATGTTCCTGATTTTCTCAGAGTATAAAGAACAAAGGACTGGGATGAAGATCTCTGCAAAAGGAGAGGAAGTAGAGGAGAGAGGATTGAAAGAGATTAGGGGAAAAGGAAAGAGAAAAAGAGAGAAGTGAAGGAAAAGAGAGAACTGAAGTAGTCCTTCAGGGTATTCCACTTGTAGATGTTGAATCTGATATATGCTACCAAATAACTAATTAACAGAACTAAAGGAGTTAAGAACCAGTCCTTTTAGTTACAGTACATGGATGGATGTTTGTACCTGTCTAGTGAAATACAGGAACAGAAGTTCCTCCAGTGATTATGAGCTTCAGGAACAAGGCTGGATTATTCACAGAATAATAGAGTAGCTTAGGTTTTACAGGACCTCTGGCAGTCATCTGGTTCAACTCTGGGTTCAAAACATGTCCAACAAGAACAGGTTATTTTGGGCTGTCTGTTCAGGCTGTATCTCTGAGGATGGAGATTCTAGCTCCAGGCAGCCTGGTACAGTACCAGACTGTCACTGTCCCCATGTGGACTTGCTCCAGTATATTAATATCTTTCTTGAAGCATGGAGCCCAAAAGTGGACACAGTGATTCGGGTTCAGGCTCAGAGGTGCTGAGCAATCACTTCTCTTGGCCTGATGATAACACACGGTGCTGCCCTGTATGTGGTTGTCCTTTCCTGCAAGGGTAAGCTGCTGATTAACATTCAAAGGATTCTCCAACTCCTTGTCTGCAAATCTGTTTTCTAACCAGTCTATGCCGTTACATGAGGTTGTTCCAGCCCAGGTGGAACACTCTGCAGTTGCTTCTGTTGAACTCCCTAAGGTTCCTGTCATCCCATTTCTCCAGCTCACCAAAGAATATCTGAATGCTGTCCTGCTCACCAAAGTATTGACTGCTCCCTCCAATTTGCTGACATTCACTAGCTTGCTGAGAGTGCCCTCTGTCACATCATCCATGTTGTTTAATAAAGACTATGGATTGTGTTCATCCCAGTATGGACCCCTGATGGAAGCTCCTAGTAACTGGCTCCCACTTCAAGTTTGTGCTGCTGGTCAGAACCCTTTGAGTCCAGCAGTGCAGACAGATTCCCTTGAATCTGCTTATACACTGCATATCTCCCCAGTTTTATTTCAAGGGCACAAGAGGAGACCAAGTCAAAGGCCACCCTAAAGTCAGAGTGTGCATTTACCATCTTCCCCTTCCTTGTCCACAGCACCAGAGTCACCTGTGGTAAATCCATATGGGATATTAGCAGCCTCCTCGTTCATCATGTGGCTGGCAACAGCTTCTAGGAGATTTGCTCTGTAACTTTTCTAGGGACAGAGGTAAGACTTGTAGCTACCTAAATCCTCTTCTTGCCCTCCTTGAAGATGGGTGTGGCATATCCTTTTTTCCAGCCATCAGGAACCTGCCCTGATCACCATGATATTTCAGTGACATAGCATTGGCCACCTCCCTCAGAACCCTGAGGTACGTCTTATCTGGACGTTTTGCCTCCTATATGACCAGCTGGGCTCAAGAGCCTCCAAAATGTTTTCCTTTATAGCGGCTGTTGCTCCAGTCCCATAGGAGGCTCAGGGAACTGCAAGGCTTGAAGCCAAAACTAACCAGTGAAACCTGATGCAAAAAAGACATGGAGTGCATTGGCTTTTTTCATGTCCTGTGTCAATGGGTCCTTTTTTTCACCAGACAGTGAACCCATGTTTTCTGTAACCATCCTTTTGTTGTCCCCTTACTTTGTCAGCCATATTCCAGTATTTGTATGTGGATAGCATCTCTGACAGACCCGTTGTGGATAAACAGCATCCCCATATAGATATTGTAAAACAAGGCATACATAATACATTGAAAATTCTGAAGGCAGGAGAAAATATTAATGGAAATTTTCAAAGTACAGAATTATATAAAAAAGTTGAGGGCAAAAGTTTAAAATTAATTGGAATAAATTTTCACACAGTGGATTCATCTGTACAAATGAGTTTCACACAGTATTTTAAAGGGCACTAGTTTTGACATTTTTAAAAAAGATACCTGAATGGATATTTGTGTAACAAATATTTATATTAGATGTAAAGTCTGTCTAAAAAACAAACACATATGTCTTTAGGGGCATACCTTTGTGGTGCCTACAAACTTAGTATTTTAGGAGGAAAGGTCCATCACTAGGTTTCCTCTAGATTCTTGGGTACTGAGCAGTATCAGACACTGGACTTTGAATTACACGGATCACTACCCTGGACTGGGGTGTTGCTTATTGTGGACTGTGTTGGCATTAATGGTGAATATTAACATTTAAGGAACCTGTCAACATGCTCTAATCTCTTTTTAAAATGAACTCACAGGCTCGGGAAATTCCTGTTTGTACTTTCCCATCTTATGATTGAGTGCACTCTTGCATGTGAAGTCTCTGTATCTGAGTCACTGTTTATCACAGGAGCAATTAAACCTGAAAAGTGCGCCACAGTTTTGGTGTTCTCTCAAGTCATTTGGTCAGAGTAGAAAGAAATAATTTAAAATTACTTTTGTAAGAGGAGAAAAAAATATTTTTTCTTCATTTTTCTTTTATCGTCACTTGTAAAACCTGATTTATTCAGTTAATGTTGTCTGCAATGGAATAACTTCTGATGAAGAATTATTTTTGCATGTGGCTCTCTCATAGCCTTTCAGCTCCTACATTTATTTCAAGAATGTGTTGTATGGGTTTGTAGAGGTGTGTTTTGTTTATATAAGAAGGATTATGTGCAAAATTGAACATTTTTCAGTAGTTCCTGAGTTAGCTTTCTGTGTACGTTCAAGCGCATCTGACTGAGTGTCAAATGGATGGTACTAAAAATGCACGTATAATTGAACTGTATTTAAGTCTTCAGAAGCTTTTCAGTAAGCCGAACTTCAAATATAACAAACAAAATTACAGCGAAATTATTTTAAGCCACAGCCCATTAAAGAAGTAAAAATAATATTTGAGGGAGGGGTTTTTTTTCCTTATCTGTAGGTGTTGCATTTGACAGTTATTCGGGAAATGTAAGTTTTAATATTCAATCTGTCATTTCACATATATTCCTCCTATCAGTATTTCCTCTGGAAGGGAAATGTATTTTTGAGTGAACACTTCTAATTATTTAGGTCCTGGTTTGTGCCGTTTGCAGAATTCCCACTGGGTACAAAAAGATCCCTTTCATGTAAAGACCCACAGAAACTGCAATTCCTGAAAGTTTTGATAAGCACTGAAAAATTACCCCATAAAGCATCCCACACCTGTGAGACACAGGACAGCACAGAGCTATGGCTGAGAATTCAGCTGGGGCAGATGTGCACTTTGCTGATGGCCTCCCCTACCTGCTGCCTGCATCTGGCTGCCTGAAGATCCCACCATCACAGCTCCGCCAGTGGAGCAAGTTGTGTCTGCCTTAAGTGAGCTTTGTACCTTCCCCTTCTCCATCCCAGGAAGTCTTTTTCTCTTAGAATCTCCCATATTCATGCCTTTGGGTGTTTTATGGTGAGGAACATGGGTTTTGTATCTGGGTGTCTGAATGAAGTGCACTAGTTAGTATTCACAGGATCAGTCTAGGCATCTGGTCATTGCAAAAAGTGCTTGAAGTCTGAAAGTATATGAAACTCCTTCCAATGATGGTTTAGAAACTTAATAAACCTCTTTGTGTTGTGATTAAGATGAGGACCCTAAAGGAAGTTTTATTTGTTGGGCCATGTAAGTCACTGGCAAAGGGAAGTTGAATCAATCTGTCGATATTCCCATCTGGGACACTACAGTCTATTGGCAATCCTGTAACACCTTAAGCCTGGGTAAATAACAGGATCTTAGGTTAATAGGTGAAGTGGTTTCCTTAACCTTTTGGGAAAGGTATAGTCCTTACCATTTGCCCATTTGAATCACAGAGATTTTATTCTGATGCAGGTTACCGCTGTTCTTATTGTGTGCTGTGTTTTATAGCAACAGTCTGCTGTTAGACTAAATATGTTGCCTTCTCTTCTGCCTCCAATCCTAAACATTTTGAAATAAAATACTTGTGTTCTTATTTGCTAATGCATTCCTTGAATGCCACAAGGTATCTAATTGCTGATTCCCAAGGAAGACCTTTGTTTGCAAGGTGGTGTTACATTTTGATTGTTGTGTACTTAAGAATTAACTGCTTTTGATTGTTTGACACTACTGTTGCTGGTATCATTCTTAAAACTATCTGTATCTTTCTTTTTGCAGCTTGAGTCCTGTGTTTGCACTGTTTGTTCCATTTTATTCCTCCATTCCAAGAGTACAGGTGACACAAGTATTAGGCCACTTTTCTATCACAAACAAGTCTCTGGTCTACATACTCGGTTTACAGGTATGGTGTGTACTTGCTTGTTCATCTTTTAATGAATTACTTTTGTAGTAGTTAGTATTTCTGTATGTTTGTCTATGAATTTTGATGCTTCGGCATGTATGATTTGACATATATTTAGTTACTAACTATCCCATCATCTAAAATACAGAAAAGCATGTTACTGGTGTCCTGAGGTGGTGGGCAAGTGATCTGTCCTTACATTGTCTTACATGGGAAAATACAATAGGCAATTCTTCAATTTTTTTTTTTTTTTGGTCAGCAAAATGAACTAGGAGAAAAGAGATTAAAACAGAACCTGATGTAAGGCATATGTATCTTTCACCTTTTTTGTTTGCTTGTGTTCTTGATTTTGATTGTTTTTCCCTTGTTTATTAGAGCTCAAACAAAGCTGTAGAACACAATATTTTTCTATGGTGAGACTATTAGTAAATAATCAAGGATTTGGCTGAATTTCACTTTATTTGCATATCATGCATTACCATGGGGCAGGTAATTTAAAGTAGTGTACCATAGAGCACAGCAATATCATATAGTACTCTGTGAAATATGAGTGGAAAAATATAGATACTTAGTATAGAAAGGCAGTAGTTGTTCAAAAACCAATAAAAAAATCCCCAGCAGCCTAGAAATGAATGTACACTTGTGGCACAACCTGAATTATGAAACAGGAGATGTGCAAACTTATGAGAAATTAGACTCGTTTTTATGTATTCTGGGGACTCAAAAGTAGCTCTGGCACTATGAATGGAAAGCACCATAGTTATGTGAAGTATGATAGAGAGTATTTTAGAATGAATGGTCAGCTTCAGAATACTGACTTGTGTTCCATATGAATGTTTCATTCATCCTCTTTGCTGCTGTTACTAATCCCTGTATCTTTGCGGGATCTTTCCCTGCTGCTCACAGAACAGTCGCTGCCATCACAGGGAGGCTGAAGGAAGTCTCATTTGCCTTCTCCTCATTTGTAAACTCTGCCCTTATCTCTCTTTCTGTAGTCAGAAGTCTAGAGGGAAGGTATTCTCTTGATTCAGTCAGCATCATGCAGAACTATTTTAGTAACCAGTATCAGTCTAATTCTCAGCCCATTTTTCCAGTTGATAGTAGAAATAATACGCTGCCCTGTTGGCTTATCAGGATTTTTTTTTAAAATTCACTCCAGTTTATTTCTGTGATTTCATGTCAGCAAGTATGTGACTGGGTGAGAACTTTATTTTTTTTATTTTGATGCTCATGCTTAGTCTCTCTGTGTCTGCATGTCTGAGAGCTTCACTCGCAGTGCCTGCCCTGCTTGGAACTCTTCTCCTGTTGCTGCTGAGTCATTTCCGTTGCTTCAGTCTGTCTTTTAGACTTGTTTTTCTGTGCAGCCTATAACTGACATCCTGTTATACTTAGTAAGCTATATGAAAATAAAATGTATTGTCCTGTAGAAGGAGAACAATTGTTGGATCCTGTGTTTTTTCCCCTTTGCTACGTTTGGAATACATCTTTTTTTAATGTTAAACTGAATTTTAACAGAGGTAAATGTCTGACGTCTCCCATTACCATGATGAGTGCATAGCCTATATACAATATTGCAACTTAGTAGTTCTGATAGCAACAGCTTTGTAGAATAAAAATTTTAATCCCAACTCTTGTCTTCTAGCTCTTAACCTCTGGTTCCTACATCTGGATTTTAGCCTTAAGTGGATTGGTAAGTCTTACTGTTTTAAAAATCATGTCTTGCTTAAAACTGTCTGTTATGTATGGAGTCAGCACAGTATATTAGGACTCAAAAAGAACAGAAACTACTAAGTAACATTTTGTATTGGTAAGTAGAAAGTTTTCATCTTTAACTTTCAAAGGTGCAGAGCACTGACTAGCTGGTGATAAACTGCTCTCTGACTGTCTCAAATTAATTTAACTGCCCTGGATATAGCTTTAGACCCACAACTATAAATGAGACTATTGAGGAAATGGTAAAAATTTTTTTTTTAATTTATTTATTTTTTTTTTTAGTTTTCAGCAAGCCTTATTCCAAAAAACAGCTTTAAATAACTTTACTGTGAGGATTTTTCATGCTTTGCTGTTCTCCTAGGATATCTGTAGTACAGCTGTTTCTCACTATGACAACAGCAGTAAGGGTGCAAAATCACTTTCTTCACACCAGTCAAGGAGGTGTGATCTGTGTTTTTCCTTTCTGATTCTGTTCTTAGTACTAAGGCACTTAGTGCTAAAACAGATTGTACTAAATTTTCCAGATTGTTAGATACTGATAAACTTGTTTTAAAATTACACAAACTTAGAAATTAGGAGCTCAGACTCTGATTTCTTGACCCAAAAGACTATAACCTTTTCAAACAGTGAGAGTTAGTAACTTCAAAAGAAGCTCATTATTAAGTTGATGGGGAATCTTAAGAACTCAAGTTGGGCCTTGCTGTTTAGAACCTACTAATTTGAATTTGCAGTGAGCTCAGAGTGAAATGCCTGTGGACACTTTGGACACTTCACATATTGTTGCTGCAACTCAGTAGTTTGATCCCTTACCATTTGCACTGACTGTTGCAAAATATGCTGTGAGTTTGCAGGATAACTAACAAGAGTGACAGAGCAGTAAACAGTGAAGTCTGTTCAGTTATTTGATCTGACAATAAATATTGATGAAAGCAGTGCAAGTAACAAACCAGAAATCTCTCCTGGAAATCAGCCCAAGCCTCTGTGCCCACCTAAGGATCTGTGACTTCCTCTAAACACACTACCCTTCCTGTTACTCTTCTGGCTCTTTTAATAGCCCTTCCTTTTGAACAGGTGTTCATTAGAGAGGGAAGGAAAGGAAAGAAATGGAAAGGCATTTTAATTCCCTGTTTCCTGGTAACAGAAGCTGTATGTATATTGGTTATACAGACTTATAAAGAACAGCTCAAATATTTTTTTCATAATAGATTATGCAGTTCTTGTTTTAATTCCCTTTTAATATAAAGTTTTGTTCAGCCGTATAATGCAACTTTCTTAGTATTCTTTTTTATTAATTAGTTTTTTTTTTTTTAATTGCAGGTTGACAGTATGTTTACTTAGGTAAAAATCCATAGGATTAAATTACTTTCTCTATGTCAAAGGAAGGCTAAAAATATAATTTGAAGTTTTCATATTGCTTCAGTCAGCATGAATTAAGTCATCATCAATGATGATGTGTTTTCAGTCTCGATTTTTTCCACAGCATGTGGAGAATTGGACTCTATCACTTTGTAATAAGTGCTACAATTTGGAAAGAAGTTCATGTCCTGAATTTTAGCCATTTTTTTGCACAACATATATACCACACGCCTGTGAATTAAAAGTCTTTTTCTCCTCTGTTAGAAATTAAAATTTGGCATCTTTTGAGAAAATTTGATAAATAAATAAACTTCACAGTATAATAAGTAGTCTGAAGAAGGGTATGAAACACTGTGAAGGTGGCTTTTAGCACTACAAGTGTAGTTACTTGATAGTATACATATATGTACAATTACAGAAATAAATAGATTGTCAAATCAATGTTAAGTCATTCCAACAACCTGTATTTTATAATTCTTATTACTCTTGACATTTTTCTAAATTACTGTATCTTTGTGGATTCAAATTTTCATGTATTTGTACAAAAAGGCTGAGTAAGTGTACGGACACCAAGTCAGATAGGTGAGATGTTTAGTCACTAGTTCATTGCCTGTTAGACACTTCACTGTATTTTTAGTGCTAAAGATCACTTACACACTCTTATGAGTGTATTATGATGCTATCTTGTAATTTAGCTTTTGTTGCACTTCTGCTTATGTGGAAAATTAAAATGGACAGTGCCAACACAATTTCTGAATTGTTGTCAGTTTCCACTTTCTCTTCACTGTGTGGTTTAGGTTTACTTAAATTCTCACAACTTATATTTAACACATAATGAACACTCTTAGACTACATGGGATCTGACTTACCAGGTGTGAGATGTGGCACTGGAGACTCTTTCTTTGTTCATCCATACTACTGCTGTTAAGACTTTCCTGTGAATTCCAGGCAGGGTATAGAGCAATTGGGAATTGTACTGCCTTAAGTTCTTGTCTTCAGTGGCTTTAAGTGATGCCATCATTACAGAAATGTGTTTGCATGTGTGTATGAGTCTATGTCTGCAGGTAGGCATTGATGTAATATGCCTGGTGATAGGGAATTTTAGACAATTTGTAGTTCGACTACAAATTTGTAGTGGATTGTTCTCAGTTGTGGAGATTGCGGCCCATATTGTGTTACTGCAATACAAAAGGTCTACTTTGTCTGTCTTTGTGATGAGGTATATCTTCCTAGATCTCTAGTTTTGAATCAACATAGGAATCCATTCTTAAAGGCAGCTTCTTTACTCTCCATGTGAAACTGGACTACCTCTCAGTTGTTTTTTTGTATGTCACTCACTAGTATGTTGTGTAAAACATGCTGTTTAAATACAGGATGCTAATTTGTAAGAAAGAGAGTTTAAGAAACAGACGTATCATAAATCTGATGTAATCAGTAATCTATAATGTTCTTATAGTTTATGAGACTAATTTAATTTCTTGTGATTTGTTTTGCCAGAAATGTACCATACTTGGTACACACAGTCCAGATTTGTTTCTTCCAGTAGGATTTTTTTATGCCATAAAATTAGGAAACTTCGTATTAGGGATGCAAGAAATCCTTTCAACAGTTGTTTACAGAAGTGCTTCCATGGAATGCATATCACTCAGTTTAGTGGAGGCCCAAACCAGCTGTGCTGCTATTTTTTTTTTCTTTAAAAGATTCAAAACACCTTAGAAAATAATATCTGTGTCTCATTGGATATATACATTTTCTTTCCCTTTCTTTTTTAACCCTTTAAAATCTTTTGGGTTCCCAGTTTACATCTGTCCTTGCTATACTTTTGTAGGATTGAAATTTAAGAGGTATGTCAAGGCTCACTGAGTCATAGCTGGAGCACGTCTACTTCAAGAAGTAAGCTCAGGTTAGTGGCCAGCAGAAGACATATGTCCTGCTGGGAAATGCAGTTCTCTCCACTTATTACAATAATGTTGTTATCAGACAGATCACATGCCACAGATCTTGCTAACCATGTAGCTCGGGCTATATTTCATAAGGAAGAGATATATTTCAGGCCCTTTCTGTGACTTTAGTCTTGTAGCCTCTTTCTTCTTGTCTAGTGTCAGTTTTTTATTTGTTTGCAAGATGACCTGCATTGCCTAAAGCTCAAAATTTGAAACACACCAAATCTCCTGTGAGCTGCCTTGAATTTGTGTAGAGTTCAGTTCAAACCTTAGGAAACTGAAATTGAAAAGTTTCTAAAACCCTGTTGACCTTGGCGATTTCCCTAAGCCAAATGCAACACTCTTCTGCGTTGTTTCTATGCTACACTGTGATTTACTTTTCTCAGGTGGTATGAAAAGTTGTGCTTTATGTGTTTAGATATTGAAAAATATAGAGAATCTGCAATTTAGAGCATGTACTTTAATGGCTTAAGGTTAAGATAGAAAGTTCAGTGTTGAGTGCATGGTTTTAATTTCAGTTCCAGTTTTTTAGCGTATTAGTTATTATTCATAATTTTGAAGTTGCTAACTTAGTTTTACATAAACTACAGATATCTGCTGTTAAACATTCACAAGTGTGCTTTGGATTGTACTTTTGAGTTCTGTTTGTTAAGAACTGTCTCCATCCAGATCTTTATCCAGCTGAGGTATTTTTGTATAGTGAATTCCTATTCTTTAGGATGGGCATTTGTAGGATAAAATGTGATTCAGCTGGGGAGCAAAATAATTAAACCAGACTTTAATTTTTTTTTAGTTCTTGTCTTAAAAATAACATTTTGTAGCTAATACTGGATCAGACCTAAGAATCATTGATTTTCTCGTTGTTGTTTTTCCTCTTCCACATCTTTCTTAAGTGATTTTGAACAATTCATACTGAATTCTTTGTTGTTTTAAAGATGTTTTGGCGGGAATGCAGAAACATTTGCATTACCCCACATATATTTACAGTATTTGCACGTAAAATATCATCCCTTTTACATACTTAAACTTAGTATTAAATATGTACTTTCTCAAAGAGAATCTTTGGTCAGACTGTTAATGTATGCAGTTACTTCCACATTCACATCCTGCCATGCATCCTCCTTCATCCTTCAGTTAGTCTGGACATCCTTCAGTCATTCGCATTTAGTCTTATGTAGGTCTTTAGTCTTCCTTGAACTCTTCGTAACTGTGTGATTATAAGTGGTGATTCAGGTTAATGTTAGTTAAATGTTACATCTGGTTAATTTCGGAATATTTGATGTTGGTGTTACAGTATTTATACCAGAAGTATTGCTATTATCAGTGAGACTACTCATTTATTAAAAAGTTTGCCTGTACTTAAGTACTTTCCTAAATAAAAACATTATTTTGTGTGTAACTGATGTGATTCCCCTTTGCTGATAGAACTACCCACCAAAGACCAAGTACTCAGACAGTTCATAGAATCACTGAGGGTAACATCTGGTCCAACCTCTCTGCTCAGGCAGGGTCACCCTGAGTGGCTTATCCTAGGACCACGTTCAGATGACTTTTGAGTAACTCCAAGGATGGCGACTACCACCTCCCTGGGCAACTTGTACTAGTTTTCGATCATCCTCTCAGTGCAAAAGTGTTTCCCAATGTTCAGAGGGAACCTCCCACGTTTCAGTTTGTGCCATCGCCTGCGATCCCGTCACTGGGCACCACTGAGCAGAGCCTGGATCCATCCTCTTCATTGTTTCCTTACAGGCATTTATATACTTTGATAAAATCCGCCTTAGCCTTCTCCTCTCCAGACCAACCAGTCCCCCTTCTCTCAGCCTGTCCTCACGTAAAAGATGCTCCAGTCTCTTGATCATCTTTGTGGCCCTGCACTGGATTTGCTGCAGCAAGTCCATGTCTCTTACGCTAGGGAGCGCAGAACTGAACACAGTGCTCCAGCTGCAACATCAGCAATGCATAACTTGTGAAGTACATAACCTGAAATGAGAAATGGAGAAACAATGGAATAGCAAAGATTAGAAAATGAAAAAGAAACATTGTCTGTCTGCCTACTAATTTCAGGACAGGTGCAGATATCCATATGTACACTAGCAGATATGCTGAATCCTACCCAAAACTAAGGGGATATATCTGCAGGTGGACAGTGCTCAGTATTCAACTGAGTGACTGTGGGTGACTTAGTTTGAGATAAGTGTCTCTATGTTCTACTGACTGTATTGATTTAATCTTCTTTGCGGTGTGTGTTTAGACACCTTGCTCATGTCAAATTGGCCATATATAAACACATGACAGCTGATTAAGCTGCTAGTGCTTATTCCTGTGTCAGCTAAAGCATCTGAGAAAAAAATGTAGTTGACTTACCAAGTATACAGGGGATGTTAGAATGAAAGTGAGGTTGTAACGGGAGGAGGGAGATGCAGATATTTCCAATTCTGAAAGAACGAGAAAATAGCAAGAAAAGATAGGAGAAGGTAATAATATGTCATAAGATACTTTCTCTTTTATATCCACGACTTCTAAGATCCTGTAGAAAAATGGATATTAGTTAGTAGTTTGTATTTCACTTCTAATCTTCTCAGATCTGAGGAAGAGTTTCTTTGTCCAAAATCTGGTCTGCTTGATCAACTGTACCAACCAGTTCATTAATAGTCAGATTGCTTGTATCAAGATTTACTTTTTTTTGGCAGCAGTGTTACCAGAGAGGGAATCTGTGACAGTAATTCAGCTGTGTGTACTTTGGAGACATCTGCCTTAGGATAAGTCACATATTAAGAGTGCCCATTTCTCTCTGTTGACTGTGAAACCAACTTAAAATAACCAGCTCATAAGTAGGCTTTTAAATTACAAATGTCTACATTGGGGCAGATTAATCAAATCATGATCTTTTATGTAAAGAGATTTATTTAACAATATGATGATGATAACCTGCAGAATGCTAGCAGAGACCCAAGGGAACCTATCCTTAGGTCACAAGTGCAAGTTAAGAATAGCTGTATGTGCTGAAATGGCAGTACAGTCATACTTGCGTATACACAGTGTTTGAGTGCTGATTGTGATTGCACCTGACCAAGAAAGGGAGCATTGATGAACTCTGAAGAAAAAAGTTTCAAGGTACCTGGGAAATTCATGAGCCCAGTCAACTGGGAATGAAAATGAAGACAATTACTTTAGAACCATTATAATCTTAGTTTTCTCTCAAGCTAATTATTGCAAAAGGCTGTTTATAGTATTTGTAACTATTTCTGCAAAGGAAACCCAAACAAAATAATCTGTTGTGTTACATCTGTAACACAACTTAAAAATATCCGTGTAGTCATTTTATTTGTTGGGTGGTTTTCACATGATCCCTCTTAGTTTGATATATGTGTTTCTCTAATCAAGGTAATACAGAATCTTGACTCAAGCTCCAGCCCCATGCTTTGATTCTAGTTGTATAGAATTTGAAACATACCCAGGATTAAGCAGATAAAATAGGTATAAAAATGTCACTTCACCTTAAGAAAATTACTATTTGCTTTCAATTTGTTGAAATCTGAAAATAGCCAAGTCTCGAATACATATGAATATATTTAAATTTTTCAGAACAAAGTAATTGGGTATTTGTTGTCAAGCTTTAACTATTAGACAAAATAATTTTCAACATAATTTTCTACACCAGTCTGCCTACTTTTTCTTCTGTTTTATTTCCTTTTTTAGTGTTAATCAAGTACAGTGATTTTAAATGTCTCAGCTAGTAGTGGAGCATATGTGTCTTTGCCGTGTAAAATACTAGAGAGCTTCCATGTTTGATTTACCTAATGTAACAGTGAAACTACAGCTACTTCCACTTTTCTAAAAAGTGTACAACTTTGGAAGGATTTGAGGGAAGGGGAGGAGAAGTTGGGCTTTATACAGGGGCGGGAGGAGGTTAAGAAACTTAGTGTGAAGGACCAGTGCTAAGCCATGGTGTTAAGAAACTGAAAAAATAAAAGCACACTTTTTTCTGCACCGTGCCACAGTTTCCAGCATACTCTCATTTCCTCCACTTGCATTGTGTTGTGTATGTTATGGCAGATGAGTTTGTAGGTTATGATAGTGTGAATAACAGAAAACAACTAAGATGCATCTTATGATGCCAGCCAAAAATTCTCCATTCTAACAGTGTGAACATAATCATAATGTCCTTCTCTGGTGACTTTTTAGAGGCTAAAATACAGTAGAAGCTCCTCTGTTTGGGAAAAGTAGTCCTTCAATCTGATGTAAAGTGCTGAAGTTGGGATATGAGGTCATCTTCATTGAATAAATAATGTTGGTTTGCTTTTTTAAGTACTAGAAATTAACTCAATATCAATAACAAGAATGGTGTAAGAAGTTGTTTTATACTTTAAAAGCTTGTGGTTTTTTAAATGATATCTATGAAGTTCTGCATATGAACCAGCTAAAGCAGAAGTTCTTTGGAAATACTTGACATTAAGATGAGAGTATGACACCAAACCAGACTGAATCACAAGACCTATTTTAACTGCAAATGTCTCCATTCTGGGTTTATTGGAAATATGCAAATAGGTATCTCTTCCTCACTAGGCAAAACTACTTGAAAATTTGTTAAAACTGAGTAGAGAATTTTAAAGTTTCTTATACTTCCATCTAATAGCTTTATATTTGGAGTAGTAAATCAAGGAAGGGAGGGAGAGAAGGACGTTCTGAGAGATGTGGAGATGACAAGGTGGATTGCCAGTGCTCTCCTTCCAAATGTTTATACTTGTGAAGAATTGCAGTCTCACATGATTGCCCCCAACAGGTGCACAGTAAGTTTCTTGGCAACTACATGTAGAAGATACACTTCTCTTCTGCTAGTCCCACATACTTTTGTCTTGTTCCTTGACCAAGTGCTTTTTACTTTAGACTTTATTGTGAACTTTATATTGTCAGACTTCTACCCTTCCTGCTCTGTGACCACTGAAGTCCATGTTTGGGTTATGCAATGAGCTTCTGTCTAAGAGACAGGACAAGGAGGGGTCAAGACACTAGTCTGCTGTTGAGGAGCAGTAAGGAGAGAGAAGACAGCCCAGTGCAACTGGTGCATTGGCTGTAAACCAGACATTCTACTCCAGTGACCTCAGTAAATCTATGAAGGCAGGTAGGAGCTATTGTGTATATGAGTCTCACGTGCGATACTAAGTGCCATTCTCCATTTTAGCAGTGCCCATAAACTTTTAACCTTATAAAGCCTTTTTTTCTGATTAAGTGCTCTGGAATGAGCTGCTCTCCACAGCTACCTAAAAGGAGGTTGTAATGAGGTGGGGGTCAATCTCTTTTCCCAGATAGGACAAGTGGAAGCGTCCTTAAGTTATGCCACAGGAGGTTTAGATTTAATATTAGGAAAAAGTTATTCACCAAAAGGTTTGCCAAGCACTGGAGCAGGCTGTCCAGGACAGAAAGAGATTGAGTCACCATCCTGGTGTTTAAAAGTGATGTAGATGAAGCACTTAAGGACATGGTTTAGCAGTGGACTTGGCAGTGCTGGGCTAATGATCAGGCTTGATGATCCTAAAGGCCTTTTCTAACCTGGATGATTCTGTGACTATCCATCTCTACTCAGAAAAATGCGAGGACACTTTTACTGATGCAGCTAATTGGTGCTTGCAGTACACCTTCCCTTCTGAGGCAAACAAGTTCCAAAGTACTGACACTAAAGACGTGCCGCTGCTATCTCTTTGCTGTATTTTCTATCTTGAGTTGCTAGAGTGATTGTGTTTGTGGTTAATATGTTCAGACACGTGTCAAGATTTGTCATACATTCAGGGAGATGTAGATTTTCCTATCACCACTTGCTTTGTTTTTTTCTTGTGACTTTTTGAACTCGTTCAAGATTTAGGTTGCCTTGAAAACTTTAGACCTTAACAAAGGATTGTAGATGATAAAAGCAGAGATCAGAATTTGGGAGGGACATTTGAAAGAAGTGAGGGAATGCTGATGTGATGTTAGACAAAGCATTCTGAGTGGCAGTTCTTTCCCTGCCTAGTTACACCTGTACAATCAGGAATGCAGAATCTCTGGAACCAAAAATGGGGCCTGGCTCCATAGCCTAACAAGACTACCTACAACTAATGAGGTAGAAGGAAGGAAGATAATTTGTAGGTCCTGGTGCTGCTTGTGCATTTTGCGTCTAAGAAATAATCAGATTAAGTGTATATGTAATATTTGCAACCTGGTTCAGTAATTCTTGCTCCCAAAAAATAACCTTTCTGGTCATTGTACAATCTAGGTTTTCTTGGGTGAGGAGCCTATCTACATGGCCCTCTCAGGACCAGGTGGTTAGCTTCTGAGGGACCTTCTTGCTACACCTCAAGTACTGCGTACCAAAAGCAGATGAATTGCAGAAGTGATATGAATCTTCCTCCTCTTATTCTTTGGTGATTATAGTTCTATCCTAGTTTCCAGTTGATGTGCAAGAGTTTCAGTCATGAGCTTACAGCCATCTGGAACAGTTTCACTAGAGGTGAGGAAAGAATTTCTGAGGTCATGAAGAAGCTTCTGTTCCAGTGTCCTATCATTCCTGGAGTCCAGTTAGGACCTTCCTTTGCCTATATGTTATAGGCAGCCTTCCTTCTGATGTGATTATGGCCTTACTCTTATCCCATCACGTTTATCTCATTTCTCATAACACAAAAAGATTGAAGGGGTTAAGGGTAGTTTAAAACTCTTATTTCTCACTTTAGAATGGCAGCCTGTGTTTGAGGTTTCATTTTATGACTGCTCTCAGGGTTGGATGTAAGTAGAATGAAATAAAAATCAGTATTTCCCAAACCAGAATGTGTTTTTGCTAAAAGTCTCATCATCTCATGGGATGATTAATGATAACCTTGTAAATAATCTGAAAAATATCCTCCCTTCCAAACTTTGTTGCATTTTCCTATGCTGTTTCCCTTTATATATGAAGCAGTGCATTTAGTATGTTTATACAAATGTCTGTCAGTGAGACACAATAAATAGCCTCAAATAAATAAATACTCCAAGTGTGGAGTTTCTACATTGCTTCTAGTATAATTGCATTTTTGGGGTATGTTTACAGATTTTTTGAGGTTCATATCTCTTCCTGTTCATTTCACTCTGCTGTCACAGCATAATTCTTGTGGCATGACAGACAATAACTTGTCACAAATACTGAAATGTGACATAAACTGCTATGGGCTCAAGTGCTAGGGCTTCGTAATGGGATTCAGATTGATGGTGGAGTGATGACTGTAGATCATTTATGGGGCACGTGGATTTCTCTTGCTCCTGCTGAATCTGAAGTAAAATCAAGCCCCAAGGCAAGCACAAAACAGAGAATGGGTATTTTTCTTATAGGAGGAAGAAGGGCCTCACAAAAACTGGCTTTTTCAATATCACAGTTTTTAATTAATTGATTTTTAAACCTGTTGGTTTTTTTCTCCTAGAAGTTAGTAGAGCTTTTTTTTGGAATAAGTCTGTGAATACTCTTAGATTTAACTTCAAATCCACTGATTTGCTTTAATTTTTATTAGAAGGAAAGACTTGGATGCTGGGAACAAAAACCTTAAGGGAGGTTGGTTTTTTTTGAAGGAGTGTTTACAGCGTTTCAGTATCCTCAAAAGCAGCCTTAATCTTCTCAAGTCAGCATGCAGCATACCCTGACCAATTCCTGTACTAGAAGTGAAAGTTTTATTTGAATTTTTGAGCAGTTTGAGAAAGGGTCACTTGGTTTGGGCTTAAATTCTGAAACAAACAAAAGAACACTAAGCAACTTTATGAGTCACAGGCAATGGACTACATGGATTAAAAAAACTAATAGTCTCTAGGGGGAAGTTGGAGGTGAAGAAATCCCCTGTTTGTTCTCTGATTCTTGACTGAGAACTCTGGGTAAATACAGTAAAAAGGGCTTTAAAAAACAGAAAGACCAACTGTTACCTGCAGACAAATACAAAGTAAATTTGGTGTATTTAAGTTTTTTTAGTATTGAGGGTTTTTTTAACATTTCATTTTTGGTTTTAGATTTCTGGGATTTGCTACAATAGCAGTATATTAAAAGTTCATCGAATTCTTTGTGTACCCAGATGGGTAGCAAAGATATTTTCTTGGACTCTTGAACCAGTCTTCTCATCTGCGGAACCAACAAATGAAGTTCGAGTGGGAATGGGAGCAACAGTTGACATCCAGAGGCAGCAGAGAATGGAGTTACTGGATCGTCAAATCATGATGTCTCAGGTTGCCCAAATGAGGCGGCAAAGACAGCAGCAGGTATTGCTATACATTTTTTAAGGGTTATATTGTTATGAGAAAGATACAGTTTTGGTTCATATATCTTGTGTGGTTCCTGTTTCTTAAAAATAATGATTTTTTTTTTTATTTTTCTCCATCAGTCTTTCATATACTGTTGTACTGCTAATAGCCATTTAATGGTTTGTATCGCTTTATGTGTTAAAACTGCTTCACAAGATAGAAGCAGAATGTCAGACAATCCTGTAGGGATATCAGTACTCCTGGCATTCTTTCAGCAGAAATGAGGCTGAAAGGTAGAGTGATTGCCTCTTGGTAGTCTTTAATAAGGGCCACTGCATAAATTTGGGAAGTCAAAATACTTCTGACTCTTCTGAGTATCTGTATTGTTAGCATCCTTTTCAGAGAGGTTGAAAATCGTCAATAGAACTCCTCTGTTTGTAGATGTACAGGTTATTTCTTTCAAGAAAGGGCAGAAATTAAATTCTCTACCTTTCTTACAGAGGTAAACCACAAGGGACTTTCTGTTTGCCATGTTTAATGCTCTTGGTTTATTTCCTTATCAAACACAATAGCAGAGCCTTTTTATTTTCTCTGTTGTAGACAAACCAACAAATGCAGATATTCTCAGACTTTGCATTGTAGGGTATTGAAACAAGATAGAAGGTGTCTCAATTCACTTTTTCCTGTATCTTAGATGTATGTGTTACTAGCAGACAACATGGGCCTTGCATTGCTCTATGTGAATATATATTTACTTGCAGCCTAGCAATTTGAGGTGTTTACTGAGTTTGCTTTGCCTGAAACACAGCTCTGTACTGATACACAAGTTCTTGTTGTGTTCCAGATAGTGTTGTGCAAGTAGGTATAGCCATGGTACCCTTAATGCATTGCCAGAATTAGAGGCATGATGACATAAAGCTTTGGCCAACAACTAGAGTATGAATATTTGTTTCTGGTCTCTGATAATATCATTCTATTTTCCTTGTTTTCCGTTTCAGTATGATGAAGTTGTTCCTCAGGTAGAAAGTTCCTGATCTACTTTTCTCTATTCCCGCAAGAAAATTAATCAGTTTTAGCATAAGATTGGAACTAGAAATTACTCAATTCTTGAATGTTGACCTTGTAATAGGAAATGAATTGGAAGTGTGTGTTGGGCTACAAGCAGCTGGGAAGAGTACAGCCAGGTTTTTTCAGATAGGAGAAAGAAGCCATTTCCATTTACGAAGGACAGTCTTTCTAATATATCTTTAATTGCAAAAAGTGGCAAATAAGTTCAGAACAGTAAATTATAAAAGAACAGTTGATAATGTTTTCTTCTCATCTTGTCCTTTCCTCAGGCGATGAACAATGAAAGTGGAGAAACATCTTTTCATGTTTGACTTCAAATAGAACTCTTTAAAAAGGTGGAGGGTTTGAGTAAAATGAAGGAAGGCTGTTTGAACATTAGTATGATGCTTCCCTTTACGAGTTATCAAAACACTTTTCAAGTTACCTTCATGTTTAGCCTTTAACTTGAGCATAGCATTTAGTTAACTGATAATTTAGTTAACTGCTAATCTTTGAAACCAGCAATCAGAAGGCAATGGGATTAATGTATGAATGTTTCAGAGAGGCTCTTCAGAAAAGTGTGTCATGAAAGCTTTTGACCAGACGGGTTTTTTTTAATGACTCACTCACAGAATTTACTGGCCATCAACTAAATCACAAAAAGTATCATTCACAAATGTTGAGGTGTAGTGGTAAAAATGGAAAGCAGGCTAATTTCAATCTCAAAATAATATTTGAAAAATTGACAATAATTTTCTGGATTGCTATACTTGAGCAATTCTTTTACCTTCAGACGTTTTGGAAATGTGTAATTTGAAGACAGTGGAGTGGAACAGATCACATTGCAGATGGAATTTAGTTGATAACTTTTCCTGTGAGAGTGAAACTGATAAAGAATGCAGATCAGTTTTAAGCAGCTTTTTTGTGAAATTGAAAATAATAAAAGCTGTGAAGTACATATCAGTCATTAGATATGGCTTTGAACTATATTCTAGGAGAACGTTGTGTGAATTTCTGAAGTCACAGTATGTTGTGTGTAGGTAGTGTGCCATAGGTGAGACAAAGTAGCATTTTCTCTCATGCTTTCCATTTGGTTTGGTGAGAGAAGTGAACTTCCAGTTTCCTCTGCATGCCATAGTGCAAAACTTTTGTCTAGCTCCCCCTTGAGAAGGTGCTCTGCTCATTTCTCCTACTCCTTTACTCTTGGGTTCATCTGTTTGAGAAAAGGGGCAGTGCAGTTTCCCAGAATGTTGGTAGTATTACGGAAGGAGAAGATCGGTGTTTTTAACAGTGCTCTATAGTCTATGCAATGTCAGCATATTCTGTTCCAGCCATAAGGAGGCCCCTCTTTTGAATAGATACCTTTTGTAGAAAGCTTATTCTTCAAGTCTTTGCAAGAAATTCTGAAGAATGTGACAAGACAAGCCAACATAAAAAAAGTTTAATTAAAAAAAAAAATTAGAACAGGGAAAGAAACTGGGTGACTGGGTGAAAAGCGTTTCTTATAAGTTGTTTATACTGTACTTCCAAGATATTGAAGATACTGGGATGTAAATAATTTTTTCCCCCTGTTCACAGAGCCCTTTTATCCAAAGCAGAATTCACTTTGGATACTTTCTACAAAATAGGAAAAGCAAAGAACAAGCACCCCAGAATTTCTTTGCCGGCAGCTCTTTTGAGCTTTACCTTTCCCATTCTTTCTCTAGCTGAAATGTTGTGGTCTGGAGGACCCCGAAGCATGGAGCTGTGTATGTGAGTGCTGGGTTGTCAAAACACCCGTGACTTTGACAAGTAGATTGAATATGTGGTAGAATTTGAACTAACTTCATTACTTGATGTATCTCATTTTAATCCTTAAATATTCAGTGGTACTGTGTCTGAATATGTTGTTAGAAACTGTTTTGTTGCTAGTTTCTCAGGGGAGTGTGGTTACATGGTGACTGATTTTTTTTTTTTGGTCTCTAGTTGCTGTGGATACAGCCCTTAAACAGATGGTAGTGTGCATCTTGAAAACTTTTTGTTCTTTGTTTTCTCCCGTGGATATTGCTGAGAAATTATGATCTTGTCACAAATGTAGGATTACTGAATGTCACCTCTATGCACCTATAGAGGCAGTAGAATAAAACGTGTGCCATATGTATTAATTCCCTCAAAAAATACCATCTTGCTATTTTGTGACTGCTTTTAAAACTTCAGTTTCTTAGTTCTTTTCCTTCATGCTCTTTGCCTATCCTATGTTGTAATTTAAATAGTTTATCATATTTTAATTTTTCCCCATTATCTGATCTCTTTTTCCCCTTCATATCGCTTTCACATTTTCATTCCCTACTGTCCCATTTTCCTCCCACATTTTCATCATCTCTTCGCCTTCGTCTCCATTGTTTCCCATACTTGGTGTTTGCTCCTATACAAAGTCCTTGGGAAGTTCTCTCCCATCATGTCACACCACCAGTAATCATTTGCTATTTTATCCATTTCACAGTGTAATATTGATAAAAATCTTGGTCTTCAGTCCTGATGTTTCTACTTCTTGGTCTCTTTCATTTCCCAGCATTTTTCAAAAGTTTATCTTTCTGTAACCTAACCCAGCTAAAAGACATGGTGGGAAAAGGGAAGCAAGTGCTGCATCTGTGCACCAGTGTGGGTAGCAGGGAGTCAGCCTGACTTTCACTTCCCATTGAGAAATATGGAGGGAGGCTGGCAGATAACCAAACTGGGAATAGATAAGGGAGGATTCCGTGCCTAGTTGTTATTGACAACACTGTTGTCACTAAAGACATATATGTGGAAGGTGGTGGAAAGTTGCAGAAAGATGGTCAGTGCCTTCTGTTGGCACTAAATACAGCTTCTTTGAGCGCTCATCCCTGTGCCCATTTGGGAGGGGTGGTGTATGAACCTCAGTCCCTTCATCTTGAAAAAATGTTTTTTGTATCCACAGAGCATTTATTCCTTTATTCATGCTGAGCATGTTAGGACATGGTATTGCCTACATCTTGGCTTCTTTTAAGTGTTTTGGATGAGAGAAGAACTTTACTAGGTTGCTTCAGACTGTATGATAAGCCTACAACCACACATGAAAATCTTCATTTTACTACCTCTCTTTCTACCCTATCTTCCACTTTAAGCTTATGTTGTCTTTTCCCTCCTATCTTTTTGTTCTTCTCTTCTAGCTGCCATTAATTTTCAGTGAGACTAGACTCTCCTTTGATTCATATCACATGGCATCTCTATATGAGATTCTACTGCTTGCGAAGACCAGACTTCTATAACAAAGGGACTTCCTCTAATTGTTCATTCATTAGATGTCTTTCTCCTGGGACACAGGAGAGATGCTCTGTGGGTAGGCAAACTGAGTGTCTTATAGGGAGTCTCATATCCTGAGAAATTTGCAAGTTTTGTATTTGGTCAACTAAAGACTGTGAGGCTAGATTGTCAGTTTACCTTCTGGTTATATCTAAGCAATAAACTCCTGACCTTGGGAAAAAAAAAATGGATTAACGGAGCAAAGATTTTCCTGGCACAAAATTCTTTCTCAGGAATATTATCCTCATTCATGATGGTAGGAAAAAATCCCTCAGTCAATATACTCCCAGACAGTCCAATTCTGTTTTCTCAAAGAAGTGTAAGAGCCAGACCCAAGCATATTCCTTAACTCTCCTGCTGGTACTGAGAGATGGCACTTTAGTGAAGTCTTCTTGAGTAACTTCACAAGTTTGAGTACTAATAAGTCCTTCAAACAGATATTTTGAACCATGAAGACCTTCTGCAACATTTATACACTGCTAGGTCCATAAAAACCCTTCCTCTCACAGCCAGGACTTTGGATGGAAGCAGCTTGTTTGTTTTGTTCCACAAATGTATGTGTCATTGTCAGGAAGGAGACTACCTGACTGCTTTACCTGAATAAATGGATGAGACTTTCAGCCAAGTGTCACACAAAGTTTTTTTCTCTAATTAGGTTTCCATTCCAACCAGTCTGTGTTACCTGAGGCTTTTTTGGGATTTTGTGACATAATGGAATAGAAACTGTCTTTAGCAACCCTTCCATAGACTCCAAAGACAATGGTATGTAGGGTACCAATAGGATAAAAAAAGTTCTTTGTGCTGTGACTCCTGAGATGTGTGTGTATAAGATTTGTCATTGTATTTTTAAAGAATTGAGTTGACCGATGAGTGATTCGTGGGTTTGTTTCAGCCCATGAATGAAGTGTATGCTGCAGCAGTAATAATTGTGGCTAAATTTAGATCCAGTATTCCATCATTCTCCCCTTCCTCTGCATGCCAGTTTACATGTGTGGATATACTCCAAGCCTTTTTTGAAATAACAGACAGCTTCCCTTTTTGTAGAGAAAACAGTATCTTTTCCTTCAGATCTGTGTGTCTTTAACTCATCCTTTGCTTTTTTGCACTCTTCTGGCGTTTTCCAATCTTGTAATTGTTTAATAATGTTTTCTTTGTGTTGAAAATAAACTTGGATTTATTTCAAGAGGTTTTTGGGTGTAAAAACTGCATATACCGCTGATGTTGGCATGTCTGAATTTTGGGGTTTTTTGCTGTTGTATTTCAATAATGTATTTGCAGCAACTGATAACCCACTGCTATTTAGACATTTCTGTTTTACTTTTCTGAATAACTTTTTTTCATGGATTCGAGCTGTAAAATTAAAAATGTGGAATTTCCAGGGTGCTGACACAGGTAATGAATAGTCTATGATTATTTCCTCTACAAACTACCACCGAAACGTCAGGTTTCTGGTTTTTTTATGGAAGTTGGCAATTCCACAACCTGACAGACACTAGTAGTACTACTAGAGTAAGCTGAATGTCTCATTAACAGGCACCTGCCACAATCACAAGGCTAACTTTCTCTGATTCCTACTCCTCAATAGCACCCTGCTCACACATGAACAATCCTTTTTTTTCTTGGACTGGAATTAAGGAATTTTCTTTCTGTCTGACTGAGCTATAGCCTTTCGATTTGTTTAGTATTTGTAATCGGTTTCCCTAGAGAAGCAGTGGTTGGGCAACTTCCTAAAGCAAAACACTGTTTTATTTCAAAGCAAATAAATTTTTTTTGAGAAATAGAGTATTTTTATTCTCCTGTCTGATTGATCTACATTCTCTTCCTCTGGCAATTTAACTTGCAGCAGTTTTGTATGAAAAAATTCATGGGGCACAAATGTCCCCAGGCATTTCCAGAGTATTTAATTCACTGTTGTCTGGTCAAGTCTAGCTTATAGAAGGCAAGTTTCTTTTCAGCTGTACCTGTCCCTTCTTTTCTAGTGAATGTGGGATAAATAAAGCATCCGTTTTGGGGAGTGGTTGGTTATTGGATTCCAGGCCTGCTTCTGTTTTCTTTCCAGTCTGCACTGAGAGAGTTTTGATGGGCCATTTCTTCTTAGTGCCGTTTTCCGTATCGTATAGTAAATAAGAAGTCTGTGGTTCAGATAGTAAGTGATCTGCCTTAGTATTCAGGTTTTCTGATTTGAACTCTGATATTAGCACATAACAACTGCAAGCTGGGTTCACCCCAGCTTGTCTTAATGTGCTACTGTTGTGGTTTTAGCCCAGACAACAACTAAGCTCCCACAGCCGCTCACTCACCTCCGCGCTGCCACCCTGGAGGAATGGGCAGGAAAATGAAAAGTAGGTTGAGATAAGAGCAGTTTAATAATTGAAACAAAGTAAAATATAATAATAATAAGTAATTATATTGATAATAAAAAGAAAGAAAAAAACCAAAGAAGAGATGCACAATACAATTGCTTACTACTTGCTGACAGATGCCAGACCCTGTTCCCAAATCCAGATCGACCCTCCTTTTGGGTAACTCCCACAGTTTGTATCTGAGCATGATGTTCTATGGTGTGGAATATCCCTTTGGCCAGTTCAGCTCACCTGTCCCAGCTGTGCTCTTAGCTTGTCAAATCAAAACAATTTGGGAACTCTGATTTCTCACTTTGGTTCCAGCCTCTACTTATTCTTTATTACTCTTTGAAAAGGTTTGTATACAGGAGGTGAATGAAGGGTTATCTGTCTCATCGTCATGTATTAATAGCAGTTCACTGTCACCAGTCCACATCCAAAGAGCCATGCATTAAAGTAGAACTGTCTCTGTTTTGTGCAAAATGTTTAAAATGGAGCTAATGTTATTTCCTCAAGTACAGACCCCATGTTCATGCTGGTGGACCCGCCTTCAGAGTTTTGAACACTGGGCACAACCCCCCCCACACACCTGATTGTCTCACTCAGCAAGTGTTGAATGTCAAATGGAAGAACAGCTCCAAATCATGTCATTGCTTTAAAATTCAGCTGGTGGTTATGCTCAACTTATGGTTATGATCAGCTTCACTCACTTACAAAGATTAATGCATAATAATGGGAACTTACTTTTCAATATATACCTGAGATTTCTGTGAGGAAAAATGGACAAACCCCACTGCTAATAGGACGACATGGATGCATGTTTTCAACTGATGTAGCCATGACCATACCTGTGATGTCACAGCACCAGCAAGAGCTCAGTTTGGATGAATAGCTGACACAAGCAAGGGAAACTGGGAAGTTTGGAAAAGGAAGTCCTTTCTTTCTCTACTGTTTAGAGAAGCTCCAAATCCAAATATTATTGCAGAGAAGGTCTGAGAGTCCTGATCAACACTTCCCTAATGTAGGATGAACGAATAACATCAGTTCTCAAAAATGCCATCTTTCAATTTCTGCTTGACATGAAATATCTCTCTTCTTGGCATAGTGATCCATCACATTCTGGCTGAATTACTGCATCATAGCAGGAATGAAAAGTGAATGTTACTGTGATGCACAGTTCAGTACAGAATAGGTGCTTACCCTTACGGTACCAGGTTAAACATGGAGTAGTCTGACTCTTCAGAGTTCTGAGCTATCCACTAGTTTTTGGGGGTACCTACACAGCTCTTCACTTACTGCCAGCAGTTGTGTGTCCAAGCCAAATAGCAGCACACCTTCCCGCCATGACAAGCAGCAGTCTACAATTCCAGGCCCTTGGCACGATTATGCCAGGAAGCGTTCACTACTCTTGAATGCAATAGCATCCAGTCTGGAAGGCCTTCCTTGAATGCAGTAGAAGAGGCAGCCATTCCTTGCCTCCAAGGAGCAAATGTGCCCTGCCCATTGGCATTTCTGGCTTCTGTTACTGTGAAGGTGTCATGCCAGTGCTGAAATCCCTTCCATTATCTCTCAGGCAGCTTCAGAGCCCAGATTGAATTATTCCTTCCAGATTTCAAAGGAAATAGCTGATCAGGCTTCAGAAAAGACCACATGTGGATTTCTGAACTTCTGTGACACATCAGCTCCTCAGGGACAATTACAGGCATCAAAGCTCAGGATGCAGCAACTAAGAGTTGGAGACAGAGCCTCATGGCTAAAGAGCCTTGTCTGTAGGATAAATTTCCAGAGAAATTGGAATTCTTTCCATCATTAAGAGCAATGCTTAGAACACTAACACTGTTACATTTCTACCCCCCTTCAAAAAAAGGAAGTTATTAAAGTAAGAGGGAAACAAAACACAAAAAACCCACCCAAAACATTCAAGAAGCCAGAAAGTTTTGTCCTCAGAAAAAGAGGCAGGCTAGACTTTTGAATAAGTGTCCTGGAAATTTTACCATTGGTATCTCTTACATAATGTTTAGAGCAGCAGGTATTATGTCATTCATGGCTATGCTTTTTCTTTGTTTCTATCATCAGTATGTCTACTTTGGAGTCAAGAAATTGCTGAAAAATTTATGTCAGAAAAGCAGTAAATAAATGTTTCTTGCTTTCAGTACATTTTTTTAATGAAGCTTTAGATGAAAGAAGTAAGACAATATTTAAGTCCATACCAAGTAATAGCTCCTATGCGGAGTAGCAAACTTTAAAAATGTTACTTTAAAAGGTGAAATGCAAAGCAATTTCCTTTTTCTTTTCTTTTGCTGCGGTTGTTATGTTAAGAAAAGGTGAACAGGACAGATATCAAGAAGTGCTTCCTGTTTGTGCAAACAGATGGCAAGTTGGCATTAACCATCTACATGAGATAACAGTATCAAAATATCTTAACCACATGCATCACTTTCAAGAGGACTTTTATAAAGCCTTTTCTTTCTTTTTTTTTGGAAATATTAATTAAAATATATGCATATCCAAAGGCTACATAACTGGATATTTGTTAATTGTCCATAACATAACATTTTTATTTGTCAAGCTTTGGATAAGAAAATATGCCATGGCAGGTATGTACATGGGAAATGGGTCGAGCTGTTTTTCAAAAAAGAGGGGGCGTAGATTATGTGAAAAGAAATGACATAACTGGGGTTTTAGCAGGCTGTACAATCAGAGACATTTGCTAGCTCTAGATAGTTCTTCCTTATTCTGTAGGAAAGGAGGATACTTCTTTCTTGTAAACAGAATTGACCCAGGCACCATTAAAAAAAAGCAGCAACCCAAATCAAAAAAAGACGTCAAGGATGTGACCTCATAAGGCACAGCTTCAGTACATAAAGCCTTGGCAGCTATCCAAGAATAAATCATCAATATGGCATTTCCTTACAACCTTTCTATGATGAAGAGCTGCAATTTTCCCATTCCCTTAATCCAGTCTGTTCTTAAATCTCATTCTTTGGTCATCTAAACTTGTGACCAGTTTGTTGTCTTCCTGTAACGGAAGTTCCAACATCACCAGTGTTCTCCTAGTCCACTTCTAGTAGTGATTTATTAGAGACCAATAAAATGGTTTCCTTGGTATATTTGTCTGCTATCAGGCAGTAACAGAGAATTTACAATCAACCAATTCACCCAGTCTTTATGATGCTAAAAGAAGGAAACTGAATTTTTCTATAGTTAAAAAATTATAGTGTAGGATTAAGGGAGGGAGAAAAGTTTATAGGCCTTTTTTTAAGCGTGTCTGTCATCCTAGTTGAATAATTTATGAGGCAGTGTTTTTGTCAAGTGTTTTTCCTGATAACATGTTGAAGACTATGTTGCGAACAGAAATAGGGCCCAGGCACCAATTTCTGTGCAGTATTTTTGTGAGTGATAGTCTGTAGACTGACTTTTTCAGTGCTTCTCATTCTCGAGTAGTACACCTGCACTCACTGCTCCCTGACACCTACGATTCAGGACAAAGAAAAATATTGCCTGAGATAATCAAAGTGTAAGATAGCCTGAGTCAGTCTGTCAGTTGTGGAAATCAGCACTGGATGTGACAGGTTTAATGGATCCTCCTTACTTGGTCCTGAGTCATAGTAAGTCCCAGCCCCCAAAATCATGTAGTGTTACACTTAATTCTTTTTATAAAAAACCAACAAACCAGAATCACAGAAGAACTGCCTGTGTTTCATTAAACGGATTAGAGTGGCAGACACTTGTCACTGAAGGTGCTGCTCAGGAAGGGAACTTACATACTGGACCCTTGAGCATCCCCACTGCTTAATGTTTTGGATCACTCCGGAGAGCTCTGTTACCTGAGACAAGGTAACAGGGAGTGAAGAGATTGGTGTGAGCTCTTCTGGGCTGTTTGGTGCTGAGGTTCAAGTATATTGTGAAATGCACAAATATTGTGTGCTGATTCCCCAGTAGGGACTCTCAGAGCATTTAGAAGCATTGCTTAAATAAATTAATCAGATTGGTTATCTTATATGAAGTCTTTCTAACTTCTTGCAAGTGTGTTAGTATAGTGTGAAACCACTGCAGTACAGAATTGTTCATAAAATTATGAAGGGAAGTCTGCAAAATAATTTCTCTGAGGCAAGGTGGAGTATTGGTCTGGAAGTCTCCTGCTCATTTTTTAACTGGAATTTCTCATATTTACTTAGTGTAAGATATTATTTGGTGTTTGATTTGGCTCAGATTAAAATTCCCAGATCTTCATGTATTTCTGCTGTGATAGTTAAGGTTGTCTGAAGGCCTTTGCACAGACACCATCCACACTAGAAATTTGTAGCCTTGCTTTCCATCTCCTACAGATCTACAACATTAGCAACACTTCCCAATTTTTCCATACCTTTACTTTATGGGGTTAGCACGGTACCAGATCCATAGTTCCTCCTGCAGTTCCTTGAATCCCTGCTCTTTTGAGCCTAACTTTGTGCATGTTCATCATCTAATTAGAGACCAGACTGTGAAGGGAAACAATTTTTTGCAGTTAAGATAAAGAAACCTAATGTACCTGGTTTTGGTGCAGTTTAAAGTAATACACAGATGAGAAGTGGACCTCAGTGTTGCAATTAATCCTAAACATCCGTGTCCACACACCATTAAATGTTAGATATTCTTCCCTCATTAATATAGTTAAGAACTGAGTTTGTCATTTTTCAAAGGTAATTGAAATATTCTGAGGGCAACCAAGAAAGATCTTCTCACAACTATGTTGATATAATTTGTCTAGTTGTTTGTTTTTTCTGGGAAGGGGTTAGCAGTCTTCACATGGAACTCTTCTGAATGCATCACTCAACATTTGTAGTTTATCAAGGCATCTGCTGTAAAACTTCAAAACTAAATAGTTACATTTGTACGGAATCTGCAGGTTTTATTGGAAGTAATGAAATCTGTGTATGTTAATTTAAAATGTATTCTAAGTTTGAGATAAGAAAGTAGACAAGTCCTTTTGTAGTATTAGGTGACAATGCACAGGACAGGGAGGATGCAAAACCAAACTGTAATAGGCAGCTCAGTATTGAAGCTGAGGGCACAGCTGGAAAGGTATGTTTATTTCAGTCTTCAGATACACTGGAATACTGGTAAATTAATACATTTATTGTAGATTTTATATTTGATACACATTATTCTGTATGACTTACGATGCTTCAGAGGAATGTGTCTTAGTCCTGTTAGTATTTTTCAGTTCACCAATTTAAGGTGAATTACTTGTGGCAGTATTACTTCCTCCTCCTCAGGTCTTCTCTAAATAATAAAAACATGCAAAACAGCATTAGTGCAGTGCTCTTGCTGAACTATAGAGCTTAGTAGACTTTCAGAAATTCAAAGTTGATGAATTAAAATTCAACATAATTCTGAGTTAGGGGAAATTATAGATGGGGAAGTACAGGACATGATTACCCAAGACCACAGAGTAGTGCAGTGCTGTCAGTAGAATGTCTGATATCCCTCTTTGGGCTTAAACTACAAACCAGTTCTTCTTTTTACTATGCTATGCTGTTTGGCTAATGCTAGACTTATACAGAATCCTTTGGTTAAAACCTCATGAATGTTAAGCAAATGTTTTATACAGTATGGAAAATAGAAATGTAGATACATAATAATTTTTAAATTCAAAATCACCAGCAGTGGAAACTATGTCTTGAAAATGAGTGATGACTCCTAGCTATTGCACATCTTCGCAGGAAAAAATGCACTCTAGTATGTAAGGGACTAGAGCACTTCACAAGCTGGTGTTTCAAATCTCATGACTCCCCAAATGCATTTTTAAGTGTGCAATTTTACTGCCCCCTGTGGTATCTGGGCTGGTTGGGTATCCTCTGGAGAGAAAGGAAGGAAACAAAGGAAAGGGCAGGAAAACTAAATAATTTAACTTTTTTTGTGATTTAGAATCAAGTTTAGCTGACTGATGGAGCAGAGGGGATTTAATGCTCCAGGGGTACATAAAAGCAGGAAGAGCCCTCAGTGAGAGAAGAAAAGAAAAAACTCTCATAAGAGAAAGGTCTTTTGAGAAACGACGTTATAGAACTAAAATAGAGCAACTAGAGGAAGGAAGTCCATGTCCTATATAGACAGAAAGGGAGGGGGATCATCTCCATAGTAACAGGGGGAGCAGGGGAGGAGGAAAAGGTGTTTTAACAAACTGTATAGCAAAGAAAGATTTGGGGTTTGATCTTACCTGCTTGCAGGATCTGTGGTTTTGGTGTGATACAAAATCCCTTACAAAAATGTTTGTTTAAGCTAGTGAATTGAGGATTCATTGTTTCTGGACAATTATAAAGCTTGTACTTTATTATTTGTGCTTTATATTCTAAATGTCTTATTATTACAAGACTTCAAGCTTGGTTATTAAGAGGAAGTTTCAGTTCTGTGATTTACACCGTACCTGTGTTACTGCTGTGTATTTGTATTATTACTATGTAATTACTTGATGTTTTGGCACTGGAACACGGCCAGATTTTGCAATGGTATTTAATATGTGGAAGTTAGGTGAGGTGGTATGGGAGGCTGTAAATCGCATTGCTGTCACAGAAGCAATCACTTGCATGAAAATCACAGCTATCCTGAAGGCTGGGTTTGTTCTGAGTTTCCTGATGTGGTTTTGTTGATGCACTGAGAATCCCCTTTTGCTTTTTCCCCTCTCTTATTTCTTGCACTCTTTTTCCCTGGGTACCTTCAGCAGCAGCCTTGCAAAGCACTTGCAGGACCTGCTGTTGCACCTCTTGCCAGGCAAATCCCTATCTGTAAAGACAGTGATCTTTGAGCCTGAGAAGTCTAGCACTGTACTGAATTAGATCTGTCCCAGTGGATATGAAATATTCTTTCCTCCCTCTGTTAGCACTTTTCTGTAGTTTGCAGTGATCACTTCAAATAACTAGCAAAGCAGTAACTAGTCCAATTTTTGCTTCATAAGAGACTGCAGCAGTTTTTGTTGTTTAAAATAAAGTAGTTTGCTTAAACATTTGCCTTTCATATTATGTGGTATGGATGATCTTTTTGTTTAAAAAATTTGTAGTTCTTTCTGCAAAGACTGACAGCAGTGTCTGCTTTCAGGGTGGGATGATTAACTGGAACAGACTGTTTCCTCCTTTACGTCATAGACATAACGCAAATTATCAAGATCATCACCCGTCTGAACAAGGCATACCTCCACCTACTGAGGTTTCTGAAGAGCAGGTAAACACTTTTCTATTTTAAAATGGCATTAAAATGGTAAGGAATAACTCCACTAATTTTTTATCATCTGTTTACACAGTTCCTTAGATGTTCTCTGTAGCAGCACAAATTAGAATATTGGGTAATGGTCACAATACAGAGACAACGCATTGTCATTACCATCCAGACCAGAGTTACAGAGCAACTTGGAAGTTTCTGCTCTTTTATGTAACTGCTTGTATTTTGTATTTAAAGATGTGATGGTTTCACGAGTGGAAACTAATCAAATCTGATAAAATAAATGTTTCAAAGAAGGAAGAATGACTCTTAGATTTCATTATTTGTCTCGTACATATCTTCTTTGTTGAAGTCCCCAGCTTAAGTTTCCAATTCAGTACTTCATTTTTTCTGAAACAAGAATGTTATGCCAGACTATAACCAGTCTAGGTTTAGAATTCTAGACTTTTATTGATAGTTCTGCTCTCAAAAGAGAGCATTATTTACTTGTAAATTTAAGAATTTAAGATTAGTCTTATACTTGTATTCAGGGTTTATTGCAATCAAGTTCTCCAGGTTGTAGCCTGCCTGCAGTTAGCTGTTTTGGCCATTTTATAGTCCAAGGTCCTTTGCTACCCTTGAACAAGACTAAGTTTCAAGGGTGACTTTTTCCTTCCCTTTTTCCTATTTTTTTTTTTGATAATAAATCAACACTTGCTAGCACCACACTGTCATTTTTAGTTAGTTTAAAATGAGCTTGTCCCAAACAGAAATTTTTGCTATGATCTGATTTCTATGTTAGATTATGTTCAAAATGTTCAAAACTTTACCTGCACTGGTGGTTTTGACTGCCAACCTTCTGGGCTACATCCAAAAAGAATGAATAAAAAAACAACAAAAAAAATACCCCAAACCTCAACTAACAAACAAAAAAAGAAATAAAAACTCCACACCAAAAAGCACTTTCTGCGACTAACCCCAGAAATTTAGTTTTGGCTGGCCTGAAAGTCTACTCAGTGCCAGTATGGGATGAACCAAAAGATTTCCCTGATGGGTTGGTTTATGTATTTGTTTTATTGACAAATTCTGCTTATAGAAACTTTTATTTTGGGGCTGGAATTAATAAATTAGTTACTAGTGTGATTTACACTGGATTCTTACCCAAAGCCTTTAGGCTTAGATTTATGAAAGCAATATACACTTATATTTTCTGATGCATTTAGGTTGTAGAGCCTACCTGATTGCTGTCATTTTGCAGTGCTGTCTGGTTACCCTGCAAAGAAAAAGTCATTGAAGCACCTTTGGTTTCTCAGGACTGTACTAATAACTACACAAGTTATCTTAGAATGGCAAAAATGCAAGGGTTTCATCTGTTTCTCAGATTAAAGTTTGCAATGCTTTTTGTACCAAAATCTCTGCATTTCTCGTGGGTTTTTAGCACCTTGAATTACTGTTGCCAGTTATACATCTTTGTTTCCTGGAGCTGGATTCAGTTCCTGTGATTAAAATACACTCAGATGAAAAGAGATATTTTTTTTTGTTACTATTCCCCATGATGCTTAATGGATATATCTCTTGCACTTCCATCCACCACTTCTTAAGGTTAGAATTCATGGCAAATGCAGTAAAAGCCTTTCTTCTGAAACGTTTCTGTGGTTAGGTTTTATTCCACTGCCTGCCCTTTTTCTCATAAAAAACACAATCTTACATGAAAAATCAGGCAGAGGAAACTTTAGAAAGTTGCAGGTTATGAAATTGAGTTTGAATTTAACCTATTGTTGCAGAAGTGTTGAAAGTAACAATTCATTTCTCTCCCTACAAGAAGGTGAGAAACTGGCACTGGGTTTTAAGGTTGATGTTCTGATAACCAAGGTAACCATTCTCAAACATTTTGTCATGGTGTATTTATATTAAGAATAGGAGGACATGCACCTCTAGGCATACTTGACAGTTGTGTATTTCTCAGTAAGTCATCAAAGCAGAGATGATTAAAAATACTGAAAGTTCTGGAGGTGTCTTAGGGGAAAGAAAAGCTGCTTTTGACGGCACTTTTCTTTTAAAAGGCAGTTAGAGTACTTTCGATACTAGTGCTGCACATTACTCTTGCACTCTGGGAATATTCCTCCTGAGATGTAAACAGCCTCTGCTGCATTCCTGCTTGGCTCCACTCTGGTGCTGCAGGCTCCTACAGGCAGAGGAGGAGCAGTGGTATCTCTCTGACAGCTCCTGTAGCCCAGGACATCCAGGTTCAGGAGCTGTGGTGTCTGGTCACAAGGCCATTTGAAGCAGGATGAGGAATGCTTTATGCTGCCAGTGGCCACAGCTAGTTTTACATGTCACTCCCTGCCTCTCCACAGCTTGTTTTTCCACTTTCTGGAAGATTAATTATAAAAGTGAATATTGTGACTTTCAGTCATACCAAAGTGAGAATTGTAGATTTTAAATGTACTTCAGATTGGAATGTAACCATAAATTAAATTTGATTATGCATACATTGCTTTTCACATGTGGTGATTTGAATATCTGTTAGCACAAAGCACAAAGATTAGGTGTCAAGTACATGGTATTATAAAGAGGGATGGTCAAGTGGTTCTTGATTACCAAAATCACTGTCTTAATGTGCACTTTTCCATGTAATTCTTCCATCGGATATCTTGACTTTTGTTTTGTAGAAGTCTTTTGCAAAAAAGTGCTTTTTTGAGTACATGTAGATGCCTTACAAGAATTTTAATAAACCCATTTAAGTATTGTATTTCCTCTATTTTAGAGCTAACTTGAAGGTTTATTAAAAAAAAACCAAAACACCTAGAATGAATAGTTCTGAGGTTTTTTTAATGCCCTCTGGAGAAGTGTGTCTTTTCAAGGATAGTAGAGCTGAGGGTATCTGGATAGGTTTTCGCATCTGCTGTAAAATTCTGTCTTTTGGTCAGTGTTGTTTTCTTGAGATCCTGTTCTTGTTGAGAACAGCAAGCAGGTCAGGCTGTAGTTGTCATGTGTGGTACCACACTTTGGATTTTACTCTTCTTTCAAAACTGCACCCGCTAGGAAAATGCAGGTGTGGCATTTTCTGCAATCAGTTTTGAATAAAGTATCATAAAGTGGTCATCTCTGTGGCAGTGTTTTGAAGCATGCTGTCTCAGATAAATCTTTTATCAGTGAAAAGGGATTTCTGACACAATTGTAACGTGACTAATGTGCACGCAGTGTGAATAAAATTCTGGTTTTAAAGCAGTATTTCTTTTCCAGGTTGCACGGCTTATGGAAATGGGATTTTCCAGAGGAGATGCCCTAGAAGCTCTGAGGGCTTCAAATAATGACTTAAATGTAGCCACTAATTTTCTACTGCAGCACTGATGGTTTTCTGTGTGAAGGAACTTCACTCGATGAGTTTGTACATGCCTGGAAGAGGATCAGAGGATCAAAGCCACCTGCTGGGCAGAGTCACCAAGGTCGGCCCCACGGGGGCGTCGGGAGAGAGAAACTGGCTCCACATGACTGGTGACTCAAAGTGATGTTAAGAAATGATGTGAACTGTTCCCAAGCCTTCAGATCACTTGATGATTTCTAGTCTGGTTATCCTTTTAAAAGTAACTTTAGTTTCTACTTATTACTGGATATCACCTAAATTTATTTTTAAAATAAAATAGGTGGGTTTTTTCTTGTAAATCCTTGTTAGACATGTTATCAGACTTAATGACTGGGAAAAGAGGCGCCAGCACCTACAACAACTAGATTTATCTATCAAGAAAAATCGTATTTTCTTCACTTACAAGTCTAATTTCTTTAGCTTACATGTTATTTTACAGTACTTGATTTTTTATTACAGTAATAAGAGGTTTGAAGGTCACTTCACTTTCAACTCAGTAAAGGGTTATGGGACTATTATGTCATTCTTTGCAAAGTTTTATTAATGCCTGTAATACTTCATTTCTCAAATTTCTTTTTAAATAAAAGTTGTCATTCAGCACATAATACACAGATAGGATGAGAGAAAATTCATGTGTGTATGGCAAGGTATGGTAAGTGACCACTGTAAATTTGAATCTTTACAAACTGAGTGAATTGCTGTTCAGATACGGGTCATGAAGATACTCACTGGAAGCAATAAAGGTGAATCGAATGATGCAATAAGATCAGAACTGGAATGACTTGAATGACTTCCATGGCTAATTCAGAGAGGAATTCTGTAACAATGGATGTATGCTGTGTCCTACGTGCTGCTTTCTTTTTTTGTCAGCTGGCTGTGTACTATCTTAAAAGACAGTGATAAAAAGCTAAGTTTTATATATATAGTTCTAGTTTTCTGGTGTCAGAGATGAGGATAACCCTTGCATTTGCTGAATCCTCACTGTCTGGAGGAACTTAGTGTTGACCAGAGGCTGGAATATTAACCCCAGGGGTGATTCAGGTTGGTACAGGAGGTAACAGGACAGTAATGCCAAGCTCATACAATACTGGGTTCGAAGTTTAGATTGATAGACTTGGCTTGTCTCTTGGAAGTGCTCAGTATTAGCACCTTAGGAGTTGCAGGAGGTGGCGTGGAGAGGAGGGAGCATCTCTATAAAGCCAAGCTGAAAGAATACAAGGTTCCAAACTGCAACTCCATGAAGCCAATCTACACATGTATCTTAAGCATTTAACATATGTTTCTGTGTGTACTTGTGTTTGTATAGCATGTGTATATGTGTCCATTTTTATACACACAGGCATATTTAATACATACATATGTTTAGAATAAGATATAGGTCATAAAAGAGTAGAAAAGGCAATAGCAGGTGCAAAGGGGAGGAGGTGAAAGAATATGGGAAAGAGAAGGATGTTTGGAAATCCAGATGAACATGTGTGTACCAAAGTACAGATCTACACGGTCTTGCTTGGCCTGGAAAACGTACAGGACAAGATTTAGGGAGAGAGAGAGACAGATTTCTTTTCCTTTTTTAATTAAATGATAAAACTGAAAAAAGTCTTTCAGGCACACAAGTCCTTATCCAGAAATTGTGTCAAATTTTTGCAGATTTCAGCACAGTGCCTGTATGTAATTTTTGGTATTTTCGAGTGCATGAAGTAAGGGTTTTTTGAAATGACTGTGTGTTTTCTTGGGCTTTGATCGATGTCCTTCAGGGTTTGGTTTGTTGCTATGATCATAGTATTTAGGCAGGGTCTGGTTTTTAAATGAGAGGTTTTGTTTGCGTGAAGCTGAGGCTTTGTATGTTTATAGGCCACGGGCATTTCTGTACCTAGAGAACTCGGGAAACTTTCTGTCTTAGAAAGGAAAAGACACATGTAACAAAAATAATCGCTGTGATAATTTGTATATGTAGACTAGTTAAATGTTTTGAAACAAGTACAGGTTTTAATTTTGAAACATACAGATTCTTCCTTCACAAATATTTTATCAAAAAGAAGCAATGTAGACTAATGAATTACTTCAGAAATCAAATTTTGTCTGTAGGAAAAAAGTCCACCTAGCCCAGGATAAATTAAATATGACCTGTTCCCTTTCAGACGTTGCCCTGTTCTAGGGACAAGTACAAAGAGCATTTATTCCTTGGAATTTTAAAACATGTTTAGTGGCACCTGGGGTATGTAAATGGATATTCTCCAAGTCTAAATCCTTTCTACTGTTGCCTGTACAGGGGATATCCAAATGCCACAGTTGTGTGGAAAATTTTGCTGGGCTTTTTGCAAAACATGGTCAAACATAAGGGGTAGAATGCAGGTCTTGGTGATGTCAGTTCAAAACTCCCCTTGACCTCTGGAAGAAAAGGTTGTACTCAAAATGCTTCCAGGGTTGTGATTTCCAATTAAAAAAAAAAAAAAAAGAAGTGGTAAAAGAAGGGTCTCAGATGCTGTTGAACACAGTTCCTGTTTCGTGCAAGAACCGTAGAAGAGAGATGCACACATGAGAGCCGGAAAAAAACTTGGTTTCCCCTTGATGGTGAAACTTTCATGAACCATTTCTGGGAATGCGAGGAGCATGTTTTTCGCAGCCTACATAGTGTTTGTCTGGCACAGTTTTGAATATCTTATAGCATAGTTTCTATTTTATGTGTGACACAAGCAGTATTTTTTGGCAGTGAGAGAAGACAGAATACCTTTCTATGGAGAGGATTTTAAGTACATGGGAAATTCACACTGGTTTTAGTAAAGCCAAGATGTGGTGTTTTGAAATAAAAGTAGTTGCTGCTGTTAAAATTCCTCTACTAGACTGGGAATGTCTTTTGAGACAGCATTGGAGTAATTTACTGGGGACTTTCCTGGACAGTTATGTAATAGTTTGAAATACACCCACAGTGAGCCTGGTGTTTGTGGAAATCTGCTTGATAAGCCACCAGGTTTGGGTTCTCAAGCCTCAACTTCTTGCTAAGATGTAGGTTGATTTGGCTCCATACCTACCAAACCATTTTCCTCCCTCAAAACAAGCATTAAAGGTTGCCTGTAACTCAGCGAGCACAGGGACTGTTGCAGCTGGTTCATGCACAGGCTGTGCTGTCTAGCGCTTACCAGTGCCTTCTTGAACGTGTGGTGGAGAAAAGGTCTCATTATTTTTGTCTGAAACAGAAGAACAAGCCAGAAAAACATATTGCAATGTACTGGGCAAAGGGCAATGTTTCTGGCTCTCATGTTTGTGTGTGTATATATATATGATTACATATATGCATATATATGTGTGTATGCATATGTATATATACAGAGAACAAGTGAGAAATATTTATGTACTGGTTTGATGAATTTAACTAAGAGTTAAGAGTTTGTTGAAGAAAATTAAAAGTCTGTATTCAAAGACTCTCATCTCTCAGACGTGTGTATTTGGAGTATATGTGCAGTTGCAAAGGCACACAGCTCTTTAAAACACATGGAGCTACAACTCCCACATTGGGGGGGAAACTGCATCTGTTTGAGGATAAGTAAAAGCACAGCATTCATTTGAACTAGTAAGAGGGATACATGAGTGCAATTAATTTCTTTCTTGTGTTCTCCCATAACAAAAACCTAAATGAGATATGAGATTAGCTGTCTTTAACTGGGTGGCCACAGTAATCAGTATTTTATATAAATGAGTATAAGCACTATTTTGGTAGGAGAGTCACATGAACACATAAATACTATATGTGTTTATATATGTGCATGCATGCATATTTAGATATATAAAATGTGTGTGTGCATTTACTTAAAAAATACTGGATTTGGTGCAATTTTTAGTAGGATTACATTCCTCCTGTTTCCACATATAAAGGGATGCTTTGACCACAGAAAGTCCACTCTGAAACTCAAAGAAGTTATGTGCTACCAACAGTGTTCAGCCCGAATATGAGATGAGACACCAGTGAGGGGAGCAGAGGAATGGTACAACCAGACAAATGTGTGTGACTGGTGAGAATCACAACTAACTGGTAGTTCAGCTGTTGTCATTTGTTTTCCAAAGGAGAGTTTTAAGAGGAAGGAGAAGTTAGTTGGACTGACACATGTTTGTAGGGGACTGTTTCTAAACCTGAATGGTTGCAATGGAGAAAGCAGGAATATACATACTTTAAAAATGGGTGAAAAATTCCAGGATCATGGCTGAACTGAAAGCAGGATCTGGCCTTTTGACTGGAGATAAGTAGGGACCATAAATGTGAGTTAACCTTAGCAAAGGAGAGGACTCGAGGGAGATGAAGGATGTGGAACTGAGCAAAACACAGAGTTTACAGAAAAGGAGGAGCAAAGTAGAAGATAGAACTCAGAGGACAGAAAGAAAAGACCTACCAAGAGAAGGGGAATGGAATGTTGCATTGCATTTGGTTCAGTTTTGAAAGAATTCACAGGATTCCACGTAGAAAATGAAAACACACAATACTGTGGCTAATTCTGTACTGAAAATCCACTCTTTTTTCAGAGGTGTCCAATAGGGGAATCCTTCCATTTTATCTGGTCAGTTTTGCAGGAGGTGGTACATGTAGCAAGAGAGAAAACAGTGTAATCTCAGCAACTGGGCAGTGACACAAACCCTGGAGCCACCTTGGTGCATGAGAACACAGATGTTTCTGGTTTTCAAAGCACGGTTAGTCCTGCCAACCTGACTTCTCCTGGCACCCTATCCCGGCTGTGGAGAGACCTCCTCTGGAAAGGACACAGCTCCTCACAGGTCACACTGCTTTTCCCACTGAAGGCAGTTTATAAATCCCCGCGGCATGAGAGCACACAACCTTCCTGCTGAAACAAATGTCCTGCATAAAGGAGGTGGATCGAGAGCTTGTGCTTGCCCCTCACTGCTTCTGAGCGCTTGCTTGTGGAGGGGAGAGGCACATGTGCACCTCTGAGAAGAAGATTGTTGCCCACATCACCTGGCCTGAACAATCACACCAGGACTTGTTACTTGGCCACAAGAAGCTTTTATTTTTAGTAGATATGTGCATTTTTACATTACAATATTTTACTGGCATACAAAGATGGCTTACAAATATTATGTGTGAATGCTATAGCTTCAGCTGAGGACAATTTAAAGCACAGACTGAAGAGGTGTGTTGCACAGCACAGAGAGTTTACTAGCAAATAATGTGTGACTGCAACCAGGAGCTGTTGTTCCCCAGTGCTCTCTTGAAAATTTTTGCTTTTAGCTGAAAGCATAAGTTGAGAACCACCGCTGAGGGAAAAAGCAATGCTGTTTGAGCTCTGTCCAACCCCCCTGCCATGGGCAAGGACACCTTCCACTAGACCAAGTCTCAAAGCTCCATCCAACCAGCCCTTGAACACTTCCAGGGGTCAGACATCCACAGCCTCTCTGGGCCACCTGTTCCAGTGTCTCGCTCTCCTCACAGTAAAGAATTTCATCCTAATATCTTAACTAAACCTGCACTCTTTCAGTTTGAAGCCATTCTCCCTTGTCCTATCACTCTTGTCAAGAGTCCCTCTCCAGCCTTCTTGTATGCTTTAGGTACCTAGCTTTCCAGGATTGTTCAGGTACTGGAAGGCTGCTTTAAGGTCTCCAGGGATTCTTCTGCAGGCTGAACAACCCCAACTCTCTCATCCTATCTTCATAGAGAGGTGCTCCAGACCTTGTGTCATCTTCGTGGCCCTCTTCTGGACTTAATCCAATAGGTCCATGTCTTTGCTGTACTGGGGACCCCAGAGGTGGATGCAGTACTCCAAGTGGGCTCTCACCAAAGTGGAATAGAGCGACAAAATCACCTCCCTTGGCCTGCTGGCCATGTTGCTTTTGATGCAGCCTAGGACATTCTTTTGATGCAGCCAGCATGTATATAGAGCATAGTAAATATATGGTATACATATATAGTATATCCTATATCTGTATGTATATTACCTGTACATGTTGTGTGTCCACAAAGTATACTCTCTGCCTTAAGATGAAAGTGCAATTTTCTCTTCTTAGAAAAGAGGAGAAATGTATGGCAGCAATAGGCTGCAGAACAGCAAGAATTACCTGTGTACTGTGCGGTACTAAGTCTGCGTGGAATGCCTTTGGATCCCAGTGTGCTGTCGCGTGCTTCCCAGACAATCCACAACCACACGGCTTGTGAAAGGCGTCGCGTTCCTGTAGGGCAGCAGTTGCGGGAGGGGAGCACTGGCTGCATCTGTCATTATTTTCTTAGATCCGTGTGCGTGTCTTTTAACACTGAACAAAGGTTTCGACTCCCTCTTTCGGCAGGAACCGGTGTTGTCCCTCTCGCCCTGTGGCATCGTCGGGGTGGGCACTGCGTCCTGTGGGCTCTCTCCGACACAGGTACCCTGGCCCTGGGCAGCAGCCGGGGAGCTTCGGGAGGTTTGCACCCCAGGAGAGTTGGAGGCAAGGCAGGAGCAGCAGCCAAGCAGAGTCAGTGGAGAGGTATTTAAAAGACATGTAGCTATTGCACTTACGGGCGTGGTTTAGTGGTGGCCTTGGCAGTGCTCAGTTAATGGTTGGACTCGATCTCAGAGGTCTTTTCCAACATGAATAACTCTGCGATTCTGTGCTTCTCTGATTCCAAGGGTTTGCTGGCGAGTCAAAGCGTGGCAGAAGGCAGGAGCTGCTGGGGCAGGGGGCACAGTGAGCATCATGTGAGGAGCTTGGATTGAGCAGGTGAATTATGAAGAGTAGAAAAAGTGTTGCTGTGCCTCTAGACAAAATGGTTTCTCTTCAATTTTAGTGAAATGCTCCATTTTTAAGCAGCCAGCAAGCTAGCCCAGGTGGGCAAGCTAGTCTGGGCAATACAAGTTCCTTAGAGTTCTCCTTTGCCCAGACTGCTCCTGACCCATTCTGCCCAAGTCCCTTCCCTCTCCATCCCATGGATGTTCCCTCAGCTCCAGCTAATTGCCTGCTGTCCTTGAGTGGGTATTTTAAAAAGCAAAGGGCCCAAGGCTGGCATCCACCCAGAGGAGGGAGGCAGGATCCCTTCTGCATTTGGCAGCACTGCACCCAACTGTTCACCTATTTCCTACTCCAAAGGCTTCTACTGGTGCTATGATGAAAGTACTTTTGTTAGTAAAGTACTTGTGAGAGAAACGGAGTCCAATGAGGACCAAACAAGGTTATGTTTATATCAGACCACTGATATCCTTATACTATTACATCCCAGCTCTTCCTTGTCCATTGTACCATGCCTTTTAGGACAAAGGCTTTCTGCAGGCCAGAACTGAGGTTAGACCTGCTTTGAGGAGGGCTCAGATAGTCTCTGGAAAGGATGTACTGGAGTTCCATTTCACCTGAATTATTTTAGGCATCCCTCTTAGTCAGCCTTCAGGATGCTACAGTTACCTATACCATAAGTAAAACCATCATCCAAAATCTCATTCGTGCTTATTTAAAACAATAAAGGACTGCATGTGACTATTATTAACTTTCTAGGCATAATATTACCTTAAAGAATTATTTGTATTAATCAAAAGTCCATTCATGAAACTTCTTCAGGTACACTTTTCAGCAAAATAAAGCAGCTTTTTTTTCCTCTTTATGTCTCTGTGCATGTCTCTGTCCCTTCCAACCTCAAACAAAAGGCCAGACATCCCAGAAACTGTAAATCCTACATGTGGTTTTTTGGGGGTTTTTTTGTAGTCCAGTGACTTCAGAAAAAAGCCAAGGAGGATTCTGCCAACTTTCTCCTTGTTTCACAGGTACAAACCTCGACAGAAGCCTAATGTCTCAGGGCTCTGGCTTTTACTCTGGCAATAGTCACTCTTAACCTGCTTTTAGCAAAGCTCTTGGACTTGTCAGGGCACTGGCTTCAAGCAAAGGTCAGTCAAGGTCACAAGAGTCCTCATCCTCTTGTCCCTGTTCCTCCACTCCCTTCAAATTAAGGAGTGGTGGGAAGGTTTCCCCAGTGAGTACATCCAAGGCAGGTTTGCAGCCGTGGGGCCGAGCTGGAAGCCAGGCCATCCCCACTATCCCCTTCCTAGCAGTGGGTCCTGGGGTGACTGCAGTGCCCTCAGGTGTAAGGAAGAGCATTCTGGGGAAGAAGCAGCCAGCCAAGTGGGAGGACACAGGCAGCAGCACTCTACAAATTCACATCCTCCTCCCTCTCATTTGAGAAAGGGCTTTTCCAGCAGCTCCCACAGGCCCCGCACTTACTGCTTACCCCACACAGAGCCCAGGCACAGGAGTGGGATGCTGAGCAGGGAGAGAGCAGAGGTGCTGTTTATTTGTGGCAGGAAGGAGCTATAGGCCATTTTCTGCATGGAAGTAACATCCTAGACTTCTCCTGAAGTGCCCAGAGCCTGACTGCTCCATGTAGGCTGCCCTGAGGCTTGCAGCGATGCTGCTCCAGTGCTCCAGGGGCAGTGTAAGGGAAGGAGACAGAGGGACGGCCATGGTAGCTACCTGCAGCCCCCAGACCCATGGGGGATGTGGGACAGGCATGGGAAAGGGGTGCAGTGCAGTGCTGGGAAACATCCAGCTAGGTTTGCCAGCCAGAGCAGCTGCATTAGTTGCCTTCTGTGGGGCTGTGATGAAAATTTGTCTCTCTGTGCTCCAGGATGGCAGGTGCAAGTGTAGCAGTGCTGAGCGCAGGCCTGTGCAGAGCCAGGCAGAGCTGTGTCCCAGACAGGTTGGCTTTGTGGGAGCCCCTGGCTCTAGACACGGGAGCAAGGAAGCTTGTTGAAGGTGTTGGTCCTGCAGCTCAACTCTGGTTCCTGCTGTCAGGGATGGTCCATAGGCCAGAGCAAAAGGGAATGGGTTGTGCTGCTAGACAGAGATGGAGCCAGGGGGCTGGCTGTTGCTGTTGCTCTCAGAGGGGCTCTTGGCAGTAGAGGAGGTAGCCAGCGAGCCGCTGTTCCTGAAGATGCGGAGCAGCCTCCGCTTGTAGCCTCGGAAGGCGAAGAAGTAGATGATGGGGTCGATGCAGCAGTTGAAGTTCATGAACGCCACAGTGACTTGCAGCGACATCTTGAAGGCTTGCTGCTCATGGCAGGATGGCTGGTAGAGGATCTTCCTGACCATGAACTGGACAATGTTGAGGTGGTAGGGACTGAAGCAGAGCAGGACAGCCAGCAGCACCACCAGGATGACAGTGAAGGCCCGGTGGTGGTGCCCGTTCTTCACCGTCAGTGGGTTCTCCTTGGCCGTCTGGCAGAGCTTGAGGTTGATCCTCACATAGCACACCAAGATGATGCCAACAGGCAGGAAGAAGCCAAGCACGCAGGCCACCAGGAGCAGGTAGGGCAGCTTGGGAATCTCCTCGAAGTTGAAGTACTCCATGCACGTCAGCTTGTCGCCCATCCTCCGTGTCATGGGCCGCAGAAGCAGCGGCGCCGTCTGCAGGAACACCAAGGACCAGATGAGGACACAGATGCCCCTGGCACGGCTCATCTTCCGAATCCTGCCGGGGTGCCTGGTGCGCACCACAGCAATGTAGCGGTCCACACTCACACAGGTCATGAAGTAGATGCTCACATAGGTGTTCATGTAGAAAATGAAAGCTGTGGCCCGACAGAACCAGTCCCCAAAGGGCCAATCAGACTCCAGGATGTAGTAGGCAATCCTGCCTGGCAGTGCCAGGGTGAAGAGGGCATCGGAGAGGGCCAGGTTCACCAGGTAAAGGTCAGTGGAGTTGAGTTTCTTCTTCCTGCTCTGGAAGGTGATACAGAGAGCCAGGACATTCCCACAGGCGCCAAACACCAACAGGGTGGTGTAGAAGAGGGAGAAGGTGACTTTGGTAGATAAGTGGTGGTTGTGCACATTGCAGCTGCTTTGGTTGCCAAAGGTGAGGTTGGTGGGTGGGAACGTGGCCTCCACAACAGCCATTTCTGTGGTGCCTCACAGGCTCTTGCCCTCTCCCTTGGAATAAGAACAGACATGAAACTTGTAGCTTATTGATAACAGGAATGGCACCCTTAGAGCTGGCCCCCATCACAAATCAAAAGGTCTGTCCTCTGCTCCTGCCACTCCCCTGGCAGCACACAGCTCGAGTCATTTGGAAAAATGCTTCTCTTGTGATTTTGATGTGAGCATCTCAACAGGGGCTGTGACTCATTCTCATCTTCTTATCACCAGCTCCTCTTATTTTTGTATTTTTGGAGGGGTTTTGTTTGGTTTTTTTTTAAGTCCAATCCATACAAGAAAGGACTGGGGATACTGGGGAGAGGAACTGTCTGTCACACCGGAAAGGTCCCAAAGTCATCTAGTGGCAGTCATGTCATTTACTCGTTACTGTGAGGGGAATGGGGAGCTTCACTGAGAAAGTGGAGGGGCCGGGGGACCAGGGGGACTGAGGGGACCAGCCCGCAGATGTGCTGAGGAGCACCTTCACGAATCTCCGGCGGGACCAAAGCAGGAACAAAACTGAAGAAATTCAAAGAGAGGAAAAAAACTAACCTTCCCCGATAAAACCCCAAGCCTTATCCAAAAAACCCAGCCTTTCCCAAAAACCCCGCACGCCGTGCCCGTTAGCTCAGGGAACTGGGAACACCGCGGCACCGACCCCCCGCGCCCCGCACGCCCTCCCGCCGCTCGCCCCGCTTTGGGCAGCCCGAGGACAGCGGGGACCCTCCGCCGCGGGGCTGCAGCAGCTGCCGGGACGCGCCCCCCGCCCTTCTCTCACCGCACGCTGCCACCGCCGGGCTCCGCTCTGCAGCAGCCGCTGCACCGGGCGGGACGGGACGGACGGACGGACGGCGCTGCCTCCCGCCCGCGGCGGCGGCGACCCCCGAGGGGCTGAGATGCTCACACGCACAAGCGCGAAAGAGAAATCGGGGCCTCCTCCTCCTCTTCCTCCTCCTCCTCCCTCCCGACTTTTGAGGGGCGGCGGGCGAGGAACCTCTTGCCCTCGACCTGCACTCGGGCTCCCCAGCCGTGTTAGCTCCTCCCGGGATTCGCTCACATTACAAAAGTACCGTGAGGTTTGGGGTGGTGTTTTTTTTTTTTTTTTTTTCTTTTTTTTCTCTTAGGGTTAGTAAAACTGTGTGTTCTTTCTGGGTGGGGTTTTTTTTCTTTCGGTGTGTGAGAGGCATGCTGCTGCCGCGGAGGATATTTTCAGTAGTGGCTGTGCTGGAGAAGATAAATGACTGTACCTGCGCGGCAATCGCTCCCGACATCTGAGCCGACTTCGAGTTTTACTCTGAGAAGTTATACAAGGATGCAAAATGCATCTGAACAATGAAAACAGCCTCAGCTCTGATTCACGTGCAGTCCAGATGGCTCACCCCTGAGGCACGTATATATGGCCACGGAAGCGTGAATTGGACCATGGCACCTTTCCAACAAAGTTGCGGCAGACCTCCTACGGAGCTTATTGTGCCTGTGGCCAGAGCAAGACACACTGTACCTGGCTCCCCAGGCTGTGGTGAAGCCCAGCTTTGCCTTTCGTACACACATGGAGAGACCACCAGGCACAGCTCCTTAGGGCAGAGGCTAACCTGAGTGGAACGAGACAATTTGCCCTTAGTGGAAAAAAATTGTTGTTACTAAGATAACATATTGCGTGGTGAACGCTGGGCAAAGCCCCTTGCCTCAGCTGGGGTTCTCAGGGCAGGCTCTGCCCCCACAGGGTGCAGAGCAGTGAGGGCTGTGATTTACCCCACGGCCCTATGTGCGTGTCTTACAGTGTGAAGAGAGCACTTTCCTTCCCAGCACTTCCTAAAATGTTTGCAGAAGCGCAGCCTACACTGTGACCAGCGGGACAGTCTTCCCCACAGTGGCTACTTTACTGGAGAACACTGGGGTTCTCAAATTCCAAAAGGATTTTTTATGCTCTTTTTAGTGGTTTTAAGCTGTTGGGTTTTTAGTGGTGGTGGTGATGATCTTGCTTGCTTCCTTTTTTTCCCCTCCCAAAAACTCCTAATACACTAGGAAATTCCCATCATGGGGCATTCAGGATGCTACTGAAAAATACTGAAGCAAAGAAATGTCAAGGTTAAGATTACAGTTAAGTTAAATTTATATTTCCCTCTGAGCTAGTAAAGCCCAACTAATTATTTAATTGCATATTATTTCTAATGTTTTAAAACAGTGATATCAAACGCAGTACTAATCTGTGTACCCATGTACCATGAGTCATTTGTATAGAAATTACACAGTGTATGATATTGCCATGAATTTACTACAAGTTGAAGGTACCTAGCAAGAGTAATAGTGAAAATTTGCTAACAAGCATCTGTCATTGGAGATACTTTTGTTGCCTGGGGGGTTATATCACACAGAGGGAAAGGTCTGCTAGTAATAGAATAACTGCTGGGTAAATTATTCAAAATATTCCTTAGTAAGATGGGGATTTTCTACATGCACATCTGTCAAGACTTAAGCTAATCAGGCTTGTGTAGGGGCTCATATGTTGTTGAGCTGTTTCATCATGACGGTGAAAAAACAGCCAGTGGATGTAACAGTAGAGAAGTGTTATCTCTACAGATATCCCGAGCCCGCACCGGTGAGTGGATTCAGGGCTATTTTCTCATCTACCTAAAGCACTGCATGACAAAGAGCTGCAGCTGAAATAAATACTGGTCACACAAATTCAGGGGTCACTGTGCCCCACTGATGGGGCTTCTGGCTGCCTTCCTTACGCTCTCTTGTATGAGAGTTTCATGTCCACATATTAACACCGTCAAGGAAACAAATCTGGGATGAAGCTGGGCAAAATGCCATTGGCTTCCAGCCAGGTGCCTGCAATGCCTCCAGCCGGTCACCATCACCAGGGCTCGGCAATGATGGATGGGGCGGTTTGTGATGCAAATTCATGCTCGGGACTTTTCCGAGCAAACATCCCCCATATACAATCCCTCCAGTCCCTTGGGCTCTGAGGGCACGCAGGCACTAAAAAGAGAGCTGCAGATCCCAGAAGGGGAATCACATGCTGATAACCCAGTGGCACCAGTACCTGGCACCTGCCTGTGTGTGGGGGGCTTCTCGTGGGAGCCAATGGGAGTGGGACGGCATTGCTGTGTCAAAAGAGGGCCTGAACAAAGGGAGCTCCAAAGGGTCTCAGCCTCTGTGCAGAGAAGGGAAATGGCCCAAATCGCAACACCAGCCTCGAAACAGATTGAGGAGCCCAAAGGTCTAGGTGACAACCTCATCTAGGGACTTGGGAATAAGAAGGAGGGAAAATAGTGCTCTCTGTCTGATTTTATTTTTCTTTTTGCAATGCAGAAGAAAGGAAGTGGGTTCTTTTGTGCAAAACATGCTCCTGCCCTGGGTGCAGCAGGTGCTGTGCTACAGGAGTGCAGCCCAGCTCCACCCGTTTGCACGGCCCCACCAAGCCCAGCAGTGCTGAACTGCACTGTGCTGCACCACAGGCAACAACAGCTCCTTTGGGTGGGGGAGAGGGGCTGAGGGGATCCACTTCTCAGCTGGCGGGACCCGGTTCCTGCCTCTGCAACACTGGGTGTGCTGAAAAGGGATCCCCCAAGACAGTGCAGAGAAGCCCTGTCCAGCTCAGTTTGCAGCCATCTCATTTAGGAGCTATTGACCTTCACTGAACCCAGTGGTTGGATGGAATGTGATATGAGATTTGAGTAGTGAGGTTCAACTTCAAAACTGGGACCAGGTTTTCTTCTGTTGTGTCCATGTTTGCACAAAGACAGTTTTCCTCGGGCCTGGCAGGGACTACGCAGAATACCACAGCCTGGGTACTCATCCCAGGGCCAAGTGGGACCTCCTGTCCCAGGGTGTCCCTGCTGCCAGGGACTCGGCCAAGGCATGGGGGACACCTCCTGTGGGAGTCCTCTGCTAACACTCAGCACGGAGATTCTCTTTTCTGACACGTGCATCATGGTCATTAACCATGACGTGACTCCAGACAGGCAGCCACTCCATGCTACTTTTCAGAGCCAGATGTTGGGTATTTCAGGACAGATGTGCACCTCTGAGTCACTGGGGCTCCTCTCACATCATCCTCACAGGGGATGTCGCTCTCTGCAGTCCCTCGAAGGCTCCCTGCAGTCTCGTTTCCCTCCTGGAGACCTCATAATGGATATTGCTTGCCAGCCAAGCAGAAAAGCCAGGCCACAGCTCCTCCTCTGGGGGCAAGTCCTTCAGGCCATCAGCTGTGAGCCCAGCTGTGATGATGGCTGTGGCAGGCAAGGAAGGCTCACAAAGAGCTGTAAGAACCATGCCAGGCAGGCATATGCCCTCACACGTGCTGGGACATCTATTGCTGGGCTTCCTCCTGAACCATCTTTGGGGTTCAAAGCCACACTTGGGGGTGTTGAGGCAGTTGTTTACATCTGGTGGGGTTTCCCAAAGTTGAGAGATGATTGGAGCTGGACTTTCTGAGGGCAAGGCAGCATAACAAATGAGGCAACAGCCCCTTCTCAGAGAGACAGCAGGAGGTTTGCGCCTCCTCTTTCCATTGTATCATCACCTCTCCCTCTTTGCTTTCCTCATCGATTTTGGTTACCTTTTCTCTCTTCTAGTGCAAAACATTCTCAGGAAGCTTTGGTAGACACAAAAATCTCAGATCCAGGTGCTTTCAGTTTCAATGCAAGAAGGAGGGATTTTCCACAGCTCAGCCCCTGTATCTCAAGTCACCATTAGTCACCTGGTAGTAGAACAGAATTTGGGAGAACCTCTGATTGTAACATCCACCTGTCTATTCAATAACAGCAGCTATGTGGGGAGGACAATGTTTGAGAGGCTTTAGCTCAAGATGATGGGAATTGTAGAGAAAGCAAAAACCTGAAGATTCCTACCAATTTGTGATAAAAATCTCAAGAAAACAATTACTGGAGTTTTGATATGTTTGAAACCTAATCTGGCCCTAAATCTAAGTGGGAAATGCTGAATAACAAACCAGCTGAAATCAGCTTCTGCATGACATGTTGGGCTTTATTCTGCACGTGTAGCACAGCTTTGGAAATGATGTTGCAGCATCAAGTCACGACACAGTCAGAGGAGCAGAACAGGTCACTCCAACATCCTGAGCAGTAGAATTCAACACAGCAGCAGGCAGCTGCTTCCTTCCACATCCCCTTGACTTCAGTCCCAAAATGTGAGCAAAAAGCCTCGTTTGGGGGCCATCCAACCACCATGATTTCCAGGTACCTATGGTTTCCCTGAGCCTGGCTGCAGGGACAGGGTAGGTGTGCTAACAGGGGCAACTCTTAGTCATGAGGGTTGGGGCACCTTGGTAGGAGAAATACCAATGAAATTCACAGTCTTAAATAACTTCCTCCAGTGAGCACGAAAGGTGCTTGCTCCCACGCTGCACTGTGACTTAGAAGCTCCATTTTGATTTTGTGGGAATAAGATGAAAGTTTTCTTGGTATCTGATTTCCGTGGTTAAAAACAATGTTTAAATGCTTGTTAAAAACACACAATCATAAGGCAAGTTTGTAGAACTGAGGTCCTATTTTTATCTGGTTTTCTCTTATGACATGGCCACGTATGCTATACAAGCACACACACGTCTGTCATGTGAAGCTACGACATGAACAAGAGCAACTGGCACAGAAGATGAACACAAAATGCAGAAATGAGAGTTCGTGATAGAGAAAGTGCCAAAAACGCTTCTTAATTCAGTCTGGATCTCCATGATCCTTTACAGTAATTTCTCTTGGAAAGACATCTTCATATTTTGTGAATTGTATTTTTTTTCTTAATTTCCATTTATTCTTTGCATTCAGTGTTTAGGCCATGTTGTGGCCAGGTTTTGGCCATGTTTAACACATACGAGGTAAATCCTATGGCATGTGGAAAAATCAGCATTCTCATGAGCATTTCTGTGGGGTGCTCAGTTCAGTGCACCAATGCCTCAGAGGATCACAGAGTGGAAGGTTTGAAGGGATGTCTGGGGGTCAGCTGGTCCAACCACACTGCTAAAGCAGGGACACCCAAGCTGGTTGTCCAGAACTGTGTCGAGACAGCTGATAGGTATCTTTAAGGATGGAGACTGCACAACCTCTCTGGGCAACCTGTGCCAGTGCTCGGTCACCTTCACAGTGAAAATGTGTTTCTTGATGTCCAGAGAGACCCTCCCGTGTTTCAGGTTGTGCTTGTTGCCTCTGATCCTGACACTGAACACCACTAAAGAGAACCTGGCTCTGTCCTCTTTACCCCTTCCCTTCAGGCATTTATATACATTGATGAGCTGCCCCTGAGCCTTCTCCAGGCTGAAGAATTCCAGCTCTCTCAATCTTTCTTCTCAGGAGACATGCTCCTGTCCCTTCATCATCTTCAGGTTTCTTTGCTGGACTCTATTCAGTATGTCTGTGTCTCTGTGTACAGAGGAGCCCAAAACTGAATGCAGGAGTTCAGGTGTGGCCCCTCACCAGGGCTGAGCAGGGAGTAAAGATCATCTCCCCCAGCCTGATGGCAGTACTTTGACTAATGCACCCCAGGACACCATAGGCCTTCTTTGCTACAAGGGCACATTGGTGGCTCATGTTCAACGTGGTGTCCATCAGGACCCCCAGGTCCTTTTCCGCAGAGCTGCTTCCCAGTTGGCTGCCCCCACCCCCTCCCGGAGTTGTTCTTCTCTATGTGCAGGATTTTGAACTTCCCCTCGCTGAACTTGATGAGATTCCTATTGGCCCATTTCTCCAGCCTATCAAGATCCCTCTGGAAGGCAGCACAACCCTCTGGTTCATCAGCCACTCCTTCCAGTTTGGTGTCATCAGCAAACGTGCTGGGGGTGCCCTCTGCTCCATGGTCCAGGTCATTAATGAAGATGTTGAACAGGATTGGAGCCAGTACTGACCCCTGGGGTACACAACTAGTTACTGGCCTGACTCGACTGACAACCTGTCACTAGTGGGGTTCCACAGGGCTCCATCTTAGGCCCTGGACTCTTCAACATCTTCATAAATGACTTGGATGCAGGACTGGAAGGTATAATTAGCAAGTTTGCAGATGACACAAACCTGGGAGGAGCTGTTGACTCCCTTGAAGCCAGAGAGGCCCTGCAGAGAGACTTGGACAAATTGGAGGACTGGGCAATCACCAACCATATGAAGTTCAACAACGGGAAGTGCAGGATTCTCCACCTGGGATAGGGTAACCCTGGATGTTTGTACAGACTGGGGAATGAGGTGTTGGAAAGCAGTGCCATGGAAAGGAACCTGGGGGTCCTGGTTGATGGCAAGTTGAATATGAGTCAGTGCCCTGGCAGCCAGGAGGGCCAACCATGTCCTGGGGTGCATCAGGCAAAGCATCGCCAGCCAGTTGAAGGAGGGGATTGTTCTGCTCTGCTCTGCACTGGTGCGGCCTAACCTTGAATATTGTGTGCAGTTTTGGGTGCCACAATATAAGAAAGGTATTAAGGTTAGAGAGCAACCAAAGGAGGGCAACAAAGAAGGTGAAGGGCCTTGAGAGGAAGCCTTGTGAGAAGTGTCTGAGGTTACTTGGTCTGTTCAGCCTGGAGAAGGAGAGAGTGAGGGGAGACCTCATTGCAATCTACAAGCTCCTTGTAAGGGGGAGAGGAGGGGTAGGCACTGATCTCTTCTCTGTAGTGACCAGTGACAGGACCCGAGGGAATGGTCTGAAGTGGTATCAGAGGAGGTTTAGGTTGGATATTAGAAAAAGGCTTTTCACCCAGAGGGTGGTTGGGCACTGGAACAGGCTCTCCTGGGAAGTGGTCACAGTACCAAGCCTGCCAGAGTTCAAGAAGTGTTTGGATGATACTCTCAAGCACATGGTGTGACTCTTGGGGATGGTCCTGTGCAGGTCTAAGAGCTGGACTGGATGATCCTGTGCATCCCTTCCAACTCGGCATATTCTGTGATTCTGTGGCCTCCAACTAGAATCTGTGCTGCTGATCATCACCCTCTGGGCCCGGCTATGCAGGCAGTTTTCAAGCACCTCTGTGCTTCAGCAACCTCTGCTGATTTATCTACCCAATACTTGCATGCAAGCAAGTAGGGTGCTCTTTGCTTTATTGTGGGAAAGGAAACCTCAGAAAAGTCACAGTGAACAGTGAATAGCTGGAGACTTTAGCATCTGATTTTTTCTCAGAGCAGCTTGTTCTTGCTTGCTCGAAGGGTGGCCGTAAATGGCTGCAGCACCAGCCCCATGCACTCAGTACCTCTGTGCTTTTCCATCTCCTCAACCTCTAATCCTGCAGAATCTGATGGCTTTTGGGAGAGGATAGGACCAGCTCACTGTGGAACAAAAACCTTCCTTAACAAAAGCCTCCCTTGTCAGAGGTGGACAGGGTGAACTCTAGCTTTTGTGGTTATTGCTGCCTAGACTCAGTGTGGGCAGAGCAAAGAGACAAATCCGTTTGTAGCACAACAATGATTCACCCACAGAACGTGGCCCACGTGGCTCCGAGCATGGCACAGTCCCGAGGAGAAACCCGTCAGCAATCACCCAGCGAAAGGCTGTCACACACCCCTGCACGTGGTGCGTGTGTGCACGGGACGAGAGCTGAGTCGGTACAGACTGTCCTAATGCAGGCAGATCTTAATTTATAGGACCAGGAATGCAACTTTTATGTGGCTTTTTGGTGTTGCTCCCCTCTTCTTTTTATCCTGCTTAGGAGAGCAGGCAGGAGAAGGAAGAGATGGCACCTCAGAGAGCCATGATGCTTGGTGGTGCCTGCCCCCGGCACAGCCACAGCACAGACCTCTGTGCCCTGCTGTGACACTCGTCATCTCTCTGAGGAGATGAGGAGCACCACGGGCTGGTTGCTTCACTGCTGCTCCCTACACAGCAAGGGAGAGCAGAGGTGTGGGTGCAGACCAGTTGCTGCCAGGATACATGTCTGGCTGATTGCAGGCTGCCCTCCTGGAGCTGCCAGCATCTCGATCCCTGTGAGGGTTTGGCCAGTGCCAGGTCCTCCTAGGGACCCCACCAGCCCTGCTGCAAGCGTTGTGCAGCAGCACATGGATGAGACCTTCCAGGAATTGGGAGCAAACAGTAACATTTCTACTAAGCTGATATTTTGGGAGTACCTGCAGCTTGGCCAGAGAATGCAGGAATTTCATGAAGCGAGTAAAAAGCCCATGGCCACATCCTTGCAAGCACATCCCTCTGTAATGGTTAGCTCCCTTGGGAAGCAAGCACCAATCTGCCAAACCACAGCACTATTTGTTCACATACAAATGGCAATGTCTCTCTTGAATTCTACTTTCAGAAATCATTAAGCCATTTTTAGGTGGAATTTTCCATCAACATTCACCCCAAAACACTCTTTTGGCAAAACCAGCCCCAATCCAAACCATGCCTGTCTGGCCAAAGCCATACAGACCCGAAAGACTTTGCACAACAGAAAGTGTTGGGGCCATGTAACCACAGCGAGTGCTGTCAGCGCAGCCTTTGTTCTGCTCCCACCCTGCAGACAGCCCAGACTCAGCCTCTGCTTGCAGCACATGGGGACTCTCTCTGCAGTTCAGTGGGGCACCCCATAGGATGGATGTCTGACATCCATGTGTATTGAATTTGCCATTTAAAAACAGAATTGAGAGCTTAGGACACAAATGCACGTGCATGTCTATGTGCATCTAAACATATCTCCACGTACCAGAGGATTTTATCAGAACTTGGGAAACTGTGAATGGAGACCACATGCTTCTGGGGCTAAATAATAAGTAGACGGCAACATCTCAGGGTAAATCCTCCATATTGCTGTGCAGTTTCCCCATGAAGGACCATGTTCATGCAGGAAAGATTTTGTTGAATGCTGCAAGAAAAGTTGGTTGTTAGATAAAAATACCCTTGAAAAGTTGGGAAGTCATTGGGAACAGGGAAGGGAAATGTTCTTGCACTATTCAGTTGCATGGTGCAATTCTCATGAGGGTCTGGGCACCCTTCCCCAGCAAAATGGTACCAAACCCCTGGGCAGGAACTGCATAGGCCCTGGATCCATGTTTGTCTGCAGCTCCCTTCCCTGGCAGATCTTTTCCGCTGAAATCCACTTGCAGTGGATAATAGACTTCTCTGCACCCTCCACAACTTCTGCTCATTTTCTCTTCACTGTGTTGCAGTTCTTTGCATCTACATAAGAAAATGTATTGCTTAAACCAGATTGGCTTAAACCCCAAACATTTAATTAGATTGAATTTTGGTGATTCTTTAAAGGTCTGGATTATATGGAAGAATTTACTTGCAGTCATCAAATTTTAACTTTTAGGGCTTACTTGTAAAACCAGACAGATCCTTTCCACCCTAAATGTCTGTAGTTTTAAAGGTTTGTTGGCTAAATATTGTTTTAATGTGTTTATTACATGCTTTTGCTTCTCCGCTTCACTCCTGAGACCAAGCTGAGGTTGGTCTCCTCCCTTACTTGCATTGGAATATATTTTCCAAATTATTTCTTCATAGAGGAAATTTTGCATCCTGGGGTTTCACTCACTTTTAACATATTCATGGAGACTGTAGCATTTTAGCTGCTAATGCTTATTGAAAACACTTGAGTCTCTGGGCTCTGCTGTAGATGCTTAATGCTTAAAATTGTTTGTGATCATGAAAAGTTTGGTCTGTCAGAATAAATTGCAAGTGAAGAGACTTCTGAGCACTCCATAAAAACTGGAAAAACAATGTTACAGCCTATTGCATCTTCAGGGGAGTTTCCTATGCACATGGTAGATATTTTGGCCTCAAAATAAAACTTTTTTTGAAAAAAACAGAATCAGAACTTAGTGTAAGGGTAAATCCATTGAGAAACAACAAAACCCTTCCTTACACATAAAAGTAGAGCATGCTCAGCATCACATTCAGCTACCCCACAAAGCCATGAGCCACAGCTCAACCAGGCCAAAAGATGTCCTTGCCTGGCTTCAGCACAGGGGAGAAAAAGTTGGCTTTTAACACCCCATGGCTTTAAGTCCCATCCTACTGGGAAGGTTTGGCACATGTTGGAAGCCCCAGCACTTCCAACAGAGTGACTCACAGAGGCAGGGATAATTCCCTTCCACCAGTTGCTGAGCATCCTCACTGTTTGCCACCGTAGCATTTGCACAGGTTTTACCTCTGCCATGAGACTTGGAGGAATGATTTGCATCTCACAGACAAGGATCGGAGACAGGGAATGAGGTTTTCTAGATTACTTCCTTTACAAATTGCAGTTATATGGTTTAGCATCCTGGAGCCAGAAATCCTGTTTGGTTCTTCACCAGCATTAATTTTGTGCAACAACCCAGGCATTTTGGAGCTGTAAAAACATGTAATCTCGAGATGTGCAGTCAGAGAGAAGCATTTCATTCTTCACACCCCCAATCAAAGTCTGAGCTCGAGGATGCCTAAAACCCTGCTACTTTGAAATTGTTTTCAAATGCAGGAACAGGTCTCCTTCCTTACACAGCTATTACAGCATGCTGCTGGTTCTTTAGTACCATCACATATAGCACACAGGGGTACCGCATCATCTACTGCTGACTACCCTCAAGAGAGCAGGAATTTAGCTCTCTTCCTAAACGTGTACCAGCTCCCTATAATCATGTGAATGTCCCTGCTTAGGAGGGGATGTGACCACTGTGGTTGCAAATGATCAATGTCAGAACGAGTCATAACTTGGCTGATGAAAAATGGGAATAAAGAAGAAGATTTCTAAAAGGGCAAGAAACAAAGGGGGGTTTTTTTCAAGGGCTGGGGAGAATTTGAGGGAGAGCAGTAATTTCCCGTTTCTCCAGCGTTGTAGTCATCTGATGACTTCAGTTGACCTTGATCATCATTTACGAAACACACAATTCACATGAACAAATACAGGAACAAATACAGCAAATGCACCTGTTTGCTGTGGTCTTATTAGTGGATTGGGTTTTCATTTGTTTTTTTTTTTTAATGCATTCAAGTATTCTGGGACAATAGAGTCATCATTCTAATTTGATTTAAATACCAGCTCCTAGGAGGCATAAAATTAGTATTTACTAGAAATGGAGACAGTGTAGTTTCACTAGCTTGACTTTGATACTCCTCAGGAGGTGTAGATAAGGATATGCACAGTCTCCCCACCCACACTTGGTTCACAAATTAATAGCTTGGCTCTGGCTGGCATGCTGAATGCCTCGAGGTGAAAAAGCTTGCTTTCAGCTCTTTCTTGTAATAGCAAACAAAAGGTCTGCTCACAGCCATGCCACCCAAAGGCTGTAGTGATGGGGCTCCTGCTGCTTCCCACCACTCAGGTCCTCGCCACATGTCTCTGCTCAAAGCTGTGCTTCACTTGCAGGCTCTGTGCACACGGATGACCCAGCAGATCTGAAGCTGGACCCATCAACACAGGTGGGTGTTCATCCACTGTCTTCATGCTGCTGGGTCAAGCTCCTGCACCCAAATGATTCTCAGTTTCACTGCCTGAATGGTTTTCATTTTGTGGACAGTTGTTCCAAATATCTGTTTTCCACGGCTGATCTGTGACTTAAAAACCACAGATGCTTTTTCTGGTGTGACGTTTATTGATGATGGGATTAATGTTTGTAATGTTTGTAATTGCAGACTGGGGTGAGAACATGGGGGAAGGTTGTTTTATGCTCAGAAGCACATTTTCTTCCTGAGATGTGAACATCTTCATTCTATTCTTTGAGGTGAAGCATATCTGTGGGTGGATTCCCCGTGCTGGCTGGATCCAAGGGCTTGTGCAACCTCACATGGGTTCTTGTGAAAGACAAAGGTCTTGTAAAATGTGCTGAGCTTGACAGGGAAAAGGTTCTTACTACTTGGATGACCCAGATTTCTATCAGAAACCAGCCTGAGGTAAAAGCAAGGTACCACACTGGTGCCTTTGAGTAAGGTCCACTGAGCAAATGCTAACTAGATACAAATTCATGCATGGGGTGTGGGCTTCTGTGAAAGAAATAACCCTGAGCAGAGAGATCATGCCCTTTGCAGGGCAACTGAACACCAAGTCTGCAGGGCAGGTTAAATGAACGTCTCCTGAGCTGCCCAGCTCAAGAGGTGGCAAACCATGTCCTCAGACCAATCTAAAAGTTTACTTAAGGATTGTTTCCTCCAAGGAAACCTTTCCTAACATGCTTCTATGCTGCTGGGTGAGATGAGTTGTCCACTGGGTGGCATGGGACAATGCCACAGCCCTACTGGAGGAAGGGAGCTTGCCAGGGTGCAAATCCCCCTTTTTCAGGTGGTGCTGAACTTTCTCTCCCCTCCTGAGGTTGCGGGGTGTCTGCAAGGCCTTGGCACTCAGCCCTGAGCAGGGTGATACCGGGGTTGAGCCCTGGCAAAGCAGAGTGATGTGTTAACAACTCCAGGGCTTTCAGGAGGCACAGGAATGAACCACAACCTACCAAAGCCACAGTGATGCAGCTCCCATTATAAGATGCTCCAGAGACTATATGGAGAAAGTCACTTTGGTGTCACTCCTGTGTGTGCATGGTGCAGCAGGGGAGAAGTGTTAGGTGACTTTTGAGTTTCTGATGGTGGGAATTTCTCTAGGCTTGAGCCAAGGAGAGTGGTTCAAAGCTGAAAAAGGTCCTGGTGCAGATTCACAGAGGTGGTGGAAAGAGGAAGTGGTTGCTCACATCTTCGCATGATTGCTGCTGCAAAAGCCTTGTAGGAGGCCCACGACAGAGCTTGCCCTGCATCGGCAAGGAAGGATGGGGAGTTGGTGAAAAAGAAAACATTTAAGGGAAGAAAAGTGACTTTTGTAAGCAGAGAAAAAATGTCATCCCACACTTGTGGGTTTGAGACAAGTTGGCGCAGCCCTGCTTGGGGCAGATCAAGTGTGGCAAAGGACAGCTCAGGCACTTCTCCACAGAGCAGCTGTTAGTCCTGGGACCAGAGGGGCTGCTGAGGTGATGGAGAGTTGGCCTGGGCAGTGGGAAGCCTCCTTGCACTGTGGGGAAGATGTTGATGGGACAGGGGCACATGGGGCTGGAGCACATGGGACTGCCTTCTCACCCCAGGATACCCAGATAGGAGATGGGCTGATGAGGCTGAGTACATCAGCCCATTTTGCCTGAGGGACTTGGTTTTGCCTAGGGGTCTGGTCTCGTGTGAGAGGGCCAGCAGGGTGCAGGAAGGAAGTGAGTAGGCCCTCTTTCTGGGCCTATCCAGAGCAGGGAGAACACATGGAGGGGAACAGGTGTGCTGAGCTAAAACTCACATCCTCTCCATAGTCAGGGATGCCAAAGAAATGCTGATTTACAGCAAGAAATTAGGAAAAGGGAAATTTAGCAAAAATAGATTTTTACCCTCAGATGCTATTTTTAGGATAACTAGAGGTGAAATTTGCTGCTGCCCACTGCTGTGGGGAAGGAGTCTTACTTCACATGCACATGAGACATGTTGGTTAGGATTGTGATTGCATAATTGCCACTTACTAAAAGAGATACATGTTTTCACAGGAAAGATAGGGGAAAATAGACATACTAAACACCTACCACAAATTACAGGGAACGGGTGTCTGTGCACCTAGATGGGGGAAAGTCAAGACCCGGAGTCCGTCTTGCTTAAATCCTCGTTTCCTAACCGGCAGAGGTGAATGGAAGTCGGGGGTCGATTTGGGCGTCGACGTCTGGAAGAGGAGCAGCCCGGAGGGGAGAGGCGGCTCCCTGGTGCCGCTAGAGGTCACCGTCACAACGAGGGACCGGCCCCGAGGCACCGGCGGCGGGGACACCGGACCCTGCCGGGACGGGGGGAAAGGGCCATCCCTCCCTTACGAACACGGGGTTTCCCTGTTTTAAGGGTACCTATGTCCTGCCTTTGCAAACTCTCCGGGAAAGATTCGTCGAAGGGGTTGGGGTTAAAATGGCTGATTAATGTAAAGGAGAGAGGGAGAAATCAAAGGTTTGTGCTTCGAGAGCAAGGGCTTCTTGAATCACTTTGCTATACCTCTACTAGTCATTAGTATAAGAATTAAATATTTTAATAAGATCTAATTCTACTCATTTATTTAGAGAATTTAAAAGCATTTAGACGGAAAAAAAAGTTTTGTTGGTTTTTTTTTGGGGGTGTTGGGGTTTTTTGGTTTTGTTTTTGTTTTGTTTTGTTTTTAGTTTCTGGAACTCCAGCCAGCTTTTGAAGCATACAGTGTCCTATGCAAAACCTTCCCTACCACAGCCCTTGGAAGCTGACTTTTTCTGAAAACTTCAGTGTCAAGTGTCTCCCACACTTGACATCAAACACATATTCACATTTCCTTACCTCCACCTGACACCAAGTACATGGGCAGAAATCAGGTCCCGGCCATAGTCAGGCTTTATAGGAGCTGATGCACCAAAATCTTTGGCTTAAAACCTTTGCTTCTTACTGTGTACGAATTAAAGACATTTAAGGAAATGAGGTGTTAAACTTACCTGAGGGAAATACCTATGATTCCCCCAGAGCTACCCCAAACTTCTTTCTTGGATGTTTTCACTCCTGCCTGAAGTTCAGGCCTCAGCCTCTTTGAGCATGGAGGGCTCTCACTTACATGCCTCAAGCGTTCCTGGGTAGGTTAACACTTACCATCATGGTTTTAGCCAGCTTTCACTTCGAAATGCTGGCTTACCTCAGAGCAAAACTGAGAAAAAGCTCTGGGCTAACTCAAGTTCTCAGACCTTGGACTGTCGCACATCTTTACTTAATGTGAAATTCTTCAGAACCGATGCCGGCAGCATTAGAAACCAGACAAACCCCCCTCAATTTCAGCGGTTTCAGGATTTGTTTTTAGTGGCTACCCCCATATTTAGCTGGAGGAAATGCTGGTAGCAATCACCACTGACATTAAGCAAACTCACTCTCACTTTCTACATTTGCACCCTATGCCAAGCCACTGCTCTCATGGCACTGATTTTTGGGGAGGACCTGGACCTAAAGCCCTGCATTAGACTGGAAAATGCCACATGGCAAGGAGGACTGAGGGATTTTGGGCCAGTGAAAGGTTATGGGTGTACGGTGCCAGAGAGCAAAACCCAGTCAGTGTGGTGTGGCTACCTATAACATCTTTCTTTATGAAAGCTGACCTCCTGCAGGGCTGTGAGGGGGGGAGCCCTCAGGAGCTCTTCCCATTGAATTTCCCATAGAAAAATGTTTTTTTTCCTTGTGCTGCAAATGTTTGACAGAACTGTTTTGCCTCAATGCTGCCACTGTATGCAGATACCATAACGCTGGTGGGCAGCTTTGGGAAAGGCAAATTCTTCCCCTTTGCAGCTTGTAAAACAGGCACTGCTTCTTTTATAACACCTCAAAGGCCCCAACTTGTTTTGTTTTATAGATAAGTCTCATTTTCACTAGGGAAAATTTACTGCACCTGCAGGACCAGGTAGTCATAGAATTGGAGAATGGTTTGGGATGAAAGGAATCTTAAACATCATCTCATTTCAACCCTCCTGCCATAGACAGGGGAACCTTCTGCTACACCAGGTTGCTCAAAGCCCCATCAAACCGGGCCTTGAACACTTCCAGGGATGGGGCATCCACAGCTTCTCTTGGCAATCTGTCCCAGTGTCTCACCACCCTAATTATTTGTTCCTAATATTTAATCTAAACCTGCCCTCTTTCAGTTTAAAATCATTGTCCTATCACTACATGCCCTTGAAAAAAAGGTCACCAAGTTCCTGGTTACCAGACACTTTCTCAGCTGCCAGGGCTTGCAGAAGAGGGAGGAAGAGGTTCAGGGCCCTGCAGTGTGGAAGGCTCGTCTGGGAGGATGCCGTTGTAGAGTATTTATGGACCCTTCTGTCCCCCTGCTCTTCCAGTCTGAACCCCAGGGGCCAGCAGGTGTTTCCACGTTCCCAAAGTGTTATCTGCATGTTCATGAGTTTTGCAGGCACATTGTAACAACCTGTGTTTGTACAGGCAGTCCATGGGCTTCTGCTGCCATCCAGCTGCTCAGCACCTCCTTGGTGATGGCATGAGACAGGGGAGTGAATATTGCTTCCTGGTAAACATAAGGGTGCTGGTGTACGTGCTCTGGTTTAATTTGTTCTGTGAGATGGTCCTCATTATACAAGGCCGGGTGTGGAGGGGAGGGAGGAAAGGAGCCAATGGAAGAGGGCATGCTGCCCTGAGAGCAGAGGGACTCTGGTTTCTGGAGGACACCTAAGGGTATTACAGTGTTTTTAAAGGTCTCATCTGGCATTAGAGCCCATGTGGCGTGGGAGAGCCCCACATTTCACATCCAGAGTCAATGCTTATGTCTTTCCTAAGGCGTGGAGGAGATCTTCTTGGTAGACAGGGCACATAAAGCCAAGGGAAGTGAAGTTTTCCACCAGTCTCAGCTGGAGCAGGTGCCACCTCAAGCGCAGGACACTGTTTCCCTCACCTTGTAAGGAATAAGAAAACCTCAGTAATAAATAAAAAACCTTCAATAAGAAAACCTCAGTAATAAATCCTGTGGTTCATTGGACTGAAATTACCAAAAGCCAGTGCAGCTTTACTGAGGTTTATGCCCATCTAATAAAATCTGCTTTCCATCTCCCCCTGGAAGCACGTGACCCCAGTGATTGAAAGCAGGCCAGGAGAAGTTGGAATGAAAACTCTGCCATAGGTATGGGACAAACTCCAGGCAAGTTAGGTGCTGATTGAAGAACATAAACACTTGAACAGAAATCACAGGGTGAGCCAATGTGCTGGAAAAGCTGTTGCTCGTAGGAATCATAAGAGAAGGTGAACTTCAAACTGATAGAAGCCTCGGTCCAGCACCAGATGTCCATGGAAGGCTCCTTCTCATACCATTTGAGTAGAGGGGGGTCTGGGGACTAGTTCTTTAACCAATATTTAGGCAGAGCATGGATCTCAGTGTATTTCAGCCTTCTGTCATTTCTGGCTGCTCTGTTGACAACTGGTGTGGTGAGGTCAAAGCACGGCAGAGACAAAGACAGCTCAGATACTCTTTTTGTTATTCAGGCACTAAGTGAAAATCTGGAAGACGTATGTGTACCCAGAAAGCAGGTACTACGGAAAAACTTTTAAATTACAAGCTAGTTAGAAAAAATGTATAGTAAAATGATTTTGGACATCCAAGAAAAAAAATGGTTTCCACAAGCGCTGTCTTTATATGTTAGATTACAAACGGAAGAAATAAAAGCAATGGAACCATGTTATTTTTTAATTTGGTGATCAAATAGTTAATCTTTACTAATATTATCAATGGCATGTTGGAAAAGGCTGCTGGTAAGACTTATTGCAGGCTTGCCTAACTTCTGATAAGAGTTCACAAACAATGTTGATTGACAGAATTCGATTAATTAGAGGCAGGTTTTAAAAATCACAGACTTGCTTTCAACAAGGAAGTTAATCTTAGCAAGTTCCTTAAATCAACTGCAAAACTAAACAGAAAAAAATCAAAAGCTCCTCTTAGAAATACCCAAAACACTTTAAATTCTTATTGCAGCAATGTAAATGGCCTCAGTATTTAGGGCTTTTGAATCTACCCAGGAAAATTAAATTTATGGCATTTTTGGCAGACTGTGGAATTTTGAAATATTTGATATTTTTGTGGTCTACAACTTCCTCATGAGGGGAAGAGGAGGGGCAGGCACCGATCTCTTCTCTCTGGTGCAGTGATATGACCCAAGGGAATGGCCTGAAGTTGTGTCAGGGGACAACTAGGTTGGATATTAGGAAAAGTTTCTTCGCTCAGGGGACGGTTGTACTCACTGGGGAAGTGGTCACAACTCTAAGCCTGATGGAGTTCAAGAAGTGTTTGGACAATGCTCTCAGGCACATAGTGTGATTCTTGGTGCTGTTGTGTGCAGAGCTGGGAGTTGGACTTTTTAATGATCCTTGTAGGTCCCTTCCAACGCAGGATATTCTATGATTCTATGAAAAGCATGACACAAATATTTCTTGAATGAAATCACTGGGTTTTTGTGGGTGACATATAGGATCTCTGGACTCACCCACTTTCACTGAGATGTCTGCAAAGCAAGTGTCTTCATGTGAGAAAAAAATTCAACTCTAATATTCAGACTCAGACCCTGGAGCTGAGAAAAGGTAAACCCTCGGGAGCTTCCAGTGGATAAAAAAGTAGTGAAAAGTTACAATCTGGCAGCCTGGGCAGCGAATTAGAAAACAGTACAGCTCTGTTTGCTGTTATTTCTTAGATTTAGGACATAATCCTGCTCTGATTTAAGAGTTTTGCGATTGAATTCAGAGGGACCAGAATCAAGCACTTTGTCTGCTCCAGAGCTGACCACTTTATTTGGAAATATAACTTTTTAAAGCACACACTTTTCTCTTAAAATGCTACAAAGTAAAGCAAGTAATTACATTAGGCTCTACCTGAAGCTCCAGAGAATTAATACAAAGGCTGCTTGGCTCTTGCCAACTTTCACTATTACATTTTTACTAGCACCATATGCAGCACTACCGTACCTGCTTGTTTCACTTAGTAAAATCATTGGGTTCTGTTTTGGGGGTTTTTTTCTGTTTCTAAGGAACATGCAATATCCACAAACAAATGCTCCAGGGAGTGGAGACCAGCTCGGAAGCCCATATGGTCTTAGTATCAAAGCAATCAGGGACGGAGCAAGTCTGTTCGCTCAGCAACCCCGTCCTTTTTGCAAACACAGGAGAGTTGGCTCGGGAAAAGGTGCTCTTTTGGGTGGTTTCTGTTGTTTGCTGTCATGCAAGAAACTGTGAAGTGAGATTTCCAGTGTTATTTTCATCACCCCTGTAACCCGAAAGGAAAGGAGCTGTGAGGTAGGGACCTTGCAACTGGCTGCATCAGCTTTGAGACAGTGGAAGGCTTGGGGACAATTTTCTAAGCACAGCCAGGAAAGGGTTTCTCTGCAGAGGAAAGTTTTAACCAGAAAAAGCCAATCCTGTGATTCTCATGTGACTAATTCCAATGCAGGAGAAGAACTGAGTGCAAATTATACATGCAAGGCTTCACATAAAGGGTAAAGTGTCTGAGAAGGCAGAGAAAATTGATGAGGGATTTTTCATCACTGGACTTGAAAATACAGTGATATCTGTCTGAAAGATGGGTTTTGAAGACCAGGGATTCTGCCAGTATGCCACTTTGTCATGCACAAGTACACTGAGATGTGACTACTACAAGGCACAACTGAGTGGAAGTCAGACATTGGTGACTTTAAGACACCAGCTAGCTAAGGCTGACAGGTTTGTTTGCAAACTTGCGTCTAAGCCCCAGCATTGCCTAATGCACACTTGTAAGTGCTAGGCTGAGACCAGTCCTCATGAGACAGGATCTGGCAGAGGTGTCCTCTCTCTCTCTGAACAGGTGCTGATGCTTTGGGACATGCTTCCCCATTGCTCTGGGAAAAAGAACCACAGAATCACAGAAATGTTGGTTTCATGGGACTACTGGAAGTCACCTAGCCTTATCTCCTCTTGGAGCAGGACTACCACCACCATCATACCATTAAATCAGCCTTTATCCAGCCAAGTCATAACAAGCCTCCAAGGAAGGAGCCACCATCACTTCTCTGGAGCATCTGATGGAAAAGGCTTTCCTAATGGCCAATCTGTACATACCCATCTGACATATGTGGGTTTTTCCTTTGTTAAGTCCTCTGGCACACCAAAAAGAGTTTGGCTCTGTCATCTTTGATCTTCAGGCAGACACAGGCTGCTGTTCTATCACCCTTTGGGCTCCTCTTCACTGGGCAAAACAGACCCAGCTTCCTCCACCTCTCTCACACTGCATCTGCACTCCAGACACTGGGCCATGGTGGCAGCCCTTAGCTGCACTGTCCAGTTTTCCACATCCCTCTGGAGGCAGGAGTCCCAAAAATAGATGTTGTACTTCAGTTGGGGATGCACCAGTGCTGGTAAGGGGAAGTGCATGGTGCCAGCTCTTTCAGCCACAGCCTCATTTTGTGGGCCAATGCATGGTGCAGATGCCACTATGCCTCCACTCATGTTCCCACTGCTGTCAAAGGGATCTCAACATTGATATAAACTAGGAGAAACAGAGCAATTTTGGTTAGAGCTACAGATTCAGCTCAGTATCTGCATATCATTTGCCATGCTTGCTCAGCAAATCAGAGCAGCGCCCAACTTACATCCTCTTATTCCTTGAGCTCGTCTTTCAGTCTAAGACTTACCAAAACATAGTTTTATATGCTAATTTCCTTACAGTAAACCCCTTGCTGCATGTCATTCATTGATACCAAGCAGTGTACATGTAAGAGTAGGCCAATATTCTGTATATATTACCAACTTTATGAGTTAAAGAATTACAATGTGCTTGCTTTATTTAGGTGGTAAACTTTTTTAATGAGTCTGGAGGGTCCTTTACATAAAAGTAGTGACTCTAGCTTGGAACCTCTTTCCATGTTTATTAGAAATGTGGTTTACTTTACCATGAAAAAAGCCAAGGAAACACACAGCCTTAAAGTCTAATGAAGTAGTTACTCCTGCAGTCAGAGTTCATAAATTTTAAACACATTTAATTTATAAATTGAAAACATAGCTTGCACTGGCTTTTTCAAGATTATTGCTTGCCACAGGGGTTTTAGGATAGTGGCTGGGCCATGCTTCTTACCTCTTTCCTTTCAAGGACGAGAGGATCTTCAGGATTTGCTCACATTCACGTTTTGTTTTGTTTTGTTTTGATTTGCTTTTTTAAGTGTCTTTTCAGAAAGAGAGCTTTTTCAAATATTAAAAATCATAACCCAGCCAGCAGTCTCTTTGTTCTCAACTGAGGTAAAAGTCGGTTTTGAGCTGACACTTTAGTAGAGAGATCTTTCTCCTGGTGAGAAGCCCTTTCTCCTCCTGGAGACCTCTCTTCTGAGCTAATTGCAAAGAGCAGTCCCTGCAGTGGCAGTCAGAGCTGGATTCCAGTCTCACACCAATAAAACCTCAGTGCCAGCCTGGGTGAGGAGCCCAGCTCCCAGGAAAAAAGAATTTAGGGAAGTGGGGAAAGGAAGATACCAGCTCCCCACTTTTGCCCTCTGCAGTCCACGGACGGCTCATCCATCTTTCATGAGCAACTCTGGCTGCACAAGCTTTACCATGATTTGTCCTACTTGCAAAGCAGTCATGGGTACAAAAGATGCCATAGGGATGTCTGGCACACAGTGGTGCTCTGCCTATTTCAGGAGGAGGTGAGAGGAGGGTTCCAGCCTTATGCCAGCTGGAATTTCCACCCAGCATCCTCAATGGGCACACTGCCTCGTGCTGGTGCCTCCATGAAGTGAGCCAGCAGATAGCTGATGACTGCAGGATTGCTGTTTGTTTACTTGGAGTCACAAGAGGTCAGTTCTGGAGCTTCAGATCACTTCACGTGGATGTCCTTAAAATAGGAATGTGCCTATGATAAGGGAGAACATTGAGTCCACAATACCTAGAATAGTGGTGTTGATATTTAACTATTGTATATTTAGATTTATATGGACAATCCCCCTAAATTTCTTTTAGCAATATAGCAATGCAGCTAAAGAAAAAGGAGTAGCAGGGCTCACTCTCTCTGTTTCCACGCCCCCAAAGCAGTCAATTATACCCAAGTCATTTCAGAAAGATATTTGTCTCATTTGGTCTCAATGTCTACATGCCTTGTCCAGGGAACTTGCTGAGTCCCTGTCCTAACACTTGTAAGGGCCACTTCTGCATGGCTCATCCAGATGACTCCATCTTTAGCCAAGCAGGCACTTCCAAGGACTTCTGCAAAAGGTAGCAGTGAGATGATGCCCTCCCAGCAACTGATGCAAGTCCCCGCTCTGCCTCACTGTTTCTTTTGTCTCCTCCCACCTTAAGCCCCACAGTCCCACATCACTGCCAAGCTGGCAGCACACACCGGGCCCAGCCAGCGCTGGGAGCAGGGCCAGTAATTGGAAAGGGGAATTGCAAAGCACCAAAGCTTATCAACAGGCAGAGAGGGAGAGTTCAGCAGCCACCTCAGGGGCCAGCCCAAGGTCTGGAGTAGGTCGGCAGCCTTTTGTTTGGTGGCACAGGGACATGCACGGCTGCTCCGCTCAGAGTGGGCACCACCACGGCTAAAGCAGGGTGATGGATCACTGTCTGGTGCAGCCTTCCCTTTCTGGGAAGAGCTGCCAAGGCTGTGAAGGAGAGTACTATGGGAGGAGGGAATAGGCATGGCACAGCGCTCAGGGAGCTTGCACTCACCAAGTGTTTTCAGGGTAGCCTCAGGCATGGCTTCTTGGCCCCCAAAGTGCCACCAAGCACCATCACTGTGCACAGAAGTAACAGCTATGTGCTCATATATCTTTTACTCATTAACCATAGCTTCTATATATAGCCTTGACTAGCACTAGTAAGAGATGGTGGGTGCCCTCTGTGGTTGGGTCTTTGCTGCCTGCCTACCTGCAGCACTCACACCTGATCCTTCACTTTGCCAGTGCCAGGTCAGGTGCCCTATGCTCTCAGCCTGGGGCACATGGATAATTTACATTACAGGTTTCCTGATACCACAAACATAGGAAAAGCATGCAGCCCCAGAAATGGAGCCAGCTCCTCCCGTGTTCCTGCCAGCCCTCCATGTGTCGTGCAGTCCTCCCCTTCATTCCTATGCTGACTCCTGACCAAAAAATATTGCTCCTGTCTGGGAGAAACCAGGCTCCTGGTACAGCCAACACGGGTAAAACTCCGGCATCCAAAGCCTGACTCCTTTTGAAGGAGCTGGTCTCACTCATTACCTAGGATGGGTCCATCAGGAGCTCTCCATTCTCTATGGAGAAGGACATAATCTTATCAGGGAGGTAAAATGGAAACTTGCCTTTGCCAGGAAACTTTCAGGATGTATCTAACATGCTTGTTGTTACTATGTTCCATAAGAATTGAAAAAGACAGTCAAGGTACAAAAATTAAAGGACCATTTGCACTTTGTCTGACAAAGAAAAAGGTTATGGATTTTTAAAGGTTTGTTGCTATATTCTAGGTAAAGGAATATGATTATCTTGCATATTGAAATATGAAGTCACTTGTCAGCTTAATGTTAATATAATTCTTTGCCCATTCCTAACAAAATAAGCTTTCCAATGCAGCAAAAAATCTAGGTAGTCTCCAAAACTCCTCCTCAGAGCAGCCTACCATGAAACTTTGTAATCTCTCTATGTGAATTCCTCAGCTCATCTGTCTCAACACCATTTTCTTGGAGTAAATGGATGACCACACTTCTCTAAGCCTGGAATTTGTGGCAGGACAGCATTTTATATAGAGAAAAAAAAGCTTGTAATTGGCATAATAGCCTCATCAGAAGTAATCTGCCTTTTAGTGAATGGCTCCTCATCCATCCTCCCTTACCAACAGATAATTTTTTTTTTTGGTGGCTGGAAATCTAACTATCCATTTCTTCTCTTGGGAAAACAGTATGAGAAAAAAAAATATGTCAGTGAACAAATACTTGGTGGCAAAGCCAAAGAAATCATGTTCTTTTGAGACAAAACTCTCTTTACTTACAGCTGAGTAGACAGAGATTAAGTTATAAGGAATCCGGGCTCCTTTCCAATTCAGCCCCATCTGCTTGTCAGGAACAAATGCTTTGTTATTTGGCTCGGTGAGGGAGCAAAGAACAGGGGAGAGGGCAGTGGGCCATGGCCATGACCTCCTGCAGGTGCTTCCCCACCCACAGGAGCTGCTCTTGCCTGGGACCTCCGGCACTTATGCTTTATGCTGACAGAGAGGGCCAGGGCTAGCTAGCCAGCAGAAGAGGGCACCATTCAGGAAAAAAAACCATCTGGATAGGAGAGAAACGAATCAAGATGAACGTGTGAGGCTTAAGAAAAACAAAGGTGGGTATGAGAAATCAAGAAAGAAGAGAGATTTGCAGTGCCCCTGTGAGATCAAGACACATTGTGCCACAATTAGTGGCTGAGAGACTTCTGGGGGCTGTGTACAACTGAAAGAGCTTGGTAGTACCTGGAGCTCTTAGTGTCACCAGTATACTCTAAAAATGTGAAAAAATCATAACAGCAAGACCAAGAACCATGCACCTTTACCACTGCAGTGGTAATTCATGGGATTTCAGCAATCCCATGAAGTTCAACAAGGAGACACTGAAAGTTTAGCATGTGGGACTGAATAACTCCAAGATGTGAAGTAACAGCTCTGCTGAAAAGGGGCTATGGGGGGTGCTGGGAGGAGGGTGGCCAGCAGATTAAACTGAACATCTGCATGGCACAGGAAAGTCTGCAGGTGGTTGGGACTCCTGCCTCCAGAGGGATGTGGAAAACTGGACAGGTGCAGCTAAGGGCTGCCACCATGGCCCAGTGTCTGGAGTGCAGATGCAGTGTGAGAGAGGTGGAGGGAGCTGGGTCTGTTTTGCCCAGTGAAGAGGAGCCCAAAGGGTGATAGAACAGCAGCCTGTGTCTGCCTGAAGATCAAAGATGACAGAGCCAAACTCTTTTTGGTGTGCCAGAGGACATAACAAAGAGCGACAGGCACACATGGCAGATCGGGAAGTTCAGGCTTGCCACTAGGAAAGCCTTCTGTACCAGGTGCTCCAGAGAAGTGGTGGCAGTTCCTGCCTTGGAAGGTTTTCACAACTTAGCTGGATAAAGGCACAGCTGTCTTAACAGTGGTAGCACTACACTGGCAGTAGACCTGCTTCGAGGGAGGTGATCTCCAACATTTCTGTGACTCTATGATCTTATTTCTTCATGTAAAAATTATCAGTGTAGGTACTGCCTCCTTCACTGGATGGATGGAATTTCAGAGAAGTTGCAAACAACCAATGCAACGCTACGTAGAGAACTTGCTGCAATCCAAACATGTCACCCAAGTCAGGTCAATGAATGCACAGTTTGCATATTCAACTGCATGTATTTTCCATTCAGCTAGATCATACAAATACAATTGTGTGCTTTATGAAGCTTTTCCCACTGCACCCAAGGTGCTGAGTTACTAGCAGACTCAGCTGTTGATTTTCCATAATTGCTTCCAGATTCATGATTTTTGGCAGGCCAAGTCACCACAGATTGCTCTTTTTTTTTTCTTGGCTTGCAAAACTCCTGAAGTAATGTGCTTCAAACACAAATACAGTACTAAGAGATCCTACAGTCCATATGAATCCATAGATTGCTCTGTCAGATGCACTGCCAGCCTACCAGACTACCACTCTGCACTTACTCATTTTTATGAAGGAGGAACAGTATAGAAACTGATCCTTGCTAAAACAGTTGTCAAACATTCAACATACAATATAGTAGCCAGTGCACCCAGTCTGAGTATCTGTGAACAGAGCTGCAGCATTATGTAACATCAGAATAATAATTACCCTTTCCACACTTAAATTTTTTATTTTTAATTTAGAACTATAATTGTTCTGCACATTGCAAAGTCATGCTACTTAGGAGACCATCTAAACTGAAAAGAGAAATAAAAATCTGACTTGCAAAAATCTTGGTATTGATAGATTTTGGATTGTGTTACATTTCCATTTTCTCAGTGGCACTGCACTGTATTCCTGCTCATCCAAAGCCAAGAATGGCAAACAAACACCTTTTTCTGAGCAGTGCCAAGTAACCTTTTCAGACCTACCCACCACGTAGGAGTGTTTATAGATAATTTTCATTATAAGTATACTGAGATTTGCATTGTTAGCGAACTCACACGTCAGGTGAGATTCTTTTCACTACAACCTCTATTTTCTCCTCTGCCTATTTGCACAGTGATCCATACATAGCATGGCAAGTAAACCTCCCAGGGAACATACTGTACTTTCCAGAGAGAAAAGGTCACTGAGAGAGCCATCATCTTTTGACCGGAACTTCCTAAGCATTTCTGTCTCTTTCTTATGTGAATGACATGCATGGATTTTTTCACATCTGATCAACCTTCCTCCCACCAATCATAAATTAAAGAGACAGTTTTGCATTTATCTGTAGTCTACATGAGATATGGAAGATATAAATCAGAATGTAATTTGAAATTTCCCCTAGTTTCCAATGAATTGATAACACAGAATAATAGAGATGATAATTCTTCTACCCAATGTTTTACATCAACTTTTCACATCCTAATCCCATTGATTGCTAATTTAATTAAGCTTTAGACTAACCTCCATCCTGTTATAGAGTGGGACATATTAAGAAAAAAATGTAAAAGAATGTGGTGCTTTAAAAATTATCTCAGCAGAGATCTTATACAAAAATCAATGGGAGGACCTCCTGCTCCTGGTGCACTCTTCTGCCTGAATTATCTAAGCACTCCTAACATGTCACTTTGGAAGGGGCAACAGGGGCACCTAAGAAAGAAGTTTATTTGCAAATGGGGACAAATAGGCAAATAACCTTATTAAACCAGCTTGTGGGTGTCAGCTGGCAAACCCACCTCTTGCAATCTATCCAGTAGAAAAATGTACCTCTTGGTTTGTTTAATCATTCAAATTTGGGTACTTAAAAACCCCAAGAGAATTCATTATGGGGGGAGTTGCAGTAGGTTGGCTTGCTTTTCTTCCTCATTTGAGAAAACAAAAAGCTTCATGCAAAGGATCTTAATATTTTTCTCAGCGTAGGGCAGGTTTGTATTTACTGATCTGGCAAATCCGGTTCTGTTTACAGTCACACACCGTTGCTAAGAAGGCAAAGGCATTTGCATGAAACTACAACACTAGATGTGTAATATTGTGTTCAGGTTTTAGTTTGAATGCTTTTTTTTTATTCCAGAGGAAAAAAAAGTTACCCCATTTTGTACCACCTTCTCTCTCCACACCTAATTCTTCCTCTTCTGTCTTCCACATGCTTGTCTGATCCCTTGCCTCCTTTCTACCCCACACTGCAGCAGTTTAATGAAGACCACATATCCCTAGTTCACCCATGAGAGTGTTATATGGGACAGCATGGGAACGTTTCCTTGTACTTCCTGCCTGCAAGCCACCTTTTATACCATCTTTTTGACTGTCAGGTCATCTTCCTAGGTGGTCACACTGGCCTCTCCCCACATCTTGCTGAGATGTGGTTTTTCATTGCATCTTTGATGCCTCTTTGAGGAGCTGAGAGTTCTCCAGGGCTCCCTTTCCCATTAAAATTCCTTTCCACAAGACTGCATTTACCAATTCTTTGAGCGGGTTGAAGTCTTCTGGTTTAAGTTCATTAGTCCACTGCTTTTGCTCCCTCCTCTCCTGAAATTCGAGAGCTCTGCTGATTTGTGATCTTTTCCACTCAGATTTCCTTCCTCCAGCAACAGCCTCTCAACCAGTTTTCCCACATTAACCAGCAGCAAACTGCAAGCCACCAGATACAGCTGCACAAGCCTCATGTCACTGGAATAAAAAGCTGCTCTTTATCCACAAAACTTCAGGGATGGGCTACACAGTGTGATTGCCTCCCAAACCCATATCTAGGACAGAGTTTCTGGTGCTGTGGGGTGTATCCTACAGGAGGTATAGGAATCACTTCCCCTTGTCCCCTGCTGCAGGCAGGTATCAGCTGGTTCAAGGTATCAGCTCACTGCGGCTAAAGCAGGATGTTTGCAGTTCTACAATCAGCCTCCTAGTCTCCATGCAAACAATTCCCCTAGGAGCTGGGAACCAGCTCAAATGCTTTGGCTCTGTGCTGCCCCACACTCCCTATAAGCCCTAGGATGTGACTGACTGGAAAGAGATGGGTCTGGGAGCTTCAAAGCTCTGTCGACATCCCCGTCTCTGAATCAATGCACTTCTTTCCCTAGTAACAGGCAGTCAGACGTTCAGATGCAGATACTGGTTTTGCATGGTTCTCATCTTGGATGCTGAATTTCTCTCAAGGGAAGTGGCATCAAGCACCCAGCAACACTAAAAGTCTTAAGCAGGTTGTCTTAAGGAGGGCAACAAAAAACCCCAACAAAACCCACAAAAACTCAAGGCATATAAATCTGAAATGCAGAATTTAGAAAAACAGGGGAAAAGAATTTTTATCTGGATTTCTCGCAGAAACAACTACTAAAATTCTCTGTTAGGCTGAAGATGAAGAAAATTATCCTTTAGTTCTACCCACATCATCTTACATAGTATTTTCAACATAATATTATTCATCATAATTTTTCCCTTCTAATTGTGAAGTCCTTTCACTTCTTTTACTTCCAAGTACACAGCTTAAAAGAGGTAAGCAAAACTCTTTTCAGTGTCAAATTCCCCCCAGTTTAGAGGGCTGGCTGCACTGAACTACCATTACCATTTAACATACATCCTGCTTTTCGTGGCTCTCTGTCTTGCTTTTGCTTTTCTCCATTTATTACCTTCTTTCCTTTCTCCACTTTCTATTTCAGGCTGTCAAGGAGAAAGCCGAGTCCCACTCTCGCAATGAAATGCTTCACCTGCAGAGCCTGCTGAGAGTGAAATTGATAAAGGACAGCACCAGCCCAGGCAATTTCACTCACAGCGGGCACTTGCAGGTGAAGCACTACCATAAAATGGAGCAAGGTTACTTGCCCGCTGCCTCCCAGCACAAGTCACCTGCTGATAGCTGCTTCTTTCGTGATCTTTTCCCTCATCTCCTGCCAGGCACCTCTTGCTCCGACCCCAGTGCAAGAGGCAGGAATTGGCCACGTAGACCAGCGTTTTTGCTAGTGGGGGTTGAGCCCAAGTAAGTGCTTCAAATGTTGAACATTGGGCTGAAGCGTGGCCTGGCCACAGGATTCCTGGAGGCCTTCTTCAGGCCATCTTCCCACCAGTGGCATCCCAGGGAGGATGCCTGAAGTCCCATCCGCCTCACTGGGTAGGACAACAGTCCCACAGGGCTGTCACCACTGCAACCACCTAATAGGACAACGGGAACTTGTAGATGTTTCTGTAACATCTGTATAGGTTACCAATCTGATGCTTGATGCAATTTAGGACAATCCATATATCATTTTAGCTGGTGGCTCCCATCGATTTATTTCAGCACAGGTTTGATCACAAACGGCAGGGACACTGTCAGTCCAGCATCACTTTGCCCCAGTCCCACTCTCTTCACTATTTGAAAAACTCGTGTATTAGAGGACACTTTTTGTCCCACATCAGGACTTTTTATTTTGATAGGAATATTCCCCAGAGCCTGACTGACACCAAAGCTGAGGTTTTTCCCTAAGACGGGTTAGTATAATGAGTAGTCATAAGGGAAATGTGGTGATGCAAGGTAGGGAAACTGGGCTCTGTCATCCACCCCTTTTTTCAATACTAGGAGTAGAGGATGAAGCTTAAAAGCTCCAGATTTGAAACAAATTAAAAAAAAATTACGTAATTCATCAAGTATTTATTAAGGTAATTACACTATTTCATACCCACAACAAAAATATTTTGAAATCTAAAAGGGCTTAAGCCTTTAAGGGGAACACTCATAGCTGCAGTTAGATCACATGGATAAAGCAGACTTAAAAGTTATGACAAATAACCTTTCTCATACTTCAGGGCATAAAATTCCAGGAACTGAAGGGATTATTGAGAAACTCCCTTTCTAAACAGTCCTTCTTATGGAGTGCTCTATAGTCCTTCTTAGACACCTAAATACCCGGCAGTGACAGACGTGTTGCTGAACAGATAACCAGATCAACTGATTTGGGGCTCATAGAGCTATAAAAAGAAGCATTCCTCTTTGTTTTATCCACAAACATATTTCTGTGTAAAGGTTTGTTTCTTTGCAATCCCTATAATTGGTACTGATGTTAAAAACATTTATATTCTTACACTCTGAGGGCTGAACACTCTAATTGGTGCAGCCTGAACCAGACCCGCTCCAAACATGGGAGACGTGGGCCAGGGAGGCAGCAATCTTCCCACACTTCCTTTTGTGCTGGTTTAAAACCCACCAGGGACCTCACAGAAACCTTACCTATAGCAACTGCTGGAGAGACTCATAAATGTAGCTGCTCCCAAAGCCCTTAGTGCTCAGACCTCACTAGCTGGTGCCACGTGTCCCTTCTCCCTCATGGAGGAGTCTGGTTAGTGTTTGCTGCAAGGCATAGCCATGTCCCTCTCAGCACGCTCATTTCTCCAAAGGCTCTGCCCCATCGCTCGGGCAAAAGAGTCAGCTGAGCTTAATTTAGCCTTAAATATACGGCAATAGTCTCAGTATTTTCCTTTAAGAGGTAATTCATTAGCTGCTTTTACCTGACAGAGCTCTTTTTTGCCTACTTTATTCAGTAAGTTCCTCTTTTTAATTTGGTGAGTCAGGTATTGGACAGTTGCATATTTCTAGTGCCCTAGGAAACAGAGGGAGAAAAGGACATAGGCCTCTAGAGCATACCAAAAGCCTGAAAGAAGTTATGTTAAACATTAATTTGAAGTTGGTCATAAAGTCACAGGAAGTGCTGGATCTAACGCCTGAACAAAGATTAAAAAAAAAAAAAAAGCACAAAACCAGACTTGCCGGTCACAAAAGCCAAACAAAGTCAGCAATGGTACAACCAGATGAGTTTCTACACACTCTGTGACTACTCTGAATGCTGCACTGTTTATTTAGGTAGTGAATTGGCTGCTGCACTAGAATATATGCTTTTCCTGAAACACTATAGTTCTACTCACTCTCGAGGAGAAAAGGCAACGCAGGAAGAACCGTGTCTTGCGGAATACACCATCTAAGGAGTCTTTCTGTTGTGCCTTTTGCAACCGGATATGTCTGTCACGTATTGGCCTCATAAGTCACCAACGTGCCTGTAACAAATATGGATAAAGCCTTCCCAAATCTTCGTTCGCGAAGCCCAGCCATGATAGTTCTACTCTGACCTGAAGGAGAAGCACACCTCACATGCCACCAAGCCCTGCAGAGTGTTCACAGGTTGCAGTCCTGAGCTGCAGGAGGCCAACACCTACCCACTGGAGGACTGTGCCTTCAGAAAGAGGCAAACCAGCAGGACGTCTGCTCTGGTACCTCACAGATGATGCTGCCATTCATCTGTGTAGGCTGATGATATGATGCCTCCACTCCCCCACGTAAGCTGGTCAATCACAAATTTCTATTGCCATGGAAGCTTTGGATCCACAAAGGACTAGGGCACTCAGTGTGCTCAACTTTGACTCTAGATGCAGAACCATAGCTCTCCTGTAGCTGTGCTCCGCTGTCATCCCACCGAGGAGGAACGCAGATCCCCCTGTTTTCAGGCTCAAAGCTCCCTAAAGGTTGTTGTTCAATCACTTGCAGAAGTACCTTATGCTTAGCAGGACGTTATTGTTCAAATCTCCTCAGGCCAAAGCAGAATGAGTCTTCACAGACTGTAATCCTTCACCTGTTTAATCTGTGAGAAGTTTGTTGACACACTTGATACTCCTGCTGCAGGAGGAACAGAAATTATTATGAGCAATGACTGTTAGCACTGCCATTGGGGACTTTAATTCAGCTTCCATCTCCAGCTGATGAAGTCTTCATCCTTACTTCTCATTTTATAGAAAAATGGCCAGTCTACCAGTGTAGGGGCTACTCAACAGCAGGGGATTTCCACACAAATATGAAAGACAAATATGAAATTTGTCATTATTATTGCCAGTTGTCTCAGGAGAGAAAAAGAAAAAACTTATTTACAAAACTCTGAATTTTAGTTGGTAGGGGACATTCTGGTTCGAGGCTGCAAATAAATAGTCTATATTAAAAGAAAAAAAAGTTGAAATGACAATTAGCAGCAAAGTGGATGTTAGTTGTATCCAGTTAGCACCCTAAACATTATGCAGCAGACTATCATTTTGCTCTTCTGGTACTAAAATTGTAACTGAATTGTAACCTGTGCCTGTAAAACCTGTAGTGGAGGAAACAAGTGTGCGCTTGCAGCTGCCACAGCAAGGATTATTGATCTGTTCCACAGCAAGTGGAATAGCCCCACAGCTTGCCTGCTAAGGCACTATAGTGAGAAAAGCGGGTTACAGCGCCTTCAGGTAGAGGAGGGAATATGCTAGGAGAAGGCATTAGCCCCTGAGCTGTAGGATACAAGGGACTTTTAAGACTTTGAAATAAAGAACTGAACCGTGGGAACTGTGAATCCTCAAACGAAGGTGGCACCCCTTGGAGATCAGATATGAGCAGCAAAAGGTGGAACCACTGCAAGAATAGCAAAAGTTGTTCACAACAGCTTCTGATAAAAAGAAGGGTAAAACTTTTCAAGGAGTGACACTTACTTTCCCAGCAGTTTCTGGCCACTATATTCCTATCTTCATATTTTCTTATCACAAGAATTTATCAGGAAAAAAACCAGACTGTTCTTTTGCTTTGGCTTCTGTTGGTTCATAAGTGTCTGAAAAAATATTTTTTCGTGTGTTTTATTTCGCAGTCTCGCATAACCTTGGAATTTCTGATGATAAAAACCTGTGATACTTGTTTTTCTGGTACTAAAACCACACCCCCTGATCTGTAACCTATGTAGCAGGGGAATTTAAGAAGAGAAATTACCAAGCAAAGTACCATTGAAGTTCTCATTAAATTAGAGAAGATGGGTTTTGCCCAGCCTCAAGTTAGATCTCAAGGACCGTGGTCATTCCTGGGATTATAACCCACTGTTATAGTTGCTCCAGAATAACACAGCCTACAAACGGTTTTTCCACATTACCTTTGCAGAGTAGAGAGGAGGGAGCATCACAGCATATGGCACCACATCCACTGAAATGCTGTTTGGACCAAGTGGTAGAGCATCCCTTAAAATGGATGTGAGTCAGCAGGTTTGGCAGTCACAAAGGCATAGTAAAAGGAGAGATTTAAGCAGATCACAAAATACACAACAACTCCTACCCATTGTGCAGTTTTTTGAGCGTTCTCAAGGAAGAAGAGGATTAAATGGGCAAATGCTTTTAAATATTCTCTCATGCGAAGGAATGGAACTAGGCCCACAAAAGTAATTTGCTTGGAATATTAACCTGGGAAATGGGAGATATGTTCGAACTCCCCTGTGGCAGAAAAGAAACTGAACTTGGGTCATTTACAACCTGATTATCCTAACCATGAGTAATTTTAAATAAAAAGAGGGAACTGGGATTTCTTCTCCAGCTGTGCTTGTCATAAGGCTTGATCTTATAATTGTGCTCTTAGGATATCTACAGGATGAGATAAGTAGGAATTGGAATGAGAAAGGCAGATGAACAACTTAAATTTTAAATATATGGAGAGTTCAAAAATATCTAATGTATATGCTATAAATTAACATGCATTCATCTCAAACTTGAAGAATGGCTTGTGTAATGTAGAAACTATATGAAAATTTATTACAATTATCTTACCTAAAGACTACATTATGTGGCCTAGGTGTTTAGATGCTTAACCCTTTATCTGGTCAGATGCTGTGTGAATTGACCCACCTGAAGCTTCACCCTGCCCTAGACAGGTTGGCCACCATAGCCTGGCATCTCTCTTCCTGCTTTCTCAGGTACTGGAATATTGTGTTGCAGGACACAGACCTTAGGCAACACCTTAGCTGCCTAAAGACTTTGGCTATATATAGGATCGTGTGAGCAACAGGTATGTTCCCCCAACCCTGTAATAACTAGAAGAAAGGAAATAAAACATGTTCTGAGAATCAAGGAAATTAGTGGAAACACTGCAACATTTATAAATATAGTTTTTTGTGAGAGGGTGTTTCTGAAGCTGCACAAACTCAAACTGATGGAAAATATTAGGAAGCAGGGAAAGGTGAAATGAGAATCTGAGCAATGTCCTTTTCTACCTTATCAAAATATACTTTTTATGTCTGCCCCTTCTATAGGTTTGTGGGTTTTTTTGTTGGGATTTTTTTCAGTAGATTGTGCCACAGGATGGCAGCCATTGGTGAAATGGAGGTAACATAGACTCGGGTTGTTCTGAACATTTGGCTGCAATGGGAGTCAACCACAGCCAACACCTACTTGTCTGTCTGTTTTCTCCCAGGCTCCACTCAGCCAGCAGGTACGTCTCATCTGAGAGCTCAGTTTGAAAACAGTGAAGAGTTGTCCATAGAAAAACCCCTGTGAATTAAAAAAAAAAGACAGGGATGTTGTTTGCTCCAAATCTGTTGTGGGCAATAACGTGCCATGGCCATGCACCGCCTGGGTTTGGAGACCATCCTGCCTCCTTGACTACTCAGCCTTCAGGGGCGATTGCTCCCTGTCTAGCTGTGTCAGTCATCATTTCCCCCCAAGGGCCTATGGGAAGAGGAGGGAATAATAGAGACTGGATTATCTATTTGAAAGAGATTGGTTTACATTTTGCATGAAAGTTTTCATATTTTTGTAAAAAATAAGCCTCCTTACCCCTCCCCTTTTCAGACTCCAACCATATTCCGCCGAGGAAGTTTGTGTTTTATTTCAGTGCTGTGAAATTAACTTTATATTCAAATAACCTCTTTCACACTTCAAAACTCTTGGATTGCAAACCGTAGGGAACTCAAGGGTGTTGGCATGAGTGGCTGGGTGCGGCAGATCCCTCCTCCCAGTAAAACCCTTGAGAATTTAAAAAAAAAACCGACAAAAAAAAACCCAGGCAAAATTTATTTTAAAAAAGACAAAATTTATTTTAGAAAGAACAAGGACTGCTGGACAGGCACGAAGCCAGTGCAGCCTAACCGGGATTGGTGGGCTCAGGCCTTTCTGGGACTGCCCAGGCGGGGAGTCTCAAACAGCTGCTGAATGCTGCTCCTGTCACCTGTGGAAATTCACAGAAACACTGAACAGGTCAGGCTGGAAAGGACCTCAGTGGGTCACCTGGGCCAGCCTCCCTGCTCAAGCAGGGTCACCCCAGAGCACATGGCACAGGATTGCGTCCAGAGGGTTCCTGAGTATCTCCAGTGGGGGAGACTCCACAACCTCTCTGGGCATCTGTTCCAGTGTTCGATCACTCACACAGTAAAGAAGTTCTTCCTTCATATTCAGGTAGAACTTCCTGTGTATCAGTTTCTGCCCATTGCCTCTTGTGCTACTGCTTGACACCACCGAGAAGAGCTTGGATCCATCCTCCTGGCACCCTCCCTTCAGACACTTATAGTCTTTGTGAGGTCTCCTCTCAGTCGTCTCTTCTCAAGGCTGAACAGGCCCTGGTCTCTCAGCCTATCCCTGTAAAAGAGATGCTCCAGTCCCCTCATCATCTTTGTTGCCCTCCACTGGACCCTCCAGGGGGGCTCCACGTCTCTCTTGCACTGAGGAGACCAGACCTGGACACTGCACTCCAGATGTGGCCTCACCAGGGCTGAGCAGAGGGGGCAGGATCAGCTCCCTCGGCCTGCTGGCAAGCTGTTGCTAACACATTCCCGGTATCCCTGCCTCTGGAGCGCTCCCGGCGGGACGGCGCCGCGCTGCCATGGCAACAGGGGCCGCCACACCCCGGAAGGGACGGCGCTCGCCGGCCCCGCCCCCCCCGCCGCTCCGTCGGGCGGCCCCGCGCGCCGAGGGTGACGACGTGTCTCGCGCGCGCGCGAGGGGGAAGCCGGAAGCGGCGCGGCCGCGTCAGGGCGGGCGCGCGCGGGGGGAGAGACGGAGGCGCGGCCCCGCTGCCGCCCAGCCACCGCCGGGCCCGGCCCGCCATGGCCCTGCCGCCGCTCCTCCTCACGGCCGCCGTGCTGGCGGCCGCCGCCGCGCCCGCCGCCGCCTTCTACCTGCCAGGCCTGGCGCCCGTCAACTTCTGCGAGGCCGGCAAGGAGAAGCCCGAGTGCAAGGTGAGCCCGGGGGGCGCCGAGCGGAGGCCCCTGGGGCCGCCCGGGATGCGGCGCGGCCCTCGTGTTGTTCCCCTGCGCGGGGGCTGCGTGCTGGGTTTTGCCCGGAGCGTTCGCAGCCGCTCCGCGATGCCGCACCGGAGCTCCCGACGGCGCCGGGGCTGCGGGGGCTCGGAGCGTGGTCCAGTTCCCGCTGTGCTCACAGGATAGTTCGGGTTGGGAGAGATCTCTGGAGATCACCCAACCCCTCCGCCAAGGCAGGGTCACCTAGAGCAGGTGACATAGGAACATGTCCAGATGGGCTTGGAATGTCTCCAGAGAGGGACATTTCACGACCCTGAGCAGTCTGTTCCAGTGCTCTGCCACCGTCAATTTAAAGCAGTTCTTCCTCATGTTGAGATGGAACTTCTTGTGTTTTAGTTTATGGCCATTGCTCATTGAAAATGAAATTCATGAGACAGAGGACCCAGGGGAGTGGTAGAGCTGCTGTCCTGACTCCTGGCTCAGCTCCGGCCCTGCTGGGAAGTGCCTGCGGTCCCTCCGAGGGAAGGAGAGAGCTGTGGGCTCACCCCGTGAGTTACGGCCACGTTGGGGAAGTAGGAAGCCCCGGCCGTTCATCTCTCGGGCCCTTTCAAATCCTTGTAGGAAAGCTGCAGCAAGTAAGGAAGGTCGTGTCGGGGGGTGTGTGATTCTTGGCAGGAGCGAGCAGCTGGTGGCTGCAAGCAGCTGGCAAACTAGAGTAAGCATCCAGTGACGCTTTCCTTTGCTCTGTCTTCCGGGCAGCCGGAACCTGAACTGTAGGGGCTTCTAGGCCCCAGAGTCTCAAGTGAAGCTTAAACTTGGTTTTATGCTTGCAGAAGTGAGAAGCAAAGTTCACATAACCAGGTTACTTGTTTGGTGGATGTCGGTGGGTCAGGGGTCTGTACTTAAAATAGTCTTTGCTGCTTTGGAGCACCTTTTGAAGTTTTTTGCTGCTGCTGTGATGGAGATTACACCAGACTGTTCTTTAATACTTGAATGAGAAAGTTCAAGACCAATCAATTTAATGATCCATGGTCTTACTGCTGTGGAAAGTTGCCGTCCTGCACTTTCTGCGCTCTCAGCTCCTGCAGTACATGAAACACTGGTCTGTGATTCTCCAGAATACGAGCCTATTTAAACTGTATGCTTTTGGTAAATGTGCTTACTTTATCCATTTGCTATCCTGAATCAACAGATTAGGTAGTAAGCCAAACATGTAATGAAGGTGCTTTGGTTGTAGTAGTAAAGCATTCTGTGGACATTCTTTTATAGGACCACAGAAATGGTGAGACCTCAGGAGGTCACATATTGCAGCCTCATGCTTGAAGCACAACTGTTGTAAACACTAGGTCTGCTCAGCTCTATCTTTGTTTAAGCCAGCCTTGGAAACATCCAAGCATGGAGCATCCATCTCCTCCCTGGGTGACCTATTATGGTGCTGCAGTACCCTCTTAAGGAATGTTTTTTCTTCAAATACAGGCTAAGACTTTCAAGCTGCAGTTGGTGTTTTTTCACAACATGCTCGAAAAACATTGCTATGTTTGGATTATTCCTATTTTAAGCTTTTAGAAGAAAGATTTATTTTTTTTAAGTCAGGTGAACCAGGGTGCCTACTGTCTTTTGTAACCAACCTGAGTCACATATGGGGTGACCTTTCTCAGATGTCTCTGCATTTTTATTCCTCATATAATGTGTACAAAATGTTTGTCCCCTCCTGAGAATTTATCATTTAATAAATGTGACGTGAAGTACTTGGGTAATGTAAGTGCCCCATCAGTGGGCAACTGAGCACCCCAACAGGTGTAATATTACAAATATTGGCCACCTCTTATCAATTTACATACGAAGTGAAACACAGGCATATGGAGAAGTCTAAATCACTCCTCACATATGGTTCTCTCTGTGTAGTCTGCAACGGAATGTAGTCTGGTGAGGAGAAACAATAAATAGTCACATAATTGCTATATCATAATATTTATATAAGTGAATAGAACTGAGCTTTCCTGGACAGCTGTCTTTTTTCACATGTTCTCACAGAGTTCTTGCAGTTGTCACTGTTGATTGCAATGTCGGTAATAGCAGTGAATTTTTTTCTGCCTTGAGGACTTCAATCCACATACCAGATCTCTAAATGATACTCTTTAGCTATCATGATCCCTGTGGATCTCCTGTCCTGTGATGGTGAGAAGGGATGGGATGCTGTTAATGGAGCTTGTACGTAGCAGCACAAGAGTGATGAGACTCATGACTTTTCTCCCTTCTTTCAAGTTGCCTGCTAATCTGCTTGGGCAAACTCAATTTGGCTACTTTTCGTGGTTTTGGTTGGAATATCATCAGAAGTGGAATGTGATCTGTGCAGGCTGAAATAGTAATTCTTGCCTGAAGATTAAGAATCCTTACTCAGTTGAAAAAAATACTGATGGCTTCAAAGGATACTTGCTGTTGTATGGGAAATTATCAAATATGCTGATCTGCAGGAATGCATATACTTCTTATGAAAAATTGGAGCATTCAGGTAAATCCTCTCCAGTGAAAAACAGCTAATCTGAGGCCATGGTTCTGTGACCAGCTGAGGCAGTCTAATTCCCTGCTGCTGGGAGTGAGAGATTTCATTCCTGTCTTCCCCTGGGCAATGTGTTCCTGCCCTCTGCGCTGACCCAGCTGTGTTACTTGTTATATCCTTTTTTGAGCTTGTTAACATGGCAGGAAACTATCCAAGTTTTTGCCAGTCCGGGTTTTTGCAGTGTTAGGAAGTTGACGTGGCTCACAGAATTAGGCCAAGCGCGCGTTACCCAGAGGTGAGCAGCAGGTCTGCATGGCTTGGGGGGGGAAAGAGGAGCCGTAAGGTGTGTCTTCACTTGGTGAGTCAACCTAAGAGCTCACAGCTGCCTGCCTCTCACAGAGCTGCATCCTGACTTGGACAAGAACAGCTAAGGTATATTGGTAAAATACAGTACCTGACTGAAGTATCTGAGCTACACACAGAGGTGAACAATTCCATCTTTTTTTTTTTTTCTTTCCTCCAGAATTTCTTGGTTTGTCTAAACTTGAGTGAATTTTCATAGGGACGAAAAGCTCTTTTGTTGGTGAGAAAATAGATGACTTCTTATTGAAAGGGAGAGGTCTTGTTCTTGAGGGCACTCATCTTCCTTTTGCTCTTCAGCTCTTGATTACACAGTAAGACAGCTCAACTTCTGTTGTGGTTTAACTCCAGCTGGCAACTAAGAACTTTGCAGCTGCTGTCTCGCTCCCTGCTGCCCCTGGTGGGATGAGGAGAATCGGGGGAAAAAAAGTAAAAACTTGTGGGTTGAAACAAGTAGAGTTTAATAATTGAAACAAAATAAAATATACTAATAATACTAATTATAATAATATCCATAATAATAACAATAATTACTTTAATGAAAAAGTGAAAGACAGAGAGGGAGAGGAATAAAACCCAAGAGAAATAAGTGATGCACAGTACAGTTGCTGACCATCCACTGACCGATGCCCAACCTGTCCCTGAGCAGTGAGCAGTGGCTCCTGGTCAATTCCCCCCAGTTTATATACTGAGCATGATGTTCTGTGATACGGAAGAGCCCTTTAGCCAGTGCAGGTCAGCTTTTCCTGGCTTCTTGTGTGTTTCCTCGGTGGCAAAGCCTGGGAAACTGAGACGTCCTTGACTAGGGTAAGCACTACTTAGCTTTACTTTAGCCAAAACTAAAACATCAGTGTGTTATCAACATTATGCTCATACTTAATGAAAAACACTGTAGCAGCTACTAGGAAGAAAATTAACTATCCCAGCTGAAATGAAAACAACTTGCTGTGCTACTAAGAACTGCTCTTTAAAATTTTTTTGGGTAAGTCTTTTGCTGTTTTAGCCAGTTGAACTGGTTTACCATGCAAGCAGATAACTGCCAAAACCAGTGTAAGATAAACACTTGAAATACATTGGGACTGTGGGGCTAGAATAAGGGAAGGGATTTTGAGACTAAGAGGGAAAAGACCTCTCCCTTTCCATAGCAGCAGGCTTCCCCATCTGTAATTAATGTATATAGACCAAAGTAGTCGGAAACCAGAGCAGACTGAATTTCAGGTTCTTACTCAAGAGTTGGTAGAGTTACTGAAAAACTTTTATAAGAAGTTAAATCTTTGTCTTCTCTTTGGAAAGAGCTTCTGTTGAAACTTAAAGTAGTGTATCAATCTGAAAAGATTGTTGAAATTCTCACAGGTCAGTTTTCAGCTGGAAAACATAGATAAAATTATCTACTACATAGATAAAATTGCAGAGTACCTTAATTATAGGAAGAAGTACTGATCTTATCTGTACTTTTATTCATGTTCTTTTAAGACTTTTATTACACAAAAGTTATGGTGATGACTAATATAGCTCTAACATGGTACATAAAACTAAAACACTGGCAGCTGTGCTAACTGTATTATCTTTGTGCACGATTCCTTGCTGTCTTGTAGTTTGAGTGGTTGTTAGCCCTGAAGCGAGTTTGTCATGTGGTCACTGCTTTTGTGATGGTTTTACTTATGCTCTCAGCAGATATATTTCATTACACTTCCAAGATGTACAATTACATGTCTTACATTTCCAACTTTCCTTTTATCTCATTCAAACAAACCTATTCTTATATATCCATGAGAATTGAGGGAGTGCTTGAGTGTAACTGCTGATTATCTCTACTCTTTCAGTCTGGAATCGAACTGTTTGTGAACAGGCTTGACTCTGTAGAGTCTGTCCTTCCCTACGAATATACCGCGTAAGTATATTATTCTGTTTATGTTGTTTTAGTTGTAAGTTATTGCAAAAAGACGGATTTAATTTATCTAAAAGTTTTATCTGTATCTTGCTACGGTCATTTGCCTCTGAGGAATGCCTATTTATTTTTTTAACATAAGTTTGCAAAAATAGAAATATCAGTGAATAGATAGGTGTTAATAAGGTAAACGGAAATTAGACTTTTTGAAAAAAGTATGATACTGAATTATTAACATCAGTACATTACTTCCTTCTCAGTTGTCTTTGCTCTTACTTTAGAAGTAGTGCATGGGTTCATAGGCCCTCATGTAGGTTGAATCACTGCTTGAGTGTAATTTAAGATTAAAATGTGTGTGTGTATATATATATTTATATATAGTATTCACTTTTCTGCATTAGTTGTCATTTTGTAGATCAAAGTATTACTGCTGTCTTTAGTAGCCTATAGCCAGATGAGTTAAAGTGGTAATGAGGTGTGAACATCCTATCAATTATCTTAATGAGGTGTTAAATGTTTTCTTGGTACACATCATAGGAGCAAACAAAATGTATCAGTGCCTGGTACAACTATGTAAAGTTTTTGCTTCAAAGAATATTTTGACTGTTAATATTGAAGAGATTAAACACGGATTATATCTATACTTTAGTGAACGCAAATGTGATATACTTAAAAATAGACTGGAAAAACTTGGAGGATGTGCTATGAAATGTGTTGGTGAATAAAACTGCAATAACCTGTTTAATAGTGCTTGTTGTAAGGGAGCTGTCTGTGTGTAGGTTTTTAGTTTTGGGGTTTTTTTGCTGTTATCACGTGCCCTGCCTGCCCCAAGAATCTGGCCTGCATGCTTTTTTCTCACAGTCATCATGAAACTCTATGTAAAGGTTTAAATTTTGGCTAAAATTCCTATTCAAATGGGAAACTTGTAATTACTCAAGGAAACTTTTGTGCTACACTATTCTGAAATAGCCGATTATGAGATTTGGTTGTTGGTTCTGTTTGGTTTATTTTCAAACCGTGTGATTTTCACAGTCTGCTTTACAGTTTAAAGGAGGAAACTGTTGTCTACCAGGAAGGCTGTATAGTTCCTTTACTTGTGATGTAGGTGCTGATTAGGGAACATTATTTGCAGCTGAGAATATTTTATTAATTTTTGTATCTTTTCTCTAATTCAGGTTTGATTTTTGTCAAGCAGAAGGAAAGAAACGGCCTTCTGAAAACCTTGGCCAAGTATTGTTTGGAGAGAGGATAGAACCGTCTCCTTACAGGGTTTGTTCTCTGTCAGGGGGTGTTTGGTAATGTGTATGTTCAAAGGTAACCAGAGGAGATAGGAATCTTGGAGAACATTTTCAGGAGGGCTTTATCTGAAAGACCTTCAAAATCTGAAATTCCACATAATAGAAATCTCTCAGTTTAATCTAATTGTAACTCTGTGCTTTGCACCATGGTGTTGTAGGCTGAAATGGTGCAGAGGTTGTCTTTTCTCTTTGGAACTGGACAAAACCTTATTATTGCTCCTCAACACTGCTGTTTCTTGGAACCATATCTGAAAATACTGGATCCATAAAATGGAAGAATTAGAAATGGTGTTAGCCAGCTTGTCTTATCTGGTGACTGAAGCTCTCGTGTTCTGTGGTACGGGTAGTAGGAGAGAAAGTTATCAATTGAAGCTGCCTGTGACAGCATTGCTGCTGTGAGGTCAAATGACTTGTCTGGTAAATCATGGCAGAAAACATGTTTTAGTCAGTAACAAGGAGCTCTTGGTGCAGGGCTCCTGCAATGAGCACAGAAGGGGTTTATATACGTCAATATAAAAACCTCCTCTGCAGGATTAATATACCTAGTCTTGGTAGTTTGTTAGGTGATTTTATTATAATAGTACAGGCAATTAAATGCATAGGGGAAATTGTTAAATACTGAAATAAGACAAAATTTGTTACAACATTATTGCTTATATGTGTTTCATTCTTCTTAGTTCACATTCAACAAGAAGGAGACATGTAAATCTGTTTGTACAAGAACATATGATACCACAAAGCCAGAAGATAAACAGAAATTAGACTTTTTGAAAAAAAGTATGCTACTGAATTATCAACATCATTGGTAAGTTGGTATCAAAATTGATAGATTGGTTAGTCTAGTGTGTTGGTGATAAATTTATTTAGTTTATAATTTTTTATTTGCAAGTTAATACAGATTTAACACTAGGTATTTGCACTGAATATATTTCCCCTTCTGGTTTTGCAGATGTTGTTTGTTGCCTTCATAAAAATACTTCCTTTACGTGGAGGATAAACACCAGGCATAATGGAAATTAATCTGTTTCCGAACACAAAGCTTTGTGCTTACTGTAAAATACTATTTCTTTGCACCTGTAAATGTAGAAGTTAGTCCTGCCTTAGCTTGAGAAAAGTCTTAAGGGACTTCTATTCTGTTGCTATGTTGTCTTTGGTTTCCTTGAGAACCACTGCACTCCCCTTCAAATATTGTGTTCAGGAAACAGGATCAGTGGTTCTGAAAGAGTTTTATGCAACGTTTGTTTGTCTTCTAGGATATGAAAGGGAAAAGTGGACAATGAAAATTTAATTAATGAAATCATCTTGAGGAACGCATAAATGCTTGGACCTTTCCTATTCTCTGAGTCCCTCTGTAACCACCTGAGTCACCTTGGAGCCTGTTGGGGCTCTGTTTCTGTTTGGATGTGGAGGTCCTCTTCCCGTGGTCATTAAGGGTGGGGCAAGGCTGAATGTGTGTGCTGAATCTCATGGAGATTTTCAGTAGGGATGTAGCCATGTGCTCTGCAACCACAGCCAAGATTGGAAATACCCAACCATGCTATCAGTGTTTGTTTAAGTGCGTTGCATGTTGGTATGCTCTGCTAACAGCAGCCTTCAGGTGCAAGGATAAAAGGAACAACCTGGGCATAAGTTCCTGTGGCATGTTTTTGCAAGGAATACATAAGCATCATTAACCAGTGTTGACCATAGGTATGCCCCAATCCCAAATATGTGCTTCCTGCCTCTCTGGAACAAACATTTCAGTCTTCATCTGATTAGATTAAAACTGTCTGGATATATTAGTAAAAATGCAGGTGAAATGTTGAATATTGCCACTGTCATTAACTGTTTTTCTGTAATGTCACATTCCATTTCCTCAATTTTGTAACAGCCACCCATGCTGGAAAGGCAGCAAGTGCATTTTCTACTGCTCTTGGGAACTGATATGGGATATCCCTTTGTGGGGATAAACTGTGGCTCACCGATGTAAATATTTCTGGGAATCTCTTGAAATTAGTCCTGTAGGAAATTGATAGATTAGGTCAGAAGGGTTCACAGGCAATAGCGATATGTTCGGGTAGGTGAGCGAAGGAGTAATGAAAGAAACTCTGAAAGGTTCAGCTACTGCTGCAGGGATTTGAAGTGTAAATGGCTAATGCTAAAATAAATAGAGCTTCAAACATGCTGGGCTTGGTTTTATATTCCTGTTAAATACTGCATATATTTATAATATTTACACCACTTTGAATTTTAGTGATGCATGTGGGTCTGGCTTAAAGCTTCCACTTTAAAAGTTTGTGTATGTCTTCGTTTATAAATTAAAAATAATTTCCCAAAGCTATGATACTTGAAATAAATTAATTTTTTTAGGAAAACCCATAGCTTAAGGTGATAGAAACTGAAACAGAACTTTGTAAAACTAATCACAGAGAAAATTCTTCAGACTGTTTGGGGGTTTTTTCCCCCATAGATTAAATTGTTTTACAGATATATTTAGTGTATTTAAGTAATATTTTTAGCCAGTATAGGTAACTTGATATGACTGTTGTGATTTAAGTAAGATATAGTTCTGTTTTTCAGTATGAAACCTTCCCTTGAAATTTAGGGTATTTCTGGTATTCTTAGTCCTTTTTAATGGCATTTCTACTATTTAATTTTTTTTGCTAGGCCCACTGCCCTAAAATTTTAGAACGAGTGGCATGAAAAATCCCTGTTTATGGCTGTTAGTCCTCCTTAGGCTTAGCTTCACAAAGTGGCAGTGGCTGGATTTTGTGAATAATGACGCATGCTCCAGGAGTATGGTACAGAGGTATGTTGAACAGGGATCAACAAGGTAGCATAAGCGAGGATTTAATAGAGGTTTATTATCCAGCTTCAATTTATCATGAAATTCCCAGGGAACACAGATGGTGCAAAGTACTTTTAAGGTTTAAAAGCCACTTAATAAGATTAGGAATTGACAGACTGAATTGGACTCAACAGCTATGCTGATATCTTAGCTGACAATGTTCATCACCAGATGTTCTTGAGAGACATATAAGAGCACTGTTGAATAGCATATTTGCTCCACATGTATAATCTCTTCAAGTCATTTTAAATTTGAAGATTAACTGTGAAAAATGATTTGGTGCTTAAACTATCAATTTGTTCCAGCATTGCTGCTTGAAGGCAGCTCAGTATGTCTTTGCTGCAGAAGATGCGAGGGAAAGCCTTTACCCCAGCCAGACTTACTTGCAATAGGTTAATGTTTTACCTGGGTTTGGTTGTGAAATTAAAATACTAACAAAAGCAAAAGTTCTCTCTAGCATATATTATGGAAGTAAAATTTCAAAGATATAATCATAGAGTTGTTTAGATTGGAAAAGACCTTTAAGATCATTGAGTCCTGCTGTGCAGTGGGTTGACCCTTGCAGGTTTTTTTCCCCCTTCTTAAATCTGTTTCCCAGAGGTGCTGCCATAGTCGCTTAAGGGTAACCCAGAGGTGCTGCCACTCGGCCTTGGCCAGTGGCGGGTCTGCCTTGGAGCTGGCTGGCACTGATTCTGTCAGACATAGGGAAAGCTTCTGGCAGCTTCTCACTGAAACCTACCTCTGTACCCCCCTGCCAACTAAAATATTGCCACACAAACCCAATATAAACATTAACCTAACACTGCCAAGTACACCACTAAACCATGTCCCAGAGTGCCACATCTAGATGTCTTTTAAATACTTCCGGGGTTGATGACTCCAGCACTTCGCTGGGCAGCCTGTTCCAATGCCTGACTACCCTTTCAGTGAAAAAATTTTTCCTAATATCCAATCTGACCTCCCCTGGCACAAATCAAGGCAATTTCCTCTGTCGCTTGTTACCTGGGAGAAGAGACCAACCCCACCTCGAATATCCTTTCAGGTAGTTGTATAGAGGTATAAGGTCTCCCCTGAGTCTTCTTTTCTCCAGATTAAACACCCCAGCTTTCTCAGCTGCTCCTCCTAAGCCTATGCTTCAGAACCTTCACCAGCTACATTGCCCTTCTCTGGACATGCTCTAGCACCTCAATATCTTTCTTGTAGTGAGGGGCCCAGAACTGGATGCGGGGTTCAAAGGTGTGGCCTCACGAGTGCCAAGTGCAGGGGAAAAATTAATGCCTTAATCCTGCTGGCCACACTATTTCTGATACAGGGCTAGGATGCCATTGACCTTTGTGGCCACGCTGCTGTTTTATGTTTGGCCACTGTCAACCAGCACCCCTGGGTCCTTTTTCACCGGGCTGCTTTCCAGCCACTCTGCCCCCAGCCTGGAGGACTGCCTGGGGTTGTTGCGACTGCGGTGGTTTGAAACTCCCAAGAATCCAATTTCTAAGTTCAAGCCCCCTCCCACAATTTGCCCCTGTGAGAGGGTTTAGTGATGGCATGGACTTGATATCTTCCTCACTTCATGTGGAGAGTTTTCAGACAAAACACAACTATTCGATATTGGGGGAAGGGGAAAATATTTACAATGGTTTATTTACGTACATATATATATTTACATTAAATTAAATTAAATTCCTCTTTTCCTTCAATAAAAGTCTAAGAAGAAAAGAGAAAAGTCTTTCTGTCACTCCTCAGGCCACAGTTCCTTCATTTCAGTTTTTTGTGGCACTGGTTAGTGTCTTTCATTTTTCTAAGGCAGCATATTTAAGTATAGCACTCAGGATTTTTGTTCTTACTTTGTGGAAATTCCAACCTGACTTTTAGGTAATATTAGAAAAAGGTTCTTCACCCAGAGGGTGCTTGGATGCTGGAACAGGTTCCTCAGGGAAGTGGTCACAGCACCAAGCCTGACAGAGTTCAAGATGCATTTGGATGATACTCTCAGGCATATAGTGTGACTCTTGGGGATGGTCCTGTAAAGGGTCAGGAATTAGACTCAATGAACCTTGTGGATCCCTTCCAACTCAGCATATTCTGTGATTCTGTAATATGAATATAAATCTTGTAAGGCAGTAATATAAAAGGAGCAGGTTTGAAAGTATTTCCCCGATTGCTCGATGGCTTACAATTTTTTGCTCATGCAAACCAACTAGTTAAAATATTCCTTACTCTTGAGTACCTACAACTGAGGTTAATGGTCAAGAGTTTACTTAAATAGCAAAAGAAAAAAAAGTTTAAGGAGTGCCATGAAAAATGTATTTTGCAATGGAAGAGCAATGAGGAAGCTGGACAATGAATAATATGTGATGTACACTTTTTTTGTTATTTTATGCTTTGTCTTAAACTTGAAATAAATTTTAGCTGGTTTAGTAATGATTTTGGCCATTTTTTAATGACAAAATAATGAAATGTTAGACTGTTGTGACTTTGGAGTGGGGGGATTTTTCTGCCTGGGCTATTTCTGTAAGGGGACTTCAGAAAAGAGCTACATGCTCGTAACTCGTTTGGAAACTGGATTGGCAATCAGTGGAATTCCATGGGTTAAGATGTGAAAGAAATATTATTCTTGTAGTTAATTTACCAATAATAATTGTTAGCAAAGTTAGATTAATGTTAATCTGGTATTGTTTCCGTTACACCGTGTATTTTAGGAAGAAATTCTTTACAAAGAGGGTAATCAGGCATTGGAATGGGCTGCCCAGGGAAGTGGTAGATTCACCATCCCTAGAGGTTTTTAAGATGAGACTGGATGTGGCACTTGGTGCCGTGATCTAGTAACCACAGTGGTAGTGGATCAAGGGTTGGGCTTGATGATCTCAGAGGTCCTTTCCAACCCAGCTGATTCTATGATTTTGAATAATTGTCAAATGTCACTGCCATTTACAGGATTGTGGACAACATGCCTGTGACCTGGTGTTATGATGTGGAAGATGGCCAGAGGTTCTGCAATCCTGGTTTTCCTATTGGCTGTTACATTACTGAAGATGGCCGTCCAAAAGATGCCTGTGTTATTAACGTATGTTTATGCAATTCTATATATTTTTAATATCCCATTTTTACTAATTTAAAGACTGGCATTTCTCCTATGTATGTTTCTATGGAAAGTCCTTGCTGTCTTGAGAACCCGTGTGGCCCAAAAACAACTAAGTGTTTTGGTATCTCTGCAAGTACCACAATTTGAAATCCTGATGTAAGCCTAAGAACCTTGTCTCTTATGCTGCGGAATACAGAAGGGCTCTGAAAGATCAAGGGATGAACATGCATAGCATATCATTTAGTACATGTGAAGGGTAAAGGTGAAGGAAAGCACGTTATCTTCATTACCAAAGAAGCTGAAATATTTGAACGCTTGGACTTTACATTTCTGTGGGATAGAAGTGTTTTCATGGTATCAGATTTGCATAGGTATGTTTGTAACTGTGCAGAATTAATACTTTCTGAAGGATTCCTTCCCTAAAACTGGGAACTAATGGAAGAAGGCATAATGTAAGATTTCTGCATTAACAAAATTCTCCTCTGGTAGATCTATTGGATTAGGTGATGGAGGTCCAGATGAATGCAGTAGAAAGTCCAGGAGATCTTTAGATTATCTGAGACTTCCTCCATGGAGAGGTCACTAAGAACTTGGAATAGCATTTGTTTTTTTCAGAATGGCTGGTTTTACTTAATAGATCTTACCAAAGACAACAGTTTCTGCAATTTCCAGTTTTGTTTCCTTGCCTCCATAATAAATTGGTTTCAGAGGCTATATATGAATGGATGCATTTATGATCAAATATGTAATCTGTCAGTATTTTAATCTTATTTAAATACTTACTTTTAATAAAGAGAAAATAAGTCTTGAAGAGGTAACTGAAGGAGATTTATAAAACTATTCTTATAATTAGGGTGAAAAGGGTGGGGATAGAACCCTTAAGAGGTACTAATTGAGCTTCAGTAGACACAGCTGTTAAATCACAGCTGATGATTTAACCTCTTTAACTGACTAAATTCTAAGGCAATGTTTCCCTTCACCTGAGGTTTGTATTTAGCATTCCTGGCTGCTGCATACAGTTCATCCCTGTGCATCTTTGGTTTCAAATGTCATGGTGGTTCTGTCACAGAAAGCATTTGTTTGTGTTGTTTGTCTTGGAAGGTTCTGTTGTCACAATTATCTATTCAGTTTGCTGCTTAAATAAAATAGGACATCTTCAGTTACAGAAATATATTTTACAAATACTTTAAATTCATTTTTCTACTTTTCAGGTATAGTAGACTGTTCTTAGCATTAACTTTTCTAGCTTGTCTTTTTAATGCAGGGATGCACTTTACTGTCTTTGTATTCACAGAATCTCATATTCATACTGTAGGAGAATTTGACAGAAAATGGTATGCAGTCTGTGTTATGTAAGCTTCTGCCTAAGGCTTTTAGATGTCTATATCTTTTTGATTGTTTAATGTCATCTTTTATCATTGCAGTCAGAATTCCATGATAAAGATACCTTTTATATTTTCAACCATGTTGACATAAAAATATATTACCATGTTGTGGAAAATGAAGCTCTAGGAGCAAGACTAGTTGCTGCTAAACTTGAACCAAAAAGGTTGGTATTCGGAAGTAATTTTTCATCAAAAAGTGATCCATCCCAAGATATTTGCTTTGATCTGGGGACCTCCTGGTAGTCAGAAGTTTTTCAGATATGTGACCTGTAGATTAGATGTAGTGTAGTGTAGGACACTCGAACGTGATTTTGTTCTGAATTCAGTGGATCCTGGTGAACTGTTTCCTGTTTGGGCCAAGAAAAGATAAAACCTGGAAGTATTGGTGGGGTGTGGGGTGTGTGTAGTGCATGTAGAACCCTCATTTCCCAGCTGGGGGACATTTGTCTTGTATCGGATGCTCCACCAGTGCCTGATGGAAGCGTGACTGAAGTGCAACATTTCATGTCTTCAGCAGTCAGGATTTGAATAGAATGATTTCACAGATACACTTGTCAGTTGTTCTGGTGTTTTATGTGGCTTTTGCAAAACTGATATCTGTTGTATTATTTCTTAGCATGTTGTTTTTCTTTTCGTCGTATAACTGAACTTGTCACATCGTTGGTTCAGTTGAAAGTATTTTTTCATTACAGAAGCTAATAACTCTAGTGTTGTAACTTTTTGAGTGTTTTAGAGTTCTTAGGAGTACTCAGACCTGTTTCATTTTTGGCACTCTGCTTTAGAGACTGTGCTCTCTATATTTTTCATTTTAGAAGAGACAACTCTTGTTTAAAAAGTTCAAGTTTCAAAAAGTCCTGAGCTTATGATACCTTCCTTATGAGTTCTGAAATTTTTGAGACATTAAGAACAATTTCTATATTTAAGGGGAAGAATGCTTGATATGCTTTTGTAAGATGAATGAATTCTTTCTTAAGAGTGTTGTCAGTGAAGCAGCTTTCATTTTGTGTGTTTTCTTCCTGCAGTTACAAGCACACTAATCCAGACAACCCCGATTGCTCAGGAGTACCTATGGATATAAATAATAAGGCTAGTGGAGAAGTAAAAATTGCTTACACATACTCAGTTTCTTTTCAAGTGAGTACTAAGATTTCTCTGGTCGTTACCTCTTAAAATCATGCATTAATACTCTGAATTATAAAGATGGACAACTAAAATTAGCTCAAAATAGTAAATTTGTAGTTATAAAACTTTATTTGAACTGGAATATCAGCGGTGACTTGGAATTTAACCACATGCTTTACAATTCTGCATACCACCACAGACAGATTGAGTGAGAAATGTGGTTTTTAAAAGAATACCATTTGCATGTTTACCTAGGTTTTCTGGTAGATTATTTTTCAATCCAGACTCTTAAGTCTGAGAAACTGCGTGTTTCATCAAATTCCTCTTGTACGTAGGTTGAAGCTGATCATTTTCTGCTCTCCTGATGCAAAAGCCGCCTTCCTTCTAGGGTCTTACTCCCATGAAAAATGACAAAAGAGTAGGAAGCTGTTCTGCTACTCTTTATTGAAAAGCAGAGGAGCAGTATATCAGGCAACTGCAGGGGAGCAGTGATACTTGAATATGTCTTCTTCTGGTGACAAATAAGATAGGGGTTCTTTGTTGATTTTCCTTTTTTTTAAATGAGTTTTGCTGAACAAACTGTTTCCCAAAATTTTGTACTCTTAATCTAAGACGAAGTTCAAAATACAATAAATGGTATAAGAAATATATACTATGTATGATGTAATAATTGTATTTTGAGAAATTATATCAGTTATGATGCTGAAATGAATTTGTTTACTGAAAAGCAAGTATTTCTGAAAACCTGTGAGAAGTTAGTAATTAAGAATGACCTTAGCTTCATGCTATTATATTGTTCTTCCTTAAAAAATTACATGCCCAGCTTATTTGTATGTGTTGCTGTACTGTGCACAATGTTACATCAATTGGAGGTAGTCTTCTGAAATTGTGTTGGCAGATCAGGTCATCTCAGTAAGACAGAAAAAAGACAGTCTAGGTATGATGAAAAATGCAGTTCTATCTTAGAATCATTTATACTGTTTTAGAAACTTGTTGCTGGCTTTGAGACCTAGTTTTATTACCTCAGTGAACCAGATATTTGACCTTGGCTAATTTTTTTAACCCATTGTTGTTTTTTTTATTTTCAAAACCTGACTTTTCTGGAAAGCACTCTTGCTCTTGCATAAATTACTGAAATAACATCCCGTCAGAAAGACACCTAGCCAATCTTATTACTTGATAGTAGTGTTTGTGGTTTGCTTAATAGCAATCTTCAGGTTAATCAGCACTGTCTATTCCTTTTTTTCATATTTACTGTACAAAATAAAACAAAGAAATGCTCTTCTTGAAGTGTTTCTGATTGATGGTTGAAATGCCTGAAGGAATAATTTGTTTCCCTCTACTAATAGTATAAGTTCTGTAGTATTGTCTCCCCATCTGTCTGGCAGTATAAGCTGTTTGTAACTGGATTGACAGTTGGTACTGAAATGAGGTTGAATGAAAGCAAAGGACAATTCGGACAGACCACTATCTAGAGAGTGAAGTTTTGTGCTGGAGACTGCATAGCATAGCTTAGTTTCTTTGTGTGGACTTACGTATGCTAAAAAATGCATGTTCTTTTATTATTCTGCTGGTCATTTGAATTCCAGGTGAACTCATATAATTCTTGAAGGGAGGAAGCAGAATTAAAATAATTTGATAGGCCTTTATGTCTTAAGAAGACAGGTGCTCAAATTCAGAAAATATTTTTGGTTTCAATTCTATGGTCAAATCTTATGTTTTTTATGGGTAGTCATTACTAAACTATTTTAGGCATGGAGCACTAAATTCACTTAGTCACAAGATTTAAGACTGCTTTGCATGAACATCAGCTTGTAAATGTGCAAGTTGGATACTAACTGTATCTGAGCTCATGTGTTTACTCTTTCAGGAAGAAAAAAGTATCAGGTGGGCATCAAGATGGGATTATATTTTGGAATCCATGCCTCACACTCACATCCAGTGGTTTAGGTGAGAAGAAAATTTGCCTTCAAGTGTACTGTACTGAAGTGTTTACATTGCAGTTTGAATTATGATTTTTCTTTTTTTTTTTTTAATTCAGTATTATGAATTCCTTGGTGATTGTACTCTTTCTGTCTGGAATGGTAGCTATGATTATGCTGAGGACACTGCATAAAGACATTGCAAGATACAATCAGATGGATTCCACTGTAAGTCTAAAATGTACCTCCTAAAATTTATTCGGAACGTAATTTTTTCAGCTAAATGTATAGCTGTAACAGGCTATTTAAATGGCAATCTACTGGGGTAAAATAGGTTTATTTCTTTTACAGGAAGATGCACAAGAAGAATTTGGCTGGAAACTGGTTCATGGTGATATTTTCAGGCCCCCAAGGAAAGGAATGCTGTTGTCTGTTTTTCTAGGCTCTGGCACACAGATCTTAATAATGACTTTTGTTACCCTGTGTAAGTAATTAAGTGGAGAGGAATCAGTTGAATACAGATGATTTTTCACTGCTAGTTGCGTAGTACTAGTAAAAATAGCAGTATAGTTTTTTCTAGAAATTTCTTAAAAGTCATTAAAAACACCTGAGCTGATATAGTAGACATGCAACTTAGTATACACAGATTTTAAGATAACTGATGTACTAGTTTTAAGTTACAGACACTTTCTACTGGTGTGCATCTCTACTTCACAGTTTTTGCCTGCCTGGGATTTTTGTCACCGGCTAACAGGGGAGCTCTAATGACCTGTGCTGTAGTTTTGTGGGTACTACTTGGAACTCCAGCTGGTTATGTTGCTGCCAGATTCTACAAATGTGAGTAAAAGTTATTGAAAATGACAAGGCTTAAGTTCATTAAAGTAAATTATCATCACAGAACTGATTTTTATTTTGCAGCACTGTTTGTAGTTTCCCTTAGGGCAAATTGGAGAAATGTAATTACCGTAATAACAGAAAATACATATAGAACACTAACATGGTTACACTCGTTTGGGTGTAAGCATGACCAAAGACCTTGAATTGCTCTTGCTACTATGTATTTGTGAAATTGGGAAGCAAATTTCATTTTACTAGTACTGAGCTCATTATGTCAGACAGTTCTGTACTTCTGTTTCCTATAGTTGGGGGAGATGATGCAAACCTGCGTTTTGTTTTAGCCATCAGTGTTGCTTGGTAACACTCACCCTCACCCCCAAGTCATGAACCTCAGTTCTTGCATGCCTGTGACTGTCACCTCCTTTTAGCTAGTTCCTAGGTCTGTAGGAGAGTAGTGCTTATCAGACTGTGGCAGGAAGAAGCATTATTAGGTATTCTTTAGCTGTAGAAATCAGCCCAACAGTGTTTAGGCCCCTGACAGGAGTTAGTGGGTACTGCTTTCCTTCACTGGTCCCAGCTATTGTTTCAAGAACTGTCTACCAGCCTCAAAAGGTTGACTCCTCTACCCTCTGGTTTGTTTCAAGGTGAAGCATGGCATTCTACATACAACTTGTTTAATTACCTTGCTCTAGATAAAAGACTCTTTTGACTGAGAGGGGTGAATCTTTTAGACTACTTTAGTTCTGAATATACATGAATAGAGAAGGAGTTTATTTCTGAACTTCAGCCTGGCAGTAGACACTGGAGTTGTTTCTTCTAACTATTTTGTAATTTTCATGTGGGGAGAACCAGTGGGAAAAGTGGGTTTGTATCTTGTGGGGAGTTTTACTACAGTGGTGGTGATGTGATAACAAACTATTCCTCTTCCTGATCTCCAAGCCAGTTAGACTTAAACAGAAGGAGATTTTAGTATGAAGAGCATAATTGAGGACAGAATTATTCTTTACATCGTACTGTATGTTGTGTGTTTTGAAGGATATTTTGAAGTGTATTGATGATAAATTGAATCCTGTTTCTTTGGTGGAGATCTGGCTATTCATGATTGTATTTCATATTAAACTTACTGGGAATCACTTAGCTGATCTTTGAATGTTGTGTTTAACTTCTAAGATAGTGAGTGACTGATCCGGTGATGTTTTTGTTACAACGTGAGGTGGTTCATACCCTGTATAGACCATGCAAGCATGAATATTTTTCCTTATAGTATACAAGTAAAGTAATGTGAGACAAACAAAAATGCAACTGAAATGGATAGCCAGTTTTAAAAGTTGTTGGGTTTTTTTCAACACTGCATTTAAAAAATGAAACCTGACTTGAAATTAAATGGTTAAACTTAATAACCACTGCCATGTTCTACCAAGTTTTTATGAAGAAGTAGAAACTTAATTAAAATCACTCTAACCATAAGCACTTCTGACTCTTGAAATAAAGAAGCATGTCATTATGGCAGTGCTCATATGAAATTATCAGCTTCACTGAATTCCAGCAGGATATTTTCATTTGAAAGTATACTGACTAGAATTTTTATCAGCACAGTGCAAATTCATAAAGATTTTCTTAATAAAGCTATCTTTGGTCTTTTGGTATCACCACTGCTTAATGCTGTTAAGACTCAAGAGAACATCACTGGTTCTGTAAGCATGTTAGTCCTGAGTCTCTTGTAAGATTCACAGGCAAGAATTATTTCAAGAAAACTGTTAAGCTTGCTTTTCACATATTTATGAATCTTTTCCTACTGAAACCTGCAGTCAAATGCTAGAAAGCTTAAACTTCTTAATCACTCCAGGTTTAAGATGTTTTTTAAAGACTTAAAAGAACTCCAAATCTACGTCCTCCTTTTAGCAGATGAACTGGTCAGAGACACAGTTTTAGTTGGATACATTTCCTGACCTTGGTCTGAGACTTTGCTTTGAAGCTCTGTGGCTAAGCAATATGATAAGGAAATTTAGTTTTATTACTGAAGGTTTAGTTTACTGTTTTAAATTTGGGCACGATAGCACGTTATTTGAGTATTTGCAAGCTAAGTATAAAAGGTAAATGGACTGGAAAATTAATAGTTGTGAACCTATAATGCATGTTTTGATATCTGTCAAATGTTTTAATACAGCATTTGGAGGTGAGAAATGGAAAACAAATGTCCTGCTGACATCATTTCTTTGTCCTGGGTAAGTTGAGAAATACCACCATGATTAACAGAATTAAATTGTATCTCTGACATGCATAGCTAATTTTTTAAGTTTCAGCTATACAAGTAAATCTTATTACATCGTCCCTTTATTCTGGAAGTTACAAGACTATTATCACAGTGCTTTTGATAAAGATGAATATGTTAGTGGTATTTATTTTGTAAGCATTTGTTTACTCTTGCCATATGAAAATGTTGATTAAGAAAAAGCATTTTGATAGTAGAAAGTTTTAGACAGACCAATTTTTCATTGCTTTCTTCTGTTATCTGGGCTGTTTCTCTCACCACACTGTAGTTGGTCTTATATAGTGTCATATACTGTATAACCACTCTGATAAATTTTTCTTCTTAATCACAGCAAGCAGTCGTACCTTTAACTCTAGTTAAGACAAGCATATATTTGAAACAGCTTAATTGGAACGTCAGCTCCTGCTGGAGTTCAGTCCCACTGGATTAACAAACAATTTCTTGCGTGACCTCTTTGTTTTGATATTTCGTGTGTCATTTGGTTTTAACAGAGATTTACACTGAAATCTTAGTACAGTGCTATTCTTTTCTTAACATTATAAAATGTTAAGGAGTATTTCTGTGCTCTGTGTATTTTTCAGAATTGTATTTGCGGATTTTTTTATCATGAACCTCATTCTCTGGGGAGAAGGCTCTTCAGCAGCTATTCCATTTGGTACTTTGGTTGCTATTTTGGCACTCTGGTTTTGCATATCTGTACCGCTGACATTTATTGGTGCCTACTTCGGTTTTAAGAAAAATGTAAGTGTTTCTGAGAAGTTGTTTTGTAAGTGTATATACATATATACACACATAAATATTTTTCACTGTATAGGCTATTACCCCTAAGATGGTTGCATTGTTGGTTTCAGTTCTGTTCAGTTACTTTAGAACTTTTAGATATGTGATCTTGGAAGTCGAAGGCTTTGATATTCAGTTAGTTGTTGGGGGTGATACTTCTCTGCAATAGTTGGGGTATTGTGGTTTGTTTTTTTTTGAGTGACTGCTACAGATAAGTCAGTATTTTTAATTTAATTTTTATTTTAATTAGCATCTTTTTCATTACTGAAAAAATTAGTTGACTCAGCAAACATAAGGGAACGTAGGCGTTTGTGGTTTTCCTCATGTATTTTTTGTTCCTGTTTGCCCACTACACTTAGGATATTTTCTGATAAAATTGCTAGAGTTCTCCTGTGAATTATCCTCTTTGCATAAGTGTTCTGTAAATGGTTATCACTGCTTGGCAGACATTAATTGGGATTTACTCATAAACTGATCAATTTTACTTATTTATATGAAGGCTTTTTGTGCCACTGGTGACCAAACATTTCGTAATTGGGTGACCAAATCATTAAATAATGAGATTGGTGGTTTGTTGGGTTTTTTTCACCTTAAAAACTAGTTTACTATCCCCCACAAACATAAATATCTTTAAGTTCACATATTTTTGTGGGTTTTTTCCTGTATCGGAAGCCGGAGTTCTGTCTTTGTAGATCTCGTGTAGTACTTTCACAGAATATTACCTTAAAAGGCACTTTAGGCACTTTTTAAGTCAACTGTGTAGTTATCCTCTTTTTCTTAACCAGAATTCAGTGGGTTTTTTCTGATAACCATGTTGAAATTCCAGCAAGTCCCCCTGCACTGTACAGAGGCACTTCCTTTAAGAAAGGCTGATTTGATAAACTAATAAGACAACATGGTAGGTGCCACAAAAACGTGAAAATCAAATCAGAGAGCAAGTACCTAGCACGTATCTATTGATGCTTCTGATGTAATCTTTATGAAAGGGGAAAGATGGAAAAGTATGCATTTATCTGCCTTTAAACTTTTTTCTCCCACCATGCATGCATCTTAAAGTAGGATTTAATTGCTAGGTTGAATCCTCTCCATTTGTAAGGATTCATGTAAGAATCCTTATGTGATTCTTGAAGTAAATCCTGAAAAACAACATGAAGAGATTTTTAGAAGGGGAAGGCAGGAGGCTGCACCACCACTACTACCAGCTGAAAAGTGATAAATCAGGTCAGGCTCTGTAACAGAGGATAAGTAAAAATAAAAAGCAAAGTTCGAAATATCTGTCATGTTTTCAGTAAGAGCTGTCTGTAGCTGAAAGCAAATGTAGGTAGCTGGGTATGCACATGTTCAAAACAAAGTGCAGACTTTCGTCACCACTCATTTTAAAAAGAAAGCAAAAAGGTGGTCATGTAATTTGACATTTTATTTATTTAGCAATTTCTTATGTTGTTTAAAGGCTATTGAACATCCTGTTCGCACAAATCAAATTCCTCGTCAGATTCCTGAGCAATCGTTCTATACGAAGCCGTTACCTGGTATTGTCATGGGAGGGATTCTTCCTTTTGGATGTATCTTTATACAGTTGTTCTTTATTCTCAATAGTATTTGGTAAGTTAACCACAACCTATTTGAGTTTTCTCTATCACAAAAAGTGGTAATTTCTTTGTATAAGTTTTTCTTCAAGATGCTTTGCCTGATTTTTGGTGATGCAGGGTTACCATAATATTGGTTCAATAAAAATTTGAATGTTAACATCTTTTAATATTTTGTGGGTGTGAAGATACTCAGTGCCTGTTTTGCTTGTTGGTGTGTGTAGAGAGGTGGCTTAGCAATTTACAGCTGACCTACAATATTCAGATAGTTCATTTTCTCGTGCTACTCCTCTGACTTCATGTGGAAGTGGGTGACATGGCATATAACTTAAACGTAGTAAGAATATTAGAATTGACTTGAGGGGGTTTTTTTGTAGTTGTTGTTAGGCTAGAAAAATATTAATGCTCTCAGGAGAAAAAAACAAATTGAGAACAAACTCTTGTGAAATCATTATAAAGGAACCAAGAGAGTAATTATTTTAAAAAATAAAGCACCAAAGACTAGTACAGTATAAGTGAATTTTGATGTGAGCTCATAGCACACTGACAAACTAATCTAGTGTGAGGAATTTGTCTTCCTTCTGGCACAATTTAGTTACTGGATCTTGTTAAACTGCTTCTGAACCTTGAATAGGTGCCTCTACCCAACACAGACAGCTACAGCATTTGACATTTCTTGTTGTTTTGCAGCTCTGCCTCTTTGATTGAAATGTGAGGTGAAATCCAAGTTCTGCTGAAGTCAGTGGAAGAGGTCATGCTGACTTCACTGGAACTATAGTTTCACCATTATGTAATTTCTTTCCTAAAATCCCAACGAGGAGCATACTTTGGGATTGCTTTCTTACTGTTGTCAGACTGAGCTGCCAAGGCACCTCTTCTTTAGTTTGAGAATAAATTAGTCAATTGTATGGCCACACAACTGACAGTACTTCAATAGAAAGTGAAGTACTTCATGTGAATGTCATATGACTGCATATGAAGAGATAATATTACCACAGTGGCCATTTTAATTTTTTTTAACACCTTTTTATAGGTCCCACCAGATGTATTACATGTTTGGTTTCCTGTTTCTGGTATTCATTATTTTGGTTATTACATGTTCTGAGGCTACAATATTGCTCTGCTACTTCCATCTATGTGCAGAGGTAAGAAATGCTCTTCAGTATTCAAACTTGATATTGTTTTAAGAATGCTTAAAAAAGAAGTTAACACTTCCGCGATTGAAAATAAGTATTCCAGTATTCAATGTGAACAACATTACTGAATGAGATGTACTTTAGCCATATCTTTCAAAAGTGAAGGGGGCAACTTCTGGCAAAACTTGTAACAAATATTAAAAGCCTGCACTAGGTACTGCTAAGTCAGATATCACATCTTAAGGTTCCAACTCCCTGTTTTCTGAACATGCTAAACTAATCCATTAACTTTTTTCAGTCAGAGTGCATTTTGGACATGCCTACCCTTGGGAAAAAAAATCTCTGTGGCTGGAAATAAGTACATCTGGCTTATTTGGGGGGTTTAGTATTTTGTTTATTTGATATTGATCCTTAGGTTTCTTATCTTGAATTGTGAATGGTGTAATAAAAGCGGTATTGATTATATATAGTTCTTTTTCCTGTAGATAGAAAAACCTATAAAACCTCACCTTTGGACAAAGTTATATAGAAAAAGTAGCTCTGCATTGAGTAGTAGAGTCAGTGCATTAGAAGTGCACTATTACTAATACTTCTTTTTTCCTCACTCCTTCTAGGACTATCACTGGCAGTGGCGTTCATTTCTCACTAGTGGTTTCACTGCAGTTTATTTCCTAATATATGCAATACATTATTTTTTCTCTAAACTGCAAATCACAGGAACAGCTAGCACCATTTTGTATTTTGGTTATACCATGATTATGGTTTTGATCTTCTTCCTTTTCACAGGTAAGTATTGAACGTTAACTTTAAATTTTGAGTCTACCTTTAGTTTTGCACAGTAGACTCCTTGGCAAAATTTACCTTGATACAGAATTAAAAATTACATATGCCTTTGATTTTTTTCCAGGTAGTTATGTAGCATATTGCAACTCTGATCACAAATTTTAGTGAAAGAAATTAAGTGAGGATGAGGCAAAACTACTGCTAATTTGAGGTGTGGCCAATAATTAGGTCTTCAAATATGTGATAAATACTTCTCCAGATTTCATTCTTATGTAAGTCATGTGACAAACTCATTTTTTAAAATTAGTTGTCTTCAGAGAAGCACACTTCAAATCACACACAATCAAGTATATAAGTTACAGTGTCAAGATAAAAATTGCAGCTTTTGTGGAATAGGAGGAAGGAAAAGAGAGGCAGAGAGAGGAATAAAAATTGACAGAGAATGCTTTTTTCTTTATTGCATTGAAGTGACATGAAAAGCAGACAGAATTTCTCTGACATTTTTTGTATCAATCTCGTCAGAACCTTGTAATCCTTATTGTGAGCTTCTGGAAAAACACCTGTCTTAGGTGCTGCCTTTTCATTTCCTCTTCAGTATGTGAGATGAGGCCACAAAATCATCCATTGTCATCTTCAGTACTAAGAAGGAACCTTTAGTCAGACACATATATTGCTTGTTTAGGGTGGGAGAATGGCAGTGAAAATGCAAAAAGTCTCCACTGAAACTGATGCAACCTCCAACTCCTCAAAAAATCTCAAGAATTCTATGTTTTGCTCCAGCAGAATACAATCTGTCCTTGTATACTTTACCCTATAGAGCAATATTTTTGAAACTATTTTGAACCAATGGTTTAAATAATTTCAAGTTTTACAAGTTTATGATGACATTTAATGATTCTGAAGGCTTTGATGCATAGTTATGTATGCACGCTATATTTTGAGGCTTCCTAGAATACAAATGGCTTGCCATCAGAGCTTTTAATACAGATCTCACTGTAACTATTAAACAGAATTTTCATTTCCACTTACCACAGGAGAGCAAAAATGGTCTAATGAGAAAAGAACTGACATTTGAGAATGGAGTTGATTTTAAGTATAACTGAATATTATTCAAAGACATTGCCACTTCAGCTAAGGAAATATTGAAGCTGTTTGTGCACCATGACAATGCAGATGATGATAATGAACAGGAGCAATGGCCTGCAAGGATTTTCTTGGGTCATTGCCTGTTAAAAGGAAGGAATGGGACTTAGTTACATTATATAATCTCGAAATGAGATGAAAACTGATCAAGCTGTGTTCCAGAAGTGGTTAGTTTTATCTTCCATCCTTCATTTTAAGTCAGAGATTCTGCTTCCCTTGCTCACTTTGTTTTCCTTCTCACACTGCTTTTCTCTTTAATCTTTATTTCTGCTCTGGGTTTACTGATAGTCTCATTTAACTAAGGAATCATAGAATGCATGGTTGTTCAATTAGAAATGAATGGGTAGTGCTGTATGTAGATCGATTTTTAAATGCAGTACAAACTAACAAAGTAGCGTGAAAAATAATTAGGCCTTACGTAAGTGTAAGGTCAATTAGTTTCACGAGCTTTTCCCACAGATGATCAGCATGTCTGCCTTTAATAGTAGTTTTGCCCAAAACCAGGACTGTGTTTACCCTTTCTCCTTTGTTCACTCCGTTTACTTTGGATGCGTGTAGTAATTCTGGAGTGCACACATTCAGGGAAATTTACAGTAATTTTCTGTGCAGAGATTTGATTGAGCTGCCTTTCTGCAATTCAGGTACCCATATAATTTCCATCTTTTGCCCATATTCTTTCAAGTCTGTCATGTCACATGACATTGTCTAGAGGCATTAAGATGTGCCTGGAGCATTCCCCCTTTTCCTTTGCTCATGTGTTCACTTTCTGTTGACCAAATGGCTGTGCAGTGCCTGCCAGCAGATTTGGGAAGTCATTTTTAGGGTAGGTTCACAAGCATGCAAAGAAGAGGTGATTTATTCTCAGCCCCCTTAGATGCTTTCTGTGGCAGTCACTTCTTTGTAATTGGGACAGTGGAGATGTGAGTTGTGCTGTGCAACTTGAACTACGCTTTCAGAGTTTGTATACTCTTGGTTTTTTAAATTTTCAGTTTCTATATTGAAATCGGGAGAATACATATGAATACATATGAAGTTAACCAGGTGGTTAGAACTCTGAAACATCATATACTTAATGATTTTTTTTGTCTACTTCCCACAAGGTTAAGTGCAAATTATCTTCTAATTTCGGGGAATAATCCTATTCCTTAAATTTAAGAATAATTTTGTTCACTTAGGTTGATAAGAACTTGAGAGCAGGTATGCTCAGTTCTCTGAGATCTACGGAAGTGCCCTGAGATAAGGTTTTACTGGAGAAGTTAAGACATGGGGTAAAGAGACAAAGAATTCTCCAGATTCCTAAACAAAAAAGCATATTAGTAGTTTAGCAGAAACTGCTCCCAAAGGCAACTGACTTTTCCCATGTCAGGATGATAAAGAAGCTAAAAGGAAAAAATCATAATTGTTGTATCAAAACTATTCTGCTGCTGCTTACTCATCTGTTAAAAATTGTCAGTATCAGGAAGGGTTTTGACAGTGCCCTGCTGCTATGTAACACATGCTTCAGGCACTTGCATCCATACTGCATTCCAGGTCATTGATCAGACTCAGCAGGCAAAATACCGGGAGCTACATGACAAACCTTTGATTCACAGCTGGGACCACAACTACGTATCATAGTAAATGAGTCAGTTAAACATCAGTAGTTTAGGAAGCGTAAAGGGAAAAAGAAAATTACCATGATATCATTCATGGTTTCTTTCAAGGTTTTCTAGCAAGTGAGTTACCACACAAATTTTGTTGTGCCTCTTACCAGATCTAAAATAAAGGCATCTTTTTCCTTTAAAGAACTTCCTTGGCTCTTGCATAACTTAAGGCTACGATTTTAGAAGTACTCAGGCAAAAATCAGATAATCTTCAGGGCTTTTTTCTTGTCTTAGTTTTTGTGGAAAATTAAGGTTCCTGTAACAGGTGTTCTGAGCTGCTGTTTAGTCCAGTATCATTCTGATTGAGGCTGAATTTTGAAGTAATCCAGTTAAATTAACAAAGCCCAACTGCATTAACTATTTCACATCCAGAATAATATTTTTGTTAAAAGCTTCTGTTGGTGTTTCACCAAGAGAACGGATAAAGCTATTTTTATTCTGCTAAGTTATCAGGGAAATGGTTTTCATCCTTAAAGTTCAGTTCAAATTTGTGTATACCCTTTGACTGCCTTAAGTATTTCAAAAGTGTTTATTGTTGAGGAACATTACAAGTTTTCAGTAGGAACTACAAGTTGTGTAGTAACTACACTATGGTTTGAAATTTCTATTATCTTGATTTTTGTAGAAAGAAAGGTAGTGCTCCAATTTTCCGGGACCTTAAAGTATAACTAAGAAAGGAGAACTCCCTTTGATGCTGTCAGTTTAATTGGTTTATTAACTCTAATAATATTCTGACAGCTGAGTGTGTGTGACTAGTCACTGAAGAAGGGTGAAATGGAGCAATGTGAAGGAGTTGGACTGCAGCATACTGAAACAACAAAGAGTGAATATGTAGTAAGACCAATAACACAGAAACATCTTAAAACAAGAATCTTCCACATGATCTGTGATCGTAAAGTTATTGAGATACTTTATATAGAGTAGTTGATGCTTATAAAGACCAGGTACTGTCTGTAACTTTCCATTATCTGATCTGATTAATATGAAGACTATGGATAGCAGATCGCATATACGTATGTCCTGATTCATGAAGTACAAGTAGAAAATGGGTGTCTCCTGTGTCAGTGTTCCTAACATGTAACTTTTATCTTTTTTTTTTTTTTTCTTTTTTAGGGACAATTGGATTCTTTGCATGCTTTTGGTTTGTAACCAAAATATACAGCGTAGTGAAAGTTGACTGAAGAAACCAATGTAAAGAATAACACAGAAGAGGTTTAATCTTCATTAACGTAACTTAAAGACCTGGTCTTGCTGATGAACTTGAGCTTTATCAGAAGTATTGGCTTCCTGTTCTTTGACAATGATACTGAATATGCACCTACTTTTACACTAACACGTTTGTATTGTGACTTAACCTGTTTTCATTCAAATCTTAATGAAGATCAGAGTTACAGTATTTATGCATTTGTAAATACAATTATACTTTAAAAGAAATATTAAATTCTAATGGCAGGGTAGAAGTGGCTGTATTACACAACTTAATGATACTTCTGATCAAAGTACAACTGTAAATAGGTTTTTCTAGCTTGGTAGGTGGGATGAATTATTTTTCTTTGAGGGAAATGAGAACTTTTTATTATGCTGACTTTGAAGGATGACTCTTAAGAAGTGTTGCTTTTAGGCTGGATGTGATTTTTATTTTTTACTGGTATTACATCCATAAATATTCTGATTTTTGTGACTTAATTAGTTTTGGTGTTCTCGGCCTTTTAAACTATGTGCCTCTTGAGTCCTTGAATTTATAAATTCATAATCTAATAAACATTGTAAAAATGTCTTCAGTGGCTTATTAATAAGTTCATTAAAATATGTAAATACAGTTATATTGAAGATAGATGCTTAAAGATTGCATAGAGTATTTTATGGCATTTTCTATGGTTTAATGTATATTGACACACCCTTAGATCTGCAAGAAATGTTATTTGTGCTACATGGCTACAACACGGAAATATGATTGTGGCGCATGAGAACTGAATTATACACACATTTAAAAAAACCACTTTGCAGCATTAATCCAGTCCTTAACCTAGAAACATTTCCAGAGTTGCTATGGAATTGTCAGTATGTTGAGAAGATCTTACAGTGCATGAGTCAGCATTCTCTGCTGATCTTGCCTTTAGATCTCGATGATGCATATTCTACAGGGCAACTATTGCTGATTGTACTTACTGTAGGTTAAAAAATAAAAGAAAATTACTATTTTTGCCTTATATTAAGAGACTAATGTCGATTTTGAATGACTGGCATTAAACCTATATTTGCCTTTTTTTGGAAATGGAGTATTTTGTTCAAACCTTGTTCGGTAGTTTTAGACTCATAACACGATTTGGCTTTTGGCGTTTCACAAGCCTGGTAAAATTTTATTTAAAATTAAACTTTGTGCACCAATTGCCATTCATAAGGTTGAGGGGGGTTATTCTTACCAGTTTACTTTTCTAAAGAACCTTAACTTGGGCACTCGTGCTCTGCCTGTCCCCAGCCACAGCTCTGTTCAGATGTCATGAACAGGTTTTTTTCCTGCACCCCTCCCAATATGCAGTCTCTAGGAAATGCTGATTTTAGATAAATCTTCCATGTTTTATGTTGAAAACAGGAAAAGGGTGATTGTGGTAAGGATTTGCTCTTTACTAGTGGAATGAACTGCAGTGTGACTCTTGATTCAAATTTTTAAAACTTATAAAATTGAATATTCTTATCCCTGTTTTTGTGATGACCTTCTATATGTATAGTCACTGCCTGAAATCTTCAGTAGTTATTACACAAATGGGAATACTTAGTTTGAGAAACATTATATATACATATATATATATATGAAATATAATATATATATATATATAAAAAATATAATGGATGGTCAAGAGTTTTGGTATGGATATATGAAAACAGATTTTTCTGATGTATTTACAACTGCTGTTTAAAAATCAGATTAATAGAAATGACTTGAAGCCACTGTGGTGTGCTATATGGGTTTTAAACTGATGGGTGTATTTCCCTGGGGTTTTTTTCTACAGACTAGTTGATGAGTCATGGTAGCTTCTTAAGTATCTTATTTTCCCCTTTAAAGGCAGTTTGTGAAGTGTGTCATTATCTTCTGGAATCTAAACCTACTGTATATGCAGTTTTTCAAACAGCCTTGCCTTGTAATAATTGTAGCTGTTTTGCAATTGAAATGTTAAAGTTTCAGCGTGGAGCACTTGAGACAATCCAGAAAGTTATGCGTCATAGTTTTTGCAGAAGAGCTGTTCTAAACTTGTCCCTGCCCTTGTAACTCATTATTGCCTTAGATAATTTTAAAAGATTTTCTATAATTTAGGCTTCTGGTGTGTGTTAGGGCATATAAATTTCTTCTGTATACTATACCTGTTCTTCAGATCTCTTGGGAGGTCTGTGGTTTTGTCTAAACTTTCAAAATAATGGCCCTTTCCAAAATCTTACCGTACTACCTGGTATTTTCTTAAAATGGACTTACTGCATGGATATCTGAGAAAATGTGAATTCATAGGAGGGTTAGGAAGTAGGACAAACTGCTGGGCTGCATGAAGACACAGCAAATTTAGACAAAGCGTAACAGTTCAGAGAAGTGTCACTTTTTGGTGACACGGATTCTTTGGAATCTGAAAAGAAGTGACCATCACTGACAAATGTAGTCTGAAAGGAATCCTTGGTCCAAATCATGTTATGAAACAATGATACAGGAGTTAGTGGCTTGGTTTTCTTTCTCTAAGAAGAAATAAAAAAGCAGCTTTAGGGCAAGCTGTCTCTCATGGTGAGCTCCCCAGCCCATCTTTAGCCTTGTAGCTTCCCTTCTTATTCAAAAGCTCGGCTGTGTTTGAGCACACATAAGAGTCCTCAGATTTCTGCAGTCATACAAGATCATGTGTGCCCTCAGCTGCTTGGCTGAAGTCTTGCAACCATTACCATAAATATTAGGTGACTGTAAGCTAGTTGTTGACAGTATCTTGATGCTCGTGCAATTCTCAGGTAAAAGGCAGTGAGGGATGACTTCAGAAAAAGTCTGGAAGTGAGGACGAGAGGTGAAGCAGGACGGAATTCAGGCAGGCATCCAGGGCACTCAGTTATACTGATTTGAATATCTATTTTGAAGGAATGGGAAACACCAACCAAGTCCTGTTTGAACTGACTTACAAATCCAAAATGTGAAATGCTATGGATGTGAAATACTGGTTTGTTAATACTAGTAAAGGCAAAAATACCAATCTAGGAAGAGTAGGCTGGACAAGATCTGTACTTCAGGCAAGACGGGAGAAGTGAGAAACCTTGAAAGGGAGTGGTTTTGGTGTATCTGACTTTGGTCAGTAGAGTTGGAAATTGTGACCAAATTTTTCTGCCAAGCTCTGTGAGATTGTTGGGGAAAGGCTGCTGCAGCCAGTCCTGATGACATGGGTAGTGCAGAGTAAGTAAAACTGAAGTTGTTATGTGAATTGTTACTCAGCTGATAAGAGATCTGGAGTAACTTACCTGAAATCTTGTAATGGAAGTAGGGTAAATCCTTAACAGCTGGTAGATATTTTTGTATTTGATGATTGATTAAACATAGTCCTAAGCATAGAATCACAGAATGTTAGAGCAGTCCAACTGTTGATTTTTTGGTCTTGTTTGTTTGTTGTGTGGGTTTTTTGTTTGTTTTGGGTTTTGTTTGGGGTTTTTTTTTCCTTTTGATTGAACGATACTGCACTGTTAGATTTAGCATTAGTGTTCCAAGAATGCATGAACTAGAACTGTAGTAAGCTTAGCTGGTGTGGGACATATGTGTCCATGAGTTTATGCCATGAAGTTACAGACCATCCTCTTTCTGTTTGGACATCCTTACCAGTTTGGACAACACCTTTATTTCTGGGGGCAGCTGCATCTCCAACTCCAACAGCACATAACCATTACATATTTTCTTAAATGAAGGAAGTTTACTTGTGCAGAGATGTTCTAGTCTTCTCCCAGCTATGCTGTTTCCTACTAATTGAATTTTTCATTCTCCATATCCCTCTGTTTGTTCTTATGTCAGACAGTTACTAGTGATCTACTCATTTATGTATCTCCATAAATCAGTTCCTCAACAGACTCCTGAAATATTTCTGCTGTTACCTCATATATTGACTTCAGGTACATGTGCCTACACAAGTGAGTGACACTTCAGATTAAAGCACAAACCTTCAGGGACTACTGAGGACTTAATTTATCGGTTGATTACTGTATAACTGCCATCGTGCACTTTCTTTCTTCTTATGGGAAACATCTGTAACTCACTGTTGATGAGATGAAAGTAGTTAACTGCTTGTAAATCAGGTAAGCCAGAAGATTACAAATGAAGCCTGTCATGTCTGGGTGATGGCACATTCTTGCCACTTGACAGGATTCCAGCACTTTCAATGAAAATACAGTTGAAGTTCTTCCCTTGGAGGTATTTGAGCATCGCCTGCTGGCCACAGCACACACACAGGTACAGGGTGCAGGAGCAGAGTCAAGGGGATGACAGGAAAGCTTTACCAGAGCAATCTACAGGAGGGGCTTATCCTTGGCATTAGATCTTTAAATGTATGCTAACTTCAAAGTTTCTGGAAGTGGGCAGCCAAAAATCATGGCAAAAAACAATAACAGTAATTATACAAGTAATTTTTTAGTGAACGTGCAGACATTGTGTCCCCTCCATCTGGTATGGGCACGCTGCTAGCAAGGGTCCTTTACAATTCACTGTATTTCAACCTTGCTTTTATTGCTTTTTTCAACCTTACTCAGGAACCTGTTCTGATACCTTCAAACAGTGGTTTTAAGCTCACAAGAAAATGGTGCTCCAGAGGGGGGCCCACAGGGTGTCCTGAGAGGCTGGACAGCCTGGGCAGTGAGAAGGGCCAAATGCCATGTCCCAGCTTCATACGTTCAGCAGTGGCAACTCCTCGTTTTTGAACAGTTCAGCATGACCGTTGTTTTGCTGCTGCAAAACTTAGTGTGACTTGTGTGGGGTGGTTTGGTTTGGCTTTGGTTTATTTGGAGGAGGGGAGAGGGGCTGGAGGGGGCTTTGTTTAGGGTTGGGTTTTTTTCAGTGATTATATGAAGTCAAAAAGACAGGGCATTTATTTTTAAATTTTGTCTCTATTTTGGAGAAATTATTCAGGTAGAGAAGACATTCTTCCTGATATTTTTCCCAACTTTCCATGACTGTCTTTTGATTTCCTCACTATTATACATTTGGTTGAGGTACACGAAATCATTAAACTGACTCAGCTGTAACTACGCAAAGGAAAAAAATGTGCCTGTGAGAAGAAAAGTGTCATCCCAGCAGGGCAGGCACATCCACATAGACAGTGTGGCCTCTGCTTGCCCTCAGTGTTGCAGGGAGGCTCATTCTCTCTCTTCGTAGCCCAAGGATACAAGAAGTAGTAGGGTTGTGACATTTCTTCTCCAACCTTGCTTAGGAGCTGCAAAATGGAGCAGTCAGAAAGTCAGATGTTTCCTACCCTTTTCTGCAGGTTCTCACGAGGAGTGCTCTCCACTTTTCCACTGGAAACAGCTCCTCTGCCCACTGCAGCAAGGCTAGCAAGACAGCTGAGAAGAAATTAATGTTTTGTTCTGTAACCCTCCTCCCGGTGCCTGCTGGCTGTAGTGACAGCAACAGAGCTAAATCACACAGTTAAGTGTGTTCTGCTGCTGCAGACCAGTGCAGCCGTGAGGCAGGTGGAGGGCAAGGCATAGAGGAAGCAGCAGGTGGCCTTAAATTTGCTATTTATCCCAGAAAGCTGGGTGACTGTAGTAACACTGGACAAAAATTACAGAGAGGAAAAAGAGGCTTCCTTCCCTTCAAGAAGGACAATATTCATGCCCAGGAGGGCAGAGCCCAAATGAATTGACTAACATACCAGGACAATGATGGTTTATTAAACCTAAGTCTTTTCTGTCAGTCTGTTACCAGGTTCAAGTGGGGGTTTTTGCTGGAAGAAACATGTTAGATCCAGAACTGAATTTCTGAATAGACCAAGACAAGCAGATAAATTTAGGCAGATTAAGATGTGACTCTAAATCCCCAGAGATTTTCTTGAGCAGTGGATCATTTTAGGGTTACCATGTCTATCTTTTCTCTTTTGAAACAGCTTTACCAACAGGTTTGTGATGCTGTTACTGTACAGAATGGGACAGAACTTGCAATCTCAGTGTTTAATTGGAGAGGACACTGTCTCCTGTTTCACTCATCCCTGACACTTCTGAGGAATGCTGGTAAAATAATCTGAGCAAGCCATCTTCCATATAATATGATGCAGGAAGACACGATTGCTCTAAGTGCACAATGTCCAGATAAACAGATACCCAGCAGAAGCCCCTGCAGTCTGATGGGCTGTCTCTGTGCAGGACTGGGAAGGGAAAATTGTAGCCACGGAATCCTCAGTGAAAACACTGCCACAGAAAAAGGAGTTAAATAGGAAACAGAAATTGCATGAAAAGTGTTAGAGTTCTAGGGCTGCAAATAGATGACAGCAGAGACAAATACTCTCTCTTACACTTTTTCTTAACTTTGAATTTCACAGCCTGAGCAAATACAGATAAAGCTGCAACACTGCTAGTTCATATACGGTATATAGCATAAATCCATCTAAGTCAGGGCTAGTCACACCAAAAGAAGGTCATGGAAGAACAAATAAATATGCTCTTGCAAGGTTTACAGGAGTCAAGTGCTCTATTTACTGCAGTTAAGCTTCAAAAGAAAATCTGAGCTGCCTGGAATAAAAGGGAAAAGGAACCGGGGTAATCAGAAAATTTAAGATGGTATAAAATGTAAATTGTATTAAAATGATGTTGCTGCTGCAAAGAATTTGTTGAATATTTTTTCATGGGTCTTGGTAAATTTATTTGGAATATCAAAGAACTGGGCATTTTCAGAAAGTCATGATGCAGAAGTTGATACTGAAGAAGTTTGTTCAGAGTACATGAAGAGAAGTGCTGTCATAACCCATCCTGAGCAAGACCATTGTCCAGCACGCTGGTACACAGCTCTCATGCCTCCTTGAGTTACAGATCCTTGAGAACTGTAAAAATCTTGAGATCATGCCCTCAGCCCCACCAAGCTCTGCTCTTCTGCAAGGCTGTGATCTGATCATATTTCAGACTTTCTTTTGGCCTCCTCTCTTCCATCACCCAGAGAGGCTGGATTTTTCCAGACATAGCACTAGCCAGAGGGCCCAGTTTGGTAGGGACATGTTCCAGCCCTTTGCATTTATTTGTGTGGGTGCAAACAGGTTTTTTCTTTTATTTTTTAACACAGCTTCAATACAGTAGCCACATGTTAATGAGTGAAGGCATGGGAAGAAGCAGGTATGTCTCCTGCCTCCACACCTTGCTGGCAGTGGCAATATCCACAGCAGGGACAAAAGACATTTGATAGGGCCAACAAATCAGAGAGCAATAATTATTACCCACCCCTTTCATTATAATTTTGGGCCATTTGTTCCACTGCCTGTCCTGGCAGTTGAGTGGTTTTTGTTGCAGTTTTCCCCCTCTCTCTGTTGTTCATTGTCACAGAAACTCCTGTTGAAATTTTGGTTAGAATCTGCAGGTCACTGTTAGTAGTTTAACACCTGGAGGTCTTTGGGAAGCAGTGCGGAAGTCTGTAGTAAAGGATCACAGATTGGTATCAGTGAATTGGTAACATTACAAATTAAATTTCTAAAATTTGGCATTTTTGAGGGGCTAGGTTTATTCCTGTAGATGAACACTGACAAGATTTTTACACTTGGAAAAGATTGAATTCATCTTATGGTCACCAAGCATAGCAGTTCTCATTTTCAACTGTTCTGTTAAAAAGTGAGTAACTAAAGGCCACTCCTAAACAGCCCAACGCCACGATGGTTAATCAGGCCAGCCGTCATTATCTGGCAGATACAGAGGCGGCTGTCATAGTAGCTGTCACTCACAGCAGCATTAAGTATAAACCACAGCATTAAAATAACAAAGAGAAGAGGAAAGCTGGGCTGCAGAAGGATTATCCTGGGTCCTGTCCCTACTGAAAACACCACATGACCTTCTTCACAAAATGGTAGTCAATCACTTGGTTGCGTGGCAGTGAGTGATCCCCTGGTGAAACTCTGGAAGGCAGCCTTTTCTGAAAGTTACTCTTGATAGAGATTTTTCTTGTCTGCTTAGAGTACAGATTTGGAAGTATTTCTGAAGATGATGATTTTTTTTTTGATGACTGTGTGCTTCCACCATGGATGACAATGGGTTTCTGTGTGGTGTATGGTCTACATCTACTGGCCAAAATTATTTGTCATTTTTACTTTCGGTTTAACTTAGGTTTAATTGTCTTGATTTAAGCCTCTTGCACTAACACTAAGCTGCTTTTGTTTTTACTTTGGATCCAATAATTTTAATGTTTCCTCCATATGGCAGTGGGTTTTCGAAGGAAAAAACAAGGTTTGAGATGGAGTTACTTGAATGGATTGAAATTTGGAAAGTGAAACTAAAAACATAAATAGGAAATACCAAGATATTGTGACATATATGTAGGAATTCCTGTGTGATATAAACATATTCAAAAATTTGACAAAATTTTTCACTTTTATGTTCAATCCTTTTGTATCTACAGCGGATTTTCTACACCTTCAGCAGCTGGAAAAGCAGCACAGCTATTCCTTTGGGATGAATGCCAGAGAATAACAGTTATAAAATACATTTCAGTGATTCTAAACAATTAATTACACCTCCTTGTCAAAAGCATTTTTGTCAACCATAACTGGCCTGTGGGCTTATTCTTGGAGTGTGGTGTACTTTGTTAGCCAAGTTTCCTTTGTAGTCACTTGGATTATTAGCACAGGGAGAAAATACAAGGCTGTCAACCTAGTTTTTTAGTCTAATAGGTATATTTATTCTCCTTTTGAGAATATTTAACCATTTGTTAAATTGGTAAACCCGATATTGCTTCACTGGGGTCTGAAATCTGGGTCCTCTTCCAATTGTGGCTGTGTCCTGTGAGGCCAGACTAGGGGGCTTCACTCCTAAAGGTGGTATGTCAGAGACTATATCTGAAATGTTCATGTGACCACCCTGAACTCATTTCATTTCAAACACGTTTGGTTAGCCAAGGTCTCCTACTTAAACCAGCTGATTTCAACTAAACACCTTGTGGAGTAATCATATGATCCTTTCTCTCAAGTCACCCACCAGGCAGTTTGGGAGGTCCTGCAGGTCTTCTCTGCTAGCAGTTACAATCTCTGCTTAAGGACAGGTCTAACATAATTATGTCCCACTACTCATCTGATGAAGAGTCTGTGTTTTTTTGCTGGGATGGACTGTTACCTGAGTTATTTGAGGAATACAAAATAATTTCACTTGATGTTTCACACACTGAAAAACATTAATGAAATCTTATCACGCTTGCCACACATTTTTGTTCTCTTTATAAAAATGAGAAAATGACCTTATTGAAGTGATATAAGACACTATCCTTTGGATATTTAATGGTCTTTGGAAAACTATTTAGTTTTGAGATACGCTGCTTTTTGACATGACAAAAAGCAGTAGCATCAAAATGATGTTTCAGATTCTATAAACAGAATAATATATTCAGAGTATGCACTGTATTTGGAACACGTGCTCTTACCTTCTTGATCTCGGCAAACTTACTGGTTGAGAAAATCTCACTAGCAATCAGTGAAAGCTGTATTTTTGTTTTCTTTTTCCTACTTTTTACCTTTTGCCATTAAAGAATAATGTACTACATGCAGCCTTTTATATACGGATTTCAGAAATGTTTAAAAATTATGTAAAGTCAGTCAAAGTGGTAGGTAGGCTGGTTATATTTAACTTCTCTATGACTTCTTTAAATGTTTCTTTCATTCACTATTATAGTAGAGCATAACTTCTGAAGCTAGCAAATCCAAATAGCATAAATTCTGAAGCTAGTACCATTGGGCTAAGTTATAAAAGACTATTTAACTAAGGAGAAGTAAAGGCTAAATTGTACAAACCTTTAGATTAGGATTAGATAGAAATTGGACATTCCTTAAATGTTGCCTCCCGGAGAGCTGTGCTGGTAAATCAAGCTCACAAGCTTTTTTCTACATATTTTCCCCTCCAGTTTCCCAGAACTGGTTCCCCAGTTCTCTGCTCTTTTGGAGATGCATTGAAAGGCTGCCAAACGTCCTTCTTTTATTTCATGTTGATTCATGTGACACTTTTTAGAATATGAAGGTTACCTGGTCCCTGCTACACTACCCTGTGCATGAGCATCATGGCCTACAAGTGCAATAGTTTTCCTACTTGCAAGTCACACTTGCTCCCAGAGCAGTGCCTCTGTGGATGCCTTGTGCCGACTCCATTGGCCGTGCCCTTCTGAATGAGGTTTCATAAACTTCTTACAAACCACAGCATCATATGCCATGGGACTGTACAGATATAGGAAATGGACCTGAAAATTAAGATACAATTCAGCTGGTGGATAGTTTGTGGAAGAGAAATCCCCAGCACCGGCATGCTTGCAAGAGTTTAATTTGCATGATATGAGTGTCTGAACCCCTATTCAGAAATATCCAGACTCCTCTGTAAAGTACAATAGGGACCTGGACTAGCAACAACAGGATTAAAAAAAAATACCAAACAAAGCCACAGCTAAAACTGGGATTATAAACAATTTGCAGTATAACTGAAATTTAGTATAAACACATTCCACCTTGGGAAAAAAAAATGGCTCTGTTTTACTTGTTGTAAATATCATGATTTCTATACACAATTTTTTCTTTTCATGTTGGCACTTCACTACTAAAATTTTACTTTGCCCACTAGTTCGCCTGAAAACAAGTGTCAACCAGAGTTCAGCTCCCCATTACACAGAGCGAGCTTTAAAGACAGTGATCCGTGGCAGGCACACAAACAAACACAAGGGTCTCTGCCTTTTAGATAAACCCATTTTCCTCCCCCTTCAGCCAGTAAACAGCTTCTGGCTGCAGATTTGGTCCTATATAGAAGAGATTTTTAAGATGCCAGCTGACCTGTCCAACAGCCTGGTAATCCTCAAATCATCTGCTCGCCATGCTCACATGGAGATGTCACCAAAAAGACATGTTGACAACCTTGCGTTGCATTAAAGATAAGTCTGTAAAACTGCCACTGTGTTACTCAGTTCAACCTCACCACATGCTTGAATAAAACTTCCCCTTCTGACAAATTCAGAAAGACTGTTGACAAAAGAAGATTGTATGAAAAAAAACCTTTTGGTTTCCAGTTCGATTTAGATTACATTGACAGTGATCTGTACAACAGCTAGTGAACCCTTTTTAAAAAATAAAAAAAAAAATTAACAAGCTATTATTTCAGAATTCTGAATGTTCTTTCCATGCACATTCTCATACAATGCACTTTAAACCATCCAAATACCATATTTTATATTAGTATGAAGCTAAACTATTTTAATCGGTAACAGATTTATGTCAGTTATTCAGTTTTTACTTTTGTCACGGAAAGTGACAATTCTCAGGTCTTAATAAGAACTCGTGGCAAAAAGTCAGTAATTTAGTGATGAAATACAAACTGTGATATTATAAGCATCTATGAATCCTTCAATCAAATTTTGCATTGAGTAATAAATACTAATCTCAGCTAAACTGTTTTGTTACACATACAGCATACTCTGATCCCAAACAACTCCTTAATCCACTATTTTAATAATAGTCTATGGATTAAGGGATCTATACTGTATACTGATGCAATGTATTGAGTTCAGGTTCTATAGATGAATATTTCTGTGATCCATTTTAATGGCACACAAGCCATGGTAGCATTATGGTGTCAACAAGCCTGCAGATTATCTCCTGACTTTCAAAGCATCTTGCAGGAAAGCGAGTTTAATGGATCTCCAAAAAGGTGAAAACGTTATCAAATCTATGGGAGGAGAGGACTTTAAAATGAAAGTTGACATTCTATAATTACCAACAAGCATTTATATATAACCAGCTATAAGATATACAGAATGTTTTGAGTTTTGAAATCTGTCAAAATAACAATGTTAAGAAGGACAGTCTGCTTTCTTGGCCCCCTCCTCCTCTACACATGGATCACAATTTTCTCCTAGCATCCTCATTTTCTTCTCACAGCTTGCCAGTATCTCATGTAGGAAATCCATCATGATGGACTTTACTCTTTTTTAAAATAAATTTGCTTCAAATAGCTCCATGTCTGTTATAGTCCTGCTTCTGAACTGTAGTATCACCTGCCTCACGTTAAGTAAAACCGCTTGCGCTGGTGGCAGAGGTTCTCCAGCACCACGTAAGGTAGGGAAGTGTCCCCACCACCCAGCTTCACCTGGCAGCCTCACTAGGTGTTTAAGGTTATTTTTCTCAAGCCCTGCCTGTAGTCAGGGAAAGGACACATTCCTGCAGGAGTAGGAGTTGTTGTTGCTCTGAGGTGCCCTCTTCTCCTTGAACAAGAAGGGTGTTGAGGATGAGCCCAGGCAGGCTGCAGTCAGTGCCCATAGTCAGCACCACATCCTCTGGGAGAGGCATCGGCACTGCTCACAGTCCTCGCTCTGGGCTAAAGTGCTGGGACTCCTTCTCCACAGTGGGCATTGTGTTAGCAAGCCCAAGGTAACACATGCAGGGGAGAGCATCTTGAACCATCCCCATGCATCAATCATCACTACGTGACCAGCTAATACTCAGGAAATACAGCCCTGCTCCAGTCCAGTGAAAGTATCTACTCAATGTACAGCACCAAATGAAATGTGGGGACTTGTGAAGAACGAGGAAGAAACCAAATACAGAAACCACACCACTTTTTGTAATAGATCACCTGCTCCCACTTGGAGAATTGTGAAGCACATCCCTCCAAAGTCTCTTAAAAACTGTTATCTCGTTTCCCCCGTTTCGTCCCGCCGCCCACTTCTAATCTCCCCCAGCCAATGTACAGAGCACATGGGGTGTGTGCTGCTTCCTAGCATGAAAATATTTTGACTTTTTTGAATTCCAGTGATTTCATAAAGCCACTTTTCAGTAATCTCCTCCCAAAGTTGCTTAGTACATAATAGCAGCCAAACTGTATGGCAAAACAATTCACTGTAATGTTCTTCTGATGTCAGGAATTCTTCATATCACTTACGGAGCACTTTCTTTAGGTAACACCTAGACCTGTTCTCGTAGTTTCTACTCACTGCAGCTTCACCTCAGCTACTGGTCCTTTGTTTTTTCCAGATGCTTCTCCCTTTTTTTACTTTCTTTTTCCATCTGTTTATGATACTTACCAGAATCCCCAGCTTACTGGGGAAGAGTTTGATTTCAAAGGTGGAGAACCACACTTGGACAAACAACCTCTAGATAACATCTCTGGTGAGGAGGTTGGGACAGGCAAGGGATATTTATCTTTCTTGAGGAGCTTCCTGTGATCTGGGGAGGATCCAAGAGCATAAGGCTGTGGATTTCCCCTGGTTCAAAAGGATGACGGTAGCAGAGGCTCTCTGCCCTCCCCAAGAGGAGGAAACAGCTGCCTGAGTGGTGCTTTGAGATGGTTAAGAAAGGGAAGCTGGGGTGCTTTGGGCCCTTCAAGACTGCAGAGAAAATTTTTCTTGACGAAATGATCCTGTCTCGATACACCAGGGCTATTCAATCCATTTTCATTAAAATCCACTTTCCATCACACTAAATGCATAGGCTCCAGATGATGTACTCTACATGGATTTATGGTGGATTAAAACACTGCACACTGCTGAAATACAACATGCACTGCACTTCTGTTAAACATAACAGTGCAATGAATAGAGACTGGACAATTTTTCACCCATGAAAGCTATACAGTGTTTGCTGGCTTATTTTTAGTCTTGTATAAATAAAGTTCTGCAGGAGGTCCCTAAGATTTTTTTATTGTTGGAAAGCAGATCCTTCCTTTGGCTCTCCTTCTCCTATGGGAGTAGATGTGTAACTTGAGGGAGTGCTGTGAGCTGCCTGGTGGCATAGGAGGCACTGCAGGAGAAAGCTCCCACTGGGTGACGAGTGGTCTCAGAGCCAGGAGGCAGCAAACACTTGGGCAGGTAGGAGCTCAGGCCCGAGGTAGCATGTTCACCACAGGAGCACTTTAACACTGCTGGCCAGCAGAAATGAATGCCTGTCAGAAGAAGGCACAGAAATCTCAGCAACAGTGGTGCCAGCAGTTATTTATTTCCCATTCTTGCACAATGAGCTGAGGAGGACACCCGTTGGTGTTCAAAACAGCAAGAGGAAGGCACAACATGCCTTGGCTGTTATGATGCTCATTTCTCTCTTGAAAATCAAAGTAAATGAGTGTAAAGAGGACACTGGACACTGACATGCAATAGCTTCAGGTAGCAGAACAGGTCTTTTTTCTACTCAGATTCCAATAAAAAATTATTTATTTTTGTCAGCATGGCTTATTAATAGTTCTACAGTACTCCTGTTCTATACTGCTTCTTTTTTCCTTTCTCATTCAAAAATACTTGCTTTAGTCACTAGTCATACCATTAAGAGATCATTAAGAATTAGAAAATGACTGTAGAAAAATGACCACCACATATACTTCCAAAATATTTGATTTGCACTTTCGTAGCCACCTTATGCTTTCAACATTTCAGAAGATACAACACCAACATTACAAAACAGGTGTTTGAAATATGACAGTTGAAAAAAACAGTGTACATGAAATGTATGTTGCAGCACTGTGGCCGGTGGGATGCTTTGTTGAAATGAGAGAAGGAAAACTGGTAGGCACTTAACCTTTTTTTAGACTATTTTGCCTAATCCATTATAGTTGCTAAATTATTTTCAACAGCACAGTCTGTGAGTAATTCAACCTTTGTAATTTGATGCAGGATTGCTCTCTAGTTATCTCACATTCAGCTGAAACACTTGTGCAGATGAGTTTTTGCAAGGAAACACAAAATCCAATAGCACCCACAGAAGTATCGTAACACTGATGACCAGCCTCCAATGAGCCCAGTGACCCTTTTCTGCACATATTCTTCATGTATGTATGGCTCCAGGGGTCTTAGCCCCAACCATACTGTTGCTATAAGACTCACATCCTCACAAGCACCTGCTACTTAACTCTTGAAGATGTCAGTGGGAATTAGGCTCATAAATACTTTCTGAGCATCCTGGAAAATGTTACATTGGCTTGATCCAATTAAGTGAAAACACAGCATCTTTAAAAAGTCTTCCAATTTTAAAAGGGCAAAACAGACGAACAGTATTTTTCCCAGAACACAGAAAGGAAAAGACAGTAATGAGATTTAATTAGTGTCCCTGTGCTCCTATGATCATTTACAAGTCGAAGGGTCATACATCGTTTGGGCAACGCTCTCAGGTACATGGTGTAACTCTTGGGGCTGTCCTGAGCAGCACCAGGAGCTGGACTTTGATGATCCTTGTGAGTCCCTATCCAATATAAGGATATGCTATGATTCTGTGATTCGCATTTTGGGGGCTCTTCCCCTGTCTGGCTGCACCTCTGCTCACATCCTTTCCAGGCTGGCATGGGGGGTCCTAGAGTGACATAAGCCGAGAGGGTCTGCCAGGTGCCACACATCTCTTTTTTCCCCCACTGCAGGCCATCCTTATCAGCAAAGTGGGGAAGGAGAGCATTTTGTACACCTGGGAGTCTTGGAGCTGGAAAGGGAAAAGACAAGTGGGGTGCCAGAAAAGAAATCCCTTGTTCCTACAGAAGTAAGAGAGCGGCAGGAGACAAGGCTCTCCTCCACCACCTCATGCCATATCATCTCTCATGAGGAAGCTCCCCAAGGAGATAAGACTGGTGGGAGCAGGGAGTGAAGGGAAGGAGGCATTAGTGATAGGAGGGAGAAGAAATAGTCTCTGCCACACAGAGTTCACTGGACCTGTGCTGAGAAGGGTTAACCCTGTCATGCTGCTGTTGATGACAAGAAATGTTTTTTTGTTATCATGGTATGTCAGATTCAAGTGGTATCACCCATGACTTGCACGCAAGATTACAGAAGGAAGGGAAGCTGAGTGCAGGTCACATTCATGGTTCAGCACAGCTCTTCAAAACAGTGTATTTCATTTTTGCTAGGAGGGGAAACTCACACTTTGCTGACACCACTTCCCACTAAGTGATTCTAAGCTAAACCGGAAAATTTGTACACAGCCCTCTGACAAAGAAAAGCAAATCATGTCTCGGAGAAAGAATAAAGTTATACAGCAAAACTCAGTGACCCTAGGAAATAAAGAAGCTCTTCCATGAAGACCTGAACTCGACCCACATGGATGTGAACCTGGGTTTTCTGAGGGGTGGGGGCTCTGGTTTGGGGTGTTATTTCATTATCTTTCTCCTGTTTTATAAAAGCAGTAGAATCTGAGTGCCTTGGGGATGTCTCTCATGTGGCCAGACTTGGTCCAAAGTGGGCAATGTGTTCAGCGGTTGTGGGAGGGTGGGGATGGGAGATGACAGGACAGAGAGGGTGGCATGATCCAATTCCTGTCTTTAGAAAACCTGGTTGAAATATCAACAGTATTGGAGGAGCTTGCTGGGACTATGCTTTGTGGCCTCCCGCACATTCAAGCACAGCAAGGAAAATTATATTCTCAGTCCAGTTTTGGACTGATGGAAAAGATAATCAGAATCCTTGTTTCATTTTCAGGACCCTCTTCTCAAGTTCATTTCCTTCCTGACCCCTCCGCTGCTACTTCATACATTACCCTTGGTCTGAGCTCTTTATTCTCTGTAAGAACCAACTACTCCCACTCATGGCAGTAATTCCCACACTGAGAGGTACGGAGCTGGAGCATCCCAGCCAGAACTGACCCCTGAAGCTGGGGGCATCTGTGCCAAAGGCCTCTGCTGCAGCCACAGGGCTGACCCACCACTAAGGGTCAGCCAGCATTACCCCAAGCATGTGCTGGCTCCAGCAGCCTCACCACAAACACAGTCATAGCTGTAAGTTTTGCTGTGCCAGAGTGCATATCCCGGCGGGCCTGCAGACACTGTCTGGGCACAGCTGACCGCCTCACCACTTCTGTCCCTGACAGAAGCCAGAAAATAAAGGGCCATTGTGTACGTCTCAAATTCCAATAGCTGGATGGCTGTGGAGGAAATCAGGGATCGTTGGTAATAACAGACAAGGACTGTCGGTATTAACGCTCCATCAGAAAGAACATACCCTCACCAAGTCCAGGAGGCGCCTCCACAACTCCAGACATCCCATCACTGGAACCAGGACTGGTGATTTCCTTCTTTCCCTCCTTCCTTTTTTTCTCTCTTTCTTTTTCCTTCTTTCCTCCTATCTTTCTTCCCTTTCTTTTTCTTTTCCTTCCTTCCTTCGCTTCCTTCTTTATTTCTTTCCCTCTCTCCCTTTTCAATCCATCCCTTTCCTTCTCTCTTCCCTTTCACCCTAACCCTTTATCCAAAGCCCACCGCCGTCTGCTTAGACAGCAGCTCAGCGGCACATCAATTTCCATTCCAAGTGGGTAATTTACTAAAAAACTTTGCGGTTTTTTTGCTGACTTCTGTCGTTCCTTTCCACCACGAGCATTTACGGATCCTGGTTATTCCCTTCCCCTTAAAGGCGCTTCGTCACAGGCAGCTGCGGCGGACGCAAGCCCTCCTGCCCTGCCGGCCCGTGGGCTAGTTGCGCTGGAGCAGCGGGGGGAGGCGGGAGCCGTCCCGGTGTCCCGCGGCGGGGGCGAGAGCGGTCCCGACATTCCCGACATTCGCGGCGTTCCCGCCAGGAGCGTCCCCAGTCAGCCGCTGCGCATGCCCCGCCCCCGCGGTGACGTCACGAGCGGGCACGTGCAGAGGGGGCGTGGCCACGGGACCGCCCCCGCCGCGGCCAATGGAAGCTGGGGGCGTGGCCTCGGCGGTGGCGATGGCGGCGGTGTGGCGGGCGCTTTGCCGGGCCGGGCCGCGCGCGGGGAGGCGGAGACTGTGAGTGACGCGGGAGCGCGCGCGGCGGGCGGGGCCGGCGGACCCCCGGACCGCCCCCTCCCCATTCCGGGCTGCAGGCGGCTCTTGGGGGTCTGCCCCCGACACCCCCCGAAAGCCGAGGGGCCCGGGGCGGGGGGGCAGCAGGGCCCGAGGACGCCTCCCCGAGGACTGGGGGGCGGCGGCGACTCCCCACAGCCGGAGCCCCGGGGGCTGCTGGAGGAGGACTTGGCGCTCGGGCACGGGGAACGTAGGAATGGAAATCTACTTCCTGGTCTGAACAGTGTCCCTGCCCACGGCAGGGGGGTTGGGACGAGGTGGTCTTTAAGGTCCCTTCTAAACCAAATCATACTGTGGTTCATCGAGCTACACAAAATCCCCCGTGCCTGGTTGTCTGCTTTGGTGCAGCTTCTGCATGGGAAGTGACCTGGGTCTTTCCCTTTTCTGCAACCAGCCTTGGATTCTAGTGGGCTCCACATGGCTACCGTGCCCCATTTGCCGCAGGGGAAAGCGAGGGACCAGACGGGCTGGATCCACACAGTTGGCTTTCCCCTTTCCTTAAGAGCATCCTGTGTTACCTCCTCTATCAATGCCCCGCTCTAGATGGAGCTGAGGATTGCTAAGGATTGGTCGTGGTTTGGGCAGAAGCGACGCTGTCACAGGCCCCCTCAGCATCCCTCATACTGGCCTTTGGGAGACCCTTGTGAGTCCGGAGCAGTGCTGAGACCCTGTGCTCCTGCCGTGGCAGTGGTTGGATGAGAGAGGGTTTTGTAGGCAACACGTCTGGGGACCAAAACCACCGGGTGTTTTCCTACAAGTGGGTGAACAGATGTCAGGGCTTGGACTTTGGGCAGGATGCTAGGAAAGCTGTACTGTAAATACTGGATCCCCATGCCAGACAGTTTGCAAGATCAGGCTCTGAGTGGTGTATGCTGTGTAAGATGAAGGCTTCACCACACCTTCCTCCTGGAGATCTGTGTGGGTTTGATGTCCAGCTTTCTGCCTGCAGGTGTGGGCCTGCATGTTCCCTGTAGACAGAGAATGACTTCTGCCAGAGTGAGTGATTTAAGGGAAGTTTTCAACAGCACTTAGAGCACTTTTTTTTTTTTTTAATACTGATGTTAGCAAGGCAATCAAGTGAAGCTTTAAATTCTTGCAGTCTCTGCTGAGACCATGATACTGTAAATATTTCATAGTTGAGTGACAAAAGCCTAAGCAGTCTGTAATAACTGTAACATAGATGTTACTGGGAACATGCAGTATTGATGCTGGTGTTCTTTGGGAACCTCAGGGACAGTTAGAATGCCTTGTGTTCTGCTAGAGGCAGCGTGAAGAGCCCAGAAAATCCACGTCAGCCATTCCTGCCCACTATGTCCTGCACAGTTCCCAGCATATCTCCTTTAGCACACGATCCAGCCAGTTTCTGAAGACAATGCATGCATGTACATGCCTTTTTTTTTCTTATTTTCCTCCTTTCTTTCCCCCCACGTTAGTGCGGAATCAGAAATGCTATGCCTTGATATTTCTGATTATGAGGAATTATGAATATTTATAGTGTGGGGAGGAGTCTACACATTGTGAGGGCAATTGGATGATCACGTTTATATGTTCATAGCACCTGTTTAGGGCTGGGAGAGGAGGCTGACTGCATGCCCATGGTGAGGCTGCTCTCTTCCAGCTGTGGTCAGAGGGGGCTTCCTTGTCTGGTGGTGCTAAGGAATCACAATCCCACTGCTAGACTTGCAGAAAAAGTGATGGCCTCCCTGTGTTCCCCCTTGTCATCAATGCTTCTGTGGAGTGCAAGAGGCCACTGGGCAGCTGGAGACCACAGAATTTTGGGCATTCAAGCAGCAGAGACCAGGGCAGGATGAGGCATGAGTCCTTACTTACCTTTAAGCTAGGCATCCATGTGGCTGTGTGCAGTGGGGAGAGAAAATACAGGAACAACTTCAAATGTCAGCAACAGCCGAACATGTTGGTTGGATTTAATTAGCAGCTTCCTGATCTGTAGCAGGAATTGGCAGGTGCCACTGTGTCCAGACCGTGGTGCCTGGGTCCTACAGTGCTCACTGCCATGCTGTTGGGCTGGGACCCTAATTATAGCAGGTACCTCCAATGTAGTGCAGCTGCCTTTCCAGCCACTACCATTCTCTCTTCACTTGGATGTTGCTGCCCCTGTGAAATTGCTGGGCAGTGCTGCCCTGAAAATGTGGACCAAGTATTTATGTCATTATCAGGCAGGTGTAGCATACGGTACCCAGAGCTGGTTTTGATTATTTGTAATGTTCCAGAGCCTATTGAAAGGCTTTCCCTGCCTGTGAAAGATTTTTGTCGTGTTGGAAAAAGTTAAAAACCCTGCTGTTTTTTTAACTTTAACCATCAGCTGTTTTTTAATAACAAATGCAGCTGTTTTTTTCTGTTGTTGTCAAGAGCTTCAAATGTGTTTTTAAAGACAATGTAAACATTAACTGTGAAAACTTCCTTGCTGACAGATCTTTGTGAAGGATTCTCTATTTGCTTGGCAATTATGCTGCAAGAGAAGAGCATTGCACATGTAAGCATGATCACCCTCAGCAAGCCAAGGGCACTTCTGCTACACCCATGTACAAGAGGGGTTTTTACAGGTACTCATTTACATGGCATATTCCAGGCAGATCCATATCCACATGCCTGTACTAAATCTATCAAAAACGGTGTCCACATCTCAGTGGAACACTACAGAGTATGGAATATACAGTGTGTTGATACCAGCATGCCTGCTAGGAACAAAGGAGCCTGAAAAGAGTAATAACCCCGTGTCAGATCTTGTTTAGGGACTGTGCCGATGTCATTTAAAATTTCTATCATTGGGAGTTTCTTCTCTCATCCCTGATTGCCATCTTCCCTCTGAGGAATCCACCGCTTCTCTTTCTTGTGTTTCATGCTCCAAGTTTGTGTCTGCTTGGCAAATTAGTGAAGACATTTTTCATGGGTTGGACACTGGAGGGTGCTAATGCAATGGGAGCTGAAATTGTTCTAGCAAATTAAAGGGTACCCCTTTGTTACTTGTGAAATAGTTTTATTTTTTGTTGAAACGTTTAAATGGAAAGACATGAATCGTGGTCCTTACCAGTAGCTGATCCTGCTCGGTGTGTGTAGAGCTATGACAAAGAATATCAATAAAGTGATGTGTCTGTGAGGCGTTTCTTCCCTGAAACTCTACCAAAAAAAATCACTCATTTTATGTTCTACACATTTTTAAGTGTGTCTTTTGAGATTATGGCCTCGAGGTGAAAATTATGTGAAAGTGTGACTTTCTAGTGATAAAACCACTTTATCTGGGAGAATTGTTGAGATGTTTCTACACAATCTGCTTTTCTACAAGGTCACTTTGGTTCACATAAACTAATACTGTCAGATTGCTAGTGAGGTGAGAACCTGATAGTAGCTCACACTGGGGAGGGAGGGGACGCCCTGAACACTGCTAATCAAGTCCCTGGCGTTGTGATCCTCTCTCTGGGGATGTTCCTGATGGAGTCTCAGTTTACCTTTCAACCACCATTGCTAGGCCATGTGTGAGGGAACGTGCAGGATGGAGCCTTTCGTCAGCCACCGCTGCTAGGGCACATTACAAAACTGAGCCCTAGATCTGGTGTTTCAAATTCGCTCAAACATTTTTGGCAGGTTAAAATTACATTGGGAGGACTTACAGCAAAGGAGGTATTACCTGTTTGCTCCGCTCCAGCTTTCAGCTGAACCAGGTCTCTGCTTTCCTCTGCCCTTGGCAGAAAGACATGGGGGCAACATAAGCTCCCCATTGTGCACTCTGGCAACTCCATACTCGGCTTTAAGGACTGTGAAACTACTGCCTGAGCCAGTTTTCATCCTGGCAGCAGCAGAGGTATGATGATGGGTAATTAATGCTAATGAGAAGCAGGGTGCAAAGCTGAGCATGTCCAGCTAATCACCACTGGCACCCCAACTAGTCTGCTTAAAGCTTACGCTATTCTGGACAGTCCTGCATGGTCCTACCTTTGCAAACTGATTGCCCAAATGAAAGTTGGTATTTGTAACATATGAGAGCAAAACAGAATTGGCTACAAATACATTTTGCTTAGAAGCCTTTTTTGTTCAAGATGCGTGGGAAATGCATTACTCCTCTATTTCATTCCTTTTGCAAATGGATTGCGCTGTCCTCTCCTGGAAAATGTTTTTATCTTGCTGTATGATATTGGCCAGGTTTTGTTCTCTCCCACGTGTTGCAGTTTGCTTACATATGGCTGCTTCAATTTTTATTTCTTTTAAAAATACACCTTTTTTTTTCTGAATTCCTCCTTAAACTGAAGATGTGTAGGAGCATTGGAGAAAGAGCCTGTGGGTGAGGAAACCAAAATCTCCTGTTCTAATACCAGTGGAGACCTGCTGTTCATCTTGCAAACAGAAGCATGGACAATTTCACAGCAAAGTTGCTTAGGTGTTTATCAGAAGCAGCAAAAACATATCTAACTGAAAGTTTACACTTCTATTGCAAAGAGTTTTAGTAGCTGATCAGAATAGGGTTATAAGGAAATGTGAGCCGAAAAGCTTTTAAAAATCATTGTAATAAGTGGTGGTACTGAAGACACTCTGCTTAAGGAGAGATAATGTATTTATTCTAAGCAAACAAAAAGAGATCTGCTTGACAGTGTCATTTCAAGAATGGACATACTAGCTGTGGTGCCAAAAGGATTTGAATTTGTGCATTTTATGTAGGTAGTGCCCTAATTTATCCTGGGAGACCTTTCTCTGGGAGAGAGGCTTAACAGACCTTCCACCAAACCTGTGTGTGTGATTGCATTGAGTTAAACGCTGCCAACTGCAGGATGGCATCTTGAGGTCCAATGCCACCCCTGCATGGTGGCCCTGCATGAAAAAACAGGGTACATGTTCCCTTGGTGGGTGCTTGGTACCCAGCGTTGAGCCTTCGCTCACTTGTGCAGTATTTCTTGGCTACTCATAAAGGCTGGGTGAGTGGGGTCCCTGGGGTTGTCATACCTTCTGGGGAGATTGGGCTGCTGTACTTGAAGTCTCTTTTCTTAAGAGCCATTCTAGCAGGCAGAAGCCCCTTGATGCTAAGAGCTTTGTAGGGTTTCTGCTGATGAACCCCTGTGTATCTCCTTGTTTGGAAAGGGGAAATACTCAATTTTCACTTACTTTGTTAGCTAGGCTGTGCATAGAGGTGTTTCTTCAGCCACTGCCTTTTTCACATTTTTCTCTCCTGCCCCATGAGGCCAAGGAGCACATCAGGTCTGCAGAACTTCGACTGCAAGTGGGTGTGGAGGTCAGCTGTGTGGTTACTGAGCCCCTGGATGTTGAATAAATCCCCTTCATATTTTTCCCTTATTTTCTCATTGGACCTATATTTACTTCTCAAGTCTCCCTATGCCCTTTAAATCTCCCATCATCATTGGTGTAAATAGGATTTGCTTGTCCCTGTGAAATGGGCATCACTGTGACTGCTTGCCTTGCCCTTCTCTAACTCTTCGTGGGCCAGGGTTGTTCAGTTTCATGGGCTGAGGGGCCAAACCTGCTTTCTTCTCTGCCTTTTTAATTAAAAATGGTTGGCATCAGGGGCTTTGCAGCAATGAAAGGGAAACGATGAAACTTTGAAGAATTTGAGGCATAAAGTTGATCTCTAAATTTTAATGTACTCATTGCACTTAAACAGTTGATACATTTTATTATTGAGCATTCAGGTGACCTAATTTCCCTTAGTACTGTACTTTTAGCTTTATACATCTGCACCTAATTTGTAAAAAAGGACTTAATGAGAAACTTCAAACAGTTTAAATGTCAATTACAAAGAAAGCGAGGTTTTAAAGTTCCAGTAATCTGTCCATATTGGTCATCGAAACATGATCCCAGGTGGACGTTAATTCAAGACAGATGGCATTCCAAAGGCACAATTACAAAGAGCTTATATATTTTCAACACTAACAAGCTGTCACGCTATGTTGTAGCTACACTTCCAATACTGTATAAGCACAATTGCTGCTTTATCTGCAGTGGACTCAATAATAAAGGGGTTTGATTCCCCACTCTTGATATTGTCAGTGGGATTTTGGAGGGAGGCTGAACTGGAGAGCAGGGTTAGTTAGTGTGAATATCTTGCATTTGCTCAGTCTGTTGGGTCGGAGGCTTATGTTTGTTTTTATGGTTTTTGTTAAGTTGGTGAAATGCTCTTCAAAGAAGGGGAAATATTGAATATGGGCATAACACGACTAGCTCATCACAGCTATGTTTCTATTTCCTAGATGTTTGCAGTTAGAAAGTCATCTGAAAGCCTTTGGAGTAATGCACATGTTACTTGGAAGACTGAAGTCCAGGGGATTAATAGTGGCTTGAATTGCAATGGTGTAAATGGGCAGCAGCTTGGCTGCAGCCAGGCAGGAGTACTACACCCTGTGTAAAAGGCAACTTGGTTTATTTTCAGTTTCTGAAAGTATTCCTAGGTCCAAAGGCAGAGGTGAAGGAGCTGGACGAACGTAGGGCTTCCATTAGACTGAAGAATCAACATGTGGTATAGTTGATCTAGTTGAAGTTATCCCTGGCCATGGCAGGGGGGTTGGACTAGCTGGCTTTTAAAAGTCCCTTCCAAAGCAAACTGTTCTATATGGTAGATGGCAAGGATGTTGTAAAAGGATGATGTCTGAGTTGAGCTGAGAAGTGATCCGTGCAGCTGAACAATGAAAGCTAATTTAGCAAAATTTCCACTAATTTTTTGTTTGTTTCTTGAAACCAGGTCACGAAAAAGCAAGACTTGCATGTCTATGACTAGATGATGTTTTAACAAGCTTTAAAAATTCTGTGCTGTTAGCAGCAGGATTAATAATGCTCTCCAGGAATGTTTTTAAGCTCCTATGGGCATGTGTATCCTCTAAGAGATGCTGAGAATGAAGAGCTTATATTTCCGCTCATTTATTTACCTTTCATTGGAAAGTGGAGAAGAAAGCAGAAAGGCTAAGATGTTCATCCTCAGAAGACAGGAATTAAATGGTGAGCTTATACTCTTTAATTTTTGTTTTTCATTAATGAATGTGGTAAACGTGTTTTTGAAAGCATTTTACCTGGCTTGCATTTTTGGATGAAATGTAAGTGCTATTTGAAATATGCAGCTCGCCAACAAGTGAATTGGACTCCTGAGCCGCACTTGAAACAAAATGCCAATTTTACCTACAGTTTTACTAGGTTTCCTGGTTTATGCAGTGGCATTTGAATGGCCTCTAGTAATTGTTTTTAGCAGGAAAAAAAATCAAACAAAAATGAAAAACACAACCCGAAGCTCATTAGCACTGTATTTGGCATGCCATGAATCGTTAAATCTTTATATAAATGCAGAAGTAATTTGTGACAAACTAAATCCTTTCTTTTTTCGGAAAGACTTTCTTCTGACTTTTTGTTCATACTGCTGAGGTGCAGTGTGTTTTCCAAACACTGGATATTATTACCAGAATTGGGGCGGAACCAATTAATGTTTTAATTAAATATTATCTATAATCCTTGACTCAGATATGCTTAGTGGTGATAAGTGAATACAATTATGTGAAAAACAAAAGGCAATAGATAAATAAATGCTTAGATAGGGTCTTTTTTACCTAAATTTTTTCTAACCTAAATTTGATGCTAGTGTGTGTTGCTCTCAAGTGGTTTCCCCATGGATTTTCCCAGTCCTTATCAGGGTAACATACTGCAGTCTTTTTATTTAGATCAGGCTTTGCTTTGAGAGTTAACTAATTGTCGAAGCCCAAGCGGGAAACTTTCTTGCACCTGGAAAATTAGGAAAGCAAAAGATGTCCGCATCCTTTCCCTGGTGGTTCTTCACCTGCAAATTTGAACTGCAGTGGTAATAAAAGTTTTGTGGACCTCATTTTATGTGAGATCATTAAGCGACAGGAGAATTCAGGACTAGTTGCCCTTCATAATTCGGGACACTGAAAGGTGCCATTTATAAGCTCGAAGTGCCTGCAGGAAGGCAAAACAGGCTTGTAAAACCCATACTTGAAACCCTGAAAGGGAACCGGTTTGTACTGCTGGCTGCAGCCTTGGAGTGGCAAAATTGCAAAGATGGTAGGGATTTGGTTTGAAAAAATGAAAAAACACCTGCCTCTAATAGTTAATGTAACAGCCTGGATTTTCACACTTCCTGTGTTGATATCTCTTTTGTCCAAAATGACCCCAAAACATCCTGAGCAATGATACCAGTAAAAGCCTTATCAATTGTACTGCCCAGCTGTTGGGCTTATTATCTTTCTTGCTATAGCTCACTGTTTTGCTGAGCTGTTAATTTGGCGATAAAATAAGTTTTTCCTGACCTTTTAGTAATATTTTGCGACTGGTGACCTTTGCCCCTTATGTAGGCCAGGCATTTTGTAGGGAGAACTCTTGCCACCTTTGCTTGAGAATGAGTAGCAGCATGTGCAACACTTCAAATGAAAGGGGTGATATGCCATCATACCCAGTCATAAAAGTGATTGTTACAACTCTAAATGAGCAGTGTAATCTGCAAAATTCACAATATACTGCAGCTTTATGGACTTAGAAAGCCTGAAAGGCAGCTCAAGGAAGCACTGAGCCCAGCGTTCATATTCAGAACAGGTACTGCTTTCCTCACCTGCTTCCCTGTTACTCCTCAAATAAGAACTGGAGCCATAATTTTAAAATTTATGACCAAAGTGTAGCAATTTCTACCCAGAATGAGGTATCCATATCTGTAATCTTAAATGGCTGGGGCTCAGCTTTCCTAGTCCAGCCAACGTAAGCCAGCTATTTGTGGTCACGTTAACGTCCCATGACTGAAGTTACTTGGGTGCCCATTTGTGCCATCAAAGCCTAAATTCCAGTGAAGGCAAGAGCTGACTGCTCATCAAGTCTGCCTGTAGCATCTTTACTTTATTAATCTGTATTAGTTCCATACCTATGTGCTTATGCACACCAATTTTAGCAGCATCTGGCTGTACAGTGTGGTATCCAACCTGTCATCCCTCCTTATGTCAATCGCATAGGAGCTGGTGAAGCTCTGGCTATGCTTCAGAAGTGTATTGGTATTATTCCATGATATTTTCTGATGCTGTTTTTGTTACCTGGATTGATGTGCTCGGGATCCCAGACGCTGCACTGAGCTTAGTATGACCCCAGGACCTTTGCAGGATTGACTGCAGGACTCAAACCTTTATATCCACTATTAAAAGGCAGTTATGTGACTGTTAATGTTAGAGCCAGTTGCTTTGTTGCCTGTGCACGTGCTGTTCCTTGACAAAATTTAGTATTTTTTTTTAATTTATGGTCAAAATGTGATGCATATACTTACCGGAGTACCTTGCTCTGCCTAAATGGCCTGGCTGCCTTCAGTCACCACTCAGATTTCTGTGGGAGAACGGGAGTTGGGGTTTTCTGGCTTTCTGTAGGGATGTGTTCATGGCAGCATTCCTGTTATTTCTATATTTTCTTTGTAAAGGACATAAAGTTTCTAGATGGCATGTTGTCAGTATATTTTTAAATGACATTTTGGGGGTATTTTTCATATAAGTTCTCTAATTTGTAATACATTTCTAGGTTTTGTGGGTTCTTTTATTTAGGCTTTATATATGAATGCATGCTTTGTGGGCTTATTGCCTTAAACATTCACTGGCTTTTGTTAAATCTCTAGCAATACTAAAGTACTGAAGGTGCTTTGGGCTGGGTCAGTACCAAATAATGTATTTGGCATACTAGAAGTATAAAATTTGTTTTCTTACTGAGTGGGGTTTTTTTGAGAAGTTGATAGATGTGAAAACCATTTAACAGCTGGGGTTTTTTCTTCCTTTCCTGTTAAACTAAGCTACTGAGGAAATCTTCCTACTGCTACACGCTGCAATATGTCAGAAACACCGTTATGTTATAGTTGCATCATTATCTAAAGGAAAAATTGAGTGTGGGTTTGAAGTCGACAAGTGATGAAAGTAGCCCTGAGGTTGTCAATTAGAAAGCCAGGGCCTGGAACTGATAAGTTAATGGCTAGTTCCCTTCACACCCCCCTCGCTTTGCTGCCTGCTCCCACCTCACCCTGCAGCAACTTTACTGCTTGAAACAGAAATAAAAGGCTCCCGTTGCTTTGTGTCCTAAAATTTATCTCACTGATATGATTCACTTAAATTCTTGGCTGGTTGCAATGTTCTTAGTTATGAACAGATAGTTAAACGAGGAGAAATGAGATGTAACAGAAAATACAAACTCAAAATCCTTCCCCCCCCGCCCCCCCCGCTTTTTTAAATTAGTTTGTTTATTTTTGTTTAAATGTTGAACTGTTAACATGGTTGTTTCAGACCATCATCTTGCAGTACACACAGCAAATTTAGCAGCAGTGCAAAATTTTAACTTCTACCATATGTTTGTTTGCAAGTTTTAAAACCTGAAATTTAATGGCAGCCAGTGGGAATCCATGTGTTCCTGTTAAAGGCGGAGGGCAACACATGTGGTTTTTCCTGAAGGGAGATACTGGTTACCAAAGTTTATAATATAATGTAATATAATACAAAGTGTTTCTATTTTGCTTGGGCAGGAGGGAACTAACGTGTTGGCATTTCTCCTAAGGAACACATGGGTTTAGATAAATAGATAAATTATGGAAAATAACAAACAGGATTTATTCAGATTTTAATCATTCTTAGTGTTCTAAGTTGTGAGAACAACAGTAACTTTATGAAAAGAGCTTTAAAGTAGTATTGGAAGTAGATGTAGTTCAAAAAGGCATTGTGCAAAACAAAACATGTAATTCATCTTCAGTTTTTTAAACTTTAGGTACAGTGTGGGATTTTAGGGCTTGTAAAAATTTGCAGTTGGGCACCACCTCTGCAGCCTGAGGTTTCTGCTCATGACACAGCAGCTTCAGTGACAATAGAAATCCAAGATTTTTTCCACATAGCCCTGTCTCAACCTAGAACAGATGAATAATAATCATGAGTTTGTGAAGGCAGTTTAATTTGTAAACACAGTCACGTTTTTGACCTTTCTGGTAGTTTCACCATAACCAGCAAACATCTATTGAGTAATAAACAAACTGCAGTTGCTACTTACCCACCACAATCAAATGAAACAGGGTGCTCTGAGCAGAGACTGCTGCTCTTGAGTCCTTCTCTCCTCCAGACAGATTTCAAAACATAAAGTAAATATTTTTCTAGCTTCATTCACAGAAAAAGAGGTGTGACATCGTATTAAACAACTCAGCATGGGATGGTGCTCTCTCCTGATGTGCTAACTTGGCCCAAGACCCATGTGGTTGAGCTTTTCCAGGGCTTCACCAGAGAAGCAGTGTAGAAGAAGTAGTACATGATTTTCCAAAGACACGTGTTCTATCTGTGCCCTACTTTGACTTACTCCTTGAAATACATGTTTCACAGTACCCATAAATAATGAAAATATGCAATGACATTTTTAATCAGAGGCTTTGTTTTCTTACACATTGTGACACTGGTGTTTCTGGTGCTACAAGATAACCTGCTGCAGTGGCCTGCTACAAGAGAGGTTGTCTCAAAATGAATGGTATTTTATCTAGTTTAGCCTGGCTTGTTCAGATATCACACCTACCAGAAAGCATAATTCTGTAGTTTCCTCCTGAACGGATCCTTTCCTTGAATTGCAGTTTTGTCTTTGCAGGAATCTTCTGTAGTTATTTTTTGAATGAGGTTCTGAAAGTTAATGGTGGTGTGTCAACAAAGCTCATCTTCCAGGGAAAAGTCATCTCTATCTGGTTTTTTCTTCTCTTAACCTCTTTCATATGCTTTTATATACCTGTCGGCCCAGCAGGCTGTTGTGCAAGGTGCATTCACATGCTGTATGGAAGCCAGGCAGCCAAATTTTGGTGAAGCCAATCACTGCTCTGCAAAAGGCAGATGGATGCCAAAAATCTCCATCTCTTTCAGTGGGTTGCTCCAGGATGCTGATCTCTGCTCGTCCGGGTTTCTTCCCCCCAGCTTTTGTTTTCGCTGTTGGTTAACTGCATTTTCTCAGTCATGGTACTCTTTCAGTCTGAGAGATGCTCTCTTGCCATGTGTTTCTTTACTTTTGTCATGCCTTAAGTATATCCATGTCTTTCAGTGTGGATGACCATGTGTGCTGTCTGTTCACCAGTTTACACCAGTTACTTCCTTACTTCCAAAACACACGAAGCATAGTGTGCTCAACAGTGCCCACTGTTTAGGGTAAAGGCTGTGGTGTTCTACAGAGAGGTTACAGGTTGCACTGGCCTTTTTGCCCCTTTCCCTACCTAAGGAGGAAGAGTCTCATTTTAGGAAGAAAAGTTTCTTTCCTCCCTGCAAGGCTGGGTCCACATAAACTCTTCAGCGTTCTAGAAGTTTGGTTGCATTGGATCACTTCTGTCTGCAGGTACAGAAGCCTAGTGCCAGAGCTTTTGATGATTTAGAGCTTTCTAAGGCTAAGAATCAAAGGGGCTCCTTTCCACCCACATACTTTACTTTTTCTGACAAATAGAGTTGGAGCAGTGCTCTTTCCTTCCCGTATGAGCATTCTCAAGCCCAAAATTCTTGCCTTGCTTCAAATGAATGTTGGAAAGAAATGAAAATTGCTTACTAAAAAGCGGTGTGGCATTTCCTAGTTGTCTTTCATTCCCATAGGGAACCTTAAAATAGGGAAAAGCTTGTCTAGATTCAGTAATTTGGAATGGATAAAACCATGTCTTATACACAAGGAATTTAAAAAAAAAAAAAAAGGAAAGGAAAACACAGTGACAGAGTGATTGCACAAAGATATGTTCCAAGTGAGAAAGTTGACTTGGCATTTCCAGATTTTTAATTTCTAAAATAAAATTGAAGTGCTCTATTGTCTTTATGCAGTCATGATAGATTTTCTTTAAGTATATCTGAAATTATATAACAGAGCTCAGTTAAGTCAACTTTGTCGTTAATGTCACTGTCATCATCTAAGACATATTTATTAGCAGGATGTCATCCCACAGGAACTCAGCCCACTGAACAAGATAAAGGAATTCCAAAAAAGGAATATGCTGTCAAAGGGCTGCATTTCTTTGGGCAGCTGTTGGATTTTTAAAATCAACTTCTTTGACCACTTTTGCCTGGAAAATTATTTATTAACATTAAAACACAACTGATAAATGTCAGAATATAAAAAATGAAAATAAAAGATGTGATGGTTTAGGTTTTTTATTGTATTGTTTATTATTGTGACTGTATAAAATTACATATTCATTATGCAATGGTAGTGGCAAAATTAAATGGTTTCGAACGAAGTGTAAACTTCTTGGGGGAAACCAGCGACAGTTTGGACCTTTTTGGTATTGTAGACTGCAAATATGTTGAGAGGCCTTGACTTCAGAGACTGGAATATTCACCCCCTGCCTGATGGATCTGTTGCAATGCATGATGGGGTCTGCAGTGTGGAGTGTGGTGTCTGCAGGATGTCTTCACTCAACAACCATGAAGGGAATTAGTTTAGAAGAGAAAGACACTGAAGATTTTTAACACTTTAGACACTGCCAGTTTCTTTTTCAGACCACTTCCAGCCTGTTTTGCAACTGATAAAAATATATATGTTCTGGCATTTTTATATAAAATATTTGAGATGTAGGTGTTGCTGCTTTCTGCCACTAGTAATGGTAATGCTGGCACATTCCTCAATTAAAAAAAAATAATTCTGGAACTAAATGATAAGCAAAGAGCTGAACCCTGAGTTGATGAAATGGCAAAAACTTTGTGATCAAGAAATAAATAAGAAAAACAGTTTTCAGAATTTATGCCGAGTCTATTTTTTCTTAAGAATTTGTCTATTAAAATTATGCCAAGGCCTGAGCTCATTGTAGTCTGTTTAAGTCATAAACACACACCCCTCCCCGCCAAACAAAATAGAAACAGTGCTTCCAGGATGTGGATCAAACCATTCAGCTGATGAAAGTCAATGCCTAAACTCTGGAAACCCAAAGTGTTTGAAGTACTGTGTTGGCCTTTGAGATCAATAGCCTCCTCTGCAAGTACCAAGAGAATATTTTCTTCAATATATTCAATTAGCTGAGTTAAATGACTAATTTATTCAAACGTGACCAAATGGGAGTTGAAAGAAGCAGAAAAGCTTGTTCTTCTACACCAATCTGTGAATAAAAGCTAATTATGAGAGGATTAGATTTGCTAACACTGTAATATTGAAGGATATTAAGACGAAATACTAGATGGGTGCTAATTCTAGCTAATACAGAGTTATTTTAATAGATCAATTTTTAAATCTAATCACAATTTTTTTAGAAGTCTAGCCTCTTTCAGATAGTGTTATGCAAGTGAAAAACTGTCTCATTACGTTTTAAGTTGCATTTGTTTCCATCCAAAGAAACATAAATCATAAGTAAACACAAAGGGATCAACTAGTAAATAAAAATGGTGCCATACATGATTTTCTAACAAAAACAGTAAAATTAATATGAAAAAATGTATAATGAGGTATAGAAAAGTTTAAATATATAGCAGCAGAACTACTCTGTCCTTCTGGCTAGCAATAAGAAGTGCCAAATTTAGTGTAAAAGCTATATTTAGTTACAAAGCAACATACTTCGGTGGTTACAAACTGAGAATTAACCTTTCTCCAAGAAAATAACTAAAACCTTTAAATGGGTAAACAAGATTCAAATTAATTATTTAACTCAAAGTTTCCCACTTCGTAGTTTAATTCATTATCTTTAAGATAAGTAGTTTGAAAGATTTAATTCTGCTGAAAGTAATCAATATCTGAGGTACGTACAAGTGAACATAAATATCAATGCAAGCTTAACATAAGCATTCAGAAATTCAGCCAAGAGCGCGATGTCAAGAAAATGTGAAGATACAATTTTCAATCCTGTCCATAAACATTTGGTATATGGGACACCCCACAATGAAATTTAATTACCTCTTCTGCTGATAGGATCATGAGAAAAACATTGCTTCAGGCACTAGCAGAATGAAGTACGGAGGACAGGATGGAGAGTGTCTCGGTCACTATGTCTTTGCTACAAAGATTCTGAGTCCTGCTGCTGTTGGTCCTTGGTGTCTCAAACAGACACCATCGTGATTCTTCTCCATCTGCTGGTCGTGTTGGAAGCTGTTCCTGTAAATGCCAATTCATAACCTTTCATCAAATTGCTTAGAAAAAACACTGCTTTCTGTGCTAACTATTTAAAATGACAGTTTGGCAGTTCCCCCAAAAACAAGAGTCTGACAGTGGTGCTGAGTTTCTGGGAGGTGGTCCTTCTCCAACAGTTTACTTGACAGTGGGACTGGCTGACTCTTCTTCTCCTAGCCAGGATGAACAGCCAGGGCAGTAGAGACAAGTGCTTGGTGCAGGGCTGCCAGACCAAGAAGCAAATCTTGGGGTGCTCCAACAGTATAGTATTTCTGCTGCTGTGTGCTTGGGTAGCTTCTTTAGGTTTTAAGCTCTCATGAACCTGGGTTCCTCGTCTTCAGCAGGTCCATAAGACCTGCCAAAGTAACTTAACAGCTGACCTGCTGAAGTAACCTGCTGTGTAACTTAGAAGTCACCTATTAGTAAGTAGATAAGGAATTTATGATTGAAAGTTTTGCTGGGTATAATGTCCTGTTTCACCAGATCCCCATTCTCCTCACGGTTATTTCCCAAGGTAGCATTTGTGTTGTCTGTATGTTCTGAGTCTCCAGGAGCCTCCTGCTAAGCACTTGCTTCTCTCGTTGACAAGCCCAGGAGAGGATTTCTCTTAACTGACCACCCAACCCACTGCTCACTGCTGGAGGCACAGGGATGTAGCAAAGACAGGTGTGTCTTCGGATGAAGATCATAGATGATCATGTTTGTGTCCCCAAAACTACTAAGATGAACAGGCTGTGTGTTCATCCCAGCCTCAGTTCCTCTCTGCATGATCTGCAGTCTCCCTTGTTGGACTCTGGGGTCCACAATCCTGCTTGGGCATTCACCGTGACAGCGATGAGGCTTTATGTGTTTATTGAACTGTAACAGCCAGTATAAAAGATGCTGAGATAACGGCTACATGTTACCTGCCCTGTTTGTCTCTCCAGGGTCCAGATTTTTAAATATGCTATTTCTATTTCTTTGTAGTACCCTTCAAGTGAAAATCCAGGTTTTGCCATCAGATGCATCCACTGTGAAAGATTAGCACAGTGTTTAGGTTTTCACGGACCAATTTTCAGAGTAACTTGGACCTTTTTTTTTTTATGTGATGTTTCTAAAACTGGCAGAAGAAGAACTTTTTTTTTAAGCCTGCATATGCCGCAAAAAGTATTTTAAAATACAGATTTTTTTTTTAAATCTTTAAGCATGTTAAGCATGTTTAATGCTTGTATAAGGTGCCAGATTTTAATTACAGTTGGCATTTATAAGTGTGGTGCTGGCAATGGCAACCATATTGCTGAAAAAAGGCATAAATTTTGACACTGGCAATATGGGAACCCAGCATATGAGACTGTAAACCTCATTGCTTTCTGTTTTAATATGATGGTTTAAGGGAAGGACTTTTAACAGTTAATATTTAACTAGAACATTTAAGGTTTGATATAAAGTTGTTCTAATTTCAAACTATTTACTAATTTAGGTCCTATCAAAGATCAGTTTAGGTAATAACTTTCTATTAAATAGCCTTTAAATAAGCATGCTTAAAGTAGGGAAAATAAGATGCTTCATTACAAGAAATGAGGTTGGCATCTACCAGGTTTTCCATTAAGTTCCAGGTCACAGACAAATAAAGAAAGTATGTTAGGAAAAAAAACCTTTTTAAAAATAATTAGGGAGATGTCTGTTTTGTTCACCAGATGGAAAATCAGTAGTTGTGGGTGGTCTGTGCTGGATGGGGCATCTCACAATTGGCAGAACTATGCCTTTAACTTTTAAAGTCCTGGGACAAAATGTGAAAGTAATTGACTGTTCCGAATGCTCTCTCTCTGGATACCTAGCATGCTTTTAAAACCAAGATTTGGTGAGTTTCTGACTTTTTTTTTTGTAAGAACACTCGAGCAGTTGTGTCTGGTATTAGGCCAGTTGGGTATATTTTTGGTAGCTGTTTAGTGGGGCTGTTGTCTTTTGTGTTTACGCCTGCGTGTGCCTGGACCTGCATGCACACAACTGAAATGCCACAGCTTTATAATTCTCCTTTTGCACATGAGTTTCATAATATTGTCAGTGTTTGCTGTGTTCAGAGTATATGTAACTGTTGGTTCACATAATTCGTTTCTGTCCTTTAGTTCATTCTGGTTTAAGGAATTTAAATCTATCCATTTGCCAACATACTAAAGAAAACAAAGTTGCAACCTTATATTCACAACGAAGAAGAAAATTCCTGTTTTAAAATAATGCAGGTGTTTGCAAAAGTATTAAAAATCCATAGTATTTTTAATCCATTTTTTTATGTGAATAAATAAATCCAAATGTGCATGTGTGGATAGTATGTGTACAAATAGGCATATTAAATATGGTCATTTATGAATGTGTTGGAATCTTCTTGGTGCAGTTTGTAAGTTGGCTTGCTGTTTCAGAACTCATACTTTATAATTTCCAGATTAATTTGAGAAAACAGTATTTCAAGTGTGGAAGATAGGTTAGAAAATCCTTGTATTCACATTAAGAATAACAGATTTTGTTATCTGAACTGCCATAAGAATGTATTTTGTTCAGCAGTCACCTCTCAAAGAATGAGACAGAGCCCATTTGCAGCATAGGAGGCAATTGCTTTATATTTACCTTACTTTACAGACAATTTTTTTGCAGTTATCTATATGAATGGTCACAGAGAATTGTATGTGTGTGTTATATCTGTATTGTAGCTTGTGTTAAACTGATCCCCACTCTTACTATGTAGAAGCATTCTTAAAGATAAGTGAGGCACTCAACTTAGTGCCTTCTTTGTAAAATCCCTTTTGCTATGCATGACATGTACTCTGTATTTTTTCCCTTGCAGTAAATTATAAAGCTTTTTTCTTTCCATGAACCTCCTTCCAAGAAAACACATACAGCCTAATAACACTCGCCTTGAGAATGGTGCATTGCTTCCACTACAAAGCCGTGTTTTCATTGAAGAGATAATTATAATATGGTTTAATGTTCTTGTCAACCCTGAAACACTGTCCCTAAAGAGTGCTATTCTGGTGGATGTCTTTTTGAAGAGAGCTGAATGTGGCTAAGAGAACATACACGTAGCCATACACTTTTCTGATAAACCAGGACAGATTTTTAATACAATAAATACTCTCTGAAAAGAATTATACATTTTCTAAGGTGCTAATTCAGAGCTGCTTCATCCACCAGATTCCACTTTTAATAATACGGAAAATTTTCTTGAATTTATTTATTTTACTTTCTTCTCTCCTCATCCCCCATTATATTTATAGACTTTAAATCTATATGAGAACATAAACTCACAATAATAATTAGAATGTTTTTAATGTGCTATGAGGCGCAGACTTCAGATGAGTAAAAAAGCCCAAACTGGAACACAAATGGTTCTTCCCAGGCTGCAAACACGCTTGGCTGTTGATATGCTGTAATTTTCTGCTTTACTTAGTAAAAACAGCAATTACTTATTTGTTCCGTATCCCCCCCAGCACAGATGCTCCTCAGTCTGTCCATTTTCTGAGCACCAAGCAGGCTGCATACGCAGGGATGGGATGCGTGTGCACGCATTCTAGTGCGAAGCAAGTCGAGTTTTCCCCTTGCATGCTGCACTGTTAACAGCATTTATTTGCCACTGATGCTCCTTTACCACCAGCCCAAGACAATGGTGTGCTGGAAGCGGCCGTGGCTGTGAAGGTCTCGCTTTTAGCTGTCTCTCCTGCTGATGGCAAACATTTCCAGGTGCAGCTTAGCAAAGCATCAAGCTGACCTTACAAAGCAGAGCGAGGAACAGATAAAAGCCAGACGATCACACCAGTTAAGACTGAAGTCCAGTCAAACAAAGCTTTAACATTGTTTTTGCTGTATTGTCTTTTGTGGTGGTCTGGTGGTTGTCAACAGTGTCTGATGCTGCTAAAAGCTATGCAGTCTGAAGCAAAAAGGCTTTCAGGGAAATTAAATCACAGGCTGGCTGAAGGCGATGCAAAATTCCCCTTGGCTTCAGGCCATCTGGGATTTCCCCCTTAGTTGCAAAGCCCAGTTAAAGGCTGCTGCACCACGAAAACTGAATGTGACGAAAAACCCCCGAAAACCTAAGAACGACACAACACTTTCACTCCTCCTACAACTGTTAGTATATACAAGGAATTGTGTGGCTCAGCACAATGCAACCTGACGCTGAATCAGGTGCTTGGGATCTTGAATTTAATACCCAATTATTTTTAAGAGCTACTATTAAATGAGGAATATGAGTAAATATGTTAATTAATGAATGGCATTTCATTATGTATTTAATTAGCATAATTCTGGAGAGAGAGTATAAAAGAAATACAATCCCTGCAAAAGTGTATAATTTGAGTCTTCATTACACTCATCATTTTCAATCGATTAGCTTGCTCTGAAGTCAATGGGATTTATTTTTATTTCTTGAGGAGAAATTACAAATTAGGACCTTAAATTAATATTGTAAATAATCTCTCTAGAGAAACTTTTCGCTGCAAAAACTTCCTCAATAGGCAAGTGTTAATACATTTCTGATGCTGCACAGTTTAAAAGTATCCTTGAGATTTTTACCCGCAGGTTTATATATTCAAGATAGATAGCCAACATTCAAAGAATAAGCAAGAGTTTCTGGCAGAACTGACATTTTGCGGTCATGTCAAGTATGTTTCCCCCACCGTTTTTCTTTCACTTTTTTTAGTAGAAGAAAAAGGTAGCCTAAAAATACAAAATCTTAGTTAATGAACATAGATCCTAAGTGGCATGAAAAGAAATTAAAAATGCCATTTTCCCATTGCCCCTTCTTTTCATATCTTTGAATTTGTTACTACACACACTATTTTAGAGTTTATTATCTTTTCACAAGATATGCTGTGTTCCTACCTAACTCAGCACCTAACATTTTGATGGATATTGCTTAGCTTAAGTCTTAGGTTTGGTGTTGTTTGGGTTTTTTTACTGAACTACCTCTTTTCTTTTTTGAACAAAAAAACCCACAGTGGGATTAAATATTTGATAAAAACATATTAGACTTTGCCAATAAGTGAATATACATTAGTTTGGTAATTTTATTTCCTCTTTTTTTTTTTTCAGACTATATATTCAATTTATTTTAAAAAAATCATTCTTTTGTTTTAGCTATGATGATGTCACATATAAATCCATTGCCACATTAGATGCTGTGGTGATCACAGATAAGGCTCAGTGATCTCTGTCCAACAGACAGAGAAAGACCCTCTTCTCCTCTCTGACAAAGACTGCATGGAGGGATACTTCCAGGCAGCCCATTTTGTGCAGTCCTCCTCCCGCTGCCCAGAGGCACTCTTGCACACCCAAATGTTCCTGCTCTGCTCGTAACATATCCTTAATATTCCGCTCGCCTTTTCCATGGACTGTTGCAGATAAGCAATTGTTAAGCTTTAAATATCCTCTCAATGTTTTATTTAAAGTAATCTTGATTTTTAACACCCAATGTTTTTGAAGTCACTTAATTCCCAGTTCACATTCAAATGCTGAGATGGAGAGAGAAATGGCATGGAAGGCTGCGTTGTTGAATGTTGTTGACCAAATCTTGTTTAAGTGGGTAAATACTCTCTTTCACCCCAATTCCTCTGGAAATTCCCATTGGTTTCATACTATTGTTATGAAATGTAAACTGATTCACTAGTATTTTGTTGTCTTTTAAAAGACTGGAGCAAAATTTTGCTGATGTTCTCTTTTGATATTATTAACATTTTTTTCTTTTATGATTCCGGCATTCTTTCAGCCTCTGTATCTCCCTGCACACAGCATTCTTAGAGGTCTTTTCTTATAGGACGAGACTGCAAAGACTTGCAACAGCTCAAAGCAGCTTCATTAAGGCTGGAAAGTAAAATATTCAGGAGCTGGGAAATGTCAGAATTAAGAAAGCTGATGCAGTTGAAGTTCAGCCCCCTTATACATTTGCTTCATACCACAGTCTTTTAAAATCAGGATCATACATAGGTTTTTCCACAGGACCCCTGCCTCAGTTAGCAAACAGGATGGACGACGCTGAGTTAATGAGCAGTTATTCAATATTTTGTTTTCTCCTAATTTTTCAATGTGTAGCCCTAGGCCTTATTTACTGCACACTATTGAAACCCTGCTGTGAAGACAGAATTGTTAATTTCCTCATGAGCTTTTCTATGGCACTTATTGCTATAAATATCTGAATGCTTAGCAAACATTAATTAATTTATCTTCAGAAAACCCTCATGATGAAAAGGGCTGGTATTACTACTGTTTTACAAATAGGGAGCTAAGACATAGGGAGATGAGAGTCGTGAATGTCCCATAAATTTAGGTGCTTAGTTGTCAGCTTACAGTTAAGGAAGTAGGGATCGCTTCACTTGCACCCTTTCACTTTTGAATGTTCAAATAATTTTAATTCTGTGCCAGTAGAAGCTTCTACAGAGATCCACAGAGCATCGTGGCTGTTGACTTCACTTGAGAAGAGGTAGGAATGCTTAGAAGATACAGTGAGCAGGGAATCACCTAAACCTAGACAAGGGGAAATACTGCAGAATACCATTCCTTAAATCACAGCCTTTTCATGGATTTAGTATCCTTACTGTGGGTTTCAGGAGAGTGCTGTCTTCCATTCAAAATTCAGAGCTCCTAGCCCTTTATTAGAGTCACTTATCTAAACTCTTGCATCTAAAAGCAGTTTGGAATTTGATTTAATTAGGTAGGACCCTTCCAGAAGAAGACAGAAACAAAGATGTTGACAGGAGTGTCCTCTTACTTTAGAAAATGGACTGTGATAAGAAGCAATGGCATGAGTTCATTCTTATTTTTGAGGTGATTCAAGCCTATATTTCCAAAACACTGCTTTAACTAGTAATGAGTTAAACTGTGACTTTCTATCTAGATGAATAGATATAGGCATTCACTTGGTAGGGGGCAGACCCAGTTTCCATCCTTGCTCCAATTAGTTACCAAAGTAGTTGGTATTAATCAAGTGTTGGTTAAAATTAGAAGGTAGTTTTTGGTTGAGTCTCGTAGCTTGGCCTTAAAGGTCATGCTTTGTTTGTATCGTCTCCCTCAGAAGCAGTGAATATGTAACTATGCCAGCGAGCAGCACTTCTGCAGTGTGTCCATCAGTAAGGGCAAGACCTTAAAAAGCCTTAAAAAAACCTCACAAACAAATAAAAAACCTCTCAGGTGCCTACAGACAATTATCTTCCTTATCCAGTCATGATTAAGGTCTGTCCCATAAAACATCTCTGCGGGAATATATTATTGAAGACAGTTTCATAAACTGTGTGCCCTGGGGGCTGAATTTGGATTACACAGAAAAGTTAAATTGGCTGTTTCCTAACTTTCTATTAGTTTGCCTCGTAGTCTTAGCAGTAGTGTTTTAGTAAGGTTTTTGCAGATTGCTAAGAGGACATTTTAACCTGAAATGATACTGGACTCCACATGGTTTGTCAGTGTGGCTTGTGAACTGGAGAGCGCTGAGTCACAGAGCCAAGGTGCAGGTAGTATTGCAATATTGCCCTTATTGATATGCATATGGCACCAAGATATTAGGCACTGAAACACTGGCAGTGTCCTCTGCACAGGCATTCTGTCTACTTGGTGTGGTCTGAGGTCACTGAGCCACTGCCCCTGCCACTTTTGTCTCCAGAGCATTGTTGGTACATGGCACTGTCCATGGGATGGGAGGGTGCCTGCTGCTACCTGAGCACACAGCCAGGGCAGGCAAACAGGAGCCTTGTCCGCATGAGAGCGGGGGTCAGAGAACAGGACTGCAGGGCATGGAAGGAAAATGGGGATTCCAGTGCCCTTAGGCCCACTTTCTGCTGCATTTTTTCATCAAAATTTATGATCCCTCACTGTGAGCAAATCACAGGAGCCACACCCTGCCAGAGTCCCATTTATTGTCTAACAACTGAATTATAATTGGTGGTGCTATGACACTTTTTCTGGTTTGGGTTTTTTTTTGGTGGGTTTTGGGGTGGTTTTGGGGGGTTGATTTGTTTGTTAGTGTGTGTGTGTGTGTGTGTGTGTAAAATCTCTGCAACTAAAGATGCCCAGGTGCATCAGAGGCCATCACAGGTGATGTGATACTTTCTGCTGCAGCTCTTATCTTGTCCTCTCTCTTCATCAGTGCATTATTTCAGTTCCATTCCCCATCTGAGGCTTCTCATTTACTTCATCTTTCTTGCTGAGCCAGGACTAGCATTCCTCTTAGTGCTCAGCATTTGGGGGAAAGTTTTGGGGAATACATAAGCAAAATGCCTTCTTCCAAAATTTTCCCAGAACTGCTGGCATCACCATCACAGGGCGAGAGGTTTGGGGTGCATACTCAAGCTGTGCCATGGAGTTCCCTTGATGGGACAGGGTACTGCACAGTCTGGTCTGACCAAGGGCTGCAAGTGGAAGGAGGACAGCAAAATATTTAGGTTACTACTGTCTTAAATGAAACAAATCTTCCCAGCCTACGGTGAACTGGAATTTTCCAGAGGTTTCTAAATTGGCTAAGTTTGGGTGATTTCTAACGAACATGACAAAGACATACATAAAATAAAAAAGACATCCAGTACTCCTTGCTAAGTTAGAAGTACTTTGAAAAAGAACATTCTTCAAGGTCTTGGTCATTCCAATATTCAAAAGAACTTCACTCTTTGAAATTTCCTGTTACTACTGTAAAGTTCTCAGAACTTCAGCCTGAAATGGACATGTAGCCCAGGCAGTTCCTGTCCCTGTTGCCAGCAGAAGAGCGTGCAACTGAAAATGAGGACTATCTGGCAACTAAGGCCATAACATGATCCTACTGTAGATAGCCCACTTCCACGGTGTGGAAGGTGGATGTGGAGAATGATGTTGCTGTATTACTGGAGAAACAAAACTTCCTATAGGATTCATGGAGAAAAATGACTATTTTTCCAGTCTGCTTAAGTTGCAAATTCCAGAAATTTAGAAGAATAAATTCAAGATGTAGGCAGACATATATCCCTCTCCAGTGCTCAGGTGCAGAGCTAACTAAATGTGGATGTTTGAGGGTTTTGTTAACAAAAAGACCAACGTTGCTAATGCAGGCCCCCTGCTATTAGAACACCAGCGCATTGGACTAACAAACTAGCACACAAGAATCTGCAATTGTGGAAAAACTCGGGTGTCATGATTGTAACAATCATTTACATCTTTCTACAGAAAAAATGTTTAATCATGTTGAATTACAACCTCATGTTCAGATGGTGGGCTTCCACATTACTGTCTTTGTAAAGATGAGTTGTCACTTCTCTGATCTAGGTTGCTCTCACAACAAAGAGGCAGTAAAACTTTTTGTTTGAATTGGAGAAACAGAAAAATTTCATTTGGTGCAACAGTTTCCCTAAAGTTGAGCCTTTACTAATTGGTACTGAAATGAAAATTAATCTGTGTGAGAGAAGGGAATTCACAGCTGAATTCTAATTATTGCAAAGAAAGTAAGCAAAACTGTGCTTGGGTTGCACGAAAGAGCAACTTAGGAGTGAAATGCTCAGCTCGAGCTTGTTAACTGGAACTGATGTTCTGAAATAGCAGCTGGTAGCTGGGTCATAGTTGTGCATTTTGAAGCCAGCCGTGGTGGTTGAGAGTGGCGCTGCTTCCCCATCTCACTGCCAGTCCAGGAGCAGCGATTGCTCCCATAGGTCTGCTTTGGAGAAGTTTGATACGCGCTAATGGGGCTAACGGGGTTGGGGGCACTCATGCAACCCCTTCCCACCAGTATGGTTGTGGAAGCAATTGCATCTGGCCCGTGGGTGATCCCAAGAACCCCAGGCTGATGCCATCCCAGGTTAGGCTCAGAAGAGGGCATCTACCAGCAGCCTTCAATCACCGAAAGCAGTAGGTGTCCTTCTGGCAGAGGTTTTATGGCTCCTGCTTAGCACAGTGCTCCCTGGAAAGCATTTCATGTCCCTCTTTTCCCTCTCCCCAACTGAACTGCATAGGCTTTCTTCCCACATGGGTAGTCAGTCAGTGGAAACAGATACCTTACCAGTATAATGAAAGTGTTTATTTTTTACATATTCTTCCTGAAGAGTAAATTCATCCTCTGATTGATGTGCTACATCTCTACTAAGCTCCTGTTTAGACAACATTAGAGCTGGTTGAAAAACCTAAAGCAAAATATCCAGAGTTTTGGAAAAGGACACTTTTTTCCTCTTGATATTTCTGTTGTTTAAAGTAAAACTAATGATTTTTCTTTTGGTGTTTCTTTTTTCTTTCCTCGCTCTCGCTTCCTCTCACCCTGCACTTCTTTTCCTGTTTCTAGTTTGCCTTTTTGAAAATAGAGGGCCAGTAAAATGAAAATAGTGGATCAGGCTGTGCCTGTATTTCTTTGCCTTCAAATTTTTACTGGAATAGCAAAATACCTTTGACAGTGTTTTTAGTGGGGGTTTTTTTGAGGGGGAGTGTTTTGGGGTTTTTTGTTTGTTTGGGTTTTTTTTAATTAATTCTTTTTTAATACAAAACAAAAAAAAAATTCAACCAGCTCTAGTGAGTAGTAGCTTTAGAGTACTCTTGGAGGTTGTTCATAAGTGGCAATGAAATTCTGTAGCAGCAGTACATAGGCTTGTACCGTTCTGGTTTGTGTAGTGGTCATGTGCTGATGCCTAAAATCTTTTCTGACACAGTCACGGGGAAACACGATGCTGAACTTGTACCCCCTGTGCAATGTGGAGTTACTGTTATCACCAACTTCGGCTGTTACTGTAAGGAGCAAAACCAACCAGAACTAGAACTGTACAGAGTAAGAAAAGATCATGCCTTTTGCAATGTCTTTTCTGAAAGACTTGTAAGATTTTATTTATATTAGCAAATGGTGATAAGTGCTGATTTTTACAAAAATGCTTTTTAAAGGACTTAAAAAAACTTGAAAATCTGCTGACAAAAATACAGATGTCCATCTGTTTCTTCAGCATACACTCATTTCTACTCTTCTTCTGCTCTGGAACTGTGGCACTGTCTTTGCCCTGCATATTTAGAGGGACTTAGGCAGAAGAAAACAGGAAAGGCTGAACTTCACAAAAGCTGTTCTTGGCAATTATCTTTGGCAATGCTAAAGTCTATTAACCGTTGATTTTTTTTTTCAATAAAAAGTAGAAATTAAATCCTACTGTGCCCATTGGAGACTTTTTCCAAAGGAAGAGTTACTGATGAGCTATTCTTCCATGATTGTGCTGGTTTCTCCAAATAACAACATCGCCGTGTGTTTTTCACAAAGTGAGTAATTTTCATAGCATGCTTTTGGGAGTTTCTGCTGCTGCCAAAGCTAATTTAATACTCATTAAAGTACTGAGCAAGGCCTTATGGGTCTTCAATGCAGGCCTGTAAAATGTGCAGATTTGCACTTGCTGGGTAGCTCCAGGGAAGGCGTACTTTGGGAAGAGGGGGTTCATGTGCACCCTGCTATCATGGAACTGCCACTGCATAAGGGAGAATTGGGAGAAGATTCCCATCACCGTGGGCAGAGGCATCTGTCCTCTGATAGCAATCCTAGCTGCCAGAGCCACAAATGGAACTAAGGGCCAGCTCTGATGCTGATTGTCCTGTCCCAGCAGGCTGCCCAAGCCATGTGACTGGTCCTGGAGTTCCATGAGGGACAGCTGGTGCAATGCCACGGCTACCCTTCGCCTTGTGCCTGCAGAGGGGCTGGGCTGCTCAGCTGTGCCACCCACCAGCCCTGCTTCTCAGTAGTGGGCCTGCTTGCCCACTGACATTTCCATCTCATGAGGAGTCTCTGCAGCAGATGAAATCATGGCGTTGTCACTGCTTTACATGGGGCCAGGGATTTACCCAGCTTGTTGAAGCTGCTGAGCAACCCAGCTGCCCGCACTTACACTGGGGATCAGGCGATCCGCTGCGAGCACAAAGCCAAAGGTGGCACATGCATCGTGCGGGCAAAGCACATGCCTAGGTGATGCCAGCTGTGGCTTCTCCTGCTGGCGTGGAGCCACTCAGGATGAGTGCTGCCAGGAATACAGAGGGGCCGTGACTGCCATCTCCTACCCCTGCCTGCTGGCGGCTGTGATGCCGATCCCTCTGTTGGCTCGTGTAAGCGCCCCACACCTGGAACAGTGTGAATTAGGACATGGCAGGGCTATAAACACCTGCGCAGCTGTGCGGTGACGGGAGGAAGTCAGTGGCTGCTCCAGCTCCTCAGCAGTGGTGGGCTCACTCCCGACAGGGCACAAACCTTGTCCCGCACCGCACCTGCAGCTTCAGGGTTGTCTTCACAACACATGGTTGTTTTCGAGGCTGAGAAACTGGGAGGTGGCCGCAGGATCTGTTCGCGGGCAGAACGGGTGGGTCCGGCCCAGCGCCCCGTCGGGGCCGGGGGGTTGCCGCTAGATGGCAATGCTGTCCCGGCGGAGCCGCCTCGCCCCGGCCAAGTTGCTACTTAAACCCAGAAGCTCCTTCCATCGCTTTAATGCTATTTTCTGGGGCACAACTGCCGCGAGTACTTGCTTTTTATTTTATTTATTTATTTATTTATTTATTACTACGGTATTGTCATCATCGTGGCTGGGCTTCGCGAACGAAGATTTGGGAAGGGCTCTACCCACGTTTGTTGCAAGTGCGTTGGTGGCTAAAAAGGCCAATACGAGATAGGCATGTCCGGTTGCAACTACGGTATTGTGAAGCATAGATAAATTGGTCACAGCTAGTCACAGAAACAGCAACAATTTAGGGCCCTTTCTAACCAACTAGGAGCTTTTAGGTCCCTTTCAACCCAAGCCATTCTATGATTCCATGTAAACATTAATTCCAAGATTGTTCGCAGCCAGTTTGGTGGAGAAGCAGAGACAAAATGTCAAGGGATACTGTCTAAATGCCATAGGCCTAAGTGTCTCGTGCTGTAAACTGAGACACTGACATTTAATCCAAAAGAATTACACACATTTATTACATCAGAGATTAGGGCTGAAGAATTCTAAATGCCATCATAGTCATGTAATATTCAGGAAATTCCAAATTTTCTGTTGGAAATGAAGGAACAAGTCTCTTTAAGCCATCACCTCTGTGAAATGATGGCTGGTTGTCTGAGGCAGCCCTGCTTCTGCTGCTTAGTGAGATGTTCAGAGCCTACATGCGAGAGCGATTAATCTCTGCGCTTCTTGGTTGAGATAACAGCATCACAAACCTGGCTGTTAAGGTTAACCTGTACACTACACAAGGACAACAGATGGAAATTCTGGTTTAGAGCCACTGCAAAAAATAAAAACATGTTCCAAAGGGAAAAGGAGCTTGTATTTCTGTGTTTGAACCTTTGATCTTCAGTCACATCTGAAGGGAAGAGTAGACCTTTTGCTGAAGACACATGGTTTTGCATCTGTGAAAACACAGCTGTATAGAGCAAAACAAAACCGGTGGAAAACACAATGGGTTTGCTGTGTCAGTTTAGCTCGTGGCATTAAAATGCTTTAGAAATAGTGGGGGTTTTTTGAAGAACCTTTCTGAAAGTCTCTGTCTTTACACAATTGTTTGTTGAGATTTTGCTCTGTGGATTTTAAAGTTTGTCAGTGATCAAGAGACAGCTGCTACCTAAATATTTAAAGCAAAGTCATGGGAAAGTCTGGCAATCTCTCAACAATCCTGATGTAACAGTTTTCTAAAAAAAATATAAATGAAAACATCAGAATTTACAGGAAAATCCACGGTGGCAAAATCACCCTGATTCAGAAAAAAAATAATCCATGTATCATTAATGCTGAAATTCTTAACAACGTACATGCAATATACAGCTATTTTATGCTAACATACTGCTTTATCAGAGTTGCCCCAAAGCACGCCCTCAAAGTGAAGGGACCCAGTGTCCTCAGTCACATCATTTTGCATTTGAGCATGGTGGCAAAGCCTGCTCCCTTATGCCTGCCTGTTGTCTCCTGCCTCCTCACATTTGCAGTGACACATCGCTGTCCCAGCAGTGTCCCCCGCAGCCCTGCTGCCTCACTGCATAGCCCAGCACTACCTGTCCCCCCCCAGCACCTCTCTGTGTCCACCCCCCCAGCACTGCCACACGCTCACTTGTGTCAAGAGCCTGGCAGTGTCACTTGTTTTCTGCTTTAAATCCCCACTCACTCCAGTTGGTTTATTACGAAAGACAAAGAGAGGAGCTAGAAATGAGGAAGGCTAAGTGTGAAAATGCAAAAATATTTTTTTAAATTGAAAGAAATATTCCCCTATGTCTTAACCAACAGATTTCTTTTTGGGCAGGGAGGGAATCTGGCTTTGTTTTTTAACTCTTGACATCAGCGCAACAGCAGTTTACTCTTAAAATGTATCTGTCTTGAAGCCTTACAATAAATTTTCAATTGTGTATGGGTTCCTAAACATACAGCTGGCACTTAATGGGATTTTCAAAAGAGCATAAGCAGGTTAGACGTCCTCCCATCCACTGAAATCAGTGGGATTTAGGTACCTATCTTGCTCAGTTGCTTTTGAAAATCCTGCCAGGTGCCTGTTTGCATCTTCAGTTGCCCTGGAAAATCTGGTCCCCATCTACCCCCGTGACCCCCCCTGCTCCCATCAATATTTGTCTTCTGTCTCTGTCTCCCACACTCTGGCCTGTATTGATGCCAGAGTCTCCTCCTTTGTAGTTCCTTATATCAGAGACATCCCTCTCCTTTCTCCCTACCAAACTGGGTCTTCAGCTGGTTAAAGGTTCAGTTGAGCAGTTATGACCATGCCCAGATTTTTCAAATTAGTTTTCCTCTCCTCCTAATGATTTTTAATTCTTTCTTGGTGATGTTTTGACTGTGCAAAGCATTTGGGGTTAAAAGACTTGGTGCAAACAGGCGTGAATGTGAGGGAGCTCCCTGTTATGCCTCTCTGTTAGGTTTTGTGTGTCTCTAAGCTGAATGCAAGATGGGGAATAATTTCCCCATTAGCCTGTCTCTCCCCTTCCCTTGGAAGGGTGAAGTGGTCAATGGGTTGTATATTTAAAGATGAGAAAATTGGCATTTTAATTTCTATCTCAACCACAGTGACTCGCTGAGTCTCCTTGTGCAAGCAGTTCCCCATCTGTAAAATGGATCCCCGGGTCCCCGTTTGCACAGATATGGAGCACGAATAATTAATTAATGTTTGTACAGCCCTTTGAAAATCCTCAGACAGAAGGTGCTGGAAGGTGCTGTGGGTTGGCCTGGGGCTGAAGAGGCTCACCCCGGAGCCCTGCTGCCATCAGAGCCCCACGGGCCGAGCATGGGAAGTGGGGATGCAGAGAGAGCTGCTGGCCAATTCCTTTGCTGGAGATGTTTTCCATTTTTTTCAGGGGAAAACAAATTGGAAAGGGAGTTATCCGTGAGCACGCCTCCCTCACTGCGTGTTCCCTTCTCCTTTCCCAGGAATAACAACAGCTTCATTAGCAAGCTGACAAAAAAAAAAAAAAAACGGAGCAAAAAGAACGAAGAAGGAGAGTATTGAAATATTAATAATAATAACAGTCCGGGTAATGGAGAGACGCAACAACTCTTGTCTTTGCCTCATGCAGAAAGTTTCCTCTTTGAAGTGATTGCTTCCCTCCTCACCCCACTAGGAGGGAAGGGGGAACAATTGTGGAGAACTAAAGCCAGCCAGGAATGCTGAGCTGATGGCTTTCCTGCCTGCCCCCTGCCCGCACCCCTGCACACATTCCTCTCTACCCCAGCCCGCACCCTGCCCGAATCCCAGCCTGCCCGATCCACATTTCTGCCCGCCCCTTCCCTACCCCCTCCAAGCGCTCTGCCTGCCACGGCCCACACCCCTGCCTGCCTCCCTCCACACCCCTGCCTGCCACTGCCCGCATTTCTGCCCGCATCCCTGCTTGCCTCCTTGCCTGAATCCCTGCCCGCATCCCTGCCCGGCCGCTGCCCGTCGGGACTGGTGGCCGGAGCTGCACTTCCCGGCGCGGCCGGAGGGTGTCACCGCAGCCCCTGCTTTCCCGGCCCGGCGGGACAGGGGCGCCGGACGCCCGGAGTTGGGGGGGCGGTTACCCCAAAGCGAAGGGTGACGACCCCCGCGCCACGGAGCGTCCGAAAACAGGCATTTCCATATAGTCATATCAGGGGTTTAAAGGGTCGGATGGTTTGCTTTTGTTTTTTGTTCTTTGGGGTTTTTTTTGGGGGGGAGAGGGGTTGGTTGTTTGGTTGGTTGGGTTTTTTTGTTTGTTTGTTTTATTTACCGATGGGGTTGTCGAGCTTTTCCTCGCGTGGAGAGGATTCCCCTCCCTTTTGCTGAGCATGGCGGGCTCCCTCCGACTTGCGCTGCCAAACCGGCTGTCGTGAAGGGCGCGATTCCCGTCTTACTGCTTTCTATAGCAGCTACAGATGCCACTGGTAACAGCGAAAAAGGGATTTTTTTCCCTTTCGATGGGCAGGTTTGCAGGTGTCTGCCTGCCATCGGCAGCGAGGACAAGAAATACTTACATTTGGCTGAAGATCATCAATGCACATGAGCGAGAACTCCCTGTCTGACTTTGACCAGCCAGTGAGATAAATGGATATTTGTTCTTTTACAAAATATACACTCGAACCATTTTTATCCCATGAAGTTTCTTGCATATCTCACGGCCACAGTTTCCTCGCAATCCAGGATTATTTTCCTGGAGGGTTATGATTTCTCTCTCTCCTTTTCCTTATGAAAAAAAAAGAAACCAAACCAAACCAAAACACCCCCCCACACACAAAGATAAATACTTTAAAACATCTTCTAATGTTATGGGCTATCCACATTTTGCAATGTATTCCCAGTAATTTGCAACTTTTGAAAGCCGGGCATTGTTTCTCTCAACTTATTGAAATGCACAGATATGTTAAATAGAGGGGGGGGGGAATCCCAACCCCAATGACTTCTGTTTGGCTGCATATGCAAAGAGGGGGCAGCTTGACTCTTCCCTCGGCGTTTGTTAGTCACATCCTCTTGGCCATTGTTTTGCTGTTTGCGCTGGGAATCCAATTTATTTAATGGTAAAGAGCCAAGGCTTGGTTGCGGTTTTTCTCTTATTTCACTCACTCTGAGCTGATCTGAGGAAGCCAAAAAAAAAAAAAAATTAGCCGTGCCAAGGGATAGCCCCCCAAAAAAACTCCGATCTCCTTGGGGGAGGGATGAGGATGTCCCAAGTGACTGGATACAAAATATACAGAGTTATTACACTTTCTTAGTAATTTTTGGTTGTATATTTGATTTCTGAAAATCTTAAAACACATCCCGTGGATAGGTGGTGAAAACTTGGCCGTTTATTTCAGACTCTGGGCTGCATATACGATACTTCTCCCCTTTTAGTAATCCTTAGGAGGTGGTCCCCTGGCTGCTGTAGGTTGCCTGTTTCTTGAAAATCCAAGTCCCCCAGAAAAACTGTTTATAGCAACAGGCCTGTTTCCAAAGTCAAGGGGGGAAGGAGGGGGCATCGTTTTCAAATTACCTTTTCTTTCTTTTTTTTTTTTTTTTCCGGGAAACAGAAATAAATAGGTTCCTTTTGAGAAAGGTGTGAGCTGCCTAAATTGAGAAACTGTCCCACCTTTGAAAGCTCCCAAGTCCCAAAATTATTTTATTAAAAAGGGCATCGAGAACCAAATTTCTGATGTTGTTATGGCAACAGAAATAGTTGGGCGGCAATGTGGGTATCCAGAACATCAAGATTGTAAGAAACTAGCAAAATAAGCGCACTGCCGTATTTGGAAAAACAAACTGAACGGTGGTGGCCAAATCTTACACTTCTTTCATTCAGCGTAATCCCCATTTTCATCTGTTCAGCCATGCCGACAGTGCCTCAACGAAGGTGCCAGCAAGTCATCACAGTATTTATTGCCCTTAAATGCGACCTAGGATTTCAGTTTGTTATTTTCCCCGTTGACATACTAGAAGGAGAATCTTTCCTTATGTTTTTTTATTTACTCCTTCTTCAGTGCCTCCAACTTCTTTTTTTCGCTGCCTTTCTGTAGTGACACGTGCTCCAATCCCTTTTTGTCCCTGTGCTCCCTACCTCGCCTGCCACAGGACCGTCGGCAATCCCCCTGTAAAAACAGCCAGACGTACTCCTCTTAAACCTCCGCGATATTAAAATTTCACCACCGCTTTCATTTCGTTCTAGCTGAGGGAGCCCTGAAACCGCAGCCCCGTATTCCCTAGTTTAGAAACAGCCAAAGTATTTGGGAAGCTCGCGGGTCTCTACTGTAACACGCTTCAGGGACCTTTTGTATAGCAGCCGAATGAGATGAATTTGCCAAGTTTCAAATTTCAGGGGCAGGAAAGACATTTGTAAATCGGTGGTTTTGTTATTCTGGAAAAGTTCTTTGATTTGCAGGCTTTTTTTTTTTTTTTCTTTTACCTTACTTTTAATAAAAAAGAGATGGAGTGTGACATTAAGCAATTTTACAGCATTAGCAGCTTTGGGATGTAAACAAAGACAAACGAATCCCGCTTACTTTAAGTCTCAGAAGTTTGCTGTCAGTCGGTCCTAAACTGGGGACTCGATCCTACGGGACATTATTCAAGCAAAACACGGCTTGAAGTCTCGGAGATTTGTGTCTGAGTAAGTACTCTGGAATCAGCCCCTCTGCCTGCTGGAAAAGAGAAGTGCTGATTATCTGCTTTTAAAGTTCTTTTCTGCGGTTGCAGACTTCATCCTAAAGCTTTTGATTTGCTTTGAGATTGCCTTGCTAAGGCAGCGTTCTTGATGCACAAACTGAAGAGCAAAAGAGAAATCGTTGTTTTTGGAGTAAGGCTGGGGTTTTTTCTTTGTTAGATGTTTTTTCTACTTGAAAAAATCTCCCCCTCCAAATAAAACAAACCAAAAAAGACTTTTATCGAAGCATCTGATTTTAATTTGACATGAATTTTGTTTCGAGGTCCCTGAAAAAATTAAAACATATTCCCTTCAATGAGTTGAGCTTCAATTTCAGCATTTTACAATGTAAGATTACTTGACATTATTTAATTGGACATGAGGGTGTAATACAGGAATTTCCGTTATGTGATGGATTAATTGTTTTCCTAATACTTTAAAGGCTGAGATCCAAACATTTTTCCATTCTATTGCAAAATTAACTGCAATAAATCTGTCAGACCCAATTATTCATTTAAAACATTCCACACTGATTAAATCTGCACATTTGCCTGCGTGCAAGCGCGAGCGAGGGAGAGGAGGTGTGCACGGAGGGGGGAGTCCAGGTTTATTCCCTCTCCTTCTCAAAACGGCAATGGTGTTAGAAACGAGTCCTTTAAATTTAACCTGGAAAATGTGAATAGCTCAATAGTCTAACGAGAGGGTGAAGAATATGTGGACACATGTCCCTGAGCCTCCCTACCATCCTTCCTCCTCGGTACCGGGTCCGAACACGCAGAAGCGTCACGTTTGGATGTTTGATGCTGTTTGAAAAGATCGTATTTTACTTCTAGTGGGGGTGGAGTTCTTGATTTTTTTGTTTTGTTTTGTTTTTTCTTTAGTTTGTTGATGTTTTCAAAGTCTCTAAACAAAGTCAGATGTGTTAACAGTCTTATTAACAATGTTAAAATGGAATTAACAGCTTGTGGATACCTCTGGAGTACAATAGAATGTCAGCCTACCCTGCCCCCTTATAAATCGCGTCCCGCTGTCTTTCTTTTGTTTCGTGCCCAATCAGCAAACTAAAGTTTTGTTGAGACAGAAGGGCAGTTCAAGTGTTCCTGCTTCGGCGAAGGGAGGAGCGGCGGTGAGGTTTCTCCCTGGCCCCGGCGAGGCCCCCATGTGAGCGAGCGACTGAGGAGGGACACGGAGCAACCCCCAAACCTGCAGGCAGGGCTTTGCTGACCCGCCTGCCTCCCTGACCTCTGCCGTCCTGTTTTGTCAGTTTAAAAGGCTTTGCCGAGGTTGTAGTTTACTTTTATGGGCCTTTCAGCGCGGCTACAAAAGCTTTTGTTTATTTTAGATGTAGCGTGGTTCAGATTTCTATTAATCTTCATATAATTTCGGTGGCTTTGCCGCTTCTGTAAAGGTTCGTCGCCGAAATGGTGCCGTGCCTGCTCTGAGGCAGCCAACATCGGCTGGGTAATCACAGCGAGTTCAAGGAATTTCAGAAATAATTTGTCTCTGAGAGTGGAAATTAGCACCAACACATGCTGTTGTTTAACTCGATTTCACCATAATTTGGGTTCAGCACTAAGGACCGACTTTTATTTTACCTTTTACTCCCTTAAGTTTTACTTCTTGCATGCAAACTGTTCAGAAACGTTTATTTCAGCCAATTTCAGCGTTCAATGCAAAGCGAACATTTCGTGAGATCTAATTTTTTTCACGTGGCTAGAATCATCTCGAGTTAATTTGTATAGAAAATTTATGTAAAACAAGAGACATTCCCCATAAGGAAAATTCTTATGTGTTTTCCTTTATGGTAATTATATTTTTAATCCTTTCATCCAAGAATCTCCAAGTATTTACAATTTCTCCTAGAAGTGCAGAGCACTATCAGGCGGATGTGCACTTCAAGCCCTTTTACCACTCAAAAAACTGCAAGGCACAGACAGGTTGCAGTTCACTCAAGGGCTGCAAAACATTCTCATACCCAAAGTAGAAAATGGCATCCCTTTTTTGGGAGGACTCAGGCCCCGTGTGCTCCTGGCCGGCTCCACAGGCTGCCCCAGCATTGCCTGTCCCACCCAACTCTGGCTCCCTGCCCCCGCAGCTGCCCTCTGGACAGGGATTGTGCCTACTGGAGATGCAACTGCCCGCTATGGCACCCAGGCAGTCTCTGTGTCCAAAGCCTGCTATCTGGAGCAATGGTTTTGTCTCTGGCAGCCCATTGGGCTGTGTCCTCTCTGAAATAATTTGGCCAAGCTAGGCTACACTCTTCCCCTGCTTTCCCCAGGCTTCCCAATGCTGGCTCCTGCTGCGTCCCCATGTGCATCCCACAACCCAAATGCTTTGCTTTTGCTTTCCGTGGGGTTAGCAGAGGGATGCTTGTTGTCCAGTGTCAGAGCTGCAGCTGGACTGCCTGGCCTTTCTTTCCTCTGTCCCCTCTGATGTGTGTTCACCCCCTCAAACCCCAGACTAAATCCCTGCTGCCTTCCCTTCCCTTCTTTTCCCTTCCCTTCAGTTTACACAGCTGTTCTGTAAAGGGAGGAGATGATACCAAATGCAATGCAAATGGATCAGTAGCCCATGGGCCATATGACTCCACTCTGATTGGCATCAAGCATAGCTTGCCCTTGCCACCACAACACAATCTGAAAATGTTTACCCTTTCTGTGGGCCATGTTCCCAAGGAGGTCTGTAGTGATGAGGATTGAGTTCATTATTTTCTTACCTAACTGGTACAAAAACTCTCTCACAGGGAAACTTGTACCAGCTTTCCACATATAAAACCCAATATATGGTCTTAATAATGAAAGAACCAGGATGATAAAGACTAAATTATAGAGAAATAAAATGTATGTTATTTATAGTATAGCTTACTTTACCATATTGTAAAAATATTAAATATTTTCTTTCAGCTTATTTGAAATGATCTGTGCCTATTTTTGCACTCTAAGGGGTTTACAACACTTCAAAATTCTACAGATAAAAAGATATATTTTCATCTTATTTTAAGGTTGATGAAACTGATAAAACAAAGAAAAATTTGTAAGCATGTGCTGGTTTATTTGTAGAGAAAAAATAGATGCCCATTTTTGGGATGTGTATTCATTTTTATGCAGCGTCTGCTGAGAGAACAAAAACATCTTTTGTCTGTCTACTAGAAAATTCATAAATAGTGTTTGTTGAGAAAATATTTGTTGCTGATTGAAATTGTGCACTACAATAACTATGACAGTACTTTGCTTTTGTTGTCATCTTCCAAAAACAGGGGTTCTCAAAGGGTCTCAGATAAGCAGTCCTTCCAGGAAGGACGCATAGGAATGTCAAGGTGAGCTGTGCTGGTCACCCTCTGCACCCCTAGCCATCAGCCATCCCCATCACCTGGGGCATAGCCCTCCCATTAATCGCTGTGCTTCTGTTATTATGGCTGTAAATGTCATTTATTTCAGAAGCAGATCAACAGCAATGGAGGAGTGCAGAGTAGCAGGGCAGTCCTTGCCAGCTCACCTTTACAGGGCCCCAGAGCCCAACCATCGGAGGTGCTGAGACCTTCCCGTGGAGCAGCTTCAATGGAGCAGCGGCTGCTCCCTGCTACTTCTCAGCATCAGGCCCTGGCATCGTTTTGTTGTACAGAAGCTTACTCTCGTGTGTGATTTTTCCAGATTCCTTCATTTCTGTGGTTATGCAGAGATCATCTTTCTGTTAGACATCTCCTGAGAGAAGATTTAAGAATAATCACATTTCCTCCTTTTTATTTCTATTCTTTATAATGAGTAGCAAATTCCTATAGAAGATTTTATGGAAAATCTGCAATAGTTTTGTGTATAGAGCTGTATGGAAACTCCTCATATTTATCATAGTCTTGGTGAGTTCTCGGTGATGCCTGCAGGAGTTTGCATGCGTTTTCTGAAAGGAGAGCCCCACAAACGACACAACAAATTTTAAAAAAAGGAAATAATAAACAAACTTAATGCCATTGATTTAAACCAATTTTAAGTGACAGAATATATTACCTATTTGCTCACCCATTTGGGTCCAAATAACTCTCATATAAAAATGCTTGGCAGAAATTGAAGCATGAGAGCAGGGCCAAAGCAGCATTACACTATTAATGAAAAATGTACCCACATATTCAATATTGCAAATGCAAAGAGATCTATTGAAGGTAAAATCTGAAAAAAAATCTTTCCAGGATTAAGCCTTCATACGAATGTCTCTATTTGAAAGAAGCTGTAATATTATACAGTATAATGATATCTGTTATTTAAGTCTAAAAATACTAAATAGTACTTTTTGGACATATTTCCTGCTGATTCATCTGAGGAGTTTCTTCAAGCTCCTGGAGGTAGGCAGAATGAGAAGGAGGATTCAGTTTTAGTGAAAAGTGGCTATGCAAGAGAGGTGGGGGTCGCTTGTTGGCTGGAGAAGAGGATGAGGCATAGTCAAACCCCTTGGAGAAGCCTCTTCCCCAAGACCTCAGAAAAGTCACACATATGTCTGTGGCAATCTGTCCTTTGCCCTTATCTGCAGGAAAAGTGAGCCTTGGCTTTGGAGCAGGAGAAGAGAGTGTGGCTTCAATGGGTGCCAATTTTGTGGTTTGTCTTCCTTTGGGTGAGCTACATATGAGCTAGGACAATGTGAGGGTCAGGGTACATGCCAGGGGGAGAAGCTGCCAAGGATGGAGAGTCCCATCTTTCCTGCAAAGCAAAAAGAAGCTCCTTGACACAGAAAGCACTGTCCTGAGGGCTGGGGCACAAAGGTGCTTGAGAACCAGACGTTGTCCATTCAGTCAGCCTGATGCTCATTTAGGTGGAGAGAGGCACTTGGACCGGACTCCTGGAAACTACACCAGAGTATTCCTGGGGTTCACCTCTGTGCTATACCCCCACCTGGCTAAGCTTTTCTGAGGCAAATAGTTGTGTTCATATTCTGTGTTCATCTGTCTTGAATGATTTATTTATTTCCCTTTCCCATGTCAGGGAGGTTTTATTGAAGAAATCCTGCAGGTTAACTAGTTGCAGGTGACTTTAGGTTGTGTGGCTTCTGCCTTTGCAGCGAGGTGGCCAGAGGGAGGTCTCTTGGGAACCGAGGAGGCTGCATTTCATCCACAGGCAGAGCTGGCATGGGGTGGGTGCAAGTAAGCAGTGCCTTGGGGAAGGAGCTAAGAGAGTTTGTGGGTGCCAGAAAGGAATTTTGAATTCCCCAAATCAATGGAAGAGTCTTATCACACTGATTCTTTACTAGCTTTATATTTTATGAAAACATACTTGTAGTAGGAAATGCTGTCTCAACTCAAAATGTGTCATCTATGTAGGTATACCTATATAGAGATTTTTCCATAGAGGTATAATACATTAAAAATATAAGTAAAAGGCATAAGACACATTTTGAAGATGTAATACCTTTAACTTTATATTCTTTCCTATTGCAAGATGATTTTTAAATTGGGAAACTTGGGAAAACCTTGTAAATGAGGCTGCCGGTTTATTTATTTATTTGTTTCGTTTCAGCTGAGACAGATGGGATTCTCGGATCATGCACTGGTAAGCCTTCCTTTGGAATTCGCGCCACTGTGGCCACAGAGCCCAGATGGTGCTTAAATCTGTCATTTTTTAACAACCCGACTTTCTTAATTTTATATCCAAACACATTGAGCATTCGAAGTGATTAATTACTGTCCAGATATGTCTGTGCTGCAGCAATTTACTCGTGTGTGCCAAAGATCATTTTGTTTTGGAGTAGGTAGTTTGGTGAGGGCTGAGTGGGTGGCAAGAGACTCACCAGAAAATACTTTATGTTGGAAGTAGCAGCATGGGGCTCCTTGTATTCCCACAGCAGTGGCTGAGCAAAAAGTTTCAGTAAGTGAAACAGAATTTTGGTGCACATGGACTTTTTACAGTTTCCATGGGGAGTTTTCGCTATTGCATATAAGCTTCATTTTCACCAAATCTTCCATTTCACATCAAAAAAGAGTTTTTTGGTGCATGACAAGTACCAACGTTATCCTTTCAGGATTTTATATCCAGACACCAGTGGCATGGCCAAGATTATAATGGCCAGGTATTTGGTAAGAGAAAGCAGAAGGGTTTTTGTCAAGAAGCAGAGTTTGCTCCCAGAGGTTTCAAGAACTAAATTAACAGATTACTGTAATTCTTCAGAATCAGATGTTTCTCTGAGTCTTCTCAATTTTGGGAGTTTTTTTTAAGTGGTCATTTTTCTGGAGGAGTTTAAATATTATTTGCAAGTCCGACACCTGCATTAATTTTCATGCTTGTGGCAGGCTGCCATCAGTTCCTCAGTTTTGGAAATGAGGGAAGGGCTGATGCATAGTTCATGCAGCTCTAACTCTAGCTTCACAGTGGACATCAATATAGCCCCTCAAAATCCTTGAGCTGCTGCTGCTGTTCCTTTGACCAAGAACCATCAGACAACCACTTGAAGATTATTCTTGGATGTTACTGCATATTGTTTATTTGGTTACTTAGATTTGGTGCAGGTGGAAGTGTGGCTTTCAAAAACCCAGAGAAGTGGGAGCTTCCTCCAACCAAGAGTCAAGCAGGGTTTCTAGGACTTCCATCCCCTCTGTGAAGGAATTGTATTGCTCGTGGTATGTTTAACACCAGCAATGCAAATGTCTAACTCTTTTCATTACTGGGGGACACTGGGCAGAGTCAGGCTGTGTCATGCCTTCTTCATACAGTCTTTATACCTTGTACAGTCTTAACTGTTAGCACCACTGTTTCGTGTTTTACTCACTATGCACACCACTGCTGAGGACCAGTTCACGCTCAAGAACAATTTGCACTAAGGAGTAGAAGTTTAGCAGTGACAAATCTGGGTTCTTCTTAAAAACCTAGAGAAGGGACTATTCGTCACCATATGAACACATTTTAAAAGGGTATATCATGAGTCTGAATGTTCCAATTTTTGAATGTACTGTTATTTAACACTCTGCTGTAGAAGGGTTTTGTTCCATGAGTGCTACATCTTCGTGTAGACATTTCCCTTGTTAAATTTCAGTAGAATTTAGTTACCATTAGTAATTACTGACTGGTGGTCACTATTGCAAAATGGATAATATTAAAAATCTAATGTACAGGATTTTTAAAAAAAAACCTTCTGAGCAGGGAGGCACCGAAGCCCAGTGCTGTATCCCAGCATTGCTTCTGGAGCAGTGAACATTACCTCTTTCACATCCAAATTTTCCTCCCATCTTCTAACACAGTCTAGGAGGTCTTAGAGGAATTATATGAAGTTGCAACAATGCTTTGATGTTTGTTCGTGCTTTATGATTTAATAAGGCTGTAGAAGACTGAGAGGGCTCTGGTTTTTAGAAGGAAAGATTAATTTCTTTCTGAGGAGGGAGTTTGAGTTACTGTGTGTTTCTTCACTCTTTAAGTGGTGATATTGGTATCTAGCATGACATTTTTCAGACAGACTAAGAGTTAAGTTAGAAAGGAGTTTTTCTGTCCTTTCTGATTTGTACTCTACTGTATACTAAGAGCTGCTTACAATGTTGCCTTATATAGCATTGAATGTTCAGTTAATTTTAATGAAAGTTATGAATCTGAAGTTTATATAAAAAGGACTGATAAACCCTTAACCTGAGCACCTGTATAAAAAAAACTTAACTGCTCTGCATTGCTAGTGTTAGATTAGAAGAAGCCTGGTTAGAATTTATTTTCCTTTTTTTCCTTTGATAAATAATTAATCTTGGTAGAAACTCTATAAGCTGTTAATAAAATCAAACTAATCAAATCAAATAAAATCAAATAATAAAATCTTAAGCTTTCATTAAAATGGATCCTGGTGGTGTGGTGGGAATTCATTCCTTCACTAAGGAGGTTCAGTTCTCTCCTCACCTTGTTCCTGGGTATCATAATAGCTTTGGTAGCCCATTTAGTGCCTTTACTAAGCATCAGCAGTTAATTCTGCACTTTCTAGGTGCCCCTAAAATGTAATAATTGTACTTTCTTAGACAATGAAAGTGATAGTTTGGTGGCTTTTTTCACTCCCTTTATTAAATACAAATAAAGGCAGATTTACATCTGTAGCTCCACCTCTATTTTGTCTTTCCTGTATAAAGGAAATGTCCTAAGTTCTGGTCCTGTTTTCCGTTCACTTTATTTCCAGGAAGACATAGAAAATGATGGTGCTATAGAAAAAGTGCTTCTTGGTTTACATTTTCCAAAATACTTCAGGGCAGTTTCACCCTTGCAGAAATTACCGCTGTTGCCACATTAGTATTGCATGTTTGCCTTTGGAACAGAGATTACTTGGAATATCTTTGCACCATCTTCCTTAAATCTTGTTAGCCACAGAAATACCTGGCACTTCTCATCACCTTCTGACACCTGAGTGTGTCTTCTCCTTGGAGTGTACTCCTTAGGAAATCCAGGGGTTTGATTTGACTACTCAAAATATAGAAATCCCTTGGATGAGTAAAAGTTAAACTAGGTTATCTGATCAAAATCCCAAAACACACCCAAAAGGATGAAACTCCCAAGATCTTGCTTCTTATTCGCCTTTAAAAAACAGTGTACTTCATAGACACATAGAACCACAGAATGGTTTGTGTTGGAAGGGACCTTAGTTCCATTTAGTTCTAAGCCCTGCCATGGGCAGGAACACCTTCCACTAGAACAAGTTGCTCAAAACCCCATCCAACCTGGCCTTGAACACTTCCAGGGATGGGGCATCCACAGCCTCTCTGGGCAACCTGTCCCAGTGCCTCACCACTCTCACAGTAAAGAATCGTCAGATTCATCCGATTTCAAATCTATATTCCTAGCAAAATATATGGTTTTAGGCTATCTGGCCATTTTCACCTCCTGTCCTCTATCAGGGCAGGATAAAAAATTTAATGGAAAAAACTGCAAAACAATTCCTTTTTTCTGGAATATACTTTTGTCATGGAGTCAAAGCATGATGAGTTTGGTACCCACCCTTCCTAGGGCTCCTCTCTCCTTTCTGCAGGAGCACTTCTTCCTAACACCCCAAATGCTGGACTCTCCAGGATGCTGCTCTAATCACACAAAAAAAAGCCGTCTTTCACAACTGAATCTTTTTAACCTTTTCCTAATGAGTTCCCAAGTGCTTTTTGGCCATAGATATTAAAGCTTGTGTGTTTGCGATTTCCCTGGCAAGCTGCCGTTCGTAAAAAGGATATAGTGTTTTCTTGGTCCTTTGCCCAAAGTAATTTTGCAAGGAACTGTAAGTGCATTTAGTACATGTCATTCATTGGAGAGAAGTCATTGTAATTGCATTTGATCACAATCAGTTTATGGGTCTTTTATCATGTTTTCATGCTGCATATCTACTCAAACATTATAGCAAAACTTAATGGCTACTGTTTTACTTCTGCATAAAACATTTTATGGCCTTTTTGTGCAACAGACATTAGGTTTCAATCACCGTTGCCCCATAGAGAGAGAGAAAAAAGTTGGATGAAGAACTATCAAAAGTCCTTAACTACATAAAATTTTATTTCAGGTCAACTTCCCATAAAAGATATTAAATGTATTTTGTGGTTTATTCTGCACGTTAACAATTCTAGAGGAGCTGCGATATTTGGGGGAAAGGAGTATGAAAGGGGGAAGTTAATTCACAGAAGATGTTTTACATTTGGGGTAGTTTTCCTTTGTAAAAGGATGGATTTGAACGTGGAAGGGGTGGCTGGAGAGTGCTGCCGACATACTCGAAGCGGCTTTAAAAGCTCACTGTTGCCTCCACAAAATTCAGATTTCTGACCTTCTGCTCAGCCTTTTTAATCATTGCTTTAAATTTTTGATGTTCCATTCATAAAACCTAGCACAATTCACGTGCCTTAAATTATATATTTTGCTGCCTGAGTGCTGCCGAAGTTCCCAGCTGAAAAGTTTAATTAAAAGGGAAACTTTGACATGCTGCTGAGAAGATTAGTTCGCATTAGAGTGTTGAGATAAAAGAAAATTTACTTCTAATCTAATTAACACCAATTAAAAGATGTAAAAGAATTTGCATTGGCCAATTGTTAATTATGCATCAGTTTGCCTTTCCTGCGACAAAAAAAGCAAAACGTGACCTGTTTTGTTTTAGGATACCTATAGTGTGATGATATTGCCACAGTCATTTTTCATGTGAATTGGTTAAGATGGTAACACTTGCTTTGCATCAACCCAGTGCTTTGGTTTGTGTTCAAGACTTTAGCGCAAGGTTATTTCAGCCTAATTGGTCTGTAACTTGACAACTCTATGTAGGGATGATGGAAACACAAACAAAACCTCCAGTTTTACAGAAACCATTGCTTGCATGTATATGCTTCTTCCCCTTAAATCTGTGTATGTAATAGCTTGGAGGCATTAGAGGGGCATGCTTGTCCACTTCAAAGTTTGTCCGTGTATTTTACACATGCTTGTATTTTTCAGATTCATGCTTTTTAGGTTATAGCTGGGATTATCTGGTAATAAATATGAGTTTATTCCACATGCCTTGGCAGTGCTTTTATGCAGGATGTAGTGTTTTGGGAGAATTGGTGTGGCTAGTGAGCTTCTCAGTGGAAGGCTGAAGATATTTCATCAGTGTATGGTAGGCACTGCATGCTTAAAATGTTCTTTATTGTTTTCATGTGCGTTGGCTTTTTTTTCTAGTTTTGCTTTTCAGCTTTGGAATTTAAACATGAGATGTTTAGTTCAGTATGAAGAAAGGACCCAGGGAAGACTAGGATCTAGAGAGTAAGTACTATGAGGAGCAGCTGAGGGAGCTGGGGTTGTTTAGCCTGGAGAAAAGGAGGCTCAGGGGTGACTTTATCACTCTCTACAGCTACCCGAAAGGAGGTTGTAGCCAGGTGGGGGTTGGCCTCTTCTCCCAGGCAACCAGCAATAGGACGAGAGGAAATGGCCTCATTCTGCATCAGGGGAGATTCAAGTTGAACATCAGGAGAAAGTTCTTCACAGAAAGAATTGTTAAACATTTGAATGGACTGCCCAGGGAGGTGGTGGAGTCACCATGTCTGGAGGTGACTGGACTTGGCACCACTTGGTGGTGATGAGTCAAAGATTGTACTCAATGATCTCAGAGGTCTTTTCCAACCTAAGTGATTCTGTGTCATTCAGTGATTCTGTGACTGTGCTGTTTATGTTCTGTTAAGCACTTTTATTTTTATTGAGGTTATTATATTACTAGATGATTTTGTGTATAAGTACCATTTTTTTGGTAACACCACCAAACGAACAATTAGCTTATGATGTTGATTGCTGCTTGCGCCTTCAAAAACATGAAGCTAAATTCAGTACAAGTTTCCTGAATTCATGTTTACTTCATCATCTTTCCTAGTGCTTTCACTCACTGTCTGTCTGTACAGCTGATAGTGTAGATACAGTTTGCCTTCAATGTGGCAAATCTAATGGGTTTATGAGGATGCCAAAGGTCTAAGCAGAAAGAAAGTTGTGTATTTCCAGTAACCATCTACAGAGGACAGGAGGTGCATGCTGAGGTCTGAAAGAGCAGTTATGTCAACCCCACTTTAGGAAAGAAGTATGGAAATGGAGTTTTATGGCCACATTGTAAATTATGGGGACAAAAGAGAACAGAGAACATGTGAAAGGGAATAAAAATATTTGTGTTACAGTATTGCTTACAATCAAATAGTATAGAGTTGCAACAATGTCTTAATTAAGAATTGCCCTGAATTTGATCACCATATTCAAAAACATAAGTAACTCTTTACCACTGTAAACATGTATCAAGTAGCTCTTCTGTATGTCTTCGTGTTATACCTTGCTGAGCTCTTCTTTATGCTTTATATTGCCTTTTGTGAAAAGCATCACAAAGGTTCTTTCTAAAGAAAACAAACCAGGAGCTAGAACATTAAGAGTATATTATATATTTGACCAATCACTTTTATAAAGTCTGATGCAAGTCTTTAATCTGAGATCCTTGGAGAATGCTTTAGTTTTTAATATTTCTATGACCTTCTCCAGGGGACTGAAAAATTACTTTGAAGTATCAAAGTGGTGCATGGAGTTTTAGCTGTGTGATTCCCATTAAAGTCAGTAGGAGCCAGGTAGCTAAAACTCAACACAACTATGAAAACACACTCCTTGTGCAGTGTTAAGTAGTTAAGCAATTCTGTGACATGGCAGTGACATTTTACTGCATTTGCTGGCTTTATAGGTCCACTCAAGGCTTGTATTTTTACTGGAGTTTTACTGTTCAGTGAAAATAGTAAAGAATTATTCAAAAGCAGGTGTAGGCTATTCTACTAAAAGGCACAGCTGTTGGGAAAAGCTGGAAAATTACCTATATTTTTAATGTGAAATGGCAACATCTGTTTTGCAAACTCTGAGCTCATCACTTGCAGACTGGCCATACTGTAAGCATTTGTTTGAGGTGCCTGAAACTATTTTGCATACTCTCAGCCCAGGACCAAAATCAGCCCTTGGTAACCCATGGTGTTGGCAGGTGATGGGGATTTCTCAGCTCAGCCATGCTCCTGTCAATAAGAAAGATGAACCAGTGCTTCCCAGAGGTACTGACAGGCAAAGCAACCATCCAGAAGAGAAGCCTGATCTAATTAATACAGTTTCTTTTAGAAATATCTCTACATTTGTCTACATGTGTCTATGAAGTTTGATTTACACCAACGTGAGGCAAGAAATCAGCTGTTCTGTTCACCTTGCCTAAAATCAGAAAGGAGGATTTAAAGCTTCCAAATTTTGCGTTTCTCCACAATGTTTGGTAGCCATCTGGACAACCTTCCACTGACATTCCTACCTGGGCCTGCCATGCCCTCACAAGCAAGGACCAGAGCTGTCTACCAGTGCTGCTGTCTGGTACGTGCTCCTCCCTACAGTAGTGGCTCAGAGATGTAGCTTCTGAGAGGACTCCTCCAAGTTGTAAGAGATGAGTAGAATACCCGATGAGATGTATTGTCATATAAGGTTCTTGAGGAAGTAAACTTAAAGCTATCCTATCTGTTTCATAGGCAGCACTGAAAAATTAAAATCAATTACTCCAGTGTATTGGGGCCTGAGTTCATAGTTCATCACCAATATGACACAGCCTACAATACTCAAAAGATAAATCTAGACATTAATATCTGACTACAGCTTCTTGATATGGCAAATGATATGCAGACATTTACATTTTCACCAAAAAATTGTGAAATGCATATAATGCATCACATTACCTGAATAATACCACAACTTTTATGCAGCTGGGAAAGTATATTTATAGTGTTCAAGTTAAAACACATCACATTTTGTAGCAACAAGTGCTTCATCATTAATGTGGTCATTTCAGTTTTTCTCAAACTGACTGAAAATTTTCCAGAATTAAGTAGCGTAGAAAGATAGCGGGTAGTGTCCATGGACTAATATGTCCTTAATTCCCAAATTTTTGTTGTGTGAGTCTCAGCACAGTTTACCAGGATCTCCCCTAGTACTAAACAGGGATTTCAGTGGTGAAAGTCGTGTTAATTCGTCTTTAATATGGGCATATAGCTCCCGGAAGCTACAGGCTTCAGCATATAAAATGACAAAGCACAAACTGCAGAGATAAAAAGTCCGTACCAAAGAGGAGTTCTGCAGCCCTTCTGTTTTGAAACAGGGCACTGCATTTGGAAATCATAGTGTTGACTTCCTTGGGTCCATCATTTATATGACATAGATGTTCTGAGCTTCCTTGGGTTCTTTCTAAATACCATTTTCAAACCCTTTGAGAAGACCATAGTGATGGTCTGACCTATACTATAAGATACAGGCACAAGGCCAAGCACTTGTTCAGTTTTCCTCCTCTGCTACCCCATGCATGTTTATACTGAACTGTTGGGAAATGTATGGTGATATTTATTGCTACATGACAATAGCGAGTAACTCTTCTCAAATGGTTAATGTAAAATTTTGTTTCTGAAATTTTTAAACAACACAGTGCATGAGCGTGCATCTGTATTTGCATATTTAGTTCAATTACTAAAAAAATCTTACCTTTGACTTGCAGAACATAGCAAACATTTGAAAAACAGAAGAAATAATAGTATCATTACATTAGCTTTATTAGGCTTTTCAGGCCTACAGATGTAAATAGAATATGATTTTATTTAATAGATTATTATTTTATTATTCATTTCTCTTTAATTGAGAAATTTTTTGTAGTATGCAGAGACTGAATTGAACTTTCATTATGTACCTAGTCAGGGACCAGTCCAAATAATTCTTTAAGCAGTTTAGGAAAAAAAAAATGCTCATTCAAGACTTGTTAAGTCGTGTGAGAATATGCATTAAATGCTTATCTCTCCTGTGGGTATGTAGGTATCAGCTACTTGGTTTACTGTGTGAGGTTTAATGCTTTTCTTCTAATTTCTAATGAACTTTACCACCAGACTACTTGATCATGACTAAGCCTATGAACAATGCAAATGGAATTGCCCCCTGATGGTGAGGAATGGGGCCCAGATGGCCCTTAAAAGGTGATAATTAGGAAATATAGCATATCTGAGTAGCTAGAAAGAGAGAAATTTGTTGAAGACAGTCAATCTGTTTGAAGCAATGGTCTTTCCCTTAATTATATAGATTTTCATTTAAGGCTGCTTTCAAGTAAATTTTCCCAGAAAATTTTATTTGCAACTGGAAACTAGAAACCACTGATTCTGCTTCTCCCTGTTTCAAATTCTCTGTGGAAACTTTTCATGTCATATTGTCTTCAAAATATGAGTGACAGGCTGGCTGTATATGTTGTCACAGTATTTTGGGTTGTAGGTATCCTTCTGCTGCAAAATGGCAGCAAAATGAGAAGCACCAGAGATATAGATATTAGTACATTGTAAAACATATGTATTACCAGAATTCAACTGTAAATTCTGCTGGATGAGGATTTGCTTGCTTCTAGAAAGACTTGTCACTGTTCTGAGCATTTCTTTGCCTTTTGGGGGTTTCATAAAAGCTCAGATTTTTATTTCTCTATTTAATTTTATAACTTTATTAAAGCACTGTAATTTGGAAATATATTGTTTCTTTATATTATAGATCAGATGGTAATGAAATAGTACACAGGTCATTGAAGGCTTTCCAGTGTAGCTCTCCCTTTACAGCTGCCTTATGAAATGAGGTTTTATGTTGATTGCATTTGCTGTGTTGTGAGAAAAGTGCCAGTGGGGAAAGGACATCCTTCTGGGAGGATGTTACAGGGGAAAGAGACAAGTTACTGGTGAATCCACTACTATTAATTTTGTAAATTTAGTAAACTGTGTCCCTGAGAGTAATGTGACTCAAGCACATATCAGAGTTTCAGACAACAGGTAGATAGATGTAAAAGGAGAGCCATATCATAGATATTAGTTTTTTGAATATGAAATCTTGACTTGAATTCAGGTGTTGAACACAAGCCTGTGACAAGTATTTAGCAGTAAAATCTGTTGTGGTGGCCTACTTGCCTCAAGCTTACATCATGATTCACCACGTCAGAAATAATTCTCCAAAACACAGGTTTGAAGCCTTGTAGGCTGTGTTTTATTGCTGTGAGAGAGGATAGACTTGCTGACAAACTAGGGAAGGTCCTCCAGGAGGACTTTTTGTCCCATAAAATATTTAATTTTGTCTCATATTCTGTCTTTTAGGAGACAGTACAATGTTCTTACCCTGTCACATTGAAATGGAAATATAGGGCTCAGCAGCCACTGTATTGCCTGGGCCCAAAAGTGCTCTGATTGTCATTGTCTGTGTTAGCCTCCCCCTTATGTTATGTATTGTCCTCGGTTCTAAATGCATTTTCCTCAACTTCTCCTTGGCTGAATTGGGATCATTAAAAGGTCAAGTTTCCAGATCTTTAAATATCAATGCATTACTGGTTTCTCTTCTGCTTGACCATCCTCTTCTTACTAGGAACCAAAATCTAGTGCTAAAGGAAAGCCAGCCTACTGAGAGGGAAGCTACAGGAAAATGTTTTTTCCATAATGTCTTTTGATTTTTTTTCTTCCAAGTCTAAGGTACTCTAGTGAATAGGATGATATCTATTCAGTTGTTGCTTCTATGTCTAGAAGTCTTATTGCAGAAAGTAAAAATATTTTCAGGACTTTGAATACACTTATCTTGTTTGATGATGCAGCTAATATTAATGCTAGTACTAATAGGATGTGTAATTAAAAAGTAGTCTTTTTTGTAGGTTTGCTATAGGTTGATCTGACACTTGTAATATATCTGTAAATTGCTCCTCAGGCAGATAGTGGTTTGTCCAATTTTTTTTTTTTTAGTTAAGAGTTAAGAGTTTTGAAGCATGAAAGAGAAGTTTATGAAATTCTCACATTTTTAGGAGAGTTTTAAAACTATTAGCTATTACACAGAAAAAAAAATCTAAATTGTTAAGAATAGCTCTGACTGACAGTATTTAAATTCAAATCAGTATAACTTTAGGAGACGTGTGACTACTGAAGTGCCAAAAAAATACCAGCTGTAAGTGTGTGTGTGTGGGTGGAAATAGTAAATAAACACAGCAGATTTTGTCCTCCCCACCTCACATATCAGAGCATACTGTAAATAAAAACGTAATTTCAGGAAGGCCTGATTCAGGAGTGATCCAGACGCAGACCCCACCAATCAGCATCCATGTCTACAGCCAGATCCAGCGTGCGAGTGAGAGCAGTCACAATTAGAATTGTCTGTGGCCCTTGCATAATTTAGATGATTATCTGAGTATTGGAATAGCACTGCGTATTTGGATAAAAGTAGTTTAGCACACACACAAAAGGGATGTTGTTCTTCTTGATTGTGAGTTTTCCACTTGCTCAGTTTTACGCCCATCTGAAGCAACTAGCATGTCCAAATGGATGGAGTTAAAGGTGTGTAAAGAGAAAGCAAAGGCGACAGACAGTTGATGTTTGCATGTACGAAGCTGTTTGCCTGTTCATCACTTCCAGAAGTGACTTTCCATTTGTCAAGTCACATGGTTGCCTTCCAGGAGGCTCCCACCTTTCCTCCCTTCTGTGCTGCCTACTCCAGGAGGCTGTGCTCTCTTCCTTGCCATAAGGGAAGGCTTTGCTGCCACCTCGTTGTATCTCCCAAGTCTCCCATGTGCTGCATTTCTTTTTGTTCTGTCTGCTTTTAGCCAAATAAGCAAATCTCACCTGCTAGGCATGATGGCACTGCTTTCCAGCATTTCTGTAGGGTCAGCTTTTTGGGTTCCCTTCTGCTTTGAATGGAATAGTTGGGGTTATTCTGCTGCTCTTTTGCAGCTGGTTAAAAAAAAAAAATAGAAGGACTCTTACTGCCATGAATGTTGTATGTTATTCAAAAAGTTGTTGTAGTCTCTCTATCCATCCCAGCCTACCAAAAACCTTCCAGAACATTCCAGATTCTGTCATTTTACAAGTAATTTATTGCAAGGTTAATTTTAAATGGCAGGAAGGAGAAGTCGGAGGTGGAGGGTTACTGCATGGCACTCTGATGCAATTCAGTGTGCTTACTCTGTTTATTATAATTGATTGGGAATGGTTAAAGTACCTAACAGCTGCCTACTATATTGTGCTGATATTTATATGGTACTTTTATATTCTGTCTGAAACCATAAGCACAAAGGGTTTCTAAAGATTTAATATAAAACTTGCTTGTAAAATTCCAAGGTTTATAGCACAATTCATTTGATGCAGACCTGTTTGGTTTATGTGGGTGGATGCTACTTAACTCAGCGCGATCCTTTTCCATCTTTCTCTCACACAGAAGACCTCCACATTTTGAAAAGCTTAAAACCTTTTATCTTACTGAGACAAGCTTAACATCTCTTTGTAAGGAATTATTTCTAGAGTAGGTGACAGGTATACATGCAAGATTAATGTGGCATAGATATCCTGAAGTACTTTAAGTCACTTGGATAACCAGTGGCCGCTTTTCCTTAGCATTTGAAACCTTTTGTTTAGGATTAACTCTTTAGTAGCTTACCTTTCCCCCCTTTCAAACAGACAGCCTATGGCTTGATCTAGGCCATGAAACTGGTACAAACTTGCTCAGGACCATCTTTTCACTTTATCCAGTGACCACACTTACCACGAGATGGGCCTCTTCTGATACTTTCTCCAAAGCTGAATTTATAGTTTCGTGTGTTTTACACTTAACCTTGGGTTTGTGGCTCGTGGTTTCCTGCTCTAGTTGGGGTAAACCATAAGCCCTTTTCCTCCTAAACCTGTGACCATTGGAAGGCTTTGTACCACCTTCATTCAGCTGTGCTGGCCTGTCAGTGAAGGAGCATAATAACCTGGGGGAAAATTTACAGCTCTCTCTAGTTATTGGCAAACATGAATGTCTCAAACACTTGCTCTGGAGCCTCTTCCACTACCACTGTGGTTGCTTCTACAATTTCAATGACTTCCTGGGAGTCGCTGTATTTCAGTCCCATAAATAACATTATTCTAATGCTGCCTTCTGCTCTGCATATATTCTGATTAACTCAACTGGGAGCATGCAGAAGCTGAGCTGGTTGGGATAAACTGAAGGGGCTGGGAGAAAGAGAACAAGTGTATTAGTCCAAAATCAGTGGCTTTGCTAAGGGCAAAGAAGGTGTGATGTGAATTTTTTCCAAGTCATTTCTAACTGCAGGTGGTGGTGAGAGTGTCCTGGACATCTCCACCTCCCAGGACACTGGTCTTTCCCCAGCCCATAGTGTCTTGGGACTTGCCTTGCCTTCAGACTTAGTGTTTGACTGTGGAAGAACACCTTGCAACAAGTGGGCCAGCCCTGTCCCATGACAAACTGCATATGGCTGGGAAGCAAGTTTTCTTGGAGCAGTGTTAGCTGTGTATTGCACTGAGCATTAGTCATACCTGATGCTATAACCTCACCCAGTTGCCTTGCTTTGGTGTTGCGCCTGCTGGGGCACTTGAGTCTCTAATTCCCTCCCTGAATGAGATTTCAGTGAATTTACACCTGAAACATTAAAACCCACAAGGTTTTAACATGTATGGTAATAATGCTAAGAGTATTCTGGTTTTGAACAGTGTGGTTCCCACATTTCCAGGCTTTTCTGTGCTAGCAGATGGCCTTGAGATTTAGCATTTTTTAAAAGTTGTCATGTAGGTCTATGACTCTCAGAAAGTCAGGGTGAACAAAAGACAGCATACCATGTTTTATAATGCTGATAAATCCCAAGGCCACAGTTAGCATACTGAGTGTTAACAAAAATGAGAAGAGGCAAATGCCTCTATGAGTGTGGTTATTTGTGCTCATTTTTTTTCATGGGCTGGATTTAGCTTCAATGAATGCATCAGTGTGGCAGGAGCAGCAGAGGCACTCCCTGCCCCTTCCCACCATTCCCACCCCTGGTCCGGATGTTATTACACAATGTTAAGCATATTCTTTCATGGGCATTTGCAAAAGAATAGGAAGATTACCTTATTTTCATGTCTATAGCCTGCATCACAGATAACTTGTGACCTGTTAGAAGTACTTACACTTGAAAATACGGCTGTGGTTAATCTGCGCTCGCAGAAAAACCTGTATTAAATAAGGAATCAGAAGCAGGGTGGGATTAGAGGGAGAAAAAACTAGTTGGTCACATAGAAGGAGCTCTTGGGCCACTGGAAGAGGAGTAAACTCCCCATCACATGCATTCTCCTTATTTTGTTTCGATTTGTATTTGAACAGTTAAACCATGGATTGCATATATGAAAAGAGGAAACTAGGAATTCATGGTTTGGGAAAGGAGTAAAGCTGCTTGCTTTAACACTGTGCTTCGTAGTGGGATATAAGGATTGCCTTCACTTCGCAAAGCAGTTGTGAGTTCAGGTAGCTAATATACATCTGCTGAGCTCAGGTAAAAACACAGTGAAGAGGAGGCACTTCAGTTTTGTTCTGAGGTCATACCCTGACTCTACATGGAGTTAACCTTCTGACAAAAATGAAGTACCTAGTTTCCAGTGTCATTCTACCTGCCAATATCTGCCATGCACAAGTTATTTCAGTGGGGGAAAAAAAAAAAGAGCAAGCTGCTTTTTTATCAGGGAGAAGCCTGAGGTGATGGAATCCTCAGCCTTACAAAAATATAAATGACCAGGCTTTGATTCCTGCAGCCGGTTTAAGGCTGATTATTTTAAGAACCATTGAAACCTGAAGCCGCAGCCCTCTGATTACAGTCCTAGTCTATATTTGACATAGTGCAGTAATGATTTCTAACATCTATTTTAGTTTGGATTTAGAGAGGGAGAGGCAACCTACACTGAAGTATATTACCATGCTCAGACTTGTGAGCATTGTGTAGGAGGTTTAAGTCAGATTATTTTAAGAACTCAACAAGCCTGAAACAGCATTTTTATGATTATAGCTTTTCCCCCCCTATCCTTTCCACCCAGAGCAGTAGTGAATTCTAACATCTCTTTTAGCTGGCTTTAGAGCGGAGCCAGCCTACACTGAATTGGCCTCTTTTGATGCTACAGTATTGACTGAGGGGAGGGACAGATGGAACAAAAATCCTAATTGCCCAAACTTACAATAGGTTCCCAGCAGCAGCCATCACAAAAGAAATGTTAATGCAGTAAAAGGTAAATGGAAGGAAGCTAAACCCAACTTGTGGACAATTCAAAACCTACATCAATTTATTTTAAACTGCTTCCTGCAGTTTGTGAACACCTTCCTTGTCATAGTAGAATTGTATTTGTTTTTACATTAGTCACTGCTCTGCAGAAGTCTTATCATGCTTCTGCAATTTGTAAAGTAACTGGAAAATGCCATCTTGGGATGAGGAACAAATGACTTCCTGTGGTCCGGGCCAACTCTGTTGAAATTATTTGTTGCAAATGGTCAACTTGCCCTGCACAGTTTTCACAGCTGCAGCTGAACACTATCTTTTCTAGGAGTGAGACTTGAGGGTATCTGCAAGCACAACAGATGGCAGCAGTATTTTGATGTTTCAGCCTCAAAATGAGGGGGCAAAATGTCATTACTCATCCATCCATCCATCCATCCGTCCACCCTTCCATCTCACAACAATTCTGTTAATGTGTCATTCATCACATTTATATTTGCTGCGTTTTCTGTTCCATATCCGTTTTCTGATACCCTTACCTATATGTCTGCCTTTTAAAATGTAGCTCCTGTGGATGATGCTACAACTAATTGTGGTGGTTTGGACTAGGCCTTCCTTGGTGACCAGTTTGTAACCAAGGAAGGGTCGAGATTTACCCAGTATTCCCTACGATTTTTACGTAAACCAGATTATAAGAAGAAAGGAGGGAAGGCCTTCGCCGTCTTTCCTTCCGGCGGCTTGGAGGGGCAGGTTCCCTGCTGTTGAGTCTGTTGTGTTGGGGAGCGAGGCCTGGTAAGGCCTTGTCGACCTTGGGAGGTGGAGGTTGCCGGCGATCGTTCCGGAGCGACTCTCGGTTGTCCCAAGGAGAGTGGTGGGATATTTTCTTTGCTAACTCTTAGTTACTAGATCTTGGGTTACTGATTGGGAGATAGATAGATAGATAGATAGATATACACATATATTTTATTTTGGTTTTGTTCCTTTTCCCACCCCTAAAAAGAGCATGCTGTAAACTGAAGAGTGCATTGCAAGAATCCGTGATCCACGCCATGAAAAGCTCCCCCTCATTAAACAGATTTTAATAGTTAGTTTCTTTGACTGACCATCACTACCTTTTCTAATAATGGGTACATCTCAGGATTGGTTTGCCAGTTCTCAGACTTCCGAAGTAGGCATTAATTCAAGATACAAGTTTAACATACTTTTAGCCAGTGTAAAGAAACTGTAATGACAGTTGTTAGACCAAATATTTGCTATTTGAGAAAGTGATCCATTCTCTAAAGAAACATCAGTCATAAGTAATTAATATCTAATTTTCTAACTTTTTGGGGGATGATTTTCAAAGACTGTTTGGAGTCCACTGTTCTCCAGCTGATGGATACCTGCAATTACACTCTCAGGAGAAGCAAATACAACTGTCCTTTAAAATTAAAGTAACGTGGGAACTGCTCCATATTTAGCCTAGAATATTTTAAATTTTTTTTCTACTGTGTTAATAAAAAAATCATTAACAGTAAGTTGACAAGGACCATGCCTGGAAACTAAATCCTGTCATGACTGGCTTAGTACCTTATTGAATTTGGCAGTCAGGTTCCTCCCTGGCGCTCTCATGACCATACGTCACACCAACAAAATCTCTCACGTGGATGAGAGCTGCAGAGGACAAAGTCTTCAGCCAGTGGGCTGAAGGAAGATATTTCTGCGATTGTGTGTTTAATCAGAAGCTTTCTTAGTCTCTATACATACAATTTAAAGTACTCTGCCATAGAGATAGTTTTATAAAGAAAAACAAAGCTCTCAGATGCAACTGCATTTGTCCAGCCATGGGGTCATATTCAGTGACCTGCTCCTCTGCACCCAGAAGGAGGCAGTCAGGGTCTTGGAGACGGCTATTAATCAGAAAATGCTTACATGAACATACTTGTGGGATGATCTGTGATGCTTTTGTTGTGCAAAAAAACCTCCGAAGTTATCGATATGGTTTGATATTATTCCAACATATTTTGGCAAAAAACATGGAAGTTCCAAGTGCACAAGTCAGACGCAGAGTTGGGTTTTGGGGCTTACCTGTACGTGCCTTTTCAATAGTAAAAATGTTAAGTAATAAAACTTCTAGAAGTTCCTGCAGAAAACTGTGCTGCAGCTCCCTGCAAGGCTCCTACCCTCCCTCCCAAGGTGCCAAGGTACAGTTGGTGTTTGCCACTCTTGCTTTTACCTTGCTACTCCAAAAGCCCCCCTCCACTCACATTACAAAACTGATGTTCATTTTGGCTCAGAAACCTTTGATGGGATCATGGTCAGTTGCTGCATCCAACATTTGTGACCATCGCTTTTGTTCTGGAAAACCTTTTAATTTCCCTCTCCATCCGCAGCATGGTCTCAAGTGGGTGGATGGAGGAGGGCAGCTGCCAGGTCCCTCCCTCCTATCCCTCATCCAACTCCAGCTGGGTTCAAGATTTAGCTTTTAATTATAAAGTGCTTTTTCCCACCTCTGCCTGATTATTAACCCCTTCTTTACCTGACATGCGTATCACTTGTGGGAATGCTGTAAAAACACCAGCCTAGGGTCCCTAGGGAGACGTATCTGGTGGTGCTCAGCAGAGGGGTTTTCATTAGCAGAAACATCTCCCCTTCTCCTGTTTCCCTTTCTGCCTCCTTTTCCAGGTGTCAAGGAGTGAAACTTGGGTTCTTGTGAGCCCAATTACTTCCATCCTGTAGCCACCCTCTACTGTGGGGCACTTGGCTTCAATGCCTGGCAGCAGTGTCGCTTGCTGTTCCCGTCCACGGTAACAATTCAAGGTCTGTATGTTTAGTTATAAAAGTCAAAGGTTAAGTGATTTGGGAATAAAATGTCACTTAATGCGACAGAAATGCGACAGAACTGAACCCGCTGATGCTTGCATTACTCCTGGGGTTTTCTTTTCGCTTGCAGGCTCAATGTTAAGTAATTTTATTAACTGAGGAGGGGGAAACAAATTATTTGCTAACATTTTTATCCTATTGTGAAATTTATTGTGTGTTGCTTCATAAGGTTTTGAAAGCAACACAGTTGTGAAGACAAGGAAGGTAAAAATGGAAAATGTTTGGTTTTTTTTCTTTTGGAGGTGTTATTTAAAACATTGCGCGATTAGTCAAAAAGATTAATTGTTGCTTGTGGCTAAACAGATGATAAATTTTAAAATTATATTATTACAGTGTGTCAGCATAAAAGCTCTGTGTCCCAAGTGTGTCGCCTTTTTATGTTTCTGTTGACAAGGTTCACGTTTTATAGCACGCTACCAGAAAGTGTTGACACATATTCAGATCACTGATTAAATGTTTTTAAAACGTGCCACTCAGAAACTAACCCTGATGGTCTTGGAGACAGGCATTTTAGAAGTCTGAGTGCTTTTCCCTTCATCAGTTGGGTTGTAACACAGTGAGCAGTATTAATTAACGATTCTCTTTTTTTTCTTAAATTTTAGTACATTACTTAGGAACAGAGCTATTTATAATATATTTTTAGGCACATATTTTTAAGGTTGTCTTCAATATCATGTCACAAGTGTACGTTAAATAGTTACTTAGATGCTGAAATGGGCAAAAAATTGTTTTCTCATGTAGGAGTTTGTGGAGGTGTTTTTTGCTTTTGCTTATTGTTAACATTTTGATTTGTCTGTCTTGAGACCATTGGATGATGTTAAAAAGTACAAGGCGGTGTGTTTGTAATTTCAAGCTGAGGTGCTCTCCTTACTTTAGAGAGCATTCATTACATGAGCATTTCACTCATTACATGTTCCAAGTCCTGCAGTGTGATTTTCCAACTCAGACATTTTCTCCTGCATGGAATTGCCTGGAGATGGATAAGCGTCCTCCAGACCCACCATTAAGGTTTACTCAACCACTTTTTATTGTCTGGTGTCACAGGTTTCTGGGCAGTTCCCATTACCTCTGCTTTCACAGAAGGGCTGCTTCTTCCCTCAGAAAACTCATAGGATAAAAAGCAAAACTGGTCCTGAAAGCACAGGTGGTTCCTCCCCAGACCTGCTCACTTTTGCAAATTCAGGCATCTTTGTAGTTTCTGCTCTCATCTATTTTCTTTTCTCGGAAACCAAACGGCCCATTTGCAGGGATAACCATAGGTGTAGTATTACTCAGTTGTAAAAATCCCTCCTGTGAGTTGTCACATGTTTCAGCCTCCTGAGCCTGAGCTTAGCATGAGTATCCCAGCTCTTGCTCTGGGCAGCAGCTGCTGGTTAGCTCCTTCACAGACTGAAAATAATTAACTCTCATTAGAAAAATATTACTTTTCATTGGAGATATGCTGTGAAGCTTAACTTGATATTTTCCACTGGGTTTGAGATTTTTTTAGAGAGAAGATGTTACTGAAATATGAAACATGCCATCTATTAGTGTCCTTTCTCAGCATTTGTGACTCCAGCCTGAGTGAAGCTGTAGTATTTCTGGAGTGAAAAGTTTAGTCAAGTAAGAGTATCAGGTTTACAAATTGCTATTTCATGGAATAGGAATGTTTAAAATACTGTAAATGTATCTATAATTATCTCATCTCTTGGTTCACTGATAGATTTTATTGTCTATCAAACTCTACTCATATTATGAGTGCTGTCTCTATTCTGTTTTGTTGTCTTGCAATACAACTATTCAGAGAATTTTTTATTTTTTTTTTCTGGAAAACGCTACTAAAATTTTGAGCTAATGGGAAAGCTGACCGAGTGGAGAAAGAATTTTTAATTGCACTATTTAAAACCTTTTGCATACTTAGTTTCATCTATCATTAAAAAAAAATGTGGGGCTTCAGCTTCAGTTTCTAGTGAAAACTCCCTGTAAACATTTTTAATAAAAAATATTTGAAAGAAGTCTTCTTCCCATCTTTATGAATTGAAATAACGTGTTGAGGGCGAAATAAGTCCTGTTTTATGTCTGTAAGTCCTGGAAAGCATCACATATATGCTCAAATAGAGCAGATGAAAGAGACCTATCAATCTCCCTTCTGCTCTCGTGGTGATGTTGACCCGTCTCTTGTTTTCCTTTCCTGTTAGGCTACTGAGGAGCATTTTTCTAGTGTCTGGACTGTGAAACAAACCTGTCCATGGGGCTGTCGTGCAGCCACGTGAATAGCAAGTCCCTCCAGTTGCCACCTCACCTGGGAGCCGCCTTTCTTGTTTTGCTCCTGCCATCTGGGGCTGCCACACTTATGCTTGTCCTCTCTGCCAGCAGGAAAGTTGGTAGAGCTTGTACAACCCAGGGTGGTAGGAGTGTGCTAAAGAGAGATAAATCATGATTTTACTCAAGAAGGTAGTTCAGCCCATCCTTGAGACAGTAGTGATGAACCATCCCATGGGGAGATGCCTCTTTCTCCACAGACTTCCGCAAGGAAACAGGTAACTTGTGTGGGCTTGAGACCTTATATGTAGTTGACTAAAGAATTTTAGGAGGCACACTAGCAAAATCCCTGGTCTGTTAAATCAGTGACTTTTTAATGTCATTGAATTCAGTAGTGCCAATATAATTTACACAGAGTGCTCCAGAAAATTCCTCTCTGGCAGTCAGGTGAATGGCCGAGCACAGGGCACCTGAAACTGAACCTCCCATTTGGTGAAATGACATGGCTGACACAGAAATGCAGGATCAGTGACCTCAGCTTGGGGTTCCCCAAGATAAACAAGAAAGCATTACCTCAATATTGGCTTAATTTATATTTTTGAAAAATAAAATACCTTCCAAGCAGTAACAAATGGAGCCTTCACAGCACAAACAGACATGAAAATGCATCCATTGCTCTGCTCATGCTACAAAAAAGCCTGCACCCAAACTCCCAGTTGGGTATTATTTCCTGGATTTACTACAAAAAGAACAATGCATGTTTATTAAAAACAGAGTGGCTTTTAGCAGCAGCAGTAGCACCGCACACAATACACCAAAGCACAACAGGGGCCTTCTCCCGGCAATTGATGTGGAGAAGACCTTTGGCAGAGCAATATGGAAATTCACATTCAGTGGCTTGATTAATTTGGAGTTTGGAAGCCACCTTCCCGAGATGGATGACAGTAGCTTATTAAATAAATAAATAAGGAGCAAGCTGAAGTCGTGCTGGCGTTATAGCATCAGATTTATGTCATCTGCGCAGGCAGAAAAGGCCTTTGTGGCTGCTATTGTTCGGGCTGTCAGCAGAGGCCTTGGCAGCAGCCTTTTGTCGGGACTTGTGTCGGGGGTAATAACAGGGAGATGATGGCGGTTGGTCTGTTTGATGTAACCCAGTTTTATGGATGCCGGGCTTGGCATCCGCACACGCAGGCGGAAGAAAATAAGCGTGCCGGGGCGCTGGGCCTGCCTGCCCTCAGCTCCCGTCTGCAGCGGCTGGCTGAGGTAGGCACCGCCTGGGGTTCCCGGGGTTCAGCTCATGGCCTCAGGCTGTCACCCAGGGAGTTGAACCGGGAGGAAAGGTGTCCCTTGAGATGGCTTGTGTCTGCTCCCCACCACCACAGTTACCTCCTCCCCAGGCTCCAGAGCTGGGGAGCCTGCACGGGTGCTGTGGGAGTATCAGAAACAAGTGATGGCTTTTGGAGTACGTGTGCCTAAATTTATGTGGAAGTAATTAAGAGTTGTTTGGTACAAATCAGAATAACACGATATATAATAGTAATCTGGCACACTCAGGCTAGAAGTGGATAGGAACATTAGAAAAAAATGCTGCACCACAGGTTACTATATGAAATTTTTAGAAGGGTGAAGGAACCCTGATTTAACATCTTTTCAGGAGATGCAATCTGCAATCCATTGGTTTTTGCTAAGATCTTTGTAATTCTTTTCAACCTGATATTTTAATGTCTTGTCCTAAAAAGCAGAAGATTTTAAAAAACAAAATGTTCTTTGGAGTGCTGTGTGATTCATTTTCTCTACAGAAACATAAAAGAGGTTTATGTTGCTCACGTGGGAGTCACTTAGCTCTTCCACACTAAACATGAAAAGTAGATAGATCACTGCAAGTCATCAAAAAATGTGAGCACACTTGAGCTGAAGGTAGAAGATAAAAAAGAAGACACTCAGTTTAGAACCAACTCTAAGAGCAACCCACTTTATTATGCCACAAAGCTAATATCATTGGGTAAAAAATTAAAGAATATTCGGTACCCACTGAGAGTACCTGTCCAGTCTGAGCTCTGTGGCTGTGGATGAGTTTGTGTGAGGACTGAACAGTTGCCATTCACATTGGAGGTCTCAGTTTTCAATTTGCAGGCAGAACGTGAAAGTCATTTAAACTCCACTAATGCAGAACTGAATAACAGTGAATTTATTAGGAAGACTTCTTGAACTTCCTACTTTGGCATTGCTTCACAGGAAAGTAATTAAAAGTGAACTGAGTTTGAAATCTGTGAGCCCAATGAGAAAGACTCTTCATCTAGAAGCTTTTTTTGGGGGGGGGGTGGGCAAGGACATTAAGAACAAAGTCATCAAGTTTCCTACTTTTTTGAGGAGTAGATTTTACACACGTATAAATTTTATGGTACACAAGTAAGAGGTTCACAGTATTCAAACAAACAAACAAACAATAACCCTGGACAAACTCAAATCTTAGTGCATCTCGTGTCATTGCTAACTACATGCTAAAGAGATTTGTCAGGGTGGAATTGCAACACAGGAGTTTACTATAAAATCCACTGCACAGAATTTAATCTCCTTTATGTAATAAAAAAATCTGTAAAAATACTGACCATTATTCTGGATTATGCACAAATTTTAGTCTTTTTGGAAACAGGGGTGTTAATTCTTTGTGTATGCATGTAATGGAGAAAAGTGTTTTCTTGAACCAACTTATTCACTCTTAAATTCGAGGGGGAGCTGAATGTAAAGAAGTACATTTTACTGGCTAATACTGTCTCATTAGCTATATGTATACTCCAGCTGGGCCACTTTGAATGAGGATTTCAGTGTTTGATATGGTCAGTGATGTTACTGAGATTGCATGGCACTGATTTGGTAAGAACTGAGATCTGTAATAATGTAATTTCATTTAAGAAACTGCACTTTCTGTTCACCTTTATGTGGCTGGTGGAGCTCAGTGTAAGCAATGCCAACTTGCTTTGAAAAACTATGTAGATTGGTAGAACAGAACTGCTGTGGTAAGCTAAGAAGGTCCATACTACATGAAACATTTAAAATTTAAGGGCTAAACATTATGGGTAACCATACAAGTCAATTTAGCCTGAATCTTGTAAATTCGAGTTATACATCTGTAACTTTGGAATGTATTTCATTAGTATTACATATATCCTTACATGGCTTTTGATTAACTCCTGCACACACACCATTGGCTTCTTAAAGTGGTTGATTGTGGCCTTGGTGCAGTGAACATTGCATTGGCAACTTTAATGGGGACAAGTTTTCATCCACAGTAACCTTCTAGAAACAGAAAATCCTGTTTCTAAGAGGTTTTCTTCACTTCTGCGTGACTTCAGTTGGTGAATTGAGAGCTTCAGATATTTCAAAAGAAGCAGACCTCATTTTGCAGGATTTATCTACCCTAAATTACCCGTGTAAAAAACCCAGAAAAACAACAAGAACCCCAAAATTGTTATTGAAACATCCTTCTGCTATACATTGTGTGACTTCTCCTTATCTCTGGAGATACTCTTTTGTGTGCTCAGTTGTGAGTGCAAATTAACATTAGACAATGTCTTTAGGTGGTATTCAAAGTATTTGAAAGATATTATGGCATTTATCAAAAGTAGGACACCCTGTTATGGTTTGGACTGACAGAAAATAATACACCAAAACCTGGAATGCTTTTTGAAGTGAAACAAAGCACATATTTTCATCTTGCAAAAGTATCAAGAGCACTTTCTAACCCATTCAAATATTACTCATCTACCGCTGCTGTAAAGATGAATATAGGCCAGACAATCCCTCTTATTACCAGTGTAACCGTCAAACACCTGCACACATAAGAGATTTAGCTTGAGTTTGGCAGGCTTTAGACATACCATTTTCTGAAAGTCTGTGATTATCATTGATTTAGCCATGCAGTCTCATAGATAGAAAATATATTTAAACAAGGTGCTTCTCTTTAAATGCATACCAGAAGTTAGCTGATAATATTTCGCTTTTTCCTGTTTAGTCATGGAAAGCAGTGGGGTTTTTACCAGAGCAGTGGTTTATCAAGAATGGTGGGTATGTGGGTTTCTAAAATGTTCTCCTTTGATAAAATGTTCAGTTTTGTTTTCTGCTCTTAAATTAACTGTATGGCTCTGGCGTCCTTCCATCAGTCTTTTCAAATCTCCTTTTTTTCTCTCTATTTTGACTGTATTTCCTTTTATAACATTTAATTTGGTAGGATTTACTCCTATCTTGTTTGCTTGTTCATAGTAAATAATTCCAGTTACATTTCTTAGGGAAGGGCAAATATTTTTGGGTGAGGATCTGATCCCCCAGGTACTGAGATCACCATTTCAGTTAAAGCCTGCATTCTTAAGCAGCCCTTAGGGTGCAGTCAGATATATATTCCAGGAAACTGAGTTTGTTCCACTAGTTGGATGCAAAAACAGAGCAAAGCTGTTACCTTGACATTTCCTTTGTAGTTTCCTGCACCCCTCTCATCTGGCCAATCTGACTGAGTTTTATTAGGAAGAAAAATTTAGCAGCTACTAATTGGTATTAAAATGTTTTTGCTAAAACTGTATTCCAGGTCCTTGATGTTAAGGGACTAGAAGAAAAATTAAATTCCAAAACTCCTCTTTGACCCATACATTAAGATACCTGAAGACCCAAGCAACCCATAATTCATGGGGAACTAGTCTGAGAAGCAATGACCACTGCAGGTGTGTACACCAACTATTAAAATGTAACTCTGAATCAGAAAACTGTGGTTAAAACAATACACTTGGAGGTCTTTCTACCACTGTTTTGTAATGTAGTGTTTTTTGCTTATTTCTGAGCTAAGTTTCTGGATCCTAACCAGATCTTCCAAAAGAGAATGAAAAGGAGAGAAACCTTTTCGGAGTTTGCCCTGACCTATAAAAGCATTGCTCTGCAGGAGTTACAAATGGCTTTCTGGCTAAGTTCAGCTGAAAGGGCCTCTACTTTTGTCTCCAGCTCTGACAATAGCTGTGGAGAAGAATGTCTTCTTTAAAAGTTCTGGGGATCAAGCTGAACCTTCAGCTGACAGAGTTTTGTCTTTCCTCTTCCCTGCAACACCCCCCCCCAAATGTTAAAGGGCCTAATCCTGCTGCCATTGAAATTGATGTAACTTTGTCTCTTTTCAGTACTTTTTTTTGGTAGGCTCCTCTTTGGGGCTGCTGGAAGTATTTTTTAGGTTACTTTTTAGTATACTTTTAGGTTAAAACCAGGTTTCATATTTTACAATATAATATAAGAACAGGTAAGGAAAGGAGACAAGATTTAACTTCTGAAAAAAAAAACCTGTTTGGGTTTGATAATAAACAGTAGGAAGCTGGTGTTTTCTACATGGTTGCAGATGGTGTGAGCTCTCCTGGTTGCAAGCTTCTATATCAGGGCTATGGGCAGCTGTCCCCCAATACTCAGGATCCAACACCAGTAGGCTCTCTGGAGTCAGGTAAGTAAAGCAGTTATTCCAAGATATAGCTGAGTTGTCAGCAGGTGTCCCTGTTTATTTCTTTAAAAAAGAGTTCTTTGGTGCCTACAGTCTTTCTGATATGCCAGTGCTGCCTTACCTGCCCTGACAGTGAGAGCTAGGCTCAGTCCCACCATCCCCCTGACCAGGTTCAGACTCCAAAAATGCTAAAGTCATCCAGCTACTTGCTGTTTTGGTGGAGGATCCCTTATTTCTCCTTTGGAAGCTGAGCAAGAAAGAAATACCAATTGCTTTTTATATAGCAAAAATGTACCTATCCCTCAGTCTTCCCCAAAACAGCTGGTATCCTGGAAAGCAGGATCTCTGGACAGCAGGGATAATAGGGGGGACTCAGGCTCCCCTTTCCTAGGACAGACTCTTATACACAGTGACCTGCCCTCCTTTTGTACAGCGATGTTTTAGGACAAAGAAGTACTTGTGAGGGAGCTTATGCTGGACTGGAGATGTTCTGCAGCAGGGTGAGGGCCTGTCAGAGCACACTTTGTTTCTCAGTCCCTGGTCCTCACAAAGAGCTGCTGAGGACTGAGGACACGGCAATACAATAGGAAGGGTTAAAAGCCTCCTTAATTGCAATTATCTTAAATTGCTAAGACAGAAGCCTTGTGATGTAGCTGCAGCTTTTAAAGTGCAAGTTGTTGGGGTAACTTCTGCAGTCAGTAAAGGGAGAGAGGTGCATTGGGAGGGCAGGTCCTGCAACCCAAAGATACCAGGCTTATTCTTTGGAAATATCTCATTCTCTTGGTTCATAGTAGTGATCATCTACACAAGGGATACTTTAGATACCGATGTGAGATGAGATTACATCTACTCCTGAACTGGGAAATTATTTAAATTGAAAAAGTTGTGATGCCACTGAAGAAGTTTCAGTCCCAAGGCAGCTGGGGAAGCAGAAAAATCATTCTGCACCCAAAATAAGCCTCACAGTTAGCTGATGAAAAAAAAGAAAAATGATCCTAAAAGATGTGGATTTCCAAAGGACTATTTCTCTGAATATGTATTTGTGAACTTGTAGAACTATTACAAAAATATGTTATGCTTTGCAAAGGAATGTAAAACCGGCATTAAATTGACAAAATAAGATTTCGAGACAATCATTACAATGCCTTCTTCCTTTTCATTATTTGGATTTTTCATATGGAAAGCACGTATCTTCAGTTTAACATCTTCTGGGGTTTTACTTAAAGGGGAAAAAGTACACGTAGAGACTTCCAAGATACTTACACTGTAGCAACAACCATTTTGAGCAGAGGCTGTATTTGCTGGATACAATGCAATGTCACATAGAAATGCTTAAATTACTTCTGAGTGAGCTGGCTCAGGAAGTCAGAGCAACGTAATTACATTAAGTGCTCTACTCAACCTAATGTTTTTTTCTGCTTGTACCAGAACAGCTTTGATATATCTGATGGTATTACATTAGGTGTGTCAACTTTCTAATGCACGGTGCTAAAGAACGGGAAGACCAATATAGATGTCATGAAAAGAAGAAACTCAGTGCTTCTGACACTGCATGATAAACTCACTTTCCTACAGCAGGGAAACATCATGTGTGTGTTTGTGGGTGCTGTATAAAATCTATATGATCTATTTCATATATTGTCAGGCATAATGTAGGGCCTTAGAGTAGGATTAAATCGGAAAGAAAAGGGAAAAAATGTGGGATCATTTGGCCTCCCAAGGCCCTTAAGGGAATAGAAAACAAGTGTAACAATGTGATGATTGTAGCTCCAGGTTGTCTCCTTGGTGTGACACTGTTGTAGGGCTCCCTGGTGTACCTACAAACTGTGGGATTTGCCTTTGCACCCCCCGAAGGCAGCCTTGGATGCGCCTAGCACCACTCCAAAATCACAGCTCACTGAAATGAAATGGAGACTAGTGCATTTCTTTAAGGGTAGAGAAGCCCGGAGGATAATGCACTCATTTAACTGCCTTGCCTGGCTTGATGTATGAAGTAGATTCACAAGTAGTTCCCATAACATTTTGCTGGTGGTTTAATCATTACCAAGAGAAAAGCCCAAAGAATGCAGAGAACAGGACACTGTGCTTGTGGGTTTTTTCAGGAGTAGTGTTTTCTTCTGTTTCTAAGAAATGCATGTCTTTGATGAGATATGGCTGCAGGCTACCATTTTACATTTTATGGCTGCAGGCTACCATTTTACATTTTATGTCGGCTACCTTTTGTCAGCAGCTCATTATTGATGCTGTATTCTGTTTTAATTCACACTCCTCTGCTAATCAATTACAGCATTTATCCATTAATCAGGTATTCTGACAGGGTCAATAACCGCTTTGCAGTTTTGTGGGATGTTGCACATTATCAAGCAGGTAGCAACAGTCGGTGGATTAGTTTAGCATGGTGTTGTTTTCTCAGGCTGGTGGACCTTCAGGGGAGTAAACACTTAGTGAGGCTTCTGGCAATTATTTGGGGTTTTTTGATTCCTTGTCGAAAACCTCATCTGTTTGCAAAATACATCTTCACTGGTGGGTGTGCGAGAGCATGTGTATGAATGTGTGCACTCACGCATGTGAGCCTGCATGCACCCATGTGTGCCTGCCTTCCCCCATCTGTGTGTGTGCAAATAGACGTAGGTACCCTGTAGCCTAAATAGCCACCTTATAAAACGTGCCAGTTCAGCTGTGTGGCTTGCAACAGCTAAACTGATGGTAAATCATCACCAACATTAAAGGTGGGTTTTTTTCATTTTAGCAAGTGGTATAGATAACAGAGGGGGCAACACTTAATTGGACAGTTACAGTTTTGGTAGTTAAGTTACCATCTATAATGATGGTAACAGGTTTCAATTATCTTTTTTATGACAGATGTACCAACATTTAATTGTTTCTCGTCAAGTGTGGAAAGAAAAGACACTTCTGTAGATTTTTCAATTCTTCTACATGTCACTTAGCTGTCTGCACCATTGTTTGAGCTCCTTTCTCTCATCCTTTTTGCAGCAATGAGTTGTGTCATTCCCTCATGATCAGCACTTTTGTTGTCTTTGTTTTTTGCTGTACCTCAGAAGTCCATCTTTTCTTTCATCTCCTTCCCATTCATGCATGAGGGAACAGTTGTGCTCTGTTGTGGGGATGTTCCGCTGGATTTCAAACAGTAGGGTTTCTTTTTATTCCCTTCTAAGTAGTACAATGGGGCTGAATGTCTGTTGCAGAATGCACACACTAATATGCCAGGTTATTTGGTTTCTAAGAAGTCAATAAAAATGCTACATTTAGGTTCAGTACTTGGCTTGCTTTTTTTTTGCTGTTTGCCTTTCGGTCTTCAGTTATAAATCTGTTTGTTTGTTTCTGGTTATAAAATATAATCCTCGATATTAAATCCAGGCATGGAATCAACAAACACTTAGGAAAAAATGTTACTGGAGATGGAGTATTTTCACACTAGCAGATTTGGCAGACTCTATCTTCCCTGATAAGGAAGGGAAAATTGCCGCCAAATCTAATTAATGGGTTCTATAATGGGGAAGGAGAGAGAGGGAGTACAGGGCAGGGGTTAGATGCAATCATGAGTTCACCTTGGCAAAACTTTCTTGTTTCTTGGAGACTTAGCTAGTCTTTGCATTTAAGAAAAGGAAGCTTTAGTATATTTCATTTTTAAGGACTTTTTTTGCTTATGCATATACTTAGTTTATAAACACTTGTTCAAACTCCATTACAATGGCAAAAGGCTAAAGACATAAAAAGCTAGAGATATCTTCAGACACTTTGTTCTCATACTCAGGAACAATCTTCAAAATCCTTCTTAATGAGGTCATAAAAGAAAAAAAATCGAACAAGTGGTACTTGTGTACCTCTCTAGGATGTGTCATCGGGGTCACTTGCCACTAGGTTATCCTATTTAAAAAGGGATTGGGATAGTTCAATCAAGCATTGCATTAAGAGAGAGACTTTGATTAATTCCTTCTCTTCTCTATTGTGCTATAGATAATTTCAGTAAATTTGTGATACTTTCTTCTTAGCCAGTGTTGAGGCTTAGCGTTCTCGATGCGTCATGCTGAGTATTAGCATTTATTGGGCCTATTTGGCTGAAGTAAAGAGGAGTGTAGGCTGCAGACAGCCCTCTAATCTTTGACAAGTGAGGCCATTCTTTCAACATTACCGTTATCTCAGGTCATAGAGAGAAAGTGTTCTCTTACAGGTTTGCTGCAGGAACAAATATGGCATGTAAAGGAAGGGGAAGAAGAAAAAGTAAGTAGGCTGATGATTTATTGCAGATTTTGGAAAAAATAGAGGTGACTTTTACAGAGAAAATTGCTGTCTCGAATAACTTGTTCATTTTGTGACACAATGGGAGAGAATTAAAGGAAGACAAAGCTGAGCTGTGTTACTAACTTGTGCTGTGGCTGGAGACTTGAAATGCAGCAGAACTGCAACTCAGAACCCAGCTGTGATTGCATTATTTCTATATTTTGTGAAACCTAACTTGTTTTTTTAAAACTGATTGGTTTTGGTGGGAAATTTCCTTTTTCACTTAATTGTCATTTAAAGAAAAAAAAAAGGAAAAACCTAAAAGGACCTGTTTTGACAACGAAGGAATCACATTACATCCTATTGCTCAACTTAACATGCACTTTTTTTCCATTTAAATATAAGTCTTTAGAATTTGCATGATATGTCTTTTATTCATTGTAAAAAAAAATTCTGTCTTTATGTTGTTTGGTGTAATCTCCCTTCCCTTCCCTAGCTCATTTTTGAAAATGTGTGTGATAGTTGCTTTGGAAACTCAAGGCCCTGTTGGGTATACACATATTTAGGCGCTCTTTAAAAAGTGGATTTTTGACCTGATAGACCGTAACGGCTCCCAGGGAGCCACTATGGTCATTGTGTAAATCCTTCTTAGTTTTCGGTTTACTCACTTGATATACCGTAACGGCTCTTAGGGCCGTTATGGTCTTTTGTGATAATCCAGCTGCTGCACATGCGTGTGAAGCTTTTGTGCCTAAAAATCCTGGGGAAGTTTTGTTAGAAGCGTAGCGGGCACATCCAGAATTGCTTCCTTTCTGGTGCGGGGGGATGAAATGGCTGGAGGAAAAAGTGGTGGCTCTTCTTCCTTTCCCTCTGGCAGCAGCCAAAAATACTGGGGCACCTGAAAGACTGAACAGCCTGCCAAAAAACATATATACAAAAGATCCACAAAACCTACTGTTGGATGCTCAAAATATCATCTGGAAAGACTGATTTGATTCAAAACGTTTACAAGTGTGAAACGGCTGATTTTTATTTATGCAGTTGTTTAATGTATGTCTAAGATGCGTCAGACTTCTGCCCAGTGGGATTTTTGACAACTGAGTTATTGACCCTTGAAAACAGGGAGTTGTAAGTGAAAGTCTGATATAGTCGTAACTATAGCAACACTGTCAGTGTTCCTGTAATTATTAACTTTTTTTTAATAAAAAAATTAAGAAGCTGTTTCTTTTCTTAAAGAAAGCTTTATTAGAAGCTGATGATGCCACCATGGAGACGTGATATGTTGAAATAATGTGTGTCAGCTAATTACTAAAATAATTAAAGTACCAGAAAGTATGGAAAAGAACCAAACATCACTTGCATGTACGAGTAAGGCCTATTGGTTCGAACAGTTTGTATGAGGCAGTGATGGCAGACAGGTTTAGCCATCATTTTGTTCTGTGTAAAGCTGATAGAAGGCTATGTTTTCATTACCTTGCAACTTTTCATGGGGTGCTGCCCTAAGAGAATCCATGTTTGTACTGAGGCTTCAGGCAGAGATTCAGACATTTATTTGGAGCTAATTCTCTGTTGTTTGGGACCAGGTGATTTAACTACAATGTGCGTGCCTGCTCTCAGCATGGAAGAGCGGCTGCGACTCCCACGGATGCAGTTTTACATGGGCTTCATGGCAGAGAATGCTGCAGAATGTGATCCAGTGGGCTGTCCGAGCCACACTAGCCTGTGCTACACCCTCCCTCTACTAAGAGTTGCCAGAGGTTGCAGGTTCTTATCCTGGCATGTCTCTAAGCACGTGTAAGACATATCTTCATTGTACCACTTCCCATGCTTTTCTTCCAGCTCTTGCTCCATGGTGGCTGTCAGCTGATGTGGTGCAGGTGGGGCACCTTCAGAAAATGATGCTGTTTTTCTGGAGTAACCCTTCACCCGCATGGGGACGCAGACAAAGCCTTCTCATTTGAGTATGGTTTTCCAGGACCATGTGTGTTCATGTTTTAAGGGGGAATCAAGAGGGGAGGAAAACACTTCAACAGAATATCCAGAGCAGCAGATCACTTGCAGAACCCTTTTATGGTTTTCTAAGATTGGCAAGTCACTAAAGCTTTTATTATTGGCCTAGAGTTTGTTTGCATTTTATAGCTCATCTTCTCAGAAGCATAGGAAATACCTATTCTGTATAAAACTTGTGCATCTTAATATTTAATGTGAGCACAGCAAGTATTTAATACTGCCACAAATGGCAGCAAGTCCTCCATTTTCGTATTCCTTAGAATCCAAACTATTGATTGTACTATATTTAATTGAGTTCTTTAATTCCTTCTGTTAAACAATCAGTTGCTAAGCTTTCCTTAGCCAGGTTTTAGATAATGGCTTTTGTTTTTGCTTAGCCATCTGTTCCTGTATTAATTGTCCTTTTCCCCTAGCATTCACCCATAATTTTGGCAAACTGGTTCCCAAGGTTGGTCTGAATTCCTTTTGCCTCACTGTCTGTTGTTGGACACTGTTACCTTTAGCATTTCACACATTTAATGGATGCAGTTCTGGCTACTGAAAGAAAGTTCAGTCACTCGAACTGTGTCGCAGGGAGCTGAAGTTTCTTTGTTTTTATGCAACATCAAGTGCTGGCAAAACAATGTAGAGGCCTAAATTAAAATGATCACTTGTGTGCAGCAAATCTGTGTGTAGGTCAAGTAAAAACATCTTTCTGCTTTCACTGTGAAGTGAGGTGACAGGTCACAGTTAGAGGGTTTCAGAACTACTTCTGGGGTTAGCATCGAAGTACCCATTTCATTTCCGTTCTGCGTGTTGAACCATTTGTTCTGTGTGTTTTACACATCTTCTTCCCCAGTCTGTCACTGGAAGGCTCCTGAACCAGGCTCTGATTCAGAATGGTGCCTAACGAATGATATTATTAGAGTACTCAGACTCTTCACATTGAACTCAGCTACTTGGCTGAATCAAAACCCCAATGTCTCATTTTTGCTTCCTCCTCCTCCCTTGTACTCCCATCCTTGACTGTCTTTTTATTGCTTCATCCTCAAAGATTTGTGCCAGGCTACCCTTGTTTTCCTTAAGTGACACAGCTGGCCACCCTGAGTTAATACATTTTCTCTGTCTGTGGTGTTGCATCAAGAGATTCCTCAGTCCCTGCTTCATTGATGCTTCCTTCACCAAAATCTCCACTGACCTCATCCTCTTCTTTTTTCTTCCCCCTTTTTTTTTTTTTTGATTACATCTTCACCCTACCCCTTTAATCTTGCCTTTGACCTTGTTTTCTTCTGATTTCCAAGTGAATACCTACCATGTCTCCCTTTTTACATCCCTGGTTGACAATGTGGTTTCTGTTCCACAGTCTCATCTCCTGTCCTTGTGCAGCTCTCCCACAGTCCTCCTATGTCTTCTCCTGTGGTGGCTCGGTGTGAGTTATATCCCAACACTGTCTGCCTTGCCACTGGCATGAGACCAAAACCCATTCCTCCCTTTCATGCCTGTGGGCCGTCTCACCAAGACCCTATGCATTTGTCATCCCTCTCCTGGTCAACTGGGCCATCCTGCCTTGCTGTGTGCTGGCTGTTCAGGATCACCTCTCTTGCTTTGGCTCACCTGTTCCATGTTACCAGCTTCAGTTTTTATGTATATAGTGCCCAGGTTCTGCGTTTTCCTCACTCTGTCAGACCAGGCTTCTTGCAGCCTACAATTACCCTTTCATTCTCTTCTTCCTAGAGATGCTTTTTAGTCTTCTTCCTTACTGGCCCTCAGACTTGAGTAGTCTTACCAAAGTCCTCCATCTTCCCTGCATTCAAAACAACCATAGTATTCCTTATGCTAGGTTAAGCATCAGTTGGTTGATTGCTGTTTCCAAGCAATGGAAAAGGTGTATAGAGTAATAAAAGTATATTTTTAATCAAGAGGTGCACATCGTCTAGTTAAATAACAGGGTAACAAACATACTGCAGCCACTTGAAGCCTTAATTATCTCTTCAGCCTCTTTTGTCTTCACTTCTCCATTATTCGATTGATCCTGGTCTAGAATCTGTCTGCTGCTTGCTTTTTTGCAGAGGTTAGAAGATAGAATATTTGAAGATTAGTATAACTATAACCACATAGACTTAAGTACTGGTTATTTATTTTTTAAACTAATAATCTCCTGAGGCATGAATAAATGTACTTACTAATATTTATAGTAACCATTTTGTGGATTGAAATCTAGCAATACCTTCAAAATGCTCGAATTAGCAAGCTTGTTTGTTATCATGGTGGGAAAACAATTGACATTATATCTGCATAGGGCAAGAACAGAGGCAGTCTATCTTTAAAAGACCCCAAAACATAACTGTATTTTATTAAAGAAAAAGCAAGGTTTCAGACCAGATTGCACCATTTTTTTTTAATTTGAGCATGCTGAATGCTGGGATATATATTGTAGAACATCAGGAATGTCCAGCAATGGAACAGCATTTCCTCTGATGAAGTGGACATTTTAACATATAGTGGAAGAAATTATTTAAACTCAGCACTAGCACTGGTAGTGGTGGTAATTACCTTTCAGCTCTTTCAAAGCTATACAAAACAGCTAAATACATATCCATTCAGATTCAGGTATCTAAGATGGGCTGACTTCACTGTTTCCACAGGGATCTCAAGTCTGTTTTGCAAACAGCTCAGCTGTGGTTTTCACAGCCCAGCCTGGGTACAGGAACCGTGCAGCTTTGGGAGAGGGATGAAGAACATCATTTAGATTGGAAAAGACCCTTAAGATCATGGCAAGGGTATGCCCACCCTTCTCCTGGTGCTCCTCAAAAGGGAAGCAAGAATTTTTATTTATTCTCACCACTCCACCCCTCTTTTGTGGTGCAGCTAAGTGGCTTAGGGTACTGCTGTAAATGGCTGTTTTAGCCTTTAGTCTTTCTCCCTGCCTATTAATGTGTACTGGTAGAGTATTGGTGAAACAACCCCTCAATTCCCTCCTTGCCCTCCGAAATAGTCTGAGCTGGGTCAAGGAAAATACGATATGAGATTGTTCGCTTACCTTTTTATGTCTAAAAATGTTGATCTCCAAGAGCTCAAGTGTCACTTGTGGGAAATAGTATGTTGCTTTATTTGTTCTGGCAGGAATTTGGCAAAGACAGAAAGCAGTAACGGTGAGGGGAGAGCTGCTTTGGATCACTGAGAGATAGCTTCAGTCTACAGCAGCTGTAAACCGGCAGGGTCACACCTGAACTGGCGAGATACACAGGATGCCCACAGCGTGCGGATGCAAAGTGTGTGCAAAGACCACAATCCTTGCAAAAGCAAAGCAGTGTCATTGATAACTAATGGTGGAACGGCCTTTGGTCTAGTATCCATGAGGGCCTGGGCAGACTTCATATTCCACTGGAAAATTCCCACTCTAATGTCATTGCTGGAGGTGGAGGAACAAGCAGTTTATTTCAGCAAAATATGAGGAATATTTGAGACTAAAAGTTGTGGACAAACCAGCTTTATTATTTCTTGGATTTATGGAATTCAATTCTTTTTTCTGCTTTCCATCATTCAATGCTGCTATTGTACTACACCACATTGGATCTTTTCATACACATAAATGTGTATATATATGCACATTTATATATGCACATTTATATGTGCATAAATAAATAAATGAATAGATTGTATATGTAGATATATATACAGGCACATAAAAATATAAACATAAGCATGCACACATATAAATGATGTTCACCCTTGATTATTGTGGTTAAAAGCCAAAAGAAAATCTTAACTTTAAGAGTGGGCATATTGTAATGTCTGTTCAGAGTCTCACATTTTTTCCTTGCTTGTACCCAGGACTAGTGAGGTTATTGTTTTGCATTTTCTCTTTTAACACAAATGACACAAAAAAGGAGGAAAGACTTTCCCTGCTGGATACATGCTGGAGAAGAGAGTAGATATGCCACAATTTTTTTTTTCCAGTGCATCTGAAGACAGTCTCTGGCAACGAATCTTGCCATTACTGAGACACTAGGTCAACTAAACTGTTATTTGGGAAGATTAAAATTGAAACATCCATTACATTCTTCCTATCAGCAAGGAAACAGATGATGACAAACAAGGGGCCATGTGAGACTAAAACCGATGGTTCCAACCATCCAAGTTCCTTATATATAATATTGACTTTGGTAGGTACTGTGTTTCTTAATATTAGTACAGAACTGACATGCGCTGCAGAATTAAAATGTATCTCAAGGATGTTATTCCCCCTTTGTGCTAGAGTATATCTAAAATGTTACCCAAAAAAACATGGTAGGCAGATTCAGTAATGGAATATTTTTTCTCTTTATCCAGTACAGGATAAATGACATGACAACTAATTGACTTATTTCCTTAAGTCTAAACTTTTTTCATGATATAGGTTGCTGAAGAACATTCAGAGTTAAGCCAAGTGGTGCCTTTATGTATTTTCAGAGGAAAGTTTTTTCCTCATAAGGTTATATATCAGTGAGTTCAAAGAGTCTGTGTGCTTTCAGGTTTTATACAGATGTGGAGTGCTATAACACTTACTTAGAGAAACACAACTGCTCATTTAAATGTCATAAAAGCTGTTATATAGAGGTAAACTTAATCCTATTTCTCCTTATAGATTTTATTTGCTATAATCCAGGACTTTTGCTTATCTACTACATATCATCATTATGAACTAAAAGCCATTTTATTTGTGCAGATTGCAAAGAAGGCAGTGTATTTTTCTTCTTCACTTATTTTTAAATAAATATTGAACAGTCTTTGTCAAGAATTTAGCTGGAAAAAATTCCTCACCCTTAAACTGGTGCAGTCAGAAGAATTTCTTCTTTCTGGCTCTCCCAAGAGTGCTGTGTGCTTGGTGACATCTTCTCCTGCCTCTCTCTTCCCTTCCCTTCTCTTCCCTCCCCTCTAGGTAATCAGGGACAGGTCTGTTTTCTAAAATTTAGTTTTAAGAGAACAGGACCAATGATGATGATGATGTGTGTTGTGATACAGTGAGGTAGGAAATCCACATTTAACAAAAACTGAGGTGTTTGGGAGAAAAGGGGTATCCTGTGAAACAGGGCCATTGGCGAGGAGAGCAACTTTGATTCTAGAGCTTTAACCTAAGTTTTAGTTGGCTTTTTCATGTGTTCACTAGCCACAGTAAATATATGCTGTAGCAACACAAGGAATCTCACCTGGGAAATACAGATAAGAAACTCCTACAGAGTGTGTAATAAGAGTGCTTACACTTGCACTTGCACAGGCCCATCAGGTGCTCTCGTTGCCCCAAAAGGGGTTGCTAGCTGATAATTCAACTTTTTTTTTTTTTTTTTATGAAAATAAAACCATACTACTTTGTAGGGAAGTTGATTTTCACCCCATCTCACTTCCAGTCTTGATGATGATGATTTTTTGAAGTGTCCATGTTGGTAACTGACTGACCATCAAATGGGATGGGACTTACCAGGTGGAGGGTCTGCAGCGGGGACCTGGGGGCCATGATTTTATGGCCTGTTTCTGAGTTTCCTGGGATGTGGCAAAGCTGATTTGAAGAGTTCTGTGAAAATGTTTAGATAATTAAATAATAAAATTGGCTTAGGAATGGGATTTTATACAGGAATCTTCTGATTTAGTATTAATATGTGTCTCTTGGCCAACATTTTTCTTCCATCACACGTTCATATTATCTGCCTGGTAGATCCAGCACCTTTATGGCCTTTGAGCTTACCTACACAGCAAAGTTCATCCTTGGTAAGACAGGCTGTGATGATATGACCAATGTGTTCCATGAAATTAGTTTCCTGCTGTGGACACCCCTGGGTGCGGTTCATCTGCCCCAGCGTGCTTACCTCCTCAGGCCTGAGTCAAGAGGAGAGTTATGGCTGAATTCCCACTTGGAAAGTGCACCCAGGGCTTTGACCACATACCCCAAATATGCACTCAGGGGGGTGGCAGGACCTGACCCACCATCTTGGTAGAGTGAGGGATTTGTCCCTTTCAGGGCAGCAAAAGCTTATTACTCACCAAGGAGAACTCAGTGGCTAGAGAGATGCTGAGCCTGAAGAGACTGGTGGGTGCTAAATTTACCGTTTTTAGTTTACTGACCTTACTAAGGAGATGATTTTGGAGAGCCATAGTTGAATTAGGGTTTGTTACGACTATTCCTATGTGATAAATTTATCCTTCAGCTGCTTAATGTGAAAGATCAAAATGAGCTGCCAACTACCACTTATTTATCAATTAGGTCCCAATATTTGCTAATTCATTTAAGCCTGGATTCCTAAAATCTCACTTTTAATTTTTTTATATTTTTTTAAGAAATTTTTTGTCCTTGGAAAAGCTTGAAAATACAAAGTCAGGGACACAGAACCAGAAAATAGTGTTTCAATGTGCACTTTAAAAAGTTGCAATTTTTAATGCATCATGTTGTTATGATTTTTTGAATTCTTGGTGGTGTTAACAAACAAAAAATGAACAGCTCTTTTCAAGCAATGTGTGGACTAATGGGCAGATGCAGGATAAATACTGAAAAAATGTAGGTGTTTCATTTTCATCTGTGCCAAAACAGTAATAATGTTAACTTTTGTAATGTACTGGAAAAGGCAGAAGAAAAATGATGGTTTATTATTGGATAATAAAGCTTTTCCAGGTGTTTATTTACTAGAGATCATGAAAGTTCTGTCTCCGTAAGGTTGTTTAATCCAACCACTGCTAGTATGAAAATATAGAAGTCAGAATTTTGGGGCATTCCCTGCTATCTTTTGAATTTAATAAAATAATAATCTGGTTTTCAGCTGATGTCATTCTCAAAGGAAACATTTTGCTAACGTTGAGTAGTGATAGCATAGAAAATTCATTTGATCTTATATAATGTTTTCATGGTTAATAAGATTTGCATATGACATTTTTACATGATTAAAAGTCCTGGAATTTCATTGCAGTAGGCATTAACTTCTGTGATTGAAGTTAAGGGAGATTTTTTTTATTATTTTTTTTTAATAGGTAATCAAGAGTTTAACTACCTCTGGGGCATTTTAAGAAAATGTTATACAGTACTTAACGAACATTATACTACAAATAAGAGTGATATTCCTGTAATTAAAACAGTCTGGATATTGCTTAATGAATGTTTTTCTTATCTTAATGCATAGGCAGTAAGGATTCATGTAGTTGCCTTTATTAACTTGTGGAGTTAGTTAAAAAGCTGGTTAAAACAGTAAGTCCATATCAGGTCAATATAAAATGCTTCTGTAGGGATTTCATTGCTCTTATAAATCTGACTAGTTAAAAAATAAACACAGATGCTTGTTTGTGCCATCCTGAGCCATATTGCAGGGTAGTATTTCTGCCTGTAGACATTTCTAAAGTTAAATGTTGCCTGGAGCACTGCAGGATTTGCAAGAGTTCTTCTTTATCGTCTGTTTAGGAAATATTTTAAAATTTCCACCAGGCTTGTGTTCAAAAGCAGAGAGCAGTTGGATTTCAATTAGTGTAGGCACAATTGCTGTTGTGCATTCGTTCTTTTTTTCTGTCATATTACATCAGCTCTGATGTAATTACAACATTTTCTCTTTTTTTGGTGTAATTGCAGTGCATTGTAGTTTTATAGTTCTGTTCTTCAGCGGTTTAATATTTACTAAGTGCTTGCTAAATTGTTCTTCGCTGCTCAGTTGTTTGGCACAGAAACCATTCTAATTTCAGCTTAAAACAAAAAAATTCTTTGACATAATTATTCCTCTGCATAATAATAATTCTACAAAATAATGCTTGACTGAACACAAATCATATTTTTACTTTTAATCTTTTTCTGAAAATATCATGCAGGGGTTTTTTTCTCTATCTGAGGTTGAGCATCTTTTGTTTGAAAGATACTCACCAGCTGGATCGCATCTGCATACATCTAAGACTCAATTTTGTACAAGTGTTTGTGCCAAAACCTGAAAATAGCAGATTGACCCACGTGTAGCCTAAGAATGCATGGAAATGGAATAGTTTCATAATCCAAAATTAATCGCTGGTCCTGCAGGTCCTTGAGTACGTGGTTAACTGTGTTTGACTAGTCCTTGATTTCTCTGGGCTAAGCACATGCTCCAGTGGGTTTACAAGAAAAATCTCAAAATGCAGAGAAGACTGCAATATTATTTTCTTTTTCCGATGTGGTAAAAATGTCTGTGCTTTATTTAGTAGTATAATTTATCTACATTTCTAAGTACAGGGATCATCAAGATGATTGTGCTTTGGGTAAATGTAGACTGCCATAAATTGCAAATTGAGATAAAATATGGTCTATTTAGTGAAAAATTCTTAGAAGTGTGAAGGGACCCTCAGTTTGTAAAATATCCCCACCACAACCAAAACCATAAAGATGACAGTTTGTAATAAAAAAGTCAGAAATTCTGGAAAACCCAAAGTGCATGAAAAATTTCTTCTTTCTTCTGATTTCTGCAGCACCGGTATATTGATACTCCGTTCATTTCCTTCTGCTAAATAATCTCAGGCACATCTTTAATGTGATTTAATTTTAACTCAGATATAAATCAGAAGTGATTTTAAGGACTGTTTTCCTTTTCTCTGACACCGTGCAGACATGGATATCTAACCTGCACAGGCTCTGGTGAACATAGGGGCTCTCTGTTACGGCAGGGTCATTTTAACAGGCAGGAATGGCACTTTATTGATTCTGACTTTATCAAGTGCCTGTTTCTTATTTTACATATAACTCGTTAGCAGCCTGCTCCTAAACTGCTGAGGAGTCTTTGGCTGTTTGGGACTCAGACTTTAATCACAGTAATTAGCGTGGAATTTTTGAGTTCTGGTCTCGATCTTGACCTTGTAGCATTTAGCCAATGCGCACACAGCTGGACTGGTGGCAGGAGCTGCAAGAGCTCAGTCGTGGGGATGCTCCTTGTGTCCTGGTGTGGGAACTGACGCGGAGGGAATAGAGGGGAGTGGGGAAGAGGGGAAAAGCGTGTTCAGTAAGAAAAGAAGTTCTGTCCAAACATTCTTACCAATTTTTGTGTGTGAACATAGAGATCTAGGTGGGTGGGTGAAAACGTTGAGGCAGAATTAGGAGGAAGGGAAGTACCTGATGGTGAGCCAGAGGGGAGAATTGGAAGAGGCAAGAGTGGTTTTGCAGCGAAATAGAGAATCTCTTCAAAGTTCAGCTTTTCTGCAGAGGTTACCAGTATGGGTCTGACTATATAAACAATTACAGATTTGTGGGCTTTATAATATTCACTTCCTAAGACAGATTTTGGCATGGGATGTTCCAGGATATCTTACTGGTGATATGTGCTTCATCCTCCTCTTGAACTGGAAGATACTTGACCCCCAAAGACATACTTTTTCCTTTGTGCCCTGACAACACTTTGTGCCTATTTGTTTGTACATAAAACCCAAAAACAAATAAACCAAACCTAATCATACATCAATGTCATATATCCAAAGAAATATCTTCTTACTTCTCAGTGTGCATCTTAAAAAAAAGCTAATATATGTATAGCGTTTTCTGAATCTCTCAATATTGATATTTGATCTTCATCTTTATTGTGTGATGTTTTTGTTATTTAAAATGTCTTGTAATTTTCCTTCGCAGCTGCAAATTGAATTCTGTAAAAAAATATATAATGCAAAAACTTCTCTTGGGAAGATGTATAACTAAACAGAATTTTACACAGTCTCTTTAAAAATGCAAATTAGAAACATCACTAATTAAATAAATGAAAGCACTTAAAATTTACTTATAAAAACTAAAACTTACAAACTGTTTATATTTAGTGTTTGTTTATTTCTATGTCTTCATATTTAGGAAAACAGGCAAATGAATTGTTGTCTTAACTACAATGTTCCCTAGGTTTAAGTGGCAAAGTGAACATGTCACAGGCAGACAGAGTGCTTTTCCACTGCCCTGCAGTGTTGTGGGTTTGATTTAGCAGCAGAAAGCATCCGAAGGAGTCAGACACTTTGTTAATGGTAAAAGCAAAGCGAGGAACAGCTCAGCTCGAGAATACTTTATGGGCATCAGGAGTTATCCAGTTATCCACACCGTAAGGAAGGGAGCGAATCCTCAACTGTATGTCACATATGTTAAAGCTCCCCAAGACAGGACACCAATTAACCTTGAATGATAGCAAACACACACACACAGGCTGCCTGAGAGAAGCAGCCTGTTGCCATTAGTAGGAAGCAACAACCCTTGTCACCCTGAGCCATTATTTAAATTTCTTTTAAAATTCACTTATTAATTCAAAGAACAGTAGCACTCTCCTCTACCTCACAAACAGACTACTTTTGCTGCCCTGAAAACAGGAGACGTTAGTAATGTGAGAGGCCAGTGGTCCTTTTATTTTTATCCTCGCTGTCTAATTTGGCCATTTTGAATTGAGAAGAAAAAAAACCCTGATCTTCAGTCAAAGCAATTTAAGGCATGATGGAGCTCAGAGTGAACCAAAACAACAGGGTCAAATGTAGTTGAAAGAACATGGTGGGGTAAATAAAAGGTCTTTTTTTTTTTTACATTTAGTGCTGGTGGGAGGAGAAAGTTTGGTTAACTATTTAACCTATGATAGCCTTTTATCATTTTATGGCTTAGAGGTCCATGATTTTAAGCCTTTGTCAGTAAGTTCCTGGTTTCTATTCAATCTTTTCTCTGGTGTCTAGTTATATGACTTAAATTGATTTACTGGAGATAGGAAAAAGCTATAAATAGCAGACAGACACATATTTTTCCTAAAATTACTTTCCAGCAACTTTGGATTTGGTGCTCAGTTTCCATTTAAATCCTAAACTGCTTTCTTCCACTCAAACTTCCCTCCATCATGATTTTTTTTGATCAGTGGGGCTCTCCTTCCCCATTTGGTTCACCTCTCTATTTTTTGGCTAAAATGCAATGTGTCCTGGTCAGTCGGAGCAAGTGCTTGTGAAAGGTCACTTGGAAGCCCCCTTTTCATTTCTCTCCACTACAGTTTTTCCAGCAGGCAAGCATTCTCAGGAGCAACCCCCTCCAATCTGTCCCTTTTGATATCCAAAGCTGGTTGTTACGGGGGTTAAATTTCTTAATTCACTGAGTTTTTGTGAGCACTTCTTCAACCCACCATGCTCAATGCCCGCAGCTGGGTGCAGACTGCCTGTCTCCCTTAGGATGCTGTGAAAGTTGTTAGGGTTTATTCTTTCACCTTCTCCACACTTTCGAGGGGCCAATTCTATACCTGTGTACCTTCCATCAGCTTCAGGGAAATTAATCTTCATGTTACATCTGTGCTAGATAATATCAACCTTATGGTGAGAAGTTTAAAATCAGACAAAGCCTCCTCTGGTAAGGAAAACTGCTTGTCAAGAGATCTCAAACCATGAGAGCTGGTGGCTTCTGCCTGCCCTGACGAGGGGTTAGGTTAGGTTAGGTTTTTAAACTTAATTAGTTTTTTGAAGGTCAGGGAAATGACCGTGCTGAGTCTGGAACAAAGGGAGAAATCAAAATGTAAAGCTGAATGTTCAGTATGTTGATAACCTCCCAGTTTTAATTTCAACATAATTGGATCAGGGTTAGTGGCAGTTGTTATGTAAAATTCCTTCCCTTACTTTTAATTCAAAAGTAAATATCATAGTTCTTCACTTTTAGCCAAAGTATTTTTCTTTTTTTTCTTTTTTTCTTTTTTTTTTCCCAAAGAAGAGCTGCTCAGTTCACCTCAGATTTCTTTCTACTAGGAGAGCACTAAGATTCGGGGACCTGTATTTTGATGGTAAATCTTGTGACATGACCTTTTGTTTTCCATGTGATGAAACGTTAGCATTTTTTCACATGTTAACTTCTAAACAATTACGGGGAATTTCTTTTCCTTGAAAACTGCCATCCTTTTCTTTTTCCTCCCCTTTTCTCTCTTCTTGATATTTTTATTTCCCTTTTATATGGAGACTTGTAGATTTTGTCACTTCAAACGTTAGCTGTTCCTCCTCTTTTCTTTCGCTTTACAATACACACTAGGAGATTTTTTTTTTTTTGCATATTCCTCCCCTTTCTCTGTGAGATATTGTAGTTCACCAAATTTAAAACACTACAGTATTTAGAATCCCCGCAGTGCCATTTTAAGTATTTGGACCTGGAAAATGCCCCAAGCAATAACTACCTGAATTGCTTTTAATTACACAATATAGCTGCATCATTTTACTTCAGATTCTTTTTGATTGATGCTGTAAGGCAATTGTAACCATGGATGATGGGATTAAGTGCCTCTTGAAGTGACTTTAGCTTCTTGTGGGAACAAAGGGAAAGAAGAGAACACTTAGTCCCTTTTTGAGTGAACAGCTTTTTTTCACTTGCTATATAAAGAAATACAATTAACAAACATTATCCCCAGAGGTGAATTGAAATGTACATGCGGACAATAACCGCTCTTGACTGCAATTAGACATATATGATCCGAGGTATTTTGGCCATTCATTAGTGCTAATTGTTTGAGAAACAAGCCCAGAGAACAAATGATTAAAATGTTAGTGCCATAACCAGGATTATTAGCATGTGTGATAAAATGCATGTGCTGCAGCTGTACCAATAAAACTCTCCGGCGAGTCGCTTTGATTCGACAACTACTCAGCTCGGCTGTGAGCTCTTCGTATTTGCACAGGGCCTGCTGATGTTTATAACAAACAACTTGTATCTTCTTTTCTTAATTAGAAAGAATTACTATGCAAATTGCGGGTCTGTGTAATTCCATAGAAGTTTCTTTGTCTTTGGCAGATTATTTGTGTGTGGTTGTGTGCTACTGCCTAGTGACTTCAACATATGAAAACCATTATATTTACTCTGGAGTGGGGTGGTTTTTTGCATATATCAGAGAAACAATTTGTAGATTTTTGCTGCATTAGCTGGGTCTTGTTCAGGGGGCATTGTGGGTCTTGGGTCACTTCTGTCCTTCTTCCACAGCACCACAGACATCCAGGATTGTGACTGGTATGCATGGATATCGTAGACTCATGCACAGATATCAGAAATACATATTGTGGCAATTATCCAGCTTTTTTAATGGTTTTAATCAAATGCCTAAAAATGCGCTTCAGAAACACTTGGCCAACACTGTGCCAAAGATTGTAGAAGAAGAGATTTGGCTTTTTGAGCAATGTTTTAGGCAGTTTCCAATGTAGCATCTCTTCCAGAGGTAATTTGATTTAGCAAATAAACAGGGAACAGAGGAACAGGTTAAAGTGCTGAATATCACTTGTGGGAGTACTTTACTTCATGTTGTTGGCTCCAATGAGACCGCACAGGTGTGTGCAGTTAAGTATATGTGTGAGTATGAGCAACACTGGAATGTGAAAATGCAGTTTATAGCAGAGAAATTTGCATAATTGGGAGTAATTTCACTGGCTGCAGTCACAGTGTACGGCTGCCATTGCAAAATGCAATGTCTCTTAGTAATCAAAAAGGTTTTCTTTTCTCCTTCCCGAGGATGAACTATTCACTCTTGGGTGAAATGGTTCTCAGAGGACCATGAGTAACTTTAACTTGCCAGCTACTTGTACATATTTGATGAAGACTTTAGTAGAGTGTTATGTTTGCTGAAGAAATCTAGTTTTATTTCCAAGACCCAAGAGCACTCAGCATGCTGTTAAATGCTATGAATGAAAATATGCTGCTGTAAAACAATTTAATGAGCATTACCCAATAGCCTAGTCCTTATTTTAACTCACAGCGCTTAAAGGAAGAAACATTGTCTTAGCAAATTCACTTGGCTTTTGTCCATGTGTTTAGTTTAAACCATAGTCAAGCTTAGTTTGAATCATTAAAATACTTGGAGTCAGGAAACATATGTAAGATTTTCTTCCGCTTTATGGTGCAGGGTTAACAATATAATCGAGATCACAGTGCTGTGTGGGTTTTTTGTCCTAAAAAAGTAACTGCTGGGGAGTTTTTAATTCTATCAAAAGAACAGAAGTCAAGATAATCAGGATAATGTTTCCTACCAGAGTAGCTAACTGCTCATATATAGAGCACCCCAGGCCTTGCCACTGCTTTAAAAAGGTCTATAGGCAGATGGATTTCTTAATAAATCCATGTCTTCCTCTACTTTTCATTTTATTGTAGAACATAAAATACAACTATGCAAGGAAAATGCACAGTAATGATTTAAAAATATATGTCAAAACAATAGCATGTGAAAACATTTACTGCAGTCATACCTAAGCATAACTGTTGAAAACTCCTTTTTTACACAAGCATTTCTAGAGCTCTTTGTTTTGAAAGGAGAAGGATTCTGTGCTGGTCCACTGACACCAATTCCTCCTGTAGATTTTTTTTTCTGACCATATCTCTTGAAAAAGTTGTTGCTTCTTCAACTTGCTAAAATGTCCCGTAAGACTAATAATTTGTCATATTGACAGTATATTTCTTATAATAATTTTTGTCCTGAGAAACCTGTGTTTTGAGCCTATGTGACTACAAAGTTAGTTAGCTTAGAAGGAGATACCAATAGTCAGCAGGCAGTGGTTTTTCTAACATTAAGTGATGGTATTAAGTGATGGTATTTCAATGGATTAAATCTATCACTTCTTTGGAGTCAGGTGGTCTGCTTTGGAAGCTGTGCTGCTCCATCTAAACACAAGTTCATAGACCTCAGTAGTGACACCTGACTATATCTGGCCTTCAAGTACTGATGCTTTTACCTACACAATACTGCACGCCATTGTGTGTGGTATGCAGAGCAGGGCTGCCTTTGTGGGGCTAGCAGCAGTGAGAGGGAAACTGGCTGGTCAAACAGTCCTTCACTTGATGACAGCCCAGAAGAAATCCCGGGAAACATGTGTGACAGGAGATACATCTCATCTCAGCATGCTCTGAGATTATGGTGTTAGCCATGTCTATCAGGTTTCTGGCATGTTGGAGGGTTGGTGAGAGGCAATCATTAAGAGTGCTTCAGGGGCTGCTTGGCTCTAGTCTGGAGTTAACTATTAATGGGCTGAGCTCTTTGACTCCTTTGTGCCGTTGGGAACCACAAGATTGAAGCCATCAGAGAAAGCGAATAGAAATTAATCACTTTTGTCCCCTCATATATGTTTATCAAAGGACAGCAGACCTCTTTACTGACCTCTATGTCACACTGAAAAAAAGACCCTCCTCTTTCCATTTGAGGTAAACCACTCTTCCACCTCCTCCTTGCTCTTCCAAAGTGTACTACTGCAAGAAAATGAGATTAAGTGGATTTAACTAGCAGGCACTTGAGTTACAACAAGTTTTTTTACCATCCCCACTTCAACCTGAAGCAGGGGACGTGAAGTGGTTTGTGGGAGAGGGGCAAAGAGAGTACTTGGGAGACACTCAGTGGATCTCAATGGCGTGTCTCCAAGTGTTGTTAAAACCTCCACCGCCTGAGTCTGGATGTTATTGCACTTAGAGATGAAGAAGACTTATCCACTTATCAAGGGTAACACTTGCACTTGTAATAAAATAATTTGTGTTAAACAGCCAAGCTGCCCCATTTCTTAGGCTGAATGAAGCATTACCAGGCATGTTACAAAGAAGAGTCTGGCAGTGGGTTTTTGTGGGCTCATAAAGTCGGTTCAACCAGGATGTGCAGAAATGCAGCAGTGGAGACAGTGGAATAGTTTTCTTTTTCAGTTTTGTTTACTGAGGTAAAATATGATAAAAACTTTCTTCATCTTTTTAACCCAAGGCTTATATTCAGCTTTTAGGGTGCACACTCCAGAAGAGAGGGTTCTTCAACAGATTCAGCTTAGAAAGGCAAGCAGTATAGCAGCCTGTCGGTGACATACCATCTTGGCTCTGATTTAGATTGACTGAATGCATTTCCAAGCGTTTGAGAGCTTTAGTCATGTTCACTTTGAAGAAAACCCACGTGCATGTGTAGCCACTTGTCATCCAAGTGTAGCAACTTGGGAAGCATTATTAAGAGGGGCATAGTAAAATGCATGGATCCCTGATATAACACGATAATGACATGTTCAGCATGGTGCTGGGAAAACTTTACATTATTCAAAGTGGCGAATAATATACAGGATAATGCATAATGGTGTTATATGGTAGGATTATTTTGTGGCATAAGTGCCTTGTGCTGAGTATGAAGGCAAATTGTATTATTTTGTCCTCATTTTTGGTGTAGCAGAATAGGCCTGGGGGTTACAGCATGAAATGAGGAGAAACAGGAGCAGGCAAGGAGGTTTGTTTGGAAGGCCATGAATCACAGTGGCACCCTCTGCAATTTATTTCTCAGTGCTTGTAATTGTGGAGCAAAGCAAGCTCCCTACCACCCTTGAGAGCAGCCTCACCCAGCAGTCCTAGTGCCTCCAAGTGCACTAACCCAGCTCATACCTGAGGTAGGTTAGCTGGGTCCTCACCAGCACTGTCGGCATGAGGTGGAGACCACCACAAACCTGATGCCTGTGGGCCACCTGTGTCACTCGCTCAAGCCATGTGACACCACTGGAGTGTGGTGCACAAAGCATTTATAAATTTTAAAAGGTGCCACAGCCTGCTGATGATGTTGGTGGGTTTATAAGCTTTGTCAATGGAAGTCTGTGCTGTGGATCTGAAAGTCTGAAGGCTTCTGAGAGAACATGTTAGGATTAGTGAAGTTCCTGATTACATGGGGTTTTCCTTCCTGTTTTCCTCATTTCCCCCTCCCTCCATTTTGCTTATTTAAAATTTGCATGCAAATATGTTTGTTGATATAATGCCAAGGTTGCAAAATCAACTTCACAAGCCCCTATTTGTTTTAGTCAGCACCCCTGCTTCATTCCTAGCATGACGTCCAGCTCCTGGAGAAAATGTGGCAGATAGCAGCCTCCTCTCTAAAGCAGTCCTCATCTGTTCCCAGCACAGTTTGCATCCTACGGAGGAGTCCTATGACAGCAGAAAAGCCAAGCACCACCCTTCTGTATTTTGTGCTTGCCATAGCACCCAGAATGGCCAGCATAATTAAGGCTGAATGGATAACCTCAGCCCTGGCAGGTCTTCAGTTATGACTGTTTATGTTTGCAACTTCTGTTGAACGTAGTAGTTTCAGAGTTTTATACTGAAATTAACTGTAATACAGGTATATCCTTACCTTCACTCTTCCTAAGGGGGGGAAATATAGATAACCCAAAAACAGCCACTATCTACTTAGAAATGTTTCAGTTTTAAAATATAGTCAAATAATAGCATTGTAACCAAAAGCCTAATTTTAACAATATCATTTACAGGGTGAATTCTCCTCTGCCAGCTGGTGTTCCTAAGCTTAGTTATCACTTTGCATCATCTCACAAGTATGTTCCCAGACGAGCTGTCCTGTATGTACCTGCGGATGATGAAAAGAAGATACGAAAAATCCCATCACTGAATGTAGATTGTGCAGTGCTGGACTGTGAAGATGGTGTGGCTCTGAACAGAAAGGTAACAAAAATTATCTGTGTGATACAATCAGCACTAAAGGGAACTTGTGGGAAAACATTGTTTTTGCTTTGGGGAAGTGGCAACCAGAGAGACAAAGATCTTAATCTCAAGATATACAAAGCAATGTCACAGTGATAGGCTTTGTGAAGGTTTTGGGAAAGTCTGGTTACCCAGAACTCAAAGACCTTCCCTGTAAGTGAGGAGGGAGTTTTGAAGGAATACAGAACTGGGTGTAAACTCCCATCACAGAAGAGTGGAAGATACTGTCATTCTTAGGGAAGAGGATAAAAGAGTTTGTAAGAAGAGAAGTGGGAAAGGAAGAGTTAGTTTGGAACCACCAGGTGGCCAGTTTATTGTTGAAATGAAAAATGAAAACAGCTTCAGATTGCAAGCAAACCAGTGTGGGCCTGGGTTTGAACCTTGGAGTGTTTGGAAATATTTGTTTCCTGAGATTTTGGGAAAAAATGCTGTTAGGAATGTTTTTCAAGGAGGGAGAAGATAGATTCTGAGTGTACCAGTGTTTGGAACAAGAATGCAGAGCAGAGTGGGAGATAGATGTAGATGTGTAAAGTACCTATGCCAAGTTTTCATTAAAATTGAATTGTGAAAGAAGAATGATCTAGCATGCATTCAATTTCACTTGCAAGCAAATTTTTTTCATATATGAAAATAACCATTTTAAAATGTTTCGCATCTTAGAATCACAGAATCATTTAGGTTGGAAAAGACCTTTAAGATCATTGAGTCCAGCCTTAAGTGTAACTGCCAAGTCAGACGTCTTAAACAATGTATGCAAGAAGTTAGTGTAAATGTTTCCTAATGAAAGCTATTTCTGAACAGGAATGTAAGTTTGCTGTCACATCATTTTCATATTTGCCAGTTTTCCTAACCATGTTTCAGTGCTTCAAACTACAGCAAACAGTGTTTAGGATTTGAGTATGAATGTGTTGTCCAGGGAGTTAGGAAAATAGGCATGAAAAGTTTCCTGTGTCATCTTAAAAATGTGGATGAAATTTTATTCTTTTCTTTTTCTTATGAGTTAATGCTTTCCAGAAGGACTTTCTTGGATAGTGCTCTCTTTAACCTTCAGCTCTTTACAGGTATGTTGGAAAGGAAGAAGTTTACAGAGTTTGCATATGTCTATTCTAGTTCTGAAAAGGGAAAATAGTATGTTCCTGTGTACTGCTGAAGATTATTGGAAAACATTTTTCAGTTGCTAAAATTCTGTGTGGTAAGACTAAGATTATATCTGCTGTCACAGTGAATTAGTACTGTTTCATCATATTTGGGAGGCTGCTGCTGTAAAATGACACAGATGTATTAAACTGTAGGTTTTTTAGGTGCAGCTTAATTAGATAAAAAAATAATTTATAGCAGAAGCATCTGTTTGTAATAGAGGATGACAGCAAAACAAAAAGTTATGATCAAGATGACAAATTTGACAGTAATAATTTCCAAAGGGTGGTAAAACTCTAGCTCTATTGAAGTGAAGTTATGCCACTGAGTATAAGATTTCAAATAAATTGGGGGGAAAATGGGTGATAGAAACTTGAGACAACAGATGAGCCCCTGACTCAGCTAAATACAAAAAGAAAGCAGACTGGAGGTAGAAATGGGGACAGGCTACCAAGGAGCAACACAGAAGTGTGGTCCAGGCATGTATGGGTAGAATGAGGAAGGTAAAAGCTTGGCTGGAATCAAAACTGGTGAGGGATGAGCAGAACAAGAAGAATGGCTATTATAAGTGCATCAGCAGTAAAAATGAGAAGGAAAACCAGTAAAAGTGTGGATGCACTGCTCCATGAAGCCTCAGGCTTCACTGTCAGAATCTGCCTGCTATCAGACCTGCTAGGTTGTCTCCTAGAAGCAAAGCTTGGGGAAAAGAGATAGCAGCCACAGTAGGGGAGGATGGAGTTAGGGTCTTTTTAAATAAGCTAGTCTATGGGATCAGACAGGACATACTGAAGGCCTCTGAGGGAGCTGACTAGTGTCATCTGAAGCTGCTGTCTGTCATCACTGAAAGGTCCAGGTGGCTGGTAGATGTTCCTGATGCCTGGAGAAAGGCACCTCTGCCAAAAAGGCCGTGAGTGCTGTTGGACAACAAGCCGAATGGGGTCAGCAGTGCCCCCTGGCAGCAAAGGTGGCCAACCACCTCCAGGGCTGAGCTGGCACAGGTGCAGCCAGCAGGTCCAGGGAAGGGGTCTCTCCCCTCCACTTAGTTTTGAGGGTCTCCTTGTGGGGTGCCTGTGCTCAGCTGTGGATACCAGGATAAGAGAGAGGCTGACCAATGGGAAGGAGCCTGATAAGCACCATCAGGGTGGTCATGGCACAGGAGGAGAGGCTGAGGAGCTGGGTTTGTTCATCCTGGAGACAAGATGGCTGAGTTGGATCTTGATGGAGACTTTGCTTCCTGAGGGGAGCTGAATGGGAGGCAGAGCCAGACGCTTCTCAGAGGAGCTCAGAAACGGGACAAGAGCAATGGCCACAGGTTGCATGAAGGGAGACTGACTAGAGACAAGGGAAAAATGAGTTCCTCGTGCAGGTGGTCAGAGACTGGAAGAGGTTGTCCAGACTGGTGGTGTGTCCTCCCTCTGTGGGGTATTCAAACCTTGCCTGAATGAAGCTGTGATCAACCTGGTGCAGAGCAGTAGCTAGCAATGCTTTGAGGAGGTGGATGGATGAGGTGGTCTCCTGAGATCTCTTCCAACATGAATTATACTGTGTGATTGCATGATGCAGTAGCAAAGCCTAATTCAAAGTGATCAGAAGTTTGAATTTCAGTTTTAGATCTGCCACAGATACTCAGGAAGATTTTGAGACTTAGGTTCTATGAATGTGAAGCTGAAATTATTATTGCTTTTGCAATAGTTTGTTAATGTTTACGAGGTGTTTGGAGACTTTGTGTGAAAGATATGTCAAGAACATAGTGCAAAAGGGTCATTTCGAACTGCAGACGAAAAAAATGCTCGGAAACACAGTAACACTGAGGCTGTCCTTTAATTATTCATTATTCTTAAATAGTACTGATGAATTTGACTATTATTGCTGTGTACTATATTACTTAAAATGCTACTTTCTTCAACTTTCTTCAAACTCCTACAGAAAATGTTGTGTTTGGGGAAAATCAGGACCTGGCTGAAGGTTCACAGTGCCTTGGACCAAACTTGCCTATCTACAGAAGATCTTCACTTGCATCAAGTCCAAGCAACAAGTTTGAACCACATTTTAATGGGTCTATTTTAACAAGGTGCTCTGTGTTTTGTATTAGGATTAAGTTAGATTTGGAGAGACCAATAATCTAGCGTGTTGGCAGCTCCTTTTTGTTGCTCATTTAGAAGGAAATGAGTAAGATGAGCTTCCTAACACTGAAACTGATAACATTTGCAAAACTGCATTTCATTGCAGTAGCATCTTATGAAGCTGCAGTCATAAAATAAAAATTTCTAAATATTTTCTATGAAATATTTGCTTTCAATGAAGTCTTGAAAGATTTCCTCTCCTGTGGCTTCCCCTCAAGATTACGTTTTCTAATGGCACCAGAAGTGGGGAACCCATACTCATATGCTAATGTGCACTGACCATGATTTCAGGTATCATCTTCTTTTCAATTTTTTTTGTTGATGGTATTTAGATTAAATCAGTAAAAAAGAAACAACCTTGAAGGAAGAAGTTCACAAGGAGAAAATTTTTCAGGGAATTTTCTGAGGGGAACTGGTGGGAAGAAATGGCTAAAAAGCAAGGTTATAGTATGTTGAGTACTAAGCCTGAAAGTAGGGTTACCCTGATATGAGTAGCACATGGGGCTTTCACAACCTCTTTGGGACTGGACAGAGCTGTAGGAGGTGTTAAAAAATTCAGAATAGGGAAGATAATAGGAATATATGCTAGTGTTGCTGAAAGTTTCTCTTACAAAGTTAGCTTCAGTTCTGCTTACGTATCCTACTAGTGATGCTGATCTCAAATCCTGGTTGGGGCTCCACATGTTTTTAGAGGTTCAAATGCATAGTGTCACATGGTGTAGATCATCAGGTGCCTCTCCAGGTTTCTGACTTTGTAAGATATTGAGAATTTCTGTGACAGAAATTTACGGTTCTAGTTGGGGAAAGAACTGAATACTACTAAAGGAAAATTACTTTCCCTGAGCTACTGTTCACAGATAAAGATAGGATTTTTTCACCACTGCTATACATGTAAAGTTTCTTCAGTTTTATTGTATATTTTAAAGAAATTACTCAGAATTACTGGCTTGGTGATATTTTAAAGTGAACAGTTCAAGTATAAATTCTAAAACTATAAAATTAGATATAATGTAGATTGCAGTGTTGATATATCGCAAATGCATCACACTCTAGAGATTTTTTGTGAAGTGGGACAAAAGTAGCCTATATATATTTCAGGTCTTTACAGGAGTAGTTCTGAATATTCTTTTATTTTAATTGTACAAAATAAAAATATAAAAAGGATGGCTGCATTGAAATGCCTACCTGATTTGTATAGGCCAGTAAGCTGAATTGCATGTGATGAAATTGCGAGATCTCTGTGTAGGAGCTGAGCTATCTCAAGGGCTCTCAGCCAAACCAGCCATCCCTAGTATAGCTTTCTCTGTAGAGCAACATTACTCACTGTACTTATATGTCAGGTGAACCTATTAATCAGGTGGAAAAGTTTCCTCTTCATGTTGGAGTAAGGAATATTTCCATGCCAGTGCTTTCATTTTCCAAGGGCATAGTGAGCTGAGATTTTCTAGTTAGTTCCCATGTGTCATGCAAGGTTACCACCCTTACAAGAGAGTGTTCTAGAATGGCATTTTTTCTATTTCTGATCCTGTCTTAGCACTTCTATTCTTCAGAGCCTCAGGAGGTGTTAGCTGCCAGGTCAGCCTAGCAAGAGAAAAGTTGGAGTTGCTACTGTAGTGTTTATGTCTCTCTCTGAGTCCTTGACAAGAGTTTTGGAGAATTTTGTTGCCTCCAGACCAATGCTATTAGTGGCTTTATCTTCATTGTGGTCCATAGGATGGTTTTGAAGAATTGAGATATACAGCACCTTACTCTGTAGCTCCCTTCAGTGTGCAATCGGACCAGGAAGGGCACAGTCCCTTCTGCCAAAGGTGATCTTTGAAAATTATCTCAGGCAAATTTTGAAAGTGCTAGGATTTGGCCTTTTCTTTGCATGGGGAATGCCAGTGATATAATTAAGAATCAAAACAAAGCCCCATGTTCCCTCTCCTCATGTGTTTTGTATCAGAGGTATAAAAGCAATCCCTTGGAGTGTACATGTAGCTGAGAAATGTCTGTGCAGTCCTCTAACATAAACCATTTGAAAACAGGAAATTTTGCTATTGTTCCTCTGAAATTAAATAGACCTCATTCATCCAATTAAAGATTATTGATATTCAGGGCTGCACTGTAAAATGATGTAGGACTGATTAGGGTTTAAGCTCCTAAACCCTATTTGCTGTGAATCGTGATTGTATCGCTTTGTCTCTTTTAGAAAAAAGTTGGTCTCTCCTCCAGCACTTGAAGAAGAGAAGTTAGGGAAGAGGAAGCCTCAGCTCTCTCCTTTTCCTTCCTGAAGAGAGGAAGCGGTGGCCCCTGAGCCTCTCCTGTTCTCCCCACTCCCCTCAGCAGCGACAGGACATTTGGTTGTGTTAAGAGGATGGATAGAGAAGGACCTATTTTGCTCATCCGCAGCATGGCATCTTGAAATCATAGCATAAATGTGTTCCTACTTAATATCTTGGAGCTACTTAAAAGATCATTGCTGTGCTGTATCATGGAAGAAAAAAAATTCTGTTAATTCTTTTGAATCATCTGTTTTGAAAAATAGGATTAGAGTCCGACCACTTTTCCATGTTCCATTATGAATAACACATACGTAAGAGATGACTCTGAGTTCATTACAGTTAAGAGCAGATCATCCACATACATGCTGATTTTATGGAGATTTCTCTCTGTGAGAATGCCTCCTCCATCTCTCTAGTGACCTGATCCTGGGGTCAGAACAAACAGCATGCCAAAGAGAGAGCATCTTTGCCTGCCATTTTTCCCCTAATCTGAGACCTTCGGACCTTTTTATTCCTTAGCACTGATGAGAAGTGGCTCTTGCATATAAAGCAACACTCCAACTAAATTTGGGGGTGGAGATAAATACATAAAATGGGTCAGCGTGATATACAAAAAGAAAATTCAAGGCTTTCTTTGTTGAAATGCATTTCCTTTTTGATCTTACTGAAGGATTTTACAGTATTAGAGGAAGAAAGCTCCAGTTGGTTTCTATAAATCTCTAGCTACTTCAATTAAAACCAACAGGTTTTCTGTATTATATGATGATAATTTTTTTTTTAATAAACCCATGTTGGTTAGGATTTATCAATGCTGCAGGTATATCTCTAGGCTCATAGTGAGAATGTTAGCTAGTACTTCATAGGCACAGTTGCATGAAACATTGATAACTAGGTTATTTTACCAGGTCTTTGCTTTATTTATAATAAATTAGTACTGTACCTAATTGTATTGGTCCTACAGGGAGAAGGCTCGCTGATAAAGTGTGTAGAGAATGATTAAATGTACACAGGCGCATAGTAGGGTGACTTCTCTTCAAAAGATGCACAAAATTAAAATGGGAATGCTGCTTTCCCCAGTGGCTTGCCATTATTAAAAGTCTCAGTAGCATGGGAAATTTCTTCTGTAGGAATTGGGAAGTCCAAAACTCTCTCTGGTTTATTGTAGGGAAGCTGAACTGTACAGTGAAACTCTGCAAGGCCTTTTTGATCCTTGAAGAGTTCGATGAATATACATTTTTATGAAAGTTGTAAAGTGTTTTCATTTCCTCATTAATCCCACCATGGTCCTGGAAGAACTGCCACTCCTGAGTACTAACTGTGACAATAAAAGTTTTTGTTCTTATTGTTTTACTCTACAAGCCAATCATCTTCCTTACATAAAGATTTGAGGATTCATAAGGAGATCACAATATTCAGCAATTTTCTTCTTAATGAGCTCAGTAATGCCTGTGTCTCTTCGAGCAGAGCCTTTGAATTGCCAGTTATTTCTTTTCCACTGATTCAGATGTATCCAATTAAATTTGACTTGGACGTTATCTGATATAACCATTACTGCTGACAGAATGGTGTCTAGAAACGTAAGGAAAATGTCTTGGCTCAATATTAACAGGGATTTCAGGCAGGAATACATTAATAGACCTGGGAAAATATTTTAAAACATAGTTAATGTCTGTATAGACTTGTAATTCACAGTACTTCAGTTCTTCATTTGCAATCTATTGTCCACAGGCACACAGCATACCTGGGTACTGAAGGCTAAATGCAGGAGTGGAATGTGTTGCTACACATTCCAGGACCAGTTTTCAATATTTCGTCTATTCTACTAGCAGGAAGGACCTGGCTACACAGCCATTGAGCATTTAACACTTAGTTTGAAGGAAGATGTTATGTTTCAAGTATGCTACAGAAAAATCGAGCTAATACAAAAAGTTCAGTATACACATGTACCTTAGAAACAACATGTGGGATGAAATTTGGGCAGTTTTGTTTGCATGCAGAGCCATGTGTTGGGTTGTGTTGTCATGGCTGCAATGGTAACGGGGTGAGGAAAACATAAAGATATTGCCCAGATTGCAGTCACAGGGGTACTCAGCACTTAACACCATTTGCTCCAGGTCTCCCTTGCTTTCTTCATTGGCAATGAGCAGGCAGAGGAACATGTTCGTGTGTCCAGGTTTCTATTGCAATTATCTTGAAACCTAGTCTTGAGCCTAAGATTCCATTGTGCTTGTAAACAGTGGTCCACCCTGCTTCTTCTTCCTCATTGCAAAGAGCCACACTTTGAAAACAGAGAGACAGGTGAAGTGTGAGGAAACCCACAGATCCCATCAACAGGGACATGGATCAGACAATGGTAAGACACACAGACAATACAGCCCTTGCTCTCCTTGATAAGCTTTTCTAAAAGGTATCTCTGTGGTCACAGTCAAGGTGGTGGTCTAGTGGACCTACGGTCTGATTTGGATAAGTTAAGTAGGGAAGGGAAGGTGGAAATGCATGGTACTTTTCCCAGCTCATTGTTGCCATCAAAGCTGGACATGTCCCAGGATGGTGTGGAGTGGAAAGAACCTTAGAGATGCTCAGAAGATTATGAGCAAAATCTGTGGTTTATTTTACCAAACTGTTTAAACATTACCTGTTTACCTGGGGCTTAGTAGTATTATTAGGTAGCAAAACAAGGAAATGTGGTAAGATGCTGGGTAAGAGAAAAGAATTTTTGATGTCGGGTGGAGAAACAGCATAACCATAAATGTGGAAGTTGCTGATGAGGTTGAGGATGTGTGTGGTCATGGCTAGGCCTGGGAACCTTGTCATGTGTCATCTGAATGCATGATATTTAACATCAGTACCTTTGGGTTCATCTATTATTATTCTTCTGGAAACCAGATAAAAGGATCCTAGCGCTCAGTAGTGGGAACTAAGCCACCAGTACCTACGCAAAAGCATGATTTCCTTGCCCTCTCTGACCAGTTAGCAGGAGTCCACAATACTTACTAAGGATTCTGCAATCCTTGTTCAGATAACATGTCACAATGAATTAAGGATATTTGTGTCTAAATTAGTGATTCAGAATTAAGCCCTTCGGGATTTTGAGCTTCTTCCTCATATACACCACCATATATTGAATTGCAGGCATGTGTACTGTGCTAGTTGCAAAATAAGCATGGAACCATCTAAAACCAGTCTTTTATTTCCATCATGAACTAAACCTATGCCATGACATCCCTTTAACTTAGGGTGGAAGAATTTATCTCTGTTCAACAGAAGACAAAACGCATGGATTACGATTGCCTAAAGCCCTGGTTTTTACATATTCTGTGAATTACTTTCTTCTCCGAATTGTGAAAGACTGTATGTTAAGCTGTGCTTCATACACTAAAAGAATACACTTTCATGGAAAAAGCTGATACTCAAAATCTTTAGCTTACTTATAGTGGAGAGCATCCAGAGCCATGAATTTATTGTGCAATTACATACCAGAATAGAACACAATACGCAACTCTTGCAACTTTTCTAGGCCATGTCATAAAAACCATAATAAGCAGGGACAGAACATTAGGAATAATATTTGTTTATTTCTTTATTCCCTAAATCTATAAACATGTATTCCATAAGTGTATAAACATGTATAAACACTGCTGGCTACGTAGTATGCAGTAGGCTCAAGGGGCACAAAAGCTCTTAATGCATCCGGAGGTTACACATGCCATGTCCAGAGTTTGGGCTTCTAAGCAAGGAATTCTTTTGCAAATAAGCAAAAATCTTGCCAAATTTATTTCTTCATTATGGGTAAGCCAAAACATGTAGCTGCATTTGAATGTTGCTCTTTGACAGTGGTTTTTACATCCATATGGAGATTGTGCAGTTGTTAGCACATCTAAATGTACTGACTAGAGTATATTAGGTAACTCCAAAATAAAATGCACACGTCTCCAAATCTGGCCTGCTACAGATTTTGGTGTTAATGTCAGCTGCTCTGCTAAGATTGCCCTTCTTTCCTTTTGGCTATAATATCACGATATGATCTGTCTTCTTATTTATCAATAAGGAAAGTGATAAGCTGACTGTGGAGTCTGATCAGCACTTTGCATCTTTTTTGAAAGCATAAATGAAATTTTAGTGTTTTCTGAGTTTGACTAACGATTTCTATCTTTAAGACAGCTTGGTTGCTCTGAGATAGCTGTTTTAACTCCTGCATAACATAGTGCTGCCTGTGGATCAGTGTAATGGCTCTTTTGCTATCCATCTCTCACTGCAGTGCATTAGGGCTACCCTCTTCAGAACAACGTACTTACCAGTTATTTCAAGATTGGGAGAAAATAATTATAAATATTTTTCTTTATTCTGATCACTGAGCTCTAGAAGACCACAAATCCTTGTGTTGTTCCTCATTTGGGAGCAAATGGTTATAAGGATATGCATGGTTATAAAGGATCCTGGCTGTTCATTTTAGGATTGTTATAAACCACGGCTTGCTCATTCTTTCCTTCTTACTTGTTACAGTCACTTTCTAGATTGCCTCAAACTAGCTGTTCCTAAGCCAGACTTAAGATAACTTCATCTTCTAAGGTTTTGCAATATAATTGTGCGTTAAAAGGTGATATGTTGAACAAATTGGTATTTTCTTCCAGCTTAGCCAGGTTATTTGGTTACATTTTAAGCTGTGATTCCACACAGACCTAGTCTTCCACTTGTTAACCAATTATTTTTAAATAGGATAATTATAGATCATAATTTAGTATGCATTTTCTTGAGAAAAAGGGCAAATTAATAAGTGTAAACATGGATTAATCTATTTAAATACACTGTCCACAAAATCCTTACAATATGTAAACAACATTTGTTATGCCTTGGAGATACCATATGATTGGACTCACGAGACCCTGTTTATCCTACTGAACAGTTTCTTTTATAACTTCAAAGGGAATTTTATATATTTATGGCAATAGCAGGGTGTTAAGTGCAGCTATTTAGTTAATGCCAATAGGGATTAAATTAGATTTTATAGCTGTTAGTAGAAGTCTGTTTTGTAACTAACAAGTGGGATTTTTAAATCCTGGAAAGCATAATCCTATTATAAAACTGGCAGCTGAATTAACATTATCTAGGAAGCATGTCTTCACAGATTAACATTTTTTGACATTAACAAAGAAAAACTAATGCTACAGGGATATTAGATGCTTTTCCCAAAAATAGGAAAAAAAGAAAGTGAATATAGGACAAGATAAATGGCACAAATACTGCAGGAAGGAAAAATGAAGTGAAATATGCATGAGGTGAAATCTGGGAGTGGTCGTGTTCTGCCTCAAATACAAAGGAAATACACTGAGAAGGAAAAGATTCCACAACTGATAATTCATGTTATCCACATATTGATTTATATATGCCTTGTGACTAATTCCCAGTCATCCAAATGAGCATGGGATAGCCACCAAGACCTTCTCCTGTCCTGAGGGGCTGAGATCTCTGCATTCCGGCTATAGGAGCCAAAGACTGGCACCAGTGCAGAAGAAATACTAATCCCTTTACTGAACGGACCCATAAAGCTGTTCCACAGAGATCCTGATAAAGTTTCTCTTACGTACCTTGAAGAACAGTTCTGGGACAGCTGCTGTAGGCAGTGGTACAGGAAATGAGTGGGACACTGAACTTGCTTGGACTGCAATACCTTATTCTAAGCATTGATGGACTGAATAGCTGTAAGAGTATATACCATGTCATATTTCAATTAAAACATCTTTGTCCGCATCACAGGTCCAGAATAAACCTTTTGTTACTTGAAATTGTAAAGTATGCGTCTCTTTATACTATTTTAAAATCTCTGTGTTTAGAATCCGAGGCTTTACTTATTCACAGTTGCAGCATTGAAATAATAAAATGAGTATTTTATTGTGTGGAGGGTTAAGAGGAATCCATTTAATAAACTTACCAGTCACAAAAACATGATGAACAATTTCTTTTAGATTTTACAACATCATATTCAGTGTTGTTGACTTAGTACAGATTTTACAGTAACTGTGTCTTTTGGCTGCCATCTTGTCTCACAAATTTCTTCCTTTTTATCAAATAGAGAATTTCATTAATTACAAATGGGAGCTAAACTGAAACAAATTGTTTTAACTTTGCCTTCCACCCTCCCAATTTCTTGATTCAAGTAAAGCAGAACTTTCATACTGTCATACTGGGGTTGTACTGGGGTTCTGTTGTCAGATTTGCAAAGATGTGGCTTTGCAAACCCACTATGTGACTTCACAGGTTGATTCTTGGCTTGGTGCTTTTGAAATGCTGCATTTTTCCTCCTTGTAGGTTGCTACTTCAATCATTATTACTCAGTGGCTTTCATTTTTACTGAGAATGTTTTCAGCCAGAGCATCCATGTGTAGCAGTCATTGCTCTGGTTAAATCTGTTACCAGAGATGTGGCTGTAGCTGCCTCAATGGCTTTCTTAAATCATGACTGCATAACATAGACCTTACCTTGCAAAACATATAACAACATCTAAGCTGTGGAAAGAGTGTGAAATCTCTAAATTACCAAACTATCCCCTTCTGAAGTCAGTGCCATGAGGAAGGACCTTGGCACCGTTATGTCAGTGGGAAAACTCATCCTGGCTGCTGCTTGACTGTGAAATATGTCATTGAATGTGGAGGGAGGGATGAAGGATGCTTGGCTCTGCCACTGAGCGCTCTTGCATCTAAGTACATGTTTTTCTGCAGTAGATGCTTTGTAGAATCTCGTTCAGGGCCAGCATGTGGCAAACAGCAGCAGCACCACTTGACCATTGCCAGCCAGGGCACCTGATCTCAGAATTTGGCTTCATGATGACAAATTTGCTTGTAATCCATGAGGTACAGTGGAAGTGCTGAGAAGAAAAAGAAATGCCCAGAAATATGAAGGTGGGTTGTGGGTTTCAGTGCTTGAATGTTGTTACAAGTAGCCCTGCACACACATGCTCAATTTTGTAGCTGGAGGTGATTCATACACTGAGCAACCTCTGAGTAGTGCTTAATGTGAATTGACAGAAACTAGCAGAAAGAGCAACTGGCTCCTAGCCTGTGACAGCGATCCTGATTCCTGGTCAGCAGATGCCACCTCTTCCTACACCCACCTCTTCACAGAGGTGTGGTGCTACACAGCAAAGCATTGTGTGGGTCATGCCTCCATGGCGGTGACATTTCCTGCAAGAAGAGGGGCAACTCTTTGCCATAAACACAGCCAGCAGGTTAAAGAGCTCTCAGGGACTTTCCCTTTCTTTTTGCCATGGAAGATCTGAGCTTCCTCTGTGCTGCTACTACTGGTGAACAGACCCACAAGTCTCAGCTTTCCAAGCCATAGTCTTGGCAAGCAGCCTCCTGCTGTCCTGACCAGGGTCAAAAAATAGTACATATTGTGCATATTTAGCAGGTAGTGGCAGGAAGTCCAGGTAGTGGCAGAGGGGACCTCTGTGAGCTTGTTGTGGCATGCAGCAGCTGGAGCTGGAGGTAAGGGAGCTCTTCTACAGTGTGATTCAGGAGTTAGTAAGTGGAACACAGGGTGTGAGGAAATGCTAATGAAGCAAAAATAAGGCACTGCTGAAGAACAGTGGAACAAAGCAGCAGCTTCTCAGTTCAATGAAATCTTGCCTGGGGTTTCACATGGGGCTGCCTTAGGCCCTTTTTTTACTCTCACTGTTCAAGAAAAGAGAACTTGTGCTACCTTTTAAATGGGCAAGTTAGGCACAGAAAGTTCCCAACTTGTCAGCCAGACAAGTGGCTTTCTTACATCCAGAACTTCACAAGTGCTTAGTAAAGTTGGTGTGTGTAGTAAATCTGTCATGGCTATCAAGCCCAATTTCTTGAGTGAAACAGAGCATTTATAGAATTGTGTCCTTTTTTGTTTTACTGACAAATTTATCTGGCAGGGGAAACTAGAACCTCCATTTGGGATAATTTGTCACATTAGCACATTTCCTTTGAAGCTGCTTTGTGGAGCAGTCAAAAGTTTTCTCACATCTTGACCACTCTCCACAGTTTCTTAACACCTCTCTTGAAGTGGCCAAAGCTGGAGATTGTATTCCAGGTGCAGTGTCACCAGTGCTGAGTAAAAGGGGATAATAACCTCCTTAGTCTTCTGAATATGCAATTTGTTTTGTTTGCAATAAGACCACATTGTTCCAGGCCCCTTTTAGCAGCTTCATCCTGTAGTCTGTCACCCCTGGCCAGGTAGACATGGGGTCATCCTGCTGTACAATTTTTTGCTTCTCCTTCCTGAACTTTCTGGGGCTCCTGTGTGCCCAGTACTGGAGTTTCTCATGGTGCCTCTGGACTGAATCACAGAATCACAAATTATGCTGAACTGGAAGGGACCCACAAGGACCATCAAGTCCAACCCTTAGCCCTGCACAGAACCATCTCCAAGAGTCCTATCATGTGCCTGAGAGTATAATCCAAACACTTCTTGAACTCTGTCAGGCTTGGTGCTATGACCACTGCCCTGGAGAGCCTGTTCCAGTGCCCAACCACCCTCTGGGTGAAAAACCTTTTTCTAATATCCAACCTAAACCTCCCCTGACACAACTTCAGGCTATTCACTTGGGTCCCATCACTGATCACCACAGAGAAGAGATCAGTGTTTGACCTTCCTTTTCCCCTCACGAGGAAGTTGTAACTGCAATGAGGTTTCCTCTCAGTTGAACAGACCAAGTGCCCTCAGCAGCTCCTCATACGGCTTCTCCTCAAGGCCCTTCACCCTCTTCATTGCCCTCCTTTGGACGCTCTTTAAGAGCTTAATGTCTTCCTTATATTGCAGTGGCCAAAACTGCACACAGTGTTCAAGGTGAGGCCACACCAGGGGAGAGCAGAGCGGGACAATCCCCATCCCTCAACCAGCTGGTGATGCTTTGCCTGATGCCTGATGCCCCCCAGGACATGGTTGGCCCTCCTGGCTGCCAGGGCACTGCTGACTCAGATTCAACTTGCCATCAACCAGGACCCCCAGGTCCCTTTCTGTGGCACTGCTTTCCAACACCTCATTCCCCAGTCTGTCTGTACATCTGGGGTTGCCCCATCCCAGGTGCAGAATCCTGCACTTTTCCTTGTTGAACTTCATATGGTTGGTGATTGCCCAGTCCTCTAATTTGTCCAAGTCTCTCTGCAGGGCCTTTCTGCCTACGAGGGAGTCAACAGCTCCTCCCAGTTTTGTGTCATCTGCAAAATTGCTTAGTATCCCTTTCAGTCCTGCATCCAAGTCCTTGATGAAGATGTTGAAGAGCACACGGCCTAAGATGGAGCCCTGTGGAACTCCACTAGTGAGAGGTCACCAGTCTGATGTTACCCCATTCACTATTACCCTCTGTGCTCCACCCATGACCAATTGCTCACCCACCACATGATGTGTTTATCCAGCTGTGTGCTGGACATTTTGTCCAGAAGGATCCTGTGAGAGACAGTATTGAAAGCTTTACTGAAATCCAAAAACATTACATCAGCCGGCTTCCTTTGATCAGCTAGGTGGGTTACCTTGTCATAAAAGGAAATCAGGTTGGATAAGCAGGATTTTCCTTTCCTGAAGCTGTGCTGGCTGTAACCAGTGACAGTGCTGTCTTTCAGGTGTTTTTCAATACCTCCCAGAATAATCTTTTCCATAACTTCATCAGACACTGAAGTGAGACTGACAGGCCTGTAATTTCCAGGGTCCTCCTTCTTGCCCTTCTTGAAAATTAGGACAACATTAGCCAGCTTCCAGTCAGCTGGGATCTCTCTGGATTCCCAAGACTGCTCAAAAATCATCAAGAACAGTTTTGCAATGACATCAGCAGCTCTTTGAAGATTCAGGGATGAATCCCATCAGGCCCCACAGATTTGTAGGGATCCAACTGAAACAGCAGATCCCACACAGTTTCAGGGTTGACTGGGAGTTGATCATTCTCACAGTCATGATCCTCCAGCTGAGGGCACTGAGACCCCCTTGGTCCTTCATCCATGTTGAAGACAGACAAGGAAAGTGTTAAACATATCTGCCTTGTCTCTGTCCCTGTTTGTGAGGTGACCATTCTCATCCTGTAATGTGCCTATACTGCCTATTGCCATTAATATACTTGAAGAAACTCCTTTTATTGTCCCCCACATTTCTGGCAGCTTCAACTGCAGTTGAGCTTTGGCTGCATGAATTTTCTCCCTACAGTGGCAAGCAGCATCTCTGACTTCTGTCACTTGATCTTGCTTCCCTTGGGCATACACATTCCTTTTTTGCCTTATGTCCAAGAGAAGATCCCTGCTCAGCCAAGCTGGCCTACTGCCTCCCCTGCTTGACTTCTGACATTTGGGAAGTGCCTGCTCCTGTGCCCTTAGGAGGTGGTTTGAGAGTGACCAGGACTGATGGACCCCACCACTTATAAAAACATTTTCCCTGGGAACCTTACTTACTAATTCCCTCATCAGCCTGAAGTCTTCTCTCCTCATATCCAGAGTCAAGGTTTTGCTGGTACTTTTCCTCCTGTCAACAGAGATTATAGACTTGATTTCTTTGTGGTCACTGTGCCCAAGACAGCCACCAATCTCCGCTTCATTCATGAGATCCACTCTGTTGACAAGCAGCAGACCAAGGAGCGCATCTTTTCAAGTCAGCTTTCTTAGTCCCTCTAGTTTGGTGTCATTGGAAAATTTGCTGAGGATTCATTCTGTGTCATCACTGAGGTTCATGTGGAAGATGCTGGAAAAAACTGGCTCCAGTATCAGAGCCTGGGGTTCTCCACTTGCTACCAGCTACCACCTAGGCAATTCTTCAAACTCAGCTGTCCAGCCAGTTTTCAACCCATCATTTTGAACCCAATATTGTCAACCCAATACTTCTAGCCCATATCTTCTCAGCTTCCAGGTAAAAATGTCGTGCCCTCTAAAGTCAGGGTGTATTACATCTGCTGCTCTCTGTCATATAACCAGTCACTTTGTCATTAAGGACCACCAGATTAGTCAAGCAGAGATGTCCTCCTCCTGCCTCCAAACCACATGAACTTACCTGTTTTCTTCCCTCATTTGGTTGCCTGTGGTTATCATGAGATCATGAGTGCAACTTGTTCTATCCTCTTTTCATTTTTACCCATCTAGAATCAATAGATATAATGAGCAAGAGACTTTGTTCTTACTTTGCCATACAGCTTCACAGCATCAGGTACTTTGAAGCATCCTTGGCACTGGAGCATGTTATGGTTGCCTTGAGTTGACTTTAGACACCTTCACCCAAGAATGCAATTCCCAGCCATACTGCTAACACCTGCATGTGCTCTTAAGTGCTTGAAATTCTGCTTTTGGGCATATTTAGAAACGTTTCTGTCCTATTCTGTCAGCTTGTCTCTCTCATGCTAAGGATATCAGAAAGACCCTTGAGCAATCAAAATTTGCCTAGCAGACTCTGACAAGAGACACATGCAAAGCACAGAAGCTATAGCCTTTTTATTTTAAAATGGCTAGGATAGGAAAGAGGAAATAACAGTCAAGTCCACAGTTACATGGGTAACAGGCTGATGGATCAGGGTCAGAGGGGAAGCCAGAATGGGGGAATGTCATGGTGGTGGATGATCAAGGAGAGACTGTGGACGAAGATTTTTTTAAACAACTGAAAGAAGATTCTCAAATTCTTCCTGACTCTCATGGAGAAGTTTAACCATGCCAGAATTTACTGAGAGAACAGTGTGATGGGTTGCAAAGCAATCCAGATTTCTAGAGTTCAGGGAAGACAATTTTTTGATGCAAGTGCTGAGCAACTGACCAGGGGAGATGCTTTGCTGGAATCCTGAATAAAAATGAGCTATCAGTTAGTCAGTAACAGTCTTTACTGCAGGAGCTGTCAGATACTGGATTTTATGATCCCGAAGGCGGTGAAGAAGGCAAGGACACAAGACTTAAGCTGGTAGACAGAACTGATCCCATGTTAGGCTTCCCCTGAAGGCAAGGGAGCTCATAAGGGCTAGTCAGACTTCAGTGACAGCCTGCACAAAATGCAAAAAAAATCATCTGAAGGGTGGTAGAACAGGCAGGCAGGGCAGCTTGCTGAACAGGGAACTCTTGATTTAACTCAAACATGAGAAGGAAATATACAGGAAATGGACACAGGAATAGCTACCGAGAAGGAATAGAGAAATATTACCTGAGTCTGTAAGCACAGAATGAGGAAGGCCAAAGACTGGCTGGAATCAATGGCCACAGAGTACATGAAGGAAGATGCTGACTGGAGACAAAGGGAAAAAAGTTTTCCCCAGTCAGGTAGTCAGATACTGGAATAGGTTGTCCAGAGCACTAGTATATCCTCCCTCCATGGGGGTATCCAAGCCTTGGCTGGGTGAGGTGAGGGGTAGTTAACCCTGCTTTGAGGAGGCAGATGGATGAGGTGGTCTCCTGAGGTCCCTTCCAACCTTAATTAGACTGTGTGATTGCATGATTTTCCTAGTGTTTAGAAAACTTGTCAAGGAAGCCAGGAATGTGGGTCTATTTGTCCTTATCTGGAGTGATGACAGCATCCTGCTTGCTAAATAAAACTGATATCCATCTGTATGCATGCACTCCTGTGGTAGAGACATCTTCCACCTTGCTTTAAGTACATATTAACTGGGCAGAGACCAAAGCTGGGCCTGAAACTGACTTTCTGGTTCAGTGATTAGGACATGAACCTAAGGAAGACCTGGATTTATATCTGTGCTCCAGGGACAGCTTATACATTTTAGTCTATGGCTTTTTTTTCAAGCATCACAGTGCATGTGTCCCTGTGTGGTTCTAGTCCTAGTTTACTAACCTAATCAAGAAATCAGATCCTCGACAGACATGAAACTGGTACCATCACTAGGAAAATTTTCATTTATGCTTTTTCTTAACAGACTGCCAGCTCCTGTTTAAAGACTTTGAAAAAAATCATGTAGTTTTTACTGCTTTTCTAGTTGTATCTGGGAAATTGTATATTTTATTTTTAACTACTGACAGCTAATTTTTCCCTCTTCTGTCCTCTTCCCTCACCTGTTGCAGTCTGATAAAGAATTCAACACAGTTCCTCCTTTTGTTGGAAGTGCTTGGATAAAATCTGCAAGGGTCAGGAAAAGAAAAAACTATATGCTAAAGGCTGCTGAATCCAGCACCCTATTAGTACAGTTCCACCATCAGTGAGGCTGAGCAAGTGTTCCCAATATGTATGCATACACATATTATGATATATGTGCGTATATAAACCAAGATTTCTCAAAGTCAGAGATTAATGGCAAGAAACTTGCTGTTACCTTTTTTTTAATAGAAATCAGATGTTAAACTGTTTTTGCAAATCCTGTTTAGATGTAGCTATGAAATGAACAGCTGCAAGTGTGGTGTGCTTGAACATCCTAAAGAATTAGGAAGGAGACTTCACAGAACTGATGCATGTTTTATTTGCAATCAAAAATTGAAAGCACTGTATCACTTAGCTGTGCTGACCCACATGTGAGGGTGTGTACGTGCAGCATGTTTTAGTGATCCATTTGTAGAAGGTGATGGAGGAGGAGGAGCAGCTCAACTAGGTTAAGCACAGTAGATGGTATAGATAGGAGCTTCTGGCTACCCTGCTGCTCTTGCAGTTGATTAGCTGTTTTCAGTAATTATGCATTTCCATCAGGGGTGCAATGGTTATCACCTCTGGTAATGAGATTACTCCCATTTCATACAAGTGTAATGTTCTGCCGGTTCCCTTTTGGCACTTTACACATTTCCTTGACTCGCGCTTTCAACGCTTGCCAAGGTTGCACACCATATTCTCTCCTATGGACTTACCGAACCATGCAAATGTGTTCCCCAGCATTTGTCAGTCTCGTGGTAGCAACCTATAGGCCTGCCAAGGTAGCCTCACAGCATGTACAGTAAAGAGCTTGCTTTGAACTAGTTCAATTTTTTTTGTTGTTGCTTTTTTTCCAAGTGGCTGCACTGGGCTGTCAGAGAATGGGAATTACGTGTTTTTCTCATATGTGAAAGCGTCTCTGTAACCCATGACATAGCATCCAAAAATATGGGTTTGTACCCCATTCACCACAGTAGGAAAGGCACTAACCTTGCATCACAATATTGAAAAACTTGCAGATTTTGCTGGGATTCCCTGAATGCAAAGCACTTGTGAAAATCATTATTGCCAGTTATAGGACAAGCCAGAGAAGTAGATGCTGGTGTTACATCCGCTTTACACAAATTGTCTGGTAGAAATTTCCCTGAAAATTTTTTGAATAGTAAAAAAAGAGAGAGAGCCCAGCAAAGGACAAGTAAGTCATTGAAGAAGGTACAAAATCGTAACACATGCTTCTGGAGCTTAACAAAGAGGAAAGAGTATGCAGTGAAATTTTATACTGCACAGAGCTGCAGATTCCAGGCATTCCTTTTGATGGAGCCTCTGAAGGAAGTATAGAGGCTGTGTACTCTTTTTGAGGCAGCTTTACAGGTCACAGATCTGGCCTAAACAAAAGTATTTTTTTCTAAACTACTCCTTTCATTTTCCTCCTTCTCATGTCAGGACTCCAGCAGAGTTTTGTAAGCAATCCGAGGGCTATCCTGGCAGCATCTACCTCCCTGCCTCTGGGGACTGATTCCAGGTCATAGATCAGAGGGAAGGTATACTTCACAGAGTGACTTGGTGTGAGCACACCTCCTTTCATAGTTATTTTTTTTCTTCCAGAGTGTGGCATGAAAAGGGCAACACCATAGGCCACCAATCAACCACCACCTTAAAATAAACCCCATCATCACACTAACTTTCATGTAGACATCCCAGGGAGTAAGCTGCATGGTGCAAAGAAGGGCATCTGGTTTTCACCCTGTTCTGGAAATCAAGTGAGTTCATAAATGTGGTTTTTGCCAAGAAATAGAAATGCAAGTGCTTGAGCTGCAGCCTTGGAGCGTGGAGACATCCTTGACTCTCCATGTGGTTCCAGAAGCCATGTGACAAGTTCCTTTAATGCTTTTTCCCATTAAAATTGATCCAAGATTCCAAAAGATAAGCTATGAAATTCCCCTTATGTGTGAAGCTGCCATATTTTCTAAAGAGTCCTGTCAAGAGACCAGAAAACAATGCTACCTCTGTGGAAAGACTCTCCTTATCACTTCAGAGAAAGGTCTTCATCCTGAAGGTGCTGCTTAAACCAAGTGCTTCCAAGCAATGGCATTTAGGGGGAAAGAGATTAAAGGTACCTCTCTTAAGAATGGGAGGACTGGAGACTCCATGCCAAAAGGAGGCACAAAGGAGCTGTCAGATGAAGCCTGCCACTCAAGGAAATGGTCTCCTCCCTTCCTGTTTTTCCATATATCCTTTCTTGCCCATGGCCCTTGTTTTAACGTGCTAAAATGAGACAGGGTGGTGTTCAATATAGTTGCTTTCTCCGGACTTTAGAGACTCAGGCTTTTGGAGGCCAGGAATGAACTGTGAAGTTAAATTGATAAGATCTACATTTCAACAAAATAAGACATAGAATTCACCCTTGGAAAGTCAGAGGCCTTATTTCTGAGAAACTGCTACTTAAGAGAAGATTTTACTCTTTAATTCAATCTAATCTACCCAGTCTAATTATATGATCATTTCTCCTCTAGTTTTGTATAACAGTAATATAAAAAAATAATATAAAATTCAGGATCTTTTTCAGCATTGCATGAGGTCACTAAGATTGGGTTATGTAAGTGTTGTGAAAGGAACACCAGAGTTTTCATTGAAAGGGTTTGATAAGGGACTTGTGTTGAGGAAAACACGCTTGGATAATTTGTTGAACTTATTACTTCATGTAAAGCAGTAGCTGCAATAATAAGAAAAAAAAATCACATCTAATTTCCTGGAAAAGTGGGAAGTGGAGAGAATATATTTCAATAGCAGTCATACTATTAACTCTTTAAGATTCGAGTATATTTTGGTGATCTCTAAACACAGCTGTACAGTAGAAGTGCCAGTGCTGGCACAAGCTGCATCTGAGAAAGTTCCCTGTTGTGCCAAGACTGTGACATTGCGTTCTGCTGGAGATCTCTTTGGCTTCGTTTCATGCATACCTAGCAGATTTAGCAGATTGTGAAAATGAATGTTTTCCATTCTCATGGCTGATTTTTGCATGCATCTGTTCACTCATCTAAACCTTAGTTACATGCTGCTATGAGAATGAAAGGCTATAATTTTTTCCTTGGAAATTGGGATTGTTTCATGCACCACAATTTCTGCTCAAGGATCCTGCACAGAAATTGTGAAATACGTGTCTCACTAATGTCGTAGAAAAAATTGTAGCTACAGGGATGCATTTTTCTCTCTTTCTGCATGCATATCTGGGCTTCATGTAGTAGGAATTATGTGCATAAATCAAGAGAAAAGTACTCCCCCTAGAATGGAAAATACCTGTTGGCAGGTACCAAAAGATAAATATTTAAACATGGCATTTGCATATAACATTAATAAACCCACGCTGATTGTGTCACAAATTCTATATTGTAATTCATAGTGCTTATTTCATATACCAGGTTGCAAGTTATTGTGAGTGCACAGAATTTGCCAAATTGTTTGAATATTGTAGCTGTGCTATATTACAGGGCATACACAGGCATTTATATGCTGAATATTCCTCTTTTTATTTTTTTTTTGAAAAAACTTAACCTGGCAATTAGCTCGATACAATGAGCTTGAATAGGGTTATGAAAGAAAACTGATGTATGTGACACTTCAGAATTAACAATGTTTATACTCTCACTTTTTAAAAATTACATTTCTTGTACGTTAGATTTTTATGGTGTAATTTCACTGTGTTAACCATTCTAAATACCCTTTAATGTTATTTTTTTTCCACAAAGAAGAGATTTAAATGGCTTAACCACATTCTCATAAGATTTCTAGGCAAAGACAAAGGCTGAGGTTCAGATAGCTCTCAGCTCACCCAACCCTTGCAGTGTTGCTAGTAAATAGCACAAGTCTGAGGTTTTTCTTCAAAACTATTTGTGCTCTGCAGATTTGTATTCCTTTTGTTGCAGAGATGTACTTTTCTGAGCCTTATCCCTGTGCCACCAAAACTAACATGCACCATCTAAAAGGTAAAGACAAGGATACAAAGGCAAAAAAGCCATCAGTAGAAGCATTGTGCTCCACAGTACTCTTAAAACACTTGCTTCTTGTGCATCCAAATCACCCATTAAACCTTTATATCACTCTTCAGAGACTGTCATTTCTTTTTCCACAGCATAAAGTTTACTGGTTCTTCTCTTTTCTAAGGCACCCTCTTTGCTGAGTAGTCACACAAAAGGAACAGAGCTAAAAAGTGAGTCACATTAGTCATGCTGCGTAAGGTCCAGTGAAGTGGATTTCCAATTATTGCTAATTTATTCAAGGGTAAATTGTTGCACTGCGAGGGGGCTAGCAGTAGGGGTGGGTGCAGAGCCACGCTGGCCCAGCGGGTGCCTGGCAGGGCACATCGTGCAGAGGCTGTCATGGTTGCTGCATCTCCCAGGGCCTGGCTTCAAAATGCAAGCACGCACGTGCAGGGGTCCCTCTGCCGTCTAGCGGAAGGACAAAAGAAACGTTGGGTTTCACTGTCCCCTTGCTCCTCTGTGCTGTCACTGGAGGCCCAGATTGCACAGAGAGGCTGAGCTAGACCTGAGTATGGCCGGACACAGGAACATCAGGTCTGCCCTTGTGGCTGGCTCCTACCAGGGGCTGGAGTCCAATGCTTCTCCTGTGAGGATGGGGTGCTTCCTGCTCATCTATGTCACTGGAACTTCATGTCCCTTCTGCTTTGGGAGTATTTCATGGTGGGAAAGGAGAGTACCATGACCCAAGGCTATTGTGTGGCAGTGCTGCAGGCAGCATCCAGGGCCCTAGGAGGTCTCAGGGTGAGTTCCCACTGCCACACGTGCTTGGCTGTGCCCAGTCACAGAGATAAACGAGCAAGAGTGGCCATCAGCAGCTGTGTGCTTCAGCTGGCACGTTGTAGTCCAGGGAGCTCCTTGTTGAACACATCCCTCCTGCCTTGTGCCCAGACACAATGTTGCTCCTTCAGCTCTGTCATAAGTATGGGTTCCAAAACTTTGCACAGCAGGCACTGCTCAGCTCTCCATTATCTTCTAACGAACATCCATGGCTCCACTAAGGATATGTAGGAGAATTTGTATTTTGTTTTCAAGAACCCATCCTCTGCAAGCTAGTACATATGCTGACCATGTTCTGGCAATGCAGGGTAGGAAATGTCACTCACCTCACAGAGCAGCTAATCAATGCTGTCTTAATGTAACTGGAAAGCTCACGTGTGGTCACCTTAGCTAGAATTATGAGAGCACTGGATAAAGACAACTTTGCAATTATTAGCTATATAGCCTTGTGGTTGAGAACAGCTGGTTTGGTGTTAGTGGCAAGCAGTGTGTTTCTGGCTGGGCAAAGTAGCTGCCCATGGGAGCCAAGTCCATCTGGGCCCTTCCCCAAGGGCCACTCTCTCTGCTATAACTAAAGGGTATTTCCCACTCAAGTTTGCCAGCCTTTCTCTGCGAAGGAGCTAGCTACTAATTTTCACATGCTGTCTTAGTGAACTTTTGAGGACCTTCTGAAAAGCTGAGGATGTTTTCAATGGAGTTTAGACATGCTGCTTTAAAAGTCTCATTTAGCCCATTCAAAGCTCTGAGTCAAAGACACATAGTATTGTTTCATAGCAGTTTCTTCTGATCAGGGATTACGGTGGTACTTGCAGAGCCAGAAAGGCTGTATTTTCCTTCTAGGTTAGGAAGAAATACAGTAAAACAGGTGGGGTTTGGAGCTTTACAGGTTGAATGTAATCCTGTTGTCTCTTGCACTATTAATTTAAAATTTCCATTCTGTTAAAGGAAAATCAGAACACAATGTATTTCTTCAAAGAAACAAAGGGTCCTTAGACTTTTAAGACCACACGTGCTAGGTAATAAATAGCAACAGTAAGAATAACCAGTCTTATTTTTACTAATTCCTATTTAGTCTATGATGCTTTGCAAATTTTTCCTGCACATTTTTAATATGTGTGCTAATTGTTGTGGAATTACAGGTGTTGGGTTTGGGGAGAAGGCAGTAAAGTGTTTACATTTGTGAAGATTTTGTTAAACTGGAATGCTATCATATTCTACACTTATCTGATATTTTACATAATGGAAATATAAGTTTGCTTGCCTTCCTCTTTTTTCTTTTTCCATTATAAATGTAACAGCTGAGAATGAATTAGAAATAGTGATTTTCTTTTGGCAACTGAAAACTGTTAATAGTCGGAAAGTTATGTTTGCAGCATGGATTGCTAATAAAATGCGCCTCTTCCTGCCAAAATCAGAGAGTCCAATTTTCAACATCTCTCTGGTATCTCTGCACGAGCCATTCACACCGAACTCACTGCACTTCTGGCTGTTTTGCTCGTGCACTCTGTCAAAAAATATTTTCTGCATCTCTAATTTCATCAAGATATGCTTGACTGCGAGTGTCAGCATCGCTGAGCAGTAGTGTTTAATTCAAAATTCGCTGTGTCTGTGGCTGCGGCAGCTGAACAACTGAAATATCAGTGAGGAACCAGACCACCGAGGTGCCATGGTTTGTCGGCATGTTTGTGCGATTAGGTGGGAAACATCACTCTTGTGTGACTGCCCGTGCTTCAACAGTGCTCCATTGACCATGTATTATCCATTTCTAATATTTACGTCAGCAAAGGGCTATATGTAAAAACTCTGGATTTAATGGCTGTGTTATAGAGGTGTATGCCACATTATGAGAAATAAAAAATACTCTTTTTTCTTCTCCCATTAGTCATAATAACACATTTTTAAATAGCAATCTGCAGTGATATTTATCTCCTTTGTTCAATGTTAAGGTATTTCTTGCACTGAGATATAGTCAGAGGTGTTCAGGCTTTGGTAGTCCTTAAGTGGGTAGGATGGCAAAGGCTGTCAAGAACAAAGACTTGAAGAAAATAGATGGAAAAATTTGGGGTGTCTGCCTGTCTCTTAACTGTGGTTTGTTTTGGGGAACATCAGTCTTTTTTGGAGTCAAACTGTAGTCTTCGTGTTTGATGTGTCCTCACTTTCACTGTTGATTGTGATCTACCTTGTACACAATGGTGATTATCTGCTATCCTGGCTATTTTATTGTCCTTATTTTATTGCCCTGCACAAATAGGGTTCTTTTAAGCACTGGTACACCAGGAGAAGTAGATGTCCAGAATACCAAGAAAGTGATGTTAAGGCACTGCGCTTCTATTCAGGAACAAGGCATTTGTACGGTGAGAGGTCATGTGTTGGGAATGGGCAGCTGTCTGGACTCTCAGAGGTGTGGGTACAGCTGCGTTGGTGTGGTCCAACATGGAAAACTGGCCAGTGAACTCAACTCACATCACGTGTAAATCCAACCATTGCTGATCTTCCCCTGAGTATATTTAGCTAGGGAATTGGGTTTAGTGGGTGAGTGTTTTGAATGATGAGCTGTTCATTACATCTGTTTTCCTTGACTGCTGATGTGAAATAATTGACAGATGAAATGTGAGAGGATAATTTCATGTTTCACACCAGTGAGTCCATTTTATTTGGTACCCTTCTCACATGATTGGGGAAGACTAGTGTCATATGAATCCTTTGCCTAACTGAATGGTGAATCAGCAGGTCAGTGATGAGGTCATACCAAGACCTCCCGAAAAGCTCTTTGTTCTTGTTTTGGTTGGATTGGGTTTTGTGTAGGCTTCTGAATAGGTTTCGTGATGCAGCATGCAGTTTAAGTACTTGTCCCTAGGTTCAGATTTATTACTGGTTGGCACTGTCAAAGATTGAACTCTCTGACAGCAACAAGACTTGGTAGCAGCCCCTTTTCTGGCAGGTTTAGCAAAGTCACCAGTGGTTGGTCAGACAGAGACATTGGTCTGTGCTTTCAGTCCAGGGATAATATATTTATCTTGGGGATCAACAGTACTTGCATGAGCTTGTGTGATACCTTATTAGGGAAAATGGTACCTAGACTCTGCTTGCATCAGGCAAACTTAGTAAATCATAGGATTTAATCAGAAGAGAAAGGCCAGACACAGCTGAAACAAAACCTGTGGTAGGTTTTATCCTGGTAGACAAGCCTGAAGCTTCCTTAACTGCTTGCTTTGCTTCAGATGCCACTGGCTCATAGCAGAGGGCAGCCCTGTGTGCTGTGAAATCAAGTGACTGATCCAAACCACAGCAGGTAATCACAGTGGAAATGAGACCTTAGTGGCAAGGAATAACTCCCCAGAGCAGTCACCAGAGCTTCCAGCCTGCTGTCCAGGAGAAGAGTTCGCATAGCAAAGCAAAGATGAAGGAATCACCTCACCTTTTCCCAGTACTTCACAGAGGTCTATAAAATAGTATTTGTCCCATGTTTGTCAGTTACAGTCGACACTGTAAACATTTCCTGCTGCTGCCCCCCTGATGGAAGAGGATGGGGGGCTCAGAACGCAGCTGCTTACGTGACCACAACATTGGCGACACCATCCTGGCATTCAGAGTGTTAATCCTTTCCATATTTCTGAGATGCCTGTCAGTAGGGTTTTCCAATGCACCAGTGCTCTGGGAATAGAGCTGATTTCCAGCTTACAGAGGGCTCTTCACAATACCCACCTTACAAAATCCTAGTGCAAGATAAATAATTGTTTGGTGATTATGCTTCCTATCAATGGTGCTGTTATTGCAACCATTCCCAGTCCTGATGTTCAGTCTCCCAGTCAGCAGGTGCAGGAAGCTCAGCGAGGGTGGTCCAGGCTTGGGAGGATATCCTGTGTTTCTCAGTAACAGCTTCTCCAACCGGCGGATGAGCCCCAGAGGGAGTCCTGGACAGTCCTGCATTGGGCAGAAGAAGTTGGCAGCGACACAGGACCTCAAGGATGTAGTTTAGAAAGCCGGGAAAAAAATCCCCTCCTGTGGCACAGTGCTCCTTGCCAAGGCCATCATCCTCCCAGCCAAGGCGGGCTGGATGGGTCTCCTGTAAGAGCCTGTCAGCCCCTTTCATTAGGCAGCCAGAGGGGCTGCTGCTGAGTGATGCACGGCACCTCCTTCCACCCTGTGCGTGCTTCCTGCCAGCCGGGGCAACGAGAGGCTGGGATTAGAAATCAAACTCTGAGTTTTCTGCATGACTGTGCAGGGTATATTAACATTAGAACCTCCCCACCTTTATTTATTTATTTTAAATAATTAGTTTTTATTTGGTTTTTCCCAGCATCAGTGGTTTTGTTCTTATCTCCCCATACCCTCAGCCAGAGGCGTGGATACATTGGGGATTGTTCTGGATGTGACTTTTGGGGGTTTGTCTGTCTCATTACAGCGAATGCATCACCTGCGTGACTCAGTCATTCTTTGGCTGCCTGGGGAGAGAGGCCTTCAAGAGCAGTTGCAACAATAATCCTGTCTCATTACTGCACATGGCACTGCTGCTGTGAAAGTAGGCAAGCTAGCAGATCTCCTTCTTAGAAAATACCAGTCTAGCCATGTGGAAAAACTACCTTCTATTACTGGGTAGTGAATGCTATATTGTGGTCTTCTGTAGATGGGGTAATTTAAATCACAATAATTAAAATGAAAAAAATTATGTTAGAATGGTGCAGTATCCTTTTCCTTCGTCTGATATCTGTTATGGAAGAAGAAATAGCAAAAATCTCTGTTGATAAGAAAAAAAATCAAAATAGATTCTGTAGCCTGTGGGTATATTAAATATTTGTAAAAAGCAAATGTACAAAACCCTCATATTTCTCTGTGTTTGCCTGATGATTTTTTTTTCTCCTGCATTTGGGGAAGGATGCTGCAACTGGATGCAGTCATGGGTCCTTCTTTAAATCACTAGCTCAGTTTGCCACTGTCGTGGTCTACCATACTCTTCCAAAACACAGCCCATTCTCTGGAATTTACTTTATGCTGCACTTCTTCTAGTGAACATCCACCCTTCGAGCACAAGGGCTGGTTTGGGTAAAGATTTAGAAAATTCCCTCTGCAAGGAAAAACTGTGAACTGTCTCTTCTTAGGAATCCTTCTCTTCCTATAAATCCACCTATAAATCCATCTAGGACCACTGGGAAATGTATCATCCTGTTATAGCCTTTGTCCTGCTATAGCCACCATCATGGGGCAGCATAAAGCTGCTTCCCTCTACCCACCCAGTACCACTGGCCTCCCCAGCAGCTTTCCCCTGTGCCTGCTCCCAGGTATGGCCAAGGAGCTCCCTGGGGCTGCATGGGGTCTTCCAAATGAGGGCTGCAGGAGCTGGAGTTTGGCTCACACCCGCTCCCACGCAGCGGCCAGAATGGCAGCACCATATTTTAGAGAATTCACTGCAGGAATATCCTCCCAAACTGTAGATGTCCTTGCCAAGGAAGGGTAGTCAAGCTTACGTTTTCTATAAGAACGATGTTTCCTGAATGATTATATTTTTTACTCTGACTCTGTGTATTAAAATATTTTTTAAAAGGACAAAGTATTACTTTGCGCATGTGACTGTGTGGTTTAAATATAATTAAAGGGAAACTAGTCCTTTTTTCTCCGTCTAAAGAGTTGAATTTATACATTTTAATATGAAGATATGCTCAGTAGGGAGCAGAAGCCTATCATTGGCTCCTACTACAGGCAACACAAACTGCAAATCTAAAAGAAAGGGCTACGACACAGAAAGGAGAAAGCGAATTTTAGATGCAGAGGGAGAATACAAGTATTTAGACCATATTTGTAGCTATAAAGCTAGAGATAAAAGGCTTTTTCCTTTATATTTTCTTTTTATTGTTTTTTATAGCACAGTACAATACAAACATTACAACCTGGCTGACTCCTGCAGAGATGCCAGGCAGTAGCATCGTGTCCAAAAATTAGCTTTATACATATGCTAAATTAAAGATTGGCAGCCGCAGCAGCACAAATCCCATATTGGCAGCAGTTTGCAAATCCCACGTTGGCAGTCTTCTCCACATGAAAGAAGAGAGGAAATACAAAGGGCAAAAAGCCCAAGAGTCTTTCTCTAGCAAATAGTAGTGAGTAGAACACAGCAACTATCTGCAGGGAAAAAAAATCTCCAGATTACTGAAGATAAAAGAATATAGCTGAATCTGTGACAAGCTCAAACAAGAGCCCATTTACGCCTTTTGGAGAAAGAGCCATTAGTAAGGAAATGTTATTTTGGTGGGAAGGGTGGAAGTCCAGTGACAGGCAGAGGACAGTACTAGCCCCTGCGTGGTCGGGAATCAAGGGGGCTGGGTTCCTAACCAACACCTATGTAAAGTTCCTTTTAAATCTCTTAAATTTGGCTGTTGATAAATATAGTATATTTGGGTTCCCCTTTAAAACTGTGTATTCTGATCTATCTGCAGGAAAAAAATCAATTACATTTTTTATGAACCAATCAAAATTGTTAATTTTAATTCATTCATCTGAACATCTGTATTTTCACGTCAATTCTGTTTATAATTGTATTCAGGGTGCATTTTACAACAACAAGTAGTTTCTATTATGTGTACGGTTGGCAGCAGTTCTTTCTAGGTCTGCCCAGTTAGGATGGATTAGTTAGCTCCTTGAACCTACCTACCCATGTTATTTTTGCCTGGCATTGCTTCCTTCTTAAGAAGTTACTACAACTGGTTGTTTACCAGGAGCAGTAAATCCTTACAATGTTTTGACTTGCCTGGATTTTAGAAGTCATGGATACTGTTTTCAGGACAGATACCTGTATTTGAACCAAGTTATGCGTTACTAAGTGGCTGAGAGAAGGTAGAAGAAGAGTCACAAGTTGTGGTTTCACCTACTGCTTGGCTGTACCAAAAGGTGGGATCCCAAAATGGATGTGCAGAGGGGTAGAATATTGATTTTTCCAGAGCTTTTGATTTTGCTTAGTCTTTAAGTCCCTATAGAAACTGAAGTATTTCATTATCTTCCGAACCCAGATCTTCATTCTACAACAAGACACGATTTTTTTTTTCCTTCCCCAGAAAGGAATTTGCAGTGAATCAAATAGAAGCAGATGACAGAGATTTAGTTTTTTTCCATCTGTGTGCCACCTGTCAGGTCTCACCACTCCAGTAGCCAGCTCTTTTCCCAGCCAGTCAGTTCCAGGTTGGTGCTGCATGATCTGATGCATTGCTTAGTCAGTGAATGTGGCTCAGAATCAGGTACCTCCGCTGAGCAGCTGAGGGCATGTGGAACACTGGTTTTGCCCACGTGGGACATGGGTCTGGTGCAAGGCATTCCCTGCCCTGTCGCATTTGGCTTCCCACCTCCTGCAGTGCAGGGCACTGGACACCACATCAGATAATCTGCCACAGAAACTCTATGCCATTTCCATGATGCCCTTTGCTTTTCAGCAACTCACACAACAGAGAAGCATGTGACAGGGGACAGCAAAGACCCCACAAGGGTTATCAGAGCTGTGCTGAGAGTCTCCAGCTTCATGTACCATCTCCCGTGCCATCCAGACCATGCACAGGGAAAGCCAGGGTGCTGGTGGATCTGGGTTTACAGAGCACTCCAGTGTCTGTCCTGCAGGACGGGGAAAGGACAAGAGGCCCAGCAGCAGAACAGTGAAGGCTCAGCAGCAGAGGAAGAACTGCTGGATGAGAAGGACCATTTTTATAGCTGATGAATCCCCTTGCAAACAGGAAACAAAACCACTGCCACAGCCACTTGGAAGCTGGTGATTGCTACACTACCAAGTGTTTGGGGCTGCAAAGTGAAAGCTAGCAAAGTTCTTGACCCTCTTTTCCCACAGGTGATGGACACATGGGTTGTCAAAGCAGTCTTTGCTTGCATTGGGCTTTCCAGCTGTACCAAGAGATGGGATGTCAAAGCTGGACATGGATTTAGAGGAGGAGAAAGCGTTGTTACTGTATTATTCATTAGCTGACCTCTGCTAACCATGTTCTGGACAAAGGCCCTTATGTTTTCCACTGAGGCACCCACTGAAGCCTGGCTGTGTTCCATACTCATGGTGGCTTTCTCTGCCAAGTCTGATTTTGCATGTTCACTCTGTGGAGTCCTCTCAACTCTGCAGCCCTGGTTTTGTTCCCAGGGTTTCTCTAGAGCCTGTAGGACCAGCTGTGTCCTTGAGCTGTCTGCCTTTGGCTGCAGATGCCAATATGCTTCAAACAAGAAAAATTATCAAGTGGCACGTTCCAAGCAAATTGAAAAGCAGTTCTGTTTCAGACAATGTATAGTTAGGCTCTTTTCCCTCTTGATAGTGTAGAAATGAACATCAGTCAAAAAGAAACAGAGTATATTCATTAAATAATCCAGTCAAGGACTATTAAACACAAAGAGAGTGCCTTTTGTTCCAAGGATCCCTGATCCAGTGTAGGTAGAAGAGGAAGGTTATTTTCTTCTTACTCCTGGGAACAGAGAATTTTTGACAGATTCAGTGAAAGATGAATGCATCAAGACCAGCTTCCAAAATACAAGAGAGTGAGGAGAAGGAGCTTAGATTGCCTTTTTGGTGATCACTCTGACCATTTGAAGGCACCACACAGACTGGAGGATGTGACTTGGATCCATGCTATTCTAGGCTGATGAATGCACATCTTTGCTCATACCAAGCATACCCTTATTCTGTGATTGCATACTGTGCCTGCAGTACATTAAACCATAAGAGAAAAGTTCTGGGCAGGTTTGTCTGGAAAAGCTTGCTGTGCTGGGAATCCTTTTTGTTATCTCAAGTCCAATTTTGATTTTTATAAATTCCGATACATTAGATGAAGTTCAGAAGAAGATCTGTAATTATGTATGGTCTTCGCTATATGAAATTCCTGACTCTCACAAAATCAATATCTTGTGATTCATGGCCATTAATCCTAGAGAGCTCAAGCTCTCATGGAGAAAGGCCTGAGGCCATGGAAAGCTTAGACCCTGTGTCAGGGCCTGGGCTGTTTGAGATACGCAAGACTGAGGCAGCTATGTAGGTGTGTACATGTGTGTGAGGCAGAATGGAGCTCAAAAAGTTACCCTTCTGCCCAGTACTTCTCAACATGCCCAGAAAAAAGTATGAAACAAAGAGCCTCCAAACATTGCTTGCACACTGAGAGACATGGAAGTCAAGCCACTTTATGGTCATCTCTGGAAACCAGTGCTTCAAAGAGGTTCCCTCCAGTCATCTCTTCTCCATCTACGGTCATTAACTTTTTTTTGCAAAGAACTGAGTTGTCCTTAGCCAAAGGAGCAACAGTTTCTCCAGGGAATCTCCTGTTGCATTTACAGTTGTTTCTGTGTCCTTCTTTAGATGCAGGCAAGTTTCTTGTACAGCTGATCTTGAATTTCTGTCATTGCCATTGACCATGTCATAGGTTTAGCTCAGAGCTTTCTCTTGACTGTCTACTCCTCCAGTGTCCTAAAGTATCCGCACGGATATGCATGGTGATGTCCAGAGCTCTCCTTGGTTGCCCCTGCATGGCCACTGCCTTGACAACACCAGTGCATTCAGTGCCATGACCAAATCATGGTGTTTGGTTGGGGCCACCAGCTCAGCCCCAACACTGGTGATGAGCAGCACTGTGCTACTCTTTGGTGTGGTCTGGGGAGCAATTCAGTCAGTTCAGTTGTTTTGTAGTGGGCAAAAAAGCATCAAAGTTAAGCCAACTTCTTCATGAATCATCATGGCTCTGCACATAAGGGAGGGTAACCACATCCAGGGGACAACCAGGTGGCTTTGGAGGACTGGGAATGGGAAAGGAGTAAGAAGGAATCCATGATAAATCCATGGTTAGTTGAGGGAAGTCCAGTCATTTTTATGCACATCCACAGCCACTATCTGGGCCAAAGTTACCCTTCTAGAAACTATGGTCCCTTCTAGAAACTATGGCCTTCACCTGGTAGAGGGATCTTATGCTGTGTCAGCGCCTCACATCCTGTGGTTGAAATTGTTTTTAAATTTTGGATTAGGTGCTTTAATCATTAGGCACACTTCCACACTGAAAACAGCTTTAATTTTTATAACTTCTTCATGGTACTTAACCAAAATGCTAGTGATGCTTCTCTTTTACTATGTTCAAGAACTTATCACTTTTAGTGAAGTGTTCACATGCTGATATTATTTGTACATGCCTTGCATCTTGATTGTAGTTAAACAAAAAAATATGTATTTATCTCTTTTAATCTCTTTTTTACTTTGCTCCTTAGGAATTTATTTATTATTTATTATGATCTTTCTGATGACAAAGTGACCAGAATTGGAAATAAAGTCTGTCAGTGCTGTTGTTGCTGAGCTGTGCAGAGGTGGAGGTGACACAATACAGCTCTATTAGCTGGGGTTTTTATTAATGCACCGTCACATAGCACATCCCTTTCTCATTTGCCATCCCTCATTTGCCACACTGCCACTTCAGCTTTGTCTTTCTCACTGATGGTCTGTGGCTTTGAATTTTGTTTTTATCCTTATCTCTTTTTTATTTAATTCTCATCCTTTTGCACTGCTTTTATTTGGGTTTTTTTAATGTTAAGGTTGCTAGAAATTTTCTGTACAGTGATGTTCACCTTTTCTCCAGGACCATCGGCATAGATACCAATTAGGAAAAAATCCAACAGGAGTACCCTGGACACTTTTTTTAGCTCAATCTGATTATTTTACTGTTTATTTCAGCTTATGATCTGCTTAACAATCTTTTTCAGGAATGCATCTTTTTCCCCTTGAACATTAATTTTGAGTGCTCGTATCTCAGTGGTAAAATATGTAAATTGCACTGAAATTGTGAGAAAGTCTAGAACAGTAAAATGCTGCTGCGATTCATAATTGTTTGAATTGTCCTCCTCGCTTCACTACATTATTTTCCTTCTATTATATCACAATGGCATGAGCACATATATCAAAAAGCTGAAACAAGCTGGAATCATGACCATCTACTCCTCCCCCATGTCCTGTCAGTTTCTTCATCCCAGATTAGTGTCTGTTGGCTTGGTAAGCAAAGAGGGAGCAGATGGACCACAAAATGAGATTCTGTAACCTTCTTACCCAATAGATCTGCTTTCTGCATGTATTCAGACATATTTACTTACTGTAGTGACAATTATCAGTTTTATTTCTTTTAAGAAAACCAAACAACTTCAGCTCAGTACGAAAGAGCACACTAAATTGTCTTCTGGCACCGTTACCATCCATATAATTTCAAATCAATTAGGAGTTTTGTGGCTGGATTCCGATCTGCATGATACCTGAATATGCCCATTAAATTCATAGGCATGCCCATTAAATGCATAGGTATAAGGGGACAGACACAGTATGTACAGCCTGTGGACTCTTAGGTGACTTTTTATTGTTCATAATGCAGGTCAGAAGAGCACAGTTGTTTATTTCCTGGGATATTTTGTTTGAATATATTATTTGGATGGCCAGATGAAGCCATATTTGTTTGTGAATGGAGTTGGATACAAAAGTAATGAAATAATAACAATAACTACAAAGTTTCAAAACCATGTGATTCTATGAAAATGCATCAAGTGAAGAATTCCTTTTATTCAGAAACTTGCATGTTTCCTATCTCATTCAAGATGCACCCATTCAGAGCACTAGATGTATTTTAAATGAGGGGAAACAAATGTAGTTGACTAGTGTTTGGTTAAGATGAATGGAAGCATGTCCTTGCCCTCAACCATGCAGCATGTCGATACAACCATACGTTGAGTTCAGATCCACTGTTAGTGCAATATTCTTATAGCAGCAGAGGTCTCTAATTAGACCTTTCATATCAGCTAAATGTTGTGTGTCTCATCTGGAATAGGAGACACCAGCCTTGAAAACACTGAGGTGAGACTCAGCTTGCCTCAGCTCTTTAGGAAGAAGGTGCTTCAGCTAAGGGAGCTGGGTGCCTCCAAATAACATATAATCTCTATGTCTTAGGCAGCTGCTCTAGGAGAAGATAAATCTCCTTCCAGATATACTGACCTCTCACTATTGACTGTAAAAAAGCTCTAGTAAAATCCTTAGAGCAGACACCTAACTTTTAAGATGACTCAGGCTGGATGCAAGGAATCCAAGTATATTGTGACAACAGATTTGGCCAGATACATTGCGAAAGCTCCTGAAATAAAAATAAGTGCCTTCACTCTCATGCTGAGCAAATGGGACTTGTCCAACAAGTGTATGGCACACATATGGCCATGCACTGGAAGCACTGAGTATCTTCCTTAGGAGAAAAAAGGAACGTGTCAAACCTAGTGATTAGGACCTGGAGTTTTAGGAGTTTTAGGTAATGGGGGAAATAAAATGGAGAGGTAAAGCCTCTGTGTACAAGAATTGCCTGGCTGCCTTATATACACAAGTGCATTGCCAAGAGCTGCAGGTGTTCAATCAGACTGCTTTTATTTGAGGTGCCTAACATGGATTTTGAAACCATCATGTATGCAACCCGGCTTGAAAATTGACCTTAATTTCTTCTAATTGCATGTCTTATTCTTCATTATTTTTCTTGTTAGAGACAGAATTTTGAAAGGTGATTCACCAGTGCAGCTATTTTTGACTCATCGCTGACTTTGTCTTACTTTGTGTTATTTAATGGATTCCAGTGGCCATATGCTGCAGAGAATCCTGGAACAAAGTGAGTAAACTGGGAGGCATTGCTCAGAAGGATAAATTTCACAGTTGGAAACACACTTAATACTAAGCTTTCTAACCAGTTTTTCCAGAAATCACAAGCTTGATTGCCATGATATCCGAACATGGCATTAGCTACTCTAATGAGGAAAATAATTGATATGCTATGGAAATGAGGTCTAATTAGATCTTGTTAAGATAAATATCTCAGTTTAGCTGAAAACTCGAAGAGATACATTTTGCAGCGTTCCAGATTATAAATATGACCCTTGTTCTTTACCCCCCTCTGCGTCCGGTTACTACTTTGTAGAAATGGATGTGAAAAGCCTCCTTATCAGAATCACTGCAGTCTGTACCCACTTGACATGGAATAAGTGACAAAGATGCTGGATAGTTTAAGCCTTACATAGCTTAAAACACATTTATTTTTTACATCAGCTTTAGACAAAGGTCCTAATTTCAGAACCGTGCAACAAAATGTGTCCCGCCTATTAATTTTCTAATATGATTATAAATTTTCAGATCCACAGCAAATAATGTTCTTCAGAGTTCTTTACTGTTGTTTTCACTGACTTTAGAACAACATGCATGCCAAATTATATCAATACTGTCTTGATGGAGGACAAATATTGAATGCAAACTATAACAAAGTTCCTTTTAAATCTAAAAGGAAAAAAAATTTAAAAAAAAGTCACCAAAAGGTGACTAAACTTCAATAGTATTTAGACAAAGCAGATGACTTATATCTAGATGGATACCTTGCAAGGTACTGCCAAGCAATGGGTCAAACTCATCTTCCCTCTTCACTGGTGGAGTTGCCACAGGACTCAGAGCAGGATGAAACCTTATTGGCAGCTGCTTTGTTTTCTTCCATCTTCCAAAAACACAGGTCCAAAATATTTACTGTCCCAATGGGCTTGAGTTTCCAGCTTGCACATTGATACCCCTTCTGCACTGCAAAAGAGAGGGAAATCAGTGTTCTGCAATAATTTTAGTTTGATATTTTTTCATTTTCACAAAATAAGCTATTTAAAGTGAACCCTTTAAAAGTCTGTCTTCAGATATTACTTTTTCAGAGCCCCCGAGCTAATGACCTACAAGCCCTAAAACAGCTATATGCACCCTTTAACGTCACAGACCATTTAAAAGACATAACATGTTAAGGAGCCAATTTCTATTATTTGCTGTAATTCCTTTGCCATCAACCTGGCAGAGCTGGCAGCTTTAGCCAGTTGTTTCTGTTCCCCGTAGATGCAGTTTGCCTTCTGGGGAGCGGGTTGTGCTGGGGGGTGACTCTGTGGAGCGGTGGGGACAACTTCTTGGTGCACCAGTGCCACTGGGAGCCCAAGGGCATGAAGAAAGCACAGGGGACCAGCCTGGGCAGGGGGATTTGTCCATAAGGACCACTGCTCCAGGAGGTGGGTCCACCAAGTGGTCCCTGCAACAAGGAGAATTCGATGGCAGAAGGAACAAAGGCTTATTTTAGACAATGTCTCTGTGTCTTGAGAAATACATACCTCTCTCCACTGACATTTTTTCTTACAAAATGAGTGTGGGGGAAGCTAGCTTGCAGGGTAAACTACTGTATAATTTCCCTGGATGAAGGAGAATAATAAGTGAGTAAAACAAGATGACTCTTCCTATGACCTTTAAATATTAATAAATTAAGTATCCATTTGCATTACTCATTTTCTATTATTAATGTATTTCTCTTCTGTTTTTCTTGGTCTGTGTGGTCATTACCACTATTCTGCATCTTCTGTTTCAGAAAATACTTGCAAGCATTGAGATGATTCCCAAATATTCTGTCCATGTATACACATATATACTCCATGTATATATACACAGTCAGTGAATGAGATATCATGCAGACCAACAGCAGATGTATGCAGATTTCTTCATCAGAAGTCTATTGCAACAGTCTATTCACTGTTTAAGTCACATAGCATGAAGGCAGCAGTTGTTGGGGTTTTTTTAAATCTATTTACTCTTTTTGTGACAAACCTAATGATTGCAGAAATGAGAAATCAGCCTGCAAACAGTCCAAATTTAAATAAAATCAACCCCGCACTAGACTATAACAGTGGCAGATGGACAGAGGAAGAAAGTGTATATAGTCATGTTTTTTGCCATTATAGTATAGACCCTTTCAGATTGCAGCAAACAACTTGCCATCTGCAAATCTGAATCTTTCCTTTTCTGCTGAGGCACTGATTCAAGAATCATGATTTGTGAAGTTTGAGTTAAAGCATTAAGCAGTTTTTCTCTCATTTTAAAGGCATACTGATCTCCTGATTTTACTTCAAACACATGGGAAAGGCATCCTGAAAATTTCCCTCAAAGTTCTTCTCAAGGCAAAACCCAAAGCCACTGGCTCACACTTAGGTATGTGGTGAGGTAATGGGTTCCTACATGAATAGCTTTTTGTCAAATAGTCTCATATTGCTGTTGTTCTCCGGCTTTCGTTCAGTTTACTCATTGAGGAAGTGATTTGCTCTATGCCTATATGATATGTAGGTCACACTGGGCACCTTCCTTACTGCAGCACACGTACTCAATAGCAGCAATGAGCATTTGGTTTTAACATATTGACCCTCTGAAGAGAGAAGAATCTGATCACTACATAATTGTCACTGATTTTTTAGGGCTAAATCTTCATTTAAATGGCTGCTGATTTAGTGGCAGTCTCAATTTAATACAGATTTGCAAACAAAATCTGGGCACATTTTGACCTCTCCGTGTGTGAACCCACTGCTGTTTTCTTCAGTTTTATCTGACTAAGTTTGCAAGGGAATGTGACCATCACAGACCTCAGACAAACATATACAAGTTGCAGCCTGACAAGGTTTCTGATACTTTCACATTATGGGCAGGGAGTTACTTAATCTAAGGGTGAGGTTTACATAGGTTTTTTTTTACATAAGTTTAACTTTACAGTAACCAAAAAAATCTCTTCTAGGTATGAAAGCCTATTTTGAACTTATTTAAATAGAAGAGGATACAACTCAATTCTGGCAATTCCCTTTCAAGCGGTGCTGCAGTGTGCTTTGCACCATGGTATTTCTAATTTTCACCAAATCAGGGTTGCTCTCTGTGAGGCAAAAAAAAGAAAAGGTTAATTTTGTTAACCATGCATGCAAGAGCTGTGTACAAAATAAAATATCAAATACAGTAATTACAGTAATTTTTGTTAAAATATTTCTACACAATAAACCTGGGACTTTGAAAACTCTACCAGAAGCAAAAGAAAAACAAACTGTAATGAAAAAAATTGAACTCAGAAGCCACTAATAACACTAAAGGGATCCCAGAAGCCAAATTAATGTTTCTACGAAGAAATACTTTCCTATAGCAGGCAAATTCCTACTAAGACTCTTACCTGGGTCTTTACAGACAGGATTCAGATTTCATTTTGAAGCATGTTTTTCACAAACTGTTTAGTGTTCATATGTCATTACCACTGTTGGGCCAGATTGCACCTGGCATCGATATAAACAAAGCTTTGGCAAGAATTCTTTCCTTTGGGATGGAGACATCTGATTTTCAAGCTGAAAACATGTCAGTGTTGCAAGACACTCCAAATAGCCTGTTTTACCAGTGCAGTAAATTAACCCGCCTGGTGTAGTGTTAAATGCTTTACAAACATCGACTGAAGGCGAGGGAGGGAAACAGCAAAAAACAAACAAAAACATTTCAATAACTTGTTTGACTGGGAGCGGTGAAAAAAGTACAAGCAAATCTCAAAGGGATGAGGAGATTCCTTGGGAGATAGGGGGGATCCTTGGGAGATAAGGCAGCAGCAGAATAAAGTTTCAGGATTTTGTCTTGTATTCAACCCAGAAATTGTGCCATGGTGTAGGAAGACACAGAAAGAGCAGAACAAGTTATATAGGTGATAGAAAAGGCATATTCATTTGAAAAGCAGATCAAGATAGCAGCAAACAGTGACTCTAACTCATCGTTGCCTCGTCTAGAGGAGGAAGGCTTTTAGAAAGCTATCGCATGAAAGAGGTTTGCCTTTAATGCTGCAGAACGCTGGTGGACAAAGACTACGTAGGCAAAACAGAAGATAAAATATTAGGCTATCCCCCTTGCTTCCCCATTGTTCAGGATGAAAAAGCTGAGCTGAACTTCTGGGCATGCAGAATTGGCTGAGTGAAAGCTCTCGTTGCTAGATCATGCATTTGTGCTAAGCTTGAATGGTCTAGAGGACAATGGGGTTCAACATGCCTGTGGCTCTACAGTGATTCTGCAATATAGATGTGAAACAAGAATAGCTGGAAAATAGGTCCACATGCGTATGAAGCTGAACAACGACCTGTCCCGAGAAACACAGGCAGAAAGTATTCCTAAATATATATATTTATATAGCTGCTAGTCTGAAGCCATTTTGCTACTCTTGTCTTGCTATTTTAATTATCCTGATAGCCATCTATTTGCAAACATGCATGGAAGTGGGATAGAATAATTAATTAATATTCCTAATTATTCATAAAATGTGACAAAATTTATGTTAGGGTGGATATTAATTCTCAAGAGAATTACATTTCTATTAAGTGTAGATTTATATTAGTAAGATACAGCACGATTGATTCTCGCTTGGCCAGCAATAGAAGACTTAGCATCCATACTGGCAGAGATTATATCTGGTCAACAGGAAAGGAAAACTGTCCAAGAAACTGCCAACACAGAATCTGAAGCTGTGAAACCTGGTCAAGAAGAAATAAAGCCAAATAAGCAACAGATGAAAAATTGTCTTAAAGCAAAGATCAAATCACTCAGTTGGAAATGAGAATTGTATTGGAAAAGGTGATGCTAAGAGCATGGAGGGACACGGGAATTTAAAAAAATAATATTAATAAATAAAATGAAGTACTGGATACTAGTACTTTTTTTTTAAATGAACCTTAACATTTTTCAAAAATTAAAAAGAAGTAGACAGTTTTAATATGGTCAAAGACTTCTGACAAATAGCAGAGAGGACTTCTAAACCTTGCAAATAATTTGGAAGGGAAGGCCAGAGGTCTCAGTGCAGTAGAGCTATGGACATACTGGAGAGACCTTAGGAATGGGCTCCAAAGATGATGAAGGAACTGGAGTATCTCTCCTATGAGGAGAGGCTAAGAGAGCTGGGACTGTTCAGCCTGGAGAAGGGAAAGCTCAGGGGGAGCTCATCAATGTATATAAAGACTTGAAGGAAGGATGGAAGCCAGGCCCTTCTCAGTGGTGCCTCATGACAGGACCAGAGGCAATGTGCACAAGCTGACACTTGGGAGGTTCCCTCTGAACATCAGGAAACACTTTTTCAATGTGAGGGTGACCGAGCACTGACAGGATTCCCAGAGGTTGTGGTGTCTCCAGCCTTCGAGATATTCAAAACCTATCTGGACATGGTCTCAGGTGAGCAGCTCTGGGAATCCCTGCTTCAGCAGGAGAATTGGACAGATGACCCCCAGAGGTCCTTCCCAATCTCAGCCATTCTGGGATTCCTTGACTCTACCTGAAGCCCACTGAGGAAGGTGATAGATAGAATGAAGAACCAGAAAAGAAAGAGGCTTTGGTAAGATACAGGCTTTACAACAGTTTCCTGTACTGTTATACCTGGTACAGCACCCTCAGACACTGGAGTGGTCTAGTGGGCTCAAGAAGGACAATAGCCTCTTTCCTGCGCCCGTGCTGCAAAAATCTTCTGCCTCCAAAGAGACTTCCTAAGAAGTTTACTGATGATTGCATGTCAAATCAAAGAGTAGGGAAAGAAATGGGTAGAGAACTTGTCAACAGATAAAGCCAAAGAGCATTGATATCACTGTGTGTTTTGTCCTCAGAAAATAAGTGAAATTCTCTAGATGCAGATCAACCAGTAGGACCACTTTAGACTGTATAGGCTACAGCCCCATCCTGAGTGAAAGCAAAGGCACCTTAACTAGCGAAGGACCCAAACAACCTTCTGTATCCAGCAGCATAACCACACACCAGTGCAAGCACTGCGAACACACTGCGGGGGACAGTGCCTTGGTGCCCAGCTGGAATGAGCCAGGGAGCTTCCGGAGGTTACAGTGGCAGCTGCCAAACAGACATGATGCTTGGTGGCAGTCTGGCAGCAGAGGGAGCAGCCACAGCCAAGAAAAGGGAAGGAAGTATCACCTGAGTCCCACCAGGGTTAACCTGCACCTGATGCAGGTGATGGGAGTGGGGATTCTGGCTGCAGAAGATGTCTCTGAACACTCTGCGGGAAAAACTACCTTCTGTTCTCAATACCAAACATATTATTACTGGGGCAATGAAAAAGTGTAAACAGATTTAGCAAGTAAAGCAGAACAGTTTCCTATAAAAAGCATTTATTAGATAAGTAGAACATATTTACTTGACTCTCTTTTGTCAGTCCTTCATTCAGATCAAGAAGGAGAATCATATCAAGTCAGAGGGACAAAAAAAATTTCTAAATACATACTTAGTCCAGACAGTTACCCAACAATAAAGCAAATTGGGCAAAAATGCGAGAGGAAAAAAAAAGTGAGAAAAAAAAAGGCAGTTTAATGGGTGTCAGACTTGTGAATACTGAATTCCATTTTATCACTCTTGGCTTAAAATTAATATAAGATAAACAAAGCACCAGTACTGTATGAATGCAGTTATGTTGCTGTAAAATCCTTATTGTCCAGGAATTTCATTCACACAGGAAAATAAATTATACTGCTAGTAGCATTTTAGCAAACAGTTGCATGCCAGAGCTTTGCATCAACTTAATGTTAGTGGTCTCAAATAAATCTGAAGTAGTTCAATCAGTACAGAAGCAAAGTCCAGGCTGACCCCAGCATCTACTGTATGTGTTCAGAAATGGTCCAAAGCTGAGCCCATCTTTTTATTAGTCTTTTACTGACTCTGCATTTGGCAGAGTCATTGTCCAGGAAGTGAGAGAAAATACCTGTTAAGCCATATGTAAAGAATTTTAGCTCAAAATCTGACAGTCTACTTGAAGTGAATGAAATCCATGTTGGATTTGGACTGATATAAGAGTAGGTAACAAAGGCACAAGTGAAGGAGCCCCACATATTCAGAGTAACGTTGTGAAGGGAACAATGTAAGTGAAGGCAAAAGTTTTGTTAGTCAAGTGATCAACAACTTAACAAAGTGCTCTGCTTCCAGATGCCCAGGTCGGTTATTATGCCTAGGTATGTATATGGATTATGGATAAATACATATGGATGTAAGAATGGGAGCTTGTAGTGTTGGTTGTTAAGGGATGCAAGCATTTTTTTGGATCCTACATACTACTCTCCTCACTGGCACAAAACAAGTGAAATGATGGGTGCTTAGCTGGCTGGCTCTGGTGGAAACAAAAACATCTCAAGGAGTTCCTATTTCCATGCTGCCCTTCCTAGCTACTTATTGTCACCCTTTGCCCTTGCTTGCAGGAATGCAATTGTTTGTATGGCCAGCCTGTAAACAGGACTGCTTAAATGGTCTGGAATAAAAACAATTCTACTCTCCCACCCAGAAAAGCCTGAGTTTCTCTAATGGGGTTGCTTCAGTGATCCAGTTTGCATCTTGGCTCAAGAAACAGTTGCATTGGAAATGCTTGCCTGGGGAAGAAGTGGGGCATGGAGTGGGAATAAGCAGAAGAGGGTAGGAACTGCTTAGATCTTCCAGAAATAATCACGTTGCTTTATTTTATCCTTTTATTGGGGAATATGCACCAACCTTACTTTAAACTTCATAGATATTCCAGAAGCCACAATAAGGAGCACCTTCTCAGTCAGCCTAGCATTTAAAAATAATTGATTTCATCAGGAAAATAAAGTTGAAGAAAAGCTTAGGGAAAGAAATGTCACAAGTTCCAGTAACTTGTTCCACTGCTGTCAGGCATATCTAAATGAGGAACTTAAAGAGGTTTTGAAGAAAACCAGTAATCAATTAAGGGTTTCCCTCCACATGTCTATAAGGGTATGTATTTTATTGTACCAGTACAATACATCTATCAGTGGTGTACAAATACCATCCTACAACTGTAGGATTAACATGGGTGAGATTTGACCCAGAAAATAACCACGTTCTCAGGTCCCATTTTCAAATTGGAGAAAAAAATCTCAGTTCCTTTGACACCAATCACAGGTCTAGGCAGGGAAAAATTCACATTGTCAGGTTTGGTTTAGACCACAGAAAACAAGTGAAGTCATTTCTAAAAGGTTCTTACTGCTTGCCATGAATACATGAGTCAAGGAGGGTTTTTTTAATATTTTATTTTATATCAGGGATCAGTCTCTGCCTCAGCTAGTCACTGCTGATGCAAGGACATGTGGGACATGGCATTCTAGTGCTGTTTCCTCTCTCCCACTTCTGGGATGTGGGGGTGGAAAGAAGGGAGTGCAGTTGCTTTTGTACTAGTGCCCATGCTTCCAGGACTCTGCCAAGAGTGAACAGCTAGCTGTAACAGGCTTCATATCATCATTAGGAGCATCTGAGAATATGTTGCCTGCAGGAGGTGCTAAAACCTGCATTTGGGGTGGAGTGGGATGCATGGGTCCTTGACTCATCCCAGTCACCCATCCAAGTGAGCTCTCTATCAGAAGGAAGCCCTTCTGGTAGAGAAAGAAGAAGGATTTCTGGCAAAATACAGCGTAATGAGGTGGGGTTTTGTTGACATAAGCACTGGCTGTGAAACACATGTATAAAACCAGTTTGCTTTGCAGGAAGGCAAGAGTTGTGTCAATTTAGCAAGAAGCTTGTTAGATCAAAGTTTCCCATGGAATTACTGCAATTACAGGCTACTTCTACAATGTTAAATGCATCTGATCCAAGGAGAGATCCCTGCTACCCTCACTAGTGCAACAGAGGGGCTTGAGCCCATGGCATAGGGGCAAATCTCTAGAGCAGACTGAGTGCAGTGATGGATAAGTAACATACGAGTGCCCTGTGTCTCCACGTGGGGATTTGATGGACCTGTAGTATGATCATTTTTCTAGGTGTTTTTTCTTAATTTCCATCAGATGAGCAGGGTGGCATATCAGTGGGGGGGTTGTTAAACTTCATCCAAGGATATGTGTTGCATACCCTGGGGCATGGCAAGATGGCTCATGGGAGTGCTTGAGGGGACACAGGCCTTGCTGGAGCTGCGTCACAGGACTGAGCAGGATGGAGGCAGCTGAACTTGGTGCAGTCCTCCCCAAACCACTCTTTGGGCATGATGCCTGGAGAGATCCATCTCTGAAACCACACCTGTGTTGTGATTTGGAGGAAACAGATGATTCAGTCCTCCAAAGGAGAGTCTGAATGTACATGAGCAGTTGTGCCTTGTGGGCAGCTGGGGTCCAAGACCTTTAGGTGAAGCTGGGAGCTATGTTATCCAATGGTACAGATTTTCTCAGGTCTATAAATGGAAATTGATACTAATGGCATGATCTTACAAGGGCATACAGGACCACATAAAGTAATCTCTCCTTTAAAAAGTGCCTGTGAGATAAGGTGGTTTCAGAAGTCCTCTTCTAGATGGCTCAAGAACTCACCTGGTGCGAGGACTTCCTGGGAGTGCCTTACTCAGCATAAGATACCTGAGTGACCAGTTAGGGCCATGAATCCCCTACTAAACCCATTGCATGGAAACACATGGATGTACAAGGTGACACCACTTAATGAAATATAAGTTGAAAATGAAGAGTTGAGAGGTTTTTTTGTACAATTACAATTTTACTATTAACATGACCTGTAAACACTTGGACTTAGGGCATTCAATGGGGTTTTGATCACATTACAGAATATTAACTTGCTAATTTACCAACGCAGATAAGGCACTTTGTGAAAACTGAGACAAGAGCTGTTAATCAGTATTTGCACAACCAGAACACATGCTCAGTTGTTCCAAGCTTTCTCATTGAAAGACCTAGTTTTATTGAGACTGTAGGTAGACTGGGAAGAGTTTCTTCCAGGAAAGAGAAAGGATGAAAAATGCCATGGCACAGCTGACCTGGCTTTCCTTAATGCTTTCTTCATTCTTAGGGGCTTCTAAGCCGCTTGGAGCAGACCCTAGTTCCTTCAGTATAAGCAGACATAAGCCTCTGGTCAGTTGTTTTTTTTCTGAAAACTGCTGTTTACTTCTCTTGGCTAAGTATTTTTTTCAATTTATTTATTAAATAATTGAGGCAGTAATTAAACAGTGTCTCTGACAGTACCCATTTGCTGATCTTCAAAACGTTTGATCCATATCTCACTTGAATCATCACACTTGAAACCAGCTGTTGAACAGGGATTGATAGTTTGCTAAAGCAGATGTACTTTTGACAGACATTAATGTATTTCACTATCAGCATTAACAAAAAGATGCATTTAAAAAATTAAAAATGGATGGTTAAATGTACACATTTTCCATAATTATCCATTACATCCTGCCAAGTAAATATATCTTAGACTGGTTTCAATTTTTTTAAATTTTTAAATAAAAAATAATCATAACATACAGTTCAGTTCATGTGCCAGATAAAAGAAAAGTATAGCCTTTTTTTTTTCTTTATTGATACATCAGATTGTGTATTTTGTGGCCTTATTTCATCATGCAGCAGCTCATTTGGACTGTTCAGGAAGACTAATTAACACTAATGCGTCTAAAGAATTTTCATTTATGATGCTAATCTGTCACAAAACCAAAAGTACCCTCAGAAAGCCAGGGAAAAAAGTAACCAGACTACATCTTGCAACCAGCCTAAATTACTGTTATCTGGATTTGTCATAATTGAAAGGTTGTTTATATCTCTTTTGTAAGTGTTTATAAAAGTTGGCAGACAGAAGGATAGCTGCCTACTAACATGAACAAAATTTTCATTTATTGAAGCTGTTGTATACAGTGCTGTCATTAAAAACCTCTTGAAATATTTCTGTACACATAGTTGCAAGGTATAATCCTGTCTGTGTTTATGAACACACACGCACACATACCACACTGTATTATTTTTGCTACTGACATACTTATACTCAGTCCTCATATTATGTGAATATTTCTATGTGCCAGTTCATTTTAGCATCCTACTGGCCTCTGTTTAAATTTCTATGAGATATGTGCAAGTCAGAAAAATATCTTGATGACAACTTGTGAAAATGTCTTGCTGTTGTACTAATATACACATCCTTGGATACTTAGGCTCAGAAGAAATGTATTGCTTACATAGCTAAGCACCCCTAAAGGTTTATCGGGATTCATGAGCCTTGGGTTCTGGACTGCTGTCTGGGTGGACCTTGAGCTCTTGTTCTCTAGTTCTCCACATTCACAGCAGCTCAGGAGAGCCACCTGGTCAGCATAGAGAAATTATCCAACTCTGATGATGTTGGATAGGCCCCCACCTAATATCTCCAGGATCCACATTGGCCATGCTGGTAGAGGAGGGGAGAGGCTAAAGTTACATGGCAGCAAGCTGCTCCCAGCTGTTCCTAGACAGCTTAAGAGATCTTGTTTTTTAAAACCACAGGATATATATTGTTGATAGGTGCATTGATGTGTTCCTAAACCTTAAATGAAACTTCTAAGAAAATGGGCAAAGAAATTAGGTTTCCTCAGCAGAGCATAATTAAATTGCTGCTTAGTTCACAATGCTGATTATCGACGTTTGTGTCATTTTAGTGTTGCTAGACCATATACTGCATGTAAAGACAATTAGCAGAGCAGACAGAAAAGCAGCAGATGCTAGAGATGCACAGAGTTAGATACGTCATTATGTCATGAAGAATCTTTTTCAGACAAGTGAAAAGGTTGGTATAAAAAAAAAGAAAAGGCTTGAATAGACCAAATAATTATTAAAGAAATAATATAAAGATTTCAGGAAAGAGTAGCAAAAAAATCAGTGTCTTGCATTACCCTAAAGCATGTGTTTGCCTAACACATGAAAAGCAGAGGAGAAACACTGACATACATGATGGAGACCCTACTCCCCCTCTTCTTCCCCACTCCTGCCCCTTCTTTCATTTAGGATTATGTGGTTTGGTTATGGTGGGTTTGGTGTGTTCCATGTTGAACCAAAAGAAAATGTGTTTTAAAATTTCCTAAGTCTTTAAAAACTCATTAACTGATTACTTGCACAAGGATAACAATAAGAAAATATTTAATAACCACTTCCTGGAGACTTTGTGATGTATGCATATTTTACAACAGTTTTTCAGTCTAACAAGGCTAACTAGAAATAAGTATTTGCCATTTCAAAGATTTTTTTCTCACAAGTACCTGATGCATGTAAGGTAGAAGGCAAATCTCATGAGACAAGCACCTCCTGCTTTCAGAAATGCTCTGCCCCACAGTTAAGAGTTCTCTTTGTTTCCTTAAAAACAAATATAATTTGTCTTTTCTCTTGACAATCTCATTTGTGAATTTGAAACTAAACGAAATATCATTCTGTATGGCATCACTTCATTGATGGAAAATTAAGCATGCAAAAAATGTCAGGCTTTCCTCCTGCAGAAACTCAATTCTGCACAAAAGCCACTATGGGTATATAACATATATGTGCACTTCTGCAAAATCTTATTTGAAAGGCACATTTGTAGGGCAGGCACTAATATAAGTGACAAAAGATTCAGCAATGTCAAGTCCTGTAAACAAACCGCTCCAAGGAATTAACATTAACACATAATTGTATGTTTTTATCATGTCAGACCTGCCACAAAAAAAGAACTTCAGTTGTGATTATAGTAATTAATTTTTTCTCTCCCATTTGAAATATGCCAACTTATTATGGCAATGGGGATGATAGATCCTGGCCTGCCATTTTAGTGCATCATATATTTATATTTCCATATCAGGAATTATTACCAAAAGATTTTAACAGGATGAGATCTATACATAAACATATCTTTAAGTATGACCACTATCTTTATATTATATATATCTTTATATATATGAAGGTCTTTAGAAAAAAAGGAGGTACAACTAGGCAAGAATGTTAAAGCAAAATGGAGATTTTGTCCTCAAAATCAGGTAGGTCTAGAAATCACAGTGCTGGAAAACTGATTTGTAGGGTATCATACCAGTTTGAAAAGAAAGAAGAAAATGTAATCTTTCCATCTGCTGTTAATCTGACCATCTTTGCTTCATTTTTGCTGTATTAACAGCGTGTCCAGGGTGAGTGGGTGGCTGAGCTTCCAGCTCATTGGCATTCCTTCTGTTTTGAAGCAGAAATTTCTATTTCTTGACATATAACTTAAAGGAAAAAACAGGGGAAATAAAGAAAAGAAGGAAAAATGAAAAAGTACTGATTCAGCTGATAGGAAACTGTTTCTAATACTGTTAACCAAAAGGACCTATTTAGGTGCGCTTATACTGTGTAGTTTTATAAATAAGCCCAAGGGGCTCCTTCTTTAGCACCACCCCCTTCCTCAAGTCTTGCGCTCTGCCTGCCTGATCCCATCCAACAGTAGAGCTGATAACGCACTAATCCCCGCAAGTTTGGGACTAATGAACTAACTGCTGGGCTGCCGCCACGGAGCTTGGTCCCAAACTATACTGTACTTCACACTCGATTTATTCTCCAGATGGCGAGACTGCGCAGCCCCGCCGCGAGGGACCACCTCTTCCACTGGAGTGTAAAAGTGGACGGATGTTGTTTTCTTTGCAGATTTGATAATTCAGAGCTAGAAACTCTCGAGGACGGTTAGTTATTAGGTTTAATGGGTGCCAGTCGAGCCAGCAATACGCGTATTCCCAATTTTTATTTCAGTGTTTGTGTGTTTGGGTAGCAGTGGATTTGTCGGCAGTGCTGCGTCACCAAAACCTTTATCTTCTCCAGTTGGCGTAGCTGCACGTGGTAATGAACATCTTCCTGTGTTCTCCTCAGAGTCAAACAGAAGGGATACTAAAGTAGCCACCCTGAACAACTTTTTTTTTCCCAATGGGCTTTCCAACACAGGTTGCAAATTTAATATCTTTAGTAGTACCACAGTTTACCATGAAGCTCTCTGTTGTCTTTCTCCCTAGTTCAGTTAAGAACCCAACTCAGGCAGGACCCAATGAGGATACCACCATCCCAAGCTATCTGGGCATGGAATAGTTTACTTAACAATCAAGTTTATTTCTTTCTCAACTATTCTTTCTTGACCAAGTATTATCTGATGTTGTAGTTCTTGTGCAAAGAACAGGGCAAATAACTTCTTTCACCATTCCATAAAAATTCTCATTTGCTCATTCTTGGCAATATCTGAAAAATGTGTTTATTTCTGCATCTACTTCTGTAAATATGTTATTATGTCAAGGACTACTTTTTTCTCTGTTTTATGTTAAAGTAGTTTACCTAGCTTAGAATTCTCACTTTTTCATGAATCCTACCATAAGAGTAGCATCTACATTTCCCTGTGTAATGAGGCAGAAAGGGCTCTCCCTTTCCTCCATGGTTTTAGATTAAGTCAGAGGTTTTAGCATATTTTTTTTATTTACCCATGAAATGTTTTATTGGAAACCTGCGTGGAGAGCTGATACGCCCCACGAACATCAATGGGATTTTCTCCATTGTAGGAAGGGTCGGCACTGAGTCAGCCCCATCATGAGCTCTGGCTTTGGCAGCCAGGTGCCCTCAGTTTGTTCCACAATTAAAAACATGAATTGAATCTTGATGTGGAAACTGCAGTGAGTAGTACTACATCAGGGAAGGGAAATGTTTCCATTCCTGGAGTATCTAGGCAGACAGATCTAAAATGTAGCAGTTCTAAGAAAATGCATCAATTCTCAACCCAACAGATGGCATGGGTGTGTTAACTAACATAGCAACATATTTTCTATTAAAATATGGGGAAAAAACAACAACCCCCTCCCCATGTTTGTTGGTTGGTATAAATTCAGTGAAGTTGTTGGTTATTTTTGGGATATGTACCAGAGGGATGCACATTTAGTTTATGTAAATTGATAACAGCAACAGCCTGTTAATAAGTGTTTTGTATGGAAATATACCTAGAAAGACATGATCTGTCTTTTTTGGGAAGGGAGTTTGCAGACTGAGGAGAAAAAGAGATATGAGACAATCTATTACTTGTTATTATATTCTGGGGAAAAAAAAAATCACAACAAATTAGTTTGTAAGTTTGCTAGAGATGTGCCTTCATTTGGAATTGGATGCTGCCTTAGTGGATACTTTGGAGAGATCTCTCTTTTGCAAATTGGATCGGTGTGTGCTGAAACAGTGATAATCTGACTTTAATTAAAAGCATAAATTGGTTTGGAGTGTGTTTTTAAGCATCATATCCAGAAGCTTTCAGCCCAGCCCTAGAAACCCATTATCTCTGGTTAGAGAAGGAAAACATAGGGGACTTGTATTACCCAGTATTAGCATCATATGGTTCGGTTTACCTAATTTGGAAGAGCCATTTTAGACAGCTATGCACCAGAGCTGTCTTCCAGCTGGACATGTTTGTACTAAACTGCATACATCTTTATGTGGCTTCCCTAATGGCCCCAGACAAAGTCCATTCACAGCAGTTCAAATGTTTTGGGTTTCATTTTCCAAAGATTACCTCTGAACGTGCCCCCTGATCGCAACACAGGGATACATTCATGGGCTCCTTGTGCCTGTCTGTCCGATTAATGGGCATATGCTCCCAACCTTGGGAGAAGCATAGCTAGTAGCCCCAAGCTGAAGGCTGTTCACTTCAGATTTCATTAGCTTTCTGCTTCATTATTCCTTCCTTTTAACCAGTTAGAGCCATCAACTGCTTTGCTGTAAACTTACCCTAATTATCAGGGGTCCCAGCCCTGTAAATCAGTACGCTGCAGTGCTGTCTTAAACTGGCCTGGGAGACCCTGTTCTCATCGGGCCTGACAACTGCAAGCTACTGTTCCCTCACACTGTTTAACTCAGACCACACTGGAAAACCACCTCTGCTCCTCTCACTGGCAGAGATTTGTATCCGTCTGGTTTAAATCTACTGTCATGTGCTCTCTTGCTGATTGGTATTAGCCTGGATATTAACTTTGATGATTTTTTTTATTATTATTTTTTCCCCTTGAATTTGCCTGCTTTCTTGAAAAGCATCTCTATTCAGCAACTGCATATTGTTAAAGTCATTACTAAACCTCCATGAGTCAGGAGCTTTAAAGTTTTATTAGCCCCATAAAAACTCTTCACAAATGAAATGACTTTTGATAAGTGTGCATTTCGACAATGTGAATTTGTTAGGGGCTGTTGGTGAGTGGAAGGAATTTGGGGTTGAAACTGCAGTTGGCAGGAAGCAGGGAGCCCAGCATCCTCCTTCCACCCCTACCCCTTTCTCAAGACCAAGAAATTTGCTTCATTTCAGAAAAGCATGCAAGTATTCTTCATGCAAATCAACTGTTTAACAGATTTGTAAATCTGCATTCACAAAAATAGCAAGCTACCAGGGGAAGCATGTGTTTTTGGAGATTTTATTTTTCGCCAGCAGAATATCTTTTTATGAGGTTTAAAAAAAACTCCAAGTTATTTCAGTGTTGTTTTCATATGCAAGTTGTAAACTCTACTACTGGCTTTAATACACTTTGAATACATGCAGAAAAGGAAAACCAAAGAAGTATATGTACATCTGTGCTTATGGATGTCCAGGCAATATAGAGATGAATTACAAAAATTAGTTATTTTATGCAGATTTAATAACATTCCATTTTTTGAGACAGTAGACACTTAGTGCAACACATTTTCTTAGTGTAAAGATTCATGTTTGTTAGACGTGTTTAGCAGTAGCAGACACAAAAGTCTTGTTTTGGTAGAAACCCTAAGCATTTAATTTACCAGTTATAAAGAAACAGTAAAGTGGAAGGTAAAATTGCAAGGTGCTGGTGACAACTGCTCCAAGAGTGACAGACATTTGAGAGACACCAACATACTGGCTGTCCAGCTTTCTCCCTATGTATTTCAACAAGTTTTCTTCTCAGTGACTTTTTCTGTCAATAGAAAATATGCTTTATTTTTCTTTTCTTTTGCCTCTAAATTCATATATATTGTAGAAAGAAGCAAGACTGGCCATTGTGAAAACCCTTGAAGAGTTTGACTTTGGCCATGCCGAAAAATGTGTCAGGATAAACTCTGTGTCCAGTGGCCTTGCAGAAGAAGATCTAGAGGTGCTTTTGCAGTCCAAGACCCTTCCTTCAAGCATGATGCTGCCAAAGGTTGAAAATGCTGAAGAAATAAGATGGGTGAGTACCAACAACACAGTAGCTTTTGACTGAAGCTCTTGGGCCAAGTTCACACAGGCACAGATATGAATGACTGTAAGTTAAGGGGAAGGCTGCAAATATACCATATAATGTCATTGCTTGGCTAAGATAGTTGGGAAATGCATCCACTTAAATGTGTGTGTGATGTGCTATATAAAAAACATATATGGACCATGTTGCATTTATAAAGAAAACCAGGTTTATTTCTCCCACGGTCAACCAAGAACCAATATTGCTGTCAGAGTATATGATCAAAAATAGAAGAGTAAGTGCCTGATGCTTCTCTAACTATTCTAAAAAGCAAAACTGGTGTCTGTCCATGAGCCTTAGTTACGTGCATTGGAAGCAGGAGATGGGAAACCATGTTAGCGACATATGAAAAAATGAGTTTGGGGGGAAGGTCACTCCTTGGGGCAACTAGAGGAACAAACAGGAAGCTTTTAACTAGTGTTTTTAATTAGCACAGATATTATTTCCTGAACAGTTCTCTATTTCTTCCTTTTTAATTGCTGACAGGTGTGTTTGTTTCACAACTGACTTTTCAGCCAATAAAAACCTGAAATGTAAATGGTTAGCATGTCAAATTACTTAAGAAAACTTTGAAATAGGCCTAATTATGCTATAATTGTTTTAATTGTCAAAAAAGAGGAACACTTTTTTAGATATACCATTATTGCTGCAACATGACAGTAAAGGAATAATGCTTAATTATTCACTTTATATTTTTGCAAATCATTAGACAAGCAACTAGCACGTGTGCAAGCTGTGATGAAAGGCAGACAGGCATATTAGGATCTATTTTAATCTCAGCATCTAACCTTGATCAAACCATGGAGATCAGGCATGAACGTACAGCTGAGCACAGCCCGATATGCTGGGGGTGTGACAAACCCCGTCCGTTCTGTGGCGCTGCCCCTTTGGCCTCTGCTGCTCGTGATGGAAGGCACACCATCCCCTTCCACCAACATTTAATTAAATTAACCAGAGTATACCTCTCAGGGTTTACAGCCATGTAAGTGTTAGACGTAACTTGTCAGTAATGAATATTAATGATACCAAAATGGCAGAGCCCTTGCTGCCACCAAGTAGGTTTTGCAGGGAGGTGGGATACCAGGGCTCTTTGTCCCCTCATCCTCTTCCACCTTCCCTCTCACTAACTTTTATTTCCATCATGGAAAACAAGCCAATCCCAGCAGCTTCTGCCTCATTGTCCTCCTTTCGCTTCCCTCTCCCTTTGCCCAACCTTTGCACACAAAGAACACACTCTGCTTAACACCACTACCTTCTTTTTCCAATCTACCCAAAATTCACTCCGGCATGATTTGTCAGCCTCCCAGAAGCTGTTTCTTTCCCTCCACCCGCTCCCCTCCCTTCATTTTTATTTATGTGCAGCAGAAAACCTGGAGGCTGATGCACAACTAAAAGATGGGCTTACTTGTTTTCTTTTGTGTGAGAATCTCTTGCTTTCCTTTTGTCCCTAGTGTGGGTACTTGTTTGACTGGCATGGCTTATTGGACTATAACAAGCGTAACTCTCCCTCCTTTGTAGCGGGACAATTCTCCCACAAATCCCGACCAGTGTGCATTCTTCCCAACACACTATTGGGTGTGCACTGGAATTGAAAGAATTGCTGAGGCCTTGCTACTTCATCCCCTCCCCAAGCTTTGTGGGGTTTTTTTTTTCCTCCGCCTTCTTTTTTTTTTTTCCCCTTTCTCCCTGAAATGAACACTTTACCAGGCCGGAAACATTTAATCGTCTCCTTTGGAAAAAAAAAAAAAAATTAATTGAAACTTCTCCACTCGTTACCTTTTGTATTGGTGCTTATTGCAAATCTTTTACAAGGGAGAAGAAGGGAGGCAATATTTAATTAAATGTGCTTTTTTTCTTTTTTTGCTTTACCTTCAAAACAAAAGATAGCAAAAATCCCAGGAGCATGATTTTTAAAATACTGTAAAATAAAACAAACCCTAACTTGCACCTAAAATATACACACAGTAGCACTTTACACTTTTTTTCTCTTAAAAAAATAAAAAACAGATAGGAATCATAAGAATATATGCTGATACCATTATATTACCTCATTTTTTGCATTTGCCTGGGTCAACTTTACTGTTTTCTGTCACTGTAGTACCTGCCGTACTGTACAGAGTGAATTGCACTGATTGGTTTTTTTATCTCCTTGCACATTTTTGAGTGGAATTCTCTTCTCCAAAGAAAAGTTACAGAGAGGGCCAGAGTGACGATGAAAGCAGAAATGGGAAGGGCAGAATTCTTCATGGAAGAAAGCTGTGATTTATTTTGGCCTAATTGTAAAGTTACTGCAAATCGCTGCAAAGCTTTTTTTTTTCCTCAAGATCTGGGTGATTAGATTTTTCCTTCTTTTGGGGAGGGGTGGTGGGGGGAAGCTAAAAGGGGAAATAACACCTCTAATCCAGCTTCTGGTAAATAGGCTGCCAGCTTTTAAAATGAGTTTCCTTTCTATTAGTCAGAATATTATGCTAAGCCTTAAGCATTAGTTTTTTATGTTGCCATAGCAGCCTTATTCCTGCAGGGTTGTGACCTGCGATGATTACAGTACAAAGCTTATAGGGTCTTGAAACCCCCTTTGAAGATGAAAAGTCTTTGATGGTTTATATTTATGCAAATCTCTTAGATATGATTTACCCAACTGAGACTGAATGGAGAGATGATTAAAATTCCCTTTCCTTTGATATCCATTAATAGTCGAATATTCCTTAAATTTAAAATATATGCATGTTATTTCTGTCTTTATTTACTTACATTTTTGCAGTACCTGCAATATGTTTATCTTGACACAAATTACGCGATCTGGACAGATATAATAGATTTACAATATAGGACTGAAGGTTCCCCCCCCCTTTTTTTTTTCCTTTTGAAAGGGGAAAAATCTGTGCAAGAGCTTTTGTATGTTTCCAGATGATAGATTTTGGAATTTGGGCTACCCCACTGGCAGCTCAGAGCTAGCTGTGAACTGGTCTCATGGAAAAAATTGGCAAGCTTTGGTCTTCAAAGAATTAAACTTCCTTTTTAAGGCCTTCCTAGGTAAGCTAAAAAATTATGAAGAAAAGCCTATTGAACAAAAGGGTAATGGTGCCGTAATGAATAATACGGATGCCACTTAGAAGGCTGGGGAGTGCTTCCAGTGCTGGCAGTGCTGGACCTGAAACAAAACTGGACCTCAGGTACAGCAGCACTTCATTGTTTTCCAGGGCCCGCGGATTTGCATTGCACTAAGCCAGGGTGAGAGGTGCTAAGCCTAGATTTTTTTTTTTTTTCTTGCAAACCAACCTCCAAATGTATGGGAATGCTGCAGTTTCAAATCACAGGCCTTGTTAAAAGCTGCTTTAATTTTTTTAATTATCAGATTTTGGGGTGGGGAGAGGTGCTTGTTATAGTCAGGTGAATATTTAATGTGTTATATATACAACTAGACTGTTCTTTTTTTCCTCTCTGTTAGCTCATTCTGTCTAGTTTTAGTTTTCAGACAAATTCTTACATCATCTAAAAGGCCGAACACTTGTAGAGCCAGTGAATTTTATCCCCTTTGTGGAAACTGCAATGGGCTTGCTCAATTTCAAGGTAAGCCAGTCTTGAAGTGTTCATATTTTGCCATCTCAGCAAACTAGGATAAGCAGAATACTCCTCAGTCTCTCTCTAATTTCACCAAGGAAGAGAAGTTAAAAAATACTAAACATATTGTTCAATCTCCAGAAACATTGGCACGTTGAACTCTGATGTTTGTATTGTAAAGGCCTTCATAAATTCAAAATATTCCAGTGAAAGAACAGTTCCAGACAGTCCATGCCAAATAACAAAACCTCTCTGCATTCCTGTTATTGTTTTGAACACACTTGGAGTGGAAACAGGCTTCTCCAAAGATTTGGAATACTCAGTGTTACAGTACACTTGGCTATTTAGTAGCTGTCAGACTCAACTTCTGTATAACATTTAATTAGATAAAAGAGTTAATCGTCCTTTCACTATTGCTAAACTTGCATCTTTATAATGGTTTCTACTGATAACATTACAACCAAATTCCGTGGTATAGTTTCTTTGTGCATATGATGGAGTGTTTAATGCTAAGATTAGAAGTATAATTAACTTTGAAAATATCTGAAAAACATGCTCATTTTTTAGAGTAAGTTATAAATTTCATTTTAATGTAAATCACTCCCCTACCTTTACTATTGAGTCCAGATTTTTCAGAAAGACAAGGCAGCATGGTAATGAAAGCGGAAGACCGTGTGCATGGACAAGAAACTCTGTGTTCCCCTCCCATGCTCTAAGGGAAAAGTTTCAGACCAGCTGAGGACACACAGATCAGAAGTACCTCCAGAAGTACCGGCAGGCCTCACAGGCAGCCTGCTCATTTGATACAGCCATTTATCTTACAGCACACGCTAACCTATCTAGGAGCATAATAAAGCAGTAACCAAACAGACACGCTCCTCTCCAGTGTACAAACAAAGAATTAAATCATATTTTAAACCATCTGAGGTTTTTCTTCACCTACAGTATTTCATAGTGGAGGTTTAATATTGCAGTTCCTGATGTTGGCAGGGGAGTTGCCTTTTAAAGCACTCTGTTAAAGAATAATTTTGTGTCCCACCAGCTGCCATAGAAGAACACCCATTAGTAGAACTGGTAATGACATCTGTCTCTCTCCAAGTACCTTAGCCTTAAAAAATCCTTATATTATCCAAACATCGATATAAAATAGCACTGTTACTCTCTTCTTAGAGGAATATTTTTCTTACTTTTATTTTAATGCTTTTCTGCAGCACTTGTTGCATTTTTAACTTCCTTAGCTAATTATTAGTTATATGTAGCAGAAGACTTTAAATTGGCAATCCTATAAGAAATCCTTATATCCTATAAGGAATCTACAATAATTCTAAACCATTCATATTATTTAGTTCATAAAAGAGATTCTCATCTTTAATGATGTTTGTCATGCAGATATATTGCATGTCAAACTAATCAAATTTAATACTTTTTGCTTGTTTTTAAGCAGTAATTGCCAAATGTTTTGTTTCATATTGTTACGTAGATATCTGAAGTAGTGATCACAGTAATACCCAGGGCATTATGTTAACCAGAAGGTGGGGAACCTGCTATGTTGTCCTGTATTTACACAGTCTAGGGACAGAGGTGCTCAGGGAAAGAAAAATACTTTTTCTCTTTTGCCGAGTCATTTTAAAACAGTGTGCATAGTCAAGCACCTACCACAGCTTTGCTTAATAGGACCAAATTTCACTGAAGTATTTCAGTAACACTGAGTTGCAGTAATATCCTCTGTAGTCTCTCCATCCTGCATTTCTGTAGAAATTAATACTCTGTTCTCATTTGAAGGCTGTCTGTGAAGAAGCACTGAAAAAAGGATCCCAGGTTGGCTTTCATTTGGACGCAGTTGTCTTTGGAGGAGAGGATTTCCGTGCCAGCATAGGTTGTTACTTGTCTCTTTACTATAAATGTTTATGTATGGCATTTGCATTGGAGAAGCCCATGGCATATCCAACAGCAACAATGACAACACTTGATTCTGCATTTTATGTTTTCACTTTTCTCATTAATTTTCTTCAGTGCAGAATGTGTCACTGGCAAATTAAAACATATAAAACATGGTCCCTGGGTTTTACAGGGCATTGATGCTTACTTGTGCTTCTTGCCATTCAACACCAAAAATTAATGAGAAAAAAAACCTGTTGAGTCACTGAAATAATTTTAAAACACTATATAAATAAGCAATATGCACATGCTTTTTAGAACTACATTTAAAAGTCCTAAAATTCTGGTGTCTGCTTCATCAATTCTTCATAGACAACTGTCAGTCAGGCTTTTGATATCATGCACAAATACTCTCCTGCTACATTTTGCTTTCATAAATTTACTTAAATATGTCACATGTCAATATAACCACATATTCACATGAAAGCACTATTAGCCTTCCTAAAAAATAAAAAGTGCTTCACCATTTCTTTTATAAGAGGCCACTTAGCTTCTGATTCAGTTTAAAAATAAATATAAAAGCACAGAGCTATCAACTTCTAAATTAAAAATAAGTATGTTAATGTAAAAATTAGCATTGCTTTATAAAATATTCCTTACAAACTGGAAGTCTGTATCTAAATAGTGACATTATTATTATTATTTTTTTACCACTAGGTTTCACATAAGCACGTTGATTAGCTGGTGCCCTGTGAGCACATGAAGTCTCATGAATACTTTTGCTTCTTCTCAGAAGTCATCTACCGTCATTTTTTCATTCAAATACTAAAGCTTAAATATTCAGCTTAGGACATCAGTTGTGACAAGAATCAGAACGAAGGAAAGTGCAATTCTATTCACAGTGTGAATTTTTTAACCATTTAGTTGGACCTATTATATCAATTTTTGTAGAGCTTCTCTTGCTGTAATGCTTCTCACTGTCTATGCAGTAAATACTAAAATCAAATAATTGCTTCATTTTAGTTCCAAATCAGCAGTCCTCACCAGAGAAAGCTTACACTGAATTCAGTCTTACAACTTCTAATTTAAACCAAATCAAAATGTGAATTTATGAGCTAATGTTTCAAGAGATGGCTTTTTTTTTAATTTTTGATAAAGCAGCATTTTTTTTCCTCAGAAGAGTATCATTGTGGCTATATAACCTTACACCCCTCTTCTGTTTTCTAAATTCGTTAAATAGCATCTCAAACTTTACTGTATTTTTTTTCTTTTAAACAGGAACTATTTAAAGCAGAAAGGTTTAAAAGACTCTCGTCAGCTGTTCTTTGTTTTCATTATTTTCGTAGGTTCAACAAGCAGTAAGGAAACTCACGATATTCTATATGCCAGGCAAAAAATAATAGTCACAGCAAAGGCATTTGGCCTTCAAGCAATAGACCTTGTTTACATCGATTTCCACGATGAAGACGGGCTCCGCAGGCAATCAAGAGAAGGTGCCTCAATGGGATTCACCGGTATGACTTTCTGTTGATGCCTTAAAATAACGTGTATCTTCTTCATTTTAAATATATTGCTACATTTACTGTAACTTAGACAAATAACTCGATTTTTATTTCAGGTCATTTATTGAAAAACTCATTATACCAAGCTCTTCTATGTTCATTAGTATCTTAAAAATTGCAGCTGGAAATTTTGCCTGAAAAGTCACAGGCTGCCTTTTAAAACCACATGCCATGAAGCGTGTGACTGGTTTTGAAGAGAAGTTGGGGTAGAGGCTGTGCAGTGATTCATCCCATCACAGAGCATGGGAAAGGTGATACTGTACTCTGCAATGGCCACTCAACAATTGGAGCCTTTTCTCTTTGTTGTAACCATGGCAGTTGTTAAAAAATACTTTTTAGGCAAAGGAGGGGAGAAGCAAATGTCGTATGCTAACTGTTAGGAGAAAGTTATTTTCTTGTTATTTTCTTTGATTTCTTTCTCATCTCCTGGCTCCCCTGCTAGTAAGTGCTGGTGACACCTATGGGTACTGGCAGACAGCAAGAGCAGCAGGCTCCTTGCCCCAGAGTCTTGTAATGCAGCCTGTTACACTGAGATTGGTGTACCAGGTCACTCGGACACCGTGTTGGGATGGCACAGCCACCAAAGTTTGTGGTTCTGCAATAGAAAACAGTCATTTAACACGTCCATTAGAGAATTCTAACATATAGGACGAACATTACATTATCTTTTCTCTAACCATCACTTAGAATATACATACAGTACTAGTACATCCCTTAGGTTTTTATTAACAAAAGCATGGGTCCTGGCAATGCTACCTAGCAAACTCTGTTTTTACAGTTAGCTTTACATGATATCTTAAAGCACCAAGGAAAAAAAAACAAGTGTTATTTTAAGTGATTTCGGCGTACCAGTGAAAGAATAGCAATCAATGCTCTTCAGCACAAACTCTGCTTTACTGTCTGCAGAGCTTTGACATTTGCAAAACCAAATATTGTTTCAGAGGTGAAATGGCTAGCTCCTCACAGCTACATTATCCACGGCCATGTGGACTTCCACCCTTCACTCATCTGCCTTTGAAGTTGGAAAAATAATAGAGCTGCTGACTGGTAGCACCTGCTGACGGCTACCTAGTCTCAAGCAATATTTCCTAGCTTAAGGAAAGGCTTGATTTTTGAAAAAACATGGGTATCTGAACCTCCTGTTGACAGAAGATGGAGTTGCAGATGCCTAGCACCTTTGAGAGCACTCTTTTTGAATGCTTAATGTGCATTTAAATACTTAACTCAGGCTGCCAATTTAGGAAATTTAGAAATGCTCAGCACAACTAGTGTTGATGGTGGTTTGGACTCCACTGACTTTATGGTGGAAGTTGTCTGACATTGTCTGACAGGGTCCAGACAGGAGAAAAATAAAAAGGTCACATGTGGCAATTTAGAGTGTAAAGTGACTTTCTAACTTGGCCATAGATGTGTCTTGCCTTTCCATACAAGGAGTAAAGGTCTGTAAAAGGTACAGACTTCATTAAGGTGAACTCACAGCTCCTGCTCTTTGCCTCCTGCCTTTCTGCAGGAAAAAAACACATTTCCAAAATCCAGCAAACAACCTGACCATAATATCATAATTAGAGACAGGCAGTACTGACTTTTCTGATTTTTTGTGGGGGTGGGGGTGGGTGGAGAATTTAAAAATCTGTTTAAGCTAAAACAAAACAGCATTTTTTCATTTCATTTTGTAAAAATGAACAAAAATATTTTAGGTCAATCTAAAACCTTTCACTTGTTCTTTGTTTCTTTTGCTTACAGTTTATCTAATGCTTTTATAATTTTTCTTGCTTGTTTTGATTAAAGTAAAATGTAATTTCAAAACTGAAAAAAAAATCTTTTTTTCCCAAACCTATATAAATGAAACATTTTAACATTTCCAATTTCATTCATCACAGAAAATTACAAATGGGTCTTAGCTTAATCCATGACCTTGTATAAAGCAGAAGTGTGTACATCGTATTTGTCACTGACAGTCCTCTGATAATGTGAGGGTAAAGTACTGAAATGTCACCTTAATAACAAGTCCAAAATGTGCAATTCTTCTAATTTTTAAATATATAAGGTCCCTTTCTGCTACTTTTTCACAAAGAATCAGATGACCTGAGGCTTCCAAATTGCTCTCTTAGGTGGAGAACACTCATTTATTTGCATGCACAGGGCTGAATCCACCACCCTCAAAAGCAATGCAAATCCAAAATATTCACTAAAGGTATATATCCTTAGATATCCCCATATTACACCAGTAGAATTTACCTTAGTGTAATCAAATATGTTCACTCAAGATTAAACAAGTGAAATAATATAACAAAGAATTTACCAGATATGTAATTACTGTTGTGAACCTCACTGCTTATGTAACCAAGTTTTCTTTTCCAGTTATCTTAAAAGCAGCCTGATTTTCCTTCAGTGAGTATGTTAACATGAAATCAAATGTTTTCAAATGTAATTTAGCCAAATTAATAGTCCTTTCATATGTATATGTATATATATTTATTTATATACATATATAGCCATAGACACACAGCAAGATGCTTTACAATGCCAGTACCTGTGGACTTTAAAACTGTGTGTTGCCTATATAAATAGGCATAGGTTTTAGAAATGTTTATGTAAAAAATTAGGTAAACCTTGCCATACACTTTAACAGACAACTTAGTTATTATATAAAGTCCTGTGCCACATGCTGAGAAGCCAGATATAAATACGAAACTGTATAGGTTTCCTCTCTTTTGCAGTCTTTTGTAGAAGACTAAAATGACACCATCATACAGTTACCTCAAAGACTTGACAGGTATTGATTTAAAGCACGATATATCAAGTGGTACTGTAAAAAGGATTTCATGGTCATAAATTTTAATGTCTTCCAATTTTGCACTCTCTCAGTAACTTGTCAATAACAACAATTCTGTTTAAAATATTTGCTTCATTCCTGCATGGCATTATGTCTGTTACACAGTTATTTGGATATGCAGTCTGTGACAAAAATCAACCAAACGCTATAAATCAAAAGTTAGATTATATTCTCTGTAAATTTTTCAGTAGTGTTTTAATGATAAAATGCATAGCTTACTGCTACAGGTATCTTTATAAAGCAAATTTTTTTACAGAAATGTTTTACACTTTAAAAATCATATATATGTATTTTTAATTTTGTTATAATTATAGACTAAATGTAATTCAAAATATACTCAATATTTTTCCCAGAAAGTTAAGCTCCTTAGGATTTTTCAAGAATTGTTGGTACACACTTCGATTTTAGAATTAGTAGTTTACCTAGTGAGAATTTGTTACATTACAAATAAGGAACATCATTATCTTAATAATGATGGCATTTTATTAAATTGACTAAAAAACCTTTAATGTAAAAAGCATTGGCTTAAAAAAAAAAACTCTGTGTAATTTCTTTCAAAAAATATAGCTCTTACAGGGGTTTAAGCTTTTACCTATTCTAAAACTATTTTTAAAATAGTTATGAAATTGAAATTTCAAACTGAGTATTTTTATGCTTGTAAAATCATAAACTAAACGTTATTTAATAGGAAATAAAATTGAGCCGCTTATGGCTTTTTAGCAAAGGAACACAGCAACACTGAAAGACTACTATTTCTTTGCTCATTTAATTAAGTAGATTTACTTTGTACTCCAGGTTATCACCCACATGCACTGTAGTCTGACAAAAGTAATCCCAGGGTTTTTTTGCCGTGGTTATTTCATTGAAAATACGTGTATTTCTGCGGTCACGCATCAGGCTTCTCAGATCAAGTGGTGGGCTGATTTCTAACTTACAGCTGGCTTAATGTCCGTAAGAACAGGGGAGCAGATCCCGTTGTGCAGGAAACCTCCGTAGGTCCTGACACTCCAAACTTTTCCTTGCGTGCAAGTCTCGCTCCTGCGAGCGGCTGCAGCAGGCGGCCGGACGGCAGGGCTGTGGGACCCTTGGTCTGCAGGGGACTGCTCACTTGCTGGCAGGTTGGCAGGATCAGGCTCATCCCTCTAACTAGTTCTGTTATCTGGCACCGAGGAGAGTTATTAATTCCACGGGAAACTGGGAATTACGGGAGCCTCTCTTTATTCAAATACTTTGAAAGCAAACTGCAGAAATCACACCAGTCTGTGAAATTCGCATAGAAATGAACTAATAATGTCAAACGTTGCACTTTTAAAATTAGCAAACAAATTAGACGTGTATTTGTTTTAAGGTAGCTAAATACAGTCACGGATTAAAATTGATTATGTGGCTGTCTATTCATGTTTGAAAATCTCTAGTAAAAAATAAAAGGCAACATCTATTTTTATTTTCTTAACTTATGTTTATACAAGAAAGGATTAAAAAAACCCTGCTTCATAAAACCTCAGGACACTGCTGGTAGTTGTTTAGCATACTGGTGACTAAATAAATATTGCAGCCTACCTGCAACTGCCAACAATTGCAGCAACAACAGTTTAAACACCATTGAAGATTTTATGATGCTAAGCCAATACTGAGAATTTAGGGCATGATCCTTAGGTTACTGGTAACTTTTCAGTCCTACAAATCTCTCACCATCTTCTTCAGATCTCATTTTCTGAACACACTGTAATGCAACTTATTTAAGAGTGTCTGGAGCTGCTATTTACATAGTTAAATTCAGAGATGCATTATACTTAAGTGTTATTGGTTGCCCCAGACAAACAATTGCACCTGAAATGACTGAGAGAAGAAGTATGGATCAAAATGGGGAGGGAGGAGAAAGAATCATGAGTTCTTTTAAACTATACTGAATGTAAGCATAGCACAAGATATTTTTATTCTTAAAAAATTCTGGCAAAAAGTTATCTGCCTCTTTTCCAGTTTTAAAAATAAAAAAAAAAAATCAAGTAAAATAATTAGTTAAAGAGCAAGAAAGTCTGCAAGGCATATGAGAGCCTCAAGTGGTTGGAACATTTTGCTTGAACATCTGTTTGTCGATGCATGATTCTGGTGTTATTAATCTTCTTTGTAGGTAAGCAGGTGATTCACCCCAACCAAATTGCTGTTGTCCAGGAACAGTTCTCTCCGAGCCCTGAAAAAATAAAGTGGGCACAAGAACTGATTTCTGCTTTTGAAGAACATCAGCAATTAGGCAAGGTAAATATTCTGTTAATATACCATAGTGGAAAGCAAATCTGAATAATATTTAAGATTTAGAAAGGTTGGGGATGGCTCTTTGCATTTATCTTATGAAGTGTGCTGTAACTGAGAGGAATGCTTATGAAATCTGTCTCCGAATAGACTACAGACTATATTTATTATAAATGTCTCACTTCCCAATATATTTAGAAATAGAACTACTATCTTTTCTTTCCCTCCATTTTAACTTTAATTTTTTGATTACACAGCCTTTTGAGTACCTGCATATATCTACGGCTTCAGTGAATTAAAAGTGATTCTCCATTATGCCGGAGAATCACGGTGTTACTGTCAGATGAAAGTATTTGCAACCAAAAGACAGGTAGCCTGGCAGACAACTCGGACTGCTTGTGCACAGACATCACTTATGGAAATAAATAAATGGATTAAGAAGCCTTGGATTTCTTAAAAAATCTATGTCAGTAGACCTGTTTCACTTTTGGGGGTTTGATCCTGCAAACATGCTCAGTAGTGAGTGAAGGTACTTTTGAGAACAACTGCTTGCAGATTGTGGTTCTTAATCGTTAAAAATGGGAATGTTTTATGTGCCTTTGTACCAATTGCTGGACCTGAATTTTGGATAGAGGAGAAAGCAAATTAACACTAGAATATGATTGTTCCTAATTTAGTGCATCATTGAGTCTCACGTTTCCTGCTCTGTGGGTTTCTGCTATGTAAATATTGCGGTGGTGATGCACAATCTGTCTCCACTTTGTGCCAGTAATACTTAAATTAGGGGTCGCCTGAAGGAAGATTTTATGCTAGTTGCAGCATTGTCAGTTAATTATCTTAAAGGTTATTTGCTATAATCCAGTTTGCCTCTTTTTGAAAGAAAAAAAAAGTTGCAGCCAAATGTATTTATCTTAGTTGCAGCCAAGCCTGGGCTAGTTAAAAAGCGAAGTCCCAGTGTCAGAACGGGGACTGCAGATGAGCGGGAATAGTTCACATGTGCTTGTGTGACATTCAAGTAGGAGACAAATCCCTCCAGTTGTGAAGTTCATCTATAAGATTGTGCACAGGGTCTCACTTTCTCTGGTGCCATATAAATGTTTTCTGTACATTTTTTTTCTGCTTTCTGATGGTTAGAAAAAGATTGGGATGTGTGCCTTCCCTGTTCCCCTGCATTTCTGATACTACAGATGTTGTACATTAAAAATGCTGTAAAGGTCAAAACAGAAATTATGCTTTCTTCTCAGTAAAAGTCTGACAAGGTATTTGCTATTGCTCTGCCCTTCTCTTCAGCAAGCTATCGCATCCCCTTTGTGGTACCTGGGTGTTTCCACTACAGCCATGACTATGATATTCGGGTGCTGTCCTGAGCAGTGATTTCAGGGTCACTATAAGGATGCTGTATGACTGTATCTCTTTGTTCTGTTCCCCTTGGCTTTGAAATGTAGCTTTGTACACGCAAACAATATAGAAGCAAAAAATGTGTGATTGGTTTTGCCCATTATTCCGATTTACAAAGCTTGGCTCCCTTACAAAAGGCTCATTATAAACATAATGGTAGTGTAAATGTGTAGGCAGGTAGATGCAGAAAGAAGAAAGTCAAACAACATACTCAGCCAAATATTGTTTATGTTTCTCATGTGTTCAATACTATTCATTCAGCTGCATTTAATGTCAGAAACTCATCTAAGGAATACCCCTGTCATATGAACAGTCAATTAGGAGACTGAACTAAATTTAACTGTAGTCCCAGTATCACATTATCACTGAGCCAAACATTTAATCTTGAATAATTTTGTATTTGGCAAGCATTAGTCTTTGGATTTGTTTTGAAGCTGCTATTTTACTGAAATAATACGGGGGGGGGGGTTGTCTATATCAACCATTCGGGTGGGGTGAGGGGCTTTTGGGTTTGGGGAATGTTTTTCTCTTCATAAATGTTTTTAAAATAGGTTATAAACTCCTGTAGTTAGCTACCAGAGCAAATTTACTGAGGGTTTGTGGTTTGGGCTATTTTTTTAATCAACCAGGTTGCATGCTTCATATATTTTTGCATGTAACCATCTATCAATAAAAAAGGACAGGCAGGTTAATATGTGAATTTCTGGATCTTGTAGAACTGTTATATTACCAGACTTTATAACAAAATTGGAAAAATAGTTTTCCATGTAATGCTGACAACTCCTTAACCGAGTTTATAATTTGCTATTATGATTGTGTCAGTAAGAAGAGCTTGGACCATCTGATTACTTAATATTTTTTTCAAAGCAAACATATCTCACTGAGGGATCCTCTCACTCTGCATCCTAGTGACATGCTAAAATGTAAGTAATAACTCTTCCCCTACCACCTCCTGGCAAATACTCCACGCAGCGGTTTTAGTAATCCTCATGTCCTAATGAAACACCTCTTCTGTTTTCCTTTCCCTTTTATTATATTAAAGTGTTCATGTCAGTAAGACTAAAAATATAGCTGTGATTAATATGGTTGAGACTTGCATGGGTTTGCCATGTTATTAATGAAAGTTGAAAGCCTGGAAAAAATAAATGTGAGGGATTTGTGCAGCTGTTTGTGTGGTAGATAAGTTACTAGTCTGCAGTCTCTGGGATCATAGTGTACTATTAATTTGGTTTAAAGTTTGATGCCCTTAGTTAACAATATTTTATATTAAAATACAGTAATAAGCTTGTATAATCTATTCCAATTTGAGACCTACATTTGTCATAATAATCTGCTTTTGAAAGAAGACTGAACCAGGCTACTTCATCCTGGAGGCTGAAATGCTTTGACATAGTAGCCCCCAAATACGAGTACTGAGGTCAGGAAAAACTAGGATCTCAGATAAGCCCTGCAGAATTAGAAGTGCTGTGGCAGTGTCCAAACAGAAAAAAATTAGAGAGCTAGCCAGCAAGCCAGAAGGATTAGGGCTTACCTTATGGAGATAGTCCTGTTTGAGGGGTTGCTTTGGTTTGGTTTCTAGGTTGTTTTGGTTGTGGGGCTGTTTTTTACATTTCTAATCCAACTGAAAAATAGCATATCTAGGAAATAAATGGTAACATGGTAGTTTGGACAAGTAGAAGACAAATGTTGAAAAAGTACCTTTTGTATTTTATTCAGCTATTCATTAAGTGCTCTTTTGTCTAGAACTTTGAGATCTAAAACTGAAAAGCGCTTAAAAAGATTTCTATATATTTCCAGTAGAACTGCATTACTAAGGAATATGATTTTCAAAATAAAAATATTCATCCTAAAGAAAGCAGGCATAGCTGTTGGGAAGGTCTAAATATAAGATAAATGTCAGTATGTTCAAAAATTAAAAAGAAGAGTAATAAACACCATTCCGGTCGTCTAAAGGACAATTTCTTTTAGAAATTTCTGAAGCATTTGTACCACATTAAACAGGGAAGGGATCTTATAAATACCAATTAACTGAATTCAAGTGGGTAGAGTTAGCAGGAAAAGTTATTAGCCTATTTTAAGAAAAAGATCTGATTTCTAACAATGAGGGTACATAGTCTTACTATTTAAGTAACTCCTACATTTACATTACCAATATACTGGATACAGGACTGTAATCTCTTCTATATGTAGTGAGTGTTCATATATGACAGAAAAGTAAGACATTAAAAATGCATTTTTAAGCCATTCAACTTATAAATACATCTGGCACAATATCATTATCAAAATTAGGATCTTCCTGAATTGTCTTGTTTTTAAATAAAATTCAAATATAAAGAAAAGCAGAAGAATAAAGTAAAAGGTTGATTACACATTTATCTCACGTACTAATTTATAATGCTTTCAAAGCACCCACACATTAAACCAGGGAATAACTAAATGCTGCCACCAAAGTCACTTGTCAAGTAAGGATTATTTAGAGTTAAGGTAAGTAATTCACAAACCCAAGTTGCAATATGGGTTGAATATTTTAGATCCCATAGAGCAAAACAAAAGAAATATCTGTACATGCCACATACAAATGCACAGAGTGCTTCTAAGAAGACTTTTAGCATATGTTTCTTGCATTATATTCTGTGCCATTGTATATCATGTTCCCGGCAGCTGAGGAATAATATATATGAACTCCAGTGATTTGGCAAACTATGCAATTTCATTTACGGACCTTTCCAGGATTATGAAAAATCTTAGGATTGCATTTATTTACACAGCATCAACCCAACAAAGGAATGGAAATTTCCAGCAGTGGCTCCTTTATAATGCTCTTTGTTTAGGAAAAGCTACCCCAAGCCACTGTATCTTGGAGACGATGCGCCCTCGTGCTTGGGCCAGGTCCAGCTCCCACTGCCTCACAGGGCGGTCTCTCCATGCTTCCCTCCCTCTTCCGACCGTGCTGCAGACCCTGTGAGGGCTCTCCGTGTACGGCCCCAGCCACACGGGATCCAACCCGTCCCAGTCCAGCCCCTGGTTGCTAGGAAAGCAGGACCATGTCCCAGGGGTGCCAGGCTTAGGCTGCCTCTTGGAAGGGTTGCCCTGGAGCATCCCTCTGCCATGGGGCTGTATGGGACCTCATCGACCCACAGGGATTATATTGAACTTTATAGGGCATTATATCTCGGGGCTTTATGAGGAGCTGGGAGTGAGGGAGCAGCCCAGCTCCCCACTCTCCTTGCCCAGGACATACTGCAGAGCTTTGAGGTGCCACCACCTAAGCTGGATCCCATTCCAGGGTGACAATGGCAGCACAGGGTGCTGCCATGCCTCTGTGCATGCTGAACTGCAGTGCTGTTAGCCCTCCCTCCGAGAACACAGGGCATTTGTTGTCGTTTATGTTAATTAGGCAGTGTATATTTCTTCCACTGCAGAGCAGAGGATTCAGGAATTTGTGGTAAATTGCCACCTTTTTGGAGCTTCAGCCTTAATATAGGCTCAGATGCATCTCTATGCAAAGGTGAAGAGTGCTGGTGGGATTTAAGCATGGGCCACTGCTATGTTGTTTATCTTTTTAAAGAGCGGCCAAGTGAAATTTTAATGTGAAAACTGATGAATAAATAGAGGTCAAGAGAGCTTATATTAGTACTCAAAGTTTCTCTATACAGTTTTAGTATTTGAAAGATACTTTAGAAACGTGTTCTGTGTCACAGTTGAAGGCTTTTCTCTTAGAAGCATCCATCTGGGGTCAAATTTTGAACCTTTACAATGGAGCAGAAGGGGTTGCATTGGCTAATTGCTTGTGCTATACTGGTTCCTACACTGGTGAAATCAGTCCTGAGGGAGTTATGCCAGGTGGGGAGAGAAGGAGACAGATTTTACTACACGGGGCTGCAAAAGCTTCTAAGCAGGGCAGAAACTCATACAAAACATTTTCTTGCCAACTTCTCCCCCTCCCACTCCCCAGCAGGCATTTGGTGGCTCTTAATCTGTTTTCCGCCACTCATTAAAGACCTGTGTCCAAAATGTGGAGGGAGAGAGACTCGGGTGGCACTTTGATATTTCCCGCAGGGAGAAGTTTCTCCATGAGCCTGGAGCAGGACAGATGCTGTGCCCCTCATAGCCTTTCCACCTGGAGGTAGCTCCTGGAGGAGGAGGCTCCTCCTGTCCCAGGGGACATGGGCCCTGCAGAGGGGTGGCACCTCTCTGAGTTCTTTCTAAGCAAGGCACAAGCCCTCTCTATCCTTGTTGGCTCAAGGAGATATATGCAGGGTGAGTGCCCTTGCTTTTGGAAGGGCCATGCTGTGTCGGCACATTCCCAGTCAGTCAGTGCTTTGTTATGGGCATGGAGCGGGAAGACACCCATTGCTGCAGACACCTGCCCGCCATCGTGCCAAAACCTGCTCTGCACCAAGCAACCCACCGAGGCAACTACCTACCTCCAAAATCCCTTTCTAAAAAGCATTAACAAGAACTCATGAGCCTCGTTTCAATTTCCAAAGCAGTATCTAACTAGAGATGTAATGTTCTGACCAGATGGCTCTTTTAAAGGCTTACTGAGGGAATTCAGAAGCCTGTACAGCCAAAATATTGTTTCAGTTAATTTAAGTAGCAGCGGTCTTGCTGCCTTTTCACTCCTCTCTGTGCTAGCCAGCTTTTTCAGGGACCTGGAGAGGCTCTCTGCAATAGCTCTCTCAGCTGAAATAGAGAATCACAGTAAAATATGGCTGTTCAATCCTATTCAGAAAATGAACCTAAAATTAGAAAAAACAGAGAACACAAAAATACAGGCAATTCCATTCTTGTTGGCAGAACGAGCTTCACTATTATTATTTTTTCTCAACTGTGTTGTATTTTACAGCTACCTTTCCCCTCAGTATCAAATGCCTTTTGTGTGTCCTGTAATCAGTCATTTACTTTCAGATTGAATTTTCTAGTTTATGTTTAAATTGCATCCATGACCATAAACCTCAAGTTAATTCCAAATTACTTAATTAAGGGTATCTGAGGATACTAAGGTCTTAATATTAGTTACTTTTCACTTTTCCATATAATAACCATGATGCTCACTAGGGGGAAAAAATGCATCATTGGATAGGGTTTGTCCAGGAAGCTGCTTTTGTGCTATAAAATGAAGATTTGCCTGGCAACAGCAAGCGTACTCTCTAGGATTCTTCCATTCACGATACATAAGACAGAGAATGAAAACCAGTGGAGAATATTTCCAACTTCTAAAATGTCCCTCAGTTTCTTTAATTTTATTCTTTCCTACTCAAGAGGAGCATACAGGAAGGCAACAACTACAATGAGAAGGTAACTAAAGAAAGTGCAAAGACAGCAATAAAAATCTCCTCATGTCTGCCCTCCATTCAGGGATCTTAAATAGGTTGTTTGCTCAGTGAGAGGGAGAGACTTGGGGGGCTTGAAGGAGTCTCTGGTGTTGGACCAAGCAGGATTCCCAGGCCCATCCCAGCTGAAAGGGCTGTCCCCAGTGGTTCAGGCAGCTTGGGGGACTGTAAGAGGGGAAAACAGCTTGTCTGGCTCACACAGCAGGGCAAGACCCTTATATATGTGTATTAGTGAGGGTTCGAACCATACTGAATCTTGAAAACCATGACACCGTTGCAAGCTCAACAAAACTGATATTTATTAACAAGAGGTGGCCAACAAAACAAACAAACTCAAAAGGGAGGAAGGAGGAGAGAAATAAGCCCCCAGCACGACCTCCCCAGTTACCCAGCTGTTGCCCATAAAGTTATCTTACCAACCTAGCATGCCTGTAAGTACCCATAGCAGAAGCTGCATCCTTGGAGAGTCAGTAAGTTCACAAACTGGCAGGCGTCCCCGCCAAAGGCAACGTTGTCCTTGAGGTAAAACTACGTTCCCCAAGAAAGCGCTATCTGCTTTTTATACAGTTAATTGAGTGACCTCAACCTCCGCAGGTGTGGCCATCACCGCCAGCCAGAGGCCCTCAGTCCCACCCCCTATTATGCAAGTGCATCCCTTCAGAGCATGCGTGAGAATTTTGGAATTCCCCGTACACATGCGCGGTATGCTTTGGGGGTCTTCCCTAATTGAGTCGGAGGTCGTGATTTCCTCCCTTCTTCTTCGGTTTCTCCTTCAAATGTCCTTGGCAGACGATGAACCAATCACAGAACACCAATTAATATAGTTTATACAAGAAGCTCTCTCCCCAGGGACGAAGCTACCGTTTTATCAGTGAACTTGGCAGGGAAAGAACAAAACTTTTACAGTTGTCTGGGCCAAACACAGACCAAAAGTATCAGCATAAATTCACCCTGATACAATATGGGGCTGGGAAAATAATATCAGGTGGAGAAGATGTGAAGGACCTTGTAGGTCCTTGATCTTCATCTTTCCTGCCCTACTGTGGACTTGAAGGATCACAGAGTCCTTCCTACCTGTTGAGCTTTAGAAAGGGCTTCTTCTGCCAGAGTTCTTGTACTGCTGCTTCGGAGTTATTTGAGGCAAAAATCAGTCTCTATTTCATGTGGTTGTCGCTCTTTCTTTCTTGACCTTTTGTGTCCTTCCATATGCTCCTAGAGGTAGAAGTCTATCTCATACAAACAGGCCTGCTTCTGGCGTTATAAACTGATTTATCCTCTGAACTCACTGACTACTTCTACTCCAGTGGAAGTTTACACTGACAAAAAGAAACAAAAGGTAGTGATATTTAATGTTTTCTTCATACCAACAAAATGGCTACAGAAATTTACTGATGTTGATACTTGGCAGAATTCCCTCCCTGTCCATCCTTCAACAGATCAGAGAGACCCACTGAGCATCTCCTCTTGCCAAGAAGATATCTTTGACAAACCTTTTCAGGGATCATTTATTTTCCTCAGAGATTTTATGTACAAGTGTCTTTCAACCCATAATATTGCTACAGAAAAGGAGCAAATGTGAAAGTGTTCAAAGGAAAGGATATGGAAATATGTAGCTCAAAAAACTGTCCATATAGCTTGCTGTCTGTGAAGTCTTCAGTTTGTCATACGTGACTATACGAGTTATTTGGGCATTTCCTACCTATTGCAAACATGATAAAAGAAGGCCATAGTTGTCTGTCAGCTTGCCCTGGAGGCAGGACAGGCCTGACCAGAGAGGAGGGAGAGACTTTATCTTGTTATAGTCTGGAAAACATGCTCAGTTGACCCAGATATCTTTGAACACCTCCTAGCAGCTCTCTAACCTTTGGAAGTTCATTACGAGAAGGTTCAGTCATGACCCAGCTCTTTATGACAGCTCTTTGGCTAAAACTTGCAGAAGAAAAAAATTAATTAAACCTGCATTCAGCACCATCACAGCTGTTAGCTTATTTCCTACTCTTGACTTCCCCAAAAATATGGTCTCAACCTTCTGTTTCAAGAGAAATCATTCCTTTGTACTCAGGATAATCACTCCTCCCCCAGGCACCGACCCAATGTCATTTGCTGCAACCAGAACTCTTTTCTCTTTTGTTCATTACCTGTAAGCAAACCCGAGCATTCTTTTTAAGCCCCAAAGCAAAGATTTCCAAATTTCCTCTGCAGGGAGTCACTTAAACAATGTGTGTTTTCATTAATCCCAGGGGAATTATCTTCCTGAATGCCATGCTTTTTATGGGGAGCCTTTGCCATCCACCTGCTCTCTTCCCTCCTTGGAAGAGCAAATCTGCCCTTCTTGCAGAACACAAAACTCTTATTTCCTTATAACAGCTAATAGAGTGCAGGATTAGAGGTAATGTTCTCAGAACCAAGCACATTTTAGTGGGTTTATTCCTTGTATTCCTTGTATTTTATAAAACCTTTGGGTTTCAGAAGTGGGCAAGCCACTGAATTACCTTGGAAAGAATTAGTGTTTCTCAGATAACTGTGGATCAAAGATTCATCTTTGAACTTCAGGGTGCTTGTCTATATTGGTTCTCTGTTTCTCCTAGTAGGAGGTATGCAAGGTTTGCCCTGGCCAGCTGGCATCACCCATCCTGCTCGTTTCCATTTAGCCTGGCATCTGCCCACAAGTGCTGACACAGGTCACAGGGGTTGGAAAGGGACTTACATAATTACTTATTTACACAATGGCTGTATTCACACACAGGCTCTGGCCCATGCTACCAGAGCAGTGTGGGAGCTCTATTTGACTCACGACATCTCCTAATGATGAAGGGGGTGGAGGAGAAAAGCATGACTGGCTAGTTGGACCCCATATGTCCATTTCCCCCAGATCCTAGTTGCACATCCCCTCAAAAGGCAGTCAGGTAGGACAAGAAGATAACCCAACTGCCACACACTCTGCAGGGATTTGATCTGCAAAGGAAAGTATTGCTAGCTAAACTGTTGAGCAAAGTATTTGGAAAAAACCCCAAATCTTTATCAGTGAGGCACTATTTCTAATCGTGTCACGGCAGAGTGCTGTCAAAGGACCTCCCCTCACTTGCGAGATTGCTTGTCTTCCACTCAATAGTCTCCTAACTAGTGGCAGAGGGGTTTTTTGGCAATCTCATGAGCATTAGATAACACATATCTTGGACCTATACTTAATTCAAAATTCAGCAGCAGGTGCTTTCTTGTCCATGTAGAAGTTTCTTGGAACATTACCTTGTCTTGCTTTTCCTTTTCTTCTGCTGGCCTGACTAACAAGACTCTCCTCCATTCCAAAGCCTTACCTACTCAACAGGATCCCCTAGCACCTCCAAGCCTGCCATCTAAATAGCCTGACTAGATTCCCAAAGTAAATTGCTTTTGAAAAAGTTGGCTGTCTTTACACAGTGGCCTAGGACAGCCCATATACTGACACATAACAAATTAACATAGCACTATTGGCTATATTCTTTCATCTGATGCAAGATAATAGCTCTTTTTTATTTGTGCTGTAGACAAGCCACGGTCTTAATGTAAGCTCATGTAATATTTAAGAAAATCCTGGCCACTGTCACATGGGAGTTAAAGTTGCTGGCTACACGTACGATGGGATCTGGTAGAACAAGACACCAAAGGTTTGTTAGCAAAGGCTTGCCAGTGACTGAGGTAATGAATAACAACAGCAGTTGTACTGAAGGTCTGCAGTAACGCCCTTAGTGAGCTCATTGCAGTCATCAGGATGAATGTGGTTAGAGGTATAGATAACCACAGATGAAGCAAATGCTGAGGAAAAAGCCACAAGCATTCCCAGGTGCAGGAATACATCTAATTCTTCTGTCTTGTCAGCCAGTGGAGACTAGCTCGTCTGATCATTGTCCCATATGTCCCAGAACAATTATTATTTTACTTTAATTAACTCAAGTACTTTAATCCACAGCTCAGAGATAATTGTGTCACACAACTATGAGGTGCCTTAAATGTTCTGTATCATGATGGTTTTTATCCTGCTTATTCCTCTCCTTAACCCAGTGGTTTGTAAGGAAACAAAAGATGGTGAAAGTAAAACCCCGTGTAACACTGTCTATTATATAAAAAGGTTTCAGGACAGAAGAAGTAGTATAAAACTTTACATTCCCTGATCTTCTGGAAAAACATGAAGAGTATCTCACTTGTCATCCTGTTGTAGTCAACATCAACACAATTCCATATATAACACAATTCCATTATACCCATGATAAACACTAGCAATAAAATTACCTGTATCATTTCTTCCCCTCTCCTTGTTCCATCAGAACATATTGATCCCCAGACAACACAGAAATCATGGACCCTGAATCCTGTCCATTTAACTTCTAGAAAGCTTCTTATCACTAAAAAGATTATGCTCTGTTTATGAGATGGTCTTATAGATTTACCAAGCTCTTAACTACTCTCAAAAGTTTCACAAAGCAAATGTCCCTGGATGCTGCCACACATAGACACACACAAAAAGAGGAGGCCTTCATGTTCCAGGTAACACTGCATTAATGTGTTCATCTTTTGACCAAGGCAAATAACAGACAAATAACAGACTTTTTCTGTGACTTGATAAGTGTCATTTCTTAGAGGTAAAGGAAATCTTTAAGGATGACATAGAGATATGACAAGAGACATGTCCAAGTTCCATGACCAGAGTTGTCTTCAAAGATGACCCCTCAATTACATGTTGAACTTTGCTAGATCTGAGTTGGGTTTCGTAGTGGCTGCATTTATCCAAAAGGAAGCTCACAGGATACAAGCATAAAGTCTGCCAAACTGATGTGTTACAGAGTTTGGTTCTGCACCTCTTAAGTCTCTCCACAACTACCTGGAAATTTTTCGCATTAGTTATTCTCACTGCACAGTTGGATTTGCCTCCCTTTTTCATGAGCCTATATCTTCATCTCCTGACCTGTGAAAATGACTGTTCTCTGTCAACTCCACCTTATCACGTCTTTTGTCTGTAGACTGGATCTTTTTATCAGCTGGGGCTGACCATTCTCAATTCTATTTTTATCAAGACTATAATTTTTTGCCATTACCTTCTGAAAAAAAAAAAAAAAACAAAAAACCAAACAACAACAAACAAACAAAACAAAACCCAGCAGCCTTCTATAATTTTAATTCCCATACAACTGTTTTCTGTATTTGCCAAGTCTTCTCTATTCCATTCTCAAAGTGCCTTAGGGCATACTGAAATTCAAAATAGAGCTGTTAAGACCTTACTCAGCATGGCCTGCATCTTGCATAAATTGCTGTTACTTTTTAAAAATACTACTACTGCTTTAACAGAGCATTAAAACTCATTGTGAATAATACTACACGGTTCCTGGGGGGAGCAGCAAATTTCACAGTACTGATCCTGCATCATCCGGCCCGGAGAATGTGGTCTGATACAAGAGACGGAGGTGGGGAGCAGATGACTTGGTGGGCTCTGTGGGCAGCTGCAGTAGGCAGACAGACAGGAGTTAGATGAGTCTGCTGCCTTTCTCTTCCTCTGCCCGTACAGAGCTATCCAGAAGGAAACACCTTGAGTCTTTCCTTGCTCATCAGTCAGTTAGAAGGACTCTTAGCTAGTCTGCACCATGACCCAAATGGGAAATGCTGCCCATTCACTTTCTTCCTTGATTCCTCCCTGACAATCTGCCCTGACAGAAGCATAGGGTGATCAGGCTGAAGGAGCAGAGAGACTGTACAAATACAAACCCTTCTGCTGTGTTGTACTGATTTCAGAGCTGTACAGTGTGGACCAGCCAAAGCACCCTCACAGCTCCCATACGCTACAGACTGATGAGTGCCAAAAGTCACCCTATTTCTCACAGGGCTTTGCCTTCAGCACATTCACTGTGTGGCTGCATGAAGGATAGCACTGGATAGGTACAACAGAATACACACTGCATTGCTTAAAATAGGGCAGAGTCTTTGGTTCACAAAGCCACCCCTTCTCATAAGGGCAGCACTTTCATATGCTGTCTGGTGAGTGCTGCAGTTGTCCTCCATTCCCTCACTTCTCTTCCAACTCGAGTTACTTGCACCCATGCACCATTACCCAGAGGCTGCACCCACCGTCTTCGACACTGCCTCCTAGCCGCTCCTTCTCCCAGGTTCTCCATCAGCTTTTACCTGGAGGGACTGTCTCTTCCCAGGGCTGGTCTGACACATTTGATTAGCCTGATTGGAGGGTCCCTCTACAGGTTCCTGAAAAGGTTCCCACTGAATGATTTATATGGTGACATGGCAAGCAAGGGCTACAGCCACCAAACACGATGGATGCAAACCTCAGCCTTGCACTACCCACCTGCCATTGTTCCCATTCATGCTGCAAGCTTCCTTACAAACAGACCCTTGGTCCCATAGTTGAACTACTGGAAATCTAAGTACAGGCTGGAAGTGTGAGATTGTTAAGAAAATTAGCCAAAAAGACAATTTAGATCTATGACTAAATTAATCCCCAGATTAATGCTATCAAAGCAAATGGTGTTTATAGGAAATCTTGTTTTCTTTATATTCATGCAAGAGAAAATCAAAAGAATGCTAAAGGCAAATTTCATCTAGCAGAATTGGAAAAGAGAGCATGGGGACAAAGCTGTAATTACTGGTATTTCCTATCTGTTGAAACCTGTGGGTGGAAAAAGAGTCAGTGAATAGAGTATATTCAATAGCATTAAAATCGGTTTCTTTTTCTGGACTTTAGCTCAACACTGCAAATTAGCAGGGAGAAAATAAGCCTCCGAGTGAACAGGCAGAGAAGCCAACTTCATGTTACCCTTTACTGTTAGAAAAGAAAAAAAAAAGAGGGGGGCATTTTTTCCTTCAAGAATTCAAATCCTAGCAACCCGAAGTACAGCTGCACACTGACAAGCAGGGAACATACAGCAGTTCTCAAGTGGTTCAGTGTTCATGTGTCCACATACACAGTTATCCTGGTTTCCTTTCTAAACATGTTATTTTAATGAAGAGAGAACAAGTATGCTGTTTAATTAACTCTTGCTTTGAAAAAAAGACATCCTGACCCAGATTCATTGTCCTACAACTTAGGCACCTTGCAGAGGTATCTGACTTCAAATCATCCTGTATCCAGTCAGTGGAAGGGATAAGACCCTTCCAATCACGATTTGGACTACCAGAGATCAGAACTGATATTGCTAGGCACCCATCTCTTTCTGAAAACTATCGCTGGTACTTAGGATAACTGAGCTCCTTTCACAAAACTGAGAAGGCGAATGCCAGACCTCAACATATTTCTACCTGTCACTGTCATCCGAATGCAGATTTCTCCTGTAAGCAATAGCTGTTACTGAATTAGCTTTACTCTTTACTTGGCTACTGAACTGGCTGTTACTGAATAGGCATTACTGAATGGCTATAGAAAAAAGGTACAATTAAAATATGTTTTTCTTACAGTTAAAAAAATGTATCTTGCAGTTTGAGATCACTGTGTAGACCTGATTATCCTGAATAAATCCTATGTCATAAAATATTTACTTAGTTCCTAATTTTTTTTCACAATAGCTCATAAATTGAATAGTTTGAGGCTGCATTTTCTGAAAAGGTTTAAAAGTGAAAATGACTGATATGTAGCTAAAATAAATTATTAATTTACTAATGTCTTATTAATAGAAATAACAATATTATTTTTGGTGTTGTTGGGGTAAGGTAGGATTAGTTGTTTGCTCTGTAAACAAAAAAATTCAATTTGAAGCATCAACCTTTGAGTTTTTCTGTCATTCCAGTTATTCTCCAAACCTACCTAAAATATTGCACACTACAGTAGGAAAATCTACTTTGAATAAAGTAGTTTTTACTATTAGGTTTTCAATGGCTTTAATACAGCCTGTTCTTACAAACAACAATATTGATTTGTATTAGATTACTACTTAAGGTGGATTTTTGTCTTAAATATTCCAGAATGCGATTTAGTATTTAATCAATACTTCAGTCAAACTAGATATGCCATTGGAGCAACACATTTCCTAAACATTTGTGTGAAAGGATTATATTTTCACCTTACTTACTGGAGTCCTCTATTTAATGATTATCAAGTCTCAAATGGAAACCAGAAAACAATAAATGGCTTGTTCTCCTCTGCATTTCTCTCACTACACGTTCACAGGCACACATGCTGCTATCATTCTTACCCTGTTCTTGGTCAGCCTCGCTCACTGTCAAATCTAGGACCAGCCTGTGACCCCGTATGGATTGCAGCAGGGCATTAAAAGTGTGCACAGTGCTTCACAGAGACGCCCTATGCAATGCTGGGGCCAAGCCCTCAGTTCTGAATTCTTCAGGGAGGGGATTTCGCATTTGTATTTGGTTTTTTGGGGTTTGTTGGGTTTTGTGTGTTTATTCAAATGTGCCAAAGTACTGTTAGAATTGCAAATAAGTTGGGGTTTTTTGTCTACTGAACTTGAGCACATTTTAATGCAGTGTTTTGTCTTCCAAATCCCACCTCAGCAACACGTGTAGATTAAAGCATCCAAAGAAATAAGTCGGGTTTGGCCCTATTTAAAACATATGTCTTCTGTTTAAATTTTAACTATGATTCACAATTAATTGTTTTAAACTTGTCACCATGGTACCAACAAAAAATTCTTAGGAATACAAAGTGACTTTTGAAACCTGTCCTGGCTCTCAGATCACCAGCGCTGAGACACAGAGTAGTCTTCATCCATTTAGGGAAATTCCCTATATGTGGTGCTCAGGTGGGCTTTACCTTGGCTCCAGAACAGATTTGGGCAATATTATTGTACCATCCACTTTTTTTTTCAGCTTTCATCCCCGTCCCTGGCTCTCAGCACAGGCCCAGCCTATCTTTAGCACCAGAGACCTAATGGAGAGGTGAAACAGCAGGACAGCCTAGCAAACCCCCAAGAAAAGAAAACTTCTCTCCACCCCCACAAACACCCATTGCTGTTTCCTGACAAAGATAACTTTCCTGCCTTTTCCTTCTGTCTGTAGGCAGTTTTGTGCTGACCCTGTGGCACAGTCCTGGATCAACGCTGGAGGTGAGCAGCAGAGCTGCTCCCCAGGTGCTGTGTCTGCCAGCCCCTCTCTCCAGCTGGCATGCACAGCCTTGCTACTCTTGGCCCTCAGTGTCTGCCAGCTAGAAAGGCTGAAACAGGCTGGCTGCACACTGGGCTTCTCTTTTCTCTCTCTTTTTACCTCCTCTTTGGAGCACTTCTTGCTCTCTGCATTTCTTTAAATGCACTTGCCCGGTCTCAGTTAGTTTGTCTCCTAAAACTTGTTCAGGATTACTGTGGGAGCTGCTGTTTCTTGGCAAACAAACGTGTCTTTAAAGAACAAGACAAGCCAACTACAATTTCCAGAGGTCTCTCAGGAAGTTTATATTCTCTCTTTTCCAGGGAGCGTTTACTTTCCACGGGAGCATGATCGACATGCCATTACTGAAGCAGGCACAGAACATTGTTACGCTTGCCACAGCGATCAAGAAAAAATGAGCTGGTAAATGAAGCTCTCGCCATGGGGCCCCAGTAGCTGTTTTTAAAGATGACTATAATACTTGGAGGGTGTGGGGGGGAAATTAAAGATGTCAAGCTTAAGCAGAAATTCATTTCCATTTTGCAGATCTGTCATAGTTTGCTTGCCAGAATAGCTAATTACTAAAATTATTCCTGACTCAAACCACTGCTCACTCCTGCATGGCCCATGTTCTACTCATAGCCTGTGACGAAGTTACATCACCAACTGTGTGACATCACGATAATTACTACAAATGTAGGATTATGACTTCACTGAAGGAGAAAGGTGAAACAAACTCTGAGCTCTGTTGAAAGAGCAGACAAAAACTGATTCAATTGCTTCTATTTCTATCTGTGCTTCTTCCCACTCTGATGCAGAACTCCTGGCAAAAAGGGCAAAACCTCAAATGATTAGGCACCAGTTGAAATAATTGCAATGAAAATCTTGTGTGAGCTTTGCATCCCCCACACACCGCCCTTCTGTAAATGTGCAACAGCCATTAAAAATATTGCTCCAACAGTGCAGGACTCTTGACTTTTTTCTCTTTTTTTTAAGTGGTCTCTATTCAGAGAGTTTCCTCCTGGAAGCATCCAGCCCGGGAAAGGTTGGACGGCAATAAACTTGTAGTTTTCGGAGACACAATGCAGCAGAACTCGTGCATATGGTCTCGAGTCAGATTTACATCACATTAGGGATACGGCTACAGATCATGTGGGCTGTGTGGTTAACGGGCTTAGTAAAGCTGTTTTGAAGAGGTTAACCCAGCTTGTAGTAAGGGTAAATAAACATAACAACCAGGCATTGTCCTCTATTCAGCATGTACTCTTATATGGAGGGCTAAAGGGTATTGAAGCTGCAGAGGATCAACTTGTGGTTGCCAGAGGACTCCAATGAAGTTTGAAACACCAACAATCAGAGATTTTGTTTCTGTTCCTCATTAAATCATGAGCTTTTGTGCTCAGACTATGAACGACTGTTCTTTAAGAAATTAACAGAATGGGAAGTTTTAAACTATGCACCAACCTTTTCATGACCTACACAGCAGCAATGCTGCTGCACTTAGACAAACACTGCGGGGAAGGCTGTTCTGTTCCTTTAAAACTGTAAATAGAAAACAGTTGTTTTTTAGTTTCATTTCTCACTACCTCCATGGCCTCACGTATGGAGCCAAAGTGCCTTACTCCTCCCGTCTCCTCGCTTAGCATGTTTCCCCTCCGTCCCCGAGCAGCGATTTCAATCATTTTGGGTTATTTTTGGTTTAATTGAGGGAGAGGAAAGGGGAGGAGGAAGAATCCCACCGACAGGCCCGCGTGGAAGCAGCGAGGGAAGGGAGCGCGGGGGCGGCGGGAGCGCCTCTCCGCGGCCCCCCCGGGAACGGCGGGGACCGGGCGGAGACCGGCCCGGGAGCGGCGTAAGAGCGGAGCGGAGGGCGGCCCCCCCGGGATTGGACCATGGAGCCCGCTCCCCGCTCCTCTGGGAGCCCCGCTCCCCGTCGCAGCCCTCCGCGGAGTCTGGGGATGAGCAGCGTGGGCCGACCCCTCTCTCCCTCCCTCCACCCGAGTCCCGTCCGAGGGCGCTGCGCCGGCGGATCCCTTACAGCGCGGGGACCTCCGGGCTAATCTGATTAATTAAAGACTAACTGCTTATATTGCAGCTCCCCCCCCCATCCCCGTGCGTTTCAGGACACCCTCCGTTATTAATTCCAGGCTGACTAAATTATGGGCAGCACTATTAAAACATTATCAGAACTAATGAGAAACAATTACTTAGGAGATGAGCTGGGACGAGCCGGAGCCGGGCACGCGTGTCTTTATCCCTGCAGATTGCGTTAATAAATCATCAGGTGCACGGCAAGGCGGCGGCGAGGCCCGGCGCGGGGGACGGAGGATAAGATATACGAGATAATGGTTGTTTGGGGTTGGGTTTTTTTGGTTGATGGTTTGTTGCGCTTAATTTTTTTTCTGCTTTTTTGGCATAATTTTTTCATTAATCTCAATAGGACGCGTGTGGTGTAGATGGTTTTATTCCCTTAATTTCGCGCCGGAAGGTGGGGGGGGAGGTGTCGAGGAAGGAGGATTTCAAAAAATAATGTCTTCATTGTTTTACTGAAGTCTTAATGACAAGGCGTGACAAGCCCGCGGGAGCTGCGCGGTCGCGCAGGCCAGCGAGGGGGCAGCGGAGGAGCCCCCGTACCCCCCCTCCCCGAGCTCGCCACCTCCTCTCCCTCGTCAGACTGAAGGAATATTAATATACTCTCTTGAGGTGTTTCCGCGCACCCTCCCGCCTTCGCCGCTGAGTGCTTAAGGAACTTCATGACCCGCACGCGGACAAATCGAATATGCAAATAAAATGCTGGATATATTCAGATTTTTCCTTAAAATTCCCTGACACCCACCCCTCCATCGGAAAATCCTACTTCCATTTAACAGCCTTAACGATTTTTGCTTTATCAAAAAAAAAAAAAAATCCGATTTATTTGGTTTTTCCGTTTACTTTCCAAAGCTTTCCGTGATTTTCCGGCTTTATTCTTCTCCTCTTTCTTTCTTTTTCTTTCTCTCTTTTTCTTTCCCGCCTGGTGCTAGGCAAGCAATTGATGAAACAAAACAGATTATAAGATTAGCAGCAGGATTTTATGCATATTAATGATAGGGAAGGGCACCGAATGGGTTTGTAATTGCAGATCTTGCGCTTGGGATTGGGAACTGTAGCCCTGCTACAGCAAAGACCCCCCTGTGAGGTTTTCACATTGGAACTTAGGGGAAAAGTGAAAAAGTAATTACCAGAGCACAACACTGAAATGTTAAAGCACTTATTCTTTCTTTCAGCGTTCTGTTTTAAAGGGGGAAAACGGGCAAAATGGAAAATAAATTACTTTCAAATAAGTAGGTTAGCACCTGAATGCTGGTGCGCATTTTCCCGGCTTTTTTTTTTTCCCTTCTCTCTCTCTCTCCTTTTTGTTTTTTTTTCCAAATTCTAGCCATTATTTAGCAAGACATTTGTTTCTGAACCGACCATCCAAGCAGTAGAAAAGGGGGAAGGGAAGGGAAGGCAGAGAGACCTAGGGAACACAAGGGCGCTGCGCCTGTAAGGTTTGAAACAAATATCGCTAGGAAAGCTGTTCACAGTCGCGGATGGAAATTTAGAGGGATTTTTGGGGTGGCTTTTTGGTTTGGTTCGGTTTGGTTTTTTTGGTTACCTGGGTTTGGGTTTGGTTTGATTTGAAATCGGGGCTTAAAAGAAAAAGATTATTTTGGTTTCCTCTTCGACAGGAGCATCAAACGGTATTTTAGCAATGGATGTATTTCACAATCACAAAGCCCTTCCAGGAACGACGTATTCCTTGCCATATCGAGAAGTAACCTCACACTGAATTTTAACTCTTATTAAGAGTTTTGCCTTGTTTCTTGACCTGCTTTAGTCCCTCTCCCCTGATTTTAAGTCTTCCTAAACTCTGGATTTTTGCGTTTCAAACCCAGTGCTCCTTTACTGACTTTCCTAATACTTCTCTCCCGTGATTAACAGCCAAAGATGGCTTAGCTTTAATGGTACCTACCCGCGCTTATTGTTTTAATTCTGTTTTCAACGGAAAATCAATGTATCTGGTGGAAATTAGACTTTGAAAACTTTTTTTTAACGAGCCAATAAAACGAAGTATCTGCTCCTCGGGCAGTAATTTCTGATTACGAATTGGAGGGGGAAAGGAGGCCGGGGCGGGGGGGGAACTAACTTGGACCACATTTCATTCATCCCATCCCTCCAACTCTCTTCTGCCACTTTCACCTCCCTCAAGTTCAGATCATGGCAAAGCCCCGAGACAGGGCTAGTTTACAACAACTATTTTAAAGATAAAAAAGTGGGAAGAAGGGAATAAAAACCCGTACGGGCAAGTATATTATTTGCTATTTTTCCCCGTTGCTGGGGCTGGGGAGCCGCGCACCCCGCGGAGGGCAGTCCCGGGAGCAGCGCCCGGCGAGGCGGGCCGGGGGGGGGGCGGCTGCCGGTCGGTTCGGAGTGCTGGCATTTGCACGAGGTGCCCAAAGACGGGAGGGGTGTCCTCCCCACCCAGGGTCGAGAAGCTGCCAGCAGCGCCCGGGGCGGCAGAAGTGAGATCCCTGCAGCGCTCCGCACTGCCGCGGGACCGCCGGGATGCAGCCGCGACACCGGCGGGTGGGGATGGATGGATGGGTGGAGGGCGGTCCCTGGCCCCGCAGGGATCAAGACAGCCCCACGCCTTCCTGGGCTTCTGCCAGGAGCCCTGGACACCAAGGAGAAAGGGAAGGAAGCAAGGGGAAGGAAGGAGGAAGAAGAATGAGGTCCTTCAATGACGCTCATTACTCTGCCACCAGAACGGTCTCCTCCAGCCACTGTCATGCCCACAACACCCCTTCAATCAGGATCAGGGTACCCATGAAAAGGCCAGCTGCAAAGTGGTACACACACACCATCCTGGCACCAATGGTGCCTGCAAGAGACAGGGAAGAAATTAGTGCCCTCTATTTCCATCACACATTCCCTCCCCTCACAGTCCCCACTGGGTCTTCTTGTCCTCTTGGTGCACGCCAAAACTCCCTTTGGCTCCCAGGACTGGATGTCCCTCACTGGGAACAGAATGGGGTCTTTTCTCCTCACATTGGGATGCAGGTAATGGAATGCAGAGCAGAAATGTCCTATATGTGCCCACACTACAAGCAGGGGAGAGATCAGACAGCCTCACTATGTTTAGGGTTATTGCTTCTCCAATTAAGTCTGAAGCTCCCAATCTATGATAGCAAAGCCAATAACATGAAGTGCTGCTCAGAATGATGTCTTCAGAAATGCAAGAGGTGCTGTTCCTAAGCTGTTGTAGGTGCCCAATGCCTGCTGGCTTTATTTGAAGCTGATCATCCTGATGAGAATGAGGAGTGATAAATGCTTATGCTACCTTCTTGGACCTCTGTAGTTTAAAGTCTGGCTCCATGTAGCTTTGTGTCTTATGTTTAGAATTTTATTCCTACTTCTTCTAGTGCTGTTAATGTTATTAAAGCTGTGCTATCAAGCAGACATACCAGTTTAGAATTTTCTGAAGTGAAGCTTGCTGAAGGTAAAAAGCCTTGTCTCTGTGTGAGAAATGCCTGCAATAGCCTAGAATTTATGGTAGACCTTCATGCTGGGAAGATCTGGTGTGGTCTTCCTGATAAGTATTTTAATTCCTGGCTTGTTTTTGCAGTAGTCCCTAATATATAGTAGAGTTTTTGCAGGTCTGGTACTCTATGGGATGCCACTGGAAATCCTACATGTTAACACTGCATGTTCTGTCCTATGTAAAAATGCAGCTCAGTCAGCAGTGCACATATCACTGCAAATCTGACCATCACTGACAGACTTGCCTCCAGATTTGTCACCAAGAGGTCTATGCTTGTATAACACAGAATTAAACACTTGTAAGTGAAGGAGAAACCAGTGGCAGTGGATGTGCAAGGGCTGCCTGGTGCCACCGCTGGTGTTGCTGTGTGAGAGCACAGGCTGGGAAACAAAATCACTTCCACCCTCTTCAATCATCAGCACTTGGGTCCCCAGTGAAGAATCTGTGTTTTACTTTGAACTACTGAGAGAAGGTCCCCCAGGTCTGTGGTACTTGGTGGGAGTTTAGGGAAGGGCTATGGCCTCTTGCCCACGAGATGCCCAAGAAGGAGCTCACCCTGCAGAGGCTGCCCATCCCTGCCTGCCCTGAGGCAGTGCCGTCCGTGCCTTAACCTCGACACTCGAGTGGCTTCTGGGGTACATATGAAAGCATACCTGCTCATTGGAAAGCATTCATGCACTTTCAACATCATGACTTCACTCAGAGACCACTTAAAATATGTAGTAGGTAGAGACATCTATTGCTTTCTTTACAATCAGTTTTGATAAAAACCAGCTCCTCCTGAAAGAAAAGGCCAGTTCTGTGCTGATGGCAAAATCTCTATTGGGGAAGTTCTAAGGTTTTGCAAAGAGTTACAAAATCCAGAGACAAACTGGGGTAACTGACTTCACTATATGGATTAATTGGTGTCTAATATTTTGTTGAATTTTAAGGATATGCCTTAATTTACAGAAAAAGGTACATAGTAAGTTCAGTAATAAAAGGTAACTATGTCTCTACATTGTTGCTATATTAGGCAATTCTTTGTTCAATATTTAACTAGCATTTGTTAAAGTGGGTGTGTGAGAGTAATATGTACAGTGCATATTTACTGTCAAAGCCTAAGGAAGTGTGACTTTGCGCCTAGATTTTCCTAAAGCGTACACACTCCCAAATATAGGCAGACAGAGAAAACTGGAAGGTTGTCCCATTTCACATGGAGGAGAGATGTAAAGACCTGTGCTTGGTTCCTGGCCTTGCTCCCTCATCACTGACATCAGTTTGTGTCAAGCTTACCAAAAAACCCTGCTGCTGTAACACTCCATTTGAGAGCCAGGGGGGAAAGGATAATAAACTTTTTTTAATTGCTTCCCCGGCTATAAATTAGCATGCGTTGGGCTAATTTTTTTCCCTGTGAACAAAAGCACAATTGACAGCAAGGCTTAGGGAAAGTAGGAAGGGAGCTCTGAGCCTCAAGGCTCCCCTGCGTATTGAATCTGAGCAGGAGGAGGCCTTTTCTGTGCCCAGAAGGACACCAAAAACTATAACAAAACAATACGGATTTTTATCTTTCACTGACTGTTTTTGCAGCTGCATCTTCCCCCCCGTCTTCCCCTCCCCCCATTATTTTATGTGAGAACCAAGTATGAAAACAGAAGCCACGGCTTTCCCTCCTGATATAGTCAATGTGCATAAAACCAGGGAAGAAATCAGCAGAGATCTGAGGTTAGTTATAAATACTGTTACGGACAAAAGCAGAAATTGGTTTTTTGCTTCTACACCATATTTCATGTCAGTTGTCCCAGAAGTAAACACAGGGCTGAAGTCCACCAACTGCACTGTGGGTTCAGTGTGCTCCTCTTTGCATCCCTGAGGCTCCTGATGGTATTTGAAGAGGAGCTGGCAGAACCCACTGAGTTCTGCCTTTGCAGCTCCCCTTCCATGCATGCTTCCATTCAGTTCTAGAACATCTGATAAACCATTTCTCCCCATGGTAAAAGATCATCTAAGGTGATCTTTCTCTGGAGCTGTCTGTGGAAGCCCTTATGCTGCTTCTCCTATAATGTTTAAATTGCAGCAAAGGAAAGTGTGAACATCTTCACTATTTGTAAAACAAAAAAAAAGAATCTAATTGAAGACTAGATGCACACTGAGATGAGTCACTAAAGGAAAGGGATGAGACTAAGAGCAGGTTAGGCAAGCATCTGCTACAGGGCCTTCATGAAAGAGTGGACTAGGTGCACCCTGAGGTCTTTTATAGTCTATACTGTAAAAAATTTTTAATGCTATAAAATGTGCAGAGATGCAACAAAAAACAGAGGAGAAAGAGGAATCTTATAAAATTTAAAAGGGAAGAATAGGAAACTTATTTTCCTAACTTTCTTGCCTAAACATCTACATCAATTAACAGTTTCCCCCTTTGAAAATATTTTTAAGAAGTTCTTTCTTTTCTCTTTCTTTCTTTCTTTCTTTCTCTCTTTCTTTTCTTTCTTTCTTTCTTTATCTATCTGTCTCTCTTTCTCTCTCTCCAAGGAAGACCTACAACACTATTATTTACAGAGATAAAGAAGTCTCTGTATTTTTGCATGGACCCTCTCTGATTTCTTCAATGTTCTTCTTAACTCAGTGCACCTTTGCCTCAGGGAGCAGATTGTGGTGGGCTGGAAAACCAAGGACACAGCCTTCTGAAGAGGCAGGTACCCTGCCTCATCCGCTATGTACTCACTTGCGGAGCCCCTCTCACTTAAGATACCTTCCCTTACCATTTATAAGGAGCTGTGTGTGAAGGCCCCTCTCCCATGACTGTGTCAAGCCTCCCTCCAACCAGAAATCTCAGTAGATGCTGAAGGTGTGACTGGTCAACTGTGACTGCCAGGCTGAGTTTCCTGACAGGTACTGATTTCATGTCATGTATCAGTGACACAGCAGTGAATCCAGAGCATCAACTCTTTCAAGTTAAAGCACACTCCTCCTACTGCCACTCAGGTTCTGACAATGTTTATATTCTTTAAAATGTGAGGGGGTTTAGTTTGTATCTTATTTTAAAATAAATTTATCCCAAAGGCAATGTCATTTCCAAGCGCCAAATCATTCTTTTCTTCTTGTATTACAGAATGGAGCATTTGCAAAAGTCATTACAACTCTCATATCTGAATCAATTTCAGACTAATGTCCTGTTATCCAAGGTTGTCAGTTATTTTTTGAAATTATTTTGGGTGATTTTTAAATTGGTCTGTTCTTTGCTGTTACTGTTAGAATTATATGAAACGTCTTGTTTGCAGAGCTGTGAAATGCTTTAAAGGCAGCAATTGAAATGACGAGGCATTGTCCAAATTGAAATTTATTTAATTCAAAACAGTGTCCTGAACATCCAGGTGGTAGTAAACATTTTTCAACCGCATACAAACTGTGAACTGTATTTGAAATTAAATCTCTACATTAAAATCTGCATTGCTGAGCCTCCTGCTAGCAGCCACCGTTCTTCTGAAAAGTGACATCATCTCTGGCACTGGTGGGGTGGGAGTTCTCGCACGGATGTCACCAAATGATTTCCTACCGCTCTTCAGATATTGGGACTTTATAGCCATGTATGCCTAAAAAGTACAAAGGATGCAAGGTGTGTGAGGGGACGACCTCGGATTTAGTAAGTATAGATGGTTTTGTCCTGACACACAAGGGTGGAAGCCATTTTATAAACCTCTATTAAAGCAGCATATTGCTGATGTCACAAATTATGTCATTTTTCAGCAAGCTGTTAGGTAGCAGCAGGATACTTAGAGGTCCCAATCTGAGTTCACAGCTTGAGGCCTCATCATCCATTGAAGTCAAGGAAATACTCCAGTCCCCTGGCCTTCTGTTTACAAATAATATATCAAAATCAGGATGCCCACAACTGAACTTTCAGGCACTGAGCTAAAGGAAATATATTTGTGTGTGTGTATTTCTATACATATATATATGCAAAAAAAATATTAATTTATTTGTATATGTGCATGTGTGTATTTGTGAGTAACGCAACTGAAGTCTGCAGTTTGACATTAGACTTTCTATAAACAAACGTTTTTCATTATTCCTTGATATATAGAGCTGATCCTTCATGACCAATTTCACATACAGAACCCCCACCAAAGTTAGAGATATCCACGTCAAAAAGGGGTACAAAGCATTCCTATTTATTTTTCCTTTTAAAAATAATGAGGGTATAAAAGAGATCTGATTTAATAAAATGTACATAGGAAGAGATTTATCTATAATGGAGTTGAGAGGACCGTGCAAAATAAAATAACACAAATGTCTATATGCATACTCATTACAGCAGAACAGCTTGTTGGAGGCTCTCCTCATCTCCTGGACAAACCATATTTACTCAAATATGTGTTTTTCCCCCGATTAGAGTCGAATATGCCATTGTATGTACTTGGGAGACAACAGCCTATATTAAAAGACATAAAATACATACTATGTGGCCTGAGGTTGTGAAACAGATGAAGAGAAGGAATTAAATTCAAAGCTAGCAGTGCCAAATTCATCAGTGGGTGCTTTTACCCCCCCTCCCCCTGTATTAGTGGGAGACAAAGATGGAGTGTCAAGGCACAGCTTTGAATTTCCTGACTTTTGCCAGCATGTTAACATCACTCCCCTAGCAAAATGAGGGTCCTGGCAGGGAGATGGATTAGATGGCCAAACATGGCATTTTTATCCCCACAGTCTCTCCCTCCACCAATTCCAGTACTTTGCTACTTATTTACTGACTTAGTTGGCTGTAACTTGCTCTACTGGAAATATTACAGGGTTGGATTAGCTTTTCCTCTATAGTATATCCCTGATTTAATTACCGCTGCAGCTATTCCCCACTATCTGCACCATAAATGCTGTTGCTTACAGAAACATGATTACAGGATTAGAGTTATTGGGCCCTCACCCAAATGAACACAGTGACACAGCATAGCACTGGCACCTCTGAAAGCTACACTGACCTCAGGCATCTCTACATCAAAGGCCATGGCCACAATCTGAGCTTCATTAGCTTTCAAGGCTGAAGCTACAGGAGTACTACTTCCTCAACCACTAATGGGAAACACTCTCCTCCATTTGCTGTTGAGGTGTTAAAAGTTCCTCTTAACATCAGTTACTGAGCTACAGCTTCACTGGTATCCCAGTAAAATAAAAATGAGTTGTGGAGTGGGAGCTGAGTTCAAATTGAAAAGCTATGTTGAACGTCCCTTACTCAAGCAAAAGGCAGTCACGAGAGCAGAAATACTTTGTGAGGAAGGACTACAGGGGGAGGTGCAGCCCAAATCCCAGACTGGGAGCCATAGGGAAATTCCCACAGCTCCTGAAGGGTTTCATATGGTTGTAACCAACTGTTTAATGACTGAGGTATCTGAAGGATGCTCTGGTTTTCATTTGTAGGATGTGATGCAGTTGATTATGCAAACAGGGAGAGCTTGGCAGCTAGAGCTAGCTGCAACTCAGAGCACAAGCATCATTGGGTCCACATTCACCACAAGAAATCTATGAACCATGGTGATAACCCCTCTAGCCTCCCTGCCTGATCTGCACCTACAAAGAGCAAACCTGGAAGGTAACATTTAATTCCACAGAGAGAAAAACTAGTCAGAGAGAGAACCACAAGGTGACAAAGCACTGGGTAGGACCAAACTGAATTTTTGCTACTAGCATACACTTTCTACGTGGAAATGTTTCTTAAATTTTGCTGTACATTGGTTCCTCTTTGCACAGCTGGAACATTAGTATTTCCTGTCTTGTTTATATAGATGATAAATTCTGGGACATAAGTCACCTCTTATCGTGTTTGCATAGTTCTAGCAAAGTCATTTGGGGCTTGCAGTCATTACCCTAATTGAAGAAACCAGATAAGTGTCCAGATGATGTGAAAGAAGACCCAAAGTTTCATGATTCTCTATCCAGAAGGGGGAAGAAATACTTGTTCCACGAAAATACTTGAGAGTGGCAGGACACAGTCCACCACAGCAGTGAGTACAGAAAAGTAGAAACTGGTTTTGTATGAGAATTAAAAGGTTGAAATAATTTGTATTAAAAGACCTCAATAAGAATTTCAAAAAAATAAAGTTAAAAAAAAGGAGGAAAATAGAAGCTAGAGGATTTACACCCAAGGGCTTGCTTTTCTTTCTTCAGTCCAACTAGCCTTCTCTGGTGCTTTGCCTATGGTATTGTAGTTTCTACTTTTTGAGCTGGTGCTGAATAAAGTGACTTGCCCATGAGCCTCCCAGCTGGGTCAGCTGGATAAGGTGGGCTGGTCAGGTGCTGCCAGGGATAAGGACTACAAAATTACCCAACTGGCCTCTGGAACTAAGCTGCTCCTTCTCTTCAGGAGGTAGGAGACTTACCCAGGTCTGACGAGCTCCTTGTGGCTGGAAGATCTTGCAGAAGATATTAGCAGGCTCATGTGCTGGCTCCAGAGTTTTCTCCAGCTTGCATGTTTGATAAAGCTCAGAGGCTTGCTTCAGCTGGCAAGTTTAACTTAATCTCTTGGGTTTGTTCTGCCCTAAGCATTCTGTTCATGTTATCGGAGCTCATTTCAAACTCCCAAGCTTTGGACTGGTTTAGGAACTGAGGCACAATTAGAAACTAGAGTAAGAAGAATTCAGTTGATTTTCAGCTAAGCACCTTTTCACCACAGAGATTTACAATACAGCATTTATTTCCTGGGAAGTTGTCACTGGATTTCCTTTTAAATTAAATTACCAGCATTCAAAGAAATAGGAAATTCCTCCTTATGTGTACATTTTTCATGAACTACTGATTCTTTCCAGGCTTTCCCTTTGGAGGCTGGTGACCCCCAGCTCAAGCACTGCAACAGCTCTCTGACCAGCGATGGTTTAAGTATTGCAGCAGCAGCTACTCCTGTTACAGCAGAAATCCAAGCCCTTTGCTTTGCACATTCGGGGTGTATGTGATTTAATTAGAAGCACTCACTCCCTTTACTGAGTCAGGGGTAGTGTGCAGGCATAGGTTGACCCAGGGATAGTCAAGAGGGCTTTTCTCCCTGTCAGCACCAGAAGCTGCAGCCCTATCATTACACATGACACAGATATAGCTCTACAGTTGTTTTCATTTTCATTACCTTAATTATTATCATTCATCATTTTTATAATTTTCATCATTTTCTCACTTTTGGACAGGGCAGCACATGAAGCATGGTAGGGTAAGTGGACACAAAAGATGACAGTGGTAATGTGAGGCAGGTGAGAGCATGGCTCTTTAGAGCTGGCATGTTTTTCAGAGGTGATGTACACCAGTCTTTGGTGTGACTCCCCTTTGTCACTAATGATTATTGCTGTAATGATTTTAATGTGCTCAAAGCTCTGTGGAAGGGTCTAATCCAAAGCCTAAAAAGGTTGACAGGAATTTTGTATTGAGGGGAAGCCCAGATAATACAATGTTTAAAAGATCCAGAATTAAGGTTTCTAAGATTATATAAGAAAATAAAATGGGGGAAGAAAATAGTTTCTCTCTTCCTCTGACTTGACAGCATGCTTTGATGGAAAACAGGGGGGTGATCTCAGGAACACTTGCTCTAGCCTCCTGTTCATAAGTAGCAGGAAGGCCTGTCAAACCTGTCAAACTTCTTGAGCTCCTGGGGTTTACAGACTTCTTTCAGCTACCCCAAGCAAAACCACAATCCCATAAAGAAGCCTTTTCAGCAAAACCTTCTGCCATTTGCCTGAAGCCAACAAATCACTCATTTAAAAAAACGCAGCTATTTCTCATTCGGAAACATCCCTTCCTCCTGTGCTCGCTCTCTCCTGGTGAAGCCCCGAGCAATGGCCTTGCAGCACCAGTTTTTTGCAGAAACCTGACACCACAGAGCCCAAAATCTGTAGTCCATACAGGGACCAAAGTCTCACTGGTCCAAGGAGAGCCTGGCTTGAGTAAGGACTGCAAAAATGACCGCCTGGCTTCTGTCAGAGTGCAAGGATGTCTTGCATCCATTCCTGTCCCTTGTCTTTTTGTGGACTTCTCTGAGCTTCTTGGCTCCAACTAGCTGCCAAGATGCATTTCCCACACTGTTTGCTGAGAGGTCTAGAAGAGATGTTGGTGCTGTCTGGTCTTTGCCATCCTTTCATTCCATATATTGCCCCACCCTTTCCCTGAAAGGTGCTGTGAAAACAAAAGCTCTTAGATCATTGACACCAGTCCCAGCCTTTGTCTTCATGCTACACCCACTGGCTGCCAGTCTCCAAACTCACCTCTGTCCCTGCCCCGCCAGCATATGGATGATGGAAAGCTTCAGCCACAGATCAAAGACTCCAGTCAGCCACAGAACAAATCTTTGAATTCTCAGTACTACAGCTTTGTTATGATGTCTAATGCAGTGATAGACAAAAGTAGTCCCAAAAGAAGAGGGAAGGCATGAAGCAACAGTCACTTTTGGAGGCATTATTGGATTTAATTGAATGAAGTTGTAAGGGCACATTCTGCCCTGAGTGATCATGGCTATTTTTCATCATCATTTTGGTCTTGTCCCAACTGGCATATGTCTTTGGCAACTCTTGGACTAGCTATATGTCAAATCATGTTCTTTGATGTATAGGTGGCAGATAGAGGACAAGACACCATAATTTTTTCATGGACTTGCTGAAAGTAACAGAATCACACTCAAAGTCCATCATGGCAGAACCATAACACCACCAAAATAAATAAAACAGCGATTCTGTGGCAACTTCAAGCTGCAATTTATTCACAATATGGGAGACACACTCTGGCAAGAGTTAAGCAGTCATCAGTACATGTATCATAAGGGCAGAGGTATAGCAGAAGCAAATCTGTTGACAACACAGTAAACAATGATATCATAAAAACTGAAGCAAAACTTAAAACATACTCTGAAGCACAGGTTTTGGAAGCTGGCACTTAGCCTATGCTAGGAGCTGAAATCTTGTTTCATTTTACATCTGTTCTAACTTAGCACGCAAAAATCCACCTATGACCACCTGATTCAATACTTGAAAAACACAAACCATATTTAAGGTCTAGTTTTTAAAGATATTCATGTGAAACAGAGAGGGGGTAGTTTTTTCTATAACCTTAGAAACAGCTAAAAATTATTCAGCAGAGGCTGCAATGCTCATACTACGTGACGAAGGAACAGTACATGGACAGTTTTATACTTCTTGTTCTCCAGAGTGCAAAATATGAAATCAAAAGGGAGACTGATTTGAAAAGGAGAGAGAATCAATCTAACATACTTCCTTAGGACCTAGAGTTAGTGACTCCAATTAAGCCCCTTAATAGACACAAGCAGATATATGATGGAAAATATGAACTAATCTCCAGTTCATTACCCAAGTTCTCATGGCAAAGGGACATACGTGTTTCAAGATAATATCCATCCACAACAACAGACTTTTCCAGAAGCAGTGCATAGCCCTATATATTAACAAGCACATACAACTACTATAGTTGTTCATTTATAAATGTATTTATATGAAAGAATATGAACGTAACAAGAACAACTGACAGAAATATTTAAGATGAACTGACAAGAGAAACCTACCTGTCTTGAAACTCTTTTCCCTAATGCTTCATGTTTTCCTTAAGAACCATTGTAGTTCAGGATGGATAATGGCCACCAAGCCAGGAATCCTATCTCTAAGGGTGCAGTGTGCTGGGTGCCTAACAAAAAGGATAATGGTATGCATTGACACCTCCAGTACACTTCTACAACCCACTCACCTCCTCCATCTGTAAAGGACAGCAAGATACACCAGCTCATCACACTGTCTCATACCCTGCAACAACAGCCACCTCTATTTTGTACAGGCCAGAGTCCTTATCAAAAGTTCACACAATGAGCAATTAGGACAAATGATCCATTTATCTGAAACTTGAACAACTAAGAGTAGTCACTCAGATACAATCATGTGGAAGTCTGTGCTTTGGGTGTTACATCACATTTTTTAGTAATAGCAAGGCTTGAAAAGGTACAGGGAAAAGTCAGAAAAGGGTTAATAGTTTTGATAAAACGAGCAGTGTCCTCAAAATCGTATTTACAAGAAAAAAGTACCCAGTACTTTGCCTCAGGTTCATGCATGATGCACTAAAACCAAGGGTTGATGCACGAGGGGGTTAGAGGGAGACAGAACAGATCTTGGGACTGTTCACTTTGTCTCAGAAAGTGTTGACAGGATACACAAAACCCATGCATGCTCGAGGCAGCCATGTTGGCTTCTGCTCCACTGGAAAGAGAAATGTTTACCACATGGAAGCAGAAAACATTGGCAGGAAAATAACTATAATTTCTAAATTTGACAAGAGTATTGCAAGCAGAAAAAAATAAAGGGGGAGAAGAGGGGAATAACATTCACCTGGACTCTGATTTCACCTTTAGGCTCTGACCCTATGATGGGTATGTTAGAAAGTACTTAATTTGTGAAAGAGAGCCTAAAGGTAACTTCTGAATGCAACAGAGGAGAAAAGCGTGTGTATCCATCACCTGTGGGCTGGGATGACAATGAACAAGTACTCCTTGGAGGAAGGCAATGCACCTCTCCCATACCAGTTGGTTGATCTTATAGATGTATATGGTGTGCATATGTAGTTATATACATACTTACTGGGAAAAGGCAGTGGCAAAAGCCCCAGCTGTAACATGCACTCTGCAAATGTTGATCCTTCTGCATTTCTCCTCATTTATACCTTGTATCAGCTTAGGATTCAGAAGAAAGAAAAAAAGGCATATTTATTTGTAGTCAGTGCCATCAGAGAGTGACAAAACCTTATGAGACCTTTTGTCTCATCTACAGCCTTCCACACCTGTTGTTATTTGCCTCCTGAGCCTAAGGGAAACCTGCCCTTGGTGGTATGTTCTTTGTTATTCTTTCAATTTCCTTGTCTTTTATTTATTTCCCTTGCCTCTAAAGAGCCTTCAGAGGTCCCATTACTTCCGGCTGACCAGGGAAGGCTATGAGAACAAATAGTTATATTGGATTAAAATACACATACTACCACAAGAAAAACAGAGGGAAGGGGGCAGGGGACTTGCTTAGCAAAGGGTGGTGGAAGTCACAAGACAGAGAGCTGCCAGAAATATTCAAGTGAGGTTTTATGTCAAGACTTGTTTTAGACATGAACTCTGTGAGGAACAAAGCATCTGAATTCTTACCATGGTGGTGCTACAATTTGAACCTGCATATATGCGATGTTTCCTTTGGATTTTAAATAAAAGCTTGTTTGAAATAATGCAAATTATAATTCTTGGTAGTGTGGATTCTCCTACCCGTAGTGGTGGTGGAGCTGGGAGCTGTTAGAGTAGAAAGAGGAGAGCTTACACACAGCCTACTTCCCCTCTGCAGCAAAGGTGCTGCATTGACCATCATCTTCAAGAAAGACAACATAATTGCTAAAACAATGGACATTATTAGCTCCCCATCTCTAGGGCAAGCGAACCCTGTGGTCCATGCTTGAGCCAGGCTACAGCAGACTGTATCTGCTGTATTTGGAAATTTTCCTTTCTATCATCTGTTAAAAAATTATTAGCAGGTGCTGAAGACTGTGACCTCCAACCTGGAGACCTAGAGCCAAAATACCAGAGGGGAAAAAGTCAGTTCTTGACAACCGCCTGACTCCAGGGTTGGATGAGCCAGCGATACAATCTGCTGCTATGGGAGATGCCACATCAGAGGAGGGAAGTGGTAGCACCTCATGAAATTAGTCTTAATTTTATTTTTTTTCTTTTTTGAAGCTACAAGTGGCAAGAGCCAATTCCCTGCTTCTGTGAAGTTATAAGCCTAGTAATCCTTTCTGGTGCCATAAAAGAGTTAGACCAGCTTGCAGCTGATCAAAAAAGGTTAGGCTACCTGTGTACCACACAGAATAAAGTCATTTAACATTTGCTGTGTAAATGACACACTGCTAAGAATGGATATCCCAGTGAACACAGGAGAATAAATTCTTACATGCCATGCAATTATACACACACTAGTGCAAAAATGAGCTGATATAAAATAAATATGCATATAGCTATGCCTTTGCCTATTCCAGCCCCTGGGTTATAGCATTGCCAATGTGTTGACATAAAAATGCAGTTTTATGGATTACATCTAAGTAGGAATGTGTGAAAAGGGATTTTGTTTTGGCTACAGCCCAGTTTCTTAATATAATTATAATTACTATTTTTACTACTACTGCTACTACTACTACCACAGTGAATTGGAAGCCCCCTTGGATCTACTTAAGGTACACATAACACGAACAAGCCTGACCTAAAAAACAGGAGAAATGAAAGAGGGACAGATGCAATGTGGTATCTCCAACATGGAGTAACAGGACAGGAGGCGGATGTAGGCTTCAGCTCTCTTAAATTCAGTCCCTGGTGTGGCCTGGTCCCTCCCTGCCATGACAGGGCTTTCTCAGGGAAAAAAAAGAGGGGGGAAGAGTACTTTACTGATGCAATGGGAAGAGTGGCTTTTGGTGTGATCAGTGTGGCCCTGTTCGGCGTTTTGCAGAGTTAAGCATCGGTACAGGTTATACTGTGCGTCCAGGGTTGGTGGCCTTGGTTGCATCTGGACAGTTTCTCCGTGACACTGCAGGCCACTGTGGTGGCAGCTGTGCAGCAGAGGCAGCAGCTTGCTCAGGTCACAGACACACTGCAGAATGTGTGGAGGCAAGAGCTGAGCAAGTGCCTGTTTTCCCTTGTCTCTTTTCACCTTTATTACGGCCATAGCACGAGTCGTTGCACTACGTTTGACCCTGAAAATCAGAAATATTTCTCCTGTTCACTCCTGACAGTGTGTCAATATAGAAGAGTTTTTTAAAAATCTCTCCCACGACAAAAAAATGCATTTAGAGTGCCGTTTTGGCATTTCCGAGATCTCTTGTCGCTTCATGCTGGGGTCTGTTGGGTGCTTTACAAAGAACCCTCTTAAAACCAACCTTAATCACGAGTGTACAGCCCATGCAGCCAGGAATCATAGAATCATAGAATCAGCTGGGTTGGAAGGGACCTCTGAGATCATCAAGTCCAACCCTTGATCCACTACCGCTGCGGTTGCTAGATCATGGCACTAAGTGCCACATCCAGTCTCTTCTTGAAAACCTCCAGGGATGGAGAATCCACTACTTCCCTGGGCAGCCCATTCCAATGTCTGATTACCCTCTCTGTAAAGAAATTCTTCCTAATATCTAACCTAAACCTCCCCTGGCACAACTTGAGACCATGCCTTCTTGTCTTGCTGATAGTTGCCTGGGAAAAGAGATCAACCCCCACCTGGCTACAACCTCCTTTCAGGGAGTTGTAGAGAGTGATGAGGTCTCCCCTGAGCCTCCTCTTCTCCAGGCTGAACAGCCCCAGCTCCCTCAGCCTCTCCTCATAGGAGTTGTGGTCAAGTCCTTTCACCAGCCTAGTTGCTCTTCTCTGGACCTGCTCCAGGAGCTGAATATCCTTCCTGAACTGAGGGGCCCAGAACTGGACACAGTACTTGAGGTGTGACCTCACCAGCACTGAGTGCAGGGGAAGAATCACTTCCTTGGACCTGTTGGCCACGCTGTTCCTGATACAGGCCAGGATGCCATTGGCCTTCTTGGCCACCTGGGCACACTGCTGGCTCATGTTCATCCCCCCATGGCCTTTGCTCTATACCAGCCATGCTTATTCAGAGGTAGCTATTTTCTGCCAGCTCTGAGGCTCAAAAAATGAAATAAAACAAGAGCACACCCTCTCCCCCTCCCCTCTGCAAAAGAAACATTTTGAGAGAAAGGGGTAGAAAACACAATGTGAGCCTACCCAGCAAAGGGCAGTGGGCTCATGAGTACTAGGAAAGCTGTTTGCCAGGAGGCCAAATGGTTTGCCTGCAGCTCCAGAAAAAGACATGTTATTTGGTGCTGGAAATCATTTAAAGAAAACAAAGGATGACTGCTACATGCCTGCCCATGATCGTCTGGAGCACTGTGCTGTTGTGGGATATCCATGCCAACCAAATGGCAACAAAATACCAGCGCGTAGATCAGGGCTAGCTGGTTGTACACAGGCACGCCTGCGAGACCAGCCTCCAGCAGCTCGGCACATGTTAGCTAACGCCTCGAACCCGAGGAAGGGGGGCTGTCGTTCTCATTATCTGCATTTTACAGGTGTTGAAAGGGAGGCTGGGGAGATTTGCCACCAAGGAGGTCTGTCAGAGCTGGGATTAGTGGTTATGTGTCCCAGCTCTCAGCCCCGTGCATCGACTGTGTCTCTTGGAAGAGATTTGGGGGAAGATTTTTATTTTTCTGACACAAGAGAGAAAAAAAATACACCTTCCAGCTTTCACTAAGGGAATTATTTCTTCCTACCAATGCCATGTTGATTTGTCTTAAGGGCACCTTTAGGATTAGCTGAGTTAGAAATCCATATTGTCGATTAATATTTAATACCATCCCAAAGAGAACCAAAAGAAGATAGCCTTTTAGAAGCAAGAACAACCAAGTTTGCACAATGGTGTTCGGCAACAGTTTAGACTTGGGATTTGGGAAAACAATTTAGACTTGGATACATTTGGGAAAACCTGTAATGATCCTGCTCTGCTTGCTGTCCATGTAGTCACATATATCAAATGATTTGCATATATACCACAAAAAAATTACTTGGTTTACATGACTCCCAAATATCGCTCCTGTTTTGGACTTTCTCTTTCCAGCCATCCAGCATCAATCCAGCTCTGAAACCCTTCAACACCAAAAGGAGCGTGAAGATTTCCTACCTCATTACTGCCTTTCAAAGACAGTCACAACCACAAAAAATAGACCTCAGGGAAGGGGGAGAAAATCTCTGCATGCTCAAGCAGAGCCCCACCTGCCAGTTATCCCCTCTCCTTTGTGCTTTGAAGAAGCATCTCACTTCTTACAAGGCAAACAAGTTTGTCATGGAGGGAGATGTGGTTAGTAATTCTGTCTGTGTTTCCCTCACCTCCTCTGAGCTGATGATGCCGTGGGCCCGGTACTTGCTCCCGTGCTACAAAAAGAAAGAGTCAATCTTGAACCAGACTGACTTCCCTGGCATCCCTGGTTCCTCCCAAACCACACATTTCCCAAACTGTCCTTTAAAAATGCAGTGCTGGTGCCTGAAGAGAAGGTTAGGCAGCAGCGACTGGACCATGACAGAACTCCGAGTTCATAACCTGGCAACATAGTTTTGGCTCTGAAATGTAATAGATCCCATTATGAACTCCTCACTCAAAGACTGGAGTTTCAAATAACCTTTCATTCCAAGATAATGTCCTCTGTATTTCAGCATTAGTGAAGTTTAGTATGTGATCTGTTCCTGGCCCTTCTCAGCTATCAGAGATATTCTCCCAGTGCCCCATTTGCCACTTTAATGCTGCCTCAGTTAATAACACCTGCTGGAGAGACAGCAGCATCTCTTGGCAAACTAAACGTGCACAGTCTCAGGAGTCAAAATCTGAATATGTATAGAGCACACAAGTATTCATTAATGCATAGCACGTCCCCTCTGGTCATTGAAATAAATTACTGACATCAACATCACCAAGAAATAAACCAGGTGCCACCCCAATGGTTGAGACTCTATAGGTAAGTGTAAATTATCAGAGCGCTTCAAAATTTCTAAACCTCCTGAAAACAAAGGAATAATCACACAGCGCCAGTTGTAAAGATGTGTGTGCACACATATGTCTGTTTATGCATGTGCATGTATGCACACTTTAATGTTTGCACACCATCATGTTGTGACTTTAATCTTTTTTTTTAAATGGCTGCTGAAGGATCCTGATAGCAACTATATATGGATAGTCAAGTTTCACATTTGCCATGCCAATTCTTATTGCCACAGAGTCTACAAACTGCTTCTTAAAAAGTGTAATCCTGGTTTTACCTCTGTATTTTAAAAATTGTTTTCCCGTGTATTATCTCTTCACAGCTTTATACATTTACACTTTTGTTCTCCAGATGCCTTGAGTAGAATGCTATATCCCTGAACAGAAAAATATTCCCCCCTGCAGGAGCTTGGTTCATTCAGAAACAAGGAAAAAAATACGAATTTTTAAATTCCCCAACGTGCAGAGCTCAGACAAGCCACAGATGCAACTGTGGAAAGCAAATGTAGTGCTGGCATTGGGAAATGGCTGGGTTCACTGCACTTGTAAGCAAGCACCTTTATTTAGGCATGGTTGTAAGCTGCCATTTTGATATAATCCCTGGTTTTCTGGACTGGTACACAGAAGCTGGCACGACACATCTACCACAGTCCCCCGTAGCTCCCAGCCATCAATCAAGCACCTTCTGCCAGCACTGATCTACACTCACTCCCAGAGCTGGTAGCCAGGGACAAGCCTGCACATCCATGTCACCAGCAGTTCACGCATCCCTCCCTTTTGTCATTGGGGAGCATCTGGGCCCCATGCTAGCACAGAAAATGGTACTACTGCCCTCCGTGAATCAGAAGTTCGTTGTTGTCATGGGGAATCCTGAGCTGGAAGGTGGTGTGTCATGTCAGAGCATAGGCACTGCCCAGGCAGTGCAAAGGTAGAGAGTGAGATCCTTTTCCCAGGAGGTGAAGGTGGCCCTCCTTGAAGGAGTAGACAGAGGCGGTATACAAAATGTGAATGTCCCTCTCTCCTGGGGACCAGCACAGGCTCTCTCCACATTCATTTCAGCACCACCCTTTCCTTCCAGTCCCACATCTGGGCTGACTAGCTGCCCAACCAGAGGATGGGACACATGTTCCTCTCCACCCCTGTCCCTACCAGCTTATCAGACTCACAGGTGCTCTGGGGAGAGTGAAAGCTGCAAGTTATGTTTCTGGCAGGGCAGCAGGTAAGATAAACTTAACCATGATTTGGCTCTATCTTTTCTGACACTAAGAACAATTTTTTTAAAACAAAAGCCTCCACACTGACACTTTTAATTTGATTTCATTCTAATAAATGGGTTTTGTAAAATTCTTAGTTCCTCAAAAGATATGCAACTGAGAAAGGGAGGGAGCAATGCCTTGATCCCTACGAAAGCTGAGTCTCTGCTTTTTATGTGGCAAGGTAATAAAAATAAAGCAAACACTACAAAACAGGACATTCATATAAAGCCACATCTGCCATTAAAGGGGATCTTGCTGTCACTCTGTGCCCTATGCTCTGCACAGTGGTAAGGGGTTGATTGTGTCCTTGGAGAGCTCAGGGGAGAAGGCGGCTGAATGCCAGCAGTATCGCCTTCCTTTCAAGGTTGTTTTTCTTTCCCCTATATCCTGGAAAAATCCCTGTGGATTTTACTCTCCTAATGAACATGATCTGAGGGTATTTGGGTGAGATCAGTGCCTGCACGGAAGGGAGGGCTGGGAACCAGGTGCATGTACATGTATGTGTTATCTGTGTCCAGAGGGCGCTTAGTTGCAATTGCAGAAATGGTCTCTGTTTGGGGAGAACACAAAGCAGAACTGGAGCAGCCAAGACGCAGATAGACTCATGCTTTATGGTACCTTACAAAACAATGAATAGCTCTATTTACATGGCTATAAAGTGCTTCTAAATCCTTAGGCTTGCCAGCTCATTACCATCTTGGGGAACTGGGGCTAGTCACCTGCTTTGTTGCCCCATTGGAAGAGCTCAATGCCCACAGTTCATTTTTGTATTTGGGCTTAAGATCTTCCCATTTTCCCTGTTTTCTATTTAAGAGCAGTCTGGTGCAAGATTGCATGCACCCAGCCCAAAGCTTTCTCTCCAAGCACTACCCAGCAGGCTCATACCCCTGGGAAGATCCCAGATGCCACCTGCAAGCATCAAACCCAACAGCTATGCTCCCAGTGACTGGGGCAGGTTAATCTCATCGCTGGGTTATATTTCTCTAGTCCCTGCAGGACGCACTAAATGGCAAATGCATCTGGTATATGAACGTTTCCAAATAGTGAACAGAAACCTAAGTAATGATGAAGTAAACATTGAAAAAATCTTGGGCAGGTTGTCCTGAGCCCTAGGTCAAGTGATGGTACAGCATAAAATAATCCAAGGTTCCCAGGAGTGCATTATCAACAGTTTCAAGGGAAGCTCTCTTTCTTTTCTGTGCTAGAGAAGAGGGGGGAAAAGGATCAAGGACTGTCCCCGACAGTTAGGCACACTTTGGCACTGCTGTTGAAGCCAGTTGTCTGGTGCTGCCCTGGCTTGCCACCAGCAACCTGGAATCTGAAAAAGTGCTCTGGGCCAAGCCAGCCTCCCTGTCCTGCAAGAAATGAGAACATAAAAGTCAAAAGGAGGCTCCCCACTGTGAGAGTATCTGGGCTGAGGTAGAGTCAAGGCAGCAGGCTGCTCTCTTTGGCCTGCCCTGGCCCTTGGCAAGCTGGGACTGGGAGAGACATGTGCCTAAACTTGGTCTGAGCTGGGTTAGTTTGTAACTGGCTATACCTTTAAAAGAGCAGTTTTATATCACCACGGAGAGTCTACATTCTTGTGGAATTCAAATATTCCTCAATTAGGTGTTGTCTCTCAGTAGAATGAAGAAGGGATTTGTTTCATTTTACCGTGCCAGTTTAATTTACTCCCATTTCTGTTTAATAACAGGGTAAGGGAATGTTAAACAGCTGGGGTAAAATATTTGACAGCATGGCCCCAACTTTCAAACACTATCTGCAATCCAAGTTGGTGATGGTAGCTGTCCGGCAGCCACTTCCAGGTTTGAGATAGGGGATCGCTAACTGGATTTGCCCTGTTGAACTTCCTTCCCTCACCCATTTTCCACGGAAGGTAGCTTTCGTCCTCCTTATTGCAGATGAGAGGGTTGGCTGCGAGAGGGTGAAGCCCCCAATAATTGTATATGAGCTGCCTGCCAGCGATGAAAAGCACCATCTTCAGAGGCTGAGGATTGCTAGTCCGGGGGGCACGCTGGGGAGGTGCCAGCTGGGCAAGGCATGGACGGGCAGAAGAAACAGGACCAAGCAGGACGGACAGAAAGGGCAGGCACGGGCAGGACGGACAAGCATAAGTAGGCACAAGTGGGGCAGGCCAGGCAGGACGAGCCATGGGGCAGCAGGAGCCGGAGCCGGGGGCCGGGGAGTGCTGAGTCGCCCGCCACGGGCAGTGTCCGTGACTCCGCGTGGGGCCGGGCTCCCCCCGGGACAACCCTCCCCATGCGGCCTCGGCACGGCGCAGCGGCAGCACCTCCCACCCCCCCAAACAGAGTTTAGAATTTAAAACACGTCCGGGCTGCTCCCTGTTCCATAAAACTCACGGCCACGGCCGCGGTCGCGGGCAGGACCCGCTCCTGGCCACGGGCAGGACCCGCTCCTGGCCACGGGCAGGTGCCTCTGCTGTAGGACACCTACGTTCCTCGGATCCGCGCAGAGCGGGAGCGCGCACCACGGCGCCTGTCCAGCGAATTCAGGCTCTGGGTTGGAGGGGGAGGGTGGATGGCGGGCGGTCCTTCTTTCTTTCTCCCTCCACCCACGAGCAACTCGTGTCATCCGCGGATCAGACGTGCTGACTCCCCCGACTGCAGCCTGCGCTGCTTTCTCCACCTGCACCTCTCCCGCTCTGCAAAGCCCAGGGTTGCCCCACCACTTCCAGCCCCACGCCCTAAAAATAGCCCCCCGCAGCATGTGTCTGCTCCCGCGACTCTGCGTGAGCACTCCTCGGGGACGAAGCTACCCCGGGGATTTGCGGATGGGGAGGGGATGACGACGACATAGGTTTCCTTCCCCCAGAGAACGCCTTTGTATTTTTAACGTTTGGGCTCTGTCCCTGTCTCCTGCCCGGCAAGAAGAAAGCTGCCGCGCTGGGAGCGCTCTCGGCAGCCGCGTAACCTCCGCGACCGCGCGGCCTCGCTCACCGCCTCCCCGGGGCCATCTCGGGGAACTCCTATTTATGCCAACCCAGGCGACAAACCCGCCGCGCTCGGCTTCTCGGGTGGCCGTTTTCGGACAGAAGAAATTGGATATGTTCGATGTACTCTAATATTAAAAATGCGTAGCAATTAAAATCACACCTCGTGCTGGCTGCTCTGCGCAAGTAAAGAACCTCTGTCCCCTCCGACTGCCATATAGTATTTAGGAGGTTTTTTCCCATGCTATGTGTGTGACTTTGGGAAACTCCTGAAACCCCCAGCACTTGCACGAATCCCGAGCAGTGTTTTCGCGAGCGTTTTTTCCTCCCCCCTTGCCTCCCCGCCTGTTTTATCACCCGTATGCGAACAGCCTCGCAGCCGCCCCGGCGGTCCGGCACGGCGGCTTCTGCCCTGCCAAAGCCACCAGCCCCCCCCGCTTCGGCCCTTGCTGTCGGGGGCCTCCGAGCCTCGCTCCCCCATGGCCCAGGCCGGGGCCTACGGAGACCCACTGTCCCCGACGAGATGCCCGACGGCACGATGAGGGGCGGCTCCGTCGCGGGTGACATCTACACCCTCCCCTGCACTTGCCTTGCCTCGGACTCGGGCTCTCGCCGCGACGAGGGTGGAAATTAAGGATCATCCCCACCCCCTCGGCCAGGAGGCGCCGGCCCAGGCAAGTACTGGCTGTTCGTCTTGTTCTCCTCGCCGGGTTTCCGTGAGGAAGATCCGGGGCGGCAGCGGGGCAAGAGGGCCCCTCTGCAGGTGAACTGCCGAAATGTGGGCAGCGCCTGAGGACCAAGAGTCGGGGTGTCTCCAGGGCCGAACACAGTACTCTTTCCGCACAGGGGTACATACAGCATGACCCGCTCTCCTTGGTTTTGTTTTACTCGTGGGTCCTTGCACCAGTGCCCACCCGTGACTGGCTAAGGGTGGGGTGCATAAGCCCGTGAGCTTGCGGGTGCGCTGCCGCCTCTAACGGGACTTCAGCTCCCCCCCCGACCTCCCGCCTAGCACTGGGAAGGAAGTGAGAGGGCGGCAGACAGACAGCCCAAAACAGTCCCCATTCTCCAGAGCCCAGGCCGCCAGGAGGGCGCCTTTCTGGGAGCCAGCACAGCCCGAGGAGGGAGGGGCCTGCAAAGCCCCTCTCCCCTCGGGTTCGCTTGGCATCCCTGCCCTTCACCGCGCCGGCGGGCCCCGCAGCAGGCCCGGCCGGGATGCGCAGCGATTCGGCTACGGCAGCCTCTGTGGTGGGAGAAAAGGGCAGCGGCTGTCGCCTGGGGGCGGCCGTGGGGCGCCCCACGCGTGGAGCCGCCTCCCCGTGGGAGCCGCGATGGGAAGATGCTGGCTGCGGGAGAAGCGAGGAGGCCTGGCTGGTTACGTGGTTATGCTTCTCTCCCCCCTATTCCTCACCCTCCCCAACAACCGTCACGTCCACTCCACGTCCGAGGAGGCCTTCCCTGCCCCTACCCATCCCTTTCCTGCCCCGCAATCCCCAAAACGAAAGCCGCCTCGCTGTCCCCCCCCAGCGCTGAGGCCCGCTGGTTCCCCCCGACACACACGCCCACGCTCTGCCGGGCCGCGGGCAGCCGATTCGCAGCTGCAGCCCTTATTTCATGCCCTTCAAGGCACCGCGCCGCTCCCTTTTGTCCTGGCTGCGGATGACCCATTTCCTCCCTTTCCCCCCCTTCGGCCCCGACCTCCGTCCCACCCTCCCGTCTCTCCTCCCGGCCGCACGCCCCGGGAGCCGCCGCCGCACCGCGCCCGGCTGCGCGCAGTGGGGCCGACAGCCCGGGGCGGGGGGGAGCATGGAGATGGGGAACCGGTGCCTCGTCCGTGCCATGTTTGTTTTCCTTTCCCCCCTGAACGCTAGATTAAGACGTGAAGATTACACTTTTATTGTGGCGGCCGAATAATACCACGAGTCAACACACACAGCAAACAAAAGTGCTTGTAGTACATGGCCAACCCCGCTGGGAACCGGGCTGTGGGCTGCTGCAAAAATCAAGCTCTTCAGTGCTAATTACAAATAAATGATGATGTGCTCACTAAGTAATTGATTTAATGAAGTTCCTATGAAACTATTAAAACCGGGTAGAGGTCAGGCTGGAGACGCCCCAGAGCGCCCATTGTGGGATGTTTAACTCCGCCAATCTCCTCGGAAAGACATCGGGGCTAATAGGTGAAGTCACAGCTGGGTCGGGCTGACTTTTGCAGCACCGGCACTGGCCTCCCCGGACTCGCACCGCAAGTTTGGGGAGGCGAGTCCCCCTGACACACCACCGGCCCACTGCTCCCACCCTCAACCCCCCCCCCCCCTGCCCCGCATCCCTTCTCCGGGGGGCGGCTGCTCGCCCCCTCTCCTCTCAGTCCGGAGGCCCCCGGCGCGGCTCCCCCCGGCGCCCATCCCCGTCCCGTCGGGGCTGCGCTGGGTACTCACTCGCTTGGCCCGGCCGCCTCGCTTGCACCTCAACCAGGCGCCTCCGCGGCTCTCCCCAGCCTAATTAAAGAGGGGGGAAGTGGAGCTCTGAACTTGTGTCTACCACTACAGGACGGCTGTAATTCCACCCCCCCGGCCCCGAACCTCCACCCCCCCTCGCATATTCAGACACACACACACTTCTTGAAGAAACTTAAGCTAGGATGCCAGGTAGGGTGCTTGGGAGATTTTGGCAAGGTGCCTGGAGGGGGATGTGTGCCCATTTGTCCTTCAAGGGTTTTCTTGTTTGAAAGGCCATTTGGAACGCTTTAGACGGGCTTGCCGAGTGAAAGGAAGAGGAGGAGGAGAGGGGGAACATAGAGATTAAAAAAAAAAAAAAAAGTAGAAGAAGACGAACAAAATCCGGCTATTGGGTTTCCTAGCTCCACGTTTAACTTTCCCCTCCTCGACACTCGGGCAGGGCAGAGCCGAAGTGACCCATTTCCCCCCCCACCCCGCCGCCTCCAATTAGGGGGGCCCCTAACCCGACCTCAGCTCTGAGTGCACTATGGGGGCAGTGGGTCCCCGCTGACCCCAGAGGGAACGGGGGCACACGCCCCTCCACACCTCCGAAGGATTCCTCTGCGCCTCCTTGCTTTTAACGCCCGGTACGTTTGGCAGGTTGCAAAGGAGTCGGGGAGAAAAGCGGAGCCGCCCCCCAATTTGCGCCCCCGCTGTTGGTATTTGCGGAGCGCGGAGGCGATACCCCCCACGGGCAGAGCCCCTCTCTGCCTCCAGTGTTTCCGAGGAGGGAGGGGCGAGCCGCTCCACCGCGGTTCGAGCTGCGCCCACGACGGCAGGGGCGCAGAGATTGGGCCCAGGAAGAGCTTCTCGTCGAAATGCGGGGTGGCTCAGTCCTCCCGGCAGAGAGGGGAGCGGCGAGTCTCTAAGTGCGAGAAGATAAATGCAGGGTGAGGCGCCCCGACGGATGTGCCCAAGCCTGTGTCCCCCCCCACTCCCATGGCTGCCGGGGGCTCTGCCATCTCCCGCCCCGCTGCCCAGCGCACACTCGGGGCTGTCCCACACAGGGGGACGAACGCGTTTAGGGGGCCCGCCAAGGGAAGCGGCAGCATCTGCCTGCATGCGACCGGGGTACAGCCAGGAAGGTGCACAGGCACTTGCCACGGCTCCCCACACAGGCATGCATGGGCTCGCACACGGGGCTGCCGCACGACTTGAGGCGGTTCCTCCTGTTCGCTTGCAGGATTTTGAAGAGGGCTGTTTGACGCGTGGTTTTACTTTCTTTTCTCTTTTTTTTTTTCGTGGAAAACGACTAATTTGAAACAAATTAAGCTCGCCAGCGTCTTGTTTGCCAAACAGGCTGTTGGCAATGTGCAAACAGGCTTTCACCCCGGCGCCGTGCCCCCGCTCTGCTCCCTGCTGCCCTGCTCCAGCCCTGGCCGCACATCCTCCTCCTCCTGCCCCTGCCCCGCCGCGCCTCCCCACCCCAGCCCGACAATACTGCTTGATTACTATCTCCCCTTTGCCCTTAATGCACGATCCGGGTTTCTCTTCAGCCTCGAAATAAGAAGTGACACATGCACCACTAAACCAACGTGTGGGGAAAGCCCGCAGTTGAGAGAGGCTATTGACGGGAACGCTGCAAAGAGACAAAGCTGGGGGCTAGTGGAATCAGATGCAGCCCTTAATTAACACCATCTTAAATAGTCCAACAGGCACTGAAGACAAAGTTGAAGAAAGACTTTAAGGCTGAGTGCCCCTCGACAAGTTCTTTTTTTTTCCTCGTGTCATTCAATATTTAATGCACTGTGCTTGTAATGCTACTACTGGTGCTCCTTTCTCAGCAAGTACATTATTTTTTCACGGTGCCCATGGCCAGGGAAAACCCTTTAGGCAAAGAAAATCAAAATGTTTGTTGTTTTGGATGACTTATAACTCTTGTTTAACACAAGCACTTTCAAGAAAGTATAACAGGCGCAGCCTCTAAAGCAAACAACGAAATCCTTGTGACAGAGTCGGACACAAAAAGCACATTGTGTTATGGACTATCCCTTTTCTCTCCTGCTAGATGGGTGCCTGTCTGAGGCTGAACACCACGATGCCATTTTACTTTTGAACTATTGTTTTTGAGTTATCCCATGTGGTCAAAAGGAGAAGAAGGGAGGTTGTTTCCAAGCTCATAAGACAAACGAGTTGCCTTTCATTGAACTACGCCAGAGCTCCTTTAAAACGAGGTTTAAATGTCACCTCCATGTTTTTAATGGACACAGGGCTTCAGGGGCGACCCTTCAAAGCGCCTTCGTAATAAACGACCCTTATTAAATATGTCTCTGCCTGGGAAAATCACTTGGTAGACTAGAAAAAAGGGGGAGCGGGGGTGGGGGAAGGAGAGACACGGTGCTGCCGGAGGAGCTCGCCGCCCCCCTGCTCCCGCCGGGGCCGGGACCGAGCGGAGGACGGTCCCGCTCCGGGTGCTCTGCCGCCGGGCGGGGCGGGCCGGGCCGGGGGGGGGGACCGGGGGCTGGAGGGGTGGGAAGTGTTGTTACACGGATACATTGGCCTCTCCCCCTCCTCCCAAACCCTCTTTTTTCCTTCCGTCCCCCGCACCCCCCAAAATAAGAGGCTGAGTGAAAGGTTGGGGTGTTTTCCTCCTGACTTTATTTTGTCCTCAGGAGAGCGGCGTCTGCGAGTCTGAGCTGCGAAGTTACTGATTTGCAGGCTGCATGTTAAGGCAGCCCATGTAAGTAATTTCTGCGGGCATCCCGGCAAAGGAGAACAAATCGTTGACAAAGGCGAGCCCTTTCAATTCAGCAGCGTCGTTAGGGAAACCAAAAAGTATTCTTCCTATAATAAGTTCCACTTCAAAGGATTTCTCATTCAACGGTGACTGCTTCGCACTTTTATTAAGTCCGGGCTTTTTCACTTGGCGGAGTCATCTGTTTGGTTATTTTTCATCGTGTTTATTTTTCACCATTCACACAGTACTTGTATTAAATAAACAAAGAACAATCGCTCTGCAAATAAAAGTGCTTAGGTGGGAGGAAAAAAAAAAGAGGGAGAGAGAAGACAAGAAGAGCTGGAGATGGAGCTTCTTCGCCGCTTATTTGTTTGTTTATCTGCTGAAGTTGGGAGGGGGTCCTAAAAAAAAGGGGGAGGGGAGGGGGTGTTGGGAGAGAGGCCAAAAAATATGAGACGTTCTGATGAAGTGAAAATTGACTGCGCTAACACGGCATGAAACTAAAGGTCAATGCAACTGTATCTTAATAGAGTGTCTCGAATCGAGGTGGACTATTTTAAATGCAGCTTGCTTTTGCTGCACTCATTGCCATAGCAATCCTAACGCTCCATGTTGATGTACCATAAAAGCAGTAGTTTGAATTTCAAAGAACCTGCCTTTGAACTTCTCCCTGCCTGATTAGGCACTTGCGTGGTGTGTGTGTGAATGCGGGAGCGTGGTTGTGTGTGCTGGCGGTACGCGGGATGCGGGGGGGAGCTGGGGCAGCGCCCCGCCGGCGTTTGGGTGTCCGAGCCAGGGGGGAGCGTCTGTGTCCCTGTGCGAGTTCAGTGTGTGTGCCAGCACACTCCCTGCCTGATCCCTCCTGGTCCGCTCTACCTGGAAATATTTTTCCGATGGGGGAGGGGAAGGGGAAAAGTGCGTGACAGTCCGTCCTTCCCAGCACTTCACAACTCCCTGGCGACATCCCTAGAAGCACGAAACACGCGGAGAAAAACGCTAAAAATCCTTGGTTCTCCCACCACCCACCTCTTGTAAGGCAAAGAAAAAGCCTATCCCGGCCTCGCTGCGTCCCGCACCCTGCCCGTGGCGGGTGCGTTCAGGGGCGCTGCCCCGTGGCTCTCGCCGAGAACTCCCCCGCTTATCCATATCCACAGCCCCCCTCCCCGCAATGCCATTTCCCACACTCCCGAAATTTCTTAGCCCCTTCAAACTTCGCGACCGCCGCTCTCGCCCTTAAAGGGCCGAGCGCCAGCAATAGTGTGTGGCGAGATGTCTCCCAGCCGCGACTACAAAGGTAGATGATTTAAACAGTGTTTGCTAGGACCACGTTTCGCCTAGGAAAAGATGAAGTCTTTGATGATGGCCAACTCGGTGTCAATAAGTGGCTTTCTTTGAGCCATATTCAGATGGGAACGTCTTGCTTGCCAATTGCCATAGAAATCCTAACACACCATGAAGATTGTCCAAGCGCCAAGCCTTCCGTTCTGGGCTAAATTACTTTGAAGTGGGGCAGGACGTGCACTGGTCAATGTTAACTCTATAGGGCGGGCAAGGAACACTAGGAGAGGGAGATTGGAGGGGGGGAAGCAGAAAATAAGAAGGGGAAACTTGTTTTAGACACTCTATACAAGGTTCTGCTCATTGTCAGATATCTTTTATCTTTTATATTTCCCATGAATGATTCATGTCTCGGTGGCTTTGTGTCGCCTTCCTTTTCACAAGAAACTTCATTAGGGAGCTATAAGTTTTCCCATTGATTGGAGCCCTCATTTATGAGTGTTTTTCTGCTTCGTATGTTGGTTATTGTCATTCTGCTTGAAACAACTCTTTGCAACCTGTTTCACCTTTACCACATTTAACAAAACTGACTTAAAAAACACTCTAACCTTTTGGTGAAACTGTTCTTGACATTTTGACCAGTCATTTTCGAGCACTGGTAAATTACAGGACGGGGAGTGCGATCACCCTGGGCTAGTTTTATTTAATTGATTTTATTTTTAAAAATTAAAAAATACTCCTGAAGGATGCTGACACACAATTCTGTCTGGATTTTTTCACGCGTTTCTTTCAGTTTTCCTCTCTAGGAACAAGAAACCTGTGTCCTTGCTTCTCAACTCCAGAAAACTACTTTTTTTTTTTTTCTCCTTCATTCCAGTGATCTCCTGGCGTTATTTCTTGCCTGACCTGACTCTCTTTCAGAATCATGTTCTGGCATACCGTTTTGCTTCTGTGTCTACTACTGAAGAGTAGTGCTATTTAACTCACAAGTATCTGAGAGAGGAGACTGCCAGGAACATCTCTTTTTTTTTTTTTTTTTAATTCCCAACAGAAATACTAACATTTTAATTGATTTGATACTCTGATTAGCTGTCCTTGAGAGAAATGAAGAATGTCGTGTGTATGAATGTCAGACTTTGTCTGTGTCTTATCTGTCTGTCTATCCCTCTCTTTTCCCTGTGCCCGGGAAGCCAGCAGCAGATCACCAACTGCTCCATCATGAGAAAGCACCCCCCAATCCCGTGCCCCCATGCCCCCACCCTTAGCCCGGCTCAGGGGCAAACCCCCCCAGGAGCAAGGCCTGCAGCCGCGGGGGGGACACAGGGGTGGCTCGGCCCAGAGCATCCCTCCTCTGCCTGGCTGCAAACCCAAACGTAAATCCAAAGGAGAACCGTATTTACTCACACGTTTCTCTGCGGAAAGCCGGGGTATCTCAGCCACCCCTAAAATCTCCCGGTGCTGCTCCTGCCGCGCTATGAGGCTATGGCTATATCTGACTCTACCTACTGACCCTCGGGGGGAAAAGGGAATGTTTTGGTCTGTCTCTGCCCCTCGTCTGTCAGTAAGGCACATGCAATACATAGGAATAATATTTTTATTCATTTGCATGATAATTTTTTTTTTTTTGCTTTTTATGGGGTTTACAGAGATGAAAAATTTTAAATTAGCATTTTTTATTTAGGAGGTATCATGTGTCATAAAACTGTTGGGGAATTGTGTAACCCTACGTGTAGCAAGTACATAAAAATAGTGATATATCCCCCCGAGCCACAGTTTATAAACCCTGCCATGTCGTAATGTATAGTGCAATCTGTTGTTAAAAAAATGCATAAATTAAAAAGTTCGTTTATAAATCAGCACCAATATATCTCTAATAAGATTACATTACATAAATTATTCTTTAAAAAGTCCATACCTTCCTTTATTATTTTCTATTTATTCAAATGGGCTTTGAAAAACGAATAAAAAGCAAATCGAATGAACTTTAAAAAATTATTTTCTATTCAAGTTTTCTGTTTGTTTTTAAAGTAACATCTGCTTCTTTAGATCCAACACAACAATATGAAGACAACGTTTAAAGGCTTCCAGAGTGACAGCACCATGCACTGTACTAATAATATAGTATCTCTATGAACTATACATATATATATCAGCACCAACACACCGCACGGAGCACATGCAGGAAGAGTCTGTTTCACATTACATCAGTCATTCAAGTAAGCTGAAAAATATAATTTTTTTTGTTTTTTTACAAACCACAGCATCATAAACAACAATCTATCACCAAAATTAATAAGAAAATTCTTTGGTGTGCTCTGTACTGTTCCAGGGGAGGGAAAAAAAAAAAGAAAGAAAAAGGGTGATGTCAGAAAATAAATTAATTCGACTGTACAAAATAATCGCTTTCACATACACGTTATTAACAATGACAAGACGACATCTACCATTCACGGCACACAAAACACATTTCCACGAGCCCTGGGGGAGGGGAGGGAGGCTGCCGCTTCTCCTCTCAGGGTCTCTGAGGAGGAATTAGTGCTCTTTACTTCATTTGCGCCCTGCTCCTGGCTCCTGACGGATGGGCGACAGGCCGGGGTGTCCCCCGTGCCCCGCAGCCCCTCGGCCGCTGGGCTGGGCAGTTGGGGGGTGGGGGGCGGTTGGCACCCCGACGGCAGCCTGCTTCCCCACCCCTTGCTTCTTTCCCAGCAGCTCCTGTCCCCTCCTAACCAGGTGACTCTGCCGAGCCACTTCAGGGGGATGGTGAAAAGCGCGCAGGCATCGGCTCGGTTGGAGAGAGGAAATAATATATATAAAAATAATAATAAAAAGACAATCCCTCTGTCCCTGCCCCCTACTCCAGGACTCGCTGGGCCTGGGGGGCTGCTCCCCTTCTCAATCCCTGAAGGGGCTGGAGGGAGGATGAGACAAAGTCTTCCTCTGCGAGACAAACTTTAAAAAACAATAATAACCAGAGTGATAATAATACCAAGCCCGAGAAAAGGGAAATTCGCTGTCAGTTTTCGTGTTTAAAAAAAAATATATCCAAAACGTATCACAGTATCACAGTTGTCAAATAGCAGCGGGTTTCTCTTATTCTCTGGCTGCATTTTAGGAGCCATACACGTACAAACTATGGAGGAGTGATAAAGGAGTCCTGCATCTTTTGTCTTTCCTTCCCTAAACCGTTAGGGCTAAGGGAGAAAGAAAGAAGGCTGGAGAGAAAACGCCGGGTGCAGGTGGGACCCACTGACTCGGGAGAGAAACCATCAATTACAAAGGAGCTGAACTTCAAGAGGGGTAGGAAAATGCATTTATTTAATTTTATTTTAAGGGATGCATAACCTGTCCTCGATTGGCTGGATTTTAGCAGGTGCTGCTTTATAGTCAGGAGGCTGCTGCTGACCTGGGGCTTTACCGAGGCCAAAGAGGAGGCGCTGAGTGGCAGCTAAGGTATTTAAGAGCCACTCCAGAGAGAGGCTGGGCTCTACCAGCTCGCAGCCTTCACCAGCAAACTCTCTTGATAAGAGCAGTGGGCAGGGGCAGGATGGGAGAAGGATATCTCCCTTGGCGCTGTCCCCCTGCACACCGTGCAGCGCGGGTGGTTGAGATGGCCCAGCCTGGCATTACAATGCTTTTTCTTACCAAGAAGGGGGAAAAAAAAAGGTCCAAGTCTCTTTAATTAAATTAGTTACCGTATAAACACCATAGGGTTTCGTACATGGAATAAATAGCGCGAGTCAAACCTGATGACACTTCCAGAGCAACCCCCCATGCCAGGTGGCTGTTGCAGCCCAGGTCACTGTGGTGGGGCTGGGGCCACCGGCGGCAGCTCGGCACGGCTCAGCACGGCCCTAGGGAGCAGTTCTGCCCCCCGAGGTCCTATGGGGCTCGTCCTCCTCGGAAGCCGGGGAGGTGTCGCGGCTGGAAGGGGTGCGGGGCCGGCGGGGAGCCCCCCCGGCCTGGCAGACGTACCACTCGCTGAGGTTGGTGACCGGCGGGGACAGGGCGGCGGCACGGCCGCGGGGCGCCTCGGCGGCCGGGTCGGCCTCGGGGGGCAGCGGGCCGTCGGGGGGCCCCGCCGCCGCATAGCCCTGTGAGCCTGGCGGCGGGGAGGGCGGCGGGGACTTGCAGTGGATCTTCATGTGCTTCCGCAGGGAGCTGGGGTGGGTGTAGGACTTGTCGCAGCCGCGAATCTTGCAGTAGTAGGGCTTGTCCGAGGTGTGGACGTGGGAGTGCTTCTTGCGGTCGCTGCTGTTGGCGAACTTCCTCTCGCAGCCGTCAAACTCGCACTTGAAAGGCTTCTCCCCTGCCGGGACACAGCAACGGCACCGTTACCGGCGGGCGGGGGCTCGGCCCTGTCCGCAGCCCGCCTGCCGCACCGCAGCCGCTTCGCAGCGCGGCCTCCGGGGACGAGCGGCAGGGCAAAGCTTCCCCTTCCCTCCTTCTCCTCCCCTTTTTCCTCCCCCCTCACGACAGTCGTGACATGCCCGAGGCTTCCGACCTCTTCCTCGTGTTTTGCTGCCTGTGACACGCTGCTGGCAGCCCCCAGACCCGATGCCCCGGGCTGGCGGCGGCAGGGCCCCCCCGGCCTTGTTTGCCCTCTGCGGCGCTCCCCTCGCACACGAGAAACCTTCATTACCGCTCTAATGACCGAGCCCAAACAAAACCTTTCAATGCCTTTGCCTGCGAGGGCTGGCGTTTGCCGGCAGCCTGGCTCGGCTGGCACATCTCCTGCGTAATCCGTTCCCAATGGGCACTGCGCTGGGGGAATAATTAGTTTGAGGGAAATAAAAGTAACACCTGTTTAAGCATCCCGATATAAAGACGAAGTACCCAGCAGCTCAGATTGAGAACCTGCAAGCTGGGGGGACCAACCCGAACACTGGAGATGAGGGCAGCAGACTGCTGTTACTGTAGCTGTTTACCTCGGACGAATTTGGATCTAAAAATGTCCAGATTCTCTGTTTTAAGTTTTACACACTGCTTAACAGTTAAAGGGGTTGTGAAAATCACACCTTCGTCTCCACACATAACATACCCTGGAATATATGTGTTCTGGTACATATAGCCGTGTCCCAGACCGACCCTTCCCCATAGTTCCTGAATGGGGCTGGGTAAATGCCTATTGCTGGTTGACCAGAGGGGGAAAAAAAAAAAAGTGGCCGAGCCCTGTACTGAAGTTTCCTACAGCAACTTTTTCTTCCCCTGCCATGCACACGTGAGTCTGAGATAGACCTGCACTGATAATCCTTGTCATGTCTATTGCAACTCTTGAATCGGTTTAGGAATGATTGATGTGTATTTTCAGATCCGTTTTGCTCTGAATTCTCAGAAATAACAACCCAACAGCTCTCTCGGTAGACATTTGCTCATTATCACCAAGCAATTTTTACTGCCCCTCACATTTGTAAAATCATATTGCATTTAGCAAAATAACAACGGAGATAAGAAAACTATTTTTATTTTCCGAAGCTGTTTCTCGGCTGTCACTATAGAAACATACACCTCCACAGCCTATTTACGCATCAATTTTTTCAATTAAAATCGTCTCAGCCACGACCAATGTGGTAGCACTAGAAAGTGCAAGGTTATCTTTAAAAAAAAAGGGAGAGAGGAGGAAAAAGGAATTAAAATTGTACCTCGTGGGGTTTAAGTGCACAAAAACCCCTGCACACCCCCGAGACAAATTTCCAGTCACTTCGTTTGTTCATTAATTACTATTATCTTTTCTGGTAAAACAAAGTGAATCTACCAGAGGTTTTGCCTGGTTTCTATCTGTGTTACTCCAAGGATGCAGGCTCACACATCCTGCTGCTGGCAGTGGCCTGCAGAGCCCCAAGTCAAGCTGCCCTGAGATGCTCCCTGAGATGCTCCGACCAGTCGGACCAAATTGCATCTACTCATTCGGGGCTTTAGGGAAGTGTCTTTCCACATGGGTTCACATGTGGCACCCTCACCAGTCTCCAGATCTCGATGATACAATTCCCCATAAATCCAGGAGTGGGGAAGGTCCCGGTGTGTCCCCATTATGCTGACGAGGGAATAACGTCAGAGTTTAACTATTTGTAGGTGGTTTTCAGCCCCAAGGAAGGGGGCGAGATGCCAGGTGCCATCCCGTAACTCCTCCTGGCAGTAGCAGTGCCGGCGGTGGGGAGGGACGCAGAAGGGCTCGGGGCGCACTTTTTTTAGAGGGTGGCAGGGTGTGGAAATCGAAGGAAGCCTCATTCTTCGGTGAGGGGGTAGCGAAGTTGCAGGAGGGAGGGGATCCCCATTTCTGTTAGGACACACCAGGGGTGGCAACAGCAATTTGTCCCCAAAATGGGAGAGGAGCTGCAGAGTGGGGTGTGCAGCTTCCAGGGCAATGCTTTTGAGGAAAAAGGACAAAACAAAAACAAAAAACAAGCAAGCAAACTCCTCCTGAATTTACCAACATACTCTTCTTCCTGCAGAATCACCAGAAACACATAAAATCTCCTAATGATACAATTATGGTGTTATTATTCCCCCCCACACACCCCTGAATGCCCATAATAAATAAACAGTTTGTAAATCTCTCCTGCTCCCAAGGTGCACATGACTAAATTAAGTCGAGGAAGCAAATTACAGCAATTAATCTGATAGGCATGGGCAGAAGGTTTGGGATCCCTTGTCCACTCGAAGGTTCTGCGTGGGGTAAAGGACTCATGACCTCTTTGTCCTCCCGGTGCCTGAGCTGCCATTTTAGGTGGGCTGTTGCCCCAAGCCCCGAGGGCTGCTTTGTTGTAACAACCCCTTCTGAGTGGATATAGCCTTCTCCTCGTGGGCCCATGCGTGGGCACCCTCCCAGGGACTGCAAGCTGAAAACTCCAATTTCCTTTGCAAGGGGCCATGGCCCACGCAGGGCCTCGGGTCAATGGTCGACCTCAGCTTAGAGCTGAAAACTGTTGACCAATACATATTTGGGTTATTGGGGGTGTGTAGGTCTTTTTCCGGTCTGAATCTCTCTGACTGCTCCCAAGCCTCTCCCGGACTCGTTCCCACTTTCCCCCCCCGTCAGCCCCCTCTTGGAGCTGAGATGGGTAAGGAATTGAGAAGCCTAGGAAAGTCTGCAATGAACTTTTGTTTTCAACCAAGGCAGATGGAGAAGGCTATAGATGACAAACCCGGGCCTCCAGCACTTAACTCATCCCCGGTGCCATTAATCACACAAGAATAACAACAGAAAGTGTCAGACCCCCCAGGAGAAACCTTCCTCTCCCACCCGCGGCTCTGGTGCAGAGCACCGGGCACCCTCAAGGCTCCACTGCCTACCTACGGGCTCATGCCTGACCTATTCTGCAGATAAAAAATCTATATCCTTTCAGCCATGGGCCATTTGGTTTACATCAGAACAACACGTTGCACGGTCGCCACTTTTCTCTTTCCCGAGCAGCACACAATAAATCAAGAAAGCAATTTACGGCAACGCCCAATTCCCTTAAGTATCCTCCGAGGAATAATATTTATCTGCCACTAATAAATCCCGGCTTCGTTCGTTTTCGGCAGAGTTTTTACACCCAGATGGAAATGCGCATTTCGGGGGTTGGCGACAAATGAGGAAAAAGTAAAAAGAAAAAAAAAAAAAAAAGAAAAAAAAAAGAAGAAAAAAACCCAAACAAAAACAGAAAGAAAAAATACTCAAGGGCTCATACACAGCCCGAGCCTCTCCAGGCATCTCTCCGGGTGCCGCTTCTCCTCCCGCAGGCCCCGCCGGGCAGTCGGAGCAACTTTGAAGTTTCCTTCTCACATCACCAAAGGGAGTGAGCGTCCTCCGGTGAGAGCCTTCCCCCCGCCTTGCTCCGTGCTCTCCGGCTCCGCGGACACCGCCGCAGGCGGGAGGAGCCCGGGCAGCACCAGCAACCTCGGGACAGGGGTCGGTACCCGTACTCATCGTCACGAGCAGCCCCGGCAGGGCCGCCGGCATCCCCAGCAGTTACGGCAGTATCGTTAGCTCAGGCAGGGGGTACCCCGGCAGTAGTATCGGTGTGTCCCAACAGAAGGGACAGCTCCGGAGCGAGGGTAGCCCCAGGAGCGGTGGTCACAGGGCAGCCCGGTACCCCGGTAGTAACCGGCAGCCCCGAGCGCTGCCGCCGCCCGCAAGCGCAGGGGAACTGCGCCCCCAAGAGTCCCCCGCGGCCCCATCCGGCCGGCGAAGCGTCCGCCGTCCGGCTTCGTCCCGCCGGCAGAACCGGCAGGAAAAAGCAGAATCGCCCTTCCTCGGCGCGGGGAGGGAGGTGGCAAAGCGGAGCGCTCCCTAGACCCCGGGGTGACCCCCCCGGGTGCCTGGACAGGGGCGGAGGGAGCCGGGACTGGGCGAGTACTCGTCCTCTTCCCGCTCTTCCGCAGGGGCTGCTGCTCATCTTCCCCAGCTCTGCGTTATTTATAATCGATGTATTTATCCGTGGTGCCGGGATGTGGGGAGGTGGGTGGCGGAGGGGGGGGGAGGGAGCTGCCCAAGGTGCAGGGGGGGGCTGGGGGGGGGTGGCGACGGGACACGTGTGTGGCAGGGTATAGGGGCCGGGTGCGTGTGCGTAGCTGTGTGTGCGTGGCCCGGTGTGCTGCCGAATTACTTATTCATGAAAAGTCACATGTCCGGCGGTGCGCAGGAGAGAGGAAAAGAGGAGGAAAGGGGGGGGGAAGAAGAAAGAAGGAAACCCTTGCAGGGGCGGGGGAGGGGGGAAGAACAACCTACCTGTATGAGTCCGCTTGTGGATCTTGAGGTTTTCGGAACGAGCGAAGACCTTCCCGCAGCCGGGGAAGGGGCAGGGAAGGGCTTCTCTCCCGTGTGCACTCGGGATGTGCGTTGATGAGTTTGTATTTCGCTTTGAAGGGCTTGCCTTCGCGGGGACACTCCTCCCAGTACACACGTGGCTGCTCTGCTCGGGCCCGCCGACGTGCTCCACGGTGACATGGCTCACCAGCTCCTGCATCGTGCTGAAAGTTTTGGAGCAAGGCTTCCTACCGCCCGGTGGCGGCGGCGGAGGCGGCGGAGGCGGATCCCGGTCGATCCATTTGCAGATCAGCTCTTGCTTGAATGGGCTTGTCGCATGTACCGCAGGAAAGGCCCCCGGCCGCCGCCGCCGCCGCCGCCGCCCCGACGTGGCCATGGTAGGTGGTGGTGATGGTGGTGGTGGTGGGGATGGGGATGGTGCGGGTGCCCGTGGCCGGCCGCCGCCAGGTTGAGGTTGACGGAGCCGTAGCCTTGCAACGCCGAGGAGGAGGAGGCGGCGGCAGCCCCGTAGTGCGCCTCGGCGCGCCCGTAGAGGCTCCCCGGCGGCGGCCGCCAGCCCCAGGCGCAATCTGCCCCGTTGAGTGGCGGGTGGCGGCCGGCGGGCGCGCCTTGCTCGCCGGCCGGCGGCGGCGGGAAGGCGGCCGTGCGCCCCGTCCGGCTGCGCCGTAGGTGCCCGCGGCCGAGATGAAGACCGCGTGGGGCGGCGGGTGCGGAAGGTGGGGGGAGCCGACGGGCGGGTGCTGCTCTCCCAGCGCCCCGTGCACGGCGGCGGCGGCGGCGGCGGCGGAAGCTTCCCGCCGCAGGAGGAAGTCCCGACCCGCCGCCCCCCCCGACGGGTATCCCGGGAGGGCGGCGGCGGGGCGGGCGCGTAGGCGGCGGTGGTGGTGGCGGCGGCGGCGGTGGCGGCGGCGGTGGCGGCGGCGGTGGTGGCGGCGGGCGCGGCGAAGGCGGCGGCGGCGGCGGTGAGCGCCTCGGGTGTGAGCTTGAGGGCGGCGGGCTGCGCCATGTGCTCGGGTTCCGAGCGGCGTGAGGGCGCCGCCGGGGTCGCCGCCCGCGTCCCCGGGGTGGAGGTGGGCCGCGTGGTGGGGGGTGGACGTGGTGGTTCCCCAGCCCCGGGAAAGCCTGTCATGTTCGGGTGAGGATGGGGCTGAGACGCTGCCAAATCCGCCTAATCTCAGTGTCGGGTTCCTCTTGCTCAAAGGGGGCTCCATAACGACACAGCCAAGCCCATCTACGCTCGCTGTTGTTATTTTTTTCCTTTACCCGCCTTCAAAAACATGTATATATTAAGCGGCTCTTTAACTTCTTTTGTCTGCGCTCCGAGCCCCGCGCATCCCTGGCCCCGCTCTGCCCCCCGCGATTGGCAGAGCCCTCACCCACACTCCGGCGGCGCGCTGGGGAATACGGCTCGGACACCGCGTCCGGAGGGATTGGGACGGATCTCGATGATTGGCAGCGGCCGGGGCCGCGCGATTGGCTTCCTTTCAGGCCGCGGGCGCAGCGGGGATCCGCCCCCGTCGCCCCCCGCGCCCCCCCCGCGCGCCCCCCGAAGTTGCACTTGCAAAACTTCGCGCGGGCCCGACGGGGCGCACCACCGCCGCCTCCCCCCCCGCCGCCCCCCCGCCGGCGGCACCGGGCAGCACCGGGCGGCAGCTGCCTCTGCTCTCCCGGCACCGGACGGGGCGCCCTGCTCGCAGGCGCCGCCGCGTTTACGTTGCGGGGCCGTGGGGTTCTCTCTACTCGCCTTGGAAGGAACCCACGCGCAGGGGCTGCTTCCCAGGTCCCGCACTCGTTTCTTTTTCTTTTTTTCTTTTTTTTGGGGGCCACTTCATTCATGGATGAGGCGGGGAAAGCACGCCTTCATACAACGTACCAGCCCCACACCCACGCGAGGCCGAGGCTGTGTGTACTCACGCCTGAGGTAACACTAGGGGAAGGCAGCCAAAGTTTTCCTAAAAAGAAAACGGCGGGGGTTGGGATTCCTTTCCTTTAGAAAATAAACGAGTAAGCAGGGAGGGAAGGAGGAGGGGGGCAAGTGGCACATGTTAGGGCCAAGTTTTGGGAGCCTGCGCTCGCCGCCTCTTTGGGGCTTCCTCCTCCCGCAGCCCCTTGCCGCGGCGCCCCTTGACCCTCAGGGGGCCGCCAGCCGTACCCCAAGCAGCTGCCCCCACCTCAGCCTTAATTCTGCAACGCGAAATAGAGATGCAACTGCCGCAGTGACACCGGCCCGGAGCATAAACGTCCCTCGACGCTTTGGGATGTAGGGGACAGAGCGGGGAGGTAGGATGGGAAATGGGGGAGTCTCCGCCTGGGGGACTGTCAGCCCTGAACTGCTGCCCTAGACGAAAGGGAGGAAGAGTGAGAGCTCTCCTAAAAGGGGGCAGAGGTGGGGAACGGGCGGGGAAAGCGATGGGACCGCCCCTGGGGTGTGGGGTGTGGTAGTCCTCGAAAGTGGAGCTCTTTGTGGAGCGCCGCAGCTGCCCCGTCGACACAAAGGATGCTGTCGTTCGAGGGGGACGACTAGGCAGTGCCAGGATTTCCCTGCCGACCCAAAAGGGGGAGAGGAGCATTGTCGTGAATTTTCTGTAGGACTGCGGGAGGAGAAGTAGCTTTTATTGATATATCATCTGCTTTCTTTAGGCTACTGGTCCCCCTGGGAATGCCTTGATCTCCTGCTCTCCTTGGAAAGTGCAGGCAGGCTGCTTGCCCTTCCTTACCTATGAGGCAGTGAGGGACGCTCCTCCACCACCCCAGGAGAGGAAGAAGTGTGGGGGATGCCAGTGGATGCCCACACACACACCCTGGCCCTCCCCGGCAACCTAATCCCCTTGACCAAACCACATCTGCTCGTCTTGTCCATTTCCCTGTGCCGAGCCATGTTTAAAGGAAGCCTCGTGCTGGTCCGGCATTTCCTGGGCCAGGCTCCAGCACCCCCTCCTCCCTCCCTCCCACCGCTACTCACTCGAGGAAAACTCGCAGGATTTGGCCCACGGCTGCCGAAAGGGTGGGAGAGGCTATAGGGAATGCTCAAGGGGGAGCGAGACCCGCCGGTTCCCTCTTCTCTCTCCCCCCCCCCCCCAAACCAAACTGTTGTTCCCAGCTCTAGTGGCCACGGTGGGGGTTTCAGTGATTCTGCAAGGCAAGAAACGGGAAGAAATGATCCCTGGGTTTTAAAAGGGACTGCTTGATGGTTTTATTGCACAGTAAAAACTTCTCGCTAACTAGCCATACGTCTGTATGGGTATTTGTATAGGTATGTTTTCTATACGTCCGTCCAAACAGTGCCTTCCCTCCCTAAATTCTGGGCACGTGTCTGGACTGAGGTTCACAATGGTTTGACAGGAGATGCTGTGGAGATGAAGAACAGCATCACGTCTCCTCATCCCTCTCCTGTTAAAAGCAGCATGATATGTATCTGTCATCGATTTAATACGTCTTAACTCAAATATATCCCCCGATCAATTTCTTTTTATGAGAGGCTATAAAACAATGAAAATATTTTATAGGTGGCTAATAGGCAGCTGACCTGTGACTGTGGGGAGGGAGGGGTTGATCGAGACTCAGGTGGAAACTAGTCCATTTTTAGGACTGGCTGCAAATGCCAGAAAGCAAAGGTGACTGCCTGGGCCAGGATAATCTTGGACATTTCCATCTCCAAAAGTGCCATGAAGAATTTAAAGCCCATTGACTCACCGATACCAGCTCAGGCCCAGGCTGCTACAGCCCTCTGGACCTGCAACACAGGGAGGAGAGCTGTGCTATCCCCACAGCCCCCAAAAAAACCGCGGCAGTGCCCGTCGGGGGTCGGAACGCACCCTGTTCCCGTGGCGGAGCCGGCTGCGGAACTCTCCCACAGTGCCCCGCTCGCCGGCAAATCTGCTAAGGGACATGGGGGGGGCTGCAGAGGCGGGGTGAAGCCTGGAAGCCTTCAGATTTGTTTCGTAAAGCTTCCTCTATAAACCGAGCTCAGGCTATCGGCTTTAGAAGGTATTTAACTAAAGCGTTGTGCTGTGAGCTGCGTTATGTAAATGTATGCTAATGATCATGAACACCATTTACAAACAATCGTCTTTAATGCACGTCTTATTGATAGTTAGGGAGCAGAGAGCAATATTTTATAACTTGTAAAGCATTCTTCTGGGGAAGCATTAGAAAGGGAGCGCGATTGCCCCTTTCCTTGGCAAGACCTTCAAATCTCCCCCAAATCTGCTGAAAAAGCCTACCCTCCTCCCGACCCGTCGCGAGTGGCTTGCTTTGCCCCTGGGGCTGCCTTGCGGCATGGGGGAGCCCGTGGCGCGGTTCCCTCCGCGAACATGCTTGATTGGAGATGGATTCCGCCCGTACCAGGAGGGAGCGCCCCGAGTCATAGCCCCGTGGGGACCGACACGGGCAGGGAGTAACCACGGTATCCTCCTCACCATCCCATCGGAGGAATAACATGGAGGCACTGGGACCTCGGGCGGGAGCGGGGGGCTGCCCAGGGGCACGAAAGGGAAAGAGAGAGCGATGTGGCAGTGAGACTCCACATCCCTCCTTAATTGAGGGGCTCAGCGGATGGATATTTTATACCCTTAAAAATTAAACTTCTCCTGAGCCAAATGTCGTCGCTCTGTGCACCTAAGTGGGAACCCGAGGGCTGGCACCCGGACACGAGTGGGTGCCGGCACCGTGCCCGACGTCGGGCTGCCGGGGCCGAGACCCGCCGCATCTTTGGGACAGGGATTTACGAGTAAAAGTTTCGGAACTGCTGTTTTGAGTGAGCGCCTCGCCAGGGAAAGAGGGATACCTTCGGGGTTTGCTCAAATAGGGACAAAATAAGGAAAAAAAAATCCATCCTTCAGTCTCTCTCTCTCTCTCTCTCTGTCTATCTGTCTGTCTATCTATCTATCTATTTATCTTTCTATTTATCTTTGCCTACAGAGAAAGAAAGAGATAAAGAGAGAGGCGGTCTCAGGAAACCCAGGCCAAATTTTACTCTGATCTCTCTCTCCCCCTTTCCCTCTCTCTGTAGCTGAACGTCACCGTTGGAAGAAGCTGTTGAGATAAATCAAATAGTGACACTTTGACGGCTTTACTTGTATAAGCAATATGGTTACCATATGGCATTGTTATTTATGAATGACGGCATAAATTGTATTACAAAGTCCATCGCCCTTTATTGGGACACTTCTTCCATGCCTCTAACGTTTATGTGGGCATCTCCAGATGGAAGAAGGTGCGTATAATAAAGCCCGGCAGTGCGGCCGCAGACCCCATTTTGGGGGCGTTGCGCCGGGTCTACACTGGCTGCAGAATGAGGCGCGCAGCAGGGAAGGGCGCGGGGCGCGCGAAGTACGCGGCTCTGCGCGTCCCTCAGCCGCAGCTGGGCAGGGCAGAGGCACCGGCTGCCGCTCGGCCAAGGTTCCCGTCCTGGAAAAAAACGCTACACTGCTCCTCGCCCCCGCCGCCTCACGCCATTACTGCCGAGAGAGAGGTTTTATACAGCAACTTCTTTTATACATACATATATATAAGTGCAATTGAAGAAACAATAAATATTAATGGCACGAAAGCAGCGTGCTCCTTCCTTCTGCCCTTGCTCTGCCTAGCGTGGGTTTGTTTTGATTTTTTTTGTTGTGTTTTGCTTTGGTTTGGGGGGTTTTTTAAGAAGTATTTGAAGGTTACAGCTTTGGCTGAGATTTTCATTATTTCCCCTTTTTCTTTTACATTACACTGCCGGTAGAGCCTGACAAAGAACTTTTGTCCCGAAGTGTGTTTTTACAGAGGGAGGCTACAGCACAACACATGTGGTCTTCACGGGTCATAGGTCGAACGGCCTAGAAGTGGCTCGAATCGGCACCATCAAAGGTAACCTGCAACTTAATATCCTGTTGATGAGCTTGTTGAATTTATGAGTGTCTGTGATACAGACAACGGTGCAAGTGATGCCGCTCGACTGGCCTCTTCTTCCCAGGCTACCGGCCAACCGCACGCCCCTCGTCAGCCCGCACCTCATCCCTGTTACTCTGTGGGAAGGATGAATTTTGGGGGAAAGACCCTCTCTTCCCCTTTCCCTATCCCTCTTTCCCCATGGTGGGTCCTTCAACTTCTTTTTCCCCGTTGAGGTCGTTGCCAGCCGCATCCTCCACAGCCTGCGCCCCACCGCGGTACCTACGGCTGCCGAGGAGGGGGCGATGGAAGGAGGGGGTGCGGATACTCCCCAGAGGGCGCTGACACCTCCCGGGAAAAGGGGCTAGCAGGCGAAGACGGTATGTACAGTCCAGGGGAAGCAAGAAATTGCTTTCCCTCGTTCCGACACCCCCCCCCCCCCACTAGCTCTCTCCACATCACCAGCCGGCAAGAAAAAGAGCAGAGCAGTTTTAAAGAGAATTTCGGAAAAACTTACAACACATGAACGGTTTCCCGGGGAAGCCGACGTTTGGTCTGCAGGTCTGGCACCTCCAGAAACCTGTTGAAAAACTTCTTTCAATAAACCGATTTAGCATCGACTTTGAGTGACCGCTTGCTTTCCTCCCTCGAAAGCTGCCGTAAGCCGCAGGCTGCGTTTGTGGCGGTGGCCCGACGAGAGAGTGCGGGGCTGGCTGCCGGTGTCTCTGCTCCCCCCCTTCCTCCCTCGCTCCCTTCCCTTGTTACCCTGTGACATGGGGGAAAGAGGTTTTGCGGTTCAGAGGGAAATAAAGCACTTCTTAGGAGGGACGGCGACGTGACTTTGAACTTGGATCAGCTCCTCTGTTTCCTGCAGAGAGAGTAGGGCTGGAGCTCTGAAAGAATAGCAGAGCGCGGCCAGCCTACGGGGGCTCCGGCTGGAATTCACCGCGTCCCCCTGAAAGCGCCCCGGTGTCGGCGCCGCTGAGCGGGCAGGTGAGGGGGGAGGGGAGGGGAGGCAGGAAAAGAAGGGAAGGAAAGAAAAAGGAGAGAAAGGAATAAAGAAAGAGAATAAAGAAATAAGAGAGAAAGGAAAAGAAAGAAAGGGAGGGAAAGGAGAGGAAGGAAGGAGAAGGAAGGAAGGGAGGAAGGAAGGGAGGAAGGAAAAAGAGAAGATGAGGGAAAATAAAGGAGGAAAGACAGGAAAAGAGGAGTAGGGAGAAAGAAAGAAGGAAGAAGAGGAAAAAGAAGAGAAAGAAAAAGAAAAAAAAAGAAAGAAAAGAAAGAAGAAAGAAGAAAGAAAGAAAAAGAAAGAAAGAAAAAGAAAGAAAGAAAAAAGAGAAAAAAGAAAGAAAAAAGAAGAAAGAAAGAAAAAAGAAGAAGAAAGAAAGAAAGAAAATCCAGAAGGTAGGTATTTGTATGAATATTCACCTTTGTTATTTTTTTATCAGTGTTTTAGCTGCGAATTTTCTTTGACATATATGTTCTTTTTCTGATCTCAGATGTAGTAATTTCTTTTAAATCGGTAAAAAAAAAAGTGTATTCAAGTGTTTAGTTGTCCATATGATTTTTTCACTAATCTGGAGGCAGATTACGCAGGAGACCAAACTTTCCTCTCCAACTAGTGCTCTCGAAATCCCCAGCAACGGTGAAGGACTACTCTCAGACCTCCTCCTCGGGAACCTTTCAGAGAAGGAAAATAGAATTTGTTCGAGGTCTGTCCCTGGGAGCCTGGGGAGTCAGGACAAGGACAGCATATGCTCCCAAGCTGCAGCCTGGGAAGGCAATATATGGGGAGCAGACACCCCTGCCTGCAAAGACGGGACCGAATGACGGAGTGGCGAACAGAAAAGAACTGTTGGCATCAAAGGTGCAGCTCTGCATTAATATTCAGTTTATCTTCTAATGCTCATTTCAGATTAGAAGAAATCCCACTTCTCCCCAGTTTAAATCCTCACCTTGTTCACAGAGTAATGTCCAGTACTGGCACATTTCAACCACTTTTGGACAGTCTTGGAAATATTTTAACCATTTAATGACAATGATGGGGAAGACCTTAGTTGGTGTGCAGTGCCTTTGCCTGCCTGCCTGCCTTCCTTCCTTCCTCCTTTCCTTCCATCTATCTATCATCTATCTATCTATCTATCTATCTATCTATCTATCTATCATCTCTCACTGTAAAACCCCTGCTCGGATACTGGATCCAGGTTTGAGCCTGCCTATGCCTAATGCGGGATTTAATGTCATGAGGAGTCACAGGAGAAATGTCAAAGGGAGAATTTCAAAAAGCCCCCCCTGAAACCACACAAACCACTATATTTTGGGTCACATCTCTGCCAAGCACAGAACTGATGGGCACTGATACGCCAAGGTTAAGTGCAGGACGGTTAAGAAGACAATTGTTATGCCGGGTTTTGATTTTTACAGAGCCTTATTTATTGGTGAGCTGCTGGCCCCGAGATGATTATTTTTCAGCCACTACAAAACAAACCGAAGCAGGGGCCAGACGTGTATTTACTGGAGGGGGAGGGGAAGGGGACTTGTTTGCTCTGTGTGTGTCTGCGGGTGCGTGTGTGTGTGTGTGCCGGCTTTATGCTTTTTTATTCCTGCCATGCAAGAATCCGGTTTCCAAATAACAATGGCAGGGTGGATTTTGGGGTTGGGATTTTTTTGCGGTTTTGTTTTTTTCTTTTTCAAGGAAGGGAAGAGACAAGGAAAACTCCTAAAGCATCTACTCTCAGATGCACGTTCACAACACATGCAGATCGCAGATCGACTCCTCTGCTCCACATAAATGGTTTAAAAGCCCAAACAACCAGAGCGACCGTTGCCTCTTTTATTTAAATTTTTATTTTATTAATTTTTTTTGTCCCAGCCACCGTCGCCCCGCCAACGTGACTTTTATGTGATTCCCCCCTCGCTCCCGTTATCGATCACGGGATTCGTCTGCTTTAGCCGAAATGGGGAAAGGGGCTGCAGGGGTTATATTTTAAGACCCTCGCTTTGTTTGTTTGCCTCCCGAGGCAGTATCACATGCCCAAGCGTACATCGATATTTTCCGAGATCGCTGCGCCTCTCTCTCCACACCACCCCTTCCCCTCGCCGCGGGGGGGGGGGGGGGGAGAGAGTGGAGGGATGACTCCCCCAAAAAATCAAGAAGCCACCGGCGGTGCGGGGCTGAAGGCGGCCCCCGGCGCGGCGCGGGGCTTTGCGGTGCGGTGCCAGGCGGGGGCCGCACGGCCGCGGGGCGCTCGGCGGCGGCGCGGCGGGGCGCGGGGCGGGCAGGGCGCGGGGCGGCCGCGCCGCCATTAGCCGGTGGCCGAGGACGCCCGGATGGACGGGGCGGCTCGGGCCAATGAGCGGGAGCCGGGAGAGTGGCCGGGCGGCGGGTGAAGGCGGCGTCGGGAGAGGAGCCGCCAGTGCGGGCGGGGATAAGGAGAGAGGCCGGGGGAGGGAGGGAAGAGAAAGAGGGGGGGAGGGGGGCAATAAAAAGCCGCCGCCTCAGTAGCGCCCACCGAAATAAACAGAGGAGCGAGAGGCAGCGAGGGCGCGGGCGGAGCGGGGCTGCAACTCCACCGCCCCGGCCGCGCCGCTCCGGCTCCGGCACTCGCCGGCCCCTTCCCGCCCCCCACCTCCCCTCCCCACCCCCACCGCCGCCCTTATTGTTTTTAATCCGCCTCCGGCACCCCCCTCCTCAGCCCCCTCCCCACGCCCCTCAGCCGAGGCGGTCGAGGGAGGCGCGGGGCACCCCCGGGGTCTCTTCGCTCCGTGGGAACCCGCGGCTGCAAGTTTTTCTCCGTGAGAGACACCGCTAATGCCCGGCGGAGGATAAAACGAGAAGCGGAGGCCCGGGAGCGGCAGGGGGCCCGAGGCGGCGGGAAGGGCTGCGGCCCACGCGGGGAGCGGCGCGGGGCCGGGCGGGCGGGGGTCGGCGGCTCTGACATCCCGGGGCGGCGGAGGAAGGGGGGGCGGCGGCGGCGTGTGGCGGGTCTGTGTGTGTGAGTGTGTGTGTGTGCGTGCGTGTGTGCCGCAGGGAACGGCGAGGCGAGCCTTGCCCCCCCGCCCCGTCCCCAGCCCCGTCCCTCCCCTGCTCCCCCTCCCCTCCCCTGCCCGCCCCCGCCTCAGCTCCTTTAATACACTTTGGTTCTCCGCTCGCTTTTGGACTCTGCTCTGCCTGGCTCAGGATACGGCTCCGCCGGCGGCGACAGCGGCGGCATCGGGCCGGTGCGGGCGCGGGCGGCGGCGGAGGCGGGGGGACGCGGCGGCTGCCGGGGGGAAGCGGAGCGGCGGCGGCCCCGCGCCCGGCTGGGCGGGCGGTGGCAGCCCGGCGGCGGTAGCGGGGAGGCGGCAGCGGCGGCGGCGGCGGCGGCGGCTGCGTCCCCGAAGCGGCGCGGACCATGCTGCTGGACGCCGGCCCGCAGTTCCCGGCCCTCGGCGTGGGCACCTTCGCCCGGCACCACCACTCGGCCGCGGCGGAGATGCAGGACCGGGAGCTGAGCCTGGCGGCGCAGAACAGCTTCGTGGACTCGGCAGCGGCGCACATGGGCGCCTTCAAGCTCAACGCCGGCGCCCACGACCTCTCCCCCGGGCAGAGCTCGGCGTTCACCTCGCAGGCGCCCGGTTATCCCGCCGCCGCCCTGGGGCCCCACGCCGCCCATGTCGGCTCCTACTCCGGGGCGCCCTTCAACTCCACACGGGACTTCTTGTTTCGCAGCCGGGGCTTCGGGGACTCGTCGCCGGCCGGCGGACAGCACGGCATCTTCGGCCCTGCGGCCGGCAGCCTGCACCACCCGCACACGGACGCTCAGAGCCACCTCCTCTTCCCGGGCATCCACGACCAGCACGGCCCCCACGCCTCCCAAAACGTCCTCAACGGACAGATGCGACTGGGCTTGCCGGGGGAGGTATTCGCCCGCTCGGATCAGTACCGCCAGGTTTCCAGCCCCCGGACTGACCCTTACTCGGCGGCTCAGCTGCACAACCAGTACGGCCCTATGAATATGAATATGGGCATGAACATGGCAGCCCACCACCACCACCACCCAGGTGCCTTTTTCCGATACATGCGGCAGCAGTGCATCAAGCAAGAGCTCATCTGTAAGTGGATCGACCCCGAGCAGCTGAACAACCCCAAAAAAGTTGCAATAAAACTTTCAGCACCATGCACGAGTTGGTCACCCACGTCTCGGTGGAGCACGTTGGGGACCCGAGCAGAGCAACCATGTCTGCTACTGGGAGGAGTGTCCCCGCGAAGGCAAGCCCTTCAAAGCGAAATACAAACTGGTCAATCATATCCGAGTGCACACGGGAGAGAAACCCTTCCCCTGCCCCTTCCCTGGCTGCGGAAAAGTTTTCGCCAGATCAGAAAATCTCAAAATTCACAAAAGGACGCACACAGGTAATTCGGGTTTCGTTCGGCAGATTTCCCCCCTCTGCCCGTGTATAATATGAATATATATGTATGAACTGATAGAGACTCAGACAGTGATGTAAAATGATGAGAGATAAAATAAGCTTCCAGTTTAATTTCCCACATATACACACTCTATCACACGGCCCCTTTTGTTTTGGTTTCCTCCACCAGAATACACTTCCCTCCATCCCAGATTTCGAAAGGATATTTTACTGATTTGTTTTAATTTGCGGGGTGAGAGGTGTAGATTCGTGCCGAGTCTCAGCGGGATCTTTCCGCAGAAACGCGGAATACAGCGCGAACTAAATTCTGCCGTCCTGCTAAAATACGGGAAGACACCTATCTATCTTTTTATCTATCCATCCATCCATCCATCCATCCACATGAAACGCCTTATACATTTGCTATACGCAACGTATTTGCATACAATTCAGCGCTTGTGAGCACGGCTTTTATGTATGGATACCGAGAGAGAGAAACTATATAAATACGTGCAAAATCCGTCATTAGTCCCAAATCCCGTTGGAAGTGCCAAAAGTCCCTTTCTGGAAATGCTTTCCATTAAATTTAAATGCTGTGAGCAAGGCAATAAAATGTTCTCATTTAAAAAAAAATGTTTTTAAAGTCTCACTCGATGTGATTTAAGGTGTTTTTGCAACAGTTTATTAAATTATGTAATAAGGAACAGAGGATTTGAGGCTCGGAAACTTCCACCCCAATCAGGTGGAAGAGGGTCGAGGGAGCCCTGGCTTTCCCGATGGAAAATAGCCTGAGCCGAAGGGTAACAAAAATTAACGCATCCTCCCGCCTCATCTATTATTCATTTACTACTCCTACCGGCTCAAACCGTGCCAGACTATTTCATAAAAGACAGCCAAATATTTTAGCGACTTGCACTCCAAATATTTACCCGGAGAAAGGCTAAAAATCTCGAGGCCTATTGTTTTCTCAAGTGCTAAGCCCGATGCGAGGTGCGAGACGAGCTTTAACAAGGTTTAAAATTTGAGAAATGTATTTGCATGATGCCCGCACTGAAGTCATTGTGTCTGAGCGGATGTCTTTAAGAAACAATTTGGGTGCTAATGGAATTTAATGTTAAATGCTTCCCCCTCCAAAGGGGGGGGGGATGTGGAGTTCTCACCTCCAAATTACTCCCCGGCATTTGGAGTCCTGGCAGCCGGGTGAGAGGAATCCCTATGAAAATTAGATGAAGTATTTTACAGACATTTAGTTTTCCCAGCGGATGTGCATTTATCTCGAATATCCATACACGAAACAATATGCCCGGCCTTAAATCTGTCGGTAATGGTTTCCAGTTTAACAGGATAGCGGATTTGGTACCGAGACGAAACGTCTCGATGCTGCTCGCTTTTTTTTTTTTTTTTAAATCATCGCTTTTCTTCTTCAATCTCTTTCGGGGCTGACTGTGTGTGTCGGCACTGGTCGAACTAAAATCGGGCAAGATGCCGGGCCGGGGGTGCCCGGGGTGTTTTGGTAGGAAAACCAGGTGGGGGACGGGGGTTGCCTCCCTGCAGGGCAAAGAGTGAGCAGCGCGGCCCTCCCGCGCTGCGGGTACCGGGACAGAACCGGCCTCTTGCTTTGGGAAACTGCTGGACGAAGTGACTGGGTGAGGGGGGGGGGGGAAAGTGGGGAGGAAAGTTGGCCAGAGGCTGCGCGGGGTTTGAGTGGGGGCGATCGCGCTCACCCCGCAGCTGCGCCACTCTCTTACAGGGGAGAAGCCCTTCCAGTGCGAGTTCGAAGGCTGCGACCGTCGCTTCGCCAACAGCAGCGACCGCAAGAAGCACATGCACGTCCACACCTCGGATAAGCCCTACCTGTGCAAGATGTGCGACAAGTCCTACACGCACCCCAGCTCCCTGCGGAAACATATGAAGGTACCCGGCCCCGCAGGAGGCGGCGGGAGGCGGGAGGGCGGCCGCGCCGCGCCGGGCGCCCCGACGGGGCGGCGGGCGGCGGGCGCGGGGCCCAGGGGCGGCGGCGGGCCGGGCCGGCGGCGGGGGGCGCGCCCGGGGGGCGGCCGCGGCCTCCCCATCCCTCCTCCACACGGCCGTGTTGCCTTTGCCCCCCAGGTGCACGAGTCGTCCCCGCAAGGTTCCGAATCCTCCCCGGCCGCCAGCTCCGGCTACGAGTCCTCCACCCCGCCGGGGCTGGTGTCCCCTAGCGCCGAGTCGCAGAACACCAGCAACCTCTCCCCGGCGGCGGCGGCAGCGGCGGCGGCGGCGGCGCCGTGTCCGCCGTGCACCGGGGCGGCGGCGGCGGCAGCGGCGGCGGCGGCGGCCACAGCGGCCTCTCCTCCAACTTCAATGAGTGGTACGTGTAGGGCCCCGCCGGACTGCTCTGCACGGCCCCGCAGCGCCCTCCCCGCCCCGGCGGCGGCGGGCAGGAGGGAGCGAGCGAACCCGCCGGAGACGCATCGGGAGGTGCCGCCGCACTCGCCAGCAGCGAAATGACGGCCGAACAGGATGGGGACGGGGGACCTTCATCTCCCCACACCCTCCCCCCTTCGCGTTTTTTTGGTGGATTTTTTTCTTTTTTTTTTTTCTTTTTGAGAACGTTTCGAACCAGCAAAAAATATTCTAAAAAGTACGTGCCGAAAAACATAAAAGAATGGGTAAATCTGTAGAGGAACGGAAAAGGGAGAGAGAGAGAGAGGGAAAAGACCAACCCCAAACGCCACCAACACATCACCCAATAAAAAGCTTCCCAAGCCGGTGGAAAGAAACTCTCCCTCCAGAGCCTTCAGACAAAAGATCAGAGACTCAAACTCCTCCGGCCCCTGCGCCTCCCCGCCCGGAGCAGCCAGCGCCCTCCCGCCCTACGAACTATGTATATAGCGGCCCTCTCCTTCCTCCGGCGAGGTGGGGAACGAGGTTTTCCTGGATTCTCGGTGTATAGAAGTTCGTCCCGTTTGTAAACCGCGGATTGGTCCCTTTCTTCTTTTTTTTTTTTTTCTTTTTTTTTTTTAAGTCTTTTTTTTTTTTCCCATCTTCCTCCCTCCCTGAGAAAGTGAAGGACTTGTTTTCTTTTGTCCTGGTCTCCTTCCCCACCTCCCTCTTTTCTTCCTTTTTAGTTCACCCTTTTAAAAAAAGTAACATGGAAGAAAAAAATTGTTTCTTTTGTAATTGTGATATCTTGAATTGTGTTCCTTTTTAAGAGGCAACTTGATTGTAAACTGTATTTCAACTATAGACTGGGGAAGAAATACCGTGCCAAAGTCTACATTCTGTTACTTACAGACACTCACACAAACAACAACGCTTGTGAATGTATTTTTCTGTTAGCTGGGTTTATATGTGATGTTTTAGTGCTTTTGCAAGTTCAATTTGTTAGTTCCTGTTCGGAAGATTGTGAGGAAAAATAAACGTTGTGCCGTTAGCTTTTCTGTAATAACACCCTTCCTCCTGTAAATACCTGTTACCATATTTATCCATTTGTAATTAAATTATGGTATTAACTTGCTACAGAGGAAACAGTATTTATAAAGAATGTTTCTTAACTATAAATATGTACAATTGTGAGCATAAACTGTTTCAGATTTTTTATTTGAAGGTTTAAGTGGTTTCATCATTTCTTGTGATATGTTTTGAGAGTAATGCATACAGAAATATAATAAAACGTGTTGAAACTGCACGAGCTGTTTCCTTTTTATGCCAAGGGCTTTCCGAAACCTGCTGTAACTCATGTGATGGGCTGAGTGGCGACTGCAAAACAAATGCTTTTAAAACATCCGCGAGTTACTGGACCAGGAGGATATCTTCCAGCTGGGCTCCCCCGTACAGAAAAACAAAACCAAACCAAAACAACAACAAAAAAGCTACAAAGCCATCCAACACTTTAGGAAGCCTCTGAGTTGAAAGAAAAGGGTGAAGACGTGCATATTCCCCAAATAACTTGCAAGGCAGGATCTCCTTTAGTAAGAGTTACACGGCGAGATCACAGCTTCCTCCGCCTCCTGCCTTACTCGGGCTCACCCTTCTCTCCGGTGCATGTCTGACTGGGAGCTCATTACAGGGTGAAAAAACGGGGCGTTTCGGTACGGAGGTGGAGGCGCAATGACTAGGAGCTGAGCTCGGCTGCTTTGAGCCGCAGATCGTGTCTTTCTGTGCCTCCCGTCTTTTTAGCAGCCTCCATTCAACCCTGGAGAGGAGAAAGTTGTGATGCCCGAGAGTTTACACTTCTCCTTCGAGGTTTCTTTCCCCCTCTCTTTCTCCGGTTTTTTTGTTTTTTTTTTTTTGATTTTTCAGCCCAGGGAGCGGTTTGGACTGTCAGATGTGTTCAGGGAGGGACTGAGAGCCGCCGGGAGATGACTTTCCCGGGGTGCTGACCCAGAGTTTCGCTCCACGCGGGCCGTCGGAGCCGCCCGTGTGGGGCCGGCGGACAGCAGCTCTCCGGGCACAGCTCGCCAAACCGGGACAGCCAAGGCGAGTGTGTCAGCAGCCAGGATGTAGTGGAAAAAAGTGAAAAAGTTCGGCCTTGTCAAGCCACCGAAGTACGCCTTGTGAAGAGGCAGCGCTGCGAGTCGGGCTCCGAGCGCCCTGCGGTGGCTGCGCTGCCTTCAGCGACGGCTCGTGCAGTCGGGGAGAGCCCTCTGCTCCTCACACCCGGCGAGCCCATCGCTTACGCCCCCCAGGGCCACTCGTCGGTTTGGGTTTTTCGGGCTTTGTCCTGCGTATTCAAATATCAATACAGATGTCTCGAGTCGGTATGAGATAGCTGGGTGGGGAGAGGAGGGTACACGGGGCCCTGATCACTTCTAGGGTGAAGTGGGGGTTACCCGCACCCAGAAGGGGAGGAGGGAGGGAAAGACACTCTGCTCCGTCCCGTTGCTGACAAGGAAGTTTAGATGGGAAGCGGAGCCGAAGCTCCCTCGGCGGCTGTGCTCCTCCCAGTGCGGCCATCCCCGCGCACACGGCAGCTCTTCGGGTAATCAAACGACTATTAAAACCTAATTTATGTTCCGTAATAATATTACGTAAAAAATATTTATTAAAATCATTGGCATATGCCGCCTGCCCCTTGGAGACATCTGTGGGAAATGCAGCTGCGAGGATCCCTCCTTGTCCTGCCGGCCTCCCCGCAGCCGAAAAACCAAACGGGGATCCCGCTTCATAGCCAGTCCCTGCCAGCCACCGTCTGCCCAAATTCCCTCCCGGGCCCGGGGGCGCACGGGTAGCCCTGCCCAAGGGTGACCAAACCCGCTCTGCTGTCTTCCGCCCCGGTAGGCTAGCTCCGGCTGGAGAGAAGCGCTCCGGATCTGGGCTCCCCTTCTCCCTTCCCTCGGAGCCGTTCTGGCTTAAGGAGAGCCCAGGGGTGATCCTCCCTTCGACCCCTAATAGCGAGGGTGCGCGGGGCAAGCAGCCTCCCTGGTCAAAGGGCAGGTCGTGTCTCTCGGGCAGGGATGCCTCTCCTCCGGCAGGCCCAGGGATGGGACCATGGTGGCCGTGGCCGTGAGTAAGCTCCCCCTTTCCCTGTCCTACCCGGGCTGGCCTTGAACTTGACCCTGGCCTTGGCGCATCCAGCACTCCGCCCGCCTCCCCGGGGCCCTGACCCCGGCCCATCCCCGTCACTCTTAAGGGAGAGTGGTAATTCATCGGGTTCAGGGTTTAGGGTTTTTTTCGGAGAGGGGGGGGAGAGCATCAAGATCTGCCTCGCAGCCTTGTGCGCGGGTGGCCTGGGCTCAGGGATCGCTGGTGCTTAAGTCCTTCTCTGTGCCCTTCCTGTCCCCTCTCCTTCCTCCACCTCGCTCCCCTCACCCCAACCTCCTCCCCCCCTCCCAGTTTGTCTCCCGCACTGAACCTGAGCTAGCCAAACCTCCCTGCCCTGGCCCTCAAGGCAACCTGGGTACCAAACTGGAGGGAGGCCGGGGGCTTCCCTGGCAGCTCCGACCCCCCCTGGCACTCCTCCATCCTCCGTGCCCAGCCGCAGCGGGCGGGTAGCCCGGCTGGTATCCCGTACGCTCGACGGCTCTGCCCCGACGGCTCTCGGGTCGTCTCGGCCCCACGGCCCCCGCCACCGGTGGGCAGCGGGGTGCACGTTATTGCCCCTCTGTCAGCACCCCGTGCCCGGCTGTGGCAGCCCCAGTTGGCCAGCTCTCCCGCGGTGGCGTGATTCTTTTTATACCGTGAAAAGCAGCGTGGAGCCGTGGCTTTAATTTTTATTGTTATTGTTAGTATTACTATTAATAATAAATTCTCTCCTAAGTCTTCCTGGAGACACTCTGAAAAGGTGGATTGATTTCCCTGGGAATTGTTCGTTCCTCATGCGCTCCTCTTCAAGCCAGAAAAATTCAGGCTCCGTCCATAAAACAGGTTGTGCTTTCCCCCGCAGCCGCAATTGGAAGGCAGCTCAGGGCTCTGCCTTCACCTGTCCCCGCTGCCGATACCGAATAAAATCCTCTGCTTCACCTGGTTTGGCTGCTCTAGTGGCTTTGTGTTGCAGCTGGTGGTGCAAAAAACCCCCCTGAACCCAAACCCAAAGGCAAACTAACCGCCCACCAAACAAACAGAGATGACAACAGCCCAAACCGAAATAGAATAAGATGCAGGAACTCACGCCCGAACCCGAGCGCGAAACGGCTGCCGAGCCTGGCGGTGCCGCTGACGCTGCCGGTCCTGGCGGGGCTCCGCAGCAGGCAAGGAGCTGCCCCTGCCCGGCCAAACCCCGGCCGCGGGTGCCCGGGGGCAGTAGCCCGGGCTGCACCCCCTTCGTTTGGCCCTGGGTAGTGCCCCCCAAACCCGTATCAGCCTTTTAAGTTTCCTCTTTGTTTTCAGAAACTCGTACGCATTTCCTGCCCGCTATGAAGACATAGCAGGCTTCCCCAAACATCTCCCCAGCCGCACGTGCACGCTAGACGTGCTCCCGAGCATAACGACGTATGTATATTTTTTATTTTTCATCTTATATTATTTCATATTTTCACGGTTGTATTTTTGTTTTTGGTTGGTGTTGTTTAATCTCGTGAGTCGCTTTTTTCCCCACCTCTTTTCTTTTTTCCCTCTCCTCTTTTTCTCTCTTTATTTTTTCTTTTTTTCTTTTTTTTTTTTTTTAATTTTTAAAATTTTTTTTCCTTTGCCCCCGAGCCAGACGGATAGGGAAGGAGCTGCATATTACCAGTAGAGCAAGGAAGAACTATTGTCCCACTCTGCAGGGCACGGTGCCCCCTCTGTCCTAAAGTGCAAGTCTTTCCCAGTGCATTGGGTTTTTACTTTTTTATTATTTCCTTTCTTTTTTTTCTTTTATTTTTTTTTTTTTTTAAATTTTCTAGAGGGTTTCTCTGCCTTTATTACTTGTGAGGAAAAGAAAAGAAAAGAAAAGAAAAAAAGAAAAGAAAAAAAAGAAGAAAAAAAAGAAAAAGAAAAAAAAAAAGAAAAAGAAAAGAAAAGAAAAGAAAAGAAAAGAAAAAAGAAAAGAAAAGAAAAGAAAAGAAAAGAAAAAGAAAAGAAAAGAAAAGAAAAGAAAAAAAAGAAAGAAAAAAAGAAAAGGAAAGGAAAGGAAAGAGGAGAAGAAGAGAGGACCTTCGCCAGAGTTTTCATTCCTTTAATAATTCTTCAAAGAGGCTGCCTAACTGCTGTCCCGAGAAGAGGATGCGCGGCACCAAACGGACCGTGGATCCAACTTCCTCGCAGGTCAGGAAACACGAGCAGGTTCTCCCGTGTCCCTCGCCCGTGGTCCCAAGCGCTTTTCAATGACGAGCACAGACGGAACTGGCAGGGACGAGCGGCGGGACCCGTAGCTGAGCGAGAACTCCTCCAGCGGCCCCCACGCCGCACCGCAGCCCCATGCGCGGGATCAGCTGTTGTGTCCCGAAGGGGGAAGGACGCTCTTTTGGTGTTAAAAAGGAAATAATCGGCAACTGAAGCGGCGGAGGGGGGTGGGAAGTAACTCAAGCGCCAGTAAATGATTGCGTGGGTGTTTTATACGCGCGGCATCTCTCCTCGAAGAGGGCTGGGGGCAGCCGTAGGGCCCGCGGGAAGTACCCGTCCCGAGGCGGGCAGGGTTGGTGGCCGCGGGTGGGGGACTCCCCGACACCTCTCGGCGGGGGTCCTTTGGGTGCGAGTGACTTGGGGCCCCGCACCGTTCCCCGGCCGCCGCAGGTCCGTGGGGGCCGCGGCCGGGGCGTCCCAGGGGCAGGGGGGCCGGCCCGAAGGGGTGGCGGAGCTCGGCTCGAGCTGCTGCCTGGCAGCGCTCCTGGCCGCAGAGCCCCCGCAGGAGACTGGGTCTATGCGCGCCTTGGGGCTGGATCTCGGTGAACAGCAGTTTGCGGCCGGGAAAAAAAAAAAAAAAAAAAAAAAAGGAGTAATTTTCCTTCCAACTTTTTTTTCCCTTCTTCTTCCTAGACTACTAATTCCTCTGTGTGGGCAAACACCCTTCTCCTTTGATATCTAGTCACAGCGCCTATATTAAATACCAGTTTTAATGAGAGCCGTGGCTGTGGCTGCATTAGGTGATGATAGTTATGAAGACGATCTGACCTGTTTTGATGAAGACGATCTGACCTGTAGGGAGAGAGGGAAAGGTCAGCCACATGCAGTGGCCAGATTTCTGCTTGTTCCCGGCACATGCTGCTACAATATTGATCCGCGGAGAAAGATAAACATAAAAGCTAGATCCTATGTGCTGATACTAATGAACGTGGCTTCCAGATTTTAATTGTTGCTGACTTCTTATTTCCACTGCGAACATTTGCCGACCTCTGTAGGGCATTTTCCCCAGGTTTATTTTATTTTATTTTATTTTGTCTTATTTTGCTTATTTTTTCCCCCCAAATCACTCAATGTCTCTCCCGTTGGAAATCTTCCTAACAACTTACTTTCCCCATCAGACAAGGCGCAACCACCCGAAAGTCACGGCTAGCATCTCCTTTCAGCGAAGGCAACCGCTGCTGGAAACGGAGAAAGCTCTTCTGAAAGGCAACATCTCGACCTAGGAAGCACCTTTCGGATTCCTGCTTCGTTACTCGCTCCATTCTTTCGCAGCTAGAGATGACACCGAAGTTGGGGGTTATTTTTTTTCACTCTCCTCCGGACCGGACTGCTGCAAACCAAGCAGTTAGGCTGGAAGAGAGATCTGCGTTCAAAGCCTCCCCAGTTTCTCAGCTGTTGCCAGACTAGATACACCTACGTGAGGCAAAGAGAGATGGAAACATGCCGTGTCTCGGCGTGTATCAGGGAGAGAGGCATGTCAGAGGCGCTTTGCCCTCGACTGCTCGACTATGCGGGCAAAGGAGGCTCTTTTCGGAGGGTTTTTGCTGCGGTACTGAATGATTACGAAACACTCACTCTCGGATTTTTTTTTTTCTTTTAGATGGTCAACATTAACTGTAAATCGGGTAAAGCAATCAATGAAACGGTTATCCCCAAACAAGTTTCTGCTGCTTCGCGAGCGACCGAGAGTATACACCATCGGCTATACAGGGGCAATTAACTGTATCAGACATTTAAGAAAATGTGGGAAATATTAAACTCCTAATTCCATCATTGCAAATAATTTTCATGAAGGGAACTTCTGAAAGATTTTTTTTCTCTCTTACACTTTCCAGTCTATTTTTTAACCCCTGAATGATTTACTACGTAAGTAATTTTAGAGGATACAGTTTACAGCTTGAGTTATTAGACTGAACACCTCTGGCTGACACCACAACACCTTTTTTTTCTGCCTGCAGCTGTGAGTCACAACCCCATTTTCATACCAAACTGCTGCGCATTCCTTCACAATATAGACTTCCTTCTTGCAAAGATCAAACACGTTGCAGCCAACGTGCTTATTTTAAAATACAGGAAAATTAAAACTAAACATGGACTTAAAAGAAGAAAACCCAAATGCATAATTTCTTTCCCTGTTGTCTCTCCTATTAAAATAAATTAAAATAAAATTAGGAGGGAACGACGTAGACTGCTCCAACAAAATAATACAGTGACAGAGCCAAAACAGTTGATTTCGACTGGAACAGGAACGGATCCTTCTGTTTGCTGTTATTTATTTATGTATTATTGTGGCTATGGTTTTAATTATATGTGGGAATGTCAGGCCAAGATGCTGTAACCGTAGCCTCCCTTTAACACACTTTTCCTATTTGTTTAGTTCCAGAGCTACAAGGCAAGAACAGGCACCAAAAGCAAAATTGTTTCAATATTCTGTTTAAGAGCTTACAACAGGGAATCCCAGAAGTACAGGAAAACCTGTAGGCCTGCTCCGTGGAGGTGCATGGCAGTACCAGGCCGATTTTGTGCTCCTTGGCAGGTTTCGACGTGCAGGGGGAGCGGAGGGGGAGAAATTGAGGGAGGTAGAGATGCTCGGAGTAATTTTACCCAGTAAAGGGGTATTTTGAAGGCCTCCTTGCTGTTCGGTGTCACAGATTCTGGGATGCTTCTTAGTTTTGAGTAGGGTAAAAGTAGACTTAATCTCTACTCCTCCCGGTAACCTACTGACTACTCCTCCCCTGGGGCTTGAGATAGAGGCTTTGCTGTAAGTCCTTCTTTTTACATCCCCTGTTTTTTTGGTGGTTGTTTTTTTTTCCCGGTGGAGTTCATATTGCCCGCTCCTTCGCCAGTCTTTCCCCACGTCATCGGAGTGATGGGTCAGGCGGGGGAAGCAGGATGTACCTGCCCGCATTTATTTATCTTGGGTACTCGTTTCGAATAAAAGATTACTTTAGAGAACAAAGAAAAAAAAATAAAGGAAAGAAAAAGCAAAGCGAAGGATCATTTGCTTTAGGAAATAGATCAAATAACTCCTCCTCTCGTTCCTCCAACTTATCCCCCATCCAAGCGGCTCCGAAGACCTCAGCGAAGCAAGCAGCGAGCCTGCCCCGTGCTCCAGACTGTGTTTGAGCAGTGAGGGTAAGCAGGCCCAGCGCTTGCCAAGGGGGGCCAGGGCACGTCCCCCGTGGCTCCAGGCTCACCCCCAGCTCGAGGGCTCTCTGATCGCTCGCCGTCGCGGCCCGACGTGCTCCCAACAGCAAAGGGGAGCGGCAGGGGCTTTCCCCGCTGCAGAACCCTCCCGTGCAGCAGGTACCGCCGCTGGCCATCCGCACCGTCCGCACCTGCCCGAGCGCTGCCCGCCCTGCGCTACCGCTGCCCGCCCGTCGCCGCGGCCGCTTTCTGCTCGCTGCCTGCGCGCTCGCTGTGCGCATCGCGGGGACGACAGCGCCGGGACGGGCAGTAGCGGGGCGCAGGGGCTTCCTCGTCTTGGCCATACTACACCCGCTAAGACTCAACCCTCCTCCCCATCACCCCCACCCGCCCTCCCCCTCTTCCCCTCCCCCCGAAAAAAGGAGGAGGCGAGTTTCTCGTTTTCAGATCTTTATTAAATAAACTCCTGGGACTTTCTAAAGACAGCGCAGACATCCACGGAGGACCCGTTCCGCCCGTGGAGGCTACCGGACCCGCACGAAGGCGTTTTGCTAACGTGAATTCCCCAGCGGGGTGTCCCGCAGAGCCCCGCGGGAAGCTGCGGAGCGTCCCTTCGCCCGCGCCCCCCAGCCCAGAGGGGAACGTCGCTGCGATCCTCGACGGCACGTGCGCCGTAGTTGCCCAGGGCAGCGGCCTCACACACCCCCGCCCCTCGTGAGCCCCTTCCCTGCTCTCTCGTCAAGGGTCGGCCTCTGCACCCCCTCCTCACTTTCTGCACAGCAGCCGCACAGGTGCCTCGATAAAGTTGGGGTGTCTGCAGCAAGTGGGCTGTCGGTCCCGGAGAGGGGTCCAGATCCTGCCCCCCGTGTCTTTCCTTTAATGGACTGATAACAAATTGGCGCGATACCCCACGTCTCTCCCCGTCAAGATGCTTCGTGCCTACAGATCTGGCAGGGGTGCGCTTAGAGACTGCCTGCTCCGGTCGGAGAGTCTGATGCTCAGCGGCAAACACACACAGTCTGCCTCCCGAGAAGTAAAAACCTAACCCTTCTCGGCAGGGTTTTAACAAAAAGGGTTAGCTGCGTTTAATTAAAAGCATCGACGGTTCACCGAGGCCAGGGGAATTCGCGTTCAGGCGGTGCTCTCGCGGCTGAGAGGGATTTGACTGGCAAGTCCTTCGGGCTGCTCCCGCTAGCCTGAGGGTTCTCTGTTTTCGCGGCATTAGGGAGAATGACTGGTAAAAAGCAGAGACGACTCTTGCCGCAAAACCCGATGAACGCAATTTTGCAACGCGACGAGGAGCTTTTTTTTTTTTTTTTTTGCCGGTTTGTCTTACCCGGGGAAACACTGAAAGCGGCTCCCTTCTGCCAGTGCACCTGGCACTTCCAGGCTTCGATCACTGACCCCGGCGACACACAGACCCGCAGACGCGGGAACAGTCTCCGCAGAGCGCCCAGGCTCCGCGGCGAGGGGCTCGGAACCTCTCCCGGCGCGGCTGCCCGTCCTGTCCCCCGCTTCTCCCGTGGCAAGGACAGCGGGATGCCTCCTCCCTACCCGGGCCGTGCAACCTGCTGCCCTGAATTTCGCTGCCGGGCGAAATGCTGTACTCCCACCCGCAGGGTCACAGAGTGATGGGTTCCTGAGTCCGCTTCGGTGCACCGAGAGAGTTTCGGGTCGCTTTTCCCCGTGCCCGTCAACTTAGCATTTCAGCAAACGCCCACCCGTGGTGATCTTTGAACGCGTCCGCCGCGCCAGGGACGTAAGGTGTTCTCGGGCTTTTGGGAAGGCTGTCCCCGCCGCCGGGGATACTCCAGCAACGAGGGGCGAAGTCCCCGTGGAATGCCCCAGCGCCAGTTCTCGGGAGGGACACGGGGGACACAGGCACACGCTGTGCTATCACTTTGTGAAATTTGCCCGCCGGGCTCCGGAGCCTCGGAGTAACCTCCCACAGTTAATCCCGGCCGCTCGCCACCCCCGCCCAGCTCTTGCAGCCGGAGGGAGAGGGAAGAACAGGGCTGCAGCTCCCTCCCGGTCCCTAGTATCTCCCAGAGCCCGCTCCGCAGTGCCCCCGGTACTGGGAGCTCCTTGAGGCGCCTGTGTGTCGCCGCACCGCCGGGCGGGATCCTGTACGCGCCGTCGGAAGAAGGAGCGGCCAAGAAACCTCAGGGAGGTTCGGGGAGGGTGCTCTGCGGTGTCGAAGCGGTGTGCCCCGCCTCGGGGAACTGTGTGGGGGGCGGTGTTTGCAAACACCAAGCCAAGAAGCGGCGCGGATGGGGCAGCAGTGGGAGTTGTCAAGGCTCAGCCTCACTCCCAGGCACCGCCAATTTTGAGAGGCCGTGCCAGTGGCTGGAGACCGGGACCACGGAAACTAAACCTTGATACCTCGACGTCTGTGAAGCAGTGGGAGAAGGGAAGAAGACATCTTTGTTAAACTATATTTTTTTTTTTGTGGGATAGATAACATTCACGAGCTCTTTCATATTAATGCCCTTTATCTTTGGTTTCCACGGCTTACATTTTCAAGGTTTTCTAACAGCACTCACGCGGGAGCAACCCACAGCTTGTGGGCTTCTCTGCTGCCAGCTCAGCAAAGGCTATGGCAGCCCAGCCCACTGGCTTTCTGGCCCTGCCTGCCCTCAAGCACCCACATCTGCTGGAGACACGAATAAGATTGAAAAAAGACGCTCCACTGCACAAAAGGTAATGTTACTATAACGATAACCTGGTATTGGAACAGTTACATGGGAAAAATCCTATGTTTTCTTTGTCTAAACAGTGGCAACACGAATAACAAGCAGCAGGGACAGGTGGAGGTGCAAAAAACAGCTTCAGGGTCAGATTCTTGTTTCCCAAGCAAAACCAACCAACCACCACCAGCAGCCAAAAGAAAACTCATATGTTTTTTTGCCTTCCATGGACTTGTATTTAGCACATCTTTATTGTCCCACTGTGCTTCCAGAAAGTTGCTATACCTTAGCCTGAAATCACAGGCTACGGCATGAGCTTTTGGCAACCTCCCTTCTGCTACAGCTGTGAAAGGAGATTTAGCCTCCAGCAGTATTCATTCATCCCACCACTCATGCCAGATATTAAGTGACTAAATTAGCTGTTGGGGTGGTTCCTCATGCAACCAAAATGATCAACTCCCATGTGCAGCACACTAGAGATATCACCACCTAAGCCAGAGCAACACTGACACACAAAAAAACTCCCAACCAATTATAATAAGCAGTGATTACGTCATATATGGCTCACACCAGTTTTGCTATTACCAAAGAATACCAAAGTTAGGGGCTTGAGACCTTGAAATGAACAGGTATGTTAATCTTGCATCTTAATTTCTGCAGGAAATGAAGCAATAGAAATCATGTAGGGATTTTTGTCTTTAAAATATGTTCCTTTAATACTCTCAGATAATAATTCTTAAATGCATTACTTCTTGCCTTCATGGGGTTTAAGTGAATTTTAAATAATTCCTAGACGTCGCACAGTCCTTTTATGGATAAATAGCTTTTATCCTCTGTACCTGCATGTATTTTGCTAAGCGAGTCTCATGGTGGGGTGTATTAGAAATATCCAGATGGGCAGTGCCAACTTCTGTGGTACTATCAGGAGTTGCTGAAGAGATAATTGAGGTGTCAAGAGGCTGCACTGGGGACTGAGTAGCAAGAACTGATGAACTTATAGAGCAAACAGGCCATTTTAATTCAATATTCCAGAAAGGGAAAGACAAATAGACACCCCAGCAGAACTCTTTTCAAAGAATGTTTTCTATAAAATCTCAATGGTGTTATGGGCATATCCCATTTGCTTGAGAATATTTACTTTTCTGTTGGTTATTTGAGAGTCTTTGATGTTTACTCAGCTGACCCATCCTGATTTCTTGCCCTTTGCTTCCCGTAGGCACCTTTTGTCACTGCATGCCTACATGCTTTATATTCAGTCTCCATATGGATCAGAGTTGTCTCTTGGGCAAGCCAGACAAAATGAAACCTCCAGGTTTATTTCAGCTGACTTGAACTGCTGCCAAGGCAAGGACCACACTCTGTCTCAGGGACTGAGTTTTAAAAACCAAGTAAAGAACAGAATACTCAATTTCTACTTATTTCCGAAAGGTATTCCTGCATCTTCTTAAGGTTGAATTTTATGAAGACTCATCCCATCAAATTCTAGCCCCAAGCTGTGGTTTGGTTTAACACATCTGTAAGGCAGTTTTCCTTCTATTAAAAAAATGGTTTTAAATCTAGCATAATTGAATGTTTGATTGTGATCATTGTGAAAGGGACCTGGAGCTTAGCAGAGAAGTAGGCAATCAATATTTTTTTTTTCTTTTTAGAATATGTCTTAGTGAAATGGAAATATTTTTACAAAACAAGGACATTGGTACTCTTTTAGAAATCTATATAAAGTACTGAATTTTATAAGGTTAATTCAGCTCTATGCAAAATTCTTCTTTGAGACATATCCTAATTTCTAGTATGCTCAAGAAAACTGAATTTTAGGCTTTAGTGTCTATAGAATTAACAGATTAGTAAACAAAAAAATCTTCAACCAGTTTCTCCAAGCAGATGCGCAAACCACCCTGCGTACCCCGAGAAGTGGTCTTGCTGGCTAGGTTTGTGGGCAGCCTTTAGTGAAGAAGCCAGGTACCAGCAGGGGCTGAAGAGCAAAGATCTTTCTCTCCCCAGGAGGTGTTTTCATCAGGTTAGGATTAAGGAACATAGCAGGGCAAGTTGGAGTATCTTGCAGGACTGTCAATCCAACATCTTCCAAGAACAGTAGATTTACACCCACAAAACTATAAATAAGGAAAATGTGTGCTAACTGTAGCATATGAGCAGAAAACCTATTATGAGTCTCTAGAAAAAAAAATCATCTGTCTGTTTGGGAAAAATAAAAAGCATATGCTTGAAGCTGTTGTCATATAAACACATGCCTAGAACATGAACTTTTCCAGCATGCAAATAAATTGACTTGTCACTCAACATACTTTCTGTACACTGAAATTTAAAGTAATTAGAGGAGAGTTGCTGGGCTCCATTCAGAAATATTTTTTATTTGTATAACACTGATTTATTTTCTGTATTTTCAGAGGTATTAGATTTTGGTTTGCTACAGTTAATGCAGTAGAAATTCTGTAGTCATTATTGACTGCAACTGTGAACATACAATTTGAGAATTAAAGTCTAATGTAGAAAACTGGCGATGGAAATTGAAAGCAGTTTGTGCTCATACTTCACCTTACAACCGATGGTTAGAACAGAGGTGGTTTTCGAGGTGTTACAGGGGGATGTGCAAGCTGGTTTCAGAGAAAAGTAAACATCCCAGACAGCACTGTGGTCTGCAATCAGTGAGTTGGTCTGTGAATTTAGGCTGATTTGGTCGGACAGGAAGAGATAACTGGAATTTAAAGGTTATGACAATGGATTTGATAATACATGATGACATTCAACATATCCTCCTGCATTAATGTGACTACTCCTCATTAGGGTCAGAATTTTCTCATTAGTAAATTGGCCTGTATGATCCAAAAGTGCTCTTGCTTTCCCTGTGGCTGAAACAAAGTGCTGCCCTGGGGAGAAGGAACATGTGGATAACTAAGTCCCAACCCTCTCTGCTTGGGGCCCTTCAGTGCTGTGCCAAGCATAGGCTGGTGAGATCTGAAGCACACCCCTGTCTCAGTGCCAGGCAGAGTCTTGGCCCTTCCACACAAAACAGCTTCATGTTCTCTTTGCAGTTCAGCATCCCTGTGATCTGCCTTTTTTCTTTTCTGTAGAGATACAGAGGCTCAGGCTTACAACTCAGATTGTAGGGGACTCTAAAGAAATCTTGATGCAAGGGGAACTTGCCTGTTTCCATCAGGAATGACATCACTTACTCATGGGGTTTAAAAGGGACTCGAGCATCTGTGATTCCAGTGACACTGGGATTAGATGTTTTTGTCCCTGATTAACTTTTACCTGAAACTATAACTGGAAAAACATTTAACTTTTTCTCAGCAAGGAGATGGGGGCAGTGTCTGGCTGTGTCCTGCTGGTAGCCAGAGCTCAGTATCTTCCCTTTCCACTCCCCAGAGTCCTCTTGGGTAACCTGGTCTGGGAGTCACCTAAGTAGGAGGATATAATGAGCAGTACACATCTGTCAGCTCCTCACTGTACTGATCCCACATAAATCACTGTGCTGTGACTGTTGATGGAAAAATTGTGAGGCTTTGGAAGTAGAGTTAGGGTTCCCAAGCATGTAGTGCCATGAGCCAGTTTTGCTGTATGGGGTTTCCCCCTGGAAATCTCCAAACCCTTATACTGGAGAGACACTCAGTCATCTCTCAGGAACATGGGTTAAAAAGACAGAAACCCCCTGTAATGAAATAACATAACCCTTCTCCTCTGACAGCAGCGGATTATCCCTGTGAAGCCACTGGACCCATGGAGTTGGGTTAAATCTCCCCCTTTCAAAGATACAGCTAATCTCAAAGGTATAAAATCTTTGGAAATATGTTCAAGCATTTTTGTCTTCCAACATTTCTAAGAATTTCCAGTATTTCCTTTCTGTTATCTTAAATTGCCTCTAAGATAAACAAAATCCATTTTAATTTATAGATATTTATTTTAAAAACAATGAAATGCTACCATGCTACAGAATCAGCTGTAGCTACGCTCAGGTGTATGAGCAAAGAGCAAAAGCAGCAGAGTCAGGCACACAGGTTGCCTTCCTTTCTGCGCTTTAAGGGGTAAACACTACAGATAAGGTAATTCAGATGCCCAACTCACAGAGAACAATTATCAACCTTTGATAGAACTGACAAATAATACAATCCCCCTGATTTATTGCAGTGATGTCTTCTCACTGTACTTCTTTGAGGCTGAACAAGAGACCCCAATATGAAGTCCAGGCTTCATGGCTCTATGACACTTCCCATAGGAAGAGATGCATGAATGGTAGAGCAGCTCACCCTGCCTTATTGATGAAGTATTTGAATCTTAAGGTTTGTAGTCTCAGTTCTATAGTCTCCATATTCCACAGGGATTTTGGGAGCATTGGTGAGAAAACACACATTGATGGGAATCATAAATGATGCACACATAATCTGGCTCACACCTGAAATGTGACATGTATTGCATATACTCTGCTTGTTCTTGTGCAGTTCATACAATAACACATCAGCAAAAGATTACCGGTGTCTGTTATACTTAAGGTTGCCAAATATTTTCAATTTAATCGTCTCCTTTCCTGTTTTCATGTGCTCAGTTTTCCTAAAAAAGTATTCTGTGGCTTCAAATTTCCCTCTGTGGCTTTTGCTCCTAGATGATTTTCCTAAGTCTCTTTTTACAGTGTTCTTTCATCCACTTTGAAGTGGCAATGGTTAAAAAAAAAAAAAAAAGGAAAAAGAAAAAAAAAAGGTTTTCCACACAGATTATACCTCCTGAACTATGACAGTCACAGCAAAGTTAACATGGACATAACCTTCATTGAAGGCCAGTGTCCTCCAGTCAGGTTTTGATTAATTTTCCACTAATTTTGACTGTTTTGTAGTAGGAACCTTTCATTTTGGGAAAGAATTTAAGGCAGATATTTAGCACAGGTTGTCCTCAGTCTGAAGCCTCCAGATATATTATGCTCATTAAGTGTCCCATTCCTCTGTCTGCATTTTTGTTTCTAAGAAGCAGAGCCTGTACCCTCTTCAGGATGAATAACATGGAAAGAAGGAATTTACAAGCTCCACAAGTTTATTGGTTCCAGATTTCTTTCCTTTCTTTTTTTCCCCCTCCACACATAATTTGAGATGCCTTCTCCTTAAAAGTTTAGATAAATATGTTGAAAACATTAATACATCATAAAGGTCAAAAGATTAAGCATTCAAAAGTCAGCCAACCTCAAGTACTATTATAGTGAGATTTGCATGATCTATATCCATCTCAAAGATAAAGTATCACGGACAGATACAAACTTGCTTCAGCATTTCAATCTGGTTTCTGAGCTTCCTAAAGTTCATTTTCTGTTTTAATTCTTTACTCAAACATAAACTAGAGAAAATAGACATTACCATGTTATCAAAATTAACATGAAACTCCCCTGATCTTGGCAAGCCAAGACATGTGTAACACTGAATTAACAGGGGACTGTCATTATAACACTTGTATGTTTCAGACATGCTCTCAGCTTACCATTTTCAGGTAAAATCAGTTAAGCTCTGAGCTTAGGCAAAAAGTTTATTACTTGTCACAGTGGCATAACTAATTTCAGGCAACACAAATAGGACTGCCCCCATATACTAGATGGAGCAGTCTAGAGATATAGCAAACTAGATGAATTATGCTTCAAGGGAAAGAAAAACCCAAACAAAACCCAACAAAACTAACAATGAAGTTTACCCTATAACAATGGCTGCTAGGTATATATTTCCAATTAACTTTGTCTCTACAGATTAGTTCTGTTAATCTGAAACTACACACCAGTTATACAGACCAGAGCAAGCTGGGAGCACTTTGCCATCTCTTTCAATTTAGAGGGACGGCTACTCTGCTTTCTTAGTTAGGGTCTTCAGGACAGCAAATATGGGCCAGCTGTAAGGAATTAATTAATTCTCCCTATTGCACTGCAACTGAGGAGCTGGGCTCCAATGTAGCCTGTTTTAAAGAGTGATTAAGCTCCATTTTCTCTCTAATCTTTTTTTCTACAAAAGTGATGTCCAGGACTGATAAATGCTCAGTATGGCTGTGGGTAAAACCTAAAACTAAACTACACTAAATTTTGTTTTGGAGTGAATCTGGAAATTAAAACTGCTCCATGTTTTCTCACTCTTAAAAAGGACTAAATCCTGAGTCCCAATCTGCCTGAGAAAACTCTGAGGGAGAGCAGCAAAAGCAGCAGGAGCCAGAACCAGACAAGCTTTCCATGACAGACATCACCTGGCAGTTATCATGCATAGCAATATGAGAGATAGGTACCGGGATGTGGTGGTAAAAATCTGTCTCTCTCTAAAGAAAGAGCCTGAACTGCTGATTTACAGCTAAGGCAAAAGCTATTTACTTTTCTCCAAACACACTACAGAAGTTGACGTTACTGAAAAAACTTTTCTCAGATCATCTGTAGGCACATCAGCCTAGGAAACTTGCTCTAGCCAACTCTGAGGGTAAGAAACCACTTTTTGTCTTCTGTAGTGCCTTTTGCCAAAATACCCTGTCTTATACAAAAAGAAGCCAGTAGAGCTTTTCAATATTCTTTATGTTTGCTGACTCCACAGCTGCAGTGCTAGGATATTATTTAACTGCAGTTTTTCATTATTTCTATTATCATAATTCAGATCTTCCAAGAACCATCTAACACTTTTTCCATATCTATTAGAAAAGTAACTGCAGACTGGGGAATGTGGCAGCATTTGTATGTATTTTCCCAGATATTCGCATTACCTGTAAGGACTGAGAAAGAGGCATATATCTCTTCCTCAACTCTGTTTATACCAGAGTGAAATTACATTTCCTATTTGAATGCATGTTTTACTTTTTTAATCACTTTTTCTTCTTTTGAACAATTAGAAAAGGATAAAGAAAAGGTGAAATTGCTTAAGTGAAGCAAAAGCAGTGCAGTCTCTGTAGGAAAAAGACACATCTTTATACATAGCAGGTTTCAAAGAAAAGTTAATTTAATCAAAATTTACAAAATAATAAATGAAACACAATTCCACTTGGACTATATTACTATCAGAGAGATCAACTATTCTCCCTTACAAATTTTATCAGCATCCTCATGGTACCTTAAAAATGTTGAGACCCTTACACTGCATCTATAAAGTCTACTACAAGATGTAGTGAGATAAACAACAAAAAAAAGAGGTGAGGAAAGAAAATCCACCCCTTGGGCATCTTCTAAGTAGGCAGGAGTGCCTCTCCTTCCAAGAACCGGTGTCCTCAAGGATCATGTAGCACTTGGTGCCAAGTGTTTTATGGTCACCACACCCCAGCTGGCAATGGGTTTTGGACCACAGCATTGGCAGTGGGAGCAGGGTGAGCTGACTGCTGCGTTTCTGAATGTAGCGTGGTTCTGACAACACTGGTGTGATCCAGAAAAGCACTTTATTACTTCCTGAGTAGGTTTCACAAGCAGATTAGGTTCCTGGTCCCGAGGTCTTAAAAATTGCAGTTAAATTAAACATTTAAATTCAAAAGGTAATCTACCAGATGCCCAATACTGGTTCGGGAGCTCCTCACAGCTGCATCAGAAATGCCGTGCTTTAGCCCTCATCCCTCATTAGGGCTTCACCAGTCTCTTTTGCTCTGAATTGGGAGTCTGAATTTGTTTCCAGAGACAGTCTGATTGATAAGGGATAAATTTTAAGTGAGGTTGGCTTAGAGCTGTTGAAGGGTCGAGGGGTATAGCAAAACTTTCCTGGGGAGCCTTGTAAGTGAAGACCAGCTGAGTGGGGGCCACATCATTTACTCCTGGATTGCAGCAGAGACAGGAATGCAAGAGTCATAAAGCCAGAAGGAAGGCAGGCAAGAAGAAACATCAAACAAAAACCTAGGTGGTAGGGCAGTCAGCCAGAAGAGGGAAGACACCTAGCCAAATACATAAATAATCCTGCGAAGCCAGAGCAGAACTCAGTAATCCCCCAGTGCCTGCAAGCCTGTGGTTAAGGAGCTGACACTGGATCTTCTGAGGCAAAGGACAGCCTATAGCCTGGTGTCCCATCACTTTGACAATATTTTTTGTGGCACTACATGCTCTTGCATTTAAGGGTCACCTAACACACTGGTGATACCAGGAGAAGCATACAATATTTTGCAGTTAGGGCTTTCTTACACAACGTTTTAGATTAAGGTACATTAATCACATCCAAATCCTATGCTGAAGTGCTTTTCTAACCCTCACACATGTGGTAGTTTGGTGCTGGAACAGGTTTGCCAGGGAAGTGGCCATGCACCAAGCCTGACAGAGCTCAAGAAGCGTCTGGACAGCACTCTCAGGCACATGGTGTGAGCTCTTGAGGATGGTCCTGTGAAGGGCCAGACGCTGAACTTTGAAGATCCTTGTAGGTCCCTTCCAACTCAGGATAATCTGTGACTCCCTGTATATTTGGAGTACATGTTTGGAGACATAATAAAGCAGGAGCCTGTTTTAGACAGAGGTTGCAAGGCCTGGTGTGACATTGATGTCCTGTTGTACAGGACATCACCCATTGTAAGATGATGTTGCAGTGTGTGTGCTATTCCAGGCCACAGTTCCCTCTGCAGGGAAACAGGAATCAGCTTATGGTAGCTCTTCAACTGGATAGGGACAATAGCCAAGCTGTAGGTTGAAATGATCACCCTAGATCAGTGAGGTTGTCCGTTCATCCCCTGCAGAAGACAGCCTACAGCCACCTTGACCACCTTGCATAGGGAACCAGACGAAGAACAATTCTTTACTGAAATCACATACTTGTTCCATTTTTACCCCCAGTGCAATGGTACAATAAATAATTCCAGTTCTGCCTCATTATATGTCATACCTGACAAGCAGAGGCAAACATATATCTGAGAAAGCACAGCCAAGAGAGTGGATTTAGCCTACATACCGAGAGTGTCCTGGACTCAGCAAACTGCTGTCTTAATTTAACATAGTGTTAAATACAGAACCTATATTCAGGTAAGAACTTGATGCATTAACATCTGAGTAGCTGTAAGTTGTAGATTGTACAGTACTCAAAAAAGCCTTCTCATAGACACACTGAAACTTTTGGAAGGATGGAAATACTAACATAACATACTTAAGGTATTAATTCTGGATATGGGGGGAGGTTTATTCTTTCTTTTCTTTAAAGTAAAGTGGTTTAAATGCCAATATTTCATATTTACCTCTTATAGATGGTACGCCTAAACAAAATATTTCCAGAAAGTTTGAAGACCCCACTACCTTTAACTCCTAAAAGTCAGTGGCTATGGTCTTCAGACCTTAGCCAAGTGTATACTGAAAGACAACCAAATGTTTACTTTTAAGATAGATTTCCAAATATGACAAGTTAAAATCTCCTCCTTAAATGACGTTTGTCACAAACCCCAAAGGATATCCATCTAAGGAAAAAGCTAAATGGTTGGAATGAACAGATCTATCTGCTGCAAGAGGGTGATACATGTCTGAATATCTGTCCCAGAAAGAAGTGGAGGCAAAACATTAAAATGGGAAGCCAATACTCTGTCATCAACAGGATACTACTTTCTCACTAGCTGTAGAGAGAGTTCTCAAACCTAATAAGACATCAAATCTGGAAAGAACTAAGAAAAATAAAATGTAAGCATATTTTATGAAACAAAGATCTATTGCCATAATGCCCTTAAAAATTGTAATACTCTGAAAAACAAGAACCATTGTTGATACATTAACTTAGACTCCTAAGAAATTTTAAAATAAATTCAGAGGCTTATGCAAACTACAAAAGTTTAAAAGCAACAGTAATAATATATTGGAAAAAATAAAAAGCAAGTTGTAATTTTCTGCAGTAATACAGTATTGGCCTGTGCCATGTCCTGACCTGTTTCATGTGGGGCACACTCTCTGAAGTTAATGGGAATTAAGATGGGTTAACGGAAGGATGAGGCCCAAATTAGATCTACAGGGGAATTACAAGAGGAAAAGGAATAAAGGAATTTATTCCTCATAAAGGAATCAGAGAGATACCTGTGTAAACATTGCATAGTATGTTCTTAAATTGATGTCTACTGCAACAGTAACATGTTACCCCTAAAAGTCATGATCTAGTCCTGTAAGATGTTACAAAGAGATGTGACCCTTCACTTTCCACCTGAGTCAATGGTCAGAGTGCTCAGTGTTTTGGAGAAGCACTCGGCACCCAACGCTACTGCAGAGTGTGTCCCAGGCACACACTTTGCTGCAGGGCAGGTAACACAGCACTGCCCTACAGACCTGAATCCCTCATCAACGCAGTCCTCAGGAGACATAGCCATTCCCCATGCAGGTGAGATCTGTAGCAACCTGCCCTTTCTCAATGCAGATGAAGAATAACAGTTCCCTCTTCTTCACAAAGCACAATTTTCAAGGACTGGTGGCTCAGCCAAATCTCAACCAACTCCCTTGGATTACTCACAGATACTTTTCAATAAAGAAGTATTCTATCAAATGTTATCATTTCAGTTCCCAGCCCTCTAGTCTATAGGACAGGATAAAGAGCTATTGATATTTTGTAAATTATTTTGCACACGTATTGAGGCTCAAAGATTGCTGCATGTCTTGATCAAAAATCCCATAAAAATGCCTTTGAGAAGACTGTAAGAAAGCAGACCTTTGAGAGGAATAGGCCAGGAGGTTGTATGGAACAAAGATGGGGATTAACATGAGCTATAGCTCTGCTACATCAGCTGTAATAACTTATTAATTACATCTGGTCTTTGAAAATATATATTCCTGTCCACTGCAGGCTAGAACTGGGGACTACAAACAGTGTTTAATAAAAACTGAAGACACAATTCTATTCTTAAGTAAGCAAATAAGAACAGCTGAGGAAATAAAACATCCAGGTTTAGAGAAGAGTGTGAACTCACATATTCTTTAAATATGTCAATCTGTCAGTTTCTCAGATAGAAGCCCTCAAGCCATCAGAATCCATGTAAAATTTAGGATTCAGGGACAGCAGCTATAAGGATGCAATCTTTGCCTCCTGCGAGGGCTTGGTTCCCCGGTTATGAGTACCATGGTTTCAGAGATAATGAAATGTGTATATCACACCAGTAGATGAAGTTTCACAAGAACAGGGTGAAAAAGGTGCAAAAGAAAACAGACATCAAAATAAACTCCAGTTCCATATGGTAGAGAACTATTTGGACACACAGAAACTGTCTGAATAGTTATGCCTGTGAATACAATCACAATAGTGAAAAGGGCAAATTTTACTTTTTTTTCACCCCAAAACTCCTGACCAGAAGGTACAGTCTGCATGGAAATCATTGTTGTTTTGGGTTTGTTATGTTTGGGTAAGACCCCCCACTCTCATTCAGGATTGCTGCCAAAACCAGATGTTCTATGGGGTGCAGTAGGAGCGGGGTTGCCCCTGAGAGGGCTGTGGAGTGGGGTGCTGCATGGACCCCAGGGCTGGCCATGCATGTCCCTGATGGGTGCCATCCCAGGCGTACCAAGAGCCCTTGACATTTTTTGTGAAGCAGTGAGCCCAGGCGACAAACTCTCCAAAAGTGCTGGGCCCAGCCCTGGCCAGAGAGACTGCAGAGATTTGGCTGAGGTGGGGCATGGCTAAGCCAAACAGAGTCCAGCCCCCTGGGTGGAGCTGGTGTGCATGGAGGTCACTGGGAAGCCTGCTGAGGACAGTAGGGCTTGAAGGTGCCCTTAGGGACCTGACACAGAAGTCACAAGTCAAGCCAGAAGCATTAGTCTGCTCAGAAGTTGACGTATTTTGGTAAAGACACTTTTTCTGTCACTACTTGAAGAGAAATGCGCCCATGCTGTCGTCTTCTCCACTCAAGCACTTGCTAGTACAGGCCAGAAGATAGCCAGATCCCTCATGATTAGGAAAGCAGGCTCTCTTACATCATCGCAAAGTAACAAATATACCATGGCATAGGTGAAGTATTGTAAGCAAATATCTCCTCACAGCACAGCAGCAGGGCAAACTCCAGTTTTTGCCTGGTTGCTCCAGTTCCCAATCAAGGGACAGTCCACTGCAGCTGTGCAACCCAACATCCAATTCTGCTTTCTAGTTTTGAAAACTCAGTCCAGATTTCTTTTCACTCTGGGCTTCACGAACTGTGGATGTGTTTTCAATACCAAATACACCTGACTACTTTTGGAAAGGTCTCACTGTAAACACTCAATGAGTTTTCCTGCAAACTTATTGTTACAAAACTATAAATGATGTGGAAATGAAAACAGGCCAAACCCAATTACAAACATGCATTTTTCTGTTAAGAATCCATTCTCATGGTATGAACTCATTTTTTGGGAAGTATGCCAAAGCATTGTTTTGAATTTATGTCCATCTCTAACCAATGGGGAATTACAATATGAAAAAGATGCCGCAGCTTATTGAAGCAGAAGAATGTGGAAATAAGGATCAACTTTTGCTTAAGTCTGCTATATAATATTTAGTATCTGTGTCTATTACTGGTTATGTGGGATATTCTGGACATTTTTAATTCAAATAACTATAGGAGTGTGATAAAAATGGCTGGTATTAAAAAATGCCAACAATCCAAGTAATGCATATCCAAAAGGTAACAACGATACCATTCAGTGGCACAGCTATTAGCAAGGAGTCCTCATTAGAGATTGGTAATGTCCTGTTCCTTGTAGGTGCAAATTTATCATCCAATTCAGTGGTGCACCTATGAATGTGAAGGACCCTGGTCTGACTACTTCCCTCCTTCCTAGATAAGAAGTTATTACTGTTCAGTCTTCCAAACTGGCCTCTGGACTACTTGTGAGTTCTACCCCCTTGTTATATATATACACTCATTTATTCTGAAGTGTCCCTAACTTCTAAAATTATTTCATCTAAATATTATATGTTGACAGCAAAAAGACTAATATACTAAAATATCTCAGTTTTCAGAAGCTGAAAACTACAGAAATATCTGCTGACGCATCTTTCCTGTGAATGCTTTAGGCAATTCAAGAGCAAATTTAATTAGAGTGTTGTAAATTGGAATAACTCTCTTGATAATAGTTAAGTTCTTGTTTCAGTGTAATTGGTATAAAACTTTTTGTTCCCTTTCAAATAATTTTTTGACAATGAAACTACAATGACCACAAAAACTAGCAGCATAAGTAGAGGAGGAGGTGGAGTAACCAAACAGTCTAGACTATTCATTATAAATTCCTGTGGAAGAAGAGATAAGACTACAAGAGACTGACTACTTGTGTGGTGGCATTATTTGCAGAAGGCTGCTGTTGACACCACAACATTAAGTATGGCTTTAGTAATCTCCCAAGTCTAGTGTAAAAAGTTTCATTTCCTTTGAGATCTGCTTCAATAAAAGTGACACTACAGGATGCCTTGGGGACAATATCACAGTCTCACTAGCACCTTTGTCAGACAGAAAATGCCTGTCCCTGTTGTTAGGAAACTGATATCATTCTGCCAATAGTAAATTCATTTAAGCAAAGCAACTGGTACTGTGGTTTGAGATGTAAAAAGAATTGCAAAACCTTTGCACACTGCCTCTTCCCACAACTATATAAGGGCTCTATGCTGGACAGAAATCTCTCAGGGGGAAATGTACAGAGGGATTTGAGCCAGAGCCTCCTGCTGCAGCATGAAGGGATGGAGTTGTGGAGGCTGTTGTGGCTGGGCCACCATGACACGGATCTGTGTCTTCTTCCAAATGCACATTAAGAAGCTGTGCTGTCACCTGCCTCTGAGCTATACCTGCAGTTTCCCTATTGCTCAGGTCTCCAAGGTGTGTGGGATCTATCCTGAGGTCCTCAGTCTCATAAAAGTCTGGGTGAGGGGCTCAAAGGAGCACAGCAGCTGATCCTCTGAGAGGGGACATTTTAAGGAGGGAGATGTTCTCTTGCATTTATCAATATATTATTCTGCAGCACTTATTACAGCTGCATGCACTATATCAAGAAAATAATATAACTATTTCATGTAATACACAACAAGTAGCCACCTGGTATTTCCTACAGGCTTTCTTGCCAAAACCTCTAACTGATTTCTACTTTATTCCCTCTGTCCAAAAATAAAGTTATGATATTGACCTGAGCTGTTCTTGTAAGGATTAAACAGCTAGCATTTATATTGCATTTTTAAAATGTTACATGCTGTTTTGGTTAATAAGTCATGATCTATATTAGAAATGGCAAGATCAAAAACAGTTAAACCTCTGCTGTACAAGAGTACCCCACTGTACACCTGCTCAGCAAGCACTGAACATTTTTTATGTACTTCACAAAATGGTAATATTTTGCTTTTAGCAACTGCTTTTGCTTTGGCCACAGTGCGTTTCCTTTATTATCCTACTGGCACTTTGAAATTCATAAACAAGTCTCGAAACAGTTTTAAAAACCTGTTTAAAGAAATGGTTCAGCAGTAGAATACAACAGAGCCTCTGTCTACATATATCTTCCACAGCATTCAGCCTCTTCCCTGAGGTGTTGGACTTCAGACACATTTTATTAACATTCTGGAGTTGTACCCTCCTGACTAACCAGCCATTAGTTGGCTCACTGATCCTTAACTGCAGATCAACTCTCTCTCTTATATAGGCTGCATTTCCCTTAGGTTCCAAAATAATAGTCTCCCGGCTATGGATGTGATTTTCTGTTTAAAGGAATGCAGAAGAAGCACCTCAGCCACTGCTGGCAAGCATCCTTCTTCACACTAAGCTCCTTGTCTGGTTGATATTCATAGAACACCAGATTCTAATTCTACTTAATAATTAAGCTAATACCAGACATACTTACATTTGCCTTCCAGAGCAATTTTCAGCACAGTAAGCAGGGAGTTGCACACACAGAGCTCCCATAGCAACATGTTATTATTAACTGAAGTTGTATGCACAGCTCCATGTGCTAAAATTCACCAAGGATCAATTCAGCTGTCAGATACACAGGGGCAACTTCCATGGGATGTCAGTGGAAGGCTCAGAGGACAGAATAATCTTATAAAAATATAACAGTGTGTTATGGTAATAATCACCCAGAGCTTTGTTCGGTCAATACTGTGAGCTGACCTGTTTTAGATCCCAGAGGTAAAAACCAAGGCTCTCTCTTTTGTCGGAGCTGAACATAAGGGCATCATCATAACAAATATTTGAATACTATTCCTCAAAATGTGCTCTACTGGTGTAGAGGTGTGATACTTCTATGCTAAGGAGGTGATGGTGCATCCTGATGAGTTGTGTGACTGCAAGTATCACTTTGGAGAACTGAAATGGAGAAACTCTGCTCTTTATCTTGGACTACTGAAAAGACACTGCAAATGATATCAGAAGGAGACAAGATAAGCTCAGGGCAAATATTCACCAAATAACATAATCAAAATATTTTCTTTCATAGCATCTATGACAACCTCTCATTTAGGAAAAGGAAAAACAAAGGCAAAAAAAAAATGCTGTGCCTGAAGAGTCACTTCATGCACAGAGTCACAAAGACCCAGCGAAATTTCCCTAAGGGTTAAGACTGACTAATTGTTTTGATTGTCTTTCAGTTATATTATGCCTTTTGTTTTGGCCTTCTATTTAGTGAATATATCAAAGCAATCAGAGTTGTAATAGACTAAAGAAATTTTCTGACAAAAAGGATAGATACTGAGAGGCACTGGATTTTTATACTAATTATCGGATCTGACCAACTCAAGTGTGTGTGCGTGGGGGAAGACACAGGATGAATCTCACCGAGGTAAGGGACTCATGGCAGCCCCCACGAGACTTCCGCTGCAACCCCGGGGCCGCCGTCAGTCAAAGGCATCCCGGGAGCGCTGCCGACACCTCACCCTGGAGCCCCCGGCCCAGCCCAGGATTGGGCGGCACAGAGGGAGCTCTGCACCCCACCCCGCCCGGAGCCGGAGTGGCGGTGGGCCGAAGTCCTGCCTGGGAGGGGCGGCCACAGGGGGCAGAGCAAGAAAACCAGTAACATCTGCTGTCCATGTCACTTGGAGCTACCGCCTGGAAGCTGGACTCTCATAGGACTTCGGGTGTAGCTATATAATTTTTTCTTTTTCTTTCTTTACTGCTTCTTCTCTGAATGTCCTTTCCTAATATTTTGGGTAACTCTGGACTCAGTGGGCTGGATTTTGCTACCTTGTATGGGTTAGCATGTGCTAAGTCGATGTTTTGTGGAATGCTTTGTTTTGATTGTGTTACCCTTTAAAGTGTTGCCAAGTACTCTTATTTGTTCTAAAGTTTACCAGTAAAAGTACCTTCTGAGAAAACTCGGGCAACTCTTCTACTAGGCAGACTCTTTAAGGTGTTAAAGGAACTGAAGGATCATCTAATGATCCAGAGGGTGGATATTGTTGGGGCCTTGTATGTTTTTTAAAGTAAAACTCCCTTAGTGAGCTCGTAGCTGAGACTTGGGGTCTTACAGGTGCCTAGAAGTAACTTTTGGTTCTCATACTTACTGCACTGTGTAATTTTAGTGACTCTAGGAATATGTTTTAACTTAGGTTACTGGACATTGTGAACCATGAGAACAAAACGCAAGTAAGTAAACAGCCATAGGTCCCCATAGAAAGTACTGAGTGATTTCAGTTCCCCCTGCACCCGTACACAGAGCTATGAGGACTGCTCCCTTCCTCATGCCTCTGTGGGATGTTCGTACCTTCCTGAGGTAGGCAGACTAGGCACAATCTGCCTCCCTGCTGGGACTCCTGTGATTCAGTGTGGCTCTGTGCTGTTGCAAGTCCAATTACGTCTGCTATTTTTAGTGCCTTCTTGTATCACAGTCAATCATAGCTGTAAACGCTGTGATTCAGACACCTTACTTGCAAATGTAGCAATGTAATGCGTGATACTAGTTTTACTTTTGCAGAAGTAACATAGAAAATTTCTTTGGAGATAGAATTAATCCTCTGTACATGTGCATATGTGAGGTCTGATGTATCTGTTTCTTACAAGGATGACTGGACAATCTGCATATTTACTTTCTTTTCCTCTTTATTTTATTGAATTCTATCTTCTTTGATAAGTAATTTTAAAATGTTCATGTGAAGCATTTGCTTTGATCTCTTTTCCTGGTAATTAAATTGCCTGTCTTTAAATTGACATCATTTAAATAATCCTAATTAAGACAACTTCCCCAAACTTCAAATACTGGTTTTGAATTCCAGTGTGAAGAGAATGAATAATGATTCTCTGAGTATTCACTTTAACACTTTCTACTTTTCCCATACAAGGAAATTGATTTTCTCACCTGTCATGTTAACTAAGGGCGCAATCCAGCAAATTTGTCCTTTTGCAAGTAGGTCTTAGTCAGAGAGCAATTCACTGGAACTAATTACAAGATTTGCTCAAGTGAATAAGGATGGCCTGGGTCATCCTTATCATTTGGGTGAGTGTGTATTTACATTAAGTGTAAGCCTTTGCAATAAGCTTTTCATACTGATGCTTAAGAAGATATCCCGTGTGAAACAGTAACTGCAGTTCACATGGAAAGTAGAAATAAAGATTTTTACAGGTTGAAATAAAAATAATTATCATGGATGCATAGATATATGCAATAAATTGCTTTCAATCCGTATTTGAATAATTTATGATGAGATGATCTGACTGTACCTATTTCAACTCTTGAGAGAACCTAGTAGTGCTAGCAAATACAAAGGGGCTAGGATGATATTTGTGTCTCATAAAACATATCTAAAAAACCCCAGTACTTTATTTTAACCAACTACAAACATTATTGTGTTTTGTGCTTTTATGACACTTATAGAGCACTAAGACAGAAGACAGCTTATGAGCAACTGTGACAGTGAGGAGAATATGAAAAATATATATATAACCTGAATGCCCAGCTAGGAGTAGTCTACGGAGGCTGTGAAACAATTATACATTACTATGTTTACCTTGGCCTTTTTACATTTACTTATTAGAATGTATGTTGGAGGGTTTAATTGTGAGGTTGTCAAAAGTAAAAACACTTTTAGAAAATGAAACCATGCAATATTACAGGGGAAAAAAAGAAAGATTTGAAGGTCTTTTGTTCAAATGGAAATACAGAAAACAACATGTTGTTTAAGCAGGATTCTATTTTCTTCTACTCAAGTGATGAAGAGGCTTTTGTACAGAAAGGCTTTCATCTTATACATGCAATACTCCATCACAACATGATTACCCTAATTTGTATTCCACTGTAGAAACAGGCTTTTTCAGCTTAAACAAATTAAGCAACAGTCACTAAGTGTACATGACCAGCATTCTTTCAAGTAACCTGTTATCAGCTCTGGCTACAGCTTTATCTTGATAAAATGGAAATCCTTTTTTATTTTCCTACTTTCCTCCCCAGGATTATGCCAGTCAGATTGCCTAGAGAGGCACCATGATTCGCTGGCTCGAGAACGGGACAGTGCATCCAGTGCCTCACTAAATCACTGTGTGATCTGGGTCATATCCTGACTGCCTTTGGGCCTCTGTTTAGGAAAGAGCCTAAGTACACACTTAACTCTGCTCATGTGAATAACTCAGCCACACTCAGAGGGTCTTTTAAGCAGCTGCATGTGCTCTCTGCTGAATAGAGACTGTTCTGCTGCTCTTTTCCTTTGGCTTTGGTTGATATTATATATCTTCAAGGATGACAGGACAACCTCTATCTCTATCTGTATTTACATTATTTGTCCTTTAGTTGTGTAACTATGGATATCCCTCCTGTTTGTACACACCCTTCTAAATCAAACTCTGACCTGGTGGATCACTACCAGTGAGGCTTTGCCTTCATCACCTTCTCCTCCTCAGTACCTCCAGGTATATGGCCAGGGTCTCTTCTTCCCTACCTCTGAGTCTGGATGAGAAAGTCTCACTGGTGCCCACTTTTCAATGTGCAGCTGTGGGAATGGTATCTGGCTCCATGTGGGCTTGTTAAGATAATTATACTAAAAAAAGAGAGAGGAGAAATAAGACCATTCCAGAGGTGTGGCAAGAGGAAAGGAGGTAACCTGTCAGCTCACGAGGCAGTAGTGACCAGAATTTGGACACTTCCCCATGGAATAAAAAAGATGCTGCCTTCATGTCTTCCTTCTGCCTTAACAGAGGCTGCTTCACCCACACTGATCTTTCCAAAGTAGGTAGCTTCTAACAAGAATGAGCTGAATGGGAAGAGAACGTATCCAGCTCCAAAGAGTGGGAACTATTGCTGCTCCTGCTGAAGTGCTGGAGAAACAGCACATTTTTTGTGATCTCCTTTGACACAGCTGAGAGCAGCTGTCAGAAACATGAGAATTAGTGGTGGCAGAATGCTACCTTTCCCAGACCTCTCCCATCTCCCTTTTTCCAGACATCCCTTGTGGGACTTTCCTTTCTCCTACAATTTCCATGGCCTGTCAGAGAGGAGCAATCACAAGGCTGCTTCATGTGGGAAGGTGAGCTGAGGGTGACCATAGCATAGACAGGGCAGTGCCCTCACTGTTAGGGCACAGTCCCAACACAGTTGGGCAGGGTGAACAGAGAAACATCTGTGATAGCAACAGGTCTCTTCAACAGTCCAACAAGCTGGAATGGGGCACCTGAGTGTGGGAAGAGGGTGTGGGTTGAGGTCCCAAGTGAGTCTGGTCAGGGCAATTGGGGCTTCTGGGTGCACTAAGGGCCCAGCAAAGCCATCTCTCCTATCATGGTGTGACCTTGCACCTCACAACAGCCTGGGTTTTGAGGGGTACTTGATGTGAAAATTTCTCATTTTGGCCAGTCCCCCTGGTTCCTGGGAGTGCTTCTCAGACCTGTAACATGGCCAGCTAGTGAGGTATTGAAGCCTCTCCCAAACGGGTTTACAGTTTGTCCCAAACTTACCTCACTTGGTACTCTGGTTGACCTTGCACTATGACTGCTGGAGGGGCAATGTGTTGACAATGGATGGGGATTGGGTGATGAGGCTTCAGGAAGGGAGGCATGAAAAATTGGAGTGAGTTTTCAGGGATCATGTAAGGCAGGAGCCAAGGGTGTACACAACTCAGGTGAGGCAGTCTCACAGCAGCCAAGTGGGGTGGTGACAGCAAAGGTTCCACTTACAGTCCAACCATCATCAGGCAGAGACAAGGTCATGAGTTGGGTCTGGGGTCAACCCAGAAAATCTGAATAATAACTCAGGAACAGACAGCACAGAGCAGGCCTAATGAGCCAGACCTGAGCTGAAATGGGGTCAATGGCCTGACGGTATGGGTGCAGTGAGGCTGACCAGGACAATTAGGGCCCTGGAGCCCAGCCCAGCCTTCCCCAGTCACCAATCTGGGTCATGGATTGAATGGATAACAACTCTTTCTTTTTCTCAGAAAAAAAAGCAGAGAGAGAGAGAGCAAGCAGTGGTGATAGTGCTCTTCCCTCAGTGTTTAACATCTTATTTGTGCTCAGGGGTTCCTGAAATCAATACCTCAAAAGTTAGTCCTTGTTAATTCCATCACCCTTTGAACTACCAAAATCCAGTACTTCCTAGCACCATATGGTGAATACATTGTCCCCTCTTGTCATCACAGAATCCAAGGAGGAATACGAAACCATGGGCATTGAGAAATTCATACCAGAGTGAAGTTGTAAAGACTTAGGGGGTTTAAACAGCCTTCAAGGGCAAGTGAGGACCTGCCAGGAATATCCTCATGGTTGACATGAGGATTATCACCCATGTGTCATATGTCATGCCACATACAGAAGATATTCTATTGCTAGTTCTGGGTGGCACTATCAAGAACGGAACTGAGTAAATACTTTTTCTCATGCATGTTCCTTTTTTCCTCCCTCTGTGTTTCATTTCCATCTCTGTACTCAGGGGTATGGTTGCACTATGTGCTCAAGAAGAAAGCTTCTTTTCCTTTGATCAAATCAACTTCCCCTCTCTGCTCCAAGCTTTCATGCCATGGCTGGAATCCAAGCAAATGATTTAGCCTCGTTGAATTTATTGCATCTCTTAAGGAATTCTATCATCTCCTTTAGCCTGTCCATGCCCAGGAGTAGCAAATTCGAAAAGCAATCTTAAATTTAAATGTACCATTCTGTTTACTGAGCAGTGAACCTTCAGGCAATAAATACTACGGCAGGAATTCACCAGGACTCTGTTAGGGCTTGACAGCCCAGACAGCCATTGCGCAAATCTTTGTTAGTCCTGACAACTTTTTTTTTTTTTTTTAATCAAATGAATTACAAATTTGTTTTTAATCTGTGGGTTTACTCGTAATGCTTTAGAAAGGATCCAAAGCTGTTTAAAACTATTCACATTACAAGCAGGCAGTAAATTTCAGTCTACTAGGCGAACCCATTGTCACTCCATGTGAACAACAGCACAGAGAAGAGGCTCAGCAAAACTTTTGTCCGTGTACTGGAGTTCTTTAATACTGAGCAGCAATCCTAGCAATCGCTTGATTGTGCTAACTCCTCCTTGCTCCTACAAGTGTGACACCTCCTGGAGTTGTTCAGCAAGGCCCCAAGCTGAAGCTAATTTCTATACAATGGGGTCAATAACACTGTGAGTTCACATTTGCTCAGACCTGTGGGGCCATTGTGTTTACCTGGTTCTGTAACGCCCTTGTCCCAAGGCTCTAGAGGAGGAAGCAAGATCTTTACATTGGCATAGTCTGTGTCCTCCCCAGCCCACAAGTCTGTTTCAGTATTTCTTTATGGTTGTATTTACCTCCAGGCTACACTGGAATACTTTTTTTGGTTCTTTTTGCATTCTTTCTGTGAATTTCAGATTCTCATCCTTTTCCTTCTGAAAGAACTCTCTCCAGTTGTCTGGATCCCTGCCACTTTGATGCAGTCTTGCAGAAACCCTTTAGTCCATGAAATCACAGGAAAAACACAATTCCCACAGAGACATTACTCCACAGTGTCAAAACAATTGTGATTCCTGTGCTAATCTTGTACGAAATTTCACTAAGGGGTATCACTTCATCACATTCAAGTGTGATATCTTCCTGAAGTGTGCATGTGCTCTCCTTGATAACTACTGCCATTTAGGGCTGCACCTCACGAGGGGCTTGGAAAGCTCTACAAGGTGCTCTGCTTCCCAGCCTTTGCCTGCCCTCCCTGCTGCAGGATCTGTGCAGACTCCAGCTCGCTCTGAGGCAGGCAGTGCTTAACTCCTGGTTTTCACATCATGCTTCTGTCAATGGGCTTTTAACATCCTGAGGATGTGAAAAAGTTAAACGTTGTGTCTGATCCAAATCATCAGACTAGGGGTAACCAGACATGGTCCCCCAAGACAAAGGGACTCTGCCGATATCCTGGGATGTCTGTTTAAGCTCAGGCCCGAGCCTTCAGCCTTGCTTTAAGCTATGTTGTTGGCAGTGTACTTGTCTCCAGTCTCTGTTCTGTCTCCTGGCTGGCCTTTGTCTTTAGCTCTCTCTTGCTACTCCACCAGTTCCAGGATAAAACTACACTCAAGTCATCACACTGCCTTCAGCAGTCTGGGACTGTTGATGGACCTCGATACCAGCACCCAGATCTGCCCACCCTGTTCAGATCCTACAGTACTGTGCCCTGTAGGTAAGGGCTCTCTGAGTCACCCCTTCCTAGGCTTTGAGGCTCCTCTTGGGCAGCTGGGAGCAGCTCAGGCTGCTACCAAAGAGTCCTAGGGACTGGGTGGCTGGTGAAGGGGTGTGGGTGTGTGTGACCAGCAGCAAGAAGATGGGATGATGCTGAAGCTGTCAGTGAGGCTGGGCAAGGGTGGGACAATCAAGCTCTGTCTGAACAGTCCCTTGGCTGGCAGCAGGGCTCGGGGAATGAACATGATGATTTCTAGAGCAGTCCTTGAGGGTGGAAAAGGGATCAGATCACCCCTTAGGCCATACTGTGTTGGGTGAAGGCTCAGACCTTCCCCGAGGAGACCTCAAGGGCTGGAGGAGTGTCAAGTCACCCTGGAAGCCAAATGGGGAATCCAGCCTCCCTGGTGGAGCCTGTGCCTCTGGGCAGGAGTGAAAGCAGTATATCTCAGAGGAAGTATTCACAGGATGGGGATTGAGGCACCCATGAAGTCAGGGGTTCAGGATGTCCCTGAGAAGATTAGGAAGCTGGAGAGAGGAATTGCTTCACGCTGGAGAGCACTGGAGGCTGGTAGTCAGAGTGGCTGAGGTGGCACTTATGAGAAATCATAGGGACGTGGGTATTCCAAGCCCTCTCTGATCAGCCCTCGTAGCTGGGGTGATCCAGGCTGTCCCAAAGCAGCTTCTTAAGCTATGTGATTGCACAAGGCCAGGTTGCCTCTGGGGGCCAAGGAGATCACAATGTCGCAGAACAAGACAACCTGGCCTGGAGATTAAGCCACCCCTGAAGCCAGGTGTAGAATGAGGTCAGGCACCTCTAAGAATGGGCCAGGGGTGCTTTTGTTGACTCTGAGAAGCTTCTGAGGCCAGGGAGATTCAGGACTTTCCTGAGGAGATCTGATGGTCTGGGAATTTGAATGATCATGACTAGAAGGTTCGTGTTCCTGGAGAAAGAGCACGCACAGGCTTCAAACCACCCTTGAGGCCAGGCGGCCAAGATAAGGATCAATTCAGCTCTGAAGCATGTGGGTCATCCTTAGGTGCCTTTAGAAATGGAAGAATGTTCCTGCTGCAGAGCCCAAACATACTCCAAAGCCTGGGCAGCTGGGCATGGGGTTGAAATCAAGGTGCCCCAAATGGGCAGGGAGTTGGTAGTTTGGACCCCAGCCTGGTTTCCCAGTGTCTGTGGCTGGTCTTTGGGTCTTCTCTGGGGTGCCTGGTAACACCCTAGCCTCCAATTCTTGACACTCTTAGGTGAGTCTGGTATGAAGGATCTCTCCTCACAGTCAAGGTTTTTTCTGTAGGTACACAGCAGAGAGATGTAGGGAGATATTGACTTGTCTGACTCTAAGGCTGAATTTCCATCTCTTGCAGTGCACTGAGCAGAATGTTGATAGGAGAAAAGGCTGTTTACGGAATATATAAGTGATACTTCAAAGAATTTTTCTAGCTTTGAGTTCTTCAGGCACAGGCTTTTGTGCATAAAGCATTTCATGTTCTATAAACCTGATACAATATCTTCCTTATTAGATGAAGTATTACAATTACTTCAGTTTTCTCCCTGGGTTACTGCTTAAAATTTAGGTGATGATACAATAACTTATGATTCCTGTCCTGAGTTTGGGGTTATGTTAGAAGATGAAGGTAACTTTCTGCTCTACAGAAAGGATCAAGGCGATTCTCAGTATTGAGAGCTGCAGTTCCCCAGGATCCCCTCAAAATAATGAGAGAATAAGTTGCAGTGTATTCCAGTATCTTATAAACCTGCTTAACTTTATGCATGTTAATAGCTTTAATAACTGAGGCGGGAAGGTATATTGAGAGTTACGGCATTACAAATGTAGACATGCAGGACTAGGGTCTTTGTTTTTATCCAAACTCCTATATCCTTTAATTATTCTAGATATTTTATTTTTGCAATTTGATTTTTGTATATCTACAATTTCTTTTGCAATGGTGATGTACGTTAGGCTCTTTTTTATTTTTCAAATGTTCAATGGTAATTGTGTATAATCTTGATCCATTAGATATCTTCCTTTTCTTACAGAAACAGAATTTTATCTTTTGTGTGCAGTATCCATTTCAAAATAGAATAGGCAAAAAGACTGTTAGTAGAGATCTGTCAGTCATACTGATCAAATCATACCGAAAGCAGAAAACTTTATGTGCAAATGGAATAAGATTAGGCTTCTTGAGTTTTTTTTTTTCCCCAGTCCCTTCCATTTGTAAGGAGCCTTAGCTTCACTTGGAAACAGGCTTGCATTAGGCCATTTCTCATCAACTTCTTTATGCACCCAGCTGGCGGTGTCTGTGTGTAATCCCAGCCAGTTTCCCTTTGCAGCTGTGGGGGGCCTCCTTTGATGCGTCTCTGTAGGTGGCTGCCGGTCCCTCAACTGGGGCCGGCAAACAGAATCTCCTCTATAGAGGAAAAGAAAACACTCCCATAGATGCCATGTGACTGTTTGCTTTATGCATGCAGGAGGAACTGACGTCAGATGCCTCAGGATATTGTTCTAATGCAATAACATGATGTTGTGGTGTGTATCTCTGTGCATCCATCTAACGCAGAGCCTGTGATGAAGGACAATGTGGTCAGTACCTCCCTTCTGCTCTTGGTCTGTTTTACTTTCAAGGCTCTCCACATGTACTGAAAAAAACTCTGCAGTGTCTGCTTGTGACTTTCATTTGAAAATACGATGAACTCCTCTAGACGTAATAAGTACAGTTTTCTTGCGTTGTTCCCACCTGTGCAGTTGTAGGCACTGTTCATACGGCAGAGCAAATCATAAGCATGCAACAGAGGGGAAGCAATGCTGATTTTATTTTTGCTAGTCACCTGGGAGGAAAGGAAGAGAAGTTATTTCACATATCCTTGGTATGCAGCAGAGATCACGGAATGGTTAAAGTTGGAAGGGACCACTGGATGTCTTCTAGTCCAACCTCCTTGCTCAAGTAGGGACCCCTAGAGTATGTTACTCAGGATTGTTTCCAGATGGCTTTTGAATATCTCCAGGGAAGGAGACTCCACAACCTCTCTGGGCATCCTGTTCCAGCGCTCAGTCACCCTCACAGTAAAGAAGTTCTTTCTCATGTTCAGGTGGAACTTGCTGTGTTTCAGCTTCTGCCTTTTGCCCCTCGTCTTATTGCTCAGCACCACTGGGAAGAGCCTGGCTCCATTCTCTTGACACCCTCCCTTCAGATACCAGTGTTCTTTTTTTTGGTCACAGCTTTCACCTCTTTTCAGTTTGAATGTAAATACTGATACAAGAGGTTTAAAAAGTAATGCCAAACAGTAAAAATAGGCCAAATTTTTCAATATTATGTGTAAATTCAAGGAACTTGTGTTCTGGTGGGATGACCGTGCAGCTAGAGCCTGATGAAAAAATATCCACCTTTGGGTGAACCCACTTGCCCAGCAGTTTTTTGCCTCCTCTGGTGCCTCCCTGCGGCATGGGAATGTGCCAGTTACTCTGGGACATCCTGGCTCTCATTGCAGAATGTGATTGTACATACAGCCTGAGAGAATTTACTGAAGACTATAAAAGCATGGTATAAAAATGATGTAATAATATGTGAATTGAGGGGGTGATGTAATCTGGTAAAACCTCTCTAACAATGGCTACTGCAGTTACACAGTCTTCTGGCTGTAAAGGAACTGCCTGCTCGAGGACCTAGCTTGTATCTAAATTCTGAGGGATTTATTCCTAATATAACTATGTGTATTGCCTATATACATTTTCCTTATGGCTTTTTTTTTTTGCTGTCTTCTAGCTCTCTTGGGAGATTGTCACAAAGATGTCTTGGGGGTGAACTGAAAACTTCGTATGACCTACTCCCTTTCCTTTACTAAATGTCTTTCATCTTCAGAAAATGTAGTCTGCTGGAGCAAGGATAAATAGGACGCTCAGGTCTACCTTCATTTTGCACATTACCATTGTAGGAAAAAAACAAATATTGGAAATAACACTATGTAAAGGAAAAAACTGTTATGCTTTGTGAACACTGCTTTGAACATCTTGGATGGTGCCTTTTTTACACTTCTGTGTTGTGGGCAGCTTCTGCCTCTGTTGTATTTCAACAGAAGTCTGAGATGGTAACAGTGATGCTTCTTAGGCACTCTTATCATGGTAGAACTCTTAGGGATTGGCACTACTCTATCACATCTATCAGCTGAAATCCAGGACACCTGCAGCAGAGAACCCACATTCAGCTGCATGGGTCACTTTAGAAGAGGATGACTTGGAGTACTGTGTGCTGGGGAGCTGAGCAGTGAGTAGCTCCTGCAGAAGATTAGCAGCACCCCTCTCATGCTGACCTTGCTTGTGTTCCACAGGGCAGGAGCTCGGATAAGGCAACTGGCACAGTTGCACTTTTCACCCTCACCCCGGGGAAGTCCGGTGGGTGGATGGATCCCCTCTCTGTACTGCTGTGGCTCCTGGTGGGTGCACAGGCCATATGTGAAAGAATGGCACGAAGCTGTGTTGGGAGGTTTAGGTTGGATATTAGGAAAAGGTTTTTTTCACCCAGAGGGTTGTTGAGCACTGGAACAAGCTCCCCAGGGAAGCGGTCACCAAGCCTGTCAGAGTTCAAGAAGTGTTTGGACAACGCTCTCAGGTGCATGGTATGATTCTTGGGGACGTCTTCAGAAGAGCCAGGAGTTGGACTTGGATGATCCCAGTGGGTCCCTTCCAACTCAGGGAAGGGTTAAGGTTGCCGTGATTTATTTGTTCAAGCATCACTGAATGAAATTCACGAGCAGCTGTGTCCCTTCCAACCCAGGATATTCCGTGGTTCCACGTGGACGCTCGGTGCTCGGTGCCGCCCCGGGGCAGCCCCTCACCCCGCGCGCGCACGGGCTCAGCTCGCGCGCGGGGGGGGCGGGGGCACGGGCGCGCGCAAGCGCAGCCCCGAGGAGGGGCACATGCGGCGGGCCCCTCGCGCCCCTCCCCGCCCCGGGCAGGCGGGGCGCGCGCCGGGATTGGCTGCGCGCGGCGCGGCCCCGGCGGCGCCGGCGCGGGTGAAAGGGCGGCCGGGCAGCGGCGGCCGCGCGCGGACATGGCGGCGGCGGCGGCGGTGCTGCTGCGCTGGGGCGGCCGGCGGGGGCGGCCGGGGGTGAGCGGCGCCGAGGGGCCGGCCTGGGAGCGGGCACTGAGCTGCGGGGCCGCGCTCCGGGGCGGCGGAGGGTCCCCGTGGATGGAGTCGAATGGGCTCGCCGGGCGGGGGCTGTTCCCTGTGTGCGGGGGGGAAGAGGGAAGTTGGATGTCAGCCCCCTCCGAGGAGCGTCCCCGTGTGACGGGCGGGAACCTCCGGCTGGGTGAGGGGAGCTCTGCGTCCGGGGCCTTGCGGCCGCGGCGGTGCCGGGGGGTGCGTGGGGGGTGTTGCCCCTCTGGCCCCGGGTGGGCGGTGGGGAGCGGGCGGGGGAGCCTGCGGGGGCCGGCTGGGGGGCGGCGGTGCCGGGCAGCTGTAAGAGCTGCCTTCTGCTTTCTGTGCCTGAGGGCTGCCAGCATCCGAGAGGTCGTTCCTTGGTGTAAACAATCGGCGTGTTGCCAGGAGACCATGGCGGTTTAGTTATTTTTATTTTTTTTTTAATTAATTTTATGCTGCTGCGCAGGTTTTTGGTGCTTCAGGGTGGTGGAGTCACCGTCCCTGGAGGTCTTTAAGAAAAGACTGGACGTGGCACTCAGTGTCATGGTCTAGTTCATGGTGATGTTCGGGCACAGGTTGGACTCGATGATCTCGGGCATCTTTTGCAACCCGGTTGATCCTGTCATTCTGTGATTTCAGTTTCCTTCTGCCCTCTCCCTCTGTTAAACGAGAGCTTATCAACGCTCTGGGGTAGAGGGTAGTTTTATGCTATTCTTAGTTGGAAAATCTTGGCTAATAGAGAAAGCTTCATGGAACTGTTGTCTCTTCTCTCCTCACCCACCCATTTACCCCAGATACTTAAGGTGCTTTCGCTGAGGCACTTGCTTTATTTTCATCTGTTACTTCTACAGATTGTATTAGGTTATTTTAGATAAGAACAAGCAGCATTAACACACAGTGTTGTGTAACAGTTGAATGACACTACAACTAGTTTCATTATGGGAAGAGTAGTGCAAAATATCTCTAATTGTTTACAATAGGAAGAATTATTTTTTTTTTTTTCCTGAAAAGGAAAATTTATGTGGACGTCTGCAGGTTCCAGTGGAGAAGAAAGGAGTGACTTGCAGAAAATGTTTTCCCCAGTGTACCCCTGGGGGTGTGGTGTAGGATGGGTTTCTGTCTAGAAATGTTTCTTCCTAGCAGTACTGTAAAGAACTCATCACATGTCTTTAGGGATCATGTAAAAGAGGTGGTTTATGTGGGCAGGGCATTTTGAGAAGGGATTAAAGAGGAAAATAGCACGTGCTTTATGCAGGTATTTTTCCTTAGGAAATATACATAAGTAAACTTGTTTTCCTGAAAAGCAAAAAAGTTGTTTAATTGGAGATGATGACTTGAAATTAACAGAGGGCTTGTCCTATTTGAAGACTTTATTTTTGGTAGCCTTAAGTGTGTGTATATATAGATGTGGAACGCTTCTGCTGTTCCTACTAAAAAGTAGTCCTAAGACTTTGGTGTCAGTCCTTTGGAGCCTCCCTGAAAAAGGCCTACTTTGTCTCCTTCTATGTGGCATCTCAAGGGCGTGGTCTGGCTGCACCAGTGTAAGCAGAATGGAAATGTTACATTAATGGCACCTTTGTGAAATAAAGTGGTTTTTTAGCTGCCTAGTAGTGTTGTGATTTATGTAACTGAAGTGATTTCTAACCTTTAATATCTGTGTATGAAAGTCAGCATCAAGACAACAGTATATTGGGAAACATCTAATAAAACAAATTTGCATGGAAATAGCTTTCGTAGATTTTCTGATGTTTTAGTGACAGACAAAAAATATAATTGATGTCTTCAAACTTTAGTGTGCTAGGAGCTCTTAAAATTTTTGCAAAGGCTAGTAGCTAATGAGGTATCCTTAATTTCCTTTGCTACTTTCATGTGGGAATCGATAAAGGACCACAGGAAAAGGATGCAAAAAACCACTGAGCTGTGGATTTGATTCTTTGCAGTGTTTCTGATTTAGTGCCTATCACTTCTGTTTAGGTTTTATGCAGAACTGGTTCTGTTTAGAATATAACCAAAATTTCATTTTGAGTGCTTTGCACTTCTGGAGCTGGGAGAAAATCTGATGTTGAAATAAGTCTGTAGTTACAGAATGAGGATGAGAGATGGCTTTTGATATTTCAGTTGTGAAACTCTTTTGAGAGAGCTGTCAGACTCAAAAGGTTTAAAATAGTGTAGAACAAAGTGATAAATACTTCATGAATTCAAGGGTAAACTGCTGATATAGATTTCATCAGCATAGATCAGTTTTCTAATCACTGAACTAAATGTATGGAAAGTTTCTCTGCCATCTGTGCACCCAGCATTTTTAAGTCATGGAAGTTATCTGTATAGTAGGAGCTCCTTACTCTCTTCTGATCTTGTTTTTAGCATGTTGTTATTCCAGGGGAGAATTTTCTCCGTTGTTTGAGAACAGAAGCATCAGGCTGATGGGATGCAAGATTGGTATCATTTGTCATTAGGGAAGGGAGTTCACATGATCACCAGTCTGGGGAGACGAATGTAGCCACAGACTTCTGGAGTTTAGTGATTGTTTCTAGTATGTAAACTACAGATTTTAGTACTGACGAACACTATCAAAGTATAATGCAGGTAGAGATTTCTAGTTTTCTTCCTGCTTCCAGGAGTAGCTTTTTGGAATTTGTAGGGAAAGCATGCCGTGCCATGTACTATGAGCAAAAGTTTAATTCTGAAAGGACAAAAAGTTGAGATCATTAAAGTCTACACTGAGTCAAAAACGGCACTCTTGTTCTGAAACACTTTGTGCTGTAATTATTTTGTTATTTTGCCTGCCCCAAACTTGCATTGATTGTTACATTGCCATGATCTGTTTCACAGGTGCTAGCCAGCCTTCCTGGAGCTGTTTAAGCTGCTGCATGAGAAACTGTTCCAACTTTCTGCAGCTGCTAGGTCTTGAACACAGGCTGCTCCTTTTGAGCTCCTGTCTCCCTCCAGCTTGTGCCAGCACTGCTGTGTAAATATCTTGGATAAGCTGGACTAAAGTCTGCCTGAGAACATATTTTTCCACACTCCTTTTGAATATCTTCTCAGGTGGTTGTATTCCCATGTCTGGTTCGCTGTGTGACTATATGAACTTCAGGGACTGACACAGAGGAGAAGCTGCATGGGCATAGGAATGACTGACCTTAAAAAAACAGCCTTAGATGGATGAGTGTTTCCTTGTTTGTAGTTGGTGTGCTGTGGTGGCAAATACGAAAACCAGATTTTCTGTTCTCAGAATTACGAGTGTTTCTCAAACCTGGTCAGAGGGAAAGAACTCTTATGTGTAGTGCAGTGTGCTTTACAGAACCTACATCTGTGTTTGCAGTTGGCTTCAGGGGGATCTGCTTACAGTTACAAGTGCTGGGACTCTGGGAGTACAAAGGAAAGGAAAGCGCTTCCTTAGAGAAAGAGAACAGAAGCGTTATGTTTGCTTTACCATTTACAAGATTCGTACAATATTGTACTAGGAAGCTGCGTTTTCTGCCTTATGAATTAAAAGTCTTGAAGTCACCTGAAGGTGCCTGCTTCCTATGTGCTTTATACATACTCTATCAGTAGAGTTCCATAGACAGGGAATTATGATGTCAAATGAGTTGAAATAAAAAAGATTTGGGAACATTTGCTGTATAATCAAAATGTGAAAAAACCCCCATTGTCTTCATGTTTATAACTGCTCATGAAAACTGATGGCTATGAGTAGATACACCACGAAGATAAGGGGGTTATTCTCATAGTATCTGAAACCTGAATCTCTGAAAATGTAGGGGCAAAAATCTTAATTGAAGAAAGTAGAATTTAAGTCTAGTGAAAATAGGTGTGCTAGTTTGGCTGCTACTGTTGGGTATTGCTTACTGTATTTTCTAGTAATTCTAAAATACACATTCCTTCCCATACTAGACTTCTTAGAGCAAATGTTTATATATGATGCTTTTCCTGCCTGAAATCTGGAATTCTGTACCTCTGTTTCAACACTGAGACCTTTTTCTGCCTGTAAAGCTCAGTATCAATGAGTTATTTACAAGCTGACCAGTATGGCGAGGAAATTTCCTTCCTCAATGAGGGCATGTAAACCTTTAAAAACACACGGGTAAACCATATCTGAAAAACAAGTTAATTATCTATTTTGCTGTTGTATGCTGTGTCCTTAAACCACCTGAAGAGGTTTCCTAGGGCTGCACTGGGTCCCTGAGGGGAGGCAGGTTCTCTGTGAGGTCTCAAAGTGGCAGTGTGCAATGGGCATACTGTTCTACAAGTTACTGTGTAGTTTGAATTTTTTTATATGAAGTTATTCTATAACTGTTACAGCTGTTCAGGTTTCAGCTCAGTTTGGCTATTGCACCATTAATAGATAAAGCAAGATGCTTTTCTAAAATACAGTGCTAACATCATTTTCTGAAGATTCGTTATAGGTGGGAAACTCCAAGCCAAATGCAGAAGTCCAGAGCTGAGCTCTCATAAATGAATAGTCTGCATTCTTGGGCTTTCAGGAGTCAGAAGTTTTATCAAATTGAAGTAACAAGTCATGACAAAAATAGGTTATACCTGATGACTCTACTGCCCTCTCCTAGTTTTGCAGGACACAAAAAAGTCACTAGATCAAGCTGAGCTCTCTTTGCAGCATTCTGAGGAAATTTCCAAGTAGGGTATGATACCTAGGGCATGTGTGGTTTTGTGGAGGCAGCCAATTAAGGATGTAGGTTGAGAGTTAGATTGGTTTTGCTGGGTTGGTGGTTTGAGAGTTCTTTGGGGGTTTCAGCTTTTAATGAACCTACCTATGGCGGGAACTTTGGAAAATGGAGTAGGTGATGACACCTGAATAGCTGTGGATTTGGAGATGGCAATTTAGCAGTGTTCCTTTGTGGCCTTAGACGTGCATTATTTACAATATGCTTGTTTATTTTTAAGTAATTATTCAATGGCTCATAGTGTCTGGGAGCAGACCTCTAAAGAGACTTTTCTTGAAGTGGATTCTAGATTAAGCAAGCTCTTAAACCTTAGTGTATATTGGTACGGATACATACAGAACCTCTTCTTTCCAAAGCTGTGAATTAGAGTTGGAACTTCCCATCTGAGTTGAGCAATATGCTTGATTTGTTTTAGGAAGTTTACCCCACATGTATCCGATTCAGAGCTGAACCTGTTTTTTTACGTGGTTTGTGTGTGTGCATGTGAGAGGAGGCAGCTAAATTTTTAAACGTAGGTACGTAATTAGCTTAGGCTATTACAAGATTTTTATGTGAAATCCGTCCAATTCTGTAGTGTAAAAACAGAGTTGAGTGTTTTTTAAAGTTTTTCCATTTTTTTTAATTGCTTGGTGACTTTACTGTTTCTGTATAAAAAGTTTGAACAAGGCTATTTTCAAGATGGCTAAGATTCTACAACTTAATGCTAACTGATTTTTCCCATCACAGCCTTTTCTTCCAGTCTCCATCTGTGTTTCTGGTTTCTCATAAGCATTCAAAACCAGTTTTGTATAAAAGGTGTTTACAAGAGAGTTCAGAAGCTTTTTCTCCCTTGCTTGGTTGTTCCCTTTTCCCCTGCTAACTGCAAGTATTTAGATTAGCCTCACTGACCCTTAACAAGCACTTTCTCCAGTGAATAATATTAACTCGGTGGAGACTTTTCGTGTGTGTCCTGTGTGACCTTCTGTAGACTATTTGCTGTCCCTCAAGCACTTCTGTCAATAGTGTTTCAGAGAAGAGGAACTCAATCTGCTTGACTCTGTGTACTCTGGAGCAGGAGAGTGTACTCTGCTGCTACTGCTGTAGCTATCCTTCCTCTTCCCTCTGACAGTATCTAGAGCAGAATACAATCACTGAAGATGTTAGTCGCTCTGTAAACTTGCAATAAGGACCAACTGGTAGGTGTGTTTGCAACTGCCAGAGTTCTGTCCTTAACTGCATCCCTTTAATGCCTGAAAAGGCTTGTACTGTCACATCCTCAGATAAGAGTAATATATCCCTGCAAAAAACAAACAAAAAACCCCCAAAGAACCCAACCTCTGCTTGTTTTGATTCTAGTATATCAAATGATTCGCATTTCAGTTTGTTCTGGATTTTATTTTTGAGGAGTAAAGTGAGAAAAATGTAAGAAGCAAAAAACCCCTAGTGAAACAAAAAAAGTGAAGGGGAAAGAGCCCAGCATGTGAAACAGGGTGGAACAGTTGCTTTCAATTGACTTTTTCTAGTTTCAGAATAATTAATATAAATGAATCATTCTGGAAGAATTAAGCACAGCTGGATTATCTGGGAACAATGTACGCAATGTCTGCCACTAGTGAATGGCATCTAAATGGTTTGTGAAACTATAGTAGCTTTCTGCTCATGAGGTTTGGTTGGAGATGGCATGAGATGGTATGCTTTAAGGCTTCCTTTAGTTCTGTATTACAGTACTTTTATTGAAATATTTTTTGTCCTTTATAAGATTATAATATCAGCTGCATTACAAATGTGATGGCCTTCTCAATCCTGGGCTATTTTCTGCTTTCTGTGATGCAGCATGAGAATTATTTTCAAACTTGATCAGGCCAGAGGGCTGTGTAGGGAGTGTTCTCATTCCAGTTACTGCCAGCCACTGTTACTTCCAGATCAGTATAAGCTTTCAGGAAACTTAAAATTTTAACAATTTTTCAGTTATCTTAAGTTCACTACCCTTGCGGAAGGTGCAAGTGAATTCTCTAATTAAGCTCTTTTTACGAACATACGGTTCCTTATTTTTTGGTCTTCTAATGTAGTCCATATTCATATCGTTTTCCCCAAAAATACAGGAGAACCTTCTCGCAGGAGAGCCTTTACTTTCTACTGCTTAGATTTCTGCAGCTCTTGAAAGCAGTTCTTTCAGACAGAATTGACAGATTCTGAGTTCTGGCAGTTGCCAGTCACTACTGTTTCATGCTTCCTGCTAGACAATATTTAGTGTTAAGGATTTTGCAGTCTTTTTGATTCCAAGTGGCTGATCAAATGTGACTCTGCTTATACCTAAGCTAATGACTTCATATCTAGATTTTCTGAATTGTTTCTGGTTACTGTTTGTGGGTGTGTGCTTGGGGAAGGGCAGTTCTGTATGAGCTTTCATCCACTTGATGAGAGAGTGAAAGGGATATGGAAGTTTCCTCAGGATGTCAGTGTGTGAAATGTTTTTAATGGCCTACGGTAACGGGAGAAAATGGTTTAACTCCCTCTTTCTTCTGTAGTGTGAAACGCTGTGTTCAAGATGGTGCCTTATAACTTCACATAAACTGTATTCGTCTGTGTATGATCCAAACGAAAAGGTAAGTAATATGGTGCATGTTTTCTCTTTGACATTTTACTGTACTGCTGGCAGTTGGTTTAAGCTATCCTCTCCCTGGTGCTGCTACTAACACTGGTAGTTCTCCTGGTATAACCCGTCACTGGTTTAATAGCATGTTTTTCTTCCCTTTTTTTAAGCCAAAAGGGAAGTTACTTTTGCAGGATGCTTGTCAAGATTGGATACTACTTCAAGTGTATACCAAAAGGTTGAATAAGTGATTGTGAGCTTGGAAAAGTTGCATACTCGCCTGAACATGTTGTTATTATGAAACAACTGTTAATGTTTTGCATAGTTGTGGGTGGTAATGGGCCTGTTAAAACATCTGGGAGCTAGACTAGCCAAAAGCTTTTTGTGGAAACAGAAGTATGTAATAGTGGCAGCACGATTGTTAGATGATCTGGCGTGAGGGTGGGAACTTCAGAGCTTGGATAAAGATGGGCCCTTAAGGCCTGCAGAGAATAGCAAATCCTCATCTTGGGTCTTGTGCAGTAGCAATCTCAATTTACAGTTATGAGCCAAGAAAAACTTTCCTTATAGAAGATTGTCTTGGCATGGCCTACGAAGTAATGCACTAGGAAAAATAATGTGACTGAAGGTATGCTAGTATTCAAGGGCAGAGATGATAGCAATTCAGGACTGATATTCTACTGGTGTAGAAGCCCTTTATATACAAGTGTAGAAGCAATTAACCATGAGTAAGATAGTACTAGGAAACAGGGAAAAACAGTATGGCTTTACAGATTTCTTCAGAAAATTTTTTTTTTCTTTAAAGTCCTTGCTTAATCAGGTCTCCTTCCTTTTCTAAATGCATAGTTATGTTTAGATAATGTAATTGGGTATTTGGTTTCTCTCAAATAGGAGCTGTTGTTTCAACCAGTGGCTACTACAGATGGTTTAAGCTCTTTTCTGCATTTTTCATTCACTACCCCTTCTAATGTTTTTGTAATGATGAGACTTTCATGTGAAACCTTTTCAAGCTAATCAGTGGAAATGATATTAAAAAATGTTACTTCAAAGCAGTGTGTGGTTTTTAATTTTTTCTCATTGTGCTGGACTTGAGACTAGCCTCTAACAGCAGGAGCGAGAGACCAGTCTCTCAGTGTCTTTATTGTAGAATTGGAAAATTAAAATGAATGTCAAATATTCTTAACATCTTGATACTGAAAGTCTTGTCTTGTACTGTGACCACAGCTGATTAATAAAACAACTTTCACATACCAAGAAGTAAGTTGAATGGAGTATTCGATTCATTAAACTTTTCAATGCCAAGTATTTGGAAGTATTTTATTTTTTTAATTCCCCCTCAAGTCTGTATGCCTAAAAATCTTTAGGTACCTAGAATGTTGAAATTTACATTCAGGAACAACTGGTATCTTTTTTAGATCAGATCTCCAGCTAAAAAAACCTCTCCAAACAAATTGCTGGCTCCTGTGGTGTTATTAAAGTATTTGTACCTCTGATAATTAATTGAGCTTGCTTAAGAGCGTTTAAGATCATCTTTTGAGTGTGGTGTACCTGTGTCCCAGGCAGTGTTATTCAGCAGATCGGACTGAATTTGCTGTATAAGCTTGATGGGCAGCTCTTACCTGAAGGGTTTCTTGTCACTTAATTTCTTTATGGTGTTATCATGTGGTAGTATTTTTAAACTGGTCATGTGATGTCAGCTCAGCCCTGACTTTGAAAAAGTAAATTTGGTCAAGGGCACCTTGAGTTTGTCTGTTTGGAATAAGGGAACAAACAGTATGTATTCTAGTTTGTCAGTAGCACTTCCTGTTGGAGTTTTGTGGTGTTCCTTCCTCTCCTCTAACACCTGTCTTCCCCTCCCCAAATTAACTTATGACTGTGAGGCTAACAAACAGTTTAATTGTTGCAGCGGCAATAATTCCTTCCCCCCAAGTCCATATGAAAACCAGCTGTTTGGTGTAGAGGGGGGAGAATAGCTGTCGAATGTCTTAGGGTATAGTTGGATCAACCTGATGTGGTATGATTGCAGGTTGCCCCTGAAAGGGAGAGATCCTGCTGGTTCCCTGTCCTGTTTTTATTTAGAGCATGGGAAACAGAGTAAGACAGTTCGGTTACTGTGTTAAACTGGTGCCCTGTCCTGGAGCTGGATCCCTGGTGGGTCTGGTGCATGGAAAGCAGTGGGGATAAGTGCGTAAAGCAGGACTGTCCCTTTCAGTGGCAGTCTGTATTTACAACAAAGCAGGTTCAGTATCAAACTGCACCTGTGTATTTAGTAGCAAGGCCTGTGACGAGAATAATTTTTACTCCCAGCAATGAGATTTTTATGCTGAGCAGTTATGCTCTTGCACCACTCTTAATGGGAAGGTTTTGCCTGGAGTTTGAAGCAGCTTTCAGTTGAAAGCCTTTGTCTCAAGAGTTCTACCAGAGCTCCTGTGCTCTGTCTCAAGCTACCAGCCTGGCAGCAGCAGCAGCGGGGTGGTGGGGGGGAGGGCAGACCACTTCCCCTGCATTCCTTCTGGCTGTCCCAGTCCAGCTCCAGGACGTCTGAGCTTCTTAGCTCCTCTCGCCGGTACTGCTGCATTCCAAGACTCCCCTCAAATGGGAGTCCACCATCCCTCCTCCCTGGGATGTGTCTCAAAAGGGGTTTTGGGGGTTTCTTGATTAAGTTCTTACCCCAAAACCCTGTCTGTAGAGCTTAGTTCTCTCTCTCTCTCTCTCTCTCTCTTCTTATCTCTTGGTTTTCCACCACTGTTCTCTGTTTGCTGCTGCTCTGCCGCCGCTTTTCAGTATCTCCTGCTGCTGCTCACAGAGGAGAAACTCCTCCAGCTCTTAGCTACGGAACTCGACCCAGTTTAACACTGTTCCAAGTTCTTGTAGTCCCCCAGCCAGGGGCTTGGGGGGGCCTAGACCCCAACAGGGCTCCTGCCCCTTCTCTTGGTGGCTTCAGAACATGGCCACTCTCATCTTCAACTACAACATCACCCTTCTTTTCCGGTTTGGTGTGATATGTTTTAGTTTTGCAGAAGCGCTGATTGGGTTAACACCTAGAGAGACACCACCCCCTCGGGGGTTACCATTTTTTTTAACTCCAGAGGGAAAAACCACTTTTTTTCCCCACCACACAGTGTCATGATGGCAATGAAGGATTTTACCAGGTTCCTCACCTGAGGCTCAGATATGGGTAGGGGCTAGCTGGTATAACTCAGCAGGAGTGCCTGGACAGCATGGAAGTGTTGGTCTTTTACCACCCACCATGCCCTAGGTAGAGAGAAGGCTCTCTTCCTTATTATTGGAATGTCTTTTAAAGTTCTCCCATAACAAATGGGTATTGTATTCCAGGTCATCTGTACTGCTTAGGGGCAGTGACCACCATACCTGTCAGCACTGTGTCTGCATACTGCCGGTATGTACCTGTGCTGATACCAGGCAGCATACCTGCTTGCACCTCTTCCCTGGACTTGACTGGTTCCAAGAGCTGCTGCTGTAGGGTTCTAGTTTCTGCACAGTGCCTGGTAAGGAGAGCCAAAGAATGCTGGTGTGAATAGTCAAAATGTTTTTCTTCTGAACTTGTGTGTGTGCTAGGTAGATCTAGTAAAGCATACTGTTTGTTATATCATCACTGTTAAATCAGTAGAACTCTTTTAAAAGTAGGTGATCTCAGAATTACAAGCTCGTGGATAAACCATGGTTTTAGTGGAAGTGGAGGAGAAAAGAATACATGTTTCTGGAGGGAGAAAAACTTGTGTTCTGTTCATATCTCAAGATTCTTATTGTTCTTTTCCCTTCAGACTTTTGAAAAACTCCTTATTGCCAACAGAGGAGAGATTGCATGCCGAGTAAGTATGTAGTCTTTTAATTTTTTCTTTTTTTGTAGTTAATTCTTACATTATTGGTATTTTAAATATTGATAATTGTCTCTTCTTATATGGTAGGTCATAAAAACATGTAAGAAGATGGGGATTAAAACAGTTGCCATACACAGTGATGTTGATGCCAACGCTGTAAGTACTACTTGAATTCAAGTGGTAAATGGGGTTCTTTGTAATTCTGCAAGACTTGCAGCTGTTATACAGGTTTGTTGATTGTTGTGGTAAGCATATTGGCAATTCTCAAGTATCTTTCTGTCTGTCCTTTTCCTCTATGTGCTTGAACGGAGTGGAGTACCAAGTTGGAGGGAGAATTAGACAAGTATTTAGCATATCTTTTCTGTGAACTCTTCTATGTTTTGTTTGTGTAAATGTTACCTTCCTCTTTGTGCGGATTAAGCTCTAGATACATGTGCACACAGATATGTGCACCTAGTGTGAGTGGCAGTGACACTTAAGTTATGTTTTGCTAATGTACACAAAGAAGGCAATGAAAAGTGGATCTTAGGAGATGGTGTAGAGCTTAGTATAAATTTTTCCTGTGCCTGGTAAATCCATTTCATTGCTTCCCCCTTCCCAGAGAAATACCCTCTCCCACCAGGTGTGCTGAACAGGCCTACTGGAGCTGTTCCATTTGATTTGGATATTGAGGTGCCTTGAATATTCAGCAGCATGGCAGGAAGGTGGTAAAATGACTTTCCGGACAAGTAAGGTACTTGTCTAGCTACTTGTCCATTTTCAGGTCCTTGTAGTCTCTATTTTAGAAATAATTGAAGTAATTCATGACAAGAATAAGGGGATAATTTCTTTTGTGATATAACAGCAAGTGTAGTCATACTTGTTGACTAGAGAGAACGTCCTTGTTGACTAGAGAGAACACACTCTACTACAGTAGAGCTGCTACAGGAGAAATGGCTAGGGATAATCCCAGGTCCCAGGATAGTTTGTTGAAATCTGAAAGGGAGTGAAAACCCTGTTATGATTTAATAAAAGAAGTCACTCAGACAAGATATCAGGGAAAAAAATGTGTATTGTATGCAGGACAGGACTTGTGAATATAGATGTTGAGTTACTCAACTTTGGAAAAACTGAAGCATGGTTGATGAAATCTGAAAGTAGTTAGAAGTCAGGTGTTTTCAGAGTTAAGTCAAAGGTGAGAACTGTTGGGAGTTTTGGACTTTGACAGTGTTTTTGTCAGAGTTCCTTTGTGGTTCTAATACTACATGACCAACTCAGTTCATATGAATAGGCTGTAGATAGAGCAAGGGACTGAAATGGGACTTTATGGAATGCTCTACTTAAGGATTTTTATGCCAAGTAATTCTTTTGTTTGAGATGAATGGAAAGTATACTTGGTCTGGATTTCAACTGGTAGCCGTAACTGGTAAAGTGCAGTAGCCTGCGAGGGCTCAAAGGACTGAAATGAAATTCTTAATGGGGAGATGTCAGACATCATGATAAATTCTATTTCTTTTGGAAACCAAGGGTTATATGAATATGAATACAAAGTACTGTGTATGACCTATGATTCCTCTAGTAAAACTGAAGCATGCTGATGGATATTTGAATTCCGTCTTATATATATGATATCTGCTGTTAGGATAAATGGATTGACTGTTTAGCAGCACTGCATAGCCTTGTTCACTGGTGTGAATTCATCCTGAAAATAGACTTAAAAAGCTGTTTAAAAAAAGAAAACATGTTCTTTCACCAGTCTATAATAGACTTGACAAAATGAATTGGTCTTCTCTCCAGCGTGTCTATTTATTGTGTGGACTCTACAATCTGGAGACTATGAAAAAAATCTGAAAGCAGTAAATAAAAACAAAGATTGAAGAACATAATGAAGGAGTAAGAATGACATGAAAAGTATAACTCATGACCTTAGGGAAGGGAGTACAAATAGTGCATTACAAAGAGGAATTTGAAAATGTGTCTGTGTTGCTTCGATCTACAGTGCTGTCTTAGCTTTAAAAGACAGATAGGATCTTTAATTTGTAATAGTTCATGAGAGAAAGGAAATCCAAGCTGGTATCTCAGAAATGCATTAATATACTTATGGCAGTTCATAAAGATAACATTAAGTGTGTTAAATGGGATGCTGACATTCTGAGTTCACGAACAAGAGACGAGACTAACAAATGCTGTAAGGGTGACAGTGTTTGCCTAGCTCTTTAGATCCCTACTTATAGACTGATCAAACTGATCTGTGCAAGGTTAAGCAGTAGCTGTGTGCATTGAAGCTCCAAGTATTTAAAGAAAATGAGAGGCAGGCTACTTGAAATACTCTTCTGTATGTTTAAAATAAGGAAGTGGTATTAAGTCTAAGCTAGTTTTTTGGTCTAATTATACACATTGTTTATGTCTACCATACATCCTTTAATCACTACCTTGTGTGCTTGCACTGGAAATAGTTTAGCTGATGTTGCCTGTCTTAATGACTTGGATACCTCCAGTTATTCATTGTGGGAATGGCGTGGCCCGTTGCAGTGATGTGTGTGATTGCCAGTTTGGATGATCTTGATAGATGAGCCCAGAGGCCGAATTCTTTGACTCCGTTGCTTACCATAAAGTATCCAACCGTAGTTGCCCATAATTGTGTTCAGGATCCATCAACAGCTGCCTTCTCGGTTGTACCAGTCATAGTGAAATCCCAAACGCTCTGAAATCAAACCTGGGAGTTGATGCAACCTGCCAAAGGAACCTCTGTCCTCAAGGAGCTTGTTTAGCAGTGGGATGCTGCAAGAGTTGTTAATATTCTTTTGATTTTCTGCTTGACAGAGCATCTCTCACTCCTTCATGACTTGTATTGCAAAGACATCAAATATGATAGGCAGCTACCCTGATGATGATGGTCATTGAACCAAAGGCAGAAATAAATGGCAAGGCATGCAGTTGAACTAGTTGTCCATCCAGTGGCATGTGGTTTTAGGTGACTAAAGCAGGTAGGGATGGTTTACAAAAATAATTTTTTTATTAATGTGTTTAGAAATAGCACTAATTGGAGTAGATAAATTTTCTGTTTAGAATGTGGAGCAACCTTTGAGATGTAGTAATGGCCCCTTATTACATTACCTGTAGCTATATAGATTACATCATCTCTATAGCTACTTGCTGAGAAATGGGTAGCCTGATACTCTTAATATGAATTCATTGTTACAAAAATAACTGTAAAAGAGGGCAATCCAGTCTGTCTGTTCCATCTCTCTGGCTTTCTGTCATATTGGTTGAAAACAGAACTGAAATTGAAGTGAGGCAGAATTCCTTCAGTGCGTTCACTAAATATTTAAGGGGAGAAAGAAAACTGTCCCAAGGTTTCTAGCAATTCAGTGATATCTTTAGTAATAGCTTCTAATTTATTCCCTATCCAGTGATATGCATAAATGACTCAAGCAGGCATTTTCACTGGTGTTTGGATAGGAATGGTATACAGTCTTAAAATAATCGTCTTTGAATGCAGGTAGTGTAAGACTCGCTAGTGAGTAATCTTATCCTAGAGCTTCATTTTGGTGTGTTTTCTTTGGTTGAATATTCAACATTTCTTTCATTTTATAAAAATTTTAAAATGATCTGAAATCCTTGTGGAGTTTATGGTACTGAATAGAGGTGGTGGGAATAGCTGAAATACATATCAACTTTCCATGAAACGGCTTTCTCTTGGTCTTTAGACTTAGTTTCTGTAGAGCACCAGGGCAAATGTTTTGAATATGCTGTTAGAGCAATATTAATTTTGACATACTTATCATTAATAGATAAAACTGGCCACTAGACTATCAGAGCATAAAGGAATTTTCATTTCAAGGAATTAAAACTTTGCCATTACGATCAGGAAGCAGTAGAGAGGACTGTTATAAACTGGGGATGTTGCAAAAATTGAACAACCTGCCAAGAGCCAAATAAAGCTTACCTGAAGAGGGAAAATACAAAGAACAAAATACACTGCTTGTGCTCTTAATTTAAAAAATGGCCAAAGATCTGAAAAATTTGTACGGATTAAAATTTTTACAGTGATAGTGAAGAGAGCATTAACAAAACTTAAAAGGAGATGGGTGACTTCAGAGACTTTTGGATACATCTGTATTAATGCAAAATTACAGGTAGCTGGAAATGGTATTAATGGGATTGAATTGCATTTATCTTTGTGGAGGTGAGAGGATGTGTGAACTGGGAAAAAAAGTTATGTCTAAAGTTAGTTGTGCTGTGGAGGAGAAGCTGCTGCTTTAGCGATTGTCCTGATGTAAAAATAATTGTGGTGGTTGGGGAAAACAACCTGACAAAATGGCTGCTGAGACCCCCATGGAGCATACAGTTACTCACATGGTACTGAATGTTTTGAAAAAAAGTAGGTCATAATGGATGCTTTTAGGGTCTTGAAAATCCTGGCCAATACTTTTTTATTACATCTATTATTTTGGGGAAAGCAGAGGTAAAAAGTTGTATACTGTTCAAAATGCTGGGTTTTGTTTTTTTAACTTCAGTGTTCAACTTTCAAAACACTTACACTTAGGTGAAGTGGGGAAGGACCAATAGAATTTGGATTATTTTTTTAATTAAAACATCTGGTGGAATTATTTTTGATATGAGAAAACAAGCAAAGAAGTTTCAGCTGAACAAGAGTAATCGTATGTACTCTTTCCCCCTGAACTGATTGGAATAGAGGGTTAAGATGAAAGAGCCTCCTCAACCATAAATGTAACACTGATGGTGCAAACATTGTCAAGGAAAGCTAGAGAACTATTGTAATGCCTAATGTAATCAGCTAAAAGTATGATAAATGAAGAACAAGCTTTCACTAATTGGATCTGAACAAAAGAAGGTATAGCATAAAGCAGTGAATGAGATATAATTTTACTTGGCATTTTTTAACACAGCAGGGATTCTATAGCCATATGAAGCAATGAACTATAAATGACTGAAAAAAATCCCATGGGAAAGTAATGTAAACTACTAAAACTTAACAGAGTAGTGGGCAGTTAGTTATACTTCTTTCATATAAGGTTTTTTTCAGTCAGTCACTTAAGACTTCAGGTGTTATTGTATTAAATTGCCTGTTCTAAATCTTGTTCTGCTAGATAATACAAAAACAAAAGTAATGCAAATGCTTTTATTGGTGTAAAGGTAATTGCACAGATTTGAGCTCTTCTCCCAGAACTGTAGTCTTTTTCAGTGTCAGAGAATTGAAAAAAATCAAATTAACTAGAAATGGAAGATCTGTATTCCTTTCCTGACTTTATTTCTTTTTTTAAACTTGGAGTCTGAGGCAGTTTTTCAGAAGAAAGTTGGGGGAAAATCTCATTTAAGAAAGTTGCAAAGCTGAAGAAGAAAAGCTGAAGAAGAAAGCTTCTCTACCAAGTCTGTTTTGAGCTGAATGAATTTGGGTGAGCAAGATGAACTTTTTGCTGAAGCAATAGAAACTTAGAATTTTACTGAAGACTTCTCTATAGCTTAATGAGATGCTGTCAAGTTCTTTTGCTCTTAAGAAATCTAGGTGGCAAAAGTAAATATTGGAGAGGAATTTGGCATTTAAGTTTTAATCTAAAAAATCTAATTAGTTTGAAAAGTGGAAGTTTATCCAAAACTGAGGAGTTTCATTTACTTGTAACTAACTTAGAGGTCTTAACATTTGTCCAGACTCTTGTTTACTTGGGTTTTTTTTCTGTTTACATCTTTAAAATGTGCAAAGCTTTCTTCCATCATCTGCTACAAAACTAGAAATTCAGTAATTTTGACAGCTCATTGTATCCCAATGGCACTTCAGGGGTTTGTACTCAGATAACTTGAAGAGATCTGTTTGAGTACCTATATGAAAAGGAAACTCTCATATTTTAATGCCTTTTTGAAATACACGATTCCCAGGCTGCTGTGAAGGGTATATAGAATGGAGTCTGCCTCCATGTACTGTCTGGAGAAATTCACTCTTCATACATGGTGTTGTTTGCAAGGTGTGCAGAACAGGACTGTGCCAGATCACACCAAGGAAACATTAGGGTCAGGTTTGCAGTTGCTGTTCTCCTCTTCCTTCAAAGTGTTTGCCTCTTGTTTCAAAAGCAAGACAGCATGTTGCTTATTTCTTTGCCAGATGTGGCGGAGATGATGTTGCTATCCTGTCTCTGCTTTATTGAGTAAACTACTGAACAGTTTTGTAAAGCATGAGGAATGCAGGTGATGGTCATCCCAGGAGGGGAAATATCTCTGTCGAAGGAGTGTGAGAATTGTATCTTGCCTGCCAAGTACAGTCTGCTTTTTCTTTTTTAAAAGTGTATCATTGCTTTGAAACTGTGTGGGTTTGTGGAGGGTGCTGTCGATGAGGAAATAATCAATATTTCATTGGCTATAAGGAGCACTGTTGTAGTCTGTTTTGCTTGTGCTGAACTGTAGACTTTCTAGGGGTGGTGGTGGAAAGTGCTGTATATAGTAATTTTAATGCAATTAAACATTGTCAGTTGACCAAAAAAAGATGGTTATACCATGTTGCTCTGTAAGAGAGGCACTGCAGCAGCATGGTTTCTGTCTCACTTTCTTGGAGACAGAACAGAAGGTCCCTTGGATGACTCCTCCTTTGAGGCATTGAGAGTGTTCTGTCTCTTTCCTAATTTCATCCTGCAACCATGTCCTCAGCAGCAAATATTTCATCATGCAGATTCACATCTGCTGTTCCTGTGGTTTATATTGTCCCAGCTGTGATGTTTGTTATCGGCTGTGGTTGTGGTTATTCACAGATGATCTGTTTTCAGGCACTATTAATGAGCAATACTATTTGGTAATACTATCTCTTTCTTTTGTCTGTGTGAGCAGGCCCTGGGCTCAATTTCCCTTTACTATAATGATCACTTCTAGACAGAGATAGACCTGATGAGGCAGGTTTTTTGTGAATATCATTCACAAATACTTAGAAAATGACTTTTTCCAACTCATGTAAGACTGTGCTGACTAAGAGTAGTTCTCTCCCCTTCTTACCTTCCTATCTTTTCTGTACCTACACTTTTGTACTACTTGTGTAGCCTTTTGTTAAGTGGATCCAGGCTGCTTATCTCTGGGAGAACAGTGGGGAAAAGAAAAGAAAGAAATGTGGATCAGCAGGCTGATGTAACTCTTTGCATAGGTTAATGAATGCTAAAGATAATGACATCAGGACACGTGGTTGGGAACAAGGAGAATACCTGATTAACCTTTTGAGAGGCATTGTAGATTTAATGTTTTGAGTTAGTCCCATCACACATCCCATCAGTGCGGGATGTGGGGAAAAGGGAACGGGGAAGGAAATAAGATATCCGAGAGACAGATTCACACTATGTGAAAACTGGATTAGGAAGCAGAGCCGTCTTAAAAGATCCTTGTAAGAAACATGGTATTTAAAGCCAGATACTTTCTTTGATTGTTAGCTGCTAGGGTCTTGTGGAGTCTGTGATTCCGTGGATGGGATCCTGGTACTTCTTTTCTAGGGAGGAATGTTAAACAAGGAACTGACTTGGTTATGAAAGGCCTGAAAGATTGAAAAACTCAAGGTTGGAGACAGGAAATGAAGTGAAGGTGCAGTTTGCAAGATATAAGGTATAGATGCATGTCACTTTTATGGATATTATGGTTTTAGGTTATATTCTTCTATTTGTTCACAAAAAGCATCTGTCACTTGTTTGCTTTCAACAAGGTAGCACTGTAAAAAGGATGTGTTTGAGATACCCTTTTTATTACCACTGAATTATCTATAGGTATCAGCTAACATCCTTTTATAGTTGTTTGAAACCAACCACCCCCAACCCTTATGTATCTTGTTTATTATTGAGGAAGAGTGGTAGTCAGTGTTTGAATAGTTGGTGCAAGGTAATAGCTGTACTGAGTGGTAACTTGGATTTATAGAGATGCATGTATTAGGTTTAGGTACAGTACCTCTTGGTTTCTGTCTCTGTCTTGCTGTGCTAATTGGGCAGTGCTCTGAGTTTCATTCCTGGACTTCAATTTGATATATAGTGTTGTATGAATTCTTGCAGTCCCTTTGTAGCTGGTGTTTAATGTCTGCTCACCTGTTGACCTGTAATGTTACTGGCCTTGTAAAGTAGGGTATTGACAGTTGTGAAAGTGAAACTGTTTTTAATGTGGGCTTTGCTGTTGACAAACTTGCCACAGCATGTCATCTCTCTTGTTTGCTTTTTGTAGTAAGGGAACATCACTGTCCCACAAGCATGTCTGTAAGGTTGATCTCTTGTAATTTTGTTTTCATATGTTTTATTCAGTGTGTAGTATCCTGAAGCATTATGAATTAATCTGAGAAGCAGCTGTAGTATCATCAGTGACACTGATGATACGTGTTAGGGACAGTGAGTCACAGTGCTTTGGAAGGGGGGAACAGAGGAAAAAAACCAGTTCTTTACATTCTTTCTTCCACATAAGTAGTCTGAGCTGCCTGACTAAAGATATGATGTACTCTTCCTTTCATCTTCAAACACCTTTTTTTTTTTTTCAATAATACAGAAATCTTAGTCTAGACTAATGCCTGTCCGAGAAAGCCTTTTGAGAAATCATAAATTTGTTTTGTATCCCTTTGACTGTACAATTTCTTTGTAATATTGGATTATAATTTTGTCCCATAGCTCTCTTACAGCATACAGCTGTCATACAGTGAAGTGCAGTTGGTGCATCTGGTGTGTGTTGGTGCATAAAAACAGATGTCACCAGGTGATCTTCCAGCTCTTGTTAGTTGGCACTTTTTGGCAGATTCTTATCTAAGTATGTTACAGGCACTTTCTCAAGAATCAGGTGACCCACCTCAGTACAGTTATTACAGGGTTATATCTTTATTTACCTTGGCAGTGGTTGTCTCCTGAGAACAGATTTCTCCTGTTGAGGCTTTGTTTGTCATGTGGTCCCACACAAAGTGGTACTTTGTCAGATGTGTGAAACTGCTTGTTATTTGGATTACTTCTTTCTAATGCTCTATCGTCATGCTGAACTGTGGAGATCCTGAAAGATGTTAAAAGGCTTGTTTTAAGTTTGTTCACATGAATGTCTAATGGCTAATTAATGGAAATCTGTATGTTTTGGTATGGACTTGGGAATGCTTTTGATTTTGTCTTGTTTCTCACTAACATGGATATATAAAAATCTGTGGGTAGCTCTTAAGACTTTTTAGTAGTTATTTGTCTATTCTTGGATGGTATCAATGCTGTATTTTCAAGGGATGCTTTGAAAGTAATCATAGTTAAATTTGAGGACTGCTTTCTTACGATACTCACTGCAAAAGTTGTTCCGTGCCCTCATTAATTCCTTATGGTACCATATTGTAAGAGTAGAAGAAGAGCGTCTTTGAGTAGCTGAACATGTGTTAATCATAAATCTCTCCAGCAGTCATAAGTTGATATTTAAAAGCACATGGAAAGAGCAGGGCTGTGGCCTTTCATGTCTTGGGCTTTAGCAAATGCTTGCTGTTTCTGCCAGGCATTTGAGGCTGAGGCTAGGTGCTGAGTTCCCTTGTGGATTGTGCTCTGGTCCAGATGCTGAGTTGCAAGTGAAGGAGCTGCAGGGAGGAGATGAGTTGACTCGCAGGATCAGGAAGGACAAAACAGACTGACAGGCTCTTTGCAGAGAAGCTGCAGAGCCAAGAGCTTTGCAAGAGACTGTGCTGAATGAGCAGAGGATAGAGAACTTCAGTATAGGGGAGGCTGTGACTTCTGCCACTAGGCCATGTTGTGGTGAATGCCATAGATCTGATAAAGAATAAGAAGCAGATAAAGCCAGCTCTAGAAAACTGAAGGAAACCTTGTGATTTTGAGACATTAGTACACATGTGGGGTTTTAGTCATCCTGATACTTGCTGGAAAGACAGAGTGAAAGCACTTGAGGAGTCTTCTGGACTGTGTGGAGAGTGGTTTCTTGACACAAATGACTGAGTTAACCAGAGGAGATGCTGTGCTGGACCTCTTAGAAAAAGGAAAGAAGCGATCAGGGATGCGAAGCCCTGGGACCACTCTGAAATGGTGAGGTTTAGGTTTCTGAGAGGAGCAAGACAAACAGCAGAATCACAACCATGGACTTCAGAAGTCCAGGGTTTTTTTTGCCTGAGCCAAGGGTTTACTTTCCAGGATCTTATGGAAGACTGCTTTGTAAGTCAGTGGCCCAAGAGAGCTTGTTGATCCTCAAGGGTAATCTTCTACAAACACAAGAACCTGAGCAGAGTTCAAATGCAGAAAGTGAATATAGAGCAGATGAAGGCAGAGATGAGTTACCCAGAGTGTGCAGGGGCATAATTAAGGAAGCCAAAGCTCTGCTGGTGTTGACTGCATATTGAAGGGGTGACAGGAAGTTTTTGCAAAGGAAAAGGAAAATGAGTGCTCATTGAGCAAAGTGACCTGATAATGGGAAAGGGTATGGTAAAATCTGAGATACTCAGTACCTAATTTGCTCTGGCTTGTACTGAGAAGGTCCACTCCTTGGCCTCCTAGGTCCATGACCCTGGTTGCAGTGTCAGGTAAAAGTGTAGCCCTGTTCACAGTAGGAAAAGATCAAATGGGATTATATAAGTGAATTGGGACATAGAAAAGTCTGTGGGAGGGATGGCATGCATCTGGATTGAAGGAATGAGCTGATTTCATTATGAGACTGTTCTCTCCCATCTTTGAAATGTCAGTACTGTCAGAGCATCCTGATGACTGGAAAGAGATAAGTGTTTCTTTGATCCAGAGAACTACAGGAAGTGATTGGAATAAAACATGGTGTGAATTTTTTTGGAGGCTGTTTATTGTTCTCATGAAGTATGAGAATGACTGAGAGCAGTCGACGTGAGTTTATTGCGGCAAATTGTGCCTGGCTAATCTGATGGCCCATCTTTGATGTGACCTGCTCCAAAAAGAGCAGTAGATATCAATTACTGTGGCTTTACCAGGACTCTTACTGGTGTTCTGTAGTATCTTAGTAGCTGAATTTGTGAGGTAGTCAACTTAGGTAAACTACTAAGTGATAGAAAAATTTGATCAGCTCTTTAGAGGTCCCATCCATCGTCAGTTATTGTTCACTTTTGTTTGTTGCTAGTTTTAAAAGCTCCCAAGGTGGGAGAGAACTCAAGTAAACAGACTAAGTTAATTTGTATTCTGTTGTCAAGTGGGCAAATACATGATTAGTCAATAGTCCTTGGTTATGCAACATGAAAGAAGGAAGCTGTCTCTTTGACCACTTATTGCATCATTCCTGGCTAGGCTGCGTGAACGAAGATGATTGCATCATATTTGATGGGAAAAGGAATGCCTCTTCACAGATAATTTAGATGCTTATGGAAATATGACCTATTTGTGTGGGTGGCTTTTTTTTTTTTTCTGACCTGGGGGATGTTTTTTTAAAATTTCTTTTCACCCATGGCAGAACTATCAAGTTCAGCTTTGGAGAAGCCTTTTTCAGCGAAGATTTTCATTGGTATATGCAATTATCAAAATACTGATGTGATTCTGAGAAGGTATAAAAAGGGAATAATGAAAGTACATATAAGTCTCTACTTGTCTCTTAATAAAAGTTGAGTGTAAAATTTTGAGAATAATGTCCAGGAAGTTTAATAATAGCTCATGTTTAAGACACTTTCTTACATAATTTTGCTATTCTTGTGCTTAATGTTTTTCAATTTTGCATGTGGTACTTTAGCTGTTTCAAAGCTCTTCAACTTTCAAGTGATGGTTTTGTTCCAACACGCACAGCTGTTGCTCTTAACTAGCTCTTCTGGATGCAGCTAGTTAATTATTGGAACTGCCAATCCCCTAGAAATGCTCCTGAACCCAAGAAAAACTTAAATTGCTGAGCCTGATGTTTCAGATTTTTTTTTTTTCTGTAAAGACTTTTCCTGAATATAATGAAGGTGATGGTATTGCCTGGCTAATGTTTGTGCTCTGTGGAGGTGAGAAGCTGGTACTTGGAATGTGTTGTAGACTAACAGGAAAAAAGAGCTTTAAAAAAAAAAAAAGCAGGGGTGGATTGGGTGGGAGGGGGCAGCAAAAAAAAAAAAAACCAACAAAAAAACCCAAACCAAAACCCACAACAACAAAACAAAAACCCCAAACCAACTGTGATGACAAGTTTTAGGTACTGTGACATTTCTGTAGCATTAGGACCTTGGCAGGTTGGCTGCCTGGTGCAGTGAAAGCTTGGTCCTGGAAGCCTGCCTGGCTTGGCCTGCCTGTTGGCATTTTCTTTGGTCATTTACTGTGAGAAATGATCCCAAGCGCCTTTGAGTGTGGATGCTGTCAGCATCTGCTGTCAGCAGCCGAAAATCTTTCCTATGTGGGAGAGAAGGGTACTGAGTGCTATTGCCTCATAAAACCAGATCCTGGGTTTGTGAACTTTCCTTTCTATAAAGGAAAATGAAGTGTAGAATGGTTGGGCTTGGTAAGCTTCACTGTCTGCCACAGTGACCACCTGCTGGGATTTGAAAACCCATTGCTGTTTTTTTGTTTCTTCTCTACTTTGCTTGCTCCTAACTTTTAGGTAGATTGAAACTTAACTGTGTGTTTGCTTGTATTGTTTGCCTTGTTAAACATAGCAAAATTTTGGAGAACTGTGGAAACCACTGTAACACCTCTTGTACTTTTGGTTTGAGAAGACCTTTTTTAATACTGTGTGTAATACTTGATAAATTCAGCAGTTGGTGATTCTTTATGCAGTAATTAAATGATGAATTCAAAGCTTTATTTTTATACAACCGTAGTACTAATATGGATTTTGCTGTTGTATTTTGTCATTTTAATGTTCTTTCATGTTTTTAGATCAATGTTAGCTTTTATTTGATAAAAGAACAGTATGTAGAGGGTCTGTTGCTACCTTAAATACATTACTGTTCTCTGTAAATGCAAGGTTTTGACTAATGTGGGATTTTAGATGTATGAATGATTGGGAATTTTTGGATAATAACCTGAATTTGAATAGTAAATATGATTTTATTTTACTCATGATACAGTTACTGTTGAAGTGCAATTGGTATTTAATTTCTACTTGCTGAATGTTTTGAAGAGTTTTTAGTACCATTCTTGAATATGGGTTGAATTGAGCCTGAAGTTTTGTTATGTGCTTCCTGTTCAGTATCTCTGGAGCTCAAGATTGGTAGATAAACTTATAGACTTGAATTCTGCAGTGGTGACACTTGCTGACAGCAGTTTCCCATGTACTTTTTTTTTTTTTTTCCTTTAGAGAAAGTACCGTAATTTTACTGCAAGTTAACTTCAATAACTTAAGAGAAAGATGTAAGTTTTTATATCTTAATGTGTCCATCTCGGTATTTGTCTGATATTAAAGTTTGTTTCTGTGCTAGTTTTTTTTTTTGGTCTTTCTATGGGGAATTCTTTTCCAATTTAGCTAACAAAAATAAATGTGGTTTTTTTTCTGTCAATTAGTTCGGAAAACTAATTTTTTTTAATTAGGCTACTGAGATTCAAGAAGTGGCACCACTGTGTTAAGATTTTTTTTTTTTTTTTGGTGAAGCAGTTGTTATAGCTCTAACATAAAGAAATTTAAACAAAGTTTTTGATTTGAAGATATGCCCTTTTAAGAAAGTCTTCAACTGCTGGTGTGTCATTTATTTCCATCAGCTGAACTGAAGCATACAATCACTACTATAATTTTCTACCTTCAGATTCCTGTGAGTAAAGCTAACACATTAACTTTCATAAATTCATTTTACAGGCAGGCATGCCTGCCTGTGTATTCTCTGCACCAGTATTCTTTCTGCAGAAGAAATTTCTGTTGTATGCCTTCACACAGTTAAGCCAACAGTGGCCTTCTCACAGTGCAAATAGTCAGATCATATGCTCTTTAAGAAACCAGAGGTGTTAGCCTGGGATGAAGGTGGCTGCTTGCTTTTAAGTTAAAATGAAAACACACATATATGAATTTCATAATTGAATGACATTTCTAAAATTTTGTAACTTTGAAACTTGTTTGGAGTGATACTTTGTAGAGTTGCTTGTTTCCTTTCTTGTAAGTGCTCCACTTCTGTAAACTACTCATTATTCGTTGCCTCCCTAGCAGCCCTACTCTGAAGCTGAGAAGGAAAGTACTGAGGTTGCATTCAGTGGAAAAAGGTTCTCTGTTTCTGCTCTTAGTTTTGCCCTGCTTGATGTACTAGAGCAAATAGGTTATGTTTTATTTTCAGACTCTTTGGTTCTTAAGGGGAAAATGCTTCAAGTTCTGTTGGCCAAGCATATGGTGTTTAACCTTTCTGGGCCAAGTTGTTGTAGAATCATTTGTCTATCGTACTTAGCATGATAGATAAGGCTGGTAAGGTATGTTTGATAAGCCAAAGAGGTGAGGGGTGTGGGTCACAGATTTGAGAGTAGGAAATCTGTAAGCATTTTTAGACTAGATGCTGTCTTTACTTAGCTTGAGTATTTTGACAGGAAGCTTATGAAGAAGGCTCTTCAGTTTTGAACTTTGTTAGTGATTCATACCTGCTTTAAAACGTAGACTTTGAATAGTGTATATGTCAGGTAGGCAGTGCAGCCACACCTAAATGACTTCATTCAGCGCTTTTTATGGAGCTTTGCATTTCTGTTATATTTGCATTTACATATATTTTAGAACGTTTAGAACATTTGAAGGAGAAACCTCTGAGCTTCTCCTTGAAAAATGTTATGTTAACATTATCTGAACAGGAGTCTGTAAGTTGCTGCCTGTCCCCTGTAGCCCCACAGGAGGAGAGTACTTTGAAATGGGACAAGGGTTTCATTGTGAGCCTGTGATCATATTTCAAACAGTCTAGGGCAGCGGAGGTGCAAGGAAGTGTATGTGAGGGTTCCTGCCAAGTTCAGACTCAGTTGTGTGGGCTGGCAGCTGCTGGATGCAGAAGGAGCATGCCTGTAACAGTATCATCCATACCTGCAAGAGAGCTCTCTGCTGCTCTGACTGGGATTGAGTGTTTAAAATGTCTTCAGCCAGAAAAATGCTGTGCAATGGTAGAATGTGCATCTTTGTACGTTCTTTGTTCTTTTTTTTGCTTGCTCTTTGTTTGTTTGTTTCTATAGTGTTCTCAATTTTTGGTCTTTAGTTTTGACTGTTTTTCTTCTCCCTGACAGTACATACCACACATGGTTGTGGAATTCCCTCACACTTTCCCCCTGCGTTCTTTCAGTATTGTTTTCCTCTTTTTTCCCTCACCTCTTCCATAAGTGATGCACCATACATTGAACAATATGATCAGTCATTGTGCAAGTTTAGCAATGGTGCATGATTCTCTTGGGCAAGAAAATGGAGTGTGTTACAGACCTAGGAGATGGTCATATGTGTTATTCCCTCCTGATTCCTTAGCGTAAAGAGCAACTCTTAGATCCTGTGCTGGATAGCAAGTCCTCGTCTTTATCTGTTGGATGTTGCTTTACATGTGTAATTGGACTGAGAGAGATGGAAGGACAGTATTATTTTGGAAGTAGGGAAAGAGTTGCTATTTTCTGAGGAAGCAGCTCCTACTAAATTTTTGTTTTGCTCCTTGACTGGTCACACACACACACACACATCCTTCCCCTCCCCCACTCCCTATCAGCTATTTATTGAACCATAACGTTGCTTTTATGAATATCTGCTTTTTGTCATGGAAAAAGTGAACTTTGCCTCTGTCAATGAGTTTCAAAGCTAGCATTACTTCTTTCGGAGCTCTGAATACATTTAGATTGTTTCAGCAGGAAGGATACTTAAATCATTAAACTGAACTTTAAAACCTCAGGTAGGTTGATGAATTTTCTTCTTAAATTAAGGAAATTTACCTGTCCTCCTCCCCTCCCCTCTGAAGAACCTAGATTTTTTTTCTCACTTGAACCCTCAAGATGAATTGCCTTGCTTTTCAGCATGTCCTTTTCTGCCAGCCTATACACACATGGTAAAATGGATGAATATTTGACATTTACCATGTTAAAACAAAAAGCCAACAAAATTCATGAAAATCTCCAAGAGCTGCATCTTATCCAGGTGGCCTGCTGTTTGAAATATGACTCCTGGTGTGTATTGTACTCTTAGCCCTAGGATTCAGTAATGAGATTGAGTGGTATCTTGCGTGAGCACTTCTGGATGATTGACAGTGAGGTGATGTGAATCATCATTTATCAGGATATTATCATGCCTACCCTTGATAATTTCTCCCTGCTGTCTGGGGAGGTGGTGAAGACAGATAGGACTTTGTGATGTCAAAGTAATTAGTGTGTGTTGGTTTCCAGCTGAACAAACTGGAAACTAATGATCAGGTAAATGAAGATGAAGTGCATTAGTGTAAGGATGAAGGTGCAAGGACCTTGGGGAAGAGCTTATCAAAATTTCATGGGGGTTATTTGAATATCTTACAATTTGTGCAGTTGCAAGCAATATTTTAAACTACTAGAGGATACTTCTGCAACAGTCTATTTACATGTCCTTTGTTGATATCTTTTCTAGTGAGAGGGTCAGCACTAGGGTTAAGGACATTAGACTCTATAGGAATCATAGGAACTCCTTATGATTTTCATAAAATCTGAGTAGTCAATTTCCAGCTAATGGCAGCAATTTTGAGTTAAATGTTAAGGAATTGCAGTGTACACTGAAAAGATTAGCTTCTCCAGAGACTCTTCCCATTTTGAAGTAGGGAGATTAGTATAATGTGGCTATTATATATTTGACTCATGACTGGCTCCTTTCTATATTATTAAAATATTTTAATGTTGCTTGATACCTATGTAAATATCTTTAAAAATGTGGACTTCACCATATAATCTGTGATACTGCAGCAGGCCTTTAATAGGCATGGTAATTTCTTGGTACAAGTTCTGAAGTTTTTATGTATGGATCATTAGTGCAATATTTTTATAACCTGAGAAAACCTTTTGTGTGGGTGTGCACAGCTATGCCAATGTTTCAAATGATGCTTAATGCACAAGACCAGATGAATATAATTGCTATACCACCAGCAAGTGATCTGAGTTAATTTTATCACATGTGATTAGATATTGCTAATTGTAATTAACTGATTGAAAAGCTATCTGCTTTACATGCTTGCTTTTCAATTATTAAAGTGGTAATTTACTCATTGTCACTTATCAGTAAACTTGTATTAACATGCCAGTTTCACGGATGGCTCCATGAATAGCATAACTGTAACTGCAAAGTTTTGTAATTGAAGCTTCATGGCAAATCTATTCTTCTGGCTAATTTTTATGTACACAGCTTTCCTCTTTTTATTTCAGTTGCTTCTTTAGAGGAAGTGAGTGGGCTAGAATCTCAGGCAGGAATTTGTCCGGATTAATATGGCTCATCAGAGACATTATATTTAATTGGAGAGCCTGTGGTATGGTCGCAGGAGGCTGAAGGGAATTATTTAGCATTAGCAATGGCTCGTTTGGGAGTTGTGCACTAATCAAGGAGCTTGTGTGTTAACTGTAGGGATGATGGGAGTTATGACGATTATGACATGTGAGCACATGTCTGAATGAGAACTGGACAGGCAATGAGTTAATCAAGAAATATATTAAATGGCTCCCATGCTGCTTCATTATTACTTGGTAGAGTGTCTGTCAGATTGTGTACTTTACCAAAAATAAAATAAAATCTAATGAATAGGTGTTTTTGCAGGTAAAGTTAATACTAGATTTTTAACAAAGAACCTTTTTTCCCCCCTCTGTTTTTGATGTGCATGTGTGCTTTTAAGTGCTGCGTTGAAAAAGAGTAACTAAATACATAGTCTGAAAAATGCATTTAAACATATGCCTCTCCAGTTTTTTGTGTTTTGTCAAATGGTTGTTTTCAGTAAATACGAATTATTTCCCACTCTCAGCTAGATGTTTTTAACATATTTAAAATTTTACATAATAAATAGCTTGCTAAAATATAAAATTGATTTTCGGTGTTAGCAACTTAGCTTCAAAGAAATAAAATTGCTAATATTTTCCATTATCAGTGTTCTTCAGGCCTCGTAAAGTAAAAAACCAAACCAAATACCCTCTAACTGTTTATATGCCAGGTAGACATATTCTTTGCCCAGCATGGTTAGAGGCATCCATTTCATACCCTCATGAAATTGTCAGTTATGCTGGAAAAATTCATATTTAGAGGACATGGAACTAATAAATTGAGCTCACATTAAAAAAGTTGTGTAAACCCATAAACCAAGTGAATTATATCTGTAGGAACACTTACCCCAGAGGTAGTGGACAGGTGACCATGTGCACTTTTCCTGCTATTGTAAGCACTGCCAAATTTAATACAACTTTCTACCAATCTGTAACCTTCATGTATTAGCTTAATTAGAGCAGTATTGTGGCTAGTACCCAAAGTGTTAACCTGTAGGAGGTTGTTATTGAAATCCATTATCTGTGGAGTCAGTATTAGTGGTCAGCAGCAGCAGAAGTAAAACTGCAAGTAAGACCCTCCCTTGGGTGCTGTGAGCTCAGCAGGTTAAACTGTCAAAGCTTCTTAAAGGATGGATAGTTAAACCCCCTGGAGTTATAGGTAAACCAATCATTTGCTGTCAGCAGGAAATATGACTTTATTTAGCAGGTTGGAGGGGGAAAAAACCCAAACCTAAATGCTAACAGGAAAGAGGATTTAGAAGGAAATATTCTTTAAGTGCATGTGTTGCTGTGCTATGTAGATTCCATGCAACTTTCAAAGTTTGTTTTTTTTTTAAGTCCAGGCTTTTTTAAAACATTCATTTTAAAACATTTAGTCAAAACTAAACGAATTTATTTATACAGATTTGCTCCAGTGACTTATAAAACTATTTATAAGATTGAGTTAATTTATTAAACTTGTGAATATTATCTGTGTCTTGTGAGGAATGCAAAAATTTGTGCCTCTCTTAAATGGAAACAGTTGTTACCTTGCAGAAATAGGTTGTTTCTTTCCTTCAGTGTTGCGTGCCTGTTGCCTATATTGAATGTAATTATCTCTTTTTACCATATGAAATATATTTAACATTGACTAAGTGTGCAATATTTAAGATCTGTTTATATTAAGATATATTTAAATATCTCTTTATAGAATTTATATGTATAAGTCACATGTATTTATGATACTGTAATTAAGCTATTCTGATAGTGGTACTTCCCACATTTTCTAGTTTTTAGTTAGCGTTCAAAGGTGAAGAGTGGGAGCATTTGACTTAGCGCTTAAATTCTTGCCTCAAAAAAGAGGATCCCAGAAGTGATAGCTTCTTGTAGAAGGGGGTGAAGTAGGTGTGGGGGAAGACCTGACACTTTACTATTGTTTAGTTTGTTGGAACAAGATTTGTGCTTAAACTCTTGGTGGGAGGAACTTCATAGTGTCCTGTGAAGAATGCTCTTCTATATACCAAGACCTGTTTCCTCAATATATGCACTGTTTTTAAACTAAATCTGCTTGATATCCTGAAATAATAATGTCTGAGATTAAGGGGATACAGTGGAGACTAAGATTCTACTTGCTATCCCTAAGTTACCTTAAAATTGAAAAGCGTGCATCATAGGAAATAAGTTGGGAGGTGGACACATTATTATGGAAACTACTCAATAATCTAAAAACCCCCAAACAAATCAAGGATTTTTCTAGGGTTATGCTAAAATAAAATTTTTACATTTTGAGATATAGCCATGACAGAACTCTGAGGGTTGTAAAGAAAAGAAAAACCCTTGTTGAAGAAATTTTTGTCAGATGGTCTGGAAAAGGGTGGGATCACATAAAGTCTGGCATTGGCATCTGTGGGTTGTCCAGTTTTGGTATTAACTGTGTGAAAATTGTATTTGAACAGTGCTGGTTTTCTTGTCTGTTCCTGCCTGTTTGTTAGGCTGTGCGTAGTCCTTACAGACTTGATGAGCCAGCCACTTGTCTGTACAGTCATTTTCAGATTTACCAGATACCCACTGCTTCACTTCATGTATGGGTAATATGTTTGGCATTGTAGAATATAGACATACAAGTTCTCTTTAAGGATGGAATGGAGGTTACTATTGTGGTCTGTTGATCAATAGATGCCTTTTCTAAAAGCATTACACCATAAGATGAAACTGAGAAATACATTTTATACCTAGTTCAGTTTTTTTTTGTAAGCAAAGATAACCTTGTGCCATGTCTAGCAGTCATCTCGAACTATTAATCTTGTAACTTAGTTCTGCTGAACTGCACTTTATTTTTTTTGTTGGATGTCCTTGACCCTGCTGGCTGTTAGCTACTTTGGTACCCCTTTACTGGATGTATTTTTTTTACACGTAATTCTTTATGTACTTGACATTGGGGTCTTCTGTCATTATTTTTATCTAGCACTACACAAAATCTGCTTGAACTTTCTTTGACTACAGGGTTGCAAACACTGACAGACTGTTTTTTAAAATCTAAGTTAGGGCTAAGAGTTAGTGGTGGGTTGACTGTTTTGTAACAAATGCTACTCTGTGCTTTCTTACTGTGTTTGTAATGTGATCAAGTGACTGTCAAACAGATGGCATAGAAACAACGACACTTTTGGCATGGGCAGATTTCTAAAAGTCATATTTTTTTAAAAAGGTAAGCCTGTACTGAAAAACTACTGAACAAGTAGATTTTATGGGACTTCTGGCTTACTGTGTTCTGTGAGTTCCCACAGCAAGCATGCTTGGTGCTTTTTCTCCATTACACTGTTTTTATAGTCTTCATCTTGACATCCGCATCTTGAAATCTCAGAGCTGACTCATCTTTCAAAAGAAGACTTTTGAGGGTAAAAAAAACTTAGGATGGGTTTTATATGGAGGACTATCTTATTCAAAGTTATCCTGTAATGAATAATAATACATTGGCAGAGAATTAATTTTCTTGTAGAACTAACAATTTTATTGAAGAACTAACAAAGCATAATTTTTAGAACTCTGAATGTTTACATTAGTGGAATTTTGAAGGAAAAATGTGCTACTTTTATGAATGTTATGTAATAACCTATTATTAAGTACCAGTATTTAATAAGGCATTTTAAATTATTTAATTTCACTTAAAACATAATCTTATGCTGGCCATGATGATAATTTTAAGGTTTTATGACTTAATTTTTATTTATTGTAGGTACCGCTTTAGTACTTAGCCTCAGTGGTAAAACCCCTCTCGCTGGGTACCCAGAAGTGGTCAAGGGGTCTGTGTATGTACATGTATACATACACACATGTGCATATACATTTTCTATTGTACATGCATATATTGCATAGACATAAGGAAAATTTTTGTTTTAGAAAACCTGCACTGGAAGTTTCTCACCTTTCTGTGAGTGAAGGCATTCTGTATTCACTCACAAACTGTTTTTTCTGGTATTTTCTTTGAATTATTTGGCATTTTAGAACTGGTTTCTTATTATGTCTGAATTTCTGTAAGTCTGAAGTACTTCTGAAAGGACTGTTTGGGCTCTCTTGTCCCCTCTCATTCGTTCACTGTACTGGATCTGATGATCATGTGGCTGGGAAGATGGTTTAACTTGCTGATCTGAAAAAGTTTAGCCTTCCCTCCCCTTAGATTACTTTTCCACTGGGTCTGTTCAGTTCATTGATCTGTCTCAGCAGCATTGTAATTGCTACGGCTGAGTGTGGAGGAGAGTTTAAGGGTGGAATCCTCCTGTGAGTGGCATCTTGTGTGTGCCTAAAGTGAGGCATATTATAAAACTTAATGCAAGTCTCAATATATTGTTCATTTTGGGCCTGAAGTTAGTCCCCACATTGGGAAGAACGTAATTCACTGTAGGGCCTGCATCTTTTGTTTCTGATTTTTTTTTTTTTAATCTTCCAGCTACTGATTCAGAATATGTTGCCTTTAGCTGATGTCCATGCTTCCCTTCTCACCTTTCGTCTAAATACTGTTGCGTAGCTGAAATGCCAGGTAGCTGTGAATTCACCTTGCTGTTGCTGTGAGCTGTTCTCTCAACCATGGAACTAGTTTCAGGGATCCCTGAGTTTACTGCTGTCTTTGGATGCTGGAAGTAATTTCTGCAACCTGTCATCTGCAGACTTCATCTGAATGGCTGTTTCCTGTGTTCATCCATCTGAAAGAGGAGCTCCATACGAATTAAGCTGAAAATGGTGGATAAGAGCATGCTACCAATGCATACTGTGTTGCTTTGTAATGTGCCTCAGTTTAAGCTACTTTCTCTGAATCCCAGATGTCTTGTAGGATATCTAGCTCAGTTAACAGCTAAATCTCTACTATAGGAAGTTCTGTAGTTGACTGCCCTTGCTACCATGAGATACTGTTTCCTAGACCTGTCTAAATAGTAGCTTTCCTGTTTCCCAGGTGTCTTACCCCTATAGAGAGCAAAACGAAGCATGCTTGGTGAGCTTGTTTTTGGGAGAGGCAGGAAGAAGAAACAGCATGAGAAAAATGTGTCCTATTGCTTTGCTAATGTGCTTAGAAGCTGAGATTCTATTAGGGGAAGGCTGACATGTGGGTGCAGATGTGTTTGAAATGCAGGGAGGCTACTAAAAACACTAGGGCATCACTATTTTGTTAACATCACAAAAAACTTATTTCTTTTTCTAAAACACTTAAAGGTACAGAATCATGTATACTCCAAAGAGGAAACTCTTGCATCCAGACAGTATAGTGGACTGCTCTAAATAAATCTGATGAATTGCTCAACTCTTGCAACTCTTCCTTTGGTAAACAGATTTAAATGTCTTCCCAAATTGTTAGTGTATGCTCTGAAGTAAAATTCTGTTACTCCTGGAGACTTGGTCTAGATAACGTGCTCCAAAATAAAAACAGTTGGCAGATGTATGAGTGCAGTTGCTAGCTTGCAGATTGTTTCTTCACAGCACCCCAGACATCAGCAAAAGTTGTGTTGAGTGGCTGTGCTGCCTCTAATCTTCACTTGGGTGAAGTAGCTTGCTAGCTGCCCCACTAAAGGGAGACACGAGTGGAAAGAGACAAGGGAAATGCTTTTCCTGCAAGATTGTGGCAAATGTTTTGTTGATGCAATGACTTGGAGTTAGAGGATAGGACATTCTGGTTTTCCCCTCCTGATTCCTCAACCTGTGTTAATTCTTCAGTTCATCCAAAGGTAGACTAGTAAACAAGATGACTATTGATCTACTTTTTCAGTGATTCTACCAAAGAAAGACTGATTGTTCCTGAATGGTGTTGATTAAAACATGTGGAAGGTTGCAATACAAACTAACCATTTAATTCTGCTAAATTTTCAATAGCAAACTTGTGTACTTGTTTCTAGTCTTTGCTGTGTTGGAGGGTAAAAAACAGGAAGTACTTGTAACAAAATTGGTGGAGAAGCTTTCTTTTCCCCCGTTGTTCTAGAAGGTGCTTCACTGAAATTACTTGTCAAAGAATAAGCATATGGGAAAAGACCTTAGGAGCCAAAGCCATTCTGGAAGACTCTTCTCTAGATTCTTATCTGTAATGTCTTCTTCAGTACTCAGGAGGCATTCTCTTGTTTGCCGCAGCAAGCAGAGCACAGTTTGAGTATCACTTCATGACAGCCTTAATGTGGTCTCCTTTTCACAGTAGGGGTGATCAGGTCTCTAGGTACAGTGGGGAATCCTTTCCAGTTTATGAGGCAAGTAAAATTGTGTCTTATTAGCAGCCAATGAATTTCCAGACCTTTGTTCATGGGAGAGACAATTTTGAGATTATTTTCTCTTTTTTTAAAGGTTATAAAAATAAATCAGTGTTTATAAGTGAGAGTGCAAACAGATGAAAATCTTGATGCGTGTTGAAAAGTGCATTCTCTTAGTCTTGGTTAGAAATGCAGTCTTCCTCACCTGGTTTATGTTGCTTGTCTTTTAAAGACTGTTCAGTTCAATCTGGATCCATTCATTTTAATTTTAGTTGAAATTGGTGGATTTTTGAGGCCCCTAGTTAATGAGGCTATTGCTATCTTCAGGTTTTGACCAGCTGGCAAACTTGAAGGGCAAGACAGGGAAGTAAAGGAAAGGGGGTTATTTTTTTTTTTTACATTTATTGTTCTCAGCTGGTGTCCACCAGTCAGGGATCTAATCCCACAGATGCTAATGGATGGGCTGTTTTGAGGGTCATTGTAGACTTGGAGGGGATTGTAAGTAAATACCCTTCACCAAAACGTGTTTGAAGACCACTGAAGAATTGTTTTACATAGGCCTTGCATAACTGTTTGTGGGCCATCAAATTAAAATGTTTTAAAATAGGCTTGCAGAGAAATCTACTTTTGCCGACTCTGTAGATTGGCTTGTTTATTTGCATAAATTTTTATTTAGGTTTTTGAAATGCTGAGTAAAAAGAAATATGGAAAATGTGGGATAGTTATGCTATTTATGCCTTTCACAGTTCTGTTTTTCATGTGCTATAGAAATGTTTCCATTATTTTATTTTAAGGTTAAATGCTGTAATGGTGTGGCAGTATTTCTTTGTAGACAGCACTTTAAAGGCTGTGTGAATACTGCACACTGTGTGCTCAGACTTATTGTATTATTCCTGTGTGTATTTTAGTGTGAAGCTGCTAAAGACACTTAAGTCGTATGAAAAATGTGTTTTTGCGAACCAGTAAATTTGAACCTTTTTTGCATCCATTTGATTTTTTTTGAACTCAAGGCTGTTAAATGTCACAGGTTTTTTGTTCTGTTTTGTCTGTCTCTTTTGGCAGTGGTACTGGCAAGATTTGAGGTGGTTGCATTTTTTTTAGCTACCTTACAAAGGATTTACTCATTAGCCCTATTTTATGGGTTGAGCTAATTGTCATTTGTCTTGCTGAGCGTATTATGCAGTTTGGGCCAATTAAGTGAATCCACTTACACCAACGGATGTTGTTCCAATGTGTAATATTGATTTGAGCTATAAAAGGAGAATGACTTGTTTGATTAGATTTCTTTGTCTAAACAATGCTCGATCTGATCTAGTATACCAAGCAAAAGTGTTCTCTTCATTGAGGTTTTTTTAATTGCTCCTTAGGTTTGATCAGCTGTAAATGCATCCATAAGAGTTGACCTATAATATAAATTCTAAAGCAGTACAAAAGATTTAGGGGGGAAATGCAGCTTGCAACTCAGTGTAACTGTCTCTGCTGAGTGAATATCAACCTGTATTGAGATCTGGGGATGTGTAGGCTGACCCACCCTGAAAAACTGGAACACTTGGGAATCCCAGACGTTTACCTCCTTGGAGATGGAGAAGGGGAGTGAGTGTGTGTGTGTGTGTATGTGTTAATTAGGCATTTACACTGAAGTACATTACATCTGTCACATGATAAGCCTCAGAAACTGCTGAAGTGTATAAAACCTGTGGAAAATAGGCAGGTGGTATTAAGCACTCTGTTAGGAAATGCATATAGATGTATTTTTCTTTGTTAGCTCTCAAAGTCGGCCTTTACTTTTTCGAATTAGTAAATGAGAATCACTGTGAAACAAATTGAGAAGAAAAACAGTTTTGTCATGAACCAGGTCCACATGAAGGTAACAAACTCTGGAGCTGCTGAATAATTGTCGTACTAGGGATCTTTAAATTATCTTGGTGTCTTTGATTGTTTGTATATTCATACGCACTAAAACTAAGTGGTTAGATTGCATATGCATTGCATATGAATGTGGTTTAGTTCCTTGTCTTAAAATAATTTTTAGTATATTCTATATCCATACTGAGAAAACTTTTCTATGTTTCAGTGTTGAGAGGCATGCATATTTAATATGCATTGTAAATAATATAGATTTCAACTAGTGATCTGCAGCAGCTGAGTGACTCCTGAAGAAGGTTACCTTGATTCTGCTGTGTGAAACAGAACATCTCTAGGAGACCTACATATATTTTAGGTATATAGTTATTAATTTTGATATCTTGAAATCATGATTATTTGATATACAGTTTTAATTACAGGGATAATAAATTAAAAATATGGCTAGGCAAGAGAGCGTGTTGCTGTCAAATGAATATATGTGCTACTCCAGGGTAAAGGAGAGCTAACATAAGCGAGGTAATTTGGGTACTTACAAGCTCTAGTTCCATGCAGCCCTACTAAATTGGGTTATCTCCTGCAAAGCAGATATTGACTATTTTTGTGGTGCTTATATACAAAACTTTGGGTTATGGACATATTTGTATTTGGGGTTGTGGTGGCAAGCCCTGGCACCAACCTTGGTTTATAAATCCTCCTGAAATACTGAAATATGATGTAGAAGGATCTCCAAAACAAATTACTGCTCCTGTTATTACCTCTTACTGCACTCTGAACCCTGAGAGCTGCTGCAGCCTGGAGCAGTGTTTGGAACCAGTCCAAGCCAAAAATGACTGACTAGTCAGCCCTGATAAACTCCTTGCTTTACTTTCCTATTTGCTGGAAAGGTAGTGAAGAAACACGAAGCTGTTCCTGTGTAAAGATCTGGCAGGATTTGCTGATTTAGGTGCCTTGCCATGAAGGTGGCTCCTGGACCTAAACTAGCTTTGGAACCAGTGGCCATTTCCGTGCAGTTTGCTTCTGAATTAATAAGCCTGTTGGACTTGAGCTAGTTTTTGTGGTCAGGAAAACTGATGCAGTAAAATAGTTGTAGTACTTCAAATTGTTTCCAGTTGACTTTGTACCTTAATCCAAAAATAGTTACATGACGTAATAGTATTCATTCTGATGTTCTTCAATGGCTGCTCTTTGTACTAGTAGGACTGTGTTGGTGTCTGTGTGTGGGTGTGGAGTTTCTCTCTTAATACCTAAAAGTAGCTAACTGTGTTAAGTTAGTTCTTGTCTGTAAGGAAGCTTTTGGTTTTGTAAAACATACATGCTTAATTAAGCTTAATCTTGAATGACTTTGTTTAGACATGTAAACCACATTGGAATTCAAAACAACTGAAAGCATATAAATTGATCGTGAATATAAAGGTATCCAGGGCCATGCTGTTTCTTGAACTTAGAGCTGTAAGAAGGATGACAGGCTGGTCTTGATAGCATTTGGTCAAAATAGATTGCTGACTTAGTTGCGGAGGTGTACTTACGAGAAAACGTTAAAATCCTACTGCGTGATTGTCTGTGCTAGTTCTTAGGATTTTTTGTTTTGGTTTTGCTCTGTTTATAGTGCCAGGCTAATGCTGTAGTGGTAAAACAAAACTGTTGTGACTTTACAGAAGCAATAATTCAAATGTGAAATGTGCGGCAATTCCAGGACATTATGTGAACTCTCGTATACTTGAGTATATAGCAAATTCAGAAGCTATTTAAGAGATGCCTCCAGAAAGAAACTTTGGATTAGGTGGCAAGTTAATGTTCCTTTCTGGGATTAACTTTTGCAAAATGCAGAAAAAGTCACTAAAACAGAAGAAAAAATGCTTAATAAGGACTCTTGTCCTTTTGATACGTGTTTATTATATTTACCTGACTACATACTTCTCATTGTGTTGTTCAAAATACTGTCTGACTATTGCTTGTCAGTGTTTCTAGATAATTTTTTTTCTGGCCTTACTTTTTCTGAATGAGCCAATAGTGTATGCAGGCCACTTTACTTCTTACTAGTTTGTCATACTTGACAGCCTTCACGTTACTTACAAATTAAATTCCTTTTCACAAAGAATGAAATTTCATGTTTATAAACCAAAAATATTTTGTTTCTCATATGCTAATACTCATCTTCTAAAAGAACACCCTTTTTAGACAATGTATTTTCAGTTTCAAATGCTGAAGATGATATCAAACAGTTCATAAAATAGCTTTTAAAATTGATAAGCATTGGAAATGTCAAATTGTCATTCCAAACAAGTCTTACTGACATAGCTAATAATCTTACACAGTTTAGGCAATGGCATACTTTCTTAAATACACACTGAAAGGGAGCTTACAACAAGCAGAATGAGATAAAACTGGTTGTTTGGTTTCTTGGTTGTGTGTATTTTACTACAAAGAAAGTATTCTGAACTCTGAAAGCATGTTAAAGACCCATCTAATTAAACTTTCATAACTTTTCTTAAAGTTAAGTGTGCATGTAAGTTGTATGTGGACTTTTAACTTCAAATCTAGTTATTTTATTTTTCCTGGTAAAATGTTGGAAATGTTTGTCCCTTTTGTATTTAACTAAAAGTATTTGGCAAATGCATATAAATAAGTATACAATGAATTAGGAATCAAACATGAGCCTGCTTAAATAATTCTCAAGATTTTCTGGTTCGTGTGTAGCGATATTGAACTCTTTAGTCATAGGCTTTAATTTGTGCATGGTGCTGACCTGATGCTGTGCAGGGACACTCATTGCATCCCTTCATTCAATTCACTCTAATTATCCCCAACTTCCTGGGGAGCCTGCTTAGAACTGGTCATGAATGTTTGTTATTAAGTATTAAGATATTAGACTACCCTGGTTACATGTAACAAAGTAGTTTTTGTCTGAATTTACATATAGATGATCAGTATAGGAAGCTGAAATTATATTTCTCATGATTTTATTTAATCAAATTAAAAATAATATATTGGAATAATAAAACATTTTGACAGTGACTTAAGCTCAGAGTTAAATGAAATGAGATTTATTGTGCAAGTACTTGTACGTCAGTGTTGGTAATTTCAGTGTGCATTTTAGAGGGGTTATGGTATGTAAATTATCTTTGAAACAATCAGACTTGTGTGCATATAACTGGGTGATGGTAATTATTTTTGCTGGGAGCATCTGTTAATGCAGAATATTGCCTCTTCAGGTTCATGTGAAAATGGCGGATGAATCTGTCTGTGTTGGCCCAGCTCCCACCAGCAAAAGCTACCTCAACATGGATGCCATCATGGAAGTCATTAGGAAAACCAGGGCCCAAGCTGTGAGTCTGAATGAGTCTATCTGCTGCAGCTGTTTCATATATAGAAAGCAGAAAAGCCGGAGTTTGTATTTTTTTTTTTTTTAAAGGTGTTGGGGGGGGAAGTGATTGAATATGCTATTCCAGTTAGTTCATGTCACATGAGTTAAATGTGTCTGAAATCGCTACTGGAAATCAAAGGCTTTGTAGCATCTGGCAGCACTGGTCGCTGATCCTGCAGGTGGCTGCTGGATTCAGCTTTCACACCAGGGAGCAGCTTCAGTTCATTTCCAAATTTGCTGGGGGAAAAAAAAAAAATCCCAATTAGTTTTAAGCGCTAACCCTTTATATGCCATAATGGCTTTTTTGAATGTTTTACAAAGTGTGTCCAGAAAGGCTTTTGCCTAAACTTAGTATGAATTACTTTCTATGTTATATAAATGTTATTTGAAGGATGGTAAGGTAAATAGTGCATCCTGTAATTGTTTTTGGTTCACAATGTTTATAAAATGCACATGAGCTTGTGTGTAAATGTGGGCTAGTCTGCCTTTCTTCTTCCAAATTGGCCAGAGATTCAAAGCTTAGCAGGAATCAGTTGGAAAAACTAATATGTAGTTGTGTTCACATGCCTAATGTTCTTTGTTCTGTCAGTGAAATAAATGTATTATTCAGAGCTACTCTACACAGAGCATTTATTAAAGTAAAATTTGTGTATATATGAGCAACACTAATTACCCTGGAACAGTTTGATCAGCATTGTAACTTCTTTCAAAGATGATGTTTTGGTATGGTACTTTCAGGGGCCAAAAACTTTCCTATAAAGAAAAAAATATTATCTTTCCTTTGAGTTTCTGAATCTGGAACTCTGAATCTGGAACTGAATACTGGCTCTTTTTAAAAGAGGGGAATAAAAGGGCTTATACTTTATCTATCAAAGTATTAGATCAAGAACCTTATGTGAATCGTGAGAAGTAAAATGAAAATTTTTCCTGTGTGCATCTCAAGTAATTACACCGGGTCTACATTGGGATGCACGTAACAAACCAGGATGCTTCACTTAGGCAGCTGAAGACCCTGTACTGTGCTCTCCAGCAAGGGTCGCTAGAGGTTGGAGTGACCTGTTACTGTGGACCTATGCACCACTGTTGTGGTCAGTGCTGGAAATATTTTGGGATTAGGAGTACTTTATGGTGGTTATTGAGAAGAGCATGGATGAGCATACATGTGGAAATCTGCAATGGAGCTAAAAATTTAGACAGAGAGCAGATCATCAAAGTTCATTGCTCTTCAAACAGCCCCTTTCTCCCTAGAAATGCTAGCTCAACAGCTTGACTTAGGATAGATAAATCAGTGTGTTAAGACAGTTTCTTTAAGGTATTCGACCTATTGAAATGCTTAGTGATCTACTTCACCTTCCCCAGTATCTGAAAAGGTGCTGACAAGTTTGGTGTCTGGTTTCAGAACTCAATCAGCTTGAATTTTTTTTTTTTTTTTGTCTTCCAAGGTACACCCAGGATATGGATTTCTTTCAGAAAATAAGGAATTTGCTAGACGTTTGGTAAGTTATTTCTATTTGCTTAGCTGTGACTGCTGCACTAGGTGGCATATATTCATTCCAAGGTATCTGAGGAATCGAGATAACTTAGATCTAAAAGATACCATAAGGTAGGAGATTTCAGTATGCTTTCTGTGCATGTGGACTTCTTGCACTGTGAGGGTGTAATTGCAACCTGTGTTTTCTTTTGGGAAAAGAGGAGATGCCTGTTTGTAAGAACCTTATCCAGGATGTAAGAACCTTTTGGCATTTTCACTTATGCCTGTACTGTTTATGAGGCTGCTCTGCAAAACTGGGTCACTGAAATCATCTAGGTTAAAAGTATGTGGTTTTAAGTGATCATTTTGGTGATTCATAGCACAGCTGGTGAACAGCTGTATCAGCAGCCCTGAGAAGGTGCTGAACTGCACTTCAGGATGGGAATAGAAAGCTGTTTAAAAACTGGCTTCTCTGCTGGTGGTATTTTATCGTGGAGCTGCATTCTCTGAAAGGGCCAAAGAGCAAAGAGGGTGCTGTTTTCACTTCATGTCTGAATTTATAAAAATTACTGTTAAAAACCTCTTTACTTCAGTAGGGTTTTTGTATATCACAAACTGATATATGACCTTTTTACTGATTTGATTTTTTTTTCCCCAAAGCTTTCATGCAGCTGCTTATAAATTTGAGCATTGCTAGGAGAAAGTTACATGCACAATGTTTGAACAAAGTCCTGAGTGGATACTGTATGTGTAGTCACTGCAGACCTTGTGTTATTATCTACTGGTTTTGCTCAGAATAAGGACAAGCACATATTACATTGAAGTTTACATTGCACTACCAACTTTGTTACAGAGTAAATGAAGCATATAGCTGAAGAAACATCTTGTTTTACAGGCAGCAAGATAAATTTGCTTCTGGTTTTGAGAATGATTTGTACCTTTTTGATTCAGGGTAAAAAACTTAGATGAAGAATGTGATTCTAAAGTGATAGCTCTTTCACCTTCAGCATTTGTGGAACAGGTCTTGTTTCCGCATATCTTCCTTAACCATGTCTCTTTTGGCTTGAGTTCTATCTGTAATACAGATCCTTACTATTTAGTTGATTATTTGGTGTTAGAGAACACCACCTGCTTATTAAGGAGACTACTGGAGAATGAAATCCAAAAATTCTCATACTTCATAATTGCTGGCATTTTTTTTTTTAAAGCCCCTAGATAAAAACAAGTGCAGATTCTATGTGATGCTGAATAATCCTGCCAGGTGCTGGTAATGTTTAAATTGAAAGGAATTCTAAACACTTGGTGTTTGCCAGGATTTACCGAATCTGGGGTAATCTCTTACATGTTATTTTCATGCAGTTTAGCACCTTTCTTTTATCACTGTTCTGCTTCACGTACCAGAAGCTCTTCTACAGGGAAGATTCCTGGCTTAATTTATAACAAACTCTGTTCTCACTGGATTAGACCAGCAGGATAACTGGCTTTAGTTGGCAGTTCCTGCTTTTTAATAACAAAAAAGTTAATGAAACAGAAGTGCTTGCATATGCTATTTTGCATTTTATTTTACTGCCAAACTTTGAAATTTGGTAGTTATTACTCTGAACTGGGCGCATATCCTAATAGTGTGGTTGTTATTTGGTGATGTGACAGTCTGGAACACTTTTTTTGGGCAGAATTAAGAAGAAATGGAGGAAGTACAAACATTCCTGTGGATCCCCTGCCCCTTTCTATTTCTCATCTTTTCACTCGGAATTTAGGAACAGTTTCTGGACAATTTCCTGAAATAATGTGGTGACTAGAAACATGTTTGAGTTTGGGTTGGTGCTACAGTCTCAAAATAGCTTTAATTATGTTTCAGAAACCTGGTGTGTTCAGTTCTCTAAAAATATACTAAAACAAGGTAATGCTACTTTGCTTTCTGAAATGCACTATTTAAAGTCTCAACTAAGACATAATCATGCTTCCCTTGTTTTCAGTGGCTCTAGAAGATCAAACCCCTAGTGGGAACTGGTGAAGTGATCTGTCTTTTTATCACTCGGGCTGCTTATATTTTTTCGAGACACCCTGATTAATATAGTTAGGAAGAAAACTTACTTGCTGTTTCTTTATTAAAGAAGTAAGAAATGTTTTCAAGCTGTTGTGAAGTTGAAGATGTTTTCATTCTGTTTTCTTTTTCCCTCTCCCTTTCTTTGCACATATACTATTTTGTTCTTCTGTACTGAAAGTACTGTTTGAACTTGTGAAACCTGGGCTTATTTCCTGGTGTACACCTGTACTTCTAAACCAAACTACTTAAATGCAGAAACCAGGAAATACAGTAAACTTTCTAAACTTGCCAATTTATGTGTAAGAGCAGTAATGAGCTCAAAGCAAAGCTTTGCCTTCAATTAACACATGGAGGGTCAGTTCACATGTAATCCCACTTGTGTGATTTGAACAAAAGCGTGTCTTTATGTTCATTATTATCTGAATGATTTGTGGAATAGCATACAGCTATAGGCAGTACTTTTGAAGAATTTGGATGGATACATTTAGAGTATTGAAAATTGCTGGTTTTTATTGTTTTCTTCTTTATCAAAAAAAGCAGTCAGTGGATGAATATCTGACTTGTTCACTGTGATCCAGTAAAAAAGTTGGTGCATTCAGTTCCCTCTTCATGTGTATCTATTTTGGTTGCTATTGATGGCTGACAGAAAAGAGATCTGTGGCATTTATATTGAGTAAGACTGTCAAAGATTTCATAAACATTAAGATAAATTTCTTGAGGATTGGTATTTGAACATGGAATCTTGTGATGAACTTACGTAATGCTCATAACACTATTATGCAGAATGACAAAATATGGATTTCTGCAAGTGTTTCTTAGAATCAGTGCTTAGGTTGATACTTGTAGTTTATGCATGCAAATGTATTTTCATGTAAGTAATTTCTGTCCTTCAAGGAGTAATTGCATAATATTCAATATTGTCATAAATGTAAAGGTGAAGCTAAAATCTTTTGCTACGCTGAAAAAAAAAAAGAGCCAGTATCTTTTGCCAGTATCTTTTGGGAGTGCTGAGTCAGGTCTCTTCACCTATTGAATAGTTTGGGATTGGCCCATGGTCACAGTGACTCTTATTTCCTTTTTTCTTTTTTTTTAATCTGGGTGAGGAAGAATATGGGGGAGATAAGAGTGAGAGAAAGGAAGTGTGTAACTGTGTTACACAGTCATTATTTCAGAGTCAGTGCTGCTTCTTATGGTCTAGCTGATGTTAGCAGCAAGTAGTTGAGGTTATTTATGTTCGTGCTTCCTTGTAATGATTACAAACATGAACCATGATCCACGGTGACTCCGTGTGTCAGTTGGTCACAATGGGATCAGTTTTCTTTTTAATTAAATGAAAAACGCAAATGAATTTCACTTTCCCAACTGCCATGAAAGTCTCTTGGGAAGCAACTGTTCAAAACAAAACAAACAGAAAATCAGCTAAATTATTCCTTTGCAAAGTCTATGAAAAATACCAGTTTTCAAGATCGTAAATCTTCAGAGTATTTTAGTGTCTTGGACGCATGTATATGATAGAGTTCCTGCTTTCATAAAAGGTGGTGTGGTGTATTTTCTCCAAGAAAATGATTTAATATGTGCATAGAACAATCTCAAAATGATAAGAGTTAAAGCTATAAATGTGACCTTTATCTGGAATATTCTTTTTTGAATGCAGGCTTGACAATATTCTGATATTCTGTTTCTTGACAAAAAAATAACCAGCTACTACCCCCAAAATCTGCTCCTTGCAATAGAAGCCATAAATATGGTGGGACAAAAGGATTCAATTTTGGAATAAGATATGAACCTCCTTGGTGTTCTGAGTGGTACCTGGTTTTATATGTCTTTTGTGCCCTTTTAGCAACTACTGCTTGGTGTGACTAAGGGGACAACAAAGCAGACAGTGCTGTTTCTCTTTACCTTTGAAGCTAGATTAACATTCTTGGTGGAATTAAAAATCCCAACCATGTATTGTCTGAAATAAATGGTCAGACAATGTATATGGAAATGGTTGATCACATGTTTGTAAATGGCTGCTAAGTTTGAGAAGGAAAAGGTAAGCCAAATAGCAATTTGTCATCTTCTGTAAGGGTACATGTGTCTGATCTGTGAAGAGCTTTGTGCAAGTGGATCTACAACATATGCACATCTAATTATGGGGGTCTCAGGATCGTTTCTTTACAATTGTTGTGCGTGGCTGTTATTTGTGAGCAAATTGTGAAGTTCCCTTATCACTTAAGAGTAAGCCTTTATTTTTAACTTGTATTTTTTAAAGCTACCTATTTTCTTAAGTTGGCTTGGGTTGAAAGCTTTAGCATGTGTAACTGTCCTTAGAAAAAATGCAAACACAAAACCTCTTGATTTAAATAGCAATGTCCAGTAACTTGAGGCTGCTGGTGGATAAACTGTGGGCTCATATGACTTCTGGAATAATTTAATGCTGTGCATGTGATTAGAGAAGATATTGGAGAGATTTTTGCGTATCTGGACTATTGTAAGTCATTTGATATTTCCCATGAGATGCCTTTCAACAGCAGCACTTTGGCTTGACACACTTATTAGGGTGTGTGGTTCTGCAAATGAATGGATTTATGGACTTCTAATTTGTAAAAATTCTTTTTCTTGACATGCAGTGTTACTGCAATAGCACTTATTTCCAGGTTTACAGAATCCTTCGTGTTTCTTCTGAAATGCTTTGTTCTGTCCTCTTTTTTCCCCACTGTTGCTATGTCTGGTTGTGAGAATAAAAACTTATTACTTGTTTTCCTCAATTGCAATTCTGTTAACAACCATATATGCTTGTGTTTTTCCTCACTGCAATAACAGAAGGCTTGAGAGTGTAATGCTATGTAATTTTTTTTTTTTATATAGGTAATACTTTGAGATTGGAAGGGACCTCTGGAGGTCATCTGGTCCAACACCTCTGCTCAAGCAGGGATGCTCAGGACTGGTTACCAGGGCCATGTCTTGAAGGCTTTTGACTGTCTCCTAGGATGGAGACTCCACAACCTCCCTGGGCAACTGTATTTGGCCACCCTCACAGTCAAAAATGTGTTTCCAGATGTTCAGAGGGAACCTCCTGTGTTTCAGCTTTTGCTTGTTGCCTCTGATTCTGTCACTGGACACCACTAAGCAGAGCCTCGCTCTGTCCTGTTTGCACTCTTCCTTCAGGTATTTGTATTCAGGTACATTGAGCTCCCCGTGAGCCTTCTTCAGGCTGAACAGTCCCAGCTCTCTCAGCCTTTCCTCATAGGAGAGTTGCTCAAACAAAAAAAAATATATCTATGAACGCATATCAGCATAAGCACTACTTAATGGTAACGTACCTGGTTTGTCAGATTTTGTCAGCAAAAGGCTTTAGTGAGTGCAACAGGAATGATGACCCCTAGGGAAGAGTAAGAATTTAATAGGTTGCTTGCAGCCACCTAATCATGCTTAGTCGTTCATTTTGCAAATCTTCTAAGGAATTCCCTGGAACTTCAAGACTTCCCACCCATTATTATGAGTGTATCTACCTTTTCACTTTAATTTTATTTGTAGATTTGCTTACAAATAAGCTTTGTGTTTTCCCAGCATACTTCATTCATTTGTTTTTCAGTCTGAATGACAGTGATCAATAACATTGGTAAAGTTCAATTGTGTTGATTGAACAATTCCTGCTAGAGTTGTTACGCATGTGTTTATGGAGAAAGTCATTAAAATACTTAGCAGTTAGAATGTTTTCAGCAATGAAGTTTTGAATTAACAGAAATATAAAAGTTGATTTCCTAAAGGTGGGTGATGTGACTTGTGCAGAACCTAGTATGTGCTTCTGACTTGCTCCCTGAAGGCCAACTCATGCGTTCAGCTCCTGAAGATCAGGTTACTAATGAAGCCTGTGGTCAGACTGCTGTTCTGATTGTGACCATGCTGCCTGAAGAGATTACTGCTCCCAGTGGCTTGTTGTTGTCTGTCCCCCATGAGCAGTTATTGCCTTCCTTGATATGCTGGAGTGACAGTGACATGTAGTCACTTTGTAAACCTGTTAAAATTATCTTTGTTTTAAACACATCACATATCTCTTGCTCCCAACTCCTACCCTATTAAAGTCTTTAAGCTAGTACAGCTGATTATAGCAGAGTCAAGTTAGGTTTCTGCCTGACTTGGAGTGGAGGTAAACTCAAAGGGATGCTATCTTGGGATTAGGGTTATAGGGGTATGAGGGGAAAAAAAAAGGCAACTGAAGTTGATACACTTTTAACTTATTTATAGCTGAATTAATATATTTGACAGAAACCTTCCTGAAAGGGATTTAGGTACTTAATTTAGGCTGACTTAGGTACCTAATTTGCATTTTGAAAAGTCAGTTCTGAATGTCATCTGTTCATGATGTATCATTATCAAAAATGTTATTTAATAGGAGCATTTAAAGAACTTAATTAAACAGACAGTCTTTAAAGAATTTCTTTCATACCCCAAAATACAAAGGGGGTTCATGGAATGGTTTTCACCAAACATTCTTTCCCCCTTCTCCAGTATGTAAATTTACAGTAACTTCTTGAAACACTGCTAGCCTGAATTATCGAAAGCTTTGAAACTTGGAGTGACGGTATATTTGGTAGGGCTTTTATTGCACAGATGCTGTGGAGGCAAAGGTGGTGTTTTCTGTGACTCTGCAGGCCACTGCTGTTTGGAAAAGATTATTTTCAGGGTCTTCAACTCCCTGTGAGTATAATAGGAAGGGAAAACTTGCTACAAGTTGAGTTCCTAACCTTGGGGCTTATTGGTAGATAATCCTGTTTTATTTGATCAGCTAAGATTTGACACTATTAATTGTGTAAAGTTGGCAATTTATGTATGTTATCATGTGTGTGATTTTTTTTTTTTTACTGATCTCTTGAAAAGTTTAATGAAACTTAAATAAAAAATAAAGCTGTTATCAGTGTGCACACATTTGTCTATCATTCTGATTTTTACATGAGAACTGTAGGAAGCATACACCTGCTGAACAGTGTCTTACTGTTTAGAGGTGGGTTCTTAAATTGATACTAAATTATGGCTTTCAGTACACACAGGGTTAAGTGAAAAGGTTGCAGTAATATCTAGTGAGCTTTTTTTCCTTAATGTGCTCATTAGCAGTGGCAAGTGCAGGTTTTAGCACATGTCAGTAATTTACATTTCATTGCTGAGTGGCTGCCCTTGTTCAAGAGTTGTTTTTAAGCCTGATGAATATACTTGTGTTGAGAATAAACTGAGTAGAAGAATTGAAAGCCAAATACCCTGCCAGGCTTTTCAATGGGTGCTGAAGTTTCTAGTGGGTCACTGATTAGTAATGCATGGAGCAGCAGAAGAATGCAAAGATGATGTCTAGAAAGGTTACTTCAGGTAGGTTTTACCATCAAACCCCTCTTTCTTTGTAACTACCTTTACAGCCATTTTCCTCAAAATTTGTCTTAGCGGTCTTCTCTTAATATGGGAATGTGATACATTAGATGGACATCCCAACTAGGTTACTTAGAGGTGGCATAGGAGAGTAATACTTGTGCAATGAGTCCTAGAAAGAAATGATCTTATGGGTTGTGCAGTTTGCTGCTATCAGATTGTGATGGTAGGGGTCTCAAGGATATTTGCTCTCATACTTTTTTCTTTCTTCTGTCTCATCTGATAGTGACTTGGCTTGAAGATGTGTGTCATTCTCTGCAGTAATAGCAAATATATGTGTATTGGGATGCAATAGCATTGCGGTTGGCAATTGAGATGCAAGACAAAGGTTGCTAGCTTTTTGGGGGAAAATTGATGCTTTCATGTAGCAGCAGCTTAGTTTGGTAACAAAACCATATGATTAACTAAATGTATTCTTGCTATTTTCCAAGCTGCTCTATTTTCAGAGCACTATGTGGAAACTTATACTGTGAAATTATACTTTCCTTTGTAGAGAGGCCTGCATATATTATCTGTCCGAAAGGATAGGTATTGCTGAATTTACATATGTACACAGACAACTGAGCATTTTTATTCCTGATGCCTGTTAGGATCATACTGACATGTTCTTCAGAGCTCTTGCAAAAGAGTGCTGGTGCTTACTCTCTCCCACTCTCTCTGAGGTATTGTGAACACTGTTTATATTCAAGCTACTTATTATACAGTTTGGGGATGGGGAATGCATTAAACATTTAGAATGGGGGAGAAACCAGCAAAAGATATTCCAGAACATTCTTGTGAATAAAACCCGCCAGTTCGTTGTGTAAGAATTTGTGAACCCTTTTGTTAGCTTATCTGAACATTAGGTGCATATATTTAAATGAGAATGTTTGCAGAAAGTAGAGCCATTTGAATATTTTTCACATACTTGAAATATTTTCATAGCTGTCTTGGTCAGATTTGGAATTCCTATTGTTAATTTGCAAAATAGTTACTATTTGGTTTGTCTGGGAAGGCTGATACCTTTAGCAGGGTGCAAACACCTGAAAGGTATCTGAAGCGGTAATTCAGAACCTTGATTGAGACAGTGACTAGGCAACAGCTACTATTTTATGAGTTAACAAGTAGCAAAGTATAGATGTTGCTAGAGAGACATTTTTGGTTATGAGCCAAGACAGTTTTCATGGCTCGTTATAAAAAAAAATGAGAAAAATTATACTTTTTTTTTTAATGAATAAACTTGTGTCAGATGTTTTGCCTCATGGTCAGGACGCTTCCATGTTCTTTACTCTCTCAGAAATCTGGAAATACTTGCGTGGAAAAGAGTCATGGAGACTAGCAAAGAGGTTGCCTGAGTAGAGCTTTTACAAAAGTGGGGAGAACATTTTACCCTGCACACTTAGAATGATTTTAGTTTTTCTTTTTCAGTAGTAACTGTCATAAGATATTTGCAGATTTCTGTCTTAGAGTTGGACTATGGTTCTGAGTGGATCAAATAGGGGAGGGGGTGAAGAGTGCTTTCAATTAAGATTCCCCCTTGCAGGTTTATGGAGGGGCAGGCTTCTGGGATAGTAGGGCTTAGTCTCTGCCAAATAGGTCCAACTGCTGCCTGGCTGAAAGAAGTGCTTCCCAATGGCTAACAAAAGAACCATGGCTGTTGTATGTGCCACTGCCCTAGTCATTTAGGTAAGATTAAGTTGTACTCTAAGGCATTGTCTACTGTATGTATTTGTGTTCAGAATTGTGCAGCTATTAAAGGCAGGTGAACTGCTTGTTTTCTGGTTCTTATGACTTCTGGTGCTTTGATCCTTTCCTTGATTAAGGAAGAGTTGTGGCTTGTAGCTTCCTGAATGTGATTTGGTGGGAATGGTTTATAGCTGTGCATGCTAGGACAAAGCTGTTGCTCCGCTAAAAGTAGCTCTGAGTAGATAAATGACTCTTTGGAATGGGATCTGATCTCAGAATACCTGTTGTTCCTACCGGTTGGTTGTTTTGGTGTTTTTGGGGAGGAAGTTGTTTGTTCTCTTAGTTTAAATTTTGAATTGGCTTTCTATGGAGCAAGAGGCAGATTCTTGTCAACCAAGTTGTAGTCCATAACCACATTTGTCTTTAAGGAGACTTTTTGGTAGAAGGTGTCTTTGAATTCAACACCCATGCAGCCCATTCTGCAGTGTTCAAAGGATACTTTTCAAGTTGGTAATTTGAAGTAATAGGTATTGCAACGTATGTGGTACTTCAGGCATTAATTTTTGTATCCCAAACCTTGATTAAAAATTTTTAGTCTTTGGAGGACAATAAGTGTATGTGAGTTTCTGTGTATTTTAGGAAGCCCGAGAATAATATATGTAAGGGATATTGCAATTTCTTATTTTCGGTGTATACTTTTATTCTACTTGCAGAAAGAACATGTTGTTTTAAGGTGGTACCAAACTGAAACACTTGAATTCTGTAAGACTGTTACTTTTATTGATGGGTTCTGTTTTAATACTGTTGTTAAATAATTCCTGTAGTAGCCATATTACAGAGCTGTGACTTCTTTTGGTAAATGAAGTAGGCTACCCAAATACTGTGTGTGCTGTTGCATGTACAGAAGCTGAAAGTGCATTACATCTATATATGGAGAACATGCCTCTTAGCACAAAAGGACTGCTCAGGAATCCAATGTGTAAATTTGCTTTTCAAAGGCAGGCAGCAGGTGTGCTGCAGAGTGGTGCTTCCACCTATCCCACCCAGAGAAGTGCAATTTAATTTACTCTGGCTGGAATTTAGAAAGAATTTCCCTACCCAGACTTTTGAGCAAGGCATCTTGCTAGCAAGCTGTGCCCAATCTTATGGTATTAAATTCAAAACTAACATGCCAGAAATAACATCAGGCTTTTTAAAAACAGGTTACTCAAAAGATTAAAAAAATGCCCAAATGAAGACTGCTCCCATTTGGGTCTTTCGTGTGTGTGTAGGCATTGACACAGTTTAGTGTTACGTAGTTGCTTGGTTTTTTCCCTGGGACTTTCGCTTTACATGGAGGCTGAATTTCTTTGTGTTCATTCAGTGTTTGGCTTCAGAACAGTATTCAAACCTAGCACTGGGCTCATGTATGTTTAATTTATCTGGGAAAATTTGTCTATTTATGTCATATTTGTGAATTGTATACATGTTAATGCATTTATTCTCAAAACATCTTGTTGCTCTTGAGCTGAGCAGGAGAGGATCATGTCCTGCTACTTCCTTGCATGATCTTTTTTTTTGTTGTTGTTGTTTCTTGTTTCTGTGTTTAATAATGTCTTGGCTTTTCATCTAGAAGGTACAGGAAACGCAGAAGATAAGTGGCCTTATTTTCGGTTATTTCCAGTTGCAAGAAACAATTTCAGATAGTCGTCCGTCTAATGGGTGGAGTGTGCTCTGATTGTAATGAGTTTTCATGGTACCTGACAGCTAGACTCTCCCTAGAAGGTTGTACAAACTGAGATTTTCAGTGGCTTATAAACTGAAATATAGGTAACTTTTTAATTGGACTAATAAAGGCATTATTTATGGTATACCATGCTTAGCATGATACAGTATGGTTTTGATTCTGATTTCAGAGTTGTTAATTGAAGTCCTCCAACTTCTGTATGAAACTCCTTTTCACCTCATTATAAATAACAATTTAAACAGTATTACAGTTGTTATTTCTCTTAATTTTTTTTGCTGAAAGTTTTAGCTTTTTGCAGATGCTGAGAGAAATTCTTGTGAAAGAAATGCTTAGAGTGGAAGACTTGAGTCCAATGAGATTCAGAATATGACAAAAGTATATTCAATTAACAGAATTTCCAAAGAGTGAATAAAGGGCAGAACTTTAAAAGTTCTACTGTCATATAGACTGGCTCTACCTCCCAACTATACTTTATAGGATAATGTATATATTATATTAAAAAATGTCTATAATAAGAAATTAATGGTTTATCTACAAGATTTTTGTTACAGATGTTATGTTAGGTTGTGTAGTAGATTATAGTTGTATTTTTTTTACAGCAGCTTTTTTTTTTTTTTTTATTATTTGGTTACTTTCAACTATACAAAAGACTTTTCCAGTCATTTCAGTGCTTGATAACTTCAGGGTTCACTGCCCCTGTACATTTTTCAAATTATTAGTTTCCTAATGCATACAGCTTTAATTTACCCCCTACTGGTATCCTTAAATGGGTTTTCAAGAATTTTGAAAGTGGGCTACTATAGTTGTATTTCAGTGTTGGTCCTGACTGACATAGAATTTCTTAAGTAGCCTGCACAATTAAAGGGATGGGAGGTTCAAACAGCCCCTATGGCAAGAAGCTAAAGATTCTCTTAAATAAATTTGTATTTGGTTTCCTAGAGTGTTTTTGCTTTACTTATTTCTGGTAATTTGCCTGTTGCTTTTGCAAGTGCTTTTCCTCTCCAATGTAACTTTAATGTGTTAAATTCAGTATCTGTTCTTCTAAAATAAAATACTTAATGTTAAAACATTTGCTTTGTTTAAAAAATAGCAACTACGAATCTGATACACTGCATACCTCACAGCACCAAAATATCCGTAAGGCATGGCTTAAAGAACTGAGCACGCATATTGTATCCATGGAAGGGTGTATTACTGTGTATTTGCATATTATGTTCTGAATATAATTCAGGCTGTTGTTTTAGCTCCAAGAGCGAGAAAACTACAGAACTATTTTGCTTTGAATTTACAGTTTGAATTTTCCATTACAGCCTAAAATTGAAGAAGTAATGATAAAATATCTCCAGTATGATCATGCGTGAGCTGAAGTCTATATGACTTTGAATCATTTAGCATTCTGCCATATTTTCTGTGGAAAAAGTGTTGTTCGTGAGGACTTCAACATCAGGCATTCTTCTTGCAGTTAAACTCAAGTGTTGTCTTTCCCTCTCCCCCTTGAGTCTGTTTTCTGGTAGTTTTTTCCCCTGGTTTCTGACTACTGTATGATCTAGGAAAAGTACACAAATCCATTCTCATATTTGATGTTCCACAGAATGGGAGACTAGGAAACTTGTGACCAAAGTTTAAAACCAGATAAAGAGCAACAGAAGGATTGGGGGGGGGGGAACCCTCCACCAACCCAATCCCCCCTCCAAATTCTTGTCTGAATTATAATTCCAGTCCAGCTAATTTTTGCAAAGTCTGCATTATCATTCAGTGCAGGAATGGTTTCCTACTGAATATATGACTCCATGAACAAAATATTTATATTGCCAGGTATTCTCAACGTCATGATAGTACCATATGCAGTCATTGCAACTGCATTGGAAAAGTAGTGAAAGAAAACAACCTTAGGAAATGAGAAAATGTTATCCCCTTTTAAGGAGTTTCTAGTGTAGAATGTTTTTATCTTACTCTGCTAGAGTGAAAAAAATCTGATGATTGGATTCCATTGTAGGAATGACAAACCTTCCTAATATATTTGGACTGAAAAGCTACTGCAGGGATAAGTTAGAAGAGTTGAAATGGAGATGGAATCTGTCTAATAAAAAAACTAATCATTAGGTTTTAGCACAAATGAATAAAAGTTTGTAGCCTGTGTTTCTGTGATAGTTGAATACCAGTGATAAAATGAGCGATGTAAAGTAATTAATGTTACTATCAACAGTTTAACTTCTGATTACTTACTCTCTGTAGTGGTTTGGACTTTTTTTTCCCCCAGAGGATAAGAAAAGTGGTAGACCCCAAGGGGTGGAAACCCCTGGAAGTTTTGAATTTCTGTCCAATGAGCGCTCCTGCAAAAATGTAAACATACCACAACCAAACGGAAGAGAAGAGTTGTAGTTTTAGGTTAGAAGAAGTGGCCATGTTGTGAAAGACCACGAGGAAGGGGGCTCGGAGCCCTTTGCGGCCTCTGGGTCCCCCCCAGCCCCAGTTGGGGGCTACAGAGACTTGGAACAGTGTTAAGCTGGACTATGTGTCTGTAGCTGTGAGGATGTTTTCCATCGTGAGTGAGCAGAGACAGAGCAGAAGCGGTGGCAGCGTCCAGAGGTTATGGCTAAAAGCCAACTGATAAGACCTGAACCAGAGAAGCAGCAGAAACAGCATGCAGCCAAGGAAGACTCAGAGCTGCTCAAGCCGAGGTAGAGAACCGGCAGCAGAGAACAGAACTAAGTTTCTACAGAGAGAAAGCTTGGGGGTGAGAACTGCAAAACTCCCCTAAACTTTCTTTGAGATCCCTCCAAGATGGAGGGGGGTGGACTCTTACTGATTAGAAGTCCTAAATGGGTAAAGGAGCTAAGAAGGTCGGTCGTCCTGAGAGCTCAGCCAAGACGGAGTGTGGGAGGTTGGCCTTGAGGGCCCTCCCTTGCTGCAAGCTACAAAGAAGCTCGCAGCCTGAGACAGGGCACAGAGACCCTGCAAGGAGCTTGAATCTCCTGAAGATACCAGACCGTCACGAAGACCCCCTGTGCTTCGTGATATGACGTGGTGAAGCGACCTTGTCTGGGGTGAATGCAGCCCACGGAAGACCCCTTTGCCTGTGTCGAGGGGCCGAGAGGAGCTTGGAGGCCTCCCTTGTGAGTGCTGGCAGAGATCCAGCCATCAGCTGCTGCATGAGAAAAGGACAGATGACTGCTGCCTTAGAGACATTGCTGCTCTGAAGAAGGGATCTGTCCTTCTTTCCCTCCTGGACTTTTACTTGGAGGGGAGAAGAGATCTGATCCATTGTAAATACTATATGTCATGGTAGAGATAGTTGTGATCGTGTCTATAATGTATTGTAGTATTTATTTGTACAGTCATTGTAATATATTCCCTTTCCCCCATTCTGAGTCTGGTTGTGTTTTGTCTGGAAAAACCCATCTCACATTAGGTTGAGATGTGGGAGGGGGATGGAGCTAGGGAATTGGATTTTTTGGGGCTATCTCAAACCATGACACTCTCCTATTTGAGTATAAGATACATGGTTTGGTCTTGTATTTCTGTAAGTCAGATAGCTGGAGTTTGGCCTTTGTTACTGTCTTGTAACAAAGTTACAAGCCTGAAGTTTCTCCTTCACATTGGAAAGTATTCTGAGGATTGCTATAGGTATCACTTTAATGTAGTAACTTTGTTAATTATGCCAAAACTGAGATTGATCAGCATACTGTACTGTTGCAAAGTACAAAAAACTGAACCTCAACCTCAGTCTTGAAATTGTCACTAAGTTCTCGGCTTATGACTTCAAGATCAGTTTTTGAGCAGATTTTTTTTTTTGTTTGCTTGGTTTTTTTTTTATTTTTTTAAGAGTGGAAAACAACTGAGATGCTTTGGTGAGCAGGAAAGGAAATGCTATTAGGCATCAAGCAGTTGGCATGTCTTGCTGCTTTTTTGAATTGTGTGTTTTAAAGGAGTTTAGCATTCAACTGTATTATCTGCATTGTAAGAGCCTATAATGGAGGCACTTCCCTAAAACAAGGATCCAGTGTGATCTTTCAGGGAGTTTTGGAACTGCTCAAATACGTCATGGTAATTTAAAAAACTCATCTGAGCTGTTTAATGTACTATAGCTTTCCATTGCTAAGACAGGTGGCATTTACGGGGTAATAGTGCTTATGTACAATAGTTGAGCCTTAATTCTTCATGCCTTCTTTAAAAATTAAACTGGCTGTAAGACGTGTGGAGATCTGTATACTCCTTTATGGATTACAAAGGCATATCATTATACGTACAAATGGTATATGTGTTCAGACCAAGAGAAGAACATTTGATATATTAAGCATTGACAAATTAATTTTTCTTCAGAGGTTAAAATCATGGGTTCCACATCTATTGTGGAATTGGAGCTCCATCTGACTAAGTAAAACAGAAACTGTCCTTTCACCAGTGTACTCAGTGTGTTCGTTAAAAGGTGTGGTAAATAGACCAATGAGAGGATCAGTATAAGACAGCAGAAGTGTAAAATACCTTTAAAATATATATACACATAAAGTAGTTGAGAGATAATAAATTGGAAGGAGAGCTTGAGATTATAGGGTGAATGTAGTTTTAGTTTTGTGAACAGGAGGAACTCTTGTATGAACCATTTATACATCTGCAATGAAGAGATTTGCTCTTAGCACAAGGGTTGCTATGTGTTTTCTGATCTAATGTTGAAGAATAAATAGCAGTGAAGATGTAGTCCTGGAGGTGAAGAAAATTTGCTTGTAAGAGCAAAGATTCTAACAACTTCAATCACAGTTTTGACTGTTTAACACTTAAATGACACTCTGTTTTTAAGTGTAATGCTGAATATTGCAATGTATAGTAAATTGAATTACCTTACAATATTAGTCATGTCCGTTGTTGACTTTATCTGTATTAGGGCAGAATCCAAAGAACCTATTTATGCTCACCAAATCCCCGTTGTGCTTGATGTCATATGCACATGTGTAGTGAAAATCTGGTTTATGCCTTTTTCCCCTTCTTCCAATTCCGTTAGCATCTGAAGAAAAATAAAGAGGAGTAAGCTAAAAAATAAATAGGGAAGAAAAGCCTGAGGCTCTAAATGGGAAACCTTAATCCCTGCAACCACAAAAAAGTCTGAATCCCCACCAGTCTTTTGAAAATAGAGAAATAGAAGCAGTCCTTGTGACTGGGTAAAGCAGTATTTAAAGATATGGGCATTTGTCTCTGCTCTTTTCAGTTACCTGTCAGGCTTCTGCAGTGGGAAGTCTCATGTCCTCCATTAATAGCAACTTTTTAACATAAACCTTGTTTAAAATGTGACCAACAAAGGCCAAGGATTTTCTAACCTTACATATTTATGGTACAATATAAGCTTGAGACTACTTAATGTAACTTTTGTTTTGTTTTCATAAAGGATAAGATCTTTATTAATTCATAAAAATTAGGATTAGGGGCCTGATATCTGAACTGTAGTCCTTAAAATTAGAGGACATAGTTGCCTGGAAAAGAGTGACAGTATTGGTCTTGGTTTCTATAGTTTTGGAACTTCCCCTTCTTATACATAATATTTTTGAATTCTTTTGAAGTGTATATATATTCAGAGTGGAAAACATTATTTATTCCAGACATGAGTTAATGAGTTCCTTATTTTCACATTTCTTTTCTGTATTGAAAATCTTGGGAGCCAGGATCTTTGTTTGTTCTTCCAAAAGAAAGTCTATCTTAAGCACCAGTTCTAGTTTATAAGCCATTTTCTGTATGGGAGTATCTTCTGTCAGAGCAGCTAGTTTTTTTGGTATAGCTGGTATCTCCAGCTCTCTTTTCAGTACTCATTTAGTTGTTTTATTTTTGAATTTCTAAGTTGTTGGAGAGATGATGAACATCGATTTTTTTTTTTTTTTTTTTTTTTTTTTTTTTTTTTTTTACAGACAGAGACTAATAAATATGCTCTTCAGATTGTGTTTTTGTTCAAAAATATTTACAGATTAAAATTTTGGCATAGGGAAGGAATAAATCTAATTTGTCTCTGTGAAGTTAATGAAGTCTTTTATTGTGATGATGTAGAGAGATCATTGCAACACCGTATTTAAAATAAACAAGTATTTCTCACTGGAAGTGCGGTTCTTATTTGTTCTGAACCTTTGCCAAACCAATCCTTTACATTCATGGTTTTATGCTTACTTTGCATCCATTTGAGACTTTTTTGTATGTTACACTTGTGATGATTTAGGTAGTGCCCAAAGGATAAGGCCTGGGGAAGGAGTTCTACTGATGCAGAACTGGTTTTCAGCAATAGCTCTGAAGCTTGTCAAAATTTCTGATTTGGAGCAGGTCCTTTCCACATTTTCCCTGATTAAAGGCATCCTTGTTTGGGAACTGGGAAAGATCATTCTTTTTAACAAGTGATTAACAGGCAGTGTTAATCATTCTAGAAGTTTCAATGATGGGACCAATTACTTTTAGGAGGATGATCTAGACCTTGCATGGTAAATTCTTATCTGTTCTAGCCTTTCCTCCTCCTGGAACTCCAGGCTGTATGTTTCTAGTGCTGCTGTAGCTCCTGCTGCTCATGGTACTCGGGTTGCTCTGCAAAGCAAGGAGTGGGAGCCATAATACCCTCTTTCTTCTTGTGGACATTTTTACAAAGGTGCAGTTTCACATCTCCATAAACTAAAATTTTTCTGCTGTTGCAAAGAGGTTTTGGCCTTGATCATGTTCCTGCCATCTCCCTTGTGCTGGATCTAACATTTATTGAGTCATCTAAAGCAAGCTTATAAGTAATCCAGAAAGAGAAATTGCAAAATGCAGTGAACTAGGTGTGAAAAATGACTGGAAGTCACAATCCCACTTTTTTTGTGGCAGAATGTCACCATGTACCATGGACTTTGTTGCCATGGTACAACACTTCTGGCTATTAACAATTAAATTTCCTATTTGTTCCCTCTTAGGCTGAGCCCATCAGAACAAGCCTCTTGCTGCTACCTGTTGTACTGTTAGCAGGTAATGACAAGGATTATGAAGGGACTTTTGAGAATGTATAATCAGCAACTCTAGAGTTGCTCTGGCATGCTGCATTCATTCCCTGTGTGCATTTGTGCTGTGATGCAGTTGAGATCTCTCCTTGTCTCTTTGCCTTTCTTCCTCAGTTCAGGAGGTAAAATTTAGCCTTTTGTATATACTTATGGATGCTTTTTTTACTGATAATATCTTGGAGTATATTCTGCCTTTAAGGATTTTTTGCTGTAGCTTTGAGGAACATCTAGATTCACATCCTTATCAGCATTCAATTCACAAGTGAAAATCCAGTTTGCTAGGAATTTTAAGGTAATTCTAGCCCAGTGGATAAACTGGAGATTGGATTTCTAAAACTTGTTCCATTTCACCATTTTCATATAACTTAGCTGAAATACTAAAGTAGAAAGAGTTTTCCAGGGTACCATGATCTTATTTACTATCTTATGCAGTTATGAGACATCAGTTTGTGTTAAAATGAAATATATATATACATAAAAATTGATAGTTCTCTAGTCTCTGCTTATCCAAGTTTCATTCCCCTCTTGCCATCCCCATTTCTGTGGGGACCTTTGGAAAGAAAGAAATATCAACTTTTCAGAAAGATTGCCATCATTTAGTAGGCTAATTTCCTCTACAGGCTAAAATTTTGAAATTTAGGCTCTGCAACTGTTTAAGCCTGCTTAATTTCAAATACATGCTTATTTACAGGATCCAGATTTGTTTGTCTAATTACTTTAATAGCATGAGTGAAGCCAGACTGTCCAACTCTCAGATCCATCTGTTGGGAAGGCGGGATGAGGAACTTGATTGTGACTGTTCCAAAAAACCTGTTCCACCCTTAGCCATCAGATGAAATTAATCTTTCAGATTCAGAATTGGTGGTATTCAGGAATACAGGGCAGATACTTTTGTTATTACACATTATCCTGAGCTCTGAATAGTTGGGGTCTGTGGGGGGCAGGGCCACAAGGGGATCTCATGGATTGCTTCATTTTAAGTGCCTGTAAATTCTCTGGTACTACATATCGATACATATTATTGACTTCTTTTATTTATAACACTGAGATACTGAGAGGTTATTATCCCAAAGTTGTAGCATTATGAATGATGTAATACTGCCTGACCATCACATTTTGTTCTTTAGATTTGAATGTGCCCAATTCCACTGTTATTTCCTCACGCTGGCCAAGAAGTACAATGTACGCATACTTTGAAAATAGTTTGAAACTTTTGTATTATTTAGTGATGTTTGTGGCCACACATTGTTTTTACTTTTACACTGAAGGCAAAGAATTAAGGGCCAAATCTGCATTTTTGATTCATGCAAGAATATGTGCAAGTAAGAACAGGGCTTGGTGGAAAATCCAAATTTGTACATATAAGTCCTATTACTTAAAGGTAATAAAATCAGGAATAATTTTTTTAAAGTTTAGCTACAAAAGCACCTGAGCCTCTTTTCTTAACTTTATTTAAACATCCCCATTTAAGAGGATAACCTAATCACACATATCTCTGTTCATAATATTGAATGTAAACTTCATGTAAGTAGAGCAAAAATGGAAATCAGAGGGAGAACTATGTACATTGACTGTTAAAACATACAGAAAAAAATTCAGAATTTTTTTAGAATACTTTCCAAAGGAAAAAAAAAGGAGTTTTTCATTTATTTAAATGCAGTGGGCAGCTGTAAGAGGTAGTTATCTTTCTTTACAGGGTAATTAGTCTGGTTTTCTCCAAGAAACTGTGTGTAAGACTTCAATAAGAACATCTTCTGTTACTAATACTACTACAGGCATCCTTTTACAAATAAGTAGTGTAGGAGATGAGATAGTAGTGCTTAACAGAATTCTGTGAAATGGTATCTTTTGCTGTGACTGCGTTGTCTGATGTTATTATCCCATAGGTACAGTAGTGCTTGCTCAACTGATGAGAGGGTATCATAGAAGTACTGCTTTACCATCTTCCCTCCCTCAGACTTTAGCTGCTTCTCCCAAGTGCTTCTATTCCAGTGCTGGTGTAGGGAGTTCCCTCTTGCCCCTGCTTGCACCTTCAGTTGTGTCTTCTAGCACTGTTCTGTATCCTAAGATGACCTAATGCAATTGGATGGGCTTGTATTTCAGAGATGGGAACCTTTTGGATTTTTTTAAAAACAATTATTTCATTGATCTAATGGGTATCACTTGTCTGCAAAGCTAAAGGAACAGCATACTTGAGTACAGATGTAGAAATAAGTGGCCAGAGAGACCAGCAGTTACAAGAGAAGAAAGATCAGTATTGCAAGGCACTGCTTTCTCTGCAAGACATGAATGTTGTGAGATTCATTAGGAAGATCCATATCCATTTATCTCAGACAACCTACAAGAGTCTTGTCTTGCTTTTTAACAAGGATTGTGCCAGGTTCCTCTCTACTATTGGTTGCTGTAACACTTCTCCTCTGACCAGAGACTATAATCTTCCTGATATTCTTCTCTTGGCTCTATAGAATAAATGAATTTGGAAGGAAACTCTGGAGACCTAGTTCTTCTCTCTTGAAGCAGCATCAACTGAAACAGGTTGCTTAGGGCCATATCCGGTTGAGTTTGGAATATCTCTAAGGATGGAGACTCCACAGCCTCTCTGAGCTACCCATTCCTATGTCTGACCACCTTCATCCAGTAACTCTTGCCTTTCTAGATTGCAGCTACCACATGTACCAGTCATCTCATCACCACTGCCTTGATGTAACTCTCAGTTCTTGCCTGCTGGTGACTGCCACAGGCATCTCTAGCCACAAGCGTAGTTTTCAGTCATCCTGCTTATACCTTTCCTGCATGCTTTCCCTTCTGTACCCTCTCATATGTCTGGTGACAGTATATTTGTTGACAGGTTGTCACGATTGCCATTGTCCCTTCTAGGAGCTGTCCTTCACAATCCTCTAAGCACTCCTTGCCCTTTTAGCTGTTTTTAGGTCATATGGTTCCCAAACTGATGGCTGCACAGATGCTGCTTGGGCTGTGAGAGGCAGGAGGAATTGGATCCTGGGATGGGGGTATCTTTTTTCAGTCACTACTCTGTGTCAGTTGTTTTTGTTTTGGGTTTGTTTTTTTTTTTTTCAGTAACTCCAGGGTCAGTATATCTTGGCTTTGGTAGAAGGCAATGTGTTGGTTCAGTGAATTAAACCTGATTTGGTGTGATGGTGGTGAACAAACAAAACCACAAGCAATTGTGTGCACATGCATGTTTTTGTTGCTGATTTACTTACTACTTCTTTAAATCTTAACTAATGTTTATTAATATAACTTAGAGTGAGATTTATTTTTTCATAAATATGCTTGTCTATAATATAATGTTGGTTTTTGACTGTCAGAAATTAAATCTAATGCTGTTAAATGGCTCTCTTCTTGTGGGGAAAATAACTCCAGTTTACTAATGAGATGCAGATGCTTCCAGTTTTCTGAAGTGAACTTGATGGTCTACTCTGTGTCTTCGAGTGTAGTTTCTGGCATCTTTATAAACTCTGTGAAGGTCTTTGAAACAGTCTTTATCAAATGTTTGATGATGACTACATCTGCTGAAGAAATAACACTTGTCTAGATATCAGCAATTGCAGCTATTTGTCAGGAAGTAAATTAGTAGCCTTCTTGTGAGGACAGGGAGGATTTTAAAGTACACAAGCCAGCTAAGAAAAGGGCACTCTAGGTCAGTAGAATGGAATTATCCATGGTAGAATTTAGTCAGGGCAGTGGGCTTTTTTAACACTCCTGTTTTTATAAAGAGTGTTGCTTATTCAGTGTCTTTGTCAGTGTTTGAGAAATGACGCTATTTCAATGTATTTATTAGTGGTTATTATGAATGCGATTCTAGGGTCACTTATCTTTCTGGTTGTGATTATGCTTAAATCATCAGTAAATTCAGGGTGGTGAGAGCTTGAACAGTCATCATGAGTTTTATTTTGGTTTCTGAATATACAGTATAAATATAATCATGGTCACCTAACTTTGAAAGCATTGTAGAATGTCTGGAAAAATACTGAACAGTTTTTTTTTCAACATGCAGGCATATAATTAATATCCTTTGACTGCAAACTCAGTGTAACATCTCAATAACACAGTGCTAATTTTTCATTACTTGTTGACTTCTAAATGTATTTTCATGTTTGGTTGGTTTGTTTTTTTTCTGTCCTTCCCTTGAAAAACACAAGCTAAGGTATTGCAAAGTGTGCTTACTAATCAAACTATATGCTTGTGTTTTGTATTCATTTGCAAAGCTTCACGTGCAGCTTTAGGACAGGAGAAATAGTATGGCTGTATTAAGAATATGTCTTGTGCCCATGCATTTTCTTAATCTGCTCTAACACTGGGGTTTTTGAACTTTCAGTTTGACATAGAAAATTTTGTCCCTGTCATGAACTTGGGTCCTTGATAATGTGAGGTATTGTTTTAGCTACAGCGATCCTCTGATGTTTCTCCCCCTCATCGTTCTCTCCCGTTTTTTTCTCCATGACTGCCTGATTTTCATTTAGACTAATGTTTATTTTCTGTCAAACATCTCATTGAACGTTCTTTGCAAAGCTGAAGACTTTTTCCAAACTAAAACCAAAGGTCCTAGAAAATAAAGGGCTGCTAACTTTCTCTGCTGAATTCAATACACTAATTCCAAGTGCTTCTCCCTCCTCCAAGCAAATTAAAAATATGTAACTTGAATCTTAATTAAAAAAAAAGTCAATAGATCTAATACTCTGAGGACAAATTGTATTTAATTGTATTTTCAAGTAGTTAATAGATTTGGCTATTTGTGGCTCAAATTTATTATTTAATTGGACGGAGTACTTATTGATAAGCAAGGAATCTTTCTTACCTTACTAACATATTCAGGATGGCTTTGTGCAACACTGGCACATCACATTTTAAACTAAGTTTGAATTAATGGTTAAACAAATGCTGCTTTTACATCATGCAGAATCTTGTGTGGCCATGCAACTGATAGAACTATTTTGTGTTGCATGAAAAATGAAATGGTCTTCATGAACCTAGATGATCGGGAGGACTAAGATTAGGCTTGTTAGTGTTTGCCATTTCCTTTGTGCATACCTGATTTCTTCTCTTTATCTTCATGTAATCAGCAGCTATATCCATTGCCAGGATCTAATTGAACTTAATGAAGAAAGAGGTTCTGCTGTTAAGCTTCCGCATTCTCTGCTCTTTGTGCTGCTCACAGTGCTAAAAAGAGATGAGTTAACATAAACCTGAGTAGGCTGTTTAACCTTCTTTCTCTTCTGGAAATGTAGATGCAATAACATTTGCAGCTGAAAAGGCTCATTCGCAGTTTCTAATGTTTAAGGATGCAAATGAAGTATTTTGTCTTTTCTGTCGCCTGGAGGTGTTAAGCAAGGAAACAGAGAGAGGTTTCTAGGATTAGTTCCACAGATTTCTTTTATCATGTAAAAATCAAGGATGGTTTCAATGCCATGAAGTAAAGAAAAGCAATATGGAAACCATCCAGGGAAAATTCTCAAGTTTCTCCCTAAATTTTCTGGGTATTTTTTACTCCTGATATAGTCAAATACTTAAGCTTTTTGCAGCATACCAGGGCTAAGTTCCTGTGCATTTGGGTGGTGTGTGTGTGATGTTTCATAGATGGTGAAGCAATTAATCATTAACAGTGGCATGTCATGCAAACTCCTGTATATTCAAGTTTTATATTTTATAGTTGAGAAATGCTTATAAATTCAGATAATTCAATATTGAATTTAGGTTCTGGACAGACAAATATATAGATCTTTTAAAGCATTTAATTGTTTGGAATTGAAATTATCAAGTTTAGATCTGATCAGCAAGCTGAAGTTCTAAGTGAAAACTTTTAAGTGTAGAGCCACAGAGGTGGTACTTGTTCTCAGTCTCTTGTGCTTTGAGTCCTTGGAAAAAGCTGCTTCTGTGCTTCTTTCACCTGCAAAGATATGACCTGGAACAATTTTTTCCACTTAGAAGTTATAATATACATATAATATACACTATGAAATGTTTGGTGAATGAGAGTGTTTAATTTTGATATACAGAGTTAAATCCCTTCAAGTACACTTATTCTTTGTACATCTAATCTATGATAGTATGAGTTCACAATTTGTGTCTTTACAAGGAAGATGTCTACAGATCAGCCTGATCCTTTTTTTGACTTTGTAAACTTATCACTTCTGTGGAATTAAAGGGTAGATGACTTTAAAGTTTATTTAAAAGCTATTTTCCATGCAGCATTTGTGCTCAAGGTGATGCTGACCATGTAATTTTATTCTGGTCTTCCCCTGGTGTTTATGCAGGAGGTCCTGCACCTTTTCTGAGGTGCACACTTTTTTGGAACAGTGAAGTTAAGTAGCCTTAGCTTCTGTTTACACTGGTTCAGCAACTGTGCTTTTTGTTTAAGCTGAGTTTTAGAGTAGTCTAACAGAGTTCTCTCTTCTCACCTCCAGCGTTTGAATATACATATACTACATTTAAAAAAACCCCATAAATATGCCTATATATATATATATATGATATATAGCTATATATACAGCTGTTCCTGCATTCTGTTCCCAGCCTGCTTCAGAGAAAGCATGTTTGGGGCTTGGATAAGGCCTGTTTGCATTTGGTCTATCAGAAGTTTCTGGTCGTACTGGTAGCTGATGAATGGGTTTTCGTGCCTCTGCGTAGTTTAAACTTTGGAGACCAGTATTAACAGATTCACACCAGGGTTAAATGAATCAGTTAATATTTCTTAGAGTGATGATTTAAAGGGAATTTATTAACACATCTCCCTCCCCATGCCAAAGGTTAAACGTGGAAACTGGTGTCTGTGTTGGTTCATTTCCAAGAAAACAAGTGTATTCTAGTTTTCATTTTTTTTGGTATTGCTGCTCAGCAGTTATCTTCTTTTCTTAAGGCAGTGATTTTGAAAATGCTTTAGTGTTCTTTAAACTCAGTTTTAAGAAGTGAGACAAACTTGTTGCTGCTGTGTTCAATTTTAGGTAAGTCTTTTTTATTCTGCTAGTTTTTTCTTTTCAAAAGAAACACTTGCAATGTATTACTTTCTCTTACAGTATGTACTCCTGTTTGAGACAGCAAGTACAGATATTTAAAATGACACAGTACAGTGTCACATAGCTTGTGTGGTGAGTTCTGACCTCTAAATTACTGTGTGTTTTGGACCCAAGTAACAGTTTTGATTTTGAAGTAGAATTTGGAACAAGCCATGAGGTCTGACAGTCTGGGAAGCACAGATCTTTGTCACCACCTACTTCCTCTAGCAAGGTTCATTGGGCACTGTCACTTTTCCAATTGTCAATTTATGTTTTGCTTTCGAGGCTAGTTGTTGTCGCAGTCTACCTGCCTGCTGCTTCTAGAACTCAAGGTGATTGTAATAATCCATCTCCTTCCAAAGCCCTCAAATAAAACAAAAGCCAAACCTCCAGAAGTAACTACAGTAGCCAAAGGCAGGTATGGTCAGAGAACAGTTGGCTACAGCTCTTCCCCTTCTAGCATATCTATCCATTGATTTACATCACATACTGTATTCACTCTGTTGTAAGCCTGTACAGAAGGTTGTAATTTGCTTTTCTTCAGCATGGCTCCTTTTGTAAAAATACTTGTTCTAATGAAGGATGCTATTGTACAGTTAGTATTGTCTTTCCTTTCATGTGTGTATATTCTGAAGATCCTTTGTCTTCACAAGTTCTGCTTATTTCATTCTAACCAAGACTGGAGGAACTGTTTTTCACTGACCTGCTGCAGAGTTACTACTTTTGGTGATCCATGACAATACCTAGGCTTTAAGTAACAAGCTTTTTCCAGCTTAAAATAAGTGTGCATAGAATGAAATTTTCTGTTTCTTGGTACTAAATTTGCAGGTTGATGCCTGGACAGATCATTGGGCACTCCTGCATATGCTCTGAATTGTAAGCCTTCAGGATAGTAGCAACAGGGCCCAGGTACTTGAACTGATTAGGTTGTTTCTGTGCATCTAGTGGAAAGCTTCAGGGTGTTCTTCCATGTCCACTGTATCCTATTGTAGAGCATTTATCAGTTCAGTATTTCCTACGTTATTGAATGGATGCTTCTTATTATGTATTCTTACAGTATATGTCCTTGGGGGATTCCTTCCTAGTGTTGAATGGACAGTTCCTGTATTGTGAAGTGATTTATGTCCCCATCTTTTTCAAAAGATGTCGGTATGCCTGCCTTTTTTTTTTTTTCCTAGTGTCTTGTCTGAATCTTGTCTGTCTTTGAGTGTTTCATCTGGATTTTTTTGTTCTGCTTGTTTTTTTTCTAGGTTGTTTATACTTCTCTTGGACCTTCCTTTTGCTACCCACTCTGCTTTTCAGCCCTGTATTTAGCTCATGTGTCTCAGAGGCTTTTTAGCCAGCTGACTGTTTCAGTCATCCTTGAACTGTGCTGCTTATCTGCTCTGCTTTGTATGTGGCTGCAGGCAGCTGTACGTACAGGTTTGTGTCCTTCTGGTGAGCTACGAGCTGTAGATGGGAAATTGTATTTATGGAAGATTCTAATTTTTCTGGAACACTGTGATTACCGGACTACTCGTGCTTATTCCTTTCCCCTTTGGGTCTGCCTCCTTCACTGGTTATGTGTCAAAAGGGCAGTACAGTGGTGAGAGAATTCATCAACTACGTGTAAGTATTTCATGGAAACCTTTTCCAGATTTTCCAGTGAAGAACACTTGAGGGTTAAGATAAAACCCCTTGAAAACCAGACCTATGATAAAGTCTCTACTGGAGTTCTTATTTGTGAACCTTCCTTCTTAATCTTATTCACCAATAAATTCTTGAGTAAGTGTGGTGACTTGTTACCCACACTTGCTGATCTTGCTGTTACCTCACTGACAGAATCTTTCTTTGGCTTTTCTTCTGCCCTTGGGTTGTTCTGCTACTTGACACCACATGTCAAAGAGTTGTTTCAAGCAGTGACTTTGATGCTTCAGACTTCAACTGTGCTGCGATTCATACAGTACTCCTCAGAGAAGCATCATGATTTTAAAATTAATCTTAAAACAGTAATGCAGACTTGAACACAATACGGCAGCACGCCTGTGCACCTGAGAGATTGAGGATGTGTCTTCCCCCAAAAGAGCATTCTTGTTCCCAGTTGCATGCACCAGCAGCTCATGTGGTCCTTCCTTCAAGTGCCCATTAAGCTTCTTTCTGTTTAGCTCATTGCATCTCAGGAAAATGATGGAAAGCACTCTAAAAAATAGACCATTGTCTGCCATATTGGTCGTCTAGGTCAACTGAGGAGTGTTAAAGCCTGCCATTAAAGAAGGGGGATACCCAACCAGCAGGGCTGGGGTTAAGCCCTTTCCTCCTGACTGAATTACTGTTACTGTCTTCCGTAAGTATCACTCTGAGTTTGGATAATCTTGAAAACATCATATCTAAGTCTGAGTTTGAGAACCTGTGATTCAATGGCACTGTTTAACAGATTGTTTGGGTTCTCCTGTAAATTTCATGAATTTGTTTAAAACCAGTTCTGTGTTTACATAGGAAAGCTTATTTTCAATAAGGTAGAGCAGCTACGTTTACTCCTGAGATCTCTATCCTCTCATCCATTTCTTCATGAGAAATGGGAAACATTTTCCTATAACTAGCCATTTCAGGTACCAGGGAAGGAACAAGCAAAAAGTCCGCATTATTACCACTGCTTCTGTGTGGTATATTCTGTGGATAATTATGGGAATGCTTGCACCTGGAAGCAACTGGGCGCTTGGAGTGTATTTTGCTGCATCTGTGTGCTGTGAATGGAAAAATCCCCTCACTGAATGATTCTGAAAGAGAAAACATAAGATTCTCGAGAGTTGTGTTTTTGTACATGGCATACCTCCTTGTTGGTTGAAGCTGTTTCTGTTAAGCTGGTGTCACATGCAGATTCAAATATCTTGGCTCAAATGAAGATACTAAGAAGTCTGTTTAATTGTCCATTACTAACATAGTAAAAGACAGAGGATAAGTTTCAATATCACTTGTTTTGTCTAAAGCTGGATGGGAACTGTTCAATCATTTCCTGCAGCTCTTGGAGGCCTGGCAGTGAGATGACTGGTTTGCCACAGATTTATAAGCCCACAGAAGAGTATATGTTGCCAAGGGAGCTAGTGTGTATAAAAGTTTATTATGCAGTTTTCCCTCCTATCTTTAGTTCTGTTTGTGCTGTCACTGAGGCTGAATCCACTGCTGACTGTATAATGCAGTAGTTGTGAATATCTGCATTCCTAATTTCAGGGAGGAGGTTCAAAGGGATCTCCTCTTCTAAAATCAGTCTCTTCAATTACCTCAGGTCCACAAGAGTTTGTCAGATAGGCAGATCATCCTTTCCAGATGTTGGGAATGTAGTGATTTACACTAGCATAGGTCTGTTTGGCCCAGTCTGTTCCCAGAGCAGTCAGATGTGTTTGACAGACTGTGAAGGTAACAAGTAGCTCAGTCATGAACTTCCCCAGTGGGTTTTCCAAATTTTGCCTTGACTTGTCGTACTTTGCCATTTAGTTTTTCCTATGAGTCTCACATTCCCTGAGGGTAGAATAAGGCTTTTGTCAGGCTTCAAAAAAAAACCAAAAGGGAGAGAGCATGAACTGCTCACAATTCTTCTTACATGACAATTACACCTATTGTTACTGCTTTCAAAAATAGAGGGAGTTTGGGGAAAATTCAGTATCTACTACTTAAGGCAACTAAAAATTAACTTTCTTTTATATTCCTTGTTGTTTGCCTGTACCTTTGACTGTGCAAAGTAGAGCAGTGATACGCAGGTATCACAGACATGTTTCTAAATAAAATGCTGGTGCATGTTTATGGTGAAACTTTATATGTTCCCTGCAGCTGGATAATTAGTCTTCAAGGCTGAAATATGCTTATGAATATGTAGAGTAACAGAACTTTTGGAAGAGCTTGTTTGATATGCAGTGTGTAAACTTGTGTATGTACAGCAGAGTTTCTTGTATTTGCTATGACACTAACAAGTCTGTGGACAGACTGTTATCAGACACTAGAAGTTTTTCTGGTACAGTTTCACCACTTCTGTGTGTTTGATAAACTAAGGATGCTAATGGTGAAGTGCTGGTAAATCTCTGTGGGAGCTGAAGATGTTTCCAGCACATTCTTTCTTGTGGTCTATTTTTTGCTTTTTCGGTATTGGGCAGTAGAGTTCTGAACAGATTGTTTACTATATTATGTGATGGTTGGTGGTGAAGAAGGCGGGATGCTTTTCTGGTGATGAGCTGAGAAGCTTTGGCAGAGGGCTTGAGCAACCGTCTTTGAGTTAAATTGACTTAAATTATTGTAGCAAGACTTTCAAGAGTTTGTTCAGTAGTACCTTGAGCTGACAAAGTCTTTTTTTTGTGTGTTTAACTAAAGTTAGTTGCAAGTCATTTCAGACGATGCACATTTCTTCTGTGTAAGAGATGGTTAGACATACTGGCTGGAAACCAGTGGAACTCCTTTGGTTTGGTGACTTATTTTTGATTTATGGATGTTGCAGCATACAGAGTGATGTGGTTTTAGGTGTCCTGTGATATCACATTCAGTTAAACTATTTTGTTTCAGGTTTTGTTGCTGGAAAGTAATTGGCAGTGGTAACTGCCCAAATTGCTTAACCATATTAGGGAATAGCTGGTGGTACTAAGCTGCTGCTTGTTCACCTTGTGTAAGGTACAAGGGTTCAAAGCAGTTAAAGCAGAGATAGGATTCATGTAACAAATATAATGGATGTGGAGATTAATTTTTTGAATGGCCTGGAGCATTCCTTCTCAGGTGGTTCATGAATCTTTCCTAAGTGGTGCTGTTCTCTTCTTATCCAGCTACCTGTTTGGACAGGAGCAGGGAATGAACCAGGTACTTGGAAAGTCCATGCCACAGGCCAGTGACATGAGACAGTCAAGCACAATGTCCCCTATGTGCCTTTTGCTGGAAAGGTGTGTGCTTGCTGATGTCATGAATGCAATTTCGATCCCCTCCAGTGACCTCCAGTTGGAATGAAGGTTTATTTTCTGTCAGAACAAAGTCAGAGGAGAGAGAGAAATACTGTGAGAGTACGGAAATAGACTGCAAGATAGAAGTCTTGGATGGTCTGTTAGGGCAGCAAAAGTTCTGGGCCCACTATCTTGACCTCTGGTGAGTCCATGTTTTTAGTGGTAGACTTTGAGAAGAAAGTGAGGAGAGGAAGCAGTACATAATGGAGTTTAAAGTGGTATTGATCAGGATGTAAATGCCAGTGTTGTGGCAGAAACTGTAGATACAAGGTGTTTCCAGGTAAGGACTGATACAAGAGTGACAGTGTAACCTCTGGTTGTTAAGTATGTAAATGAACCTTTTCCACACAGCTTGTTGAGGTTGGAATACAGTCTGATGACAGAAGAGAACTTTGCCTTATTTCCAGGTGTATGCAGGTGCCTGTTTGCAACTCCCTTGTTAAGAAAGGATGAAGTATCAGTTTTCAGGTCAAAATCTGTTTTTTCTGAAAAAGTCAGATCCAAACTTCGTGCCACTGTGGTTTCATGTGTCAACTCTTTGCTTCTTTAAAAAATAAATTTCTTGTAGTGCCAAAGGATTTGGACACTAAATAATTATAGATCTGCACCCTTGTTTTGGTCCTCCTTTTTCTTCCTTCCTCCTATTGCACTCTTCCCAGCTTGGTAAGGCATCCATTAATCAAATCAGTATTACTGAGTTGCTGAGCTAAGAAACTGAATGTAGTAGAGAAGAGTTGGGCTGAGATGAAACCTCAGCTGGTTCATTGTGAATTGAAGCTAACAATCCTTTGTAGCAGAACTGATACTCTGCATTTGTTTTGGGTGTCTTTGCACTGAGCTTCCTAGTGTGTCTGTAATGCTTACCTGATCTTTTCTCTATTTCTAGCACCCTGTTAGCTAGGATGATAAGAACTTGCCTACTCAGAGTTTCTGCTGTTATACTCTTCAGGCTAGGAAGCTGCTGACAGTGAAAGTGATGACTCCCAAGCATGTTGGGATCTCTCAGCTATGAATAGAAGGATGTTGTTCCCCAACTTTAAAAAACAGCATCACCTCCTAAGGGCACAGGAGCAGGCAATTCCCAAGTGTCAGAAGTCAAGCAGACAAGGCAGAAGGTTGGCTTGGCTGAGCAGAGATCTTGTCTTGGAAATAAGGCAAAAAAGGAATGTGTATGCCCAGGGGAAGCAAGATCAAGTGACATGGGAAGAATTCAGAGATATTGCTTGCCACGGTAGGGAGAAAATTCATGTAACCAAAGCTCAACTGGAGTTGAAGCTGCCAGAAATGTGACTGGCAATAAAAAGAACTTTTTCAAATACATTAATGGCAATAGGCAGTATAGAAATATCATTGTCCTGTTACAGATGGTCACCTCACAAACAGGGACAGAGACAAGGCAGAGGTGTTTAACACTTTCCTTGTCTGTCTTCAACATGGATGATGAACCAAGGGGGTCTCAGTGCCCTCAGCTGAGGATCATGGCTGTGAGAATGATCAGCTCCCAGTCAACCCTGAAACTGTGTGGAATCTACTGTTTCAGCTGGATCCCTACAAATCTATGGGGAATGATGTGATTTGTCCCAGAATCCTCAAAGAGCTGCTGATGTCATTGCAAAACCCCTCTTGATGATTTTTGAGCAGTCTTGGGAATCTGGAGAGGTCCCAGCTGACTGGAAGCTAGCTAATGTTGTCCTGATCTTCAAGAAGGGCAAGAAGGAGGACCCTGGAAACTACAGGCCTGTCTGTCTCACTTCTTATGAGGCACTTACTTGCCTGGTAAAGTTATGGAGCAGATTATTTTGGGAAGTATTGAAAAACACCTGAAAGACAACACGGTCATTGGTCAGAGCCAGCATGGCTTCATGAGAAGGAAGTCCTGCTTATCCAACCTGATTTCCTTTTATGACAAGGTAACCCACCTAGCTGATCAAGGGAAGGAAACCAGTTGATGTAATCTTTTTGGATTTCAGTAAAGCTTTTGGTACTGTCTCTCACAGGATCCATCTGGATAAACAGATCACGTGGTGGGTGACAGCTGGCTCACAGGTTGGGCACAGAGGGTAATAGTGAATGGGGTAACATCAGACTGGTGACCTCTCATTAGTGGAGTTCTACAGGGCTCCATCTTAGGCCCTGTGCTCTTCAACATCTTCATAAATGACTTGGATGCAGGACTGGAAGGTATAATTAGCAAGTTTGCAGATGACACAAAACTGGGAGGAGCTGTTGACTCCCTTGTAGGCAAAAAGGCCCTACAGAGAGACTTGGACAAATTAGAGGGCTGGGCAATCACCAACCATATGAAGTTCAACAAGGGAAAGTGCAGGATTCTGCACCTGGGATGGGGCAACCCCAGATGTACAGACAGGCTGGGGAATGAGGTGTTGGAAAGCAGTGCCACGGAAAGGGACCTGGGGGTCCTGGTTGATGGCAATTTGAATCTGAGTCAGCAGTGCCCTGGCAACCAGGAGGGCCAGCCATGTTCTGGGGGGCATCAGGCAAAGCATCACCAACCAGTCAAGGGAGGGGATTGTCCCGCTCTGCTCTGCACTGGTGCAGCTTCACCTTGAATATTGTGTGCAGTTTTGGCCACTGCAATATAAGAAAGATATTAAGCTCTTAGAGAGTGTCCAAAGGAGGGCAATGAAGATGGTGAAGGGCCTTGAGGGGAAGCTGGGTGAGAAGTGTCTGAGGTCACTTGGTCTGTTGAGCCTGGAGAAGAGGAGATGGAGACCTCATTGCAGTTACAATTTCCTTGTGAGGGGAAGAGGAGGGGCAGGTACTGATCTCCTCTGTGGTGACCACTGACAGGACCCAAGGGAGCAGCCTGAAGTTGTGTCAGGGGAGGTTTAAGTTGGATATTAGAAAAATGTTCTTCACCCAGAGGGTGTTTGGGTGCTGGAACAGGCTCCCCAGGGAAGTGGTCATAGCACCAAGCCTGACAGAGTTCGAGGTGTTTGGATGATCCTCTCAGGCAGATGGTGTGACTCTTGGGGATGTTCCTGTGCAGGGCTAAGGGTTGGAATCAATGATCCTTGTGGGTCCTCTTCAACTCAGCATATCCTGTGATTCCTGTGTTCAGGGATTGGATCATGTACTACCATCACAAGTACACAAAGCTTCGACAATGACTTTTTATTGTTAGTGACTTTAACTGCATGGCATATACAGCACAAGGATATGTCAAAAAGACAAAATATTAAGAAATAAGTTGTGATATAAGAAATTGGCTATTTGCCATTTTGTCAGTGTTGGTATTAAGCAAATTGTCCATTGCCTAGAAACAAGTTGGTTTTTAGGCAGGTGTCTTAGAGTTGGGAAAGAAAAAAAGGAATGTAACAGTTGGAAACATTGTGCAAGGCTTGAATTTTTTTTTAATCTTCTCCCCCCATGCCTTTTTCTCCTCCTCCGGTACAAAAACTGTTCAGTTGCCTGAAACACGTGTGTACTTGTTGATGAATCAGTAACTTTCAGGGAATAGTTCTGATAGAATTGCCTTTAACTCAGTATAGTACTGACCTGAAGAGGTTTGAAAAAAATGCCTCTATCTGAATCATCTTCCTGAAGTCTATTGTTGGTATAGAGAAACAGGAGGAAGAAAAATGCAATTCAGTGTTCTACCTACATATTGAAATTGAAGTATTTAAGTATATTATGTTAACCTGTTTCCACATTAGTATTGGACAAGAGAGTTTCCTAAAAGAATTGGGAAATATGTTTTCACTTATTACCTTTCAAGATCTTAAATATGTTGAGTAAGAGACTACGTTTTCGTTGTGATGTTTCATTGAGGTTTGATTTTAGGAATGCATAATAAATAGAATTTTAAACTGCGTTACAGTTTAGCAAGTGTGTCTTTGTAAATCACTTATGGCTGTTTCAAGGGTGAGTTAACTAGCCTCTATTTTCTAAAGGGATATTTTGAACTTTCAGACTGGAGTATCTTCACTTGCAGCTATTTTTCTCTGGCCTGGCTTTGATTTATACAAATGCTAATTATAGGGACTTTGAATCTATGTGTATACATAGTTTCACAAGGTCATACACATTTTTAATGAACTGTCTGAAATGTGAGTATATTGCTGGGTTGTTACATAAACAGATTACTGTTTTATAAACATTATTATATTAATCAGTTCAAAAGGAGAAAAATACCTAGTAAAGAAAAGCTGATTTTTATTTTTGTCTCCTAAAGTTTTATTGTCTTCGCAGGCATCACAAGGTGTCACCTTCATTGGACCTGACACACATGCTATTCAAGCTATGGGAGACAAGATTGAAAGCAAATTGTTAGCCAAGAATGCAAAGGTCAACACGATCCCTGGCTTTGATGGAGTAGTCAAGGTGAGAAATCATTTAATTACTGTCTGCCCACTGTAGGAACAGTGTCTAAATCAAAGTACACCTATTGAAGGTCTGATGCAGAATCTAATTATAATTCTATCTTCTTTTTCAGTAAGATGTAATTAAAAATGGAGTGCAGATTTTTGCTAGCAAGAGAGCTTTGGAAAAGAAGAGAAAGTCTGTGATAATAAACGATGTATTAAGGAGTTCTTCAATGGAGTCTCTAAAAATACTTTTTTTTAAATTTAACATGAGGGCAGCTAAATGTATTAAATGCCAGATGTGGATTCGACTATCTGCATATCTTTACGTTTCTCAGGTCTTCTTGTTGGCCAACGTCTTGACAGTCCTGAGTTTAACACTGGAGCTTGCTAAAGGATGTCAAGTTTCCATTTTATGGTCTCTGCTGATGGTGCAGATTTTCATGTGTTGCAAAACTCGGGGCGAGGATGGGGGAAGTTAGTGGCTCTTTGTGAGAATCTACAGCTAGTGTTCTTCCTGTGGTTTTAGAAGGAATGATTTTCAACAGTTCTCTAAAGAAACATCAAAAATATTTTTGTAGTTTGTAGAGTTAAAGTAAATTTTTGTTTTCATTTATTTTGTGCTATAGTGATTAAGTACTGGGCTCTTAAAAGCTTTCCTGCGTGTCTTGTTATATTGTCTCTGTTAATGTAGCTAAAACATGCTTTTTTCTTTTAAAACCTTTATTGTATACACTTAAAACTTTTGTGTATTATAAAATGTTGACCTCCTATATTGAAATTTTTATGCTTTACATGTCAAGTTAGATTTTTTTTTTTTCAAATAAAGTTTGAGTGAAACTTTGAGATGCATGAAAAAGAGTGTTAGCTAAGTTGGATTTTAGACTCTTAAAAGGAAAAAAGCCAACCCAAACCCCAACTAAACGAGAAAGGTAAGTAGAGCGCTAAGGGGCTAAGCCTCTACAAAATTACCTCTTTCAGTGAAGCTGCCTGGAGAACTTGACTAGTGAGAGAGAATGATAAAATCACAAAATAGCTGATGTCAAAATGCCCAAGAGAACTTTTCAGTACTTGTGATGGAAATGTGTGGTTACTGGTAGTGGGATATGCTGCAAGAGGTAAAAGTGGAAAGACTTCTTTCTTTTCTGGAGAGCTCCATATGAGTGTTAGGCTGGCACTTGTGCCCATGCTGAAGTCTGACAGAGGCAAGTTGAACACTGTACTCTTTCAGGTTTTTGTTGCATGTTTTAGCAGTCCTTGTGTATGTGGTCCTTTAGCACTTGTAACATTTAACAGCAGCCAAGCTGTTGTCCATAAGGTTCTCTGTTCTGTCTGACATCCTGTATCTCCTCCTAGAAATCCTGAAAAATAACTTCTACAAAAACATCTAATTAGGAGATAACTTTGAATTAGTCATTTAAACACCACAAAACTTCCTCTAATGCAGAAGCAAATACTCAAAACACTGGTTTTTTTCACTTTATCAGTTAAATATTATGTAAAGGTCTGTTATTCCTCTAGTAAAAAGAAACAAAGATGACAAAATAGGATAATGGTTAATGAAACAGGTAGACATAGAACCAGTGAAACTGATCAACTTACTTGTATGCGGTTGTTTCCAAAACCTTTAATTGCATTGTTTTTGACAATTATCTGAATTTCCTAACATGAAAGGGAAGTGTAAGTGATCTGGTTGGCAATGGGCTATATGCAACGATACCCTTAAAAGCAAATGAACTGGAATGTAGGATTGAGTTGACAACTCCAATCCTCTGCTATTGAAAGGAACTATGTGGTAGTTGCTTAACCCCAAGGTGTCCGTATCATATCAGTTTGACATACTTCAGCCTTGCACCAGTTCTAATTATTTGAAGAGTGTTGATGAAAAAGAATACATAACTAAACCCGAAAAACAACCTGCAGTATACCCACCAAATAAGAAAAGGGAAAGTCCACAGACATTGCCAGCATTGTAGTTTCCATCAGAAAGGGGAGCTGAAAATTTTAGGTTAGCCAGTGCTTTGGTTACCAATTCTAGGAAATAAAGCTTCTGATAATTGATATTGTCGTAGTTGCTATGGATCTAAATATGTGCCTCAGAGGAGCAACACACAAAGACTTGGAACCTGTTTAGGATTTCTGTCATTCCAGGGAGACCTATTTTGATCAGTTATGAAGCTTTCAAAATCTTTGAGGGCTTTATTTCTTGAGAAATAAAAATTTTAAAGGTCTTTGAAAGGAGTTAAATGTCGGGTTGACACTTGAGTTGATTATAGATGGCTTCATCTTTAAACTAGACTCTAGTAAAGCTGGAAGAAAACTGTATTGATGGCTCTGACAATGCCAGAAATTAAGACAGATCTGTTACACATATTCTTTGTGCATTAATACTTAAAGCAAATACAGAGTAATAACTTCATGTTATTCAACTCAGGACTGCACTGAAAATCGTGGTTACTAGAAGAGTTTGTTAAATAGTGCTGCAGATACTTAGGTCCTTCATGAATAAAGAACGTTTTTCCTCTCTTGTTTATGTTGCTTAGCACTTACACATAAAAGGCACTGTAGTTGCTAAGCTTTTGTAATAACATCTTGGAGAAGTTGCATGCAGAAAAATTCCCAGTGAGTAGAAATTAAATGTAAAAGAAGGAAGCCCTTTAACAGTATACTTAAAGACCTGGAAGGATTGAAGAGGAGGATGCTTGGCATAGCAGACACAACTAACTATTCTCATCCAGGCAGATGCTCTAGCATTTGAAATATGAAACTGCGAATGGAAAGATGTGGAATGGGAGTGGAGAGGGCAGTTTTATGAAAAGTAATTTTCTTCTCATCCCTTGTTAAGTTTCTCGGTTGGCTGAGGCAAGGGTTATCCAGTCTACACATGTAAGGAACCAGAGTCTCGTACTGTCAGCCAGAGAACTTTTGAAAGTAATTAATTTCAAAATTAACTACTGCTAATTGTAACTACAATTAGTTTTCTAAAACTTGATTGGGAGAGGTAGTGGTAAACAGTCTTGATCAAAAGAATTAGCATTAATCCTGTGAGCAATGGCTGTACTCAAGTGGGAGCTCAAATGATGTATTGACTGTAAATAAGTAAAAGGGAATAGGTGACAAGGAGAAAGTAGATGCTGAGTAATGAGTGAAAAACTGGCAAAGCAATGGCAGGGGAAGAATGATTTTTGTATTGTTTCACCACATACAATCTGGTTTTATGGCTGGTAGAACACAGCTGGATGTAGACCCAGAAGAATAATGTCTCTGTGTCTGCTTAGTTTCACTGATGTCAGTAGACACATTAAAGGTCTTCAGCAGGGCTCTGAATTTACTGTAATTAACAGTAATTTTGGGTACCTGTTTTGGATGAATTTTGCATTGAGATATTGGCGTTGGTATTGAATTGATCCCTGTATTGCTGAAGACATGGTTGGAGACTAGGCATGAACTGGAGGTTCTCTAAGGCCAATGCCCTCAGCCATGACGACTATTATATAGTTCTTTATAATTAATACAATGTTCTACAGTTCTAGGAGCCTCTTAAAAAACAGCTTTATCCTAGCATTCCTCTACATCAAGAACAGTTTAGCTTTTCTGTCTCCACCTGCTGGTACCTGGCTGAGAGGCATGTACATGAAATTAGGAGGTTAGGAATTCTTATGCTAAATGAGTATTTTATGTATCCCTAACTCAATGGAATCACCTATTTGTAAAAACAGTATGACATCATTTTATAACTCTTAGGATTTTTATAAACTTCTACCATTACTTGAACATTTTTATTTGTACAATAAAAGGTGGTGCTAAAATTATATATTTCTTTACAGTCTCCAGTTTATTTTGGGAAAATGGTAGTGTAGCTAATGTGTTTTTTGGAGGAAACAGCAGTAAATCATTGAGGACTCTTGCTTTTAAAAAAATAATTCAGAATGCTTTTAGTTCCAGTGTGGCTTTGTATATTTTGCACATATGGACTTGTGTGTTAGGCAGTGTCATAACATTCAGTTTTTTGCTCTCTTTGGGCAAATGTTGAGTACCATAAGTTCTGTGCACCAGAAATCTAAAATAACTGTCCTGACCTTTTCTGAGTACTCAAACTGATTCTGTATTTATGTAATCCGCAAGTGAAATTCATGATACTAAAACGTACTTTCTTAGGGAAAAAGATTAAAAGACTTACCAGAGACTTCAGTATGTCAGTTGTTCGGGTTTTTTGTGCATTAATTTTTCTCTTTAAAGCACAGCATATTTTTGTTTTCTGGTTTGGAAATTCTCTTCGAAGGCTAAAGAATTTGAGTATGCATTGATTTTTTTTTTTTTTTCCCCTTGTATCTTAGTGTTTGGATCCTAATATATTAGAACTGTAAAAGAAACAGATGTTGAAACACTGTAAATTAATAACTGTGCTGGGCAGTCTTTTCAAGCCAGAACTGACACAAGTAGTGGTGCTGATACGATGCCACTTATTACTTAAAGTTGTTGTATGCATGTATAAAAATACAGTGGCAGTGAAAAGTTCCCCTATAATGCTTTGCAGCTTGTCTTCCTGTGGACTGCAGTGTATCAATTAGCCACTTGTTTGCAGGTAACTAAGTGAAAAAAAATTACCCTGTTTGCTTCCCCCCCCTTAATTCTGTTTTGCAAATATATGGGTGAATTTGCAAGAGAAAAGAAATGTAAAAGTTTCCTTCTCGACTATAATCGTAGCTCTTCATCAGTCATCACTCTTCCTGCATTTTGTTCAAGAGGCTCTAATTGTCTGCATTTGGCAGGTTTAACACTTCCTGACAGAGAGGCTATTAAGGGGAAGTATTCTCGCATAACTGTCACAGGCAGGAACAAAGAACCTTCAAACTCAATGTGTGGAAACCACTAACATTCTTAAATGACCCTTTTCATGCATTTTATCCCTTTTTTAGCTAAAATTTGGAGGGTGCAGGGTCATGGAAAGCAGCAAGGTGTAATAAAACAGTAAACCCTGAGATTTTTTTTTTTTTGGGGGGGTTGTTTTTTTTTGCTAGATTTATCTCTTGACTTAAAAACAATTGTTATTTGGAAAAATCTCATTAACAGATGTGACTGAAGTAAAAAGACTTAAAACTGATGTTGCTTTCAGGACTGCTTTGAACTTAACAAGCACCGATTTGTGGAGCAGACTAGCTAATGAAAGGAAATTAAATTTTCTGACAACTTCCCCTGCCAGCCCCCTTATTCTTCATGGGGCTGTTACTAGGTACTGAAGACTTTTAAAGAGGATTTTGTTTTATTATCGGACATAAATGAACCAGGTATGAACATTTCTTATGTATTTTTTTTTAAAGTTCTGACCTGGGTGCTTTTAAAACGGATTGCCTTGAAAGCTTTAAAAATATCAGGTTTCAGTTTAATGTTCGTAAGTCAGCCCCTATAGTTTCAGACACACTTAGCAGCTGGTGATTTCCAGACATTACTGCCTTCCATACAAATTTTTTAATGCATGTCATGGGATAGTATAAATATTAGCAAATTTGGATGGAATTTTCAAACTTAACCCATGGCACTATAATTTAACCCGTTTTCTTTCTGGTTTTGTATAATGGAAGTGTATTGTTATCAGAGAAGAAACTGGAATTAACTACTGCAGGAGAAGCAATTTGGTTACTGAAAAGTAAGCAATTTAAGTATTTTGTTTTTTATTCTCTGAATTTCACAGTACTTTTTTCTGTACCAGGCTACAGTAGTATGAGACAGCTGAAGCAATAGGTGGCATCAAAAAAAGGATTTTAAAAATTGTCATAAGCTAGTAACATGGTGACTCTTAGATGGAAACAATTATGGGGATCTTTTGCTTTCAGACACAGTTTAAAATGATGCATATAAGGTTTATTCTGCATTCAGAATGCAGAAGTTACAGAATTGAAATCCTTGTGTTCTTTCTTCAGTAAACAAAACCCATTTGTCTTTAAAAGTCCTGCAAGATTTTTTCTGTACTTGAATTACTCCCAAACAATAGAGAATCAACTCCCCCTACTGACAGCAACCAGGAAAACACAAGAAATATCTGTGGGGACAGAAACAAGCTGGTAGTGGACAAACTTTAATGATGTGATTTATGGTCCATTATTGATTGTAAACTTCTAAATTCTAGCATTAAATTCCTACAACTGCAGAAAATCATTTTGCGATCCTGGTTGTGTTTCCTGTCAGCTGATTCCTTGTTGCTTTGAGTTTCTCAGTATACTAATGATGAGGTAGAATTTACATTCCACTTATGGTATTAATTTTACATTCCTCTGGCTGAAAAGGGTCAGAAGGTTGTAAAATCAAACATTAAATGAATCGGAGGAGACAGTAGTGCAATATATGACTGCCCTCAGGACATAGTGCAATGGCTGATGGGATTAACGTTGGGTCTCATTTCCTGCTTTTACAGGATGCAGATGAAGCTGTCAGAATTGCAAGGGAAATTGGTAAGTTCTTAAATTAGCTATGGTGGGATTTGTGTGCCTCTCAGCAGACATGGTTGACTAAATTGAATGTGTAATAAGTAATCCCTATAGAACAAATAATGTTTTAATAGTTTTTAAGTTCCCTGTTGCCCGTGGGGCTAGAAGAATCTAGGCATTAACGCCCTGTCTCTTAAATCATCACATTTGAGCTTTCAAACTGGACTTTACAGAACAAGTGCAGCCATGATTTGTGGAAGGCCTGTAATAGGCAGTAATGAGTAGCTCACTGAAGGAATTATTTCAAAGTGTATCTGCAATTGGACATGATGGAAGTTAGGCATGGTGTATTTCTCTTTATATGGAGGCTGACACCAGTGATGTTATGATCTTCATTCTTCATTACTGTGTGGACTGCAGTTAGCTTGAATATCATCCAGAGCACCAGCCTTTCTTCTGTGCTTGCTGGAATAAAGTCACTGTTCAGCTTCTGAATATCTTACAGAATGGTGAAAAGAGCAACCAGCAAACTGTCTGGGACTCGTTTTGATGAAGGTTAAGTGTAATATGTGTTTAATGAGTTTTGGCTTTTATTTACTAAAGCTTATATTAGGGAAAATACTAAACCATATGCTTGAAATTACACATGTTATTAAATGCTTGCTAAAAGAAGAATCTAAGGCAGTAAGATTTTTCTGATTTTCCTTGGGATTTTTCCTTCATTTTTACTTTGAGACAGTAACCATTAGAAACTATTTAGGTGTATCACAGGTACCTAATTCAAAGCAGATATCTGCATTTGAAGCTTCTCTTGCTGATCTAGCTGCAAATACATTTCACCTGTGTCAAAAGCTATGGCTGTGCCTTATGTACCTAATAGAAAGTAGGACTTGCACTGCTGCAGATAACTTTTAATCGGTGTAAGATCTTTCCACTTTGAGTTTAAGTTGGGACCTTTACTCTGCGCTGGTTAACTGTCCTGAAACCCCTCAGTGTAGGCTTGTCTGACTTTTAGGCTGACACAACTGAAGCCAGTGTTTCTGTGGGTCAACCTTGTGTCCTTGTTGGGAAATCAAGTGATCACTGATCACTGTCATGGGAGCAGAAACAAAAGGAAGAGGTTATCAACCAGATTGGAACATTCAGAAGAGAACTGTAAATAAATCCCAGTTCTCTCCAAAAAATTGATTTTACTCCTGAATAAAGGCGTATGATTTTTTATGAAATAAAGTATTATGACTATATTTCAGTTCAGTTTCTGTTCAAAAGTCTATCTTGCTCTTGTGTTCCTGCAAGTGTTTTTAAAGCTGTTTTGTTGAATGTAAGTTTAAAGGCATGCAATGGCTTTCTTAGACACTCTTTAAAATTATTCTTTTTTAATTTACTTCTTCTGGTGTTCTGTTGACTGGTTCCTGTCTTTGATATCAGTAGCACTTTAGAGGTCATTATATCAAGGCAGTCTTAAATCTGTGATATTAAAGTCAATTACAGACAGCTGGGTTGTGCTTTATCTAGATGGAAAATTCTTGGAACTGTTTTGATACAAAAAAGTTTTGTACTGTGATGCCATGTAGTAGCAAAAGAAAAATGTCCTTTCTAGCTTTTTCCTCACATGTTTCAACCAGTTGATTAGTTTGGTTAAATTTCTGTCTAATTGTGACCACTGATCATAATAAAACTGATTTTGATCTCGAAGGGTCTAAAATAGGATGAAATGATAGTCTCTTGTGTATATAATGCATTTGTCTTTGTGTATAAAGCACTTGATAGGCAATGGAATACTTTCAGATTGTTTTTAATTTCACTTATCCAGAGTCTTGGTCTCTGAGATAACAACTGTGGGTCAGTGCTTAAAACAGTAAAACTGCGTTTTTACTCTTTTACTGCCTGTATTTTTTTCCTGCTTCTTCCTGGTCTGTTCAGGCTGAAGATCCAGCAGTAGTTAACCATGACACTTCAGGGTTGAGAACACTGCCTTTATCTGTTTCAGTGATTATTATCTATGGCTACAAATTTTCTAGGTATAAAACCTTATTTTTGCCCTTGATTTGAGATATGCTCCTGAGTTGTCAAGAGAGAATGTGACAGATATACTAGGCTAAATCAGGAATTGGAAGAAGTTCAGGCACAAATTGCTGTATAGGCTCCTTTCTGTAGTCTTCCTTCTCTGTTTTTTGGTGTGGGCTGTTCTCTTGTAATTCTGTTGGTAGCGCTTAATTACATTGGCTCTTTTCCCATGCTGCTTTTAGGTCTGTTTGTAAAGTTGTACATTAAGAACTATTGGCTTCTTGATTTCTGAAGCCTCGATGAAACTCTAGGAAGTTTTATTCCTCTATTTGAAAGGATTGAACAGCTATGCAGTGCAATCAGTTAAACTAAAGGAAAGTCTGTACAAAACTGAAGAGGTGAAAAAGTCAATTTTTGTCATGTTTCATTTGACATGGATTTAGTTACTGCTAGCTTTTCAATAATGGATATTGAAAAGAACCTGATATTGACACTGGCAATATTGCTCAAACTGATATTGCACAATGCATTCTGTGGTCTACTACCTGCAACTTTATAAAAATGGTTAAATGGCATCTAAAACCATGGTGGCAAAGGGTGGGAACTAACAGCTGTGGGACAACAGAAGTTTGTTTACTCCTTTCACCATTCAGATTCTCAGAATAGCAACTGCCCTGGAAACAAAGCAGCGCTAACTTAATAGTACCTATGTAACAGCAAAAGTATGCCCAATGATCTTCAAATCTGACAGCTTCTTACCTTCTTGCCTTTTAAGATCTTTAGACCCATCCTTCAGACGCATCACAGGAATGTAAAACTATAGAATGAGAGTAGGTTTTAATCTCACAAACAATTTTAATTTCATGTGAATTGGTATCTAATTTGAGGGAAGGATTGAAAACCTAACACCTACTCAAAAATGTGTCTGCTTTGTGTGAGACTCTTTGCTGTTGTTGTGGGGACTTGTAAATGCTGTTAAAAATTGTTTGCATGCCTCTCCCTTCCCACAACTAATCCAGCCAATCCAAGTGAACATACTTCAGCAGTTTTGGTTGCTGCTGAGTAGTACAAAAGGGGCTAGGAGAGTGATGAGTAATGCATCCTGACCCCAGCATCCCGTACCCAACTTGTATGCAAAACTTAAATTTTGCGAAACCTTCCTTTCAATCTTTGGTGTTGGCTAAAGAGCTGCTCTTCAGCTGAGTGCCCCTGAGAGCAAGGTGTATGTAAAGGCATATTTGAGCAAAACCTCAAGTACCCTTATTTTCAGGGACTGGCTAATTTACATGCTAACATGTAGAGGTTGCAATTTTTTCTTCTCAACCTGAAAAGCTGTATGTATCTTTTCAAAACAATCCTTACTTTGTGGTGGGGTTTTTTTTGGTTTGTTGTTTTTTTTTTTTTTTAATTCATTTTACTTTTTATTATATTGTGGGTCTCTGGAATCTTTAGCTGCCTTGCATACAAATGTGGTTGACATATAACTGCTATACATGAAAGGTGGGAGGAAGGGGAAACACAGTGATCCTACACTTGGTGAGCAATACTAATAATACATGTATCCTATCTGATAATTTAACCATGTGATATGAGCTACCTCTTGTAGCATATAAAGACTCACCAAGGTTCACTGTCAACCTGCCTATTTTCCTTTTGAAACTAAAGAACAGTACATGAGGACTAGACTCTGCTTACAGAATTAAAATCAGCAAACCATACAAGAGACTGATATTGTTAGACTGAAAATATTAGCATAACTGATGATGATTTTTTTCAAGTACATGTAACTGAATAAGATAGATTAGGTGATGGAAATTGCCATAGTGAGTTTGGCATAATAAGGCTTAAAACAATGCTTGTTTCAAAATTTCAGTCTTGCAACCTCTTAGGTTGGAGAGAGTCTCCAGATGGTAACAGTGTTGCCAGAGGTTTACCTTCGCTAGTGTTACCTGTATGTATATGTTAACATTTACTGCACTTCACGAAAATCAGTTGAACTTCACTGTTGCTGTATGCAATCTAGTATTTTGTCTTTACCCTTTAATCTCTGGTATTGTAGAGGCCTTGAAAATACTTAATAGTTCTGGATTGAACCCATTTTTACTCTGTGACTTATCCCATACTCCTCTATGGACAGCATCAGATTTCATAAGAAAATGTAAAAGACTCTAGAAAGGTTATTTGCATAGCTCTGTTTGGTCTTACCCTTATACCTAGTAAGTAGAGATCACTTTAGACTTCAGAGCCTGAAAATCTGTAGCCTTTTGGTCATCCATGCCTATAAGAAGTTGGTTTGTGCTCTCTGTATGCTTAATTATTACCTCTCTACAGCTTTCAGCCACGTGAATACTTTACAGCATGGGGGTTTCACAGTCTAATAAGGTGTTATGTTGGAAACTATTTCATTGATTTTTTTTTTCCTGTTTCTTTGTTAATGTTCTCTTGTACTGTTGCTGCTGTCCTGTCTTCCTACTGTTTCTTAGGCTTGTATCATGCCTTTTTTTGTGTCCATTTCAGTCTTTTTAAGAAAAAGCTTTTCCAGATCTTGCTGTTTTAAGTATCTTCTCCTTAACTTCCTTTCAGTTAGATGACTGAGGAGGAGGTGGGTGTGTTGTATTGCTATCACTTGAGAAAGCAAGAGTTCACATATGATAGCAGACTGGAGTGCTTCTAGGAACCATAGTCAAATGTCTCTTTCCGTCCCCAGATCAAAGCTTTTTACAGAATGTATCTTCAGTTTGCAAGGACTAATAGACTCTTCTTGCCAGACAATATCAACTGGTCTGATATTTGCCTTAGTGTTGTGACAGCGATTAAACATACTGGAGACCAAAGACATGAAGATTTTCTGCTCTCTTGGAAACATCAAAAACTTTTTAATTAGATCCTCGATTTTCAGTTTTCTATATGTTCATGTGGAGAAAGGTGGAGTTCTCTGATATGAAGAAGTTGTTTCAGGAAGTTGCTTTAAATGAACAGATTGTACTAAAAGATAATCATTACTATTTCTAAATATTTTATATTAATAAATATGCTTTTAAAATATGTTCTTTGTTACTGTAATTGTCTAGCTTTCAGTAAACTAAGATCCTGACTCATGTCTGTATTATAGTATCTTATTCTGAGAGTGAAATTTTGCCTGATGCTGTCAGATCTATATTGCTCATTTTTTCTTACTGTTTGTCTATTTGGGGAAAATACTTTTTTATTGTAAAAAAAAAAAAAGCAATAATCTGTTTTCTGTGTTTTCTGATTCAGTTTCACGATATCCAAACAGCAGTGCTCTTGAGATACTCTTTTATTTAGAATGTACTGCACCAGAAATGTTGATAAGATACAGATTTGTTTACTCAATCTCTTGACTATTAATTTATGAAGATCTGCTTATTTTGCTATTAATTTTTTGAAAAATTTCATCACAGCTTATTTCAACAGCAATAAAGGAACAAAATTTTGTTCATAAAGATATGAGCTTAAAAAGGTCAAATGCTTTATTCATAAATCGCTTTGTTTCTTGGGAATAATTCATTCAGTGTTTTTTTGGTATAAATGAATTGGAGAAGACAGCCTTCCTTGGCTTTAGAAATTACTGCATTGACAGCTAAGTTTTGAAAAGAAAAATTTCTCCTCTGTTCTCCCTCCAAACAAAGTGTTTTAATAAACGAAGTTATTGTCTACTGGCTTTATTGGACATGTGGTCAGTTGTCATGTTCCTCTGACCAACTGAACAAAGTTTGAACTTCTGTCTAATTGTTCCCTGCTGTTAGGCTACCCTGTCATGATCAAGGCCTCAGCAGGTGGTGGTGGGAAAGGCATGAGAATCGCTTGGGATGATGAAGAGACCAGGTGAGATGCTGTCGAAAAGCTTGCCTTGATGAATGCTGCAGTTACCAAAGTCCCATTAAGCCACTGTGAGCTGACAGTTGAGCAGATATGAAATGTTAGACACAGAAATTAGATATTATTTGGTTTTCTCCCTTTCACATAGTGAGTGATGTACTTCAGAAGTTTGCATGTGCCTATTTCAAATTAATTCTTGCATGAACCTTACAAAACATGATCCATTAATTTGAGTAAAAAACCAACACTTACAACTGCCTTTAGTCCAGTGTGAGACTGTAAATTTAGAGTGTAAATAACATTTTGCTGTATGCCTTTCAGAATGCTTATTTTATTAATTGTCTCTCTTAGGGAGAATATTTATTGACCGTGATTTGCAAACATTAATGCATGCCATTAGTTCTGTTGAAGCTGATGAGACTGATAATTTATGTGTGGAAACACATACAGTGTTACCAGAATGTGCTCTAATAAATTGTGTACTTCTGTGTTTAAAATATTTGCCTCAGTGAACTACTGTACTTTTATCTGTTTTGAAACAACATTTGTTTAAACACACAGACATTTTTTTGTCTCTTAGTGGTTGTCTGAATCCTGAACAGTTCGTGATGCTTTTTGTTGATTCAAAGTTTTACAATCCATTCTCAACTCTACATGCCACTGATCTTTCAGAAAAATGTATTTTCTGATATTTTTGAAGACTTGTGACAAGAAGCCTGTTTGATCCAAAATAACCTGACTGTTTTCCTTTCCACACAGAGCAGTACATGTGCTGGAATTAACTCAAAATACAACTGAAATTTTAATTACTTTAATTTAGTCACCTGCAAGATTTCCCTGCCGCTTTTCTGTCCCCTATTAAATTTGTTTGCCAAAACCTAAAAACTGGATAAAAGAACAATGAATGTCTAGCAGGTAAATTTTAGATTTAAAGAAAACACAGTGGGCTTATTTGTACCTTGTTACCTCTAGTCCATTTGTATTCAAATGTAAATAGGAAAAGAAGGTTTTTATTCATTAGAATGAAAATCTAGAATAACCTGCTTTCTTACAAGGATGCTTCCTTCCTACTGCTTTAGAATCCAAAGTTGTTACCTTGATCTTATTCAGGCAGCAATTGCATCTGTTGGAGTTGAAAGGAAGGCATTAGTTTCTTGTTTTGTTCAGAAAGGAACAAAAGAGCTTGATTAAAGTAACTGTTTTAAAATGGATCTAAAATCATCATTGCCAGTTTGTCTTGGAGAAAAGTTGTGGTTACTGTTTAGAAAGTCCCCTGGTAAAGCTGATTGGTATTAATAGAAACTGGCTAGGGATATTTTGAATATCACTAAATTAATTGAGTGATATTACTTTGACGCCATCCTATTTAATGATGATAATTTGAGTTGCTTACCTTGTTTGTGGAAAGCCTTTGAATCACAGAATATCCTGAATTGGAAGGGACCCACAAAGATCATTGAGTTCAACTCCATTCTGAAGTATCATTCAGCTCATTATTTACCAGTGATGTTCTTATAATAATTCTCTTGGTTACCTATGCAAACCTTGTGTTTATAATCTTATATTAGTCTCTAAAAGACTATTCTAATATTCTAATATTATAATATTACATTATAAAGAGAATGCTAAGAGAAGGAACACTTAGATAGTCACAGATCAACACTGTTTACTGAGCTCGTATCATGAAGAAATGCTTATGGGTAGGCAAAATTAAGTTGACAAAATATTTGTTGCAGGAAGATAAAAGTGAGATTTAAAAGAACTTGAAGACAAATGGATTTACTTTGGATTTAAATATGAAGTAGAACATTTGGGTTTATCTTCCAGTCTGTGTTGACAAAATATCTGTGAGGTTGTAAAAGATGCGTTGTACATGTCCATTAGTTGTGTTATGGAATTAAGATTGTTCCTTTTTATATGTCTGAAGAGGAACATCTGACTGTTTGGAGGTGACTGAACTTTTACTGACAAAATAACGTATCTGATAGTTTTAATATTGCATAAAAAGTTGGTGGTCTCACGTATAGTCTTGCTGCATCCAGATCCATGTAATCCCATAAATAAACCAATTTTCAGCTATGGGCAGACTCTGAAAAGCCAATATCTGAATGGTCTTCTGCATTTCAGAGTTCATTGATGCAAGGTGAGTGTGAAGAACTGTTGGTACTATTTTGATCTGTAAACTTGTTTTGGCTTTGTCTCATGGGATTAATTTAAAATACTATTTGAAAACAAAAAGCCTTTATATAGAAATATACAATACCCTGAGTTGAAAGGGACCCACAAGGATCATTGAGTCCAACTCCTGTCCCTGCACATGACAACCCCAAGAAACATACTGTGTGTCTGGAAGTGTTGTCCAAACGCTTCTTGAACTGACAGGCTTGGTGCTGTGACTACTTCCCTGGGGAGCCTGCTCCAGTACCTAACCCCACTCCAGGTGAAAAACCTTTTCCTTGTTTGAAACATACTTTTGGATTTTCAGGATAGTTGAAAATCTTTCTTGTTTCAACTGGTTATGTGTGCTACAAGAAGGCTTAAATGTATGTGTGGCATGACATGGAAATAGCCACTGGAAGTGGAAAAGATGGATGTGACCAACTTCATTGCTACTGTTACAGAATTATTCACTGTGGCAACTTACTGGTGCTTCATCTTTCACATCCCTTAAATATGCCAAGTGATGACAATTGTTTTAGATCCTCTATAATTATTATATTATTACAACAATAGCTAAAATTTGTTAACTTTCAACTAATATTTCTAATAGAAATACTGGGATAATTTTGCCACTGTTAGAATAATTTATTTATTTATTTATTTTTAAATAGCCCTTCAGATGCATGTGACTGTGAAGGCTGTGGTGTTGCCCCCTGCCTCTGGGTAGGGCTGCTGTTTTTCTTTTTACTTTTAGATCTGAATCCCTCCTGACTCTCCCTTCTATTGCTTTTTTCAAAATTTTGGTAAAGTTTTAAAGTGGAATTTTGTGTATAGTTCAAGCCACTGACCCACATCTGAAATTAAAATAACCCTATGTTCACTCTAATGTAATCCCTAGCTAGTTGTCTTGGTTTGGAGAAATATAATTTAGCATGGCCTCTCTTCACATAATAAATACCCACTTAAAATTATATTGAAAATGAAGTGCAGATTTCTGGAAAGGAGTTCATGTTTAGTTCAGGTTGGTAGGTTCTTCATAGCCTCAAAGTTCTGTTGTGGACTGTATCTAAAAGTAATTCTCTCTTAGTGTAGTTGATCATCCCAGCTCTGGTCTTGTATATGAAGAGCCTCTCTGCTTGCATCCCAGAGAGCCTGATCCAAAAGTGCTTTCCAAACATAGGCAACGTGAAGTTAATGATGAAATACAACGAAACATGAGTAGGGTATGTGTCTGAATATCTAGACATTTTCTGTATCATTCCTTCTTTGTCTGTGGAGAATCTGAAGGCTTCTTGCTTTTATAGAATATCCTGAGTTTGAAGAGACCCACAAGGATCGAGTCCAATTCCTGACCCTGCACAGGACCATCCCTAAGAGTCACACCATGTGCCTGAGAGTATTATCCAAACACTTCCTGAACTCTGTCAGGCTTGGTGCTGTGACCACTTCCCTGGATAGCCTGTTCCAGTGCCCAACCACCCTCTGGGTGAAGAACCTTTTCCTGATATCCAACCGAAACCTCCCCTGACACAACTTCAGGCCATTCCGTTATGTCCTGTCAGTGGTCATCACAGAGAAGAGATCAGTACCTGCCTCTCCTCTTCCCCTCATGAGGAAGTTGTAACTGCAATGAGGTCTCCCCTCAGTCTACTCCAGGCTCAACAGACCAAGTACCCTGAACCACTCCTCATACGGCTTCCCCTCCAGGCCCTTCACCGTCTTCATTGCCCTCCTTTGGACTCTAGTACAACAATGCTCTTATGGCTTGTAACAATTTAGCTAACTTAATGGCTTCAAGTGATCTGCTGGCATCTCTGAAAAGGAATTAATTTCAGGACTCTATTGTCTTCAAAGAACAGATTGAAATTTTGTGGCAGAGGTTGTGATGGATCTTCGCACATAAAGATGCTTACTGGCATTGTCAGTTCAGTGTTGGAGGTCATCATACAAAAGCTATTGGCCCATGCCTTAAACTCTGTGGATTTGCAGGTAGAAATTAGTTTCTCTAGCTAGCAGCTTCAGCTGCAAACATGATACCCTATAAGTTGATTTGCTTAAAGAAGAATTTACCCCCTTTGTCAGCTTGAGCAGGTGAACTGCTAAAAATTTGTGCTGCGGTATTACCTTTACTGGCCTCTTCCTTGATCCAGACCTTCCAGCTCTTACCTTCTTGCCCTTTCCGAAGAAGAGTTCCATATATTTGACCTGCCCTTTCTTACTGCTTGTTTTAATAATTGGGTAGGCCATTCATTGCAGCACTGCAGTTGTGTGACCATGCTAACTATTCTCAGAATGATGCAGTTCTGTCTGCATGCCAGCTCTGGCTCCTCTTTCCTTTATCATGTACCTTTATGTACAGCTGCTTGAGGTGGACATCTTTTTTTTTTTTTTTCTTCCCCCCTCTCCACCATTGTTGCCTGCCTGAGGAGAGGCAGTAGTGTTCCCTGCTTGCCTTAGACATAGGCTATGGTGGCTTTTCATCCCCCCATGTTCCAAGCTCAACCGAATTGGGAAACTTCTAGCAGAAAATAATGGAAGCACTTGAAAGCAGCAAATCTGCATATAGGGGAAAAAAAAAAAGAAACTTGTCACTGAAAGTTAATGAGAACTTAAGAAAAACCTGAAGTCAACCCTCCTGTCTAAACTACCACCAGCTCCTCCATATGAGAAACCACCAAAATGTCTCCTCCCAAAGTCCCCTGGCTGCTGCTGTTTCTATGTTGCTTGCATACCAGCTCAACTGGTGTGCCTGTAGCATGGGGTGCCTGGGAGTGCCTGACGGACAACCTGCGCTCCTCATTCTCTGCCCCTTGGTTTAGTGCAGGTGGCTGCACTGGAAGACTGAATATGACCATGGTAGTAGGTGGGTAGTGTTTGAAGTGTGGGTCTGCACAGAGCCCCTGCTCAGCAGTCCTCTGACCAGAGTTCCTCTTTACTTTGTCATAGTGTAGAGGAATCAGTCTTCCTATGGGTGAGGCACATCAGCCTGAATGACTGTGTCTTGTCAAATATCAGGGCTTGATTAGGCTGCAGACGGCATGTTGCTTGTACGGTAAACTGTACCTGGGCTTAGACAGGGACATTAAGCTCATGTTTCCCTGTCCCAAGTTCCCATGCCCTTCTTTCCTGGGGTTAGCATGGGCAGGAAAGTTTTGGACATGATTGCACGTATTGCCACGGTTGTACTGCATCTTCCTTGCAGAGGGGCTCTTAAGACAAATTCTTTTCTAGCCTTAATGGCTGGGTATGTATTTATTTATTTTTAATATTCATAAAGAGATTCAGAACCATCTCCATTTGATTAGTATGGTCTCTAAGGAAAGTGAAGTGTACTTATATTAATTTTTATCACTGGATAAATGCAACTGCACAGTTTTGTAAGATACAAACAAGGTCAGAATACCTGAGATATTTGTTCCTGTTATAAATAGTTCAAAAACATTTACAGATGTATGGATTAGATAATTAGGCACCTGCATTTTTTAACAAGTATTGCAGTTTAGGTTTTCTAATTAGCACATACTTCAGTAAAAGAAAAAGTCAGTTGTGAATAATTATGTATAAAACTATGTGACACCAGAATATTTACAAAACAAAATGGTGCCTTTGATATAGGAGTTAAAATAGCTGTAAATCTATTTCAGTAAGAAATACTGTGTGTGGTTGTTTGTTACAGCACTTTGGTTTTTTGGACAGATCAGGTAGTGTACAGAATCACAAATTTTGATGTCTCTTTTTCTCTTTTTTAAGTAATTCAATATATTGAAGTTAAATATGAATTTAGGAAAGTTGTACATTGAGTATACTCTCTCAAAATTATAGCATGTATTATTCCACAATTTTGAAAGAAGGTGAAGATATACTTTTAAATATACAAATTTTTCTACTGTAAATTTACCTGTTTTGTGATTCTGTTGTCTGGGTTTTGTTTGTGGAATTCAACTAGATTCAAGAGATAGAAAGCATGGAAACTTCTACTCAGTTGTCTTGTAGTTCTTATTCTGGGCCCAAATGTCAGGAAAGCTGTATTTCCACAGAAATTTAGACCAATCCTACCATATATATCAACATAAATGGGACTGATGTGCTAGAGCCTGTACAAAATTTCAGTGAAGCCTTTGGGTCCCTGCATTATGTTCTGTTTCACCCTGAGAAAGCTTTCCATGAAGTTGTTTTTCAGGTTATGACCCAAGGAGTATTCTTTAGGCCATTAAAAAAAGGAAGTTAATAAATGCAATATCTTGCAATCTTTATTTGTTTGAGTAACTAGATATGTAAAAGAGAAAACAGAGGGAAGCATGTGGAATGTTCCACGTAACATACAGTTACACCTTAATGCAGGGAAAAACTTGTAGTACAGGTGGTACGCTCTGTAAAGTGACATATTGCATCTTTAGGTTGTGTGTTCCGTGGTAGGATTTTCAATGTCTGAAATATCATGTTTGCAGTTCTTTAATGCGCACCTAACCTCTGCTGTTCTTGAGTATTAAGAGGGCTGTATGCTTTAAGTAATGGCGAGCTTCACCTTCTGGATTACAAGTACTTCGTAATTACTGCATCTTAAAATTCTTTGTTGGCATTTTCTTCTGCTAAAGTAATAGAAAATGAATATGAATAATTGTTGTAAATGCTCAGACTTTTTAAGCACATTGAAATTTTCTGCGCTTTCAGAATGTTTTGGTTTGGGTTTGTTGTTTTGGGGTTTTTTTGTCTTTGTAAGAAAAACCAGTAAAAAAGGATAGTCATTACAGAATTAAGTGCAAATGGTAAAACTTGGTTTTTGGATGTGTGTATTCACTGATGAAGGCAACCGGATGACTGAAATGAATAAGTGTTCATTCTTGTATACTTCAGAAGCTGATACTTTTTAAATACAGATTATTCTTTTTGGTTTTGTTATTTAAGGGAAGGTTTTAGGTTTTCATCTCAAGAAGCTGCTTCAAGTTTTGGTGATGATCGCTTGCTGATAGAAAAGTTCATTGATAACCCTCGTCACATAGAAATCCAGGTTTGTACTATTATTATTATTACTACTATTAATTATTGTATATTTATTTAATAAGGTTTGAACTCATAAATGAATCAAAGTTCAAAACATTTCAAACACTCTACTAAAAAAGGCCTAGAGTCTTGTGTTTTCCGGTGTCTTGGGTCATTGCTCAAACTACATGGCTATCATGCACAATACAGCCTTCCTGTTTTTATTCTCTAGCCTTTCTGTAGCAGGAAGACTGTGAACTGTGTTCAGTTTGTTGGGGCAGAAAAAAAAGTTATAGGCATCTGTCCTGAGGGATGGAGCTTGAACTCTGGATCCTATTAGAGGGCTGGAGCGCAGCAGAGGATGTAAGAGTTCAAACACTGCCATTCTTAACATTTTTCTTGCAAGGTCTAGGTGGTTTTGTCAGTATTTTGGATTCTGTTCCGAAGTATCTAATGCTCCCTGGGAACTCAGGAGGATTTGTGTCCCATTTTTGGTCAGTTTGTGGTTCAAAATCAGTTGTATTCTCTTTAACTTCTGGATTGTGACCATTTATGTATTTTATTGAATTTAGTGTTAAGTCAGATATGCTAATGCAGAACAAAGTTGTTTCTTTCAGACACTTGATAACAAAATTATGATTTCAAAATTTGTAATGTGTTTTATCTTATGTAGGCAACTAAATTTTTGTGTTCGTCATTAGCCTTGAGATAATAAGAAATCTATATGAGGCATTTTTGTTTCCTCAATAGAAACTTCACTTGTTACATAGAAATTTCATTTATTTTTATCCAAAATATAAACCCTTTCTATGTTGTTGAGACATGTTTGGTTTTTTTTTTTTAACAGTGAGAGCCTGAAGTAGCTCAATAACTGAGTGAAACAGCAGTAAATTTGATAGTGTGGAATGATTTGTAAGAGAGAAATATTTAACATTTTTTACTCTGCCAGATATGTGCCCTCAGACTGATACTTCCTATATTTTTATTTATTTTATGTACACAGGCTAACTTACTGCATTTCATAGAATTGTAGAATACTTTGGGTAGGAAGGGATGTTTTAAAGGTCATCTAGTCTAAACCCCATGCCATGGGAAGGGACATCTTCAACTAGATCAGGTTGCTCAGAGCTTTGTCCAACCTGACCTTCAATGTGTCCAAGGATGGAGTATCCACCATCTCTCTGGGCGACCTGTTCCAGTGTTTCACCACTCCCATAGTAAAAAAAAAAAAATCTCTTCCTTATGTGTAGTCTAAATCTACTGTAGTTTAAAGCCATTTCCCCTTGTCCTGTCACTATGGGCTTGGATAAAAGTTTGTCTCTTATCAGCACCCAGTAAGTACTGAAAAGCTGCAATTGGGTCTCTCCAGAGCCTTCTCTTCTCCAGGCTGAACAACCCCAATTCTCTCAGCCTTTCCTCAGAGGAGAGGTGTTCAGTCCCTATAATAATTTCTGTGTCCCTCCTCTGGACCTGTTCCAAGAGATCAGTGTCTTTCCTGAACTGAGGACTCCAGAGCTGGATATAGTACTCCAGGTGGGATCTTACCAGAGAGGAGTAGAGGGGGAGAAGTGAAGAAGAAACATTGAAATAAAGAAATAATCTGTAAACAGCAAAATGAAGAAACAGTAAAAATGAAATTTAAACCCCACCTTATTCTCTTTTGAAAGGTCATGGAAAGGTATATAGTGAACTCTAAATTTCAGCATTTATCTTAGTTACAAAAGAGGTCAAATTGCTAGAACATCTTTCTGTATTCTCTTACTATGGCTAGTAGTATTTATATACCTATGTCTTATTTTTTCTCTCTTTTTTTGTGTATGCCAATCACTACACTTTAAAGATCTGTTTCCTTCAGGGCTTGCAGATTTGGGAGCTTCAGCAGATTCCTACTGCTTCTTCAATGAATTAAGTTAGATGGGATTGATTCCTCTATACTTCCATGAGTTGGGGGCAGATTTTACATTGTCTTGATTCCTTTGGGTTTAAAAAGTTACCTCAAAAAATATGGTAGTACTGTATTTAAGAACTGTTAAATAATTTCACTTAGAGTAAACAAAATGTCTTTGCTATTAATAATTTATAGTTGTGTTTTATAATAAGTGTACAGTGAATGTTGTTTTCCTTACACAAACACTTTGATGGTACCTTTTAACAATATCATAGCATATCATTTTAACTTCATGTTCTAATCAGCTTTAGGACGTTGACCTTGGTTCATTTTCAAACTGCTGAATATACAAACAATTTGAGACCAGATGCCAAATATTTATTACTTTAGCAGTAACTTTTAAATAGAACATTTTTTTAGCATTCTCATATTTCTCCAAAGCATTGGTACTTAAAATTGTTAAATAAGGAGTTTCCTGTGTCTAGCTATAAAACAATCACTTTGTAAAACATGAGAAAAACCGAAAACAATTAACAGGAAAATAGAGTCCAAATAGACTTTATGCTTGAACTGATTTGAAGTTTGTTCTCCTGAAGTATCTGATAAAAAGGACCTGAGTTTAAAGTAAGAGTACGTGGACTGTCTATTACTTGGCTAAATAGCAATCCTACAACTGGAAAGAGAATCTAGCTGAATCATGTAGGAGAGGTTCTGCTACATAATATTGAATTATTTTGGCATATAGATGTATGTAGCATATACTAATGTCATAATCATCTAAGCCCACAAAACAGGAAATTTTGTTTTAGAAATACTTAGGTATGTAAAAAACCCCTGTAGCTGTGACATGCATTTTTAATAAGATGTGTACTGGAATCTCATGTCACCTCAGAGATGATGATTTCAGTATTTTGCAAGTATCTTCTGAAAGACAGTTGTTGTATGATTAGTTTCTGATAAGAAAAACAGTGGTCCCAGAATGAAAGTAAAGGGTTAATGCTACATGTTTTTGGCTTATTCTATTTATAATTATCTTCTCATTGTAAAGGTTCATGCATGTCTCTTTGAGCCATATTAACTAATAATTGAAAAACATTTATTTAAGATCCAGGTTGCTGAAATGTAGTAGAATATGAGAAATGTCCTGAAGTGAAAGAAAATATTTAGTACTTGGATTGAGAACTTTTATCTTCTTCAGAAAAATGCAGAGAGAGGAGAGAAGCACAGGAACTCATTTTTATTGAAATATTCTGGGACTCCTTTGATTGTTTTGGTGAAGCTGAATTCTGTGGAAAGATGTAGGCTTTCTAACAGTGAAACAGAAGTGCTCAGAGGGAATCATGCTACTTACAGGACAGTGATTTTTTCCATTTAGTCCCATCTGTGTGCTGTAGGTGTAATATTTTAATATTAAAAAAAAAAAAACCACAAAAAACCAGCCAAAAAATCTTAGTATCTCCCTGTTGAGTTTCTGTAGAGCTCCACTCATCTGGCATCTGGATTGGATGTGTGAAGACTTAGGTAGGAAGTACCTGGGTATTTCTTTTTTCCATTTTTTTTTTTTTTTTTTTAATCTTTGTACTGAGTCCCCTGTTAGGGAATCGAGCAGTTGGTTGGAGCCACCCTGATGCTGCTGCTGCTAAACCTCCCCCTGCACAGGGAAGAAGAGGGATCTGGGATATGCTGTAACTTAGGAAACTCTGAAGTTGTCAATCATCTAGACAACTTTGAAGGGGCTTTTTTTTTCACTAGACAGCTCCATAAACATATGGGAGCACAACAGAATTTCTGAGGAAAAAAAATACGTCTGATCCTATGATGCGCAAAGCACCCTGGATCTGATGCTGCGCAGCACACGTGAGTTGTCTTCATGAGTTCACTGCCTCATTTTCAGTCACATCTACCCAAATTATTCGTGCCTCAGCAACCGTTGGTGTCATAGATGCAAGAATTCATCTTACCTAGTGCCATATTCACTCTGGTGCTAAAAGGAATAATAAATAATACAGATTCGTTGTCACAAATGTGAGTAGATATGGTTGAGTTCACACAGTTTGAGGAAGATTGTCTCCTTGTTTTATCTTGTTGGTTTTCAGTGTAGAACTGCACTAGTAAAGAATGAAGCATGAATATTGGCATGGGTTCCCACAGATTGGAGCAGCAAGATAGATGAGAAAAAAATGGGTTAGAGGGAAAATTTTATAAGGAAGAAAGGGAACAGATGTGGTCTGTGATGAAAGAAATTGTTCTAAGAGTAAGTGTAGAGTATAACATCATAAGAAGTCTACTTGAATCCTCAAATCCAGTATCTGAATATTGGAAATGGCTGCACCATACCGTCAATTTCATAGAGGTACAGAGTTCCTTTTCTTACTTCTCCCTCTAGTTTGAAATTGCGGAATCAGTTGGGAGTTCTGCTCTGCTGAACTTGTGTTTTTTTTTTTCTAGTGTGTAATTTAGGTTGTTGGATCTAGATACTTGATTCTGCATTCTCTCTTCCATGAACTGAAGCTGCAGCTTCAACTGTAGTTGATACCTGATTTATAAAAAAATTCCTCAAAACTTCTGCTTTAGTTTCCATTGAAAGTACTAAGGAAGTTGCAAATTTTCCCCTCCTTAATAAAAGATAGCAAAGTTTCTGAAGATTTTTTTCTTCTTCATTAAAGACAGGGCACTGTGGTTCACCTACTAAGAAAGCTGCGTTAGCTGTTCTTTCTGAAAACTCTTCTGTGTAATTCAGGAGCAAAATTTGGCATCCTTGGAGATTTTTCTCTTCTTTGTTGACACAAGATTTTGCCTGACAATATGGTTTTGTGTAATTTCATAATGCAGTACAAACTTAAAATGCTTCTAAATGTAGTTTTAATCTTAATTCAGTCTTTTGTAATAAGCTCCCAAAAATTCAGATATCGTATTTTGAAGTGAGTGGGTTTTTGCCAGTACAAACTCTATACAGAGGCTTTAGAATAGTCCTGTTCAGAATTTGAAGGAGTGTTCTATTAGTAGTTCATATACAATTAATTTTCTACATGACCTTTTTTTCCCAATCTCTATTTTAGATTGGAAGAAACTGAACAAATAAATTCTACATAATAATATGAAGTCAAAGGACCATACATGTGCACATCTTTATTAATAGCAGTGTGTTATTGTTTCAGATTTTGGCAGATAAGCATGGTAATGCCTTGTGGTTGAATGAAAGAGAATGCTCCATTCAAAGGAGAAACCAGAAAGTTGTGGAGGAAGCACCAAGGTATGAATGCTAGATTATTGATGCAGCTTCATCGTAATTGGAAGTACTTTTGGAAAGCTGGTGATTCTATTTACTGTACAAATGCAAGCAAATTTTATTCTTTTAAAAACCCACAAAGAAAATAAATGTTTGTCATAGTCATTTGACTGTAATACAGTTTTGATGTTGTTCTTGAGGGTGTTTCGACAATTTTATACAATGTCTTTCAAGAAAGCAGGTGTTGTGTAGTTCATTTTTTTTCATGATCTTGTATAAAATGGATATAGGTCTTATCAAATATATGTGATATGAAATGGCTTAGTTTATCTGAGATTTTTCTTTGTTCACTTTTGGATATAAAAGTAAAATAAAATATGGAATAAGTATGAATTTTACTACAGATACAGATATTTGACTGTGTTAGAGTAATTGTGAGAGACCCACATAATTCTGTATGTTTCTATTTAAAATGAAATGATTGAGTACCATTTGTGGTAGTGAACTAGAGATGTATGTGTCCAGTAACTCAAAAGTGCTAAATGATCTTAATCTCTCTGGTTTCATGTGAAGCTGAAATACGTTGCTGCTGTGCAAGGTATGGTCTTGCTTAGTTTTCTGTTGCATGGCATTCACTGGAGAGTAAGTGTATAAAATGGGCAGCAGGAACTTCTGATTTCAGAAAGCCAGACATGGGTATATCACTGCCTGTGGGAATTCCCAGTGTAATATTTTCCCCAGCCAGGTGGGTTTGATGTATTTTTTTTTTTTTTTATAGCACAGCACTGTGATGCAACAGTTTGGGATGTGAGGAAAAGCACATCATCCAAATGGTGTTTATTTAGAGGCAGTTTATTAGTTAATGTTGGATCATAACTACAGGACTTACACTGCTGGACCTAGATTTCAAATTAAAAAACAAAGTTTAAAGATAGAAACCCACTAATAAATGCTTCTTGGTCATGCTTGTGGATTTCTTGGAAGGCTTATGCTGCTTCTGTGTCAAGATCTTACCATGTTTTTGTGATAAGTGAATACTTCAGGTCCCACTATGATGTGCATGTACACATACATATACCTAAGCACTTAAAAGAGGAGTGTCTTTTGCTTCACAAGTATATGTAAGGCGATGCCTGTCACTGCTGCCTGCTCGTTCTCCATACCTGTGGTCAATTAAAGAGGGATGATATGTCTTTCTCTCGTCGGCCAACTGTGATCAGTGTGTTTCTTTCATCAGGAATATCAGCCTTTTAACTTTCTTGGGCTTCTCTGTTGGAGTTACCAGTAAGTTTTCTCATCCCCTCTTATAACTCTACAAAAGAGTTTGGGCAAGTCAATAGCTTCCAAAATTTGGTGTGAAAACTCTTCCTTCTTGTTGTTGAATACTTTAGACTCTGCCAGACTTTGGTTGGCAGCTTTGGAAGTCTTACTTGCCTTATAGCCCCTTGCAGTTGGCTGCAGAATCCATTTATTTTTGAAGGGTTACAAGACTTGCAGGGCACTGACTTCTGTGAGACACCGTAGAAACACTAAAGGCTCAAGTTAACCCTTCCTGTGAATGCTGTACTGTTTCAATTAGTCTGATTGATTAATGGCTCTCTTCTTATATAGCTGAATGGAGGAAATATTCTGTCCTTCTTTTTTTCCTATTCTAAATAGTAGCTGCCATTAGGTTTTTTTTTTTTTTTTTTCTTTCATGAAGCCCAGGAGATAGGAATGCTATGGGCTAAAATGTTTTTTCCTTTGTATGACCTCAGGACTTTTTTGATTTACTCTATTCCTATGACGGCATTTTCCTAAGTGTCTAATTTTAGAGACTGAGGGCCTTTTGGCTTTGAGAGTAAGATATAATTTTTTTAAAAGCTAAATCTGTTGAACTTGTCCTTATGTGGGATCATTTTGTCTTTGAATCTTCAGTTTTCTTAGGGAAATTCAGTCTTTTGTTAAAAACAAACAAAAAACCCTCTTTCTTATGAAGAGGGAAACACCTTTGGTTCACACACAGATGGGGTTACAGTATTCAAGGGATCCATCCAGGGGTCTATGGTGGTCAATCCCACAGAGTCACTTAGGAGACCAACAAACTTTTCTTATACCCTTTTAACATTGGTCATTTGTCCTCCTCTGTTCTGGGAAGCACATTTAATAAGACACATCCAATCATCACTAGTTTATTTTGTGCTGGGCAAAATTAGTGATGCACAAAGCTTCCAGTTGATGTACTGTAAATTCTTTGCTTCTGGTTTTACACACTTTTGGATATGCTGTTGTCTTCTCATTTCGCCACAGAGGCTGACATTTAAAGAGATGAGTAACATTAGTCTTTTGTTCCTTAGTTCAGTTTTTGTTCCTCTGCCGCCCAAAGCTCCTCAATGTTCATTTTTAGAGACAGTTGCTGTGAGACTGTACTTTGGCGAGAAAAAAATGTAAGAATGTGGCTGTATTTTCCTGTTTGCTAGAGTGATTAATAAGAGGTTGTTTCCTGTGGGGAGAAACAAGGCCTATAAGCTTATCAGAAAATCCACTGATTCCTTAGGATCAATCACAAGTAAATGCACAAGAGTATTAACTGACGTCCTATTCAATAACTGGAGGAGTAACTCAAAGGAGCTCTCTAAAACTTCATTTTGTTGAGAGCACGTGTCTAACTATTTCTGAACCTGTTAGAATCCTCTTAAAGCCTTTTAAATTTGCCTCACCACTTGGGTGCAGGAATGTTCATCTGTTCAGAGGCACTTGGCTATCTGCACTATTTGATGCCCAAAATTAAGATTTTTGGAATGTTATTATGGATAAATACCACACAAAGGCTCTTCAACTCACCATGATCATCCGCTCCTGTCCTTTGCTGTAGTAGTAGAAGACATTAAATGGTTGATCCTTCATGGAATACAACTTAGAATCATAGGGTTGTTGAGTTCAACCATAAATGTAACACTGCCAAGTCCATCACTAAACCAAGAACCTAAGCACAACATTTACATGTCTTCTAAGTACGTTCAGGGATGGTGACTTCACCACTTTCCTGGGCAGCCTGTTCCAAGGCTTGACATTCAGTTCTGTGAAGAAAATTTTCCTAGTGGCCAACTTAAACCTCCCCTGGTACAACCTGAGGCCATATCCTCTTGTCCTGTCACTTGTCGCCTGGGAGAAGAGGCCGACCCCTGTCTTGCTCCAATCTCCTTTCAGGTGGTTGTAGACAGTGATAAGGTCTCCCCTGAGCCTCCTTTTGTCCAGACTAAACAACCCCAGGTCCTTCAGCTGCTCCTCATGAGATTGTGCTCCAGACCCTTCACCGATTTCATTGTCCTTCTCTGGATATGCTCCAACACCTTGGTGTCCTCCTTCAATTGAGAGGGCCAAAACTGAACACAAGATTTGAAGTATGATCTATAACCATCATATGTCAAAATGCTGAGCTTCAGGATGCTGTGTTAAACCTTCTCTCTACGTTTTCAGGCCTACCTTGGACAAGGAATGATGGAACAGTGCCCTGCCACTGCACTCTGTACTAGCGTGCAAGATCCCTATTAGCATCCACAGTGAGCAAGTCCTTAGAAATTGCTAGCTATCTGCTTACTTTTCTTCTTTGTCTCTACTTTTCTGCATTGATTCCATGTCCTTGAGGTTAAACCTTAGCACCCAAGATTTTCAGAATAAGGTTTTAGAATGGTCTCTTAACAATTTCGCAAAATTTCAAAGTTTAGTCTCAGGCACAAAATAATTAATCTATTATGCTTTTTTTTTTTTTTTTTTTAATCCTAGCTGCATACATTCAGAGTTAGGGTTGCCTTATCTATCCTAGATGATAATTTTGTGGTATCTTTTTTAATTAAAAGATGTTCAGAGAACTAAAATGTTTGTTTGTATTTCTACCTGTGACAGAAATGTCTAAAATTTTTGTGATCTTCTTTGCATGCACTGTTGTTAAGTTTCTCTCAGGAATTTTTTTGTCCTTGGAAGATGCATAAGCAGTGACTTTCCCTTTCTCCAAGCACTAAACTCTGAAAGATCTCAATATGATGTCAAGTATGTCAGGATCAGATTCCAAATTAATAACCAAAGTGCTGCTTGAAACCACTGACAATTTGAATGAACATATGTAGGCAGGAACTTAGCAGAAGGGTGCATTGTTGAATTGGACTCTATCTACAAGTTCTCCTTAGAGTTGTACAGCATGTATGTGTATCAGACTCTACATTTCCTATCACTTTGTCTAGAAATCCTTGAAGGATTTTGGGTTAAGAGAAACACGAACCTGTTCTGTTTGTGACTGTGTACATGATTCGTAGGTGTGCATTGTTTAGATGTGGGGGCAAAGCTGTGTTCTCAAATGCTTTTTTAGCATATTTATGCCCATGAGGTTCATCTCTCTGGCTGCAGAAACAATCTCATAACAAATTGTATTACCCTTGATCAACTTTACAGTAGCTTAATGAAGTTCTTATGAGTAAAGTGTAAGGTCTTATCTTATTTTTCTTTTTGATACTTTTATCTTGTGAATCTTTATTTTGTGAATCTTTCAGTGCTGCCATAGGAGCTGTCAAAGGAAAAAGAGGTGTATGTGTGAGCAAAAGATTTGAAGTCAGGTTTAAAATGCTGTTTTCAAGTGGTACCTAATTAGATTTGACAAGTTATTTTGATTGTAAAAGGGACATTGTTATAAAAGGGAGAAACAATGTATATGAAAGGTAAGGCAGCAGAGGGGAATATGAAGACTTTGGTTAATTAACCAAACTGATGGCAGGGATGATCCAGTCATTTTTAAGAGCATAAAGCCTAACTGTGTGGCAGAGATCAAGTTTAGCAATGTCACAGCTATGTTCCATTCTTTGGTTACAGCAGGAGCTGAACAGTGAGATCTCAGACCTGCATTTAACAAGTATAGGGAAGACACCACTGTAATAAAGGGGAGTAACTGTCTTTAATCTATATGAGAAGTAATAATGGTTATTCTAGAAAGAGAGTATGAAGCTGATATTGAGAAGGTTCTGTTCTTCATAAGCCACTCATTGACCTTTCATGATCAAAGCCCTGCAGGAACCCCACACTGAATTATAAATTGTTGATTTTGGGTTGTATTATACTCTTACTGAATCAAAATAAGAAATATTATGAAACTCTTACTAGTGTCTATTCTTGATAGGTACAACGTGGTTTTGACATCTTCTGATCTTCCTTTTCATCTGATGTAGGATCTGGTAGCTTTCTCGGAATGAGTCTTGACTTCCTTTTCCTGTTGGTCCCATTGTTTGCCAAGAAAGAAATTTTTTCCTAAGTTATGGAAATACCTGCCTTACAGTCCATCAGAATCTGCTTGTGTGGGCACTGGAGGGATGGAGTGAAATAGCACTTTTCCAATAAAGAAAAGGATTCCACTGTCTCCTCGTTTGCTCACGTCTTGTGTCCTATCAAATATGGTTTGTTGTGGCAGACATCTCTAGCTTGTCTGTGAGTTCAGGTCTCAGTGAAAAACGCCATAGTAAGTACTGAAAGATAAGTTCTGACCCAGCACTTGGCTTCTGTCTGAATGCAGTCCTTGGTCCCAGATGGAGCTTCACTGGCTTTGGGGCCACTTCAGAGAGGTGGAGGTTCCTGATTGCTTTTTTACAGAATTAGGGCTCACTGTTGAAGCCATCTCAAGAAATATGTAATATTTGGCATTTTAGTTTTAAACAGTAACTTAGAAGTAAGGTAGAAGTAACTTTCTATTCCCTTGCAAAAGTACTTTTAAAATTATAGCTGACTTATGTGCCTAATGTAAGTCGAAACAGAAAAATGATGAGTGTATTTGTAATCTTTTATAAGATTAGCAGCTACACATTGTCCTTCATTGAAGATCAGTGTATCAGGTTGAGGGGCAACCAGTTTCACAGTTTTAATGGAATGCCACAGAAATATATCTAGCTCTAATAACTAGAGGAGAGTACAGAGAAGAGTAAGGAGAATGTGTATTTTCCAGAGTCTGAATTCACTGGACCAGTGGAAGTGGCATGGTGCTCTCCTAGAATGAGAAAGCTTGACATTTGGACAGTGTTCAGTCCTCCCAAGGTAATAGATGAGCTGCTCTTTGGGTGCCCTTGAGTGTGTCCAGGATTTGTGGAAAAGAAGGAATTGCAATCAACACGGATAACTAATCTTCAGCTTACAGGAAAAGTTGAAAGAGTAAATAGAGGATATGAAGGTTCAAGTCATGATAGTGTTGATGGTGTTCAAGTTGAATATTATGAATGCTCATATATTCTTTATTGCAACCAATAAGAAGCCTGAATAAATACTTCATTAATTTCCAAAACTTCTTTATTGCATAGAATATCAATTAAATGGACACATTGTTTTAATTCATACTCAGAAAAATTCCTCTTAGGCCTCCTGTCTTTTGGTTTTTTGGCATTTATATTTCCACTGGATGGATTTTTTAGTTACAGGTTTTTTGCAAATAGATATGCCTTCTAAAATAGCATGGATTTGTATGTATTTTTTTTCATTTAATTTACATTATTATAGATCTCACTGTTCTAAGAGTTGCCTTCTGTTATTTTACATTGTAGCGAATGTGGTTATTTATCCTGAATTTCCTGTACATTAGAAGTAATTGTAAAGCATGCAGTGTATCTACTTAGGGGTAATACAAATGTAAAGACAGATATTTGACAGTCTTAACATGTTTTCATAACTCAAACAATGATGCTGTCCTTTTTTGACCATAGTTTAAGCAGAAGATGAAATGATTGAATAATAATTATTTTTTTTAACTAAAGAAAGGCATTATTTCTGTATTGTAGCACTTTTCTAGACCCTGAAACTCGAAGAGCAATGGGAGAACAAGCAGTAGCTCTTGCCAAAGCAGTAAAGTATTCCTCTGCTGGAACAGTAGAATTCCTTGTGGACTCCAGTAAGAATTTCTACTTCTTGGAAATGAATACTAGACTTCAGGTAAGAAAAACAACTCTTCAGATTCAGAAAAGTGTTATTTAAATAAACAGGCCATAACCTCCTCCCATACTTAGGGGTCTGCTCCTGCAAAGACTTAAACATAAGTATCTTGATGCACTTCCCACTGAACTTAAAAGATGTGCCCACTCAAATAAGGTTACCTATACAAGACTTTGCAGCAGTGAGCCCTTGCACAGCACTCAAGTAAGTGTTCAGAGCTTTTGCTCTTTGTTACACTTGACCTAAAGACCTTGCGAGAGGTCATTGTTAAGTGCTACTGTGGGTTCACAGTGAGTGGTTAGCCACTGTGCTCTGAGACTTCTCTCCACTGGTCCCTGAAGTTTCTTTCTTATTTTTATACTTTGATGATCACTTGCTGAGTTTCTGTAGGAGGGTGATTAAAACTGTATGTGTATATCAGCAATAAAAACACTAGCAATCTGCATGTGATTGAAATTGTGACTGGAATACAATTGTGTAAGAAACATGCTGACATGGTGTAGGATTTTTGTAACAACTCATGTAGTCAGTAGTAGCTATTGTAATGTACACTGCAAGTGAAGGAGTAAGCAGTGCTTTATGGAAAACCCCTTCTACCTCTTATTTGACTCTTGTGATGCACTTGTGGTCATAGGGAAGAAAACTGGCACATTCCATTGTCTTTATCCTCCTTTTCTCACTTTAAATAACACCCAAAAAGACTGAAATATGGAACCAAGCAACAGTTTGATTAGCATCTCATTCTATTTTAGCTACATTAGGGCCATGTCCTGCCTGTTGCTTGTTCACATGGGCAGTGATTGAGTGTAAAGAGATTCTCATAATTCTGATATCTTTGCATGACTTTGTATAATAATTGGGTAAATTTATGCTCTGATTTAAGAAGTTGGAGAGAATTTGGGGGTTGCAATCTTCTGTGCCAGGGGAAGATTGCTGGTAAAATTTTTACTGCTTTGCAGGACAGCAATGTTTTTGGAATTAGCTATGACAGTCATTTCACATGACTATAGCTAGGCGTTATCAGATCTACTAGAGAGGGTGATGTTTAATGGCAATGTAGAGTTTATTAAAATATTAAGACGAATTCTATCTCTTTGGTCATATTCTTTACACTTTTCCTAGTCTTGTCATTTTTGAGCCAATGTTTTTTAGTAACTCCATGGTCTTGTTTACACAGAAGAAAATTAATTTATAGTTTTCTGCATAACTCACTAGAACTTCAAGACCATTTCCTTCCTGTAGTGTATTATTGTCCGTTAGTTTCGAAGTGGAACTAGTGATGGAATATCCTTGGTCTCCTTTTTGCAATTTGTTTTTAAGATGTTATCTTTGCTGGTTTTGTGGTGTCTTCCCTCTGCAATGGCCAGTGGTCCCAAACCTCTAACTTGCTTAATTGTAGATGTCTCCACATATGTAGTAAGAAAGCTTTCACGATTTCATCTTTAAAGACTCCTTTTGAAATGTAACCTAAGCAGTTTGGCAGTCCCCTATAATAGCAAATTTATTCTTTCAAACTCTTAAAGAAATTTACTAATCTTAAATTAGACTACTTGTTTAGATATTCTGTAATTCCTCTATCCTGACTGTGCATTGTCTATAATTAGCATTTCAACTTGAGTCTGGAGAGTAGTAATTTTCTGATTCTCCTCCCCCCCCCCCTCCCCCCCAGTCTTACCTGATTGATCTGTCTCTTCTCCCAGGTCTCAGGCTTTACTTTCTGTTCAGCTAAGTTACACTGCTAACATCATACTTGCTCCCTTCTATTAAGAACCAAACATAGAAAGTCTCATGAAGCTTGTCCAGATTTAACTTCAGAACCAGGATAGTGTCTGGATGTCCCTGTATTGATTTAGTCTTTATTTTCCTTTTGCATCTCCTGTGATCAGTGGCTAACAGACTGACTTGCCTTGTTCTTGCTGAGCACTACACAGCTGGAAGAACTTTCTAAAAAGATGGGTGTCTGATCCATAAATGCTGCTCTTAAGATCTTTGTCAGTGTGCATTAGACATAACTACCTGTCAGCATCATCAGAATATGTCTAACTAAATTATGCGATTTTCTGTCTGTTTTAATGTTTCAGCAATCTCTGATCAGATCACTGTAGAATTTTTACTTGAGATACATACTTCAAAATATACTTGCTAACTAATCTGTGGCCAGTACTTTGCATTGCCTGCTGATTTCTCCCCTCTCTCCCTTTGGTGTATCTGTCAGATGCCTTTCAGTGTTTTGGTAAATTATTTTGCAGTAACCAAGAGTTGTACTGTTACTTGGCTGTCTTTTTGGGAACTCTTTGGGAATATACCTTTTCTGTTATATGGTAGTGCAAAAAAAGGCATAAATAGCACTTTGCATGAAGTTTATATTTTATTTAATTTTTGTTTTAAGTGTTGTTGCAATACTATACGAGATTGAAAAACGAAAAAATTGGTGAATCAGCTCCATTGTGTCTCTTGTATGCTACACAAATTTGTTACAGATGTTTTACTCCCTCTAAGTGATTCAGCTAGAAAGACTTATTCTTCGCTGTTGGCAATGTTCTTTTTATTGGTTCTGCTTTTCTGTCATCTTTCAGATGCTAGCTGATAAGTACGAGATGTGGGATTGGATAATGGCATAGCAAAACTAGTTATTCTTTCTTTTCGTAAGAGAGCACAGGGATGTCTGCCCTAGCAGCTCCCAGAGAACTTCTCTATGCTGTCATTTAGGGCACTTTTAGAGTGGTTTTCAGGCAGAAAACCACTGTTCACTGTTAAAATTGAGGCAGACCAGATATTGAATATATGATTTTTTTTATAGCTGCTCACACTGTGGTGTGTTTTGTTGTCCATTTGTCATCAGCCTAATCAAGGGCAGTCATAGTCCAAAACAACTAAATGAGCTTTGCGATAAATAAACATTTTCTGACCCCTTAGATTGATAGCCTTTCTAGCTTCCAAATTCTTTTCATCAAGTTACTATCAGAAGTGCTGACTTTCACTAGAAAAATTTCTTCTGCTCTTTACTGGAAGGTTAGAGATGTTACTCTTGGAATTTATAGGAAGAGAGTGTATGGTCTGTACTTAAAGGATATCTGTTAATACATGTGTGTATGGTGTGGCTAAGCTTCCTGCATGTGAATCAGTTTGTGAAAGCAAAGGGAAAATATCCCATATTCTGGATGTTTGTAGTACCTTGAAAAGAGAAACATCCCTTGTTAGCTAAAGAATAATTGAAAAAACGTACAGTGAGTGGTGTGACGAGAGTACTTACAGTTTGGATGTTTGTGTCTCAGGTCTGTTCCCAACTTTCTGCCTCCCTCATGAGTTGTGCAGTTTAAATAACAAGTGAGTACTCCCTTCCTCCTCAAAACGTGTCTGAATTTCCTTAATGTAATTGAAAAGATCATTTGCGTAGACTGGAGTTGAGAAATATGGTAATTTGAGTAGCAGTGTGTTTTCTCTTCATGTGACAGTTTGAATATTTTTGTAATAACTTTTTAGGGAATAAAAATTAATTTTGCAGAATAGTCTGACATGTTTGTAAGAGACTTATTGAAAGCAAATGGCATATCTATGTTTTTAATTTAGTTAGTTATTGTGAGAGTATATATTTTATGTAAATGTTTTTAAGTTCTTTTAAAGTAACTTTGATTCTAAGCATAAAGTGAAGGTAAATAATCTTCCATATACCCATAAAACATTACCCAGTGTTAAAATTTTTGTTTACCCCTTTCAGGGGTTTCAGCAGATTTTAGTGACCACTGGAAAATGATATATTCTAGATCTTTGTCTTTGCACAAAACTGGCTGTGCCTAGTCTAAAAGATGGGAAGGATTTTTATGTGCAACATGTCTCTTTCTACTTCCTGTTTGTCCACTCATGAGAGTATAAAAAGCATGGTTGGCAAAGGTGTAAAAATACATAGAAATCCTGTTGCTGATTGTTTGGAGCTCCACTGCTTATATAAACTCCTGGTTCTACATCTTCTTAATGGTATCTGTAATCTGTTGCATGTCAAGAGTCACCTGCTAAACGTTTGGTCAGTGGAGAGAAGTGCTGGAAAATATTGCAGCTACACTATGTAAACAGTAGCAGCAAAATACAAATAGCAAAGGAATGAGCTGAGTCTGGACTGCCAGCTAAAACCACAGAGAGGTGGTGACTTCGGTATCCATAACAGACCCATGGGGACGGGGAGCTGTCTTGGTGTGTGTCGCTGCCTGCAGGATGAATTGTGATAGGTGAGCAGGAGTATGGGAGCAGTGAAAGGGGCTGTCAGGAGTTAGATGAGTAGACTTCTACGAAGTCTGAATGGTGGGATTTTGAAGTAAAGTCTCAAGCAACTGTTTGTGCTGTTTGCTGAGACTCTTCGTATTTCTGAATACTGTTATCTTGTTTTACTGTGACACTTAGCTTCAGTCATTTTAAATAGGCTAACGAACAGTGTCAGATGGTAAAGACTTTCAATTGCTGCTAACCTGGGCTGAATTTGAACTACTGACCTAAAGGTGAAAGGTCTCTTATCCCATTACCAATCTCCTAAACCCACCAGAATCCATTCTGCACACAGTTTATACCAGCTGTTCATGGCCATTTTTAGAACCGAAAGAAAAGGTGATTTTGCTGCCAAACAACACTGTTTCACACAAGAGGGTCAGCCGACAACAGTTAACCAGATTTTTGCCACGTTCTTGCCTCCTAATGCAACTTCCATTATGTAGCTACTGGTTGTCTGCTTTTCTGGCTTCCCAAAAGAACTACAGAAAAGCATTGCTAATTGTTGTTGACAGAAGAGAACAACATTGTTTGTGTAAGTCATTGAATCTGAAAGATGCCATTAACAGTGCTGCCAGGGCATGGAGTGATATCTTAGAGACAACATTTCCACATAACTATCATAAAATACTATAAAAAAAAGTAGAGAAAGAGGAGACTCCCTTCCATTTTTAATAAGTAAAGAAGCAAAAGGTAATTCTTCAAAGAGTAAATTAGTTTCTTTGCTTTGGTGAATTTGATGTAAAGCAAAACCAAGAACAGCTGCAGTTCTTGCAGGATTTAGTACTGCTCCTCAATACAGTAAAAGCAAGAATTGCATTTTTTGGGAAAGAAAGTATAAGTTTTATGGATGAAAGTTTCTTTATTTTTTTTACATGGAGTATGTAGCGGAAAGGAAATTGTGTAGAATTACTGAATTGCAAGAAATTTTTTTTGAAGTGCAGGATGTTAATTGACAAAGTTATATTGAAATTGTGAGCTAATTTACTTGTTGACCTCAAGTGTGTGCTATTAGTTTAAAAACACAGAAAGGGCAGATTCAGAATTCATAGGCTACTAAAGCTGCATCTGTCCCATACAAGGTAGAAACAGATCCTAGCAAAGAAAAATTGAAAAAACAGTGTCAATGATTATTGGAAGATAACTTTGATAACTTCCTATGAGGAAGTAGATTAAACATTTTTTCCGGAATTAATGTTGTGATTAAAAAATTAGTTGGTACCAAATGTTTGTGTATTAGTTCTTTTTTCTACTTCTTACTTGGGAAACCCAAGCATCTTAGCTGGTGGAAATTTTTGCAGTTCTGGTTGCCTTGTTTGATCACATAATAATAAATCAGAAAACAAACAGCACATGTTGTTATATACTGTGTCTATAGACAAGGACAACACTGGAGTTTGCCTGTTAAATATTCCTATGTGCTTTTCATTCATTCTGTACATTAATCCAACCACTGTCTGTTCTTCAGCAGCATTTATGAAAAGCTGTTTTTTACTGTGTGCTCCTGAACCCCATATACATGTGAACTGTTTTGCAGAAAGATGTGACCCCAGAGTGTTCCTGCTCATAGTAGTGAGGAAGCCCACATGCCTGAAGAGCAGAACATGTGTGCACTTCTGCTGTTCAGTTCTCCGAAATAGAAACCAGGCTTACTGCAATGCAGGGGGTTGAGAAGCATCTGTAGGTTGGTGTGTTTGCGTCAGTTGATACTGGATTTGGCTGCAGCAGCAAAGCCTGTGGGACTCCAGGTGAATCACATTTCCTGGAAACTGAGGTGTATGTTGAAAGTTAGTTTTGAGATTATTTATCTGAATGTAAAGGGGTATATGACACCATCTAGGGACTTACAGTAGTAGGGGTGACATAGGCTATAGTTTTAAGTCTACTGAAATTTAGATTTTCTTGGCTGATGTGGTGTGCTTGAATGCTCCAACTGGTGTGTGAGTAACTTGATGCCTTATACACAGAGGGACAAGAGCAGTCTGTGAGAGCGTCCAGAAGTGTTTGCTATTAGATCTGAGTACCTTGATAGTCTTGAGAAAAATGTGTCCTGAAATTATTCCCCTTAATATAAGGGGAGCAGTCATCCCTAGTTTAACTTTTAGCTCCAGCTGTCCATAAAAACTGCATGACTGTTTTTTGTAGCTGTGGATGAACCCTACTATGGTAGAGCTTTAAGACTGCTGTCAGTCACAGAACAGGAGGAGAATTAGCAGCCTTTCCATACTGTTCTGGTGATGGATGCTAGTTGGACTGTGACATTGGTAGGTTTTCCCTTATCTTTTGTACCTGCTTCACCATGTATAAACTGGCACTTAGTTATTATTTTCTGATAGGCTTTGCCACTAGTGTCTCTTATTGTATATATGGGAAGAGGTTACTGAAGCAAAGAAACTTGCAATGCTCACAGGAAATCTGGTTGCTGTGAGATGTCTGAAGAAGAGCAGATCCAGCAGGTCCATGAAGGGGCAGTGCTTTCACTTTACTGTGTATAGCTATTGCTGGCCATAGCAGCTATAGCTTTGTGGACTTGAAAGCAGGAATTTAAGTGACAATTTACAGAAAAAGTGATGATGCGTGTGTGTTTGTGTCACAGAAGGTGGGGAGTAAGACTTTAAAGAGGTATGTATGGTGCATAAGTGCATTGAAATGATGACTTGGTATAAATTGTTTATGACCAGATTTGGTATAAGTAAAGGAACTGATAGTAAAGGGGTTACTTTTGGCAGCTGATTAATTGAGAGTTATTGCTGATGAATTTCATTGCTTGTGCTGTTGTTCTCAGCTGACCCCCTCCTGCCGTCCGCTTGCCGAAAGTAAGCTGCAAATGCTGAAAGGAGTGCAGTTTGAGTTGTGCATCTCACTGGAAGGTTAAAGTTGCAAATAAGTCAACTAGGATTTCAAGGTTAAAGTTCTTTTCTACCCCATTTTGGTCATCTGGTGGTCTTAATGAATACTATTTAAAATGTATTTGGTACCCCCAAATTAGTGATATGATTGGAATTGCCTACATTACGCCTAAACAGTGCTAGTTGAAGCACAGTCCTAAAAGAAAGCAGAACAACTTCTCCCCACCCCTAAAGAAAACCCAAAACAAAACAAACAAAAAACAAACCCTCAAAAAATTTTCCTATACATGTTTTCTGAATGCTGTTTTGTGTGGAGACACAAAGGGAGTATTTTGAAGAAATAGAAGAAAATATTGACCAAGTCAAAGATCTGTATTGAAGAATGGATTAAATAAATGTTTGTGAGTCGTAAGAACCAAACAACAAAAATATTTTTCTTTCCAGAAACATTCCATCTTATTTTGATCATCAACAATAAAACTGAAAACAACAATGAAGCTATTGAGTCTGGAATGCCAATTGCTATCCAAGAAAAATGACAGTATAACTAAATAATGCAAAAGTCTTTGGAAAAATAAAAACTATGTTAATTATCTGGAATGTTAAAATTCCAAACCTCTTCTTAACTCCAAGGTAACTTTTTAAAACTTAGGTTCCAAAATAAGAAAGTAAGTTTAGTTTTCCAAATATGAATGTGTGATAAGTAACTTTCTATTAAAACTTGGGGAGTTTTAATAGAAACTTCAGGTCTTAATAGAAATTGAATTGCTTCAATTTAACACTGCAGGATAGACACTGAGATGTTTCATAGATTCTCAAAATACTGTTATTAAGCTTGACATGCTGGAGAGTATCATGTGTTAGGTAGAATCAAGATTGAATCCCAAAGGTATATCCTTAAACTGTATAATCAGATTTCCATTTCAATGTCACTTTTGTCCTTCAAAGAATAGGTGCTTGTTTCAGTGATGATTTGTCATTAAAATTATGTCAAAACGTCTTAAAATGTTGTTGAAACTCTAAGCAAACTTGCAACACACACAGGGCTAATTATGGATGCCATCTGTTTATTTTTACAAAGCTTTTTTTCCTTAAAGACCAAAGCATCTACTTGTTCTGATAAGCCACAATATTATTATAATGACTAAATGTTTTCCTTAATACTCATATACTTGAAGGAAGATGGAACAAAGTTTTTTGGTCAGTGACCTTTTCAGTCAGTAAAGCTACATAGTGTGACATCTCATGACAGAGAAAGATTAGTGAAGTGGGTTTTCTTAAGGTATTTTGGTCCTTGGAGCACAAGCATTTTATAATAAAAATGGCAGTTCTGTCATAATTTCTGTATGGAAAGTCTTACAGCTGTGTCCGTGCGAAGAACATGCTTTTAGCTTGCCTACCTTTTACTTGATCTATAGGATGCTCTCTCCTATCTTCGGGTGCTTTTTTCTGTCCTGTGCCTAGTTAAATGTTTTTTTTCAAGTTAATCAAGGTATTAATTTCTGTTCCCATTTGAAGGAAGAAGTGTGTGTGTATGTGCATATGTGCACACATGTGTGCATGCTTGTACGCACATCCTGGGTGAGTGTGAACGACGGGTATTCCCATGGCAGCATCATCCAAAGCCGTTAGCGGCAATTTGCTGAGAGCGCAGAGTGACTCTGCTGGTCCAGCCCAGCTATTGTGCATGCTAAGCACTAAACAGATAAGTCTGGAGGGGGAAAAAATTGAAGGATCCATCTGCTCATTTCTGCTACACTGCGCTGATGCAAGATTACGCTAATCTGGTTGCTTGTCAGGACAGGTTAGTGAAAGCAGGCGAATGGGTGAGATTTAGGGTAGGCTAGTTCTATGGAAAATTGTAAGTGGCTCCTGTTTGTGCCATGTTAAGTGTAGCAGAATGGGCTGATTATTAGCTACTTTGAGATTTTCAGTTAAAATACAGTGTGAGTCTCCTCAAAACAAAATTGAATGGGAAAAGCTTCCAGACAAAGAAAAATTAACTCATCATCACCAGGTGCCTTTGAATTTGTAAAATAAATGAAGAAAAATCCCCAACCCAAAACCCTGCAAACCCCCAAATCCTTCTAGGTGACCTTTCTAGTTTTCCTTTTGTATGCTGCTCCTAGTTATTGTAGTCTGCTAAGTTTTTTTCTTTTTTTTTTTTTCCTGCCGCTGCAGAGATGGTGGTTGCCAGAGTTTAAGCAGAATTTTTTTGGGGAAAAAGAACAAAACATAAACATATTCTTTGTCTGCTCTTTGGCTGGTCAGATTTCTTGTTTATCTGTGTTTGTTTACAGAGAGGCATTTTTTTGTTGTCGCTGTTTTTTGTTACCTATTGACTGACAGTTCTTGACCTTGCAGGTTGAACATCCCGTCACAGAATGCATTACCGGCCTGGACTTAGTCCAAGAAATGATCCGTGTTGCTAAGGGTTACCCTCTCAGGCACAAACAGGCTGATATTCCCATCAACGGCTGGGCGGTTGAATGTCGAGTTTATGCTGAGGTAAATGAGTGGTAATGGGGAGGAGGGTAGGTGGTTGAATTGTGGCGTAATAATACCCAGGTGTGGATAGATGCCAAGGTGAAGTCAAGGAATATCATATGAAAGTCATGATTTAGAGCATGTAACACGAATGGTTAGTGAGGTTTTGTAGAATTGTAGAGTTCTTATTTTTTCAATAAAAATACGGCGTGTATTTCAGCATAGCTTTTTTTCTGATAACCAAAATTAACCATGGTAAAAGAGGTAAGTGAGCAAATATCATTAGAAATAAACCTATATGTTCTGTTCCCATTTAATGATGCATTGCTGGAGTTATTTTGTACGGTTAACTACTGTTTCCAGGTTTGTGAAATCTTTTGACTGAAATCTGAAACTTGTTGACTTAAAAAGACAGTTGAAATTCCACATCTTACAGAATTTTGTTTTACTAAAACTTTTTGAAAGGTTGTTGAAAAACAAGTTACTTGTCTTCTGAAACTACTGGTTATAGGACAAACTTTCAAAGTACATTCCAAAACAATAACTTTATAATTATGATGTGACTCTCTATCTCACCTTAAATAAACTTACAAAAATTTAAAACCCATTTTCAGTCATGTTTAGGATGTTTCGAGGTAATGTCTTTTTACTGTAATTTTTGATACATGAAAATCAAGATTTCTTAAGTAAAAGAATCATAGAATCACAGAGTCGTTTAGGTTAGAAGGGACCTTAAAGGTCATCTAGTTCCACCCCTCTTGCTGTGAGCAAGGACACTTTCTACTAGACCAGGTTGCTCAAAGCCACATCCAGCCTGGCCTTGAACACTGCCAGGGATGGGGCCTGGAAAATAATGTCTAGCTTTCTTAATTTTGTTTCAGGAATGTTTTAGGTAACTCTGCTTTTTAAAAATAATTCAGCATCTTCAGATGTTTCTTCCTTTACTTAACTATTGTGACTTCTCTGACCTAGAGCATCTTATTTTATTTTTCCCCTCTCCCCCTTTGTGACATGCACATAATCTTCAACTTGCTCTACTGATTACCAGTGCAAACTATTTTGATAAAGAATAAATATTTGCCCTGTGATTGGCATGGAAGCTATTCTGAGTATTAGTAGGCTTTACCCTGGAGTAACTGATGATTGGGTCTTTTTTTTTATTTTGTTCAGCCTGGATCCCCTCGTCTGTAGAAGTAATGAATCCAACTACATTGCCATGAATTTGGTAATTCTGTAGGCCATATATTTTTTTGCTGTCCTATTAAGTTTATATTGATGTTGCATTATGTAGGAGATTTCTGAAGACAAGACATAAAGAATGGTTTGATTTCTTAAGATAATTGAATTTCTAATGTCCCTTTTTATCTCTGAATTTTTTTTCTTATTTCTTCTCAGTCCCACCATTCTGAATACTTTCCCATCCTTCTTCCAAGGCACAATATAGCTAATGAAAATGTCATCTTTTCATCTTTTGTTTTAGTGGTGTACTGTAACTGTATGCAGAGCAGTTCTTTCATGCTTTTTGACTGATGCAAGAGAGTTTATATGCTTCCATTTCTGTTTGGAGTTGCAGGGGCAGATGGATGAAGAAATATTCTTCAACACAAGTAATTCTGGGGAAGAAAACAAAGTCATTCCAATAGCAGTTTTTGTTAGACTTCAAGCTTTTTAACATTATCTGCTCCACATCTGTAAAAGCTTAATGCTTTCTCCTGTTGAATTTTATTTCAGGACCCCTACAAATCTTTTGGTCTGCCATCCATTGGTAAACTGTCTCAGTATCAGGAACCATTGCATGTGCCAAGTGTAAGTAACTCGGTTCTGGTTTTCATAGGTGCTGAGTTTCTCTCTACTAGGCAGAGACTATAAATACTCAGCGGCTTTGTAAATCAGGCCCTTTTTCCAGCTTTTTGCCAGAGAGGGGTTAGGACATAGAAAAACTGATTCATGCAATTATGTGTTGAAATAATTTGTTTTATAACTTTCAACCTAAGTTTTTCAAATGCAGCTTTAGTAAAAATACTGTGGCCATTGGAAAGGACAGTGAAATGTTGAGTCAGCTCTTTAAGCATAGAGAACTGGGGATGCTGGTGAGAAGCTGCCAGTGCTTTTTGTTTAGCTTTGTAGATGTTAAAGATGAGTTTCTTGCAGTGGTTATTACGTGTTTCATGATATAGTCTAACTATATGGAATAACTGTTTAACAAACAATGTTTTCTGCTATGTTTAAAGGCCTTTCTGTAAAATCAAGGTAGTCTGAGCGCACATATACGTGACACTGTCAGTGGAATGATGAGTCTGTACCATCTGTGAATACAATTATTCAGTCTGATTGCTTGCACGGAAAATAGTGAAAGATTACAGGAGGAATCGTAAATGGGGAGATGTTATTGGATATATGATTTATTTTGCTTTCTGAATTGTTTTTGCCCGTGTACTTTCCGAAGGGACCTGACCCTTTCTGGTCTTTAAGGCTTCATGCTGTGTTCAAAGTCCGAAAGCAGAAAAAAATTGTGAAGATCTAAAAGCCATTAAATACTCTTAAGGAGGAGATGAGGGAAAAAGGTATCATTGGATGTATCCAAACTTCTTTTTAATGAAATAAAGAGTGTATTTAATAAGAATTTATAATGAATACTCCAGTGGTTGTTAGAAGTTTTCACCATGTTGTAATAGCTAACAGGATGTCAAACATTTTGCCCTTGCAAGTTTTTGCAATTTGCAATTTTCCAAACGTGAGACCTGTTGAAAGTACAAGTGATAATGGACAAACTATACCCCCTACAGTCTTTGTCCCACCAAATCTTTCTTCAATTAATGCTGCAGCAGGAGTTTTATGTAATAACATTTGCGCTTGTAAGCCATCCATAGAAAGAAAAAACAATTAAAATGCCTTAAATGTTCTGCTTACTGCTGTTATTTGCTTGTGTGAATGTTGCATGTCAGCTAAATGGACCACAGAATAGATAAAGTGATTGGGTGTAGGAGAGTGCACACTAAGCTTTGTCTATCATTATTGCTGGGAGCAATCAAATTGATGCCAGCAGGACAGTAGATGCGTTGACAGCTGTAATTATGTATCTCCATGGTGATCACTTTTGGCCTGTCATGGAGGCCCATGAGTCCCCTCCCTTGCAAGCATTTAATCAGATTGGGCTGTCACTTGTCAGGTAGACGGGGTGGGCTGGGAGTTGTGCTTAGGGGGAGAGGTGAATTGAAAATGAAGGGTGGGAGATGCCTGATTGCTTCACGTGGTCCATCGTGGTACCAAAGAAAAAGATTTTAATTACACTGGAGGCTTCAGAGCAATGGTTTGAGGAGCTCATATGGAGTGTATAGGCTGTTCTCTTTCTCTTCTATTGTCATATTAAAAATAGAACAACTATTTTTATGTAGACACTCATGAATTGCTGTGTTAATACATATATTTCTGCCACTGTGAAACTAATTTCTCTCCTGAGAATGTCATGCTGCTAAGAACAAAATTAATATGACTAAAAAGGTTCAGTGTTTCAGGCCCATTGTACCACAGTGTTTACTTTCCGCATTTTAGATTTTAGAATTGTCAACAATTTTTCTTAAAAAAAGTTAGCAGAGACTTGTAGTGTGTCACAGTGAGTTCAGTTTATAAATAGCGTATTGCCAAATGTATTTGCAGTTCATTTCTTCTGTGTCTCCAGTTAGCTCTGATTGTCTACCTGTACCTATGTGTCAGCTGCTCATACTGGTAGAACTGGTGTACGTACGTGGCTGGCAAGGGCTGTTGCTTAGCCACAGAGAGGAATATGCTGGCTATTTTTGTTATGTAGTCTGTAATTTCCTCAGAACGTGGTACTCATAAATACCAAATGTTTTTTGTCTTTGATAATGAAGCTTAAGATAAGTGACCACAAACAAACCCCTGTACTGTGATAGTAATCTTTGATGTTCAGTGCTCCTGCACAACATGTACTGCCATATATGGAGAGCTCCAACATTGCTCTTTGCCAGTGTGATCAGCAGTCTGGTATTTTAATGGCTCTTACCAGAAAGAAAAAGTTCTTAGATCTAGCAAAGAATTGAGAAATACTAGAATTTGTGGATATTCCTAACTTGAATTTGGTGTACTAGTAGTTCATTGTAGGACTGAGACATAGACTGTGCTTTTGTTTTTTTTTAACCTTTGAAGCATTTTTTTATCTTTCATTTTACTGTTGTCCTACTGTAATAACACATAAAAATAATACAACAGCAAAGTGTTTGACCTGTAATAGGAATGAGCTCTAGGATAGAGCAGGATCTTGAACCCTAGCCTTTCCTTGATATTTTAAATAGTGGCTAAAAGAAAGGAAGTATGTTAAGCAGAAGTAAATGCTGGAGGTCTAGTAAGTATTGCTGTTTATCAAGTTCAGCACATTACGGTGAGTATCTATTGAATTAGGGTTTCTTTTTCATCCAATATTCATTAAGTTCTGTCACACCATATAGTTTATAAAATCACCTACTGTTACCAGCCTCTGAAAATGTAAGCACCACAGGGAGAACTGAAGATGGTATAAATGCATTGCTTTTCTGCTGTCATTTTTTCAGTCATCTTGAATTTATTTTATGAAAATTAAACTTCTACAGGGGACTCCGGATTTTTTTTAAAAGGAAATTATGCAATAGTTTATAAAAAATTTTAAACTTTTTTAGGATGTTGTACATAGGGAAAAGTGTGAAGAAAGGAAGCTAAGACATACACTGCATGTTTTTTCTGTAATGTTGATATGTCTGAACTACCGTCTTGTCAGTAGCTAATGTTAAATGTACCTCATGTAGGTAGCAGGGAGCCCAGTTAAGCATAGATAAAGCACTTTCAGATAAGGTGTGATTAAAGTGGTAGAGAAGCAATACTGCCTTATATATGAATAAATATGCTAAACAAACACAAATAAAGAAGAAATTATATATAAATATGTAAGCATAAATATATAAATATAAATTTATTAATAAGCAGATTTCTTTCTAAAGTAAAGATAATGTCCTAAAAACTAGTCAGACAGTGTTTCTTACTGAAGGAAGTGAGTACACCTGCTAGGGTATCTTTTTATGTCACTTGGATAATAAAGTCATCATCATGCCCTCATGTGGATTCTGTAGACAAGAGGTTCTACATGTGGTCCCTTGATAATTGCCTAAATTAAAATATTAAAGGCCTAACAGCCGTTGCACTGACCTTTTTCTGCCTTGCTGCAGACAGATGAGCTGCTGTTTATTACAAAGGTTCCTTCCCACAGGTGAAGATTTAAGTGAGATTCCAGGACCCTCTTTCCCACCCCCTTTACAATGTGGTGTATCGGAGCCCTGCTGCTTCAACAGCTTTGATTAGAGCCCTCCATCCTGATGATCCCCAGAATGCGTTTATCACTCTCGAGTTATTTTGATTATTTTTTAAAAAATATTTCAAATTCCAGTGCTCAAAATCAGCAATTTAATAAATATTTATTCCCCAGAAATGGCTCATTTGAAAAGTTTTATATGGCTAACCTCATTGTTACAGTGATGAAATCAAACTGAGAGATGAAAACAAGAATCAGCAATATACTAACTCACTTGTTGGCTGGTTAACAGCAATCAGACTCTTCAAAAGAAATTTTTGAACTTGTGTTATTTTCTTCCATGAATATTGCAGAATCAGAGCTTTAATTGAGGCTGTGTCCTTACAAAGCAAAGCCACGAAAAAAGCTGTGTAAACATTAAAGCCTCAGGGGAACAGCAGCAACAGAAAAAAAATGTTTTACAGTTGAGAGGGTGAGGCAGAGAAGGAAAGTGTTACAGACATGAAAACCACAGGATCAGTATTCCTATGGAGCTGATAAAGCAGAACTCCAAAGTTCCTGCTGAATACTCTCTACTTTTATTCCTACTGAAGCCCTTGGAATAGCTGTAGTGGAACATGAGGAATGTGATTATATATAGATGCAGAAAGGGTGTGATTATAAGGGTCATCCTTCATGCCAATCAGAAAAATAATTACAACTGTGTTTTATTCCAGGGAGTAAATCAGAATTGGATATGTTCGGAGTTGAAACTAATGTGTAACACCCCACCTAAATTGTTAGATCAAATTTAGTGTGTTTACTGTGCATTCTGGAGAACAAAAGAGAATTTTGACTATTGACTGAAGATTGCAGTCAAGTTTCTCTTAAAGGAGAGAATAATTTTCAAATGTTGCTGGTGGAGGAAAAAGCTTCCCTTCCTTCCTCTCAGATTCTCTGAAAAACAAATAATTATTTTAGTTCTTCCAGAGGGAAAAATGTACCTGATAAGCTTTGTGGGTGTTTGTTGTAAGGCTGATGGGTAGATTTGATCCTCGCGCTGAAATTTTTTTTTCACATCAATATGTAATTATTTTTGCTTCTTATTTTTTGAAGGTACGTGTTGACAGTGGAATACAACAAGGAAGTGATATTAGCATTTATTATGATCCTATGATCTCAAAAGTGAGTTGATTATTGTTTTTCAATATTCTAAAGGCATGAAGCACTAATTCTATACATAAATCTTTTAAGTGAGAGCATGTTCAAGGATTGGTAAATCAGTATTTTGAAGGTGCCAGGCATAACATGCCTCAAGGGAATATAAGAGAAGTGAAGGAAGATGTGGAGTGGAGGAAATTTAGTGTCACTTCTAAATAAAATTCTTTTTACCTTTTGACACTGTAATTTATTTGTCTTGCAGTTTCTAACTATTAAAAAGATTCTGATTTAAACATCAACCAGTACTGCCTGATTTAGATGCTGCCAATCTATCTCTGTTAACATGGTCTAGCCAGGATGAAAATGTCAATAATTCTGGCTTCCAAAAAGAAGCATTGAAAGAAATGGTTGATAGTGTCTCTTAGTGTTAGTTCTTATTAATCAGTAACATATTGGTAAAATTAAAATATGACATCATAGTCAGAGTTCAGTTGTCAAAAAAATTACATCTTTTGAAGTTGGTTAGGCATTAGGAGTCAGGAGAGTAAACTTGGATATTGAACCTTTGCTCTGGTTTTTCTGAGAGCTTGTTTAAATGCTTAAATTTGTATGAAGGAAAAGTGATTGGCCTTCTTTGAGTGAATGGGTTATGATATCTTCGTTTTTTCTTGATGTTTCAGGGAGCACAGATACAGTACTGTGCAAGAAATGATTTTGTGACTGCAGAAGTTCTGCAAATCATTTTCATTTTTAAATACTATTCAAATTCTAGAGACAAACCTTTAATTTCTAGGTAATGTAAATACCTTTTTTTTTTTTCTTTAGCTGATTACCTATGGCTCTAATAGAGCTGAAGCACTGAAAAGAATGGAAGAGGCTTTGGACAATTACGTAATTCGAGGTAACTAGAGAAATTTGGATTCCTAGTGTGGTAGGCTGTCATCTATTTCAAGAAAACAGCTTGAAAACGTAGTAATTAGCAAATTGAGTAAAGTTCCTGCTTCTTAAGTGCAAATGAAAATGGGAGAAGCTTGTGTTAATTAAGCTGAGAAGATACATCAACTGTAAAGAGCCAATTTTTTCATCCATTTTTTTCCTTGAATATTATGAGATAAATATTTAAATAATTTCCTTAAACTCATAGTTCTCACAGAATGGTAGCATATAATTGATTTATTATGTTGTAGAGGGGAAAAAAAAGGCCCCTGTAGTGTAAGAACTTTAAAGTAGTTGCCATTTTATAGGAGTTAAGTATATTGATAGTAGATATCACAATGCAGTATTTAATTGTGTATGTATATATTTTCCTTATTTTCAAGGTAATTGTTTAGGTTTGGGCAAATACAGATGTAGACTGTTGGTCAGCATGTGTTTCAGCTCTTGCTGTCTGACTGCATAGGAGATGTAGCTGTTCTTCCAGCCTTTCCAAGCAGCAGGGGTGAATCAGCCCTGACCCTTTCATTCTTACTAGGTTTTAGTGAGGGAGGTCATGGTTTGTGTGGGAAAAATCTTTAGGTCTTCCTTATGGAAAATAGGAAGGACAACTCAGAATAAGAGAGGTAAAAATTTCTGTAAAGTTTCTGTAAAACTTGGTTTGGCTTTAATGTTGGCTGCTGAATGCTACAGGTACCGTATCATACTTGAAAGATTTATGTATCTAGGGGAAAATGAACAACCTTCTACCACAGGGTAGCTAGATACATGGTAGAATTGACCATTGTAAATGAACTACTAACTCTAAAGTGGGTTTTATATTGGTGCAACTCGAGCCATTAGGCTATTGCAATACAATGTGCTGATGTAATCCCCTGCTGTATAACAGCTGAGTAAATTTATATGGCAGAGAAATTTATACCACTGTAGTTGACTGATGTGAGGTGGGATTTTTTTGGTGTTGTTTTTTGTTGGTGTTGTTTTTAACAGAAACAGGCTCTGGATTCACACTGAGTTGTATTAATAGCAAGTGATACTTAGAGGTATGATATTTAATGAGAATATTGCAATTGTGTGGGAAGCATAATTTTTTATTGTGTGCTATAATGTGGGATGGAACCTGATCATTTGTCCTTAGGTGTTTTACACAGATGTGTATGTAGGTAATAACAGTTCCACAGATATATAAATGCCTTTAAAGGATATGACACTTTACACCAGAAAAGTACTGATTTGTATTCTTGAGGTTTTTAGAGTCTTTTTATTAGTGTGCATGTATGCATTTAAGTGTTCACTTCTGATATCTCTGTAGTATTTCTATCTGAATAAAGTTCTTAATCTATTAAATATAGTGAAAGAGATAATACATGGACTACAGGGAGGGAATGTTTCTTTTTTAAAGTACTGCAAAGCACAAAATGAAATATACTACACATTTCAAAAGTAGATGAATTTTCAGAACACATTTTTAGTTGTAGTGGCTAGTGGTTTCTATTTGAAAACCAACAGGATTTTTGTGTAGTTTTAATCAGCTGATAGTTTCTTCTCAGTGTTCAGTTGAAATGGAAAATTTGTGGATAATAAAGTATCTTTTGCCTATGATTCTTGATAGTGTAATGGTAGAAACTGTCCAGTCTGTAATGTTCTAAACTGCATTGACATGTGCAGAACTCCTTTTTTTCTAAAATGATTGTGCATGTTTTTACTTTAAAATGTTAGGTGGTATGTAACCCAATATTAAACCACCTTGATCTTATGTAAAGTGCCTTACATGAACCTTTTTCCATAACAGAGTTTTTGTTAGCAGTAAAAGGCACAAAATAGTTTTTAATCCAGTTTTGAAGTTACTTGGTTTTATGTTTGAATAGCAAGCTTGTACATAACTAGAGATTACCGTAGTCTTCCTGAATAGTGTGCTTCAGATTCCTGTTTCAGAACACAGCCCTCTTGCCCTCCTGATTTCCTGGGAAGCAGCATTTATGTTTGTATTGTGTTTTAGAGACTGCGTGTTTTTTCCCTGTAAGTTACAAGTCTCTTCTGAGTTACAAAGCATTTTAGTTAAGTAATACCAGCTGAAGTCAGTGTCAGTTGTACTGATAATGTACACTGTGAGAATTTTAGATTTAAATTCCCAAGGATTGCAATTTCCATGAACAAAGATGCTTGTTCACTCACATAGGGTGGGAATGGGATAGGGTGACTGGGTAGCAGTTCAAAGACCATGTAGTAGGTAGCTTAGGGACTGCTAATGGAAGAATGGAGTCTTTCCCATCACTTCTGTGTCACCAGTTCAAAGCAGGCAAAAGTTGGTAAGGACCTTTAGTCACTACTGTTTTGATAGTTGCTTACTGACCTGCGTGAAATCAGTGGTTTTTATCCAGTTCTTGGAAGACAAGTGTCCTCTTGGAGCAAATGCCACCGTATAATATCATTCATGGCGGTCCCATTAGAGAATCCAGGACTGAAGTAGCACAATGACCCTCCAGGAGGGTGACTCATCCAGGCTGAGTTGAGACATGCTGGCAGTGTGAAATGCAAGGACTTTGCTGTATGAGCAAACATTCAGTTTCTACTGCTGTGACTCTAGGATATCCACAAGTTACCCCATTGCTTTTTAGCTCCATTCAGCTTACAGGGAACAAGTCCTCAGACTACAGTCTTTATTGACTTGTTTTCTAGGACCGGATAGTACCTGGCCTTGAATTCGTGGTTTAGCTGTCCTTCCCGGTTAGATCTGCCTGACAACGTCATGAAGGAAATCAATTAAATTAAAAAAAATAGTCTACTATTTGTAAAGAAAGCAGACTCTTAGCAAAATTTGACTTAAGCAACCAAGACTGCATCATATAGTGCCTGGAATAGCAGCATCTTCATTATAAATGTTGAATAAATCAAATTGGGATATTTGCAACAATACTGTGCCCTGAAAATGCCTGTTGCCTTAACACTTTATTACGTTTTTGGCTGGTGACAACTTGTGCACACTGAAATAAGAAATAATATAGTCTCTTCATTGGTAGATTCTACAAGTGTGACTAACTCAAGACTGGGTCAAGATAGATTAATTGTGGTCATGGGAATGTAATCTCCATCTTTTTCCTCCAGTGTAATATCTCCATTGTTATTAACGGGAGTAGATGAAAGTCTAGGATAGCGCTTCATTCAGTTGTGTGTTGGATTAAATGATCTCTTGAGGTTCTTTACAGTCTAAATTGTTCTGACTGGAACTGACTCCTTTGTTGAGACTTCTGAATCAGAAAAGATCTAAGTAGGTAGCATTTTTATCTCTCGGTCTTCCAGTGTAGTTCAGGGACGATTCATGTTAAGGGTCCAACCCAGATTTGTCTCAAGAAGATATACTTCTTGTTTTGTCCAGTGGTTACTGGAGAATTTGTGAATACTCAAAAGTTGGAGATGCCAGTCAAGCACAGAGGCACTGTTGCTCATCAGGATGAGGCACAAATTGTTTCCTGTGAGCATGGACTGTTGTTAGTAGTTCATCTCTCTTATTTTATGATACTTTTTTCAGAAACTTTGTTTTGCTTTTCTGTTTAATTTGAACAACAGAAATAGAGTATTGAAAGAATGCCTCTCAATGTATCTACTGTGTGTGTAGACATGATATGGTATGATTTCCTTCTCATTTTTTCTAAAATTTTAGCATGTGTTTGTCATGTATTTTCTGATGCTGCATAATGTGTTCATTTCACAGAATCAACCAAGTTGAAAAAGACCTCTGAGATTTAGTCCAGCCTTTTACCTAACACCACCTTGTCAAAGGTGTATGTAAAATCCAGTATGAAGTTCTGGAAAGTTTATTTATGAATGTTGTTTTTATTTATTTAGATAAAAGAAATGATTATGCTTATGCAGCAAGTGGAACTGATTATTAATTCACTGGAGGTCTAATGGACAGATAGCTCATATCCTTGAGTGCAGAGATTCCTGTAATCTTTCCTTTGACCTCTGTTCGCTTTTTATCTTCCCTGCGCATTCAGATGTAAAGCAGTAACATGAAATTAACAGTCCTTGTGTCAACTGTTCTCTGAGTTCTTGCTCGCTGTGTGGAGAGAGGAATGTAGTAGACCATTTGAGAGAAAGAAGAGTGGAAAAAGGAACATCTGAGGAAAGCATAAGCAGCAGATAGAGCAAGAAGGAGTAGAAATGAGGGGGAAATAAGGGAGCCACAGCTGGGAATGGAGAATCGTCCAGCATAGGGTAAAAGAGCAAACATAAAATAGAAAACAGAAAAGTGGTAAACAGTTGTGGTGGATGGCTGAGGGGAAGGGGAATATAGAAGTTAACTCTGATATGAGGGGAGACCTACCAGAACAGTGGCAGCAGAACTGTTGTCTTGAGTTTTGGCAACCATAAACATTAACTGGGAGGAAAAAGAGTGCTGTGCTTAGTGTTCTGAGAAGGGCTTGGCTTTCCAAGAATCACAGAATGGGTCAGTTTGGAAGGGACCAGAGTGAATCATGTGACCCAACCTCTCTGGATCATCCTAGAGCACAAGAAAAAGCCCTCAACTTTAATTTTAGTGTTTTATAATTTATTTCAAATAATTTAATTTCAGATACAAAACTTTTCACAATAAACTTTATTTTGGACCCAAACATCATAAAATACTGAATTATTTTGTTTTAACTTAAAAGGTTCATCTCAGTGGCAGTATACTTGTAAGTTTTACATTCTCCTGTATTCTGATCCCATGGAAATATGCAAGTGTGCTCATTGGTATTGTGAACAAAACAATCTTTGTGTGTAAGCCTATTTAACTGCAAAAACTGCGTATAGTGTTTGTTCTTAAAAAAGAAATTAGCCTTGTTTTTTCTGGTTGTGCTTTTGAAAAGTGCTGCAACAGGTCATACAACTGAACTGTGGATTTTCCCTTTTGCATAGCAGAGGTAACACACTGGTACCTCTGCAAGAGTATTTGTGTTCTCGCCTTTGCAATAGGGACCAGCAGGTTCCCAAGTGTATCGGTATGGAAACTGAAATTGCAGAAGGGAAAGAATCAAACTTAGGTTGAAATCATTAGAAAGGACCATTTCAGGATGCTTAGTAACATCAGCTTGGAGTTCAGATGCCTAGTGTGAGGGAAGATGCTGCTTCTGTTTCTCTTCTCCTTTTCTTAAGCCAGTCACAAGGGAGGGAGTGGGAATGGCAACTTGTCAGTGGAATGTTATGGTGTGTAATTTAGGAAGGGTTATAGTTTACTGCTGTCCTATGGAAAAGAAAGAGGGAAGAACAACTGAAGTACAGGTAAAAGAGGAAGGCAGTCTTATTGGTGCAGAATAGAAAAATAAGGTACCTTTTCTGTCACTTTTTTGTTTTTGTGTGTTTTTTTCTCTCTTTTATTAAGGAAAGAAGACTTGTGGCAGTGAAAAACAAGAAATGTGCCAGGTTGAGGAGGCATTGAAAGACAAGTGCTGTTATTTCTAGGTGTATATTAGGTGTAAAGTTGTCCTAGTGTTCTATTCCCCATCTTTAGAGTAAGGATGGCTGAGGAGAGGATGATGGCAGAATGGCCATTCATTTTCTTTCACTTGTTCTTGACAAAGCCTGCTTAACTTCTGCTTGCAATTATTCTACTGATTCAAACATTCATATGTGTTTGCTAATCCTGTAAATAATGGTCTGCTTACTCTTGTTAAGAAGTTCAGAACTACATGCAGTACAAAATCTAGTTTCAGGTTGAGCTTGTTTTTTTACAGTAGGATATTACCATATATTATCTGCTTTTACCCCTCTTCTTCCTCCCTTTATTCTGAGTTCTGTGATCTCCAGACTTGAATTGTTGTTGAATCTCCAGAATTGTTGTTTTAATTGAAATACATGTTCAGCTCTGAGGGTCAGTGGTGTAATGATATGATGTGAGAATTTTATGTGGATGTTTGTGTATTAAAATTACAAAGCTAAAACCTCTATTTTTCTTGCTTTTGGGATGGGACTTTGTATGCATATAACCTGCTCTGAAGTGAATTGTAGCAAAACACAAGCTTTGAAAGACAATTCAACAGTTAAATGTTGAGGGTTTGGGGGAATATTATGAAAGCTTTTGGAATTGCAAATGTGGAGGCTAGCTGGGTAGTAATAATGGACTTGAGAAGTTCATGTGTTGAAAGTAAGTGGTGTTTTCATAGTCTGTGCAAGTCGGATAATGTTCTTAAGTGGACAGTAATGTAATCAGTGTTTCATAATGCTCAGTGCAGAGCTTAGTTAATATTTTTTAATATTTTGTTTATAGAAACAGGATGCCTTCTAAGCTTCATCACATTTATTCTTATTGAACATTTAAATTGTTGAGGGATAATTTAGCTTTGCTGGATTTTTAAAAAGAGAAACCTCTAGTACTGTACTCCACATGTTGGTTTTGCAATCAATATGTATGCAGATAAAGTTACTTCTGTTCCACTTAGCACAATTTGAAATTATCAGCAAGTTAAGTCTGTTCAACTGCTTATCTACAGAGAGGCATGTAGTACTCCAATTAAGTTTGTGGATAAGTGCAGATTTGTGTTTGCAGGCATCAAGATGACAGAAGCTTAATACTGTAAAAAGGCTAATCAACACTGAATATGTTTAGTGTCAGTAAATATTTATAGTGAAAACATTGCCTATGGTTTTGTGCCTTGGCATTCCAACTTCTGATTTTTAGTGAGTAAAAATGTGGTGTGATATCCTTTTCATAAACCTACTATAAAATTAGTTTTCTATAAAATGGATTTTATTATCGTGTTGCTGTTTTCTTGTGAGGACAGCTTAGGAGTTACATTTTGAAAGTTAGTGAAAAATCTGGTAGAGTTTTTAAGGCAGAGAATGAGGAAGGGAAGGAGACAAGATAGAGACAGGCAGTATGGAGAGTAATTTCTTCTGATTCTAATTTATTTTTTTTTTAATGAGGGCTTCTTCAAACAGGGGTTGCTAATAAGCTTTGGGAAACAGTGTGATTATTCAGTGTGTTCCTGTATTCATTAGGCAATAACTACAGTTTAACTGGAAAATTAATGGAACCTCAGGATACATATTTTATATAAAGCATATGAATATATGTTTTTTAAAAATTTCATTAGATCTCCAGAAGTTAGATGCTGATGTGCTCTCTTTTAGAAATGTATTCTGGAAAACGGTGTGTAAAAATTGAAAACCAAGAGGTATATCTTAAACTGAGCTTCTACTGATGTAATATTTTATGAAGAATACAACCAAGTGAAATGAAACAATAGAGGCACAAGGAACAGTGATTATTATTTTTTATTGTATTTTGACTTAAAGGGAAGAAGAATATAACTGTAACTGCAGTTCTGCATCAGTCTTAATGTAAAAAAGATGGTGCTGAAGTGAAATTTTGTTTTCTGGGGGGAAATAAATTGATATAGTTAAGGATTTTGTTTGTTTGTTGAAAATGTCATGGCTTGTCACGCTAACAAATGTGATTTTGTTCCTGGCAGACTGTAGACCTGGTCAAGAAAAAGCAAAATTCCCTGAAAACTACTGCAACATAAATACAATATACTTCAGTTTAGTGTCTAACTTTGCATGAAATAAGCACTGCCTGTTAGCCTCTGTTTGATCCTGTGAGAGTGTGAGGCTAACGTCTGGCCAGTGTTTTGGAAGCAGCAGGTAGTCAGGAGCAAGCTGCTCTAGGGGTCCATATTTCTGTAGCCTAGCAGTTACTTACACACAGATGGAGACCTTATGAACTTTGACAGAGGTCACGCTAAATTGCAAATCTAAAACTTCTAGACTTCTGAAGGATTACACTGGTACTTTTTTTTTAAAAAAAAAAAAAAACCATATGATTTGGAACATCACTAAAAGTATCAACTTAGTCTTGAGAAGCAGATCAACCATGCAGTCATTGCTCACATAATGATCACAGGGACTGATAAAAATAGCCTTTCTTGATACTTTAAAGGGAAACTTGTGTATTAAATTTTTAGTTTGCGTATGTAAAATATATGTCATATTGCTTCCCAAGCACCTAGACTTGTCTGTTTAACTTATTAGAGGAATTTTGAAGTTTAAAACATTACAGAAACCTCTGTTTTTTTGGTGCACGCGAGTTGGAAATAATTAAAAATACTCAGAGTACTTTTTTGATTTTAGGTCTTTTTGGGCAGTCAGTTGAGACAAGCAGCTCTGTCATCTGTCATCAGCCATCGTCTCACCAGGGATCTTATAGCATTTAAGGAAAGAAAAATGTGAGATGATCTGGTTACACATTGTAGCATGTTTAAATCCTGGATTCAAAGTTGGGCAGTGTTGAAAAGCTCCTTATTGTCTTTGAATTATAGTCCTGAATCTGTGCTTAATAGATAAAGTCTCTCTGATATTTCAACTTACTATTCAAATCGGAAATTTTGGGGGGAATTTTAGCAGCCAGAGCCAGACGTTCTTTGTTTCTGAGTTATAGTCATTTAGCATAAGATTTTACATTTTTTTTTTTTGCTTAGTGGGGTTGCAGTGTGAGTTTCATTCAGTGTTTATGTGAATGATTATTTATGTCGCAAGCAACAAAAGGAGGCTGATCTTTTAATCAAATGGACAAATTTTTATCATGTCATCATTGAACTAGTTCTGTAAAGTGCTACTTAATGGCTCATGAACTAGTCTCTAAAGCTGTGACTTCATGATTCAGTGAGACTGATGCAGTGTGTTGAAAGTGGTTTCAGTGATGGCCACACATAGAGCTTGAAAATTCACACCAGCAGACTAGTAGGGGAAAAAAGCCTTGAAACTGTTTAAGCTGGTCTGCATATAAAATAACAAGAATGTTGTTCATGCTTCTAAACTGGAAAAACACAAGAAAAAGAAGTAGAAGGGAAAAAGAATTTCCTTCTGTAGCCATGGCACTTTGCATTTGCTGTACTGCTATTATCTTTGCTTTGGTGAGATCTTGATAAAGGAAAAAAATCCGAATAACTTAATTTATAGTTGAAATACTTGAGTTTACAATGAATTATTGTTCAGTGTTATTTAAAATTAAAGGTTTTAGGAAAAAAGTGCAAATAACTTTGAGTCATGTCATCATTAATCATAATCATGTAATCACAATCATAATAACTTGTAAGTAAGCATATCTAAAGTTGAAGTTCAGAATTTTGTGGTTTACAAGAGATCTGAATGTGTAGACAGATTTTTACAAAATAAACCATTCTGTGATGTGCTCTGTGTTTTCTACTTCATGGTGTGCATGTAAAGCCAAAGTTCATGACCTGGCAAACACAATGTGATTTGGGGGGTTACCTGTTCCTCTGACATTGAGAGGAAAGAATGTGAATTACTTTGTATTTCCTGAGGGATGAGAATGTGCACAGCTGAGGTTGGATAACCTCTTTCCCATAGCAGCTTCCTCATTTATCTGTACCTGGAATAGATCAACACCTGCAGCCACTCGTGCGATGCTCCTGAACTGCATGTCTATTTCAGCTTCCCTTAAGAAATATTAATGTATATGAGCCAGTGTTATTCTGTGTAATCATACTGGGATTAAACTCTCACGGCTCTTCAGATTTTCTGTTCAATCTCTTTCTAAAATTGAGAAGAAAGTGAGATAAAGATGGTGGTTTTCTTAGCTTAAACTTTTCTTATCTTAAACTTTCCCTTCCCGTGTGCTACTCTCTGAAGAGAAAGTATCTTCTTTTTGAAAATTATTTGCAGCTAGGAGAAGGCAATTTAAATGATCTAGGGATTTTTTTTTTCAAGTTTTTTTTTTTTTGCACCACCTTTCCTCTCCAAACTCCTATAAAGACTTCCTTGTATTTAGTATTACAGGGAAATAACTTTTAATGACCATCATATTCAGGCTGAGAAGTGGAATGAAAAGAGAAGAAGAAATTCAGAAAAAATAAAGCAATATAATATCAAAGAAATTAAAGGGCAAAGCTGGTTATAAAGGCTCTATAATAAATAATTTTTAAATTAAAGAAATAATTTTTCTGGGGGGGCAAATGCCTAACAGGGTCATGGAGTAGTGCTAAAGGGGAACCAGGGCATTCAATAAAGGGATTGACCAGGCAGGGTTGGATAAAGGTACGTATGGAGGAAGCAATGAGTTTCTTTGTTCCACAGGAGTCTCTTATGAGTTACAAATTATACAAATGTTGTAAAATTATATGTTAAGTGGCAAAACTTTTTACTGTATTTCATTATTGTGATTGGGGTGTAGCATGGTGCATATCTTCCATACAGGGGTCATTGGAATTGAGTTAATATTTGCTGTCATTAGCCATGAAATGGCTAATCTGTCATTTCAAACAGATGGCTCTGGTCTTGCCTACATCTTCTAGAACTGAGCTCAAAGTCTCTTGGTTGTGCTTACTGTTCTTGATTTAACTAAGTGTTTGAATTAGGCTTCATGAGGTGAAAATTTAGATTCTTTACTTTGATTAAACTGAGTGTTTAAGAGGGGTGTCTTGAGGCAGGAGTGAAACAAAACTGATAAATTTACATTAATTACATCAGTACTATGGTATCAAAGTTGTGAACAAGTATTTATTCCAGAATAAGAGTTCATATTTTTATAAATAGTTTCCTAATGTAACTTGTGATAATTGTTGTCTGATTTTGTATTGATTTGCTTTTTGTTTTCAGGTGTGGCTCACAATATTTCTTTACTGCGAGAAGTGATCATCCATCCACGCTTTGTTCAAGGAGACATCAGCACTAAATTCCTTCCTGAAGTCTATCCTGATGGTTTTAAAGGTTTGTTCTATTTGGAAATGTTTCTTTTTTTCTTGAGCAGTGTTGTTTCTGATTATTACTCCATTATATTTTTAGACTGATAATGTTCCCAAATCAGTCGTTACTTTTTCCTCAAATATATCTATGCATACACATAATTAGAGTTTTTAAATAATGCATAACATAGGTGAAATAGTTAATGTCTTTATTTTCAAGAAGGCAGAATACATACTCCTAGTAAGTGAAATACACCCACAGTCAAGAAAAACAATTTGTATGTGATAAGAAATATGTAAAATAAACATAAATTCAATTCTGCCATGCTTTTGTGCTTTGTTACAGACAGTGCTTCTACTGTTAACTATAGTCAGGTAAAGTTTCTTTTTAGTCAGCACTGTTGCTACTTCATTGAGTTTGTGCAGCATCTTCAGAATTGCCTTTTGGAACCCGTTGTTTTCACTGTAGCATTGTCTGGAGGATCTGACATTTTATCAGAGTATTTCAGTAATCTGGTTTTATTACTCATTACACACAGTAATGGGCATCACCTTGAAATTATGAACTTGTACACTAGTTAACGTAAACACAGATGCAAATGTTTCTTTACAACATCCTAAACTACTCAGTTTCAAAAATGTTTAACAACTGTTGGTATAAAAATAAGTAAACAAATAGACTGGCTTCCTTTCACAAGGATCAAATTTTAAAAGGTTGTCTTCTCTCTTAGCCACTCTGCTCTAGATGCTTTCTTGACCTATGTAGTCAAAGACTCAGTCCTTCCATACGGATCTCTCACCTCTGCTGGCATTCATCAGGCAGAATATCTTCCTTATTTAAAAAAAAAAAAAGAAGACAATGTTTATAGTTCATCATTCATGGGTCCTTTATGAATCCCATGGAGATTCTTTTTCGTCCATTCATCATTAATCCAATGTGGCAGAACCCTCATCTGACTTTGGAGACAGCACTGCCAGATTGGCAGTCACTGGACATGACTGGCACCTTGCCAAATTCTAGTCTCATTAAGAAGCAGAACAGATTTTTCTTACCTCAGGACTGTGAGTTCGTGGATGACTAATCTTTGCACCAGAACTACTTTATATCATGATGTAATTGGCAACTCCGTGTGTAATACAGTCCTACATGTGGGATTACTGTGTCCAGCTTGTTATTGGCTCCTGACTGAGACCAGAGCAACAGGCCTTAGTCACCTTGAGTGGCAGTAAGCTTGTGATGGTTCAAGCTGAAAAGTTCCTTTGTTATCTTTGCTAAGGTGTACTTAACTAATCTTGGGGTAGCTCAGCTGGCTTCCATCCAGCATAGACTCAAGGGTACTCTGATTGCCTGCTCTGAAGGCACAGTGCTGCTGTAGCTGGTTTTTCTCCCTTCTGACATGTCAGTAGAGAATCTCATGTTCTGGGACTCTTTGGTCCTTTTCCTGAGCCGATTCAGTTCTTTAAACCACCATAAAAACTGCATCATTTTTTACTGTTGCTGCTTTTGTTGGGGTAGGTTTTTTGTGACTTACTGGGTTGATTTATCTCATGAAGGAATCTGGTGAACTTCAGTGGATGTGCAAAGTCAGTGGCAAGCTAGGAATGGGGAGAGGGGAATAGAGGACAAAGGCAAGGATGCAGGTGTCAGATAGGTTCATACTGTGTTATGAGGGGGCAGCCTCACCTGACACTCAACTAGGAACAATAAAAACATAAACCAAACAGTAGTATTGTATTAACAGATTCTTAAAGATAAGCTTTTGCTCTAGACACCAGAAGACACAAGAAAAGATATTATGACAGTTAAGAATAGAAACTTATGGATGGCATGTGTGAAATGAGTAGACTTTGTTCCTGCTGTTTGAAAAGTCTTGCTCATCTCCTTCTATGTATCAAACATGAGCATACATTAGCCTTCTTAGTGATAAAAAAATGCATGCATTGCATTGTATTTCAAATCAGGAGTACTTAGTCGTGAATACTGGTTCAAAACTCTCCAAAGTAATTGGTAGCCCTTTTAATGATGTAGTTTGCACTGGAGACTTCTGGCTTAAAAAAAAAAAAATTGGTCAGTTGAATTCGAGGATGTTTTTTCAAGTATGCACTAGAAAATATTTCTACAAATCCACAGACTCAAATGGGAACTGCTGAAGGCAAGCAAGGGTGCAGATGATGGGTAGAAGCTCAGCAACAGAAGCAAAGGCAAAAATTAACTTATGTTTAAGTTCTCTAGTCACTTCAGCTAAGTTTATAAGTACCCAGGGTAAACTTTGGTAGAAGGATTTGAAAATTTAAGTAGCTTCATATATCTTAATATTGTTTATAAAAGATGATAGCTGTAGAAAAAGATCTGGGATAATCTGAAAAATTAGAGCAATGCATAGCCAGTGTAGATTTGGAAATACTTAGAAATATGTGCTGTTGTTAACAGTAGGAATTTATACCAGAAGTGTTTTAAAACTTAAGAAATTAAACAATTTCAGTAGAGATATGTGCTATATTAATGCTTGAGCACAATTGGTGTGTTTCTTTTGTAAACTGTACAACTGCCACTGTTGGCCTACATTGATAAGTAATGAATGTCAGCTGTGTTCTCTCTGGTGACTGCATGAAGTACTGGCCCATTTCTTATGTGCATTTTTCTTCAAATATAAATACTAACTTTAGTCTTAAGAGTAAAACAATAAATGCTTTGTTTTCCAGTCTCATTTTCAAGGGTTCAATTATAAATCCTTTATTAGAAGACTTTTAATGTAAGATAAGAAAAATTGAATTACTAGAAGTATCTTGACTGCTTTTCCATTAACTTGTGATGCCCACTTCAAATTACATCTGGAATGGGAATGTTTAGTAATTTTCATGATTAGAATTCAACTCTTTCTTCCCTTCCTTAAGTAAACAGTCCTTAACAAACCCAGTTTTTTTATTCTAAGTTATTTTAAAATAATAGCCATGTGGAAACAAACCTTGTGCAAAGTATGATTAGTGTGGGAAAGCAGCTGCTTTTGCTGTCTATGTGAGGGTGGATGGCCAGAAGGCTGACTGGCAGTAGGTTAACTGTAGTGGGTTATTGCTCTGAGCACACATGTCTGTTTTGGGAGGAGTGCAGATCTGAGGGTGAATGCAGCAACACTGATTAGGTTAGGTGACACAAATACATCTATCTTAGAGTGGCCTCCAAGCACTTTGCTTATGGAAAAAAATGTTTGCCAACTATGCAGGAGTCGGACGCACTGTCCGACAGCTTCCAAACAACCTGGGAATACTGTACTTCCTAACCTTCCTGGTGAGAAAGGAACTATACTATCTATTGTCCCTATTTTATGGGCACAGAAAGTATCTCTGTTTTCACAAAGATCCAAGAAGTGTCTTTGACAAAGAACAAATTAAACTCAAGGATCCTTAGTTTAGTACCCCGTTCATCAGATTATTCTTTGTGGTTCAGTCTGTTTCACAGTTAATATTTTCCTGGATATCTTTTTTAATATTGAGGTTATTTTTTATGTTCCACTCTTTCTGGTTATTAAATGATATCTCAAATATCATTTGATATTGGTCAGTCTCTTTGGGAGATGCATCATGTGCAAATGAAAAATGAGGCATTTTCCAAGAGACTATCACAAAAGTTACAGCAAAGTAAGTTAAAAAAAAAAAAAGTTGTTTACTTCCCCTCTTCTAACATGTTTACTTCACTTGAGTGGAGAGGAAGAACAGAAATTCTGATGGACAGTCCTTTAGGTTAATCCTTTATATTTCCTATACTGAAAGGAATAAAGAGGAAGCACCTCTCTCCTGAAATGGTGTATTGGCTCCAGAGACTCTGTATGGGGTGAAGATGTTTAGATACATTGTGTTTGTCATAATTATAAGGATCGGAGGAAACTATTACTTTGCTTAACTCAGCACTTACTAAACCACCTGTGGAGTACTCTGTCCAGTTTTAACCCTCTCATGCTTGAAAGATGGCAATGAAAAACAAAAAAGAGTAAGTCTAGTGAAGAGCCAGAAGGGTGGTGCTGGGGCTGGAACAGACAATCTGTGAGGAGCATCTGGGACAATCAGTCTTGTTTTGCCTGGAAACAAGAAAGCTTAGGGTGGACCTAATGACAGGACCTCAGAGGAGATTGCTAGGAATATAAAGCTACACTCTTCAGTGAGTAGCACAGCAAGAGTCAGTGGTCGTAAATTGGAGATTTTCAAGACATGACTACACAAACGTCTGAGCAACCTGTTCGGAATTTGCTGTTGAGATTGCTTGGTGGGAAGGGGGACACAGGGTGAATAAACTAAAGGCCTCCCAAGATCCCTTCAACGTCAGTCGTTCCGTGATTCTCTTATGAGCAAAAGAGCTATTTGGATGAATTGGTACTGCAAATATGACTTTTAAATTTAAGTCAGGAGACTTTTGCTATATTTGGAGGGGGTGAAATGCAGTTTCCCCTGTCTGTGTTTCTGTTAGAAGAGGGAGGATGGTTGCTGTTGATTCTATGCATTTTCTCTTCACTAGAATCTAATCTTTGTCTTCATTTTATGAAGCTACTGGGTTGTAAAAAAGTTGACTTAGCAGTTTATTTGATTTCTTTCTGGTAGGTGAGGCCAAAAAAACATTTCTTGGTGTGTCACTAATTCCTTTATAATTCAAAATAGTAGAGGTTTTGTTTCTGTATACTGTTGCATCCATCTTAGAAGTGATCATGAGTTCTCTGAGACATACTTCTTCACTATTCTGAATGGTTTGAGATTGCTTACACAGACAGTATTGTCTGTCTTTTACTGTGACCATCTGGGTGGAACAGAGCTCTGCTCAACTTCACAAGACATTAAACCCTTAATAATATTCACCTTTTTCTGCCTCCACCTACCACTGGTATACATGCCATCTGTAATGGTCATTCAAAATCCATTGGGGAAAAAACTTGAGCCAAAACAGAACCTAGGAATGATACTAAACATTGCCAGTATTGGTATGGATCTGAATTATGCATTACACTTTCCATTTTACCCATTTTGCTTTTAATTTTTAGTCTTCCCAAACAGAAAACAGTCACTCTTCAAGTATTAAGTAACAGACTGGGACACATAACCAGGGCTTGTTTGTTTTGTTTTGTTTTTTCCCTGTAATTGATAGTAGGAAACACATTTCTAGGACAAAATGCAAATGAGACTGTTATGGGAAAAATGACCTTTTATGTAATTTAATTTGAAGTTGGTTATGTAAAGTAATTGCATGAACCTTTTTGACTCAGCTTGGGGGATACTGGGATAATATTGATTTAAGCAATCATAACATCAGGGAAATGAGAGAGAAATACTTTTTTTTTCTTGTCCTCCTTCTGACCAGGGTTCTGCTATTTAGTAGTAATAGATGTGTGCAGTCTAGTTTTAAATAATATGAACAACAGTGCTTCCACTCCTTCAGCTGTGACTTGATTTTGTAACCATTCATTCTGTTTCGCATTTACCTTATATAATTCAGCTCACTGGTGATAGTGATAATGCAGAAGTATATCCTAGGTTAAGCAGAGAGATTTGGGAGCTATCAGTTCCACATTGTATTATGGAGATGAAATCTCTGTATAGCCCAGGAGTCTGCAGTGATGAGTAGGGAGCGTGATGGTGGAACTTCCCATACTGGAAGCTGGGGAACATTTACTACTTACTTATTTCATTCCCTACCCAGGGGGCACTTGGACAACTGCTCCAAAGGTAGCTTTGTTACTTTTCACATCCATCTGTATGGTCAACGTGAAAGGCTGTGTTTTTATACCTTTATTGGTGGTGAATATTAACTTTATGCCTCAAGACATCCTGAGGTGTGGCTTCTAAAGTAAAATAGTACTTGAAGGGAAACAAAGGTATTTCTGTCTGGGAGATGTGTGTAGTTCTGAATATAGTAATGTAACTGAAAGTTTGACTCTAAAATTGTTTAGAATTCTGCTGAGCATAGCAGCAGAGCAAGAGCAGACAGCAAGGGAAATGGGAATGGAGTTTAGAGAGCTAAGGTGTGGTACTGACAGCAGTCTGTCTTTTTTAATAAAGGTAAATTGCCATCCTTAGGAAGCAACCTTTAATCAAACTTCTGATGTATGCCTCTAAAGTTATGCTAAGGACATTCTGTGGTAGGGTTCTATCTTTATTGCCAAAGACCAAAACCTAATTTTGATGCGTTCGTATTAAAAGTTTATATTATCTCCCCGGAATTCCACATTGGATACTACAGTCATGACTGGTTTTCCAGTTGCCACATCTATGCCACAACTGATGTAAATAGTGACAAATGGAGAAAGTGGATGAATAATTTTTCATGTTTGTAATGATGAAGAAATGAATGTAACTCTTGATCAATTATTAACCTGTTTCAACTGACTGACCTTTGTTCACTGTTTGGAGTTTGATTTTTGTTGAACATATTAGGAGAAAATAGTTTTTGCGGCACAGCAAGCGCAAAAGCAGTCAGTGATTTTCATCAAAGACGAAGGTCATGCAATAAAACCTTGGAATTGGAATCTTTCTAGTTTTACCTTTTTCCTCTATATGAGTTGCTACTAACACTGTGTGTTGGAGCAGGTGGGAACATGCAGTTTTAGTCACATGGTCTTGTCATGAGTGATAGGCAGGGGGACTGAAAAGCAAAGGCTTTAGGACAGATTCCTCATGTGTCTTTAGCTGAGACATGTAAACAAATCATCGATTTTAGATTCAGTGTTTGGAAAAAGTGATCTCAGATCTTATTCACTGTGTGTAAATAATTGGAAAATTGGCACATTTCAGATCCAGATAGTTGATGTTGTTGCATTGTATAATTATATAAGGCTTATATATATATACATATGTGTGTATATTTATATATATATACAAATAGTACAAAAGTTCAATGTTTTTTGAGTTTTGCTGTGCAGTCAGTTTTTCTAATAACTGCCAAAGGAAAGATCCAGTTTGTTTCTCAAGCCAGTTTCCCAACCTTTCACCATTTGTATTTCTGCATACATTTGTTGAAGGGAAGACAGTTTCCATTTTAAGGCAGATAAAAAAATAATAAACACTGAGCAAAGGAAGTTGCAGTAATATTTAGCCAGAATATGTTAATGTGGACTAAATTAAAAAGAGACTGATGTGGATTTGCTGGCTTTTGTTACTTTTAAATTTATATTTTTTGACCTATAACTCCTTTGTACTGTTAGCTGGACTGTAAATGAGTGCATTCCCATCACTGTGGCATGATTGCATTGCTGAGGTGCTAAAGTAGGTTCTTTACCTGTCCTTATTTAATATGCCTAGTGAAATGATGGGTTCTGTGCAGAAGACATCCTGCTTTGAAATTGTGGATTTGTTACTAAAAAGTCTATTCCAGTCCTTTTCAGCAGCCTCCATTTTGGATTTTCTTGAAAATTGTATTAGTCTTATTTTATGCTACTCATATAAATTGTCACTTGTTAGTAACCAGTACTGGGGAATGTGAATTTACATTACATGCCATAATGCTGAGGTGATGGGAGAGTGGAGATGTAGATTGGATCCACGTAACTATTTCTCTGCTACTGGACTGGAAGCAAATGTTTCCTCCTGGGCAGAGTTCCTCTGGGGCATACAGCCTTCTGAAGCTCTTCTCTCATCACTTCATGTGAAATCTGTACTTGCCGTGGATGATGACATTCGCTGTGATATGTACACATAAAGCACTTTTTGAGAGCTGTGTTATAACTATTGAGCTAAGTCTTTCAGTCTCAGCCTTGATCTTTTGTTAACTTTATTGTGTAATTCCCCACTCTGACTTTGAAACACTCTTGCTTTCACCTGTACAAAATGTCTCTCCAAGAATATAGAGTTTGCCTCTTTTTTTCATGAGTGAAACTCTGCTTTGCACTTTTTGTCCTGTTTTATGTCAGTTTTAGCTTCTTGCCACTGCCTTCTGAACTGAGTACTTTGTTTGTCCTTTTGCTCTCTCTCATAGAATCATAGAATGGCTTGGATTTGAAGGAACCTTAGAGATCACCTGGTTCCAACTTTCCTGTCACGGGCAGGGACACCCTTCACTAGACCAGGTTGCTAAGAGCTCCATCCAGCCTGGCCTTGAACACTGTCAGGGATGGGCAGCCGTCTCTCTGGGCAACCTGTTTCAGTGCCCTACAACCCTCACAGTAAAGAATTTTTTCCTGATGTCTAATTTAAACGTACCCTGTTTCAGTTTGAAGCCATTCCCCTTGTCCTGTCACTACATGCTCTTGTAAATAGTCTCTCTCCATCTTTCTGGTGGGCACCTTTCAGGTACTGGAAGGCCGCAATTAGGTCACCCTGAAGCCTTCTCTTTTCCAGGCTGAACAATCTCAGTTCTCTCAGCCTTTCCTTATGGGAGTGGTGCTTCATCCCTCTAATCATCTTGGTGACGCTCATCTGGACTCTCACATCACTCTTGGCCTCCTATTTGCCACCTTTTCATACCAAATGTGTGTTGTGTCATTTCTAACCTAAAGATGGGAGGACAAAGTTCTGTCACTGTGCTCTTTTAGCCTGTTGAATGGACAGTCGAAGCTCTAATTAACCTTCACTTTTTGGAACAGGACCAGGCTGGGAGGAAACCTGCTTCCAATCACCCTGGTTGCACCTTTTTGCACAAAGATTTTTTAGGTTGCCTGCCTTCAGATTTTAGGCTACTTTGAGCCACTTCCTGCTTATGAAGTGTCAAAGGTGACTTTGACTCCATGATTACACAAATGACACTAAATGACCCAGGGCTGGCAAGTAGCATTATCCACATTTGTTTTTTGGGTTTATACTGTTGTGTTATCCCTTTTGCTTGGAAGATCTGTAACTTTTGCCAGATAAAGTACTGAGGAAGAATGCTATGTATTTTGAGTTCTAAAATGTACAAATGGGTTCTTTACCAGCATGAGGCACAACATGTCAACTAGTGGCATTTCATTAACGGAAACAAGATGCTTGCAGCATCGTTCAGTTTCTTTTCTTCAGTTTTCAAATTGTTTTTAACAGATATACCAGTGTTAGCAACTGGACTGATCTTTATGAAAGCATGCAGTTTAAGCTCTGAAACTCAGAGGGTCTGCTATGCTAAGCCTCATCTTAATTTAGAGGGAAAAAAATGTAGCTTTCACGTATAAGGACTGAGCAGTGTTTTTGCTGGTAGTTGTTACTTTCTGTGTCTGTGTTGGTCTGTGATATCTAATTTTTTTTCGAACTACTCTCCAAAAACTAGGACACAAATTGACAGATCTTGAAAGAAGAGAACTACTGGCAACAGCAGCATCTTTGTATGTGGCTGAACAACTGAGATCTCAGAGATTTCTGGGAACTCCAAGGTAAGTTCATTTCTAGGAACTCAGATGTGCTGATGCATTTTGTTAATGTCATCTTCTCATGCACAAGAGTAACTGGTGAAAAACTACATGGCTTCTTAATATAGTATGTTTTTTCTAAATTCAAATGAGCTGTGGCTTACATTTCCCTACTCACACGAGTCATACATGATTATTTTTATTCTATATATTAGCAAACTAATAGACACAAAAAATGTGTTACAAGCCAGTACAGTAATTAATGCACATCAGGAGTTTCATTAATGCAAAATGTTCCTGCATTAGTAACTAACCACAAATTGAGCATCACAAATTTCCCATGTGCCCATTTGAAGCAATCTAAGCACTTTGGGGTAATATGAATATTCAGCTACAGAGCTTTAAAATGTTGTGGACTTTTAAGTAATTTGCTACCTTGGTGAAGAACCTTATTAGTTTAGCGTCTAATTCAGAAAACACTTTGACTGGTAAATGCTGGAAGAGTTAACACCTTGCTTTAAGTATGGTTTTTTTGGTGCTTTTATTCCCCTACTACCTCATTTTCTTGAATAGTAGCTCCTAGTAACCTAGGCAGTACTGTTAACTGGACAGCCATTGCAGTAGCCCATGTCAAAATACTGATTGACTTCTTTGGCTTTTGGGAATGGTATGCTTTTTTCCTGTAGGGTGTTTCTAGCTTTTATTGTCCTCAGGCCCGTCATTGTCAATGCCTTGAGACCTTCTATCAGAATAACTGAATTTGTGATGCTTGCTTGGGTTGTTGGTGTTAGCAGTGGTTGCATACAGTGAATCTTAACTTCCGCATAACTCTTTCTCCTCACCTCACGTTTTGTAATATAGTTACATTTATGTTTGTCTGAGAGGGAAGTCAGAATGCAGGATAGACATTATTCACATTCCATGCCAGTGGTTTGACAGTGTATTCTATTACTGATTTTACAGTGGTCAGGAATAAATCAAACATGGTTTCAAGAAGTCTTTATTTTTTTTGTACCCACGAAGATAATTGGTACCATATGGTATTAACAAAAAAAAAAAAAGGAGGCACTTAGGGCAAGCATAATGGCATTGTAATATATAGCATATGTAGAGCTGGGTCATTGCTTGCCTTATGCATCTATAGGGGAAGGTAAAACATCCTTTTATTTCCTTCCACAAGTTATATCCTCTCTAGCGAATGGCTTAGGGAGAAGAACAGACACTCAGAAGCCACTGTTACCTAAATAAAGACAAATCAGGGAAAATGAGGAGGAGCCTTGATCGTAGTTTTTACTGGCCAGCATAAGAAAGTGAAATACTCTGGTACTGCTACACAGAAGTAGTGGATTACTTTGTACTTAGAGTGAGGATAGGAATTGCTGATTTCAGTAGTGATTATTAAACTGCTTTTGCATTCCCTGCTCTGATTTGAGATTTTTTTTCTCTGTCCTGTAAAATGTTTTTATTAGCTGAAAAGAAAAGGAATCAAATTTTTGAGTAGTCTTTTAATGTTTTGTTTCTATTGCAAGTACTTTTTTCAGTACTAGGTGTTTGTGTATCTGAATATAAAAGACATATACAACTATTTTAACTGAGATATCAATATGTAAATGAAGTATTGCATTGAACAGTTGGGCATGGTCATTCTTCTGTTTTTGTGCTGTGTTAGGGAAACAAATACACTCCTGCTTTGAAAAAAATTAGTTCATTTTTGGAGTCCTAGCTAAACTCTGTCACATATATTCTTCCACCATGAGCAGAGGCGGCCACAGTCTGGCCACATGAAGTCTGTAAAACTAGATTAAGGTCTGATTTTTCAGATTTGAAGTGGTGAAGCTAATAAATCTTTTCAGTATAGGAAAGATCACTTTCTCTTGCCATGATGGGGTGTACTTATGTTCAGCTCAGCTTTCAAAGGATGACTTTTCTATCTGAGGCATATGCAGATCTGGAATGAATCCTTCAGAAGTCGAGCCTTAAAATTTTCTCCAAGTGGTGACTGAGTGTAGTTCTTATTCAATATGTCATGGTTTGAATCCATATATATTGTTAGATCTACTTGCTTAAATGGTAGTAAAGCTGCCTGTTTGAGGCCAAGTAAGGACAAGCTATTGCAAAAATGCTTACTAGTAAGTAACTTCTGAAGAAACCAAACCTGATAATGATACCCTTTTCCAAAAATCATGCAGCTCATTCAGAGGGAAAATCAAAAAATCAAAGGCAGAATGGGGTCCAAGGATTGTGCAGTGTCTTGGACAGTGTTTTCCATTCCTTAGAGCAGTTAGGGAACTCCCTCTAGAGGGGACTGAGGACTGTGGAGCATACAAGTAACTACAGTACCATCAAGGATCCTTCACCATGTCCTTAACTTACCCAAACTGCATCTGACTTGTTTTTGAAGGTGTTCCATATATGGGTGCTTTTTAAGGAGCAGGACTGTGGCCAGAGAAAAAGCACATCTTTATTGATAGGACTGCAATTTGTTTGAAAAATATTAGTAAACAAAAAGTGCAGAGTAGGAACCTGTGCTACTGGCAACAAATCGAAAAGGCTGGTTGTAATCTTGGATGCAGTTCACTATGGCAGAATTGGGCATTTGGAGTCTGTGTGAGTTTTAAGTCCATATTGGAGGATGTAAGCGGACTAGACAGACTGCATGCTCCAAAGTTCATCTGTAACATTCTCCAAATGTTTTGGACAAGTACTTTGGTACATTTATCATCACCTTCAGAATTTCAACTCTCTAGCACTATTTACGTTGACAGCATTTTTTGTTTTTAATATATACACTGAAAGCAATTGAGCAATTTTTGTGCAAAAAACTACTGAAGAGTAGTATTTTGAAATCATGCATTATTTCCTCTAAACTTGTCAAAGAGACAGTTTTCTTCTGAACTTGAGTTATATGCTTACCTTTGATTTTAATTTGTTTTCTTTTCCTTTTTGGGAGCTGTATTTATAATATTCATTCTTTTCAAACTGCAGGGGTATTTTGGATTCTCTTTTTCCCCTATGACTTATTCAGCCAAAAATCAAGGTTGTTATTCTAGTCAGATAGAAAGTACCATGCTTGGAAGTTTTCACAGAAGCTTTGGCTTTCACTTTTAGGGTTACTGAGACTATAATGAGATGAAATGCAGCTGAGCTAGATTAAGGAATTGTTGTTGCAGCCTGCTCCTCCCTTGCTCTGTCTTTCCTCCTCTTCCCCAGGTATGCAGGTGTGATTTTGTGTGTAGTTACTTTCTACTCTGGTTCTACTAAAATGACCCATGTTAGTGTAGCAGCCATTTAATAATAGCTTATGTTGGATCATTCTGTCAGAATCAAGTTACTCATGACAAGTGAAATTATTCTGGAAGAGCTACAAGAGTGGGAATATGTAGCAGGAAGGAAGAGGTGAGCAGAGGATGGCTTATAAAAGGAATGCAGAGGTGAGCCTTAGCTCTGTGCCACAGATCAGACTAGCAGCAGCCTCATGAGGAGGATTCTCCTCTATAATCAATGATATTTGATGGGATGTGACTGGAAAATATGTATTTTGCAGTCCTCTGGGTGAGTGAATCATCAACTATAAGGTTCTTGCTAGAACATGCTCTGATCATGAGCAAGGTATTGCCACCTTTGGATCGAACACCCAACTTCCTTCAGCTAGTTTCAATCAGGCCCGACCCCTGTAGCGACATTCTTCGTTTCAGTATGTTGTCTGGTGTTTGGATTAATGCAGGCCACAAGCTGAAGGCTGATTTGCCTTTCCTGTGTTAGAATAAATGGTGTTATGATTTGGGTGGAGCACCCAGAGGTGAGTTTCCACTGTCTGCATTGCTATATATGTGCCCCTGGCCTCACCAACAGTCTCCTAGGACTAATTTGCCAGCCTTTAGCTAGAACAGCTCTTGGAGATCTGTGCATGCTCAGAGTTACAGGAATATAGCCATTTACTTTTGTGATGCAATCAAATATTTAGAGCATTTTTTGTTTTGTTTGTTTGCTTGCTTGTTTTTTTTTTTAATTTAAGTGTTGGTTATTTAACCCATTTTCTTGGGAAAAAGGTGGTTGTGGGGTGGTTTGGTTTTTTTGGGTTCTTTATGGTTGTGGGTTTTTTTAAAGTATTTTTGAAAGATGATTAGGTAGTGAAAGTGCTTGGTATTTTGTGAGCCACATACTAATGTGAATATTTCATTGTGATATCCAGATAATAAGGGCACATATTTCCCACAGGAAATAGCTATGAATGATTAATGATTGTTTCATTGTTCAGCTTTCAGTTATTTTACCTAGGACTTTTTCTACTTACTCCATGGTCCACTTTATTGTGAAACTGGTGCCACCCACAGCTGCTGAACAGATTTACAGCATCTAGTAAAACCCCAAGGTCTTCTAGACAGAACTCAGTCTTATTTCAAGTGGAAACACATTGTGGCTGAAGTGAATCCAGCTTATTTTACGTCTGTTTGATGTAGTTAGTCTTTGAGACCAAAAATGATGTTGTATAGTTGAATCTTCGTATTTTGGCTTCAGTCTTGTTTTCATTAGTGGGTTGGGAGGGGAATAGGAGAGTGTCTCTCCAGGTGTGGCTACATCATGCTATCTCATGGGTCTACTAATGTGATGTTTATACTTCTAAACCCAATTGCCTACAGCACTTCCTATGCGTTGCTTGTGTTGGCTGCTAAGTGTATTTTCCTAATTTTTCTATGGGTTTTACCCTTTCATCATTTATGACTTGGAAAAAACCAGCAAGTCTGCATACCCATATTGCCTGATACTACTTGCAAAAAGATGGTAACACATTGGAAAATGTTTTATGTTGCTAACCAAATAAAATCTAAAGGTTTTTCTTGCTCATGTGTTTAACATAGAAGACTGGTTTAGGGAGTCTTGAGTTAAACTTCTAGCTGTTCTTGTGGGACTTGGCAATCAGTTGAATTTGGCCTCAGTTTGTGAAAAGACAAAGTGACCTTAATACTTCACTGCATTATTTAAGTTTTGTAAATATGTGTTTATCAACATGTATAAAGTATTTTGGGACCTAAAATCCACTATGCTTTCTAGACATAAAGTAATACTTTCGCAGGAAGGGAAGTGTATAGTGAAAATTAGAGATAAAATACAAGCAAGTTTTTGTCAAGTTCTGGAATAGTTGGGCTAAATTTGTGGTTTAAAAATCTGAAGATCCAGGGGTCCAATGCAGTGAACATAACACAACTGGTGAACTGCAAGAGAAGAAATTAATATATTTAGCTTTTTATTTAATGAATTGTTGTAGGTTCATATCTAGGTTGGTTTGGTACGCCTGTGTTGATGTTTGCCTTGCCATTGCTTGATTATAGGGCAGTGAGGGAACTGCTCAGAGAGCAGTAGAGCCCCACACCTCTCAGGCATGCTTGCTTTTCACATAGGCTACACCTATTACCCTGCTGGAGTCTGGGTCAGAGCCAGCTCTTTGCCAGCCTAGGGCTTTCCCATATGGAAGGATGGTCAGCTGCCCAGTAGGAGAGCTTTCTCGCTCTCCTGCACTGCTGGAGCAGCACAAAATAAGGTTATGTTACATTAATTTTAAAAAGAAGGAAGATGATGTCAAGAAAATTCACTGGAGTAATCTGAACCAACCTCTTGGAAAGGGAGAGAGTTCTACTTTCAGCACAGCCGCAGATGCTGCTGAACTACACCAATTATGTTATGTGAATTCTGTTTTTTTTTCTTCCCTAGAACTGCAGTAATAACATGAACAGTTATTGCAAGTACAGCTAAAGAGGTATACTTTGCTGTACCCTACAAGTACCTTGTAGTGGGCATAGAGATAAACGACTTTGTTTTCATTTGACAAGGATGACTAAGTCCAGCCCACTTGTGGCTTTTTTCATTCTCTGAGTTTGGAGTTGTGCCGTCATCCTTAGCTGAGGAAAATAATACTGTCTTATCCTTACTGTTGTGGTCCTCTGGTCAACAAGTCAAGCATTCTTCTCTTGATTTACCATTAGGCCTTTAAAGACCTCGATATGTTTATATAATTACTGCAGCTTCACACCATTATTCCACTGTGTGGTTTTTTTCTTTCCCCCACAGAATAGCAAGGTACTAAGATGCTGATCTCCCTTTTTTCATGTGATATCTGTGTTTTTAATGGGCTTTTCTGGTTGTGGTAACCTGCCCTTGTCTGCCTAGCTGTTATCTAATGTTGTTCTTTTGACATCTCATAAATAATTACTGTATTTTTTTTGTAATCTTGCTTAATCACTGCAAAACCAACTGCCCTATATAATATTCTAACTGTCTTTAAAATCTGGTATTATTTACCCTTCTAGGTTGCTCGGTTGGTTATCACAGAAAGAGGATTATATGTGCTACAGACAAAAAAGTAGATGCAAATATATGAAATGTGTGTTTTTGACCAGTGGGAATGAACTTCTGTGGAAAATATAAAAGTCGAAATGGGACATTAAGGTAGCGTTTATGACTCTACAGAGCATATGTAACATATGCTACATTAATTTAATCAATCGAAGCATACTTCGATTTGATTAAATTAATGGAATCAGAATTGATAACACAAGTAATAAAAGGTATTTATATAGTCACTTGACAGCAGAGCCGTTGTTCCATATGATTCATGAACATATATTCCAGGAACAGAAAAGTCTGTCATGAGAATCTTTTATAGCCTGTCATCCCTGTCATTTGTAGGGAAAAAGGTATTCTGGACATCTAGGAAATGACACTTGCTCAGTCTTTGAAGTTACTAACCATTATGAAATCACTGTGAAGATAGTAATTATTTAAAGTTTGAATCTCGCTGTGTATCTCTTGAGAAGATCCCCAAAGCAGTGGCATGCAATCTTGCTGGTGGGAAAGCCATTCACCAAAGTAAATGGACCTGGCTAAGTCCCTGTGTTTATTTTTTATTTTCACCATGTCTTCTGGGAAAACAGCATCTGTTGTAGGAACTTTATAGCTTCTGTGACTCCTGTTCACTGAAACTTGAATTTGTGTAGTATACATGTGTGAATATTTTCTATTGTGGTGGCAAATTCCTGGCCCTTTTTTAGTTGTGAATCCAGCCTTTTTGTCATCCATGCTTTTCTTATGACCTCTTTTGCAAGATCCTCTCTTTAGAAGACCTCTCTCTATTTCATTTACTTTGATGCCTCCTATACACCCAACAATTATTTCCTCTCCTGCAGGTTTACAACTCTGAAACCTGTTCTTTAATATTTGTCTGTGTGTAAAAAGTATATACATGAAAATGTAGGACAAACAAGGTGTGTGCTAATTGCCATGTGCTCCCTGGTCATTTTACAGCTATTTTTAGCATAGATTTTCATCTCCTTCTGTATGTTTTATTTGGAGTTTCAAAGGGCAAAAATTAAGTTGTGTAGGAGGATTTTATGGAAAGGCAAAGTTTTTCATGACTTTTGGGGTCTCTAAGCTCAGGAAATGCATGTGTAACTGCATCCCAAGAGAATATTTGCTGATATTTCTTTCCTAGGATTAACATAAAGATAAGCATGACCATCAGCACCTTACCTTGTGTAGTTCCTTGAGGCACTGATTGTGTCCTGCTGTTTGTTTGTGTAGTGTATAGCTTATTCTGGATGCTGTAGCTGTAGAAATGTTGTCAACAAAATATATGAGAAGAGTCTCTCATTCAATATTGTCTGCATACTTTTACATGTATGTGTTTTGATTTGTCCATTTTTTAGCATGCTTACTTCATTCATGATTCACAAAGGCTGTAGTTAAATTCAAGATATTGGTTGAAGGGATAGGTAATTCATTTATACCTTTGTTGTTGAGTATTACAATTTTCAACCGTTTCTTTCTCCTTTGATTCAACTGCGAAAGTGGGATGGGACACAGAATGGCCTCATTATTGCAGGAGTATTTCTCTGTTCCCTGCAATGATTCCAAAAGCTCTTGCACACTTCATCAGTATTATTGTAATTCTTTGGCTGCAGGATATTTGGCAGCTGTTGCACCCCACTGGCAAATCCTATTCAGACTTCACTTCCATTCACCATTGCCATTGGAGAATTGATTTCTCTCTCCTCTGCTCTAACCTTTCCCAATTCATTTTGGATTGTTCAGTGTGAAACATTTTAATTTCATATCATACAGCCATTCAGCTCACAATCCTTTTTTAACCTGTCACCAGGGTAACAGCATAGCATGCTTTCTTTAGGCAATCAAGTTTTTATTTCACATGCTTAATGTTGCATTAAATGTTTGCATTTTGTTTAACCCTCTTAAATGCTTTAAACTGTGGATATATTTTGGGGGTAATGAAGTCTCTGATTTCAGTGTCAGGTCTTCATAGAAATTGCCTTACTTAAAAAATAAGAAATCAGGAGATGAATACAGTAAGAGAAGATTTGTAATAAAATCCCAAATGTCTGAATGAGGGAAGCTTCCATAGAGTGACAAAAAATACATTTCCTCTGATAAAACCTTCCAGAAGCTTATATTATAATCTTTAGACCTACACTTTAGGATTATTTTTACCTGTAAGTGCTTATATAAATTAGTGGGAATATAAGATTAACCAGGCAATAACATGACTTTAAGAAGTGAAATGTCTGGCCTATACATGTCATCCTACTTCACACTACTTGCCAGATGTGTGTGAAAACTGTAAGCTGAATAATAAGTATTTTTTTGTATATCAAAACTAGAATTTACTGGGGTGATGCAGTTGATTAAAGAAATGTGGAATTCTTAAGTGTCCTCTACATGCAAACCATCATGGCATGAACAACAGGCTATATCCGTTTTATTGGAAGAGAGAATAATAATGAGTTTGTGTTGTCATAGATGATTACAAAAATAAAATAAAATAAACATTTTCATACCTGAAAAAGCATTGACTTCTTTTAACTTTCATGTTACAGAGCAAGTCCTGCTTATCTTGGTAAAGGACTAGGACCAGCTAGGTTCACCCTCACCTGTTTAGTTGGAATTTTAAAAAAAGTATGTAATATATGTCCTTAAAATACCCAGTCTATAGCTGTAATTAGAGGTGTAGTGTTAAAGGCTTTTAGTGTGTTCTGTTCCAGTTATGGAACATGTTCCAGTCTCAATTATGTAGGTATAAAAGATATGGAGTGAATGGAGGGAAGCATTTAATTTTAGCATAAGTAAAACCTAAGAACATGGCATTGCAAATAAGCCCAGACTTTGCTCATTTATAATGAAATGAACCCACTATAATCAAAGCACTAGTGATATGCATTCGAAATACTAATTTTGCAAACCTTCCCATTTGCAAAGTAGATTGTACATATCTATCATTGTTTAAAAAATTCAAATGCAGAATATTTGATTGCTGTACTAGCTGGAGTGGTTGAGTTTGCATTTGATACAGCTCTTCCTGAGAAACCAGATGTTTGTTACAGATCAGACCAGTAGAGTTGACTTTGTTACAATCTTTCTTCCAACAGCATATAGCTAACTATACAAGAATAGAAATGCACTTTCTTCTATTAATTTCCAAGTTTTCTGTCCATTTTTTTCCCAAGTTGTACTATAAGCTACCAAATACTATTACCCGCCAAAAGAGGTTTGGCAGTGTCTTGTTACTGAATTTTACCAAGAGGAGCCAAACATATGGTAACAGTTAATTTATTGGTTCTTCTAGCCTCCAGGGAACTCTTACAGAGAGCATATTACCTTTTTATCTAACATATTTTAAGTAAAAGAGCTGTTGACTTGAAATTAGATATACCAGTGTAGAAGCTGAACCTTCAGCGCGGTTATGCTCAATTATTCAGTCTTGTTTAAGGGTAAGATTAAAAGTGTAAACATACAAGATTGAGCTAGGACTTCTTTATTTTCAACTTTGAGAGGTGAGTCTCTTCTGTATGTTTTAGTGTGTGTGTTGGAGTTTAAGTGAAAATATTGAAGAGATATTTTCATGAGAAAAAGAAGCCAACCTTTGTCTCAGAAGTCTTGGAGGTCTTTCTTTGCTTTCTTTTTAGGATATTTCCTGGTATGTTCATTATGAAGCAGTAATAAAAAAAATAATATTTTTCATTTCTTTATATGTAAGACCACAGGCCTGTTTACTTTGTGGCAATGTAGATTTTTGTATTTCTAATGGGAGAAGTACTTGAGAGTACTTGAGTGCTTGTGTCATTTTTCGCTATCTTGGAGTTGAATCTCATGCCTGATATTTACATAACTCAAAATCAGTCATCTGCTACCTGTATTTGAGGTAACCCTCTGTGTTCCACCTTAGGTACTGTATATTTTTACCTTTGTAACCTGGTGGTATTTTGAATCTTAAATGGAAAACTGCATGGATATGTCATCATGTTTTTGCTGGGATACTTGGGGTAGATAGTGCCTTAAGTAAAAAATACCCCAATTTCTGTTGTTTCATGGTAGGTATTCAAATGCCTGGATATTTTTCCCTGGATCTGTGTTGAGACTGCTCAGATGGCTTTTCCTTTTATGATTATGGATGATTCTTTAATATCTGTCACAGATCCTTCTTTAGTAGTTTACTTTTCTGTGTAATTAGATGTGGTGCTTGGAGTTTGTTTTGGTTGTGGCTTCCCTTTAACATGCATCTTCAAAGCCTGTAGTGTGAGAAAGACGGGGCAGGAAAGAACAGCACAGGACCTGGTTCTTTTGAAATCAGGGATGTTTACCCTGTGACCCAGAAAGGAGATGATGACACGTCTCTCTGTGGTGCTTAGTAAAATTAATCTTGCTGCAGTTAGTAGTGAGATGATACAAATAAGTTATTTGCATATTGAATTCCAGATTTAAAAAACACTTCAAAAAAAATTTTTGTTCCTAGGCTTTAAGCTTCTGTCTTTACCCAAGTGCTCTAATATGTGTTCCTGAGTCTCCTCTCTGCCATTGATGGTGGCAGAGATGGTGACGCACCTTCATCACACAATAATGATTTTCTCCAGGCCCTTCTACCTGTTTTTCAACCAGACAGTGAAATTTAAAGCAGGTCCTTACCTGGCTGCACCTGGTTGTTAATGTCCTTAGACAAGGGAGATGCCATGAACTGACAGCTTTTCCGTGTTTGTTTCCTTGAACTAGTGAGGGCACTTTTCTTTAAATTTTGTGTTGTCCCCTGCTCCCTTCCCTGCAGCAAAGCCTTTTTTTTTGTTACTTGTATCCTCAGGCAAATGACAATCATTTTAAGGTGCTTACTAGTATTGTCAGCATTATTCCTCTACTAACTGTGATTTTGTTTTTTTCCCCCCACTCTTTGATCTGTATTTAGGTGAAGCTTTCTCAGTGAATAGACTAAACCTCTATTCTAGTGATTTCCAAACTCCTGGTAGTCTTATGGCCATTTAAGCTTCAGTCTCCTTACATTGAGTATTGCAGTACCTTTCCACAGCTCACTTCTCTTCAACTTCCTTAGCTTTCAGTCATTCGTGTGTGTCTTCCCAGAAGCAAGGGTTAGTAAGAGCTGATGGCATTTTGCTGCCTCACAGTTTGAAAAAGTTGGATTACAGTGAGAAATTGTTGCGTTCAAGGCCTGTAAAGGATGGAGCACCAACTTTTCAGAGACAAGAACTTTCATGATTTAACCCCAGACACTAACTGTGAAGAAAATGAACTCTACCCCAGCCAAAACCAGCACACAAGGCCAGTTTGTCTCACACAGGAAGACGCAAGAGGGGCAGCAGTCATTTGCGTTTTAGAGAAATTATGTCAGGTATGAACAAGGAAGCTTTGGGTTCTAGAGAGAACATGGCTGTTGTGTGTGGATTCCCTCAGCAAGAGAATGCAAAGGAGGGACTGGGGCTGAAGGCAAAGTTGTGAAAACCAGTTCTGAAAGTCTTCCTAAGGTATCCTCTCTCAGATGCCACACACTACTTCTGAAGGTGTATTTTGAAAATACAGGACAAATTCTTTTCTAAACAACGACCTTTGGGATATTGCATATGTGATAGGCTTTACAGAGACCAGAGTAAATCATGAGGGCTACAAAGTGTAGCAGAAATTCCATACTTCTGGAAGTATAATCTGGTTAGTTCCAAGGAGGCTGACATATCAAAAGAGGTCAGTCTCCCACCTAATACAACTTAGGTGGGAGACCTAAATGAAACTGGTAAGCACGGGAAAGACAGCATTTAGTACACAGTTCTTAAAAAAAACCTCAAAGACACTTGGAGGTGGTGTTCTCTAAAAAGATATTTTCAGTTTGGTTAGCTAATGTTATTTAAAATTTTTCATTAGTTTGTGCACTGTGTTCCTTATGGGCCTTGAAGACCAGTGTTTTTACTCTCAGTGCTGTTGTCAAATTTCTTTAGAGGCGACCTTATTATGATGTCTTTCCTTTTCCCTTTACTGTAGTAGATATGTTTCACTCCTGCTCTGATGCTTCCTTTAGTAAGTTGAGCAGATAATGAAAAATTTCACTGTATTGTGTATCAAAAACTTTGTTCTTTAAAGAAACTGCATTTGAGTCAGGTGTTACTGCCTCTCATGCTAGCTGTGATGTCTGTGGGTCACAGGTGTATCTCTGAATAAGAAAGAGATAGGTTAATGTGTTTTTTAGGGATTAACTTTGTAAACTACTGATAGTTGGTGAAATGGTCATCTGTTCAAGAAGATGATATTATCTAATAGGATATAGACAGCACTGGTATGTCAGGCCATGATTTTTTTCAAAATGGAAGTTTTAAATTTGATTCTAATATATGTATTTTCTCCTCCAAATGAGCAGAATGATTTTTCAAATGTGCGACACTGTGCAGTATTTTCATTACTTTCAACTGAGAGGAGCAGGTAGGTGTTAAGCACCTAACATATATTTTTTACTGGGGCAACTAAATAAGGGAGTTTGAGCTTCAGTTTAAGTGTCAGGATTTTTTTAACTATGGCCCAATATCTAAACTCAATACTGAACATACGGTTTTGCAGGAATGAAATTGCAGAAATGGTCATGAAGATCAAAATCTTTTCAAGTGAATTAAGTATTCTTAAATAATTAATCTATCTGTCATTAGAGAGTATACCACTACAAGTGGTTTTCTAGTTCATCAAGAGGAGCTCATACTCTCACTGTTTGTATTTGACTTTTGATTAGTTCTAGTCCAGTCCTGTGAACTGAATAACCATTTGTGATTGGACTGTGTTGGGTGAAGTTCTGGAGCCTGGCTTGTGCCTTTCTATGCATCAGGGAGGAACCTAGTTCATGTGTCCTGAGACTGTTCTGCAGTGTGATCCATCTAAGTGCAGATGATTGGGATAATTTCCCTTGAGAACTACTCCTGATATGAGGCAAAAGGCTCAGCCACTGTATTTTGTCCTGTCACTTCTGAGTTATACTCTCCAGAACTTCTAGTACAAAAGTGGATGAATAACTGAAATTCTAACTTCTGACAAAAGGGATGACAGATTAAAGCAGCAGATGTGTTTTGATTCAGGTTTACAGCCATAAGTGGAAATTTAGTTTGAGATTAGTATGCTACAAATTGGGCAGATTTCACTGCTGGGATGAGCACAGCAAGCCTAGCACAAAGTTTGCCTGGACGTTTCAAAAATATGTATGGAAATATGTATGTTTCAAAAATAGTATAGAAAGTAATCTTATGTGTAGAAGTATAACTGGATTATTTCCCTATCAAATCTACAGGTAATTTTTAATATTTTCACCTCCGTTTTCATATTAGTAGTTTATGGAGTTTCCTTCTGCCTATTTATTAGGTGGACAGGAAACCTGTAGTATTCTAAACTTAATGCAAAGTGAAAAATAACATGTTATTACTGGGTATAGCCATTGTTTGAATGGAGGTGCAGGAAACAGACTGCCCAGCAAGCAGCTACATCCCAATACCATCATGTATATAGAAGAATATAACTGCTACTGGATGATGCTAACAGAAGAGCTCTGGTCCTCCCTAGTGCCTCACAGTGATTTGTTCTGAAGCTCTTTGTGCATAAAAAGAAGGTAAGAGAATTAGTGTAAGGCTATTCCTAAATATCTGCACAAAAAGAGGATTAATAAGTTTCTTTGCTCAAGGAAATAAAGGAAAATTTGTATGGGAAAAGGAGCTTGTTGTTTTCCTTCTATGGACTATATTGTTTTTAGTTTTCCCAGCTGCCCAAAGTTCTCCCTTAATAAAAAAAAAGTTTTAGAAAAAAAACCAAAGTTGTGAAATTAAATGCTTTAACGGAAGAGAAATAGCCCAAACTTTTTTTGATGATGAACAGATTTTTAGACTTTTCTGTCCATAACAATTGTCAGCACGCAAAAGTCAATATTGTTGACTGATCTGATTAAAAACACCTGCTTGCAAGTAGTTCCTTCTTCGGTAAATGCTTTTGCTGATTTAGGAAAGATGATTTGAAAAAACAGATTAGAAGCACAGACTTGTAAATTATTTGAAAAATAAATGTCTTTTCTCTGTACTTCTGAACACATGATTTGAGTCTTTCTTGCTTCTCATTTCACAAATGCTTGCAATGAGATAAGGAGCAGCATCTCTTATCCAGCATTAATGCTTGTGATGTTTTCTTTTTCCAAGAGAAACCAAATACTAGAGTAGGCCCTGACATGTTATAAGAGAGGAAATCAGTTTCAAATATGTTTTACATTTATTTATTTGCAATTTTCAAGGTATGCTGTCATCTGCTGAAGGACTGGGCAGTCTGACTCTTCTCTGAAACTGAGAGGTCTTGGGCTGTACATGCAGCTCCCAGGGTTACTGTGTGTTTCATTGAGTTTGTTAAATGCAAAGTGCATAGAAATTTCCTGTCATAGGACCAAGTGCCAAAACTCTTTGTCCCAGAGGATGCCTCATCAGCCTGCAAAACTGCATTTTCTGAGTCTCCATGAATCTCCCATTCCTTCCTACCATCTGCAGGTAGGGTGCTGAGTCCCTCAGTACTTACCTGGGCCCTGGCTCTTTCTCTTGAAAGATAGGAGGAGGCTGACGGAGGCTGATAGCCCAGTTCTTTCATTCTCTGGACATAACGCTCTGCAAACATAGATTTTTTTTTTTTTTTAATAACAAGACTGGCAATAAAAGCAATCCTACTTCCTTTACCTGATAGATTTAAAACTAAAAGAGCCATGGAAGGTTTTTCAAGAGGCTTAGAATTGTTATTTGCCTGTATATTTGGAGGATAATTTCTCCTTAAAACTGTGGAGACAGCTTTGTCAGAGAAGCCTCTAGTTCCTTCCCCCTGCCAGGCTGCTGAGGATGCTGGCTGCAAAGCATTTGGGTTAGGGTGTCTCTCTTTACAGGACCCAACCCCTGCTTGCTTAGAGACCTTCAGAGTGGAAGAGAATCAGAGTGATCAGGTTGTCTGCAGGGTTACTTCTTGGTTAAATGATGATCTGGATAGTTAAGTTCACTCTAGATTTATAGGATCTAGCTTAGCTGTTTCTTTAGCTTTGATCCAGGGTTCACTGGTGAAGGCACTGGAGGTTTTCGTTGGGCACTGGATTGCGGGCTCTTATATGTCAATGCAGATTGCTCAAAAAGCTTCTGTTAAAGGAAAAGGGAGCATCCAGATGCACACATTTTGAATCAAAGCACGGTGCACTCCATAGCATCCTTTTAAAGCAGCGCTTTTTATTTTATAGTTTACCTTCCATGTAATTTAATTTTTTCCCTGTGGTCACTATTCAGATAGAATATGTGGCTATAAATGTGCATATTTGTTATTGATCTAAATGTGATATGTAAGAAAATGTAATATAAAACCTTTTTGACATAACCATTGAGTAATTCTTTCAGCCTTTGTCTGATCAGCTGGCACACAGGCTAGGAGAGGTTATTATTTTGTATGACATATGCAGAACTATAATTTAGTCTAATGATGGTATATTTTCATATTCACAGTGAAAGGGGTATATGTATACATATGCACATACAAAGTAGGAAGAAGGAAAACCTGTTTTTATGTAAAAGTGCACATGATATGTATACATGAATCAATCTGAATATATGTAGAGAATGGGTGTGAATAGATACAGAAAATACTTCAAATTGCTGAATAAAATATACCTAGATTCTTAGGTTCCTTTCACATAATTTTTAGTTCTTAAAATAATCCTGTGAAAGTACTGCTTTTATCTTTTCTGTGTGACGATGAACTTTTATGTTGGAAAGTGTTGAAAGTACTCAAATACTAAAGCTTAGATTTGTGTTTTGTTTGGCAGTACACTTCTGTTTAGAATTCTTTTAATCTATCCATTCCCTGCTTTTATATTCATCTGATAGTTGAAGGTTCTGTGAAGGATATTTCTTTGTATCTGAACTTATTAAACCAATAATGCTCAAAAGTGTGACATTTACTATCCCTTTCCCCTTTTTTTTACATTACTAGATAGGCTCTTGTTTGAGTTGTTAAATTTCTATTTGCCTTTCTTGATTTTTTTTTTTTTCCTTGGGGGGTGGGGGGGAGGGCTGTGGGGAAGGGCAGGGAAAATAAGAAACATTTTATATGGTAGATCTAAAGTTTCATTAAAATTGCTTATGCCCTGTCCCAGGCATTTTAAGTGGGCCATCTGTCTAAACATCTCTGCATTTTTTTCTGATCATTTCCTCGACTTATTCATGAGCCATGGGAGGGCTCCTTTGTAGTCTCCATGTAGCTGGTTCAGTCTACCCCCACTGAATACATCTATGTGCTTGCATAACATATCTTTTCACAGTGCTGGAAATTCTCTGAACTTGGTTCAGATGAATGGCCCACTTTCTGAAGGTCTTTTTTTCTCCCCCTGCAAGATTTGTATGCAGAAACTGACCTTGGTGGCTACAGAATCCAGCACATTATTCTTGATCATTTTACAGGCCACCTGCTGTGAAAGTTATGATGAAGGATTTCTTAATGATTCTTTGACCATTAACATTGTTTTAAGTCAATATTTCACTTTTATTTAACTGCTGAATAGGTAATTGCACAATTGAAAAACAGCTTTATAGAGTGTCACATAATGTGGTTTTCAAGCACTTATAATCTTTCATAACGGGAGGATTTGTTATGGTAGTTTGGGATTTCTCTGTTTATGTAAAGTATTATGCAGCAAAAATATCAGAAGTAGAGAGAATTTGTAAGTGTTTTCCCCCTCAGCATTAGAACATGTATTTTGAATTGGAAGTGAAAAAATCTATATGCAATTTTCTGACCCTTTAGGAGCTGGTGACTTTTATCATAGCTCATTACATCATCAGCGGTAATCAGGAGAGGGGAGTTTATTTGTCACAAACTGCAGAAAATTGTAGTTTTTATGGAGTTCCTTCTATCCAGTTGGTTGGTGACAATCACAATGGCCAGGGCAGAGTTATTATTTGATTTGCTTTTGTGAATGTCTGTTTTCTTTCATTACTTGTTTTTGACTAGAATAGTTTAATTAGTGGCTGTTCTCCATAAGCACAGTAAGTGTGAGTTGATTTAAAATTTTTAGCAGTTGTCTGCTTTCCTCACTGAAAACTTGCAAAGAAAGCCAGAGCTATGATTTCTGCACTATTATGAAGTGATCTCCCTGTCTTGCGCATGGCAGTTGAGAGTAAAAGGGACATAATACTCTGTGTAACATATGAATTAAATTATGGAACCATGACATTATCTCTAGTTGAACAAACAGTGATAGGGGTTGAAAATAAATAACTAATCATTAAAACGGTGCTGTTTTTCTTGTTGCACTGTTTACAAGCTTTTGTGACTTCAGTGCTTTGGAGTACAGCCTTTATGACTTAGAGCCAAGCCCCATCACTGTACTCCTCATCTCCTATTGCTTGTGATACTTCCCTTTAGAAGGCAATTTGCAGTAGAGTAGTTCAGAACCGCCCATTTTATATGGAAGGAGTTATAACACCCTTCTCCACCCATCTCCTCTTGTTGGGGCTGCAGTGCTGCCTTTGCTCTCTCTGTCCCTTTGTGTGTAGTGCTCCTGGCAAGGGACAGCAGCACACAGTTCTCCATGGTCTTGCTTCCCATTCACCTGGCACTCATCTTGCTACGTAACTTGTATTTCTTCCTGAAGCCGGTGATCTCTATGTGTGAATAAAGTGATTTTTTGGATGATGTGTCATTTGCCCAAACTGGGAGAAAAAAGGGAGGGCATGTTGAATGCTGTGAAAGACATACTGTGTGGATTCTGAACCTAGGGTTGGAGCAGAAGTGCCTTACCTTTTTTTGTCTTTTATGATGGCAAAAAATACGTTATTTCTATTTGCAGTAGTTTTGGTGGGCTTTTTGCTGTAAATAGAATATGTCACATTTCAGCCCAATATGTAGAATTTTAAAAGTTCTACATTTTTAAAAACAGCCAGAAGTTTGGGGAGTTTTCTCTGAACTAGTGTGAAATATATTCACAGTTCAGATGTTTTCCCTGTGGAGGAGTTAGAAGAGTTCTCAGCTAAGGAAGCAACCCTAGACAAAAACAAAGGTAATTTCCCAAGCCCTAGGACTTCTCAGACATTAAAAATAACCCACCACAAAACAACAGAAAGCCCCTTTCTTAGCATGACAGAAGCTTCTGCATTTCTAAAGTAGTTCACAGACTTGAGCAACTTCCTTTTCATATCTAAGAAACTTAAATATTGATTCTTAATTTTGGATTTTAAGATTCTTACTTGTAGGAACCTCCCCTCCTCCCCAGATCCCATCAAAATGGAATTGGATTTAACAAAGAAAAAGTAGGATTGTCACCAGCTAATATAAGTATCTGTCCTAGCCAGTTTAAATTACACTTACAAAGCTATAGGCAAAACTGATCAGCAAAGCTGAAAAATGTCCCTGTGCAAATGGATCTAGCAGTTCCAGGAGGGAAGTACAACTTGCTGTGTATTTGGTGTTAGATGCAGCTCTGGACCTTGCCCTCCTGGCCACCGGTGTTGCAGAGAGAGGAGTTATGTGGCTGTTTGAAACCCAGGCTAAGCAGTGATCATAGTCATGCCTTTCAAGAGGCGTGCATCCTGTTTGGAGATACACTTGACAAAGCTCAGCAAGACAGGACTGAACAAAAATAATCCCTGCTGGAGAACAAGACTGTCTTTCCTTTGATGGCCAGCAGCCAGATTCATGAGGTCACTTCCAGTCAAATGCAATATGAAGCAGGGCAATGCCAGCAAGGCTATAAGGAATCTCATGCCACCAGTGAAGCAGATCTTCTAAGCTGGGTGTAAGATGAGGTCTTATCTCTTGTACAAGAAATATGAAGTTACTATAAGCCACTAAATCCTGTTGGTTGTTGCAGTGGAGTGGTGTGGAGAATTTAAACAGGTGCTGGCAAAACCTTGCTGCATTCTTACTTAGTGGTGCAGCAGTATGATACCAGGAAGTGCAATGAAAACATCTTTCAGCTTGCTGCCTGCTACCTGTGCAGGAAATTCCTCTTCCTCTTCTTCAGGAACTCCCGTGTCTAACGTGCTTCCTATCAGCCAGTCTAAATGTCTTGGTGACATACAGGAATTTCAGTATGAGGTGCTGAGAAATGACATTGCACTCAATAAACGATAGATAATGCCTCATATTTGTTGTTTCGACAATTGCCAGTGTATTAAATGTGAAAGGTAACACTTGGCATCATTAGTATGGGAATAGGTTATTTTCAATGTTTGTTTTTGTGAACTTTTTGGGTAGTGATAGAGGTGAGCTAAGGTATTTGGTGAAATCTGGTTTAGGCCTTACTTGGCTTGGATCCAGGAGTAACCAAGGATAAGTATTGATCTATTTGTGTCTGATATATTTAGTGTTTCCATTTCCCCTTTTCAGGCACATTGAAAGGCACAATTTTTGGAACCTCTTTGCCTAATTAGTTTACTTGAACATGTACTTGCTTAAGTTTCAGGTGTCTAAAAATCCAACCCTCTTAAAATAATTGCTGAAATTATTAACAAGTCAATGTGTTTTCCTTGGCTTTGGGAGATAATTTCCCCTTCTCTGGCCTCTGGAGGCTTCACAGGTGCTTCTCCCTGTTGATTCTGCAGGGAACTTGAGCACTCTGTTTGGGGAGATGTGGTTCACTGGGCACCTGAATCCTCAGGAGGATGCATGTAATGTAACACAGAAAGATGTGTTTCCAAGTTTTAAGACTCTGAAGGCTGCAATAAAATGGGGTAGTAAGCTCTAAAATATACAATAGGTGAATATATTATAGCAGAAATGATCCTTAGAAGAGACCTAAAGCTGATGAACTCATCCCTAAATCTAAACATGTGTAAGAGTCAGTGTGGAAAAAAAGCTATACCAAAATAACATGTCTTTGTTTGATCAGAGCTTAAATTCCACCTTCCTGTCTTCTCTTTAGGATACATGATGCTCGCTGATGGTATTATATGGTGACCACTCATCAGAAAAGTTGTAGCATACCTTTGGACACCAGTTGTTATGGCAAAGTGGAAGAGAGGAAAAGCTAGGATGAGGAAACAGAAAACAAATATACATTTAAATAAAATAACTGCAAATTGCTTGCTTCACTCTGAATTTCCAAGAATGAAGACTCGGGTCTCATTTCTTGGCTGTCAGATGTGTGCTTCTTTAAGCTAAAGTTGAAAAGATTCAGGTTTCTTGTATTACTTGATAACTGGTACAGCCACAGAATGCTGTGGGGATAGGTATTATCCTGCATGTGGTCTGTGATGATACATCATTATTTTTTCAGTATGCTTGAAGGGCTCTGTGGATGAGATACTTTAAAATGTATATTAAGTATTAAATTACTTTATTACTTGTTTGGCTAAATCTTTTGTCTGTAATTGGCTTTTAATAAAGGTTTACTGAGAATTAGAGGAAAGAAATAGTGATTACATTTTGCCCTTAAGAAGACTGCTCCATCTATCACTGTTGCTATTCTCCTGCCAACCCACTTTCTCATCTGTTTTTCATCCTGTTTGAGCTAATTCTGCAGCAAATGCTGGCTGTTTTAAAGGGCCTCCTATAACTTTATCAGCATACCCAGTGTGTCAAGGCAAATCTAGAAAGAAAGTAAGAGTGTAATTTCTCCTTATATGCTGTTTGACAGAAGAAATGTATTTAGTATATTTTTTTCAAGTATGCTCTCCAACTGTGTCTATAGATTAATGGTATTTTATATCCTTCTTGACCATCCTGTGAGGCAAGTGCTTCTGGTTAAAATGGGAGAAGCATGAAATCTCTGTTAAAAATTACTCTTCTGCCTATTTCTTTTTTAGAATTCCTATTGCTAAATCAAAGAGAAGGAACTGGGAGCTCTCTGTGCGTCTAGGAGATGGAATTTACCCAGTTGCAGTTTCAAAGGATGGCTCATCATTTTCTGTAAGTTCTGCTCATTTTCTAAGAAATTCAATGCAGTGAGTCAACGTATATTACCCTTGACAGCTGCTAAAATTCTCTGTCTCTTTGGTGACCAAACACAGATGTCAGTAGGCAGTGCTGTGAATTACAAAACAAAATTGTTAGTTAAATAGTGCTAGTGTAATAAGTTTTTTCTCTGTTCATGCCTGTGGAACACTTTTGTATCTGCTTGTTTATTAAATTAGTTTTCTAAATAATGACCCTGTTCAGTGTCTTGTTTAGAAGTAACGTCTTATGCTCCACTGTGGATATATGAGAGCAAGAAAATAAATGCAATGTCATCAAAAATTGCATTACCGTAGGCTAGTGGTTAAAAAAAAGCAAATCAAAGAACCAAGCAATTTTAATAAGTAATTGTACTGGAATGGCATTATTCAATACCTCAGTAGTAGAACTGTATGTGGTCATAGTGAAATACCCAGTAGAAGAGTATTAATGCTATGTTTAATAGTTCAGCTGTTCAGCAGAATAAAGCCAAGGCACAAGCTGGTTGAAGTATTGGGAAGGTAAATTTATAGAGAACTACTTTATATGTCTGATAATGGTAAATCCACAACCAAAATGAGATTTGTTTTTTTTAAATTGGCAGTTGACTCTCATATCTGATTTTTGGGCAAAAGGTTTCAAAAGGACCTAAAGAAGTAAATTTTTCTTAGTCATTGAAAATCCAGGACTATGAGGAATCCCAGAAGTCTTCTAATTTACCTCTGATAGCTCTTTACTTTTCTTGCATGTGTTCAGTGGAGAAACTTTTCTACAACATCTGCTCCATGACATATTTTATAGTCATGATGTTCACACTGATGTTGCATTCAGAATAATGAGATTTCTTTGAAAAAAGGTATTTAAATATTTATTTCGTATAATGAAAACAGTATTGTCTCAGTGATTCACTTTTGCTTTGCTCTACTGAGATTTAAATGTAGAAGACATAATTTTCAGTTGAAACTGGTCACCTTGGTTATTTTTGCTTATGTAAGTTGAGGTCATGATAACTTAGCTTTTTTAAAAAATGGTTTTGTTGGCCTAACTGGGGCAAGAAGATGCCGAACTAATATCCCTTTTCATACTACCTGTACTTCCATCACGCTACGTTTTACTTATAGTCATGATGAATGTGAGACTTTTCTTTTGGAAAGAATTCTAGGAGGTCTTGAGCAACTGTTTACTCAGTACCTGATATACAGTGTTGTTCCATGGCAGTGACACTTGCCCTACTTGTGGAATGTTGCTTCCGAAACAAAGGCCATGTCTGCAATGTCAGCTTTTTCCTGAATTGAGTTTATATAATGCTCCTGACAGGCATCCTGTGAACTTGGATACAACCCATTCAAAGAACAAAACACCTGTGCCAGATTTCAGACCAGTTTAGAATTGGATTGGCACTGGTTTGTGCCCTTCCAGGAGCAGTCATTACCCTCGGCCTTTCCACCTTTTTGATGCAGCATTGCTGTCTAACAACAGTCAGTTCAGAGCTGCCCCCTCCTGTGAGGGTGATACAGGGTGGCTGCTGGTCACTGTGAGTGTTGCACAGGCCCTTGCTGCTGTGAGCTCAGAAATCTACTCCCCGTAGCTGGACATCCCCAAACTAGGAGCTTTGTTTAGCACAGCTAATTACACAAGCACGCATCTGTGTGCATATGTGCACACGTGTTTTTTGAGAGATTTGAGTTGCATTTAGTTACCTAGGCTCTTGCTTATACTTGCTTACATAATTCAAGAGATAGATCTTTAAATTGGACTGAGGAAAGTTTACAGGCAGAGGAGGACCAAGCATCCTTTTGTGCTTTTGACTCTGTGGATTGTGCAGGTAGCTGAACACACAAACTTGCATATGAGTTATTCCTACGTCCCACTTCTTAGAGTTGTAAACTGCACGGAGTTTCTCAGGAGGTGTGAACTCTGAGAAGGGATGCTGAATATGTAATGCTATTACTGCTGGCTTATCATTTTAACATAGAGAAAATAGTTCTGACCTATACCACAGTCCAAACCTGTCTCTCAGTTTATGTGGAACTGCTAAACAGTTGTGATGTCTTGCAGCAGTATGAGAATTATAGCTGGTATAAAACCAGTTTAACAAGCCATATATGGAGTCTGATTTCTGATCCTTTGGTTTATTATTCAGACAATAACAAATGTGAAAGTACCTTCTTGTGTCCTTGTGTCCCTGCAGGATGTTACTGCTGTTACCATCTACTGCTAGACCAGGAGGCAGGAGCACCCGTGAGGAGCTGAGCACCCCTGTCACAGATGAAGGGGTGCCTAAGCATTAGGGAGAAAGTAGGGGTGCCGGGTCGGAACACTGCATACCTGAAGCCTGGGCCAGAGGGATTTGCAGCAGCAACTTTTACATTTTAATTCTACCCTTACCAAGCCTGTAGACTTGGGGAGAGATAATTCCTTGTTTATTTGCATCTAGAAAATTCCTTAGGTGGTGAAATAAATCACAGTAGGTGGATTGCACAATAACCAGAAGTCTGTCTCACTTAAACCTCTAGGTATAGTGTATTAAAATTTGCTCCAAAGCTTGGGTTTGTAAAAAGCATACAACTGTTTTTGAATACCAGGGTTGTTTAGAGTTACACTTATTTTCATTGTTACAGGATAAATAGCAGAGGACATGTTATTCTTTTTTAATAATTTTATTTTTGCTTGTGTTCTCCTGTGATTGTGCTGCAGACAAGAGTGTATAGTAAATACAGCACTGTCAAAAATCTGAATTATTATTCAAAGCTTTACAAAGGAAAAACAACTGCCTTAAAACTTCAAAGAAGGAAAAGTCAAGACTAGGAATGAGAAATCTTGTTTCTGATCAGGTGGTATAAGACACCATCAGGAAAAAAAAGGGGGAAATTCAAAGCTTGCTTTATTAACTTTGCTGTCAGAAACACAAGCCTCACTTTTTGAACTTCTGCGTTTACTTTTTGCTATTAAGTTGGTGTGATATGGGCTCCTGCCTTTGTGAGTTGTGTCCCCTTGTGGCTTGAGACAAAGATAGCTGAATATGTGGTGCAGTTAGATAGCCCAGGAGGAGGGCCACCTTCACATTCCCCTTCAGAAGTTTACTCCTGCTGCAAACTGTGCTTTGCAGCAGCAGCATTCACATCCTGGTTTACTTTGTTTACCACAGGGACTCTTCCAACAGTGACTCTTTTCTTTTTTTCTGTAACTCTTCTACTCTTGCCAGCCGAAACCTCACCACCTCACAGTGTGCAGTGCTTGGCGCTCTGTGCAGGGGGTGTGAGCAGCAGGCCTCTCCATGATTCCCGCTGTTTTGAGCGGATCATTCGTCAGCATTTCGGTCTGTGGATCATCTGTGGTTTTCTACTTTTATCATGAGATTGTTAATGAATTGTGCAGTGTTAACTGCTCTTTGCTGCTCTTTATTTTTCAGAATTTTGAATTTTGTAACCATCTGTTTTTAACCATTTTATTTTTAACAAGTCCTTGATGGGGGCTGGCTTTAGGCCACTTTAGCAGCCTTGCTTTCCCAAACTGAAGGATTTAAAAAACAAGTGGTCAGGAGTGAGCAATGCTATTTTCCTGGAGCAGTGCAGACAAAAACATTAATTTTTGAGATTCCAGCAAAGGTTAAAAACTTCTGTGAATCCTAATTTGATATTTTTTCTTTTAAAATAGAAGTAGGTCTGTTTGTATTCTGAAGCCAGCAACATATAGGCTAGTACTTAAGTTTGTATGAAATTTCTGTACTAGAATTTTCAGTTTGACAGTTGTTTTTGGGGATACCCTGTCAGCATAACAAATGCTTTTGCAATTAGAAGAGTTTAATGACCTGACTTGAGAATTAGTTTAGCAACTTTCGTGGGACCTGCTTGCTTGTGTACAAAGAACGTGCCAACTAAATTAATGTGAATGTAATTCTTTTTTCTTTTGTTCTATATTTTAATTGCTAGAAGAACCTTTAAGCTAACTGATTGTCATATGTGCTCTTTGGAGCTCTTTCGAGGACAGACGGTCAGATTCTGGGCTTTGGTTTCTGTTCTTCATATGCTTAAAATTTTTCCTCTCGTGAATTGAATTAAAGATCTTAGTATCAAGATTACTGCTGAAATAGAATTTGAAGGAAGACTACTCTCCTTTACAAGAGACTAATGCAAAACAGCAATACACAGTCCAGAAGGATCCCACCACCAAACTGTGGAATCTTTAGTTCAGTTACAAACAGGAGTCTTTTCCATCTTGCCATTTTCAATTGCCCATGTGACTATCAAATGTGTCTATTTTGTGAGTTCATTGATACAAAGACTTGACTGAGTTTTGCTGATGAAGGTTGGAGTCTGTTTTGCTTTACCAAGCCTGAATGTTCTGCCGAGTACTGAAGTGTGGGAGAGACAAAAGCAAGTGGGAACCTACAAATATTGAACAAACCTGCTAGATGTGTGGTTTCCCTGCAGCATATTAAATTGATCCTTCAAAGACATGTCAGTCACTAAGGATGGTCTGGTTCCATGTGATGGTGGCATTGTTGCTTATTCATAGAATGGTTTGAGTTGGAAGGGACCTTAAAGATCATCTAGTTCCAACCCTCTTTTTAACCTGTTTTTGTTTAGTGAGGAATTTGTATCTGCATTCTATGCAATAAATACAGTTCTCGAAAACATTTTTGCCTCAATCATCCATTTTCTGATTATTTGCTATGGTATAGCAATCCTGTCTTGAGAATTCTTTATTGCTGATTTGCATGATTTCTCTGCAAGTAGTTGTTATTGTGCTTTTTCATGCTTGAAAACAATCCTTTCTGTTAGGGTTCTTCGTCTCAGTGGTGGATGCATACCTTCCCAGACCACTTAGCCTCATCTTCTCATCTGTTTAGTTGACAAAGAATTTCCAGATGTTTTCAGTTATAAAGTAGCTTCTTATCATTGAAGTTGTTTATATTTGGGGGGGGGGGGGGGGAAGAAAAAGCATAAGGTGAAATAGTTCAGAAGTTACTTTGAGCACATGGAAATTTGATATATTTCCAGGGGGACATGTATAGGTCAAATGCTGAATAAGAGGAGTGGAGAAAGCTAAATTCCTTTGTGCAGATTGCTACTAGAATGGGCTACCATTTTCACAAAACCTCAGATCACATCCTAAATCCAAAGTTAAGAACAGATAAGTGTAGTACAGACATGAAATCTCTATGAAAAATTTGTGAACCTTGTTCAGTCCAGTGAGACATTTGATTAATAAATGTTTTAATAATGATTAGGAAAAACCCAATGTTTTTCCCCCGTCTTTTTCTTGAGAAATAAATAATTTATTAGATACCTATGTAGGTGGAAAATTGACCTGTGTACCTCTTAATATTTCCAAGGGAAAATATATAGTACAAAATGAGAGCATAAAATAAAATCTAAATTACTCTCATCGTTTTTTGAATACATCCTGTATGATCAGTATAGAGTAGGTAAGTAGTTGTTTGAATGGTTTAATTTAGTTAATGAATTCATTTATGCCTAGTTATGGTTAAGCTTTGACTTCAAATTAAAATATAATAAGCATTTAATTAGGAGAGCTTTGCTTTTATTCATTTGCTGTAAATTTCATGATTGAGGGGTAAGTGGATTTCAAAATTACTTCAGGAAATATTTTCATTGTTTTGTACATTCTCTTCTGGGGGGGAGGAAAAAAAATGCTTAGGAACAAATACCACCCAAAAATGAAACTGAAGTATGCGAAACATCATGTGTAACAAGGAGCAGTATAATGTAAAATCAGAACAATGATATAGGAAGTTGCTGTAAGCAAACTTAGACCACATTTAATTCCTTAAACACAAATGTGAGTGGAGCAGGATAGTAATTCAGTGCGTTTTAAGTTCTGTCTTTCCAGTAGTCTATATAGAAGAATAACATTGCCCAGCCCAATCCCTATAAAATTAATAACCTTTTTAAAAGAACCAATAAAATGCCAGTATTTTACTAGTATTTCACATTTTTGGTATGCTTCAGGCACATAATAACTAATTGGTCATATGAAAGAAATATGAGTGCTGGATTAATAGGAATGAAAAGCAAATACCTGTAGGAATTAAAACAACAAGAGGGGCAGCCAGTTGAGATACAAATTAACATATATCCCCAGAAGCAGTAAATGCAGATTTTCTGGTTAGACTAGTTGTAAATTTATATATATATATAGTTACATATGTTATATGTTTGAATTAAAATATATTTGTTATTCCTATGTCCAGATATTAGTTTGAATGAAGGGAAAGTGTATGTGTAAAGCCACAAGGGCAGGGGGCGGATCAGTTAGATAATCCTTACAGCTCAGCTGGATAATCCTTACAGCTGTAAGCAGAAGACTTCTCCTGCCTTTTTCCATGGGGTTTACATTTTGCTTGCAGAGTAGCACACAAACTCTTCATTGCAGTACATGTGCAGAGTTCTATAGACTGTACACGTATAGAAACTACTGTTCTAGAGGTTGTGTACTTACTTTTACTCTTCTAATTCGGGTTTGAATCTGGAGCCTTTTCTGTTTGTAAGACTTGCGTGTTTTGTAGAATGCCACTTTAATGTGGTATGGATAATCTACCTCTGTGCTGAGACCAAAACCCAGCATTTCCACCCTTGCAAAGCATTACCATTGTCACTGGCCATAGCAGTGCTCCTGCTTGTTGATGGACTCTGTGCCTTTACAGGTCCTGCATTCCTTTTTCTGTAGTGACAGATTTACTGGAAGGATGGAGGGTGACCTGTCCTATCCTGATGGGGTGGGGACAGTTTCTCCTGGGAGGCAAGCACTGTGTACTTGAATCCTTCAATCTGAGGAGAGCACTGATCCCTCAGTTTTGACTGTGTGGGCAAGGGCTTTAATTGCTACGTTTCTGTGACTGCTGACATTGTGTTTTTTAAATCAAAGTGGCCTTGGCCTCAGTATCTTGTTGTGAACTCAGTGTTTCTGGTATGAATTTCCACTGTGCTGCATTGAGTGTCTCGGAGAATTTAGATGCTGGGAGATGTTAGATAAGATAGAAGTAAAAATGCTTAGATAAATATTAAATATATATTATTTGTTTGTACTTGTATTAGGTGTGCTTGTGCACTAAGCAAAGAGAGGCAGAGTATATCTGGATTGTACAGGTTTAGCAGTAAGTATATGATGGTACATATTTGATTAGTAAAGAGAGATTGTCGGTGTGGGTTTCTATGTCTCAAATTAATTTATTTACACAATACTCCATAAGCATATAGAAAAAATACCTTCAAGGTTGGGAATTAAAAATTCCATGAAAAGTAATGCATTCATTTTGTAGCTTTAAATATGCTCTCCCCTATGTGTCAGGGCAGTGAATAGATTGGTCATAGTAGTTTTTGGAGATTTGTCGTTCTGCTACAAAACTCACAGAAACGTATGGTCTGGCACTAGTATGTAGCCTACAAGAGACTTTTAAAAAGAAAATGAAATGAAAGGTCTGAAATGCTAAAATGCAAAATATTTTAAAAGTGGGTGTGGTCAGTTTGAATGTTTATTTTCCTTGTGTAAGAATCAAACTTCACTGTTTTAAAAGATAGAAAGTTAGAAGGCAGAGAAGGGACTAGGTTTTTACAATAACTAATTCTAAATTACCTCATGAAAAGTTTTACCCCCACACGTGGCTTCATAGGATGAATTCCTGTGTTATGAAAATGGAGACTATATTCTGCCATGGGTCATGATCCAAGTTCCAGGATTTCCAGTGAACAGTGAACAGAAATATAAATTAAATCCCTAACAATACAGAGCAATAACATACAGTTTTCTTTCTTCAAAAAGTCTTGTTTCTGGCATAACAGCATTAAATGTTTCCTGCTATCCTTCCAGTCCTCCTGTGGTCTTCTGGTGTAAGACTGAAAACTCCTTGAGGCACAGCTGTTGCTTCAATTAATGCGTGTACCACACTTGAGAAGCTGCACCACAATACTCATATAATGATTTTTTAGTTTCTAAAAACAATGCTTACGTGAACATCACTTATATGCTTCTCTTTACCATTGGTTTTGCATCTAACAAAACTGGAAAGTAAAAACCCAACCAACTCCTTCCTGCCTCTAAAAGCCCTTCCAGGTTCCCAACCCCTTTCCCCAAATTTTGTATAACGAATAGATTAAAAAATGTGAGCTCCTCCTTTGGAGGAGCCAAAACTATTGTTTGGCAGTAGCAATAGTTACATTTAAAAGAATGCTAAGATAAGAGCCTGGCTTATTACCTCAAAAGCTGTAGTTAACTCTGCAGCTTCTGGATGGTGCTTCATCTTTAATTCTGTTCTCTAAGCAAATCTCAGCACATTTAATATTCAGTATAAGACTCTACTTTGGGATCTCGTGATGCTTTGACATCAGGGGGAACTATAAGGTCATTGCTGCTTTGAATTGCTTTCTTAGCTCTAAATTTCTTTGCCACTTTTTTCCCTCCATTTACTTTAATTTTTAAGTAAGCCAGACTGTTAACATTACTTAAATGTAGCTTTTTTATGGCTTATGAAAAATAATGCTGCTGTAGTGGATAGATGTGCGTCAGCTGTGACTAAATGTTTTGATGTAGTCTTCTCAAAAGATAGACTAGAAGAGCTTTCCTTTGAAATATATGAAGCAGTTTTAGACACAGCTTCTCAGATGGATCTAATTAGTCTTTCATACAGACTGGATGTCCGTTTGTTGCAGCTGAATTCTCATTTCATTCACCCATAACTAGAAACACCTCGCTTCAAAGGTGTTTCTTCAAAGAAAGAAGGGTTTAGGGTTCCATGTTTTACTGCTTTTTGATGTTAGTTTCCCTTTAACTGAGAAGACCTTATGTTTATACAACTGTTATTATTAAGAAAACATAGCTTTGTTCATGAGAGTTCATTCAGTATCAGTGTTGGCTATTGGTAGAAGTCAGAGATCTGTGGAATAGATCTTGCTATACGAGACTAGTGGTACAGCTGTATGTCTGGCTATTAAGCTCATTGTAACAAAGATTTGAATGCAAGCAGGATGTTCTAAGAAAACCAGGGAACCTGGGTTGTGGGAGGATGAAAATTAAGATTAGAAATACAAATGATTAGGCCCCTATTTGTTATTTATATATGATACTCACTCAAGAGACATTGTGCTGTTCCCCGTTTGGGATACATTTACATGGCACAGTTTAGTACAGCACAAAGGAACCTATGCTAACTAACCTGGTTTGGCAGTGCTGTGTTAATGCAGCTGTACTGCTCCTAATTGTAATAACTTGCTTAGAGGTGGCTCATGCAAGTCCATGTAACAGTGCATTGTGCCCTGTTGTGACACCTCTACAATAAAGGATATCTTTAAAGCTGTAGCGGTAAGTGTCAGATTAATCACTGAAATATCCAGGGTGTGATACTTGGATACAGCTATGATTGATGTTTATGGAAAATGAGTGGAAGGCAAGATGCTCTGCCTGTGTCTATCCCCCACTGGCTGCTTTGCAGCCAAGATGTCACTTAGACTAAGGGGAGTTTGCAGGGACAGGCTCGTGGTGTTGGCTTTACTTCTCTGCTCTCCAGCAATGTAGCTGAGTTGGTTTTGCCTCTGGCAATTGCCAGTCGCCTCTTGTCTTCCCTGTAGAAGGAAGGGCAGGCCAGCCCAACTGCCTCAGATGGTGGCACTTAGGACATGTTGATAAGAGTGTGATATGGTGGGCCATAAGCAGTCTCACATTAGTGGAACTGGCTGGTCTGCAGGATTGTCTCTTGTGTCCTCATTACTTGTCCACATCAGTACCTCCAGCACACTTTTGTGTCTGCTAGGAAACTCTTAGTGCAGTACTTCTTCCTGCCCCTAGCTTTACCCAGTCATATCCTCCAATTACCTCTTGCTGTCACCCTCTTTTTTTAAAATCATCTCTTTGTCCATGGTGGCGTCACATTCCCTATTTGTCCTGCCAGAAAGCAGCACCAGGTCTGCCATGTATTTACTCACAGGTTGACCAGTCCAGCTGCTGGTTGACAACCAAATTGTCCTTGTCTGTCCAAGAGCTGAATGGGAGCACTCATTTTGTTCTCTGTGCAGCTTTTCAATTTCATAAAACTTAAAGGGATTATAATATGTTTGGTTAATACTGACTAGTTAGTGGGTTCAGAGGTTGAATATGTGGTGTGGATTTAGAGGAAGGACTTGCAAATAGTACATTTTGTTAACTTCTTTTTTCCTTTCAAGATCAGGCTAAAAGTAATGTTACTGAAAGGGTTAAGAAGAGAACGAGGCTATCCTGGATGCAGGAGGAGGGAAATTAGTTTAAATTAATAATAAATTGCATCACTGTCTGTGGCTTATAGAGAATAAAAAAGGAATGTGACTTAAGTAGTCATAATCTATTGCCAATGGTATACTTCATGTTCCAGAGAAAAATCTATAGATCTCAAGGACATACAATAAATTGAAATCAACTGGAAACCAAAATAGACCTATAGCTTCATAATTCTAGAATTATTTCAGGTAATGTTGTATGCACCAGTGCAGTGGGCTGACCTTGGCTGGATGCCAGGTATCCACCAAGCTGTCCTGTCACTCCCCCTTCTCAGCTGGACATGGGAGGGAGAATAAGATGGAAAGCAACTTGTAGGTTGAGATAAGTCAGTTTACTAAAGCAAACACAAAAGGTTGTGCATCTGCAAGCAAAGGAAAAACCAAAGATTTTTTTCTCGACTTCCCATCAGTAAGTGATGTCCAGCCACTGCCTGGGAAATTTCCGTTCTTAAAAGGTGGCCAAGCATTCAAAAGCTGTGCTTTCTGCCTCTTTGCTTCTTTTTGCTCACTGCTACTAATCTGCCATTTTTCAGGTTCTGCCTCTTCTGAGTTTGGCTTTATTCTGATTTCATTCTTCTGGCTAGTCCTAGTTTCCACTCCACAGGCATCTTGCCTGGTCCATGCTTACTGTCCAGCCTGTCTGAGTCTCCCCTGTGGACTTCCACATCACTTAGGAACCAGCCTTGGTTCTTTTCTACAGTACCTTCTCCTATGTAGCTGTGCCCCGCTCCACAGGCCCCCAGACTTTCATCCATGTATTGGTCCTCGTTTCCATTTTCCTTTCCCGGGGCCTCAGTGTCAGTTTTGCTTGTGCCATTTCTTCTACTTTACATTTTGTCTGGTTAGCTCTTCTTCTAAGATCTCACTCTTTAGGTAGTTCTCACTTTACCTTCATCCTGTACTTTTAGCCCCTTGTTGCTTGCACAATCAGTGTATGCTTCCATCTCTTACATTCTCTGAGTTAAGTTTCATATGTTTCTGTTACTACTTCAGTTTCCTTTCTCCATTTTCAGTCTTCTTGCTCAGTGAGTCCTCCCCACCTTCTTGCTCCAAATTTTCCTCTTCATCTTTTCTGCACTCTGACATTTCCAATCTTTGTCCCAGTCTTCTTTTTCCACTCACAGCATCCTCGGTGCCCTTGTTGCTTGTGGGTTGTTTATGCTACTTCTTCTTTTAGTGCTGAGCCCTAGCAGGTGTAAGCATTGAAATATCAGAGGTGACAATCTTACTAGGTTTACCTGGTGTTTTGCAATCCAAACCCACAATTTCAGGGGAAGCTGTGTTCACCCCTGGCTGGTATGTGTTGAGTAGAAGGAAGAGTCTTTTAGAACTGTAGTTCTGAAGTGTAGCGATCTGCAGATATAGATAGGATTTGCCTTTTGAAATGCAAAGAACTCATCCAAAGTTTTATGCAGCTTTTAAGGGAACGGTAGAGGCGCATTTCTACAGTTTTACTTCCCAGGCAGATTTTCAAGCCTCTGTTCTAAATCATAAAGGAGATATTTCAGCCTTTCATAGAAAAGTCAATAAAATTTAGTAATGTGGCCAAAAACGTATTCTGGTTCTATGTCAGAAATGGCTGCATATTTCTCTGAAGTCACTTCTGAATGACTGTAGAGCCTAAATAGAGTTCATCTGAGTTGTAAGAAACTGAAAATGCAGTGTGATGATGGGAGGAGTTAGACAGTTTTGACACTAAGGCTCTTTCCTTCCCCCTCATGCTGTAGCTCTGTGTCCCAGACCCATGCCTTTGGCAGGTTCTTCCTCTGCTCCTCCCATGCTCCTGTCTTCATTCCAACCTTGTCTTTCTGTTGTGACTGCCCTCTTGTTTCCACCACCTAACCTCTATCAGCTGTTTCCTTTATTGCTGTAATCGCTGTGTATTTTCACACCGTGACCTCTTTGTCAGTGTTGGAGCAGCCCAGCTGTTTGACGGTAACAGACTAGTTTGCATGCACAGTTTATCTTGTTTTAATTTAATATTTTCTTCTAGCTGATGGGGGAGGAGAGAGATAATTTAATGAAAAGGGTGTATGGTTAAACTGGCATCTTTATTTTGATGATGGTGAGCTTTGCACACTGTTAATTTATAACAAACATAATTTTGTGTAACTCAGGGGTCTTTTGTATTAGTTTTATCATCTAAACGGTCAAAGGGAAACTACCTTGATCACCAGTCAACATAATAGAAACACAAAATGGTATAGGTTGGAAAGTGCCTTTGAAGATCTAGTTCCGCACACAAATATAAACCCACGCCCGCCATGGGCAAGGACAGCTTCCACTAGATCAGATTGCTCAAAGCCCCATCCAACCTGGTCTTGAACATTAATATGCAATAAGCAAGAATGAAGACTGATTTTATTGTTTAAAGATAAAGAGCAATAAATGAAGAGAAGGATAGCAAGAGAGAGTATATCCAGATTTCCGGAAACTGGAAGTGTGGGCCTCCTTTGTTCAACAGTTGAACAGACCAAGAACAAAACCAACCAGAATAGGATGCCTCTGAAAAAGACAGCAGCAACTCCTAAGATAAAAAAGAGAAATATATCTCCTCCCTTACACAGCTAATGGATTTTTCCTGTCTTTGCAAAGGAAAATTCACCTGAAATAGATGAGTTAATGGAAGTAGAGGGGAAAGGACCAAGGGAATGGTCACTGTCAGTCACAATGAATCTGTCAGTCTATGCAGCCAAAGTCTATGGTGAGATCAAGTCACGTTGGCCCATCATGTGGGCTACATCTGCAATCCAGAGTGAACCATTGTTATTTAGAGTTACTCTGGCTGACCATGTGTAGTACGAATATTCATTTCTTGTTTTATTTTACTTTATGTCATAAATCCCAATTCATGAGATGCGGCTTTGCTTTTTAAAAATGTGCTTGAAACATCTCAAGTGCTAGGTGGCCAAAAGAATGAATGCTTTTAGGAGTATTACAGAGTGGGATCCTCTAAATCTGTTGAACAATTCAGATTCCCAGCAGAAGTGGGTTCGATAGCTAAGGCTGTGTCCCGGAAAGTTCAACATTAGTAGTGCTTTCCAGAAGAGGTGGGAAATGGCTTTGAAAATGGCAGTAGAAAGTATGTTCAATGTTGCATGCAGCTCTGGCATTTTTCAGTCATTTGGGACTCTTAATCTGCTTTCCTAAATCTGCCTGACTCTTTCTGTGGATATGTGCTGGTTTTTTTTTATTTTTTTATTCTCTAGCTGGAATTTTTTAATGGTCTCCATTAGTTTATCATTTTAGCAAGTTTGCTTCTGGTACAGTTAGCTGGAGTGATTAACAGATGAAATGACTTCAGAGTATAAATTCTCATTTGGTCTTTGAGGTTATATTTCATCTCTGTTGTATGCCTTACTAATTACCAGCATATTTCAGTACTTAAAATTAGAATTTTAAAGTATTATTCATCTTCTCTACATCAGAATTAAAAACAACATGGGCTGACATGTTGTATTAGTTCTTCAAAATTTGATAATGTTGTATTTTCTCTTTCATTTAAACTTAATTATCTTTTAAAAATATTAAAGCAAGAATTGTTTTGTGCCACATGATATAGTTTGGTTGGTTTTTTTTCAATTAAACTATCATCAGTTGGTTTGTTTTGGTTTTTTTTTCTCTCTTCTTTTTAATACAACACTAACCTGTATTGTATCTGCACTGGAACATAGCGGTTTATCTCTGAATCTTTATCAGTGGTTCCTGTCATTGGTGCCAGTATTGAAGAAAAGCTTAATACAAATTTTGCAATTTTGTCTTATCCCCAAGAAATGTGTAAAGAATAAATAAAAAAGCACAAGTAACTTTTGGAACAATAAGATTTAGATACAGCTTCATGACTTCAGATAATCTCAGAGTATATGTTACTGTGTTAAATTTTTTTCTTGTTAAGTAATGGCATTAAAACCCAATCTGTGCAAAGCACGTAGAAGATTAATTAACATTGGGAAGAAAAGAGATGTCTGAACCTTTCACCTGTAAGGTACTCTTTATCTCCAGCTGCGTTTGCCAGCCTTTAATGCTATTTGTCATCTCCCTCAACAGGTATCTTGATATTTTTTCCCCACTGCCTGTTATACTTTGACTCCCTTAATACCAATAAGATGTATTAGAATGTTATCCTCTCCTAGTGAAGACTTTAAATATTTGTTTGGCTTAAAAGAAATAAAAATACATTCATTTAACTGGTTTATACAGATGTGGGCTATTGACAGTTTAGGTATCAGAACTAACACAATGAAATGGCTTATTGGGATCATGGAAAGCTCTAAAATTCTTGTGCTTTTACTGAATTTTCATGGTACTTGCGACTCGATAATTTTGTTATCCATTTTACTGGAAATAGGTGATCAGTGGTTTTAATTGCATGAGAAAGTATTTAAATGTTCTTTTAATTGGTCATTACTTGCTGATTGGTAAAAGGATTCTAATGACACTAAAGGGTCTCTTCTCACTGAGGAACTGCTGATTGTCTGGCACTGGTAACTTCATGGATCAGAAGCGTTTGTCTTGCAGGAAAAGCCTGACCAAGGTTTTTCTCCACAGAAATAAACGTGGTTTTTTTTTTTTTTTTTCCCTGAAAGTGCTTCAACATGCAACGTGTTGTAGAAGCTGTACAATTCATTGTGGAAAAGTATATCAAATGATTTTTTTAGTTAAAGCACACCTGAGTTACCATCTTTTTTATTTCTCCCTAGATTCCTGAGTGACCATGGAAAAGTCAATTATAACATTTTAAATTCCTTGTAGGGGTTGTACTTTGCTATCTCTGTGCCAAAGATGAGATCTGTCCTCATCACTGAAGGAGCTTGTCTGGTGGCTGGTGTCTGTCTGCCTAATGTCAGCATCTACACATCTGTATGTGTATAAAAGCAAAGATCCTGTAGAGTGTGAAGAGTGTGTTGCACTCGACACCCCCTACTCTGGTCTGGCTTGAGTTCAGATAGCAGGAAGAAATAGGTTCTGTCAGAGTAAGTGAAAGTTGGAAATTCCTTTTTCTCTTCCAGCTCTCTTAGTAGTGAGTTTATTGGAGATTCTTTTCATCATCTAGGGCTGAAACCATAGTCAGTGTGTAACAAGAGCTACCAGCTTTTTATGTTAGGGATGCTGGCAGCCCTATGAAGAGATCATGGTTCAAGCTGGGTCAGAAAGGCAGCTTTATCTGATTTGGGTTGAAGGATACCACACTGTCATTATCAAGTCTCAGGAACCACTTCTGTGGAAAAGTGTGCTCTTAACACGATCAGCAGCACAGCAGCAGCATCTATGTAAATGGCACAGTTGTCATTTCAAGAAAAGACAAAGGATAACTTCTCAAGGAGAGAAGTCTCTGACTATGAACTATTCACACCAGAAGCTGACAAATGGATTCTGCACTGAGAAGCTGAATTAAGGGGACTGGAACAGTGTTGTGGCTGCATTCAGGCAAATCTTAAACCTTTGGAAGCTTGACAAGAGAGAAGGTGTTTTGTTTTCAGGGGGATGGGGGACTGGCAGATTACTTCTTTGCAAGTGGTCATGTAACTGTCAAAGTTAGACTTGGCTGTCAAAATAAAAGAAATCTATTTCTAATAAGTCTGGGAAATGGAGTAAAGATATACTCTTTGGCAGTAGGGGCACTGTCTCTTATTATACCTGTAATTGTTGTAATTCTGGCAACAACTTGTAAGACCTTCAAATATTTTCTCCTAAAACTGCTACTATGATTTTGTGATTGTCTAAACTTAAAGTGAAACTAATTTAGCATAGCTTGTGTCTCAGCAGACACCTGTTGATCGAAGTCTCAATTCAACTGTGTTTGGCTGCACTGGTCCTACAATGAACAAACAGAATAAAATGTACATTTCATTTTTGGGGCTATAATAAGGATGCACTGCAAGGAAGAAAAAGCATCAATAAATAGATGTAGAATCATAACTATTTGGAATCATATGAAAGGACTGATTAATTCCAAGTAGTCCCCATTTCCTTGCACCTCAAAGTCCCAACAACAGATAAAGTAAAAGCACTTAAACCAGGGTTCCTATTGATATGACTCCATCTTGACATTCTCTTAATCCACAACTAGGTTAACTAGGTGAATAAAGTACTTCAAACCTCTCTTTTCTGTCTAGTTGAGCTGCTTTATTCAGTATTTCCCAGCTTCTGAAGACATAAGATTCCTTTCTACATAACATAATGGTAAGGAGGATTTTGCAATTTTGAACTTTATTAACTGAACTAATGCCTTCAACAAGAGTAGAGATACAGAATGTGTGTCTTTACTGAAAGTATATTCAGTTTTTATCACTTATAGGACAGTTCTGCTGTCTTTTGTCTGGAAACAAAATGTGGGAAGATGAAAAAATTGGCATATATTTGATATGAAATGTAATACTAATGTACCTATATTGTGATTTCTCTTTTCTAAGTAGCAAGTAGTGTAATGGCTTGATACCTTGAAAGAATTGTAGAATTTGAAAAGAGAGATCCCTCCTTTGTTTTACATTATCTGGCTGCTCAGAGGAAAAGTGTATGAAAAGTTTCCATTGTGAAGTAGCTGGAATTCTTTCTGTCAGAAAATATCAGTGCCCAGGACCTCACTCCTAATGGCATCAAAGCTAATTCAACCTGAACAATCACCACTTCATGTGTAGGAAGATAGTAGATTTCTGTAAAGAGATGTGCAAAACTACAAAAATGATCAAATATTAAAATTATTAACAAACAAAGACCTGTAAACTAAATGTAATAATTGTCATCTTCTTGGACAGAAAGTTTACCAAGCTCCAGGTATTTTGAGAGATTCTTTGCGTTAATTCTGAACATGAATTTTTCCCAGTCCTACTTACCATTACTGTCATTAGACACCACCTTTGTTGTGGTTATAACAAGGAAACTCCCCACAGTGAAGATCATTGTATAGCTAGGTGATTACATTATATATATATCTTTACAAGCTTTGATTATTTTGTAGTCAACTGATGTTATAATGCAAAATTGAAGTCTTCCATAACTTCAAAAAAAAAAATCTCATATTTTAAGTTATTTTTGTGGAAAAAGTAGAGATCATTCATTGCATTGCAGAGAACAGAAGTTAACAGTAAACCCAAATGATGGATGTTCCAGCTCATGGGGTCTATTGTTGCAGAATGAGCTTGTCTGAATTCAGTTTTCCTAGAACTATTATTCAGGAATGCACCAAAACTTTTTTGAGATGGCTGAGAAAATAAATACATGAAATGTACCTGTTTTGCTTTATTGTGTCATCATTATGTAGTTATAAAATTTCAGTTTCATTATGCATTTAGGGCGTTGACAGCTGGTCTTGTTGTTTGTTCTGGGTATTTTGACCTTTCCTAGACACTTCACCTGTGAACTGTCAAAGGTGTCTATGTGTGTCGGATTTCAGAGCTGGCAGTAATAAATATGATTGCTTTGAAAATTGGTGTAGATAGCTAGACAGAAAGGTTTTGTTTCCTGGGTCATTTTAAGAGCAGAAAAAATAGGCTTTTTTGTCAACTTCAGTTGTCTGTGCTGAAGAGTTTTACTGCTAGTTATTGTTTCTTAAGTATCCCTGAGCTTACTGATTAATATTTTCTCCTCTACTGTTATTGAGTAGAAAGACAACAGACATTATTTCAGTGTACCCATTAAAGTTACTTTCTTCTGCTTCTCCAGTCCTTCTGCAAAGCTTTTTTGTTAGGCCTGCAAAACTCTGGACCAGAGGTTAGACAACAAGTGTGTTGTGGCCGGTTTTATCTTACTGAATGGTGCCATTGCCAAGTCATCGTCTTGTACAGGTGGACATGAAGTGTTCATGTTGTAGGGAGAGCTTAATTTTTGGGTTAGGAGAGGTAATGTGTATGGCTAAGGGCAAAGTCTCTGTTTTCATGAAAATAACCATAGCAGGTTAGGAGGTGAGGAGACCTGAAACCTGTATTTTGGGTATGTGGTAGTTTGGTCTGGGCTTTCCTTGGTGACCAGTTTGTAACCAAGGAAGGGCCCAGACTCACCTAGTATTTCCTACGATTTTTATGTAAGCCAGACTATAAGAAGAAAGGAGGAGAGACCTTCGCTCTCTTTCCTTCCGGCGGCTTGGAGGGGCAGGTTCCCTGCTGTTGAGTCTGTCGGGTTGGGGAGCGAGGCCTGGTAAGGCCTTGTTGACCTTGGGAGGCGGAGGTTGCTGGTGATCGTTCCGGAGCGACTCTCGGTTGTCCCAAGGAGAGTGGTGGGATATTTCTTTGCTAACTCTTTTAGTCGCTAGATATTGGGCTACTAATTGGGATATATATATATATATATTTTATTTTGGTTTTGTTCCTTTTCCCTTCCCCCTTCCCATTCCCTTGTGAAATTGTATATATATTTCAATTGTATATAACTGTAACATAAGTGTAAATATATTTATATATATTGCTTTAGCTGTCTCTCTCTCTCGTTTTGGTTTTCTTGGTTGTTTTTTTTTCTCCCTCTTCTCCCTGAGGGTTGGGGGAGGGGGAACACTTCTTGTGGTAGGTTTTGGAGACTTGGCAGGGAGCCAGCTTCAAACCATATCAGATATTTTCCCCTTAGTGAAATATTTTTCAGTTTTCCTTAAGGAAGGAGTGTTTGACTGTCCCTAGCCAGTAGCTGGGGCAGGGGGAGGATGGTTGAGCTTAGTTCTCTAAACTTGTCCAATATTGCCTTAATCCCTGTCTCCCAAGGACTTGGGAGTGACATTACCCAAGGACTTGGGTAAGTGACATTACTGGAAAACTCTCCAGTCTTAATAATGTACTCTGATTACTATTCACTACTGTTTGTTCAAACTGGCATTGATGAAATAACAAAGAAAAATCCAAGGGCAATCAAAAGAGACTTCAAGGCCCTGGGATAATTGGTAGAGGGATCAGGAGCAGGATAATTGGTAGAGGGATCAGGAGCATAGGTAGTAATTTCTTTTATCCTTTCAGTAACAAGGGATAATATTGATAAGAATAGGCAGATCCATCAGGGCAATTAGTGGCTCTGAGGTTGGTGTAATCGGAAAAATTTCGAGTTGTTTGGCCATGGGATGATCTACTCAACACCCAGTCTGATACTCAACATCCCCCTGATGGAGGATGCACCTATGTCAGAGGGGAAACACAGTTCTAGCACAAGAGCTAGTGGGGCTCATTGATAGAGCTTTAAACTAGCTTGAGAGGGGGAAAGGGACAAAACCAGGCTCACCAGTGATGAGCACTGGGATGGTGTGCCAGAACTTGAAGAAATGAGCACTAATGGGGTTCCTCAAACTGATTCATGAGGTAGTTGCTACAGTGTTACACTTGAAATGTTTCTACATTAGTGCCCGCAGCATGAGGAACAAACAAGTTCCAAGCTTTGGCCCAGTCCCAGAGATGTGACATCACTGGCATAAATGAAACCTGGTGGGATGACACCTGTGACTGGAATGCCGTGTTGGACGATTATGAGCTCTTAAGGAGGGATAGGCAGGGCAGAAGAGGCGAAGGGGTGTCAATGTGTGTAATAGAAGGATTAGAACATGTGGAGCTCACAGTTGGCACTGGCACAGTTGAGAGCCTCTGGGTAAGAATGAAGGGGCAAACAAATAATGCAGATGTCATGATGGCAGTCTGCTATAGACCGCTATAGACACAGGACGATGATGCCAATGAATTATTCTTTGAGGAACTAGGAAGCACTTCCAAATCAACTCCCCTTGTCCTTGGGGACTTCAAATTGCCAGAAATTAACTGGGAGCATATGCAGCGGGTACAACCTGGACCAGAAGATTCCTAAAAGAGCTGGATGACAACTTCAGGGAACAGGTCCTAAGGGAGATGACTTGGAAATATGTTCTCCTTGATCTTCTGCTTGTCAACAGAGTGGATCTTTTGAGTGAAGTGGAGATTGGTGGCTGTTTTGGCCATAGTGACCATGAAGTGATCAAGTTTAAAATCTCCGTTGAACAGACGGAAAAGTACCAGCAAAACCTCAACTCTGGACATGAAGAGAGAAGACTTCAGGCTGATGAGGGAATTAGTAAGTAAGGTTCCCTGGGAAAATGTTTTTGCAGGTGCTGGGGTCCATCACTGCTGATCACTCTTCAAACATCACCTGCTAAGGGCACAGGAGCAGGCATTTCCCAGATGTCAGAAGTCAAGCAGGCGAGACAGAAGGCCAGCTTGGCTGAACAGGATCTTCTCTTGGACATAAGGCACAAAAGGAATGTGTATGCCCAGGGGAAGCAAGATCAAGTGACATGGGAAGAAGTCAGAGATGCTGCTTGCCACTGTAGGGAGAAAATTCATGCGACCAGAGCTCAACTGGAGTTGAAACTGCCAGAAATGTGGGGGGGCAGTAAAAGGAATTGTTTCAAATACACTGAAGACAATAGAAAGTGTAAAAATAACATTGGCCCTTTACAGGATGAGGATGGTCACTTCACAAACAGGGACAGAGACAAGGCAGAGGTGTTTAACACTTTCCTTGCCTCTGTCTTCCATATGGATGACAGGCCAAAGGGGTCTAAGTGCCCTCAGCTTGGAGGACCATGATGGTTGACTCCCAGTCAACCCTGAAACTGTGTGGGATTTGCTGTTCCATCTGGATCCCTACAAATCTGTGGGGCCTGATGGGATTCATCCCAGAATCCTCAAAGAGCTGCTGATGTCATTGCAAAACCGCTCTTGATGATTTTTGAGCAGTCTTGGGAATCTGGAGAGGTCCCAGCTGACTGGAAGCTGGCGAATGTTGTCCTGATCTTGAAGGACAAGGAGGAGGACCCTGGAAACTACAGGCCTGTCAGTCTCACTCTAGTGCCTGGTAAAGTTATGGAGAAGATTATTCTGGGAATTAAGACAACACAGTCACTGGTCAGAGCCAGCATGGCTTCATGAGAGGAAAGTCCTGCTTATCCAACCTGATTTCCTTTTATAACAAGGTAAGCCACCTAGCTGATCAAGGGAAGGAAGCCAGCTGATACTATCTTTTTAGATTTCAGTAAAATTCTCGATACTGTCTCTCACAGGACCCATCTGGACAAAATGTCCAGCCCACAGCTGGAAAAACACATCATGTGGTGGGTGACAGCTGGCTCACAGGTTGGGCACAGAGGGTAATAGTGAATGTGGTAACATCAGACTGGTGACCTCTCACTAGTAGGGTTCCACAGGGCTCCATCTTAGGCCCTGTGCTCTTCGACGTCTTCATAAATGACTTGGACATGGGACTGGAAGCGATACTAAGCAAGTTTGCAGATGACAAAACTGGGAGGAGCTGTTGATTCCGTGAAAGGCAGGGAGGCCCTGCAGAGAGACCTCAAAAAATTAGTAGACTGGGCAGTCACCAACCATGCAGAAGTTCATCTGCACCTGGGATGGGGCAACCCTGGATGTACGCACAGACTGAGGAATGAGGTGCTGGAAACCAGTGCCACAGAATGGCACCTGAGGGTTCTGGTTGACAGCAAGTTGAATATTAGTCAGGAGGGCCAGCATCAGGCAAAGCATCACCAGCTGGTCGAGGGAGGGGATTGTCCTGCTCTGCTCTGCACTGTTGTGGCCTCACCTTGAATATTGTGTGCAGTTTTGGGCACTGCAATATAAGAAAGATATACAACTCTTAGAGAGTGTCCAAAGGAGGGCAATGAAGATGGTGAAGGACCTTGAGGGAAAGCTGTATTATGAGCAGCTGAGGTCACTTGGTCTGTTGAGCCTGGAAGAGATGGAGGGGAGACCTCATTGCAGTTACAATTTCCTTGTGAGGGGAAGAGGAGGAGCAGGTACTGATCTCTTCTCTGTGGTGACCAGTGACAGGATCCAAGGGAGCAGCCTGAAGTTGTGTCAGGGGAGGTTTAGGTTGGATATTAGAAAGAGGTTCTTCACCCAGAGGGTGGTTGGGCACTGGAACAGGCTCCCCAGGGAAGTGTCACAGCACTAAGCCTGACAGAGTTCAAGAAGCATTTGGATGATCCTCTCAGGCATATGGTGTGACTCTTGGGGATGTTCCTGTGCAGGGCTAAGGGTTGGACTCAATGGTCCTTGTGGGTCCCTTCCAACTCAGCATATTCTGTGATTCTGTGTAATCTTGGGTGATTGTGTGATGATAAATTTGACAAATGATTCCCTTTGCAAACCAAGGAACCAGCCTAGATCTGTAGAAAAACTGACTTGTTCCAACAATGGGAGTTGTTGATATTACTCTGTTGTATGCAGATGGTATGTTGATCTTTAATTCCTGAGGGACCTTAATCAAAATCCAGGATTAACCTTTAATGTATCTGAATTTCCAGTATCATGCCTGGGCTGAAGTGTTGGAGCCTCTCTCCTAGCTATTACTTCAGACAAATGATGGCTTGACTGTTTCTGTACATGCCTCCTTTAACAAACATTAGTAGCATTAAATTTGGTGTGGGAGCTGCAAGCCACTCTCCCATCTGCAAGTTTTGTATAGTGAGGAGTGATTAAAGCCCTTCTTTTGTTGAAGCTTTACTGGTGCAGTGAGGAATACAGATTCACAAGGCCAGAGACCGAATGCCCGAGAAGTAACGTAGTTGCAGGTGGCCATAGGACTGTGAGGCTGGAAGAAAGGGAGCCTCTGCTTAGAGATTTTACCCAGTGGCTGGTTTTGACACAAGTGAATAGACACAAAACTTAGCTTAGGTTATATGGTCTTGCAGCAAGTATAGTGTGCTAAGTAAAATAATTTTTGACAGGTTTATATACTTGGGCATTGATGTTAATTTATGAATGTGAAACACTTGTTCAGCATTAAGAATTATCTGAACTAAATGCCATTTTTTCCCTTAAAAATTGAATATAGCATCCATTTAAAATATAACTTACGCTTTATATCAGCTAAAATCAGCTGCTCTACTTCTTTCCAGTTCTAAAAAGGCCATCCTTTCTGTAGGGGAATGAATAATGTAGGTTAGCTTGTTTCTGTGGGCATTTATTACAGCCATACAGAACAGTTCCTGGAGAGGTTTTCTATTTCTTATTTAGCAGCAGTGAAAATTGCAATTATTCTATTTACTTGGCTTGCCACTATGGCAAAGAGTAATTCTTTGGACTCTGAGGAGGAAACGTTTGTTTTCTCTGGCTGCTTCTTTCATATGCTTTTCCTATTATAATTAAATATGGATATTTACTGATAAAATACGGCATTTTTCAAGTTCAGTTAAACTGATTTTTTGGATCCAAGTTATAGGCTTAGGCAACCCATCTTGTGTTTTGTATAATGCTGTTCATTATAGAGAACTAATAGACAGTGTAGCGAATCAATAAAACATCACCATACACGTCAGATGAACATTAGGGCTGTAAATTCTTCATCAGGAAGAATCTGTAGGGGAAAAAAGGAAACAAAAGCTAGATCAAAAGCGATGTGGGGAATTAATGTGGAGAAGATGAAAGGGAAGGAAATGAACAATAGGATTGATGTAAGTAGAGGATTAGGTAAAGCAGAAGCAATCATTTTTTATGGAACAGATGAAAATACATTGAGAATAATTGTTATGGGAGGTGCAAGTAGTGGCAAGTTGAAAATGAAATGTATTTAATGACCTTATAAAAACTGGGGCTTGTATGTGAATTGTGCTTATCATTCATTTCCAAGAAGTAGCTTCCTAATAGTTCTTGTAGTATCACGTGCTGTTCTATCAGTGGCATTCACAAAAGCTTATTGGATTCTTTTGTAAGTTAAATTACCGTGCTAGCATCGCTCAGCGTTGTTTAGATCCAGATAACAATTTTATTTAAAATATTTGAAGCCAGCCAAACCTTCAGTTCATATCTTCTGATTCTTTGTACATGCAGCACTAGGTTAACTGGCTTCCTTAAAGGAGTGTTTACAGATGCAGCTTATTACTTGGTACAGATCATAATGTGCAGTGGGAAGTTCTGCAACTTGCTCTGAAAGTTCCTAGAATACAGGACAAACTGAAATTATTGTTAGGGCAAAATGATATGTGTTTTAAGCATGCTAAATGCTGTTAATAATGTTTTAGGATTAAGGGATGCCTATATTCCAAACCATGCGTAAGGCTGATGCACAGTTCTGCTGTGAGGAGTGCTTTGAAAATAATCAGGGCTGGGATGTTACTGTGTTCCCTGGCTGTCCTTTACTGTATCCCACTCTATGGAGAGGGTAAGGGAGCACAATCCCTGGCTCTCAGATTTCAGGTCTAGGTCGTCCTGATCTCTAACAGAGCAGCAATAGTGATGCAAAATATCAGTATCCTTGTGCTTGGGAGAGACCATGGAGGAAAATCTGAAGGGACCGTGCTACCTTCTTTTTTGGGTCTTCATCCTGCAACTAACAGGGGAAGCCCTGAGCAGTGGGGTGGAGGAGGCATTTGTTCCTAAGGGAAATTTCTTGATCTTTGGCTTAAACGATTCTTCATGGAGAATCCTAATTTTTTTCCCTAATTCTGTCCTACTACTCACACCAGTCAAGAGCTATGATGACGACACATGTAGGAGGTTTGGAAACTGTTGTTATGCTTGACTGTCCTCTGCCAGTGTCTGTCTGTAAGTCAAAGCATTGGACATCGTGGTGCCAAGAGAGAAGCACGTGTGATGGCGTGGTATTATGTAGTTCTGCCACTAATGATTTGAAGGCTGACCCTTTCACTGTTTTGCTGGGTTTTATGGCAGTATATTCAAGACCACTTTCAGTCCTTCTTGCTCTGTCTGTACTGTTCTTGATTCCTCACCACCTTTTGAGTAATGAGGCCTTGAATTATAGATGCATGATTGTACCAGGGTCTTTATAGCCCTTTCCTTACTACTTATGATCTGTTTGATTTTTCTCATATGTGAAGTTAGCTTTGTTAAGATGATGTTCTCAGTAGGGCCTCTGTATAGACAGGGACTATGATTTCCTTGTTCTGAAACTGTGTCCCTTGCCTTTTTGACCTCGTATTACACTAGCTATTTTGGGGTTTTATTGTATCCAAAATTAATTTTTTAATTTACGGGTGTTCTCTTTTAACTTTACTGTGTGTTTTCCCCAATGTTTCTTACTTGCTTTTGAATTTTTTTAAGTGTTTTTCAGCTTTTAAACACTTTTGTTGTCTTCATTTTACCTGCTTTTTGCACTGTATTATATTTCCTGTTGCTATACTTGCACAGAACCTCTCAAACTATTTAAAAATATTAGGAAGGTCTTAACCTTTTTCTTTTGGCTTTGCTTTGTTTCATGAACCTTTCCCTGAATTTCCCATTTCCGGCTGCATTGATTCTCTGGATTTTAGGTACAGCCTTCCTAAGAATGCCTTCTGCAGTTATGTTTTCTCTTATTTTCTGGGTTAAAACTTGTATGGAGCACAATCTTTAACGTGATCTTTAGTTGTGTACTTTTGAGTTTCTGCGGTGCTTCCAACTACTTGCTGTTACAATGTCAAAATTAAATCTTCTTTCTTAGAATGAGTTTCCAGTTCCTGAAATAGATGAGATCAGATGATTGTCCCCCCATATCATGTCGTTGTAGATAAACTGCAATTGTTTCTACAGTGTGTGCATATATACTGTCTTTGTAGTATGTGTCTGAATGGTTTGGACTGGCTTCTCTCTTTACAAGCAGGGATGCCCCTTGCAGAAAGTTTGCTGTAAATATGGAAGCAAAATCAGTTCAGTCATTACATTCATTGCACTAAGCTCTTCTCCAGTCTCCTAAGGAGGAGGAATTTCTCTTATGGAGATTTTCTTGTTCTTTCATCCTTACCTGGAGCACTTCTGTGTTATGGTACAGGGACCATTTTATATGACTAGGACAGTGGAATATGACTGTACAAGGGTCCCCATCTGTTATGTAGCATGTTTTACACAATGCATGTTAGACAGAGCTCGGACAGATTTACTGGGCTGAGGCATTGGGTTCTCATTTAAAAGTGTTAGGAGAAAGTAGGAAAATGTTAGTGTCTCTGAGGACTGCTAAGACTTTGAATATCAAGGTGTTACAATCTGCAGATAAACTTCCCACATTTTCCCATCTCACTAATGTTTTGCAGCTACATTGGAGAATATGAAATGATGGCTGTTAAACTGAAAGATTTTGTCTTGTCTTTTAAGTTTATAGAAAAAGGTGATAGAAGATTAGGTTAAGAAATATTAATGGAGTTTTCTGAAAGGTCCCAAAATGTTTTTAGAGATAGCACCATAGTACAATTCTATGAAAGATAAGCCTTTTGTGACAAAACCTTTAAAAAAGAAGTCTATACATTTCCCATGGTATTAAACCACCAAAGGCAATAGAAACCGTCATGTCAGAATGCCCCTTCCATTGCTACCTCAGAAGCAGATCTCATGATTTTTTAGTATCTTCTGTCCAATTGATTTTCTTCCAATCTAACATGTAGTTGATATCTAGTTCATAATATCAGTGTTGTTGTAAATATGCAGCTTAATGTGTGCTGATTGCATGTTTAATTTGAGACACTGTAAAACTTACTCTGTTCTTTTGACAGCTGTTAAAAAGATATGTATATTTGATTTGTCCAAAGTCTGAATATTTATAGATAATTAAAATGAAGAGGTTATTTAGCAGGTGCTGACTGCAATTTTGTAGCTGCAGTATTGTAATCACTTCATGAGGTTTCTCTGTTGAGGAAATTGTCTTTGTTTAATGCTAAAGGATGTAGGTAATCTGTCTCTAATGCCAAATTATTTCAGGGTGTGTTTCACTTTTTCCCCTACATTTACGTAGATCGGAAAACTGAATGTTCCAAACAACTTGTGGAACAGTTTCCATATCAACTTTTATGTACTAAAAATGTAATTAAAATTGTTCAACCCAAAACATAAAAAAACCCTCAAATTTCATTTATATGGCTTTTAAAAAGAAAATATTATTTTATTTAACAGCTATTGTTAATATGGTGAATTTGAGTTTACCCTGGTGAAAGTCAGCAGCAAGCCAGTGTCACCTCTTTAAATGTAAGTGACTGGAACCATGAGGAAATACTGAATTAGAAGAGTTATCTATTCACACACAGTACTTTTATGCCTTTTGAGTGAATTCATAGTAATCAGTTTGTTATCATAAACAATGCAATCCCATTAACTTCTAAGGTAAATAGCATTAGATGTAAACATCTTTTTTACATTGCTACATGATTTGATTTGTTCTGCATATGGAAACACTTCAAAACTTCTTAGCATTTCCTCTTTTGTGTAAGTGGCTTATGACTCTTGTGATATCTCATCTTCTCCCTGCTGTGTCAGCTTTGCATCCTTATCCCCTGTGCACTAACCTGTGTTCTTCCCTTTTCTATTTATCAGTGACACATCTGGAGCAGTGACATTCCTAGTCCCTTTTCTGGGCTTATTTTAAAGCTAGAGGAGGGGTTTCTAAAGAAGGAATATGCCTACTACTACTACTACTAATTCCCTACAGTTCTTTTTTTTCCCTGCCAAATGGCTGGTGTGTTCTGGTTAAAATGAGTATTACTGTGTTGGTTACTGGTCAAATATACCAAGAGATGATTTGAGTGTGTGGTTGGGGAACAGGAAATGATGGAAGGGATTTGGTAAGTATCCCATGATGCTGTTACTTCTGACCAGCTTCTGGAAAGTTATCAGTTAAAACACTTGCTTTAGTTTTAAAGTAATTAAACTTCAAACTAACCAAACAGTGGGAATAGATTTGTAGGTATTTTTTGTTGCATCTAGTCTCTTCTTCCTCAATGCTTATTTTTATTTCTAAAATGAAAGTCCTTTTTTATCTTCTGGCTCAAAGAAAAGGTCTCCTGTAAACACTATTTTTTCTTATACTTGGGGAACAATATAGCTGTTACCATTTTATTTTTTTCCTTAATCCATTGGTTTGGTAGAACATACAGAAGTGTTCTTTTTGGCTGTTTGATCAAATGGCATTGCAGATGATATCAAAATAAATTTGGCTTTTAAAAGAATCAGATTTGATTCTATGATATGTTTATTGTTTTGAAGCATCTGGGGCGGTTTGGGGAAGATGCAACAGCAGATATTTTGCATGTGAAGCTTTTAGTTGAAGTGGTGAATAACCTTGGACTGCGTATATCCGAAGGACTAGTGTTGACCTATATCCTGTTGTGACAGCTGAGAGCAGCAGGTTGGAACTGCTGGATGAAATCCATACCCAGTTGCCCACTGTACTTTCTTCTTGTCACTGCACAATGTCAAATCAAAGACAGTTCTTTTCTTTTATTTTTTAAAAACTGTTGCTTATTCTAGCTGTTTTCTACTTTGAAGAGAAGATAGCCTTGCTACCATGGTGGTACAATAGGAAAAGAATTGAAATCAGTGTCAGGCTGTGTCCAGTCTGAGCACCCACCCTACATAACTAGGCAGAGGTGGAATACAACCTCAAATTACAATAAAGTGATGCTTTTCTTTCTCATTAGCTGTTTTGATGCCTGCTGATTTTGTTGTATCTCTGTATGAAGTTGTAAATGGTGTGTGAAATAAAACACTTCTCAGTTGATGGATATGATCCTCATGATTACGAATGCTCTTCAAATTGCTGTAGTATGCTTTTTTTAGATCAAACATGGAAGTCTACGTAATGCATAATACTCAGTTTAGAAAGGAGATAGAACTAAGACCAGTGTTGGGGATGGTCTGCCTGTATCCTTTTTTTGGGAGGAAAACAAAGTTTGCTTTTAAACATAAGCTTCCTAATTTATATTCTCTGATATTTTTCCAAACAGATATCTGAGTAGTGGTACTGAGAGTTCCTCACTGGCCAGTATTAATTCCCATCCCTCTCTCCTAATTAAGAAAACAAAAATTAGATACTTGAGAGTTATACATGACATGTCAACAGCACATTGGGATTTATTAATTCTTGACACTAAGCTTGAGATCCAGCTTCTGGTATACAATCTATTTAAAAAAAATAAAATCTGTCTTAACTTGTGTGTCCTTGTTACATAGCTTTCACTGAATGAAATGAATATTCACTCAATGAATATATGTACTAAGTGAATACTTAAAAAGAAAGAAATGTATTCCAAAATGTGTTTTGTCTAAAAGGGTGGTATGAGTTTTAGTCTGTTGTGTTTTGTAATGGCACTTTGGTATGATAATGTCATTCTACTCTTTGAGAATTTATACTGTCGAGTGGGATAGGGCTTGAGATCCCTATGAAGTGAAAGAATGGAAACTTGTCAGCTCAAAGGCATTTTGGAATTAGGCTTGCTTAGTGATTTCAGTATATAGGCATGAATCATGACTCAAAAGCTGCTAAAACAGTGGTTCTACCTTATCATCGCTATTTATTTTATCAATGTGTTTTTAGCTCCCAGCATAATGCTCCTAGTCACCCAGATTCTGTCACTGGTCTCTATACTAAACCCCTTTTCAAGATAGAAAATGAAAATATCCCCATTAATTTTCCTATCAGCCAAGGAAAGTTGGAGTGCAATGCAGCTTTCGAAGTGCCCTGTATGCAAATGATAGCAATAATCTTTGAACCACTTGCACCGTTTTCCAGCCATCTAGGAGCAATATCTGTAGCCAGGCTGGAGTATATTTAGCTGGACAGACCCAGAGTATTTGTCTCTGTAGAGCAATGGGAAAAGGAGAGCAAATCATGTTCTTTTTTCTCTTCCACACTGACCCAGTAACAATAGACAGCCATATTCCCAAAACGAGCTGTACCTTTTGTGTCTGAAGCTGTTGCCAACAAATGTCAATGATTTTTAATAGCTGTTTTGTCGTCTTGCTGCATTTTTAACTTCTCCCCCCCTCCTTTTTTTAGTTTTAGAGGGCTCAGGCAGGTTACAAATATGAGGTGTCATCTTAGTAATGACTCTACAATGAAAACTGAAGTAGTGAAACAAAGCATTTGCTGCAGTGAAGTGTTTTTGTTGCATACAGCCTCTTTACTAGGTTTTGCAGAGAGGATCACTTCCCTGGTGAATGCTTAAAGGAAGCCCTTGCTGATTAGAGGTGATGAAGGCCATCACTTCTCTCTCTTGTTTTGTTTTAATTCTGTTGTTGTTTAGCTGAGGAGCTGATGCCTGTTGTGTGCTCTTTTCCTTTCTAAAATGAGATCTACCAAAGCAGCTAATGGTAATTTGCATTTATAAGTGCTACTTTAAAGAAAAGAGAGATAATTTGAATGTGTGCACATGTGTTTGATTTATTCTAGTGGTTATGTGCTATTTGCTGCTCTTGTGATTAAGGACTGCCCATTCTGTGAATGTGGTTAATACTTTGAAAACTTGAAAGATATGATGGCACCCCACACAATGTCAAAATGTGCATTTGAAGTAAAAGCCCAGCAATTCAGATCCTCTGGTCTTGTTCATAGCAGGTAAAAGGCTGCCTTGATGACACTTAGAGCAAATGAATTTCTCTCCTGCAGTCATGCACTGAATAAATTGCTTGATCTAGTTTGGTACAAAAGGACATGATCTATAAATAGTTAACAGAGCTTTCTTCAGGACAAGTGATCTATAGACTGGAACTCTCTCTTGGGGTCTTTTAAAAAAGTAAGTGCTGATATGAACAAAAGGAAAGTTTGTTTAAAAAAAAAGACCTTTTTAATGAGATTGAAACTCACATACTTTAGCTCTCTTTTAAAAGAATCTGGCCAACCACTTCAAAAGTCCAAAAGGCTAATCTTACAGTCACTTGAAGAAAAGAAAAAAGGTGAGTCTGTTTATCTGACGTGAATATACTGTCAATAACTGCAATCTGAAAATGCAAGCTAAAACAGCTGGTTTATTTGAATCAAAGAAATTTCTGCCTTATAAGCATCAGTGAGTTCAGCTTTTACTTGAAAACCAGGTTCAGACTTAAAGGAACTTCTCTTTATGACATTTTCATGAGTTTGTTGATAAATGACACTGTTGGCCACAGGGTCTCTCTGTCCTGTATGTTCTTTCTTGCACTTTTTTGGCACCTAATCTTGCAGGTTTTTTGACCATTGGTATTTGTGATGAATGAAACTTCTAAGACATTTTGTTGTGCTAAAGGAAGTGTCCTGTGTACCAAATTTCATCATGTGGCATTTTAAGAAGAAAGCAAAATTTTATAAAATCAAAGAATCAGTAAGGTTGGAAAATACCTCCAAGATCATCAAGTCCAACCTTTAACCAAACACACCTCATCAACTAAACCATAGCACAAAGTGCCACGTCCAGTCATTTCTTGAACAATTCCAGGGATGGTGACTCTACCACCTCCCTGGGCAGCCTGCTCCAATGGTTAACCACCCTTTCAGTTAACAAATTCTTCCTGATGTCGAACCTGAACCTACCCTGATACAGCTTGAGGCCATTGTCTCGTGTCCTGTCGCTAATTGCCTGGGAGAAGAGGCCAACTTCCACCTTGCTACAGCCTCCTGTCATGTAGCTGTAGGGAGTGATAAGGCTTCCTTTTCTCCTCACTAAACAACCCTTGCTCTCTCAGCCATTCCTCATAGGACGTATTCTGTATGTATGTACTCTGACTCAATGTCTTTCTTGTATTGAGGGGCCCAGAATGAAACACAGTCCTCAAGGTGTGGCCTCTCCATTGCTGAATATGGAGGGACAGTCACTGCCCTGGTCCTGCTGATCATACTCTTTCTGATACAAGCTACTGGCCTTCTTGGCCACCTGGGCACCCTGCTGGCTTATGTTCAGTGGCTGCTGACCAGTACTCCCAAGTCCTTTTCTGCCAGGCAGCTTTCCAGCCGCTCTTCCCCCAGCCTGTAGCATGGCATTGGATGGTTGTGACCCAAGTGCAGGACCTAGCACTTGGCCTTCTTGAAGCTCATATTGTTGGCTTTGACCCATTGATCCAGCTTGTCCAGATCCCTCTACAGAGCCTTTCTACCCTCCAGCAGATCAACACTCCCACCCAATGTCATATTGTCATAGAATCATAGAATCAGCTGGGTTGGAAGGGACCTCTGAGGTCATCAAGTTCAACACTTGATCCACTACCACCGTGGTTACTAGACCATGGCACTAAATGCCACATTCAGTCTCATCTTAAAAACCTTCAGGGATGGAGAACCCACCACTTCCCTGGGCAGCCCATTCCAATACCTGATTACCCTCTCTGTAAAGTATTTCTTCCTAATATCCAACCTAAATCTCCCCCGACAGAGCTTAAGACGATGCCCTCTTCTTTTACTGATAATTGCCTGGGAGAAGAGACCAACCCCCACCTGGCTACAACCTCCTTTCAGGTAGTTGTAGAGAGTGATGAGGTCTCCCCTGAGCCTCCTCTTCTCCAGGCTGAACAACCCCAACTCCCTCAGCCTCTCCTCATAGGACTTGTGGTCAGGTCCCTTCACCAGCCTCGTTGCTCTTCTCTGGACCTGCTCCAGCACCTCAATATCCTTCCTGAACTGAGGGGCCCAGAACTGGACACAGTACTCCAGGTGTGGCCTCACCAGCGCTGAGTCCAGGGGCAGAATCACTTCCCTGGTCCTGCTGGCCACACTGTTCCTGATCCAGGCCAGGATACCATTGACCCTCTTGGCCACCTGGGCACACTGCTGGCTCATGTTCAGCTTCCTGTCAATCCAAACTCCCAGGTCCCTTTCTGCCTGGCTGCTCTCCAGCCACTCTGTCCTCAGCCTGTAGCTCTGCATGGGGTTGTTGTGGCCAAAGTGCAGGACCCAGCACTTGGCCTTGTTGAATCTCATCCCGTTGGAATCAGCCCAGCTCTCCAGTCTATCCAGATCCCTCTGCAGAGCCCTCCTGCCTTCAAGCTGATCAACACTCCCCCTCAGCTTATTGTCATCTGCAAATTTGCTGATGGTGGACTCAATCCCCTCATCTAAATCATCGATAAAGATATTAAACAGAACTGGGCCCAACACTGATCCCTGTGGGACACCACTAGTAGTGACTGGCCACCAACTGGATGCAGCACCGTTCACCACCACTCTCCAGGCCCGGCCCTCCAGCCAGTTCCTAACCCAGCACAGAGTGCCCCTGTCCAAGCCGTGAGCTGCCAGCTTTTCCAGGAGTATGCAGTGGGAGACAGTATCAAAGGCTTTACTGAAGTCCAGGTAGACCACATCCACAGCCTTCCCCTCATCCAGCAGGCAGGTCACCTGATCATAAAATGAGATCAGGTTGGTCAGACAGGACCTGCCCTTCCTAAACACGTGCTTAGCTGGGTCTGATCCCTTGTCTACCCTGTAGGTGCTGTGTGATTGCACTCAGGATAATCTGCTCCATAACCTTGCCAGGCACTGAGGTCAGTGCTGACGGGCCTGTAGTTTCCTGGGTCCTCCTTCCGGCCCTTTTTGTGGATGGGCGTGACATTTGCTAACTTCCAGTCATCTGGGACCTCCCCAGTGAGCCAGGACTGTTGGTAGATGATGGAAAGCAGCTTGGTGAGCTCTTCCACCAGCTCCCTCATCACCCTGGGGTGGATCCCATCTGGTCCCATAGACTTGTGAGGATCCAAGTGGCTCATCAGGTCGCTAACTGTTAACTGCAAACTCAATCCCCTTGTCCAGATCATTGATAAAGATATTAAACAGGATTGGTCCCGATGTGAGGGACTAGAGTCCCAATCTGAGGCCTGGGGAACACCACTTGTGACCAGTCGCCAGCTGGATGTAACTCCATTCACCACTGCTCCCTGGGCCTGGCCATCCAACCATTTTTTAACCTGAAGAAGAGTGCATCTGTCCAAGCCATGGGCTGCCAGCTTTTCCAGGAGAATGCTGTGGCAGTCAGTATCCAAAGCTTTACTGAAGTCCAGGTAAACAATGTCCACAGACCTTCCCCCTTATCCACTAGTAGGATCACCTCATCGTGAAAGGAGACCAGGACCTGCCTTTCTGAAACCCATGCTGGCTTGGCCTAATCCCCTGACTGTCTGGGCATGCCATGTGATCGCACTCAAGATGATCTGTTCCATAAACTTCCCTGGCACCAAGATCAGGCTGACAGGTCTGTAGTTGCTCAGATCCTCCTTCTGACCCTTCTTGTAGATGGGTGTCACACTGGCCAACTTCTAGTCATCTGAAACTTCCCTGGTCAAACAAGACTGATGATAAATGAAGAGTGGCTTGGTGAGCTCTTCCACCAATTCCCTCAGTACCCTTGGATGGATCCCATCTGACCCCATAGAGTTATGAGTGTCTAAGTGTCTCAACAGTTTGGTAAGTACTTCCTCCTGGATTTCAGGGGGTCTCTTCTGCTCCTGTCCCTGTCTACCAGCTCAGGGGGCTGGTTGCCCTTAGGATAACCAGTCTTTCTGTTGAAGACTGGGACAAAAAAGGCATTAAGTGCCTTAGTCTTTTCCTCATCCTTAGTTACAGTGTTCCTCTCCGCATCCAGTAATGGATGGAGATTTTCCTTGGCCTTCCTTTTGTTGTTAATGTATTTATAAAAACACTTTTTATTATATTTCACAGCAGTGGCCAAATTGAGCTCTAGCTGAGCTTTCGCCTTTCTAATTTTCTCTCTACATGATCCTCGTATTCTTCCTGAGTTTCCTGCCCCTTCTTCCAAAGGTCATAAACTCTTTTTTTTCCCCTGAGTTCCAGCGAAAGCTCCCAGTTCAGCCAGGCTGGTCTTCTTCCCTGATGGCTTGTATTTCGGCACATAGAGATGGCCTGCTCCTGTGCCTTTGAGATTTCCAACCTAAGTATGTCCAGCCTTCCTGGACCCCTTTGTTATTAAGGACTGTTTACTAAGGAACTCTCTGAACCAGTGAGTTCTCTTTCACTGAGTAGTTGAGACCAGTCAGCTTGAAAGTGCTGTCAATGTGGATTTCCCTGTAAAAGCTTGTATGACCTTTGCATGTAAAGTTGGAGTTTTAGTGGCAGTGCATGCCAAGGTGGTGATGGTGACAAAGGAACTGGCATGTGTTGCTGATGTGGATGTTAATCCCATCAGAGTCCTCAGATATGTACCAATGCGTGTACACATCACACCTAGCACAAGAACCAGCACTGGCAAGTACATACGTACTGGTGGATGAGAGGCTGGACCAGAGCCGGCAATGTGCAGTCACAGCCCAGAAAGACAACTGTGCACTGAGCTGCATCAAAAGCAGCGTGGCCAGCAGGTATTGAGGGAGGTGATTCTACCCCTCTACTCTCTTCTTGCGAAACTGCACCTGGAGTGCTGCGTCCAGCTCTGGCGTTTCCAGCACAGGAAGGATGTAGACTTGTTGGAGTGAGTTCAGAGCAGGACCACAAAGATCATTAGGGAGATGAAGCACCTCTCCTAGAAGGAAAGGCTGAGAAAATTGGAACTGTTCAGCCTGGAGAACAGGAGAGAGAGAAAAGGCTCTAGGGAGACCTTGTAGCAGCCTTCTGGTAATTAAAGGAGGCCTACAAGAGAGCTGGAGAGGGACTTTTTGCAAGGGCATGGAGTTACAGGATAAGGGGAAATGGCTTTAACTGAAAGAGAGTAGGTTTAGATCACATATTGAGAGAAATTATCTACTTTGAGGGTGATGAGGAACTGGGACAGGTGGTCCAGAGGAGTTGTGGATGCCCCATCCCTGGAAGTGTTCAAGGCCAGTTGGATGGAGCTTTGATGAACCTGGTATAGTAAAAAGCATCCTGGCCCATGGCAGAGAGGCTTGAATTAGATAATCTTTAAGGTCCCTTCCAACCCAAACCATTCTGTAATCCTGTGATTTAGTAAGTAGGGAGAATTCCATAGGAGACAGCTCTGAAGGACAACAGGGCTCAGAAAAGCTGTCAGATATCTAAGGACAGCATCTTTTACATGCAAGAATACTCAGAAAAATAAGCAACTTTATCAGGAAAAGAGCTTTGTTAAGAAAGGTATGATGGCGGAGCTCCAATGTAAAAGCAGCATGTGAGAGGCAGAAGCCTGGACAGGATACACAGGAGGAATTTAGAAATGCTTTCTGAGCATGGAGGGATGGTGTTAGGAAAATCAAAGCTTACCTTGAATGTTGCAAGGAATTTTAGGAAAAACATGAAGATCTTCTATCACTGCATTAGTAATAGAAAGCTGAATAGAGGAAATCCTCCATCAACAAAGGAGTAACGAGTAACAGCAGACACAGATTAGACTGAGACACCTAATGACTTTTTTGCTTCTGTCTTTACCAACAAGATCTCTGAGGCCTGTTTTATTAGGGAAAGGATTTGGGGCGTAGGCAGATGCAGATCAGGTCAGTGATTGGGAGAGTTCAATGCATGGAAGTTCATAAGTCCAGGCAGGTTGCATCCAAGAGTAACAAGAGAGCTGTCTGATATGGTCGCAAGACTGCAGTCTGTACGTTTGAAAGGTCATGAAGATTGAGGGAGGTCCTTCATTACTGGTGAAAAGCGAATATTGCACCAGTCTTTAGAAAAGGCCAAAAGCAACTCCCATGGAACTATAGCCTGGTCAGCTTCATTTCAATCCCTCAGAAATTTATTAAGTGGAGCACATGTCTAGGCACATAAAGAAGGTGATAGGGAACGTGAATTTACTGAGGGATGATCAACCTGACAACCTTCTATGATAAACTGACAGAATTTGTAGTCTAGGGAAGAACAGCGAATGTCATGTACCTTGAATTTAGCAAGTCTTTTGGCATGATCGCACACAGTCAGATGGATAAAAAGCCAGTTGAGTGGTCAGGCTCGATGGGTCATGCTTAATAGGTTTAATGGGTTGTACTCTACTTGGAGATCACCAAGGGTCTGCAAGGTTCTGTATTGTGACCAGTCCTGTTCAACAAACTTATCAATACCTAGAAGCAGCAGTGAGAGTGCAGTCATAACATTTACAGAAGACAGAGAATCAGAGAAAGTGCTCAATACAGTCAAGGGCAATGCTGCCACCCAGTGGGACCTAGACAGGCAAGAGTAGTGGGCTAATGGGAACTTTATATAACTGAACCAAGTCAGTGTCTGTCTTGTGGACACAGTATCTAGATGTGGTCTGAATTTGAGTAGAAGGATCTGATCACCCCATTCTATCAGCAGACTACACTTCTGTTAACAGAGCACAGGGCACTCATAGCAGCTTTTGGTGCCAGGGTGTGCTGCTGACATTCATGTCCTGCTGACATGTCCGCCTACATCTCCAAGTCCATCTCCACAGAGCTGCTCCCCAGCCAATCAGGTTGCAGCTTGTATTGTTGCAATGGGCTCTTCTTTATCGCATGTTGGACTTAAAAATTAATCTTGAATTTCACAAAGTTTCTGTAAGCCCCTTCCTCTTGCCCGTCTAGGCCTGCCTGGATGGCACCTCTATCCTAGAGTGTGTTAACCGTCTACCCCGGTTTTGTGCCATCTGTAAACTTGACAAGAGTACGCTGTCACCTCTTCCAGGACATGGTCCTGGAAAGTGTCAAACACTTTATGGGTAATCAGACCCTGGATCACTAGCAAATACAGTCCAAAGAACAGGAGGAAAAGCATATACAAGAAGAAGAAGCCTAATTAATAAGAACTGCCCACATGGGAAATCTTACTGGGTTTCTTTGCATTTATGAATAATGCATTTGCATTTATGAATAGCAACATGTGAAGTACTATTTGGTTGTTCCTATTTCCTAATGTGGCAGATATGACTCTGTTTTTATTCAAGGTTCTTAAAGACAATGTGAAGAAGTTGGAGCAAATTGTGTAAGAAGACCCAATACTTGCCAGGACAACTCTGCAAATTACCATGAGTCTTTACAGGCTCCAGGTAGCCATTAATTTTCATGATAAGGAAGTGTGTTGTGGTTATGGGCTTTGGAAATATATAGAGAGATGCAAAATAGTGTTTGAACTCTCCTGCTGACTGGGAAAGATTTTTTTACATTGAGGACTAGCAAAATATTTCACAAAATGCCTTCATGCATCATGCTTCTAAAGGAGTTCTTGTAGTCATCAGCCCCATAAAAACTTTCCTCACATTCCTGAGGTTGCAAGGGACTGCAAAAGGTGAGGGATGATAGCTTTGGCATCAGATAGTTTTCACGTGCCTTTGCTATTCCATTCCGTGTGCTTCTCTGTTAGCTGGATAGTGGATTAGTTGAGAATTTCATTAATTTTGTGAAAACTGGAAACCAAAAGCTGCTTTGTTCACCTCAGTTTTGCTTAGCCTGAGATCACTGCAGACTGTTACTGAATGTACTAAATATTGTTCCAACAGCTGGACCTGCTATTGCCACACTGTGCTACAAGTCCTCTGACCACCTCTTTTGCACAGGAAGCAATACCTATCCTTTACCTGACTTATAAAAATGTAAAGAATCTCCTTGTTGTTTTGGCATGGGTGGTGTGTTTAGCAGTAATGGAAGTAAAGGGTGTTCTGCCTGAGTCAGTTACTTTTTCCAGAGAAGAGGACATCTTTACTTTATGTAGGCTTGAATAAAGTCCTTGACTGTGTAAGCTATCTCACGTTTACAACGGTGATGCTTGCTAGTTTTGTTCCTTCCTTGCAGGAATGGTTTTAAGATTTCACTTTGTAGAGCCTTTACTGCCCACTGAATGTGCCTTATATTTCCAGCTAAATTAATACCAGTTGAAGGGATTGGAGGCTATGACAGTGAATATTCATTAATCTCCAGTGAAGAGTCGTGTCTGTTTTCCTGAAAGGTACATCTTCATGGTCAGCTGTCTTGATCAAAGAAAGATTTCAGCAAGGCACGTCTACAGAGGATGACTTCTCATTTGGTAGATCTAATAGGGAATGCCATCACTTTTGCTATAGCAAGAAGTAGAATTAAGAGGTGTATGGAATATGGCTAGGGGTAGCATATCCAAGTAGTTAAGGCCAAGACTCTTGAGTTAAACATGCTGGGAGGCAGAACTGGAACCATGGGATTAAATCAGCAGACTTAAGTTAGTCAGACTCAAGGCTGGCATGAGGAACTTCAGGCATAATATTTTGAAGGATCAGGCAGGAAACAAATGCTTGAGCTGCCCTCCAGTCTCCTGGAAAACTACCTTCATTTCCAGGAGAAAAGTAGTGACATGTGCCAGATGTACGCGAGACTCTGCATTAGTAAATTAACAGGGCTATAACACTCAGGCTTGTGCTGCCTTCTTTAATTGCCTGACATGCATATAGAATGCCAAATGTTGTTCTCTAAAGGAAACTGAATGCAGATTATGCTTTGCAGCTCTTTGCACTATTGGTTAGCTGGTACCTATCACGCTGAACATCAGGAACTCAGTCCACAAGAGGTGAAGGGGCTGCTACTTGTGTAGTTCAGGTGCATGCCAGTGAAAGTCTGCAAAGTTGTGACAGTGGAGTAAGCTGTTGACCTTTTTCTAGCATCGTGTCTTGGACTTGTCATTCTTCTTTCTGAGACCTCATTTGCAATAGCTTTTGAATTGGAAATAATTGGAAAGGACTGTGGCTGCTTTTATCTTTTATGCCCTTACACAGGGACAAACAAACCTTTTTAAAAAAGGAACAATCCCACCACCACTACACCACATGGATGTATTGTAGCAATGGTTTAACAGCCACAGTTAAAGCAGATGCACATATGCATGCCAACACACACACACCCCCACACACACCTGTATTCTTGGAACTGAGTGGTTGAGGATAAAGCTAGACTATGTAGCTGTGGTGTAAAGCACAGTGTGACTCCCACTGCGGGAGCGAATTGACTGGGATCTTTTCCCTGCAGTTCAGGTGTTACCATCCGTTCAATGATGATTTGTTCTTGGCTGTCTTTGGAGCACAGAAACAAAACAGGAAGTAGTCAATGTAACTTCAGTAGTTAATCCCCATGTCCCCCTTCACACCCTACACCCTCACACCCCCTCTCCCCTCCCAAGCCTAAAGCAAAAAGACCCTGGTTTTATTGCAGTATTTGTTAGGTTCCATTATTATATCCATTGCTAGAGGACGAATGAAGGCTAATGAAAACTTCTGACAAGTTCTTTGAGTGTCTTATCTCTTCCCCTCCTTCTACACACTAACCTGGCTAGGCTGTTGGCTGCTGAGCTGCAGAAAGAAGATTTACTCTATTAGGTAAAGTATTGATTTGATTTCAATCCCCACCTGGTTTTTGTTCCATTGTGTCCCATCTTCCCCCTTCTTCCCCTTTTCCCTCATTTTTAGTAAAAGTAACATGTTCACTACATGGTAAATTTCTTACCCTCAGTCCTTGTTAATATTTTATGATATCCTGACCTCTTGTCTTTATCATCCTACCTATGATGATGGTGAGGGAGCACAGATACCCAAATTTCCTTGGGATTCTCTTGGCTTCAGGTCATCTTCGCCGGCTGCACATACCACACTGAGCTGGAGGTGAAAACAGCTAAAAGCCAGCTCCATTCTGTGAGAAGAATACTGCAGTTTATGGGATATGCATTAGTTCACATAACCCTTCCCCTGACTCTTTATTCTTTCTTGAATAGGGAAACCTAGCATCTGCTTGCTGTCTCTTCTTTCAGGGTGGTTTCCACCAGAAATGTTTTAATACTAATGTAATCTGGAATCAGTGATGGCTGGACTTGTATAGACCCTTGTGAGGGATTTTGAACAGGTCATTTACCACTGTGACACACTTGGTTTACTTCTCTTTTGCTCATCTGTACAGTGACAAAAGAGCTAATGATTAAACTTGAGTTTGTCGTGGAGGTATCGACTTGCATCTTGTCCCTGGAACACCCTTTGCTAGAACTATAGATACTGGCTATAGATTTTCTGCAAGGCTGCATGTAAATCCTGCAGTGCAACGAGCAGTACAGTGCACAGTTGAAGGTTTTTTGGTGACCGGTAGCCTGGTCTGCTTTCATACCATCTCACCTCCCTCCCTGGAGACACATAGTAAATGATGTTTTCAGACCCAGACTCAAGTGCAGACAAGTCTTTCTTTGGTTTTAGCGATAGCGACAGGCAGCTTTTTAAGTAATTGCCTTACCAAAGTTCAATTGGTAATCAGAGGGGGTTGAGACAGAGTGCTGAGTTTGCTTTTCTCCGTTTGGAGAGTTTTTCAGATGTTTCTTCTGTTCTCAATAAAGATGGTACTTGCTGATTCAGGTATGCTGAGAGCGAGTTCGGTTCACCAGTGTGTTCCAGCTGCTTTGCAGTGCTCTGCAAATGCAAACCAGCTGCAGGCCTGGCTTAACTCAAGCCAGGTTTGTGGCTGGTTTGCATCACTGGAGCAGTGTAAAGTACCTGAAGCATGCCAGCTAATCTAGCCTATTGGTGAACCTTTATAAATCACTTGTTTTTCTTCATGTTCTTTACACGTAACTTTATTTATAGTTAAACCCCATAGAAATTGTGTAGATTGTATTGCTAAGGCAGACTTTGTGTTCTAAACTGAAATCTATAAAATTAGAGGTTTTTTTTAAGCCAGAACATTTTCTTCTTAACGGAAATAAAATTATCAAATTACACACTGATCCTCTACACTTCTCTGTTATGGATTTCTTCTAAGATACCTGTTCTTATAATAAGATGAAATAATAAGTCCGAGATCTAAAATAGTAGGCATTTTAAGTTTTATTTTGCAAAATGTGGGCTCAGCTTTTGTTCTAAATGCAGTACATTTTCTCTAGTTTGAGAATGTATGCAATATTTGTGTCATTATCAGTATTGTCTGTAATTTACTGATTAAAAAATACTTTGGAGATTTTGAGAGAGGGAGGCAATTGGTCAACCGTGACTTTTTTTCTCTGTTTATAGTAAATTATATAACTGAAATCATATTTACCTACCTTCAATAGCATGATGAGTGTTCAAAACATGCAAAAAATATTAATCATTAATTATATTAGTCCATGTATAATAATTTTTTTCATAATCTATGTCTTTGAGGCTTTCATAGTGTTGAATATGTGATATGTGTTTTTAAACAGTATTATACAACAGAAGAATGACAGAAGTGTCATTACAACTACTCTAATCTACACTGAACCCAGAATTTTTACTCTTCACCTAGAAATATATTTTAAAAGGAGTATGAGATGATTAAAAAAATAAATCTTTCTGGATAAGCATATTGGCATTCAAGTCAGAAATTGTATTGCTGTGATCAGCTGTATATTGAAAAAAAAATGTCAGAATTTGCAAAGTTTTTCTAGACTTTGATATAAAATGCTGAAGAATTAATTACTACCTCATATTAATTAAGATAACAATGCAGAGCCCTTCATTAAAAGCATAGGAAAAGTTCTTCCTAGGTCCTTGGAGAGAATATTATATGCAAGCCCTGTTGTGTGGGTTGCAAGGTGTCACTGGAATTTATATGCATTACTTGTCTAATTGCAGTAAATGTAGCATGTCCAGATAGGTTTAAAAGTTGGATGGCTGTTTGTTACTTGCTGGAAATCACTTGAAACCTTGCTACTCAGAGGCAGCTGTTCACAGGTCCTTCACCTCTCCCCAGAGATAGGTGGAAGACTCTGTTGTTGGACCCTGTCTTTTATGGCAGAAGCAGTAAACATGACAGGTTGTTTGGGAGCCATCTGTTTTAAAATGGTTGCTGCTTTGTATGCAGTAATGAACTTGAGATCAGTTTTCTGTCTGTCTTCATAGTAACAGCCTTGTTTGGTGTCACAACAGGTGGAAGTTGATGGGATGAAACTAAATGTGACCAGCGAGTGGAACCTGGCTTCACCCTTGTTGTCTGTCACCATTAATGGCGCTCAGAGGACTATGCAGGTAATCTCACCAATGCATCATTTGTAGAGCTGAGATAACCAGAAGTCTCAGGACATAAAAATAATACTGAAATGTGGGGTCTAAACTTGCTGCATCATAAAAGTTATGTGATGTTTCAAGTAGCACAATGTTTCTACTTTGAGACAAATTCACTCCACTGACGCTCTGGATGCGTTCGAAGGTACTTACTGAGAGTTTTGAATATCTTTCTTTTAAAGAAAGTTCCTTATGTAGACAGAAGTTTACCCCAGTTTATAGGATCTTTTTACTGAATGGCTTGTGAGGAGACATTGTTTCTTAATCACTTAAGAAATACAAAACAGATTACTGAAAAAAGCCCGACCAAATGAAACCAAAAATATCCCAACCCACAACAAAAACCCACGCAGGGTCATGGAGTAAAATTAGTCTCTTCCTTATGTTTGGATTGCGTGCTTTATCCACTTTTGGGCCTTTTCAGTTTGAAAGTCACAGGACAGTACATCTCCCACCTAACATGGGTTTTTTTATGGTTTTATGAAATACGAGTAGTTCCATGACTTGGGAAAAATATAGAAAATATTCCAAACTTCTGTAGCTCTAAGAAAAGAGGACTAAAAACATTGAAGTAGTTGTATATTCTTTTCTTCTGACCACTTATGTGTTTGAAACCAACTCCAAACACCAGACTTGGCTTTTAACTGCCTCGTAAATGTTCTGAATGTAACACCAGCCAGGATTTATGTATTTGTTGACGAATAATTTATTTACAAATATCTATTGATCCTGTCAATAGTGAAAAAATTAAAACTTATTGAAAGCATTTTTCTACATACAACAGTATCTATTTTTTATACATTTATCAGTGATACAGTGGTCAGATTTTTGCTAATTTACAGTGAAATGAGTGAATTTAATTTTTCATTTCCACCCCTGGTAAATTACCCAACTGGAAAAATACTATTTTTGCTTTGATTGAATTTAAAAGATGGCAACTTTAAAATAAAAAAAATTATTGTATCTTTCAAGTTTAGTATTGCCTGAGAGTGAAATTTTCATTATGTGCCCAAGTACATTGTGGACATAAGTTTTGTAGATTTCCTGGAAAGTTAATGCCAGCTTCAAGGCTTATGTATGTGTAAAATAATTTTCTATTTTTAGGTGTGGGTGTTTTTTTTTTTAATAGCTCAATACTGATCCATTTTAGTGCTATTTTATAAAGTGCATTCATAATATTGAATAGGAAATTATACCGATGTACAAATATATAATATCTGTCTAGTTGAAAAGCATTATAGTTAGAATGTATAAGTGTATTCACAAGGCCTCATTGCAAACTGTATTACTATATGATTGGATATATAACTAATAGTAGTAACGTCATTTAACTAAAAGTGTAATAGTTGAATTGGCACATAAAACTAGTTTCAAAATTAATGATGGTGAGATCAGAACATGCTTTCTTCTAGGAGCTGAGCCAGCAATAGTGTTACTTGCACTCCCTGAGTATGACCAAACTGTATGAAATATTGCAGATCTAGCCACAGCAACACTCAATGAGCTGACTGCATGGTATCTAGCCAACAGAATGTGGAATAAGCACATATGTTGTTTCTTTCTCATAGTTTATCTGTCTTTGCTTTTAGCAAAGAAACTCAGTAACTTGAGAAGTTATTAATCTTTTAGTGTATATATGTAAATTTATGGGAACCTTAAACTTGACCTCTGATATCTGCTCACTGGAATCAAAATTGGTTTTTTGGTTATATATTTCTGTAGACTCACCCCTCTGCAAGAACCAAATTAGGCAAGTGTATTCCAGTAGGTCAATTTGTCTCCAAAAGCAATTGACCCTTGAGTCTTGAAGTATCTTCTTTCAGCAAAACTTAGCCCTAGAGCCATTTTAAGCAACAAATATGGATGAATCGAATAATTCCAGCTGTGCTTTATTAATTTTCAGCCAATCTAATTTTTCTTCATAGTTGGTTTCATTCTTCTAAATTTGCTCAACTAAATATAATCTTTGTGAACATTATATTTCTTTGAAGCTTTGATTTACGCACCTTTCGCTCGATCCTGCAGTCTGGCTGCAATTCAGCAAAGCACTTAGGCAAAGAAGTAGGAAATAAATAATTTTAAAATGTTTTGGTTTGAAATGTATTTATGTAAATTATAGTCTAGACATTCAAATTGTTACATATCTGTTGCATTTAAAAATAAGTAATTAAGCATGCTTCTGTATTTTCACTCCTCTGCTAAAGGCTCAATGAGTATTAGAGCAAAGCAGAGCACCAGCCATGCTGCAGAGTTATAAAGGGTCTATGAGTTTAAAACCCGGGTTTTCTAGGACAATTTCTAGAGTATGGGACCTGGGAATACATCTGAGTGCCTGAGGAGAAGTATATGCCGTGGTCACAGTCTGTCTAGGGCATACCAGGGCACAACAAGGATGTGTGGCAGCCTCCCCCCCTCCCGCTTTTGTTTCCTTTGCGAGGAAGCCCATCTGTGTGCAGCAGATGGGCACTGCGGAGTGCCTGGCCGGGTCCCCAGATGATAGAGGGACCAGAACCCTGGGGTACACTGCAGGTCCGTTTGGCTGCAGCATAAGGGCTCTGAAATCTTTGTGCTGCCTTGGATTACTGTGAAATCCATATATGTATATATATATACAAAGTGATGAACTGATGAAAACTTGGGATCATTTGAGCAAGAGATTTCTGAGATATAGTCTCCAGAGATGGGGGTGTGGGCAGACTCCGTGGCATTTCTTGTTGTACACAGATTCATCATGGATTTTTTGTAGCTGTTTTTAGTAATTCCTCAGCAAATCCCAGTTTCTCAGCATTTTCTTTACTTGTGACTAGACTCTACCTCTCATCTGGGGAGGCTGAATTTAACAGATTGTGTAGTGTGGAATTTTGTTCAAGAAGCAAATTAAATTTTTGCCTGCAGAAATACTTTACCAAAATGGTTTCCCCTGCTTGTTTCTAAAGATGTTAGTGGCTTAGAGTTTGACTTACACTAGCTGTTGTGAATTTGGACTCTGCCTTTGCTGAAAATCAGAGAACCCTAGAAATATAGTTACAATACATCTTCTTTAGGATTCAGATTTGAAGGGATTAGGTTTTATTTAATTGAAAATACAAATTTAAAATACATTTATATATAAACCATGATTTGAATAGGATATAACCTTTCAGGCAATATTTAGATTAAAAATAAATGAATAAGTGAGGGGCTTAATGATTCCTGTGAAGAGTGAGTGGAAAAATAGAGGTTGAGTTGTGGAAAAGAAGTGTAAGAACTCCAGTGGAAACTGGAAGGGAGAGAGTGGTGGTTCAGAATGGTGTCGTGGAAAGTAATGACAAGTGGAACAAAAGCAACCGACATATTTTAGGACAATGAGGGCACTTTTGCCCCTCTATCTCTTTTCCCATATACAAGTAAGCTAGATTTTGGTGAGCCCTGTGCCTGCAGAAGTTGTTTATGGCCTCTTCTTTCTCCCTGTGCATATGAACTGGGGAGTAGGCAGAAGGAAGGAATAAACTGTCTTTTCCATAGAATTTGAACATCTTCTTTTATTCCTCATGGGAACAATAATCCAAGGGGGTCACAAGATAAATCAAGAACACCATGAAGTCCAGAGACAGGCTTGAACCTAGCTGCAGCTCTTATTACAATCAAGTTGCAAGTAGGTGCCTTCTACTGGGACATTGCACAGGAAAATCAGATATTTGCAGAGCGAGCAGGTTGCTCAAGGAAAAAATGCATATAAGAGATCCTCAAACCCTCTTTGCTCTGCCACTGCTTTTGTTTGGGCAAGTTCTCAAAAACCACTCCACCGACCATTCAAATTCTGAGACTGCTCTTTGGCAATGCCACATGGACAAAGTTTACAACTGCTTAGTGCTGTTAAATTTTCTGCTTTCTTGATTGCATCATCAAACAGTCAACCCATCCTTATATGCCATTTACTTGCAGACAGTTCCCTGTAGGAAAAGGATGCTGAGTCAGAATCATAGATAGTTTGGTCTTAATTATTTGTCACGATCTTTACCAACACTCTTTTATTTCCTTGTTCTTTCATATGCACTCAGCCTTTTCAGTACCATATTGGCCATGCTGGTTTCACAGCTCTACTAGCTTACTGTCATGAAACCTTCTACCTTCTAAAAGTAGTGCAGGTGTTCTACCTGGACCCCAGAAAATGTTTGGTGGCTTTTGGCGCCTTCAGCAAAGCAATTTTACGACGGCAGTGGTGATGCCTTCTCTTTGTATTTCCTGACTTGCAGAGAATTAGTTTCTGATAAACTGAAGCTCTGTAGGATGTAGGGAGAGCTCAACTGGACAAGGTCCTGAGCAGCTCAGTATCACTTTGACATTAGCCTTGCTTTGAACGGGGAACATGAGTACCTGATTTCCAGAAGTCCCTTCCTGTTCTGTGTCTCTATTGGTCATCCCAAACTCTGCAGTAAAAAGGTCTTTGTCAGTCACAGCAAGGTGTGATTAAGAGAGTAATGGAGTTGCTAAACAAGAACACAATCCTGTAAAGCTGAAATAATCAGTCTCAAGCTTCAAGTGATTTTTTGAATGAAATAGATGAAGATTTGTCAGGGGAGCTTTCTCTACTTAGTGTTAAAGGGAATTCAGTGATGGCATCACTTATTTTTTCATTTAATTTATTTATTGCATCAACAATTGCAGCAGGAGTAGTATATTCTACATCCTGGGATATGAAAATTTAAGTGCTTCTCTGATACAATGTTTCTTTTGATTATTATTTTGGTATATAATAACAGAAAAAATGAAAATGCTGTAGGTTGTGAAACCTTTGTTTCTGGGAAATGTCTGACAGGAGAACAAAGCCTGTGCCCATGTATTCATTTCCTTCAACCCTGTAGAGACTTTTTCAAACATGTAATTTTTAAATTTTTTAAAGAAAAATGACCTTTTTTTTTTTTATTTTGCTGTTTTGAGATCTCAGATGTAATCTGTGATAATGATATATGCATTATATAGATTTCCATCTAAAGTACCATTACCTCAGCACACTCATTTTCTCAAACCCTAAAAAGGATTTGGGGAAGGTTTAGTGTGTAGTATTTGTGAAGACTGGTTGACAGTCCATTCTTTAGTGCTGTGCAATTACTGCACACACTCTGCTGTTGCTGTTGAACCCATGATTTGAAAATTATTCTTGCTAGGTTGTCTCCAGAAGAGGGACACAGAATGATTTGCAAACAGGGACAGACATTTGGTTATACTATACCCAAATACCTATCCTTTTGGTTAAAGAAAAGCCAGAGTGTGAACCCCAGCACTGAATTCCTGATGGCCCACACTGATTAACTCATAGCTCACTCCCTGGCTTTTTTTTTTGGTCTGTTCCAGTTATGGCTAACCTGGGCAAATCTGGTACAGATTTCTTAGCCATGGTTCAAATGGAGAATGTGTGATGGGAAGGGGAAAATTAAAGGAAATATAAGATTGTGAAACTACAGCAGTAGAACTAAAAGCACATATTACTCCCTTACCAATTTTTTCATGAAAATGAATTTTTTTTTTTTTTTCATTTGGGAAGGAAATGAGTGATCAACTGCTTTGCTCAATCAATCCCCCCGAAATGGGATTAGTTTTATCCTGTGCTACTCAAGGTGTTAATCAAATAGCATTAGTTGTCATCTTGTTCCGTATTTTTTTCCTTTTGGAGCTGTATATTTTCATGACCAACAATATTCAGGATGAATAACTATAAGGATTCTGTATGTGTCAAAAGACCAAAGCGTTGTGTTTAGTTCTTGACAGACGTTGTAGTTTTATGATATCTAAACCCTGAAAGATGAAAAATCTTCTCTTGAACATGCTAACACATTCAGAGAGCAAAGGGGAAGGAAGAGGAGGACCGTCAGAGAGTGAGAAAGGATCCTGTAAAGAATTTGTCTCAAGCCAGTCATAGACATTATCAGATCTAGAATCACATGGCAGCATTTTGTCTGCATATTGCCCCCCTATAAGAGCAAAACATATCATGGCATCCAAAAAGAGGGTAAAGTTTCCAGAAGTTCTAGTAATTTTGTGATTTAAGGTAGTAACAGCAAAAATTTAGAGTTTCACAGAGGAGACTAAACTCTTCATTATTGTAAATAGTTGTAAATGTTGGGCTGGAGTAAATGTCTCTTAGAGTCATTCTTTACAAATGCCAAATAAACAGTATTTGCTATGTTGTGGTTTGGTTTTTTTTTTATTTGTTTGATTTGGTGGTTTGATTTTTTTCGTTTGTTTTTTTGTTTGTTTGGGGTTTTTTTGGTGATATTTTGTTGTTGGGTTTTTTGCTATTGTTGTTTGGTTTAAGTGTTTCTGTTTGATTTTGTTTGTTTTAAAGCCTCTCATCCACTTCTTTATAACACCTACCTTCAAGGGTTAAAGGATCACGTGGACATGCTTGGAAGGCATTTTGTATATGTAATAGCAATACAGCAGTGATATTCATATTTAAAAAAAAAAACCTCTGCAAAAACAGGTAACAAGTTTAACAGTCACATTGGATATCACTTAAAGAAATATTGGAATGGATCTGTGTTTCTACTTTTCTGTTTATGGGAGGGCAGAAATTCCGAAGTCATCTTCTGTAATTGAATCCCAGACATTAAGAGAATGGTTCTTTTAAAAAGTGGTAATATGGCTCCTCAGCTTCTTAGAAACTGCACCTGCACAATTATCTGTGTGGATTGATACCCTGTAAGCCACTCACCCTGTGTTTAACATATGTGTTTGTACTGTTTGGGAACAGATTGCATTTAGTCCCTGGAAAGGGAGTGAGGTAGCTTGCAACAGGTGCCAGGGGAGACTGGTATCTCAGCATCCTGGCAGGATTCCTTTTAAAGGGAAAGACTACTTCAGCATAGTACCATTTATATCAGTCTTAGACATCTTTCACTAGTCAAAATGCTTCACAAGCAGCAGGACTTGATCATCTCTTTTCCCACTGGATGACTGCTGCCTTGTAAGAACCTGGAAAATGCGGACATGCCCTGAGGAAGAACAATTCACTGAGGCTTTATTTACTATGAAGTGTCAACTGAAACTGGTAATGGCTAAGGGTAGAGCAGTGCACAAAGTCAGGCTAACTTCCTATCTGTAGTTTCATGCTCTAAGGGGAGAAAATTCTGAACCATCGGTGCAAAATGCTAAATTGTAAAAAAGTAGGGTGATTGCCAAAGTGGAAAGGTTTGTGAGGCTGAACAAGTCTGAACATATAGTGCAATGCTGAAAGTCTACAGCATGCAAGAAAGTTTGGTCACATTGCTAGTCTGGGATTACATGCCTTGACTGCGATTTTGTGTGGTGGAGAGGTAGTGCTGACATGAACTTCTGCTTTCTGTGGAGGTTCTACAAGGAGAGGGAAAAGGAGATTGATAAGACCAAATCAATCCTTGCTTTTTAACGAGAGGATGACTTAATGGTTTCACAGCTACTTCTGCAGCTTTCTCCTCCTCTCTGACCCTGCCATGGGACTCCAAAGGTAAGAGCGACTTAGGTGGAAAATGGAGCTTTCCAGATGTCGAAGCACCCTCACATACAAAATCTCATAGATTAAGTACTAGCAGATGAATCTGGTATAACTTTACAAGCTAAAATACAGTGGGTTTTTTTCCACTGACTTCTCTATCGTGGGAATAATTTGTTTTTTAATTAAACCTGTCTGAGGATGATTCTAGCCTGTGTTTTGCTAGGTTGAATTTTCAAGAATTTATAAGTATTGGCCAAAAAGTGGATAGCATTCTCCATTTGAAATTCGTGGCATAAGATGTTCAGAATGTCTGTTAGCAAGCAGTTGAAATGAAGCAATAGGGCTGGGCTGCAAGAAATTCTGCATTCTAAAAAACAGCACCATGCTGGGAAACTACTAGTGTTTCATTCAAAATTTTATCTATAGCCTATCTATCGATTTTCTGGGCTTGTTATTTTGTTTTTGGTTCTGTATGGTTTGCCATGTCTTGTCCAACTAGTAATGTAGTCATGCCATAGCTTGAAAAAGTTACAAAAAATGTTGAGTGACAAGCTGTAAGTTTTCTGTAAGAAATGGTCTCCAGCTTTACTTTTTCAAGATGAATGGGTTTGAGAAACTTAAATAGAGATATATATGATTGCCTTTGCCACCTCATATTCATTCTGACTTCACACATCACCTTCTCATTTGTAAACAAGGCAAAAAACCTGCTTTTGGTCTGCTGGAGTTTCTTTGGTTTTGTATCATTCCTCCTCTGCAGCTACTCACTTCTAGAAGACTGGAGAGCCTGAGATACCAGAAGATTTGTGGGAAAATATTCTAAGATCTTATTGTTGTCTAATAATGCCTGTCAGTTTAGAATATCTTTCAGTAATACATATTTTATGTTTTGAGCTGAGCTTCTTTATCCTTTTTCATGTAAAGGTTGTTATCATTTTTATCTGCAAGTGCTCAGCTACTGCAGGCTTAATGCAAAGCTGATTGTAACCCTACTGCATCTTATGATGAATAGATCTTTGATACCCAACTAAGTGGAAATAATTTTCTATGGCAAAGCAGAAGAATTTAAAGTCATATCACACTGACCTCTGGTAATTTGCTGGGATTTACAGATTAAAATGATTATTTGTGAAATAAGTATGGTATAGCATACACAAGATAGAGAAGGAAAAATCAAATACATTTTATATGATTGTATGCACTTGTCTGTTTTTACATATGTGCATAAGGATTTTGTTTGTATATACATGGCATATGCAGTATAACATACTGTAACCTGTGTGTGTAAAAATACATATAATATTTATATGACAGTAATACCTGTTTGACAGCTTTGAGACTGCAGATCGATTTTCTTGAAGTTGTGATTTTTTCTCAGATTTGAGTTAGCTTGTTACTTTCTCATAGGAAAAAAATATACTTTTAACTCATATGATAGTAATTAAGTTAGTTTGAAGCTCTGTCAGTTGAATCAACTAGAAAAGCAATGGTTGAATTGACTAGAAAAGCATTGGTTATTTCTAAGATCACGTAATTTTTGTCAAGAACGTAATTTTTACTGTATTGTTAGGTAAACACAAGGTAAAGTTTTGTCTTTGAACAAATGGTAGACTTCCCTTGCCTTTTTGTTGTAAACCTTCTAGCAAATAATGTGCAATTTATTAGGAAAGCAATGACAATATGTATAATTAGCTATTCTCTATTGTTACCTCTATTTGATTACTTTCGTGCTATCACATGCAATATGAAACCATCTATTATGAGGTATAGAATATATATATGTATCTAACATTACAGGAGAAACTGGAGACTAGTCCTTTTTCTGAAGAGGCAGAAAATAAAAGAATAATTGTTAATCATGTCCTTTCATTTTCTATAAAACATCAATTACATTTACACATCCCAGAAACACTAGCCCACCAGTGGAACAGAAAAAACTCTTCAATATGCTTCAAAAAAATCTAATCACATCTAATAGCTGAAATTTATTTACAACTGTATTTTGAAACATTAATTATGATAATGTGCTGACTTCTTTTGTAGCACTGTTCTCAAAAGCCTGGCAGTTCTCTTTTTGGTCTTGATGTAACATATATTTTGTGACTTGGAAAATTTCTCTACCTTTCTTTCTTGTTTTTGCTTTTTACATATACCCAGAAGGGAAATTTCTTTTTCTCCTCTGTTAACTATTTTTGTCACCTTCTCTGTTATTTTCCTCCTCACCTCACTGGATGTTAATTTAAGAGATGGATTTTAGCGCTTATACTGACTCTTAATGCAATTGACAACTGAATTTAATGCTTTGTATTTTGGACACAGCAAACAGTAGCAGTGAGGATTTACTATCCTGTGATACCAGTGTGCTCCAACAGCATCAGAGCAGGAAAAACACTGCTCATATCTTTGTCTTGTCCTGAGACTGAGGCTTTACAAGGTGCCTTCGTGATGTACATATATATTTGGCTTTATTAACTTATTTTTGAAAGGGCTTCATTATTGCAATGCTAGCTTATTTGGTTGCGTGTAAAGAGAATCTGTGTGAGGAAATACTATAATGGTTTGCTTTTCAGTTGTAAAAAATAAGTTGAGTTGTAAAGATACCTGGCTTTACTCTGAAAGCCTTTAAAGAAAATGAATAAAGGGCTCTATTTTTCTTGTTGTTTTGTTTCGTTTTTTAAGTTGTGTTTTTCTGTATGACAGGGAGATTAGCCAAAAAAAATGGAATTTTTATTAGGACATGAAAAGGTCTCTAATGACCCTTGAAAGCAGACAAAAGGGTAGCACAATAAGTGACAGAACTCTAACGAGGGTGGAGGGCATTCCAGGAAAAAAAGAAATTAAATCCTTTAATTTTTTTCGGCTTGCCATTTTCTGACAGCTTATCAAGTGGTTGGGACTTGTTTGTTTTGGCATGCGGTTCATTCATTGTAGGCAGCCGACACTTTGTTCTTCTTTGTGGTTTCCAAAACCTGATTGTGTTTATCCCAGACTGTGGGAAAAGTGTATATTCCTGTTTCCTTTATAAAAGTAAACGTCAGGTTTTGTATGAAATTTTATTTCCCATATTTTCCATTCCATTAATCATTATTGTTGAAATATGTCAGGCTTTGGCACATCACCCTTTGTTTTCATATGATTGTACAGATTGCAATGTCAGTGTGTGACCTATTAAGTCAAAAAATAAGCATGTTTGGGCTCTAGTAATTATTACTTCATAACGTGGAGCTGAGGAACATGCACCAGCAGTGAAAAGGGACCAGAATTTAATTTATTGCTATTAAAATTGTTTTGGGGGATATCTAGCTATTGTTGTATAGCTAGCGCTTTCTCATTGGGTCTAGAGAAGACAACTTAGGGGAGCCATGACAATGGCTCTTCATATACCTGTAGGTAGCTGTAAAGAGGAAGGGAATAATCTGTGTTTCCCGTCTGCGGTGAAAAAGAGAAGAATTAATGTGCGTAATAAAGTTGAACTCAGCGTTATTTTAGTCAACTATTAGGAAAAAACTTCCTAATGATAAACATGAAGGAACACTGGGATAAATTGCTTAGGGAGATAGTGAAATCTCTGCAATTGAAAGATTTTAAAAATGGGTTAGACACATATCATTTGGCAGTGACACTGGTTGTTTAGCTTCTGCTAGGGGTTCCAGGCTAGACGATCACTCAAGATTATTTGCAGCCCTGTTCTTATGATTTGTTGTCTTTAAAATGCTGAAGATTTCTGTGCAGCTCTTTGTTTGCAATTATACTCTTCTCAGACCTATGCTTTGATACTTGTATGTATACCTGGCATTGTATAAGATTAGGGCTGCGTTCCATGACTAAGGACTACACATGCTGTAGTTTAAACAGTGGGAAGAAAATTGAAAAAATGCCCACTTTTTACATTGAAGGAGGAAACAATTCATGGAAAGAAAGAGTTCTTTACACATTTTGCATATTTAAATTATGTTTAATGCTGTGTGAAATCAGTAACGTATTTTTTCTTGCATTGTCTTGTGGCTTACTGGCAATGTAATATTTGAAGACTGTTTAATAACTTCAATCAACTCTTGAACCACAGTAGGTGACCAGACATTTCATAAGGTCATTTTTTTTTCTGTTTTCAAAGTAGCATAACTGGAGGTTTGCATTTTAAAAAGAGATTAAAATGTCTCTCATTAGGAGAGAATGAAGATAATACTAAATGTGGGTATCATGAATACAGAATTACAGACGTTTGGAGATGTCTCATTATTCATGGCATTCGAGCCCAAGGTTTTACTGTGTTGTACTTGGACATATTTGCTTTCATTGTTCTTCAAAAATAAATTTTATTGAGTTGACTGAACTAAAACCAAAATCTGAGATGAAGTATGATTTAGGTTTCTAGTACTTCTGTTGAAGGAAATTATTTTATCTGTTTTATAGATTTGTGTATTAAATTATTTTTTATTGTGGTGATGTCATAAAATGGAATGGTTACAAATTCTGGAGATGCTTTAATCAGTTCTTATGTCTGTGTTTTTCAGCGCATTTCTCGGAATGCCTCTGGAGAGACAAGCATTCAGTTTCTAGGCACAGTGGTAAGTATTTAATAACTATTGTCAACAGTTATATTGGTAGAGGAATATAATGTAAACAGAAAATAGGTAAGTTACACTGGTAGCACATTTACACATGTATTTCTGATGGTTAGTATTATGTGTAATTATTCTGAGCTCAACAGGTGAATGTAGGCAAATATCTGAAGATAACTTCCAGGGCACAGTGCACAGTATCTGTGTTCCACACTTCCATTGATGCAAGTCTGCATCTGTTTCATTTGGAAGGGATTTAAAAATAATGGGTTGTAGACTTGTAAGCTTATTGCAATATACTGAGGTTTGATCTGCATCAGTGTAAATCCCATTCTTCCTCACCACCTCAACTGTGTGATCTCTGTTGCTTCACCATATCACATACTTTTATATCCCAGAGGTAGATCAGTAACTGTCTTATGAAAAGACTAATTAATAATGAAAAGCGTTCTATCCTTTTCTCACTCTAACCAGATTTGGTAGCTCTGCAGTTCTTCTAGATTTTGTTTACTGGATAGAAGTTCACCTAAAATCCAGATCAGGTTTTATACCATTAGACAGAATTTGCTAATAAAATTATTATCTGGAGCAGTCATGTGTAATATAGAAACTGAAGTTTTGTGTTAGGTTATGGATGCTTATAAACATACATGTGATTGAAGCAACTTCCAGTTCCATGCTTTGCATGATTAAAATGCAGTCATTGAATTTTTCCAAGTTCCCTGTGCACTAAAAATAGTTCTGAAAAGGAAATAAAATTAAAGTATCCTCTAAGTAAGTTGTTCTGCCTGCTGCAGGACCTACCATCTTTGTGCACTATGTGTTTTCGACAAAAGTAGATTAAGATTGCATATGATCATGCTTTCATTCTACTTACTTGTTATTAGCTCTTCTACAAGTCCTACAAAGCCATTTTTTGTAAGGTGTAACATGGTAAGGGTAAACATAACAAGAATACCTTGCATGTATGTTTTTACATATCTTGCATATTGGTTTTTAGAAATGAAAAATGCCCCAATATTTTTTTTACTTTGATAATAGAGCTCTATATATGCATATTCATTTATTTGTCTTAGTCTCAAGCAGAATGGCAGTTACATAAAGACATAAACCAAAAGTTTTGTTCTGCACTGTTGTATTTATAATGATGCTTCAGCTCTGGAGTTGCAACCTGGATATGTGAGATTGCTGCCAGGTGACTGATTGGATAGTCTTTGTGTGAGAATAAAATAATTACTCCAAGTAGATAAGATATAAACACAAATGTAACTTGTTAATACTGAATAGATTTTAATTGGTTCCTCTGTAACTTGGTACTGTTGCAGGGAAAATTCTGATTGTGTATTTAGTGACATTAAAAATTAAATTTGTTGTTAAGTTAACTATGCAAATATTTTGTATTCATTTATTAGAAGTGCCCCTAAGTCTTACTTACAGACTAGAACCTGTGTTCTGAGCCTTTTCTAAGCAGGAAAAGCTTATAAAAGAGGAAATAGAATTGATGTGCTTTTAGCTTTAAAAAAAAAAGACGATGAAACAGCTAAGGGATTGTAATATATGTTAGCTCTTACTGACTAGCTCATGTGTGTTTATTGAATCCTAATTATTTGGGGAAATCAAGTATGTGATTACAACTAAAATTCTCAGGAGGACTAAACAGAAAAGCCTTTAGTATTCTGTCTGCGATTTTTTTATTTAATATAAATTATGCCCATGTCTTGCTGATCAAACCTAGAGAGAGAGCTTCAGCAAGCAGGGCAGAGAAGCAGTAATGAAGTCTGCCTCCCAGGGTTTGCCCCAATACCAGTTTTCCCATAGAATCCAAAGCAGTGCCTGCACCTGTGCTTCTGTCAGTTCCTCCAGCCTAATGGCCTCCTTTCCCCTATTTGCTATTTAGTTTGTCCTTTACTTGTTTAACATCCTTCTAGTCTTCTGATTTAAACTTAATACACTCAGCTTAGGTAATGGGGAGAAGGATACCATGATATCTCCTACAAATTGCTGCACAGTCTATATGTATGTACCTGTGTGTATATGTGTACACGTATACAAATGTAAATGTTCAAACAAAGAAAATGTCATCTTAATGAAGGCCCTAGAAATACATTTTGAGTTCACCATTACATATCTTACTAAACCCTTGCTAAGTACAGTCAACATAGTAAGTATTTGAAAGGAACATTTAACAGCAAAAGACTCTTGATTGCTCATTATTATGATGATGATGTAGTCTTATCAACATAATAAACAGCTTACAAAATTACTTCTCTACTCTTTTTTCATAGTAGTAAACCTTAAGGATAGCTTTGAGCATTCTATGTTCCTTTTGATCAGGACAAATGTTGATGGCACTCCAGTGGTAGCAGGCAGCATGACATTACTGAGTGTACAGACCGCTGACCTGTCCAGCAGAATATATTTTGAGAACCAGCTGATAAGGAACACAGCTTGCTTGGCTTGTCAGGAAGGCATCAGCTTCAATAAGTGGCTTCACTTGATTTTTTGCCATTATATGGTAAAAACAACTCTGCTACTGGATTTTGATAAAACACAACCCTCTGCTTCAGTAAGGCAGTTGACACTCTGAGGGGAAGTGAAAGTTGTGCTTCTCTATTAGAAATATCCTTGCTGTCCCAGTTAGTTAGGTGGAGGACAGAGAAAACTGCATTGCAGATGAAAGACAACAGTGTAATGTGAGTTCTGCTGCATAACATATGATAAACATCTGGACAGTAGGACAAATGTTTCTGTTAGGGTAACAGTATATTTCTGTTATTCTAGAGGAGAACAGGAAAAATCATGTTGCTTTCCCCAGCACTGAGTGCACACTGTTAGCATCATTTGGGGGTCTGTATGGATTTGTAATAATGTTTTTGTTTGTTTCTGATCATGAGTAGAAATTAATTCCTACTTGAGCGTTTCTCTCCAAATTGTAGTGCAATTGGATAGCTTATTTCCTCCAAATTGTTTTTTTGACAGAGTTGTGAGTCTCAGATATGACAGGGACTCATGCTTTCGAAGGACGTATAAGGATGTTTCTGCCTGAGGAGCGAGCAACTTGTAGCTGTAAGAAGTAGTTGTTGAATGGGAAACTGCACTGGTTTGGCATAATTTTTTTGTGATAATAACATTGAGTCCTGATTAAATTATTTCAGACCAGATCCTGGGTTATTGATGTAACTGAGATTTTACATGAGTTTTTACTCATTTGTCCCCTCTGATGAATGTTACTAGATATGACGTGCTGAGGGAGTCCTGCTATTTTGCCACTTCACACTAAAATTATTTAGATATTGCATTTATTAATAGCATTACCATAATACTGAGGAATCTAATTGTGTTATATATTGTACAAAGAAAAAGGAAACAAGATAGTACATGCTTTAGATTAATGTCCAAAACTGTGCCCAAAAGCAAGAGGACAGAAAACACATCTTCTATGAGTTGTCTCATATGTGTAGGCAGCTCACAGAAGTAGGTTTGTTAAAAACATAGAATCACATAATTGTTTAGGTTGTAAAAAGTTCTCCAAGATCATTGATTCCAACCCAGCACTACCAAGTCCACTACTAAACAATGTCCCCAAGTGCCACATCTACCTGTCCCTACCTGCAGGGATGGTGACTGCACCACTTCCCTGGGCAGCTGTTCAATGCTTGACAGCCCTTTCCGTGAAAAAAATTTTTATAATATCGAATTTAAACCTCCCCTGGTGCAATTTGAGGCTGTTTCCTCTCATTGCTTGTTACCTGGGAGAAGAGACTGACACCCACCTGGCTACTCAGATAGTTGTAGAGAGTGAGAAGGTCCTCCTGAGCCTTTTTTTGTCCAGGCTAAATAACCCCAACTTCCTCAGCTGCTCCTCATGATTTGTTCTCTAGATGTAAAGAACTATATTAAATAAATACATAAAGCTATACTAAGTTCTCTGCACAGAGCTTCTGTGATTCAAAAAACTGTATGTTTGAGTACTTTCTTCAGAGGACCAAAGTTCACCCTTCATTCCTGTCTATCTAGTTAGCCTCCAGTTTCTGTTGTATCTTCTGTCTTCTCATTCCACCTTCTGTTCTCTTACATGAGATAAATGTTTTTTTGCTGGCCCTAGTCATTTACTGGTTATTCAAGGCTCACAGCTGGATTTCAGCAATGGAACACGTCTGGGCAGTCAGCCTTTATCACTAAGAAAACTGCGAATATATAGAGAACTGCAGATTATTGTGGAAGCATTTAATGTGTTCTAAACTGTATGTAATGGCCTCTGCGTAGAATTTCAAATAAAGAAGCTGTGTATGTTCGGATAGTGAACAGCCTGGCTCCATCACATCTGTAATGCCATTGTCAGCTTTGGGCTGCAGGCTATGCTTGACAGCAATGCTTTGCTGGCCCAGGAGAACACCTTCTTCAAAAGAGACAGTCCCTATCCTCTGCTCATTATTTGTACTGTTTCTTTGATCTTCTCTATTACCAGAGCAGCAATATAAACACTTTTTTTCCTCTGGGGAACAGTGAAAGAACATGTAGGTGACATGCTAGTCATGTTGCTCAGTATATCAGTTAATGTTCCTTCAGTGGGGAACACAATATACAAACCCACATGGTACTCTGGCCTAAGAATCAGTTCCTATTTAGGTGCTTTCTGAGTTTCCTAGCACAGTTTTCTTGGTTCATGTCTCACTGGAGGTTTTTTTGTTGCTTTAGTCTCATCCCTGATGGAGTGCTTTTTGCCACCTTTGATCTACAAAACATTTGAAGTTTTGCTCTGATAGCTTATGATTACTGTTAGGCTGTTGATGCTACACTTACTTTTCTTCAGCCTTTTTACAGACCCACTTAAAATAGTCCTGAGAACCCACCACTGTGACCAGATCTGCAAATTCCAGGTCGAGAACACTGGATTTAGGAAAACTAGTCTCTACCGAGCCCCGGCCATGCTTTTTAGTATCGCTGGCATGCATTTTGGTACAGTAGTCATCACACTTAGTGACTTTTTGATTGTTTTTTGGCTGCTTCCAGGTAGGTTGGCAAAGGGATGTTTCATACATAATTAGGGTTTAGTTCTGTATGCTGTTCAAGAAGTTGGTCAGAAATGGAGAGCTTTACCTAAAGGCATTCCTCAAAATCTTTGCCTTTGCTTCCTCTCTTACTGCATTTTCATCAGTTATGTATCTAAGGTAATCTTAGGACCTACAGGCCAGTATACTATTCTTCTCACTGCTGATTCTCCTTTCTGCTCCCTCTTGCCATGACTTTGCTTTTGGTCCAATAGCAAGCTTCCAACTTTTTGTCCCATTACTGAGGCTTACAAATTGTCCTGAAACTCTTCAGTTTGTCTGTAATCTCAGCTTTCAGACAGCTTCCTCCTCCTTCTTTCTTCTCCCTGCATTCTTACAAAGCTTAGACTGTATGAGTCTGATGTAGTTTACAAAGACAAATGTTTCACAACCTGTTTCTTTCACCCTTACAAATCATTGCAATTCTTTCTTTATGCTTTTCTTTCTGTATATGACTATTTCTGAAACTAGATACTGAAGATTTATGCAGACTTTCAAACATTGGTTGAAAACCTGCAGAGGTTACAAAGGTGGTATTTATTGAAATATGTAGAGTATTAACCACAAGAAAATAAATATAGTCTGGTAGGTGTTTATTTTGCAACCTAATGTCTTTTTTAAAATGGTTCTTTTACTCTCCCTTTTCACAAGTCTTAAGATTAGGGTCCCTGCTGATCTAAAGGGAATTGTACTGTTGTACAGGCGGGTTTTTTTTCTTTTCATCCATTTTCAGAGGAACTGTGAATCACAGTCCTTCTAGTATTAGAGCTGTTGTCAGTGGCATTTCAGTAGTGCAGAAGGTGTCACCAGGAAAAACATGAAGTTGCTTCTGAAATAATTAACTTCCTCTAGTCCCTTTTGAACATGGGCGATGAGAATCCTGAGCCTGGCAACAAGGTGCTGCAGTATTCTGTGGAAAGTGGATAATTCATGCAACAAGGATTTCACTTGTGAAAGTAGTGACCGTCATTAGGACTTGACACTGAGAATTGTTGCAGTTCATGAGATGTGAATGATCAGGTGCAGTCACACAGCTACACATGCTGTTCCCATTTCAATTGTTATATATTTGCATGTTTAAAGCAGAAGGTGTAGTGAATATGTCAAAACTGTCCATTAGAGGAAAACTCAAAAACACCTGAGAGATTTAGAAATCCTGGCATTACCAAAAGCCATGTCCCTAAAATCACTTAGGATTATTTTGGAAATCTTGCTCAGGATTCCTTTGGAAAGAGAAATAAGAAAACACTCAAAGTTCTTAATGTTGGTGGATGCTGTAGCATGTGTGTGATCTGTAATATAGTAGTCTTTGTTTATAATAAATGATGCCCCTTATCCCTCAGAGATAAGCAAATGGAAAAGAAGGATTTTGATTTTGCATACCTCATTTGACAAGTTTCTCTCTTACTGAGCTCAGTAACACTTCAAGGACAAGGACTGAACTTAGTTGGTTAGCCTATTATTTCTCAGATCACGAGTGGACAGCTTATCAAAAGGTAACTCAAGTGATTTCCTTTGGTAGACTATGATTCACCAGTGTTGAAATGATTATTAGTTGTTTTATTTGGCCGAAGAAGTATTGTTGTTCTAGTTTTGTTTAACTGTATCAAGACTGTCACCTCATCGTGAAGATGAACATTTTGTTATGAAGATGTCTACTGCCAAGTAAGAAACATACATGTAGCCCATGTTTTTAAACAGCTTTCTGATGTCTCCAACTTTGGCATATACCCAAAAACTGTTTAGGAGGTATTAATTTATATGGCTTTGAAGCTTAACCAGGAATCTTAATGACAAAGGCATGATGAAGCTAGTAAAGCTAATTTAAGTCTCTGAATGTAAATTTTAAATGAAGTTTTTATTGATAATAAATTTACTTTCTTTCTTATTAGTCTTTTAGGCTTTGATGGTAATATCAGTAAAATAAACATGTTTTACAAAGATTTAACATTAAAAATGCTATTAATATGACCCTTGGTACACCAGCACAATTAGATTTCAAAGTGAGCATTTAGGATGTAACAGCGATTAATGACAACCATCGAAAACAATTTTGAACTCCATCAGTTTAACTCAGGAGGGTAAACTTAATATGATAATTTATCTAGTTGAATTGTATCAGCTTAGCAGGAAAGTATGCAAATATGTGACCCTTACCTAGAATCTAAATGGATGCTGTGCTGATAGATTTATCAGTTCCATTAAAGAACTTTAGGGAACTTTGGAATTTCAGCAATTGTTCCCTTGGAGGTTGAAAACCAAACCTGATCTCATACTGGGACCATTCTGGTCTGCATATTTCCATAATTTGCCTTTGCTACTAATATGACAGCAAGACGCAAATAACTGTTTCTAATAATATCAAATGGAGTTGTGGAGGACAGCATTTTAATGTAGTAAAAGACCTCCCCGTGGGGTTGTTATTGCCACTATAGAACAGCAGTTACACAGTTGCAACAATAGTCTCTTAATTGATTCGTTTAATTAGCAAGAGATGAAGCTTGTGCTGCATCTTGTCATCTGTTATCATGGGGGCGGCTACAAAAGAATCTTTGCATTTGTCACTCTTTATGGTCAGGTTTAAGTAGAGTAAAATGCATTACAGTTGTAGAGGTGAGCGTTGGTGAGGGTATTTTGTGAGCATGCTCCCACACAGGTTTTCAGTGTGTGGACATTTAAGAATCAAGATGGTCTTTGGGGTAGAATTTATGACAAAGCATTGTTTTATGGGGGGAAGATCTTAATCCAGCAATGCCAGCAATGCATTTCTAACCTAAATATGCAAATCTAAGTATTATAGGAATGGTGGATTATTTGGGGCAGCACTGTAGTAGTCTAGATTTACTTGGAAGAAATAGGGTCAGATTAGTGAAACCAACCATCTGCCTTGTGATTGCTTTTTCGTGTCCAGACTAGATAAACAATGAGTTACATGAGACCATGGTCCATGGTAGGAAGCATATGTAAAAGAGGGACTTTTGGTTGGTTTTCTCCAGAGTAGCTATGAATACAGATATAGTGCTGTGCTTGTTCCTGGGAGATGAAGTGATTTTTTTACTCAGATCTGTTTTATTTACATTTCAAGTGTATGTAAATAAATATATTTTAAAGACATGTAAATATATTGGGAGCTTCAGTTTCATTTTTCTCCTCTCCTTGTCTTAGTTTTGTCTTCTGTTCAAGGTTATTCTTCCTTATGGAAGGAAATATTTGTAGAAGAGGACAGGCTTCTCGTCAAATGCTAATTAAGAAAATGAAGGTTAAATTGGCATACTTCCATTGTCATAGCACTGACCTAAAATAAGGGATCTCTTACTAACCTGAAATAAATTAGAGAGGGAAGCAAGTAATTCTATGCGTGTGAAACACTTGAGATGTCTTCTCCTGGTCTATTTTTTTAAAAGACTGTGCTTTGTGGTTTCTTTTTTTTGTTCGTTTTTGTTTTTTTCTACTTGCGTGTTGTAGTTTGTCGGGGCATTTAATTTTGGAATACAATGGTCCTGTCACTCCATGTAGCAAAAGGACAATATGCTATTAGAGAAGACATGCTTTCTAGGACAATTTAAACGAAGATTTAGCCCACTTATCATTAAAGATCCCATGATAATTTCCACAAGGTTCTGAGATTGCTTCATGTTCTGTGAGTCTTGGCCAAAGTCCACTTTGTGTAATTACCTTCTGTCTACACAAATCCCTAATGGAATTTTAGATGTGTTCCGGATTTTTCACTTCCTGTCCTAAATAGTGAAAATATTGCTACACACTGATCATAATTACTGTGCGTTGTAGCCTAAGTTCAGATAAAGAGATTACTTAGTGAATTTTGTGTTTCTATTGTTAAAGCACTAAGATACATGACAAGAGATGACTAAACAGTAGGATATAAATTAAATCCATGAACTGATGGAATAACGAATTTTTTGACGTTTTTGTTTCACTACATTTTGTCTGTCTTTGAAATATCTCTAGAATATGTCTACTGCTAGGACCATCAGTGAGGGAAAGGCCAACTCTCAGACCATATCAGAGGTCAAACTTAACAAAACAAAATGGTTCTTTGAAGCAGGTGGGAAACCGGTGTGGGGCTCTAAGTGCTGTCGTCATGTGCTTCATGTGTTTCATACTTTTTTGTGCCCACAGCTGAAACCCTTGACCATGCATTTGTCTCTTAACTAAAACTGGTTTCAGTTCCTCTTTCTGGATGCCTTTCATGAACTCCAGAATGTGTTCAACCATGCCGTCTTTAAAATGGTCTGCTTCTGTGTTGTCTCATTTGATAGAATTTATTGCCTTCTACTTGAAGTTTATTCCTCCTGTCTTCATTACTAAAGCCTTTGTTGTATGCTGTGTCGAATCTTTTTTCCTGACACTTAATTTCTTCTTTCTAGTCATCCTTTCTTTGTTTTTTCTGCCATATTTAACTTCTCCATCTTTTCTCAGATTGCTTCTCTTGTACATTTCCTGTTTCAGGTTCTTTTAGGCATACTTGTGTTTTGTTTTGTTGTTTGGTTTTTTTTTTTTTCTTTCTAGAAAGATACATGAGTTGAGAAGAGAGATATTAGTATTAATCTGACATTAACTTTCATGTTTTTCTGTAAGTAGCATTTAGGAGAAAAATGAGGATAAGAATGAACTTTAGAAAAATTGCTATGAATCAGCAAGTCATGGAGCTAATGGAGTTAACATATAAGTATTATAAACGGGGAATACCAGGGACTCTTGTAACACAAAAGTCTTTCCTTTGTCTATCCATTTTCTTCATTGCATGTCAAATCAGTATTTTGAAGCTCTGCAAATTTTTTCCAGTGTTCATTTAAGGCTCTGTGCAAGTAACAGGGGAATTTATCATGCAGGAACAGACAGTTTATTGAATATTTTTATGAAACTAAAGTTTCCTATAAATTCTCTCATGTGTAAATTACATTGAAAATTATGTTAATGATATTTTAACAAAGATCCTGTGCATTTCTGCTTATCTGAAGAACAGCAATGCACGCTGCTGCAAGCACTCATCCTGGTACTACTCACAAGTGGGCAGCCTCCATTTCATTCATGCTATTTGGTATTTAGAGCCCTTGCCTCACAGTAAGGCAAAGGAAGGTGAAGGACAGAGCAGTGGTAGTAGGAAGTATGCTTGTGTGACCATCTCCCAAACACCAGTCTTATGTCTTGGAGAGGTGCCATGTTGGCAGGGTGCACAGGAAGTATTTGCATAGCAAATTGTGTTATGAACAGCAGAACCACAACAAGGTTCTTCCTGCATCTAATGATAATTGTTTGACTGGGGGGAGGGAGGGAGAAAAGAGAGGTCAGGGCAATGGGGATGAAAAAGAAAGGCCCACACTGTTGTAAGGACAGTGAAAACAAAATGCCCCTGTGCCAAAGAGCTTCAGTGTGTATGACATAGCAGCAGCTCTGAGTGGGACATGGGAAGGCCAGAAAGCCCCATGGGTAGGAAAGCTGTGGTAATGTCCTATGTTTCCAGTACTACCTCCTCCTTCTCCCTACCCTTAGAGTGATTTCTCCTCACATGCCCTCAGAAGAAATTTTCACTTGCTGCTTTCTTTGACGTCAGTCTTCATATGAGCAAAAACAAAGATGTTTGAGTTTTAAAATACATTAGTGTTCTGTTACAAGTCTTTGGGCGTTCCTTGTTTTTTTGTGAGGGTTTTCTGTTATTTTGGTTTTTTTTTTCCTCCCTAGGTTTGTCTTTTTAGTTATAAAGGAGCTGTAGGGAAGCCCTCCCTTAGCCTTGCAAGCTCCAAGCCCACTGTTAACATTTAACAAATACTCAGCAAGCAGAACAACCCAATGTGCTTGCTGTACCTAAGCCAAATCTGGACACTGCATCAAGAGAATCACAGCTACATTCTGAAAGGTATCTGTCCCACAGTCTGTTTTTGACACATTGACTTAGAATAAGAGTACATGATAATGGAAATATCCTTGTTTATGGTATAAAATGCTGAGTCAGGTTTCCTGTAAAGCGAAAGATAACTTTTGAAAAGTTAGGAAGCATCTCAAGATGCAAGAGAGGCAAAAAATTGCTTCACCCTTAAAATCTTTTTCACCAGGCTGCAAGCAAGATGAAAACCCAGAACATTAATGTTTCCTAATTTGTCTTCAATAGCCAAATAGAAATTCAATGTTACATGTGGAGTAACCATACAATTACACTCAGAGAGGCCAGAGAAGACTCTCATAGTCATAGGATGCTTGAGATTAAAATGAACCACCCACTCCTTCAAAGCAGGATCAATGAGAGCAGACTGGTCAGGGCTGTGTCCAACTGGCTTTTGGATATCTCTACGAACTCCACATCTTGACGATGTATTCGGTGATTTTGCAAATTCCTGGGTGTCCCTGGGGCACCTGGGCAGTGACACAGAAGTGATATAAATGGAGAAAATCAGGACAAGCAATTCCAGGCCTGTGCTAATACCGAGTGTAAAGGAGAATAATCATTCTTTTCCCAAGCTTGTATGACTGCACTGAGAAGTATCCAGTTAAGGAGAGGTCAGAAGCTCCATTTCTAATCTGAAAAAGACTGAACACTTGTGGACACATAGGTGTGTAGCGGAATGCAGTGTTGTATTCAGGAGTTTTCACAAGACATCACTGAATGATCCACCCTCAGTGGTTCATCTGCAGAGACCATGCATTAGCAGTGGTGCATTTTGAGTCCAAGACTGATCCAGTTGTATTCTTTTCAGATGTGTCAGCTCTGCAGAAGCTCTTCCAACTTCATGCCAGTTCTTGAAGCATTTTTCAAACTCATGTAGTATTTCGGGTTTGGTAATGTGGCAGGTGCCACCAATTTCATCATCAGCATTATGAGACTGCTGGGAGGCCTCTTCAGCTGTAGAGGAAACAAACTGCTGTTCTACTTCTGATTTTCTTCTTGCTGGCTTGGTTTGTTGTTCACAAACTCCACTCCTGCTCTGCTAGAATTATGGTTGAACTGGCAGCAGTAACATGAGGGATGTAACAACTTACCTGAAACATCTCAAGGATTATTCTCACTGACAGATGATCTTGTGGCACTGCGCAGCTGCAGTGTGTGCATGTACTGAGTTGAGTAGTTAGTCTCAAATTATGGACAACTCTACTGAAACTGGGCACTGACTGCCAAAGAATTTGGATGTGCTGGGGTTGGAGAATAGGCACTCCAACAGCTAGTTATGTTGAGTAGAAGTAGAGGAGTCTGAGCCAAGCTGTCTTCCGTGGGCTTGAAGGAAGCAGGATGGATTCCTGTTACCACAGATCCCCTGCGGTGTTGCTCTGGGTGTAGTGAGGGAGGGACGGACTGTGGGAAGATATTATAAGGCAATGGCTTGAGGTCATAGTGGAGATATCAGGCTGTTTGAACTCATTTTCTGTATATAGGTTTTGATGAGCAGAGTAAAAGAATGTCTGGGATGGAAGTCAGGCTGGAGGTTGCGATTTCCACTAATTTTCGTGTATGACAGTGTGAGATGCCTCGCATGAGCACATCAGATGCTTGGTTTTATGCACAGACTACTAACTGAATGGCATATATTAGTTTTTGGCTTCACTACAGACTGTCATACTCTCCAGGCCATCGTGGCTTCTCCGCAGCAGGAGACAAGCAGCAGAGAAGTTCCTCTGCAGAAAAGCTTTGTGCAAGTGCAGTTGCTTCCTAGGAAACTCACTGCCACAGGCATGCTCAGTGTAGAGCTGAAAACCCTAGCAGCTATTAGAGTATACCTCACTCTCATGTCCAAACTAGAGCCACTTCTCAGTACCCAAAGGATTTGTCTGTGACTGATAGCTCAGAACTAGACCTCCAGGGCAGAGTAACCTAGTGCTGTGCAGCCCTATTGAGCTCAGCCTGAAAACTGCTTGTGTTTTGGTTTTGATCCATTTTTCATTTAGTGTCAGGCTTTCCTTATGTAATATACAGCTAAAAGTGATTTTAAAGTACTTTGGGTTAATCGTGTTTTTGTTCCCCACCCCCATGCTTTTATGTTTGAAGGCTCCATTAGTGTCCATAACAAAGAGAGAGTAACACAGATGGTAAACATTTTTACCACAGAACACCAGCAGTGAACACCATATCACTGATTTAGGAGTCTCTGTACTGTGCTTGCTCAGCTGTATATAATCACTCTCATTTCCTTCTCTTGGGTTTCTGGCCAGCTTAGGGAGACTTTACTGGCGTGCTCAGTGAAGCCTCCCTGGCATCGCCGGGCTATTGCTCAGTTCTGCTTATGTGCCACTTTGTGGAGCAAGAAGCTCCACACTGGAATCGGTGTGAGCTTTTGGCTGGCATGTTCTCTGATTTTCAGAAATGTATTTTCACCAAATGTGTGAGGCTAAAATTAAAACTCTTTTGGGTGAGGAAAATATCTGCCTTAACTGCCAGGCAGCCATAGTGCGTTTGAATGCCTCCCTGAGATAAAAGATAATAAACCTTTGGAAACTGTGATTAGCCTTGCTAGGGTTTTGTGGGATAGTTGCCATGGTAGAAGCTAGTGTACGTTTGGTACAAACAATAACATTCTTAAAGTTTCATTTTTCATTCTGGGAATGCCGATATGCTATGAATAAGGGTTGTTGGCTCTCTGTAGTAGTTCAAATAAAACTGAAAAAAATAATTCAGTTTGGTGCAGCATTTTACCAAGCTGTGAGGTTCTTGTGTTATCTTTCTTTTCAGTTTTCTTTGTACAAACAAAATAGCAGACTTACGCTCTGTCTATCAAAAATGCATGTAGCTTTTCTTTTGTACTTAGATGAGAGAGATAAAATCTAACTAAAATCTCACATTAGCATTCTGCTTGTAAAATAAAACAGTGTCCTTTGGGCCAGAGGAGTTTTTTTTCAAAACAAGCATGCTCTACAGTCTGTGTAGTGGTGGCCCATTTTGGTGACTTGTTTACTGGTGTGCCTTTCATATCCAAATTCTTGGCTACAGACAAAGCATTCAAATACTTTTCTCTTTGTCAGAAAAAGAAGATGAAAATTGTCTGAAATTGGAGCCAAGTTCACATTCTCTGGAGTACCGTTTCAGCCTTTGGGAGGACTATCTAGTGCAGAGTAACTGAAAACTCAAGCTAGGTTTGTTTGAACAATCTAAACTTAAAGAAGAGACAGCAAAACAAATACTTTTTAATTCTTGTGCTTTTTATATTTATACTGGCAGTGGTTTCTTCCTCAGATAAAACGTTTTGATATTAAGCAGTTCCTCTAATTTTACTGGGCTCTGTTTCTTTTTATGGTAACACACACTGTGCAGGAAGGTCATTATACGGCAGAAAAAAGCTGTCAGCATAAAAGAGAAAGTTAACATTGCACATGTCTTTGTTTATGGGGTTCCTGGAATGTGTTGTGATTCGAGCCAAATGATGGCTTAAACTGATCTTTCTAATATGCTGGACGGCCTCTCCACACATTCTGCTAGTAACAGGTACTTCACCTTGCAAGTACAAATTGTAAAATTATCTATGAACTCGTCTCAAATCTTTCCTTTGTATGTTGCTAGTATTTACTTTACAGACCATTTATATTTTTGGTAAAGGTTGGTGGAATGTGGTCACGGTTGCACTCAATTAATCCAACTGTGTGTGATGAGAACATTGACATGAATAATTGAAACATGTATTGGCTGCGTATGCAAAACCAGTTTAGGTTAGTGCCAGTCTCAGTGTTGCCTAATGACTGTACGTCACAGGGAGCCTTGCAAACTGCATTGGTCATTTTTGTCTCGTTTAGTGTTGTATTAACATCTGTGGTACAAATGGACATTCATCAGCTGGTAGTTTTGTTTGACTTCCAGAAGAAAAATGAAAGAAAATGCAGCTACTTTGCATTTTTTTACTTCCATCCCCAACAAGTTTCATGGCTAAGGTTAAATGAGGGCAAAGGAGTAAAAACGCTGAATAACTGTTAGGTTACACGAGCAGCAGTAAATTCTTTAATTTTGTACCTTAATGAAAGAAGAGTAAAACCTTCTTTCTAAGCCAAAACTACTGCCTTCAGTTTCTTCTTGAAATAGAGTTTCCTCATAAACTGACACGAGGCAGACCAGGTGTTAACTATCTTAGGGATTCCTGCTGAACCAGTCCTGTGCAGGAGTGAGGAAGGAGCCCCGATGACTTGGAACATGAGAGATCAAATCAACAATTAAAGGATAATAGTGAATTGGGAAGGAAAGGGAAGATGACTAGCCAGGAAGGATTAGCCTGAGTCAGGAACACATTTCCTGAAATTACTCAAACAGGTGCTTAAAGGGAGGTGGGCTGTTCTCTTAAGGAGTGATTTTCAAAAGTGTGTGAGCCAGCTCTAAGGAGGTCTGAGAGGCCATTGAGGAAGAAACTCCTCTGGGCAATAGAAGGTTACTGCCTCATAGGGTCAGAGAGAAAGTAGTGTACTCTTGGAACAAGATTTCTGCTCTTCTGCCTCTGTGAGAGGCAATGTGTATTGTAGTATGAAGGAGGTTAATGCACTAGCCCACTGACCTTTTCCATTGGGGAAAAATAAATGTTTGAAGAGCTAATACACGTATTTTCAGTCTATTTTCTTTGTATAATATCACTAGATATTAAAGGCAAGACTTGCTGAAAGGAAAAGAACTGGTATAAGCTACTGAGGCAAGTTTCACAGGGAAAAAACCAGCATCTTTTATTAGACCAGCCATTGATGTTGGGAGGTAAAAAGGCACCACTTAAGTTCTTCACCTGTTCCCTGCTGAAGCTTCAGTGGGGAAGGGGGATAAAGTTTTGTCTGAGATGTTTTTCTAAGCTCCATCCCTGTACTTTGATGTTGGGGAACTGGAATCAGAGAAAGGGATGAATTGGACATGGGCACGGGTGGGGAGAGGACTTCACGTTTCTGTTCAGAAGAGTGGGTGTAGCATGATCTATCAGTGTAGTGTGAGCACTGTTTCCTGAAATGGTCCAGCATTAATAGATATTGCAGCTACCTGTGTTTAGATATTACAGCTACCTGTGTTTATTAAAACATTGTCAGATCGTTTTTGTGTGCTCAACTGTATGCACATCTGCCTTGTGAATCAAAATGAAGATTTGGTTTTCTCATTTTCGATGTGTTTCATTATACTGGATTCCTTTAGAAGCCAAGTGGGTATTTGTTTGGCTGAGTTAATTTTGGAGTTGTATGGGAATGGACACCTCAAATGCTAATATCTGATTTTTATGCACACTCTAATACCTACACTATTTTTGGGGGGGATTAGGATTCTTTGGACAGTGGTTTTGTTCAGGAGCAGTTACATTAGTGTTCAATAAAACTGAGATTGTATATTTTACTATTTATAAAATATTTGTCAAAGCATTATCCATTAAACGCTTCTTCCACCTAAAGAAAGAAAGCAGAGTTGACTTGGATGGCAGAGGTTTCAACAGATAAACCTGTTTCTTATGGCCTCAATCTAAAGAAAAAGGAGAGAAGCCTGCAAATACAAAGTATATAAAATTCCAGTGTATTTTATTGGACAAGGAAACTTTATGTTAAAAAAACACTGTACTTTGAATGATTTCCAAAATATATTGTTGGATTGAAAGTTGTGAAATGTAATTGCTTCTACATCCTGACAGAGCTGCAGGATCTGGAGTGGCTTAAGAAAAGTGAAGACTGAAGGCCAAATTTTCCAAGGCAGCTTAGTCCCACTAAAATTAATGCAAGTTAGGTACCTAAATGCCTTTGAAATCTGGCTCTGAGCCTGTCGTTTTTGTTGCTGTTAATACTTTGGACATTTTCTTTATGCCAGCCCTTCGGTTCAACTCAAGGAACAGGAGAGGGATTTCCTGTGTCGGTCAGCAACGTGCTGTTTAGCACTGGAGCTAACCCCAAGCACAGGGCTGGGCAGTGCTGCTCTGGGACTTGCTCAACATTAATATTGCTCCAGTAGAAGTCAAAGTTTAATTGCCGATACGACATTTGACTCCCATTCCGAACTACAAATAAGTTCTGAAGTAAGGAGGATGTCAAAGAACAATTTCCCCTTCCCTTCCCCCACATTTTTTTTTTTTCTTCTGGGTTTCAGTGTTCTTCCCAAGACTTATTTTGAGAAAATAATATATATCCCAGCAACAGGGACATCATTGTACTGAGCTTGTTGTGTAGTCACAGTTTTATTTTATGGATAATAATACTATGCTGTTTTTAAAGGAAGGAACAGCCTTAGAAAGTCAGGCTGGAAAACAGCTAAAAAGTATAATTGTTTTCCCATCAAATTATAAAACTGTACTGTGCTAGCTGAAAGCACATAATAAGTAGAAAGTGAGCACTAATCTATTTGGCTCTATCTGAACCTTCATATTTCTATTTATCTCAGTGGGAGTTTTTAATATTCTACTGATGTTATTCTATATTTTGCTGACTTTCAGGTTGAGATATTGGCACTTAAAATCATGTTGACAGCCTGAATGTAAAATCAGGCTTTATGAGAATTAATAAAATCATGCTATTATGAATCTTGGAGGTAGCAGTAAGCAATATAAATGGTATCTGAAAATGATGTAATGACCTGGTTTTGCCTTTATTTCAAAGCTCTTTTTCATACATTTGAAAGTATTTTGCAAAAGTGTATGCATATTAAGGCTTATATTCTGCTTACATTACTAGAAGAGTATCTCTAGTTGATCAAACCAACAATGCTAAAAGCATGAATGAAACTTCTTTCCAATTGCTACTTCATTAATTGCAAATTACTTTTCCCTGGTCTCCAGTTTGCCCTCTGATTTTCCCTGGATGCCTGCCTTCTCCCCACTGCAGTTCCAGACCATGGTTATTGAACATGCAGTAATTCAGTGAGGACTGCAAAAAATTTGGAAAGATGAGCAAAACTTGATTTAAAGTTTTGACATATGAGGACACTTACCACTGATTGTGGTGTTGAAGTGTAGAATGTGCAGTGGCGAGGATACAATAAACTGCAGCTGTTGTTGGTAGTTCAGTGCATGGCTGGAAAAGGTTTTTTAATGTAACAGCAAAAAACCTTTTGTTTACTCTAACGAAACTGAAAACACACAAAAAAGTAAAAATTAATTCGGTGTTGTAAATTAAAAATATATTGAAATCTACTATGCAAATACAAAATTTAGTTAATTTGTTGTGAATATTGAATAATCTTGGAGGAATAATGGAAATCTTTTATTAATATCTTCATCTTTTCCATTAAGTTCCTTATTCACTTTGTGCCTGTGCTGCCAGAGGGTGAGTTGACTCTCAAATTCAGGCTCAGATTTAAACAGCTGGAATAAATGAGGCATATTATGGGGGAACTCATGAATGAGATCCGTTTCTACTTGGAGATGTGAATTCAAGTTGTTGAAAAAATTTCAGATAGGAAGAATCCTGGGGAAGCAAGAGCCTACAGCCATCTCTTTCTCCCTTTGACTCATAGTCATATTGAATTTTGAAGTGAAGCAATTTCAGGGGAACTGAAGAGTTCTAATCTTATAGCTGTTCTTGAGATCATTCAAAATAAATCTGCAATTTCTCCAAATAAGTTACAAGGCATTTAAAAAGATTTGGAAATGCAACTACTGAAGTTGTCCATTCAAAAGAGTGTCTCCACACTATCAGCTACCCCTTAGAGCTGGCGGCGCTAGAGGCAGCTGACACATTAAGGCCCTTAGGAAAGTACTACAGTGTATAATTCAGCATGTCCTTTTTACCTTGGTCCATCTTGTGTTCATTATAGCTTTTTTTATATTCAAAACCTCTTTGAATGAGCTCAGTTATAGGAAAATGGGACACACCCACCAGTTCATGTACTGCTTTTCCCAGTAGTTTGCATGTGAATAATGATTCATAAGTAATAGAATTATGAATGCCTGAGGAATCTTTCTTCATTTATAACAGTTTATATTCAGAGCATTCAGTTCCATAGAAAGCCTGTAAAATGATTACGAACTTACAGTCCGGTTTTCCCACCAGAGAGAAGCTTCTACAAGTTCTCCAATACTTCAATGATTGCCATTGGTACAAATTTTACAAGTGTGTGTCATTTATCCATCTACTTCTTGCTGTGTCCTTATGGTAGAGGCAATAACACGGCTACAGGCATGTTGACGTCTTTCATTAGCAAGAAAATGGTTAAAGGATTAATTCTTTATTCTTCAAAAGTCAGTATTGTGGCATTGAATCAAGTCCACCAAATTTCAGCGTAGGCTGATGGGAATACAAAATGAAACATGTGCTAGTATAAATCTATTACATTTATATGTAGCACAGGTAAATTAAGGCTGGTTGGCAGTGGCAGACTTTGAGTAGGAGGCATCTAGACTACTTCCATAGCCAAGAAAGCATTTTATTGGAGACTAGCTCTACGTTTTTGTTCAAAAAGAGCTTTGCTTTGATTAAAAAAACCCCACAAAAGTTCTTATACATGTTTTAAAAATTCCTTATAGGTGGTGATGGAAGGTGTGGTTGGTTAGAGCACGGTGCTAATAATGCCAAGGTCATGGGTTAAATCCCTGTATGAGAGTTAAACTTGATGATCCTTGTGGGTCCCTTCCATGTCAGAATATTTTATGATTCTGTCAAATGAAAAAATATGATACATAATGGAAGTATGTTGTCAGATGGACAAATGTCTAAGAGATGGAGAAGAAAGTTGTTCAAAATTCTTAGTCCTTAGTCATCACCTGTTGATGTGTACCAGGTTGCACCTAAAAGCAGAAGGCAGAACAAATAGAGAAAATGTGCCTACTTGATGAAGAGTACTTTACTTTGCATGAATAAAGGCTGGGTCTGCTCCTTAGTTAAGAAACTAGTGAGGAATCCTGTGTCATATTTTTGTGATTAGATTTTCAGATGTGATAGATCACTCTTACTTCCATGCAAATCATTGGAAGTTGCAAATTCTTCCATCTTTCAGGAATCAGGGTATTGATAGTTTAGATTTCTCTACTGTCTCTTACTTGGAGTAAGTTATTTCTCTCAAGAGAGGAGAGAGGACTATTAAGACCTTTTTTAATATGATTTTGTCTGCAGCTTGCCAGTGACATCTTTACTATGCAGGCATGCATGGTGGCCCAGTGGGAGTTTCAGTTCACTTCTGGTTATTTCCCAGGCTTTGGCCGGAGAATTTCTCAGGCTCAGACAGTTCTGAGTGATTGTTTCAGAGCAATCCTCTTCTTCACTGCACATCAGTACCAGATTTTCAAAGATGCAAATACAGTACAATATGTGTGAGAGTTCTGTCTCTGCAGCCCAGATACATGTATTTGAAAAGGCAATTCTCTATGTCTGGTTTTGAAACTCCCAGTGATACTCAAGTGATGCTACAGAGAAAAATGAGTTCTTTCAACAGCTGAGAGGGAGTGAGATGAATGTTTTAATCAGAAGAACAAAGAAAAATCACATATACTCATCAGTAACAGTGTTAATGGGGAGAATTTACTTTTTTTTAATTAAAAAAAGTGAAAAATTAAGTCTTACTGTTAGACAAATTGTTTCAGATTATCTGCTTGCATCATTACTTATTAATCTATACTATTTTTCTGTGCACATGGAACTTATTTATTGTATTTATATAACATGGCCTGATGAACAGGGTGGCTGCTCACAGTGCAGTGATATTGAAGTAGTTTGAGTTATAAATATTTTTAATGACCCTGTTGTTGATGGATGGATTATTCCTCTCGGCAAAGGCGTGGGCTCACCCAAGTAGCTTAAGAGAACAATTTGAGTGTCAGTTTCACAAGTGAAAAAAATCCGAAAAGGAAAAGGAAGCAATTCATTCACAACGGGACATGGTGCAGAGGAGGATAACCTGCCTTCAAAGATTTTTGTTTCGAGTATTATAATGTTTAATAAATAGTTTACTTCAAAAGCCTTTGCTGGAGAAAAAAAAATAAAATAAGCAGCTTTCCTGCTATTCTTGTTCACTGGTCCAGTGTTGCTATAAGTAGCTCATATCCTGTCCTCTGTGGTCTCAGGTGGTTAGCTTTTGTTTGGGAAACTGAAGCTTCAACCGAAAGAGCTGTGCCTACCAGTTAAATTATTGGGTAGTTGACAATATGTCTTGAAAATCAATGGAACTCATTGTGGAACTTGGCAGGGTGACTTCGGCAGGGGAGGAGGGGTCTTAGTATTATTTTGGGTGATGAGCAAAGGCGACAGAACAGATCATGTAAAAATAGAAGTTGCTAATAAAGGCATCCAAAGTAGATTCTTCACTTTCATCTTCCCCCACCACATACTTTTTTCCAAGCATTGTTAAAGTTTCATAGAGTACAAGATATATTGGGAGGTCATTTGATCTGTCCTTGGTGTCATGATTAACTAAAACAAACCCCATTCTCATTTGAAGTTCTTTTTACCTGTTTTGTATCCATCTCAGTATTTCTGTATTGTTTTATTTCTGCTAGATGTTGTGCTTTGTGTTCCATTGAGTAAAGAAATGACTCAAGATTTAAAGGAAAAGGCTTGGGTGTTTCCCAAATAATTACAACTTAGGTTTTCTAGGTCTGGGCATATGAACTAAGCTACTGTTTTGTTTTATTCCATTGTTTTTAATTCTGAATTGTTTCAAATCATTTGAGGGAGTAGTGTTATGTTGCTGCCATCCTTCTAAGCCTCATGGGGATGAGGCAGATGCCTGGGGATGTTACAGAGACACATCCTCTGCCCCAATTTCAATGTGTTCCTATGAAATATTCTGTATTTCCAGCCATGACAACTCCAAGCCAATGAAACAGGAAATACTCTCCTCATATGTGATTTTTGTGAGGAAGATGTTTTTGTCACTAAGGATTGATGAGGTAAGAAGGAGAAGTCTGAGTGCAAAGACAAACAAGAGTTCTCCAGAAACAAGATATTGTAACCACTTGTAAGGAGGGCCTCAGATGGCAAAACACAGCCTTTCTCCAAGACCACGTATATTGAGCTGTCTCAAAGTCTTTCTGTTCCATAATGTGTGATCTACAGTAATATCCTTGGCTACTCTGGCTGGAGGAAAGTTGATTTTATCAAATAATCCACACACAGAAAAGTAGAGGTGAATCTGAGGGTATTTTAGAATTCCACCACTGATTCTTTTGAGTCTTTGCTGTTGACCATGTATTTTGTCAGTCATCATCTGATGACTGTGAAATACTTAGTCCTCAGAACGTGTCAAGGAAGCGTAATTGCTTCAAATCAGCCCTTGTTCAACTTACAGCTCATGAGTAACTATTACAGACTAATCAGTGTTGTAATGGTAATTAGGAAAATGGGCAAAATAACTGGAAATTAAAATTATTAAATTTGTCTGTTTGGTATTCCATATAGAGCAGTGACATATTGCTTGAATCAGAAATCATATATGGTCTATTGTGTATTTATGCTACTATGCCACTTGGACAAATCCTGTGTACTTCAAACAGTTGTCTGAAGAGAGAGGACATACAATGCAGTGGTGACCAGGATTGCCAAGATGTTCAAGGAAAGTTGTGCCTTGTATCACCATGGGCCATTTCAGCCCTCTTCTCCTTCACCACGTGTGCACGTGCTCACATTCTGCCAAGCTACTGCCGTCCCACTCCTACAAGCTCTGCCTTACTCAAAGGCCATGTCAAAGTTTTTGGTGTATGAAACCTTTGCAGATGAACCCTTAAATGCCATCTCCCCAGTCCTATGTCCTTTCCCCATCTCCAGGTCTGGTAGTGTCTTCCTCTAGATAAACTGCCTATAGAAAATACAGAAACTATTTGTATTTTGTCTTGAGCAAACTGAACTGACATGGAGGAAAGCCATGAAACTCCCTCCCAACCATCCACCAGCAAATTTATGAAACAGTGACTTACCTTGTTTTTATTTTTTTTTCACAGAAGGGCTTTTGTGAAGAGGTTGTTCCCGTTATCCCACTGTGAAAAAAACTATATACCTGTGCTTCCTTTTGAAGGAAAATGTAGTTGTGTTTTTCTGTCCTGTGATCTTTTGCTATTGCTTCCTGACTAATTTTCCAGAATTGAAAAAAACAGCAGTCTGACTTTGATCTGTCCCAGTGGAAGTGACCAAATATTAGACATTGCAATCTGAGATTACTTGATCAGTAGAGAGAATTGGGTACTTCCAGGAGTGATTCTCTTCCATGTGCTTCTCTGCTTGGTCTGCAAAGGGGCAGAAGTTCCCATGTTCAGACTTTGTTATCTAACTTCTGTGTGTGTAATGTACCCAAGACACCTATAGGAATCTGACAGCTATAATGTAGGACCTACAGGTACCCTGTAGAGCAACATGCAGAAGCCAAATGGGGCACCTTAAAGCATCCAAAATGGCAAATGGTACCTGAACTTCAGCCCTAAAGCTGAGATGTCACAGGAAGTTTCTCTTAGAGCCTAGAATTTACCGGAAGCATTACCAACAGAATTTCTTTTTACTGTGTTGTATAGTATCTAATACCTTAACTGAATAACAAAACTTCCTTTAGAATGCCTTTCAAATATATGAGAACAAGAGAAAGCCTTGTTGCTGGTCACAATAAACTGCCTTCCATTTAACCCCTCCCCCCAATACATTCTTTCCTGTGTAAGAGGAAAACTGTAAGATGAAAAGTTTTATAAACATCGAAACAAATTCTTACATGTATATCGACTTATGTAAATGCATATATATAATTTATATATATGCACTGGATTTCTATGCTTATGTTATATATAAATATTGTTTATAAAGATTGAACTTACAACAAAGAAACAGTTTAATATAGATATGAGTGAATCAGCTGATGAGGTTCTGCATGTGATAAAGAAGCTTAATTAATTTTTTTTTCCCCTGTGCGTAACTTTGTTGATGTGAATGTTAAATGAATTAGTGAAATTATGAAGCCAATCAGTAACTGGCATTTCAAATTAAAAAGTCAAACATTGGGAGAATGAGGCTGGGAGGAATAGGAACAAAAATTTAAACCAGCAAAGATAGAGTATTCTTTGGTAGTGGTTGTTGACTCCACTAAATTGCCTTACTGCTCCACTGGCGAACTTTCAGTTTTGTAGACTCCAGGAGTTACAGTAGCTCTGCATTGTACATATTCTGTATTGATTACTGTTTGTCATTATGTGCACCTGAGTTGTAAAGTATGGAAACTTCTCTTCTACTTGTAGTCTAATATTATAGGGGAAATAATTTAAAGCATAGATTGTTACTTGCAATTCAGTTTTATATTTATTCTGTGAAGATAGATACAGCATTTTTGCTATTCTTGGTGGGAATTGTGGTAGATTATGGTTGTCATAAGGATGTTTTCATGAAACACAGGTAAAAGGGAGGAAACATGGATGACGCATACTGACTTGCTGTATTTTTTGCAAGCAGATAGCAAAACAATCATAGATGTTATGTATGATCAGATTATTTTTTTAAAGGAAACAAGCTATTTTAGATTTGCATGAATTCATAGTTTTTTTCAGAAAAACCAACTGAAATCCTAAAACATATGTCTAAAAAAAAGTCATGAAGTTGTAGTTGATTTCTAAAAGATGTGAACTGTGAAGATTGTTTATATGTAAAATCACCATTCTCTCTTTCCGTAAATATATATCTATAAATGTGCCCAAGCATTCCGCCTTTGTTTTCTTGGCTCTTATGCAGAAAATATCTGAATATCAAATCAGTAGGTAAGCAAGCATGAGCTCAAGTGTGCTATAGAAGTGTTTTTCTTCAGCATACTTCCTAAAATTTTCTATAAAGTCAAAGCGGGATTGCTCATTACATGTAAAGGTTGAGGAGCTTCGGAGGAAGAAGGAGTGATATACCCTGGTAGCTGGGAAAATGACTGGTGCATCATGACTTGAGAAATTGTGCAAGCTAGATTGAGTTACTCTATTAAAAATGAGGACTGCCTTAAAAAGATTAAAAAGCTGAAGGATTGTGGGGATTCAAGGACATGATCTATAAGGGAGAAAGAGCAACCAGAGGACCAGATCCCATTGAAAAGGGGACACCTTTGTCTCTAATGTCTTCTAAAATCTCCTTCTCTCATGTTTTATTTTAAAGTAGCTGTAAATGAAATGGCTTTGCCCAAGTCTCTATTTTTAGTTCATTTTGAAGTTAACAAAGAAGTTTTGTCAATCTTGTTGACATTACCTTTGTTTTCAGTATATGTAATATAATTTGAAATGAATCTTAACTTATAGTAACATATTACATTGATACTTTTTTTTCTAAATGAAAAATGCTGTCTTGGGATGTCCTCCTGAGAAGTAACATTTCATTCTTACTCTGTTTTGAACAAAACAAATTGAAATGTATGCAATCTGCCCTTCATAATATAGAGCTGTCTTTCACATGATACTCGTGATGCTTAAGAGTTCAAACAATCACAGATGAGAATGTCTAACATTTCTTTCTTGAGGTTTTCTTTTTTTTCTGTCTGCTACCTCGTGTACCATAACCTTGTCAGAGGATAATGATGTTCACTGTGCAGTGATCCTGCCTGGTAATTTTTCAGATTGTTTCTTTACTGCTCCTGACTAGAAAATTCAGATTCTCCTTATGTGAAACCTAAAAGAAGTAGTAAAAAGACAAAACTCAGCTTTCACGTCAGTTACAATTCAGTCATACACCAGAAAATGAACATTTCTGAGTATTGATTGTATTCATTTACCACAGCAAAGTGCGTTTATTGATAACTACCTGCTGGTATTGAATCAATCTTATGTGAAGCACGGAGCATTATTGTCAGGTGGGGTAAATAATATTGATTCTATTTTAAAATGAATGAATAAGAAGAAATTAATTTGATTCTATGAAGTCATTAAATTATGTTCTATCAACTATATAAACAGTGAAGGTCATGTAATAATATGATATCATGAGGCAAGTTATAGCTGCAAACTTTAGCAAGGTTTCCCTTTCATAATTGCAGCAAAGACATTTTGGTTTTTGTAATAAAGAAGAAAGAAAAACCCAATGCCTGTAGTCGATCTGAAAGTAGGATCCCAGTTGGTACCAAATCCTTTGACACTCTGTTAGTGGAACTGTAGTCTTAAGTGACTGCAGCAAACCAGGTCCTTGGTCATGTTGTAGGTCAGCAGATTTTGAAGCTTCAGATATTTTTGTGACTAATGAATTCTGCAGTTAAAAGTCCTTATCTTCCAAAATAAGCAAATAATCAGGAATGGGATAAGGGAGTTGTGTTGAATGTACCATTTTGCTTGATCATCTTTCAAGCTACTGGCTCTACGAAAAAGAAGCAAGGAAGGACAAGTGCAATAAGCACAACTACCACAAACATGAGGAAGCCATGAAGATGGCCTTGGATTGCTCTGGTATCTATTCCCCTGTAATGATAATGAACTGTCTTAGAGAAAAGTTGTTAAACAGCAGCAGCTAAAGCACTGAAACTGTGAAACATGGAACCCTTTTTGGATTACAGGTGGCCATGCAACTGAGATATAGTCATTGATCATAGACCTCAAACACTATCTTCATAGTCTGTACAATTAATCTTGAAGTTTTAGCATATGAAACAATAAGTTACTAATTATCACATACCATATGAAGAGAGCAGGAGACACTGAGAGTTCTGCCAGTGCCCTGTGACCCTTGTCTCATTTCAAGTATTTAGTATCAAATAACTTGCAATGAAGTTGTAGCTGGTTGAACAGCTATCTAGAATTCAACACTTTTGGAAACAGTAGTAAGGTCAAAAGAACTAGAGGAATAAAAAGACTTGTCTGTTTATGAAAAGGAGGCAGAGAATGCGATCCATGTGACAATAACTGGTGGATACAATTTCCTCTTGAGTGAAATTTATCTGTAGAAAGTAATCCATAGAGAAATGAAGATAGATGAATAATTATCACTAATCAATGTTACAGAAATCAATATAAACATCTGTATGATACTCTTCTTTAACCAGAGTACCTCAGTATCATATATACAGATGTCTTCAAGCATTGGGTTTAAAGGTCCAGAGGGACTTAAGTGCCTATTTTGGCACCTACAGCAAGATTCAAGTGCAATTTAATATGTCTGAGTCCAAGAAAGTGATCCAGGAAGCTTAAGATCCAGTAACCTTCTGAGTGTCCTCAGGACACCTAAAATAGGTTTCACAGGTGTCTAACTAAAGGTAACCTGCATCTTCTCAGCAACCCTACTCTGGAGAAGTGGATATCAAATCACTTATCTTCACTATGCTGCTCAAAGTGATGAGTATAACTCATCTCAAGTCTCCTGAGAGAATAGTGTTCAAAAACCATCTAGCGTGGGTGGGCAGCATTAAGTTCAACCAATGCCTAGCAGCTATGACCACATGGATCAAAATTCATAGCAGTGGTAGAGGTGGTCACTTTTTGCAGCTCCCCTTGCTGCTGAGAGTGCTTGCCTAGAAAACTGGAAGTAGGGATTCTGTGCTGACTTGCACATGACAGAATTAAAATCTGCCCTGTCCCTGCAATATGCTGTAATTGCCAAGTCTTAGAGAGGTAGGGGAAGAAACTTAGTGCTTGAGCCATTCTACTGGCAAAGCAAAGCTGGGTCCCCATTTTCAGAACCATTTCCCTGAGTCAGACTGGGCAGCTGGGCAACTGGAGCAGAGCCCAAAATGCAGTTTTCTCCTGTCCCCAGCTGAGTTCCTTAGCCTTTGAGCCACATAACTAGTTTTATTCCTTCCTTGTCCTGTTTCTCACTCATAAGTGCATAACTGCCTGCCTTACACAGTAGCACCTTGTAGTCAAATTCGTAAATATTTAAATTACTGAATGCATTTTGAAGTATGAACTGCTGAGCTGCATCTTGTCTGCCCTTCCAATATATCTACCTCACTTGGTCATGTGTGTTGCAGTTTTAGTCATCTACTCATGAAAGTCCACCTTTAGCACCCAGAGCAATATTACATTGTCAGCCAAATTCCAGCCATATTGGATATATTTAAAATTTAAAGAATTTTTTTGCAATGTGTCTCACTTTAAAATTTTATTAGTAAATAATGTTTTAAGAGTGATCTGTTCGACTTTGATCTTATCCCACCATGAGATGTTCCCAGTTCTTTTTCTTTGCAGATTGGACAGACAAACTGACAACCTTTAAAACATCAGGATAACCTCCATGTTTCTTCCTAACTTCCTACTCTTATATGAGTAGTGAGAGCATTGTGATGGCTAAAATCAGTGCTAGTTATTTCCAGTCTTACAACCCTTTCCTTCTCTTCGTCCTCATGTTACTCTACACAGCAATACTCAGGAATTTGCCTTTTTCAGCAGCATTCTTCGTTGTTCCAAGTTCCTTTTCCTGTTCCCACACCGGGTTTATGTAATTATTGATACCCAGGCTCACTCTCGTTGCTATTTATGCCAAGTGTGATTAACAAGTATGTTGAAAATAGATATCTGACTATGGATGTGTTACCCTACCATATTATTGCTGCTAAAATTCTTTCCAGTTGACTGGTTTTTACCTTATGGCCAGTGGATCATTCCTAACCTTCTCCTGGGGTAGAGAAATTCACTGTGTGATTAACAACAGACTTGAGAATGAGTTCAAATTTCTTGTGAATAGTGCTTTTGTTTTTTTGAAGCAAGGAACCACAGTTAGAAAAACACACTTCGCACAGTGAAGTTTTCTAGTGATTGAAATGAGTGCACTACAAGTTGCATTTCACCTTTTAAACCAGCAGAGAAATTAGCCTGGTGACTCTGGAAAACAGCTTTTGGATCTAAATGAATAGTAGCTCCAAATGTAATAGTCCAGATCTATTGTAGGTCGTCTGAGCAATCATTCTGTTGGATTACACTCAGAAAAATGCTGGTATGAGGAATAAACACAGTTTAGATGCATAATAAGATAGGACAGAATGTATAAAATCTGAGCAACCTGGTCTGGTGGGAGGTATTCCTGCCCATGACAGGGGACTGGAACTAGGTGATCTTTAAGGTCCCTTCCAACCCAAACCATTTTGTGAGTCTATGAAAATTCATCTCTAAAAGAAATCCTATAATGGGAATTGCAAATATATTTCCCATGGCGTTAAAAAAATGATTGTTCGGTGAAGTGAAGAGTAGAACTGATAAAATATTTATTCAAAGTCCGTTATCTTTGAGTTTGATTTGCATTTAAAGAAATATTCCTAGCTTTCCTCCTCCACTGTTTTCATTAGGATTGTCTGAAACAGTTTCAGGTGATCCTTTCAATGTTGCATCAAAAATTGACTCAATAACAGAGATGAAATACAGAGATCCATATACTCTGTGCTCTGAATGCTTCACAAAAACTCAGTCTAATTAAAAAAATAAATACTAAATCACTCTGAGAACTTAAAAATACTGCTGTGAGGACAGAGGTCAAATCAATTATGAAGTAATGGCCAAAGCTCACTAATAACTTTGTGGGGTGGTGGTGGTTATGAGTTGTTAATTGAGGTGCTCTAGTCTGATGGTAGTTTGGGTGATTGCTTTCTACTGACCTGTCAAGTGTATCTTTCAGAATTGCAGCATCTTAGGGTTGGAAGAAACCTCTGGAGATCATCCAGTCCAACCCCCGTGCCAAGGCAGGGTCACCTAGAGCAGATGACACAGGAACATGTCCAAGTGAGTTTGGAATGTCTCCATAGAGGGAGACTCCACAACCTCCCGGGGCAACCTGTTCCAGTGCTCTGCCACCCTCAGTGTAAGGAAGTTCTTTCTCATGTTGAGGTATTGCATATAAATGATCATATAAGTGATGTTTATCACTTCATCTCCAGTCCCAAATCCACTGAATAATGTTGCTGCTCACTGGTAAATGACTCCCAGGACTCATGTGAATGTTAAGGCTTTGGGCTAAGATATCTGAGTCATAATTTTTCTAATCATAGAATCTTATAATAGTTTGGGTTGGAAGGAACCTTAAAGATCATCTTGTTTCAACTCTCCTTCCATGGGCAGGGACACTTTCCACTAGACCAGATTGCTCAGTGCCCCATCTAATGTGGCCTTGAACACTTCCAGGGATGAGGAATCCACAACTTCTCTGGGCAACCTGTTCCAGTGTCTCACCAACCTCACAGTAAAGAATTTCTTCCTAATATCTTACTTAAATTTAACCACATTCAGTTTAAAGCCATCACCCCTTGTCTTATCACTAGAGGTGCTTGTAAAAAGTCCCTCTCTAACTGTCTTGTGAACCCTTTAGGTACTGGAAGGCTGCTAGAAGGTAGAAATGGTCCCTAGAGTAAAACTGGTTCCCTGTTTTCCTGACTTTTGGGTCACATTTGGGCTTGAAGAAGGAAAGAGCTGTATTACTTGGTACTGAAGGGGTATAGCAGCAGAACTCCAAATGTGTATTTTGAACCAGGAAGGAAGATAAAATATAAGTGCCTTCAGTGTTAAGTGACAGATGATCAAGGGTTTGTATTGCCATTTTGGATTTAGGTACTTCAGTTCTGCCTAAGTGTCCTGCTTTAGGTATGTAAGTCTTTTTGGATGTAGCCCTTAGATATTAGCAAAGGTGGTCATGTAAGGTTTGAATTACAAAAGCACTAGTCTGTAACATAAAAGAGAATTTTAAGTTCTACATGAATAGTGCTTCTTGTAATAGCAGTAATTAAAAAACATAATTAAAAACTGTTTTATTACATATAATAAAATTTATACATTGTATGTGGATTTTCATAATCTTACCATCAGTCTTTTATGTTATTTTTACTGCCTCTCAAATAAAAACTAGATTTCTTTAAACTGTAGAATGAAAAAATAGAGCACAGTCTTGTAGTTTTTCACAACTCCACCCCGAAGAAGACAGAAAGATGTGGATTCCTCATCCCTGAAAGTGTTCAAGGCCACATTAGATGGGACACTGAACAATCTGGATTAATTTCTCAAACACACAATTTTTTTCCAGGCAGATATGTCAGTATTAATGTGCAGTGCAGCAACTCATTTAGTTCTTACTGAATTGAAAGTTCTAACTGAACTATCTTGGATGATACCATGAACTCACTGAAATCAGTGAGACTACTGACAGAAACAAATCCAGAACAAGATTGGATCCAGGATTTGAAGCCTCTCTATCTCTAAACTGGTCTGTGATGCTACTAAACCCCCTAGAGCAGTAGTCAGGCTGTGTAGTTGTCATGGTGTGAGAGCAGAGTGCCTGTCTGGAAGGCGTATGGAAGAGTTTATCACACTGTTTATGTAAAGTTGCACCATCTTAGATGACTTGAGTTCTCGTACATGTACTCACTCCTTTCTCACAGCTTCCCCTCATGACCAGCTAGACTCCTGCTTTGAGTTTTGAATTTTCAACAGCGCTGAATTTTCAACAAATGCATCTGGACTTGCTCAGGTTCAAGAGGCTTCATATGTTAACTTTCATAAGTCCATATTTCAATCCAGAGAGGATTAAAATAAAAAAAAAAAAGAATCAAATGTCTGTAAAAAGGCCTTGGCCTCCTATACACATTTTTCTCCAGTTGTATATGTCATTGTGCTACCTGCTGTACAAAACAAAACAGAAAGATGCTGTGGCTTACCGAGTAGTATTTGGAAGCACTCCAAGGCAAATTAACAGACCAAGCTCTAAGCAGTGCTTGCCCAACCATTAGAAAACTTCGTAAGCTGTGAAAGAATGCAGTTTGCTCTGCAATTTTCTCCCTATGAAACACACAGACTAAAACCATTTTTGCAGTCAGTGGAAAATAAGACCTATCTAAATGTTCTGTGTGGTTGTAGGTAGCCTCAGAGTGAATGAAAGACCTCTCTCTGTGCTCTGCTTTTTCCTTGGTTGAATCGAGTGCCATAAGCAGTGCTTGAAGGGAAGAGGAGTCAAACATTTATTATATCCTGGCCACCCAGAGGCAGAAAAACATCGATGTCTACAAATGAAGCAGCATTTGCTTGACATTTCTCTAAATGAATTCTACTCAATAGGTTGTTTGGGTTTTTTTTCTAGTGAGGGATGTGTTTTGCCCCAAATCAGATAGTAGTTTTCAAAAAGTACTTCCTTACTAAACTTACTGTATAGCTTACAGATTTGTAGTTTACCAGAATGAAGCAAGCTGAAAAATAATAAGTATTCTTCAGGTGTGGGTTGGTATGTAATTGGTACTATAGTTTTACACTTCTTTGGCTTTTCCCTTTTTATAACTCATTACTTTGGTCTCTAGTCAAACCAAATTCTATAGGTTGCTTTTGTGAGCTTTGTGCCATTCATTATCAATGGACTTGCTTTTTAGGATTGTGAGAATCCATTAGTCCAAGAAGTTATCTTAGCAGGACATAAAGCCAAGTTGGTAGTCACCTGTGGCCATTGCAGTTCATTGCAGCCTTTCTTAGTTGGGGACATCTGTGTAACTCTTCTCAGAAGGCAAACTCTGGGGTAGTGGAACCAGACTTCTCCCTGAAGGATTACCACTACCTCTTACAGCTGCTTTCCAATGGTAAGAACAGGAGCAGGGCAAGTGGCTATTTATAAGGCAGCATATTTTATTTTCAGAGCACTGAGCCTTCCTAGCCATGTTGTCTGTGATACAACTGAAACCTCAGGGCAAACATATTACATGTAGGTAACTGTAATGGTATAGTAACATATAGGTTCCAAGTGGCAGCACACTTAGTCTTGCCTGCTACCACTGAGCCTGTTCCCCTTGCTTTCTTTTCCTGCATGCATCCTCTAACAGTGGTAACTTAAGTTGTTTGCTTGTCTATTTGTTTGTTTGTTTTGATTGCTTTTTGAGTGTTTTTTGTTTGTTTGTTTGGTGTTTTTTTAGGACGTTCTCTTTTTTGAAAAACAAATCCAAAAACCCATCCCATTTTTCAACCATCTGTTTGTTCTCTGCTACACAATGAACAACAAATTGCATGGTTCTTGTCAGTGGTTATATTTTTATTGTTATAGAAAGCAAACAGGTAAAATGTTCTTGCCCATTTTAAATACTTGTAGAAATACTTTTTTTTTAATTAATAAATGGTAAAAACCTCAGAATCGTATAAGGGGGTTAATCGTGTTTAAACAGACTGTTTGTACATAGCTGATAAGATATATTTTTTTCCTATTCTAGATAATATTCCATATTTAAGGAGTATGACTTTGTAAACACTTAGGTGTGTGATTTGCCTTATACTAACAAGCAGTCTTGATGGCTACAGTAGGCCGGGTTACATGTGAAAAGTTAGGCAAAAAGCTTGCAGGATTGGGGCACATTTCGGAAAACAAATAGTTACTTTTTCTTGTGCAGATATTTTCATGTGCTTTTTCAACAAGTTTTATCAAAGAAATACAAATTATTACAGTAGGAGCCTCTGGTGTTTTGAGACAAAAAGCAAGTTGCTAGTGATGTAACTAAACCATTTTCACAAAGTTGCGAGTGTTTCTAACCAACCTGCAGATGAGTTGAGGCACTGGTGTGTGTTTTACCTATGTTCCACATGTACTTAGGGCAGTTCTGCTCGGTTTTGTCATTAAATAGCAGATTAAAAGTAAGTGTTTGTAGTATAAGTTGACCGTATTTGAAGCATAAGAGTGATGAAAGTGATGCATTATGTTACTGTAACATATTGACATTATCAATTACGTGTTATTAAACAGCTTAGCTAACTGAGTGATTTACCTTGTGTTTAACTGCTTCTTTCAATTAAAGGTAGCAAATGCTGTAGAACTGGGGCACAATCATAGACACCATATATTTTCTCCTGTTAACACCAGTACTGCTGACATGCAAGTGATGGGAGTGTTGGCATTTTGCTGCAGGCTCTAATGGGCAAGTTTAAATGGTCTAAAAAAGGTGATTAATGATTGGGAACAGGACTGTTACACAGCTTCACAGCTCTTTTCCTCAATGCATTCCCATTTAAGTCGACTAGGCCACACTTGGGAGGTGTTACTTCAAAGTAGTCAACACAGGGGATTTTTTTCCTACTGCCATTTGTTTCTATTTCTTAGGTCCCTTTGCTTGTGCAGGTATAGCTAGTGTTTCCTGGAAGTTATAAGCTTCAGTGATAAAGGAGGATAATCCACAGGCTCGTATGTCTGGTGATCAAAATCTGAATTCTACTGTCATTTCAAGACATCTTTAACATCATTCTGTTTACTTATGTGTATTGTGTTGGAAATAATCTAAAGGTTCCTCTCAGAATAACTGAAGCACTTCATCAACCAATATGTGATTCTCTTCTGCTATTCACTTGATTTTTGCAGCAAGCAGTAATTTGTACATTAGTACTGCTTGTTCGTAATGGGTAACTGTCCACCCCTAAGCTCTCCCCCTCTTATATATGTGGATACACATCTACATATATATGTGTATTTCTTTGGGAGCTGAGATCAATAAACACTGCTGCAACACTTGAACCGCTTCTGTCCCAGTAGTAATTAGCTGCCATGAGTAGGAAAAAAAAGTAGTTCTAAAAGCAAAGTTTGAAAAGCTAGCATCTCACTCTTCTTAATGAACCACAGGACAGTGAGGTGTCTAGCAGATATAATGCATTCTCTTTGCTCTTTTAAGCTAAGGCAGTATCAAACACTGGATTAGTGGGGCTTGAACACTCAAGGGGAAGGAACCTTGTGTTTCTTGGAAACTCTCTTAGAGTTTGTGACTGAAAGCACTTGCTCTTAAGTATCGTGTTGCAAGAGAAACAGATATATTTTTTTAGAACAGGACACTGTGTAGTATTTGAGTTGCTAGCATTTTGTCTTGGCATTTTTTTAGTGATCAAAGTCTGAAGTTAAGTCTTAGCTGTGTACAAACAAGTTTTCCAAAAAAGACACTTAAGAAAAAAAGTTTATACAACAATTTGGGGGCAGAGGGGGAGGAGGGATTTAGATTTGGAGTGCAGTGGCTCTGATTCCTGCAGATATACTAGAGCCACTCTTCTGCAGAATAAAAATTATGCCAAACATATTTGCAGTATCTGTAGGGGAAGAAGCATGGCTCAAAGAAGAGCACATCACCCAGTTGGCTTGTCCTTGAATGTAGCATTTGAGATGGCATTGTGTTTCATCTTCCTTTTTTAATGCTATTTTTAGGAAACCAAGCCTGGGGTAGGCATGCTGGAGGCTCCTTTTGTGTGTTTGTTCCCTGTCTTTGCAGTAACTTTGACTCAGTTAATCGATTTCAGCCAAGCATATCAGAGGAGGAAGGATCCTAAAAGCATTATGGTCCAACTGGTTTCTTGAGTAAAATTGGAGTTGGAGGAAGAAGCTGCAACTCTGTGTGGTTAGGGAGTGTGGTCGGGAGTGTGGTCAGAGGGTTTGGTTAAACTAGGTTTTTTTAAGGTGAGAGAGTTCACACTGGGGAGCGCAATTGCGAACACCCCCGAGGGTGCAGTGGTGTTTTAGATGACAACCAACTACAAACCCCATCTGAGAGAAAGCAGGCTTTGATGGTCCTGGTGCTGACACCGCTACTTGTTACTTCTGAGAGATTCTCCTCTTGTTTGTGCAGTGCGTGGAGGAGGATTTTTAGGAGTTTTCTTGTCCCTGTATATGCACGGGCATGTGAGTGATTGTTACTACAGGTGTGTAAAGCTGCCTCCTTTCTTCCTCCTTATTAGTACATTTAACTTATCAGTAGCCACTTGAATGTCTTGGTTGTTTTTTTGTTTGGCTGGGTTTTATTCGTCCTCCCCCCCCCCCCCCCCCCATTTGCAATGCCTGCATTTGTAGTCCTCGGTTGTGTCAGGGGAATATCTGAACATCTGCTTTGGATAGTTTGCAAGTGTTACTTTTTAACTCAGGCCCCCAAAATCCAGGCAATGTGGTGACTGTTCCCAGGGCACGCTCAGCCTGCTACTTGTCTTTTGGAAGCATGTGTTGAGGTTCATTACACATATTTATTCTTCAGTTTTCTATCTTGGCTTGGATTCCCTGCTAAGATTCTGTTCTGAAATGATGATGTAAACTATATATATTTTTTTTCCCCTTAAGCATCAGTGCAGCACTTTTTCCCCTGTAGTTCATAGTAGTACTGCTTGTGGGCAGGTTTCAAAGGAATCTCATCTCCATATGGTTTTACTCGATAATCCTTTATCCACCGTCTTCAGCTCTCATTCCGTTGCTTTCTTGCCTGTGGCTACGTTTCTATCTCTGCATCAATTAGCACAGTGATTTATACAACAAGCAAGCAGTTTAGAGGTAATGGTACACAATTAACATCTCATTCCACCATAAAGGGTATGCTAAATACCCCAGTCACTGCTTTCTCTGCCTGGAATTGAAATAAGTGTTTGTCCTAATTCATATGCTATCTGATGTGAAGTGGGCCTGCTTTGTACAGCACTACACCATTAATCTAATTATAGATAGCTGCAAATGAAGTGCTGTCTGAGCACAGAGACTGAAGAAAATAGCGCTTTTGTCATTTAGCATGACTCTGTGAAGCAAGATCGCACTTTACACGGCAGCATGGCAAAATGGGAATCTGAATAATATTGCTGCCTGTTGCATCTTTTCTAATTACAACAGCATTGTAAACACAACCGGGCGCTGATATAAATAGAGCTGTAGATACGCTGTCATGTGGGTTGTAGGAGAAAATCCTTAGTGTGCTGTTGTATTAAATGATGCATCCTGATTGACAGCTACCTTGAGACTGCGCTGATGGAGTTGTCAAAGCATTATGCTAACGGGCTGCTCGGCGGCGGCAGCTGCGGCCGCTCCCGCTCCGCGCCCGCTCCGCGCCGCTCCCGGCTCCCCGCGCCCTGCCCGGCCGCCGGCGCGCTCCGAGGGAGGATATCGCCAGGCTTGCCGTCTGTCCCCTTTCGATTCTGCCTGTTCAGCCGCAGTCTGAAGCGGAGGGAAGCTATTTTTGCGTGACTTTAACCCTTGGTAGGTTTCTCTAGAGTGCTAATTATGTATCACACAAGGAATGGAAAGTGGGAAATGTGGCTGAATTACAAGTCTAATTAAGTTTCTGCTGCTGGAGTGTGTACTACGTGGTGGTGAGGCTCCTCTCGTTTTTCTTTCCCTTTCACTGCTACTAAAGGCTCATGATTTTTGTGGCTGTTTTGGTATTTTTATTATTATTATTATTATTTAACAGCTGTCTTCGTAGCGTGTTGAGTGTTTGCTCCGCCATCAGACTGAAAGTGCCGATATTTTGCGCAGATGTTAATGTTAGTCCTCCCCACCACCCTGTGGAAGTAAATCAGCTCTAGAACTCAGTCTTCGGGGAAAAAAGCCTCCGTGATTTGCAAAATGTCATTTATCTCCCTGTTGAGTAAGGAATCCTTGACTCTGAAAGAAAGTAGTGCCTAACATCTTCGAGTTATATGGAATAAATACATCGTTTTCCTGTTTAGGTGCTGTGGTGGAAATCTAAGCAAGGGTACGGTCATGATGGTTAAGTGTATAATGATAATAAAAAAGGCAGCGTGCTCATTGTGTTTGGAACTGGAACGTTGCTTGGACTGAATACTGAATAACCTACTCCTTGTGAGTCTATGACGTCCAAGTGCAGGTGACAACAGTTAAGTAACTTGAGGCAGGATGTGGAATGTTAAAGGAAAATTATGTGACCACTGTTAATACATTTCACTGGTTCCAAAAATGAGACTGTGAGGCTAGTGAAAATAATGAAGACACAGAGCAGATAATTTCTGTACTGAAATCTGAGCTACCTAAGATTTTCACCCTTCTGACCACAAGAATGACAGACATTTGAAAAACATGCTTGAACATTTAGGTAAAGCATACTGAAAATCCACATCTGGTCAGCAGTCCAAACACTGTCATAAGTAACATATGGGTAGTGATTGCTCTATAAAATCTCCAATGGAATTTGAACATTTACAGGTTCTGGGACATGAATTTCAAGGGTACAAGGAAGATCATATTTAATAAACTAGTGTGAGATGTACCAGAGTGCAATTTTGAGCATTTTGGTGAAGATTTGCAATGTTTAGTTGCAGGCGGTAAGGGAACCAAACTACAGAACTTGTTTTTAAGCACAGATGGGGCCAGATATGCTCTAGTGACCTTTTTTGTAGCAGCTACTCTACTTATCTAGTGACTTGGAGGATCAGTACGGTATGTATCAACAAAAAACCTCCACAAACCCCAAGGTATAATTTTTCACCCTATTTGCTTATTTTTCTCCCACCCGCCCCCCCCCCCCAACCCCTGCTATACACTTCCCCTCCTCCCCCTTACATTGCTGGTTTTGCACCTTTTATGTTCTTATTGTTGTCATGGACATTTGGTTGTAAGAGGTAGTTTTGCATTACACAAACATCCAATTCATTTAGTGGGAAAGATAGGACAGGATACTGTTACCCTTAGAAAACTATTAAGTAACATCAGTTTTCCCTACTATAATTTTTGTCACCTGACTGTGGACTCCCAACAGTCTGGTGGAAAAGAAACACCTGGTTTCTGTGTCATCAAAAGCTGTATGGCTCCTTTTGGTACCGCTTTATTGACTTGACTTTGGCTGGCAGAATGAGGCTTTGAAACCCTGTGGAGTGGAGCAGTGGCTGGTGACAACTACTCATCAGGGCAGATCTGATGGCTAGCAGATTTCCTTGCTCTCAGAGTCCACCTGCAATTTGTTTATGACTCCAACAAATGTTTCTTCTGGTGTAGGCCAGTGAAAACCTCCTGGTCGCTATTTATAACCCAAACTTCACAGCCTTCCCCAATTTACACCCCTTCTTTCTCCCATCTCCTCCTCCTCCTCCTGAGAATAAAGGAAAAAAATCTGAACCTCATCCGCACTCGTTAGTAGCATATCAAAACTTCTACTTCCTATGTTCGGCATTGTCCTCACTAAATCAAAGGCATAGCAGCGTGTTCGTCATGTAATGAAAAAATGTGATATATTCTTAATCGTCTTTGTTGTGGCAGCACTGGCAGGCGTTCTTTGGTGTGATCTTCCAGAGAGTCCTGTGGCTCTCCCCGAGCTTCAGGCTGTACCCTGGTTAGATGAACAGCGCCCTGCACCCCACTCCACAACTCATCCCCAGGGATAAGTAACAGCAGTCACAGAGGGATGCTTATGCAGGTATTTAGTGTGGGCCAGCCAACAGCCGAAATACATCAAAGGTAATCTTAAAGAAGGAACCTTTCTTTTCGGCTTTGTCTTTTTATTTTCTGAAAGGTCATTTGTAAACCAACCGTGCCAAAAAAGGCCTTTCCCCAGAAGTTTACTGTTGTTATTTTTTACTTTTTGATTACAGTAACTTGCTTATCCCCCAAACAGACTAAAGAACAATAAACAAATACAAAAGGAAAAGGAACAGCTCATCAATAACAAAGACCTGCGTTTTAAAGCTTTGAGAGTACTGACTCTTACATCTCACTCCAAGTAAAGCAGGAGTCCTGCCGAGAAAGGAATCTAAAAGATATGAAAATTATAAAGATAGTAAAACCAATGTTTGGTAGGGATATTTTAGCTTGGTGTGGAGAACTGAGCTTTAAAGTGCAGCATGCCGAGGAATGTGGTTTTTCCCCCACTGCTGTACGTGGTGGAGTGCATAGGGAATTCTGTATTTCAGCCCCTGTGAAATACTGTAACCTAGATGAAGGTCTGGCTTTCTCTTCAAGTTTAAATTTGAAATTGGGCAGTTTGGAAGTGTTGTGTGTGACTCCAAAAACTAAATGGCATATACACCTAGTCCTTTGAAATCATATCAAAATAGTCTCTTGCAAGAGGCAATAATGCAGTCCACAAATCTTATTTCTGTGTTCTTCCTTTTTTCTTTTTTTTTCCTCTCCTTTTTTTAAATTTTTTTTTATTTATTTTCAAACTGAGTACAAAGAAGACACTAACCGTGGATACTGAAACTGTGCAATTTGGTGTAATTATATTCCCCCCCATAGATTTAATGAAGGACTTTTAAGTACAATTTATCTTTGATAAATAGTCCCTCTGAACAGAATGTTTATTAGATTGACAGCAGAATACACTCTGCAAGCTTTTTTTCCTTGCCACTTATGACTCAGATGAATTTTAATAGGAGTAAAAAGCTTTTATTTGCACAGTAATTTCACTTAAGGATCATATCCTTCAGAAACTGGCAGACACTTGTATGTCTTGATTGCAAAACAGACACTCAAGAGTAAAGAAACATGCATAAGATGTTATTATTTGACTTGTCACACTGCTGCAATTCTATTTGCAACTTATGTCACCAATTCTCCTATAGGCATCGCCTCCCCTCTCCCTGCAGCCTCTACATGAAAGTGTGTGTATGTGCACGCCGACGCGCACTTCTCTTCCAAAGAGACAGGCTGCAGTGAGCACATCACATCGAACGCGGTTGCTTGAGCTGGGAGAGAGCTGTATTTTGGGTTGGAGAATGTGAGCGCCACAGTCTTAATTGTCATGATGATGCCTGCGGGAGGCTTGGAGTTAAAACTGCTTTTTGCATACAAAATGGTGCTGATTTCCCTGAGCCACATCAATTGTAACCGAGGCACATGGTTGGGAATGGGTCCTCAAATCTTTGGGTGCCCCTTACGGCTTCAGGGAATATTGTTGTGGCATTTTATTACTTACTTTGGTAAGTTGGGGGGAATTTGTTCGTTTAACCATTTGCTTATATTTCTGATTAAAAGTAAGTATTTCTAAGTGAATGGTTGCACTGTTCATCGCACATAATGTTGTGTGTCCACATGCCATTCATGGATGATGATAATCCTCCATTACGTTGTTTTAATTTGCCTTTGAAAGCTGCTTTTTAAAGATGTCATTGCAGAGTTAATCACCTTTTGCATGTATTTCTAAATACCTTGTTCTGCTCTCTACAGAAGCAGAAGGTAGAGTTCCCCTTTACCTTCACCATAAGGATATCGGATTTTTTCTGTCCATGTAAAAATGAAAAGTAAAGACATGTTATTGTTAATAAAACAATAGCTAATTGTTTTGGAGGAAAACATACTGTTCCAAGCAAGGTGTTGAACTTTACATCGGCAAAATACACATTTGAATTGTAAATGCAGTTCATCCGATGCTTATTATTAAAACCTTTGTTTAAATTATTGATGAAGTGCGGTGCTGGTCTTCTCTGGGTTGGCCTTGGCGAGGCAGGAGTGTCACGCAGAGACCTGCTGCCATCTACTGGCTCTTTGCAATCCCTTTCAGGTGCCCTGGGACAAACGTGAAGACCGCCTGTCTGAGGGCAAGCAACTGTCTCAGTGATTAAAATAGTTGACAGTTTTTAAAAACTAAAAACCCGGAGCTGAAATCAGTTTAGGCAACATTTATATGTTTTCAGAAAGCTTTGTTTAAAGAGGTACTCTTAGACACTTCAGGGTCATCATATTCTCTTCTGTTTCTAATTGCTGTAAAAAAAAATTAAAGAAAACATTTTTTCTCAAAGTAGGTAACAGCTGCTAAACAGTTTTTATTACAGATGAAGTATATTCAATACAACACTGTTTCATCATCTGAAAGAACAGAATTGAAATTGTTTAATATGTTTTAATTGTAAAATCTGAGCAAGTTATTAACTTCAAACACTAAATACGTGGTCAAAAGAAATGTTTAAAAAGTAAACATAATGTTTAAGATCAGTCATGTTGTTTAAAGTCTGGCAGACTTTCCCAAAAGGTCAATTTGCAATTCAGTACTACAGTGGAAACAAATCCCTCAATATTCCTTATTCACCAAAGATGATGTGCAGCAAGCATAAGGGCACTTCTAGTTTTAAATTTACATCTTCCCTCTCTACCCCTAATTTTAAAATGAATATGACATCTCTTTACTGTACTTGATTCTTTCCTGTTATGTGCACGTTACCGCAGATTTGGGTTGCATATTTTTCTTTCTACATCCTGAAAATGAAACTGAATAAAGATTTCAAACAGTGTTTTTTAGACACCCCTGTGAAGAACAGATAACAGATGCATTACATAAAAACATGACATAAAATAGTGCAGATTATTGACTGGAATTCACCAAGGTGCAGTTTTCTAAAACATTCCTCTTCCTATTCTTTAGTACAAATTACAAATACTGACGAAGGTTGCTGCGGAGCTGAGCAAGTACATGCCAGAGAAAGCAGAAGAGGACACCTCCAGCATTTTGAGATCTCCTATGCCTGGAACAGTGGTGGCAGTTTCTGTCAAGCCTGAGGACACGGTAAGAAATGTGATCTATATATCTGCATTTTCATTACATATTCCGCAGAAATTTCTCCTTGGTGTAACTGAAACTCCAGGTCACAGGGTTTGACTTCTTTTTTTTTTAACATCACCTGTAGAATAAAGTGTGCTGAAGGATGTGTGCTGTTTTTCATTTGAATTATAAAGACTAAACTGGCTTTAAGAGGAAAATTTTCAGCCTGTTACAAGTACACAGCTGAAACTCAAGAAATAGCTTGTATTTGTACCCCAAATGCCTTGGGGGGGAGAGGATAGGGACGAGGGAGGAAATTGTGTGTATGTATATGTGCACGTAAATATACATACGTGTGTGTGTATATATATATATATTTATACATACGTATATAGTTAGTTAGTGCTAGCAGGAGTAGACTGTTGATTTTCTGCCCTGAAGTAATGAAAATATTACTAAAAAAAAAGGGACACAGGAATGATATATAATTTCCCTCCCCTTTTTCTTTTTTAAGAATTTCAAAGACACATGAATATACCAAATTGGGAATCCTATGCTGGGAATTCCCAGTCTCATGTGGTAGTCTTGTTCTGCAGAAGGAATAAACTTGCCATGCAGAAGGGCAAGGGAACATGCTGTTGTTGTCCTGGGGATTTCCAGTGATTCTTACCTTACACAGAGCTGGAAACAAATATAAATATAGTGGTTTAAAGTTACATTTAAATACTGCCTTGAACTCAGCTTTATATGAAATTCTACCACATTGTAGCATATGTTATTTCTAAGGTCAGGGCCCTTATCTCTCAAAACCATTGAAAGCAAGGAAGTGATTGCAGACATAGGAATATTTGAATCAGATTTTGCATACTGATTTTAAAGTACTGTTGTCAGTTAAATGATGCCATAAACATGTATGTGGCACTACAGATTTTCTTGAGAGATTGTGCAGAAATGGGATCAAGATCTGGAGTCCAAAATCAACATTGCATCTACTTAGTGGCAGTTGTTGATCGTGCTGGTAAAGTGATTTGTTTGCTTACATTTTGCTATGATACCACTTTTGGATTTAAAATATATGGTTGTTTCTGTCTGTCTACAGGGAGAAGGGAGTCATCATGTTAAAGATCTGCAGGTGCCAATGTTAGTATTAATGAAACAAAGACATTTCAGAGGAAACAGAACTAAGTACAGCTGATTAGAAATTAGAAATTCTTTTAGCTTCTACACTTAGTTTTCTGTTTTTGTGATTTATACATGCACACACACACTGCTTACATACTTTAAATAAAAAGAACAGTATTCAATTAAAATTAATCAGTATGTCATCACATGAACAGAGGAATCTGCTTTCTTTGTCTAGGCAATATAAGTGACTGAATGAGGAAGATCTTAAACACCTTTTTTTTGTGAAGAATGAAGGGAAATATTTTTAAGTCAAGGATTTTAAGACTTTTAAAATTTGTTTAATATTTATTTTTGAGATGATAATTCTAAATGTTACCAGCCTTCTTGCCATGAGGAGTAATTCTTGTTGTCTGAAAGGAATACAACCAGTGGAGAAGGAGGCCAGAGCCTAAGGTATTTTAAGTAAATAAATAAATGAACCTCCCTCCACAAATCCACAAGTGGTGGTGTGCATCAGAGCACAAGTTGTTAAATAATATGTGTGAGATTTTTTTTTTTCTCTTCTCCTTTCCTGCAGCTTTTTGCTGGAGGCACTGAGTGGCAGAGCATTTGAACAGCATAATCTGTGTTCTGCTGACCTGAGCTTGTCATTGCTAATTGTGTGGCTTTAATTGCAAAAAACACATTTGCGTTATTGAAAAGGGTTTAACTTAAATCCTTCCTTTTCAAGACTAGTGTCAAAACGTTAAAAAAAAGCGAGCCAGCAAGTGAGATGAGGGTAACATCAGCTATCGGCACTGAATAAGCAGTGGGATGGTGGGATTCAGATTACGGCGTCTGGGCTGTCCATCAGAAACCAGCTCACTCACTACAGCTGTTGAAGGCATGATGGGCAGGGAACTGTAGCTCCGTGATAAATACAGCTCTTTTTGTTGCACTACTTGGGAAAAGTCTAATTTCTTTAGTGTGCTGGAGAAGTGGGAATTTAAGTAGCTCCTATTCTCTGCTTGCAATTGGGTTTGGCAGCTCAAATTTGCATAGTGTGTGAAAACAACACAGCTGAAAAGTGGGAGAATGCAAGGCAGTTGTCCATCTTTCTCCTCAGGTGTTGCTGCTGCTAGCAATAAAGCTGTCTGGTTGTTAGCTACTCTGAGGTTATCTTCTCTTAACCTGTGAGCTATAGCATTAGTGCAGCACAGTCCCTGTCCTCACATAGACATGGTCTCAGAGTGATGAGTAGCAGAGGGAGCTAGGCTGCCATACCCTTCCTTCATGTGTAATTTAGAAATTGTGAAAAACTGACTAGAGAGGGTCACCTCATCCTTGTCTGAATGGCCGCAATAAACTTGCAAACTGTTTATTACCTATGGTTCAGCTGTAGGGCATTGTGCCTGGTCAGGTAAAGCATGTGGTGTTACTCCCTCTCTGTGTGTCCATAGCCAAAGGAGAAGGCAGTGCTGATTTCTGTGTTAGTTTTCCCCACTCGATGTGTCATTGTTTTCCTTGGAGCATGGTGTTCTCTTTTGGCTGTTGTTGCTGAAAAATACTTTGGTCTGTTGAAGCCCAATAGAAGATTGCGTGAGCATCCTCTATCCAGCTGGTCTGATAAGCAGTTTTCAGTTCATTTTTTGCCAAAAGATATTGCATATTCAAGGAATTTATTTTCTTTTGTCTGTAAGATGATCTATAGATTTTAGTAACACAGTGGGGAAGTGCTGTTTGTCATTTAGAGAGAAGCAGAACTTGTGATGCTGCCAATTTCTTTAGGTTTTTTAGTTACTTTCTACTTACTTTATTTTCCTTCATGTGATCAGAAGACTATAATTAGTTGTCACTCAGTTATTCCTAGAAGCACAATGAAGGCATTCAGAAGCAGAAAGCAGCATAAACAATGAAACAATTTGAAATCTGGCTGACTGGAAAGAAGGTTAATATTATTTAGGGAAAGAAGTCTTAAATTCAGACTACATTCCTCGTGATAATGCAGTGACATTAATATAGGAAATACTCCTTATTGGGGGGTGAGGGTGTTTGCATATTTATTTTGTAAGTAGATTGTTAATGGTATACGTGCATTAGGATGAAATTTGGTTTTGGGGGAATTATTTTTGGTTCCCCATCATGCCACGGGCTAGAGAAACCACTGGGCTCCAAGAGTCCAGGCAAGGAACTTGCTCTGTTTCTGCTGACCCTGGTGGCAGCACAAGCTAGCCCTGCTAGCACACAGCAGGATTTTTATGCCAGAGTGTGGAGATGGCACTGCACGTAGTTTTAATCTCACTGCAGCTACCACAAAGACAGCACCTACTAAGCTGCACAAATGCCCTGCTTTACTTAGAGGGCAGGAAACAGGCAGGCATCTGCAAATATTTCTTCTTCATCTTGAGGTGCTTGGCTTGGTTTTGTGCATGTAGGATTCTGTGCACTGAAACTGCAGGAGTGGGGAAAACTCAAGATCCTAATGGTCGCACAGGTAAAACAATGTTGTCATACCTAAAACAAGCCACCTAAAGTGTTCCCACTACTGACTTTGGTAGTCTTAACTGTCCACAGCAACAAAGAAAGATCTTAACTGTCCTGATTGCCTTGTGACCTTTGCTATGTTTTCATCTATGAATATGGGTTTTGCTTTTTCAGTTTTCTGTCTGTCAGAAATGTGAAGGTGTTTTTCTTTTAGCTCCGTGTTTCTGCTGGTCATTTTTCTTTTTTAGTTACATTGAGCAGGACAGGTGGCATTACTGATCCAAGCATTGGTCAATAAGCTAATACCTGGCAGCCTAAATCGCTTTAATGATTACCCCTATCCATAAATATGGAAAGCATCTCTGGGTAAACACCACAGCATCACTGAATCTTTGTAGGATTACAGCCAAAAGAAGAGGACAATTAACTATTTTGACCTTTGTTTCTAAATTTCCTCCCTTTCCAGTAATTCAAGATTACTCCAGGTTTTGGAAGTTACCACTGTTCCAGCCATTCTTTAAATGTACTTTTCTCATATCAAAATTTCTTCTGATTTCAAATTGATGGTAGTGTGGCCATTAATATTAATACTGCATGGGATGAATTTTTTCTACTAATGTCAGCTGCTAAATGTAGATGCTAGTTATCTCAGTAGTTTAAAAATTGGTTAACTTGAAGGCTGATTTTTTCGTTGTTTAACTTATAAAACACATTAGTGCGTTCCCACCTTTTAAAACTAATTAAGATGTTTTAAACTGCATTCCTCTTTCAGTTCAGTTGCATGCATTTTATTTCAATTTTTCTTGTTATTCTTTGAAGAACAGTTTAAAAGAATCTTTGTCCATGATTTTCCATTTCACAAGCCTTGGTAAGTTTTTGCTATGGGAAAAGATGTTTTACTTGACCTTTACCGCTGAAATGCTCACTACTAAAACCAAAACAAAATAGCTTTCTAAATTCTTTTTCTCGCTACATCCTTCATTCTCATGAAAGAAAAGATGGAGTTACAAACTTACCTGTTGCTGTCAGCATTTGTGTGTTATTTTAAATTGTATTTGCCATTCAGACCTCAAAATCTTAAAAAAAAAACTTCTCTGTTTCTTCTTGTTGGAATTCGTAACAGAGAAACGACAACAGTAAAAAGGAGTAGGGTATAATTAAGAAGGAAATCCTAATCTGATGATGAGGTAGAAATAGTCAATATTATTAGAGTTTCCTCCTTGGGGAAAAATGTTACCAATCCTTTAAAATTAATTAATAGTTTTTTTATTATTATTATTTTGATGTGCTTTGCATTTGCAAATAATAAACAACTTTTTAGCTGTTGCTAAAAAGGTTGGCTGATAAAGACTGGGCTGTGTTAGCACAAGAATGTCCTCCAGAAGTGCTCTGCCTGCATATCACTTCCCCAGCACGCTGGGATCTCAGAAGCAGTTGGGGAAGTGTGTTTTGGATAAGTGGGAGTGCAATGAACAGTGCTGATTGCTGTCAGGGGGACATCAGTGACCTTTAGTCAGAGGTCAGAAAATTTGGGATGTGCTATGTTTGGATTCATTCCTTAAAGGAGTGTGGCAAAAAAAGTTTAATAATGATTTGTCAAGTACTGTTAATTGCCGCTAATTATACTTGCAGCTCTGTAGCTCTGGTTTCAAAGTTAATTTGGAAAGAAGAGGAAACTTGCACTAATTATTTTACATGGTAATGGACAATGCCAAGGAATTTCAATTGTTGCTCATCCAATTCCTCTTGATTTGTTTTTTTGTTGGATGCTGGCTGCCAGATTGCCAACAAATCAGAGAGAAAAGAATCTGGGAAGGGAATGATACCGGCATGGACTAAGTTTAAACAATAAATAAACAAACGAAAATCCCAGTATCTTCATAGATAGTGAATACATACTTAGTTCACTGTTCAGTGGTTTTGCACAAGCATAAACAAGATGCATGTCTGTAATTATTTTGCAGAAGGCCCTTTCATAGGGCATCGTCCCTTCTTACTTAAAAGGCTCAACAGGGACACAGTTGTAGCATAGTGGAAATTGTGAGTGATGTTTACTGGTGTCTTCCCAAGGTTGAGGAAGGAGATATCACTTTTAACCACATCTAAGATCATATTTGCTTTGGGCTGTCATTGTTTTTTTCCACTGCAGCTCCAAGAGCCTTAAAACTGTTATGCATCCGAACACCTGTGTTCTAAATATAATGGTCTTAAAAATGTAATTGAAGGATTTTCACTTTTGTAGGCAAATCAGCAGGGTTGATATTGATCCGTCTTTTTAGGGAGCCACAGTGCACCAGAAGGTGATACTGTAGAGGGCCCCGTAAACCCTTGGAGCCTTCTGTCTAATTTGGCAGAAAAACACAGAATGTTGGACAACAAAAGAACGGTCCGATTCCGTAAGAAATCTTCATCCCTCCCACATCCTTTTCACAAGATAAAAAAAAAAAAGACTTAATTTTTTCAGCTGCACACAATGATTTGGTGCTCACTCTTGCATTGAAACAGTTGCTGTCAGAACAGGCAGGAAACAGTTCTCTTTTAATTGCTGAAATCATTCGGAAGTGCTTCATGCACGGCTTCTATACAGCAGATGCTGTGCATTAATTGGCCTGTGTAGGGCTGACCCAGGGTTCCTTGCAGCGGGCCCAATTTTAGGCAGAGGGTTTAAATAGCTTATTTCTTATTTTGTATAACCTGGCGTACATTATGAGCGCGCCTGCACGTGGGGTACTTCATGGTCTGCAGTTTCTAATGTCATGTGGGTTTCAAAACCTGTGCTTCTCTGGTAATGTACTAGCAGCAGGTAAGCTCTAAATACCATCCATCAGGAGCTAATTTTTTTATCCAGATACTCCAATGACTGATGAACCTGTCTTTTGTATGAATGTTCAGCACAGGAGAAAGCCATATGCCCCTGGCACTGGTTCCTATGCATTCTTTACCGTTTGTAGGGAGGAGATTAAGAATAAAACAAACTCTTACATTACATGTCTTTCATTTTTTTAGCAGTTAGCATTTTCTAAAATAGCTCTATTTTTTTTTAATTTTTATTTTTATTTTTTTACAACAAAAAGAGATTTAGGTCTTTTAAAGCAATCTGACTATGACTACTCATTTTCTTTATCAGGAATATTACTGCACACCCTTAATAGGGAACCTTGTTTTGCTACTCCCCGTCTGTTCAAAACAGACCTTAGCCCATTAGAAGGTCCTCCCTTGTGTGGGAAGACCACAGCTGTTACTGTAAATCTCATCCAGTAACTGTATCACCCCCATTTTGTGGCTCTGAAGGATGAAATTGAGAAATGGAATACTGTGCAGTCATCCTTTACATCTCCAATTTTAGGCCTTTGCACATCATTTTCATGCTTTTATTCCAAATCAAACAACATTAGTGAGAAACACTACTCCGTGCTAAATGCTTAGCATCTAAGGCAGCACCTACGATCTTTGTTTTGGAGGATTTAGGATTTGGATGCAAGTTGGGGCTTTGTTAATGGTGGATGTTTTAATTTTTTTTTTTTAATTCCCCCTTTTCCCACCTTCCTCCCCCACCAAATCTTTCCCAATCTTCAGAATCAGCCAGAAGCAGAAATCTAGATGGTAGTGAGGTGCCTAAGATGGAGGATGCTCTGTTATGCCTACACAGAGAAAGTGGGAGCTCAGCATGGCTTACAAACACAACTTTAAAAAGGCTTCTGTTTCTTTAAATCCTTCTGAATAAAGTGGATCTAACTTCTTGTGAAGGATATTGGGGGCTTTAATCAGAAATAAGAAGTGGTTTAAATCATTAGCACAACAAAGCAAACTATAAGCTTGAAGATAAAAGTCTCAGGGGAAAGAGTCCTCTGAAAATAAATGGGACTTGATAGATTTCCATATCATTTATAACTTCCCTTAATTACACTTGGAAGACTTGCCAGTAAAACTGGAAAATTGGCAGCCTATATCCATTATAGTAATTTTGCCGACCATGGCAAGCAGCTGGCTTTACTGGATTTTATTTCCCATCACTCACAATTAATCATCAGCTGGAGATGTCTGAAACTCCTCAAAACGTAGCAATACTATGTGACATTCAGGCCTCCTTAAAATGCTGAAATCTGCTGAGTAAATGGGCCGAGTTCCCCTTCCAGCGAACTCATTTTGGTGCGAGGCAGGCTGCCGGTTAATGAGTGCCACTTCGATAATCGGATGCGAATGTGAACCCTGACCTCATGTCAAAGGAGAGGACGCAGCAAGCTGGATAAAAGATCGGTGATTCAGATCTGCAAACTTTACACCAATTAGACAGAGAGCAGGGAAATACATCAGTGCCCATTGGGTTTATCAGAAAGACTTGTGGGGCTTGTGACCATTTTGTAAGCCTAACATGGGAGACGTCCTGTCACAATCATTAAGTCTTTATCCGATGACGCACAAAAGTCTGCCGAAAGTGTACCGTATTCACAAAGATCCCGTGGTAGCAATGCCCTCGGGTGTGCGCTGTCTTTTTGTGTTTCTAGAACTTTAAAGAGCCCTATCTGTAGGTGCAGTTAGTCTTTATGGTCCTCATGTAGGTGCAGTGAGAATGGATTGGGGTTGCTCCTTCTCAGATTCTGCTTCCACCCTGTGGCGTGAGTTGCTTGGTTGGGAAATGACCGGAGACAGTTCCCTGTCCTGTGTGTAACCTTCCAGACGGAGGAGAGAACAACCACCGTGCAGTCCCTGAGTTATTCAAACAGTACTATTGACTGTTCCTAAATTCACATCACAAATGTTAGCAGCATTGAGATGTAAATACCCTCCTCTTTAATGATATTTTTATTTCTTCTTCTTTTTTTTTTTTCCTTTTTTTTCCTTTTTTTTTTTCCCCTTATCACTCTGTGGAGAACAAACTGAACACCTACTTCGAACTGTGCAGTAGACGGTGATAAAATGCAGACTACAGGTCTAACAGTTAATCACTCATTTATTTTGATATACCAAGCAGTGTAAATGTTGATTTGTCTGTATCATAACTGTGTGAAAAAGATATCTGAGATTTATTTCTTTTAAGAAAAAGAGCCCTTTTATTTTACTTGGTTCCAATCAGTCAGATTTTTTGTTTGATTTTAGTTGCCTTTTTTGACAGATTTGGGTCATCACCGAGACCTCTCTAAATTGAAATGTAAAGATGGTAGTATACATTGATTTACCATCTACTGAAAGAAGTAAATTATACAGTGAAAATGCAGCACTAAAAATGGTCCAGATAAATCCTTAAATAAGTTAGCAAGAACTTGTACACATCGCTGCAGTTTTCATTTGCCGCCTAAATAACAGGTAAAAGGATATGTGCAATTATGGAATGAAAGAAAGCATACAATGCTTAAAAGGCTGAAAAAGAGAAAAAAGAGATACAAGTGCCTAATTTTAGGATTTGTCGCTTTGCAGCACAATGAGCAGAGCTGTAGAGGTTTAACATAAGAACAGTAATTAAACTTCTGTGCTTAAGTGAGACTTATGCCAAGGTAATTTTCAACAAATTGCGCATCATCAGAAGTACTGACACAGCATTTTCACACGTGGTACCTGCTGAGTGCCTTTTCCCTTCCAAATTAGTGAGACTCTAGATATTAACTGAATACTTTGACTATATATTTTGTGGGTTGAGGGGGGTTATTTCCTTCCCAGACACTGATTCCCTTGTCATCAACCCAGCAGGTATTATATAAAGCACAAAACTTTATTTTTGAGAAAGGGAAGAAAATGAGAAGAAATTTAGATTAAGGGGTATTTCCATCCCACAATTGCTAATACTTCCTGGCATTTTGGCACCGTACTTAAGATCTACAGAGACAATTCTGTATTTTTCCAGTAGATGTGTTTCCAGAACTCTGTTTAGATAATTGCTAACTGGTTCATTTGCACACCATCTACCTGATGAAGCCATGTTACAGTTAAATTGCACCAGGGCTCAAGAAAAAAGTTTCTTGTGCCCTTGAAATTAGGCCACTGAATTCCAACCTGTTCTCCTTGGCATCTCAATCTTCAGCAACCTTTAGAGGCCCATGTTGTTGGCTCTCTGATAGTCGAGTTTAGCCAGAGGATGGCAAAGTTGCTTTTGAAATGCATTTTTTAATAATAGCATTATTTAAAAAAAGCCCTCCAACAAACATTCTTGCCTTTTTTTTTTTGTTCTTTTAAAGTCAGTAGCAGATCATTCATAGCTTCCTCTTAACCTCAGAAAGTTCAGAGCAGATGGAAGAAAAGCCAAGCAGTGAGATGAGGAAGAGAGAAGAAGCAATAAAGGAAAGAGTGAGCTGGTGGGACAAGGCTGTGGGCAGAGCCGCAGGTGTGGAAGGAAGGAGACAAAAGACAGGGAAATGAAATAGATGGGAAATAACTGGGGACAAAGAGCAAGTCTGATACTATTCACCAAATTTGACACTGCTAATGACTTAAATGCTCACCTGAAGCTCAGGATGGAATTTCTGCAGGTGAAGTGTTGGGTGTTGGTTATTCTCTGTATCCAGTTAATATACCATGTTCCCATAGCAAATACTTTCTATATTTACCTTCTAAAACCTGCCATAGTGTAGTTGAAGTGTGTTGGAGAAAAGGTGTGTAAGCACCTTTTAATGTCTTTTCTTCTGTCTTGCTTAGAGCCTCTAGGCAGACATCAGTGTTTTTCAGTCGTTGTTAGTGAAAAAAAGCTTTATTTAAATTTTTGTAATGTTCTGTATGCAATGTGCATTTGATCTCTGACTTCACATCTGTCTGTTAATAATATTCCTCCAAAGTGGTACACACTTGTCCTGAGATATGTATTATTCATTTTACATAGAATTAGAGAAATATAGCTATGTGTATATTTGTATGTGTATAAACAAACACATTTTGTTGGCACTGGCACATATAACAGTGCATAAACCAGACCTCTGCAGGTTTCAGATTACCATCTTTACTGAAACTTGAACATCAGAGAGAAAGTATCCCAAACTTGCTGGAATAATAAGGGAATAGCAGCCTACATCTGTGAAAGAGCCCAATGAAAAGACTTGCAGTGGGCACTTGGAACCAGGCATCCCAGAGGGGTGTACCTGCACAAGTCCTAAATCCTGGCATGTAGGGCCTGGCACCCTTCCCTCTCTGGCATACATCATCTTCATGGGATGATTAGCTGATTGCTGGGTTACAGGAGGGGTAAATTCTGAATCCCCTGGTTTTCCCCTCATGTACAGGCAGCCTCTTCAACCACTGTAAAGCCCTGAGTGGCTGTTTCCTCTGTGCAGTGTGTTACAAGATGTTGGAGGGAGGATCTGACTGGGAGGCACAGAAAGCCGAGCGGAGCAGCCCAGTGGGTTACTGGTGACCTTGAGCTTGCACATGCCTGTTAGCAGGGTGCAAACAAGCAGAAGAGGAAACTTCAATGTTCCTTTTTAAGGGAAAATGATGGTTTTGCCTCTGCGACGCCTCCCCTGTGGATGAGAGCTGGTGGTTCCTCACCTGCCTTCTGTCAGTCCGAAGTCATCAGCTGCCATCCAGATGCTGCCATGAGCAGAGGTGTGACATTCTCCTCAGCATTAGCCTGTTGGGTACTGCTGGAGCTTCCAGCCCAAGCTCCCCCGGATATGTGCCAAGAAACTTTTGGCTTCTGAATCAGTATTAGTATCTGTGGGCCCTGTGCCAGGGAAGCAAAGCAAAAGTTCCCCAGCCAAAAATGCACAAATTAAATTTTGCTCTGGATTTCATTGTGTTGAACTGTGGTGGATGTGAAGTCTGAACTGTAGAATTTGGAGCTGAATGGATGGGGTGGGAGAGGAGCCTTTCAGGCTTGCCTGGGGTGATAGTTTTAAGTAGGTGATTCCTTTTTCCCTATTTTGCTGCCAGTTTTGTGGTTGTCATTTGTGTTGTGACTGTAACCGGCTGACTTGACTTGTGCCATGAAAGCATTTATAGCATTTAATGAAATAATCCTTTTATTCTCCAGAAGAATCATTGCACTTAGAAAATTTCAAATGCTCTATTCTCATTTTATACTGCTTGAATTTTACCAGGTTTCGGAAGGTCAAGAGATTTGTGTAATTGAAGCAATGAAAATGCAGAACAGTATGATTGCTGCTAAAACAGGCAAGGTAAGCTACCTTGGGTCACTTAAAACCATATGCAGCTTGTCAAACAGGATAGAATTTAAAAAGGAAAAAAAGAAGGTTCTGGTTGTTAAGGAATTAAGTCTGATTGTTGTAAGTCTTTCAAAGTGAGGTGTCTTTAATTTTGTAACATTTGCATCTGCTGTGAATGCTGTTATAAGTAGTTCCGAGCCTTAGACAGCACAGCAGGAAATAGTTTTACTGGCCTCAGAAATTCATATAACTCTCTTTCTCCTAAATGATTTGTTTTCTCTGATGTTACAATGCCAAGTTGAATTGAAAGGTGTTGCAGACCATTTCTCCAAATTTCATCTTTCCAGAGAGCAACCGAAGAAGAGACATCTCTTTGCCAGTTAATTATTTAACGGCAAACAATTTGCCATTAAAAAACCCCACTCAGAACAAGGCATAGAAAGTGCTTTTGCAGGAGGAAGAGAGAAGCAAGTTTTTAATTATTGTGACTGTTAAATATCAAGCCTAGATCTGCACATCTGTTAAGCTTTGCAAGGCTGTGCATTGTGATATCTTCTGAAGGATCAGCGTTGTAGCCCTTGAGCTGGGACTCTCCTGCAGTGTAGGATGTGCCAAAGCGAGCGCTCAGGGCAGGAACTGGTTAAGCTTATATGATGAGGGCATGCCTTAAACCCCAGCTGGTTTGGAGGCTGTCAGCCCCCCAGTTTGGGGCCTCAGAGCATCCCTGTGTCAGATTATAATTCACAGCCTGAAACCATCACCTAGACACGGGCCCCTGATACATCCTTTCCAATGGGAGAGCATAGTCTGGATCTGGGTATATATTCTCTTCTTTTGCCTATTTCCTTACCTGCCCCAACCCATGTTTGCCTGGGGTCGAGCCACTCTACTCTCCCTGCTGTACAAACCCCAGTGCAAGGCCCCTCCTCCCAGAGGGAGGCAGCAGGGAGCCCGACTCTCCAGGCAGGGACGGGGTTAGCCACTGGCAAGGTTCGCCGAGATTTTAGGACAGGCCTCTATGCCAAGGACTGTTTGTGTGTTTACAAGAAAGGCTTATTTGGCACAGCTCTAAAATTGTTACTGAGACTGGGTCCCAGGGCTTGCCTCTTCCAGTGTATCCAGTGCAAAATTGGGTCTCAAGAGAAAAAAATAGTGAGAGAGGGAGCATGTTCCTTTTCCCGTTGCTCTGACATTGGTACTTTATTATTTCATTTCATGCATTGATTTCTATATAATTTATTCTCTCACTTGATTAATATTTCCAAGCATTTAGTTTGTCATCTTTGCTTCTTTTAACCCCTTATTGCTGCTTTTTGCATCCACTGTTTTTAACTAATGAGTATTTGTAATTAAAATGCTATTCCCTCTCCCACCCCCCCATTTATTTTTCTTTAACCCTCCCTTTCCCACCAGTGTGTTCTGCAATCCATGGGCTTATTCCTTAAAATCCTGCTTGTACTTCTCCCAATAAGAAATATTTCCACTCACTGTGTACAGATGCCACGTAAAAGCTGTGTTTGGCTTATTAATCTTCCAAGGTGGGATGTGAATGGTGCACAGGCTGTGCAGTGGGCCTGATGTGTACCTTGCAATGTCCCCTTGGTGCCCCAAATGTAATAATAATTAGGAAATTATTTGATTCTTTAGAATTTTAAGAATTTGAAAAAGACAGGTTTTGGGCTGTGTAGAAATGAAGCTGCTAAACAGAATTCATCCTGTTCTGCAATGCAAAGTCATGGCTCTAAGTGCTAAAATAACTTGGCCCGTCCACAGGAATGGGATGTTTGGTACTGGCTGTTAGTCCATGTTTTGATGCTTTGAAACTGTGTTTTGAAACTCGGTTCGTTTGTCTTCAGCTGAAAGATGTTCCCATTTTCATTCCTGACTGAATTCCTTTTCTGTATCAAACCCCATCTTCCTGTTTGTAATTGTGAGAAAAGTGGCTTGTTTTTGTCTACTTTGAGTTTACTCCAGCTGCAGGTGGTTTAAAAATGAGGGAAAGATGGAGAGGAACTGGCGTGCCTCCTGTCTTCTATGGGACAGCTGTGCCTGGGTCAGAACAAGGAGCTGGCCCCACTGCATTTCAGAAATCACTGGGGAGTTTGAAACACTAGTTAGCTCCAATGTTTGCTGAACATTGGCTTTGTAGAAAAAGAAAAGCAAGAGGTAGGATGTTTTTCACACTGTTTTCATCTCTTAAAAGATTGAGGCTTAGGAATCAGGTAGGCTGCCTAGCTACTGATTTTGGAAATAACCCCCTTGTTTGTACGTATCACGCTGTTTTTCCCCGTGTAGCGTTCAGCATCATTTCTTGAGCAGTGCTGTGAATGTGTCTGTGCTACAGAGTCAGAGATCTGCTTACAGCTCACAGAGCTTTAGACTGTCAAACATGGGTGTGGGCAATAGTGTGGCCATCGTAGCCTGGTACTTTGGGTATGCTGTGGATTTCCTTTAGGAGCCCAAGGTAGCATTTGGATTATTAAAACAAACCAACTGCTGAACAAGGATTTGGGCATGTCAGCGTGAGCTCTGAATTAATATTGCAAGCAAACTCTAATATAAAGCTTCAGATATTTTCCGGAGCTCCATGTGCTGAAAGGGTATTCAAATATGTTGCAGCCTTTTATAAAGGAAATAAGGGACTAGTATAAAATTTTGTGTTTTAAAATTCGGGAATCTGCACATGAGTATACAATTGATCTACAGATGTAGCTACATTTATTTGACAGTGGTAGCCCTTTGCCAAGTTCAGTTATGTTAAAGGATCACAATTCAGATTTGAATCATCTATCCCAGCTGTCTGGGAATTGAGAGAAACCCATTTAATGGCTGCAGTCCCAAAATTCAGCTATACTTAAAAACTGTAATGCAAGAAATAGTGGAATATTTGATTGAAACATCCCAGCGTAAGAATTGGAGTGTCAACCTGTCCTCTGAAAGATATAAAACTTTAGTAGTAAATGAACAGCAGTGCAACCAGGTGGAAGAAAGGTGCTTTTGAATTTTTAAAGCGCTATCTCCATCTGATGTTTAGGTCTTCAAGTACCTCTGTCTTAAGAAAACCAGCTAGTGGTAGTTGCCTGAGGGGGTTGGACATGATTTGGTCAAGAACTGGAGAGGTGCTGGAGTCTCCATTTTCACAGGTACTCAAAACTCAGCTGGACTCTGAACACTGGAGGTTGAGCAGTCACACTCTTAAGGCCCTTCCAGCAGATGTGCATCTGCGATCCCTGGGGTGGTCATCATGTTGCACAGTGGCCATTTACCCCATGCATGCAGATGTGATACTCTATATAAGCCATGTCAACCAAAACATTCCTTTCACCGTGTTACTGAGCAAGGTTTTAAATTACTGCTCTTTCTGTACCCTAGGTGAAAGCTGTGCACTGCAAAGCTGGTGATACTGTTGGAGAAGGAGATCTGCTGGTGGAACTGGAATGAAAGGTTGCCTCCACACTGTTGAATTAACTAAGCCTTTATTATTTTCATCCATAAAGTAACATTAAGGCAGTTCAACACAGAAAATGGACAGTACTATGTGCAAGATTTTATGCAGGCATATTTACTGTATCAGTGGTTAAGACAGCAAACACAGATGTTAAATCTTGGCAATGGATCCCAGATTTTTACTTTCAGAAATACTTGTACATAACCTTTGTAATGCTTTGATTTTTCAGGATCAAATAAAATCAATAAAATACCATTTCTGCTTTAAAACAGGAAAAGCCTCTTTAAAAAAAAAAAAAAGAAAACACAACAAAAGCCCAAATCTGATTTGTCTTCTCCACAGTAATGTCCCTGGTTTGAGGCCCCAGCCAGGCTGCACAGAATTATTGGCAAGAATGAAAAATTAACCACTGAGTAAACTGAGCAGTTCTCCTACACTCTGTTTAAGTGCTGCACAAGTATCACCAATGGCTTAAATTCTGATCAGCTTTATTGTAATATTTTGAATGCTTTGTATAGACTAGATTTAAATTATAGGTTAGAGGCTTTATTTTGCTAGTGCAGACTTTTGCTGTGTGTTTTCATTTAAAGTTTAAGGGATTTGTCTTTTATTCAAACTCCATGCTCAATTTTGCCCCTCCCTTTAATCTTCTTTATACTGATTACTGCACGCAAGTCTTAACAGAACAAGGTGGCACCGTCCTCAGATCACTTCAGCCACCCCAAGGTATTGCTAGAGGCACGTACTGTCCCTCAGACCAGGCCTCCTCCTGAATTCTTACAGGAAAGGGAGACCAAGTCTCCGATCTTTTGTTCTGCAGAGGCTTTTACTAAAGGCTGTATGAAAAACGAGGACTGTTCATAACACAAGACTGTATCATGCTGGAAAAGCTGTGTATCCAGTATGGGAAACCAGAGAGGGCCTGGAGAGGAGGAATATTTAAGAGCCTTGAACAGAAGTAAAAGGGCTGGTGACTTGGGCAAGGAGTATTTTCTCTTCCTCACTCAGGAATTCCATGCCCCACAGGATGATGTAGATACCGGAAGTGTACTGGGTCCAAAATGTTAGTTTGTGATTAACAGAGGCTCCTTCTTCCATCCTGTGCCCTAGCTTGGTAAGTCAGCAGCCGCAGCCCACTGGATGCCGACGTACCTTCGCAGTCCCTGTGTTCTGCAGCATCATCCGGTCCCTGTGCTCCTGCCTAGGATTCTGCTGCTGCCCGCTCCTGGGCCAGGACACTGGCTGCTCCTGCCTTTGGGCTCACCTCCCACAGCTGTTCTTTCTACATACCTCTAAGTCACCCTTCCTGCTGTGCCTTGACCACTGCCACAAAGAGGAGCTGCCCTGCTCTCATTTTCTTGCCTAAGAAGTGTAGAGTAATGCCACTTCCTAGAAAGCAGCCCACCTGGGCCCTTTACCGAAAGGTGAAGGATGAAAACAATCTGTGGCAGGGCTGGTGACTCATGTTCAACGAGAAAAGTTCATGATTCTGCTTGAAACTTCTGACTGAAGAGGAATTTTTCATGTTACTGAGACGCTGCTAACTGCATCATGCAGCCAAGGGACAGGGATCTGCTTAGTGAATTAGTTTACAAAACACATCAGTATGAGGAAGGAGAGTGTTTGGGTAATACCTGTCTTCCAGGAAAATTAATGCTGTTAAAGTTGGAGAAACTGAGGCAGACAGTTTGCAAATCTCCCTAGAAATCTCCTTACTGCCATCCTGGCCCTTCCTAAAGGAGCACAGTTCAGCTTCTGCAGGTTGCCCTAAACAAAAAAAGTAGTGTAAAGAGATACAAGTATTCTACTTTTGAATTACTTAATTTGCTTACTCCAGCAACATAAAAGCTTTCTGTCTGTTTTTCTAGATGAGATGCAGCAGTGCCTACTACTGCTGAAGTTTAGGCTGATTCCTTACCCTGGATCCCTGGTCTGATTCTCTACTGTGGATCTCCTCCGGCCATCACAGGACTACTGGCAGTGAAGCAAAAGTACAATGTTGTTCCTAATGGTATCATAAGTGCATTTAATTGTACTTTGGCTCACTGCATAGCATACATTCCCTGCTCCCATCCCTTTGGCAGCTTTGTATACCGTACAATCTATTTGTACCAAACCCTGCAGTTGAAGGAAAATATAAGGCACAGGAGTGTAACAACAGAAAGCCACAATTTTCCCAGATTGTACAGAAACCGGCACAGTTGGTTGGGTCACGGGGACAACAGTCTTCTTTACATATTTTTTTCCCCAATTTAAATGTTGCAATAATCACAATACAGGTAGTTTGGATATTTTTATATTGTATATAAAAATCTTTCCCCCAGTAGAAAGCTCAGTTTGCATATGGTCGCAAATTCTGCATTAAAGTGCTTGGCAAAAAGTCACCTTGACAGTAAGTGCTCACAACAGCTTCAGTGTAGGTTTGCTTTTCCTGGTCCCCAACTTCACTTGCCCCTCCTATGCCCTCCCAAATCCTACAGTCACTCAGTGAACTGAAGTGGAACCTGAAGTGCTTAGAATGTTAAATTAAAAATACAATTTAAAATATAATTTTCTTATAATATCTTAGTATTTTTTTCACGGTACCTTGTGAAACTAAACATTATTTAAAAATATACCTTTCCAGTTCAAAAAAACCACACTGCAATGCAGAGTAAGAATAATCTTTAAATTTTCTCTATTTCTTCAGCAAGTTCCTATTTGTCTAGAAGCACAGAGTATCTTCAGTAACCTACTAAATACCATTACAAGTCAACATTCAGTGCGAGTTGTGCTTTACTTTGCAGACATGACTTTTACATCAGTTTCAGCTATTAGTGCAATAGTATCATCATTATTCCATCCACCTTGGAGAACTACACATGAAATTTTGTCACTTCAGGTAAAAAACCCATAAAATTAGTCTGTTCCTCTGCCTTTCACTGACCTCCATTATGCACCAAGGCAAAGGGGGAAATTGAGGAAATAATTAGACCCCAGACCGGGTGTGCGTATACACAATTTTTACCCCTCATGAAAACCCAGTTCTTTGCAGCAGGTTAGTGGGGGTGAGGAGGACACTGACTACCTGGGGAGGGAGTCTCCAACTCTGGGCTTACAGGACTTCAACTCTAGCACCAAGGGTCCTGGGTTGGGAAGGTTACAAGAGATCCTGCATTTTAATAAAAAGGTATTACAGCTTTCCTGGAAAGGTTACTGATCAACACGTGCTTAGTACTATGTCTTCGGCCAGGCTGCGTTACCTCCCATTTCTACTCTCGGCTTTCGCGTAGGACGTAGGAGAGGCCGTGTTTTCCTGTGGAGTCGTAACTGTCATAGTAGGGGAGCCCCACCCACTCGGGCGGGTATGTGGCTGTGCTGTACACGAAGCACTCCAGGATGCCCTCGGCACCGCCCTTCCCTTCCCACTCCACCACCTCGATTCTCATCAGGGTACGCTGGTACATGTCTGGGCAGCCTTCAAACTCATCCAGGAACTGCAGCATCTGGTCATCAACTGAGTAGATCTCCCCAGCAACATGGTGGCCCGTCCCCGGGATGTTCAGCATGTAAGGAATATTGTATTTTCCTGCAATCACCAGCGGGTACTTCTCCACCGTGCGGCCCCTTCCTTGGAATTTTGCTAGCCCCTTGGCTGTGTTGATCATGTGCTTGTAGTTGGGCTGACCCTTCTTAAGTGTGCCGTAGACAAAGACACGGGCCATCGTACCTGCAAAAGCAGCTGAAAGACAAAGGCATCTGTTACCATGTGGCTGCCCTGGAGAACCACACCCACACCACAGCACCTCGGACATGCAAGGCTGTTTGGACATGTGCAAAAGCCTAGGTCTTTGTAGTCCTACATCACATTTAAGTATCATACTAAATTCAAGTATCTTGAAAATTTTCAGATAGAAAATGCATCAGTGCAAAACACACCAGGACAAAGTCAACCTTTTGTAGTTCTTTGCCGTAACCAAATTACATCCCATGGTTTCTCTAAGGAATCTCCAATGTCAGCGAATGCATTCTTGTGCCTCAGGAAAAGCTCTCAACCCTTTTTAATTTTTCTCTTTCCCACTACTGTGTGAGCTATGCTGCAGCGTGTGGTGCCATGCTCAGTGACAACCCAAAAGCAAATGTAACCTGGTGTTGAGTTATCTCATGGACATGCTGATGGATTTGCAATAACCCCAGCTCCAAGGTCTCACATGCTGAGTGACCAACCAATGCAGAACAACAAGCTGTGAATGCCAGGGAGGGAAGTGGGGTGGCCTGTGACAACTACATCCTGAGCAAGCAGGGGCTGTCTGAAAGGTGCCATTGAAGTTTGTCCTGGTCCTTCAGGGGAGGGGAATGATGATGGCTGTAAATATGAGGTGATTTGCAGAACTGGTCATGTTTTCCCAAACCCCTTCACCCCTCCTGTCTGAGGGAGCTGTGCATGTTCCTTCCATTTATTTACCTTGGGGGCTTGTGGGAGGAGAGATGTGGTATTTCAGCCCTAATGAAACTGGAAGCTATGGCTGCTGGCAGGAAGACCAGGTAAGGCCATGCTCCTCTTGTCCCCAGACAGACACCCCAAAGTGCTAAAGCACCTCAGGTCTGCACACATGCTAAACCTCTTTTGGAAACAGACCCTGCACAACCATTTGTTTTATTTGTGAGCATGAAACACTCAAAATTGGTTTAAATGGGATAAAAGACTGACTTTACTGAATGGTGGGGGGGGGGAAAGGTACCTCCATCATTCCTGTGTTACTTTTCACACTGTGCCCTGTTTATCTCCTATTATTTCTGTAAGGCAGAAGCAGTTCTTGCACTGTGATGTTTTTCCACATTTTACCCTTGGTCGCTGACTGGGCAGTGCCTGCCTCATCCACAGTTGTCTGGTTGGGCCAGACATCCAACACCCAAGGAGCATATGCAGCTCCTTTTGGGAAGAGGGTATTAAACAGTGTATTTCAAGTTTGAAAAATCTTTGAAAACAGACTGGAAGTAGAAATGCAATCTGTTCTCTGCTATTTATTCTTATTTTAGTAAACTGTTAGGTCAGTTATCCAAAAGGGTGCATTGCTGACCAAGAGCAGTGTCATTTAAAATCCTCAGTAGCAAAGCAACTTCCCCCTTGGTGAAGTAAACAGTTTTTCTCTCTATCAAAGTACAGTTTTCCAAGCAAAAACTGTGCCTTTATTTACTGAAAAACTGCTTCCACATGGGAAAAAGAACATACTGATTTTTTCCCCCCGTATTTTATCAGATATAGTTCAGAGTAATTTATCCTTCATGACATAAATGAGTTTTTTTTGGATGCAGCTCATTCCCTCACAATAAGAAGAGCATTAATATTCAGTCAGCCCAAGTCTCTTTTATAGGAAAAATCATTACCTTTTAGACTGTGTTTTGAATAACAAACACAGATCCTTCAGGAAGAAACTTGTCCCAGTGGGGATTGAGAAAGGATCAGAGTTAAGCACTGAAACATGCAATTAATTCCCATTAGGGGATTAGGGCACTCGTGTTCACTTTGAATCAGAAAAATGAATCGTGAATTAAATTGTTCACAACCAAGAGGTTACTTGTCAGAGTTAATAAGTTAAAAAATAAAAAGGGAAACCTAAAACGCACATAAAAAGCTCTATAGTGAGTGGTGCATCTGTAAGAAAAAGATATGCTTCATTTCCATTAAACAAAAGCCCTGTCCCTACTGTACAGCTGGAGATAAGCTTCCAAAAAGTTTGCAGGGAAGAGTGTTACCACTCCTAAACCAGTAAAAACTAAGTACCCGTTTCTGATGGCGCAGCAGTTGGCTGCTCGGAAACATCACCCCTTTGAAGGAACACACCCGTCATCCTCGTGCAGGGTCCACAAAATTCAACAGCAAAAAAGAACTTGCTAACCCAAGTTTGGACAAGTGTTTCCGATTTAGCGTTTGAGTAGATGGATTTAGCAGGCAGTACAAATGGAGATGGAGCGGGAAGTTGAATTTTCAGCCACAGTTTGTGTAGAGCCTTGAGGCTGATGTACTCATGGAGCTGTGGCTTCATGGGCAGGTGGCCACTGAGCTCCCCATGGCACCACTGTGGTCCACAGTGGCCCTGTTGCTCACATTGCATGGGTTGGGAACAATGACTTCTCCTATTAAAAAAAAACCCCAACAACAAAGCCAAGTCCAGCCCTACAGCTGAGGAGTTATTGGTAATAACATTTTCTAAATGCCACTCCATATAAATAAGACATATACAATTTTATGCACAATAAATCTCATCTCCCGTGTGCCGTGTGTTGCGCTGCAGAAAGGCTGCAGATGTATTAGCATCATTTGAAGCACTTGCATATCATGGGCTTTCACAACATTTTTAGCCACCTTGTGGCCAGAGAGCACAGAGCAGAATTGTATTTGAGGGTCATTTCACAGGCTTCCACTAAGCAGCTGAAAAGAGTTATAGACAGCATCCCCTTGCTGAATCACCAACAAGAAGTTGCCTTTTCTCACTTAATCCAGTTTGACACTTCCTACCTGCACTAAACCACCTGAGAGGAAAAGAAAACCCACCAAAAACCAAACACCCCCCCCCCCCCCCCCCCCAAAAACTTTATACTAAGTATTAGCTGCCAGGACTAAACAAACCCATTCAGAAGGTACTTTCATGAAATATTCATGCAAGAATCATTAAAATTTAATGGCATGGGGAAACACGAGTAAAATTTGTATGTCATCTTGGCAAACTATTTCTTTTAGCTATGAAAGAAAACCTGCCAAATTACTTACGGGATCAGTTACTAGTTGCTTCATAAGATAAGATGCAAAGATCAGAAAATAAAGTAACTACTTCAGGATCGTACAGGTAGATGTTGCTGGGTAAAACCAGAAGAGGCTCATAACCGGTTGCAGCCAGCAGCCCAGGTTGCCACTTGGCATTAGCACTGGTAGGACTGCAGCTCTGTATCCACATCTGTCCTCTCCTACCAGTGGAGTTTTGGGTCAGGGCTTTAGTTTTCCCTCTCAGGCCCAACAGTTCTAGCATGGTGAGAGAGGAGTGGGTGGCAATGTGGCCAGTCACTGGCTCAGTCAACATGTACCCACTGCAACCAGGCTCTTTGCTCACAGGTTGTGCCCAAAGCAAGACCTTGCTTCCTAAGTAGCAGGAGCAGCTTCAGCAAAAAATCACCTTTTCACCACGATTCAGACAACTATAGGATCCTACCAGCTTCTTTCAAAAATAAAGTAAGAAATAGTGTGTGTGTTATGCCAGCTCCAGGGCTGTTTGCAATCATGGTAGCAGTGGGTTAGGGAGAAAAAGTTTCAAGAAAATAAAACTCCACTCAGAAAGTATCCATTTCTCTCACTCCATACAGTAACATTATTTTCCCTTGAGAAAAATTCTCCACATTGGCTCTGTGACCAGATATAGTTACACATTAATTCTTCAGAAGTTTCTTAAAAACTGTAGGAAACAGGTGAAAAAACAAAATGCCTTGAACTTTAAACTTGAGCCCAGTCTGTTTGAATGAAGCGAGTTTTAAGGTCACTCTTCACTCAATGCTAACTTTCAAGAAGGACTAACATGCCAGAGAGGACTCCTGGGACTGCATCCTGTTAGTCCTTTGATGCTTTCATTTTGTTGCTTGCTATTTTCTTTATAGCACAGACAAGGGCTTCCTGCCCAGGCCGACCCCTTCCCAACATTGCTGAATACCTCGGAAAAAGTTTATGGCAAGACACCTTTCTTACATTAACCACAGAGGCACCAGTGAAACGATGGTTCCTTTGAAATCAAGAGGTTATGGTCTCCTCACAGCGGTCATCCGCTCAGAAACTGTGAGGTGCTGGTTTGTGAAAACAAACAGGAATATCGGAGTAACCAGTGCCACGCTGGATGCTACCGGGCACTACCTGAAGCGCCACTTAACCTACTTTGCAGATTCTTTTCATTTGTTCCTTGGACAGTTCACATCCCCAAACCAACAAATATGCCTGCGGTTAAGCTGGAGTGTCTTTGAGTATCTGCTAGGAGGCAGAGTGAGGATGCCTGCCCTCTGGACAAGCATCAATCACAGCACTGCTCACGTGCCTTGCACCCATTTGGCATCACAGCAAACATTTGCCTTTTGTCTGTTTCAAGTCACTTTCAACTGTACTGCATAGAAAAAACTTCATTAGATTAATTTTTACTACTAACAGAAAGAGTTTAATTCCCAAAGTGACTGTGAGAAGGTCTCAAAGTGACAATCCGATAAAACCGCCACATGCAAAAAGATGATGGAGATCCAATGCAGAAACAAAATGGACACAACGTTAGACTGATCAACAGACTAAATTTCTAGAGAGTGCAGAGACATGAGGGGATTGCTGGCACATCAAAGAGGACAAGAAAAGGAGGATGAAAAAATGGAAAGTCAATGGATGTGGACAAACTGAGTTGAGGAGGGAAAAAAAGTTGACAACTCAAGAGAATATTATATTAGTATTACTAATACTAGTAATGTTTTGTCCTTATATTAAGTAATGTTGTATGAGCCTCAGCAAAGCCTTGCAACCTCAGTTCAGAAACCTGTGGACTACAGAAGTAGTTAGAAAGAGCTCAGGGCAGAGCACCGGGTCCAGGACTGTTTTTTTGGGTCAAAGACTGAATCAATAGGAGCTTAAATAGGAGCTGATGAAACAGGGCACAATCACCTACCAACATGGGGAAATCTTTTATAGAAGAAGCAATTGATTCTCCATGTACACAAACACACAGTAAGCCAAAATTTTTGCATGGAATAATTAATATGGATAGCTTTCTAACTGTAAGGACAGGGCATAAGAACAATCTTAACAAGCGACCCCAAAAAGGTCTGATCACCCACTGCCCTCTATCAGAGGGTGGTCCACAACAGATACTTCACCATCACAGTGCAAGAACAGGGCAAGGCAACACTGATGCATTTCCAGACTTGGTTCCAGGCCCTTCCCAAGCCAGAAGTGACAAGTGTTGTGGTGTGTAAAGGCCTTTTCCTTCTGTGAGCTCACGTGACTGTTTTTGTGTCAGCAGTGGCAGCAGCACAGTAGGCAAACCCCTGCTGTGACTCCACGTGGGTGCATGAGGCACAAATCACTCTGGGGTCTTTTCCTGATGCCTGCTTGCTTCACCTTCCTCCAACTCAGGGTCTCCATGTACCTCCTCAGTGCCACCAAATACTTTTTCAGTGTTTGCTCTCTTCTAGGCTGACAAGACCACATGTATTTAACCAAACAAAAAGTGCTCTTTACTAGTTCTTCTATGGTTTTTTGACATAGGGAAACCAGAATTGAAATATTTGAAAATGGATAAACCATGGATTTACACACAGATAGAAACCATGTCTCTTGCTTTGCTCACACTCCTTTCCCCTAATGCCTTTTTCAGTGCTGTTGAGCAGCAGACTGATGTTTCAGAAGAACACAGAGATATCTCAAGCATCTTATTCTTGAGTGGCAACCGGGGTGTGAAGTGAAAATCAGTAAACAGTGTTAAAGCCTTAACTGGAACTCTTGAAAATTTGTTCAAACTATCATGGATGCTACAGTTCACCCTGCCTTAGGGAAAGACAGCAGACTGGGTGGCTTCTCAAAATCCCACTCAAGCAGGTGGGTCCTTATCATGCAGTTTTAAGTACACGACAATTAATTTAAATGATATATGTAGAAATATCTCATCTTTGCACCTTTAGCATAGGTACTTAAACTGTTATATCTACACAAAGGAAAAAAACAACAAACAATCTATAAGAATGGAGCATTAGCTGTAAATGCCAGTTGCTGTTACAGGAGAAAGTAGAAAAACAACTTTTGATAGGGCAGCCCTGCTACGCCGCCATGAATTTGAAGTGGTTTCCATCATTGAGATGCAGAACATAGCCCAGAGTTTCAAACCACCAACATCCTGAAACTGAGGACACAGCCTGCAGCTTGGATGGTTTCCCTGCAAGGTCAGCACATTAATTTACATGCCAATACCCAGAGCAGTCAGTTCACTGTTTTGGACCGAGAAGAGCATCCCAGTCTGTGAAACACGGCAAACACTTTTGAGTACCTAAGCATGGGAATGCATTTTTTTACACTGAAAGGATGGTGAGAGAGAGAACGGGAAGACAAAAAAAGATGGGGTCTTGTGTAGGATCGCGAGGTGCCTTTCCACAGGGGAAATGAGGGAACAGCTGCACAATGATGCTCTTTGAGGGGATAGGTGCCCAGGTCATGACACAGCACTGTTCCTTGGGAGTGTGACTGAGCCTGGAAGGGAGATGTCAAATAAAACCCCCCATTGCTGAGCAAAAGCAGCCTCCTACACACAGGGGCCTGCGGCTCTGGAAGCCATCTTATGCCTTTGCTCTGGCTCCTTGGAGGTGCCAAGGCACAGGGCTGCAGGTGAGACTCGGCAGCCCTGCGAGTGCCCAGTGGTGCCTCTTGGGCCTCACCATGTGGCTGACTGGGAGGGCTGGCAGCTGGACATCCCAAATAGCAGAGGCCACTCCAGCCAGTGGCTCCACAGGCGGTAGCAGGATGTCTCCCCGGCATGAGTCAAGGTGCGAGAGTCTCAGAGCACCATGCGGAGAGGTCACTGCAACATGATGCTTCTCAAACCTCACTAAAAACCAAACGAAATTGCAGATGTTCAGGGAACAAAATCTGCTCCACTAAATGAGCCAAACAGAAAAATCCAGGTATAAATCTGGGAACAGCAACACATTACACTGGAGCATTTCTCCTCCAGAAACTACTACCTACCCCAGCATGGACTAGCCACTAAAACACAAACCTTTGACCAACACGGCAGAAATGAAACATCATGAAACCCCAAAGACTGGTTTTTTCAACCCATGATTCCCTAGGAAACTACAGGCTCCTTTGAGGGCCAAAAAAAGGTAATTCATATGCATTTACTGCATCCATATATACACACACAAGGAGTTTCTACACAGAGCCATGCTTTGCTTGTAAAGTGTTAGTGGCCCATGGAAAAGAAGAGAGGAAAGTTAAAACCAGCTGTACTGGAGGAACTACCAGATCTAAATGCAAACACTATTTTAAATATTCCACCAGAAAGGGTAGGTACAGATAGTGTGGGGTAATGGCCAAGCACATTGGTCCTGAAACAGGGTTATACAAATTTTGTGAGATTCAGAAGGGGTAGTAGACAATAAAGTATATCTATACTTCCAGAAGATATACTAACATTAATGCTTTTTTATTTGTATGCATGCCACTAGGCAACAATGGAAGGAGAGGCCCTTCCTGACATTTAGAGGACCAAAGTTACTGAAGGTGCACAAAAGGAAAAGTGATTTTTTTTTTTTTTTTTAAAGGAAGGCGGCTTATACCATCCTATCAGTCCATGAATCAAATTTTTGGAAAAGCATAATATTTAACATGTGACACACTGGTAACAAAATAAATCAGCTCAATGGGCTGCCCAGGGAGCTGATGGAGTCACCACCCCTGGAGGTATTTAAAAGATGTGTAGATGTGGTGCTTAGGGACATGGTTTAGTGTTGGACTTGACAGTGCTGGGTTAGCAACTGGACTCCATGATCTTAAAGGTCTTTTGCAAACTAAATAATTTTGTGATTCTCTTCTAATTCACTACAGTAGTTTTATTTGCCTTACTAATTAAATATATATCCAAGTCTTACATGGATAAACTATGTTTTACTTAATAAAAAGTTTTTTTTAAAGTGAATTTCAGTTGCATCTTAATGCAAGTAAAAAGTAAAAATCCAATCCATATCTCAGCAACAAATCCCTTCCACCATTTTCTAATATAATAAAAGGTTAGAAAATACAAACCAAAACAGAACACCAATTCAAAACTACAAAGGACCATGAACAGATGTATATAATTACTTCAGTCCCACCGAGGCATATCACTTCTGCTTAGAAATTAGTACCAAGTTTACTACAGAACAAATAAAAAGTCACATAGAGAACTAATGAGTTATTTTAACTGTCCTGGTCTTGATTTTTGCTCTTCAAGAAAGACTTGCAAATCCTGCAATGAAATCTGAAACATACCTCCCCTCCTTTATCAACAGAGAAAGCACCCTTATCCCAAAGTAAATATATTTACTGGTCTCCTATCTTCTACCCAAAAGAAACAAATACGTATTCTGGGGGCATATCCAAAAAAGCCTGAAATTGCACTCAGCAAGGCACTGGAGTAATTGCTTTCAAATCCAGAAAACATACTGACCAAAATCTCAAATATCCTTCTGCTTGGTAGAGTCAAAGATAAGAAGACAAGAAATCTCCAATTTGTATGTGGCATTAAATGTTACTTTCAGGTAAAAAGTGCTTTGGTCTCTGATGCAGCAAGAGGTTCTATAGTCTAATGTAAAATTTAACACAGGTCTGTATTTACTGAAGAACGAGGAAGACCAGCAACACAAGCCCTTAAATCTTCTCCTGGAGCCACGAGAGTCTCACAAGAATTACTGGCGGAAATAATTCCCTATCTCTACATAGATATATTCTTGCAGTTGCAAAAAAAGCTATTTTGGTTTTACGATGGCACGCAGAATTTACTCTAATTCAAGTTCTCCTTAGCAGTGTCCAGGATGCCTGGAAGGAAGTTTTAATGAAAGACATCTTAAACCAGGGCTCAGGTTGTAAGAGGAAGACATTAGATAATAATCATCTGAATTATACAGACATTTATATGAGCCACATTTAAAAAAAAATTACATGAACGAAAACAGTTTTATACATGCTCTGCGGCCTCTTTTCAGTGACCTTTGAGAAAGAATTTCTGTTACTAACTTAATAAAGGAAGAAGAACAGAATTAAGTACTGGAAGTAAATGAGAAGGGGAATAACATGCAATATGGTTCTGAATGCAAAAAAGCCAGGTCAGTGTCATTAAACAACCTGCTTGGCCAAGGATAACACAATGGATTTGAGCCCTTATTTAATATGCAGTGAAAATATCTCCAGACCAAGTCATAGAGAAGAACTGTCACAAACAAGAAGTTAGTTAAGGGAGGATTTTAAGGGACTATATTAAAACACAATGTAATAAGCACACACAGAAGTTACCAGTCATATTCCTCAGGAATCAATGTCTTTGTATTTATTAGTGGTCTTGCTACAGCTAGTAGTTGTGTGCCTACCACATCTGTGCGTGATGCATCCAGAGGAGCCATTGGTTCATGCTGCAGACATATTAGATAGCCTATGAACTGTGTAATTAAAATAAGATGGCTTTTAATGATACAAAGTGCAAAAACATATGCTTGGGGACCACAGACAAGAACTTCTGGGGACTCATCATTTGAAGGCAATAAAGGAATCGGAATTTCTCAAGCTGGAAGGGATGCCTAAGTATCTTGGAGTCCAATTCCCCACTCCTCATAGGACTACCTAAAATGAACCCATATAACATAGAGCATTGTCCAGATGCTCCTTGAACTCTGTCAGGCCTAGTGCCATGACCACTTTCCTAGGGACGCTGTTCCAGTGACTGACCACCCTCTCAGTGAAAAACCTTTTCCTAATGTCCAATCTAAACTTGCACTGATGCAGCTTCATTCCATTTCTTCGTGTCCTATTACTGGTCACCAGAGAGGAGACCAGCACCTCTGCCTCCACAGCCTCTCTTGAGGAAGCTGCAGACTGCTATGAGGTCTCCCCTCAGCCTTCTCTTCTCCAAGCTGAACAAGCCAAGTGGCCTCAGTCACTTCTTGTAAGTCTTGCCCTCGAGGCCTTTCATCACCTTGGTTGCCCTGCTCTGGACACACTCAAATAGCGTTTTGAAGGATTTTACTTCTACAAACCAGGTGGTTTCCATCTGCAATACGTTTCTGTTTCATGATAGCATATAGAATATCTGAAAAGGAACTTTTTTTTTTTAATAAAAATAGCATTCTAGAGACTTAAGTCTTTCAAATTACTGTGGGTGCACGTCAGAGGAAACTCACATATCTTAAAGCATTTAAGTGTCTAGAAGAGCATCCAACTACACCTATCCCCCAATCTAGACTTTGTGTTGAGAAAAGAGGCATGAATTAGGCAATGTTACAGTATAAAATGTCCTGAACGCCTCAAGCTACATCTTAAGATGTAGCCAATCTAGGACTGTAACAGCTCCCAAGCAAAGGTGATTAAGCCTCAAGTATAAATTAGCATATCCTCTGACTAGCTGCCCACAGCAGCAGCCTTGCACTCCCCAAGCATGGGGCAAAATTAAGAGAAAGGAGCACAGCTAAACTGGCTACGTTATTTGTCAACAAAGCAGACCAAAGCCAATGCACAGATCTCAGCATGGAAAGCGCAACTGCCATGTCACTGTCTATACCGGGGGACAAGTGACAAGGGATCACTATATTCATGCTGCTTCAGGGGTTGTTGTGGAAATGAGGACACAATTCATACCTGCTGCAATGGGCTTCATTTTATTGGGATCCCGCCCCTCCAAGTAGGTCCCAAATATCCAGTAGTAGGTAGGGTATCCTCCAATTCACTCATTACTTTTTCCAATTTCAGTGTCAGTGAACAGGATAAGTATGACAGGAACAACAAGTCCTAAGACATCTCTGTCTTTCTAAGTGAAAAGTTTCTTCTTGCATTGGGATCCACAGACATTTTCAAAACACACCTCTCAGCACAATCTGATATATAATACAAAACCAACAGCTCTTCTTGTCAGCAACATTCCTCCTACTAAAGTAAATTTACAAGCACCACTTAAAATTTATTTTTATGCCACAATTAAAGAGAACAGTCTCCAGTAAATATCATGGAGAAGTCAGCACCATGCTTTTAATAACAGACTGCTTCCACTGAAGTGTCTTGGCTCATAGCAAATATGGCCTGGGAGTTTCAAGGGGTTTCAGGAGGGTGAACACTGGTACACCCTCATATCAAATGCATTTGACAATGAAAAGCTGAAATAAGAAGGGATGATTTTACAGATTAAACAAATATTGTATTTTTGGACTTAAAATGATGCTACCTGAAAATATTAAACATTATTCACACAATGTTGAAAATTCACAAAACATTATTAAACAACTGCTTAGCCCAACTTGCTCATAGAAAGTTACCTTTCAGCTCTTAAACAAATCAATCACTGCCCTCCCTGTGTCACTCCCCCCAGCCAAGTACTGTGCAGTACAGCAGGCTTGGGTAATTCCCAATCCCCAAATACAGGAATAATGTTATTATTCTGAACATAATTTCTCCCAGATTTGATAGTATCTAGGGACATTTGGAAATCTCAGTTAATTTCACTTCTGCATTCTTTAAGCAAACACTTACTTAGTGATGCTAATTAACTGAAAAAAATTTAAATAATATAATTAGAGAACCAGATATAAATCAAGAAACAGTACATTACTTAAAACATACGAAGAAGAGAAACCATATAACATTTTATATTTGCCTTTTTGATATGGCTTAAAAAGATAGGTAAAGATCAAGTAACTTCTGACTTTCAGCAAATGAACATTTCTTTCAAAATAGATAACTCGAATTATTGTCAAATTACAAACCTTCACTAGCTCACCATTTACCCCACGATAACTATCAATTAATAAAGGCATGCTTCTGAATACATAATGCATTACATTTTTTACTTTCAACACCTGGTGTCACCAGAATAACGCTGTATATTTCTAAAACACTCTGCAATGGTGTGTGTGCTTTGATTTTAGGGCAGTAATACTTCAAAGGAAGCAAATTATGGGAAGCGATGCACATAGATTATTTTTCTAGCTAACTGATACATTATCAGTTAATTGACCATGGCAGGTCATTTTAAAAATGAGGTTCAAGGTATCTAAAAGCCTTCATCCTTTAGTCCAGGTCAAAAAAGGCCTGAACAAAGTAAAAATTTTGCTGTATTTCAATATTTTGAGCAAGCTGAATCCTAAACCTGTTTCGCAAAAGGGCTTTAACTGCTACACCAGAAATTTGCGAACTGCAATCAATTTTTGTAGGGGTTAATTACCACCTTTCTGTCCAGTCTAGACCTGTATTAATTGGTTATTATTATGGTTCTACTGAGAATAGATAGACGGGAGTGATTTTGATTGATTATTGCTTGGAGTTCCTTGGATCCCCAAGATCTAAATAAAAAATTAAATATCAAAGAAGATTTAATTAATCTCAGTCTCTCCTTCTTTCTACTCTATCAGCAAGATATAGCTGATAAGGAATTGACAAATTAATGGAAAATGCAAAGACTCAGAACTGGTGACCCTGTATTTTTTTTATGAGAAAGTACATGCATTTGCTCTAATCTTTAGATAATGGGTATAAGAGAATGAAAACTTTCTCAGCTTTTCATGCTTATTCCAAAACCCAAATGGAGTTATAACAGGCAGTTTGATCAACTGGTATAAGATTTAAGTTGTGCTACGTTTGTTTTTTTTTTTTTTTTAATATAGCTTTTTAAATAAATTAGTGAAAGAATCCTGAACTTTTGAAAAGTCATAAGTTTGTTATACAAGGAAGATACAAAATACTGTATGATAACAAACAAAAGCAATATTTTAAAATCAAAAGGTTTGGAAGTCTCTATTTTGGCAGAAAATTCTGTATCAGAATACAGACAAAGATGCAATCTAGGTATTTATAATTAATTTTGTAAAAACACATTCAGACTGACACTTCCCTTCCACTAATTATCCATGGGTTTCCTACAGCAGACTTGCCAAAAGTCATATTGTCTTCCAGTACTTTCCCAGTAAGGTACAGAAGTTTCACAGGTATGAGTTTTCAGGTTCTATGCAACCATTGTGGATTTTAAAGCTGGAACAGAAAGGCTAACACTGATACAGGAACTATTTTCAGGCGAACGCGTATCTAGGATCCGTAGACAATGAATGTTTTGAGGAGTTCCCTGTGTGCCAGCAAGGCACTTACTACCTCTCAACTGATTTGTTGAGGGTAGCTTTTTGATGACACACTTTCAAATTACCTAAAAGGAAGACAGGCAAGCAAGACAACCTTGAATACTGCTATCAAATAACATAAATCCATATAAAGAAAAAAACAGTCATGAAAAGCAGGAAAAAAGTTTAAGCTTGAGAAGAGGAATGATGAACCATTAAGAAAAAACAGCTCTTCTCCCATATGCTTGATTTAAACAGATGTTAACATCCACAAATAATGTTTAAAAGAGACTGCCTAAGTCTGGTGGGCTAACCAAGTTAGACAAGTTTTACATGCATATTTTATTTATTATAACACCACCATTTGTTCTCTTTGGTTTCTTCAGCATTTCCAAACAACTCCCCTCCTCTCCCCCCAAACCAAAAAACACCAAAAAAACCCTCCACACTAGTAGTTTTCTGTAAAACAAGGTGTCAATTATCTTAGGACTACCTAGTTTTTTATCCCTTTTTTAAAAGTAATAATAATAAACAATAAAAAAGGTCTTAAGGAACCATTTTTTCCCATTTTCTCCCAAAAGATAGAAGTATTCAGTGGTCACCGAATTACAATGTACTTACATGAACAGGAGCAGAAATACAACTAAACACAGGTCAAAAAGGTTTGTCTGGAGCTGCTCAGCAGAGTGGCCTGATGTGTCCTGCTCACCTCCTGCTCAGTGAGAGAGGCTAAGCAGCCCAAACTGCCTGGGTGAGGCTGATGAGCAAAAGAATGCCCACGCAGACCTAGGGGACACCACTTGGATGGAGATACCCACTATTTCCACTGTGAATTCCTATGGAAGAAAGAAGGGATGCAGGCCTTTTAGTAATAAAACCTAATATTCAGAATGTACAAAGAGGCAGTTTACTATCTCTATAGCTGGTAAGATATGTGGATGCTGAAAAACAATCATCTGTCTTGATCCTACTAGTTATTTATACTGATCTGGATAGAACTTTTGACACTGGTGCTCATGATATTCCCACAAGCAAGCTAAAAACATGACTTAACAAGAACTGTTGGTATTTAGGTAAAAAAACCCCACCAAAACTGTTTTAGAAAGGCTATTTAATATTTATCAGAAGTTTATCTCAAACTGAATACATCCAAAAAAATTTGTTACATTCAATCCAGTAGCAGGAAAATGCTGGTAATGAAAATACAGACAATGTGAAAGATGCAGGTATAATTCACAACACCCAGGGCTGTGCACAAGACTAATGAGACAGCTGCAAAGCACAACTGCTGCCAGTGCAAAGTTCTAAGATTAGCTGAGAATAATCAACAGCATAAACAAAATCTGGAGAAAGATCAGTGTAACAGCAGACCCGCAGAAAGAGATTTGACAGTTATAATGATCATGAACTCAACATGAGTCAACAACATGGTACTGCTGGAAAAATTATCCAAGCGTGTATATATGAACCCATCACTAGTAAGATGTGACCATAATCCACTGCTCTGATCTGGTCCCAAATTGAGCAGAATGTCCAGCTTTGAGCACTGTATGTAGAGAACCACGATCAACTGGACTGAGAGAGAACAGTAACAAGTCAAGAAACCAAAACCTATAAAAGAAAACAACAAAAATAAAGAACCTAGACTGTGATCACTTATTTTAGAGAAAACAGAGTCATGCCTTTAAGAATATGAAAGCATACTGTAAGAGAAAAAGAGAGGCTATAAGCTCCTTTCCCCATCTACTTTGACAGAAGATCCAATAAGCTTAGATTCCAAAGATGGACACTTGAAAGACTAACCACTTACTGGTAAGCAGGGCGCCTAGGAAGAGCCTAGACCATCCAGGAAGGCTGGGAATCCTTCACTGCTGACTATCCTCAACAGCAAGTCAGCCAAATTTTTACCAGAAATAACACTACTGCTGCCAAACTTGCCTTTTGCCAGGGAACTGAATGAGACAATCTCTTAGCTCTCCTTTAAAAAGTAAAATGCCATTATGATTCATATGCTATTCATGGAAAGGAACACTAGACTCACGGAGACTATGAGAGACTGGTTCTGTGGTCCAGTCATTAGATTCCTTCTACCTCAAGCAGAGATTTCTAGATCCCAAAGACTGTTGTTAGTCCTGACACTGTCTACATCTGGCTCAAAGGCAGAGCAGTGCCAGGCCAGCTGTACACCTCTGGCTGATAAAAGCACTGAAAGAAGGCAAAGCGCAAGAACAACCCTTGACTGTGCCGCCACGGCCTCAAGAATAGCTGCACAGCTCAGTTAACATTCCCTCTCTGAAGCTTCTGCTCCACACATAGAAAGCTACACACACTTCTGCCCTTCAGGTTTCCAAGACAGGCATCCTGTTTTACGTGTTGCACACAAAGGCTGCTACAAATCTGAGTCTACAGAATAACCCTTCTCCTGGTTCTATCTATTGTTGATCTCAAACACCATTTTCAGATCACAGATATGAGATCTTTTAATCCCGACTAGTTCTGAAATAATTGCTATTTAATCAAGATTTAAAAAAATATAAATAATATTTTGTTTATAGGCATATAGATTTTATCTGTTCTATTGATAGCATGCTAGTGAGATACATCACTTTGATACAGAACCATTAAAAATCTATACCCTCATGCAGTTTTCCTCCAAGCTGCCGATGTGGCAACTGTAGATAAGATACACTGCTATTTTTCTAGACGTACAGGAAAAAATCTTACACACACATTTGCTCACACACTGCATATGTGATCTCACTGGTGATTCACTGCTAAATTGTTACACATGCATATGAATGTAATCTAGAGCAATGTCACACGTTTTATTAAAAACAACAATGTAAACTAGTACATTTCTTAGACAGCGAAGTGATTGTATCGAGGTGGTTCAGAAAACATGCTACAAAAGTTACATTTGCAGCAGCTCTGCCCAGAGTACAGAAATAATCAGAGCAGGGATCCAAGCGGAGATGTCTAAGTAAATCTGTGCATGCTGTCAATACTGCAGAGTATTTACAGATCACAAAAGTATAAGAGTACTGGGGATAAGAGATAGAAATCATCAATCTTAAAGCTGTCTGACACTGCAAATATTTCCTAACACTTTTCCTTAATTACACTCCCAAAGCATCACTGCTACTTAAAAGTAAAAATCCACTTGATAATGTAGTTGGTCTGATGGATTAATGAGCTGGCATAAAGTACCACAGAGAAGTGAGGCAGATGTCAAATAAATAATCCATCCCACAATAATCTCAAAAATTAGCCCACTAGATTAATTTTTGACCTGTCTAATGTCAAACCAAGTTACCTGATCTGGCAGGGTCACAAAAGGCAAATTATCCTACAGGCAGGATCACCAGCTCCTTTCTTCTACTATCATACCTATCAGGTCCTGTGTCTGCTGCACCACTTTGCAGACCTTACTTAAAATCTGGTTACAACAACACTGATGGTCAATCACAAAAAACGCCCCAAACAAAAAAAAAAACCTCCTAAAATAACAATCAAAGTGTTTGATGAACCTAGAATTGAAAGTCACGGACTTCATAATTTTCTAAGTCAGTCATAAGATTTAGAGCACCAAAGTATAACTGCAATCAACAAAATTTAAAACTGAAATGGATCACCATGTCAATGAATAAACATTTCCTGCATTCACAACAAGACTGTGATAATAATAAACCTCTGCTAAAGACAGTTAAATTATGGAGCGTGATTGAGATTCCACCTAAACCAACACTAAAACATAAGTTACAGATAAGACATACAGACTACAATTTGACAAATAAAACAGATTACATCATTTGTTTGTTATACAGAAATAAGGAAAAAAACTCCTAAAATCATCATGTATGAAATTAAAGATACTTGATGCCATTCATTAACATAGTAAACTGTCACTAAGCATACTTAATTAAAAGATATAACTACTAGCAGTAAAAGAACAGACTAGATGAGCAGATGGATCCAGATATATTTTGACCTAAATTTCTTGATTTTGACAAGATAAATAAAGGTAAATATAAACAAGAAGAGAAGGGAGAGGAATAAACAGCCAGTCAGGATATCTCATTAAGGAGGCTCATACTATAAAGATGAAAAAACACTAACAAACTCTCTTCTGTCTCTGCTCACCTCAGATATTTTGTTTCTGTTAAGCAGGTTTCCCAAAGCTTCACATAACCACATATATATGCACATTACTGAGACATTTATTATGCCTGGAACCACAGTCACAAAATAAGGCAGTGTCCTAAGGCAGTGGGCCTTATTTATTTCAAAAGAAATAAATCATTAACCTACAATATAATTTAAATATCTTGAATGTTAATTTTCTTTTATGCTCACTCTCTCTTGAATTTGAATCCTGTTAGAGATAACAGTTAAGAGAATAGGTTTCTATCTACAGAGTCTACAGAAGGCAGAGTCTGAGCCCTTCATATCACCTTCCCTTTGGACACTCTTTCCAACCAGACAAAGCTCCTAAGCATGTAACTTTGTGTTACTTTTCATGTTTGAAATGAACTTCAGAAAGCTTCAATTAGATTTGGCCCGTGGCTGGTTTCATATTCTGAAAGTTTTCATGGCAGGGTTATTTGAACTACATCACAGCAAGGACTGCAGCCTTGGAGCAGGTTAGTAGTCTGATGTATGAAACGTGTGTGTGCATGGTAAGCAACCTCCTGGGATTTATTCCCCTACGTAATTTTCAGCTGAGGCAAAATCAAGCCTGGGGCTCCACTCCATAAACTGTGTTGGAACATTCCTCTCACTCGTATAGTTTCTCTGTTATTTATACATTTTCCTAATATATAGTGCAGGTTTAGCTCTGTGCAATCCCATCTAAATTTAATTTAGTTGTTCTATGCCCACATCCCAACGTAATACTTAGCAAACAGTATCTCCACAACTCACAGGCAACACAAAACAAAGCAATATCTAATGTTGTGCAAACTGATGTACTTCCGAACCACTCCAAAGCACGTTACCACACTCCGTACATGTGCTGTACTCCATCTCCTTTCAGTGAAAACATGATACAACGCTGAGCTCAGATTCTTACTTAATTACTGTACAAAAAATCTTATTTTTAGTGGCTTCACTAAAAAACAGCCTCAAAGAAGATCAATAGCAATTGATATACACTCAAACATATCTAAAAGGTGACATTAAATCCAAGATTACATTTTCTACCCAGTAATCTCTAATAATCTTTTCCCCTCACTTTCCTAGTCTCCGTAGGCTTGTCCCATTGTCTTCAGAGTTCTTCCTTTGCTAAAATTAAATTTGGGCCTAAGTTGTTCTTCAAATTACAATCTCCCTTGAGTACCTGGGAGCAGGCATGCAGTCATGAGAATAAGAAATCCTAATGCCTGTTATACTCCTTCTATTCCTATCTATAAATCTAAGACTATCACACCTCACTCAGCTGACAGTCGTGGCAAGTACATTTTTTTTTTCATCCTTTATCTCATCATGTGCACCCAACTGCTATTGCTTAAAACTCTTTTCTTCAATTGCCTTCAGTTCTTCCACCCACAAATTCTGTTAACGGTTTACGTCTGAGCAAGTTCTACTGTAAGCTTAAATTGGCTCTCAATGATAAAAAATCCGAATCTAGTAATTTTCTCTTAAATTTGTTACTATGGATGCTTATGTTATTAAGCCCCTTCTCTAGACTCCTAACATTTCTTTCCTTTTTCCATGACCTTTTCACAAAACCCATGAACTATTCCCATTTCTCCCCAAACTGAAACACTAACAAAAACCTGCTGCCTCAGTGTAGTACAATGTCTTCTCAGACCAGGTGAGCTGGGTTGGGTAAATCCCTTCAAGAGTGTGCATTCCAGCACTCATTTCACATACTGCCAGTATAAAGTCTCCTTTAAAGAAGAACATCATAACAAAAGGGAGGCAGGAGTTATGGAGGAGGACAAACAGAAGGCTTGTGCATAGCAGCACAGAGATGGACTGTATGGGCAAAAGCAATTCCATGGTGGTTTGCAAGCTAAAATTAGGGAGAGCCCTAAGGACAGGCCAATATCCCTTCTCTGGACACCTGTAAAGATGCTGACACAGAACCAGTTACATTTACTGGGCAACGTCTTCCCATCACATTTCTGGACTTGAGTCTGCAAGTTTGCTTTCTTGTGATACCAATTATTTTGTAGCTTCTAGCACAGGAATTGCAATTATAGATGCAAAATCAATGATTAAACAGCCTTAAACATTGTCCTTCGATCTTGAAGCACACATTATGTGTTACCAGAATCAGAAATGTTTTATTCCAGCACTTCCAGTGAATGACAGGTCATGCAAATAGTTAAATTAGCTTCAATAAGGTAAAGCTAACAAAAGCATTAAAAGAAAAAAAAATTAAAGACAAGAGGATTAAAACTTCAAGTGGGGCCCTTTATGTACTTTGGCCTATCTACCTACTATTTCCTTCCAATTTAAAACAACCCATAGCTTTTTCTAATGAAACTATTATATAATGAATTCCTGTTCTGGTTTTACTCTCATGAGTACTCTCACGAATTCCCTGTTCATCACTAGGTCTACCTGTCATTCAAAACAACTGCAAACACCATTCTTGCAACACAGAACAGAACGAGACCCTTATTTCTCACTCACTACTTACAGTCTCACTTTCAAAATAATTTTTCTCAGCAATGTTTCAAAGAAAATTGGTTTATTTCTATTTTCCTTCAAGTTTTCAGTACTACTGTATATGTGGACTTTGCTTCTCCTGATGGGAAATGATCTAACCTGTTACCTTAGATTTCAAGAGAAATTCACACATTCTGAGATCCAAGCAAGAACAAAACTGTTACTTACAGAAACTGCATAGGATCCATAGACATAATTAAAACCACATACCGATTATGGTGGTAAAATTCAGTGTCCACACCCTAACCTGTTCAATATGCAATTAAACAACAAACACTTGGGTTCAATGTAAAAGAATTCATAAAGAATGCTATTAATAACTTTTTATGAGCCAGAGGTAGCATTCACCTCACTTTAATTTCCTAAAGTTCAGAATCTAGGCTGGTCATTCAGGCATCACCAGTTGGTGTAAAGAGATGTGAGCTGAATCTCTTGCTTGGAACTACAAATGAAACTCACATTTCAAATGCAAGTTTGTCATCTAAGGAAGGAGACTAAAGAAGGCAGTGGTGAGGTACAAACTCACAATTCTTATCAGTACTGTGTGTCAGTAGAAACAATAAACCCACAGTTATTTCAAGCCCTGTACACAAACTGGTCTGCCTACCAGAAGGCAAAATGTATTAATTGATATATTTCACTAGATGTGTAGACAACTAAGTCCCTGAGATGCAGAAGGCAGCAGCAGAGGTACAGGTTGATACCCAGCATATCACAGAATCACAGAATGGGTCAGATTGGAAGGGAACCACAGTGGATCACCTGGTACAACCTCTCTGCTCAAGCAGGGTTATCCTAGAGCACATTTTACAGGATTGCATCCAGAGATGGTTCTTGAGTACTTCCAGTGAGGGAGACTCTACAACCTCCCCAGGCAATATGTTACAGTGCACAGTCATCCACACAGTAACGAAGTTCTTCCTTATATTCAGGTGGAGCTTCCCGTGCATCAGTTTCTGCCTGTTGCCTCTTGTCCTATTGTTTGGCATTGAGAAGAGCCTGGATCCATCCTCTTGACACCCTCCCTTCAGATACTTATATACATTGATGAGGTCCCCTCTCAGACATCTCCACGTTAAAGAGGACCAGATATGGAGAGATGAAAGAGAGAAATTACAGAAGACTGAGTCCAGATCAGCAGCAAAAATAGAAGTACTTTAGAGAAAAGTCTTTTATACTACCATTCTAAAACATTATTTAAATTGTGCATGATACTTTTACCAGAAAGTAACATAATACCAAAAACTATTCCTGCAACTTGTGGAATACATAAGTAAACAGCAAGACATCTAGACATGTGATGAGAAATGAGCATCTGCATCTCCCTCCTCACTAACAGGAACGCTACAATCGTGACTGTTGTTGGAGCCAAGACTCAGCCAGAAGTGCAGTACAACAGTCAAGATGATACTGGGATTCATGACGTCTGGGATTCATGTTTCCTCTGATGTCCTAATGATTTACCTTACTCATCCTTACCTTAACTCACGAATACACCTTTGCTGAACAAAGAAAGCAGCCAAGGCAGCAAGCACCCTGCACTGTATTAATGGGAACATGACCAATGGGAAGTGAGGATCTCCCTTTACTTGACACTCACTAGACCACACCTACAATACTGTATGCAGTTTGGGGCCCAAAACAAGACAAAATATGGACACACTGTGGTGCATTCAGATGGTCATGGGGCAAGAGTACTTGCTCTGTGAAAAGCAGCTCAGGAAACAGCCTGTTCAACTTGACAAGAGATGGCTTTGAGGTGTCCTAATAGCAGTCTTCTCATACCTGTGAAGTGGTTATCCAGGAAACACAGCCAGTCTCTTCACAGTGGTAACGTGTCAGAGTTGACCAGAATAAGAGAGGCTCCAATTTGATCCAAGGAAAAGGGTTCTCATGATGCAGACAAAAACTGAAGCAAGCTGCTCAGAGAAGCTGTGTAGTCTCTATCCCTGTAGGTTTTCAAGGCATGTTGGATAAAACACACCATGGTCTGCTCACACAGAGGACCCTACTCTGAATAAGGAGACTGGACTAGTGACTCACAAGGTTCCTTCCAACCTGAATTTTACTGAAATAAAAGTTGTGGGGCTGTGTTAGGCTAGACAAAATGAGGGGAGGGAAAGAAGATAAACAGACTTGCAATTACTCTGGTATTACTTGATAGCACAAATATTTCAAATTGCAGCATTGTTCTTTTACAGATACACTCACAGAGCTGAAGCCTGGCATGGGTGGGATGATCTCCCTCACAGCATGTAACACACACAGCACTGGAAAAAAGCAATGGTTCAGGGAAAGGATGAGAAAAAGCAATTCTGCGTGGCCAAGAACTTCTGTCAGAATGTCAGCAATATGATGGTAACTCTGGTTGTTAGTAAAGGTCATGAGCAATTACAGTCAAAACACTGCAAAGAGAGGTGGTTACGCGGGTAATTCCAAAGGAAAAGAGGTGTCCTGTAAGACAGAGAAATCCAGAGTGACAGTGATATTGATGTGTTTTCTCAAGATGTTAAGAGAAAATAGTTGACACACTTAAAGAAATTACAGTGGCCGAAAGTCTTCATGGAAAGGCCATTAAATCAATAGGACATGATATCACCCTGGTATAGTCTGTCCTTCTTTAGCATTAATTGGAAGTGGGGAAAAGAGAGCTGTATCTGACATGGTCCATAAAATGTAATTAAACCTTTGGAGTAAAAAAAAAAGGAGAAAACTCTAGATAGCTATATATTTTGCTTTAAGAACAATGATTTACTACTGCCTGAGTAGTTCTATTTTTGAAGAAAAAAGGTATTAAACACTCTCTTTAGACAGACAAAATGAAAAGGGTATTACGTTTGCTAAGTCAATAACATGACTGGGTCCATCCATTTCCCCTGTTTCTTATTGAATTATCTATGCAATACTTACCCCCTCTGTCAAAATGCTGCAAAAAATATTTTGAAAGATAAGAAAAGGAAAGGTAGCAGCAGTTCATATAGAAAATACATCTTGTTATGACATGTGATCTCTGCTTAAGCAGTTCACTTAAAATATCACGCAAGTTTCACACTCAATTCTACTTAAATCAAGAAAGTTATGAAAATTATTTGACCAGGTTCAAATTCAAAGAATGTATACTTTTAGAGCCTAAGAAACATACAGGACAACTTGATTAGGAAGGAATAGAAAAGTGCATTGCTCCAAAGAAGAAATGACAAGTACTATAGTGAAACATGGTGTATTTTTCTTCTACCAACAGTAACTATTGAAGGAGTTCAGGATTACACAGAAAAATAATTTGGGTAGTTCACCAGAGAACAAAAGTGTACCAGAGCTAGTAGCAGAAGAGAAATGCCACAACATGCCCCTAGAATTTATTTTTCTTATTTCACTTCATGACTACACCTTTGTGCCTGTAACTACACTTGAAAATTCACAACATAAATCAGGCAGTCACGTAACCTGACTTCCCAGAAGTTCCCCAAGAAGAACAAACACAACCATATGAACAAGAGAAGAACAGGCAAAACCTGTGGTTTCATCACATCAGCAGTCAGATAAAAGTAATTTTCAAGAGGAAACTTCTTTTGAAATAGGCAGTTGGGTTACTATTGGGAGTTATGAGAATGTATAGACACACTCAGAGAAATGTTGGTTGGAAGGGACCTTTGAAGGTCATCCAGCCCAGCCTCCCCCTCAGAGCAGGGCTAAAGCCAATGCTAGACAACACTTTTTCAAGGGAAGAGGCTGTACTCCGCAAAACAGTGGGTGGCAGAGACAGCAGGATGTCTGGTTCAAACCAGGCCTGGTTCGTGCCCTCCACTCTCTGGAGGCACCTAGCATTCCATGTCAAAAATCAGCCAAGGAAAGCATGAACTGACACGGTGATCCTTTCTAAAGGATAAAAAGCAGACACTGCAGTAAATGAAGCATTCAAAGCAATACTTCTATCCTGAATATGAGAAAATAAGCAAGGGAAAACTCTGATCACACATATAAAGTCACCAGAAGAAAAACTATAAGCAGCAGGTGACATGAAACTTATCTACGATATGACACACACTCTTCAGTCATTAAGCAAAGTTCTGTTCAATATTCCAGTGGTCTCAAACGCATAAACAAGCTCAAAGAAACTTCCTTGCAAAGCTGATGCAGAACACCACAGCAATTTGGAAAGTGAGGAGCGAACACGCTGCAAAAACGCATGGAAAATGAACTATGACGCACATATCAAGAAGTTAACAGTAGTCAGCAGGAGGATGCAGATTTAAAAATATTAGCAATGTATATTTAGGTAATTTTTTCTTTTGTTTAACATGTAACACCCTTGACATGTCTCAAACCCTCTCACGTTTTGAGACAGACAGTAACAGAGACATCTGTCCTTTTGTTTACCCATGGTAGAAGAATGATGTACTACACTTTGATAATAAGACATGTTAGTGTTCATGTGACTTTGACAGCTATGATGGAGTGAGGGCAGGAGATGAGTGCTGACAAAGGATAATTATATTTTTAAGACATGGTGTAGGTTTTTAAGGCTTTTCTTGGGGAATGTGTGTGTGTGAAGAACGATGGAAATATGCCTGTTTTTTGTTCAGATGCAAAATTTAAAGCCTCTCTTTATGGCCTTTGTCACACCATGAACAATTTTAATTGTCGAGAAATTGCTTTTCCAGCTTGACTGCCTGCTTAAACTAGAGTGTATATAAAACAAGTCCACTCCACATAGAGATCAACATCAAATAACTTGGTCACGGAAATATTTACAATTGTGCCTCTGTATGTTAACCTCTATATAATTCACTACCTTGCTATTTTCAAAGGAGGGTAAAAATTACAGAAGCAGCAAATTAAAAAATTCTTGGAGCAAAAAATTAGGAAATTAATTGTCTGGAGTTAACACAGATACAACTAAATGCAGGTTAACTCAAAAGCAAAATGTTTACATAACTCTATAATGGAAAAGGATACACAAAAGGCAGGAGACGAAAACATAGCAAAATTAAATCCCTAAGACAATTAAAAAAAAAAAAAAAGGGATAACAAACCCTCAACATTCTGGTCCAAACACTGAGGGCAAAAAGATAAATGCTCTGAAGTCTGAAGCGTCATCTCGTAAGGATACAGAAACATAAAATGGTTTGGGTTGGAAGGGACCTTAAAAATCACCTAGTGCCAACCCTCCTCCCGTGGGCAGGGACACCTTCCACTTGACAGGTGTAGACAGTTATCGATTGTCACAGCTTCTCTTCATGTATGACACCTAAACTATTTCCTTTCTCTTTTCCCTTTAACGTAGATACTAGCTCTTCAAATACACGTCACTAACCACTACCAAGGCAAAGGTATGTTACTAAAACGAGTATGTGGATCATAACGAACACTCTTGTTTGGAGGATGCGCCTGGCCACCAGGAGAAGGCGAGAGCGTCACGGACAGCTCTTCCTGCGCTCGGCCGTGTCACCGATGAGCCACTCCTCCCACCTCTGGGGTGCGAGGCGCTGCTGTGCTCTCGCACCACGGGCAGCCGGGTCCCCGGGAGGGAGCCCCGAGCCCGGGGGCGGAGGCCGAGCCGCCCGCAGCTCCCGCCCGGCCGGCGGGGCCGAGCCGCGCCGCTGTCACACATGGCTCTTACGGGCCCCCGCCCGCAGCCCGGCTGCGGCAGGCGTGCTCTCCGGCGGTGCGGGACAGCCGGCAGCGCCCTTCCCCGCCGCCGGCCCCCCGCGCCGGCCCCGGCGGGACCCACAGCCTGCGCCGAACCACCCCCGCTCCCCGTCTCCGCTCCCCCGCTGGGGCCGCGCATCACGTGGCGAGAAGGGCGGACCGCCCCGCCCCGCTCGGCCCGGCCCGGCCCGGCCCCACGGCGCTCGGCCGGGGCACTCACTCGCCAGCGCTGCTGTTCTGTCCGCGCCTCCACTCGAGCCTGCGGCCGCCGCCTTCTGCCCGTCCTGGGGCGCCTCTCCGGGGAGTAGGCGGCGGGGCGGAGCGGGACGCGGGGCGGCGCCTGCCCGCGCTCCCTCCCCCGCGGCCGGGGCAGCGCCGGGTGCCCCGGGGCTGGGGGGGCCGAGCCGGGGTTGTTTGCCCGGGCCAGCGCGGCTGCCAGAGGACGGAGCGTGCTTGGCGGGGGAGCGGGAGGGCGGGCAGCCGGGCCCGGAGCCGGGAGAGCGGGGCAGCCTGCGCCGGCTGCCAAAGCAGGAACAGCGCCCGGCACTCCCGGGAAGAGCCGCTCCAAAAACCTGGTGCCGGGGCCTCGCCTCCTGGAGGCCGTAAAAAACGTGTGTCAAGCTATACAACCACAGCTAGTCAGTCTGGCTCTTGGGGAGCTTTAAAAACCGCGTTATTTTACAGACGCTGTTGACTACTCAACAAGAAGGGGTTTTGGCTGCAGAGATTGGTCTTGAGCCTGAAGTAGGAGTTTTAAACTTGGAGGGTGCCAGGTGCCTTTCTGTTTACCGCCTTTGCTGGCAGCTTCCATGTCCCAGCGGAGGACTCCCTCAAGCTGGCTCTGTAGGGATTGGTTTGCTCTTAAGCAAAGTACGTGAAGGCTCCACACAGTAAAATCACTGTAAGAAAATGAATGTGCTGGTAAGAGGAATAAGAGCGAGATACCCTTATGCACTGACACAAAACGATTCAGTAACTTGTTCACCAGTGCTGCAGAAACAGACCTGGGGGTCCAGGTCAACGGCAAGTTGAATTATGAGTCAGCAGTGCCCGGGCAGCCAGGAGAGCTAACTGTGTCTTGGGGGGCATCAGGCAAAGCATCGACAGCCGATCGAGGGAGGTCATTGTCCTGCTCTGGTCTGCACTGGGGTGGCCTCACCTTGAGTCCTGGGTACACCATAACATAAGAAAGATATAAAGATATAAAGCTATTAGCATCCAAAGGGGGGGCTACAAAGATGGTGAAGGATCTACAGGGGAAGCCACACCAGGAGCAGCTTAAGTCACTTGGTTTGTTCAGCCTGGAGGAGACGGGAGATCTCAAAGCAGTCTTTGGCTATTAGAAAAACAAATTGTTAGTAGAATTGCCTTGTGAAAAGTTTAGGGCTTGACATGCTTCAGTGATCTCAGACCTACGGGGAGGTTAAACAGAGCTTGGGAAGAAGGATGCACCACTGATAGTGGACACAAAGAATGCAGAATTTACAGGCCACAAAGACATCTGGTAGAATTCCCAAGATAAGGAAGAAACTGATAAACCCAATTCAGCAACTGTGCTGAAATCAGCTCCAGCTGGGTAAAGGTAATTCCAGCAGGGTTTTTTTTGTGACCACAGACTAAAGAAACCTGACCCAAAAGGAAAGACTCAGCATGTGGACTAATTAGCATGAGAAGCAAGAGAATCATTAACCAATAGAAGGTAGAATACTAATTAGTAAGAGAACTATATAATTTGTAGTCAATGAACGCTAATTCCTTTGTTTGCTAAAATGTATAAATAGTAAAAGGTTTTGATAGATGGTGTGCTTGATTTGTGGAATACCACCAAGCACCCGGGCTTGTGCAACTTTGAAATAAATAATCAGTATCTCTCTTGACTGTGCAATTATTGGCTTGCTGCACACCAGGTAACGAATCTCATTTTGGCAGTCAACAAGATTGCTCAGCATTTAAGGCAGAAACTCTTGGTTTTTTCCTATATTTTATTGTTTTAAAGCTTGAATTAATGAGTTATGTATTCTATCACTTCAAGTGCTTCTTTTTGTTGTTTAGGCACACACATTCAACATCAATACAATCACGCTGAATCAAGATTTTGAACTAGTACTCCAAGAGAACATCTTCCTGTATGTCCCAGTGCCAGTGTACTAGGCCCATTAGATTTTCTTCCTAGCTTTCAGCAGAACCCTGAATCAAAAACTTACCACAAAAATAAACACCACTGTCATAATTAAAATCTATCAAAAAAAGATAGCAAAATGCAGATTTATTTCATGGCTTAATTACAAGTGTATTTACTTCTTGCTCAGCTGAAAATAAACTGGAACATACCATTGCCAATCTGAATGATTAACACTACATAAAAAAAGTTCAGCTCAGAAATCACAAGCTACACAATACCTGTAGAGATTTTTTCCTAACAAAAAAATTTGTTTAAAAAAACCCTGAACCACTTGACATGTATCATTACTGACACACACTGAACACCCATGCCACAACACTGCAGTGCAGCATTCTAATACAAAGGTCATCCGTTCTCCAGTGCTTGACAGCCCGTGCAGCTGTGCACATCCTCTTCCTTGGAGTGGCTATATGGTCCTTTTTCCTTACAGCACAGAGTCCAAGTTGCTGTGTTTATAACATTACACCTATGTATAACCACTTCACATTATCGTGCAGTCCAGTACAGAGTCTGAAGTGCCCATTATTAGTGGCACCTGCTGCTTATGGTCACATGAAATAGGGAACAAAGGCAGGAACCAGCAAATAAATATCAAGATATTGAAATTAAAAAACCTCGCCATACTGAAATGGGCTATGCTATCACATTTAACAGCTACAGCTTGAAATAGCAACTTCAATTTAAGAAAAAAAAAATCTCACCTTTGCAAATTTACAGTTGCTTTAGATTGCTTTTTAGAGTGAAGGATGCCAAAAGTAATTTCAATAAGAAGTTGTTACCATTTATTACAGAAACATAAACAAGATAGAAATGAATCAGACTGGACCTGAATGTTGTTTTCATACACAGAGACCTGATGTTCATTGCTTTATCAGTCATGTAAATTTATCAAAGTCATCCTAATTTGTTTTATCCCATTCCCTCATCAAGCTACTATAACTCTCCAACTCTCAAGGCAAGTACCAGCCAGTTTGCTTCAATGCCAGTCTTTTAACATTCTTGGGGCCAATAATGTATGAGAATGCTAGAGGTGTATGGGACCAGATTACTTCTACTGAAAGCACCAAGGGAGATTTTCTTCATGTACATGAGCTGATCACCTTAGTTACCCTTTGAAGTTAGTGAAGATGAGTACCTGGTTCAAGTATATGACTCCTCACATCCTAAAGGTGCTTCCTTTAGAAGATGAATCATAGTTCACATTACCTGTTTCCCCTCCAGTGACTGTACAGAGAAACTAGGATGAATAGCTCAGATGCAGGTATCTCAAATATGAAGGAAACAAGTTCCCAGTGAATAGGCCCAATATTTTTAAGAAACCATTCAAAAGTATTAAAGATTTTTATTTCTCAGTGCCCATAAACACACACACAATCCACATCTCTAAAGTTTAAATACTAAGTATGACATTAAATAACAGGAAACTTCATGTACATGGCATTGGTCTAGACATGAGAGAAACATACAATTTGGGAACTCGGCTAGAAGTTTTTGGTGAAAAGAGACTGCCATCCATAGCAATCAATGTGACTATTTTTCAGACTCCATTCTGTGCATTGAATCATTCTGTATTTCTCTCCTCAGAACTGTATTTGAACAAGCAATCTTTCAAAACAAAAAAGAAGAAAAAAGTAACCAGGCTTCTTAATTTCCCTAGGGAATCAAGCAGGCCAGCTGATAAGGAAACTTTAATCTTCTGTAATTAGCAATGGGAAAAAAATCCAGCTAGAAAGACAGACAATGTTTATAACAACAGTGTTATGTACAAACCCAATTTTTCTTCACCTTTCTCTCTTCAGAGTTGAGTGTTCTGCACTATTCCAGGGGTCAGTTATGAGGTATGAAAAACCAAGCAAAAGGTTAGCATTATAACCATTTTAATAAACCCCACTGTATTATTTGCACTTTCAAAATATTTCTGAAAATAAAGTAAAAAAATATTTAGTATTCTTGAAAGTCTTAAGGAAATTTTAATTAGAAAAGCAGTCATCTTTGTGGCTTCTTCTGAACACAGTTCTGCCTCAACATTACACTCAGATGTAAGGGTATCCTTCTTATTACCACCATACAAGTAATCAATCGCATTTCTATAGAACTGAAAATTATATAAAACAAATAAACCCTCACAAAGATATATACAACTAGCCAGAAAGCTAATTAAGAAGAAATCATGTTGTCTGTACTGAAAAATAAAAACCATTTTCAAATACCAACAAAACATCCAATTTGTTTGTCTGTCTCTTCCATCTAAAACTCTTGAGTAGAAGGACAAACTGACTTCCACAGAGGAATTTCTACAACAGCTTTGTTTTATAATGACCTAGAAAGAATTCATACCCCATACATAATATTGATCTACTGAATTTTTGCAAAGCTAATATGGAAAGCAACAGGGAAAACTACACATGTGGATTTTATGATGAGAATAATAATTTAAGCTCAGGATGTATTTTTCCAAATATACAGAAAACCCCTGATTATATTAAACACATTTATCTTCAGCTATAAATTACCTCACCCAGCCAGACCCTAACTCTTTAATTCCTCATGTTCTCAATATCAATGAAAAGTGGGCTATGTATGGAAAGCCTTAAAAGCCTGCCGTTTGTACTGAAGAGTGTACCTGTTTCAGCACCTTTCAGATACAAAAGTTGGCACTGGCTAAACTATGGTGGTCATCAGAAGATGACTAGCCATACTGGTGCAGTGTTCTGCTTACCAGATGCTTACCAAAGAGCATGTTTATATCCTGCAAATATATTCAGAAACTACTTTCTGAAAATTCTGTCTAGAAACCAGAAGAAATGGAAACAATTGTATCAACTTAGTATCCTATATGAACTAATTAGTCCTGCTGAGAAACAGGCTGTATTTGCAGGAGAGGAACACATATACATGCCTCTGGTATCTTGACCAAAACCAGTACAGCAGCATACTATATAACATAGCCAGATTAGTTCATTCAAAGCCAAATTTGTGGACAGCACCCCACTGCAACAGCCTTGCTGGCTAGATTTACAGCTAGTCTGGCAAAAATATTACATTAAAGTAGCTGCACAGCTTGTAGTACCTGAACTAGCTTTGCCAGAGGATTGCTTTGGTAGCTCTGCAGTATTGCAATGTGCTCTGTAGACACACTTAGTTATTGAATCAACTGTTATTTCCAAGCAAATTTATAATGTAAAAGCAGCCTATTGTAGGTTCAAATTGTATTATAGATGTAGAATGATTATATGGTGGTCAGATGAGAAGGTCACACAACATCCTGCCCTATGGCAGGAACTTATCAGAGACTTTAAATGGTTCCACACACAGATGAGTTGCGTATGGAGAACATTACACAATCTCCTATACAATAATCGTTGGACTAATTAGGAAAGCTGCAAATACTGCACTGATCAATTTCTTCCAGGGGACATTGTTGGAAAGAATAAAGGAATATGAAAAGAGAGGGAAAGCTTCTCAGTTTTCAAAATTAATAGCAAACTTTCAATCTTAAACAAAGAAACCAACCCATCTCAACACAATCCCCCAAAAACAAACAAACAAACAAAACCCAAAAACAACCACCACAAATACACAGATGTGTGACTACTTCCTGAAGCAGGAATGTAAATATTAGCACATGACAAACAACTCTGGACAGCCAGAGTTCAAACATGTATTAAAGCATAGCCCCTTTTGAGAGGTAACATGGTATCAACATATACCATCTCTGAATAATCTCACACTGATGTGCTCAGTTTATGCATTAACAGCTATGCTTATTTATCTGCCCCTTCAGCAACCACAGAAGCCATGGGAGACAAAGGTGAGCCACGTTCCTTCCAGGTAATAGATCAACAGCCAAGGTCAGATCTTCTGCACAGTTGCTTTGTCACAGACATTACCTCTTTATTTGCCAGCAGTACAGGAGCTGCAAGGTGTAATGTCATTAACCAGAAAGCACTGAAATGCCTAAGAACACGGCAATTAAGCTCCTGCAGACACTACACTGTATTTAGACCACTGACCTGCCACAGGAGCTAAAGCAATTCTGACCTGTTGCCCATGTTGTCTATACTAGATGAGGCTGCCTGCAGGAACAGGAACTCTAGCTGATTCTTCTGTTGCCTCACACTTCATTTCCCTTTGCTGCTTCCTAAAATCTCCATCTTAATCTAAGAGTATTTTCTACACTCAAGCGTACCTCAGCAGTACACTGGCTGACAGACATTTATGGTCAAATCTTTGCCCTTATTTACTCCTGTACAAATCCAACACTTCACAGGCTTGAGACAGAAACAAGCATAAGGGCATGTAACCAAAATTATATGAGTAGACTGATGTGCTGGAGAGAATCCTTTTTTCACTGGCTCTGCAGGACTGGCAGTAGAAGGCAGTAATAAAACTGGACAGATATTCTTTATACTTGAAAAGATCAGGATTTAAACAGGAAATTGCACTTTTAAGTATCACTTTCAGAAATAAAACCACCTTCTGCTATTCATCCTTCTACTGAAGTGTCACATGAAGATATCAAATGACAAGTGTATGCTGTGAAATTCCATCTGCATTGCTTTCATATACCTATAAAAATGTTCTAATGGACTTTAAAAGCAGTTCAAGAGTAAAAATAAAATGATCCCCCAAGCTGAAATGTTAGGATCTGTAGGAGGGCAAAACTGGACATTCAAGTGTGTGGTGCTGGTGGTGTTATCATTTTTGAGAAATAATGACTGAATCCTGTACATGGTCAAAAGCAGCCATGTAACGTTGGTCGTAAACAGCATGCACGGACAACCTGCAAAGGAACATCAGGCACCGCCTTTCTTTTGCAACTGCTCCAGTTTTCTTCTTAAGAGGTTGTAGTTTTCCTTGGTTCCAGGTGCCATAGGATCAAGCTTCAGAGAGACTTCATAGTGCTTCTTTGCTAAGTCAAGATTTCCCCAGCGATGATAAAGCACGGCTGGAACATCAATGGGGAATTTCATTAGCAATATTGTTGAATAATGTGGAATCTTGCAAACCACTTGGAAAACACCACTGAAGTATTTATTTCCAGTTAAGGGTCTGTCACTGGCTAGTGGCACAGTAGCTGCTTGTTCTGTTGCCAAATGTAAGACCAAAGCCTGGGAGCAGAACTGGCATGGGAACGATGAAGGAATGAATTACAATGCAGCCATAAATGGCAGCTCTTATCTGGTGAGCTCATTGCAGGTTACAAGCATAGCATAAATGAACCAATTTGCAGATACTGAAGTGCAGCTACCTCTGGGCTGGACTGTGCAGCCCTCTTGATTTGTCATATCACGTGACAGCTTTTCTGGATTAGTGCCCTGTTCTTCTGGCTGGCAGTTCTTCTAGAAAGTCAAATAGAAATCTGCCCAGCAGGAAGAAGGCTCGAAAGATTGCTTTTTCTTTTTAAACACAATGAATATGAAGCAAATAAACAATACAGCTGATAAGAATTAGAAAGGCTCTTACCCAAATTACCGTGATAACTGGCAGCATTTGGATTGGCTTTAATTGCCTTGAGGAACAAAGCTTCAGATTCCTGAATAATTTAAAATAATAGTCAACAAGACAGTCTACTCTCATTGTATATAAAATAATGTCAGATTTACCCTTGATTGTAATTAAAAACCCTCTGAAACTATACCATACAGATATGATACCATCATATAAATATTCTGAACCTTCATGATCCTGTAGCTCAGGTGGCTACAGCCTCCTGAAAACAGTAATAATGCTACAAATAAGTGCCATGCTTTCATAGGCTGCTATTATTTTAGCAGAAAATTATTAGGCACTAGTAAAGTTTGCAAAACTGTTTACTTAAATTCTTTTTTTTATAGTTACTATATTTTCAAACATTACCTCCTGAAGTTTTCCCTTCTTATGCAATCAAGTTAAGGATAGTATAATTTGGGATCTGAGCAAACTGCTTTTAGACACATTTCCTTTAAAAATAATTTTAGTATTAAAAATAGATTCCAGTAGATTCTTTTCAAGCAGCTATTTCAGCATGGTTCCCAATGAAGAGTAGCTGAGTGCCTGTTACTTCAAAAATCCTTCAAATATGCTTCACGTTTCTTCATCAGTTATCTTTTCCATATTCCCACTTACAGTGTGTACTCTTAAGACTCTTGATATCTGAGTACTTAGAAAACCTGAGCTCCCTCAGAAAGTATTCAGAAAATAATTTACCACTAAACTAATTCTCTAATTAAAACCATTTTATTTTCCCAAACTGGCTGCTAATATAGATACTTTTTTCCCAGAGCATATTTCCTGTAGAGGTTTAAAAAGTTACACTCCCCCAATCCAAATGGAGCATATTTACTTACTTACATGCAAGTTTAGATATTTGAGAGCAAATTTTACAAAGATTTCTATGCTGTGCTGAGCTTTAGGGGAAGTTGTTCATTCAGTTTCAATGCAAATGACCTGAAGATAAAATTACCTCAATGCCATAGGCTTCTGTCTGAATGCACATACTTGTTAGTCTGAGGCATGTGAGAACAATAACCTGGAGAAAAATTCTTTCCTTTGTGCTAAGCTTTTACTACTTAAAATAACACAGGCTCTACTGAAGAAGAAAACCTGTCACCCAGATTTTTGGTTCCACCATCTTCCCATGTGAAGCATGAAGTAAGTCTCTAGAGTTCCCCTTCAGGGAAACATATATTTCTGATGTCAAGATTGAGTCACTCAACTCTGAGTGACTTAAGAGCTTTCCCATATGTCCAAATTCAAACCCAGACAACATGGTCCTTTCAAAGCATTGCTGAGCACAACTGAGCTGCCACTCTCAAGCCAAGAGAGACTCATGCAGAAAGTGCCTTCATCTTCTCAGGTCAAGGAAATTACAAACCACAGCATTCTCAGTGCTAGTCCAGTGGAGGGCTACAAAGATGATTAAGGGACTAGAGCATCTCTCTTATGAGGAAAGGCTGAGGGAGCTGGGCCTGTTCGGTCTGAAAAGAGATGTCTGAGAGGGAACCTCATCAATGTCTATAAGTATCTGAAGGGAGCGTGCCAAGAGGACGGAACCAGGCTCTTCCCAGTGGTGCCAAGCAATAGGACAAGAGGCAACAGGCAGAAACTGATGTACAGCAAGTTCCACCTGAACATGAAGAAGAACTTCCTTCTGTGAGGATGACTGAGCACTGGAATAGGATGCCAGAGAGGCTGTGGAGTCTTCTTCCCTGGAGATATTCAACATCTGCCTGGACGCAATCCTGTGCAAGCTGCTCCAGGTTAATCTGATCTAGCAGGGGGTTGGATGAGATGATCTCCAGAGGTCTTTTCAAAACCAACCATTCTGTGATCGATTTTGTTTCAGGAGAAGGAATACTTAGATAGGAGTTAACAAGGGAACCAGATGTCTGGAAATTTAGAGGGTATATAATTCCATAGTGCAAGTTTTAGCATTGTTTTCCTATGGCATAAGCAATTGCTCCAGCATTGTCATACCCATTGTCATACCCATTGTCATACTCATACTATTTAGTGACTTCATTAATGTTCTGGATGATGGGACTGAATGCACTTTCAAAACTTTATAAATAGCGCCAAAGAGGAGGGAGTGATAAATACACTGGAGGGGAGAGCTGCTATTTTGATGGACCTGGGCAGGACAGAGAAACGGACTGGCAGGAATCACAGAATGGCTGAGGCTGGAATGGACCTTTGGTGGTCATCTGATCCAACCTCTCTGCTCCACCAGAACCAGCTGCCGAGGACCATCTCCAGGCAGCATTCCCAATGATGGAGACTCCACAGCCTCTCTGGGTAACCTGTGCCTATGTTTGGTCACAGTAAAAAAGCACTTCCTGATGTTCAGAGGGAATATACTTTGTTTTCTTTGGGCCCATTGCTTTTTGTCCTGTCACAGAGCACCACTGAAAAGAGCCTGGCTCCACCTAGTTTTGTCCACCCTTCAGGTATGCACATTGAGATCCTCCCCCTGAGGCTTCTCTTCTCCAGGTTCAACCTTCCCCCATAGGAAAGATGTTCCAGTGTCTTCATCATCTTTGTGGCCCTTTGCTTAACTCTCTGGGAACTGGACACAGGACTTCAGGTGTAACCTCACCAGTGGAGAGGAAGGATCACCTCCTTCAGCCTGTTGGCAAAAGACAGCACTCCTAAGACAACCCAGGATATCATTAGCCTTCTTTGAACGTGAGCCAGCAGTGTGTCTTTGGGGCAAACTGGTGTCCACCAGGATCCTCAGATGCTTTCCTGCCAAATCAGCCACTCCTCCCAGTTTGGTGTCATCAGCGAAGGTGCTGATGGTGCCCTCTGCCCCATCATCCAAGTCATTAATGAAGATGTTGAACAGGATTGGACTGCTGAAATATCATAAAGTTCAGCAAGATTAAATGCAAAGTTCCACATCTGGGATGGGATAATCCCATGCAAAAGTACAGCCTGAGAAGCAACTGTCTAGGAAACAGCTCTATAGAAATGGATCTGGTGGGCCTGGTAGACAGCAAAAAGAATAAAAGCCATCAGTGTATCCTCAAAAGATGACCAACCACATCCTGTGCTGTATCAAGTACAGCCAGCTGGTCCAGGGAAATAATCCTTCTCCTCTATTAGCACTTCTGAGACCGCATCTGGAGTATGTGTTCAGGTTGGGGCTCTCCATTACAAGAAAGACATAGACATACTTTAGTGGGTCCGGCAGAGAGCACCGAGATGGTTAGGGTCTGGAGCACAAGACATACATCGAACAGCTGAAAGAACTGAATCTCTTCAGCCTTCAGAAGAGAAGGTAAAGGGGAGACCTTAGTGCTGCCTACAAGTACTTGATCAGATAATGCAGAGAAGATGAAAACAGACTCTTCTCACATGTCTGTGAGATGGGATGAGACATAATGGATGCAAGCTGGTATATGAGAAATTCCAATTAGATAAAAGGATAAAAAAACTATTTATTTTTTTTACCATAAAGTTGGTCAAGCACTGAAAGATGCTGTCCAGAGAGGTTCTAGAATCTCTATCCACAAAGATATTCAAGATGCAACTGGAACTGGCCCTGGTTTGGGTCAGGGGTTGGACTGGATGACCTCTAAATGTAATTTCCAGGCAAAGTTATCCCATGATTTCCATGTTTCTCAGTCACTTGAGAAACATACTGAGAGTCAAAAATTTGACAAGTTGTGCAAGATAACCTCCTCTTTTCGTACAACTCTCCAATCCTAAAAATCAACAGTGGATTGGCACCTGAAAAAATGAGGTAATCGTAAGTCCCATGAAGTTATATTTTTTCCCACTGCAAATTTTAGTATTTTGGTCTAATAAGTAAATCTCTGCTTTCTTCACTGGCCAAGTTAACAGCAATCAAAGTGAAAAATGTGCTGTCCAATTAATTCAGTCCTATGCCTAAAGTTGCCACCTACACAAAAGAGAAGCACCTAATGTGCAGACTCACATCCTTTCACTGCTGAAGCACAATGGGACAACATGTGCAATGCACTTCCAGAAAATTTAATTCAATAGATATTCAAGAGCTGGCTGCCATTACCATACATCTCCAACTACATGATGAAAACATTTTTATCACCACTACTTTGCTCAGCAGTAGTAGAAGCATACTGGTTGATTAAAGGCTATTTAAGGTACATCATATTCATATTACTGTAGATATATGGAGTAAATATACATTCAGTACACCAGTGATATTTCAAATTGCTGCATCTTGCCAAATCTTTAAGTGTTGCCAAGAAACTTTCAGGCTGCATATAGCAAAGCCTTGGGGTAACCACACTGTATTCCATCTGCTGCCAAGGCCACAAAATTGTAGTCTGGCTTTACTTCAAAATGCTGAATGTTTTCAATTTTTGCACTTTTTACAGAAAAAGCATAGATATATACATAACAAAAATACTGCATACAGATTTTCAAAGAACTAAAGATAGCTTGGTTCTTCATCCAGTGAGATAAGAACAAGCATTTAAAGGGGAACTCTAAGTTGGTATAACAGATGATAATTAAAAAACCCAAACAAAACCACAGAAACAGCTCATCCTTAATGTGCTTTTCTTTCTGAAACAATAAACCATTCATCAGTAGATACAAACAGAAATAAAAAAGGTTTGGGTTTTTGGTTGGTGATGTAGGAGAACTATCTTCTGCTGGAAAGAAACTGAAGGAGAATGCTGTGTGCTTACTGGAAGGAAATCTTTCACAACATAATAAAACCCTTTTGACTCTATGTCTTTTAAAATAAGAGATAACAAAAAAATTCTCAGAACAAATCTTCCTTTACTGCAACAAAGCCAATGTAACAACTTTTATACAGACACATAACAAGTAACCTAATAAATGAAATGCCTGAGGTTATACAACACATCAGACACAGCAAGGCAGCACTCTGAAAATTACCTCCATCACCTTGACAGTCCACCCCCCCTCCCTCCCCTCCAAGCCCATTCAATAAAAATCTTTGAAGAGCCATCCACTTCTCTGTTTTTACATGGTGAGGGGGTGGACAAGAAATCTGAATTTTCTATGTTTTTTATTGTCATTTAGCATTCTCCCACTTATAAAAACTCTTATATCTCCTCTTTCTAGGCAATGCAAAAATACAGCTGCTGAGATCATAACCTCTGTGAGTCCGTTTTCCAATTCCCTTAATTTGCTCTCCCTGTTTTAACACAAACCTACTACTCCATATTGAACTGTTAAAACACTCACTGGCTCCCTGCTTTCTTCCCTGGGTTCTGCTATTCCTTTTACTTTATTCAGGATGCTGACTTGCAAGCTTCATTTTGCCCTGCTATTATTTCTGCTTTGTCTCCAGCACATCCTCCTGCAGCATAATGACCTTTCAGAGATGGCAATCAAACCCACTACCTCCTTTTTTATTTTTTAAATCCACTAAGACAGACTTACCTCTCCTGCACCTGGAGAAGTTTTCTAGCTTGTTTTCAACTTCTCTTTCAACTTATTTCATTATAAATGCTCTTTATTCTATCATGCCACATATTCTTCTTGACGAATGACTACACAATCCTCTATTCTTTCACAGTCATGACTCACCAAAATAATCCTAGCAATTACCTCCTCCATAATCTCATCCCTTATATATTCTAGATGCAATTTGTATCCTTCTGGAACTTTGCTAAATTAACCTAAAATATATATTTTATAACAGTCTCAGGTGGAGAGAGGAAAGAAATCGAGTGTACAGGAAAAAACCCCAGCCAGTCTAGAAAAACAGGGTGTTTAACAGCATCACTAATGCAAACAAAAGTAAGTGCTGGCTTTTCACAGGCCCTGGCTTCACATGTGGACAGGGTAAGATTCCACAGCTGAACAATACTGATGAAATTTAAGTGTCCACAGTAACTGGTGGAAAAATGTATCTGTTTTGAGAATCATCGAATTGTTAAAGTTGGAAAAGACCATTAAGATCATCAAGTCCAACTGTCAACCCAGCACCATCACAATGTTCACCATTAAACCATGTCCTCAAGTGCCATATCCACATCTTTTTTTGAACACCTCCAGAGGTGGTGACTCCACTACTTCCCTGGACAGTCTGTTCCAATGTTTTACAACCCTTTTTGTGAAAAAAGTTTTCCTAATATCTAATCTAAACTTCCCCTGGTGCACCTTGAGGCCATTTCCTCTTGCCCTGTCAAGTTTCACATCACAAAATCTTCTTACTTTGTGTATAACTGAGGATGTTCCTTCAGTGCTGCTAGCATTATCACTACCAAAAAGACATCGAACCCCCCAAAAGCCAAGGTTCGGTAAATGATGTTTTTCTGAGGAACACCAAAATTTTGATTATTAATTTGTCCCTATCACATATAATATCATATCATATCATACACTGACTACGGAGTCAATTAAAACAACTAAATATATTAACTGTGTATGATTTATTCTCTGTCAGGTCATACAATTCCTTTTGGAAAATAAATAATTCTTATCAGTTTCATTACATTTCCTACTTGCAAATATAAGTAGCTAATGCTGAGGTACCACTCACAGACTGGTCCACGCCATCCAAGAGAAAATTCAATACATTGTTCAATGTATGGACTTTCTCTTGTAGTATTCTGGGATTACCCAGATATCCCATCCTCAATTCGGGATTAACAGATTTGTGTAACTCTATTTTAGATAGCGTCTGAGGCAAAGAGGCTAGAACTCATATCAGGTAATGGTACATCTTGCTTCTTTTACATACCAAAAGGACCAGGACTAGTCTATCCCATCTAATTTGAATTCCTGAAATAAGGCCTCTAATTCAAAGCAGGCTCCCTCCCTCGGCAGTGAAGCAACACAAGACTCTAACTGCCCTCTAGTGTGCTTAAGAGCCTATTTCTCTCCACTGACCACTGATGTAGTGTAGGGCAGCAACATTTGTAACCCAGGCATCTAAAATAAGGTGGGATAAGCTTAGGCCAGAATCACACACCAATACTGTGACAGAAATAGGCATTGCAACCTGGTTATTGAAGCAATAGCAATGGTTTCCTCAAATGGTTTCTAAAAAAACCTTAGACAGTTTAAATAAGGAAAAACCCAACCAAACCAATCCAAAACCCTACAGTCAAAAAGCTCTAGTTACCTACCTTATATTTTTGTGATTTCCCCAGTACATTTGCCAATGAAAACATAAGGGAATGATCATTAGGTATTAATTCCAGGGCCTCTCTTCCGACTGCTTCTGCTTGAGCTAGATTGCCTGGGAGACCAGGTAGGGGAAAAAGAGAAGGCATGTTTTAACACAGCCTTATTAGTTGTTTTTCATGCTGAAGCATGCATATTTTATGAAAAGCTGATTGTATGAGTTTTTAAAGAAAGCCAGGTATCACACACACACAAATGTAAAATTCATCAGACTAAGACAACAGAAAGTCTTTATTTTATTTTCAACAGATAATACCTTCAGAAGAACAACAAAGCACAAAGATTAAAAAGTTCTGAAATTTGGTCTATAGTATAAACGTGCTGGCACAATGATGGTATTTCAAGTAAGGATCAGAAATTCAATTTATATGCTGGACTTCAAGTGATACTTTAAAACCACTGAGCCAGAAGGTATTCTTATATTATTAGAGAATGTCTGGGTAGCCAAAGAAGAGGTAGAGTTCCTTTAAGATATATACAGATAAAGCTTTGTTTTGCTAGACACTGAATTATTCACTAAAATATCAGAATAGGCTTTTACCTGTGTTATCAAGCAATATTATCATATTGTTCCAAGCCAAACTATGCTCTGGTTTCAGGACAGTAGCATTCCTCCATGCATTCAATGCATCTATATGGCGATTCAAATCTGCATACTAAAATGAAACAAAAACCCAGCAATTTTACTATGATATGCTTTACTTTCCTATCACGCACTAAAAAAACTAAAGAGCTCTTAATGTCTCATTCCATTCTAGTAGGACTTGTTTTTATAGATAAAAATAGAAAAGTAAAAAGAATACTATGGTAGTATGAAAGATAAGTGTGATATATACTAATTCTCCTCTGCTTATCTCTGGGAACGAGGCTTGTCTTTAAATATGCATGTACCAATAGGATAGGGAGAAAAATCAGCATAAAATTTAGAAATCTACACAAGAGGATTAGTAAATGTTTAATATAAATATTTCCAAAAATCAGATTTGAATTTTTCAGCATAGTTCTACTACCAAATAATATACTAATGAATGCGAAACAGTCTAATATTAGGAAATATATTAAAAAAAAAACCCAAACAAAAAAGGCACCAAAATCTGTATTTTTATTTACACCTCTTTATATGAAAAAGTAGGACTACCAAAGGCTGTATGGAAGGAAGTATACCAGGAAAGCAATAGGAAAAGCTACCAAAAGTGTGAAATCATCCTGTAATACAATACAAGCAAACTGGAATAACAGCTTTTAACAGTACAGCAGAATTATATAAATATATATATATATACACATATATATATATGTACATACACACACAGAGATGCACAGATTCCAGTCATAGCTATCATTTATTCAAAAGCACTTACCAACCGCCCTAAATTGTAGTAACAGTCTGGATATTTTTTCCTGTGTTTAATTGCTGTCCAGTAGCTTTGCTCTGCCTCTTCAAATCTTCTTAAACTGTTCTGTACTATTCCTAGATTCATCCATGCAGCAGCAAAATCAGGTCTGAGCAAATTGGGAAAACACACCGAGAGAGGACAATTAAGCATTTGAAACACAAGATCCTATTGTATTATTTCGGCTCAGTTGGTGCAAAACACTGCTTAGCATTGTTCTAAACATACTGTATTTGTACAGCTAAGGACAGCAACTCCTCTGCTTCGTGGAGCTCATTTCTTTCTTTCAGAATATTTCCAAGGTTGTTCATGGCATGTACGTATTTTGGATTCAACCTAAAATTTAAAATTTAAGAGATGATTATTATGTATGGGACATGTATTAATATATGCAAATTGCTAGCTCTGCAATGCTGCAGAACACGAAAATGAATACCTAAGCATTTTCTTCACGTTAAACATGAAAGTAGTTTTAGGACAGATCATTAAAGCAGTAAAATTCCTAATACCTTACAGCTTCTCTGTAGTATTTGATTGCAGCACTTTGATTTCCTTTGTCAGCCAGGTTTTTGCCAACATTGTAGTGCACCTGAAAACACAGATGGACATTCTACCAGATGCCATACAGTCAGATATTTTGTGGAGCCAAGTAGCTAAAAATTCTTTCTCCAAATAGAAACAGTCAGCACTTGTGTCACTCAATGCTGGCTTTTGGTGTAGGTTGATACTTGAGATTGGACAATGCATACAAGGAAGACAGTAAGACAAAATCTGAGGAATAAAGTAATAAATCAGCTTGCCTGTTATAGCCATTTAAGAAAGATTATTCACTTCCCGGTTTTATAAATGAGGTCATCACACTTCCTACAAGATACTTTCTATGGAGACCTCCTGCTCTTAATTTCATTTATTTGTCAGGTAAGTAAGAGAAGGTCTGGCTCAAATTAGATCCATCATAGCAGAAGAAACAGAAATGTAAGTGTTGATTACACTTTGCTTTAATTATAGCATAAACTAGAAGAAACTCAACATTCACAGAAAAACTAAGTTCCATATTTCAGAAATAAACAAAAAATAACAGACACAATAATTGTCTTAGGATAAAAATGTATCAAAGAGCATTTCTGAAATTATGTGTACAGCAATATGTTGAAGACCTTGTCTTTTAAAAGACTGAAGGACTGATCTAGAGCTTTCAGGCTGCAAGGAAGAAGATCTGAACTTACAGCAAGGTCTAGATAGGAATAAATAAATTTCAGGACAAATCTGAGTTGGAAGACATCTCAAATCCTACCTCAAGACAAATATTCTTAATTACCTGGTTGAAAAGTACTGTGAGTACTAATTCCTGAAAAGAGATTTCTCAGCAACTAGATCAGGACTCATTTAGATTGATTACCCTACTATTTGAAATCAAACTGTATATACTTCATTTAAAACAAACACATTTCAATTTCTTCCACACTTTGAAAAATCTAATTTAAATCTTTTCAAAAATACTATGCAGGAATAACTTCAGATTGAAGTCCAAAAAGATAGGTTTGTAATGCATTTAGATAGTTCTAATTCACCTTCTACACTCAAAGAAAGGATTTTATCTGATGTGTCCATCAACTGAAAAATCCTAATAGCAGTTGGCACAGTATCTGGGACCTACCGATCCAGCACACACAATTATGTTTGAACCTAGTTGGTATGCTATTTAATTGTTGAATTTCATCTCTATATGATTGTGACTCTGCAGTAACATACCATCAACAAATAAAGTTAAGAACATTTTCCATGCTTTTTCGAATGGGCGAGAAAGTATTTTCACTGGTTTTATGGACAGCAAAGATGTTATAAAGCTTACTAAGCATACACAGAGGCAGCTCCTCACACTGTAGGATATAAAATAGCACACAAATTCAGCATCCCATAAAAGCAGTTCTAGCACAGATTCCAAGAAAAAAAAATCCTGGTACTCTTATTATACATTCATAAAAATATGACAAGGCCTATGCAAAGAAGCAACAGAATGGTACATTTATATCAAGACATAACCAAACATAAAGATCAGTTGACGGTGTGAAAAAACCCAAAAAGATGGAATAGCATTTTCCCAGGAGTCATTACAGTAAAATGAAGTACCCTGAAAGATGTTTCTTAGGACTGAATTCTATTTGTGTATCTCTTCCAGAAATTTTTCAGAACACTGTAACATTCTTAGCAAACTGGATTGCTCTGATTATCTGTGCTGAAGTTTACATATTCAAAATTTATCCAGATAAAAGATACATTGTGGCAAAACAGAAGAAATAATTAAGGATTTAACTGAATAATGCATATTAGCCCATAAATTACCTGCCTTTACACTTCAATATCAGCAAACAAAATTACATTTAACTTGATTCAATCTCTTTCTTCAAGAAGCTTTATAAAAGTTAATTTTTTTAAACACATTTTGCAAAAGTCATAAGCATTATTGAAGAAAGAAATTTGACTGAAGACCAGGGACAGAGCAGATGAGAAAAATCTCGGTATACACCAACCCCTCAGTGTCTTTCACATGTAAGCTGTCTCATGTTAGGAAACAGCATTTCACTTTCTGATTGTATTTTTCTCATTTTTTTTTAAACACGACATGTCTTAATACCCATTTTTATCTCAAAAGTAGTAGCAGCAAGAATATTTTTCTCATGTAAAAAGAATCGTGCAGTCTGCAGAAACATGAGAGATATCGATTCTCTTAAGTCAAAACATCAAATGAAATATTAAGCACATATACATGTTTGTGAACTCAACTAAAAAGACTACTAAAACTGATACTACAACTATTTAAATAAACTACTAGCATTTACAATGGTGTATTTCTTTTGTCCTCAGCTTCTGTGTGAAAGGAAATGATGTTTCTATACAGTACCCCTGAAAATGAAGAGCTCCTTGTTGTATATAAGTTTTCTAATTTCCCTTCAAGAGAAATGGTAGCTTTAGTTCCTCTTAAAGAAGGGAAGAAAAACTAAACCAAACACAAAAAAAGCTCCCCAGCCTACCATAAATATCCAATAACAAAACCAGTTCTACAATGGATTATAAATATGCAGTAACATGCTGCTCTTATGAACAGAGCCAGCAAAGGGTTTCCAGGCACACACGGTCACTTGAGAGGTGCATGTGACTTCTGCCATACAGCTGTGTCTGTCCCTTCACTGGCCATGACAGAGAGATGTCAAGATCAGCCTTTAGCTCCCCCAGACCAGGCCTGCAATAACTACCTGCTGTCTGCTAAGCACAAGACTGTAACTCTCCTTTACTTCTCCTGTGACCTCTCCCTGCACAAGGGGACACAAGTGCTTTGTGGGAAGCACTTGGGATGGGAAGAATTTGGTCTTCAAAAATGAGGGGCCAGTGAGTTTTTTTAAATTTCATCTCTAGAGGGGTGGTTCTTCTGCCTTTGACAGACATTGTGCATGCCAGCCTGGATGGGAGGATTTTCCTTTCCTGGTTAAACATTTAAGAGCAGGCATAGCAATTCATTGTTAAATGATTAAATATTAACTGGAAATGACGTATTACACTATACCCAGATGCTTCTTTATCAATCCTAAACAGGCAATTACTTTACAGTAATAGCTCTAAAAGGAGCATTTTTCAGGGATGCATAACAACAGTATTCTCTGAAATCAGGCCAATCAGGTAAGAATATCCTAGGGTAGAACCTATGTGATCTCAACAGACAGGTGTTGTTTAAGCTAACATAACCACAGCACCATAGCCCAGCCAAAGAATTGGCTCTATGTATTTGTCTGTTTGCAATACCTCAATCAGCCTAAGAAGCCAGTACAAAAAGGAAAAATCACTGTATATTATTCTATGTTAGGTAAACATAGTACTTGAACACTTATTTAAATGCTTAAATGTGTACACACATTTAAACAAGGAGGAGAGAGAAAAATTATATTTTCCTGTACAAAAATAAAATTACTGTAAAACTGATTTTTTGGTTTTGTTTTTACTCAAAGCAGCTTAGGAGGAAATCAAAATGTAAAATCATCTTCTGGGAGGTACATCCCCTCAGCTGGAGCACTGCTATTATCACCAGTTTTATTCTCTCAACCTAGGTGCTTGTAATCACCTTTTCAGCAAATATGAACATTTGCTGAGGATGGAAACAAAGCACAGATGTCAAAATTTCTCCAGAAACATGCAAATGCTTCTGCTCAATGCCAGCTTCTGCCATCACTCTTCTCTTTCTTCTACTACTGAAATTGTATTTTCCAAATAACCATAAAGCTTTTTGATATTGACATCTTGTTTGTGCAGCTAATGTTGTCTAAAGGTTCTTCTGCATGACTGTGCTTGTATACACAAAAATTGATATCTAAAATGGTGGCAAAACACTGCAAATAGCCCCTATAAACACAGCCCAGAGCACTTCAGTTAAATTCCTCAAAAGAGGAATGTTTTGATATATAGCATTGAAAAAAAAATATCTCAATATCTAAAGGAAATGCCCTCTAGAGCAGCTTCCTGAAGGAAAAAAGATCAGATCCTTAGACAGCACTAAATCTTGTTCTGTAACAAAGAGGTTTTACAAGATGTTTTAAGAAAGTATAGAAAGCAATCTTACAAATGCTTACTGCACTATTTTGGTATTAGTATAGCCAGTCTCTTGTATAAACTTGCATCTCTAGTAATTGCCATTTTTATACAGCATCAAGTGCAAAGTTACTTACCCTAGTATTTCAAGGCAGACAGTTAGTAACCTTCCGTTGGGAGTATTGTAATTTTCTTGCTTATTATTGCTGAAAAGTTGCTACTGAAATGGCTTTCCAAAAATTATGTTTATTATTTTCTATCCTTTAAAGAAAAGCCAGTAGCAAGGAGAATGTAGAGGTTACATGCAAAATAACAACAATTTACAATCATTTACATTCAGTTATCTCAAATCTAGGAAAAGAAAAATGGTGGCTCTATGCTCTAGTTATCAGGACTTCCTTTATCCTGAGTGGAAAGAAACACACAGATCTAGGATGCAGTCCTGGCTTATGTCAGTCATTTAGTCCAAGGTGATGAACCACATGCTAAAAGGAACAGTTTCTTCTCCCCAGTTATAAAGCGAGCCTGACTGACTCACTCGGATGTAGATGTCTAAAGCTAAGGAGATAAAATCCAAGCCAGTAGTCTGATATGGTGAAACAGTACTTATGCTTTTATCACAGTTTGTAACTAGATATTTCAGTGCTTCAACAAAGCACTCCAGGATGAACTCACAACATAACGACATCAAATGAAAAGATGCCAAATTGGATCCAGTGAGCCTTTTATGTCTGTAGTGCTGAAATACCTTATATTTATAAACTGCCTGTAACATATAATCAAATATCAGGAGAAAACAGCCTCTCTAACTGTTCACAAAATTTGCTTTAGCAAAAACAATACAGACCTGGTTCTAACTCACACCAGTGTGCATCATCACTGAGCTCCAGGAATTAAATCAATCTATACAGTATGAAAAAACATGAAAGGAGGAAGTGGAATCAATATACAGGCACCTTCTGTTCAGCTAAGGAAAACAGTACCAAATATATTCAGAAAGTATACTGTTTCAGTTAAATGACCTTTGAAACCAACCTAAGTGCAGGGCTATGCAAGTTCAAATGTGTGATGTGCTCCTGGACATGTTTAGCCAAGATCGGTAATATACTTCTTTCTCTCTCTTAAAAAACCACAAGCAAGCAACCAATCTATACATTCTATCTATATTTAAATATCTTAAATAAGTAACATTTAAAAAAAAATTAAAATATTCAAAACATTAAAAAATCTGTATTGTGTCAAAATCTTTGTGATTTCATTATAGTACCTGATTATTTCCTATAATTTTTTAAATCACTGGGCAACATTTATTAAAGTTGATCCTAAATTTCATCTCTTGAGCCAAGTGCATCATCACTTAAGGTAGCACATTCACTCACTACTATGCCAGACAATCTCATTTAATGCAGTTTCCTCATGTCTATCTAAAGATATGTTTAATGAAGATGAGTCTTGAAATTAGAGAAGGCAGTGCTGTTATTACTTGTTATTTAGAATTAGGGTGAGTTTGCTCTATGCTTCTCACACAGACAATTTGGAATTGAAAAGAGCTGTACCACAAAACACGAACAGCTTTTGTTGCTAGTTAGAAGTTGAGATTTTGAAACCCTGCTACATAATAGAAGTAAAGCATGACCACATTACACATATTAAATATGTTCCAAGAACAACAAGAAAAAGCTATTATATATGTTCCATTCTTTGGTCTTCACCAGCCTCCCACTGAAATAAATGGGTCACTGAAAGAAAGTCCTGTGGAGTAATTTTTAAAGGAAGCCTGCAATTTCAAAGACAACAACAGAAGATGAGAACAGAACCTAGTTCCAATTTTTACATTTACCTTTGTCAAAATTGAATAAATACAGCTGAGTCCATAAAGAAAACAAGAGATTGGCTTTCACACATGTACTCTCTAATATTCTTGCCTCGGAAAGTTCCCTAGTACTGTGATTTCAAAGTTACTCTTTCAGCAAAATTGGAATGTGAGCCTACAAACACATCACCACGCTTACCATTTGCACGAGCTGTCACCAGCAGAAATACAGCTCAGGCATGTCTACAGAGCCCAGTGTTGACAAACACAAGCTCATTTTCCCTGTACGTTCATTGGCTTTAAACCAGCTGCATTAGTTCAGTAGCCTGCACACAGCTTATCGACTCAAGCACAGTACTGTGGGAGCACAGCTACACAGCTTCCCAGCCAGAAATGGCTTGAGTCCAAGGAGCTTGGAGCACAGGCAAAGAGTGCAGATCTGTCTAAAGCACTCTTACCATGGCAGATGGATGGAGTTACACACAAAGAAAACAGATTGCATTTGCTCCATTTATAGTATGTGCTTGTCATCCAGAAGACAAGATATACTGAGGTCATCATTAAAAAGAAGATGGTTGCCTACCACTGCCACACAATAAAATACAATAGCTCTTTTCCTATGTACTAAAATCTGAGATTACTGAAAGACACCACCATGTTGTAAATATTGGCCATAAATGTTTTTTACAGCTCACCATTGCATATTTGTATTCCAGGAAATGCTACATTTATCATTCTGTTTGCAAAGTTGAGCATTCACAGGTTCCTTTTTAAAGTCTGTGTCTTGATCTGTATTGTCTAGATACCAGTTTAGATTACAGAAATCTAATCTTTTAACATCAGTATAGTTTTATTGACAAGCTGCACATTCCCATTCCCAGGCTCTTCATAGAGAGCGTCTGCTAAAATTCAGACAGCATCAGGGTTGTGGTATGCTCCAGCAGATCACACTCTTGGCTGCCAAAGGACTGCTGTGGGGGTCACCTCTGGTGGCAGGCTGGATTCAGTCTCCAGTGCCGAATACTGCTGTTCAGCTGAGTGAAACATCCTGTCCAGTCCCACTATCTTACTTGTTCCCTCCCTAAGCCTTGCATGGAAAATTGCAGTTTTCCTCAGTGCCCATGTCTGAAGACTCTAGCCCATTCAGCCACTTTAAAAGAGCAGAAGTGGGAGCAAAGATTTTATCCCCACATCCTGTGATTACACTGGTGAGATGGTGCTTTGTCCCGTAGCTGTGCTGGCTTTATATACCACTGGAAGGTACACAAAAAAGATTCTAAGAAAAGCATAGGCATCATTCAGTTGAATACATTGCTACAACTTACTTAGCTTCTTTTTGACGTTTTTGTTGCAATAACTTGCAATTATATGCAAAATTCTTTTAAGTAGATTTTATTAGCAGTAGATCCAATTTAACTGGATGCCTTTCCTGAAGTGCATTCTCCCTCCTCCCTCACCTCCCCACTCCCACCCCCAGGTTCTGAATTACAATATTGTAATTTGCACTGTCTGGTTTTTTGAGTATGCTACCACTGTAATTTAGGTGTCTGACATGTCAATATCACTCTTGCACTAAGCAAGACTGTGAATAACACTGTAGCACAATATATTAACTATGCATAACACCTCCTTGACCCCAAATTTCAAAACACTTAAAAAAAAAAGAAAAAAAATATTAGAAGTCCACGAGTGACTTACTTTTGCATTCAGAGGGCACACAGACAGTGCACTCCTAAAAAGCTGTTCTTCTGATCTCCACTGACTGCTGCGGAATGCGCAGCGCATAACATTTATCAACAAGATTCCAAGTACTGCCACAGCAAGAATTTTCTTAAGGAAAGAGAGGAAAGTTAAAAACCAAATCTTCCAACTGAAGCACTTCATCATCAACTTTACTGATTGTTTTGATGGTACCTTTTTCTTGGCTTGCTTACTCAAGAGACTAAATCCATATGTAAAGAGAATACAATATCCAATACTGGGGAGGTAGATGACTCTCTCTGCAATAACAAATCCCACTCGGAAGAACAGATTACTTGCAGGAAGAAAAGGGATAATAAGAAATCCAAGTCCCAGTGTAAGGATTCTGCAAACAAGAAGCAGATTCCCAAATTACCCACAAATCTTAACAAAAGATTTCCTTTTTTTTTAAACAGAAGATACCTTTTCTACTTAACAAATAAACTTTATTTAAACATAGTAGAAGGATGTGCACATGGAACAGGACATTCAAGCACAGACTTCGATAGCTGCTAACAAGATCAGATTAAATTTGTATTGGTTTTGACATTTCATTCCTTCAGGCACTTTTAAAATTGTTGCTGTAATTTCTAGAAAAGCAATATTCATGCTTCTGGGCCAGAAAATAACCCCATTACACATTATTTACATAACTCCTATTTAAAATACACAAGCAGAAAAAGTAATGGTAAAAGCTACCTGTCTATTTTTGGAACTAGTAAGACAGTATGGAAAAAAACATACAGCACTATTTAAAAAGAAACCTAGGTGCGCATCCAATTGAGAGAGCATTTTCTTTCCTAACAAACACATCAATAGTAGAAACCATTGTGGTTAACCACTGGAAAGTTAGCAATCTATGGTCTTTCTACAGTCAGCAGAGATACACACTTTTTGAGGGCAGTTTGTCTTCCTTGTTTTAGGTAACGAAGTTAGCACAGCAGGTAACTCTTTATGGACTATAGAGAGCTCTGACAAATGAGACTAAGTACCTCACTTTTACAGACCTGACATAAGGGAATAAGAACTTCAGGTCCGGGTCAGGTATTTCTTACAAAGGCCACAGGCATGATAATTTTCTATTCTAATTTATTACAAGCAAATCTCTGCACTGTAATGTAGATGTGCCCCCTTGCTCCTTTCTCATCCTCAAGCATCCTAGGCCTTCACTATACTTTTTGTCTTTACTTTTTACTACAAACTGTTTAGCAACAGAGGCTTAGTGAGTGCGTTTTTACTAGCAACTAGACACCACTTTTAGCAAGAATTCCAACCCTCTCCAAAATGATTTATTTGTGCAAATAACTATGGGAATGGCAGAAAGGCAGGCAGGTGGGCTGTTAACATTTGAGGGGATGAGAGGGAATAGATGAAATTACAGAATACCACAGAAAAGAAAAAGAAAAAACATATACATTCTGAACAATAGAATGACTTAAGTTGGTGATAAAAGGAAGACTGTGGAAAATGTGGGTCCTCTGTGGAAGAAAATGGAAAACCTGGTTACCCACGACATGGAGGAGGCTGAGGTACAACAACTTTTCTGCCTTGGTCTTCACCAGCAAGTGCTCTGGTGACACCGCTCAAGTTACAGAAGGTAAAGGCAGGGACTGGGAGAATGAAGAACTGCCTGCTGTAGGAAAAGATCAGGTTCAAGAACATCCAAGGAACCTGAAGGTGCATCTGCGGATCCTGAGGGAACTATTGGATGAAGTTGCTAAGGTGGTGTTAAGCCCCTAGCCATCACATTTGAGGAGTCATGATGGTCTGGTGAAGTTCCCACTGACTAGAAAAGGGGAAACGTAATCCCCATTTTTTTAAAAAAAGAAAAAGGCAGAGATGGGAAACTACAGGTCAATAGATCACCTCTGTGCCTGGCAAGATCATGGAGCAGATCCTCCTGGAAACTATGCTAAGGCACATGGAAAATAAGGAGGTGACAGGTGAAAGCCAGTCTGGCTTCACTGAGGACAAAATTGTGCCTGATAAATTTTGTGGCCTTCTATAAGGGGTTACAGCACTGGTGGATAAGGGAAGAGCAACTGGTGTCATCTACCTGGACTCTTGCACAGCATTTGACACTGTTCTGCATGGCATCCTTGTCTCTAAATTGGAGAGACATGGATTTGATGTATGGACCACTTGGTGAATAAGGAATTGGATGGATGGTCGGACTCAAAGAGTTGCAGTCAATGGCTCAATATCCAAGTGAAGCCAGGGACAAGTAGAGTTCCTCAGGGGTTGGTATTTTTATCAATGCTGTTTAACATCTTTGTTGGTGACACGGACAGTGGGATCGAGTGCACCCTTCAGCAAGTTTGCAGGTGACACCAACCTGTGTGTGCAGAACACACTGGAGGGAAGAGATGCCATCCAGAGGGACCTTGACAAGTAGGCTAGTCCAAACCTCATGAAGTTCATGAAGTCCAAGTGCAAGGTCCTGCACCTGGGTCAGGGCAATCCCAAGCACAAAGACAGGCTGGACGGAAAATGGATTGAGAGTAGTCCTGAGAAGAACAACTTTGGGGTGTTGGTTGATGAGAGGCTGAAGACAACCCAGCAATGTGTACTTGCAGCCTACAAGCCAATCATATTCTGGTCTTTATCAAAAGCAGCGGGACCAGCTGGTTGAGAGAGGTGATTCTGCCCCTCTACTCGCTCTTGTGAGACCCCACCTGGAGTGCTGCATCCAGCTCTGGGGTCCCCCAGATAAGGAGGACGTGGACCTGTTAGAGTGAATACAGAAGAGAGCCACGGAGATGATCAGAGGGCTGGAGCACCTCTCCTATGAGGACAAGCTGAGAGAGTTGGAGTTGTTTATCCTGGAGAGGAGAAGGTTCCAGGGAGACCTTCTAGCAGCCTTTCAGTATCTAATGGGGGCTAAAAGAGAGTTGAAGAGGGACTTTTCAAAAGGACATGTAGTGTTAGGACAAGGGTTGATGGCTTTAAGCTGGAAGAGAGTAGGTTTAGATTAGATCTAAGGAAGTTCTTCACTGTGAGGGCGATGGGGCACTGGAACAGTTTGCCCAGAGAGGTTGTGGATGCCCTGTCCCTGGAAGTGTTCAACGCCAGGATGGATGGGGCTTTGAGAAGCCTGACCTCATGGAAGGTGTCCCTGCCCGTGGCAGGGGGACTGGAGCTATCTGATCTTTAAGGTCCCTTCCAACTCAAACCATTCTATGATTGAGAAGTTGAAAATTTTTGAAGAACTGAAAGGCACATCTCCTCTCTCATTATTAGGAGAAGATTAAAGGAAATGATGACTTGTAAGAAGTAAGGGCAATGACATACATAATTTCCTACTGTGTTTTGAGCACATATTACGTTTTACCACCTACAGTGTTAAGGATCTCAAAATACCATTTCAGGAGAAAAAATAGAGCAGCCATCCATGCCTCCTCCTCTAACTCTGTTTCCCACTAGTCGGTATACAGTGATGGGCCCAAATTGGGATAAAACTGTAATGACAGCTATAAATATTTATTTGAACTGCATTTGCTAGACACTGGTTCCACTGAATTGTTAAAATTATCACTAGTGGATTTAACAAAATAATACTGTACTCAAGTTGGCCAGGCATTTAAAATTCATCACTGTCTCTTACCTTCTCTTATGGCTGTCTTCTGAGCACAGAGCTTGGCATATCAGACCAATTAGGCAGAACCAAAGTGCTGCTAGTGCAATTATCCTCCAGTCGCTGACGGATTTAATGAGGGGTATGCAGCCCATTGACCAATCAAAACATAGCCACCAGGGACACAACAGCAACCATGCATTCAGTGAATAGTAGTAATTATAGTTTATAGCCTGTCAGTCAAAAAGAAAACAAACATTTACTTGATACTAAACTTGGGGGGGAAGGGCAACTTTAGTCCTTCTCTATTCTCTCATTTCCCTTTTCACAAAACATATCTTATACAATAAAGAGGCCATAAATACTGTTACACTACAACTATTTACATATAGATTTCCTTTACAGCTCTGAAATTAATTTTTTTTTAAACATAGCTAGGTGGCTCTCTTGTTCAGAGCAGGGAAATGCAATTCTGTGCTGCCCAGCCAATATCCACGTGTAGATATCCACGTAGAATCTCCTACAGGAGAAAACGTCAAAAAAGACATCACCCACTGTCTTCACCCTTCATTCTCCATCTTCAGAAAGAGCCTTAATGCCATCAGAGTTATATAGCCAAGACATACTCTAAATACATCAGACTAGAACTTAATGCTATTTTCTTCAATTGTGAAAGAATGGATGAAAACTTAAGCACAGTATGTGGAAAAGGGATGAAAATCGGCAAAACCTAACTTCTTGCATGCGTAGCAAAAATAGTGAGTAAATGGAAAAGTACATCAATGTGTACAGTGCATGCTAAATTGAATGCAAAGAATATGAAAGGTATACTAAAAAATTGCAGAAAAGTATATTAAAAAAATTGCAGGAAATCAGCACAGGAGCACAAGTAAAGGTGACTTATCATACATCTTGAAACTTAAAGATTGCCTACTTTATTGGTTTTTTTAAGAATAGAAAACTCAATTTGATGACAAAGACAAATGTTCTGAGCTGGCCAGAAAAAAAGCAACTTCATAACTTACTCTCACAAACAGACTGTCTGCAAATGAAGCTGGGTTGTCTACTTCAGTGAAAGCTGGTGGCCCTGTGCCCATAATCCTCCAGCGTATATAAAGTATACTGGCCCCTCCAGACATCAGGAGAGTTATCCTGAAAAGCAGCCCCCTCCTTAACTGCCCAGCGTTCTATATGAAAGAAAGAAAAAAACCACCTCATATAGAAACATTATTTGTTCTCTTACCCACTACATTCACATCCTTTTTAACTCTATCTCAGAAAGAAGATGCCATCCCTGTGCATTTTTGCTATTACAGTTGACATTTTTATTGCAAAATATTTTTTGCAAACATTTTAATTTCCTTCCCAATCAAGAAAAAAACTTCTCTGTTCAAGAAGACTCTCCTCTACAAATCCTCAGTAAGTCTATAGCTGATGTAATTTTATGTGGCAATTTCTGAGAGGGAATTTGTGCAGAATACAGCCTTTAGTATACAGCCTATTAAATTCATCTATCTTTTCTTTCTCAAATGGAGAGTGGTTACTTTGTGAACTTTGTTTTAAATAGCTATATCCAGTTGACTGCTTGTCACAGAAAGTTCTTCTCCACTTAGGTTTCTTCAGAGGCAAAATGCATACACCAAGAGAACTGCATAGTTAAAAACTGGGAGGAATTAGAAACTGAATTAAAATTTTCACAACCAAAACCAATTAAAAAGCTAATGCCAGACGGGTGCTCAAATCATTTAGTTCAAGGTAAAATTACCCAAGATCAAACAAGAAAATTGTATTTGATGTACATTACATTAACTCAGTTGATTTAGATCACATTTTGTAATACACGCTTTAGGATCTAAAGAAGGCAATTCACGCTAAACATAGAGAAGTGATGGCATAGAAGTGAAATTTGACAGACTTTTACATTTTTTCCTCCGTGAAGTATAACACACAACATTTTTGTAAATGGAATGAAAACCACTGTACACTGTAGAGGTTCTTCAAGCTTCACCAGTAGAGACTGGAAACAGAATCGTAAGTAAGTATAATGATATCCCATCACAGCTTTAAGATGCAAATCCAAGCTTCCAAGCGTCCTCGACGGGAGCTGGTACACTAATTGTTATTACCTCTTATTGGAATACGCTCTTCAGCAAGGACCACCATAGTTTTTTAGGCAATCAATTTTAGCTATGTCTGAAGTTAAAAAAAAAAAAAAGTTTGGCTTACTGCACAGACATCCAGCAGTGCCCTGGCTGAAGATATTTATCCTCTAAAGAGACAGAAAAGTTAAATTTAAAAATAATATTCAGATGGCTTTTTAGTATTTCTAGTTGAAATACTAAATACTTTCACAGTGTCATCATAAAATATTTAGCTGGAAGCCTAAGGATAAACAAGTTGTAATTCTGATTTTACATAAGTTAGCCTTTGTGCTCACATGATTGCTTCCAACTTGGGACATCTCAGTATCCAAAGTCACAACAATGAGGATTTAAGAATGGTTTTCCTCTAAAACGGCCTTTGGAATAAAATTGTGCTATGAAAAAAAACATATAGAGAAAATTTATAACTGCCTTATAACAGATTAACTATACAAAACCTCTTATCCCAGGCTTCATTTCATTTAACAGTACATGCTGCTTCTTAAAGGCCGGATTTCACAATCCACACAAAATCTCTTAGTAGGCAGAATTTTGAAAGTGGAAGAAGCGTTTGTATCCTCTTTGATTTAGAGCTAACTGAAATCTGGCATGAAACTGAAACCTGTCTCAATTGAGAAGAAAAAAAAAAATCTGTAAGTAGGAGCATTTAAGATCTGCCTTTCAATAAAACAAAACAAAAGAATCTTAGATACACTTCCATGAGAACAGCAGAACAGGATAGGTAACAGGAGCTAAAATTAATTAATTCTATCAAAAGAAGGAAAAGGCATATTTGATGTTTTCTTCACCAAGACAGAACTGTTTAGAAGTCACAAAACAGAAGCATAACACTTTGAGGTCTTTATGCTTAAAGAATAATCCTCCAAGAAGGTTTGACTCTGACACATTTCCAAGAATTACAGAGTGTTTGGGCTGGACGGGTCCTCTAAACATCACCGAGTCCAGCCCCTCTGTCATGGATAGGGATATATTTCTCTAGATCAGTTTGCTCAAAGCCCTGTCCAGTCTGGCCTTGAACACTTCCCGGCATGAGGCATCCATGACTTCTCTGGGTAACCTGCCTCACTACCCTCATTGTAAAGAATTTATTCCTGGTCAAACACTACAACATTCCTAAAGAGGTTGTCTCTCTGGTGCCCTCTCTTCTCCAGGCTGAACAACCCCTCTTTTCAGGGGGAGAGGTGCTCCAGCTCTGTCTTCATCTTCATGGCCCTCCTCTGGACTCACTCCAACAGGTCCTAGTCCTTGTGATGCTGGGGGACCTCCAAGCTGGATGCAGTACTCTAGGTAGGGTCTCAGCAGAGCGGAGTAGAGTAGAGGGGCAGAATCATCTCCCTTGACCCGCTGGTCATGTCTCTTTGGATGCAGCCCAGGATATGGTTGGCTTTCTGGGCTGCCTGCATACATTGCTCAGTCATATCAAATTTTTCATCCATCAGTACGCCCAAATTCTTCTCTGCAGGGTTGCTTTCAATCCATTCATCCCCCAGTCTGCAGAGATACTGGGGACTGCCCCAACTCAGGTGCAGGACTTTGCACTTGGCCTTCTTGAACTTCATGATGTTCACATAAGCCCATCCCTCTTCAAGCTTACCAAGGTCCCTCTGGATGGCATCACTTCCCTCAACTGCAGCACTGAGCTTGGTGTAATCTGTAAATGTGCTGAGGGTGCATTCAATTACACTATCTATGTCACTGATGAAGATATTAAATAAAATTGGTCTCCATATGGACCCTTGAGGATACCATGTATTATGGTTTTCACTAGACATTGACTGTAATTCTTTGGATGTGGCCATGCAGCCTGTTCTTTATCCATCTGACTGTACATCAGTCAAACCCATATCTCTCCATTTTGGCAACAAAAATGTTATGAGGGACCACATCCAAGGCCTTGCAGAAATCCAGGTGGATGACATCAGCAGCTCTTCTCTTGTACAGTGATGCAGTCACTCCATTGCAGAAGACCACCAGATTAATCAAGCACAATCTGTCCTTGGTGAAGCTGTGTTGGCTCTCCCTAATCACCTCCCCGTCGTTGATATGTTTTGACTTAATTTCCAGGAGGATCTATTCCATGATCTTAACTGGCACAGATGAGAGGCTGAATCTCATTATACAGCAAAACTCTCCAGCATTCCTATTTGCTGCCTGAAATACTCCTGTACCCCTCACTTAGCCCTTCTTAGTCAAGTCTACTGTTTCAGTTTTAGAGATTCTACTTTCCCTGATTTCCCCCTGAAACTCCTCATTTTACTTCTTGCAAAGGAATTTAAAAGTCCCATAGCCATTGTGCCACTCAGAATCAAGAGTGAGACTCCTCTGCAGTGAAACCACTGATTGAAGTGAAGGATATTAAAGCATATTCCTTTGCCTTGTTGAATCTTGGATAGGAGAGGCAAATGACTTAGCTGTTCAACAGTAGTGATATTTTAGTAGGCTGTTGGTCTATTTGGCTGCTATCAATCATTCATCTGAGGCTGATTGTTTCTGTTATTTGCTTGTCAATGCAAATACTAGGTGCCAGATTCCACTTGAGACAATATTAGATAAAGCGGTATCAACAAAAGTCAGAAAATCAATCCTTAGCAACTATCGGTTCTTACATATTTTTTTATTTTTCAACTCCAAAGCTACTATGAACCACTTCCAGTTTGGTAATTTTTATTCTGAAAGAAACCCAGTGTAACACTTTAGTGAAATTAGCAAAGTGAAACATAATATTTTTTACTGTATTTTTTCAAATGTTCAGCTATCTCATAGAGATAGTTAAATCTCATTGAGAATCTGAATACATCTCTCCCTCTCTTTACTCTGATCAATGTTAAAGTACCATTTGAGGTGTGTTGCTACTGACCCTGGAAAACTTGTTGCATCAAGCAGTCAGCTCTTCCATACCACATTTTTAACATACTGTTGAGAAAACTGTGGAACGGATTTCACTATCCAATGCAATTCTAACAATACCCCATTACTACCCACGTTGCTGCAAAAATGTCACAGCACATTGCCTTACAAAACTGACTGACAATACCTTTTTCGGTGTTCGCTTTTTTTTTTTTTAAATCTCAACAACAAACTGTGAGAAGCTGGCTCTTTGTCTTTTACGACATGACTGTCTGAATGGTCAGAATGAACAAAACCTCTAAGGACTCACCTCCAACGACTTGTCCTTATGTAGTAACTTTTGAATAAGCTCCAAAAGATTTATCTTGTTAATCACTAGTGCATCAAACACTGCATTCAAACCCTAAGCAATCAAGAGAAAAATAAGAGCATAAGATGAACTACAAACATTTTATTTTAAATACATCTTAAATTGCACTTCTACCATGAGTTACTGTACATCTTAATTCTGATTCCAAACAAGCAGAGAAATACATTGGCAGTAATGAAGGCAGAATGATAAATTGGGAACTTGGGCTCAGATGAGTAGAATAATATTTTACTGTAATGGGAATTCTCTTGACACATGGAATAACCCTTCAGGGAATACCATGTACCAGCAAGCTAGATAACATATGCATGGTCACAACATTATTTTGCTCTTCATCTTCTTTCCCAAATGTTCTGCAGCGTAAATGCTGCAGTCAAAAGATAAAGCTTCTGTCAGCAAGGTAGAGTTTCTTAAGCCTTCAACTTATTTTTTGTGTATTGTTGTGCAGCATGGTATGTTTTGACTGTTGGGTTTCAGAAATACTGTTTTCAAAGGGTACACACAAAGGCTTGGAAAGATTTAACAGAGGTATCAGGCTTGCTTTTCCTGCAATAACACCAATATACACAGTGCAAGTTGCTGGGGAAAGAAAAGGCTCCAAGCTCTATGTGATATCAGCCACTACACATAAAACTGGAGCATATTCAGTGCTTTGCAGGACTACACTTACACATACTACCCCCACAAAATGTGTCCAGGGATAATTCTGTCAAGGTTATCAGCAAAATCAAACTAGCATTTTCCCTTCAAAGTTTCAGCAATCACCAACTGTGATTATTTTTGAGTATTTAGCCTATATTCTAACAATTTCAGGAATTACTTCACTGTTCTAAAGACTAAGTGGAAAAAAGACAGGAAAAATAGTTCCAGGCATATCAAAGAGCTAGTACACGGGGAGGCCACAAGTCTCTCTAACAGTCAGAGGGACGGGACAGAAGACAGGTTAGAGTGTGGCTTGGTTCCATGTAGAAAGGCCACCTGGCAGTTAAAAGGCTTTTCACTCACTCACATGGAGATAGGAAGGCAAGAATTCTGCTGAAAAATAGATTCAGTCTCCAGGTAATCTTTGTAATGTGCAATTTACCCTTTATCCCTCTGACCTGTGCCCATTAGTACAATAAATATAATTATCTTAGCAATGCAACAGCAAACAAATAAAAAACCCAAATCCAGAAACAATTCTGTGTCTGCTAGCTCAAATAATTACTTCATACCATTAAAGGAAATAATTACATCATATTTTTAAGAACATTCCTTATGTTTTCCTTACAGACACCTTGGAAGAATACATCACCTTACAAACATTTATCCAAAAATATTGTCCCAAAGCAAGAAGTTTTCTGTAATTTCTTCTCCCTTTTTTTTAGCAAGGACAAGAAGATCCTTGCTGCAAAGAATTTTCTGATTCTGTTGCTTGTCTATGTCAGCTAAAGCTATAAATTGGACTTATTTGTAAAGATATATGGCTATATAAAAGGTAAAAATCAAAGATACAGCATTTCAGGTGGCTGGTTTGGTCACTCAAAACAGAATGTCTTCATTGAAGTTATAAAAAGCCAGAGCACAATGAACATGGACAGTATCTGTTTGCACAGAAAGATCCTTAGATAAGGGGCAGAAGGAAGAGATTTGGTATCAGAGGTGCATGAACAATGGTCCTAATTCTCATTACACTGTTTGCAAAAGCAAGTGGGTAGACCTTCTAAAAATGCTCTTATCCAGTTATACCTATCTTTGTCCAAAAGCCTTCAAGTTTGTAGGCCTGCTATCTCGACAATTACCTTCAAAACCAAGGCCAACAAAAGTGACATGCATTGAAACTAATACTGTAAAATTTTTAAACTTTGCAAAAAATTAACAGATATATGCAACCTGCTTACAAAAGATAAAATGAAAAAATGAACAGATTGGCAGGGACACAGTCATGACAGATCTACTAGAATCCTGCTTTTTGTCAACATTATTTAGTTTTCTGAACAGAACAAAAACATGTGCATGCCATTAGCTGTGGAGAAGATTAATCTTTGTAGGCTTTACAACTGCATCTGACAGATCTTGAGGTCAAAATTCAGTCAATAAGACAATTCTTACCAGTATTGTAATTCCTTGTTCTTTGCACAGCATGGCTATTGCACCTAGGATAACACTCACCAGCACCCAGAGTATAGAAAATGTATGTCCTTCTTTATCTGTCAAAATAAAGCATGCCATAACTTTAGGTTTACACATTTCAAGGTAAAGTTAGAAATCTAAATTAAAATTAGAATTTAAAAAAATAAACAGCATTTAATCTCACAATCTTTTCTACCACTCAAGATATGGATACAGAGACTTAAAAAGCATAGGCCACCTCTTGCAATATGCTGGCATTTGTTATTGCAGTCATCTTCTGTTCTCAGAGACATTAGAAATTTCCCCATTTGCAAGATGTTTTAGCCAGATAATTAAAATGGCAGAAGCTTCACATAGTTTCCACAATTCATCATCTGCAAAGGTTAATGCCCAAGATTTAGAAACATTTATCATCCTTAGCTAGAGCTCTGTCATTACTGGCCACTCTCTTCCACGGTACCATATGAACAAGAAATTCTTTCTTTTTTAATGGTTACTCATGAAGTATCACACAAAAAACCTGTTTTAACTGCAGTCTAACCTACAAAAGCACAATGAGCTGCTTCTCCAGGGTTACTGTATTTAGCAAGTACCTCAGGTACTTTCATTATCACTGCAATAGAACGCCATGGAGCTCAAAAATTTCAGCATCTGAGCAGAAGCAGTTAGTTCTCATACTCAGCAAGCAGTTTTACAGCAGGGTGAGGAACTCTGGGGTTAAGAGATCAAGAATAACTACAGTTTCTACTAAAAAAAAAAGTCTTTAAAGACTGTATCATGTAGCTGATTTTGCGTACTACAAGCAGGCATATTTGAGAAAAATATAGCAATAAACCCTTCTTCAGCCAAGGTCCACAGAGTACATGGGTACTTCACATAAAAACATATCTGTCACAACCTCTGCTCTGCAGGCACAAGCAACAGAGGGAAGCACTCTGCTCATTCAGAGGCAGTTTCTTGATTCAAGTAACATGGGCTCTACAGGCATCACAAGAATCAATCTTTGACTTGGCACGTCAAAAAACAAAGTTGAACTCTACATTCATTGACTGAATCCTTTTCCTACTTTCCTTGATCTCTAGAGCAATTCTTCTTTACTGCTAATGTGGGTTTGACCCTCAGTGCTTAAAGAGAACTGCAATAATGGTCTCTGGAAAGGGCAAATGGCAAGATTAAGATTAATTTCACCAGAAGTAGGCACCTACACCTAAGACAATACACTAAGCTTTCTTTCTAACTGGTCAAGAGAAGAGGACACCTTTAGGGATTAAGTTACTTAATTAAATTCAGTTGAACAGCTTCCAGAGAAATAACTCTCTCTATTCACTGATTATTATACAGGGAAACTGCTATACTAACTAGCTCAAATGTTCTTGTGTCAGATACAAACCATAACCACAATTGTGAAAAGGACATTGGCCTTCTCTTTCATTTTGAAGCAGGCTTCTTCTTTTGTGGCAGAGAACAGAAATTTTCATAAAAATATGTAGAAGAACAGGTTTTGAGGTTACTTGTAACACTCCTTTCTTAAGACTTAAAGCTTCAATAGAGCGAATATTAAGATGTTTGAGATTCATCATTGCAATACATAGTGGGCATTTGATCCTTCTCCCTCCACTCCAAATTATGTACCCAGAGGTGAGGTAAAACTTAACAACAGAGGTGTAGATGTTATACAGTTAAAAGAAAGCTGCCTTTTAGGAAAGATCCATACACTTCTGAATAATTATCAAAACAAAACATGGAAATACAAAATACATAATGACTAAACTAAAGAAACATTGGAACTAGAAAAAAATAAAATGCAATGGGGAAACTCCAGCTCGTGTTATACAGAAGAACAACTGAGTGTTGCAACTCATGGAGGAATAAGCTTCAACATTTGTTCTATGAGTATTGCTTGAGTATTGCTAAGACAAAAAGAAACCTGTCCTAAATACATTCCTTGAAGGAGCTCTTCAACTCTTCAGACTCTGCAATACGACAGACTGTTCAGCCAGTTCTTGAAAGCCAGTTTTGGGGTTTTTTTTCTCTTTTTTAATGTAGAAATAAACTAGCAAAGAGAATGCAAGGATGGAAGGCAAAGTAATTGACAATGTTCACAAAATGACAATCAGTCATCCTTAGTAAGCGTAAAAGGGAAAATAGTGAAGACAGCCAATGGACTTCACTGTATTCATGGAAGTAGACTTTTTTCTGCTGAGAGATTTCTTCTTCTCAGAATCAAATTCTGGTGGAAAGGAGTCAGGACAACTAAGTACTTCTCACAGAAGCAGTATTCAGTACACAAATATACACTGTCTTAACACGGAAGATGGTGGGAAGTATATATAGTAAGAGACCAGCTGGCAATTCACGAAGGCTTTGATGATTCAAAATGCAGGAGTAACAGGAAAAAGAGAACTAGGTCAAATCATCAAGGACAAGTGTAACAGCAGAACATTTATACAACAACACAAACTCAGAAAGGTCACATCACAAAATGAAAAAAAGTAATGCATGTAAAGAACAAAACCATAAAAACCAAATTCCATAGATATATCAGTAAGATGAGCAGAAAGGAAGGAGTTATTCTGATACTCATTGGGAAATAAAATGGACAATGCCAAGAAAATAGAAGTGCCTTTTTCTTTCATTTTTTCACAAAAAGGTCAGCTGGAATCAGACAGTAACTACAATACCAGTAGAAAGGGAGCAGTAACAAAAGCAAAAATAGTGAACTACAACACACAGAATTCATAGAGAAGTTAATCTGTTTAAATTGCAATGATTGGTTAAATTCACTCCAACAGGTCCTACACAACCCAGAGTAACCTTAACTGTTACCTCTGAGAAATCATGAAAAATACATGAGAATCCAGACGTTTGAAATAAAATAAAACAATGCCCACATGCCTACTTTTTAATAGGAAAAAAAATGAAAGGATAGTCTAAAGAAACAAAGTTAAGCTGACTGGTCAAAATTACTCAGAAAAAAAAAACCACTTTGACAAAATATTTTCTAAGTAACACTCTAAAACATAGAAGGATATGATTAATTTTTTGCAAAATAAATATTTTAGTCATTTATATAGAACCAAGTATAATTTTTGACTTGGACAGAAAAAAAATAGTCTCCCCATGAAAGCAAAGCTGTAAACACATCTTATACCTTGACCTCACAAAGGCATGAGAATACCATTGGAAACAGTGTGAAAAATGCCAGAAAAAAATATGGGCTGCCTGAAGTTAATATAGAATGGGTACAAATAACAGCTGGAAAACTACAGTTAGATACTAGCTCGCTGTGAAAAAAATAGTAAAGATAACATTCTGTATTGGGTCCCTCCTTTGTCTGGCTCCAACAGATAATTTTAAACATTTGGATGAAGGAATAAAATTATGCATATGAAGACCAGAAGTGCTATCAGGCTGCAGTGGCCAGGAAGCCTACAAAGGAGAAGCCAGAATTCCATTGACAAACTGGAATAGTCATAGAATTACAGAACGGCCTGGGTTGGAAAGGACCTTAAAGATCATCTAGTTCCAACTCCCATGCCATGGGCAGGGACTCCTTCCACTAGACCAGGTTGCTCAAAGCCCCATCCAACCTGGCCTGAAGAAATGGTCTAGCCAAATAAAAGAAAAAAGAAACCATTCAATAGGTAGACATTCGAAGTTGTGCAGAAACAGGTTTGTCTTCTTGTGAAAATCTCATGTCTCAGATGCCAGAAATGTCTCAGCATGCCAAGTAAAGCCAAGCTTAAGCATGGACTCTCAAAGACAATAAAAACACTCAGCAAAAGAGAAATAATAAAGGACTCAAATAATGAGCATCAAAAACCTGGACTTTAGTAAGGCCTTTGGCACAATCTCCCTGGCCCTATCATCCTCACAGAGAAGGTGTTGAAGTACAGCCTGTATGTGCAGACAGTGAGATGGACTGAAAACCACCTGAATGGCTGGGTCCAGAAGGTGGTGATCAGTAGCACAAAGTCTAATTGGAGGCTAGTGTACTCAGGGGTCAATACCGGGTCCAGTCCTGTTCAACATCTTGATTAATGACCTGTATGATGGGGCAGAGGGCACCCTCAGCACATTTGTTCATGGCACCAAGCTGGGAGGAGTGGCTGATATGCCAGAGGGTCATGCTACCGTCCAGAGAGACCTTAGCAGGCTGGAGAAGTGGGCTGGCAGGAGCCTCATATGGAACTGCAAAATCCTGCAGTGAAGCCTCCATCCTTGGAGATATTCAAAAGTCATCTTTTAGACAGTCCTGGACAATTTGCTCTAGGTGACCCTGCATGAGCAGGTCAGCTCAGGTGACCTCAAGGCCCCTCCAACCTCAGCCATTCTGTGATTCTGTAATTGAGGTCTCCTCCTGAAAACCATGATCTCTGTTCCTTTGTTTTCTTTTGCAGCCTCAAAAAAGTCAATACAGTCATACAGAGAATTGCAATTTTATTAAAATTCATCAGTAACTAAACTTCAAAGAGAAAGAATTTCAATTAAGAAACATTTTATCTTGTGCTTGTTCCTGGGTCAATACGCACAACACACGTCCCCCCACCCTCCCTTTAATTGCAGAAATCGCAGTAAAATGGATACAAAAGACTGTCATTCAGCAATGCTTTCAATCTTCTTTTTCTTAAAAACAGTGATTTGAAAATGTAAAGCACTGCATAAGTGCTAATTATTACTATGAGATACACACATGCCAACAGAAGTAATCAGTCTAACAAAGCATTTTCCCCTAACAGGGCATTGCTTCCCACTAGAAAAATCCTGTGTCAGAAAACGAAACTGATCTTTCATTGGCACCTGTGCCTGGTTGAAACTGGTACACCATATGTGGTACACCAGAGTGGGCATTGTGCCACTCTAACAGATGGACAAAACTGTAAGCATGCCAAAGAAATAGAGTATCTTGCTTATTTTTTTTAAGCTAGAAAAATATAGTGTTTCTACTCAAAACCAAAAAGTGTTGCTCAGATTGTCCCTCTTTAGGAGTACATTAAGTCTAAAAGTGAGGGGTTTCAATAAAATACCTATGTAAACCATAAACAAGCCACAAGGGCTCCTCCATTTAGACTGCTACACTTAAGTATAAGCATTTCTAGAGCAAGGATGCATACACAAAGTGTTTTATAATGTAGAATTGACTGATCCTAAGTTTACGAGCAACACATTGATAATGCACCTCAACTCTGTCTTCCTAAATGCTAATCCTATTTCAAGAGACCTTATTTTCCAGTGTCCTAAATGCACCAGTCAATGAAAACAAGCTCCTTAAAAGTGAAGGATATGAAGAAAATGCTACATTTAGGGTACCAAGCTTAGTCTTATTGTAAAGTCAAACTAACAATATCCCAAACAATTATTACCAATTCAGACACTTAGGCATTCAGCATCTCCTTCTTCAAAGGTAATTGAGCAATTTAGGGCTCAGCCAGCTTGTAGCAGTTTAAGAAGTCACCATCTTCAGGTGAAACACAGTAATTGATTCTGTGAAAGCACCTACTCCGTTGAAAGTTGAAGCAAACCAAGTTATGTTGAGCTCCTGCAGGAAGTTTTAATTTTTAACTGAAAAGGATCATAAACACTCATATATTCCACTAATGTGCTTTGTCCGTGGGGATGGTGCCTTTCAACTAAACTACTACAAATACTCATCCAGCCAAGCTCTAAGATTTCCCTTCTCATGAATTGCTAAGCAAAAGGGGAAGAATTACCTAGTCTTACAAGATCACATAAGAATCCACTGTTAGAATTAAATTAAGTTTGAAATCTCCTTGTGTACATTCTATTTCAGCTCATCTCAGTGTTTCACTTAATAATGAGCAAATGCCATTCTTAAACATATCCAACCATCTCAAACTCATTACATACAGGCTACACTAAACGAAGCATCCATGCTCTCAATTACATGATCTTGGAGAAGCAAAAGTTAACATTAATTCTAAAAAGAAAAAAGTTATTGTTTTTCCTCAGCCCACTAAAATTATAAAATTGTTAGGTTTTCCACTTACAACTATTCTCTCCCAATGTGTTCAAATATGAACAGCAGGGCACATACTTGAAAAATCAGGGCCTGTATGTTTAACAGTAGTAAATATCTCTTAACCAATTGCAAAATAGCTAACAAATTCCCCATATCTTAACAATGACCCCTTTCACACAGGAGACCTAAATATTTTCAATCTGTAGGAAAACCTCCATAATACAAACCACCAATATTCATAGAACTCATCACTACAGTCTACTTTGCATGCTTTATTAAATTAGCAATGAACAAGTGGATGATTAATGGGCAACTACACAGAACAGAACAGAAACGCACAACCAGAACAAAGCCATTTTTAGATGTCATAATGCATAAGCAAAGAGTTGATCCCCTTTTTAATATCCAGGCCAGTATTATTCACATGGACCAAATCATGAACTCCTCATTTTACATTACTCAGAGATCGCCAATGCAGATGGCAAATACATGCAACTGGATCACTGTCAAAACTGAAGACAAAGGAAGGCAAAATGAATACTACAGCAGTTTTAAATTGCCTTATGAATTCCCAGAGAAGCTGCATTAAAATTCAACAAAGTTAATAACCCACAATTCCCTTCAGAACATACCTAAACAGTTGTCAGCTCTTGCTGTCTCCAAAGCCTATGCAGTGGATTTGTCCCCACAGTTGTGTTTAAAATAGCAGGACAGAATGAGAACAACAGATTAGTTCTTTGCAATTATAAATGTTATCCTATCAAAGATGGTAACTTCAAAAACTGTATATTGGGAAAAAGTAACAGAATTGTAGAACTTCAATAAGACATAATTATAGCCCACATAGTATTAAATGCCTATACTTAAAAAAAAAAAATGCTACAGATTCCGGGTAAAAGAAACTGTCTATCCAAAAATCCACCAAACCCACAAATAAATCAGGCAAACAAGCTGGAGTATATCTTGAGCTTTACAAAAAACCATTATTTTCCTTTGGAAGTCTTCCAGCCTGACACTGATATTTTTCTGACTGTTTTCACTATTATATATACTTTCTCCATAGTACTCCCAAATCCTCCTCAGATATTTTATGAGTTTTTACTTCCCCACAAAAAAAATTAAAAATCCTTACATTCATTTTCTCAGGTGAAAACAAGCACTAACCAGTCTTTCACACATTACTTTTGACTCCTTTTCTTTAAAGAATGACAATTTATCAACTACATTTGTGCTAGTGAAACAAACAGATTTCTTGAACTCAGCCATCCACAACTTTCACATTGCCTTGCTGCAAGAATAATCAGATTCTTTATTAAAGACTTAGATAATCTATCTGTCTGATAGTAGCATTGGGATGCTGGTGGTAACAAACCAGTATATGGCCACTGAGGACCCAACCATATCAGTAGCATTAGCTCAGGCTTTTCAGTGTTTTATTTTACTCTGATGCTCACTTACAGTTCATCAATAAAAACAAATTGGCATCAAAACACATTTTGGTAACTGTATTCAAAAGACAATACAAATGCAGTCCACAAATCCTGAAGGTCTTAAGAGTTGTACCCTCTTTTAAGTGCTCCAAAAGAGTCATGTTCCTATGCATCTATTAAACAATTAGGAAAAAAAAAATCAACCTTTGATAGTTCTTCTCCTACTCGTAAAAATTTGGTGAGCTAAGCACTACATATATACATATGAAAGTCAGATTCAGGAACAAAGACACATACAGTTGACCTACAGTTCAAGGTCATGCTTGCCTTTAATATATAAAAAACCTAGCAGAACAAAAGGAAATAGGATGTCAGAACAAACTGGTACAATCTGCTTTTGTGTAGGATCATCATAAAGCAGCTCTATTTGATTAGAAACATAAGCTTGATGCAATGGAATGCACAGAGGGGTTTTTGGTTGTTTTCTCCCCCTCTTTCTCACTAACAAAGACTATTCCACAAAGATAAATGACCATTTTGGTCTGACCTAGAAAGTGAGGCAACACCAACTTTTAACCGGCACTAGAACTACAAATATGCATGGGTAGTATCAAAGACATTCTGGTAGGAAAACATTCTGAGAGCAGAAAAGGTATTTTTTCTTTGCAGCTTAGGACATAGTGGCTAAGTCTGTTCTTTTTATATGTGCATATTTTTAAAACACATGTGCTTTACCTATATTCAGAGTGAGACCAACTTACATTTGGGATGAAGAGTTTTTGCTGTCATTGACTCCCTCAATTTATGCAAAATCAAACTCAACTAAACTCAGATAAGAAGTTCTTTACTCCTTATTTATTCTATTATTTAAGAATGGCTAAAAGAACTGTTCATGAAAGGAAATTCACACCACCAAAATGGAGGCATCCAAGGGTAAAATTTTCTACTTACTTTACAAAACTACTGAAGAGTCATACTCTACTACAGTCACTTCCCCATATTTGATTACCTTTTGTTGAAGCCTTTCATACAAAGAATCACAGAAGGAGCTCAGGTTGGAAGGAGCCTTCAAAGATCATCTAGTCCAATCTTTTGTGGGAAAGGGAGCCTAGATGAGACCACCCTGTCCAAATGCATCTCAAAAACCTCCAGTGATGGGATCTCTGCCACACCTCTGGAGTTGTTGCAGTGACTGATTGTTCCTGCTATAAAAAATGTCTTTCTTACATCAAGGTGAAACCTTTTCCAGTGCAAATGTACCCATTGCCCCTTGTCTTCTCCATCTGAAGAGCGAGCCTCCATTCTCTTTGTAGATGCCCTTTCCAATACGGGCACTTCCCCCCTTTCCTAAACAAGCACTAACGTTCAAACAGTTGCTGGCTGGACCAACCTCCACTCCCAAAGGAAAAAAAAATTATTGCCAGGGCAGAAAGTAAAACTGGTAGCGGTTATTGGTGGGGTTCAGCTAGAGAAGACATGAGTACAGTGGTGAACAGGACTGCTCTTTTGGGCAAGCTGGAGGAATGGACCTCATGAAAATCAAACAGCACCATACAACAGTCAAGGCTGTGGGATTGTCTAGGCAGCAACTCTGCAGAAATGGGTATGGAGTTCCTGGATGATAAGCTGAAGATGAGTCAGTAGTGTGCCTTTGCAGCAATGAAGGTTAAAGAAGGAGAGACTCAAGTATGTAACATGGATAGAAATTCTTGCGTACAAAGTCTAAATTTCCTTAAGAAGTTGTTGAGGGAAAGGCAGGCAGTGAAGGTGACAGTAGACGTTGAAAACTGATTTGAAAGACAATGCTGGCAGACTGTAGCTTTACTTGGCAAATTTGCTTAAGAGACATAGCTGCTTCCCTATTATGATGTAAAGTCCAACAAAAAAGAGTAAGTGCTGCTTAGTATCTTGTCTTCACCACAGTTTCCTTCTTCTATATCAATGACATGAATTTCAGTCCAGGATTACTATTAAAATGACACTGACTTCTAAAAGCTATCAAACTGGCCTTCACAAGCTGTACAAGCACTTTGAGTAACCTTAACCAGAGTACACATTGCATTCTTAATAATTTCTGAGATATCTTCCATAACAATATAATTAGAGTCCAACATAATAGTCTCCAATGGTCATCCTAAGAACTTGGCTCTTGAGTTTTCAAGCAAAGATTATTACCTCTGCCTTACAGGCGTACCCATACCAATACACTGGAAAGCACATAGCCATTATTTTCATCTGTCTAATTTACTCTTCCACTAATAGAAGCAACACCATAAGTACAATCATATCCAGAAAAATAGGTGAGAAAAGAAAAAACCAACAAGCAAGAAGCCAAGGCCAATTTTTATCAAGAAATTATTAGTTCAGTTGAAAGAAATGAAACCTACTCAAAGGGAAGAAAAATATATCAGAAGTGAACAGGAATCACCCTAAGTATCATTTGAAGTGGTAAAGATTAAGTTAAACTTATTATATCAGCAGTAGAAATATGCAAAATAGTTCCAAACAATCTAAACTGAAATAACAGGAGCTATTCACAGCATCTTACAGCTCACTGTGCACTAACTTACTCCCCTCAGCCTACACTAAGGTCTCTATGATGCCACAACTGTGTTGTTAAGCAAAGTCAGCTCAGATACTTCTGAAATACACTGACAACTCTGGTTAATCATTACAGGCCCTGCCTATTGAGCCAATATACAAGCTCTTCAAAACACAGCTCCTTATGGGTTCACCAAATGATTCCCATATTTCCTGTGGTGGAGCACATTCGGATACCAGATTGCATGTGCTGCATAGTTTTTCATAGTCATGAATTCATGCATGTACGCCAAGATAATTTCTCCACAACTGTATTTGAACTGCCAACCTGCATTCAGATCAAATAGTACAAGAGATCTAAAAGCTAACTTGAAAAAACATCTAAAAAGGAATTGTTCATGTTAAATACAGCTGTCTTACAAAAACTCTATGAGTAATACTGCACTATAAGCCAGCACTTTCATATTGCAGAAACTTAGAAGGTTTATTCATACAAACAATTTTTTATAATTCATTAAAATACAAGTAAGGTTGCTAAAGTTTGTTCCCATTTAAGACATCGCAACATAACAACATAAAATATAGTAACATATTTAAAAATATACATATGTGGGCTTAATTTCTTTCTAAAATACTTATTAAAATACTTTATTATACTTCTAAACAATAAAACATTTAGCAAATAAGCCTATTATAAAATAGACTTTTCTTAAAATGAACTCGTAGTGTTTAACAGAGACTAGGGACAGCAACCTTTCCAGCACTTCTAACAATAAATACCTGCTAAAGCAGGGTTTTTTAAAACATATATTATGAGGGTATAAACATTAATCAATTTAAACAAAACAATCTGACATTTTTAGTTTTGCTATTCTTCTCTGAAATGTACAAATGCTGAAAATGTACACAACAGAAAATTAAAGGGGCAAACAGAATGCTTACTTTCTCTAAAGGCTTTACAGTAGCCAAGGAATGACAACAAAAAGAACAGGGCACACAGTAGGTCTGCTCTGCCAACAATCCCAGCAACCTTAAAAAAAAGAAGAAAGAAATTTCAAATTATCAGATTTTTATTCTTAGAAAACCTGAGATAAAGGTACACTCACAAATACAAATTAAATACATAAAAGAAGACCACTGCTTGGTTTTTTTTAACTTGGTTTACTGGATTAGTGATACCCAGTTTTTTAAGATGCATCCTAATTTTCATTGGGTATTTCTTAGTATCTACTACATAAATGATTTGGCTTTAGTTTATGAAAAAATGCTGTTTTAAGAAATGAAGAAGGACTTCACTGAATAAAATTTAGACTCTATACAATTCTATCTGTCTTTTGGATCAGACTTCATTTCAGTAGAACTCTTAGCAAACATGGAAATATAAAATGGTTTGGGTTGGAAGTGACCTTAAAGACCATCTAGTTCCAACTCACCTGCCATGGGAAGGGACACTTCTTACTAGACCAGGTTGCTCAGAGCTCCATCCAGCCTGGCCTGGAGCACCTTCACAGTTGGGACATCCACAGCTTCTCTGGGCAACCTGTTCCAGTGCCTCACCACCCTGACAGTAAAGAATTTCTTCTTAATATCTAATCTAAATCTACTCTCTTTCAGTTTCAAGCCATTACACAGCTTTGAAGCCAAACATCCTGAACCTCAACAAAATTGGCAGCTCTGCTGAAACATAAATCAAGACTCTTAACTTTCAGAAGACAAGCCAGCTTTCAAATTACAGTCTGAACACTTAGAATGGACAAATAGCTTCCAGCCTGCAGATCCAGGGCAAAAAAAAAAATTCCACCTCCAACAGCTTTTTGTGTTATATTAATTGTTTGCATTAGAGCTACCTCCAAATGCATCTTGTAACAGAAGTTGTACTAATGCAAAAGAAAATGACAAGCGCCTTCTGGGACCTTTGTACTCCGGATCTGTGCCAACGTATTTAAATCAAGAGCAATCTCAGGGCTATCAGCAAGCCCCTAAAATGTGTTTATAATAACCTGCTGAGATACAGCAAGTCATATTTTTGCATCTTCAGTTTTCAATTACCCAAGTGTCAGGATACACCAAAAATTTTTTGTGGAAATCATAACATGGGGCTGGCAGGGGACTGTATAAGCCCTGATGCTGGAACCTCACTAGAACATACACAGCAATGGTTGTGAGCTTACTTTTCAGTCTAGCTCTGCTTCCTGAAGTGCTGGGTGCCATGTTTTTAGATGTACAAAGAGGCCTTTCTGAAGCAGAGCAGGACAGCAACAGGGGTTTTTTAAAATTCACTTTTTGAGATTATGTTTCAGAGACAAAACCAGTAACTTCAGTTCTTGTATAGTACACCAGTTGTGCCACTTTGTGTGTGATACAGAAACAGGAAAGTAAAGAGATCAATTGTGTCTTCATTTTGTTTAAAGGCACCTGTTAATCCTGTTTTAGGAAAAGGGCATTTTTGTGTCAGTCTAACGATGGGGCAACTATTTCTAAATAACATTAGAGAGAGAAAGTGAAGTGTAGAGGCATGAGAGTATGACTGATTCCACTGAAGAGAGACTCTCCCACTTTATCCTCAGCTTCACTTGAGCACCGTAAAAGAAGAAACTGTTGGACTCCTAAATTCAGTTCAGGAAAACTTCTTGATTTATCTAAAGCCATGCACCTAACTTCTCTGCTTCTTCTTCTGTCATAAAGAGGAATTACAAGAATTAACTCAATAGCTGTGGAGTGATTTGAAAGGTGAAAATAATGAAGTGTCACTCTTTTTCAGGAGCCACTCTCGCTAATGAGATAAAAGTAAAGGTGAACTGACACAGTTTTGAAAATAAATGTCCACTTGTTACAACAAAGAGATTAAGGGGCTAATAACACACACGGCCTCAAATGACTCCAACAGTACAATGTTTGCAAGATCAGGCATAGAGACGCTGGTAACAAGGCAAATTTTAAATTACTATCAGATATATTATTATGCCCATGATTAATTTAGTATTTAATTACTGAAGTGTTACAAAGAATAAGCCTTTTTTAGACCAGAGAACTACAGTATAAGACTGTTTACAGCAGGTAGAAAAATGATAGTGTTTTCCTTACATAGGTACTGAAAGCATTACACCTTTCAAGATCTGTTTTACATGACGGTTTGTTTTGCTGTATATACCAAAACCCAAAGCAGCAAACAGACAGATTCTTCACAATTTTATGTCAAAATATGTCATCTCATTTCAAAACCAGGATGTCGTGATACTTAAAACTCACAGATTTAAAATCATGAGGAATGCTTTTTAAGACATGCTGCCAGACACACACTCATGCTAGAACTGTAGCAGTATAATAATGACTGCTTCAGTGCAGCAAGATTTATTATTCACCATGTATATGATCAGAGGCTTTTCTTCATCCTGGATCTTAGAAGAGACATGATATATGAGCATGCTACTTTTTTTCCCTGTCCTCTTCGAATGTTTGCCCAAAGCATATGAAAGACTTCAAACTTCAAATATGCAAGCAGACTGCATTATTTATTTGAGAAGACAAAGGGCTCATTAATATTTGCATGCTGATTTAGATGTATTTTTAGAGTCAAATGGAATTAAGAATAAAACTATGGATATTGATAAAGGAGTCAATAGTAGATCTATTACAAAGTTAAGACCCAAGTGACATTTCTCTTTACACGTCAGAACATCAGAAGCACTGAAGGCTTGTTTTACTTTACTCTGACATCTAAAACTGGTTTTGGAGAACAAATACAAGGGGTCCTTCTGACCCTAGCACAATGCACTCTCACAAAGAAGTTACTGTGCAGGCAAGCAACCACCAGAGAATGATTGGCAGGATGTTTTAGCCACACTGCCAAAAATGGTGCCAAATTACTAACACATAACTGTGCACCATTTCTAGGTTTCCAATACATGCAAGGTCTCCAGTTAGCTGAAAGGAATAGCTTTCAATAACCTTTTCCCCATCAATCATGTGCAAAGCAAGAGCAAGACGCCAAAATGATGGTGTGTTGTGAATAAATGAAAAATCAATGCCATATATGCAGAATAAGGTGCAATAAGGATTCAGTGTTCATTGCTAGGACAAAATCAAAATTAAAGCTAGTACTTTTGCTGTTGCTCAGACTGTTCAAATTCTAACAAAAAAAATATCCCACATTGGGTTAATTTTATATTTCATTTATTCATTACTACAAGATCAAGAAATCAGTGACCACACCCAGCAAGCCCACTGGCATAAGGCTGTAAGATTTTCTTAGTACAGAAGAGCTTTTTAAGAACACCATCTTCTTTTCACTATAATTTCCACACAAGGACTTGAGCTTTGGCCAGGTACTTTGATTGGCTGCTATACATGTATCATGTTTCTATTCTGCATCTTTACAGCTTCAACTTCTAGCCACTGTTATGCTTTTGCCTGCAGTATTAAAGGGCCCACTACTATCAAATTTGTGTTCCTCATGTACATAATTACAGACCGTGATTAAAAAAAAAATCCTTACATCTTCTCCTTCATATTAAAAATATAAACCCATGGAGTTTGATCTCTCATGACACAGGATGATTTCCAGTCCTTTAATCATTTTCATAGCTCTTCTGAGCCCTCTCCATTTTCCCCAGTGTTGACCTTGCAGCATGGATGCAATATTCTAATAGTCACATATAAAGTTCATATAATGCCCCTGCTCCACCTTTCTATCTCCTTGATTTTTTTTATCAAAGCAAATGGAAATGAAAAGTAATTAGGGAAATCCAGCAGTTAGGGAAACTCTGTAGTTTAGTGCTACACTTCTTTAGGTATTGTACTTAAATGATTTATCTTCTTTAATAAGGCCTATCCCAGTGGAATTACAAGCCTTTGGACATACTAACCATAATATTTGATTGTTCTATTATGACATTTGCCAAGAGCAGTGTTAAGAATATATAAAAGCAATGTGTAGAGCATAAGGCTATGACAGAATTAATTAGTCAGGATGGTCAAGAACTGTAAAGATAAAAATCATTGCAGATAATTATTCAATACTTACACATTCAGTGTGCACTGGATGTACAGCGAAGAGCAAGGCAGCTAGAAGAGAGGACTTTGGAGCCAGGTTTAGCCGTCTTCCTTTATTACTGAATTGCAGTCCACCCAGTAATATTGAGAACACATCAATCATCAACACTGAGATAGTACAATGCAGTATTATATTGATGACATGGAAACCAACCGGGTAGAAGCCTCCAGCAAGAAGGTAATTAATTCTACACAGATACAAAAATATTAAGGTTAGGAATTACAACAATGTTTAGAAAATTGCAAATAGAAAAGCTAAACAACCCTACAGCAAGACCATATGCACCCAGAAAAAAAGCTGACACGTCTCAGGACACATGGTTTACCATTTCACTACCAAAATCAGCTAGAAACAATGTTCCAATCTTAACTTCAAGGTATTCCTGTGGAATATCATATTTAGCACAGTATCTATCCTCTCTAGTTAATGCTATTATGTTAATTACACTTGAAGTTACTTAGAACTGGCTTTTGGTTGACAACATAAGTTCAGAGTTGCAATGCAGGAGTGTCTTGTGGATAAACAACCCAGCTTACTGGGGGGATACCCCTGGGCTTAAGAGCAGCCATGTCCAAAACCAACTTGATGAAATTATTTTAATTAAATCCAAACAGTGAGGAAACTGAAAGCACAGAGACTGTGATTTCCACTGACATTCTAATTGAAAAGGTCCTAGTATTTGGACTGACAATGTGGAAATTACCTGGGTACAGTCAGTATCCATCCAGAAAGCAGTCAGTTAGCACATCTTAGTAACTAATTTATGAGACTGGTTAGAAAGACATTTCATACAAGCATTAGAATCAGAAGGAAGTGTAAGTGAAAATTCAGTCTAAAACTCTATTCAAGATAGGAACTCTGCAGTAAAATGGGGAGTGAGAAGAAAAGGGGGAAACATCTCATTATCCAAATACTTTTATCAGTACGTGAGATATACAGAAACTCAATTTGAATAGGGAATTTTATATTCATTTGGTCAATCTGCATCTGGCATGAGTGAAATCTATTAAAAAACCCTAGCCTATTATAAATATGATACACAAAAAAGTTGGAGCGTAGGGAAATTAAGGAAACCAATTTTTCACTTGTGAAAATAGCATTTTATGGACCACCTCCACAGGCTCATCTACATTTTCAGATATAGTAATGGTTGTATCCCAGTTTGCTCTTTAAACTAACCAGGATGTTACTGGAGATGGAATATACCACAGAGACCTTGAAATAAAGGAAAGCATGTAATGTGTAATGCACTGAAAGCTTTAATAGGTTTAGGACTCTGACACATTCTATTCAGTTGCATATTTTTTGTGATGAAAATGTGAAGAAAGTCCATCAGACAGCAAAACCCACAGTGCCAGATACTTAAAACACTGACACTGCACCAAGAATCAAAGTTTTTGCTTGAATATGAGGACTAAGACTGGGACTACTTCTTCTGCACTTACTTAGTCCCTGGCTTAGAATGGACACAACTGCAGAACGAGCTCCAGGTCCCCATCAACAACATTGAGTCACATGGGGAAATTAAGAAGATTAAGATTGAGTCTTCAAAGATTCTCTGCATTACTGTGACAAACTTCTACTGCTTGCTCAAATCTTTGTGCAAAACACATGAGCTAAGCATCTACAGAAGTAATCCTCTTAAACCGTTAGTTATTTGAGAACACCAGCAAGACATATTTACAGGCAGACATCTCCCTGGCTATGATTCTCAGACACAAACACTCACTTAAGTTAAAATATCCGGGGAAAGAGGTAGGAAGACTATTCAATGACATGGTGGCAAAAGGCCACAGTACATTGATGCTATTTATAAAATAAACCATTTGACAGGTAGCAGGAAAGTAGAGAACAGAAACTACAATAGCAGTATAAGTGGCAGCATGGCTAAGGGAACATACATAGCCTAGTTCTTTGATGATGTGACCTACATACTAAACCATACTGCCCTAGTACGAGCTATATAAGAGCATAAGATGAAATCTCTGGAAAGTACATAGAAATATAGAATGTCAAAATAATGTATACTTTGGGAAGGGACCAAATGGAAAACTAAAACTCAATTTGAGATTAAGGTAGTGAACAGGAAAATCATATTTAAGGAAGGTATCCAACTACCCTCCAGATTCTTTGTTTCTCTCCTTTTCTGTTGCCTCCTCCCTAAAATCAATTGAGCTAATATATGTTAAAAAAATATTCAGACCTGAAGCAAAAAGACAAGTCTCACCTGAAAGTTAGGACAGTTAGTGGTCGATATGACTTATGACTGGTATTGCTGCTGAGTTTGCTACCCCAAAAGTCATGATACCACAGGTCACCAAGTGGGGTTTCTGCCCTGAGGTCCTGAAAAGAAACATCATAAATTAGCAGATTCTTAACATTTCTCCTTTGTTCAAAGCAGCTAGAATACCAACAAGTTCTAATAATACAAACTCATACTAACATGGACATAGCAGGAGTTTTGTTGGCTCACTACTGACATTTGACAAGGTACCCAAGTTTGCAATGAAGGTCACATCTGAATGCCTGACATCATAAAGGCTCTGATCTTGGATTCTGGAAGCAGCCATAACTACATGAAATTTAGAGCTATGCATATTCACATCGGTTTATAATCTGGTCAATAGCTGAGATATGAAACACATAAACCTTATAATTTTGTAAAAAGCCTTTGATTTTAGGTCTAGGTTATCTTGCGAAGCAGGCCAAGTACAAACTGCTGCAAACAGCTACTGTTTTACCAGTATCAGTAGCACAACTACTAATGAAAGCATGAAAGCAAGGAGACTAAAGATAGAAAACAACAATTAGCTCTTTTTGAAGCCTTACTTCACACAGGACACTATTCAAATAGCTTTTTTCAATTATTTCTTAATACATGAAATCAGGAATCAACATCTCTATACATTGCTCTAAAAGATTAAAAGCAAAAGACAGAAAAGTAATGAATTATTTTATTTTGGGGTGCAATTGGGGACACTAAAAAAACACTACAAAAGAAAAGTCTACTCTTTCCTTTTATCTCCAAGCCATGCTGATAATGAAAAGATCCAAAAAATGTAGGATGTTGAATGGAAAGCATTCCATTTAGAGAGGAAACATAAGGATCTTGGTAGTACCTGCTTCCGTTTTCTATGAGGACAAGCTTGGACACTCAAACTAACATAATACTTGCCCCTTTTCTCCTCTTCCCTGGCGCAATTAACTATCAATTTATGCTATAGCAAATGTGCAGCTTAAAAACACTTGAGACAGAACCTAGGAACAAAATTGTACTAGCTAGTATTACACCTGCAATCAGCAAGTTACTCTACCCCCACCTTCTGCCCAAATTACAGCCAAATTTCTAGACCCTAATGACTGGCTGTTGCTAAACTGAACCTAAAATAACTTATTTGTTGTTGTTTCTCTCAACATATTCTTTCATCCATCCAAAAATAGAATTAAAAAAAATCCAACAAGATTTCTATCACTTGATCAAATTTAGCTAGTATTATATAACTGATTAAAAAAGAAGTAGGAAGGGGAAGTAAGCTAAAATTCCTAGCACACTGTCAAATGAACTGAAGCATTCTCTAACAGTTTACTAATCAATACTCAGAAAAGAGAGCAGGGATAAAACTGCAGTTTGAAAAATCCTATACTGCAGCTGTCATTTAAGGCACTCTCAGGGAAATTCTTAAGAAATCAACACTCACAGGGGAATCCTACTTGGGTTTAAGAATTATCAAGGTGAAAAGTTTCTTCACTTTCTCACAGATGTTTCTACTGCCAAGTAATAGCTAAAAATTTCTTCTCCCAGAACTTCTCTAAGGCAATTTTAGCCTTAGGCACCTAAATTCCCGTTCCATTCCTCATTGGTATGCAGGAACCCTAAAGGTCATAATTTGACTCTCAGAGCAGGACTGCACTCAACCAGCAGCTCAATCAATACAGCCTGCTTTTCCAGGGGCAAGTTGGGAAAGGAGGTACACCAACTTCTATTGAAATCTTTGTACTCTGCAGGGGACAATTGTCAGAGGGTGTGTGGCCCTAAGACTGTTTTTCCAACCAGCAGCACTGCTCCTCATGTATATTTGCCAAAGAAATGGACTATGAAAGAGAGAGTTTTCTTTTTCACTGTTAAAAGTTTAAAAGTATGTCTTTATGTCACAGATGGTCTTCAATAACTTGAGATGGGAAATATATTTGAGATGTACAAGGCTTGATTTCCCTTTCCGCTATAATCAGTCATCTTTTGTCTTCCATCGAAAGAATGCAGGAAAAGCTGAATGCATGGAATTACTGAGTGATTAGATTACGCTTACACATGACCTAAAAATCTTCAATTGAATATCTTGCTCTTATATCCAAGTTCTGTGAGGAAGTTCCTTACAATAATTTTCCTACTCAGTGGATTTACCCTAAAACAGGAACAATTTGCTCTAATAGACACAGCTGTTTAAAAGCTACATATGATTTCCTCTTTAAGAACCTAAAGTAGATATCAAAGAATCTCTAAATATTTGATTGGCAGCAGCTTACAGACAGCAGAGTTCAAGACTTGAAGAAAGGTCAGTTTTTCTATATAGAGGCTTATGAAAATGACATATTGTGTCTGAAGCTCTGCCTAATCCAACTGTTTGTCTTGCCAAGCTAGTAAATAAAGACAAAAGTCACTGTCATGTACCAGTTAAAATGCTGCTTAAAGTGACAAGAAAGCATATGGAAAACAGCCTTCAACTCCAATAAAATCTAGTAACAGAATGTTCCATGATACAATAGCCATGGGGTCAACTAATGGTGTATCTTTCACTGAAAAATAAAAAAAAAAAAAAGATTAGGGTGATGCAGGTAGTAAATACTGTGTGGTAGCCAAGAAAATACCAGTGAGTAATGCTCAGTAAATCTACAAAATTACTTCAACTGCTGTCTCTCCTATTGAATAGGAATAAAATATGCTATGCTTTGCTTAAAAAACTGTGCCATTGCTAGATGCTCTCCCTCCCCATTAAACTGGTAAACTCATTGTCTCTCCATTTTTCTTGTGGATTTTGTATTTCCACATATTTATATGACCCCTGTGTTAAAATGATATTGTCAAGAGTAACTTGCTGATTGCAGGTGTAATACTAGCTAGTACAATTTTGTTCCTAGGTTCTGTCTCAAGTGTTTTTAAGCTTATTTAATATCTAGGGAATAACAGAGGATTTTGAAGTGAAAAATAGAATCAGCCTCGCAGTTTTTCAGACATACAGACTAAGTATAAATTAATTTATTTAAGCAGTTGGTTGAATTTCTCAGCATTGCCAACAGCTAGAATCCTAGTGTTGTTGTGTTGCATGGATAAACTGAAACATTTTGAAAGTAAAGACTGAAAGAAATGGAAAGAGATTACAAGTGTGGAAATTGCACATTAACAAAACAACCTCTCTTGTTTCAACATCAGTCTTTTGTTCATTCTTTCAGGAAATATTATAAACAGGTCCCAAATAAAACTTTGCAGAATGAAACATTGCCTGGAGCTGTGTAATTTACAACACAATACTTTTTAAAAAAAAAAAACAAACAACAATGTTACAGGTTCTTAATTTGTCTACAGCATTCTCTTGAAAGCTTTGTGATTTACTTCCAAGCTGGCAGATGTATTATCCCCCCATACATTTACAACCGAAGGTATGATGACTTACACGTGCATAATAGAGATTTGTATAAGGAAACAGTAATTCTGCAGGAGTATAAAAGACACATTATGATAAGTTGCCTCCAAATCTTGTGCAAGGCAAAAAAAAAAAAAAAAGTGAATTGTGTTCTTCTAGTGGTATGAGCCTCCACATTATCCTCCTTGTAACCCCATGGTTTCAGGAAAACAGAACCAGCAGATAAATGTGATTATTTTTACCCTGTGCTTCTCTTTCCAAACATTTAATGAGTACCTTCCAGAACAGCATAAAAGCTGGAACACCAAGACCCATCCATGGGCATAGGCTCAGTCACCCCTACATGTGATCCTATGAAGTGTCTCAACAATTGAAGACACTCAATTCCTCAAAGTCAAAAGAATCTCAGCTAGAGGTTTATTTGAGTCACATGTTAATGTCTAAGTATTTCAAGGACTGTTCATTGCATGTATGATCAGTTTTACAATAGAGCACAAGAATACTCTGCTTCTATTTAAAAAAAAAATACTGTTGTCACAGAAACTTTTACTGAGGAAGAAGCATAGGAAAAGGAAGCTTTGCTTCCTATAACATTTTTGTGGTATAAACCACAGCTGGAGGCTCCCTATACCCTACAACAGCTTAGTGATGCATTATGTGTCTTGCAAACAGAGTAAGTTTGTTTCACTTGGCTTATTCATTTGTGACCCTGAGGAGATACTGAAAAAAATCTCCTATTAACATCAATGGGTATCAGAAAAGTCTACTGCACACTCTCACTGACTTAGAAATGAGCATAAAATTGGACCTATAGTCAGTCTTGATGTACAGGTACCCTGTGAATAAGCATTAATAAACATCACGTACAAAGTTGCTGCAACCCTAGGTAATGCTTTATTAGATGATAAGCCGGCAAAGTCCATTTGGAATGGCAAAAAGACCTCCCTTCCCCTTGACCAGATATCAACACTCATTAAGCAGAGCATCTTACTTGCAAAAGAATGAAAGGGGATGCATTCTGAGGTGGGGGGGAAAAGAAGCTGTTTAATTTGTTTCTATACTAGAACCCAAGTCATGTTATCGAAATAGCTTTAGGAGTAAGATTTCGCTAAGCATATTTAGGCTTCTAGGTTTTTGGTAGAGCACTGCTGCACCTCTTGTCTTTCAGCCTTAAATAAGGCTTACTTTAAAAAACACCCAATAAAACAAAACAGAAAAATGAAGTTAAAAAAAAGGAAGCTCTTTACTAGGTTGAAACTTTGGGTCTACTTAGATCAACTGTTGCATTATTTTTTTTCCTACGACCATTTATGCCAAAGGCTGTGAGGGAAAGAAGAAAGACAAACCTTATTATTGATGATGGCTTCAGAATCATCGAAGACAAAATCTCCATCATAGCTGTTAGCAAAGCAGAAGAAGGAAATTAAAGCCACAACCATTTTAGCCCAGTATGATGGAAGGAGGAACCATGATATGTCATGGTCCAGATTAGGTTCTGTTTGTGCCATTCTGTAAAATGCTTGTTCCAAGCTGAGAGCTTCAGCATTATGTTGGTTGAAAATCTGAAATACATACATAGAAATGCATGGTTATAGTCACATTTCAATAAAAAAGAATTTAAAAATGGAGAGTTGGGTTGGGAGATGAGAAAGCTGTATGAAGTTCCATACAACCTTACATTTCTCTCTCAGTGCATTTCATACTTACTGGAACATATCTAAACATAATTTTGTACTTCAAACAGGGAAGTAAAGGCAGAGTTTCTCATGGTTGGAGCAGAGAGAAATTCTTAGATTGTAAGTTAAAGCTTTGCTCTAAAACCTAGAGCAAATCACTGTTTTCTGTGTTTCTTACTGTTCAAGTAATACAAACAGAGGTATCATGGAGACTGTGGAGCATTTATAAAGTTCTGTAGAGAATGATAAGCATTATAATTTCCTTCCATGTGTGAAAAGCAAACCATTAGTTGCCAAAAGAGCTCAACTCTCTCCTGTTAATCAAATTAAAGGACCTAGTCTCACACATTTCCCCAAGAAAGGAATTCATACAAGCATCACAGATAGACATATGGAGATAGGAGTTAATGGAATAGGCCCTAAATCTCAACAATTTAAACAATGAGACAAGAAGACCCATAGAATTAAGACTGGACTAGTGTTCACTAGATCAGTCTGCACACCTTAAGTACAGGCTAAATTCCACAGCTGTATTCATGGGCTCATGAGGTTGTTGAGGTAGATGAAAAAGACCCTACAATCCTAATGCACTGAGCAATCCATCAGTGCGGAGGTACTAAGGCTGGAGTTGTACACCCATGAGCCACCTTTACTTGGAAGGATCTCTTTCAATGCTCCAAAGCCAGCCTTTTGCCTGGACTGCTATTCTGCCTCTGCTTCTCTGGTGCTCCAACGCTACTGGGACTGGTCTTATTATCAAGTGCTGGTATAAATGGCAAGGGGAGAAGGTTACGAATGGAAAACTGCAGTGAAAACAGGGCAGAATATGAAATTTTTATTTGTAAGCCCAAAGAATGATAAGCACGTATACTAGCCTATCTGCAGTTTCTTCTTATTTACTTGCTTTTTAAATCAAGTGTTGCACTCTTGAAAACATTGCATTTAATATCTTTATACAATCTAGGAAAAAAGCTCCAGTGCACCCCTGAAAATATTGCATTTAATGACTTTATACGATCTTGGAAAAAAGCTCCAGTCATTTGGCTTCTGGAACGGGCTCGATCATTAGAGCTGCTATGGCAATTACTGTGTAGCTTTCTCTTTTTGCAACACTAAATTCCAGTCTCCGCGTATTCCCAATTCAAGCACACACACATGCACAGGGACAGGCGGTACTCCCTGTCACATCAGTGCCCCTCCTCGCTTCGGGGACCATATAGCGGTGCTCCCAAATTCAGATAAAGTCAGTAACCTGGAGCTGTGCAACCTGAGAGGCTGGAGCTCCCTGGCTGAGCAAAGCAGCAGCTTTAGAGCAAAACCTTTTCTCAAAGTAGTTCACCCTTGCGCTCTTAGTTTGACGGAAACAAAGACGGAAAGCGTGGCTGTTAACTGAGGGAAGTGCACCGCATTGCTACCAACAGCACAGATACAGCATCAGTGCCCACCACGCAATTAAAATATTTAATCTACTCAAAATTAATTTCGCCCTTAAAGTTTCTCCAATTACTCTTGCTCCATTTATCCGGCGCACAGCTGCTGCCGCCCTCTTCCCCGCGGTCCAGGAGGCCGGGCCGTGGCGGGGTCCCTTCTCTGGGCAACGCGGTGACCGCAGGGGCACCGACGAGGGACAGAGGGACCGGCACCTCCCTGCGACCGGCGCACACGCCACTGCCCGGCGGCGGCGGCAGGGAGACAGGGAGGGATGGAAGGCACCTCCCCGCCGCTCTCTCCAGAGAAAGGTGAGCCCGAGCTGACCCGGAGAGCACCGACCCCGCGCCGCAGGCACCCCCGGCAGGGCGGGCACGGGGCGTCCCGCCGAGAGCGCGGGCACCGCGGAAGGGCTCGCACCGAGGGTCGCCCTGGCCCCGCAAAGTTGGGGGCGTCCCAGGCGTCCGGCGGGCGGTCCCGGGGAAGGAGCCGGCCCGGGAAGGCAGCGGCGGGCGCGGGGCGAGGGGCGAGGCTGCGCCAGGAGTTCGACGGAGGCTCTGCCCCGCTCGCCGCTCCCCTATTGTCCTGGCGGCGGCGGCTCCGCCGGGGGGGGGGGGGGGGGGGGGGGGGCCTGTCCCGGCTAGCCCTCAGCATCCCCCGGGCCGGTTCCGCCAGCGAGCGGGCCATGGGCGAGAACCCCCCTTCCCCTGCGCGGCGTTACCTGCGAGGACACGGATCCCGCCCGGCATCTCCCACCCGGGAGCGAAACTCTCGCGCCCGGCGAGCCCCGAGCGGAGCGGCCCGCGGGGGAGGGGCCGCGGCGGCCTCGCCTCCGGGAAACATCCCCGCCGCCCATTGGCTGCGGCCGCGGTGACGCGCGGCGGGCGGGGGCGGGGCGGGGCCGGGGCATCAGTGGCGGCGGCCGCGGGGCCCGTGCGGGTTGTTCCTCCGCCCTCTCAAACTCCGCGTCCCGCACAAAGGCGGGGGCCAGGCCACTCCCTGCGTCGCCTGCGCCCCGTTTCCGGGGCGCGCCGCCCGCTGTGCCGACAGGTCACTGTCCGCGCACCTGGCTGGCTGCGGGGCGGAGGGCTGGCCCGGGTGAACCGGGGTGTGCGGGGCTGCCCAGCGCGGGGGGCGCGGAACCGCGTGTTTCCATGCCCTGAGTCCCCCGCTCCTCCCTCAAAGGCGAGGTTCCTGCGGCGGTACTATAAGGAGGCAACAAAAAGGCTGTATCACGTGTACATAATTTTAATCACTGCGATTTCCTTGTAAAAGAAAGTGTGATTAAACACTGAACTGGTAATACCAAATGTTCGGCAGAAGCTTCCCTGAAAAAAACCCGTTAAAATCTTTATATGCTGAAACTGGATGAGAAATCCTGGCTGTATGCCAGGCAGTGACATACAATTTGTAGTGGGAATTTTGAGATGTTTGCACTATCAAGTGTCAAATTAACAAAGTTATTTCATGACTCCTTTGAGGCTTTAACTCTCCAGTGGAACCACTGCTTTGGGAGGGCTTCAATGGCTGCCACCGCCTAACTTGTCAACTGACACCTGCTTTGGAACATCTGCTGCAACATGGGCAGCTCAGCTGCGTGTGAGGGAGTAGCTGAGCCAGCACAATCGCCTGGCTCGTATATTATTCAACTGTATATGTGACGCTCCTGCTTTTAAGGTGGTAGGCTGTAACCAGTGCTTGTTTAACAGCTACCACGAAGCATCTGAGATACTTCTCGACTGAGAAGTGGTGGAAAGCTGGTGACTTACTGTCATCAAGCACGTGAAGCTCTGTTCACTGACTGTGAACTTCTGGTCCCTGTGTTACGAGAGCTAAATAGGCAAAGACCTGCAAACTGGTAAATTAAGCATTGTACTTTAAAATTATCTTGTCCGTTCTGGCCTTGTCCCCAGCTCAGTGATCTAAGTAGGCTCAATCAGGAAGCTTTGTGTTTTATAATTTGCTATCACAAAATGAGAGAGGTGAAAGATGTCTTTTTTACTTTTGGGTCGTTTTGCCTTATAAAATGTGAGATAGTCAGGAAAAGCATGGTTTCTAGGTTTCTGCTGCAATTCAAAGCATTGAGATTTATATCACTTCCTAAAAATAGCTGGTTTGCCATACTAGTTCGTGATGAGGAAGTAGTACTGGTTGATGTCTGTTTCTTGACATTTCCTTACTGTTTCAACTTCCACTCCCCAAACTATGACAAATATGTATTATAAAGTCAATTTCTTGTCAATAAGAATTCTCAAATTCAACAATCTTTCTGAGATCACAATATTTATAGACTTTTTAATCTGTCTTTGCTAATGGAAGGGCCTCAAATCAGAAGAGAGGTACCCAATTTAGAAAGAAATCCCTTAGTTAAGGAAGACAGTCTATCATGTATTTTAGAGTGTCTTCTATAACTTCTAATGAAGTAAATGAAATTTCAGTTAATGACTAAATTTGCACGTATGTAATTTTTTTTTAATTTAAGCGTATGTAAATATAGGTAAGGTTCTGTGAATCAAGGTTGAGATTTGCCTCACCAGACTGTGACAATTGCTAGACTTGTACTAGTTGAGTCACTTTGACATTTCTGTGTTACATTTTGTTCTGTAGTGAGTTTGACTTTATCACATTTGCTGATGTGAATGGACCATTAGTGGGAATAAATATATCACATACTCATCTTGTAGCTCCTTTGCTCACATTTCTTATTTGTCTGCACATCCTTGATCTATGCTTTATAACTAGAATTTCATTTGTTCAGTGTAAGTCTGCTGATATCATCAGTTCTGGTCAAAAATGTATATTTCCACACAGCCAGATGCACAGATGGTATAAATCACCTCATCACCACTTATGTCAATACAACAATAATGATTAACATTTCCTTATGAACTAGTCAACATATGCAGAAGCCCCTCCTTCCCATTATTTTCCATTTTGAAATAAGCCTTTTTCTTAGGGTTTTATTATCTTGCTTTTAATAATATAGCAGCTTTTATGATGACCTTCTGTTCTGTTTTAATTAACATGAAGAACTGCAGAGCAAATACCTGTTCTGGAGAGTTCCCTAGTTCCCTCAAAATCTGATTCAAATCAGCTACAGTTGCATAATTTATCTCCAGTCTGCTTCTTTGGAGGGTTATTATAGCACTTCAGTTTGAAACAGTTCCTAAATACAATGCTGCTTTCTTTTTTTTAATCTGCAATTTCTAGGAGGGTTATGTGTATGAAGTGAGCATCTCTTTGCTCTGTAGTTTTCTCAGCATGCTAAATTGATCTGCCTAAGTGGCTATTGCATCCTTGTTTTTAGCAGCCTGCCACTGCAGATCTGCACAAAGGCCAACCTTTTCCTTGTAAGAAAGGAGTGCGCAAAAAACGTTGTATTTCAAGGGATCAGCATTTGCCAGTATCACAGTGACTTTGAAGAGAAGAAAATAAAATGTAGTAATTCGGGATTCAACCAAAACATTTCAGAAGCTTAAAAAGGCGTTATACATGCAAATATTTTCATAAATAATATGCATATTTGCATTATTATTGTTAATAGGGTTTTGATGGTCTCTTCCTCTAGACAGCTGGTGCCCCAAGTAACTACTGTGCTATGAGGCACTTTAAGTAGCAGAATGTCTTAGGTAACTTGTTTTGTATGTAATGTATTGTATGCGTGTGTTTATATGCACACGTATACGTGTAGAGACAGCCAAACTCATATGCCTGTTGGAGGTGCAGTGTTGATCAACCTTAAGTCATAAAACCAAGGAACAAATGAAACAGAAGTTAAACAAGATTGTTGCAACAAGGATCTAATGAATGGAGCTTGTTTCGTGTTTTTTATGTGTCTCATATTCTTATACCTCCTTGCTTTACTAACTGCAGTTCCCCTCGTGACCCATATAAAACATCTTCATTAAGATCCCTTGATATTTCTCACTTTGCTTTTTGTCTTGCCACCTGTTCCAGGTTCATTTTATACTATAACTGACCAGAGCTATGAATGTGTTCCCTGGTGAACAGCCTGCCCAGACTTCCTGGCCAGCCAGCCACCACATAGAATTAGTGACAGCTCAGTCTCTCAGTGAAAGTGTCTATAGGATTGCTGTCATTTATGCAGCCATTATGGGCTTTTTTATGGAACATGCAGGAACTGAACATGCTTGAAGCTGCTGTTCTTTGATAACTCTGGAATAAATGGAACAGAAGTTATCGGAAGAGGATCGACAGATAGACCCCACAACTTTAATTTTCCTTAGAATCGAGGTTTTCAGTGAAAGATTGAATCCATTGGCCCTGCTACTGTAGACATATCCTTGCTCACTGGTTGACAATGAGCAGGTCCATTGACCAACAGTGACAGATATTTTGTTGCTACTAAAATGTTTAGGATAGATTTGAAGGACTATGGCTTGCAGTCTTAAACTATGTTAAAGTGTATATTTAATCACACACTCTCCCTCCCCTAAACAGGTAGATAAGAAGTATACTTTAAAGAATTTAATTCTGAAAGTGAGAATTATGCTTTGCTATACAGGTGTTTGTGGACTGTGTTCTTGCCAACATAAAATGAAAATGTAGCAGGTCAAACACTTCTGAATAACAAAGATTCTGCTATTCTGTTGTTCTCTGAACCCTAAGAATCCTCATCACTCCTTCTCACTATAGTACTTTAGGCATAGTACCAACTACACTTTAGCTTTTCTAGGAAAAATACAGAACCCTCTATCAATAATCAACCTAAGCCTTTCAAGGAAATTACCAATGCGTTTATGCAACCAACTCGTTGCAAGTTCAGCATTAATACTGAACTACTTTATTCTGTGCATCTGCCTAGCTTTTGTTACATTAGAGAAAATACACCCTCTCTTCGCCAGACATTGAAATTAAAATAACTGTCTATGCTTGACACAAAGAAACAGAAGATAAAAAACCGAAAATTTAAATGGAAAGTGGAACTTTTAAATAATTTTCAAAACTACTCAAATTGCCTTCCTAAAATTATTTCAAGCTGTACAAGGAAAAGGTTGGAGACATAGTCAGAATGATTGCATGTGCTAACATTATGATTTAAGAATATTTCCAAGTTTTACATCTTGTATTGTCGTAATGAAAAGGCTGTACAAGCATCTCTGCTGTCAGAATCAATTTGTAAATAGTCTTTTAACTACACATACACATACAAATATAAATAAAAATAGGCACTTTTAAAGACAGCTATATCTGTCTTAGGGTTAAATTGATTGAAACTTTATTGCACACTATATAAAGTTGTATGGGGCAATACATTAACAAATAAGGAAAATTATAATCTGCTGAAAAAATCCAACAGCATCTAAAGTAGCTTCTCTTGAAAAGCATCTGAAACCATGGTCAGAGCACCAGAAAAATTATTTGCCTTTCCTTGAATTACCTAATTTTAGCAAATTGGACCTTTGTTTTGCATTCACATAGTCATTTGCCTAAGTGAAATATGGTGCTGAATGTCATAAGTCAGTCAGATGATGTAATTTTTTACTGAGTGGTATGAAATGATGATGGGAGGTACAGGAAAGAATGAATTGGGACCTGTACATTTTAGTGCTATTTTTAACTTTTTGACTATGTGTCTAACCTTTTCTTTCTTTTTCACAGATCAGCTAACCTAACAATGGGTTCCATTGAATCCTGAAAGTTCATCCACATTTAAAGAACTCCATGACCATGGCCTATATTTAAAAAGTAGGAGGCAAAAAGGGATCTTTGAAGCTAACCCTGAAAGATAAGAGAACTCCAGGGAAATACATACCATGAAACACTATAATATAATGAAAAAAAGAGAGAAATTAATAGTTCATGATTCATATGAACCCAGTTTATAATTCTTAAATCAAAAGCTTTATTGAAAGACCTTAAAGCTGCATCAGTGTTTGAGGTATACCTGGCAAGTAGCATGATCCAACAGCCATTAGACGACATCAGACTGCAGGCCAGGACGTCAGACAGTAACGCTGCCATAAAATGCAGAAATTATTTTAAACTTTTCTTGTTACTTGTATTTGTGAAATTAATTTTTTATTCTTGCTAAAATAGTTTTGTTTCATGCAGTTCTGGCTAGAAGCATGAGATTATACAATAATGCTTGCATTTTTAGTGTCTACCCAAGAAAGCACTGAGATATTTAAGACATATGAGTTACTGTGGAGTGTATGTAGTTAGAGTGGCTACTTTTAGATAATTTCCAGCTGTGATTTGTAAACAACATTTTTCTTTCTTCCCCTTCTTGCTCGGGGTAATTATGGCCTGTATAAGAAATTTAAGAAGGAATACTTTATCTTGTTTTCATCTAGAGTGCTTGGCAAATGAAAGCATCTCGCTTTAGAGGAGAAAAACCTGAGGAATAATGAGATAAAGTCGCTTATCCATACTTGCACAGTAATTCAGTGGGAAGAACAAGAAACAGAACCCAACAGAGCTTGTTATAACATAGCGTTTTCCTTGCTACGAGGAACTCTGAGGTTTCAGAAAAACTTGAGTTGACAGAAGAAAGTAAAACCCCAAGAGTTTCATAGGACACAAACTGTGCTCTTCTGCTGCTGCCCGTCCAAGAGAGCTTCATATCAGAAGAAATAGGACTGAGTTATTCAATTAACCATTTATCTTCTAGAAGACTTCTTGTGCACTGGAAAGTAGAATTGATAGGACACCCTTGGGTGGGCTGCCACAGTCTGAATTCTGTGCCTCTCTCTCTGACCTTCTAGCTAGGCAGAAAAAAGACAGTTCTTTTCTCTCTCCCCACCCTGACTTCAGATCTGTGATTCCCATACTTAAAGATTTTTACCCACTATATTTTCTGTGAGGAAGTTATTCAGAAAGATATCACAACCAACTTTGGAAGCCTGTTAATGTACCTCTAAAACAGCCCCTTATTCATAAGTTAGTCTGACTAATATGTTATCTGTTGAGCAGATACTGCCTTTGTACAGAGCCTGACACGTTTTTCTTATTCTTCTGTTGCCTACTAGACTATAATTACTTTTTTTCCCCCCAGTAAGCTAGGGCTTGTGCATCAGACTCCCATTGTGATGGATATTACACAAAAGCATAGGAAAGACAGAATTCCTGCCCCATTTCCTGCCCATTTGTACCCCACAATTTTGCAACATTTAAGTTGGTAGAGCAGCATTTGAGTAATAACATTTGGTGGATCTTATAGGGAGTGAGGTGGGGCCATCCTTCCATTGGTGGTGTTCTTTCGCATGGACACAGGCAAACTATTTATGTGCTCTTCTGTTCTGATACTGCTACAGAGCTCATTAAACCTCCTTTCTGAAAGGAAGGCCTGGGGGCTATTAATTACTCTGTTTTTCCGTATATAAAATGGGCAGAATGCTACTAATCTGTTGACAAGTCTGCATGAAGCTGTTCAACTGTGAAATAATACTGAAAATTTCATTTTCTCAGAGATACTGTCATCTCCTCATGTTTTTTTTTTCCCTAAATAAGTTAGTAAAGCACTTCTTATTACCATGGAGACTAATATTTTATAGCAAAAATTGTAATTGCAAGCTAGTTTCAAGGCTGCAAGCAGCTTTTCCAGAAATCAGGTCAATTGATGAAGTACCTGCACTCGATGTCGGCTGCTGCAGTGCACGTGACTTTCATTCTGTGTCTTATTTACATTCCAAGCCCCAGGGCTCGACTGCCAGCAAATCAACTGTGGGATTTTTGAGCTGTGATAGGTTCTGCAATAGGATAATAAAGGAAAAATAACTTCACTGAGGGTAAACTTGCTCGCACCTACCCCAGGGTACGTCAGAATATCAATGTGTGCACAGGCAGTGGCTGCAAAAGAGTTGATGCCCCACAAGATCGTGTTGGCTTACCCATAGCAAGTTTTTCTTGTAACCACAGCATAAGATAGATGGCTCAGTACATCACAAATCAAGGACTGCCTAATAATAAGCATCTCTTGCAATTATTAGTTTGATTTACTGAGAAAGAAAAAGAAACAAAAACCTTACTGCCTATTTTCTCACTCTTTTCTTAACACATCAAAAATAAAGTTGATAAATGTAAAAAAAAAAAAGATAAAAGGAAGAAGAAATGGCTCCAGTCTACAAATTGGAAGTAAAAATGCCAGCAATGCACTCCCAGCCAACTCCCTGAGGCAAATACATGGAGAGCATTCAGCAAGTTTGTCTCTGAACTTTCTGTTCAGAAATCTTCAGGCAGAATTCAGAGACATAAGAGATTTCTTGACCACGTCTTGGTGGAAGGACATTTCTATTCTTATGTCTTACTTTTGTATTTTTAGCCTTCCAAGTGAGTCAGAAACATCAAGAAATTGTTCCACAGATGCAATGGCCTGCATGCTAGGAATTGATCGAACATAGCCCAGGCATTAGTTATTTTTATTACATATATCTGGGGTTTTAAAGAACACTTGACAACCCACATGCATTTGCAACACGTACACATTTTTTCAGTATCTACTTGAGGACCCATTTCTGAAAAGTGCCAAGTGCTTTTAAATTGTATGTGTTGAGTTCAGTGGCAGTAGTTGTATGAAAGCAGATCAACACTTTGGCGACGAAGATTGGAGCCAGGCAGAAACTGTAGCCATAGCTAGTATTTACAGACATTAAAGGTGACAGTATGTATTTAAATATATAGACATTATCTTCCAAAGCTTCCTTTTCCAAATGCAATTAGTTTGAAAACCATTTTGCAAGATATCAGCTGTTTCTGAGCAAGCTTGCTGTGTTTCACAGGATCAAGCCCTGGTGGTGATATGTCCCTGACCTCAAATGCCAGCAATCTGGTGTGTTACAAAGATGCAGTCCTGGACTCTCTTGACTAAATTATCCCTTGGTACAACACTACAGAGAAAAGCCAGGAAATATGCTTGTGTAACTTTAACAAACAAACATTTGTGAAGGAGCAAATTAATCCAGAAAGAGAAATTTTCTGTTCCTACAAGACTTTTAGGGTGCTCACTAACAGCAGAACTAAAGGCAAAGAGTCTAATACAAGACCACTAAGCCCATTTGATGTAAAATAATAAGACAAGGATTTAGCTGTGTTATTACTCTTAAGTTCTGGATTTCATGACAGATGATACTGGAACTCTGTATTCTGAAAATGTACTTTAAAATATTTTACTTTATTTGTGTGTTTTATTAGCATATCACATTGTCTGAAATACTGGGCAGTAGTCAACAAATTGCATACTGAAACATGAATAAGAGTTGTATCTCCTCTATTTTGTGGAACAAGAGAAAAAGGAAAAGTAGAAGGCGGCGAAAAAAATTAAGACCCAGGACAATAATAATAGCAGACAATAATTCCAACTATGTTGTCCCAGAAAATTCTATAACATGAATTTTAAAGCATTTGCTTTCATGCAGTTGTGTTCCTCTAAATATGTGGCAAAAGAGTTATATTTGTTGACTGCCATAATAATAAATTTTTTTTGTGCAAATCCCTTGTGCTCATGTCATTGATTTTATAATTCCTTCAGGAACCATTATTTTATGTTTAGGTTCACCAAGCCTCATTCTGGAATGGTCCATCACGATCTGTATCAAATCCTTTAAGTAGTACATTAAAGCTGGTTCAAACATTATAAGATTTATTTTAGGCATTTAGCAATTTGGAAATTAAAAAAAAAAAGTCAACTTAGAGAAAGAATTTCTAAAATATTTTTTAAAAGACTGCAGGCTTCTTCTGAATGGTAGATAGAAAATGATTAGTTAAGACTGTGTAGTGTCAAAGCATACTGATATGGTTGTATCAGTGGCTGTCCATTCTGTTGTACCCTCAACAGTTTTGGAAAAGGGATTTCAGCTTCTTGAGCAGCAAAGCTTCTGGCACCATTCATTTGCACTATCTTCACACATCACTGCACCAGTCTTAACACTGAGAGATGAGCAATAAAATCCCTAGTTTCAACTTGACTTCTATCAGTGCAGGACTACCCTTTCCTGCTTATGGTTTTGATTGTCCAGTGAGGAAGGGAAAAGAAAGACATGGATGAAGGGAGGAGGTTTTTTCCAATGGCTGACTTTCCTCTTGCTCTAAATTCCATGCGTACCTACGAGTAGAGACTAATGAGACTAAGCTTATTAGGCTACTGTGAATTCCCACCACAAACTAAAAACTAATTTTCTGAATCCTATGCAAATAACATGCCTCTAGGCCACCTACTTTTATTACCACCTTTATTTGATTTATTTTCTTGTTGAAGGGATGTTGAGATCTCACATTAAGCCATCTGTCAAATTCAAAAGGTGTTTCTCATAAGAAGGGATATTTTTTGCATATTATCACATCTAACTATTTTCATTTTGGCTCAGGTAATTTAACTAGTTAAATAAACAAACTGCCAAATAAAGTGTACCTATTTCTCCAATAAGCAGCAAAGAAAACCCATATGAATATTATTATTATGAGTGATATTCTAAATCTTTAAATGCAAAAGCAACAGTAACAGTTTGTTACAAAAACAGCTAGTTGAGGAGCTACTTTCTGCAGGTGAATCTAGATCTTGTAGGCAGACATATGATCCATTTAGGCATTCTAGGCTCTTCCCAAGAGGGCACTGCTGTCACTTCATGCAAGTTTTGGTTCAGGTGAGATCTAGTGCATCAAGAACAGCAACTGTATGCCTGGTTGCATAAAAAAAAATTGACCAGCACTTCGAGGGAGGTAGTTCCCTCTATTCCACTCTCATGAGAGCTCTGTGTTGAGCTCTGAGGCCCCCAAGATAAGGATGATGTAGACCTGTTGGAGTGAGTCCAGGGGAGAGTCACGAAGATGATCAGAAGGTTGGAGCATCTCTCCGATGAGGGGAGGTTCAGGGAGTTGGGGTTGTTCAGCAGGAGAAAAGAAGGCTCCAGGGAGACCTTAGAGCAGCCTTCCAGTGCCTAAAAGCTGATAGGAAAGCTGGAGAGGGACTTTTTACAAGGACATATAGTGAAAGGACAAGGGGGAATGGCTTTAAACTGAAAGAGGGTAGGTTTAGGTTAGATATTAGGAAGAAATTCTTCACCATGAGAGTGATGAGACACTGGAACAGGTTGCCCAGGGAAGCTGTATCTGTCCCACCCCTGGAAGTGTTCAAGGTCAGGTTGGATGGGGCTTTGAGCAGCCAGGTCTTGTGGAAGGTTTCCCTGCCCATGGCAGGCGGGCGAAAACTAGGTGATCTTTAAGGTTATTTCCAACTCAAACCATTCTGTGATTCTATGACTGTATGAAAATTGCCTGCTTTACATGTGTACACCAACTTCATTTTTGTTGTTGATGAATCTCAGGTTTTGAAAGAAGATCTTGTTTTGCCTGCTAAAACTGTTGCAAATTATTTGTTATTCATTTTTAAACATGGGAAAGCCTAATGTTTGTGAATTCATTTAGTATTGTTTGACAATATGTGTTACTAGTAATAATTATGTCATATCTTAGCAAGAAAAGGAGGTCAGCAAGAGTCACTTAAGAGAAAAACTATCAAGATCAGCTGGAAGACTTGAGGAAATCCTTATCACTATGAGTAGGGTTGGATAAGGAATCAATAGGTCAGAACAGATGAAGTGTATGAAAATATATGTATGTGTGTAGAGATATGTATACATAAATATGCACAGACATACACACACAGAGAAATATGTATGTGTGTGTATACATACATACATACATATCTATATATCTATACATATATATATATATATATATATGAGTGAGTGAGTGAGTGAGTGTAATGACTGCTCAAAATAGCTCTGGAAACATGCTTTTAGGGGAATACAAGCAGCTTCTTAACCATGTCCTGATAACTTCACTGTTTTTTTGAGCATTGATCATACTGCTGTTCTTTTCTGTTATATTGATGCTGCAGTTTTTGTGACTTTGGCAATAGAAATTTTAAGCTGCTTCATTGCAAGAGAGTGGAAGTTTTGTGGTTCTCAGAACTCAATGTCTGTTACGCAACTGACCGTAATTTCAGGGGACTGATTCAGCTGAAAATCTGCAGTGGAGATAGTGCTTGTTAGTGTAACAGGAAGTCAGAACTGTGGCTGGACAGAGCAGCAAAACACTTTTATACACAGTAAGTGTATTCTTAAGACTGCATCAATTTTTAATTCTGTTAAGCTTTCAGTTTAGAAGAAGTTCTTCAGTAGACAGAAGAAGTGCTTTCATAGAACTCCAGAAGGGCTAGGGGAACTTATGCACAAATGTATGAAATGCCAGAGAGTAGTTTTAACTGGCTGAGGTCAGAAGCAAATTTGAGTAAGGAATCATGACTGGGTTTCTCTTTGTATATACATGTGTTTGGTCCATATACAATGTATTTTGTTAGAAAAATAAAAAGCAAAGTTGAGGCAAATACTGCTCCTTCTGAAAACAGTCATACATTCCTTTGGGCTTTCAGTGGGCTGAGATTTTCAAAGACAGCTTTGATAAACTAAATACAGAGGAAAGACTTGCCATATTTGACTTCTGATGAAAACATGTAGGAGATAGATTCGTTATTGAACCAGCTAGCAAAGAAGCTATTTTTGACAAACACATTTAAGTACAGCACATATGCAAAGTATTTGTGTGCCTTCTCCCAAAAGATAACCCAGTAATTTTTAGGGATAAACAAAATGTCCAGCCACCCACTAGATGGTGGCAAGGAGCATAGTTAGGTAAAATTGTATTTACAGCAGTGTATGTATTATCTTCTCAGCAGCAGAATCATATTAATCTACCACCAGATTCTCCCCCGTAGGTGGATGTTAGAGCCAATCCTGATGAATAGTAGGGAAGTGTTCATAATGGTGATCTGGGATAATAGATTTGCCTAGTAAGCCATGCTGTAGTGAAGCAAGAAAAAGAATAGTCGGAGTGGGTAGGGGGTGCTAAATGGTACAAACAGTTCTACAGTTGAGATAACTCCAGCAACAAAATTATTTCCCTATGGTAGCTGTGTTGGAGAGCTCCAAAAGTGCACTCATATCTTCAAAAAGATATGTGACACTAAATGTGGCAGCAAATGTTTCTTTTTCCTAAGAAGGAGAGTAATCCTGGTGAATTGAAATATCAAAACAAAAGCTATGTGACAGCTGAAGTACCTGCCTATGCCTTCCATCTTGCTGACTTGTGCTGCATTTCATTAGTTCCCCTCAGCAGTGGCAGGTGAGGGGCCTTATAGATACACAATCAGAACCATCAGTGGTGAATCCAAACTAACTCTTTCCTAGAAGGCATTATGCATAGCATATCTAGAACACCATGTTCCTCCTTGGTTGCCATAGGGGTGGTGATATTTAGGGAGGCAGCAAGCAGGAAACAATCTGTACCTGACTCTGAAAAGGTAATGCTGAACAGAGAAGACCCTTTTACTGTCTACATGCCCCATTATAAAAACGAGACAGCTACCACAAGGGGATTCTTATATTCTGTATCTGCTGCAAAGGGCTGGTTTGTATACAACACTGACGGGTTTGGTTGCCTGAACACAGCTACAGAAGCGCTAAGGGATCAAGCAGAATTTAACACCAGAATTTTCTTGCACTTATGAATAGAATGGGGATACTCTCACACCCCCAATCCCCCCAGCATGATAGATGGATCATAAATAACAAAACAGCATACAAAAGCTGCCCAAGAGTTAGAGTATTTGGTGAAGACTGGCTGCTGCAACCACTGGCAGAGGTTGAATACAAGCCAAGTCAGTCTCACATTGTTTAAGGGAAAGGATGTGTATTGGTGGAAGATTTTTTTGCTATACTCTACAGGAATAATAAAATACATAGTAAGTGAATACAAGGAAATATATTGTGCATGAAAGTACTTTACCTTAACCGTAAACAAAATGTTTGCTCAAGGCTCCCGATTTTGATTCAATAGAAATGACCACAGTAAGCTTTTAGGTGTCTTTATAGACACTTAACATTTCCTCATCACTTCAAAAAATGTGGAAAAGCAAGCTGTCTGAGAATGGTACTTTCTCACTACCAAGTGATTAATTGAATAAATGAGTTTAGTCATGAAAGAAGAGAGAGCACATTGAAAGGAGAAAGAGCAGTGGAAGACCATGTAACAAAGAGGGGAGGATTCTTGTGATTCCACTTTAGATATTTACAGTGCAGCCTGAGTCCTCATCTCTCCAGTGAGTGACTAATAGAACAGCTGGGTACTGCCCTCCTACCACAGACACATCGTATGATGTGGAGCTGAGTGTGATTTCACCACTTATCCCCTTATAGGATGCTGGGTAGAGCAGTGTCCTGTCTTCTTCAATCTCATGTTGCAAACTGCATCTTTAATCTGGATGATAGCCACTTAACATTACACATCCTGACCTTCTTGCTAGTGTAGAGATTTCATATTTACCCCAAATTTACAGAATGGCTCTTTTTTTTTGGTAGAATCACCTTCCAGCATTGCACAATACCTACCATGTAAATTTAGTCTGCTGTAGTCTGTCTGCTTAATGATTTAAATACCTTGCTACGCAGTAGATGCTAACAGAGTGCCCCTATCTTGTGTTACAGGCCTTATAGCACTAAGCTTACACAGAAATGACCACACTTGATTGAAAAAAAAATCTTATTTTTCTTTAAATAGTTTTTAAACCACCAGTTATACACAGGGCAAGCAAATAAAAGGCTTCATAGATTCTGTCTGGGACACTGTATGTTCAAGGCTCTTGTGATGTTTCTTCCTAGCACACAATTCAACACATTAAAAAAAGGCTGTATTAACAGCAGTCTGGAAAATGGTGTCCAGACCCTTTATTGTGCTCTAAATTTAAGAGTAAGGCACCCTACATCTCCAAAAAAAAAAAAAAAAAAAAAAAGGAGAGAGAAACAGAAAAGAGCAAGTGCTTGTTTGTTCTTATCAGCAACAGAAATGTGATTTTGACAGTGTTGTCCACTGCATTGAGTGAACAAGGACCATGTTGGGCTTTCAACCAGACCATGTCTTCTGAATGACCCTTCAGGTAAATTTATGTTGCTGACTCTCAAGTGTATAGCATCATGTTAAACAAGTCACAGTGTGATTATCTTTAAGGTTACAGAGGAGACCAAGCTGTAAGTTTGCTATTGCTCTTCTTTAAGTTGAGGCCTGATGTAGATCTAAATATTCCTTTCATATCTGTTTTCAAACTCCAAAGAGTTTTCTGGTTATCAACAGGCTATGTCGAGTGAGTACCTCTTTGAATATGTCGTAACTTTGGCAAAGATTGCACCCCCTTATGAAGTTCCTGCTAAAAAATATTCTCCTGAGTGTCTCAGAATTTACAATTTCTCAAGGCAAGCAGTGCCACTCTGAAAATGATAGTATCTTTTCAGATTGGTAGAATTACAGACTCTTGCAGTGCATAAAGTGACCTGTTCATTCCTTTTCCTCCCTGCTGGAACTGCTCCTGAAGATATGGAATAGTTTTGAATGGGATTTATGTCACTCCTTCCAAGAAGACCATCAGAAGACAGTGGTAAATTTACATCACTTGAAGTAGGGTTAATGTAGCTGATCACATGTAGCTTTGTATCTACATCTGAGCTTCTTTTTCTGGGCTTGTTTATAGTCAACAAAAAGAAAAAAAGGCACCTCTACATCCCCTACTTATTTTAGAAGTTTGTGTAAATATAAGAGAAATCTGAATATAACAAGGTCTGCCTCCTTTAATACTAGAAACTATGTGCCATTTCTTGGTCTTGAGATCCTCCCAAAGAGAATTCCAGGAACCAGGCCCTGGGAAAAATCTCTCAGTGTAATAAATTTTTTTAATTTTTCTTCAAATCTTAAATATATGATGCAATACAATAATAAAGAATAGTGCAACGCAGATAGTACATTAAGAATTCATATCTTCAATAACATGAAATACATTAACAATTATTATTACAGTAATAACCAAGGGAGAAAAAACAAATGAAAAGAATAGAATTTTGAATTGAAAATGTACAGTTTACCCAACATAGTGTAGTTAACCTATTTTGGATTTACCTTACCTAATTTGCCTAAGTTTAAAGATAAAGAAGGGCTTGAGAGAGTCTGCAGATGGAAACCACACCATGAGCATTGACTCAATAGCAAAGTACTGCTGCAAAGCATAATTCTGCTTTTATTACTCTAACTCTGATATAAAATCAGTTTAATATATGTAGTAATATTAAAAATGCTAAATTATATTAGTCTATAAAAGGTAGATGAGTGAATTACCGATAATACAAAACTGTCTCGCTCTTACATGAGGTAAATGTTAAAAAGCCCATTTGTGAATGAACTGGCTTCTCTATTTTTGCTCATAGGAAACTCTGACACATTTCTTGAATGTGTTTTCACAACCAATGTTTTCCGGTCATCTGATTTCCAATATAAAATTTTCATCCATATATTTTTTACAGAGGCTCTTATATTATTGACCCATAATATTTAATAAACTAGGGTCTGATATATGAATTAAGATTTATTGGTGGGTCTACAGAAGCCTCTAGATGCTACACTTCATACCTGCCATCTATTTATGTAGTGCTTCTGAATAAAACCACAGATCCAAAGCCTTGAGGGCTGTTGGGGTTGGTCGAGTGGGAAAAGAAATCCAAAAGAACTCCATATTGTTTCCAAATTTGCAGTTTAGTCCCATTTCTCATTTTAACACCAATTATAAACGTGTTCTTGAACATCATTTACTTTTCATCTCAAACCCGTGTCCAAACTCCTGTGGATAATTTCAACTACCTTATTCTTGTAATCCAGCACTGGTCTAAAATCCATTTGCTTCATGAGGAGCTTTTCAGCTGACTTTCAAATGAGCTCTGGATCAGGTCCTCACTATATATAGATCAAATACAGGGTAAAACAGTTTCCTAGGATGTTCTCTGTCAGGATTCTCTGTTTACCATTACATTTTATAATGATAACCTCTTCAGCTTTTCTTGCAGAAATTGCTTCAGATCATTGGAAAGACCTTTTCTCTTGTTAATAAAAACAGATTTAAAATATCTCTTGAAATCTGACCTACTGTTCCCAGCTGAAAAATATGCTATTACATTATGCATGATTGTTGAGTGTTCAGAGCATGAAAAAACCCACCCTGTTTTATGATTTGAATGTTATACTAAATTTTGCACTTTATTATTTCTGATAAATATGGCAATCTAGCGATGAATGTGTGTTGTTATTAAGGACACCTATTTGGTATTAATAAAGTCAAATTGAAATTAATTTACTAAGCATCAGAGAGATAATTTTGGAGTGCATCTGTTTGCGAAGAGGCTTCACAATATAGAGGAGCTGGGGAGAAGAGGTTGCTTACTGATCTGGGGTCATGTGTTTCTGATTAATTTTACAGTCTCTTCCTCTCATGTTTACAGACTTCAATAACTATTGTGATTCACTGGATGTTAAATGAATGCTTAACTGCATTTATTACCTTTACTTGTTATTTGAATTTTGATTCTAAAGACACACAATTGAAGCGTTATATATGAACAGTGTATCCTTTCAAAGCATATTTAGTCATGAATCTCCTGTGTTCCAAGCTTCAGGCATTGGTTGGGCTTAACTTTTAGATAATTCAGCACTTTACTAGAAAATGTAAAACATAAGCATAAAGAAGACCAATATTATCTAGTACATAATTACAAATAAATATATAATATTAAATTAAAAAAATAAAATACAGATTAAAATGAATGCACAGAAAATCTGCTTTGCAGATCAGAGCAAAACACATGAGCTTAATTTATTCAGGGTGAAAATATTGATCAACAACACACCTAACAGCGTAACATCAGGAGTATGCAAGATAAAATTATGATGGAAAGAATAATCTATGACATAAAGATAAAAGTAAATTGTATAAATTGCGATAAGTTTTGCCAAGTGAGGTTTATGCCTGAATTAGTTTTTTGGATAACAGATTTCATAAAGCAGAAATCAGATTTGTTTGGTCACGAATGATGGGATTAATGTGACTAAATGCACATATCTGCTCTGGAGACCTTTATTTCTGAACTCATGCTCCCTTTTTTAGCAATGCTAAAAAATAGTTCCTTTTAGGGTATGATTCATCCCATCCTGAAATAAATATCTAAAATAAGTCAGATGAATCACTACAAGTGTTTATTTCTCTCTATTGACTGTAAAGTCAGCCAGGGATCATTAGCTCAGATGCAGATGACCACCCTGAAGACATCTGAAGTTAAATGGAAATAATCCCACTGAGACAGACTAATTTATGAATAAAGCATCTGAAATGATGCCTTTAGGAAGCACTCATTAATAACAGAGGTGCAAACTTTGACATAGTTAGGGAGTTGTTTAAAATGGAGATGAAAATGAGCAATGTTGAAAAAATATTTAATGGTTTGAAGGGAACTACTACTAGAATCATTTCTCATGAATCAGCCTTGGAATGGCTCTTAGTATTTTCTTTAATGATTTTGGCGTGAGAATTAGGTTTGAACTAATGATATCTAATATGGAACTAGGTCACACTTGATATGGAAGAGAACTAGGATACAGGAAAAATTAGATAAGCTTGAGAACATAACAGTGGGAATGAGATGAAATTTAATACAAAAGAGTACAAATATTTTTGAAAAATCTGAAAACTTTGCCTAGGTGCCTAAAGTGTATTTTGAAAGAACGTTGATGTCTAATTTTGAAAGGAAAATTACAAAAAAAAATATATTCAATCATCTGTAACTTCCAGATTTCTACTGATAATTAATTTTGTACCTAAAGTTTTTCTGTTCTGCGTTGTTAAGAATACTGCTACTGTGACTGAATTGAACATTTGGGAACTTATTCCCTGCCTAGACTTCTTTGGGAGTCTAAGGTCCCCGAAGACTGCAGTGTTTCTAAGCATTTTCTCATTAACAAATTAACAGTATTGCCACATTTCGAAGTCGTCAGATAGAAGCAGATAGACAAGCCTATTTTCTGGTCAATGACAGAGCTGCTCGCATGCCTGAGAGGAATGCGACACAACCCGTGCAGAAATTAACCATCTGGTTATGAAAAAGGCACTCTTCATTGTTCAGGGGCAGCAAAGAATTCAAGAGTCAGAGATGCTAAAAGGATATGCTAGGAATGTCTTGCTTTCCAGCGTTGTTTTTTGGCAAGGAAACAGAGGACCTAAGCCTGGCTCTAAGTTTTGTTGTTCTTTTTTAATCATGATTGCTTCACTCAGGGAAGTGCTGACAGGAACCCAGATGGCTGTGATTCCATTTCAGTGGTAAGGCCACTTAATTACTCCCTATTACTTACTTGAACTGTGGCCCACCTGTACTAAGAGATGAGGGATTAAAGTTCCCTTCTGCCAGTAGACCTGAACCCTGATCACTGTGGGGAATAGTGAAACTCAAGTGTCCTACTGACCTGGTAAATGCTCTAATAATGAGTCTGTTCCTGATCTCAGGCAAATTGTTTCATGAGCATCTTTTCAATCTGACAGGACAATGACAGTCATCTGTTGAAATGTTGCCCGGAAGCTGTAGATGTCCCATCCCTAGACACATTCAAGGTCAGGTTGGGCAGGGCTCTGAGCAACCTAATCTACTTGAAGATGTCCCTGCTCATGGAACTGGAGGACTTTTAAATGTGCCTTCCATCCCAAAACATTCTATGGTTCTATAAATACAGAAGTCTTCATCTGAATAGTTGCCTAGAAAATATATATAAGAAAGCCAATAATGTGATTTGTGACTTAGTTGATCTCATAATCAATACCTAAAAGTAGACAAATTAATCTTTCTGGGAGTTCTCACATCTCTCCTTTGAGTATAAATGGAGCCTAGCTATCTCATCAACATGTAGATTTTATAGGTAAGGTCTCTAGTGCAAAAGATGAATCCCTTTCACATTGGATCATGTATGTACATTCAAAACTCAAGTTCTTCAAAATTCCCCATTCCCTTCATGTGGCACTGCTCATGGTGCAGTTCAGATTTTGCTCCATTCAGTGAATTGGCTATTGAAAGCTCATATATACCTTTTCTCTAGACTGCAGGGACCTGATCCAGCATTTTGGAGCTCACTCTTAAATTTTGTGGATAATTTCTAGGTGATGGAGTGTTGAATATCACATTGCTTAATAAAAATGAGCTACCAGGTTGTCTCAGCACTTTTGAAATACAGGGATCTAGTAACTAGAAACTCAGTCCTGGTGAGAGTTCAGCCAACAGCAAATGGTGAATATTCTGTACTAGTACATGGCATCCTGTTTTGTACATGGCATAGAGGAAAAAGTGTAGACATCTGAATCTCAGTTCCTTTGCAAAACTTTCATTCCTGCTTCTCAGAAGAGAAGAATGCTACTTTAATTTACAGATTTTTGACATGAAGCATCAGCTTCAAATTGATGAGCTAGCATCTGTGCCCCAAAAGTTAATTGGGAGGAAACTAACCTTTTCTTTTTCCACATCAGATTCTGTTTTCTTAAGCCCTATTCTTTGTCATAATCTCTTCAGCGTCAGAACTCATCTTCTCTATCAGTCACCTGCAGGCAGTAGGGCAATGATTTTGTTGTATGATGAGTTATGAGGGTGAACAAGGAATAACTTGTTTTGTATGGCTTGTATTTCAGACAGTTCTGAAGGCTGAAAATAACCCAAGAGAGCACACAAAACCCGATGGCTCTGGTGTTAAAACAAAACAAAACAAAACAAAACAATTCTTCAACAAATTTAAAAGCAAGTGAAACAAAGCCAGCACAGGGTGGATGATAATTTATGTGCCTTTCTGGCTGATAATTCATACTCATACCTGCTGGCTATATATTTTGGAGAAGAATTTAGAATACCTCAAGCTATTTTCCTTCTTTTGCTCACTTCTTGTCTGTATCACCAAACATCTCTACTGTGTGTTTTGGTTCTGAGGAGGAGGGGATTATGTATCTCTATGTGAATGCCTTGGATGGAGTCCAGCTGCAAGAATAGGAGTAGATTATATTTAATGCCATTTTCTTGTTCTTTCTAACTCCACATCTCTCCTGACATTGTTACACCAGATTTCAGGGAAGCTGTCTGCCTTTCCTATGATATTACAATGAAAGTTCAGTTAAACTTTTTTTTTTCTCCACTGTAATTTGCAATTTGCTTTCCTTCTCACAATTCATCAGTTTTTCAGCAACTTTTTAGGTAATTTTTACCCAATTTTTAGGTAAAAATTTTAACATATTTTGTTATTTGTATCAGGCCCTTTGCAATGCCAGCTATTCCCATGAATTCTGAAAATTTGGACTGTTTCCAGAAGAATGGGCTGAAGTATTGAAGAAAGTCACTGAAACATAATTTTTCATTTTACATTGCTACACTGATCACAACTGGTCTGCTCTCACCTTTCCTGTGGCAGCTGCTCTTCACTGCCCTGAGCCATAGACCTCAAGCTGATAGAGGGAACTGAACTTGCAGAAGAAGGTGAAGACACAAGCTGCCTACTGCTATCATTAACTGCAGGGGAAGGTAGTGCTCCTGGCTGCGGGCAGCAGATGTTCACGAAGTTACTGCCAAAACAGTGTTTGGGGAAACTATACATGTGTTACTTGGCACCAGAGTATTAGTGAAGCTAATAGGTTGCCCACTTTTCACTCAACACAGTGACATACTATGAAATGGAAGATGAGACTGTTCAGTCCCAAAGTCCAGCAGAGAATAAAGATCTAGGAATGATTTCCCAGACCTGTCAGCTGCGCATCTTGTGCAAAAGCTGAATGGAAATTATTCCAAGATAGTGTGGTGCATGTATAATGCGTGGGAAAAACCCTAAAGTTTGTATGTAAGAATTACTATTTGTTCTCTGGTAAAGAAGAGTGTCCTTTTTCTCCTCCCCTCGGCTCACTATATAACTTCTTACTCTTAAGAACACTTGGCAATCCCAACCACATTTTATCCAGGTATTGAGGAAATTGCTCTGGCTCTGTTCTTTTATTCACATGTGGCATGCCAGAATAGAAAGTTGTAACTTGTTTAAGATCTTCTATCAAAATGCTTTTAAAGTGTACTTGGAAGTAAAAGGCTCCATTTGGTTTCACTTTTTTAACACCAATATTAAATCTAAAACTAGTATAAAACTAAATTGGTTGGGCTGTAATATTTAAACAGATAATAAAAGCTGGAAAATTCAGACCTAGGTTTTAATGCCCAGGGTGAGTACTCCAGAAGCTTCCAAGCACCAGCTAACCTTATGTAACAGCTCTGGTGATTTATTGTGTCTTCTGAAGGAAAAAAACATTTCCATTAAAAGCTGAATAAATAAAAATAAATAAAATTTTAAATCACCAGCATATTTTGTTAGTATCAAAGAAGAAATAGTTTAAGAGTGACATAAATGAAATTCGCCATCTTTTTCTTGCTTCTGTCTCTGTACCTTAAATGACATCATATCCCTCCTCAGTACAGCCTTGTGAGGACATTGGATGTACTTTTTTACTCAGCAGTCAGTTTAGACATCAGTCAAAAGATTTTTCCTTGAATTTTGTAGCATTTGTCTGATGGTAGTCATTATCAGGACAACAGCACCAAAATAAGTCTCATCCTAGGGGAGACATTGCCTATCTGAAAAGCCACAGCCTTTTTGAAGTTGCCATAGGAGATTTCTTCTAAAATACACGTCACATTTCTTTCAGCTGTGGTCACTTGGAACTGAACCAGAGCTGCAGCAATCTGTCAGTAGTGTAAAATATCTGAATGCTCATTTAGTAACAATTTTGTGCTTCATACATGGTGAAATTAGAAAAATGTGTTCCAAATAAAGAAACATACTTTGTTTTCATTCTGAGATATTGTGTGTAAGCAGGGAGGGAGTGAGTTTCTGCATTAATTCAGAAGAAAGGTGAAATTTATTTTGCCCAATGTAAGCCATATAAAAATAATTTCTTCAGTCAGTCAGGGTGTCTGGTGGGCCAGTGGCTCCATAGGTGGTGAAGACTCGGAAGCTGAGGGAGCTTCTCATGGGACTGGCAAGTCAGGGTCTCCCCAGCCAGGACCATTTCCACCACCCCAAACAGGATGGGGAGCAGCCTAGGGAGCTACCAGGATGAGGCAGGTGCAAGGTCAAGCTGGGAAGTCAATCCAGAGGTCAGGGGCCAGGGCTGGGTCCAGGTCTGGAGTGGTGGTGCCTGGGGCCAGGCAGGGGCATGGCTGTGATGCAGCAGGAGCTGTAGCTCGGGCACGGGCCAGCCTCAGCTTCAAGTTAGCTGCCAGAGTGAAAGGGTCAGCCCTGAGTGGGACCTCTCTGTAGGCATGCCTGACAGCCTCTCCCAAATGTCATCAGAGGGGAGGAGGCAGCCTCTCACACTTTTCCTTGGGAAATCAGCATTGATCATTACGAGTATGGCCAGGTGCTCGTACGCTACATGCAAGTGGCATGAGGAGCAAATGTGGAATTGAAGGACTATGTGCAGCCTCAGCAGATTTGCAGATGATAAAAAGCTTGGAGGATTGGTTATTATGGTGGAGATGGTTGTGCTACCAATTCATAGGGACCTTGATGGGCTGGAGAAACAAGAGTCTCATGAAGTTCAACAAAGGCAAATGCAAAGTTCTTTGCAGAAAAGGACAAGGACATGGGGATCTTCACAGGCAATATGTTCTTGCAGCAAGGAAAGCCATAAGCTCCCTGGGCTGTATTAGGAAAAGTGTCAGTGTATCACAGTAGATAATCCTTCCCCTGTAGTCAGCATCTGGAGCACTGTGTCGAATTCTGGGCTCCTCAGTACAGGAGACATACGGACATACTGGACTTAGTCCAGCAAAAGATCTTGAAGATGATTATGGAGCATCTGACATGAGAAGAAGCTGAGAGAACTGTGACCGTTCAGCCTGAAGAAGAGAAGATTCAGTTGGGGATCTTATCAATATGTATAAATACTTGGAAGGTGCAAAGGAGAGGGATCCAGTCTCTTTATGTGGTGTCCAGTGACAAGAGACAATGGACACAAACTGAAATAGAGCAAATTCCATTTGAGCATAAGAAAACACTAATTTCCTGTAAGGCCGGTAAAACACAGGTACAGGTTGCCCAAGTAGGTTGTGGGGTCTCTATCCTTGCAGACATTCAAAACCTGACTGGACATGGTGAAGGCTAAGGGCCTTTACAAGTTGCCACGTATCATAACTTCTTATTCCACCAGTGCCATCTACTGTATACGAACTAGAAACAACACCTCAGGAACAATGTTAATTTTCAGAAGTATGGTTTTTTGCTTACTTACTAAATCATCACATTCTGACTGGAGGAATTACAAAGAACAGATGCTAACTGATACAGCAGCTCACACCCTACCGAGAGAATAATGTGGCAGTCCTTGCTCTACTTGCTAAAATATATTTAAATTTAAAATGGCCTTACATCGTTTAATTTCTCTGTGTTATAATGAGCATTCATTTCACTGAATGATCCAATAGAAAAATTGGCTTTAGTTTTTACCCAGATTTCCTGAGGGCTTCAGAACAATAAACACTTTGGCTACACCTATTGGCATTTACTGCACAACAGGGATACGTTCCTCCCATTCTGTTACATTGAGGAGAAAGAATATTATCACCTACATATCTCATTGTTGCTTCCATTACAATTGCTCTCTTGTGATGCCATTCAGAAATGAGGCATTTTTCATTAATGTAGTTTACCATGGAAACTCATGAGAGATAATCTGCTTCTGCAGTGTCTATGGGTAGTAGAGAGGACTATTTTCTGAGATATTGCTGTTTCCTGGCACCATGTACTTCTGTCGTGTTCTTGGCTGCAAATAAGGCTAAAGCAATGGCACTCATGTATGTACAAGTACATGTGTGTGTGCATATATGACATGTATGTGTGGGTGTATGTGCAAGCATGCACATGCTCATACACACGTACACGTATGTGATAGTAGACATATGTGGTCAGGGCAGGTTATGACGGCTTGATCCTCCAGTACAGGCTTGATCCTCCAGTACAGGCTTGATCTAGAACTAAATCGCTTCACCATCCACTCTTCATGGTGTGAGGAGTTCACAGGGATCATGATGTCCCTCTTCACCCTGTGGAAGGCTCAGCAAAGCTCCCTCTCTCCAGCCTGGCATAAGAGTACCAATGAGTGCAGGTAGGGGCCATTTCTTAGATGAACAGCACTTTTACAGGAAGACCACGGTTTTGACTTAATTGAAAATGTTTGTGTAATGGACATTCTTTCTGAAAAGTGAAAATGTTTTCTTCCGGTGTCTTCAAAGAGCTCTTTCAATTATATATTCCAAAACCATGCTTCACTACTGCATTTAACAAAACTTATTTTGATTTATTTTGACTAATAGTAGTAATAATGTTAGAAATATGCTAAAGAATGAAGAGAGATAAAACATACCATTTGAGCTAGATTAAAATTTCTTTGTTACCTTAGGTCCTTTTTCCACTTCTTCCTACCCCAGCTAAGTTAAAAAAAAAAAAAAGCATGCTTGGAATTTATTCCAAATGCTTTTTTTTTCCCATTTTTCAAAACGCGCACTGGTTTGCCAACCTTTATTCATGCACTTTCGGAGTATCTGCTTAAGACTTAATTTTGAGTGAACTTGACCTGGATCAGATTTGGCTAATAAGGGCCTAATGTAATATAGCCTCAACCATAACTATGCTGTGCTTTGCACCTAGGGTAAGTTAGATCACTTAATCCTATTGGATCTCCTTGATTATATTTAATTCTAGGAGGGATCTTATGTTAACATGTTTTTCTCCATCTATACTAGGGAGAAGGTGAAATTTAAACCAATTCCTAACTAGTGAAGCTTGGGCTCTCTCTTTACAGGATATAGAAAATCACTGGTGCAGCTGGGAGTTTAAACATGGAGTTAGTGTAGTTCTTTAGCAGCAAATCCATCCTTTCTATACAACAGCTGATAGAAGACAACTGTATTTAAGTAAAATAGATATAAAAGAGAACAATGCCATATTTCGCCAGCTAATGGATAGCAGAAAACTTTTGAAAGAACTTTTAAATCTGTCTTTACTGGTTACAGATTAAGTTATTCAATGAGTGTGTTGGACAACCAAAAATGAAATATTCGTTACAGATTGGCACCCTTCATCCTTTCCACAGGGAATATACACTCTGCAAGTTCCTGTGTTTACCCCTGCAGGGGGGGAAGGGAAAGGTTTGAAGCTGTTGCTGAGAAAGGTGAATGCTGCTTATATCTCAGTGGCTAGCTGATGCTGAAAGAGGCCTGAAAGTGACAACTTGAAATATACATCTACTAAAATATTTAATTACTGACTTTTTGCATCGTATTCGTCAGGAGACATACTTCTTCTGTAATTCCTAAAATTAAAAAGCTTAGGAACAACTGGATATAACATTATTTATTTCAATGTTTTATTCAGTCGAATTGCAGTTGTCAGGACTTGGAATATTCTCTCTCTCCATTTTCCACACAGAAATCATGATCCTTGCTGTGGATCGGAGGTTCTGGCTTCCTCATGATACAGACCTCTTTCTAAAGAGCTTTTTTAATAAGACCTTGCCCAATTGGTTTGAAACACATTTATATACTTGTCTCTCTGCTTATTGACTCTGAAAAAAGGGGGCTGTATTTACTTTAAGTTGGTGGAATGGCCCTCACAAAAAAAGGCAGTATTTTTCTTATTTATTGGATTTTTCTTTCTTTAGGGAACTGGTAACTTCCTATGCTTTGATTTTGGTTTATTTTAGGTTTCCTGTGCCCTCTCAATGACCCCTGTGGTGCTGATTCACAAATCTTGTGGGTGAGAATTCTTCCTGTATAACTTGCAGTGCGGGAGCATTTTTCTGGCCTCTCTCTTTCATTCTGGTAAGACTCAGCCTCCTGGCAGTGGCTGAAGCCTATCTACACTACATGTATGGTAAGGTATTCCCTTCATAGCTGTGCTGGTACCCCGCCATTTTTGGTCTCATAAAAGAAGGCTAGTACTGCAGTTAAAAGGGGAGTAGGAAAAGATCCAGCCAATTAAAATATATTGCTTCATGTAGCTACAGAATGATGAAAAGAATTTATTGTTCACAAATCACTTTTTCCAGTCTCCTTTTGTGACCTACATCATATGCAGTCTTATAATTTCTTTTAATAAAATCATAGTTTAAGTGTCTGGCTTTGCACTGTTTCACATTTTTTCCCTTTTTGACATACAACACAGGGACATTCTCTGGAAACAGAAGAAAATGGTTTCCTAATTCTGTTCCCAAGATTACTCCTGTTTGTGAAGCAATTTATTAAAGGCACTTATATTCCTATGCTAATTATCTCATCTCTGGCTGGTAATGAATGTCCACATTGAACATAGTTATTGATCAAAATGATGGTAAACAAGTCTAAACAATGGGTTTATTAATTTGTCTTGTCAGAATGGAAATAATGACATACATTTGAAAGAGTAGATAGTGGTGAAGACCCTCAAGTCTGTGTGACCTCTCTTCTATATAGGTGCCCTGGTAGAGGTTTGAGTAAAAAATAAGACTATAACGTGGGTCTAGTGGTCTTGGTTTTGACAAGATAGGCATGGTTTTTGTTAATCCATATATTTTTTCTCATACAGAAAGGCTGTAGTTAATTCAGGCAGAAAAGGGTAAGCAAAATATCAAGGCAATCTGCTGCCTCTTTTCAAGACCAGTAGACAAGTCAAACACAGACATTATGCATACCAATTTTTTCAGGAAGCCAATAAACATGACATATTAAAGTGTCACACTTACCGATAAAAAGGAACATAGGAGATAGGTAAAGGAAAGATGAAACAGATCATCTTGGCTCTCTATCAAAACCAAAACCTTCCTTCTAGAATCCATGCCCTTCTTTTGGCCAACCATTACTCAGGTTTTTACTCAGACCCTGTTTTAATTCTTCCTAAAACGTTGGTCACCTTGGTCTATACCAAGGGTACCTTTACCTATAGAAAACATAAATGTATGTAAGCTTGTTGATGAAAATTAGTGGTAGGATTTCCCAAATTTTCTGTATGTAAATTTTCATTATAGGAAGTTAAAGAAAGTAAAGAGAACTCTCACTGGCCACTTGTCTCTTGTTTATCAGACTTTAAGGAACCCATGAGCTGGAGTCTGGTTTTAATTTTCATGCCTTGCGTATATTTCCTATAACTCCATTGACCTTTTAGCAAGAAACAGCAGAAAACTGGAAGCTACCAAGGAAATTTACTGTGTTCAAAGTCACAGCCTCCAAGTGACACCAGGGATGGTTCTGGTCAGGTGCAGGAATGCACCTGTAGGTCCTAACTGCCCTGAGCAGCCACATCTGAAACCCCCACCTATTCATCCTCCTTCCCATGGTCCAGGAGTCCCATTTTACCTCAACCCTGGGCACCCAGCCGTTTCCTGGAGCTACACTGGGAGTGTGCCTATACCCGGTCTCGTCTCCTGCCATTCCTGATTTGACACCCTAGCTGGATCCCAGTACTGGCTTATTGTTTTTCTTGTCTGTCCGTGGACCCTGTTACTGGTCCCTGGCTCTGCCCTCTGTACTGAGACCCTGTGGAACAGTGCTCATTGGGGAGGTCTGTGAGGTCTGCTCATTTGCTGGCTTAGCCCTCACCTGTACTTCTGCTCCCTGACTGCTCTTCTCAGAAGAGTGGCTTTAGGGCTAATCCTTTCATCTTTATTTATGGCATAGTGTGTGGGCGCTTTGTTTATGTCCTTTTTCTCTCAGTGATACTGGCTATAGGAACAAAACTATTATCTCAGTGAGGGCTTCCAGGGAAGACAACATACTGCTGGTCAATATATAACAGCTTGTGAATATATTCTGAGAATCATGAGAATCAAGTGAGGTGCTTGCCATGTGTTCCCTAAATATCTGGTGGTTATTACTGATCTCTGTAAGTCTGTGCCTGGGTCATCAGCTGAATGCACAGTGTCTAGACTGGTTACAGAGATTTTCTCTTGATTTTCAAGAGAATATCTTTTCATCTCTCTAGACAAATGGGCCCATGATCTTCCCCTTCTCAAATCTGACTGTCAAGGTGTTTCTGTGAAGGTGACTGTTGTTAGCTCCATGCCAGTTTTTCTTTGATGTGACTGAAGTGTAACATTAATGAGTTTTCTAGGCTGAGCTGATTTCTTAGGAACTGTTTTTCCTAGACATCACCTTTATCATACAACTTTAATCAAAAGGATGAAACAGGAGACAGGCAGCTCAGAGATTAATTGCTCTTTGTGAAATACTCTGTGCACTTGCCTAAAAACGACTCAGCTCTCATTGAACCCAGGCAGTTCTCTATGAAACAGAACAGCAGAACCCACAGGTTGAACGATGGTTCAGATTTTCAGGAGTCAGCATGACAGCAACAGAGGAAGCAATAAATGTAATTCTTCAAGGGTCATTTCCCTGGCTGAAATAGTCTTTTACTTGCACTACCAAATTTCATTTTGTGTAGCTTTGTATGTATGGGAGGAATTACTTTCCAAGTGAATAGTATTTTGTGGGTTATTGTCACTTCAACCCTCCAAAGATGCAGGCTGATTTTAAGAAAACAACAGCTGCCTATAGAGTTTTACTTTTTTCTCCTGGGCTTTCAATTTTTTTTGTTTGTTGAATAATTTGTAGTGCAAGAAGATGGCTTTTTTCTCTTTTTTTTAATTGCAACTATTTTATGTTTTGGGATTTTTTTGCATGGTAAGTGTACCAAGATGATAAAAAATGTAAGAATGACAGCATCATATAACCAATAAGCATGCCTCTTCAGTTTCTGAGTTTATTTCAAAGGAGGGAAAGAAGGAGGGAGGGAAGAAGAAGGTTGTGATCTGTCCTTGTCTTCCTGCTACCTCGTGTTCTTATTTCCCATTTAAGTGGTTGAACTCGGGGATGTGACTTTGGGGCACTTGTAGGAAGAGTGCAAGCTATCTTGTCTGCCTAATATGATCAACTAATGTTTTTACAAGGGAGGTGGGGTGGGTGGAGATTAGCATTTGGTAAATATGAATAGACTGAGTTTGCCCTCAAGGACAAACCCTATGCAGCACTGTAGAGACAACACTGAGTTTCTTCTGTTGTAGCTGCTCCAGTTTATAAAATGCGCTCAGACTTGAATTCAAGCCCTCACTCCAATTTATATTTAGAGTATTGCTGAAGATGCTTAGGTTCATTATCCTCTTCAGCACCTCTTTTAACTGACTCGGATTGCCTTGTCTAATCTTGTTTGTTTCTTGTTTTAAGGCAGCTTACCCTCCTTGTAGAGCTCCTCTGAAAGCAGAGGAGCTCCACTTGGGCATAGACACGCTACCTCAAGACTGTCATGGCCTTGTGAAATGTGGGTATTACAGCATTTCATATTTCAGTGTTCCAGTCTCTCTGTAAATTTATTCCCTAGGCCTACAGTCCTTGGTGTGTTTTTAATATAATAGGTGTTGCTTTATGACAAACCTGAATAATGACATATCTTAGAAAAATGCATATTGCTCATAATGAATCTTCTCATCTTTCATGATCATTAATTACTTGCTAAATTCTCAAGCGTCTAACTAAGAAAATACTTAACTGACTGGTAATGCAGTGGCCAGCATAAAATTCATTACTGTTAAGACATAACACATTGATCTCCAGGGTATTGTGTGAATAGTGTATGTCTTCAACGTGTTTTCCGAAGCGGCTACAAATGGCTTGGAGAAGCAATTAATTTACCATTTATGTTTCATACCAGAACAGAATGTTTTCATATCATATTTTTGTAAATGGGAGTGCATAATCTAATCTTGGATCTATTGTTAGAATTTAATGATCAAAACAAAGTGAAAGCTCTACAGCCCCAGACACCTCTCTGTTTCTTTTAATGTTTTATATTTCTTAATGTCAATGCTTCAATGTATATTTTGAATAGATGAATGAATAAATTAAGGAAATATACTGTCTCTTCCTCTGTAGCTTGTATTTATTGCAATGGTTTATCTGATCTCCATAAAGTGCTGGTTACTGTTGCTGAAAATATTAATTCTTTGCAGAAGGAAACATTCAGCTGTTATCATAGCTCCAGGCAGTTTTTTTCACATCTGAATGATAGGAAGATGCACATGATTTATTTTATGTATGGGAACACATACCAGAGTACAGTTTTTAAGAAGGCTTTTTGCACCCTGTTATTTTAGCATAGATTATGTGGCACATTTTCTGTTGAAATTTTGGCTTCTGCAGCAATGCACTATTTTTGTTGTTACTTATATACTGCTGATTAATTAATTTTTTTTCTATTCACGTTACAGATCTTAATTGCCAGTAGTTATCTGGTAAGGTATCTCAGAGTGTTAAAAAAGTCCTAGGAGTGTAGTTCAATTACCAGGGCTATTGAGTATGTCAGAAATTACAAGGGGAGATGAGAGTTTTATGGCTCTGGATCTCAACGTGACAGGTAATAAAGTTGTTTCTGGGACTATATCACCTCTCACAACAAGCCAAGTGTACTGGCTTTGTCTGATTGCTGTACTGGAGGAACTTCCATTGTCACTTTCTTTTGCACTGCTCTGAATGTGTAAACTATTAATTTGCTGCTGCAAATATTCAAATGACATCAAGTGTTTGACCTGCTAAAATATACATTGCTCAGCTGCTCAGGGTCATGGAATAACACCCATTTTTCACATTGATATGTATGTGATATGTATATATTGATAGGTGTGATAAACGTGAAAATGCATATAATAATAATAATAATAATCAGAAATAATTTCTTTGATTGTCATGAATATGCCTGGAAACAAGGAAAACATAAGAGAGAACTTATTTATGGTACTGTTGAGACCAAAAAGATATTTCATTAGAGACTACTTCAAAGTTTTTATTTACTAAGGAGACTTAAATTACTACTAACCAGCTGCATTATTATATTATGCAAGGTTTTTGATTGCTTGGATGCTCTACACCGTACTTAGTTATTTCTGATTTTATGCTAAGCTTTGCAATCTGGTACTGTCACTTATGTTAATGCATTAACAGTTTGAATATTTATGTCAGCTCAAGCAGCTGTGATTTTGGTTTTTTTTCAGATATGGCAAAAAAAGCATACTCCCATAAAACTGAATTAACTGTAAGGTAATGATACTTTGCACACTGCTGAAAATCTACCCCATGCACTGACATTTGCTACGTAACTTAAGAACTCTCCTTCTACTATATGAAATTTAATAGCTGGCATCAGATGACTTTTTCTAAGAGGAGCAGAGGAACAGAGTCAGTCACCCGTAATGAATAATTGGGATAAGCTTTACGTATTTCATTAAAAATAAAAAGTTATTTGAACACTACAGTATCAAAACAGGGCCAGTTATTTCCTGGGTACTGTACATAGATACTGTGCCCCTCTCTGTTTTAGTTTTGATTCCAAATTTTACCGAAAGAAGTTGAGGATGATTCTGTACTCTTTTGGTGCTTATAGGAGCTAGTGGAGCATTAGCACAAGCTGGAACCATGATAGGTATTACAAGTAATCACCAAGTCTTTTTTGCAGTCCAGGCTATAGCACAGATTGCTTTGGCTATTGTACTTTCAGTACCATTATATGCCTCACTGCCAGCTTACCTTTCGTTAGAGTGCATGAATGAGGTCTGGACAGAATTGGTGGACAAAAGCTGCATCACCAAGAAATAATTTCCACTTACAGAGAAAGATGTTTTCTAGACCTCTTCTACATTCACATCATCAGAACCAGAACCTAGGTCAAGATCCAGGGAAAGACTGGATGTGGCACTTAGTGCTACGGTCTAGTTGACATGGTGGTTTTAGGTCAAAGGTTGGACTCAATGATCTCAGGGATCTTTTGGTTGGTTTTGTGATCTTGAGGCATCTTGAGGAGACATTAAGGGTCAAGAAATTCCATCTAGAGCAAAAATACTGTAGGATACCCTAGCTTTTCCTATTATTCACATCATCTCCTTGTTTTATGCTAGGATAGCATAAAATGGGCCAAGTACCTGCCATTGACTATCTACTTTCCCTTCCCTCTATGGATCCTCCTAGAAATTGTTTGCATTTTTGCCATCTGAAATCTGGGTCATTAGTTTACAATGTGCTGGTATTTTCTGTGCCTGCAGTTTTGCTAAATTTTCAATTTTTTGAGTTATTTAATTTCATATTATGTTGGACAAAGCAATTTCAAACATTACACAAGACTCTGAAAATCAAGTTGCTAGCATTAATACTGCTGAGCTGGATTGTTGTTTATATGAAGAAAAATCTTTTCAAAGAAGGAAGAAGCAAGGAGGGTTTTCACACATGGAGCTTCTGCTACATTGTTCCACTGAAATGTAGGATGGGGAAAATCTTTGTTTTGAGATCTGGACTCCACAAATCCATCTGACTGTGAGATCACCATGGACTGGAGCTTTCCATACTGAAACTGGGACATCAGTACTAATTTCCCGACACCTTGCCTTTCTTTCCTGTAACAAAGTCACTGCTGTTATCTCTGATCTCTGAGTGGGAAAGTTTGATTGGTTGACCCTATCAAATAAGATTGCAGTGAATAATCAGAGTTCTCCTGTGGAGATACTGACAAGGTCAGCTAAAGTCAAGGAAAATACAGATTAGATCAGATCCCTTAGTCTCAAAATATGCTTCAATTTTAAACTTCTTTATTCACCTGCTTCTTTGCCCCTGCAGAACAACTGCTTGCTGAGGCAACTGGATAAGACCTTAGTACTTGCTTGCCACAGGGAATTATAGTCTTGGTGGTTCGTTTCCATTAAGCCGACTACTGGATGTAAGAATCTTTGAATTAAATTTCTAGCATGGAAGAAGAAAGAGTGATTTATTTCCTGCATTTGTATTAGAGTTTTTACTGTCGTCCTTTTACTCTTAGTTTTATGCAGCCTCTCTTTCCCCTGTAAATTATTGATTTTGCAGATGAATAACTATTCCACTACCAGAAGTTAAGTGTCTTTGTCTGCCAGGAACATGAGCTGGCCCTCAGCTTGAGCTCTGAGATTCACTCAAGTAGAATTTATGCACAATAGAATTGATAGTCTCTTTTTGCATGAATACTTGCCCATGTGGGTCAAATACCCAGAGAGTAAACTTTGAAATACATGTGAGTGTTGAAACTAAAAAAATATAAATCATCAAAATGCCTTGGCAATTGCCTTTTCCCTTACAACCCCTGTTCCCCTTGGAGGCTTGGCTGCCTCCCTTCAAGTTTCCCAGGGAGCATGCAGATCGCTGAGCAGAGCCCGCTCTTCACCATTAGCGTCAGAGGTCGAGTAGCAGTGCTTTGGAGAAGTGGAAAACCCGAAGGGAAAATGAGAAGCTGGAAGCTGTTAGGGTTAGAGTGACAGGTGGACAAAAATGCAGTGACTCCTCTCATATTGCTCCTGTATTTCGGTGGGATATTGTGCACATTTCAGCTTTCATTGTGGGTGAATCTGGGTCAGGCGGAAAGTGCTCTGCTCAGAATAAGGCTCCTCACTCAAACAGAAAGGAAACAGTATTAAAAGCATGGGCTCACTCACATGTGTGACAGCTGTGGGTAACTGTGAAGATTTCTGATAAGATAGTTTTATTTTACAGCTCACCTGTTGAGGTGTAGGTGTATAGAGTGAGTAATGTTAGTTGCAGAGTTTTCTGTACTCTAAAAGTGGAGGGAGAGATGTAGAATAGATGTGGATACAGATGTACTGCAAGTGAAACAAGGAAAACAAAGAAGAAAAAAGGAAAATGTACCCTGCCTACAGACTAGGTTGCCTAGAGCCAAGCCTTCAGTGGAAATATAATAATGTTGAGGAGTAGAGGAGGTTGTTAAATCTATCTCCACCTTAGACAAATTAGAGACGTTTCCAGCTGGTAAAATGTTTCATTTTATGAGTCAGTTTGACTGTGAGAATTTTCTTTTACTTCAACTCATGATCACTTCCAAACTTAAAGTTTCATTTTACCTGCTTTCAGAGCTGTTGCTTACACAAAATTTTTGTGACAGAAGCCTCAATTGCAAAGTCCATCTTCATCTCTCTTGTTATCCACTTAAGCTCTTCTTTAGGATCAATCCAAAACATAATTTTCAAATCTTTCCTGGTTGTGGCACTGATGGGAACCTGTATCATGTTTGTTGCTTGTTCCTGCATGCTTTCTATGTGTGTTCCAGAGTACGGCTCCTCAAATGTGTGAAATTCGCTTTGGTTTTGAGGTTCTGTTGCCATTATTTATATTTGCTCAGATTCCTCTTCATGAGATGTTACCCAAATACTGTAGCTGTGTTTGAACAGTTTCTCTTAGATCAGGGTGTGAGTTCAGTGTGGGTCCCTGAAGATAAGCTGAAGCCCACTTTCAGCCTTATTTCTCAATTGCTTCTTCATGTGATATTTTAGAGAGTAAATAAGATCAAACTTGGAAATTATTTGTGTACATGACTCCTATTAATACCCAGTTTTCCATGGCATTTTTGAAACAGTTCTTCCTTTATAAAATATTGATGTTATTGAAAAAACCTATTATCTTGCCAGATATTAAACCTCTGCATCTGCCAGAGACTTGAGCCGGATACCAGCATGTTCTCAAAGGGTCTTAGGGATACAAAAATATTTTTCAGGTTGGAAAGCCTCCTAAATCACTGGCAGGGGAGGACAGGAATTTACTTTCTGTTTCCTGTGGAAATACCAGTATTCTAATCTGTGGAGGAAAAACAGGGACTACAGATCTAAATTAGTTTTGGTGCCAGATTTATATTCTCAAATACTGCTGTTAAGCATAATAAAGCCATCAATGAACAGCACCTCTGTGCCATTGGTTAACATTTCTTCCCACTGTGTTGCTGGACCCTTTATTTTCATCCTTGTGGTGGTGCTTGTGACCTTATAGCAAATAAGAGGACACTTCTGCTACCTTCATTATCAGAAGATAATGTAAAATGGACATGATATAAAAAGGAGAAAGTACACCAGGAGACTAAAGGGCATGGCTGAAGGAGGGTACAGGAAGAAAGAAAATTTCCTCCCACTTCTGTCTTTTAAGATTTTAGTATTTAATTAAACATTGAATATAATAACCTGTAATAACTGTATCCTGGGCTAATAATGTTCTTGGCCTTCAACCTATTCGTCCAGATTATGCATATAACCTTATAAATAAAAGGTACTCTCAAGTTATTATTACAAGTGGGTTCTTGAGTTGTTAGTTTTCAGTTTGGAAAAACTAACAGTAATGTGTTCAGCTAAAACGAAAAGCAGCACAACCAGAATGAATGATATGATTAGGTCTTTTCAACAGGAAAACATCCAGGTGTATGTTATATCTGTGTATAATGCTTTCAGAAGTTCAAAGAAGAGAGTCAAGTGTCTGTTTTCAAACATACTGAAGAACATTTATTCCAATCAAAATGTTGAACTAACAAATTGTGGATTGTTCTGGCACTGTTTCTCCGGAAAACATCCAGGTACTGCTATGTGTTTGGATTGGCATAATCTTAGTTTTTGGGGCTTAGTGTACTGCTTGAATGAAACAGAATGGGCACTTAAACTCTCCCAATTTATCTGTTTAGTTTGCGCATCTAATTATTTAATATGAGTGTTAAAGCATGATAATATCCCTTTTCCTAAAGTGATGGATTTTTTGTGTCTATCTATCTATCATCTATCTATCTATCTCTATCTCAGCATTTCTGAGGTCATGTTATAACTACAGTGATCATTGCTCCTCAAAGTCGTGGTGAAATCTGGAGTTTTTCATATCTGCTGTAGAACAGGTTAATTTTGGTTATCCTTTATTCAAATAATTTGCAATATATTTTCAAATAATAAATCTACATTTAATGCCCATTACCTAAGAATATTGACTTCTAACAATTTAATGTCGTAAATATTGAGTGCTGTGAAATTGCTGCTTCTCTGCAGTGCTATTTGTTTCTGGGTTTTAAAATGTAAGAAAAGACAAGAGGAATTACCTGTAAACGCAAATATAATTAAACCACATTAGAAAGTGATTTTTTCTTGGATTGCACAATAGGATATAATCTCAGTGCTTTTTGACCCAACATTACTACTGTAGTCCCAGGCACTGCAAGATGTAGTTTGATTAATGTTCAAATTATTATAATGGGAATGTGTGGTTTTAAGTTTCTTTCAAATTCTTAAATATTTGAGATTGAAGCTGTACAGATTATTCATTTACTTTACACACGATACAGTACAGTATAGCTGGGAAAAAAGCAAATTCTTAAAGGCACGAAAACCTCAATAAATTCCATAAATAATAATTTGGTTGAACAAACAATGAATATTTATTAAAAATCCCTTAGCTGTAATATTTATATACAGTAAATGAAGACTGCATTCCACTGGGGCTATTGTCAACATTTAAGTGACTTTGGATATAAGTTTTCAGGCACATGAAATAGAAATATCCCCCCACCCAGACTTACCTGAATGTGAACAATTACACCCAATATCCTTTGTCTTAATATTCAAAATTTTTCATTGCACACTTCTGTGCATTATCTGTAATTCTTTCTGGATTTGGTATCTGGTTCCTGTGGCTGTAGGAACTCTCAGAAATTTTGCCCTCTCTTGTGGCTATATCAGCAGCTACTCTCAGGGTTACTCAAAGATTGCTTGCTAAATATTGAATATGAAAAGTAAATGTAGCATAAGTAATTTAAATCACTTCTTGCGGTCAAAAGCACTAAACTCCACAGACTGTTTTTCACTGTTTTCCGTAGTAGAAAGAAACCCAGAAAAAAATATCCACTTATTTCTCAGTTCTAGAAGCTCACTTTGTCTCATTTATTGAACTACAGATCTCCCTTGCTTATAATTTTTAAACAAATAAATCATATTTTGTTCGTACAAGATTCCCATCTTCCTTCGCTGCTGCATACAACATGTTGTTGTATCTCTTCTACCATCTGCTCTTTTATAATTTCTCTCTTCATTTTCTTGCCAAACTGATGGAGAACCAAAATCTTTTTTTTGTCGACAATTTGGAATACTTTTTTCTAGGGTAATTTTTTAGCTTATGCAAATAAGGGACTAATCTGCTTGTCAAACAATTACAGATAGACCAGTATGTACAGTGCAGTCTGTATATAAGTCCATCAATGATCTCTGTAGCATTCTATTATATCTCTGACTTTTTGGTTCATGAAACATATATATTTGTAAACAAATATTAAGTCTAGACTTGAAATATCTCTATCACACAGTTCCTAAATCACTGATTGTTAAAATAAAATATAACCTAAAAAGGGAAGGCTTCTTCTCTGACATGAGAAGGAGAATTCCTAAGAATTTGCTGCTTGTCAAACCTGTACGGCAGGTAGCAGGGTTTCTTTTGCAAAATATACTACTGGCAAAGGGAAAACTGCAAAATTTCTCTTCTGCCATGACATAGCCTGATTCTATATTCTTACTTCCGTCAGTTTGTGATGTTATTTACTGAGTGAAAGTACTGATCCTTGCAGCAGCAAGCATTTAGTCTGCACAAGGGTTTCTGTTTGCCTGTGTAAGAATAATTTAACAAATCTATGAAACCCTGAGGAAGCAACAACTTTGTTCAAATTCAAAAAGGGCTATAGGCGGTGCAAATTCCACTCCCAGCATCAAGTTGTTTAACTGTGGATGCTGCAGGGCTCGCCTTGGCCAAGCTTATGTCCGTTTGAGTGCCTAAAGCACTGGTTTATTTTGTGGTAGCAAAATTCTGTTAAATGTGTGGGAACCTATAAGGTAAGACTTGTGCCCTGGGCCACAGCCTGAACAGACTCTTTGATACTCACCTGTGTACCAAGTGTCATGATGGATGAACCTCTTCTTGCGTGGCAGCAGAGAACTGAGCAGTAGCATCAAGCTACCACACTTCTTAGGTCAAGGACCCTATATATTTGATGCAGTTAACTGGGGGGGTCCCAGGCCTGGCAGAAACCTTGCATGAGCATTTGGTGATGATACCATACCTGTCATGATCTGCTGATGCCCTGGTTTACAATGGTGCTCTCTGCTGTGTCTGCACACTGCAGCAGTAGAACATCATCCAAGGAATGGCATCTCTGCTGCTGCCGTGCCACAAAGCCTTTTCGCAATTTTCTTTCTAGGCAAGGGTTTTGAAAATGCATCATGTGGTCCACGCAATTTCCTTTTGATTGTGATTGTGAGGTGCTTCCAAGTAAAAATTGGGTTGACATAGAATGTGGAAGAACTTCAAGCAGATTTTTGCTATAAATAATCTAAAGCACAGATCTGACTTCTATTTGAAATTAGCTTTCTGGGAAAGCTAACTTACTTTTATGCAGTCACATTAGTGATTATTATTATTTTTGTTGCCTTCCAAAAGTGGGTTGTTTAGTCTAAATTTAGAAATAATATGTATAATGTGTCATAAGTATCCCTGAGCTTAAGTGAGTAAAGCAAACTGTAGTATTTACTGTAGAACACGAGGGATATCTCCAGAATATAAAAAATCAAGTATTTATGGAAGCTGAGGTTGCACACTCTTAAAGAATATTTTGACATCTATCCACTAGAAGATCCTGAAAAATATTACTTGAGTAGGCTGATCCTCCTGGGGATAAAATGGCTACAACTAATCTGTAAGATGACTGAGAAAATTAAATATTGATTTAGGGTTAGGTCTGATGTTGCACAGTGTTATTAAATTCAATTCAGTGGTGTTAATTTTACGTTTCACACTTTCTCAGAAGATTACACCATTATTTCAGTTTCCCCAGCAACATGGATTCTTTTGACTCAGAAAACCTTGTGAAAAAATAAGAGTAGGTAGAACATACACACGTGTGCATGGAAAAGTGTTTTTCTTTTAAAACTGGTCATGTTAGGACTCACTTTTGCTTTGATTTTCTCAGAATTACACTATAATTCCTGATTTATGTCAGGAATGTCAAAGGTCACTTTCAATCTTCCTTTATGGTTTTACACTGTTCATAGACTGTTGTGGAGTTATGCTAAAGGGGAATTATACTCCTAAACGGATAAAGGTGTGAGTAGTATTTTTGTATTTAAAAGCTGCGTTTAGCTCTACTTCCTGGCCTGAAACCTCTGACAGCTACTAGGTGCCATCACACATCAATGATGAATCACAGTTTGCTCTTGCATCTATTAGTCCTGTGTGTAGTTTCACTGTGGCAGGCACAGGAGTGGGCCTGTGGGTTTCACATCCTTCTCAAAGTCAGGCCCAAATGCTGTGAATGGGCTAATCCTGTTTTACAGTTATCCCAGTGTACATCAAACTAGCTCAGTCGTAAATAATACTTCAGCCTACTGCCCTTAATATCTGCCCGTGCAAGTGGGGGAACAACAGCCCGAAAAACAATACTCATTTAGGGAGCTGCTGGTGGCTTCTGCTTCTCCGGAAAGGAGGGCAGAGTGAAAGTCCTGTGCCCATGCTGCTGGAAGTGATAGGATGAGGATCATTCCCATGCCATGCTGCCTCCACCTGCCCAGAAAGCTGGTCTGAGGCATGGGCAGCTGCTTCCTCCCTGTACTGCACTTGGCTGCAGGAGTCCTTTTTATTCAGCATGACCCTCCTGTGACCCTCAAATGAAATAATTACTGGGTCTGCTTTTTCCAGTTCAAAGAAACTGAAGTAACATGAAGTTACATTATTTTTACAGTGGGAATCTAAGGGCATATTTTTTCTGTCCCAGGATGTGGCATGAGGATCCTGAGAGTGCAGCACCTGCTGGGGTAGTGATTGAAGGCTGCATGGAAAGAAGGTGGCAAAACCAGTGTATGTCATCTATAATGTGGGATCCTGGGAGAAAATGATACCTTTAAGTGTCCCTGGGCATTGTCATGAAGGCAGTGTTGCTCAGTATCCCAAAACAGAGCCAGCGGAGACTGAGCCACTCACTAATGGTCCCAAGCTCAGTGCTTGAATTTGCTCCCTGGAAAGTCAGATGTGCTCCCTGTTCTAACAGAAGGCCAGGCATTAAGCTTAGATGCTCCCATAGGCTTTTTTCCCCTTCTCAAATAGAAACAGAAGAAAAAAATCTTTATTGTGAGGAAGACTCTGGAATTATCTCAGGTTTCCAATACTATGTCTCTACTGTTTGAAGATTTTACTTCCACCAGTGTCGTGAGATTTATATGTTTCTGTAATTCCAAAAGACTATATAAATTCTGAAAATAGATTTCCCAATCTCCAAAAGCAATTGCTATCTTGGAAGTGGAGACAGCCTTGAATGAAATATAAGTGAGGGACAGAGTGAGGGAGAGAGGGTGAACTTCATCTTGCAATTCTGCCTTCTGCTGCTGTGTGACCTACAGAGATAAGAGTGAGGTGAGAAAAAAAAAAGTGTTGTTCTTGCTAAATTAGTCCCAAGATGTTTCTGAGTAAAAATTACTGACTGAACCACATGTTTTGGTAGTGATTAGGGAGTGTTTTGTTTTGACTAATTTTATGTATACTGGGAACTGAAGTGAGACCATATGTTTTATGTGTTGTAATAACCTTCTCTTAAAATCTAAGGAATTGATGTTGGATTAAAACACTGTGCTTAAAGAGAGAGATAAATTTTTAAGAGAGTGATATTTTAAAAGAGATAGACAAATTAAAATAACAACCATTAGAAAAACTGTTACAATGTTAAAAGACCCAATTGAACATGTCAGCTGATCTTTTAAATATGGAAGGTTAATAAGGCCATAATATTATTATGAGTACATGTTATTATGATAGTTTCTGGGTATAAAGAATCTATTAATGTATACAAATGTATTTTTAAAAACTGCCAAAAATTGCTACAAAGAAAGATCTTCTATAATAATTCTTTAACACAGTATTTACACATTTATCACTGTTTTTAAAACACTGCTCTCTGCTTGTAACTTTCTGGAGTCATGGTCATTAATATTTTCATAGGGTTCCTTTGGAAAACATAAGAAACACATCTCTTAAAGGTTTTGTTTTCCAGCATGAATTTTCTTTCTTCTGATGCAAGTAAATCTGTACTTTTTTTTTCACCTGGCCTCATCTGTGTCTATCATTCACTTGACAGAACTGTGGGTTTAACATCCTAGCTCAGCTATATTACACTCTAGTTCATGCACCAGGGAGCCATCAGCATGTCCATCCACAATAAGCTGTCATAAATCTTACTCCTATCCTGGCTATCCTCCCTAGAGCAGCTCCTCAGTTCAGTTTCTTCAGTTGATTTCTATGATGTTGAAATGCTCAGATATCGCTTTTCTATAAGGAAAATAACCATCCCAAATATAAGTAAATTGCTGGTGTTAGACAGTATGGCAGATATCAGGCTGTAAGGAATCTTTAGAGAAATAGGTGTCCAGGTGGATGTCTGCTGGATACCTAGTTATCATCATTTATACACACATATTTTGTGACAATACTTGCCAATATCTGTATGTTTTCTGTTGGTCGACAAAGACAAAAACCGGGAAAAAGGAAGACTTCTATTTACTAATAACTCAATAATTTTTGAAGCTGGAGTTTCTATTTGGAAGCATTGGAGGGAGATTGGAATGGAAAGGACAGGACTCATCTGTCCCCAAACAGACATAGAATCATAGAATCGTAGAATAGATTGGGTTGGAAAAGACCTCCAAGATCATCAAGTCCAACCCCTGATCCAACTCCAATTACTATATCATGGCACTAAGGGCCACGTCCAATCTCTTTTTAAAAACCTCCAGGGATGGTGAATCCACCACCTCTCTGGGTAGGCTGTTCCAATGCCTGATAACCGTCTCTGTAAAGAATTTCTTCCTAACATCTAACCTAAACCTCCCCTGGCAGAGCTTGAGCCCATGTCCCCTTGTCCTATTGTTGGTTGCCTGGGAGAAGAGACCAACCCCCACCTGGCTATAACCTCCCTTCAGGTAGTTGAAGAGAGTGATGAGGTCGCCTCTAAACCTTCTCTTCTCCAGACTAAACAACCCCAGCTCCCTCAGCCTCTCCTCATAGGACTTGTGCTCAAGTCCCTTCACCAGCCTCGTTGCTCTTCTCTGGACCTGCTCCAGCACCTCAATATCCTTCCTGAACTGAGGGGCCCAGAGCTGAACACAATACTCAAGGTGTGGCCTCACCAATGCAGAGTACAGGGGAAGGATCACTTCCCTGGTCCTATTGGCCACACTGTTCCTGATGCAGGCCAGGATACCATTGGCCTTCTTGGCCACCTGGGCACACTGCTGGCTCACGTTCAGCCTCCTGTCGATCAGCACCCCCAGGTCCCTTTCTACCTGGCTGCTCTCCAGCCACTCTGTCCCCAGCCTGTAGCACTGCAGGGGGTTGTTGTGGCCAAAGTGCAGGACCTGGCACTTGGCCTTGTTGAACTTCATTCCGTTGGAGTCAGCCCAGCTCTCCAGTCTATCCAGATCCCTCTGCAGAGCCCTCCTGCCTTTCGGCAGGTCGACACTCCCTCCCAACTTGGTGTCATCTACAAATTTGCTGATGATGGACTCAATCCCCTCATCTAAATCATCGATAAAGATGTTAAAAAGGACTGGGCCCAGCACTGACCCCTGGGGAACACCACTGATGACTGGCTGCCAACTGGATGCAGCACCATTCACCACCACTCTCTGGGCCCGGCCCTCCAGCCAGTTCCTGACCCAGCACAGAGTGCCCCTGTCCAAGCCGTGGGCTGCCAGCTTTTCCAGGAGTATGCTATGGGAGACAAAGGCTTTGCTGAAGTCCAGATAGACCACATCCACAGCCTTTCCCTCATCCACCAGGTGGGTCACCTGATCGTAAAAGGAGATCAGGTTGGTCAAACAGGATCTGCCCTTCCTAAACCCATGTTGGCTGGGTCTGATCCCTTGTCCATCCTGTAGCTGCTGTGTGATTTCACACAGGATAATCTGCTCCATAACCTTACCAGGCACTGAGGTCAGGCTGACAGGCCTGTAGTTACCAGGGTCAGCCTTGCAGCCTTTTTTATGGATTGGGGTGATATTTGCCAACTTCCAGTCATATGGGACCTCCCCAGTGAGCCAGGATTGTTGGAAGATGATGGAGAGCGGCTTGGCAAGCTCTTCTGCCAGCTCCCTCATTACCCTAGGATGGATCCCGTCTGGTCCCATAGACTTGTGAGGATCCAGATGACTCAGTAAGTCACTAACTATTTCCTCCTGGAATACAAGGGGACTATTTGGTTTCCTATCTCTGTCTACTAGCTCCAGAGGCCAGTTGCCTTGAGGGCCACCTGTCCTACTGGTAAAAACTGAGGCAAAGTAGGTATTATTAATGTATTTATAGAAGGACTTTTTGTTATCCCTAACAGAAGTGGCTAATTTAACTTCAAATTGCGCTTTTGTATCCCTGATTTTCTTTCTGCATGATCTAGCTGTCTTCCTGAATTCTTCGTAAGTAGCCAGCCCTTTCTTCCACAGTCGGTAAACTCTCTTTTTATCCCTGATTTCCTTCAGAATCTCCCTGTTTAACCAAGCTGGTTGTCTTCCCCGTCGGCTTGCCTTTCGGCACACCGGTACGGCCTGTTCCTGTGCACTCAAAACTTCCTGCTTGAAGCACATCCATCCCTCCTGGACCCCCTTGTTTTCAAGGGTTGTTTCCCAGGGTATGCTCTGGACTAGACGTCTGAATAGGTCAAAATCTGCCCTCCGGAAGTCCAGCGTAGAGGTTTTATTGTTGTTTCTCCTTGAATCTCTGAGTATTGAAAATTCTATTATTTCACGGTCACTATTTCCCAGGCGGCCTTCAACCACTACATCTCCCATCAGCCCCTCTCTGTTTGTAAACAGCAGGTCTAGCGGGGCCTTACCCCTGGTAGGTTCCTTTACCAGTTGATGAAGGAAATTGTCCTCTATACACTCCAGGAAATTCCTAGACTGCCTCTTCTCTGCAGTATTGAGCTCCCAGCAGATATCCGGCAGGTTAAAGTCACCCACAAGGACAAGGGCTGACGATTTTGAGGCATCCGCCAGCTGTTTGTAGAATATTTCATCCCCTTCATCATCCTGGTAGGACGGTCTGTAACAGAGACCTATGATGATGTCGGCCTTGTTGGTCTTCCCCCTGATTCTGGTCCACAGGCACTCAGCCTTATCGTTGCTGATCTCAAGTTCAACAGAGTCAAGAGACTCTCTAACATATAAAGCCACCCCTCCACCTCTCCTACCCTGCCTGTTCTTTCTGAAGAGCTTGTAGCCATCCATGGCAACACTCCAGTCATGCGAGTCATCCCACCACGTTTCTGTGATGGCAACTACATCATAGCCTTCCTACTGCACAATGGCTTCCAGCTCCTCTTGTTTGTTGCCCATACTGTGTGCATTAGTGTACATGCACTTCAGGTGGGCTGTTGACTTAATTCTTAACTCAGGCTTTCCATCCTTAGGCTGATCACTGGAGAGCCCAGTTTCAACCCCTTCCCCCTTCAAACCTAGTTTAAAGCCCTCCTGATCAGCCTCGCTAACTTATGGGCTACAGTCCTCTTCTTCTTCCTAGAAAGATGAATCCCATCTGATTTTAAGAAACTAGGTACCACGGAGTTTGCCCCATGGTCAAAGAAACCAAAATTTTGACGGTGGCACCAATCCTTTAGCCATCTGTTGAGGAGTTGGGCTTTTTTACTCCACTCTTTATTTAACTCCTCATCCATCCCAGATAGTACAGGAACTGAGGCAAATATCACCTGTGCTCCTGTCCCCTGAACTGACCGACCCAGTGCTTTGAAGTCTTTTTTAATTATCCTGGCACTTCTTCGATTAATGTCCTCACTGCCAGCCTGGACTACCACCAGTGGATAATAGTCTGAGGGCTGAATTAACTCAGGAAGTCTCTTACTAATATCCCTCACCCTGGACCCAGGAAGGCAGCATACTTCTCTCTGGGATGGGTCTGGGCGACAAATAGGGCCCTTAGTTCCGCTCAGAAGGGAGTCACCGACTACAACTACCCTTCTTTTTTTCTTTATACCTGTGGTTGTAATCCGTCTATTAGACAGGGCCGAACCAGGAGGCTCTCCAGAGAGATCTTCTTGGCTGTCCTCTACCTGACTGTCTGGGTCCAGGGACTCATATCTATTCTTCAAGGGCACGCTGGGGGGTGATGGGGGTCGAGAGAGAGTTCTTTTACCTCTCCCATTAGGGACCTGTTTCCATTCCCCCCCATCAATTTGGTCTGCTCCGTCTACCTTATGGCAGGAGGGGCAGGGCTTCACCGCCTCCTGTTTGACTTCCTTAGGGTTCAAAAGGGTTTGACTCCACCAGTCAATTTCCTTTTCACTCTCCCTAATGCACCTTAATCTCTCTACCTCTTCCTCTAGCACATCTAGTGCTAGAGACAAGACAATGAAGACTATATATCATATCTACACAGCATTGGTAGATGCAACAAGATCCAGGGGAGATCTGTGTCCTTTTGGAGATGCAGATGCAGTGGAAGTGGCATATCCTGGAGTATTGCAAACGGTGCTTTTTTGGGGCAGGTAAATCAGGCCTCAGTAGTACAGTATTCCTCAAAGTATCTCCTCCTTTCATTCTTGACTGGGAAGCAACATTAATGAGACTGAGACTACTAATTCTTTTCTCTTGCACTTTTTCTGTCTCTCCTTGCTAATGGAACCAGTAACGGTGGTTTTAGTCCTGCAGTAATTATTACTCTGACCTGAAGCACAAGCTCATTGAATGGAGTCAACTGGTAATGACTTTCAGTCACAAGTGATTTGAATGATTTTGAACCAATGACCCGGCTGTTGAGGTGAAAGTTGTTATAATTATTCCTCTGAGCAATTTGATTTCCTCTGAATTAGTTTGTTTTACTATTCTTCTCACAGTTTAATAAAAGAAACAAAAGTTGCGTGTCTGAAGGCAAGCCTAAATTGATAGTTATTTAATCTTTCCACCTGTATCTACATATGAACAGAGTTGCTTGAGCTAACAGAGATCTGAGACAGTAAATCCATCTACTGCAGCACTACATGCAGCTGAATGCATCCCACTACTGAATGCCAGTGAATGTGTGTCCAGATCTGCTCTGTTGAAGTCTGCAAGAAGTTCAGTTGCAATGTTGCCACTCGTTATTGTAGGACTTTGCTAGTTCAGGTGTCTCTTCACTGTGTAGACACATAGCCTGTAATGTTGCCTGTGCTATTGTATGTCGTAAGTCCTGCCCCATTTTGAACCCATTTATTTTAGTAATGTATCAGGTCCTGCTGCACAAGTTGCAGACTTCTCATGTTGACTGAAACCAGCTCTGACAACCTGGTGTCATCTCACGTTTGGCCTGTTTTGATTGGCAAGTTATTTGTCAGCCTGACAGTGGCCATGGTGCTTGTGCCTATGTGTTTGTGGATTTCTGTGATGCTAGTGTTCAAAGAACTAAAACCATGAACTTCCCCTAAGATACCTGTTTTTCAAAGATGGGAAAGACTAGAATTCTAAAGCTGCAGGATTTTCTTCTAGAAATGCATTATTCTAGAAAGGTTTACGTCCATAGGGGTGTTTTTTCCCATTGCCCTTCAACACCTCATAAGCTAGAGGATACTGTGCATGAACACACTACTGTAAAAAGCACTGGCTAAGGGGTACAGGTTGAAAATTTTGTAGATGTTAGAAATTTACATGAACGGATACACATTGTTCTTTCCAACTAACAAACCATCAGCCTCCATCAGCATTACTTTCCATTTGGAAGATATAGCTTCTCTCTGGCTTAGGAAATTCTTTTTGACATCCTTTCTGGCTTGTGAAGCTGTACAGCTGCTTGTAATGCATTTTCCTGGCTTTCAGAGGAGTTTTTCATTGTTTGTTGCAATCAGGTTTTAAACCATTAGTGTCAGAAGCTGTCAATGTTCATAGAGTTTTTAACTCTGGTAAGTTTTATACAGGTTTTTCAGATAAAGGACTGACATCACAAATGCAGACTAAAATGTAATTTTCATTATGTTTAGTTGGAGACAATATGCAATGATAATTCACTGTATTGCTTTACTTTTTATTAATATGAATAATACATATGGATTTAGCTTTGACTTTTCTTTCTTTTTTTTCTTTTTTTTTAATTTACATTTGGGTAAGCAGATCCATGCATTTAACAAAAAGTGAACTTTAGCCACTTGCCAACATAAACAATGAGGGTGTTAATGAGGTCAAATCTGCCTACAATAAAACAACTCAACAATGCTGTCCAAAAAAAGCTAAACCAGTGAACCAGTTTTGTGGTTCATGTGAAGAAACCAGTGAATCAAGCAAATGAAACAGTATATGAAACAGAAACTGGAGACCAGGGTTCTTCCATTAGGGCTGAGAATCATGCTCCCTTTTTCACTCTCCTTGTCCTACTAAATTTGAGTTTTTTTCTACACAGTGGAACACCTTCAGTGGTAGAAACGAGAAATTTACCATATATTCCCTCAAATCAAAGTAATCTGTAGTACTTTGGTGAAGCCTGAGGGACAACATATATAGAGTTCCTCTATTTGAGACATATGGAGATCCTCTATTGAAGAGAAGTATAGATGTGAGCCTGGTATTTGATATGCTAAATGAGCGCCCAGAAAAGGCAGATAGTTTGAAAACTAATGCCATAGATTAACTTTGTTTTACTTTTTATCCTAATTTTTTCTACTGTTCTATTGGACTTCGTTCAATCTGCTGCCCTTTGGTACTGCCCTTGGTGTCTTTTCAAGCAGAATAATTTAATTCACACACTCACCTGTTTGTGTATAGCACTCTAAGACGGGAGTTTTGTACAGGATGCTTCTGCATTATCCCACCTCCTAAAAATCTTGTATCTTAAATAATTCAACAAGCATCAGCAGATTTTTTTTCTGCAAGTGGAAACAGTGCACTTGTGATGGCCAATTGAAACAGAAAACTCATTGAAAGATTATATATGGAAATTGCTACCTACAGTGGATCCATTCACAATGTGTGTGTTTTTAAGATTCTGTTTGAATATCATATTGTGAGGGTGTATTGACATCTATCCACATTTGTTTCCAAGATGAAGGATGGTCTGCAGTGAAAAACATCAAATGCCATAGATTTTGCAGAGCTTATTCCTGTTGCATGTCTTGCCATGTACTCTATGATAGCCTTGAAGTCTGTGAAGTCTACAAGTGTAGTCTATGAAATAGACTACAGCTCAGAAGTCTGTGATAAATGATACATAAAAAAAAGATGTGGAATCTTGAGATTACCAAATCTTTACTTAATCTGCAACAAATTCCCTGTGTCTTTACATAGTAGGAAAATTAATTTGAGTAAATTGGACTGTGTTCATTTTTCAGGGAAAATTACATTGTCCAAAGAAGTTTCTTTTGAGTATTAAAAAAAGCAATTTTTGAGCCAAGTACTCCATGCTAAATTTCACAAGTTTGTGGTGCACTGTTGGGATCTAGGCAAACTACCATCAGACCTACGTGACGCAGTCATCATCACTTTGTATAAGAGGAAAGGAGATAAATCAGACTACTCAAATTACCGTGGTATTACTCTGCTCTCCATTGCTGGCAAAATCCTGGCAAGAATACTTTTGAACAGACTAATACCCGCTATAGCAGAAGGAATTCTACCTGAAAGCCGATGTGATTTCAGAGGCAATAGGAATACCACAGACATGGTATTTGTTCTCAGACAACTGCAAAAGAAGTGTAGGGAACAGAACAAAGGACTCTATGTAACCTTTGTTGATCTCACCAAGGCTTTCGATACTGTGAGTAGAAAAGGTCTATGGCAGATTTTGGAACGTTTAGGTTGTCCCCCTAAGTTCCTCAAAATGATCATCTTACTTCATGAGGATCAGCGTGGCCAAGTCAGATATGGCAACACACTTTCTGAGTCCTTTTTAATAACCAGTGGTGTGAAACAAGGCTGCATTCTTGCACCAACCCTATTCACAGTCTTTTTCAGCATGATGCTCCAAAGGGCCATGGCAGACCTCGAGGACCAGGACGGTATCTACATTCGATACCGTACTAACAGAAGCCTTTTCAACCTAAGGTGACTGAAGGCCCATACTAAGACCGTAAATCACTTTGTCTGGGAGCTGCTTTATGCTGATGCTGCCGCCGTCATCGCCCACACAGAAGCAGCTCTGCAGCGTTTAAACATCCTGCTTTGCTGAGGCTGCTGAGCTTTTTGGGCTGGAAGTCAGCTTAAAGAAGACAGAAGTCTTCTATCAACCTGCACCTCAGGAAGCCTTCCATCATCCCCATATCACCATTGACGAATCAGAACTCAAATCAGTCCAGCAGTTTAATTACCTAGGTAACCTTATCTCCTCGGATGGTAAGATTGATGGAGAGATAGACAACAGGTTAACAAAGGCATACAGTGCCTTCAGAAAGCTTCATAAAAGAGTTTGGCGAAATAAACACCTGAAGAAAAGTACAAAGATCAGTGTTTACAGAGCCATTGTGCTGTCTACTCTCTTATATGGGTCCGAATCATGGGTCATCTACTGCCACCACCTGCATCTCCTAGAACACTTCTATCAATGCTGTCTCCGTACAATCCTAAACATCCACTGGTCAGATTATGTGACCAATACATCTGTTCTAGAGCAAGCAGCAGTCACAAGTATTGAGGCCGTGTTGCTGAGAACACAGCTGTGCTGGGCAGGACACGTCTCCAGGGTGGAGGACCACCACCTCCCTAAGATCCTGCTTTATGGTGAACTTGCCACTGGCTACTGCAAGAGAGGAGCCCCAAAGAGGAGACACAAGGACTCCCTGAAACAACATCTCAGCCTTGGCCATATTGATCTTCATCGCTCGTCTACTCTGGCCTCCAATTGGGAGACCTGGAGATACACTATCTATAACACTGCTGCTTCTTTTGAGAACTCACGCAGGATCACTCTCGAGGAGAAAAGACAATGCAGAAAGAATCGTGTCTTGCCGATACCATCCAAGGAATCTTTCTGATGTGTCTTTTTCAACCAGACTTTTCTATCTCACATTGGCCTCTTTAGCCACCAGTGTGCTTATAGCAAATGTGGGTAGAGCCCTTCCCAAATCTTCATTCATGAAGCCTAGCCATGATGAAATATTCATTAATATCAGAAGCATTTTAGGCTTCTTTCTCTTTCTCTTTCTCTTTCTCTTTCTCTTTCTCTTTCTCTTTCTCTTTCTCTTTCTCTTTCTCTTTCTCTTTCTCTTTCTCTTTCTCTTTCTCTTTCTCTTTCTCTTTCTCTTTCTCTTTCTCTTTCTCTTTCTCTTTCTCTTTCTCTTTCTCTTTCTCTTTCTCTTTCTCTTTCTCTCTTTCCAGTAAAGGTGTCTGAAACACCCAAGTGTCAAAGCAACATAACTGACATTTCAGGTCCCACAAAGTTTTTGAATCAATTTCCTATCTTTGAAGTTCTGACTTCATATATGTGTAATTGTGCATGTATATGTGTGTGTTTGTTCACAACAACTAGTGTCAGTACATTTAATTAATTGAGGTAATTTGTCCTCCTCTCACCAATAGCTGGGAAAAATTCTTATTTACTTACTCCATTATTGTAGCAAAGGTGTGGATGCCATAGGAATGTGTGCAGGTCATCACTGGAACAGTGGAAGAGAGGAGAAGAACAGAGGTGTTAGAAGAATTGGACTAAGGAAATTTGAAAGCCAAGAGAAAGGTTGAAGGTAAAGAAGAAAGTGGCAAAGATGTGCATGGTAATTTTGCATACTGTTATTTTGTTCAGAAAGCAGAATACTGACATGTAATACTTTTTATTTTATACTACAATCATACTTTGGGACTTTTCCAGTTCTTATATTTATCTAAATGTTTTTAAAAATTAAACTTGTAATATTTTGAGGAAAATAACACAGAAACAATTTATCCAATGTAAAGTTATTTTACAGTTTAATTGTCTCCATGCCTGTGAATTAAATAGTCCAAGATTCTCCCCAGAGGGGATTTTTATTGTGAATCTGACTGCCTAATCCATTTTAAATTGGGAGTTTATAACTGACACTTCATTAAATTGCAGCTTCTGCGTGCTGCTAGAGTTGGTGCTTCAAGCTGGTTAGTTGGGACCTGATCCTGAAACCTTACTTATACAAGTAATATTACAAAGGTATCACCATTCATTGCATATGTGAGGTCTCCAGGTCTACAGAATAATATATTTTGATTAGTTCAATAATTATCTGTAAATATTGCTCACTAAATATGTGACTCTGCTTTTGGATTTAAGTGTAATTCTGCACATGTTTTACTCCATTAACAGTCACAATAAACAGTGCAGCTGGAGTGAGATAATTGCATCTGTGGGGCATAGCAACATGCAAGACAGATATGCCAATTCCCTGAGGTTATGATCAGTCTATAGGAACCATTCCCTTGAGTCTCTTGGAATTAGTATAAGTCTGTACTGTAGGGAAGACTCAACATAATGAAAAATTTCTACTTGCACTTCAAAAACTTTTTTAAAAGTTAGGTGACAAGTGGGGGTGGAAGGGATGGCAAAATAATTTAATTCCTTACACACCACACTTCCTTGTGGCAGAAAGTACTACCAAAGAAAAGTTGTTGTAATGAAACATCTACTGACTTCTGCTAAGGATGCTATGTGCCTATGAATGTGCCTATCCAGACTTAAGAGTGTTGCTAAAAACCTGCCACTCAAGTTCCTCCGTCTGAAGATGGGACATTGTCACAGGCGATTATAAAAGATCAATATTTGTTCCCATTTGGTATCAGTGGAAATGCACAGAGGGAAGTCAGAGATCTTCAGAGCAGTTTCTCTACAGAGTTTAGATGTATTTCGTATTACAATGGGATAGCTTGTGGCCCTCATGGATTCTGTTTTTATGCAGGAGCTATGCCACTGACCCAGATAGATTTACAAATCATTTACACCAATGTAGCTGACAGTGATGATGCACAATTGTGGACAAGTTCAAGTAGGCTGACAAACCAGGTTGCATAGGAGGATAATATGAAGATACTTCATGGGTTCACTTATGCTTCTCAATTTTGTAATTGAAATGGAGATAAATTTGCAATTAGTTCAGGAGGACAATCAATTCTGGTTGAGATGGTGCTATCACTACACTACCAAAGCAAAGGGTTGTTTGCTGGAATAAAGTTAGAATATGGTAGAATATCCTCATGTGGAAGGGACCTCCACGTATCTTGACTCCAGATAGGGCAACCTAAAAGTTAAACCTTGTATCTGAGAGTGTTGTCTGAACATTTCTTGAACACCAACAGGCTGGGAGCCATGACCACTTCCCTGTGGAGCTTGTTTAAGTACTAGACCATCCTCTCAGTGAAAACTTTATCCCAATATCCAGTTTGAACTTCCACTGATGCAGTTTTAAGTAATGCCTTTGTATTATATTACTAGACACAAGAAAGAAGAGTTCAGCACCTCTCTCTCCACTCCTCCTCATGAGAAGATGTAGACAGCAATGAGGTCACCCCTCAGTCTCCTCTTTTCTACGCTGAACAAAGCAAGTATCCTCAGCTGCTTCTAAAAAAATCACACCCTCTAGTCCTTTCAGCATCTTCTTGCCCTCCATTGAACACATTAGAACATTTCTATATCCTTCTTATGCTATGGAGCCCGAAACTGCACATAGTACTTCAGGTAAGACGACATCAATGCTGAGTATTGGGAGACAATCACTTCTTTCGACTGCCTAGATATACAGTTAGCCCTTTTGGCCAATCAGGGCAAATTATTGACTCATATAGAGATTACCATCAACCAAACCCACAATCACAGTATTAATAATCTGTCCACTGTCTTCCATGCTAGTTGTCACCCATCCTTCAATAGAGTGAAGCAAGAGTAAGCATGAAGTTCAAACTGACTGCAGAGCCTGTCTCCCAAGAGCATTCAGCAATGCATTACTAGTCGCATAATGTAATAAGCACACAGAATCCAGGGTTTTATTCAGGTTCATTGATGATATTGCTGACTAAGGGAACTAGCTCAGAGAATGACTCCACTTCAATCAAATTAGCAACTCTGGGTGTTCTGTTTATGGCATCTGCAAAAATGTATAACCTTGTCATATACAAAAGCTCAGCAGCAGTGGAAAGAGTAAAAAACACTGAAAACCAAGAATAAGAAGGTTGTGAGGTTTGCCCTTGTAGTTTTAGTAAACAGAGGTCTGCAGTAGGATATTTTCTTTTATGATTTCCTGAGTGTGCTGGGATACTTGCCAAAACTAATGTTTTTTTGAGAGATATGAGAGTCTTTTAACTAAATGTTCAGGTGACAAAAGGTTAGGGCAGAAATGTTCTTTCTTTCCAGATTTTTCAAAGAAGACAGAGAAGAATCCTATTAATATTGCAGAAGGAGTGAACACTTTATGAAGGCAGGGAGGAAACCTTGCCCAGCAAATGAAATAATTTCTGAGAGGACAGAAAGCATTTGAATCTTTGAAAAGGTTCTTCATTATTAGAGGATATTTTGTTGGTAGAATACTTGGAACTGTGCACATAGCAGCACCGTGCTTTAGGCTTCATGGAAGTCCTGTGTAAGTCAAGAAAAGTATTACTGTTTATTTAATCTTTTTACAGCTCCATAAAGAAGGGTCAGATTTGTTGAAAATTATTTATTTTTTTACAGTCTGTTGAAGGATTTATTCTCACTTTTCTCTGTATCACGAAGAATGCTTCACCAAAAAGTCATATTTGTGCATATCCAGGGGACAGGACAAACAAAAAACCACAGTTTATACTTGATAATATATGCAGGTAAACTATGTTTGAAACCTCTTCATCTGCAGCAATTGTTGACAGCCTTCACCACAATATTAAGTTGGGAGTTTTTTCTTTATTTTCTTTGGAACCATTCATATATAAACAGCTCTAAAAAACAGAGCTTCAAATGCCAAGTTTCCCTTTTGGCTTCCATGCCTTCTATGAAATCTAACCTTTTGAACTCATGCTTCATTACCTTGAAGGTGCATGAAGGCAAATCCCTGGAAGTTTGGACAGGCAGTAGTTTATTCCAGAATCTCTCTCTTTCTCATAAACTTCTCACACAATGTACAAATATTCCCAGAACTGCAGAAAAGATTCAGGTCAGCTAGAGTCATTTGTCTCAGGTACTGTTTTGAAAGGTGGGAGCTGTTGACATGATATTTGATTACATTTCCTTATATGTGGATGGCTTCAGTCTCATGTTCATTGGAATCTCAAAGAAGTATCATATTCTTTACTTCCAAAACATCTACTGGTCCATTGTTCTTGAGGAATTTCATTCCATTTGGTCTGTGGGTTTTTTTATACCTGGTTTCCTGATGGTGTTATATAGCAATAATGTTTGCTTCATATGAAATTACTTTACAAACTTGGTCTTTTGATTTTTCTCACATCATTTAACTAAAGCACAACATAGATTTTTACTTATCTCAGCATAAATGTCAATGCTACATATTTATCTTACTAAAATGAGCAGTTGCAATTGAGAAAATAGAGAGAGACTTCATAATAACAACTGCACAGATGGCTCAATTCGGCATGGTACCCACCATCACGCTTTTAACACACAGCTTTCTCCTCTAATGGTTACTTGCTCTGGGAATGACTGGCAATTTAGCTTTGGCTAAAAGTCTTCCCTTCTCAGTGAAAAAAAAAAAGACTACAAAATCAATTTTGTACTCTGTCTACACCACACTCTGTCACCACCACAGCCCCATATAGTATTTTTCTTTATGTTAAAAAATGTAACAGAATGTATTCTCTTCTTCTTGAGGCAGCACTAGAAAGAAGACTCACTGCTAGAGGTTTTGGAAGTAAGTTCCTAAAACTGTAAATTGCTCCTTTCCAAATTCTGAGATAGTTCAGTGCCAGAATTTTCCAGGATATTTCACAAAATCGCAGAATATGCTGAGTTGGAAGGAACATACAAGGATGATAAAGTCCAACCCTTAGCCCTGCACAGGACCATCCACAGGAGTCACATCATGTGCCTGAGAGTACTGTGCAAATGTTTCTTGAATTCTGTCAGGCTTGGTGCTGTGACAATTTCCCTGGATAGCCTGTTTCAGTGCCCAACCACCCTCTGGGTGAAGAATCTTTTTCTGATATCCAAACTAAACCTCCCTGACACAACTTCAGGCCATTCCCTCAGGTTCTGTCAGTGGTCTCCACAGAGAAGAGGTCAGTGCCTGCCCCTCCTCTTCCTCTCATGAAGAAGTTGTAACTGCAATGAGATCTCCCCTCAGTCTCCGCTTCTCCAGGCTAAACAGACCAAGTGCCCACAGCCACTCCTCATATGGCTTCCCTTCAAGGCCCGTTCACCGTCTTTGTTACCCTCCTTTGGACACTCTCTAACAGCTTAATATCTTACATTATGGTGCCCAAAACTGCACACAATATTCAAGGTGAGGCCTCCCCAGTGCAGAGCAGAGCAGGACACTCCCCTCCCTCGACCAGCTGGTGATGCTTTTCCTGATGCCCCCCAGGACATGGTTGACCCTCCTGGCTGCCAGGGCACTGCTGACTCAGATTCATATTCAACTTGCTGTCGACTAGAACCCCCAGGTCCCTTTCCTTGGCACTGGTTTCCAGCATTTCATTCCCCAGTCTGTACATACATCCAGGATTGCCCCATCCCAGGTGCAGAATCCGGCATTTCCTCTTGTTGAACTTCATACGGTTGGTGATTGCCCAAACCTCTAATTTGTCGAGGTCTCTCTACAGGGTCTCCCTGCCTTTGAGGGAGTCAACAGCTCCTCTGAATTTTGTGTCATCTGTAAACTTGCTTAGTATCTCTTCCAGTCCTGTGTCCCAGTCATTGATGAAGATGTTGAAGAGCACAGGGCCTAAGATGGAGCCCTGTGGAACCCCACTAGTGACAGGTCACCAGTCTGATGTCACCCATTCACTATTACCATCTGTACTCCACCCATGAGCTAATTGCTCACCCACCAAGTGATATGTTTATCCAGCTGTGTGCTGGACATTTTGTCCAGAAGGATCCTGTGAGAGACAGTATCAAAAGGTTTACTGAAACCCAAAAAAATACATCAACTGGCTTCCCTTGATCAACTAGGTGGGTTACTTTATCATAAATGGAAATCAGATTGTATAAGCAGGACTTTACTCTCATGAAATTGTGCTGGCTGTGACCAATGACTGTGTTGTCTTTCAGGTGTTTTTCAATACTTCCCAGAATAATCTTCTCCATAACTTTACCAGGCACTGAAGTGAGACTGACAGGCCTGTAGTTTCCAGGGTCCTCCTTCTTGCCCTTCTTGAAAATTGGGACAACATTCATCACCTTCCAGTCAGCTGGGATCTCTCTGGACTCTCAAGACTGCTCAAAAATCACCGAGAGAGGTTTTGCGATGACACAAGCTAACTCTCATTTCTTACGGTGTTTATTTCTCTTTAAGGTTGTCTCTTCTTTTACTTACCTTCTGCCAAACTGGTTCACCACTGATACTGACTAGACCTATCTGTGTAGAATGCTCAGTATGGGAAAGAGTGACAAAATCTGGCTTTCAGGAAAGAACAGGTTATTCAGAAGAAAAAAAAAATCAGATGGTTAAACTAAGCAGACACTAATGACTGAATGTCATAAGCACTGACAATTGAATGTTCTGGTATGAATGATTTATCTCAAACTCATGCACAAGTACCTCATGAGGTACTTGAATAAAATTAGATATTGTATTAGCAGTCCAAAGTTTAAGCACTGTGTATAATGCCTATGATAGCTAAACAACCTCTTTACAACTGGGTGCTTATTTGGAAAGTAGAAAGCAAAAAATAATGCAAACTTTTTGTTATGGACTTTATAGTCATGATGGTTAAAAAATCAATTAACATGTTAATATGTTAGTAATTCCTATCTGAATAGATCTGCCTCAATAACTGTTGCAAAACATCATTCATTTGTATTGCTCCAGAGAACCTACACTGTCTGAACTGTGTTCATTAATTCCTTTCCATTTCAGATATAAGTATGGTACTTGACATGCTATCCTTGGTGATGTATAATAGCAATTTGCTTCTGACCTCAAGGTCACTTTCTTTTTGTGTGTGCTGCAAGCTGAGATTTTGGGAAGCCTGTATGAATGATTATGGTAGAACTGGTACTCTATAGTAACCCCTGTTGCTACGTGATAAACAGTTAATTACTTCTGAGGCAATCTTGTATTCTAGAAATACAGACCTTTCAAAAGTGTATTTGCTGTGCCTTGTGTATGCCAACTTTATTCCGTGGACTGAAAGGGGATATTTGCCTATATCCTTATATACCAAAGCACTTCATACCCAGTTCAGGCTACTGTTTACAGATTAAAAAAATTTATTATTGTTTGTGTCTTACTTCCAAGGCCCAAGTCTCATAAGTGAGTAGGCTCCGACTAAGGATCTGGCTGAGAGCGACTGGAGGGAAGGCAACTGAAAACCCTCCACTGGGGAGAAATAATTCTTTATTGTAAAATGGAGACTATTATAACAATTGTAATTAAAAATAAGACTATGGTATATAGCATTTAGCCTTCATACTCACAATTCTGTAAATGCTGCAAAACCCTTGCATGAATTTGTAAGCTACAGAGTTTTAAGTGTGATAGAGAGGAAAAATAAACTCTATTGTGGGGCCTGGAGTGGTGGCTGGCAGCCCTGTCCCAAAGAACATTCTAGATACAAAGCAGGAAGAGGGTAAAGGTGTTTGTTCCCTTCTCAAAGGCTGGGCAGTACACATACTGGTTGCAATTTCTATCTATTCAGAAGAAAAAAGAAACAAATAAAGCAAATGTATGGTGGGAAAACACAAAGAGCTAAGAACAGTGGGTTATTAATTATTTGATCCTATCAGTATAAAAAATGCTAAGAAGCAGAAGATAATTTTTACTGAGAATCATGTACATTGATGTATAAATCTTATCTTTGTGACAGAGGTGAAATTGAACAGTAGTTCCAAGAGCTGTCAAAGGAAAAACAAAGAAAAGATAAATGAGAGGGCTTCAACAACAGCCTCCAAAAGCATTCCACAAAAGAAAAAGTTGGATTTTTTTGGTTTAGGTTACTGTGACCTGTTAATCAACCCTGTACTTGCTTTCAGGTTTGCAGTTACTCCCTGCGGTGCACTCATCACATGCCTGAATGACCTTTCCTTAGCCCTTCTGATGGTTTCCCAGAAGCATTTGGAGGAAACACTGATGGTTTGCCTAAATCTCAGATAAGAAATTCTGACATCTGAGAAAGGCTTCCTAAGGATCATCCTCAAACTGCATTGCTCAGGACCCAGAGAAAGAGTACTGCTAACTATTTAAAAGAAAGAGCTCAACTGACATGCATCCACCAATGTCAAACTTTGTAGGGTTTGTGGTTTTCTCTACAGTTCTACTAATCCAAATTTGTGTGATTTGAAAGCTTTTAAGCAATGAACTCCCTACTTCTATGTGCATTTCAAGCCTTTTGTATTTTCAGATATTTCTTGAACTATACGATCATCTCAGATTTGTACAATGAAACTGAAAGCCTGCTAGAGTGGGATTGGGATGGGGACATTTTGTCCCTGATTTTTCTAGCTATATTTTTAATTATGGTGATTATCACAATGGCAATATTCTAGTAGTGTGGAATTGGAATTATAATGCTAGACCTCAATATGCTTCAGTCTGTGAACATAAAGACTTTTTTGACTGTGGATGTGTTAAACTAGCAGTATAAAAGACTGTTATTGATGATTTTGTGGTTTTTCATATATTTCTCCAAACCAAAATAAAATCAAATTTTTCAGAGGAAGCTGCATGGTGCTGCTTTCTCCTCAATGGTTATGCTAGGAACAGTGTGAGTGGAGAGTTCTGTTTCTAAGGGTAAAGAGCTGAAAATCGACCCAAAGAAGAAATGGCAGGTCAAACCCACTTCTTGAAGACCAGATTTCTGTTATCAGAATGACTCCACGCTTCTTGCTGTTGCCAGATGTTTTGCATTATTATGGTTGTATCCCAGAAGCCTTTTCATGTTTTACCATTTCTGCTCTACCGAGCTCTAGGCTTTCTTTGTTTTTAGGGGATCTTACTCTCACTCTTTCCACATTACATGGACCGTTTATGATTGAGCTATTCCTTGATCTAATACAACTAAAGTACGACAGACAGAAGAGGTTACATACTTGCCTGAAATGAAGGTTAAATACCTGAAATGAGGTATCATGACTGTTAGACTCACAGAATGGAAGACTTTTCATTCAAGATACTCCATTTCAGCTTTTATAAAGTGAGGTCAAGATGCAATCCGTAGAACAGATGATGCGTGCAGCGTCTAACCTGTTTCTAATGATGAATATAAGAAGAAAAAAGTGTCTTCAGGAAGTTAAAAGAATGGTAAACCGTTATGATTAAAAAAATGTAGAAAGAGCAGAAGGGGTAGGGGCAACAATCTGCATCTGCCTTCCACCCACCTTCTTCTGATTACCTGCTCAACAGATTTACATTTTGTGCTTATTTTGGGAATCTCTAAAAAAGGACAGCCATAGAAATGGAGATGAGAAATGCAGAAGAACAGGGCAGAAACAGGATCGTGGTATGAAGGAAAGTGATGGGGCTTTTTCAAACTCCTTGTTCACCAGCAAGGAATACTGATAAGGAAGCTGGAGAAGGTTATTCACTTCTGCCTTTTTATTCTTATTCTCTTTCATTCACTCTAGATTTGCATCTCTCTTGGCATTTTAAATCAAAACTCTCTTGTCTGGCAAATTTAAGCAAAATTCAAGGATTAATTTATCTACAAAAAAAATATGCTTTTTGGCAAAATTGTTTGAAGAGAGACAAAAAATTTTCCATGCTGTAGCTCTTAACTGTGCTGCAGCAGAGGAACAGGAGAATGTAAGTAATTGGTTGTGTATAATTCATATACAATGTGAATCTGTGTTACATACAACCATATAAGCAGACCCCACAATTGAAACACACAATGATTTGATCATTTTGTCAACTGTTAGACAGATATCAATAATATTTATATGTGAAAAAGAAGGAAATATGTTTGCTTTCCAGCATTACATACAGCAAGTTCACTTTTTCCTTTTGTCCCAAGCTGGTTTCCATAAACCAGAATGTTCATTCTCAATTTGGAATAAGAAGAATTAAAAATTCATATTGGTTTTTTATTGGTTTTTATTGGTTTTCAAGTGCTGTGGTCTAATATTTCATTCTGTGACCGGTGTTCAGATTAAGGAAGAAGGTGTTTCTTTAGAAAAGTGATTGCGTTAGTAGTAACATGCAAGATGTCTTTACAGGGAATGTGAGAACTACTTAGAAGGATTTTTATGGTAGAAAACGTGAAGTAGCATAACAATTTGTTTTCCCTGTTCTTGTTTTTGTTCTTGGTGTTAAGCTCCCAAGGTGAAGGAAATCAAGTCTTTTTGAATTAAGCATTATTATTTCTGCCAGACAATGAGAATGGTTTCTCTGCATGGTAAAGGATAGCTTTTGAAAGGAGAGAAAATTATTTTTTAGTTGCCTATATATTTCCTGGCAACTCTACTTAAGGAAGCTTGTGTGTTGCTGAGATATCCCTATACCTGGTCTAAAAAGTCAAATAATCTTCCCAGGTCTTGTTCAACATGAAAAGACACAGAAAATTCTCAAACTACTGAAGAGCAAAACTGCTGAGAGTGTGTAGGTGCTATAAATTTAGGGCTATTTCCTATTGTAAAAACAAACCAAGCAAAGCAGAAAAACCACCAAAAAACCCCCCCAAATCAAAAAAATCCAAACTGCATTCAAATTAAGATATTGTGAAGTACTAGCACTTATTTGTATCTGGAAATATTCAAGTCCTTCACAGTCTTCAGATGAAGGTTGTTTGCTGTGTTTTCTCCCTCTCAGTTTTGAGAGAGTCCTCCGTTTGAGCGTCTTCTCAAGACATGATGCAGTAGAGCTATTTGGGAACTCTCAGAGCACTTTGTGGAAAAGTGAAGCCTCTTCTATCCTTTTCAGCATGGTCCTGGTGCTGCTGGATCCCCAAAACCAAAGTCCTGAGGTGAGCAGGGTGAAAAACATTGTGCTTCTTGACAGACAATTAAAAGCAAGATGCTTGCACGGGGTTTCCTTGCAAGTTGTTTGCAGATGTTTTCCCTGAATTCCTGGCTGTCATTTCAAGCCTCTTCCAAAAAGACTTTACAGTCTTTGTGCAAACCTACAAAACAAGAGGACATGAGTGAGCATTCCAGCATGAATATTGATGGACAATTACAATATTTTTGTATTGTTTACTCCCAGTTGAGAATTGAAACTTAGGAGAATGAAAGTTAAAATGGCCCCTCAGTGGGCCATGCATACCTCCTCTTTATCATTCCTCTTTCATACCAGTTCCAGGGTGGCAGCCTGTGCCCCCCAGATGGTTTGCTGAGCCACTCACATCTAGCTCTTCTTAAAGGAATTACTCTCAATGAGCTGAGCACCTGGGAAATCAGAAGGGAATACCTGAGTAATACCTTCATTTCTTCATCCACTAATATAGGAGATATGATATGTGAGACTCTGTAGTCTTAGGAAAGCTAGCAAGCAGTCATGTTCTTCAGTGCTATGGCATGAATGGCCAGGTCACTTACTTGGATACATCAGGACTCTGCTTCTGCAGATTCAGCAGCAGTGAGACCATGCTAGTGTGGATTTCCTCTTCTATTAGGAATTTATCTTTCCCATTGACAACTCTGAGCAAATATCTAAATATTTTTAATGCAGTGCAGCATTTTCTCTGCCACTCCTGTGAAATACACTCCAGGGAAGGGCTTCATCCATTTTACAGAGTAATCGCAGCACAGACAAATCACTGACAGAAGGAGAATGGTTTTCAATTTGCCAAAATGTGAACTTTAATAAGTATTTTCACTGGTGAAGAGGCTTTGAAAAGACATGGTCTTGTGAGCACTGCAGCCAGAGTGAGGAACTAGATTCTATTTCAGTCATGTGTAGAACTCAAACAACTTCAAATCTAATCCAATCAAATTTAAATAGTATTGGCCGCTTATCTAAAGGGTTCTTCACTTGCATTCTTCTGAGGTTTGACTGCTTATACCATAGGGCATTTGCAGCTCCCAGGGTGACCTTGGTTGGGCAACTCATTAAGCATCTGTGTCTCAGTTTTACCATCACTACAAATGAAGAGAATAACATTTACCTACTGCACTGGGACTCAGTAGTAATTAGATAACATTTCCAAAACATTTTGAAACCCTGCAAGATCAATGAATGACAGAATGGTTTGATCTTCAGTTGCTGAATGCTACCAAATTAAGGCATGGATGGTATCGCTGGCATGAGCAGCATGATGAATGATGTTCTACTTCTAACTTGGATATCAATATGTCTTATTGCAGTAGGCTCATCTGTGGATGGTACCGGTTTGCATATGATGCCAAGTAGTTATATACCTGTAATGCCATCCCTAGTGCATTATGGATTACACACTTGATGCTATTTTTGTGCTGATTTCATGTCGCTGTAATTCTATCAATTTCAGCAATACCACTTTTATAGCAAAAAGTGTAGAGACTGTACAATCTCTGTATATGGTTTGCATTCTGCCTTTTAGAATTCATTTTTTGTCTTTATGGGAGCAAATCTCTTCTGTTTTCGCTTTTTCTGTTCAGGGTTACCATGCATCACTGTGTTTGATTGTTTCTCTTACTATGGTTGATGGCAATTGCTATTATTAGTGTTTGTTGCTGAGGTTTCTGGCAGAAATGCAAATGGAAAAGCCAGGCTCTGGAAGGCTGAAATAACTTTTGTTAGTTGTTCTTTTGAAGCATACTTCCAGTTTTCCATAGAATCAGATTTTGCTTCTATTTTTATTCTGCTTGCACAGACATACGCACACTTTGACTAGTCCCTTAAAACTTTAACAACACTTACTAAACCCATCAGTCTGCTTTGTGCTTTACATCAGCCAAGAAGTGTTGAAATTCTGGCAATCTTCACAAATTCCACACCGTGTTTGTCCTTGCTTTTGCAGTCTGCGACAGTTCTGGCAGTGGCCCCAAAAGCCACCAGATTCACTCTTTCCCTTGGAATATTAAAACTATCAAAGATCTCTGTAAATATAGATTGGATCTCTTTCTTCTGCAAAACCAGATATTAAAATGGGTGAAATAGCTGTTGTTTGCTATAAACTGGATGGAGAAGAAAATGATTAGAAAGCGCCAGTCCAATGGTGCATGGACTCAGCCATCTGCTACAGGGACAGTGAGCTTTGCAGGCAAGAAAAGAAGGATATTTTCCACTTTCCTTCAGGTTTGTGACTTGCTGTAGTGCCGGTGCATAATGTTCAGATCCTGTTGTAGCCTTTCTTACTGTGCCTTTTCTGAGGAAAATGCGGGATTTTTGTGTTACGAGAGAAATCTGTCTGCTACATTCCCTGAATTCATTAATGATCTTCAAGGATTCAAAGCCATGAACGAACAACTCCTCACTTACCTTCTGCAGGTGCAGCACTTACAACTCTGAGAAGACCAGCTTAGTGAACAGTACGATTTAGATCAACTAACCATTTCTTCAAGTGGTCCAGGATGTACTCATTCTTTAATATTTCGTAAACAGATTCAGTGAAGAATAGCCAAAACAAAAAACAATAACTGTCAAATTGGTGGGAAAGGTATACTAGCATTTGCCTTTCTTGAACTTCTCAGTTGTCTTTGCAGCTAAGAAAACCATCACTTGTAAAGTCCACTTTCCTCTGGTTATGAATATCTTCCTTGCTCAGTGCCTTAGCCTTTGAAATGTTAATGGTCTTATATTTGCAGCCCTGTAGAATGACCTTATCTGTTGTAGTTGTCACGCTGTTGTTGTGCTGTTATTCTCAATATCCTACACCTGAAAATCCTGCAAATGTTCAAGGCTGGGTTGGATGGGGCTCTGAGCAACCTGGTGTAATGGAAGGTGTCCCTGTCCATGGTCGAGAGGTTGGAACTAGATGATCTTTAAGATTTCTTCCGGCTCAAACTGTTCTATGAGTCTATGATTCTAGGATTTTTATGACAGGTTTCTCATGTGAAGCAATTGCCACATTTTCGTAGTCCTTATTTTGAAGCTTGTAGTTTACATCAGAGGAAAAATAAGACTTTCTGAATGATAGTGTAGATAATAACAGTTTAAATAATCAATATGTATTACTCAATGATATACATGCACAAAGATGAGTAACAGATGTTTGGGCAGCACCTGCAGCTGATCAGAATGTCCTCCAGTCAGTGCTGTTAGTGGGAACAGTCACGAGGGGTCCTGACGAAAAATATCCAGGCCTGGTGAAAGACCATCATGAACTTTTCTAATTCTTGGTGTCAGCCTTGAACTCAGTGTATGCAACTAGCTAAAGACCCCACAAATAAAACCTTCTGCATGTAAGGCTATCTCAACATTCTTTTTGTGATACTATGCCAATATATGCTAAGGCAGGGTTGAAGCCCAGGATGTTTCAGCTATTGGTGCGAATCATTCTTTTGTTGAGAAAGTCTGACAGCATTAAGCCTCAGGTACCATTAATCCTTTAAAACAGGAAGGAAGCTCAGCCCAGTAACCGAGCTTCAGCACCCACTGGTGCAAGAAGGGAACCACCTTGGTAAAACTGTCAAAATTGAGTCTGTGGTTGTGCTTGACAGTGATCTCTAGGATAAATACGATTGCTCTTAGTGCTAGAGAAGAAGGAATAATCCAAGGAAGGGGGCATTATAGAGCTACTAAATTGCATAGTCCAACCAGATGAATTTAGAATGTTTTTCCCTTACTTACTTAGAGGAGGAACACCTTCCAGATAAGTCTCTGGCATTGCTAAGCATTTCAACATGTTGGATAAATGTAATCAAGGAGGATTTTTCCTTCTTTATGGTAGCATTCAGAGTTTCAAGTGCGCAGCTATGTTCAGGACTAATCAGTAATCAGTTGGCAGGCCTGTATAGGTAACCTAAGGCATACAGTAAAATAATAGAAGTTCAATTGTAATTTAAAATTGGGAACTCTGTCCTCACAAATTTTAGGATTGAATCTACTTTTTTTCTGTCTATGTTTGCTAATGTACTGGGTAGAATGGAATTGTGGGGTTTGTGTTGATTAGGTCTACCCAAAAGCTTACCAGTCTACTTCATGATGAAGAACTGGTTGACTTCAAAATAGAAAAGCATGTGCATCCAAATGTCCATAACTACTGAGACAAGAGGGGTAGATGATTTTGGCTCTGTGAGTCCTGGCACTGTACCCTGCCTATGTGTGACTAATAGAATCAGCATAGCTGCTGTTTCTCTTTCTGTGTTAGCACATCCATTATTTTTTATGCTGATACCCAAAATGTTCAGTTGGGTTATCAATCCTATTTACCAAATGGTATTAAATAAAGTGCTTTTCAGTATCCTGGTATAGAATGGGACTGGAATTCCTTTGTGGTTTCACTGAAATTTCAGTTTACTTCAGATCATAACCTCCCTTGCACCATCATACTACAGCTAGGAAAATCATTCATTTTTTCCCATTTATTTTCTGCTTCATAACAGACATGCTGATGATTAGCTGCTCCTTATTTAAGTGAAGAAAAAGGATGAGTGTCACTTTTGGAGTTACTCTTCTTGTGTTTTATTCACTTTAAATGTCTCTTCTTCCACCAGAATAAAAATCAAGTAGGCAGGCAAGTAAGACACCCAGATGCCAGCCGAGTATCTCTGGGGTTTTTGTTCGTTTCATCTTCTGCTTAGTACAATTGAAAACAATGTTCACTACAAGTCTCAGTGAAGCAAGACTATCTGCTTGGATTAGCCCAAGCCTGATCTACCATGCTAATAACAGTTGTCTTTTCACTTCATTGCCATTATTGCAGCATCTTTTGCTTTTTACATATTTTCGCTTATGAAATATTGAATTTCAGTGAATTTTCTTTCCCTGCAAGAAAAACAGGCAGATAAGACAGCAAAATACAAACTCTGAAAGTAGACTAAATGGGAGACAGGCAGCAGATGTTTCCAAGTATACAGTTATGCTGGATTTTTGTTTGCATTTAGAAACGTAATGGGAAACTAGCCATTTCTTGTTTTATTTGCAAGCAATTTTCTGCCGACAGATTTTCATTTGCATTCGTCAATGTTGTTTAGAGCATATATTTTTACTCAACCTGGGGCATTATTATTGCAGATGACTCTACTACCCTTCATGAAAAATACTCTGAGAGGATTCTTCTGTCTGAAAATTTTGTAAACCAGCTGCCCTAAAAGCCTCCCTTGTGAACTTCCTCACTCAACTTATTTTTGGAGTCAATCTCAAAGTATTGTCTATGAACAGACTTCCTCTGTAGCTTGTAAAAATAGGATTATCCATTACATTAACATGTAATTACCTCACAAAACTGGATGTTTTGAATTTGTCCTCTGGGCCATTCATAACATCTGGGAGACTCACTAAGTAATGTGTCTGAAAGACCAATAAGACTAATACATGGACATAAAAAGCCCCCACAGGTACTTTTCTTTCCTTATTATGGAATATTACAGACAGGACTTCTGCTGCCTGGAAAAAAAAATCAGAAATTTAACTTGAAAATAGTCTGTAATCTTGCTGTCTTTGCAATAAATACACTTTCCAATTGTCCCAATCTACAGCAAATTATACGTTACTGTCACTCAAGCTGACAGCAGAGGGATGCTGTCACCAGTAATAACAATTGCCCCGATCAGGTAGCAATGGTACAGTCATTAAACCTTCACTGCTGTAACTGTGTGAGAATGGATGGCTTGAGGTTTTCTTGATCAAATTTCAGGATTTAAGATAACAATAGTAATTATTTTCTATAGGAAGGTATGATGGATGAAAAGACAGAATGGGAGAGATATGTCGCCTGGAGAAGCATTAATGGAATCTGAATGGACTTTTTACTCACTAGATAATCCACCCAGCAGACTGGCAGTTTTTCCCCAGTTTATTGTTGTGTGCTTATGAATCCTTGTGCACCCCGGTTTATTGTCAAAATTTATGAATCCTGCTGTACCTCCATATTGTCCCCATTTCTCCCTCAGGCTTCCCCTTTGAAAGTTGTTTATCTCTTCTTCTCCCCTGTTTTCCCGCGTCTCGGTTACTGATTAGCTGTAGCTATCACAGTGCAGAGAGAGCTACCATTAGCCAACTCCCTCAGATACCTGGGAGTTCCACTCATCTTTCCCCTGTTCCCCTACCACATCTTTCCCTGAGCTGTCAATCTCTTGCACCTCCCCGGTTTGGAATCCGCCCCTCAAACCGCGGTTTTTTAAACCCTTGTATCTCTTGAATAAATTGGCATTGCTGCACGAGACCTCAACTGTGTCCGAACCCTAATTGCAGTGCCCGGTCCCATCCCCCCTATCCCTGCAGACCATGGCAGGAAGGCAATAATGCACCCATTAGAAAGATGTTTTTTTTCCTGAAGAAGACAGGGCCAAAAGGCCAAAAGGAATTTTTTTTTTTTAAATCTGTAAAATTAGTAACTTGAATAAAGACAGAGGCTAAGCATCAAAAGATGAAGAAGCTGTGGTAGACCTGGCAAGAAAATAAATGACTACACTGAATCATTTAACTCTACAAGCTCAGGTACACTGAGCTGTGTTTGCCATAACAACATGATCCCTTCCTCATTGATTCTTTTGAGCTAACAGTCCTAAATGCCCCCTTTAAGGTAAATGGAAGCCTGAAACAGAAAAATTATCACACCTTGAAAGAAAAGGTCAAACAAATGCATTGTTCCTGTTTGATTTTTTTTCCCCTTTAAAATCGTGTCTAAATTCAGTAATAATGAAAAAAAGAAATCCAAACAAGTATTAGTCAGCACATAGTCTGCAACTACTCTAAACTCAGGTCTTCTGACAACATTTCTAATGAATTCCCAGTTTTCATCTACTAGGAGACAAAGGATGAGGGTATTTTACCCAACCTCTGTTACCTATTGTATAAATGCAAGCAAATATTCTGTCAAGGTTTCTCTTTGAGGGTCACTTTGTCGTAAACTTTTTCTGTTACTAGAAGCCAAAACAAAACAAAACAAAGAAAGGGAAAGGCTTTATTGCAGACATTTCACATTTCCAACTTACTGTGGCAATGGTGGAACTCTCCATCCCAAACCTTCTTGAGAGACCCACACAAGCTCTCTCATGCTCTCTCTCTCTCCTCATAGCTCTAAAGTGATATTCCCTCCTAGTCTGATTTACACTGACCACACATAATCCACAGATAATCCCCCAGTCATGTACAAAAGGCCCTTGGTTATGAGACAAGGCAAAACTGTGCCCTAAGCCTTTCTGCGTGTTCTTACAGCAACAGGCAGCAGAAAGGCACAATCCTCAAAGCTATGACTTCATTCACAGCTTTCAAACTTGTTGGAGTAAGGTTTGGGGATTTTTTGTCACTTTGAGGAGCTCTGCAAAAACTTGGAGGATGACATTTCTTTTGGCTCTTCCGGTTGAGTCAAATGACTGCATACTGAAGAAAACATACTGATAGTACCAGGTGTTACCAAACCTCTTCCTTGTCATTTCTGCTGTGGAAGGGAGGCTGGGAACAATTATGTGAAAGCAGGGAGGGATTGGACTTTCAACTATCTACTTCTTACTATTTTTGCCCCACAAAATGAGGCACGAGCCAGAACCACTGCAAAGCTAGCAGGATTACCTTGGGGTCCTGTGCACATTTGCTCTCTTTTAAGCTGTTTTAACCTTAGTACACTGTCTTGCACATAAACCAGTCTCTGGCATACTCTCCATTGCATGATGAGCCACAGTCTCCTGTCTGGTCAGTCTGGAGATGTAGAGCCTGGCTTAAGACTAGCAAATTAATTTCTACTCTTATTTTGGGAATATAACTGCTTACCTATCATGGGGGAGGGGATGTCTCAGGAAGGCTGAGAGCATCTTCCTTGGGTGCTATTCAGTTAGTAAGCACACAGCTTCTGCAACTGTCTGCCTGACAATGATTTTCTGTATAGCCTGAAGGTGGAAATAAACAATATCTATGAACTATATCACATGTAAGAAAATAAAATTAATTTAGTTTGAGTTTTTCCCGTAGATTCATTTCTTTTTCTGGCCTGTGTCTGAACAAAGTGAAGGTCAGCATGTAAGTGAGATTGATTTGCAGCCCTGTGAAAGACTCCTGTGCCAAATAACAAACAGCGCATCTTCAGAAGTGCGAAAAGCTAACGACTTTGCTCTCCAAGGTGGTACATGCATCCACTGCATTGCTAAACAACTTCAACAGACCCTGATAGAGATGAGGATTTTGCAAAATGAGATCATGACACAAACACAAACAACTGGACACGAGACGGTTTAGTAATCCAGGTGTTTACCTGCTCTAATCACTGGGCTTCTGACTATTCCTGATCTTTTCTGACAATGTATATAATAAAAAGTGTTTTTCAGATTATAGTCCGATGGGGATACTAATCCATATCTGAAATGTCTGTATGTGAAAACCCTAACTGAGGCATTTTCAGAAGCACGTCCCCCCTGTTTTCTGCTACTTTCCGAGACTGAAAATATGAAAATATCGTGAATGTCATGAATTGTCCATCAGCATCCAAACACTGGAAGGCTGTGGGAAATAAATGAAAACCAATGGAAGATGAAATTTAATTAGGCCCTAAAAAGGCTCTGTTTACATGTGGCCAACGAGTTCATTGATGCCAGCTTTTGACTGACATAACAATGTTGTTTTCTGTTTTCCAGGCTGTTTACTCTTGTACAAACAGATCAGAAATCCTCCTAGCAGCCCTGGGGAGGAACTGCTAGTTGACTTCATTTATTGGAAGTGTGGGAGAACTGCAGCCTCCTTGCAAGCATGTGCCACTGCCTGGCTCTCTTTAGCAGGGTGCAGCTTTTTTTTAAGACTGGAAATAAGGTGAAACAGTGGATTTACTCCTATGTCAAGGAACAAGTTTCAGGTACACTGGGAATAAATTCTCGACGTACAGAGGAAGGCCTAGAACATAAATATGCCAAGAAAAGCCAGTATCCAACAGAGAATTAGAATGGGAGAAGTAAAGAGTCCATCAAACAAGTGTGGCAGAAAGAAATGCTAGCTTATTCTGAAAACAAAGGTATCATTACCAAGCCATAGGCAGCAGTTTTTCGGGTTTCAGGATCTCATTCATGATACTTCTAGACAAAGGTCTTCCCTTGCTTAACTGTGTTGCATTGCATGTGCCCCAAGGTAAGTATGAGAAAATTCTGGATACCTGCACGGATACTGTGGATACTCAGCACTCTGGAAAAGCGGGAGGACAAGAAACACAAAGTCAGGTCAGACTGGCAATCCATCTAACTCACCTTCCTGTATTGTCACCACTGGGTGCTTCAAAAGGAGACTTGAAATGTGGGGAGCTGACAGACAGTGGGTAATCTCTCCTTCACAACATTGCTGGAAAGTATGACACTGTTGCCCTTCCCTTACCAGCAGTAAGAGATTCTAAAATGTCATTTCAATGAAATATAATGTGGCTTGTGATATCCACATTTTAAGTGCTGCATGAATCTCTTGGTGTCTTCCAATGGGACAATAATCCTCAGTGACCTTTCAGGTGAATTGCAATAATGAAGAAACAATGCAGAGCACACTAAATTTTTTCTGTTTATTGATTAACATCTATGTTTAGAGAAAGAGGATAAGGTACATGAACATGTTATAGGTACTGTTCTGACCTGGGTAACTGCAGGAATATAGAGTGGTGTCTCTGGGCCTGAGCCTGCAGATAACAAGCTTGGGATAGTGTAATAGAAGTATTCCAGCACAGGGCTGAGTCCTGGATAAGAGCCAAATTTGCTTTTCTTTTTATTTGCGCTGGAGATACTGAAATTATTGGTATTTAGCAGTAGAGGATTGAGCAGGCCCTTGGGATGAGTGGAGGAATATGAGTGGTCTAGGCATGGTTAAGTGTTGATGTAAGTATTTAGTCCTCCCTTTCCCTCTGAGTGAGATGAACAGCAGCCAGCTACAGATGTGAGCATCTGAAAATGAATACTGTAAACTCAAAGAACTAAATCTAAGAACTAGGAACTTAATAATTTACAAAGAATGCTTGTGAATAATTTAAACTCTGCAAGAGAGCCATTCCCTGGCCTGAAATCAGTTAGTCTGGTTGCCTTCTTATACTCCTCAGGCTGGCAGCTCTTCCAGGGAGGAGGGTTGGCTGCTGTCTGTGCTTGTTCAGCTCCCAGTGTAGCACAAGTGTTGGGAGGGAATAAAAATGATAAATCAATGGGGTCAGCCACTGACAAATAGCAACCCCAAAAATAGAATGGGAGGGACCTTTTCTGATTCAGGGGAGCATAAACCTTTTGGGAAGGAACAATCAGGGCAAGACAGTTTCTCCACTCATTACATGGCCAAATATGAGGCAAATTTCAGAAAGCTAAAATGTCACGGTGATCCCAATGAAATTATTTCCCTGATAATACCAAGCCCTTTTCCAAAGTATGGGACACTATACACTGTCAGTGCCAGAACCACATGAATTCCTTAAGGTAAGAAGTTAAGATGGTGTCATCATTCTGTCTGCCTGGCTCTTGAGATAGATGGTGCAGTGGGCACTGCCAGTGGCATGGTGGTGTGTCAACAGAAGTAGGTACTGGACAGCAAATAGGCCAACCTGAGAAGTTTGAGTCCGGCAAAGTTTTAAGCTACCAAAAAATAGGAAAAATATCAGGACATTTTAACTCAAGTCTTTGCTTACCAGCATTGTCTATAGTGGTGTTTCTCTTTCCTCAGAACATCAGAGGTCACTTTTCTCAAAAACAAGCCTGCCTTTTTTCTTACAGGAGCACAGCAGTCGTCGGATCCAGCCCTCGTCCGTCCTTTTCCCCTGATCCCAGCAGTTAGAGCATCACAAAATACGAGTTTTTGCCTTTCTCAGGAGGTATATATACTTCTAAGTCAACAGTGAGAAGAAATCTCAGCATGAGACGAGCAAACGTTCTTTTGTATGTCATCTTTTGAATCAAAAGTAAAACCAAAGTTTAAACAGTTGCATTTAGTAGCACTAACATGCTGTTAGGGAGTATGCTTGGTGTGGCCTGACTTCACTAGTTACACTTTGCCTCATGTTCACAGTTTTGTGCAAGGCTATCAAATCTTCGTGTGTAAGCCCATCCGGTAACCTGTTTTCCCTGTAGATTATTTCTGGACATCACTGACAGCTTCAGTTGTTTTGCAAAAGGATAAATATCCCAAAAGTCATTGCAGTTCTTTGAACTTTGTGAGGGTGTGTGCTGTCTAGAGAAGTCCTCTTGAGGCCTTGAGAGTGTGACATTGTCCTTTACTGACATCATAAAAATCAAAGAGGAGAGATGAACTAAAAATGTCCCAGTTTTCAGAATAGCTTCACTGGTGCTTGCAGCTTCTTAGGGACCAAAGTCAGTCATCTACAACATTCAAATCTGACAATAATCAGACTTTATTAGCATCTCAGAGAACCACTTGTTCCTTCTTAAAATCTATTGAAATTGGAGCCTGGGATATTTTCCAGTTGTTGACCTGGATATTTATGTGCTGCTGCTGCCCATGTGTGAGTGCAAATAATCTCTGCAAAAAATGTCTGCCCTAGCATGTGTCTGTATCTTTATGGCATATCCAAAGTCATAATATGTTTTTGGTATTGTTTGTTATATAAATGTCACACAAGGTCATTAATCTTATGGGACAGATGAATAATATGTGTAGGACTCATTCATTAGTTGTTGGCAGATAAAAATCAGAGTGGGTGGACATGAAATAGCACCTTCAGTTGTTGCCTGCTTGATAAATTTTGGGATTGTAATTGCACCTCCAGAAATCAGCTCTAAAAGTAGAGTGAGACAAAAGAAAATGAGATATGAATAAAAGTTTATAATAGTGTTTTGTATAATGTCTCCTTCATTAGCATCCATCTGGACAGAACTGATTAAGTCTCTCCATACCTGTCACTAGGCAGGAGAGACGAAGATGAAAGGATATTCAGCTGCACAGAGCCACAAAGTTGTATCATCAGTAGAATGAATACATAAACACTGACAACCTGCAGGCAGGTTGCACTATATTTCCTCTGCTTTACTCCTAACTGGTGCTGTGACACGTGATTCAAAAATATGGTGTTTTCAATACAGACTTATCTTGCCTGCAATTCCCCTCACTGGGTAATGAGCGCAGAGGGTAATGCACATCCTCATCAAAAGCTCATTCCAGACAGAAGGGCCAAAGTTGACAGAGGCAATTCCAAAAGACTGGGAAGAAATGCATTCTGTACAGACAATTAATTAGAAAAATTGGATGTCGTATTTAAGCTTACTGTGCTGAGCTGAAAAACAAAACAGCACAAGATAGATTTTCAGGTAACAGGCAATTCATTATCAAAGAAACATATTTCACATAGAAAAGATTTACTGTGCACAATAAGCTTTTCGGATTAATGGTTTTAATTAGCAGAAAAATAGCAGATTCAAACTTGAATCAATGTACAAAGATATCCCACTCTCTTTGTTATTAACTTCAAAAAGAAATCAGGCATGGAATTTTTTGGGTTGTTTTTTTCTTTTTCTTGCAAAACCTTTCCTTAAAATATCAAATTAAAAATCAAGCCATTACAGACAAAAACTCAAGCAGATCATGTACTCTCAGCTATACAGGCTTAGTCTGAAATTAGGTAGAAAATTTGTTCTTTTAGTGGGAAGCATCGGGAGAATCCCTATAAAATTATCTAAATCAGAGTTGGTTTCACATTTTGAGCATTATTTTCTAAAAAAACAAGGTCTATGTAAACTGTTTGTGACTGAACTCAACCTAGTTTGAAGCCTGGAAGTCTCAAAAATAGTAAAGTTCCTGTGTTTTCTCTCAAAGAAAGCTTTAACATAATCTGTCATCTCAGCGGGTAGCTGAGTCACCACCTGGGAGAGATGTCTGTTAAGACCCCTAAGAGAGGAAAAAGCTTTATTTGGGGCTTAGGGTTTCTTGGAAGCTAAAACTGTACATGAAGAGAAATTCTTCCTGTGAGGAGGCATCTGTCTGTGCCCTGTGGAGAGGATCTGCAAAGCTGCACAGGGAAATGTAATTTTGAAGATCAATAGTGAGGTTACTGAGTGCTTGGAGGTGCCAAGCAAGAGGAGGATGGCACAAGAGCCCTTTCCCATTCCTGTTTTGGGATGGTAAGTATGCTAGTGAGAATGGGCTGATTTCCAGGGCTTCTGCTGCTGTCAGGTGAGCTGAGCCAGAAGGTTTTGGTGTCCCTCTTTGCTTCACCAACAACTACTGTGAAGGGTTTTATTAGTCTGGACAGCATAGTAGAGCTCAACTGCAAGTAGCTGCTCCTGTTTTGGGAACTCTAGCAGTTCTCCTCCTCCTGACTGACCCTAGGCTTCTCCCCTATGCCATTGCTTTCCTTAGCAGCCTTGACAGCTTTCCCCGGTGGAGTGAGGCTGGCTCACTCCCAGCTCTTTTCATGCAGGCTGTGGACTGTGCTAAACTGCACTTTTTTTCCTGAACATTTGTATCTTGATTTCCCATGGAAACAAGCCTGGAATGATCCTTTCTTCTGTCCTCAGGTCTCTGTCCTCACTCTTAATAAGTCTTGAACTCAGCAGCTGTTTTCAGCCAGTTTTGACAGAGAGGCAGAGGTCTCAAAAGTAACGATGTTTTTACCAGTTTTATAAAAACAGGTTTTTGGATAGATGAGAAATGGGAGTATGAACACTTACAAATTCACCTCTGGCTTATGTCTGAGCCCTCTGGCTTCTTGGCATCACTGAATGTGCCATCCCAAGGATCACTGCCAATGTATTCTATGGGAAGACATTGCATGCACTTGTGGTGGTAATGGAAAATTGTTGTGTAATTTGGCAAACACAAATAATATCAGAGGGCACAAATGGCAAGAAATTGAGGCTTTGTCACATCGGATGTTCATAGAATTACTTATTCTGCATGAATGAAAGACCACTTTGCAGCCAACATTAGAAAATGTGTATCTGTTCATCGGTTCATCTCTAGTCTTTGAAGCTGTTAATCAAATGCAGGCCAAGTGAAAGGTTTTGTAGCAGAAGTACTATACAAGTAACACGATCTGATCTGTGCTGAAACACCAGGCAGGACAAAATTCAGTGAGGTATAAAATAAGGGGAGTCTGCATCTATAATGGTCGATCTAAAAAAGAGGGGGAACTCTATGTCCTCAACTGGGAAATGTCACTATTTCATTACTGCTACATCTGCTGTATATAATTGTAAGGATAGATTCTCTAATAGTGTATTTTGCAGATAGGCTGTTCATGACAGTATACGTCAGAAGAAGGAAACCCTTTAGACGATCTCACTGTAAACATCCTCCAAGCAGCACCATTTTGCTGATAGTTACTAGAAGATTTGATTGTGTTTAGGATGGGGAACAGATATTTCTGAGAGCGATGAGTGCACTGAAGCTATCTTTTTCTGCATAAAGACCCAAAACTGCTTAGAGAGAGTTACATAAAGGAGCAGGTCCTCTATTATCCCCACAGTGAGGCATAGAGGCAAAATCGTGTTACTATGTACTGAGCTATTTATGATTACAGATGGAAAGAAAAGTCTTAGCTTTCCTAAATGAGCTACAGACCTGTTTAAATGGTGGTTATGAGCCTGCAAGTTGTTTTTTTGCCTACAGTTCTTGCTGAAAATCATGCCTGCTATGAAATAGAGATATCCCTCTGGCTTTCCCCATTTCCCTACAAATCTCCAGAGCTGTGAAACCAGAAATGTTGGAAGAGAAATGCTTTATAGCATTATGAATTTGCTGACATAAATACTTACTAATCAGAGTGATAAATTTCTGTCTGATCCGAGCAGCAAAATAAAATAAAAAGGACATATTTGTGCCAGCATATATCAAAACCCCTTGAGCTGTGCTCCTCTGTCAAACTTCATAAATATTGGATCTGTCATCCCAATTCCACTGCAGCACTGCAGACAAGACAGTAGGAATGTATTTATCTGATATGATTATGATATAAACTTCATGTCTCATTCTTCTCTCCTTCATAAAGTGGAATATTAGATTAGACATTACCATGTGCATGTTGTAATGAGCCTTCTTTTTACTGACTTCTTTTTGATCGATGAGAGAACAATTTTGCTTATTTTACTTGAGTCAAGAAAAAGCTAATTGTATTCCTTTCTGAAAATGTGATGTTATTAAAATTGAGAGAATTGGCTCCAAACAAAATACAGAATTTGGAAAAACAATTATTTCTATTATTAGCAACAAGGCGCATTCACTCTGCTGTAATTGTGAGGATACTTGAAATAATCTGTCTTATCACCATTGTGGAAGGCAAAGAGAAAGTGAAAAGTACTAAATAGCTGCACTTAAGACAGGTGTACTGCATCTCTAGCAGCACTGCAACCTGTATGTCAGCCACTTGACTTAAGGTAGTTTGGGAGGGAGATCCTCAGAGGAAAGAGACAGTTAAAAGGCCTTTCGCCCCATTCACCTTCTTTTATCTCTTCTCTTGTGTCTGTTTTTATATAATCCATCCCCTGGCAGTAGGGTGGCATGCTAATGAGCAAATACCTGGGGTGGCTGGGGCTGTCACTGGGGAGTAATTAATGCTGATGACAAACCCCCATTCTGCGGTTTATCAGACGGTGTGGGATTGTGTGCGCATACATGGGAGTTTGCCTCTATGTGAAGATCAAGAGAAGTGATTAAAGATACTCTCATTGCCTATGCTTTGTAATGAAACAGTAAACATCTGACATACTCATGTTGCTCCAGCTCAACCCTTTATCCCTTCCAAAGACTTACTATTACACTAGGGTCCTTGTAACTACTTCTTTACAAGGTTTTCTACAGAATAGAATTTCATATTTGCAGTGGGACTGCAAATTAGTTGAACACTTTTTTTTTTTCTGCTTTCTTCCTAGAATTTTTTTGTGGCAATATACTGAAGTGAATAGTCAAAGATATTTAAATTGGCTTCCAGATGAATGCAAGAAAATGTCAAGGTGACAGCTTGCTGGTGTTTACAGTCTCATTTTCAAATGTTGAACTATGCATTGTATCTATTTATTATGTGTTCCTGTGACAGGTTTTAATACCGGCAGTTCAAATGGTGCTTTCTCATATATGTTGACAATATGTGTCCTCTTGAACAACAAACTGAAGTTAGAGAAACAATAAAAAAAATAGTTGTCTATGTTTAAGGAGAGACATTCACTTTATTGAATGTGAAAACTGTAGAGAGCAAAGGTGATTTATTCCACAGTTTTCCTGTTAGGGGTGTTCCCTCTAAAACTATGGTGTATATTCTACACCATCAAACCATGGAACAAGGTTGTTTCACTGTCACCAAGAAATTTTCTTAAAAAGCATCTCACAGAATAAAATCTGAATAATACAAATACTTGTTTTCTTTATTTGTTAAGACAAATTTGAATGAATTTGTTTAGGAAATTGTTCTGATTTCTATTTTTAGAAATGGGGTAAGACCTTCAAAAAGAAACAATATTTTTCATTTCAATCAATTGAACCTTTAAAAATATGTTTTTTTTTCAGAAAAATCTATTTTTTATTTGCTAAAATTATTTAGAAAATGGTTGCTTGAAAATATGGACTTCCAAACTCCATTGCAAAATGGCACCATTTTGTAAAATGGTATTTCTACAAAATGGTATTGTGCCATCATGGCATCTCTACAAAAATATCTGTAGTGGAAACAAAGTCACTCTCTGTGATGTATTTGTACCATGAAGAGCATCCAGTGGCAACATTTACAGTTTGGATAATGTCACAGCTAGAACAATAAATTTTTTCTGTAAAGAACCTATTCACATAAATGAAAATTACAGTTGTCCTGGTACAGTATAATTATTTTATATTATATAAATAAAAATTTATTCAAATAGGTTTAAAGGCAAGCATGTGTGACAGCCTCCCACTATTAAATTTGTGAAAACCACAAAGTACTGAATTACCATACTATTACTGGGCATAATCTAACACTCATTAAAGATGTTTTAAAAGAAAAAAACCCAAAACAACAAAAAGACTTTTTTTTTTTGCTGAAGGATGATTAAAATACACATCACACAGGGCATATCATCCACTGTACAATAAGTGCAAAATTTTAATTAGTGATTCAATGTCAGTGGCCACGGCTATGGTGCACCCTGATTTGGTCAGTGACATACTGCACATTAGAAGCTCATCTGAGTAGTTGAATCAACCATCATGGGTTTGGATGTATTTCAAAGTCACCTTGCTGACTGAGTGTAGAAAAGGAGAAGATAAACAAACAACAGAGTGGTAGTTGTCAGGAATACAGGTGCCCTGGCAGGAGAGAAGGAAAAGAAGGGCATATGGAATTTTGAACATTTAGCACACACAGTAGAACAGGGCTATGCTTCTTGGTGTTTCTGCTTTGTCTTTTGGAGTTCAAATGGAGAAAGAGACTTTACAAGGATAAAAGATGATCAGTATGTGAGAATTAAACTGAAACAATTGTGTTTTCTTTTCTGTGTGAGTAAAATGGCCAACATAATATCTCGAAGTAAAAACATACTTTGAAAGGGAGGATTTGAAGCAGGTTACTAGAGTTGGGAAGCATCTCTCTTTTGCTCATTTAGGAAACTGTGTGAAAGCAGAGCACATGTGCAAGCTTCTGCATCAGGAAGGAGAGCTAGCAAGTGATGCTGATTTGGGATTCGGATTTAGAGGAATTAATTTTGGACAGGAGTTAGGCATCTGTAGCTGTGGCTGGCATGTCCAACAGGCCCGATGCTGCAGTACTGCTCCCCAGGCCGTGGCCAGCAGATGCCTGAAGCCGCCTGCCCAGCATCCTGCCTGTTGGTTCTTGTGGAAGCATCCTGGTGCAACCTCCTGCTTGTGCCCTGGCTCCCCAGCTGGCTGTGGAGTGACTGTTCTGCTGCAGGGCAATGTGACACAGTCTGGAGTGCTGGCATCTCAAGATTTTACTTTTTAAACTTGTGTGCCTCTGAGCTGGCATTGCAATGCTTGTACAAAAAGCCACAGGTGTAGAAGCTGGAAGCACAACTGGGGTAGAAAAATGAACAATGAGAATGAGGACAAGGAAGATGAAGAAGAAGATGAGGAAAAGAAGAAGGAAAAGGAGGAGAAGGAGGAGGAGGACAACAAGAAGAAAGAGAGAGTGTTCCCAGAGAAGCAAACCCTCAGAGAGGGCTTACAGCTGTTCCTTCCAAAGGGAGGAAGGTGCTCATTTCTGGTCAATCAGTCAGGCCCACCCAATCTGTCATCTTGGTACTTCAGCTCTATGGGTTGATTTCCTCTCTGCCTCATGCCTGCCCTCAAAGCAACACACCTGTGTTTGCAGGAGCTGCGTTTCCTGACCTGATCTTGGACTTAGCTCCTGGCTCAGCCAGTGATCAAGCCTAGTTTTGGTATTTCAGAGGTGGCATGTCGGGGTCTCTTCTACTTCCCGTCCAGCTTAGATGCCTCCCTGCAACAAACCTGTGCAAATCTCTTATTTAGGTGTTTGTTCAAATGCTTTTTGGGAGAGATAAGGCAAAATGGTGCAGCCCACTCCGTGGTGGAGGATTGCAGAAGGGCAGGTGCAGATTTGAGAGTTGATTTCATCTACTCAAAACACAATGCTTCTGTCCCTGGTGAAAATCCAGTCACAGTGGGTTGCTCATTTTTTTTTCCCATATGTGATGCTCTAATCCTTTTCCAGGAAGGCAGAAAGATTTGAGTTACATATCAACTAATAGCAAATTCCTGGCCACTGAGGCACAATTTCTCCAGCCAAACCGTAAAAGTAGTAGGACTTTCCCACTCAGTCAGAAGAGAGGGAGTTAGCTGTCCTTCACTTCCTTTTATTTCAACCCCTGCCAAATGGAAGGAGATAAAAAAGAACAAAATTCAAGTATTTCCCTTCTCCCCTGCCCTTAGTGCTAAAATAAATAGAAAAATAAATTCTTGATAACTAAGCAGAGCTCCAAACTGGCCCTGGCAAGTTATTACAGTATGTCAATTTGTTTTCTTTATACACAAAACCAGAATCAAAACCCCACATAAGCTTCTTTTGGCAGTATCTGAAATTACATGCCTGATCTTTTTCTGCAGCAATCCCTCACTGAAAATGCTCCTGCAATTTAAATGCAGTGTGAAACATTTACTATTTGTACTCTGTGCAAAGGTTTGAGGGAGAAAACAGGAATTCATCTTATTACAGTCATTAATGTGACTGTCTTCAGCTAGGCAGAGCAGTACTGTTTTTCTGGTTGTACTGGGGCCTCAAACTGTATTTTTTTATGGCCACATATAAACTGGCCCATAATAGCATATCAATAAACCCCAATTGCACTCAGGAAAATACTAAAAGCAAAGCTCAAGTGAAGTTCAATAAAGTCTACAGGCAGATTGGAGGTGTGCGGAATAGTGACATCCATCTGGTATTTTTCAGTGACTTCTAGTCAATTACTACATTTCATCATATGTAATCCTCTTTTATCTTCTGTTCCTGCTGCTACAGTAATTCTCACTCTGCTACATCTGTGGCTTTACTGTGAATTTTTATCACCTATGAGTAAGTGGACCTTTTTTTTTTTCACTAGCATTTGTGCTGTACCTGCTTCGGAATGAAAAAAGGCCAATCAAAAGCCAACCCAAGAAAAAGAAAGATTTAATTGCAAGAGAAGTGAAACACAAACCTAAAGACCACAAGGTACGGATATAAAATAAACCTATTCAGATATGGCAGATAATGAGCATGGCAAAGGTAAATTTCCAACCAGAACATGAATTGCTGAAAACATAGTGTACATTGAAGCGTCTGGAGTGACGTGTATTTTTAACAACCTCTTATGATTTGATCATATCTGTGACAACCTGTTAAAAAGAGCATCCTTAATTAAGTCATAATTGTATTTTTCTTGGAGAAGGAAATTTTGGCTGTCATGTTTTTTGGTCAATATTAAATCCATATTCTCTCTCTATTTTGAAAAATACAAGGTTAAAACCTGCATCAGAAGGGTTGATCTTACAGCTCGAGTGCTCTGTGCTAGTCCAATAACATGCTAAAGTGTACAAAGGCTTCCAATGATTTTTGTGCAGATGGAGAGTGGGAAAGGAAAATTTGCTCATTCCACCACCCTGTGCAAAAGACAGGCATCACATAAACCTTTATATTTGGGGTGTCAGACAGAGAAACCTTCCATGGTGTAAATCATGAGATTTTCTATGAGACTAATGATTGATGCATGGAGCTATCTTCACAGTTAGCACAAATTTAGGGGGCACTTCTAGACAGGTAACGAGCTGAAGGAGTAAAAATGAGAATAGAGCCACAGAAGAAAAGTATATGAAGAGTAGTGAGGAATGCATGGTATGGACCTGCACTCTGGCTCTTCTGCATTCTCGCAAGCACTAATTTTCACGACGTTTTCAGGTGATTGACTCTCCTCCCACGGAGAGGCAAGTGGAAATGTCACTGTGTGGCATCATCTTTTTCTAGAAAGATGGCTTTCCTTCCCAAGTACAAATTCCCAAGGGTCATGGAGCAAAGTTGTTTGGACATTTTTTGTTTGGAATTGATTTTGCTGAAGATTAGATAAAAAAGAAACTAGAGCTCAGCTTGTTGAGCCAAGTGAAACAGAGAGTGACTGCTCCATTCAAGTACCTCAGGGACACAGGATTCCATAAGGCAGAGGACAAAGCAGAGAGCAGAACTAAGTGATATAAACAGGCTAATATTATATATCATCCTCAAATTAATAGGTTTTTAAGTAGAGGAAGAATGAGGGTCTGAAGCTGCTTCCCAGTAGGAACATGGGCTGCAAGGAGCCTGAGTAGATTTAAGACTGAGCATGATCAGCTGAAGAAAGGGATAAAGGGACATGATTGAAAGATGTAGCAAGAAACAGGATTTGATGGTGTAGGAAGTTCCTTCCAGGTCTGTACCCCCACGAAAATGTTTTTTTTCTACTTTAAAACTAAGAAAAACTGAGTGAACTATTTGACCTTGTCTACTTTCTCCATTTTGAGTGAAAATATCATGAATCATATCAGTGCATTTAAAAATGAGAAATGGTTCAAATTGCACATATTGCCCTTAATTGAAGACATTATTTTATTTTTATAACTCTTTTCAGCTCCAGAGAGGTAGACTCGGGTTCAGGAGCAGGAAAACTTCTCCCATCCCCATTCCAGACAAATGTGGCAAAGAGACACTCCTGTCTCATGGATGATGGTGCAACCGTACTTTTGGTGTATTCAGAGCTGTTAAAGTTCTAGGAAAATGGCTTCTCCTACATCCCTAGAAATCAAATCTATGCCTCTGCTGTAATTTGCTTGGGTTTGGAACCAAATATTACCCCTTTGTTGTGGATCAAATTCTAGAACCAGGATCTGGCAGGAAGAATGGCATAGCTCCCCAGACGGCCTAGCTGCCTGGATGCATGCATTCGAATGTCACTCAGTTCCTACAGTAAGCAAATAAGCAGCTGCCATGAGAGAACTGTTAGACACTTTAAGTCCTGGTTATAAAACTTGTTATGTATTATTTACTCAGCACTGACAGCTTGCTCCGTGCTGTGCACACAAAGCAGTGCGCTCTCTGCCCGTGGGAGCTTTTGATCTCAGGGATTAAAAATCAGGTACAATCCAAAGGGTTAGGAGACACAGTCTGACTCTGGATTACTGCACCCATCATCCTGACCCGCTGCTGTCTGGACCATTTATTTTCTTTTCAATGCATAGCTATTAATTTCCTTTCTATGGAAACTGAGATGCATCAAGGGCTCTTGAGTTTTCTGGAGTTGGGACACTGCTGAAACATTTACTTAAGTATCAGGAAATGGTCCAGATTCTTAATCTACAAATAGTCTTAAGCATCTTTATAACCAGTGAAGGCAGAAATACCAAGAAGGACTGAATCAGTTATTGAGCACTTGCATATGACTTCTTAAACACATATTTTAGTGCTCCTTTTTTTCTCAGCAGGTCTAGTTACCCCAGAAGAGAATTACGGTGATGCACACTTCAAATACTTGGCTCAGAGATTGTTCAAATGCCTTCACAACATGGTATCATGACATTTGAACATATCCAAGTTCAGTGTCTCCAAATGACATCAAAACCAGCTGGCACAGAGGCCATGAAGTGCCCAGAGTTAGATGACAGAATATGCTGAGAGAGGGGGGTATCTGAATCCTATCATTCTTCAAAATCTTGCTGCTACTTTTTTTTCTTCTGTGGCATTTAACCAATGCTTAACCTGGACTCATGTCTCTTTGGTGCTAGTTACTCTCCAAGTTCTGGGTACAGAACCATTTCCAGGTCTTACTGTTTTCCAAATTTTCAGGCAATATTTTCAATAATTACACAGTTATAACCCTTTGCCATACAACACAATTAATCTTTATGAAGTTCTAGTTGGAAGACTCACAGGTATCAATTGGCAGCTGCTGATTGTTGGAATTCGCTTTATTTTGACCACCCTTGAACTTTAATTATGAAATCAGAGATTGTTCAAAATGCTGCAGCCAGACAGCTCACTGTTCCAGGTTTAAGTGATGAAATGCTCCCTGGCCTTCACTTTCAGAGCTAGATTCCTAACCAGTGCCAGGTTAGATCTGATGAAAAGAAATATAAATCGGTACAAAACTTGATGCTTGGATTTCATCATTTTTGCTTTATTATTTTAAGCTCTAAAATATCAGGGACCACAGCCACAAAACAAGAAAATTCAGCTACATTTTTAAAAGCTGTCTCATGTTCACTGAAGACCCCCATTCTTCTGTCCTTTTCCACGTTCAGTGTCCATCCATTCACAACTTGTTTTCATTTTAGGAAGTGGAGCTGGATGTGATTTCAGCTGAAGATGACACTTCACCTGAAGATGATAGTTTGATTGAAGAGGTGACTAAAGGAACAATAACAAGTGAATGCCTTGAGCCCTCTATTGGAATCAAACCTTTGGAGACACAATTGTGTTAAGGTGTGGGGTGATCTGAGACAGGCTATGAGTGAAAGATAACGGCAGGGGATGGGGGTCAAAGGCATCTAAGTTGCAGAGTCCAAGCTTATTTCTACCACCCTTTTTCAGTCTTCTACACACTGCAGCAGCCAGGCTACGCCGACTATACTTTTGGTTTTGCAAAACCTTTTGACACAACTTTTGCAAAACCAAGACAGACTAATATGAACCTGGGTTTGTCTTTCTTCAAGATGTCACCTCTGGGTCAGGAAGGGAGAGGGATGCTTGGAAAGAAAAAAATATTTTTTTTTTTTTTTTTGTCATTCTCCACTCTAAACCTCAAAAATATGAGTAACATTGTTAATGCTCCTGCCTGATTTTCAGGAAACCAGGCACCTTGTTTTCCTCAGTTCTGTATTTAATAAACCCAAGTACATCTGTTAGAGGTCTTGATTTAGTCAAACTTGAACATATGGCAAAGTCAAATCAATGAGACTATTTGCAAGCATACAGTTAAGTGGCTGGGAACTTTGCTGAGTCAGGGTCATATTGAGTCATAAGGCAAACGGGCACATAGATTGATATTTTGTTGTTAGAGGCAAAAAAAATTCTATTTTTTTCCTGACTTTTAATTTTTTTTTCTTTTAATAAATCTCTTTTATTGATAATATACAAAAGTATAAACATAAATACACATACACACACAAAAGAGAGATCAAATTCTGTCACGTTATACCAAGAAAGGCATAAAAACAAGGTAATTTTATCTAAAACTCTATTGAACTGCCATTTGTTCTCAACTTCCTTGGAAAGTTAACTTTCCATATCACACTTTCCAGAGTGTGACAATCAAAAAGTTGATGGCTTATAATATATGCAAAAAGAGTTTTTTAAAGTTTACACAATGTGTGTAAACTGAATCAGTGCAGCATGACTGACTAAACATGGATCAAGAGCCATTTGCTTGTTGTTTTCATAACTCACTGGACATGGAGGTGCAAATATTTGTTCTCAAAGACATATAGAGATGTGAAGGAAGTGTATGAGAAAAAAAAAGAGAGAAGCAAAGGATAAACAACCGGTCAATTTTGAAGTGAACATCTTGGGATAAAAATGTTAGCTTAGCTAAAATAAAGAAAACAGGAGTGGGAGAAAGTGATAGCAGAGTAGAGGGCTGACTGGGAGCAGCATTTCTGTCAGAGGAGAGCCTGCTGTGGGAGAGCAAAGTAAAGAGAGTCTCTCAAGTATGGACATGAAATCGTGACAAGAGAGGGTACTAATTGGCTGTCTAGCTCTGAAGTCTGTCCAAGGTGCAATAATCCTCTATAAGAAGGGCATAAGATGTACCTCGAAGGGATGACTGTGGAGGGAGGGTTGGGTGCTCCTTCCCAGTGCAGAGTCACCTGGGGAGGTCTGGTGCTCTTGGCCGGTCTGCAGGAGTCTGTTGTCCAGCACTTTGTGTGTCCAGTTCAAACATCTATTTCCAAACCTGTAACAACATTTCAGAAGGGTTGTGTGCACCTGCTAGATGGAGAAGGAGGAGTTTGCACTTCCTGCAATGGAGACTTTGAAGAGGACCAAAGGTGCAGTGCTAGACCTATTCATAAATAGGGGAAATTTTTGGTTGGAGTGTCTGACTGAACAACACAAACTGCTGTGACTTAAAAATGGCAAAGCCCGGTTCTCACACCTGCCTGTAGAACAGCATGACATTTGAGTTTTGGATGACTTTACGCAGCTGAGCCATTCTGTACTTAAGGTCTGACAGTGCCATGCCATGCAACTGCTATTCCTGTCCACAGAAGGACGAGTGCATGGCAGAGGCATGGCATTAGAGCCTTGCTGCAGAGAAGGCAGAGGCATGGCATTAGAGCCTTGCTGCAGAGAAGGCTGTGTTCGGGAACTCCTGTTCGGATTCCTGTCATGACTTTCATCTCCTCTCCTCAGCTATTAGCTGGCCCAGGAAGCCTCACATGCTGAAGACATGAGGGAGAAAGGCAGCTGTTGTACCCAAGGGGTATTACAGCAGCAAGTCTTGGTTGAAGTATTTTATTTTCTGAGTCTTTTACGTGTGTGCATGTATGTGTTGGAGCATGGCGGAAAGCAGGAAAAGTAGTCTTAAAATATTCTATCAACAAGCAATTACATTTTAAGTTCTTATGGCCAGTCTCATTGGTTAACAATCTGAACATGAGCTCCCACTGTGATGTGCTGGCTGAAAGCATGGATGAGAGCCAAGGAGGTGTAAACAGCAGGATGTCAGGCAGGAGTGGGATGTGTGGGCATTGCCCTCCCCCATACAGCACCAACAGGAGTGTTTGCACTGTTTGCACATGTGCCTCATGCTAGTGCCAGGCTTAAAAGGGAAAAAGAAAAAGAGAGAAGGTGAATACTGGAGAGATTTTAGAAAAGATGATTTGAGGAATTGAAAGGAAATTTAGAAAGAAACAAGTGTGACTACAAGTATGGAAAATATACTCTGCCATAAAGGTCTTGTGGAAGCAGTTCTCTTTAGCCTGTCAAAAAAAGAGAAGATCTTAAGCTGAGCTTAGAGCAGCCTTTGAACACCCCTAGGGAGGGTGGGAGTATGTGACACTAGTGAATCATAGCCCTGTGGTAGAAGGAAGAGCTCGTGTGTGCATTTGGACTACCAAACAAAGCCTGACATTTCAAGGGGAGTTCACAGTTTAAGTAGTGAAGGTAATTAATCATTGGAGTAATTTATCAAGGGATGTATCATTATTTCAAAACTGATTTGGCTTAAAAAAATATACTCAGTTAGGAATTAGTCTACTGTTCTGTAGGAGTTTGACCCATATAATCACAGCAGCTCCTATGACCTTAAAAGCTATTACACTATTATTTTTTTAAATCAATCCAGGTTATCTTTCCTCAAATATTTAGTTGGTGACCCAATGACATAAGCCATTTTAGGGGAATTATTCATAATTATGGAGCAGAGGTCCATCTCAAGGGAAAAAAGGTAGAGGCGATGCTTTCTTTCCATTGTTTAAATAAGTCAAAACTCAAGTAGAGGAGAATACATGAGAAATAGCAGCTGTGTTCAGTGAGGTCAGTCTAAAAGGAGGCATGGTATAGCAGCAGCTTTAGGGAAAGGAAAATTAAATTCAGAGGAGACTCTAGGTTAGTAAAGCTTGCTTCAAAGGAAGGACAGTAAGAGCACTTATTGCCTTAGCCAAAATGCGCATTACATGTTCTGACAAAAAAAATGAAAGGAAACAATAGAAAACAAATCAAGTCAACACAAACCAAAACCAATTTATTCACGCTTCATGTAGAATAGAGACTATGGAAAAAGATGAGAGATAACACGCGACAGTCATGGCAAAAATAATACTTTATAGTTATGAACTCTTGAACAAAGCAATTTATGTAATAGAAAATATAGTTCGAAGTAATTTGAGCTATTTCTGAAGTGGATATAAGTAATGAAAAAAATGTCAGGTCATGAATTCTACATTTGCAGTTAGAGAGTAGGCAATGGAATAATGTGAATATGTGAATAACAAGATACTTACAGACATTTGTGGAAGCACAGGAAAAATATGAGAGGTGTTTTTAGATGTAAGTTTGAATTTGACTGACTTTTTAACAACATACACAAAGCCTAACATTTTCATGGCATGCTTAACATTTCACATTGGTGCTGAGTTTTACATTGAGATTAATGTTAACAATAATACACATATGAACTGGATAAATAAAACAAACTATGTGATGATCATATCTACTCAGCACTCATTTGTCTGATGATTACTCACTCTGTCTTCCTGTAATCAGACCCTTGTTTACTATTCCCCAACAAGTACGTGTTTTCTGTTTGAACCATACAAATCTTTCAGAAAAAACTAAGCCAAAACTGCCCTTCCTCCCCCACCTCAACCAACTGTAAGATAAGGATCCCAGGTGACTCAATCCATTCCTTCTGTAAAGTAATACACAGCCCTTACATTACTTTTCAATGCATTTTTAAAGCAATTCTAATTTACCTAGTAGATCACGTAGGTTATTGATGCTGTGAGTTGCACTCACACAGTTAGTCATTTTGGTATCAGTGAGATTCCTTGAATGTATAATATCTACTCAGTGGGACTGAGGCTTCCAAAATGGGACTTGAAGAATATAAATGGCCTGTGCCCTAAAGCAAGAGCTGCAGTGCCCTGGTGTGGATTTTCAAAGTGTGACAGAGACTCCAAATGGGGGACACAAAAAAAATTAATTATGTAGACAACTGAAATTGCTGAGGATTCCTTCCTTTAGGGGACAAATTCTTTCTGGTACCACAGGCTCATACTTATTTATTTCAGCTCATAATTTTCCATCACAAAAGTATGGAGACACAAATCTGTGTCAAAGGGAGATGGCTTTTGAATTAAAATTGGAAGCATCCTCAGGAGGCGGGAGGATACGTGCTTAAAATGTGACTTGAGGGACAAAGATAGATGAGACTGCTTGGGGGAGCAAGTCTAATCCCTTGGAAGGGGGTGATGCTGAACAGACTCTGGATATGTTTAAACAGAAGTGCAAGAGTAAGCTGCACCATGTCCTGTTTCCCCGGTCACTCACACTGGGAAAGCTGCATGTAATCTTTTCTATTTTCAAAGCTTCCCTTCCTGTAGAAAGCAGGTACAGGGACAGGAGAAATGGTGTCTACTCATTTGGGTCTACTCATGGGTTCTGGTTGCTACCCCCCAGCATGGTGCATGATCAGAGTGCACACTTTGAGCAGGGCATTGAAATGTGCTTCCTCATCCCACAAGGAAGATGCAGCAGTCAATTTCTTGCTATAAGTGCATGAGTCCAGAACGGTCTGCAAAATGCTACATGCCCAAAGCGTTCCCATTTCCATATCAAAGCTGTATATACACAAAATGAAGAGGCACCTCACATGAACATTGCATTACACATATATACAAACTTAATTTGCTCACCCAGTGTTTAAACCGAGAATCTAAAGGATGCTATCAGAAAGGTTTTAATATTTCAAGAACCAGGGAGGCGAGAGCATGCAGGAGAAGTAAGCTATTTATGGATTCAGTGAGCGTTATATAATTCTCTGAATAGGAACATAAAATTGCACTAATTCTTTGATTTCGGTTCCATTTTGTCTGAAACAGAGAAGACTTTCTTGCAGTTTCTTCATGCTGTGAACTGATGTAGAAGCATATCTGGATATATTATCTGGCTTATCTGGATATATTATCGGGTTTATTCATGTCATTGAGACCATTTGGCAGAATTGGCAATATCTCTGTCTTCTGAGTTCAGAAAGATGAGCCTGGCTTAGCAAGAGTTGCTCTCCCTGACTTCCATGAAAGAGGTAAAGCTTTTCTGTCTCATTCATAGGAGTACAAAATCAAAATAATTCTTGTCCTGGTATTCAACTCCCTTCACCTTTTGCTGGGTATACTTGTGTAAAAACAGAAGAATGATGACATTGGGTTTCAAGGGTTCTTTAAAGCCTGAAGCAGGAACTGAAAGGGAAGTACTAGACAGCTGTCACAAACTCATCACATCTCAGCTTTGTGCTCGACATCCAGAAATCAGGAACAGCTTTAGATACCTATCCTTACAGAATACGGTTTGGCTATAAATATTCCCATGAGAAACAGAGGTAGGGCTGATTTGTCACAGCTTTGATCTTTTCCAGGTGAGCTGAAGCAGGCAGCTTGACCCTGTGCCTGGGCACTTTGCTGATGTGGGCTCAATGGCAGCACATATCTACAGCACCCATGCGCATATGAACAAAACTCACATAGTCAAACTTTCAAGATTTCACTGATGCAAAAAGAGGAAATATAAAAAAGAATTTTCTGAATACAAATTAAAGAAATACTATTCTTTAGAAAGAATTGTTCCAGATTGTCAAGTCTCTGTCAGACTCTCTTTCTGTGGCTTTGGAGAACTCAACTGGAGGGAAGTGAGTTGTTCCACAGACGATTTACTAGTGCAAACTATTACTTGTTATTATTCACAATGTTACTGCATTGGTACTTAAGCATGTGCTACAAAAGATTGCCTCCATCACCAGGAAATGGTGATGTCAAGAGACAGATAATCACAGAGCTTGAGAGGAGACACAGGCAGGGAGGGTGATATGAGTGTCACAAGGCTATGCCACAGGTCAGTGGCAGAGAGGCACAGACCTCTGGTCCTTGACCTGGATTGTGCTTGCTCCCCAACTCTCAGCCTCGCACCAACAAGAGGCTTTCCACTCTTAGTATTAGATCTTAAAATAAACAACGCGATAGCATCGCATATGTGGTCCCTGAATTAGTGTGGAATAGAAACCAGTTTTACAATCTCTTACATTGTTTCCCTGCTGTTGCTGTCACTTTTCAGCAAGATACCCCAGACAGCAGTCTAGCTCAGCAATGACAATTTCAATTAAAAACATTTGTTTTCACATCCTCTTAAACAGTTTCCACATGGTGAGAAGTGCCTGCTCTCCCCATGTGAATTTGGGGCATAGGACAGTGAACAAAGCGTGTATGTTTCCCTCTATGTGGAAAAAAATTCCATCCTGGCTTCATTTGACATTGTGCTGTAGCAGAGCTGAGTTGTTGCACTGTTGTATATCTCACAGTGCTTATAGCGGCTTATTTTCTCTAATCAAATATTCTCTGATTAACCTTTTTCCAACCTAGAAACAAAAACAACTAACATACAAACAAAAAGGAACTCTGTGTAAAGGAATAAGTTTGTTTGCTACAATATCCAGCTGCTAAATATGCTATTTCTAGCTTGCAGATCATATTCCTGCAATATGTGGGTTAAGTACACTTTATGTTGGTGTATACAGATTTACAGAAGTTGAGACGTTTTATAGTTTAATGTCCTGACATTGCAAAGTAAACATATTTTTTTCCAGCTTTTTGAGATAATTTTTTCACATCAATACACTGCGGTCAAGAAAACATTTGCGATGTGCTGTAAATGCGTACATTGATCAGCTTTGGGCTGAGGGCAAATATTTTTTAGGAAAATTATGGGTTTTGTCCACTAGCAACATAATCCTCTTCTTCCAAAAAGCCTGTTTCTCTGTCAGTACCCAAGTCCACCACGTTTCATGAAAGTCACAGCAATCAGCAAGTAGTCAAGATCAGGACCTGCCCTGCATTTGAAAATGATACGTTAATGTTTGATGTGAGAGGCAGGCACGGATAAAACTAACATGACAGTTTTGACCTTGGAGGAAACAATACTCCCTAACAGTTATTAAAACCCATCCTAGGGTGAGACAGCAACCTGGTTCTTTCCTTTGCAGTATCGTTTCATATTTTTTTATGTACCTCAGCTCTCTAGATACCTTCCTACTTAATTTGAAAGATCCTCTCATGCTTATTATTAATTGTCTGTGAACAATCCTATTGAAACAACTACTTCTTGGTAGATGGGTACCTACTTTTTTCTCTAAAGATATGTAGCAGGTACTTGCTTAAATTCCTGGAGAATGACAAAAGGCTAGATACATGCAGGTCTAGCTTGACCAGTGTCATAATGTTTCTCACCCTGCATGTAGAGATCTAGCAGCTGGAACACTCATGCAGAGTGGGAGAAACTGAAAAAAAAATCATTAAAAACCTAAGGCAAGCTCAGCTGAGTGCATGCTCCTCTCCAGCCATTGCTGGGGCAGACAGAAGTCTGGTGAGGTGATGACTTCCTGCTGACGTTGCCCTTGTTCCTTATATAGGTCCATGTCTTCTGCGTTCCTGTTTGAAAAAAGACCAACCATGGCTCGGATCATCCCAAGACAGCACCGGTGGGTGTTCATTCTCAGAAGGGTTACAGGCAGACATATCTGTGACCTGACAGAAAGCTCAATATTCCTGTTGTTTTCTTGTACTCTCAATGGAAGCATAAATATTTACCAGAAATGGACTTCAAGTGCTTTATTTCCTTACACAAACAATGCATGAGAGAGGTGCTTGCTAGGTGTTCTGGCATCTGTGTTGGATAGAAAGACCATCCCTTCTCACTGAGCACTAGGAGCCTCAGCTACTTCTGAGACATGCCTAAGTCAGGCACCAAAACTGAGCAGACTGGAAAATCATGTTCTTTTCCTCTATTGCACCAACAAGAAGTACAGGTGTTGTGTTACCTGTCTGTGTGAGTGCAGCAACTGTTGCTGTGGGACTGAAGTCAAGGACTTTCTGAGTAAAATGCAGAGACCTTATTATTCCATAAGAATCCAGGTTTTCTGTATTCAGGTGAAAACAGCTTATATACAGACGGGGAGAGGTGGTGAGCTGACTATAATTTAAACTAGACACTTATGTTTAGATTTTACAGTCAAAATATCAGACTGCCTTTCTGTTCTAGGAGGACACTGCTTTAAGCAAAGAGAATAGAGTTGGTGGCTTGGAAAGGGCAAAACCAGGTGACCGGAATGGGATGAGCAAGTAGGATATGGAAGAGATAGCAGAGGCTGGCTATACTCCAAGGAATGCTGAAGAGTAGAACCCCTATGGCTCAAAGTGGTAGATGTGAAAAAGAGAAGAGATGAAGAGATTTCCTCAAAAGATGACACTAGACAACCAGAAAGTGAATGCAGCAGAACAAGGAGGTAAAATGGATATTTATGTTATATAAAATTTAAAACAACAATAATACAAATTTTAGAAAAATCACTTACCCTTCAAATTGTCTCATAAACTTCAGCAAGTGCAATGGCGTTTTCTAATCTCCATGGGACTACCACCCTGACAACTGCTGTTGAATTCCAAGTAAGACCAGATTTCATAGCATATGCAAAAGTAGAGGATATTTCCCCAATCAGGAAAGCTAAATTATATAAATACCAAATTTATTTTTTGAGCTATTTTTGAAGTTCAGTAAATAGTTTGGGAGTTTTCATGCCCAAATATAGTACCTGAACACATGTATCCTATAGGTGTGTGGTATTACTTATTATGTGGATATTTCTTCATATTATTTCTCTCTTTCTTCCACTGCAAAATGAATGATCTTAAAGCAATACATATATTACAGAACCTGCCATTTTATAGAACTCACCCTAAATAGGAGGCTCCCAGAAGGAAGAATAAGCAAAAATATCTTTTTGACCAACTAAATAATATATTTATCTGCATTCATTAGCACTGGAATTTGGATATGGCGAAAGGGAGACTATATGTATGACTGAAGTTTTACTGTATGTAGACAATGTAAGTCACAGTAGTGCAAGACCTCAGGCTCATTTGACTTTTCATTTACTTCAGTGGCCCCTCGGGAACACTGACCAATCAATAATTGAATAGATTAAAACAAGAGGTCTCTAGAAAGCAAATACTAGAGAAACCTGTGCCAGTGTATTGATAATATAGTAATTAAATCTTGACATGAGAACAAATATATCTACCAACTGTCTGAGTAAATAAAATTGTTTCTTAGAATTGTAGTTAATTTAACAGAGCTGGAGTCACACTAAAATCACCTTATCTTTCCAAGGATAATGTGTTGACTAAACCAGTTGTCTCACTTAGTTAAAAGAGAGAGAGTGAGGTGGAGAGTTCCAGAACTGTATTCGTCTCAGGTAAGACAGATACTGAAAATGCCTGAGGTAAGTGAAAAGACCTGATCATTGAAAGTGCCTGTCCCTTTCACTGTTAGATGGTTATCCTAGTCTAAATAGGTCTAGGTGACTAATCAGTAGGCAATCAGAATTAAATAATGATCTTCACGACTGGTATCATTGTCATTACATGAAGTTCAAGAGATAGGGATACACATCATCTGTGACTGGGAGACCTTAGCTCCTGTTTAAATGGACATCAGAGAGAAATGATGATGAACTTACATGAAATGACAACTTCATGTCCAACAGGCATCAGAACTATTTCTCTTCACTGGCCACCCAAGGAACTGACATTGGAAGCCCTGGATGTTTGTTGATCTGAATTGCTCATCAGTCTCTTTATCTCAGATATCACTGCCAGTTACCAGGATGATTACTTTGGGTGGTGTGGAAATGGCCCTTATATATTCATAAAACAATAGTTTTTCGGATGCCAAATGGTCATCCTAGGGGTATTCTGTGTTTGTACAGAGAAATCTGGACTGAGGAAGGACCTAGAAAGGAGATATTACACTGTACAAGGTTGAGATGTCTGTTTTTCTGGTAAATGAGGAATGCCCAGAACTCTAGTTGGTAGTCCATAAAATTCTGACCAATTTGGATTCTCTCTTAGAGACTTCTAGTGTTGATTAGGTTTTGTGGTAGAGAAGATCATTCTCTGGAGGGTGGTGGTGATAAGAAATGAGGCTTCCTACTTTCTTTTCATGTTATCCAAGAGTATGTTATACTGCTAGCATTGAAGAACCAAAGAAAACTTGTGAGCAGGCCCTCACATCTCCCAGGGTATGTCCATCCTCGACAGAACGATTAATTAATTGAGCACCACCTGCTGTGCTTGGTAATGTTTGTCTTGCTGTAACTGTACAAGTTAGAAAGAGACTGGCTTGTCCAGCAGGATCTCAATGGAATTTTAACAGTGATCAAATTAAACATTACCTGTTTCTGTGTTGACAGAGAAATGTGGAAACCAATGCTATAGCTGCTCTCAGCAAAGATGCTAATGAAGGCAGGAAAGGGGAGCAACTGTGAATGTACTCTAGATCCGTAAGAAACTAGCCTTACCTTCATAGTGTGCCACAGAACTGATAATTTCCCTTAGTTTCAAGAGTAATTATGGCTGGAAAAGACAGAAAATATGATGCTCTGTAATCTTCTATGAGGATTGCCTCCTTACCAGTCTCTGGTACAGAGTGGAAATTGCTGCTTATTTTCCCCTTGTAGTTTGATTTGTGGGGGTTTTAAAATGTCAAAACACAGTTTACCCACCTTTTATATACTCATAAATCCAAATAAATAATAAAATAAAAATTGGGCCATTTATTCAGTCACTTTTTTGGTGTATAATCTCATTTTAAAAATATAGGCTTAGCTGCAGGGTAAGCAATCTTTCAGCATTATGCTTCCAATCTGTCAATCTGATAGGAGCTTAAAGGACTCCCATTCTGTTTTTTCCATAGAAACAGAACACTCACTGAACAGTAAATATAGCTTAAGGTGCCTTACAGACAATATGCCTCTCTGCTTCTCCATTGTCATTACCTCAGAAAATTGGCCAGTTGTCAGCTGAATGGACCTTGATACCAGGCACTTCGAAGGTCATTGAGTGGCTCAGTACAGAAGACTTGCCAGCAAAAACATTGACAGATTCTGGAGAAAATATGTGTCAGGGCCGAATCTCAATCCGGCTTTGTGATGATGAAAATCATCCCACATTTACGTTTACGTTTAAACCAAAGATTATATATCCTTAACTCTGACTTAGGCCTCGTCTCCTCTTTACAAGATCCTTTTTCAGTGCTGAAGTAGATCAATAAATTTAAACTTCCTCACTTTATGTTTAAGGCTAAGGCAACTCTGCCCTGTTCTACTTTGCAGAGTTCATCACATTCTCAAACACAGTTCTTTCTTTCACCAGTGTTGGCTACACTGATGTTATATTCTCTCTTTTTGCTATAACGGTTTGCGATAAGAAGCCTCTAAGAGGAAAAATTTGCTGGCTCCAGTTCCCTGAATGCTATGGAAGCATAATTAATGACAACAATACAGGTTGCAAGGTCCTAAGTTGTCATTATTAGAAATGCAGATTATAGATGACCAGTAGTAGGTAGAGCTCTATGATGCAGCAGACCATACTGAGTTGCTTAATGACCAAAAGAAAATCACATTTCTTAAATCACAGCAGCTAAAACAAACCTAAAAAGCTCCAAATATACAGGTTGCCTCCTTTCATTTGTTCCAGGGTTTTAGTCTTTTTTTTTTTTGTTCTGTTCTGTTCAGGAAACAGAAAAACTTCAACTCCTTTTGAAGCTTAAAACTTCATGCAAAATATGTTTCAGAAGAAAGGAGCAGGGCAACTATTTGCCCTGGTAGATCTAAGTAAGAAGCCTGGAGAAATAAATATCCTAGCAATATTCTTAAGAGTAAAGAAATGGTAGAATCCGTTTATTTTCTGAGTCTGGTATAAGCAATTCACTTGTTATTTCTGGGTGGTCATGAAGTTTATACTGGAAAGATTATTCTATAACCTCAAAACAAAGCCAAACCACAAATATTTAAACAGCTAAGAAGATTTTATAACAAGAGCCACTGAAAAACTCCTTTTTTGAAAAAGTCTCTCCATGAAGGAGACAGATGAAAGATTATTGAAAATTTCTTTAGAAAGAGTTTAGACAAAGACAATGGGAAATTGTCTACCATCTAAGGTATTCAAGGTAACAATTGTAAATGTTAAAATTGTTGATTGTAATTGTGTGAGTTTACAATTTTATCTTAATATATTTTTTTCTAAAATAGTAAGGTGTGCTGGACATGCACATACAAAATTAGCTGATGTTTTCAGTATAATTTTCCAGCGAAGTGACCTTTTCTAAAGATTGAGATTTCTCCTTCCATACTTGCTAGTGAAGCCTATCAGGGAACATAATCATACTGTCCTTACTTGTGTTGAGTAGTACTTAGTAGCACCCAGAACGTCTAGGTTGGAAACAGCAGAAATTGGCTTAGAACCAGAAACGCATTTGAGCATCTAAGAGCATATTTTCACAGTTCGCCACACAGTGGTGTGGAGACAAATACTTCAGCTGACTTCAGCTGAGCTACCTTCATCCCCCATCACCACAATGGCCCAGAGGCACAGTGATAGCAGGCCTGGCTTAGTATCCTTTGTGGGACCTAAGTGATATTGATGCCGGGTTGTGATATTTCACCTGGAGCTCAACTAAAGATTTCTGTACTTCATCCCACAATGGAGGCAGACCCTTGCCCTCCACAGGAAAGCACCTATGATCACAGCAGCCACACTACAAAATTTCTGCTATGTCCTCAACAACCTCCAGATGCAGGACCAAGCTCATTCATCATCATCATCATCATCATCATCATCATCATCATCATCATCATCATCATCATCATAATATGCACAAAAGTCTCTCCGTATTTTCTGGCCTGGCTTTTAGAAAATTAGAATAATTTCAAACTTTACTGATTTCAGGGGAAGCAACAGTTGAGAACACACTCTAGGAAATAATGTTCATGTAGCTGGGATTAGGTATGGTCTAAATATGAGTTTGTGTCTAGCATTCTTTTCAGAGAAACTATAAAGAAAACAAGAAGAAATAAAATTCAATTCAGGGGCTGCTGAATCTGTAAATAGGAAAGCTACCTCATAAGGAACGAGCAGAGACTTCCATAAATACCAGTTTATGACGTGTTTATACTTAGGCAACTAAGTTTAAATGATATAATTTTAAATATCACTGGGGCTGTTGGAAAAAACGTGAAACAAACTATGTCATGGAATTTATCTCATCCACCAGGTGCCATGTCTTTATTTCTTTTCTGACTATAAAGAAGATTTAAATAATTTGGTTTCATTTGAAACCTGCTGTTTACAAGTTCTAGACAGATAAAACAAAATAGAAAAATTAAAAACTTGGAAAATATGTAAATGCAAAGAAAAAAGTAAAGAAACACAAGTCAGTTAGACAAAATGAACCCAATGTAAAGGGTCTTTGTGGAAATACAGTTCTTAAATGTACTTAAATTTAAGAACGAAACTGAGAAGACAGAAGTGAACTACTAAAAAAGAACTATTTTTGACTTATTTATTCATCAAACAAGAACCTTACATTTAAGCAATCCACTGACCTCTCCTTTTACGACTTTCTTCTTGAATAAAGAAAAAGATAGTAAAAAATTTTAACTATGGCTTTGGATTACGTGTTGGTTTTGATTTTGGGTTTTTTTTTTGACCCTGTATCACTAATTGCACACCAAAGACAAACTGCCAGTAATCTTCATCTGGATCTAACAGCGTTGTTTCACAGTGGTATATTCATGACAACCGAAAAACCTCCTTGTGTTTTGGAAGAAAACAATTGGAACTATCCAACAAGACCAGAGAATTCAAATTACACATCAAGATATACTTTTTCCCCAGTCCACTGAAAGGCACTAACATAATCTCTGTGACTTGTCCTTCAGTAGATGACGTACATGATCACTCACTTAGGGATTCAGTGATGTTAAATATTTGCATGGCATCTTGGGCTTGTCTTGATACAAAAGTACCAGGGTTCTTCGCGTGCAATACATTTCAGCAAGATACCAAGGAAAACATAATTTCACCATAGCCTGTATCACAGAATCACAGAATCATAAAATCAGCTGGGTTGGAAAGGACCTTTGAGATCATCAAGTCCAACCCCTGATCCACTACCGCTGTGGTTACTAGACCATGGCACTAAGTGCCACATCCAGTCTTATTTTAAAAACCTTCAGGGATGGAGAATCCACCACTTCCCTGAGCAGCCCATTCCAATGTCTGATTACCCTCTCTGTAAAGTATTTCTTCCTAATATCTAACCTAAACCTCCCCTGGCAGAGCTTAAGACCACGCCCTCTTGTCTTACTGAGAGCTGCCTGGGAGAAGAGACCAACTCCCACCTGGCTACAACCTCCTTTCAGGGAGTTGTAGAGAGCGATGAGGTCTCCCCTGAGCCTCCTCTTCTCCAGGCTGAACAACCCCAGCTCCCTCAGCTTCTCCTCATAGGACTTGTGCTCGAGTCCCTTCACCAGCCTCGTTGCTCTTCTCTGGACCTGCTCCAGCACCTCAATATCCTTCCTGAACTGAGGGGCCCAGAACTGGACACAGTACTCCAGGTGTGGCCTCACCAGTGCTGAGTACAGGGGAAAAGTCACTTCTCTGGTCCTATTGGCCACACTGTTCCTGGTACAGGCCAGGATACCATTGGCCTTCTTGGCCACCTGGGCACACTGCTGGCTCATGTTCAGCTTCTTGTCAATCCAAACTCCCAGGTCCCTTTCTGCCTGGCTGCTCTCCAGCCACTCTGTGCCCAGCCTGTAGCTCTGCATGGGGTTGTTGTGGCCAAAGTGCAGGACCCAGCACTTGGCCTTGTTGAACCTCATCCCGTTGGAACCAGCCCAACTCTCCAGCCTATCCAGGTCCTTCTGCAGAGCCCTCCTGTCTTCCAGCTGATCAACACTTCCCCTCATCTTAGTGTCATCTGCAAATTTGCTAATGATGGACTCAATCCCCTCATCTAAATCATCAATAAAGATATTAAACAGAACTGGGCCCAACACTGGTCCCTGGGGGACACCACTAGTGACCGGCTGCCAACTGGATGCAGCACCATTCATAACCACTCTCTGGGCCTGGCCCTCCAGCAAGTTCCTAACCCAGCAGGGAGTGTTCCTGTCCAAGCTGTGGGCTGCCAGCTTTTTCAGGAGAATGCAGGAGAATGTAGCACCAGCTACATCTCCCTTCCATGAATCTAAAGAGTAATCTCTTTAACAAATTCAGCAGAAGAAAGATAAAATCAAAATAGGTGGTGGTCAAGCTCCCATAGCCCCTACACAAGAACTGTTTTTTTGCAATGAATCAAAGACACAGAAGCCATACTGACTGAGAGAGAAGAATTTCATATAAATATATAAATGCTAGGTAGTCAGAGAGGGAAAAGCTTGTGTTTAACAACATGATGTAAAGAAAAACATCTGGAGACTGCTGATTCCCGAACAGTACACATATTATAGCTTACTGTAAATAACCGTGAACAAAGAATATCTCAGTAGCCAATATTTTTCTCTGCTGGTATCAAATGAAATTCATTTGGTATCAGCTGGAGTTTTTATAGTGCTAATGGAAGTTATTTTCAGTTATCACGTCGGCCCATAAGTATACAAAGGCAGCAATTTTGCTAGTAATTTGGAGATCAGTTTGTATGTAGGGGGTATACTTTAGACTGTTTCTGCAATGCAAGCTTTTATCTTAATAAATGTGATGAATCATAAATAAAAAGGAAATGATAAAAAAGGAACATTCAGCTGGGGCTAGGGTTGGATTTGGAAGTATTTCATAGTGTGAATGTCTGAACTCTCAGACATGCTATCCAGTAATCTCTGTGTTCAATGGAGAACCAATGTACCTGATAACTAAACCTAACTGATATTTTCCTTACAATAACTCCTCTGATATTCCTTTAACATATGACATGAGATAAAAACTAGTCCAATTTTGCACAGTATACATACAATTAAAATTCTTTTTAATAAACTCATGAATTTTAGCACATAGCAGACTGCCAAACGATTAAGTAAACCAATAAATAAGGAAGAGTTTAAGTTTGTTTTTATAGCTCTCCAAATGGTACCAGCAATGCTAGTTTTCAATTGTGGTATATTGATTAGTATTTCAATACACTTTGTTAAGAGGTAATTTGTTCTCCAAATTTGCATTTTGAAAAGAGCCTTCATATTTCAAAGCTCTGTTACTCAATTTCTGTAATGACAAGTGTCACATTACCTAGTTAAAATTTATCTAGCATAATGCATACATAATGCTTAAAAGTTACAAAAAATATTTTGTTATGGCATGCATAGACAATTTGGCTGTGCAAGAGGATAGGGCCAGGCTCTCAACAGGCAATGCAGCTGAATTTTCTTATATTGCTTAGAATTGTCAGTGACTATTAATGATAATGCCCCTTAAAGATGAATCAATCCTTTTCTAATTCTCATCAGTCATTACAGTCATGTGAGATACAGACTTCTGTCTTATCTGGCATCCAGGGGCTCCAGATGTCAGACTGGGAGGACTATCAGGGAACACTACAGTTCCATCTCTGTTTGACCACTAAAATGCCTTCACAGTGAAAGTAGAGTTAAGTGTGGAAACACATGATACAGACACAAGTTTAATCTTGTTTCATGGTTGGGTCTTACCTAGAGTTTCATCAGACTTGGAAGTGGTCCCATATCCCACTTTCTGGCTGGAATCCTGTGATGCTTACTGCAACAGCTACCTGCTTGTTGCTTACACATTTGTGTAGGAACTGTATTTTAGTTCCCCATATAATCATGTGCAATATTTCTTCATTATGATGCCTACTATTAATGCCAATAATGCAACACATTTTTGTCTGTCAGAGTGTGTGCATTGACCTTCCATAATTAAGGTAAGTCATGATCAGCTAATGAGATAACAAAAGCAACTGGCTGAATTTAGAACATATTGCTACAGGTTTTTAACAATGCTTAACCTCAACATTTACCACTTTTTTAACACTCAGGTAAAATTTGAGTTATATGAAAGGCACACCCTCCAATTTTGTAAAGAATTAAAAGAAATGGTCAAAGTAATACAACAGTTCAAATGTTTTCTTCATTCAGTGAATAAAATTCACTACTGTTTCAAGCTGAAACGCAGCAAAACAACAAAAAAAGGAAAATCTTAACCTATCACAGGTTTTTGATCCTTTCTATGTAATCTTCACAATAGTTACAGGGGCATAGTTTAAAACTGATGCTAAGTTAATAATTTCCTTTTTAGGTAACAAAACGTTGTGATATGAAACAGGAGGCTAGGCCCAAAAGAGTTAACTAAGAACTTTGGGCCTGCTAACAAGCTACCAACATCCAAAATGATCTGTGCTCGTTCTTTTCTACTTACTGGACCAAAGCTTAAGAGAATAGTACAAGAACATGGAATGGCCTAGAGGCAATAAATTAGAAATATAACAGGATCAGGTAGACATTTGAATTGGAGAAATAGGCCTGGAGCCAGGGCTTTTTCCAAGCTTCAGTGAGCGGGTCAAGAACAATGGAAAAGAAGAAGGGTCAAGCTGAGGAAGATGAGTTGAAGCCCCCTGCCCCATGGAGGAAGATGGGAACTCCCCTCCGAAATGGGGAGCCAAGAGAAGCACCGCCCCAAGCCCCGCCTGAGCTCCACCTATACTCCACCTATTATTAATATGCATAGATAGATGTTGTAATCACTTGAATATGCATTTAATCACATCTGAAAATTGTATAAAAGCATTGATTCTCTGGGAAGCCTTTGAGCAAGTTTGTCCCGTGCGAGCTGGCTTGCTCCCAACATTGAATAAACAAATACCTTGCTGCTTAAAGATAAAAAAAGTCTCTGAGCAGTTTCTCGGACCGATTTTTCGGATTCATATACAAGTGCTTGATTATACTTTTTTAATGGGAATTTTCTTTACCTGTGCAAATGATTAAACATCAGCACACATTCTCTTTGCTATTCTAGTGAAACAACTGAGTCATGAAACCTACCTGAACTGACAGACAAAGGCAAACTTACAGCTGCTGTATATAACCAAGATGACAAGACCATTTTTCCCAGCACTACTGAGATTTAGATCTTTATTGCCTTTCCCTTTGAGCAATCAGTTCCACTTTAGTAAAGACAGTTCCAGGGCTGTTGAAAAATCAGCATCACCATGACATCTGCAGTCACTTCGCATTCATGACTGTAAGGCAATACAGAATTAGGATTCTTTTGCTCTCATTTTCACACTAAAGACCAAGATGGTGAAGATCAATGTCTGCACTGATATTAAAGCAAAGCTATTGAAGTGACATCCTGAACTACCTTAAATACCAAGTTTCTTGACTAGAGGATTGTCTATTGTATTGTATTGTATTGTATTGTATTGTATTCTATTCTATTCTATTCTATTCTATTCTATTCTATTCTGTTCTTCCTGTCCTAGTCTTTATACTAGTCTCACTCTGATAAAAGGTCCAGCATTTCTTCAGAAGCATATTAAGCAGCATACTTAATATCTCTCATAGTGAGATTACTTTCTCTTGTGTTTTTTTCTCTGGGAAAAGAGCAACATGTACAGTGGTATGTTTAGGTTGGGTGGGACACATCTGGAGACTTTCCTCTGCTGTGCAAGTCAGCCTCTCTTTGCACTAAAGAGACAATTGAGCTGCAGCAGGTGCTGAATTTTGTGACAGTCCCTAGTTTCCATGCGAATTCAGTTTATGTAGTTCTGCATCATCCAATCCCTTAAGAAAGCTGCACACTTACAATAGAAAAGTGCATTATGCCAGTGGAATGGAATTGTCAGCTCTGTAGTCAGTTTTCAGCAGGATTAGAGAGGGGAAGTCTTAAAGAGGAAGTACAAGAATTTGAGCCCCATTTCGTGTTTCCTGGACAGAAAGCAGGAAAATGGTTTTATATGCTCCTAGGATCTGTATTGCTGAAGATTCATGCTGAATATTCTGTACTAATTGAATTCTAGGTTATTTCATTGTTTTGTCCATATAGAAGTGATAAAGGTTTTTATAGGAAACGAAAAATCAATAGACAGATGATAGGATGCAATCTCCTAACCATACAGAATTAACTTGACTGCTTAGGAATGCTACTGAAAGAGAGCTTAGAGTCAGTAAATAAAACTGTATGGAGACTTGAATTTACCTCTGTGGATGTGAGTTGCTCTCTCTGCAAACCTTTCAGAATGTTTTCCTTTGCTTTTCTGCCAAATTGATTGTTTAATTAGTAGTTCTAAGTAAATGATGAGTATGAACAGAGTAAAAGAAAACATTGGGAGGCATTGAAAAGAGAGGTGGAGTCTCTTTTTGCTATGCTTCAGGACAGATTTAAACTGCTTTAGTGAACTTCTTGAACCCTACTTTCAGATGGCATCACTATAGCTCATACTTGAGACAGCCAAATGCTGCAGAGAGATCCCAGTAGATGGGAATAGCATTGAAAGCAGCTGATCAGTCATAGACAGTGCTCTACCTGTTCCTGTTATACCCTGTAGCCTACATCCACAACTGAGTGTTTTCAGGTTATAACTTATACTGAGTATGTAGTTAGCCTTTGCCTTGTTTCTGTTTCTGTTTGCTTAGTCCTGAGAAGCTGGATGTTGGGCTGACAGCAGGTTGAATCAATACCAACCTCTTCAAGGATCAGCAGGCAATTGGATGTGACAAAGACAAGGTTCTTCTACAGAATTAGTGTTTTGGTCTGAGACAGCATAGGCTGGTTGTGGCTCTGTTCCAGGAGCCAAGAGATGGCTTATGGGTGCTCAGTGAAGCTTCTGTCCCAGCCAGGGGCTGTTTTGTGAGTGAATATGCTGTGCACTGGCAATGCAAGCAGGATGGTAGTTGTGGTGCTGCGAGTGATGGATCCTTAGTAAGAAAAAGTGACCCATTAAATTTTGTCTTCACATGACACTCCTATGTAAGAATTTACTGTAGTTAAGTTGGGGCTGTATGTGGTTTCCAGGGAGTAAAAGGCAGATTGGGCACAAAAGTGAGAATGGACAGTCATCCTCAATGTCTTTTAGAACTGTATTCCAAATACTGATAGACCATACATAACACAATACCATGCTGAAAACCAGAATTTCAAATGAGCAATTAGTGGCCCCAAGTTACCTTTCAAAGGAAACTCCATTTACAGGTATGCTTTTCCATTCTGCTAAATTGTATCTGACATAGAATTTCTAAGAAATGCACAAATGGTTCAGAAATGTTTGAGGAATCCCATATTGTCCGCAGTTTTTTCTTATGATGACTGACCTGAACTTCTTCTAAGTCTTCTTAGATGCCACAGAGAATCCATTAAGCCCTACTTGTCAATTCCACTGAGATTACTTGCAAATATTAAGGCTGAGTAGATGTCTGCAGATTTGAGCTGATATTTATCAAATGTAAAATTGCAGTATCGGTAGGAGACATAAACAAATTGTGATTGTTCCTTTTTCTAATGATGAAGAAAAGGACTGATTTTTTATATGTGATGCAAAGCCTGCAGTGCTCAAACTGAAAAAAATCCTAAGCCTCTAATAAAGACACTGAACATGTTCCAAAACAGCTCAAACAGGCAGACTAAACAAAAAAATAATTAATATTGTAATTACATCTAGATCAACAATAAAATTTGAATATTTACAGTGTTACTATGCTGAAAAAACAATTTGAATTATTAGGAAATTACTTCATTTTTCTAAAGAAATAAATTTCTGTGTCTGTCCCTGTGCTGGTTTAAAGGTAAACCAGCAGGGGAAATGAACCCAACTCAAAAGAGAGATTACAAATTGGAATAACAATTTAATAAAATAATACAATAAATACGATTATACAGACAAACAGTTGGTTTTAACCTACAAAACCCAAATGTATAACCCAGCACCCTGGGGCATGAACAGAGTGGTGTTTGTTGGGCCCCCTGAGTCCAAAGCAAAAGGAGAGGGGAAAACCTGTTGGTGAGAGTGCTGTTGCAGTCTGGTCAAAAGCGGTGATTGTAGTCTGGTTGAAAAGTGGTGGTTGCAGTCTGGTTGAAAAGTGGTGGTTGCAGTTCAGTCTAGAGTGGTGGTCTGCAGTCTGGTTGAGAGTGGTGGTCTGCAGTCTTCCTCTGGATCCCATGAGTGGTTAAAAAAGTTCCAAGACTCCAAGACTCTATATTCTCCAGTTCAGACAGGAATGCTCAGTACTTCCCTCAGGGCGAGGATTTCCACAATGGGTGTGAGGACGGGGGCACCCTGCTATCTCGCAGGCCTCTTAACACCCAGTTTATAGCCTGAGGAGTCAGGCTGCTCTGGGCAGATGGTGTAAATAGTCTATTGATAACAATTCCTGGGAAATCGCATGGAAGGCTATAGAATACACAGTTTTGGGTTACACCCATCCAGTGATGAACTGGTCCTAGCTGTTCTAACTAGGACAGCCTCCATCCAAATTCTACATTCAAAGCCACAGGACTTAAATAATAGGAAAGGAAAAAATATATTTTCTTAACAAATGTTTGCTGTGCTTTGGCAGCAGACATCCGTCATGACTGACTATTGCTAATAGTGAAAAAGGTACAACCACTATACCCAGAGGCCAGACTTTTGAAAACACTGACTGCTGAAAGCTTGAGAAGAACATAAACTTACCAGGTTCCCAAAATGAAACTTGTCTTTCTTGTCCTAGCTCATCTCCCAGTCAAGAAGTTCAAACTTATTTTCTGTTATCTTATTTGGTTATTATTTTATATTATCTGTGTCAACAGCCCTTCCTATGTTCTAGATTAGCTAGGTTTTCTTTAATTTGTACTTTATCTGATGTTCGCAGAGTATTTTCTGATTAATGGTGAGCAGTGTCAAGTTTCCCTGATTTTCAGTTACCTTCATATATCTTTTAATTTCCTTAGTAAAGAGACCATTTCATTCATAGTGTTGAGAAAATTACCTTTTCTTAGAGCACAAATCATGCCCTTCTCCATTCTAGAAGTTGCTACTTAAAAAAAATAATCAAAATACAGTATGAAAAAATAATGGTACACAGCATCATCATGTTTTTCCTGTGTGACTGGGCTAGCACCTAAAGTGTCCTTCCAATGGAAGTCAACAGAGATACATGGGGCTCCTGTATTTCAAGTACTCTTTAATTGACTCAGCATTACCTATCCTGCCAGGAAAATGCAGAGAACATTCTAAATTAGTTTCTGGGTTTTATTGCATTTCATCCTTTATAAAAGGAAGGAAGAAACAACTGACACATGAAAAGAATAGTTTGACATTTGAATGGTTGGAACACAGAAAACAAACGCCATGATCTTTTCTTTGAAGTTCATTTCTGAGCATTTTGGAGCAAACTACTTCTTCATTCTGCATTCCAGAAGTAATGTTTACAATGGCCTACTCAGAAGAGCTTTTTACAGACTATTTCAGAAGGAAACCCCATATAGCTACATAAAACCACACTAAATCAACACGTTGCCAATGTTTTCTTTGTCTGTTGATTGTCACAGTATCTCTTGATTGAATTAATGCAACTAACAAACTCTCTAGAATTAGTCTTGTAAACTTCTTGATAACATTAGACAGACTGAGGATATTGATTTTGAATGTATAGACACAAAATCTTAATACCTTTTTTCCACCTTCCCTTTGTGTTAGAAACTGGACTGAAGGATTCTAGAAGGGATTCTTCTTGTCTCTGTTTGTCTTCCTTCCAAAAAGGACACATACATTTAAAATAAGTGTTCTGTCTGCCCGCTGAGTCTGTAAACAGAGAAAGAGACAGCTTCAGCAGATTTTTCTCATTCTCAGGTAAGTGTCAGGTAGGTTAGATGAGCTGCTCCAGAGAGGAACTTCTTTCTATCCTTTGCCAGATGGGTTTGTGAGGAAGCACTCGTATCATCTTAGCTGAACCTTTCCAGAAAAGAAAAAGAAACCAGAAACAGATTTCAGCATAGGGTATCCCTGGGGCTTTTGCGTCTGTCAGATTATCTCAACAATGGCAAATGTACCAGTTTTTGAAACCTCTCAAAATGCTTTTGTAGACCTTCTGTGTTAATAGCCAGGAACAGAACATGGTTTGACAAAAGGAAAATAATAAAAAAATATAGTTTGGCATAAACACTGTAAATATACTGTGAATATTTGCATAGTTTTTTATCAGTCTCATGTTGGTGTTTTCTTCAAGGGAGAAACCCAGAAGTCAAAGATAGCATAGGGGAGATATGGACTAAAATATTTAGCAATGCCCTGATGCATATCCATCCTTTTTTTGAAAACAGAAGAGATCTGTGGCTACCCCCTAGACTGCTATTCAAACCAATGCCACTAACTCCAGACGTTTTTTGGCGGCTGCAAATGTGGTGTATTCTCAGGTCATTATTCTGCACTCTCAGATGCCAAGAAAATATGTGGTCATTTCAGTGAAACCAATGCAGTCTTCAAGATCATATTTAATAATAGACACTAACCTATTGATCATGACATCAGTTTTAATCAATTTTTATAAAGGTTTTAGTTTATGTTTAAGGCACTGCTATGGAGGCAGAAAACTTCCTGGAGATTTAGGATGAGTTATATGATAATGCAGTAAAAATGTCAAAATATTAATAATAAAAAAATTGATCTTTTTTCCTGTTAATATAGGTTGTATTTTACAGAGGATAGCTGGTTTTAAAGGAACTCAGGGCTCAGTCTTCACTGCTGTCCTCTGACACAAGAGGAACCTGAAATAGTCACTTCCTATATTGGATAGTTACTAGGGAGGCCTTATGGGTCTTTAAGTCCATTAATTTCACTGAAATCTCTTCTGAAATGCAAAGAGTAGCAATTATGTGTTGTAAAATCCTGAATAACTACTTTTGTATTTGGAGGCAAAACAGGTTCAGTGATTTATTCATTGAACGCTTTATAAATGTAACTGTAGAACAGTACAGGTAGGCTGTCTTCAGGCAATGTCCACAGTCATGAAAAAGACATTGATTACTCCAATACCATGAACAATAAGCGAGACAAAAATTCAGCTTGCATCAAGACAATTCTAAAATATCTATCCTTTGCATAGAGAAGAACTGATGTTTAAGGCGATGTCAGTGGAAAAGGCGAAGAACTGTACAGGAAAGGAGATTTTAAAATCTACTTTTTTTTTTTTTCTTTTTTTTTAACATCACAGGGAAACAGTGAACTCTTTCCACCTGCTTGGGCAACACAGTACTAGCATCTATCTTAACTCACATAGGTCAGCAATATTTTTATGTTTTGATCTCATACACTAAACAGTCCCAACTTTCTGAAGGCAAAGAATTGCTGTGCCTTCTCCTGGGAATAATTCCGAAGTAGGTGTGTTATTTTTGCTCATAAAATGTCCACTTTTTTGGTTGCAGTTTTCATAAATTAAGAGCTTGTCATCTTGAGATGTAAGTTATTCTTTTGAAATTAAATTCTACCCTATTGAAAGAAACAGCAAATGTTTTCACTGTGTCCATAATCTTATTTGTATTTCAACCTGCAACAGGTCAGCATCTATACATAGATTTGGTTATCATTACAGGTCTATGAAGTACAAACCTTTAATTGCCCATGAGGTTACACGAGAGAGAATATAGTATCTTAAATGTTAATTATGACCTTTGCTTTATTACAAGTTATTTTTATCTGAGGAGAAAAATCCTAGAAAGGGGTTTTCTTCTAAAATAATAACTTAGATTATTAGATCCCCTAATGTATCTGATGATTCACAGTGAAAGTTTTCTTTTATGACAAATTTACACTAAATGGCAAGAACAGACCTGAGGGAAGAATGAACAAATTATTTTTTTAATAGCTGAACTAGGCCAGCATGCCATCTGTGTAATTCCACCAGACATTACTACTTTCAAGGCAAATAGGGACATTATTTCTCTCAAGGAATGCCATGCATCACTTTTTTTTTTTCAACCAAGCTTTTGTGAAGCTTCAGTGCTCCAGTCATATCTTTAATAAATAGGGTATCTAATAAACAGGGAATCCTCTGCATCAGCCTTTGCACTGTAGAAACAACTACATCACAGCTTTCTTTCATTTTCTGTGATTGCATTCTAAAGAAAATATGACTAAGATGGAAATTTTCAGGCAAAAACATTAAATAAAAAATAATGTCAATCTAGAAAACTATCATCAGTTGAGAGTTGGTGCTTTCTGTTTGGTTAGTTATGCCAGTAAGTCCTGTCACCTTTAAAAGATTTTCCTCTGTGTAAACTGGAGTACGACATTCCTAGCAGTGTGTTTCAATGTACCCATGCATTGAATAATTACCAATGCATAAAGGTAATCATTGTGCATTTGCAGAGGCGGCCATCCAGCCTAGATCTTTCTGTTCCCAGGCCACAGATGCTTCATCAGCCAGTTTTTAATAGCTTCTTATTCATAATGGTGAGCAGGAATTCAAAGTCATCTTGCACTTCACTCACACCTACTTCCCAGACAAAACTCCCTAATGCATCCTTCCCCATCCCATCGCAGCCTGTCAATACACCCACTCACTAAGGTTTGCTTGCAGCTTAAGAGCTTTCTGTATTGTAGTAAATACATTATTGATTTAGGGGCTAATTTCAGAGGGATCATTCACATGATTAAAATGACTATCTGTTAAATTTGCCTACAGCATCAACTCCCCCCTTGAGTAATTTTCCATGGTATCCTGGAGCTATGGACTCCCTCTGCAAGAATATAGGGACCACACTGGTCCCTCCCTGCACATAGTTCTGTGCAGCTATCTATCCTGTCTCTGACCATGACTAAATCTGTATTTCCAAGTAGAGTAGAAGAACATGATGCTTCTCCTAAATACTCCATAAGCCTCTGATTTTTAGCAGTTCAGGGGAGAATTTGTGTGCATTACAGTTACTAAGAATTTAGTAATTATATAATGGAAATCAGTGGATTTCCATTCCATGAGCATAAACAGTGTCCTGCTGAACTTTTAGTAAGTGCACCATACTGGGGTGATGAGTCCCACAGCTCAGTTAGAACCTTTCCTTTGTACCTACACTGCATGACTGCTGCTCTTCACATTTTCTGTAGTATAAATGTATTTTAAGCTATTTTCTAACTCTAAGTTGTGTAAGGATATTTTATATATAACATCATAATTATAATTAAATCGTATTCCATTACAGTTGCTAATACTATACTATGTTATTTATCATATCATATTATACTACACTGTAATGCATTGTCTTGCATATTTGGGGTTTTTGTAACTTATGTAGATATATGAAAAATAGTAGAGGCAATTAATTCAGATAGACTATGTGCAGTTTGGCCTAAGATGGAGTCAAGAACCACAACTGCTTTATGAGGTCCCTCCACACATGTGCATCAAGTTAAGAACCTAAACTGCTTCAGAGTCTCGCATTTTACCACATTAACTATTTTACCACTGAAAGTTATGAGTCTTGTTACTGGCTTCCATGGGAACAGTACTGAGCCACATATGAGCTATTCAAGGTCACGCAGCGATAAAGTATCAGGTGCAGGAAATGAACCCTTATCTTCTGACTCCTTATGTATTGCTTTAGCTTCAAAGTGAGCCTTTGTTCCTTTGTTTTATTTTAAAAAACATTTTGACCAAATGCAGAGGTCGGCGCTTGAATAAACACCTCCACAACTTTTCAGGGTGCAACTGGTAAGGTGACTTTATTATAGAAGCGGGGTGCAACTGAACGGCTTAAAGGGAGGAACAAAAAAGGGCACTGCACAAAATGGCTCCAGCCTTACATATCATGGGTAGGGAAGGCACTGGAACGGAAGGTGGGGTTTAGGTGCAGCATGCAAATTACAAGCAATCATAGGAGACAGGGGCTGAACATAACCATATATGGTACTGCATCAAATATCAACCAATGAAAGAACAGAACATACATACATTATAAATAGAACACAATACAATACAACAACTTACACGCAAAATCTACAATTTCCTTACTAATTACACATTTTCAGACTGCCACAACCAAAAGATATTATTTTCTCCATGACTTTGCATGAATAATTCCTCTTATAGTATGTCTTGGTTACATTTCTCATCCATTTTTGATCTAAAAAGAAAAATAACACAGTATCTTGCAGCTAAGTAAGTTTTCTGTTAAAAAATTAATGAAGTAATTTTGTATTTCCTATTGATCAGGTCTTCCAAATAGTATTGTAAACTGAAATCTAGTCTTCCTCACAAGACTCAAAATTTAAAATCTTTTTCCATGCTTGCCCACATTTTTGGACACCTTTGGATGAGCTAACCGGAAAGTGAGGACTTTTCCGAGGCCCAGAGATGTTGAACACAGGCAGAAAACCCATTGAATAGTTTGTTGGTGACCAAGACCTTTGCCTTCATCTACCTGCCCTGGAACATGTGGGAAGACATGTGACTGCAGCCATGAGCTCTGTTCATTTCATAGTAAAATCTTGATGAAGCGTGAGCAAAGGAGTTGTGAAAAATACATTTCTGTACTTAAACATTCCCAAAATCCATCCCCCACCAACCGAAGTCTTCTAAGGGCAGTAGTATTGTTCATAATGGCATGATCCCATGCTGCCAAATAAACTAGATGGTATGGTGAGACAAAAACAACTCAAAAACAAAAAAGCAGTAATCCTCATTATGATGTTCATCTCTAAACATTCTCTGAAAGTGCTTTATAAACCCATTTGCAGGAAATGAATCCATACAAGATATAGGCTTAAGGGGATGAAAACAGCATAAGCTGCTATTTACATATGCTGACCTCAGAAAATATGTCAGTTTGCCTGTCGGTGTCTGCAGAATCAGTTGAACAGTTGCTGACATTGGAGATTCATTCCTTTGCTTGTGTCATTTTGTCCCCGGAGATAGCTGTGGAATTGCTGCTGTTCGCTGAAAGGCAGAAGTGTGGTTATCACCTCAGAAAAATCAAGAAGTTTGTTTTAATTTGGGAGTTGTTTTAATTAAAGAGAAAAGCAAAAGGGAATTACAAATTTCATTGAGGAACACAGCCTGCTAATTATCTAATATACATGGGAGATGTAGGGTACTATAATTAGCCCTTGGGATGGGATGTAGCACAGGATTTACATCACTAGACAATGAAGTTCCCAGATTTGGACTATCCCAGGGCTGACAGTACAGGTCTGGCACTCCTCTTTGTCACTGCCTTTGCTCTTCACTGTGGTATTGGCAGAAAGGAAAGAGCAGGACATGGAAGTGTATTTATGTCGTGTTTGGTACAGGGTGAAGCATGTGTTGCTTCTTTGTAGTCAGACACAGACAACACATTCTATGTTCTATCCTTCACTCAGAATGTGTTTCAGTGACACAGATGTTAAAATGTGCATTTTGTTAGTGTCTCTATTAGACTGATTACTTTCTGTGACTGTCAAATAACCTACACATGGAAAACTATATCTCTGTGTGAGTGGTCTTCTCCCTGTTGTCCTTATAGTGGCCAAGTCAGGACGTAGCCTATTTTCATGTTTGCCATCTTTCTTTGAATATTCTTCCTGGGGCCCAGAGAGGAACTACCTTTTATGTAAATGAAATCTGAGTAATCTTAGACATCTCAAAAAGGACAAGTCTGTGTGTGTGCTCTGCATGGTTTCTTGATCTCAGAAGAAGAAAAGAAAAAGTTATAATTTCTACTTTGTCTGTTATTTGGCATTTAATATGGCATTTCATGCCGAAAGCCCATTTTTGTAAGGAAGGGTCTTTCCTCTTCAAATTTTCCCTCTCTTGATTTGGTAGCTTTGTGGAGGCCCTTAGGTCTATCTCCTTTCTTCATTGCCCCTTCCAACTCAGTGTATTCTGTGATTCTGTGCTACAGACCTGCCAAGTGACACATGCATGTGTTTCCTAATTTGCTACAGGCAAAATCAGTCAGATAATCTTCAACCAAAGATTTAAACTGTCTAAGGCAATCTGTCTGAGTTTTCCTGAGAAGAATTAAGTTGCTGTTCCAGTGTCATATTGAGCAATGGTTTCTGACAAGTGGTAGTCAGCACTTCTAGAGCTGGATAGGGAAAAGAAAATAATTCCTGTGACCTAAAAAATGCTTGTATGATTCAGCCTTTGGGAGGTGGTGTCACACCAGGTGGACCACCAGAACTTCACTTGTAGCTAAGTGTTTGGCTGTAGCACAAGAGGAAAGCTGATGTTAGACACGCTGGTTGGAAAATGTATGTGGCTACATACAGATTTCATTACCTCAATATTAGTGTGTGTCTTGGCTTGCTTGCAGTCAGCTCCGTAATAGATCTAGGACACTAAAGGGATTCACTAAAGGAAGCTATTAGCCTTATTAAAAATTTTTCCTGAGATACAGTGCATGGCCCTTAGGGCACCTCCAGGCCTTACTGTCCTCCATGGCCTCAACCTGAGACCACCCACCCAGGACCCTGGGCTCCATTTTGGCTCAGCCGTGCCTCATCCCAGCTCCAGCAATGCTGCAGGAGTGTTTGTGCTCAGCCTTACCTCTCTGCTGACTTGGTCTGGCCTGGGATCCCAGCTTGTTGATCCCCAAAAGTGCCAGAGGCTGTTGGTGTCCCTGTTTTTGGTCCCAGTTTTGCCCACACTACTTGTCCCTGAGGTCCCCATGGCACTCTGCTACCCAGACCTAAGAGAGCAACTGGTCAGTGCTGATTTTGGAATTTACATTTCTTATATAAAATAGCCCTATCTACCAACTCCAAGTAGTAGATCTGAAGGATTTTTTCCAAGCCAACTTTGTGTGTGCTCTGCACTGCTTAGGTTGATCCCTATACTGCCATTGCACTTGTTCTGCCATCGTGGGTACGAGTCTCACACTTTTAGCTCTTTACGTGGGAGGGCCCCTTCCTTCAGTATCCTATAGTATCCTCTGTCACAGCTGTTGATCATGGCACTGCCCTCTTCTGCAGCTGCACTCTTCTGATGGGGAAAAAGTTGCTGAGGACTCATCTTGTAGGTAGGGCTGCAGGAGCTGCTGGGCATGAAATGGAGCAAACTGCACTGGGGAAAGAGTGACATACAGGATGTGAAATTCACCCATAACTTGACATCTAAATTTAAGATTTCACTCAGGATCTAGAAAGGAGTAGTGTCTCTAACACTTGTATTAGTCAATAGTGCTCTCCAGTGAAATATCAGCTTCTGTTTTGTCACTGCCATATATTTAGAAGCCGACTTTCAGATAACTGCTTTCTGACTCTCAGTTGCAGGCAGGGAGTTGGATTCAGTTGCCTACAGAAGGGTAGTTTTGGAGATGTTGCAGGTTGCAAGCCAATTATACCCTGGGCTGCATCAAAAGGGGTGTGACCAGCAGGTTGTGGGAGGTGATTCTACCCCTCTACTCTGCTCTGGTAAGAACCCACCTGAAGTACTGCATCCTGCTCTGGTGCCCCCAGTAGAAAAAACGACATGGACCTCTTAGAGAAGGTCCAGAGGAAGGACATGAAGATAATCAGAAGACTGGAGCAACTCTCCTATGGAGACTGAGAGAGTTGGGGTGATATAACCTGGAGAGGACAAGGCTCCCAGGAGACCTTATAGTGGCCTTTCAATTTATAAAAGGGACTTGCAAGAAAGATGAAGACAGGCTGTCACTAAGAAGGCCCTTAGGGTCAGGACAAGAGGCAATGGTTTTAAGCTGAGAGTAGATTCAGATTGGATGTAAGGAATACATTATGATGAGAATGGTGAGTCACTGAAATGAATTGCTCAGGGAAGTTGTGTATGTCTCATTATCGGAAGTGCCTGAGGTCAGATTGACAGGGTTTTGAGCAACCTGATCTAGAGAAAGGTGTCCCTACCCATGGCAGGGACTAGATGATATTTGAAGGTCCCTCCCAACCCAAAGTATCCTGTGGTTCTATGATTCTGTGGTGTTAACAGACACGATGCAGGACTTTGGGAGTGACCCACATGCTGGAAGGCCAGGCAGGGTCCTGTAAGACATCTCAAATATGTTGAGGGCCTTCACTTATGCAAAATTTGCTCCCTAATCAGCACCATCACTGGGGTCTAAAGAGTAATTCAGTTTGCTGATGAAAACATCAGCCAAATATATTTCTTGGCTGATGAAAACATCAGCCAAATATATTTCTTTGCTCCTGTGAGAATATTAACAAGATCTGCATTGACTGGAAAAAGAGTTCAAATGCATCCACTTGGATTCCTATAAGGAGACACTTATATTTAATCTCTGAGTTGAATCTCACTCTCAATCTCTTCAGCAGATAACAGCGCCGGACTATAAATCCTTAGCCTTACCGGAGATTTAAAAACAAGCATGCAAATGACCATTGAATCCGAAACACCTTAAAACAGCAAACCTTCCATTGAGGGAATTTGAAATACCTTATGTTTCTGAAATGAAAGGTGATATTCTAATTGGTTTTTGATTCCATTATACTTATATACATCTAGACACTTCAGAAAAATACCAAAAACATTCAATTTTTTAATGAATTTGTGGGAGCTAACAGCACAGTTATGTACAAATATCTCCTGCTATTTATAAAATAAAGTCCTGTGGTGGTTTGAAAAAATCTTTTCTCTGAGGTAGTAATGGTTTGCCCCACTGATAATACTAGACCAATCAATAGTCCACGTGTACCCTTACGGAAATTGCATACCCACTGAAACGGAAGGGAAGGTGGTGAAGATAGTTTTAGAAGGCAGGTAGACATGATCTGAGCCAGGAGGAGGCAGGGGGCCAGTGAGCCCCTCTGGGGGCCAAGGGCCCCCAGCCCTCAGCTAAGGCTATGGGAGGCCCGGTATAGTGTCAAAGCTGGACCGGGTCCTGTAATCAAGAGCTGGAAAAGTTTCCTTACTGTCAGCAACAGAAGAAGACACTGAAAGCGGCAGTGGAGCAGTCCTGAACAGAGACAACGGTGGCTGAAAGCCAAAAGATAGACAGTAGCATTGAGATAACGTGAAGCCGGCTGAAAGACGCAGAGATGTTCCTGCAGGAGGGAGAGCTGGCAACAAAACAGAGGAAAAGTCAACAGAGCTGGTTTGGGGTAAGACAGTATTACTTTCCCAAAACCCAGAGACTTCCTGAAGAGGAGGGGTGGACTTCCAAACCCTTAGGGAGTCCTGAAATGCAGCAGCAGCTAGAGAGAGAGAGAGAGAGAAAGGAGCTGAAAAAACCTGGAGTTGTCTTGAGAGCTGAGCCAGGACAGAATGCAGAGGAGGTGGCTGTGCCCTCTGCTGCTGCTGCTGCTGCTTCTATCATGCTGGTGAGCTGAGACAGAGCAAAAGAGCTTTGGTAAGACTGAACTGAAAGCTACCTTCAGTGTTCTAATCCAAGAGGAGTGAAGATCTACGAGGAAATCCCCCGAAGGCTCGGGCTTGGGGTTGGAATTTCCACAAAGTAAGAACCAAAATCCTGACTGCCATACTTAAATCTGCTGCCTTGGAAAAAAATGGAGGACACTAATCAGTGCCACAACAAAACCGAAATGAAGGAACTGTGGCCTGAGAAGTGACAGAAAGACCTTTCTCTTTTCTTCTTGGACTTTTATTGAAGAAAAGGAGAAATTTAATTCAATGTGAATATATATGTGGGTGTAAATAAACCTTTGTAAATATTTTCCCCTTCCCCCAATAACAAATGATTGTGTTTTGTCTGAAAACTCTCCACATGAGGTGAAAAAGATATCAAGTCCATACCATCACTAAACCCTCTCACAGGGGCAAACTGTGGGAGGGGGGCTTCAACTTAAAAATTAGATTCTTGGGAGTTTCAAACCACCACAAGTCCTAATCCAGCTGTCCATTACAGTGTAGGCTTCCTTTACACTGCTAGTGTTAATAAGGAATGCATTACCTCCTTCATGATCCTGGCAACACTGATTGTCCATCAAGGTAATAAAGGACAACTGTTGTAACAACGCTCTTAGGAATGTCAGTCCTATGCTTTATCTGTACAATCTCTCTTTTTTTTAAATAAACACACTTTTTATTTCCTTGTTTAAACTCTAGCAGAGAGATGTTTTGCATTTCAGTAAGTGTGTGTAATTCCACTAAGAATAAGAGAGATTGGAATGTGCAGCACGAGAGGCTATATCCTAAGGCATTAATCTCTCATCTCCACTGGAGAATTGCACCTTGTTTATCTAGGAATACATTTCATCCTGATTTCTTTCTGTAAATTCTATATAAACTGATAACTAACGAGTGCCTATTATTTTTTTTTTCCCCAGAGATATTGTAATGATGATTTTCTCTGTTTGCCAGTTGTGGAATATCAACAGGTAATAGATTACCATAAACTACCTCTGTAATCCCAAAGCCATTTATTAGATATGAGAAAAAAAAACCAAAAAATGTGGTTATGACAGAAATTATATTTTGTCTCTGATAGACGCAAGACTTGATGGGAACTCACCTAGATCCCACTTTACTTGGGTGTGCTTGAAAGTGCTTTATGATGCAAAGTGTAAGAACTTATAAAATTATGAAGAGAAGAAATCTCTGTTAAAAAAGGAAAAAATGTATTTTATCTCTGTGTGTTTCCACCAAGCATTGAAGTTTGCAAGCCAGCCTAAAGGTAGGCTTGTAACCAAATACAGGCACTGATGTCTGGATCTGCTTTTCAAAGCCAAGTTCTGTATACACAGGCTTGAAGTCTGTGGCTTTAAAGCAAATATACCCTTTTCTCTTATGAAGCTGGAGAGAGATACAAAAGCAAGATTTTTAAAAATTGACCACAATCTATGTTTTCATGTTGTGGTGGTTTGAGACCACCACATAGACTATATGTCTGTAGTCTATGAATGAAATTTCTCAGAAAACATTGCCGGGTAACTCTTTATTCCACTGAGAGAGAGATTAGAGGAAATGAAAAGCTGAAAGTGGGGTGCAGGTAGGTAGTACTGACAAGTTGTCACTAGTGTGGGATGAGGAGAGCAGAGGGAATGACACTGAGGCTGAAACTCTGAAGAATGTCTTCAGAGTGAAATTAGCAGTATTGTGTTTGATGGAAATGAATTTTCTTCCTTTATTCAATGCTTTTGTGTCAGAAATTGGAAAATGCAATGACCCAATTATTTCTGTATTGTACTGGCATGACTTCAAGTGACTGCCATTTCTTGCAGATTGAAGATTATAGTTGCTAAATATGTTGCTGTAGAAATTGCACATGCTTTTTCACTTCCATATGAAAGTGTTACGCTCAATGAAAACAGTCACTGTGTGCTAAGAGTTGCAGTTCAGAAGTTTGTCCCACAGGTTTTCCATTATAGTAAAGCAGTGAGACCCAAGGAATAAAGAAAGAATGAAGACTTAGAAGAAAACTATTTCCAAGTCTGACCTTTGTGACTCAAACACTGGAAGACCTTATTCAAGTCACCTCTGCTCCTTATGCACCTTCAAAAAGAAATAACTCTCCCCTCATTTCTCAGTGAAGCACTTTATGGTTCACAGTGTTCCAAATGGCAAGAATGACCTAGATGCAGTCCAGAGATTAAGTGATGGTGTGTATGAGCAACAAAAGTATTCATCCTTAGGGTCAAAGGCTGAAGTAAAGCTTGCATCATCACCTTACTTGCTTTTTTTAAATTATGTACTCAGGAACATTACAGGCTATGAGACTTCCTAAAGCACCAATTCATCTGTGAAATAAAATGCAATAGTTTGTTAATCTGCCATTTTATCAAACCACCCATGCATTCTTAAAAGGCTGCTGGGATGGTAGAACTTAAAATAATTTCTACATTCATTGACTACAAAATTTGAACCTCTCTGTACTTCTGCTATAGAAGAATTCACATATGAGTTTAATTAATGCTTGGTTTTAGTGTTATTCATTATAATTTACCAAGTCATTATGGTTTATGGCAGATGCTTCATTTGAAAGAGTTGACAAATTTGTGCCTGGAAGAGATGGCATTTTTTAATTTTGCAGGTGATTAAAAAGCATTAAAAGGCCAAATTCTGTCCCTAGATTTCACTTAATTCCTTTGAGACAGAGTCTGGCCTAAGTTTACAATAGACTTGTGCAAGCCTGCAAAGAAAGCTTATTTGCACAGTGTTGAAAGGATGATGTTTTATAGGGTATATAAAGCAGTTCAGCTTGTCTTTAACTGCAAGAAAACTCATGTAGGTTCAAGCTAATTACTTTTTGGCTCTGAGAGACCTGAAGTCTTAGTAGCTTGTTCTGAGATGTCACTTATAAATTAACTGTTAAAAGACCCCAAACTTGTATGAGTTCCTTGGTTTATTACTTCAGCCAAAGGCAGCATATTAACTCTCTAATATAACTCTCTATATAATTTTATAAAATCCATTGATTTTGTCACTTGAACTGTTGGTAAGACCATTACTTGTCTTGAGTCAAGTTCATTTGACCCACTCACAATTTTAAAAGTTTTGATACTGATCTGCTTAAGCCTAGGCAACTAGTGAAAAAACTCCTTAGGTATACATCTCATGAGAGTTAGAAATAGCTTAGCTGAGACAATAAACCAACTCCTGGTTAGAGAAGCAGGTCTCCCATTGACATGAGAATGCTTAGGATTGGACCTTTTGCGAAAACTATTTGAGTTCTGTGCTGGTTTGAAAGTTAACCAGCAGAGGAAACCAAGCCAACTCAAAGAGAGATTACAAGTCAGAATAACAATTTAATAAAATAATACAATAAGTACAACCACACAGACAAGCAACAGGCACTAACCCACAAAAGCCCAAATGTACAACCCAGCACCCCGGGGTACAAACAAAGCGGTGCTACCTGGGCCCCCCCTTGAGTCCAAAGCAAAGGGAGAAGGGAAAAACCTGCTGGTGGGAGAGCTGCTGCAGTCCAACCAAAAGTGGTAATTGTAGTCCGGCCGAGGGTGGTGATGAGCTGCAGGTTGAGAGCGACGAGCTGCAGTCCTCCTCTGGATCCCACGAGTGGTCCCAAAGGTTCCCAAACTCCAGGTTTATATACTCTCCAGTTCAGGTGGGAATGTTCAGTCCTCCCCTCAGAGCGGGGAATTCCATAAAAGGGTATGAGGGTGCTCATTCCATAAAAGGATATGAGGGTGCTCAGGAACATTCCCCCCACCACCACCCCCCCTCGCAGGCCTCTACTGACAACAGTTTCTGGGAAATGGCATGGAGGGCTATAGAATACACAGTTTGGGCTATACCCATTCAGTGATGAATCGGTCCCAGCTGTTCTAACCAGGACATTACCCACCCCTTATTCTATGCCGTCCATGTCATGCCCAAATTAACCCCCTTAAAAACTATGTCTCCTTAAAACTATATACACTTACATATATATATATATATATACAATGAAACATTACAGACCATTCTCACTCAAAATTAGGTCCCCTTGTGGTACACAACGTGTCTCCCCGTCTTTTTGCATTACCCACCAGGTGGAACCAGGTCCTTGAGCAAAAACAATCCCTCGGATGGGTTTGCCTTTGCTTGAGGTGGGACTAATCCAAACAGTCTTCCCTAACATTCCTCTCATATGCACCACAGGGACTTTATCTCCATCTACAGTATGCAAAAGTTCTGATTGAGCAGGGCCAGCTCGATTGATGGAGCCTCGGGTGTTGACCAACCAGGTGGCCTTTGCTAAATGCAGCTCCCAGTGTTTGAAAGTCTCCCCACACAGTGCCTTCAGGGTGGTTTTCAGCAGTCCATTGCACCGCTCAACTTTTCCAGCCGCTGGTGCATGGTAGGGGATATGATACACCCACTCAATGCCGTGCTCTTTGGCCCAGGTGTCTACGAGGCCATTCTTGAAATGGGTCCCATTATCAGACTCAATTCTCTCCGGGGTGCCATGTCGCCACAGGACTTGTTTTTCAAGGCCCAGGATGGTATTCCGGGCAGTGGCATGAGGCACAGGGTATGTCTCCAGCCATCCAGTACTTCCTTCTACCATGGTCAGTACGTAGTGCTTGCCTTGGCGGGTTTTGGGGAGCGTGATGTAGTCAACTTGCCAGGCTTCCCCATACCTGTACTTTGACCACCGTCCACCATACCATAGAGGCTTCACCCTCTTGGCCTGCTTGATGGCAGCACATGTCTCACAGTCATGGATGACCTGTGAGACAATGTCCTTGGTTAAGTCCACCCCTCGGTCACGAGCCCATCTGTATGTTGCATCTCTCCCCTGGTGACCGGAGGCATCATGGGCCCATCGAGCCAGAAATAATTCTCCTTTGTGCTGCCAATCCAGATCTACCTGAGAGACTTTAATCCTGGCAGCTCGGTCCGCCTGCTCGTTGTTACGATGCTCCTCAGTAGCCCGTTTCTTGCCTACATGAGCGTCTACGTGACCGACCTTCACACTCAGCTTCTCTACCCGGCCAGCGATGTCCTGCCACATCTCTGCCGCCCAGATGGGTTTCCCTTGGCGCTGCCAGTTGGCCTTTTTCCATCGTTCCAGCCACCCCCACAGAGCATTGGCCACCATCCATGAGTCAGTGTAGAGATAGAGTCTTGGCCACTTCTCTCGTTCAGCTATATCCAAAGCCAACTGAACGGCTTTAAGCTCTGCAAACTGACTTGACCCACCTTGTCCTTCAGTCGCTTCTGCAACTCGCCGTGTGGGGCTCCATACGACTGCCTTCCATTTTCGGTTTGTCCCTACCATGCGACAGGAGCCATCCGTGAAGAGTGCATATCGCCTTTCATCTGCTGGTAGCTTATCATATGATGGGGCCTCCTCAGCCCGTGTCACCTGTTCCTCTTCTTCTTCAGAGGATAGTCCGAAACTCTCACCTTCGGGCCAATTGGTGATAATTTCCAGAATCCCAGGGCGATTAGGATTCCCTATCCGGGTTCGCTGCGTGATCAGAGCGATCCACTTACTCCATGTGGCATCGGTGGCGTGATGTGTAGAAGGAACTTTTCCCTTGAACATCCAGCCCAGCACTGGTAGTCGGGGTGCCAGGAGGAGCTGCACTTCGGTGCCGATCACTTCTGAGGCAGCTCGAACTCCTTCATAAGCAGCCAGGATCTCTTTCTCAGTTGGTGTATAGCTGGCTTCAGATCCTTTGTATCCCCGACTCCAGAATCCCAGCGGTCGTCCGCGGGTCTCCCCAGGCACCTTCTGCCAGAGGCTCCAGGAAGGGCCATTCTTCCCGGCTGCAGTGTAGAGCATGTTCTTCACGTCCTGTCCTGTCCTTACTGGCCCAAGGGCTACCGCATGGGCAATCTCCTGTTTAATTTGTTCAAAGGCTTGTTGTTGTTCAGGGCCCCACTGGAAATCATTTTTCTTCCGTGTCACAAGGTAGAGAGGGCTTACAATCTGGCTATACTCGGGGATATGCATCCTCCAAAAACCCACAGCGCCTAGGAAAGCCTGTGTTTCCTTCTTGCTGGTTGGTGGGGACATGGCTGCTATTTTGTTAATTACCTCCATTGGAATTAGGCGGCGTCCATCTTGCCACTTCACTCCTAGGAACTGAATTTCCTGAGCAGGTCCCTTGACCTTACTCTGTTTAATGGCAAAACCAGCTCTTAGGAGAATCTGGATTATCTTCTCTCCTTTCTCGAAGACTTCGCCCGCTGTGTTCCCCCATACAATGATGTCGTCAATGTACTGTAGATGTTCTGGAGCCTCGCCCTTTTCCAGTGCAGTCTGGATCAGTCCATGGCAAATGCTGGGACTGTGTTTCCACCCCTGAGGCAGTCGATTCCAAGTGTACTGCACACCTCTCCAAGTGAAAGCAAATTGTGGTCTGCACTCCGCTGCCAAAGGAATGGAGAAAAAGGCATTGGCAATGTCAATGGTGGCGTACCACTTGGCTGCCTTGGACTCCAGCTCGTACTGGAGCTCCAGCATGTCCGGCACAGCAGCACTCAGGGGTGGTGTGACTTCATTGAGTCCACGGTAATCCACTGTCAGCCTCCACTCTCCGCTGGATTTACGCACTGGCCATATAGGGCTATTAAAGGGTGAACGAGTCTTGCTGACCACCCCCTGGCTCTCCAAGTCACGGATCATCTTATGTATAGGGGTCACAGAGTCTCGGTCGGTGCGGTATTGCCGACGGTGCACTGTCGCTGTGGCTATCGGTACCAATTGTTCTTCAACCTTCAGCAGTCCCACAGCAGAGGGGTCCTCTGAGAGACCAGGCAAGGTGTTCAACTGTCTGATTTCCTCTGTCTCCACAGTAGCTATGCCAAAAGCCCAGCGAAGTCCTTTTGGGTCTTTGAAATACCCACTCCTCAGGTAATCTATGCCAAGGATGCACGGGGCCTCTGGGCCAGTCACGATGGGGTGTCTGTGCCATTCCTTCCCAGTCAGGCTCACTTCAGCTTCCAGTACAGTCAGCTGTTGGGATCCCCCTGTTACCCCAGAAATAGAGATGGATTCTGCCCCTACGTATCTTGATGGCATTAAAGTACATTGTGCGCCGGTGTCCACTAAGGCCTTATATCTTTGTGGCTCTGGTGTGCCAGGCCACCGAATCCACACTGTCCAATAGACTCGATTGTCCCTCTCCTCTACCTGGCTAGAGGCAGGGCACCCCTAATCCCGGTCATGGTACTCGTTGTGCTCTTCTTGTGAGTATGACCTGGAGGTCCCTTCAAGAGGATCAGACGTGTCATCATTCCTGTACCGTCTGGAGTCTTGCCCACGAGAGACTGGAGCAACATTTACCCTTGAAGAGTTCCTTGTGGCACTTGTTCCTCTTTTCAGTTCACGTACCCGGGCTGCTAAGGAAGAGGTGGGTTTCCCATCCCACTTCCTCATATCTTCTCCGTGCTCACGGAGGTAAAACCATAGATTACCACGTGGAGTGTGCTCTCTCTCCTTAGCTGGGGGACGCTGGCTCCTAATAGCAGAGACTCTTGTTTGTCCTGGCGCGATATGGAAGATCCCTTCCTTAATTTCTTCTCTTAGCTTCTGGTGTCCCTCTTCAATCTTCTCTTCCAGGCTTCGGACATGTTCGGCCAGTTTGGTTTCCACACATGAGACATGGGCTCGCAGTGGAGCGGTGACAGTGTCTTCATAAATTCTGAGTTTACTGACCAACGCGCCCACCTTGTCCTCTCCTTCCCTCCATTGCAGCGTTGCTAAGTAGCGGGAATACATTTCTGGCCCGAGTCGTGCAAACTTTAACCACATCTGGGATGTGCACTGTACAGCATCTGGACTTTTAGGGAATCTTTCATCCTCTGAAAAGATTATCTCCAGTACAGCTAATTCTCTTAAACACCGGATACCTTGTTCCATCGTGTTCCACTGTCCTTGCTGTACGTGGAGGTCCTCCTTACAAAGGTATCTCTCCCTCACACTGGACAACAGTCGCCGCCAGAGGCTGAGAGTTTCCTGCCTCCTTCCAATCCCCTGGTCAATGACTACATCTCGAGACAGGGATCCCAGCTGTCTGGCTTCACTCCCATCTAGGATTGTATCGTTAGCTGCGGCATCCCAGATTCGGAGCAGCCAGGTCAGAATGGACTCATTCGCCTGTCGTGTGAACTCTCTCCGGAGCTCACGTAGCTCACCCAGGGATAGGGACCGAGTGATTATTTCTGGCTCTGTCTCCTCCGGTGGATGTGAAGGTCCTGCCTCTTCATCATCATTTGCTATACGGACTGATTTAGTCTTTGATTTCCTTTTCTGGACAGGGGCGACTGCTATTGGTTTGGGTTGTTCTTCTGGCTCCTCGATGGTTTGTGTGGACACGGTGCCGGTTGATTCATTTCTTTCTCCCTCTGACTCAGTTGTGGTTTGGGTGGACGTGGTGCCTGTGGATCTGCTCCTTCTCTCCTCCCCCTGACAGCACTGTACCATGTCAAGTAGTGTCCGGTAGGCAGTGGCCAGGGCCCAGCAGGTTGCTGTGAGCTGGCCATCTCTGGAGCTGCCAGAGCATTTTCCCTTCACCAGTCTTATCATGCTAACAGGATCCTGCAGTTGTTCAGGGGTGAATTTCCAGATCATTGGAGGAGAAAACTTCTCCAAATACTGGCCGATGTCCTCCCACTTCCCGTGCCACTCAGCATTATCTGCTCCCAGGGCAGGCGTCCAAACAACCTCCCTAGAAGGCCCTGTTCTGACCCTAAACATGGTGTAGACAGTACAGAGCAGACAAAGCAACACTAACAATAACATTATGCTGTCCTTAACATCAAAAGGGAACTCAATATTTTCAAAAACTGTCGTAGCAGGTCTGAAGGGGAAGAAGGAGGTGAGAGGTTGGAAACAACCATTCCCCCCTGTTTCCCCAAAGGGCTGGGTGCGATTTTTAATGAGGCCCCAGAGGTAGCAACCCAAACCAGGACAGGCAAACAGGACTGAATACACATTTACAATGAAACTCATTGCTTCTGATGTTATGATGACATAAATATAGTAAACTAATAAAGCAATTTGGATCCCTCTCCCTGGTTTTAAAAAGAGCATCAAAACAGGCAAATAGTTCCCCATTTGTGGAAATATGAACATGCTCAGATACAACATCCACGTGAATGCATCAAACAACATGGTGATCAGGGAGTTTCTATATCCAAATAGACAAATGCTTAAAATGAAATTGTGATTCTGACTTCTCTCTCTCTGCCCCACGTTGGGCGCCAAAATTGTGCTGGTTTGAAAGTTAACCAGCAGAGGAAACCAAGCCAACTCAAAGAGAGATTACAAGTCAGAATAACAATTTAATAAAATAATACAATAAGTACAACCACACAGACAAGCAACAGGCACTAACCCACAAAAGCCCAAATGTACAACCCAGCACCCCGGGGTACAAACAAAGCGGTGCTACCTGGGCCCCCCCTTGAGTCCAAAGCAAAGGGAGAAGGGAAAAACCTGCTGGTGGGAGAGCTGCTGCAGTCCAACCAAAAGTGGTAATTGTAGTCCGGCCGAGGGTGGTGATGAGCTGCAGGTTGAGAGCGACGAGCTGCAGTCCTCCTCTGGATCCCACGAGTGGTCCCAAAGGTTCCCAAACTCCAGGTTTATATACTCTCCAGTTCAGGTGGGAATGTTCAGTCCTCCCCTCAGAGCGGGGAATTCCATAAAAGGGTATGAGGGTGCTCATTCCATAAAAGGATATGAGGGTGCTCAGGAACATTCCCCCCACCACCACCCCCCCTCGCAGGCCTCTACTGACAACAGTTTCTGGGAAATGGCATGGAGGGCTATAGAATACACAGTTTGGGCTATACCCATTCAGTGATGAATCGGTCCCAGCTGTTCTAACCAGGACAAGTTCTTAGCGACTCTCACCTTTTTTCCCATATATTTCTGAACTGTGTTTTCTGTGTTAGGAAGGGCTTGACTAAAAAACCAGAATAGACTCAGATCATATTTTACTTGAATCTTCATATGAAACAGTTTATGTTGTATCCTAGAACAGCATAAATTAAAAGAACTTAATTTTGTGGTCTGTTTTTTGTTTTTCTCATTGATTTTAGTCCAAATGTTAATCTCTCAATCTATATGTAGACTAAAAAATAAAGTTTCAAAACTGAAAGACTGGTATTGATTTCAAAAGTCTGATCATAGCCAAATTTGAAAATATTGGCCTGAGATAACATGTATTTTGGAAGATTTCTCATTTAATAACTTGTTGAAACCTAATCATGCTTCATTGCAAACAGTGGTATTGACCCGTGTATGGAAAAGGCCTTTCTTCAGGAAATTTTCATTGCATGTATTTCCCCTCTTCTTTGGTTTGGTTTGGTTTTAATATGTATCTTTAGGGATTTTCTGGACTGCTCAATAACCAGGAAAATATTCCTATGTCTTCTCATATATAGAACTCCATGAGAGTCCCACTGCTCACTATTATTTGGAATGCAGCCAAACGAATTATTAGTGGCAATTGTTCAGCTGATGACTAATGTCTCAACCTTCAGAAATGGTGGGAGAGAACCAGTAATCGTTAAAGTTATAAAAGGTATTTCATAAGGCTATGTATGCAGGAGAGCATATACTCTTCTCTCTCCTCCTTTAGATCCGTGTTTAGATCTGCAAGGAGAAAGTTGAAATGAGCTTTGTTATTTTATTCACTATTTTTGAGGTGTTTACTACTTGATCTGTTGCCAGCATCTTTGCAACTATTAGTCAATTTTGTCTATAAACATATTTTTTTTCAGAAAACTCAAATCAAACACAAATGGAGTTTTCCCCCCAACTTTCCTTTCTCCCCCATTCAGGTTCTGATCATGATTGGCAGCAGATACCACAACACTCTGATTTGCCAAAATTTGAGCAGCTTTCTGTGCACACAAAATTCATTCCTCTAATCTAATCAAACTGATTTTATTTTAAGTTTGTTCACTTCCTCAGTATCCTTTTTCTCAGTATAGGATTATCTTATTTATCAGTCAGTGAATATGTTGTTTGTGATATTGTAATTTAGTCTATGAATGGTGGAACACTGTAGAAAATCCCAGCAATTCCTCGCCCCCTCTAGAGGAATTAATGTTTCATATTTTTCCTTTAGATTTCACTTACCCTAGTGTACACAAGTTATAAACAATTCAAGCTGGTGGAGTTGAGAAACAGGCATAAGTGAGATGAGAATCCATCTGAAAGGCTTGAGCACGGTGCTTAATAAATTTTTTATGTGCATATATTACTATGTCATCATTTTCAGATATTTATGAAGGACCTAAATACAGATCTGATTTGCTCCCATGACAGAAGACCAGCTAAAGCTTATGGAAATACATTATTTCTGCAGTCTGCATGCCCAAGTCTAATGCTCCAAAATTCCTCTGTAGTTGTAACTAGGGATAACTGAAGGAAATTTTGGCTATAATTAGGATATAATGACCAAAAAAAGAAACGAATGGGCATATTTTACTTGCAAGATTTTAGTGTGTGTCTAATCCATGAGTATAAGGCTGGACAGTGGCAGCCAATTTGCAGTTGACCTGAAGAGCTGAGTATCACTGTATGCCCTCCCTGAATGCTGCTGCTGAGCAAAGCACCGCAGATTCACATAATGGAAGAGGAAAAAAGAAAAGCTAAATCTTTATAGCAGGTAAACAAATGTTCCTTGGAGCATTCATTTCGTCCATCCCTGTGGAAAGGTGAACTTTCTTGGTGAAACGTGCTGAGAGCACTGGCTGTCTCTCTCATGGTGTCTTCATTTTGATTAAGTCTGGATGCAATTTCTCCAACTAATCTTCACCTCTGTGGGTTTAATGTATAAATTTAAACTCCTTTTGCAGTCAGTAGAGGTAAAGACACTCTGGAGGAAGCAACTCATCCCTTCTCTGGACAGTGGTTTGAGAGTGCAGTGTCATGATCAGCCCAAGTCTATATGACATGTGATGCTGTTGAAAGGACAGGCCTCAAGATCCCTCCTGTCCCTAGACTAGCATCTACACTGTCTTCCCCGTGATGGTTCTAGCAATCCAACAGCAGTTCATTGAGGTCTATCTCTGTTCTTTTCCTTTGCTCCTACAAAAGAAAAATATCTGGTGTTCATCAAGCTGATTTGACTCAATTTGTGATCAGCGTTACCAATACTAGAGATTGGCTGAGGTGAAAATTGGTTAGATAGGTTTACAGTAGCATAACAGCCATGGACTTATAAAAGACAATTGTGAAACTTAAACCTTCCACAACCAGGATGAACATCAGTTTGGATTTTGCTGTCTCTTTCCTGTAATTATAGGAAATGTAGATAGTTAATTCTTAGAGGAGTGAAATGAATCTACCCCTTTGATTTGGAAAGTGAGAATACCTTGCTATAGACATACTGCAATACTTGTCTTAATCTTTGTACAGAAAAGCATCCAAACTACAGTCTGCCAGAAATAGTTAATAGTGATAGAATTTTTTTGGAAGCTATGATTAGCTGCTCTGCATTTTCTGGGAATTTATCCAATATTTGTTTTCAAACATTCATAGGATTTTCTGGAAGAAAATAGCAATAAATATTTATCCTTTTACATGAGCTTTGTCTCTCTCTTTTACTCTTCATTTTTTCATTCACTTCTCAATCTTTATTTTCATAATCACTAGCAAATACTTTGTAAGATTTTGAATAAACATTGTCTTCAGATAAGACTATCTAGGCAACCTGAGAGCCCAGAAACTGAATCATCCTCTTGTTATACTTTTCTCTTTTCTAAGGAGAATTGATGAATTTTTTGGCAAGATCTAGTCTGACTAACTTAGAGGTCAAAGTAGTTCTTAAAATTTAGGAAAGTAGTGGGACAGTGCATCTCAGGTTGCCACCTAATTGAAGGGCAATTTATTTAGGTGGATGGTATTCTCCTCTCTAATCATTTGAAGGCATCTTCCACTCTCCACTACTTGCATGGGGGAGGTAAACATTAGTTTTAAGATACTGAGGGAATTCATCATACCAAATGAACAACTTAGTTAGTCACCTTAAAATTCTTTATTATGCATGAGCAGGAATACACTGAGGGTACTATTCTCAGTTTCATTTAGGCATTTAAAATGGGTCACATAAGCAGCATCATGAATTTTTTTTTTCCATGGAAAAGGGAGTCTCGGGCTATTAGTTCAGATGCTGACATCTATATTGTAAAGCTATAGCTTCCAAGGCTAAGCTTACTCTCACCTTAGTTATTTACTAAAGATTTATATCCATGACAGATGTCCATTTTAAGGGACTAGTTGCCCCTGCCCACCTGGGACTTTTGCCAGATCATATCTATGTGATTTCTCTGAAGCCTGCAAATGGAGGAACTTCAGCAGTAGCCTTTCTCTTGGTTTGTACAGTTAGGGGATTTGTCTTTGCTAAGCAGGCTGATTTCACAGACATTATAACCAATTACAAGACAGATATGTATGTAAGGATACCTAGATATAAACACCTACATTAGGGATGTCTGAAGTTAAGTGGGTTGAATCCCATCCAGACTGGTCATGCAAGACTGCTTCCACAGAAAAACAGGCTGAGATGGGTCAGGAATTTAAAATAATTGCTCTTCCTACATTAGTTCTAATAAGCATTTAAAAACAATGCTGAAATTAACTCTACAGCAACACAAAGAACATTTACTGCGTGAAGGGAACACACATTTGAACATTGCAATTAGATTTCACTGAGGGGTATCAAGGGTGCAGTGTGAATTGAAGTCTTAATATTGCTATTGGGCTTTCCTCTTAACTTCATCTTCACAGGATTAAGGCAATAGCGGAAAGGATGTTATCAATTAGATTGTACAATAAATGACTGACTGACTCAATTACCTGCAGCCTTATTCTGGTTGTAAGAGATAAGTTAGCAATGCCTTTACAGTACATACTCATCTCCAAACCAGACTATTCAGTTTCTCCAAAATAACATTGAAACTGAAGTTAGAATACCTCTGTGACACTTCTTCATGGCTCAGCAAACTCTGTATCAAAAATAAACTTAGCTCTCATTCTGCTAGTTTGAGTGACGGCTAAGCAAGAATGTTAAGTCACCTCTTTGCATAGAAACAGAACAAGCTACATTTGTCCCATTATTGAAAAGGCATAATGTACCCATGAATAACAAAAACCTGGGGATTGTAAAACCACTTTATAATTAAAAAGGTAGGTTCTCTTTTGTCCAGTTCTTCCAACATAACTATTAATACACGTCCATTTCGCAATTCCTTCCTGGGGATAGAACAGCAGTTTAAACAAAAGTAGCTCCATTATATTTCTGCATTGCTTCTCTTTGTCTTTATTCTGTTCTGGTGACAAGTTCACTTGAAGGTTAAGGAAGCCTAATTGAATTAAGTGTAAGCTTTAACACTAAGGAGTGGTTGGATGCAATGATTTTTCTGGTAATAAAGCTGACTAAAGAAGTTCCTACCTCCTCTCAAGCCCAGCAACACATGCCTGTGGAGGCAAGCCAGTCCCTCCTTCTGAATTTTGCTCAGATAGTTCAGACAACTGTATGTCTATTCTCTAAATTAGACCAAGAAAGTGATCTCGATTTTGGCAAATTGTTCAAAAAAGTGGTCTGTTTTTTTTTTAATCTTCACTAGCTCTATATTTATAGTCAAATAAGAAATGAGTATATTCAGATAAACACCAGGCAATTAAAGTGCACACACATTCAATGCAATAAAAAAACAGGATAAAAAGCAAACCTACAGATTCTTGATATATATTTGCCCTTTATTAGCTAGGCCAGCCCTGACTTCCATTCATTCAGTTTTAAAGACAGCATCAGTGATTTTTCCTAACATAAAAATCTTTCATTTTTCCATTTACTCATTATAGATATGGAAGATGTTGTGAGTTCCATCTCTTCAGTGCCTCAGTATTTTCCTTTTTGATGCTGAGATTCAGATGATCTTTTGACAGTTGCTTGAAGGGAATTTGCTGGGATAAACAACCCAGCACAGATATGGCACTTTTATTAGTTAATAGAAGAAGAACAAAAGTGTGTGGTCTTTTGGAAATAGTTTCATTTGTGCTGCTGGGTATACAACATAGTGGTGAGGGTCTGATGTGATTTAAGCCCAGCTGGCCACTCAACCCCACACAGCCACTCACTTGCCTCTGCAGTGGAATGGGGGAGAGAATCAGAAGAGTAAAAGTGAGACAACTCATAGATTGAGATAAAGACAATTTAATAGGTAAAGCAAAAGCTGTGCACACAAGCAAAGGAAAGCAAGGGATTCATCCACCACTTTCCACGGACAGGCAGGTGACTCGGGAAGACAAACACCATCACTTCAAACTTTATATGCTGAGTATGATGTTATATGGTATGGGATATCCCTGTGGTCAGTTGGGGTCAGCTACTTGGGCTGTGTCCCCTCCCAAATCCTTGTGCACTCCTAACCTTCTCACTGGCAGGGTGGGGTGAGACGCAGAGTGGGGCCTTGACTTTGTGTAAGCCCTGCTCATCAACAGCTAAAACATTCTTGAGTTATCAACATGGTTTCCAGCACAAATCTGAAACACAGCCCCATGCCAGGTAGTGGGAAGAAAATTAACTCTACCCCAGTCAAAACCAGCACAGGATCATATACAACTTGCTGGCACTTGATTGCAAGGCTTTTCTCAATGCACATCCATCTTCTCTGATCAAAGGTTCCCACTGGTTGCAATCTCTGACTAGACCGCTGTAGTTGCTGTAAAGTCTGCTATAAAGAATACACTTTGTACTTCCCACCGTATAATTTTCAGCTTCAAGATTCCTCAACACCTTCAAAGCAACTTCACTAGAGGCAAACTTCTTCCTGATTTTCATCCAGCTCCTGTCTTAGCAAGGATGTTATGCTGGGTGGAACAGACTTTTGAACTCAGACTGGAAAGCAGGACACATGCACATTTTTTTTTTTTCTTTTCTTGCACATTTTGCTTTTTCTACCAGTTGGACGGTCTCTATCTTTGCCATTCTTGAGAAAACTTTTCAGTCAGCTTCTGCCACAAACAAAATGTCAGCACATATTTTTTTTAGATGAGGTGTTTGATTAGGAAAATCTTGTGTAAGGGGAAGAACCCTTTCGTTCTCTAGGACAGTGGTGTCCTGTTGGTGTTTTTTTTTTCTTGGCGTGAATAGAAGTTCCCAAGTTAAATTAATTTTAATTATGCAGTAAGAAAGATACAGAGACAATGGTTCACATCTGCAGCTGTTGCAAACGACAATGGCTCAGAGGCTTCATAACCACAAGACTTGGCTCAACCAAAGTCAGCCTTTATACAAGCACTTTGCATTCTAATCAGCATGGTCATAGCATTCCTCCCCACTTGTCTGCATTGCAAAATATCTACTTGGTGGTAAAAAGCTATTAAGCAGTTAAGAATAGTAGTTCTTATGCTAGATGGCTCACACATGCTCTGTAACTTTTCTGTGGTTGTTTGATTTGCCCAAGTGCTACATTTGGCAAATTTCATTTAAGCAATCTCAGATTGAAGTGACTGAAAGCTTTACTCAAATGAAGACTGTACTCTCTGACTTACTGTTCTGCCTTAAAAATGATGAATAACCACCATTAGCCTAGAAGGCTATGGCAAAGACACCACTGTCTCGACCTGCCTACAGTACAGCTCTTTGACAAAGAATTAGGTAGAATCAATTTGGTATGTAACAGGACCCAGGTAATTTATCTTTCTGACCTTCAAAAAATAGTCAAATGCAGTGAAGATTTACAGTAAGATTTATGCACATTAGGTTAATATTTCCCTACAGTCTTCATTTCAAAGCTTTCATAGTTTTGTCAGTCAATTTAATTCAACATCATAACAAAAGTGAGTATAATTTTCTTTGCTTTCCACACATCTTTATTTTCAGCAAATCAAGCTTGTAATAACAAGAATTAGAGTCATAGCCTAGCAGTGCACAATAACAGCTGAATGTCTCAGGCTAAGTCATCTTTCACAAAAGGTGCATTGATTTGTCTTCATTAAGGCATAGAAACCAACTACAACACATCACCTTTGACCATTTTCTTCTCTAGCTTCCAATTTACATCTCTGGGTCCTTTAGTGAATTAAAAGAGGGGTGCCAACCCTTTTTGTTAAAGTTACTGAAGAATTAATTTAAACCGTTTTTTAAAGTAAATGACAATTTTCAAATGCTTCCATTTCTAGAACCCCCTTTTAAGGACACAGTGTAGCATTGCTAAGGGCTTATACAAGTGTTCTTCTACAGAATCAGATAGGTAAAAAGTAAAAATGAGTCAAATATTTATTTTCTGCCCTAAAGCAGTGGAGTGAGAGAGACAGAAGTACGTGAGGCATTTTCAAGTTCATAATGATTTAAAAAGGGCCCAAGTTTTACGTGGCTGGACATGAAATTATACAAGATGGGTGAAAAGGCTTGAGGCTGTAAGTAGAATTTGACAGGAAAAGAGTGTTTGCTGAAAAGAAGCATCTATGCTTGTTGTGTAGGGAATTGGTTTCATTTGCCCAAGCTATGAGCCTTGTCAAATTATGAGCTGTAGCCATAAAATATGCAGCCTTTAAAATGGATGTAGCACATATATGCATGGCAAAGTTACTACATAATGAAAAATCTAGTCAGGTAAATTGCTGCAATTCAGACAAGGCTGCTTGAAAAAGGTATCTAGCAAGCCTTGTCAGGTGCTAAATGGCTGCTTGTGCAAAAAAGGGTTCCTGCTGACTTAGTAAGAGACATTATGCTGCACTTATACCTCCTAGGGATGTATTGCTTGCTGGCTATTGTCAGGGACAATCCAATAAAAGAAACAGGATTTTGGTCCAGTTCTGGCAGTTACTGTATTTCTAAGAATGTAAATTCTACTTGAAACTTAAAAGCTAGTATCTCAACCTGGGATTCCCTAGGCAAAGCTCAGTGCATTAGAAAATGGAAATCAAACTTGGTGTGTCTGGTTTCATTAGATTAATCTGTGAGTATTGTGCCCTGCCACAAGGAAGCCGCTGGGCCAAGACCACTGTTAATTTTTGTATCAGTCAGTACAGAGGGACATTTTTCTTGATAGGCCAAATTCCCAGCTGAAGGTTGAAGGATGGTCTTTTGTGCATCTGTATTCTGAGTCTATGGAAGAAGCTGTCCCTACAGCCACTCAGCAGTGTGCTGGCTAGCACTGTGCATCAGCTTCCTCATCAATTTGGTAGTGATTTTAATGTCATTACTTAAGTCTCATCAGAAACAACAGACTGGACTGTATTCATAAGGTACAATAAACTTTTTTTATTTTTAAAAAGAGTAACAGACAATGTTGAAAGAAACAAAGCTCTGCAGGAGCTGGCTGTAGAAACAGGAGTCTTGTCATTAAATGTATTTGAGAGGTCAGATCCAATTGAAATTATATCTTAATATCATGAATTCCAATTAACTTCATCTGAGAAAAAGAAAGAAAAAGCTTTGTATTAATTATTTTTGTGACCACTCATCTTCTTGTGCTCTTGATTCTTACTTAAAATAACACCTTTAGTGCAGTCTAGTTTGTATTACATATGCTTCCTCTTTAATATCCCTTGCTTGCCATCAGGGCACATTCAAGTTCTACCCAAAACATCTGCAGAAAGTGCATACTCCCTGAAAGCATTAATCTCAATATTTACTTAGTTATGCACTCGTACTAAACATCCCCAGCTAATACAAAAGACAATTTGTTTGCTGATTCATGGACTCTTGCTTAAGTTTCAGCTAGGAGCAATAAAAAATAAGGTTAAACGTGCCTTTGAAAAGGCAGTCTGGTTTACATGAAAACTTTGAGCTGAATTATAGACGGCAACTGATGTTTGGTTCAGTACTAGTGCAGCCTTCTCCTCTGGGGAGCTGTTGAGTTTCTTGCAGAGAGAAGCCCATTAAGGAAGGCTGCCCCAGGAAGACCCACAGGCACCCTGCACCCACGGTATTACAAGAGGGTAATGCCTGAACCCAAATGCTTGCCACACGCAATAATCCAACAAACAGTATAGGAGAGCTGGTCCTGGTTGGAAGGTAACTGTTCATGTGAGAGCATCAAGGACTCCTACTGAATTTAAAAAGCTGGTCATTTATAAAAAAAAGCTTTGAAGAATTAGTCATTTGAGGCCCTGTGTGTTTCAGATCTTAAAAGCAAGCAGGGCATCATGCCATATTTCCCTCTCCCTGGGACTTGTTTCATGAGGCTGACTCCGGAAGAGCTGTCAGCCAGCTGTGCCTCTTAGCAGTGATGCTGAAGCGTTCACTCAGGAAAGGAGGTAGGTGGTATTTAAATAACTGTCTCAAGCTGCCAAGATGAAAGCAGAAGTTGCACATTTTTAAAAGTGTAATGTGGCAGAACATCTAATAGCTGTAGTGTGGCAGTGCATCCAGTGTTGGGAGTGCAACACATGAGTGGCCTTTGCCTAGGACATGGCTGGTGGCACCAGCAGGAGCTGCCTGCCTCAGGGGGAGAGCGAGAGGGAGAGCCCCAGAGCCTCCTTTCAGAGCGCTGGAGCAGGAAAATGAGGTTGGCACTGATCAGGGAAAAATAAGTCAAAGAAGGGGAAAAGAAACATTCCAGATCACTGGAATAAGGATCTGGAGAAGGAGCAGACAACTCTGGCTTTTGACTTTTCGCAGTGCCATTAGCTCTTTAGGGACCTGTGCCCAGAAGCTCTCAGTTATCAGAGGGCAAAAAAGAGACTTGGTATGGTGCCCACTCTTAACTCTGTCATTACAAAATGCAACTGATTGAAATTGCTGCTGACACAGGGAAGAAAACAGGGTAATTAGGCAACCATGTCCTCTCTTGTTTAATTTGTATTACCAAAGCAGCTAGGCTTAGGAGGCATTTCTCTGTCACTCTGTGTAACACAAATACAGAACGGAAAGACAGTCCCTGTCCCCACAACCTACAATTTTAATATCCACAGACAAGAGACCTTAAAGAAACAGCAAAAATGTTGAGATGCAGGAGAGGTAGCAGGACAAGCATTTGCCCAGGACCTACTTATGCTGAGGGAAAGAGGAGGAAGAGAGGGCTGCAGAGAAGGAAAGCTCACATGGCCTTTGCCTGACACAGCAAAGCTGTTGAAAGGATATGTAGACAGGGTGAGATGGCAAAGACATGGGTTTAGGGAGAAAACTCTTGTGGTGATGTTCTGGTTGTAGGTCAATGGCAGAAGGTGACATTTGTCATTGCTGTAGCAAAATCTTTTGCACTGTCTGAGGTATAGGATTGTAATGGTGGGAGGAAGCCAGTGAAACAACCAGCATATGTACAGGTTCATCCCAAGTATTCTGTATCATCTCTGAGGGACAGAAAACCAGGTTACGGATGACAACCACATACTGTTGCTGGGGCGGAGTGATCAATAGTAACCATAAGTGTTCGCTTAAAAAAAAAAAAAGACAAAAACCCCCAAAACAGACAATTCCCCCATTGCTGTAGGATTCAGACCTTGTCAAAGATGTCAGTCTGACAGTCCTGGAGTCTGAAGTCCTCTCATTATCCACAGAACAGGTGCAGCAAGGGGAGCAGCAGGACAGCTTTTCCAGCAATGATCTGACAAGCCTGTCTTTAGCAGTAAGATGCCAGTTTTCTGTGACAGATAAATTGTTGATCTCCTGATGGAGTCTGCAATTTGTGGTGGTAGGAGCAGTGGAGTTTGGAGACCAATTGCACTCTCACTGAGAGCTGAGTTGAGGCAAACCACGTGCTTTGGATCACTTGAGTGAGAGGTCTGTCAGAAGTAATGCATTACAGTCAAGACATATTACAGTGTAATTTAAACCAGGACCTTACAGACAAAAATTTAGGGTCCCACTTCAGCACTTCATCATTTTCTCACCGAAGTTCTTTGTGTTGGCTTTCAGGCCCTTGAATCATTAAATATCTTAAAAATTCCTTTCTTGGACCTTGTCATCCTTCCTGACCTGCCTCAGTAACTTGGACATTTTAGGAAAAAGTGTCGAGATGGGCATGAGCCAGGTTTGATGTAGTATTGGCAGAGCCACCTCACACAGGTGCTGCACCCAATCATATATACTTCCACCAGGAAGTTGTGTTTCGTTCCTTGTCATATGGTAAATTGCACAACAAGCTCAGCCTCTTAGGATTTGCTGTTCCTGATAGCCTGGAAGCCAAGTGGGTGGTCTGGAGGAACAACCCTGAAAAACCATGAGCAATCAGATCTCCCACGTCAGACAGTTCCTAGAATACCTGGCAAGGGTCTCTTTTTTCTGACTTAGGTATGAAGATGCCTAGTTTTGATATCATAGTTTTCTACAACTCCAATCTCTATTGCTAGTCTATCTCTGTGGACAGAGCAGAGTTTATAGGTTATTAAAGCACATATTTATTCTAAACTAAGGATTAGTTCAAACAAAACTGCAGTACATCTAAGCAACTTGGAAAGCACTGAAAAATCAAAAACTCCTCATGCCTTAGATATGTGTGTTAGGTAGTTACCAAAATTTTTTCTCAATTTTTACTCATGTCTTGAACAATTGCTGATATCATGTTAAGCACGTTGAGCCCTTGCAGGAACATTAGCGTCGTCCAGGTTGGCAGAGTCAGCTTCTGATGTTCTGCACCCAGTGATTGGAAAGTCTGCCTCCATGTCCCTTTGGTCAGAAAGGAGTCATTAGTTTAGATTATACTGCCATTTATTCATCTTTAAGAGAGGAAGATATCACTTTATGTATTAATGGATGGAAATTGTACATCCATTTCAGCTTTAAATAGGTGAAACCTGGCTAGAGAGTTGTTTACACCCCACCCCTGGAAATGTTGAAGACCAGGTTGGATGGGGCTTTGAGCAATTTAGTCTAGTGGAAGGTGTCCCTGCCCATGGCAGGGCAGGGTTGGAACTAGATGATTTTTAAGGTCCCTTCCAACCCAAACCATCCTGTGATTCTATGATTCTCTGAAACAGGAGATATTTATAGTAAGTTCCCAACGTTACAGTAAGTTTTTATATTTGAAAAACCTGGGTAAGATAACGACTCAGCTTTTTAAGTGGTTGCCATAGGAGGAAAGAGAAGCATTTACATGTGGTGAAGGAGAAATAAAGTCTTGCAAAGTGCTGTTCTGCATTATCTCAGGCACTTCAGCGTCAGTGCGGAATCGGTCATGGCAGGTATTCAAGTGCTCAGCTTTTTACTAGAACAGTGATGTTCCCTCTAATGCTTTTATCTTTGAGGGAAATTCATCAGATGTAAAACCTGAAGACACATTGTACTCTCCTGATCATCCCCCATTACCATTGTTCCATATGTGTTTTAATACAGATGACTCCAAATGTTCAAAATTCACAAATCACACTCCTGTAAGTGATATTGAGTTAGAAGCCAGAACTTTTAAAGGAAAAAAAAGCCCAATAAATAAAAAAAGATTTTTTATTTCCTTCTCTTTTATGAGTTATTATTCTGGATGAATCATTATTATAAGGATTCTTTTGTGAAAGTTAAGTCTTGATATTTCTCCTTGCCTTTTGCCTTGCCTTGCTTTGCCTTGCCTTCCCTTTCTTTTCCCTTTTCCCTTTATACTTGTAGACAAGGCTCTCAGGGTGCTCTTTAATTGCCTTTTTGAACATGTTTTTCAAGGAATGATGCTTCTTTTCCCTCTTTCTGATTAAGAGAAACCATGTGTAAGAAGATGTCCCACTCCACTTTATCTCTCCTGGCTTTCTGTACATTGAGGAGAAAGACTTTGAGCTTTTCTCATGTCTGGCTTCAGCTCTTTGAAGGAGAGTGGTTAGTCTTGTGGGTAAGACATGGCAAGTCTGCAGGATAATTCTCCGTTCCTGTGAGCCACAGTTTGAAAAATGTGATTAAATCTGTTGGTGTTTTAGTTTTTTTTTTTAAATGAATGCAGAAGACCCTTGACTATTCATGACCTGTAAAAATGTAATTTTAATTTTTTTTGTTGAGGGCTCACCAAGGAGGTGGAATTCAATAATTCGAAGCATCTGCACTATGAAATGGGTGTCAAGCCTCTATTACAAATAATGGAGAATTCTGGAGGAACGGACTAGGCTAAACATAGAGCTATAGAGTCATTTTAGGGCAGTCAGTCTCCAGAGTCTGTTTCAGAAAGAGCAGTTTTCCATAAGCTTGTGTTGTGCCTGCCCACCTGTGCACATATGTGGGATGTTTCTGAGCATCTCAGCATACCAGCCCCTTATGGGATCCCCTACCTGGATATCTGAAATGCTGATATATGGGTGTCTGATGAATCTCTCTCCACACACCACATAAGGAGTGGTCTGTTAAGTTGTTCTAAATACAGACATATCATCTATCTCCGATGCCCTAAAGCACCTGAGACACCTGAACTGGACTGATAGAGCTGATGTGATGCTCATGCCTTGAGGGCATAGCGTGGAGGTAGGTTGGGATGCCCGAGGGCATCTCACATGAAACCAGGGAACAGAGCATGGACAAACAAATCGATTGTCTAGATTTCCATGGAGTTTATTTGGAATTAAGACAAACAGCTCACACCTTGAACTGTCTTAATCTGTGAACAGAATCCACCTTTGGTTGTTACAAGGTGCAAACTTGTACTATTTGAAATTCACATAGGTTTTTCATCCAGTGGTATTTGTTTGCCAGCGTTTTCTTTTAGTTCAGTGATGTATTTTGAAATCTGTATTGCACACTTACTAAATTCCCAAATGAGTTATTAGAGAAGCACACCAAATCATGGGTTTACAATGGCAAGATGGATATCTGCTTTTTTGCATATGCTTTTAATGTAAAAATATGAACAGGCTTCTAATCTGCTCACTACTGTGTGACCTTTGTATTATTGTTTTGCTACAAGAGTTTCACAAATTGTTTCAGACCAGTGGATCATGTCTGAAGGAACAAAACAGCAAATATATTGTTGCTTTTTATTAAGACTAATGCATGCTAATAAATGCTAATGCCATTTTCTAAAGTGTCAAATAATGATGTCAGACTCCAGCATAAGAATCTGTGGATTAGTCTCAGATAGGCGAGAGATGGATAGACCTCAAAGCTCTAAGATAACAGATTAAAAGGGAAAATGGAAAACTCAGGGATGAAAGGATATGTTTTAAAACACTGCAATCAGATTTCTTATTGTCGATGTGTGCCCCTGTCGACATCATCCCTGTTCTTCTCAAGGGCTCATGTTTCTGTAGGCGTCATCCTTTTTCCAGTCCCTGGGATCATGTCCACCACCTGCTGGTGTCTGAAAAGTCATAGATGCTTGAGTGTGGGCAACTGAACCAAACAGGTGAAGGCTTGATGTTTTACTCTTTGCTGAGATTATTAGGACATATTTGGACTGGCTGTGCTGTTTTTATGCAGCAGACAGATGTCAAATGTCTTCCCTATGTTGTCTGAATGTCCCCTCCTGATATTTGAAGATTCCTCTGCTCAGTGGTGTCCTGAGATGCTGTCTTTAGGTAAGTCTGAGTCTTCCTAGTACCACCGAAAGCAGAGACGTAACGTCATCCTGAGTGTAGCTCTGAAGGTTGCTATATTTCATGAAAGAAATGTCTTAGTTTTCCCAGCACAGACGTACAGATGTTTTACTCTGCCTTGTAAAGATAAAAGACAAATCTGCTCTGACTAAACTGGAATTCCAGAAGTTAAGTATACTCGCAAAAAAAAAAAAAAAAAGCAAAAGAGAAGGGATTTTCTCAGCATGAAGTCAGTCAGTGATGAAAAAAATGCTGCAAAGGATAGGGAAGAATTGATGCCAAGAATGGAGTTGTTATAGATCCTCATTAACCGAGGTGCTAGCAAGAATTTCTACCATCTCTAAGGTAAACAACAGATTTACAAGGGTTTTACATGTTCTTTTCTTCTGGTTGAGCCAGACAACCAGTTATCGCAAGAATTCCTATTTATTATGCCCCAGGTAAGAAGTGAATGGTGCATAAATGTAATTCTTTTTGAGACCTGCCTCAGCAGGCTGTGGTAGCAGCTGCCCACCCACAAACACAGAGCCATGCGATAAGGTTATTGTGAAAAAGATTAGTTAATTGGATTAGTTGTACAATTACATTCTCAGGAAAAGTCACAGGGAAAGAGAAATCTCATAACAGGCAAGAATTATTTTTTTTAATTTGTCACTTCAACAGTGACAGAGAGGAGAAGACAAATTTCCACTGCAGACTTTTTTTCTTTTTCTGTCAGAGATCAACTTTTCTAGAGAGCTGCTGATATCTGGGAGGAACCTGGGTGAGTTTGAGTCCTGTCCATGCCATGCAGCTTTTGAAAGCAAGCCTTTGGTGTTCAAGGATGGTACCACAGCTGCAGAAAGCTCTTGAGGTGCAGCCAACACAAACGCTGCAAAAGCTGGAAGTGAGAATAGTCACACATTGAAAGAAGGAGCCACCACTCTCTTTATATTTCCCCTTATTGTTTATAAAGTTTTTGGACGAAGAAAGTTGCTGTAAGCATTTTCCAGCCCTTTCTCAGCCTTGTTACAACTTTTCTGTCCACTTTTTATCAGGGTACAATAACAGCCCAATTGAAAGAGGTCAGATGGTTTTGGTTTCTTAAAATTAGAGGCTTGCTGTGCCTTGTTAGTTTTGTTACCCATTATCTGGAGGGAAATCTCATGGTTTTTTGTCTGGTACACTTTAAAATGCCCCATCCAAGAAATTAGAGAAAGAAACATACAAAATAGACAGTGAGATGAGAGCTAGATGATGACAATAATACGTAATCTGTTCATTAAACCTGCAGGGATCCCACACTCGACTTCAGTAAAATGAAGTCTTTAAAAACAGCAGAGAAAGGCTAAAATGGCCATAATATTTTCTTTTGTAAGTGATGAAGCAATCACTTAAATACATGAACTGTGGCTTTGCAACATGACTTGGGTCTGTTTGTGACAAGGACCCAAAGACATGAGCTCTCTTCAAAAATTATTTTCATTGAGGAGTCCTGGAATAGAACTATGAGAATATGAGAAGTTGTGTCTCTCTTTAAATAATACAGAGAAGTAATTGTATTTTGGTTTCTGTGGTTATTAACTGCATTCCATATGCTATCCACTTTTAAAGATTCTCTTGAGATGTTCTTTTTTCTTTTTATTGTGTTTCCATTTTTGAAGCGAAACTCTGGACCCACTGAAATCAACAGAAGTCTTGTCTGCTGGCAAGGAGTCATAATTGGTTCAACTCGGCAGCCCAAACAAAAATCCATGCTTTTTTATATATCCAAGCTAATTTTTTTATCAGATAACCATTCCTCCTTCCTTGCTCTTTAGGTGAGAAAATGCATTCTTATTCTTCCACCTTCTTCACTGATGGCATTGGCAGTAGGTGCAAGCAAATGCTCAAGGAGCACAATAACTTTGGCAAGAGATATTAGCTCTATTATTGGCACTATGAGCAACTGTGTACTGAGGATTTAGGTATAATTTGGAGTATGATGGAGCTAAATGATCATGTTTGCAGGCAGAGACAGATAACTTGATCCATCCACGCATTCACTTTCTTTTCCATATTGAGATGACTTTTTCAGGTTTGTCAATAAATAATAGAAACACATTGAGTAATTCAGTCATTCATTAATTTGGAGTGGTGTCATTCATATAAGGTGTCTGGACAAATCAACTAGAGTGAGTCACAAAAAGAACGTGCTTGCAGTAGTTAGAATTTTTTGACAAATACATGGAGTAAGGAAAGCTGAGCTTCAAAGAAAATATTTATTGCACAAAGACTTGTTAATAAATAGACTGGGAGAAGGACAAACAAGTTAAATGTTATTGGCAAAAATCCATTGAGCCTGTGTAAACTCATCAATTAAATCTTGGAGAGTCTGGTGGGGCAATTTTCATGGGAGCTGTGACCTCTGCTGCTACTGACTGCGACCAGGCTTTTCTAATTAACATGACACTCCAGGGACCACTGAACTGATGATGAGTTTTGTGCAGGTAGCTGATGACCATTGCAAAGAGAAGCCCAAATATTCAGATTGCGGGTGCTTCACTATGTGCTGCTGAGATGTATTTTCTCTCTGCGTGCAAAACAGGGAGTCCTACAAAACTGTTGCCTGGGCACTGGTCTGAAAATTTAGTCCATTGAACCCAGCTTCTTTTTCATTCTTGTCATTCAGCCTTACTGAGACTGAGTGTGACCTTCCATTTATATGATTTTATTTAAATGATAAATTGCCTACTCCATAAGAGTGTATTTCCTTATGATTTCCAATAGTATTTAAATACACCACAGATTTTTGCTTTGTGTACTGCTGGTAAGAGGTTGTTGCATATTGGCAGTTTTGCCTCAACAGAAGAGAGGAATGCCTTATTAACACCTTTTCAAAAAGCATTTTACATTTTACTTAAGATTCCCAAGCAGTTGAAAGGCTACTATTCACGTTACATTTCTGTTCCATTTAATTTCCTCACTCCTCTTCTGTCTTGAAATGATTAGAAATCAGACAGGCTTCATTCTAGCTTTGTAAGAGAGACTAATTCTTAATGGAATGCAAACAGGACTTTCTCAGAAACAACATTATATCCTTACACTGACGGAGATACAGGTGATCAGAGGCTAAATAATAAATTTGCGCTGCCTCTCCACTAGGAAAATTGGAAGTGTTAGAGCATGAATCTAGGCACGGGTATGCAGCTGTGATTCTGGGGAGCTGTTACAACAGTGTTTGGTATGCCTTTGGACAATGCCATACCACACAGAGGGTATTAGTTTCAACTGCATTGGCTTGCTTCAGGCTTCACATTCTCCTAAGCAAACTGGCAAATATTCACACTCGTCTCAATTATGTGTCTTAAGCAGATTTCAAATACCTCTTGGGTTAAAGTCACACTTCAGGCACCTCAGCCAAGAAAGCTGCTCAGAAAAGACAAAGGGTGTGGGAAGTAACAGATGTAAAGCTGGAAATCCTTTTGCCTTTGCTATAGTAAGGTGAAGTCAGAGATACAAGTGAGGGCGGGGATGTCTTCCAACAGCCAATAGAAAGCTCACGGGGAGAGAGCTGGAGAAGGGCTGTAGAGAGGACCTGGGGTTTCAGTTGTGACAGCTGAAGAAGACACAGGGGAAAAATTAAAAAAAAAAAAAAAGAAAAAAAAAAGATGAAGTCAAAAAGTTTGGACATGTAAGGATTTGGTTGCAATGTTCGGGTTCTAGGAGGAGTCCCACTGAATTAACAGTGGGTGAGAGGTGGAGGTCCTCAGCCGTCAGCTCACACTTCTCTATGCAACTTCACCAACATAATTCAAAACATGCCTGTTATTTGCTTCCACAGTGGCATTACTCCCATTTTCTGGGGAGAGAAATGTGTGGGATAAAGGTAAAGAACAGTGACACAAGGGTTAACATCCCTGGGAACTTCATTTTAATATTTCTTTCTCAGAAGCCCATTTCTGGTGCCATGCTGGGTTGCTAACAGATGAAGCATGTCTGCCTCCATGTTCCTTAATATTTCAACCTTTTATCTTCTGGTCCAGTGAGGAAGTGGTGCAGAACTGAAATGCCACCCATACTGTGACAATTCAATTGTTGTTTTATATTTTAAAAATGTCCTGTTGTTCATGGAAATATGACACCAACAGAAGCCCAATAGGAACTAGATGGAATTATTTACTTGCCTTAAACATCAGCTTCTTTATCTGCAGCAAATCCATGTTTCCTTTGTAAATGTCTGCTAGTGATGAGGCCAGCTGGATTAAAATAATTGGGGAGTTAAAGTATCAACCCAGGAAAAACGTTCATTACAAGCAGTGCAAGGCCAAAAGGAAGACATCCAAAAATGTAATTGTTCCTTAACTTTTTGTTGTATATTAGAACACAAAATAAGATTTATCATGAAATGACATACATTAATCCCAAAAGCTTGTGTACTTATATTTTTAAAGTGTATCAATGATATATTTTGCTCTTTTTTTCCCACAATTTAAGACTTTTACATTTCCGTCTTGGCATTTCAAATATGTTTGCTGCAAGTGCAAAGGATGATGGCAAAACACTTCAAAGCTGCTTCCAAATATACTGACCTTGAACTATATATCTTTTTCTGGTAGCATAGAGCTGTCTACTGCTACACCTCAACCAGGGTTGATTGACCAAGAGCATTCAAACATGAAGGCGGGTAACAGTGGGTGATGAAATATATGCATGTGCACATGCAAGGTTGAACCCACATTTGTATATAATTCAAGAAATACATTGTTTGACGTCCTGAGAGATTGTGTATGTCACCTGTGTCCATTTGATACTGCGAACAAACAACGACGGAACCTTACTGACCCCCACCCAAAACAAAGCAGAAAGAGCTTTTTGAAACAAACTCTCCATTTACAAGAGTAATTCTGTATCCTTTCCTACCCTGTATAAAACAGAGTTGTATATCAACTATGTGAGGGAAAATTGCTTTTATATCAAATAACTGACTTTGAAATTGAAGAGCAAGTAGGAGCACTGTATGTTTTAAAATAAATTTGTAATATAAGTGTTCTTCTCAATAAAAAGGGACTGTTATTCAACAGGCTTTTATTTCTAGAGTTGCTAAATCCTTTGCTGCTGCATCACAGTTAGAGAGAACCAAGTGATTATTGATGTATGCACTAATTAATCAGTTTCCTCCTTTTCCAGATCTGTGTCAGCACCATCATTACTCCTATTTTAATAACAGATTATGAAAAAATAGGCATAATTCAAAACTACTGCTTAGTATAACATGGATGGGGATTTAGAAAATCAGAAAAAAATCAAGCAGACAAGCAGAAATAAAATGATTAATGATTTCTTTAAAAAACACAATTGATTTAATAATTTGAGGCTGAATGAGGTGCATTTCAGAAAGCCCAATTAGCTGATGGCTGGGAGGAGATAACTGTGTGTGGAGTGCCCTTGCTGAGTGTGTTAAGACAGTGGTATCTAAAGGTTAAAAATCGATGCATGAGAACCTGCTAGGAAGCAATTCAGGGCTGAACATGCATGAGGTCAAGTGTGAAAACTGTTTCCTGCTTATTCTGGTTTTTATCTCCAAGCAGAGAAGAAATCAATAATCCCATATAGTGTACATTTCTGAATAAGAACTAGCCATCCCATTCTGAGTAGCCCATTCACATGAGCTCCATGCATTGCTAATAAAAAATAAAAAAGAAAGAAAGGATGATTCTCTCCATTGCCACAAATTAGGAACAGTATTTTACCTCTTCCCCTCAGTGCTGCTTTAGATACAGTTTAGCTCATGCCCACTACACACATGACAAGAATACAAAAGGTAACATACAGCTATTTGGGTATAAAATGAAAATACATCCCACAAACTGCTTTGACTTAATAGACTCTGCAGACGAAGTTGAAACATCGGGAACGGGTGGAGTATTTACCCTAATTCATGGAACAGTATTTGACCATTCTCTTATCTTTCTCTTTGCTTCTGTCTCTTTTTAAACATAGGTGATTGCCTACAGAAGCTGAGGCAGGAACTCATAGACCCCATTCCATCAGTCAGTTTCTTTCAGTGCAGACGATTTTCTTTTCTCTGTTAGCAAACATTGATTTTCTTAGTTTTATTTCCTTGGAGCTATACTCTCCAAGGCTCTCATTGTGCTGCTGCAGATCATCAGCAAGAAAAACTCTGACAATAATGTGGGCTACTTAGCTGCTGCTTTTGAGCCAGTAGAGAAACACAAAAGCACAAAAGGATGCAGAACAAAGATGCTCTGGTGGTTAATCCCTGCTCAAAACCCTCTTCTATTGTGATGCCGATAGCAAAACTTGACAGTAGTCAGGCTGCAGCTGAGCAGAGACCTCTGCCTAGTGCTATGACTGGCAGCATCATTTCAGTTTGCTGGTCTCTTGTACTTCTCTGTTCGATTTATCCATCACTTGTAAAATCTTTTAGGTAGGAACCACCTTTTCAACTGTTGTGTCACAAGGAAATACTATACTGTGCTGTTTAAACCCAATCTAGATAAAAGAGCCCTATTTACTTATTATTGACATGTAAATAGCAAGAAACCACTGAAGCATACATTCAAGACAAATGCAATAGGTAAAACACAGCACTAGATGTTGAAAAACTTCAATGAATGCTCAGAATTTTCTGAAGATCCTTCTATAACAAAACCCAGGATGTTTTAATCCCATGCCGTCTCACAGTCCCCTTGGCAGTGGGTATCCTGCAGTGCAAAGTGTGGGAGCCTCAGCCTCATGGGTAGCCCTGCTGCTTCCCCCAACCTGCTGAACCACAGGGGGAGCCCCCAGGGGCCCTGGCATTTCCAGAGAACTATCTCTGCTGCCTAACTTAACCCATGTTCTTTGCTTATAACATCAAGTTGTGCTTGTCATGTCTGTGTCCCCACACCCTGCATAAACGAGGCTTTACATATGCATTATTTGCCGTGTGCTTTGTAGCCCCCACTGAGCAATGTAGAGGTGCTGATGTACTTGTGTCCAAACCTGGGCTTGGCAACACTGTGAGTGAAAAGCCTGCTTTGGTCCCCCATTTTGCAGGCAGATCATAAACTGCTTGAACTTTTTATTTTTAATTGAAGTATTTCAGGATTTAGCTACCACTGATACAACAAAAGTCTTTTCCACAACTGTCCTTTTCTGAGGCTTAGAAATATTTGTCTGATTTCCATCCTAAATTTATTCATGGCCACTTTCTACCCACCAGTGCTTGCACAAGCAATGTTCATTAGTCTGAATAACAGCTATTTCACAGGCTGCAGCACTGGAGGCCTGGTAGGAAGCTCCAGCAGCCAGGCAGACTTGTGTGCATCCTAAATCCATTTTTCAAGGAATTCTTCAAGGCTGGGGGAACAGCTTGTTGTGAGAGCTACATGGAAGCCAGACTCTCAGCTGGGGGGGAATGCTAGCAGCAGTAGGAAAGATTTCTGGATGAAAACCAATAAATGCATTATTATAAGGGATTTTACATGCAGTGGAACACGGTTAGCTTCACTTGAGAGTGGAAGCCAAATTTTCTTTGGCCGTTATCCTAACTGCCACACCTGATGCTAGATGGCTTCCAAGGGAAGAAAGAAACTCTCCAGAAGAAAGTTGAATGTTCATCTGGAGATTTAGCTACTCTAACTTAGATTTTATTAAACAAAAGGAAAAACAGATTATTGCTTCACCTTGCATGCAAGAATGCTTAAATCAGCATGGAACACTTTGCCAGTGTCAATGTGTTGTCCCAGGCGAACCTCTTTGACAGCTCCTGCAAGAAGTGAAGAAGTGATTTATGGCTTTGTATCTGTGATCTGGTTGTGCTCATTTGCAGAGCTGTTGGGAGGCAGCAGAAGTTGGTAACTCTGCTACCAATCAGCCTCTACATCAGAACAAAACCTGCACCTCATTGATGTGTCCCCTCCTTCTGACCAGGGGCACTTGAAAACTTTCAACTTCCAGAATCTCATGATCAACAAAAATCCCATCAAGTCAGGTCACTAACTTTCTCTTCTCACTATGCTTATCAGTTCTCATCTGAGGAAACAATATCTTTTTCAGGCATGGCCAGAGTGAGATTTCCAACTTCCATTGTGATATTTTCTTTCATTTCATACTGTGTGGCTAAATCAAATAATCAAAGTCTTCCCCGGCACAAACAATGTTTGGTGCTAATAGCTGCTAATAGCAACAACAAACCCTGATTTGATTGCCCCAGGCTAAGGATACCTTGCCTAGGTATCTCCAAAATTTAGTGTAAAGTGCCAAAGTAAAGCCACGATTTCTTATTGCCATTCCTAGAGAAGTTCTCAAGCTTCTGCTGCTCCTTCCAAACTGACATAAGTCTGGAGGTGCCTTTACAGACATGTTTTATCCATACTAGACTCACTTCCAGTTTTTAAGTGTCCTGGGCTTTTGCTTATAGCATTCAGTTTTGACTGTGTTTGCCTAAGAAGCACACGCTCTTCAATAGTTTTCTTACCTACGGCTAGTGAGTCACTTTGCTGTATTTGAGAAGGGGAAAATTGTTTCCGTAGTTTTCACATCATCAGCTTTCCAAACCACATCAAGAAATTAATTTGAGTATTTATATTTTTTAACTATATTTATATAAAGTGCAAATATTCACTGTGAGCTTTGGTTTTAAATATTGCCTTCTCAGAGTTCACTGATGACTTTCAGATAGTTGGGAACATGTTATGCCTCTGGCAGACACCCTGGGAAATTTATGAGTGCAACAAATCTCCAGTTCTTCAGGGGTCTTTGAATAAACTTACATGTCAGCATAATGAGAACAAGCAGCAAGATGCTGTTCGTAGTCAGGGACCTTATAAGTCTGCCCTGGAAAAGAGGTTCTGGAAATTAATAACCTTTATAATCCAAGTTCTGCTTTTAAAATATAGATGAAAATAGTTGTGTGTGGATGTGAAACCAGATCAAAAAGAATGAACCAAACCATGGAAATGGATTTATGTGTGTGGGTTGTTTATCAGCTTGAGCAAGGTAAGTCAGATGGATGATAAGTAGTTTTATTTAAATGTAGATGGCAGTATTAGGAGATGTTCCTGCTGAAGTCTGACTCTTATGATTTCAGGTTCATACAGCACAGCATGTAGTACCAGGACTTTTTGAGGGACAGATCACTTGATCTGGAAGTCTAGCTTTCAGTACAGGACAGAATTTATGCATAGATGCAAGGCAGTTTTATTTCTGGAGTTCAAGAACGGATTAAACTGTTGTGTTTCAGTTTGTCTCATATCACTGATAAACATCTTATAAGATGATTCATGTTGTTTATATATATTTTGCATGTTCATGCTGGACTTGCACAATGAAGTCACATTTCCGCATAGGATCCTGTGATGATGGGGGTTGGAACTAGATGATCTTCAGGGTTCCCTTCAAACCCAAACTTTTCTGTGATTCTATGAAGGTCTGCCCTTGGGTTGTTGCTTTAAGGAGAAGGCAATATGGTATTTGGTTGTCGTTGAGAGAGTCTGTGTCCAAGCTGAGCTTCTTTTGAACATGAGGTTGTGCCAAAGATCCTAGATATTTCTGTGTGTGGGATGACACAGAAGGAGACAGACCCCTAGTGACAGAGGTGAGTAGAGTAGGAGGCACCTGGGTAAATCTCTCATTGGACAGTGGCATCATATGATAAGTAGAGACCCGCATCCAACTGAGCTGTGTCATGTGTTGTTCCATAAACTGCAGTCTACAAAGGGACCATCTTCAGCCACTATACAGCCACAGTCAGATACCTCCAGATTTCTGTAACTAAATTTCTGTAACCCATAGCTTTCCACACCCACTTTCCATAGCTCAGAAGTGAGTGCTGAGATGTCTTTTAGTGCTTCAAAGGAAGACAATTTTGGAAAAATAAACTTGCAGTTGAAAGTAGGCACAGTGAGCCTTCTATTGAAGTGAACAGGAGCAAGGCACTTGCAGGGCTGGGAGCACCACCTAACATTTTTGATGAAGCAAGAGCGCTTCTGCTCAAGGTTTTGGTAAAAACAAGTAAGTTCTCCTAAGCAGGCAGTATCATAAACCCCAATTTCTGGAGAGGCATCAGTCTGTGGGCTGCTGAGAGGTAGCAGCAGAAGCCTTAGTGCCTGGCACACCTGAGCAGAATGTGGGTGTTGCTGGGGATCTTGGTTATAGGCACGTGAGGTCTGCAGCACTGCCTTGTGCAAATGGCTTTACTGAGTGTTTTCTGCAATGTCTGGGTTCCTGATGGCTGTGTGCCATGGGCTGGACACATCTCTGCAATAGCATTTTCAAAAACTTTCCATTCTTGCTGGTGTCAAGGCTCTCCATATTCACAGTGGTGTGGTCCTAGTTTTTTTTCCATATGACCTTAAACATTCTGAGCCTTAAAGTCCTTTGGGTTTTCCTCTTTCTGGGCATTTTAGAGCATCAAGGAGACCTGAGCCTAGCAGGAACTGTCAAACAGAAAGCATTGCTTCTGTGTGACTCCTAGATAAATATAGAAAAAAAGACCATTCCTGGCAAGAAGAGCTTTCTCTGAAAAAAAAGAGATGCTAAAATAATCATTAGTTTGAGCCTGAAAAGCTTGACTTCACAAACTCAGATTAATTTTAAAGCAAAACTACTTTAAAGTTTGTTTTAACTGGATTTTTTCATTATTTAGCAAAAGAACAGGTGGTCAAGGCTTTCATATTTGGAGGCTCATATTGCATTTATGCTTACATGTCCCCCACATCAGTAGGAATCAGCACTGTAAAATAATAAAAAAGAAATTAAAATCTGCTTCTATGTTGCACTGTTGTTTTGTCTATTGTTACTAATAGAGATTCACAGGAGAAGAGTAGCAATTAAAAAACTGCCGGAGTAATTTCAGGTCAATTTTAATTATTTGTGATACTAGGAATGAAATGCTAATTACAGGTCAAAGTAGCAAAGGCTTACTGCCCCTGCCAGAGAAGCCACAGGCATATTTTCCCTGAGATCACATGCTTTGCTGCTTCAGGGAGACATCATACCCAAGAGGATGCAATCATTGAAAAGGTGCCTCAGGAGAGCATGTTAAAGCTAGAGGAAGAATTCAACTTGGAGGGAACCAACTACGTGTGCTTGGATAAGTCATAAGGCACATCAGGTATGAAGGTGTTTGGGAAGGATAAACAAGGATCCATCTGTGTTGGTGGTAGCCTGGATGGAGATGTTTTATCTAAGGGACAAGAAATATTTGAGACCTTCATAGCACAACCAAATGCAAGTAGAAACTTGTTAATTCTCTTTGGCAAAAGATGAGCCATTGGTGCCCCAAATCACTCAACTGGCTTAATGGCAATTGGCTTCCAAAACTAGCAAAGCAAGTGGAAGAAAGTGATGGGAAAGCGCATCTGAAATCAGGAGGCCACACATTCAGTCCCTGAGAAGCTCTTGTCAAAGGTCTGTGGGCACTGAGCAGTTTTTTTAGGCCTTTATTTTATTTTCAGATCAGACAGATTTCTGCTGGCTAGATCCATTCCTTATGCCATCTCATCAGAGTAAAATGGTAAAAAAGGTTTTCCACTATGTGCCACACAATGTAAGAGCCATTGTTCACCATAGCACAACTGTATCAGCAAAGGTTTGCCTTCTAGTTTATGTAATATTTCAATATATATTAAGTTTAATCCTATGAAATATTATTATAATAGAAAGCAAATACTGCTAGTGGGACAGTTCTGATCAATACTGATGCATCTGCCTTGTATTGCTTAATACTTCAGAAGAGAAAAAGGCACAAACACTATTAAAGGATTTTTTTTCCACTCAAGTATTTTAAAGTTTTTCTTGTAGCTGCTGTTACAGACCTAACCATAAAACCAGAAGATTGGCTGCACTGAGCCAGTCTAAAGATCCAATATCCTGCCTTTGTCAGAGAGCAGTAACAGATGCTTGGAGAAAGAATGTAAGAAATAGCTCATTTATAGAGTGATCTTTCCCCTGGTATGCACTCCCTGTTTCCAGCAATAACCATTTAAGAGTTTCCCATGCCAGCATCCAGACCATCATGTTTAATGAGGAACTCCTCTCACTGGGCTGTCACCAGGTTGTTGTAATTAGGTCCTGAGTAATTCTGCACCAGCTGGAGCTGGGCAGAGTCCAGACGGCTCCTGAAAAGGGCTCCAAGGTGCAGTCCCTGGGGCAGACCTCCTGCCTGGCACCGTCCTGCAAAAGAAGGACCTGCCACTCATTTGCCCCCCAGGTGGTAGGTGACTGTGTGTGCTGAGTCCTGGGCCACCCTCAAAGCCACCCTGGCACAGGTGCTCTGTTAGGCAATGTTGTTCCTTGGGGCAAAATGACAATTAAAGAAAAAAAAAGAAAAAAAAAGAAGAAATATGAAACACGAGCCTTTCCAGGAGCCTTCCTGAAAACTTCTCTTTCCAAGAAATGAAATATGCATTTATTTTGTGGCATAAGGTTTCTGGTGTTCTTCACTAATTGTTCAGCTTTAGTATCTGTATTTTGAAAATGGTCTCACTCCTGAATTTTCCTGGGAATTGAAATGCAAATATAAGCTGCATTCCAGCTGACATGCAAATACCACAATCATTGGAGATACAGAAAATGAAATGTTGTTGCTCATTCAATTTTCTATTACAACTTCTGTGCACATCATACCTAAGTGGGAATTCAAATGTTATTAGTTTCCCAAAAAGTCATGCTTCCACAAACAAAACAAAGCAGTTTTTCTAGAAGTCCTATAAGGTTAATGAAAGGTCCCTTTTTATATAATGATGGTAGAAATATCTTGTCACTGCATATCTAAACACTCTACAAAGCAAAATAATTAAACCAACATTAAACCTAGCACAGAGAGATTCAAGCTACTTATGTGTATGTGTGTGTGCAGAGGCCAATGTAAAGTAATGCCAGCCCTCTAGTGTTAAAAGAGAGTTTACATTTGTCATAGTTCTACAATACCTTAATAGAAGGCTCAGCTATTGAAAATTGCTGAAATGGTCTGTCTTTGGCATTTCTGATTATCCAGCTCAGGGGGAATACAGTGTTTGATTACAACTGTGGATGACAAAACTCTGTAGTTAGATTGGCTCAGAAAACTGGTCTTACAGATTGTACCAAAACTTTTTCCTAATGAAAAGCACTGATTTACTTGAAAAAGAAAGGCTTTGGTGAAAGTCAGCTGATCCCAAACTGACTGTGTCTAAAAGCAAAGACAGAGACTGCTGTCCCTGGCTCTTGAGTGCATATGGAGTAGCTGTGCGTCCACACTGCATGGTGTGAGACCCTCTGCAGAAACCCCATCACTTCTACAGCCCATACCCTGGGCCCAACTTGGTGTCTTTGTGGGACTAGTATATAATTGACATATTCTTTCTGTTCATTGTTCAACTCAATCATCTGGAATAAGGCAAGGAATTTACTGCACCAGCCACAGCGTGAAACTGAGAGAATGTCCCATGTCCTCTGTGGTGTGTCAGAGGGGCTTGTAGGAATACTGGGGGCTACAGAGCTGCTCACACCATATTCAAGGGCTGCACAAGGTGGAGGGAACCCTACCCAGTACAGTCTCATCTGAAATGAATCCTGGGGAGTGGTTCCTGGTGTAAATCACCCCAAACTGCTCAACAATATCTTTGGGCAAAGTGGTTGGAGTGGCACATGGCAGAGCCAGGGCTGCCCTGACACCGGGTTCCAAGGATGCTCAGGGAGCAGGGTGTAAACTGGTCCTGAGACCACTTTTAGTTAGCATCTCAGCCACTTCTAGAGATCCTAAGAAGGGCCTCCTCTAAGCGCAGGATGTAAAACCATAAAATTAAAGGTGCGGGTATTAAAATGGCTGACGTGTAGACCTGTGGGAGCACTCTTGCCATTAGAATAAAAGCACTTTATTTGGGTTATTTGGGTTTAAACACAGATCAATAGGAAAAATCTTTAAACTGAAATAAGCATTTCTACAGGTATTCAAACTGATTTAGAGAAATCAATTTGCAATAACAGGTTAAATTTAAGCTGGTGCAACTTCCTCACATAGATAACCTCTTGAAGATACATGCTGAATCGATGAATACATATAAGTTGAAATATATCTATAGGCAAATGTCAGATAAATATTCTTGCTGTTGCTGATCCAATTAAGATGAAGGTTTTATATGGGGATTTTAAAATCTGGAGTATTTTACGGAGCTCAGAAGAGGAAGCAATTGGGTGAGGAGTTAAACTGGCCAAGTTCAGGACAGTGTACTTCCTGGTAGAAGAGCTGCGCTGGCTATGAGCAGCTGAGTTTGATACCTTCTTAATCACAGTAGCTAAATCAATTCAGTGGATCATACCCTTGGGAATGTCCGCAGCACAGGGGTGTATAAACTTCACACCTAACATCACTGATCTGAAAGTTTTGGCAGAAACACTTAGGCAAGCCTTTCTGTGCTTGTTGGCTGCTCTTTGCTGCCCAAGCACCACGGTGACAGAGGTGTCCCTCTCCTGGCAGAGCAGCCTGAGGGGACCTGCATTGGCTCAGCCCCTGCTGGACTCTTTAGAACTTTAACTCCCCTCCACTGTGGGTGCAGTGGAAAAGTCAAGTTTTGTCATGGAGGACAGAGGCACAGGCACCTAGTTGCGTCTACCAGCTTTGATAAGGAAGTAATTGTCTCCAACAGCTTGGGGACAAGGCGAGCAGGCACTGCAAAACTCACCAACAAGTGACTGGTTGCACTGGAGGACTTGGCAGGCAACCGAGGAGGAACTGGGAAAAGTGATTTTTTTTTTTCCCTTGGTGATGTGTAGTTTTTGAAATACTTGAAGTGCTTGGGAAGAAGACCCCTGTGATGTCAGCAAACCAACATTTTCTCTTAATCAGTTTCAGCAAATAGAGTAAAATGTTCATTGTTGTGCAGTTTTCAACATAGTGATAACAAAGGCAGTGTTCCTCTTTCTCATGGTTGTCATTTTTCTGTATGACATTGTTCTTATGCCAGATCAGGAAACATGGAATGCTTTGGCTTGGAGGAGTCTTCAAAGGTCATCTAGTTCAAGCCCCCTGTCATAGAAAGAGACATTTTCCACTAGATTAAATTGCCAAAAGCTTCATCCACCATAGCCTTGAACACTTCCAGGGATGGGGCATCCACAACTTCTCTGGGCAACCTGCTCCAGTATCTCACCATACTCACAGTAAAGAATTTCTTGCTAACACTGCTTCTAATGCAGCCCAGGATATCGTTGGCTTTCTGGGATGGAAGCTCACACTTCTGAGTCATGTCCAGTTTTTCAGACAGATGAATTTTTTCCTGGTGGACTTAAAAGAAAAAAGATTAATATGAGTGAATTTTTGTGCATGATAAAAATTTATGGGGAAAATCAGTTTTCGTAACCAAAGTATTGACAATTTTTAGTCAAATACAGCAAATAGGTTTTGATGACACATAAGTAAAAAGAAGAGTCAAGATGTGAAACTCTTCCTTTCAAAACTGAGGCGCATTTGAGAAATGGACACATTAAGAAAAAAGTAAAACTTTTTTGTTTTCTTAGATTGGTCAGAGCAACTGAGAAGCTTGGCTTAATGAAGAAAAGGAGATTTTTTTATTTTTAAAGAGTTGCTGAAATGGAAAAGCCTAAAAAGAAACTAAAACTCAACACCCAGGTAACCACTTATATATTTTTTCCCCTTTTTTTTTTTTAATTTTTTTTTAAATTTTTTAAAAAAATTTTTTTTTTCTTTTTCACTTTTTTCCCCCTTGTTTTTAAATGTGCAGTGAACAGACACCACAGGCAGCATGAATTTAGACAATCTGAGAGGTGAAAATATCTAATCTGTAAAACATGTATTTTGGTGGAATAGGTGCCGAGCCCAAAAAGCAAGACTCATTGCCCTTATAAACCAGCATCAAGTGCATTATAGTGAAATCATAACTGTGTTGAATTCTCCATTTCTTGGGAGCACATACTGACAATGGAGAATATGCTTAGACACTGACCACCTTACATGAAATTGGAGAGCAAAACCTAAAAGAAAACCAGAAAACAGGGCATGAGAGGGGATGTGACATCTGGCTTCTCTGCCAATGAACTCAAGGACCAACTCTCTTCTTTTACCTTCGGAGGAAGAGGTACTTACAAACAACAATTCCACTACGTTGACTTCCAACATGTGGAGGACCCCGCTAGAACCTGGCTGCCCAAGTCTCTAGGACACACTAGTAAACTAGTTTGTTTCCAATCTAGGCAGAAGTTTTCCTGAAACAAATGCCCACTGAGTCAATGGAGGCTTGTGCCACTGGTGGCTGCTGCTTGAATTCAGAAAGAAGAAAAGTCTAATGTCAACAGCTCTTTGGGCTGATGGATAGTGGTGTGGGTTTTTTTCTCTTTTCTATCTGTACTTAAGACATTTCTTGCCTTTCCAGTAAGCTACTCTTGTCTGTAAGACACTTTTGTAGGGGCTCAGGTAATTCACCCAAATTCCCCAGGGCAGATATGCAAGTCAGATAACAGCAGGAAACCAGTAAGGGTATTGGAATAAGCATCTGAGATAGGAACCTGTGGAAGGGGGATAAAATGCCACTGCCATACACTTAGCTCACTGATGGGTTAATAACTTGGTGCTTAGAGGTTCTTCATTGAGAACAACGGGCAACAGCAGCTAATGGGGTCCGACACCAGTGCCCTTGGGATGAAGAGGAAGGTTAATTGAATTCTAGTGAAGCTCCCTTTGTGTTGCAGAGCAATTGAACAAACCAGGGCAGCCAACTTACCAGCATCAGCCTATGCATTGTGGCTAGTTCATCTGTGGTATGACTAAACTGCCTTCAATAGAAGGAATGAATTTAGCCTCCAAAACTTAGTTTCGGGGAGATTGAGATAATCCTATTGGAAATTTTGACTGACTACTCAGGCCAGTGTTTGTTTTCACTTGTGAAAATACTGCAGGAGAAGGAATGGGCATTCTTGGACGGGATGGTGCTTGATGCTGCTCCAAATGTACAACAGTGTGAACTCTTCTACTTCACTTATTCATGGACACCCTAATCTGCACAAAAACAAGAGCTGTGGGCATGTTGTGAAAGAAGAGAACAAAATAGATTATTCACACAAAGTCTTTCACTTGCTTTTGGCATCTAAATCTCCTTTGGCTTTTCAGAAGCTGTGATACTGGTCTTCAAATGCAGACAATATTGAACATAATGTTATTTTGAAGATGTTTAAGCCTGATTGCTCCACATTGGTTAAAACAAAGACGGTAGTTTCAGCTTGCCTGATAAAAGCAGACTTCATGTTTTCAGTTCTTAATTCACTTGGATATCTTCCAGTAGCAAATGGTTTCAGGTTATTAGTTTCTTCATTATAAAAGTGATTGTCTGAAATCTGACCTGACTTTGGAATGATATTGAGATACATCTTTGCTGCATGTTCTCAGATTTCCCATAAACTGTTTTTTATTTGAGCACTGACAATATGCACTCCACTTTTTTACCCACCCAAGCTGTGAAGACTTTTACAACTTGCTTCCTAAGGAACAGAGCTCTCTTACTGGCTGAAAAGAAGTTTAAACACCTTCCTGTTTTCATTTGTATAGGATAACTTCGTAGGTAGTAATATTCCCCTGACAATTTTTTGTTTACCTTTGCTTAGGATCTATTCTTGTTTGAACTTTTCTCTGACGCTGTCTGCACTGACTCTGATTTCCTGTTGCGTTATTTCTACTTTGTGTCTCTCTATTGTTTGTGCAAGCAGTTTGAACTCCAGGCATTCTTCAACTCTCTTTTCTGCTTCTTCACCTTCATGTTTAAATGTGCATTGGTTGCTCTGCCGCAAAGGAGGAGGTTATCATCTTCTTTAGTTATGTTGGAGGTATCATACCAAGGAAGTTTTTACCTTAACCTAGTCACCTGGGTGCTCTAGTATATATTACTTTCATATCTTTATAACTCCATTCCATTTCCTATATCTGCAAAAGTAAAACGGGGGACACATACACACACACACACACACACACACACACTCTCACGTCCAAATTCCACAGCAAACAAAGAAAAAGTGAGTTAAATAAAAATAAATAATGAACAGACTTATTTAGTCCCATCTTTTGACTGAGACTTTTTGTGGCATTACTGATGAGGTCAGTTGCTGGAGCTAAAAAAAAAAAGGCCCTCCAATTACAAGAATTTGAAAGCAGCTCTAAATAATCACAGAACTAGTTACTATGCAGCATTATCACAGACAAGCCAGGTATAGCAAATGCAGTTAGAATGAAAACTAGAGGGAGGAATATTGTTTAAAGCAACTCACTTTTATTGACAGTGTACTGTAAGGCAAGAAAAAAATGTTTGCCAGATTTTTTAAAAAGAAGTTTTGCAGCAAGAGTGATCTGCAGTTCAATATATTATTGAACTTTCAAAGATAGTATCTTTTATAAATCCAATATTTATCTTTTTATTGTATATACAAAAGCTTAACTTAAACAAGCACAAAACAGAACACAAAATAATGGATTTGCATATGAAGTTTTGTTGATGGTTCATAATCTAGTAAACAAGAGAATGCACAGATTCTGTTACTATAGAGTTACATTTGACTAGATTTAAACTTAAATATACCCCAAACCACATAAAACGCCCAGAAAATACATATGTGTCCAGTATGACTACTTCAGAAAAAAATCTAAACAATGTTCCACCATACACTGGGAACAAAACATTGACAGATGCCAAGAAAACTGTATTTCATGGCCAAAACTAATTTTGCATTTTTGGTGAAGGCATCTGTGTGTTTTCACTGTTGTATTCTGACTGTTCTACATCAATATCTTGGCAAGAAAAAAATTTCCAAACACTGGCTTTTGTCTGCTTTTGAAAGGATATGTTTTTGAACTGGTGATGTAAATAAACTGTGAGCCTCTTAGAAGATCTCACATCAGGCCATGTTAGAGCAAACTATCATTTCCATAGGAAACAATGGTAACAGAAAGGTCCCAGCTATGCTAAAAAACCCAGTCGGGGGACAAGGAACAAAATCTGCAAACTCTGAGTTCTTCCCTGAGGGAAGGGCACATTTTTACCCCACATTTTTTGACAGCCTTAAATTCTGAAACTAACAAACACTGTTGCATTTCGTGGCCTTTGTTCTCTACCTACATATCTGTATAGCATTGGCCTTTCACTGGAAAAACTTTTATGAAAGCGATAGCTGCTTTTTCACTGTCGATAATGTAGCACTATTAGTTGTTCGTAAAATAAATGAAGGCTAACATCTCAAAATATGATGCATTAGGATAAAAGGGACAAAGGTACTTAACCTCAGTACATGTCATGTCTTAGCTTTGCAGGGCTGTAGCATGAGAAGTAACATGGGTAAGTAAAATTTGCTTCTACCTATATAGGCAAAACTGAACATATTTTTAAAGACATACAATACCATTCTGTAATTAGAATCCCCAACATGCTAATTTTTATCACAGACAAGAAGAAAATTATTTTACAACTACACAAGGAAATGGGACCCAATTAACAGGAGAATAATGACACCGCACTTATATGTAGCCAGTATATTCTGAAAATGAAGCATAAACCTATGTTTTTCAACTGGAGGTCTTTTGCTGGATGCTTAAATGTACAGTTTTCATGTATTTTTTTCTTGGTTTTTTCCCATGTTTTCTCTATGAAAATCAAGCTCTTTGCATAATTAACCAAACCTCAAAGATATTTACATTTTAAAAGCCAATCCTTCACCTTCTGATTTTAAAATGAGTTATGCTGTATCTTGTATATTTTAAAAAAAGGTCCAGAAAAAGCTTAGAATTGTAATTCAGAATCTGTACTTTGTAAAAATACTTCCCTTGAACATGAAGTCAGTGCTGACCTCTTCAGGTCATTTGTGAATAATAAAATCTTTCTAAGCTAACGTTACTAAATAAGAACTGAGTGAAAACACAAGATGAAATACATTACCCCTGTATTGTAAAGTGTTGCCACTTTAAAGTACAGTATAGGTTGAAGAAAAACACAGAGGTGTGTGTATATCAAAATATATTTTCACTATGATTCTACAGAACACATGAAATCTTTCAGTACTCTGTCTGCTAAAGGCAATATAGTCTTTCTGGCTTTGTTAGTACTGCTATAGTATACAGGTTTCTTAAAGTACAGTTAGTACCTATAGAGGTCAATTCTAACACCTAAATGTGTGCTATGCTTCATATGGCAGAAGGATAAGCATAGAAAAAATTTATGACATTGGTTTTAAAGAAATTGTACATCACAAAATGTCTTTAATTCTAAACATAGAAAATTAGACTGTACTTGAAGTGGTTGTTGTTGTTGTAGTATGTCTTAAATGTTTCTCAGATGTCAAGAAGGTCCTCTCCACTCTCATCACTCTCCACAGTTAATTGTCTTGTCCACCATTTCTTGACTTCTGATCCACAAGAAGCAGCATCAGACATAGGATTCATTTTGCATGCAACAGATTTCATAGTTGAACGTCCACCAAAACGAAGGTTGACTGAAGACACTGAATGGCTTAGTGGTTTGGGGGCTATGAAATCAAACAGAAAGTTCTGTGTTAGAGTAGATCTGCTTCTTGAGCATTTTTGCTTGGAATTCACATATACAGAACTAGTTGGAGTGGGGGCACCTTTAAACTGATTTACTGCAAAAAGAGTAGGGGTCTTTTCTAATGTTGTTGTGGCTTTTTGTTTGGGTTTTTTTTGTGTTGTTGCTTTTTGTTTCTTTGTTTTTTCCCGTCTCTCACTGCTCACACTGCTCCCACTAATCTGCTGGTAGAGCAGTTTAATGGAGCAGTCCCTCATTTCCTTCTGCTGGAATAACTGATCCAAGAGACGTCTTCCTATCTAGCTAATTGCAGCCTAAATATTTTAGGCAGTACTTACATGAGCTGATCTGCTGGCAAAATGGTCAAAGTGGTAAATGTGAGGAAAAGGGGAGGAAAAGTGCTTTTAGGGGTTGGCAGCTGCACCTAGAAAATGATACTTTACTATGGCCTAGGGGTTGAAGCCAGTACAAGGTGCTGGTATGGCACTAAAACATGTCTAATTATATAAACCCCACAGTTGATCTTAATTATGCTATTCATGATGCTAAATACATGTCTTTGTTGGACTGGAGGCAGACTACTTATCTGTTGGGCTGTACTGTGCATGGAGATGACCCTCCTTTTTAGGACTATCCACTGAGGAACATTCAAGATTGACATGGACCAGGTCAGTGTTAAGAAAGGAAAACCTGAGCTCCTCATTCTCACTTGAAAAACCTGTCCAGTTGGCTACAGCAGTATGATTTCTCTTTAGCAAGCTTCCTCTTTCACTCTTTCTCTCTGTTCCAACAAAATGTTGATCTTTGATGCTCAGTGATATTTACTTGGAAAACATGGATTGCAAGCTCTTTATTAAACTATCCTGTTTCTTGGACAAGTACACTGGTCACAAAAGTAGGGTCAACGGTAGTCAATAGAATAGTGTGACTATCTCTTCTACTTCCACTTAGGTATGACTGGAGTTTGAACACTGGCAGCCTTTGAAGGCAGCGCTCTGACTCAGAACAGGACTGACTGACGACAGCTGAAAGCAGGTTGATGTGCTGCTCGTCATGGGTGTAGCAGGCTGTAGAGGTCAATATACACTTTAAGAGAGGCTGTTTGAGGTGGGGGAGACACAGACTCTTGAAATATGGACTTGATAAGGCATCAGACTGTAGCTATCCACCTCTCCCACCCTCCTATAAGCACCCTCCTCTATGGCATAGCCTAGCCCTTTTTCTTCTAGTGGACTGTAGTTACTAGAGTAACCTGTTTCTGAGAAAATAAGTGGGAAACTGATTGTACACATGGCCAATTCCTGTCTGAAGTGAAGATCTAAAAATGTGTTATTATGGTGTAAGTTATAAATCATACATCTGGCATGTTTAGACAAGACAAGGCAGTCAGAAATTATTACTGTTGCTAGGAAAAAATTCATTTTCACCATACTTCACGTGACAAAAGAGAACTCTAAATGCACAAGATGCTATCCAAACATACGGGTTGGTACAGTCCCCAATCCAAAGGTCTTGAGTAAATGAAAAAGTAAAAAATGCAACCACCTGCACAGGGCAGGGCTTGAGTCCATCTTCCAAACTTTCAGAATTGTGAAAAAGGGGAGAAACTGCTTTGTTGTAACAGCCATGAGGGTAGGAAAGCCCTGATGTGGGTGTAAGCAGCAGCCACGGGGCAGAACTGTGAACCACGAAGCCTCTCATGGCCTTGTTATTGTACAGCAGCAATTTTGCATGTATAGGACTCTACTGACAAACCTTCTTCACTTACCTGATGGCAAGCGCCATTGTCCAAATTTACGCTGAGGCTTCCCAGCATCTCCAGAGTCTTGGCGATAGCCACCTCTGTCAGAAAGTGTGGGGCTAAGGAGCTGCTGCTGGCTACTCGTCTGAACAGAGACAAAAGAATCTCAGTCATAGTTCCCCACTGCATGGGTATAATCCTAAGGGGGGGTATTTTTCTATCCTATTTCAAGCTTTTTCCATGAATAAAACAAAACATATTGCCATTTGTTAAGGCAGCATGGTTTCTATTCTTTAAAGCCCCAGAAAACTACTAACAGACAAATGTAAAATGGGTTCAATGCCACTGTACAGTCCTATTGAAGGGTACGAAATTATTCTCAGCCTTCTACATCCACTGTAGAAAGTAGCCCTTATGCTGTACTTTTTAGGTTCCCTAGCCTGGAAGAGCCCAGGGCTCCTGCTCAGAGGACACAGCATGCCCAGTATTACCTCTCTTAGTGCGAACACTAGTTCAGGATGCCTGAACTGGAAAGCTTCACACCCCCAAGCCTGTACAAAGCTCATGCTGGAGTTGAAAGCTGGTGCTGTCAGAGTTGTACAGCTGCCCTTTATAGTGATAGCAAGACAGCTAACTATGTTGGGGAATTACTGCCTTAGACCATCTTGCCTTTACATCTGACAGCAAAGACCGAAGCAAAACAAGGTATTGCTTTCAACCCTTTCAGTTAAAATGGTGTTTTAAAAAAGAATAAATAAGAAATAGGGAAGTTTTCTGAATTTGTTATGAGTAGCTGATAGTTTTCAGTTTAACATACCTCTGGCTGTGCACTGTTATCTTGATTAACAGCATTCATATCTTCACTTGGCTGTGTTGTCTCAATGCTGGGAGGATTCAGAAATCGGCTCAACTCCTGCTGCTGACTCTCTCGCAGACTATGGATAATGCTGCACGACTGCTGTTGTTTCTATCAAGGCACAATATGTGATGAAAAAAATGTTCTCATTGGTGTGTCACAGTGTTTGATTTTTTTTTAAAGCATTCTAAATATTTAACTGAACAGCCAGATGTGGATCCCAGGTGCATCAATAAAGATCCATGTATCAGATGTTGCTATTTAAATAAAGTGACTTTCAGCATATTTCTAACCTTTATATAGGGAATAGAGGATTAAAATCAAGAATTATATTAAGTGGAAGGCATGTTGCTCAATTGTCGGTTTAAACCTACAGTTTAAACACACACAAAGTTTCTAATTGATGAGTTAAAGTTCTTGCAAAATAAAAGAAACAAGGAAATTGTTAGAGATTCACAGGAAATTACATGAAGGCAATGAAAAAATTCTGATTTCTTTCATGGACTTTGGAACAGACTGCCAATAAGACTGAATAAAAACTGTAGTGAAAACCTTGGGACTAAGTATAGATTTATAGTGCAAATAGAAAAACAAACCTACCACCATTATGATCTTACAATCTAATTTGCTTTTAAATTAAAATAAACAGCCTTTAGGAAGGTTTTCACTTTCCTGGGTAGTTTTCACACGCTCCCTCTAGAGCCACTTGGAGAATAACAAGAGAATTTGAAAATAGATATTAACTTCCATAATTACATTCAGTTTACAAAAGGTTCATATAATGTGAAATGATCTGAACCATATTATTGGAGTGAAATGAATAGCATATTTACTTTAACATAGTGTAGTTCAGTATCATAATGAGATGAACAACAGAGTTGAACAAACCCAGAATTGAGAGCTGAGACTAAACTTACTGCCTTTGTTATTCATATACAGAGATGAGATTAAAAATGAAAATTATGTATCATTGAACACTGACGTTTCAGCTGGAATGTACATTACATTCAAAATGTCCTGTTATGATTTTTTATACAGATTGCTATGGAAAATCTTCAATCACAAGAAGTAATTTTTTATAGAAATAAAAAATATATGTGTCAAAAGCTGGACTCAGACTTACAGGAACTGAAAAATCAGTCATCAATGCAACCAGGTTGTGACTTTTTATATAAAGGAAGAGTTGGTTTTGGAAGACAACATGAGAATAACTGCGAAACCTTAACAAAATTTTTTGATTTTTTTTAATATAAATTTAATCCAAGCCAAACTTCAAACAGCATATATTGTAGCTATTCTGAGCAAAGGTAAAAATGTTTCTGACAATCAGAAGTACTTCATAAACAGAACACAGAAGCACTGGCTAGGTCTATATGGGTAAGTTAAAGAGATGGGATTGCCTGCAGTGCTGAAGCCAAGTGACAGGCCAGGACTTGTGTGATCTGGCTAAGCTTCCCTCCACCTCTAGCTTCAACCACTGCCTACTGGCAGTGGTCTCCACCCTGACATGCCTGGAGGACAGTGATGCTCCTACAGCAGTGGTCTGGGAGACCATACGGCAGTGGTCTGGGGGTATATGAGTACGCATAGGCCAAAACTGGCCAAAACTGTGCTGAAGAACATGCTAATGGGTGATCCTACACCAGCCCTGAGCCAAGCCCTTGTCCCTGCTTAGTTTACTGGCTACACAACTACGGTGTGCCATGGTTCATACACCTGCTTTGCATGTAGACATACTGCTCATTTGCACACACAATAACTGTAATGGCTCACTCAAATGATTTATCTTAATACAGGTTCCATTTGAAGAGTCATTTTCAGGTGACAGATCTACCAGCAGAGGCAAGGAAATTATACAATTACATTCTGTGAGGCGAGATTAGGCCTATGAAGTTTCATCAAATTAAATTGTTATTTTCTTTATTCCTTTGACTTTGGTCTCTGCACACGCCTCTTCCTGCTCTATTGAAAATACAGATACATTTTTGTCAGGAAGACAGGTTTTACCTTCAAAAGATGCTTATTTTTGTTGCACTTTCAATTGAGCTGTAACACACATTTTTTTGCTGAGTTAGCAAATGCTACATACTTCTTCAAATAAGTATTATCATGACTCCAGAGCAAATGAAGCACAGTGGCAGCAAATTCCAGCATTGTTGAACAGTACAATTTATGCAACCATTTAGATCCTGGTTTTGCTTGACTTACTGCTCTGATTCGCTTCAAGCACTTCTTCAGCCACATGCGTATGGTCTGTTTGGCCACCTCCTCTTCTATGGTATATTCCAGTTGTTCCCTAGCAAGCAGCTCTTCCAGTTGAAGACTTTTTCTGATATCAACAGACCTATATGAGAGCATGCTGGAAGAAACACAATTTATTTATTTTTAAATGCTGGTGTCATTACATTTTAATCTAGAAAATCAAACTTCATACTTGAGACCTTAGTGCAAAAATACATAACTAGGGTGTGTGCAATAAATTCACATTTGATGCTAAAAAATTGCTGAGATGATTCCAGAAGAGACTTGTGGTGCTCAAAACAAAGACCTTATCACCTACATGTAGCTATTGAAAACAGGTGAGCTGCTGAACTGTAAGCAACTAGGGCATTTGTGGTGGTGTTTTTGTTTTTTATTTTTTTTTCCCCTAAGTGTTTATGTTTGGATAATGTTCCCATTTCTATTTTATTTCCAGTCAGGCTCACTGTCACGTTGCTACACTTGAAGGTGCAGCATTTCATTAGAAGGATACAAGAACAACATGTGGCTGCTGTTTGTGACGAATTGCCTCCAATGAAACTCTTAAAATACTTAGAGCTGATTCCCTAGGACCTGTGTTTTCCATCACTAAAAAAAAAGGCAAATCTAATTTTTGTACTGCATTTAAAATTGCAGTGCCTCTGTGGCTACCAGTCTTGCCTTTTCCCAAGCCTAATGACTACCTGTTAGCCTGGAGAGAAACACAGGCAATTATATATCTTCTAAAAATGTAGAGAAAATCTCAGGGTACCTGAGCACATCATGAAAAGTGACATCACCACCATTGTGAAGCCGTTCCATTTCATAGCACATGTGCTTGAACAGCAGCTTGTCCTTGTCGAGATCCACCTCCAGCCTGCCTCGCAGAAGCCTCAGCAGAAATTTCACTCGGAAGGTAGGGATTACCCCCTGTGTAAAATTGCATAACAGATGGTAAATTATTACTGCGACCTAACAACCAGCTCAGACATTCAACTTGATCAGTGAGAGAAACATGATTTCTCCAAAGACTCTGCGCCTAATCCTAGCCTATTTAAGTCACTGTGAATACATTACTGAAAAATATGCACATGAAGCCAGCTCTTCAGCACATTCACAGAAGTCTTTGCTGTTATTTGACTCATATACAGTCTATGTTGGTTATTTTGCCAGAAATTTTCAAAATTGCCTGGGGATTGAGTTTTTCCCATTTGCATTCATCTGTAATAAGAATCATATGCCTGAAGAACTGACTTTGAAAATAGAAATTAAACTACAATTTAAACACTCACAGACAAGCCTATAACTCACTGTAAACCTGTTCCCTTCTCTGCATCTTTGGACAGGAGAATGTTGGGAGTTTTTATTTTATTCTTTTTTTAGGACTGAAGGTACTTCCCTTTGAAACTGTACTCATAATATTCAAATGTTTTTTTCTACTGAATAAGCCTGACTGGAACTATTCTTGCTGTAATGTGTTGTTCCACATCAGAGAGATAGTGTCAGTGCTGGGCACAATGGATCCAGAACTCTCTACCTCTTTCAGTACCTCTATCAGTATCAGCAGCTTTCATCTCCAGCACAGCCATGTGCCAACTACAAGGAGCCAACTTGTTTCACTGCCATGTTGTTCATATTCAAATCTTAGTGATGTCATGAGTCATTCAGATGATGACTTAATTTGTGTGAGCATCTGAACACCTCAGTCTCGCAGATGTTATTCTTACTCCAGAATCACAGAATGGTTGAGGTTGGAAGGGACCTATGGAGATCACCTTGTCTGATTCCCTCTGTCTAAGCAGGGCTTCCTAAAGCCAGTTTCCCAGGACCATGTCCAGATGTCTTCTGAATATCTCCAAGGACAAAGACTCCACAATCCCGCCCCGGGAAACCTGTGACAGTGCTCAGTCACCCTTACAGTGAAAAAGTGTTTCCTGATGTTCAGAGGAAACCTCCCATATTTCAGGTTGTGCCCATTGCCTCCAGTCCTTCACTGGGGAGCACGGGGCAAAGCCTCACTCTGTCCTCTTTGCACCCTCCCTTCAGGTATTTGACAAGCTGCCCCTGAGCCTTCTCCAGTCTGAACAGTCCCAGCTCTCTCAGTCTTTCCTCACAGGAGACATGCTCCAGTCCCTTCATCATCTTTGTGTCCCTTCATAAGTCTGTGTCTCTGTGTACAGAGGAGCCCAGAATTGAACCCAGGACTCCAGGTGTGGCCTCACCCAGGCTGAGTAGAGGGGAAGGACCCTCTGCCTTGTCCTGATGACAATACTTTGTCTAATGCAGCCCGAGATACCACTAGTCCTCTTTGCTGCAAGGGCAATGGTGGCTCATGTTCAACTTGGTGTCCACCAGGACTCCCAGGTCCTTTACTGACAAGCTGCTTTCCAGTTGGGTGCCCTCCAGCATGTACTTTGCCCTGGTTTATTCTTCTCCAGGTGCAAGACTGCATTTTTCCTTGTTGAACTTCATGAGGCTTCTGCAAGCCCATTTCTCCAGCCTGTCGAGGTCCCTCTGGAAGGCAGCACAACCCTCTGGTTTATCAGCCACTCCTTCCAGTTTGGTGTCATCAGCAAACATGCTGGGGGTGCCCTCTGCTCCATGGTCCAGCTCATTAATGAAGATGCTGAACAGGATTGGACCCAGCACTGACTCCTGGGGTACACAACTAGTTACTGGCCTCCAACTAGAATCTGTGCTGCTGATTATCACCCTCTGGGCCTGGCTATGCAGACAGTTTTCAGTCCACTTCATTGTCTTCTCACTTAGCCCATATTTTATCAGCCTCTCCATAAGAATCATACAGGAGACAGTGCTGAAATCTCAGAAAGCTCTCCCAAAGATCAGACACATAAATGGATATGAGTTTGTAGACTTTTCAAGGGGACAACTCTTTGGAAGCTGTGTGGAAAGATGCTATTATATTAATCCTTTAAATAGGTATGTTTGTTTGTAAATCTGCTACTATAAATACTTCACAGAATACATGTTAGTATTCGAAGGGTCATGAACAACTTCAGATCATGCTCACTGAACTTCTAAAATCTAACCTCTCAGTGAGTTTTGCCAACATACTTTGTTTTCCCCATACTTTCTTACAAGGAAAGCTGGAAATTTACTAGATTTCTGGGATTATTATCAAATGTCTTACCTCTCTTTTGTCATCAACCATGTTCCATATAATTTGAAAATGCCTAAGATCATTATAACTTAGAAGCTGGTCTTCTTCGGTTGAGTAAAACAATGAGAAATTCTCCACAATGATAGCTGAAAACCACAAGAACAAAATACACCACAAAGAAAGCCTGTAGTTACATTCTAACTGGTTAACATCTAATTCTGTTGTGCCAACTTCATACTAAAAAATGCCTATATGTTCAGACAAGGATTTTGAATGCACAATATACCATTATGCCACATCAATATTCACCATGCTCACTTTTCAAAAACTGTATTTTAAATGCTGGTGAGATCCTAACCTAACATTCTAATATCAATTAAGTGAATTCCAATGATGTTAAAAAAATATTAACTGAAGAAAGAAAAGCTCAGAAAACAGTATTTCATAGGGAAACTGTACTCTACAAATATAACAGAAGTCTTTGTTCAAAAAGCTTACATTTCCAAACTTCCTGAGTTTTAGCGTACACCATGCCAAAGAAGTATCAAAAACATTATACTCATACAAGATAACATTGAACGTACAGGGTAGCCTCATACCTGAATAGCACAACAGACTCACATATAGCACACTATATGTCAAGATGGACCTTACCTTTTTGTTATTAATGCATATTTTCACTTACCAACAAGCAAATTTAGCATGATGTATGCAATGATGACATAGAAAGAACAGAAATACATAAGAGCACCAGCATAATTTCCACAGTCTGTTTTCCAGTAGGTGCTGTTATCTGGTGTGCAAAATGGAGGCTGAACCTTTAAAACAAAAGAAAATAAAGTAAAATATTAATAAAAAGAGATTCTTAATTTCTCTGCAAACAATACAATAATTAAGACTACTATTTCTTTAAAGCTTCCCAAATAGGGAATAATACCGTGGGTATTATTGTGGGCAGGTTTTTTTTCTTCCTTTAGTAGTCAAAAACCAGAAAACAGAGAGACGTATGACAAAAAAGGCCTAGGCATGGATCTCAGTCCACATGCAGGGCACATTGTGCATTATGCCACTGTACAGAAACAACCTGGTGCTCTGAAACATGGTGCTTTTCAGAAATCTTTCTTCTTGATTATTAATTTTAAAAAGGAAAGACATATGATTTTCTTTGCAATGGAAAGCACAAATATTTACTTATAATGATTCAAGGATTAATTCTGAGGTCATCAAGACTATCATTATCATGGACTGAACCTAAGTGCAGGCATTAAAGAAAAAGTTAATCTGAAAAGACACCTTGCCCCAGTCAAAGAAGAGATAAGAGTGAAAAAGTAAGTTATTGCACTTCTGATTCTGAAACATTTTCATTTGAAAATGGAATTGTTTCATTTTCGTTTTTAAACCATCTAATAGCCTAGCTCCATGAAATACTACACTGTGAGTATGGGATTGGAGCTGCAATGTGTGTGTCATGTTCTGAGGTTTAGTGAACATTATATCTCTTGAAGAGACAAAGGCAAGCACAATATTCCTTCTACAAAGCTAAGATAGTGATAGCAGTTTGAGATGGAAGGATGTATCTAATTTCTTGTCTACTTTATCTCTGGCAGCATTGTAATTACCATGCAGTCATGCATAATTTTGTTCCAGTCTTCTCCAGTAACTATTCTGAAGAGTACAGTAATAGCCTTGCCAGCTGATGAAAAATTTGCATGTCTGTTTTAAAGAAAAAGAGAGAGAGAGATTGTTTCACTTCCCAGAAATAAAACATTGGCAAGAAAAAATGTTTCCAGTTTCTACTGTTCTACTATTTTAAACTAAAAATAGTTATGGTATCATTTGAATGAGCTCATTGAATTATTTATTTCATGACTTAAGATATAACAACTGAACTCTAGCTCAGACACGTGTCTGAGTATTTTAGTGCATTTCATTTAGAGCTAAAGGAAACTCAAGGCCAGATCCTATTTCCTGAATCCATTTTCTTCTATAAGCTTGATGATGACTGGGAAATCTCCAGTTAACAGCCAGTTCAAAGAACTGTCTCCTCTCTGTATCAGCCTGGTATATGGATCCTGTTCTTGGGTGATGCCAATAAGATGTAGTAGGTACACCGTGTTTCAGCAGCTTGCGGGTTAGTGCAGTGCTGCTTTGAAGCATATTCCAGCTGGCATAATGAAGAACAGCTCTCAGTCTGCTCTGGGTTGGATCAGGTGTCATTTGGGCCAATGCACAAGAACTGGAAAGATGGCTCAGTATCAGAATAGGATGTCTCCTATCAGAAATTCTGTTTAGAACTCTTCAGCTAGACCTGGAGAATTGTCTGTTTTTTACTGTGGATAAACTTCTCTCTAGCAGAGTGTGATTTCTTCAGGCTTCTTAAAGAATATCCCCACAAGGTAGGAAGTACACACTGTACCTGTTAATGTTCTCTCCATATTTCACTGTACCAAATAAAACCACTCCAGCAAAGGCATAACAAAGAAGCAGCAAGAACATTCCCACTATGATGAAGAAACTCTTGTACATGCTGACAACCACAGTAAGGAGTAACATTTTTAGTGTCACCTGGAAGGACAGAGAAAAAACCATCTATGATGCCATTCAGGAAAGCAAAGAAAAAAGAAAATACAGTTCTTGCACTTGCCATTTGACAACAAATTCTTTACACACATACATTAATGGATGAGCCCAGTAAAAAGGTATGTTATAAATCTGATTTGAAGTGTGTGTCATTTTTACTTGTTGTAGACATCAGCATATCTTCATCATTTACAAGGTCAAGATGTTGCTCCTCAAAAAGTATATATAAGATAATACAGCTTAGGATAATACAATGAAAATATAGCGTAAGCTTAACTATAATATTCTAGAATCAGTATACTCCTGAAGTATCAGAATTAGCATGGCATGAACAGTGGTGCAGTAAACTACTCTGAGCTTATCTGAAAGTGATTCTAACTGTTAGACAGAAACTACAGATACTGCAGCCTACTTAAAGGAATGAGTTGATGTATAGAGAAGGGGATTTCCTTAAGATTAGTGCAGCTTAATTAAACTATTAATTTCTCACGCAAGTTTGTGAAAGACCAGGGAGACTTTCTAGTATCCTTCCAGTACCTAAAGGAGGCCAACAAAAGAGCTGGAGAGGGACTTTTTGCAAGGGCATGTAGAGACAGGACAAAGGCAAATGGCTTTAAACTGAAAGAGGGAAGGTTTAGATTAGATGTTACGAAAAAAATTATTTACTGTGAGAGTGGTGAGGCACTGGAACAAGCTGCCCTAAAAATTTGTGGATGCCCCATCCCTGGAAGTGTTCAAGGCCAGGTTGGATGGGACTTTGAGTAATCTGGTCTAGTGGAAGGTGTCCCTGCCCATCACAGGGGGCTTGGAACTAGCTGATATTTAAGGTCCCTTCCAACCCAAACCATTCTGTGAGTCTATGATTCTGCAAAGTTGGCCAAAGAGTTTAAGATGAGAGCATAATTTTGGAAATTACACAGGCCGCAGGCCTAGATTATAGCTATTACTTTCTCATGCATGTATATTGTACATTTTACTCTTGATAAAGTTATTGCCCTCGATTGTTCTGACACCCTTAACTGCTTTGGATGTGATGGAAAATTCCCTTTAATGAGACTGAGGGAGTCAGTTTTCTTTATAATCAAGCCAAATTCATGCTAACCTTTAGTCATCACATTGCAACAGAACAGGTAAATTAGTGAAACTGATACAGCTCCTAACATGAAAGCACAAATGACTAGGTTAAAACCTTGAAAAAAACTTTAGAATCAATCTGAAACCTTTGAAGGCAATCACTTGGTCTGGATGCATAGGAGAAGTAAGGATTTTTCATTTGACTTCCAAGGCTCTTCAGGCTCTGTGTAGTTTGATTGAAAGAAAACTTTTTCCCTCTACTGAACAAATCCTTTGATTTACTGTTCTTAACCCCAGCAACCTAGTACAGCAGTCTTTTCATCACATTTACTTTAATATGTCAGACTTCATAGAAGATATTTGGATAGCGTAAGAAGTTCCACAGCAAGGGAATGCAGTGTCACCACTTGTTAAATAAATGTGTTTGTTCTCTGCCTATGCTTGTTCTGCCTGTCTACTCTCAATTACACCAGAGAAAATCCAAACACAAAAGAAATGTAAACTTGAGAAGTGACGTGCTTTATAACCATGCAAGTGTTTCCAGAAGAACATCTTGGCCCAATATTGTTTTAAAATTGAACGTAACTCCTTTACCATGATAAGACACACACTGTAGAGACAAAAGACAGACCTACACTCTGGAGGAAGAAATTTCTGTAAAAGAGCACTATCATAATAAGATGAATGCATCAACCACTACTACTGTAGTCTTGCAGCAAAAATAAATAAATAGCATGCACATCACACTGCACTGAAATGACAAGGGCTGAAAGTAGCGCAGTGTATGTTCAGAATTGCAGAAAGCATTTTTAAAACTGTGGTATTGCAGTGGCACTTTGTTTTCTGAAAAAAATGCAACTTTTCCAGTAAGATAATAGAGCACTATTATACAATATGCCTAAAATCCTGACATTTTAAAGACAGCATGTAAAGTTGGAGACTGCTGCTTGAAGTCTCCTTTTTTTTTTTTCTTTGCCTACAGAATGGAGCCTTATAGATTTTGCTTTAGAGATGCATAGCATCTAGTCCTTTAACCTATACCTGAGCACTTCAATAGCTGTAGTTCCTAATTAATACTTACATGCTTTCCACAAATTGAGAAAAACCTGAAGACAATTACACATGCCCCCATCATGTATGTGTACGCGTTCTGGAACACAAACACAGAAGACTTAATACATTGTGCCCCAAGGATTTCTTGGAAAGATCATGACAATTGATCTTTTAATAACATAGGGTGATCCCCATATAAAATAAGAGAAATCATAAACTAGTAGCAACGATATTAAAAAACCCAAACCCAGCCTCTCCACACATCAAACCAAAAAACCTTCAATCCTCTATTAATTATGCCCATCAGGTCCAGTCTACTTGTCTAGGTAGCCGCTGGATTACAGAAACTCCTCAGGCCTTCCAAGCTACTTAGCAGGAGGGGGTGAACTGTGAATGTCAGGGCAAAATGTCTAGTCACACAAGACAGATTTTCTTTCAAACAGAGCTTGGGGCAGACAAGAGAGAATTCCACAGCCATTAGAGGGTTGTGACTTTGACAACTTGTGATCGATGACAAGTATCAACCATCCCTTCTCCTTCCCTTGTAAATAAAAGAACCAGGAGTGTATTTAAATTTAAAAAACTGGTGTGGGATGGAGGGAGAGCTGATTTCCTCCCCTCTCCTCCATGTCTTCTTGGATTAATCATCCCCCCTTAACCAAAACCAGTGGTACAGAATCACTGGTGGGTTTGGGACAGTCTGTATTGTTCAGCAATTTTGAACCAATGCTTTCTTCCAGTCCTTTGCTCCCATTTGCATTCTGTGCATTGCCTCTTTCTTCCTTCTTTGCTCATGAAACTGTTGTTGGCAAGAGCTCTCAGTCTCTTCAGTCTCCTTCCTTTTCTCAGTCACATTACTCCTAAAGACTTGTTTTCTACCACATTTACCGACTCTTAACTCATATCAGTAAGACAACCTTTGCACTACACCATTGTCCAAGACAATGATTCCTTCTTAGCATCAAGCTTAATGTTCTTCAGCTGTATTTCAGTCTTATTAAACTCCCGAGGGTTTATCTCAATGTATAGCAGCAATCCTACTGCTGGTACTTAATAGATGAAATCACTTTAATCACTGCAACTTCATTCTGTAAATCTTACCAATAAGGCAAAGTGAAGTATCACCCATATAACTCCAAGAGATGTCACCAAGAGATCATACCGATTTCTTCTGCTTTGCCAGAAGCCAGAAGGTGACATGGCAATAATCTTCATCGTGACCTAAGGATAAAAGAAATTAAAACTTGTAATGAAGAAATGGTTATTTCTTGCCATAAGATTCCTCTTCCATTCTCTAAAATGTTTGATTGAGTTCATCAAACAATCAAGGACGGGTTTCACATCAGCTAAATGTTCCTATGTGGACTAACCAAATAATCCAAGGTTCCCTTAGGTGAAGGAAAACTGATGGACGACTGCAGATGACCAAGACCAGTGGATGAGCAGCATCTCTCTGTCTCCATCAACTATTGAAGACAGGAGTGCAGCTGACCACCTCAGACAGAATGCTTAATGTATAGACTGCCAAGGTGAATGTGGGCTTAAGATTTCTTAAAGTTAACAAGCCATGAAGTTATAACATGATTATGTCAATAACATGTAGTTAATAAAGAACTAAAAAAAACATTACTAAAAGAAGTAGTAGTATCCTAGATAGCTATCTGTCTGTAAGCAGGCTAAAATCACAAAAGCACATTTGAACTCAGGAACATACTTGTGTTCTGTGGCACTTACATTTCAAATTAATTAAGAAGTTTTCCCATATTACAAATATTTCTTGCTTTAAGGAATATTCTGTACTCAGCAGCATCTGTACTCAGAAGCATGTAAGAGAAGAAAGCTAAGAACAGCAAAGGCAGTACATTTTACGATGTACCTGGTAAAAGACAGCTGCCAAAGTGCTTGACATTTCCAGTATAGATAATAGGAATGTTGACAGGAAGCTCAAGAATAGATACTAATAAGAAGTAGATACAACAGCTAACAGATACTGATGTAAGGTGATGTATGTAGAGGGAACACCAGAGAGCTTCTCATACACAATTTGTATAAAACCTCAAATCAAGTTAAGAGCTACTAAATAAAGACCATAAATGTCAGGCATTCATTACATTATTTTTTCCATTCCACCTTGCAACCCTGCAATTTAATATTTTTGAAACCTAAACCATATATAATGTTGAGGTAAAAGGCTGACTTTCCCTGTAGTTTTTTGCCTTATAATGTTTTCTGAAGCCTGACTACAGAATGAGCAATATGGTCTCTAAATTTTTAATTGTGATTTGAGGTATCTGAAAACATCTTGCCTCCTTCTACCCAGTTAGCTAGGTGCCCTAGAGAATTGGAGATAGATGCATGGGGCTGGAAGGGATGACAGAAGACCTGTAAATATCCCTACCTTTCTGCAGTGGCTAGTGGAGGTAACTGAATCTCACCCTTCATCTTCCTTGATCACAGTTACAGCTTAAACACCTACCTCGAATATAGAATTTAAGCACCTAAACTCAGGTACCTACAATCTTGAACTGAATACCACACCATGCAAATAAAAACCCCCACATCTCCCTTTTTCTGGCATCATCAGTGTGGTAACAAAAGTGAGATCTTCAAATTCTTCCTGTTCTTCTATAGCACATGTACTGATGTGAGCAGTAGAGGTTTAAGATTGAATCAGGAGTCATTAGATTGGGCATAGGGCTGTTAGCTGTGCAGAAAGCTTTGGACTTCCTCATGGATCATGCCTGCTAGTGTACATAGCAGATTCTGTAACAAGACTATGATGCCTTAGGGAAGATCCTGGGCAGGAAGCTGCTTTGTCTCCATAAATTGTGTGCACTCACAGTGTGATAGCTTGCCTGTTGAGACAACCAACAGATTTTTTTTGGCTCTGAGAAAGTTCCTTTGAAATTCTACAAGTGTGTTTGTTTCCCCTGACAGTATAAGAGAAAAAAGTAATTCCAAAGACACAGTAACTACGTAAATTAAAACCTGTCTGCATATGACACAAAAATTTTCTGTGTTACTCAGTCTCTCTAGAGATACTGATTTCTCCTGGGTAGGGAAAAAAAAAATCAACAACGTGGCCATACTCTAGCTACAGCTAGTGTATACAAGCTATTCACTTCATTGTTTATTCATCACTGCTGGCAAAACCTATCAATGGAACATAGGAACTGTCATATTGGATTAGAGCAATGGGAAACATGGTCTACTATCCTGTTTCTGATAGTGGTCAGTATCAGCTATGCAGAATGGACTGACAAGAAAAGTAGTCAACCACAAACTTATAAAGAATTGTGTACTAACCTAACCACAGAGGAAGCATCTTCTTTAGCATCATAAATGCGTGCTTTGTTACACTATGGATATCCTTACACATTAAAAAATACATGCATTTCAAAATGTGGCTAAATCATTAGATTCCAATCTTATGCAAATAGGCTAAAGACATCTTGCACAGTTGTTTGTAATAACAATATTCTCATAGAAAGAACTGCTACCGCACAGGAGCCAGATCTGTGCCCCAAAAGACAGATAATATGGACATAACTTATTAAAGTATTAAAATGAAGTATGATACTTAAACCAAACGAAAACAAAACTGAGAGAGGTTTGATGATGCCACAGACACAGAGTAGTGGGGATTAATGCACCAGGCAAAATAGAACCGGATCAAGCAAAACTTCCATGAGACAACACAGACCCTGTGTTATACAGAGGGAATTTAATCTGAGATGTTCTGCAAGAAAAGAGTTCACTCGGTTCACCAAAACACACTTTTAAAGGTTCAGACTTGAATATATATATAAGGACACAAAGCTCAAGGTTGTAGAGAAATATGACTATGATACATTAAAAGTTTCTTCTTAAAATACATGTTTAAAGACAAGTGACATGGAGAACCCTGAATGAACATGTTCAGAAATAAATACCATAGTGAAGAATGAGACAGATTTCCTAAAGACAAAATGAAATATGTACATAACGAGGCTTAATCTCAAGAAGTCTCAAAATATATTACTTTACCTCGAGGACAAAAATGAAGGTGAAAACAACGGACATTGTTGCTAAAGGTACAGTCACTGGATCTGCAGCATCCCACTGAAATGCAAACAAAATCCATTCATAGAAGAGTAGCTGTTAAACAGAATAAATGCCTCCTCATTGCCCTAACTTTTCTTGACGGTTTTGTTAATGAATAGATTTCACTTTAAAATATGCTCAGATAGGAATGGCATCTTGGTATACTCTTCTCTTGTAGATTTATAGAAATTAAAAATAGTGGATCAGACCACAAAAAGGCACAAATTGACTCAGCTCTAAAAGTTACAATTAATCTACAGTGATCTGCCCCATTTGAGATTGTTGTATCTAGAAATCATGTTTCCTTACATTCATCACAGTAATGGCTCAATTGATGGCTAAATGGTGTTAGGAAACGTGCAACACATGCTGTACTACTATAAAGAAACACTTAAAAAAATCACAATTACCTTAACTGATAACAACACAGACTGCGCCAGAACAAGTACAGCAATAGTTCTCTTAAAGAATGGATGCTGAGTTATGTCATACATCTTAGCTCTAAAACCATCATTATCTGAAAAAAAAAAAAAAAGAGTTCGAGGAGGAGAGTTAAAAAACACAATGGCATTTTCCCCCTACTTCTGAACATCAAAATATATTTCTAATTTTCTGCTACAATTTTCCATATCAAATAGGGCTTCTGAACATCTAATTTCAAATACTGAACACCAGTGTTGCATGAAGGTTTTGGTACTTTTAGTGTAAGTGCATCATTCAACTGCTGTCAGGTTAATACATTCCATTCATATCACTACAGTCAACTGCAAACATTTTTCATTTAGAAATTCATTTTATCATTAAGGCTTATCCTAAAGCCATCCAAGCAGAACCTTTTTTGGGTTGATTTTAATAGCTTATGGAGAGATCTGTAGTTGGAGCCTGTTTTGACATTAACTTATGCACAACCTCCTAGTGGCCTCACGATTACAGTTTTAATTTGAATTGCAGATTCCTGGGGAATTACGAACACTAGGGTTTAACATGTATAAAATCAAAATATCTTTGATACCCGGACGAGGTGGGAGATGAAGAGGTTGTGCTATCTTCAGTCTGCTTTTCAGATCTTCCCATCGTCTCTGATCTACAGTCAGTAAAGCTGTCCCCTTAATAAACAAAGAGGAGCGTATAAAGCTTTTGTCATTTAACAGCTAGAACATTCAGCACTGTAACATGAAAACAACATTCTCTTTGGTGCCTGAAACAAAGTTACATATGCAACTTTCCTTAAATAACACACTGTTTGGGTAAAGGAGTCTGAAGTATCAGCTGTTACTCAAGAGGATTTCTGGATGCATTAGCTGTGTGTTTCCGGAACTCAACTCAGCAGGCACAGTTGTTCTTTGTAGCAGTAGCCCAGTGTGGGCAATGAAACACTGCAGGAGGTCTTCTATTTGACCGAACATCATTTGCCAGGAAGCACTATTTTAAAGACTGGTCGATTTTGTCTGGACTTTGCAGTAGAAAATCCTGTGGCTCGTCAGTGCCGCTACAGTTTCTCAGGGAACAAGCCCTCCAGGAGACCACTGCTGCTCTCTACAGCTCTTCTGCTTGGGGTGTAATTGAAATAAAATAATAGTATGCTATGAATCTACAAGAGCTCTCCAGGGAGGAAGGACAAAGAGAGTTGGAGACACACCCTTAGGGTGGGGTGCTGGCAGCTGGTATGTGTGTAAATGTTCTCATAACATAGGAAGAAACAAGCAAACTCCAAACAGAATTCAATGTTATCTAAAATGACCTTCAAAGCAAAGTGAGTTCCTTGTAACTTCAGAGAACTGTAAAATCTCATGGAAGGATTCTAGAGTTACAAAAACAAGGGAGACCTTTTCAAGGTAAGTGTCAAAAGGCTGCTCTCCCCGTTAGAAAGGAGCTGCACTGAGCTGGGTGAGGGCTGAGGTGATCTTTGGGGCTCACCTGGGAATTGGCTTGTTTAGATGCTTGAACTGAGGCTGGCAGTGCAACTGATAAGGTCAGGATTCCTCCCTCTTAGTGGACATAATCTCTTTATGGAACTGTGTCCCCAGACAGCACCCTGGGAAGAGGTGCCTTCCAACACAATCCAGAAAAAGTGATAGATGTAAGGATGCTGACTACGATTTGTCAGGGCCAAATCGTACCATTTAGAAATGCTTAAATTAAAAGGAACTCATTAACCCCAATGAGCATGTCCGGTTTATATTCTTGGAGACCCTCCACTGCAAACAAGACAAAAGGTGGTAAAAAAGAGTGGACTCCTGTAAAATCTAAAAATAATGGTGCCAAGTTGCTTTGCTGCTCAGAAACTGCCAGTTCCACAAGTGGGATCATTATAAGGGGACCACAGAGCAGAGCCCTGCGAGTAGCACTACTGCTGGAGGAGCTGTGTTTGCATTTGGACTTCATCACAAAGTGGCAGCTAATATTTGAGTATTGACACATTTGAGGGAAAAGTAATACTGCACAGCTGAACAAGAAGAGGCAGAAGCATCTATAAAAATCCAATGGAATTCCCTGTCAAAATGTAGTGAATAAGAAAATAAATGAATAACACATTGCTCCTTGTTCTCTAGAACAGATACATTTTTACAGGAATGACCACACTTTATCTCACCAAAATTACACTGTAGTTATGAAAATATAAAATACCTTCAGAATAGCAGAAGTTTTAGGCCATTTATTTGGCTCACAAAGTGCTTGACTCAATTGCATGATGCCTTGCTTGCCCATGCTACATGCACAGTAGTGTGCTGCTCAGCTCCCTTCTAGAAGGAGTCAAAGGGTCTTCCTGAAGGACAAACTCCACAGTTGCATTTGCCACAGAGTTTGGATTAGGGCCATAGCCAGCAACCAGTCTCTAGCATTAGCACACTGGGTTGTTGCACATCTTCACACCCCAGAGTCTGCTATAATCCTTTCTCTCCAGTGCCATGAGTGATAAAAATATAATTTTATTTTTGTCACTTTGAACCAAAAGATGAAAAAAATTAATAATTATGTCTCGATGCCTCAGGGGCACCACAAGAGGCTCAGAAAATCCCCTCAGATTAAGCATTGTGCAGTGTGTATGCAGCAAATCCATCCAGAGTATTCTATCTTTAACAAGTGTAGACATAAGCTGCTCTGCAACAATTCCCCTGGGGACAAGTTTTTCTATTTCTCAGGGTAATCCAAAAAGTCCATGTGAACTTCTCTAGAAAACTAGCTACCTTTTTGTTTAAGTGATGGACAATTATTTTTACAATGTACTCTGCTGTTTGCCAGGAAAAAGTCACACAGCTTTACTCTGGATATGAAATACTGCAATGGGAGGGCTCTAATGAGACCTCTTAGCTGCAACACATACAAGTATAACACACCTTTTTATCTGCCACCGCATGTACGCCTACATCAAACTAAACCAGCAGCATCTGTAAATACATTGTGCTTTAGGTTCAGTCTCCATCTAGCAGCATGGTTGCACTATAAATAAACTCAGACAGCTTTGATAGATTATGTGATGGATTGCTATCATCACAGGTTTCAGTTTTGTAGCAAATATGGATCAGATGTATCTGAAGACTTGTAGTGCTGCAGAATGCAAGATCGGTGAGCCAGTCTTAAAGGCAGCCTTACCAGGAAATGTAGATAGTGTAGTATCAGTTTCAGGTTTCTTACACAGTCAGTTCTACTGAATAAAATGCCTCACTCAGAATAAGCCACCTCATTCAGTACCTTGTTTTCATTAAAATTAGCGATGACAACTCCAACAAAAAGGGTCAGTCCAATCATGCAGCCAAGAAATACAAAAACATGAATGTAGATTCCATGGATCTGAATAGACAAAAGTAAGATTTATAGTTAAGACAAATCAAAGTTAGGTGTTGTAGAATTCAAAGGCTTTGATGTGTTTCCTTACCGGCCCAACTCGATGAATAATAACATCTCTGACTTCCACCCAGCCTTTTAATGAAAGAACTTCGAATAGTGCCAGCATTGCATTGCCCACATTGTCAAAATTAAAATTCCGAGGATTTGCCCTGAAATGCAGTACACAAATAGGTGTAACTTCAGCAATAAAGTTGTTCTATTTGATACCTTGATTCTTCATAGCCTAACATTTAAATACGCTGCAAAGCTGGTGTGAAAGCTTCTGGAACACATCAAAGTTCTGTATCAAGAATAAGAAAACAGTAGCAACAGCAATAAATATTTAAAGCATAAGATTTTAGATCCCTATGTATGGTTTATTTTCTTACTCAGAATCTGATTCACAGTAATAAAGCTTAAAATATGTTCAAGGTTCAGGTTGAATGGGGCTTTAAGCAACCTGGTGTAGTGAAAGCTGTTCCTGTCCATGGCAAGGGGGTTGGAACTAGAGGATCTTTAAGATCCCTTCCAACCCAAACCATTCTATGACAGTATCTTTCTGCATTTTAGTGGTTTTGCCATTGAAATTAGAAAAATACAGCATTCATGAAAAAACAGATCTGATGGCATTGGCCAGATTCTAAAATAAATTTACCTGTAGGAGATCATTCTCTAACACACATAGAAAATCTGGACTCCAAAGTCAGCAAGATTATTTAGAAAATGTAGTTCTCTGTTACATTATCATCAGGAATTATCAGTGTAAAGCAAAACTTACTGAGACGACATCATATCTTCTTGGCTTACCTATACCATATGCTCTGATCTTTTTTATCAGTTGACATTCAAAAGAGTGTTTGCAACTGAACGTTAAAAGTACCCTCTTTGGGCTAGGTTAGCATGGTGCTCTGTCTCTACAATCCAAAACAGATAATCCAAAGAGCACAATGACTTTTCAACAGTCTATAAGCTAAATAGTTGTATTCCAGAAGAGTTATTAAGTGTTTGGTGCCTCTTAAATCCAATCATTCAGTGAAAATAGAGCTCTCAGATGCAGATATTTCATTTTAATGCAGTCCTTATACTGACATCTGGCTCTTGAAAATCTGGCATGACACAGCCAACAGGTGATATAAACGTCCTTGCAGTAAAACATTTTTCTGCAATATTCCCCAAAGTTTACAGTTATGCTGATTAAGGCAGCTTTTGCTTATTTCTGGATCAAGCTGAACAGGATTGAATTTGCTTACTTGAGGAAGGATTTGTCTGAAGCATACAGAAACAAAGACATCTGCAGATGTCAGAATTTCACTGACTGTTCAAATCACAGCATATTATTTCATTAGTATAGGATGGATCTGAAACTACCACTGCTGGTACATTCTTTATCCACACACATGGCCAATTAAAATAATTGTGGCTGTTAAGATGATTTTGCAAAAAGCCAACTAAGTGAAAAATATAAAAAATTAAAAACAGGGAGTTTTGCCTGTTCAGGTGTTGAGAAATATTAAATGGACTTTATTAGAATACTAATTAAAAACATATGTTAGCTTTTAAATAATTTTTACTGCATTTCTGCAATAGATAGACCAGAAGGACTCCCTGCATTGGAAAAAGAAAGAAGCTGCTAGCTGGCATGGTTGATGGCCATAGAAGAGAAAGTCTGGTTTTAGACATGACTTGCTCATTTGTTTTTATGGGTAGCTGTAGGAAAGTTGATTTACATTTCTTTTTCTTCCATCTTTTCTTAGGTTCTGTGTTGCTGTATGGCTCTCACAGTGTCTCTATAATAGTACTAAAGAACAATTAAATGATAATTCTTCTTCGAGAAAATAACTCCCACTGTAATAATAACCAAATCAAATCTAATTCCTATATAGGTTTAGTATCTACAGGGATTTATACCTTTCTGGTTTATGAAGTTAAGGTTAAGTCCAAAAAAGTTTCATATATATGGCTTTTTACTAAATATGTCAGAATTTTTACCCTTAATATCATTTAAATTACAATAAACCCCCTCAATCAGTAGTTCAATGTCATGAGATTTGAGTCATTTTTCTACACCAGCAGCTGCATTTTTGGAAGAAAAATAGGCAAATATGTAGCAACTCACCAGACTCGTGGTACCCAAAATCCAGGCTTTTTTTCTCCAGGTCTTAACTTTAAATTGAGGTTTTTGGAAACACTTACATTTATTCTGAAGATGCCATGACAGTCTTCCTATAGTGAAATAAACCACAGTCTGAGATTAAACAAATGCCCTGAGAGATGCCAACATGCCATCATAAACAGGACATTTGCCACAATGGGAAAGCAATGTAAAGAGAAATGAAAGGTTATTTACAGGTCTGTGATTAATAGTCATGGACCTTTATCCAAATGAAAAACGCATCTTAGCAAGGATTCAAAATGCTCTTTTTCTCCCAGGACTGACAGTGCTTTTCAATTTGCAAGACTATGTAGCCTTTCATCTCTTTCCTAAAGACCATTGGTCTCTTCAAGCGATGATGATATTTCTCCAAATGGAGTAAGAAACAAGGATAACTTTCTCCATATAATCCATGTAGCATTCCCAGTGCTTTGAACCTCTAGCAGTCTAGCCTGTTTTTCATTTGTGGACCTAGGAATGCAGAGGTGCAATTTTCCATGGTTAATTCCATGTGCCATCCAGTCCTTTGCAGATAATAATGGCATTAATTTGGCAACTTTCTTAAAGACAGTCCTCAATATTTGGACCTGTTTTACTTTTTTAATCAAAACACATCCTTACCCTCATTTGCTGAATCCTTTTTTACCTCTTCCTCCATCATTCTGCTTATGAACAAGAAAGTGCCCAAGATCTCCATTTCTCATATGACAGCTCTGATTTCCTCACTTGCTTTCCCTAGCAGGTAGAAATTGCACAACATACCAATATTTTGAAGCAGAAAAGCAGTTCTTACCCTAGAGATGATGTGAGGATCATTGCATTTGGCCAGTTTTCCAGCAAATAGCTGCACTCCAAAGCTTGCAAAAACAAGCATTAAAGTCAGCAAAAGTATAGAAACCTGTAAAGATGAAGTTAGATTTGTTAAGCTCTACTCCTACAGACTTGAAAAAGGGGGTCAGCTCCTTTGGGGAACTGCAGGTAGGACAGTTTTGTGGCATAAACCTGGAGATACAGCTTTCATGACAGATATGTTACTTTAGGTTCTGATGCAGTAACCAGGTGCTTCGTTAGGATTAGTCTTATCATTAACATAGGATCTAAAAATAGCAGATAAGGATCAAAGCTTTCTTGCATTCAGTGTACCACCTTGCTAAATTCTGTATGCATAAGAATTACCATTCACTTTAAAGAGAACTTTTCAAGTACTTAAATATGTGCTCCTTCTGTTTTTCTGAATCAGGCTTTACTAACTAATCCAAGTAAGACATTGTTAGATATTTATCCAGGATAGTTACAATAAAGATATGCATGAGTAAATTATGATGTAAATATCTTTATCTGTATTTATGAAATACTAACTAGCTTTATATTTTTTGTCCTTGTTCTATTACTGCCTGCAAATATTTTGTAGCTTTGCCTTTTATATCAATGTGACCTAATACAGCATCCTGCTAAGGAATAAAATATCTGTTATTTAGGCTGACAAATATCACATAGGGTCTCAAGACAATAGATTAGGTTCTGATCAAGCAATCACAGAATCATTACTGTAACAATGAGATCCAGATCTGTGATAAGCAGCTGTATTGTCTCTGGTGGCCTCTCAGAAAACTTGGAGGTAGAGACCTTCAGCTCAGAAACCAGATTTACTTTTGTTCTTGCAGAGCTACCATATGCTACTTCTTATCTTCCTTGCCCAACTAGAAGTGTGAATAAGGAGTAGTTTTTTTTTCAGTAGTCCTCCTATGTAACTGTGGTGAAATGTATGCTGAATAATTATAATTTATAAAAGAATTATTAAAGCAGCTTTATTCAGTATAAATATGAGTTACTTATATTCCTAATTTTTAACCTGTTCTGTGGTCATCTCCAGTGATAGGCACAATGAAAAGTAAACAGACAACAATGGTGAAAAGAATAGAAAACATACATGTTATAGCAAAATGTTATCTTATTACTCTTTCATATATTTTAACAAGAAAAAAATAATTGGCACATACCAAAAAAATTTCCTTAAAGCCACTAAACAGCTCTCGCACCACTTTTCTCATCTGAGGGACTAGTTTGAAAATTCGAAGAGGTCGGAGGCAGCGGAGTACCATTAAGAGCTGAGCTCCGGATTTGGCAGGGACATTCTGAGGCATCCAGCACAGGAATATCAAACTCACCTGGAGATGACAGGGCAGGAAAGGGTAAAGAGGGATTAGGCTTACAATGCCTTACTTGACATAGACACAGCACAGAAGATCAATGACTGCTTCTCTTCCTCAAAATTAAAGGAAAGAATAAGGCAGAAAAGCACCTAATTTAGAAAATGGACTTGGACCTCTTGTGTCCTGGCTTATTGTCTTAACTAACAGGCATCAGCTTCAGTCTCTGCCTTCCCCTTTGACACAGAATCTACTTGATACTTTTCAGCAGATGGAACTGTTCCAAAAGAGGAAACCAATTTGGCTGATTCAGAATAGGGTCAGAAACCATATTCTTGGAGCAGGCAGCATTATTGTTCTCCCCCCCTTCTCATTTCAGAGATTCTATCCTGAATCTAAGAAATCCTCACCTGGAAAATCTGTTAACAGTTTTCTTGACAGTTTTTCCTACCACTTTGTTACAGGCATAAATAGTTTTGTCACCACCTGGTCTCATCACATAAATGTTATGTATTTTCAAACAGCATAGTTGTGTCTTGTAGCCTCAACAATCTCTGACAAATGGTTATTGATTTAAAGTCTGTTAATTACTTCTTATTTTTTAAAAGTCAATGTTATTATAGGGGGACAGAGGTGAGAGTGTTACAATGAAGTAAGTGCACAAAAAATGGAGGATCAAGCTGATATCACCAATATGATTTAAAACATAATATGAATTGTTAAAACAACAGTGACAAAAGACAGCTGCTCCATCAAAACAAAATGATTTGCCAGTCCTTCTAACTTTATTTCATATTCTTTTAAGACCACCACAAGCACATTTGGAATATCCAAGCTACACCACCTAAATTTTCCTTCAGACAAGCAGAGGGATTCAGAGAGATTTGAAGAAACTAATGCACACAGGAATTATGCATACTACAGTAGGAGTTTTGTACAAGTATGCATATTTTTATTTGCTAACAATGGAATCTTAGATACAAATTGATCATGACAAATTTTATGCAGCACATCTGCCTGGTGAATTTATCTCTGAAAGATTTAATCTAAATCCATCAAAGCCATTTTTCTCAGTAATTTCTTCAGTACTAAATAACAGAATAACGGAATATGTTGAGTTGGAAGGGACCCACAAGGATCATCGAGTCCAGCCCTTAGCCCTGCACAGGACCGTCCCCGAGAGTCACACCATGTGCCCAAGAGTATTGTCCAACTGCTTCTTGAACTCCTTCAGGCTTTGTGCTTTGACCACTTACCCTAGGAGCCTGTTCTAGTGCCCAACCACAAATAAAAATATTTCATACTGCATTATACTGGGCACTGGTTTTGACACATTCTGTGGTGTTTACTGTCATACATGAAGAGGAAATGGACACCCTTCTCCTGTATTTGAATGGAATGCACAAAATTTCTCAGGTACAAAGGAAACAGCAGAGCAATTTTTTTTTTCCTGAGAACCACTACTGATAGGTATAGAGTATAAAAAGATGTTGTTTTGCTTTCTGCTACAGCAACACCAGCAACAAGGATGTACCCTTCATCAAATATTAAAGGCTTTTGAAACACCTTCTATAAGGCAGGAATACTGTGGAGAGGGGTAGAAGCAATGAGTATCTATGAAACAGGTAAAATAAAGATTCTCCTGCGTAAGAATGCTGAACCGAGGTCAGAGATCTTGAGTTTACTTTGGAATTAAATCAGATATGACACTTAAAGCATATCAACAAATAAACAATTAAAAGGGACCATACAATGACCCTACACTAAATTGCCAGGTGCTTATCACATCAGTGTATTTTTAGATGTCTTAACAAGTATTTGTACACATAACTGACAGGAATGCACAAGAAAACAGCAGTGTCTGAACACAAATTATACTACTGTATTTGCATCAGGGTGCAGAGCCAAACTTTTTCATACTACTAAACATTTATATAACTGAAGATATCAAAATTAAGAATGCTACAAAAACCTCCCATAAATATAAAAACTTACAAGATATATAAATATGTCCATAACGCCTCCAAAGTCCCTAATGACAGCTGTTGGTGTAAAAAACAAGCCATCTGCCATAATCTTCAGATTAAGCTCAATGCTCATGAATATTACAAAAACATATTCAGCAATCTGAAAAGCAAAGCAGAAAACAGTCATAATTTAAGAACAGGCAGTGGAGAAAACCGAGGTGATTGTGCTTCGTTAATTGTAAAATGATTTGGTGGCAGTACCTGGAGTGTTGGAGCATGCATAACTCTTCTAAAAGGGGATTCGAACATCATGGAAATGCAGGAGCATATAGTAACAATGATCATGACCCAGTCCAGGTAAGTAACCAAACCCAGCAAGTCACTGTGAACAATACATAAGGAAATTCCATTACAGAAATGCCTAGAGCGCTGTGTACTTGTGCCACGCCCACAGCAAACTGCTTTCCTATGAAAAATAAATTAAGCCGAGGAGTATCAAAGATTTCAGTATTTCAGAAATGTGTGCTAAAACCAGAGAAGTTACATGCAAGTGAAGAAGAAAAGTCTGATTTAAAAATCTGCTTCCTGTTCATCCTCCTCCCCAATCAACTCCACGGAAAGAAAAATCTTTTTGGGAAAAAAAAAATACATGTGCATGCACATATACACACATACATGCAGGTGTGTGCTCACACACTTATGCTGCAGGCTTATGTGACCAAGTAAAGTTACTTTTGCAGTGCTTACTAAAGCTGATGGTATTTGGTATTTTTCACAGCTCCAGTAACAGGATCTGTTTTAGAACTATAAAAAGAAGAAAAGATACAGTAATTTACATTTTATTTTAGTTAACATTATAATTATGCCATGCATCTGTCACCTCAAAGTAATTTCTGTCCAAAATCAAGGCTCCATTTTATCTCATCTTAATTTTAAATGTCTGAATAAGTTTCATTTAATTCTATGCAATTTCAGTCATATTACCAACACAGCTGGTATCACTTTAACTCATTGCTTACCTCTAATTCCTCTAATGATTCCTTGAACTGCTAGTTTTTTGGGTCTTGCTTTTGCAAACAAGGATTTAATTTTGTATTTTGCTTGGAAATGAGGGTGCTAAGCTGCTACTGAATTTTATATACCAAGGTATTTCCTCAGGAGTTCTTTAATTTCAAAACTTCTTGGACCATGGCTGGATGGGGCTCTGAGCAACCTGTCCTAGCAAAAGCTGTCCCTGTCCATGGCAGACGGGGTTGAACTAGGTGACCTTTAAGGCCCCTTCCAACTTAAACCACTCCTTATCATTTTGTGATTTTATCATATCCTCAGTTAACATACACACACACAAATCCTTCCACATGACCTATTTCTTTTACTACTTCTTCAGTCTTTTTCTGATTAATATTTTTAGATTCTCCATATCTGAATTTTCCTATGTAATTGCTGTGCTCCACCTACCATGTCCAAGCACCCATTAGGCAGTCAGAAAGAGTGAGAACCACTTTATAAGTAATATACACATATCTAGGAGACATGAGTTAAGTTCTTGCTGCAGCAATTATTTATTGATTCTTAAAGTCAAGCCTTTTCCCCATATTTTACATAGTAGCATTCCTCAGCCTTTTTTACGAGAAGAAAATATGTATCCTGCCAGTTTGAAAAAGATATCTAAAATACCTTACTTGGCAAGCTAGGTAGGATAATGAATAAAGCAGGTAGGATTTAAAGAAATGAAAAAAAGTATTGTTTAAGAAAATCAGTTTATTCTTATAATTGCAAACATTTTCTTTAAACTGTTTTAATGTAAATATCCTATTACCATCAGGCACTCCACAATGGTAAGAGGCACTGACAAGTTTTTGACAAGGGATTGGAATGACTGTTTGTGTGGGGTTTTTTTATTGTGTTAATTTTCAGTGCTTAATGGACCAGTGCACCACAATCAAGTTAGCAGTTGTATAAAAAAGCGGACATGCCTCTACATACATGGCAGAACACTTAAATATAGGTATTGTTAAAACTGAATATCTAACCTTCCTGCCATGCTAACCAATTTGTTGAAGGGCACAGAGAAAATCAATCATAAAACAGGTACTGATACCAGTCCTTACAAGGGCCAAGCCCATAGTCTTGAGCTATCTTTTGTCTTACACTGCCTGTTTGCAAGGTGATGTGCATTAACCCTCAAAAATTAGGATGCCAGTCACAGACAGAGGTTTAAAAGAAGAGCTGTAAGATTATTTTATATCAGGCTGCTTGTACATAGATCTCTATCTGCCATGCTCACACACACTGTTTAGTTGCTGAGTCTTCCTGATTTTCATCTGGTTTCAGCTTTTCTCCTTTTATCTCCCAGAGCTGAACACCTCCCCATCCCATTCTGGGTCCCTAATTATGGGCTACAGAGTCTTCGGGTGAGCATAGGTGTGATTCATTTCTCTTTACCTTTTTCTGTTCTATGAGTAACTAACTGCTGGTGTATAAAAACTTCTCGTTTTATGATGAGGAATAGGAAGGAAATAGCAAGCTGATTCCCCAAGGTCTAAAACTGGGAAACATTAGCCTTTCCTCTCAGTTCATGCCTGTGGTTTCCCCACAGTCTTGTCCCATCTCAGCACCACAGACTGCTCTAACACATCTGCCCTAACACATCATTTTATTGCTTCCTTTCTTCCAACAGCAAGACTACACCATAGAAAACTGACTGCTAGCTTGTCTGGTGACCACATTATATGCAGTTTTCTTTGTAAAAGAAAAGTTAGAACTTGATTTCAGAGGATATGAAGGTAAACACGTGTTGGAACCAATGTTGATATGAAATGAACTTACGCATTAAAGCGAGCTCGTACCACCACTCGGCAGAAATTCCTGAATCTGTGCTCACGACCAACTATGAAAAGGGGTTTATCAAAATATGGATGATTCTCTCTCAGCTCCTCCTCCTGGACTTTCCTTTTGAAAAAAACGTAAATTATTAAGTGTTACTCATTATATCAGGCAAAAATAACCCTTATACTTCGCTCTTTTTTCATGTTGACTCTCAATACATTTTACTTCATACAGAGAATAGTTAACACAGAAAATGTGCACTCAGACTTTGACTGTTAAATACCTTTTCATTTCAGCTTGTTCCTTTTTTTCTTGGATCATCTTTATCTCACTGTCTTCTCTCTGTGCATTTCTGTATCTCACTGTGTTAGAGTGCTAGAAGCAAAATGATTCCTTTTAAATAAGGTCTGAGGGTTGTTGTTTTTTTAATGTTTCAGATGAAAGCAAGATATGGTATTTTACATAGAAATATTAAAATGAAAGGTCTTTATTTCCAATTGTACTGCACATCAACTCAGTCAAGCATATTGCACAGTATTTTCCATCTACAGCATAAGGCTCCTTATTTTCATCAAGGTTAATTTCAATTCTAATTTCATGCTCGAGGTTCCATCCAATCTAACTTTTAACTTTAAAAACAGAGGTCCTGTAAGCTCAGCCAGTCTCTCTGAACTGGAATGAATACCATCAAAGTTACTAAGGGCAAAGACTGGGAAAGAAAAGGCTTTAGACACCCCTTAAGCTTCTCAAGCCTGCTTCATGGTTACCACGCTGCGGGGCATGCAGAACATACAGGCAGTGAATGCTGAGTACAGGGACAGGGAGAGCGAGGGAGGATGCCGTCTGAGCTCATCCAGTGAAGGGTACAATCAGTATCACTATTCTGAGTTATGTGAGTCTTTGGAGCACTCATGGTGGGGTAATGCTGGGTGTTATCCTTACTACTGGACACTAACAAAGTCACATCTGCTTTAGTTACCTACAGTTTAAGTTCAACAAGACCAAGTGCTGGGTCCTGCACTTTGGCCACAACAACCCCATGGAGCACTAGAGGCTGGAGAACAGCCAGGCAGAAAGGTACTGATTGACAGCAGGCTGAACATAAGCCAGCAGTATGCCCAGGTGGCCAAGAAGGCCATTGGCATCCTGGCCTGTATCAGGAATAGTGTGGCCAGCAGGACTAGGGAAGTGATTCTTCCCCTGTATGCAGTGCTGGTGAGGTCGCACCTCCAGTACTGTGTCCAGTTCTGGGCCCCTCAATTTAGGAAGGAAATTGAGGTGCTGAAGCTTGTCCAGAAAAAGGCAATGAGGTTTGTAAGGGTCTGGAGTACAAGACCAATGAGGAGTGGCTGAGGGAGCTGGGGTTGTTCAGCCTAGAGAACAGGAGACTCAGGGGAGACCTTATCGCTGTTTACAACTACCTGAAAGGAGGTTGTAGCCAGGTGGGGGTTGGTCTCTTCTCCCAGACAACTAGTGACAGGACAAGAGAACAGTCTTAAGCTGCGCCAGAGGAGATTTAGGTTGGACATTAGGAAGAAGTTCTTCACAGAAAGAGTGACTGGGCATTGGAATGGGCTACCCAGGAAGGTGGTGGATTCACCATACCTGGAGATATTTAAGAAAAGACTAGATGTGGCACTTAATGACATAGTCTAGTTGACAAGGTGGCCTTAGACCATAGGCTGGACTCGATGATCTTAGAGGTCTTTTCCAACCTAATTGATTCTGTGATTCTGTTTCTTGATAATTTGGAATGAGAGGACTAATATTGCCCCTTGAATTTCCATTGTCATAGAGTTCCACAAAATATGGTATGAATTTGCAGAAATGAAAACGCACTTAACTGTATGAAACTACACTACAGTGAAATTCATGATTACTGTCTTTGTCCTTTTATCTGACAGTTCTACTGCTTGAAAAATATCGCTAAACTTCCACCAGAAATTCTGAAGTGCTATATTGCCAGCCTGAGTGACCTGTGTAATTCCAGAGCAAGCCTTTTTAAGGTGTCCTGGGTAGCAATTGTTGTGTTCCTAATGTAGTATCTACAGCTTCAGTGAATCTGTCTCAGCAAGTGTTCCAAAACCAGTAAGTCTATCAGTGAAATAACCATGGCAATTATTTTGAGGATAATTCTAATGCAGTTACAGTATTTGTTATATGACTTCGTTTCAAGATTTCAAAAGATAAATTGTAAGCTACTTCATAAATAGAAATTAGTCTTACACAAGCATTTATTTGATAGTATGTAGTCTTACTTTTTATATTCCCAAAAATCAAAACCATCATTTCTATGAGGACTTACATCTTGAGTCAACGTTTCAAGAGATTTTCCTCTGCTGATTCTCTGGCTGTTGGAACCATGTCTCAGTGACCTGAAACAATAATAATCAATTTAACAATACATCTCAAGATGAAATTTTGACCTTTATAAGATGGCCATTATAAAGCACTGCTCTCCAGACACCCAATATCTCAAATTCTTATCATTTTTCTCTCACTAACATCAGAAGCTTATATGTTCTTCAATTGTTTTCAATCTGGTCTAACATAAGCCAATTTCTTTCCTTCTGATCTTTAAACTGATAGCTTTGTAGTTGGCAAAGGGAATGACATTTGAAATAAAAAGGCATTTTTTCCATTTATACAGTACAATGAATTTCATTATGGTAACAATGAAGAATGTAGAATTCAGTTCTTTGTACAAGTAGGTAATTTTGGGTTTTCACATCTTAAGTATTGCTCAGATTTAATTATTTTTGTCACCTTTATTTTAAGAATAGTTTTAAAACCATCTCTTTTGTCCATGTTTACCTGCGTTCTTGTCGTATATGATGCTGGACACTAAGTATTGACCTTTCCTTTGCTGGCTGCCCCTCAAATGATCCACTCAGCATGCGTTGTCTAGTGCAGGCCCTACAAAGAAATATAAATATGATGACAGAGAGTTTTCAGTATAAATGATAATTTCAGAGGTAGCATATTCAGAAAAGTCAGCTTTGCTTTGTGGGAACCAAGTTCTTCAATAATAACAGACAAAAATAATAAAAGAGCAATGTACTTTCCATGAAAACATTTCCAAAGCAATGGTCCTCACTCTGCAACATGACCAGTCATCCAATGAACCTCCTTCATGCCTTAGCAAGGGCCATCTACAACTTTTTTATCCAGTTTGCTGTAGAATTTACGGTCCCTCAAGAGTTCACAAAGTGTGAAAGGGCTGAAGCAATGCACTAATCCTTAGTAAAACCAGCTTCTCAGCAATAAAGAAGGGAATAGGACAAGTACAACAGCAATTTTAGTACCTTTCAGGGCTGTATGTACACATTTAAGAATTACAGCATAACTTTGAGCGTTCTAAATAACTGGAATCATATATGGTATGAAATAAAAAGCTGCACGTTGCTGATATCCTGCAAATGAAATGTCTGCTCTCTGTGAATGCATTCAACTTGCAACATTTTGCTGTGTGGGTTTTCTCACTTGTTTGCTCACAGTTCATTTTGTTTTGGCAAACACATTTTACATTTTACACATTTTGGCAGAGATGAGTATTTGTTGGCTAGTAAGTGTGTGCTACAGCTAAACAGAGCATGCATATCTTTATCTTGATGGCTACAATGGAATTGATTTGCTTAAGAAAAAGAGATGTTTCCACTGAAATAGCTCACACAAATATTCTGATGCCTGAGAGATGGAATTTCAACACTGGAAACATATTTTAACATTACAGGAATGCTTCAATTTTAAGTTTACACTGTGCAATCCTTACTGCTCATTTTGTGTTATGCAACCATCCAGAGAAACACAAGACCCAACTGGTAATATTCCATACTTTTTATTGAATAGAATCTCCTTTTTTTAAAAAAAAAGATTAAAAAAATTATACACCATTTGAGTAACCACTCAATTTGCCAGTCTGCTGTAGGGCTTAGATAAATGCTGTCCTTGACAGCATGGAATGAGCATGCTTGATTGCAAAAGGTGTACATGGCATGTTCTTCCCCAATGTGACTTTGTTTTTCACTCTTCTGTGTTTTTTCTCCTTCTTTTGGATATAAACACATAAATGATAGAAGTATGAATCCAAAGTGAGATCTGGAACAAAAACAAGAAGCTTAGAATGCTTATCAGTGTCATCACTGCCAGTCAGATTAGCATGCCAGAAAAAAATGCATTGTGCTACACTTGTTATAAAAAGCATTAGGTTATACTACACTGAACTGAAGCATCATGACATTTAAGAAAATTACTACATGTCTTATAAAACACAGCTCATCTTAGGCAAATCATGAACATTTTAATGCCAATGGATTTTAAGCATTATATTATGGAGGATGATACCATATAACACTGTCAGAAAACAACAGAGATATCTGAATACCTGTGCAATTTTTGACTAAAAAAAGAAAAAAGTAAAAAATTATTTCCTAAAAATAGATTATATCTAAATCCATTAAAATGACAGTCCAGTTTTTCCTAGGAGAGGCAATGGAAAGTTCTGTATAGAGGGTTCTCGCTGTGACAAAGAGATTAACTTGTCTTTTTTTTTCCCCCTGTAAATATAAATTATTGTGCTTTGCTTTTAACAGCTAGAAATTATTTTCTTGACATCAAAAAGTGACTTGCACATAAACTTTTCATGTTCTTGCACACAATTACTTGAATACCAAGTTACATAAACTCTTAGTGTTCACAATAAAAGAGATTTTAAATGCTCAAACAATAAATTCTTTACCTGACTAATGAAGAAGATGGCTTATTTTATTATTAATTGTATAATACAATAGACTTAGCCCATATACTATGGGAATACTATGGCAGAATGGGCATGCATAAAGAGTAACTAACACCTGTAGAAAGACTTAGTGTTGTTTATGATCTCTAAATTAGATTACTAAATCCATATTTAGAATTTACATCCATTGCCTTATTTTCAATACCTCTGGAAGCCCTGCAGCTCCTACTGAAGTGAAAAGAGAAATAATGAAATACCAGTTGTATAGCAGAGAGATCAGAAATTTTTATCAAGTAATTGCAAAGAAATTTTTTTGTATTTCCAGAGAAAAAGATGCTGTCCTGAAAAGGCCATGGCTCCTTTTGACAGTCTCTCTCTGAGCATTCTCCACTACATGGGAATGACTGCCTTAATCTTCCTGGTATTTCCAGATACTTTGTTATACTTTCTTATACTTTTGACTCAGAATCTGGATATTTTTCAGCTGCTTAGACACCTAGAGTTGCAGATCTTTGGGACTTTTGAAAAAGAAGGCAAGTGCCATGAAGTTTTCAGAATGGTATGGTTGCCAATTTAAAAGTCTGCAGTAGGATTTGCGTTCTCATTGCAGGCATACACTTAAGTACTCACTCTCAGTGCCTGCATGTGATCCGTGTGTCCAGGCTTCCCTCATAACCAACAGAGCTGTAGGACTCAATTAAATTGGTTGTACAGAGGTGTCCAGCACCACCTGCCATGCCTTGGAGTATCTTGCCTTGCTTCCAGCTGCTGCTCCAGCAGGGTACAAGGTACAATAGTCCTACAAATTTCTGTATTACCTCCCATCTTCAAGAGGATGTCTTTGACATCCTCTGGCATCTCATACAGTACTGTATGTCCCTATGTGGACAACTTCGTTGAATGCTTGGCCAATTAATCTAATTAATTATGTTCTGAAAGTATTAAAGTAACCATAAAGTGGGCATATAAAGACAAAGCAGTCAGCTAAAGATCTCACTGGGCTCCACTATTTTTATTGACTGGACTTCTGTCAACTAGATGGTCATCTCTTAGCTCACAGGCATATTTGACTGCCTGAAGCTGAATCCCACACTGGGGACAATCAGTATGCCACAGTGTTAAAAATTCAGTCCTATGTGATTTGAAAATTGGAGTTTAAAAAAAAAAAAATGCTTTTCTTGCCTTGATACATCTTTATGTAATTGCAGCTGATCAGAATCTTTTGACCTTTCCTTGAACAACAGAGGCAAAATCACTTTTTTTAGCTAAAACTGTCCTTTTTATCTTCCTATACCACCTCTATGATAGAGAGGTTCACTTTCACTTGTGGAGGAAAAAGGAAGTCATGAAACAAAGGAGAAGAGACAAGAAATATGTCAAGCTTTCAGACTCCCACTGCAGAACTTGGAGTAGAGTCCAGCAGCTGCCAACTACACGCTCCAAATCTTCCTTGAAAAGTGCAAATACAATAAAATATCCTGAAACAGAAAATACAATTTGGTAGGTTATTAGAAAGCAGTTGAAGATTACACAGAACAATATACTACTGGGATACCACATAGTTTGTGCCACATAATTTGTATTACCTGTAACCTGTTAGGAGGTCCAAACTTTGAAGTCCTTCAAACTATTTCCTGCTTTGGGATCCCTGAAATATAAGTAGTGAACAGAGTGTTCAAGCAACATTCTTTGACCTACTGTAAAATGTTAAATGTTTTGATCAATACTTTAAAATACTATACCTTTAATCAGTATTCCGAGGTCTCTTGCAGAGAGTATGCATATGGCTCATGCTTGGACTTCTTAGTCAGGCATCCTTTCTGCAACAAGTGTTTACTCATCTTTTATTCCAGTATAACACCAATTTGGGTTTTTTTCTTCGTTATTTGAATGAGTGAGTACTTATGTAGTAACTGTAGCAACTGCATAAATCACTGTGTGCTTTTGTTCTTGTTCTCTCTGAAACGCGCTCAAACTGAAGTCTTAGCAGTGTGGTACCCTGCAGTACAACACTCAGTTATCATCCTCATTCAGCACTGTTTCCACTCTCTATGACTCTCTAACCTTACTAAATCTTTCTCTGCTCTCATTATAATTCCATCTAACTTGGAATACATGGTTGAATGTGCCAATCTAAGATTTATGGGGAATCCACCTGATAGATGTTGTAGTGTTTCTTTCATTTATAAATTTAATTCAATAAGACACTTTTTGAATAGCAAGTAAAATGCACATTTTCACCACAGCTATACTACTGTTCTTTTTTTAAAGAAATATGAATTTGGATGGTGAAATAAAATGGATTATTAATGCAACTTGTATAATCCATGATTTTTCTTTTCCTTTTTTTTTCTTGTTTCCTTCCATATGCCTCTAAAGAAAGACCAGTCACATCTTTAGTGTCTGCTCAGCCAGCTGAGCTATGGTAGCAGACTTTTTTCTTTAGCAATTTTTTACTCTGATTGCCATTCTTGCTTTGCTGTTTCAGCTTCTCCTCTCACAGATATTAGTATAATAACAATTTGTATTGAATTGTAGAAGAATTAATAAAAGCAATATAGAAGAAGAAACCTCAAGTGACTCCAGTCTATCACCTCTCTCAAAATGGGATCAACAATAGCTACATTATCTGGGGCTGATGTTTGTCTAACTTCTTTTTCCATACCTGCAGTGTTGGAGACTCCATAGCCCAATAACTCTACTTCACAGCTGTGCTTTGCACTGATCCGTAACATGGTGGTCAGTTGGCACAAACCCCATGGAACAGAGTAACTTCTTACCAGTGGATATGTGCATTCCAGAATTTCCTTTTTTTGTCTTTGCATTAGGTAGGTGAAATCCAATCATGCCATATGCTTGTAGATATTGAGGAAGGTGGACTAAGTCTGGATTTTGCGCCTGACAACAACTAACATCAAATTATCTGGAACATTTGTTCTGAGAAATGCATGGTATCAAACCCTCAAAGTTATGAAGAAAGAAATCATACTCTTAAGAGAGAAAACATAAAATATATGCCAAGAAATTTGTTGCAAATGATTCAGAACTAAGTCACTTATTTAATGCAGGCAAATTTCTAATAAAGAATAGTATGTCTTCTAGGATCATAGAATCATTTAGGCTGGAAATGATATTAAAGATCAAGTCCAACTGTTAACCCAGTATTGCCAAGTCCACCACTAAAGCATGGCCCTAAGTGTCTTTTAAATACCTCCAGAGATAGCGACTCAACCATTTCCCTGGGCAACCTATTACAGTGCTTGACCACCCTTTCCATGAAGACTTTTTGCCTAACATCCAACCTAAACCTCCCCTAGCGCAACTTGAGGCCATTTCCTGTTGTCCAGTCACTTGTTACCTGGTATAAGAGACTGAACCCCACTTCAGTACAATGTTCTGGCAGTTGTAGAGAATGATAAGGTCTCCTCTCGGCCTCCTTTTCTCCAGCCGAAACATCCCTAGTTCCCTCAGCTGCTCCTCATAAGACTTGTGCTCCAGATCCTTCACCAGCTCCGTTGCCCTTTTCTGGACATGCTCCAGCACCTCAGTGTCTTTCTTGTCATGAGGGGGCTAAAGCTGAACACAGGTTTCAAGGTGTGGCCTCACCAGTGCTGAGTACAGGGGGACAATCACTTCCCTGATCCTTCTGGCCACACTACTACTGATACAATCCAGGATGCCATTGGCTTTTTGTCTGCCTGGACACAATGCTGGCTGTCAACCAGCACCCCTATGTCCTTTTCTGCTGGCAGCTTTCCAGCCACTCTGCCCCCAACCTGTAGCACTGCATGGGGTTGTTGTGACCCAAGTGCAGGACCCAGCACTTTGTCTTATGGAACTGTTGTCCTCAGCCCATCAATCCATTCTATCCATATCTCTCCACTGAGCCTTCCTGCCTTCCGTCAGACCAACACTCCTGCCCAAGATGGTGTCATCAGTAAACTTACTGAGGTTGCACTTGATCCTCTTATCCAGGTTATCGATAAAGATATTGAACAGGGCTGGCCCCAATACTGAGCCCTGGGGAACACCACCACTGACCAGTTGCCAACTGGATGTAACTCCATTCACTGTCACTCTCTGGGCCCAGCCATCCAGACAGATTTCACCCAGTGAAGAGTGCACCCATCCATACCATAGGAAGCCAGTTCCTTCAGGAGAATGTTGTGGGAAATGATGTCAAAGAATTTACTAAAGTCCAGGCAGACAACATCCACAGCCTCACCCTCATCTACAAAGTGGGTCACCTTGTCATAGAAGGAGATCAGGTTGGTCAAGCAGGACATGCCTTTCACAAACACATGCTGGCTCGGGCTGATCCCTTGGTTGTTCTGTATGTCCTGCATGATGGCACTGATGATGATCTGCTCTATTATCTTCCACAAGGTCAGGCTATCAAGCCTGTAGTTCCCTGGATACTTCTTCTGACCCTTCTTGTAGAACCAGACCAGGTGGAAGATGCAGAGCTGAGCTGACCCAGGGTAAACAAGAGCTGGTCTGATCCAGGGTTAGCAACTGGGCAGTTGGACCATATGGCCTACAAAGTTCCCCTCTGACCAAATTCCTGTGATAAACTAATGAAAATGTTTGCTCATTCTCTTGTGAAAGGTGTTTATACATTAGTGTTCAGAGAGATTTTATTCAGAGATAAACTTTATAACTTTCCTAGAAGCACAGAGAACCTTGTTTCTTGCTCATTCAAAAAAAAAACAAACCAACACTGTATTTTGCAGAAATACTTGTAGGAACAAAGTCTGAATTAACTTCTAGCATATTAGCTGTGCTGGTTTAAAGGTAAACCAGCAGGGGAAATGAACTCAACTCAAAAGAGAGATTATAAGTCAGAATAACAATTTAATAAAATAATACAATAAATACGATTATACAGACAAACAGTTGGTTTTAACCCACAAAACCCAAACGTATAACCCAGCACCCTGGGGCATGAACAGAGTGGTGTTCGTTGGCCCCTCTGAGTCCAAAGCAAAAGGAGAGGGGAAAAAACCTGTTAGTGAGAGTGCTGTTGCAGTCTGGTCAAGAGTGGTGATTGCAGTCGGGTCGAGGGTGGTGGTTGCAGTCTGGTTGAAAAGTGGTGGTTGCAGTCCAGTCGAGAGTGGTGATTGCAGTCTGGTTGAGAGCGGTGATCTGCAGTCTTCCTCTGGATCCCACGAGTGGTTAAAAAAGTTCCAAGACTCCAAGATTATATATCCTCCAGTTCAGGCAGGAATGCCCAGCAGTACCTCCCTCAGGGCGGAGAGTTCCACAACGGGTGTGAGGACAGGAGCATCCTCCTATCTTACAGGCCTCTTAACACCCAGTTTATAGCCTGAGAAGTCAGGCTGCTCTGGGCAGATGGTGTAAATGGTCTATTGACAACAGTTCCTGGGAAATGGCATGGAAGGCTATAGAATACACAGTTTTGGGTTACACCCATCCAGTGATGAACTGGTCCCAGCTGTTCTAACTAGGACATTAGCAAATTAGTAGAATGGAATACTTAATTACTTAATTCAAGCAATTCTTTCTCTCCCTCCTTCTTCCCCCCACCCCAATGCATGGGGTACTGCATGGGGTACTCATGGTAGTCTCAGTTTCAAACATAAGATAAATGCACTTCACTCAATTAGGTGTTCATGAAACTTAAGATTCCACTTAAGCATGAGTTATGTTATTTCCTCAGGCCCAGGAAACACATCAGGCAAATCTTATCTAGAATAGTGAAAATCCTATTGCACACCCTTAGCATCAGTTTGCAGTTTGACTACAGCATCAGCTGTAATGAAAAGCAAACAAAAAGCTGCCCATTTAAAATAAAAAAATGTTAGTTTCCCAAACTGTCACAATACATAGTTTTATACATTTGTGTTGAGGAGTCTCTTTCCCTGGAGGTATTCAAAAGGCATCTGGACATGGTCCTGGGCAACTGGCTGTTGTGACTCTGCTTGAACAGGGAGGTTGGACAACATGACCTCCAGAGGTCCCTTCCAATCTCAAATATTCTCTGATTCTTTGAAGCACAGTTTAATAGACAACAGAATCAGGTTTTGCAACACTGAGACTTTAATTATATTTTGGACTTTGTGAAACTAATTTTAATTTACTCAGTCTCCCCACCATTCTGTACTGTTTATAACTTATCCTCATAGCACTGGAGAGAATGGACTGATTTATACACAATGTTTTGACTGGACCTACTCCACTCTGTCTGCTTCAGAAAGCCAGTGGGACTAGAGGACTAGACCAAAGGACTAGACCTCATTCTTAGATAATGATCTTTCAAGAATGAGTGTCACAAGAACCACAGACACAGAACTTGCTTTTAAGAGGAAAAGCAGTGCTCACAGCAAGCTACAGTGAGACAAAAGTGTGAATCACTGAAGATATGCAGGAGGAATTAAATTTGCTAGAAGTGATTATTGCTGCTGAAGGAAATGTATCATAATTTTCAGAAAGCAATGGAGCTGTTTGCAATTCAGAGGAGACTTTGTTCTAAAAAAGTTGTCCTAACTGTCTATACTCTAACCTTGTTTCATTTTCCAGTAGTGGAGTCCCTACCTCAGAATGGATTTATATGAAGAGTTAAGCCCCTCTATGCTCTGACACTGGCAGAGCAAAGATGCAAACCATTGGTAAAAGTACTCAGGACAGTAGTTACTACATCCTTAACTTGGTTCCCATGCCTAATTGCACAAAGACCTCAAGGAGGCCAGGTGAAGGTTAGTTTCAAAACAAGGATGTTCAGAAACTAGGTAGTTCCCCTGCAGTGCAGCAAGAAAGCTTCAGGAGAAGAGACCCTAGACCCCCATTTTGCTGCATAATGTAACACTAGATGAGGAGGTGAGACACCTAGGATTGAATGTATGAACTGTCTCTCTGGGTTGTCAGGGCTATTCATATCCTTCTTCCTCTTCTTGGGGAAGAAGTCAAACTGCAGTTCAGCATACAAAAGGAAAAACAAGGTTTGCATAGAGAAAGATGCATAAGAGAGACATAGAGGTATCTTTGTGTAATGCATAGTACAGTTGGTTATATTGAAACATTCACAATTTGACTAAAATATAAATTGACAAGGTTTAAAAAATAGAGGGGAAAAGGTCAGAGGTGGACTTAAGCTAGAACAGACTTAAAATTCTCTTTCAGTGCAGCAATTTTGTCAAGCTGAAGCTGCCCATGGGCGGTTTTACTGTGTAGAGGCATTGCTTTAGATAAATGCTCCTTAATTCAGGTAGACAAAAATTAAGAAGATGCTAGAAGCAATCTTTTCTGAAGGGACATCCTGAGTTATCTCTTATTGTTCTTGGCATAAATGCCATTTGTTCTTTTCTCAGATATTCTGAATAGCTGAGAGTCACCTAATTTTATTAAGGGGTTTATGTAATTTACAACTATAGCAAAAATGAGAAAAAGTCTTGAGAGTTTGAATTTTCCTGTGTAACTTAAACTGAATCTAAAATTTCAGATGTAAATCTTATCACTTCCTCTATTTGTAAAACTCACCTGCATCAACAGTGGCAACACTGTCATCAACGTGGAAACACTGTCAGTGCTCAGGACCAGTCAGACCTTCACTGGCAATGCTCTCTATCAGCATGCCCACCAGATATGCCATGAACACAGGTTTTTTATGCTGAAACAGGTGCATTGTAAATGTCATAGATCAGAGCTTATTTAACAATTTTGAGGCAAAACCAAGGAACAATAAACACTATTTGTTCCTTTTTCTCAGGAGGAGAATAAGACTGCTTCTTTGTAAATGACTTACAAGCATCCCAAGAAAGCATTAGAGGACATGTGATCCCACGTTTTTCTTACTTCACACAAGTTCCCTCCTTTCTCTGTGTTTCTCAAAGTTCATTGCTGATGAACCAGGAAATAGATGAGAAAGAGCAGTAAATGCAGATTAAATTAATAGATTAAATAGATTAATTAAAAATAAAATAATAGATTAGTAAATGAAAACTTTCTTCTTCTTCCTCAGAAACTTTTCTTCTGAGGAATTTGGGTGAATTTATGAGAAGTCTTTCTAGACACAAGATTTTGGCAGAAGCCGTGATCTGTAGGACCAAGTGGAATTCAGTAGGATTGAAACTGGAAGGACTGATTTCTGATCCTGTCCTGGTATGTCTGAGAAATTAGTGAAATCCAAACAATGGTTTGCTTAGATTCTCCTCCCATTTTGTTTCAGATTTATCCTGAAAAGAGGAAAAATCTATGCTGGTGGGAGAATTCATCAGAATTCTTAATTTCAGTTTTGCAGAACTTAATTTTTGTCTTCTGTCTAAAAAAGAATGGAGCCCCTAGAGATGTAATTAAAAAAAATTAAATATATAAAAGTAGGATATTTTCTTTGTCTACATTTTTTCTCTGTGGTATAGTATAAGAAACACATCAAAAAACCTGACATTTGTGTAACCCTGGAGATGTCAATAGCATTTCACAGTTGTCATATAACACAGAATTTCATTAAAGATGTTTCACTGAAATGATGCCAGGATGCTTGTATCTAAAACCATATTTTTAAAAGTTTTTTGATTAATCTATCTTTAACAGTTATGCCTGTAAAATCAAGGTACAATCCCATAACTGAAAAAAATGCTTACAAATAGAGCACTAAGATTTGTTAAAATTGAATACTTATGGTACTGTATTTACATTTATGAACAATATTTTTACACTGAAAATTCATTTGAATTAGTAATTTTATGTTTTCATTACATGGATTTAAAGACAGAAAAAGTTTCACAACAATTTCTATAGTTCTCCCTGTTCTGTATTCTGATAGAACATTAAAAAGAACCAATACTTCTCAAATGGCATGGATTCAAGAAACTTCATAATTCAGAAATCACACTGAACTTCTAGTTCACTGCTCCTCACAAAACACTGCCTCACTTAATCTACACTTTTCAACAAAGTTATTCCTGTTTATACTGTGTGCTTACCTGGGACCTCTCATTGACAATACTCTGGAGATGCACCTGCTTTGCTGAGAATTTAAATATAAAAAGAATGATCTATTAAGTGTTGGCATTGCTAATGCACCTTATACCAAGAACAGCCATTTTAACGTAAAACCAACAGTAGCATGAAAAAATGCAGCATGGTGTTACCTATATGACAACGTCAGACATGGGCCTTGGAGACTCAGACTGGCATTATTCACTTATGGTACTGAGTACTTACTTGATACAGAATACCAAAAGGAGTGATCATTATTAAAACATTCAGGAAATCCTTCTACAGAAGTCACAGTTCTGAAATCTTCTTCTTTATCGATTTGGTACTTGGAATATCATTGGCTGTAGTCTACGCTTTCTAGTGTGCAATCCCTGTGAACGTTTATGTGCACATACTTGCCAGAACCAGGCTAGAATTCTTTAGGTAAAATAACATCACTTGTGAAGGGGCATGTTTTAGTTAATTTAGAAGGAAGAAGTGAAATGAGCTGAAATGTGATCTTTCTGCGTGACACAGAATTCAAATACATACCAAAGAAGAACAATCTCTCTCTTATTGCTGTTTAAACATATAATATAGGCCAGAGAAAAGAGCAATTTATTTTTGATAATGAAAGCAATAGATGTACTACAAAGGGATACACTATTAATACTATACATTCAGTAACATTTGTGAAAAACAAGGTTATGAGAAATCAGACAACAGTCAAAACAATACCAAATCACATCTGACTCTTACCTTAGAATTTTATTGATTGCCGTCTCTTTTTCCAGAAGATTTCTTGCTCTGATGCTGAAAACAGATTTACGGAGCTATAAAATTAAGAAAAAGACAGCGTACTTTTTAATTGTCATAAAATATAGTGTGTATGTGACAGACCAATGAAACATTATGATGTTGAGTGCATGTAAAATTAAAGACATAAGGTTCTTTATGATAAAACTATTTTTCACAGTCTGCATAATGGGTGTTCTTTTCCAGGAAAAGGATGGCAGAAAAACTAAAAATGTTTACGCAGAGCAAATTCCTTGAGGAATACCTAAGATCCTAGCCTTATCTTGCAGCTTTTGGCCTCTCTACCCCAATCCTTAGGTAGTTCTGTGTAGAAAGAAGCCGATAGTTTTGTTGACTAGAATAAATGTTATTTCCTTTATGACACATTTCTTCTCCAGTTGGCCAAGTCATGCCTTTTTGCTACTCATTCTCCACTTTGGATTTTGACTAGGCTGGATTGTACTCTGGAGATGCCTTGACTATAGATATAGATAAGATGAAAGTAGGCCCCTTTTTTCCCCCACAGATGTAGAGCAAAAAAGGGTGGTGTGCAAAATGTGCTTGTGCTTGCCTCTGGTCATGAACAGGGTTTCGGGCATATTCTTGTGAACAGGACTTCCTGAATGGGAAATGAAAGGACTGAGATACATGAAAAAACAAGCACTTACTTACTAAGCAAGTGATTAACAAATATGGCAACTCAAGGAACAAATAACAGCTGAAGAATTTAGGTCAGGAATTACACCTGTGATGAACAGAAAGCCCCTGGTACCTTGTAAGACTTAAATCTGTCAACTGTTTGGAGATTGTTATCGTGAAGAAAATGGTTGAGAGAGATTTGGAAACTCCTAGCAATGTTTGCCCTGTTTTTGATCAATCTGAAATGGAATCTTTAAGCACATTACTTTAAATCTTCTTTACATGTTTCTAAAACACTATCTCCAGTCATTTGACAAATAATTTTTCTAGAACTTCTCTCAAGACTCGGATTAACTCCGAGTCACAGTTAGATATCTTACTTTGAAGAGAAGCAGAAGCCTAGAAAATACCTAAACTTTTAAGTTGTACCGGTTGTACTTAATAAAATGGCTACTGCTTTTAACCCACACCTGCAAGCTACAATCTCATTCCTACCCCTTGTCTTCTCAAGCATGGCCCCTTTAACCTTTTTCATGCTCTAACCCATCTCTGTACAGCCTGTGGAAGTAAGAACACAGATTATTTGAAAACACCCCTATTTTGAGAATCTGTGGCTTCCTTAAAAAACCTGCAACTTGAAAACTGAAATAAAGTATAAAACACTTGAGAAGGTAGTTTGGAAAATAAGGTATTGGATTTTCAATTAAGATTAAAAAATTAGTAACAGGCTTGTTGAATGTAAACAAAAAATGATTCCATTTCCTGGATATGGTTCCCATAAATATAAATTGAAAATCAATGTATGAGATATACCTGTTGAGGAATATATTTAGTGCAGGTAGCTCAGTGTGAAGCTGCAGATTGAGCTCTGTCTGGGTGATGAGAACCTGAGGCAAGACGCTGTGAACTGTTGACCCTTTGCCTAACAAAGGGCACAGGGACCTGTGGCCCATCCAGGGGACCAGACACTCAGAGACACAGCAGGAGCTGATGACCCCCAGACTTTTCTGTTCTTAAACTGTTAGGGTATAAGCACCCAGGGGTCCCTTTGTTGAGGATTCCTCCTCAGAGACACCAGCACGAGCTGTTATTTTGTTATTTAGTTATTACACCATCATTAAATTATTTTAAGGATCTGTATGTCTGAGACTCTGCTATGGGAAACCTGGGGTCGAGGTGGTCAGGAAACCTGGTCTGACTGTGAGTGGGGGGGGTGTAGCTGTGAAGGAGCCTCGGTCCCAACTCAGATGGTGCCAGAGTCTGACTGCCAGAGTGGCTCCTGGATGGTCAGACAGGGAAGTTTCCTTAACATACCATTATAATAAATATGTGTAGGTATAAATATTTCATATACTGAAACATACTTGTGTAGGTTTTAACTCATTTGCAGTATCTCAACACAGGTTTACTGGATTTATAAGCAAGGTACTTTATTATGGATTTAGATATAACTAACAGTGCTGAAAGCACTAGCAACTCTTTCACATATTTTTTTTCTTCTAATGTCAGTGAAATTAATGTCAGTGGAATCCCATAAAAATGTTTTTGCCCACTTGAGGATTGCAGAAAGAAGCCTCCAAACCACAGGAGTATCTATTTTACAAGATGCTACATAATAATTTTTTAGGGCTCAACTAGGAACATCAAACTTATGGGAATAAGAAAACTGGAAAAGCAGCAGTTTTGTTTCAGTTGTTTTTTCCTGTTACAAATAATTGCTTTAGAATAATTGCAATTACATTAAATATCAGAGAAAAAATGTGTGCTGCCTACTAATGTGCTATGTCCATTTATTTTTAATAAAAATTCTTGTTATCATCTTAGAAATCAAAAAGATTTTAAAAACAGGAAGCATTAATTTCCTTCCCAATTTCCAGTTTTTGCTCATCTGATTTTGGCAAAAAAGCTGAGGCAAATACATTTTCCTGAAATTGTCTACAGTTCCCTATCTGGCATAGGCCACTTTTCAGTGTATAAAGTAGGTGACAAAACACCTTGGCATTAAAGCTTGTGGCCCAAGCAAGGTTGTCAACAAGGGAACATGTCCTAGAAAAGCAGAAGTGAGGAATCTACATATTGTCAGACTCCAAAAGGATGTTGAGCGCTTGAACTGATTCACTTAGTGCTTCCCCAAGCCAAGCATTAAACCAGCTAGTGCCAGCAAGGAAAAAAGAACACCTCAAGAAAAGCTGCTGTCAGGTCTAGGGCAAGGGCTACTTACATGCTATCAGGAACTGCCGAATCCTCCCTCTAGGTAGCAAGACTAACAAAGAAGGAAACAGTAGTGTATGTTTTGCATAAAAGCATAGCACTAAATCTCTTTCATGCCTCAGCTGGAAATGGCTTGACTCCCTGTTTCTGTTTTCTTCAATGAACAAGCTTAGTTGCCTGCTGGAGATGTGCAAGAATAGTGCCGTACTCTGGTATGTGGCCGCCACATAGCCAGAGGTGCATAATCCACAGAGCCAGAGAGATGAACAGAAGCAATAGGAAGGAGCCCATGTCTGCAGACACTGAGATGGGAAAGAAAAGACTGGGTTCTAGTTCATACACCCAAAGCTGTTCACGACTTTTATTCAGTGATGCTTGAACAAATAATCACAGAATCACAGAATATGCTGAGTTGGAAGGGACCCACAAGGATCATTAACTCCAATTCCTGGCCCTTCTCAGGACAGCCTCAAGAATCACACCACGTGCCTGAGAGCATTTTCCAAATGCTTCTTGAACACTCTCAGGCTTGGTGCTGTGACCACTTCCCTGGGAAGCCTGTTCCAGTGCCCAGTCACCCTCTGGGTGAAAAACCTTTTTCTAATATCCAACCTAAACCTCCCCTGACACAACTTCAGGCCATTCTCTCAGGTCCTGTCACTGGTCACCAGAAAGAAGAGATCAGTGCCTGCCCCTCCTCTTCCTCTCACGAGGAAGTTATAGACTGCAATGAGGTGTCCCCTCAGTCTGCTCTTCTCCAGGCTGAACAGACCAAGTGACCGCAGCTGGTACTCATACGGCTTCCCCCCTATGTCTAAGAAGTCATGAGAATGGAGAAAGGGATCAGAACACAGGGTGTTACACCATGTTATTTGGGCAGAGTACATTTACTTTTGCTGCACTTTTTTTCACAACTAACTGTGAAATTTGCACCCAAGGACATCCTTGGGCACCAACCTTGGTCCATACTTAATGGACTGTGGCTTAGGTGCAGTTTTGACAGTTTGTTACCATCCTGTTTGCCTTATGATTTTTGAAGCTAATGGTCCTCATTTCTCTTTAGGATTCAGGAGCCCTTCCTTCAGCAGAACCCTGGTGAATTTATCTTGAGTTTAAAATATCCAGAAGCAGCAATACAAGATAATATTTTTAGAGAAGCACAACTGATCCATTTCTCATATTTAAAGGAGTCAGCAGTCAGTCAAATAGCAACACGTATGTCAATATTCATGCTGAAGAAAATCAAACAATACTATAGATTTTTAAAATATGTATCCTTACTTCTATTTTAGATAAATAAACTAAACTGTTCCCCATTTAATTTTCCAAATTTGCATAGCACACCAGGCAAGTGCAATGGAACTGTACAAATGGAAAACGTGGACGATGATCAGTATTTTGTTTAATAATGTCTAGATGCCACATGCTGGTGTAGATGAGGCTGGCAATTAAAACTTGTGATACCTGCCGAGTTCTTGAATTTTACAGAGGAAATTATAAGCAGTGTTAATGTATAAAAGACATTACTCAATCAGATGATGTGGAATTAAATAAATACAGCATACTCTGCTGAGGTTATTTTAGGGATATCTGTTTAGCCTGCTGGGTTTTTTTATTACAGGCTGTGCTGTACTGCGAGGACACCCTCAGTGTATCTTTATTAGCCTTTCTTTCTTTCTTTCTTTCTTTTTGTACTTCTTAAAGTAACCTATAAGTACACTCAGTGCAGAAATAACAGTGCCATACAGCTTTCTGCTATAGAGGATTATTTTTTAGCATATGTCACTGTCCTGAAATCACCTAACAGCATCTGATTACTTTTAGATATGTTTTCAGCAACACATTTTAAAGAACTTTTGCAGGTTACTTTAAACTGTAAGGAATCACTGTGGCAGGTCAGCAAATTACCAGTAGTATTTCCTGGATGAAAGGTGTTAGATGGAAAGTATGTGCTTTTATGAAACCATGAATAAAGTTCATGTCTTGGTTCCCACACTCCTTTATTTGCACACACATGCCCGTAGACAGAGAATTAGGAAATCTGCAGGTAGTGCTTCTCTTCCACAAGTGCTGGCACCCTTCTCAGCTGCTGACTTTCAGGCACAAAAAATGCCTCAGTCAAGTCAGTGTGAACTTGGTCTGAACACTACACCCTACGAAATCCCATTTGTCAACAAGGACAAAGCAATAAACCACAGCAAGTGTTGTAAAAAGAGCTAAATCACAGAACATTGTTGCTCTGCAAGTGCCACCCACTGCTTTGAAAAGGTACTGCAGATATTTTCAATGATAGTTTTTATTTAGTATCATGTTTAAAAAATCCAGGCTTTCTACCCTGGAATAAGAAGATCCTTGGCATAAGATTAAAAGCAAAGCAACACAGGAACCTCTGTAAAGTGTCAGGCAACGACTGCGGACCAGTCCTACAGCCTAGATGTACTGACTGGCACAGCACTGCTGACTTCAGAGCGATCTATCCCAATTTATACCAGGTAAGTTTTAAAGTTTTAAAGTTTTGAGAAATGCTATTCGTTGTCAAGGTTTGGATGTATTTTTCTAGCAAGAAAAATATACAAACCCCAGCAAACACTACATAAAGCAATTATTTTCAAATCAAACTTGCTAAAGAATTGTATGCTATCAACAGGTAAAATCTGTGGTGATGTTTGTATCAGACTACTTCAGAGTTGGTAGAAGAGACAAGCGTTGGTGGGTGTTCTGCAATACAAGGTGAGACAAGGTCATAAGTAAATAACGAGATAGAAATACCTGAAATGTTTGCTTGACAATGGGAAAAAAAAAAGCAGTGCATGTAATATATTTTTCTAAGTCAGTTACTTAAGTGCTATATGAAAATTAGGAATTTTAGCTTAGTGCTGTTGATAGTAATCTTTTATAGGCAACTGCAGGACTATACAGGAATAGTCTACTGTGCCATGACAGAAATTCCAAGCAAGGAAAAAAAATCATCCAAAGCTTCTGTTTCAAATTGTGATTTGTTGTATGTCAATAGATGGTTTATGTAGACTTGCAGAATGAACAGATTGTTAGGTATTATAATGTTATTTAAATATGTACAGCTTCTAGGGAAAATATGAAGAGTCAGTACAATAAGCAATATATCAGAATGACTTTTAAGAAAATGCAAGGAAATATTTGGTAAGAATCCATTCAAAGATTTAGCATTCCATGAAATAGAGGATATTTTTGGCCCACAGGATTTTGCTGTGTAGCTTCTCAAATGCAAATAGTATTATGTGTTCAACAACATTCTGCCTATGCATCTTTGGTTTGAAGAGACTGGACTCTTTCAAAATGAATGTGACAAAAGTCACATGAAGAATGACAGAAGGGCAGACTGCAAGTTTTTGGTAGATGCCTAACAAAATGTTCACATGAATTTAAGCAGGTTAAGTGACTAAATCCTATAGGTAGTGTGGAATTTCTTAAGCTCTTTTGAAAACTTTGGTTAATGCCTACAGAATCATAAAGGATGCAATTACAAGGGGTGTCTAGAGATCACCTAATCCATTTCCCTCTCTCAAAGTAGAACTAACTATTTTCTGTTGGACTGTGAAAATCTGGCCCTTTGTGAGGTTGTCCTATAAAAGAAATAGGCTTACTAAACAGTCAAGAAAATGGTCTAGCTTTAGGTAAGTGCCACAAGGACTCAAAGGCTGTCCCTTTGGATCAGACGTCTAGAATGAGAAGTGGGCATAATCTCCTTAAATCTTGGGAGTCATTGACCTGAAATAGCCTCAATTCATTTTCTAGACCTTGATTGCTGCCTCTCTCTTAAGGAAAGCAATGTTCTAATTAGCTGACTACTGGTCTGGAAAATCTACATGTCCTTTCATAACCAAGAACCTTTTTCAATTAAGTCTGAAAATGTGGACAAGTATAATATTAGCATACTCATAAAACCTCCGAAGACTTAAAGAGGATGATAATAGTCCATCTCAGACACATCTCAGGGGAGCAGCTCTGGGGAGGGAGAAGAATCCCTCTCTTTTATGTCTTGTAATAATATGCTTGGGTTTTTTTTCCCTTTAGTATACTTGAGTTTTTAACTTTCAGAGGTTTAATGGTAGATTTTTCACAAAAAAATAGATTGTTTTGGCTTGGAAGGGACCTTTAAATGTCATCTAGTCCAACCCTCCTGCCATGAGCAGCAACATCGTCGACTAGATCAGGTTGCTCAGAGCCCCATTCAACCCGACAGTGAATGTTTTCAAGGATGGGGAAATCACCACTTCTCTGGGGAACCTGTTCCAGTGTTTTACCACTGTCATAATAAAAAATTTCTTCTTTATATCTGGTATGAATCTACCCTCATTTAGTTTAAAATCATTAACCCCTGTCCTATTGCTACAGGCCCTTGTAAAAAAAAGTCTGTCCTCATCTTATAAGCCCCCTTTAACTACTGAAAAGCTGCTGTAAAGTTTCCCCAGAATCTTATCTTCTCCAGAATGAAAACCCCTGACTCTTTCAGTTTGTTCTCATAGGAAAGGCAATCCATCCCTCTGCTTATTTTGGCAAATGCAACCTTGTTTTCTATCTTTACTCAATGCAGAAGCCAGGGAGACCCCGTGAAAAAGCTAGTAAAGAAGGCTGGGTAGATTACTTATGGCAGCCAACAGCAGGGTGGAACTGAGGGACTCCTGGCCAGGCTGACAAGGGAAGAACATTACTCCAGGTTGTACAAGCACATGCATATAATTCTGTTCGCTAGAAAGAAACGATTATGACTAGTGTTGTTAACCAGCTCTTGTGAATGAGTTCTGTGAATCGGTGGTAGAGACTGAAGGGCCTGGAGTCAGAGATCTGGATTCCTTGGTAGAAGTGGGGAAAGGGAGAGTACAAGGCTCAAAGAGAAGGGCTTTCCTGTAACCCAGTTCCTCATGGCCTCTCCCTTCACTCCTAACTAATGCATGCTCTTCTCTGTTAAAATACAACAGGACTAAAGATTCTGCCATGTCTGTATTTTGATTGATTGAAGAAAATGGAGAAATATGATCATCCCTTTGTCTATAAATGCATCTTCACAGCCTTTGTATCAAAAATTTTAAATATTTTAGTGTAAAACTGATGAAGTAGAAAGCAAATGCCAGAAAGAAGTGCTGAGTTATGGCTCTTTTTGAAAATGGAAAAGTATCAAGTCCCCTGCCTCCTTTCTCTCAGAATATAATTGAAAATTGGCACTTTTCCAGGCAGAATTTTGAACATATTATTTAAAGGGAAGAGTGACAAAGCAATTTAAAATCATCAGAAGTCAGAGACAGACCATAACAAGAACAGATTCTTGTTACTATTGCAAATGTGTCTTCTCTGCTCTGAAGGCAAACATAGTCAGAGAAGTAAAACATTACCAGCACAAATGTATATTTGGTAAAATGCTTAATGAGAAGGAAATCTATAAATCGATTATTTAGACATGGGGACATTGTTACATACCCATTTTATCTGAAAAGAAACAAAATCTTTAAAAATGCAAAACAGACAAAGAAGTCACCTGATTTTTAGTAAACCTGAAACATAATTGCATTCACATATATTAACTTCATTATAAAGATCTGATGAGAAGAGATGTGGGACAAAAATCTTTTAATATTATGATTGTAATGAGCAAGAAAATGCTGGATCCATAAGCCATTATTGTTCCAGCAGGTAGATTGTTTTAATGACTTTTCTGAATGTTACAGCAAGATAGATTTTGGCATTATCCTGTGAATGACATAAATAGATAAGACTTGATGGACTTGGCCATGTTTATTTAACAAGTGGTATATGGAAACTGAAATGGTAGGACAGAGTTCTACTCAGATACTCAGTAAATTAAGAAAAAGCTTGAATGATTTTTGTTGATACTTATGAACAAAGTTCTGCATGAATTACTTCTGAAAAAAAGGTAGTATTCAGTAGTATTTAAAAATAAATAATGCTTTCTACTTGGAGTTCATGTACAATTACAATTTATTAGTTTCTGTTATATTCAAAATGAATGTGATAAAATTATTCTTTCAAATTACTTAGAGAAAAGAATAATCAGGAACGCAACAGAATGCTATTGTACTTTTTGCGCCAAAATTCTGCTCTGAACAATAGAATGCCCAAAATAAAGTTCAGAGAAGTTGATTAACTTGGGACATAAGTTTATTACAATAAGAAATAGAAATTCTGGAAATTAGAATTTCTGAATAAATACTGTACCCTTGGTTCTTTTCTAAGAAGGAAAAAATACAAATAAGTTATATGAGTATGTCTTCACACCTGATGGTTTTCTGAGAGATGTCTTGGAACGTCCTGTCTTTCATACTAAAAGCCATGTTTTAAAAAAGCCGAAAGGTTATTTCAGCTTTTACAGTTAAAAATACTTTCTACAAAGAAAAGTAGAAGCTGAGCACAGATCAGGAAAAAAATCAGGACAGAACAAATTTCCAGATTAAACAATGTCTTATTAGGATTAGGTGGCATGTCTCAGCAGCTCACAAATGAAGTACCTATGATGTTAACCAAACATGCATTAAGCAAAGTATCCAGCATGAGGTCTGCTGCTTAATATTCAGAATCCTCCAAGGTAATGGCTTTGGTTACCTCTGAGATCAGCTCTCACTTCCTGATCATGACCTCCCATCACACAGGTACATTCTGCTGTAAGCAGGAAATCAGTGGAAGAGGCATATAGCATGGGAGGTCAAATTTTCCCAGGAGCTAGACCTTAATGATGCATTTGGCTCCCACAGGAAAAAAGGAGACCAGCTTGCAACCAAGAAGGAACTAGGGTAGTGACTTACGAAGTATTCCATGCTATTCCTTTCCGTAACACAACATATAAAAAGGCACAGATAAGAGAGTTCGCTCTCTTCTCTCTTCCAGTGGCTGAAGACGACAGGTCCCTCTCGCAGACAGTTTTTGCTTGTATAGGCCAAAGCCTGCCTGCTCCGACCTGCCATTATCTCCAGTCTCTCCGGGAGGCATGGGGGAAGTTGGCTTCTGCCTTGCACAGCTCTGTTGTCCTGCTCAGGGAAGTATTTAATTCATTTTTATATTTATTCATCATCTCTCTGTTAATGGGTGTATGCAGGAGATATTTGTTGTTAGGTTTCTTTTTATCCCTGTTTCCCCCTCCCTTTTCCCTTTTTCCCCCTCGGGAGCTCCCTGTTGTGGATAATATATTCAAATTGTATATATATAATTGTAAATATATATTTTTTGATAGAATCCCGTTTCGTTCAAACTTCTTTCAGTTTTTTTTCTTGTGGTTCATTTTTGTTTCTTCCCTCTCTGGGAAGCAGGCCCTGTTAAGTTTTGGAGACTTGGTGGGAAGCCAGCTCAAAACTTGCACAGGCTATTAACTGCAATGTTTGCAAAACTAAAACCAAAACTCATACATGTGAAAGGAATCAGAAAGGAAACAAGATGACAAATAGGAGAGAAAAGAGAAATTATGTTTGTTATTATGCAATTACTCTTACAAATGGAGAAATAAGGGAGCTGGTTTGCTTACATTCCTCCAATTAAATGGGAGATGCTCAAAGTCTGAACTATAAAATACATGTATATATCAAAGGCTCTTGTACTTTCTTTTGTAATTCACTCCTGCTGTGCTACTGCTGTAAACACGTACATGGGTTATCTGTACATCTTGAGCCATAGGCGTTTTCAAAGTTTGTCTCATGAGCCTCTCAGTTTTGACCTTTAATTTAACAGCCATGTGCTATGTTTTGTGGCCAAAGATAAGTAACAAGTTCAGAAGTGTCCTTCTCATAATAATTTTCTGCAAGGCTTCCTAAAAGTTCTGTGTCTCTTAGGAAAGCACTCTGAAGTGTCTCTGTGCCCCTCTGATTCTAATCTTGAAGTTAGAAAGGCAAGGCCAATGCTCTACAGCCAACTCAGACGTATTTTACTGGACACCTTATTTGTTGCAAATCTCAGGGTTCGTTTAGTTCTTTGTCCCCTGAAACTTGCTGCAACTATCCCTCAGTCTCTTGTGAAAGTCACCACAGGGAGACATCCTTATCTTCTGCCAACTTGCTTTCTTCTCATCCACCCACTCACACTAAAATTATATGTTTCCATACTTCATCCAGTTCTTCTGTCCAGAATTAACTGAAATATTGGTTATCTAAGGAAATTCACAGCATACTGTGAATAATTTTCAATTAATGGCCTGCAGACCATATCAGGACAAACTAGATCAGCACGCAGTGGAGGAGGTCTGTGGCAAGATCAATGGGTTTAAGAAAATTTGCTCTGCAGGACCTCAAGTGCAGAGCAAAAAATGATCATCCTGCATTTCCAGCAGCGTTAAGTTCAGAGAACCCCAGAGAACCCCAGTTTTACACACAAAATGTTACAGATAATATTAAATAACTCAAACAAAGCATCGGGCTAAGCTGCCTATCAAGCATCTGTATCTGAGAGAGCCCAGGTGTAGCCAACACTGGAGGCAGAAGCACTGTACAATCTGTATGTACACACCCACTTGGACAACACAAACTGAGAGTGAACTCTTAGGGGATGTATAAAGGGAAAAGGCATTTAGATACCTATAGGTGATTTCTTATGTTAGTGTTTGGTTAGTTTATTACGTTCATAATATTTTAAAAATTTTAAAGAGCTAGAAAAAGTGCTGGAACTCACAGACTTGACTAGAAAAAGAGGAGTATAGCAAAGAAATCTGTTTTCCAAAGCTGTTCTTTTGATTTGGCACAGATGAAAATAACTTTAAACTGATTGTAGTCATGGTTACAGTAATATACACAACTATATTTTTTCAATTTTTTGAGAAGTTAAAATACCCTAAAAAAAGAAAGAATTCAATGAAAATCTCCTCACCTTTTACAACGTAAAACAACTTTTAAAGGAAGTGGATAATTTTAATACTGAAAAAAACTCACTACATCCATTATATAAAAGAACATATATAAGATCTGCTCTATTGATCATCACAAACTATGGATCAGATTGATTCCGAACACAAAAACAACACTATATATATATACACATACATATATATATATAGTGGTAGATTTTTAGAGAAAGGAAAAAAAGAATGTTGCTGAAATGGAAATAAGGGAAAAATAAAGGAATGTATGGATTAAGTACTTCCTATCCCTTCAGCAGGTGTTGAACATAGAAACACTGACTTAAGTCCAGGGGCAACTCAAGAATTAGCCACAGTTCAGGCATTACAGAGGATCTTACCTTTTGATTCCACATTTTTTTTTCATCAACTACAATGGAAAAAAGATGTGAAAAGTCTCTGAAACTACCCTCCTGCTATCAGGAGCAGTGAAAATGCATCCTACTAGGCACTGAGATTAGTAAAATGTTTTGTTGGGTTTCTTTTTCCATGAAGAAAAGTAAACTATGTATGTAAAGTTTATACTCAAGCAAACCAATCATTCCAAGCATGTTTTAAGGATATTTTTAACAGGATTTGTTCATACAAAAGTGAGGTTGCCTTGGCAACTGTAACTATAGAAAGGCAGAGTAATTACTTTCACAAATCCTTCCTAGTACTTTCTCCTCTAAATAGGGATGTGTAAATACCTTGTTTTAAGCTACATTTACCTGAAATATTACTCATCATTGTTTCTATCCTTGAGGCATGAGAATCCTAAAGTATGTGCTTAAAGCAGGTTGAATAGTGCAAAACCAATTTCCAAATGCTTACTTCAATTAAAAAATGAAAGTCAGATCATGCATATCTGCTCTTGAAGTGAATATTTGAAAAGAATCCAACATTCTGTTTTCATATTGCAAGATCTCACTGAAAAAACAGTACCATGTATTCAACTGTCTTCAAACACAAAAACAGTTCACTTTTGCGAACAGCAGGAATAAGGAATTAAGCTGCAAAATACCTAAACTATACTCGCGTAAACAGATCTACTGCATTATTGCACCGTTCTTTGTTGCACACTATGGACTTACCTGTGTGTCTGAAACAACTTTGTTCATCTCTTCATTACGTGGTAAAAATGTATTTTGATTTCCTTGACAGTGTTTGAGCTCCATTATCAGTGACATTTAGCATAGTTCTACTAACCCCTAGGCTTGTCATTTAATAACTTATCCAGTTTTGATTCTGTGCTTGTTAAAATAGATGGTGTCCATTTAGGCTTGATTCCTTCCTAGGGCCTTCCTGGACTGATTTTACCACAGACCTCCCTCTCAGGCCATGCTGCTCAGCTTTGGCTTACTGATGCCATAGAATACATCAGCCACAGGAACGGCTTCTTGTACTGAACTAGGGAAGGCAATTAACAGTAGTTCGAAAATTGTCTATTTTCATTCATTATCAGAAGAGTAATGTTTTCTCCAGGTCTGCTTCCTGCCTGTATGAATGCTGTTCTGAGTTATGGTTGCAAATCACACCCTAGGAAAGCCAGTTATAATGTGTAACTGCAACACACAGACTCTTTTCTTGTATGTGATTCTTAAAACATATCTAAAAAACACAGCACCCTGTAATAATACTGAAAGTACTTTTATCTGTTCAAATGTCACTAAGTTGCACAATACTACAAGTGATCAAGGACAGATTTCAGTCTAGATGCCACTAGAAATCAGGGAAGCCAATATCTTCCAGGATGCACATGAAAATTTTTTTCTGCTCCTGTAGTTTTGTAAGGTGTCAGAAGTCACATACATTTAGTTACGCTGCATCATCATCATCATTGTCATCATTCTGAGCAGTTTTGGTATTTTTCAAATCCAACCATCCATGTCAGTCTGACTGGGAGACTAGCAGCATTTAGAAAAATGGGTATCAAATATGTGTTCAGCACCTGTTTTCTAGTGATTCTCAGGCTTAGGTTAATGTCTCCTAAATAATTAGAATAATTATTAAATTTTTACTCATCTTCAATGATTACACAGAGACCTTGTTTCAGTGAAGTGTATTTTCAATGTTGTAATAGTATTGAGGCACTCAAAAATTATATTCAGAAACTCTAATTGTCCACTACCTTCTCAGTGATTAACAGCAAAACTACTTCAAAAAATAGCTTCAGAAGATGCATGTATTAAATAAAATAATGTATCAAATCTTGAATTTTGAATTCAAAGGAGATGGGAAAATTTAACAGACATCTCTATGATGTCTGTTTTAGGCTAAATTAAATAGAGCCCTTTAACCTGTGTTCAATCATCCTAGCTTGTATTCATCTTTTATGTAGCTATGAATAATCTGAAGTCTTTCCTCACAATACTCAAGGAAAGATATACACTGCCCTGTACTCCTGATTTACCTTTTGATCAATATATTTGTTTTCTTCAATTGCTGATCTTTTAGAGTGGTCACATGAGGAAGAAGATGCTGAAGGAAGTCTTCGCAGCAAACAGCTGGTATCTTGTTGCTGACGATCAATAAACTGCTTCATAAAACTTTCCCTTGTGAACAAAGAAGATATTGATGCATTAAAACCCCAGGAAGAGTTAATATTTGGTTTTCCTTATGATGTCACAACCCACTAGTGCTAAGATGGATAAACTTCTGAGAAAAAGCTGTACTGGACTATAGATTTATAAATGAACAGAGTGCCAGAACAACTGATAATACTTCATTTATTAAAGAAATCCACAAGTAAATTGAGAGGTAGGTCACTTGTGTGTAGATTCAAGGAAAATAATTCTATTGCTTTTATTATTTATTTATTTACCAATATAAATGCAAAATATTTCAAGTGCCTTTTGCAGTTTTCAGCTCTTTTGAGCTCATTAAACAGTAAGTTGTTATTTGACTGTAAATCAAATTCTGATATAACCCAAAGGAAACATAGGCTCTGTGTGAAATTCTTTCTTGAAGATTTCAAACAACATCTGTTCATATAACTGATTTGAATGCCAGTATCAGGGCGCTTCAGCAGATATGTGCCTCACATATGTCATGCTTAAAATGCAGAAGCATTTCTGTTTACAACAAATGTACACTCATTTTGCTGTATTTTAAGTTCAGTAGAGTTGCCTCTTTTCAGTGTAAACTGACTATGTCAAAACTAATTTTACTCTGAAGAGATGTTTCTATATTGTGCAATAACTTCAGATTTAAAGATATGATTTGCTAGTGCTACTTTGAAGTCTGTTTCAGTAGTTAGTATGATTACAAATTACTATAGAGTACGTTAGGGAAAACAAAGGTAGAAAGAAATACCCAAAAAAGACTAAGACTAGTAGATAAATGCCCTCCATATATAAACAAAGAGTACTTTGATACTAAAAGCAAAACATCTGTGATTGCTTCCTTGAGGTTTTGAAGATGTTTTTCCTGACTCTTCCTTTCATTCAGTTAAGATACTATAAACAGGACAAACCAGTTGCCTTAGTTTTCTTGTGACTTTAATAAAAAAAAATGTAATCTCAGGAGACTCAGAACAATGGCAGCAATCTTTCACATCATCCTTTCTCCCAGCATGTAATTATTGAGGATATTAGAAAGGGCATGGCCAGAGGACCTGTTTAGCCAGCCTATGCTGTTTCAACAAACTTTGCAGCCTGTATATGCTAGAGCAGCCCTTTATGGAAGCTTTTTTTGACTTCAAGTAAAAATAATTGTACTGTAACTGAATGGTCTGGGTTGGAAGGGAGCTTAAAGATCACCTTGTTCCACCCCCCTGCCATGGGTAGGGACACCTTCCACTAGACCAGGTTGCTCTTTAATGCCTTTAAAGGTGGCCATTAAAGGTGGCCTTCAACACTTCCAAGGATGGGGCATCCACAACTTCTCTGGGCAAACTATTCTAGAGCCTCGCCACCCTCACAGTAAAAGAATGATCTAATAGATAACTGAGGGTCTGATCCTTTGTTAAGGTGAGTTTTATAGAAAAGTGATGACTATGCAAATACAAAGAAGGGATGAGGTCATCACAGAGTAACTGGTATTGGATGGTCTATGTTATCCCCTCTAATATTTGCTGCCAATTCACCCTGTCTCTAAAAACCTACTAGCTGTCAAAAAACCAACTGCTAGTTGTCCATGTGAGCCAAGAATCTGAAATCCAAATGGAAGTGAAGAAACAATACACTTTTCAATTATATTGTACTTGTGTCAGTTTTGGTCAATCTAGCTGCTTGTTGTCAGGAGTGCTAGGATTTTTTTCTCCCCAAACGTAAAAAAAGGTAAACCCAAAATGTTACATCTTTTGAATGCCTATGTTAATTCTATTTAATTTCTAATTTTCTGAAGTATCTGCCTAACCCACAAGAAAAAATGTTAAATATTTTGGGTGCTATGTGGCCCCAGAAAAGTTTACAGCATACTAGCAAAGGAAATATTTCAATACCTTATTTTTGGAACTGTGAAATCTGAAGGAAGCTTGGAGATTTTCACCATTTGTGGCCTGTTTGGAAATTTTTCAAAGATGCGTAGACGCAATGGAAGCTTCTCCTTTGTGTCTGCATTAGCTTCACTTTGCTTTAGCTGAAAACAGGGAAATAAAACGAACGACATAAAGAGAAATTTTACTCCATAATATGCCACTCTTATTTTTCAGAATCCAAATAATAATGGCAATCATTTTAAGAAACAGAAGATGGCAGCAAAGACCTGCGGAGGGTAAATTTGATACACGAGTTTTTTGGTCTTCTTGTGTTGGAAAATGACAAATACCTAACAATACCATGCTTTTAACTGAAAGACACAAAATGTGAGGATTGTAAATAATTTTAATTTTAAAATACAAAGCATATTAGTGGCCTATTCAATATGCTTATTTCTACATTTTCTTCACAGATCCCTAACACTTTATCAAGCAAATAAACATGCATGATCTTTTCTTATTAGGCACATCTTTTTGTATAAGCTGACAGTTCTTTGATATTCAAGGACAACACAGCACTTTAAAAGGCAGAAATTTTAAAGGAATCCAGCTCTCAGAATACAAAAATAACAGGAAAATCACATTTAGATGAGTATTATAAGCAATAATAAAGAAGTCAAAAGAATCCATCTACATCAGCAATACTGAGCTGCAGCACATCACATAAAAAATTTCGGATTTGTAACTATCCACAAACAGTTATTCCATGGAACATCACACATCCAAGTACAGAAAAGGCAGATGCATCTATCTATGTGGACAGATGATGGCTAAATCAAATGATATAAGATAAAAAAGATACACTATAGACATATGATTCCTGAATTCTAATTACCTTATGTAGCAATTCAGTTGTGTCATTTCAACAAAATACCATGTCAAAAAGAAGCAGTGAAATTAATTTTCACATTTATTTTAAACTGTACGTGTATTGTATGCTATTTCAACAAGAATATACCTAATGAAATTTCAATTCTCCTTCTCACCCCTGCTTGTGAGCAAAGGATTAGAAGCTTATATTTTAGCAGAGATTTTCACCATCAGCACCCTGCAGAAAATACTGCTGATAGACATCAGCTATAGATTTTTACCAGGGGCAATTGCCCAGAAAGTTGAACAGAGTTTTAACTCTCACTTGCCCTGCCTACCGAAATGCATGCTCCCACAGCATGCTATAGAAGAACAACTGCTCTGCTGCACTGTCATGCTATCAGCAACATCATCACTTCCAGCCACAGGACAGCTTAAAATGAAAATCAATTCATATTTGGTTGGATGCAAGTTGTCATGTGGCTGAAAACTGAAGAGCTACAAACAAAGACTAATTAATGGTGAAGCACTGAGTCAGAATAAAAGGGGAATATTGCATATATCTGTATTATGTCCAGTCCTGTTTCATTGCTTTATTAATGATCCTTAAAAGGAATAAATGATGACATTAACACCCACTTGGTATTAAAATGTGAAGAGTTACAAATACCATGTTGGACAAGGAAAGGGACACATTTAGAAACAGTGGCAGGAAATAACAGACTGAAAAAATTCTAGATAAAGAATAAGAGCAGAAGCTAAACAAGGACTGGACTTCCATATAGCATCAAAAGGTCAATTTGGGCACCAATTACATTACCTGCCAAAGGCTATGCTCACAATCAAGCTCTGTTGGGTAGATATTACAGAGGTATGAAAAATGGTACAGAAGCCCACAGCTCCTCTCTGTGCTGCTTTAAAGAGACCATATCAGGGTATGCATAAATTTCTAAATACCATTTTACCATTTTCATACTCAAAAGCCAAAATAGTGAGAAGAGAGGCATGAAAACCAGGAGAGTGCTACGTAAACTAATTGGGGCAAGGGAAAAAAAAGGAAAGACTATTTATAAAATTTATTCCACATCTGCAATAACGGATAATAAAGTAAGGGCAGGGGAGATGTAAATTTATATGAGAAATATTTGAAAACAAATTATTTCAAGAATATAATAGTGTATATCAAACAAAGGAATGAGAGGATGAAATTTAGAAAGAGAATTTCTAGGATGAGAATAAAGATTTCTAGTCTTATGGGGAAATCTCTGAGTGTTCAGACAGATCTCTGAAGGGGAGTGCCTCATCATTTCAAATTCGGACCACTCAGAACCCACGAAATGCCAGAGTATTGCTGCAAGAAATCACTCACTGACAAGGAAACCAGGCTTCTCTGCAAAACTGTACTGCTGAAAAGCTTAAGGAAGGGACTATTTCTAGAAGAAAAAAAACAGTTTTCCAGTTTCTGACACTTGATTTTTTAATAAGAAAACACTGTATAAATATGCACATTTTGGCATGGACAATGTCACTTACAGCTATGAACTCCTGTTTGCAGAAGTCAGTGTATATAGAACAGAGACCATTGCAATGTTGTCTGAAGTCTTAGCGCAGAATAGATCAGGGAGAACTTGAAAGCAGGAAACTGTGTAGTTCAAAAGGTAAACAAGGCGACAGGAGAACGATTCAAGATAGGCTTTAAAATAACTTAAAGTCAAAGCAGTTCTATAGAATATCTCCAATTACTCATGCTGTGATAATATTACATATTGGGGAGCATGAGGCATTTGGCTTCACTAAGTTCTTCTCCATGCACTTAGGGTGTAATTATTGCTCCACATGACATACATCCTGTTTTGTATTGCTGCTTAAAAGCTTTATATTTCAACTTTCTTTAACACATAACAAACACATATTTTTAAAGGTACAGGATTATGGTGAAATGAGGTTATGATAGTGCAGAGTTTCTAGTAACAGCTAGACCCAAATAACCCAATAAACACATATAAAATATTAGGACATTTTTCTCTATGATTTTTAGGTTTTATTTATTACTGTTCCTATTGGCAAGGAAATGCACACTGGCCTGATTTGCTCTGCATGGTCCTCAATCTCCCGCCCCAAGAGCCTACTGGGAATGGTTCAACAATATTTTGTCATCCTGGCCTGGCTGAATTCTCTTGTGCATGGTGGAAAATATTTACGTCTGTAAAGCCATTGAAGGAATTTGTGTCTATGTCCACTACTGCCACGATGCCTGAGTTTGGAGGAGCAGATTTAGTGGCACATACATATAGTAAAACTGTCTACTCTGAACCAGTATCCAAATACTACATAAATGCTGAGGAGTGTCAGAGAGGATATTTTAATTTGGGATTCCTGTGGTCATTTGAACAGGTCTCTAAAAACCAAGTTCTCCCTGATCTGTTCACATAATTGTCTCAGATCAATACAAAAGACAGTTGTGAGAAAGGCAGACTTACAGGAATAAGAAGATTTGTACTATTTGTCTCTCACAGAAAGGCATTATGGGCATGTCTCCATCTGGTCTGGAGAAGTTTGAAGTTTGAATCATCAGCATGTGTTTTCTGGTTCAGTTTATGAGCTGTGTTGGTAAGCAAACCAGATTCTTCTTGGAGGAAACAAAACCACAGGCTCCAGCTTGGTTACATAAAAAATGCAGTCCAGGCTTAAGGATCACAACCAGTGGTTGGTCCTTAGGGTGGCCTTGAACCCCATGTGTGATGGGGCACATAGTCCAGTGTGAGAATGAATCTGTTCTGAAGCAAACCCTGCACACAAGCAAACCACACACAAACAGTCCTGCACACTGTACATGCAGCAGCCACAGCAACTGCTTCATTGTGCCAATTCTCCCTGATGGCACAGCCCAGGTGTTACATAGCACAATCTCGTCCATATTACTCATTGCAGATTCAGTTGTAAATTTTTTTGTGACTTCAAGGTTTGCTTACAAAACCATGATTGCCAAAATCAGCTTTAGTATAATAAACATCTTGGCCCTTAAAAATTAAGAGAACCTGTAAGTGGTTGTCCTAAATACACACAGTGGGATGAATGGTGGTGAAAGTGGAAGACTGGGAAAGGCAGGGTGCAATAAAAGAGACAGCAGGCAATGACTGTCAATGAGGAAAAGGGTCAGGATTATCTTTTTCGCACAGAGATACCCTGGCTGTGGTCAGACAATTGTGCTAGGACGGTCTGAAAAGCAATCACTGCCCTGCTGGAGAGAGCATCCTTTCTGTCATGAAGCCAGTGTCTCCTGTGTAATCACACTGGTCCTACCAGGCCAGAAAAGCCACAGCACCAGACTATTCACACACCGTCCCACCTCTGCCAGGTACTAAAGCATTCTCATCCGCGTATCACAAATGTATTACAGTACTTGAACCACCCAGTATACACTGCTATCTAGAACCTTGAGAGTAAGGTAATAAATGGTGGTTCTTACTTTTTTTTTATCTTAAAACTTTGTAACACTATAGTCACCCAGATAGCAATCACTGTAAATGTGGTCAAGGTGAAATTAGTGAGTTCTCTTAAAGTGTGTATTGCAACTCCTTTGATAGCAGTGAGTGGAGTTGCTGAAAAATCACTAAAGAATTGGAATGAGACAAGAAGAAGGACCTGATTAGGAGAGATGCGTTTCCCCAGTCTTTCCCTATGTTCAGCAAAAGAGACATGCACAGTGAATTTCAGATCTTCAGGTGAATGCAGGGCAGTGTCACACATGCCCTCCAGCTGACATTCTCTTCTGTGGAAGCAGGATGTGAGAAGTGTCTGCACATGCAAAAGGCTCATGATGGACTCAGGTGGGAGCTGACAGACTGAAAGGTGGAAGGGCTTCAGGGTCTGGTAATATGAACAAGATCACTTGAACAGTTCAAAGGGCAAACTAAGGTCAGTAACTCTCAATATCACCAATTTGCATTTAGAGACAGAAACATCCTCAAAAGTATTGATCTGGGCAAAAGAAACCAAAAGCTCAAATTTAACACAGTCATCGAGTCTCTAAGATATTGACAGTTTGGTGAGAAACAGAATTAACCATATCCAAAGGGATAAGACCTACCATTCCTAACTTTTTGTTTTGTTCTGTATTCATTTAGTTCTGATCATGGAAGAAGAGCCAGTAATGTGCAAAACTCAAAGAGTGACAGATGTAGTTTCAGATGGTCTATGAGGCAAATGTATGTGAAATTCACTTAAACGCTCTGTAAATATTTCAATGAAATCAAATGATTATAAAAATTTGCAGCAATGCTCTAACTCTTTCATTTTAGTTGACAGTTTTCAAAACAGGCTGAGATCAATCATGTACCAAATTAAAAGCTTTGCTACTGATGTACACAAAGCCTACTTAGGAACTGACCAGCTGCCCAGAATAATTTCATGGTGACTGAAAAGTTCAAACCTTTTGTGAAAGTTCAGGGGGAGTCACTAGTGAATAGTTTTAAATTGTTTGGTATATTATAGTGCACTACTAAATAACATTTTTCACTGCAAATCCCCTTAAGGGGCTGTATTTGAAGAATAAAATGACTATACAGTATCTGCGCTGCATGCTTAGCAAGATATGCTATGTGCTCCAACACCAAACACTGAAAACAAAAGTGCACATGGATGAAAGACATTATAAACTGATACCAGCACCCAACCAACAGCTTTGCATAATTTTTTACCTATCAAATTCTCAGAATTACCATCACCTTTGGCTTGTCAAAAGGAGCTTTGAATGAAATCCAAGTAATTAGCATTACATGACATGTAAATTAAACAACTAAAAATCAGAAAGGCAGACCAAACAAACTACTTTTTTTCCTTTCTGTTATTATTCTCAAATCCTATGGATGAGGTAAATTTTTGGACATGAATGAACCATACTTAAAGAAGATATGCATATGGGTAGGCTGTACTATTTGGCTCTTGGTTCTTCTAGGCCCTGAGACATAATTACATCGGTTATTTTTCCACAGGTTTTCCAATTGTTCAAGGTATCTAAAACAACAAGTGAGGTTTTATGAGCAATTCTGTTGTGCAGCACCTCCACAGGATGACATTTGGGTTGTGTATTGCCTACTTTGAGAGGCAGTTTGGCAGGAGGTGGGAGAGCATTACTGTTTGACTTAGAGTCCAACCTGGTGAAGCCTTGTCTCTGCTTTCTTTGAAAGCCTTGTCTCTGCTTTCTTTGAAAGCAGTCCCTCAATTAAAATATTCCCTGAACTACATCAAAGTATTCTCTGGAAGAAAGTAGCAGGAGCTAGAGGAAAGAGCCAGCAGTGAGGGAAGAGTTAAGCAGCACGCACAGACAAGTCGTCGTCAATGCTTAAGCTTGCTCTCTTGTCCTCTTTTAGGCAACTGGTTAGATGTACCAGTAGTGAATTCTGCCCTTCGGGCTCATGTATATAAATGGGTACATTGCAAGCAATAAAAAATTCTCTCATGTGGGTACTATAAAACAGAACCCCAATTGATTTTAATCACATTCTGCACTGCCATGGGGAATTTTCAGCGAAATATACCAAAAACTATGATTATACCAAAAACTATGCTGGCATTCAGAGCAGAGACTGCATTGTTGATAATGATAAAGGTAAAATAAACTGAAAAAGTTCCTAGCAGATGGAGGAACAAGATATCATATATTTCTCATACGCATAAGATCTGTTTTTCTTATAAGCAACTTTTCTCTGTCATTGGGTTTATATGCTGTGTGTAATACAATTTGGTGCTGTGCCTGCTATTTCCCAATTGTTAATTTAGATTTTTTTTTCTTCAATTTTGCATGAAGTCTTCAAAATTTAACAGATATTGAGTAAAGTTTCACAAATGTGGGGTTTTTAATAACTTCCTTCTAGCTCCTATCAGTTCTTCAGGAAAAAATCCTGCTGACAGGATATGATTCCAATTCCCATAGTGCAAAACTTACCTAGCAAAACTTGACTAAGTTGTAGTCTATTTATCTAAAAGAGGACAGAAATCCAAATTTTCAGAGAGTTTCCCTTTGATCAACTGAGATAAATAAGACAAATTTTTCAGAGCTATTATTTCATACTGCCTACAGACTGGTAAACATTGCTACATGGATTACACTTAAGCCATATTTACAAATATTTTCCCCTCTGCAGTGGCAAGCAACATATAATTTAAAAAACTAGGTGATCCAAGATTCTGTGCAGTCAGTGTTTGTAATCAGGGCCCCAGGCAAGTGCTTACCAGAGAAGATTCAACCTTCTTGCCTTTAGACTGAGGTACCTATCTGAATTAACTTAGTTAAGGTCTGTCTTATAGCCAAAAGTGACCAGATGTGTAGAGACCAGTTCAGGTCTTGGGTTGGCTATATATTTCATACATGTTTATCTTTTCCCATTGACTAACTAGGCAACTCGAATCCAGTATGTTCTTTAAATCAGATGTCTGATTCCCAATGTTAGGCAGGATGAATCTAGGCCATAGCATCCATGATGGTATTCATCTTAATTACAGTTGTCCAAATGTGAAGTAAATTGTACAATCATTTAGGCACTTATATTTTAATGAAAAAGGTATCCCCAGATATTGACTCACCCTATACTAACATATAAGTAAGACAAAAAAGATAGACTATTACCTCAGGGTAACTCCTTCACTGAATGTAGAGACAGTATAAGGCTACATCTACACCAGTAATCTACTGGGGTATGGGCCTAAGAACTGGAGTAAGACTGTCGATACTGTTAGCAAGATTGACTACACGGTTTTGGCCTCTTATCATGCTTGAGCACAGTTTGGGGCTTACCCTAGCTGGGGACATTCCCTATAGGCAGTATGGACACCTAGGCCCTCTTAGACATAGAAAGCCTGGACTTTCATCCATACATGCAATACTTTTATTCCATGTGATTTGTATAGGCTGCTCTACACATTGTTGGGAGTATCACGTGAGATAGATCTCTACTAAACTCTTATGAATGTAAGGCTTACCCAACTTGACTTACTACTAAGTTTCATCTGCATGGTAGGAAACACACTGTGATGGTTTTGCCTGGGATAGAGTTAATTTCCTTCATAGTAGCTAACATGGGGCTGTGTTTTGTATTCTTGCTGAAAACAGTGCTGACAACACTGAGATGTTTTCCTTAGTGCTGTGCAGTGCTTGCACACAGTCAAGGCCTCTTCTGCCTCTCATCCCACCAGTAAGTAGGCTGCAGGTGCACAAGAGGTTGGGAGCCGACCCCATCTGACCAGAGGGATATCCTATACCGTATGGCATCATACTCAGTATATAAAGCTGGGGGAAGAAGAAGGAAGAGGGGATGTTTGGAGTGATGGTGCTTCTCTTCCCAAATCACTGTTATGTGCCTGGTGCCTGGCTTTCCTGGGGTTGGCCGAACACCTGCCTGCCCATGGAAAGTGGTGAATGAATTCCTTGTTTCGCTTTGATTGCATGTATGGCTTTTGCTTTACCATTAAGCCATTTTTATCTCAATCCATGATTTTTCTCCCTTCTACTCTTCTGATTCTCTCCACCATCCCACTGGGGCTAGGGAGGGTAGTGAACACACAGTTGTGTGGCTGGGATTAAACCTCGACACCTCCGTACGCTATGTGAACCTAATTCCAGATTTCACGGCCAACCTATATGATTCCTATGAATTTGTGAGTGTTGCTTGAGGTGCAAGCTGTTAGGTGTAGATGCTGAAAAATATTTGTCACATACTGATGCAGGTTGCATTTTGTTTCTTTGGGCTGTGGCAAAGCAATTCTGTGTTTCCTTCTTTTTAGGTGTGCTACAGTGTGTTTGGACATTCCTGTAAATGGATACTTTGCTAGCACAGACCACTATGACAATGCCTTCTAACACATAAAGGATCTCTACAAAGACAAAAAGGATGACCTGCTGTAGCTAGGAGAATTATGTTTCATCTGAAACGTGGAACACAATTCAAATGAGACATCAGTAAATATTCCTAAAAATCCCTTAACATAATTATCAAACGTGATAATTAATGCATTACTCTTGGTCTTTACTCATAGGAGTAAGCAAACATCAACGACAGTGCACAGTACTTTTTTTCTGTATTTTTTCCAGGTGCTTTTATAATAACCACCATTATCATGTGCATTTGTTTCCTTAAATGTATTCGGCTAAATATGCATGCGGCTGTACATTTGATCTGATCTCCACATAGTCGATTTGTTTGAGACTGGAAAACTGGAGAGGGTTTGTGGAGAGACCACAGAAATTTCATCTATAATGTCATTCTAGAGAATATAGAAGAATACTCTTCACAAGGAGACTTGGTCACAGGACAGGAGGTGAAGAGCACCATTTGCTTCATGAAAGAAAAATCTCTTTAGACAGAATAAAGTAATTCTTCTTTATGAAGGCAATCACTGGAATAAGTTGCCCAGAGAGGCTATGCTAAGTTTATCACTGGAGATATTCAGGAACTGACCTGACAGGACTCTAGGTAACCATATCTAATGGCCTGCTTTCAACAGCAGGTTGGACCAGGTGTTGTCCAGAAGTCCCTTCCATCCTAGACTTTTCTATGATTGTATGATTTGGTGATAGCTCTGAACTGCAAGACAACAGATCCTTATTATGCTCTTCAGTTTCACTCTTGTGTATATGCATGTGTCATCTCTTAGTAACTTGGACTTTTGTTCAAATCATTATGAAGCTCTGTTAGATTTTGTGAGAAGATAATATAACTCAAATTGAGAATATGTAAGTCACATAGTGGACCAATTCCTACAATCGAGTATCCTTACTTAGAAAATGTAACTGAAGTTAAGAAAAAATTCACAGACATAGTTGAGGCCAGAATCCAGTACATTTTGTTCAACAGGGGAGACTTTGTCTTTGAGCAAATCAGCTGCCCCTTGGCTTTTTGTGGTTGGCTGGTTGGTTTGTTCATTTTGAAGTAGAGGCAGAACATTTAATTTGACATAAGTGGCCTGAGTTTTAGATTCACTGCAGTTTCACAGTATTTCTCCAGTACAGGAATTCAGACAGAAAATTAATTTTACCAAAGGACATGCAGAAGAAAACCTACATGAGTGGTAACTGGGAGGTCACAGAGGCTGATCCAAATTACTTCAGAAACTTTCTAGGCTGGACTAGACGAAAACAAAGATAATTTGATGTTACTGGCTGCCCTTTCTCCCACACAAGTTTGCTGATGAAATTTTAGCCAGGGCTAGATTCCTGCATTCTGTTATTCCCGTTCACAAGAGATGGAGAGAGTTTTCTTTGTATCCTTGTGGTGATAGACTGCTTTTTTAAAGAGGAAGATACGGGTAAGAATTCTCCCTCAGTTTTGAAATAGTGCTCCCACTCATTGGATATTATGCAAGAAAACCGTGCAGGCTTTCTCATCTTCTGTCATGTTTTTAAAAGAGTGTCTGATCCATTCTTGAGGAACTATAAAGGGAGAAACCCTCTGAATTCTAAGTGGAAGTGACTGACTTACACTCAGGTACCTAAAAATGGCAGTAAAAATAAAATGAATTAGTTCTTTTAAGTAGACAGCAATTTTTAATGACTGAAAAAGGAATTAAATCTCATGCAAAGGCCAAGCCTCTACTTTTTTTTAAGTATGCAGAAGTCAATTACAATGTGTGCACAAGTGCAAAGATTCACATGCTGCTGTGGGCCTAAAACACGGTTAAGGAAAGGTGACGCAGACCAAAAAAAAAAAAGGGGTACAAACACAGCATGGATTTTCAAGAATCCATTGCCATACAAATAACTAGTAATGCTACATAAGCCCTGTCCTTCATTCCAAACTGCTGCAGGGCTGTCCCTTTATTCAGAGGATGGAGCATCTAGAATCATGTATGTGCCCTGACAAACACTTTTATCTTCCTTTGCTATCAACCAAATAAAACAAAAATAAAGATTAGGTGACCTCCTGGTGATATAAAAGATGGGTAAGCATTTTCTTCCATAGTAATATAAATGAAGCAGCAGAAGCTTACATTTATATTTTTGTTACTTCTATTCACACATTCATAGCAAATCTGACTCCCATCTCTCCTTGAAAAATGTGTGCTTTGAATATGATATTTGGCAAGAATTTTCAAAGGTCTCTATTTTATACCATAAAACCTTCTTCCAAGAGAAAAGCTCTTGAATTTATTGAGTTTTCGTCACAGATAATACGGTATTGCATATACTTGGAATTGGCAACTTCTGAATTGATACTTAGGTGTTAATTTCACCATTGAAAATAAAATGTATGAGCCAGAATTTGATCCATTAATACTGTTTTTAAAAAAGGTGGCAGATGAGGTAAGAGAGAGCAAAAAAATTCAAACAACAAGGATGTTTTGAAGCTACAGACTTCAGGAGACTTTGAAAACTTTCTTAGTTATTAAAAAAGAAATAGTCTAGCATGAGTAGTTTTCCAGATGACTGTGTTTTCCAGTCTTGAAAGGTCAGCTTGTTTTCTAGAAATGGACACAGTGTCCATAAAACTTGCTACTTTTGAAACAGTGTTACTTTGATTTCTCTGCATATGGCCCAGGAATGGGGGACCAACCTGAATTTTATGAACTTTCTATTCCCTCTACGATGAAAAGAAGGATTTTATGCATTTTATGTAGTACTTAAAATTCAGTTTGGAACCATTACTGTACTTCACATTTATTAATAAAATGTGTTCTACACTTATCTTTGCTGCCACTTGTTAAAAATCCATTTACACGGGATCAGATATAATGAAAAGGTAATTTTCCATTTTTATTCTATTTTATAGTTATTTCCCATTTAGAATTACCTCAAGTACGGTCCTAAGAATAAAAATATTCTGGAGGCAAGTAAAACTAACCACGCTTAAAAAAGCTCCTTGATTTTCACATACACATCACATTTATAGAATTTTATGCTGAGTGTGTTTAAATTAGATACACCAATTATAACACCTTATTCACACAATATGTTCATGAAAAATCCCCATGCTAAAACTCCCACTTTAATGCTAAAACCTCAGCACACAAAATTTGGAAGTGATGCAACTGCTGAAATTGTCATTGGCATCTTCCTAGATCTGCTGAATGACTGGAGATGCTGGGTGAAAGGAAGAGGGCTCCGGCGACATGTTCTGACCAAACGTGTTCAGCATACCAAATCCTATCTTTTCCATCTCCTCCTCTTCTGATAGATAAAATTTCACTTCTGAGATATCATTCAGCATAGCTTTTGCAGCCAGGTACTCAAAAAAACAATTAGCAGTGTTTGACCTGTCATTGTTCATGGTCTCAATTAAAGGCAATAGTGAACTATGTGCTTTGGTTCTACTTAACAAGAATCTGGGGAGAAGGGGGCAGAGGAAAAGGAATACTGGGTCATAAGGTGTGAACACAGTTTTGCTCCTCACTGAAAAAAGGAGTTGCTAATAGGTCTGCCAAAATGATATTTGCATTACCAGGACAGTGAAACTTCTTGGTATTAACAGGAGTAAGATTGAAACTGTCTTCTGAATGAATAATGACTGTATCTGGATGGCCTGGACTTCCCCTAGAAAGACCTTGGTTTCAAATACTAAGCTGCCTCACCAGAAAAGAGAGCTGAGAAAAGCAAATGGAGACACAGGGAAAGCAAAAAGATGAAATCCATGAAAAGCAGTACCAGCAAAGCATCAGCGAGCCAGCTGCATGAAGGGAGACAGGACTTCTTATTATTTCAGACTGACTTTCTAATACTTTTTCTATTATGGACTAGATATTTTGAATTCTTGTTAAGAAACCAATTCCAAGAAATGATGTTACAGAAATTCTATCCTAGTAATTTCACATACTGATTTATTTACTTTAAAAAAAAATGAGGGCGTTTGTAAGGAATATTAAATATTACTTTTTCCAACATGTGTTAGTTATCTTGCAAATGCAGATCATTTCAAATTGACTTACCCAGTGAAAAGAAACTCAGGTCTGATTCTAAAGCTGCTTGTGTAGGTGCACAAAGACAGAAAACAGGAAGCAATAACAGGCATGGTAGGAAGGAGAGAGCACTGAGGAAGCATTTGACTGGAAGGTCCATCACAGGCTAGCAGGCATCAAATGAAATAATCAAATGGCAGATTCATAAGTTCAAAAGGAACTATCTTTTCACACAGTGCATTGTTAAATTTATCTTTCCTGCTGCAAGCAGTAAATGCTAGAATATACACAGATTTGAAAATAGATTTAACAGATGTGCGAGCACTAAGTGCCTTCCCTATTTTTGTATTAGTTCCTAAACATATTTTTCTGGCCACCATCAGGGACTAGATATATTGAACTAGGAGGACCTTTGCTTTGAGCCAGTAGATCTCTTGCTATATTCCAAGCCTACAGGTTCTTCCTCAGTAAACTTCATAATAAATTTCCAGGACAATCTTGGCATAATTTTTTCACCAGAAACATATATAGTGAAATTCTACCAAACACTGGTCACAAGGAACTGCCAAGTGACTGTGAATGCCTTGGTTCTACTGTCAGGTGACATTGGTAGTGATATAATTAGAGCTATAAGAGAGATATGAAGCTACAGATTATTAGGATGTGGAAGACTTTTCTCTGATGCCAGGGACCATCATACTGAATACCAAGCAACACCATACTTAAAGAGCAGTAATTTTAGGGTAAAGGTCCGAAAGGATTTACACTCAAACACAGTACACCTGGGTTACCAAGTAAAAGTCTCTAGTAGGACTTGCTCTCTTAGGACAGTCCACTGCCATTACAAACAAGATATGTAGGTTCTCCACATAATTTCATTACTGAAAATAGATTGTGGGAGCCCAAACCCAGCTTTCAGCAAAAGAAAGCTCGGTTGACAAACATCTCATGATCTGAAGAAATTTGGACCCTTGTCCAGAGACCTGTTGATGTGCAAACTGAAGATATAAACCTGTCTCCAAGAAGAATTCAGAAAGGACTTTTTGAGATGATTGTTTAAACCATATCTAAACCCCTGTAATCCCTCTATCCCCCATGTAATCCTACTAGAAGAAAAATGAACTATTTGGAAATTGCAGTAAAAACTTGTGTAACTCCCCAATTAACATAGGTTGTCCCCTTTGTTAACATGTCCAGCCCCAGATACCTTTAAAATAGTGTTCTTGTGTTCAATAAACTATTCCAGTTTTCCCCATGCTGGAATCGTGTCTAGCTTTTATTTTTCAGACCGCCACTATGGATAAAATAATATTGTGGAATTAAGACATGCCTGATGGGAAAAAAAAAGTACTAACCACAGGGAAACTCATTAGAGGCACTGCTGGAGCCGTTAAAAATTTAAGGATTTTGTTTTAAAGAACAATATAAGGCATGCACATACATTTTCAAGCTTTGGAAATACATTCAAAACTTACATAAAACTGGCCTGATTTTAAATGGGATCTGTTGTCATTTTGTAACCTGTACGAATATGGTCACTTTGCAAAACTCTGTATATTTGACAAATTTACTGTGTGTGTGTGTGTATGTGTACACCTGCATTTACATATGTATATGTAGCAAAGGTATTTGCAGGTCCTGAAATGGAGGAAAAATTTTATGATTCTGAAACAGTTGGCACGTATGTGTGTTTCTGTGTAGTTTCAAAATCACATAGGCTGCTTGTATTAGAGAGCAAAAATATACATTATGTCTTTGTGGTAAACAGACCAAAAGCATACATTTAGGATATGATAATCAGATGCACAGAACAGAAAAATATGCATCTGCACTCAGGAGGTCCTAATTTTCTTTAATCTCTTCAAAGAACATGGATACAATGCTTGTCCTGACATTTTGATCGTTGCTTTTTTGTCCTAAACATAATTGCCTAGAGGGTACCTCATCCTCCCAGAATTCACGTTATTCTTAGTGCAGAATGGAACGTAGCACATTGCAAGCTTTTTAACTACCCAAAGGCACTGACTGTGTAACTAAAATATAACTGATTCAGAGTTCTTTTTGTATATTTTAGAAGATAAATATTAAGATTCTTTACTTTTTGGGGTTATTTTCCTCTCTTTTTTTTAAACCTTAGTGAAATATTTTAAACATGACTGAAGTACATGTCAGATGGTTGTGGTAATGCAAATGAATCTGTATTCTTTGCTAGGTGCTAAGTCTGAACTCCCCCATCTGAGATTTTGACCCAGTGTCTGGAATCCTTTAACCTATAAGAAAAAAGTAAAGGCATCTAGCTTTGCAAAACAAGTATCCTACACTCCAGCTACAGGAAAGAATGTGATGGAAAGACAATTTAACATATCTGAGATATCACCGTCTCTGAGGAAGCCTATTCCTCTCCACTCCTCAGAGAACAGATGTAACTATATTGCCAAGGCCAGAAGTCTTTTAAAAAAAAAAGAAGTTGAGTCTCACTCATTTCTTCAGATTTTGCAAGGATACTGCAAGACTTCCTGGAGTTCCAGAATGAAAAGGGGTAGTGGGAGAGGCACTAAATAAATGGGTGTCTGAACAGATCAAGTGAGGTCTATGGGTCACACTTGTTATTTGAAACCACAGAAGGGGTCACTTTTACTGGGTTGGGCATGACATGGTGAGGACAGTCCTGGAAGACTTAACATAAGACTTTATAGAAGACCTGTGTGTGTGTGTGTGTGTGTGTGTGTGTGTGAGTAAACATGTGTGTGTGCGAGCATGTGTGTGTGCATGTATAACACAAAGGAAGTTTGACAAAACAGTATTTTACAAAGCAAGAATAATACACTATTAATTTTCAGGGAAACACTAACAAGACAAAGAAAAATTTAACTGTTGTACATTAGAAAACAAGAAATAACAACCACCTCTACCATTTCAGTGCTGCCCAGCAACAGGACAAGAAGTAATGACCATAAATTAAAACACAAGAGATTCCACCTCAATTTGAGGAAGAAATTCTTTACGGTGAGGGTGGTAGAGCACTGGAACAGGCTGCCGAGAGGAGTCATGGAGTCTTCCTCTCTGTAGACATTCAGAACCCTCTTGGATGCATTGTTGTGTCACCTGCTCTAGCTGATGGTGCCTTGGCAGGGTGGTTGGACTGGATGATCTCCAGAGGTGTCTTCCAACCTTAACGATTCCGTGATTCTGTGATCTCATTGTGAATGATCTTTTGACTCTCTCCTGCCCCTGCTCATGCTTAGTTCAAATTGCCATATTATTGTAAGCTTAGGGAAAGCCAGTGAAATTCCCACACATATGAATAAGACTATGCATTCTCAGTAACACCTTAAGTTAAAAAAAGTATCTGTCGAAACTCTTACCATCTCTTGCAAATTGCAACTTTCAACAAGTTTCCACAAGTATTCTAAGTATTCACTAATACTTAAATGCATTACAGGCTTTCAAGTCAGTTTTTCAAGCCAGAAACATTTGAAAGGAAAATAAAATATAAGTGGTGCCAAATACAAATGCAGATCACATTATGGCTCTCATGGAGAAAAGACCTCTTAGGCAGGAAAGACTTCATAAGCAAAAACAAGTCCTAAATCCTTGTTACAAATTCTTCCAAAAGGTACCTACCCCTACAGACAGCATTAAAAATTTTAGTTCTTAGAGTAGCTCTGCCAAGTCCTAAAACTACTTGCAGCTATTGCAAGCAGCTTGTTTTCTCTAAGCTCACATAAATCTTTTCACAAAATGATAGTTAGATGATGCACATCAAGAACTTACAATAGAGAGTGAATGAATGAGCAACAAAGGACAATGTTCTCAGGCACAGGGGGATTCTTGGGGTGTCCTGCACAGGCCCAGGAGTTGGACTTGATGATCCTGATGGGTCCCTTTCCACTCAGCATATTTTATGGTTCTATGAAAGCATTACATTTTCCTCTTCTGTTATCCATACGGCAATCCAGACCCAAATGCATAAGGCTTTTACTCAACATAAGAAGCATTCTGAAACAATAGGCTACTGAATACAGTTCCTTTGTTCAATACAACTTTTTTTATCGGTAATGTTGGTAAAAGTGCCAACTGCTTAAAGCTTCAACATTGCAGATGTTCTGGTTTCAGAATAATGGAGGTTTGTGCACTTTAGATATCAAATCACAGACAGTTTGGGCTGCAAATAGCTGTGTAACTGTACTTTACCCTGAAACCTGAATTGGTTTTGGCTTTATTTTCAAAATAGGAGAAAGCACAGTCCTCTTTGAAATGGACTGTTTCCAAGGAGTTACCTCCCTCCCAGAAGGAAAGTACTTTGCTTTTAGTAAGTCATGCATGATTGTGTGGCGAAACCACTGGCTAGCTGCCATGTGAACAGTTCTGTGAGAAACCAGGGTTCTGCATGGGGTAAAAAAACCATGTACAGCCTTAGCTGGCTTATGTGCTGTCACTTTAACAGAGATGAAAATAATTGCTTTTTTTTCAGAGCTCTCCTACAGTGTGTAACTATATTTTCTCATTTCCCAAACCCATATTGAGGAAAATATTTTACTTTTGTACTGTTTCCAGCATCCCAGAACCAAGATTAGGTAGAATTTGGCCTCACTCATGGGCTTTGGTTTGGCTGACAGTCAGATTTTGACTTATCTTCTTTCTACGACCAGTTCTGCTGAATACATCTCTTTGTTAGCACTCACCTCTGCAAAGCTCTTACAGGGGTTTAATTATGAAGACTTCTTGACAAAAACTAATGGATCAATGCAGAAACATTTCTTCTTAGAAGCTCAAAGTAAAAAGTTAAAGAAAAAGCAGTGCACTTAGTTCAGGTTGCTTCCTTCATTTGTTCTTCAGACAATAATATAAGAAGACAGCAGCAGCAGTGTCTAGTAGAAGCTATAAAAATAGCATATATTTTCACTAGCTAGAAGAGGAGTGAGCTGTTTCAATTATTAGAACTGCTTTACGTGAAGACATGATGAATATGTGGAGGACAAGAGTGTGTGGAAACCAAATTTCACAGCTTAGTATCTAGAAACAGTTAAAAAAGCAAGCAAAAAGCGGAAAGGTATAAATATACAGATCAACTGCTTCAGTAATCATTGTGAATGTATACTGAAGAGGGTAGTGGCAAAACCTTGTCCTTTTCTTCCTGGTCATCTAATTTCAACAGAATGACAACAACAAAAAAACCTCAAACCCGAAAATGAGTTAAAATCTGCAACCATCCCTAGCACACAAAGTAGAAACATGCTATGTGTGAGAGACACAAAAAAGCTAATGGAAGATTAGGTTGCAGACCTGACTTCTGTATTTTGTTCTGTAAAAGATCAGTGTATTGCTCATTTTTATCTCTTTGTCAGCGTGACTTTCACAATGGAAACATAGTTTGTGGGAAAGCTTTCTCTCATATAATGAATTTCAGCAATAGGTGTATGCCTGGGACGCAGAAATACCGATAAACAATTTTATAATGATTTTTAGTCCAAAAAAGAGAGCAGTGATCAGAGCAAGACTCAACTTTAAAAGTGAAACATCTTTAAAAGTGTCAAGGAAACCAGTGCTGCATCTGTAAATCCATGCGAGCTCTCCTAATAAACAGATGGTTGTTTTGCAAATTTGCAACAATGGATGGATGAGTAAACTCCTTTGAACATGGGGAAGTGATCACGGGCAGTAAGAAATGTATGATCTAATGTAAACAAAAGAGTGCACTAACCGTGTCTGGATGTGAAAAAAAAATAACCAGTAGTCGAGGAAATGGGAACCATAATGATAATGGCTGAGGGAAGAAAGGTGTCAAACAAGAATAATACTGGAGTAACACAGTAAATAAAAAAAATATAAACCCCAGTATCTTGATATTGATGCAGCAACACTTGTTCTCATATCATTGCACAGAATATAAGATGGATATCCTCAACATCATTGGAAATGCAGTGAGAGCCTTACTCTCTGGGGAAGCAATTATTTGTATCTTTGTCTTTTAAGACCAAACATAACTACAAAGTCTTAGTAGGATACACAAAAATGCATGAGAGCCACATTTTTGTCATATTCCCATAGCAAATGGTGAATGTCTGGTTTCACAGTGACTACACAGTTTTCACCTCTGAGAATGCCTTTTGCTCCACAAGTGAGCCAGGGCCTGCATTATCTTCTGAGTCACCCCTGGTTGAAGTCAGGAACCTCTACAGTGATCCTCTTATATTTGTGCCACACACCATTAGAAAACTAACTCAAGTGCTAATGCAAGAGACCTGCTATTTTATGAACCTAAGTTCATAAATGTAGACTTCTTTTTCTGCTGTGAGTGAAGAGAGGTGACCAGCTTTGAATGCTCACTTTTATCCTTCTTTGTTGCCATTATCATCTAAGTCGCTAACCTAACTTCAGTAAGGTGCTACTGTTGGCACCTTATCACACTATGATTTTTGGCTTCAATAATGTAAAGGAATCCATATGATTAAATGTCAATGAAATGTGGGTTCCTAATTCATCAAACTTGGATATTCATGTAATTTAACTTTATCTATTGAAAAAGCAGGCATTTTGCCTAATTAGCTGTCTAGACTCCCTCTATAACAGAAAAAAGAAAGCATCCAACTTGGATGGGATGAATCATTCCCTGGAGGGTAACTATGACTACAGGCAAGCCCAAATGACTGGCTTAGACCACATGCCTAACTTTTTGCATGGCTAACGAGATGATATGAATCCTATCCCTTGACATTTTAGAAAATTCTAGCCATTATCTAAATGAATGAGAATTTTCTTCTTTGTATATAATTGTTCAAAAACTTGAGGATAGTTGCTTCTAAACTTCTGAGTGTCAGATTAACTATAAAAGCATTAAAACTTATGCTTACTGCATAAGTACACAGTATTCTCATGATTTATTTTTTTCAGTCTGTGTCAGAAGATACTCCTACTTCTTTATTAAAAACACCTGTATTTAAGTGCAGGAAGCTTTTTCTTCTTGAGAGGTTTCTTTTAAAAGAATTAAAAATGTGAATCTATTTGCTCTGAGTTAGAATCAAAGTAATAACTGCAAAATCAACAACTGATTGCACATGAATTTAGGATCAAAGGTACAAATTGTGCTGCTTCTCTCCAGCTTTGATACAAGCAAAGCTGAATACTATAGTAATCAATGAAAGAAAATTTTATGTTTGCTCTGGGGATGTAAGTTCAAATTGTTTGACATGTGAATACTGCTTTAGTTTAATAAATATTTCAACTCTCAAAATCAACAGGATGCTGCGGTGATCAAAGTCCTGCAACACTGAAAAATATTTATTCTACTTACTGTAAATGTTTGATTTGAAACTTCTATTCAAATTCACTTTAGAGAAAAATGTTGAAGGACTTAGCACAGTCTCTTGAGCTAATTTGCTTTGTCTTGACTGAGATTAACAAAAATTCCACTTATGTATTCTTGCATGAAAGGTAAGCAGTGTCAAATACACATTTAGGATATATGTGCCAGAATTCACTTGAACAATGTTCAGAAATCAGATACTCTCAGTTTAGATAGAAGGAAAACAAAAGACTCATTATAAATCAGAGATTTTCTAATCTGAGTAGTGAAGAAGGAGAAGTAACTACTTAGTGAGAAAAAAAGTATTAATTGCTCTGTTTCCCTGACAACAAGACCAGAAAAAACCTGAGTTTAAGATCAGAAAGATTAATATTTAAAAATTATTATTATTTTTTAAAATGCTTTTCAAAGACCTCTGTATGCTGCTGTTGTAGTTCTGGACAACTAGGTGGTAGTAGATCTAAGTATAGACCTCCTTGTGCTCCCACCACCACCACCACTACCACCATCAAAACCCCCAAGCATCATGGTACTAGAGTCCAGGATAGTTCTTTGTTAGTACTGCCATTTTTGACAGCACTCTAGTCCTGATCAACTTTCTTCTATTGCAATTGAGCCTTCTTATGAGACAGATTGCCTAATGCATTCCTTTTATTACTTTTATGCTTTTGCTTTGAAAGCTCTGTCAAGACTACTAATGTTTGTTTAACTGACTCTTTTTTGCAAAGCTTTTAAGCATTTCAAAATGTGACCCTGAACTACTGGCATCAAATTGAGCTATTCAGACATTAAACATTGTTGAAAGCAAGAATCTATCTCAACAGACAAAACCAGCAAAGAATCTATCATTATCTCCAAGCTTCTTTGTTTATGAAAGTTTTTGTTTCAACATCGAATAGTTAAAAGTGAGATTTAAAAGAGAGAAAATGGACACGGTAAAAATCTGTTATTTTTAAAAGCACAGGAACAAGATAATTTAATTTGAAAGGTATCACTTTTTAAAAAATATATGTATACTGTAAGTATATATGTATATATATAAATACCATGATATAGTAGATATATATATGTATATATATATAAACCTCTGGAGAATCTGCTGCTTTGATATGGATTTGGGGGGAAAAAAAACTTGTATATATTTCATGGTCTGGAGCAGAACTGGAGAGAAAGGAGCACATACATATGACAAGTACCCTCACTGGTAAGAGTGTGAATTTAATTAAATTAGAAGAGAAATGTCCCCACTTTTGTCCAAGAATTTCTGTTGCCAGGTAGTAAGGCATGGAGAAAATATTTTTAGTAATGACTGCCATCTGTATTCATGTTGTGAGTGTGCACCAGTGATCACAGACAGCACACATGCGATAAGACAGAAATCTGATCTTCCTCAAGGGAATATTCCTTTGAAGCAGTAGAACTCCACTTATGTGAGATTTCAACAATTTAAAAGTGGATCTATGTTCCTGATTGGCTCGAGGGGCTCAAGCACTAGAACAGACTTTGTTTGATTCCTCATCCTACTGGGAATTTGTATATGAACCCAGAGATATCACTTCAGCTTTGATTCTCCAGTAGTAAAATAGGGACACAAAAATCTTGTCTGACACAAACTGTAAGATAAACCCTTCAAAGTTAGTGAGGTAAGCTGGGGTTGTTATCACAAGTATAAGATAAACAAAGAAATTTTATATTTTGTCTTATAATTATATATATAATTATAGATAATATATATTTTAACAGTGGCATTCCAGGAAATAGGATTACAGAAGTAAGATTACATGGCCAAGGAAGTTAGAACATGGTTCATGCTCAGAGATGCTCGAGATGCTTGCCCTATCCCTTGGGGCATTACAAAAGAGTACAGTGGGAGTGTACATGGTTTTAGTCACCAATGTGTTTGTCCTTATGCTATTTGAAAAATGGAATCCCATTCAGATGATGAAACACCAGGGGATTAAGAAGGAGTGCACTAGGTTAGATCAACGGTCCATCTCTCCATTGCCCTGTCTCTGACAAGGACCAGCCAAAGAGCTCTGAGATATAAGAGTAGAACAAAGAGTAGTTTTACTTCCTGTGTGCTTTCCCAGTTTTGACAACCTCTGCGGCTGAAAGATACATCTAAACTATCAGCCCTTATAGGATTTTTATTCCATTAATTTATTTTAAAACTAAACCCATTTGATTTGATTGAGTGCCCTCTCATTTTTTTTACTGTAGAAGAAATAAAATAGTCTTCTATGCAACTTCTCATACCTTTTCTGATTTCATATAACTCTTACTCAGCCTCCTCCTCAGTCCTCTCATTTACAGACTGAAGATCATCCTCATTATCTTTGTCTATACCTCTTCTTGGTTTATTATATCTTATTTTTAAAAAGATGCTTTGATCTTACCTGCATGCAGTACTCAAGACAAGGAAGCATCTTGGATACAGATGGCAGAACAGTAATGTTTTCAATTCTGTTTAACAATTTTCTCTAGTAATTTTAAAAAATATGTTTGCCTTCTCTTTTGATAAACACTGAACTGACATGACAATGAATATCTACAACAATTCAAAAATCTTTCTGGACTGGTAATAGCTTAATTAAACCCTACATTTCTGTATGTAGTTGGCTGCTTCCCTATGTGTATTTATTGGTATTACATTTCATCTGACATTTTATTTCTCAGCCATGAAATATAAATACTTCACTGTAAGCTTTAATACTGTTTGTCTTTACTAACTTTTCACCATCAGCAAATGCTCTTGCCTCACTGTTCACCTCATTTTTAGATAACTCACAAATACTGAGCCACACCGATCCCGGCCAAGATCATCATGGACCTCTACTTTCCTCTGTTATGAAAAAACAGTCATTTATCCCTACCTTTTGTTTTATATCTTTTTTCTTTTTTTCATTATTCAACAGATATTTCTTTTTAAACTGTGTAAGCTTAGAAGGGATCCACTTTGTATGGTACAGAGGAAGCTGGGATATACACTTGAGAAACAGTGTCACAGAGGTGTCATTATTGTAAGCTACAAACTATGCTGCAGATGAAGGAAAGATGATTCATACAGCCAGGGTAGCTTGAGGATAATCTTATGCTGGCTCCAAATTTTCTAGTAGCTGCCCTACAAACAAAATGTATGTCTCTCCAAATTGCCCTCCAAAAGTATTTACTACTCTTCAGTGACTAGGGAAGGAAATTTACATGAACACTTTAAACTGCATATACAACTTTATAATGTATTGGTGAAGTGAGATGAATTCTACCCAGGTGTTTAAACCTCCATAACATTTTAAGGGAACTTCACCGGTTGCAAAAACTGTTTCAGAGACCAGGTACTAAAACAGTAACGTAAGCCCAGAATGGAGTAATAAAAAGGTAAACATGAGTTTTTCTGTAGAGAGCGAGGCTATGGGAAACCTAAGAGTTTACAAAATTCTAATAGGAAACAGAAAAACATGAGAAATAAAGCCATATTAAGGAGGGGACGTAAAACTACACAAGAATAACATATATAAGGCTTTTATATTAATAGTAAAACCCTAAAAAAATTAACATGGTTGAATTAGAATTCCTGTTATTAAAAACTCCACAGTGTTGACACAAAACACATCTCAGAAATTCGGCAGAAGCAACAAGCAGTAGGATCCTGATCGTATTCTGATCAGAATGAGAATATGCAGAACAGGCAACATATTATCCAGATTGACAGTACATGGCATCAGTGAAAGACTGGTGTTATTCTACACAGAAATTCTACAGTCAAAGAAGTAAATAAGATAAATGCATATATAAACAGCACAGGATCCCTCTGCATTGAAACTGTGTTCCAAACTGGAAGAAATATTCTGTCACTGTAAATGAGGGTTAGAAAATAACTTCAATATGCAAAGTAGTATTCAAAGCCTAAAGACAAGCAGTAATAATAGCGGGAAGCCTTTGTTTATCCTCATGTATGTTTAGGAAAGGGTAGAAGAAAGAAATGAACTTTCTACTCATGTGTGAATCCTTGCTGAATTATGCAGCCAGAGAACACCTAAGTGAAGAAGCACATTATGGTTTAGTACTGAGCAAGATCTAGTTCATGACATAAATATCAAAAAGCTATTCCATAGCAGTAAGAAAAATGATCTTAAATTCAGATTTTAGTTTACAAGTAAAAGGCCAAATCCATCTACTACGCTGAATTTAAATGAAAAAAAATTAATTACTTAAAATCATAAGGCTTTTGAAAAGAATTTTAAAGGAAAGGCCAAATGACAGAAACTGGGAAGGGGGTGTATGGAGTAACTTTAAATATCCTGTTTTAGAAGGACAGAGCACATCTACCATCTACAGAAAAACTCCAAAAAAGTCAAAAAGTCCAGCAGTGTCAACCGGACTGCAAAGAAGACTTTTAAAAGTAAATGGATCTGTTTCAGAAAGGAAATCCATATGCTAAGCAAAGAATAGAGGAAAAAAAGCATAAGTACTAGCAATTTTTTGATATAAAAATAATGGCAGACCATGAAAGATATTGAGAAACTACTTTCTAAAGAAATAAAATCTAAAAAGAAAGCTTTTAAGAACACAAAGAAAGCAGCAAGTCTAAAAGAGCAACATACTATTAATCAAGTGTGTTCTGTAAAATAAAAGCAAAGCAAGAAAGAAAAATAGTGTTGACCACAGACGAGGTCAAAGGAGACCTTAAACAATGCCAAAGACTGATCTTCTAGAAAACTGTCATGAGAAAAGCTTTTGGAAGATAATTGACACAAATTCAACTTGTCCCTCTCCAACACCTGATAACACACTCTGAAGACTTCTAAAGGATCTCAGATCAAGGTTGACATACAGCAGTGGTAAATAATTTGTCACCTAAATAAACTTTGGAGTGAGAGAAAGGAAAGTGGTAAATGTGACTAATGTTACAAAAGGGATTCAGGATAGAGCATTCAGGAAATGAGAAACTAATCAGTCTGACTTCACATTTAGGCAATTTGATAGAAATGTATTAATACTACAATTAGTAAATATGTGGAAAATATGATGTGAAAAGTTAATGCAGCTGCTGTAAGGGAAAGTCATGCTTCAAATGCTGTGAAGAGTGAATTTCTGTGAATGCTGTGAATTTCTAAAAAAGAAAGTTGTCACTTTATCACAAAAGGCAAAAGAAATCCAAGAAGTCCTCTCAGTTTCTTTTTAACTTTGGAGCAATAGTTTATGGAGAGAGGCATAAAAGAGAAGGAAGTCAGTATCGTAGCTGAGAGATTTCTTGTGCCTAAGATCAATGTACCAATCACCAAAGAAAAGGACCTCACAGGATGATGAGGAATATCAACGACATACCTAGAGATTAAGTAGTGTGTTAGGGTCAGTCTGAATTGCTGCAGAGGATCAAATTTAATGCACAGAGAGATGGTGACTATTAGTGACAGTACAAACCCTTCTCACTTGAGCTATCGTGGCAGACGGATGAGAGGATGAGATGCGGCAGAGGATGAGAGATGTATTGCAAATGAACAGAGCTGTAAAATACAAAGAATTATTCTGTTCTTAAACCAGCTGAATGCTGTCTTGAAAAAACAGATTCTACTCCTGTGTGTGCTTCTTCTGCTAAGTAAATCACTCAAATTAAATATTTTACAAATTTTATGTTCATTGTACATACTTATGAGGGGTACCATAAAAAAGTCAGAAAGGAGATTAATAGTTTTCTCTTTGTATCAAACCTTGAATACTGGGCAATAAATAAAGCACATGATCACACTGTACAATAAAGAGAAAAAATATCGACTAGTGGTTTATTAAAATGAACTCTATCTACTCCTTGCACTAAATGAGGCCAGACCTTTGGAAAGAATATTATGTAATGATGTAATTAAAAACTGAATCATGATGCATATCCTTAACTAAATTTGCACTGGCAAATTTAATTCTAAAAGTTTACTTGCTTTTAAATACATTATTTTACAATCTTATTTAGATTCTCTGAGTCATTTAATGCTTTGATTTATTCATATTTAAACATATTTACTGAAGCAACATGAATACCAAGTGTTTACATATCATTTTACATTTTGCAAATATTAACTAATTAGTCCTTTCCCCAATAATCTGAAAGATAAGTAATAAAATACATCTTATCAAGTTTCAGAAAAGAAATTCAGTGATAGTTAAGAAGAACACAGCCCGAAAGGGATTACTAGCTAGATGTGATTTCTGGTCTAAATATATTCTCCTTCCTTCCTTCCTTCAAAAACATTCGGTATTTCATCATCTGAAAATGCCCTGTGCCTTGAGGTTTACGCCTTGACCTTTACAGCCAGTAAAGGCAGGGAAAAAAATAGACCCATGAGGATGGAAATACTTTGTAGAGCATTACAGTTTCACCATTTTCAACCAATTAAGGTCTTTTACATTTGAATTACAATTTGAATTATTTGACTCCTCCTTTGGAACACCATTTATCTTTAATTATAGATGTCAAAAATTTTCCTGTGCAGCAATACAGATCTATTTCTTTATAGAAATATTCTTGATTGAAACATAACAAATACCTTACAATCCTCTTCTTACAGTCCATTTTAGTGGAGAATTCAAATATTATTGCATTAAAAACTCTTTCACTTTATCTTCTTGAGACAAGGCAACCAATATTTCACATACTAGACCACAGTCAGCACTGAGCCTGTGATACCATTGCATTTAACCCACAGGAAACCTTTTGGTTCTAGATATTTAATCAGTTGTACATTCATTCCACTAACTTTATATCATGCAGTTCCAAGAACCATATCCTTACCCCCTTTCACCTTCGTAATTTTTAAAATATGCAACACTTCATATAACATTAACTTGTTTTAAAATACCAGAAGGAAATGCAGTACTGAAGCACTGAAGAGAGGTGACTGTTTAAAAGAACATTTCAAAAGTGTAAGTACAAGGGAACCAGTGCCAGCCACCTTGGATATTTTTATACATCAAAATGGTGTATAATGCATATACCATTATGCCAGTCAACCAAACTGCTGTGCCCAATAGCAGAGTGCTGTGCTCTGGTTAAATGACCACTTGGGTCACAGAAACAGTCTGTCAGTGGCATGGTAGCTGGAAGGTCTGGTGACTGAGGAAGTGGTTTTATTCTGGTCCAGCACCATACTCATGTAGTTATGCTGCTGTAGTTTATGAAATTGAAAGACTCATTCAAAAATTATATTTATGTTTTTCACTGGGTGTGCTTTATTGCTATTACAGAGACAGAATTCCTACTAGGTTAACAAGATTTCAGACTGACACAGTGGCAAGTATTGCACGTGGTGGCCTCTCATCATTGCTTTTTGTTCACCAGTTCCAGAGCAAGCTGTTAAAGCACAAAGCTATGCAAAAAAGTAGACTATTAAAGTGGTTTTGAATCAGAGATACTGTGTTTCATGGAAAAAAACACTGGATTTCATATCTAAGCTCTTCACCTCGGAAAGTTGATTTGTGTTGCAGAGATTTTGAAAAATTTCCTGTAAGGGTATCAGGATGATATAACATTGTTTGCCATACATCTGAGCCGTTTTCATTTCAGATCATTTTACCTCTTGAGACTGGTAAAGAGAAACATGAATGCACTTGATTTGGCCTACTTGGTTTGCATACTCAAGACTGTCAGGCCATCCCAAAATCATCTGTAAGATCTGTCACTTATACGAGTTGATTAACTGAAATCCAGTATTTGTATTTCTTTCTGGCAGAAAATACTTGATCTTTTAACTTATTTGAAGTTTGCAATACATACTGAAATTTAATACTGCAACCACAAAACCCATATTGATTTCTGTATTGAAATCTATAAAAATGAATTTAACACAAGTATATTACATTTTCATGTAAGAATTCAGTGTTAAATATCTCAATTGTCTGGGTGATTAATATTCAAGAATTGAAAAAACATAATTCTTTGACAATTGCTGATGCACATTTAAAACGAACAAAACTAGCAAATGATGGGTGAAGGAAGGCTGTAAGCCCAATATTACAAAAGAGGTTCCCATGTGTCAACTCATGATATTTCGTGCATGAAACGTTGATGGCTCTGCTCCTCTTTGTGCAAATTAAAGCACAGCCATAGATTTATGGGGTTTCAAGCATGAGAGAATGACTTCTTGGTCCCCAGATGTGGAGAACCAAACAAGCAAGACAACTTTGCCAAGCCTCTTTAGCCCTCCCCTAACACATTGACCCTTTTGCTCTACCCCTTCCTGTCTCTGGAGCCTTGTAAGTACTATCCCCTGCAGTGGAGCTGTGCTGTGCTCACAAAGCATGGACAGGGACAGTTTTCACTAGTTTAAAAGCAAAAAGATGACCTAGCTGTGATTTTAAAATTATTTTAATTACCTGACTATCTGAATTGACTTTCATTGAATATTTCAACCAATTTCTAAATCTCTTTTACAATATTTTAATTTTTCCCCTCACATATTATTTTACCACATAAAATACCAGTAAAGTAAGGCTTTATTGAAACTACTTCCAAGCACAACAAAAATATGTTCTTACTTGTTTAAGTTTCTTTAGATCTTCATCGAGTTCCAAGTTGTCCAAAATAACAGCAACGAACAAGCTGAGTAGAATCTACAAAACAATTGTAAATGATTTGTTAAAGTTGACTTTATTTTTGTTAAGAAGTACTATTAAATGACATGGAAAAATGATGGTCCTACGGATATAAACTCGATTCTTGCTTTTGACATCTGTTGAACTAATATCTCCTAGCTACTATATATCTCCTAGCCATTTTGCAAGTACTAAATTGATTTTTATTTTACCATAAATTAATGTGAGTTTAAAATGTTGAATTCTAGGTTTGATGACCAATGCATTATATATGTTATCAATATACTCATTAAAATGTACTTCACTTGCAAAGAAAATTAAATTAATCAGAAATAATAATTAAAAAACCCACAAAGCAAAATCCTAAAACAGCTTGTAAAGCTAAGGTAGTTTTCAACTAAGGTAGGAATCTTAGCACTTTTTTTTAAAAGAGTTACAGGCCTAGAATATTTCTGTGGTCTTGGACCCCTGTGTGACAACCAGAGTAGACATATCGTTTCAGCCCTACTATAAATGAAGTGCAAGTTTACCTGTCCCACCTATGTAGAAGATAACATTTAAGTGGCTTAGTATGCCAGCAAGGAGTTTGGAACTCAAACTGCATCAGAGTTGAGTGTCTGGACCTTATTCCAAGGAAGAATTTTCTTTCCCTCCATGAACTATAAAGGTACAGGAGACACAGGAAGGACTCTGGCCCATAAATTTAAAAACCGTCAGTGTTCAGAAAAAACTGTGTTCTTTGAACAGGAAAGTGGCTTTAGCAGACATATTATAAGTGCCACATACTTAAAAAGTACCTCATACAGTTTTCAGTGATCCAACTACAACGAACAGTGGAAGTAAAGATGGCATTCAGAATGGCAAAGCAAGACAGAATTCTGATAAAATACATAATACCTGGTACAATGTGGAGGCCCAGAGAAGCTGACTTTAGTCACAGGATGGACTGTGGTGATGTAACCTCCTCTGCCTCCCCCCAGCCCACACTAAGATCTGAGAAAGGCTCATTAGGCCTCAGCCTTGATGAACTGCACAAGGTCTAAGCCCCTCCTGAGCTTATTAGAAACACTGTCTGTTCCCAGGAACTAACAGGTGTCTAATAAGCACCTGTTTTTAATGAACTGCCTTGAAAACTTATTTTTCTTGCCTGAATAACAACTCAAGTGGAATAATATTTTTGTTGTTGAACTTTCAAAGCAAGTTACTGACTTGAATTGTGGCCAGAATGGAAAATTACTATAACTAAAACCCATTCTCTAATGACCCTATAAACAGCGGTCCAAAGTGAGATGCTTTTGAGGTCTCGATTCCCAGAAGAAGGGGATAATGTGTGTATCTCAAACACTGATAACTGGATGGTTGTGGATCCAGCCAATGACTATTAGTAATAACAGACATGAATTGTTGGCAATAAACAAGGACTACTGATATTAACATGGCATGAGAAAGAACAAGATTTGGCTGGAGAAGGGGGGGCAGGCAGAGATAGGGCAGTGCTTTCTGTGAGAAATAAGCACAACACAGTACAGTGCAAGCTCAAGAGTGGTAGGAAGTGGTCATGTACTACAGGGTGGGATTGTGACCATCAAAGTCCCTCAAAGCCCTACAACCCATTTCCAGAAAGGCCTGAAAGAACAGACTGCGCATGATAACTAGCATAGAAAGCGAAAAACTCATCTCTGGGGAGGAGAAACCTGTCCATAAAATGGTACCCACCCGAGCCCAGGCAGTGCCCTTCAGGACCGTGGACATCTCATCAGCCAGGACCATGCAGCTGGATGACACTTACCAGCTGGATCAATGCTGAAACCAGGATCGGCGTCCCCCCAGTGGGATTGACACTGGAAAGAGGACTCTCTTTCTCTTTCTTTTCTCTTTTCCTTTCTCTCTTTCCTTAATTAATTCATCTCTTCCCCTTTAATTTCTCTCTTCCTTTTTATCCCACCCCTTATCCAAAACCCACTGCCATGTGCTTATATAGCACGTCAGGGACTAACATACAATTTCCATGCCAAGTGGAACTTTCTGACTGTTTGTGGACTCTCTGACTTTTGTCATTCCTTTAGATGATCAAGCATTTATGAATCTTAGGTGCTTCCTTCCCCTTAAGGGTGGGTTGTCACACACAAACTGCTTTGATCCCTAATTAATGATGAACAGTTTTGCTATAATTCTGTCAGGATTTTACAGTATGGTGTTTTCCTTCTTCAGATATGTTATACATTCCATCATACTCCAGCACCTGCAGCTCAAAGCATATCAGTTAAGGAAGTGCTATTCCATAGTAAAAAGAAGTACAGTACTCATTAAAGATATCACCCCTTACAGTCTTGCTGATTCATGCACTGATATGTATCAAGACAAGACTTTCTTGCTCCTTTTTTCTTTTTTTCAACAAGAATCAAAGACGATGGACCACAAAGTTAAATGTAAACTTGTTATTTGTTTAATTTCCTCTGCTGCCATCTCAACTAATAACAGTCCTTGGTTCCAAGAGTGGAATTTTTTTCTGAGCTTCAACTTTTCTTTGCCTTCTAATGTGAAACCTATTCATTCTTCCAAGGCTCTACAGTTGTGCTTTGCCAAATGCCTGCAATTATCTTTTCTCAATTCTAATCCTCCTCCCTCTTCCAGTTGTTAAAAGTAATTTCTTCATTTAACTTCACTCTTGTTATTCACTGATGGCTGTTTATTCTTAGAATGCTTCTTTTAGGTTTCAGTAGCAGCCCAACTGTTTTCATGCTCCCTTACAGTTCCATGCTATTTTCTTTCTTTAACTTCTTTACCTACAGAAACCTCTGTCCTACATAGTTTTTCTCTGCCAGGGTCTGAGGAAGTCTTAGAACTGAAACTAAAAAACTTCATAAGGTAATTCTGAAAAGTTGTCTGCTGCACTCACAATTACAGTCTAATTATTCAGTCTTTAGAAGTGAAACAGGACATACTGTAAAGAAGTAAATAGAAGCTGATGAAGATTGTAGAAATACATTTAATACCTTATGTAAGTAGACAACTGAGTAAAGAATGAAAATGGAATGAAGGAAGCGAAAATAAGAGTAAGTGCATCAAAATGTCCAGTGAATGGAGAATACAAAATGAGCAATAGTAGGAGTGAATTAAGGGAGCATAAAATGGTTAGTCCCCCTGATTGTGGTATTTTCTCTGTGCTGGTATTCAAAATACAGTACTGAGCCCTTACTGATATAGGATAACCAAAGAGATGTTTTCTTTCCCATTTTCTCTATAAAAGAATGTAATAATCCCATTTTAAATGTATACAGAAAAATGGGGCTTTTAGATATAATCCCCATTTCTGTATATGTGCAGGAACTGCTCATCCATTTATTGCTTGATATTCTATGTCATATATATATGTGCATTGATTTTGCATCAGGCAACAGGAATGTAGTGATTACTAGTTAAGTTTATATCCTAAGGCTTTACACTTCTTACTTTAATTACTGTTGCAAAGAGAATGCAATGAAAGCTGAGGAGACCATTTCTACATGATAAATAAAATACTTGCTTAACTCCGCAATTATTAGAGCTGTGAAAGTACAGGACAGATAACAATTATACTGTTAGTCTAGCAGTGTTACTTGGATCTGAGAAGAACAACACCTCACACCAGAACAAAGCCCACCACTTTATGCCACATGGCTGAAGGGTAAATTAATTCTACCACATCAAAGAATTAGTCCTAAAGCCCTCTATGCTAAAAATGGGCATCACAATTAGTTTTAACTAGCTGAGAATTCTAAGTAATACAAGAGTTATGAGAATAATTCAAAAGCACAGCATATTTAAGAGTGAAAACTTACCAGAGTAGCAAAAAGATGATACAGTATAAAATAAATAGCAACTACTGGTGCCCACATATGTCCTACAGCATTCAGTGTCTGATCCATGACATCTACCCATCCTTCCTGTGTGAGAATCTGAAACATTGACATGAATGCCTGCAGGAAAGAGAATTGCCAACATATTAACAAATTATATTAATATGGTTATATTGACACATTCCTAAAGTTAATTTAATAAAGTAGAACACCTGTTTTGTTTTGCTTTTTAAACCTTAACAAATGTATTTCAACTTTTAAAGCCAAGCAAAAGGCTATTCATGAGCTAAAGGAGAAATCAATAGCTTGACTATTAAACTGTAAACTGCAATTTGTAACATAGTCCTAGCTCCATTAACCCATATGAAGAGCTTTTTGGTTTCCTTCAGGGCTGCACAAAAAAAGAGAAATGTCCTGAGCATCAGATATTATTGCTTTGAATGTTATACTGTATTGTGATTTTTTGATTATGCTTTTTCTCCCATGCTACCTCTTTATGAATATACTTTTAATGAAGTGTTATAGTTAAATGTGACCACACTTTTATGTAATCTTAATAGTAGAAGCATTTGAGGCACCTCACAGATGAGACTGACCAACAAAAGGCAAGGTCTCAGTACTTGCACTTGATTCAGCCAGTCAGACTGTTCCTCTACATTTTGTAAATAGCACTCTTTGTGGAACTGTTCCTGTAACATTTTCAAATCCCTTCAGACCAGACATACATGTCAGAAACACAGTAAATAATGGAAATGTTTCAAACAACTTCATTTGGTGATAGGAACATATGAAAGCAGATAAATCTAGAACCCAGATGCCTTAGACATTTGGAACCTCAACTGGAGCCTACAGCATCAACCAGAATTGAACTCAACGTGAGCATATACATCCTACACAGCTACAGAGGACTGCAGGCTGCCTAGGAAACAGAAGTTGGACTATAGTATCAAAGAGAAGTGTGGATCTTGATAGTCTTAACTGTCTCAGTGAGGCCAAACTATTGTACAAGTTTCTTTTGCTTTTGCCTGACATCAAAAGTGCTCTCTTTCCAGACAGGATCAAAGCTGGTATCTTATTGAAATTTATGCATAACAAAAAAGTGTTAGGAACTGAAGACATTAACAATGCAGCTTACACCTAACAGGATTCCTATAATTCAAGATGTTATAAAGATATATTAGATCTGTGCTCAGTGTGCCTGACACTCCCAGCAACAGCAGATTAACACATTAATGCACTGGCACAAAGAGAACAGCATTCTTCTTGCCAAACCTGAGAGAAAACAGTACCCAGACAGCTATTCACATCAATTTACCCTAAGTCAAAATGCATGCTTGAAAAGCTGAAAACATGTAGGCACATAAACTTATGTGCTTGGGAAACAACAAAATGAGTTCTAATTAATTTTTAAAGCTGATGGCAAAAATAACGGTGGGAGACTTCAGTTTTATATTCCTATTATAAACTACAGGCAACTTTGCTTGGGCTCCTTATCAAGTTTGCAGAATTTTTCAAACAAAACAATGACTTCTCCAAGCAGTTTCTTCCAATGCAAACACGACTCTTAAGGTTACATCTACACCCTTAAGGGAGGCCACTCCAGAATGTGATTTCTCACCTGCAGTGAAGGCTAATTTACTCTAGAGAAGACTGTCCATTTACATACATACAGCACTTGGTTGTGATCTACCTAAGGTCCCTATGGGTGCAACACACCAGTAATATTTGGTGAAAGGAGTTGTTCCAACTATCTGAAATAATAAGAAGGATGTGGCATGACTCACTACCTTCTGTTTCTGTATCATGAAATCAAGGGTGTATGTTTTTTGTTTAAAATTTGAAACGATGGCCTGCAAGCACAAAGCATGCTGTAACAGGGCTGGGTAAGGCAGGGACAATCTAATCCAGTGCATCTTGTTATGGAATCACTGCAAAAAAGGAGTTTTGGAGTGCCCAGCTGGAGAGAACAATTTCCCAGAATCACAGAATATTCTGACTTGGAAGGGACCCACAAGGATCATCGAGTCCAACTCTTAAGCGAATGGTCCATGCCCAGGGATTGCCTCAGAGAGGGATTTCTGGAAGCAGAAAGAAAGTCAACAACTAAACAGCATCAGAAGGCCACTGATACTCACTGTCTGTCCATTCTTTCATTGACCATGGATAAGGATCCTAGGAATAAAGATTTTTCTCTTCTGTCTAATTAATACATATTTTAAAGTACAAAAGTTGGATCATGTTGCCTCTAGATCATGTTCAGAGGAAGAATTGTGAATTTTTACTCTGTTTGAGGGGTCACAAACATTTAGATACTCAAGAGTTTGTAAAAAATTTGCCTGCTGACTCTCACAAGAAAAAGCCCCTCACCAGAGTCCAACTTGGTTTTTTATTGCTGATATGTTCTGTGGCATTCTGAAGCAGACAGAAGCATAAACACATTGCTAGGTTAAGACCAAGGAGTTTGAGAGCTATTTTTACAGTTACTGTTCAGAATTAACTCACACTAATCAAATTTTCAGAGATGCTTAAGCCTACAAGTCCAAATTACTCACAAAAAGTGAAGCTAAGATGTACACGGAGCAGCTTAAGGCATCCAAGTGAGCAATCATACACATTGGGAGAGAAGTTAAACATCAGACTTTAATTTTTACATCAGCAACATCTTGACCAAATGTAAAGTCTCAACCTTTCTTTTGAACACACAGATCCCACAGAGAACAAAGGCTATCATGAACTAGAAGCAGCAGAGAAAACTGCTCGCAACTATTTTTTTTGTAAATTCTTTATGGTGGCTAAAGTTTTTGGTATATCATGCATTAGGAGAGACTAAACATGATGGCTGGAATTTATACAGTGCCCTCTACTTTATGTGGCTTAGCTATGGCCTTAACTAGCATCCTGACAACCTGAATCCAAGATCCTCCCTTCAAATTAGTGTCCCCTTACAGCCATGTACACGGACTCTTTACACTACGTAAAATACAAACTCTTATTCATTTTCTTACAACAAATCATTTTCTCCCCACGGAAAATATGCAGAGAAGGAAGCATTTGCGATCTTTATCTAGGAGAGGCCCTGTGTAGCCAGTTGAGCACGCATGAAGGAAGCAGAAAATTCAGCCTCCTTTACAGCTGCCAGTGGTCCTTGAGGAAGAAGAAGACAATGACCCCATCAGTGCTCAACACTGCCTCTCCAGTCTCAGGTTCCCTTCGTAATGGGGAGGTGAAGCTAAACCAGGCAGCTGTCATTTCCCTGCACTCAGAGCACCCCTGGAGCGGCAGTCATACCTGACTGGTGTGGCACTCCTTGCTGAAATATAAGGTGGGCACTGCATTAAGTAACATACCCCACTGTTGGTTTTAAAAACACCTGAGGGACTGGGTAACGGAACCAGCGCAGTATTCTTTCTTCTGAATCACAGTGAATTCCAGTATTTTACTGCTTTTTAAAAATATATATTTTATTTAATTCTTCAAGGTGTAAAGATACTTCCAATACTGTGACCTCTCATTAATATAAGTACTAGATTAATGTGGAGAAGATATTCTTTGAACATCATAAAAATCTAATCTTCCATTTAAACCAGTTGTCCATTAAGCACATAGTTATATAAAATGACCTTTCAATATAATTTAAGTATTTTATTATACCATTTATGAAAAAAAAATTAGTTTTAAGTAAATAAGGCAGTGCACAACGAGTATGCACTTTGCACCTAGCAATCTCCTTTGGAGCAAGTTATTTTTAGCTGAAAGATAGACTTCCCACTGTTTATTTTAAAATTAATTTGAAATGCAACTAGCTGACAGAATCAACATCTGTGAAGACAAGACTTAGAGATTTATGCAAATGGTGATTTTCTGCATTAATTTGTGTTATAGAAAAGACTGTCAATTTCTTTGAGTATTTATGCCCTATTACTTAATGAGCTGTTTTGATGATGGAAGTCAAACTACCTTTTTATTTATAGTAGAAGATTGGCAAAGGTTTGGTAGAATATATGAGCCAAAGTGCCAGTTCTGATATCTTGTCCAACTATTACAGGGGTGGTGCCACACAAATTACTACTTAACAGTTATAATGTACTTGTCTTGTAACTGGAGCTTGTAGGGGACAAACCCAATGGCTGTATTCATGGAAGCTGTTTACAATCAGTGGGATTTTTTCTGCAAATTAAGTTAAAGGGATTTAGGACATTGCTATAACTTCCTTGCAAACTGTTCTACCACCATAAACTTGTGTTTTCCTCCTAACACAGTCATGAATGTGCAGTAATGCACTGAGAGAAGAGTAGCTGTCCTGTAAAAATGTGGCGGTCATACTGAGATTTTAACTGCATCAGAGAATTAAGACTACATTGTTTAACTTTTCAAATGAATGTTGCTTAGGTTGAGCTAATATTTCACATCTTGAACTTTCTCCAAGCTTAAGGCTAGCAGCAAAGATCTGGTTTTGTGAAGACTGGAGGATTTTTGCTGCTGAGATCAGTTGGGCCTGGCTTTCATGTTGTAATGACCCATTTAAAAGAAAGGCAGCATTCCCAGCTTTGTAACCTTAGACACAGAGCAGTCAGCATATGGCCCAAACTCCAAGAGATACCAGGACATGGAAGTCAGAGACACTAACAATGTGTTTTGTTCTCCATACAGTGAATTTTCATAGTGGCCTTCTTACACCTGTGCTTTTGAACAGTTTTCCCCTCCCATTCCTTCTTCAAGGGCCCAGCCACCCCTGTACTTTCTCATGGCTCAATACGTGCAGTCCAAGAAGACATGCAAAAATAGGAGACAGCAGATGGGTTAAAAACATTATAGCAAACATCTATATTTTTATACTTGGTATTAGATAGAAAGCCAGTCCATTGGGCCAAAACAAGTAATGGCCAAAAGAAGGGTGAAATTAGTAGCCATGGTAACACTGAGCTTGTGCCTATTCACTGTCATCAGGAAACCATGTGAAAACATGCAATTTAGAGGCATTAGCAAAAGGAGGAGGTCTACTTGTTCCAAAACCCATACTGTGCCTTTTTATAAAGCACTTAGAGTTTCAAAATGATTGTAGGTTTTGTCTGTTTCAGTGTAGAAAACACTTTACTGTACAAACTCAAAATTTAGCCTCTAATGTCACCATTTTTGTTATCATGCTTATCCTCTCTGTATTTGCAACCAAAAAAAATGCCATAGTAACAATGCTGGAATTTTTAGGTTTGCTTTTCTCTGAGAGTAAGCTCCTAAAAATTTATCTTAGCAAATTCTGGTATTGCAGATCTCATATCATCTCTACTTTATATAGTATGTCTTCAATCATGTTTTGAAAATAATTATAATTGTCTTATTGCAAACTGATTCAGTGGTCTTTATTCAGGGCAGAATATGTGAGATCTCCCCAGCCTTTTCTAGGAAGTCACACTCTTTTGGAGGGACACCTCTATTCACATAATCAATCACAAATTTTGAGTTCAAAATTTTCATTGACTTTAAACCTATTAAGAGATGTTTCAGTATAAAACTGCAAAAAGAAGCCACATACTGCAAATTATACATTTCTGAAGCAATCATAACAAGGTGAATATGTATAAAAATAAAAAATAAATAAAAAATAAGGAGAGACTCTTACTTCTGGCCATCATATGAAAAATATTAAAAAATTTTCAATTCAATATTGCTGGAACACTGTAACAGGTCTTCTGATTTTCCAATACTTAAGTCAGAAAAGAGGAAACAAGTAAAGATATTTTCTGTTTGTAAAAAAAATGTATAATTTGCTGGAGAGAATATTTTCTCACTCTTCAAACATATATTTAGGATATTCATATATCTGTTAAAATTCAATATGCTAGAAGCTCTTATTGAAGTTTAAATGGCAACAGATTAAAATGCTTAAAATAATCCAAAACTTTATTAATGTATTGATATATATTGGTAATTTTTCATTGCAAGTGGATCTTTACTCAGATACCAATTTATCTAGTCAAAATGTGAAGGTGTTTGTGAATCTGTCTTATTTTAATCATACTACAATAACTCTTTGAGGACTTCCATTGCCATTTTGCATAAATAATAAAATAATTCTAAAATAAAATTCCTTGGTGATTTGAAATCTGAAGTTGGAGGTTTTTTTCAGAAGTTACACATGGGAGTTGGTCACACATTAGAAAAGCTTAAGCTTTTTTTTTTTGTGGTTTTTTTTTTTCCTTTTTTCAGCATTTAAACAATTAATGATATGGAATTCTAGTGGATGCTTTTCTAAGCACATTTTCCAAAATAGAAAGCATGGTGTTACATTATTCCCAGTGGGTAGGCATTTTTTGTCTCACATTTGATGGCCAGCTTCCCATACATCAAGTTCAGGTTGATAATTATAAATTGCTGCTTAGCCATTTTGTTTGCTAAATGCATGACCCTTGAGGCTGCCTTATTCATTGTTATTTAATTGTTCCAAACAATGCACTTTCACTAAAATAGATACATTGGTTAACCAAGCTGGAATGACAGAAACAAATAAATTGTCACTGGAATCAATCCATGTACACTCAGTCTAATCCACTATTAAAGAAATGGCAGTATTTTCATTCAGAACAGTGTGCTTCAATAAATACATTAGCTCCAATTTCCACTGATTTTCAGTGTTCTGTTCTGAATTAACGTAATGCTCATAAATATCCATTATTTATACCCAAAAGGCAAACACTTATTTTGTCAATGCAGACTGATTTTATAACCCTGTGTAAAACAAGCATTCCTGTACAAATCAAGAACAACATGAAGATATAAATCATGTATAGACATATTTTATATAAATTTTGTGGCTAATATTCACACTCGTGGGCATGAATCTTCTTTCTGTAACATGCTACAGTACTGTTAAGCCACATGCTGTTGTGTCATCATCACAGTGCATAAAATTTCTCTATATTCCCTTGACAGCAGAAACAGAACACCTCACTCAAAAAAAGACGGCCTTCACTCAAAGAAAGAAGGACTACAGGAAGACTGTTATACCCAGAAAATACAATTCTTTTATCTATACATATGGAGATAAACTGCTTCATGGTTCTCAGAAGGAAAGGAAGACCACTAATGTAATAAAAAATATGATAGAATGTGACTTGGTTTCAGCTGGGGTAGAGGTAATTTTCTTCCCAGTAGCTGGTACAATGCTGTATTTTGGGTTTAGGATGAGAATAATGTTGATAACACTCCAATGTTTTAGTTACTGCCAAGCAGTGCTTGCTCAGAGTCAAGGCCTTTTCTGCCTCTCACCTCACGCCACCAGTGAGCAGGCTGTGGCTGCACGAGGAGTTGGGAGGGGACACAGCTGGGACAGTTGACCCCAACTGACCACAGGAATATCCCATACTGTATGGTATCATGGTCAGCATATAAACTAGGGGGAAAGCTGGCTGGTGGCTGCAGATCAGAAACTAGCTGGGCATCGGTCAAGGGATAGTGAGCAATGGCAATGTGTGCCACTTTTTTGTATATTCTAATGCTTTTATCATTATCGTTTTCCCTTCTGTTTCTGTCGTACTAAAATTTCTTTATCTCAGCCCATGAATTTTGCCTTTTTTCTTTTTTTTTCCCCCAATTCTCTCCCCCATCCCAGTCAGAGGGAGGATTGAACAAGTGGCTGTGTGAAGTTTAGCTACTGGCTGGGTTAAACCACGACAGAATTACAGAATCATTTAGGATAGAAAGAACCTTTAAGATCATCGAGTCCAATCATTAATCCAACACTGCCAAGTTCACCATCAATGGTAAGAAAATATCAATAATAAGAAATAGTAACAAGTATGAGTAATTTTGAGTAATTAATGAGTAATGCTTTTTATACTTGCCCGTGGAAAGGTTGTAAATCTATCCAGTTCTTCCACAAAGCAAAACATCTGTAAACTGATTGCTGACATTACGATTAACAGGCTGGCAGTAAATACTACCAAACTCCCAAGTTTTTTTCCTGGTCCAAATATCTTGTACACAAAATCCTCCAAAGCAGGAGAAATCTTTATAAGCCGAACTACTCTAAGAACCTGCATGGAAAAAGAAAATACAACTGTATCAATGATTTGATTATCACATTAATCAAAACTTTTCAAAATATCAGACAGTCACGGCCAAAAATGGACTTGCAGCCCTGTAGTCCAATAAATATTAGGTTGACAGCACTTGTAACAGATGACAAGTTGTGTTAGGTTAAAAATATAAGACACAGAACATAAGCAGCATTTAAGCATATAGGCACAGGATGACAGCAGAAGTCTTGATAGTACAGGCATGGGAGGACTGAAGGACCCCAAGGCTGTAAACAACTCACAGATCACTAAGAGTCATTGCAGAAATGCATTTGGGTAAAACTGGTTTTGAGGTAACAATGGGAACAAAGACATAGGCAAAACATATGACAGATAGTAAATCTGAATGTAATGTGGAATTAGAGACCAATGGAGGCTTATAGTGTGTTAGCAAATATAAGAATGGCTCCAGGCAGGGGTCCAAGTACATCAGTCTAGATTTAGCAACTGAGAATCTACTGCAGTGCTATTAAGTTGCTCTGGTTTGGTCACTTCTAAAAATTCATACTTATTCTAAGCGGACAGGCTCCTGAACAGTCTTTGAAGAAACCTCTGCTTTGAGCAGCCAGCTAGATGAGATTACTTTGAAAGGCCAATCCCAAACGAGATTTTTCTATGATTCTATGATGTTTGTTGTACCAGGTTACATATTCACATAAAGAACTGCCAAATCTTTCCATTTCAGTGATTGAAGGCAAAATTGTTTGGCATTGTGTACTATGTGACCTAGCAAATTTGGTAATGAACATATTTTGCTATTTCATATTATATATAACATGGGAAATTTTGGGTGGCATTTCTCAATATCAGAGGAAACAGCAATGTGTGCCACTGACATATTTGATACGTTGCAGTATTAGTACTGGCAGCAAAACTTTGATCTTGTGTGGAACTCCTGACCCATTTACTGCTGAGTCTACTTGAAAGAGCTGCTGACAGCTCTTATTCTCCTATTTCTGCTACTGAGGGTGGCACAGTGACATGAATATCAGTATCAACAAGAGGCAGTGGCAACAACAGTAGTTGCTGAAGACAGCAGACAGCAGCATATGGGGCAACTGAGATTCTGCAGTTCTTCGTGAGAAAAAGACTCTCTAGCCCAAGGTATCATCTGGATTTCCACAAGAATCATATTGCAACCAAAAGGTAGGAATTACAGTGCAGTTATTGGCTGAATTATGTGCAAGTCAAATACAATTACTATGCTGTTTTTGAAGAGAAAATAAGTATGACAGTTGTTCACAGAATGAGATCACTGTACTTTGTAGCTTGCTAAATACTGTACACCTTTGGATTTTGCATGAAACTCATCTCCCTACCCATTTGTAAGGTATGCAGAATATGCTTGTCATTTAGACTTTGCTGCAAAAGGGGAGGGAGAAAGTCGACTCAAGAGAGCAACTTATTCCAAACATACCAGATCCCTTGTGTGAGATGGGATGAGCCTCCACTGTCTTCAGTAGTAAACAAGAGTGCCAGATCAGAGGTTAGACTAGACTTTCATAACATTAGCACAAGGTGAGATAAAGTCCTTTCCTTCATATAGGTACTGTGGTTACATTACATGAAACTGGATACCAAGGCAGACAGCGAGATGAGGGAGATTTCCAAGTACTATGAACATGTAAATATGGTGCCTTCTTACTTACAAGATTTACTCATGGTGTAAATGTTAGCTCTGTTCCCATCAATACTAGTTTCAATACAGACCCCAGTGAGGTGAAGATTTCATGCTAGTCGGTGTCTGTTTTAGATAAATGCAATTATCTGTCTTACTTTTTTCCCCTTTCTTTGGGGAACTTTATTGACCTTTAAGCAACACACTAATCTTATTGATACTATTTGGTTTATTCATTTATTTTCATTAGGTGACAAATTGAATTTAACAAAAGTACACTCTAATGAACATTTATACATTTTGTGTAATTGGATGGCAAATTGTATTAAATTTGGGATCTGTGGAAGATGCACTATTTGGATTAAATATAAAGATACGTTAAAGAACAAATCAAAATGAATAATACAAAAGAGGAACCACAGCTTTGTTACAAAGAATGGCTGCATCTCCTACAAGGAATGATAGTTATTCAGAAAATGACTCAGCCATATTTTCCCCAAGCAGAAATCAGTACCATCTCTTCAGTCCAGTATAGGTCAAATTCTGTTTAAATCTCTCCCTTTTATGCTGGTTCATTACAGATCTCTGCAGAAATATGCAAAATCTGTCATTTCTCCACTAGTTTTGTGTCCTATAGATTATAGCCATGTAACAGTTCTTTGCTGTAGTCTTTCACAGAGGACTTTCCAAAGTGTTTTGAATAAATGCACAGTGAATGCAAGAAAGATAGGTGGGAGTGTGGACAGCAGCCAGTGTAGTAAAGAGTGAATGATGTGTTGGCAAAAGGTAATGGTAAAGACCAATGAATAATGTAAACTGAAATATATGCAAGGAAGACTAGACAAGCCAAACAATAAATCTGCTTGCTGTCCTGGAATGTGTCAAGTAAGACTTCTGTTTCCAGTAATCTGTTTTATTCACTGACAAGGAACACATTTAACCTGTCATCATGAATACCTAAAGGCCTGGAAATCTGCCTAACATCAAGATGTATTCATCCGAAAAAGACTTTTTGACCTTAGTTGATTTGAAAATGTGTTATCTAGCTTGCCCAGAACTTAATTGCAGAGGAATACAGTGTGTACCTCCCTTACAAGTTGACATCAAAGGTATTCAACCTTCCTATCCTTTGCCTCTTAGCGGTTTTGGATTGCAAAATAAAACACAAATCTTTCAGTGTAGCAGGTGTTTCTGCTTGTAAAATAGTGTCTTTCATACATTCTGGAAAAAAAAAATCACATCTTGGAATCTTCTGTCATAAAAGCTAGCACGTTGTAATTAAACAAACACCACCACCTCAGCTCCACAAAAGTAATTAAATCCATTAAAAAGAAAATACTTATTATTTTATTATCAACATCTGGTTATATTTTAATTACACTTTCAATCCTATGAGTTAGTTATGTTCCCCATTTAGTCCAAAATGTTCATAAGTTATACTTAAAATTCCTAGAAAGAAACCACCAGTCATAAGTGGACTCTTCCCTAATAAATATGGACCAACTATTAACCAAGTTGCTAACTTCTTTAACTGAGATCTCCCAGCTATGTTCCCTCTGTGCTTTTGACACAGCAGTGCAATGGCATACTCCTGACAGATCATCCTTTCTTGCAGGTTAGATGTACCATGCTGCACTGAGTAACCATATTTTACATATTTGGACAGCAAAATCAATGCTATAATGATCTAAAAGTCTTCAAATAATATCAGGTGAAAGCAAAATAGATTTTTTTCACCTGAAAGCTTTCTTGAGCAGGTTTGTAGAATCATTCAGAAAAAATACAGGATGACATTTGCAGAAATCTGAAAAGACCATTATACTTCAACCCACACTTGGGGAGTACTCATAGTATGTGTCACTATAACTAATCAAATTGATTGACAGGACTCTGTTGGACAATTTATTATTTTCCTTTATTAATTATTACTTATTCACCATGCCAATCCCTTGTTGAATAATGATATGAATCCTTTATTATATATATACTTAAAATTCCCTTTCTTTAGCACTATAGAACATAACACATTGCAATGAATCCCAGTGCTTTCTCCCAAACTGGAGCAATCCCAGGCACTTCAGGGAGGATGAATGGGGAATTAGTTGGGCTGACTGACAGGCAGAATCAGAAGTCTGAATTAATAAGTCTTTTTTCTGTCTCTCCTTCCCACTCTTCCACAAAGTGAAAATGTAGGAACAGCCTCAAGAAACACACTTTCCCTCTAGATAAGGAATGACTGAGGAGCTTAAAACCCAACTCTAAGAAGATTCTGGAGAAATGACCTCAGAAGACCCACAGTAACTGGAGCAGAGCCTCTTAGTTAGGCATGTGACTGTCACAGAGATGAAGATTTGGAGGAGCAACAGCAAGTGTATTGAGAGCTCCGGGAGGGCAGCCAGGAAAACAGTGGTGGACCCTACAGGAAGGCAATGCTGTAAACAGCTGTATACAGGATCAAGGCTCAATGAAAGACAGCGAAGAAACTAATCCAGAACTTACTGAACAGTGCAGCTCAGATAAGAAATGGGAGTTACTGAAAACAGAAAGGATTTCTCAGCAAAGTTAGAAAGAATCCTATTTCTGTAAATCCATCCAATGAAGACAGTTAAGAACAGAGAGATTTGTTATCTTAAAGTTATTCTCAAAATGAGTCAATATTGTAAGAAAATTGAAATTTGTGTGAAATGTTGATGGGTTAATGTTTTAAATTGATATATAGAGTAAAAAGTAAAAGTAGATGATCATACCTGAAAATATGTAAATTGAGAATGATAGAGGTCTGGATAAATATGGAGAGTAGTTCCAATTACAAGCAGCAACTCAAACTTGTGAAGAGATGAGCTGATGTATCCTGTGAAACCCAAACACCAGATCTTCAGGAGAGCTTCTAAATCAAACAGAACTGTGAAAGCAACCTAGATAAATATATAAGACAAGAAAGATGCATTCAAAACACTGAGTTAAATTAGAAGTTTTTATGTCATGATGTCTATAAAGGCTTTGTAGGGCAAAAATAAAGATCTTCATAACATTTAACAAAACCAACCATATTCTAAACAAAATAAACAATAATAGATTTCACTTTATGAAAATTTCCAAAGACTCAATGCAGACAGGTAGATTTCATGGTTTGGAAAGCATATAAATAATAAATAAATCCTGCTGATCTTTAAGTTTATGTACACATATAAAAAGGAAAATATGAAGAGATTTATTTTTTCAAAATACGAAGCAATATAGACAAGCCGTCTGAAGAATTTTAAGAGACCTCAGGAACAAACCACAGTTTAAGGCCTCTAGTTTGAAAACTGCTATTTCAATTTCCAAAAATATCCATAGAAATATGACAGTCAAAACAGGCAGCAAAGAAGTAATGGGACTTAAACACCTAAAACAAATTTAAAAAAGAGACGAAATTCAATTTTAGTCCAGAATTGGTTAATTTTCACAGAGGTGTTAAAGAAGTTGTGCCTAGCAGGAAGTTACAAGAGAAGAAATCTACTTGTAGGTATTGAATGACTTTGAGGTTCTTCCAGAGGCTTTGAAATATTTGCACAGTTCAGCTTGGACAAAAGGAGACAATTTTGAATACGTTTACTTCTTCAAAATTTATTTTCTCTTACTTCTCTCACAACCAAAAATACATCTGCCTAGACACACTTCTTCCTCATGTACCTTCTTATTTTACCATTGTATGTACTCTTAGATGCTCTCTCCCTCACTCTCCAACAGCCAGGAAACCCAATGGAAAAGATGCTTTTCCTTGCCTCAGAAATGTTCCTCTCTGACCCTTTACACATGTTGGGGTTTAAAAGAGACACTAAAATAACATTAGGTCACATCTAAATACAACTAATACTTTCAAAGTGCAATACAAGTATCAAGGAAAAACAGCTTAAATCTCCTTTGAGAAAAAGCATTATTAGTCTTTTAAGATGGAGAGACTAATTGACTGTGAATCATAAGGTTTACTAGATTTGGCAGGGTATAAAAAATTTAGAGACTAACATTTTAACTTTGAATTGACAGTGACAATCTCTGGGATGCTGCCTTAAGTACTTATGTTATTTAAAATTTAAACTCTACAGTCCATCAAAAATATATTTATCAACATAAAGAGGGAAGTTGTGAGATAGCTAAAAAATTTTACTTATTTTATGTGTACAGGACTGTCACAAGAAGGAGTGGAGATGGAAATTAAATGCTGAAGTTTATGTCCTATGTTTATTCCCCTAGTCCACACACCTATTTACAAGAAGTGCTACCAGCTATATCATACAGCTTCCTCAAGGCATGCAAAATAGTTATCAGGCTTCAAATGTCTTCTGAATGATTAAATCAAGGCAAAATGCTTCACAGCACTCCAAAAATCTCTTCACATTAGGAAAGAAAGACTACTAGAAGTATTTATGTGCTTTCAGTCATGGGGACAATGCAGGGAGACTTTCAGGCTCTTATTCTCAAATGGATCTGGCCAGTTTTTCAGCCTGCACTCTGGGATCTCAAAGAGCTCTAGGAGAACAATGAGCCAAGTCTGAAGAGACTACTTTACATGAAAATCTCTATCTAAGACACAAGGTAAATATTTTATTAAAAATCTTAAAAGTAAAGCTCACTTTTAATGACAACACATCTAACTGAGTCCTGAAAGAGAAGAGGGTCAAGGTAAGAAAAATGGAACAGTGGGTAGAAAGCAGCTGGGATTCAACTCAGAGCAGGTGGAATAGTCATCATCATGGCTAGGCTTTGCAAATGAAGATTTGGGAAGGACTCTACCCACATTTGCTACAAGCATGCTGGTGGCTAAAGAGGCCAATGCAAGATAGACAAGTCCAGTTGCAAAAGGCACAGCAGAAAGACTCCTTGGATGGTATCGGCAAGATACGATTCTTTCTGCGTTGTCTTTTCTCCTCGAGAGCGATCCTGCGTGCATTCTCAAAGGAAGCAGCAGCATTACAGATGGCGTGTCTCCAGGCTTCCCAATTGGAGGCCAGAGTAGACGAGCGATGAAGATCAATATGGCCAAGGCTGAGATGTTGTTTCAGGGTCCTTGTATCTTCTCTTTGGGGCTCCTCTCTTGCGGCAGCCGGTGGCAAGTTCACCATAAAGCAAGATCTTAGGGAGGCGGTGGTCCTTCATCCTTGAGACGTCCCCTGCCCATCGCAGCTGTGTTCTCAGTAACATGGCCTCAATACTCGTAAGCGCTGCCTGTTCTAGAATAGACATATTAGTCACATAATCTGACCAGTGGATGTTTAGGATTGTACGGAGACAGTGTTGATGGAAGTGTTCTAGGAGTCGCAGGTGGTGGCGGTAGACGACTCATGATTCGAACCCATATAAGAGTAGACAGCACAATGGCTCTGTAAACACAGATCTTTATGCTTTTCTTCAGGTGTTTATTTCGCCAAACTCTTTTATGGAGTTTTCCGAAAGCTCTATATGCCTTTGCTAACCTGTTGTCTATCTCTCCGTTGATCTTACCGTCCAAGGAGACCACTTAAATACACACATATACACTTCAGAGCACATAAGCTTCCTATTAGAACAAGACTAACAAATATGATGTTCAGTGTATTTTAATTTATTCTAAAAATGTGTGGGCAGGATCATTTGCATTTCACATGCTTGTCAAATCAATTCAAACCACTGGCACTTAAAAATGTATCAAATGGTTTGCATAACATTTGATTACATTTATACACCTGTCTTCCTGCTGACAGAGATTGTATTTTTTTCCTTCCTTGTAATTAATTACAGGAGAAGATTCAGAATATCTGACTAGAACTTTTTGTTAGATGTGAAATGTATTACAATTTTATAGTTTTGTGGGGTTTTTTTAAAGCTCAAATAATTCTTTTCATTGCTGTAGAGACACAGGAAAGACAAACTCAGATATGAAGCCAGAGCAGACCCACAGAGAAAAAGAAGGTGTAACACACGAGCAGCCACTGAGCAGCCACTCTACATCAGGTTGCTAATTTTGCAAAGAGGAGCTAACAGGAATGGGCTGTTTCTCTGAGAGCTACCTCCCATTTGATCAGCTTCCACCTGGAAGCTTTATGGTATTAATGGCACCTTCAGCAACATTACGTTTTGCCAGCAGCCACTTAACAGTTTTTTTTTCAGAGGCAGAGTTCAGTATCAGTGAAAACCCAACAGTGACAGACTCAGTTTGTTTTCTTTGAAATAGTGGCTCATTTGAAGGGTTATCAAGCTGTCAGGAAAGACAAGGATTCTTCCCAGCAGTATCAAGCTGTCAGGAAAGACAAGGATTCTTCCAGCAGGATCAGTGGGATTAAGGGCATAGACGTCTCACGCTTCTCTCACTACCAGATTTGACACAGCATTCAATCCGTCCTTTATCCAGGACAGGGCAAAGTCAGCAGTGCAAGGGGACAGGCTACAGAAGGAATCTAGGAGGAACTGTATAGGACCTGGTTTTGAACTCTGGTGTCCAGACACTTTCAAGCAATATTTGTGGAAATCTTACACATCTCTAATAAGACTATTAGCCTGTAACATGTTTTAATGGAAGACAATGTGGGAGATGCATATAAACCAAACATCCATCTCTATTCTGTGTAGGTATTGAGCAGTTAAAGCCAACATCCCATTAAAAATTACCGAAATGAGTTTGAAGCCCTACTCTTTCCAGATTCTCAGATACTGCACTGGGGTTTTGAGTAATCCTGTTAAAATTCTGTTTTTGTTTAATCTGCAGGGCTGATGTATAAAAGTTGAAATGCCTGTCAGAACCTCTTATTTACTACTAAGTATACAAACTTATGCAAAGAATGGATCTGGGTTTAGAATTAATTTTATCTTCTCATATAGCTTTTGCCTTCTTGAGTCTGTCTTCTCTTTCCAACAATGAAAACAGGTTTCTTTTCTCAGTATTGGGCATCACAATAGCTTCACTTAGTTTTGTCTACTGAGCTTAAGCAGATGTATTTCTACAGTTCCAGACCACTAAAATGTCTGATCCAGAGAATGGACCAAGAGAGCAATTTTCTTAGACATATCTGCTCCTAAAGCCAGCAGCTCCCAAGATGACTTCTGGAAAACGTAACAGAAAGCCATGCTTGCTGTAATTTATCTGGCCATTTCCTTTAGCAAGGGGAATCCTCACTGCTGTTGGCTGCTCAAGTCAGCTCTCACTGAAGGGAAAGCTTTCTGCAGCCTAGTCTAATGGAAAAGACAGAGCAACAGCAGTGCATTCTGCTCCAACCAGTCTTCTTCACCAAGGAAACAAAGTAGCCACTGTGGAATAATCTGCATTGTTTCAGTATTCAGCCTCCTCAGGGCTATTAAAACCATTTTCTTTGTTCACCCTGTACTGGAAGTTTCACAATAACCAAGTAGGAATGACACCAGTTTATCAATTCCTCCTCTCTCCCACGATTTTTTTGCTCTTCTGCTGTTCATATACATTCCTTTATACCTCCTTCTATAAGATACTAGGGTTTTGTTCTTGTTTGATTTTTACAGTACCTCTAGTAAAAGCATAACAGGCTTAAAAAAAAAAAAATCAACAAATAGACATAAAAAAATGCTTTAAAATACCCCCTCCACACCTTTCTCTATCCCAGAATACTTTACGCTATATAATCAGAAATGTAAAATGTAGAATGCAAGCAAAATGAGTTTTCTGACAACCTCTCCACTAATAAATCAATTATCTAAGCTATACAGAAACACAATAATATATGGTTAAAGAAATTTGGACACAATTTATAGGACAAAATTATAATACACTAGTCTTCATGGTATACTCACCTTGAATAAACTCTGGCAAGTATTTCTGTTGGAAAACAACCTCGCAAACCCTGTACTTGAAATAGATGTTGAAGAGATTGTTTCTAGCACTGATTATTAAAAGCATAATTATACTATATATTCAGAGCCAAAATAGAAATAGGACATGCAGTGATCCCTTTTTTGAACAAAAATAGAATTAATGTTATTTTGTTAAGAATCCGGGCTCCACTTGTTGTGTGCTAGGCATAAAGCAAAAATTCTACTGTGAATTCACGGTCTCAGGCTCTAATGCTGACTTAATTATTTGTTTCCGGCAAAGGACATTGTACTGGATTTGCCTGCAACAGAGTTAAGTTTCCTCAACATAGTTTGTATAGTGCTATTTTGGATATCTGCTGGAAACTGTTGGTAAACAGGAATGTTTTAGTTGTTGCTGAGCAGCACTTGCACAGAGTCAAGACTTTTTCTGCTTCTCTCCCCACCCCACCAGCGAACAGGTTGGTGTTGGAGTTGGGAGGGAACACACCCAGGACATCTGACCCCAGCTGACCACAGGGATATCCCATAACATATGGTGTCATGCTCAGCATATAAAGCTGCAGGAAGCAGAAGGAAGAGAGAGAGATTTAAAGTGATGATGTTTGTCTTCCCAAGGCACCATTATGGGTCATGGAGCCTGCCCATAGGAAGCGGTGCATGAATCCTCTGCTTTGCTTTGCTTGTGTGCATGGCTTTTGCTTTACCTATCAAACTGTCATCTCTACCCATGACTTGTCTCACTTTTACCCTGATGATTCTCTCCCTATCCCATTGTGGGACAGTGAGCAAGAGGGTGTGTGGAGATGAGCTGCTGGTTGGGGTTAAACCACGGTGGAGAGTAGAATGAGTTTCCCTGTCCTCAATTCTACCCTCATCTGTAGGGTAGAAAGAACCCAGCATATGCTGATGGGTTTTATTCTGATGTCTTATTTTCAGGAGAATCTTTTTCATGGTAATGTTGTTTCTTGAATGCTGTATTGGGTCTGGCTGAGATTGTATTCATTTCCCCATAGTAGCCCGCACAGTGCTGTGCTTTGCATTGGTAGCTAGGAGGGTGCTGATAACACACGGGGTGTTTTGGCTACTGCTGAGCACAGCACCAACACTGTAACATTCCTTCCTCAATCGAGGGCAAGATCCTGGGAGGGGACACAAGCAGGCCAGTTGACCCAAACTGACCAAAGGGATATTCCAGACCATATGATGTCAGCTCAGATATAAAAGCTAAGTCAAGAAGCAGGAAGGCAGGCATTTGTTACCTCCAATGGCTGCCTGCTAAGGAGCATGCTGAAGCCCTGCTTCTTGGAAGTGGCCGACCATCACTGGTGATGAGAAGTAGAGAATAAACCGTGTTATCTTTCACTTCGCTTTTGCACACACAAGCTTTTGCTTTGCTTTTGCTTTAATAAACTGCCTTATCCCAACTCACAGGTTGCTTCCATCTTACTCTCTCCCCTGTCCAGCTGGGAAAGGGAGTGACAGAGTGGCTGGGTAGGAACCTGGCATCTAGCCAAGGTCAACCCACCACAAATGCACTTAAAACTCGAGATAGAATAAGCACAACACATTTCACAGTTACTCTTGTAACTGTTGGCCAGGCCAACATTGACTCAATATTCACACAAACTACAGCTATCTCCAGCAGCATGAGAGACAACAGAGTATGCGCAGCAGTGCTGTCTCTACAGTATGTGCTTTTTTAAGGTTTGGACTCTGGTGCTATCTTTTAACTTTTTTCTTGCTTTCATTTCACCAGTTCCCATAACTGATGAACTCTCAGCTTCATACAATTTTACGAGATCAGACACAAATTCTAAAACTAAGATAAAAATCTGTATACACTCAACCTTCCTTAAAAAAAGGAGATTCATGAAGCATTGCACTGTTATGAACTAAAGGGTTTAAAGTGGGGCATAAAACCGCAGAGTATTACCAAGGAGGCAATACCAACAAAGAGAAACCACAAGGAATATTCTGCTATCATGCACTCTAGCCTAAGGAAGTCTTCTCTGGCTCCAAAAATGGAGTGTGGAACTACTGAAGCCAGGGAAACTGCAATAACCGTAAAGCTAAACATGTACCCAACCCAGGTTACTGTGATCAACACTTTGAGAGAATTGATCTTGGTGCACTGGTGAAAGAACTGATCTTTTTATTGGCTTTTTACTCAGATACAGTCACAATTCACAATGCCTATGGAAATAAATCTTTATAATAAAGAATCATACAATACTGACTTCACTCAATACAGGAAAAACAAGTATCTATTTGAAGCTGTGCCAGTACATTAGTACCAAAGATTTCAATTATTTTTTTTTAACTGAATTGAATAGTACTAAAAAGATATGTATGGAAGGTTCTAGTATCTCTAGTGCATGTTCTACAGTAAAATCCTTAACCAGCTAATGACTCAAGCAGGCTCCCTGTCAGAATGTCACTTGTACCTCCACTTCACTGGTTCAGGAGTATAGACTCCTCCTTCACCAAATTCATGACTGGATAAATGTGTTTTTTTGCAGTATGCTCTCCAGATTGCTGAAGCCAGACTATTTGTAACACTATTTTGGTTATGCTTAAGGACCTTCTGGAAGCTAAGTATGTAAAAATGATTTAGGGAGAAGTCCTATATTATTTTTTTAAAAGCAAGTGTTTTGTCATCTTTTTAAAGTCTTCTGAATGTTATGCTCCTGCTAGAGAAAGATAGCAACTTAGCAGTCATGCATTGCCTGTAGATGTTATTCTTAAGCCTCAGCTCATTACCAGTGACATTTTGTTTGAGGAAATTACCTTTCAAAAGGTTGTAAGATAGAGCTGTCAGCTGTTGTCAGACAGAGGAAGTTGAACAAGTTAGCAAAGTATTCTTGGAATGCTTAAGGGAATAAAAAATTACATCCTAAAATGTTCTTGACATTCACATTTTCTACCTTAGCTTATCTTGAAAATTATCCAGATAGTCATTTCAGCATACTCACCTCAGCTAGGTAAAATTCATCATATTGTCTCTTGAAATTTTCTCCTTTGTAGTAGTTACTAGCAGCAACAATCACATCTACAGCAACCATGCTTAGTATGAACATATGAAACACGGATGACCTCATCATTTTCTGCAAAAGAAAAAGTAAATTTTATCATTGAAATGAGTCAAACCACATGCATTTTAAAGGTTCTTTTACATTGTCAAAACATAATCAGCTATAATAACAGCTATATCTTCTTTATATGACTGTAATTTATTTCTCTTTAAAATACAGTTTAATATATTCCTTCAACTGGTTACATGTGCAAGTTTGGTTTGTTTTTTTTTTGTGTTTGTTTTTTTTTTTTGTTTGTTTTTTTACTTTTCAGTTTTTATTTGCCAACTGACTTCTTACTGAAGGTTTATTACTTAATATGATATCCATTACTTGAGTATGTTTTAAAGGATAAACTGTACTTCTATCTACTCAGTTGGCCCTGGTTAATACTCCTTCATTAGGATTTATTCTTATAAATCTTGTCCAGGAAAAAGTAACATCAATTCTATCTTGTGTATTGCTTTTCCTCAAGAAACACGTGTAATATGGGATTCATCTGATGTCAAACTATTGCCTAAAGTAATAAAACATATAGTAGATATACACATCTGGGTCTATGAGCTATGAAGTATTCACAGATAATTCACGTACTGTGCACTCAATGCTTTATGTCACTGCTGCCACAACCCCACAGGAAGAAAGAGAAATGGAGGCATGGAGCACTGGTCAGGAGTTTATACCCATAAGTTGCCAAAACAGTAGTGATAAGATACATAAGATGTACGTAGAAGTTCAAAGAAGTAACTTCTAAGCCCCCACCACAAAGATTGCGGACTTATGATTTACCCTGAAAACTAACCACAATCCTCATTGGGTCAGCCACAGCTGTTCAGGAAAATAAAACTCAAAATATAGAAGAACTCTGCCTCCTCTCAGCTTTTTCCTAAAGACACTGTATTCCTCTACTGGTTTACGTTCACATAATCACATAGTAAATTAGGTTGAAAGGGATGTCTTGAGATTATCTAGTCTGCTGCTCCTTGTTTAAGCAGAGTCAGCTAGAGCAGGTATTCCAGAATTGTGTCCAGTCAGAGTTTGAGTATCTTGACAGAAGAAGGCTCCACAACCTGCCTGTTCAACCCATTCTACTCGTCGACCACCTTCACAGTGAAAGAGTCTTTTCTTCTGTTTGGATGTTCAAAATTAGACAACTGTCCCAGTGGAAGGCAAATAAGATCACAGAATCTCTGAGATTAGAATCTCAAAGGGCTTCTTGAGATGTTCTTGTCCAATCCCTCTGCTCAAAGCAGTATCACCTAGAGAATGTTGCTCAGGACCACATCCAGTCAGGTTTTGACTATCTTGAATGATGGAAACTCTAACACCTGCCTGGGCATGCTTGTCCTGCATTTTTACAGTGAAATTTTTTTTCATGTTTAATTAGTATTTATTAGTGTTTCAGTTTGTGTCCATTGCTTCTTATCCTACCATTGGATACTGCTCAGAAGAGCCTAGCTCTGTTCTTTACTTCCTCACATCAAGTATCTACTCCTGAGTTTATTATCTCCAGGTTAAACAGTTACAGCTCTCTCAGTATTTCCTCATATGAAAGATGCTCCAGCCCCTTTTCATCCTTGCAGCCCTCTATTAGACTCTCTAAAGAATTCATGCCTCTCGAATTCCACTGGAGTTTTAAGGTAGCTTGCTTAAATTGAAGCTGAATGGAGATAAGCACATATTTGCAAGCCTTTGGCTGATAGGCTTCCCTCGTTTCTTAATATCTGGACTTCTTGTGTGAATTACAGATCGCATCATAGACAGAAGACAGATCAAACACTTCTCATGCAAGCTGGCTTCCTTTTAACCCTAGTGACATGAAATGGTTGCATATTCCAGCCTAGAAAGGGAGGCTCAGAGATAAAGCCTTACATTCAGAAATTGACAGAACAAGCCTGAGTTAATAACAATGTCTAAAGACAGGTAAATCACAAAAATAGTGGCTAAATAAGGTCTTGTTTTTATGTTTAATCCACAAGACAAGCTATAAGAATACAATAAGTAAAGATAGGGCTACTGGCATCCAGCATGCATTTTTTTCAGTGGTGTTATTCAAAACAGGTAACATCCTATCTGCTACATTTTCATTTCACATGAATTCTAACCAGATAGTCTCTCTGCATATTTTACACTGCATTTTTAAAAGTGTCAGAATTTTCTTCATAATAACAAAGTATTCTGTCTCAATTGTGAAAGAACTTGCTAAAAGAAACTAGTAAGTTAGGCTGCAAAATGCACTTATCTCTCCTTTCACAAAAAACAACAAGGAAGCAAAATGGTAATACAGGGAGAATAAAAATGATAAACTGTCTTGGTATACATGTACATACATGCACACTTTCTCATACAGACTGTATCTTTGGACACTGTCGTGATTTAGGAATGACACTTCCCAGTTTAGTGCTCTTATTGAGACTCTTCAAACCCTGCTGCTGCTCACTTGCTCCCCCCATGGCCTTGTGCAGCTTGAGATCATTTCTTCTCATCCTGTAACTTGTCATTTATGAGAAGAGACCAAGCCCCACCTCAGTGCAACCTCTTTTCAGGTAGTTTTAGGGAGCCTCCTTTTCTCCAGGCTAAACAGCCCCAACTCCCTCTGCCACACTTCAAAAGACTTCTGCTACGGCCTCTTCACCAGCTTCCTTGCCTTTCTCTGGACTCATTGCAGCATCTTTTACTCTTCACTAAAATTCAATAAAGCTTCTTGTCCAAGTTGCCTTCCCAATTGAACTAAAAGGAGACTATTTAGCTAACAGAGAGTATTACTTTGGATAACAATTCAACATTAAGGTAATACAGAAGGAGGCTCAGACGACACAAGCTAGGCACAGGCTATGCAAAGGCAGAAACAGCTGGCTGAGGCATCAGATGAAGATGCAGCTGTGATGAGGAACATGAAAAGCACCTAGCTGCTGGCAGAAAGACAGAGAGCACAAAGGGTCAGCAAGGTGGAGGTATCCAAGCAAATACCTCCACCACAAGCACGCAAAAATACTATGCTGAGGAGATCCAAAAAAGAAATTCACTACTTTTAGATCCCAGGACTGTCCAGTTCACAGGGGCCAGATTGGTGTCTTAATTTTTTCTACAGCATGTCAGAATCTAGCTGCTCATTTGGCATGAATGCTGGCATGATAAGCAGTGTCCCGTTGGCCTCTCAGACAGACTGCAATATCCTTAGGAGATCAATCACAGTGCTCTAGCCCACACACTTACCGTGACCAGCTTTCCCCCTACTTTAATCTTAGTTTGCTCTTTCTACATCACAGAATGGTTTAGATGCATCTCTGCTGCAATGTTTGACCATAAGAATTCACCACCTCTTTACGTATATTTGTATTTGGAATGAGGTCTAAGTGAAAGCTGAATTTAGCCCAAAGCACTTGCCCAAGCCTTAAAAATTATTTTGGATCACCGCATCAGCAGTGTGTCATTTGGATTACAGCCCTTTTCAGAGCACACAGTGGTGGAAAATTCTCCACACAAACTTGAAAGAAGAGACATAATGCCAATTTCTGTTCTTGTTTAATTTACTTTTTTCAGGCCTCAGATGTCTGTTTCTTAAACTGTGTAGAAATGAGATGAAAGAAATGTTCTGATGTTGCTGTCAGCCAGTTGCATGGTGGGAAAATTGTATCTAATATTAAATTTGACTTAAGATTACCTATGTTGAAGAAGTCTCAAGTGAAATGCCTTGTTACTGCCATCAAGCAATTACAACAGTGATGAAATTCTTACATTTACTACTAATCACTTGTAATACTGGCAACTGACTTCATGCAGAATACTGATTCTCAGTGTCCACACTACTGTGAAGAATGCGGATGGCAGAGTGCATTAAAGATGCAGTAGCCATAAAAACCAATACCCAAAAAACTGTTAATGATCCAAATTCTTTCACTGTTTGGAAATGTACAAAGAAGCTGAGGATTTGCTTTGTGCCCAGATGGGAATCTCATAACAACAGAAAAGATTTCTAAAATACTACTTATTTATTCAACACTAGGGATGTGCTTGGTGCAGCTGAGGGACTCTGGATGAAAAACTGTATTTAATATCCCAGATTCACCCAAAAGCTCAAGTAAGCAATGGTACTGCAATTGCTGACAGGTGAAAACTACCTGGCTCACTTAGTCTTACAGAGCATTACCATGTATGGCCTAAAGCAGTCTTTAGTCATGCCACGAGTATCAGAATGGGGTACATTACTTCAATACTCCTCCCATGTTCCTGGATGACAGAGGCAGGATGAGTGACATAAATTGCCTTTGCCAGCTCACTGCCCTGGAGAAAATCCACAGCAGCTGCCACCTTACACAGCCAGAGCCACACAGACGCTGGCTCAGGAAAGCAGTGGTCCATGCAAAATGCAGTCACTAAGCAAACTAGAATAACTGAATAAGAAACTACCTTTTCCTAATGCTAAACTGCTTTTGGGGGCTTGATACGTACATCAGGTCACTCCTTGTATCACCATCCTTTATACAGGATTTTTCTTTCAAGTCTGTAATAGATCATGCTTAGTAAGCAAGATGGTAAGTACTGCAAACTTCTAGGGTCCGACAAACTTAATAATGAAAGAACCCATGGGCCATGATACCCTCATATTACTAGCTCAGAACTGACCCAGCTGGTAATGTTCAATATTATCACGTGCAACCTTGAAAGAGGTGTCTTCAAAGGGCTCATTATTACATTTCAGACCCACAGAAATTCAGACTGCATTTGACAAAACTAACACTCTTGGTGGCAATCTAAGAAAACAAAAAAGAGGAAAAATTGGCTTGATAAAAAATTACCTACAAAGCCCTCAAGCTTATTAGTACTGAGCAAGACATGGTGAAGATCTGATATGCAGGAAAGCTTTGCTTATTTTGGCCATTTAGTGTGTGAAAAGCTTAGAGTGCATAATTGTCAAACTGGCAGGGTAGATCTTGAAAGTACCAAATCAATTAAGGAACATGTAAACATCATTTAACTAAAAGACTTTGATAATCACTATATGGGTAAGCAGCTTTTTTGCAGATTTTGATTCTTAAATTACACATCATCACAGAAAAATATAGTTGTATCTGTATTTCTTTATATTTAGATATACTATGTCACTTCATAAACAGAGTATCTCCTCCTTCATGATTTAATGGAATGGCCCTGAAGGCTGCTTACTCCCTTTTCATCTTCACTTGCTTTTGCTCTTTGCCCAAGGAAGCTAGGTCCTGCTAAAGATTCCTGGCAAGTTTCCAGCTATGGCTGTTTAAAGACCTTACGCTGGCTACATGATCATTGTGGTTAAGTTTACACCTATCATTATAATGATGATGTAGATTATTATGTACTTCCTATCTTCACATGCCTATGGGAAGATCATCCTCTCTGTAGCTAGAACAGATTTTGATCTGTTGAAGTTGTTTAGATGTGCACAAAAGAGTTGTGTGATATTATAGAACAGTTATTGCAACTGAAAAAGCTTACATTTGTGCTACTCCATTCTTTTTTACTTATGGGCCTGATGCAGCCAAGCCTCTACCACTGTAATGACACTAGGGTGAATAAAACTCCCAGTTTATTTTCTATGCACAGAACCACCAAAACTTGTGGTGTTACATTCTGTAACAACACTGCAAGTCTTATGGTATCCAATGACTTCTTAAAGTTCCATTAGCTGAAGTTATGTGGGGCATCATAATGCCTTGTTCAGAAGAGCTAACAAGCATAACTCATATTCATAGTAGCATGGAAACACTAGGTCAAATGTAAAAAAAAAAGTATTTTAAGTAAGTTCTCATTCTTTCTAGCCATTTTTTCAGAGCTCAGCCCACGACTGCTAAATACTTATAAAGAGATCATGGGTTTTATAGAGCAGGACAAGTTTAAGGTGTATGCATAAAATTTATACCACTAAGAAAGTAACATGAAGGTCAGTCACTCAGTTTGATGTTGAAAGAAGGATACATAAATGCCTCAGAAATATTATATGTACAAGACTAGAAATAGCAAAACACCCTTGACTTTAGGATTCTATGACACAAGGTTTCTAAGAGTCACTGAGCAAAGATTCAATTGTGGCATAAAGAAAAGGGCAAGTTTTTTTATCCCTATACATGTTTAGTATACTTGTGGTGTTTATTTTGTCCCTTTTCTTTACAAAGTGCTTGAAGGTACCTTGAATATGAAAGACGCTTTAGAAAATCACATTCTATACACTGTTAATCATAGATAATTCATGGAGTGAATAGGATAAATTTGATTTTCTCTTGTTGGTTAATGGCCATCTGAGCAAGTACAAAATTGTGAAATTGCAGGAAATTTTCCCTTTTGTTTGCAGTACATTGCTAGAGCATTTTACAAGCTATGTAACTAATTTTCTATAAACCATTTTGCTTTCAACTTATTTATGACTGCCTGAAAAAGATATGCTTGTAAGGAGAATTTAGCAATTATTTCTCATCTTTGCAATCTGAACATTTCTGAAAAATTATTAAGCATTAACCAGAAATTTTATGGGAACAAGCTTTTTCACATCTTATATTGATGCAGTTATATATCAGTGTGGGACATTAGAAATATAGTAAATCTGACATACCATCTACTGTATTTGAGAGGAACTTCCAGATGCTAGATGAATTCATATAATGTAATTTCATTGAGGAACAAGGCGAAGGGTGAGTTTCTAAAGATGCTAGAAGGGGTGGCTTTTTAGATATTGCAAGAAAACAAGTCAGTACTCATAGCTAAGATGTTACTAACTTTGGTGATGATAGGGGGGCAGTATTGGGCCTTCCAGTACAGGCTGCCTGCCCCAGTGCAATGACAGCAGAGTGATTCTTCACCAATTTTGGCTATAGAGACTTGCTTTAACATTTTTATGATAGCACAGGAAGTTCTTAGGGTAGTGATGTAGTAGAGATCCATGATCCAATGAAAAATCTCCTCAGAAACTTGAGGTTACTTTGAAGATCACCTTAGCTCAGAGAACCTTTGTTATCAGCTCCAGGAGATATATAGATGGTATGGTGATTCAAGGAAGGAAAATGCTCCACAAAAACACAAACATCATAACTCTTGCAAGTTTTAGAATATGCATTTGGAAACATTTCTATAAATGTTATGTGGTTGCAGCAGAGGTGACACTGGCCTGCAGAAATAACAGCATGGTCCTACCTCGAAAACATTCTACTCATTTCACTTTACTTCCCCTTTGCACCTTCCATCTGATCTGATAGCATGCAACCTCAGGTAGGCACTGTACTAACTGTATTTTTACAGGGTCTCCTACTATGTAGCCTCAAAATAGCCTGGAAATGGGACTTATTACTGAAAAATGGCAACATTTCAGGACATGCAAATATGTGCTCTGACAGGTAGCATAAGATTTCCTGCTATCACCACCCTATGTTTTTAAAGCAACAAAACGTCATTTTTCAGGCGACATGATATAGATAAAATCATACAGAAATCAGCAATTTCCAAGTACTATCTTCCAACAGTCTAAATATCTTGTAATATTGAAAATACAGGCAATTTACGAACCTGTCATATTTACATTGACCCTCCTGCCTATTTTGGTCTATAAGTTAAAACTACTTTAAAAAGGCACACCGAATTCTGATCAAAGGAATAAGGTAAAGATAGTAACAAAGGAGGAATGAGAAAATAACACACTTAGGAAGTAAATTCATGGAAGTAAATGATAAAAAGCCTACTGAAGAGAAATGAAAACTTGCATCTTCAGATTTCTTAAAATACCAAAACTTTAAGGCAAAAGTTTCTGTCAGAAATTAGATATATTTTTTTTCCTTACATGCTAGATTTGAAAGCCAAAGTCCTATTTCTGCTATAGGGCTAAAGAATGTGTTGCATATGCCTCTTTCAGACTAGCTGCATCCTGCTAATTCACATTCTGCACAACAGAATAAAGCAGTGCATAACTACACTTCTGTACGCCTCTTACTAACAGGCAGCCCTTTTCTCCTCCCACAAACTTCTAATAGAACAGTCAAAAAGGAAATGGTGACTCTTCTGCCCTAAAATCCATGAAATAATGGCTTATTTGAAACTAAACGATCCTCCTCCTCACCAGTTTATAAATCAGCTAGCACAGATATGTCATTTTCTTTGCAAGAAGATAGAGAAGAAGTAAGCAGCCTTTCAGTGCCTGCAATCCGACTTAGAGAAATGGAGAACAGCTGCTGCAACATAAAAGAAACCTAAAAATACTCCTTAAGTTGTTCATGATAACATAATGCATAGAAATTGTTACCTACCTGTCAGATTTTAGAAACTGTTAGTAAGTATATCATCACCTCAGCAGTAATTTTCTTAAAGCTACATACTATGAAATGCAAACAGAACCCAAATAATATGAATGAAGTTTTAGCTCTTTTTTCTAAACATTGCAACACAGATCAATTCAGAAATATGAGTCAAAATAATTAATGAATAAAAGGTAAAATTAAATAGCCCAAATTAATTTTTGGTATATGTGTAGTGACTTCATCAAAGCTGTAGGGTTGAAGTGGACTCTGTACTTTCTACTAAAATGTGATAAATCGCCAACCGGTTCTATGTGGATTAATATGCTGCCTAGTCCCACAGCAGTTGCAAAATGAAAGTATACAAATTCTTTCCTCTCACAATAAAAAATACTGCAAATCATAAATTGTCAGTGATGTCTTAGCAGCCAATCTAGAACATATGAACTAGTTTAAAATCACAATGCTAAATGCATTTAACCTTAATGCATTTTATATACATTAAAAACGCATTTAGCCTTAATGCGTTTTATATATGTCAAACTTAATGCATTTAACCTGTGGGGGTGACTGAGTACTGGAGCAGATTGCCCAGAGAGGTTGTGGAGTCCTCCCTCACTGGAGACATTCAAGAACCATCTGGATGCAATCCTGTGCAGTGTGCTCTAGGGTGATCCTACTTGAGCAGGGAGGTTGTACCAGATGTCCCACTGTCATTCCTTCCGTCTTACCCATTCTGTGAACCTCAGGTACAGGAAAAGGTATAGACCCAAACACTCCCATCTGGTCACATTATGGATGAACCCACACAAATATATAATTATAAAAATATATATGTATGCACATACATAACAATTTCTATAAATACGCACTTATAGGGTAGGCCAAATTTATAGCCAATTGTTGATGCTGTGCTCAGTCAGTCACCTTATAATGGATTGCACTTGACATTCTTAATCTACATTTTCTAAGTTCTTCTCTGAAAACTTCAGCTGATTCACTATCTGCATTATATATTTACATATTGTTGCTGAACCCTCTAGATATAATCTTCTATTTTATTACATTTCCTATATTTGTATATTTTATTTTGAGAACATGTTAACCACAAAGAAAAAGTAATAATGTTGTGTTACTGTGCAGTGAGACAGCTACATCCCTAATACTAAATCTGTTTGCTATATTTAGAAACTGTCCCCATTTATGAGCTGTAGTACATAATATATTGCTTACTCCTTCAGAAACACATTAAATATTATTTTGACAAACAATTGTTTATTACATGTGCTTCAACTTTCTCCCCAAATTTCAGGGGAGATGAGTAAGAATGAAAAGAATTTGGGACACTACTCATGCTGTAATTTTTTTCCATGCCTTCAAAATTACATAACTTTTACACTTTACAACTCCAGGAACTTCATTTCCAAAAATATAAATGCTGCTTTTAGGAAGACTTTAGGACATATCTTCTAGTTCCTTTGAGTTCATGAGAAAACAACATACAGAGCAATTCAGGATAAACAGAAATTGAGTCTCTCTTTACCCACAACCTCTTGTACAACAACATAGCACCATTTGAATTCTCAACTACCAAGAAAACACTAACAAGCCAATGTTTTAACAGAAAAGAAGAACAAGAAAACAAACAAAAAAAGAGATGCGGAATATTTTTCTTCAGTTTGAAGAAGTGATGGGGAAAAAACAATAAATCCAAATGCTTCAAGGAAGCATTTGCTTGTCTGACATGGAAAGAGCAAAAAAATATGTCCATCTAAATATTTCTGTTCTAACATCAAAATATACATGTGGAAGCATTCAGTTCTATCTTTGGACAACTTGCTGTCAGTATTTCCAAACATCAAGAAAACTTGAAAATGAGCTTCCAAAAAAGCAATTCCTCAAGAAAGGAAACTTTCGTAGGTTTCTTATTACTATCACTATATTTCCTGGAAAAACTCACTAAGACAAACTCTCCTTCATGGAAAAGTTTTATACACATCTAGAGCTTCCTACTTTCTCTAGTATTTATTGCAGCTTTTATCTTAGTACAAGTGATTATTATAATGTGTGCTTTGAAATTCTTTAGGTGGCTGAGCTAAATTTCAGTGCTTTTCACAGCTGTTGTATAGTTCAACTGTTTAACACTTACAGAAGTACTGGATCAGCATTAGAAAAAGTAAGAGTACTTCAATTCTTTGATAATTTCCCTTCTGAACTAAAAACTGCCAAATGTGTGCTTTAAGTCAACTTGCTTAAGACAACTCTAGCAAGAATTAATGAAAACATATTCCTGGGTCAGACTGGGTCATTTGTATCGATTATTGGTTTCTGATTGCAATGCCTTGCCTAACGTAGGACACTAATCTCTTAGTTACTGTTATGTACTGCTTAGGAACATGGTGTACAGTCCAGTTCAGACCAGCAACAGCTACCTCCTTTGAAATGCTTTTGCTCCTGCTCCTGCTCTACTTTGGTGTGCTGCATGAGAAAACAAAAACTTCACTTTTGGGAGAGGTTTTTATGGCAGGAAATTGGCAATTTAATGAATCCGGAACACAGTTGATATGCCTGAAAACATGTATGTGTATCTGCTTCACACTAAAACGGCTTAATCTAGTCAGGTGTGTAATAGGAACAGAAAGAACATACCGACAGTGGTATGTTCAGAAAACCCTCTTTAGACAAAAAGTTTTTCTAAAATGAGTTACTCAGCTATATAAATAAATATCAAAAATTTCAATGGAATTTCCACCTTTAGATTAGAACGGTTTTTCCTTGTATTTCCTTGTGTATTTAATTAGCACACCCTCAGATTCCTGATTTACATATAAAAGCAGAGATTACTTTGAAATATATCAATGCTCCATTAAAGAAGTGATCAGATGAATAATTAGAAGAAAAAATACTTTTTACCACTTGGACTCAAAACCTACTTTCTAGTAAGTGGCTTCCAATCAAAAAATTAAACACACAGAAGAGAATCATAAGAGTATTTCTCCCTAACTTAAATAGCGCTGGAAACTGCTGACAACTTAGGCTCTACTGCCTTGAGTAAGGGATAACAAGCTAATCAGAGATTTTGATTGCCATTAATTCAGAGGGCAAGGGGTAGTGATTGCCTGTATAGGGGGGTACAGTTCAATTTTTTTGGCTGCTTTCACCACTACAGCTTCATAGAGCTGTGTTGGCTTTTGCTCATCTATAGCCAGCAAATTAAAAGAGCGGTTCAGTTCCGAGTAGAGTTGATTTGCAACACTGACAGCTTTAACACCACCTAAATAGAGTTGCTTCACTGAATGTTGCTAGAGATGGATGGGATTACACAAAATAAATGGCTTGATCAAGCAGTAAAGACACACAGGTAATGTGTGATTTGGATGAAAATTGTAAATTTTGGGGCATATCCTCAATACTGAAGAGTGACATGGATAGAGAGAAATTGATTAGTAAGCGAGAGGAAAGAAAATACAATTTTCCTTTCCTACAAATTCCTGAACTCCTAAAATGCTCTTCTCCCTATAACCCATCCTTTCAAAAATTATTCCCATATGACCTTCCTGAATTTTCACTTCAGAAACACTTACCTGATGGAAAGCACATGGGAAGGGAATTAAGAAATCTTATGTTCAGCAGGGGGGGAACAGAAAAGCAGAACAAGAGCAAAGGAGAAAAAAAGGTTTAGTACTAGGCTGAACTTGTTAGAGTATTTGACAGAACTATGGGTGGCAATCATAGGGAATTGCTGTTCCTGGATTATGAAAACTCATTCAAGGGCAAGGATTTGTATGAGCCTCACTTCTAACTCCTGCTCTTCAACTGGTGAGCGCACTGTTTGCCTAAAAACGTAGAACATTAAATCAAGCTGGGAAATTAGAAGAAAGAAAATTAAATAAAATAAGGAGGCAGGTTAAAAGTTTGCCATCAGCACATACTCAGATGTTTTTAAAAGTTTAATTAATAAAAAATCTATAATTGTGATTTGATTTTGTTATATGCTAAATCAAAATGAAGCAGTTAATTAGTAAACCAGATCTCTTCTGGTCTGTATGGCAAGAGTTTCTATTGAAGTGAACTTCAAAGGATTTATTTAAAAATATGAGCATCAAACATTTTTTGAACAACAAGGAATATCCTTTGATAAAAAAATGCTGTTGTCCTATATTTGTAATATATAATTCTTATTTGATAATTCTCATGGGATTATAAGGTATCCCATAAGACTTTAGAAAAGAAGAAGGGTCCTGTAATTAAATGATAAAACAAACTAATAACATGTCTGACAATATTGGTCCAAGTTCTGCAAATTTAGATGTTTTCTCATTTGCAAATCATTCAGCTTATTTTAGTTTTCCAAAGAAGATCTATAGCACTTTTAAAAACTGTCACATTAATATATATCATTAAGTAACATTTCCATTTATAGTAATTCCTGAAAAACTGGAAAATACAGACATTCCAGCTATTTTATGTGATAGTTTATATGATTTTGATTATATCAAGTATGAAGAAATTTGCCTTTAATGAAAACCATCTCTTTACTTATGGCCACTGAACACACCCAAAACTGAAGCACTGTTTGCAAGAGATCATGAGATATACAATCTCAGTGTATTTTTATCTGTACAAATTCTTTAGGGGGAACTGCTATCACTGACACACTGCAGAACACTGAATTAACATGTTCTACTAAATATCAGTGAAGTAGGACCTCTTTAGACCTGTATGTCCAATTTTCAATTTTGACTAACTAGGTTTATTTTCAGCAGATGCAGTTTTGTGTGTCTATAAACTTGAATGTGGCCTCCAATTACTTCTCATTATGATCACGATGGGGTTTTAAAGCTACATGAAGAGTAGAGCTTACTGAGAATCCATACCACAATACGTTATTCAGTATTGCATTGTGAATTCAACTTGAACATTTAAATGACCCAAGGTTTTGAGCTATCATCAATGACTATCTTAAAATTACATGAATCATCTCCTGTTGACGTCTCTTACTTCTGATTATAAATGTCTAAGGTGATCAACTCCCATCAGTATATCTATTTGCCAGATTCATAAGAAGGTCAAATAAATTCCATTCCTTCTATGCCTATGTCTGTACAACTCCACCTATGCATAAATATCTATTCTTGCCCTCATTCCCACCCCTAAGGCTTTCAAGTATTTTTAAAATTAATTACTAGTTAATATCGCTATCCCACCAGTGCAAAGAATAAAATCATTAAAATTTAAACTGTAATCTATCACTTGCCACACATCCCATTCTAAGCCACAGTTTTATTCTGTTATTCACCTTTGCACACCATATGTTATTATTCCCTTAAACAACCAGTAGGATTAACCTTAGTGGTTATATATTAATTAATTCTGAACTGAAATAGTGTGAACAGCTTAAACTGTATATTGATTTACAATGTGGGGATTTTTTTTTTTGTGAAAAAGGAACTTCAGTGGCAGCATTACTACAGCCAAGTTTCAAATGATCTGCAAAAGTACTACACTCGTTCATATATAGCAACAGGTATTACTGTCCTTTCATTTCAATGATGATGCTAGTTCATATGTTTTTTGTTGAATACACTTGCATAATCACAATCCACAAAAAATAGTAAGTTTTTCGTGTCCAACATGAGTCTTACACATACCCTTATCTGTCTTAATATAAGCTTGTTACTTGTTTATGAAAACACAGCACACTATATGTCGAAGAGTCGTCTTAGAGATGAAGAGTTTCAAAGCAGTCAAGTGATTTAGACATGTAAGCTCCCACTTCAGTAATGAAATAGACAGAAAGCAATTCTTGGAATTGCTGAAGCATAGAACAACATTAATTCTGAGAAATAGGAAGTATTCTAGAAATGTGTTCAATGTTAAGCATAACCAGTAAAATAATTTTTTACAGCTAGAGTAATTTAAGGAATTCCCTTTTTCCATTATATTATAAGTAGGAGAAATAAACAGTTAGTTCTCCCATACACCCCTAAATCAGTTAGCAAGAGCATGACCATTTGCTCATGGGTTTATGGTATTTTTATATTTCAAGACTGTTTGATATATAAGTTTGTTTCAATCTGCCATTTTTACTGACTGGAAAACCACTGTCTATATGCAAAAGATTAGAAATTAAATTCTTCTCCAGTGCAGTCAGTGGCAAAACTCTGAGTTTAACTGTACCCAGGTTATACTGTTTCTCTCTGCACATCCCCTAACAGAAAGAGAGAAAGTCCTGGATGAAACGAGCAGAAATAAACCTGTGTTAGTCTATTGCCCTTTCTTCCTCACTTCTTCTCCGAGGTACAGGTACAAGAAGGTCTCTGACCATTAGCGTTCGGTTCTACTTTGCAGAACATTCAGAATCCCCCATCAATTATCTCTCAGAAACCCAGTAAGTAAATGAATTATCCTCTTTTGAAGCTCAGTCAGTGAATAACAACCTGCCTCAGAACACTTAAGACTGACAAGCCAAAGTTTGTATTTCTGTATCATACACAGCTCTTTGACCAGGTAGATCTTTACTTCAGGCTTGGTTTTAGTTTACTCAGTGGCTACATAATGGCTACAGGGGATATCACCTATCACCTCTAGAAGGATGCAGACTTACTGCATCTCAGTCTCCTGACATGAACTGGAAGATCCCAATGCTGTAACATAGCCATACCTTGCCCGACTTCATCAACATCCTCTTCAATAATCTCCATGTGAAGCATGCTCAGCAGCATCCTTGAAAAAGGAATACCTTCTCCCAATGGAATCCTTCTGACTGGGAGCAGTACAGGACCTATCATGGCTCCACAAAGCATACAACAGGCATGAATTCAGCAGAAAAGCAAGACCCACACTGGAAGAAATGGTTCAGCTTATCTTCCAGTGACAGAACATGAGATTGGTCACCCATAACAAACTTGCCCAGTTTTTTGCTTTACTTCTCTACCGTGGCTAAGGAAAAAAGAAGAGTTTAAGATCAAATCAGATCTACTGTTAGTGGCTTCTATGCTATGCAGCCTTGGAAAATTTTATTTTGGGCAGGAGATGAAATGGAGCTACTGAGCATGAAAAAAGTGAGACTTCTCTTGCAAACAACCATGAACAGTCAGTGAGAGGCAGTTTCTCAGTAAAAGAGAAATGACTTAGAGGATACTGAAGAAAACTGAAATATCCAGGAAGATAGTTCTGAGCCAATAGAATAAAAGACTGGATGGTAAAACTTTATGTAGACAAAGACAGTATGAGGAAGGGAATTGGGTATACAGTCAGCTTTCACTAATTAGTGTTCCAGTTCCTCCTCTGAGTTATCTAAGATCCTACAGAAGGAAGTGAAGGGCAGAAACAAAGAAAGAAGCACAGCACTTGTGCTGCCAACTCTGCTATATTAGCAGTATCTGTAGTAAAACACCTTCTGAAATCAAGCCCACTAGTGCACGTATCTGCTTTTCTCAGCTGAACCTTCTGAAATTTTTACGATAGAGAAGAGGAGCCCTCTAGATACTGGGCAATTAATAAAATGTCATCACATATAATACATGCACCAGGTGGAATTAATGGCAAAATAATGCATGGTACTTAAAGTATGATGTTTCAAGCTACTATTGAATAGATGAGGTGAAGATTGAATGGAAATGACTGATTATGGAAATGAATGATGAAAGTTCCAGAAACACTGCAATTTAAATGTGAAACAGAATGTTATGGATCTAGGCCTATTAAAAAAAAAATCTCTCACAACTAGCAAAGGAAGCATCTGCTTCCCTCCGCTAAGTATAACCTTCTGTGCCTCAGTTGGATAAATAATTTTTAAATATTAAAAGTAAGTTAAATGCCTGTTCCTGCCCACAGAAACTGGTTACTGCGTACGAGGAAAGAATATGCCAGTGTTTTGCCAACTGTCCTGAGAAAAGGAAGCCCAAGTTATAGCTCTGCACTAAGCTGAGCTGGAAAGATCAAGGCTCTTTGTGTAGATAAAAGGAAAAGCTGGGAAAAGAATCCAACATAGCTGAGCGACAGTTTTACAGCTGTGATTAATTTTTGTCTTTCTCAAGGAATCAAAGAATCACAGAATAGTTAGGATTGGAAGGGACTTCTGGAGATCATCTAGTCCAACCTCCCCTCCAAGACCAGGTCACCTAGTACAGGTGACACAGGACGGTGTCTGGGTGGGTTTTGAATGCCTCCAGAGAGGGAGACTCCACAACCTCCCTGGACACCCTGTTCCAGTGCTCTGCCACCTGCAATGTAAAGAAGTTCTTCCTCATGTTGAGGTAGAACTTGTGTTTTATGTTATGGTCCCTCCCTGCTGGGCATCACTGAAAGGTGGTTCATCTTACAACAGAGTAAAAGAAGTATATGCTGCATCACACCCTTATCCCTACTGATGCAGAACGACTTTCTAGGCTGTTGACCAGCCTGGCCTGACAATGGCTGCAGCCATTGGAGGATATTTTCCTGCTACCACTCAAACTTTATTACAGAATCTACAACATTCACTGTTCGCCATAAATTCTCTCATTCTTATTTTAATCATAGAATCACACAGTGTTAAGAGGTTGGATAGATCTTAAAGATCATCTAGTTCCAACCCTCCCTACCATGGGCAGAGATACTTCATCCTAGACCAGATTGCTAAACACCTTATCCATCCTGGCTTTGAACACCATAAGGGCTGGGGCATCCACAACCTCCCTGGGTAGCCTGTTCCAGTGTTTAACCACCATCATAATGAAACATTTCTTACTAATATCTAACCTAAATTTTGCCTCTTTTAATTTGTACCCATTACTTTGTGTAATGGTCATAGTTGTTTGTACCATACAATGTACAGCCTGTTGTACCCTATCCTAATTTTCTGTCGTCTCTACTTGATCTTTTACAATACCTATCATTAACAACCAAGCACATTTGGTTTCTGTGTTTAAGTATTGCACTGTATCCTTTTTGCCTCTGTGTTATGAAAGAATTTGCAAAAAACTTTTCACTTGAGGAAAACTCATTCTCTGCTACCATCTGGTCCTTTTATTGTAAAGAATGAAAGTCAAGAAGCAAACACAAAAACTGATGGCCATATGCAGTCTGCTTAACTGCTAGCTGCCTGCATGGCTCTGGTTTGGACCTCCTCTGTTAGTTCTCCTTGAAACTACAGCCAAGAATGGCTCCCTCCATTCTATACCACTGTCTAACACCACAGAAGTCTTTGCATCCTTGAACAACTTCACTCTCACTGCTATCAAACCTGAGAGCACGCAATGCATGACCTCAGCATCACACCATTATCATTCTGGTGAGCTGTCAACACTACCCTTAATTTGTTTTGGATACTAGGAATGGAAAACACCACAGAGAAATAATTGTGCCTGAAAGATACAGGAGTGCCAGAGGGGCCCACAGAAGACAAAGGGACAAGCACTATGTAAAGTGGGAATGACTGATCTGTTCTGGACAAGGAAGTATGGAAGGCCATAGTCCATGTCCAATGGCCTCTAGGCCAGGTATCCATCCTCACCTTCTTTAGCTAGAAAAATAAAGAGCATGAGAGTCTATAAAAGGGAGTGAACACTCATTGTCACAGTTCAGTTTTATACATTGTCTGAAAGCTCTGAGACAAGAACATTAAAGGATTTTTTTTTTTTACATGGAAGAATTAAAATAACATACAGAAAAAAAAAGAAAAAGAGCTCAAACTTCAAAATACCCTGAATATAAAACTAAATCTAGGGCTAGCAATCGAAGTGCCAATGAAGGGTTGCAAACACCTGCTATCAGTTCACATCCATGAAACATGAAGAAAGTCAGTCTCCTTTGTCCATATGACACACTGCTAGCTTTCCTCTTTGCTCCTATCAGACCTCAAGGATCCTCTTTTCAAAGGTTTGAGGTAAGGGTAGGAAAGAAATGGAATCTCGGGAAGGGGATGCAAAATTGTGAGAGAGTCAGCTTGAAGATTTGAATCTACTTTACTGCACTGCAGCCTTCAGCTTGTTAGAATGCATAGGGCAGCGGAAGATGCTTCTGTCTTTAGCTAACACTTTAAAAATTCCAAAAGGATAAAGGATGCAGACTTTGATATGACTGTGCAAATACTTCTCTGTATAACAGCTGTATTTATGTCAATGAAATCACTCACATGAAAATATAATTCTCAAAACTCTAGGCACCTTCTACTGATTTCAGTAGGATTTAATAAATGCAAATACTTATGAAAATTCAGTATGCATGCCTGCTGAAGCAGGACTTAATCTTGCTTTAAATCTGCGCACCAGAAATATATTATTATGGCCTACTGGAGACAGAGGAGGTACAGATTCTGACATTCAAGATTCACCCCAGAAGCACTGGCACACCTGAAATAGGAAGGCAAACACCCTGCACTCTGATGTAGTCTGTAGAGTGATGGGCACCCCTGGATTCAGATTCTCAGCTGCCCTCTGACAGTGCCTATAGTTTTCCATTGGCTCTGTGCCACTATGATCCTACCATTGGCATCTGCCTGGGGCTTAAAGACATGAAATGAAACAAGACCACACTGATTCTCAAGAGTTAGAGTCAGCATTTAGAGCACCAAGAATATGACAAGAAAAGGTAAAGCCATTCTTATAGATTTTTTTAGTGAGATATATTCATGAATAATTGAAAACAAAGATTTTAATCTGAATATGAAATAGCCGCTTAAAAATTTCAGGATTTAGTAAGAGCTGTTTGTCTAAATACCTACTGGCTCACACTCATCCTGATTGCTCTTAGGCATTTCACTGAGGTGCTGTGAAGACCACACAGTCTGTGTCGCCTCCCCATGACAGTGAAAAAGTACAGACAACACAAAAGGCAATTCATCATCCCCAACTGTGAATTATCTTCAGGTTCATGACGGGATTAACTCTCTCCACTCACTATTGAGAAACCTATAGGGTTAGAGACCCCAAGAGTAACAAAGAGATATTGCAAAGTGATTTGTTTTAAAAAGTTTCAAAAATCTAAAAATAACATCTAAAAAGAACTATCTAATAACCTACGTGGCTGTAGTACATGATATTCTTTGCAGTCCTAGTGAAAAGAGACATTTCTATTTGAAATAATAGAATTATGGAAAATCTTGGAGGGAAAACAACCCACATGAAGACAAAAAAATCCTGCTAGTTTTATTCTAAGACTCTGCAGTCTTCCACTTAGCTCAGATTTGTCATCCAAGTTACAGCTCCAAAGGAAGTCATGCTGCTCCTGCTGCTGCTTTCAACACTTTGATTGCTCTAATTGTGCGAAACACAAAAAAACTACATGACAATTTAAATACCTGTTTTCGGTTTGATAGGATTTGAAACACTGGACATATTTAACCCCAGAAATAAAATTTTCTAAAGGAAACTCAGCTGAACTTCAACTCTAGTGGCATTACTGAGTAGTTTCTATAATCCACTGACACTCATGTGCCCCAATATTTCTAAGTACAAATTACGAGTACAAGCTGTACTGAAGTCCATTGCTAAAAAGAATGCTAGAAAAATGTTCCAGTCTGCCTTTTTAGATCAAAGTAAAAAGACTGAGGTAAAAAAAAAAAAAAGGCAAAACACATAACTGAAGTAGTCTTTAAAAAACACTAAAATAACTTCTGTATTTTTATTGTAGGAGATTTTTAGCTTATTAATTTGGCCATGATGTTGTAAGAACTGAATGTCACTGCCTAATGAGTGAACTGTTGTGGTGGGTTGACCCTGCCTGAATACCATTGAGCCACTCTATCACTCCCCTCCTCAGCTGGAAGAGCTTGGGGAAAAGATGGAAAAAATTTGTTGGTCAAGATTAAAGCAGTGTAATAAAGCAAAAGCAAAGGCAGGCAGCATGTGGAAGCACAGGAATACAAAAGGTTTATTCTCTACTTCCCATCAGCAGGTGAAGTACAGATACTTCCTGGGAAGCAGGGCTTCAGCCTGCACAGCAGTTGCTCTAGAAGACAACATGTCGTAATAACAAATGTGTGTGTGTCCTCTCCTTTCTCTTAGCTCTTATATTTGAGCAGACACCATATGATATGAATGAAATGAAAATGATATGAAATATCCCTTTGGTCATCTGGGGTCAGCTGTCCTGACTGTGTCCCCTCTCAAGACCTTGCCCACACTCAGCCTACTGGCAAGGGGGGAATGTTGGGGAGACAGTGCTGATGCTGTGTGAGCACTGTTCAACAATAGCCAAAGCACTGGTGTGTTACCAACACCCTCCTAAAAAAGCACAGCACTACAAGGACTGCTATGGGGAAAATTACCTCCATCTCAGCCAGTCCCAACACAACTGTACAGGACTGTACAAAAGAAGGTCAAGACTTATAAAAATTCCTTATGTAAAATGTATTACTTGTGGAGCAGGTTTTCTGTGGATGCATTTGAAAATCAGGGGCTACACAAGAGGTTCTACTTTCAGCTTGTCAAAAACCAAGGAGAATTTCAGAGATTTTGACTAACTGTGTCAGCCAATGCTTCTGGCTGGATGGCCAAGCCCAAAGAGTGGTGGTGAACGGAGTTACATCCAGCTGTTGTCTGGTCACAAGCGGTGCTCCCCGGGGCTCAGTACTGGGGTCAGTTCTGTTTAATATCTTTATCAATGATCGAGACAAGGGGTTTGAGTGCACTCAATCAGTTCACAGAGGACACCAAGCTGTATGGGAATGTTGATCTGCTGGAGGGTAGGAAGTCTCTGGAGAGGGATATGGATAAGATGGATTAATGGGCCGAGGCCAATGATATGAAGTTCAAGAAGTCCTGCCCCTCATGCAGCACTGCAGGCTGGGACAGAGTAGCTGTAAAGCTGCCCAGAGGAAAAGGATCTGCTAGCGTTGTTTGCCAGTCGGTAATCATGAGCCAGCAGTGTGCCCAGGTGGCCAAGCAGGACAATGATATCCTGGCTCATATGGGAAATAGTGTGGCTGGCAAGACAGGGCGATGATCATCCCCCTGCACTTGGCACAGGTGACTGGTGAACACCTCAAATCCTATGTTCAGTTTTGGACCCGTCATGACAAGAAAGACGTTGAGCTACTGAAGCATGAAGTCTTATGAGGAGTGGCTAAGGGTACCAGGATTGTTTAGTCTCGAGAAGAGAAGGCTCAGAGGGGCCTTATCACTCTCTAAAACTATCTGAAAGGAGGTTGTAATGAGGTGGGAGTGGCCTCTTCTCCCAAGTGACAGGATGAGAAGAAATGGCTTCAAGTTCTGTCAGGGGAGGTTTAGATTAGACATAAGGAAAAAATTCTTCACATAAAGGGTTGTGAGGCATTGAAACAGGCTGCCCAGGGGACTGGTAGAATCATCCTCCCTGAAAGTGTTCAGGAAAACCTGTGGATGTAGCACTGAGGGACATGGTTTACAAGTGAACATGGCAGTGCTGGTCTTAGAGATCTTTCCAACCTTAAGAACTCAATGATTCTACAATATAATTCTGACATACAAAGATTTTGAAAATCTACTTCCTGAGAGAAATACTTGGTCCTAAATTTCCCAAGTTGATGCCAAGGGCCTGATGTGACCCAGTTTTCTGCTGTGGGAGGCTGTCTTCTAATAAGGACTATTGCCAAGGAAAGCAACTACCCTTTTATAAGCTTAATCATAGTTAAACACCTATCCATTTTGTCTTTTTGATGTGATTCCAATATTTTAAGTCTGCAGGAAAATTACATGATCAAACTGAGGAAGTCATGTTCTGTTTGATCAAATGCAAACCAATGAGACCAATAACATGTTTCCTTTCTTTTTTGTTTAGTTTCTGTAGTTACATTGCAGGTTAGTAATTTACTTTGTAATGAACAAGAACAGACAGTTCAGCAAGTAAATGGAAAACTACGGAGAAGAAATTATGAACGTAAAAGAACTATGTCTCTAACTCATTGTTACAAATGTGGTTTGGTATAAAGGTTATAAAGGAAAAGGAAGGCAGGTAAGAAAGATAGGAAGGAGGGAGAGAGGGAAGGAGGCTGTATGCCCTGCAGAGTGGCAATATGCATGCAGTCCTGAATCCCCTTGAAATTGCTTTTCTTTTAGATGCCTGTGTAGAATAGCAGAGAAATAGAAGCATAGAAAAAATACAATAGGAATCTAATAATCATTAAGTTAATTATTATTCGTTAATGACACAATGTTACCTATGGAAACATTTGAAAGTTATCTTACAAATGACAGCCTTGTCACCAAACACACTAATGTCTTTTATAACAATCCTTAGTGATAAGGAAAGTCTATTTCCCTTTCTGATGTTTCCTTGGCACTGGTAGTTCTATTTGTATACACAAGCACAAACAAAAAGCAACCATCTCCCATGGCTGGTTGTTTATAGTCCTCAGACACTCCTGTCTGCCCTCCTCTTGTTACTGATTGCATGTTACAACACCCTGTGATCCTGATTGTAAAGTTTTGTTGTCTCAAATTCTTTGTTTTATTGAATATGAGCACCTGTCTCAAAATTCGAACGAACAATCTTTGCATCGTTTTGCTTTATTTCTGAGTAATCTCAGGAAAATGAGCAAATTAATCTGCAATTGTAATCAATTAAAATGCTGCATTGTTACTTTATGTAACTTGTTCCTACGAGGTGTTCTGGAAGCCAAAACGATAAATGTGTTCAAAAAAAAAGGCTAGACAAGTTAATAAGTGATAAATCCATCAACAGATACTAAATATAATGACCTAAATCTAACATCCACTTCAGAAAGTCCCCAAATGAATTACTGATGGAGTGCAAGACAGAGAACAAGGGCATAAATGGGTATCCAGGAGCCCAGAGAAAGATGATATATATACGCCTGTTTCTGGTACTGGCCAATTTTTAAGTCATGGCAAATGCATTGTTTATCTGTTAGTTTTATGAGCACTGCAGAGTTTCCAGTAATCTATGATGTTGCTAGATATCAATGCAAGGAAAGCAATCAAAAGGAAAGTGATGCGTTAAAGTATTGTTTTATTGAGATAGTACCCCAAATAGGCTTTAAGCTTATTAAATATTAAATATTGACCAAAATACTGCCCAAAGAAGGCAAAATCTCAAAGTCTAAATAAACACAGACACCTTTATTCATCTGACCATGCATTATTGTTTCAGTTCTATCAAAGTAAAATAAAAGTAGGCCTCCTATAAAATTCATGCATTTAAATATTTTGCAACATATTAAAGGCATTCTTTATGCATTAAGTCTCTGGTGAGACATAGTTATTTGCAAAGGGTTTGAGTGAATTTTGTTCCTTAGGAACATGGTGCATAAGTCTGAATCTAGGAAAGAATTAATCAGATTGGAGTATATCCTGCCTTTAGGACACATGCAATTAACATGCACTCTTCTGACCTTTCTTACCCAAGTATATTGTCATTCAATATCCTGTGAAAGATGGAGTTCTTAGGAAAAGGTAGTCAAGACTCTCCATTGCCCTGTATAATTTTAATTAAAATTTGCACTAAGTTTGGTTTTATTAATTCCTCTCTGGGCTCTATAAATATTACTGCTCCAAATATGAAAGGGAACATTATTAAAAGTTCTATTTCTACAGTTGCATGAGTCTGGGCCTATCCTTTGGAGAAATTACACTTATTTAGTGTATTGAGTTATTTAGAACTTACTTCCTTAACAAACTATATTGTACATTGGGAGAGGAAATATCCTAGTGGCTAATGGAATGCAGAAGGACTCTGAAGATCTGTGTCTGATTTATTGGCTAAGCACAAATTTCCTGTAGACTTTATAGGTTTCTTGCTGTAGTTCATATTCCTCATTGTGGAAAAATGTATCCCTCTGAGATTTGTCTACTGTGGTGTCTAAACCTACTAACTAACTACTTGAGAGGCACTCCAACAAGATAGGGCCTGTGCTCTCTAAGCTGGCAAACAGATATATCCAGCTGTCTAAAGTGGGGAGTGATGGAGGAAAGAATAATGTGGTGTGTAAAATAAAACCCTCTCTCACATGAGTTTTGAAAGACACTTAGAACCATAGAATATCTTGAGTTGGAAGGGACCCACAAGGTTCATTGAATCCAGCTGCTTCCAGCTACAACCATTTTACATGGACTAGCTGGATCTGTTGGGTTTTACTAGTTTGGCCTTTGTACAACCATGCTTACTTCCTCAGACCAGGTCAGGGTTTCAGCCTGGCAGGCCTTGCTAGCCTAGGTAGAACATTGCAATGGCACATGAAGCAATGCAGGTCTGGTGTTATATCTGAGCAAACAACAATTCAGACAGAGATCCCATATAGGCTCCGTGCAGAGCCTTTGTAACTCGTTTTTTCTCACACAAACATGTGGGTTTTGCACCAGACTGCTCAATTAGGTAAAACAAATAAGGAGGTTAACCACAGCTGATCTGCAAAGAGGATTACAAAGCAGTTTCAGAATCCCACCTAGTGTGTAGTGTGCCTTGGTATGCCTAAACTGCTGGGTAGGTCAGTGACACTGAGCTTGCCAAGGAACCCCCTCTCGTCTCTCCCAAGAGCCCACCTGCCTATCCTCTGGGCGCACGGCGTATAGGCAGATCAGAACTAGGATGCATGTACAGATCTGGGATCTGCAAGGGGCTCTTGCATACAGCAGCATAACAGTTAAAAGTAAATAAGACTAAACCATGACAAGTGGGCAAGAAAGATGGCCACTAATATGGTATTTTCGAAGAACTTTAACTTGGTCACCTAACTAAGTTTTCTTTAATTTTTTATAAGTGGTTGGAAGTGGCAACATGAAAAATTAGTGTCACTGTGGTTTCTGATTATGTCTTGCAAATCCATCCTCATGTAGGGCAAAGAAGCTTTTATTTTGGTATAATGGTTTTATACTTATTGCATTTTTCTTTTGAGTGTTCTCAAAGGTGCTTTGTGGTCTTTTGTTACTTGTTCTCACTGTTCCCTATGACTGGCATTGATTTAAAATATTGATTTTCTTTTCTTACTGAAAAATAATCTTTGTGTTTTCCATTTCAACATGAACCATTTGGCATGAATGCATGCTGAGGCTTCCACATTGCCATATTATTTTGCTGTTGTTGATATTACTTTAACACACTGTAGTATGCTAGAACTTTCTGCCTACCGTGAGTTACTCCTACAAGCCCAGCAGGAAGCTTCAGTTCACAAATAAAGAAAAACTGAGCACCAGGTTCCAGGAAAAATTCTTTAAAAAACTCTTTGAGCATGTATTTATGCTTTTAAAGGCACATCGTGTTTTTTAGTTTTCTTTTCCTATTAATTTTAGAGGTTGCTAATGTTTTTATCACTCATTCCTTAAAGTACACATACTCACTTAAAGCTGAACTGGGGAGATTAAACTCATATCTTCCATGAAAACTGTGGTTGTTATTATTAACACCAAGTAATGACATCTGCAGTTTTCTCAATGCATAGTTTTATAATGAACAGAGAAAATATGGAACTATGGCTCCTGTGGGAAACAATGAGCTAGACAACAATTCCCTGTTCACGTGCAAAAATGTATAGTTTGGGCAAAAAGGAAATGCACAGCTGGAGATTCAACGATGTTTAGAAAAAGCTTCGGAATGCTGTGTGTGATGTGTCACCATGAACGGAAGCAGTCACTTACAAACTGTATGTCCACTCATACCCTGATAGTAAAATCTTCAACTGATTAAAAATACTATATTCACTTTTAATCATACGTGCTCCACCTAGGGAAGAAATAGAAGGTCACAAAGCTATGATCTGAGCAAGCAATGACATTATTATGAGTACAGCGCTTTTGAACATAATGATTAATGTCAGAAATTTAAGCATATGTTTTTGCATTAAAAAAAAGTCCTTCATGCTATGTATTATTATCTCAGTTTGTTAAAGAATTCTGTATAATGACAAAACTTTAGAGAAACTTGAAGGTGAAACAAAAAGATGAAAAGCAATACCAAAAGACATAAATCATTTGGAGGGTGGAGGAAACATGGCCAGAGAAGAAGGAATTGAGTGTTTTAGCAGGATATATTGAATGAGACAAAACAGTACTTAGGGATTTTCACTGCAGGAGTAACAGAAAAGAGCATAAGTGGGTTTTCTCTTTCATAGAAAGTAATTATTGGTGAACAAGAAAAGTGTGGTAGTCTATTTATATATTAATTTGCCCTTTAGTGTAACTTTGGAATCAAAAGCAGAAGGTGAGCTTACTCAATCCTATTCTCTTCTTACCTACAGTGGCTTTCATTAAATTACATGCATATGTATTTCTTCCAATTAACTGAGATCCTCTCTTACAGTGAAAGAAACATCTTCTCTTTCAGTTGGCTAAAATTTTGATTTGAATGAGTTTATTATTTGAGCATATTACATGAATTTATTATTAAATTAATTAGATTAATTGATTCCAAATCCTAAACTTCTGAGGCTGCAGTTATAAAAAAATAAAAAATTACTTCTTTTTTTTCTATACCCTGTTCTCATTTAAAAAGCCTAGAAACTGCATTGGTTAACAGAAGCTTGGATAATTCAGTGGTGCACTTGGTACCAAAAAATACTGAAAAACAACCAGAGTATGAAAAGTGTAATGTAAAAGCAAACGGTTAGTTTCAGTGAGGTAAAAGCAGTGAAAAAAATGAGGAGAAATGGAAGGCTCTGCAGACAAATTAAACATGTTGGTGACATAAGAACCTGCACAATATAGTCCAGCCCCATCCAATCTTGCTATCCTCAGTTGAATATGGGAAGATCATAAATGCTGGCCATTATGAAAAGAAAAAATAAAGAGATTCCCATTAATTTCTACTTGCACATAGCGTATGGGAATAAAGGGTGAAAGGGAGTGGAGTAAAGGGGCAGAAACTCCAACATCTGGCTAACTCTAGCAGCTTTAGCCACAGTAGCAGCTGCAACTGAAGAGGCAGTGAGTTTCCTCCTGGGACATCTCAGTTCCCTGTCTCATCTAATAATGTAAACTGGCATCCACTTCAGTTTATGTTATTAAAAGAAGTTATGAATTCAGACAGCAGAAATGATTGAAGTTCATTTAAGTGGAGGAAGGAGAGGACAGGGCAAATAAAGCGTAAATGTGAGTGGTGAGAACCACTATCTTTTTCTGTTATGAAATAAAAAGCTAATCTCATAAAACTGGAGAATCAAACATATTTTTTCCCATATACACTTTTTGCATACTTTAATTCACTATTTTTTTACTGAAAGGGACCTGAAAAACAGTAAGTCTCCCAACTATCTTGGAGCCCCTCTGTTGAACTTGCGCTAGCTCATCAGTACTTATATTGTACCGGGGGGGCCAAAACCAGACATGGTGTCTGGATTCAGGCTTACCAGTGCTGAGTAACAGGAGATAATTCCTTCCACACAATGGCCCAGGATCCTGTTGACCGCCTCTGCTGTCAGGGAAGGCCGCTGGCTCCTGTTCAGCATGCTTTCTACAAAGACTCCCAGGGCCTTTCCAGCAAAGCCCAGACCCATCTTGTGTTGCCACAGTGGGTTCCTCCTGAGGTACAGCATGTCCTCAGTGAATTTAACCTAATGTCCCTGCTGGTCTTTATGGCCTGCCTACTTCTGCCTAAATAGCAGCTCTGCCCTTAATTGTTTACTTCTCAATCTGGCAGCACCTACAAAGATGCTGCACATGCTGTCACAGATATTAATCTACCATTTTAAGATGTAAATTTGTGAAGAGTTCTTAAATTTTAAATAGCTTTGAGGTTTGTTATTTGATACATGCAAAGCAAAGAGCAACCAGAGGTCAGGGAATGTTTTTCTATCCCATTTCAAGTAGACTTTACCAAGTATATCCAGAGAATCCCTTAATTCTCACAGAGAGCACAGGTTTGCATTACTACCAAGCTGGGAGGAGAGAATATGAGACTATCAGACTTCAGTGCTTCTGATTCACTGTCACACAGAAAATGGAACCATGAAACATTTGGGACAGAGACAGACAGGCTACTGCATGGATAAGAGTCTGAACATAGTTCTGCACTTACGTGAGCTCCAGGAAAAAAGAAAGTTATGCATTAATTTTTCCTGTGAAATTATTACACTAATATACATACATGGCAAAGGTAGTACTATGTTCTTATAAAATCAAAGAATCACAGAACTGTTAGGGTTAGAAGGGACTTCTGGAGATCCTCTAGTCCAACATCCCCTGTCAAGTCAGAGTCACCTGGAGCAGGAGACAGCAACACATCCAGTTGTGTTTGCAGTGTCTCCAGAGAGGGAGACCTCACTGGGCAGCCTGTAAAAAATGTGTTTTGCAAGTTATCTGTGTAGTCTGTGACTTTAGCTCTCAGTCAGGAACATCACATAACTTGTATTAGTGGTCCTGTGGAGCTAAATTTTGAATTGGTTGCAAAGGCTTTTAAGAGGGAAGAGGATGAGCCTGTTGGGGATGCAACACACACTTTAGACAACTACTCAAAAAAATTTACTGTCAGAATCAGATGTAGGGTAGAACTCTGAGGCCATATCCTCCAGCAGTCCAATGCAGTCATTGAGACTTTGCAACATCAGCACGTTTAGGAAAGGTTTGAGGTTTTATTAAACAACAAAAAAATTACGTTTTCTTCTGAATTCAGTGTTATGCTTGTTCATCTTCAGTTTTCCATGGACTGCACAGTTGCCTACTGTGACAGTATTACATTTTTTTGTAGCTCATCAGGATACATATTCTAAAACAACTGGAGAATTAAAGGACACCAGCATTATCTGAGTTCTTGCACTCACCCAAACACATTAATAATGTGTACTTACTGCCAGAGTTAGGTTTCAAAGCTAATATCCTGTCAAAATAAGTGGCAGTTTACAACTCTCATAGCCATCTCTTTTGTATTGCAGATACTCTTTGCATATGTTGCTTGGAAGATAAGAAGAGGTCTCAAATTTTTTTAGAATTCAGCTTTTAATCAGCAATTGTTTTCTTCCCAAATAAAATCAGGGTCAGTCCCTAAGATCCAAACACACTGAAGTGTCTATTTGTAGGAACTCCTAACAAAGAGAAACAGAGCATTGTCCATGGCATAGCTAATCCCCTTATATATACAACTCAAGACCAGCAGTGGCATTTGCAAGTTCTCATTTACAATTTCTCTTAGAAATTGTAGATTCTCATTTCCTCTCATTAAGCAAGAAATGCTTGTTTTCTAGTCAATTGCACCAACATTTTTAAGTGAAAATCAGTTGTATAACTGCAGGCAAGCAGTTACTCAGGCTAGTGACTGAAGTGGGAGAGGGAATGGTGATGGTAGAGTCAGCCACAGCCTCTACATATAGCTGTAGGTACTGTACTGCAGAGGTAGAAGGCTCCCTACATAATGTCTATTGTCAACACACTGGGGATATATTTACATTGGCAGTTTGTCCTGTTCTGTTTTTTTTCCCAAATACCAGTCCCTCAGTAAGCCACAACACCTCTCTAAATGTTGGCTTCTGCTGGTCAGGAGCTCACAAGAATGGAAGAAGGCATGCTGAAAGAACATACTAGGTACAGTCTACACCCACTCTGCCTGTCTGAAGTGAAGTGTGGAACAGTTTTGCTCCATGCTCCATGTACCTCCAATACTGTCCCCAACAGTCCTATATCTCCCCCATGCATCACACAACCCATGTACACAGGGTTCAAGTCTTCATGCACTCAAAATCACTACCCACTAGCCCATTGCTTCCGGTCCTAGCAGTTAAAGAGGATATTAACACTTTTGCAATGAACCAAGGAGCTGGAAGTTAGTTTATATATTCCACTTTCTAACTGAAGAGTGTAGCAGAGGACAGTCCCTGGCAAAATCTCTGGTTCATGTCAGGGGAGAATCACAGCATGAACTTCAGGAAATGCACAGATGTTCTTAGTGCCATCATCAACCTGTAGATGCAGGGCTTGGCACTGGTCAAGTCTTTAATCTCAAATGTGTGAAATACTACCTCCAGTCAACTTGACAAACATTTTTCCAGCAGAATTTAGCCTTCAAACTGACAACTCTAGCAGCACAAGTCTTTAAAACCAGGTAGTAGGTAGGGCCTGTTGCTTCTGTTTAAATATTTGCTGAGCTGTTGTTCTTTAAATTGTTGCTACAGGCACTTAGTTTCTCTCCACAGTTGTTATTAATATTTGTTTCTTCTTGCTTGAATGGTTTACTGTCACAGGGATGCAGCAGTTCTGGTGATGTCACAGCAGACATGGAAGCTCCTCACAGCCATGGGCAAAAGGACATCTGCATCTTTCAGCCTGCAGAGATGTGGGCTGGGCCCTACATGAGCTCCTGGAAGACTTGATAGTGATGCAGTGGCTAAAACACCGATGGTGGCCCATGTCACTGTGGGGTAGGTGGGAGGGTTGGCCTAGGAGTCATGTCTTCTGGCTGTCACAGAGATATGGGATGGAAAACCTTGGAAGAAGGCTGGGAGAGCCCCAGGCTGGGGGGGCAGGAGAGGTCTGAGGTGATGGAAAGTGACTGCTTTGGTTATTGTTTCTCACCTCTTATTTCTGCACCACCCTTTATCTCCACACCCCATTAAGGCCCTACAGGCAAATGGAAGTTCCCCACATTCAGAGACAAAGGTATGTCTGCCTCCTGCACCTTCTCCATACTCCATCACGGGCCTACAGGCAGATGGAAGCTCAGCACAAAGGGATGTCCACACACCTCTTCATGTCCCCCCCCTTTACTTCTCTACAGGCAGATGGAAGCCCATCACAGTCATGGGTAAAGGCAGCACCGTTACACCAACCATATCTGTACACTACCATCCACCAACTCGGTACCCCATTGTGTTCCTACAAGTAGCTGGAACCTACTCTACTCATGGCCATGGAGAATCACATCTCCACACCACCTATGACCTCTATATTCCAACCGCTGCACCATGTCATTATCCTACAGGTAGTTAGAAGCTCCACACAGCCATGGACGACAGTAACTTCTCAACTATGCTCCATTTCTGTACCCCTTCACAGCCACACTGGCACTAAAGAATCCCCACAGCTGTGAACAGAGTAACCTTTTCACCACCCACCTGAATACATAGAGTTCTTCAAAATAAAGGTTCCAATTCATGAACCCATTGTCTGGGTCTTTCAAATTTGTTTGGGTTTGGTTTTGTTTGGGTTTTTTTATAACCTTTTTGGGTAAATCACTGCTGTCCTTGTTTCCTTTTATTTATGCATCTTTAAATGTGTGTGTGTATGTATGTGATATTCAGGCATATATAAATATACATATAAAAAGTGTACCTATGAATAAACCTGAGAGCTGCACAGAGGAACCTGGGTGATTGCAAGGCACCAGGGCTGGGTACTTTAGGGATCACTTGAAGCTGGCTGCACAGGCCAGCAGTCGAACCACCTCACATTCCCAGACTGCTCCCACTAAATTTCTGGCCCCTTTCTTGTGTCAGGAAAAACATTTATGCAGCTGGAGTGAGTCTGATCAATAATAAATCCTTTCCCCCTGCCAACCTTGATTCCATGCCCTGAACAACTGAATAAACATTGTGCCAGTTCAAACAGGTAGTAAGGTGGAAGTATAGCAATGAGGAAGGATAAGACTATCTACTTTCTGCAATTCTCTCATTATGATCTGATGCAGAATAAAAAAACCATCCATTTCTCAGAACATTTTAAAATCATTAGACCAACCTAATATGTGTAGACTAGCAGCTAAAAAACCACAAAAAGTCCTACAGCACACAGAATAATTACATTTATGAATGCAGAAGTATCTAACGCATAGAAGTTCCAAATTATACAAATCAAGTCTTAATGCTCATATTTCTGGTATCTAAAAGTTAGAGCATGTAAACATGAACAGCAATCCCCTTTATTGTCTCCATGATGACAAGACAATATAGCTTATTTGTCAATAGAGACAGTAATGCCATGAAGTATAAATTTCCTAATGGAAATTAGGACATGGGCTTCATATAGTTTATGGACTATTGGACTAATGGACTCCTAATGGACTTCATATAGTTTAATGTCAGAACAAGCACTAAAGCACTGTTTTAGAGCCTCCTCTATATCACAAGGAAATGAAGAATGAGAAGAAAACTGCTAGCTGAGTTGCAATTATAAAAAGTTGAAATATCCACTGATGCATGATGCTTATGTCCACTGCAACACAATTTACTGTGTGTTCACATGATTCCTAAAAGCGGTAAAAATGCAATACTATAGACAAAGGCAGTCCAGGTAACTCAGATGGCATCTAAACTTTCATATGGATTTTTTTTCACTGTGAGTTCAGCTACATTTTATCCACATACATAAAACTGTTACTTGAGAACACCACAAATGATATTCCTGTTGCTGTCAAAATCAAGATTTAAATCTGGGAAGAGGAATTATCTGTTAAGACATATGCTGTAATCAAATATATGGCAGTGGTTTGGCCAAGCAAAGATATTTGAGAATGAACAGCTTTTATAGGGGACTGAAGTGCCTTGCCAGCTTAGAGTTCAGCAATTTACATACTGCCAACAAGTGTGTGTATTTTAGTTGACACATTAAACCAAACATAACCAAATCCGCCAGAAAATACCATGTTATCAGACTGCTGTAGTAGATTTGGTTTTCTACTCTGAAGCTAGTTTGCTTATCCTGAAATGATATTATTTAACTTGCAAATAAAAATTTGAGCTGCTGTACAGTGTTCTGTACTAAAAATGGATTTATAAAAAATTACTTAGTCTTGATTTATTTAAATAATGAGGATAGAGTTTTACAAACTCACTTATATCCAAGTAAGAATATTAAATCCGGAAGTTTCAAACACTGTATGGCTTAATACCTACATCCATCTTCCCCCTTATTCTGTAAGCCTATTTTCACAATTAAACAAGAGAAATTAGGTGTTCTGTGTTTATTATGATTAGTCATGCTTCTTGGCATGTGTCATTGTATTTTACATTTAATAAACAAGCATTTCTGTTGTGAATACCCTAGGAATGGAAACCATTTGTATATCAATTCTGAGACATAAAAGGTGATTAATTATTTTATTTTATATTTGAAAATCTTAAATCTTTCTCTCATGAACACACAAAACAGAGCCTTTGTAAAGAATGGATTTTTCTTATCTTCTCCCTTTGGGTGTGGTAGATCTCTTTTTGTTGATCTATGATTTTCAAGAACAAGTCTACACTGCAGAAAGCAACGAATTAAAAAAAAAATGACTAAAACTATTGTAGCTATTTCTCACTGCAGTCTCTGTATAGCAACATTTGAGTGGTGCTGGTTACATATATTGATTTATTAAAAAGCAATGTCATACCTGTAGACATGCAGGAGCTCTGCCTTGTGGTTTATTCACATCAACGGCCACAAGCTGCCAACCTCCAGCAGCATCTTCATGAAACATCTTGAAAGGGAAGACTGTTGTCAGAAATGTTTTACGTGCCAATAAATACATGTGAAATCTAATACATTCACCTTAAGGATAACCATATGTTTTGATGATAGCTAGTTTAAAATAAGAGAGAAATGGTTCTCACTGCTACAGAAAAAAAAGTAACATGCCTTTTCTAACATTAATAGAGTCTGAATTTTACTCAGATAACACCAAACACAATGTGTCCCTATTAGTCCCAATGTAGAAACTGATTCAATTAATCTCTGACCAGTATCATTAGACGGTGGTACCTGTTCAGAATAAATTCCTTACAATGGTAAGCTTATCCCTGAGGAAACACAAACACATTGTGACCACGCAAATAAGTTTCATGGTGTATTTGGCAACAGCAGCCAACCTTGTCTTTTTTACTGAAAAATTATTTTACTCCAAGGACCACTTTATTTTTGTTGCACTGATGCATATCAAGAGTAGCTGTACAGTCCTTCTGTATTGTTTCCCAGAGCTTATAATTCCTGTAAGTAGCTGAATATTTCTAGGTTCTAATGATGTCAATGGAAAAGGCTCTCGACCACAGTGGTATTCACATTTTACCAATAACCTCTGGAAGCATAGGTGTAGGTATTCTTTTTTTTTTTTTTTCTCAGAAATTAGGACACAAAAAAATGCAAATTGCTGGACATAAGGAACAGTCAGAAACCATGTCTGAAAGTGATTAACACTGTCTTTTAAAGTGTCCTTGAGAGAAAATTAATAGCTCTAGCATTTTTAGTTGCCACCTGCTTATACTATATAATAAAGTGTGGCAAAGTCCTCATCTCACTCCCACCTTTTCCTTGACACCCAGCACTCAAACAAGTCACCTCAAGAACACAGTCACAGGAACATGGTTGAAACTTAAAAGTCATCCTGAAAGAAGTGCTCATTAGAGTGGGGACAGTGTCACAAAAATATGGTTGTAATGCTTCTGAGTCCTTATTTAGCGTCTCTGCACTAGGAAGAGTTGCCAACTAAGATCAGCTCCTAGTTACTCCTCTTTGTACCATGCTTTAATGTGCAGCGCTTTACAAGAACGTCCTTTTATCTTTTCCCGAGACCCTTTCCTAGACTTTGACTCCTGGACACTCATTTTCTCTCCTACAGGAATAAGTTTGGGGAACAGCTCAATTATTTATGAAGTGGGCAAATGAAGTAAGATATTGTTGCATTTTCTCAAGGTTATTTCATGCACAAAACAAGCAAGGGTTTTAACTTTCATCTGGTGTTTTGAATAAGAAATCCTGCAAGAAATTTTCTGCCCTTCTTAAAACAGAAAAAGATAAATTGTTTTTGCAATTTGGTGAGCTGGGCTCCCTTTATGTGCATTTATGTCACTGATTCAAGGAACAAAGCAACCATTTGCCTGTCTGCAGCAGGGTATTTGAAATTCCTTAATGTTAGCTGCTACTTGTGTTTCCCTACATTGATCTCTCTGTTCCAGCTTCTAGTTCAGAGTACGTTGGTTAAGCCTATATGGCTCAGGAATTTGTCCTATCAGAGAGAAAATGAACAAAGTTCCCCAGGCTAAGCAGGTGTCCTGTAGAAAAGTCCTTTTTTTTCAGATTTTAAATTGATATCACAAAGTCTGCTTTGACAAAGACGTATATAGATTAGAAATTATTGCCATGAATTCTATTTGAGGCAAAAATAGTAGCAGCAGGCAGAAAAGGACTAGATTTACATATGGATTACAGATATAACCAAAGGAATATCAGAAAATATTTAATAAATAATTTTGAAAATTTAAATCCTCTGGTTTAAGAAAATAAATAATCTCTAGCTACAAAGTTAGAAAAAATTCCCTCATGGGCATGTTTCTCACATCTGTCCTCCTAAGAGCTTTTTGCAGGCAGCTTTTTTGCACTGGTTCCTCTTAGAGATGGCAAGCTGCACTAGCCTGGAAAAGCCTTGTCTTTTGTACATTCAAAATACATAATCTGGTTGTTAAAATAATGAGTGAGAGAATTTAAATCTCAGCCCATTAGCTCTCATTTTTCATACTGGGTCTTTCCCACTATGCAGGCCACATGTAGCACCCTTCCTATCATGGTTTCTTCTTACTCATTATCTCTATTCAGGGTCTCACTTTCTGTGACTTCTCCAACTATTAGCATGGCTCTTTCATTGTCCCAACATCTCATTTCCTCCTTGGTCTCAACACACCCTTCTCAGTTCCAGGACCAACTTCTGCAAATGCTTCAGCTACCCTCTGATGCCTCTTCTTCCAGCCATGACTTTGCAATTTCAGCTCTTATTCCTTAGCACAGAAAGTGATATTCAACAGCAACCCTAATTTTAAACCCACCAATGACATGATAAAAAACCATTATCCTACTCTATTAAAAGAAAATACAAACACAGCTATAGCATACCTAGCCATGTAGGGAACCACATTACAGTCTTCTCTATAATTCTTTTTTAAAAAAGACTACTTGGATAATGCAATTTACATGGATATGGATAATAGAATTAAATTTTATATGAAAATTCATATATCAACTTTAGAATATAGGCAGTAACATGCAAAGTCAAATATATAATATGTAACAGTAATTTTCTGATTATTATTAATTCATAAACTAAACCAAATCAAATCCCCAGAGAATATCAGCTTCTCAAGTGCTTCACCTGGGTTGTAGCAGTTGAAGTAGTACTGCTCCTGGACCCCCACATCTGCTGGAACTGCACTCTAATTTCTGCAAACGTTTCAATGATGACTGCAATGAAAACATTCTGAAAAACAGAACAAGAATGGCTGACATAAAACTCAGCAAGCAGAAAAGAGAAGAAATTAATTCTAATATGATCTACATTTCAAATTGCTTTAAAAAGACATATTTTTAAGTACCTTGACAAGCCAGGCCAGAAAGAAAATTAAGGTGATGAAATAGAAATATGAACGCCATCGGGGAAAGCTGTCGATTGCTCGGTACATGAGGAACACCCAGCCTTCCTGAGAAGCAGCTTCATAAACAGTAAATATGCTTGTGCCTGTCAGAGGGAAAAAATAAAAAGTTTGGCATTAAGCTTCCCTGAAAGTTTTCAATATCAGCAAACAATAAACTTTTAACCATTCTATTTTCCTTTTTTTCTAAAGGCTGTCAGCTTTCCTCTCCTCATTCAAAGAGAAGTTTTTCTTCTGCATTTCCACATTTCTTCCTTTTGCAACTGAATACGAATTGGTTTTGTAACAGACCAGACTGACTCCCTTCTCTTACTGGACCCACATGCATAATCTCTCAGATGGATTCACTGGTAGTATGCAAATGTCTCCAAAGGCAGAATTTGTCCCATCATGTGACTTTAGCAGCTTGTCTGAGAAAAGGTAGATTTAGTTAAAACTCTCAGGATCAAAATTCAGTAGGTGAAAGAAATCACTACTAATATCAGCAACACTGAGTAAGCATCAATATACCAAGAGGATGACTGATGCTAGCAAGCACAGTTAAGCATCTACAAGCAAGCTACTGAACAGTTTTGAAATTCAGGCAGGTAGCTGCATTAACATACATGTGTTGCCTTAAAAAAGCATTTTTAGGTTGAACTTCCTATATCACTCTGTGGAGGGGGAGAGAAGACGAAAGGAAAGTTATGAGAGGCTTATGAGTGCAGAAACTAGTGGTGTTCCCCAGGGATCAGTGTTGGGCCCAGTTCTACTTAATATCTTTATTGATGATTTAGATGAGGGGATTGAGTCCACCATCAGCAAATTTGCAGATGACACTAAACTGGGGGGGTGAGGGTCAATTAGCTGGAAGGTAGGAGGGCTCTACAGAGGGACCTGGACAGGTTGGAGAGTTGGGCTGATTCCAACGGGATGAGGTTCAACAAGGCCAAGTGCCGGGTCCTGCACTTTGGCCACAACAACCCCCTGCATCGCTACAGGCTGGGGACAGAGTGGCTGGAGAGCAGCCAGGCAGAAAGGGACCTGGGAGTTTGGATTGACAGGAAGCTGAACATGAGCCAGCAGTGTGCCCAGGTGGTCGAAAAGGCCAATGGCATCCTGGCCTGCATCAGGAACAGTGTGGCCAAGAGGTCCAGGGAAGTGATTCTTCCCCTGTACTCAGCACTGGTGAGGCCACACCTGGAGTACTGTGTCCAGTTCTGGGCCCCTTAGTTCAGGAAGGACATTGAGATGCTGCAGCAGGTCCAGAGAAGAGCAACAAGGCTGGTGAAGGGACTGGAGCATAAGTCCTGTGAGGAGAGGCTGAGGGAACTGGGGTTGTTCAGACTGGAGAAGAGGAGGCTCAGGGGAGACCTCATCACTCTCTACAACTACCTGAAAGGAGGTTGTAACCAGGTGGGGGTTGGTCTCTTCTCCCAGGTAGCTCTCAGTAAGACAATAGGGCATGGTCTTAAACTGTGCCAGGGGAGGTTTAGGTTAGATATTAGGAAGAAATTCTTTACAGAAAGGGTAATCATCCATTGGAATGGGCTGCCCAGGAAAGTGGTGGATTCTCTGTCCCTGCAGGTTTTTAAGATGAGACTGGATGTGGCTCTTAGTGCCATGGCCTGCCTAGTAACCATGGTGGTAGTGGATCGAGGGTTGGACTTGATGATCTCAGAGGTCCCTTCCAACCAAGTCGATTCTATGATTCTATGAAACCACTTTTGATTAAAAGCTATAAAGTTACTAATTTTAAACTTTGGGTCCAAACTCAACCTAATGTCTGCGTGATAATAGGCTTCAGCCAGTTTGTCCTTCTCCTTATCTCTGCTTCAAAATACAGACTGGTTAGGGCTTGTTAGGCATTCTCGTTTGAAGTAATTTTTTGTTCAGAGAAGAAACACAATTAAACTGTGAAATTAAACTGTGAAATCTCACAAACTGCTGTGAAATCACAGAATTGTCCTACAGCCACCCGCTCGCTCTGCTTAACTGCTGCTTCATTTCATGAAATGTCTTGGATAAAAGAGAGCGAGCGTGAGGAGCACTGCCCTTAGCAAAACATAGCAGCTGCTAGCAACATAAAGATAGAAAGCTGACTATCTGATCCTCTTCACAGAGAAAGGAGTGGTTCTGGCCAGAAATGTCAGAGTCCATGAGTTTCCCAAAAAATCACACCAGCCTATAAGGAGCCCCTATTGATTTTGCAGCATCTACATCCTAGTCTGCTAATACAAATGGGATGAACCTGGAAGCGGTTTTGCCTCAGGGTGTCCCTTCTGCAGATAAATCTTCACTGATAAGAGGAGGCAGGGATGAATGGAATTTTTTCTGTATAAACTCAATTCTTTGATATGTTGGTGTTAAATGGTTAAGATGGGCATGGTGGGTAGGCAAAACTGTTAATCCTTTCTGTTAATTTTTCTAGTTATTCGATTCCTTCCTATTTACTGCATAGGCTCTCAGTACCAAGGAAGAGAAATAAAATTAAAAGGAAAGGAAAAGCCTTCAAGTACAGATAGCAAATCCGTTTCCATTTCTTCAGAAGAGAGAGTGGTCTCTATCAATACTGAAATATTCATCAGTGATTACTTCATGGGTATTTTGCATTTCAAAAATTTAAAAAGTAATAGTTCAATTGTCTAATACTGTTGCTGAACTGATTAAATTATTGAACAAAACAGTGCTGTTGAGGACAGGCCGAGATTAAAGAAAAAAATGGAATCTATTAAAAGTTGCTGGCTAGGAAACTGTCATTAGTCATTACCAATGGGAAAGTCACAGTGAAGATCAGTAAAATAGAGGGGATGTCACACAAAGTGTTTATAACACATCACTGGGCCATCTGCCACAGTAAAGCAATACTGTGAATGGACAAAAATGCACAATTAGCCCAATTAAAATAATATGTGTTCATCTGTGACACTGAAGTAAAAACATATTTAGCGTATAACTGGTAGAAGTGTTCTTAAGGCTATTAGAAAGCAACTACTCTAATGAATATACATTCTTGCTTAACATATGTGACTAGAAAATGATAAAGCTTTCATTACTGATGCCAGGAACTGTGCTGTTAACTATCTCTGTAAATACTCTTTCAACTGGATACAGAATAAAGCATGCCACTAAGGGATTCAACACCATGAAATGTTTTGCTTTCAAAAAGAAGAGTAATTCTTAGTTAACATCTGCCTTACTGCATCTTTTGGTCTTCCAAAAGTTACAATTAAAGACAATCAGCAACCGATTCCATTTTTTCTGATTATTTATTTAATATCTGACTACATCTTCCTGAAGCCAACAAGTAAGTTATTAAAAGACTTTCACAGCAACATGCTCTGTTTTTCTCAACATGTTCAAAGCCATATGGAGGGACAGAAAGTATCAAAATTTTAAGTGATGGTGGGACACATCCCAGAAAATCAAACACGGGGATGCTGCCATGTACAAAACCTAACATATGTCCCTCATATCAAATGGCAAATTTCTCCTTTTCCACAGATGTCAGTATTGAATCAGTGACATTGTGCTGCCTTCTACTAGTTCAAAGGGTTTAAGTAATGACAGCATAGTGCTAGGAGTCCCATGGTTAGGGCAGATGAAAGCACATATCTCTCTGTAGTTTGTATAACAGCAGGAACATGGGTGTCACGGGGCACAAGGGCTTGAAAACCTGCAGAGCCTGGCTATTCAATCTGCAACAGGCCCCGTTACTTCAAAACCTCTTGTCAATGTCCTCAACAATCAGATCATGATTCATGCAATATAACTACAGACATCAGTAAGACATTTCAGTCATGAAAAGGCTTTGAATCATGAAGAGGGTTAAACACATGGTTGTTATGACACTGCTCATCAGTTTAGGCATGTTGGCATGGGCAATTTGCAGCATTTGAGAGTAGGATTTCAACATCTGCATCTAAATATTGTTAGATCTTAGTAAAGAAAAATATCTAGCAAATATTTATGATAACTTTCCCATTTGTTTCAGTAGATGGCTAAACCTTGGTTAATTTATCAGAATTTTCTGATGACAAAAGAGGTAAAATAAAGTAACAGGCTTTGAAATTTTTGTGTTTCAGTGCTTTTGTTTGAACTTGTCTAATAAATTCCACATTTTGATGTAACAATAAAACAATTCCTTTAATCACGAAGACAGTTAATCATAAAAAGGAAGGAAAACACTTCTCAATAGAGATTAAAACTAAGTAAATCGATATCATCAAGTGTATCAATCTCAAAAGACTGCTTTTATCCAAGCAATAAACAGTTCTACCTTTGAAAATGTTTTACAACTGTAAATGGTCATTACCAAAAGAAAAGAAAAAAAGTTCAGGAAATGAAAGATTTAGTGAAGTACTGGAAAAGAGATTGAATCTTGATCAATTTATATGACATTTTCCTTTAGCTTCATACTGTATAGAAGAAAAGACAGCAGACAAACTGTACCTGTACTCATATTGCACATTGAGGCATATGGGCATTCAGCAACAAAATGCAGGGGGCTTAAGTCTTCTTCAGTATATGTTTTTCTCAGATTTAGAAGATGGGAGCATTAGCCTGAAGGGGCATGGATGAAGTAACTGCTTTTTAACACCTAAATCATTATAATAAAAGAAAATTCTAGTGGTTTCCATGTCTAATCAGGAAGCTGGTAACCTGGCTCTTCCATGCTATACAGATGAATAGAGTATCAGAAAAAAAAAATTAAAAGAACTAGAGGACATAAGTAATGATTTCCCATGGGGAGTAAAGAAACCTATCCTGACAAAACCCTATCTTTTAAATAACTAATGAATATAGAAGATATTTATTTTTTAAGAAAGGACTCATCATTGACAGAACAATAATATCATTATGCAGGGATGCTATTTTACACACTGTATTTATATTTATGCATATTTTGTAAACACACAGGATTTTCTGCTTGTTTCTGTGACTGTGTGACACCCCCACGCCCTGTGAAATCATTTCTTTCTATATCAACTCATTCTGCAAATGAACATAATGAAAAAGGGAGTGCACTGAATAATACTGTAGCTTTATAATGTCAGAATTAAAGGAGCAGATCTAAAAGGTCACATGCAAAAAATTAACTGAATCTGGAAACAGAACCCATTCCTCCTAACTCTATGTTGCCTTCTTGTTTCTTGATTCAAAATCCCATCTTATTTGAGGAAGAGAATATATGGTGTTGAGGAATTGTCTCTTATTAATTAGTATCTTTGTACTATGTGATTTGTAGCTTTCCAAGTGCGAAGAAAAAACTTAAAACTAGCCTTAGATATGCTTTAACTTCAGCAATTTCTGCATATGTAGTTTATGTTTATTGACTACCTTGATGTCAGTTTTCTGGTGAATACTGTGAAGTTGCAGAGAAAGAAAACTTACAGGAGGGCCACTTAATGTAAAAAAAAAAAAAAAAAAAAAAGAAAGTGTGAGATTTTTTTCCTGTTTAATCAGGAATCACTCAGGCAAGTAAAAATCCATGCGTTGTTCTTTAAAGCTTAAAACATTACCTACTGTCAGCCATGAAATGCCTCCCACGCCAGGCAGTGACACGCTCCTTACCCTTACTATAGAGCAGCCGCTAGATGGTGGTCGTGCACCTCGAGCACATCTGGAACATCAGGCAGCGGCGGAGCGCCCACCCCGCAGAGGGCAGGATGTGACAACCTCCCGGTGCGCCAGCAAAAGGATTGATTTTCCTATTTGCCGGCAAAACTAAGCCGCCTTCTGGCAGGTGCTGCTGTCTAATTTCTCTGTTGTGCTGCATACTGAAAGACAGTCTTCCATGGTTCTGTGAGTGATCTGTCCATAAAGCAATGACCTCTTGCTTAGCTACAGAAATGTTATCATGCCTGTTTATATCCCTGCTCACTTTCACTCATAAATTCACAAGGCTGAATGTTTCTGTGGGGCATGGATTTTCCAAGTGAGCAGTCAGCTTTTAATTTACGTCTTGTCTTTCACTATCAAGGTATTTGTAAAACACTGCATGCAGTCAGGCTTTTCCAGCTGTCTTACACTATTGCTTTGGTGAAACTAGATGGGAACAAAAATTGCCCAGAAATGGAAGGACAAAGCTGTTAACACTTCTGGGAAGCAGCTGGCAGACAGGACTGAAATCAACAAAAAGATCAAATTCAGAATGGCTTCACAGGGGGTTGCTTCTTGCTTGCATCTGAGTGAGTGATCTAATTTACTCTCCCAAACTGACTCCCACCAGCCAGTTTGCCAGCCAGAAGAAATGAGGAAGAAAAGAAGAAAGCCAAAACATGCCAATGCTCTGCTCCTCTGTTGAAACCTCAATCCCCAGTGCCATCTTTCTGTTACTGAGCTGTGGAAAAGACTGATTTACAACTGCAGAAAAAATGCACTGCCATTCCGAACACAGTTTGTTAACCCTTGTTAAGTGTAGTGACTTCATCATACAGTAGTAATGTCTTACCAAACCTTCATTTGGAAAATCTGTTTCCTTAAAAGAAGATTAAGGATACAACTTTTCTCACTCTTTTACATATGAGAAAAGACTATAAACAGAGATTGTACGCATAAAAGCACCAAAAAGGAGATAAAGAAACATTGCAAATACAAGTGCTAGGATCAATGCAATCTGATCTACAGACTTAGTAACAGATAGGAAGTCAGTCAACTTCCAGAAAAAAAAAATTATGGACTTAGCTGCACTGTTTGGAAGTATTTTAGAAACTTGTTTAATATTGAGAAGAGTCAGCTTACTGATATGAATGTAGCAATGCTGGCATATATAGTGACTGCACAGGGTAAATAGGAGCATGGCAGTCAATGCTTAATTGTACCATTAATGTCTTATGCGTGATAGTGCTTGAGCTCCCTGATATAATATTTTATGCTTTAAAAAGAGGAATCTGGTTTACATTTGTGAACAAGTCCAAGGTGTAAACAGAGAGGAACATTCTTCAAAGTGACTCTATGTGTACTTGTTTATGGATATTTAGCCAGTATTAAAGCATTTATATCTGCTTTAATACTTTTTTAATTAAAGCACTCCTCAGCTATATGTTCACAAATAACTCAGCAAATAGGGATCCAAAATGTCAGCAGAGCTCATAAGCTGGCTTTATGTGCTGAAATACTGTCTGCTTTTTTCTTTTGGCAATTACATAGCTAGTAGGGCTAATATACTGCCTCCTTTATAATCACTTTTGTGTGTGTGGCAACTTTACAAAATTTACTGGCAGTTGATGAGAATAAAGGAAATGCTGAACTGTGAATTGTTCACACCTCACACACAGCTACCTGGAAGCTCTCCATCACAGTCAACACTCCTACCTCTACTTTGCCCTAGAGAGTATTTTTAAGGATACAACTTTTCTTAGATCTCTAGGCTCTCACCCTCAACAGAATGGGCAGAGCTTCAGGCTGAAGCCTGGAAGTAGGACAGTACCATAGCTGTGCTTGTCCTTATCAAACTATAATAATACTTGTTTTCCAGATCTAGAAACCAAGAACACAGAAATGCCTATTCCCGGGTTTAAAGAGCGACAAACGCTGTGAAGATGGGCCTTTTACCACCTCAGCTTTTCCAAAGAAATGCCTCTGATTTAAAGTACAGTCATAGTAGAGTAAATGACTGTTACAGTAAACGTTATGACAAAACCATGTAACATAAAAAATGTTCAATGGAAGAAACTCTATAATTCCTTTGAAAATGAACCATCTTTTTATAGGAGTGTTACTTCTTTCAAAATACATTATGTATGTAGCTGCCTTTAAAACTATACATTAAAAGTGACAGTCTAGAAATTAAAATTTAGGAATTCCCCCAAATGGTTACATTTAAAATTTAATAAACATTTTAAGGGTTACCATATTAAAAAGACAAATTAAAGACAATTTCTTAGTACAGATACTATGCATTTGGATTGTCATTCAGCCATATATTAAATGCTGGGAATGACTATTAAAGACAAGGTAGTGATGGATTCCTTTGTTAGAAAGTAAAAAAAGTATGCAAATCTTCCTTGACGCAAGGCATGTAAATTCAGCACTGAGTTTCATACATTATTAATCAAAACCATTCACTTGTTGCATAAGCTTTCACAAGTCACAGAGCAATCTAATTCATTTTAAGTACAGTCATGAAACAGCAAAGCTAGCATGCATCATAGTATCAACTAATTTGCTTAATTGATAAAAAATATATCTGCTTTTTAAGATTTGCTTTGAAAGAATTATGAAACAATGAAACTGTAGAACATATTCACATAGTAACATTTCCGTATCTAAGTGACCATTATGATACTTGACCTGGTTTTGGCGGGGATGGAGTTAGTTTTCTTCCTAGTAGCTGGTAGAGTGCTGTGGTTTGGATTTAGGATGAGAATAATGTTGATAACACACTGATGTTTTAGTTGCTGCTGTGCAATGCTTACCCTAGGTCAAGATCTTTTCTGATCTCACTATGCCCCATCAGGAAACAGGTGTGGGGTGCACAAGGAGCTGGGAAGGGACACAGCCAGGACAGCTGATCCCAACAGACCAGGGAGACATCCCATAAAATATGGCACTATTCTCAGCATATAATTCCTGGGTTGAGAAAAGAGAAAAATGCCCAGCCAGTTCCCAAGCAGCAGCCCCCAACCAGCTTTTCCCCTGAATTTATCTTATTTTTCCCCTTCCAATTCTCTCCCCCATCCCACAGAGGACAGGAAATGAGGGAGCGGCTCTGTGGTGCTTAGTTGCCTGTTGGAGTTCAAACATGACAATACTTTACCCAAAAGTAGAGTTAAATAAGTAGAACAACTCTAAGCTTTACCATGAGACATCATTTCATCAAGTCTTGAGTTTGGTCAGCTAGTAGTAACCATCTCAAAAGCATGAAATTGTGTGGAGGTAATAAAAATGCACTACAGGAAAAGAAGTAGAAGCTGAACAGATGAAAACCTGGAAAACCTGGAGACACAGAAATAACCTAAAACCGTATGTGTGTTTGGGAAATATGGATTACAAGAAATTGCCTGACATAAATAGAGCATTTCCAGAGTGGTATTTCTCTGAAAAATTGGAGAAGTTCAAGACAAAAAACCTTAAGGAAAAAAACAGACTGGCATAGTCCATAAAAAAAAGATTATGATGTCCAGAAACTGCTAAAAAAGATCTTGCAAGTACCCATAACAGCGAATTTTATTGGTCCTTCACAACAATGTATTTCCTCATTTCCAGGTTGCAGTGCATTCTCTTCATCCTGAAGTTTCCAGTAGTCCAAACAATCAGCAATTAAGAAAACCCTACGGCACAAATATCTAACAAATTGAAGAATCTCCTCATCCTCAGCATAGATTTAAGAGAAGAAGAGGACCAAAGAGAGCTTGAAATTCACTCTACAAAACCCAAGGTTGTGACTGTGTGTGCAAAATGATTGGCCAGTCTGACAATGAGTAACAGCAGGCTAGGTATTCTGGTAGACAGGAAGGTATCGAAGGAGGAAATTCCACAGTATCTAATTTCAACATCTTATGAAGGCTATATTTATTTATTCTTTTTACTGTAGAGTAGGAGAAACAAGCGTTTAAGTGAACCTAGACAACCAAAGCTACTGCTTGGCCCTAAAGCTCTATTTCAGTTTCATTTGGTTCCTCTGCATTGTAGGCACTTGTCCGAGGATGTACTCTCTTAAAATGAAGAGATCAGCCCCTTTCTCATGAATGAATAAAATTTTCAAAAGCATTTGCATGAGATTTTACCATAATCAGTTGTAAAAATGTTGCATCTTAAATAAGATGCTTTTAAAAATCCCTCCCCAAAGAATCGTAATTTGATTTGCTCCACTATAGTGCATATCTGAATAAGACCATATTCTTTTATGTATAAAAGTTGCACCAAAGGACAACAGCAGAAAATCTCACCTAACAAGACCTGCTGAGTATTCAGTGAATGGAAATAAGACAGTAACAGCACTTAGATCAATGCATTTCTGTCAGAAAAAGACTAGACAGTAAAGCTGGTGAAGGAGACATTACAAAAACAGACCCATGTTAGAAATCTCATTAGCTTCCACACATCTGAATAACAGGTGCAAATATACGGTGTCAAATGCATCTTAAGAGACTAGTCAAACTGAAGAGACAATATCTTCTCGTCCTAAATTGGAGAAAGGAGCTCTATGATTGACTGTTACAAGAAAACCCAAATGACAGTCACTCAATAACTTGTTTAGCTATTAATGAAATAAGGACTCCCTGGTGCCTTTTACATGCCACTAGAAGTAAAATAATTTACCTACTTTGTTGATGTGAGGGAGAGGTTTGCCCACTAGCCTCATTCGTGCAGTTAGAGGGAGTGCAGACACAGAGAAGTGGTTTAGTGTGCTGAATCCCACAGTATCTTTGTTAGATAAGCATATTTTTAATTCTGTTTCAGAGATGGCTGTATTAAGTTAGAGACTCTGAGACTCTTCTCAAACAGCAACATAACCAATGTCTAAGATGTGACTATCTTAAAGATTTCTGATTTCGAAAGAGCTGAGTGTAAAGAGAGAAAAAACCTGTTTTTTTTTTTAATAAAAACCATACATGGATGTCAGCAAAAATATACAACAACTTTTTTTCTTTCCTTCTGAAAACGAATATTGAATTGAAATGAAAACCTATTCTTTTAACATCTGACTCCTTTTATTCTTAACTGTCTGAAAGAAAGTGTTTGCATGACCAGAGATCTACTGGTTATCAAAAGAATTCTTGGAAGCCTAGCACTAATAGACTAAGCAGCTGGCAGGTTTATTAGGAGATGAAAATCAAAACCTTTGGCAAGAAAAGCTGTATAAACTGCCAGGTATTTCTTGGGAGAGAGAATGTCCAGAGTTTTAATACACTCTGTCTAAACATTGTTTTCAATATTACCTCCTTCTTCAGAAATCCTTTCTGATCTTTATCCACTATTGAAAATAGTTCCACACACCCATAGCAGAAATTTCCTGGATTTCTCTCTGTCAAATCAATGATTATTTTTTTCCCTTGGATAGACCTTTTTCTTTTTTTCTCAGCATTAAGTTTACCTGCAAAGATGTTTATTCTTTGTGTAGGTGTGTGTCAACTCTGTGCTTTGACTCAAATGTGCATTAATTCCTTATAGACCTATGATATTTAACATATTTTTTCTTAAAGCTTTTTGCTAAAGTAGAAAATGTGGCATTTTGTACTGAGACACATGAACATGTGGCTTGAAAAAAAAAGGACTGTGCATGAAAAAAAAGTTTTGGCATTGCTTGATGAAGTAGTTTCTCAAGAAATATAGATCAAATCTACTCCTAGAAATTTTTTATCAAAGCATGAGCTACACAGACCTCATTTTCCATATGAAAATAATTTTCAGTGAAATGAAATCAGAACTTTTAGATCTGAAGGTGCAAAAAAGTGCTATCTATAAATTCAGGGTTGATGTTCTGCATGCCATTTCCTTCGCAGTGATTACCTCTTAGTCTACTCTTCAATTTTAAAACAACCCAACTTTGGAAGTCTATCCATTCCCTTCACTGAAGTCAAAGGCACCCCTAAAGGCATACATAAGGACAGTTACTGCTGGACCTTATAAACACATTGTTATCCCCAGTAATGTGTCTAGAAGTCCTACCATGGCTTGGGTAGAAATTTTGTGTTGTTACATTATATCCCCATATTTTTCAGAACAAGAAACAAATCCCGATCCTTACTTGGAATCTCTGCTAGTACATTTCCGTAATATTTTAGAGGAGAAAATTATGATCACAATTTTTAAATCATACTGCCCAAAGTCAGTCATGTGAACTGTTGTTCAGATAGCTGGATATAGTTGGATTTTTTGAGATACTGAAGGAAGCAAGATCAAAATTTTTGACCCTGGCCTAATTGCTAGTGCTTGAAGCCAAAGAGGAATTTATCATTCCTTTAGTAGAAGCAGAACTAGATTTACCACATAAGTTCCTGCAAAACATAAAAGATGTTGGGAAACAAGTGTATTTGATCAATGTGGTGTTTTCAAAATTCAATTCAATTGCCTGCCACATTAAAAATAAAGCTAGAGATTGAGACTACAATATGTAGTCACAAGAAGAAAGTACAACTGTTTCCACAATATCTGAGAGATGGTCTTCCTAAATGAACACAAATGCAATTGAGAACCTGAAAGAAATGTCTGCTTCCAAAACTGACCGTCAGACAGATTTGTGGTGCTCTGGGATTAGAACTCTTTCCAGTGACTTTCCTAAGAAGTTTGTAAAGGTATCAACTAAATGCTTTTAGTAGGATTCATGTGCTCAGATCAGAATTAACTGAAATAGACGAGAAACAACTGCTAGCAGGCAATAGCAAGTACTGGAATAACTGAAAAGACTGTAGAATTTGATTCCTTGGAGCTCTTTAAGAATATATCAGCTAAGCATCTATAAGGAATGACATAGGCACAGGTGACGCAATCTTGGGGTGGCAATGAGCTTGACTTTCAAATAGATATCTTTTTCAGGTTTGTACTAATTTTCTGCAATTTTAGAGCATTAAAGTATTCTATAAGGCCCATGCAGCATCTTATCTTTACTAGTTATTAAAAATATATGTTAACATGGATAAAGTAATGTGTTTAGGCTGCACATAGACACTACCTCTTCCAAATGCTGCACATAGACACTACAAAAAAATGGAGTTCAAAGTGCAAAAAATACCTTGCATTAGGGTTTTGCAGAGCCAAGTTCCACTGCTTCTGAACCAGCTAAATCATATTCTTCAGCAAAAACCCTTTTTCTTTCTCTTTGATAAAGGAAGCATTCATGAGTCATAGGTTGTGGATCTAACTTCTGTAGAAGATGTAAAGTAACACTATGAATAAATAAAATGTCACTCAAGACATGATTAGATGATAAATTAACTCTGTCCATAAGGCTCTGTCTGTAAGACTACTATGTCAAAAGCACCACAGCCACATGACAAGAAGCACTGATTTACTATAAGCCCCTCAGAAAATACCCTTTTTCTAGGGCTTCACTTTTTACCGAAAGGTTACACACTGCAACTTGCACTGTCTACCTGCACCCCAATTTGTGCAACAACAGATACTATCTGCTCTCCTACTTCCAGAATAAAGTTGGTATAATTGCAGCATTTTGTGCCTCCCTCAGGGACGCTGACAGTAACACATTTATGCACCCTGCCTCATCCTGAGCAATTGCTACAGTGGGTCTTATCACATGTTAGACCATGTCCGAGCCTACTGCAAAGCAGCATTCCTGCAGCACTTAGTAGTGAAATACTGTAGCTCCTGTTCCCTGACATCATCTTCCAATGGATGTGCCTGTACCACGTGTAGCTCCCTCCAACCTGTGCACAACTCCCGTACTGTTCCAAATAGGCTTGCACGTCTAACATCTTCCACAGGCTGACACTGCCTCATGCCATACTCAGTATCTTCGATACTGGATTATAAAGCCACATCCCTGGTGGGATGTGACAGCCACAGGGATGTGACACAACTCTCATGGGAACTTTGGACTGAGAAATCTCATATTTTTTAATTATATTTTAGGGCCATTCATGAAGTCCAGTGAAGATCAAAACCAAGTACTGTACATATGGATACACACACATACAGCTCTTGAAGGGACCAGGCTTGAGCAGTGTAAACACTTGTCAGCCTATATCACATTGTGTATAGACCAAAGACCAATGCCAAGTAGATGATTTTATTAGTGAAAATCCTGCCCCTGACATAGTTCCCTAGGTTCACATTTCCACAGTATATGGCTCAGCAGCACTAGGCTTGCAGAAGATACATAGCCAAATATCTAAGTGTGAACACAATAGAAAGTGCACAAGTTCAGGCTGCCAAAAAATAGAAACTCAGAGGGTAAAAATATCACTAAGAACTTGTCTCTGACCATAAAGAAAGACAAAGAGTAATACTGGCATTAGAACAAGTAGACATGAATATGAAGTAGGCTGATTTTAGGCACTTTCTAATCATCAGAAAAATGAAGTCATGAAAGAGTTTTTAATCTTGTTTTACCTCTTCCTTCTAAGTTGGAACTTACTTCATAGTTTTATGAACGATGGATATGACACAGTTCCCTATGGTCACAAAAAGAAGTGAACAAGAGCATCACCGAGGTTCTTTCTAGCTGAAAAACAAGGTTTCATCTGTAAATGTGATGATACAGGCCATAAGCAAACTCCTTCTAAGTCCAATAAAGTCCAATTTTTTAAATAACATAGACCGAATCCACAAGGAACAGACAGTAAAAAAATAAAATCCATTTTCATTGGCTTCCTGACAGGGAAGATTTCTAAGAATGCTTCTAATGAAGTTATGCAGGAAGGATTAACACTGTGGTCTGTTCAGGAAGAAAGCAGCAATGTGGCTCATTTAATAAAGTACTGCGCCACAGCTGGACAAGTAATTCTTTGGTACAGAGACTGGTTTTGTTACAAAATATCTGTTTACTCTGAACTGCATTGAAATTCTCCAGTGAAAACTCTTTCCTGGCTTTCACCTTTCCCCTTGTGCCTGAGGACACTGTGGACAGAGCTGCAATTGTGCATCTGTTTAGGGTAATTGAATTGCATATGAAACTAACAATATCTCCATGTTCACTACAACAGCCCTAACCACTTGAGCACTCTAAAAACTGCTGTCAGCATATTTACAATTCTAATATTTAACTAAAATGAAGGACTGCTTAAGGATGCATTTAGAAGGGGGGGGAAAAAAGAAAAAAGAAAAAGAAGTCATAGCTCTTGAAGATATCAAGAGGCCACATATCCATGAAAGCATGTGTGTTATGGATTTCATAGAATGTCTAAGGAATGAATGAAATCAGAAAGCAACTGGAGAAAGACATGCTGTTGGAGACGAGGTTGCCTGGTATAACATAAAGCATCTTATCTGACAAATCTGGCAAAGTATTTGAGAAGAGAATAAAAACCAGACAGGTGTGAAGTAACTAACACAGTCAATTTCGATTAGGTTTAAGACACTTGTGAAACTATGGTAGAAAGCAGGTTAATCACAGTTTGAGTAAGTGCACAGTACAAGCAGCATTCTTCACTGGATAAAATGACCAGGTAAAAGACTGTAAAGACTAGTGTGACTGTGAAATAACCATACAGATGTCTATTAAATTAATCCTACAAGCATCCCACAGCAACTCTTCAAAAACAGTACTCTCCCCCGATACTCCAAACTCTCTTCAGGATTTCTTAGTTACCCAATGACTGCAGGCAATACTCTCAGCTATCTCCAGAGCATTTACACCTTGCTGTGTGAATGTCAGTGAAATAAATATTCATGGCTATGGCATAATAATGGTAGAATGCTGAAATTTAGATGGTTTTTGAAGTATTCCATTTCCATCCATTGCTACTACCCCTCCATGAATCATCATTATTGATCCATAGTTTTGTATCAGATAATGAGGACAAAAAGAAAACATCTAAGTAATAACAGAATTATGATTCTATGTGAAAAAATGAAAATAGAAAAAAGAAAACACATTTGGAGTTTGTTTTAGAGAAGAGGATTAAGCAGTAATAATACAACTGAAGCTCTTTGAGAGATGGTGATAGGCATTTAATTAATTGTCACCTCAGAATTCTAAGTAAAATGCCTAAAAACATCAGATGTAAAACAAATATAATAAATATGTTTGTATGTACAATATAGCAATGGCTAATGTAGAAGGATATGTAAGCAGTACACATACCAGTATTAAAACCATGCAATACCTGCCACAGGCAGGTAATTAGAAGAAAGCACACTACAGTTTATCTGAGGAGACATACAGAAGTCCTGTTGTGACTAATCTATCTTGTTTGAATTTGTCAGCCCCTGGGTAACTTCTGTCAAGATGAATCAACTACGTGTAGAGTCAGCTCCTCGAGAAATAGAACACATTTCTGAAGATTTTACTTTGTGGATGTTACCACAGAGCATCTATTCTCTATGAATGGTTAGATGTCCCTGTCCCACTGGTGACTGACAAGATCTTCTGACAGTAGATTCGCTAACTGTTTTCACTTCTTCTGAATTTTATACAAGAAGTGATTTAATTCTTTCAGTATCATTGATTTAAAAAGTGTACAGCTTAGCTGAAAACAGCGGCTCAAAGTCATCCAATCTCATTGTAGTTGTTTAAATTAAGCGCCAACATTTGGAGCTAAGTTACTGCAATCTTCTTTACAGTGGTAAGGAAAAGGTGACAGCTTTGTGTAGTTAACTCCTTTTCAGATGTGGACTGAGATTCTTAACTTGAGGGTTGATACAATGATGAAATGAGGCAAAGTAATGACCATTATGGTACTCTCTATTGCAAGGTGACAGTAGCACAGGTTTGTTGGAAAAGTAAAGGATAACCTTCTAAAACAGCTTCTGAATGTAGTAGAAAATTCTGACTGTAGCATGGGAGAAGATGTATGTTGACACTTGCCAAGATGACCAGTCACACCTTCCCTAGAGATGGAATAGCACGTCTTCAAAAAGTCTTAAAATCTGCACAGTATTAGGAAGAACCTCCAAGGCAGGTTGAACATTAAAGACTCTGTCCACTGAAAAATATCCGTAGACATTTTAGGAAAGATAGCAATTATCTGCATATTGAAACAATTCATAAGACAAAAATGCCTCTATGCCAAAGAAATCAAGATGTATTTCCTAACACAGTCCTTAGTATAGAAAAATGGTAACTATTTGTTAGGTGTCTTTAAGTCTTATTCAAAAGATTTATTCAGATCACCTGCTAGATACCGCAAGATCTAGCTCCCGGTTTGTTCACAACCAAAATTTATGATAAGAGTTAAGTATACGTAAGGTATTTAATGTTCTTAGGTAAGACTGTTCTTTCAAGTCATTCCTATTCTTTCTCAGTTGCTGTGAGAAAGGCAGTAACTAGAAGTGAATGGTCTTACATTTTTTTAAAGAAGTTCACATGGGATTTGAAATATTATACTGTTCTTTTAGCTTGTAACCTAGATCTTTTCAAATACCACTCAGTGCATATTAGATACTGTGTAAGAATTTCTTCATGTGGCAATTTCATGACACGGACGATGGAGTAGAACACAGTAACTACACTAAGTCCCTAAGAACAACAGGCAAAAGACACTTAGGAAAAGAGACATTCGTTAAATATTTGAGTAACACAGTGCACAATTTAATGAAGAAGGAGCATGGCATTACACATTTGCTGCAGGGTACTGCAATGGTAGCAGCATGTATGAAGCCAGTTACCACAGATGAGCTGATGTGCTGGAGTGTCACACCTAAGCTGCTGCTCTGTGAGCGCTCCCCCCGCTAGAGTCACCATCGGTGAACTAGATTTTCTGGAATAGCATTATTCCCCCTTGTTCCCCAGCAGAATTGGGAAAGCCAAGCTGCAAGCTGGCCCTGTGTTATCAAATCAAAGGTCTTAAATCGAAGATAATTTGGTAAGCTACTCTAATTACAGTAACAGAGGGCATGTTGCATGAGTATTGCACGTTGTATTTCTAGTGGGTGGTTTAGCTCGTTTCCACCAACCTTATGAAAAGGATAAAATAATCAGATCTCAGGAGGCAAGGTAAAAACCACGTGTCCCATCATTACACAAATGTTGAAGGTCAAAGCTTGTAAACTGGTCACATCCTGAAGCTTTTGTCTGAAAGTGAAGATCTTCCACTGTGAAAACAATTACCTCTATTACCCAGTAACTGCAGGTTTCATTATGCAGAGCTATATTGTCTTAATGGCACTGACTGATAATTAAACCGAAAGGATCTAATTTTCTTGGTATGGAACGACAGGTTTCTAATTGTCTAACTCCATTCTCTGTCTATTGGCTAAGAGTTTCCTGCTCCTTAGAATGGCTGAAATTAGTCACACCTTTGTTTCTGGAACGTTCACACACCTGTCACACCTTCAACTTCTCTTCCATTTTTTCATATTGTTCTCCATTCCTTGTCAGACTGAGTTATTGAGTAGCTATCCACACAAATAGCTATTGTCTTTGACATAAGCCTTTCTTCAACTCTCATGCAGAGTGAAAACTGGTGCACTGGGAGATTGGTTTTGCTTGAAGCAGTTCTTTCTATTTGTTTCCTTAGTAAATCCTCATTAAGAAAATGGTCTTAATGTGCCTTTATTTCCCTTTGACCATGGCATTCCTAGCATGCATGTGTCCCTTGATTGCTTTACTTAGCCTCTCCAAGTTATCTGACCCTTTGGTCATGCTTTCCATAAGAATTAAAAGTAAATTGTAGCAGCAGTACAAAAGAAAATTTCCTCCCTTGCCTTCACATAGCATGTATCATCTCAAAATCACGCTGGAATGCCTTGCTATGCTGGAGAAGGGGAAGCAGAAAGTAAGCATGAGAAGGTCACCTGTGGAAATAGTATTTACACTGCTTGTAACACACAGCAGCAGTGGGCACTGACAGGCTGCAGGTCCTCTGGAGGATGCAGTGCAAAGGCTGCCGTTGGCTAGGGGTGCCCTCTGGAAGCCTGGGTCCCGCAGAGCCAGCTGCAAGGTCTCCAGCACCACATTTCCCAGCAAGCTCCATTCCAGGCTTCCTCAAACCCTTATGCTGGAGCAAATATGTCCTCTTGCCATGCAGAGCAGTAGGGAGCAAGAGGTGGGGATATTTAAGTGGTTCACTAAGAAGCAAACAGCTGGTGCCAGTGAACTCTACTGCACTGGGGTTTTTTGTTTTGTGGGGGAGGGATGTGTGTGTTTGTTTTGGTTGAGGTTTTTTGTTGGTTTGGGTTTTTTTTGTTGTTTTGCTTTGATTTTTTTGTTATTCTTATACTTGTGATCTCCTATTGATCTCAGGGGAAAACTTATTTACGTAGAATTTAAGACTATCTTACTTCAGCTAAATTAAGAAACAGTACATGAAGTTTTATGTCAATAAGGAATTGATATGTGTGAGGTGATAGAGCTTACAGTTCAAAAAAATCTAATCAGATGCAATTAAACCTTGCATTTGACCTGCCTCAACTTTCCTTTTCTTATACCCATCTAATAAGACTGCCTTTCTGCCCCACTTTGCTCTTTCACATTTTCAGCTTATGATCAGGGACAGTTTATAGGCCTTTTACCTAAAAGTAGCAAGTATGAATTTATTTTTTTTTTAACATTGCCATTCCCATCATGCAAGTACTAATTAGAGTGTATATTAGAAAGAAAACTTCAAAATATCTACTTTCAAAATGAAACCTAACCAAAAGAACCCTTTCTGCATTCCCAGGCAGAGATGGAAATGAAAGAGAGATAGAAAGATGAAGACAGCAGAGACATTGGACACATGATTAAATTCTGTGCAGCATACTATAATAACACAAGTGATACATCAAACTATAAATAACAGCAAAAGATGTCCACCAGAAAAGGTCAACAATTACAAACAAAACAGAGAACAAAATAAAAAGTAAAGCTTTCTGGAAAGTTCTTTTATTCCATTATATATTTAGCTGCTGACTCTAACACAAAACAGCCTGAAATTGCAGGGGAAAGTATGTTCCACTGAAGCCTCCCAGCAGCAGTAAAGTTTTCTTTGACTGTCAGTACAACTGTACTAATCTATTCACATTAGTTTCACCCGATTGCCTGGTTTAATGCAAGACTCAATTACTTTGGGATTAACACAGCAATAAATTACAATTCTGGAGGGCTGCTCAAATTACTCTAAGTTTCCAAACCTCTGCAACTTCCCACATACCATTTGTTAGTGTAAGAGCTAATTCAATGGACATTATTTGTGCAATTTTTGTGTGTCCCTAAACCATTGCTTAAAACTAAAAAGTCATAATTAACTAAGCAACGAGAATGGCCTCACTGAGAAAAGTGAAGCCTAGAGAAACATCAAATAGCTAAGGAAGTTTTTTCGTTTTTAATTCACACCATTTATTCAGTTTTCTAAAATCACAAGTGTTGTCTTATTATCCTTTGTGAAAAGTTTGTGGTTGTAGGTATCTCTGTGTTACTCTTCCAAAACAGAAATACAAAGAGCTCACTGTGACCATCAGTAACAGCCAATATTTACATCCCAGTCACATCCTTGTATCCACATATTACAAGCAGTTTAAGCAGTCGCTGTGTGCTGTAGAGTGGCAGGACACTGGTGCCTCAGCCCTGGGGAAGGGAGACTGGAGCTGCCTTCTGGTCTACATATCAGGCTTCTTTCTCTCACAAAAAGCAAGCAGGAATAAAGAAATAGCAATTAAATATGTCTCTGGTATAAGGTTATGACACAGCCACAGTATATAGGACCAAGACCTCAGACATGGAGGCCCACCAGCTGAGACATAACCTTTAGTTTAAGCCATTGGCATTCCATTGAAAATTCATGGCCTGACATAATGTCCTTAAGACGCAGTTGTTTCTAATCTGCCAAAAACTTCTCATGAAAGACTCTCTATTAATACATTCACTAATCAAACTTAGTCTACATCACCCTCACAAAGACACGACAGATTTGACTCCCTTCAGCAAGAGCAAGAATTAAAAGAATTAAAAGACTGAAATTTTTCAAGAAACATGCCCCCATCTAGAGCCTGCTCATTTTGGCATTGTGTTCCCTGCAAATCAAGAAATTACCTGTTTTCTCCTTTCCACAACACATGGAAACTCACTAGCATGGCCTTGCTAGAGCACTTCCATTTTAAAATGATTCTGCTTGTTTAGATGGAATTGTTATACTAAAGAATAAAACTGAAATAATCTGAAGAAGTCTGGCAAACTATACCTCTTCAGTGAAAGGCTCATCAAGCCTTCATATTTGAAAGGCATGTTCAGTCCTTCTATAGCAATAATAATTTTACCATGTGCCACAGAATTTTTGCTGAACAGTGCTAATTGCCACTTACCTTGGAAACACCCTCAGTACCAAATTGTTTGATAACTACCATATCTCATCTCTACTAGGTAGAAATAGCGAATCATATGCATTTATCTGCGTTTTATAAACCTTTCTGTATAACTTTTAAGTAAGAAAAACTGTATTTTTTGAGTATTATGTACAGGGATATTCACTTACATATATAGAGGTTTATAAACCCCATAGTATCAGGCTGCAGGAGCAAGTGACAGCAAAAGATAAACAGTATACATATTTATGGTCAAAGAAAGTTAGTAAATAAGGGCTGATCCCTCAGTGTCTGCTCAGAAGAAAACTCCATACTGAGGATATCAGCATTTCTAAAACCAGTCTGCTGTTAGCCAGTTATCCTGGGAAATAGCTTAAAACTTGTTAGCGTGATTAAAAGGTTTATGAACCCTCAAATAAACTTAAATCTATATGGAGAAAACAAGTATAATGAGGACAGAGCTCTCTCCAAATAAAGAAATAATTCTGCAGAGGCGACAACCCAGTATAAGTGTCTTTGAGCCCCCCTAATGCGGTACAACAGAAGCACCTCTATTTGGAGCTGAGCTAAAGTTCACATAGCAATAAACTGTAAGCATTCATTTAAGGGAGACAAGTGACAAGCATAATGTGTGACATCCTTGCCAAGCCATAGAAACAGTGACCCACCACCACAACACCCCACAATACTGCAGCCGTGGAAACTGCAGAACTGGTGACCCACTTGGAAAATTCTGTGGTTAATTTTAAAGTTCCTGCTAATTTTTCTTATTTGAAAGGCACAGAAATAGGATCAAAACACAAAGTCTACTTTGCAGAACGTGGAGATAGGTCAAGAGAAAAAACTTATTGCTGTCTGTCGTCTGCAAGGTGTTGGTTTACCAGACTCTGCTTTCCTGTGCAATGCAAGATAAGCATATGCCATGGACACTGCCAAGGCTGGAAATATTTGTGCTAAATAAGCACACTTTGATAAATTAAGTTTGCCTAGTCTTCATTTCTGTTTCTTCTCATGAGCAACAGTTCTTTCCTGGTGCACCAATTTGAGAATGAAAACGTATTATTTTTCTTCTTTGACAACTCTGAATATTCTTTGGTAGCAAAATGAATTTTCTACACAATGTATTGCTAAATCTCTCCATTTTGTCAATTTAAGAAAATTTCAGTGAGAGAAAAATTTGATCTAAAAGATATTATCCTGTATCCTGCACAAGATTTAGTACTTAAAAAAACACAAGTAAGCATAATGTAAAGACAAACAGAGCTTCCAATACTTTCAGACTCACTTGATGGCAAAAATTACATATTCTGCTGAATAGCATAATGGAAAAGGGTATTTGTGAAGACGGCTGCTACTGCTTTCTGAATCTAAGCCTCTATGCAAACTGGCATTTGGAACCTCAAAGGAAAGAGTGGCTAAACAGTGAGTGGAATCAAAGATGAGTATCAAGAGAAAGGAATATTATGTCAAAAAATTCTCTTTTGTATTCTGTGAAAACTGAATATATTGTAGATTTGCATTTTTTCACTACAGGGAGAAAGAACAGGTTTAGAATCATATTTGGGAAATAGGAAAACATAAAAGCAGGAGTCAAGTGAAACAGTGGTCTATTTCCACTGGATCACCTTGTCGTAGAAGGATATCAAGTTAGTCAAGCAGGACCTGCCTTGAATGTTTATGTTTTCCTAAGTATATTTGTCTACATTTGACTTCCAACCACTGAATTTCACTAGTACTTTTTCTGCCAAATAAAATTAAATACCAAAGTAAAAACAAAACTCACAAAGCCTTCTGTTATTAAACTCTTTCTGATGAGAAACTAAACATGGCCTTGTAAGCAGGTCCTTAACAAGCTGCAACCAGTGAAAACGCTAGTGTGCCTTAAGCCCAAAGATTTGTTAGTTGATTCCCTTCCAATTTTTTCATTATACCTAAGGAAGAAACTGAACTTATTTACTTTATTAACATACCCATACTTCATTCCTCACAGTGTTCGCATCCTTCTTAAGTACAATTATTTTCCAAGTTGAACAACACGACGAAGATTGCAAACTGTTCTCACCTGCACAGGGCATATAGACTGTTTACTTTACTCCTCTGTGCTCACCAAACCCCTCTACAACCTTCTGAAGGTGCATATGTAAAGGTAACTGTCATGCCTGAGTTTATTTAGGTGCCTTTGGTGGTCATAACCGGCAGGCTTTTGGTACTAGGGGGCACTCCAGAGCAGGGACACTTATTAGGGGACTGCAGCCCATGCCTAAGTCCATCCTGGAGCAGAGGAGATGATTAGTAAGGAAGGAGCAGCAGAAGAAGAGTAAGAAAGAAGGGGCAGCACAAAACACCCAAACATTATGCATCTACTCCAGATTCCTGCACTACTCCCTACCTCACATGCTGCAAGAACACAGGAGAGGAGACTAGGACACTGGGAGTAGAGGTGTGAGGACTGAAGAGCTGAGACAGGTGAAGGAGGAAAGATGTTTTCTGTAAGTGTCTCTTTAACTATTTGTCTTCCTTGCTTCTAAATACCTGAATAAGTAATTATACTACCTTAATTGGCAGTAAAACAAATAAGTGAAATTCCCTGAGTGGAGACTCTTTTCCCCACAACAGTGTCACAGATGGTGTCAGGGCCCTATTGCTCTCTGTCTGCAAGCCTAAGAAGGAATTCCAGTGAAGAAAAAATCTATTGCCATTTTTGAAATAATGGTTTTCAGTGGTTTCTCAATCAGTGGAGTAATGGGGCACGCTTTAAATCATTTTGGCTCACATTTAGAAAATATGTGTTTTATTACTAGATAGTCTGAATGGCTTCCCTAATTACATTTGACACCACACATTAACATCACTATCATTTGTCATGTTATCACATGATAACTCCACAGGTTGCAGTCATGGATGAAGGCCTCCTGATTAGACACTTTACATGAAAGTGTGTGAATCAAAGAGCCGTATAACTGGAATAAGATTAGACCTGTTTACTAAAGTATTTAATACTACGATGTACTTTCTAGGATAAACAGAGTATGAAGACTCAATACATGTATCAAGTATACATATCATCTATAGAATAAAAGAGTCTGACCAAAAATTTTGATGAAATTGTTATTGAATTAATGCTTCTTTCATAAGGCTCAACTTCTCAGCCCTTAATGGGTACAATTAAATGGAGGCTCTGACTAAACAATTACATGCCCTCATTGCTTTCTATTATTCCAGATACAAAACGACTGAGGGCCAAGGGATTCAGGCTGTGGTGGTGATGCTGATCTGCATTTCTGTCCATCTATGTCTGTGCAAAATGACACTGGCTTCACTCAGGTAGAGATGATGGTGTGAAAGGGCAGTGAAGGGGGGAAGGCGGCATGTTGGGAGGCTGCTAAAACCCCTTTCAATCCTTTGCACTATCCGTTGTATCCCCTACTTTGAGCAAATAACCTGCAAATGTAAATTTTTTTCAGTTCATCAACTCATAATTTCTTTATGGACCTTGAAGTCTCAGAGCTGGCAAAGTAGGCAGTTGCTTAGGACAACTAATCAGTCAAAAGCCACCTTCCTCTCTTGCCTGTGCCCGGGACGCGGAAAGACCAAGTGTCTGCTAATAGCACCACCAAGAGCCAAGCAGCCTGTGTGGGGGTGACAGAGTAATTGAAAGGTTAGCCTCTGCCACCTGTGAGAGGCACTCTTCTCATTCAATGGTAGTAGGAATGGCAAGTTGGATTTTCAAGTGTTTTATGTTGGTATGCCTTATTAGCGTTCAGCCTCTTAAATGTTAGAGGTGATTTGATTTTATCCATTTTGGTGTGAGGTGATCCACGGAGAAAAATCGGAAATAACTTCACAGAAGAATGACAAAGAGCAGGTCTTTATAGAACTCCCTCTAGTAAACAGTTTCATGTGTCTTGCTTTCTGACACCTGCAGCAGGAATTCCTGCTGCTGCAGACTCAGAGGGAGGGAGATGGAAGGAACCATGCTCTGCCTCAGTCCTTGCATGGATGTTAGCAGGGTACCCTTACAGAATGCAGGTTTTTCACTTTGACCACTGCACTACTAAATAAAACCATGGGTCACTTCCACCTTACCTTTAGACTACCATTTACCATTGAAATTTTGTTATTTGTCTCCAAGATATAATATGTGTATGTTTATCTCCTATATGTAAAATGGCCATTAATATGGTAGTTTTTGTGAAATTCTCTTTGCAGGTACAAGAAGTAATTAGTATCATTTAATAGGGTACTGGCCCTAGCTATTGACAGATGGATCAATAATATAGGATAGAATTAGATCTCCTTTTTCTCCTTTCAAAAAGATCTTTCATGGCCTAGAACTTCTTTGGTTTGCTTTGTAGAATATTTTTTAACTTTTAGGTTTCTTTATTCAGGACTCCCTTTTCCTTTTGAGAATATTTGAAGCAATATGTAACACTGTAAATCATTAAAAAAGCCCTTCTCTAGGATTACGTGATGAGTAAAATCAGTAATGTAGCTGTAAGTGTACATCTGTAGATGATTACAGATGCACCCATGAGGCATGTGGAATGATTACTAGCTGATGTTTCAAAAACCTGAATGCATAAGCATCTGTACTGTGTGAAAAGTACAGGTAGGGATGAAAACTGTGCAGGATCCAATGACAGTGCGGATTTTGGCACATTTGTGTCTACGAGGCACCCCTTCCAACAGTACCCATAAAGACAGCTCTGCCAACACCCTTAGTGTGCCCCTGATAGCAATTACTGCCATATTAAATAGTGACTTAAAGTAGCTGCACATTCAGATAAACATAAGGCAGAAGTGCTTGTCGCAGCCCTCCAATTGCCAAGATTTGCATACTCTTATTTAATTCAACAGTTATGTTTATGCTTTTTAGGTATATCAGATGCAAATACTTAAACAAATACGTGACTAATAATTTGTACAATTACTATTTGTTCACAAAACAAAAGCAATTTTTCTCAATATTTAGCTCAACTTTTTTTACATGCTTCATAATACTGCCATGCTATCAGCTATACCCTATGAAATTAAACACAGCTAGGAAAAATACAGAGAAGAAGAAAATAAAATCAGAAAAGAAACAGGCCATCTGTGAACATACCTGATGCTCTCAGTGGGAGACAAGGCTGAAGGCTGTTCTAATTTTTTATAGAAGTCTGAACTGAAACCAGCTAAGAAGTCTGAGAAAGCAAAGAGCTTGACAGTACCATACAGGTATAGTCAATATTGCCACCCACATCCACACAGCCAGCCAAGCCTTTCATTCATACACTTTCTCCTACTCCCACTCAGCCCCATAGCTAGTGTTCAAAAAGTCTTTCATGCATCCTTTTGGACAGAAGAGGTAATTTAATATTAAGGCTTATATTGGGTAAGAAGAACACATACTTAAGAAGACAAGTTCTGTGTCAAACTGTTGGAAAGAGTACTTGGGTTTCTACTGAGTTCATGAGCAACTTTCTAGGAGAAAGTAGTAACTTCCTGTAGCTTCTCATCACCTGTAACCTGAAACAGCTGAAGTCAGTTTACCTAGATGGACATCTTGTTCTTTCCTTACTATTCCTTCCTTCCATTTCAGAACTTCACAGAGAAAGGGATTTGAGGTACTGGGACCTTAGCTAATTGGTTCCTGTTTCATTAATTCTTCAGTTTCACAAACACTTATGAGATAGACCTTTGTGACTTTTGCTTATAACTTTTCCAGAGGTATTGCCAGACAGAACTGTCCCAGCTTTTAGTAACTTCACTCTCTTTAGAGATTACATCTATAAAGTTGGCAATACTAATTAGTGTTTATTTCATCCTACATGCAATCTAGAAATATGTACACTGAAGAACAGAGGCATTAGCTGTAGATATATGCTGATGTGGCCCATGTTTGAAAAATTATCTTCACAAACATCAGGTGTAAGTCTCAATATATTAATATATATTAAAGGGTACAGGCCCTGGAGAACATAGGGAGAACCGGAGAACAAATCTTATTCTATCACTGCCGTACAAATGCAGAATGGAGGCAGGTTTTGTAAAGAGAGAGGAAACACTTGATGGTCTACATCTTGATTTTAAAAGGCTTTTAACATTTTCTCACCATGGCAACGTACAGGAATATGGCAAGGTGATGCTGCTCTGTGATGGGTGCAAAACCATTTCTTAGGTGTACTTATGAACAGCTATTAACGAAACTTTGTCAGAAGAGTAAGACTCATCAAACAAGGTTCCAGAGTCTGATCTTGGTCTGTTTCTATTTATTTTTTCACTCTCGACCAAGTTGATAGAAAATAAATTACACTCATCTAATTTCAGATACAAGTAAGTGGAAAGGCACAGAAAGTATTCAAAAGGAAAGAATTAAAATTACAGAAGATCTTGTAAATTGAAGAAATAGTCTAGAAAAAAAAAGAAAGTATGCTATTCAACAGAGACAAATGTAAGGGTTCACATTTAAAAAGAAATAAGTAAACAAATAAAGGATGGGAAACAGCGATGGCAGCTCTTTCAACAGGATGCAAGGGCTACAATAAATCAGAAAAACATGAATCACCCACAGCATGTTGTTCTGAAAATGGAAAACATCTCACTGGGATGTAGAAACTGTAACAGAGCTTAAAAACACATAAAGTAATGGTTCTACTGGGATATTCTGACAGTACTGCACTTCAACAAAGTGGTGAATCAGCCACAGAAGGTCTAGAGAAGGACAGTAAGAACAACTTAAGGTATAAAATATAACAGCAAAAAACTGAAGCATTTAGAGCTATATGGAGGCATAAGGAAAGATGCAAAAAAGCTATTTTTTTTAAGGTTTTGTCTATGCCAATGGTGAATAAGATGAGAAATTATGACCTTAAATTGCATAAAGAAAGATTCAAGTTATCCTTTAGGAAAATCTTCCTAAGAGTACAGACAATGAATCAGCACAATAGGGTGCCTCAAAAGATTATGAAGCCTTGCTTCTCATCAGAAGGGGATGGCCTAGATTGTCTTGACAAGATGAATTCAAGCCCCATTTATCAGTAGTCTATAACTATGTTCTTCCTTATGCAGTACATACATACCTGCATGGAAGCATACATAAAATAGATAAACAGAACACCTCAAAACTAAAAATAAAGAACTTGGGAAAGAAATAAATTTTATTTTCTTAAATAACTATTAAAACTTACATTATTATCTTTCCAATTTCCATCCTTTTAAAGCCAAAGCCATTTATAAAAGTGGGAGCAGGGTATGGCTAAACTCAAGGTATTTTCCAAATATGAAACTACCTAATTGGCATAGCCCCCAGTATTAAAATCTCTATTAGCTTTTATCAGATTAGGACAACTTGGTTTTCACCCAGTAATAAAATTGTAAAAATCCCCCCTTTTTTCTTTATAGAGAAGAAAAATAACAGAAATTATCAAATTCAAATGTTCATGGCTTGTACTTATATGCTGCAAACTAAATATTACTAATTTTACAATAGCGGCCAAACTGCTCTCTCTTGTGTTTTGCGTAATGATAGATTTCAGGATCCAACACGATAGGCTGTATCATAACATCTTCAAGTAAAAATCAATGAATGTATACAATAAAACAGGATAGTTGCATAGAGAAGACTTCATTACTTACCTGTTAATTACATACAAAGGTGCATCACAAAATGGATATTTATAAAATATTGATAAACTCACTGGTTATAATCCTGTTTTATAACACTCCTCATTTGAGGCAGCGTATTTAACATTTTGTAGCAAAGCTTGTGTCTTACCCAGTATTTTAAAGTTTAGTAATCAGCTTTCAATTGATATTCAATTTACTGCTGGCTACTGTACTGAAAGGTCCTATATCCTGTTTAGCTATTTCTAGACAAAAACAATTTATCAGTGACAAGTCTCCTAAGTCTACTAGCAATCTCTGACCTTTAAAATGCAACACTCAAAAAGACATATTGATAAGTGTGACTGTGACTCAGGAGACCAGACCTTCAGTCCTGTTTTTTTACCCAGCATCGCAGGCATGGACAAACTATTTCACCTGTCTTTGCCAACCTGCCTCTATCATTAAAAACATATTGGCCTCCTTTATTAAGCACTCTGGACCTCATTCAAATCATCTACCCATTTAAGCTTGTCTAAGGCATTGTAACTGCTTTTTGTGGGTGACTAGGTAGGCAGCTAGAATAACACCCTTCAATGCCACAAATAATTTCACATGTCAAGGCAAGAAGGGTGATTTCAATCTGAGGCCTAATTCCACTGAGGATACATCTGTCTTATGTTCCCCTGTCAAACCATCTTGAACTTGAGAACTCATGTGCAGATGGTTTTAAGTTCTACTGTGAACTCAGCCCATGTTCATCCAGGTAATAACTCTGAAGGTTGACTGAGAGATCCGACAGGGTTATCCTTTGATATCTACTGAAGAAAAAGTTTATATAAAATTTGATATTATCAGTAGTGCTATTCAGCTAGCAGTACTCGTACAACTGGTACGCTTCTGACTCCCAGAGGAAACAGAACAGTGCTTGGTTGAAATCAGGTTTTTCTCCCTTTCTCACAAGAAAAAAGAAAGGACACAAATGGCAGTTGCTGTCCAGAAACTATTTGGTATCACAGAGTACTTCTTGTAGCAGGATTCTGAAACTATTTCTTGTAACTCTCTGGCTTGTCCTGTGCAACCTGGGAACCAACTGAAGTAATTTCAGCTGTAAAGGCTTTCAATACTCAAAAAACCATTCTGGATTACAGTCATTCAGTCATTAAACCTTTTGACTACCTTCAAATTCAGCTGGGGACAAGACAATAGTCTGGAGCCCATGCCAGGAAAAGTGAAAAAAAAAGCTTATCAAAGTCAAAGAGATGCATCAGAAGGAACGCATCTATCATTTGCATATGCTCTATCATTTGAAGGGACTTCCCTATCTGCCCAGAAATAAAAATTTACAGTTGCAGGCTCCTATTGGACCTTCATCTGTTAAATAAATATGAGATTACCAAAATGTTCTGACAGAGTAACTGCATCTTTTCCATTGGGATGTGGATCTTGCCACAGCTGCCCATGCTCTTGCCACCTTTCCTGATTTTTTGTTCTACACTCATTTCCCCATGGGGATAGCATGACACGTTGCATCTATCAGAGATCATATTCTCCTGGTTACTCTGCAGAGTTTTTCACAGAACACAAATTGCACCTGTATTGCAAAATTTTCCTGACTCTCAATCATTTTTCTGGGTGACGTTCTGACTAACGCAGCCTGGATCACAATTGGCACAGATACACATGATATCACTTTCTCACTCCTCTTCTTAGTAACAAGATGATTATCAAAGTAATTCTGGGTGTTTTTTTTTCCCATGGGAATTATTACTAAAATCAGACAAACAGGATGAATTATATAGTCTAAAATGAATCATAAATAAAACACAGAAATCAGTCATCACATTTGTATACTAGTGATAATCAACAGTTGACTCCTTATGAAGACGTTTTAAAGTTATTTAAATCCTGAGATCCCAGGCAATGTAAAAATGCATCATAACTGCAAAGCAAACAGCAAGCTTCTCTTTCTGGCATGTGCTCTACTTGAGCAGAATACTGACTGCACTTGATGTCTTTTCGGCACAAACATGAACTATCTGTCCATTCATTTTAAAAACATTTTTAAATGGATACTGAAATTGATTTTACCAGTAAGACAGACCTATCTCATTAAAGCCACTGTAGCCCAGCTCTTGCCTGCTTAGTCCCAGATCTTCAAGGTCCATGCATTTAAATCCCGGTGGGCACTGGTAACCTTCTTCTAGCTCTCTGGAACAGTGGGTGTCTGGGATAGCTAAATTATTCCAGGTTACATTTCTGTGAAAAATACAAAATTAAGGTGTTACATAAACTAAGACAATAGCAAAACTAAATATTTGAAAGCGAGAGGACTATAGTGAAAAGTACATCAGCTGTTATTTTTACTATCTGATGTTCTTTGGTATACGTTATTTTCATTAATTAAGGACTTATTGTAAAGGGCAAGCTAACACTCCCCTAAAACTTCAGCCTATGTAGAGATAGTGCAAATACTAACAGCAGAAATTTCATATTGATGCCTAGAGACCCCATAAAAACAGAGACTCTCCAAGAAATGGAGGATTTGACATTCAGCTGTTCCAAATGCTCTTTAATGCTATTTGGACACTTAGTGTTTTGGGCTTCTTTGCAGATCCTGAGAGTGTGTTCAACTGCAGTCAATACTACGACTTTGACTTCCAAAGGCATTATCTGTGCTAGCTTTGACACTCCTTAAAAGGATCACTGTGGATGACTTGTCAGTCACCTGAATATTCAGCTTGTAATTTGGTCAGGCCAGCTTTCCACCATGGATGGAGGATCACAGGAAAGAAGTCAAACCATTACATCAGTATCCATTAGTATCATTACTATCTGTGACAGGCTCTGCTATGGCTGAAACAGATCTGATTCCCTTTTAGACCAGTCCAGTAATGATTTGGTAGAAAAGGTGAAAACATTTTAACTCGTTTGAATTGGTTCAAACTGATTTATGTTGATGACTGTAACATTGAAAAATAGAAAGATCATGAGACAAGGGCCAGTGCCTCAACACAATGTGTTGATCATTTTTTACTGTTGTCAGAGGCCGAGCATCACTTGTCTTCCCAGCTCTTCTGGCAGCTGTGGCTGAGCTGCTGGAGGCTCTGTCATGCTGGACCACAATGGGAGTTCAGGTAGGCCCAACACTAAGGGACATAGAAGCTAAAAGGAGAGGGAGGACAAGTTTGTTGCTCCCTGTTCTGTTAAATATGTGCCTGTGGCATGTACACATAAATATGGCTTATCTAAGTACTCCAAACTTTGGGAAGGAGAAGCTCAGGCAGTTGATTCCTCCTAATAATTTACAGCACCCAGTTAATAATCACAATACATAGTTATTTTGCCAAAACCAAACACTGATCATCCTATTTCCTAAGTCACAGTTTAGTTAACAGGTAACTTTAGCAAACTGTCCCACTCCATCCTGAGCATGTCCCTGTTAGTATCTGCAAAGCAACACAGCACAGAAGTGGGAAATCTATGTACCTTAGGGCAAATATACTGAAAGACAATATATTAGCAGTAGTAAAAAATTACAGTATCTATACATTGAATTTAGAATTAAAAGAAACTATTAGGTCATCTAATCAAACTTCACTTTGTTTCCCTTCTATGAAACCTTATAGCTTGAGTCTGTCTCCTAGATGTGTATCTATTCTTGACTAGTTTGCAGAAAAACAATCATAAGCATGAAAACTTTTTTTTTATAGCAAAAACTGTTTCACTGTTAAAAAATGTTCCTAATTTATCACCTTAATTTGTCTGTCTTCAACTGTTGGTTTCCTATTCTTGTTATACTTTTTTATGCTAGACTGCACAGAACCTTAATTCCTAGTATTTTCTCTGTGTGAATCCACTGAAAAAAAAAATTAAGCACCTTTCAGTATGCTTTTTAATAAACTAACATTATTGAGCTCTTTAGGTCTTTTACTGCAAAGCATGTTCTCCAGTGTTCTTGTTTTCATGTTTTTCTATTATTCCCTCAATTTTCAAATATTAAAATAGGATCAAAACCATGTATGTAATATTAATCATAATTTGTATGAGTTCCATACAAAAAGGAACATTAATTAATTTTTCTTTCTGTGTACAGTCTAGGAAAGCACTGGCATTTTCTTGCCATGATGTTACTGGGACAAATATGAGAGCATACCTTGTTATATCCCCTCATCTCAAACTCTCATGTAGCATCTATATTCTATAATATTTCCATCCTCTTTTTATTCCAGAGGCCATAGGCCGTAAGATTGGCTTTCAGTGATCCTACTGTTATAACTTTGCATTTGTCTGTATTAAAGCACATTTTGGGTTGTAGGATCAAGGTAACCAAATGATTCCGATAACTTGTCACAGTGCCTTGTCCTTATCGTTATTTATGCTTCTATCCTTATTCTTAATTTTGTACATGTTTCTCCCTCATTGATTCTGGTAGATCATGATAATCATTTCACTCACAAGTATTTTTTGACATATCAGTTAATCAATTTTCAGCCCATTTAGCTTGTGCTTTATTGATATTATATAGTGCAAACTTTTTCATCAGTCATCTTATTGAATGAATTGCTTTACAAAGTCTAAGCTAGGCAATTTTATTAGACAAATCTGTAATCTTATAAAAATCATGTTACTATGATGAGAATTATTTTCTGTAAAACCCTTCTTCCTTCCATTTATTATATTAACTTTCTTTACTCTTTACCAATTAGACTTTTTATCACCTCACTCTTTCTTTTGTCTTGGTTGATGTCAGGCTAACTAGTTTTGCTGCTTGTTCTTTAGAAATTAATGGCACACTAACATTCTTCCGGAATTTCCCTGCTATTTCAAGATTTATTAAAAATTAATGGAAGAGATACCCTCAGTTATTTGGGCCTGTTTATTTGAATAAAATTACCCCTAGCAGATGCTTTCTGATATTCTCCTCAGTTACTAATTCTTGATTAGTGAAATCTGTGTTTGCCAAGCTAAAATGTAAAATATGGAATGTTGCCAAAGCTTAAGCTTTGTGTTTATACTCTTTGTAAAGCCATGAGTCCTGTAAGCATGCCCTATCTTATTTTTAATGTGATAAAAATAATTAATAGATATCAGAGACAATCTGTTACCAGAAAGGGTTGAAAGCTTTATAGTTGTAATTACAGATATAATTATGGAAAACGTTAAATATGGATGAAATTTTCACACTCACAGTTTAAAAGATAAAACAGACTTTGTTGTTGGATTAAAAACAGAAAACTGGTTCTGTAAGTACAGTACATGATGACTTTAGACTTAAATTTGAATAAAAGTAAAACATAACATTTAAAAATGACCCTTGGAATGCTAAGATTATAAAATATCAGAGGAATATTGGTGCATAAACAAATCTGTAATCCTTAAACTAGAAAATTACTCTCTGAAATGTCTTCAGCTGTCACCAGTGATTTTGGGTGACTGCTATTGGAGTCTCTAGAACCTGTAATGACTCCAGCAGCAGCGCTGTCCTAAGCTGCAATCTCTTTCTGCACAAACTAGAAGATCTGTCAGTAGATCTTAACTGCAGTACTACTCTCATTCACTGAAGTTAATGATTATATATGTGTCTGACTTCAGTGACAGAAGAGTTTGCTGACACTGAGTATACTTGGAAAACACTACACCCAGTAATAATGATAAACTACTACTGCAAATTTTAGAAATACCAATATAACTGATTTATATGTTAATATTGTCCTTGTTAAGCTGAGGTCATAATGTGGTAATAATTATGAAAATGATAAATAGAAAATTTCATTATAGAAACAAAGCTGTTATAATTATTAAAGTACAATATTATTATTCTAACAATTGTGCAGGAGCAGCTGTTATTACTGTTAGGTCTGTAAAAAGAGCACTAGTGTAAGAAAGTGGTCTAGGAACCATCTGTTAATAGCAGTTGTACGTTCAGAGTTTCCCACTGGAGAAAATGGACTTGAATGGATCAGCACAGTAAGAATTAAGATATGACTTTGGGAATAAGACATGTTTAAAAGGACAAATCAAAGGAAATTTGCCTAGGTGCTTAGACTGTTTTCATGGTCACTAAGCAACAAATAAACTTTAATCTTTCTCCACATTTGTTTTTTTTTACAGGGACTCAGATAAAAAGCAAGCACTTTTCCATCTAGGCTTCCTATCTTTTAAGTTCCCAGAGTCTCTGAAAACAAGTGTAACTTGGAATAAAAAAGAATATTTTAATATTTTTGACTACCTAATGCTATCGGCAGCTATATAGCAGTTGCCATCTGAGCTTCTAAGAGGATATATTCTAAAGACAAAAGTTATATAAAACTTCCCTTTTGCATGATGTTACTGGTATATTATAGCAAGAACCTTAATTTCAGATTTTCTGATTTTTATTGTTATAAAATTACAGCCAATAATTATGGTTATGCCACGAGTATCTTTTTTTCTTTTTAATTCTGTAAATTCTTTAAATTTTTTAAGGAAAATCTTTTGATTGGAAAACAATGTTCTGTGCTCTAAAACTGGCTGGTGGCATAGGGAGAAAGCAAACTAAGGTTGATGACTTGGATGGCAATAGGAAGTGTGATTGCTTTTTCTTTTTTAACTTGAAGGGCCTGATGCAGTTATCCACATGTAGGCATTTGGTGTTACTGATGTATTCAAGACACTCAAGCAGGGCACAGGCTACCATGACGCATCCCAAAAGCACAAGCAATCTGTGTGAGGAAAATAAAATTCAGTTACAAGTCTTGGGTATTTGCATGGACTCAATTGCAGGAGGGAGCTTTAAATCTAGGATGCAAAGTGTTGATGACTAAACGTCTTATTCTGCATTTGATGTGAAAATCTGTTCTTTTGTATGATTAAGTGTTATGAGTAAGGCATTTGTAAAAAGAAGTTAGTATTTGCTACCCTAGCAATTAGCATTTGCTATATCAGATCTGTGACCTGGGAGATTCTGCTACCATTTAATCTGTCAGTCTATACATATCTTGCACTTATATTTTGTTGCTTCAAATAATTCTCTACAGCATTGTTAAAATCAGGATGCTTGTGGCACAACTGACCTTACTTTCCCACTATGAATTCAGCTTGTAAATTACATCTCATTTCATAAAATACTGATATGATATGGAATTTAGAGCCTAAAATAAAAAAATTAATGGGCTATATTAATTGTCCAGAGTGGTGCAGTGAAGGTATTCCAGAGCAGTAGATCACTCTGGTTTTCAAAATTATGACAAATTAATAGATATAACTCACCTATATATGTAACACAGCGGTATACTAATAGTCATGAGACAACTTGTCTAAAGTCAATGTAGAACCACAGTATCACTTCATCAGAAAATACTTATTGAGAGATCCTAGGCCAGAATCCATTTAATCTGAGCTTCAGGAACAAGTTATCTTCACCATGGAGCTCTCTGAGTTTATTTTAAGTTATTGCTAGATTCTCACTAGCTTGTTACTTTGCCCTTGTGTTCTGGCAATATGGCAAAGCAGAAGCATCTTTTAGAAACATGTAGAAAAATGGAAATTTTTTATCCAAATTGTATGTTCAGAGTTAGATGTCTAGCAGAAGAGGAAACTATTAATTCTTGATATCTTAAAGAGAAAACTCTTAACAGTCATCTTATCCAAACTTATTTCTGTATTAGTACTTTCTATACAGCAGTGTCCATTTTGTGTTTAGGTTCTATCACTTTCTGAATTCATTACTTGACATTAAATCACAGTTATTGAGAGTAACCTTTAAAGTCTTCAGAGCTGCATAATCTTTCTCTGTTCTCAAAGGTTTTTGTTATCCTTCATCATATGCCTGGTGTGATTTTGATGATGCAGGGTTCACAAGGTCCCCGAGGTCACTAATGAAAATGGATAGCACAGAACACAGTGCCAATTCCTCTGAGATCCTAGTTAATGTATTGCTACTTACTTGCTTCATGATCTAAGAGCCATTTTTTGTGTCTGCTGTGGTATTTTTACCAATGTAGTAGTTCTTCAGTCAGCAGCTGTGCAGTGCCTGGTTTTGGTGCAGAGACAGACATAGGGTTCCCTTCAACTAATACAGAAAGTCCTTCAGCTCCAGCTAAGTCATTTTTACTTGTTGACTTCTTTACCTAATCAGCCAACTGGAATAATTTTTTATTATCTTATCAATAAATATCCATCTTAGTTTTTTATTTAATTTTCTGGATCTGGAAACTACATGAGTAGCTTGGTAATTTTGAATTGCTTTCTAGTGATATCTTAGAAAATTAACAGAATACCAGAAAAAGAAAAAATCCCTTTTTCCCCCTTTTCTATTTTCAGCAGAGAAATCAGGCTAACAGAAAACAGGAAGCTAGAAGCTATGTTGGGTAATTTTGTCTCTTAAGTTGTCAAAACCTCTCTTTGAAGAATTGCCTTAATAAGGAGAAGGTACTAAAACCACATGGGCACATGATGGTTGAAAGACCAGTTTCGCAACAGACGCTGTGGAAAACAGCCACTTTACTGCCAAGACACATCAACTCAGGTTCTTCTTGTGGTGTACATACGTATGTATGTAGTCAGAATGTTCTTCAGGTAATTAAAAACATGTCAGAGTAACAGTCCTATGTCTTTTGCAACAATCTTGTTATTGAAGGACGTCTATCAAGTGATGTGGAGTCAATTATCTCCTTCTGGATCCTTTGCATTCCTTTGAAGAACTAATTTCTGAACCTGTTTGCTGGGTTGATGCTGCACTCCATACTGCACTCTATAGTCTGCATAGAAATATTCAGTTGATCTACTGGGATGAATTATTTCTTTTTCATAATTTTATCAAGGCACCCTATTGAGCAAGATGTTTAAGCACATTGCCTAATTGAACTTTTGATATGCTTAAAATTAGTTATGTGCTGAATCAGCATCTCAGTACTTAATTGATGTTGAATATGGCCTATGAAGGAATAAAACAATTGAAATCATCTTATATTGAAAACATCTGGTGATATTCTACCCATTTCTAGACATGTAATATTTTCTAGTCCACGTGTACTAGTTTATGCTTATTTATTGCCTTGAGGTAGAACACAATTAGCCCATAGTAACAGTGGCCCAAAAAAGGCCTGTATCTGTACAGGTACTATAAGCAGAGATTCTTCCTTTTTAGTCTAAATCATACTCAATGCACGTAAGAGCTTTTTTTTTCTTCACAAGGAGGTTAAATAAAAAAATAATCTACGTTTATATTAAGTACTTAAAATGAATGCTTTGCATTGTAGTGATTTAGGCAGCAATACTTTTAATAATATGCCCTCATGCTGCTGGCCTCTTGGGATTTGAGGGTTTTTCTAATGCAAACCATAATGTGAAATTCATCAACTACCAGTAGCTGGGGATCTGAATCTGCTTGAGCCAATGTATTAATTTTAATTTCTAAAAATATTTGTAAAATACTGTCTTATGATAATCCTATATATTATAATGGTTTTTGGATGGCAGTATCATAAATCTAACATACTTAAAGCATACAACTGGGTATGAATTAACACATTCTACTATAAAGGAATTAGGGTGCCCATATTAATTTTTAAATCCTTGAGTTATATGTGCTAAGCATGTTTACAAAAAGTGGAATGAGTACGTGTATGCTTGTGCATCTGTCTATCTTTTCAGTTATGCACACAGCTAAATTTGAGGGTGTTCTTTAAAACTTCATCTGGAATTGTACAAGTCTGTGTGTGCATCCACATAGATATGTATGTCTCTCTGGTAATCATAAAGAAATGACTACATAGTTATATTATATATGACTATATAGTTATTTCTCTGCACTTATAATTGCCTAGGAAAAATTTTGTAGGAAGCTTTGGTTTCACACTGACAGATTTCAATTAATGTCTTGCTATCCCATGCAGTGCATGAAAGCAATAAAAATAAAGTAATTAAAGCTTCTGTTCACCCAATTTAGTCGTCAAATGCATCTGTGAGTTACATTAAAAGAAGAGGACTTTCAGAAGAAAAGATACTAATTATACTAAAGGGCAGACTAAAGAGTTTCACCTTTTCCGTGGACAAGCAAGATTAATTAAAATGATGAATTTTAAGACACTCATTGAAGCCTTGGGATAATGGGGTGAATAGCACAAGATTTTATTTGTAACTTTCAGCAATTCATTTTGGGTGTTTTTATACCAAAAGTCTGTGCTGTAACAAGGAAGTCAGAATCAACCTGAACATGAATGGAAAATATTATTGACTGCTTTTTTTCTCAGACCAGAATTCACCATGATTAGCTTTTCAAGTCTGATTTGAAATTGCCCTAGGACTGGTCCAAAATAAGGATTTTCATTTGCTGGTTGAGAGAATACAAGCGAGGAGAAAAGCAGGTGTTTCTTATTATTGTATGCCCATTCAGCAGAGTTGGAGCTATGCCTTAGTTCAGACTTTCTCTCTTTGGTTTACCCAGCGGACCCATGAGGCAGTAATTCTGAGTAAAGTTTGATATGATTTTGACTGTAGCATTTTTTCATTTCATATGTGACCTAAGTTAGAGTCTAAAAAATGTGTCTTTGATGTTCCATCTATTGCTACTCACCACACAGTATCTCTGAAAAGATTCAAATTAAATCACTGACCTTAACTCACACTTCTGGATGCAAAAATTCAGAGCTCCAGCTCCTCTTAGTTGAATCTTTAGAAGGAACTGCACAATAAAAGACTGCAGGTCTGATGTCCTGACTTATCCCACCTCATTTTAAGTAATGAAGACAGAGAGAGAGAAATACATCTCCTGAGTTCAGAGGTTGGTGGGTTCAGCCACACTCCTGAAGCAACCTCTGATAGCCAGAGAGGAAATTCAAGGCATTTAGGTTTCTAACACAGGTTTGCTGACATCAAAATCAGATGATACTCTGCTCATGGCAGATCACTTCTGTTAAGCAAAGCCAATGCTGTAATTGTCCAAATGAAAACAGGGCAGTTGCAGCTAATTAACAATTTTGACAAGCTATTGCTTTGATAACTAGTTACTGGCATTAGGGGAAATTAAATTCCCATCACTCATTTATTACCAGTCAAAGTAACAAAGTCACTGAAGTTAATCACAAAAAAATGAGTAAAAAGAAGAAATCTTTTTCCTACGGACAGCCTTCTTCATTAGTTGTCCGGCTTCCTCTTGCACTATAAAGAAGAGTAGTTTTCCCTCTTCCTTTATATTTAAGAAAGCAAACAGTACCCAATCACCCATTTGGCAAATTCGCTGGAGATCACTCTTAGAATCCTGTTTTTCTAGTGATTTTTGTCTTTCTCTCAATTTTATGATATACCGGAGGATATTTTGACTTCTGGCATCCTGGCCTCCTGCATGTTTCCTGTAGAAAGCTCATCAATAATTCTGTACAGCAATTATAAGGTAAAAATCTTGCGGCTAAATATAAAACTTTCCTTATGGCAAAGAAGAGATTAGGTAGTTATGTTCTTCAAATTCTTGTATGTATAGTGAGCCAACTTCACAATAATCTATAAAATCCACTGCAGATTACTCAAAAGGATCTATTCTCAAAAAAATCCCACAAAGGTTGACAGGCTGAGCAGAAGTTCAATAAATTTGATTTCTGCACTGGGACAGAGAATTGTGTGAACCCAAATGGCTCCAAATCTTAATACAAACAAGTATATGTCATCACTGAGCCATTAGGAGCTGAGGTAATTGGGTTCTCATCACTCTATCCTGGACTGTTGTTAAAAGGTCACCTTTTTGTTTAAAATGCATTTGGATAAACAAAACACCGTAAAGTCTGTGCTAAATTAATCAATAGTGTAATTACTTTGGATAGCTATCTGTATAAAAGTTCTAATAAAAAATAGGATTTCTGCTCAGAAATCATGTACCCTCTGAAAGTTTCAAGAACCTCACTACTGAAGACTGCTTCCCAACACAGGCCACCAACATAGGCCATCACCTCAACATTCTTTCCACCCTTTTGACTGGATCCCATTTAAAATGAATTACTTTCCTTTTTGATTGGTGCTTTATTTTAATTGGTTTTGGTTGGGGTTTAAACAACATCAGGCCTCAAAAAATAAGATTTTTTTCCATTTCTGTTCTTCCTGGGGAGTTTATAGTAGACATGTATTATCCGTAAGAGAGATTGTGAATAAATCCCAAAGACAATATTAAAGTGGTGCTGGTTGTTGAACTAAAATCAATAAATTAATATGCTCTGCTAATGAAGTCCTGTTATGTTGATTTTTCAAGCTTGGTCTTTGATTCCTTCCCTTTCTCAGAAACCTGATTACTCATTCTTACTTTCCCATGGCTGGTGTAAGACAGTATTACAAATTCCTTTTGTTCTTTTCAATTGTATTTATTTCCTCTACTAGATACAGTGGTGAGCTTTCAGCTCCAATCTTTGAAGCTATTTTCTGACATTTTCAGGGCCTATCCGTAGACAGATGGAAAGATCACCAAGAACTTCTTAGCTCTTTCTATTACACAGTAATTATTTTTCTTATCTGTGTTCCTGGGCATCTCCTACTTTAAACAAGAAACCTTAAAAAAGAAGGATTTTAAATTGACTGCCATGGTGACAAGGCAGAGCGGTCTAAAGAAATATTCAGCCTATACACCACTGAAAATGTTAAAAAAAAAGGACCTAAAGAATAACTTTGGGAAAAGAAATAGGTAAGTACCACAATTTATGGCTGTTAGCCATATTAGCCTTTCTCTTTTGATGAGGCTTCCTTTCCCTTAGCTCCATGCAGACTGAGATAATATAAATATAAACTATATTTAATATAATGTAAATATATTATATTATATAATATATAATAAATATAAACTAATCATGCCGTTTGGAAGCATTATTGTGTAATCAAACATATCTTAGGAATAAAAATAAAGAAAACATTCAGTAGCTAGCATGTGAGGATATATGAAATATTCTAACAATCACAGGAAGGGTTTGGAAAGATTTTCTCTCTCCTGTCCTTGTGGAAGTACATTTTATATACTAGAGGTGACCAAGACTAAATTACAGTAGCTTTGGAAACACAACTTTTTTCACTTTATTTTGTTTGACTCTTTGAATTTAATCTCAGATATAACAAAAAATCCTATCAAACTGCTTATAATGTATGGATTTATCAATATAATTGGATTACGTATAGATTACATTCCAATCATACAGTGTGTCTTTCATGCAACTAAAGAAGATCCGTTCAAAGGAAATTCATGTAATATACCACTTATTGACAGAAAAAAGATATATTGCTCGGAGAAATCATCAGGGAAAAGCTATTACTGCATAGCTGAAATAAGATAAGTCATACTCATGAGGGAATAACGAATGATAAAATTGTCTAGGAAGAAGACAATGTTCCTTATAGTGAAGACTATTGTGAGAATAAAGGAAAAAAAGACTTATCATCAAACAACAACAATAAACTTTTCAGCCTTTGGAAGGAAGTCAGATTCTGTTGGTTTCTCAGACAGAATGAAAACTCAGACTGCAGTTAGCTCACTTCAGTATTTCTGTTTGTCAGAGTTAACATCATAAAATGACTGAGGAGGTGGAGAGACAGAAGGTCAGGCAGTGTGGGCATCAAGAGAGATGGAAAGATAAAAGAACTTGCAGCAGTCAAAGAGGCAATGCTTGTCCGATGAGGATACCATGTCCTTTCAAATAAAAAAGAACAGCAAGATTTTAAAATGCCGTTTTCAAAAGGCACTTGCCTCCTTCATAATAATAATTCATAAGGCAGTAGACTTAAAAAGAGTGATTTCTAAAATGTCACAAATAGATGAAGCCTTGACCGCAAAAATAAGATTTCACCCTTGTTGCCTGACATAGAATTCTGCATAATACCAGGAAAATCACCTAAAATTAAACTTCTCACAGGTGGTTGCTAATTAGATGGTTTTCATTTTCTAATCTTGACTTGGGAGCCTGGGATCTGGTTTGCTGAAAATTTACAGCTGTGGCTCATTAAAGACTGAAGTTATTTAAGGACAAGTACAGCCAACTTTGGCGACTCTCCATTGCCTGGAACAGAGCCACCTGAGACAGACAGACGGACAGACTGACCAATTCAACCTCTAAGAGGAATGTTTAATCCTCATTATAAAGTTGAGAAACTGGACCTCAAAGACAAAAGTAAAACTTGGCTAGGCAATTTTCATGCTTTTGTGCTCTAATACATCCCAGCCAATAAACTAGCTCTGGAAAGGTCAGCCCTGACCTACATGAAGAAGGCACATGCCAACTCCACTCTGACCTTCTGCACTGCACTCCTCAAAAATTAAACACAGAAGAGATAGGGGCAAGTGTTCTCAGGGGTGTAATGATGAATGTTACAGACAAGAAGAGGAAATCAGTGTTTTCAGAGTAGGAATGAGCAGTATGCCAAGACTAAGGTAAAAATCCACATGTCAAGCAACAAAGAAAAAAAGTATATTGTTCTTTGTGTGAGCACTATTCATCAGAATAAATGGGGGAACATTTCCAGGGAAAAAAAGTGGTGTCCAATGTAACTGTAGTCCTCATACACAATCATGGGAGCCATTTTAAGTTATAAATCTGGTTCCCAGGTACCTAAAAAGTAACTTAAATTAGATTTCTAATTTTTAAACAGCTAAAAAGATATAAACTTGATGAAACTGAAAGGAAAAGGAGTTTGGGGTACATGGTCAACCTCAAGTCTAAAATTCCCTTGATTCTGCACACTTGAATTTTTGAACATTAAACCCACCTAGGCAGATTTTAATTATTATTTTATACACTGAATATTTGTAGCTTTTAACCTTTTCCTGTAATTCAGCCCTTCAACAACCTAAAATTTAGGGGGGTTCTGTATACTTTTTTTTTTTTTTAATAATGCCATATTCAGAGAGCAACCCAACACATGCAGAGAAAGCAGCCAAAACTTAATGGAAAGCCTTAAAGTTATAAATTTAAATTTCCATATTGCAAACATTATTATGTCCCATTTCATCTTTTTCTGCTGATTTCAAGGAAAAGTTGTATTTACTGACACAAGCAATTACATGATGCCTGATCTTTTTTGTTTTGTCTATGTCACTTCTTGTTTTTCCAAATAATATTCTGTAAATTGCAGAATTACATATCTTCTTATTACCGCAAATGAATTTTTCACAAAGAACTTTTTTCTCATGTCTATGGGAAATGGTAAAAAAAATCTGTCCTATAAAGATTTTTTATTATAAAAAGAGTTATAATAAAAGAATAAACGTGCAGTCTAGGTGAAGATCAGCTCCACATTTTACTATATTATTGATTAAATAAGTAAGAAAATATCTCAAAAATACTTTTTTCATTTAACAAAGTACCATAAAATATCTAGCATATTCTCAAATAATTTTGCACTCTTTTTTGAATCTGCCGCTTTTAATGCTCTCATTTTATATTTGATAGTTTTTAGGCCCTAGTTTAGAAAAATCTTTAATACAGAGTTTTGCGATCATGAGACCTACTGAGCTCAGTAGCAGACTAAGTGGTGTTTTGCTTTCTTACCGTGCTTACTTTATTTCTTTTATGTTCTGACAAATTCAATACAGGAATAAAAGGATCCCATTTTGACTAAAACAAAGACCACAACTCCAGAGCTAACGTTTTACTATCCAAAGAAACAGGGACAAAACAAAGAAATAGATGTAAAAGACTCTCACAATGTAACGGTGCTCAAGGACACAGTTAAGTCTTCAATTCAACAGGACAGGTAAGCATATTATCTGTGATTTTATCAGTCATTCCAGTGACAAGAGGCTCTATTGTACTTCAAGGTGGTTAAGTATATATTGAATCAAGATGTTATGTATACTCGATTACCAGTGTAAAATATATATCGTAAGTATTTTGCGGAAGCTGGACAAAAAGGGTCTTTAAATCTGAGCATCAGATCCCAGCAAACTATTAATCCAGAAAGGGCCTGAGATACTGGAACAGGCTGACCAGAGAGGTTGTAGATGGCCCATCCCTGGAAACATTAAAGGTCAGGTTGGCTCTGAGCAATGTGATCTAGTTGAAGATGCCCCTGCTCATTGCAGGGGGGCTGAACTAGATGACCCTTAAAGGTCCCTTCCAACCCAAACTATTCTGTGATTCTATGATTCCAGGGGTGGTTCTGCCCCATAGTTTAGGTCTGGCCCCATATCAAGACATTCCAGGAAAAGACAGAAGAGCACAAAACCTGATGAATCGTCAGTGACCCAGAGCAGCCACAAATGGCAATGCTCCTCTTAAAGTATCCTCTGCTCTCCTGCTCTCTCACCTCCCTGTCCCACACCACATACAGTCTCTCACTCTCTAACTCAGACTGCAGCCAAATGACACAATTTGTAACCTCTCTGTCACAGTTAAAATTTGTATTTTTCATCATTCCTAACATTTTTGTTTCCCCAATTTACCTTAATGTATTTTGGTGGATTGCTTTTAATCCATTAAGTTCATTTTACATCCGCTGATGCTACTACAATTACACATATGTAAGGAAAGAAGAGGCCCTGCACAGGTTAACTCACCCTGGTTGCGTGTCGTCGGTTACACAATGGTATGTAAAAGTTCCAAACATTTGCACTCCCAGGATCCCATATAGGAGAAGAAAGAAGAGAAGAAAAATTGAAACGCTCCAGATTTGCTCTCCAGAACGCCTGGCAAAAAGACAAACAAGACTCTGAATGCACAGGCAATGAGAAGCCTCCTCTGAAAATCTCTAGAATAGAAAATATGCTCATACAAAGAAAGTAGTATTTCATCCTGCAGAAAAATTGTCCTTAAAACTGTACTTTTACTCTGCATAAAAAGAAAAGGGGGACATGATTTTTTCTAAATCCCTAAGTTAGGGTAATTAAACCAGCTGTAAGCTGTAAAGGGTGGAACAAAAATGCCCAAATAAAATGTATAAAGTCTAGCTTTTGTAAAATAGTATCTAATGACTTATACAGACAAGATATGGTGATGAATAAAGTTGATACTGAATAAAGACCAAAAAACTCTTTCACATTACCATTATACTTTTTGCCATGACATGCTCTACCAAGCATAATTATGTGTGTTTGCTTGCAAATAGGCATCTCTGTATACATACCAATACATGTACACTTGTAACTGTAATGGTTGGGGTCTGTGCTTATGTACTTTTATTTACAAATATTACCCTAGTAAGGGTATTCACCTTGATTATTAAATGGGGATATTAATGGAACAGAATGTACTGCCATTGGTTGCAAATTGCTGGCTACAGTTATTAGCAAAGTGCTTTAAAATGTGTTTAAATATTTGAAAGTTTTGATAATTTTCTATAAAACTTCATTATTCCTTAAATATGGAAAATAGCAAGAATTTTTGGCCAGAACTAAAGCTCAGGAGGAAAATGCCCATTAAGCATGAAGGGTCGTTGATTTACTGCATAGTGAGTCTTCTAACCCAACACTGAAATATTCTCTATTATCTGAAGAATAATAGCCTCACTTACTTCAAAATATTTGTTATCCTAGTTCTCGGCAGCTCAAAACGAAAATATATCCGGAATGCTCGAATCATAATGAGCGGTCGTGGAATCCGTAGCATGCCCCAAGGTGACATCTGGTCAACTATTTCAGCAATTTCAAACACCTACAAAGAAAATAAGCAGTACTTTGTCTTGATGACTCTCTCCTATGCCTGCGTTCATTTATAGAACTTTTAAAAGTATGAATACTACACATTTTTTATTTTAATCTTCAGTGTTCTGTTGGTTTATTTTATGGTTCATTTTAACTACATTTTTAAAAAAGAAAAGTCTTTGTAAATACTTTAATCCATTTTTTAGTTATCCTAATGAGCTTCCAAAAATATACTCTGCCCATGCTCATAATGCTTCAGTCTCAAACAACTCAAGAAGACTCTGCAAGCTTAAGTTAGCTGCCTATTTCTGTGCTAGTCCTACCCCATAGGTTTCCCACAACCTTGTTAGAAGTGATTAATATATATTTCCAAATATGAAAATCAGTATCTGTTAATGTTGCACAGCACTAAGGTTTTTACTACGATATAAAAATACATATACACAGATTGCCTTATGAGTTGCAACATGCTTATAAATTCTCTATTTAATTCCAAGTGCATGACAAAACTGTGCATCTTTTTCTCCTAGACTCTACTTATGACGCAAATATCAGCCAAGACACAGAATGGGGAACCATTTCCTCAATACATTGATAAGTTATGCACTCCATAAAGAGTATTTAGCTAAATGACTGGGTGAAAATGTCTTGTTTTAATCCTTGTCTATCACTCTCTTAAAGTAACTACTTGATTTAATGTTTACTCAAAGTACTAAGAAAATGGAGGGGGAACCTGGACACACATAAACTGGGTGATCTACAGTGCTTATCTGTAATGATCAACCTTCATTCTACCTGTGTACAAGATGTACCACCAAAGTCTGCCCTGTGTAAAAAGCAGAAAATAATGTGTCTGAAATTTGCCAGAAATGTATACGTGCCTAACAGCAATCACTACAGAACTTTTACAATCCTTACACTATTGCAGGTCAAATGTCAGTCTTCAACCTGTTCTCACCCAAAAAACTGTCTATGGTTAAGGACTGATTGATATGCAGGACACAATTTGACCTTTATCTTAACACTGTACTTTTTTGCAACATGTCCAGGTTCCCTTCTTTATAAAAATTTATCAAACTATTTCCAAATATGGGTTTTTTTCCCACTGTCCTTTAGCTTGAATCTTGGAAAATGTTTTGTTAGCTGTGAGCAATCAGTCTTACATGAAACCACTCCACTCACCATATCAATACACCTGCAGCATGGGAAACATTTACCATTGGAATCATTCTCCCCTTAGGTGCCTAAGCTAGTCACCATGGCATCCTACTAGACTCAGTGGAAGGAAATGAGCACAACTGTCATATGGAGTAAGGGAAAAATGGCTCTCTGAAGATCCTTCTTTCTCCATTTGACCATGCAGAGAGTTTATGGCAACCAGCTTCAGATTTAATAAGAAAAATTAAACAAGATAAATTCTGCTACTAATGCAGATATGCTGCAATGTGCAATTATGGAGCTATTGAATTCAGTACATTTTTTTAAAACCAATTTGACCCAAGTACAACTGTACTTCCCCAACTCACAATTTTTTGGTTGTGCCATATATTTTTCACAATTAAGGAACCATTCATTGAAAAAAAGAAGTGAAATGATTACCTGTAAAACCAGTGACACCCAAAGACAAAAGACCATGAATCCATCAAACACACACCAACGATCCTTTACATAGGAGCTATCACCCTACATGAAAGAAAAGCTAAGAGGTTAATTGTTCTTTTACTGTCAGGATTTACAAATATCATAAACAAGAGTTCTTGGAAGAAGAAGTGTTCCTTGTGGACTTTTAGAATGCTACTTTTGAAAGACTTCAAGTCTAGGATCTGGATTAGAATATGCTGGAAACATATATACATATCCTCTGGGTGAATAAATGCCAGCTTCATTCTTGTGTGGTACTTCTCCTTAGTTTCTGTCAGAGAGAACTTACAAATAAACCTACTATTTAGACTTCGATGTAAATCAAAAAACACACAAAAAATTAACACTGCACTTACTTTTCCATTGCACTGCCCATTACAAAATACATGAGAAGGTAAGTGCAAAATGGTAGCAATATAGTATTATGTCGTTCACTTACTTCAATACTGTTCAACAGCTTCAATTAAATCAGTATCATTTTACATTCATTTTTTCATATTTTTTCAATAATTTTTCGCTCTAGAGAAGTCTTGCTATCAGAAACACGTAACAGTAACCACTGAAACATCTGAACATGGTTTTGGTGACAGTCCAATCCAAAAATCACTCCTAAAAGGCAGCATGGAGAATTCAGCATCCAGTTTCCTCTATACTACACAATTCTCAATCTCTCTTCCAGTTTGCATGCTTCAATATCCTCATGTTTCACACCATTCCTGACATGCAACACAGGCCCTCCACTGCAAGCTGTAACAACACTGCTGGGCTGCTAATGCCTGATACTTCAAACACCTACACTTACTAGGTAGATCACAGTTGAGTGTTAGTTTTGTGTACCACATGGAGTATAGAGGAAGTTGGGGCCCAAATGCATACAGATAGATGCAGCTTATTGAAAGGGAGACTAGACAAAAATATACCTAAGGAAAGTAGATATCACAGTTTCATGCAAAAACATATGCAGAGACAATGACATCTCAGGGCACAAAATCACCCCTTCCAAATGATGTTTCTCACAACAGATTCAATATAGCCTTCCCTGCCTTATACACTCCCTCATTTCTTTTCTGTTTAGAGATCTTACAGCTACAAAGTACAATCCACTTTTCAAAGGTATAACTGGGGAAAAAATTATTGTCATGTCTGAAGAATCTTGAAGACATTATTGGACTTTGGCCTTTTATGTGATTCCTGCCTTTATACACATTTTTCCTTATCTCAGTGATAGTTATTTCGATATTTGTTTTTAAATGCCTCAGCATTTTCATTGATTCCGTAAGCACAGACAAGATGTTTTGTTTTAATCTAATGTTTTCAATGACATACACTATCCTAAAAATTATTTATCATTCCTTGCAGTAGGTGACAGCATGATATATTGTGTAAAGAGACAAACTATGTTTAGCTTAGTTTTTTTTTAATTTATTTCAGTTGCAAAAATTCTTCAGGGCAGAAGTGAACACAGGATATCAGGAAAATACAGTAAGTGATTTTCAAGTCTGAAATAAGGGACGGAGAACTTCAACACTTTTCAAATGAGGATTTTCTAACACATAAGGAGGTTAAAGTTCTCAAATCAAGACTTAAGAGAAGGAAGACTGCAAATTAGGGAAGCAACAGAACAGGAACTTTTGCAACATTTTTACCTGTCCTTCCAAAAGAAAGTAGACTTAGTTCCTCAAGTAAACTCTAGGCTAATCAGTAACTGTTTGCTCAGGGCTGAGAGAATTCAGATGTTTAGTGGTTATGTTCAGTAACCGTGAAGCAGATTCATGTTATTTCTCTGCAGAAATCAGCTACCCACACCCTAAATCTCTTACTCCTCTCTCCTCTGCCATTCTTTCTTAGTGAACAAATCTCCAGTGAGATTTGTATCAATGTGCAACTTGAGTCCTTCAATTGTGGCTCTGAACAAAAATGCTGATTGGTCTTTCTCTTGCTGAAGAATTCTTTGAAACTTACATTTCTTCTCTTAAGTACCCTTTGTCTAAAGCAAAAAGTCTTCCCTGAGTTGAGCCATACAGATCTGAGCACGAGCTTGTGCAGGAGTTCTTGTATTCACACTCTTCTGAATAACCCATCAAGTTCTCACTGAAAGCCAAACCTTTTTTTAGAAACTGCTTTTTCTCTCCACAATAGCTGTGGTATAATTGAAACAGCTTTGCTGTTTTCTCCTTACAAAAGTAGATGTCATGACCCTTTCCAGTCTTCTCACCTGTTAAGCTGGTGCACCACTTCACTTCTCTCACTGTCACACCAGGCCAGTTTCCACCACTAAATCCTCCCAGTAAGGGAGGCTTTCAGTGAATTGACCACAGAAACTTAGGGCACCTGAATTACATCTGTAGAAACGACTCATTCTGGGGGAGGACCTGGCCCTTTCCACTTTGCATGTAGGGAGATCTGGGCTAAGTCCTTTTAATGTTATTTGTCTGGCAGTGGATGTGGTAGGGAATCTTGGATGCATTTTACTGTGTATGGCCTTATTAGATGTTAGTTGTTGTTGGAAGCATTTTTAAGGCTACATTCTAGTGTGCCTTAAAAATAAGTTTGAAATTGCAGCCTCGCAGAGGTGATGTGTGTTAAACACTGCTGTGCTTCATCCAGCAGTATTCTGTCCTCCCCCAGCTTGAGTGTTTATGGTGGATGCAATGGGTGGATTGGGAGCCAAATGATTCAAGGTGAAAACTTTCACTTTGAAGCATCAAATATTGCCTGAAGATTGAACAGGGAGGTTTGACAGGCAAACAGTCTCATCTAACATGACAACAACTCAGATTTATAATTGACATTCAAAGCTCTTATTCAACAGAAAAAAGCCACAACACCGAGAGATGGAACACGTAAGAAGGATGCATTTTCCAGAAAGAAGATTGTATTATTTGGTAATTAGCATTATTAAAAGTTGAACAATACATTTTATACTCCAGAGACCAGGAAAAACTTATTGAAACAAAAATCCCAGGGTAGCTGTAAGAAAGACATATTTATATTAGTGGTGGAGAACACAATACTCTGAAATCAAATTTTACATTCAACTTGCTCCCTTAAAAATCCTACACAAATTTCATCATTTTCACGAAAACATAGCTGCATAGAAAAGTTCTTATTCCCTTCAACAGGGATTTAGATGTCATTAAGATTTGTTCATCTTCATGTCTTGTTCCATTCTCTCAAATTAAGAGAGAAGAAAACATGGGCATAAAATAAAACAGAATTGTTTAATTATAGCAGAATTCCTTGAAAATTCAAGTTTCAACACAGAAGGGTACATTAGGGACAAAGTTCCTTCTCTTGTTACCTGAATACATAACATGTTATCCACTATGTTGCTTTCACTGCTTTCCTTTTGTGTCATTTTACCCTGATATGAAGTGATACATTAAAAATATCCCTCAGTAATAGCTGCTATCATGAAGAATAACCATCAAGTAACCCTTGAAAGTGCTGTTACAGAGGAAAAAATTAGCATTACCAAAAAGTAAAGTTTTGTTCATCTAATTGGTGTGTATATTGAAAGAGCAATTTCCAACTACATTATGAAAGTCAGTATGCAGTGTATTTTTTTCTTAGCAACTTTTAGGTTAAATTTTGATCATAAGTATTACTAAGTATTATATGGACACATACTTCAATCCATGCCTCAAAATAATTTCTCACTAAAAACTTCCATGACCCATTGACCAGTCAGAAAAAATACTGTTTATATTTTAGAAATACTGCTTATGTACATTCACCAAGTAATTTAAATTTTCTAATGGTTTAATGCAAAAATGGTGCAAAAAGCCCCACTGTGTAATATGAGTCATTACTTTCCTGTAATAAACACTCCACTAAAACCAGACACAAGTAACCATAGAAACAGGTGCATATATTCTAGTGCCATGGTCTCTAACCTTCCCTGGTCCACAGGCAGCAACAGACAACCAGCAGCATGCTGCAGGCAACTTCATATTTGTTTTCCTCATGATAATCACTTTTAATTTTTTTAATTTCCTGTGACTGGAAACAGCATCAGAGCATTTCACTAGTCACACAACCCCAGTAGGCTGGGAACAGATGTCCTTTACAATGGACATACATGCTTAGCAAAACAACAAAAAACACAGGAAAAAAGTGAGACAGAAGAATCAAGTTTTGTAGACTGTGTTATTCACATGATGGATATAAATACTGTTTTCTATGAAATAATATTTACAACTAAGAATCACAGCTTCCAACACCAAAATATTCCAGTATTTTTTTAAGTTACATTTTAAAACAATTTGAAATAAAATACTCTTTGCCAACAAAGAATAGCATGGGACCTGCACTACACATCTAGGTTTCCAACACCATTATACACTGTACAAAACTTCAGTTTTCTAATATATGTATGCAAAATAATTTGTCATAAGGAAAAAAAATCATCTTAAAATCCCAAGACATTGGGCAAAGAGAAACTCAAACCTTATACAAATGGTCTTTTTTGTGTTTACTCTGTGAGCTTTTTACTACCACAGGTAAGTAGTTTTCTCTCTTTTTTTCCCTCCACTCTGTTTAGTCAAAGAAACTCAGAATTTTCTCATTCTTGCCACTGACTCTACTGGTTATGCCCCTGCCCTCAAGGTCAAGGTTCTCACTCTTGTTTGTGACTTGCACATCCTGAGACTGAGCTTTCAGCATAAGGCATCACAAGCACATCAGAGCATGCTATTGCTTGATGATGGGAGCCACATATTCTGTTTTACTACCCAACCTTTGAAAAGAACACAATTTCCTGACCCTTAACTCATTCATACACTACGGGTATACAGCACTTCTAAAGTCAAGGAGCACACTCATTTCAGAATTTCAGTCTTCCATTTTCAGTCTGTAACACAACAGAAACTCCTTTAACAAAACTAGCAAAACCCAGAGAGCAAGCTGACAGTGTTTCACCACAGTTCTGTTAATATTTTCATCATTTATCAGAAGGATAAATCTAATTTTGTAATTTCTTTATTCCTGTTTGATGAAAATGGAATGTTTAGTATTAAAACTACTGAAAAGAAGGCAAAACAGATACTTGTAATAAGGTGCATTAAACATCAGTCCTGTAATCGATAACTCAAGACAAACTTCTGAATTAGGATGATTATAGAAGAAACTCATTTAAACATAAATGAGTTAATGCCATAAATGTTAAAGAAAAAGTTGGCATCTCATTGTCTATATAACTTTTGTGGTCCCTACCTGTCCATTGACAACAAAAATATATAATAATGAGTAAGAGCAATTGGTGACTGTGAGATATCTATAGGCTGGGTGTTAGTGTAGGTACTTTAAGCTTCCCTTCCAGTCAATGGGAAAAAAAAGACCAGATAAATTATAAATTATTTTTCAAAAGAGATACAACAAACAACCAATTGCAGACCATTGTAGTCCCTCAAATTAGTGCTGATGAATGCTATTATTTTTTTTCTATGTTAAGTCAAAAAATCTACTTTTTGCCAGCAAAGATAGAAAAAAAAAGACAGATTATGCAATTAGATATCAGTGGCCACTGGAAACACAGAACCAAAGAGTCATTGAACTCCATTTACATTATGGGAAATAAAGAGCATGAGAACAAATCTAGGATTAATTGAAGAAAGTGGAATTCTAAATAGAAGAGATCATGAAAATACCAATGTCAAATTGAATTCAGTAAGCTTTAACCAGGAACTAAGTTTATTACATTTTTTATTACATTTACTGTCACAGGCCATCATTCTTCATTCTAGAGTATTATTTAGAATACAAGCACAAAAATATGTCATAAGAAACAAACTGACTTGGTCTAATTCCCTGTCGCCATCTCATATAAAACTTCACAAGCCATTGCAAGTTGTCTTCCTGCTTGCACATACATTTTATACAATACAGCCAGACAATATGAGGCAGACTGTCCTAGAATATTGTTTTTAAAAAGATTTTAATCAGTAAGAAATTATAGCCTGAATTTCATCTTCAGACTCAAAGACAGATGTATTAATAGCATTAGTTCACTAGTTCATGACATGTGACAATAGCCTGCAATACCAAAAACTTCACAACCTCCCTGGGCAGCCTGTTCCAGTGTCTAACCACCTTCACAATAAAAAATTTCTTCCTAATATCTAACCTGAATTTCCCCTCTTTCAATTTGTGCCGATTACTCCTTGATCTATCACTACTGTTCCTTATATAGAGTCCCTCTCTGGCTTCCCTGTAGGCCCCCTTGAGATACTGGAAGGTTGCTATGAGGTGTCCACACAACCTTCTGTTCTCCAGGCTGAACAGCCCCAACTTTCTCAGCCTGTCTTTGCTGGGAAGGTGCTTCAGTCCTCTTATCAACTTCATGGCCCTCTGGACTTGCTCCAACAGTTCCATGTCCTTCTTATGTTAGGGGCACCAGAACTGTACACAGTACTCCAGGTTGGGTCTCACAAGAGCAGAGTAGAGGAGGAAAATCACCTCCTTTGACCTGCTGGCCATGTTCCTTTCAATGCAGCCCAGGATGAGGTTGGCTTTGCCAGTTCATGTTGAATTTTTCATCAACCATCATCCCCAAGTCCTTCTCCACAGGGCTTCTCTCAATCACCTCTGCCCAACCTGTAAGCGTCTGGGATTGCTGTGCCCCAGGTGTAGGACCTTGCACTTTGCTTTGTTGAACTTCATGAGGTTTGCATCAGCCCAGCTCTCAAGCCTGTCAAGGTCCCTTCGGATGGCATCCCTTCCCTCCAGTGTGTCAACTGCACCACACAGCTTCACGTTATCAGCAAACTTGCTGAGGGTGCACTCAATCCTGCTGTTCATGTTGCCAACAGAAATGTTGAACAGTAACTACTTTCAGTACTTTCCTCCCAGGTAGTGCCTATATACTGAATATAATCTGTTACGCTGCCCATTTCAGCTCTTTCAGAGAAGTCAACCTATCATAATACCTATTAAAAGCAAACAGCGAATGATAGCAATAATATGGAACATCAATATATAGTTTTGAAAACAAAAGGAGCTCAGACTTTGTAGTGGATATATCCTATGCTGTCATGCTCTGGTTTCTTTAATACCTGTATTTTGGTCTCCTTTTCTAAACACATCAACATCTACTTTCTTTGTAGAAGGTGGATATCTATCTGTGCAATTCCAGGAGTTCCCTGTATCATTTGCCTTCACAAATGGAACAAGCACCAATCAGCATTTACAAGGCATGGGCAGCCCAAATTTTGAATAGATTTTACTAGCACGGCAACAATAACTCAGAAGGAAACATGAGCAATAAAAGGCACAGTATCACAGCAACATTTCAGTTTAGCTTTCCTTCTGGGGTAACAAAACTCTTGGATGGAAGCATTGTTTTACTTTGTCATTTAGTTTACATGGGGAAAAGGAAAACTTTTTACAGAGAAAAGGCTAGCAGCTTCAGAAACTACTTTTTTTCCTAAAAACCCTTGGCACCAAAGGAAGTATATTTCTCACTTGTCCTCGGAGAGTGTTAATTGGACATGACTTAACATTTTCAAAATCTTCTTAGCTCAGCTACACTTACATTTTTATTAATTAGGACTTAAGTGGATGGTGCCTACCTTATCCATAAATTAGGTTTCTCACTGGACTATAATTTTGCATTTATCATGGTTCAAATGTTTATTAGCCTTTCAATTTCTAAAGCATTTACAAAACACTGACATGGTAAAGTTCAGTAGAACCATATGGCTATGCATTCATTGATCCTATGCTCACTAAAAATCTTGAATGCACTTAAATTAGGACTACATTTCATAAACAAATTTTCTTACGTAAAGATGGTTCAAATACAAACATCTTTAATAAATGCTAATAGAGTTCTAAACAGTGCCTTATTTACTTCAATTGCCACTGTCTTTGGAAGACTATGGATCAATATGTTCTTGGCGAAATTATAATACTTAACCAATATTTTCCCTAAAATCCATAATCCAAAGAATAAGTCAAATAGTTCACTAAAAAGGATCACTCATTAATTAGCATTCAAAGAAACATGGAAATTTTTGATTAAGTATTAGGAAAAATATCTTTGCTTTGTTGGTCAAGCACTGGAACAGGCTGTCTAGAGAGCTTGTGAAGTCTTCATCCTTGGAGGAGTCTGAAATTCCCCTGGACAACCCAAGCCATGGGCAACTTCATCTAACTGGACCTGCTTTGGGCAGTAGATCAGACCAGATGACCTCTGTATGCTCCTTACCATCTAAGTTATTCTATGACTCCATGAATAAGTGCCAAAGAAGGCACTTCATTTCAGTGTAACTACATTCACTGATGAATGCTACAAGATATCAATCTTTAAGCAAATGCTCAGTTGTTAAAATAACAATAAATGCAGCCATTTTCTATTAAACTATCTGTTCTAGAACAAGCAGCAGTTACAGGTATTGAGGCCATGTTACTGAGAACACAGCTGTGCTGGGCAGGACACTTCTCAAGGATGAAGGACCACTGCCTCCCTAAGATCTTGCTTTATGGTGAACTTGCCTCTGGCTGCCACAAGAGATGAGCCCCAAAGAGGAGATACAAGGACTCCCTGAAACAACATCTCAGCCTTGGCCACATTGGTCTTCATCACTGGTCTACTCTGGCCTCCAACTGGGAGGCCTGGAGACATGCCATCTATAATACTGCTGCTTCCTTTGAGAATGCACGCAGGATCACTCTCGAGGAGAAAAGACAATGCAGAAAGAATCGTGTCTTGTCGATACCATCCAAGGAGTCTTTCTGCTGTGGCTTTTGCAACCGGGCTTGTCTATCTCGTATTGGCCTTTTTAGCCACCGACGCGCTTGTAACAAATGTGGGCAGAGTCCTTCCCAAATCTTCATTCGCGTAGCCTAGCCATGATGATGATCATCATCTTTGTGTAACAGTGGTTATATCTAATCTATTTTAGTGTATTTTTATCTAATAAACAAATAGTAAAATGTCAGTGCAAAGGAAATAATCTGTGCTGTTATCTATATATGTATAACATAAATTGAGGCATTGAAACCAACTCCAGACAGCTACTCATTCTGTGTGGCCAGGCTCACCAGACACGCTTCAAATACAAGTTCATTATATGACAATTATAGACAAGTTCATCCTATGAGGAGCAGCTAAGGACTCTAAGTTTGTCTAGTTCAGAGAAAAGGAGGTTGAGGGGTAAACTTATTGCTCTCTACAGCTTCCTGAGGAGAGGAGAAGAGGAGAGTGAGGTGCTGATCTCCCTGGTACCCTGTGACCCGATGCATGGGAATCGTTCAAAGCTGTGCCAGGGAAGGTTCAGACTGGAAACTGGGAAACCTTTTGTAAAGAGGGTGGTTAAACACTGGAACAGGCTTCCTAGACAGGTGGTCAATGCCCCAAGCCTGTGTTTAAGAGGCATTTTGACAATGGACTTTAAGTTTTGGTCAGCCCTAAACTGGTCAATTGGTCAGGCAGTTGGACTAGATTATGGCTGTAGGTCCCTTCCAACAATCCCTTCCACCTTCTCCTCATCTCACCTCACCTCTTCTTTTTTCTCTTCTCTTCCCACAAACCCACAAATTTAAACAATCCAGTGAAAGACAGACTAAGCAGCAGCAGCATATTGTTCATAGCCCTTAGGTGTCAACTGTGAGTGAAGTTGGCATTTGCATACACAAAAGCTCAGAAATCAAGCTTTGTACAAAAGTCACACTGTTGGCCACCCTTCCCTCTCTCTCTCTGCATTAATATCTACATGTTTCTTTCTCTGCAAAGGCTGTACTGGTTGTAATAGTAACTTTTTATTCTCACACTGTGCAAATGTGCATGACAGTCACCAATTCTCCATTCATAATCCTGTGTCTTTATCTTCACCTACTTAATAGACATCTCTGAAGAAGAAAGCATAGGTGGCAGCTAGAAATAGCACTTCACAATAGATTACTTGGGCTTTATACAGTCCATGAAGATTTTCTCATACCTATCTTATTCAGTAATTTTTAAAATATTAATGACACTTTAACTTTTACTATTAATATTCATTAAGTATGATGAATAATATTTCAGTTTGGAAGTGAACAAAAAATGCTATCTGCAAACTCAGAAAAACTTCAAGAGCTGAAGTACAGCATCAGATGTCTCTGGAGTCACCAGACCTTTCAGAAGTGAAAAGCAAGGATAACACTGATTATCTATTCTGTGCCATAGTGACATAATTGCATTGTCAATAAGGTCTGTAGATGGATTTTCTATATGGAAGCTGATTTGTATCTTTTTGTAGAAGACTGGAAACAAATAGTAAAATAATGGTACAAAATAATGATTACTGAAAAATTCTGCAGTTTTGCAGCCTACAATATTGTATCTACTTATACAAATTAGCCCAGTAACAACAGCAGACGTATAACAGAAGCATTTGTTTACCAACATGGATTATATTAAGGAAAAAACATTCAAAGCAAGATAACTTTCTCATTTAGCTCACAGTAAGACATATGTTCTTATTTAAGTAACCACACAAGAACACATCCAGCCTTCTGAAACTAAAATCTAAATTCTAACTCCATATATGGACCAACAGACATTTACAAAATATTCTTACTAATTTATATGTTGCTTTTTATTCCTTTCATTTTTTATACTAATGCAATGAAACTATCTATTTCTTACTAGTAGACCTTATTAGGAATGCTGGCATTATATTTTGGGGTGATTAAATATGCAGTAAAGCTGAATCTTTGTCAATCTGTCTTTTCAGTTTATACGCCATAATGTTGCCTGCAGTTAAAAACAATCATAGCGAGAAGAGCTGGTAAATTGAAAAACAAATACCAAATGTCATTTCCTAACACGCAGATCACTTGAAGCACACACAGAATACTGTTAAAATGCTTACCTTAACTATCCCACGGATGTGCATTTTTGCTATCATCTCTGCAGTGTAAAGAAACATCAACAAAGTATCAAGAGCAAATGTCACATACTGGAGAGGCGGATAATGCTCGAAGGTCTTTGGAGTGTTCATACAAACAGAAATAACACTGATGATGGCACAGATTCGTAGTAAAGAGTGTACCCACTGAAAAAAAAAAAACAAAACCAAACAAACCAACCAAACACAAGATATTGCAAGATTGTTTTGATCTTTAAAAAAAGCTCAAATATTTAGCCTCCATAACTTATACTGGCACCTTTTGTAAATGCACATCTGTGTTCTTTTATGTCATGATCCACATATTAAAGGTCTTTAACCAAAAACAAGCACTCCTAAATTATTTATAATTATATATACATATAAAGAATTTTATTAGGTAATTTGTGAGGTTGTATAATTCAGAAACCAAGAATTAAGAACCATGAAACTGAGAATTAGGATTCCACCATTTCTACTTTGTAGCATTTGTAATTCAATTTCTTTTCAAATGACAGCTTGCCACATTTATGGACAGACAATAAGTAGAACTAGTTGAAGTTATAAATTGGGTAAATACATTAAATGAAAATATCTGTCAACAATTTTAGTTCAACACTGAGAAGAAATTATTTTTAAATCAATTTACAACTCCAAAAATTAAGTGAGAGGCACAGGATTAAAAGCATCCTTTAATTTATGAAAAGAATAAATATAAAAGAGGCTACGTCACAGAAAGCTACTTAAGATCAGGATTCACTTTCGTTCCAATCACATTTTGTTGCTATAAGAGAACAGTTAACTTCTATTACTACTTAGGTCCCAGACACACTCCTTATTAATAAGGTTGATATTCAGTGCCAGTTAGAGAGGGAAGCGTAACAAAAAAAGTAGAATATATTAATACAAGGGTTTAAGGTTGGATTTTTTTTTCTTTTAAATCAAAACAGCTTGAAGCCACACAAGTGTAATGAATCAGAGTTGGTAAGGTCATACCTATCAAAACAAGAAGTTCTTTTCAGCAAGAAAAAAACTCCAAACAAAAAACATTGAAAGGTATTTTTAAAATTTTTCCATCTGGGGAAAAATATGACACTCATTTACAGCACTTCAGATATTTTGATATACAGAAGACTTAATAGGCACCTAATTTAATACTCACTGTTTGCTCACCTAAGTGTAATGATACTTGACCTGAATTGAATAGCTCTATCATTTGCATACTCAGCCCAGATTAATAATCTGGAAGTGGAAGGCACCCTAATGTCCCTTTAGTATCTACTTTGCTTTGAACCTTGTTTCAACTGAGAAAATTAACATAAATATTAAAGTGTGGCTGATATCAAACCCATTCTCTGCTGCAATAAAAGGTCAGTATTACAAGCCCTAAGTAATATACAACTAGTTCATCAGCATGACAAGAAAAAAATTATTCCATAAAAACCTCATGTATTGTGTGATGAGAAACATGTGTAAATAACCCAGCATATATTTCTGCAATGACATTTTGAGCTTCTTACAGCAGTCAATACAAACATTCTACTTAAAACTATTTATCATCAAACATGGGTGTTGTCTTGTAGATGATTTAGGTGTCAAAACTCAGCAGGAAAGCTGAAAGGATCTGGCATTCATACTGCAAATGAGATGATAGTTCCATAAAATGCATGCAATGCCAACAACAGGTATTATTTCAGAATATTTTACTTTCTGCTTTTAAAAAGTAAAAATTTATACACTACTTTAAGAGAAATGTGAAAATTCCTTCTCTACAAAAACACAAATCATTCACCATATAGGAATCCCAGATGCATGCTGACTGCTGAATAATTTAATCATAAAAAACATATTTACACAGGAAAGACATTTTCTTAATACTGTATCGTCCATTATTAACTCCACTCCTAGTGAAATTTTCCCCAGTTTCAAGCTGTCAGACACTTTTCCACCTATCTATTTCTTATGGCAGATTATAAGGAAATGATATCAGAAAAATGAGAGCTGTACTTCAAAATAAACAGCCAAAATACACTTCTATTATGATATATATGATGTAAAAGGAGAGATTTGAAAGTCAAAAGTGTTGACTGCTGGCTACCACTTGAGCAATGAAATGCTCCTTTTAACATTCTTTTCAAAAGCCCCGTTTATGAACTTCTAATTTCAACAACCATGTTAGGAACCAGAGACATTGAAAGGATGGCTGTTTAAAAAGAATCAATCAGTAGATGAACTGGTTGGAAAACACTGCTTGATCATCCCATCTTTTTGCAACAGCCAAAAGAAACTTTTGTTTTTTAGTTTTTGACTTTCTTCAAAAAATAACTGGTAGATTAGCAACTGTAGCTCAATATTTGTTTCTGTTCTGACAAATATTTAATTCAGAATCTTTTGTGGAAGTCATATTTCAACAATACAAGTTACATTTAACTTAAAATTAGTAACTACAGAAAGAGATACCCACTGGTTTGTTAATCCATAGAATATCTGCGTTGTCTGACAAAGATTCATCAGGACCAAAATCTGTAACTGGCTGGGCTTCCACCCTTGAACTTTGTTTCCTTTTTAGCATCCTGAAGTTAACTTTTGTTATCTACAGTCATGAAACCTCCTTTGGGAGAAAAAGACAGCAAACATTAATTCACTAAAACCATTTTATAATGCATTTTGAACGGTTTTATAAATAACCTAAAGCATTTTATTTTCATGCAAACTGCTTTTGTATTTACTGATTAACAGGATATTCATTCTATTAAATATAAATCACTGACATGACTCTCATTATGTTACAAAAAATTTACACAAAGGTATGTAACACAAACAATTACCAGAAACTTAGCAAAGCTGACAGAAAATTTGTACCAATATGCAAAGAATGCTATTGCTGTGAACTTCAACACAGAGTAATCACTGGATGGATTTGACCTGAAGCCATTTAATTAAATGGTGACATTTCCATTTATTACACTAGGCTAAGATAAATCCCAACATGCCAAAGGCAAACAGGCGATGTTACGCCGCCAACACATATTAATGTTCTTTACTGAAATCGGAAGAGCCTTTTTGCTATATACTACTATTAACATGTATTTTTCTAATACTTTTTTTAATGTTAGCAATTATCTATCCAACACCTAGACAGATGGCTGTCTCTGGGGCTTGTATTGGCACGCAGAAGCACTGAGGAAAATGTGTTGTTTGCACGGAGTCAGGCCAAATCTGGACATTCCTGCATGGGTGGCACTGACTGAGACTTCTACATGCTCAGTGATGTGAGCCACAACTAGGAGACACAACGAGAGAGCAGAAGGGTGAGTTAGATCTTATTAGTCCTCGATTAGTTGGAGGCAATAGTTGACTCAGGACTGCAGAAGTCCCGTGTGCTTGGTCTCAGCTGGCCTTTTCAATGACATGGGCTCCTGCTTCATGTCCAAACACTATGCATGCATCCTTGGCTGTCTTGTCTTTTAGCTGTTATGGCAAATGTAAACTATTACTCTTATTCCAAGTCCCTCAGAGTCTACCCCTACTCTGTTTTCTCTCTTTCAGATTCAAGAGGACAGCTCCTGCGTCTGTAAAATCAAGTCTGAACCATTGGTCTCTCTTTGCACAAACCACACAGCAACAGGGCTGAGGTCTTGTACTAATATACGCAGGTAGAGGAGCTGACATTATGTGATGATTAATTTTTTTAAAATAAACAGAAATAACACAAAAGCACAAAATAAGGACAACTTCTGACACCTATATTCATCTGGTCATTCACAGCAACCTTAGTACAAGTGAAGCTGGTAAGCTGTCACTAAAATCATGCAAATGTTGTAAAATGAACATTACAAATTAATAATCTTTCTCTAACAAATGAAGACTGAAATAATATTCACAGAGGTTGTAGGTTCTCTTAGTCTTCATGCTCAAACTTCGTGCTCCCACCTCTATCATAACTGAATTCACTACTTCCTCCTCTTTAGCAATTTTTTTCCACTTTCTCTTATTTCTTTCTAAGCCTGATATATTGACCTTTTTTCTCTACTTGGACCAAAGCATAACTAGAAATGCTTGAAGCCTCAACGATGCTGGTGTGCTTTTTGAAGTCATGAAACTTTAAAATGGCTACATTTAACACAGCGATAAGAAGTCATTGCAATGCCTTGGGAGATGCATTTCCCAAAACCTTAGGGAAAAAAAAGACATTGTCTAAAATGTTTCTTGCAAATATGTTTTTTGGAAATTGTTTACTCAAAAGCTAATCAGTGAATTAACAAAATAATAATTTTATGTTTACTATTTCTGGTAATGGCTATGACTGTGCTCCTAAGCTTTTAAGAAAATATGCAGCAATAAATAGAGAATTAATAAGATAAGCTCAATCAGTAATTATGAGAAAAGGCTCAGAATATGAAACACTGATTTTTGTTTAGCCACTACTGATTTTTTTTTTTAAATAAATGACACTCTAAATAACAAGCTATGTCCATTTAGGGAAAAAGGTAGATAATTATCAACTGTCTTTCAGCAAGGCTCTGTTGTTTTTATGCTTTTCTCAATACCGCTTATTCATACATCTCATGTGTAGGAAGATTAGCCATGTCCTTCTAATGAAATTCCCATTTTTCCTTTTACCCAGTGCCTCTTTGTTCAAGGTTTTTTTTTTTTAATTGATCCAGGCACAGAAAATAATGTGAACTTTAGATGTTCATAATGGATGTCCATAATGGATTTAGTTCACATACTTAAATGTTGTGACTAAAGAGATTAGAATTCGTACTTTTAAGAGGCAGCCTTGAATAAACAACTCTTCGTGTATCTAAACCTAATGGATGGAAGGGAAGGCAACGTTTATGGAATATAAGAATCAGCTTGTCTACTTCTCTACTTGAAATGACCAGAAATGCACACAAAAAAATGCAGAATAAAGGCAACAAGCCAAGAATATCATGGAAATGGTCTTCGGCAAGACTATTCAAAGTATAGCAAGGTTGCTTTCAAGCTTTTATGCATTTTTATTGTTCTCACTACTTTTATTTTACCAGGGAATGCACAGGCTTTTCCATGTGTCTGTTGCTGTAGAGCAACATAAAGCCTAGTACAGCTTCAGGACTCTGCCATGTACGTAAAGAATTTTAACCCTTGGACTAAAATCCCTTTTGCACTCGTTACTGCAAGGAGGAACCCGCTGAAAGATGAGGAGAAGGGCAGCTGTGCACAAACTCCTTCCAGCTTGTGACACGCAGTGAGCACCACACCAAGCTGTGCTAATGGGAAGGCTGTAGTCCTCCCTAACCCTGACTACAAATCCACCCCTGCAGTTCCCGCATTGATTTTGGCACACATCATTAGGTCTTTCTTTGATCACAACCTGTTATTAATGTGAAAGGCTTAATACATTCCCTAGGATGTACTTCTAGCTCCACTGTTTTTTAAGACATACTGGGTGCAGGGAAAACACAGGCTTGAGACAGGAAAATATCACGAAGTTTTGGGGCTACAATCACTTCACATTTCTTTGGAGTACTGATAAACCTGAGACTCATTTATAAAGCAAGCTCACTATATACAGCATAATCTGCTCAAAAGATCTCCATCACAAAGTCAAGAGAACATGCTTATAAATGCTCTGGCTGACAAAGAAGGCAGTTGAAAAATGACTTCAAAGAAATATAAACAGGAAAATAAAGTAGATATTCCTACCTACAATTTATGGAGTTTGAAAATCAGCTAAATCCTTGAAATCAGCAATGTCTGGCTTTCAACATAACTTCTTTCTCACTGCTGATAGACTTTGTCACGTGAGATCACGTGAGCACTATGTGAAGGTCCTCCCTAAGGCAGGCCACATACAAGCACTCTCTTCAACACCAGTTCTCTCTCTGCAAATGTCAACTCCCCTTCCAACTTCACCCAGAGCAGGGACAGAGAAAGTAGCACATAACACTTAAAGACAATAACTACAAATGTGAAAGCTAAAAGGGGTGACAGAAGAGGATGTGAACACCCATACACATAGCATGATGACAAAACCCCATTTCCATACTATACGTTAAAAAAGCCTCAAACTACAGGCTACCTTAAGGAAATTGATTGCTCTTAACTGCAGTATGCATTATACAGTTATAGGAAAAATATAAGTTCTCATTCTTTCATCTCAATAGCCGCCACCTTTCCCTGTTTACCAATTGTCCCTGTTTCTCTATCGCCTGCTCCCTCTATCCCTATGTTCTTCCATCCCTGATTTTGGGTGCAGATACAGGTAAATGGAATTTCAGTATTTGTTTTCATGTAGAAAAAAATTTGAAGTGAGCAAGTTACATATGTGACAGTATATTTATTTTAGAATGGTAAACACAAAATTCCGGTGGATACAATCACATAGCACATGCCACCACGGATACTATTAACTCATACCTAATTTTAAGGAAGAACTTATTTCAGTACTTTTTCTCTCTGTGTGGTATTGTTATTGCATCTGATGAATGATCTCTTCATTATTTTGAACACAATATAATGCTAACCAAACTTTAGTGTTTATTAAAAAAAAAACTTAGTTCTTCACAAAGATGGTATACTGAAGAAATATCCCAAAAATCAGTTACATTCACATTTTCAAATCATTTGGGTACAGGTAGGAAAGAACAACTGGTGATATCTTGTACTTAGTAACAGGATCCCAGACTAAAAATACAAGAACTGGGCTTCACAACTGAGGAAGGTTTAACAATTGCTTACGGCTGCCAAAGTAATAACATCTAGTCTGAAAATATACAGATGTTCAGACTTCAGCTCTTTGCTCCAAACACATCTCCTGTGCCTTGCCTTATTATCAACTAAGGACAATGCTCTCAAAGTATTTATTTCTTACATATAAGTTCTTTCACTCAAACACAGCCAAAATAATTCAGAACTATTGAGCAGACAGAATCAAATTATCACACTGTATACAGAGGCAGATCTCTTGTGAGTCAGATATAAAGTCTACCTCTATTGTCACATGATGTATCACAAGTCCTTTTCACTATAGGCCTTCTAACATCCAGAATATACAATACCAAAGACACTACACATGCATATACATGGTGCCATAATGCACCCAGAAAATGAACTTAATTTTAAATAGAATTGCTTAGCTTTTTTATATTTTTCTATTAAAAAATTTAGTTGTGTCAAAAAAAAGGCAGAACAACTGTAGATGATTTTTCAGTTGTTGGTGTTAGACCACACCATGGCACATTCCACCATACTTCTTTTATATACAATGGCCTGAAGTTGTGTCAGGGGAGGTTCAGGTTGGATATTAGAAAAAGGTTTTTCACCCAAAGGATGGTTGGGTGCTTAAAGAGGCTCCCCAGGGAAGTGGTTACAGCACCAAGTCCAACAGAGTTCAACAAAGCCTTTGGACAATACTCTCTGGCACATGGTGTGACTCTTGGGGCTAATCCTGTGTGGGCCAGGAGTTGCACTTGATGATCCTTGTGGGTCCCTTCCAACTCAGCATATGCTGTGATTCTGTGAATGCACAGTAATTATATGTAGAGAATATACTGATGGTATTTCCTTTATGGATATATAGCACAGTTTAACAGCTATCTTACTGCAAAAGTTCACTTCAACTGTGGGCCACCTACCCACCACTTGCTGCCCTAGGACTGGTCTACTGCAACATAGCCTATATAAATATCTTTAAGAGCCCAAAGCTGACAAAGACATGCAGCAACGTCCTTAGCAAGAATCATGCTGGAAAAAATGGAGAGTCGTGTTCTGTAATTTGCTTTTGCGGTCTACCCATCTCCTAGTAGAAATTGTGTCTAGCCCTTTGCAAAAGTAATGGGACAGGCAGTACCAGGTCTTTCTTTGAGAAGATTCAGGAAGCAACCCATCCTCTCTCTAAAATACCCCACATTCAGTAACATGCTATGAATACCGCAGATCTGTTTTTCAGACTTTTAAAGAAAAGAGTGAGGGCATCCTTCCCAGAATGACACAGGGGTGGAAAAGAGCCTCTCTGTAGGCAGATGGCTGATGACATGCCTGCTTAAGTGATTATGTTAAGGTTGCAGGGATTTTTTTGTGTATCAATAATTACATGTTACTGTGCCTAGAGCCTTGTATACACATCCTTTCATAATTTAAATTGAAATACATTAAAAATTAAAATAAGCAGTGGTTATATTATTTTGGATTTGTTACAGTTTTTGCTAAAATAATTATTAAAGCAATTGAAATATTCTAGATCATCTTCCCTTCCCAAATTCTCCCCTTTCTATCCTCTAAGGAATTGCCAGTGAAACAGTTAACACGTATATATTTTAAAATTGAAGTCCTGAAAACAGAATTAGGACTTTTTTATCCTCTTATCTTTCCTTTAAAACAAAGTAATTGACATGTGATACACATCCTCCTTGCTGCAGGGCAGTTCCTAGAAGTCACAGCCATAATCTCTGATACTGTAGGTACTGTATCTGAAGGCTTTATTTTGGAGGGAAAAAAAAAAAGAAAGGAAAACTGAGTTCATAGAATCATAAGACAGATCAGGTTGGAGGGACTTCAGCTCTGCTCTTGTGAGACTCCAACTGGAGTACTGCTTCCAACTCCAGGGACCCCAACACAAGAAAGACATCGACCTGTTGGAATGAGTCCAGAGGAGGGCCATGAAGATGATCAGAAAGCTCCTCTCCTATGAAGACAGGCTGAGAATTGGGGTTGTTCAGCCTGGAAAAGAGAAGGCTCCATGGAAACCTTCTAGCAGCCTTCCAGTACCTAAGGGGGGGCCTACAAGAGAGCTGGAGAGAGAGACTTTTCACAAGGACAGAGGACACTTAAGGCAAATGACCTTAAGCTGAAGGAGGGTAGGTATAGGTTAGATATTAGGAAGAAATTCTATATTGTGAGGACAGTGAGGCATTGGAACAGGTTGCCCACAGAAGTTGTGGATGCCCTATCCCTGACAATGCTCAAGGCCTGGCTGCCTGGGGGTTTGAGCAGCTTGGTCTAGTGAATGGTTTCCTGCCCATGGCAGGGGGTGATGCAGTTAGATGATCTTTAAGGTCCCTTCCAACCCAAACCATTCTATGACTTCAGGAGGTCTCCAATCCCATTTTCTGCTCAAGCAGTATCAAACTGTGACAAAAGACCAGGCTATTGCAGTTTACTCAGGTTATTCCAGTCCAGTTGTGGAAGCCTGCAGCAAAGGAGACCATAGAATTTCTTTGAGCAACTTGTTCCACTGCTTGATTTTCCTCACCAGGGGAAGGGGGGAGGAGGGGGGTTAAGAAAGAGAGATGGAAGACGAAAACATCACAGAAAATAAAGAAAGGGAAAAAAAAAGATTACCTAGTAGAGCCAAGGCAATTTGCAACCATAGTCTAGTAGTGGTATCCCTCAAAGCAAGGCATTTACCAGTACTCAGCCAATACAGGAAACTTCAAACGAAATAAAAGATGCGATGAAAGTAATGAAAGGGAGAACAGAGAAAGACTGAAAGGGAAAGAAAACATGATTCAACCCATAATGCTCATATTAGGCTGACTTTGCTCTTTATCTCCAAAAGATTGCATGCTCAAAATCTACAGGAGATCTAAGTAATAGGAAAATATCCCATTAGTAACACAGTAAAAATAATTTGTGAATGCAACACCTGTGTTTTATTCATAAGCACATCAAAAATCTTGTTTGCAACTGACCAGATTCCTAAATACCTACGGAGGATGGGAGGAAGCTCAAATCCCCAGAAGCCAGTACCAGTTCTATCTCATCATGAGAAACTCATGCCTTAAGAAGACATCCTTATCCATGAAAGTCTAAGACTTGCCACCTCTTCTAGAGCTTGGTCCAGTAGCCCGTTACTCCTAGCAGTGCAGCACAATAGTACTGATCTCCTATCGTGAAGATTTAAGAGCCAAAACCTCTTTGACTCAATATACAGGTCTGGATGAATGCCATACAGATTTATGTAAGTGTTCATGGTACCAGCAATGACCAGGAGCTGGAAGGAAGTCAAATCAGAGTGAGTTATATTTCCAGGTGGTATAGCTTAAATGGGAATGAACTGTGATGGACCAAATTTCAGATTAAAATAAAGCAAATGCACCAAACAAGAAGACCATGGGTCCACATAAAGCACAAATGACATGCTGATTGTTACAGTTTTAAAATTTCACTTTAAAACACAGTACCAAGCTCAAATGGTAAAACAAAAAATTCCCCAACTGTTCCTAAAAGTCTCAAAAGTATATGCATAAACTTGAAGAGAGCTGGAGTCTTCTAGCAGCCAGTGAGTTTAACTCAAAGAAATGTGATTTCCCGCCCCTCATTGAAGTTTAACTTCCTGATTCAACATAGTTCATTGTTAATATGTATAATTTCTCTGTTGGTCACTTAGAGGGCAGGTGGGATGGGACTGCTGTGGAAGGAAGTGAATAGAGACATCGATATTTAACAGGAAATTGACGATGCTTAAGACAAAGACAAATGCTCAATTAGCATTTAATTAATTTTTTCTCACTGTAAATATTTGCCTTAACAGAACAATGGTTAACCTACCAAATCATAGCTGACTTAAAAAGTACGTTTGCACGTAAAGGCCATCAAAAACCTTCATCCTTCCTAGAAATATGTCTCTGATGTTACCGGGAGTACTAAAATAAACAAGATGCCAACAACGAAAAAATATTAAGCACCTCTCTCTCCATTTGATGAACAAACCCCTGAAACTGCAAACTAAAGATTTACTCCAGGCCTGGGTACGTCGCTCTCTCCAACCACCCCAACCCCGCAGCCTCTGCGGACCAGCTGAACCCTCTCCTCAGGGAGAAGGCTCCCCACAGCCATCCCCATCCCCAGCCACCCCATTAAATCAGTGCACCCCGAGGAGGCCTGTTCGCCCCTCGGCCCTGCCCTGCCTCAGTGACGAGTGCGGCACTCCTGCACCCCACCGAGGGATGCCGAGGGGTCCGGAGCAGTCCCCGCGGGGAAGGCCGACGGCGGCCGGGCCGGAGCGCCCCCTCCCACCGCGGGGGAAGGACAGCTGGGGCGGGCGATGCAGAGGGCGCCACCGCCCCTTCCCCCCTCGCCGCGGAGCCGGCCGGGCCTCTCGCCGCGCCCGTCCCCTCCCTGGGAAGCGCCAGCGCTGCCGGCAGAGCCGCGGCGGCCGCGGGCCGCGGAGGGGCCGGGGAAGGGGGCGGGAAGGCGCAGGGGCCCCACCGCGCACCGAGAGCGAGCCGCGCCCGCCGCCTCCGACCTACCGCCAGCATCTCCTTTCATGGCGCGGTCGGGAGGGGCCCCCGCGGGTGTGCGGGGTGTTACGGTGCTGTGCCAGCCCCGCACGCCGCCCTCCCGCGCTGGATCGCGGCGGCGGGGCCCGGCGGCGGCCACGCTCAGTCTCTCGGCAACGACGGGGGCGGCGGGCGGGGACGGAGCAGGTGCGGGGGAGACGGTGCCGACCGCGCACGGGCTTGTTGGGACAAACAGACCCCCGCCTTGCTAAAGCCTCCTGCTGGAAAGAGAGGGGGCTGAGCGGCTCCGGAGCAGCGGGGTGACTCCACGGCGGTCCCGTCACGCAAAACACCCCCATAGCTGCTTGGAACTGTGGTCGCTGCGCCCCGAAACACGCAAGGGGCGACCTGCATGGGACGGAGCTCGCCGGGTGGTGCCCCGTGCTGAGCCCGGACAGCCCCCCTCCGAACAGCAACGGTGTAGGGCTTGTTTGTTTGTTGGTGGGTTTGGGTGTTTTGCTTGGTTTTGGTTTGGTGGGGTTTTTTTGTCTTTGTTTGTTTGTTTGTTTTTGGTTTTTGTTTAATGATGATGCTCAAGTGCTAGGATAGTTTATTTATTTTGGCAAGAAACCCTATTTGTGCATCTTAAAGCTTTTTTAGTACTCATGACCTTCTTTGACCGTTCTTCACTGGTAGCATCATCTGGGTGGTCTGGTTACTAATGAAGAGCCAAGTAAAGGCTCAGTCTTGACATGGTGAATTAAATTCATAAAATAGCATCACTTTTTGGACTAGATGATCTTAGAGGTCTTTTGTAGCCTGAATGAATCTAGGAAAGAGATACTAAAAATAAATAAATAAATAGATAAATACTTAATTGTTTCTGTACGTGAATTTGACATGCTCCAATTTGTATTTTAGTTTTCTTGGAAAAAAAAAAGGTACATTTCTGAAAATTATAATTTGTGTTTAAATGATGATGATAGTGAATAATGTAAGCTCATAAACTCATGGAGTTTGTAAAGACGTGGAATAGGATTTGAAAATAACCCAGAAAGGTGAAGGAAGGTATATGGCAGAAATTGTACTACATTTCTTTAAATTACATCTGTTTGTCTATTTGATGCTTGCAACAAAAACTAATAAGCCAGTTAGGGAGCTGGCCTCAGGATTACAGATGCAGTCCTGCCAGCACTACTTATGTGTATTACCAGCATTAGCAATTCCAGTAAATTTAAGCACCTAATTGTAGTGTGTGCAGGCCTAGTGTATTTGATAGCTGCTAAAAAACCCCCAAACAAACCAATTTAAATGTGCTTACAAATAATACTTTTCACATTTTGTGTTTTTCCTCTCCAGTTATGTTTTATTACTTGGGATAAGTTGCTAGGCAGCATTATGCTGTTGGTGATAGCATCTCATAAAAGAAAACTGACAGTTGCAAACAATGAAATGTTGCACCTATATCTGAGCAAAAGAAATCAGTGTATGCCAGCAGATGTGACTTTGTGTTACAGTTTTTCTATGGATATACTGGCTTCTGAAAAATAATTCTTGATAGAACAATTTTCCAGTTGGAAGGGACCTTGCGAGACCATCTGGTCTGACCAATCTGCTGAAACCAGGCTCAGCGATGAGATCACACCAGCTTGCTCAGGGCTTTATCTGTTTGGGTCTTGAAAACCTCCCAAGACAGAGACTGCACAGTCTCCCTAGGAAGCCTGTTCCAGTACTGGACTGTCCTCATGGTGAAGGATTTTTTTCCTGACACGCTGTTGGACCCTACTGCAATGCACCCTGGAGAATAGCCCAGCTTCATCCTCTTGACAGCTTCTTCATAAACCCTGGTAGACTACTCTTAGATGCCCCCTAAAGCCATCCCTTCTCCAGGCTGAAAAAGATCACCTCTTTCAGCCTCTCCTCATGGAGCAAGTGCTCCAGCCCCAACCACCTTGGTGGCTTGCCGCTTAACTCACATATTACCATCTTTCAGGTGTTGGAGGGGAGCTCAGAATTTGATGCAGTATTTTAGGTAGTTTAATGAGTGCCAAAAAACAGGTATTAATTTCCTTACATGTGATTTGTATTATAGGATGCCTATTTCCTTATATATTTCAAACTTTTACCTGGTGTTGTATTTGGTATTATATTGTTACTACCTGCATATACTGAGCCTCTATGAACTACAAGTGCTAATGGGGACCCACATTTCAGCAGAAGACTGGATTCTCTTGTACACCCTGTCTGTGAGCACCACTTGCATCAGATGATGCTAGTGCTGAAAAAAGGGTTTAGCCCCTGAAGCCTTGAGGTACCTGCCTATGTGCAAGGGCAGAATAGCAGTCTTCCATTTATAGAATTGTGCAGACAGAAAAAGTCTGCTGTTTTCAAGAAAAAGTGCTGTCTTGCTTTGCTATTTCACCACAAATTTACTTTCAGATCTGTCACGTGAAAAGCAATGATGAACACTTTAGAACTTGAGTGGCATATAACATGTATATGAGGATAAAGTGGAAAACTTAGATATCTATAACATTTCTGATATAATTTTGCAAAGACCCTATCAGTCTTTTGAAGTCCGTAACAATGTTTAGTATTTAAGGCTGAAGTCTGTTTTTATTCTGATTTAGACAATTCACATCAACCTAAAATTCAAACCATAAACATATAGATAAGGACTGAATCTGGGAGTTAATCTTATGATGTTACTTTATGGTAACTTGAAATAGGTTAAAAGGAAAAATGTGTCTTAGTAAAGATTTGCCTCTCAGCTCTATAAATCAGGAACAGATAAAGGAACTTCCTTATTCAATCATCAAACTTTGAAACTGGTCATAGGAAAATGTCCATTTAAAAGGAAAACTTTGGAAAATTGCAGAAGATGTCATACTGAGAATTCAAGGGGAGAATTCTCAGCCTTACTTATCACTTTAATTTCTGTAACATGATCTGCAAACACAGTAAGATCTTCCCAGATAAAAGATAATTAACAAGCCAAAGTTTCGTGGACCTGCTAACTCAATAAGTCTTGAAGAAAAATGCGGAATGTAAAGCATCTACTTATTTTGCATGTTTCCTTGCAGAATCTGGAGAGCCCTCAAGCCCTGTTTTATTTTTCTGGGATGAAGTTAACTCAAGCAATTAAAAGGATAAAAATTAGAGTGAAGAATTTCTAAAGTGCACTAAAGAAGGAGAGTAATGGAAATCCTCATCTTCCCCATTGTCAGTGAGGAAGAGCAAGGGTTAAGAAAGGAAAGCACTAGCAGGTCCCCAACACAAGTTGGGGGCCAACTATTTGTTCTTACAAAATCCAGTTGCTACTCTCCCATTTGCTGACAGCTGTATAAATACGCATGTTTCCTCAGACAGACACATATTTTAACTATCCCACTGTTATGGGAAGGAAGTAAAGCCACCTTAGAAATAGTGGAATTGTGGGGGTTTATTTCTGAATTTATTTGAGCTTTATTTGGTCTCTTGTCCTTACTTTCCATAAGTATGTGTTATAAACAAATTTTAAAACATCCCAAGGAGTTGAGTTTATTGGAATTGCCATTGTTGAAATTCGATTTACCATTTAGGAAAGAATTAAGTGCTTGATCAGATTTCAGATAGTCTATAATGAGTAAAAGAATTCATGAAATATTCATTTTGAAATTATGCTTGAGCTTTTAAAAAAGGTCACAAAATATCATTTAGCAATTCAGAATTAAACTTCAGACCCAAAGGAAGTTTTAATCATTTAGGCATAGGATACAAGTCAAAAGCTGCTCAATTCCTGTCTCTCTACCCCCAGGTCATGCAAAGTCCTTAGTCCTCTTAATGGTGGTTACCACAAAGTTGTCCCATAGTCAGAAGTTCTGCTCTGTGCATGCTGAGCAGCCCCTGGTATTGCTAGAGTTCCACATGATTCATATTATCTGAGCATCCTGCCTTGTTTCCACCTGTCTGGTCCTTATGGCTCAGGCTAGAGGTGGTCTTGCTCAGAATCATGTAACCATAACAGAAATGGCCACAGAACAACTTGAGATTAATGATGGTGAGAGAAGACCAGTTACTGTTCCTGAGTAATTTTGATTGGGATGGGTTAGAAAACTGTCATTCTTGAGTGTCTGTGATCTGTGTCAACATTGATGATCCAGAATATAAGACATGGATTATGGTTTTTAAAATTTCAAACCTTAAAAACTGCAACTAACTATGTATATGTTTAGTTTGCTTTCAAGAAGTACCAAGTATTTAGAAGAGGAGCAATAATGGTGTTCTTCCACACTTCCTTTTTCTTAATTTCTGTCTCTCCTTCATTTTTGGTTTGATAGCAAGCACTGCAAGACAGAGCGTTGAAACCATACAAGGTGGTTGCGGTTGCCTGGATAATCTGGTGTGCGTATGTTCCACTCAGGCACTCAACCTGAGTTACTGCAGTTTTGGCCTTAGGAAGTCAGCAGTAGCTGCTTTTTAAATTTGCTAACCCTAAAAACAACTCTTCAGCCAAAAGAATGAGAATAATCCTTCATTGTAACTCATTCAGGTTAAAGGTTGTTAAAAAGATCATAAGTCAAAAAGCACAAACAGTAGTCATTATATTTTCCACTATTTTTTATTCTTTAAGATTCCCAGCATCAAGAAACGTTATCCCTTAGAGAAATAAGGCACAACTTGACCACAGAGTAACAATTTATGTTGTTAAATGACATGCCTTTTATTTACTTTCTTGGGCTCTTCAAGGATACTGTTAACTCAGCTTACCATAGATCTTGACTCAGTTTCAGGAATAAGTGCTAAACAGTTAAGAACACAGTAGGCTGCTCTTTAAAATACACTGTTATTGCTGGCATTCTGAGCTTTCTTGCAAGCTCATGTTTAAAAACCTTCTGCTTCCTTTAAGGCCTCTGTAAAAGCAGGGTGTTATTGCTGTTTAGGGGAGTTCACTAGCAAACACTGAACAAACAAAAGACTTACCAACTATTTAAAGTTTCAACTGAGACATTAAAGAGTAAGCTAAGGTTTTACACTAGAGTATAACACAATAACATCTTGATTAACATTGGCCTATGAACTGTTTGGGTAGCTTATATTCTCTCCTGTTCAGGCCTGCTACCTTCAGACGAGCTCAGCTTTAATCTTATTCTAACCTTGATCCTATAACTCCAAAAGCTATTTGTATTCCCTCTGTGATACCATCAGCTGTCCCAGATTCCATGTCATGTCAGCAAAATTAACACAAAGTTTTCAGTTCTGTACAGCTCTGTCATACTCTATGTCCTACCACCTTCCAGGGACACCACTGGCTATCACAGTGATGACTCTCAACAGTTGCATGCATTTCTGAACTGTTTAATTTAGACAGATTTTAGTTAACTCCATCAAGTAGTTTGCTCCATGGGTGTTAAAGTGGTTTGTCATAAATCTTTACAACCATCTCATTTAGTGATTGTATATCCTTGACAGAAGAATCACTGGGCTCTTCTAACTCTCCTTGTTCTACATTTTATGGAGAAGCAATAACTTGTTTGATATGTGAGATTTTCAACTTCTGGTTAAGTTTAGAAAATTGTGATGTAACCGAATGCCTCTGCATTCTAATGCCTCAATCTTCACTGATACTAACCAATGCTGCTACTTAAAATGGAAATGCTGCTACTTCGATGGAAACCCAGGAAGAATACTTGACAGACTTTGGCGATCTCCAGAGTTGTTTTTTTTTAACTTTAGACTGTTCACTGGATGTGCATTTTGCTTTGTTTTGTTAAAAAACCAAAACAACAACAAAAAAGCCGCCTTAAGAATGGCATGGAATGTGGTTTGCAAACCTAATGGTATTATTAAAGTGACAGCAAAATTAAACTGTTCACTGAGAGGCTGTAATTAAGGAGTAGGCAGAGTCCACACCAAATCAAATCTTGTTCAGTAGCACAGTATGCCATCAGAGCCATAGAATTATGGAATGTTTGAGGTTGGAAAGGATCTCTGAAGATGGTGTAGTCCACCCCGGCTACTCAGAGTAGGGTTGCCTAGAGCATGTTGCCCAGAACACTGTCCAGATGGTTTTTGAATATCTTCAAGGGTGAAGATTACACAACATTGCTAGGGATTCTGTTCCAGTTTTAGACCTCTCTTACAGTAAAAAAAGCTTTTTCTTAGGTTTGTTTTCCTTATGTTTTAATATTATTCTTATTTGCTTTACTACAAAAAACAATTATGGCAAAGTTAAAGTTAAGATATTGTTTGCCTTTAAAAAAAATATCACTGCCTATGAATTACCTAATCTACCCCTGGGCTTGGTTTTTGCACAATTCAGAAGACTATGAAACCACAAAAATAACCTTCACCAATTTGGATAGGAAATTATACTACTTGTTCCTCTGCTGGTAAATAAAATTGCAGGAAGAGGCTTATCCCAATCACTGGCCATACCAAATCCCGCAAACTTGTAATAAGAGCACTAATAGGGATACACTTAAACTGAATTTGAAGCGTAGGCATGTTTAACAGCACTTATTTTCTTGATTCCAATCTTTATTTGAAGACATTTGTGTCTGACAAGTATTATTTAAAAATATTGCTTACTTTTCAAAAGGCTGTTTAATATTAGCGGTATGTTCCAGGTCCTCCTCCTCCTCAGCAATGTGTTCCCTATGTGACTTTCTCTTTTCTACCTTTACTCTGCAGGTAGTGATGTTCCCACTCATAAAGTGTACATCTACCAAGCACCTACAGCTCTGGATCCTTAGTCTGAAATTCCAATACACAGGAAAAGTTGCATTTTAAGCATGCTCTGCTTCATGTGTGTGTATGTTATCCAGTAGAGAACAAAGTTCCTTAAGATTATGTACAGGAGTGGCTGAAAGGAAGTGAGAAGTCCTGAAGACAGCGTATCAGGTTCTCATTTAGAAAGACTGACTCCTTTTAAATGGAATTTACAGTCTGTTTGCAAGCCTCTTAGCTCCTGAGTATCCTGAATACATATACATCATGTATATAATTATATATACATATATATACACACATATATATGCATGCATGCCTACAAACGTTCTAGGCTTAAATGATTAAATAATAAATCTGAACAAAGGTTAAAATCCATTAAGAGAGCACTAAGAAATTGTATTAGAGGCACATACACATAAAAGCAATTATTAAATTTAAACTCTGGGTGCACATTTCACATACTGTACCCTTGGACTGGTGTAAGTACACCTTCTCCAAATTCAAAAGGTCCACAGCCAAAAGGTTTATATTATTTCAAATTCTGACAGATGTAAATAAATAAAAAATAAGCTGTGATAAGGTCAACATATCATGATGTATGTCTTCTCCTCGTACATTTGAAGGCATAGTTTGCAGGCTGCCTGAAGGTCTTGTGAATACCTACCAGCACAGTCTGCTCAGGGAAAAAGGAGGAAGATGAACAGATGGCAACATTTAAGTTTGCGGATTAAAGATAAATTTAGTGCCAAAAGAGAATTGCTATTGTTTAAAATACAAACCTTTCTATTTATTCTTCTCTAACTTGAGACTTCAGGCAACACAATTTCTGACAATCACATTGTTCTTAAAAGTGCTCCCTTTGTAATATCTCTTTTTATATATATTTACTGTAGCATTATAAATAAATTCAAAAAACTGTCACACAGACAGAACACATAGTGCTGCATTAAGCATGGACTTCAAAGACTGTCAAAAATAAAGGCTTGCTAATATTACTTACCTTTTCACTAGATCCATCAAAGTAAGTCAAATGTGTGGGGTTAGCACAACTGTAAACATTTACAAGACTGAAGCCAACAAATTACTCGTAACACAGGATTTTTACCATCTGCATTGCTTGAGAAAATTCTGTAACATGTTTGTAATGTGAAATATACTATAAAGGGCATCAAAACTGGTAAAAACTTATATCTAGTACGCAACTGCTGGATATGGGACTTTCAAATATTTTTGACATCCTAATTCTACTTGCTCGTATTTTAGAGCAAAATTATGTGTCATATAGAGGGTAGTACACTAGACAGCGAAGTTTTGCACTTCAGAACTTCAAGATAACCTAATAAAATACAAGAGTCTTGTGTTTTAATAGTCCATTGGAATAATGTTTGAGTTTGACCTCAATATCTTCAGGGAATAAGAATGTATATTTACAAATATGCTAGAACAGATTTTGTTGAGTCTCTTTTGTGTTTTGATGAAAGTTTATATTTCAACGGAATGGGTACTTTACTGAAAACTGGATATTACAGGCCCCAAACTGGACTTTAAGGGTTCTTTTAGCATCTAGCTTTTAGCAGAGCAAAGCCAAATGCTTGATGCAATTTTTTTTGCAGGAAGACCACTAGCAGAACTAGTGATGTTAGCAGAAATGCTGAGAATTGTACCCTTGATTTCACTATGTAAACTGTAAGACACATACTTACAATTTTAGGAAAGACAGCCTATAAATCAAAGAATTTTAACAAAATATTAATTTTTTTTTTTTTTAAATTATAATCTGTGTTATACCAGATATTTAATATGAAACTAAACCAAGAGTTGTCCATTTTGAGAAAGCTACTGAGGGCTTTTATCTCCAATATAGGCTCCAGAACTAGTGAAAGTTTCTTCTGTCAGCTGCCTGCTTTAAAAATGTGTATGTGTATTGGTAGAGTAGGAAAACCCTAACATACCATCTTTTGTGTTCAAAGTATGTTTCTTTAAGAGCTTTCCATCCCAGGGAGGTATATGGCAATCAGCAATTTCTCAGGACAACCAGAGTGATGAAAAAGTGTTGGATAAAGAAATGAACATGGTGAAATTTGATTCATTTAGAGAGACTATCCCTCAGCTTAAAGCACTTCCAAAATCTCCCACTGCTGTGATGAAGTATTGGACTGTGTGTTTTAACAAGGCATTAGGAAATGGCTAACTAATAGTATTTTTAATGTGCAGTCACTCAGGCTGGTGTAGGTTGGCAGCCTGCAGTGTCATACAGTGCAATGACGTGAGCAGGTGACCTCAGGGGAACGAGAGAAGGGAGGGACCTGGGGAGGCAGGCGGCAGGGACGTGCTCCAGCAGCCAGGCAGGGATGCTGCAGCTGGGGAGCGCTGATCCTGTCTCTTCGGCGGTGCAAGTTTCACCCACCACGTTACACAGATTATCCCAAGCAGCCAGGCATCAAAGGACAGGGGAATACACATACCTCAAATATTTACGGTGCCTGCACTTTCAGAATGAGACAGTTCGTTCACATCTGTGAACGGGCCATTTTTAAAACATCAAAATAAACCATCTGGCTGCGCAACTGTTTCTAATTACTTCCCTGCCTAGACTGTAAACTTCGGGGTTTGGCACCGGCCTCCTTCCCAGAGTGCTGCCCAAATCCAGCTCCCAGGCAGCTAATCAGAGCTACTGCAGCACGGGGGGAGCAGGGCTGGAGCTGGGCTTGCCCAGCTCGCGGCTCTTCGCATGCCTGGCGGGTCTGTCCGGCTGTCTGTCCGCCCGTCTGCAGGAGTACTCCAGGTGCGGCATAGCACAGCCCGCACCATGTGCGCACAGGGGCTGCTGGGGCTGGCGCTGCTGCTGGTCACCTCGGTGCCGGCCGGTCACCTCGCGCCGCCGGCTGGCCCCCTGGCCCTGCGGTAAGTGTGGCTTTGAAGCCTCACGGGGGGTTGCGACCGATTTTGAGATGTCAGGAGCGTGGAAGCTGGGGTTGCAGAGGGAACGGTGGAGAAGTTTGTTAGCTCTTCCTCTGCCTGCTTAAAAGTAACACTGAGGGAAGCGCTCTGAGTCCCTGGGAATCTCAACAGGTAGGTGCCTGTGAAAACTGCGGGAGTTATTTGCAATGATGTATTTGATGCCGAAGATGCAGGCTTTGAAAGCAGCAAAGGGGGAAGAGCTGGATAGTGATGACTTTACGCCCAACCTCTAAATTCTGCTGCCTGAGTGGAGCAGACATCTAACCATAGAACCCTGCTTGTTCCTGCACTTTGGTGCAGTAGCACAGTGAGGCGCACTGCCCTTCACTCTTCCCCTCCACCACAACCAGCACACCCTGACTCCTAGAGCCAGCAGTTCCCTTGCTCTACTATCTGAGAAGGGCAGGTACTACTCACTTTAATCCCCAGTATTCCCTAGCGTTGTAAAGACCTATTTGTCTTGCACAGTCCTTTGTTCTGTTTTCTTACAATGCAGCTCCCGATGAGGCAAAGTGTGATTTTCCTTGTGTATGTTCTGAAAGTCCTGATGTCTCTGTGCTCCAGTGCATGGTACGATTGCATGGCAGGGCTGTAAATCTACTGATATAGCATCCAGATTCTGCTGGATTTACTAAAACCACAGCCACAAACTACACTATTTCATGGAAAATGGTGATTAATTCGGTTTCCTGGATCATATATGTCTGACAACCGAAAGGATTACTTTGTGAAATGTATTTTATTGGAATCAACCATAGGTTTACTTTTTGATATCATATATTCCTGTTATGCTACCTAGATGTTTGCATGTATATGTCATCTCTAAACTTTTTGGAATAATTAAGATCAAAATGTTTCATGATAGATAGTCAAACTACACATGCCTATGCATATATACCAGATATGCATGATGAGGAAGTAGATGAGCCTAACACAGTTAACAAGGTAAGTAAAATCAAATAGAAACATTCCTGCAGGTATCAGTGAGATTGCTGATGAAGAAAATTGGGGGTATATGAGGCAAATAATATTTTGCAACCATAACTAAAGTGGTGGCATTAAGAACAACATTCTAGATATGGGCTGAAACCAAGGAGGGTGGTTTCCTATGAGCCAAGCTCTCATCATCTCTGAGCTGCAGCCCCTGGCTTTGACTCCAGCTTATTCTGTTTGCTGTTCCCCACAGGAGCAGTTTGGGTGGTCCTACTTTGTGCCAGCTGTCCCGGACTGAGTCGGAGCTCAGGTGCCGTGTCCCAGGAGGGATGCTGTGCAATGACAGAGGCACATGTGAGTGTGGAGTCTGCATCTGCCAAGTGACTGAGTCTGGCAAATACTACGGTCCACTCTGTGAGTGCCATGACTGGGTGTGCGAGACCTATGATGGGAAGATCTGTGCTGGTAAGGAAGCCACTATGATGACAGAAGCTTAGAAAATTAGGAATATATATTAAAACTAAAAATATGTTAGGAACACAGCACACTGATAGAGACATGGTTATGTATGGGTCCCTGACCCATGACTCTAAATGTAATTGTGGGCACATCCAAGGATTTTGCCAGATTAAAGAATACAAGTCAAAGGCACTGTCTCTGCCATAAAATGGGACTTTGCCCAGGGCAAGTTTCATCTACAGCAGGGGTAAAAGCAGGAGCTTCTTTGGATTGGAGGCTCTGCAAACTGTGTTTTAAGTCTAATATAGGAAGCAATATTGCTCATTTGATATTACTTCATTTGAACTGCTTGCCTAATGGTGGCATATAGTATCTATCCAGGCTTTAAACTATCTCCAAATAATCAATTTTATCCTGTGATTATTGTTTTTTATTTCTTTGCTGAAAGAGGCACCACACTGAAGGCATATAAATATGAAAATTCTGTTTTTCTCTAAGTAATAATAATGCTTTCCAAACAGAGACTTAAAACAACGTAATTGTATTGTGATTTCAGAGATTTCCCCACTGACACTGTATTCCTTAATAACATACATTTCTGGGACAGAATTTAGACCCCGCCAATTGTTGGAACATGTCACTTGGTTTGCGTCTAAACATTATCACTCTTTCATCTTTCCAGCTGTCTTTACTTTAGTTTCTGGGTTATTCAAGTCAGATTTTTTTTTTTTTTTTTTTTTTTTAAGCAGCTTAGAACAGATTTTAGAAAAAAACAGGGAGAAGAGATGCCATCACATTCCTAAGGGGATTCAGCCTGGAGCTTGTTGAAAGGGGCCAGAAGGGTACTTCATTTCTAGTATCCCTGCTTCAACAGCTTTACCAGATTCACACAAACGTGTCATCTTTTCAGGCCAAAACCTGCAATTAGGTCAAGGGGAATGTTACAGGAATTCTTCTAGTAAAAGGACAATACAAATGAATTCCAGAAGTTTGGCAAATTTTGTAGGAAAAAAAGCAACTTATTTTAGCAATAATTTAGCCAGGAAGTTCAATAACAACATGAAAAGATCAAGGATAGGATTATGAGAAAAAGATTTATATTTGTCACCTATGACTTTAGAGTCCTGTGGAGAAAATGATTTATAGGCTCTGCAGTTACCAGTATCAAGTCCAGCTACATAAGAAATATAGCATTTCATTTCTTTGCTGTCCCAAATGTGAATTTTCTGATTGGTGGTGTGATTTCAGTGTGCTTGCTGTTGTTGCTGAGTTAATTGCACAAAATGAAACCGAAAGCTCCTTCAATTTTAATATTCTACCATAAATCCCACTATCACGTTCTTGTTATTGTTATGAGCAGTGGCTTCAAGTTTTGTCAGTGCTTTGGTGGTTAAGAGTGCTGACAGCACAAACAGAGCCAAGAAATCTCTAGCAATGTTTAACTTTTGGGTAACACTTCATGTAGCAATGTGATTGTTAAGTGACTGAACGTTTTTTAGAAACCAGTTTTCTGTAGCTGTCACCTTTTGCACCTGGATTATTGAAGCCACGTTACCACTGAGATGTCAAATACTTTAAATTCTCCCTTCTGGGAAAAAAAGTAGTAAAAAATTCAGTAAAACATCCTGGGCAGAGAAACAACTGTGTAGGGTGCAGGGGTTTTGCTTGCTTGGTTTGGTTTTTTTTGACAATGGTGCTGAATGTCCAGCTGACTTTGTTCCAGCCCAGGGCTACCCAGCACTACAGGAGAGTGGCTGGGATACAGGATCTGGATCCACGTGGTGAAATATTTCCTTTCAGACTGTGCTTGTTTCCCTCTTCATTTTTCACCCAAGTTTTTAGTCACTGAAGTTATGTGTATATGGGAGGAGGGGATCATAGAAAAGACGGTCAGATCTAGTATAAGTGGCAGGTGACTGGACCTTATGTTGTATGAATAACATTTTCCCCCATCCAACTATTCAGTGAACCGCATCTTCTGATATTTCTTGATATTACATCACAACCCTGATTTCCAATGTAAACAATTTCCTTTCTTTGTATTTTTGAGCACATTTTGTGACTCGATGAAATTGTGTTTCCTCTAAGTGAATAGTCAAAATATCTTACTGCAGTTGTATTCCTGTTTCCTGCTGTTCTTTTCATATTTTTATTTTGATGTTTGATGTCCTGTTTCATTATGGATCTCTTCTGATAAATACAACAGCAGTAACCAGTGACTGGCACCACATGGAGAACTTCAAGACAATCTTTCAATACTCCTCTAGAGAGCCATGGTTAATGCTGTTTCAAACAGGCTACTTTTCAAGTTGCCAGTGATGCCTTTTTCAAATGACTGATGTCTAAGCACTGATGATGCTCATGTTCAGAGGTGGACAAGCAGAGTTGTTTGAGTCATGAACACCAAAAATAGCTGCTTCCCTGCCAGTCAGTTCAGACCCACTTCCCTTGCCTGTACCAAGCTAAACAAAATCCTTAGTTGCTCAATATGCAGCTCATTATCTTAAAGGCACTTTCTGTGTCAGATCCGCTTTCTGGACCAGTTGTTGAACAACCATATTCTGAAGAGGGAAGGCCTGAAGATAAACAAGATGCCCATCTGATTGAATTGCTTTTTCTAATAACCTTGTTTAAGAAAATGGCAAGACATTATGCCATGAGTAATGAAGAAGAACAGGTGTAAATGTCTCTGTCCTTTTACTCTACGTCGAGACTTCTTTGCTGTATTTATCTTCCGTTATGTTTCCAGGTGCTTTAGAGGGAATTTCAATTTGTTTTTTTTCCTTTTAGCCCACTGAGATTGATAAAGCAACAGGTGATCTCTCACGAAGTCAGAGATATAGAAGAGAGAAACGAAGTACTGTGGTCTGAGTCACTGAGTCTCCTGTTCTCCTCAGTGGCCTTTTTATCTGCCTGATGTATCTTGGGGTGTAGAGGAGAGTTAGTAACTACTGTCATTCTCTTTGCAATGTTGGTGACATCTTTATTTATCGTTTGTTGCTGAGATGAGCTAAGAGGAGGAAGACTGAATCAAACACTGAATCAAACCCCAAAGAATTTATGCTCCCTTCAGTGCAGACAATATATTTGTTGATGTTTATTTGCAGATAGTAGTTCTAACCTCAGACAGTTGCATATTGCCTCAGGTTTGCTTAGCATAAGTGAAGCCTGTGTTGTGTGCAAGGGAAAGTGGAATACAGGACTAATTCCTATCACATTACTGCTTGACACTTATTTCTCTGTAGTTTTGCAGCATAGAGGAAAATGAATTTTAGTGAATTTTTTTTTAATTAAACTTTTTTACTGTGTCTGTGATTAATGAACATAGAAAAACTATAGCAAACATAGAATTCCTTGGCCAACTGAAGTGGGATCACTCTAGATATTCTTAGAGAATGGACCACAGGAACTGCCAGCTGGAAAGTAACAGTATGACTGCACTGTTTATAGTTGGTAAGATGAGGGACAGATACAATTTCGTGACAACACAGGCAGCAACGTATGAAGAAGGCTCCTATTTGCTCAGAACTATATTCATTGTCTTTGTTTTTTTCATAGTTATTATGATTTTATAAACCATTTTTCTTCTAAAATGAAATATATTTTATAACTACTGACTAATAGTGGCACAGCGTGATTTGTCATTGCCATAAGCAGTTGCTGGGGAACCTTCATTGCTGCTGTTCAGGCCAGTGAAAGATTTTTCTTTTTCTATCTCCAAAGCTGTAGTTACTGTGAGTGCTATACCTATTTTGAGACTAGTTCAGCAATGTAATGGCAGTATTAGTTGTACATTTTCACAACCAGAAGTGTTATCATACATAATGTGAAGATATCAGTGTAAGATATCAGTACCGTTATTTTCTGCTCTTTAAGGTTTTAAACTATGCAAAGAACACAAGTGAAAAATTAAATTGACAAGGAGTAGATGTAGAAATACAAGAAAAATCCAAATTAAAGTATTAATGTAATACGTAGCTATGCATCCATGTGAGTTTATTGGATGTATGGTCCTATGTATAAGTTGAAGAGAGTTAAGAATTTGAGAATGGAACTTGGAGAACATTTTGAGCTGAAGGCTGTTTTTTGCACAAAAGCTGAATAGTGTCTTTAGGCAGAGTTATTGCAGTTGAGTTGGAAAGGTTCTAACAACTGTGCTTTTGTGTTCATCTTGAAGGGAGGTTTGACACACTGATTTTTCTTTCAGCAGAATTTCTTGCTAAAAGTGTCAAGAAAAGCTAGTCTGTGACCTGCACTGATTGCCATTTGATCCAAAGTGAAATTCAAAGCCCTGGACTTTGCAAACATGGCCTCTAACAGAGAAGCGGCTTACACTTGTTCTCAAAGACTCAGTTGTGGCACATGTGATCATTGGAGACAGAGCCTCCTAAAAAGACCAAGTTAAAAATAGGGCAGGAGGCTACTGATGAAAATAGAGTTTGCAGTTCTGCTCTGACCTAGTTTGTGTTAGTCCAGATTTCAGAACTTGGCTTTTTGTGACATTTCTTCCTGGAGCAGGGGTGTGTAGGTGTGATAATACCATCCATATTCATCTCAAAACAGGTCACTCAGGTTCTAGTAGAAGTGAAATCATGATAGCATAGACCTCATTGCAGGTTCTCTGCCTTGCTAAGTGCACGAGGTTCCAGCAGACATAAACAGCACAAGCTAAAGCCCGTATTAATCTCAACTTTATGCTCTTGGTATCTCATCTAGGTAAAATCAAGCAGCCTTTGATATATTGGCAATTACTGTAGTTCCAAATGTAGCATGTATGTTCATAGCTATGGTGAGGGAGGCAGAAGGAAACTCAGAAACACTGCAAGGGAAGGGAAGCATTTTAAGAGTAACATTAAATGATCTGTAGCTAACTGTTAACCCTCATTTTGAGCATTTTTATCTATAGATACTACTAATGGAAAATAGGTACTAGTTTAAAAAGTAAAAGGGAATAAGCTGGGCATGTGGAAGGGAAAGGCTTTTGCAGCACCTAGCAGAGCAATGAATATAGCCACTCAGGCTATCACCAAAAACAAGGGAGGAGAGCAGCATCTCCTTCACCTTTTGTCCTTCTGTAGTCTGAGGTGACAAGCTTATCCATTGCAGAGAAAAAGCAAACCTTTATGCAAGTTTCATTCATGCAAATAAGTGTTCTGAAGTGTGTTTAAATTATCATGCTATTCACAGGCTGATAATGAGGTATATTTTCATTTATTTGAAAGAATGTTCTTTGTGACAAAATGGCTTTCACAGACTGCATCCTTTTGTAACTTTTATGGTTTGGGATGATTAATATGGAAAAAGATATGGTGAATAGGAAGTAGATGTTACAGAAGGGTTTATTAATGATTTTACCTGCTTCATCAGTGGCTATGTTTCAGTAAGTGTTCTTATGACAGCCTTTGTTGGACAAACTGACTGGCTTGGTAAAATTTTCTATGCTTATTAAAAGTTTTATTGTTGATAGCTGGTCGAGTAAAGGGCTTCAAATTATCTATCACTTATGACACTGGACTGTAGACTTTTCAGCCTTGGTGTTCCCAGGTAGTTTGTCCTGGCAAAGAATATGTCACTCATTTAAAAAGTTCCCATGAGGTTTTTGATGAGGAAAGAACATACTGCTAGTGCTGTCTCAGGAAAAAGGGCAATTTCTGCCTAAAAAGACTGATGCTTGGCTTTGGCCATACAAAGAAGAACCCCAAAGTATTTACATGGTGTGTGAACTTAGCAGTGTTTCAACTGAATGGCGTGGTGGTGGATGGAGGCCACATTACTTTGTGATGAACACAGTTGTATTGCCTGAGTCAAATTTCATTTAGAGCTGGAAAAACTATGAAGAAAAAAGGAAAGGTGAAGGAGCTGGAATTCAAGGTTTTTTCCTTAAATTCTTTTTTTTTTTTTTTCACATGTCCTTAGAAAGAGAGGATTGTTTTGGCCAAAACCACTTGCAAGCCATGTTCATAACAATAATTCTAGATTGAAAAGACACATATCCAGAGCCAGTGAGGCATATTTTCCTCCACTCCTTTGTTCCAAGTCTGAGTATATAATGAAAAAATGTTCTACTTTTAAAAAGTATTTTAAAAGATCTTTTAAAACTTCATTTCTTAGCGATGGAGGGAGTCTTTACTTGCGGATAAGAGTTTGTGTACGTTTGATACATAGGGAGTGGGCTGGAACACAACTCAAGCAGTTACATGACCATATGAAGAGGAATAAAGATTCGAGTTTAATTATGATTGCTTTTGTCCCCTATCTTGAAAGAACAATTACATTAATAGCACTCCTAAGACCTGCTTTGCCCTTCTGCCTCTCCACCTGAGTAGCATCAGTGATGCAAAGTGAGGCATTTTCTTGAGTGACCTAAAGAGTGGCAGTCAGAGTCTATGGAGGCATATCTGGGGCATTTTTATGGGGAAAAGACTGCCAAAGCCTACCTTCCTCAGACATGCTTTATCCAGCTGTGTGCCTCCAGCAGGCCCAAGTGGTGTCAGTCAATTTATATATTGGGGATGTTAGCTTTCATGATCCACCGTTAGAGGCTACTTCATGTAAAAATAGCTCATTTAAAGTGTTTTTCCTGTTTTGCATGTAATTTCCTATTTAATTAAAAGGATACATTAAAGTTATTTAAATCTTGAAGATGTGTGATTGACAGTTACGAAATTCTAAATCTGTCTACCTCTGTTGGAGAGTCTTGTGCATTCATACTGTTATGTATCTTTTAATTTTGTATTCATTATGGTTTTCTGCAGTGGACTTAGGCATCAATGACAAGAAGAAAATGAATGCTTCCTGATATTTGAAATGGTTTAGTTTACAAACTGGATACCATGTTTAAAGCAAGATAAAAATCTTAAGCATTTGCCTTATTCCATTCATTTGTCTGAAATATGGGGAACACATATGGCAAAGCAGCTTGTTGTCAGGTAACACAGGCTTCTGGGTATCCTATTTCCTTACTCCAAGTGTTTTAAACAATATTTTGCAGAAAGTAACTGAATATTTGCAAAACTCAATGGTATAAGCTGTCTCAGAAGCCAGAAGTCCCTTTTTTTAAGAAAACCATTTTCTTCTCTATTTCCTGAGAAAGCCAGACTTGTTTCTGGTCTGTCCTTACCCTTTCAGAAATTACTGGTTGCAAGTGGAGCTGGTATATCATTTGAATGGCTTTTCAGCAGATGAAGATACAGGTGTATCTTTTGGAGATGAATAATGAATGGCATTTGATTGTGAACAAGAGCTAAACTTACGTAATCCAAACCATTTCTATGTCTGTATGTCCTGGTGAGTATGTACTCTAAAAAAAAATTAGTTGAGGTACTTTCTTTGTCTTTTCAGTTGTACAACTATACAGTTTTCGACCCATTCTGGGAGACTTTTAAACTAATAACAAATCTGGATGCATAAAATACATTTCTGTTGTGAATAACCTATTTTCCAAAGTTGTAGTTCAGAAGCTGAAACTTAACCACTTTCCTTTTCTTTCTCAAATAGTTGAATAATGATAATCTTGTTCACTTTGGGGAATCTTTGAGACACTCTCTTTCTGTAATCTCTCTTTCTCTCTGAATAGGATTTGTTGGACTCTTAGGGACCACAAGCTGATGGCAAAACCGGCTCATACAAGTAGGATAGGTTCGTCCCGTCCAGAATTGTAAGTCCCATTTTAGGTGGTGCAAACATGTCTGGACAGTGGACTGTAATGATCAGACTATCCAGCTCTCACGTACACCTCTCTTTGCAGTTCTTGCAACAAGTTACTAAAAGATATTTTTTTTTTTCTGATATTGAAGAGAGGGGAAGCTGAAAGTCAGAGATCAAAGATATACCTCCTGATCATCTAAGGCTGATGGTGAGACTCAGAAGATTGCCCAAGTATCTGAGTCCTGCTCAGGGACTCTCAAACCATTTAGTCCCCATTAGGTGTAAGGATAAAGTCTGTTAGTATGAAAACTATCAGTTAAGACTGTGTCAAAAATACATTTTTTTTCAGGTTTAGGTGCTAAAAATACTATTTCCTACAAAAAATAGTCATGTATTCTTTTTCCAAAGAGCTATCTGTGCATTATATACTACTGAATTGTTATTTCCTATGTGTATTATCCAAGTGAGAGCAGCTTTGATTTATGAAAACAGCCAGTGTGTTTCTGGCTTAAAAGTGCTCCACGTATAAATAAGAAGATGAATTTGTAGCAGGTCAATCCCACAGAGAACTGTAGGTGCAACGACATGCCTGGTAGACTGTGTTCCAGAGAACAGTCCTCAAATAGTGTTTTTTAAAGTCATGCTTTGAAGGATTACTGGAGAAGTTCAGACTTCTCACTTTGGGAACAGGGAAGAACTAAAATGGAGAAGGACAACCAATTTCATTTCATGAGCATGCTTGCAGAAAGTCCAAGTCATGCTGAATGGTGGTAATGCCATGACAAAAGTTACATAAGAACATGTTGCACTGCTGTTCTCCTGAACACTTATGCAGAATTGAGCCTCTTAATCACTATATGCTTTACATGAAAAAACAATTATGTGGTCTCTCAGAACAAACCACACTTTTGCCCCAATGATCTGCACTGACTCAGTTTTTTGTTAAACAGTTTTTAAACTTGAAAGAGTAGTGACAATGAATATATTGTATAACGGCAGTTTGACTTCCAGAGGTAAGACTGAGACCTGCTGTTACAGAATCATAGAAGTCAGCATTACAAATTTACTTAGCTTTTTGTCTGGTGCCTTCGTAGTCAGGTAAATTCAGTGGAAAACAGATAACCAGTAAGAAATGTATTTAAAATCAGAAAATGGTCTTCAAGCACTTCATTGAAGTACTGTCATAGCCCTGGTACTTCTGGTGACTGTCTTTTGAAATAATTTTGTTTCATTCTCACTTCTGTTTCAAGCCACAGATAATTCTCATCACAGACACAGCAAATGTAATGAAGCACAACTTCCTGTGCTTAGGAAGAGGTCCAGGTGCAAGCTATCACTGAAAGAAAATTGCCCATACCTCCAGAAAGAGCACTTTCTCTAGATGAGATCTCAGAATGTAGGAGCAATTGCAGTTGAGTAGGACAACTCTCCATTTACGTGAGTTTGCCTACACTTAGTGTTTGTGGAAATCCTTTTATTTAGGGCAAAATCTCTACATTTTATTTTAAAAATTGTCCTTTCTGAGGCAAAAAAATCCCATCTCTTAACCCTGTCTGATTCAGCCACTACAGCTTAACCTAAGACTGGTTGCCTTGAAGTGCTCTTGGAGTAATGTCTTTCCTGCTTCCATTGCTGAAAATCCATCTGAGAATTTCCCAGAATGAGCCACTCTGCCTAAGCTGTTCCACCAACCCTAGATGCAGTGAAATTTTCTTCTTTTTCTTGAGCATATCATTTTCTCATTCTCAGGGCTTTAGGCCATCATCCTATAGTGAGAGGCACTGGAACATTTCCTACTGCCTTTTTTTTCCTGAAGGGTGCTTAATTAATTGAAGTGTAGCAGAGAAATGTTAGAGCATATCACTGGCACTGGACATAAACCACTTCCCTTTGTATGTGACCTCTTCTGAACAGAGAGACTTAACTGCGGCATAAATTTGTGTATCACAGTAAAAAATAATTGTACAAGGTCTCTTCAAGATTTATAATGCTTAACTTTCTACTAGCTTTGTGTATCAAAATTTAAAAAATGGATTGGAGATGGGACTGACAAAATTACCAAACCCCAGTCATGTACTTTGTTAGATTTAGGAGTGGATCCTGTCACTCATCTCTACTTTTCAGGTTAAAAATATGTTTTAATAAAAGCAGATGGGGTATCTTTTTTTTTTTTTTTCAATTTAAATGGAAGCCTATGTTTTCTTCTGACAGCAGTCTAATAAATTCAATAAAGTTATACCAACTGAGAATTGGTCTCAACATTTTCTTCCCTTGTTTGGCCAGAATCTCCAGGTAATAGCGGACAAAATTACAACAGCAAAATACAGACCCTGTCAATTATCTACAAATGGTAATGGTAAAACAGTAACAACAATAATGACATCTCCAAAGTTTAGAATGATTTTAAACTTGACAACATTTTACATGATTTTCTGCTTTTTTCTTCTGTGTATTGTACTACTTTAAAGAGTTACATGTTACTCAGTGGTAGTTTGATAGGACATTTACCAAAATAATTTTTCTCCAGAGTGGCAGAGTTGGACTTAGCAGAAATTAGACTTGTGCGTGAAAACATTCTAATAAAGAAAAACCAATCTTTTAAAGATTTAGACTGTTGTGTTAGTAAAAGAATCGATTACACTGACAGAACTATGCCAAGTTTTATTAAATGGTCTGCCGATTTGGAAAGTCCCAATAAAATTAAGATTTTGTAATTAGATCAGCAGGATGTCAATCCCCTCTCCTCTCACCATCTTAATGCTTTTGTATATAAGTTTTTGTAAATGAGAAAATTCTATTTTAACTATAATTGTCAACTGCTTTAAATGTATGTCTGCTACACTTACAAGCAGTCTATAAAAGCTTTTATTTACAGATATTGTCCAGAAATGATTTCTCCATAGGTGGTTTCAAAAGGTCATATCATATGAGAATTTCTGAATTAAGTTCTTTCAGGATAATATCTTGAAGGCTGTATGTAAGTAGTACAGTGACCTCAGACTTCCTTTTATTTCATGGATGCCTATCAAAGGAACTCATAGTTGGAGGTTTTTAAAATAGTCTTACTCTGCCTCGATCATTTTTTATCAAGCTCTTTCAAAATAGCACATAATTCCTCTTGCCCTTCATATGGGCTTCCAGTTCTCTGTATTTTTGGGTTTCAGGTGTTGTCTTGGCTTTTTTCTCCATCTTTTTCTGTATGAGCAGTGGTTGCCACCCCCACTTTGACCATTTTGGTTATCTCCAGTTGCCAAATTGTTTTTCCTAATTCGAGTCCCTCTTCGTGGAGTCTTTTCTGCTTTTTGGGTGGTCTCTGTCTGGCTCAATTCTTTGGCACTGCTCCTCAGAGTTTTCCTAATCCATTCCTCTAGTTCATCAAAGAACAGTTGTTTCTATGAGAACCTGGGTGGAAGTTGGACCCACCTTAGCTCTTTTTACGTCTCCTGATGGCATTTTTCAAATCAATGAACTTTCCTCTTGTGTTCCAGGAATCTGTTAAATACTGTTGCTTTGCTCACACTTTTTTCATGCAGATCTTGTTCAGGATATGAATCTAAACCACAGAAACTTTAAAATAGGCATGAATCAGATGTACACTGCTGTATTGTCACTTCTACTACTTCACCCCTTTCTCCTTGCTGGGATAGGTGGCACAGCCCACTGAAATTTTACAGCTTATTTAGTTACTTCCAATAATCTGTGCATTGTGCTGCATATTCCCAAGAGAGGGAATGCTTTTGACTGTTGTAAAAAGCTTGTCTTAGGGAGACTGTGGAATCTCTGTTACTGGGAGTTTCAAAAACAGGTTGGACAAGTATCTGTCAGGAAGGATCAACACACACTTTTTTGTGTCTCAAGGCACAGAAGTGAACCAGATGATCTCTTCCAGAGGTCTCTGAGGCTGATTTTCTTTGATGCTGTTGTGAAACCAATTTTCAGCTTAATGTTCTGCCTTAGTGAGGAGTATCTGTGGAAGTATAAACATAGTTTTTGTCATGCTATTATGTTTCTAAATGTAATAATTCATTGAAATTGATGTATAACCATTGAATTTAATCCATTAATACTAGGAACTTTCATTTTTTGCAGTATTTATAATATATGAGTGTCTGTTTCAAGTTTTTAAATGATCACATTCTTAAATGACCACTACCAAGTTATTAAGCAGGAATGATTCTGAGAACAAGTTTGCTTGTTTAAAGTATAGGCATCTTTTCAACAGAGAGACATAAATTAATGCTTTCTAGAGATAAGTGGTGGATTGACTTCTGTAACAAGTTCAGAGTCATGGAAAACATACTTTATCCAACCCTTGCAATTTGATGGAAAGTTTAGAGTGGAAGCATTAAACAGAAATATTTCTATTTTTTAATTTGCTTTGTTTTAACAAATGGATTCTTAGTCAACTACTGACCTACTGGCTGAATAACTGGCAAAATGTGCAAAATAGTAAGGGAAAGCCAATGGTTGCCCTGCAGTTTGATGTAGAGTAATATAGAGCATGTCAAAAATGATATTCTTATCCTTGTTGGCTTCATTAAAAAACAAGTAACATAATTCCTGCTTAACCAGGAACCACGTCTGTTTTGCATTTTTCACTGGAAGTAAAAAGATAAAAATATTTTGCCAGATAATGAAAGAAGGGTAGCAAGTAGTATTACATTGCCTTTTTTTTAACTGCTGCCATGACACTATGTATCCCCTATGTTGTCTCAGTGCAATATTACCCTCTAGAAAGTTAATTATTCTTGGATGGCAATGAACTGAACCCTATGCCTATAGCTGAAAACATTACTTAAATTGATGGCAAGTCAAAAGGTGCTGCCATTGTTGGGGGACAACACTTGTATCTCACACCTGATTACTTTCATATCAGTGGCAATCAGGGAATTGCCCCTACTTTTCCCTTCTTCAGCTTAAAACCGCCACTCTATACCCAGGATAATTCCATGTACACAGCACACAGCACAGTTCTGTATATTTCTTCTTCCTTCTTTCCTTCTCTTGATCTTCCTGCATTCCCCAGGCATATGGTATTCATCACACTTGTTGTGCACATTTGTAGGAAGGAGACAGGGAATTCCGCCCCCACAGAAAGCTTCCCCAGTCTTCACCTTTTCTCCTGTATCCAATGAATGTGAAAATATTGCTGCTTAACTTCTCCTTTAGCTCAGTGTCCCCCACATCCCTTCAGACAAGCCCTTTGTGGAGCTGTGTTTTGGTCTCAGTGATAATGTGTCAATAGTTTGTTGCTGCTGAGCAGCAACGATTTCAGAAGCTTCTGTAAGGGAAGTATCTGCGTTTCTGAACTGTGTATTCTATGAAACCAAATAACTTTGGGGTGCTTAAAATTTTTTGTTAGGTTAACCTCAGAAGAAAAGGCAGTACTTTTAGAGGGTGATATTACTCCATCTGTACTGAGCAACAGAATTGTCACCTCACAAGTGTAGTGACGGAAGCCGGTGTTGGAGGGTCCAATACTTTTCACATAATGGACATTCCCACTGTACAGTGTTCTTACCCTCTTGATCTTTCTTTTCTTTCCATGTGAGTCACAGAAGTGGTTTTAAGCATCTTTCAGTGAGTCATATGGTTTTGCTAATTCTGTCCCTACTTTAATGTCACTCTATACAGTCTCTTTCTTACCTAAAAGCTAACATTTCATTTGGTCATCTCCTTGACACCTTTATAATAAGTACTTGCTTCCTCAAACACATTTTTTTTTTTTTTGTCATAGCAATGTCAAAACATCAAGCTTTTGTTTCTTTTCTGAACTGTCAGTTTGAATTTTTAAATCCTTTCTAAAAAATGGATCAGACTGAGCATTACATTGGCTGCATAGCTCCTAACACCTTCTGGCAAGCATCAGAAGCCAAGAGTTCCACTCTGCCGTGTCTTATTGCTTGGCTGAAAAAGAATCAAAGTGCACATAGGAAATTTAATGTGGTAAAAGTGAGAAGAAGAAAAGGATTAAAGGCTAGAAACAAATGTAAAGACTTTGCGTACAAGTGGTGGCTGGAATGTATGAGACCTCATGCAGTACAAAGTGTTCCTCAGAACAGGAAAATGTAGGTCTGTTATAGCAGCCACAGTTTTTAAACAGTGACTTAATTTTGTGATGGTAACATTCACAAAATTCCTAACCCAGTGGTTTCATTCAGCTTGAAAATGAAGGAGACGAGTGCCTGAAGACATTGTGCATGTGGTACAGAAGGGATATATTAAACTAACAGATGCCAAAAATCAATAGGGAAATGATAACACCTTTCCAGGTAAACAGCTAGGTGGCGAAATTCTATTTGAGACATTTGGATAGGTAAGATATATTACTAGAAAAAACATGGGAGAGAGCCAAAAAAGATGATTTGTTTGACTGCTATATTGAAACATATTGTATTGGCATTACAAGATATGTTTTGGCATTAAAATGAAATGAGCAAGGAAATTAAACTAGTTCAATATCTTTATTCCTTTCTCCCCAGTGCTGGCTTCTTCCAATGTAGTGTTTTAATGTTAAAAGCACTTTCACACTCTTTATGCACTAGAAATGCAACTTAAATAAAAATATTGTTTCATTCCCCACCCAAAATACTAGAATGTGTAAAACAAGCAGTTAAAAAATAATACTTGCATCATAGCTTTTAAAACTTATAAGTTTGAAAACTAAACCAGATGCAGTCCAAATTCAGTGGAGGGATTTGGTGAGCAGAGCATCACCATCTAAACACTGAGAGTCATTTTTCTGGTTTCTATAGAGACAAATCAATGCAAAGTCAGACTGAATTTTTTGTGTTTTGAGATGTAAACCTTAAAAACAAATATCCCTCTTTTTGTAAATGGAATAAAGAGAATCTATACTGCCTGTAAAGACCATTTGTTCTGCTGTTCTTGCATTAAGTTTTTCTATTGATATTGCTTGTACGTTGGCCAAGGATGCACTTTGATAAACCTGGCTTTCAAACAGTTCCAGAAGTAACATAGCAAGATTAGTTCTGCTAGGAGCTATTTCGTCTATAAATGCATCTTGAAACCACTTTTTTTTTTCTTTTACAAGATGTTGTCCTAGTGATGTATAGAAATTTTAGTTAATATTTTCTGCTGACTTCCAAACACGTAATACTAGGATGTGCTCTCTGAAGATATGAAGATAGTGTGTTGCATACCATTTGTATCAGTCCCACCCCTAAATTTTTTTTCTCCTAAATATATTTCCACCTGTGTTTTAATATGACCGAGAAATTTGATTACTTTTGCTATTTTGCAAATAGTGTAGGAATGCTCTCTGATTTACAAATCCTGGGGAATGAAAAGTGATGCAGAGTTGTACAGGATGCTGAATAGGCTTCTGGGCTTCTGTATATAAATATTTTAAGCTAGTATTGCCACGAAATTTTAAGACATATTTTTTATTTCCTAAGAAGTGGTCCTTAGAATCTCGTCAGCAATTGTGCAGTTGGTAAATGAGCAGGGAATTGACAGAAACACTGGTACTGGAACAAATGGTGTAGAACTCCTAGAGAGAGCAGTTTGTCCTACAGGATGACTGGAAGAATTTCATCAGAGGATGAAAACGAGGATTTCATCATAATGGAAGAAATGAGGAAGAAGTAGATAGGCATAGATACAGCTCTTAATAACTATTAAAAACAACAGCCATTTTGCTTCATTACTCACCCTGTCTGCAAAACTTCAGTTACATTGCCTGCAGTGTTTATAGTGGTCATAGTGAAGTTATCACATGCAAAAGGGAATTAGGTGCAAGTAGCAGAGAGTACATTGGTGTTTCTTTTTCAGACAGCAGAAATGACAAGGTTAGAAAAATTAAACTTCAGGAATATTACTATGAGCTGTGCTGAGATGGCATTTTCAGGCTCTTATCACTGCTATTGACAGTAGCCATTTTTGTGTCATGATTTTGGTTATGTCACATACTCAACACTACAGGTAAACTAAACTTCATGATCAAAAGAGGAATTTTAGTGCACTTTTCTGAAATTCAGATATACACATACAGTTGTACTCCCCGCCTGAAATCCATCACATGTCAGAAGTAATCAGGTTTGTTTTTTTTTTTTGCTTTTGTGAAAAGTGCTTATTCTCATGGTCAAGCAGAAATTTTGGCAGGAGAAAAATGAAAAATACACACATGAGTTAGAAATCCCTCTGAAGCAAATCCCTTTTTCTGTATACATTTTATTATAAATATACAATAATACATTTCGACGTCATGAAGTAAGGCTTGTCTAGTCACAGAGCTCTTACTTTTTTGCCATTTTTTTCACCAGCATTGGTTAATTTTTGAAAACAGAAAGAATGGGCTGGTTCATAGCCATTATCAGAATAGAATCAAAGAATTATTTAGGTTGGAAGAGACTTGTCGAGTTTGGCTGGTCCAGCCTCCTGCTGAAGGAGGCCTGGCTTCAGAGTTGCTCGGGGTCATCACAGGCACAAAGTCAAAGTATGTCTTTGTGACAAGGTAAAAAAAAAATCAGCGGAACTACAGGTGAACTCCTACTGAAATAATGCTTAATTCATTTGACTCATTTGACAAAAATTAGAAACGGTTTAAAATAGTTTTTGACATGAGGAGAGCTGGGTTATGAAACTAAACCAACTTATTTTGCCATTTTCTTTATTAGAAATATAATAACTTTGTCCTGGGTGGTTTTCTTTTTTAAAGCTCTCTATTTTGCATCAGGAAAAAAGCAAGCACAAAAGCAGAAAAGAAAACGTTGATGTGGACTGTCTTTTTAAGGAAGGTCTGTTAATTAGGGTAGTTCTACCTACCTCATTAACACACATCTCTCCCAGATTATTTTCTATTTCTCACATTTCCTTGATCTTTCAAGCTGCTTGTAGACTTGGCTTTTTCTTCTGAATATATACTAACTGGTTGCACTGATTATTTCTGAGTTTCTCTGTGGAGTGTGTGATGCATTGTTGGACATTTCCTGTTGGAAGATGGTACATGACACATGACAGAAAGCAGAGGATTAGACTTACTTAATAATGCAAGTAGGCATTTTTGAAGTTTCAAGATCTTAAGAGTTCATAAGTTGAAGATATACTGATGGAATGAACATGAAAATCCTTCGTTCAAATAAAAAAGTCAAAAAAGAAAATTTGGATTTGTTGCTTGGGTCTAGACATCTCTCTATTAACATAAGATGCAGTCATAAAACTACTATCTCTGTCTCAAACTTCATACCTAGAAGGATCATTCCTTCATCAAGTTGTGCTGTCACTGGTCACTAAAGGCTTAATGACTCCAAGGTGAAATTTCTGGGAGCTTCAGTCAAACGTTTTTTTTCTTAGCACTTGATTACAACCTTACAAAGCCAGCTGCTTTGAAACTACTTAAATTTGTGATTAAGAATTGGAAGGTCTTGTTACCCTGTCTGAATCTGACTGTGGGATAGGTTAACTTAAACTCCCTGTGTCTCATCCTTCCTTTTATAGCTGGAACATAATTACCATCCTTCCATAATAAAAATTGTTTTGGATGGTGGTTGAAGACTTCCACTAAGCTGTTCAGTGTTAAAAATACCCAGTACATTGCTACCAAATACTCAACCTGGTCTTGTCCATTAAGCCTGTTTTCAAGACTAAATCTACCAGGAAAAAAATTAAATTAAAAAACCCACCTAGATGACCCCTTGCTCTATTCATTCATCAGCAGGGAAGTAAACAGTTTGTCTATGATTGCCTGTCTCACTGTTCTCTTACAGTCTGTTTGTTCTTCCTACCCTGTAATTACCCCATTGGATCTGCTGAAATAACCTCTGATTCACATTCAAACTATTTGAAATACCCTTTAATTCTGGTATAATATTTCAGTGCTCAGTAGATATGAAGAGGTGCTCAAGTATTGCTTTATTACAAAGTTCTGGATGGCACTGTGAACTTACTGCTGTGTGAGGTTCCAGTTTGGCAGCAACTAAGAACTGATTTCTTTCCTAGACTGAATGCCCAGAGTTGGAGGCAGCAACAGTAGGTGGCACAAACTTGTCCCTCCCCAGTACTAAGAAATTAAGTCAAGGCAGTCCCCTTCAGTGAGATACTCTTACGAGACATTGTCTCATTATTGTGAATTCTAATTCAATTGTTAACTTTATAAAAGAACCACATTTAAACTTTTTAAAGTTTGTTTATATATCTTTGATCGTTTTACACCATGGCCTTGTGCCTTAGGTGTGAGGAAGGGAAAACCAGCTGGCTTCCTCAAGTGGGCCAGATGTTAAGACCGTGAATAGACTTCCCCTGCAAGGAATTTAATGGGGACCCAAAAGGATGGCTGGTTACCTGGCTGCATCACACATGCTGAAGTGAAGGTGGTGAGCACATGAATGCAGCTACCTTTAGGCATGGAGCAGCTGTATCTGCTCTCTAGAGAAGCATATTGCTCATGTATGTGTTTAACTTGTTTTGTGCCCACACAGTTTTACTCCTGATGCCCAAACAGCAGGTGGTAAGCGAGGAGACTCACGGGAATGCTGGATGTCAGAAAATGTGTAGCACCTACGGGAGGATTTAGGAGAACAGTGCTAATTTCTGGGCCTAAGCAAGTTGAACCATGGAGTCTCTGCTACCAGAAGAAATACAGATGTGTTTCCATATCCATACCAAGAGCTGGAGAGACAGAGTTTTGGTTTTGCACAAGAAGACAAGAGCAGAGCACATCTAGTTTTTTGGCCTAGTATGCTATCCTGGTAAACATTTTAAAAGCCAGCAAGTCTTGGGATAGCCCATACTGGCTTTTAAAATATTTACCAGGACAGGAATGATCAATTCTAAAGAGGAACAAGAACTCAGTGTATGATTTTGGGTTCATTTTATAGTTCTGAGCCATATATTTCCATTGGGACATTGGGAAGTTAATGGCTTAAAGGCTTTCTTTTTTTTTTCTTTTCTTTTTTTTTTTTTACTTACCTTTACCTTTTAATTCTTTGTTTGATATTTCTGGGATATGGTGCTTTAACATTATTGGATGTATGCTGTAATTTGCTATTGGAACTGACAGGATGTTCCCAGGGATTTCTGTGTACAGGTTTTTGATGTAAAATAGAGTACTGAAAGGTTATTGTCTAAAAGTATAGCAAAACCCTTACCAAGCCAAGTGATTAGGTTTAGAACCATCTCTTATCCTTACCCTAATGTTAGTTGAGAAAAAGATTTAAAAAAATAATGGCTGTACATATGAATCAGTTGAATAACACAATGTTATGTTTTTCCCAACTTTGATGCGGAAAGCAAAAACTCTGTGTCCCTCTAATATACAGAAATACACACTGCTTTTAATAACAAAAAGGGAAAAATAAAGAAAAATTACTGATGTTAACATCAGAAGAAACAATACTTTGAGAAAGTCAACAATACGCTTTATAAAATTTCACTACTGGCTCTTGAATGATGGGTAATGAATTTATATGTAGATGCAAGTTGCGTATAGCACTTTTTGAAAATGTGTCAGACTGAAAAGCATGAATAAACATTAACAACTTTATAAAGGACAGCATTTAAAAGGAGAAAGTTGGGCATTACTCTCCTGTAACCATTTTCCTTTAATGTTGCTTCGCTTTATTAACCACTGACACTTACAGGGCATTTTATTGTCCTCACTCCTGTCAGTCTGTTCTCATGAAGCATGCTTATATCAAAATTCTGACTCTTGCCAGTTATAACTCACACTGTTTTCTTGGCAAAAAATATTTTCCATCTTACTTGAGACCTGTTGCTTTACTTGTTTGAAAGTTGTCCTTTTCATTGTGACATACTTTGCATTAGTATGGCTAGGGTAATGCAAGGAATTGCATATTATGTCATTTTTCACTGGATTACTCAAATAAAGACCAAAAAAAATGTATCCAACTTAGATACTTCGACTTTGTAAGGTTGTTTCTTCTTTTTTTTTTTTTGAAGTTGCATTTCTAATCTTTTTACCTTATTGTATTAAGATTAATGGCTTAATGGAGATTAAGCCCAGGTTGGTTATGTTGGTTAAAGCTTTCTTCTATTTATCTCCTTGGCTGTTTCTGCAGACTAAAGTTAAATGTAGTCCTGTTTAGAAATGTTGCTCTGAAAGAGTATTCTCTGCTAATTACTTTTCAACTAGTATTAGATATTGAAATGAATAGAAAAATAAAATTGGGCAACAGTCTACTTAAAATATATGTAGCATATAATCTTTAAAAAATCAAATACAAAACGTTTGGCAAATATGAGAAAAATGAGTTCATGGGTCAAATAGTACCTTGGGAATGAAAGAAATTTTAACACTCTTCACTGCTACCTCTTTCCTTTTTCCCTCATCCACTTCTTTCCCCTTTATTAGAAGATATTACTTCTTACAGATTTTAATTAGGAGAGAAAAAGATGAAACATAAATACTGAAAGACTTATTATCTGCAACTTTAAATAGTTTTGATGTGTTAAAGTGTCTACTAACATTAAATCAAAATACTTGAAACAAAAAATAAAGCAGATAAGTAGTATACAAGACTACAAATTTAGGCAGTTTAATTTGCAAGTTGTTTTAAAAAAACCCCACAATGCTTTTTGATACCAAGAATTTTCCAAAGGAAAGACAAGTATTACCTACTCCTATACTATTTGATATCTATTAGAAATAGTGTGTCTGTCCCACTAATGCAGATAATATATAATTAAACACAACACTGCCACTGTGACCAGCACCTTGGGAAACAATTTGAAAATAACACATCTTTCAAGTGTTGAAAGATGTGTTATTTTGGAATATGGTAGTTAAAAAATTCTCTTATTAAGAACACAGTGGCAGTTCTTAACACTGCTGAGTACTTTGGCAGAAAAAGCAGATTTGTTCAATGGTTATTAATGTTCTGTATTTGGAAAGAATGACATACTAATATCATGTGATGATTACAAAATACCAGTTCAATGCTTTATTATCGAGGGCCAAATGAAACATTTTTTTATGGAGAAAAGAATATTTTATAATTAAAATAAAACATTTAAAAGTGAAAAGCTTGTACACCAAATTCTAAGGTAATGCTCAGCTTATACATTATTTTATAAGAACTAAAAAGTGATATATAATAGTAGTGTTAAAAAAACTCCAAATTGAGTGATCCAGGTGATTCTATAAGGTATTCTAAGTTTGAGGGGGAATAATAGAAGGATTGTTTTGGGATTGAGTAGGTAAAGAATTAACGAATAAGAGTATAATTTATAATATTCGATCTAGTTTTACAGAAATTGCTTTTTAAAAACTATTTTCTTCAAATTACCTTGAATTCATTCTTCAAAGAGATTACAAGTTTCATTGTTCAAAGTCATTACTTAGCTGGGACACTGCATTTTTTGTGGTATTTGTTTTGCTATAAAGTCTTCCCATTTAGACAAAAAATTTGCCATTGTTAATGTGTACGTTAAGCAGTCTCAGGCACTTATTTTTTGGATGGATTCAATTTTATTGATGTATTTAAATTTTTTATGGGTTTAAAAATATTCTTACTGGTTCCTATCACTAAGCGAATTTCTAAATTCCATTTATTTTCTCATAGTGACCTGCTGATTTAAAAAGGCACTGGACATTGACTACAATTTACAAGACAGAGACTGGCAGAATGGTTGATAAAGATATTTTTTAACATTATTATTATTAATATATAATCTGTAAAGCAATAAATAGAACTCTAGGAATTCACAATTCTAAAAGAATGTGCAGTAAAGGAGAGCCTGAGTAGAAGGACCAAGAATGGTGCACATGGTGGGGGCAAAGACTGATTCCCAGGAGAAATTCAAATTTGATTAAATTAACAAGATCTGACTTGTTTTTGTTAAAGGGTATTTATACCTTTTTAAAAAACCCTTTCATGTGTAGAGAAGAGATGATCACATTTGCATACCGAAAAATAAGTACATGTGATGATTTCACACAGCTCAAAAATCACCTGAGGTTTTCTTCTTGTTCAGAGCACCATTTTTCTGGTTGGAACTGGTTTTAGTCATAGATCCCAGGACTGAACTGGCATTTAGGGCAGCATCTGAAAATGAGTATGGAGCTATTTGGGACAAAAGTTCACAATTCCGGATTGTGCCTACACTACTTTGTTTACCCATAGATAGATTTATTATTTGTATTTGCTGTTCTTGCCTTTTCTGTATTGTGTCTGAAAAATGTGACATAAGAGTTCCTGTTTCCTCACCTTTGTGTTATAGGAGGCATCCTTCTACCTGCAGTCAGGCTCAAAGGACCATATCACACAACATAGCAACTGAAGTAAACCATTTGTGGAAGTGATGACATTTTTTTGTCTTTAGCAGAGGTATATTTGGACGCATAGTGGACAGAATTTTGCCAATCCAGAACCATGAGTTCAAGCCATTAGTGTAGGTGTGCCTTACACACTCTAGTAGTGTAGATGTGCCTTACACACTCTAGCTTGAGAGGTTATTCTGGCTCAGGTGAAATGACTCCAGTCAAGGATAGGTCCTTGCATGCATGGTCAAGTACATGGTCAAGTACATGGTCAAGTACATCTGGCCTCTGCCGTTCAGGCTTAAAAATCTCCGCTGTAAATCTGTGAGTCTATTAAATGTACTCCTTTTATTAGGAGGAAGCAGCTTTACAGCATTAGCCTGGAGATAGCTAAGGTTCTTCATGCTTTATTTTCTCACAGGGGATGCCTAAGTTTTGTGAGTCATTATTAGGATGATCAGGGCATGTAACACTAGAACAGTGATAAGTCTAACTGACACCAGGGATGCCCATGTGATCCATGTTCTGCTAATGGATCTGGTGTTTGATTATTAGGTGATATAGGTCCAAAGGGCCAGGAAAGCTCAAGAATAATAAAAGAAGTGGCAAAAGAACCAGAATTTTCTTTTCATCACTAAATTCGTAATATGGACTCAGGGTAGGGAGTAGGGAATATCCAGCTTTTAAAACTGAGACTTCTCTTTTCAGAGACAGACTCAGAATAAAAACCGTATCTTGCAAGGCTGTCGTGGAAAGTGGCCAATATGTGGATGTTACTTTGATCAACTCATAAAACAATCCCTGAAAAAATAGTTTTTGACAACAGTTATTACAAGAAGAGATGATTTCATCCTACTAATGTGTTGTCCATGGATTTTTTAAGTTACTTGGCTGTATGAGCAGAGAGGAAAATACTGCTTGAAATTGGCGCTGACCATGCAAAATGGACTGTTTGTGTGTATCTGGAAAGGTACCTAGTAATGAACTACTGAATATGAAAATTGGAAGAGAATATAACACCGAATAAAAATGAACAAAAATTGGCTTTAAATTTAATGTCTGAATTGAGAAAAAGTAATGCTGAGGTAATAGAATTCATTATTTATGAACAAGAGTATTATTTATCCCTTTGTGGTTTTGTTATACACTTTAGGTAGTTTAACAAGGCTAAAGGATAAACTTTCAAATTTTTGAGATACTGTTCAATTAGATGAATTAGCAAACAGTGAAAAAATAAGCAGTCTGACAGATTACAGAATGATTCAAATAAATTGATGGGTTAATAGGTAGCAAATGTTATTCAACTGACTTAATGTGAGAAAAACCCATAAGAATACAGAGTTAAATGCAGTGGTATCTGTTTGTAGGAAGGTTGTTTCAGAGCACAGTCCAGGACGGAGAATAGAATGATGTACTACGGAAAGAAATCATTAAGTTGTATATGCAGTAAATGGGAGTGGTGGAAAGAGGAGCAGTAGAAAACACTACCCAGCCAAAGGAAGGATGGCTAGTGGGTCAGCCACAGAGAGGGCATTTTCAGGCTGCTAGGGAAGTTCACTGTATCATCATCATCTCAATTTCTCCCGTGTTTCAGCTCAGATGATCCTAGAGGTTTGTCCTTTGCAGTAACAAAAGCAGGTATATAATAAAGGTCCCAGCTGATGGCCTTTTCACCAACAGGTGGTGTTCAAGCCTTGCTTCAAGGCCAGTTTGGACTTCCTGATTTTGAGGAGGAGAGAAGGAAATTAAATACTCCTTGCACAAATTAGAATTAGAATTAGAATTACTGAGTCCAAGCAGCACTAGCAGTTCCTAAGAAAAAAAGAAAAGCTTGTGCCATTGACTTTAAAACAGTGGTAAAACATTCTGTTTGGGGGAAGTATGTGCTGGTTATTTAGGAGGTGAGAGTTTCTTAGTGCTTTGCAGACCCAATCTATTGGCAAATAGATTTTTACCCAATGCAAGAGCATTGGGTAAAGTGTTTCCATGGCAATGCTCAGGCTTTTTGTCAGCATTTTTAAAATGAGGATTGAGAGGTACTGTGCTGGGCAGTACAGGGCAAAAGCTTTTGCTTCCAATCACCGAGAGGAAACTGACCCTTCTGAGCCTTTGTGAGGCATGAAAAGGCAAGAGGCAACAAGGTAGTGGCTGTGGGAGGCTTTTTGTAGGATTGTCTGTATATCGTTCCAGCTGGAAAATAGCTTGAGACTGCCTTTTGAGGGAGTTCAAACAGAAGACCTTTGATGCTAATGCGAGGAGAGAAGCCGCAGAAGGAGAGCTTAAAGCTGCTGCTGCAAACAAGTAACTGTTTAAACAGTACACATGAATAATGATTTAGCCAGATGGTTACTGGCTCTTGGTCTTCAGACCTGAACAAAGTCTGATCCATGGGATTGCAGGGATGATTATTATACTCAAGCGCCTGCAGACAAGCAGAGAAATTCAGTTTCTACTTAACTGGATCTTTTTTCCTGTTGTGAGAAGTAGTATTTCCAGTGCATTTGGATGAGGAATGAATTTTGCGTAGTGACCTGTCCAGAGTTCTGAGATGTTAATCTTTTTTATTTATTTATTTATTTATTTATTTATTTTTTATTTGCAATAGTCCTCTGCCTGATGCAGGCAGAAGAAAGGATGTGTCCTGGAGGAAGGACCCCTGAGTCCTCTGGAGGGCATTGCACTATTAGCAATTCTGCAGACTTTTTGGATTTGCCCAAAATTTCTCACAATGGGCATTGTTGGAATACTGTTACCTGAGATCATCTTTGTGTGAGTGCTGGTTTATGAAAAACCTTATAAGTTACTGAATAAAAGAATGCATGTCTTCATGCTGTCTTTAAATGCACAATTGTGAAACTCTTGTATTCGAATAAGTTGATGACATCAGTAGATGCAAACTTGGAGAAGTCACAAGTCAAATAGGAAAGAAGGTTTTCACAAAAAAAACCTTCTGTTTTTGAATGCTGTGTATATTTTTATGTTTACCAGGGATACACTTTGCACCAACCTTTCAGTAGATCAATGTTATTTTTAGTTAGAACTTATGTGAAAATGGATATGCAAATAAACTCTTCACATAAGCTGGTAAGATACTGAAGTGGTAGATGCTGTCATGGTGGGATGATGGCTGTGAGACCATGAAATGAACTGGGGATACCATTTGAAAGAGCAAGAGAAGAATCATGACTTTCTTCAAGTGCTCACAAGCATTCTACTAATGAATATACAGGACATACTCCGTGTTTAAAATGCAAATCATGAATTTATTGATTCACTATCAACCCACAGGTGAATGATGGTAATAGGATCGCTTTTGCAGCAGGCTTACAGAGAGTGGTAATCACACCTTTTTCATGATAATGAGCTATCAGCAAACTGCAATAAAACCATGTACTGAGCGCTGGTGGTGATGCACCACTGCAGTTGTTCTCAGCACCAACTGGAGCAACTATTTCTGGAACATCAGAAGCCTCAGGTCAGACGGTGCTTCCCAGAGAGGATGCAGCTCTCCAGGTCTGGGGACAGAGCAAGTGCCAGAGCCTCTTGGTAAGGCAGGGAATGGGGAGATGGTGCCCTTAGCTGCTGGTAGAGGGTCTATGTCACCAAGTAAGGGGGCTGCAGGAGGAGGTCAGCAGCTGCAGAGCCTCAGAATGACAAAAAAAAATGGCCAGATCTTCTCCAACACCATGCAGCTACAGGAGCCAGAGCGCACAGCTGTACCTAAGGAGAGGCATTTTTCAGGCTGGACAATGATGACAAAGCCCAGAGTCTTGTGACTTCTGGTACTCACAGAAGAGGACCAGTGCTGTGGTAGCAGATGAGAGGCTAGGAGATGTCTTCAGTGACAAACTGAGCCCAAGCTGATCCTGAGCCACACAGCAGCACCAGGAGGAAGCAACAAGAGATCACTATGGCAGGGAATGGAGGCCACAATCTGGTGTCCTAATCTGCTGTTAAGGGTTGTTTGTTTCTGGTCAGATTTATGGACCTGAGATGTAGGGAGACTGCTGGGCTGGTCCAGTCTTCAGACTATTCAGTCTGCTGCTCTTTCGTGTAATACACATAGGGGAGACCCAGAGCATATGCAGTGTGACTATGTGGCTCTGGAGGTGAGGGGTAAGACTTTGGTGGTCTGGATCTTACTGGTGGAGAAAGAATGGGTTTTACTTTAAACAATTATCTACATTAATTTTAAAGACAGATTCAGTTATTCCTCTAGTTTTCCTTAACCTCTTTAGAAATGAAGTAAAATGCCTAAAACTGCATTTGAAAATGAACACACTCCATTAAAGAGTTTACATTTTGAAATAGTACTAGGTGTAGTAATATTCTGTTTTAGCTCTCTAGAACATGGGGAAATACCTTTCAGTTATTCTTTTCTTTGTTTTCATTTGAATTACAATCTTCACTGTTGGGGAATATTTCTATAACTAGTAGAATCCTTGCAAATAGAAAAAACTTCAGTAAGTTTTAAATAGCTTTTAAGCTTAAGTTTAATGTGTACATCACACATGCAAAAGTACTGCACTCCTTAAAAGGGTAAAGTCCTAATCTGAGAGTTATGAAAACCCATACCTCTTTTCCTTTCAGTACTAGGATATATTTTATTCACATAGGCCTTCATAGTTGTTACCACCTGCCCCAGAAGGGTAGGGTAGCCCAGGTTCTTGTTAATAAATCCCTTGAGGTGGATTAGAGTGAAACAACACTGAAAAATTGGTGTTGGTAAACATATATATGTAGGATTTCTTTTGGAACAATTTTGTTTCAAAGGTAAACAGGTATGTTGCTATCATCTATAGTAATGCAGCAATAATAAAGCATAAAAATAACACTTAAGGAAATGTATAAGGAAAGGCAGAGAAAGAAAGATAAAAGTGGAAGGATATATATATAGTCACTGCCTGCTAGATTCAACAATGAAACGGTAGTTGCAGCCTTGATGTTTGTTGATTAAAGCCATGGTCTTGATCCACTGGGGATGTGGGAAGCCCACCAAACTCAAAGATTTCATGAGTTATTATACACTTCAAATTCAGGTGGGAACTCCTTTTACCTCCCCTGGAGCGAGGAGTTTTGCAAGGGATGGTGTCTTGGACATGTCTCTGACACCTCCTAAGACATTGCAGCTGCCTATTATGTCAGCATCAGTCATGGTCCATCACGGTTCAACATTTGAGATGCATAGTCCAGGCTAAATGTGAAATGTCTTCGAGGTTCCCCAGAGGGGTTTTTACAGCACAGTCATCATATAAGAGAGGACATTAGCATGATAAGAAGGATTATCCTACCTCACAGGATTTGCCTCTTCTCTTGTCTGGAAATCCAGTTTATACCTTCAGGTATGCATACCCTTCTGCACCTGGGATAGCTGGACCCTGGCACCCACTTACCTGATCTGAAGGCATATTCGGGGAGGGGTGGGCTTTGCTGGGTGAGCAGCTGTTTCTTTTCAGTTTGCAAAAGTCTTTTGGTGATCTTACAAGGTTCAAGCCATTAACTATTTCAGTCTCTGTCAAGAGTTTATGCCAAAGGTTAGATTTTGAATTTTTTTATGGTAATTGGAGATCCAAATTTTAGTTTGTATTTACTTGAACTCAGTTAGGTTATGCTTGCTACCATTATAAAATTTGTTTCTTTTCTCATGGAAAACAGTAACTACTTCAAACGTTAAAGAAAGAAAAAACTCACAACTGATGTTTGGTAATTAGAGACATAGGAACTCACACTAGGCTCTAGGCTTAGTTATATTAGTTATATTCTGTCAACAAAAGATTCAGCATGTACTGCTGCAGAGAGCTGTGAAAGGGTCACATCAATGACCACTAGAAAAGTTTTTATTTTTTATTGCCTGTGCAATTTCACTGCAGAGAAAAGGAAGAATGAAAATTAAGGGCAATACTTCTAATTTTGCTCCATTGCAATGACTGTAGCAGCGTGACTTGCAATTTTGTCAAAGAAACAATTGCTATTGATATCACTGAATGCTGTGGTTTTGTAAAAGCTGTAAGGTCATACTCTGTCATCAGTCTCTTAACCGCTTTTCTACTTTTCATATGCAAATGTTGGGATCTAGATTTCCTTCAAACATCCTGTTGCTCTACGGAAACACTGGTGAACTTGGCTTGGTTATTTTTATGGTTGATCTCAAACATATTTTTGAAAATATTGCAGAAATGGATTTCTGTTTCAGTTACTTGTTACAATCTGACAGTAGTTACAGTGAATTAGAGATGCATTTATCAATTAGTTGTTTGGTAACTTTCTTCTGTGCTTATTCTAAACTTTCTTGACAACAATTAATGAAAGCATGGTCTGAAATTAACATTTTTCAATAGATTAAGTGTTGGTCATAAATTTTGTACTGTAGTTATTTCTGGTAGGATTCCTATGCTAAGCTCTAGGCGCTCTTGTGTAGCAGAAACATCTGGTTATTTGGCAGATTCTGCAGACAAATGTGTTGCCAGCTTCTGAGCTGTTTCCTCATTTGCCTTATGATTTGGCTTTTCTTGGCAGATTGACTCAAATTCCTTAATGCCATTTTTTCTGATTTTCTTTTTATGATAGAGACAATATTTCAGATGTTTTAAGTTTATTAATGAATGTTTATATTGAAAGTTGTGCTTGGAATATCACTGAAAGAATGCAGGTGACTGGAAAGAAAAGTTTGGAGGTAGTATAAATTAAATAAATTATTTATAAAATAGATTATTCACTTAAAAATAAAACAACTTCTTTGTGTTTTCATGTAGCATATAAAATAGCTGAAAATCTCAATCAAGATGATGATGTGTGCTGTCCAAACACTAATAGTCATGATACATACTGTCCTGGAGAGCATTCTGTTCTGCCAGTATTTTCACAAAATATATCTCAGCGTACTATATGTAAATTTTTTGCAGTTGCAGTAACCAAGATTTGTGAGAAAGACCCAGGATATCTGACAGCATTTCCCAATGTATCCTGTATGTTGAAAAAGTAAAACAACTTTTCAGAAAAATAAATAACTGGATGTGGGGAAGTTCTGATAGTAATTATTTGAATAAGACTGATAAAGAACAAACATAATGATAATATGAAATATACCAAACTCTGTCAATAAAATCATCTACTCTGTTCACACTGACAAGAAATAATGGATATGTTTATTCATTTTCAACATCGCAGATATTTAAAATTTGCTAATATTTTCCAACCAACTGCCCTATCAATTGATCATTTACCTATTTACAGAATGCTTTAAATAATTTTGTTCTGTACAACTACATTGTTATGTTACATGGCTGTTCTTGGAAAAACATTGGGACTTGTTCTTGGAAAAGTGTTTTGGATGTCTTATACACACATTTGCTTTCACAAATTAGGTCTGTTTATAGTAAGAGATGATTATGGCATTTTAGGTAGTGCTTACTTTATTTTTTTTTATTATTATATTTCTATAGTGAGTTTCCCTTTACAATAGATGAGTAACATAATGATGTTGGATATTAAAATGTTGATCTGTTTTGTCTCATTCCTATAAATGCTCTTAGGGAGTGTTATTTGCCTCACATTAGTTTTCTAGAATAAATTTGACTAGTCCCAGAGGCAATGTTAATCTCTTCTGATGCAAATTCTCTTTCAAATGCCAAGACCAGGTGGCAAGGCTTGGTATGAATGGGATCATAAGGGTTTTAGACAGTTTCTTCAGCATAATACTTTGGCCTGTCTTATTACAGCCAGATCCTGCATCTGGTTACATTGTCACTCTTCATAATTCCACCTGCTATTTCTCTCTAATTTTGCAATATAATGCATGGAGAGTTCCTGTATATGTTAGGGCTGTGTGGTGTACAGACTGCCTTCATGCTTCATCTGAGATCCCCAAATCATGGTTTGCTTGAGCAGAAAACTGTTGAGTAGGAGATCATTTCTAAACTGTGGTAACTGAAGATTTGTGTGAATGCTACGTAGTGAAAAAGCAGAAAAGTAGGAAAAGATTTTGTGAGGACCTACAGACTTGTTCCAATTTTTAAAATGAAGCTCAGTTGAATGTTTTGAAGTTGATCAGGCTTTAAAATTAATCCAGATTAATAATTTGTCTGAATAGCATCATATTTGGACTCAGTGATCCTAGGTGCATTTTCCAGCCATAACGATGCTAAGATTCTGTTATTTTATAACTTAGCAGTTCCCCAATTTCATTTGTACAAAAATATGTGCTATACTACAATACCTAATGAACTATCAATGGATAGAAAAGCAGTGTTGGAGCAGGGTCTGATATATTCACATTTAGGAAAGATGAAAGTAACGCTGTGTAGCTTCTTTTGAATGCTTTTATTCCTAATACACTAGAGCAATTATTCAAAAATATGTCACCAATGTGAAAATATGTTCCCTGTGGTGCTATGAAAATAGCTCTGCCCTTAGCATAACTGCTGCAAAAAGTGATGGACGAATACAGCTTTAATTTACTTTTAAAACAGTATACAAGAACATTTATGTTATCTTTCATTTTTCCTTTTTTTTTCTTTTTTTTTTCAGGCACGTTGGTATAAATGAATACTGATGATGAATTAATTCAGTCTACACTATATAGGCTAAAAGTAGGTTATGGTACAAAGCTCGTTTCTTGTCAAAGTGATAACTTGAGGCCAGCAGAGGTATAAAAGTGGAGTATAACACTAGAAATGAAGATGGCTTTTTAAAACTCTCTGTAAAATGTCATTCTAGCATTCTGCTTTTATCTCTTAATTATGTATCACTATCTTGTTTACATGCTTTCCGTAATTATCTTGTTCTCTAACCTTAATATTTCTCCTTAAAGGTATTGACTTTGATTTAATTTTCTTCTTTCAAAATAAATTGTGGGTTTTTCTATCCCCTATGTTGGGTCAGCTGCAATTTTATCTTAAATCCTACTAGAATTGTAGTGGAGGCCTCTTGTGCTCTAGCTGGGGGGTTGTCCATAACCAGGAGTGGGATTTTTTTTAACTCCTCCATCCCCTGAAAGGTAGGCTAGTGCAGACATGTGAAAGAAAGTTATCATGTTTGGGTTGCCTTTGTTATTGTTGGGAAGAAATTGTTAGGTTTCTGGACACAACTCTTTCCTTCAACAGGCCATCAATTAAATCCAGGGAAACCTAACAATCAGACAGTGGCTTTCCTCTGTGACTTTCTAAATAGATGAATTGGAAAAAAATTGTCTCTGGATTTTGAAGGATGTTGAAGTATGAGCACTCAGGATTCATTCCTGTTAGGGCAATTCTACAGGTATTTCTTGGATAGAGTCTCAGACTAAAAGTTTGAGAAAAGGATCAAGTTTTGTGGCTTTCAAGGAAATGAATAGGGAGCCAGAACCACAGCTGTGGAGCTTGCAGTAGAAATATTTTGGGAATCCAAAGAAGCCAGTTTAAGGGACTCCTTATAAACCCAGTTTCTCTCTTTGTTGAGCAGAAAATTTATACGTACTTTTTTTCTGTACCATGCAGTAATATTATACATATATGTATATATTTTAAGTTGCAGGAACTGTCTTGCCTAATTTGTATCACACAACAATTTAGGGGCTTCATTCATCTTCTTGCAATATGTGAACCTAAGAAAATTCAAAATATTAGAAGAATCAATGATAAAAAAATCTGTATTGCTAAATCGTCCAGCTGTTTGTGGTAATGTCTGTACATTAAACTTGATCCCACTGTAACTATTGTTTTTCCTCACTGAGTCCTTATGGAAGTGAATTACTCAGTTTGGAAGTTTAAAAAAACACTGAAAGTGAATTTATCTAGTTGTTTTTTCTTCTGGTCGGATGCTTAAGTTTAATCTCTGTTTTAAGGAGAAACTATGTGCTTGCACATTTTTGTCCTACTGTGAATAACTGTACTTTAGGTTGTCATGATTCCACTGCTGCATTTAATGCAGAACTAGCACACTGACTACCGTGGCAACAGAATTTAACTGATGGGTATAGAGTGTTCTGTCCAGGAAATTTTTGCGCTTCAGATAAGATGAGTTAAGCACAAGAATAGGTCTTAGGTGAAGAAATTTGACACTCTTTCCCCTTAGGGATCAAAAAAGCATGGAGTACAAACTACAAAAGCTTGACTTGCACAGACTTGTGTAGTCTACCTTACTAATTGCTCTGAAATTCTTCATTGGCTGCTGTATTTTTATAAGATGAAGAGAAAATTAGTCTGCCATTGCACTTTATAAATAATTCTTACACATTTAACTCATAATTTACATCATTAGTCAGGAAGCAATTAACATTTTAAATGCTAATTTTTAGACTATTAGAGAAATATCTGTTGATATTAGACTGCTAAGATGGAGGCATGCCATGGTAGATTATTATAGCTTGAAGACCATGGAGAAGAATACTGTATGTTTCAGTTCAGTGTCAGCAAGAAATGATAAGATGTAGTTCTGTAGAAATCTGGAAGATTTATTTTAACTTTTTGAGAAAAAACAGCAGTACATAGTTATATAGAAAGCCTTACCTGAGACAAGTTTAAAGAGTAAAGCAAATAAGAAAAGTTTTTTTAAATGTCAGAGTTGTATCAGTTTTTAAGTAGTACATTTGGATTATGGCATTTTTCAATATCCAGCATTAGCAATTTTTCCCTTGTTAGCCTTTTCTGGTTTTAATCTGACTGGGATTATGTTAAAATGATAACACCTGGACAGCTCTGATGCTCAAAGGCTAGTAATTACATGTAAGCAGACATTGCCACTGATGGGACATGCCAAGGACTAGGTTTCCAGTTTAATCTCCTTATTGTTATTCATTCCAGTCAGCAGCAGAGATTCTGAAATTGTATGGGACATAAGAAACTCACAAATGAGGGCTGTTTTTAGAGAGAGTCAGAGACCTAGTCAGTAGGAAATGCTTAGGGGACAGACAACTGGGGCTTGACCAGCTTTGGGGTTTGGGCATTGCCAGTGACTTGCTCTGTGATATCCAGTCAGGGGTTCTGCTTCCAGAAAAACAGGGGAATGATACTGCCTTCCTTCTCAGAGCACTTTCATCTTAATGTCTTTTAAACTCTGTCATAATTACTGTTTAAAAAACTAACTAATTGCATACTTGTATCCCTCTGGACAAAGACAACTGGAAGAGAATTACTAAAGTTATGGGATTGTGTATAGTCTCTTGCCCTTCTTTACTCCTATCTTTATTAATGTTGACATAATCAGTTTTAGAAAATTCCAGTGTTAGCTATTTAGACCTGGAAGTGTAAGAGAGACTTTGTTTTTCCATTTTATTGTACTACTCATTGTGATGATTGTCAGAGTCTGTTAACTATGGAAAAAAAATTTCTACATCCATTTTCTAGATCTTGTTGGCTAGGATGTGTATTTTACCTTAGACAATTTCTCATTTCCATTTTGATAGCATTCTTGTAACACCTAGCATCGATAGATAATTGGCTTGATGAATTAGCTGAATGTTATGGGCTCTATTAGCCCTCAAATCTCTCGTAGCTGGGCAATAGAGTTTGAAGCCATTCTTCTCAAACTCCTGCTTTAGCAGCAAATTTACTAGAAATAGAACAAATGCAGTAATGAAAGTCAGTTGTGTTGTTTATACATTCAGGAAGATGCACCTCTGTAGCAAATTGCTGTCAAATGTCCATCTAAATGAGCTTGTTATTACGCACACATCCATTTTGCTATTTCCAGCAGGTAGATACTCAGGGCTCACTAGCAGTTTTCATTGGGCTCTATTGTTTACATAATGACTTATATTTGACAAGACTATCTTTGTTGAATCTAAATACTTTCACTAAAAACTGATCATAACTTTTAAGAACTGTGAAATATTTTGATTTCTAACTCTCATATAGGAAATATTGATAATTTATGAAAACCCTAATCCAACTCAGTTAATGGGAGTGTTAGCAGGGGCTAGCAGTGAATATGTCATCAAAGCTGAATATGTCATCAAATATGTCATCAAAGCCAAAGGATATCAGGATAGCAATAGGAGCATTCAGATGGTCCTAATAAATAAATAAACAAATAAATAAATAATATTCTAAGTAAGTTATCTAAAAATAATAATACTGTAATAAATCTTTACATGAAAGGTTTAGTAGAGAAAAACAAAGACCAAAAGATGATGCAACAGTAACAACAAGTATAAACAACTGGAAATTTAACGAAGTCAAGTAAAAACCAACTACACATAAATTGAAACTCACTTTACTGAAGCAATTGTTGTCTCTAAAACACATATATAATGTACTTACCTGGTTTCCATGGCATGTTACAATGGAGTTGTTTCACTTATTCAATACTGAGAAAATTAAACATTCTCTAAAATTGTAAATTTATTCTAAAAAGATGAGAAAAACCACTGAAAGGTCATAGGAAGCCTTAGATTCATATGTGTGGCTACAGAGTTTGCAAGGCCAGAAAATTACATATAGCTTCCTGTTCAAGAATCTATGAATGATCCATAAATAAATACCTACCTTAAAAGCCAAATTATTTGTAGAAAGTGATAAATGCAGATCATGGGTCAAATCAGTATGTACAGCCCCTCTAGATTTCTGTACTGATGTAAGATCACAATGACCCCTCATGTTTTCATTTGAACCAAAAATTTCTTGCCTTCCTTGCATTCCGCTCTGCAGAATGTCTTGTCCTCTCTTTCATACAGGAGCCTGCAAAGTTACTCTGCATTAATTGGCACTCATGGCAGTTTCAGATTGTCAGATAAGTAAATTCATGAAACAGAAGTGGGAAGCTAGTATTGTGTGAGATGTTTCTCTCCTCCACTGGTGAAATTAGGGTGGAAACTGCTACTGAAAATAGCATGATTTTTTTTCCCTGGTGCTTTTTTCTTTCTGTCTGCTTCAGAGAGGCTGAGCTAGAGTACCAGGACAGAATGTGCTAGGACGTGGGTGACACAGGTTCTTGAGGATGAAATCTGATTTGAACAAGACTGTTTTTTATTTTGAGAGTTTTCACTGCAAATGAAAGAATGGTATTGGAAGTATGACTTCACCTTGACTTTGTAGCTTAATAGCATGTGGGAGGTCTCCTGCATTCAGGTCAGCTCAAGATCATGCAGACATCAAGCATTTCAGCTTTATTCAAGTCCCAGTGTTCCCTTCCTACAAAGTGGATTAATATGTTTAGAAGAATTTTCTCATTGATCTATTTTTGCCAGAAATAGTGAAAGGGAGAGATTCTGCCTGTGCAGTATGGGAGGGAAAAATGCATATTGAAGCAGCTTAAATCATGAAGAAACTGCTATTATAACTTGACTGAGAAATGAGTCTCAATTAGCTGCCACAAATGAAGTGCATTGCTCTTCTGGGAAGTATTTGGTTATTGCATCTCAGTCTCACCTTGAACCCAATTTGAAACAAACTGAATATCCAGATCTGTGCTTTTAGTATTCTGTAATTTACAGTGTGAAAAGTCATAATGGTATTACTTTTCTTAAAAAAAAAAGAAGGAAAGAAAAAGTTATATATTACTTCTACACACATTTCCACGTGTAATCCAACCTAAAATATCCTGATCTGTTATATATTATTGCTGGAAGATCTGGAGGTATTTTTCAAGGCTACTAACAGAGGAAAAGCACTTCCACAGAGGCAAAAAACAGAGGAGTTGTTTGCCAAGCCACTTTCCATCATTTACCAGCAGCACTGGCTAATCAGAGAGGTCCCAGTTGCCTAAAGTGAGCAAAGGTGGTGCCCATCTACAAGAAAAGCTGGAAAGCAGATTCAGGGAACTACAGGCCTGTCAGTCTGACCTCAGGGCTGGGGAAGGCTATGGAACAGATCATCTTGAGCATGTGCAGGACAACCATGTGATCAGGCCAAGCTGGCATGGGTTTATGAAAGGCAGGTTCTGCTTGACCAACCTAATTTACTGCTATATAACCCTCTATATTCACTCAGAGAGTCTATATGACCTTCTGAGTGAATGAGGGAAAGGCTGTGGATGTTTTGTCTGGACGTTAGTAAAGTCTTTGACACTGTTTCTCACAGCATTCACCTGCAAAAATTTGAGTTACATGCTTATCTAATTCTCTATGACTTTTCTAAGATTATATTGCTCCTTATTTGGGCATTCCAGGATACTGTCAGTAAAGTTTCTGTTTGCCCTACTGGGGAAACCAATGAAATGAAAAGTTCAGTGGGTTAATATACGTTCAAGTTCAGGTGGAAACTCTCAGGTACCTTCTCTGGGAGTTTACACTGTCTGATGCAACACTGTGGAGCACGCACAGTCCTCTCGTGGAAGGCCCAAGAAATGAGTATGGGGGTGCTGGCTTATCTATGGTAAATTCCTTCTGAGGCCTTGACAGTGTTTGAGACAGGAAACTCTTTAATTCCTTACACTAGTTAAAAATGTATATGATTTACAGAAGGCTGAAGAGAACTTCTCGGAAAAAAAATAACATAAATTCTGTTCCATCCCATATTCCTGGGAACACAGATCACTTTCCAGTTGACTGTTTCCTTTAACTTTCTTTTCCCCTCTTGTATTGAATAATATTGTTGTATGGTCCTCAGCCAAAACAGGACCAAAGGGCTAGCTGGACACTGTTCCCCCTTTCAAGTCTGTGTTGCATGTGTGTCCCTGAAACACAGGGATCATTTCCAATTCAAGCAATTCTCATTATTGCACAGAGTCCTGTTAACTGTGAGGCCTAACTACAGGATTGGAATTTCTTGAGTTTTTGATGGAATTCTCTTTTGCATGTGTAGAGGCACAAAAATCACAAAACACAAGTCAACAGAATTACATTGCTCTTTCATAAGAGCAATATGTGTGAAAAAGGAAAAGAGGATGCTTACTATATTCAATTAATAAATAAAAAAGTATGTGTAATAAGAGCCTTTTGCCATTAGCAATTGATCTCTCTATTTCCTTCAGAAGAAGAGCTAGTTTAAAAAAAACTATTGCAAAAGTGAAAGATTGAAAAAGAGAGTGTGCAAAGAAAAAGAACAAAACTCAATTTGTTCTAATTGCTTTCCTTGAAATCTCTTGACATTTTATGGCATGTACAACAGTAAACACCTCTTTATCTTCCGCTTTAGTTATTTTCTATCATTTTTTTTGTGCTATTTAAAGTATATTTACTTTTATAGGTATATAAGTACCTATATTTTTATATTTGTGTGTGGATGTACATTTCTGTGTGTGGAAATAATTTGTCTAAAAAAGCATTGGAAAAACTTCCAGGTAACCTTTCTGAATTGTTTAATGCCAGAAAAACAATGTATAATATTTAGCTCCGTCTTTAAACTTCCTATATACTCTTCTTTCTTTTAGACATCCATGGAAAAATTTAGCAACAGATACATACATTAAAGTGCTAAGTGGGAAATTATGTGCTTGCCCTGCAAGGGCTTGTCTTTATTTACATTACTAACTTTAGCAATATCACAAACTATTATTTTTATTTCTGTTATAAAACATTATCATGAGACAGATATTACCTGAAGATTACTAAACACTTAATACTAAATTTTGCTGGGGAGTGGAGGATGGGCAATGTAGTTTATTTGTTGCTTTGGAATTTTTTTAACTTCAGAATAATAGCATTATTTGTCTGGTGACAGGAAATTCCATCCTAATAGACCTAGAAATACTCCACTCAAAATTGTGGTCTTGCTCTACTATAGGTCTCATTGGAGGTATCACCTCTTAAATGCAAGAGAAATGCCACAGCATTATCTGGGACAGTAAGATGAATTTAAATTCTTTTTGGACATAGTTTTACTACCTTTGCTTTCACGTGATATTCCTGAAAAAAGTTGTGTATGAAAGGCAAAATTATAATAATTTTTGCTAACTTAGTAACAGGGAGGAGCACACTCCTGCAGCATTCTTCTGTTTTGAACTCATTTCTTTTCCAAGTCTTATCCCAACCTTATTCTCCACCATCTGTTCCAACTTCCTTTTCATTTCACACAAATATCATGGTATTCTTTCTGCTGTCATCTTGCATTCCTATCACCGAATAACTAAATACCCACCCACCTAACACATAGGTTAATATCCAGACCACACAATCCACCTATGGCATATTTTCTAACTATTGTTTCATTTGATTACAGGTATTTTCCAGATCTCTATTCGTTCAAAATATCTACCGTCATGTAGAATACATATCCTAAAATATTTTCATATTCTGTTTTTATGTTTTTATTGAAGACCCTGTCTTTATTAATGAATATTCTTTCGGCTGGTGCTTTCCACACTCAAGTTTTTTTTGTTTCTGTTAGCAGGCATTATTTTTCACTTAAATTTATCTTCTAACTTTCAGCGTGCCAATAAACATTTGTACTTGGTTAGCTCCCTGCAATATCTATGTATTACTAATTTCCTACTCTACATTCTAGCTTTTAAAATAATTTTCTCTTTGTTACAATCTTCTTGAAATCCAGGTATATTGGTATATTTGCTTCTCATTCTAAATATGTGTTTATGAAAGTATTTTTGCTGATATCACGGGATCATAGAACAGCCTGGGTTGGAAGGGACCTTAAAGATTACCTATTTCCAAGCCCCCTGCCATGGACAGGGACATCTACTAGACTAGATTTTTCAAAGCCCTATCCAGCTTGACCATGGACAGTTCCAGGGATGAAGCATCCACAGCTTCTTTGGGCAATGTGTTGCAGTGCTTGACCACTCTCACAGTAAAGAATTTTTTCCTAATATCTAATCTAAACCTTCTCTCTTTCAGTTTAAAGCCATTTCCCCTTGCCCTATTGCTACTTACTCTTGTAAAAAGTACCTAAGTAATGTAACTTTTTCTTTGGAAAACCACAAGCATTTTGAGAAAAAAACAAATTAACAACCCCCCACATATTTATCTTTAGACATGTTCAGCTACGTGAAGAGAGTATCTGTGTGCAAGATATTTTGAGACTAAATACATTCTGAACAACAGCTATAATTCCTGAATGCTTAAAGCCTGAAGCAATTTATGGACCTCTATTGTGTGTGCAGGAAATGGAATGACATCTGGCACTTGTTGCTAGGCAAAGTGTGCTTACCAACATAGCACTTAAAAGTAATCTGGCAGTTTAACTAGTAGGAAAGCTAAATTGCTTCCAATGCAATTTGCCTGTGATATATTTCTAAAGTGAATGTAAACTTTTTTTCCTACCCAATAATTTACGCCCACAAAATGTAAACCCCTCTACTTGTGTAGGCTGTCAGCCCCACGTGGGTAAAATCTCCAACATTTTGGGGGGGCTTTTTTTCTGGAATGTACTAAGCACCTCTCAAGATCATTGATTTCAGTGGGAATTACCAAAACTCACAATTGCTTTGTAATGCACATAATTAGGCTCTGGAAAATCAGCACCCATATACATTGTGAGGGGTGTGGATGTAGGAAAGCAATTTAGCTAGTGTTTTCAGTGGGATCAGTGTTTGCTTCATTTCTGTTCTGTGCAATGGACACTGAAGTGAAAGGGAAAGGATTTTGCATTTTGAGGAGTGGAGAGATCACAGGAAGACATCCTTCAGGGTATTCTTGGCACAATACGTACAAACTACCAATAACCAGTCATTCTAGATGAGCTAAACCAGTGTTTGAATATTATATGTGCATTATGGTGGGCTATATAGAAGAAATTAGAAGCACATGGGGTGATTTATGTCTGTTTGTCTGATCTTAAAGTCTTTCCAGGACTTAAAAAAAAATCCACTGTCTAACTGGGAATAAACCAAGCAGTGTTAATAATGGATTCATGAAGATACATCTTTTTTGAGACCATTGCACTTTATTACACATATATTTATTTTAAAATATTTGTTACAGAGAAAGTTTCACTAATTTATATTCAAATATAAAATAAAATCTCCTTTATTTCATTATAATCTAACTTAGTTTTCTGTTGTGGACCTCTATATTGTAGGTATCTAGCAAAGACCCTGGTTGAATACATATTCTAGCTTTGTAGCTTTGATTGGCAACTGTAATATGAATGAGATTCTGCTTTGCTCTATGATTGTCATTCAGACATTCTTTGCAGAGAACATGAATTTGAACTAATGGCAGGAAAATTAAACAATTCTTCTATTGATTTGTTAATTCTTCTCGTTATAAAGGCATTTCCTTTAGGGAAATTGCATTCTATTTGGGAATATCTTCTATCAAATAGCCTGATTTGATTCTTGATGTGATCACATCTCATCCTTTTGACTGACAAGGTTGACTCTTACTGCCAAGTTTTTTTTTTTATGTTTTTTTTTTTTCTTTGCATTTTCCATGTCATGGTTTTCTTCCTCCTTCTTTCCATATGTTTTAACAATTGTCTATATTTTCTCACCTTCTTTTTTCATTTTCTGTCTTTTGTTTCTTCTGAATCCTCTCTTTAGTCCTGTAGTTTTGTTCTTTGTGCTCCACATTATAACCCAGTTCTTTCTACTCCCCTGATCCTGCCCTTTTTTCTTTCCTAAGGTCCTTTGTCCACTCCCTCAGACTCTTTAATTTCTTCTTCATTTGCTTCTAGGTTACTTACACATGCTCTACTTAATACCATCCACTGCCTACCCCTGCAGCCACAGTCCTTAGGCACTTAAAACAACTGACATTTTCACCCGGTTCCTATCCTTTCCTCCCTTCTCTGTACTTTTATTTTTTTTTCCCTATGGGAAGCATTGACTGAGGATATTTATTTAAAGAGAAATATTTTTCTCTTAGATTTTAGTATTTTACGTACCATTTGCAAAGTAGTTACGTTGATCTCGCATTCACTTACACTTTTTTGTCTAAGCCATCATAGTCAGTCTTAACTTGTCCATATTCATAAGTTTCAAAGTGTTAGCATGAATCTGTTGTTCTTGTGTAATCCATCTTTCAATTTGATCTGCTTCTTAAGAACAACTAACATATCCCTAATAAACAGACATTACTAATTTCTATGATAATTGATTTTCCACAGAATATGAAAGCTAGCCAGGGTTGCATATTGGAAAAGTTTGTGAAACAAAGATCTGCTACCTAAAAAGGGAACAGAGGAACTTGGGTTTGTTCTTGTCTTTCAAGGCACTATTTTAACAACCACTAATTGCATTATTCCATTTAATTATCTGACTAGCCAAGGTCATGCTCTAACTGGATGGGTTTGTGATTATGTTGGGCTTGAAAAGTCATGAATAACCAGCATTAACATAAAAATTGTGAGTGCAATACACATAGTGTGTTTCAGTCAGAAGCAGAAGCGTCTTGTTTTTATCCTTGATTTCTGAACTGTCCTTATTGGCTCCTTTTAGAGCTTCTAAACCTTCCACTCTGACCTTTCTCCTCAAAATGTTTCAAAAGTGTAAAAGTCCTAGGGAATAAAAAAATAATAAAAAAAGTACTCTTCTATTACCAAGCCAGCTTGGTGAAAGTTCTTTAAAGGTTTGATTCCTTTTTTCTACTGTGTAAAGGTTCATCCTCTTCATTTCAAACTCAGAAGAACAATGAGAATCTTGTTTACTGAATCTGTAATTTAACAGAAAGGGGTTTTTTTCTCTTCCTTTTTTATTTATTGCCACCAAAGTTCTTAGGAATTTTCTCCTTTGAAAGCCGACAGAGGATCTGCCTTTTTGTCTGTGTATGTGAGAGATTTGTCGTCAAAAGCTACCTAGGATCCTTTGTTAGAACAGCCTTCCTTTCTTGCTGCCTTGATTGAGCTTTTGAAGATCCCCTGACGGTTTCATCAGGTGAGAGGACATCCATGTCATGAGCAAGAATGATTAAATTTCAGACTAAAACCAGACATCAGAAAATCAATGTGAGTTTTGCCACTGACTTCAGCAGGCCAGTCTCTTCTGTTTCCTTCTCTGGCTACAGTGCTCATTCTGTATGTTTTTTTTCCATTCCTTCCTGGCCACCTAATCTAAGAAGGAAGTGCACAGTGCAAAGTGTAGAGTCAAGACCACTGACTTATATGATCTGAGTGTAAAGACAGAGGCTGTCTCACTCTGCTATATTAATATTATATTGGGAATATTAGCTAAATAATATTAGCTAAACTCACTTGTTTTACTATCTTCAGTACATTTTATGCCCCATATGTAAAATGTAGGTAATGTTTTCCCCAACAATTTTTGGGCATTGCAAATGTAACAGCCACACAAACACCTAATAATAGGTGTGATATGCTGAGGTCATATGGCAACAGAACTCTATAAGTAACTGAAATTAAAAGTATTCAGGACTTCACCTGAAATTACTTCAGAACTTTGGGATATATTTTTCCCTGTGCTTCAAACTTTGTAAAGAATGGAAAATGTCATTCAATTGTTTGGATTTTTTTTTACTAAATTCATTACTTATTAGCACTACATTTAAATGTGCATCGAGGAGAATAACAACATAAAGAGACTGAGAAGTTCAATTATACCACCCACACATAGAAATACTCTTTTTACACTAAGAATCTGAAACGTTTTAAAAGAAAATAAAACAATCTGTTCACCTTCTATCCATTATGTTCTTTTAGTTTCAGAGATTTCCCTGATTTATTTTGAACCAAGTAATAAAAATAGAGTTAATTTCATTTTGCAATGAATTGCAGTCTCTGGTATTTTAAAAACTTATAATACCGTGCTGATTACTCTTTGTTTAAAAGCATGGTAATCTGTGCATACTATCATAATTGGAGCTCTGTTCCCACCTGCCAGCTATTTTCTTACTGTTTCTCTGAGCAAGCAGTCTTTCATTTTGATCTTTAAGTAATTTGATGCAAAGAATAAGTAACATAATAGTTTCGACTCTGCAAAAGCCTCCTCCTAAGTTGTTTGACCTTTTATAGAAAGGTCTGAGCATATTCACCCATCCAATTTTGGTGAGGTACCTGAAGCACCTAAGTTAGGAACCTCTCTATCTTGCTAAAGTGTCTACACTGGCTTTCAGACTGTGCTGTACAGATCTGTGAGGTGCCATCAATTATATATAAAGGCAACTGAAAAAAATCACGTTCTAATATAGATTTGAAAAAATATATGATTTTTCTGAAAAGGATAATGTGTTATCTGGGAAATGTCTAGGGATCTATAAAGCATGAATAATGTTTATCCTGGTAGACTTCTTTTCTCCAGGCTTAAGCTCTGAATCAAACTAAGCTGCTTGCTGGAGCCACCTAACTCTCCATTTGAGTATAGTTAAGTTTAGGGTGATTCAACTTTTAACTTTAACAAGAAACTCAAATGCATTCTTTTTCATAGGAACAATTGAGAGACCTTGCAAGATAGGACCTGAAGGAATGGCATGAAGTTGTGTCGGGGAGGTTTAGGTTGGGTACTAGGAAAAGGTTCTTCACCCAGATGGCTGTTGGACACTGGAACAGGCTCCCCAGGGAAGTGGTCACAGCACCAAGCTTGACAGAGTTCAAGAAGTGTTTGGACAACATTCTCAGGCAAATGGTGTGATTCTTAGTGCTTTCCTGTGTAGAGGTAGGAGTCGGACTTCAACTATTCTTGTGGCTCCCTTCCAACTCAGAATATTCTATGGTTCTATGATGTATCTAGAAAAAAGTAATTTTTCTTTTCCATATCCACCACCTCCTTCTCCCTGCCAGTCTTCCTATTTGCAAAGGTGCAATACTTTCTTAAAGAATCCTGTTTTGGATATCTTATTTCTTCACCAACGCTGCTGTTATTCCACTTGCTGAGCCTTCCTTCTGATTGAATTAAGTCACTAGATTTAGAACATTTACAGAAGTCAGGATGCTGCTGATCCAGACCTGACCTTTTTTTGAAGATTGACTGCAATTGCAATATATTTTAGCCTATGTTAGCTTAGGGATAAAATTTCCCAAATACCATACAGCATGTTTTGGAAAGTGAAATCTATTTTAATTTCACTGAGGAGCCTGTGCACAACTTGGTAAGTTTGCAAGTCTGTACTTGGTAGAATGTGATAACAACAGGAGATCCATCATTATTTTGCTGAGCTTTAGATTCTTCTTGAAGCTTATAAAGAACACCATAATTTCTGAACAGGTTAAAAGTTCACAAATGGTTTTCCTTTCTAAAAGTATAAGGAAAAAATGAGACAGTGTTAAGAGATCACTAATATTCAAAAAGTAAGGAAAGAAAAACCAAATGCCTACCAGTACAGTGGTGGAGACTATAGCCAAAACAAATATCAAAAGGCATTTGTTTAACATTCGGCAGTGGATAAATGTAGGCACAACTTTATATGCTGTATAAGGAACTGTATTTCATTTTTTATCATGCTCTTCATTAAAATGTTGAGGTATACCCCTCTTATGTGTCCTGCATGGTCAGATATGTTTAAAATTTTCTAAAATGAGATTTTGATTCACTCATATTTTTTCCTCCAATAATAGTCTATTGAAACTATATGCAATGCTCAGTTTGTTTTTAAACATTTCTGCAAGCTAACACATGCTTGAATACTCAGTTTTATACACCCCTGATTTTTGTAATTAATTTTCCCCATATGCTAACAGAAATTTTGGAGACATTAGTGACTCAATTTCAGGGATTACTAGCTGGTATTTAACAATTTAAATCTATGCTGTGACAAGCTGCTGTTTCCCATTTCTATTTTCTGCATCAAGTGTGTATCTGCATTGTTTTGAAGAGAGAGGAACCAGATTTCCTACCAGACACAAATCCAAAGGATATGGATTATTATATTTATGATTTTGATTTAGGGATTTGTACAGTACCAGAGAAATTTTCTGTTTAACCAAAAGACTGAAAAATATGCTCTTGATTTAAATCTGAGGAAACTCATTAACTTTGCTTATGCTCTCTTGCTGAGATGCTGCTGTGCAAAGAACACCCACAAAGAATTTATTTTAAACTAAGCTTTTCAACAAAAGCTGTAGGAAGTACGTGCAATCACATCTCTTAATTTGCTACATATGTAAAGAGACCATTAAATAAAATTGTTATCCATTCCAATTAACTAGCTATAATTAGAATGAAATTATGGACAAACTAAAATTTGTAAAGCATATACATAACTTTCATAAAAAATATTAAAAATTATTCTATAATTAATAGATAACATTAAATACAATTATTTCAGATAAGAAAGCACATCATCTAGGAGATCCTTGGTTTGGAAAAAAAAGTCCTTGGATGACCAGCCAGTCATTCCTTAAGCACAATTAGTTAATAATGATTACTTCTTGTGATGCTGGTAAATTTCATTTAAGTGTAGCCATTGTGGGAGGCTTGCAGTTGTTTTGTGAGAGTATGTCCCCTTTTCCCCCCTCCAGCTCACTATACAGAGGAGATGTAACATAAAGTTATGAGCTTCTGACTCAGTGGTGACTACACAGTCATCAAACAGGCCTTGTGCAGTGAGTTGGCTTTAATTAGGCATAGGTTCTCCCATGTGCAGCTCATGTACAGGTTGTGCCAGGCTTGTAATTTTTACCTTTTGGGCATTAGGTTTACCATGCTGTGAATAATATTTAAGATTCATTTTGTACTCTGTGGAGCTGTTTTACCGAGCTGACTTATTCCATGTAATATTTCTGTAACTGGCATATTTAATGTGGGCTTGTTTGACCAAATGGTAACCAGCCAACTGTAGAGTATTTGGGGTTTCTTTGGAGAATGCTAAAGAGAATTGCAACATACCTGTGCTAGAGTTTGTTGGGGATCCCAGTGAGAAAGGCTCTCGGACCACATTAAGGTATTGTTTCAAATACCTTTTATTGGAGATTACGCAAGATGAACAAAAGGGATGGCACATATAATTTTACATCTCCTCAGATGCTGGTAACCTTAAGTTGTGCAGCATCAGATGGACTTCTACTCAAGGCATGTCAGGCTGCCTGAATCCTGTCTGTGCTGAGGTTCACCAGTGTGATGACCTTCAGACCTCTTACAGGATTTTCTTGGAAGTAACCATGATGGGTCATTCTGACTGTCAAGTAAAAGAATGTTCGCATGAGACCTTTAAGACAAAGACAAAAGCACACAGGTGGCCGTTTATTTCATATATAGCAAATCAAATGTTACTTCAGCTAGTTTGAGCTCACACAGTCCTTAAAGCACAGTTCATGGTGTCAGCCTGTGGTCTACATAAGCTGCAGTACCACGTGCATTCATTTTGAAGGTGCAATGTGTATCATATAACTTTGCTCCTAAATAATTTTCTCCCCCCTCCCCGCCCCACGATCTAATATATCAATAATATATGGTTTGTATTTAGCTTGGCATATTTTAGCCTTATCATTTTTAGCTACCTCTTCAGTACAAATGCCCCATTAATGCTGCCCTTCCTTCTGGAGCCAAGTGATGAACTAAAAGAAGCTCTTCCAGTAACACAAAATGTCTTCCAGTACACAAGGTTTAGAAACCCGGACTTCACTGTAGTGAGTGTTTGCTGATGTTACTTGCCTGATTTCTGCAGCAGGCAGTTCATACTCTCTCAGTCTCTAAGAACAGCCAGGATCAGAGCAGATGGGAGCACTGGGGTAGTCCAAGCCATTGGGCACCTCCCTGGGCTGCAGGTGTGCTGGGAGTGAGCTCATAAGGCAGGTCTAGCTCAGGGGGCACATGGTTGGGCCATGGGGAGCTGGAAAACAACCCCATTGTGGTATAGAGAGGGCAAGGGATGATGGCTCCCAGGGCTGACATGGGGACCTGGGCCATGGGCTGCGTAAAGGCAGCCCTGGGAGTCTGGGCATGGACAGGAAGGGCTGGTGGTGCCCTCAGGGCCCTGTCAGGCCCACAAAACTGCTGAAGAACAGAAAAACACTGCAGGGAAGGGAAGCCCAGAGTTTTCTACTGTCTGCATGGTCACAGATGTTTGATCAGAGCAGACTCTCAAAGCTCCAGCGGATACTGGAGTGGGTGGCGTGGCATTTCACTGGGTGGAGAGAGGCAGCATCCATGGTACCACCACCTTGCTGTAGCTCTGTAGACCAGAGTGCTGAGGCTGCTGGCAACAGGAATAACAGGGAATTTTTGAATGAAATGGTTGCTCTGGAAATTTCACATTTGCTGAATCCATAAGGAAAAGAACTTTCCTTGAATTGCTGTTCAAAGAGCTTTCTGAAAGAGCTTTGCTCAAATGATATCCACCAAATATTAGATTTTTGAGTTACTACCACAGATATCTGAGGTTAGAAGCCTTAGGAATCCTTTGTACATCTTTGGGATTTAGGCCACAATTGGACGCCTTGAGAGCTCCTATACAAACATGGCCTCCAAGGTTTCCAGATAGGCAAGAGGTGACTGTCAAGACCTTCAGGTGTTCATGGGTTCATTTCTCATAATCATGGGAGTCTAAAAGTCCATTGGTTGTTTGGCTAAAATCAAATAGCTTCTAGGCAGGCATTTGGAGGCATGGTTGTTAATAAATTTGTGTGCCTCTGTTTTTGAAAATAAAAGCCGTGCAGCATTTGTGGTTTTTTTGGGTGGATGGTAGTGGTGAAACCAAACATCAACTGTTTAATCTCACAGGGAATCAAGAATTCTCCTTCAGTCAGATATAGTTTGTTACCTTTGAATTATGGAGCCCAAAAGGTCATGGGTAGCCACAGACCACAGAAGGAGCCGGTGAAGGGTATCTGGGACAGCATTTGTTAGTCAACCTGAAGCACACACCAAATTTGCTAGACTCAGGAAATGGTCTTGTGCTGGCTTTTTTGGGGATGATTTTCTTCATTGTAGTTGGTACAGGGCTGTGTTTTTCATCTTTGTTATAAACAGTGTTGATAACTCAGGGATGTTTTAGTGGTTGCTGAGCAATGCTTGCACAAAGTCAAGGCCTTTTGTGCTTCTCACACCACCGCACTAGGGAGCAGGCTGGGCTGCATAAGGAGTTGGAAGGGGACTCAGCTGGGACAGCTGACTGCAACTGACCAGAGGGATATTCCTTATGGCATCATGCTCAGCGTATAAAGCTGTGGGAAGAGAGTGGAAGGGGGAATGGTTGTTGTGATGGCATTTCTGTTCCCATGTCACCATCTTGCGTAATGGAGACCTGTTTTCCTGGGAACGGCTGAACACCTGTCTGCCAACACGAAGAAGTGAAGGAATTGCTTCTTTTCCTTTCTTGTGTGCAGAGCCTTTGCTTTACCTATTAAACTGTCTTTTTCTCAACTCATGAGTTTTCTCACTTTTACCATTCTGATTCTCTCCCCCATCCCACCAAGGCTGACTTCTCTGCAAGTTATCTCATGGAAAGGAATTGTTCATCTGTTAGGCATAGTTTTGTTTGATATGTTCAGTCTCTGTACAAAAGTCTACACTGGAAAAGCAACATATGGAGAAGTGGTCTTCTAGAGAAACCAAAGAATACTTGCTCTGCCTATTTAAAGATCTTCTTACTTAAAATTGATTATTTTTGTTCTTCAAAAAAATGAGAAACCATTTGGTTAAAAATAAGTAAGAAATCTTTCACAGAAACATTGAATTATTAACAAAAACCTTGACTCTAGACTGTTTTGATGGATAAAACTAATTTATCTCTGTCTCCCTGAGATATTTATATCATCTGTCTAAACAGTGTGAATCACATGTAAAATTATATCAACTTGTGCCACCTCCAGGGTAACAAACTAGAGCTGATTCAACTGAGTGTTGCTTTCCTTCATTTTAATCATTCACAATATCCAGTTGATTTTTATTAAAATTGACACTCTTCACTTTACAGGGAATTTGAATTTATAGCCAAGAGGGAGAAAAAGAGATGTCAGTAATCAGCACTATAAGCTTTTTTAGTTATATTTTGGACCCTCTTAGTACAGGGAGAGGAAAAATGCATATCTTTGATTCTTGAGGTATGTGTATGTATACATAGACACAAACTTATTAATACTTATTAAATATGTGCAGTACTAAAAAAGATAGCTTTTTACATATCTATTGTGGGGTTTATATACTCTTCAAGTAAAAAACTCAAGCTATGAAAGACAATTTGGTCTCAGAATGCTGTCCAGTACATAAAAGTGCTAAAACTATGTATTTCCCCGGCCATGTGTTGCAACTGCAAACAATGAAATTGGAGTAGCAATGTTTTGGAAGTTTTAATGTCTTGCTCATTATTTCTTTTGGACAATTATCAAAAATTATTTCAGAATTTGCCATGGAAATAACTTCCAAATTTTTTTTTTGTAGGTCATCTGAAAACTCTTTGCTATTTAAAAGGAAATATTCCATATTATACTCTTTTAATATTTATTTGCTAAAACCCTTGGTTTATAATGCTTTGTTTAGGGCTTAAGCAGAAGCAGAATGGAGATGCAAAAAGGGCTACACGACTGTATGACCTGACACACAGGGTTTTGTACAGAGAAATTTTAAGAACACGAGAGACAATCCCACTTATATCTGTCTTTTTCTGAGACCAATCTTTGAAAATCCTCACTGGTGTCTTTTTTTAAATTCTGAAATATAGGATTACAGTAGTATGTATTAAAAAACCTTTATGACCAGTATGTGCAATAAAAGTCTTTCATAAGCATTACTGTAATTTAACTTCTAATCTTGTCAGTGGAATTGCAATTGCCAGTAAGTATAGTTTTAAATTTCAAGACTAAGTAAAATAATTCATGATGACCTCTTTGGACAGAGAATGATAACTGCAGTCTCAGTAATGAAGAATATTCATACCATCCAGAAGGCAATATTTTTATTTTTTTTTATTTCAGTTTCATTTTCTAGTCTATTTCCATTTCTAAAGACAGTGATTTAAGTATTGTTTGATCTGATCCATGGTTCCTTATTACTATTAGTGTAATAAATAAGTTTTTATCTAATGAGAGGACATTACTTACATGTCCTGTATGATGCCAATGCAAATTTTGTGTTTTCTTAAAATGTTCTTCTGCAAATGTTAATACTTTTCAACTCCAAATTTAACAATAGTACTTTTAAATCAGTTTATTTGCACAACTTTTAATGGGAGATGATTAGAAGATCTAAAAAGTTCTATATTCACATTGACTCAAGCCAACACGAAACAAAGAGTTTATTGCTGTGAATAATATTGCAGAGTGTGTGTAACAGAAATATCCGTTATGTCTAGTTTATTTATAACCTGAAAATTAAATAGCATCAGCAGTCATGTCCTCGTGCTTACCTTTGGTAATTTTTTTTATATTTTAATGTCTGTTCTGTTTGATTTTCTAGTTTAGGAACACTATTTAATATTTGTTTACTAAAGCATTTTTCTAAGCCATCACTGCAACACATAGCACTACAAGTGCAATAGAATTTTTTTTCTTTAGGAAGTATACACAGTAGTTTGTTTGGTTTTATCCACACCTCTGTTGGAGATATGATTTATCAACATTTATGATGTTTTCATTGTTCGAGTATTCCCAGTAATAACTAAATTGAGATGTTTTGTCACCACTTTTCATTTTAACTCTGAAAATCCATTTCAGATAAATTTAAATGTGTGTGGAGAATCCAATCACTAAAGAGCACTGCGAGGTAAACTCTGTTACAGACCCTATGGGCTCTTGTCACAGTGACTTAGATAGTCTCTTAGGTTGCCCAAGGGCCAGTGCTCAATGTTTCTGCCTTTTATTTTGGACTACTTCAAAGTCTGGACAACCTAAATAAACACAGCTAAATTGGTTTAATGTAAGAGCATCTAAGTTCAAAGTTCTTTTTTTATTTTGATTTTTAATAGCCTTTTGAGAAATAAATAAGGTTAAATTTCTTTTCATCATTAAAGGTCTCTGGGCTTACTGTGTTACTTTAAAATCTCTGATGCAGTTCTTAACAGGACTGTAACTTGTTGATAAAGGGGCAAAATTGGCTTGAAATGTTCTACTATCATTAGGCAGTTTTTTCATTTAAATTTCCCCCTGGCTTTATTGAGTGTTGTTTCTAAATTCAAACTAGTACCCTTAACCAGTCTATAGTTTAACCTCATACTGTCAGTGTAGGGAAAGTAACAAGTGGTTGTGTTGTGAAGGAGGAGCCAGTACTTTAATGAAAACCCCACCACTGCCAAACCTACTTTCAGTAGGAGCAGAATCCCTAGGGTATACTACAAAGGTCCAGAAGACACCTGGCTTTCACCAGAGGTAGTCCAACATAGACAACCAAGACACCAACCCTGAAGAGAGATTTATTTCAAACATACAGAGATAAAAAAGGTAATAGTACCAACTTTTTCCCCCCAGAAACTGCAACTTTAACAATTCTGAAAAAGGAGATTCAGAGAAATGCTTCATCTGAGTACAAGGCAGTTATAGAGAATCAAAAATGCAGCTAAACAATATAGTCCATTTTGTAAAACTTATCCTAGTGCAATCTGAAATATTTTTACTAGCTTTACATTGGTGTAAAGTAGCAGAATCTACATCACTAACTACAGGAAAGAAAGCCATCCAGCTATTAAAAACACCTTCACTGTGCTGGTGTAGGTTGAAAGTGCAGAACAATGTTTTAAATTTTTTCCCAAAATTTTTGACTCTTGCAACTTAATCATCCCTCCTATCTAACATCCCAATCTGAAGAAGGAATCCATAACATAAAGTTCTTCATATTTCTTCACCTATTTCATGAATTGATTTTTTTAGATTTGAAAAACACTTCATGAATCACTCAGGAGTTGCTAAAAATGAATAGTAATATGCCCAATTAATTTATCATGCCAGCTGCTGATTTCCTTCTGATGACTGACTTCATGCTATAGACAGGAATCCTTACGTTAGCATAAGCATCTCACCTGCCTGTAGAAAATTGATTGCATTACAATTTTAAAATGAGAACTGCCCTCAGCTGTGTTCTTACACAGAATAATTGGACTTTAGTTATCAAAAATAAGTGACAGCAAGGACATCTGAGTGTATTTTAATGTCTGGTCAAAGATCGTGGATCTTTGCACTCAAGTAAGACACACCTTTTGCAGTGACATTTACTGTGCTATAACTAATGTGGTGCAACCACCTAAATATCTATTATTTCAAAGGCGGTATCTCCAATTGTGTTGACTTAATGAACCAAGGTTTTATTTAAGAGCTCTGGCAGTTTTACAAGCATATGATCATAGTTTTACAGTTCCCCCTAGACAGTGTTCATCTTATTGAGAAAAATGAATACTGTGATTTCAAAGATAGTACATTGCCTCACTGGGTTTTTTGTTTGTTTGTTTGTTTGTTTTTAAATTAGCTACCTCTAGTCATACATAACATCTGAAAGCTCCAAGAAAATTTGTCCTTATGAGAATTTCTATGACAAAGTTAATTATCAATACTTGCTTAATAAAGAAGAGGAAAGGAGAAATTTTAAGCTCATGTCTTGGACTCCTGGTTACGTTGTGCTGTGCTAGAGGTTATCCAGAAAATGAAAGATCCAAGAGTTGAACTCAGTCACCTTTCTTTCAATTCAAGGTCTTGGCATCAAGATCAGTCTCTTATTTTCATTTTCTTCTACATGTTCCTGAGGAGTCTGCATTTTTGTGCCCAACCACTGCTTGGTAGAAAAGATAGTCATGACATATAGACATGTATGCATTCGCACATGCTCTCAGCAAGACCGTGGGAGCTAATGAAACAAGTAATTTGTTTTGACTGTTTTCATTGCCTATAGGAAGTTTAACCGTAAGGATGTAGTTGTTATTGTTTACTTTGGCTGAACACCAGGTATCTCAGTCCCTCCAGAGGGAATGGGAGAGGGGAAGGGGGGAAAAGAAGGGAAAAAGAAAACCCTACGGAACTGAAGCTGCTAAGAAAGGGTGTTTATATTTACACAAAGAGGGAAGATGTTATAAACACTATACAGGCAGAGAAGAACTGAAAATAGATACTTCCCCGCAACCAACACTCTTCTCCCCCGAAAGGAACTGTCCAACCGCTCCGCTCAGCTATCTGGAAGAGAAGGGGCCACTTGCTTCCTTCCCATCTATTTTATATCTGAGCTGACGTAATGTGGTATGGAATATCTTATTGGTAAAATACACATCAAATGACCTATCCTATTTCCGTTTCCTTTTCAGGGAGAGTAACAAACCCATTATAGTAGTAGAGCTTTCAGTGAACATTAGTAATTAATAAAAAAAGTTAACCAAAACTGGTACAAAGGTGGAGAGAATCTTTTCCAGTGAGATGCACACAAATAACAAAAGCACTGCTGAATGCTGCAATTTCTGTACACACATAGAAATGGAAACAATTTCAAATTTAATTCCTGCTTTATCTAATAATTATGTAATATAATTGTTTTGATAAACTGATGGACTTAAGCTGATATCCTTCTCCTTTCTTATTCAAACTGTGTCAGAATATTTAAAACCTGACTTAGATTATTTTATAGATAAGCGAAGTAAATGAAAATAAACGAATGAATCTCTATTTGCACTCAAACAAGTCTAGTGATGCACCAAACTTCAGAGTCCCAGCTTCCAAGTAATCTAATGAAGAAAGAGAGCCAGCCTCTGAGGACTGTTCAGCCCACTCAGGACCTGAGTCACTCTGCAGAAGTGCTTGTCTCTCATGATGGATTACAGGCAGATCACAGCAAAAGCAGGCTTCCGAACTGATGCCCTGAATACATATAATTCAGATATGAATTCAGAACTTTTTGTCAGAGATTTTACCTTTATGTCTTTGCTCTTGAACCTATGGATATTCAGATATGTCATAGAAAAATGTTTTTAGAATGCACTTAGGATGAATTTAAGAGTCTAAGGACAAAGGTATGTGATCACAGCCAAGTGGTTGTAGTTTAAATTACCATCTTTCATCTGAGATGTTTTAATTCCCAAACCATTGCAACTTTGGAAGTAGCTACAATTTTACCAGTGTTTTCACTAGAAAACTTGACTCAGTCTTCTGAGGTTTAGAGATCTAATGGCAAATTTCCAGAATTAACTGGGTCCATTACTATGTTACATAGATTGTGTGCATCATATCATTTCAAATCCAGGTTTGTTACTGTTTCCTGTCCCTAATGATATATTTTCAATGGGTACATCTTAGACTCTTTTAAGCCATCTTTCCAGAGCTGACATGAATGTACACCCAGACTTTTCTTGTTATTTCCAACTAGGGACATATTAGCCTATGGCATAATTTCCTTGCCCCTACTGTGCTTTGTATTTCCAGTTTCAATCCTTTTACTAGTTCAGTCCTTCAGGCTGTCCATCCAGTTAATTTTGTATGGTCTTCCATCTTCACCTTTTTACCGAGGGTTTACAGATTCATGTCTTTGGCAAATGTCATTGGCATACTCTGAATTTTTGTATCAGTACCAGTAAAACATATACAGTTCCAAAAACATCATTTGAAACATTACCAGTAATCTCCTATCCCAGTAATATTCCTTTTGTTCCTAATATTGTTTCCTTCCTTTAAACTATGTTGTGATTCTTTTACATTTCTAGAGCACCTTATCCAAAATAATTTTGGTTTTCCTGAGTGGTATTTCATCCAATATATATGTTCATATTATCTAGATTTCCTGTGTTTGTTTTCTTAAAATATTGATTATCTTATAAAGACATATGTCAGGTTAATTTAGCATAATGATAGTCTACTTTGGGTTAAAACTGTTATTCATTATACTCTATTTTCATTATCTCAATGCCTCTGGCTGTGCAATGCTTCATAATTTGTTTCAAATCCTTGGTTTTATGTTGCCTGGATCATGTACATTCCTTTTTCTTATAAGGAAAAAAAGCTAGTTTTTATTTTTCAGATATTTGATTGCCACCCTGGTAGATTAATTAAAAGTCTTTGTTGTTAAACTGTCCTTTTATGTACAAGGATTTTTAGTATTCTCAAGTGGAGATTATGGGATCTTGCCCTCTTGGTCTAGACATTTCCTTAAAAACAATTTTATGTCTTTGTTTTCTTCTCCTCTTAGATGAGTAATTTTCATTTCCACAGAGCATATCATTAGCCACACTGCGTTTGCTACTAGTAGTCAACATCCCCATATTAATTTTGTTTTGGACTGCCTGTAAATTGTCTTTAATCTTAACTGGTTTTTTGCTGCTTGGTGAAGAAACTCTTTTTCCCATTTTCTTTTTATTTGGATGACGAAGTACCTTTTAGTACTTGCAGTTTTGCAAGATCTGCCCCTGCCTAACATTTTCTGTTCTCACTTTCTTCATATATTTTCTGACATCTGACAGTTTTCCTTGCATATTAGTTTCATGTTCCACCCTACAAGCTTTCGGCATAGTCCAGATATACTCTCTGAGGTGACTGCTCATCTAGTTAGAAATGGAGTCCTTTGTTATAAAAGGTTTTTCCACATGCTTGAAGACACAAGTTTTTCACAGTCCACAGCCAGTCTTTTCCTTATAGGAATTCTTACACTTTTTTCAGTCTTCATTATTTCCTTATTTTCGGATGTTTTAAAGTGAAATTCTGATTTATTTATGTTTAGCATTTATTTGTGTTACAGACATTTTAAAAAATGGAATGAATGTGTCATCACATTGAGATACAGCTTTCTTGACCAACTATTCAGTAAGGTCTTGTACCTCACTTTTCTTGTGTTGTGTTTCTCATTCTCACATACCTGGGTCTACCCCTTATTGATGGAATTTATTTTCTGGGAATTTGCAATCTCGCCTCATATTTTTCATAGTGATTTTAACTGCTTACTTACTATCATAATTATTTACATATTAAATTAATGCAGAAATTTATATAAACCAATGGGACCCTACTAAAACCTTTCTGAAAAGAATCTGAAACCAATATAGAAACTTTTGTGCTTTCTCTAATTTTCTTACAGCTTATCACATACTTGGTATTATACTTCATCACATCAATATTTTTGCCCTGAGGAGGCCATATTGGTACACGGGGATGTGGGAAAAAAGCAAGAGGATTACTATGTTAAACTGACCTGCCAATGTACTGCATCATCTATGTGACAAGGAAGATGCAGTGAGTTACTCAAACTATGAAGGCAGTTCTATGGCCTTCTACACTCAATAGAGAGTCCTCTCACAAAAATTTTCAGTCAGAATATTGCCATTGCTTTAAAATTAAACAAAAAATCCAAATGGCACAATTAGTATATTTTAGGAGATGGTAAAGGTGAAATCACACATGCAATCTTACAAATTATATGAGTTAAATTCCTGATAGTTTCTTTCAGTTGTATGCAAGGATCTTCCACTAATTCTCTCAGTTTAATTTCTTTGCATTTTTCTTATTAATAAGCCAGAAACTGCTCTGTATAACTACTCTCATGGAGGTCTTTTTCATTTTTCTTTAAACAGACTATGCATTTGAAATGAAATTATTTTTTTTCCTTTATACATCATACGTTAGATTAGTGCTGAGAGAGGTTAATGCTGCTGGACCATTGGTACTAACTGATATACAGTGGCTTCTGTCTTTGTCATTTAGACATGGGAATGGGAAAATGAGTCCTCTTTTTATTAGAGTATCTTTTCTTCACCAGGATGGCATCAACTGCTAAATCACAAGAGTTCCTACCATAGAGGAATGCAAGTCATAGTGATAAGTATTTTTAAAAGAATGGAAAATGGTTATATTTTGTCTTAGTTTTTGTAAGGCTACCTAGGATTTACCATTTTCTGGAATGGCTTGTGTTTTCTCCTGTCAGTGAAGCAGAGTAATCACAAGAGTAGATCTTTATTCTATTCTTATTCTATTCTTTATTCTATATTTTATAACCTACTTATTTTTAATTGTCCTTTACCAACAGAGAGTATTCAGCAAGTTTTAATGGTGGCAACTCCCATTTTAAAACAAGGAGTAACGCAGTTCTCTCATATGTTTTTGATTCATGTTTTTTTCAGCTATTGAACCTGTATCTTGTCTTCGGCCCATCTTGGAAATCAACACAAGTTTATTGAACAACAAAAGATACTCCTTTTTGTAATTAAATTGTCTTTTTTTTTACAATAGTTATTTAAATTCTTTCTTACTGGCTGCAGACTGGGCTTGTATTTTTCAGGCAGATGACTCTGACTGCAGCAACAGACACATTTAAAATAGACTGCAATAAGATTCTACTTTTGAGATGTAGCGATTGGATGAGAATCTTCTTCAGTCAATCAGAAATATATTCAAATGGTATTTATTTTAAAATTGAATAATCTAGTTTAAAGATGTGCAATAGTTTTCACATTTACTACCTAAAATTGTAAAGGAATGCTAAAGAACTAAGTGATAGTAATTTCACCTGGAAGTTTGGGTTGGAAGGGACCCTCAAAGATCATCTAGTCCAAACCCCCCTGCCATGGGCAGGTACACTTTTCACTAGACCAGGGTGATCAGAGCCCCGTCGAGCTTGGCCTTGAATGCTTCCAGGAACAGGGCAGCCACAACTTCTCTGGGCAATCTGTGCCGGTTCCTCAACACGCTGACAGAAAAATATTTTTTCTTAATATCTAATCTAAACCTACTCTCTTTCAAAGTCATTGCCCCTTGTCCTATCAATACATGCCCTTGTAAAAAGTCTCCACCTTTCTTGTAGGCTCCCTTCAGGTCATCCTAAAGCCTTCTCTTCTCCAGGTTGAACAATTCCAATTCTCTCAGCCTTTCCTCCTAGGAGAAGTGCATCCAATGATCTTGGTGGCCCTTCTCTGACCTTACTCCAACAGGTCGATGTCTTTCCTGTGCTGGAGACCCCCAGAGCTGGTTTGCAGCACACCAAGTGTGGTCCCACAAGAGTGGAGTAGAGGGGCAGAATCCCATCCCTCAACTTGCTGGCCATACTGCTTTTAAAGCAATCCCAAGTTCTTCTCAGCAGAGCTGCTCTTGATCTGTTCATCACCAGCCTGTATTGATACTGGGGGTTGCCCCAAGCCAGGTGCAGGACCTCGCACTTGGTCTTGTTAAACTCCATGTGATTCCCATGGGTCCACTTCTCAAGCTTGTCCAGGTCCCTTTGTATGGCATCCCATCCTTCAGGTGTGTTGACCACACCATTAAGCTTGGTGTCATCAGCAAATTTGCTGAAGGTGCATTCGATCCCTTTATCTACATCATTGATGAAGATATTAACTAACACTGGCCCCAGTTCAGACCCCTGAGGGACACCACTTGTCACTGATGTCCATTGGGACTCTGAGCCATTTACCACTACCCTCGGGATGCAACTGTCCGACCGATTCTTTACCCACCTAACAGTCCACCCATCCAATCCATCTTTCTCTGATTTAGAGAGAAAGATATTGGGATGGACTGTGTCAAAGGTTTTACGGAAGTTGAGATAAATGACACCAGTAGTCCTTCCTTTGTCCACTGATTTAGTCACTCCATTGTAGGCAGGACTTGTCCTTGGTGGAGCCATGTTGGCTGTCTTGATTCATCTCCCTTCTGTTTTTAATTGCATGTGAACTATGTTAAGTTAATCCGTTAGTCATGATGATTTAAAAACGGAATCGATGGAGTCTATTTTGAAAGCTGGATAAGAAAATATCACTTTCTGAATGAAAAAAGAAAAAGGACTTGACACACTCTTTCCTTTCTTTGCTAGGACATGGAAAGTGTGACTGTGGGAAGTGCAAATGTGATGAAGGCTGGTATGGTGAAGCCTGTCAGTATCCAACTACTTGCAATCTTACACGGAGAAAAAGCAATGAAATGTGCAAGAATTCTCAAGATATCATCTGTTCTGGTGCAGGTAAGATGTCTTTTGTTGCTTTTGATGGTTTGATACTCTCACAGTGTTATCTTGAGAATCATCGTAATTTCTTTTCTAACAATTTCGTAGAGTATGTTTCAAAAGACTGAGAAATAACTGTATGCATACTAAAGTGTTTCATTTTCCTATAGACCTATTTCTATGCATATAATGTACACTGATTCAGAATACCTAGTTTAGTACTCTATCCATAGCTGTTTTAGGTTGGTGAAACTGCAGCTGTGTCATGTATTTTGCTCATCTAAGTGTTGTGGTAATGGCATTAACTCAAGAAGTGATGCAATTTCTTATTCATGTTTGTGTTTGCAGCATGCAAAAATGGCATTTGCAAATATCTTTCTGGGGCATTTATAAGCTGTACAATTTTTTTGAGACACTTTTGAATTGTAACAGTGATTCTTAAAATCAGTTGTAGAAAACCTTCTGACTCATTTTAAAAGGGTACTTTCATTTTCAATTTTCTGATTTGGTAACATTTTTTTCTCTAATTGTTTAATTTAATAACCATCCTAATTAAAATAGGGAGTCCTTTCCTTAAAAAAACCAAAAACAAACCCAACAACCTCCCCCCAAAAAGTCAGAAAACCAAACAACGTTTAGAAGACTTCAGTGCAGAATAGTAGAATTTTGAAGAGCATTTACCACCAGTCAAGGTTTGAGACCAGAAATTGCCTTCCAGTTTTTCCATGATATTGATCTCTGAATGAATGTTTCAACAACCCCACTTCTGCTCACTATTCCTGGCCTTTAATTTCTCTCTGGGTCCATACATTTTCATACAACAAAATTTCTCACAAGTTAGCTGCTGACATGAGCAAAGAACCCAAAGGATTTGTGGGCCTTGTTACAGAGAAGTTAGCTCTCACAGCAGGATGTGAAGCCAATTTAACATAAAACTTCTAGCGTGTGGCATGCTGAGTAAATGATACATTTCATTTATGACAATAATATAGATTATATGAAACTCACAATTGAGAGACAGATGAGAGATAGCTAAATGAGAAACTGACTCTCAAAAATAAGTATAGTTCACTGTTATTAGTCAAAGTTCTTAAAAAAACCTCTTTTTTTCCTTGGCTAGAAATGGATATTAAACAGGACAGGAATGCTGATGAGACTGGCTAAGGGATTTGGGGTAACTTTGGCTGTAGTCATACGTATTTTCTCTTTGTGGGATTACCTTTTGATCTATGACTAGCATTGATCTTCGAGTCTGAGCTCTGTTTTTTAATTGCCAATAAAAGATGGGAATGGATGACATGCATTGTTACAAAAACAGTCCTCTGCAATCACACAAGTAATTATTTATTGTAATACTTTTCATTAATCAATCAGGATCCATCTAAAATTTCACTTTTCTGACTCAACTGTTCCTAATAGTTTGTCAGAATGGGGATTATCTGTAAACATGACAGTTTTCTTAAAATTTTGATTTGTATTTGTTTCCTAATTATAGCAAATAATTTGAGTTCTGTAGGTTATTTATGTTGTATTATCAGTTGTATTATTATTATTATCTTATTATATTAGCTCTTGCAAATATTTTTTTGAATGTCTGTCTCAGGGCCTAATATTTCTGTTATTTAAATTAATATGTTTAGTAAAAGTTGTGTTGTACTTGTAGGGGTAAAATATAAACTGGTTTCTGCAAACTAGTTGTGTAATATCAGTATAAAAGTTCTATTTTGGAGTCAATTTGATGTCAACAACCATGTTTTCTAAAATATGTGTGGGTGTAACATGAGAAATATGAATCTTGTGAAGTTAATTTTTTAAAAAAATTCATATCTTCTGTCATAGTGATGTCATTGACTGCTGAAACAACTTGTGCAAACCTACTGACCACAGGGCCCCAATAACATGTTATTGCATAAAATTCCTAGCCTTACAATTTTAATAAAGGTGAGAGAGGTAGAGAAAAGGGATGTCTTATATGACCAGCATGGTAATGCTTTTGTTTCTAACATGATTTTAATGTTTTTTTGCCCGTTTTTTGACTGTATAACTCATTAATATGTTTATTTATGAGCTTGGGTCAGATAAACCCTTTGAGGAAAAAAGGGGGATTCTTCTTTCCCTAGGACCAAGAAAATGAACTTTTCCTGTTTGGGAGGGCATGTCATGGAGAGAGGCAGCCACTGAGGTGAGGGGGCAACCCTGTTTAAAAGACCAAGAAATAACTGTGGGACCAGACCAAAGGCAATATAAGAGATCTGTTTACAAACCCATTTCCCTCCTTTACCTTGTCTGAGCACTCTGGCTTTTCATTATGTCCGAAAGTTTTCTTTTGTGGTTTATGGTGTGGGAAAAAACAACTCTACCCTTCCAAAGCACATGAATGTTGTATTTCATTACAGCTAAGATTAGACTTTTTGATGATATGGATTGTTTCTGTGTCTGTCTTTATTTGATTGGATGATCTTAAGATTTCAGCCTTCTCAGACATAAAATATGTACTATCTCTGATGGACTAATGAAGCTCTTTCTGTAAACTGCAGTTACTGAGTACTGTCTTAAATGTTTACAGGCACGTGTCAGTGTGGCAGGTGTAAATGTGCAAACCCAGAAGGAAATGGACTGGTGTACGGCAAATTTTGTGAATGTGATGACAGAGAATGCGTAGATGATGAAACAGGAGAGATTTGTACAGGTATGTATTTTAATGAGTGCAAAAAATAGTGAAAATTAATACAGGCTGTTGTAATTTAATTTTGTGGTTCTAAAAATAACTTTACTGAATGCATGACTTAAAATAAAATTAACTGTATTTACAAGAATTTAGTTTTCAAATTGTTAGTGGAAATTTCAGATACAAAAATGAGCTAAGCATAAGGTTAAAGAATGAATAAATCCTGTGACATCATCCTTTTTTTGGAAGAACTGCAAAGAGGATTGCATAAGATAATTCACTAAGGTAATTCATAGCTCACTGTGTCTGTCTTCAGTACAATACAAGAAATGTGAATGCTTTGTGGCACAAATGAGAGCAGGACGGAGGATATAGGAGAAAACAAAACAAAGCAAAACAAAAAATAGATTATTAAGAATTTTGAAAAGAAAATAAAAATTAAAAATAGCAAGAATAAATGTAAGATGAGAAAAAAGCAATTCAGGAGATAAAGAGAGAAAGGGATGAATGAATGAAAAAAAAATCATCTGTGATAGGAAAGATAAGAAAATCAGATGGAATGAACTCTGCTGATAGATAGAAACACAATGAAAATTCAAACTGTGTTTTCATTTCAGCATAAAGTAGGAACTGGGCAACTAAATTTTCAACACACACCATTTATGGCATTATAAATGCTGTTGCCTACATTGCTAGGGAGGCTTGCTCTTGAGCTGGAAGGTGCTACAAATACTGTCCAAGCCATACACATGCATACTGTGTCCGTATGCATACAAGTGTTCTGATCTGCTCTTAGACTATTCACATCTAATCATGTGTCTGTGTATAAAAAGAGAGAGAGTACTTGTGTAAAATAGCTTTCCCTGTCTTTTCCTTACACAAAGAGCAAAATAAATTCTATTAATTTAAGTGCCTTTGAAGGCAAAAAGAACTTTCTTTTTTGCATAGGATCTTGCAACAATTACATATGGTACCAAATATGTTAAAAAAATTTATCATTTGTTTGGTTCCAGTAAATTCTCTTTCCACTATTTTTGTCTGTATTTTTCCCCCACCTGTTTTACTGCTGGTTTATATTAAGTTTTTCTTAGTTTTTATTTCCCTTTCTTTCATCCAATCATTCCATATTCCAGAAAAGGCCAGATGCATCTCTGTGAAAAACTAGTTTTATGTGTATGGAGAAATCAAAGTATGCTGATAAAAAAGGACAAACTGTGGGTAGATTCAAGTCTCTGCAGTTGGTGATTGATCAGCATAAAAGTCATGATACCTCATTCAAGATTTGGAGTCTTCTAAAGTATAAGGTCTAAACTAGTGGTTTGCTTGACTTGGCTGGGTTATATTGTCAGCTGAATAGGTTATGCAGGTAGGCTATGAGTGTTACATTTTACTTTGCTTTCTAACAAACCTCTACAGTACAAAACCATATGTTGAACCAGGTTTTATGCAGAAAAAATGGACAGTATGTGAACTGAAGATCAAAGGTACATAATTTCATCAACTGGGAGCTGGGATTTTATCCTGGGAAAGCATACAATGTCATGCTGAGATATAGATAACATGCATTTTTATTTTTGCAAAAGGGCACTGCATTTTTTAGAACTGCAAATCAGTTCTTAGGTAGAGCAAAGTTGCAAAGATGTGTTAAGCTTTTCCGGCCTCAGTTGGATTTCTATCAGTCAGTTGTCTGCATCATTTTTTATCAAAGGTTACATAAATTTTGGAATCAAGTTACAGCTTATTTTTAATAAAGTATCCTGGTTTCAAGCAATTTAAATTCTGATCCCCATCTTTATTTTCTTTTTGTAAGACTTTTTGGCTCTCATTGAATGATTTTTTTCTTCTGTCAAGAGAAAGTGATAGTGGCAAATTTTATCATTTAATTCATATTTATTTGAGGAGTATAAAAGTGTGAATGAAGCATGAAGTTCTGATATTTTAATCTGTAAAAACTGCCAGTATATTAAATTTATTTACTCCTTCACCATTTTCCCTTTTATTTCTTGCCCACTGTTCAAAACCAACCTTTTGGTAATAAGAATTATTTTAGATTGTCTTTGCTGCTTAATTCTCTAATTAAAATAATTGGTTTTGACATGTAACCAAACAATTGTAATGAAAATTACACATGTAGTTGCAAAAACAGGAAAAAATTTTATTCAACAATTTGCAATCTTGATAGTTAAAAATATGTATTGAGTTGATTTTCATAGAGATGACCAGATCTACTAAGCTTAAGTGAAGGAAGAACAAGATCCTGACTTGATCCTTGTAGTAAAGAATTAATTTATGGCTTTAAGACTAGTAAGAGTTGCAGCTACTTAGTTTGAATTCTTTGAGCCACTGAAGCACATGGCACAAGTACCTTAGTAGATCATAATGTTCAAGAGCTGGTTTCATCAAGTCTCAGTTGATGAAAGTATCTTTTTTGAGATATGTATTATTTGTTAAATGAACATCTGAAAGATTTGTTTTGCTAAAAATTATTTTTAATGAACTGTTTTATTTGTGTTCTAAAATCTTCTTAACAGGTAAGAAGAGTAGCCATACACAGTGTAGGCAGTGTGTAATAAATCAAGGTCCCCTTTCTGGAACTATCTGAGGAGCCAAGAACATACAATGCTTTCTTAGACATGCTGAGTATGATGGGCACTTCTGTCCTACCTTAATATGTAAAGCTGTGCTTAAATTTTAACTGTTACTCTTACCATCTTCCAAGTTGATCTATAAAGTTTCAAAATTGAGCTTACAAATATAAAAATGTTGATGATAATTAGTGGTTATTGATTAGATTTAATCTGTGATTAAATGAAAACCTGTTCTAAAGCAGCAGAGAAAACTATAATTGAGATATCCTTTGTCTTATTTTATGTAGTCATATATGGTCTATAAATTGTTTCTATTCTGAGTCTAGCTCTAGAAGTTTTTAAAAGAAAAGATCAAAACAGTTAAATTGTTAATGCCTTTTAAAAACTTGCCTTTTTCTCACTGTATAAAATTTGTTTTGGCTTAAGGCCATGGAAAGTGTTACTGTGGAAACTGTTACTGTGAGGCTGGTTGGCATGGAGATAAATGTGAATTCCAGTGTGACATCACCCCCTGGGAGATCAAGAAGAGATGCACATCTCCAGATGGCAAAATCTGCAGCAACAGAGGTGTGTCATTCGCACGGTCCTTCTATGCATATTTATATAACTTGCTTTTATTTTGCTCTATGCATTTGCTACAATATGACACTGTGTTTGCTGATAGTTTCTAGTTTGTTCTCACCTATTTCAGGTCTGGATATACATTTCCAAGTGAGTGGGCAGATACCTGTGTTTAAGTATAAACTTAAACAGATCCACATCCATTTCTTGATTAAGCAAACCTAGGTTGGTCTCATCTTTTACTTTTGTAGTAAGACTGAGCAGGATAATTTGTAGTAAAAAAAACCCTGTGAAGTGTTCAGTAACAATGGTGAGGAAGGTAGACTTCACACAGTATTTCTAACTACCTGGTGTTTTATTTGCACAGAGTTCTGGAATTTGAATTTTACCATACACTTCTGTCTAATTTTGCCATTTTGGAAAAAAAAAAGGGCATAAAATAAAGTTGTTTTTCACTAGCTGCTGTGTTTGGCTTCATTGAACAAAGAGTTAAAAAATATGAAGGATTTTTTTGGCAATAGTCCAGAAATATTACAGTAGAACATAAGCAAAAGTCACATCTCTACTGACAAAACCTGCTGTACTGCAAACATCAAATTATCCTGAGAGAATTTAGAAAATTCTCTTTTCATAATTATGAGAAGAGAAATACAGAGATCATGTAGGTCCATTTAGTCTTGTGACTTTAACATAAAATTTTTGTGTAGTTCTGGAAATAATAATCAAAGTAGCTTCAGATCAGATACTTTCTTTTCACTAAGAAAGTAATTTCTTGTCAAAGAATTTGTCAAAGCAAGATTTGTTAAGATTTGAAATTGTATCGTGTGATTATAACAGCTGGAGGAATTGAGTGAGTAGTATAGCTGGTATTCTGGGTACTTACAACCTCCTATACAAAGGTACATTTGTGGAATACTTCTATATCTTTAGCTTTTCATGTATTTGTGATTTTATTTTCATAAAATATTTGTAGACTTCTATGACATGAAGTTGCTTTCGAACATAGTATTTCTGCTCCATTTAGTCCTACTCTACCCAGGTTTTAGTGTTTATACACCTTGCTGTATAAGTGCAGTTCATCTTGTCAATCTTGACACTTGTAAAAATCAACTATTGGGATTAACCTTGCTGTCTACCCTCCTTCAGTGCTAAGTTGCATAAATTGTCTCTCTCCTTCCCCCCACAACTGTCTAGTCAACCAGCTGAGACCAGATGTGAACGTTTAGATTTTTAAACTTTGGAGAAATGGTGTTTTGCACTTTGATATCCAGGACAGCTGATCCAAGTTCACTTTGAAGTTGTTTCTGGGGGGATTAATCACCCTCTGGAGGTGTTTGCTTTTTGGTTTTTTGTTTGTTGGTTGGTTTGGATTTTTTCTTCTTCAGTAATGTCACTGAATTGTGAACATATAAAAAAACCAGGTGCAAATTTCTTGAGCCACCCTTGGTGGCTTTAGCGTTTCCTACTTCATTTAAATGTCATGCATACACAATTGTGTAGACCTTACCCTTTTAGAGCAAGTGCTCATATCTATATGTATTGTTGTCCTCAAATGCATTATATTGTTTAAAGTAATCTGAATAAGATGACAAAGGTGTTGTCAGAGTAGCAAAAGGTGGAGCTCCTTTGCAGGAAATGAGCTGCATGCATCAGTAAGGTCAGGCTGCTTCTAAGGACCTGCTGGCATCTCAGAAAAAGTAGTGAATCTGTGGTCTTGAAGCATATTTGTATTTCTGAAGAAGGAAACTGCGTTTTTTTGTTGTTGTTCTGATTTTCCTAAGTGTTCTCAGTATATTAATAGGATTGTGCCAAATTTGTATTTCTGTCATATTTCACTTTTCTTCTTATTGTAAACAACTGGGTGTGGCCCTGAATATTGACTTGGGAAAAGTGGATAAATATCCTGTTCAGATAGATCTGTGCTGCAGTTCTTCTTAGGTAAAGAATGACCTCCTAGACATTTTCAACTGGATTAGAATTTGTATTCCATTGTAGTCTTAATATTTATGCTTTAACAACTATTAATTATCTATTGTGCCCAAGCCCAACTCATTTAAACAGAATTGATTTTTATTGTCATTACTGTCAGGGCAAATTACTGTTGATGTCAAAGATTTAGGACTGTTCTGTGCACTACATTTTTCTGTTGATTCCTAACAAGGCTCAAACAGCAAAAAGAAACTTGAACAGAAAGCCAATTTGTTTGTATAAAGTATTGCTACTAACTAATCATAGAAGGTTTCAAATCATAGAAGATGAACACACGCTCATGATTAACACTTGCAGCTTTTAAACTGCATTCCTGTGAGAGCTGAAAATTCACAAGTGTAAATTCCTGTAATCAAACTACTATTACTTTAAATTGCTCTGTTAATCTTCTTTCTCTGTGTATTTTTTTTCTCTTTCTTAGGCACATGTGTATGTGGGGAATGCACATGCCATGATGTAGACCCAACTGGTGACTGGGGAGATATTCATGGAGATACTTGTGAGTGTGATGAAAGAAACTGCAAAGCAGTGTATGATAGATATTCTGATGACTTCTGTTCAGGTAAGGATTTTATATAATAGGGACTTAAGTGTAGTTTTATAAAGAGAGCACTCAACTGGTCTGATCTCCCTCTTCTCTAGGGCTCCAGTTCTCATTTTTCTATCTTAAAAAATATACCAAACTTTAGTTGTTTTTTCTTGTGTTTTTTGGGGGAGAAGGAGAGGGTTCAGAGTGGATTTTTTAAATTAAAAGACATAATTCTGTAATTATTTTCTATGCCATTTAACAAAATTCTGTAAATATTAAATACTTTTAAATGTCCATCTCTCTTCTAATACTCTTGCATTCAGTGTAACCTAGCATAAATTGGATAATGGTTGAAACATTAAAATATGGATATAACCTTTCTTGGGGAAATTTGAATTTGAAAGTTTGTTAGATTGAATTGTATTTGTTATTTCATGTTATACAACAGGGAGAGAATAATCAGGAAACAGAAATTCAAGGAAAAGTAAATTAAGGAGTTAACAAAAAACAGTACCCTGAAAATACAAAATGACATGAGAACAAGTAGAGCATCAATATATGGAAAATATGAATGTGTGGCCCAGCTGCACAATACTGACTGTACATCTTAGACACTTCTACCTTCCTTTTTCTTCTACTTGTGCTTCAGAGCATTATGTTCAAATCAGTTAATACCATCCATCCATCCATTCATCCATCCAAGCTTTTCAGTGTATTTAGATGAATGTTCCACGTATCAACTAACAAAAGCTGAGACACTGAGTGAGACCTTGCATACAATTTTGTATAGTTACTAATAAAGATGCTAATACCAGGTAAGAGAGAAGGACTTTGATCAATATGCGGCATGCAATTTTTACACACAGGAACTCTGCAAAAACAAATGAGTGATTTCAAAGGGACTTGACACATTAGAGGTTGCCAGCTTGAATGCATCCTGCAAAAATCTTATCTGGCCTAATTAATAACAGGAAGAATGCAGTCACATCAAGGAAACTAGTGATGTGGTATATTCTCCCTCTATTACGAGAATGAAGGATCCATCATTGAAAGATCACAGGAGCTGTCTGTAACAGAGAAAGCAGAAACCAATATGATACATAAAATTTTCAGCTTTTTCTTTTACTGTTAAAAAAGTGGATTTTTTTTCAACTGTTGTGTTAGGGTTTTTTAAATAAATATTGGTGAATTATTAGCTAATAAAATAAGGAAAAAAAGAAAGAGGCTATTCTGAAAACCTTCAGTGAATTAATTCACTAGTTACCGTTTTAGCCACTTGCAAATGTTATATAGGTTTATTTAATGAAAGATCTGGAAGGATGAGGAACTGCAGTCATGAGAGCAGCAGGAAGACTGACTTTGGGATGTTGTCAATTTTTGAATGCATCATTGTGTTACTGTCAATGTTTTTAGCAGTTCGGGACTGATCAAAATATCAGCATCAGCTGAGGAATACAGAGCTACAAATCAACCTGATAAATGTGTTCTGTAGTTAAGGGTGAACACAAGAGTTTCAAACCTAATTAAATTGAAGCAAAGCTGTGGCATCTACAGCTAATGCTGCATAACTGAAACACTGATACTTGAACTCTTCCTTTTCTGGATATTATTGTCATTGCAGCTGCTGCTGCCCAGAATGGTAATGGTTGTAAGAAAGCACAGGGTAAGTAAGGCAGTTACAAATGAGCTGGGGGAAAGATATTGCCATTTGACACTGGATTAAGGAATGATACAGTGTTCTTTATACTGATATAACTGTAAATGAGCAAAACTGTATGAGAAGACATACAAAATGAGGGACTCATATGGCTTGTTTAGTATAACTAAAACCCATGTTGAAGTATAACTTAATTTTTCCATCTAGTCATCACAAATTTTAGTGGTAATTATTTTTATCCATTCCCTATTCATTATATTTTAGAAAAGCCTAATTTAGCCTTAGCTGGCCATCCAAATATACATTGTGCAAAAAAATCCATTTTCACATGAAGAAATGTGAACAATGTCTTCCAGTCCTGCTGCTTAGTCCTATTTCAGAAATAGATAAGAGGCACAAGTATTAATTTTGGTTTATTGTGGTAGACAGGCAGAATCTGCAATTAAACCAAAGATTTAATAGTAGAATTGTAATTGGACAACTTACTTGCTGCACAAAGTGTGCATACATTACGTGTGTCTGCAAAATATCCTCATTTTCCTCACAATTATTTGTAAATTGGTTTGGGATGAATCCAAGAGGGATTAGTCAGATTAGAGAAAATAATCCATCTCTCTTAAAACCTTCATGAAACAGAGATGATACGAAATTTTCTTGTCTTATTCTGCCTATCTAATAGCTATAGACAGGAAATCACATTGTCCTGAGTAGCATATTGAAATGATAGAAAGTCAGGTTTTCATGCAAAGAGTTTTACTGTAACTGAATGAAATGCTATGTTTATTTCATAAACTATGAATGACAGGAATTGACAGCCCTGCTGTGAGAATTTAACATCACACAAGAGCAGCTTCCTCCAGAAGTTTCATATGACTTGAGGAGACTGTCAATTCACAGTACATCGTATTGGCAACTAGAGTCCTTTTTTTAACACCTGAAGTGCTATTCAGTATGTTAATGAATTATTTTCTTTCAGAAGTGTTCTCAACATTAAAGTGATTCTCTTCGTTTAAAGAGATAATAGTTTTCATGACTTGACACCAAAAGAAAAAAGGCTTCCACAAGGAAATTCATACATTCACACATCTCATTAGCTCCTTTGCTGTGACTCTAGTAAAGAAATTATTGTATGAAAGAACATAATCCTGTCACAAGTATCTATCTGGATTAGGGAACATAGCTCCAATTCGCAACCTGTTTGCAGGTACACATGAAAGCAAACTACAGAATCATGGAATCACAGAATGTTTTGTGTCAGAAGGAACCTTAAAAATCATCTAGTTCCAACCCCAGCCATGGCAGGGACGCCTTCCACTAGACCAGGTTGCTCCAAGCCCCATCCAACCTGGCCTTGAACACTTTCAGGGATGGGTCATCCACAGATTCTCTGGTCAACCTGTTCCAGAGCCTCACCACCCACCCAGAAAAGATTTTCTTCCCAATATCTTATCTAAACCTATCCTCTAAACAAGAGGAAGACTTTAATGCTTTTCAAGGAAAACAAATAACTAATGTAAAGAAACGTTATTCTTTAAAGTTAATGTTAAGACATATTCTGGGAATTACTCTGATGACTCAGAATGCTTGCTTCCTCCCATTTTCTCCTTTTGAACTGATAAATGGGTACAAGCTGTTCTTAAAATGCAAATATGGTTAGAAAGAAATATAAAATCTCTGTTGCTATGTTTTCATGAAGAACATGGATAGAGAAGTGGACATTGAAGCAATGCTTTGGTCCTGTATCCAATGAATGATGACTATGTGAAAATTGTGAGAGTTCTAACCTGCTGTCAGAGGTCATGAAAATATTTGATTTTGTGGCAGGGAATGTTTTTGCTGATTCTCAAACTTTCCTCAGTGTTCAAGAAATATTTTGTATTGCCAGAATCTCACTGCTTTAGGCAAAGAGCATAAAGAGGGAGAAGAGCAATTTTCTTGTTTTTTCTTGGTCTGGATATGTTTGCATTCATAGAGGAAATAGGCAGGCTCAGGAACAGTCAAGTTAGCCAATGAGATACCAAAAATCATATCTAACTGCCCTATTGAAATGAGAATTGATTATGTCCAATATTTTATTATTTATACATCAGTTTTTAGTAGAAGGCACTGGTTTGAGACTTGGAATTGATGGGACATTGTTTGTCTCTGGGAGATCACATTGATTGCAAGTAGATAAAAGATGGTATTGGTATATTTCATAGAGATTATGCTGCAACTGTGGTAGAAAAAGAAGAACATAAAGGTAAATGAAACAGTGCCTTATGACACCCTACTTTTCCAAGCAATGGTGAAATGTGTATTTGTAATCTCTATTCCACCCGTTTGCATGTAGATCATGTGCTGAATGGCAAAACATGCCTTAAGAAGAAAAGAAAAAAGAAATACGGCTCAAATGGAACGGGAGAGCAGTGCTATTTTCGGGGGGAAAAAAAACATAGATAGGGTGAAATAATTGAATTTTTTGCTGCTCTAATTATTGAATGAAGCCACAACTTTGATAAAGTTCATTTAATTATGACAGTTTACTACCTCATCAGAATGAAGGTTAATCTTAATTTTATTCAAGGTCATGGACAGTGTAATTGTGGAAGATGTGACTGTAAAGAAGGATGGACTGGGAAAAGTGTGAGCATCCACGTTCTTGTCCATTGTCAGTTGAGGAAAGCGCTAAGAGATGCCAAGGAAATTCTAATTTACTTTGCTCTGGAAGAGGTAAAAATATTTCTGAAAGAATTTTCATGCTCTTTAAATGTACTTCCATTAAAAGAATTTTAATGATGTCCAGCATTACTGGTACTGAAAAATGTGTACCTTCTTGGCTCATTGTGCATGAATCTCACATGCATAACTTGTGAGTTAGGAGAAGGGAGGAGAAGAATCAGAAAGGTCACCTATTTTGCCTGTCATCTTCTGCTTTGTGTTTTATTTTACATATCAATAGTTGTTCTGGAGGTTTTCAAGGATGCTTTGAAAATTGCTGCAGCTAAGTCTTTACTAATGACACATTAAAAATATGAATGTATCCTATGTACTCTTTGCTACAAAAGCAGCATGACATTTTCAGCCTGTGTAAAATGTTGTGGCACCATTGTGATAAGGACTGGATTTACTCTGCCTAAGAAACTGCGTGATTGAGTACAAGACTGACTCTATAAGATGCAGCTGTGCTTCAGCACAGTTTGCTAGTTGGCCACTGGCTTTTCATTTGAGAAATGTGACATGTGACACATTTCTTTGTCACACTGTAGCCTTTACCAAAGTTTTGACTAAAAAAGTATACTAAGTGATACATACACTTGAAATGCAAGCAAAAGGAAATTTTTCTCAAAAGGAAATGGACTTGCTAATTTTCATCTGTCCCTGTGTGAAATGTGGTTTTCTGCAGAGAGAAAAAAGAAAAGGAAATATGAGAGAGTATTGGTAATTGGTAAGTTGTTATGAATTGGTAGGAGTTGTTATTCAGTTGGTAATTGAAGTTGTTATGAATTCTGACCACTTAAGTATTTTCTGGGAAAGGTCTAAAGCTACTCTTGATTTATTGCATTTGACCCTAAATGTCAGTTCATTTGCAATATCTACTTAGTCAAAAATTGTAGGTTGTCCACCCAGGTTAGCTCTGTGGTAATTGTTCTTTTCTCCCCCTGTAAATGTATAGCAGGTCATAACTTAGTAAATGCAGCATTATCAGTATCTTAAAAGAACTGTGTGTTAACAATATTGTTGCTTGTCGTTTATTTTTTTCTTAATTAAGCTACAGTTTTCAGTGAGATCTCTCTTTTATTGTTAAGAATTTTCAACAGAATTTTTGGCTATGAGTTAGGTGAAAAATGAGCATCTGTAGAGAATTAATTACATTTTATTGTTCTTAATTGCAAGAATGACAACTAACAGAAATGAAGATTGACTTTTGATTTATTTTATTTTAAGTTTTTTTTAATACTGGCTCACTGTTTTCTGTTGTCATTGGATGCTGAATGTCTCTTCTTTCATCTGCTTCACTAGAAGTTGTGTATGTTGAGAATTTGGAGTCATAAAATGAAGTTTAATGTGAATAAATATACAGTCAGTTATGGAGCATATGTGTTCTATTTTATATTTAAAATACTTATATTTTAAATTTTGATTTTTTAAATTAAATATAATGAAAAGAGTAATTTTAAGATTTCAAAATTCATGTCAATAATTCTATCCTTTTGACTTTCTGAAAAACACTTATTAATGCTGGCAGTGTTTTTCTGTTGAGATATTAGCACTGAAATAAGTCCCTTTCAGGTGAATTCATTTGACTGAGTGATCTGTCAGTCAAAATTTTCAAAAAAAGTACAAGCAGCTTCTGTTGGAACAAAAGGCTTAATTGATAGTGGCTTTCACTGAACTTTGACTTCCAAACACAAAGAGATCACCAAGGTTTTTGAAGAGTGCAAAAGGCACAAATATGGATTTAGGACATAGCATGATGGACAGCTGCTATAACAAAAGAATGAGAGATTCTGCATTCCACTTTTGAAAAAAGATTTCCATGAAAACTGTAATTTTAAAATGGAAAGTAGTGTCTTGTTTTAGTTTTATGAACAATTTTGTTTAGGAAATCAAGAGAGAAAAGGAGAAAAGATATTTTAGTCTACTCATCTGTGTTTTACTGAATAGTGTATTTTTTTTTACACTGGATTTCCCTTTCCTCCATTATACTTTGGATATAATACAAAATGTAAGAAAGTTGCTGCCTTGCTGAAGTGATTAGTTTTACTTCCTATTAGCATTTAGTTCCTATGAAAAACTGCCACTGGACATGCACATTTAAATTCTTTGTTCCCATTGGAAAATCCAACTACTTGTCATTATAGCTTTTCATGTGCAGAAGTGTGAAACAAGAAAATGAAACAAAATAAACATTTTCAATCAAGCACAACCTCTTTCAAGTCTTCATGCAAAAGTACATGCAAAAAACCATGTACTTTTAACACCAGCTCCAATTTTTCTGACATCCATAAAGAGGATTGTGTGACAAGAAAAGGAAAGTCCTGAAAGGAAATGGAAGTGTGTAGTAGGTTGACCCCGGCTGGATGCCAGATACCCACTAAAGCCACTCTCTCCCTCCCCTCTGCAACTGGACACAGGAGAGAAAAAAACCAGCAAAGTATTCATGAGTTAAGAACTGGGAGAGGTCAGTTACTGATCACAGGCAAAACAGACACAAAGTGGGGATATTACTTAAATTTATTACTGACAGGATCAGAGCAAAAAAGTGAGAAATAAAATAATCTTAAAAGCACCTTTCCCTCTCCCCTTCTTCCTTCCAAGTTCTACCTCCTCCCCCCCAGTGGTGAAGGGAGACAGGGAATGGAGGTTACGCTCAGTTGTTGTTTCTGCCGCTGCTCAGGGAGAGGAGTCCTTCCCCTGCTCCCTTGAGGTCCCTCCCACAGGAGATAGTCCTTCACAAACCTCTTTGGCATGAGTTCATCCCACAGGCAACAGTTCTTCACAAACTGCTATCCCGTGGGTCACTTCTCCATGGGTGCAGTCCTTCATGAATGAGCTGTACCGACGTGGGTCCCCCACAGGGGCCACAAGTCCTACCCAGGAAAAACACGTTCCGGCGTGGGCTCCTCTATCCATGGACTGCATATCCCTGGCAGGACCCTGCTCCATCTTGGGCCTCCCATAGAGTCACAGCCTCCTGTGGTTATCCACTCACTCCAGCGTGGGCTCCACCACAGGCTACAGGTGAGTCTCTGCACCCTGATGGTCCTCCATGGGCTGCAGGGGCACAGCTGCTCCACCATGGTCTGCACCACGGGCTGCAGGGGCCTCAGCTATGGCGCCTGGAGCACCTCCTGCCCCTCCTTCTGCACTGACCTTGGTGTCTACATTGTTGTTCCCAGGTTTTCACTCCTCTTTTCCCTGGCTGGAATTTTCATCTGTGCAATAACTTTCCATTCTTAAATATATTATCACAGAGGCGTTACTATCATTCTTAATTGGCTTGGCCTTGGCCAGAGGCAGGAAGACTGTTCTGGAGCCAGCTGGCGTTGGCTCCACCAGCCAGGGGAAACTTCCAGCAGCTTCTAACAGAAGCCACCCCTGTAGGCCTCACCCCTCCACTACCAAAACCCAACCACAGAAACCCAGTACAAAATGTTACCTTTTCTATTTGAACATTATTGTTATGGCAACAACCTTGTATTATTTTTCTCCTGGCTATGACACAAGGACAGCAAGTCCTTGTACAGGTCACAAATCCACTGTACTGCCAAAGGACTTGAGTACTTAACAGTCTTATTTAATGGGGTCTTTCAGTAAAGCAGTTCATGTATCAAGTACAGAATGCCCAGAGATGCAGATGCATGACTTTTTATGACTTTGCCATGTATTGTGTTTCCTTGAAGAATGTTTTCAGTTCATCTGTACCTTTTGTTTCTAGATTAGTTAACAGCAGTTGTGTCAGCTGATGCACTCTTCTGCAATCACTTTTATGGTCTTGGATAAAGACACTGAAGGACAAAGCATTTTTAGGATTTTTAATGCCATGTAGATAGCCAAAACGTGCAGACAGAGAAAGATAGAACTGCTATAATATCTTTCTACAGTCTCTATCTAAATTATGACATGCACTCAGATTTTCAGGAGGAGTTTCAAACTTCAGTTACAATACTCTGTTCCCAAGATTAACAAAAGTTTTATTTCCTAGATGGTATTTTCTTGTTGAAATGTTAAGACTTCCAAATGGGATAATCCTGCATTTAAGCAGTATTAAAAAAACCAACAAAAAACATGCTGCCCTAGAAAGCACTAAATAAATAGTCCTTTAAAGCTTTGCCTGGCCATTTTAGGTTTTGTACATTTTTCAAATTTTTCTGATAAGGAGTGCTGTGAAACTTGCAATGGTTTAGCTTAAGTCTTTAAAAACTCCAATAATAATTACAGAAGGCGAACCACAAAAAAACCTAAAAAAACTATACCCAAATCAAATAAAAAACCAAATCTTTTAAATTCCTCATAAAAAAAAAAAGGTTGGGATCTGGATATATTTGCATTAGAGACTTAGAATAATGTGGGTTTGTTAAAAAAATGATTTAAAATTATATAATATTAACACAAAAATCATGGCAAAATGATACTTTTCATATCAATCTGAGGGACTCAATGTTTCCATCTTTGAACTTCATTTACCTTAATTTTACCTAATTACCTAATTTTACCTTAATTTTGGTAAGGTTCTTAATTTATACTCTATATTTTACTTTCACAGGTAATCATAAATGGAAAAGAGAATGTTAACCTAACATTACTTTTTTTTTTTAATGATTCAGTGACACAATTTTTAATATTAAATACTGTGAGGTTTTTATATAAGTTTTCCTCAAATTTTTATTACTTACCTCTAAGATAAATTATGCTACTATGTAGACAGAAATAGAGAAAGTATCAGCAACAGAAACTAAGAGAATTGTCACATGCCACCCAGATTTTGAGAATCCCATGCTCCCTTAACTATTAGTCATGTAACTTCAGTAAGAGAAAAAAGGTGTGGGAAAAAATAACAGTGAAATAAAACTTTTTTTAATGTTGAAATGTGTCAGGATTACATAAAATTCTATTAAATTTTTTAGAGAAGTAAAATGATACTATGAAGAACACAACTTAATTACATAATTCCTGTCTATAAAATGCAATGGATTACAATTTCTCAATCTGCATTTTGCTCTTCTGAGAGCAGATGAAACAGTGAACTTTTATTTCAGGCTATAATTCCCTTCCTGATTTTCCCCAGTCACTCACAGGAATAACGAGCTGTTTCATGGGTTCTGGTCAGCATGTGGAGAGGGCAGAGAGGCTGCCAAAAATATATTACATCATGGTCTTATATTTCTTAACTGCTTCAGTAGGCGAAGGAGAGAGGAGGCTTTATATTGACATGCTGAGCAGTAAATTAGAATGTCTACACGCTAAGATCATATTAAAAAGGCAGAGAAATTATACATCCTCTCAGTTACACCAATCAGTCTGTGTATACCTGAAGTAGTCCCTGTTATATATAACGTGAGAGAAGGACCACGTGAAAATTTTGGGAGTTTAAATACACTAAGTACTTTCCAAAAATTACTAGCCAGCTTCATTCATGTAAAGTGAAGAAGTCCCTACACTTCTATTCCGAAGAGTGGTTTCTTTTTTTTTAGCTTGCTGCATGACTTCTCACTGTGGATGTAATACTTTTGTTTTTTTGACAGTGAATATCTGTCACTTTTAAGAACACACTGTGCAGCAAGACCAGTGTCAAAGATAAAGGAAAAGACACACCAAAAATCATGGTTAGGAATAAAGAGATAGCATATTGTTGTCAGGATTAAGGCACAAGACAAACCCCTTTTTCTCTTTAAAACACACATCACTCACTTGAGTTTCCCCTTTGGGTAAAAAGCAGATTTCAAAATAGTTTTAATAAAAAAGCCTTTAGGAAGATAAATGATAATTAAAAAAGTAGGTTTTGAGAATAATAAATGAGAGCTCTTTTTTAAATAATCTTGTTTTCATCACTTACCCTTAGTGAAGGCAGCCATTCCACGGCAGCTTTCCCAAGACAGATAAATGACAAATCTTATTAGCACTGTCATTTAACATTTAAATATCTTTTCTATAGTTGCTTTTATTTATTTGCCATATGGAGATAATTAAACTGTTTCTTTATTGGTGAAATTCCTCCTTATGCTCTAGCATTGACTATCTGAAATATGAAGATTTTTTTTGATTCTGTATTGAAACAGATTTCTGTTGTTTCTGAAAATGCCCTTAAGCCCCATTTTAAAAATACTAAATTAATTAGCTCAAAAACTATGTGGAATTTTGAAAGTTTACTGAGAGAGTTAATTTACAGTAACTTTGCTGTTTCTTCTCTCTTTAAAATTACTAGATGTTGATTGACTTAGTGGAAGAGCAACAGTGCTCAAGGCATTATTAAACATTCCTTGTGGTGAACTAAGACAGTGAATCAATCTCTTGTGTTCTGTAATGTATATTGCCCGTCTGGCAAGATACCATCTCCTGAAGTCTGAAAACAAAGCTTAGGGATAAGGGTCAATGAACACTCCAAAGAACAGTGCCATTGGCCCTTGCCTACTTTAAAGTCTTAATACCTTTTTAAGATAGCTTGACTGTATGATATCTTGTATGATATATGCTTTATGCTGCTCTGCAAGATATCTCATCGAAACCTTGACTGGTGCAGGAAATGCTGTAAATTCCAATTGATACAATTCACGGCGATATGCAGAAGGAAAGAAAAAGGCACATGACATAATTGTATCTGTGTAGTGACAAGAGTAGGTGGAAACTGCATAAAATTTTGTGCTAAATAGCTGCCTAAACGCAGGTGTAACTCTGCACTTCTGACCTTTGTGAAGTCTTACATGGCTGCTGGTAAATATGGCATAAAATATTCCGGTTGTAATTAATTTTGGGAGTTGGATCATCAACTACTATAATTTCATATAAAACTTTGGATGACATCATTCAGCATATCTTCAAGATTTTTAATTTTATACAAACTGTAATTTAGTAATACCGATCTGTTCATCTCTCCAACAAGTAAGTCTCCACAGACAGATATGACGCCTTTAAAGGGCGGAAGGGAAACTGGAGGTATGTATCAAATCATGAGAACTAATTCTATGCTATTACCATTGGAGCCTCATTTACTGTAGTTTTATGTCCTTACAGTTCTGTTTTTTTGTGTTCTAAGTGCAGTTATTAGTTAAGACTTTGGAGTCCCCCCCTAGTATGATATTGCCAAAACTGACCAACAAAAAAAATACTATTTCTATTAGACACCAATATAAAAACATTGTTTCTAAAACCTAAAGCTTGTTGGCTTAGTAAAGGAAGAGGATAGTAGAAGTTGCTATTTGAATAATTTACAGTACTTTATATGTGACAGGATGGGGTCAGAGCAGAAAAGTGTAAACAATCCTAAGGTAAATCTAGATTACTAGCCCTGCTACCCGCTCTTACTACAGACTCTTATTATGCAATTGTGCTCTTTAATTGAAGTGTAAATTACTCTAATGTACATCATCTCTGAATTTGGCATGCTGTTTTCATTCATTTTGCATGACCCCTGCATTCTGAAGGAGGTATTAATTAAAGCACTACAGTAGACAGCCTGGCAGCAAGTAGCGTTATTAGCTGGTGTAAGAAGAACAGAGCATAAATTCAAGTAATGTGTCACGTTTCTAGCTTTCATCTCATCAACTTTGAGATTGAGTTCCATTATACATCTGTGTGCTTCAAGCAGAGAGGCAGTCTTGCTATGCTAGAACTTTAATGCTGAATGAGCTGGCATAACAGTCTATTACACCCTTATGTGCCAGACTGACATCCTGACCTCCACTTGTAGTCTGTTGAAGTCTAAGAAAAAAATTGAGATAAATAGTTGCATCACACTCCTCTTATATTTGTCTATCAATAGTACAGGTCACTGATTTTAAGCTGCTTCTCTGATTCAAGCTCTGTTTGAGCCTTTCTCTCTCTCTTAATTGAAGCAGGATCATCTGGAAGCTGCCTTTTGTTAGGAAAGCCAATTTGGAACAGTTGAGAATATTTCACCTTTTCTGACCTTGTCTTTTTTTTTTATTTTTTTTTTTTAATCATTGTCTGTGACCCACCTACAGCACTCTTGGCTATTGTTTTTAGCTTTACCAGTCATGTTTTTGGGAGACATCAAGTAGGGATGGAGGAACCAAGGAAAGACTGTAAATCAAAAGAACATTTTATTTCTTCAGTGAACCCTTACTTACAGTAAGGTAATACAAAATGGTAATACAAAGTAATAAAAAAATGGTTCATTATGTACTTTGTTTCTGCCTAAGTACTTTTTCACCTGTCCTGGAAGAAGCAGGGTGTGTTGTAAGTTGTCTGTTTCTGAGATGTAGATAATTTTCTAAGAGTGAGGTAGTTCTATAATACAATTTATTAATGTTCTGAAGTTTCCCACTGGTTTTCACAGTGAGAAGTTTAAGGATTGGTAAAGAATAGAGGATATGTAATATATTTGTTTTAGGATAATACTTAGGAATTAGGGCTGCAGGATAAAAGTATAACAGTATAACAAAGGAATCTTTAAACCATGGCATCAGTGGCTGGTAGAGTAGCAAACATGGATGCCACCTTGCAACGAGAATAATTTGACATGCTCTTTTTCAATATGGCATGTTTTGTTTCACAGATGTTTCATTTTATTCTCACCAGCAAGAAAGACAGTACAGGACAGCACAAATTCTGATATTTAAATGAATATGTAAGAGGCCAACACAATTGTTTACATATTAAATATTTATGTAATTATTTTTATGTTTTATATTAATAGGTAATTATTTATTGTGAGTGTGGTAGGTGTTTGCTACAGATCACCTGATCAAGAAAGGATGTAAATGAAACCTTCTTACAGCTGAAGGAATCTTCAGTGTTGGAGGCCTTGCTAATCACAGGCAGTTTCAGTCACCTTGGTATCTGCTGGAAGATCAGAACAGTTCAGTGAAATTCCCTTAAGACTGGGAACGAAATTCCTCCTATTGTAGGAAAAGATCAGCTCCAAGATCACCTAAGGAACTATCCTTAGTGATTTTCAAAACTCTGTGGGGTCACAGCCCTCAACAACTGCACTGGGTGGGCTTTGAGCTAGTTGACCTCTGGAGGCTCTTCCAGCATACATGATTCCAGGAGCGTGTGATACACCATGTGGATAAGATACCTTGTAGTCAATCAGCTTTTATTTCTTGTGCAATTTGGAAGAGGCTGGGATACAACTGTGCAACTGTTTCATTTTGAAAACTGTTTATTATCTCTAATTACATGCCTTTGCTGGTTTTCAAGCTTATATACTTCAGATAGTACAAACAATTCAATAGAGTAGCTGGAACCCCTAGTGTGACCAGGGATCACCTGCAGCTGCCAGATTTGAAAAGCAACCAGCTGGCTTTGTCATAGGTCAGTCTCCTTCGTCATATTACTGTCTACTTAATCATAGCATGTAGACTTGCTTTTCAGGAAATAACAGCAAAATAAGTGATCCATGCACAGATTAGTACCAGCCATTTTGTTTCAAAATTTTAAAATCTGGCATATGAGTTCTAGTCTGGCTTTGCATTCTTTCTGATCAGAAAAGTAAAGGAGTGTGTTTCCCTGCTTGCTTTTTTTTTTTCATTTTCTTTTCTCTCCTTTTTTTTTTTTTGTTTGATTGAATGTTCAGCTCAGCTTTAGCTTTTTTCTCTGAGATCTATGAAAGAAAAGAAATCAGTGTGCAATGCTTTATTGGCAGCTGGCAGCTACCAAGAGATAAGAGTCAATGTTTGTGCCTCCACTGGTTAAAGGAGAGATAAACTGCACTGCTTTTATTTTCTTTTTGTACTCAGTGCAGTCTGTACAAGCCTACTAGCCAGCCATCTTAAATGGTTTTGTTTCTAATGAGTCATATGCCTATCCGAGGTATTTGTAGACACTGGTTTAGGTAAACCTAATCTGATGGATAAGAATGATTAGGGTACAAAAAGCAGAAATCTGTAAAATATTGGAGTTAGTAATTTCACAGCTCAGGGAGGAATGGGTTTTCTGATGGCTGTAAGAAATGGTCACATGAAATATCGCTTTTATTTTCTCAGTCAGTGCTTCTGAAATGCTACCATCTCTGGACACGTTGCAGATTTACTTTTGTGTGTGATGTGGTCTTCCTTGTTCTTGTTCCCTTGATTGTAATTCTTCCTCCAGCAGACAAAGACCTCTTTCATCTGTGAAAGACACCTGTGAAAGACCTTGAAGGCCAGGATTGTCTTCTTTCTGATGGCTAGTTGTCTTCTGTGCCTAGTCTCTTCCATATCCCAGTCTTGCTTAATTTTCTTAGCCTACATCTTCCCATTTTCAATTGATCTGATCCTCTTTTTCTGTCTTTCTAAATGTCAGTATTTAGTGATTACTAGTGTATCTTTTGACATAATTAGCCTTTTTTTAAGACACCCCTGTTTTCGTCAAATAGTTTGAGCTTGACCTCTTTAGCAGAGCAGGGAACATAATATGGAAGGCAAACAGGAAAACAATCATATTTACCTTATGTTTATATAGTATAAAAATCTCACTATTGAAATTATATGTGAGAAAAAATAGTTTTGCCTAATGTCGTGTGTGAATTTGGGTGAAACTTTCAACAATGCCTATTCTCTTTACACTCCAGTGAGATTTATATCTGTAGAGGATGACTATATCTTAGATGAATTCACCTATATATTAATAACATATAATAGATCAGAACCCTAATTTATCAGTCCAATTTATCCTGTTTACAACTGAAAGAACACGGTAAATATTCAAAAAGTTCAGGCAAAGCTTTGCATAAGTGGATACTTGCAAGTGCTACACTTTGCTACAGGCTGGCAATTTTGGAACATTTTCCTGTAGTGGATTGCTGTAATTATCATAATTGCCATTACCTAATCAAAGAATGGACTGACACTCATTTATGCTAGACTTCCTTTGAATCTTTTGTCTGGTTTTTCTTTTTTATTTGATTAGAGAGTGAGCTGCAGATAGACCTGCAACACATCAAGGCCTTTGATGGATGGTATGGTCTTCTAAAGCCTAGAAAGCGAATATATTGTTGTCAATGCTGGATGGAGAAACTTCTTGCTCTTAAACAGTAAATCCTGATAGCTGGAGGTTTGCGGTGAAATTTCTTTAGCTTCTGTTGAAGGACACCTAACAAACTTCAAATATACTTGCTTTTGATATAATAAACTAATTTGTAGGGAAGTAGAATGTGAGCTATGCATTCAAGTCAGAAAAGATATAACCAATTAAAATTAATAATAATTTATAAAGTAGATTAAATTTTTGCTGCTCCAAGTTGTCATCCTATTTTGGTTCACTTAAAAAAGGATGTCTGACCTTAAGTCAGGATTTGTGAATGTCTTGAGTACATGCAAAGATATGGGAATGATTCACACTGCTGAAAAAAATTTTTCATTGAAATGTGCAAGGGTAATTAGAAGAAGGAATGTTTATGCAAGGAATACAACACGAGAGATAGATGCACATTCATTTTACATCTGTAGAAGTGACACGGCTATTTAAAATGGAAGTCCCTTTAAGTACCTTCTTTCTCATAACCGGTATATCAAGTATTTTTTGTTCAATCACAGTAATAGGAGACATTAAAAAAAATCTCTACTGGGAAAAAAGAAGCAATTGAGGTGTGTGTATATGTTTATGTGGGAGAGCTGATTAGATTTCACAGCTTGTTGACTAGAACAAATGTCTTCTGTAAAGTCATGAAGTTGTACATTGCAGCAAAAACTGAGATGAAGGCCTGTATTGTCCAAACTTTTTACTCATCCCCCAAATAAATGTATGTATATTGAAACATTAGTGTATGAGTCATTTGGAAAAGCAGAACTGACTTGTTCTGCACAACAGAATCAAGTCATCATGTTAAAGAGATGCTATCTATTGTAAACACGGAGGAATATTCTGGGTGAGGTTCATCTCAAATTTACCTAGACATCAAACTGTGAGATACTTCAGTGTTTGGTTTTGGTGGAATGATAGTACTTCTAAATAAGAGGAAATCTGCCCATTTCTTCTATATTTCTGTGTTACTATAAGATGAATTGTCATAACTCATATCTTACCCTACTGTCTTTAAAAGAATTACTATTGGGCTAACTTTTATATGCCTGCATCTGGGTTCTGTGAATCCCACCAGTTTATGAAATTATTTACCCCAACTGTAATGTTTTACTACAGTGCAAATAAAATTAATAGAAATCTACATGGGCTGGAGCAAAGAATCTCTGCTGTTGATATGCAGATATGAGTCCTTTTTCTGACTATCTTGTAGTTTATTGAGTGTTTTGAGATGCTTTAGCAGCGACATCTACACTAGCAAATTAAATACTTCCATGTATCAACCCCAGGCACTGCAGCTTGCTTGCCTGTAATGTCAGATTGCTAGAACAGCTACTGACCCACTTTTGCCCTGTGCCAGCTGGTATTCTTTCCAAACAATTTCTGCTCATAGTTCAGGAACTAATGTGGGCTAGTGACAGTTCCCAGTAGGCAGTCTGGATGAGGCCACTCTCATGGAAGACAGCTTGATAGTATGGATGCCAGTTCTTCTATGTCAATTGACCTCAATGCCAGGGAACTGTCCCAATCCCATTTAATTGACTAGTAAAGAGACATCTATCAAATACTGTACTGTTGTTATTATAATGAAGATTGACTTTCTTCCTGCACTGTGTTGGTGTGGTATCTAGGTAGCGTTCAGAAAAAGATGAAAGAAAGACAAGAGCTTCCAACACACTTTGTAAAGGACCCATTGCTTATTCTGAAGCTGTTACCTGTTCTGTGTTTTAGTTAAGACAGTCACTTGTGTAAAATAAATGCATCAATGCTGTCTCAAAATTGATTTTGTCTGGTGTGACAGATGATTAACAGGTTTCCATGTTGATTGAGTAGTTTGATTTCTTCCTTCTTTTGTGCTTCTTTTATAAAAACTTTTACTTAAAAATACCTGAAAGACCCTGAAAATTCAAATTAAGCCAATTTTAAGCTGAGAACTGTTAATAATTGAAAGTAATCAGGTTGTAGGTGAATATCAGGATCTACTTTTTGGAAAGAAAGCCTGGACTTGATGGAATAATTTTAGAAGTCTAACTTTCCATGGTAAAAATGACACCCCACATTTTTCTTACTAGATTTAGACCTGACCAGGTTCTAGCCTAATGCTTACTTGCTTATCTGTCTCACAGTTTCTTGTTTGAGGAGTTCCTTATTTCTCTCCAAGTATCTTGCTGTGTCATGCTTAGTGTTCAAAATTACCACTCTGTGGTAACTGAGTATCAGTAAGTGTATTTGAAGCATATAGGTACAAAGATTAAAAATTTCTTTAAATTCTGTAAAGAAGAAAGCTATTAAAAAGCTAAGGAAATTTTATTTTTCTGATAGTCAGAAATAATCTTGCATGTTTATATCAATATCTGTGTTCTGCTTTATTAAATTCTAAAGTGCTGTTTGTCAACTTTGCAAGAAGCACTGACTGGTATATTAGAGATGCAGGTATTTCTAAGCGTCTGAACACTATAAAGGTAATTTATTAAGTCAGCAAATCTCATTTCCAAAGTATGTAGGTCTTTTTTTAACAAACTTTAACAAGTAACAAACTTTAAGAAATTAATACATTCAGCAAATGCTGAATTTAAATCAACATGACATTGATATTTAAACAGAACTTTTACTGTGCTACTTTTTGAGGTTGCTTCTTTGGTGTGAATATGCTTAATAATCAATATATGATTTGTAAGGAAAAAAACACAGTATCTTGCAGGAACATGTAGCACTGAATTTTTCTTTTTTTTTTGATGAAGCTAAAAAGGAATGCTATGAGTTGTTGTTAAGTAAGAATGTCTGTAGAAAGATGTTCTTTAGAAAACAAGTTCTTTAGAGTTTCAAAATAAACAGTTGCATCCTTGCTTTGCATAGGAAAACTGACGTGACAACATGAGCTCCCTGAGATAGAGAGATATGGAATTGTTTCCCTACTTTTACGTACTTCTAGAGATATTTGAGTGTTATGAAACCTGAGCAGAGACTGGACTAAATATTTTACAAAGGAATGTAGAAAGAAGTGAGACTGGGAGGAAGTAGCTAGGCTTCTGATTTCTCATTGAGAGTTTTTGCAGTTATCAGTGAAAAGCGGGAAGTATAGTTAGCAACTAAAAGCCTAAACACTTTCTAAAATCTTTGCTAGATATGTCTAAATACTGATACGAAACTTTGGACAATAACTCTAAGGTAAAGGTGTTTCCTGCAATTTATGTTTAGAGAAAACTTTTTCAAAGTTCAGTGACAGTTCAAAGTCAAGAAAGTCAGGCTAAAAGCCAGTCTCCATATTGAGAAATTCCCAACAAAGTCTTCTTCCCAATCAAAATCTTTGCCCCCTGAAGTTGAGGTTGTTTTTCAGTGATGGGGTTCACAAAGCTGTAATATATTTATGTCATTTTTGTTCCCTGAATACCACTAATGCACTTCTTTTACAGGAACTGCTGCAGTTTTTCTAAGCAATGGCCCATGGGTTTAAGAGTTCTGCCCTTTCCTGCCATCTTCCTTTGTCCAGTGCTCAGTATACTTTCAGGAGACAGCTTTGTCAGTTCTGTTAGGGAAAATTATTTTATGGCACACTTGAAGTCAGATATTAGTCTGTGTCTGTGCTCTCTTAGTTTGTTGTCCAAAATCACACTTCAGAAAGCCAATAAAGGAAGACAAGACCCAAAAAATAAGTGCTTATGATTAATCATGCTTTCAGTGAAATTTACAGCCACCTCAGCCCTCCAGTTCTAAAGTGAAAGCATAGTGTTGGGTAAAACCAAGCATAACAACTGTCTTACATTGTAGAGCTTTTCAGAAAGACAGATAAATATCAGATTCAAAAACCTGCAGTCATAAAAATATTAATACTTGCTGAATCTGGTCCCTCTAAGACACAGAGGAAGAGAAGGGCATACAAATCAGATAATAAACATTAATTTTGTTATTTGAACTTTTGTATTTCTTGGTTGTTTGTGTTGGTTTGTAGTTTGGGTTTTTTTTTCTCTCATGACTCACAGTCATGGTTTTAAACCTAAGGTATCTGAAGACATTCTGTTCCTGATTATTTGTAAAGTGCAATATGTACAACATTTCTTTTCTCATGTGTACTATAAAATAATTACTATCTCCTTTACTTATTATAAATCAGTCATTGCCTAAATTCCATTTCAAAATGACAGCACTTCAACAATTAATGTTTTGGAAAGTTGTAGGACAGAGAACTGAACATGAAGCTATATGTCTGGCGGGGTCTTTTTTTTTTATCAATTTACTCAAGAATCTTTTAACAGCATTGTCCTGCCTCATTTTATGCAGGCCAACATTGGAACTGTGTGTTTGGAGTTAATTTGTACGACCCTTTGCTTGCTATACATGCCTTTCTTCTTACTGTGAGAAGTGTCCATTTAGTAACTATGCCAAGTACTGTGTATGCTTATAAGGTTGTGGAACATGCATACACAAAAAATCCTTCTTTCTAAGTGGGTCATGAACCCAGCCAGTTATTTCCTACTAGGGACTTGTTTCCAAACATAGGGCAATGATTAAGAATAGCCTTTGAAGGGAAACCTGGAACATAACACCTTCTATCCAAATTTAGAAATTTCTTTTTAAATAAATGATCTTTAGACTTGTTTGCAGCGTCTGAAAGTGACAACCTTACCCCACCTAGCAACTCACAAACACTGCTACTTATTGTTATTGCCGGTAGATGGCATTCTTTATATTAACTAATAAACAACGGTTGGAAAGTTTTTGTCAGCTTTTTTTTTTTGCAGGGTGGCTGATAGACATTGTTTTTTCAGGTATTCATGGAAATGATACATACCTGATATTTTGAAATGTTTGGCAAAATTACTTCAATTCAGCAAGTGATCTTGCCTTTTTCTTTTTTTCTTTTTTTTTTTTTTTTTCCAAAATGAAAATGATTTTGGAATCATGTAATGATACAATTCAACTCATTCAGTATTTTTACTTTTGTTTCAGATGAGAAGAGGAAAGGGTTTTTCTTTTCCTCTTCTAAAGATAAAACAAATATTTAATGGAGACTTAGAGTTTGATATTGTTGCTTTCATTCTAGAAAAGTTTTAAAATATTTTTTTTCCTGCCCTATTAATTACAGTCTGCAACACTTAGAGACTAGAGACACAACCATTTTTTCTGTAGTAGTTCTGTAATGACCTGTGACAGAACTGAGGGAATTACCCAGGACATGAGTCCAGGTGTAGTTTATAGCTCTCCAACTGTTTGTGGGGGGTTCTTTTCCCTATTTAATACTTAAACCAAAGCTCACTAAAGTTAACAGGGAGATGTATACTGGTATCAGCATTTTTTTTTCACGTTTCAATGCATACTGAAGTAAGGGGGCTGCTCTCAGAGAAAGGTACATTAATGGAATCTAACCAGAAGATTTCATGCAATTAATCATATTGGAACCCATGACCTTTGCAATGATAAATGAGCAAGTGAAGTGTAGAAGATATTTCAAGATCCATTAAATTTCAAAATATATTACGTATTCCAGTGCATAATGCAGATATTGATCCTTGTGGCTTTTTGCATGTGCTGAATGTTTATTTCACAGGCAGGAAGTAGATAGGAGGCCAGACACCCCCGAGAAGTAGTGTGGACTAGAAGACTAATTTTCCCAGCTGGGATACTGGATACAGTACACTTAGTTCAGTTTGCTGCCACATGCAAACTCATTCCATCACTTTGTGCCCGATATGTACCCAGACGTGAGCTTGAGGTGAGTCAGAGCAGCAGCCTCTCAGATTCTGGGTAAATGAGCCTTCTCTGGTCAGAGGACGGTACTGTCAAATGCGGAATACTTTCCAGCTACAAACTATTGGTGATGGCAAATACGTATCTATGAAATAAGGAATTCATATCAGCAATGGCTTAGTTTCTAAACCTAACCTTTGAATGGCAGTGACTTTCAGTCCATTGTAGTGTACAGCTGAGTCAAACTGAAGAACTAAGTAGAAAGACCCTTTGTCCCAGTAGGTCAACTGACCTAGATAAACTTAAACCCTCTAATACTGAAGAAAAAACCCCAGATTTTTATCTTACTGCACATTTGTGCTTACTGGAAAGAAAATCTATTTTTCCCGGGCCTATCAGAAGTCCTGTATATTGTGACCTGGCTGCAGTGGTGATTCTTGTCATAACCCTGTAATTTGAGGACCAAGCTGAGGGCCAGGGAAGCACAAAGATATTTTAATTATGTTTATGATTATGAACAAAATGCATATGGAAAGACTATTCAGGGTCATCAACAATGCTCTGCTACCCAGAGGTTATCTCATTTACCCAGTCTTCATTGGAAATGTCCTTCAAAACCACTGCTTACTTAGGAAAATGCTGCCACATGAATTTGTACCAAATGCCACCTTAACACATAAGGAATCGCATTAATTTAAGTAGCTTGAGAAGTAAGATGTTTTTCCTCACTGCACAAAGGTTCAGATTTTTATGCAGAACATGCACTGGAGCATAATTGAAGAGTAGCTCAAAGTGTTTCCCACTCTTTAAAGATTCATATAAGCTTTGAATGAACTCTGAAGCTAAAATGGATTTAATATAAACCAGAAATATCACAAGCATATGCAGACATGGTTATATGATGTAATGACATATTAGAATTCTGTTTTCTGCTTATCTGTTAAATTAGAGGTTCAAATTAATATTTGTTGAGTAAATTTGATTTAATATCCTAATCCATGCCTTTACCAAAAGCACAGACTACTAATCTGTTTTATGATTTTGGAATGATGATTAACTTGAGCTGGAATGCAAATGTTATAAATTCTGGATCTTTTAATTCAAGTTTTTACTTGGAGCAACAGTTTTTGGGTTTGTACCCAAATGAGTAATAGTTTCGTTTTATTAGTTTCAGTGTGTTTTCATACTTAAAAGCTGTTACCATCACCATGAAATATGCTGATCTTTTCCCCACTTCTAGATCTAGAAAGAATGGGATAGATAATCCAAACACCCTGAACTTTCTTTTGTATTAGCTATCTTTTTGTTTCATATCACAGACTCAAAGATACTTCTAGATACCTCTGTGTGACCTTTGCTACTGATCTGATAGCAACTGGAACGTGATGCAACACTGATTATCACATAATACAGAATTTGCAAGACATAAGCAACTCAGAGGCCTCTTGGTTTCATATATATGATGTGGTGAATTTCACTATTGGCATCTTACACTGATTAGTCATAGGTGACCGATTTTTGGCGGAGATATCACCATAATCTTATGGTCAAGAAGTTGTTTGTCCAGTTTTTGTGAGGATACAGAGGAACAGTAATTGAATAATAAACATTCAATGATAACTTTATAAGCATTTGAGTAATTAACACAGCAAAAAAGGGTAATGATGAATAGAGGAAAATTATAAGAAGTGTAAATATGGGTCTGTCATTTCCTAAGCCTGAAGAGTTTTTTGGTGGCAATGGCAGTGAAGCAGAAGGCAGGGGGAAAAAAGCTCTGAAGAGACAGAAGGCATTACAAATATTAAAAAAAAATATTAATTAATACTAATACAGGTTTTCCAAAGGCCTGAAATGAAGTGCATTATGATGAGCAGTTGTACCTAAATCAAAGCAAGTTGTGCAAAAATCTGTCACCTGTAGAATTATGTCACAATCCAAACTTCAGGCATTAATTACAGTTCCATTCTTGAGTCATCTCAGTGAATATATTAACAGTAGATCACAGGAATTTCAGATAAAACCTCTCATTCCTGATGCTGAGTATTGTCAAGCTTATAAGCATCTTGAAGTGATCATCAGTCTTTTGGGTAGGAAGCTTGCACATCTGTAAATTTGCAAGTTTTATCAGTTTCTATTGAGATTAGGTAGATCATTTATCAGATGACAAACTTTCAAGGATAATCTAATAAACAGATACTCTATAGAAAGAAAAGTGATCTGTAAGAGTTCATTCTCCTATTCAGCAGTTTTTCTTGTTTCTATGTTTCATTTGTAAATTTTTCAGATTAGAGTTTATTTTCTTTACAGCAAACAGTTATGAAACTTGACATGATGGGTTTGGATCAGCTAGACTTAGCTGCAATGCAAATAGGACATGCAAACATAGCCAGTGATAAATAATATCTTAAATAAAATCTGAGGCTCCTTTAGGTGTAAATGATAACTCACATTAAATGAATGACCTTATAAATAACGCTCACTGGTATGGAACTGCATATTGACTATCATTTTGTCATATGACAAGTATATCTGTATTTCTGAAGAGCTCTTTCTGAGGTGCTAAATGGGGTTCTTTCTCAATGGGAATGACTCATATCATCACAAATTTGATATTGTGACATTTTCAAGTTTTATTCCATTTTGTCCATATAGCTTAGTGTTAGATTCTTGAGAGTGTTATGTGTTGGTTGAACTGAATCAGGAAGGTGACATAATCTCACCTAGATTAATCTAAAAGGATTGTGGAGCAATAGATCATTTAGATAATGGAGTGCTATAATGATTTATTCTGCTTAAAATCTTGTAAAATAGAAATTTCTCTCCTCACAGAGGGGTGACTTCTTGACAGCCGTCTTTTATGAGTTAGAAAAAGGCTATACCGCAGGTTTTCTTTGGGGGTTAACATACCTAGATTTCCAGCAGTGAACCATTTAAGGTGACTGTATTTTCAAATGTAACACTTAATTTTCATATATCTTGCTTTTGTCTGTGAACAGTTGAGTGGGATTTACTTACATGAGTACTTCCAGAAAGTGAATCTCGAGTTCAGAAAGTTAGAGATTTGCATTCTTACTGCTGCACTTCTGTTGCTGAAAACTTAAGACAAAGCTTGGCTCAGCAAACCAACAGAATTTTTCAGTCTCCTTCCAGAGGCAAGTAAATAAGCCAGTCAGAGATCTGATTACAATCTTTACGTAGAATTACTTTATGCCAGTAAGGACTGTGCGGTGCTAAAGGAAATGCACTCTGTGGTATGTTATGGAGAACATGTTTCTACACCTTTTTGTGGGAATCCCAAATACCATGTGCCTTGTGCCTTGCAAGACTGACATTTCATTGTAGTTAATGCCCTTAAATTCTGCTGAGTATTTTCTATATAGTTTTACATGTCGGAAACCTTCACGGGTTTCTTTATTTGATGAAATAAACACTTGTGAGGAAAGAATTAACTCTATATTTCTTCAAGAAGTTTTCGCTCAGTTTTCATATTAATGATATATTTCTAAAATATGATTTACCTAATAATGTCAGAAATGTTTCAGTGTAAGGCACTATCATCAACAGCAAAAAATCACATAATCAATGTATAATGTAAATCTTCATTCAGCTTTTTAAAACTCCTTTGGAGACAGAGGGGGCTGAATGTAGAAATGTTTATGACAAGGTGGAGTGTTCCCACTGTATCTGAATATCTACATACAGCTCAGTAGTAAAGCAGTAAAAAAAGATAAAGATAGGATAAACTTGGAATAATGTAAAATGGACCTTGAAATCGAAGAAGAAATTCAAACGCAAAAATAAATATTCATTCTCTTTTCCTCCTGCACAGGGTGCAGGTGTCAAGGTGCTGTGGGGGGTGGGGTTGCAAGAACAGCCTCTGTGAAGCTGGTTCCAGACAACTGCAGCCAACCCATCTCAGGGCACAGCTGAGTGCCTCAGACACAGTGGTGGTGGTACCTCTGAGAAAGTGTATTTAAGAATGATCAGAAAATGATGGACAGAGAGGAGGGAAAAAAAGAATAAGAAACAGCAGTATGAACACTGAGGTCAGAGAGAGGAGGAGAAAGGGAAGGAGGTGCTCCACCTCAGAGCAGATATCCACTGCAGCCTGTGGAGGACTCATACTGGAGCAGGAGAGAAGTGTGAGGAAGGAGGGGCAGAAAGAAGATGTTATGGCCTGACCAGGACTTCCATTGCCCCCTTCCCCTGTGCCTCTTGTGGCACGGTAGGAGAGGAGTCAGAAGTGCAGTAGTGAAGCTGAACATAAGAAAGGGGTAGGAGATGTTTAGTTTCAATGTTTGTCTTTTTGTTTCCCAGTACCCAAATTAGTAATTGAATATCTATTTAATAGTACCAGATATTAAATATTCATTGCTAATAGTTAAATGTTTATATTATTATTATAATGAAAAATAATTCTCTCCAAGTTGGGTCTGTTTTTCCCACTGAATTTAACATCAAAAATCAGTTCACAATTCAGATGTTTAGATTCCATACAGACCTGTACTGGGGTCATTAGTTTCTGTTCTATTTATGAATGAAGCCATGCCTTCAAGAAAGGCCTATGACTCTGATTTGGAAGGTGAACATAACACTCTCTCTGACTGCATTTTGATGATTAAAGACTTTTCTTACTATAACCATTTGCAATATAAATACCCTACAAGAATTTAAAAAAAAACAAGCATGAATTCTGAGACTGGCCCACTAGGAAAGAGAAAAAAAGGTTCCTTGTTCCCACAAAATCAATGCTACTTTAATGATTCATTTGTCAAATGGTAGTTATCTGTAGTCAAGAATCAAAGACTAAAAATTGCATGAAATTTTGGGTAATGGTGGTGATGGCTGTCATGGGTTAAGATTGAATATTGACTACTAATACCTGGTCTGAATAATCCAGGTAGGTGGAAGTACAAGCTGTCAATACTTTCCCAGAATTTCCTTACAACTAAGTTCCAAATAGTGTTATTATGTCTTAACTTGGTGTCATATTAAAAGAAATATCTGGGTAGTCCAAAAAATCAATCCAAAAATCATCATTCAGGAAATTTAGCCATTTCACTGTACTTGTTTTTGAGTACTCGTATTTTTAAATGAGGTCAAATAGTACCAAATTTGAAATTTCTTTACAATTAGTACTACATGGCTACCAGGATAAGAAAGAATGGTAGATAAAAAATTAAGGCAAACATCCCTAATAATAGGAAAAGTTGATGCTATACTAAGCTCAAATATATAAATTTCTGTAAACCTATACAGTCATGAAAAAAAATAGTAGCAAGGAAGAGTCCTTTCAACTATTTCTATTTCTTTCTACTTCATATCTTTTTAAAAAACAGTGCTTAGAAGTATACACTCCCTTTGTTTAGCTTTTTCTGTTTTAGGCTATGACAACTGAGTTTAGTAACACTATGTATCTGTTGTGGTTTAGGAATGTTATTCCCCAGTTTAGTACTTTCGCTAAAAGAAAACCACAAGCCACTCCCCTCCCACCTCTGGTGGGATGTACAAAAGGCAGAAATCCTTTGTTGAGATAAGAATAATTTGCTGGAAACAGTAATGAGATAAAAAAACAAACAGTAACAGCAACAGTATTAGTAGCAAAAACGCTCGCCAAGCCCGGGACGACAAAAGACAGTGATGGACCCTCCACCTGCTACACCTTCCCCATGAGGAGAAAGGAATGTGAGAGAGAGAGAGAGAGTCCCTTTCCCTCATCACTGGCAGTGCTGTAAGATGGTATTGAATAACATTAGGGTCTTGGTCATGCCCATACAGTTCCACGCTCCACCCTCTCACAGCTACTGAGAAAAAATAACCCTGTCCTTGGCCAAAATGAGGTCAATATCCTAGGACAAACATCAAAGGATAGGCTAGGACTAGTTTTACTATTTTCACAAGTAACAGCAGATCTCTTAAGATCAAGCAATAATTTATTGATGGAGAAGAAGTTGAACAATTCGGACTTAAAAAATGTCTGGTTTTACTTTTTTTCCCTCAGCTCCATCTACTTCATTAATAAACCAAAAAATTTCTGAGATGATATTCTGGGTGGTAGTGACATAAGTGGAACCTGTTCTCCATTCCAAAAGGTCCCAAATAATAGCGTTTCTAACTAAGCCTGTAGCAAAATTTATTGTGCAATTTTTACACTTCTTACCGCTGTGTAGAATGCTGTGAATTTCATGGAGAAATACATCACAGGACAGTTTTTTAATTTTACAGGTAGCTTCAAGGTAACCTCTTGCTTCGGTCTGAGCTCAGATTCCTCTTAATATTTGCTTTCAGAGACATAACATTGGTGTTAAGGAAGGATAAAATACTGCATGGTGAGTCTTTTAAATGGTACTACTTGTGCGTGAGTAGATGCGTAATGATTCTACTGTGTCTATATGTTCAATAAACCAAACTGAGGTTTATGTTTGGGCTCTGCATTAGTCACCAGCTATCTCAGGCTTAATTTCAATTACTCTGTCATTATTTGTATTCTCTTAGTGTCTCTGCTTTCCACTTAAGTTGGAAGCAGTATTTCTTTAAGTACTGTATGCCTATGCGGCAACAAGTGATGACTCTTGTCTGGAGAGGTTTCCTGTTTAAGGAGGGACTGTTCTGTTCCAGTGACAATAAATAATGGCCCATGGGAGATGAAAGGGAACATTGCCTTCTCTGACTTAGTGTTAGCTGAGATTTTAATTGTTCTCTTGTCTTCTATGTTATCAATTATAATGTCACTTTATCTGCTCTGAGTTTCAGCAAAATATATGTTTTATTGTGAGGTCCGATATTCCCCTGTAAGAAATACATAACCAGATACTTTAAAACAGCATGATAGAATATTATGAACTTTTAGTCTGCAATACCAGTAACACCTTCTTTCACTGCCCATAATGGGGTTCAAGAACCTTCCTAATTGCCTACCACCTTAATGGATCCATGAGGGGTGTTTACAGTAATTAATACTTCAAAATAACACAGAATAATTAGATTTCATCATATATTTATTGCTATCTTCATATTTACTCTGTCAGGGATTCTTTACACTGCTTCTTATTTAGAATGAATTAGACAGGCTTGGTATCTGTATGAGAAATTTCAACATGATTATCTACTTGATTTTTTAATTCACACCTTAAAAGCTGATTTAAATAGGACTTTGGGATACCATAAGGAACAGAAAAAATTTCAAAACAAAGTGAAAATTCTTGCAGAATTATGTTTAAGTGCTTGTCTAAGTTTTATTTGGCTCCCCACCAAGTCCCCAAGACCCAGCACAAAAACCTCTGGCAAAGAGCAAAAGAAAAAATACTACAAAAAAAAATCCAGACTGGCCAAACTATAATAAAATATATGTATTTACATATATTACAGTTATATACAGTTGAAATACTATATACAATCCCAAAAGGGAAAGGGAAAGGGAAAGGGAAAAAAAAAGGACAAAACCCCCAAAACCCAAACAGATATACACAAATAAAAAAACCCCTTGGGATCTAGCAAACTAAAGAATTTGCAAAAGAATATCTTACTACTTTCCTTGGGATAGCACAATTGCCCAATGCCGCCGCCACCCTACTGGACCCCGGATCAGCAGGAACAATAGGACCTGTAGGCCCAGCCAGCCCTCAGTTCCCCCAGAGGAGTGAGACCGGCCTTGCGGGAGTCTGCTGTGTCCAAACCTCGCCAGAAGGGAAGAGAGAAAGAGGCTTCTCTCTCCATCTATTTATATGGTGGATTACATAAAGGAATAGGATGGACTACTTCCAGGAAGGAAGGCCTAAACTCAAAACCATTACAGTGCTATTTGGTGGAAACTGAAAGGATTATCTTCATTTTAAAAGCGCGAAGTGCAAATGCATCAACGGCAATGAGGTTTACAATTTTACTCATAACATCAGTGTATGCAAAATCATATAAAATACTGTATATTCATAGTTGTGTTCAAAACACTGCCCATATTGATGGTTGTGTTTTCATTCTTAGGAGTCAATGAGAACTGTCTACACCTCTTCCAAAGTTTTGACCTGCATCTGAAGGTGCCGAAGTGATCTTTCTGAAAGTTGTTTGAATTCTCTTACAGAGTCCGAGAGGAAGAAAATGTTTTTAGAATAAAATAAGACAAGGAGTAATTTTCTCTCCTACACCTTCTGCCCCGCCTCCCTTTTTTTTCCTTTTGTTTTTCCTTCCTGAAAGTATGCCATTTGATATCTGGAAAAAAATGAGATTCTCTGTACACTCAGTTGAACAAGAATGGTTCCTTAATTAATGAATTTTATATGCCTTTTCTCATCTGACTTTTTATAAGGTTATTATGTATGCTTGTGGATCCATAGGCAATCTTGAAGTGGTCCCTGTTCTTCTGTGAGAGATGCATGGTAGGGAGATGAGCTTTGTAACATGGAGTTTGGCATGTTAACTGAATTATTCTGAATCTTCCAAAGATTCCGTGGTTAGTGAAGGGATACGGAATCAGATATGCTATTGCTTTGCTTCAGTACAGCAATTCCTGCATTGTTCTGTTCTGTCTATGCTGAATCAGGATCTCTGTGTGTTTTGGTTGATTTATTCATACAACTACCTTAACCATATTCCATAACAAGTGGTACATTTTAGCTTCCATTTAAACAGGTAGCACAAAACTATCATGCTATCATGACCTCAGTACAGGTCTGTATGGAATCTAAACATCTGAATTGTGAACTGATTTTAGAGTCATCTGTAAACATAAACAGATGATGTCTTCTGTCAACATACATTATGAGGTTACAGTCAAACTGACCAGTGTTAACATGGCATTCAAATTCCTTCCATGGATAGGTCTTAACTTCTAGGAAAAGAGAAAAAAAGGTTGCAAAGCATATGCATGTATTCCTTAGTCAAGTTGTTGGGTGCAGAAGATATCTGAGCCTATCCACTTAAACTTCTTTTTCCTATTGAAATTACTTCTTTTTTCCTGAATCACTGTGAAATCTACATTTTTCTTCCCAACTATTTCAGACACATCTTGCAGATACAGCTAATTAAGAGGAGTTTCCCCCAGTGCTTTCCACTGATTTGTTTTTGTTTATGATGTGCTTTGTTTGCTTCATTTCAGTGGCATATTTGTGCAGTCTTATTTAGCCTTTAGAGCATCAAGTTACTGGAGCATCAGTGCACGCAGCATGAAAAGAAATGAGTCATTCACGCATTCCCAATCTTTTGTTTCCTCAGTTGATTGAAGGGTTCAATAAATTACTGTGGTTCATAATGACTGTAGAAGTTAAACACTATTTTTATCTCTTCAGCTGTGTTTTAAATACAGCATTGGGATCTATCATTCTGTCATGGAGAGAGGCTCTGGAAGCATATGACAACTTATAATCTTTCCTCCTTCACATATTCATGAGAGAGAAAGATTATGCATGCAAGCAATAACTTTACACATTAATTATTGAGTCAGATATCAGGAAGACCATAACTTCATGAAAGACAATGCACAGAAAAGCTTTGATTTGAAGAAAAGATGAAGCTCAAGGGCAAAGATCCTAAGGTTTGAATAACAGTAGATAATTTCTTGTCCTTCCTCCTCTACCCCTTATCTAAATCTTGGGCTGGAACATCTACATTATGAAAAGTCCCTAAGGAAGAACAGAAGTGAGCAGCAGGAAATACAGCTGTTCATTGGGCTCATTAATGGGCTTGGGCAATGTCTGACTAGTGCCTATTACAGACTGGTGTAATGAGATCCTTCTCTGAGTTGTGATTCTTAGCATGCTGCAAGCAGTCATCAGGGCTATAACTCTAAAACTTTCAAAAAATTGCTTTCTTTCTGGAAAGAAGATGAAACCAGAGAGTTGCCTTGCCTAGACCATGCAGCATGAGTGGTGGGCTTCTACTTTATCCTTGTGCCCTCTTATTACCTTATTATTTGACCTAATGAATCAATGCTCCTGTCTCAGGACATCAAACAGTGCTAAGGTAGCCCCCTAATTTGTTCGTGACTGTTGATGACTACTAATTCAAAGTAATTCAACTGGCTGTATTGTAGAAGCTCCTGCACTCATTCTTAGACTATTAGCCTGGTTTTTTGATGATAGTACTTTTAATTCATCCTGGTATTATGCAGGAATAATTCTATGAAATTGTTTAAAAGAGAGAGAAAAAAACCACTTTTGCCCTTTCATTTACGCATTGCAACAGAGAAACAACTCTTGGCAGGAATTAACTCATGCTTCTGAATAATCTTTCTCAGATTAAAAAATTGAAGCGTTCTGAGCAATTCTTTTTGTTCAAGTGACATTTGAATTTGACCCTCCCCACAGCCACTTTTATTCCAATAACATGGGCAGGATATGAAATTAATGTAGTGCAGAATAAGAGATGGCTGTTGTATTTAATCTGCGGAGTCTCATGTTAAACTCTGTAGACTAGAGCTCTTATTTTAAGATCATAAATACTCTGTTTCTGGTAATTTTAGCTTTTTCTATATATTGCATATGATAAGAACAAAGCAGTTACAGTTATCTACATACATATATATAAGTGAACAAACACAGTAGCAATGACACTTTGGCACCACTGCATAATTTTCTGTGGATTCAGCTTTATATCCTGCTATACAGAGCCCGGAAAAAGGGAAGCTTTTTTTCCTTAAGAGGATTTTTCCTACTGTCATACTTTCTTTGCCAGAAATTGTATTGGTATCTCCTAGAATACACTTCTTTATTTTATTTTATTATTTTGTTTTATTAATTTTATTTAATTGTTTTATTTTTTTGAGATGTGCATTGGTGTGCTTTGAAATCCATGGCATTCACCTGGAGAAACTGGCAGTTCATGGCTTTGCTGGGTATACTCTTCACTGGGTGAAAAACTGCCTGGATGGCCAGGCCCAGAGAGTGGTGGTGAGTGGAGCTACATCCAGTTGGTGGCTGGTCATTGGAGGTTCAGTACTGGGGTCAGTCCTGTTTAAAATCTTTATCAATGAGCTGGATGAGGGCCCTTAGCCAGTTTGCGGATGACACTGAGTTGGGTGGGTGTGTTGGTCTGCTGGAAGGTAGGAAGGCTCTGCAGAAGGATCTGCACATATTGTATCGATGAGCAAAGGCCAAAGGTGTGAGGGTCAACTGCGCAACGTGACAGGTCCTGCCCTTGGGTCACAACAAACCCACATAGTGCTACAGGCTTGGGAAGAGTGGCTTGAGAGCTGTTCATCAGGAAAGTTTTACAGCTGGCTGAACATGAGCTAGCCATATGCCCAGGGGACCAAGAAGGCCAATGGCATCTTGGCCTGTATCAAAAATACCGTGGCCAGCTAGACTAGGGCAGTGATTGTCCCCCTGTACTAGGCAATAGGTGAGGCAACACCATGAGTACCGTGTTCAGTTCTAGGCCCCTCACTTCCAAAAAGACATTGAGGTGCTGGAGTGTGTCCAGAGAAGGGTAACAGAGCTGGTGAAGGGTCTAGAAAACATGTGCTATGAGGAGTGGCTGATGGAACTGGGATTGTTTAGTCTGGAGAAGGTAAATATTCAGGCTAAAGGGGTACCTCACTGCTCTTTACAACTACCTGAAAGGAGGCTGTAGTGAAGCGGGGATCTGTCTTTTCTGCCATCTCCAAAGTGAAAGGATGAGAAGAAATGGCCTTAAGTTGCGCCAGGGGAAGTTCATATTAGGCAATAGAAGAAAAATTTTTACTGAAATTTTAGGCACTGGAATAAATTGACCAGATTGGAATCACCATCTCTGGATGTGTTCAAGAGTTGTCTGGATGTGGCACTTGGGGACATAGTTTAGGGGTGATTATAGTTGTGCTAAGTTGATGTTTGGACCAGATGATCTTGAAGGTCTCTTCCAGCCTTGATGATTTTGTGATTCTGTGATTCTGTGAACTTGTCTTTTTACAAACAGATATCTCTCATAAACTTATACTGATTTTCTACATTCCTTTAGTTGTAGGCTTGAAGTCTCATTCTGAGAAATGTGTTATACATCAGAGTTACTCCCAAAAAAGCAAAGAAAAATGCATTGTTGAAAATGTGTAGAGCAATCTATTTTTCAAACTCCAGAAATCTCAACAGCTTGAAGTTGTTTCGCAAGTCTTCCATCCATGTCACTTTCTTCAGTTAAACGTATTTGCCTTGCAGGAAGCCCTGTTTATGACCATTTCTATTAAAATTTCCCTATTAAATTATAGGCTTACCTATAATTCAAGTTGTTGATCTGCTTTTCAGGCTTGCTGCCTTAGATTGTTAAGCACCATACGGCTGTCTGTCCTCTTCAATTTGTTTGAATAAGTTTTTGTGGTGTTTGGAGTCTGTTCTAACCTATGTATGCTCTTATATCTCAACATCCTCACCGTATTCAAATGCCTTCCTGTTGTCTGCTAAGGAAGAGTGCTACCCCTCCAGACTCAGTCTTTTTCTCACCCTTTTCCAAAGGAAGTGTTTTGATTTGAGAAGTTGAGTTGATGATTTGTGTTAGGAGATGTTGAAAAAGAACTGCACTTTGTCCTCCTGGCAGAGAATGGTAATGTTTGAGGCAGCCTTCATGCTTTTAAAATTTCAGACCTCCTCCTGAGAATCTTTCACTGCAGCACAGATAAGATTTATTTTTGTTGTTTCATTTAGGATATAATATACCTTTGTGCCTAATTTGGATTTGTGATCTTAGTGTAGACCTCGTGCTAGAGCTTAAGACAAGCCATCAGGTATTATCATCAGTGACTGACTGAAAAATAAGAACACAATATTTTTTATACAAGCTATTTGATATTTTCAACCAAAGAAAACTGAAAAATAAGTTGAAATTTCTTGATATAACATTTAGTAAGATTAATGATATTATAGTTTCAGACTTAAAATTGGCTTATGTCTGATAGGAGGTCTTGCAAACTTTCATCTTCCCTGGAAACTACATTTATAATAAATGTGGGCCCCAGTTTTGATAGTCTAAGATTGAAAAGCAAAGTAGCTCATTCTGCTTTAATGGATGTCACTTCATTTCTAACTCAGTTTTTTTTCTGAGGATCCTGCACCCAGTGGGGCAAGTAAATTGAGTTACTTGGAGTGCATTCTTTATAGAGATTTGAAATCTATCACTGTTTTAAAGGTAGTTGGAAAAGCAAATATTTTAAGAATTAATTTCAGTGTTACTTAGAAGTAAGTAAAATGTGTTGATATTTTGATTCTGGTCCTAATTTATGCATTTGGAAAAAGCATAACTTATTATTAAAAAATAGTATACAGCCATTGCAGATACAGATACATAACTTCATTTCAAAGAAGAGCAGGGTGGAGGTGTTGGGTTCTACAAAATATTCCATTTCCCAGATTGTTTCATATTTTTTTGATGAATCAGAAAGTGTTGAGTGCAAATACGCATAGTGTATTTCCATCACAAGCTTTTGGGAAACCTGTATTTGTTTTTTCCCCAAATCCCTCAATGGTGACTGATTAATCAACAAACTTTTTTACTTCACCTCCTGCAGGAGAGATATTGTAATAATTCATCTAAAAATTCTGTTATTTTTCTGGTTAAGGGAAACTCATTATAATCTTGGTGCAGTGGTATTTCAGAGGAGGAAAAAAATTAAAATGAAAAAAATAGTTTTACTATGGGAGTGACCACACACTGGAAGAGGTTGCCTAGAGATTTTTTGTAATCTCTACCTTTGGAGTCATTCAAAACCAAACTGAACACAAACCTGGGCAGACAGCTGTAGGTCATCCTCTGCTGAAAAGAAGGATTAGACTAGATGATCTCCAGGCATGCCTTCCCACTTCAAATATCCTGTGATCCCTGCTTATGCCTCTGTGACTTAGATTAGTTGGAAAAACTTTCCTACAAGGGCACACTAATCTCTTGAATTTTGCGGTATCGCTTAATGTTAACAGTTTTATTTTTCCATCAATATAAATGAATTAATTACAGATAAAGTACTGCAGTCCCTTAGGAGTAGGATACTTGGTCCATCGCTTTGCTGATTTGAGATGGTGTGAATTCATTTTAATAGGTTAATACTGAAGAGCAGTGTTTTTCATGTATTTCAATGAAAAGGAACAGCTAAGACACTCCTCAGTGGATGTATCTCTATGGTTTATAAATCTGTATAGATAGTGCTGTTAATTTATCTTGTGAGGTGTTTCCTTTTTTACTTGTGTAACAACTGCATGAGAATTGGAGGGTCACTCATCACTTAACTTCCCAGGAGCTCATTCCCTTGCAACAGGCACTCGTTATGACTGCCTGGCCTTCCCTGGGAAGAGAGCATTGACAGCAAGAGGAGAGCAAAAGCAGGGAATTCAGAGAGCTACTCCTTCTAGTTTTCAGGTTTTGGAAGAATACATCCCTCACTAACTAGCTTACGGTTCACTTTGTGCTGCCTAGTGGGGTTCTCCTTTACTGAAATATTTGGAGCCACAGGCATTCTCAAATTTGAGTTTATTTTCTTTAAGAATCTATATGCGCAAGAAAAATATATGAGCTTCCACACAGCTTGAGTTCCAGACACATCTCTCTAGTTACCATGGATTGCATCTAATCAAGATCTTTGTATGGTATGTGTAACTGTCTAGGAGTTAATATAATTCTTCAGAGAAATATATAATTTCATTGGGAATATAGGTCATGAATGAGCACAAAACTCTTCAACATTGCTAAGAGTTTGTCCATAGGGTCTTCTACAGAAAGTCCTGAGTTTGTATTTCATAGCGTTAACCATGCCATGCAAGATGTAGCTTCAGAGGCGAAGCCATGTTAGTGTAGCAGCATGCTTGAGTTGTTGAATTGTGTTAGGCATCTGTATTCATGCTGATAATGTAGCTTTGGATCTAGCTTTGTCTGGAAAGACTGTACAGATCAATCCTTAGAGGTTTTATCTCCTTCCTAGCAGAAGCAGAAGGATGGGGTGAAGGCTGATATGTAATTACTTAACCTTTAATGTAGATGCAACCAGTGTCTTGTTCTGTGTGGAACTTTTCACAAGGGCATGTAATGATAGGACAAGGGAGAATGGCTTTAAACTGAAAGATAGTAGGTTTAAACTGGATATTAGGAAGAATTTCTTTACTGTTAGAGTGGTAAGGCACTGGAACAAGTTGCACAGAGAGGTTTTGGGTGCCCCATGCCTGGAAGTGTTCAAGGCCAGGCTGGGCAGATATTTGAGAAAACTGGTCTAGTGGACGATGTCCCTGCCCATAGCAGGAGCATTGGAACTAGATGGTCTTTAAGGTCCCTTCTAACTCAAAACATTCTGTGATTCTATGAAACATGGAATTGCACCGTTTGACTTGTGACAGCATTTCATAATGTTACGACCCACCCCAGAAAAAGGCGAGGGGAGTAACCCAGGTTCTTATCAATAATTCCCTTGGGGTGTATTAGAGTGAAACAACGCTGAATAATCTGTGTCTGAAAACATATATAGGTAGGGTTTATTTTAACAATTTTGTTTTAACAGGTATGTTAGCATTTTTTGTATTGTCATCTATATTATCTATCATAGGGATAACCCTTGGGGGAAAAATGCATAAGAGAGAGAAAGGAAAGACAGGCTAAGGCTAAGGGAGAGTAAGGGAAAGAAAAGCTGAGAGTGGACAGATGTATATAGTCACCACCCACAGGGTCCAGAGATGAAACTTGGTAGTTGCAGGTTCCATGTCTGTCAGCTGAAGTGGTGGCCTTGATCTGCTGGGGGTGAAGGAGGGAAACCCCCACACACCAAGAAGTTATGAGTTATTATATCCATGGTTAATGTTCATGGGCCATGCCGTGAGCCTCCAAAACTCTCCCTGGACCCTGCGCAGAGTCTCTGTGTCTGGTCTGGTTCTCGCCTTTTTAGATTGGCAGAGGTGGCTTTGATGGCCCATCAGAGGTACAATGCAACAGTCAAAAGCCTGCAAACTTGGCTCTTCACTGGAGGGAGGGACAGGCCCAACTGTCCATCCGAGGTATAATGCAAAAGTCAGAATCCTGCAAGAGTCTCCTAGAATGCATAAATCATTAACCATTTCAGTCTCTGACACATGATATTGTAGATATGCATGCATACACTACTCTGTCTGCCATTCTAAATTTGCCTCCGCTTGGAAACTATTTCAATTTGACATTATTATGTGGTGGGGAGGTTATTTTCCCTAGAATTATCTTGATCTTCAGTGTCATAAGTCATGTGATCATGTAATTTTGATACAAATTGCTGTGAAACCTCAACATTTGTTAGTTTTGCCTTTAAGAAACACTTTCATGCATGTGGTCTTGCATGGGTTTTATGTATAGAAAATAGCTGTATCCATCTGTACTACAATTTTTCAGATCAAGGTCTTTTAGGGGAAAAATGCCTATGAAAATAATTGCATTTGTAATATAGAATCAGAAGCATGGAATTGCAGACTACTTTGAGTTGGAAGGGACTTCTAAAGGACATTTAGTCCAATCCCCCTGCAGTGAGCAGGAACTTCTTCAACCTGTTCCAGTGTTTCATCACTCTCTTGATAAAAAATATCTTCCTTATATCTAGTCTGAATCTACACTCCTTTAGTTTAAAACCATTTTTGCCCTGTCCTATCAACATGTTGCACTTAGCTTCTCTTGACATTTGAGGTGGGGATTGTTTGGTTTTGCGTGGAGTTTTTATTGTTCTTTTGAACACTGAACCTCTCCTAAGCAGTGGTGGCTTTTTAGGGTAAGTCTGAGTTGTCTTTCAATTAGATACTAAAAGTGAGCTGGGGTTCTGTGTCTGATTTTATATGTATTTCTTATACTGCATAAACTATTCAGTTTGTGAATAGTTTTCCCTTGTGTCATGAAATTTCTTGGGAAAATACATTTCTTTTTCATTAATTGCAACTATAAATAAAGTAGTGGAGAAACAGATAGAGATGAGTGTAATGTTTCCTGTTGTGATCTTTGAGACAGGATGGATGAATGAGTCATTCATTTAAGTAGCAGTGATGATAACGAAGGCTTCAAGGAAGATATTAAATTCTGTCATTGTGATCTGCCTGTGCTCAGACTCCAGATCCTGAAAGTGACAATCCCAGAATGTCCAAGTCTGCTGCAGCACAGTCTGCTCTGGCAGTTGCCTGCTGCTGCCTTGCCTGTTGACCCCTTTTACCATCAAAAATTCTGAAAGCCAGACCATTACTGTGCAAAGTGGAGAGCCCTGACATCTCTGGCAGTGATGCTGAAATGCTGGGGAGAAGGCAGGGCTGCTGCTCTTGGGAAGGAAACAGAGAGTGACTAACTTTTTAAAATAAATGCTTTATTTCTGTAAGTGTGTGCACACAAGAGTTTTGATGTGTTTTTTATGCTACTGATGTTATAGTACATGTGGTGGCCGCTTGTTTTCAGCTGATGTCTCCACTGCTCTTTTTTCTCTCACAACTATCAGTTTCTGCCCTTGTCTTATCTGCAATTTCCGCCCCCTGTAACTTATGCCTCCCACTATTTCTCACAGAAAAATAATGAGTTCTGGCGATTATTTTCCCTATTTTTTCCCATTCCTTCAGCCACAAGCCTCACTAGCCTCCCAGCTCCAGGAGGGGTAAATGAAAATAGCAATGAAATTAGTAATTCTTTTGTAGCAGACTCTTATTTGCTGCTGTCAATACTCTGCCATAATTCAAGTTCCTCGGGATAAGGGTTAAAATCCAAGCAATTGCTAGAACTTTACATCTTCCTGCACAGGAATTTAATAACACACCAGTCTTTCTGTTGCATGGAGCTACTGAGAGGAGGCTTAAATACAATTTTCTTATGACTGTATTAGCAAAGAGGAGCCAAACCACCTTCTTTTATGAAATAAATGCTCTTTAGATCATTACTGCTTGCTGTTATTAGAAAACCAAACCAAACCAAACAAAAACTTTATTATCTTAAACAATAGATTTGTAGAATTAATTGCTTCTAAGCATAGAATTTAAACTGTTTCTTTTATATGTCTGAGTAATTTCGGGTACTTTTCTCTATAACAGCAGTAAAAGATCCCACACTCATGCTGTATTTAAAGCCATTTTGACAAATTTAAACTGGTAATACCAGGCCCATTTTGTTTCTCTAATTAAATGTTTATGGTAAGTGTGGAATGCTCCTCCTAGGCCTAATTTCCAGCTAAAATCAGGTATGACAGGGATTGTCAAACTCACTGTGTTCAATCTAGTTGGCAGTAATGTGAGAGGGGAGATGTTCAGTTTTTTTCTTATTTGCTAAGCAGAACTCTGACATTTCCTAGAAAAGGGCTGGGATGAATTTTTGATAGTCTGTAAAAACCCATAAAAGTAAACACGATTTTAGCATACTAAAATCCAAGATGGCATCCTGGTGCTGAAACAATGTTTCTCACAACTAGGATTTGCCTTCTGTCTGTTCTCTCATATCACTTCAATCCCTCACAGTGAAAGTCATGAAAAACAGTGCTACTTTACACACATTCCAAAGCTTTCTGGTATATCTCCAGTGCTTGTTGTAGATATGCAGGTCCAGGTGCAAGCTTAACAGCTGAGTTTGGCTCCAGGGACAGCCATCTTCTCCTTCTTGCAGGGCATGGGGAGTTGTGGGTTTTTTCATAACACGGCTTTGCATGCTGACTGCTTTTAATACACTGGTTGCTAATGCTCTTCTTCTTAGGTGTTGTAATCCTGCTTCTTCCTTGTAGACAAGTAGGTGGATGGCTAATGAAGGTGCAACCATGCACTGTGATCCTGAATGCCCTCTCTAATTGTAACAAGTAAGCAAAGAGTAACAGCAATTTTTACAGAAAGGAAGATCTAGCTTGATTAGACAGCCAAGTGGGAACGTTTTTCTTCAGGTCTGTACAGTCTCTCTAATTGTGCCACCGTGCTTCCCATGTGTTATGGCCACCACTCAATCCTTATGAGCCATAGCAGTTCAGAGGTGGTTTAGTGCCAGTGTATAAGTAGTAGGGTGGCTACAGCAGTGACAGAAAAATTGTTCTTAGACAAGAAAAATCGGCTGAACCATGGTGGTGCAGGAAATAGTATTTCTTTCTGTAGACTCAACAGTCTGTACAGTGATACATTGCTTCATAGTTCAGCAAGGTGAAGGTCTTGATTAATCTGAGCTGTCTTCCTATAGAAATGGGGTCTGTTTTTTTATTATGATGGAAAATGTGTTGGCTCTTTCCATAGATAAAGTATTTTTGACTTGGACAGGAATTCTTTTGTTTTTAGAGGACAATATAACATTTCTCTCTCTTCACACCATTGCTTGACCTAGGTGTTGTGTTTTAATTCTCTTTTAATGACACTTTTCTTCAAATTGGAAAAATTTTCCTGAGAACACCTGGGTTTCCCTTTTCTGGAGCATCTTCCTCAGAATTGCTCATCCTCACCCCTTTGGCATACTTTTGTATTTTCGAGATTAATTTGCCTCATTTTGCTGAATGGGCGTCACAGGTTCTCCTTACTTTGTTCTTTTGTTTGGCAGATCATTTCACTTTCTATTTTCTCACCATCACCCACTTATTTTTCTGTGAGTTCTGATGCCTACCTGCCTCCCTTATCTGTTCCTTAGCAATAAGAGCAGTCCTTTTTCTCTCTACAACTACTTGAAAGGAGATCGTAGCAAGGTGGGAGTTAGACTCTTCTCCCAGGTAACAAGCTATAGGATGAGAGGAAATGGCCTCAAGTTGCACCAGGGAATGGTTCAGCTTGGATATTAGGAAAAGTTTCTTCACCAAAAGGCTGGTCAGGCAGTGGAACAGGCTGCCCAAGGAAATGCTTGAGTCACCATCCTGGAGGTATTTAAAAGACATGTAGCTATTGCACTTAGAGACATGTTTTAATGGTGGACTCTGCAGTGCTGGGTTAATGGCTGGACTCGATGTTCTTAAGGGTCTTTTCCAACCTAAATGATTCTGTGATTCAGTGATTTGCAGGCATCTTTGCTTTTCTTTCCTTCCAGTTCACATTTGAATTTCTCAGGGTGTTTGGAACACTCCAAACTCATCCTCCAAGCTTTATTCTTTATTACTGGTTTTGCTTTTGTGTCCTGACTTCATAGTCAAAAGTTTTCTGTTCTTCTCACCTAAGAATGTGCTGTCAAAATCTTCTTTTTTTTTTTTTTTTTTTTTGTCAGATTTATGGGTTTTCAGTATATCCGGCCTTAACTCTTGTATAATTTCACTACCCACCCAAATTTTGCCTTCATCCTCATCTGTGCCTTTAGTCTTGGGACTTTAGTTCCTTGTTGAAACCTGTTAGATTACATTTCTTACAGATACATATTCTAGAGAATGCTTACCATAGTGTAACTAGATGTTGTAATGGTCTTCTCATCACGTCTTATCTTCTTCTGCCTTGGCAACCATTCGGATAACTTTTCCTGCTCCTACCTTTAAATGCAAGAGCGCTAAAAAGTGGGAAAAAGCTCCCAGAGACCTCTCACACCTCTAAATTCATCTGAAATCTCCACTGTGTTTCTTCTTTGTTGACTTTTCCTGTTTTACCAGTGAGCTTTTTATGACTAAAAAAGTACTAGAATTAACTTCTGTGGGTTTATTTCACAAACCTGGTTTATGTGAAGGATTGAGTTCTTTCTTTGCTCTCTGCTGGAGTACCTAAAGTTGCAAAGAACTGTTCCTAAATAGCTACAGTGGGTAGGGAGTTGCATCTATGTTCAGATTTCTGTAATAGTTACTACTGTCTCTGGGAACAATATGTTCTCCATACATTCAGTAGTGGGAAATAGGCAGTTTTAGCTTGCGATTTAGTGGACCTGTTTAGAAGAAGTACTTTGGGGGACACAAATTGCTACAGCAAGTGGCTTTGATGCATTCTTTCTATTTTTCTATCTAGAAAGATAAAATCACTCAGGCTTCACTCAATAGGCCCAGATTTCTCCTCTAAGTTGATCTTTTGCTTAGCAGGTTTTTTTCTAGAAACTGTTGCAGTGAATATTGCTTTTTTCCTTGAAGGATTACTTTTTTTTTTTTTTTTTTAGCCAGCAATCTCATTTCTGATGAAGTTTTAAATATTTAATAAAGCAATTGGTCTGTAGAAAGCACTATTTGCATTGCCTTTGTGTTTTACATGATGACTGAGAAGATTGACAAAGCAGTATTTTGTGTAATATGTATACTTATTTCCAAAACAGCAGAGGAGAGATGTTTTCAATTTTACGTAGAATTCCCTACAGTACTTATCAGGCTTTACAGTCTTAACCTTTTTAATCAGTTGTAAAAGATCCTCTTACTCTCTGATTTATATAATAGACCTTAGCTTTTCTATTTTTTGCTTCATTTGACTTCAGAATATTTCCAATGCTATAAAAAACTGACATTTTGGTAATCTTATTTTCATCTTAAATTTTTCCATGGATCAGTGTTGTCAACATTATCACTTTTGAAACAGTGACTTTTAAAGACAGAAAAGATTAGACAAAATTCTTAAAACAAAAGAGATACAATATTTAATATTAAGCATATTACTGAAATTTTCCTCAAAATCTTATTGACTGAAGTTTTCAAGGGATTAGCCATGTGTTTTGAATTCTCCAGCTGCTGGAGAGCTTTTAAAGTTTCCTGGGGAACACTGGGGTCTCTTTCTTCTCTCTCCTTCCCTCTTATAAGAAAGGAAATACGGGAAGAACTGCAAGTTATATGAAACTTCCCTGGCACTCCCAGAGGTTCATCTTGCGTGGTAGTCTAATCGTCCCTGCACTAATGCGAAACGTACTTTCTTGATTCCTGGTATCCATTCAGTTTCAAGTACCTCTTTTGCCCATAGGTGGTGTTTCCTCTTGTCCTATCCAGGGGGTTGAGGCTCTTCCAGACAAATCAACATTTTCAGTAGGCTACTCCACTGAGAACAGACACAGAGTAGCTGGTGGCAACGTGGTTCAGGGCTGAAAGCAGGAAGTAGAGAAGAGGCGGGTAGCTGCACAATGAGACTGCTGCATTTTGTGTCTACAACTTAAGCACACACGTAAATCTGTGGCAAAATGAAAATCTGTCAAAATGAAGGTCAGTTTCAGCCAAACCAGAAATCTTGGCAGGAACACGTCTTATTTCACAGTGATCCTTCTAGAAATTTTGGGGCTAATTCACACCATAAACCTTATTTCTTGCTCTCAGAACTAGCAAGAATATTAAGGTATAGGCATTTGTTTTAGTATTGAGCTCTTCATAACAGCTTCTTGAGTTAACAAAGTAAAATAAAATGCCTACATTTTAGTGTTTCAGAGCACTGTTGTGTTTGTCAGGAAGGTTTGGAGACTGATCTGTAATTCAGATTTCAATGCAAATTTTCTGTGGCAGAGATAGAGGAACCCTCACTACTAGGCTTTGATGACGTTGCACGTATTTCAACTAGCTTGAAAACTGCCTTCACTAATTGCTGGGTTTTATTCAGGTCATCCAAACAGGTGACTGACTATAAATACGTGCAGCTCCTAATTATACCTGTTCTCTCTACCTCTGTCTTACCAGTGTCCTTGTCAGTGCATGAGGTTGTATCAAGGCAGATGTTCAAAGACAGTGTTACTTTCAAGGACTTTAAATAAGTACTCACCTGTAGAGTGATATATAATGTGCCTGGCTAGTCCTTTAATAACTCTTGGGTCGCTGGTTTGTTATTGCCATGCACTCTTCTTGAAATATGTAAACTCAGGGTTACCTGCAACAACGAATTTACTACTGATACTTGAAATCATACAGTGGGGAAATAAAGGATTGTGTTGTTTTCTAAAGATAAAGTTTGCATTTAAAAATCTGTTAGTCCTTCATTCATACTACTTCAAAAACTGTTATTTCTTCATTCCATATTACGCACTTTTCCTCAGAGACAGCCTTTTTGGGTACCAGGAAGAAACATTATTTCTCAGATGGCATTTGGGGAAAAGATTTTAAGAGCTGTAAGACACTGTCTCTATGACAGATTAAATAGAGAGCCTTGTAATGAGAGGCTAGTCCACAGTCTGGTCAGTTGGCAACAAAAAAAGAAAAATTTGCTTAAAGAGTGAAGGGCAAGAGCATTTTAACTTGGAGCAACTCAATAGATGATGCCGTTGCTAGGTAATGTCTTTCGTGTCTGCAAAAAGTCTTTAGGTGAAAGCTAATCAATAAGGTAGATACAGTGTGATGTCATTTGTTGCCATGGTTTCTGAACTTAGCAGTCTTTTATCTGCAAATAATATTGATGGTTGCTATGCAGTTGAATATTTTCATATTTTTTCTGCCATTATAAAGCTCTTTAATCTTAGCTAAAGCTTCGAAGAGCAGAGCACTTAAGAGTTTAAATGGTTTAATAGATAGGCTTCTATTACAATCCTAAAATATCTTGAATTTTACTACCTAATAAATAACAGGCATCAGGAGGAAGTGAACAAGGTTAACATTTTGATGATTAAATTTCCACAAAGCGGTTGACATTTTCTAGTAAATTAATCTGCAAATTAAATATCTCTGTGGAATTAGTGCTATGACTCATTACATGGCAGATCATGTTAAAAAAAAAGGGGTAAGCAGTCAGTCCTCCGGATGATAAGACAGTCAAATGTATAAAGCTCTAAATGTCTCAAAACCCATCATAGCTTCTTGAACAATGGCTTTGTGTTTCATATATCTTTCACTGTTGGATTGTTCCTCTTCGTTAGCTTGGCTTTGGCTAGAAAATATTTTATAGCAGCTTATGCTAATCATTGGAGAGTTGGACAGGCTGAAAGGGAAATGAGACTTATTTTTCCTGATAGTTGTCGAGGTGAAGGGAAAGCATTTCCAGGTCAGATCCTTTAAATCAAACATAACTTCATTCTTAATATTCTATGGAGATGTTAGTTGTAGTAAAATGCTGTGTTTCCTTTGCTTGATTTATTGGATCTCTTTACAGTAGTTTTTCTTGATAGTTTGAGTTCTTGAAAGCATTTTGGAGGGAAAAAGATGAAAAGAGATAAGGAGAGGAAGAGCAGTTAAAAATCAGATGATGACCTGCTGAATTCTACAATTTGTACATCTTTGGTGATGTTTACCATACTGTCTAGTTTTTCTCTTTTTCCCCAATGCATTCCTTCTCCTCCTCTTCAATTTCCACTGTTCTCTGCCTTGACAACACATTTCTTTACAAAGTGTTTTGCCACCTTCTTTCTTGTCTTCTTCACACATCTCTCCTCTGTGTGGTGATGTTGACTATCACCTTTCTTTTGAACGGAGAATTGCCTTCATAGTCCTACTTGTCTCCTTAATATAGTGAGTGAATTGTCAAGGATGCATCCCAAATGGGAGAACCTGAGGAAGATGTCAGCAGGAAAAGTGATACATACAACTAAAATCCTACTCCTGCAAAGTGGGCAGGGGTGTTCTTGATGATTCCTCTGCTGGAACTCCTCTAGAAATTCCCTGTTGGCCATGCAGAAACACAATAACAGCCTTCAAGGAGTGTATCCTCAAAGTAGTGCTACTGAGAGCAGGCAGATGGAGGAGGCATGTCAGCTTGATGATGATTGCAAGTATCAAATTAACAATCTGAAAAAGATACTAGCAATGCAGCAGTGTTTCTTACCCAAATGTTTAAAGAGAGGGAGGAGATAAAAAAAAAAAAAAGAAAAAAGAAAGGCAGCCTGGAAAAGGAGATACAAATCAGTAGTGCTGATCAGCAAGAGCTTTAAATGACTATCTGATGCTAAATCTGTAAAGTGGTGCCATCGAGTGGAATTATCTAAAGAAGTATTTCACTCTAAGGCTGCCACAAAGAAAAAGCATTTACTTCAGATGCCATATGCCAACTGTGCAATCAGGCTTCCAGTCATACATGGTGTCTGTTCTAAAGCTGGGGGGCAAGGGAGCCATTCGCAGTTGCTCTTGCATAACACTTGCTTTTATGATACTAGATATTCGATTGCTTGTGCTGTTGTGAGAGTTTTGTTGTTTAGGATAATATACTTTTATTACTTGAGATTTTTTTATCTTAGGGTTACTTGTTTTTTGTGTTTTGGGGTGTTTTGTCCCCCTCATGAAAAAACTAAATTGTCAGACAATTTTTTAGTGCTCTTTCACATCATCAAGCAATTAAATCTGTAAAAGATTAAAAGAAACATACCTTTTCTGTCTGAGAAAATACCCACACACCTCATTATATGAGGGACAGTTGGGTATTTTGTGCTAATGAACAACTTCATAAAACATACATACAATAGTGGAAACTCTCAGGAAGCTTTAACAAAAGAATTTCTTAATTTGTGAATTTCTACTATGTTTTTTTAGGCCAAATATTTGCGCCAACAGCCTTTACAAGACACTGAGTGTAGGTGATAAGTAGACATGGGAGTTTAAGTATCCACTCCTAAAAGAAAAGGATAAGAGAAGCTGTACACATAAAATCTCCAGAGCCACCATGACATCACTGCATTGCACACACCTGTAAAGCCTTTCAAACTCTTCCCAGCCCTTTCACATGGGGTTTTGATGTTCCATGTAATACTGGTTGGCCCCGTGTCACTGAGAGCTTAACACAGGTTTGGAATAGGTTTTTCAAGCGTGATATGGAAATTAAAATAAAAACAAGTGTAACAGTAAAAGTATTTAGTGAAAGTACCCCGGCCTTTGAAGTCACATATGGGCCTAAGGTGAGATAATGTAATCTGGAATAAATTTTACCAGCTATACCTACAAGTCTTCAAAGTGTATGATACAGTTACATCATAATAGTTGAATACAGTTATTTCAACCCTGTCGATAGTGCTGAATGTAGTAGATGATGCAGTTATTGCAGTTGAGGGGTGACTAGTAAGACTAAGAAAAATACAGATATTTAAACTAGCTAGATGTTTCAGCTATTGTTGATGTTACTTAAATAAAAACCCCAGAACTTGATGTTAAAAGTTGCTTCAGTGTATAAAATTCTTGAAAAAAAAGTAGTACAAAAATCTGAAGTTTGGAAATTACTTTAGATTTATTAAAGCAATTTTCATTTCACTTTATGTCTGTATGATTCAGCTAAGCTCTTCTCTGGAGCTTTTATATCTTTAGTTGAGGTCTTCGGTCAGTCATGCTGCAAATAATCTCTTTTTATGAGTAACTCAAGGCATGTTTACTTTCTGTATACTGATCTAGAAACAGAAAGTTAGTTCCCAATACAAATTTAAACAAGCAGTTTATTTAATAATTGCAGAATGTTTTTTTCTCAGGTATGGGGAGATAAATGCACAAAATTTTTTTCATAATGTACTGCAGAAAAACAAAAAAGGCTTGTTGCTTGAACATTCTGTGGAAAACACAATTTTCACCCAATTTTCAAAAGATCTTCACAAAAACAAGCCCTCCACCTCAAACCTGCAACAGCCTAATAGAGAAATCCTGTGCAGACTAAGGAAGGAAATCCTTTGTGGTTCTTGTAACTTGTACTGAGATAAGTTCATAATGCTTTTTTAGGAGAGGAAATTTTTTCCCAGCACAGCTAAAGGCTATAGGTGACATGATTCTTATCTTGCTCACCTAAAATCCATGCAAGAAGCTAATCCCCCGATTTTCATCATTTGGGTGAAATCAGTCAGATATTCATGTGTTTAAAGAGGTTTTAAGGACACTTTTGCATGTATTTAAGATGCTTTCAAAGGTTCACTTTTTCTGGCACCTCATAAACTATCCAGCCAACCAGATCTAAGAATTGCCAGCATTTTAAACACAAAGGATTCCTCTGTGTAAAAGGCAGATTTTTTTTTTTTTGTCTAGTCAGTACGATATTTTTATACGATTTTTTTTTAAAGCCATTCTAGGTGTGGGAATTAATTCCAGGCTATTTTGGGAGTAGGACATGCAGAACACATGATGCATAGCTACTGAGAAGTCTGTATTTGTTTTCTGTTTGAGTCTCTATATTTCTCCACATTGATCAAGCTCAGCTGGAGTGTACTGTTCTTAGCACCTCTGACTGAACAAGACATGATGATATTGTCCGCCCTATTTTTGGCAAGCATTGCATTTTGTTTGCCCATTTTGTGGTACTGTTTATTCCCTTTACTGGTCTTCTTTTCTTCCACCATTCAACCAATGAATTTTCTTTTACCTTACCTGAAGCTGCTATATGGTATTACTTCCTTTAGTCAAATCTGCTTCCCCTCATCCACTATGTCCCCTGAAACTTTATGATCTTCTGTACAAATCTTCCAACCCCTCTTCTCTGATTTGCCATTTCTGAACATTATTTTAGATCATCTTGTTCACATCCAGCAATGAAATGAGTTCTGCTGGCAGAAAGACACAGCAGCTTTACTTAATGTGCTCGGGTTGCTTGAGATTACTTGATAACAAAGAAATTGCAATTTCTGATAGGCAATGCTTTCAGATGTTTAGCCTGGGACAGCCACAGGGCAGAAAAGTCCTTCCTAAAGGCACATTCCTTTCTGTTTATCATTGGCCTGGAACACCATCTTTCCAGGATGACAATGAACCTGGTTCACTTTTAGCACATTCTCAGTGCAATTTGGTACAGTATTTCTTACACATTAAAAAAAAAAAAAAAGAAAGAAAAAATAATTAAAAATTACTTTATTTATTTGTTTTTATTTAGAAGATAAAAATTCAGTATCCTGCACAGAAAAATCCTTTACATTGTAGAGTTATAGACAGGAAAAGGCAATGAAGTATATCTTAGTAATCTTATTATATTCAGTGTTTATTTTTACATTGAAAGCTATTGCTGTTTCTTCCTGAAAATTTTGCTGGCAACAACAGGGTAAAAATGCTTTATTACACAAATTATATACTTCTAGCACAGTCTTTTAAAATGAAAATTACCTGTACAAAGGAGATTTTCAGTCAGTCTATGTAGGCAGCTGGAAATTGGTTTGAATGCATGCAGCTAATGGTCACAGCAGTTTGCATGGGAGCAGGTTTAATGTAAATCTAGGCACTGTTTACTTTAGTTATGCTTTCATAAACGTTGGACATAAGGAATGAAAAAATGCTGTAGTAAATGGTGAATAAAATCAAAAGGCATTTTTTAGAATTCTAGAGTCAATTATCTAATGAACTAATGTGTTTTGATGAGATATGACACCTTAATTCCCTTTAAAAACAAAAAAAAACCAACCTAAACTGATCTTTTTTTAAATCTTCAAGTGCTAGCAATTATTAGGAATAATTTAATAATCCTTCTGACATCAATAGGAGGAAAAAGTGTGAGAAAATACTAAAACTGAGGGCAAATAAATGTCTTGTATAATTATTCTTTTCTTAGAACCTTACATTGCAATAGGTAGGTTAGGTTTTCCATGCTAATAGCTAATACAACCTCCGTCATAAAGCTCCCTTCATCTGAAGCCATCAGATTATGACATTTACTCTCCTTGTTTAGCTAGGAGGAGTGGATACCACTTGCTGTAAAATGTCTGACGTCAACTGATTTCTTTTTACTCAAGTGTAGCTCTTGCACAGAAGGTTGAGAAGGTGCAGAATATTATAGTAATCCTGTATTTAATTGTTTCTGCATGTCCTGGAATTTAAAGAGAATTTAGGATATGTTTGGCTTTCCCTGCATAATCAGGTTGCTATGGTAAACATATTATTCTATACAAAGAAAGAGCATGTTTAGTCAGGTGCTGATCCTTTTCAGTATAATGCGAGCTTCAAATTATTTTTGAATGATTGAATTTGTTTGGTAAGTGTTTTATCACAATAACTAAGAGAGGAACATCACAGAATAAGGTGTGGCTTCTGATATTTCAGTAGCAGATACATCCTATGTAGTTAGCTGTTCAGAATCAATAGGACTTTAATTCTCAGTTAAACTATCTCCTCAGAGTGAGCCTACCTTACACAATCTAACCAAAATCTCAGTACTTTTGGAGGCAAAATATTATTTTGAAGCCAGTAAAAAGTTGCAATTATTAAGTACCACCACTAAATTAATTAACCTTGTTTCTAGTGCTTATCTTGTAACATGTGTGAAAGTAAAGGAATGATAGATTTATAACTTGTGTATCAATTTCAGCAGCAGTGTACTAAGCTACTATAACTGTATCTTTGAATATTTAGAAGTCAAGAAATAGTTCAGAGAAATCAGAAATCCTTTTCTAGAGCACTTACTGACTGAGGTTTTTGTCTATTTTCAAGACACTTTCGGTTCTGCTGATGTCTGCAGTCAGATGATCTAAACCGTACTCTGAACTTAGGTGGGAGCCAGGCAAAATAAAATATGAGGCACCGATATTAACAAGGAATTCAGGCTTTTTGAATATATGTGTTTGTACTTTGTTCGTTAGTTGAGAAGACTGAGAAAGTAAGACCTAAATTCCCTTTGAACTTGTATCTCTTACCTGAAAAAATGTGCCCTATCTGTCTGGGGATGGGCATCCTTCCATTTTTCTGCTGGTGAAACTGTTGCACGTTACATAAAATGAATAAACATTACTTGCAGCAAGGACTGAGAGGAACCTGTTCTCATTGCAGCGTAAGTGACTGGCCACTGGGCTTTCAGGTCATTCTGGCTTATTAAATTAAGCATTACAGAAGATAATGCTTAATTACAGAACACACAGAATCCTCATTACAGGGCCTTCCTTTGCTCATTCCTCTGGAGGATTTTCCATCTCTGATGACTCCTCTCATCAAAGCAACTTTTGCTTAAACTGATTTTATTATCCTTCAGGCATCCTCTTTATTATAGCAATAGCTGACCAGGATACCACTGTTAAAGACTTTTTTGTTTATTTTATAGACTCTTCACAGCAGATGGGTCCTGTTCATCAGTTACTTCTCTGCCCATGGGTGACTGACTGTTCTTTGGCACACCGTGATGTGACATATTTGTAAAAACAACCATGTTGTCTAAGGTGGATGCGTAGAAAGAGACCATGAGAGCCCTAAATAGTGACAACTTAGACTCATTAAAATTCTCTGTATATTTAAGTATCAAGGAATTATTTTTTTCAGTTTCTAATTTGGCTCTTCTTGACAAATAGTTACAGCTGAGAGAATGAAGACAAACAACATCAGTTCTTCTGTAGACAATCATATCTTAATTTTTGACATGATTACTAAACACAACTGTATTTAGTGATGTAGTAGATGCACTTCCTATAAGTTTCTTTCTGGAATGAATATCCCCATATAATTGCCAATGCAACATAGTTTTTAAACTACGTATATCATAGAGTTATCATGAAGTATTTGCTCTAATTCTCTTTATCAGCATGACTTTTTAAAAATTCTTGCACTTTATGTCCTTCTAGATTGAATTCTGGCATATTGAAAGTCACCTCAAAAGTGTACTTTTGAGGCTTGGATCAGCTGTACAAAGAGGCTTGGATCAGCTATAAAATGAACTGAGAATTTTCTTCCATAACTAATAAGATCCCTCACTACTCCAACTGAATTAGACTGTTAAAAACAAACAAACAAACAAACAAACACCTAAGTAAAACAAAATCAAACCAAAACAAAACCTCCCAAACAAATATAGTAAATTTACATTATGGAAAAAGATATTAAGAATTATCTGCCAGTAGGTTAACCTAAAAGGTTTTATTGTCACAAAACTTACAGTTAGAAAACCTCCACTAAGGTTTTCATTCAGCAAAATATTTCTGAAAATGCTAAAAAAATTAATGTAGTGTGTGGTTAACTGTCTGGTTGCATAATGAAAGGCTACACTTGGAGAATTGTTTTTTAGTTTCTAGCAATATTTGCTCCTGCTGTAAATTTGGGTTCAATCAGTAGAGCAGTGGGCAGGCCCAGGATGAGATTCACTGATGCTGTGATTAAGTTAAATCAGGAGGAGCAGACTTTTCTGCATCTTAATCCGTCTGTCATGGTTTGAGATAACCCAAAATCCAATTCCCTAGTCTAAACCCCCACCTCTGGTGGGTTTTTTTTACATATAATATTCTTTCCTATCAAATGTATTAGTTTGGTCCATGGTTTGGGTCATATTTAGAACATTCTCACACCAGTATTGCATTAAAACAATTTAAAACCATACAGAGGCAAACCCTTAGAAGTTAGGGCCAGTGTTACCTGAAATGAGATTGTCTCATATATATGCAATGTAAGACTGTCCTTGATATTAATTTTTTTCACACCTGACTATTTAGCACTTTCAGCACTGAGGGTTTTGGAGTAGAAGATCTGTTGGAGCTTGGATAAATCCGTTGGCCCTTTAAGCTCTGGGGAGCTCTCCTGTAGATAGTTGATGGAAGGGGAGACTCTGACAAAGGCTGTGCTTTTGACTTCTGTTTCCTGAGATCTAGACAAGAAAAATTATAGGCATTTTTGCTTTTGAAATGCTTGACAGAGTATTTGATGAGTTATGTTTCTGCATGAATAGAGAATATCTTAGATAACCCTGTGTGGAGACTATTTAATTCTGATCACATTAATATTGGAGTTTCTGAGGTATGTGCTAAATATTTTAGATCAATTATAGAGCTTAATTATGCATTAGTTATACTAAGTTCAGATATGAAAAGCATGCAATGCCAATGATTCCTTATTGTTGCTGTTTCCACTAAGATATAACAGTGACACACTGTCCTTCTGGTTGCCATGGAGGAGGAATAGTTTTGGTTTGCTATATTTTTGTTTGGTTTGGGTTTTTTTAATCATGTTTATGTGCACACTTCAACTAATACAGGGTGACTTGTAGTTTGTCTTGGGGGGTAGAGCGTAGAATAAATTTAGGTTTTCATTTAATTTATTTTACTTCACTGAAATCATGACTCTATCAACTGTTTATTCTTACAGGGAGATGTGAATGCGGCCAATGCACTTGTTTCCCTCCAGGAGACAACAGAGTTCATGGCAAAAACTGTGAATGTGATGATCGACAGTGTGAAAATGCAGAAGGAGATGTCTGTGGGGGTATGTGTTCACTTAATAAAAATAAGAACAAAAAATAACGATAGCATGACTAAATCTTCCTGCTCTGCTTGATTTTATAACATAATGTCACTATATACGATTGGCATCATTAATTATCATTAATAGACTGCAGATTTTTGTAAGAAACAATCTCTAGAAATATTGAATATGTTAGTGAATATTTGTTTTAAGACTTCAGAAACACTAACACTGAAGTAGATTAAATAAAATTAGTGGCATAAATGTAAGTGCTGTAGTATATCCAAATTCCATCAATGTCCATTAGAGAAGAATACAGACATTTGAAGAAGAACCTGAAATATTAGGTAATTTTACTTTGTGTTTAGTACACCTGATGTTTCGCTATGTTGTAACATACCTAAAAGTATTAATGACCAGAAAAAAATTTAAATGTCTCATAATCACTGACAGTGACTATGTTTTCTAAAAAAAATCATAAAATATATCATGAAAGAATCTAAAATATTTGAGAGACAGTGTCATAGTAATTGTAGATGTAGATGATTTATTTTAGTGTTGACCGTGAAAATCTCACTCAGGTAGGTTTGGATATGTAAATGTATATATGCCATATGGTATTTCAAAAGGAGGTGAGTAGTATTTATCTTAACTGCTGTCATTCTAGATCTTACTGGCTTTATTTTTTAAATGATTCTTTGATTCTAAATATTAATAAAGTAGTTGGTATGAACAATGACACATTGTATTATATTCCTTATTTCTATGTAGGAAAAAACGTACTGTTTCGTGATCCTTGTGTACATTAACAGTTTTGACTACAGCAAATATTTCTTTATGCTGCCTTCCATGCAGAATGTAGACATATATAGAAAATTGTGATTTGAATATCTAAACAACCATAATAATAATTTATAACATTCAGAGTAATTCAGTAATAGGAATGTCTAGGAAAAGAATAATTTTGAAATTTAATTTTGTATAAAGGACATAAAAGTACAGAAAAGCACTGAAAAGCTATGTCATATTTATTATCAACTAAATAGTTGGGAACCAAAATTCATTATCATTCATGCTTAAAAATATCTCTTCTCTTAGTATCACTCATACTTTACATTATTCAACAACAGTGTTTCAGTGTTAATGTTGCTAATGATATTGCACATTTTGAAAAATATAGACAAGAATTCCATTCTTCCTTCTTAGGAGGGATACAGAGATAATTTTGATTTTTGATGCTGGCTAGAGCACCTCACACTTAAATGAATAATCACCTCAACACCTGAGCCAGTGTCCAATTTTGTACTGTTCACAAGACAGTCTAGATCACACTTTTACCTGAATAAAGTCTCTCCTTTAGTATAAATTGCTTATTTACAATCCATATGCTTTAAGCTTATTTTCCTCATTTTGGAGCAACAAATACAAAAGAGAGACAGGTTATTTTTGTAATATTGGTATTTAATTTCTTGTTCTACTATATTTATAAATATAATTTGAGATCTTTTAAGTTTATTCTAGATTTGGTTGTAATTTACTCCTTGAAGTATGTTCTTATGTTGTTGTTATTGCATGATTTAATTCTTTCTTTCATTGTTTTACAGATTAAGAACTGGTTTCCCCTTCCTCTGGTTCTGTTCTCATGCCACTGAAATGTTTCTTTGTTTGCACTTTTTTGGTTCTTCCACATGAAGTGTGCTGAGATTCAAATTAATCATGCAGTTCTCTTCCATACATCAGTTTTCCTTCTCTTTGCTGCTGGAGCCCTGAAATGGCTCCTTCCCTCATTTATCCTCTCTCTCTCTCTCTTTCTTTCCTTACTTTTTTTTTTAATTCTTTCTACTTTTTTCCTTCTTTTTTTTGCTACTGTCAGATCCTGAAACATTATTTTTTTGACCATCCAATGTCTGTCTGTGCTTCTGATCCACCTATCTCAAGAGGCCACCTCACACCCCAATAACTAAGGGGAGCACCTATTTAGGTGTAAGCACTAAGTACAGAAATGTGTATCTTCAGAGTGTCCTCATCAGTTGCAGGTTTCTGTTCACTCATCATTTAGCAACTGAACTCCCCTCACCTTCAAACTCATAATATGAACCATTTACTCATTACTCATTTTCTGACTTCATCTTTCTTGTAGTTTCGTTGAAATGTCTCTTCCCACTGTTTCTGACCAAATGTAGGAATTTCTGTCACTGTTTTCCTTTTCAGATCCTCAAGAGCCTCTAATGTTACCGACAGCTTTCACCCTACTCTTTAGTAGTAGTCAGATGTTTTACTTGGCTATCCCTTTCTTTCCTGATAACATTTTAAACATTTCCTTTGGTACACCATACTTCACCTATCTCTCTTTTTTGGATATTCTACCAATTTTAACCTTATTTTGCAACTTATCTATTCACTGAACTTCTCTCATTAATTTTGCACTAATAGCAAACATATTTCCCTCTCCTCTTTTTGGGTTTGTCCATGCTTCCATCTCAGCCTGAACTTCTTGACACCTTTTGCTGACTGCTTATTCCTTCCTCTTCTCTTGTCCTCTTTTCATTACTATTTTTCTACCACTGTTGCTACCTAGGCAATCACTGTCAATACATAAGCCCTTGGTAGTAAATCTATCTTTGGAGGATTATAAGCTGGACTCTGTGAATGTGCAGGGTCTGACAGTGAGCACTGAGTGCTGGTAAGCACAAAGAAACAACACCAGTGTTTTCAGATTGAATGCATGCTGAAATGAGAAACACGAATGAGAACCTAAATGATTTGAATAAGAATTGTTACTGGCTTCCTCTGGCCATCAGAGATTGATTAATAGCTCGCTTTCCAGACCAGCTGTCCATGCAATGGTAGAAAGACATGAGGCGAAAGATATGATAAATTAGGGTACAATCAAGTGAGACCCTATTACCATGTTTCTGTATGATCGTAGTGAGTCATTCCCTTAAAAATTCATCTGTCCATCAATGAAGTACCAGGAATAGAGACACTATGTCTCCACAAAGGTTGCAAGAGAACTCAGCATAGATTTCACTATAGCACTCTGCTATTAGAAATTGATTCATATTATTATGGAATCATAGAATGATTTGGGTTGGAAGGGACATTTAAAGATCATTTAGTCCAACCCCTCCCTGTTATAGGCAGGGAACCTTTCACTAGACAAGGTTGCTCAGAGCCCCATCCACCCTGGACTTGAATATTTTCAAGGGTGGGAAATACAGATCTCTCAGAAACCTTTTCCACTGTCTCAACACCCTAATCATAAAAAAATCTCTTCCTTATGTCCAAGTTAAACCTACTATCTTTCAGTTTAAAACTATTACCCCTTGTTCTGTGACTACAGACCTTGAAGTGTCTCTCCCTCTTTCTTATACTCTCCCTTTATAATATTGAAAGGGCACAGTAAGGTTTCCCCAGAGCCTTCTCTTCTCCAGGCTAAACAATCTCGACTCTCTCAGCCATTCCTCATAAGAGAGGTGAACCATTCCTCTGACCATTTTCGTGGCCCTCCTCTGGACCTGCTCCAACAGGTCCATCCATGTCTTTCTTGTACTGAGGACCCCAGAGCTGGACACATTAGTCCAGGTGGAAGAACAGAGGGGGAGCCTCACCTTCCTTGACCTGCTTTCCAGATCCTTACTTTGTGTTCCCCTTCCTTTGTCTATGCCTCTGTACAGAGACTTACTAAGCGATAGCTGGACGAGATGTCTCATGCAGCTTTTTTGAGATAGATGTGTTCTACTTAAAAACCCATTCTCTACAGTTCAGTTTTTTTCAATTATGTAAGATTTTTCCAGGTATATTGCAGTGCTGATCCACAGAAATATTTAACATCACACTTTCTTTGGCTTATCTTGGTTCTTTAAGTCTTTCTTGTGCAAGTTAAGTTGTTTTGGTGCACACATGTGACCAGAGAATGTCAAGTTCTTTCTTGGCAAGTCTATGCCACTGATGTACACCAGGCTGGATATTTATTTGTCCTGTATCCTGATGAGAGATACTTTTCTTAGCCCTCTGAGGTTAAGGCTGTGCTGCTCACTGCAGATGTGTCCTGAGCTGTCAAGTGTTATTTATTCCCCTACTGTGTCCAATCATGTTTTCCAGTAATATCATCACTGGCTGCTCCACCTCACTGGGTTGACTGTTGTCCATTATGTTCTGTTCTCTTTCAGGATTGAGAGCAGGCAGACAACAAGAGCTCAGAACAACAGTAAAGATCAATTTGAAATTGATTTGATAGTGCTCTTAATTCCATTCACTTTGATTTGTTCTCTGGACAATTATTGGCCTAGGTGTGAGTTCTTGTCATAGAAAAGTAGCAACAATTAAAGGAATAAAACAAAAGCCCTTTTGGGTCCCCTGGATGCTACAAGTTCTGTAGGATTGTGCTGATTAAAAACTCTATAATAAAACCAAACTCAACAAAAATATAAAAAGTTGGTTGAAGATCAACACAAATTCATCACTAGGACCACTAGCAAAGGTTTAGACTAATAACAGGTAACTCATAACATGGCTCTTACATATTTTTAGGGATGCTTCAATTTTGTATTACATCAGTATATCATTCTTGTGCTTCAAATAGTAGGCCACCAATCAGAAAATCAGCTTTGATGAGACCTTTTAATGTTTACTTATAGATGTTTGCACTGTCCTCAATAACGAGAAACAAATAAGACTCTGATCATCCCAGTAAACCAGTTCTTTGACTGGTAATGGTAATGGAATACCTTGAGAAGTCTGGTTTCTTTATTTTCAAGTGAAAAAATCCACTTTGATGACTTTTAAACTGTTCATTTTGGCCACAGCACATCAAAATACAATTTTCGTCAAAATACAATCCTAACACTGTAGAAAATCCAGTTGTGTAATGTTATGTCACATTAAAGAGTTTTTTTGTTTATACCAATGTCTTTTGGTAAAAGATTCTCATTAGTTTTAAATTCTGGTTGTAGTATAAAGGCTTATAAAAGTTGAAGGAGATGACATTTTTGGAGCAAATGCTGAGGTAATTCATATTTCCCTCCTTACTCAGGTTTACCTTCACGTCTTTCTCTTCTCTTCTCTTCTCTTCTCTTCTCTTCTCTTCTCTTCTCTTCTCTTCTCTTCTCTTCTCTTCTCTTCTCTTCTCTTCTCTTCTCTTCTCTTCTCTTCTCTTCTCTTCTCTTCTCTTGCTCTTCTCTTCTCTTCTCTTCTCTTCTCTTCTTCTCTTCTCTTCTTTCTCTCTTCTCTTCTCTTCTCTTCTCTTCTCTTCTCTTCTTTCTCTTCTCTTCTCTTCTCTTCTCTTCTCTTCTCTTCTCTCTCTTCTTCTCTTCTCTTCTCTCTCTCTTCTCTTCTCTTTCTCTTCTCTTCTCTTCTCTTCTTTCTCTTCTCTTCTTTCTTTCTCTCTCTTCTACTTCTCTCTCTTCTTCTATTCTTCTCTCTCTTCTTTCTCTTCTCTTCTCTCTCTTCTCTTCTCTTCTCTTCTCTTCTCTTCTCTTCTCTTCTCTTCTCTTCTCTTCTCTTCTCTTCTCTTCTCTTCTCTTCTCTAGTGTAAGACAACAGTACGGCACAAACTCTACTTGAGACTTTATGAGAGGGGAAGCTAGTAATTTTTTTAGAAAATTCCCGAGTAAATTAATTTTCATGACTCAGACACATCCTTTCATTAATTTAATTTACTCGCTTTCTCACTGCCACATACAAGCATCAAAGTGTCTGCATTTAATAGTTTAGTCACTTGTGTGTGACACAGATTATAGACAAGGGATGCCACCCATCAAGTTCTCAGTAGGTCTTTTTGTTTCATCTTGACTGACAACAAGTTCATCTTTAAACATATCTCTTATATGATTTAGGACTCAAAAGTTAGGGTGATCCTTTTGATATAGTTTTTCTTACTTTCATCTCTGTAAACTTCAGGCAAGTCTGATGCTTGTTGTTTGTGCTTCCTGATTTTTTACATTCTTAGGACAATGCTGTTCTTTCTGGGGTTATAGGGAAATGAATGACACAAATTATGTGCCGTGTCTGCGTTGACATCTTTTCTTGTTGAGCACACAGTCTTCTGCTAACAAGTCATTGTGCAAGTCATGATTTAATTGTTTCATGAGAGTCCAGGCCTTTTGATATGACAAAATAATACATTCACTAGTTTACTCCTGTGAAGGTGTTGTTGGTTATCAATGTAGATACTGGTTTTGACCTCATTCTGATGCTTCTTCTGGTGCTTACTTACACATTTCCATCCATACATCATTAACACCAGTCAAGATTTCTGGTGTGAATCTCTAGGTATTGTCAGAAAACAAGGGAAAAACTGGATTCTATAAGGCATACATACACTTTAAGCCACATTTCCCAGCTTTATGATGATTTAAACTTTTAAAACAGGGACAGAAGCTTCCATATCACATTCTTATAATTAGTGATGGATTCTAGGATTGCACAGTCATCACCAGGATGTACAATGGTAAGATTCCCTCTCAAAAGATTGGTATAAGTTGCCCCTAATTGTCATGTTCCTTTGAATATAAAATTTTCATTACAATCCAGTCAGGCTAAGTAATTGGATTCAGAGGAAATACTGTTCATTTTTAGTTCTTTTGGAATATCAGATATACAACAGAAAATATAATTTTTTTTTTTAATGAATGTTCTAGGTCCATACTGCAGAAATCATGAATGAGATTTATTTTTGTCATCTGTTCAGTGAAGCAGAAGTATGATATTTTCAGCTAGCATGTTCTTATGAGGACCAATAAAACTATAACCATAAAAATGAGAGAGTTACGATTAATTATATACTTCATTAAGCAAAGTATTAATATTATGGTACAGTTGCTGTCAGACAATTTCCTTATTTCTTGCACTAATAGTGCTCCACAGAAATAGAAGTATATAGGACATTTATGGAATTCTCTCACATACCTAAAAACCATATTAGGAGAGAAAAACTCTCTCCCAAAGATAGGTTTTGGCAGTGATTGGTATGAAAATTCAGAAATATAAATTCAGCTGCTGACTCTACCATGGCTTCTCAGGCTATGTGGGGCATAATTGCAAAGTCTTCAGACACCTAAAATAAAGCACCTTTTATCACTTCTGATACCCAAGGCTTCCCTTGCCTGACCCCAGCTTGATTCCACATGTTCCTGGATAGCTGGTGCCATCATGAGGATGTCCTTTGTGCCTTAGGGTATGTCCAATGGCACTAGGCATCTGAATTGAATCTGTAATTTGTCTGTGGTCCCTTCTATGTTAAAATAAGAGTTTATTTCCTACTGACAGGTTTTTCACCTGTTCTATTGAAAAGTCTTTGGAGCAGGGTCCATATCCTTTTGACTGAGAAATCTGAACAACATTGTCACAGAATACTTGTCACAGAATTCACTAGACATTTTTTATACTATTTAATAGATAAATTCTATTACAGTATTTGTTATTGAGAAATGCAGTTTATTCTCCAGAGGAAAAAACAAACAAACAACAAAAAAAAGAAACCAACCATTCAAATGTGTTTACTGAGTGAAATTAGATCTAACAAAAGTGAAAATATCTATATTAGGTAACGGAGAAGTCAGAGTCTAACTGGCATAAAACTAGTGTGATTATTTTGACAACATTAAGTAGAGAATTAATGATTCAATGCCTGTGTCCTTGTGCTTAACTGCTTCATCCCATCTCTGAGGCACATCCAGGGGCAGCAACAGATAAATTCAAAAGGATCAGTATGTAGCCAGTATAGGTATTAATGATGTTGTATGGTCTGTATTAAATTATTATAGTTTTACTTAACTAATTTTAATATTTATATTTTTTTCTTTTAAATACCCTACATATTTCTGTCCTGGTTACCCAGACATTTGTGTAGGTGTATGAAAAGTCAAGACTTTATGTAGATACACAGAGACCATATTTTCATTAGCTTTTCAGATAGCATAAAATGTGATTTAGGTTTATAAAAGCATTTTAATTTAATCTTTCTGTTCAAATGAGCAGTAAAGGAATTGCTAATGCACCAACATTTAAGGTGATTAATAGATATTAATTTGTAAATCCCAAAGGGGTTTTTTTGCTGAATCTTGCATATTAGTCTATAAATAGCCATTACACTACACCCTATGTTGAAGTCTGTGTAGTGTGTGCAGCAAAAGCCTGTCTCTGAGTAGATCATGCTCTGAAGGCTCCTCTATAGTCCATACCAACATCACTTTAAAGTTTGTTCCAATAGTCATCACCCTTTTTTGAAATGCTGTTTCATTTCTTAAGTGGTTTTATCAGTATGAGCTTTTATCCCTTGCTTTGTCTTTCTCTGGTAGTTTGAGAATTCCCAGTCTGGTAGCCTTTGAATTCTTTACATCTTTTTAGTACTCTTCCAAGTTTTAAAAATCTCTTCAAACATCGATGTCACAGAGTTGCAGGACTTTAATATTCATCTCATCAGTGCTCTAATTCTGTTCCTAGTCACTGTTCTACTGCTATATGCATATGAGGATGGCATCAGCCCTTTTCACTGCAGGTTTCACTTGAAGGTGTTACTGAACTATATGACTGTTACGCTGCTGAAACTAGAGGCCCAGTCCACCTTTATTAGACTTAGACAATACTAACTGACCTCCTTTGAAAATGTAATAGACAATCAGTATTTTGCTTCACATTTATATTAGGCTTCTCTAACTGCAGTTTTCACAATTGTTACAGTCTTATGACATTCTCCTTGTATTCAATAAAAACTAAAAAGTAAAAATCAGTGTTCCAGTAATGTTTTTCTCAACTTGTTTAGCATATTTTGGCAGGGTAATGAAGCCTGTTTACTTAGAAATATCTCTCCCAGACAAATGTTTAATATTCTCTTCTGTTAATAATATAATGGAAAGTCCTGCAACTAAAAAAAAAAAAAAAGAAATCCTGTTTCCATTGAAATACAGAGAGAAATATTTGTTTAATTTACTGGAGTGTTCTATATAAGGGATCCTGCATTGTGCTGCAATTTTTCATACTCCTAGCCTGAGGTGCCAAATTTTGCTTGGGGCTGGCCTTAGTTTGCCCTTCAGGAACATCATCTGATTATAAACAGTCTAGAAATAAGAACCAGCTTCCTCTGTGATGATTATTTCACCTTTTCCATCATGCTGATGTTCCCATGTGGTTGTGCCTTTTGTATTACAAAATGATCAAGCAGGTTTTTCAGGAACTCCAACAACAGCTGCATTAGTAGCCCTAAACTGATTTCCCACAACAACACAATTTTGTTTCTAATCATGTTAAGAAATAATTAATCCCAGAGTCCTGTTCGGTTCGGGATGACTTGGGCTATAATGCACCCCTGTCAGTAACTGTCACAGCTTGCTTTGTTGCTGCATTCATATTTCACATTTAAGTTTTGTGGTTATTGGAGTTTTAATTCTAAACAAAATGACAGTATTTTTAGCATCATCTTTTTCTGTCCTTTGCCTCTCCCCCATCAAAATCTTTATTCTTGATTGGACATTAATGTTTAAACTTTGTTAAATATTTAGAAGTCCATTAACATAGATTTTTATTAATGGAGATCTGTAGTCTCAGAACCATTGCATTGCAATGCAATTTTTTTAATGATTTTAACGGTTTTTTGTTAAATCTGAAATTATGATAGACCAACACTTTCCAGTAAATCTTCTCAATCTGAACAGCTGGGATAAAGAAAAATCTCTAAGTGAAGAAATCCAGCCCAAAATTAATTGTTTAACATGATAAAATACTGATTTAACTATTCATACTATCTTTGCTCTGTGATTTACAAGGAAGATATACAGAACAAAATCACGTAAAACAGTTTTTCTCAGGCTACCACACACACATGAGATAGCAAGGAGTTAACAAGTACTTGGGCAAAGCACTTGTATACTCAACATCCCAAGGCACCCAAAGAGCTGCAGCTGCCCAAGCTAGTGTCAGCTAGGAATACATATTATTTTTGTAAAATGGATTACAAAAGAATTCTTACAAATGGAGACAAAAGAATTCTTCATGGTTTGAGGATTTATATGGCATAAAGGAGGAGAGGAATGGTCATTGCAGAAAAATGCAAGTCGAATTTTATATGGCAAACTGTAAACTGTTTGCAGGAAATTTATAGATTATTCATTACCTTTTTATTTGACTTATGTAAGGGCTTTACAGACATGATCAGTCTCTGCATTCAGTAACACATAATGACTATACAGGAAAAATCCAACAAAATTATTTTCTCAGTGAAATCACCATAGATTTTGTACTATTCACTGCTAAAATGAGTAAAGTATCTGTATCTTCACTAATAATTTTCCAACGGTGACATCCAGTTGTATATTTTACTCTTAATTGGTAGAGCTATTCTCAATTCTAATCTATATGTCACTAATTAAAAATAAATAAGACATAAAAATGCTCTGACAGAAGCTTAATTACATTGTTATAGTTGCATGACATCTATCTGGAAGGAACATATCAGTATATGCTTGTTTTCTATCTCTTGTATTTTGATTTGTCATATAGTTGACCTTGTTTCCCTTTCTAAAACTAGGATCAAGCTTCAAAAGTGGCATCAAGCTTCTGTGGTTGCTAGTTATCAATTTTCAGAAGTGGGTAGCAATACTGTCATAGTAACACTGTCATTGTTACAAATCATTTAAAGTTGTATAGATGGTATGTTAAAAAAACCCCAAACACCAATACAGAATCTGGGATACAACAATTATTTTGAACATTTAGATGCTGTAAATGACAGCTAAAAGACTTTGGAGCTCCCTGTATTTTTCTAATTTAAAGTGTTTTCTAATTTAAAGTATTTGGCCATCAGTAAACTTTGAAGGAACTCCACTTAGAGCAGACTATAAGGTTTGTATCTCCTCTGGGCTTCTACCAGTGCTGCCTCCCAGTTTACAATATTAGGTTGTGCTGCTGGCTCATGAGAAGTCCACAAATCAGAAAAACAAAATTGCTGGTTTGCTTCCCCACATCCTACAGCTCCATGCTTTGCCAGATACTCCTACTGCTTCTTCCCAGCCCATGCTCACAAATTATCTCAGAGTTTTCATTTCTGCTCCCTCGCCCTACATAGCAGGTAGAGTAGGAAAAAAGTCACTGGTATGTATAATTTTGTCTCTGCTGCAGAAATGTAATTCAAAGCTGGAAAATGAAATTCTGTCTGAGACACATTTTTTGCTTATCTTTTTCATTCTCCATTCCTATATTTTTGTCTGCATTTGTTGTCACTTTTCCCTTTTTCCTGGCCAGATTTTCTACTCAGTTTATTCTTAAAAATATTTTCCTTTTTTATTGATTTTTTTACAAACAACTCTCAAAAATTTTTATTTTGTCTTTTTTTTCCTGTCTTTAAAGCATAAATTATAACTTCTAGGGTCTATCTTTGACCTATGTTCTAGAGTTTCTTTGGCCTTTCCCTCACTTGTTTTCTGCACGTCACTAGGGCACCCTGTTTAACATAAGAATGAAAGCTGAAGAAGGCCACTCTGTTGGGAAGCAGTGCTGTCCATCCATCTGTCTGTCCCATTACATACACTCCACACTGCACAGGTCTGAAGGTGATCTCAGCTGTGATCGCAGTCACCGGTTTCTGCTTGTCTTAGTCATAACCAACCTTGGTGTCATTACAGGCCATGGCATCTGCTCATGCGGCCGATGCATTTGCCAGGACGGGTGGTTCGGAAACTTGTGCCAGCACTCAAGGAAGTGCAACATGACGGAGCAGGAGAGCAGAAGTCTCTGCGAGTCAGCGGATGGCATATTATGTTCGGGGAAGGGTAAGAACTGGCAACTGAGCTACTTCATGTCAGTGCAGTGCCAGAGGAATACTATCATATTCTGGAAGACTAATGTGCATGGAAGTGGGTTGTTGTTTAATAACCCTTTTTTTTCAAAGGTACCCATTATTAAAAGGATGTTATATTTGGCTCCATAATGCACTTATATCCATTTTGTCAAACACCCACCACGGCTGTACATATTCAGCAATGTTGCTCCCCTATGCAATTTTGTTAGTAGCATATAATTTTCTGTATCTGTTTAGCTGATGGTCTTCATGGAATAGCTGTACACTATAAACTAACTGTTTGTGTTCCATCCAGTTCGAGGGAAAGGGGCACTACCTGCAGAAACACTGCAGTGGGGAAGATGACAGATGTAATATACTGGGCAACAGTAAGTGGAAGAGAGTGTTTAACAGCAACATTTGGTATACCTAATCACTCTGCTCCCCAACACAGTAGCAAAGTATGTGTCTGCAGCCCTCACAAAGGAATCCTGAAAACTTTCTCATTTACTAATTTTCATTCAGGTGGTTGCATCAGCTTCAGTTCAGCTATAAAAAAATGCCACAGGGAAGAATAAAAGTTAGAAAATCCTGATAATTATCTGAAATTGTTCTCTGAGGTTCCTACCTTGCAGTCTTTCAGGCTAGGAAATTGCATTAATGGAAAGAGGGCTTTTTAGCTCCCCCATAGTGCAAATTGCCTATTTTTGTATATAATACATCTGAAAGAGAATAGACAAAAAATGGGTAGTGGGACTGACTGGAGGCTAGAATGCACTCACTCCAGATTTTATGTGCCATTTCCTCTATTTGTATGTCCCTTGCATAGACAGAGGACCAGCTGGAAAAAACAGTTAGGAGCTTTCTACATCAGGTAGGTTTCCAGTTTTCCCTTTGATAACTTTTATTTCAGTGCAGAGGAAATTTAAATAAGGTTTCCAGCCCGGCCTTCATCCATCTGTATTATCACTTGGAATTCTCTCCTGCAGAACTGTTTCATTTTATTTTGTTTTTTTTCTGTCCCCAGCTGATGCAATGTCATAGAAAATGAGGAAGTTGCATTGTTTCTTTATTTTTTCCAGATGTGTCTGTGTTTAAATTAGTGTATGTGTAAGAGAATGGTGAGTTGTTGGAGAAAAGGAATGACTCTATTTTACTGTAGAAGTTAACTTTTCTTCTCTTAGTCTTGGTCTCCCTGTGGTGTTTTGTATAAACCATGAAGGTGAGGGAATATTCTTAATAAAAATAAAATACACTATGTGAGATTCTAAATAAATATAAACATGAAAAATTATGTTGATTTTTAAAATATTTGTATGATCTACTACCTTTTTATAAGAATGGCTGAGAACCCACTAGCCAGTGGGTCTTACTCTGAGAACAATTAGCTCTGAGCCCGTATATCAAGGATACAATTTACTCTGAGGCTTTGGGAGTAGATAATCTGGCAGAAATTTGCGGAGACACCCAGGATTTTTTTTTCTGTCTGCTGGCTATACTGCCCAGAGGGTGGTTTGGGATCTGGTCACTGATGTAATCTGAAGCAGCCTGAAAGTTGCTCTAGGTTGTAACCAGCAGCAGGCAGGTAGTGCTTTTACACATGACTGCTTGAATGGAGGCTTCAAAGGCCCAGATTTTCTAGAGCAGTAGCTCTCTTGTTGAACAGCATTTACTTCCTCTGGGAATCACAAACCTGACACATGGAGACAGCTCTTCTCAGTGGTTCCAAGCAGTAAAACGAGAGGCAAGGGGTGGAAACTGATGCACAGGAAGTTCCTTAACATGAGGAAGAACTTTACTGTGCGGATGACCGAGCACTGAAACAGATTGCCCAGAGAAGTTGTGGAGTCTTTCTCACTGGAGATACTCAAGAACCATCTGGATGCAATACTGCTCAATGTGCTCTAGAGAGGCAATGTAATACTCTTATTAACTGCTTCATCAGGGAGGTTGAATTAGATGACCCCACAATTGTCCCTTCCAACCTTACCCATTCTGTGACCTTAAATCCATATTCAGCAACAGTGGTAGTTTCTTTGGACCCCAAGCACATGTAAGCTTTCAGTGTGATGAAAGGTTGCCCTGAGGACAGTCAATATAACAAAGCAGTGTCAAATTAGGTGCTATAACAGCTTCATTGTAGAAACAGCTGGTCACATGTGTTTGTTGCAGCAGAGAAATACCTGCATGAGATAACTTCATTTCTGTGTGGTCAGTAAACATCCAAGCAGGCTACTATCTCCTGCCTCTTCTCTGAGCAGGATGAGGATCACAGGCAAAGACAGTGTAATTATTTATAACCTTTTTTCCTTTTTTTTTTTTTTTTTTTTGGTAAATCATTTTTGATGCTGAGATATGTATCTGGAAATCATGTCTTACTGGATACTCATACTTTAAAACACTGTTCATAGCTAGTGAAGCATTACCCTAATGGCAAATTGTTCTTTCTGATTTATTACAATGAGAAAAAATAATGATTACTTGTCAGATAAAAGTGAATTTTGCTGGAAACCTAGCCAGGATAAGCAAGTGCTATAATGGACTGAGAGGAGCTTGAGCTTCTTTTGTAGGACTGTGGGGAGTCCTGGTTTTCAGCAGATAACTGCTGAACACTACCAGAAAATTTCACTCTGCTAATATAAGCAAAGTTGGACATCCACATTCCTAGTCTGTTTTTAGAATCTTGGCTCTCTGACTGTGCCACCTGTAGTAAGAGCTCTTCCAAAGGAAAACAGCAACACCCACCACTGCTGTCTCCCTGGCATTAAATATAGGGCTGCATATGGCAACTGTAACAGTGCAGGATGCAGGCAAGGTAATGAGCCAAATCCCATCCGAGAGGATCTGGCTGGGATCCCAGGAAACACCCTACAACTCATTAGACTCATTTTAATTAAACTAAGGGGCCTCCCAGAGCAGCATGCTCTGTTCGGGGAAAAGGCTTGATTCATTTCCCTAACAGATTTTGTATTATGGAGCCTGATCTTCCTTGGTTGACTTGGTGTTAAATTTGCTGTATCTTCTGCAAAATAGTTTTAAACACTGTGGGCATTCCTCAGTAGCAGCATCAGTGCTGTTTATGAAGAATCACTTCAAGTTTTTTACAATGTAATACTCTTATTAACTGCTTTAATTTCACTAAAATTATCATACTATTCCTCATTATTTTCTGTTGTCTGTACCTTGCAATTTGTACGAACAGAGAGATTTGGTTTAAATTATCCTCAAGTAAGTTTTAGTGTACCTCTTATACAGCAACATGCAATATATATGCTATTCTCCACTACCTCTTCATACAGTGGCATTTTTTATCCTTGTAGGGTATGTCAATATTTTCTGTGCTGGTGGCTCAGTAAGCAATACTCAGAAGTCACAGAAAAAGTAGATGCTTAATCAAATACTCCCATCCCCAAATGTTCCAATCATTAGCTCTTCCTGAATATATTTGCATGTTCCATATGTTGCAAGTTAAAGCATTTCCCTAAAATTAGGCAATGAGTTAATTTTTGTGAATTTAAAATAAACATTAAATTACTTACATATTTAATTAAAAATTAGATACTCTGCTGAGGCTGTTATGAAGTTTTCAAAAATTTTCAGTGATCAGAGGTACTTCTGTATTTACAGAAAAAAACTGGAAAATTTGTTGATATCAAGAGATGCACTTTTTTTTTTAAAAAAAAGTGTAATAGGATCATTATTATGGATTTTTTTTCAGAGGTCTGAAAGAACTGGAAAGATGGAAAAGCATAATTTTATAGGCTTTGGCTAAGGCCCTGTTAAGTAACCTGTGAATTCTATTTAGGTTATATTCTGACATAACCAAGCTTCCTTCTATATATTTTTTCCTTAATATTGCATTAAGCACATTGGTGACTTTTACTGGAATCATTCTGGAAATATTGCAGGAAGCTAGGATTTTCAACTACATTTAACTAATTTATAAGTATGTTCTGTTAAATGTCAGCAGCTTATTTGATGATTTTTTTTTTAACTGCACCTCTGATAATTGAAAACTATGTGTGTATCCTTTGCTATAATTTATTTGGGGGTTTGATTTTTTTAATAATGCTTTCTAATGTAACCCTTTCTTAGGGCTTGGTTCACAAAAAGATTTTTGGTGAGCAGTTACTAAGAGCCCCACCTTAGCGTTGTAGGTGTTGTACTGAAATCTGTGTAGGGTCAAGCTGCTGAAGATGGGATCTGAAAAGTTGAGTCTTTTCAGCCAAGTTTTCGAATCATCCAGAAGGAATTACCATCTCCTAGTGGCATTTCTAGTTGCAGAGAAGCCTGTCTCACCCCATTCTCAGGCTACAGTCTTCCTGACACATGACTGTCTGAGGGCAATTGTCACTTTCCAGGATTCAGAGCCATGAACCTTCTTCTGAAGGTAAGAATGTCTCTGAGCCTTCCCTTGAAGGGAGGTTTCTGGTGCTCTGTGGGTTATGGCATCACCTGAACATCACCATAGAGTCTCTTCTTTCCCTGTGGGGCTGTGACCTGACATCCTGGAGAAGGAGGAGAGCAGCTTGTCCCAGCAAAGGGCACTAGTGTACACTACAGGAATAAGCCAAGTGCTGAACTACCATTATGTGCTCAAACTCTTTCTGACCTAGAGCAAATAATTAATTAGTAATTCCATGGGAGGTGGAGAAACTTTCTTTGTGGTGATGAGGATTTTGGGGGTCTAAATATTAGTCTTGTGCATTGCCTGTCTTTTGTGGACCTACCCCTAAATTTAGATGAGGAGGACTATTTCCTTCCTGGGTGTGATTTTATTGCCTTCAGTAACAGTGGGTTGGGGACAATTTGAGCTTTTCTAGTAAAAAAAAAAAGAACAATTACTGGGAAGAGAAGCCGTGATTGTAGGTCTCTGAAACCAAAAGAAAGCTTAAGAATGTGAGTCTTGATTAAGTGAAATAGCAGGATCAAAGCATTAGTACTAACATTCCACCATACTCAAGCTCATGCCAAAAGAATCCTTTTATTCAAAAGACTTTTAGCTTGATTATTTTCTTTTATGTAATAGCCTCTTAGGCAGCAATTTTGTGCATATGCACACGTGCATATGTGTGCACGTGTGTGTGGTGGGTTGTTGTTTTCTAGTCTGAAACTGACAGTGCTCTTTGACTGCGAGTAATAATTTTTGTGATTTCAGGTTCCTGCCACTGTGGAAAGTGCATCTGTTCTCCCCAGGAATGGTACATTTCAGGTGATTTCTGTGAATGCGATGACAGAGACTGTGACAAACACGACGGTCTCATTTGCACAGGTGCAGTACAGGCTAACACTTAATTGCTTCAGGAAACAAACTGTGTTGATGGGAATTATGTTAGACAAAGCCTAGCTACTTCTTTCCCCACTGACAGAGGAAGTGCATTTGCTGGTTATTCAAATCTGCTATAATTGTTTCTTCATGCGGTGTGATAATCAACTTAAGGTTTCAAAACAACAGTTGAAAGCCTGAGCATGAATTTAAATAAGTAAGTCAGCTATTACATCCATCAACAATTCTCATTGTAATACACTACAAGTTACTGCTTTTTTGGCAAAGGACATAGTGTCAGCATTACGATCATGAGGTTTCCTTAGCCTTTGTTCTTCTACTGGACATTCTATAAGTGTAAATTTAAGTCACAGACAAAATTCACTTGTCTGATGATCCTTGGTGGCTCAGAGGTGTAGTTGTGTGGGTTACAGACCTTCCTGGCAATCAGGCAACTGTTGGTGGGAGCCTGAAATGCACAATAGCTTTTCTTATGATGTGATGGCTGATGATTAAATTAATGATTATAGCAGCTTCATCTTAACATTGTCTGAAAGTTGAGGTGGCAGATGTGGATAGAAATGGGAAGGGTGCCAACAAGCCCTCACGATAAACATAGTGACAAGAAGCAGCATGGGAATTGCTAAATTAACTCATTGGCTTCTTCCTGTTACAAATCTTAATTTTAGAAAAATGTTGCCAGCAATTATTAGACATGGAAGAAATCTGTAAGTTGATTAGAGTGCGACTGGGAGGGCTGACACTAGTAAATTGTCTTCCAGCTAGATCTATTAGCAAGTGTCCTTTTCTGGAGGCAAGTAGCCAGTATAGCGGCAGCAGAAGCATTATCTTCAGCTATAATGGCTGTTCGTGGATCTTCATAAAGCTGGTAGGAAGAGGAGCTCACATTGGAAACCCATGCTATAGCTGTCTCAAGCTGAGCATTTGAGTCATAAAAAATATTTAAATAAAGTGAAAATAGAGGTGTCAGTATGTAATGTTTCCCTACTGTAAAATAGGGCCAATACATTTTTCACTTAATAGAGAGTTTGAGATATGATTTATTTGTATAGCACTCCTGAGAAGGTAGGTGTAAAGTTTTCCATGTTTAGAGTGATGGTTTTATTGCTATTCTGTTGGTAACTTTTAATGACTTTTTCTTTCTTTGTAGTAGTTAAAAGTAATCTTGTTTTACCTTGTACCTGGAGGCACAGTGTGAACACTGAACCTCACCAGCTGGGTACAGATACTGATGTCTACAATTGCACTACACAATACACAATTACAATATTTGCAATATGGCTGATGGAATTATTGAGAGAATGCTATTAATGCTTTGAAAATGTAGGATGGGGTGGTTTCTTAATGCAATGGTACAATAATTGGTTCCTTCCAAAGGGGGAAAAAAAAAAGGGGTAGGGGAACAATAAAGGAACAATGCAACTACTTTACCATGGCTTTTTACTTCCCATAAAACACATTTTAATGTAGTACATTTCAATTATGATAATTGCCTTTTATTCATTCTATTCTAGGCAACGGTGTTTGTAGCTGTGGAAACTGTGAGTGCTGGGAAGGATGGAATGGAAATGCTTGTGAAATCTGGCTGGGGAGAGAATACCCTTAATGCAGGGTGTCAAAGACTGAGGAGCTTTTTTTGTTTGTTTTTCTTAGGCTGCTAGAACATTTAATTTCAGAAGTGCTCAGTGTGTGGGTGTGCATGTAAGCACACATACATGGTTTTAAGTACCTTAGAACGTGTTTGAGGACCTGCTCCTTAAAGAAATGCATCAAAAAAACTAAAAAAGGGAGCAGGACAACCCCAGCTCTAGAGGGTGAAGTCATAAAATACCGGCCCTGTGGAACTCCTCCAGAGTTTTTTTTGTAAATTCAGTGGAACTGAAATTATATCTATAATGCTTGTTTCTTTAAGCAACCTTTGGAAAAAGTATAAGGAAGCCTTTTTTAACATTGTTTACTTGGTCATCACCTCTCCTTATCAATCTTAACAATACCCCTGTAGAGGAATAACACTAGCTGAATGTTTGTCTGTCAAATAACTAGTTTGATTAATTTTATGGTGTTGGAAAAATACATTATTTGACCTTTTTTTCTTTCTAACAATCCTGATTATGTACCAGCTCATAAATTGAAAGAAGCTGTAAAGAAGCCTATAAAAACATTGGTGATTTTTTGTTTGGTAGAATAATTGTCTGAGATCCAATTACACGACACCCATAAACTGAAGACCCAAAATGTTTGAACAGACCCTTTTCCACAAAGTAACCTAGTTTCTGTGGTTAATGTGTCAGTAAGTTGGTTATCTAATCTACATACTACAATACTTTCAAGTACATAACCTATGGGAACATAAGGAAGGAAACTAATAAAGATATAAATGTATGATTGCCTATTCTGAATATGTATTCTGCAACTCATATGTATTTCTATCATACTGTTCTGTGTAGGTACAGTTGCCTCTTAAAAGTAAAGTAAATGAAAATTTGTTATATTGAAAATGAAAATATGTCACTTTCAGGATGAAAATTCTCTCTGCTATTCGAAATCACTGTTTAGAACACATTACACTGTCACACATGGTATTAATTGAATTTAACTGCTTTTATGGAAGTGGGAAACCTGAAGGTCAACTGACTTGAAAAATCGTCTATGCTATGCAGCAGATTGGTCTCAGCCAAAGACGTTTGGACAATGTCAACAAAGTCATTAAAGTTTTAATACAGTAAATACAAACAAAGCAGTGGTATGAACAAAAATTTTATTTTTATTTTCCAACGGTGAAATGCTGCTCAGTGTGAAATTCACATTGAGTAATGAATGATGCACAACTATTGGGACTTCCCTAACTTATTTACATATGAGTCTCTTAATTTTTTTTACACGTAGATTTGGCAGCCCTTGAATTCTTTAGAACAAAAAGAAGAAATACACATTTAATTTCAAAAGTGTTTACATTTTGTGAAGTCATGATTGAGTGAGAAAATTGATTAAATGGCTGAAAAATACTTTTAGATACCAAACTGTAACACTGGCATTTAGGTGCCAAGGTCCTAAGAAGAGGTACATGATTCAGAAATAATGGAACCATGTATTAACCAAAAAATGTATTTCCATTATTTATCTAGAAATTAGTTTTCTTTTAGAAAGGACAGTTTTGAAATAGGAAAATACAATGCTACAGAACATGTAACAGAATGCAAAATTTCAAATTTATTTAATTGTCTTATTATTGCCCCTTCCCATGTAGTTTGTTCTCTCACTCAGTTTTTTTTAGTTAGCCTGTATTATTTCTTTCTAAAAATGAGGCCTGTGAAACCCATGTTCTCAGGGAGCATAATCACCAAACATCCAATTTATATGTAAGTTCTGCAGATAAATAATGAGACATACATCCTAAAGCTATTACCTACTCTCTTATTAGATAACCAAAATATCAGACAGAGTTCTAAAATATATCAATACAGTATAAAGCATCTTCAAAATAAAATCATGAAATTTTAGTTTATATTTTATACTTGTAACCCTTAAACTCCATGGAACTGAACAGAAATATTTTCTTAAGTTTTAGCATATATGCATTTTGCCAACCCTGGTGTCTGGAGAGCACAGATTGTTGCTTTTATTTATATTTACGAATACAGCTGACCTGAATCACCTTATAATCAGTGGGTTTTTTGCATATACATTCGTCTGCTGAATCAGAGTGGAAACAGTGAAGGATACAAAGTTTTCCTTTATTTTCTTCCATCTGTATTTAGTACAGTAATAAGAAAATATCAGATAATCAAAACTCTTATCTGGTGTCAGTAGATGCTTTTGGCTTGTTCATGCCATCATTGGTAGATTTATATATACTGTAGACCAGCTGTGGTATTTCACGTACACATTCATATATAAAAAACCAACTCTTTAGCTGGTTGCAGTATCGTATTTGATGCATTTTACTTTGTAATTTGCTTTAATTTTAAATTTATATACTTAAAGAATGTAAGGTAATTCTTCTTTCTAGTTTGTTTGTTTTTTTTTCAAAAAAACAATCAACTCCAACATTTGACTACTGGACGGATTACACAGCCACGGTATTTCTGTTATCCAAATTGTTTGTTATAGTACGTATGGAAAAAAAAAATAGGATATCTACAACAGTTACTCTCCGTGTTTCATTAAAATGCAATTATCAAACAAAACGGTGCTATTACTATAAACCATAAAGTATTAACTAAGACTATTAAAAATGCAATGTTCACATTAATTTTTTTCCAATTTTTATTTTGTGTCTTATAACGTTGCTTGAACATTTCCCCTCTTCATGTTGAGGTAACTGGTGGTGTAACACCCAGCAGATCTGTTTTGTGGCTGATTTTCTCACTAAAAATGAGATTGGAAGAAATAAGATTATTATTCCACATATGTGAATATAATAGCTGTAATATCAAATTGTTATTTTACACCTCATTCCGTATGATGGGAATTCTAGATACATAAACTGTAAAAGCAGGAAGAGGCATAAGGAAGTGAAACTTACTGCTTGATTCTTTAGAGCTACTGACTGTAAAAACTTTCTCCCAGGCCTGTGACAAAAGGCAAAACCAAATTGGATAAATGGGGATTTTGTACTGATTAAATTAGTAAACCTTATGAAAAAAAATATTATGTCCTTGCTTTCTTATGAGAGAAAGAACACAATCCAGAAGTGTGCTGAATGCTTCTATAACAGGCTTGCAGAATAATGTCTACTGTATATAACTTATCTGTAATATCAGCTATAAAACAGCTGTGGATTGATTTGCTTCTATAAATTATTAACCTGCTTGTTAATAATTGTGACCCTTTTTTTCAGTGGCCACACTCTCTTTTAGAAACACGCAGATGAACATTTAATCATGTACCTGCTCTCACTTTTCTGATGCTTTGCCCATTGCTTCTTAGCAGAATGTCATCTCACTTTGTAGCTAAATGATACAGCTATGTGATACTGGGATGAAGAAAGCTCAGTTGAATATTTCTGTGACTAGGTAACAGAACAAAAATTTTATTACATCTTTAAAAATAAGTCATAGCATTTGCATTAGTCATCACCAAAAAAATCCCTCTTATTAAACGTTTTAGAATGCATTGCACAGAATATGAATTTATCTAAAGGGTCATTTAAAAGAAAGAGAACCTTCTCATTTAGTCTAATTTTATTTGCATTCCCATTTGAATGGAGCTGAACAATTTCTTCTTTATACCAATAAACAGAAGGATCAGCAAGACATACTTCTACTGCATGGACCAAACTGCCTGATTTCATACCTCATTGCTTAAACTTGTATTAAATCAAGACAAAAAGTTTCCCTACATATATATATAAAGCTAGAGTTCTTAGTGTTGTGTCAGGTATATGCCATAGTCAAAGTGAATATCTTTATGGGGGTGAGACGGTGGGGAGAGAGGGAAGAGTTTTAGTAAGAATCAACATGACTATACCAGTTAAAGTTTATGAAAATGACAATATATTAAAAAATCATTTAAGAATGGCTAAAACCCCCAACAAGTTAAGCAAAGGCTGTGTTATGTGAACCACAAAGCACTTAAAAGGAGCTAGAGCCCCTTCTATAGGCTCTATCATGTGAGCAATCTCATAAGGATTCTTGTCTATTTATAAAATTTTTGAAGTACAACAAAACGGTGCTTTGTTGAAATAGTTCATATCTACTTAAAACTGGATTTCTGAAACTGTGCAGGTGTGATTGATTTTGCCAAACAGAACTGTAGCTGAAATACAGATTTTAAAAAAAAGGGAAGAGATAATGACTACATGCAGTGTTAACATATAAAATGGTAAGATGAGGTTAGATTGCTGTGCAAACAGTCTCTCAGAGATTAGAGAAAACCCAGAAGAATAAAATACAAAGCAAGCATGCAAAAGATCTGGAAGGCTGCAGATTCACAGGCAACTGCACATGTAAGTACAAAACCCCCAGTCTATAAATACAAATTGATTCCGTCAGGTTTACTATACAGTACTTTAGTAGTAACAGACAGTTGAAAACAGCTTTCACTTAAAAGCAAAATTAATTTTAGAGGGAAGAAAATGGTGAAGTCTTATTCTGGAGAACAGCAAGAGAGGTATTATATTAAGGAGCTAAAATTTTCTTTGGCATGGTAAAGGGGGAGAATTGAGTTTGCCAACCTATTTACATGAAGTTTCACCATCCTTTGGGCAGTGCAATGATGTTTTGCACAGTCTACTTTTTACATAAATTTTTTTGTTGGTTTCATATATGCCTTCATATAAGTGCTTTATTCATCATTTTGAATCTGTGTATACATCAAATAAGAATAAACAAACTGTACAATGCAAACTCTTTGCATATATGTTTGTAAATTTAGTAGTACTGACCAACAGTTCTTTGACAGATACAACCTACAACATGCAGTTCATCCTTGCCATCCTCTTTCCATGCAACAGATGAGACAAGACAAAATAAAAGAGAAGAAAGAAAGCACAAAGACAACTTTTTATGTTTAAACAAAATGTAATAATAAAAAAAAATTAGAACATCTATTCATTGGATTAAACATACATAAGAATTTAGCCCACAGCAACAAAATCAGAAAACAATAATTTAAAAAAATGCTGTATTTCCAGTATGCACGAACAACTTACAGAAATTAAATCTGGCCTTAATTATAGACTCCCAAAGTGGTTCACAGATCATAGTTACTCAGGATCAAAAGGTTAGTGTTGAAAACAATACTTATGTAGGATCAGGCCATGAACCAGAACTTCCTCGCTTTGCTCAGCCAGTTTTCCAGCCCTGTCTCTCCTCAGGCTCTTACGCTGGGGAGTAAAAAGACAGCTAGATGAGACATGAACTTGTGTATTCACTCCTCATGAATCAGGTGAGAGAGAATGTAGCCTTCAGCTGTATTGTCTTACTTGAAATATTGTGAAGTGCTCCTCTTATAACTGTAGGAAGGCCTGGGGCCATCCCTGGGACCCAGCTGATAGTACAGCATCATGGCTGTTACCTCTCATGAATCCTCCAGGTGCAGAGTAAGCCCCCAGCTCATCATGTGAGTTGCTTTGGTTTTGTTTTGTTTTCTCAGGGATGGTGCATAAATCCCACTGGACCAGATGGGATTAGAAGGGTACACCAAAGTTTTTAATAAAGTGGTGTTTTCCCCATGCACGCATATTTAGTGCTAGCAGACAAGGGCACAGTCTAAGTCAAAGTTTCTTTGCATTTTTATCACAGTTTTAGATTGTTTGTTTTGTTTTTTCTCCCCTACATGGATAGGGGGCTTCATGCTTAACTCATTCCCTCCCTAGAAAGACCCAACATCAATCATTAGCTTGCTGTTCTCATAGCACATATACAAAAGGAAGTCTGACCTACAGAAAAAAAAAGTTTATCTAGAATTTAGCAGCTTTACAGTAGCCTCCTTGAAGAGCGCACTAAATGTGTCTTATAAAAACAGAACACATTTGAAAACTAGTATGAAGAGTTCATTCAGACTGAATCAGTTGTTCAGCTGAGCAGACAGGGACTTTGAAATAACCAGCAGCCTCTCTTAGGGACTTCAGCACAAAGACGTGGTAAAACAAATTGCCAGAAATACAGTGCTAAAAAAGGAATGGATGGTTTCCACCTTTTTTGTTTTTAAATATCAAGGTAACAGCAAGAGGCCACACAGTTTTCCAGACTGAGATACAGTTTGATCTTTGCTGCCATTTCTGAGAAATAAATTCCATCTTAAGCATACAGAGAGTGCCCATATTTTTAATCTCCTGAAAGCCGGTGACTAAGCATGCAAAAACTTCAGTGGCACCTCTGTGGCATTATCTAATTCTTCCCCCCCCAAGCCCACCTCACCCCACAACATTGACTTAATTGTTCACAAGGGAGAAACTCAAAGGGTTAATGTTGTTTCTGGTAGTATGATCCAAGGCTTCAATTTTGTAATGTTTTTCATTTCTTCTAGATTGATGTAGGAGAAAGTACAGTATATAGAGATCAAGGCAAGGCACCTTCAATCTAGCAATTTGGTGGGCATGTTATCCTCAGAAGCTGGGTGGAGGTACATACCGGGATATTAGTGAAATACCTAGGTCTGGACTTTGCATGCTTAGCTAAAAATAAAAATAAAGTTTTGTAATATGTCCAGTTTTAAATTTTTTTTAAACACCAGAAATATTAAACTATAATTCGTAACTACCCTTTGCATTGGTGCTGCAAAAAAGAACACAACATCCTTGCCCATGCTTTGCTAAGTAGGTGTGGAATTCAGCCAAAAATAACAATGGCATTAAGTTCAGTTCCTTAAAAACAGGAAAGGATTATATTTGAAATGGATTTAGGTAGCACGATTCTGATTAGTCTTACTTTTTTTTTTTTTTTATTGGTAGTGGTTGTTTTTCAAACAATGAAGATTTAGTAGATGAAAAATGAGCCTTAATTCAGGCCTACAAGGCCTACAAAATTCATTGGACCCACTTTCCCAAAAGTGAGTGGGTCTTGCTCGCTGGGCAAGGCAAATGTTACCATTACCAGTAAGCCTGTGATATGTATAAAACACACACACAAAAAGAAACTATACGGGGATGCCAAACACGTGTTTCATAAAACTCCCCGTTGGTTGTGTTTGACACTTTTCCCTCCACTATAACGCCAACCTCAGAAGCACAGTATCTTTTACTAAAGAGTATTCACATTTAATCAATATTGTAAGCCAGAGACAACGATCCTATTCTTTATAGATATAATTTGTAATAATAGATTTTTGAAGGCTTCCGATTCCCTGATTGCTTTCAAAACTAAGCCACCGGCAACACTTAAGTTCTAGAGAAACACAATCCCTGCAAAAGTTCACAAAGAGTGGAGCGAGCAGCCTTATAAAAAAGGGAAGAAGAGAAATTCATAATAGCACAGGTTTACAGCATCTAACTAGAAATTACTTGATTATTTGTGTGCTACAAAATAGAACTTAAACACATGGATTTTGCTGAAAGTGGACTCAAAAAGGGATTATGGGCAATTGTCAGCAGGCAAGGTATCAAGTGTACTTGTGAAGTATGTGATTCACATGAAGTGTCACAGTCACAGAAAAGATATTAAAAAGGCATTCCAATATCTGGTAGGGCATTCCATGGTCTGAGTTTAGCTGGTTTGTCCAGGTGTCTTCTTGTTTTGGGTAGAGCTACATGTTGAGATTTATCCACTTGCAACAACTCAGTTCAGAAACAGCAACGGGCAAGTCGGTGACTTGCTGCAAGCTGATCCACAGACACTGCCGAGAGGAAGTCTGGCAAGGATAAATCGCTCAACTGTACTCGAGATTCAGTAAGTCACAACACCTGTGAGGATCTGGCTATGTCGTCTTGCTCTTGTTAACTGGTTTACCACCATTCATTATTGCAGATGCACTTGTGCTTTTACTTGGTGTTACCCCAGCCTTTGGCACTGTTTCTCCAATATCATGCAAAGATGGTTCTCGATACATGGCAACTGAGGGGAGAGAAGAGAAAAGGAGAAGTATTTTTGAGAATGTATCAGATGTAAGAGTTCATCTCAAATAATTATCTATAATAACTGATATTGTAAGATGTTCCTCTTGCATACCAGGGAAACTATTTATTTTGACAGACACTTGACATCACTGATAGATTTTCTTGACCCTCCAAAATTCTCACTTCTTCATCTCACTTAAAAACACAGTAGGAAACCACATGCTTGTTTGTTTGAAGGACACTATAGATTTTTGGAAATTAAAAGCTACTCTTCTATCTTTGCATAAAGTGAACACACAAAAATGTAAATGTGTATAAACATATGTATATATATAGACCCCTTAAATAAACATGCATCTTTTAGAAGTAAAACGTGATGAGACAGATTGTATTTAAAAAGTGGGATCATACAATACAGTTGTCTAGACTTGTGTTCTTTTTTAGTCATATTTGCAAGACTAGGCCAGGATCCAGTTCTACAAAGTTATATGTACATCTGTCTCTCAAATCTAAGGAACTTGGCTATGATCTCTTCAGCTGTATCCTGAAGAAATATCCAGGAGATGTGGAGAGTACACAGGAGGTTTGGGGTTTTTTCTTCCTCCTTTGCAAAAACGTATGCAGTAATCGCTGATCTCCACTGAACGTAGAAGTGCAGAAAACTCCAGATTGAACTATTAACTGAATTCTTAGAGGAATTAAAAGTTTGCCCCGGGGCTTCAGTTCCTATCTAACCACTTCAAATCCTTTGAGAAAAATACATGTATTCAATTACACAGTTCCAGCATTAAGCTGCCTTAATGATTAATGTTCTTGGATAATTCAATTTCATTTTCCATGTCACTGAATCAGGTAATATTTCCACTTATACCTAACTTCAGTAGCATTTATTTATATCAGAGAAATGTTAAAAGAGATGTCAAAGCAGTCAAAGGAATTAATCATCACACTATGACTTTGGGACTGGTTGTGTGTTGCCATAGAGAGCATAATTCCTTCATCCCTTGGCTAATTAGAGCAGGAGGCTGGAGCATCAAAGTACTGATCTTGATCTTCAGTGGCGTGAAGTTTCATAATAAATATGAAGGGCCCCATAGCATCATTAACTAATCAAATACTTGTTCTAACATTTCCAGTGACATAATCTACATCCTTTTATGGCTTCTAGAAGACTGAAATGTCTTCTTTAGAGTATATAAGGCTGGTTATGATCTATGTCTTCAGAGTGCCCCATAACTGTGTTTAGGGCACTTAGTTGATTAATTAGAAGACCTTGATGAAATAACACTGTGACCTACACAACTATTAAGTTGAACAACATGAGATGGAACTATAAAGTAAGGAATTATATAGAAGAGTTATCATATTTGATGATTCTTATAGGCAATGAAACAGGAGCCAGGCCTAAAAGAGTTAACTGAGGTATCTTGGCCTGCTAAGAAACTACCAACATCTAAATGATCTGTGGTAGTTCTGTTCTGCCTACTGGACTAAAGCTTAAAAGAATGGTAGAAGAAGCATACAATAGGCCTAGAGGTAATGAATTAGGATGCAGTAAGACAAAGTAGACATTTGAATAGGAGAAACATGCCTGCAGCCAAGGCTTTCTCCAAGCTCCAGTGAGTGGGTTGACAACAATGGAAAAGTAGGAAGGTCAAGATGAGGAAGATTAGATGAGACCCCAGACTCACGAGAGGAGGAGTGGATCTCCCACCAAGATTGAGGGCCAAGAGAAGCACCACTCCAAGCTCTGCCTGAGCTCCATCTATGCTCTGCCTGTTATTAATATGTATAGATAGCTGTTGTAATCACATGAATATGCATTTAATCATATGTGAAAATTGTATAAAAACTATTGATTTTGTGTGAAACCTTTGAGCAAGTTCTTTGTGGTGCGAACCACGCTTGCTCCTGGTGCTGTCAATAAATACCTTTGCTGCTCAAAGACCCAAAAGTCTCTGAGCAGTTCTTTACAGCAATATAAATCAAGTTATTTCTATGCATTGTCTAAACAATTTTCATAGTCTGATAATCCAAATATTATTGAAAAAGAGTAACTTCTTTCCTAATCCATTTCAGTTTGCATCTCTTTTAAAAACTCAATGGCTTTCCCTCTTAGCAATTTGTATTATTTTATATATAGGAATCAAGATATAAAGTATTAATATTGTTGAGAGCTCATGGAACTACTGGAAGCTTCTACAAGACAAGAAAAGCAAGAAAGCATCAACCTGAGCTCAAAAATGAAGTCAAAACTTAGATTATTCTGATTCTTTCTTTATGATGAAACTAAAATATTTAACAAACTGATTGTATAATCAAAAATTTACTCAGACATGTTTTCAGATGTTAAGTGATGAGATAACTTTCAGAATGACTGAAGTTATGTGTAACAATAAGAACAGTAAAATTTGGAGTGCCATCAGGACAAGAAATGAAAGACAGCATAGGTTTATAGAGGCTTGCAGAATGCATAGGATAAGACAAAAGTTCCAAGATATAAATGGATGCATTTTTCAGAGAATGTGTGACATCATTTTAGTGTGTAAGGTTACTGTGACTGTTATTTGCTTCTATCTTGGTTTAAAGGCCAACTTACAAAAGTTATGTACGTTACACCAATTGGCAAAGTAACACAGCATGATTTATTTCATAAAGAGACCTTTGTGTTTTGTATTAGAAAGCTTTTACTTTGAAATGCTGACATTTCATCCATTCCCTATATAACTCCTGATTATCCTACAATATCCATTATTTCATTCTGCCTAATAAAAGGACTATTTTCTCAATGCAAGACTCACAACAGCTTTTGTCCCTACCAACAGAATATTTTAAAAACAGCACAATGCATTTCCACAAAAGAATTCTTTTCTTATAGAATGACCTCTTAATCCCTGGAAAAATGTTTTCACATATGCCCTTTCTATCATCACTATGCTGAGGCACAAAACTGCTTCATGAATCTTTAGGACTGTCATTAGAAATGGCCCCTGTGCAAGGCACACACATTTGGAAAGGGCATTTTAGAAACCGTTCCCTTTTCTTGTGAGATTTATAGGAGGGTCTACCAGCAATGGACTGAGCCTCACCTTCCAATGGCTTGGGTAGAAAATGAGCTGCTGGTTTTGTTTTCTTCACTCTGTTTCCTTTCATGACCTGCCCTTCTTTGTTCAGCCCCAAGAACCAGGCCCTCCCAGACTCCTGTTGTCTGTAGAGCATGGATGAGTAGATTACATAATAATTTTCAAAAACGGACTCCTTGAATTTGCACTCTGGTGTAAAAAGTTCCTGTGGGAGGAAAAGTAAATGTTAAATGGTATCTCTAAAGTGCGGCTTCTGTTTGGTTAATTTACAAATACCTCTTGATAAGTTTAATATATGACTTATAATAAGGTTCTGCTTTGAGAACAGGAGTTCTGTCTTCCTCTGGAAGAGCTCCAGGTGAACTTCCCATGGATGCCTCAGTTTTCCCATCTGTGCAAGAGGGATAGTACATTTTCAAAGTAGAAAGGAAGCTATACAGACATAAAAAAATTTTCAAAATACATGAATAATTATTATTGTGCTTATTTTTTCAGATAGGATATTCTTATAAAGATTAAGAAAGTCTACGCTGAAATAGCATTAATGAGATGACAGTTGTTCTAACATAGTGAATGCAGCAAACTTCCTCTGGTTTACAACAACTAATATTTGAAGCTCAAAATGCTACTACTAATGTATTAAGATATATATCGTGCCCTGGAATCCACATGGCCCGAAACACCACAGGAAAATACTATTTTGATGTACAAATTCCTGGACAAAGAAAAATAAGTCCTACGGACTTTCTCATCATTCATTCCAAAAGTGGAATATTTTTCAGAAGTCACATTCAGAAACAACAGTTGTCCAAAAACTCTCTCTATAGGTTAATCTAAATACAAACTTCTGCAGACCGGTAGCAAAATAATAATTTAAACATAGATATATATTTTAATAACATATGTAACTGACAAAATAAACAGTGTGAACATACATTGAGATAGAGATTACCAAAATTCTTTGAAAAAACCAGCAAGTTAATAAGCAAATAAAAATACATTTAAAATATAACAAGAAAATAAGATTCTGTGTGATGTGATTTTCTGTCTGTGGACCCATCTGCTGAAGCCTGTAGAAGAAATAAGACATAAAAGGAGGAGGTAGATGTGGAAAAGAGGGAAAAGCTTAACTTACCTTGCTAAGCTTTCAGAGAGCAAAGTTCTCAACCCTGAATACTCTTTTTATATTTCTTTTGGTTATCTTTCCCAAGTAGTAAAAAAATCTGAAAACATCATATCTTTTCTCCATTCACAGTATTTTTTATTCATTTCTTTTTTTCCTGGCCCCATGCAGTACTGAGTTAACACCCAGCAGGCAACATGTTTTCAGGGTCTCTATGCCATCCCCAGCTGCCTATATACTGTAAGAATTTCACAGCTCTTTCTGTCACAGATTTACTTTCTGGAAATCAAAGCCCTTAAAGACATAGTTCCCCATAACAAAAAGCACAGATGAAAGACTTTTCTGAATCTGCAATAAATGTCACTTAGTGCACAACCAAGTTCTTCTATATGATGGGGTACATAGTGTTCATATTACCATGGCTTAAGTTACCGCCAGTAAGCAAAGCTGTTTTGATGAACACCAGGCATACTATTAGCATTTTCAATTACGGAGCATCTTTGAACCTCAGATAAAAAAAATTAATGTATTTTATGCAGCAACAGACGAAAAGCAGTTGTTGTAGCATCTGGGAAATTACTTGTGAGCCTGCCTTAAAATAGGTTGCTTTGGCTGTGTGAGCCAGTACACTCAGTGTCTATAGGTCACACTCATTCACAGGATGCAAAAAAAATTCTCTGATATGTGCAATGGGCATCTTTATGTACTACAACTTTTTTACACCCTATGTGCACAACTGCATATATATATATATATATATATATATATACACACGCTCACATACACACACACGTGCATAAGTGCAAATACAGTCTGTAATAGAAGCACTGAATACTAATGATAGGAAACACCTTAACTACACCTTCTCCTTTGCCATGGGGCTTTTTCTCTCTCTGTTCCAAGACTTTAAGACACCTGTTGTTTGTGTTACTCTCCTTTCTCCTCCACTGATTTCAAATCACAGTAGGGCTCAAGGCGACTGCAAATGAAACCAGAAGGCAGTGACATGCTAGAGGGAATGCCTGTTAAAACCTAGCACAGGCGTTTACATGCGAGTCATGTTCCTCAGCTGTTGAAACAGCAGATGCTAATCAGGAAATGCCTACACAGCTCTCCTCATTACCTACTTCACTGAAAATGCTACCCCCTGTGTTCCCCACGAAGTTTTACTTCCTTGCAAAGCTCAATTACCATAAACACTACTCCTTAGCCAATACTCACTTTTTTTTTTGCTATAAACAAAAGCTGTTTGTCATTCTATATTCCTCTGTACTAGAGATGGTTGGCTGCCTCTAAATGCTATTTGTGTCTTTTCCCCTTACAATATCCATTACCATACTTAAACAAGACTCCTTCAAATCATATCCCTTCTCTGAATCAAACCCGACTCTTTCCTCTTTCACTTTTTTGGCATGGGCCATATGTTTCTGACAGTGCACAGTATGTGAAATGGTAGGTATTTACGAAGTGAAAAAAAAATGGATTATTTTTACACTATTATTTGTCTACTCCTGGACAAACTAGCATCATTACTATTATGTAGTTATGAAAAGCACAGTAATAGTCTGATAATTTTTTTTTCCCCTTTAAGGACCAGTCAAACCTGAATACTGTACTCTGCCTAAAAGTAATGCAGCTATCCAACTCCATACATCTGGGTAGTGTAACAGCTTTGGACAGGGTTTGCTTTTAGCCAGTATATTAGGATGCAATTCTGCTGGGTTAAACTCTCAGCCAAAAAGTCCCTTAAATATATGTTACTTTAAAGTAGAATAATAATTCTACTGATGTGGTGAGTATTCATGAATGAAAATTAGGCACCTGACAATTACTGTACTGAACTGCAGCCATCAGCTCCTCTGAGGAAAGAGTTAGTCAAAAGGAGACTTTTAAAAGGTCCACCTTCACTGGGGCTCAGGTGGAAATCGAATATTTCTAAGTTAAGAGTGATACCTAAAGTCTTGCCTTAGACACCATCTCAGCTGACTGAAAAGCTATAAGGGTCTATATCTTCTTCAGTAAAGTACCCATAACACCTAAGATATTGTTTGTGCAAACATCTAAGATATTATTTGTGCATGTTTGCATGTACCTAGGTAAATCTAGATCTGTATCTCTAAGACTCAACCCAGTAAGAACTATCAGAAAATTACCAATGTGTTAACCAGCACCAACTTAAAAAAAATCATCCACAGGTGACTTGACTCAAATCCAATGCTGGAGGGAAACGCAGTATAATGGTACTTTTTTAAGGGAAACTCAATAGTGAAGGCACTCCCCTAGGCTATCTCTCTATCTGTATCCAACCTGAAGGAATCCAATATGTATCTGGCTGACATGGATAATTTAGATCTTCCCTACAAGAATGACTTTTCGGGGTTTGATCCCAGGACATTTTGTATTAGGAAGTGACATCACTTGTAAACAACAGCTTGTGCTCAGGATTTCTCTTCCAATGTCAATGCCCAGATTTAACTTGTAGTTTTATATAAAAAGTGGTTTTATCCTGCCACAGCAACATTTGAAAAATAAAAAGTATACCAGCTGCCAATTTCCAAAACCTCAGGAATAGGTTTTGGCTGTGAACTGCAATCTGATACAGCTTCCTGGGTCCTGGGGAAAGGAAGGATGTATGAAACTGCATCATGCTGAGGAAAGATTTTCACTTGGATATTTTTGCTAGATTCTCATCAAGTTTTTGCTTGATGTGAGTCCTGTGTGGAGATATTTTAAATCTTCTGGTTGCAGTAGCATTAATACATATCACAACATACAGATCATGGATTCAAACTGGTGGAATCAAAAGTTCTGTTATTGTGGAGTTTTTAGTTTTGGGGCCCCCAGTAGTGTCACCAAATCTCAGCATTGTATTACTCCATAATGATGGAGGTTTTGCTCATGGAATCATGTGGTAGTGTCAGAATCTACTTTCATTTAAGAACAAAACACAAAAGAAATAAAATAACCCCCCACACATTATCCATTTCTGCAGTTCAAAATGATCTTGTGCATTAGCTCCTCTTCAAATGGCAGAAAACACAGCAACACATGGCTATGTACCTTATGGATTAAGGAGAAATTTACATTATATTTCCTGCACGTTCAGAAGACATTTAGTGGATCTGGGCCTAAAAGCCCCCTAAAAAACCCCATAATTCTTAAACATAAAAACAAGAACAAGCAAAGTTGGCAGAATTTTCTATGTGCAAACTGGCCACATAAGATACCAAGGAACACAGGACTTTAGCTACCACTACAGACTTTGAGGTCACTTCACTAACAAATCTTCGAAATATACAGCAGTACTAGCTGATCTTGGCAATCCTACAGCTGCCCCATGAAAGCAGCAAATACTCAGAACCACTTTCACACGCTTTACGCCATCTTCTGATGGAAAATTTCCTTAGCAGATTACAACAGTCAGAGAACACCATTATTGTCTCTTCTAAGCTGATGTTATTTCTGTCCTCTGGAAGATTACTAAACATATGGACTTAAAAAGAAAATTAAAAAAATAGGACTTGATATCATGCAAGTAAAAACCAGGGATGACTCTTAAAGAATCACTGAGAGTGCAGTAAAGATGTCAGCATGTAAAAGCAAAATTTTTAGCTACAATTCCTGTCTCTCATTTTTAACTTTTTTAAAGACTTGTGAATATCATTGCTTGTAAAGAAACAAAACAAAACAAAACTTTTGTCTAAATTTAGGCAAAATTATATTCAAATCAATGCTATTGCATATATTAAGACTTACTTTACTGGAATTCTAATTAGTGGGGATATGAATGGTAATATTGATGATGTAGCAATTATTTTATTCATTTACATTCATAAGAACCTAAATTAAGGTACTGAATAAAAGCCACAGAGCATACATAAAGACAAAATAACAAAAATTAGTTTGAACAGATACCTACGTGTTTAAGAGAATCACAGAATAGTTATAGTTGGAAGGGTCCTCTGGAGACCATCTAATCCAACCCCCAATACTAAATACAGCCCGAATTTGGCTTAATTTTATGTCCAGATTGGAATCATAGAATCATTAAAGATGGAAAAGGCCTCCAAGACCATCAAGTCCAACCTCTGCCTGAACAAGACGTTGTCAACTAAACCATAGCACTAAGTATCACGTCCAGTTGTCTCCTGAACACTTTCAGGGATGGTGTCTCCACCACATCCCTGGGCAGCCCGTACCAATGCTTAAACTTTCTGTGCAGAAATTCTTCCTGACATCCAACCTGAACCTCCTCTGGCACAGCTTGAGGATATGTCCTCTTGCCCTGTCACTAGCTGTCTGGGAGAAGAGACTGACTCCCACCTTGCTACAACCTCCTTTCAGATAGTTGTAGAGAGTAATAAGGCCAAAACAAAACATAAAGCAGCTTAGATTACAAAAATTTCCTTGTTTCATAACAGAAAGGTTGCTTCCCTTAAACTAGAAGATATGGCCATATTTAACTATAATTTATTAAAGGCAATAATATTTTGTATGGAAAGCAGAGTACATGCTCATCACTTGCATAAACTTACCATTTGCAAGACTAAACAATGATGTCAGATAAAAGCAAATTTTAAATAATAACTTCAAGAATGATCCCAAATTGCTACTTATATGCGCTAAGGAGAAGTCATATATTTCTCTCTCCTTCTACATGGTAGCTATTACAAGCACTGCCCAGGTATTTTTTTTTTGATCACTACCTACAATTCAGAGTCATCAACTCAGTGGGACATGGCTGAAATAGAACAAATTTTCATTGATATAAGCATTTATGATATATGTTATTTAAAGTTGTACAATTGACTCCAAAAAAATTAATGTTTGTGAAATGCAGTCCATCATGAATATCTGAAATGTAATCCTCAGATTAGAAGTGAATGAGTAGAGGTTGTTAAAAGCTGAGGGAAGGTTTGGGTCAGCACTCTGGAAAAGGTTGTTAATTTTCAAAACTGTCTTTATGGCACTTGTGTGAAAACTAGAATACTTCACCAAATGCTCAAGAGAAGAACCACTAAAAATGTGTTACCTTACTTGAATAAAAAAAGCAAAATTAATTCTAGAAATATTATCAAGAAGCCAAATTTTTAACCATGGATTTAGAATGGCTGCAGCACACCAACAGCCACCACATATCATAGTGTAGGGTCAAGTATAATATCCTCACAGACATATAAATGAGAGTGAAGTTAATTTTTGCTTCAGTTCAACTCTGAGCTCTCACAGAAATGTGTAATTTTTGGCTTGAGTACATTTTTGGCTTTAAAGGAAATGCAGCCAGAATCCCCGTATCACTAAAATTAGATATTCAATCTCCTCGCCACTTAATCCTCAGCAGCTATCTTCCCTTAAGGTTCAAATTTGCAGTAGAAATCTACTTTAAGGCTTCAGCTTAAACAACAACTATAACTTCTTGCTGTATCAACACATAAAGACATCTTTTGTCTCCTGTACGGCATCTATGATTGAAGAAATCCAGTATCAGTAAGAAAGACAGATGCCCTAAGGCACAAGTAAGAGAAATTGCATGCATTGTAGGGAATGTTTTCTTCCAGTATGTTATGAGAAATTTTGGAGAAAAGCATGAGTAAACCATCCTCTCTCTGATGGTCACTTTCACTTAGAACAGCCACAATTCATCAGCTTGTAGATAGCACCAGGTTCTCAGCTAGAAAAGGTCAATGCCAAGGGAAAAATGGGAGAGCACTAAATTAAGAGACTGAAAGGAAGGATTTAACAACATAGCTGTTGAAACAAACCACGGTGGGCTGGGGAAGGAATTCTAATCGGGTTGCCTATGGATCCACCATTCTGTCTACAGATGAATAATGCAGGAGGCATACAGAGTACACTCAGTCATAGACCAAGCCTTTTCAAATGACAGTGGAATTTTTTGAAACAAGTCCATTCAGACACGTACAGTCATTTCTGTAGACAACCTTCCGCAATCCAAATGCCTCAAATAAAACTAACTGTAAAGAAAAGAGCAAAGTAGTTATTTAAATGGCTGAGTACCCAAAAAGAACCAAGAAGGATGTTTTTTTCTATTTGTTTACCACTAATGAAATTTCTGCTCCTCTCCAAAACACTGAAATATTGGATAAAGAAAGCTGATCACAGTTTTTGCCACTATTGTTCTAAGTCAGATGGCATGGCATATTTTCATATATATGGTGTTTTTGCAGACCTCCCTGACATATCCATAACTATGCAAAAATGCAAAAGTAAACATAAATAGATGCAAATTCAAAGGTATTTTGTAAGGTTCACTTTAGGCTCTTTCAGTTCTACATGTTCCTTCCAAAAGATGTGCGAATTTATGAAAGTTTTAAATGGGTGTCACTTGCAAGCTGAGCAGTTAGAAAAAGTTGTAAGAACATTCAAGTTATAAGAAATGGCCTACTTTAGTGTACTCTTTTCTATTTCTTTTTTCTTTACAGTTGTGAGCTCGTTTTTCTACTTGCAGCCTTTTTTTATGACCTGTCAGTGAATGAATTATACCGTCTAAAACCTAGCTATTATAAAAGACAGGGGCTGGAATAAATAAAAGTCAGGAGGGTAGGTCAATTAGAACTTCTTGCTAATGCATCTTTTTTAACCTTTTGCTGTTTTACTCTGGGTGTTCCTAAGAAGAACATGGAAGGTAAGTTCAGAGGAACCTCAGTCTGAGGAGACTGGTGTAAGGCAAAACCATTCTGTAAAGAATATAATCAGTTCTCTGAAAAAATGCACTAGCAAAGTCTTCTCTTATTTTCACGATTCAATATAAGCTGCAGTTGACCACTGAAGGATAGGAAGCAAAGGGAGCAGAGACATCTTTCAGATGTTTGTTCCTTAACTCTTTTTATACAGCATATACATATTTTAGGAGAAACATCAATTTCTTGCTTCTTTCACTGTGAATCTTTTTGCCCATCTTTGTCCTTCCAGCATGGAAGCACAACTGTAAGTATTCAACAGGCTTTCCCTGTTTCCTTCCAAAGCAACTTCCACATATAAGACAAAAGGCTTGAAATCTATTCTCTGTTCTCCTTCCCTCTCTCCTTTTCCAACAAGAAGACAGAAAATGATGGATATCAAATCTGAAAGACAGCCAAAACCTGACAGGCTGACAGGCTCTTAAATATTCTGTACTGTTTCCTGGTTTACGCATTTTCATTCTTTCATAGAGATGGATGCTTATAGCACTGTTCCACTTAAACATAAAAAGTCAGTGCAAACAATATGGGACACCCAACAGAGTGCTGCCTGCCACATAACATCTGCCCAGAAAAGATGAACCAAGAGCACAGTTGCCTTAATTTATTTATTTATTATTGCCTGAAATTAATAAATGTAGACAAAAATCCTAAAATTCTTGCTAGTGTATTATATATGTATCTCATGCAAACAGCAATGTTCACAAAAAAAGCCATCTTTTTGCTTGATATATTTTAGTTCATTCAGAGATCTAAAAATGTGTTCCTGTTATTATTTAATTTTTATACACCTACACAGCTCTTACTTCAAATATCCAATATCAGAAGAAACTTAAAGTCCAGAGATTCACACCCAAACATTCAAAAGCTGTATAGTGAATCAATGCAAAAGACAAAAGAAAATCCATTTTGTCTCGTGTTTTAGCTAACAATTAATGGGAAATAAAATGTCAGCCACTAAAAGGTATTTTTTTGGAATGGCATCACACCATTAACCAGTCAGAAATGGTGAAAGGAAATAAGTCAGACACTTTTGTGTATATCTTTATGTTGAAACCCCAGAAACTTAATGTATCCCATTACAAAGGAGATGATTGCATGCAACTCTTAACGCACCCAGCAGTGATGCTTGTTTTTGTTATCGATGGGTAACAGCAATAGCTATGTCCTGATGCTCAGATAAAAGTCCTCTTTTCACAACAAACATATAGAGGTTGATTATGAACAATTGATTATGAATATAGATGCCTGGCAAAACCCATACAACTACAAAAATCAGAGTAGTAGCAAAGGATTACAGCTTTTTATTTGTCTCAGTGTTGCAGTATGCATTGCAGAACTGAAAAAAATATTTGGGAGTAGTTTTACCAAGTAGGGTTCATAGCAACAATTAAAAAAGCAAGATTTTTATCCAGACTGCTGGCAACTGAGTTATAATCAATGCCACTACTTGCTCAGGGTGCTAGAAATCTGACAATTTCCCATAAAATCAGTTGTCTCAAGCCTCTATTTAAATCATTGTCTATTATAGGGTACTCCTATAGCTGTCCTGAGAAACTCAAAGCTCGGTGTTGCTGGATACAACATATTGATCCTAGAGCATCTTCAATCTATTCATGAACATTTCAGATGAATAATGAGATGAAAATATCCAACTTTTAACCCTTCTAAGCAGCATCTGAGGAATGCAGAGTGTAAAACATAGGTTTATGCAAAGATGTTCAGCTGTTGTGAATATGTTTCCAAGAAAGCAATGAGGTATTACCTGAGATTATGGTTGCTTTTACAGCTGCTTGGAAGTGAATTTACATCAGTTATGTTCCTGAGAAATGGAGGATCTTCCTCTTTGTCAACATGGCAATAAAAATGCATTATCTACAGACTTGAGTGGCTAATTGCAAAGATAAACTGACCTAGAAAACATATGTGAATTGTATATTAAAACAATTGGAGGATCAGGGTCAAAACTATAGCCAACTCAAAATAGTAAGTCAATCTGTAACCTGCCTTCAGCTGGCAGAGGAGACACAATCAATACACATATTAAGGTGTTTCCTGCCACATCATCTTTAAGAAGCAGGAGCAAACTGCTGAATGCAAAGAAAGACTGTTTTAAGGTCTTACAAACAGCCTACTGATTTCTAAAGCAAAAAGCATGGAGGTGAAAATATCAGGTATTTTTATTTCCAAGTTTGCTGGAAACAATTCTTCACTGGTTCACCAAAGCTCAGAGCAGTTTTTTATATCTAACTTTCACAAGAAAAGTGTGCATCAAATGTCGAACTTCACACAAATGTTGAACTTCAAAGGATAATTTGGAAGAACAGGATGAACTTCAGCCAGTGAGTTGGTTACTCCCTACTGATGCCTGGTGATGCCACTTAAGTTACCCTAATCTCGGTTGCCTTTTTAGAGAGCAATTACTTTACCTGTGAGTTATGAGCACTTATTTATCACCTGGCTCTGTAGACCCTGATGATCCTTGATGACTCACATAACTTTCCTATTACACCTTTTTCTCATTGCTTATAATTTACATGAAGAGCTTTGGGGTAGTCACCATGTTAAAACTCCTGTTTTCTCCTTAGTCATGATGATGAGCCTATGCTCAAGACTGTGCCTGTGCTGAGGTGTTATTTCTTGTGGCCAGAATGTCCTCCTTATCCTTCGTGCTTACCTGCTGACTCCAGCTCTGGCCAAAGCATTTTCCCAAGCAGGGAAGTTCAGGCAAGAGGATGCACACACAAACTAATACTCACATCCTCTCACACTACAAATTTAATTCTAAACTTCATCTTTGTGGCCAAAGGCAATGCAGATATCTCCCTAGATTATAAGCCCATGGAAGAGTTTCACCAAAATTTCTGTACTTGCTTTTTGGATGATATTTTGTCATTCCTCCCCAGTGGTTCTTTTATATTCTTTGGTTTTTGTTAATATGCATTTACATGGTTGTCTTTTTTTCTGTATATGCCCAGGTCTCACAGACATTAAGAAACCCCACCAAAACAAAACAAAACAAAACAAAAAAAAGGGAATAATAACAATAATAAAAGACATAGCAAGTTTGTTATTTTGGGTGAACCTTGGAGCAGAAAAAAAATATTAGCAAGGTAAAGAAAAAAGTATCCCACCACTAGACCATGCCTTAATTCCTCTAGAGTAAAGTTCCTTTTAATCACTTTTCCTAATATACAAACTAATTCATTGATTACTGTTACATTGACAAGCACTGGTCACACTTCTGTAAGATTGTGCCTCCTTGCTTATAAGACTGTGGGGGGTTTTTTTTGTCTATTAGTATTTGTTGATCTACATTCCATTTTTTTTGGTCCATTTCCTTCAAGTCTTTCAAGAACCTTTTGAAGTACATTCTTTCTTACCCCCACAGTAATCAAGCTATCAGCATATTAAAATGTTGCTACAGGCTATATGAACTCCTTTGTCCTGACAATGTCACAGTGATCACACACGTTTCCATACTCACCCTGAGGAATTTAAGTGTTTACCTTGACCTTAAACTAACATCAAAGAGGGCAAAGTTTTGGCTTCCTGCTTATACTTTCATCTTATGAGCTATAAACACACAATTGGCTTATCCTCAGCTTTATCATGATTTCCAGTTTCTCCCATCATGTCCCAAAGGCATTGCATGGCATGCATTCATAAAATTATATATATGTTCTGCTCTTCTTCCTATTGAATTAGCTCACTAAGTTTTTAAAATTAAGCAAAAATGCAAATGAAGGACCTGTGTTTAGACTTAAACTTCTGTTCCATTTGTTTAGCTCTTAGCTTCTACATTTTACATTGATCCAGATAGATACAAGCAATCCCATGTAAACCCGTTTATAAGAGCCTGTTTTTCAGCCTGTTTTTACTCATCACAACCAAATTTGATCCTTATGCTTATAGAAATATAGAATTAGAGATGGAAGTGTTCTTTTTTCCCTGAAAATTCCAAATACTGTTCCCTTTGTATAGTCAATAGATTTATTTTTTTACTTGCTGCTCATAATTCCTTACAAAACATGATTTTTTTAGATACATGAGCTTCACTGAATAGTCAAGCAAATATGACCTTTCAACTTGGACTCAAGCTGTTGGTTTGACTCGATGCATGTCAGGGCTGATCTGACTGGTGCTAACTTGCAGTGGCCCAGAAGGACTGCTGGGCTGCCACATCTCTAACCATGCCCTCTGCCTCACTGGCACACCCCTTACAACAAGGGGCAAGCTTGCCGAAGTGGCTCTTTCTGCAGCCATATAATAATAACATGTAAATGAGCATGTTAAAGCATGTAAAAACGCTTTCTGTATCTATGACCTACAAGGTCCAAGGTGAGGATGGACCACAGACATTTTAAAATGCGTAAAAACAAGACTTGTGGAAGAAAAAACAAGGGAACCTTGACTGCAAAAAAATGAAGGATTTTCCAAACTATATTCTGTGCTATGCTGCCTTGTTTTCTTTTGTACTTTGGGGTTTTTTTAGCTGTGAGTTTAGTCTCTCATCAGTGGTATTTCCTCAGGACTTTGTTCATGCCTCTTCCATTCCTTTGCAAAGAATTTAGATGGCTATTGAAAAAAACCCACTGAGTTTAGGGACTATTACCTATTATTATTCTGTTCAAATATCTAACTTTTATAATGGGCAGAGAATACAATAATGCTAAGGAAACCAAGTCTGCTCATAGAGGGTTGGAGCTGTTGTACTTCATGTATCAAAGCTGAGTTTGCAGAGGCATTATAGGAGAAATCAACCAACAGAACATGCAATTGAATGTCTAAAGCTTACAGCAGGTGGCAGCTCCTCGTCTTATGACTCTTTGCTTTGCCTGTCAGGCTTTTTTAATTGTACCTTTGATCTAACTAAAAGCAAATAAACAAGAAAAAAACCCCAACAAACCCAAACATCTAGACATTTTGGAAATGTGAGAAGTTTTCTATCATATAATTTACAGTATTTTCGTACAGATATATCACTTGGCTAATCCTGGGTTATTTCTTTATACACTGAATATCTCATACAGTTGCAAAACAAGGATAATTCTTATATGTTAACTTAATAATGATCATCTGTCAGACCTACTAGTGCTTAAAACAAAATGGGATCAAAATGGTTTTGGTTTTTTTCCAAACAATCACACAGAGTCTTAAGTAAAAAAGAAACATTTTTTTTAAATCCACATTTAAATAGAGATTGGTTTGTGGTACAGTTTGTCTGGATCCCTGAAAATGTAACATCTCTTCAGTATTTAAGAACCCGTCATCTTTAGTGATATATCACCTTGCATATTCGGTATTTCACCAAGCATTCAGCGGTGTCAGTGGGAAGCACCAAGATATTTGGGAAAACTCAGGGTGTGAAAACCTTCTTCTTCAGGATGTGCACTGATACGATGCTCTGTCAGTGATTAAGAGATGAGTGCTGCTGCTGCTGGGGGCTGCCTCTGCAGTCATTCTTACAGGTGTGTCACCCCTGCTGCTTCTGGAAAGTCATCAGCCTGGGAATTAAACTCCTCTATGGAAAAAAGCAGCAACTAAAACAATGCTGCTGATAAACATAAAATTGGAGGCATTGGATATACCTGCCTACACCAGTGTCACTAATTTTAATGAATAAATTTTCTCTTATCTGTTTGCATGAATTCAATAATTAGAAAAGAGGGAGTCATCATGAATAGCATTCACAGTTTCTGCTGAGGCGCTCAGTACCTCACAGTAACAAGAACATGCTGTTTACATTCTGTGTGATTTACATCAATAGCAAAACTGGTATTTCACAAAAAGACAAATAGAAAACTTTTAACTTCTGTCAAGCTTTATGTCTACAAAGGTCTGTACTAGTAATTGGCAGCAAGCAGAATTGCAGATTCATAGAATTGTTAAAGAATATCTAGCTCCAGCCCTTCCCCCCAACAGTCAGGAAACCTTCCACTTAGACCAGTTTTCCCAAAGCCCCATCCAATCCGGTCTTGAATACATCCAGGAATGGCTCATCCCCAGCTTCTCTGGGAAATCTGTTTCAGTGCCTCACCACCCTCACAGTAAAGAATTTCTTCTGAATATCTGATCTAAATATACCTCTCTTTCAGGTCACATAGATAGGTTGGAAAAAAGCCTTTGGAGTACACCTAAGAAAACCTGGCAAATTGAGATTACAACCAACATTTTCGAAGGTGGTCTCTGATTTTGAGATTGTTATTTTAACAGCAATACTTGGAGGCTAGATGTTCAGCTGAGTGGTGCTGGGCAGCATCTGCTCTGCTCTCAGCAGCTCCAGTGCTTCTGAAAATCAGGCCAGGAATTTTGGTTCTCCAAATATCCAACTGTGGAAATTTACACATAAACAATTTCCCTAAATTCACAAAAGCAGTCTCATTTTTCAATCCAGCTAAAATGCTCTGCTTGCCTATGTTAGGCCTCTTCTGGAGGCTCCAGGAATGGACAGGGATCTTTTCACCACAGGTTGTCACAGTTATCCCTGCGCTTTCCTATCTATACCTGATGCACAACACTCAACAAAGGGTTAGATATCTCTCTATCTAACTTAAAAACAGCCCACATATAAACATATTTGCATATCAAGTGCAATACAGTACAGTGGTTACAAATCAATTCTCAAACCTATTTAGTGTGGAGGTGAATAGATGTTCTATTGGTGTTTCATCAGTGTAAGTGTTCAAGAAAAGTGAAATCCACTAAATCAGGTTGGAGAAAAAAAAAATTAAGCCAGGAGAACATATGGGAAAAGAGAAATAGAAATGGTCTGAACTTAGTTTGTGAAGACCTGGACAAATAGGAGTCGTCGACATGGAACAGAACTGTGTAATAAGACAGAGAAAAAGCAGTACAGAAGTTCAGGGGCTCACTCAAAAGAATTGGAAGCAAAGTTCACATGGGCTGAGACACTGTGAATAAATGCACAGGTACAAAAATATTACTTATAGAAACCTCTCCCCACATATACCCACTGAAGTGCTAGGATTTGTTTGTAGAGCTTCTTGTAAATTTTATCACTGCAGAACGACATTTTTAATCATCAAAAAAAATACCTGGGATCAGCTAAACCTATAGTATGAGTGGGCCTGAGAACACCCTGATACTCAAGTCTGGACATGCTGAGGCTGTACCTCATTTCCTTGTAAGGAGGGGAACACTTTAGGTGCCAAATATTCCTGCCACTCCTCCCTTTCTAAAAATCATTCACCCTTCATGCTCTGGGGGATGCCAGCAGAGACACTGATGGATGGAAAGAGAAGTAGATAAAATAAACCTTGCTACTTTTCCAGACTTCTTCCCAAGCTGTGGACCTTTGGATCCATTTATCTAGATTGGGAAATGAAACGGTATGTTCATAGGACGACCAAGCTACCACAGGTTGCAGCCTGACACTGTAAAAGAATTCTGAATAAACCACTTTATCAGAGCTCTGAAGTGAGCAGGATATTTACTCATGGTGATATCCAGGGGAGTACCATGCATCCCCTGCCTCAGCCAACCCATTTCTGTTAGCAAAGCTTTTTTAGAAACTGAAATGAATTAAATGGAGTCATGCTTACAAAGAAAAGGGAGAAAAAACCCTCTCTGCTTTATTTTTCTAACCTATCAATGTCTCTAGAATGCTATTGAAAGTATTTAATTGTTTGTTCCTATCAATAATAACAAAGTGGTGCAATATTTGAAAAAAAAAAGTAAAATCTCCCTTCTCTACTCATATAGTATCTGTATCTTGACTGATGCTGCTTAGGCTCACAACTTGTACAGCACACACAGTCTGCATACCTTTCACCAAAAAGTTATTTGGTACCTCAGCTTGTGTATCTATTAGACATGACTGACTCAAATCTCATCTACACTGGGTTACAAAGTAGAGGTAAAATTCTGAAATACTACACTCCATAGAAAACTGATATAAAAGTACTCAGGGTCCTCATTGGGGGATAAGGGTTAACATTTCAATTGCTTTCATGTCTGATAAAAGCGTATGTGCTTTTAGAACTGAAAGTGAGTTACTCTCTTCGGTTAAATGCTAAATTTTACATTGAGATTAAAGGAAGAATTACACAGCTCCCTGGCCAGAGATTTCAGCAAGTACCAAGCAGTAAATACATAACATTACTCCTCTCTGGGTGTTCACATCAGTGCCATGCCATGCCCATCATCACCTAAAAGCAATGGCCAACATGTAGAGTGATCTTCAAAGGCCCTTAATTAAGGCCCTGAATTTGGGATGAACATATGACACCATGAGGACATTACAGGGATGTCATTAAAGGCAATGTCTTCAGGAACAGCCTGACTCCTGCTGGGGATACATGTGCCTGTCATGCGGGAAGCGGGGACCTGGTGCTGTGGCAGGGAGTAGCCTCTCTCCCTGGCACCTGTCCAGAGGGTGCACAGCCAGATCACAGATTTTAGGGTATGCATGGAATTGGCCACAGGGCAAGGCAGTGGTAAATTCAGACCTTAGCCTCCCAGACAAAGAATTGATTCATGATGGATGTTCAACATTGTTTCCTTTTGGATTCTTCCAGGCAAGGCCACTAAGTCATGGTGGGTGGGAGAAGGAACCTGTTCCTTTCTGGTTCATGGCTCAATTTATGAATATTTAAATAGACTCTCTCTCTGTTCACTGAAACTCAGCAGATACCAGACTTTCATTTTCTTGACCATTTCTTTATTATGCTTTTATTAGATTTCACTTCTAAAATCATGTCCTCAGGCAAGTTAATTTTTACATCTTTTTAACTTATGTGGAGTATTTTTTCTCATGTCACTCCCTGTTTAGTTCTCAGGATAAAGTCTTCCATAGATACCACCACATTTAAAAGTAAATAAATTACCACTTGTATTTCAGGAAACATATTCTTCTTTCCTGCTTCAAAAAGAAAACTTAAACAGTAAATGAAAAAAAAGGGGGAAATCATTATTTAATAACATTCTGGTTTACATCCTTTTAAATGAAAAGCTAAACACTGTGCAAAAATTATAATATTAGCATAATCTTATCTATTTTAACAGCCTGAAGATTTGCCTGATTTGCTGAAACTGCTACCAGGAGTCAATCCTCCAGGCCAATGAGCAGAGTGCCAAATAGACAGAGCTGAGTAAAAGTACCCTTGAATAATTTATAATCATTAATGTTTTATTTGTCTAAATGTAATATTTATGACTCTCATTCATGAAATTACTTAATGAAACATAAAATGTTATGAGCTATAATTTATTTTATTAAAATGAAAATCAGGAACATTCAATTACTGATACGGATAATCTCATCTGACTTGAATTCCCTATTGTTGGGCACTCTGATTCTTTCTAAGGCTCAGAAGCTACAGGTACATTACTTACAGAACAACTGTTCTTCATGAAGAATAGAGAGGACCTACAACACTTAAGAAAGTGTTTATTATATTTATTTTTTATTAAAACAGCAGCCTAAAAACTCTCCACTGCCTTGGATAACAAAGCCCCAACCTGCAAACATTTATAAATATAAATAACCTTAATTAGTATACCTGATACTAGGGGGATGCTATATATAAACTAAAATATATAAAAACCATTACTATCTGAAGATAGGTACTCTATGAAGTATTCCAGGTATTTATCAATGCTGTTCCTGTAAGCAGATGTGCAGATGGTCTCACCTATATCTACCACTGAGAAAGACACAGTTGGAAATCTGATATTTGGAACCTAATTTAAAGCAAAATGCCAGAATTGGAATTCATTTCTCTCCTATATTTTTGTAATGAAGATACTTATTTTAAAGTGAAAACTTATTTCACAAAACACTACTCTTCATGAGTAAGTTAGCTGCACATGATGTGAAAAACAGTGAAGGGAATTAGGTCAGATGTGCTGTAAAAAAAAAGAAAAAAAAGACAAAATACAGCAGCTAATCTAAAACCAGAACACAAAGAATAGAGTTTAAAAAGGGTCCTGAACTGTTTTAAAATATTACTAACAGCTACCTGTTCAGAAAAGCCCTACAGAAGGGCCGGTGTGGAGGAAAAATAAGGATGAAGGTATGTCCTCTCCCAATCAACCCTTTGTGCTTATTACAGCCACAAGAATAAGAGTGGAATAATTGACTTCCCCCTTCTTCTCTAGAGGCAAAGGAGGTCCAGCTGTGATTTTAGAAGTGGACACAGGTAAGGGTGGTAATTGCTTCCATCAGGCCACCAGCTGTGTGTTGGGCCAGTGAACAGGACATAAGATGTGTTAGGTTCTACTTGGGCTGGTCTTGGCCTGGAACTTTGTTAGAGCTTGTTTAACTGTAGCAACAAACTTCCAGTAAAACTCAGGTTGAAAGTGACTTCGTAAGGTCCAACTACTGCTTGAAGCAGAGTCACCTATGAGAGGATGCTGCTAATGATTTTTTCTGTTATTATTTATATTAGTTTACTTTCTACATTGGTAGCAAGCAATTACTAGAGAATTTCAGCTCTCCTATAGTTCAAAGTTCTACTTCAAACAGCTGTTAAAAAGATGCTAAACAGTCAGACACAAGTGCTTGGAAGGAAAGAACAAATTAAACTTGATACTTGTTCTCTGTTTTCAGACCTCATAATTTTTATATCAATGACTTCCAATGACTTGTGAGGAACAGTGCAGTGCTATGCCAAAAACAAAGTGGTTATGCATTAACTACTTTCTAAGGCATTTCCAACTTAGGCCATATTTAAATCAGACTTTATCAGATATAATTACTGTACTCTAACCCAAACTCTTCAAATTTCAAATATTCACTTTAAAACATGAGGATTTTCCTCTAAAATAAGTATCTCCTCCTAACTGAACTACCAAGAAGAAAAGGAAAACTAGAAGGATCATCCAGCAGGATCTAGCAATCTCAGAGATCCAATATTATTAAAAAAACAAGAATGCCCAGTGAAGACAATGCCAAACAATACTAGGTATTCATGTAATTTCAAATCACATATTTTAGTGGCAACCCATATGCTCTACACGTCTGTAGATACGTCTTCAGTCTGCTTCTCAAGAAAACCAAAAGTGAAATCTCAGCCGAAGAAAGACTTGCCGCCACTTTTTGTTCGCATTCTTTTCCTGATTAATTTTATAGCTTTAGAAAGAAATTATTTTAAAAATATTTAATTAGTGGAAAGAATGATAAATAATTAATTTTCTGTACATTGCTCTTATTTTTGATTTGTGATGAACTTTTGCAGTGTATCAGCCCTAAGACTGCTATTCACCACATTGTTAACACCCTTTATAGTACCATAAGAGATAGTGGCAGAATTAACCTACTGCTCCACTTCTAATACCTCTTACCACTTTTAAAACAACATATGGCTGAGGTTGAATACATTTTTGAGAATTCTGTTTGTGTAGCAGAAGTTAGTATCACCTTAAATTAATCTTTCCTTTAAATTCTATTAAGATGACACTTAAATATACCAGTAGTACTTTAATGTACTTCAATCAAAAATGAGTAACACCAAGGCAGGTTTTTGTGTTATATGTTATTAAATACTTCACAGAATTGAGCAAATGCTGCTATTCCCATCTTCCTGCTGGAACACAAGCAAAGGCAGATCCCGAGATTAACAACCCAAGAATGACAAGTAAAAGCAAAGGCATATTTGCATCTTTCAAAATACCCACTCAGATAAAAGCTTTCTAAGCCTGCCTAACACTCTCTGCTAACCTTCTCTTATTTATCCTTTTTTTTCTGTACTATTCTTTCTTCTAAGTGCCTGTAGCTACTCCCCACCTGTGCGCATCAAATGCCTTAATGTCACTTCCAGTGTTCTGCAGTTCTCCAGGTCTGGGTGAGGGCATCAGCTGGGGCTGGAGATAAGGGAAGACACAGCCTCCAAAAGCACCTATGCCTCCTGGGCCCTGGATTCATCAGCCACCTGAAAATCTGATTCCAAGGTGTACAGAAGAATTACCTCATTAAACACTAGCTTTTTACCCACAGCAATTCTCAACAATGAAATGGATGGGAAAACACAGGCTTCTTGCCTATCCATCACTTTCCCGAGACAGCAGCAAAGACATGGAAACAATAGGATGGAGAGGTGCAGGACCCTTCCTGACATCTCTTCCACAGCCAAAAACCTAAATATTTACTGTGATAGTTTCTGTGCCTGGGACATGAAGCCTGTCAAGGATTTTGTAGCATATGTGCAGCAGTACATAGAGAAATAAGATTTGTAATGATTTACAGTCAGAAGCTAGGACTGTTGCCAATATTTATTATAATTTTTCAGGGCAGAAAAATTACTGTTTTGGAGATAATCACCCCATAATGCCTGACAGCAGATTCAGCTAACAAAAAACCCACAAAAAACAGGACAAAGTAACAAAGTTGTTATTCTGGAAGTGTGGGAGGGAGCAAAGGAGCATCTTTTTACGGAGCACCTAAGGAGAAAATTCTCAGATCAGAAGCAAATCAGAGTTCAGGTGTATACAATTTACGGTTGAGGAAATAAAAGAACAGTGGGCTATTGCAAAAATGGAGCCACTCTTAGACAAAGAACATAAGCAGCACAGTGAGGTTTTTGTGCTGCAAATTTCTGAGCTCTCCTGCCCTAACATATAATGAATGTAAGTGGGTAATATACTGCCCACCCCATGAAGACAAAAAAATTGGTCTCTTTCTGGGGCTTTTGGACAGTTTCAAAGTGCATTTTGCAAGAATAACAATCCTTTGTCTCCTTCACTGAGCTAAAGATCATTTAGATCTCACTCTTGGCGGACCAGGGTAAATAAGTGAAATAAAAATTATTGCTCATGCCTTAAGAGTGGCAAACTAATTGATGTACTACCCAGCAGGCTTTCTGCTGGTCTTAATTAAATAATTTCACAAATTCAAAATATTGACTTTGGTAAGGATCAGCATCTTCTTGAAACCTCCACCGTGGGGCAGGTGAGACTGGCCCTCAGATGAGATGCTGCGCTGAGCACCTTTGTGGCTGCTTGCCAAGCAATACTTTTGTGGAACTCCTGCAGCAAAGCATCGCACTCTGACACATTTTGCAAGCTGTCCTATATTATCAAGAGCAGTGACAAAATAAAACTCTCTCACTGTTTGACTTTTTCCCATGCTAATCCATGCTGCTTGGCCAACCAGTGTGAAACTAAATAGCTGATGGTATTTTTAGGGGAAAAACAGCACCAAAATCTGGGGATTCAGAGAACTGTGGAATCACTCCAAGAGGCTTTCTGATGAGTCATTATCCAGCTGTCTGAAGCTTTTGGCAGCAAAGGCATTAAAAACATATTACGACTGCACAGCTTTCACTAGAGGTCCTTGTTCCAGATGACTATTTTTTGCCTCTATGTACTGCTATCTACATTCTTTGCAGGATGCTTATTCAGATACTGTTAACTACAACCATTGCAGGATATTTATTCACTGAGAATTCTGCTTATACCTCAATATTAAACAGCTGTTGGGTGGCCTTGGATGGTGCTGTTCAACGACAGTTGTTGTAAATGTCCTATTTCCTCAGACTATGTCTGCATCAGCCAAGTTTTCGTACTTGTCATTTTTTCCACAGATGCCCTGAGGAAGATTTTTATTCTAGGTAATGACCTACATTAGGGCAGGCTGGCTGCAGCAGCCACGGGGAGCACCTTTCAGTGCTGTCTCTGCCTCCTCACCGACGTGCTCCTACTTTAACTTTTGTTTCTCATGCAAAGCCTCTTGCACACCTTCAGTCTTCCAGGAAATAACCCTAGCACCTTAAGAAAAAAAAATCCACAGGAACTATTCAGAAAGGATTTAATTACCTTATACAAGTTGTCACTGAAAAACACTTCACTTATGCCAGAGAGACAAAATATCCACCAACTAAAAGTATGTACGATAACTGCATCGAGAGAAGTAATTCTTCTCCTCCACTCCACTCTCATCAGATCCCAACTGAGTACTGTTTTCAGCTTTGGTGCCCCATGGACCTGTTGAAGCAAGTCCAGAGGATGTCCATGAAGATGATCAGAGGGTTGAAGCACCTCTCCTATGAAGACAGGTCAAGAAAGTTAGGGTTGTTCAGCCTGAAGAAGTGAAGGCTCCATGAAGACCTCCTAGCAGCCTCCCAGTACCTAAACAGGGCTACAAGAGAGCTGGAGAACTTCTTATGAGGGGATGTAGAGATAGGGCAAGGGAGAATGAATTTAAACTGAAAGAGGGTAGGTTTAGATTAGATATTAGTGAGAAATTCTTTACTGTGAGGATGGTGAGGCGTTGGAACAGGTTGCCCAGAGAAATTATGAACACTGGAAGTATTCAAGGCCAGTTTGGATGGAGCTCTGAGCAACCTGGTCTAGTGGAAGTTTCCCTGCCCATGGCAGTGGGGTTGGAACTAGGTGATCTTTAAAGTCCCTTCCAACCCAAACTGTTCTGATTCTATGATATGTCCTGGTCTGTTTAGGTTATGAGTACATCCTTCTGGAGCATAGGAAACAAACTCTACACTAGAGTATATATGTTTATTAGCAGAGAATAAAAAGGATCTCTTTTGCATAATTTTAGCTATCAACTCTTCTTATGTAGCCAGTTGGGAGACAGGTGCACCTTCACGAAGAGACTCCTTGCAACCTATGATGTTGAAAATAAATAAGATTAAATAAGGTTAATTATTTTATACTGGTCATAAAGAACATCTAGGAGAATCATCTCATGTTAATTGCTGAATTCGGAATAAACCCCAAAGCCCTTGCGTGTGGAAAAAATACTGAATAGTAAATATGTGATCAAGAGTTACAACTGTAAGCAGCATGTCCTTTAATAACTTATTCAAATAAATGTACAGTTTCTCTTATTTTGTGTATAATATCACAGGGATCTATACTGCCAGCAACCCATCAATACCTAGCACAGATACCTCTCTATGCATAAATATGCTGGGTGAGCACTTGAAAACAATTGGCATTGAGTAATCTCAAGGTTTGAAGTGGTGCTGTTGCTTACTATGCAGCTTCACCAAGCACACACTGTAACAGAGGAAAACCCAGAAATATTCCTATGGGTTAGAATAAACTAATTATCAAAAACATTTATTTAACTATTTTAAAAATATATTTCATTATTTAACAGTCATTGGCTCATGCGCCAAGTTGTATTTGTATAGAGAGACTATAAGGTCCATGACTGCAGGATTTGCACTCAAGCCTCATGAATACAGTCCACAAGGCTTCAATTATAGCACCAGGGATAATATAGTTTTTAGAAGAGGAAAGAAAAAAAAAAGCCAACAAATTATAGTTGTTTGGTTTGTGAATAGTGAAGTTTAAAGATGATTGGCTAGTATTGCTCAGACAATCTATTTACATCTCTATTCTACACCTATCACTATAGCAACTGGAGCCTGGGAGGTGTTTCCAAAGCTCTTAAGAGCAATTAATTTTCCAGGAGATGTAAAACTATATTCCTGTTCTTTTATAAAGGAATTAGATGCAGCATACCAAGCACCCCAACAGCCCAACTGCAATAGTTATCACAATTTACTTCCTAGGAACATTTACTTGTGGTTAAGATTGTTATTCAATAGCACATCACACGCATGCAGTTTTAGGAAGGTGGAGAAGAACATGCTCAGTCCACAGAGACTGGAAACCTGCAAACTAATCCAAGGCAAATAAGAAGGCCTGGGCAGCAGTCTGGTCACTGCTTGAGGGTGACAGGGAAACCAGACAGTGTCTGCTTCCTGCAGGACATGCAACAGCACGTAGACTGGAAGAGGTCTGTGCTAACACATCTCTCCTTGGCTTCCCAGCTTGTGACACAGAGGTCATTTAAAGAAACTATTAATGGACATAAACAAAAGCTTGCTCCACAATCCTATGGCATCACTAATGCTTCCTCTTATGTGTGGAAGCCAAAGAGGAACTGACATGTGTTTCTGCACTGGAAGCTGAAGACAGCTCTAACGTGTCACTGGCTTTAATCACAACTAGAACTGTCCGGGCAAAAAATCATACTGATGGAACAAAACGTCTTATTAATCATCACACCATGCTTCTCAGTATTTCAGAAACACATAGGCAAGAGTGTCAAGAGAGCCATAAGATACTGTGATTTAACTGGAAGATAGAGATTCTTTCTGGACAGAGAGTTTATCTTCTAGATGTCTTCTAGAAGATTGAATAACACAATGGCTAGAAATTATTTCATTAGGTACATTTTTAAAATACATGTGGTTTTCTAGAGGCTGAGATCTCACGAAAATCCGAGTTTGGAGGAACTCCCTCCTCCTCATTTGTCCCCCTTCACTAACAGTGCTCTCTGTGCCTCACCTGGGGGCTTATGCATTTTATCAAAAAATGCTTGCTCTTCATCTCCACCTTGCTCCTGGCTCACAGCCACCTAACTCGGAAAACCAGTGGAACTTTAGGTAGAATATTGCACTTAAGCATACATTTCCTGCAGTAAAATAGAGAGAGAAAGGGAAAGGTATCTAAAGTCAACTTGTGCAGGTTTGGGAAGAAGGACAGCTCCTATAAATCGTGTCACTGACTGGTGCTGGTAACATTTGAGCTAGCATAAGAAGAAACAACTGCTTTTTGCTCAAACTGCCACTCATCAACCATGGTCTTCCTGCAACCAGAATTTCACCTGACAGCTCATCATCATTAGTGGCCTTATTTCATTGCTTTCATTACTAGTGACTCCTTTTCCTTTCCTGCCTTGTACTTTTTAGAGCCAAACACTTGAGGAAGTTCTGATTATCATTATTTCCTCTTCTCAGACTGGTCCTAAATTTATCTTGGTGTTTTGCTAATGCTAATCCCTCAATTGGCATTCATTTACCCTTTTAATCTTTTTGGGCAGGCAGTTATCACCACATACTTACTAGTTACCATTATTGCCAATCTTTTCTTAAATATTATGTGCAAATGTGAAAATATTGGAAAGGTCATAGAAAGCATGAGAAGCAGTCTGGTAGGACTACAAGAAGTACTAATCAGGAAGGCCACTTCAACTGATTACTAAAATTTGAAAAATGTTCCTGTTCATCTTAGCTTTCCATTAAAGAGGGATGAGGTTGGGTAAAGATTTTGAACCCAAACCTGCAGAAAAGCGTCTGACTTCTGATCCAGCTGCTCAGACCACAAGGCAGCCCAGATATAAAAGTCCTCCTGGTCATGGTGCAAAATTGTCACAGCCTTACCTGACAAATTCCATGGTAATCTCAGCGTGGGCTTAGCTGAAAACTGCACTCCTCTTCTGAAAATTTAAGGAGCATGTGTTTGTTTAATAAATTATAAGAGATCTGCCCAGGAGCAGAGAATGCCCAAGTGACCCCACGCCAATGCATAGTATTGCTACTTACATTGATACCAGACAAATCACATCTTTGAGTGCTCCCACATACACTATCCATGCATACTGACAAACAGGGGACAATGGTCTCTATAGCAGTGCAGCATCAAATTATAAAGCCATTTATTTTTCTATTTAAATAATTTACAGATTTTGCATATTGGATTTTCTGTAGCCAAAAGATTTGCTACTTCAGGGTTGTTTACTTGCAGAAATTTTCATTTCAGTACAGCACTGTCAAAGTAAGCTGTTTATTTAAAATAGTTTGATAATTTAACATCTTTACTTAATAAATAGTAAATCCCCATAGCTCAGTGGCAATTCAGATGATGGGCAGAAAAATCTTACAGCTCCTGTGCCACTACAAACCCCGCACTCAACAGAAGACCTGAAAGAGGACTTCAGGTGTCTATTTGGAGACTTTTCTACAGAACAGTTTAGCTTAAATGAACCTAAATGTTGTCCAGCAGCTCTTGAGCTCAGTGTGCCACCACAGCATCTCCTAAAGACACCATGGCTCAGTGACAAAAATAAGTGGTAGGCAGCTGAATCCCATCATCATGTAAGGGTTGCTCTTAAGTGGAGAAACACCCCGTTAACTATAGATGAACTTAATTTGCAGACACTGTTTGTCATTACAACATGGCAAAAGAGCTCGAGTAGGAGCCAATAATACTTTTCATATAAGTGAAATGCCCTGTAATTATTTGCACTTAATTACATTATCACAGCAGTGAGAAGTCTAGGACAGGCAGTCATTTCCATTCTTTTTTCAGAGCAAGAACTTCACCTTCCTTCTCCATCTCTCCCACAAATACAATATAACCCAATTAACACTTTATCTAACCTTTATCAGTACCTTTTTCTATTGAGTTCTGAAAAGGAAATAAAAACCATGTTCAGCTAGGTATAATGAGGAAGTCAAATAGTCCAGAGTACTTTTCTATAATTAGTGGGAAATAACTGAGGGTTTTAAAAGATTATTTCTCTCGAGATACATACAGGTATGTACATTGATGAGAAATATTTGTGTAAATATATATGTGCCCATCTCTACACAAACAGAAAAACAGTTCTCATGGGGCTAATCTACTGCATTAAAGAATATACTATATTTTTAAACATAAGTGTATTGCTTTTCCTTTAATTTGCAGGTGCTCCAAACAATGCACCCAGAAAACAAAAAAAAATTAGCTCTGCATTAAAAGTATTAAACATATGCTGTACAGAAATGGGGCCTTTGGGAGGAAGTTTTACAGCTACTATCCAATTTTCTTCTGTGCTAAGCCTTGGAAATGAATAAAGTCTGTACTGTAGGGGAACAAGAATACCAAAATTTTAGCAAAAAACGATAAATTTCATTCTTAGAAATCTCTTTCTCACAAGAAATGAAATCTGTTGCAGCTAATTCCCAGTATTGTTTTGTTTGTGCACACTAAAATTCATCAGGAGCCTAACTGCCTCTTTGGAAACTTTTGTTAGACACCCACAAATTTCAAGAAGAACCTGTTCTTCGGGTACAGAGGTACCTCTCTCTTCTGAACACTGTGTTACAAGGAAGGAGGTGGGTTCAACCTCAAAAGGTCCAAAAAGCCGTATTCAGGTTTCTGGGCAAACTTTTCAGCTGCCTCCCCACATACCAATGACGTGGGATGCTGGTGACCCAACCACTATGTTTGTAAAGAACAATCCTGGCTCTGCTAGGATCCTGTCCTCAAACAGAGACAGACCAGATCTCAAGATGTGGATGCTAGGTTTTTTAAATTATTATTCTCATATAGTGTCAGTGGAGAGAGATGAGTTCTTTACTTAATTGTGCTGTATTGCAACTCCAGAGGACTTTTTTCCCATTGCTGAACTAAAAGGAACTACTTTAGGTTTGGATTTGCCCTTAGCCATTCCTAGGGTTTACTATCAAGAATTTAAGCATATCTGCACATCTAACAGGCACTGTGAACCACAGAATCACAATCCCTTAACTGGTTTTAGTTCCACTCATTTAATGAAAATTACCTCTATCTACTCTAACCCTTCCTTTTTTTTTTTTCAAGGCAGACCCTGTTGCTTTTTCCACTTTAATGAAAATATCTAGGCAGTTTTCAGAGAGCTTGACTGCTATGTTTGATTGTCCAGATTTCATAATTTTTTTAGAACAACACCATAATTTTTGAGGACTTTTGTTTACATGAACTTATTTCACTGCCCAGAAGGATCAGCAGAAGCAGGGTCTGACTGGCTTTCCAGATAAGGAGGAATCCTCCAGACGCCCTGGGGCGCCCATGCTGCTGGCCAAGCAGAGATCCACTTACAGTGACAGTGAGCTTCTAGCAAAGGTGGTCATGATGGATTTGAGAAGATTCAATATCTTTGTGTAAGTTAGGAAAAAATGTCTTTAGATATTTCTTGAAGCAGAGCTCTTGGTGTCCCTGGAAGTGTTCAAAGCCAGGTTGGATTGGGCCTTGAGCAGCCTGGTCTAGTGGATGGCATCCCTGCCCATGGCATGGGGGTTGGAACTGGATGATCTGAAAGGCCCCTTCCAATCTATGATTCTATGTTATGTAGTTAAAAGCCCTTTGTCTTTAATTTTTTGTTAACTGATTTTGCAGTTTGTAATAACATTTCACAGGTACCCTTTTTTCCAAAGGTGCATTTCAGGGTACCATGTCAGGCTAATCTTAGTCTTGTACTTTCAGCTGTAGTTTTGCTTCAGCAAGGGTGAGTTTTAAGAATTTCAGCTGCACTGCTGTTGCGATCCTAGACCTGCATCAAAAATTCAAATTAAAAAAAAATTTTCTTGGTCAAGTGAAATCTGGAAAATGTAAACCACCAAATTGCCTCTTGGCTGTCACTAAAAAAACCTGAAAATTGCCTGTAACTGGAAATAACATATTTCCATCAGTAAATTTCTACTGTTGAATGAAATCTTTTCTTCTGTTTTTCAAAGTAAAAACTCTCAAGTACTAAGAATACTGTTATAGAAAGCATATATCACTAAGCTAACAGGAGTGGTATGCTACTATTATGCTTGCTAACAGGAAGAGTGAATAGAACACTCAATAGGTAAGAGAGGAAAGACACTTTTTTCTACCTGGAATAATAATGTTATCTCCAACTCAATTAAATGGTGAACAGTTATTTTTTTATTTTACTGAAACTATTCAAACAATTAAATTTGAAGGATTCCACAAAACCATATCAATGCCAGCTTGACAATTTTTTCTCCATTGTCTGGAAATCATTATGGTTGTCCTTTTTTTTCACTAATTCAAAAATGCCTTAAAAATATTCTAAGAAATCTGAGAAACATTTGTCTTGATAAATTAAGGGACTTTACAGATGGCACTGAAATCCACGAATAGCCAGGAGGTGAATTACTAAAAAAATAATAGAAAGAAAATGCACACTCAAACATTAACATGCACTCCAAAAAGGACTGCCCAAAGAATGAGTTTGTGGTCTCAAGCAGGATATACAGAGGTTACAGCTGGAGGATCTGGAAGACCTCTAAGGTAACTTTACCCTGTATTTACTTTCTCCAGAATGCAATTTCCATCATTTGAAGATAATGAAGGGAACAGAAGTCATTGGACTTTCTGGTTGATGAGCAAACCAACCTTTTGTATTCACAGTTTGAAGCACGTGGAGCCCATGTGCATACCTTTACCTGTAGGTTCTCATTTCACTTTCAGACATCACAGTTTATCAAACTGAAGCTGAAATCACCAGCATGCTTCAAACACCACTGACTTGCAGTTGTAGGCCTATAATTAAAAGCCATGTTTGACATATGAATTTAACTGACACCCATATATATGGCTTCAGGCTGGTCTCCACTGCCATTGTGGTTTGTACAACATTAATTGAAATGTTTCCCTTGAAGGAAAACTTTCTGACAGCCAGGGGAATAAACAGCTTGGGTTCCAGTTCCCTTCAATCACCCTACTGAAGTGATACAGTAGAAAATGATTTTAAATCTGAACTGTCACTAAAGATCAAAGCTCAAGGTTAAAATAAGAAAGAAACAGTTATCTGAAGTTTTTCAGATGACCAAAATAAAAAAAAAAAGTTTCACAGAGAACTGTGTTTTAATTATGCCATCTTGGAAACAGATCAAATGAAAAACAGCCTGTATACTACAGAGATGCAAAGAAGTAAAGAAAACCCAGTTAAATACACTGGGGCAACCTAAAAAACCTCTGAAAAATGCCCTTACCACCAAACATGTTATTGAATTATGACTTTTTCTAGGAATGTTTATTGAATCAGTTGCGGATTTGGATGAGAGTTTTGGTATGAAACAGATTAGCAAGAGCTCCTGCTTTTTAAATCAGAATTGCATATATATATATATATATATATATATAAATCTAGTGATACTTTTCACAGTCTTTTTAACTAAGGCCATTTCACAAGATGTTTTCTTGGTACATCAACAGCCATTTGCATTTTGCTGCTTTTACTTTTTACTAAACAAATAGTGAAATATTTGGTTGAAATGTCCAGCTTCATCAAAAAAAAAAATAGAACAAAACAAAACCAAACACATAAAAGCCCTAGGTTAGGTCACCCAAAGCTTCACAGTTTCCTTTTTACCCACAGTAGAATATCTCTGCTAGGGTGTATTACTGACACCAGTAGGGAAACCAATGCCTCTTCTAGTTCCTGGAGAAGAACAGCTTTTAGGAGTGCTAAGGTTGTACATTTCAGAAATGTTATATTGGACTGCTCAGTGTGTTTTTGTGCTGTTTCAAGAGCAAGCAATACAATAAGCCATTTTGTACAGCACACCTAAAATGATCTCCTTATCATGCAATAATGATGGTTGAAATTATTTACCTGCACAGTAATTCTCTCTACTTTTCCCCATGTATAGATCATAGTTCTAGCTTTTGCAAGGTCAGAATCATTCTAGTCTTTTGTTAACAAGTTGTTCACATAAAAACTCTCTCTAAGACTCCGTGCTTCAAAATACAAAGGATTTATTTTACAGATTTGAAGGAAAGGACTGTAGATGTTAGAGTAATGCTATCAGAAACCAGATTATCTTTGGTCAGGTTTTATCTTGTACATCCATTTTATTTCGTCAACAAACACATGGCATAGTTTGTTTTTTAAGTATCAAGAAGGGTATTCATTCAACATTACCTAAATTAAATTCATTTGAAGTAAATAGTTGCATTGGAGTGCTGCAACTGGTTTCCAAATCAGAAGATAAGATAGCATTTTGAGCAGAAGACAATTTTAACTAGCAATAGATGAAATGCAAATGGAAAACCCCTTTTATTCGAAGTATTAATTTCACTGTAATTGAGAAAAATGCTTTTCCAGAATATACCTCCTATGCATGATATGCTGTGAAGTACTTTTTAAAGAAACATACACTTCATGTTAAAAGAATGACATCTTTTAACATGATGTTATTTAACATCTGTTAAATGATGTAGATGTCTCCATCTACAGCCAAAGTCCTAGAGCAAGCCAACCACCTCTTTTCTTTTTCACACATCAGCATTCAGCCCTGGAGTGTGTGACCCCAGAAGCTCGCCTACCTGACTGCATTGAATGATTTACATCCTAATGACAATTGAGGCCAAGAACAGCAAACACTAGTTTTTGCCCTAAATTTTGAATTGAAAGCTATCTATAAAATTAACTAAGTGAAAAACTGCTCAAATCTGAAGGCTAAAATCATACTTTTTTTAAAATCACCTTGCACACATACAACAGCTTGGACAGACACAAGTTTTTCCTCAAAACAACTGATGACATATATTCTTAGACACTTCCACAGTAAATGTTTCACTGCACCCAAAGCTTAATCCACTATTTCCAGCCTAGGGGGACTTTGAAGTAAATCTTACAGTTCTCAACCTTTAACTGAAAGGTAAAGCTCATGTTAACCCTAGAAGAGGTTGGTGACAAATTACCAGATTTTGAAAGGTCAACAAAAGCATTTGAAGTTCAAAGTTTTCCTTCCTAACTTATAACAAGAAATTTCATCAAGAACTGCTGTCACCAGGGCACATAAAGAATTAGGGAAATACACAAAAATGAGAGAACAGAAACATACCACTGCTTTCTCAAAATTAAATCAATGTTTCTTATTTACTTAACTGGTAATAGAACTCATAGGCTTCACAGTGTTTGGCTTGGAATTATTGGAACATTGCCTGTTTTGGTTTGCAACGTGTTGACTTCTTCAGTTACACCACCAAGGGGGACCATAAAGAAACACTTCTCTATTACTCTGTAGGTATTGCCATTTATCTTTACCACTTTGAGCACTATTTCAGGAATGATCACTGCCATAACTCAGAAGCCATGCACCAGCACTTTGACCTTTTCAAAGCTTAGACACTATTTCAAATGCTTTTGCAGTTCAGAACAAAGATTATTTACCGGGTGGACCAAAAAATCTTTATCATTCAGCAAGAGAGGTGCAGAGGTACCACCACTGTTCTTTCTCCTTACTGACCAAGGAAATAATTACTACTGAGACATTATGGAGAGACTATTACAGAACATGAGATAAGACTGAAAATAAGTGATTTATATGTATATATATATATATAATAATAATAAAAGCTATTTGAGTTTACATTGCTAGTTGACAGATTATCCATTGAGAATGGAAGTGGATAAAGCCTATAAGAAAAATTGCAAGGTAACACACGGGGAAGATTTTGTGTCTGAGACGCCTTTCAACATGATTGATTCAGATGAACAATACTAAAAGTTTCTTTTCATTCTTAAGAGCTTCATCCAAGATTTGACAACCAAAAATTTGTCCAACAAGTTGCACAGTATAGAATGAATGCAGTTATTGGGATGCTTTTTAAAATATATGTAATAACATATCTTTTACTTTACAAAGTCTTTAGAATAAACATATGTCATACCAGATGAAAAGACATGAAAAATTTTTCCCATTATCTTCTCTCTCTCTCTCCCCTATTCAACTACATGATTATTAATTGCAGATGGCAAAGGAAAATATCTTCTTTTATGTGCACAGCTGCATAATTATGTTAGAGTCATTCTATGATTCCATGAACTTCAGATAAAAAGTAAAATTCAAAAACTCATGAAGCAACCTTCCACTGCTGTGTGAACAGATTTTGAACCACAGAAGCAAACATCAAAAAAAAAAACCTTTTTGAATTTAAAATCCTAAATATTTTTCTATCACTTCAGCACAACATTTACTGAAACTCCCAGAGCAAATCTCTTTCACTATAAAGTTTATTTCTGTTTCCCCTCACCTCCTACTCAAGGGAACCTTGGAAAGGGAAGAACTGGCAGGAGTACAGTCACTGAAATACTGCCTGGTAATAGTGATTTATACATCTGGCTGAAACAGCCAACCACTGGATGTCACTGTTACTCCATACGAAGTAAGCCAATACAACCATGAGATTACCATTACCATAGAGTAGCTGTCTACTTTTTTAAGCTGTCTAGCTTAAAAAAACCCCAAACAAACAACAACAACAACAACAAGAAAAAGAAAAAGAAAAAAAATGCCGTTTGTAAAAATACAATGAATTTAAAATTTAAAAGGAGTGCAAGGCCAAACCATGCTTGGCAATCAAAGCTTTAGGGAGTCTGCAGTGCAAAGGGTGGTCAATGGTGGCCTATGTTACTGTGCCAAATTTTGGTTTTGAAGAAATCTAAGGGAAAAGTTGACTTTTCTTTCAGAGTGGGAGAAAAGTTTCTTCTTCAATCTCTTTGCATTTCTGGCCTCTGGGACTCCTGACTGTTTTCAACTGCTACACAGTATATATTGCCATTGTTGTGCATGTACTTTTCTAGTTAGAAGAAGACTGACTGACATTACTTATTTAGGTAGCACCACAAAGACACACATGCACATGCTCGAAACATTCCTATCAGTCGTTAGCTGGGTATCCTAACAGAGAATGGTTTTCAGTTCTATTAGTTCTCCCATGAGCAAAATGGTTTTCTGGTGTAAATGGTTGTAAGCTGCTTCACATTGCATTGTAAAAACAATCCTGTATAAGAAAAGAAAAAAAGAAAAAGAAAAGAATGTTCATCTTCTCCCTAGAATGTAAAAAATCCTTTCTTGACCCCAAGTGATTTTCTTGGCGACAATCTTGAACATGAAAATTCTTCGATCTATTGGATAAAGCAAAACCCTTTGTTTTTCTTTTTGTGTATTATGTTTCACAAAGCAATTGTTTTATCCTTATTTTAACCTCCTTACCTAACTGTCTCTAGTATTTCCAATAGCCCTTGAAAATACAGAAATAACTCAGCTTACTATTTCCAACATCACCGCCAGGAAGCAACATGATTCTGAGTCCCCTGAATCTGTAAAGAAACATTACTTTAATGTAATGTGTAACTAATTGGGCTTAAGCAAAAAGTATGCTCTCAGTAAATGTGAAGTCTGTACTTTAAAATCAAGACTAGTCCTAATTTGTAAGGGGTTATGATTTATTCTCAGTAAATTCATGTTATGTTTTTTAGAATAATTTCAACTTCCATTAGAAACTTCATCTGATGATATTTCTGAGACATTTTCATCTTTCAAATTAGAAGAAGGTGTTAGGAATGAAAATAAAATCAGAAGAGATTAATAATGAGAGTTTGAAAGGTGTCTAAAGTATACAAATCATAGATAGGGAAATACTGTCCCTAAGTATCCTTAATTATAGTGCCTAATTTCAGCTTGTGTATGTGATAACACAGCAGAAAGAGAATTTTTAGAAGTCGTTCACGCATTTTTCATTTTTCCTTTGCAGTTAAATATCTATAGTATTACTGAACTTGTTTACCCTTTTTAAAATAAGATTTCTATGTTATCAACATTAGCTATGGAGAAACTATAACTCCACTGAGCTACAAATTCAAATTTAACACAGTGCCTCTATTTCCAGTCAATACTTGAATCTGTTACTATAGTTAGATGTCATGTGATTTTATGGTGTTGCTGCTCATGTACTATAATTTGTTATGCTTCTAATTAAACTTAAGGCTATAGAAAAACATAGAAACATGTAATCTGTACAATTAGGAAGATGAGAGTATCTGGGACTCAAAGATAGAAAAAGCATATAGAATGCCTTAAAAATTATCTACCCAGTGGAAAATACCATTTTAATGATACAAATAAAGGGATTTCCAGACAAGCAAAAAAGCAGAATCCATACAGATTTTATGATATAAAATGCAGCAGTGATTACATATTTTTATATGACAGAAAAACAAACAAAGAAAAAAGGCATGGATCAGGAATTAAACAACATTGAATAGTCACGGAAAAGTTTTGAAAGTCAAAGATGCAGGAAATAGACAGTCTCAACGTAGATATTTCAATCAAACATGGTTTTTTAGTTATCTTGCTAGAACCAGACCAAAAAAGGATGAAAAATAATCATAGAGATGGCCTTTGCTGAATGGTACATCAAACCCGGCTTGCTCTTGAAACTGGCAGGTCACATGGGCCCAGCATTTCACAACATGTAAATGGAGCCCTACATATGATGGCCACAGACTCTGCCCACCCGTTTTTGTGACCATGATATTGACTGTAGTTTAGTAGTGAAATTGAATTTCCTGTATGCATTTGTACTGATGGAAATCATTCACTAAAATAATGGCTCCTAAAAGGCAGGTAGCGATACGGCACATTACATGTATCCTGAGTACAGAATAGATTTTTGCCTATGGTTTACACTTGTTTGACTTCTCTTTGCACTTACCAACTAGCCAAATAATATCTGGGTCATTCAAAACCACAGTCAGCAATACAAATTCTGCCACCAACCGTGCTTTTAACTTCAATAGAAAGGCAGAAACTGGTTAAAGATGATTCATGAAAGAAAAAAAAAATATCTCTGAAGATGTCTTTCTATTGTCTTTAGACTGTTACAACCACAAAGCCTAGGTCATAGGAATGGGGGGGGGGGAGGGTGAGGGTACCAGGGGAGAAGAAGCCCTGATTACTGGAAGACCTCATACAGTATATTACCATACAGTGCAAAATACTGAAATTCCACAGAAAGTACCTTGAGGTATTTCTTGGCTTAGATAAGTCCTAGTTTGAAATTTTCTCCTTTTAATCCTTTTGCACTGACTTTAAACGATTCCCTCTTTCACGGTGGGTAGTTAGCATCTCCTGGTGCTGCCTGCCACAGAAGAGGTTTGATATTGCAAAGGTATTTTCTTTGATGAACTGCAACACAACCCATATGCAAGACTGCATTGTCTTCAGCCTCCATAATGGGATTGTTCATTTAATGAAAGGTAAACATATTAAGAATGACAATTTCCATCCAATCATTCAATTTAGAAAAGGACAGAGGCTCCTTGCAAAGAAGAATAGCATGGCAAGGTTATCCATAATAGGGATTTTACAGTACAGCTGTCAGCATTCGAAGATTATCTGTATACCAACAGGTGTCACTGTCACTGTCGTTGGGCTTTTCCTGAAGCAGAAGGGAAAACTGACCAATGACAGAACCATGCACAGTATCTGTGGTCTTATACATTCAACAAATGTTGATCTGCAGCAATGACTGCTGCTTTCAGACACACTTGCAGCTACATCCTTTGTTCACGCAAGAATATAAGAGGAAAGTTCAGAAGTGAAGGTGCCAGAACTATGCAATCATTTCAATACTGTAGGGGCTGATCTTGATTTGCTTCTGAGCTTGGTGCTTATTACCGTGAATATTCTTTCTAAAATTAATGGAAGTACTCAAGCAAATAAAGCTTCTAATACCTTAATTGCCTGAGTCTTGAGGTCCACAGGTGCATAAATGTAGATCATTACACCCACATGGAGTCTCCTGACTTCCCAAAAAAACCCTTTGTTTAGGTGAAATATCTGCCCACATTGTTCTTTTTTTAAGGATTAGAGGTGCAGTTTGTGGTATAACATACCAGGTAATTTCTTTGAACTTCAACAGTAAATGATTTTCTTCTTGTTCAGACAGACAAGGAGAAACTGATGTAAAGATGCAATCTAATTGCCAAAATATAATTAGGATTGACATAAATGTGGATGTAAATGTGGAATTTTTTTTGCAACCATAAGGAAACTCTACTTTTATATGGTCATAAAATACTCAACTACAATTTGCAAACAAGATTTATTTTTTTAAAGGTTCTTCTGTTTTTCATTTAGAATTTGCACAGGCCTTTAGACATGTTGATGGTCACCCATCAATATTTGTCTCCCAATTTCCACTTTACAAAGACACTAAGCGTCCAAAGACTAAAGACCACCAAATTCGTACCGGTGTCTCAACATGACACTGTTTCATACTCATGTCCCTTCCCTTCCACTGCCTTCCTCCTTTTTCAGGGTTTCTGTAAAGCTTGCAGAAGTTTCAAAGCAACTAAGCACATGAAAGCTTATAGAGATGGTAAGGTGCTAGATCCAATCTGTTTTCACAGTTCCTAGAAGAAATGCAAATAAAGATGACCTCAAACAATTTCTGAGACTCAGTTTCATCACTAAAGCATCCCTTAAAATTCACCATATGATATTGTTCCAATTAATTGCAACATAAATTATTATAGGTATTGTATTTGATTTATGCTTTTGTATCCATTTATTTTAAGAAAGCTTCATTTTATCAATTAAATTAGAACTACTTTGAAGATTCCATGCAATATTGGATCTGGTAATAGTTCCCCACCTGGAAAGCTAATTATCCTTCCCTATTGCTTGTTGGATATCTAATTCTGCTCTTACATTAGACACAATATATTGGTACATTGGACTCACTTTGGATAAAAATTTTCTGCTGATTTCTGTAATGTCTACCAGATCAATCCTTGAATGGACTACCTGTACCAAACTCCACATGGTACAACACAAATGTAAACCTTTCTGGCAATTACTGGAAATACTCCTTTTCTCAAAAATCCCAATTACAAAATGAATGCAACCCGTCACACCAAATTAAGTGTATAAGAAATGCATAAGAAGCCTGCTTTCATCTAGGCATAAAATATACATGCTCCCAAGGGGCTGCTGAGTCTCTGTAGATTTGCAGCTAGGGAGCAAGTGTGGGCCCATTGAAGTCCTGACTCCAGTGACACAGAAACCAGCTAACAGCTCTGAAAACTAAGCTAGCCTGTAGACTACGAAACACTGAAAAGACCAGACAATTTTCTTAGGGCACTAAAATATGGAGATCATTCCGGGTTTGCTGAAATAGTGCTCACCACACAATTTACTTCTGGAGACTTCTGTTGTTGGTCCCTTTCTTTTGTGTGAGAGAGAACGTAACTTTGCTATTTCTCCCCATAGAGAAGAAAGAATGTGTTTGTAGGTACGTGTGAATATGTATGACTGACAAGTAATGTATATTGTCAAATCTTTGAGGCAAGAACCATATCATCTATATTTTGCACCATTTTACAGTATCAAATCATCACAAAAATCTCTACAAACAGCTAACAATTTTTTGGTATTGCAGGAAAGTACTGAACATACATTATTTTTCTCAAAAGTTAAAGAGCTGCATAAGAAGAATCTCCAACAACGATGCTTATTTTTAATACAAATAGGAATTAGTGGGGAATTCTCATTCTAGTGCTGTGCCAACATTTGAAAAGGGCAAATGGACTGATTGTATGTCAGTTAACACAGCACCAGTCAACAGATGCATCAGTCAAAAGACAACAAACAAACCAATCAGAAAAAAAATATTGGATTTAATTAGTTGTTAATTAAAACTTAGGCGTTTAAGTGGACAATTCAACATGATACTATGGAAAACATTTTTTTGTCAGAGAAATACTGATTCATTCATTACTTTAAATTTGATAGCTGACAAAGGAAAAGACAAAGGAAAAAAGACATACTATATTTCAACTGTATTTCAACTTGCAAAAGCATCTGACTTGATACTTTACAGAATTTTGACTGAAAAAAATAAGACATGCCTCAACCATAGCTGTCTTAGAAACCATCCTAGATTGGTGCTCCACCATATTCATCAATGAATCCATAAAGTGTTAGATGATGAGAAAGACAGGTACCGGCCAAACTGTGTGGTAAAAGGGGTAAATCCAGACAAAATATGTTAACATAGCTACAGGGAGACTCAGGTATTTAGGGACAAAATGCAAATAAAAATTCTACAGTAAGGAAGAATTATGGAAAATGTTACCTTTAAACAGGACAGGTCAGAGGAGACAAACGACTTAGCATGAATTCTCAGTGCACAGTGCTTTGGTAAGCAGGAGTTACAGTAGTCTGGACTTAATAAAAAACAAAACCAAAGCTAATATTCAGAGGAGGTGGCTTTATGTCTCTATACAGCATGATCAGATCAGTAATGGGTTAATGTTTGCATTTCTGATACCCATTCTTTTACATTTGGAGTCGTGGGAATAAAGAGCTGCATTTATCTATTCCTTCATCACAGTTCTTTTTGGAAGATGTATATTACGTATTTTTAAGGACTGATTCAATGTTCACTGGTCAAAATGGTAGGGTGTCTAGTTGTAAAATGTATAAACCTTGAAAACTAGTAACCTGGTCATCCTAAACTGGCTACGTTTTTATCCTAGTGCCTACTGGGCTGCCTCTGCAAAAAAAAAGGCTCCTTTTGAGATAATCTCCCAGTGTATGCTTTCCATCACTTAAATTTACAGGAGGGTTTCCAAGGGAAACTGGTATGAAAATTAAGGTGCATCAAAATGTAGTTTTCATGAATAATGCATCACCACAATATCTACTGAAGAGAGCCATACAAAAACTCCTTGCTTTGAGACTCTTGGGAACACAGAGACATAACCAAGGTAACTTCTAGCATTCTGATCATACTTCTGCACCCATACTAATTGCTCTCATGAGAAATTAATTAGAAAAGGTATAGTGCTGAAATAATGCAGGTACAATGCTGCTAGCTGTGCTAGGGCCAGCTCCTTTGCAACAAACTTGGCTGTCTGGATGGGTTTGTGTTATGTGTCACAGGTTGTGTCCTACACTTAGAGGAATTGTTACTTCATCCTCCTCTAATATCCATGGTGTTATCACCCTATTATAAAAAGGAGGAACTAATACAAATTAAACAAGATAATTGGTGAACGTTAAGGAGATGCCTACATGACAGACTGAATAATTTTGAGCAAGTTTTGCCTTGTTCTTTGAGCTCCTGTCTATACGCTCTGTGATAACAGAGTTCTGAGCTCAGTCTCAAAGTTTTGTTGAGAAACAGTATAATGACTAAACATGCCATAGTACTAATGCAGATATGTGAATTTTGAATTACGTATAGCTCATAATCTAACTTGTCGTGATACAGGTTGAGTACACATCATCCAACTTATAGACAAATGCACAGTATGGGCTGCCAATGGCAGTGGCAGGGAGAAATGTTCTTTACTCAGTATTCCATACAAGGATAAAACTAACACTCATTGCATGGAAGAGCTTAGAATTCAATTATTGCATCTTTCGGTAAGCATATCTCATTTTTCAAAGAAAGCTACATAAAAAGCAATGTGCTGTATGTGGGTAGGGAAAGAAGTATTCCTAGCAAAACCGTTGAACAACTTGAAAATCGATCCTTCCTTATTTATATTATTATTTAATATCTGAATATTAAAAATGAAAATAATTTTTATATTCCATTGTTGTTGAATCTCTAATGTATAGTTATGAAGCCATGAATAATAACCTTTGGCTTCCAGTATAAGAGTGTAAAGCATTTAGATGTGAAAAATATATTTTTGCAACTTGCATTAACATGACATCATCATGGGTTACACCATGAAATCAGAAAATGTTTCTACAATTTTCTGCATGCCCATAGAGAAATAGTCTCTGAATAAAACTGCTCAAGTAAGAATACAGTATCTGCTCAACCAGGAAAACAGTCTGTATCATAACTTTGCAAGAAATAAGCTGTTGTGACAGAGTATCCTATAAAAATATACCTCTGCAAAAGTTCAACAAAATGCTTCAATTTTACTAGATCCTGAAAGGTTGCTAAACCACCAGAAGCTGGCTATTATTTCTGTTATCTCACGAAAGGAAAGAGCAAACCACAACTGGGATACAACCGCTGCATTCTAACAGAGAGAAGCTTTTTAAGACAGGAGATTTTATGCTCCACAGGATACAGAAGTCTGAAGAGTGAAAAGAAGGAACAGTATTGCAGATCATTTTCAAAACATTCTGAATTCAGGGGAAAATGCAACCCACACTTCACAAAGTTAAAAACTTGGGCTCCCCAGTCTGTTTCCATCCTAAAGTAACCATCAATCCCATCAAATCTTACAATGTCTTTGTCATTTGGATTTATCTCCTTTACACTTTTCTATAACTTTGACCACAAATTTTACAGGATTTCAAAATTTGTATCACCATAAGTCTGGTTTTACTCTGAAAATATCCTCCAAGGTCTCTTTTGTATCATGATAAAGTCAGGAAAAATTATGCAATAAAAATGTAAAAAAGTAGTTCATACGTCATTGTTCAAAAAGTTTTAAAAGAAAAATTAGTAGTTTCGGCCATTCAAACATGGCATTCATTCACGATAGTAAAAATATAATATTATGTTCAGTTTTAGTGCACAGCGATTTCACACATTCCTAGTTAACATTAGTTTTCCAGTAGGGAAGTATTGACAACAGTGCTAATTCCAATTTTAATTAGCAATGTCATAAATAATCTAATGGGATAACAGCACTAATTAAGTGCACAGTTAATACTAAATTAAACTTTTCTGCAAGCATTCATGAGATTTGGGATATAATACAAAGGAACAATAATTTACTAAGAGGAACTTCTACCCAGACTTGAGGATTGTCCTATATTGCTATCCTCTGTTAACAGCTAATAAAAAATTACAATATTAAGTTGTCGATATCACCCACTATATTTTATTAATATGTGCTCACTCTGATATAAAAGGTAATAGTAATAATACATGCAGTAAAAGTGAAATAAAGCCACGTGCTTTGGAGAAATCATCTTGGAACACAGAGTAGGAGATTTTGACAGCACTTTTCCCAATGTAAGTCCCAAAGACACTTGGCATGTTAGAAGGCATGTCTTAGAAACGCATACATAGTACAACTTTTTATTAAGAAATTGAGGTTTTGGTTATATATCGTTGCACTCATAGAATGATTTAATCCATATAACTTTGCTGATTATACACTTGGAGTACCATATGCAACTTGCAGCTACTCCATGCTGCTAAATGGGAACAGTTTTGGAAGAAACACACAGAAGCAGTTGGAAGGGTTCATTCATTCATTCATTCATACTTAAAAAAGATAAAATAGAAAGGTTGATGAGGAGAGGACAAAATAAAAAAATTTATATCCAAATATGCATGTAGAAAAAGGGTGCTAAAGGAGATAGAAACAGACATAACTAAAAATAACAGGATTCACATTTCTAAAAGTAAAATCAGATATTAATAAACTAGCCAGGCTAATGCCTTTCCAGCCATTAAATTCCTCTCTATTGTGCTACATTAATTGCACATGTTGCCTAAGAATTAATATTAGCTAATAGACTTGTTATCTTCTTTATTAGTGCTCATTATGCTAAGCTGTAGTCTTGTATTGGACAGCTGCCATTCTTATGTTATTTAAATTTTGTATACTAAATATATTTAATCCATTCAGTGCTGCCAAACACAAAAAATAAAGGAAAGAACTCTGGGAAAGGAGACTGAGTTTAAATACCTAAATGAACATGATCCATTCAATAAAGTATTATCAAATAACAAAGAATAATCCTGCTTTGACAAAGGAAAATAGCAGGTGGGATAGAACTTTTATATAAAAAATATCTATCAAACTAAGATTATGTTAAATCCATTTTAAAAGAATTTATTCTTTAAAGGTCCTTAAAGGATAAAGTTTAAAATAACTCCCATATTTCCCAAGATGCTTAAATGTTTATATCAAGAAAGCATTGCAATTATGGCAGGATTGAGTTGTTATTATAAGGAGGTATTTTGAAATGGGACGACAACTAGCTAGAAGACAATGTAGGTCTTGCTCTTTTGATGTAAATTTTCTTGTAAGCTTCCTATTAGTTTATCAGATGTATGAATTAGAATCATAGAATCATCAGGGTTAGAAGAGACCTTAAAGTCCAACCATCAGCTTAGCACTATCACTGAAACCCTTAAAACCCCTAAACTTTATTACCCAGCACCAGATCCAGACATCTGTTAAATGGTTCCAGGGATGATGACTCCATCATCCCTGTGGGCATCCTATTCCAATGCCTGGCCACTTGAACAGTGAAAAATTTTTTTCTAATATCTAATCTGCATCTCCCCTGTCTCAGCTTAAGGCCATTTCCTCTGGTCCTCTCACTGCAGGTATGGTAGAAGAGATCAGCCTCATCTCACTACAACCTCCTTTCAGGCAGTTACAGAGAGCAATGAGGTCCCTCCTGAACCTCCTCTTCAACAGTGAGCAATTTTTGTCATCCCTATTACAGTTTCAGTCTGGGCACACAAGAGTTGCTGTTGGAATAGTAATGGCACTGAATACTCCTGTTCAGCCTCACAATTCACTGTCAGTGGATGATAACACACTTACCCCGGATTTTCTGATTCCAAAATAATTACCATTGTCCAGTTCTAGGCAAGACAGTAAGCTGTGTTTCTATCACCAAAACATCTCTTGGTTGTCTCACAGTTGATTGCATTTCATGGATAGGAAGAGCATGATGCACAATTTCAGGAATTATATTCCCCTGTACAAAAGTTCTGCAACAGCCAACAAGTAGCTGCACTTTCCCCACACTTGCCACTGAATATTTAAGGGCTCACAACTACTACTCAGCTGTAAGCATTTGGTGTGTAAATGCCTGTGACATCTGGTGACTTTCATTTACTGTCTTCATCACAGATTTCTCGAATGATCTAATTTCCAACATAGCACAATTGACTGCTCTGGTAGTTGCTTTCAATGAAGAAAAATAAAAGAATTGGTTACACATATTCTAAAACAAAGTATCTTTGCCCATTTTTCCAAAGCAGAAGCTTCTAATGAGGAAGTTGTGAAGAGACTGAAAGTCAGTTTGAGAAACTGTGGTCAGGAAACAAGTTAGAGATAGTGGCTGGATGCTTAAAAAACCCCACATAATGGAGATGAAAAAAATGAAATTTTAGAGAGTTTGGTCCTCATCACCCACCATACCCTGAGAGTAGCTCTATTACAGCATGGCACAATGCTGCATGCCTGAAAATAATATTAGGATGGTAGGATTCCTGCATAATGTGATAATTAAATTCTGCCACTGCAAAACATTAGTGTGAAAAAGGGTTGCCTTAGAAAAAGATTAAAATATGAAAGAAACACAGAATCATAACAAAGTTAGAAGTTGTACACTACCAGAAATTTTACTAGACCAATGTTTTAGTGCACTGAAGGGTACTTGCAGGTGGCAGCAGCTGGACTTTGTATCTACACTGGATTAAAAAATAAATAATGCAAGCCAAATCTTTTGAAATCCTAGAAGAATAAATGTGAGCTATCCCCCTATTATGTAACAAGATGCAATAAATAACCTGAAGTAGCACAAAGATGCTTATCACAAAATAAGATACTTTTAAAAGATACAGTATGATGTTTGACTCCTACTGATTTAAAAGTCTACTGACCTATTGAATATTCAGGAATACGAATCAAGACTTTAATATACCCTAATTAGTAAGGAATACTATGATATATTCTGCTGAGTGTAGTAGGATATCAGTGTCAGTAACATATGAATGTAAACCCTATGTCTGCAATGGCAGTTTCAAAACACATTGCTGTACTTGTCACTCAAGAGTCTGTTCAATCCCCAGATTTAAAGTCACTGAGAAATAATTCTTGATAGCAGCTTGTACCAGTTTTTTTGTGCATGGGGTCTCCATGGGGTTACAAGGCTCCTTTTATAAACATGTACAGAACAAATAGCACTATATTAAGCTGTAATACAAATATTTGGCTCATTGCTTCATGGTTCATGGACAGTTTACTGATGGAAAATATGCTGCTTTTGTGTTTCATTAACTTTCGTACTGTCTTGCATGTAAGTCAGTGCTACTCCTCTAAGAATGAAAGGATAGAAGACCATGAGGGGAAAAAATGAAAATTCAATGATCACTACAATTTAGTCATATATCCATACCAAATTTAGAACTGATGAACAAATGCTGGTTATATATGTTCCATTGCACAAGTATTAATCAAAATATTTATACCTTGCAATTGTGTGAGCCAGTATGCATAAATTTTGTTGTGAGGAAAAATACGTCAAGAATATACTAGGGATTGTAAAATGACAATATTAGAAATGTTCTTCTCATCCTTCTGAAAGATGTCTAAATTATCATCAGTAAAAGGTTAAGCAGGAACCCCAACACTCTTTTCCTTTTCAAAACATCATGACATTGAATGCCTCTAAGAGTTAAATTCAGTGCTGTGATCCAGGGCAAATCTGGAAACCCTCCAATCCCACTTCTCAAAGGTAGTAAGATACAATATTCAGAAGCAATGACATTTTAACACATAGAAAAGCTGCTATTGACCCTAAAGTGATTACTGATTGCCCTAGGGTTCAGGCAAACTTAAATCCATATTTTGGAATATGAGCAGAAAATGCTTCTCTGACAGAATCAAAAAGCAAAATCAAAATGTGCTTGTTCTGCATCCTCTCAAGGGATTCTGAATAAATCCACCCAGATCATAATGACAGAAAATAAGTAATGTGTATCCCTCTGGTCTGCCACAGTTTTGTTCCAGATGGATGGAGGGAGGAAAGACAGGAGGAGACTTTATTAATCATCGTTCTCTATATAGCTTTAGTACCTATGCTATCTTCTTAGAGAGCTCATTTCAGAGGGCTTTCATGCCAGATATCTGCGTATCAGAAAAGTTATGTAACAAAAATTCATCAAGACGAAACAACCACACCCAAATCTGGAGAGATTTATGTGTTTTAATTTTTCCTCAAACCAATCTAAAAATTCTAACTATTTTTATCAGATCAAACCGACTCTCTAGAAGAAGAATTTCTGTACTGCTGGGCTGGAGACAATACATAACAGTGTGATGGCTTAATTATGAAAAGATGGGCATCAGGGAACTGCCAAAGAATTGTTTGGATGGAACTCCACAGCTGAGAATTCCACTGTGTTTGCAGAAAGCATTGCCATATCCAGCATCTGCTTGTAAGCTTCCACTAAACCGATGCAGTGATGCTTAGGGTGAGTGGAACCAGGAGGAAAAGAAATTCCATGGTTGGTCTCTACTACCACTGACAGGCAGTGCTGCAATAATGCTGTTGGTGCACGACAGCAAAAAGCAACATGTGCAGACAGGTTAGGGCATAAAGAGTGGAATAAGAGTGGAATATTTCAAGTAATAAATGTGAACCATTAACCTTTTTTTTTCCTCTTCTTTTTGTATTGCCAGGCATATGAACAGACTAGATTTGTCCTATACTACATCTCTGAAATAACACAGAAAACAGTGGGATTTGGTGCACAGGAGGTGTTAAAAGGTGTCTCTAACCTGGATGAGGATGCTACAGCACATCCTAGGGATTATTTCTTCTCTCCCTACTAGTTATCTGTGCAGGCAACTCTTAAGGAAGAGCCCTCAAGATTTTTCCAGTTGGGTGTAGAGGTTTGTTACTGCAGTTTTCAGGGACTTGCCGGGTCTGCTTGACTGCCCCTTACTTCAGGGTACGTCCTGATAGTGATGCCTGCAATTAGCAGCAATTGAAAACAGAGCTACTTGTACCTTAACCTTTTCACTTATCATTTTGCTCTCAAGACTTCATTCAGTCCTTTGGCACACCTGCTTCATCTAACCACTTCTCTACAGAACAGCATGTGAAGGGATTTGAGCTGTGAATTAATTGTGGCGATACAAAGCCACCAGGGAATATGCCAGTGCAGATTGTTCATTTGCCTCATGGGATAATATGTCAGAAAGAAAATAGCAACAATATATCAGGCAACCTAGTGTTTCTGATGCTTGACACTACATGTTACAGGAAAGGTATTAAGCTCTGATACAGTCACAAAGCAAAGAAAAAAATCACATGATTTTAAAGAGAGATTTCTGTGAAAGCACAGTTATGTTTGTGGATAATAAGGCACTATTGCAGCTTTGTCTTCTGTACTGATTTCTCCTTCACATTTAAAAATCTACAGAAGACAGACATGCTTAAACAACTTTAAGACCATAAATATCACCTGCGATATGAAGGAAAAGTGTAGGTTAGTGCTGACAATTTCAGCTTCAGATTGTTTATTTTGGCCTAAATTTCAAGAGAAAAAAATCTATTTGAAGCCATTTCAGTGCACAGGGAATAGCTGAAACAAGGACCATTTTTAACTTCTGTTTTAATTTTGCCCACTTGCCTACTTTGCTTCAGATTTTTCCTCTAGCCTTCATTACTGAGTTTTGATAACAACTCCCAGCCCACCATTTCCCAAGCCTACAAGAAGAGTAGGAAATTACCACAAATGTAAAAGAACTTTTAAACCACCATTTAAACAAACAGAAACAGTTTTTGTTGTTAGGACAAAACGTATGTTGGACTCCTCCAGACTCAGGAACTAAAACACCTCCTTTTTCACCAGATGAATAAAATGTAATCTTCTTTGCATTTACATCACTTGCATAAATTGCTAAGCAAAACACTTTTTAGTGATTGCTATTTTAAACTAAGTAATTGTCAGTTTTCCCTGTTCATAAAAGATCCAAATATGATTTCTTTAATCCACATCAGTTACCAATGATCTGTAAAACTAGAATTTAAAAAATAACATGAAAGTCCAAACAGATAACTTAGGAAAGTATTAAAAAAAGGAAGAAAAATGTATGAGAAAAAGCACCGTATGCTTTCATATCTCAGAATCTCTTATGGTGATGTTTTTCATTAATCTGTCTGGTGATAAGAAAATAATATGATCAGCATATGGGTTTGAACTGTGTGCATTGACCACCAGATCTGAATGTAAGAGGGAAGCTCCTCAGGAGGGGTGCCAAGAAGGAGGGGACAAATGAGAAATGCCAAGATGAAAATGTATTGAGGGGCTCCTCACAGTCCCAGCCATGAGAGAGGAGAAGAGGCACACAGCCCTTGTAGCCATGTGTGGTAAACGTGCCTGCTGATACCCCCTCAAGCCCTAAATGCCAGCATGCCTATTCTTCTGCAATGGCTGGTGTCATGCTACCTGGCACCAAATCACTGAGGGTCTGGTTGAGGAAGCATGAAAGTTGAGGAAAAAAAAAGGGCTACCAAAAATGTTTTGTAAAAGGAGGTCCCATGCCATACATCCGACTGCAGATGCCTCCCTACCATGACTAGACTGCTGCTGCTCGTACCAGTCATGCCAATATGTCACAGCAGTGTAGCACAGTCAGGCAGCAGAGAAGTACTCTGATACACTAAAGCTCAACAGATTGGTTATTTCTTAGATCTGAAGGGTAAAAAAGACAACTAATAAACACAGTATAATGTTCTCTGGTGGCAAACTGTAAAAAGATTTATTGATTTTTAGCAGTTTACTACATCTTCTGAAGCAAGCTGGTTTTTGACATGTACAATACAGTATGGCATGAAAGGTTCTAAATACATGGCAAAAATATAAAATTGCATCAAGTTCTTGACAGAAGATTATTTGGTGTCTCCTCGTTTCCACTGTTTGAAATCATTACAGTTTCAAACTTTTTGGTTTACAGGAAAGTCTTAAGACATGGCTAAAGGACATGGTTTGAACACATCTGAAGAGAGCACAGAAAATGTAAAGTTAGCTGAACCTGAAAAAGGACCAAAGGACATTATGAAGGTATGATAAGTGTGATGCAGGGAAGGAAGTTTCCTAGTGACCTTGCTATAAACTGATGTTTGGTACCATTTGTTCTGACTGAGCAATGACTAGGAGAAGCCTACTGGCTTAGGCTTTAAAAGTTAAGTTTGCTCCTTGTAGTCGCAATGCTGCTAAGTGCATATTACTACATAAACAGAAATTCAAGGCACAAAATTGTAGTTTAACCGTTCGCTTGGAAAATGTATTTTTCTATTCACATTTCTCTATTCATATTCAATCTGTTGAGAAACTATGAACCAGCTTAATTCTATTAACAAAGAGAGAAACTCAAGCTTATCTATATCCAGGTTTAGGTACAACCCTGAACACTCAGTTCAGTCCTAAAGATGACCACTAGACTACAGATTTGGTGACTAAAAAAATCCTAGTGCTGACTTCAAATACCTGAGGTAGCATGTCTCCCTAAGAGCTATGAAGAAAAATGTTAAACTTAAATTTAAAATACTTATCATGCACAAAAGTGTGATTGTGAAATTCAGTGTGGGCTTCTACAGATATCTCTTGAATCCAACTGTGCTATGAAGTCTCAGCATATTAGATCCTCTACAAAACACATAAGTTCTCTATTATGTTTTTCTTGATATAAAGGTTGTTTATGAAGAATTGTTTAAGAAGAATTTTTTACAAGGTGTTTATAAACTAGAATACGAAATTTTACATGAAAGAACCCAATGTGTTTTTTTAATAATTTCAATATTTGTGCACAGAAATCCTAAAATTTTCTTATAAATTACAAACTTAAGTACACTATAGAATTTTGCACACCATTAAGTCAATAAAGTTCTGTCTTGTTCTCATCAAAGATGCTGTACGTGGAATTAAAATTATTACAAAGATATAACTCTTCTTATAGTATAGAAGAGCCCTATGCAGAATGATACATAGTGTCTCAGTGTAGCTATGTACATCTGTATAACTATGACCAAAACCATATCAAGTATTAAGAAATATACCAGTGCAACCATTTTGTGTTTCATCTATTTGCAATCCTGAATTAAAAATCGCAACAATTTTTAATGGTATATGAAACCTGGGAAATAAGGTTGAGCTTGAATTATATTCAAAACGGAATACAGAAGAAGTAAAAACCTTAAGAGAAATTGCATCAGTTCTATTTTGCCAAGAAGGGTATTATGATCAAATAGGAAATCAGAAGCAAAAACTTTAATACCACAAAGGCTGAGGCAAGTGGAGGTCAAATGCCACAATGTCAACAGTATTACAAATTACTTAAATTTGGATCAGCTTTGATCACAAGAATGAGAACCAACCTTCTTTCTCCTCCGGTCTAAAACTATCTACCAGATTCTTTTATAGTATGTTCACAAGGAGTAATGGAATATTTAATCCAAACGGAATTTTTGGAAGAACCTTATACAGCTATGCAATATAGAAGAGCTCAGTGCACCCTACATCACAGCACCTGGGGCTGCGTGGAGACCTCCCTCTTCCCCAGCAGCTCCACTTTGACAGCTCTGTAATCTGGAATCTCATCAGGGTTGGAGTGTCAAACCATATGCATAGTATTTACAGTACTAATAAGCAATGAAGGTGGTAATACCAATTCTAGAAATGGCTAGTTTTTGTTTGCAAAACACTCTGCAGAGGAAAAGAAATAGTTTTGTTTTGAATTTGGAAGGATTCCAGTTCACTGAAAGCTACAGTCGATTGCAAAAACAGATGCTTTGAAAACCCAGAAATCCATAGATTTGTAGAGCTTGGAATAAGAAGTCCTGATTTGAACAGGGTTGATTTGCAGAAGTCCTGATTTGAACAGGGTTGATTTGCAGCGTTTTTTTCATTTTTTTCTTTTAATTTCCTCAAACTTTCGAATTTAGTAGTTCATAAAATAAATAAACAAGCCATTCCAAACTGAATTTGATTTAAATGTCAGTTATGGGACAGACAGATATTTTTTCAGAACAAAATTGAAAAAACTGAAACTTTCTCCTGTACAAGCAAAAGTGCAAAAGATCTTCTCTGGCAGCTTAGTCCAGCTGAATTTGAACCATCACAGTGTCTGCTAAATCGAAAGCTAAAATTTTATCAAACTAGCCAGAGTTCCTTCTGAAAAGGCTCTTGGTTATGCATTGCAGTGAAAATTCAAGAGAAAAAAAGGAAAAGAAAAATGTTACCTAACTCTACCATATGTGAAAACAGGAGATTTAAATAAAAAACCAAGGCAAGGTATGGACGTAATGAAAAACAGTTGAGTTCAGTGTCCTCAAACACACAAAGTAATTCAGGGCATCAATTTTACGCCTAAGTTTACTTCTAAAACATGTAAAATCAGTTATGTCACTACTGTCTAACAGAAAGAGTTATTGAAATGTCACATTAGTCTGTTGCTTTAGCTTGAGTTAAGCCTGTTCTGTCTAAAATATTAAATCATCAATAAAAACATACCATTAAAAGCACTGTCTTTATTACATAGAATGCAAATTCATTTTTGATAGGTACTGACAAGAAATATAGGCAAGGAAAATCATAATAACTATATGTACTTACTATTTATCCATTTACACATCATTCCACTATGTGCTATATCTCAGTTGTATAGACAACAGACATATCAGCTGTTCAACTCAAGTACAACAAATCATTTTTATACCATCGATTTGCAAATTTTGCTCACTGAACTGCATTGTTTCAGCCATTTGAAATGAATGTGATTGCTACCAGTAACAATGGTTTCCTTTACCAACACAGCGCCCTCATTAAACCACAAGCAAATGGGAAAACTGTCCCAGATTCTATGAAATAAATCTGTTCTTTTAACAGAAATGAAGTATTCCTTCAAAGTTAGCTGCATCTGAAAATCCCAAACTGAGAGGCAGAAACACATTTCTTAATGCAAAGTACTCACTATAGTACATTGATTTCTGTGTGTACTAAAAGTAAAAATTGATTTTTTGTATCTACGAAAAACAAACATGACTTTTATTAGATCCATAATAATAACTGTATTGTTGCTTGTTCTGTGAGCTAATTACTTCCTTTTTCTTTATCACTTAATAATATCCTCACAAATTGTTTTATGTTATGCGTACCTATTGTTATTCCAATTGTTTTTGCCAGTTTAAGAGAGAATATTTCATAATAATGAAGGAGAAAGTATTTTGGGATTGTACATTTTACTGCATAAAATTCATTTCTATTTCTGTATATGAAAAAAAAATTATAACCAGAGTTCCACCTCAAATCTTTTATCCCTGTTTTATGTTTTTAGCCAAAAAATAATGTCAGAAAGAATTATATGAATCAGTGATCAAGAACTGAACAAAGCTGAACAATGCCATATGTTGCACGTGTCTAGTCTCCTTTATGGTCTGAGTCTTAACAAGTATCTCTAGTTAAAAAGAAATTAAAACACAATCACAACCACTGTCAGTGCTAAATCAGTAGCACTCTTCAGGTACATTTTGAGCTAAAACTGAAACACTTGGAAATAAATTACAGTGTTCCCCTTACATCCCTGTACAAAACCAGGTGTGTCACTCTTAAAATCATACTAATTAAACCATACACACAAATTTTGATACTACTAGTAGAATTTCCTAGAACTAGTGCGGAGAGCTATAACTAAGTATCTGACATGTGCCACCTGTCTTAATGTAGCACTGTGAGCCTTGGCAGCCGTATAATGACTCCTTGAAAAGAGGAGTAAAAACCAAAATGAACTGCTTGCAGCCCTCTGTGTCTGGTTATAGACAGCAGTGATTTGTGCACCTGTACTCTCAGGTTTTGTGACCAGGACCCACAGACCTGTGACCTCAAGGCCTGCAAATGAACCACACCAGATACCCACAGGACAGCACAGAGGCAACAACAACCTGTCTGCACATCACGCTGTGACTCCTGGCTCAAGGTCTCAGCAAAATAGGTGCTCTGCAAAAGTGATCACAGGTTCTCTATAGGTTGATTATGTTACTCCCTAGCCACAGGTAGGCCCCCACATGCTGACTTTGTTTTGCAAGAGTGATTAATATTAGCACATTCTAATAAGAGACAGAAATCTCCAAGGCATCCAGCCCTGTCTCCTGGGACTTCTCTGACCAGGAACAAGGCCAGGATCACAAAGCTCAGGAAACCAAGATGGCATCACCTTGACACATGAGATCCTTCATTACACACCAATACAACTCTTGGATAAGCACCATAAAATAAATAAATAACACAGGTAATATTTCCTTCCAAGAGCAAAAAGCACAGGCAGATGTTCCTCCATTGAAAAAGTGAATTTTTAGAACCCTCGCCTCTTGAAGCTACAATTTCTGTCTTCATATTGAATTCTGTATCTGTAAAGTATGATAAATATCTTTGCATCATCCAGGAGCAATAGATAGTATGATGCCAGCTGCTGCTTGTTACCAAATATACAGAATACTGCTTTGCTGAAATTAACAAGTGTACAATTTGGAGGAACATAAGAATATGATAAAAAATTATGTTCCTGGATATAAGTCACGGGGAACATAGAGAGGTACAGCAGGTGTGTATGAGGCCTCCAAAAATCTTTAAATATTGCCTTTACCTGCTTCATGCTGTGTAGTGAGTAACAACACAGCACACAGCAGAACTTACATCAGTATAAACCTGATTTGCAATGCCATTGACTCTAAGGTTCCACAGAAAAGGGTCATATCAGAACAAAATCTATCTAGCCCTATAACACAGGCACCAGCCAAAAGCATATTCATATAGAAAGAGAAAAAACCACAATGACAACACTGAAAATGTATGGTACATACACCACACAGAATCAGAATGACCACTTTACAAACGGGGGGAAAAAGTTCAAACCTGTAAGTCATATTCAGGTATGTTACTAGCATGCTGGTGGCCTATATAAAATGAAAGCTGTTTGCTCCCGTTACATTCCCTCCTGTCCTATAAGAACAATAACAACATGTGCATGTAGTACAAAGGAGATGGAGTAGGATGGAGGCAGACCTTGGACATCTTCCAGTGAAGATGAATCATGTTTGAATATGAATACATTTCTTCATAGATGTCTTAGACGATATCAGGCACCGTCTTTATTGAGATTTGCATAAACTAGATTATTAGTTCTGGATAAAGGATACAGGGGTATTCCAATTTGGTTTTGAACTTTTAATTGTGGAATTTTAATGTTTTCAATTAAATGTTTAAATCAATTTGCTGTACACCAATGGAGAAAGAGGTTTGGGAATTTAGCCGGCTGAAATACACAAATGGCTACAACCTCTATATAATTTGTTTCTTTCATGATGAGTCCAATTACAATATAGAGCTCTGCTAAAAAAACACTGATCTGGAACCTTCAAAACATTTAGCTATTGCTGTATTTTATGGCTTAATTAAAACATTATTTTTATCACTTAACACACTGAACATGCAGTCCTTATGAACTGACTTTACAAACCTATCAAGAAAGCAATGCCATGATGACACTGAGTAATTTTGTGTGACAAGAAACACAATCTAGCATATAAGGAATTTGTATTCCAAATAAAAACAAAAGTGACACCGGATTTATCACTCAACAAAAGACTCGGTTATAGTGTAGGAAGAACTACCTGCCCTAGGATACTTCATTCAAATTCAGCATATTTCAAATAGAGTTTAATTATCTAGACAATAGTCTCTGACTAATTAAGCACTAATTCAGCTTTGTTATCTTCAGTAACGTATCTCCTAATCTGTGTCTGTATCAGAGAAGAATCGGGTCAGCAGCAATTCTGCACCCCAAAATACTGGGGTTTAGGACCTTTCCTAAGCTAAACAAATCAAAATAACCTTGTGCTCTGCAATTAAGTTGAAGGGAAGCCACCACACTCATTTGTGTACTGTTTCAGTCATAAATTCTTGGACCTAGTCCACAGAAACTACTGAAAATTATTCTTGTATTTTGAAGGAAGTTTAAAGATGTCTTTGTTGCATGTCTCTATTAGTCAAAGGAGGATACAGACTTGTTTTCCAATGTTAATAGTTATATTCCGTGCCAATGCCTACATAATTTCACTTCTTGAACCTTTTGTACCTACATACTACTTTAGCAAGTTAAAATAATCAAAAGAACTCATAAGAGTATAATAGATTACCTCAAATATGTCCTAACCCACTTGCGGTAATGGAAGAAAGTTGGTGCAGAAAGTTTATGTGGCTCTAAAAATTTCAACTGAACACGAACTTTTGCTGTTTAACTTTTATTGCATACATCCAAAATTCAAGCAACCCTTTGACACAATAATATTTTGTTCTGAAGCATTTTGGCCAACTTAAAAACAAGTCAAACACTTATGCTTTTATTTGTTGGGTTATGGAGGCTTTTTAAGTCTTGAAGTCATAACCATCCAATTGCTTCCTAATCTCTGTAATATTTCTAAGGTATACTTTACCTTCACAGCAAGCTCAAAGGTTATGCCCTATTGCACATCCATGTCATATTAAACTGCCTTCAGGAGAATTTATAGGCGTTAAAACTATTTCTAGCTTTTGCTAGAAAATAAGTAAGAGAGGAATGAGGGATCAGTGCACAATACAAGCTTAAACTGAAGCTTCTTACGAAGACACATTTTAGAAGGTAATAAAAGGTCACATGAAAGTTTACAGAATAAATTCCTCAAGGAATATAAAGTTCAGTTATTACTATTACATAGTATGCTAATGGAACCTCTTGGAACTTAGTTTACTTCTTACTTGTGATAATATTTTATTTATTGACAATTATTGGTTACTTTTTTTGAAGAGGTAGAAAATTGAAAGGATATGCTGCATTTAAATTTCATCCATGCCTTAAGAGAAATATTTCTCTACTCTTAACACAGCCTATCAAAACTATTTTTCTGTGGTTTCCTAACATTTTTCCCCTTTCAAGAGCATGAAATATTGTATTAGTGTATGATTATTATACCATTTCTGAAATGTCACGTGGTCATCATGCCATTCCCTTTCTAAACATTATTTACTCCTTCAAGTGAAAACCAACTCAAACTAAAATGCACACAGCACAATATAGAGTAAAGTTACTGCAAATCTTGAAGAAAATACGAACTATCCCTAAACTCAGAAGGGTAAATTAAAATATAAATTTATTCTTAACTTGCTAAACTAATCAAGCGTTATTATTGTCTCTCACTTCATAAAAACATCACCTCTCAAGATTGTATAAAAACTGCTCAGACCTCACAATCAAACTAATGCTAAGAAAACTGAGCTGTAAATCGCAGCAATAAATGCATTGTTTTCAAAGTGTTAGTAGTTCGACTACTTGCAAGTCCTTTTACATGGTACCTCATTTTTTGTGATAACCTCATTACACCAGAAAATAGACAACTGGTTCATCATTCTGTTTAATGAAAACAAGAGTGGAGTTTTCAAAAGTATTCACTCTTATCTGGGCTTTGCTCCACTTGAATTTAATGTGAGTTTTATGCTAAAATGCACATATTTATGTTTGGGCCATTGCAGCTGCTCAAGGTGTTTAGGTGCTACCTACATTATAGCTACAAAACTGTGCTACTGTTCCATGAGATTTCAGCTAGGGCCAGAGGCCATCACCTTTTCTTTGAGTTCTCTTGGACATCAGATGGACACCATTACATGCATTGTTTTATGACAAATAATTTAGACTAGATCTTTTTGTTTCATTTTGATCCCTCAAGGACAAAAATAAAGGTTTAGACTTCCAAGTAAAAAAGGACAGCACTGAAGACAATTTAAAAACTGATTAAAACATTTTAGAGTAAAGATTTTTCTGTGCTCATTTTCATCTTTGTGCACTCTAATAAAAATGAAGGTCTAATGACACTAAATTTGGGCAAGAAACTAGGAAAACAGCCAGTAGGAACGACTGGCAGGAAGTGAACAAAATATTATTGGAAGGATTTTCTATGCTTTGTGCTGCTAACTGGATTTAATTTCTATTTTGAATCATTCCTACTTCCCTTCTTATATTTTTCTTTTTCTGTGTGATGATTCAAAATAAAGGTCTAAGCTGTATTTTGTGAGGACTGGGATATGCAATTTGGGGATTGAGACTAGAGCAGTAAATACCTTTCTGCAGATCCCCAGAGCACTAGGTTGTGTTTATTGACTGAATTCAACAGCTTCCCTTTCATGTAATGAATGACTCCTTTTAGGAAAGAGTATGGTATAAATAGTATAATATTTAGTATAAATATTACCTTTGAGTTATATACATTAAATTCATATCATATAATCTGATGGCAGCTACCGATTACAGTGATTGATTTTCCCCTGAAATAGTGTCACACAAAACAAGCAACTTCACCTCACTATCCATGTGACTCCAAAAATTAAGATTCGGAACCTATATCGACCGTATTGAACTTATCTGAGCATGCATACCACTTAAACAAACCCTCTCAGAAAAGTACACCAAATACTGACTGAAATTCATCAAGTTGGTGAAATTAGACCTAAAATTCAGAGTTGTATAGCTCTTAGTAGAAATAAAGGCTGCTACTTTTCCTACATAGCAATACATTTCTTACACTTAGAATCAACAAAGGTTACTAGAAGGAAAAACTCAACTTCAATAATTATTACTGAACTGGGCAGTCCTCTAACTGCTTTCTTTTCAATTCTGACAGCTTGATTAAGTGCTGCAGCCCAAATCTCAAGAAATCCAAGGTAAAGCAGATAGCAGTTAGTAATTATTTGATTGCATTATCTCTCAATGCATAGTCATAGACTGTGTAAATCAGAGTAATCATACAAGTGTTGGACTAGAAAAGGATTTTAGGTTAGAAGAGTTATAGACCTTGATGAAGCTGCCTTCTCTGAATCAGAAGCAAGTCTGTCCAGATCACGTTGACAAGTTTGTCTCAATCATAGTTAGAAACCTCCAGTGAGATGATTCACAGGTTTTTAGCCTTTCCCAGAACATCATGTAGTTTCAGATTTTCCCTGACATTGCCTTCACTAACAATTACTAATTACATCTTGTCCTATTCTAGATTAATATAAAAATAACTTATTGCTTTTCTTGCCCCACTACAGTACAGATGTAATTCCATCCAGTTCTCTCAAAATCAAAACCTTACTAAATTCAAGGAAAGGCATACATATAGCTTTTTCTTAGCAGTAGTTAAGCTACACTATCAAAGACAGCAATGAGACTGATTTCACACTGTAACTTCCTGATCAATTCATATGGGTTGTTTCTTACTATATTAATATTTGTATATTTATAAAATTAATATTTTTCTACAGAATTTATATATTATATGTAAAAAGATACTCTTTGCTAGATTCTACCTCCTCCTCCCACTCCATTCCATCCCTCAAAGCTAGATAGAATGCTTGCCTTACTTTGGGTTTTTGGGTCCTACCTTATCCTTAGAGCTTCAAGTTCCTTTGGTGCATTAAAGACCAGGCAGAGCAGGAACTTCTGATCAAATACATCCATTTAATCTACAAATCCTCTAGCTTTGAGCGAGTCTTGTTTTGACTCACTTCTCAGTGGGTCCAATTAGGTTCAGATTAGTTCTGGACCACCTTGTGATAAAAAATTATTAAAGAAAAAATCCCATTATTTGGAATTTTCTAGTCTTGCCCTGTGACACAATGAAAAAAATACTGAAGTTCCATACTTAAATTATTAGCACGTGTCACACGAAAATTGAAGTGTTACAAGAAATCAACCCAAACTTTATGTCAGAAATTCTTAAAATATTCTACTAAGTTTTTTTAATGCTCTGAAGCAGACATACAAATGCCATGAATAGATGAGAAAATTATTTTCTAAGGATTTAGACTAAGAAAACTTTTTTTTCACTGATTCATTTCTACGTAAAAAAAAGGTTAAGCTGGAAGCACAGCTAAGAAAGCAATACAATAGAAACGATGTTTCAAGTCTTCAAAATTAGTGCATATACACTTTTATTAATCTTTAATATTGACTTATCTTCTAGTTAATAACTTTTTATTAATTGCAAGAGAATTATGGTTGATGGATATAAGGTAAGTTATACACACATTTTCAAGACAAAAAAGCACATTCAAATCAAATTACAAGAACTGACAGCAGACAGGAACAATGCAAATGACAAATATTGTGTCAAAGTATCACGTAATTCTTAGCTAAGGACTAATGGGAGACCAAATACCACATTTTCCCACATTAAAAAAAAACAAAAATAAAAAACCAAACAGTACAACAAAGTCACAAAAATATAAATTTCAAAACCTTCCATCAACAAAAGGTCCTCCAAAAATGTTTTTCCTATTTGCAAATGGAGAACTAATACAGTGTCCTGAATGTAGTAAGTCATAGAAACAGTATGTAAAGAGAAAGGGTGAAACAAAGGAAAAGCTTCATTACAAATTAATAAGATTTCTATATAGATACCATTTAAGTCTACATAATAAACCTCTATTCTGTAGTTTAAAGTCACAAATTACCTTTCAGATCTCAACAGGAGAAAGTATAGTATATATTTATTCACAGGTTTTCACATAATTTGTGTCCAGTTATAGATTTGTTTCTATGATCTTTTTACTCATGTAGGTCTTTCTCATTTCAAAACAATCTCTACAGCAATTTGTATTTTGTATATATTGGTTTCAGGTGCACTTGTCTGCTTCCCATCTCCTCCTGGTAATTGTCCTGTTGAGCTACCCAGAGTGGGGTATTGGAAAAATGCATTCATATTGCCATCTTACATTTCCAAGTTATCTGGACATATGTAATAAAGTATTTTTTTTTCGTTAAGGTAGTTAATCATACTAGGCACTATTGGCTAGGCTGTACATTATATTCTGATGCATCCCTTCTGTAAAGTCTTTTTCTTTTCCCTGATCACTGGTACTAAAGTCTTCCTTTGAACAGCAATGGAAATGATTATATATAATGGAAAAGGGGAAGAACTTAAGAAAATGGTTTTGTTTAAGTTTTACAAGTCCATGTTTAAACATTTAGCTAATTTTGTTACAGAAGACTACATTTATCTTTGGCTCTGTCATTCTTATGGTTGAAAAGCAAAGCCACCCTTCATGTACCTCCATATCCTTCTGGAAGGTAAGCAAGAGTCTTAATGAAGAAAAGTAGAAAATTGGATGCTAGAATCTGTTACATACACCCTTTTCTTGGAAACTCATTTGTAGCTTGGTTTTGCAATAATATTCATTGATTTTAACCCCCTGAGGCATACCATTTGCAGCCTAATACTCCATTGAACTAAGCACCTGTAATTTTAACTGCAGTAATACTGCAACATGGATTTATCCCCAGGTTTTCTTCACAATAAAGGGCTGTTAATTGGTTCTAATATTGACGGGATTTTTCATGACAAATGTAGCTAATGTTTTTGTTTTCATTACCTTTATAGGAATTTGTTAAGCAAGGTAGGGGAAAAAAAAAAAGAGAAAACACACATATAAACTAGGTCCTATACTTTTCTTTGCTCCTCTGTACTCCTATGTTATTTTGGCAAAAGGCATAAATTGGTTTTGAATATCTTAATACTAGTATGACTACCAGATCACTTTTAGGACATTTTAGTGTCTTCTAGACCACTAATTTTCAACATAAATTTCAGAAAATATGTGAGGCTGTTCTTTGAAGTAAAAGGAGTGACAGATACAAAATATTTTCATGTATTTTATTCCCTGACATGCAGCGTTTGAAAATACAGAAAGTGGGAAAAATTACCCAAAGACATTATACAGGGATTCAAATAAGTAATGCTGAGAAGCATTCTTGAAGCTCAAAGTAAATGCATTCATATAATACCCTCCATACATGGTGAGCTATATCTAAAAAAAGAAGTCAAGTTGCTGTATTAAGATCCCCAGGGCCGGAAGTCCTGACAAGTGAGGAGACAGATCCCTTGAGATGTCACATGAACAACTAGGTGTAGAGGTTACTTAGCTTTTTCAGCATCTTAGAAAAAAATAGTAATTTATGGGTAAGGTAATATTTTTATGTTATATAAGCTTTATTATACAAAACAGATATAAAGGCTTTTTAGTACAAAGAAATGGAAACAAATGAGTACCTTCCATTTCAACCTTAAATCTTTCATTATTACATTACTTTTAAGACAAAAGAGAAACTACTGAACACATCTCATCAAAAAGAAAGAATCTCATTCAATTGTATTGACATAACATCTTTAAAACATAAAAACTTTGCAAGTGATATAATTTAATGAAGTAGAGAGAGCTGCATAAAAGTATAGCTATTGTTCTAAGTGTTAATTGCATTTCAAACCACCTGTGGTGCTCTCAAGAACTAGGTGCCCAGTCTAACAGAAACATTAACAGAATATTGCCTGGAATGCTTTTCATTTCACTGCATTTCAGTTAATTGTCACCCATAAAACATGGATTTTATAATTTTAAATAATGTGATTTTGAAATAATTATGGATTGTTCAATTTGTATGCTAAATCTGACATCTGAAATGATTAGTTATGTTTGATCAGTTCAACATTACTTTCTTTTTGTATTCTCCACTGCAGAAGTTGCAACTAGAAGACAACAGTGTTATTAGCAAAACTTTTCCAAGAAGCAGCAAAACATACCAAAAGCTGTATGTGGTTCCTGGTACTGCTGCTTTGTCTTACTCTGTAGCATAGCTAGGAGATTTCCACAGTCAGGACCAAACAAGCCAGATTGGGTTGTGAAAGTCAAGTTTTATATGTATAGTAATAAGATAGCTCTGTATAAAATTCTCCTGGGAGAAATTACATTTTAGTCTGAGTATTCAGGTAATCCAGTTAGCTAACAAAACAGTCTTGAGGTAAAAAAGAGTCACCAGAAATAGGGAGTAAAAAAAAAAGAGAAGGCATTTTTGACAGCTACTTTGAACATGATGTTTTAGCCCATGGCAAACAAACTGTAAGAAAAAACATGTTTTCTCACTGTTCTGCCACTGTGTTCACCATTTTGTTAAAATGATAAAAAGATAGGACTTTCACAGAATCTGCTGAAGACACATTTCTGTAGACAGCATGTGGATGAACTATGCAATTTTGCCATGGTTTAGTGGCAGAAATTAGGATATTCGACACTGCAACCTAAATACAGGATTGTTGCAGAAAGATTTTCAATAATTTTAGTAGATGTTTTCCCGGTGACAAAAGACTTTGGGACTACATTCAAACCACATGCTGTTGTGCTATAATGAATTTATTATTACTTTTGAATTTAAGAAAATATTGAGAAATTCAGACACCTACTTCCTAATCCTGTCAGAACCTGGACTCAAATATTCCAGAGAAAGAACTAGGGACCCTGTGTAGACCAACTTCCATTGTTACATATTCATATATCTCAAATGTCTGCTTTATAATTAACACTCTAACATATACTTCTGTTACCATAGCCAATTAAACTCTTCTCAGTTAAGCAGCTTCCTAAATTTAATCTTTTTTGAAATTTTTTAACAGGCAGTCAAGAAAGCTTACTCTCATTCTTGCACAACATACATTGAAGTAACAAAGCTACATTCATTCCTGCATGTCAAATTTTTTGGGGTCTCCAGGTGGAAACCACTAACAAAATAAGTTTCTGTCACTATGATATTATGGATATTTGTTGGCAGTGCTTAGGCTCTGGTTTCACAAAGCTTTTTTTCATGGAAGCAGCAGAGTTTTCCCCTCACTGAGGCTATCCAAAAGTACAAAACTGCTGACGTGTGAGAAATCCTTGGCATATTCCTTTATCAGCATAATATAAGATTATAACTTTAACAACCTGTTCTACATAAACCTGACTTCCTATCTATGTTTCAACACTGATATTTAAAAAGCCTATGGCAAAGAAAAATATGCTGATGAAAATATTCGTTTATATTTTATGTTCACTTATTTTACCTATTCGTACTATAGAATAAATAAATGAGTTTAATTATATATTTGATGGTCTTTTTACAGTTGGAAATAGATATTTACTTCAGAATAAAGGAACAATATATCACCTTAATAAGGGCTTATCCAGCAGAGCTTGCTTTCCAGGTCACTCCAATCACAGAGCGATATCAAGTTGACATTAACAGAAAGATACTACTAACAATTTTAAGCATAGCTAGAGAACCCCCTGCTGTCTACCAGTGAGGGGAACTGAGTTGGAAACCTTTAGAAAAAGCAGTAGGCCATGAAATGCCAAATAAAATTCCCTCTTCCATTCAGAGATAAAGGAAAAAAATACAGCAATAGTTTAACAAATAGGACTTGACAAAAAAGAGAGAAAATAGAGGCAGGCATTTTTCAACATTTCTTGTTTTGACAAAGGGAAGAATGTGAAGAAAAAGAGGTTGTTTCAAGTTTGGTTTTTTTTTTAAATTATAAAATCCTATTTACAGAACTTCTGAAGTCCATCTCTCACAAAAATACCCCCTAGTCTGATTAGTTATTACCCACAGATGGTAATAACTAAGAATGCAATACAATTCTCTAGTTTTCTTTGATTTCTTATAAAGTTACTTTTACATATCCTTGAATTCAATTCTTCCTGATTTGATTATCAACACTTTCCATTTACTGATGGAAGAATGAAATAAATATTTGAGTTCTGCAAAATACAATGGTTCAGTTCTTATAAAAATGGATAGTAATTTGAATTATTCAGGCATGTTTACAGAGAACAGGTTCATTCTCAAAATAGTTTTGTGGGGTTTGTGTTTGCTATTTTGGGGGTTTGTTTTGGGTTTTTTGGTAACACTAATGCCTGTGATTAAATTACATTTTTATGTATAATTTACACTACTTTTAGTTATGCATGGTGGTATATATACTAACACACCCCTTTACACATATAAATGATAGGAGCATTTTTAAATGAATTTGTATTTATGTTGTTATTTTCTCTTGATTATCTAGAACTTTGACTAAAATCTTTGGGAAGATTTCAGCATTCTCCCCACCCCTAAAAAGAACACAATTCAAGATCTTGAAAATTTGTTTGAGTAATTATTTCTGAGTTTCTGAATTATTTACTTTATTAGCAAACTTTTTGCCTAGATAAATACAGAGCATCATTTTAAAAATATTATTAATTTTTATTCAATATCTTAAGTGCTTACAGTATTACAATTTATTCATCATTCCTTTGTTCAGTAATATCTAAGTTAACAGCTACACTCCTTGAGTTATTTTGTGACTTTTCAGTTAAACAACCTATCAACGTTTTCTTTACATTTCTACGACTAATGCTTTATTCCTCAAATCTGCCCATGAAGTTTCTGCCACAGTAGGCTCATACAAAAATATGGCTACTGAAGTCATGAGGATAAAAAGGTTATAGTGCATTTATTTTTAAGACCAGAACTGCAGAACTTCATTATATATTTCTGAATTTGATGTATGTACAAATGAATGAAACTGAACACACCTCTTCACAGTTAACAAAAGCTGTGATCTGCCAGAATAAAAGGTCATTTAGTGTGAATTTTGCATCTTGTCTGTCTCTGGCATGGCCAGCCCTTACACTTCTTATCAGGGTAATTCCAACAATTTCAAGTGAGGTTATTTTTATCTTTGGTAGTTTCTGACAAAATTTACTAGTGAGACTTTTCATATAGTGAGACTGTTTTCATATTATTGGCAGAGTTTGAAGTGAACCTACTATGATCTACCTGTCAATCATCTAATCCTAATCCTTTCCTCTGCCTCTTTCTGTCTCAGTGCAATACTTGCACACCCAAAGCTATGAGTTGGACACAGCAGTTCAGAGACACTCTCTCAATACTCCTCACCTGCCATCTATAGAGCAGTCACATCCATATAATAATCCTCGAAAATCAAAAATCAATTGACCTGTCTTCTACTCTAATGTCAGTTGAAGAAAAGTGACTTTCATAGTTCTGAGTAAGACAGCACAGGGCAGGATGCTGACAATTGGCAAAAATGCAGTGAAATTTCTGTAACTATTAAGGGAAAACACCAATTTTATCTCTTATTCTGTTTTGAAACGCTATTCTTCAATGCTCAAATGAATGCTAAATGGGTGATCAAATTGACTCAGCTGATGTTTCCTGAAGTTGTCACTTCCAATGCCTGAAAGGCCGATTCCTTCATCTCCTTTGCTGTTGGTGCCAATAGATACTTGAAAATGAAGAGACAAGGGCACACTCCTGATCTTCAAATGTCAAGAAGATAGTCAACTCAATCCCCCTCACTAACAACTAAATGTTGAAAAAGAATACAAAATGCTACTTCCTCCTTTCTTACCCTAAGCCTTTAAAGTTCTCCAGTAAACAAAAAAAGCAGGGTGGAGAGAAAGGAGAGGAAGAGGAATGGAAAAGTACAAGGAAAGCATGTTGAAATTAAATATGCATTTTTAACAGGAACATTTAGATGTTGAATTAAACAGAGTAATTCTCCTTGATGTATTCTGTTCAAGAAGAAGCCGAATGAGAATGATGCTTACACTTATCCAAATCCTTCTAGTACCTACTAAAGTGTAATCCAATAGTTTCAGATCCCACTAGAACAAATGGAAAAATTCCAACCAAATCTAAAAATCATTCTATGTCACTATTAAAAGTAAAAGTAATTCTTGTGAAAATATGAAGTTACAACTGCCACTGAGTTCTGAAAGAACACATTTTTCAGTTCAATAATATCAATAATTTGTAGAGATAGTGCTTCCAGATTATTCTATATTAATTATACTTTACTGTTTTGTCTAACAAGTCTATTGTCACGTTATCACAATAACATGTCTTTTGTTCTTCCCTTATCAGGGAACATCCAAACCCATCCTACAGTAAAGAAATAAATATCAACAAGAATTGTGGAATGTGGTTAATCTCAGGTAGGTGTTCTTTCAATTAAATTTTTATAAAATTAAACCCTTCTTTTTATTTTCTTTTAAATAAAGCCATACTCAGCCAAGAACACAAAATATTAGGGATAGAAATAGTAGAAATACTTTGCAATCAGATTAAAAACAAATATTATACTTTTACCTAACATCTTCTAAGCTACTTTTAAGAGTGGATCTTTTCATAATATTATTCTCTTTCCTGATGATCTGGACTGTGCTCGGTTTTGGCCTGTAGCCTGAATAGTAATGTGACAGGGTATAACTGCTTAGGGGACATCAGTCACAACATGGAAGTCACATGCTGGCCAAGAGGGACATGAAAAGGAGAACATATTATGCTTTTGAAATGTTGGCTATATTTTGTTTTGTGCCTCTGGTATAAAACCCTCTCTCTATCTTTTTAAATTTCACTGTTAGGCAATTCTGCAATAAGTAAACAATTCCATGGTGAATTAGGCAATCACATCTCTTTTGTGGAAAACTTTAGGTCTTTAGCTGTGTACATCTGCAGAGTCACAAAGTACTGCTGAAGCACTGTTTTTAGCTTTGCAGCCACAATCACACTGGAGATTAAGTAATATAATGTAAATATCTGGTAATGCTAAAAAATCTTATCATACTGTTAATAAGCCAATGCCATCCATAAAGTGACATGCTATCAAAAAAGAAATCCGTGGATGCATAGAAGGAATTAAGTCTTCAGTTTTTTGTTTCAGTTAATCAAAGTACAAGGTTTTCCTGTAAATCCTGCATATTAAGTCCAGGCTTTCATGGTTTTCCAGGTAGTTGCATCATGTCACTTTTTATTATAAAATGCTTAGTGACACAAAAGCAGAATGTAGAGAGCAGTCACATCTGAATTCAAACACAATGGGGTGAGTTGTCTACTCACGCCTATTCCAGCGCTTTCAGTGCAGGATACAGGTTTGACTGCTGATTTTCTACAGATTTATGATTTCTTTTGAGACATCCCTGGGGAGAGACATTATATCCCCAAGGCTGTATTTGTAGTCTGCTAAAAAACAAAAATCCTTGTCGAATCAACAGGAATCAGTCAAGAGAGCTTCTCATCTGACACTGAATAGAATATGTTGAATAAACATTCCACAATAAACCTTACCAGTTTAACCCTTCCAAGAGGGATTTTTGAAAAATGCTCTGTTATGCCAACCCTGACAGTTATGAGGTCAGCAACTGTAATTAACATCAGAACTTGACCAGCATGTTGTACTTCTAAGAAATTCAGAGCCCTCCAATATTCAGACAGTATTTCACAAATTTAAAATTAGAACTTTTGATTACACAATTAACAACACTGCTAGGTGTTGTTCTGATGCCAGTCCATGGCTAGAGCTTGGTCAAGTAACAAGACAGATGAACCTCATACATTCCTCCTGGAGATCTGTTTCCACTTAAAACTGCCTCTGACTGAATGGCGTCCCAAATGAGGGAGAGATGAGAAGACAGGAAACAGTCATACTATACAAAGAAAAATGTCAAAAGTAGGTTGTAAGAATCATAGAACATCCTGATTTGAAAGGGGCACACAAGGATCATTGAAGTTCAGCTCCTGGTCCTTCATGGGAGCCAAAGTCTATGATACTTGTCTAAATGAACATATATGATCACAGACTATCCATGGGAATACACCAAGGATCACTGTCAGTGAAAGTTGCCAACCAGAGAAAATGGAGGATTGAAACAAACCAAGAGGGAGATGACTACTTGACCTTAGGTAACTACATATAAGTTGCTGGATGCTTTCTTTCCTAGTCAGTTTTGTATAGACACATAAAAATCAGTGTTAACACATTTGTAAGTGAACTCTAATCAGCAAATAGTCAGCTACAAATTTAGCTAAAGGGAAAAAACCATGGCCTCGAGTTATCCTTTCAGAGGTTTAGTCCTACAGGAACGAGAAGGCTTTAGAGTTGATCCCAGTCCTTTATGTGGACATATTCACCTACAGACTGTCACAGCTCTGAAAAGACACAAGCCAGATCTACTCCCTGGCCACAGAAATTTCAACAGGGGAAAGCAGGTGGAGGCTGACTCTGTTCCCTGCAGCATGCACACGTAAGAGAGGGGACCGTGAACACCCTAGGGCAGGTTCCAGATCAACAAGCTCTGCCAACATGTGAGAGGCCAAGGTAAGGGGTCATTAGTCAGAACATGCAGAATCAGCATTTCTGTGGGCCACCCAGATGGTCAAGTTTCCATACAGGATCCAGCCCAAGGCTAAAACTGCCTTAGAAACAGAAATATCTCAATTTTTTCAACAGGGACACTTGGCATATGGGAATATTACAGGAGATATATATTTATGCTGACCATCATTCACTAAGTTTAGCTAAACACTTGGCTATTCAAGTCAAAAAATGAATATGTTACAACAAGAAAATAAATGTGTATAATAGCAATCTAAAACAAGACCCCTCTCAAAAAATCCAAAATAATGGGAAACCTGTTCCAAAATTAAAATGGATATTGGGTATAAATCAGTCATTTACATATGTAACACTAATACAGAAGACAGCTATGGCTTTTTTCAACATTTGATATTTACAGAAACATCTTTTATACAAAGCCTTATTATGTAGGTTTGCATATTATAATAACATTTTAAATATACTATCCTTCTTTTAAAGCCTAATCCTAAGGACCCCACATGATAGAGAATTGTGTCATAAAGATATGATGATAATTTAATACTCACATACTTGAGCCTCTACCTCTCATAATAGGATATGTAAAGTGCCTTACCAAGTTCCCTGAAGTTATAGGCTGCTTGCCTAATTTTCTTTAATGACCTAGGTAAATGCAACATTTTCCTCTTTTATCTTGGTATTATCAGATATAAATTGAATATTCTGATATAGACACAAGATTTAGAGACATTTTAAAAAATCACAGAATATGCATTTGACTATTTAACATCTGCAAGGTAATATGGAACTTTTCTTGCATAACGAAAGCACAATTCTTCCTGAGTGAAGCCATTCTTCAGCCAACCAGAAATATTTTTTTTAAAAATAGACTTTATATGTAAAAGCTCACAGTTCATTTCTATTCATCTATCTTGATATCTAGCCATATATCTTTTGGAAATAGTCCTGAATAACAGAAGATGCATTAACTATGCCATTACAGCAACGATAAACAGCACCACATGTCTAACTGTTGTTCTACTCCACAAAAAGTTAATTTTTTTTCTTACCAAACATCATCATGATGCAATGAGAAGTCTCCTTTATGCTATAAGGACCGTATTTATTATAAAATGGATTTAAACTTACCATAAAATCCATCAACAATTGTCTTCAATATTTTGAATATTCATTAACCAATAATGGAAAGAAATAATAGAAGTTTGTTATGGAAACATTTTTTTTTATAATTCTCTAAAAATTGAGAGATTTTAAATCTTTGGTAGTCACTTTTCTTACTTAGATGCAACGAATTACTAAGATTTAACAGTAATGAATGGAAAATTAGAAATTTCCAACATGATCCTTTTTGCTTGTGCAGTGACAATCAGAAGGGAAGTAAGAGAACAGAAGGTAAGCACGGTATACAATAGACAGTGAGATGCATTCAACATTTAGGATTACAGACAACCCCAAATGTCTAACAACCACAATGCAGAGAATAAAGAAACATCCAGAAAAGTGTAGTTGTATTTATGCAACAAAACAAACATTGGCCAAAAACACAGGGAGGAATTGCCAGAGGCAGAAATTTGACATACTTGATTAAGCTGCTGGTCCATCAAGCCTGTGCTCAGCCTTTGGCTGTGACCATTGCACAACAGTTCAGAGGCAAACCTCCTTCAGTGCTACAGTAAATGTTGCCAGATATTGAGGAAAACATCCCTCTTGATCCCTGTGGCAATAATCCTATTTCCTGAAGCATGAGATTAGATTACCTCATTTTATCATACCTACCTACAGTTACTATTCCTTGTCATAAAATTATTGAAAAATATCCAGTTGCAGCTGCTGATTCTGATCATCCATGCTTTGGCAAGAAGTCTGGAAGAGCATCTTTTAATCTTGAAGCATTTATGTACATTTCTGTAGTCTCAGGGAGAGAGAACACATACAGCAAGAGATTTTTTGCAAGTGGATGTAAGAAGTATATATGAGAAATTTCTAATAGATCCTAACAAGGATACTGTGGATATTAAGGAACCAAACAGGACATACATACTTGGTTTAAGTGGCAAGAAACACCACAGCAAGTTTTGAGTCAAATTCTGTTATTACCCCCAGTACAGAGTTTAAACGCCAGGAGAATGGAACAGGAGCCACAGAATAAAAAGCCACACTAAAATACTGTATCTTTATAGTAGTAATTATCTTTTTGTATATTCAAATTAGCATATTTTTTTAAGAGATATTATTTATTAGCTGCAGTTCAAATAGTAGCTGTTTCTTCATGTGAAAAACTCAGAAAGGTAGTAACAAATACAAGCATGAGACTCGAACAATGATAATACCACCCTAAACATTTCTACAATGATGATATCATCATAGGGTTTTCTACTGTACTGTTCTGCTCAACTGTGTTATTTCTCTACTTTCTTACAACTCTTCTTATCACAGCCTCCTCATGGCAGCCTCATTCCATCCATCTCTTCCCTTCTCAGTTCTCTCCTCCCTTATCAAAACCTTATGTGTCTGTGCATGCCTCCCTTTTACATTTTCTTGTGTGTGAAAGCATTGACTTCACCACATTCAATCAAAAATGTACTGAGAACATAACCCAGTGAAAAAAGTCATGGACCTAAAATGTATTTTATATCCCTTTTCTACCATACTCTGTAGCAGGAACATCTGGAACTACTTTGTACAATACAGCGGGGCTATGTTATCAGCTGTTCTTTAAGTGTCACCATAGAATAAATAAATACATTAGTAATTTTCTGTATTTATTTTTGGCAGACAACTTGAGAGACAAATTATCTACTTCCAAACACAGATATAAATAAGCATAAACCATGCAGATGTTTTCCTCCTCCCTGTCAGTGTATTTCAACTGATGGAACACACTGAACTTGTTTACCTTTTGAGCAATGCAGCTCAACTTATAGAGGAAAAAAGCCCCCAAACATGCTACATACTCCCCTCTCAAACAAACTTTTTTCATATGAAACAAATATAGGTTGCCTTCTAACCAATACCAAATTGAATAAAAGATAACAGGAAATGCAAAAATGGTAAGGAAATGTATTAGTGGTAAGGCCTTAAGATTAGGGAGTTTGCATAAGGTCTATGGATTTACACTCTTAAAAATATCACATAACCAGTTTATCAGAAAGTGTGATTTTAAAATAATTAAATCCACCCATTTTTGTCTCTCCAAAGAGAGCCAGAATACTTCCAAGACACAGCTAATGGCAACTGACATAAGGTCCTACCCTTGGCCTAGTAAAGTCTGTGCTGGGAGATAAATGCGTGGGAGCAGGTTGAGACCCTAAAGCATAAGTCTGACATGAGAAAGAAAATGATGTTTTCTATTGATCACAATAATATGAAAGGAGACACTCCAGTCTGATATATTTGCATTTACAAAACCACAGATACCTCAAGAGCAACAAGACTTATCCTTTTCTAATATTCAGTGTATATCTAACCACTAGAAATAAAAGTCTACATCTTTCAAATCATACAGCAAGCTCTATTTGTCTCCTTCTCTCTAAACAGATATATTCCTGACTATTTCTACAGTACCTTGCAAGATGGGGAATGATCCTTGCCAAAACCTAGGTCAACTACTGCTATAACAGAAAATAATGCCATGATGTCAATGTTAACACCTTTCTGATTATTCTTGTAAAAACCTGCAGATTTTAAAACATCACATTTCCTCTTTGGTTTTGTGTAGTTTTAACTTCCTTCTGCTCTGTTTATTATAAGGTGTTAATTAGAAATACAGACTACTTCAATTCTCACTCTCAGCCTTCACTGTTTGCGCTACTATCTTCTTCCTTGAGGCCGAATTTGGTTCTCCTCAGTGAGGTCAATTATGTGGGCTTAAAGAAATGGTAGAAATTTCAGCATTGGGAAGCTGCTGAAATGTCAGAAGAAATCCTCAAAGGCTTTTCTTTCAGGTGAGAGCTGCCAGAGTCATATAACAAATGCACTTCCCAGTAACAGATATTGATATTATCTCTCTTTCATGAAGGCTGTGATACAGAACGACATCTTACTGCAGAAGAAACGCTCCCCTGACCAACACCCTTCCAACACCCTCAACACTGCATACCATGGCAGATTAAAAACACAAACCATCATCCTACAGGAAGATTTTTCTGTTGTGAGTGGTGTGACATTCCTAATTCTGAAACACTTTATAAAAAGTTGGTAAACTTCCTAGAAATGCAGCCATGTCCTTCCATCCTCCCAGTGACTTTCCCACTGCCCCATACCCAGAAGAGCATCTCTGGAGCCATGGTGCACAATGCTGGAAGAGATGACTAGGCAGTTCAGATCAGACCCTTCAGGCTGAGTCATCTTTTAAAGTTTCAGTCTTACAAGGAAATCAGACAGTGGCTTCCTAGGTCTTTAATATCTACTGATGACAATATCACAGGTGTAGTCTTCTCCCTCTGGTTTTATCCACATCTCTGGTTTCAGAAAATTAGCAGAAGAAATAGTAAAAAAGGAAACATGAAGAAGAAAGTAAAAGTAGGTGAAGGTGTTCTAGAGTTAGGATGTTTCCTTTTCTACATTTTAGATTTTCTCTTTTCTTTTACTCTGATAGCCACCAAATATTGGTAATACTCTGCTTCTACGATGAAAAAGGAAACCAGTAGCCCTTCCAAACCCTCCCAGATATATAAAATTATTCTTGAGAAAAATTCACTGGTATAAACCCAGAAGACTCTCATAATCTCATCATAGGAAAATGGGAATAATAAAATGGACTCACATAAGTTTTACCTTTGAGTTCGTCCTGCTAAGATAGCAGAAAATCCTAAAAGCAAAACAAGAAGCTTCAGCCTCCTGAACATTGAACTAGTTAACCGCTTGCAAAGGGATTTGAGCAAAATTAGCATCAAACCCAACAAGAGATTCTGCCATGTACTGCACTGCCATCTTCCTGCTGCAGGCAATACCTGTTCCCCATGGAGAATCCCTGGAACTGTGCTTCATTTTTCAGTGTATGGAGCCAGTTTCACTCCTTTTGATTATGACAAGATAAAACCTGGGAAAGAAACCTCATCTTGCTCACTCTTTCCAAAGGCAAGACAGGAGTAAGGCATCATTTTTGACTCTAACATATGAGGTCCATATTATGTCAAAAATCTTGCTAGTAACTGAGATGGTTCTCTGTGGAAAAATCCAGATTCTCCAACTAGCTTTCACAGTTATTAAGTCAGTCATAAATACTGAATTGTTCACAGTTCATTAAACCAACTAAAATAAATTTCAACTCACTTTTATAATTGTCATTGCTCACTAACACACGCAGAATTTGAAAGCTGTCACTAGATAAATATATCTTAATTATGAGTAGATATATATCAATATAAATATATACGTGTATATATATATACACACAGAAATAAAGTTGAATGCAGTGACCCAAAACTTCAAAACAGGTGAGATAGTCTTTAGATGGGATAACCCTTAAAAGTGCAGGATAAAAAACAACATGAAAAGGCTCTTGTTCTCATATTTCATCTGACAGAAAAAATGAATTTTGGTATTACAATAATTAAACACATAGGAAAAAATTAGGTTATGATTTTGTAAAAATAATTTCTCTCAGGAATTCTGCAAATCCCTATCAAACTCCAAAGATTTTGCTTCTCCTTTATTTGACAAGACTTTGATGGTGTATGATAGAGACCCTGGCTTGATCAATCCCGAAAGGACAGAATAAAAATCTCAACTGCTGCAGTAGGCAAAATAGGTATGAAAAGCTCCTGAGAGTGACCTTCCTACACAATTTGCTGTCCCCCTGTTTCTGTTCAAAGAAGTACTGTCATAAGACTCTTCTATGATTATTCTGCATATTTTGATAGTTCTAATTCTGAGAAATAGTTGAAAAAATCTTAAATATGTCAGAACAAAGTAAGGGAGGAAGGGGGGAAAAGACTCTCAAACTGACACAACTAACTATTGAGAAAAAAAAAATTAAAAAATGGCAAGAGACAATGTAATTCTGCTTTTGGTGATCTGTATGCAAAGCTGGTCTGTAACTGTACCTTCGTTTTCTTCTTACTGAACACTTCATACCAGAGAAAGCACATAATACCTTTCCTGTCAGTGCTGTTGCTTAATTAGTCGACAGGATGTGAACCTTATGATAAAAATAATTGAGTTGGGGCCTTCAGTCTCTGAAGAAAGGCATCAACATGTAGTATATTGTCACAAGATGTGGGTTTTGTACACTGTGAATGGAAAAAGGGACACTGAGGTATTCTGCGGAAAAGGACTATACAGAACTTCGGTCTCAGACTATAAATGCTGCTTAGTCTACAGTGCAGGCTTCCATTTTTTAAATCCCTATAATAAATCAGTAATAAATATAAATATGTAGACATTTTAACTATCATTCCCATTATGCAGCACTTTTTTTCAGTTATGATACTCATCATACAAAACTTCAAAAACTTTTTCCTTCCATTCTCCTCTAAATAACCAAGGGAAAAATACATGACATATAATATAGAACTTCAGCATTTAGGTGCAACAGATACACAAATGTGAAAATGAGTCAAAAATCCGCAAACAGAACAGTAATAGAAAGTGATTTGTTAAAAATACTTTTCTACAAATGACAGTATTTAATTCCGCATACATTATTTCTTCATCTTGATCCTCAGTAGGAGACAGACTTCTCTCATGCTTTGTTGTCTTATTTTCAAATTCATTAGTCTTTATGCTGAAAGCAGGCAATTGCTGAGACGAAAGTGTATTACCAATGTTTTCAATACATTAATATGAACAATCAAACCTGTATTACAGCACTGATGTTTTGAAACCACTACCTTTAAATTTGTATTAGATCAAATTATTACTTTTCTACTTGACAAAAGGTTAAGTTGAAAATCATTTTGTAGACATATCAAAACTAAAGTCTTCCACTGTGTTTTCTAATGTATCAAAACTATTTGCCATTTAATGGACCACTCATCTTTCATTCTCTGCACAAGAGTGAGCAGTACATTATAAAAACGCTCATTTCCTTGCCTCACTTTACTTCATTTAACTTGAACTATTTCCAGAATACATAAATACAGTGGCTGTGAGAATTTGTTTATGTAGGGTTACTCTGCAGAATTATCCATCAGGAAACTGTACACCTTCTGAAATTTGTATTTCTTTCTGAAGGACTGAGTGCTCACTTCAGAAACAGTGCTGGGCAAGAATGTACTCTTCACTGTGCCAACACATTCAGAAAATACTCTTCATGCTATGATACAGAAATGAACTCCCCACATGAAGTGATGGAACTGGAAAGTCAGTAATTCATTTTTTCTAACAACTCTAGGTTTTTTTCTTCTAGTTTTCTTCCTTCTGACAGCAAATATTGCATGTTTTCCTGTAATAGAATTTTTATTTTGAAGAGAAGCGAAAAAATGTTGTAGATCATACTGCTGGAGTTTCCAGCAGACATTGTATAAGGAGGAATTTTCTCTCTGTCTTGACATTGACATTCAAGATTAGTTCCATTTTTTTCTTCCTAATTAGCTTTTCCAAGAAAATTATATATTTGAAACAAACAGAATACTTTCCCTCAGGGCATCAGAAACTGAATCTTTCCAATTTCCTTTCAACGGTCATTGACAACAAAGCATTATATTGTAACTCAGTGGGGAATTAAGAACTACGTGACGTAAAAAATGAAAAAAGTGCTATGTAAATAAATTCCACATAGATGTCAGTAAAAATATAGTAATGAAAAATCCTTTAAGCCACCTTGTTAATACCTGACAGAACTGCCTGCTCACATTAAAGTCTGTTTGCCTTTCAAAGGAGGTTAAGACACTAAATTTATACAAAACTGAGGAATTTTATATTCACAACAACACACTGAGTGATTAGCATTAAATCATTTGAAATATCATAAACAATGATATCATAAACAACATGAGATCTTTCCAATCACTTTATCCAGCAGTCTTCTTTGTGACTCAAAAGATTTTTTTTTTTCAACTTCAATCATTCCACAAAGATATAGTCCCTCACAGAACTCTTTATTTTCTTTATATCTGACATAAAAACCAATAATGCTAAGAAACAATTACAAGATTATGGTGATAAACTGTAAGGCTGTTAACAACCTTTTAGATGGAAGTTGCACTTGTAAATCTTATCAATAAAAATAACTGCTGGAGCAGCTTTTGGATTCTGATCAACAAGTCACTAAAAAAATAATCGCAGGTCTTTATTTAAATATTTTTGAGAAATTAATTGAAAATTATAAGCTTTATGGCATATGGCACACTACCAGTATAGCCTACCAGCAAAAGACATTTACAGTATGCCTTTTCTGGACTGTTAACACGCAGACTTTCATATGTAGTACACAGTAATTTCTACTTAATCCCATTTATAGATAACGCTGTGTACATATGTGGTGTGTGTACCGTACGTATATATATATAAGACATTACAGAACTTCTTAAAAGTGAATCTCTCATTCCTGTGTAGATTTCAACTTCAGTCGTGCCTCTTAAACAGAGTTCAGCAAGGTACTTACTGATGTGTAGAGGAAACCTTCTCCATTTAGGGCTATATACAACCCAGTCTTTACACCCTGGATAGCAACAACTCGAAGTCCCACTGGTATAAGGTTGAATAAAGCTATGAAGAAAAAACATAACCAGATATTAATATGCTATGACTAAAACAATATCCTAATAAATATCACTAGTAAAAAGAAAGAAACTATATAATAAGCTGTATAATTTTTTTTTCCGATTTTGAAATTAGACAAATTCAGAAAAAACAGCTTCTTATAAAGTTCGTCCTCAGAATTAAAGCCTATCTATCTACCAATAAGTTCTGCAATAGTTTAATATCTGGCACAAGTGTTAACTAGTAAATACAAAGCACAGCAAACTGGACTGTAATCATTTAGGCAGCACTGCAAACATGAACATCTGAGACAATCTGAATAGTGTCAAAGAGCCCACCAGTTCCCTCACCAACGTAGACTGATCATAAGAGTAATACTTATGCCCTGCAGAAAACATCTCCAATTCTGGCAAGTAACACAGAAGGCAATGACAGAGGCTTAAAAGTTCATAAAGGCATCGAAATATGTACTTGACTCTAAATGTGCATAAATGTTATTGAGCTAAATACAGAACATGCTCAAAAACTTGGGGCTCTGTGCGTGCGTGTGTGGAGTAATTAGAAAATAATTAGAAAACTACCTAATAGCAAATACCGTAGGAATGGTATATACCTCTAGTAACAAAACCAGCCACAACTTTGATCACTGTCTGAAAAAGACCAGTGTGAGGAGTGGGAGTTTACCAGCCTCACCACAGAAAAACACACAGAAAACCAGGAAAAGTTATATAAATAGAAGACATGAAAGATTCTTCTTCTAAAAATTATGCCAGCACACACCTATACTACATTTACTGACTCATACTAGAAAATCAGATGCAAAGCACACATCAGTCTTGGAAGAAAAGCTCTAGATGAGACAGAGTTCATGCTAAATATTTTTCCATTGTGAATGAGTCAAGGACTCACAAGTCCTTGGATGAAAACCAAAAGCATAACCTTTGTATTCAACATATGCAGTGAGGACTATGGTTCTACTAAGTCAGGTCTCAGGAACACAGTAACACCTACAGTGAGTTCCTCAAAATTTAGGAAGGTCGTTCAGAGGTGTGACCAGAAAATGTACTGTATGAGGCTATCTGTAATCAGAATGCCAGAGCTAAAGCCAAAATTGAGAGGAAAAGTGTCATGTACTTGCAGTGGATAAGTACATTTCTCAAGGTGTGAAAACTCCTGTTTGGTCAAAGGACACAAATCCAGAGTTTGTTTATGATGAAGATGATCAAATCTTTACAACTGAGAAAAAGCATAGGTTGACTACTAGAACTTAAAGACAGAAGTGGATAAAAAAAAAGATACTTTTCCTTCAACATTGTTATGGAGAAAAAGAGTGTGTAACATTAGATCTTTCTACGAACACACAAAGCCAGTATAAAGCTAGGAATTGTAGCAGAGTACTTCCTAAAGGTGTAGAAAGAAAAACATATTCAAAAGAGCTCTAGAAGAACAGATAATAATTTGGGGGGGGGCTTACAAAGAAGAATAGAAAAGATGACAAGAATTAGCATAAATAAATAGCATTTTAATTTCTGTAATTTCCAAAAGTCTCCATTATGCTAGGATCTTAGTGGGTTGTTCACTAGAAAAATATTGGATACCGACAAGGTTCCCTCTCTACATTAGGATAAACAGTGAAATATGGCACTCATTGATAAGATATCCTAAGAGTATATAGGCTAAACACTGCATGGTTTGAGGGCTTTCAAATGTTCAGTATAATCTGAAAGTTAAAAATTAAAGTCATTACCCTGAAAGGAAACAATTCAAAGCCAGCAAAATCACTGTTGTGGATGGTGGATGGGGAGTCTGTCAGAGAAAAACTAAGTTTCAGGTAGCAATTGAGTCTGGGTTTTTTCCTAGAAGAAAAGAAATTGCGGGGGGGGAGGAAACCTGCATAGAAACACCACGCTAGAGGGGGGGGGCAGCAACAATTGAAGGGGCACCAGAAAGAAAAAGCAAACAATACTTGTATAAAGACAAGAAATGAGCACAAAAGACAAGTCAGCCATGAAAACTGCTATGGAAAAATAACTTCAAATCATAGAGGTTCCGTCAAAAAAATTCTGGATCGTAGATATTATTTGCTGTATTGCCATTAAAAATAAAACAGCAGAGCTAGAAAAAAACCCCAGCCATCACTGAAGAAGAATTAGAGGCTTGTAACAGGGCAGTGTTTTATGCAACTATAAAATTACTAGAGCATCTTATAGTTGCTGGTGAATTTAGAAAGCATTGAAGAGGACATGTAATGTATCTTTTACTGCCGCTAGATTTTAATTGGAGACTGTCAGAGCTCCTGTAATTAGCCTAAGACCATAAAATTTTAGAGTATGACCTGAAATGCTGCAATTCTGCACATACAGAAAATTCAATAAATTTCACAAAATCTTTCAGACTGGGCTGAAACTAGGCAGGCCAGTCTACATTCAGCTTTCAATTGACAAATGTTCAGCAATATGTTTCATACTGGGGTCAGCAAAACATGTATCAGGAAGGTACAGTATGTGGTTTTTAGGTGCTTTGAAGGTGGCCAAAGGAAAGTCAATTTCCTCCAGAACATGACTGTACAGTTCTCTTTAATGTACAAGACTTTTGTGCCTAATTACACAATTCAAACCTTCCTAGGATTCACTTGTGCTATCCCCCACTCTAATAAGAACCTGCTTTGAGAGAAGCAGAAAGCCTTCCAGAGTCTGCTGGCATTTCGGTTCTCCACAGCCAAAGCTATGCTCTTACCTGAGGGGGCTGTGAAAAAGAACCATTTCCCCAGCTTTCTTCCGTCTTTAAGACATTGATCCAAAACTGACTGGAGAGTGAGGCTCCCGAACATCTTTATGTACCTAAACCCAGTTCAATGAGTCCATAGATGAGTTGAGAGAGGGGGCACCCTCTTTCAGCCTAGGAAATATAACTCTGCCTGATGCTCAGTGCTACTATGCTGCACACTTAAGCAGAAAGCCCGGTTAATCCAAATGTAAATAAGACGTGGGAACATTAAGGAAAACAAAGGAACCAATCGGTAAAAATGGTTCAAGTAAAACCTTTTCTTCTTGTCAGCACTGAGTCTGTGCACTCCCTTAGCTTTGATTTGTATGCCATCTAAACTGTGACCATAAAGCACACAGTTTCTCCTCCTTCTCCTAAGCCTACAAGCCTAAGCCTATTCCCATCACACACAAGATCAGAAAATGGGGGTGAAGGCAGTTAGCAGGAACAACTGGCATGAAAATGGTTATTTGTTTAGGTGTCATGGAGCAGACTCGCAGGAACTCCAAATCTGAGTTGGATTTTAATCCTCACAAAGCTTTAGCCAAAGTTTAAGTCCACTTTTATTTTTTTTATAAGCAATCACTCCTTTCTTGAGCAAAACACAAAACCACCACATAACTTTTTCCTTCTTTTATGCAATATCATCATAGTCTATTAATTTGAAATCTGAAATGCCTAAAATCAGATATTTCCATTTACTTATGAAAGTCTATGTAGCTACAAGAAAATTGCTATTGCAGATCACTGTTTTTCTCAAGAAGCTTGGTGAAAAAACGATTGCTTAAGGTTTATAAATTTGCTGTCTCTTCTGAATGTGCTGTGCTCTTGTGTCAGTTAACAAAACTTTCCATAGCACCAAATCTCCAATCAGATTAAGGCAACTATTTCTTTAATTTATTTTCATCTGCAGACACACAGGCAAAAATGGCGACTCCATCTCTTAGATTGGTAATGAGTGCAAAAAGGCTGGTATTTAGAGGTCTGTCCATCCATTTCTTATGGAGCAAACCCATTCTACCTACCTGACTTTACACAAGACGTAATTAAAACATAACTGAACATGGCCTTCACTGACTCTGTTAGACTAAGATTATCCCAATGGGAGAAACAGGCTTACCTAACTCCCAGAGGTGGTGTAGGTAGATGAGTAAATGCCTGTATAATTCTTAGAAGACAAACTTCAGTAAAAAGCAATGTGAAAATCAGGCTGCAGGTATTTCAGTGCAGTAATCCAAATTTAACGTTCATTAATCCAAATTTAACAGCACTGCAGGTGTTGTTTTTTAATCTTCATGTGCTTTATTTCTGTCTAATTATCTCCTTTACTTTAAAAGAGTGCTGTAAAGATTATTTTATTTGTATCTTCAAACCAAAATGTGATAGGGGTAGGTACTTTAGAAAGACGTTAAAAAGTTAATACTTCCATAGTCAATTTGGAAGATATAAATAAAATATTAGGAGCATACATTAAAAGATGAAAATAAAGGAATGTTAAATGGTTGCAGGATTTTCTTGAACAGCAACTCTACCAGATACCAAGCATCACAAAGGAGGTAAAGCATGCTGCAGAATAATAAAGGAAGAGATGTGCACAACAAAGCCAAATCAAAGTTGCTTCGTTAACGTTAACTTTGTCATTTATCAGCTTATGAAATAAGGCTAATTATCAATGAGTAATGCTCTTTTAATTACAGCATGTTATAAACATGTTCTAAACATGACTGTAATTCATAAGGGGTGCAAATAGCAACATTTGAGTGTTACAATCAGGTCTATCTCCTATAAAGGAAAGTATCACCATTTATGTTGAATTTTTTCAGTGGTTGTTGGCTGAGATACACTCTCTAGGTGAATCAAAAGAAGCCATAGATCTAAAAGATTTAGGGTTTTGATCTCAGAAATTAAAGAATCAGAATTGTCTGTTTCTCAAATTTATTAGTCCTCCTACAGAACCAACCCTTCATTCATAAGACAAACCTTTGAAGATAGACCAAAACCTAAAAATGAGCCGGTTTAGGTGGGGAGGACAGGAGGAGAATGTTATGCTTGTTACCAGAAGCACATATGGAAATCTCTTCTATTTCTTTATGATTTCTGTGTAGTAGCCTGTAGCTTTCCTAATTAATAATGATAAGGCCCGTGGACAACACTGAAGTAAGTTGCATTTGCATCTGTAAAATCCAGGAAAATTAGAGCTAGAGAGGGACAGCTATACTGAGTAGGACCTCAGTAATCAAGCCTACAGCTTTAACCACAGTCACTCCTGCCTTTGCTACAAGCATGCTCCAAAAGCAAACCATAAACTGTAAGGCATTAGAGAAACAAAAAAGAGAAAACCAGCTAAAATAATAAAAGCAATGTATAAAAGCTTCTTTTCACATATGATTGAGAATGGGGAAAAAACCCCACAGACTGAACAGACAAGATTGCTTAAGCTAACAGCCTTGATCTGGTGATGTGATCTAAGGAAACTCAGCCTCATTAACCAATGGGTCCATTAATTCACACTCTTTCACAAAACATGATTAACTTGAATAAGTTATACATAGAAATTACAACACTGAACTGAAACCTATCAGTCTGTTTAGGTTGAGTTCTAGTATCATGGCCATCAACACGAACAGATGAAAGTACCTTCAGGGATGTAATTACAAGTCACATCATTCTTCCTTTTCCATGGAAGGATTTGTGTGCAACAATGTACTAAAAACCCTGCCATCTCTCTCTCTGCAGACTCTAGCCTTTACTCAGACTTAAGGCAAGCTGGGACAATGGCTTGCATTAGAACAGCTGATTAAATCCACTGGTACAACTCATTTTGACTTCAAATAGAAGCAAAATGTCGTTAAAGAAACTACTGAGAAGCTTTAAAGACAATCTTGGTTTACGCTACCTCTCTGTAACGCTGCGACTCCAATAGTGTGTAACTTATTATTTACTGACATACATATAAAATGAGTACTAAATGATATAGGCACTTGAGGGAATTTTAACTTCAAGCACTCCTCTAACTGCTTGACACAGAATACATTGCAAAAGCACAAAAAGTAGCAGCATGACTAAGCTTCAAACAGTTTCCTTACTGAAGACAAAAAAGAAAATACATCTTTTTCTGACTCTCATGCCTTGCTTTTCTGACACCCATTTACTCAGATGGCCAGTGCACTCTCTTCAGGGACAGTGAATAATGCAGAAGACAGGTGGAAGGTTGGCAGAGGTGCAAACCCTTTGGCAGTCTGTATTTTCTTTTTTATGAACACAATCAAATGGAAGTAATCTTCACTATCAAGATAAGCATATTATCTGTCCTACTGACAGCTAATATATGTCCATCCCTTCACCCACTGGGCACATTAAATAGGCAGTCTGTAAACACCGTTGTCAGAAGCAGGATTTTCTCCTTGGGCCACTGCCAGCGGTTATTTACCTATAAGCCTCAGACAGAAATTATCATGCTAAGGAGCTCAGAAAATAAAATATCAAAATACTAGGAATTCTATCCATAAGAAAATTACTGTTTTAAAGTAAAAGAGAGAAGGGAAACCAAAATATGCTGCAATAAACAAAAGCAATAGGAAAAAAAGTTCAACAGGAAATGGAAGGAAACGGAGTGGAAAGGGAAAAAAATAAGGAGAAAGACTGACAGCACAAAAGAAACAGACACATATTCATATCTTTTTATATTAATGAATAGACCAACTAGATCAATCTTTTCAGCTCTTAATATAGTGTTGATACACCTATACCAGCAAAATTTCAGGTGGACATTATAGGCCCTCCTGGCAAACACATTAATTTTGCATTCTGTTCTAAACTTTCTTTACTAAAAAATATTGTAAAATTGGACTAGTGAATAAAAAAATAAAGAATCACACCAGTTAAAGATAGAAAAAAATACTCTTATGGAAAAAAAATAGCTTAAAAATAATTTTGAAGTAAAACACAATGTTATCTAACAATATTTATCCAAAATACACAATATTTCTATCTGGTATTTGGTTGAGTTTGGAGAAGTTCTATATTTCCTAATATTTATAATATTAATTATAATATTATAATGATATATAATAATTATAATATTATAAGTCACTCTGTATTTTGGAAAAAGAAGAATAAAAAAGATGGATAGACAGATGGAAAATCAGAAAGGCAGGGAAGAAGGGAGAGAAAGGTAAATTAAATAGTAAGAAAAAAAAAAAAAAGATTTGTGAAACTGACAACAGCAAAAACAGAAAAGTGGCATGGTCCAGTTTTGCAAAGAATCCAAATTCATAGAGTTCTAAGATTTAAAAAAACCCTCAGAAAAAAACCAATAAAACTTTGCAAAATTACTGTAGTCATACACACCTTCTCGCTGAAGCTGAAAATAAGAGAGATGGGCAGAGAGAGACACACACTCGCACTCTAAGATATATTTCTCAGACCTCATCTAGGCAAAGCTTCTATAAAAGGCAATAATAGTCTTGTCTGTACAAGGTCTTAGTATCTAGTCCAGTACAGAAGTGGGCATGAGAGATGGACAGACTGAGGGAAGAAAATAAACAAGGAATGGGGTGGGGAGGGAGGGTGTGGGGAGGAACAAAAACATTTGGAAAGCAGGCAGAGAAGTACACATCAAAATAGATTAATCAGCTTTTCTCACTTTAAAACCAGAACAATAAAAGATGATCATGTTATCTGTTGATGAAAAGTGTTATAAATGACAGCCATGCATTAACAGATAAAATAAGACCTTACCAATGTAAAGCAGAAACCTCAAATCCCCTAATTTCTGTAGCCTAATTCCAAGATTTTTGAGGAAACTGAAGGCTTATTTATGTATATGTATGCATAACAAGAAGATAAAGCTTTTGTATTAAAAGTGCCTAAAATAGAACTCAAGGTCACACAGAAATGTTACTTAAATATGTCATTATGATTAAAATATACAAAATACAAATCAACTGCTTCTAGAGTAAGAATAGGCTTTTTTAATTATCATTTGCAGCTGAAGTTATCAAACACATATATCCTCATTGAATGAAAATTTGTGGCCTTATCATAGGAAAAGTGTATCAAAGCGGTCAGCCACATGGCCTTTCAAGACTGCTTTTGTTTGGAATATTTTTGAAAACTGTCACTGATGCAGCCTCTACAGTGGCAGAAATTCGCTTAAGGTCATTGGAACTCTTTCTGGTATAGGGACTGTAGGATTTTTAGCCCCAATTCAGCAAGGTACTTCAGTGTGTATTTTAAGCAGGACTGTAATAGTTAAATGTACATTTATTTGCTTTGCTGAATCAGGGCCTGTATATCCAGATTTTTCAGGGAAATTTAGTTTCCATCTCTTTTTTTCTTTGTTATTTATTGGAAAGTAAAAAAAATATGCTAAATATATAATTTTTATTAAAATATATTTTAATGTAATTTGACCATTTTTATAAAATTACCAGAAGACAACCATTGGCCTAAATATCTCACTCGTAAGGTCCATGGACACTTACACCTTTCTCTTCAGAGGGAACATATTTGGGCCAATGTCCTGTATGAGCCATGCTGGTGGTCATCAAGCTTTAAACAGACAGAACCCTCCTCCTTTGAACAAAACACATTCAGAAACCCTTCAAAGGCATTAACACGGTGTCTGTGCATACACATTCGAGCGATGCGATCTGTGTGTGCGGTTAAGACATTCCCCTGGGGCAGTCACTTACTAGAATTACTGCTGTCATCCTTGGTTCCATCGAGACTTCCATCGGGGTGCATTTGCAAGTAGTAGCCTTGCCTGCAATATAACCTGGTCACTATACCCTTGAGCTGGGGATCTGAAAGACAAACATATTTTGTCACTAGCCTCAAAACTTTTTCCAAGAGTTATCCCTACTTCTCTCACTGTAGGAGGAAGTTTGGTGAAGCAGCATTGCTGGCTTAAAAGTAAGTACTACAACAGGATGTGTGCTGATGGAGATGGAGAAAAATCTTGCTGCAGAGTGTTATTAGGTCAGTCGTGTGTCCTGTTCTCTGCCTCCAACATTCCTCATTACAATTAACACAGGTAAAACAGAGAAAAAAGAACATCCCAAATACCCACAGTCAAAAGCTTAAACCAGATTAAGCCCTGCAAAAAATTTTAGACTTCAGCAACAAGTATAGTCCCTTACAGAAAATAACAAAACATTTGAAAAAATCTACTCGTTTCATACATGTTAGTAACTTACTGTACTGCACATAAATTTTAAGGAAACTGGAGGGAAAAGGTCTGTTTCCTTTCCTACTGAAAGTGATAGACTAATCTGGTATAATTTGTAGCAGTACCATCTGAAGAGTTCCCAAAATATTTTACCAATCTAGAAGCGGATTCAACCCACCTACCCTCTTACAACCCCCAGGGAAAAACACCAATGATCAGGGCAAGATATAACCTTTCTTCAACAGAGGGAAAATCCTCAGTAAGCTAAAGCCATGGGAAATTTAGGTAGCTGAACAACGAAGGTACTCTCTTTAATACTCTGCATATATGAAAATTTCTAAGAATTGGACAGGGTCTGCCAAGTCGCAAATTTTTTGATTCATAGCATGGATGTTGCCTTACCAAATTACAAATTGAGCCGTTTCAAAACTGGTTCAGAGAAAGAAGACATCACATCTTAAAAAAAATCAACAGCACTACCTCTGTGTGATATTGGTATTAATATTGTTAAACATTAACTATTAGGCCCAGCTCCAGGTAGCCAGTACATAAACTTGTGAGAACATTAGCATTAAAAGCATCTATGTCATATCATACTTAGTTCCACAGTAGTGAACTAAATTCATAAAGATTTTGATACAGATATGTAACAAAGAGGTGAACTTCTAAGACAGAAAGTGTCTCCATGCAACCCTGTGGCCAGAATATAAAATCCTCCTTCAATCTGTGTATAATTACTCTCACAATTAATCAATCTGGGTTACTTATAGTATCCTATGGGGAGGTGAAAATAAACACTAATAAACAAAACTTGCTCTAAGTTGTATGTTCAGAAGTTTTCCATAGGGGCCCGGTTCTATGAAATTATTCTGAAAATGTTTTTATTGAGTATCCAGATTACAAAGTCATATTAAACAATAAACCCATTTAAATTAATAATACAAGATTAAACTGTAAATATAATAAAACTGTTGCTATAAATAGTAACACTGTAAGACTTCTGAGGCATGCAAATAAATAACATTACCTTTTGATGATTAACATGTAAGCACATTACAACTTATTTTTTTTAATTTATTGTACCTGCAGATTTTGCTTTCCATGATTTTTTAAATTAGCAAAAGTTTTTCAGTCTTTATATAGGAATACTCAGAAAGAAATATTTTTTAAAAATTTATAAACATGTTAAAGTGTATTATCTTTGAATGTCTCCATCAACTTTATCAGGCAACTCAAAACTATTTTCATAATTTAAAAAGGAGTCAAGACCTATTTCATATCAATGTATGCTTTCAATGTGTACTTTCAAACTGACAATTTTAAACATGCTTAACTTAACACGTATTAAAAAGGGCATTTTTAAAGACTAAATAAAATAATTTTTAAAATGTTATTAAAACTAGATCTTTAAATATTATTTACAAGAAAAGTATCAGCATTTTGAAAAACACTTTCTATACCTATAGAATTATGAATAAATGATTATTTATCAACACTTTCTAGTGCAAAGTTTCATAGGAAGGCAAAGCACAGTCAACTCACTCTCACCAGTTGTTTACATTTATTGCTTCAAGGGAAAAATGTCAAACTTAGAAGTGACTTTCAAAGTTGTTCTTTACACTTATTATATTAATTTTTCTAAATTGACAAATCTACTTTCTAACAATCATTTGAGGATGTTTTCATCAAAAGCATTATTTAAAGTTAACCCTGCTTTACCAACCATCCAAAATTATACCCAAATGAAAGTATCTTAGTGAATATCTACCCACTTCAGTTAGCTTTTCAGCCTATGTGTGATGAGACAGAGTATGAATCCTCCATTTATTTGTTCACTCAAATCCAAACATAGCAAAATAATAACTATCGTTATGTAGCAAGTGAAACTTTCTTCTTACTTTGTTGGTTTTATTTTTTTTTCCTGTGGATTATCAGAATCTTTTTTGCCTAAGAACATCTTTTCTACCTTAAGGCCCCCCCGTCCTTGGCGAGATTAAAACTTCTATTCCTGACAAGTAATTTAATCATGCATATTTTGCTAGTTCTTGATTCTAATCTTTAGTAAACATATATCACAGTGCATCAGATCACAGAATCAAAGTAAATAACAACTAAATGTTTTAGCTCAACAGTGCTCAGAAAACTGGGGGAACTGGAAATTAGACATGGTACTTCTTTGATCTTATCCAAAACGCAACCCAGATTTAGTGATAGAGTTGTATGAAATGACACATCAATCTCTATGTGAGTCATAATAAGCAATAGTCACAAAGACTACTCCATACAGCTTCAAGGTAAATATCTCCAAGATGAAGCAGACAATCCTGTCAAACAAGGAATTTATCTCTTCTCCTGGTAGAAAGATAAATTACTCTTTCAGGTCCTTTTTGAGACACCTGAGCAGCAAGCAGAGAAGAGAAGTCTGGTAGTTGTTGTATTTCTATGGTATTTTTTCCACCCATTGCCGCTTAATAGCATTACAGGAACAGTCTTAGCTTCAGATGTTTTACAAATGAGCTTCTCAAATCCTTCTGGACCATACTTTCTTTTGGTTTATCTTTTTTTTTTAATGCAGGAGCGAGCAGCAAAGCCCAGAAAAAATAGCAGAAGACTGATGCTGCCTGTCCACAAGGGTACTGGGTATGTTACCTTTCTTTAACTCTAACGGCAGTGACACAGATAGAAGACCAGCATTTATTCTTGTCCATTAAACCCCACACATGCCTTTATCTTCCCACATGTAAGAGTAAGAGAATGGCAAGAAAATACAACAAAATGATAAACCACAAATGAACATGATAAGGGTGATTTTATTATAGATATACTGCTGCTAGTTTTCTCCAAGTCCTAGCTGCCACACTGAAGTGTTTTTTGTGAACAATACCATTTCTATATAATTTTAAACACCTTGACTTCAGGGGAAAACAAACAAAAAAAAACAAACTTCACCATGGATCAACAATCAAAGTTCAACATCTCCTAATGATTTTCATTGATCTTATTTTGCACCTTGACTTCTGAAGTTGAACAGTTCTGTGTGACATGTCAGTAAAGCCCTACTGTGGAAAAAATTATTCTGACTTGTGGTTATTAGAGGTTGTCATTTAAAATTCAAAGACATACTGAATGGACAAGCAACAGCTTTCTTCCACAGCAATTTGTGTGACAGCAGCCACTTGCAGCCCACTTTTATTGTTTTTTTTCCTTGTCAGTGGTAATGGCAGGATGCATGATTGCAGTTAGCATGCACACTCTGTCAGTAGATTTTCTGATGTCTTCAACAAAGGCAGAGTTTAATTAGGATGTCTTCTCTCCCCAATAGTGGCTACAAAAATGGCTTTGGCATCAACTCAAGGCAGCCTAAGTGCAGCTCTTGCTCCAGAACAATTATGACACTTCATGTTTTGAATTTTGAATATTTTCTGTTCTCAAAGAAAATGGTTTTAGCATCTCCTTCCCCACTCTGACACACTACCAGGACAGTTCTTTTTAGAAATTTTATAGGTTTAAAATAATCTAAGGGACAAACTCATTAAATATGAATGTTAAGACATAGATGAATTTACTAGAAGAACAATGTTGAATATGCCCACTCTATATTAACACCATGAAAAATTAATCCTTCAGTATCCAATGGAGTTTTAATTTTTAGTTTTTACCAGAGGAGGGCTTTTTTAGCCTCTCATTATTTAATCCCTCTTCTGTGTAAAGGTACTAAATAAAAGCCTGTTTGAGATGACAAGTAAATGTTTAATGGTGGGTTAGTCTCATATCAACTTACATTCTTATGGAGAATAAACTTTCCAGTCAACTACCAGTCTGTCAAAAAATGAATTGCTCAGTGAGCCAAGTGAAAGTCGGTATTCAGAAGTATATTCTGCTCAGATAGCAGCATAGCATCGAACTCATGATAACGACTGGTAGCTCCAGGTTCTTCATCTTTATTCTTGTCCTTTATTCTTTGCGTTTCCCTTCTGCTCTTTTTACTTTTGGATATTTCAGTACTAAAAGTACCACTCACATTTGGTCCAGAAAAAAAATGAGATTTATGGTCCTCCGATAGTCACTGTGACTTGGCTGTCATTTTTTGCTCGTTGATGTTATGGTCAGCATTTGTTAGGAATCTTCTAACAAAGAAGATTTTGAATTGTAAAAAAACCCATTTATAGTTTGCATTAGGATTTTAAAAAAGTCAACCCCTCAAAATTCTACAACCCGCAGATTTCTTTTGAAGTTGGGAAGTAAAATACCCACCGAAAGTTGAGTGTCTCATCCACTCCAGACATCTCATTAGTTTGTAAGGCCTGGGACATGTAAAAGGCCCCTTTTCCTGACTTCTCACACAAAAGTACCCCAAAAACAGGGGCAGATAAGAGGGAGAGGCGGTGTTGGACTGAGATTCTTGCCATCTTTCTTGCTGAAGCATCTCTACCTTGGACAATAATTAACTACCCCCCCTAGGCAGGATTAGACCCCATCCAGTATACCACAGTTCAAGACAATCTCAAGACCCATCACCGCACAGAAAGCTATTATTGCTTCAGTTTAGTGTCTGGATACTTTTTAAAACTTTAAACATGTCTCTGCACTGCTTAGTATTTTAGAAATGTATTCCACCAAGCAATTCAGCTCCAGAAGCAAGGACCAGATCCCATGTAAATGACACTTCCTTCTTTTAAATTTCTCATTTCAGCTATCTCAGTTCCTGCTGTAATGCTTTTCCCAGCTTCCAAAAGTAATTTTCTTCTCAAGCCTACTGTTTATATTTAATTGCAACAGTACTCAAACAGGTACAGTCAGTACAGACGATCACATTACACTACTTTTACCTTCTTTTTGGTAAGTCTTGCATCATCATTCCAACACGTTAAAGTGCAGAGTCTTCTGATACACGTGTTACACCCTCACAAAGGCAAGCTTCCTGAAGCAAGTACATAGTCAATGGGGAATTCAAAATGCAGAACTTTGTATGTCATTTAAAGGTGATAAAATCCTAAATAGGCATCTAAAACAATAATGTTCCTTTGTTATTAAAGTTTTCAGCTGTTTCTGAACCTTTCAACATTCAAAAGCTTTATACACTCCTAATTTCTTTATTAGACTGTCTTATAACCTGGTGTCTCAATGTTTCCAAGTTTCTGATCGTGTTGTTTTTACTTTCATTCTTAATAAGAAAAGATAAAATGTAGATATTTATATACTAAAGCTCTCTGATTTTAAAAGTAATGTTTTCAATATCTCATAGCATACATCAGAAAACTAAAATTTAATTAAAAACTTTAAAGAAAAATATTTTTAAAAGAAAGTTTTGCTTTATTCAGGGCAGAGGGAAAAAGGATACAATGTGAATTCAGAAAAGCAATAGCTTCCATTATTCCCTGTTCCCATAAGTAATAATAGTACTTGTTCTGAAACATGGTGGCTTTCTCTTTGCTCACTTATTTTTCTGTTCTCATGATGATTACAAGGCACTCAACTTTGGTGTTTATTTTTAACTCTACTTTTTATCCATTTATGCCTCACATCACAAGCTCATCTCCCGCAGAACCTCGCTTTGAGAGCACATTTAAGAGACAGAGAGTCCTCCTACGTTCCTGCGCTGTCATTGTCATTGGTACTTCCACAGCGTTTATGAAATTTCCTGGTAAACTATGAAAGTGGGTTGGAGTTCTGCAAAATGGTTGCTTTTCTTGAAAGCACAGCATTACACCCTTTGTGCTGGCATCCTTGCCTTTGTATTGCAAATGTTTTTATGTTAACTGAAAAATGTGCTCCCTTCCGTTTGTGGGCAGTGACATTTTTTCTCTAGGTCTCACAGTACATTTCAAACTACATTAGATTTGTTTCTTGCTACATGGTTTTATTTGAACAAATTTGATTGTCAGTAGAATTACAGCAACTTGGCTTCTAGCTGGGATAATTTATATCTGTTCAGATTTACAAGATAATTGGATTTAATAGACTTGTCTACAGCATAATCATTAATAGTTTCCTTTACTGGGCATATTATTTTTGCAGGATATTTGTTGGAAAGAGAAGTAGTTTAGGTTGTTCAGAATAAACATTGTTTCAAAGTCACAATTTTACACGGTTATGGTAGTGCAATTTTAGTAAATTCATTTAACTGTCAGCATTTCTCTTTCTACTGGACTATATTGTACACTGTAATGGTTCTGATCTTGCAACACAGGGATTTCTTGGGAGATTTCTGGCTAAATACTGCCTTCCACTGTTGACCCGTGTTTCTTCTAATATGCTAAAATACAATGATCGCCAGTTTTTCAATATCTAAAATAGCTTATGTTGTAGACAGGAATATTGAGAAGAAGCTGGTGTCTACTCCCAAGCTTACTTAGATAGCACCAATTAGAGTTTAATATATTTGACTATCATCTAACAAGCATCATCTTCCACTCATGAAAACAAAATCCACTTTTGCACCTATATTCTCAGTTTACTCAAAATGCTAAAAATTCTATTGTCTAAATTCCATGCTAGAGAAGTCTTGTTATTACAATTTTTATTTGTTCTTTTTACTTTTCATAAGCCTAAAAAATACCCTTTCTTACTGAACCTTATTGACTTGGACAAAATAATTTTCTAGTATTTTGTTTAGGACCCATTCCTATACCTAAACATCTTAGTTCTACATGGCGTATTCTTGATTCTGAATTCTGACACTAAAATATTGACATTACACAAAAATTGCTTAATGTTTACCTTAAAAAAAAAGGCATCAAACAATAGATTCCAGAATTAAGTAATTTCTGTGTCTGCATTTTTGCAATAATCTCTACTTTGTTAGCTTTCCATAAAAAGGCTTTGTTAAAGACCAAACATAATTTTAGTCACACTCAAAAAATACCAAGGCACCACAACATGACAGATTGTATTACCATTTAACTTACATATAGATTTGAGTAATGCATTGCCCTTTGAATGAGTAAATAAATGAGTTTTAAGAATGAGATTTCTCTGAAGATATCACTGAACATTGAAAGCACAATAGGATGGGCATAGATGACCTTTGCAAATGTAACTGAATATATTTCTCATAACACCCAACTTACCAAAGAATGAATTTGATACTCCCTTTCCTAGATAATTTCTATTTCTGGAACTCAATGTTTAAACATTATATTTATTTTTACAAATTTTACTATTTATCTCCTTGCATACTGCATCACAAAACAATGAAGTATCTGAAGTCAGCTTCTATTTTTTTCACCAACTGATTAGAACTAAATCCTAAAGCACTTAAACCATCTATTCTAAAATATTTAAAGCCATCATGGTAATGGTCAATGGAGAGAGGACAAAAGGATAATCTGCAAAGCTAAGTATTGAGTCCTAAAACACACTCTATTTTCTATTGTTACATTTGGGAAGCTTCCATAATACCAAGTAGCAGGAGTCCTTAATTTGTGATTAACTTCATTTAATTCTTGCCAGAATATATAAAAGTCTACAAAATGAAGGGCTATATTCCCTCTGCTTAGATATGCAAACCCATTCCTTCTGAAATATGCTTTTCAAGAACATGGTGTATTAAATTTACTTCTACTTTCTTGCCAAAATACTGAAAGAAGCCATTCACATTACTTTCAAGAAATTTTAAGTTGCTGACTAGTCTCAAAAGGGGAGGCAAACAGAAATTGCACTGACAATGAACCGGTACAAGGGAGATTTATTCCAGTTAGGAAGTGATAATTAGGAAGTGTAGTATATAGAATCATAGAATCTATATAGTATGGAAAGATCTTTAAGATGATTAAGTCCAACCATTAACCCAGCACTGCCAAGTCCACCACTTCCTTAGCAACACATCTACACCTCGTTAAATGCCTGCAGGGATGGTGACTCCACCACCTCCCTGGGCAGCCAGTTTCAGCACTTGACAACCCTTACCATGAAGAAATTTTTCCTAATATCTAATTTAAGCCGTCCATGGCACAACTTGAGGCCATTTCCTCTTAACCTGTCACTTATTGCTTGTGAGAAGAAACCAATACCCACCTGTCTTCCATCTCCTTCCATGTAGTTGTAGAGAGCATTAGGTCTCCCCTGAGCTTCCTTTTCTCCAGGCTAAACTCCCCCGCTCACTCAGCTGCTTTCCATAAGATTTGTTCTCATGTGGTATGTCAGAGACACATTTCAGAGCAAAGACTCAGGTTTCTTTGATACTGAACAACATATAAAGTTTTCCTCGTTTCAGATGCAGCAGATTCCAAATATCTCCTAATGTTGCAGTCTCATTTCTTACTGCCACCACCATAAACACATACATTACTACATTTTATAAAATTGCAAAAAATCACAAACTGTCATTTTTACATGACAGTTTCTTGAGTTAAGTAAATTGAACTGAGATTCGTGCAGGTTTAAACACATAAATCAGAAAGTCAAAAGAAACGGGAATTGTTCTTTTTCATCAGTGCTAATCATTTAGTGCAATGCAAACTCCTGATTAATAATACGATAAAACCATCAAGCAGTAACAAAAGATAAATAAACCTGCTTCATATTAAAACAAAATAAAATCACACAAAAGGAAATAAAGACTTTGATAAAATAATTGCATTTCAATTTAGTGATCAGTGATGTAGAAAAAAAAGGAATTTCCTTTTTTTGTTATATCTGACAGGAAAACATCTACTATGAAAAATTTGGATCAATAAGCTCCTTTTCAACCTTTAAAAAAAGAGAAAAGTAAAAATTTTCCTTAGTTGAAAATTATGTATTTTTATATATTATTATTTAATCCTTATGATTTAAGATAAATCTTTATTGTCAAACCATGTCATTCACTGACACTGTCTGAACATATTTGTTTACAAAGACAAGAAATCGCAGAAAATGAGATCTGTTAAGTTCAAATTACATCTCAGTTCTCTTCATGAACAAGCAAGATTACCGGAGATACAGGATTCTAAAGGAAAATTGATTGAGAAATGGATAATCCCATTGTGAAAGGGAAATAAATATAGTTCCATATTTATTTATTAGTTAGCAATATTATTGTTTTGGTATAAAGTGAGATTGCAGAAGTTCCATTAGACAAGCTTAAGTTTATGCTGTTAGTATGAGTACCTTATATAATTAGAAAAATACTTCATTTTGTAGGAAAGCATAAATGCGCTGTCATTAATTCATATGGAAGATCCAAAAAAATGTATATATAATATAAAATACATATATTAAATATATATTAAATACATACATATATATAAAATATAATATCATTATACATACAGTATCATTAATATTTTTTAACATTTTAAACATTACATTCCTCTTTCACAAAGGGTTGCTATTTTCACTTTAATCTTCAAAACCACTTACAGGAAAAGAAGTGAAAGGAAGGCAGTATCACCAAAAAGAAGTATGATTGAGGATCTACAGTTTTATATTTATTCATTTATTTAAAAAATAGATACCCAAGAAATGTCATGAGTTATGTGAAACATATTAGTAGGAACTTCTTGAACCAGCAAGTAGTCAGTCATACTAAATATTAAGTTGTTCTTTCCTGTTTACAGTGTAACTAAGTGTTACCTGGCAGTGCTCTTTAACCAGGGAAGAAATAGCAGACCTTTTCCTATGTATAAGTGCTTGTACATTTTATTTGCGAGAATACAATGAGATGGAGAGATAGAAAGAGAAGCAATGCATGGCTGCTTTGGTTTACTGAGATCCCATTTTCACAATGGGAAATGGGAAATTCTCCCTGTGAGGAAGATGAGTTCTGTTCAGCCTACAGGCTGCAAGGCTTTATAATGCCATATTAAACACAGTTCAGAAATCTTAAGAGCAGCAGCTCGGAAAACTGATTTTCAAATAGCGAGACAAGAAACTAATCCCATGAGCTTGAAAAATACAGTCTGAACCATTTCTGATTCAGAATAAGAGAGTAATTTCTTCTGTCTTTGGTATAACAAAGCTGTGTCTCTTTAGAGAAGCTCCTCTCTGCTTATTTTTTAACTTGGGCCACACTCTCAAAGGTTTTTTGTCTTCACCCCACCTCTGCTATCCAAGAAAACTTGGAGTATACAGAAAGAAAACAAACTCTTACGAAGTTACATGACCTCAGGATCTGGGCTTTAAGGACATCAGTAGAATCTGACACTACAGAACAATCACAGGAAACTGTGACAGGCAGTCACTCAACTAAAACCATTTGACGGACTTCAGGACAAACAATCTTGCTTCTCTGGAACTGTTCTTGCTTCAAGACTGACTCTAGCAAGAAAAAAATGTTTATAAGTGGCAGACTCCTTTCATACCAACTAATGCTCTAAGAGGGAAAACCAAACAAAAACAAAACAAAAAACCAAACCACAAAAAAGCCCGAACAAAATTGAACCATTTATCCCACTTAGATTATTCTGACTGTCTTAGAAAAACTATTTGGTCCAGATATTTAGCTACGAACCAGAAACTAAGCAGAACTATACTCATAGCATCTATGAGAAAATGAGCAAAATCAGTTTGGGTTAACTTGATTATTCACTAATAAGGAATAAGTAAATCTTCCAGTTCTGAGTCTTTTCATGATATAGTGGAGACAGTCAGCAGCCTCTCACTGCCACTATTGACTAAACGTACTCTCCACCTCCAAAATAATGACAGTATTCCAAAAAGTCTTACAAGACTGAAAATGTCTGCCAGGTTTTGGAGGAGCTCAAAGTTGGTTTGTGCTTTGATGATGACCTGCCCAAAAAATATCTCAAAAACACCAAGGCAGCTTTCAATCTCTAAATCTAAATTTTATTAGAACACAGACCAGAACAAATAGCTTTTAAATATATAACCTGAAAGTGAAATAAAATAGAAAGAAATAAGATCTTTATAAGGAATCTCCCATACTATCTGGTCTATTTATGCAGTGACTTCATGATCTATTTTTTTTCATCCTGCTTTGTCTGAAGTCCAGCTTTCTCAGCATGGAGAACTGGCTATACATCTACCACCCATACTTTTTTAACCTGTTCAGGTTACAGGCCTTTCTTCCCCTGTTTCTCACATCTTGTCTTTCATTCCGTACCTGCTGTACTCTCATTCCAGTATTGTTTCCCAGTTGTGCATCTCCAACAATGCTCAGCATTCAAGAGGACATAAGAAGACAACCCTCTTCCCTGTTGCCCAATCACATCTTAACTTTAATAACAAAACATATTTTAAGCTTAAATAAAACAAATATACCATCAGTCACATATGTCCTTCGTTACAAATTTATAGAAACACTTAGATTGTCTTCAGGCTAACAGAACTTAACAGAAGATGAAAACTCCACCTTGTAGCTACCAGAACTACAGTGTAGTCTGTAATTTCTGGTTGTTTACACAGAGGCATATCAGAACATAGAGCCAAAGCCACCATCAACTTCATCAGCCATCCAGCCATCACACGCATTTTGCAGAGCAGTGAGTCAGACTGAAGAACCATGGCAGTTCCAAATGCGCATTTTCTCTCAAATTATGTAATACAAAACTGACAAAAAAACCCCACCAAAACAAAACATATTCCTGAAGGCTGCTGAGCCACAACATTTCCACAGTGACAGCTCCTCCCTTCACTGCTTGGCTAAAAGAGTTAACAGCCTCATCATTCCTTGTCAAGTCTGGTATCATCTCTTAATTTATTAAAGATGCCCCCAATTATGTGTGTGAAGGTACTAAATGAGGCAAATTCCAGACCTACCATTAGTATCTTCCAGTAATATATCACGTACCATTCCTCTAACCAGGTATGGATATTTTCCCCTAAGCTAATGATCTTTAACTCCTTTGAGAAGCAGTGGGGAGAAACAGGGAGCTCATTCTGAAGGGCAGTCCAAAAATGCCCTGAATTAACTGCACCCAAGATAGCTTACTTATCCACCCAAAACATCTGACCCAAACATCTATGTGCTCTTCAGATCTGTTCCCACTCTGGAGACATTGATGCTCTTAACCCTTTGGATAAGTCTTTCCACCCCAGGACTCAACTTCAGACCCTGTCAGGCTATTCTGGTTGGACTGGAATTCTGGCCAGATCCAGACAGTGACTTATTCTCTTGGATAGAGAATGTTGTGTTAAGAGACCTACCTGTACTACAAAAATGCAACCATATGGGTTGCATTTTAAATTTAAATTAGCTTGCTTAGCATCCTCAACTATCAGCTGCTGATTTTTCTCACGCTGGGATTTCCATTCCCCCCTTCAATTTGAAACTTGTCCTGAAAACCACTTTACAGAACATAGAAGTTCAACTAGCATGTTTTAAACTCGTAATAGTGCAGGTGTCATAACACATAGTATCATAACACATCTCCAGTGCAGATTTGCATACACTTCAAAAACAACATAACATAACTGTACACCTAACGCTTGTACTTTTTATCAGGACATAAATTCAAGCTTCTCCAGCCCCTATGTGCAGTTGGGCCGGAGAAATAAACAAATAACAGGGACATTTCTAATTTAGAAAGCTATTCGAAAATAATCTACTTCCTTTTCAACAAAGCTCACAATGTAGCAGAAGTCCTGTATGTTTTTCAGAGGCCTTTGATAAAGTTCTCTGTTTCTACACCCTACAACAGAGGTCTCTGACACAAATTTTGCTCAGATTTGACACAAAAGCTAAACTCCCTTGTCTATACACAGAGAGGACTGGGCTTGATTATGCTTTATTAGATTCTTCACTAAAATCTGTGGCAGCAGCCTCATGAAGTGGGTGACACTTGACATTTCTAAGAAATTATATTTACCTGCATACAGCGTGGGTTCACCTGAGAAGGAAGAGGAGGAAAAGGGGAAAGAGAAGGTAAAAGCTCACATCACCCCGACTAATGCACTGCCACAACTGTGTGCTGCTACAAACCCCACCCACCATATTTTTCACTGTGGATTTTTGGAAAAAAACAGGAATCTGCTGCTTTACAATCAAAGTGTCACTTCAGCTGTTTCTCAGGAACCTCACAAGACAGCAAAGCAAGTGCAAGACATTACACTAAGCAATGGTCAGCAACAACTTTGCTTTCAGTACAAGACCTGAAGATGATGGGCCAACCTCTTCTTAAGGTTTTCAACAGCCCTTGACACTCTATTGCAAAGCAACACAGGGGTTTTCAGCAAGGGCTTCCTTGTTACAACGATAAGTAAAGTAGTGGCATCCCATGTTAGAATTACAGAATCATAAAATGGTTTGGGTTGGAAGGCACCTTAAAGATCATCTCGTTTCAAGCCCCCTACCATGGACAGGGACACCTTCCACTAGACCAGGTTGCTCAAAGCCCCATCCAATCTGGCCTTGAACACTTCCAGGTATGGGCCATCCACAGTTTCTCTGGGCGACCTGTTCCCACCTGATAGTGCTTCACCATCCTCGCATTAAAGAATCATACATCTAACCTAATTTTCCCCTCTTCCAGTTTTTGGCCTTACTGAGAAGGACTGACACATAGCTCAGAAATTATTTATGCTGTATGACTTGAAGTTTCTAAGATGAGCACCCTGACTTGCGTTCTGAAAGGTCATAAACTACTCAGGGCACCCAATGCTGAAGACCAAAGCCTGAAGTTGCATGATGTGAATAAAGCAACCATGGTATCACCCAGGATGTTTGCAACTGAAAAAGGACTTGGATCTGAATCTCTATAGCATCAGCAACTGCCTGGAAGTAGGATGGCTGACCTTTGTTTTTAGAACAAAGATAAACATAATTTTTTTTGCAGTTTACTGAAAGAAAAGGAAACCTTGAGAAGAAAACCAAAACTTAATGGATTAAAAGCTTTTCCATTCTACTCTAATAGGCCAAATTGAGCAATGGCAGTTGAAAAAACGCCTGGTCGCATCCAAATAAACAAAATTATCAATGACTCAATGTTTAAATTCTGACATATGAAAATACTTAATTTAGTCAAAGAGTAAATATTTAATTTCAAATATTAATGCAATTTTATAATTTTAAAATTAAACTGACTGACAAGTTGAAATAAAGACATGCTTCAAAACTAGGAATAAAATTTCAAAATTCTGAAATGTCTATCTGAAAAGGCTTACTTCAGACTGCTTCCAGGTTCACACCTTTCCATTACAAGGAGCAACATGGTTAAACTAACGTCTGTGAAGTCTCTTTTGCTGTTTTGAGTTCTACATTTAGAATCAAGAATTTTGCAAAGAAAAGTACCTTTAAACATAGTCTTGTCCTACCAAATAACCTATCTAAAACAGAGGCACATAAATCCTTTCTACCTGAGCTAATCGGATAGATTCTGAGGCTTCTGGTTCCAGCCTAGTTCTGATGTGTGTGAAAGGACCCAAAATCTAAAGAACTTGTCATAGAGACATGCCCTATTTGGACACACAGAGACACCAAGAAAGTAGAGTATTACTATCAGATTCAAATTCTCATAAGAGCATACCCTCTCATTGGGAAAGTGTCATGCATTGAGAGAGGACAAGTGTCTTCCATTTAATTTCCCTGGTTGCCTTCTGAAATCTTCAGATGTCCAGCTCTGAGGCAAAGCAAAGCAAAGCTAGTTTTTAATTTCTACCCAAAACTGCATCACAAGTTGCCTCTGTGTTTCTACTTTGCATTTTTTAATTTTAGAACATGGTTAGTTTTGAATATTTTGAAATACATACTTTAAAGCTATACAGTTATTCATTAAGTTACTGTTTAAGTTCAAAGCAATGACAAGGTGCTTCCATCATATTTCTGTTAAAAAAACCTATAGTATCTACAAAATTTTTTTTGTGTCCTATTGATTACAACACTGTAGACTCTAGTGAATATGTTATACTGAGTCTCTAGCAGTGTGAAGAAGGTGGAATGACTCTACGGGTAAAGCAAAGAGGTCTCAATCAGGAGAGGAATGTGGGTCAGTCTCAACTTTGAAGGGGACTAGGCTGGTCCAGAGCACTGGGGCATTGTTTCTTGAGGAGCATAAGCACTGGCCTCATATTGTAAAGTCATAATAAAAAGACCCTGCTGCCTGAAGATTTCCAGGTTGAACATAAACACAAGAGGTCAGCACCACCCTCACTTTAGACACAGTAATAGAAGCACTATGAGGATGGATGTTTTGTCCAAAGTAGCAGTAAAAATGTGGTTTGCTGCATCCTAATCCTGGATGTAGATGCCCCTGCTAGGCTATACAAAAGGACTTAATATGACTGAAAAAGACACAATTAATAACTGGATAGAAGAAATTGCTATTTACCAGTATGTCAGAGGCCCTGAGTTATACATTAATTGAGTATATTTGTTTCTGTAAGACAGTATTAATCCCACTGCTGGGGCAAATGTAAGGATTTTAATAGAGGAATTTTAAGTGGGTGAAGTGAAGAGAAAAAGGCTTGCCACTGTTAATAAAATAAAAAATGTCAGTGCAAATAGACATCACTTATTAGAAGCCTCCTATCTGTGTAGCAGAATGTCATCTACTGATGAATGCAACTGGAAGGGGGAAAAAAAAAGAAATCCTTGTTGACGGTTTCCAAACAATTCCAAATAAAATAATCTGCTTTTAAAATCATATTTTGGTCAATTCATGTTAACTACTGGATATGTATTATTCAGAATAAATAACTTCTTAGTGGAATTTACCTCCTTTGAAAAGTCACAAAGAATTTTAATGGTAGTATTTGTAAACTAGAATTAGCTCTAAGACTTTTTTTAAAGTTCTGAGACATTTCATTGAATCACAGAATGGCTTGGGTTAGAAAGGACCTTAAAGATCATCTGTTTTAACCTCCCCTGCCATGGGCAGGGACATCTTCCACTAGACCAGGTTGCTCAAAGCCCCATCTAACCTGGCCTTGAACACTTCTAGGGATGGGGCATCCACAACTTCTCTGGGCAACCTCAATTTAAAGCTGAGTATCTGCATAGCAAGACTTTTCATACAGTCAGGTAAATCTCATCCCAAGGGTCTAGAGTGTCTTCATGGGACACTTATTCATTCATTGGAAAACGTACTTTGTTTTGACTGAAACTTCAGTGGAATCAAAATATCCCAGAAAAGTGGTTTGATTCAATGGTAAATGATCACAACAAACAATCAATGATGTAACAGATGATTACAATGAAACTTCTCTGAGAAATGTTGTGAGTCATATGAACCCAGCCAATATCAAAATCCTTTGAAATGCCATTCTGAAGGCAGAACTTTTTAAAAACTGGACTTAACAGGAAATTATTTCCTACTAGTGACAACAAGAAAATGTGCTCAGTAACTCTGTTTCTCTCCAAAGAACTTAAAATGACTACCTTAAAGTCAGAAGTCTACAGAAACACATGGTAATAGTTAAAACTTCCCACAGCTGAAGGGGAACAGACCTCTGCCGTTGTGACACTCACCCACAGCATTCCAGAATATAAATTACTTCCCTGTCCTACTTGTTATGTCTTTTTCTCTTGAAGAAACAAGTCTGAGATCCTTCAACAGCAAAAAGTATATTGCATAAAGATCTACCTCCCAATCAAAGGGTACAGGTAACAATAGTGTATAGGTGGCATGGGTATTAAACTAGTCAACTGGTGTCTAAAATTAGCATGTGGATGTGGGAAAATGGATAAAGCCAACCTCAAAAGGATAAAGTTTATATCTTTGTTTAACAGAAAAATGCTTCTAAGACATTGAAGTGATTCTTTTTAGCTTTGATGATCTGCCTAGCAAATATTCAAAACCAAATGATGAAACACAGATTTCCCTGTGCTCTGGAGTAAACATCTTTTCACCTCATCAACCAAGAATGAACTCTGTAACTATCCTACAACTACCATCACTCCACATCACCAAACCCTCTCTGATAATGTTCTGGAATTGGTGATAATTCTGTCACCTCCTATCTGACTACAATAATGTATTTTGAAAAAGCTTTCTAGACAAAATTAAGCAGAAAATAATGTTCCCATTGTGAAATACTTTTTCAGGATAAAGCCCAGAACAAAGGTTTCTTAAAGAAAAATTTAAAAGAAAGGAAAAACATTACCAGGGTTACTCACACAGGAATAACTAGCAGCCTGGCAAACAATGCAGAATCAGGTTAAAGGCTTTTTGCCTGCATCAAAGCAAGTAGGAACTCATGACTTGAAAGGTCCACATGGTAGGAAAATGCTCAACCCACAGAACTGCTTGTTATACCCTGGAGTTTAAGAAAGAAAAATAAAATTCTCCAGCCGTAAGACACTTTTTGAGCAGAAATTTTAACAAAAATATCCTGTTTTGATGGAAGCTTGGCATTTGGCCAATCCTGACAGACTGGGAAAACTGTTTCAGGCAAAATCAAAATATCAGTCCAACAATCTCTACCAGGAGGTCAGAAAAAAAAAAAGTAGTTCATCTGCCTAGGAAGAAGGATCACATGTGACAATTTCACTTTATTTGTTCACCATAAAATATTTGGTTAATTCTTTTCTCCTTTCCCAGATGATGATATACAGTCCTAAAGAACTACTTCACTTTTTTTTAAAAAAAGCAAACAAAACAATTATAGTTACAAGCATAAAACCCAAAGAATAATGTGAGCGAACACAGTACAACAGAAGATCACTTGAACAAGTCACAAAATAAATGATGCAGAGCTCTTATTCATTAAGGCAGAGTTTCATTAATGCTACAACAGTATAGACTACAGCAACAGACAATCTCAAAATTAGTGCACACACACACGTTCACCTTCCACCCTCTCTAGCACAGGTGACTTACCACTGTCATCACTACTTTGTTGTTATGTGAAAGTGCAAACCCCCACAAAGCTTATGTTCAACTGCTAAAATTAAAGCCTAGATAAACGAAGCTAATTTCTTAAATCATACTGCTAAGTCAGTTTGCTAAACCAGGTACCCTACTTATCTCTACTTCCTTAGAATGATGATTGGAACCTTCTAACCTTCTTGATGTTAAATGTAATACATTGACGTGCTTCAATATCTGAAGTCTGGAAAGTTTGCTTACATTTGATAGTGCAACTCCTCTATGAATGTAAGCTAGAAGACCAATGCCACGTACCAAAACCTCTCTGGATGCCAAATGTGACTCATTTTAGTAGGCATCCAGTAAAACTTATGCTAACAGAATGATTTTGGTTATATTTTAAATCAATTCAGATTCTTTATGAGACAAATAATAGTTTGATCCTTATTGCAGGATTTGTAGGGGGGTGTGATTTTTTATTTTTTTTAAAGTTCCCATTCAAATGAAACCTTCCAACATTCATTACCCATAGGTCACAGCAATTTAACAAATTCACAGGTGTATCTTTCCTTATACTCAAAGTGGACAGGAAATAAAGGCAGATGTATTTTTGATTTATATATCTTCTATGGGACTACTTCTCATGGGCTTATTGTCTGGTCAGTCTTGCTTACTAGTTCCAGTGGAGAACTCAAAATGAGGAACAAGTTCTTCAGCTTCATGTACTAAAATGAAAAACTCAGTCTTGAGAGATTTATATAACTTCTACACATACAGAAATTAGCGAAATGGGATCAAAACCTGTTTTTGTTTATCAAAATCAGTACAAAAGTTGGTTGTGGTCATCAGCAGGTTCCAAACTTGCAGTCCCGGAACTAACTGGTTATGTTTTATTTTACCTTTACAGAATTGAAACTAATTCCAACTATCTGCCTCTTTTAGTATTAGAAAACTTTAAGGAAAATAAGCTCAGTGAAATACAGCGACGATACAGGGATAGGTCTGAAGTTCACCCATAGTACAGCATGACTTTGCTCTAAACTCTGCTCTACTGATTGAAATTACATAATTGCTGTCAGGTAGTTGGTTGTCACAAACCAACTGTTACTCTACTTGGCTGTGTTTTAATGTATGAAACTGAAGGATCTTGGCAGATATGAGGCATTACAGAATCAATGACACAAAAGTTAAAGACTGAATAATTCATGTAACAGTACTCTTTGAATAAATCTAGTGTACCCACCACAGTTTTTTAGATGGAACAAGATATGTATAACTCATTTGTTTGAGTTTCCCCCCAGTCCATCCCCCTTCTTGGGTAATCAGGTGTCTTATCAATATGGTAAGTCAGGATGTGTCTGTCAGAACAGGCTTTGGCTGGAAATGCTGTTCTGACAAAATAGAAAATACAGCATGCTTCACAGTGAAAAGCTGCACAAACCTAAATGTCGTTTGTTTTCCCAGATGACAGTACAGTCATTTTCTGCACAGCTTTGTTTAACAAGTTGTTGGTATTAGTACTAGTCTGATTTTCAAGCTGAAGCTTTTAAGGAGCCAGAGCAATTTTCAATGCATTGCTATGTCCTTCTGTTAAGAGCTGTTTAGGGAGCAGACTACAAACCACAACTGCTCTCTCTGTTTTTGGGTTTTGAGCAATCTCAAGGTGCAGGCCTAAGCCATCATGCCTTCCATGGTCTAAGCTTTATCACAGCACAGATAAGGATAACTATGGCCTTGTCTACATTAGAGAGTCATATTCTTGTCCTGAAGAGTCACAGTGCTCAGCAGTCACATAAATACCCGGAATAACCTTAACATTTAATATCATAAATGATCTACATGTGTTAGGTATCTACAGCTGCATTTTGTTTCTAGGATAGTCAAAAGAATTTCTTCCCTTCTACTGTTTTTTTCTAATTTAATTTGCGGACGCATAGTTACCCAAGTGGCATATAAGCACTATGATACCTGTTTCACTGCTCCCATTGGAGCAAGAGGTGAGATTCAGTGCTGGTTGATCTTACTGTAATGACTGAGCAACAGCCTCATGGCTGGCCTTATTTCAGCTTTATATTCACAATGAAGAAGGATGGCAACATTAATCCCTGTGATTCTGAATGGCAGGACTGCGCAACTGCATGTTGGGATTATTGGAAAACAATCCTGTTTCCTTTGAAAAGCATTTCTGCTGAAGTTTATGGGCAAAAGTGGTGGCAAAGGGTTTCCAGAGCTACAGAAAATCATATTTCTGTTTCCTTTGTTGAAATGTAAATAGGAAAATGTATATCTTACTCCAAATACAAAGTCTGAATGACCTCAGTTAAGAAAATCTATTCAGTTTCCTCATTTTCCCCTTAAATGGGAGATTAGATAGAAGTATATAGACAGATGAACTAACACTATTCAGAATTAGCTCACTGATGAACTGCCTCACAATTGCTTTTAAAACACTGATACAGTGCCTTCCTACAAAGAGTGAAGAATAACTGTAACTAGCCACACACTCAAAATTTATAAAATCCAATGTATCCAGTGTACAGAAAGACCAAAGTCCAATTCATCATGAAAATATTCTCAACAAGGGATACAATAATAATAACACTGGTATTTCAACAGTTGTCAACTAAAGACACTTTTTTTCCATGACAGTAGAGAGTAAAGTCCAAAATTGCATAATTTTCATGTTAACTACCAAAAAAAAAAAGAAAGATAAAAGCTTTCTCAGGGGTAAAAATTCAACCCGATAACCAAATGGACGGAGAGTCAGGACTCACTGAGCTGTCAACATATTAAAGCCACTGTGTGAGACATTGCTGATACTATGGCAGAAGTGAAGAAACATTTTTTCGCCTCCTACACAGCTATGACATATCCCTAAAAAAACCTCAGTATGCCACAATCTATTGGACTCAGGATGTGAGTTGCACCATTAGTCCTCTGGTATCACATCTGAATGGCTCCGGAAAATAAACAGCAAACACTCAAGTTGTTCCTATGTAATTGCACACATCTATCTGGAAATAAATTGGAAAAAAACCCTTTATATATATAAGCTATTACACAATCAAAATATAAATAAAGTAGAATAAAAGTAAGTAGCAAATAGTTAAAGACTGTTTCTACATCATGTCTTATTTTTTGTAGTTGGGGTCATCCTTGATACAATTGAAGGCAACAAATATACCTAAAAAGAAACAAAACCTTTTTGCTGCTTTAGGCTCCAAATGTAGCTGACTTCTCTACTCTAATTAGGAACTAAAGTTCTGAAGTTAAACATACTACTAATATTCAAAGTATATTAAATCCAAAGATACTGCTTCAAACAACTCCTATTATGTCCTGGATGGATACTTATACCACAACAGAAATAATCAAAAAACCTAAAAATTACACTGTCTTTACAACACAGTTTAAGCTAAAAGTACTAAAATCTCTAGTCAGATTGCTCAGATGCATGCAACTTATCCTTTCCACACCTTAACATGATTGAAATTTCTGAAAGTTTAGCCAAAATTTGCAGTGAATGATTTTGGAAAAACATCATCAGCAATTTACCACCAATGCATTCCCCACAGCTACTTATACTCAACACTTACACTACTTATATCTGAACACTTGTTAGCAAAGAGTAGAAAATAGGCTGATTTTCCTTGCATCCCTCCCTGTATTTAAAACAAATGCCAACTGTGAAAACAAAAATAACTATATTGTGTGAAGTTGGTAACAAGCTGACAAAATTATAGTTAAGAACCTCTAAGCATAAACATTTTTTAAGATGAGATTCACTATGTCCCTCATACATTTGTCACTCAGGCTGCTTAAACCATTTTTTTAGCTGCTATTATTTGAACTCTGAAAGTTGAGAGTTTTAGTAAATCAGATCCTGAATTGTTGACTGTTTATCCAATACAAACTTTGAATACAACCTGCTTACTGATATCCAATGACTTAAAAATCTATCCCAGTAACTCAACAGAAATGTTTGCTTATGGTACCAGTTCATTTCAACTATTATGTTAGCGACATAAACCACTGGTAAACAGGGTGATAACTGATTGATTGACTGACTATGATAAGTGGCCCTGAGATGGCTATTGCTTTGATCCAGCCATTGTCATCACAACCATGAGATACAAATGACTATTCATACCTGAATGCTACTAATTAGCAGCCATTAGTGTCATAATTTATATAAATCTGAGCCATCCACTCATTTTGATTTATTTGCATGCACAATTTTCTTTGCTTATTTTACATAGAAATTACAATAGAATAATTTTTATACAGAGCAGTACATATAAATTTTACAAAGATTCCCAAAATCGTGTATATTAAATCAAAAGATCTGGTTTTAGGGTAGTAACATCACAACATAGCAGTTGTTTAGCTCATATAAGCTACTTAGAAAACAGAATTTAATAAATAAATTTACACCTACAGAAGTGCTAAAGTTCTAAAATCCTAAAATGTTATATTTCTTAGTTGTACCCAAATTGACAATTTGGGGACATCTGACCTTTAGAGCTGGAATTAACTAGAATGCCAGCTATTTCTGCTTTGCCAGAAAACTAAAATATAATTGGAAGCAATAATGAAGTGGGGTTTATCCATCTAATGCCTGGAAGAGTTCAGCCATACACTAATCTCTGCACAAAACCATCTTCAGGGGGAAAAACAAAGGGTAAGTAAAAATAAAACCTTCTCAGAATTCAGACTTGTTTTAAGCAGGTCAAAACTATAGTAATAAGGAAGTTAAGAGTACAGTCTTCATTTTTTCATTTTTGTGAAAAAGATTTAAGTAATATATGCACCAGACTCTGTTTGGAGTTTGTGATAAAGGTATTCAGATGAAAAAAATACTTGCCTGGTAGTGAGAACTGATGATGGTGATGATGCTGATGTATACTGTTCACTATCAATAACTTTCTAATGAGTACCTTAGGAGGAACATATAATTTCTAAATCCTTAAAACATACACAACCTAAGTTCAAAAACACTTGCTAGAAGCAAAAGAGGTTTTCTTTTCTTCAGACTACCTGTATCAGCAATATAGGGATCAATCTCTCAATTATTTAGCTCCAGAAATAGTTTTCTATTAAAAAAACCTGAAGCATCATGTGCTATTTTACAATTATTTCTACCTCTTGGCACAGTCATGATCCCAGAAAATTGATAAGATAATGAAAAGGAACTACTAGCAGAAGAAATCCATTACTATTTATAGTGTGTCCTTACACAAGAAAAGGGGTAGACAACCATACTTAGGTCTTCATCCTGTTATCATACCTCTACTTGCTTGAGGGCAAGCATGGGCAATCTTCAAGTACAAGCCTAACCAGACCTCTGCTGAGACAGGACTTGTAGTGAACACAAGGGAAGGCTTAAATTCCGAAAGGCTGTAGCAAAGACCTTCCTACCATGTAAGTTTCTTTCTAGTTTCATAGAAAGAGATTCAGTAGTTGATGGAATCTTGTTTTTGTTGGCTTAAATAAAGCAGTTTAAAATACTGTTTGGAACGAAATATTACACATTTCATGTGTCTTTGTTCCGATTACAAAGATAGAACTGTTCTGATTGCACAGCAAGACAAGTGAAAAGAGAAAATAGAGCAATGAAGTTTAAGAGTTCATTTATTCAATAGTTGATGGTATACAGATTACGGTGGCAAATTTTTTCAACTCATTAGAATTTCATATGAAGAGATACAAACCACTAATTAAGGTAGAGGAATTCAAGTCTGTTATACATAAACTAGATAGATGAAAATGAGAGGAGCATCTTCTTAAGCTGGAATACTCACAATGCATAAGGTAGTAAGTGTGTGAACAACTGAACTCTCAGTAAAAGCTGAAAGATTTTGGAACAGTTAAAACTATAATCCAAGAACTACAGTTTAGGTTGCAAGGGAGAGTGATTGGAAAAAATTCTGACTTCACTACATTTATGAACATATCAATTTGTTATAAGATTGTTCCTAAAAACAAAACAAAGAAGAAATAATTAAGGATTAAAAAAAAATCAAATGTAAATACCTATTTTCTTTATAGTCTAGCAAACAGACTATTCTTTATGAATTAACAATAAACTTTAAACACATTGTACTAATTACAAAAATTAAGTCTGCTTCTGTATGAAAAACTCTGTTGCAGGTTTGAAAAGATAATATAAGAATCATACTGAAATAGACTTCACTATTTCATTATAGAACACACTTTTAAAAGCATTAGTATGTATTAGTATGTATTGTTTTTACGTAAGTAGGTATATATAAACCATAAATTTATTACTTATGATCACAGAAGTCTGAAGTAAACAGTTGCCTTTCAAAGATATCCCTCCTTCACACTACAGAAAATACTACAATAGAAGCATAGTAAATTTACTAAACACACATCTCCCACCCGCCACCCTCCCATTTCTCTAGTTTTAAAACTAGAAATACCTATAATGCATTATTGCACTAAGGGACACCCTGGTACAAGCTCCTACCTCTAGGCTTATAGTTCCATAAGAAACTTCACTGCAAAGAAACCTGCTGACCTTTTCTTAAGCCTGACATATCTGCTGTGTGCTGAGTGACTTTGAAATTCAGTAACAAAAATGCCTTGAGGTTTGAAAAGTCCTTTTTCATTAGGACATGAAACTTCACTCATGTTTACCTGTACAATGAGCTGTTAAAAAATGCAGGCTAATTTAAAAAATCCCTGTCCTTACCTCCTTCCCTCCCCTCCCTTTCCTCCCTTCCTTTTTTGTTTTCATTCCCTTCCTTTCCTCCCTTCCTTTTGTGTCTTCCTTTTCTTTCTTCCTTTCTGTTTTTTTTTTAAAAAAACACTGGAAATAGCCTAGCAACCAAAACTAGATGCTTCCTGGAGCCAGGCTTCACAGTACTAAAGGAGGAGCACCAAGAGCTACACTTTGTGTCTTGGATACATCTTGGAGTTTGCAAAAAAAAGCAGAAAGGGCAGGATTTGCAATGGAAATGATAGTTAATTATGAAGGACTTTTTATTTTTACAGATTTTAAAATTGACTTCTACAGAAAGAACAGGCTGGGTGCTTGTGTTTCATAAAGCTGAATTATTCTTACACGGAACAAAATGTTTGCCTTATATTTTAAACAAATGCTGAGTTCCATCATTTATTTATGTTAAATACTACCAATCAGCTGTCCAATCGTGATTCAGTTTACAGCAGTTTTATAGCACAGTAACTCCAATGCCTTTCAAAAGTTCTACACCTGGGCAAGGGAATAGAATCAAGACCACAGATGTAATTACATTGTTTAATTTAGTTACATCCTAGGGATAACACTTTATATCTTAGAAAAAGGATATTCTTCATATTCCTATTTCAGTCATCTTTCTCTAGATTCATTTATGAAAATCTTACTGAAAAACCAATATCATATTTATTAGCTTCTATTCACTATTTTACAAAATGGCAACCATAACAACCCGAGATCCTGAAAACCTTGAGGGAACAAGGTTTCTGTATTTTCTTCAACACAATCCATCTATTTAAATTTTATGTAGAACTTTTACCATTTACTTTTTCCAATCTTATACTGGTTTTCTTTTGAAATACAAAAATTCTCCATCTTCTTTTGTTTTATTTAGAAAAGTATAAATTTAAGTAATGTCACCTATTGATGAAATCATCTAGAGTTTATAACGTAGAATCAGAACTTGAGAGTCCTGGACTCTACTTCTGCCAATCCCTAACTTGATGCAAACATATATTCCTAAATTCTGGCATCAAAACAGCTAGTTCCATCCTTGGCACCAGGAAAGCATAAGTTCCCTCATTTTCAGTCCCGTAGGAAAATAAATTACAATATCTACCCTTGATCTCAGCAGGTTATTATATTTCTATATTGAAATGAAAAAACCGAAACCTCTAATGTATAGAAATGTTATCGTCTACAATGGAATGGAAGTAGGTTGCTGATTTTTAATCATAATAAAAGAAATTTAGAGCTTTACTAATTTCCTAAACCTTTTCTACCATGGAATGTAGTATCATATATTCTCTCTATTTTCACACCACTCAGTGTATGGCAGAGCATGAGATCTGAGTCAGTAATAATAACTCTTGAAAACAAAAATGCACTCATATCCAAGGGTTGCAGAAAAAGCTGATGGCACAGTAAGAGTACATGCCACTGGAGTACATCTTCCTGTCTATCCCTAACTCTAACATTTGCCAAAGGTAGAATGGAGCTTACATATTACCAAATAAGAGAGACCTCTGTTTACTCATTACAAAAAATGGGGACCCACAGCTGACTATCTTCAAATTTATGCTTAGAGTCTAAATCAAAAAGCTTCAACAGAAAATTTTTCTGTAATAAACGTTTTGAGTGTTAGCTCTATATTAAAATTAATTATTTCTGTTTATAAACTAATGACTTGGAAACCATTCAAAATCATTCAAAACAAGTTTTAAGCTCTAATTTCCATTTATTTCAAATTAGAGCCTGAAACATCAAAAAAATTACATCCACTAATAAATTACATACTGTTAAAAGACAGAGTTCTGTCTTTAAATACAGTAAAGGAACCTCACCTCACCTGTCACTACATCACCATGAATCAGAAATTATCTGTACTGTAATATCCCTTAATATCTCTATTAATCAGATAACTTAGTTCTACGACACATTTAATAATACAATAATGGAAAGACCTTACAAAAAAAAAGGCTACATGTGGACAGAACTTGCCTGAACTTTAGGGATCCAGAAGATCACTCAAGATTGAAGAGTACATTTTCTAATGAAGTGCTACATCTCCAATTAATGAGTGAAGATATCAAAAAGCAATGTTTGTGTATAGGAAAAGTGAAATTTGGGTTCCTCCAATTTCACATATCCTTCAGATATACAAACTACCTGAGGTAAATATAAATGTAAAACAGTGCTTATCAGGAAGAAAGCATTGACAAAAAAAGCCCCAAACAACACAGTACTTTAGACAAAACAAGCAAGAAATTAATGAAAATAGCTGTGAAGTTTTTAAGAAATTTAAAACAAATCTTAGCTTGTAACTAACATCAAACTTAGAATATTTAGAAAACATAAGTTGAAACACTTACTGCTCTCAGATGTTATCTGATTTCTACTTTTAACAGAATATTTTAAAATATACAATAGTTAAGTATTTCTACTCGCTTTACATTAAAATAGGACATATTCTGAAATAACACTGGTACAGAACTATCTATTTATTAAATGTCAACTATTCTATCACCCCTATTTAGGATATTTTTAAATATCAATAGTCCCTAAAATTATGTTACTATTTTTCCCCATTTGCTCTCAAAACCGACTCACTCGTCACTTTTAGAGCTACCAAGACTGGTTTAGAATAAGAATTACATTCCAGCTATTACTGCATTTCTTTTAAAAGCTTCCCTTAGCAAGCACAGGATTTGTGTGAAATACTGAATGTATGGGAAACAAAGCTTGACACTGAGTCTAGCAAATCATGTTTTCAAAAATATTTTTTAAATATGCTTAGAATATTTTACATTCACAGTTCCAGTTTGTGATGATCATGGCACCCTTTGAATAGGTTAACAGCAGTGAGGGAAAAAAATAATAATTTCTTATACAGACTGTTAAGACTGTGTTTATAGTTCCAAAAGGATTCTGGGTTAATCAACTTCATTTGCAGAAAAAAAGCAAAAAACAAGAAATATCAGTTCAACACCCTGAGAAACAGGTAGTCTTGCACCTGTTTCTTGCACCTAGACAAAACAGGAGCAGTGGGCTTTAGAGAACAGTCAAAAAGGATTAATTCTGAGGACAGTCACATAGGAAAGCACAGCTACAGGTTTTGGTCTGCTAAAACTTTGAGCAAGCCAAATCATCCAACGCAGGAGCTAACTAGTGGGAATTTGATGTGGTTTCTTAAGCTTTGGGAAATAAGTCATGTACACTTATGTGCACAGATCTCCATTTCAGTTACACTTCATTCCATAAGTAGGAAAACTAGAAACTACTTAGGGCACTATGTATATTGGGAATTATCTTATATCTGAGATTATGGGCCACTCCCACATCTGTTGAAAAACATTAGCTGATCTACTGAGGAATTTTCCAAAAATGCTTTCTTTGGAGAATTAAATTACTTTTGTAGATGCAGTAAGATCTAATCAATGCATTTTCTGAACATGTTCCCTAGATCTCTCTTTCTCATAAATATTAATGTACAAAATCAGAGGCCAAGTCATTCCAGAATTCAGACACTCCATATATAAATTTAGAAGGCTTAATGTGGTATTAGCACACAGAAACAGTAAACATCAGACATTAATACATTTAAATGTTGAGTATTTTCCAGCAGAATATTCTCAAGGGACCTAATTAACCAAATGAAGATTTTTTCAGATTAGTAAAGCAGCTAGATATGTAGAAGAAAATTCAGGCTAAGAAGTTTGAATTTGCTCTAGATACAAGAATACGTTTTAATCTCTTCTCTCTATAGGTGCCTGAGGTGAAGAAGTGGCATTTCCCCAGGTTAAGTAAGGTTATTTCACATGAAGACAAAATCTTGACTGTCAATTCTTTTATTTGTGATTATATTAATGTAAATTAAAGCATTGTAACTAAACAACCTCTAATCCAGGGGAGGATGATTCATAGTTGATTGATGTCTGGCATCAGGTCAGGCAAGATCTTGGCTTCATGGCTATCCAGAAATTAATGACAGTGATTTCTTCATCAGATGAAGGTAGAATAAAGTAAAAATGAGATAAATTTAAAATATCATAACACTAAACGATATGAATCAAAGCTGTCCAGTAAATGAAAATGGTTTCTTCCACTCAGTAGATTATCAGGCAAGTCTCTCACAGAAAGCACTTTGCTAGTTTAATTAATAAATCAACATTTTAGTGATGCTGTTTAAAACTACCATGGCATCTGTCACTAGAGAAAATATATAAGTAAATACAAATATTATTCTTTGCCCTTAGTGAGCTCCTGGATGTATCTTTAATGCTACTCTTCCAAAATGTTAGTCTCCCAAAGCACACTTCTGTTGATATTTTAGTATGCCCCTAAACAAAGGACCGTGAACAGAAAATTTGTCACAATGACAGAAATAAATTTCTACAGGGCATACACATGATTGTAGCATTTTATGTATTCATAATAACTTCATTTGTTGTCAGATAAATCCCACTGAACCAGAACAGTACTAACAGGCATTTTTAAAGAAGAGTTTAAAAATAAAGAATGCTTTTTAAAGTTTGCTAACATGTTGGTATGTCTGCATATATTGTGCATACACACATTACCTGATTCACATACATATATGTGTACAAGAGTAAATGTGTATTTTTAATTGAAAAAGCAGCATCACTGGTTTTCACTGTCTGTTTCAAAGATGGGGAAACAGTTACTTTTCATATGTAAGCACAAAGCAAAACACTTCTTTATTTCATGAAAAACAGAGTCTAGCTTTTACTGCTATACATAACAAACATTTTACATATACTTCTACACTTCCATTGAATTGTATGAGAATGCTACAGATGGTTTGTAACATCTCAATTAACTCATTTTTCACGATGCTCTTGTGACACTCTATATCATTTACAGAAGGTTTATTCGTCAAGATCCCATAGCACCTTTCTGACAACAGATGTTTTGAAATTCATCATATTTTGCTTGGCAAAGATTTATTTTAATGGGTTTGACAGTATGATTTCAGTGAAGACTTCACATGCCATTTAACTCAGTTTAGGAAAACTGAAAAGACACTCTGATAAATGTTCATTTATCAGATGAATGTTATTAAATGTTATCTAAAAGATGCTCTGCTAAATGTTTATAAAAAAGACACTCTGATAAACAGTAATTTTGTAACTTTTATAATGTATTTTAAAGCAATCAGCCCTATAAAATGTGGTTTATTTGGTCTTTTTTCCCAAATGATTTTTCATTGTAAGTTATTATGCAAAAAATGTTTAAGTAATGACTTCAGCTTGATTATTTCTTCAATTTCCTTCTTAAACAGCATGCAACTTTGAATCCACAGGTACTCCATGTATCACTTTGTGCATCAAGAACATACACAGTAAAAAGTATGATAGCATTTTTTCATCAGGAATTCCTATGGATGAGCAGTAATTGAGACCTTAACTTAAATCAATGGATAAGTATCGTCATGTCTCAACATGAAGAGTTCTTAGAGAAAATAAACTCGGGGGTCTGATACTGCAGACTTTACTGGTGAATAGCCCTTGTTCTGATTATTCTTACTGAAATCTTCTGTATCCGTGGTATAGGTTAACAGCAGAGTTATATTCTAATCCAGTTCTCTTGTTCAAGAATGTCACAATGTACCTTATGAAAAGTGACTAAATGAAAAAGAATGAATTCAAAAGTCTCTATAAAGTCCCTTCTTACCTAGGAAAATGTTTGGAATCTCAGTGCTGTGAGACAGTCATCTCCTCAAATGGTAATATAGTCAAATACAGAGTTTTCCCCCAAATAAGACTGCACAGGTGATCAAGTACAATTGTTCAATTAGCAAATCCTCATAAATTCATTTTCATGAATAAGTATCACTTATAAAATCCACCATCATAAAGAAAATACTCTAGTCTGCTTAAGCACACACACAGACTGCTTAAAAAAAACCACTATAGATTTTGCCACTGATATGTTCCTCCTAATCTTTCCTATATCATTTTACTATCTAAAAATGGCAAGACTTAACTTGCATTTAATGCAAGTTACAATAAATAATTTCACTGTAACAAAGCCACGTAAAAATAAAATTGCATGGATTTTGTTGATTTATGTTTTTTCGTATATGAGGCATGGAAAAGAGGCAGGAAGCATCAATCAGGACAGTTCCCTGATTATGCTTCTTAAAATTATCTTCTGACCCAACCTAAAGAGGAGTTGTAGTATACATACTGAACCACAACACATGGTGGCATTCTCTAATATAACAGAGGGTGGTTTGTACTTTATCATGGATAGATAGTATTAGCCACATTTCAGGTAATGCTTAACATTTTCACTCTTTACAATATAATCCTTTTGTTCTAAAACTACTTGTTTCCTGAGGACAAGTACAACGTAAGTCATCATCATTTCTGAATGCTGTGGAATACCACAGAACTGTAAAAAATAGATAAGTCATTGCAATATCATTTGACTCTTTTTATTTTCTAAGACAACGTACTGGATAGAACGCAATCATCATGGAACCAGTTTCAGTTTTCTCTGTTGACTACTGATCATGTACCCTGAAGAACTGCCTGCAGAACCTGTTGGTCTGCATGGTGAGGCCCTGGTTGGGGATGGGCAACAGGCAGGTGGACCTGCTACCTGGGCACCCATTGTGATGCTGAGAAGCTCTCCCACACCTCTCAGTGTGCTGACTGGGAAGTTACCGGACAGCGCGGAGCGAGACTCCTGCACTACGGCCAGGTTGCACCCACCAAAGCCAAGCGGGTGGCTCAGGGAAGGGCTGGTGAACGACGGCCCTCAGACACCGGAGACCCAAAGAGCTTTCCACGCTGTGCGCTCTTTGTCCTTCAAAGAGAAACACGGGAGAGACGAGGACACGCGGAGGGGCGGGCAGGGCTCTCGCCGCGCCGGCCGCCTCCCCCGAGGGGATTCCTACCCGTAGCACACCTGTCGTGACCAACACCGGCGCTCCAGGGCCGGCTGGGCTCGCCAGCCGCGGCTCCTCGGGGAGCCAGGAGCCGCCGGCTGGCGGGACCGGGGGCGGCGCCCGACCCGGGAAGTTTCTCGCCACAGGTTGCCCCCTCCCGTCCCCCCACCCCGGGAGCCCGCGGGCGGGCCCGGCCACGAGGACGCACCTTGGCGCCGCAAACGCCGCTTCTTGAGCCCGAAGATGCGGACCTTGGAGAAGATGTCCACCAGGTTGCCGTTGCAGAGCCCGCGGTTCTTGCTGGGGCTGTTCCGCCTCCTGCTGGCCGAGGGCCGGTCCCAGTGCTGCTCCCTCGCCTGCCGCTTCTGGCGGATCAAGCCGCTGGCGATGGCCGCTGCCATGGCTGCTAGCCGGATCGCCCACGCCGGGCAGAGAGGCGGGAGGCGGCGGGGCGCTCAGCCCCGGCGGGGACCCATCCCCGGGGGACGCGGGCGAGCGGGAGCCTCCTCCGGCCCGAGGCGCGGCTGCGGAGGGGCACCTCCACCCTGTGGCCGGCGGGAGCTGCTGCCGCCCAGGGTCACCGCATGGGTGCCCCGCCGTCACCCCCGCCGTGTCCCGGTACAGGGGCACCTACTACCTGCTCGGGCGGGTGTCTGCGGGCGGGCGGGCTGGAGGCACAGAGAGGAGTGAGCGGGACTCGGGGCAGAGCCGCTCCCGGTCGGGTCGGATCGGGTCGGGTCGGATCGTGTCCGACCGGCAGCGCTGCCCCTCAGCCCCGCGCCGCCGCCTCCCGCTCGGCCGCCGCTGCCATCGCCGCGGCCGGGGCGGCTACCGCCGCTTCTTCCCGGCTCCCGCCTGATGATTGCCAAGTGCTTCAGAAATCAGCATCTGGAGAGAGCAATCTTCTTCTCCGGGGAGAGCTGTAATCACGGCTCCTCGGTCCCACCCCGCTCCAGCCTCCCCTACACACGCACACGCACATACACGCACACACACACACACACACACACACACACACACACACACACACACACACAGGCACGCACCGCTGGAGCTTTTTTTGTCCTCCCCAAGGCGAGGGGCGGCGAAGGTGCGGGGGGTGGAGAAGGAATGAGGGAAAGACAGAAGAAGGGGAAGCGAGTCGGACGGACGGGGTGTTGCTGATGCGGCTTTCTGGTGGGAACCGGGGGGGGGGTTCCCGGTACATCCACCTCCAGCTGCCTCTGCCCCCCGTCCGGATGCCTTCGTAAGGGGCTCCCTCCCCGGGGGGGTGGAGGGTGCTGCTTGCTGCCGGAGTGGCGGATGGCCCTCCGCGTTCTCCTCCGCCCGCCCGAGGCACCCTCGAACGCACCCTCTCGCCAGCTCCCCGGCACCGGCTCCCTACCGGCCGCCCCTGCCGCCCCCAGCGGTGACACCGGCACCTGTCACCGTCCCCAGGCCGGGGAAGCCATGGGGGCAGGGCCGGCGGGTGAGTTGGCACTACGTTCCGCCAAGGGCAGGCACCCCGCCCCGCGACAGCCCCTCTGCCGGACAGCCCGCCAGCAGCGGGGCAGGAGCGCCCCACAGTCCGGGAACGGACGGGGTTGGGGGTGTAGTCTGGCAGGAGAGGAGTTTCTGCCGCAAGAGAAGGTTTTAGAGCCATGAGGAAGAAGCACATCCACGAGCTGGAGGGCACCGTCAGCCCGAATACCGAAGGAATAACATAGGGCACCCACAAACAGCCGCGGCAGATAGACCTACTGATGACCAGCACCGTGTAAAATTATAGGCTGTTTTGGAGTACTTGAGGAAGCACCAAACAAGTTCACTAGGCACAGAAGCCTAAGGAGTATCTGCCCCGAGGAGATCACAAGACACTGCAAATAGTAACTACCATGTAAAATATGACATGTCACTTGTTTCCTTTCATCTTTTTCACTTTGCTCTTCTCCCTTTTCTAATAAGGGCTTAAAGTTTTTCGAATTTACTTTCTGCAAGCCTAATTGTTAAACTTCCTGAAGTTGTAACTAGCCAGAGGAAAGTAGAAAAAGGAAGTAAGCAGCTACACAGAAAAAAAAATGCAGTTATCCTATAAAGAAGGACAGATGCTTGCACAGGGAATTATTGTGTAATAAATATCTATTTTTATACTGTTTACAGAACACTCTAATTTCTTATTAGAGGGGTTTGTGGTGGGATTTTTGTTGTTGGTTTGTTTTGTTTAACAGTCTTGGAGGTGTAAATATCAATCCAGAATAATTAATTTATTTGTAATACAGTGCCTAGTATATAAGAGTATGTTCTTGTTTCAGCAAAGGCTTCAACATCTCTGATATTGACCATTTTTTCCCTAAATCCTTTAATCTACAAAGCGCTATTTTTATACAGAGGGCAAAAGTGTATGGTGGGAACCCCAGTATACAGGGATTTTGTATTAATACTAGACCAGCTAGGAACAGAACATGCACAATCGGATCACGATAATACATTTTAATTCTATTTAAAAGTGTCTCTAAAGAGATTCAGCTAAGTCTCATTGGATTTTCTATCTGGCAATTTTTACAGAGCAGCAATTTCCTTACAACGGTTACAATTGCCTTAACTAATGCAATTAGACAGAGAGGTGGTTATATTTTTAAATATAAAATTCACTGTAGTATTTTTGTATGCTGCTTTCCTTTTCCTTCCTTCTCAGAAGTGGACAAGACACGGTGCTGCCTTCCTTAAGAACACTCAAGAGGGAAGCGGTCCTGCAAGTGCCGCCCCAGTGGGCCTCCCCCAGCCCCGGCCCTGGTCCCGTCCCCGGCCCGATTCCCTCCCCGGTCTATTTCTGCCTTCAGCACCACGGACAGCGTAGCAGAGAGATGCAGCGAGTGGCATAGAACATCCCGTGCCACCGCCGCGGAGCTGACAAGACACAGCCTAAGTCAGCTCGACTTGGCTGCTGGCTCCAAACAAAAGAATGAATGAGAGGGAGTAGAGTGAAATAAAGGCCAATCGCCCACTATCTTTCATTTTCACAGGAATTTAGGAGTAGAATATGTACATAGAGACCTAACATTAGCATGAGAATCTCTCTCCAAAAAGATGTAGGTTCCACGCTCCCTTTTGCTGGAGGGACCTCTTTATATTGTCCAACGATGCTATGCTATATACTATCTACTACTATTGTTCCTTTTCTGTAGTTTCCTTCAAATATTGGGCCTTTGCCAAAACACACTGCCATTTCTAAACGACATGATGCTTGAGGTGATGGCAAAGAAAAGAAACAAAGAAGGTGAAAACGGGTGGTATTCCTATAGACAAAGAGAAAACGTGTTTCTTACATCAGAGATCAAAAACAATAGCTTCGTACTCACATCTCAGAAATGCAGAGCGGTTGTTTACAGCTTGAGGTTTTGCAAAGAAAACTCAAGAGAGCCATCTGGTGTCTTAACCTGTGATAAAATGTGTGCAGTTCTAGTCAAAGTGAAGGTTTTGCTAACAGATGGATTGTAGAAGTATGAACATATTGGCTACGTTAAAGACTAATAACTGTATAAGATTATGTATTTAGGACAAATATCTTACTTATGACATTTTTTACATTAAAACAGGGTCTTATTTGTGATTAACAATACTCTGGATATGAAAACAAATAAATAAAAGCCAAAGAGGGTGAGCAGAGATGTTCAAAACTTTCTATTCTCCCATCTGTTCATTTCTAACTTGTAATTTATTATGGATTTCAGGAGTTTTCTGAAACAAAAACATTTTAGAGTCTATAAAATTGCTTGCTTGAATAAATTTTAGAGCAAAAAATTCAACATACATAAAGTGTGTTTAAAATACTTGCAGTATTATATACTAGGGTATATAATACCTACATAATAAGAAACATTATTATTCCTTAAATTTATTCTTTGCTGTATTACTGGGAAAAAACCATATACCATTTCAACTAATTTAACATGTAAATTACAGCATGGTATTTTCAGGCATTAATATTCAATATTAAAATTTACAACATTAATATTTGTGTATATGCACGTACTAGTGATACATAACATGCTTTTATAGGGATTTCCTTATAGGAAAAATGGAATTTAATCTTTATAGTCTATTGTAACCTAGACCCATTGGCTTCAAAATTTACAGAACTTAAAATGTCATCCTTATGCATCATGGGTTGTTCTATTTCTTCTTTGTTTTTTTTTTCCTCCCCCACTTGTATGTTTTGCATTAAGTTAGATAAAGTTAAAAGCTGCAAAGTAACTTCTGGTCAATGTAGACATGAAAACTCTACAGAGTTCTTTCTTTTATTAACCATTTCAATATAAACAAAAATATCTTTCTTCAGGTATTTTCCCACCTATGCACACTCCGTCCAAATTTTCTCCTCCAAGATATCCTGAAACCATTCTTCTTATCAAATCCAAGCCAAAATACAAAAAAATAAACCCCAAAGTTCTTGCACATATATATTTTATAGGAGTGTAAAATGTCAGATTATTACATTGCTACTAAATGTGTAAGTTTCATGAGCTCTAGTGAAGTTTTTATAGCAATTCCTTGCCAACAGTAGGCCCACACAGCTCATTTTTCCAGTTAAATACATTAGAATATGATGTAGAGTCAACTTATCCTGTATTCTAGAAATCATTAGTAAAGTATTGTGAATCTAGATGTTCTTCTAGACCCTAAAGAGTTGAAGATTGTTTCATGTCTCTGAAAATGTTGTTTGTTTTTTTTTCTTTGGAAGATATTGTGTGCTATAGTTGCAAAAAAGATTAGTACCTTACTCCTTATATTTCCATTAAAACTTGAAAGGATGTCCTGGGGGTAAAGATACCAATTTAGGCATACAATTGCAAGGTATGCATAAAGGTACATCTAGACCACTGGGAAAATTTAATATCATTCCAAGAAGTGGCCTCTCAGGAGTGGAAAAAACACTTGTTTCTAAGTTGTGATGGATTCATTTAATCAACCTTGTGGTGCTTTTGAAAAGACGGTAGACTGATTACCAGGGTGCTGTTTCTAACTAAAATTGGGATTCTGAATATTAGTTGGTTCTGATAAAAAAAATTTCTTGAAGGTTGCTGGTAGTTTTGTTGGACCATAATCAAAGTACCTAAATTCAATGTACATACTAAAACACCTGCACTCCCACACTATGATATCATAAGAAAATGTGATGCAGGCCTACAAGTAGGATTATTCATGTAATTGCAAACTGATATTTTCCCAAGGCACACAATGTGTACTTCCGCAGGAGGGTGGGTGTTGGTAAGCAACAGTAACTTTCAGTTCTTGTTTTAGTTTTCTTGGGGGACAAAGATGGAGCAAGAGAAATAACAATGACTTGAAGAAGATGAAACATACAATCTACTCTGTAGGTTGGTAAATGTTTAATTGAAAAAAACTTAAGTTAGAAAAACATGTCAACATAAAAGGTCGTATTTGTCATGATCATACCTGTGTGAAAATATTAAAACACAGACAAGAAATCCCTTTTCAGATAGTTTATGCGCATTCCATGCTTATAATAAGACTAGTATGCTTGTGCAATGAGCTTTAAATTAGGTCTGTTTTACATATTCTTGTATATTTATCTGGATATAATTCTCCTTAAAAGTTATTGTTAACTTCTCAAAAGACAAGGCACTGGGAAGCACTGAAATTTAAAGTCTTTGACGCTCTGAACACCTGACGCTCATTGATTAGAATTTGGAGAGCATTAAGAACAAAGTTTATCAAACATGATAATATACTTCACAAAATTTGGAGAATTTGGATTTCTATGCTTTCACACTGCTCTGTATCAAAAGTACTCAGCTTTCAATCTCAACATCCAGAATGCATTCAAGGAGCCAAACTCACACCTATTAAAATCTACCGAATACATAGGAGTTCCTATGGAGTCACTTGATTAAATAGGTCAGGTGAATCCCTTCAAACAAGACAAAAGCAAGATTTCAATATGTTGTTCAGAGGACTACACATAATTTAGCCACCTTCTTCACAGGCTGTGGACTCACTTGACCTTATGTATCCAAGTCATTAGAAGAACAGTTAAAACATAATTAGTGCACATACAAAAATAAATTAAAGCACTCTGCAAGGAAGTCCCACATTAGATGACTGGTTATACAGAGAACTATCAAAACATGACCACTAATATGCATAACAGCTGATGCCTTAGCTAGTGCAATATTTGTTCTACATTCATTCTTTCGCATATTACCTGGGATACATCCGTAACTCAAAGGGCTGAGTACCTCCACTCTATATACTGGCTTACTCTTTAGATATTACATAGTTCTCAGAATGCTTAGTTTTGCTTTCTTTTTTTGACTTTGCTTTTCCCATTCCCTTCCCAATGCTAAATTGCATCTATTATTCTGTAGTAATGAGTCTCACTAGTAGTGCTGTGTCAAGTAAAATACCTACTTTAATTACTTCAGAACATTTTTTTTATTCCATTGGCTAAGTCTTCATTCTTCAACAGAGAAAAAAAAAAGGAGATGGAGATTCCTAAACTAGTTTTTACAATTGATCTTTCAGCAAGATTGTATGCATGATTACAGCTGCTAACTTTTAGCACAGCTCCTGTGACATCTTTCATGACTCTTCCTGGTTTTCACTGTATTTGTCCTCTACTTCTGATACAACCTCTTTTGAGAACAAAACAAATCAGCTGAGTTGACAGGAGAATCTGAAGAGCAGACAGATCATATAAGAGTCTCCAGGATAGCTCACCCAGGCCCAAAATTTAATTCCAACAAGTCTCTTTTAAACAACAGTTAAAAAACAGTGGGGAAAAAAATAGTCAAGATCACTTTCAGGGAAAAATCCATAAAAGTAATTTAAAATTGATACATTGTGGTTTGTTGGGTTCCAAAATATGATATCTGCAGAGAGAGATTTGAGTGGTCTGTGCAGAAAGCCATGGGCTACGAAAGTTGGGGAAAAAACCCCTTGATATAAGAAGCAAACAAGATACCATCCATGTGACATGCCCTGCCCAAGACAAGAGTGTCCCATCTTGATCTCATCAACCCATGCAGGAGATTTATTGTATTTTATGTCTCCCTTTGTGTCCTCTGTATCCTGTGTATTTTGCAGTCCTGAATACCCTTCCCCCCCCATGAAATCTCCCAAGATAAAGTAGGGTTTTTCCTATGATGTAATTGTAAGACCCCAAGATTTGTTAACCTGAATTTTTCCCTTATGTCATCCTTATGAAACTCCCCAATTTTAATAAAATGAATATGCAAACCCTCTGTTGAATATGTAGACCCTGAACCCCTTAAATACCAAATTGTAAGTCCAATAAAATATTCCAGCTTCTTGCCTCCCTGGTATCATCTTAGCTTTATTGACCTCTGCAGTGGTTTCTGCAGTGACATATATATTATTTTACCTCTAAAAATGAAATAGTCCCCTTAAAGAGAGGTTCTTAACAACTACAACAGAAACACATTGCCATTAATTTTGTTGCCACTGAAGCTAACAGCAGATTTGCTTCAGACAAGGCTCTGGCGACACAAGCCAGAACAAGGACTTTCATTAAAGAAAAGCAAACACAAACACCACCCCCCCATCTCTAGTCCACACAGCTGCAGAGAGCAGTTTAAGATTTAGAGGTCTAAAAACAGCGTGGAGAGCTTCTTCATTAATATGCACAGCTTAAGCCAACATCTGTTGTGTTTACTTATCTAGCCACAGCAGGACTTGTCTGTTTTGCCTGACTTCTGAAACATGCAACACATTTTGCTATTATTCTCTCAAGTAACTGAAAGTCCCTGTAAGGTTAGTCTGCTTAATTTTGTTCTACGGAAACAAAAGGAACCCTGTTGCTGAGGAATTAGGTCTCTACAGTGAATTTCCTCTGAAGTCAGTTCAGCTGGCAGAGCATGTAAGCTGTTATACCTGTTTGAGAATACTCTCCAGTGAGGATTTCCTACTCCTAGAACATCTTTACAAGTGTGTTTCTTGCTTTCCTTAGAACAGATATGAGAACACATGACAATATGAGAAGAAAAATGTGCAATATTTCTGAACCTTAAGAACAAAGGAGGTGTCAGATATTGACCATCTCAGAGACCCAGAAGAAAAAGCACATTATACCCATTACAGTAAAATGCTGACCAGACAAGAGAGTATGTGCAGAGACACACATAAACAACTATTTTGAGAAGCAGAAGAATTATTCACCTCAAATTAAAACCAATAATCCCTTAAATACAAAAAGTGATTTTTACCAGAGCCAGGAAGAACTGGAGCATGTCTGCCCATGCATTTGCATGCACACATGTATATGCTTACACATACAAACACATCCACAATATTATTTTGTTTCTTGGAAGAAAGCATGAAAGACACTTCTTGACAAATAATTTAGAAAAAATAGTCTTATTTTCTGCTATGTGACCTAAAATTGACAGTGTAAGTAATTTGGCAAACGAATTTTTTGACAATAATCTGTCTTTGTTTACAATTCTTCTACCATTTATTTTCAAATTACTTTTGTTTTGCAATCCCTTTCATACTAATTCCAAGACATTTTGTTCTTTTCTTGTTCTAAAGGGGAGGTAATACAGTGTTTGTCTGAGTACTGCTAATGGAGAAAGTAAGTCTCTGAAGGAAGAAAATGTAGATATAGAACAATTCAGGTTAATGCCACATTCATCAATAGGGCAGGCCTTGATCTCCTCTGAGATCTATTCATACAGACACATTCCTTCCTTTGGGGTTCAGACCCAACTAATGTTCTCTGAAAAAAAAGTCACATACTGTGGTACCCCTTCCAAACAGACAGAAAATTCAGTGCATTGTCTACTATTTTTATTGAACAGAGTAAGTTAATGACATACATAAATCTCTGCAAACAAGTGTGCCTAGCTTCTTTTTAGTTAATCTACATTTTCAGAAGTATCTGACAAGCATGAATACTTCTAACATAGTGACCTGATTTTACAACACAAGCTTACAAACATAAATTACAAAATATTTGACACTTAGGACTTAATTCATTGAAACCTTTCAAAAGCATCTCTCTCTAATCTGCAGTGCAATTATGTGATTTGCCAGCAGTGGACACTGTCTGTCTAGTTTTTCACAGATATATTGACTGAGGAATATCTTGCAACATGTACTGGTAAATTTTTCTTTTATTACTTGTGCTGATGTAAGAAATGAGAGGTATTTGTACCAGACAAAAGCTGAGTAAAAATTGCATGGAAGGAATATTTTTCAACGTCTGTGGAACATCAGACTGTACCTTTCTTTAAAAAAACCTGTTATTTTAAAGTACCTTTAAAGCTAGAAATCCATCTAGCTAGTTGAAAGAGAGTTTTCATTCATCTTAAAACCAGAAAAATCTAAACATTTAAAAAAAAGGCACAGATTTAATCACAGATAATAAATATTACCCTAGGCACAGTTATAAGTTACAACAATCGCCTGTTAATCTCAACATTCAAACGACTCGTTAAGCTCCCCCTAAAATGCCCCTTATCTTAATAGCATAATGCTCATTGTCTGCCTAATGTAGCTGAAAACTCAAAAATAGGGCTCAATAGTCTGCTACCAACAGGACATCCACAAAGTCTACCTTAACTATGCTTTTTGTCATGCAAAAAGTCACTTGTAATTAGTGATAGGATCATCTTAAATCAGCCTAAGACTATTGTGAAATTGCCTCCCAGAAAGCTGTGAACTTCAGAAAGACTGGCGATCTAGCTGCTAGGTGGAGCGTCCATTATGTCAGTCTGCTTATTCACAGTCTTTTATTGTGTGAGCAAAAGTGACTTAGAAGCATCAGTCAGTGCATGAATCCAGTCAAAACAGAACACTTGGACTAGACCGACAGACTGCTGAAATTTCCTTTCAGTTGCATCAGCTCTTAAACCTGCTCAGACTTGAATACCAGTAGGAAAACACTGTCCTTCCTGAAGCCACTTTTCCCAAGCTGTCCACCTTAAAACTGAACTTTCTACTGTGTACCTGTTTACTTTTCCAACTCAGTCCTTTGGGACACATTTATTACCAGAAATCTCTAAGCATCCCTCGCATTGCCCTTCTGTGCTCAAGTAAATTTTGCATTTAAATAAATAAAATTAAATTAAAATTTATCACCAAGTCTCAGAGTTTTTGATTTATTTCCAGCTTTACTTTAAGCACTATGGAAACTTGCTTTAGCTACAGATGTAGGAAGGAAGAGCTAAATTAATACCAGGAAACAGCTTGATGAGTGGAAGCTCTCTTTGATGCAATCCAAACTCTACTCTGTAAATAATTAGTGAGTGGTTCTGGCTATGCTAGACTGACAAGGAAGAACAGAAGTCATTAGAAATGGAACAATCTGGCAGCCAAATTGCTGTGAACCTTGGCTCCTTGACTAATATTCTCTCTCTTGAAATAAAATAATCCTTTCTGGACCTTAAAGCTCAAAGATATACAATCTACATATCGTAATTTATTGTGAAGAAAAAAAGAAATCTTAAAATTACCATTTCAGTTTTACACACTGTCCTGGGTTACACAAAAATTCTGGTATTCATCTTCTCTTTTCTCTTTTCTCCAAATATGCCTTTTTGGCTTTAAAGAGACTGAACTGCTAGTGATTAAGGACTCAAACATTCAACTGCACCTGCTAAGGTGCTGTAAGGTACCAGACTATTGGTGCTCACGGCTCAGTCAGCAGTGTGCTTTGCTGACAATGTGCAGAGAGGCCACCAAAACCAGGTGCTGAAAGCATGCACATTGGATACCTCAGGTTACAACTCTGTTTGGTCTGGTGGGCGGGATTTGGGAAGTTTCTCCTCATCGGGTGGTTTAACCCAGTTTTATCAGAATTGTTATCAGCATTCTTCTTGGTAATGAGTTATATTTGGGCGTATTTGGTCTCTCTCTCTGTATTGGAGAAACCAGGGCTATGAATCCAAGGGAGGACACTTCTGTCCTAGTTCTCCACACCTCCAAATTGTCTCCAGCTGAGACACACATGTGGAATACGGTACTACAACATGATGTAAGTATCACTCATGTAAGTAAGCGTTCAGTGATTTTGTTTGCAGTTGTGTTACACCAAATAATAGTGCTTTGGTGCCACTCACAGTTTTTGAATTGACTGCTAAAACCTTGGGTACAGGAAGACCAAATTTACGTTGAATCGGTTCTCATAATTTTTAATCTCCTAATTAAAAAAAAAAAAAGAAAAAGAAAAACAGCCTAACAAAAACAGTAGACCCAGATCTGAATAGCATATAGATATTTCTAAATCTGATGATTTTCTTTTTCCCAAGACAGATAATCACTTCTGTTTTACAACAGGATCTTTTAAGTGACAATGTAGCCAAAAAAGGATTAAAAATATTTTATCTGATAAGCTCTCTGATCATTATTTGTTTCTGAAATTATTTATGATTAAAAGTCAGCACATTTAAACACATGGTACTGTTGACAATTTAAACTTTGAATGCTTCTTTCATGATTCACATGACATGAGGTTTTCTGAAGGACAGACAATCTTTTCCAGTAGACTTTCAAAATATTATTTTCTGATGTTCTTGATTTATGAACCATGAGATTCAAGTATTCCCTCTACATGAAGTTAATCTATCAATGGTCTACACAGGCTTAAATATGAATCTCAGTGATTACCTGACAAAGCTTAAGAAACTTAGTTCTCAAGCTCAAACAATTTCTCCAAAGATTATCACACAAAATAATTTCTTATACTCTTACTTAAAAATATTTATTTAATAATTATATTTTAGAAAGGCATAGATTTATACATAAAACACACAGATACATACTATTTTCCTACTGCTAAAGGTGAAATGTAAGGTTGGACTCTAGAAAACAAAACTTCAGATAGTCTATCAAGAGCAAATGTAAATGAAAAGATAGGTACAAGATGGAAGGACATAGGATAAAGTGTATCTTTAAAAGTCCTGAGAAGTTTTTTACTACAAGGATAAAGAAATGAAAAGTATATTACATATATATACTGAAACACGTGAAAACACAGGAATGTGAGAGAGAGTAGACAATAATATAAATTAAGATGCTATTCAAAGAAATCTGTGACCAATTTAGTGATCTAAGCAAATGTCAAATCTATTAATACTGAATGAGGACAGTTTTCTTCATTCCAAGTATTCAAGAAAATAAATGAAGCTAGAGAAAAGCGTTTTTGAAAAAAAATGTCTTTTACAGACTGAAAAATAAATTGGCCATTTTTGGCCTATGAAAATAATAGTATATGAGGAAAATACCAGAAAAGTTATATTTCTGTATTTTATAAGAAAAATAATTCTGAGTATCATACAGTTACCAATCAACAAATCTGGTCTTACTGAAATGCAAATCTGTATCATAACTTAGCATATATAGCAAAGTTAGAGCAAATATTTTATCAATTTCAATAATCACTAAAAACTTCAAGAATAAAGAAGAAGGAATAATGTAATTTCCAAGGAAAGATATGGAGACTGTTCAAGGAGAAGCCTTGGTGTGCCTTTTTTTGATCCTCTCCAAACAAAAACTAGGACCTTTTGTTCTCATAAAAAATTAGAAAACACTAGTGGATTTGCTGGGCAAACACCATTCATAAGATTGTTACCTAAACTTGAAATGTCAGAGAGTTTCAGTCAAGAGGGATCTTCACAGTGGTATTGAGTACCCGGTACGTAGAGGCATTTATCCAACACAAATTCTGTGTTGCCAAATGCAAAACCTCAGTCTTCTTTCACTGGCTCTGAAAGTAGCCTTTAGATCCATAAGCCTAATTCTACCTGTCTGAAATACAATTCTGATGCTTCAAACACTGTAAAGTATTTAAGTTCCTATAGGGGTTAATACCAACAAAAAAAAAAATTGAGATAAGTTTTTTAGAAAAGAAATTTTCAAAGGTATTAAAAAAGTTATCAGTTTTCAGTACTTAATAAGTCATTGTTTGAACTAGGCTTTCTGTATTCCAGCATCACCTGAAATATCCTGGATTTCCTTTTTTTTTTCCTTTTTGTAATGCTCATGCTCATGCTCATCAGAAATCTCTAGGCCATTTAAATTTTTTCACAAAAGCCAAGAAGAATGCTAATTAAAAGATTATGTAAAACAGTTCTAATGTGAGGCACTGAAACATTATAAATTATCAGGGATTACCAAATATCATGCATTCAATTATATCTGCTGGAACTTTAATATTTTGTATGGTAGCTCTGATCATTTCTCCTGGTTATTCAGTGTTGCCTGAACACATCCCAAGACAGATCTCCCTTCTATTCTCAATACACTTACTAAATGTTCTAATATATTAACAAAATCTAGTGTACATGTACTTTGTTACATACAGGGGCTCCCATTGTGATCTCATCCTTAGAAATAATTAGAGATTTATTATCCAGCTAACAGAAATTAATGGTAGTGTTGGCATCTATTCTCTTTTTGTTAAGAGCTACCTATTTCTTCCACTGTTTCTCAGCAGATGAGTGGGAAGACAATTGTTAATGATGGGCTTTTTGGGTGTGAGTGAGGAAGTGGACTGAAAGCATTAGTCCCAGCTTGCAAGACATGTTGAGAGAAAAAAGAAAAACATCAGCAATTTTCACATACTCTGAATTTGAAAGAATATTCCATTTTAAAGCCTTTTTTATTAAAATACTATATAATTAATTGTCCTTTTGTATGTGTTTGATGCTAATTTTATTCATCGAACTAAGTCAACTATTAAAAAAATAATCTTGATGAGGCTCTGCCACAAAATTAAACATTATAGCTTATTTAGTTGAGACCCAAGAGATGAGTTCATTCCTTGTAACCATTAGAAAGTGTTGATATTGCCTTAGTTAAAATGAATTTTAACTTCATTTGAATTTAAGGCAAGCTAGAGATACTGCCCTGCTCTGGGTTGCTCTGCTCCAGATGAACACAGAATTGCAAGAAAAAGTCCCTCTATTTTTCCAAAATATCCTTGTGGATACTCAGTTTTCAAATGGAAATTAATGTCAAGAAACTGACTTTTCCCAAGACATATTTTCTCTGTCTCTTTTTTTTCTATTTGGTGTACTTCACCGTTTATCCTCACCTCACTCTGTTCCATTCCTCTGGCTTTGTTAACTTTGTCATGCTGCCAAAAAACCCCCAATCTTTGCATATTGTCAAGATTCAGTCTGTGTTATTTTTGAATTGTTAATTAACTTGTTTTGGATCCCTTATAATCAAATCCTATGCTCTCTTTTATGGTGGAGCTTTCCTTTGGATAACACTGAAGTCCTCCCATAGTGTTGTAGCTGATGACTATCATCTGTGTGGCTTTGGAGGAGGCTCTCACACTGCTCAGTATATGTGGTATCTAGTGCAAGGACTGAACCTCTGCAACGACTATGACAAGACAAAGCCTCCAGTCTGCTGGTGATCTCCATTTGCTAAACATTTCTGCTTTCATCAGCTATCCATCCTACTAGTAGTTTTCTCCCACAATACAAAATGTTAGGAGGAAATCAGTGCATTCGCCAGCATCAGAGCATTTGTAAATTTTTGATGTGCTTCCTTTAATGTGAGTTAGACTGTATAGACTAGCTAACTTAAGTATAAATAGGACCATATTCTCACTGGTGTCTTAGTTTTGTGGTAATTGCAATTACTAATACAGGAAATTAAATAAAGTCTGAAGAAGAGTAGGTAGATTTTAAGAGACAAAGAATAGTTTTCTCTTTGACACACTCAATATTATTGTCAATTAGAGGTAACTTCTTTGCTTACCCTCTCCCCACAACACAGATAAATAAAAGAACAAAACCCCTAAACCAGACATTTAGAAAAATAAAATTTTATGAGTAAAAATGAAAGAAATCCATATACATTCTTTAAAAGCCAAGATAATAGATCAGAACAGCCTAATTTTCTTGTAATGTTACCTTAACTGATTACTTTCCAGTTGAAACTACTTGGTTTTTTATGACAAACAGTAAACACAAAAGTCAAGGTAATACAATCTCATTCAGAAATTCAGCATTAGAGTCAGTGAAATGTTACCCTATTCCCCTTTCCTTACACTCTAACCAGCAGGTGACACAAAGAGCAACAATAATACTTAAATTCATCGAAAACACATTATTATGTACTACAGTTTCCTCACAACAGGATCAAAGATAAATACTTTGTGCTTTGTGTAATACTGATTCAACTCAAGGTCTAAACAATGCTAAACAATGCTAATATTGCTCAAATTTTTGAAAAATCCCCCTTGTTTATTATGACCCATTAAGAAATCTTCATCTAATCAAGGAAACATTACAAACAAAACACTGTGTGAATATGGGGTGGCAGATCATGCAATAATGTACATATAATATATACAAGCAGTAAGAGCTCTTTGAGGACTGAGATTCCCTGTTGACATAAATTTATAACAACAAAAGATGCAAAGGGCTAGATTGAGCTCACCTAAATTTCATCACTAGGAGTCTGGAATTTAGGTTCCTGTCCAAAGGAGACAAACACCCACCCAATCTTTGGAAAATGCTTACCACCCTCTACTGATCATAAATAAATCCATGCTCCTAGGAATTAGCTGAAACACAAGGGAAGCATTCAACAGCTCTGATAAAACAGGAACTTTTTTGCTTGCAGCAACATACAGGGATTTCTCCGTTCTCTGCCCAGTTTAGGTTCAATAGCTGTGTCTTTTTCATAGTCCAGGTGAAGATTTTGCAAGATTATTTTGTACAATCTTCAGAGAGGTTACCTTCATTCTTTCTACCCTGTATTTTGCTAACTATTCCTTCTCTTCTTTTCTGGATCTCTGTCTTTCTCCTCCTGGGTGTGAGAGGTACTGCAGAAGGGCTCTGCTGAAGGGCAGGTTCAGAGCAGAGTCAGAGAAGCCATGGAGCAGGCGCTGAGTGCTCATGTTGTGCCAAGTTGCAGTTGGCACGGTGCCATTTTTGTGTTGAAACGTAGAATTATTTAGGTTGGAAAAGACCTCTCTAAGATCATCATTTTGGTATGAAACAGGAGAGGGAACATTGGTTTGTTTGTCACAGTCAAATTGTCCTTGTGTTTAAATGGTCATAAATGTCCTAACTTTCTGTAGATACATTAGGAAGATATTCAAATGAAATGTGTAGAGAGAAATTAAAATGCATTAGCTACATCTATTTTAGCTAAATAATTTCCTGTGGAAATAATTGCATTCAAATCTTGCAAGAGTCATTTTCAATAGAACATCTGGAGATGCTAGATTCATTGTAAGAAGATCTTGGGGATTAAAGGACAATACTAATGATTTATTTTCATTTTATTTTTTTACTATCCTGAACAGTAAGAATGATATACAGCCTTTAAGGATTATTGTGCTCTTGTTTAATTAGGTAATATTTAATTAATCTCCTGAATCACATGCCATCAGATGAGCTTCTAGTACTTAACAGTGGCAGAAATTATTTATGCTTTTTTTATCTCACTGCCTTCTGCCTCCTGCCTCCAATTTTTTGCTCTCTCTTGCTTTTTTCCCTCTACCCACAAGCCTTGCCTTTTCCTTTAGCATTCTAAATCCTGTAAATTATTCACTCATCCTCTAAGGATGACCCACTCACTGGGCAGGGTAAAGAACTGCCCTAGGAATAGGAACTGAAAGCCAGGACACCTCTCCTTTGTCACAAGGCTACTAACTTAACCCATTACTCTCCTCTCTTATAAGGTATTTGCTGCACAGGGCTACAGAATGAACAGGAAAAATAGAGTGTCCCTTGTCATTGCCTGATCTGTAAACTGCAATTCCCAAATTCCTCCTGTCTGCAAACGGTGTGTAGCTGAGATCTCTCATTGTATCTATAGTTCAAAGCAAGTAGGTCTATAACTGCAGAGGCTATATTAAAAAAATCAGCATTATTTTATCTGTGTCAGTTGTGCATTATGGCAGGAAAAGTTAACTAAGCTCTAATATTTAAAGTAACAAAGAAGGTTCTGAGCACAACCTCCAGAGAAGGCTTTGGCTGTAAATACCAGGTGGAAAAACACAAACAATTCCAGGGTAGTTTATATCACTATTTCCAAAAAACCTTAAAATTTCATTTCATCACTGCAGATGAAAAAATTTTATTCACAAAATGAATGATTTTGGTTGACAGGGAAACTGTCTTTGCACTCTAATAACTAAAACTTCATGTTTAGAAGTCATGTGAGAAAATGATTATTTTGATTTTAGTTAAACAAACAGGCGTTAAAAGAAAAAATGCTTGAAAGGAATGTTCAGGGTTGACAACATTGTAACTATTATAGGTGGAGTCAACACTGCTTTAAAACTAATTTAAATTAGTTACACAAAAATCAGGGAATCTCATTCGCTGTTCATTTATGAAAAGCTCAACTGCAGTGCAGGCTGCCTATAAAAAGGCATTATTTTCAATATCATAAAATAAATATCAACAACATTTTTGCCACAGAAGGAATCGACTTTCAACATTATTCTCCGACTGTTGCTGAAAAATGGTGGTTCTTGGGTTCAAATAAAATCTTATTTGAATGCAGAGTTTAATATGTTAGCATTCAAAAGGCTTATATTTTAGTTAGCAGAAAACAAGCAAATCCTTTTTTCTGATAAAACATTGAAATGAAAAGTGTAAATTCAAGTAATACTGTCACCTACCTGTGTTAGAATCTGTTTTAATGAGAAAAATTCACAGCAGGTGTCTTAACCATAAAAAACCCTCAAGAGCTAGAAATTAAAAGGTTGACAGGCAATTTGGAAACGTCTATCCATTCCTAACTTCTTGTCTATAATGGTGTAGTAGAAGCAAAATGAATTGTCATGTTGATATCAGTAAGATGTACAAAAGAAATGTCAATGATTAGTTAGTAAATAGTCCCACCAAGACACTCCATATGTGCAGATACCTTTTCCCCTCTTATGTAACTTATCCTCAGTTTTGAAATTCTGAAAGAAGCAATGAGTATAGTCCAGCAGTAAAGAACCAAGAATAGGGATCCATCTCTTGTTTTGAAAGTCACTAGAGGTATAGAAATGCAAATTGCTGGACACAGCACACATGGTTGTTCTGTGGAGACAAAAGGTCTCAGCCAAGAGCACATTTCTCTTTGCTGTTGCTCTGTGTCTGTTTAGATAGGTATTCAGTTCCCAATCACTTTACAATGATCTAAACCACTAGTCTTCAGCTCCCTCAGCTGAGCACTGCTTCCCTCTTCCAGTAACCAACAGCTTTAGTGGGAGTAGGAGCAGCTCACTGATCCAATAGAAAAGATGGTATTAGTTAATATGCTAGGTCATGATGCTGATCATGCTTGCCCCGTGGTCACAGTGCTGGTGGACAGGGAAGAGGAATGTGAGGCCACAAAGAACATAAGTCCTTCCAGATGGATAATTTTATAAAAGATTGGTATATTTTATTAAAATGCTAGTGCTTTCTAAGAGGTGGTTGCCTTGCATACTTGAACTTCTGCAGTTTGTGTGTTAGTCTGGGAACTGTTAGCACAGCCGTTATTGCTACTGGAAGTCTATGGCTAATGTTCTATCACAAGGACTTCATAAACATTTTAAACAACTGAGTGACATTTTTTTAAATCAATGGAAACCTACTTCAAGGAATTTTCAGAGATTCTTTGTAAAGAGACAGCATCATGCAAATAGTGAGGCTATTTCAAAGGCAATGCCAGGATATAGAAAAATTTAAAGACTTTTTGTATTGAGAGAAAGAAGGTGTTATGGACTGAAGGAATTTTCAGGCTGTTGTAATATCTTCACAAATGTTCAACATTGTGTGCATTACTAGATCAGCTACTAAGTTCCTATTAGAAAGCAAACCTGGAAAATAAATGTTAAAGCAAATGATCATGATTTACCCTGTATCTGCTCTGAGCTTTATGAGAAGATACAGAGTTGTCAGACCCAATTCTCAATCATGACTTCTGAAGTACAAGGCTTGTAACTGTATGATCTCTGCACTGGAAGTCACTCAGACTTGGTGCTAGAACTGTTGCCTTTCCATGTGACAAGTCCTGTGAAGATCTGTGGTTCTGTGGTCCTAACTTGGCCTTCCTATGTAGTACCTGACTGACTTTAGTAAGCTATTAATGCATTTAGACATGCATTTATAGTTTTCTCTGTAATGTTTCTTTTCAGATTATATTATGACTGCTGGCAGCAGGGACCTGTGAAGAGCTACTCACAGTCCCAAAGACCTACTCAGAAGTCCCAAAAAGGAAAAAAGACTATGAGCAGTGAAGAACATACGAGCTGGCGACCTCTAGTTCTGATTAGCATAAAAGTCCTCTCCCATGCTTAAATAAACGTAATATCTAGAAGAAGCCATGATGCAGTTGAGGGCTAATTAGTCTTACAAACGAAAGTAATAATCAGATCAAATTATCTTTCCACTCTTTCTTCAAAGAAGATGTCATTGAAAAAGTAAGTATGAATGACAGGTTTAGTGAATCCCTCTAAACAACCTATGGAAGAAAGCCTTGGCTATAAACTAGAAAGAATGCTTGCACGCGTCCCACTCAGCTTAATCTTGTCTGCAAACTGATTTAAGGTGCGTTTAATCCCCTCGTACAGATAGTTGATAAAGATATTAAGAAGGGCTAGTCCCAATACTGAGCTTTGGGGAACACCACTAGTGACCACCTGGTGACTGAGTGTAGCAGCACTCACCATCACTTTCTGGGCCCAGCCATCAAGTCAGTTTTTAACACAACAGAGTCCATCTGTCCAAGCCATGGGCTTCCAGCCTTTCCAGCAGAATGTTGTGGGAGACAGTATCAAAGGCTTTACTGAAGTCCAGGTAGACAACATCCACAGTCTTTCCTTCATAAAATGGGGCACAGGGAGAGAGACTTTAACTCTACAACTACCTGAAAGGAGGTTTTAGTAAGGAGGGGGTCGATCTCTTCTCCTAGGGAAATAGTGATGGGATAAGAGGAAATTGCCTCAAACTGCACTAGGGAAGGTTCAGTTTGGACATCAGGAAGAATTTTTTCACTGAAAGGGTGGCTAAGCATTGGAATGGGCTGCCCAGGGAGATGGTGAAGTCATCATCCCTGGAAGTGTTCAAGAAATGATTGGACATGGAATTAGTGCTATGGTTTGGTTGACAAGGTGGTGATTGGCCAAAGATTGGACTTGACAGTCTTGGAGAGGTCTTTTCCAACCTTAATGATTCTGTGATCCTATGACTGTATTGAGTTGTTCACTGACCTGTTTTCCCAATTGTTTCAAACACTCAGATTCAATGACTGGGTTGTGTGATACACAGAGAAACTGCATATTTATATTTGTCATGATGCTGAGAACCTCTTTCATGCCAGCCCACTTTATAACAAGTACTTATTACAGCAATAGCACTGGTGAAGTGACTTTTCATGGAATCAATGGCAAAATGTCAATGATTTTGAGAGATCAGACCCAAAATATTTTCCAATTACAGTACTCCAAATTTATTTTGAATGCTTTTAAAAATGTTTATCTCCACCGAGGCAATGGAGGAAGACCTGCTTGTTATTTCAGCTTGCAAATTTATTTGTGCAACAAGAATTATGGGAAAAGCATAATTAAATACTGTATTATATTTAGTTTCTCCCTTTCTGTTGGGATGGGGCAGAGCACATCATGTACTTTGTTAGTTTAACAGAGGTCATTGGAAATTTATGTCTAAAAGTTACCTATGCTGAAATAACTGACATATTAAAAAATGGCTTCAACAATGAAGTAAAGATTTGTGGCATCTTCCTCCTAAAGAGGGTGTGTGTTTAAATCCTTGGACCTCCAACCCCAGCCTGTGATGAAGTAATAATATGGAATTTGTCTTAAATAATATAGATAAAAGTAGGGTAAAAAGGGAAGGTTGTAGGGCAAACCTAAGGAATAAAGAAGAAGTAAATAATAGCTACTCAAAACCATGAAGAAGATAGTTTCCCAGTGATGGAAAGTAAGTATATAGAATAATTCAGAAATGAGGTTTGCAAATATAAGCTAGCATAATTGGTTTTAAAATATCATCCTCAAGGAGAAGGCTGTTTATTATGTTATCCCTTTCAAATAATACCAAAGCTTCTTAATTTGATATAGCCTTTATATATAAAAACGTATTTTCATTTGTAAGAGATTAGATTTTTTTAAAAACAGTTTGAGTCCAAATGTTTGTTAGAGAAATTTCCACTCAGGCTGAAGCATAGTTGAAAGTGTTTGGAATTTCTAAAATCAGCTCAAGTTTGATTTACAGAAAATGAAAGAGAGGAGGCAGCACATGTGGATTAAAATCAGTGTTTAAAAGGCTCTGCTTACATCTAATTTTAACAGTTTGAAAACAAAATTAAATTTTCATTTGAGGGATATTTCCTCAAAATAATTAAAATGAGACTACAAATAGCTTTAGGAAGAACTGCCTTATTTTACTAGAGATTCAGAATTACCTTGCTGAGTTATGCATGCTTCTGGATTAAGATAATTTGCACATAGTTGATGACTTCACACATGTTGGTGACCATGTGAGAATATCTTACCTTTGACCTCACTCTTAATATCATATACTATGAACTGAAAGGAATGTCAGAGACTTTCATTAGACAGTTACATTGAGATTTTACATTTCACAAAATATAGGTATACACATGGATCAAGAACTTGTGGTTTAAAACTTATTGCAGATATGAAATAAAGCATATCAGAAACGTTTTCTTTAAACTGGTGTGCAGAGAACTTGAAAATAAATGATGGATTCAAATACTCTGATGATAGTGAGGTTGACCATTAAGTGAATCCTTTTTATTTACACAGTGAAGCAGAGAGTAATACACTCACAGTTATACATGTAGAAATTGAGCTGGTGAGAAACATATGTTGGTGTTCTCAACATTTGCCTCAAAAGTTTGGCATTATTGAATAAGCAATTAGCCAGAACTGTTTCCTATTTTACATGTTTGGTTTGTTTGTTTTCAAATCATTGGACATTTAATATGCAGGTTTAAAATTTTATAACAGATCTTATTGGAATGTTTTTTAGTATCTGATAATTAGGACTTATTATTAGTGAATAGTTTTTATTAAGGATTGCTTACAAAATACCTGTGTTTATGTGAGACATACTTATGAGAATTTATTGCATAAAGCATACCACATTCAAATAAAAGATATACGCAGGAAAAAATATTTCCTTCTGTAAGAAGCTATAGCTGAGAATCGTTTATGGTTAGTTTAACATCAAAACATACATAGTAAAAACACAATGTTCTTATTGCATAAGAAATTGCTCATTAAATATTTTTCAGAGGTGAGGGGGAAAAGAAAGAATATGTTGTTAATTTCAGAAGGTGAGCTTCACTTAATATACCGTAAACAAGTATGCTGAAAAATTAAATTTTCTTGGAATTTAAAAGCAAACATAATTAAAGTCCTAAAAAGCAGGCACAAACCCCCTGCTTGTACTTGGGAAAAGTTAGTTTGCTAATATATTTGGTCATCACATAGCACCGTTTCCAAGAAGGGGTAGTCAAAAAAATCAGAAACAGAAGTAGGTGAATTCAAATTTATTTGTTCAGGAAGAGAAGTGAAAACTGGAATATATTATTTTTTAAAGGCTGTTATTAACTAGTCCAATGTCTTGCTGAAATGCATTATTTTGATATACTAAGAGAACTATGAAAGCAGTTATTATGTCTGATGTGTTTTCAATATCAGAATCCTTTGCTAGACCTTCTCTAAATGCATGAATTTCCTACAGACACTAAGAATGTTTTAGTAAAGGATTAAATTAATGGAAGGTTTGAAACTTAAAAACAAATTAATTTTGATTTGCCAAAAATAAAAACTTTCCTTTTAAAAAGAAAAAGCAATTAGAAGTTTCTGTCATATTTCCAGGATCAGACTTTTAAATTTTTTTTATACTTTTGAAATGAAGTTCCTATTTTTTTGAGACATCACAGAAGTCATGCCCTTAAAGACATATTCTACAGGAAGTTATCATTAGGCTAGTTGTAACAATGCTCATCAAAAGAAGAAACAAAATTTGCTGCAGCTCAAACACCATCAAAATTGGGGGCTCCACTCAATGGTCTATCATAGAAGCTGTAGCTGCAATGGCAGACACACGTGAGCATAAAAAACCCACTGTTATTTTACATTTAAATCCAAAGGAATATGATTTTTTCCCTGTTCATCTGTAAGAAATGTCTTGTTCTTAAGTTGGAGCTTGCAAATTAATTTCCTTTTTAAAATAGTCTTTTGAAGAGAAATCATACTCAGTTTGCTCTGGTCAGTAGTTTCCACAGGAAATGTCCAAAGAAACCTTTCCACTCTTCTATCACATCCAAAAGAAGCTCACTTTGCTAGAAAATGTTCACATGTTTATCACCTCAACTTTCAATCTCTCAACTTAGGCTAATGCTTTCAAAGGCAGTCTCTTAACTTCCAAGGCAATGCTTTTAGGATTATAACCTACTCACCTCAAACACTTACAAAGGCTGATATTCTCCATTTTTGGAAGTCCAACAAAAAATCCTTGCCCAAGTTTATAATGTCAGTCATGCTGCAGGACACCAAAAATCACTGAGCCCTCTTCCATCTGTGATACCCATACAAATTTCCAGTGTTTATTACAATAAATCATACATAAGATAGTAGTCAGTAGCTTATACAAAATTTCTAAAACAACCTCATGTTTTACAAAGAAAAATAAGAATGGTAAAATGTATATGTTGGAATTGAGGAAGATAACCATAACACCTGATACTGAAAGGAACAGTTGCTTATTAGCCCAAAAGAAAGATGTAAAGAAAAACCTAAGTGCAGCAAAAATGCCATGAAATAAATATTTCTTGAAAGAAGCTGTCTTTAAAGAAATATGTCCTCATTTTTCATTATTTTTCATTGTCCAGTTGTTGTACCATAATGTTAATACTTGAGAACTGGGAACTGAACAAAAATAAAAATAGAAGCAAAAAAAAAAAAAAAAGGTGAGGGTGTAAATTAAATTGTTTTTGTGGCAGTGGAATACATATGGTGAAAACTAAATTTAGATTGGCTGTGATCCCATATTAATTCTGGCTTTCAAATACAGAAAGACTGCTTGGAACAGCCTCAGCACAGTGGGGTCCTGGCCCAAGACACTGAAGTATTAGATGAGAAGAGTAACCATGTGTAAATATTCACACACATATATAAACAGACAGGAAGCAATGCATATAAAATTCTAAACATCCATTCTCAACCATCCCTAGTTTGCCTCCCTGAAATGAAGGGAGGTAATATCTGATCTGCATGAAGATCTGACACTTGCCCTTAATCACAACCTACTAGCGTCTAACAGGACACAAGCAAAGCTTTTACGCTCCACCGTTGACAGGGCAGAAATTAATATACAGAAATATTGAGGTTAGTATGAATTAAATGAATGGAAGTCGGGTTTTATAGAGAAAGGAGGGAGAGGAAAAGAATGTGCAGGTATGCAAGGGAGAAAATTTTGATTTACAGAATATAGGCTTCAGTTTCTTAGAGTTAATCAAGAGAATGCTTACATTAGTCAGCTCCTGGCAGGAAGGCATATTCAAAGAAATCTGCGGGGAAATTGAGCAGAAATCTGAACTTTTTTAGTTGCAGTGATTGATCTGTAGGGTCTATCCTCATTACACCACTTCTCACTGCACACCATTTTTCACTGAACTGAAATCTTGAATTTTTATATAATGAACTTTCCATTTAAAAAAGAATAAACCAAGATTTTTCTATTCCCTGGCAGTCCACAACTGTGCCTCTAGTTGCTTCTGTAGCCTGATTGGCAACATGGGTCCTGAAGAATCATAGCCTGGAAAAACACTGTAGAGACAAAAGTTCCCAAAGAAAGAGAATCCCAGAACCCAATTTTGCAAGATCATGCCAGATTTAAATTCCTCTGTCAAAGAGAATCTATTGCAATGTATTCACCAGCTGTGGAATTAGAGAAATATCTGTACTCTATCAGCTATCACCTTGAATTTGTGTACTAAACTAGGAGTCACCATGTAAACTGAAGTGGCCCATAATGTATTTGTCAATATACCAAACCAAGATAACTTGAGAATGAGAAAACTACCTGCTTTACATCCTACAGGCCTATCCACTTAGGTTTGTGTTCAGATATAAATGACGACTATTTGGAGAATTGTTCTGTGTGATCTTACAAAAAAACCACCAAAACCAAATAAAACCATTCAGACTAAACTGGTTACGTTTCCCAGTTTTCTTGTTTCTGAAATATGTCCTTAATGAAGTCTCTTACTGAAAGAAGTGGTTATCTTTCTTGTGAAATTCAGAGGGAGATTTTATTTGGGAAGGTGACAGAAGCAAGAAAAGCTAAAATAAATCAGAAAAATGCAGCTACACTGACTATTTTTTTTTCTTCCACCCCTATGCTTTCTACTTTGATCTGTTGTGTCCCACAACTTGATAAATTGTTAAATTAAGGACGGTACTTGAAATTGAAATGTGAATTAATTGCTTCATTAGTGTTTTCAGGCTCCATTCTAGAGTAAAAGTACAGAACTGTGGTTTGATGTAGAAGTAAACTCTCTTTAGGGTACACTAAAAACCACAGTGATGTTTCAAGTAAAATCTTGCAAACTAATACAAGTCAGCTGGAACATGTTAGCTGTTTCTGGCTGTCAAAACAAGACATTTAGAGAGGTATTTCCCCAGCTGAGATTCAAAGAAAATAAATGTTATTTTTACTGTTAAAGTTCTGCAATTGCCCTAAGTTACAGGTGAGGGCACTATAAGCAAAAATAAAACCTTAGGACAAAGTAAATGCTGATACTTTTAAAGTGAAATATCTTCAAAAGGCACAAGGAAATGTGATCATTGACATCTCAAATTACAGGACAGTAAATCCCAACTGAAGAGTTTTATATTTTGTACATAAATACCATTATTTAGGGAATAATTGAAGCTTTTCCTTATAAATTGTATATTATGTGCATTTGCATATAGACATTCGCAGAAAATTGCCCAAAACCAAAAATTTATATAACCAAATAGGATTACCTATGAAAGATTAAATCTGCTGCCCAGTGCACTTGAATCAGGGAATAATCTGAGATATAACCGTGCAGCAAGAGGAATGAAAGTACTAGCTCAGATTTTTTCCTCTATGGTTATCAAACTACACTTGATAATGTTGCAGGAGAGCTGCTATTCTAAGACAGCTCTGCTTTTTAATTTCGTTAAATAAATGCAATGTTAGAGTGTTTCTGTACTTGTTTTCGAATAGTAATTTCAAAAATCACATGCTCAGAATTATTTGAATAGCATTATTAAATGGCATAATATTAAATAATAAATAGCTTTATTTCTTTCCTAAATTGCTAAATAGGGCTTTAAAAATAGAAATTTTTTTTGTTTCTTTTTTTAGTCTTACTTCTATTTTACTAGTATGAAAGGTATTTTGAAAGACAGCTACCTTGATTTTTCCATTAGGTATATCATTTCACTTCCAAATACTTAGTTGAATTAAGCAGGGGAAAAGGCCATATTTAGTAACTGATGTAAACGAGATGGTTTTAAAGAACACTCAGTATCAAACTCTTTCTCTGACAGTGAAGCACTTTTTCTATTTAGCTGACTCAGCACACGATTCAAAAGTTCAGCAAGAAAGGAATAGGGCCTTTATTTAAAGGTTTTGAACAGGATTTGGACTTTGATTTCATGCTAATTTCTTACAGTCTAAGATATGAAATAATGGAAATGTAAAGTATTTTTCTAGAAATACTGATATGAAGAAATGCAGACTGTTGTCTGAAAACTGGTGTGAGGCAACTGAAGATGCTGGCATGGCTCATGCACAAGAGTGGAATCTTATACTTGCCTTCCTCTGAGTAAAATTCTTAAAAAAAAACTAATAAAAAAGTGTTCCAGGAATATGAAGGAAGAAAAAAAAAGAAAATAAGAAGAAAATAGCTACAGTCTCTGGGATTTCAAAACTCATGAGACTTCCAAAAGTTTGCAACCTTGAGCTATTACTGTCTTACTTTAATGAAACTGTGCAAGCAGAAATACGCTGTAGTGAAGAGCTTCATGAAGAGAAGACAAACAGAAATATTGGACTCCGTTACCAAAAGTCTGTCATCCTTCAAAGCACATCAGGTTCAAAACATAAGCTAATAAAATTTCAGCTAATCCAGTGTCTGTGTGCAGGCTCTGTGACACAGAATTATAAAATGCCTAATGATCTTACCCCACATTTAAACCTATCAGATACAAACGTAAGCAAAGACTGCTTGGCAAACAGAGGGATTCACAGTGGAACTCACTTTTGAAACCTGGGACATCAGGTCAATTTTTCTATCCATCTTTACACTGCCTAAACATAAAAGCTAGTCAACTCAAATTCCAGGTCAAAGTCATCTATTAGTGGGGCCAAAATAATGCACTGTGTGCATAAATTGTTTGCTCAATGCCTTCTTTATTCACAGCAACACTGACAGCTGACCCAGAATGGTCCCCAGGATCCCAAGACAGGGAGTAAGATTGTCTGTAAAACACATGGTGAGAGTGAGGAACCAAAAACATGATAATGATGGAATCACCTACTCCCAGAACACTGCAAGAAGACACTTCAGGTAATCTGATGGTTACCAAAAATCTCTTCAAAGTTCCAAAGCCTCTCTCCTGAGAGTAGACAGCTAACCCATCTTTTTAGTTAACTCTTCTAGACTACACCCTTTTCACTTTGAGAGGTAATACACCTTTGGATTCCCAGAACCAACTGCAAGTACAGTGGCTCAGAATCACCCCCAGTGGATTTGGATCTCAGGTCTTCCCAAGTGTATCAAAATGGTTGGAATGGTATTATGCAATTCACAGAGTTCAGTCTGGTTCTTGTCTCTCTTTCCTTTTTTCAAGAGAAAGCCTTAGGTGTATTTTGGATAGAATATCTTCTTTTGTGAGTCCTATACACTGAGGCCCTGGTGCAGGAGATGCTACTGTGCCAAGTCCCCCTCACACCTAGTCACAAGCTTGTTACCAGGTTGCCTCAACCTGTTGACAAGAAAGTGCTTCCTGATATGCACTGAAATAAAATTTGGGGTAAGAAATTGTCCCTCTAGAATTTAAGTCCCCTCAATGTTAGGTGGTGATAGCTGAGAAGAGCTTCTTTGGACTGCAACTTGGACCTAGTTTCCAAGGTGTCATTCCTAAGGAGGTACTTCTCTATGCATTGCTCCTCAGTGAGTGAGAATGCACTTTTATAACATTTTGAAAGCATAAGTACCTATAATGAGCTTGATGATACAAAATAAAGACACAACGTCACAGTGAGGCAAATGTCATTTTTCTTTCAACTCAAGGTAGCCAGGCTATCATCCCATGTTTCACGTTTTGAGAGCAAGAGAGCACTACTTCCATACACAAATATTTTAGGTTACACCTCTAACACTTAGTAAGATTTTGATGATGTTAAGTTTGAACAGGTACAATTAAAAAATAACTATAAAAATGACAAAGCAATGCCTTGTTTTTATAATAGTAAAAGAATGTGGAATAAAAAAAATCCCAAGTTGTCACATAAATTTCAGAATTTAACAAAAATATATTTTCTTTCATACTTGTTTTGCAGTAGAAACAGCTCATGAATGTAGACATTTATCTGATACATGTTCCTTCCACAAAAGTAGTAGTTGTGATATAAACAAGTAAGTTTCACTGAATCTTCCATGCAAATGAAGATTAAACAGTTGGTATTTATCAAACAAATGATGAGAACACTGTCTGGTAAAACACAAATTAAAATCTATTGCCGAAGCTAAAAATATCTATAAAAATTATTCTGGTGGCACCTACCCATATTATTTAAGAGTCTAAGTTCCCAGGAGAAAAAAAAAGAAAGAAAGATGAGCCTACTTTCCCACCTTGCTTCCTCCATCGTCCACCTTGCTGCCACCAAAGGAGCCATGAACCCCAAAATTGTTATTGATGCAAGTGTCCTGAAGATCACATACTTTCTAGAGTCCTCAAATATATCCATATATTACCAATCATCAGTCTTCCAGTTTCAAATTTTCTTTACTCCAAAATGGTAAAAGTGGGGTTCTTAAGTGTTAATCTCAGATAACACAATACAATTGTGACAATTTGTGATGCATGAGACTCCATTTTCATTGCAAACTATATTAATCATATATATAACACCAAATAGGTCACCTATATCATGCATAAAACACCGAAAGTTTCTATCAGAGCACAACTAAAGAAACTTCCTCCAAGTAAGTTCAGAAGTAAGAAGTCCCAAACATCTGATATCAAGCTCTGTGAGAAATAATTTATTTAATGAAGAACATAAAAACACTGACAGTGGGAAAGTATCATAAGTAGTTGATTCTTGCAGCAGTGCTCTGCTAATACAACCAGCAAAAGGAGGAGAGCCTCAAGATAGAAGGGCCACTATGTCTCAGCCAAGAAACCATATATTTCTGGAGATTAGGAGCCCAGAGAAGGAAGTAATTGGTCCAAGAGATGGTACTACTTATGACACAGATGCCTAAATACTTCAGGGGAGACATCTCCTTTACTTCAAGGCTTCACACAGTTTTAAGTTTTATTTACCGCAGATTCATGGCCAGTGATTAAAAGGAAAACCGTTGTCGTGTTCTAGCATCTGTATCCAAAACCCTCCCGATATTGTTCAGCCAGATCTACTTTATTTAATTTGCTTGAGTTTGTGGGCCTGCATGAAAAATACAGCTGACTTAATTTGTCGTCCCTTGTATAAATGAAGTAAGTTACGCATGTGTAAGAAAAGAATAGTTTTTTACTGAACCAAAGCATTATCTTAACAAGAATAAGTATGCATATCATAATAAACCAAATATTCATGCAAATTAAAATCTGAAATAATGATTTGTAGGCTAAGACAAATGCACACTCATACATTTCAATATCACATAAACGCATTTAGTAAATGGCTAAAGTAGCAATGCTGTTTATCTATCATGATTTTATGTCTTTATAAAAGTTTAATTTCCTTGGTTCCTCTGGATTTTGCTCTCGCCCTAGCTGGAAATACAATTGAAATCTTTAACTTTGTCTATTTATGGAAACACAGTAAACGAGTTACTTACTATTTTAAAGAAGACAATAACAAAGTAAATTTTTGAAGTAAAATTTTTGAAGGCTGCATCCCAAATAATGAGAGGAGTAAGCAAAAAAACTAAAACTGGTTTGAATGTCATTATGGAACTATTACACATTTTGAAAGGTGAGCATGTGAATGCATACTGCAGACAGATGACGAATCAGAACAACTATGCATTATGATTATTAAATACTAACACAATTATAGCAGTCAGGTACCACATTTACTCAGGATATTATGCTGATATACCACAGATGCAGAATTATTAGTAAATTTATACCTGTGCTTCCATAAAGAAGGCTAGTGGTTGTATCTAAGTCTTCCAAATAAAAGATATTAAATTAAATATCAACAGGCTCTTAATTGATGAAATTTATTACACTGAAAGAAAAAAATCCGAGAAGAAGGGAAAAATTTTCAGATAGACTGAGTGAAGAAGTTTCATTGGAACATTCTTTGGTGGTTTTATACTGAAATTTGTGCTTCCTCTTTAATATAATGCTGGTCTTAACAAGTGATGTCAACTTCAAAACATGCCTTAAGAACAGAATGAAGCATGGTGATGAAAAAATTTATGAAATGATGCATAAATAGCCTGTGCAGTTTCCCTATGAGACTTGACAAAACATACTGGATTCTATCCAGACATCAAAATGTAATTAAGTATGATTTATTATGTATATTCATGGATTATTCACATCTGAACACTTCGCTTGCTTGAACTGCATTAGGGTATTTGGCCCTGATCTATGAAATATTTCAAGTGAAAAATCAAACTAGAGAAACTTTTCCTGGAGGAAATAATTTTGTCTCCCTTTCTACAGATCTGGAGCAATTAATAGTGTAAAATGTTGGATTATGTTAGATCATTAATCTAAATATTTAAAATAGCAACAGATTGTGCCAATACAACACACAGTGTGATCTTGCAGGAAAGAGAGCCCAGCTATGGGAGCAACACCAATATTCCGTATGTTCAGGTTGATGGTGAACACATTAAACAAAAAATGATTTGCTCCCAATGGCAACAAAATTGCCACAATTCCTACATAAACCAGCAAGGTGCCAAAACAGATAAAGACCCTGTGCCAAATCTCTACATTTTCATGCCTTCGTCAGGACACTCTTTTCAAATATACCAAAAGCCAAAAGAAGTTCCATTTTCTCTCATTTCTAAAGATGAGAAATCTCTCATCTCTTCAATCCTGCCAGATTAGCCTTAACCTGTTGTGTTCTTGATTTAAGAGGTTGAAATTTTTTGTTTAAAGAAGTGGTATCCGATGATTAAGAAAAGAAGAAGATGTACATTCTCCCCTTGCTCTACTCTTCCCCCCCATTCCCTGCTCCATGTAAATATATCAGTTTTTAAATGTTCTGCACATTTCAGTGTGGCTCGAACAACTCTTACAAGACATTGAGAAAAAACACGACCTCCACAGTCCACCCCTCCAACAGTAAAGGTGTTATCTTTGGACATGTGGCTAACAAACACACTACTACTCCTTCTTTTCTTAAAGTACGCTTGCTGTAACATTCCTGTGTACCACAAGCTCTTCGCTCCTCCAAGGTTTAATTTGGCCCTCTTTTTGGCAGCTAAATTTGGCAACAAATTTGAGACCCTTTGATGTAGCAACATTTCTATGAAATTCTCTCTGTGTGGTAAGAAACAGTGGGAGGCCAGTCACTGGCTGGGGGCACTCAGAAGCAGTTAGTAACAGTAACAGTATTAACTGTATTAATTTTGCTGTTTGTCATGTCCTGCTACCAAGGTCTAAAGAATGTTTACAGATCCTATGGACTATGCTACGGGCTGTTTAGTTGTAAAAATATGCTGGAAAAATGGAGATTAAGTACCAGGATTTGTTCTGGAATAAAAATGAATGCAGCTGATAAAGGTATTTAGATTGAAAGCAATGCAGCTTGTCAGCAAGAGAGTGTTGTAACAAAGTTTTAAGCATAATGTAGAAAAAAAACACATCCATTTCCAGAAGGAAAAATCATCCTTTTTTTTTTTGCCATTGAGCTCTCTAAATAATACTGTCTAATTTTATTTATTTATTTATGTGAAAATGCTTAGCATCCTGTTACTATGGTAACAATTTGCCTTGCTGAGTGCGTCTTTGCTAACATCCCCTTGCTGTAGTAATGCTTCCATCTGGCAGTGACAATTTTTTTGCTTGAGTGAAAATTCCCCTAAAGTATAAAAATCAGGCCACTTATTTTTAGAAAGCTGACTGCCCCACCTCCTACTGACTTGCAGAGTCCCAGTCAGAATCTCTGTAAATTCAGTCATGTGATATTGATATCTTAATGAAGGAGATAAGCAACTCTGTAAAAAATGATTCAGTTACAAAGTTAACCAGTTGTCCTCTTGCCTTTGATGGAGCAAGTTTATTTTTCAATCTTTTTAAAGAAGTGATGTTTTAAAAACCATATACTCCACCTCACCTCCTTTGCTTCACTGAAAATTAGTGGTATTAGGCAGGTGGTAAAATAAACTCAATCATTAGTAAGATGCATTTCAAGAATATCACATGAAGACTAGGAACCCTTCAGTTTCCATGGTAAATCATTTGACTCTAATACACTTAATAAGCATGTTTAACATTCCATACTCTGTGGGTCAAATGAAAATAATGTAACCACAATTATTAGGCCAAATAAATAAGGTAAGAATTCAGAGGAACAGCAAAAAATGAGTATGTACTGACAAGCCAGGTTGGACAGATATACAAGCAAAAGCTCTTTCAATCACGGGCCTCCCTCATGTCTACATTTTGACATTTCAGTAACTCTTCTGAATTCTGCTCTAAAGTATAAAATAAGCATTACTTTTCAGTTAGAAATAATGTAAGTGGTATTAAATGTTTAATTAAATCATGCTGTGATTGTATTTTACATATCTAGTATTATAAGTCAGTTGATTAATAAATGATTCACGCATTAGACGTGTTCTTCAAAATGCATAAAACCAAATAAATCATTTTTCTGGGTTTTGGGGGGAATACGGGTAACCACCAAACTGATGATAGATCTTAGGATGCATTTTAGAGTTACGAATTTAAGTCTTTGGTGTACATGAAGAGGGTAATATGAGACAGTATTTTTCTAGATCACTCATCCAAGCATGTGGTACTGTTGATTTCTCCCTTCAAAATCCAGAGCATAAGACCAGAGTGTTCTGTCCTGCTCTCTGTAATGAACATATGTCAGGCTACTTTATATGCAAAAAATTGCTTTCCATGTGTGTTCCTATACAGACAAATCTCCACCTCAGTGATGGGGGTTTTGTCCCTGAAAGTAAATGTTATCAGGAAAAAAAAAAAAGGAATTGACAGTAGTGTCTTATGTGGCATTTGAAAACAGTGGAGAGAGCACCATGTAGTTTGACCAGAAACATATTGATGGAAGAAATGGGAGAGCTGAGAGGCTGCAATGGCTTTCAAATTCTAGGTCAATTCTGTAGGGTTTGAATTCACTGTAGAACAGATATGTTTTAAACTGAGAATATTTAATGTGAACAATTGAGAAAGAATCTGAAAAATAAATCCAAAATATTGAGTCCTATGTTGCAGAGCATCAAACAACCCATATTTCTGAGTGAGAATTTACCTTAGGGAAACGACTGGTTATCTTTAATGATTCAACAGCTCTTGGGTTTGGGGTCTGAATACAACTTCTGAACTGCAATTTTACAAAATCTTGTTTTGTTTTTCACACTACTGCAAGCTTCCCTTCTTTCACAATGGACTATTCTTTGGGGGGTTTATTTTATACTATTGAAGAAACATGTTGCAAATTTATTAAACATGAGATAAACTGTTTTTTGAAAAGATTGAGGAGAAAATTCACCATTAAAAATCTAGTTTCACTTTTTAAAGGAGGCTAGCGTGTGTAAGATAACTTTGGAAAGGTTATAGTCTGTGAGGAATACCACTACCAATTTGCTAACCAGAAAACAAAATGATAGCATGGAGTTCCTTAAGCAAAAGGATAATGCCCAATATTTTTATATTTTTCTTTATAAGGTAAAGAAATCTAACTTTTATTGAAAATCATTACTCTCTCTTTGTGTTACATACCATTATAAAGTGCATAGTTCTTTTCTTTGGGGAAAAGGTGATCTGTTGAAAAGAGAAACATTGCTTTCTCCAATATCTTTTATAGAGAAAATTTAATACACATATTTACAGTGCAGAAGAACTTCTAAAAGTCACAAGAACAAAACTAGCAGAATTCTCAGAACTATATATTTCTTGAATGGATATGTGAAAATAATAATTTACCATACCCTAGCCATAAGCATGGTGCTAAGATAGACATCTAATGCTGCTCAGATGGTTAGGAAGGATCAGCTTCTGATAGGTCCAGTCTCTCTATTGAGCATGAATAAGTAGCCCTATATCTTAGTGAGGCTAAAGGGAGACAGGTTGAATCATCACCCTGCTTGTCATCTCCAGTGCTGCTGTGCAGGTCGGACATAGCTTCAATAAAGTCAGCAGTGCTGTAACATGAACACAATCTTCTGGTTTTGCTTTTGATTTTGGTTTGTGTTTTGTTGTTTGTTTGGTTTTTTTGTTTGTTTGTTTTTTTGTGTTTTTTTTTTGTTTTTTTTTTGTTTTTTTTTTTTGTTTTTTGGTTTTGGTTTTGGTTTTGGTTTTGGGTTTTTTTTGGGTTTTTTTGGTTTTTTTGGTTTTTTTTTTTAAGGAGAATTAGACTGCAGTTATTTCAAAGATTTGAAGAATCATAGAATGATTTGGGTTTACTCGCACATGTGGTACAGGTTTGCCTCACCTCAAACTCAGGAAAGCTAATATTTTGGTGATTCCACTTCCCTGGGAAGTAGTTGCATAAGAAGGCTGTTTCTTTTCAGCTGATGTCTATTTTGTTTGGACATCAAGTCCAAGACTAACGATTTTCGCTTCACAGTACTTCCAGAATGCTATCTCAGAATTTAGCAAGAGAAATCTCTTCTCTTACTACTGCTAATGAGAATTATAAATAGTTTGAAACAAGTAGAAAAAAATATCAGAAACAGAGGATACCAGCAATTGTTTTAAAGGCAACAATGGTTCTATTCATGGTAAAGTAAACATATTTGGCATAAAACAAGAAACTTGTGAGCTATAGGTCAAAGAAAGCCAGCCAAAAGTGTACAACAGCTGAAAAATAAACAGACATCAACACAGAACTACTATTAATCTGATTTGTTACACCTGAATAGCAGTTTTCAGGTACTGAAGCAATTCAAACCTCAACATCTTTCTAATTCACATTGTAAAAATTCAATATGACTGAAGAACAAGAATTTTTTTAAATATTTGAAACTTCATACTCTAAGAATCCCGTCTCAAAATCTACACTTCAGTATTCTTAAGTGTTCTATTTCATTATTTATAACAGACAACCTACAAAAATCTGGCAAATGACAGAAAATACACCCACGCACCTGCTACTAAGTATTTATTCATGCTCATAGGAAAGCTTAAAAAGGTTTTATATTCTTAGCAAATTATGCATCTACTTCATCACATTAGGAGGATTGTTGCTAACCTTTTTTGCAGGAAACCACAAATACAAGACTGACATGCTGCACTGTATATCTTTCATCCACAGTTCAGCCAAACTGGATACTGGTGTCTTCACTGCTAAAGAAGATTTCTAGGTGCTGCAGAGATACCATGGACTCTCTAGAAGTCCACAGGTGCCACTCTTCCTCTCCACTCCAAGTGGTAAAAAAATCACTATTCCACACCCATTCCCATTAAAATATCTTTCATCCACAGCACCAAGATAAAGATATTATGTATCTGAATAACCTACAGGTGGTGGCCCCCCCCACTATAAGCCAAGAACAACTCTTGAAACTAAAATGGACAGTCTTCTAGGCTGCATAGAGAGAAGGGTTTTTGATGATTATGCAGATGAATCACAATTCCACAAAAAAAAAAAAAAGGAAAAAAGTCAAACCTCTCTGCATCCAGCTTAAACAGAACTTAATCCACAGTAATTATTCATCCTTTTGAAACTTTTAAAGTGCCATTTTTCTTGACATCTTAGTAGCCCATGCACTTTCTACCAAACAGATAGCTCTATTCAATGTGTCATGTCTGTGCAATAAACTTATCATGAAAATTAATGGTAATGTTATGAACCTCAGAATAAAAGCAATTAACTTTTTTTTTCCAAATGCCAACAGTACAAAACCTCTACATCTTAATTAGTTCTCTATCATCTTACTTCATATTTTTCCACAACATGCAGTTATTATTTAAATAAAATACACTTTGGGGACTCATTTTCCATCATGATGGAGTAGTTTTGCTCCATGTTGACAACATGAATTTAGGTTTTACCCTAGATTGGGAAGAACCCCTCCACCAAAAGGCTGTATTTTCTTGTAGCTGGTTTGTGTGGCTGTTTCTTAGTAGCAGGGAAGCTAAAGGGGTGGCTTCTGTGAGAAGTTGCTAGAAGCTTCCTCCATGTCCTACAGAACCGATGTCAGTCAGCTCCAGGATGGACCCATCACTGGCCAAGGTTGAGGTTGGGCTAATTAGAAATGATGGTAACACTTCTGTGATAACATTTTTAAGAAATTTAACTTAATTTTTTTAAAAAGTTGTTGCATGGATGAAACTGTGGCCAGAGAAGGGCGGAGTGAGAATATGTGAGAGGAACAACTATGTAGACGGTAAAGTCTGTGGAGAAGGAGGGGGAGGAGGTGCTCCAGGCACTGGAGCTGAAATTCCCTTGCAGCCTGTGGTGAAGGCCGTTGAGTCAGGCTGGTGTCCTGAAGCCCATGGAGGTTAATGGGAGTGCAAACATCCCCCTGCAGCCCGTGGAGGAGACCCATTCCAGAGCAGGTGGATGCCTGAAGGAGGCTGTGAACCCGTGGGAAGCCCATGCTGGAGCAGGGCCCTGGAAGGGATGTGCTGACCCTGGGAGAGAGGAACCCAAGGTACAACAGGTTTTCCTGGTAGGAGTTATGATCCTGGGGGAACCAACACTGGAGCAGGCTGTGCTGAAGGACTGCACCACATGGAAAAGTGACCTGCATTGGAACAGTTCATGGAGAACTGTTGCCCATGGGATGGAAGCAAATTGGAGAAGTTCATGGAGGACTGTCTCCTGTGGGAGGGACCCCACGTGGAGCAGGGGAAGGACTCTTCTGCTTGAGCAGCAGCAGGAACAACCTGTGATGAACTGACCATAATCCCCCTTCCCTGTCTCCCTGTGATGCTGGGGGGGAAGGAGGTAAAGCCAGGGAAGGAGGGAAGGATGGGAGGAAATTGTTTTTAAGATTTGGTTTACTTCTCATTCTCCTGCTCTTATTTGGTTAAAAATAAATGTAATTAATATCTCCAAGCTGAGTATGTTTTGCCTGTGATGGTATCCACTGAGTGATTACTCCTGGTCCTTATATCAACCCATGAACCCTCTGGTATATTTTCTCTTCCCCTGTCCAGCTGTGGAGGGGAGTGATAGAGTGGCTTTGGTGGGTGCCTGGCATTCAGCCAGGGTCAATCCACTACATTCCTTTTAAATGGACCAAGCACAGACAGATCATACAAAATCCCTTTGTTTCTAGTCTCACAATAGAAAGAAAAGAATTATCTTGATCATAGGCATCATGTCAGCCCATAAACAACACCACCATGCTGAGGATTAAAGTAATCCATTATAACATTTTTTTCTGACAGAAAAACCCCCAAAATTATATTTTACTAAATAACAAACGGATGAAGTTTATTCTACCTTTTCCATTTACTTTCTTGACACACTCTGTGCAGATCAGTTAATGTACAGAATGTGATCCCTCAAGTGCTGTTACCAAGAGGAGCTCAGATTCAGTACTCTGTCGAGAATTTACTGTGTTTTGTTCTTGTTTTCAACTGAAATGGAAAAGCTTTCCCATCATCATGGCAAATACAAATGCAGCCTTTGTTTCCTAATTATCACAGCTATTTAGACCTTGAAAATATGACTTGTTTTTGATGTAGCTGTACTGTGCAGATCTTAGGGGTGTCATAGAAACTAGGAATGATTCACTGGGAAGACATGTTCAGTCAATACTTAACCAACAACCCACAACAACAAAAAGAAAAATTGGTTACTGAAGATGGTAACTCTCTTGAAACAAGTTTTTGACACATCATTTGCTTTTCTCTACTCCTCTTAATAACTGAATTCGGTAAAGCATTTTCCCTGTTATTTTTTGTACTACAGCTATGATGCTTTATGTATCTCTCTGATAAACTGTCAATTTGTACCTTTTTAACAAGAGGGCAGAAGTGAGAGCTTTATGATAGAAAAAAAAAATCATCCAACCAACCAACCAAAGAAAAACCCAAAACCCAAACTAAAGGACAATGACTTTTGAGTAACTTGTATGCTTTTGAGAGAAATCTTCAAACAGTACACAAGATGGTATTTTGAAAGTGCTGTCCTACCCTTAGATATAATACAACTTCTTTATCTAATAGTAATCTTCCCCTTTATTTTACAAGAAAGTTCCCCCTAACATCTAGGTAATCTGTGCTACGCACAGCTAGGTACCATCTCCTTGTGTCATTCAAACTAATTAAGATTCTGCAACTAGAATTTAAGTTTACAATATTTTGATGAAACTTGACCCAAAAATGAGTCAGTTCTGCATCAGTTCTACAGTATTAGCTTTTCAAAAAGTTATCACACTTTATGCATGTAGTTGATTTTAGTTGAAATGGAAGGATGATTACTCTTTCCCCACTGCAGCTGTTTTCTCCAAAATTCCACACACAGCAGCTTGTTAAATATTTTTAAAGATAATGGATAACTGGAGGACTTCAGATGTCACAATGGGATATAGAACCTGGTCAGTTTAAGTTCAGTCACATTGTGTCCTATGTGTTGTATGTAATATTTCGTTTATATTCTTTCTTAAAATGCTTCAGGTATTTAACTAACAAAAACTGGGAAGATGTGCTGTTTTTATAAAAAGCAGCAAATAGTACAAGGTATCATCATATGATTGAGCGAATTCTGTGTTAAGATTGGTAGGTAGGGAGAGACAAAGGAGAAAGGGAAAATTACATACCACTATTTGTGTTTGTTGTAGTCCTCCCTCTTCTTCCACCCTACAAAACAAGATCCCATACAGCAAGCGTTATCTACCTACTAGGAAGCAGGAGGCAAAAAGACTGTCAATCACAGGGGTATTACATACAGTAAACTTTCACCCTTTCTCCCCCTTGCAGTCATTAAAAAAATATATGAGAAACTTTGTAGAATTAAGAAATATACTGCTATGGAGAAAGTCAGTATAATGTGAATAGGGGAAAGAGGGAGGAAGATAGGATGGCAGAAAACAGGACTATGACAAAGACAATCACTAGTAAATAATTTAGAGCTTCGTAATTCCAGTCTCCTCCCATCCTACAAAACAAGATTCCATACAACAAGCAGAAGAGGTAAGAAATGAAATTTGGTGAAAGGATCCTAATTGCCAGCCTGAAGAATTCTTCAATCAAATCATCCAGCTTAAGCAATAAGTCATGATAACAATAGTGGCAAGAACTCTATCAAGGATCAAATCTCAGCTTTGTATATAGCAGATATTGCTGCCTCAGTCCTTTGGTCTAGAAGATTAAAACATTTCCAATGGGCTGCTCATGAAAAAGTATACAGCTAAGATTTTTCTGTACCCCATGGAGTATCTCCATAGCACTACTTATTCGCAGTATTACTTTCTCATAGAATAAAACAGATCTCTTCTTGACGTGAGCACGGTCTAGGTCAAGGAAGATGCAAGTTCATCTGATGGCTCTTAAGAAAACCCAGAGGTATAGTAATTAATATATAATGCTGAAAATTGAAAGAGACAAACACACACTGCACAAACAACTTTATCTGGAAGTAGTCAGTTCAGAAAAATAATGAATTCTGACTCCAGTGGCTGTTTGTATAGAAGTAAATTATAGGGCTTAAAGAAACTCACAGTGAAAATTCTGGAATAACCAAGTTTTGAAATAAGACATATCCTTTCCTTACTGTCTGACAGATTGTATCTTGAATAAACCAGGTACAGAAACTTCTTGAGCACTAAGAAGTGTTTTTTGATGATATTACTGGACAGAGGAATTAACACCCAATAACTTCAGAGATCACTTGATAACAAAACTATCCTAAAATAAGACAGCTCAACAAGTATAAAACAGCTTCAATGCTTAAAAATATAAAGAGAAACTGATGTTGTAATTATAAGACAAATATGATTCAATGACTACCAGAGTAAGGTAGATTGTAGGTAAATTCAAGAAGATTGAAAGAATAATTGTTGAAATACATACATTACTGTAGCAGGTTATTGTACTGCTTTTACACACATTTAAGTAGGGAACTAATTCAAAGAGGGGGAAATAGAGGGGGAGTTAGATACTCATGCAATAACTGGTCAAATGTTACAACAGGACAAGCTTGAAAAACTAAGTTTCCTGACTCCTTAAACACATATGTCTTCTAACTGCTGTACATTTTGAAATAATTTACACTACTGGGAAGCTTGCATACTCTAGAGAGTGATCTTTTTTAAAAATGGACTTTATAAAAATTTACCTTCCCCAGATGCAAAGTTCTGAAAATATAAAAGTTAAAATTCTTCAACTCCTATTGAACTCTCCTTTAGAACAATATAATTAAGTCACGGGCAGAAGACAGAGCAAGAGGGAACAGCAGTATGATAGAAGAAGCAAAATCCAAGAGAAGACAAATAGGTTTTTTTCCAATAGTAAACTCAACAGAAGCAAACTTTGAAGGCAGGTTGAAGATTAAACAAGTCAATTTAAAAAAAAAAAACCAAACTCAGAATCAGAGAAACTGAGAAAACAGAAATGCACTATCAGTCCTGGGGAACAGAACAATTAAAATAGATAGAAAGCAAAATAAATTAGCTATTTTCCCTGTTGTAGCTACAGCAGAATTTATAAACTTCAATTTTCAGGTAGAAAAGAGAAGATAATTGTCGGTGACACTCAAGAAAACTGCAAAGCAACAGGTGACAAGAAAACAAGAGAATGCAGCACCACCATACGACCCACCAGATTAGGGAAGACAACACCAATTGGATCTCATAGCTAGTGCACACAGGTTAGTGATACAGCCATTCTAATACCCAGCAACTTCTGATTTCCCAAATATTCTATTCTTGTTCTGCATTACCTGAACCAGAACCTTCAACCAGGCTCAAAGGATCTTTTTACAAGGGCATGCAGTGAAAGGCAAGGGAGAATGGCATTAAACAGAAAGAGGGCAGGTTTAGATTGGATACTAGGAAGAAACTATTCACTGTGAGTGTGGTGAGGCACTGGAATGTTTTGCCCAAAGGAGTTGTGGATTCTTCACTCCTGGAAGTGTTCAAGGTCAGGTTGGATGATGCTTTGAGCAACCTGGTCTAGTGGAAGGTGTCCCTGTCTGTGGCAGGGGGGATTGGAACTAGAGAATCTTTAAGCTCCTTTCCAACCCAAACTGTTCTATATTCTATGATTCTATTATGATCTTGCTATACAGATCCAGAGGACACAAAACCTCTACTGTCATACCTACAGAAATGTTTTCCACAGGAGAAAGGCAGAAATTCCAGCAAGGAATTGGAAGGAACCCCAAGCATGAGGCTACACTTCTACCTTTTGGTTGTGGAGGCTGTTTTGACGCTACAGACTCCTTGAGTTCCACTCAAGTCCTGCTTATACACATCAGCCACTGAAGACAGAGGATACAGAGGATAGCAGGCTTGAATTTCCCATATGAGTTCAAACTCTACTCCTTTAAACACTTTTTATTCAGCAGCAATATCCTAATAGACCCAGCAGTCAGATTACATCATCGTTAAATGCAGTTTGCTTTCAGATACACACAGATAAATTGGAGAAAAGCCTGCACAGAATACATAATACAGAATACCCAAAGAGGCCCAAATCTCGTTGCACAGTTCTGGTAATGTGAGCATAATGCTCTTAGGCCTGCAAATTTAGTCATCTGCATTTCAAATAATATATTAGATTTTCTCACCAAAAACACCGTAACGGTGCCATGAGAATCAGAGAGCACCATAACAGATGTCATTCACCTGTGGTGTCCGAAAGATCCTTTGGAATGAAAAGTTTTCAAAAAAAATATATAAGGAATTCCTATGGTGGAAAATTTGTTCTTTAGCAAAAATCATCAAAACATTGATTTGAATAAAACATATTTTGACTGACATGAAATAAATAAATTTTTATCATTCTTCTCTTTCAGAAAAAAATGTTTGATCTTAACCAGCTTTACTGAAGTTGCAGAACTTTCATGGTTTCCATGGTTTTTTATACAAAAAATATAACGTTGCAAATAGCTGTTGAAATACTGTACTCAATCAAAATCTGAAATGGCCATTTCTTTTGTGGTAAATATCATATCCTAGAGGTTTTTGAAAATTCATCTAAAATTCTCTAGACAGATTTTTTTTTCTCAGAAGAAAATTCTCCCATTTGGAAGTTCTCCTACCAGCCTGCAAAGCAATTGTTTTTTGGTAAAGTTTTGTATCCATATAAATGTCACTATGTGAACAACAGGTCCCACTGATCCAAGCAATAGCCAGTCATAATGCTGGATCAGAAGCAGGCAGTACAGGAAAAAAAAGAGCAAAGAAGCTATTTCTGCAGAAAGGGACAGCATTTTCTAGCTGGGACATGATCTGCTTAGCAAGTGGTGAATGGGCAAAGAATAAAGAGTATGAACTGAATGTCTATTAAAAAAAAAGAGAATGACTAAATAATAAGAACAGTTGCAAAAAGACCACCTTTTGGTCAGTGGAGATGAAGGACAGTTTTATCGATTGTAAAGAATGCATCAGCTGCCCTAGTACTTGGGGGGAAAATACAAAGGAAAAAAGTCAAGGATCATACAAGAGCAAAACAAGGCTACTGAGGGATCATTTAATGATTTCACACACACAAAAAAACGTAGAAATGGAAATGTCTCCCAAAATCTTAAAAGACACTACATCCAGCTATATCTGCAACCTGAATTTTAGCATAAGCTCAAGTAGAAGACATGCACCTGCAAACAGTATTCAAATATTGGAACTTCTGGTTTTCTTGAAAGTCTGGCAAAGAAGGGGAAAAGATTTTTAAAAATAGAAAATAAAAAGGAAAAAAACTACCAAAAACCAACCAATGATCCCTGGACCACTGAGAAGTAGAATGAGGAAATGAGGAAGTTACAACTAAACCAACTCTACTCTTCCAGGAATTCAGTGATATTAGATATTTCTGTGACAACATGCAATGCTAAGAACTAGTACAATATAATTTTCACACTTCTGCAAGAGACAGGCAACCTTTGACATGTGGGCCAATAAAACTGACAAAAGTTTGAATATGATTTTTTTCCCTTAGATATCTTTAAGGCATGTACAAAAAGAAATATACCTCATACCTGAAACTCAGTTGTCCTTTGGAAGCCAAAGCCCCGGACTCAGAAGAACAAGTATTAAGAGAGCCAGTGAACTAAGGTACCATGTAGTTGTTTATACCTCCACTATTACATTTTCTTTCTGTTTCCTCATTTCAAATTGGTGGAGCTATATTGCTTGTTGTATGGAAGGTTATTTTGTGGGCAACGATAAGAAGCAACATATGAAAAAAAAATTAAAAAAATTAAGATGAAGGTTCAAAAATAGGACAAAAATTTCTTTGGATAAGGTTCATCTATCTCTGAAAGATGAGCATAGATCACCACACAACAGCAGCATCTTAGATGGTGGAGGTGTAAGAAAAAGAGGAAAAAAGAAAGAAACTATCTACTAGACAAGAGTGCAGCATTCAGGTTTTAGGCCTTTGCTCCTATAACAATACTTCTCAAAAAAAGTGGAAAAAAAAATCTATAATAATGGCATTTATTAAATGAAGAAGACCAGATATTTTCCACACATTTTGGATGGGCATGTAAACAATCTTCACAAGACAACAAAATTTTGTTTCTCTAGAGTCTTTTAATTTTTTAATTGTTATCCTTAACATAGTGGTGAATAGATTCTAGGCTGGGAGTTTATTGTTCATGTCACTTATGTTTATGTACTAGATAGCTCCTATAAATGCACACATTGGAGCATACAGTGCACCATAGGCATTTCGTCATTGTTTTGAAAAGTAACTAACCCGTTCTGGCCCAACAGGCTTCACAGTACAACCAAAGTTATTACACATACACATAACAGCTCAAAAATTACAATATAATTAATAATAATTCTCTAGTCACAACAGTTGATAACTCACTGTGCTGTAGACAGACAATGAGTCAACAAAATACCAGCTGTAAAAATGCAGCCATATAATTGACTTTATTTTATTTATAAATTAGCACCTTTTGCTGTCTTAAATTTACTTCATAAACAATCACAGTTTGATAATACCATGCTAATGGTTTAAAGCCATTTTTACAGTAAGACAATTACATACAAGGTGTTTTGGGGAAAAAAAGAAGGTAGCATGAATTTCATAGGATATAAGCATTGTAGTTAAGTGTAGGTCTTGTGGGATATGATTATGGGGACTGAAGGAAAACCAGAAACTAAGAAAAGAAAACAAAATTACTCTACCAGCCTCATCCAAGAAATATTAGAATAACACCATATGACAACTAACTTCCTTTATAGTTCCTGCACTGACACATTTAAGAGAGATGTTACTCCTCAGTTGTATGAAAGCAAGAGCATGAGAATCCACTTTGCTTGCTCTCAGTTTTTACAGCACACAGTGGATTTCTGCTATAACTGGGCCTCTGTAATACTACTGCAGTACAAGTAACAGGTCTAACTATCCAATCTTTGCGCAAAGCTATTCAGTAGTGCCTGTTGTCCATCATTTATTTGAAAGGACTACTTGATTCTTTAATTCCACTCCAAGGTAAAGACACTTATTTGTAATATTTTGATTTTCCAGCCATATAAACATACTTTTTTTGTGTGTTTGAAAATACACAATGAATGACACCATTTCTGATGTAAAGTAGTAATCTAAGTGTGAATCTGATAAAGTAATTACAGTAATGCCCTCGAATTTCAGTGAATAGCATGCAATGGGCATCACAAAACACAAGCTAAAATCCTCTAGAAAACAGATGAAAAAAACTTTTATAAAAGAGAAAGGCAGGAACATGTGATGAAAAGATAGAGCTCATGTAAGTTTTACATCAAAGTCAAGAGGACTGATGACAAGATACCCAAACTGGAGGAGAAAGTGTTATTCCCTTGTTATCCTTGTATAATTATACAAGCTGAACCCTGTGTGAACAGGGTGAGGAAGCACACTTGGAGGAGAGAAAAGGATTGGAGACAACAGAATAAGAAAAAGCATGTACTTGTGTGTGTGTGTCTGTGTGTGCATGTGTGTGAGGAGGAGACTAACATCAGAAAAAACTAAATTAGAAGACAATTAATACATGAAGGAAGCAGGCATTTAAAAGAGATTATAATTAGTCTTAAAAAGAAGAAATATGTGCAAGAAACATCCACACAGTAAGTAGACTACAGACAAATAAATGATATTTCAACATCTTTCTAGAAATCTCAGTTTTCTGTAGATCTCAACAGCACACTATCCTGACTGCCTAAAACAGTTTTAGAACCTATAAAAATTATACAACACATGTATGTGTTTAGATACAGCAATTAAATGCCTAACCTTGCAGAACTGTGTTTGAATCCGGAGGTCTTTCTGTATGCTATGATAATTCTCTCAAACATACAAGAAATGGGCTGTTTTTAAACTAGCTACCCTTCCCAAGCACTAGAATAGGAGCTGAGTTGACTAACATCAGTTTTAGAAGTGTTGATTATAATCCCTCAGTGCATTGCTTGCTATACTTTTTCTTTAAAGTATATTAAATGCTGAAGTAATAAGAAAATATTAAGTTTGGCTATAACAGCTTGAATCCAGAGCTGACATTTTGTCCAGTCTGCATATCAGATGGCTCTTGAGTGTGGTACCTAACCTGCATCAGCAATTATTATGGGTCCAATATGTTGTGCAGAATGACAAATATCTTGTTTATTTACTAATCTATTTTATTTTAAAAGTCTTGGTTCAACCTTCTACTAAAAAAAATCTCAAAAATGGGTTCAAAAGGAAAGGGAAAAAAAATTATACACTCCATGGAAAATGAAGTATTTACCTGCCTTTTGTACCTTTTAAAGCCTCTTCTTTTTATTGTAAATATGACTCACCCTTTGTAAGTTGTCGTAACTTGCCACATAATTTTATGATTACAGACTAGATTTGTGCACATTCACTTAGTCCTGCTATAGTTTTCCAATGAGAATAAATGAACACTGATCTATCTTCTCTACATGTTAATCTGAAGAAAAAAAGCCACTAGGAAATGCTTCATGGATGATTTTTCTAATTGCCCAGTTTCCACTCAGGTACCTAAAAAAGATTTTCCAAAATGCTTAGCATCAGACATATTTAGCACCTTCAAAAAAAGCTGATGTCTTATTTTGATAGCTAGATAAGATTGGAGCACTTTGCCAGTGTTTTAGAAAAAGAAAAATCTAGTTTAGGATACTTAATCTTCTTACACTGACACCAAGTGAAAATTTCCTTAACAGTACTGGAGTTAATTTGGACCTGAAATATATTTCCAGCATTATGACCTCTGCAAACATTGTGAGGGGAAAAAAGATATAGCCTGCTACATAGACAGGACAGTGTAAGACATAATCAAATTAAGATACAAAGCAAGAGTCTGCTAGCTTAAATGTACTCAGAGCTTCTGAAATAGAAAGTATGTTTACCAAGTGAATAAAGTAGGATGGTTTCTAATATGTACAACAAAAGACTCATCTGGGTTAAATACTTTATTACCCTAGTCTGATTGAAGATTTGTTTCATAACCAGCTCCCCTTCAAAAAAGTATAATTTAATCTGGCTTCACATCCCACTATTGAATATTTCATAGAAAAAATTTTGAATGGATTTCCACCTCAAAGAGTCAAAATTTCTTAACAAGTAACGCAAACACAACAGAATTGGATTTCACATCGCTCAACATAGTAATTGTAAATGTGACAAACTTGCTGCAGCAAAGCTGCCCAAAGGCAGGCTATCCATATTCCCACAAATGAGCCCCAAGATGTATGTGGTCCTCCCTGACCCGTAATACTGCTCCTGCAAACCTGCCTATCATTAGGCAATGGAGGACATCTGCAAACATCTGGGAATGGCACAGTTCAGCACCCCTATGTGCTGAACTGTGTATGCAGTGTGTGCTTTCCCTCCTACTTCTCACATAGTTTATATACCGGGTAACATGAACACTGTTCATGGCTTGTCACTGTTCATCCTGAGTTTCTGAAACCAACAGTGTCTCCTCACAGTCCATTCGTGGAGGTTTCTCAGAGGAGCAGAAGATAAATGTTTTTAAGGATGACAGTCGTCTCCATTCTTGACCTAATGGCTGACAGACAGAGAAATCCTGGGTTACACTGCTCACAGTGTCCTTCAAATTTCTACAGGTGACCAATATTCAATTGGCATGGGAAAAAATCCATTATTCTGTTCAAATGTGCGAATTTATGGAGAATGGTATGGAATATTCTGACCCTGGTAAGGATTAAACCCTGGGTTCAGTCCAACATCATGAGATCTCCAGAGAGGAAAATTAATCTCTGAACAAAGCAGTTCAAGGGAAGCAGCACTGGGTACTGCCTGGAAGAGGATATGCACTTTGCAGCTCAAGGAGTCAGGTCCTGCAAATTGAAGAGTTCCCTGCAATATATGTAGGGCTCTAAACACATCTCAAGATAGTGAGTTGTTGGAGTTCAATTAAAAGAAATATCTGAAAGTCTTAGCTGGTTTAGAAAATAACATCACTTTTTCTGTTTTGCCATTTACATCTCAAAAGATGTAAAGTAACCTGAAAAAAAAAATTATACAATTTAAAAAGGAAAATGCCTAATTTAATCACACCAACATCTCAGTCACATGAACAGGAATATAGTACCTGAAAAACCATAAGTCAAATGTCTTCCACTTTATAGGTGATTAATTCACAAAAAATAAATATTGTGCAAATAAATACAAATGAACCCTTGCTGCCTTTGAGTGATCTGATTGTAGTCCATCAATTACATACACATTCATAAGACCTAGGAACTTATTTCTGTAACATGAAGTCACACTAAATCCAACACTGCAACTTAGGAGAAGAGTAATATCATCACTGAAGTACAGTTGAGAATTTTAGCTAACGTCTTAAATTTTAAATCTCACCGCCACCACCACCCCCTGCTGATTCAAAGGAACCTTTTCTGTACTTACACCTATGCAAGGAGTTATAGGATGATACAGATTGCTGAAGGTTCACATCACAAATCCTGGATGGATATTCAGTGTCTATCATCACAGTTAAAATATAACTATTAAGAAAATCAAAAGGGAGCAGACCTGATAATTTTGGAAAAAATGCATCTAGATTTTAGAGAATTAATTATCATATTCAACGGCAAATTTAAGACAATAAATGAACTAGGGGTTTTTTCCAACCAATATTTCAACTTAATGAATAGCTTGCAAAACAAGTCACGACTACAGCACATTTTCTTCTTTAAGTACTTTTAATAATACAGTATAAAATATAGTGAAATTATTCTCTTGTAAACTCTGGTTAACAGAAAGCTACCAAATTCAACCCAGTGAATAATTTTTCACTAATCCCTGTATGAAATTAAGATTTCCAAATCTTACTGAAGTTTTCTCATACTGCTAGGAAATTCTTTGATAATATTAAACAGGTTTACTAAAAGAGTAATAGAATAAAATAGAAAAGTGATAAGATCTTCACAGAGAAAATGTCCCTCTGAGTTGGCATAGGAGGAGTGACAATTAAGCTGTTCCTGAATTGAGGCAAGAGGAAATCAGCTGTTGTTGACACAGAGAAATGATGCTGCCACACTTCAAGGAGACTGTATGTGCAATAATGCTGAACCTTCTGGACACAGTGTTCTTACATGGGACAAACTCAACCCACTGTGAAAACACATGTTAAGTCACTTGAAGTATGTGAATACGACTTCAACCTCATAAAAACTCTTCTATGGGATTTCTGAAGCCAGTAGGTCTTCAGCAGCTTGTCAAACAATTTGTTTTTTTATTAATGCCAACCAGAAGAACTTCCTGTTTGTGTTTCTCACTATGCTGAGAATGGTTTACAGTTCAATGTCAAGGAGTATTCACAAAATATTCAGCTTTCATAACTGCTCTCCTCCTTACTTGGGCTTGAATTCATCCTAGCAAGACATTCTCTTTAACAAAATCTACCCAAATGAAGACTGGAAGTGATACCTGCTTATGTTTTCATGTAAAGCACTTCTCAATCCCACTTCCCAAAAATCTCAACTAGATTAAATCCAAGAGACTTTATTATCTGTAAAGTTTTTCCCATTGATTGAGGCTTAAAGAGTTCTTCTTTCCATGAAAAGCAAAAATACAAGGTATTAAATGAAAATATATAATTTTACTATAGATGGAATCAATTTACTACAGAGTGAAAGAAACCCAGGTGATATAAATTTACTATTATGAGAAGAAAGGGAACACAAATATTGTCATTCATTTTGGTCAAAACATACGATAAAAACAAGACGTCTACAACTATGCTATCCCCACACATGAAAATTAGCAACCATAAAAAAGTAGAAGAAATTAAAAATGTTCTTCTCATAAGAACATTTATTTTATATGCTATAAAGACATACTACTGGTGCAATTCATCAAGTGTCCACCATCCAAAGTCGTTTGGGGGACAGAAACAGTTATCAAGTCTGAAATTATGAGGAGGTAAAAATAAGAGTTCAAGGAGTTCAACAAGTCAGATACATTTCTGTGTAGCAGCAGCACAGAAGCAGCACTCCTGAATATCTTCCAGAATACAAAATCATTAATCACTACTAATAAGGGTAAATTTTGCATCCCTGTACATTCCTTTAAAACTTTTTCTCCAAAATCCAGTATGAGCTGCCTTGCAGCGGGGGGGACCACACTCTAAGAACAACCTTCACAGCAAAATGATCTGAGTTCTTCTTTGCCCTCCAGGGCTTTACCCATGTCTCCTTCATTCTCCTAATAGACCAGCAGTTATCAGATGGTTTTGCTCACCTGGTACTTCGCCCTGATGCTACTTAGGGTCAGGTAAAAAAAACAGCAAGAGGCACTAGGACAACAGAAATCAGACCTATCAGTGTCAACCCAATCTGGGATCCTCGACACAGCTTTTATGCATATCACTATCAGGATTTTCCCCCTCTCCAGTGATGGAGAGTTAACAGAGATGCAGGTATGGTATCTTTGTTAACAGGTATTTGTTGATTTTTGACAAATGGTACAAGATAAATGACATATTAAAGCTCTTTACTCAGTTATCACTGGATTTTTTTGTGATGGGGAGAGGATACAACTGTTGTCCCTTTTGCTTTCTTTATAAATCCCTTTCTTTTCATTCTTCCACCATTTTATAGCATTTCCATCTTCTTGATTAAGTTTATCAACCTATTTCTTATTCCCCTTTCTCCCCTCCCACAGATGTGTTTTTCTCAGTCTTTAAATCTCTCCTAGAAATCAGAGCTGGAAAGGCAAATTCGAAGATGCCCAACAAGCTGAGTCAAAATAGCAGCACTAACCTGAAAACTTTGGCCCACCAAAAGATTTCATAGAGGACGTTCATGTTTAAGTAAAATATTTAAGATATATATAATTGTGGAGACAGCAGATATGCTCCATGTTTTGGGCTGTAACTCTGTGTTGTGCCATGAATTGGACCCTTCAGGTGGGAAGCCTGAACATTAAATAAATAAATAAATAATTTGAGGTTTTATTTTTTAATTAAAATCAATGAAGTATTTAGTACCCTTTCAGTAAACAGGGATTTGATTTTCTTAAAAATTTTACATTTCAAAACTACTTGATTTTTCTAACTTTCCTTCAGGATAAAATTACAAGAGAATTGGCTGAAGAATATGTGAATGCAAGTTATGGAGGAGAAAATGAATTGTGGAGGAAAAGCCCCAGCCTTTTAAAAACCAGACTAGTGGTATTGTAGAGCATCTTAGAAGAGTAGTGAAGAAGAAGAAAAAATATCAGTTTCTGCCATGGAACAATTTGAAAATGGCTAGCTATGCTGCCTGCAATAATATGAGGGTAAAACTCTGCACAAGAATTTCAGTCGTATTCTCAAATTCCTGACAACTATGTCCAAACAAAATGATTCTCCACAATTTGAGTAAAGTCAACATAAAATTAAAATTTTGCTAATAATATAGCAAACATAAAAAAATGAATGTTGTGATTAATTTTTTAAGACAAATGAGAGAGAAGAAAGTGCAGGAAGAGAATTATAAGAGATCTATTTGTTCCAGTTACTCATATGCAACAGGAATCTGAAAACACAAGAGGTTAATTATACTCCGTAAATAATGTTTTCATGAGAACACCTTTGGTAAGTATAACAGGTTCTTTGAAATTGCTACCATTATTTATTGCAACCATCTGTCCAGAACTACATATTAGCTGCAATGTCTATTGAGTAAGAGATACATACCACATTTTAAACACAAGTCTTAATGCCAAGATAACATTAGCAACTCCCATGTAAAATTTTAGCTATATTTCTAAGTTTCCCCACCTTCAGTTTTGTGACTCAATATTATTATTCCTCTTAGCATTAAAGCCTGAAACATTCCAAATGCATTCCAGCATTTCAGAAAACCACAACAACACCCAGCTGATTCTCTCAGTGAGTGAAAGTGCCATCACACACAGCAGTAAATCACTGTTTGTCTTCCACAGTAACTGCATCATTTATATACCATTTATGTGGGGTTTTGTAATATCATTCAGGATAGCACTGTAAGCAATATTATAAATTCAGCACTGCCAGCCTGATGCTTACATTTTCAGATCAACTGATGTTTTTTCCCCTGATAAGTAGAGATACAGTTACTGATATCAGATAAACTTGGAAACACTAAAATAAAAGTCCTGTTGATAACAGGGTTTGGAATAAATCACTCCTATCTGGACAGAGAAATACCAATGATAAATTCAAGAGAACAGAAATGACGATGGGCTGGGCAAAATGTGGAGGTTGTTCTGCACTCTCTTCAGCTTCCTCTTTGACTGCATCTGCCCAACTTTGTATGCCCCCTCACCTGATGTCTTTGCCCAGGAAAAAGGGAAAAGAAGACCACATGCAAATAACAGAAGACTTATGTATTATGATGGTGAAAACTGACAAGCCATATCAGAAGTCAAATTTAAATATGTAAACATGCAAACCTTTTTAAACACTAATCTAAGGAATTTACTGCCTCAAAATTTTGCCTTTCTGCATATATGATACAAGATTACAAAGTGTAGATTTGATATGTCCACTTCAACATCGGAAAAAAAATTGAGAGATGATGCTTTACATATTTAAGAGAATTAATTTCAGTTAATAAAATTTTGGAAAAACCCCAGAACATGTTACTAAATAGAAATGATTGAACATTTTTAGAAAAACTATAACAAGATTGTTAAAAAATGCATGTGACCCTGTTTTTCTTCGTGTAATTGAAATATTATGCAGTTAAAGAGTTCATTTAAATGTATATAGTTCTGAATGAAGAAAAATTATGGTAATTCAACCTTGCAGCTACTCATCTATGCTCAGTAATATATGACATAAGCAGAAGGAAAAGAAAAATCAGAGGGGCCAATCTCTTATAGGTCATACAGTCATGCAGAGACTGTGAGAAGCCACAGAAAATACCTCATCTATTAATCTTTGGAATAAAGCCAGTCTACTTTCATGAAAGTAGAGTGCTGAATATAAAACAGTCCTGCTCAGTTGTATGTGAAAAAAAAATATATATTTAGCTATAAAGAAACTGAGAAAGGAAGGGATTAAATGGTAGAAAATAATGGTAAAGGGCAAAAATACCAGAAAACACATAAATAGAAAGAAAAAAAAAACCCTAGATTTGTGAGTGTTTTTGTTTTACTTGACTTAATATAATATTATTTTTATATTTTCTATAAGTATATATAAATATTTTTATGTGTCCTAAAAATATAAGTATCTATAAATACTGTCATGGAAGCAGTCCTCAAAATCAGGTTGTTCCTATGTTTTCTAAAGTTTCATAGCTTTTGTCTCTTTAAAAACAACCTTGTAAATGTTACTTACAAATAGCATTTTGCAATTAAAAAAACAAATAAATATTTTTACTGGCTGGTCTGAGTGTGCATGTAAGGGAAAGCACATCATCCTTTATGCACTTAAGGCGTTCAATGTATAATGGCTTTTTCACTGCAGAAAACTTCATGCTGTTGTGGAACTCCATGCTCTTAACAATGTATATAGATGCTTGCACTAAAAATGCCTCTAATGTCTAACTTTTCTTATATTGTGCCCCAAATAGCTTTTGGCAAAGTGAGAGGAAAAAGCACAACAAATAAATATTAATTTCATCCAAAATTTTTTCAGACCTGTAAAATCTTTTCACAAGTTTGGATGGGTGCAGCACACAACTGGCACATAGGAGAAGGTACTACAAAGGAGAGACATCCTCATTAAATCCCTGGTGTTTTGACAAGTTCAACAGACAGAGGCTTGTTGAGGTTTAGCAGAATGTATCTAAAACTTCCAGGTGGATTCTGAAAAAAAGTCTTGGCTACCTAGAAACCAGTAATAATTTATCTGTAGTATATAAATCTCTCTCTCTATATATATATGTATGTAGTATTATTAGAAACTTAAAACATTTGAGAAGGTTAGGCTCTAATGTTTTGGCAGTGGAGGGGTTTACTGATGTTGGTTTGAGCAACCTGGTCTAGCGAAAAGTGTCCCTGCCTGTGGCAGAGTGGTTGGAACCAGATGATCTTTAAGGTCCCTTCGAACCCAAACCATTCTATGATTCTATGAACTCACATGTTTATACCCATACAATAATCAGATTTCTATGAAAAAAAAAAAAGCAAACAACTTTGATATTAATTCTCTGAGATGTAACGGGCAAAGCAAAGAACACTATTGAAGACAAGCATTTGCACAAAAGAACAAATCAACCAACCAACTTTAGATGCTCTGTTAGAGCAAAAGCACTGTGAACTTGTAATCTTAACCTATATCTATTTCCCACTTGTGAAATGGCATATACATAATATAGAGGTATTCAGAACTTAAAAAAAAGTCATTTTCGGCTAGTTTCTGGGTGTGCCTTTGGAAATTGCAAACTTTTCTGTCATCTACTGGCTTATAACAATTATTTGCAATATCCAATGGTTTGGCATTTTTTCCCATAAAGAAGTCCTGAAATAACGTGAATGATAAAATTAGAATCATATTCCATGGAACAAGATTACAGCTTTCTTCAATGCCTCATTCCTACTAAACTGCTATGATTCAGGTGAGGTGTGTGTTGGGGAAAGTCACACATCAAAACAATGAAACAAAGAACCCACACTCCGTCTCCTCTATGCTGCTACAGTATCTTTTTATTTTCCATATTTTGTCCCACTCATCTGAATTTGCTCCAACAGTGGTATATAGTTTTATTACTACAACCAAAGTTTTAAATTCTTCTAGATAATGTTGAATAAGAAACATAAGTAAAACTAACAGAGTCACCCAAGAAGCTATTCTGTTGTGATTTTTTTTATAAATGCACTAGTAAAATAACAAACCCACAAAATGCCCTCAGGTAGAGAACGGTTGCACCTTTTCAATTACATTACAAAATGTTATGACACACAAGACAGCTCAGAGAAAGATTCAATAACCTGAAACAAAAGACATATTATTGATGCTACCATAATGTTGAGGCAATCCTGATGAACACATAGCAGGGTTGTTAAAAAACGAAATAAATCTCACCAGTACTCCTTTCTATTTATTTACAGTTGAAGAAATTTCAACTGGAAATAAAACCAAGGATCCCACCATATGCTCATAAAATTCAGTAAATTGTAAGATCAGCTATTTTCAGGTTATTAGGTAATATATAATACTTTCTGTCGAATCATCTAGAAATATAAAACAAAATTATTTGCTAGACAGTCCACATAAAACAAAGGTCTTTAAAAATATAACCAAGAAAAGAAAAATCTAGAATATACAAAGTAAAAATGGAATTTACTTTGTATAATGTTTTCTGTTCTTCCTATATACAGATTAATTAATATGAATTCTGTTAATTTAGAAATTGGTACAAATTTGGTTAATCTAGCTCAGGCATCATTGGATTAACTTGGATGTACGTAATTGTATCTGCTTAATTTCACAAATTTTCAAGTTATATTCAGTGTATCACAGTTGATTATTTCCATAATGCTTCATTCTTTTAATTTAATTTTTTTTTCTTCAACTTGAGCTTAAGAAGTAATTATTATAGTAGTACAATATGCTAAGACAAGAAATCCAATTGCTTTTAGACCACTGAGATATATCCTATTTGAAGACTTTAAAACAATCATCTCTTATTATTGCAAAAATTTTTCCTCCTGCTGACAAGGGAAAAGTAAATCAGATAAGGGAGAACTATGAGAAACAAGAGAAACATGAATAACATCATGAAGGACATAAAATTAGAAGGCACAAGGCTCAGAGTTTCAGTCTCTGTTTGCTGTTCCTTATATATTTTTTGTCATTTTTAGGACTCATAAAGGAAAGGTTTGATAAGTTTGGGATGAATGGGACAAGAAGCCCGCAGCTTTATAGAGGCAATCCAGGTGAAGACAAATATGTTCAGATCAGAGACAGGCGGTAAATAACAGAGGCAACATTTCTTTTGTTGTTATCTCTTTGTTTCATGTAATTAAAACTTGGAAAAGGACACAGAAGAAAATGCAAAAAAAGGAATAAAATGTGAAGAGAAAACAAGCTTAAAATGAAAACTACATGTGATGGTCTTTTGTTTTTCTAGTGATGAAGAACAGTTACTACTTAATGGGGGTAAGACAAAGACTAACATCTTTCAAGACTTGGATTTAGTTTATCCCTTAGATGAAACTAAGTCAAAGCCTTTCTGCAGTGCAGATGCTGAATCACATTTAATACTGCCAGGCATTTCTTGTTTTATTCACGTGCGTGTTCATCTTTCTTTATCCTAGCTTCTCTGTTACAAGTGTTAGGACAACTTAAATTCCCTATTTGGATAACAACCAATTACTCACTGAATTTGTTATAACATACTTGAGTAAAAAAGAATTAACATCAAAATGAATATGACCTTTTTTGAACAGTTCTTATATTTTATTCCAGCTACAACTTCAGTAAAGAAAAAGTACATATAGCAGAAGGAATAGGTGGGAAGATGGCTATGCCAAATTCTGGCTTCATTTTGTCCTTTTTATAAAGGTTACATATATTAGCTTTGATGTGAAAATCATTAAAGAGAGTTGATAGGGAATGAGAAAAATAATTGATGAAGACTTAAATGCTTAATTACCATAAACTGGCTTGCAAAATACTAGTCTACTATGACAACTTTCCACTCTTTATTATTGGTTTTATTTAAACTATTTTAGCTCCTGCTCAGAAGTGTTAATCGAAATTAGGATCTTTCTTCCACTATCTGCATGTTTCACTTAATGGTCTGAATGCAGGTTATCAGCAATTCCTTCATGCAGTGCAGGGTGATAGTGTTTTCTTTAAAATAAATTAAGAAAGAAATATAGAGCAGATGTGAAAAGACATCAAAATAATTATTTGAGAGATCTAAACATTTGTCTGGAAGACATTTTTACTTTTCACAATAATGGATTTTTTTCTTTTTTGACATGGAAAGAGGAAAGAAAAAAAGGAGTAAAAAGGCAGCCTAGAGAAGTAATATTTAAATAACATTCCCAGCAAGTGCAACACTTGATATATGGAGACCTCATTTAAGATCCACTTTCTGTAAAACTTAACAGGAGGTATATTTTAACTTTGATCTCCATACCCCAGTGAATATTGATTATCAGTCTTTCTTGGTCCAACGACTAAATATAGTAAAATGGCAAACAAATTGCAGTTATGTCTCAACTGGATGACTAGCTATTCTGTGACACATGCACGTGCCCATTAGCTCATCTCCAATCACTCAGTCCTGCTGCAGAACAGAATGCATTTAAATTCTGACGTGTCCTATCGACAGGGAGATCACCACTCCCAACTCTTCCTACATACCACTTATGTTACAAAAGATTTTGTATTAAAGATGATCAGAGGACTGGGAAGCCTGCCATATGAGGAAAAGCTAAGAGAACTGGGTTTGTTCAGTCTTGAGAAAGGATCACTTAGGGGAGACCATGTTCCAGTAAAAGAGTGACTAGAAGAAAGATGGAGACTCGCTTTTTACAAGGAGTCACATGGAAAAGATAAGGGGAAATGGGTAAAAGTTACCCCTGGGGAGAATCTAATTGGACACAAGAGGAAAATTTTTCACATTGAGAAAAATCAGCCATTGAAATAAACTCCCTGTAGAAGTGGTGGCTTCCCCAGTGCTGAACACTTTTAAGATTTGCCTTTAAGATTTTGGAGAGGGTGCTGGGCCATCTTGCCTAGACCATGCTTTCACCAAGAAATTTGGACCAGATAATTGGTAAGTTCCCTTTCAACCTTCTATGATACTTTGATTTCTTTTATAGAATGGCATTAAAAATGCCACGCATCATCCAGTAAACCACAAAAAGGAAACATCTTTAAAGTATATTCTCTTAAACATACATCCCATTTCTTAAGATTTTAATTTTCACCAGATACTTGTAATTAAAATTACTATAAAATAAGTAGAATGACATTACTCAACAAAAGTCAAAGTATGACTCCCAACATAATACTGTTTTCCATAGCAGCTCCTGAAAAAAAAATTATTATACATGCACACTCATTCATACATGTACACTCATAAAAGTAAAGTTAATCTTCTAATGTTTCCTAATGGTGCAGGGAAAATTAAATTTACGAAGATTTTCTTGGAACAGATAGCTAGTTTTCCTTTTTTTTGAAGGGGGGAGAGGGGAAGGATAGGGTAACCCCAAGCTCAACCATGAGTTGATTCCATTCTCATAATGCATTTTGGATTTTAGGTGAAAGTTCCAATTAGATTCTGTTGAAAAATATTGGAAAATACTAGAAAGAAATCAGCATTTTAATTCAGTTTTGCTTAGAAGTGTTATGTGAAGTAGGATCAGTGTTGATATCAATACTGCTGTGGTTGGGGATCATAAGAGTTTTCTGTAAACTCAGAAGTGCCATAGAGAACATATAAAGAAAGTAAGTACATGAGGATTATGACACCAAAGGAAGCTGGGAGATGGCAGATATGAAAGAAACAAAATTCAGTGGTCAAGCTCTTTGTCACTGAATACTGTAGATGAATCAAGGTGTAAACAGCCCTGAAAATTGATTTGACCAGTTCTCAGGAAAAATTTCTGAATCAAATCAAGTTAAATAAAAATATCCTGCCTCTGACTCAGGAAGCTATTTAACTGCCTGTCACTGTACCACTACTTTCCGGAAAAGCGTTCCCACCTGTGCATCCTGTTCTTATTGTTCCCGAAACACCTGTTATTGAGTGATGGCAAACAGAGCTAGATGGACTTTTGGTTTGAACAAGTAGATTTAACGTGATACATGTTACTGCCTACATGCCTTTAGATAACCATAATAAATCCCAAACAGCAAATGCCCAATATACCATCTAGAAAAAAAACTGAGCACAGCTCTGGTCTGGGAAGAACCCATCTCTGTACTATATGGCATGAGACTGGGAGCCACATGTGGCAGGGGGGAAACAGAGAGGACCTGCCTCTCCCTCTTCTTCTCAGCACAAGTCTGGACCATGAAACATGCAGAGCACACATGAAGGGTGATCATGTTCCCACAGTGTGCCAGCAATGAATGTCCTTCAGCTGATCATACGTCAGTATATTTTAAAGTCCATCAGGAACCTGTTCACAAGAGGTATTTGCCTTAGAACAGCAAAAGTCAGTGTTGCTTTTAGCAATACAGACCAAGTCAGCTCAATAGAAATACAAGAAAACTTGTGACAAAGAATACAAGTAATGCTACTAAAGCACGAGATGCATACTGTCATTCGCACATCCCATTGGCCAGCAGGTTGAACCAAAACTGGTCCTGGAAGGATCCAAACAGACTGAAATGGGCTTTAGTCGAAGGTCTACATACAGAGAGCTTTGCAGTTCTCCCTGTTTGGCTGGCCACAGTTGTTTCCCTTCTCTCCCTTCTCTCAGAACACAAGACAACAAACCAAAAAAAACCCAATAAACCACACTAAGATGGCAAAACCTGATCAAAAAGCTATACAATGAGGTGCTTGAAATATGCTATTTTTAAATGAGCAGATTTTGAGTTAGTATTCCATTAAATCACTTGCTGCATGCTAGTAGAAATTTTATGATTAATGTAACTTCATATTAATACTCAAAACACTAAATATGCTTTACGACAATTTGCTTTAAAGAGATGTACAAGTTCCAGAAGATGAGGGTGCAAACTGTGGAACACATCCTAAAATAAAATAAACAGCAGAGGAAGGAAGAAAATGCATTCTAACAAAATAAACCTATTTTTAAACCAGTCCCATTTTTGCGTCTTCTACATACATATTTCATTTTTCTCCTTTTGTAGAGGAAATACAACAGTCTTTTATCAATTGTTGACCTTTCTAGTCTCAATCTCTCAATGTATTAATATTAAATTATCTTTTTCTTCAAGTATATCCTTCCATTAAGTAGGGTGTTATCACATGCTGCTTTATCAAGAGAAAATCTAGAACTGGTGTAAAAAAAGGCTTCACCATTAAAAAAAAAATACAATTTCTCTTTTCTGTGATGGTCAGTTTTCACAGTGGAGGCCTTACTGTGACAAATGTTTATGCTCATTGCTTACACTTATGTGCTCTCAGGTTTTAAACAAAATGCATGACTGTTCTGTGTCACTGTGATGGAATTCTCCATGAGGAATTTGCATTAAATTGGTAATATTGAAAGCTTGCGACATTTTTCATTGTCTTTAAAATTTAACATCGAGTACCATTTGAATTTAAGTATTACAAGTACTGTAAACTTGTAACAAGCTGGTATTAGTTATGTCTACAGGCTTCTGTAACACAGTAAGGTTTCATAAGAAAACTCTTCTGCTTGCCTGATTTATTCTGTTGGGACAATGAAATACTTTGTCCTTTAGTAGAAGTTTCATGTGACACTTGGCAGTCAGGACAACAGAGCAAAAGGATATGTCACTGGAGACAGAGGGCCTTGGACATGGCAGGGAGCAGGTACTCACACAGGTTTCTTACCAGTGCAAAGAAGTAATTGTGACTTTCACACTGTGCTGCTTTTGCAATGTCATTAGTAACTCTGGCTACTACTACCGCTCCTCGATCTCTGTCTAGAAGCTGTGAGCATGCTCTAGTGCCTCATAATCTTGCAGTGAAACTCTGGAACTGGCTCTTGTGATACAGTGCCCCCCATGCTACAACTAGCGAGGTAGTCCAGCAGGATTTGCTGTTGGTGCTTCTTTTTGGTAGGAGTAACCAGAGGTCACCCAAGGCCACTTTCTTAAAGCAAGGCTCCTTGGGAATAAATCATGTCAATGAGACATATTAAAGCAGAAAGAGGTCTATGTGGATGTGTGTTTGCAGTACACAATTGGAGATAGGGCTGTAACAGATACAGATTTTTACATCCTGACACAGTAGTGGCAAAAATGGATTTCAGTGATGAGAAGATTCTATCAATACTAGTTAAAAACAAGCAAGAAGAAACAAGACAGCAAATAAACAAACCTGAAAATACCAGGCTCCATGCCCTCTTGCTGTCAATGACCCAAAGAAACCACTGCAAAACTATCAGTTTTTCCCTTACTCAATATAAACCATAGCACTACCAGTACTATAAAATTATTTGATTCCTAGTACTGATTTGGGGATTTGAAATGAGAAAACAAGCACAGTCTATTTCTAATTTATTGACAAGGAAACAAACTCTTCTCTCATTCTCCTCTCAAAGAAAAGAAGATGTGATACTCTGACTGTGCTTCAGCTTTGAACTTAAAATAGTTAACTTACACAGGTATGGCAAAAATTAGTGAATTTATTGCAAAATAAAACATGAAGAGAAGTCAAATGCTTTTAATTGTTCTCTGAACCACTTTCCCATGCATGGCAGGAGGGAAACAGAAATGGCAATAGCCTACTAATAAAAATAAATAAATATTCTAATAATGAACATAGGTAAGGAGAAGCAGCATCATTTTCTTTCTCTTATCCCAATTTTACATCAAGATCACATTAATCACTCAGTAACCTTCAATAATTATGCACAAAACTGTACTCAAATTCATAATTTTCAAACATATTTGCCACCATTTTTATTATCCCCCCCAGATATTTATACTCCCTAAAGCAGAACATATTAAAGATTGTTACAAATTTAAAATACTTCAGAATATTAAAACACTCCCTATTCCCTTCACATCCTGATTGAAATCTCTGTTTTGAATAGAAGAACAGCATAATTTACAACATGAAATTCACTATCTATTCAACTCTGATAGTAGCAACAGTGCACTTTCAGATAGCTTGTCTGGGGAATCATGCATCAAATACAGGTTTTTAGTTTTTTATGTAAAATATAATGCAATCTGGCAAGGTGATGGAAGCAAAAGAACAAGATTAGACTGTGTTCTGTCTCCCAGTAAAATTTTGAATGTAAACCAAAACTAGCCTCAATAATGAAGCAGTGATACAGCCCTGGAGGCTGCCCTGCTCCAACCTCTCCAGTGCTGGGTGTGGGGAACAACCTCCCATTACTCAGTCACAGCTTTACAAAGTCTGTGTCATCAGTGTGGGACAGCAGCATCATCAGCGAGATGAAGCAGAATAGTAGAAAGACAGACACTGTAGCTACTGGTCCCTCCTGTCAGACAGGACTTGGCCCCTCTTGGCCAGTGAAGAAGCACGAGCAGAGTGAGCAAAGGCTTGCTCTGGCACAGGCTGCTTTGTGCCAAGGTCTATGAGAAGATTTGGTCCTGAACAGTCCAACTGGAGAACTTAGCAGAAGCCTGCAGAAGCCAGAGACATCTGTTCACCCTGTCTTTTCACTGATCCCTCCAAGAGAAAGTACTGCTGATGTGTTTTCTGCTGCTGTTCTCCATGTGCACATGAAACACCTGTTAGCCCTCTCCTCTCAACAGCAATTTGTTGCAGAGCTGTGTTGGTCCTCTAAGGCTGATATCCACCATTCCTCTGCTGTAAATAAAGAAACAGAACACCACACACTATCTTATGTATTTTAGAAGTTGTTTGAGCCAGTAGGCAATGGTATTTCGCAGAGCATGTGTACAAGCACTGCTGTAGGGACACAGGAGCTACCACAGATCATTGTCCCTTCCATGAACTCTGTGTGCTACAGTGCCAAATCACTGAACTTGTGTGCTTGTCCCCAGAAAGCATCACCTTCTGGAAAGAAGTTGAACATAACAGCAGTTAAGCATTCATAATCCACACATGCTGCAACACAGCATAAAGTAGCTGTGGAATTTTTGACAATTTTTTGCCCTAGGATTAGCTAAAAGTCCTCCCAGCTAAGTAAAAGACTATTTGGTAAGTATATTTGCCTTTCAGATAGAAAATTTAAATTGTGAATTTCAGAGGACAGGTAGTGAGGTGTTGTTAGAGAATAATATCTGACCCTTGGTTGTAACAAATATCTAGTAACACTTTAAAATGTTGGCAATGATTGCAGAATAAAAAACATGCACTCAATTTTGTTTAAATCACCTGCAAGTTTCTGGTAAAATTAATATCTTATTAAATCTTAGGTGAAGTAGAAAGAGGGAAGAAAGGTTACAAGAGGTTTCCAGGAAAGAAGCAAGAGAGTGAGACAAAAACATCCCTGTACTGACTAGAAAAGACTAATTTAGTTACTCTCTGTGGTGATAAGAAATGCTAATGAATTTAGTTAGTATATGTTATTATACTGTGGTGATAAGAAATCCTTCCCATCTACTGTACTTACAAACTCCAAGAGAAGTACTGCACTGGGAAAGAAAGAAGGTGAGCTGGGGATGATCTTGGAGATCACTGTGCTCAAATTCATATTTATCTTTTTTATATACGTTCTCATAGCTTGTTTTCAGGTTCAGTCAGAGGAGACAACATCATTATACTAGGGACAAATATTTCAATGATAGGGACATCATAGAAAGAACTTTTCCCAGCAGGCAGGGCAAACATAGTAGAGTTACTAGCACTGCTGGTAGGTTTGTTGTTTAAAGATTGAGCAATTGCAGTGAACTGTCATATTAGCCCCATCCTCCCTCCTTCCAAGATGCATGTTTATGTCATTCTGAGTTCATGGGGAAGCTACTGGGCACAGGTTAGGAAACATCCTTGGAAGTTCTTCTGAGCAATGATCTAATTTAATGCAGGCATCTGTATTTAATTCCTTCATCATACTCTCATCATTAACTTTCTGTAATGTTTCTATAAATCCCCTTAAGGATTATTCCTATATTGGAAAGCAACTATGGCTCTGACAATTATGTTGTTTTTATTTGCCTTATTCAGCTGTTCTGTAGTGAAAATAAGTTGGTCTCAGTAAGAAAGACTTAGCGGTCAGCAAATTTTCTTTTCTTTTTTTTTTTTTTAACAGTGTTTTAAACTGTGTACTAATTTTTTCTCTTGTTACTAACATATTTGGTTCTTGCTTCAAACTGATTGTGCTTAGAGAATTTTGTCTCTAGGTTTTGGCATAAAATAGACTTAAAAAAATCCATGACCTCATACAGGGGAGAGAGGGAAATAGTAAGACCATTTCCCACTAATGGAACAGAAGCAGACAGGGACAGGGGCAGAACAAGGAATACCAGGCCAGCAAACCTTGGTATACTATATTTTCAAAATGAATAAATGTGCACAAATAATATATTTGTGAAAACTTAATTCCAAAGACAGCCAAGCTCTGAGAGTGAAAACAGAAGCATTCCATAAAGTTACTGGCAGCTTTATAAATAACAAGAAAACCTTTTAATGTTTTGGGGTTTTTTGTTTGTTTGCTTGTTGTTTACTTGTTTTTTGTGTTTTGGGAGGCTTTTTTGGGTGTGATTTAAAGAGTTCTTATTACTTTACCAGAAATCCAGGCAACAATGTTCACGTCTCCAACAACATAATTATTTAGCTGAGATATATATTCCATTTCAAAGGCTTTAATGAGCAGGCTCCTTCTGTCTCTCAAAAAATGTGAGTAAAAAAGAAAGGCCCATAAGGTCTTTTAAGCTACAAGCTATTGTAAAAGAGAGAGGTAGACTGGAGTTTCAGTGAGGCAGCCAGTTCTGAGGGTAGGCTTTTAGTACAGTATTAACTGAGGTGATAGGCCAGAGTTCTGCAAAAGCATCTGAGTTTACTTTAATTTTACCCAAGTAGACCACCATGCTGAAACTTCAGCTTTATGAGGAAGCCTCAAATAGCAGTACCTTCATGCTTGGAGATTATTAGCAAGAGATATGATATAGGAGAAAGGTGTTTAAAACACATTTACATAAATAAAATTCAAGAATAGCAGCTCTGCTTCTAGCAGCATTCATTAAAGGCTGCTGAAAATGAGTCTGTTACCACAGTAACCAAGCTAATATTGGCTTTCCAGCTTGCAGGCATTAAATCCCTTAAATACAGGTGCAAAGGATGAATTCACAGTTTTAGAGTAGATGAATTTTCTCTGTCAAAAATGTCAGAAGTGTAAAGAAGATTCTGTAATTTTTTATTATAAAGACATTGTAAACCAATTACTCAAGAAAAGAGATGGAGAGTCTTGTGATAGTAATGAAATTTGGTCTAGATGGAGTGCAAGCCCTAAGTACACAAACCTATTGTTTTTACTCAGAAATAATGGGCATTATTTGGAGAGTTATTCTTGTGATGTTTAAGGTGAACCAGAATTCATTTCACCCCTTTTTAAGTGTAAGAATAAGAGGCAAAATATAGATTATCTTTTTGCTTAACTGAGCGGGTGAGGTCCTGAGTACAAACAAGTAGTAAATCTATTGAAACAGAGCATCCTTCCCGTATTTTTTCCCCAAAGTAAAAAACTCCTCAGGCTTTGAAATGCATAAAATTATCTCTGAGGGAAGTGTATTGGGCTAGCATCTTCTGCCAAACAGGTGTTATAAATAGGCTATCTCTAGTTACAGGTCACAGGCGTAATTTTTCCTAACTTAATGATTAGTACTGAAGTTCAGGAGTACATTCACTGCTAACTCTTCCCAGAAATATTTTGAAGACACACATTTTAAGAGGATTGGGTTATTTTATTTATTCATACTTTGCTCTTTTGTCTTCTCTATTAGTGGCATCTTAAAAAAAAATCCTTATAAACTAGAAGTTTTACAAATCATACAAAGAATACACATATTCTAAAGAAATTTTGCATTTAACATTGAGTATTTCAAAACATAATTGCATTCTGGAATTAAATTGTTGTTATGTCACGCATTTAAAATAGATAAATATATGCATGTTCATACAGCATCTGACTCTATGAACTGTATAGCTCTGAGAAATCTTTGCAAGTCTAAGAACATGAATGTTTGGGGAACAGAGACAAAAGATGCTTGTCTCATCCTCAGGGGCTGCGAATGACACCAGGATGCCCCAACCTCTCAAGGGGGCTGTGCTTGAAGCGAGGTTCATGAGTCACTTCTTTCTCTCACCCTCAGACTGACTCAAGCACTTTTATAAAAGCATAACAGAGGTAGGCAGGTAGCTGACAAAAGACACTCTGGAACTCTGGGAGCAGCTGGGATATGCTGGGCCTGCTTAGGAGAATTTCCTACCTCTTTTGGTGCACAAACTCACTCAAGGAGCTACAGGTTGCAAGACCTGCATTTCAGAGTGGCCAAGATGACATTTTCCAACTCATCTGTGATTTTATCAAAATTATTTCAGATATTCAGATTATTTTATCAAAAAATTTCAGAAATTAACAACAAAAGAATACAAGAAGAGGTAAATAACTGTGCTTACATTGCTGTGGGCATAATCAGAGATTTCACTTAAATTATTTTAATAAATCTATCCTCTCTGACTGTCAGAGATGATATTTCAGATTCAAGAAATCTCTGAAGCACATTAGATAGACTGTTGAAACTTTCCTTTTTTTCAGTCAGCAAAGAATAAACACAACAAGTTCCTATACCAAAAATCACAAATGTTGATGAAATGTTCTTACTTGGTTTTAATAAGAGTTGATGTCTTTGTCAGTATTCTCCTAGTGTTCCTCTTCAAGACAATGGTCATTTAAGAATCTATGGTGGTCCACAGGGAGTTTCTAAATTAACTCTTAAAACTTGTCAATAAAAAGGCTATTTAGAATAGCAGACATTTAAACAACAGACATACTACTGAAGTATGTCACTATCCTAACACATATTTCCTTTCACATATGATAGTAACACCTTGAAGGCTAAGCAATATGACAGAGTAAAGTCACTGTTTTACAAATCAACACAGATCAGACAGACTTTTATAAATCCTGCTAGCCAGTGTACTATAAACAGGAATCTATGGCAATCATTTGTGAGGCAGAACCTAAACATATATTTACTATTAAACAGAAATATTCTAAGATACTTGATGCATAGGGAAAAGGAATGTGACAGGATACTCTTCAGTGGAAAAGGAATGTGACAGGATACTCTTCAGTAGAAAATGCTCAGAAAGAATTGTTCTTTCTACTCTAATTTGTAGTTTCCTTCAGAAACTTTTACAGACCAGTATCCTATAAATGAATGTGACTCAACCTGTTAATAAGTCATATAAAGTATGTTTCAATTGCATTACTTCATTTTCAATCTTATACCAGGAAACTTGCAAAGCTTTTGTTAATAGTTCACCATCCAAGTTCCCAAGCAATATTTCAGTGTGTGGGAAAACACCAAAATTGAAGCACTCAATGTCACTTATTGGCCTCTGTTTTTACTTCTAAATACCTGATATTCTCTGTACTGCTTTTCCTCCATTCACAGTCAAGCCATTTGTGCCAACACACCAAGGATGTTAAGAGTGTTCATTTGACAAATTACACTCAAATGTCAATTCTTGCAGTTTGCAATGAAAGCTAAGTCAATATAAGAGGTATTTTGGAGAAAAGAAGAAAGTCTTGAATAAGACTTAAGTTATCTGGTTGATTTCATATCTAATAGGAAATATTGACTAGAATGCAAAACTGAAATTAAGAACTGATTTCCATAAAATCTCTAATAACTATTACCAGTTAGAAAATATCAATATTATCTAACATAATCTTGAAATGTTGCAAAGTATTCAAATTTTTCCCTTAATTTTTAATTAAAAATTGATATAAAATATAATCCATCAGCCTCAGGCTTTCAAAAATATTGATTAAATGCACAAGATGTCAAGTTTTTGAAACTTGTTTCTCTGCCTCAGGGATCTTGATGTTAAACTCTGTTATTAAAGGAAAACTAGCTGAAGTTATAATAATGAGTTTAAGCAATATAGAAATACCTGTTGTTTTTTTAAGAAGGCCCACTAAATTACAAGTTTTAGTAAGGGAACCAAACTGTTGCAGCATGGGACTGTTTAAAATCCAAGCACAAGGGATACTGAATCAATGACCTTACAGAAATTCAGAAATACAGTCAGCAGGCAGAGTTGTCATTTCTGCATGACATGGTATCACTGATGTTTTTGTGACAGGTTCCATTCTTCATAAAATTATACTCACTGACTCAAGTAAATGTTCACCCTCTGATATCTTACTCACTGCATCTGCTGTGGTGCCTTGAAGATATGATGACAAGCTAACCTGGTTGCAGTGTTCTCTATCAATCTATACTAACACTTAAAGCAAAAAAAAGTACTGAACCATTGTATTTTCCAGCTCTATTAAATGCATCATTAGTATCAAATTTATTTAACTTTGTCACTGACTCAGAAGTTTGTGGTCAATTCTTTCTAACATCTTTAGTATAAATTACCAAATCTGCAGGTAGAAAAATACCCCTTGTTTTTAGCTGATGTTCAACTTCTCCTCTGATTTCTTCTCAAATAGGTGATGTGTCACTAGTTCTCTGACATTTTCCAAGCTTTCCTTTAAGAAAAACAATTCATTATTTCTGTCTTTTCTTCATCATGCTTGATAACTTCATACTCATACCAGTGCAGAAATTCTGATATGTCAGAGTTCAGATGTTTACTGAACTACTTGCCATGCACATAATCTTTACTGGAGTGTCTAACAGTGTCTAACTGCTTCAGACAGTCACTCTTTCCTTCCTAAATTAATATATTCTCATGATTTAATATTCCTTAAGAGTCCGAGTAATGTCAGTCAAATAAGCTATCACTTGTACATAGAATATATTCCATTAAATTAATGGAATGTATACTGAAAACACTGAATATAAATAAGCACCTTAAATTTCAGAACTTGTAGGAAAACAAAACAGTCTTTCAGAATTTCAGTGCAGTTATGTTTTTTTAAAAATCTGAACCTTAAATATTCTGGAAGATTTGACAGGTGTATGCTGGTTTAACATTTGTAAGATAAATAAATACTGTGAGCCAGACAATAATTTCTGGCTCTCTCAATTTTATCATTTGAGAAACAGTCACATAATATATTAACATAGTGTAAAGAACTCAATCTCACAATTTTGCAAGCTACCATGCAAGACAGCAAAGGGTCCCAAGACTGTTTCAAATAAAGGTGATATATTCTTGGTATGAAGAAATAATAAAATATCAACATTTGAGTAAGAAAAGTGTTGTTTACCAACAATCATCAAACGCAGGCCCAGTTTATTTTCCTGTTTCCTTTATCTGCTTCCAAAAGGCCTGACTGTTTTCAAGGCTTCCTGCAATATTTCTCCACTATTATAATTTCCTTTAGTTTCACCAGTCATACAGTGTCATGGCATACAATGGCATATAATCTGCATCCATTATAAAAGCAACCACATTTTCCTTATCATGTTCACATTGGTTTTAATTTCTGGTAACATGATAACTTATCAATTCTTTTTGATGTTATGGAGCATGTTGTATTACAAAATTACTTCCTTACTCTACAGAAAGCTTGGAAATCCTATTTGTTTTAAAGTAAAACCTGCATTGATATTCTCTAGCTAAACTAGTTTATCAGTTGGGCTCCTAGCATGGAGGAATATTTTTTCTTTTTTTTTCCCCCCCTTTCTTTTGGTGGGGGAGTCAAAAGGTTAAATAAATATGCAACATTAAAGGAAAACATGAAAATGTAAGAATAAACAAAATTTTAAAAATGATGTAATATAAAAATATTCTCATTTTTACAAAAATAAAAGCTTACTTCCCTCAAGGGACTTTCACTGAACTGAGCTAAAATCAGCCAGGAGGATAGCAGCCCACAGCCCACAAGAGCTACAACCTCCAAAGCTTGTGTCATGTTTTCCTAACCTCCTCCTTCCCATTGAAAAATGTGTGCCAATCATCATTCATGCATATTCAGACCCAGCTGAAGTTAGCAGTTCCCAGATTTCGAGAAGTGAGATAAAAGAAGTGAGAAAACCCACAGACTGCTGCTCAAGCCATAATCTGTAAGTGGCTTGAGACAAGCTGCAACCCAGAGGAGAAAGATGCTCCCTAAACAGGCTAATTTAGTCAGGCAAAGTCTTCTGGAAGCATCAAAATGACCTTTCTACCTTCACATCTATTATTTAATTGTATAGTCCTTTAAAAGAAAAGTAATACTGGATTAACCTGGAACAATTTCTTTACTGGTTATCTATATAAAATTTTGGCAGAAGTTAAGCAGAAATATTGGCTCTGGGTTTGTTTGATTTTTTTTTTTTTAAGTAATGGAGAACTTCAACTAAGTACTACTACTGCAACATTATGGTCAAAGTGTAGCAGCACTTCACATATTTACATTATACTTTTAATGCCCAGAGAATATCCTTCCGTTAAAAAAAAAAATCATAGAAGTTTCAACAAATTGATTTTGGTCTCTTCAGTAAAGCAAAATGAATATTCAAATCCAGTTCCTCAGTGAGACCCCACAAAAAGTCTTATCAGATTGCAACAAAATTCTGCTGTCATTTGAAATAGCACAGGAACCAGCAGAATACTTTCCACTTCCCTAAGTAGCTTTAGGTTGAAGGGACTGGCAGCGCTTTCCTTGTCCCATCATACTAGACAAATCTCTAAGTTCTACACATTCCCAATGAAAATATTTTTCAGTGAGATAAGGATTAAATAGCAGAGATTTGTAATTGCTCAATAAAAATAACCCAAGGAGGTGATTTGGCTGCTTTATACCCACCAAATAGCAGGAACAAGTAAGGGAGGTAACCTAGAGGCATTCTGCTCACTCCAAGTTAGGAGGTACTTGTCTTTGACCCTAATGAGAAAAGAAAAAACAACAGAGCTGCAAGAAGCTTTGCCCAAGTGGTACCAACTCCCTTCTTGCTTCAGCCTTTTGCGTGGGGTACTCATGTATTCACGCTCTCAACATCTCTGAAATGCTGCTGTGGGTGTACTAAAGCATCTTCTGACAACATATGGGACTGAAACAGTTATTTCCTTTAATAGAGGTTAATTGCCAAAACCAGCATTTTTGCAGGAAATTCAATGATTCTGTTCTCACTGAACTGGTCAGCATCTGTGGCAGACAGCAATAAAGGCAAAAAAGCTCCTCCGAAACTGTGACGTGGTGAAATTGTAGCTGTGCTCTGATCTGTTCGCTATATGTCTCTCTTTACACTGATGAGACACTGTCAGTGAAAGAAAACTTGGGGGGAAAAAGTAACAATGCTTCACTGAACAGTATTCATTGATTTAGTTCTAGCACCAGACCATGGTGATTTGTTAATTTAGACTTCTGCAGTTCCGCTAAACTTAGTAAGTGATGTCATCAAGCCCAGAAGCAACTCTAGAAATACACAATTTCTTTTCAGAGAATGAAATCATCTGAAGGACACAGGCAGAGCTGGATGAAAAATAACAAAATTCACAAAAAATGTTATGAAAGTTTTTTCCTTCAACTTTTTATAGTTTGACATCTTCTGAAAAAGGAACAACAGCTGCCTCAATGTCCTTTCCACCAAAAGCACACGAGCCAGAAAGGTACTACACCAGTGTAGATGTAACACAGACACATGTGCCTAAGTTTCTCACATTTCAAAGGAATAACTTAAACTTTGAAATACCACTTACTGCAAGACAGATCTGTCTCATTTTAAAACAGAAATTAGGCTCTAGAAAACCCTATCAAAAGTAACATTTGAAGACATGCTTGATTTTGATAAAATTAGATTTTTTTTTGTCAGAGACAAGTGAGATATTGGAGCAAGAGCTATTTAGAAATAATTTCTACCTTGAATACTTCATCTGAATACAGGCACAAGGACAAATTCCTGAGGTTTAAACAACAAGATTGTAGCAAAACTTGGCTGATTTTAAATAAAACTGCAGTCCCCCAACAAGCTATGCACAGGCAAACTGGCCTCTCTAAGTCTCTGATCAGAATAGCTGGGAATCAGTTCAAATTTTATTCAGAAAAAATAAAAAGAGGAGGAAAAAAAAAAGCAGCTCAGAAGGTGTTGGTTCTACCCTCTGGTTTCTGTAGCAATAATCCCTTGGGATTATACTTCACCTCCACCTCATTGCAAGGTCCCAAAGTTAACATCAAGCAGTAAACCTCTCTGAAGTAGTGCTAACATACTGAATTACTTAAAAAAGAATTTCTTCATAAAAGGTGTTTTCAAAAGCAGATAATTATTTTGCTGTAGTTCTGTTGTATAGCTAAGAAGTCAGAAAATGAAAGCATCCTCCAAACATGTTGTAGGTGATATCAGCACTGGGGGCTGTCAGTAGGAGGTGAATAACTGAATTCTCCCCTCAGAAAATGATTTCACAGTTTTTAAAGGAAGAATACATGGGGAGGTGGGGGCAGAGCTGGGAAACTGTCTCTACTGCTTTGCTGAGCTCAGAGTTTACTGTCGTTAACTAGTTTCCTCTCACTAATATCTTGAGGTTTTCTGCTCCGATCCCATTAAATTAGAAGTGTAAGGTAAGGAGGCAGAAAACAGAGTCTAGTAATACTGACCCTACTCATCATCATGGCCAGGTTTCGCAAACGAAGATTTGGGAAATCTTCTGACCCTACTGGTGCAATGCCTAATGAACATGGAAATAATTATGCCAAATACTGATTCATATAGATGCCACCAGCCCTATTCCCCCACTTGAATCTCCTCTCTGGTCTCCTCGTCCTTGCCTCGCCTCCGAAGCATGGCTGCTGAAACAGCTCTTGGCATGGTGGCTGAAGCCCAGGGGAGCAGTAGCAGCTGGAGTGTAACCTCTGCTGCTGGGACAGCAGCAGATGGGGACAGCTGATCTGAATCTTGGTATGGAAAGTGTATGGAAGAAGTCTTTCTGCATTGTTAAGCCACCCTCTAATGCATGCATTCAAGCAAGAGACTCTACCAGTCACCCTACATACCGCGGTATGATTTTTGGCATGATTTGTTTTTCAGGCTTAACGTTGCTCTTTTTCCCTGAAGAGCAATAACTCATCTATATAGTGGGATGCACTATTACATACAACTCTGAATCCTATCCAGGGAGGGATGGTGCAGAAATACTGCAAGTCACAAAATCACACAAGAGAAAAATCTAGTTCTGAGTTTCAGATTTCGTATCTCCCTGTGCAGCTTGGCATCTGCCATTGATATGATATTTTTCTTTCTAGATCAGAACATATGCCTCTTCATGCATGAGACAAGACTGGACAATGAATGACATCATCTGTATCTTTGTTAACCCATTTTCAGGAATCAGGGGTCCTTTGAAGGTTGAATTTAGAAAGACAACTAGTTTTTCCATGTGCTAAACCAAGATAATCTCCTATGTTTTGTTTCTTTTGGCATATTATGCAAATTTTATAATTTATTTGAGCCATTTGCAACATTAAACATGGAATTGATCAGACAGTATGCACAACCAAATTGCAGAACCACATGAGAATGAGATCGTTTCCAAAGATAGTTACATTAAGCTTACATTTGCAGAATAAATAATTCAGTCCTCATGCTTCACATTTAAATATTTATACAAATACACTTCTTGTCACAATTAGTTTGATTAAAATGTTAAGAAAAAGGAACTGTGCAAGAAATGAGACTTTATCCAGGTGGAGAAGCTATTCATGTTGAAGTAAATGATGTGAAAATACAGAAGCAGCAGCAGGTCAGGAAGCAATCCTCTAAATACACACAAAGATCTGACCCCCAGTTCAGTCAGGGAAGGTTTTCTACCCACTTTTTTTTTTTTTTAGCAAACAAGACCCTGAGCTTATTTTCCTCTCTCTCTCATGGAAACATGAGACATATTTTCCTCTTTTTCCTCTTCTAAAAGTCTTACTTTTAGACTGAAAAGACCGTGTAGTTTACGGACTATTTTCTGCATCATTTTCTTTTACAACATGATCAGGAAAAATTATTTACTTCCACAGAACACTCACCACAGGTCCTTGGAAGAGGAAGGGAAACATTAAAGGAAAACTTTTTCCCTTTAGTCTCGAGGGCATTTTTCAGGAAACCTCAAAAATCCTTCAAAATAGCCTCAGAGAAAAGTCACCTCAGAGGAAAACCTATGCAAGACTGTTTATAGATCAGAATAGGGATTATTTCTGATCTACATGAGGTCGGGTGCTACAAAGTTTAGGGGGACTGAATGACACTCCCTCTCTAAGAGGAAGAAATCAGTTTACCCCATCTCACTGGCACTAATTCTAATGTGACTAAGACTAACCCAGAGCTTCGCACATGACATTTTGTAGTTCTACTAAGAATTCAAGCTCTGACTGTATGTGCAATACTGTAGAGCTGCTGCAACAGGACATGAATAGGCATGTGGGTCACCTTGATCTGAGACAATTTATTCTGTGTTTTTCAATAATCAAAGGAAAAAAAGGATGACGGGTCTACTCCATCACTGGCCAAGTTCAAGCTGCAAGATCAAGTAAGAGCACAATGTAAGAGTATTTACTGCACAGAACAATCAGCTGGTGAGAGGCATTCTGTACGACAAGCCAGACTGCCAAACCAGCCTCCAACTCAAGCTCATGAGGGATTTGCCTTTGCATCAAAGGGCACTGACTAGAGATTTTGTCCAGAGGACAAATAAAAAATTTCTTTTGTTTCTATCTAGTTATTTTGATATCATTTCTGGAATAAACCTATGGGAGAGGGAGCCAGATTAGGAATGCTGCAAACATTCACAAATGCTGCAAAAATTCACAAATGCCTGTTGTATCTTTGGTGGTGATTGGTGGTGCAAGAACATGAAGAGTGGGAAGAAAAGTGTGGGATGCTGCCTTTAACTGCCAAGAACCTGCCAGGAGATTTATTTATTTTTTGATTCAATGAAAACAAAGAATTTAGTTGTTGTATCTATGAAGTAAGCTGAATGTAAGTGGAATGTGAGTGGAATTTGGCTTTTTTTATTATATATTTGGTTGATGTTTCCTTGTATTCCATTTTCCTCTTACCTTCCCCCCTCAAGTAAAAAATTTGTCCTTTTTCCTTTTCCTGAGAATGAATGCATTAATTAGTTTTAAATGAAAGTGAGACCAAGAATACATTCAAAGAGGTGGTGTTTTAGTTCCCCAGTACCAAAAATAAGCACATGCAGCTTTGGGAAAAGCACTTTACCATTTGGATTTAGAGCTCTAAAGAGCTCTAGCAAGCCTGAACCCGGTCACCTTTATTGCTGGCATTTGGAAGAAGGTTAAACATCATTACATACACCCAAATGAATCCATAACCAAGGAAAAAACTATCACACTCACAGAATAAAAATAATAATAGACAGGTTTGACTATTTCTCCAAAGGTTGTCAAGTAGGAGAGAAACAGGTAGATACTATGTAAAATCCCTACTTCCCTCCTATGCAGGCAAAAGTCGGGTATGCAGCCACAGTCCTCAAGAAATAAAATCAGCTAAATTCATACAAAGAATTGATATGGAGTTTTTATTGTTGATAAAAACTGCCACCACACCACAGATCTACTCTTCCACGGTAAAGGAAACAAAAAATAAAAAAGGAAGAGGCACCATAGTCTTTGCTTTTGTGGACAAGTTGAGGGGGAAGTTAGTACACATGATATGGGTGTTTATCAGCATGACTTTTTCAGAAAATGGATTACTAGAATGGTTCTTTTTCTTTCTTTTTATATGTCACCAAAACAGAGCAAAGAGCAACATTTCTGTGTCAGAGAGGGCAGTCATCTGGAACTTTATTATTACATTTATTACTACCTAGAGAAACTTCCTCCCCAACAGTCCTTAATGTTGGCAACCTGCTGAGAAAAAGTAGAGTGCTTTAGCTGTACCTTTCAACATGTTCCTGACATTTTACAGTGGCTGGGGAAAGGTTTCATTTTCACATTGATCATGTAGTAAATCAGTAATGACAAATTCCTATTAAAAAAAATCCCATTGTAAAAAGAGTATTACAAACCAGGACTTATTGTAGGACCTGTGTGTCAGTGGAATTCTTGCTTATTTTTTTCTTGACTGTTAGTAATTTAATGAAGCAGTTGTAGCAGAGAACACTTTACACCAATTTAACCTGAACCTGTCACTGAAAGAAACAGTCCCACAAGGTTATAACCTGAAGAAACTCTCTGGCTCTGTTTACTGCTTAAGGGTTTTTGCCAGTCCAAGGCTCTGGCTGGCAGATGTAGTAACAAGGGGCAAGGGGTGGATGATGCACTGGACTTTTCTTCTAGGAGTAGAGCTGATATTAAACATTCGGGAAACTATGACCAAATATTTGGAGTATGGGAGAAGTTTGCCATTATTTTCCATCCCTTCCAATATAGACTGGGCAAAGATATAAAATCTCTGTTTCTCCCAAATATCACACATATTTGCAGCGTCTCATAAGATTTAAAGTTACAAAAACATACAGATTAGCTGGGGCTGTTAAGTATTAGCTTTAATAAGTTATTCTTCAAAGAGCCCTGCAGTGCTGGAATCTGAGAAGTACTGCTTCCCTTATCTGTCCATTGCCCCTGTTTTTTCCTTTATTTTGGTACTTAGCCATGATCATGCCACTTCCCAACAGTCATGCAATCAAAACATATTTCATTCCATCACTAATGCAATAAATCATTTAGAAAAATGTTATTCACTGTCAGCTGAGTCTGACTCAGAAAAGAAAATATCCAGAGGTTGTAGAAGAGATCGAATTTTTAACCATACCACTGATTTCTCTGATTTCACAATGTGCTACTCTCTAGTCATTATCCCTTGAATATGAGGTTTTAGAAAAAAAGCTAAAAGAAAATCCATCATAAAACAGGAGAGAATAATAATGTTAACCAATATTCCATTCTCTGTAGCAAAGAACAAAAAGCAATTTCAGTGGTATTTTTTGATTTTGTTCTCAAAGTGGCAGTAGATCTACTACATAAATAACTAGATCTTATAACTGTATTATAGATACAATAAGTATTTTACTACATACCTTCAACATCACATACACACACTTGCTAAGTATAAGAAGTATTGCTTGCTTGCAGATAAGATATTTTGATTAAAATATTTGCATTAACACAAGTGAAAGCAAAATAAGAACCTAAGGCCTTTTGGGATTGAACTAAAGTGAAATAGAAAGTAGACAATGTTTAAAAAAACAACAAATAAACAAATAAAGACCTGTCATATTAAAGATGTGAATGGGCATGTTTTCTTTTGACATTATAAGAAAGAAGACCATCTGGTCTTCATACCTCAGAGAGAGCAGTGTCAGTTCAGTACCCGCATGGTTAAGGTGTCTGACTTACTGCATTTGGACACTACAACTTTTTGGTTCACACCTCGAATAAAGTTTATCTCCAGTGCATCTAACAAGAAGCAACTTTCTTCACGCTGCAGTGAAGGAACTTGATTACTTTGTCATACAGTGAAATATGCCTAATTATTCATTGAGACCTTTTCCCTTGTTCATTCAGTTGACCTTAGATTACCTGTATTAGATTCATTTACATTTTCTCAGGAGGAAACTGTAACCCATTTAGTATACATGCTTCCCAGTATTTTAAAGATACTGTCTAGGAGAGAGAAGGTCTTCAGGAAGAAGCCTATTGATTAGAAAGTTCCATTAGTTGCTACAAATATAGGGGTTTTAACTAGCTTCAAAACGTTAACAGTAAAGATGCATTTGTGATGGGACACTTGTTAATATTCACAGAAGCACGAGGTCAAACCTTCTTAGAAAGCTAAGACTATGCATATGAAGTAGAAACATACTTTAATTTTGGTTTATGATCAAAACACTAACACTAAATGTTATTCATTTTGCAAATTACATAAAACATTGTTCTAAAATCAAAAAGAATAACCCCATACTAATTCTATAAGTCTTTCAGACATGCAATTGTTCAGCTGAGATACCCATCCTGACAGAACCCAGAACAATGAGCCAATGAAGGTTTTTTTGGTTGTTTTTTCTTTTCCTGTAGCCTAATATTTCCCCTGTACTATCCAGAACCATTTTGCTCTGTAGTTAAACTGTAGTAAAAAGGAATGCACTTTAAACACTCAGTAAGTCTAAAGAGCATGTTGTAGCTTCTGGAAGTATCACTATATATTTTCAGCAAACAGGTTGTAGAGATAATTTTCTTGCACGTTGCAGAAGCTGTCATACTGTACCTGCACCTTGTATTTAAATGTATTTTAATTTTTATCTCATAATAATAATAATAATAATAATAATAAAATTAAGCAAACTACACAATTTCAAATTATTTAATTGGAAGCAAAAGGAGAAACAAAACATCAAGTTATAAACTCACAAAATAGCGAAGACAACATAGTAAACTGGTGTAAATTAGGAGAAGCTCAGTTTTACATCACTATCTCATGGTATGAAAAAGAGCCGAGAAGAGCAAATAAAAGAAGGAAGCCACACTTGAACGCAAGGTGGGAAAGTTGCATCCTGTGTCTCTAAAAGAGCTCAAGGAAAAGTTTTGCCTTAAAGAAGGCATAAAGAAGCTTGAATCAAGGCTATGTAGACTTCTAAAACTCTGACAGCATTTTTCAAAATCTCCACTGTTAAGTGCATTTGTAAAAAAAGATATATGCATTGTGCCTGTTTAGGAACTAATGTCAGACATCTTAGGATATAATAAAAAAAAAAGATGAAGTAATTGCTAGTAGAAAACAATGGTTATTTGAGGACGTGTTTATTTTTCTAAGAGCAAAGTCCAGCTATGTGAATTCTGTAATGTGATTCCTTTTGTAGTTTCTTTTAGTTTGCACTCCATACTATACCAGAAATGCTACAGATGATTTTGTCCCTGAGACTTACCTCCAGCTTTGGCTGATGGCTAAATATTCATATATGTACAGAATGTATGCTGAATACTTGAGCAAGTAACTGTTGTTTCCCAGCAGCTATGGTTCATTAAGTACAGGCTTTGCAATAAATTATTCAGGATGACACAGTTTCTAAGCAGACTTTCTGCTAAAAGTGTCACAAAGGACTAGAAAAAACCCCTTATTTTCTAGCATTAATCAGTTAATTTTTAGAGTAATAATGCATCCAAGAGTTTGAAAGAAAATGTTTATTTTAATTCAAGAACAGATTTTTTTTTACATGTCCTATGTAAAAATATAAACCAGAAATTTTCAGCCTCTATTTTGAGATTCATCATGGCTGGGCTTCGCGAACGAGGATTTGGGAGGGGCTCTACCCACGTTTGTTGCAAGCGTGTTGGTGGCTAAAAAGGCCAATACGAGACAGGCACGTCCAGTTGCAAAAGGCACAGCAGAAAGACTCCTTAGGTGGTAAATTCTGCAAGGTACGATTCTTTCTGCGTTGTCTTTTCTCCTCAAGGGTGATCCTGCGTGCTTTCTCAAAAGCATCAGCAACGTTATAGATGCTGTGTCTCCAGGTCTCCCGATTGGAGGCCAGAGTAGACCAGTTATGGTGATCAATATGGCCAAGGCTGAGATGTTGTTTCAGGGAGTCCTTGTATCTTTTCTTCGGGGCTCCTCTCTTGTGGCAGGTGGTGGTAAGTTCACCATAAAGCAAGATCTTGGGGAGGCGGTGGTCCTTCATCCTTGAGACGTGCCCTGTCCAGCGCAGCTGTGTTCTCAGTAACATGGCCTCAATACTTGTGACTGCTGCTTGTTCTAGAACAGATGTATTGGTCACATAATCTGACCAGTGGATGTTTAGGATTGTACGGAGGCAGAGTTGATGGAAGCGTTCTAGGAGACGCAGGTGGTGGCGGTAGATGACCCATGATTCGGAACCAATTCAGAACCAATTTTGAGATTATGTGTTTTAAAAACACCAATAAATTTTCAAGGTTATCTACTTTATAGTAAGAAATACTTTGAAATATTATGATTCCAAATACCAGGATACAAAGAAGATGGATCTCTCTCAGACCTCTGTTGGCTTTCAAAAACAGGTTAAAGATCAGTTTAGCAATAAGAGTCTTCATAATATTCACTGTTCTTTGCATCTCTCAATGCCAATCACTAGCTAATAAAGACGGCACTAGTCTATAAAAGTTGCCCCAAATGGATGAACTAATGCATTTTGTTTTCTTATTTAGTTAGAAATAAGTGGTCATCCTTCAGTAGCTGCCATAAAAAGAAATACTTTCTGTAAATTCAAAATTATTTAGGATCTTTCTATAATGACTTACTATGTCCTCCTTCCAAAACAAGGTAGTATATTACAACGGACAAATCTGCAAAGAATTGGGCTAGTCAGGAGAGTCTAGCAGACATCATTAGTCACAAATAATACTGAAATGACAAAATGCCAAGAATATATGGGAAAATAATGACACCAAAAAAAGAAGAAAGTGCAAAATAATTACAGAAATAATCTGAAGTTTATAAAATCTTAGACAAGTCAGGCTAAAACTTTGATTTAGCTAGTTATTCTGTTTTCTTTCAGTAATTCTATTTTCTTTAAGAGAAAGTTCATGCAATAATCAATAGTGAATGAAAGACTTTTCTATTCACTCCTGGAGAATCTTCCTCCTAATATCCTCTCAGACTTCTTTAACATGCATTATAAGTTATACTTAGGATCATAACATTGCTCTGCTGTACAGATCATCCTTTTCTTATGTGCTTGTATTACCCTCAGCGTGGGGGGGTGTTAGTTTATGAGTGGGATCTCAAAATGCTATTCTAACAATATTACCTAATTTTACTCAATATTACCCTAAAAAAAATCACTTAATATTACCTTAACATAAACATTAAATCACTGCCTTCTCTAGCAGGTCTAATGTGTTACACTTACTTAAGTCTAATCACATGCTCCTCCCAAAAACACATTTCTACTCTGTCTCCTGCCATATCTCATGAACACATGGATGGAGGGTAAATGGGATAAGTTTGGTGATCCAATGAAACCCTGCATCCTATGCTTTCATTAGCTAATTATCCACAAGACAAATCAATGTGACTCAATTTCATGCTGCACAACTGCAAAGGGGACTGAAGCTGCAAGTCCCTGAGGGACCAGGTGGGGATTAGACTGCCCAGTTAGTTTTGATCAGCTGTAAAAAGAAGCTGCACCCTAATAGAGCTGAAAACCGCCTTAGAAGGGCACTGGTTGGTCATGAAAATAATGAAAATAGTTTGGATGATCTTGTACATAGATACTGTCATGTAACTGTGTTGATTTATAGTTTGTCCTAATAGCAGACTACTGATGGAACCAGCTTGGTTGAGTAGATCCCCAATTTTCTTTTCAGAAACATAACAGGAAAAATCATGCTTAATTGCAAAGTAGTGCACTGACACCCATCAGTCAAACAAGCAGAACAACACAGAAAAACATATGCCACAAGAAAGAGTCCTTGATTAAAGTCCTAGCCTTGGATGCAGACTCAATTTTTTGCTCTCCCATAAACCTCTCAAGATAATTTATTGCTACTACCTCTACAGAGTGACTGAGAGTATTCTAGCACTAAACATTGGAAGACCAAAACTTAAAATGTGTGGGCCTGAATCCATAAAAGGACTTAAAAAATAATCCAGTGAAAGAAACAGCTGCCTTAAATTAGGCATATCTAAGTGGTGATGTCTAAATAATGTCTAATTTTTCTAATCTCGTTCAAAAAGCAGAATAGAAAATTCAGAGCTAGACAGAGAGTGAGCATAAAATGCCCAAGGAGAATTAGACATAAAGCAAGAGATTCATGCTCCAAATGGCAAATCATCAAGAACTAAGCAATAGGAAATATCATTAACAAGAGATATGAATTCATCTTCCCTTGAGCTTCTGAGTCTTGAGTCAGCTTGGTGTGCCAAGCAGTACCCACAACTTGTCTTTCTAAGAAACAAGCTGGAGGCAGGGAAGGGTATGTTGTTTCCTTGAACTCTAGAATTCATGTACTTTCCCTGGAGGGCTGGTGATGGCCTCAGTGTGCTCCATAGACCAAGGATCAGAGTCACAGGCTGGGAATGAGCTGCACCATGTACCCTGTGTCTCCTGAAAGCCTGCAGGCAGCAGAGCCAGACCATGATGCAGCTGCCTAACAGATGGATACCCCAAACACTGACTTTTTGTCCAGTTCCCTAAGACTATCGTTACAATCTAGAAATAGTCATCATATAAAATGGACAAATTTTATCTTTGATTGATGCTGAGAGTGGAGTTACAGTAAAAAAAAACAAGCATAATTGAAAGAAAAATATTTTGGAAAATGAAAAATCAGAACCTAAAGAATGGATTTTTCTCATGACACCCAACCCAATACATTCCAGACCCTAAAAGAAGTGCAAAACTTTGCCACCTTTCCTGGTCCCCTTCCAAACTGACTTACAGCCTTGGAATGAAGGTGTTCAAGCAAAAACCTGTGGTCAGACTGTGAGAAGTTTCTTTAAGTATAGATTTAGCAGTTTCAACAGTTAAAAGGATTTCTTCTTTTGCCCTTATTCTCAGTCTTGTCTATTTCATGCATCTGGTGAGGTTTTACAACATATGCTCAGCAGGTTTTTTCTTTTCCTCCCTTTGTAAGGAAAAATCAACCAAAAAACATGATCATCTGAGGGGCAGAGAAGAAACCCCCTTGTGTACTTCTAAAAGCAAAAAAAAAAAGTTAAGAAACTATGAAGTTTTCATATGTGTTGTGTCTCACCAGAGAATCAGTAGTTTGAATGTAGATTGATTACATTGAAATATCCCCTTCAAAGGATTTCAGAAAGCATAAAATAATTAACAATTCAAAAGAAACATGTATTTAAAAAAAAAAGTACTCCAAAACCCCACCCTATTTTAAGGAAGGGCATCATTTTGGTTTTAATACACACAATTAAAGTTACAATAAAAGGTAAATCAGGGAATCCATGACAGAAGTCAAGGTCACACTGAAGACACTCAACCTTCAAGGAGAATAGGTGCAGAAACCACCTGCTCCTGACTGTCTCGCTTGCCAGAGCACATCCAGCAGGGAGGTTCCCACAGAAAACCCCAAGCAGCACAGGGGAAGTCCCATGCACCCTACCTACTGCACCTTTGCCAGATCTATACCTCACAAGGGAATGCCGTGAGCCTCTCCAGCACCTTACATTGTTTATGTTGAGATTTGGATAGAACAGAACAAAAATGGACAGAGGATGAAGGAGGAAACAAACAGGTATTGCTTAGCTTTCCTACTTCTGTTACGTTGTATCTTTCAAGTTTGGCTGTATCTACTGAAAGGTGAAAATTTTGTGATTGTTTTAAGTCCTAGGGGTTATTTTCCTATTACCTTTCTAAGTAGAAAGTTTAGAGAAATCACATCATTAATTGCTAAACAGTGAGGCACTTGTGAAGGAGCTAGGTCAGAACACCAAGCTAGGTGCAATAAATAACTGAGGAGGAGTTTTGGCTTTTGGCACTATTAAAAGTAAAATTCATATGAAAAATGTCCTGACATTGTTTGAAGATATGCTGCAAAAATAGATAAAATTTTTGTCTAAAACTTTACTCAGATTGTGCACCAACCACCTGTGCTATAAGAAAGAGCCTAGAAACAAAAGTGCTTGAATGTCTTCTGCCTCAGTAATTAATGCCAACATGTAAATTTCTTCCTACAACCATCACTTAATTATTGCCTCAAAGAACTAAAGATTCCAGAAATGTCACTTCAGAATAAAGCTTATTTTCACTTACACTTGCCCAAACAGGAGAGCTTACACAGCTCTCCAGAGTGACTGGAACCTCAATTTCATGCAAGGTGACAGACTTTGAGAGATTTTGTGTCCCTCGGTCATTGTAATTGTTGGTGTCAAGCAGTCACTTCCAGAATAAGGGTGACAAAGGACACAAGCCATATGCTGTTTGTATCAGAACAGTCTTCTTAAAAAAAGCTCTATCTGTAACTTACATGTGTGAAACAGTTACTCGCTTAAATTTCAAATACTGTTTTGCAGTGGAAAAAATACATACTATGGCACTTGGGCATCCACCTTAAGTTTAAATGTGGGTCTTCACTAATTTTCTTAAAGATCCTCCACGCTAATTACAAACATATGTCTATATGTGCAAGAATATTATGCTGTTGGATCCCAAGAATTATTTTCCTTTACATGACACTCATAAAAATTTCAGTTTTGTCAGAATAATTAGCAAAGGAGTACACTCCCTAATGTTGTTATTATGTTTTTCTGAGCACAAACTGATTAGTTCTTCTCTCTTATATTTAAAAAAAAAAAAAAATTAGTTGGTTTTTTTTTTTAATTCCTTATTGACCTTTCTCACCTTTCCTTAGGAAAGTTAACTTCTAAATTCAAACAGTTAGCTTCATTTGCTTTCACTCTACCCAGGAGCTAACTAGTTTCTTGTACTCCTGAGTCCAGCAGAGTAAGAAAAAGAGAAATGTCTTTTCTAATCCTAGAGTAGGGTCTCATTGTCTTTTAAATCCATTTTCTTAGGAGATGCAAATTTAATTGTTCAAAACATTACCAGAACCCCTTTGAAACAGAAAGTTCAGTTTTTGGGGTTGGTTTTGGGAAGGGATACCCTCTCCTGACAATGTGAAAGCTTTAGACTTTCAACACTGTCTCTACAGAAAGGAACATTTCAGGCACAATGACAGTGAGATCTTAGTAGGAAGAAGATTACGTTTCCTTTGGGTATTGTAAGCATAAGGCTTTTCTGTGTCTGAAGATAAGACAATTTTACCAATTCTTCTAAGTTACCTTCAGACGTTATTATTTGCTACAGAAATGGTAAGTTCTGTCATATGAATAATGTTAATCTTTAGAGGTCAGTCTTTTGCATATGGTCCTTCTAGGCAGGTTCATAGAAATCATAGATCTCACAGGGAGAAATATTTTTTCATTACAAGTAGTTAAATTCAAGTAGTGTTATACTTTGCAATAGTTAATTTTCTTAATTATTTTACAATAGCATTACAGAAGGCAGTAGACCAAAGAATTCATAGTATATCAACTGTCTACATGCCAAGCACCCACCACAGCCTCTCTCTCACTCCCCTCTGCAACTGGACAGAGGAGACTTGAGATAAGGACTGGGAGAGAACACTCGCTGATTACCGTAATGGGCAAAACAGACTCAAAGCAGGGATATTAAGTGAATTTATTACTAACAAACTCAGAGCAGGAAAATGAGAAGTAAAATAAATATTAAACCTTTCCCCCACCCCTTCCTCCTTCCAATTTTCTGTCTCCTCCCCTCACAACAGCACAGGGAATGGGACTTACAATCAATTCATCACAGGTTGTTCCTACCACTGCTCAGGGAGAAGAGTCCTTCCCTCACTCCACTGCTAGGTCCCTCCCACGGGAGACTGTCCACCACAAACTTCTTCAACATGAGTCAATATCATGGGCAACAATTTTTCATGAACTGCTCCAACATCGGTCCCTTACCAAGGGGTGCAGTCCTTCAGGCACAGGCGTGGGTTCCCTACGGGGCCATAAGTTCTACCAGGAAAACCTGCTCTGCTGTGGGTCCTCTATCCACAGGTCAACAGATCCCTGCCAGGACCCTGTTCCAGCACAGGCTTCCCACAGGGTCACAGCCTCCTGGGCATACACCTGCTCTAGTGTGAGTTCCTCCATGGACTGCAGGGGCACAGCTGCCTCACTGTGGTCTGCACCGTGGACTGCAGGGAAACCTCAGCTCTGGTGCCTGGAGAGCCTCCTCCCCCTCCTTCTCCACTGACTTTGGTGTCTGCACAGTTGTTCACACATTCTCACTCCTCTTTTCTCTGGCTGCAATTTCGTCTACCCAATAACTTATTTTTTCCCTTCATAAATACGTTCTCACAGAGACATTACTATTATCCTGATTGGTTTGACCTTGGCCAGCAGTGGCTCCATCCTGGAGCCAGTGGGCATTGGCTCCACCAGACACAGAGGAAGCTTCTGGTAGATTCTCACAGAAGCCACTCCTGTAGTCCCCCAGCTGCCAAAACCTGGACACACAAACCCAGTATGCACTAATACCAATTTCACCTAGGTATTCACCTAAAAGAGCTTCAGTTTATACAATGTTTTTTTCTCAGTTAGAATTCTTGACAACTTTATTATTAAAATATTAGACTGAATGAATTCTCTTATTTACAGGATCTATGGTCTTTATATGCAACCAGATAGATGACAGGATCTAAGAGGCCAAAAAACCTACCTACTGAGAAAGAGTGTGGGAAGACCCAACCAACCCTGCATACACAGACACACCGCAAAACCCAGTACCATCTTTTGCTCTAACTGCAAGGCTTAGCTGATTCCATGGATGGATTTACAGCACAGATTTTACTGCTCAGGCAGAGATTTATTGAGCTGTAACAAATTACAAGACACCCTGGAAACGGGTTGCTAGTGCTCATCCTTTGAGATTGCTGAACTCCACTGACAGACTGGCTGAGATGAGGGCAGTGCCTCTGGGCTTAGTTTTTGCAGTAGCTGCCAGGAAACACACACTACAGATTTAACACATCATGTTACTTGAAACTATGTACACATGCACTCAAAAAAAACCTGAAAAGTGTAATTCTGGTATAAAGCCAAACCTGTCAGCAAATAACAGTTTCAATTCGAAACTCTCACCCTTCCAAAACTCCCCTTGCCAATTCTGCAGAAGTGTGAGATTATTTTGATAGCAAGTTATCTGTGACAATAATACAAGTATGCTCATTTCTCACAAAGAAAGAAAATAATACATGACTCAATAAGTCTGTTAAAAAAAAATCCTGCAGAGTACAGACATTCAGTGAAAACAGAGATCTAAACCAATTCTACATCATCTATTTTAAGACTTCATAAAGGAGTTATATCTATTCAGCAGACTTGCTGCTGAATCTAAGGAAGGCTGGAAACCTCACAGTACTTCATTTCCAGGACCATTTAGCTTTCATTCAAAATCTAAACATTGTTCATGTAATTATTCTTTTCAAAAACTGAATTTCAGCTAATATCAAGTTAATAAAAGCAGTCTAGAATCACCACACACTGCATAAGGACTGTATTAGAAGCAGTGAGTCCTTTCAAAAGACCCATTTAACTCAAACCCTGCTTTACCTCTCCATCCCAATAATCTCAAACCCAAAGTCCATAAAATAGCCTCAGAGAAAAAAACATTAAGTACCAAATCTAGTGAAATTTCTGTCAAGAAAAAGAATGGTCATTTTCATATTCTGCAATTTCATTAACATTGTTTAATATTCATATGATTTCCCTTACTGCTTATATAAGACTTATGCCTCATTAGTGCAAGAGTCAAAAAATACAGTTAATGTATAAAGATATGCTTTCAAACACATTTACACAGGATTTCTTTTCTTTCTTTTCTTTTCTTCTTTTCTTTTCTTTTCTTTTCTTTTCTTTTCTTTTCTTTTCTTTTCTTTTCTTTTCTTTTCTTTTCTTTTCTTTTCTTTTCTTTTCTTTTCTTTTCTTTTCTTTTCTTTTCTTTTCTTTTCTCTTCTTTTCTCTTTCTCTTCTCTTCTCTTCTCTTCTCTTCTCTTCTCTTCTCTTCTCTTCTCTTCTCTCTTCTCTTCTCTTCTCTTCTCTTCTCTTCTTCTCTTCTCTTCTCTTCTCTTCTCTTCTCTTCTCTTCTCTTCTCTTCTCTTCTCTTCTCTTCTCTTCTCTTTTCGAATTACTTACCAAGTGTTTGGAAGAAGACTTATAAAAAGCCCACAGTTTGTTGAACAGTTTTGTGTGACAACAGTTTTTAGGTTTTACATGAGAACAGTTGTGTTCCTGTATATCTTATGTTTCCAATAACAAATCATTGGGTGGACATATTCTTGTAGCCAAACTACTTCAACAGCAGTTGTACAGTATCTTACCACTAACTCTGTATTAGGACAGATCATTAAAGGACCTGAAGAAATCCTGGGATACCAGATCATGGCTCAGTCAGCAGGATCTAGGAACAGGGGCTATAATTTGCCATACTGGAAGTGAGACCTTTTCAGTTCTTTCATAAAGGATGTTGGGTTTAGAAGTGTGGTTGGACAGGGGGAGTTTTGACGAGCATTGTGTTGAGAAACAATCAGTACACACTAGAAAAAGAACAAGACTTTTTCTCCCTCAGATTTGGATGAAAAAGGAATTGAACTATCCCACAGGACACTAGAGAAGGTGAAATCATCTGTGCTTAATGGTGCAGCATACCCTCTTCATAAAAAACTCTATACAACCCATCATAGCCGTGGGGAAAAAGGCAGTGACCCGAGAATCTATGCTACAGAATAGCAAAAGTTAACATCTTTCTAAAAGTTGCTAGTGTATTAAGTGGCATTGAAATGAAAAAGGCTGAAAAACATTACACACAGTAAAAAAACAAGGAAGGTATAAAAGAACCCTTTAAATTACAGGTACTGGTAAACCAAATGGCTTGTGGAAGATATATTTCACCAGTACAGCTAATATAACTACTACAGCCAAGATACAATTGATTAAAATCAGCTTTTCTTAATTTAATGTATATTGAGTAATACATCAGAGAGGAAAACGCAATTCTGTCTAAAGCCACACAGCTTCATTCCCAGAGCAAATAAGTCACTGCTACAGCAAAAAAAAAAAAAAAAAAAAAAAAAAAGTGATCTCACCCCTTGGCTCATTCAGTGTGTTTTGACAAATTGCTGAAGAACTCCAATTCTTCAGTACCACATTTATTAAAGAATATTTATAGGCTCCCTCTACATGCACATTCCCTCATTTTCACTAAAAAAGACATGTCTCCAAGAATGACTAACTGGAAAGGGGAACACAGGCATCCTTATTGGTAATTACAGCTGCAGTAGAGTGCCATCCTCATGGGCTTACCTCTTCCTCCAGGGCTCCAGGCATCGCAAAAGAGAGGCTTTAAATTGAAGAAAACTACTGAGAGGCAATTACCATTTTATCTCAAATTCCAATGTATTATCCAAGGGACTGATGACTAACTTTATTGTGGAAGTAAAAGCTGAAATGAGACCATGGATGGTTGAATGGGAAGTAGTTAGACCTGGGTGTGAGCCTCTTCCCGTTAAAACCTGAGGGAAGGCTGAGTCCTTGTACTGAGTAAAAGGCTATCAAACAAGTTTTAATATGCCCATTACAACTCAACAGAAATCAGATGAGAAATATCTTTCTTGCTTGTTACCTGTCCATGAATGAATGTTTACGGGGGGGGAAGAGGGGGATGGGTAATCCTTTAAAACCCAAAGTGTTAAGCTAGAAAAAGATGAACAAAAATACTTGTAATTAAGTGCATACGGACAGAAGAAAAGCTCCAAAATTAGTATACCACCATGAAAAATTAAGCTTTTTGGTTTTTGTACATCATCAGAAGTGAAACTGGGGGACACATCAGTCACTTCAAATATTGCAAATGACTGGGCATTTTAACAGCTTTTACAAATAATATTTTTGACATCCAGTAGAGCAAGTACCCCTAACAAGAATAACAATAACAATAACAAACAAACAAAAAGCAAAACAAAACAAACAGACAAACAAAAACAAAAAACCCCAAACCAACAAAATCCAACAACTTTTCAAATATAAATTTAACCTCACAGCAACCTTGTAAAAAGTTTGGCGATATCAGTTTCCTACCAGGACACAAAACAGAAATAAAACCAAGTTGGGCATGGAAGCACTGATGCATGTGTAAGCAAGGAGAGCTCTCAAATCTTTAAAAAATAATTTTTGTACACCCACAAATATATTTTATCTGTGTGAGAACTTGAGCAAACTGAATGCATAATAAATTATAGCTTTTTTTTTAAATCAACACTGTTCATTCACTTTCTTAAAGGCTTGATTACTGACAAAGAGATTTCTTAAAAGAGAGGAGGAAAAATTTACAATTATTTATATTAGTCAAGTAATAGAACATGATGGTTCATTAATTCAAGCAAATTAAGTTCCTTAATGTAAGAATATCAATATATCAGACAGATCTTACAAATTTAGCAAGCTAACTTATGTCTACTTTTGATCCACTATTATCAGTTAGTTAATTTTTTCTTGCAACAGCCTCATCTTGCAAAGATTTATCTCTCTTTAATTTTTACGCTGCAATACACTCCCAGATCTCAGTGGAACTATTCATGTCATTAAATGTAGAGAATACACATACATCTTTTGTAAGAATAGAGCCCAATTCTCAAACCAAGCTCCAAGTAATAAGTCAATGTTAAAGTAAGGTAGAAAAGACTGCCAATTGCTTGTATCACTCATTCAGTTATTAGAATGTGTGCTAAGGAGGAGAGAAGGAAAAATCTCTCCCCTTTAACAGAGCATCTAGGCAAATCATTCAAGGGAAGATGTATTCTGGGTAAAGATTGACAAGTTGCTAATCTGTGGAAAAATTAAAAATGAATATGTAAAAGAATTTCTGCCTATTTTAAGGTAATTCATGTTTTCACCTCAACATCTGAAAACACAAACTTTGTTCTGTTACTATTTTTTTCTTTTGTAGTTATAGGTACATTTTAATTGAATGGAAATGCAAATAAACATTCAAGGTAAATGTTATGGTAAAAGCAGAGAAATGAGAAGAGCTAAATCTTGGTGGAGCAAGATTCTGAGCTAGAAATAAAGAGAAAGGCAGGTTTGTATTGCTCTTCTGTGCCTAAATTTGCCTCAGTTGGCTTCAGTAATTTAGACGTTAGGCATCTGTGCTGACTTGCAGTTCTTTATTCAGACACCTAATTTTGGGTGTGTGTAGTCCCTTTGTAATCATTTGAGATCTAGTCAGCGTCTTCAACAAGGATAGGAGAGTCATCTCACCAAAAGCAACCATCAGTTCTAGTCATCTGAACAATGGTCTCTACTTCGCTGGGCATATTTACTGCATCTCCATTGACTCTAAGAGGTGCCTGGGCACTTGTTCCAGCTGGAATCTCCTTGGATGTCATGTTTGGACCTGAACCACATTCCTCATCAATGTCAGTATTTCAAGATTCTTTTCTAAGGCCAGAGAAAAAAATAAACACCTCTCAAAGAAAGGTCATCCCTTCCAAAATTGGTATAGAACAAATAGGATGAACTGTCTCCCAGGGGTGCCTGCCCCGCTCCCAGCACCACAAGGCAAGGTTCATTGGCTCTCTTTGGAACAGATGTACTGAAGGAGATGCATCACACTTCAGAAATATATGGTGCCTCTCTTTAAGCTTCAGACCAGTGAAATCAATCCACCACTGGGCCTTCCTGTAAGGGATGATCCTCAGCAGGAGTTTGCTCTTCGGAGATCCTATTTCACTTAAACCAGAATTCAGGCAAGCCCATGGGAGCCTGACTGAATGGCAAGATGAGCAGTGCACATGCAAGCTTGGCTGATGTTGGTGCCCATCAGGAGCCCATTTGTTCATGGAGAACCCAGAATTTTTGCCCACACCCCATCTCTGAACATAATGGTTTAGTAATGTTACTGTAAAAAGGATGAACTTTCAGGATTCCCTCTGTATGTTCAACCAATTTATTATCCACCTAACAGTCCACCCAGAGAATCCATTCTTTCCAATTTAGAGAATGATGTTGTGGAGGCTGTGTCAAAGGCTTTACAGAAGTCCAGATAAATAACATCGGTAGCCCTTCCTTGATTAGTGATGTAGTCACTCCATTATAGAAGGTCGCTAGTTTGGTTAGGCAGGATTTGTCTTTTGTCAAGCTATGCTGGCTGCCCCTAACCACCTCCCTGTTCTCTGTGTGCCCTAGCATAGTTTCTTAGGGGGATCTGTTTCATGATCTTCCCAGACACAGAGATGAGGCTGACAGGTTGGTAGTTCCCAGGGTCTTCCTTTCTACGCTTTTTAAAGATGGGTATAATGTTTCCCTTTTTCCAGTCACCTCAGACTTCACCTGGCTGCCATGACTTTTCAAATATCATGAAGCTTGGCAACTACATTGCCCAGTTTCCTCAGAGCTCTGAGATGCATATCATCGGGTTTGTTCTGGAGAGCAGAATAAGACCTGTTGCATATACAGCCCTTCAATAAAGGTACAACAGACACATCCCCTTGGAGGAGCTATCTCAGTGCCCATTGCATATCTGAATGATCAGGAGATCTAGGTCACATCCAGCATGACCAGTCAGGTTAAGTATGCTGCTTTTCCAATGTCTCTTCACTCAGCATGTGTGTATTATATTTTTAGTCCCTGGTCCCTTTTCTGTACCCACTGTTTCTTTCCCAACAAAAGAATGTGGTCAGTCTCCAAAAGGTGCTTGGGTTTTTGCAAATTTACATTTACATGTGTTGATCTCCTTTGGAAATGCTGCCACCTCCACAAGAGAGCAGTGAGGGTATAGCAGCTAAGAGCTGAATTCCTAGCAACTTAGGCAAAGCTGACTCTGTCATATCAGTAGTAGAGTAAAGCTGATATGCTGTTACTGAAGCTAAATAACTTGACCAAAACTTGACTAAAACCCCAAAATTATAGCTCTTATATGGAGACCTGTAGGACTTCTAAGGCATCTCTGGGATAGAGATTGATGGCCCTGTGGCAAGCCATGGGTAGGGTGGAAGAAGACCCCAGGGAAGGCTGTGTAAGACCAGTAAGACCTTTTTGTGCCTTGTCAGTGAATTTACATGAAGAAGGTTCACCACATTTTGGAATAATTAAGCCTTGTTTCTGATTATTGAAATCTGAGCAGATTTCAGTGTGAGAAGACACTGCTGCACTGTGACTGAAGCTATGCTGAATGTCACTTCTCGTCATCTGTTCTCGTCTCTACATCTGTGCTCACAAAGATGGACTTTGTAATGAACTATGAACAGAAAAAAGGGCACACATCATTGAACTGCATGGGTGTGCACAGATCCTGCAGCTAAACCAACTTAGACTTTCATGGCATATCACTTAAACCATGGCAAATCCCCTGCAAAAAGAAAATAGTTCAAAGCAAATTGTATGTGTGGGGAACAATAAAAATTTTTTTCAAATATGTTAATGGCAAAAGGCAGTATAGAAATATAACCAGCCTGCTACAGGATGAGGATTGTCACCTTACAAACAGAGACAAGGCAAAGGAGTTTAATGTTTTCTTTGCCTCTGTCTTTAACATGGATGATGGACCATGGGGGTCTCTGTGCCCTGATCTGGAGGACTATGACTGTGACAATGACCAACTCCCAGTCAACAGTGAAACTGTGCAGGATCTGCTTCTCCAGGTGTATCCCTACAAGTCTATGGGGCCTGATGAGATTCACTCAAGAATCCTCAAAGAGCTGCTGATGTCATCACAAAACCTCTTTCAATGATTTTTGAGCAGTCTTGAGAATCCAGAGAGGTCCCAGCTGACTGGAAGCTGGTGAATGTTGTCAAAATTTTCAAGAAAAACAAGAAGGAAGACCCCAGAAAGTACAGGCCTGTCTGTCTCACTTCAGTGCCTGGTAAAGTTACGGAGAAGATTATTCTGAGAGGTATTGAAAAACACCTGAAAGACAACACAGTCATTGGTCAGAGCCAGCATGGCTTCATGAGGGGAAAGTCCTGCTTATCAAATTTCCTTTTATGACAAGGTAACCCACCTAGTTGATCAAGGGAAGAAAGTTGATGTAATCTTTTTGGATTTCAGTAAAGCTTTCGATACCGTCTCTCACTGGTTCATTCTGGACAAGATGTCCAGTACACAGCTGGATAAACATATCACTTGGTGGGTGTGCAGTTGGCTCACGGGTCGAGTACAGAGGGTAACAGTGAATTGGGTAACATCAGACTGGTGACCTGTCACTAGTGGGGTTTCACAGGGCTCCATCTTAGTCCCTGTGCTCTTCAACATCTTCATAAATGACTGCAAGATGGGACTGGAAGCAATACTAAGCAAGTTAGCAGATGACACAAAACTGGGAGGAGCTGTTGACTCCCTCAAAGTCAGGGAAGCCCTGCAGAGAGACCTCAACACATTGGAGGACTGGGCAATCACCGACCATATGAAGTTCAACAAGGGGAAGCACCAGATTCTACACCTGGGATGAAGCAATCTTGAATGCATGTGCAGACTGGGGAATGAGATACTGGAAAGCAGTGCTGGGAAAAGTTCGATGTGAAGTTGAATTTGAGTCAGCAGTGCCCTGGCAGTCAGGAGGGCCAACCATGGACTGGTGCAGCCTTGCCTTGAATATTGTATGCAATTTTGGGTGCCACAATATAAAAAAGATACAAAGCTCTTAGAGAGCGTCCAAAGGAAGACAACAAAGATGGTGAAGAGGAAGCTGTATGAGGAGTGGCTGAGGTCACTTGGTCTACTGAGCCTGGAGAAGAGGAAACGGAGGGGGGACCTCATCACAGTCTACAACCTCCCTGCGAGGGGAAGAGGAGGGGCAGGCACTGATCTCTTCTCTGTGGTGACCAGTGACAGGACCCGAGGGAATGGCCTGAAGTTGTGTCAGGGGAGGTTTACATTGGATATTAGAAAATTATTCTTCACCCAGAGAGTGGTTGGGGGCACTGGAACAGGTTCCCCAAGGCAATGGTCACAGCACCAAGCCTGACAGAGTTCAAGAAGCATTTGGATGATACTCTCAGACACATGGTGTGACTCTTGGAGATGGTCATGTGCAGGGCTAAGGATTGGACTTGATGATCCTTGTGGGTCCCTTCTAACTTGGCATATTCTGTCATTTTGTCATTCTGTGATCTGCAGCCATCACTGCCAGAGGAATATTTCAACAGCCTGAAAACCTGAGCTGCTGGCAAAGATATGAATTTGGGGTGTGACACTGTAAGAGAGAGGATGAAACAAAGAAAATGTTTTGTGTATTCCAAAATTAGAAAGAAATTTTCAGGTCTTTTGAAGTCTTCACAGTTTATTATCACTCATTGATTAATAAACTATCAGTTATATAAATGATCAGCCAGTGAGGTAGGTAACTCTGGATCCCTTTCCCCACCCTCGGCGTGGGGCGGCCCAGTCCTAGTTCCGTTTCCATCTGAAGAACCATTCCGACGTCTTGAAGGATGGGGAAAGGGAACTCCAGAGGTTTTCTCAGGGGTTTCTTCTGTCCCTGAGGCTGGAGGGGAGAGCTGCCCTCCCCTCCCCCCACACACGTGGTCCCATGGCAGGCACAGAGACAGCACACCGGGCGTGGAGAGGAGGCAAGAGAGAGTTTATTGTTGGGGATGTTACATTTATAGGGTTTAGGAGGATTCACAGAGTAACCAATTAGAAGACTCAAGGGGCTTACAGGAACACCCAATCACAGGAAGGGGTTAACAAAGGCCAATGGGAAACACCTCAGGACACCTTCCCAGGACATTCCTGCATGGATAACATTACCGTGGGGGATGTTGGGAAGAAGAAGCATGTGTTTGCAAAGACCACCAAAAGCCATTTTAAGACACATTTAAACAACAGATTTCCCATATAATGCAGATTTACTGCCACAGGTAACTTAGAATATATTTAGTAAAGCTGAGGTTACACCAATCCTCAGTATGTAATTTCTGAAGTTTAAGTTCTGGGTCCACTGAACTCACAGAAATTTTGTAAGTGACCCACGTAGCACAAGATTTCACCAGCTATTCCATTTATTCAGACAGGAATTTATTTCAGAACTGAAATCCTTGACTTTGAACTTCTATTTCTCTACACTGGCTTAAGTGCATTACAAATGCACAGAAAAAAACCTGAAAAGCAAGAATATCCACTATGTATATGTGACTGCTACTGCAGCATCCACAACAAAGTCAGTTATGACAATGCAAGTCTATAGTTTCTAGCAATATTGGTAGTTATATCCTATTTCAATATTGAACAAACAAATTATAAAATGCACATTTCTGGCATAGTTAGAACACATCCCTGCATCCTGAAAACTGCTTCAATGCATAGAAACGATTTTTTTTGTTCTTATCATCATACAAATGCAGTATCTCTACAACTGCCACAGTCAAAAGGTAGAAAACTAGTATTGAAATAACAAAAATAGTAGATTCTGCCAGCTCGAAATCTCACATACAAGAATATATTTAAAGAACAAGGACAAACTCATATTGTCACTTTACACATAGGCAACTTTGGGTGTCTTAATGGTTCCAGTATCAGAGATTCATACATCAATAGAAGTTGCATATAAATGTAGGGTTTTTTTTATTCTGTTCCAAGAATAATTACAATAAAATTACACTAACTGTAATAAAAATCATCTTCGTGACTTTTACCTGGCAAGTTAGTGCTGCTTATTTGACAGGTAGTAATTTGTTAATCCAAAGTGGTCAAACTATTGTGATTTATGTGACTGTACTCTTTTCATGTAACCACTGTTGAATACCAATTACTTCATACATGATGCCAAACTTCAGACTTGGGAGAATCCAACTCTCCCCCATGGAACAACTGTGGCTCAAAATGCGTGGACCACTTAATGGTTTTGATGATTCACCCATCTCTCATTTGGGGCAAATCACCATTTCATGCAATTTTTATTCAGCACTGTTTGCAAGTGTGAGGTGCTTTGAACCTGACAATGATAAGTGCCTCTACTATGCTGAAATTACAGATAAGACAAAGATCTTTCATAAGTCTTCATAAATGTAGTCTTCCTTATCTCATTTTAGATAAAAGTGGCAACTACTTGGACAAATGGGCATTGTTGGATGCTTTTTGGTGTATACTTGAAAAATCAGTCAGTGCAAGGATTGCCTGCTCTAAATGGGTGAATATCACTACTTTTAACAAATTCCAAGAATTTGGAATAGTAAAAGCAGAGCCAAATTCAGGACTCCAAGTTTTACATACCTGAGCAAGACTTTCAGCAGACTGAGAGGGACTAACTATATCAATATGCAAAATATCTGGTTTGGGCTATAAATAGTTCTATTTAATAACAATATTTCCTCTCTGTGAATTTGCAGCAAAGAAGCATTTCTGGCTTTTTAGCCTTGTGTTTCCACTGCTGGCAGATATGCAAACACAAAGTGGTAAAAGCCAGTTCCCTTTAGTTACACCCAAACTGCTGTGCTGGTTCAGAAAGCACCCCAGGCTCCCCCCCACCCCACCCCTCCTTTGCACAGCCTGCTTCCCAGAGGGAGAAAGAGAGGGCTAGCAGGAGGAGAGGGCAGGGGAGGAGAGGGGAGGCATCCTCTGTGCACCCCAAGGTGCTGCCTGAGTGTAGGTAGAAGGTACCTCTGTGAACTCAGAGCTCCCAAAGCTCTGATGTACACCACTGTACAAACAACAGACACCCCATAATTCCTGATGAACGTATACATTAAAACACATAGCCTCTGTAAAACTCCACATACTGCTGAGGGCATAAGTTCAGAAATGACAAGGTTACTGAACTGAGCCCTCAGGATAACTCAATGCTGTTCACATTATTGCTGTCTGTATTGCAGCAGTGATATTGACAGTGATCAGATTGGATCTCTTGAGCTGCAGTATGTGCGGATACACAAGATGGCAGTTTTCCACCCAAGAAGGTTTTGTGTTCTAAATTAAAATGAGATCCCATTTATAAATAGCAACAGAACAATGTCATTAAATAGTGTCCTTTGCCAGCATCATGATGATTCCAAATTACATCAATGGAAGCAGAGAAAATTAACAGCTTTGCCTTAATCCTTTGTATGTTATGCTGGGGAATGTGTCAACATTATTCCATTCCCAACACTTCCATTCCTGTAATTTGTCTGTAAAAATCCCCCACAAAATAAAATGTGCCTAAAGACAAATTATCTAAACCAGAAACAGTAAGAGAATTAAGGTAAAAGGTTCAAAGTTGATGGCACTGCCCATGGAAACTGCTGAGATTGACTGTGCTTCTTAAACAAACAAGACTCACACCAGGCAAAAAGTAAAAATTAACTTTCTTACTTTCTAGTGGAAGTCCTGTACAGTTAAGTATTGATTCCTTTAACAGTTGGATAGCAGTTGGATATAGCATATGATACAACTTGGTTTCAGCATGTTGCTCAACAGAAAGTGTTGGTTCCCATTATATTACTGAAGCTTACAGAGATATAGTTAAATGCCATGTAAATACAAACCATAGAGCATTTTACCAGATGGCTGTTCAAAGGCTCATGTAGGCATCCAGAAAAATCTATAAAGATAGCGTTTGTAATGGCAGTAGTTGCTAAGTACACCTCTAGAATAAGTACAAATATCAACAGTGATGCAGGAAAACAACTAAAAAGGAAATAGTTCTGATGTATCACTGCATTACTTTAGTTTCACGGGACTCTTATACCAGCAATTTTCCCATGAAATCAGACCAATTCAGTTTTGGTGGACAGAGTTAGAGTGGTTTTAGGCAGAGAAACACAGCAATGAATCAAATCTTCTATCAACTTCCATTATAGATTTCTCCTGTCTGAAACCACGAGGAAATATGAGATATCTTAGAAAATTACTGCAAAATTATATCTTCACAGATATAATTTCCTTTCCTTTCCTTTCCTTTCCTTTCCTTTCCTTTCCTTTCCTTTCCTTTCCTTTCCTTTCCTTTCCTTTCCTTTCCTTTCCTTTCCTTTCCTTTCCTTTCCTTTCCTTTCCTTTCCTTTCCTTTCCTTTCCTTTCCTTTCCTTTCCTTTCCTTTCCTTTCCTTTCCTTTCCTTTCCTTTCCTTTCCTTTCCTTTCCTTTCCTTTCCTTTCCTTTCCTTTCCTTTCCTTTCCTTTTTCTCTTTTCTTTTCTTTTCTTTTCTTTTCTTTTCTTTTCTTTTCTTTTCTTTTCTTTTCTTTTCTTTTCTTTTCTTTTCTTTTCTTTTCTTTTCTTTTCTTTTCTTTTCTTTTCTTTTCTTTTCTTTTCTTTTCTTTTCTTTTCTTTTCTTTTCTTTTCTTTTCTTTTCTTTTCTTTTCTTTTCTTTTCTTTTTAAATTTAGTTCACTACAAAAAGTACATGTCTACTAGACATGTTTTGGGTTTTAGGTGTTTTGGGATTTTTTGATGTTAGGCCTTACCAATGTGTAATCAAACATTCCTTCCCCAAAATACTAAGCTGCCCTTTCTTTTCTTCAGTTTCTTGTTTTGGGCTTCCCTTTGCCCAGAGAGATGTTACACATCATTGTCTAGAGAACATGTAAACCAGATGTGTCAAATGAGGATAATAGCTAGATTCCTTCAAATAGAATTGAATAAAATTAAATAGTTATTTCAGTTGAGGAGGTATGAGATCATATCAAGGGTTTGGTTGGAAACCAAACACTCCGACAGTGTTTCCATCTCTAATCAGAACTTATTTTACATCTCCAGTGATGTACACTCAAGTAGTTTCTTGAAGTTCTCTTTTGTTTTTAAGGTTAGCCCCTGTGAACTTGAGGATGCCATGTAAAAGCCCTGATTGATCAATAACAAAACTCAGCAGTCAATGCAAGGAAACATCGAGGCTCTTTGCCAATGAAAAAGAAGAAACAAACTATCTAAAAAACCAAACTAAACAAATACAAACCACAGGAAATGTGGTTTTTAAGGTTATTAAGAAGAAATAAAATCAAATGAACTATTAGAGGAGTTCAAATTGTACTGCTTTTATTAAGCCAATGATTGCAGCACACTCAATGAGCATTTATTGGATGTACAGTGATATATTTTATAAAGTGCTAGTATATATTCTTGGTGCAAGAGAATATTCTCATTGTAAAACAAACAAAGTAAAAAATTTTTTGGGTCAAAATCATTGGCTACCACAACCAGGAAACACATAACCCTTGTTTTCTCTGAGGATTTGTTTGTGGGCTTCTTATGGTTCTGTGGTGTAAATGCTATCTGAAATTCACGCATTTCTGATAATGGTTGCCTGGATTCTGCCTTTTTTTTTTGGTTTCTTTTTGTAAGGGTTGCATTTTTTACAAAAAACAAGCTTCATTTTCAGGACAAAGTCCCTACTTGCACCCATCAGTTCATTTGTTTTTTAGGCAGATGCATAATGAAAAGATGCGTTTTGTCCTCAGAATGTTATCCAAAATGAAACAGGATTACAAGTTGCAAACTAGTCCAGGCTTGACTTCTCAGTGTCAATACTCATTTGTGTATCACGTTTAAAATTCATAGACTGCAGATAGAGTGAAACAGATTTCAGACATGTTGCTAGATACCTGTGTGATTATGCATATAATAAATCCCCCAGAAATTCAAAGCCACCTTCAAATAAAACTCATGAATGCAAACCATGCAACCCACATGTGGATATCTTCCCACAAAAAAACACTTTAGTTGAGGAAGGAAAATAATAATATAAATTCTTGTAGTTCTTGTGATATTTTGTGCTCATTCACAAGGCTCTGTCTAACCTTGTAACATTAACCTTCACAAGGAAGGTTCAGTAGGAAGAGGTATTTGTGTCTTGAGCAGGGATAGAAAGGAAAGGAGCAAAGAGAATTCACAAGTAATGCACTATGTTAGTCTTCTCTAGCTCTAGTCTCTCTCTATTCTCTCAAAACAAAGAGGGAGATTCCAGGTGAACTTGTCAAAAATCCAAGGGAGGTCAGAGATCATCTGCTGATCATTCAGGTTAAAAGCCTTCTTGATCAGTGATGCTACATCACTCTTGATCCTAAGAATTTTAAATGTCCAGCCTCACAGATTAGCCAGTACTAAAGAGTTAAGGAGTACTAAACAGTTAAGGAGTAAACTATATTAATTTCAATATGTGCTATTTTTAAATTACTATTTTCATTAAGAAAATCTTTTTTATTCTGATATTTTTTAACAAATCTGTAGCTGGTTAAGAGGACGGAGTCATCTGATTTGCAACAACTTTCCTCTTCCTTTGGAATTCCTAAATCAAGTTGGTTTAACTGGTAAACTTTGGCCACCAAAAATCAGAAAGCTCTGGTAAACTGGAACATGCATTGCAGTTTCTTCCTCCCTCAAATGCCCGTAAGACTCCTGAATGAATAATCTCTGGTGAGTTATATCCAGTGTTTCAGTTCCAAGTGAGAAAAGGATGTGGAATAAACTCAGGTTTCCAGAGTTGCTCAACAATAGGAAAAAAGAGGAGAGGTAAAATCAGTTTAGCTGACCAAAGCATGTGTAAAACATGAAAAATAAATACAACAAGTCCATTGCATATTCCTTGTCAAACATGGTAGCTCTGACAAGCGAAAATAAAGCACTGTCTTAACAATTTGAGGTCTATTAGGAACAGCTGAAAACCAATACATTGCAGAAGATATTTGCTAAGGGTGAGCCAAAGATGATTGTGATGGCAAGTAATTAAAAACTGACCCTGCTTCCATACATGGGAAATTATGTTCAATTCACTAATTCTGCAGATTTGCTCAATCTTGATAAAACTGAATGGGAAACCGCACACAAACATGATAGAAAACATGATGAAATCTACTTCTCTGTAACCAGTGCTTACAGTCAGACCTCCAGTAGAGCTAATTATACAACTAAGAACCAACAGACAACCCCCCTCCAGATTCATAAAAGTAAACCAAACTTTTTTCTTCCTACTTCAGAGCCATTTTACTTGTAGTTTCCATCCAAAACTTTTCCCTGTTAAAGAAAGAATCAATGAAACTCCTTAATAATTTTAATATATTAACAGATTTGTTAATATTTGAAAGCTTTAGAAGAGGAACGCAGTTGTAATTCTCATGATATAGCTAAAAGAGCCCACAAACCACTTCAGTTCCACTTTAGTTTGGCTGCAAGTGGACAATGTGCAGCACAGAAAATCCTGGTCACCGCTGCTGACCACTACTATTTCCATTGCAGAATGCAACTTCTATGGTTTCTCAAGATCTTAGCTGACTAGTGGAACTAAATGCTTTAAGATATAAGTAGGTTGGACAGTTGCTGCAAAACTAAGGCCACCTCACAAAACAGCATTTCACGAATACATAATGTAGCTGCATATGCACAACTATATGAAAAGTGAATTGTCCAAAAACCCCAATTTGATAAGGCTACATAACAAGTGTTTTCCTGTGAATCAGCACGATATGAAGAACAACGTGAAGGTAAAATAGTACGCAGGCACTACAATGAGTTCATAGAGAAGAGTCCACCTACCATGTGAGACTCCAGTTGGCAGTTGTTTCCTCTTTAGTCGTCTCCTACCTGAGACTCTGCACATGTTGAAACACATAAATGTGATCTCCAAAAATGCCTAGCTCAACAGAAATGCTAGCAATTGTCTCTTTCAATTTGGCTTAGTAAAAGAAGTAAAAAATCAGTCCTGTTGTCTTTCATCCGCTCTGTACCAGATGAGTCCTGCAAACAGCAAAAGGTATCTTTTTTCTTGTGACAGGCTGGTGGAGAATGCAGAGAACTCAAAAACCAGGGCTATAAGAGCAAGAATGTGAGAGCTTGAGTGGAGCAGAAATAGAAATTGTATCACAGTCACACACAGCGAGCAAGAACGCTCGAATACCAAGCTGGTAAAAAGGTCATAACCCGTGTCATGTATGCCAAAGCAGGAGGGTGAAGCAGTTTTCAAATCACCACCAAGTACAGTCATGGCCTCTGAAGGAGAGAGACTAGTATGGCTTCTATGCTAGAAGAACGGGCAGGACATTTGTATTTTCACCCTTGGATATCCAAGGCTTTTAAGAGTCTTTTAAGTAAAATTACGTGAGTTATTGAGGGCCTTAAGAAGAATGGATTGTTTGTGGGAAAGGAGGAGTTAAAGGGCAGGATGGCCTGGGCTGGAGGAATGTTGGGCAGCTAGTGAGAACACTGTGAAGATAACAGCAAGGCATTAGGGGAGGAAAACAAATGCTGTGGGGATCACGCTGGGGAGTACAAGGCCAGAGAATGTACCTTTGCTGCAGAAGGGCTAAAAACAGCTGTTGCTGGGAGAGAACGAGGAGGATGAGAGGAAAGACCAAAGAAAGACATTTCAGATATCACACAGTGTGAGGGAAAAAAAGAAAACTGAGCTGGCTCATGTTAAGGCAGTTGTTACAGTGGTGCTGGAGAAAACACAAGAGAGGAGATGGAAAGGTGAGGATCACAGCTCTTACATGAAGATAACTGAGATGCTTAAACAGAAATGACAGGCAAAATGGGTAAAGCAGTACAAACCAGAGGACAGCTAGAAAAGCAGGATTGTGACGACTGGTACAGAGGGGTTTGGAATGATCCCAGTCCAGCTGGTACTGCTCCTTGTGAGAATAAATCATCCCCAGTTGACCGATGCTGATCAAAATTACCTGTCAGAAACAGCCTGTGCAGCCACCAAATGGGTCATGTGCAACACCCAAGAAACACCTAGCTGTGGGAAATGAACTATGGATACTGCCAGAGTTGAAACATGTTAAAGCAGCTGGAAGCGGTGTCTGTAGAGCTATGTTTGGAAGAATAAAAGCCAAATGGGTCCAGAGTCACATGTTGTTAAAAATAACTATTGTCTGTAGTTATTAGACTCATGCCAGAGGGAGGTGTGGTTTAGTTATGGCAAGTTATGAATATTCACAACTTCAGTGCTGGAGGATTCACTCATCCATTGCACATGATTAGGGGTCCTCTGAACCCTGTGATAACATAAACGGGCTGGATTCAGGAAGGCAGGCTGGCAGGGCTGGGAAGACTCTTCAGGAAGGAGGAAAGCTCAAGGAACCTAAGAAAAAGGAGAAGGCAAATACATACAAAAATAAAAGATACAAGCAGCTATAATGCTTGTTAATACCGGCCTTGAGGGCAAACCAACAAGGACCCTGGTAAGTAAAGACAAGACGGGCCCCTGTGGTTCTGCTTATGAGGCTTGACTGCAGGACGGCACAGAGGGGTTTTTTATTTTTATTTTTCCAAGAATGCTGTGTGAGTCCTGAAGAAGGCATTGGAATAACAATAATTGAGTTTGCAATTAAAAATGGAATGCCCAGGAGAAAATACAGCCAAATGGAATATGAAACCACTCGCCACCTTCATGCATAGGTTGGCAAAACTGTATGCTAGAAATGAAAGAGAAGATCTCGTGTCAAGTGTCTCAATCAAGAGCAGGTGATCTCCAGGAATATGAAAGCAACAGTTTCAGCTCCACTAGCTGAGGAACATTCAGACTTTAAGACTGGGCAGGACCATTCACTCAACCCTTGGAGACACAGCAGATTAAGGTATAATTAGTCAGAAGAGCCTTTTAGTACCAATCTTCCTGTAGATGTAGTGAGTAACCCCAGCTTGTTAAGAGAGTTTGGTGCTGTTACTGATGTCTTGAAACACACTGGGTGCCCAAGAGACACAGCATACCAAGGCAAGTCTGTGGGAAAGTGTGATGGTATTGTATTCAGCAAGACAGGAGAAAAATTACATTTTAGGCAATGGTCTCTGATTAGAAAATGGTCTCATTCTGGATCTCACTAGTAATTGTTTATGTGGTGGTAACGTAGCAACAGTAGTAATCTTGGTTACACAATGGTGAGTGGCAGCCAAGCATCAGAAACACTTGAAACACCTCAAGGATGAGTGGCAAGAGAAGTTTGTACAGGTATACTCAAGATAAGTTAGTGTACAAGGATTAATGCACTTACGTTAGCTGAGCTTTTTGGTCTGGAAGTCAGTTTAAAGAAGACAGAAGTCTTCTATCAACCTGCACCTCAAGAAGTCTTCTATCATCCCTATATCACCATCAGTGAGTTAGAGCTCAAATCAGTCCAGCAGTTTAATTACCTAGGTAGCCTCATCTCCTCGGATGGTAAGATTGATGGAGAGATAGACAACAGGCATATAGAGCTTTTGGAAGACTCCATAAAAGAGTTTGGCAAAATAAACACCTGAAGAAGAGTACAAAGATCAGTGTTTACAGAGCCATTGTGCTGTCTACTCTTTTATATGGGTCCGAGTCATGGGTCATCTACTGCCACCACCTGTGACTCCTAGAACGCTTCCATCAGCGCTGCCTCTGTACAATCCTAATCATCCAGTGGTCAGATTATGTGACCAATACATCTGTTCTAGAACAAGCAGCAGTTACGAGTATGGAGGCCATGTTGCTGAGAACACAGCTGCGTTGGGCAGGACATGTCTCCAGGATGAAGGACCACCGCCTCCCTAAGATCGTGCTTTATGGTGAACTTGCCACCAGCTGCCGCATGAGAGGAGCCCCAAAGAGGAGATACAAGGACTCCCTGAAACAGCATCTCAGCCTTGGCCATATTGATCTTCATCACTGGTCTACCCTGGCTTCCAGTCGGGAGGCCTAGAGATGCACCATCTTTAACGCTGCTGCTTCTTTTGAGAACGCACGCAGGCTCACTCTCGAAGAGAAAAGACAATGCAGAAAGAATCGTGTCTTGCCGATACCATCCAAGGAGTCTTTCTGCTGTGCCTTTTGCAACCGGACTTGTCTATCTTGCATTGGCCTCTTTAGCCACCGACGTGCTTGTAGCAAATGTGCATAGAGCCCTTCCCAAATCTTTGTTCATGAAGCCTAGCCATGATGAGGAGCCAAAACCACAGAAACCGTATGAATGTCCAAGTGAGGCTGAGGAAGGATTGTGACTCACTATTTTTAGCCAAGTGATTATGGAGTACTAGTTCAGTGACCCAGTTTATATAATCAACCAGTGTATCACAGAGTGATGAAAGGATCTGGAGTCTGGATACCCAGGCAGTAAACACTGTCACTCCACAAACAGCACCTAGTACTTTTAAACTGCCACAACTCGTGGCTACAGAAATACAAGGTAAAAAGCAATTTTCAGTAATGGACCTAGAAATTTTTATTTTTTTGTTTACCTTGGTCTGCTGTTGAGTCTATTTTTTTTTCCTTTCCTCTAGAAAGGAGTGCTGGTATAAGTTTATTTCTATATTTCAAGAGCTGCAACATGTCTTCATATTTCTCAAGTCTCACAATGGTCCTCCAGTTTGCCAAGCACACGTGACTTGAATGTGTGATAAATTAATCCATGAGTGAAGGAAAAATAAAATATCATAGATGCTGTAGTAAATGTCTGCTGCTTTTTTTGAAAAACTTTAAATTTTTTATAACTAATGATGTTCATAAATCATCCATACACACAAAATTATGTGTTAGACTAGTAAAGAACAAGAGAAAGATCATTCAGCAGTGTCCATAACTCTTGTGACTGCTAAAGGAGCTTAATGTACAATTTATATGAAAAATAAAAACATTTAACAAAATTTTAAATCTACAGACAACTGAAATATTACTCAAAATTACTATTCTGTGTTTAACAGCAGCAACAGACTAAGCGTTTATATAGTAAAAAGTACATACATAATGAAAAAAAGAAAAACCAGTTTTTCCTGGTCTTTTTTCAGTATACAGGCATCAGCCTTAGATCACTTTTTGTCACTAGATGCTGATTCCATCAGATACACTGTGAAGGAGTCAGTGATTGAAAATAACAATTTGGCTTTTTGTAAAGCAATTGGTATTGCAGTTATCTGAATAGCTTCTTCATAGGAACTGCTTGCAACATACCCTGGTTTCTGCTTTTCCAGAACTGATTCCTGTGGAGTTACAACCCACAATTCCTCTCAATGGTAAAATTAGACATGAATATTTTAAGAATTGTAATGTTAGTGTAACTGAACAGCTTAAAAATCAGTAATAGCACCTGTATTTTTAACATTTGACATTACTAAGAGTTTTTAAAATAGCACAGAACAAAAGCCTGCATAAATGAAGCAGGCTAGTAGTAATATTAGAGTGACAGTTGCACTTAAATTTCTGGTTTACTTCTGTATTTTCTTTAAAGTTGATAATTTTTCTAAAAGGGTCTAAATTGCTGGGTCACAGAAGGCACATGGACAGCGGTGAAAAGCTCAGCCTGCCTGTGTGAAGATGATCTTGTGTTGAGCAAACTAGCCAATTAGCTGCCAGTTGCAGTTTCTTTTCCAGGCTGATCCCAAACCATCACTTACTGCTTCTTTTCTGCTGTCTTTGACACTTGCTTCTGTAAGAGAGCAATAATAGTGCCAAGAATACATATTGCAGTGACGTGGCATTACAGCATCCCTGAGGCTGCATCATGGAAGATGTTTACGAAGCGGGTTGGGGAAAGAAGGAGAGACAGGAGTGTTCACACTATGGGTCAGGGCATTTGCAAGCAGCTGGATGATGGGCTGCAAGCAGAACATTTCCCCTCAGCACATTAAATCCTAATGGGCTGTAGGCAGCTTTCTGAAGCTTGCCTCACTGACCCCTGTATGGGGGAGCCAGTGAAGTAGGAGCCTGACAGACAGCTGGCTAAAAAGCTGCTATTTCACTTATTTAAAAATCTGCATACATATTTAGGTAAAACTTTATTGACTAATCTTTCTTTCTGCTATTTTTCTTTCTCTGCTAAACCAAAGGACAAAGGGTGTCTCTGCTAAGAAGTGAAGGAATCTGAGTACAGCTGGGAGAGAGGGAAGCTAGTTCTCTGCACTTCTTGGCATCAGCAGGTAAGAGGGCTTTCAAATGTCAGTATTCTCATCCATAATGATGGCCTCTTCAAAAGGCTAGAAAAGCCTCAGCAGCTCAATGCAAAGGGAGGGTTTTTTCCTGTTCATCCAATACCTTACAGTGCTATGCTTTGTGAAAGCAGAAAATAGTTTTCAGTTACCAAATAATTTTCTTTCTGTGGTTTTCCACATCATATACAAAGGAAAATTTATAAGCTACACCCATTGTTCTCAATATTATACAAGAAACAAAATCTTACAATGCAAAGGCCACTGTTGATTTCAGCAGTTGATCTGGGATCAGGTACAGAATGTCGGGTCTGTGTTTCCCACCCCTTTCAAATAGTCCTGATGTAATTTTAATAGCAGTGACATAACCACTGCAGTTTAATGCTGTCTTGGTAATAAATGAAATGAAAAGAACTGCCAGCAACATGCATTTTCTATATTAGGGATACCTTGTTTTTTTCAGTGGTTTAAAACTTATTAAAGATTTTAAATGCATTAAGTTTAATCTAGTCTGTAAAACAGCACTTCCAAGAGCAAAGTTTTTATTGGCAAAGTTTTTATTGGCTTCTTTTCTTCCAAATACACTAAACTCAAAATATTTTGGAAGATTAAAGCAACCAAGAGCCTAAATAAAATTCCTTGAAGACCACCATAAGAAATTTTCAAGCTGTTCCATCCCATATGAAATAATATTTTAACATCATGAAGGAGAAAGAATGGTTTAAATGCATCTTCATTAAAATTGTAATTATTTAAAATATATATGACTTTCATTAACTTTCTCTGTTAACTATTATGAATTTTTATTCTTTAATTAATTTGCCTTATGGTGGTTATAGGCTTAAGAAGGTGCAGGCTTCACTGCAGGACCAGTATCTTACCTGATTCCAGCTCTGAAACTCTTTCGTTGTGCATCCTATTCTCACACGCACCACCAATTAGCAATGTAAGGGCAGCTTGGGTCCAGATGCCTTTATTCACAGAGCAGAAAGCATTTGATGAACTCAGGATACTTTCACTCTGTCTCTGATCTTGAACCTTCTCATCGTGTGTGTACACAGTGCATTTCTGACTTTTATGCCAGAAAATAATAAATATTTTCAATTGGTTCCTGTTTTAATAGAGCTTCAAGTCCTACATCAGCAGCAGAGATGTACTGCATCACTTGAGCTTTACCGTTGCAGTCTATAAGGTAATAATAGTCATTTCAGTGAAATTGCAGCCTTGCAAAGCTCTGCTACATACACAGTTTTCCTCACTGTAATACAAGATTTACAAGGCAATATGTAGGAACTGGAACATTTTAAAACCCAATGAGGATGTTTGAAGTAATAGAGCACTTTACAACAGTTAATGGTAGCGGTTGGATGACAAACATGAGTTATGATCACACTATATTTAGGTAGAGGTGTGAGAAAAACAGATGTTAAGCATTCTTTTTCTTAATGTTCAAATATATTTTTTCCCAGTGTCTTCTTTAACTCAAGTCAAATCTCTTTCTGGTATAAATTCCCTTTTCTCTGTTTTCTCTCTGCACAAGAGGGCAGATGCCCCTCCCTTACTCCCAGCCTACCCACTGCTAAGCAGGTAGGGTTTCTCATGAGTTTGCAGATCCCCACATGCACAGCTGCACAGCATAGGAGCAACAGCTGTGGTGTTGAACTAAACTATGTGTCATGCTTTTGTGTCCTTTCCTTTTCTTACAGCCTGAATATTTAAGCAGAAAAAGGAAAACACTGTCCTGGCCTTCCCAGGAGCCAAGGAACAGCTGCCTAGTGGTGTTAAAAGAGGACTCAGCAGCATCTCCCTCACCTTCACTTGCAGATGCTTTATCTTTTCAAAGAAGGTCTGCTTTCCTTATTCTATGACATACTCTCCATGTTAATACCCACAAGCCACCCTTCAATCAGCAATCAAAGGAAACAAGAATTAAGAAATGGTTGATCTAAATTGTCACACTCCTTTCAAGGACAGTGGATTTTGTACTTTTGTTTGTTTGTTTGTTTGTTTATGTTGTCTTGCCTTTAGAAGCAAAGACTGTATTTTGTATTCCTCACGTCTGATGTGAAGTGGCAGTAACTTGATATGAAGGACATCTTGAAATATTCTGCCTTTGTGAATATGAATGTAGGAATCTGCAGAAACTGTGAATGAACATTTACAACAAACTGTGAGCCTCCTACTGATGCAGTCAAATACAAAACAGGAGGCGAGAGAGAGAAGGAAAAGAGATGAATTTGTTTTCCTAGCAAACAGCTGTCTTCTTTAACAGAAGAAACTAAAAAGAAAACAGTGTGTGAAGAGGCCAAAAGCTGCATTAATTACAGTATTTTTAGGTGCTACAAGCACAATTTTAATAAACGTTCTAAGCTGGGAAAAAAATGTACTGTCAATGCAATTAAGTCTTTTTCATGGTGCAGCATCATCAATGCATTTGTCTGCTGAGAATATATTGTGGGATGTGCAATGCAGTTACCCTCTTATTAATGATTCAAGGCAATCAGTAGGGACCACACTAACTCCTGGGGAATGCCACAGTAAGCAAGCACAATGTCATCATTTAATTTCTTCTCTAGACCTACATTACAAAAAGTGAAGACTCAGTCACTATTAAGGGCCAAATTCCAGTTGTGGTTATAGAAAAGCAACTCCAATGAGGTTAAAACTAACACGTACACAGTTTAGGAGGAAAATTTGGTGTGGAGAGATCATTTCTTGGATATTTGGAGGGATGATATTTATTTGTTTATTTATATCAACTGCAGGGTATGGAAGGTGACAGACTAATTCTATGCTAGCTTTAATGGCTAGGCTGCTGTGAGTTACTTATAGCAGCAAAAACAATCCTTCATGCTTGAAAAAAAAGCTGGATCTTGTTTCTTAGCTGGTTAGTATTTCTATTTAGCCAAAGCATGGCACTAGAACTCTTGTTTTATCAGGGTAGACCTAAAAGTCAGCCTGAAGCACTCTTTTTGCTAATGACACCCACAACCAGTGACATCAGCCTGTCAGTCACATTGCTTTCCTTCGCTGACATTAAGTCCTCCATTTCATGATAATGGGCAGTGATCACTAAGAAATATAAAATGCTGTAGCACCTCCTTCAAACGATGTTTTCTACTGTTTGGGTAGCAAAACTGTCTTCTGCTTCCCGGACTGATTCCCTGTACAGTATTTATTCTTGTCCAAGGACTCAGTTATTGCCTTCTGAAACATCATTGTTTCAAGCAAGGATAACTGAAAGGCCAACATTAGCAACATTGCCAACAGCAGTGTTTCTCTGACATGCTGAAATTTTCTACAGGGAAGGTGGAGTGCATCTGCACTAGAGGCATCATTTTCTCCAGGGCTAAGCATTTAGAATGCATTTCCTGAATAACCAAAGGCATCTATGCGAAAAAGTTATTTTCAGCTTTGACTTCATCTATAAACTCAAAGCACCTTCACAATTTTCATTTTTCCCATAAGGAGTAGATGCAAGAATAGATATGATGGACACCAGTTACATTACTTTCTGCACTGCAGAAAGCTTCTCAGACACTTCAGAATGAAAATTTACATTATATGAAATGGAATAAAAGAATATAAATGCTTTGATATATGAGATTGCAGATAAGGAATAATTCTGGCTGTAGTGGGAGTTGTCAGTTTATCACCTTCACTGGGTTACTGGACAGGAATACACCTATAAGTGGAAGCTTCACATTTTTGCTAAGTAAAAGTACTATGAAAGTTTCTATTTTTTTTCAAAGGTAATAATTTAACTCTCTATGATGTTGCCTATGAAATGTAGTCCACAGGGTCATATGCACCGAAAACTGACTTTAAATCTGTGAATTGCCACACATTAAGTACTTCCTCTGAGTATGTAATAAAAAAATCCAAAAAACCCCCCACACTCTGTGCTTAAGAAGTCTAAAAGGAGCTACTTCTAGCCTAGTACAAAAGAATTCAGGCAGTAACAAAACTACTCCGTCAAATGTCTGTGAAATTTGAAATTGACCAAAACTTGCAAAGTCATTAACCAAAAATTTGTATTTTTATCTTTCAATGCATAACAAAGTTGATTTTAAATTTGCTAAGTCACAGCAGCTTGTAGGGAACCAGCTGCTGAAACTGTCTTTTATGTATTTATGGGCTGTTCACCAGCTGTCATGAGCTACCATAGTTTTCCTCACCTTCAAACCAGAGATGGTTTAGTGCCTGCACCTTTCCAAATGGAATGGCACAGGCAGCTTACTGTCTTATAGAAATAGTCTCAGATTAATCACTTAATTGTTAAGATTTATGTGTTACGCAAAACCAGTTATTTCTATTGCTGAATCAATATAACTGGTATGTACTGCTTAAATAAGGAATATATCTCTTCTGAGCTACTTAACAGGGATTAGCTTCTTTTATAAGCATCACGCATAAAAATACAACTCTCAACCCTTTTTACTCATCCTTGTGTATCCATCTCTTTTTATGTAAAGGAGTTATCCTCCCTTCAGAGAATAAAATTTTTAGCCTTCAAAATCCTTCAGGCACCTGAAACTGTGCTTTCATGCTTAAGCACTACTGGCTCAAGACTGAGAGAGTTGAAGAGTAAAGTTACTTTATTGACAGACAATCTCTATTCCAATCTCTATTCCAACTCATTAACTATTTAATATAAAAATGGGTCCTTGGACTAAGAACAAGAACTAATGCATCCCATTTCTGTTGCTCTCCCTTTGTGAGCCCTACCACCCAAGGACCTCTGTCTACGACAATTAAAAGAGTTAATTGGTGCAATTTCAACAGAAAGAAGGAGGGCAAACCAATCAGTGTACATCACAGACTTCTTTTTCCCTGAAGACATATTTTAGGCATTTAAATACTTCATTAACAAGACTTCAAATGCATGTTTTGTACTTGTAAAAATAACTGAGAAGCAGCCAATCTAAATTTAAGAATAAAATGAGTAATCTTACTCTAAAGAAGGTACATTAAATGTTCTTTAGAACATTAGCCTCTTGCTTCTCTGACCATGGAGAAAATCTGGTTATATCCCTGCGGTGAGAACCCCTTTCCTGAACTCTGTTGCTGCTGTCTTCTCATCTCATGTTCTCATGTCTACACTCAACGATTACTGGATCGGAGAAGCCTAATCTGATAAGAATCAAAACTGACAAACTGCCCGCCTGATCAAGTGCCTAAATGTCCTTAGGGACCAAAATTCAAGCTTAACTAGGAAGAACATAAGACAGTAGTGACCGTGCAGATAGGATGGCAGCACTTACTACTGTGTCATGAGAGATTAAAGGCAGAAAGGGTAGGAAACACGAGAGTAGTAATTACCCTTATAAAGATTCACACTGGTATGTAACAATGATATCACATTTTTATGAGTACATCAACAAGTACATCCTGAAGCAGCTGTGAAGGCAGCCCAAAAACTGGGACACCTCCCTCAACCTTGTCCATACTATCTCATGTGGCTCCAAACTGCATGTGTGACTCTAGATAAACTCCGTATCCCTACAGGAGTAACAAAAGCCAAAAAGATACACCACAGTTTTGCCCCATTTCAAGAGGTCGAGCCACACAAAGATGAAGAAACTTGTTTAAAGTAAGTAGCTAAGAGAATTAAAACCTTACAGTGTAGAGATTATTGAAGGAGCAGCACTGATGAATGCATGCCACAGAGTTTTTTTTAAGTATTTTTAGAAGGGGTGGAAAAGTCATGAGGATTGAACAGCAGGTGAGGGAGGTTATTGGAAAGAAGGCGGCGTCTCTCAGAAGGCTGAAGCTGTGTCAAACCTAAGAAAAATGAAATAATCGTGAACTCTGGAAGATTAAATGTAAAAACATAACCAGGAGGGCCCAAAAGAGGGTTTGAAGAACAACTGTCAAGGGGAATTAAACTAAATACAAAATTTTTCTTCAAACAGTTCAGCAGCAAGAAGTTTGGCAAAGTCTGTAAGGCCAACAGCTCGTCAAAGTACTCAAGAAAAACCTAAAAGAGGACAGGATTGCAAAGTATAAAACCAGTTCTCTATGTTAGTGTTCACTGTAAAAGAAACTGGGCAGATTTCCATACTGAAATTCTTATTTTAGGGGGACTCTGTAAAGGAGACTTCTGTATCATATTTTACAGTTACTTAAAAGAAGCTGGTAATAACATGCAAAACCTCTCTAGCATACTGTAAGCAGTTCTAAGAGAATTCAGGGGTGAAATTTACTAGTAGTAGTGAGCAACCCTTCCACACAAAGCTGTCAAAATACTTGAAAATGGTAAGTGCAAGTTGAGTTTTCCAAAACTGGTTAGCTGATAAGTATGCATGTCCAAAACAAAACAATGGAGATGCTTAAGGGTCTAGAGCACAAGTCTTCTGAAGAACATCTGAGGGAACTAGGGTTGTTTAGCCTGGGGAAAAGGAGCCTCAGGGTGGCACCTTATTATTCTCTGCAACTACCTAAGAGGAGATTGTGGAAAATTGGGGGTTGGTCTCCTCTCCCTGCTATCAAGTGACAGGACAAGAGGAAATGGCCTCAAATTGGGGCAGAGGAAATTTAAATTGGATATTAGGAAAAATTTCTTCACTGAAAGGGTTGTCAAGTTTTGTAACAGGATTCCCAGGGAAGTAGTTGAGTCACCATCTTTGGAGGTATTTAGAAGATGTGTAGATGTTGCAGTTGGGGACATGGTTTAGTGGTGAACTTTGCAGGGTTAGGTTTATGGTTGGATTGGATGATCATAAGAGTCTTTTCCAACCTAAATGATTCTATGATTCTAGATAAGGAAAATTCATAAAGGGTGATGTAAGCACCCTTGTATGTTAAGCAGTACAGATATAGTTTTGTCTTCATCAATAAGAAGATGACTAATATATTTGTCAATACTTGAAATAATAGTTTAGGCTGTGACCCAAAAATTTCTGTCCCCACTTCCCTCACAGCACACTCCTTCAGACACTAATTTTGGATTATTAATTAAACGAGAGATTGGATATAACAGGTTAAAAAAAAAAGAAAGAAAGAATGAAAGAAAGATTCCTTTTGGTTTGGATTAACTATTTTCCAAGTCAAAATATATTATCATTCAAAACCACAAAATACAATGCTATAATAAACTACCCCAAAATACCTACCTAAAAGCAGGTTACTCATAGTATTTGAGGTAATTGTCTTTCATGCATCAGTGTCTGCCTCCAAACTGCTTGTTCCTTTCATTGGTGCAGGCTTACTTAAATTACTTGATCTTTGAAGAAAATTTACTAGAAATGATCTAGCAAAGAAATAGTTTTATTTTTTGTTATACTTTGCTCTTGTTCTCAATATGTTGAAAGACTGTATTTCTCACTGCTTATATAGTCTTTTCAGAGCAGTGCTTTCAAAGCAATTATACTGCTCACCATTTGTACCCAGATGGCTGCTTGCATGGACAAAGGGGATGTCAGAGTTGATATATCTTCCAGGATGAACATTCGTCCCCGTTCTTTGCCCTGAAATATGCATATTGGACTTTTTCCTACTTCTCAGAAATTTGAGTGAGATCCATCTGGTCTGACTCTAGTTATCTATAGGTTACATTCTTATTTTTCCTCATAAAAATACCAGTACTGGGCAAGTCCAAGGATTTATTTGATTTGATATTGTTCCATCAATGACTATAGCCATCTACTTGATGACAGCAAAAACAGCAACCACATAGAACGATTTGGTTTGGAAGGAGCCTTTAAAGACCATTTAATATAACCCTGCCATGGACCTAGCTTTCACTAGGTCAGGTTGCTCAGAGCCCTATTCACAATCTTAGCTAAATACAATACTTCCCCTGAGTACTTTCATAGCTTCCATATGTTTTCCACTCAGCTGATTTCTAGAGCCTGATGTGATTTCTGTGTTTACTATCCCCCAACAGATACTTCTTCTGAGTACTTGTCCATTTCTTCCTTAAGACCACGTAACCTTTAATCATTCACAACATTGTTTATCAGTAAGCTCATTGGTTCCGATTACAATCACATGAAGGACTTTTCTTTTGTCTCTCTGGTAATGGGCTTCAGACAGATTAATTTCATGCCCCTAGTTATTGTATTTGAAGAGGCAGCAAACACTGTCTCCTTTTGCCGTGGCATTTGTGATTTTAGAATTATTGTATGCCTGTCTCCTCTATGTTCCCCATCTCCGTGTCATCTGTTTGTGTCATCTATTGTGGATTGACCTTGGCTGGCTGTTGGGTGCTTGCCAAGCTGTTCCATCATTCCCCTCCCCCTAAAAAGGACAGGGGAGAAAATTTAAAAAAAGCTCGTGGGTAGATATAAGGAAAGGGAGAGATCACATTTCAATAATTCTCATGGGTAAAACTTGACTTGATTTAGGAAAATTAACTTAATTTATCGCTAATTAAACAGAGTAAGATACTGAGAAATAAGATAAAATCTAAAAACTCCTTCTCCCAGTCTTCATTTCTTCCCAGGCTCCACATCCTTCAGACTTCTCTACCTTCTCCACCCTGAGCAGAGCAGGGGGATGGAGAATGGGGGTTGTGGTCAGTTTGTTATGCATTGCCTCTGCTGCTCCTTGCTCCTCGCACTCTTCAAGCATGGGGTTACTCCCACAGGATACAGTCCTTCATGAACTTCTTCCCACGGGCTGCAGCTCTTAATGGACTGCTTCAGAGCGGGTGCCTTCCATGGGCTGCAGCCCTTCAGGAACAGGCTGCTCCAGTGAGGGTCACAAGTCCTGTCAGAAAACCTGCTTGACTGTTGGCTCCTCTCTCCATGAGTCCAAAGGTCCTGTCAAGACCCTGCTCCAGCATAGTCTGCGCATGGAGTCACAGCCTTCTTTAGGTACTCCACCTGCTCTGGCATGGAGTCCTCCAGGGCTGCAGGTGGATCTCTTCTGCCCCGTGGACCTCCATGGTCTGCAGGGGCAGAGCTGCTTTACCATGGGCTGCCCCATGGGCTGCAGGGGAATCTCTGCTCTGGCACCTGGAGCACCTCCTGCACCTCCTTCTCCACTGACCTTGGTGTCTTCAGAACTGTTTCTCTCACAAATTCCCATGCCTCTCTCCCAGATGCTGTTGTCCAGCAGTTTTTGTCCTTTCTGAAATACATTAGCCCAGAGTCACTACCACCATCACAAATGGGCTTGGCCTCCAATGGCAGGTCTGTCTTGCAGCCAGCTGGCATTGGCTCTATCAGACATAAGGGAATCTTCTGGCATCTTCTCTGCAGTACACTCCACTAACAAAACCTTGCTATGTAAACTCAATACACATGGTCAACCCACCAAGTCACAGCTTGTATGGAAGCTGCTCCCTGCCTTTGACCACTGTTTTTCCCTGAATATTTCCATTACTTCAATATGAACTTTTCGATAAGAGGGAATGTGAATGATGCGGTGTTCAAGATATGGGTGAACCATAAACTTACAAACACACACTCTGTTCTTTATATAGTTTCCTGTTATTTTCCTATAAATTCCTACTACTTGATACTTTCTGATTGTTAATGAGATGGTAATTCCATAAAAATAATTGTCATAATCAATAATGTCTCTGTGAAATTATTTGTTCTTAAAAAAGAGGTTCTTTCCAGTTTTCTTTGCCAAAATCTTCCATTCTCTAATTTACTATAGCTCTGGTTTTGATTAAACATATATTTACTTAATATTTGGGATAAAATTAGTATTAGAAAAAGTTGAAAATAACAAAAATGTTAAAGTAATTTACATACTTCTTGCTTGTATAAACAAGCCTTACAAGGAAAGCATTACTTTTTCCTCATTTATTAATTAATCTTTTATCTCACATAGTATAAGGAAGTAAAGGGAAAAATTCTCATAAAGAATGGAAAAAACATTAATTTGCCTGTGTCCAAGCCAAGTACTTGCATAACACCCTGATTAGGGTACATTTATGTCTGCCCTAAACCTAGAAGAAGATCTCAGCAAGCCAGGTGACACTTGGCATGCAACCAACTGGGTCTAGAGACGTTATAATGAGTCTGATGTTTTACTTTTCCCTAGGGAAATATAAATCCCACATGCATTCAACTGTTGTATTTCTGATACATGTGTTTGCATAGAGAAGATAATGAGACATTTATAAGTGGCATGACACATTATCCTATAAAACTGATGAGCAACCCATGCATCACACTCTAAGAGAATTAAGAAATTAATCAGTCACAAAGTATCCATTCTTGCTTTTGAATTTTAACTTTTTAGAGGTGCTATGAAAACTGTAAACTATTAAGAAGTCAAAAGTTAAAATTCTACGATAACACATGATTTCTGCATCTGATTTGAAAACTACCTAATAGAAAGATTTAAGTGCTTATTTCTTTAATTGAATAATGCAGGTGAATGGTGCAGTCAGTGGTACAAAGGGAAAGAAAAAAATCCACAAAAAGGGCATATTCAGGAGGTTTTGGCAGGGAGAAATGCTATCCAAAACCACGAAGATATACAGCTTAGGCAGAAAGCCTTTCATCGTGAATTATACGGGCTATGTGATTATCTTTCAGAAGTGGCTTTCACTAACTTATGAAGAAGTGTTCAAGGGCTGAAATAGATGGATGAGTGGAGAGAGCATACCTCCATTGTTACAATATAATAGCCAGAAACTTGGCATGAGTATTCAGACCTGAGAGTTAATTTCACTTTTTGGCTGCTCCAGAGGCCATTTAAGTATTACCTATTCCTTGCCTGGAGCTGGCTATAATTCAGTCTTAGACAAGAGGTACTAGGAATACTTTCAGAACCCTGCAAAGTTCAGAAATATTCACATCAGAGAGTTACTCCAAACTGATGTAATGCCTACTTTATTCAAACCTACAGTTTATCAGCTAAAAATACCTCAGATATTTTCAGCGAGAGACATGATATTGAAGAGTCTGTTCTTCAATTCATTGATTCCACTAGGGTTTGTGTTAATCTGTAATCCTTAAACACTGAGTAATGTCACAGATAGAAGAATTAATTGTACCAAGTAAGACTGTGAGATACTTGGTTGAGAAGAAAAAGGACAAAGTAAAAGCAAGACAAACCATGTTGAACTGAACCCACTGAGTTAATGTTTTGTTCTTTTATACCCCTTACAAAGACATCTGGTTCCTGTTCATTTAATATGAGCCTTCCATCACTGTTATTTCATTCTTTCTCTGGAACTTCAGCTAAATGACTGTTGAAAATCTTAGCAAATATCTCTTAAGATTTTTGACAATTTTTTCCAAAGGAAAAGTAATGGCTTGACTAATTCATTTCAACTTGAAAAAAAAGAAACCTTTGACACTGTCAAGACAGGAAAAATATTCAAAAAATTACTTGGAAGCAATCATCACCTATATAAAAGATATATGACAAAAAACTGAGCAAACTACCAAAAGGCACAATGTTGATCTGATTAGTGATGCACTTAAATAGTTTTTAAGAGTTTTACCTTCCCTCCTGACCCCTGAACTGGAGAAGAAAAAAAGAAAAAAGAAGAATACAAGTTCCTCCAAGCTGCAGAGATCTCCATTGAGGAAAATAATGGATTTTAGAGTTAAACTCATCTAATTAAATAGTGAAAATTATATTCATATATATAGTACCCATTCAATTGTGAGAGCACACATGTCTCTGCAGCATGAATGTTCTAATATCTAATGTGAAATATAAGTTTTTAATAGCTCTAGAAGGCTCAAATGGATATAATGACTTTTTAATAATATTCCTTATTCCATTTAAGGAGAGAGAATTGCTAATCCTTTTGTTTCTTTATTTTTAATTTTGTATTAGAAAGGGATAAATTGCACCAAAGGTGTTACATTTGAAGCAATTCTCAGTCACAAATCAATTGACTGGAAAGTAAAGATTAATTTGTGGCGGAAACAAGAGAAAGAAAATGAAGTCTGTTCATAGGCATTATAGGAGAGAAAAAAAAGTAAAACAAACCAACTGAGTAACTACACAAGGGAATACCGTCCACAGAGACAAACCAAGCATCAGACTTTCTTGACCTTTTAGCCAGTATTTTTTCTTACTTAAAAGTAAATTAAAAAAATAATTATTATGGTAAATGACAAGATTTTTCTGAGAAGTTTGCCAAAAGGTGAGGCAACAAATCTCACTGTTTTCTCCAATTCGAAAAAACTATGGCAATGAATATATTTCTGTCTTATTAATCTAAGCTCTTATTCACCTGCATATTTATGTATGCAGTTCAGCAACTATTAGTAGCATTCCACTCAGTCCCAACTGGTCTCCACATCCCTCATCCACTTATTTGAATTTTTGCTATTAACTCCTGTCTTCTCTAAATTGACTTTTTTTATGTCATATTATCAAAAACTCTTTTCCAAAACAATTTTACAAGATACTTAATAAAGTGGCTCATCTTTTCATAATTAATTTTCTAGGAATTGACTACTAAAGGATGGTGTTCAAAGCTATCAATACCATTTATTTTTCTTAGGAGGCTTGGAGATTCTCAAACTTCCCTTTTCCTTCAATTCTTCATTGGCAATTCCCTCCATCAACAAGATCAAAAACTCACCCTTGTTCTCAGGATTGCCTTTTACTGAATCTCTCCACTAACATTGTTCATATAGTTGAAGATAGGTGCTTTGCAATAACTCTTTCAGGAGATGCAAAGACTACCTGTGAAATTTGAACAGGATCACTATAGGCAAGGCAAAAGAAACAAAAAAATGTCAAAACCAAAACTTTGCTTTCAACCAGCATAATTTTCTGCTCTTCCCCTGACTTTTTCAAAATCAAGATAAAGATCACTTTGACTGAGATGTACAAAATGACAAACACCAGCTAGTTGTCCTAATAGTTTCCTTTGGGGAAATGTTCTTTGAAAGAAGTGACTCATTAGTTTCTGTGCTTTCTAAAAGAAAAAATGCCTTCACTGCACTTCCCTCAAGCACTGCTCTACTTGCCTTCTGCAGCATCGAATTCATGTTGGCAACAACTGTTTTGTGCTTCAGGATTGGATTACCCCGGGAGACCTCTACTCTCTCTGAAAACAGGAATCAGGTACCATGGAGAAAACAGAAAGGCATAAGAAGACTTACTTCTGTAAACCACAGGAGAATAGCATGTTTCTGGGAAGTTCTAAAATAAACTAACAAAATCAAGAAATTAAAAGCAGAATGAGTCCTGTTCTTTTTGAAACAACTGGGCAGGAGCTAGGTTCATTCCTGAAGCTGGAGATTTGCTCAAGCCACAATGCTTGCACTCGGCAAGCTGTCAGACACCGGGTTTCGTTAGACAGTCCAGAGGGAGTAAGAACTCCCACAGAACTGTTTAGCCTCCCACAGTCAGAGGTGACACAGTGGAGGCAAAAGGGACTGCAAGGACCAGGAAAGCTGAATTTGGATTCTGGCTCTGCAGGTAGAGCCAGCTCTTGCTGAAGCCAATGAAACAGAGTCCACATTTAGGAGAACTGTGTGCGAATCAATAAAATTGAACAGGAAAAAGAACAACCAGTGTGCACAGGAGCAAGATACACCTCTTAGAAATATAAGAAATCATCCTAAAAATTAATTTCAAGGGAAAAAATGAGGGAAAATAATTTTCTTTGCTCTTACACACTGTTTTTAAGTGTCCCACATTTTTGTTTTTTAGAGTCTACAATAAAAAGTTATAGCCATGCAATGCTCTTAATATCATCAGCAGCTCTGTAGATGTACTTAGATGAATATTGAAAGACTGAAATGCACCTAGCAAAGGAGAAGTCAATGGGAATGTAGATGTTTCTCCCTTTGGTTTTTCCTTGGAAAACACTACTTTCAGTTAAGAAATTCTACTGTGGCCCTCCATGCTGGTCTCCACAATTTTGTTAGAAATGTACACCACTAAACACTGCTGTGGAATTACTGTACCTTCATCAGTGGCCAACTAAGCTAATGTTCAACCCGACCTACAGCTACTCACTCTAATGTGAAGACACCCAAGTCCTTCTTAGCACGGCAATCTGGGGACATCCTGTGTGCCAGGAACCGTGGCTGCCTGCAACCAGACTCCCTGTCTAATCAGAGATTTTGTCAGATTCCCATGGGGTCCTTCCCACATGAACACTGTGCTTCCCAGGCTATTCCTGGGGTAGCACTGACTCACTGCACCCTTGCCTAAATACTCAGGACTTTGCCATGAAAACAAACACCAAGCAACCTTCACTCCTATCTGCTCCTCATAAGTTTTCCCTTTGAACCTTTGTCACAGACTTTATTTCTCTGTGCTCTGAAGAAACTTCTTTTCATCACTTTCATGCCCTGAATAGAGAACACCCAAATCAGCTTCCTCATGTGTTTTTAGCAGTGCTTGCAATGAGTTTCTACTTCAGATGTGAGAACAGGATGCCTTGACAAAACAGCTCCACATCCCAAGCCCAAGTGTGGAGTCTGCCACCATAACTGTTTTGATTAAAATAGAAAGCATTACTGAATGCAGACAAAAAAGGCCATGAAGTACAGACTACTTACCTCAGAAGGATTTTGCAAATGGGTCATCATTTACAGTACATTACATCATTACAGTACATCACATCATTACAGTACCTCATTTACATTTACAGTACAGATGCTAAACCAATGCTCTAGCTGCAATATCAGTGTGCTTCTCAACATTTTTTGAAGAAAGCTTTCTTCCAAAATGTTCGCAGGAAGGTAAATTCTCAGCATAGGCTAACATGCTTAGAAACCTCATTGAAAGAATTTCTAAACATATAAAGTAATAGTAAGTAGAAGAGATGTAGTGCAATTTGATGTTATAATTACAGTTTAAATTTATTTTCAATGAAAATGAAGCATTTTAATAGCAACTGTTTCCTAAATAAAACCTTTCATTTCATGAATACAAACCTTAGACTTTTCACTTGGGATTTTCTCAATTTGCTTAGCAAACCTATAAAGTTTCACCCTGTCCACTGTGCAAATATTTATAGTCCACTATGATTTCTGTAGTGTTTTGCATGAACTCTCCAAGTAGACTTTTCAATTAAGATATAATGTCTTATATCATTTATATATATATATGTATATATAAAGAAGAAGCCTACAAAACTGGAAGAAATTTTGAAAGAAATTCACAAAAACAGTAGCTTTACTCATCAATAATGCCAGCTGAGAGTAACCTATTGTCATAAATAAACAGGATTCCCAACATATTTGCACATCATATAACTTGACCTATTCTAATAAACAACCTGTTTCATCTACTTGCCTTATATTGAAATATATGTGGGAAATTTCTTCCTCAAGTTAACAGCTGTCCCTGTGAATAGTGGGATACTACCTGCAGATAATATTTTACTGTTTCATCTGACCTCTCTCTTTTCTTTTGTGATGTGTACTTTCTATCATTTCTGCTTTCAGAGATCTTGGAGGAAAGCTCAGGACGCTTTTGTCTACAACCAAAAAAATGAATAAATAATTTATATGTATTTAGTTCTTTAAGAAATGCCTACTGATTTTGTCCAAATATAAAACAATATATGAACATGTGATATTAATCTTGATTCCCACATATGAGTTCTACAGAGAAAAAGAACTCTTAAATTACTGTCCTAAAATGTATTTGTAATCTTGAAATGAAAACTCAGCAATAAATGAATTCACATTACTGAAACAGAGTAACAGCATCTAATAGTGCTATTAGGTGAGGGCTAGAAACACAGACAAACCTCTTTTGACCCACATCATACTCTCAAGTTGAGGAAATGAAGTCTATGCTCGACTCTTATCAGCACTCCTTGGAATCTGCCAGTGCCACAGGGGTAATCATGCATCGGTGTTGCAGTGTCAGCACCCTATCAACTGGACTGACACCACCGAACAGAGCCCTTGTCAGCCCAGGGATGATATCTAAAATAGGCTCAGCAAAGCACAAACGAAGGGCTAATAATCTCTGCCCTAGAGAGCACATCCTCTGGCAGTTTGATGCTGCACTGAAATTCATAAGCACAGCTCTTCAGTCCATGCCAAACCCTGAAATAACCATAAAACTTTGCATAGTCTATCCTCTCTGCTCATGAAATTGAGAGAGATACTTTACTTTAAAAGCAAAGCTATAGATAAAAGGCAGCAGGGTGGGAGGAATGCAAGTAAACAAGTTTGTGTTTAAAAATTTTAATTTTTTATCTTCTTTTTAAGGTGCTGAAAAGTCCTTCAGCTCTGGGTTTTGTTTCTCCACCTAATTCATCCCACCCAGGATGTATGAGTTTGGCAGCATGCTATATAATTTCTCTCTGCTAATTTCTTACCCTAGTCCTGCAAGCTTGCAAATAGTGGAAATATCTCTGCACCAGAGAAAATATCATTCTGATCAAATTTTGAAAAATATTTCCATATACTTTTTAATAAAGTGATTTATTTTTTCTTAGTCTGTAATTTTTCTTATGATGTTTGAATCAACCCATTATCTAAGAAATAAAGGAAATGGCAGAGACAAATGTCTAATGCACTAAGGAACACATTTTTATTGCAACATTTGAGTGTTTTATTATAAAGAACTGTGATTACCTCCAAAAAAATTATTTCAAGGGGACATGTCGGTATAGTTTTTAAAATGATACACACAAATTCATTCTCTAAGTGTCCTTGCTGGTTGCTCTCTTCTGGTCCTCTCTTTGTTCAGGAGGTTCATTGAATCACAGGTTTTCTGCCTTCCTGAGTTTCACCCACTCGTTATCAGGAATGAATCACATCTCTGTAGCATCTCCTCTCCCAGCCAGAGTCTCCAAACAGAAGAACCAGCCCACAGATGAGCTCCTGATTTCAGTCATGTGAGTGATTCTCCCTCCCCTCTAGGTGTGGGCGTTCAGCTGAGGGGTTTGCACAGCTCAGCACTGGCTGGGTGAGTACAGCTGGGCGCTAGAGCTGCATGGTATCAGGGTTACCAGGGGAGCCCAGTCCCTCACAGTGGAAGTCATAAGCTGACAAGACCTACCACAGTACCCACTGAAAAGTCTCTTTCTCTCCCATTCTGCCACTCCTTACTTGTGAAATGACCCCACTGCTCCCCTTATGTCCAGGGGTATGGTTCTAAGTTGAAGTTTCTAACCCAGTCTATATTGGCACCACCCAGAAGGAGATGCAGTTTACACTATATTCACTCAGGCTGTAGTATGCTTTAACCCCATTCCTGCAAGTGACTTGGATTACTGACTGATAAATGGTTCAAAAATAGTTGATCTATCTTTTTCTTTTCTTTTTCTTTTTTTTTTTCCCCCCAAACTAATGTAAAAGCAGCTGACAACCTGGTGTTCAGATTGTCCCATATTTCAAAAGAGAAATAGAGGTTCTACTCATATAGAAATTACTGACTATTGTACTCCTGAAGTCCTGGAGCTGAATCAAGCTTTTCCACCAAAGCTAAAATAAATACATTCACACTAACAGCTTCTTTTGACAGTTTTTGTTATTTTTACTTTATGCACACAGTTTTTCAAAAAGAGGCTTTATTGCCCAGAGCTTTCTTTCCAGAGCCCATTCTTTATTATAATATCGTGTCAGATAAAGTAATAGAAAGAACACAGTAGGACAGGAGAGCAAAAGGGGAAGAGGAAAAAGCAAGTGGGGGAAAAAATTGAGGCTCATGAATGCAGCAAAGGCTTCATGTTCAAATCATGGCAATACTGATGGATAAATTTTCCCTGAGGAGAGAGGCAGGCGTGAGAGCTGTTCACAGACCGGAGCTTGGAAAGAAACTTTTGTAACAACTAGCTTTGGGGTTTTAAATGTCTTATGACTATGTCATTTGGGAGTAACATTTTCTTATTCTTTTTATGAATTCAAGGATAATTCAGAAATCCTCCAAATTCAGAGTTCATCTCTCTTGACCAGAAGGCCAGACTGTATCCCAATGTTAAATATCTGTAACTAGGTGACCTGACTACCCTAGCTGAGATATTCACATCCTTAAAGTTAAAAACATGATTTCAGAGGACTGACCACTAGAACTTTATGACACACCTAGTTAATACAAGCATCATCACATTATACAAGAGTATATATTATTCAGAGTAGACTCTTGAAAACTATGTCAAGATTCATAATGCATCCTAACACTCTGAAGTCACTGGCTTAAGGCAAAAAACATGGAGCAGGACAGCAGATAATAAAGAAGCTAAAGGAATAAGAAATAAATTGTATCTTATTTTAGACTAATTTATCTCTGTTTTGAGGGTAAGAGGAGAAGTAGGAGAAGACTTTAGATGGGAAGCAAAGCAACGGAAGCAAATGGAGTCAGAGGATGAACAACCATTGCTGCTACCCTTTTCATCATTCCCCACAGTCACATTTGGACACTGAGGAATCTCCTGTTTTTTGAATACTGTCCCAGTAAGACTCAACAGAGGGGTGGATGCAGATTTACAACCATACTCATAACCTCGGGCTAAGTCTGGAGCAAGTCCTGGGACATACCTTTTTTGTACTGCTCCCTATTTCTCTCCTCTCTGACAGTCTCATTTTGACATGTAAGGCCATCTTTTTCTCAAGGCAACATGTCTGTGAACTTGTGACAAATGAGGTAACTCAATAATAGTCTCAACAACCCAATCCTGCTACAGGTTTGCCACATCACAGAGCAGCTGATGAGACCATGTGTTCTGCCTACGTCTTTCCAGCACCTGAGACAAGAATGGCTTTTTCTATTTTTGCTGATTTTTTCTAGTACATTTTGTCTTAAGAAAAAAATCTTTAAAGCAGCAGTCCATCTCAACTAACTTTTTCTCCTTCATCCTTTCCCCAGTACCTAAGAGAATGGTCATTAGTTCCAAATATAGTAAAAGGCACTCAAGCAGGACTTTCCCCATTAGAAGAACAAACAAAACACCCAAATAAAAAACAAAACCAGAACAACAACAAAAAACCTCACATACTTTCTAGAAAAAAAAGGAAATTTAAAAAGCAAAACAAAAACACAAAAATGGAAGTCTCAGTTCCTGTTTAATGTTCCCATTGTTTGCCTTTATCTGTTCCCCTCTCTCTCATCCATTCTGAACAGATAAAAATGTGTAACATGAAAAAAAAAGCCCACGGTATCCATTGGCAGCTACATCAGCATGTAATAGGAACAGATCTATAAGGCAAAGAGGCTGGTTCTAGGGACCAGGGGTTCTAGGGGTATCCACTAAAAGCTGATAAAGGTGCACTCCTTGTTACTCAAAACTGCAAATGATCTCTGAATTCATTGCCTACAGTGAGAGAGACACATTAAACACCTTTAATTCTCTAGGTCTATTTATAGAAACACAGTGTAACTCTGCTTTTTCCTCTGTGTAAGAAAGTGTTATGCTGATATTAGTAACACCAAACAAACATTATATGGTTTTCAGAATTACTTGTTCTAGTAGGTGAAATTGCCAAGGTAGTGAAGTAATATTTATGTCACTATATAAGATTTGCTATCATTACAGAGAATTCAGAGAAGACACTCTGATGCCAAGCTAGTTCAGCTTAGCAAAAGCTCACACATCAACTGTTTTGTTGAGGTGGGGTTTGGCATCTCACTGCAGCTTTTTGATTGCGATATCTTTTACTAAAACTTTTTCCCGGATCAATATTTCATCTCTATGTTTTTTTGGTAAATACCTTTTGTTTAGTTCTCCTTAGGTGTATTCCGTAATATTCACACGTTTCAAAAAATATCACATTCTTTAATATATACAGGAAATAATTGAAGAGGAACTCTAACTAAGGTGACCATGTTGATGGGCACTTTGTAACTGGCAAAGTCAGCTATTGCAACCAGCATGCCTTTCCAAAATTCCATTCCCTGCTTGTTTTGGAATGGGGTGGGTATTGTCCTGGTTTAAGCTGAAATAGAATTAATTTTTTCCAAGTAGTTGGTACAGTAATGTGTTTTGGATGTAAGATGAGAATAATGTTGATAACACGCTGATGTTTTAGTTGTTGTTAAGAAGTGTTTACACAAAGTCAAGGTCTCTTCTGCCTCTCACCCCACCTCACCAGCAAGCAGGCTGGGGGTACACAACAAGAGTTTCTCTCCTTTTAAACTGTCTTTATCTAAGCCCAAGAATTTTTACCTTAATTTTTTCCCACAATTTTCTCACTCATCCCACTGAGGTGATGAGGGACAGAGCAGCTGTGTGGTGTTTAGTTACCTAATGGCTTAAAACATGACATCATTTCAGACCTAAGATGACTCACATTCAGCTATGGATCCTCAAAGACCTGCCAGAGCACATAAAATTTGAAATCCCTCAGAACTGCATGACTTCTGTTTCCCTTCAACATACTTCCTTTGACGTTAAAAAAAAAAAATCACTAAATAAACAAAAGATATTCTGAGGCAAACACTCAGCATCAATAGTTTCACGTCTATGTTTAAACTTGGCAAAATAATAAACCACTAAAAATAGCACCTTCCAATGCAAAAATAAGGCAAAACAAAGCAAACAAAACAATCCTTACTTGGTTTCTTAAAAAATATAGAAATCATTATTTAGATGGTGCGAGGCATTCTAACTTATTTAAAAGCAATAAATTGGAAGTGTGCCTTACAACACTCTGCCTACAAGAAAGACAGACTATTTACAAAAGCATGTAGTGACAGGACAAGGGGAAATGGCTTTAAACTGAAAGAGAGTAGGTTTAAATTAGCTGTTAGGAAGACATTCTTTACTACGAGGGTGGTGAAGCACTCATACAGGTTACCCAGAGACGTTGTGGAAGCCCCATCCCTGGAACTATTCAAGACCAGGTTAGACGGAATTCAAGCAATCTGATCTAGTGAAAGGTGTTCCCGTCCATGGCAGAGGGAGTGGAACTAGAAGATCTTTAATGCCCCTTCAAACCCAAGTCATTCTATGATTCTACAGTTTTCATTTAAATAATCTTTTTCAAGTGCTTGACTGTCTTGTGTAGAAAGATTCCACCTGAAACACTTCTGATGTCAGTGACTACTCTTCAAGATTTTAGCAGACATCTGTGGGGCTCTGTGTGCCTCCCCATGACCTTAGGTGAGGCTCCTTCTGCATGGAGGTACAAAAATCTCACTGGTCCAGTCCACTCCGGATTCCATAAGAAACTTACAGTGTTGTTTAAGTTTGTATTGCTTAAACATATCCTTCCACCTATGAAAGAAAAGTAATTGGCATGCATTGCTGGCTTTCCATTTCTTCTCTTTTAAAGATGTGGTATGCTTCATGATCCATCATAACAAATGCAGGGAAGCAAATAATGAAATACTCTTTGCCGTGTGTAATAAGTGGTTTATCCATACAGTTATGGAAAACATTTTGAAACAGTTATGATTAAACACCCCAGGAAGCTGCTGAGGTACATTATTTTTCAATATGATCTGTACCAGTATTTGGCTCCCTCATCCTGCAAGTAATTTCTACTGTGCAGTGCTTTACCGGCACTAATTGGTAGCTCTGAAGGTTCTCTTACAGGATATTTTCCCTTGCCTTCAAAAGTCAAACAGTGAAAAGTAATGTTTCCAGGTTTATATTTTTATCTTATTTTTATTCCTTAAGGAAAGACTACAGGAATAACTGCTAACATTTGAAACATGGCACACGTGGTCCTCACAGACTGCTAATTCTAGATTTTACTTAATATTTAAAAAAAGAATGGGTTTCATGTGAACAAAGATGTTCATTGTTTTTTCAAGTGTAGCAGAAAATTTGTTTTAGCATTTCGAGGAATATGTTTTGAATTTGGTCTTACAAGCATTTTAATACTGCAATAATTTTAAGCATATTATTCTGTAACTTAATGGTGCTTGCCTGTCAAATTAGCAATGATTACTCACTCATTTCAAGTGTGATTCACAACCAACAAGTAAAATTCCCTTGCAATACAGTATCTTCTGACAACATCCATTTACAGATCCAAATGTGCTGCTGTTCAAAGGTGATAAAAAACACTCGTGTCCTGTAAACAGCTAAGCTAATAATTTTGATAGCTTGAAGAAAGCAAATTTTTGACTTCTCAAGAAGGTCACCCTGACAAACAACCGGGGAAGAGATCCTTCATAGGTTACTATAGTAAAACCACTCTGTAGATTACTGTGGTTTCTTTTTTTCCGGATCTATGATCTATTGCTTACATAAAGTCTGGGAAGCAAAGAATTTCACAATTAAGTGTTTTAGGAAGCAATTGTGAGATGCTTTCCAATAACACAGCCATCCCGAGTAACTGCTTTGCCTTGGTGTTTTACTTCATTTCCAACAGCTCAAGGTTAGTCAAAGAAAAGAGAACTATTTGCCAACAACTTGTATAAAACAACAGCTCAGTTTTCACTGTTACCTCTGATGCTTAGAAAAGGATGTAGACTTAGAATCATATAATTATAGAATCATTATGGTTGGAAAGGTCTCTGAGATCACTGACTCCATTCACTGTCTAAGATTTGTATGATGTTGTCTAGTAATTCTGTAGTTAAGACTTTAATTTTAAGCATCTATGAGAAGACAAGAGTAAATGAAGGTAGAAGTTTGCAAATTTGGGAGGGACACTAATGGCACCTCAGATCACAGTGTTATACTATGGGTTGAGTTCCTCCAAGAACTGTGGACCTGAGTATTTGTAGGAATACTTACATCTCCTCTACCTTCTCAAAATCCATGCTGTTGGACCTTGGGGTTGTAAAGCATAGATGGATGCACACACTTCTAGACTTGATGAATCATATTCTGGAGTTATAACTAAGGACTTGATTCTTACATCTTAAAATCAGGCTCATTTCCTCACAAATGTCCAAAATCTAAGGGAATTAATATCGCAGGGTATAGAAAACTAATAATAGATAGTTATTATATATATATATATAACCCCATCATTATTCAATTTAATCATCCCCAAACACAATTTCTAAAAAGAGAAATTACAAATATACAGTGCTGACCCAAATCTGTTTTCTCCCCATTCATCTGTATAGGAGAATTTTTAAGTGCTTATCAGAGCACAATTATTTCACAGGATGTGATACTCCTCCCTGAAGATAGCCTTAGTACTACAAAAAGTTTATTTTGATGACACATCCACAACAACTAAGGCATAAAAGACCATTCCTTGTAATCAACAGACTCTTCTGTGACTGTATCAGCTGCCTTCATAGAATCATAGGATCAACTGGGTTGGAAAAGATCTCCGAGGTTATCAAGTCCAACCATTAATCCAACACAGCCATGGTTACTAGACCATGGCACCAAGTGCCACATCCAGTCTCATCTTAGAAGTCTCCAGGGACAGTGAATCCCCCACATCCCTGGGCACCCATTCCAACGTCTGATTACTCTCTCCGTAAAAAATTTCTTCCCGATATCCAACCTAAACTTCCCCTGGCACAGGTTAAGACCATGCCCTCTTGTCCTACTGCTGGTTGCCCGGGAAAAGAGACCAACCCCCACCTGGCTACAACCTCCTTTCAGGGAGTTGTAGAGAGTGATGAGGTCTCCCCTGAGCCTCTTCTTCTCCAGGCTGAACAACCCCAGCTCCCTCAGCCTCTCCTCACAGGACTTGTGCTCGAGTCCCTTCACCAGCCTTGTTGATCTTCTCTGGACCTGCTCCAGCACCTCAATGTCCTTCCTGAACTGAGGGGCCCGGAACTGGACACAGTACTCCAGGTGAGGCCTCACCAGCGCCAAGTACAGGGGAAGAATCACTTCCCTGGTCCTGTTGGCCACACTGTTCCTGATCCAGGCCAGGATGCCATTGGCCTTTTCAACCACCTAGGTACACTGCTGGCTCATGTTCAGCTTCCTGTCAATCCAAACTCCCAGGTCCTTTTCTGCCTGGCTGCTCTCCAACCACTCTGTCCCCAGCCTGTAGCACTGCATGGGGTTGTTGTGGCCAAAGTGCAGGACCCGGCACTTGGCCTTGTTGAACCTCATCCCACTGGAATCAGCCCAACTCTTCAGTCTGTCCAGGTCCCTCTGCAGAGCCCTCCTACCTTCCAGCAGATTAACACTCCCCCCGAACTTATTGTCATCTGCAAATTTGCTAATGGTGGACTCAATCCCCTCATCTAAATCATCAATAAAGGTATTAAACAGAACTGAGCCCAACACTGATCCCTGGGGGACGCCACTAGTGACCACCTAATGGATGCAGCACTGTTCACCAGCACACTCTCGGCCCGGCCCTCCAGCCAGTTCCTAACCCAGCAGAATATGTCCCTGTCCAAGCCTTGGGCTGCCAGCTTTTTCAGGAGTATGCTGTGGGAGACGGTGTCAAAGGCTTTGCTGAAATCCAGATAGACACATCCACAGCCTTCCCCTCATCCACCAGGCAGGTCACCTGATCATAAAAGGAAATCAGGTTGGTCAGACAGGACCTGCCCTTCCTAAACCCGTGCTGGCTGGGTCTGATCCCTTGTCCATTCTGTAGGTGCTGTGTGATTGCACTCAGGATGATCTGCTCCATAACCTTGCCAGGCACTGAGGTCAGGCTGATGGGCCTGTAGTTTCCTGGGTCCTCCTTCTGGCCCTTTTTGTGGATCAGTGTGACATTCACCAACTTGTAATCATCTGGGACCTCCTCAGTGAGCCAGAACTGGTGATAAACGATAGAGATCAACTAGGCAAGCTCTTCCTCCAGCTCCCTCATCACCCTAGGATGGATCCCATATGGTCCCACAGACTTGTGAGGATCCAAGTGGCTCAGCAGGTCACTATTTCCTCCTGGATTACGGGGGGGGCTATTCAGCTTCCTGTCTCTGTCTACCAGCTCCGGAGGCCAGTTGTCCTGAGGACAGCCTGTCTTACAGTTGAAAACTGAGGCAAAGAAGGTGTTAACTACCTCAGCCTTTTCTTCATCTTTGGTGACTATGTTCCCCCCATATCCAACAAAGAATGGAGGTTTTCCTTGCCCCTCCTTTTGCTACTGATGTAGTTGTAGAAGTGCTTCTTGTTATCCCTAACAGAAGTGGTAAGATTGAGTTCAAACTGTGCCTTTGTCTCTCTAATTTTCTTTCTACATGACCTAGCTATATTCCTAAACTCTTCACGAGTAGCCAGCCCTTTTTTCCACAGTTAGCAAGCTCTCTTTTTTCCCCTAATTTCCTTCAAAATCTCCCTATTCAGCCAGACTGGCCATCTTCCCTGCCGGCTCACCTTTCGGCACACTGGGACATCCTGCCCCTGTGTGTTCAAGACTGGCTTCTTGAAGTATGTCCATCCCTCCTGGACCCCTTTGTTTTCAAGGGCTGTTTCCCAGGGTACCCTCTGAACAGGTCTTTTGACTGGCTGAAATTTGCCCTTTGGAAGTCCAGGGTAGAAGTTTTATTGATGGCCCTCTTTGCTTCCCTGAGTATTGAAAACTCTGTTATTTCATGGTCACTGTGCCCCAGATGGCCTCCGACCACCACATCTCACACCAACCCCTCTCTGTGAAGAGCAGGTCTAGGAGGGGCCCACCCCTGGTAGGCTCATTTACCAACTGAAGCAGGAAATTATCTTCTCTACACTTCCAGGAATCTCCTAGATTGCCTCTTCTCTGCTGTGTTTCATTTCCAACAGACATCCGGCAGGTTAAAGTCACCCACAAGAACAAGGGCTGGCAATTTTGAGATATCTGTCAGCTGTTTGTAGAATAATTCATCATCCTCATCATCCTGGTTGGGTGGTCTGTAACAGACTCCCACCAGGATGTCAGCTTATTGGTCTTCCCCCTGATTCTGATCCACAGGCACTCAACCTTATTGTTATTGACTTCAAGTTCTATAGAGTCAAGAGACTCTCTAACATATAGAGCCACCCCTCCACCTCTCCTACCTTGCCTGTCCCTTCTGAAGAGCTTGTAGCCATCCATTGCAGCACTCCAGTCATGTGAATCATCCCACCACGTTTCTGTGATGGCGACTATGTCATAGCTTTCCTGCTGCACCATGGCTTCCAGCTCCTCCTGTTTGTTACCCATACTGCGTGCATTGCTGTACATGCACTTCAGCTGGGCTGATGATACCACTTCTAACTCGGGCTTTCCACCCTTAGGCTCATCTCTGGAGAGCCTGGTTTCAACCTCTTCCCCCTTGAAACTTAGTATCATGACTGATATCTTTTTTGCTTACCTGCAAGGCCAGGCACAGGGACAGAGGAGGTAGAGCATACTGCTCTCTCAACTGCCACAAGCTGGCATCTACTTTGAGCAAGCTCCTGTCCTCACTCACAATGAGTGTAGCACAGTGTCTGCTCAAGGCTAACAGCTTTGCAAGATTTTCCTTCCCTATTTTTGCCTTCTTCTTTCGTGTCCAGACCCTCATAGATCTGTAGTATGTTGAGGAACCTGTAGATCAGAGGTACCTTAGTTCTGCACAGTTTCCTCACCTTTTAATTCAGTCAACATCAAAAATGTGCATGCTAATGTCAGCTGTGCTGAGGGTATTTGACAAGCTGATTCAGCCCTCTGACCCCACTCCAGAAAATGAGAGATGTGAGCATGTACTTCAAAGCACAGTGCAGTCCTATGCCTGTAGAATACTGCTATGCCTTAACATTTCTGTACTTTGCAATGTTTGTAGAAAAACATTCCCTTCAGGCATTCATCATCTGGCAGGGTTTGCTTATTAAACCTTCTACATGCCTCAAGGGAGAGCTATGGGCAGATCTAAGGCAGTAACAAATACACCAGATTAGGCCCTTGGTCTTTTTAGCTGTTGTCTGTTTTAACGGAGAGTAGGGAGAAGGGGAACATTCATCATGATACCTTATATACTCTGTAAAATACCTTTCCCAGACAAAGAACAATCCATTCTTTCAAAACACTTAAATAAATGTAAATTGGAAATGCCATAACCAGAAAGGAACCACACAGCCAGCCTATGTATAATTGCAACTCTAATATTCACATCAACGCAAAATATCTTAAGTAATGCATTGCATCATAGCCAGTTATAAAAACCTGACACCTGAGAATAGGATGCTGGCTTACTTTAGGAATACCTGTACGACTAACCAACCATGTGCTTGAATTCAAGTTTCAGAATCAAGCCAATGCTTGGAAATTTATTCCTTTTCACAGATTCTTGTATTTGCAAAACACAGTTGCAATTTTTTTCCTTCACCCTTCAGGAGATACAAATTCACTCAGAAGAAACAATGTCAGGCTTGAGGGAAGTAAAAGCAACCAAGTTGTGGATTTATGATTTTGTTGTTTGGAAGGCTGCTAACTCAAGCTCCCTCCCTTCCTTTTTATTTTTATATGAGTACATAAGGAGTTTCTGTCAGAACAATAGGTCAGAGAAAAAAATAAATGCTGTATTCAATGGAATACATCCAATAAATAATCACACTGAAATCAGTTTATCTCCAAGAAATTGAAGTGTATGGGCTCCAGCTCTTACGTGAAATCCTTTCTTTTTATTGAAACCAAGTGCAGACACCACCAATTCAGAAGATAAATTTCCCTCTTTTCATCTATTCTGCCTTTGCCTAACCAGTACTTATTAATACTGATGCTCAGACTCTGGAAAGAACGCACATTACAGATTAAGACAGCTCAATCCTTCACTTCCTAATTCAAAAATCTTGTCTGAACACAAAAAAATTGATATATTACCTGACATTCTGTGACGACTAAACATAGTTTTATTTCTGTGCAATCCCAGAATCACTCAAGTTGGAACAGACATCAGAAGTTTTGTAGTCTGACTTGTGCTCGTAGGAGTGTCAAGGTAAGATCAGGTTGCCTGGCCTTTACCCGGCTGCGTTTTGGAATCCTGCAAGAATGATGCCTGCATAATATCCATGGGCAACCTGTCCCTACTTACAATTGTGTTCACATTTTTCGTGTTTATCATTTTACTATTAGTGCAGCACTAGAAATTTTTTCTTTCCCTGTCTGTCCCTTCACACTTTCAACTGAAGTTGAGCTTTGGTTTTCCCAACATCATCCATACAAGGCTGGGCAGTGTTTCTACATTTCTCCTTTGTAACCCATCTCTGTAAATTCTTTGTGTGTCAAAGCTCACTTTTGAGCTCCGTTTTAGCCAAGCTGGTCTCCTGGTACAGTTTCTAGCTTTCCTGAGTGTCAGGACAGAGCATTATTTTTTTCTTGGAGGATGCTGTCCTTAACGAGCTTTAGGTGTTCGTTAAAGACCTTCTAGCTCTACTAAACTCCTTTGCCCTTCAGAGCTGCCTCCCTTGGGATCCCCCAGACTAGCTCCCTGCAGAAGACAAAGTTTGCTCTCTCCTGAAGCCCAGGTTCTGTGCTCTGCTAATTGCCTTCCTTACTGCCCTCTGATTTTGAACTGCAGTTTTTCATAGTCCCTACAGTTAAGGCTGTCACAGATTAATTATCACATCCAGTTGAACAAAATACTTTCTTGTTTTGCATAGCAGATCCAGGACAACATCACATTTAGCCAGCCAGTCTAGCATCTATGTGATTATTCTAAGCCTCCTGAATTGCTTGTATCCCGTTCTTGCTTTTCTAATAATGCATCTTGAAATGGAAATATTTTTTCACCAGGAGAATTTCTAAACAAATCAAGTAAATTCTTTTATATTCCTCTGAGGTTTTTTTTTCAGCATGACAGTTCAGTATCTTTTGAGTGAGTATACCTCAATCTTGCAATATTCCCCTCTGGTTTTCACCCTACATATAACTTCATGATGTTTTCACACTAAAATGAAAATTTTACCCAGATTGTACTTGAATCTATAGGAGCATCATTACTTCCTCAAAGTAAGCTCTCTTTTTAATTTATGCAAATCTTACCAAATGGTACATAGGAACAGTTTTCCCTTGATATAAATATTATTGAAGTTAAGCTTATTTGTTTTCATGCTCATCCCAGAGTGATAAAGCTCAACCTATATGCCTCTCTCTATGTCCATAAGAGCACAGAGGAGCAGGATGATAAAGGTATTTCAAGTCAGAAAGAAGAAAGAAGGAATGGTGGTTTCAGCTTCCTCTAGGCTGATTTGGTAACTAAGGTCCAAATGCCTTAAATAGTGTTATTGCTATCTGCAGATGAGGAACTACAATACTTCACAAGGTTCATTTTGGGAAAGGACTGGCAGCTGGGGAGTTTTATTAAAAGTCTACAGGCTTTGAGGTTTTATTTTAGAATAAAAGAGACACTCTATGTTTCAGTTTATTAATTAATTATTTAAATTTTTTTTCCTATACATAGTCTTCAACAATAAGCAAAGGACTGGGGAAGTGTGTAACTTAAGTAATTAAGGTTCAGATTAATCCTTTGTTTTCTTATATGCCCATACTGTGTCTGAATGCAAAGATAACTAGCAGAAATTGAATCTGACCGCTCTGTTAGAACAAATGTTGCTTGTTTTGCATGCCTCAATCTTCAGCGCAATCAATAAACAAATGTATGGCAAAAGGGGATTATGGGACAACGGTTTTCTCTTCTGTTCCTCAGGAAAAGGGAACTCATAGACAGAAACAGTGTAGGTAACCCTGCTGAAGGCTGTGAAAAGGACCCAATGCAATCAACAGAATAATCCTTTATATACCTGTTTTAAACTTTTGTTGAACAACAATACACAAGCTGAAAAAAATAATGTTAAGAAACGAGAGGTTCCTCAAGCAGACAGATTCAGATTCAGAGATCAAAGAAGACATTAAAAGGGTAAAGATTTCAATACTGTAAAATAGTATTGCAAATAGATATGAAAGTCAGAAGCACTTGCAAGATTTGAGGGTGTCACAGAATCACTCCCCACCTTGGAGAGTGTGGCAAATATTGATTTAGGCAAAACAATTTGTAGAAGAGTGTGAACAGTGAATAACATAATTTCAAACAAACAAAGCATTGTGCACATTACTTAAAAAATAAATTAATTTTTGGCTCAGAATTTACTCAAAAACAGGACAAGTATAGATTACAAGTTTTTTTTTCACAGCTGAGTAATACTCTGATCAACCATGTGCTTTGTAAACACCTGCCTGAATGTCAGGTCAGATGAATCAGTCACATCTGAGTTTCTTGTTTTTCAAATACAGTTAGTTTCTTCTTCTAGACAATGAGAAACATTCTTAGAGGTGACTCATGTGCGTTGCTGTAGCTGAGTTTCTATGATGTGAAACTTACTCATTCCAGGACAACTTGTAGCTTGGTAAAAAGTAGTCACAAAACTCCACCTTGCAAATGTCTATCCAGTCCATTGGAGTACAATACTGACACAGTAGTAAGTATAAAAACACTCAGACATATGCAAATCATATTAGTGCAAGGGCAAGTCTTGAGTCAGCCTTACTGAGGTATGCAGACCTGAGAAGTGCAGTGACTGAAGCCCACCGAAAGACATCTCTCCATGAGCAGAGTAGCCCTGATCTAAGTCCTAATACCAGGTAATGCCCTGAAGATCTGCTGGCTTCTCTCATTTAGAGGGGAAAAGAAAGAAATCCAAGGACTCCATGTGTACACACAGTCACATAACATCAGAATAACTGGATTTGTACTTTCCTGGGCACCACTCATTAAGCAATCCTTGGGTGTTAGGCTTTGACTATTATTGCTACTTTGTGTTGTGAACTCAACTCATACATAAAGCACTACAAGAATAATTGCAGGTTTAGATGAATAATTGCAGGTTTAGATAGGTTGAAATCTTGAGCTAATCAATCTAATGTTCTATTGACAAACAGCAAGAAGGAAGCACCTAAACCAAAACCTAGGCAAAACAGGCAAATCCCCTAAGTAACTTGTAGAAAGAAATACAAAACACACTTGTACAAAAACTTCACACTTGGACTGAATTTTCAACAACTTCTTTGTTCACACCTGATAGGCACAGAAGAGTCACAGAGTAGGTCTGGCACCTGCTCCTGCTCCTGAAGGACAGTGTTTTCCATATAATTATTATTGGTACAGCTGCTTCACATAAAGTGCAAAACAGCTGTTCCAGCACAGATTTTAAGCACCACATCACTTTGTCCTGTGGCAGAAGGGAAGGTGGGGTGATGTTGGTGGAAGAACATTGTTGCTGCCTCTCAGCAATTCTATACCCTTGACCACTGAGACAGGGATTCAGTGTAAGGATGAGAAGTGCCAGCACCCCCAACACTTCTGTATTGTCCACTGCAGAAGTTGATCGTACCTATGTCATTTGGATGCTCTGGGAATTTGGTAAAAACTAAGGAAAAAAAGCCCTTTCTGGGTTTCAAAGCCCATATCAATGCAGAATCCTAAAAAAGTCTTCACCCTCCTCTAACTTGGGCACAGCTTTTCACAGTGCTGCAAATCTGAGAAAGTCTTCTGCTCCTGGCCATGGTTTGCTTACTTTCAGTCTCACAGTGACCTTTGTTGCATTCCTTTCTTAGGACCCTTTCTCTAACTACCTGTATGTCAACAATGCATCTTATTTACACCTCACAAATTTCCATCCATGTATGTGATTTTCCCATTACAAGTTTGCTCATGCTTTCCCGTCTGAACACTCAAATAAAAAGACCTTAGGCATTGCAGCAGCATGCTATATATATCTGAACAAGATCTCAGCCTCCATCAACCCTCAGGATGATAATTGCAAATGGATTCCTCTCATTCTACTTGAAAAAAGTCCAAATTCCCTTGGTTTTTAAACAAAGCAAAGGATTTTCAAAATGAACCAACAACATGTTAAATACAAAATTCCTTTCAAATAGAGTGTTTTATTTCTTTGAGGTAGCTTGAATAGCCTACAAATATCTGAATGCTTCTTGGAATCTGGAAACTTGAAGAACAAAATTAATATAAACCTCGGACTCAGAAGTGCTAAAAACTTTGTAACTGTAGTTGTCTAAAGTATTAACCCAGAAATAAAGCAGAAGCCAGTGTTTAGCCTGGTTGCTAATTTAATTTATGTAGAAAAGCAAATTATTAGAAAATACACTCTTTTGCTTCATTTATTTATTCACCTATACAATTTCACCAATGTCAGCTAGAAGCACAGAAGTTTGTTAATGAGAGACTAAGCCTCACAATCCTCTTCCTGAAAATTTTGAAAAGACAGCAGTGAATTTAACTTCTCATAGAGTGCTGCATGTGACTGAAGCATCTCCTTAGACCACAGTTTAAAATATACAAATTTTTGTACCTATTCAAGTGCCTAGTAATTCAAAACAGAATCACTTTGGTGCCCTAATACCTGAAACTGTGCCACTATTAGCCACTGCAATAGTTTTTTTTTCTGTCTGAAGCTGAGGCAATTATTCTGTCATCAGATTAAAATTATGTAACTACTGTGGGGCTTTTTTTCTCAAATATTGACATGTTCAGGATTATTAGAATGTGGTAAATCATGAGGATTTTCTTATCCAAATTTCAGGTATTGAAGAATGTGTAATAAAGAAGATATGCTTTTTCATCCACTTCATGTTCATTGTAGAAATAACCAAATCAACACACATCTAATGAAGCCAGTTCTAGCAAAAGTAAGAAGTGTATATTTTACAAGGCTGACTGTAATGGTACAGACAGATTCCAGGCAAACCTTCAAACTAGGCTTGAAAACCATTCCATAGATTCTACAGATTCCTCTCCTGAAACAATTTGGTACCATATTAAAAACAGCATCCTGCAATCCTCTGAAGAATCCTTAGAGTTCTTCAAGAAGAACAAGGACTGGTTTGATGAAAACAATCAAGAGATCCAGGAATTGTTGAGGAAGAAGAAAACCACTCACCAAGCACACCTTGCACTGCCATCCTGTCGCGCAAGAAAAGCAGTCTTTTGTCTCGCATGCAGCAAGCTCCAACAGAAACTCTGTGACATCCAGAACAAGTGGTGGATCAGTCTAGCTGAAAAAACTCAATTATGCGCAGATACAGGTGATCACAAAGGATTCTATGAGGCCCTGGAAACAGCATGCGGGCCTACATACCAAGTCCAAAGCCCTCTACTCAGCGCTGATGGTCAAACGCTTCTGACAGATAAAACCTCCATTCTGAATCGATGGTCTGAACACTTTCAGACTCTTTTCAGTACCAACCGTGTAGTCCAAGACTCAGCAATTCAGTCCATCACACAACAACCGGTGAAGTACGAATTGGATACTACCCCCACTTTAGGAGAAACCCTCAAGGCCATACAGTAGGTGAAAATCTGCAAGGCAGCAGGGGTTGATGGAATTCCACCTGAAGTCTGAAAACATGGGGGCCTTGCACTCCATGCTAAATTTCATGAGTTTGCGGTGCGCTGTTGGGAACTAGGCGAACTACCATCAGACCATCATGATACAGTCATCATCACTTTGTATAAGAAGAAAGGAATTAAATCAGACTGCTCAAATTACCGTGGTATTACTCTGCTCTGCATTGCCGGCAAAATCCTGGCAAGAATACTCTTGAACAGACTAATACCTGCTATAGCAGAAGGAATTCTACCTGAAAGTCAGTGTGGTCTCAGAGCCAACAGGAATACCACAGACATGGTATTTGTTCTCAGACAACTGCAAGAGAAATGTAGGGAACAGAACAAAGGTCTCTATGTAACCTTTGTCGACCTCACCAAGGCTTTCGATACTGTGAGCAGAAAAGGTCTATGGCAGATTTTGGAACGCTTAGGTTGTCCCCCCAAGTTCCTTAAAATGATCATCTCACTCCATGAGGATCAGCACGACCAAGTCAGATATGGCAATGCACTTTCTGAGCCCTTTCTAATAAAGAATGGTGTGAAATAAGGCTGCGTTCTCGCACCAACCCTATTCACAGTCTTTTTCAGCATGATGCTCCAAAGGGCCATGGCAGACCTCGATGATCAGGATGGTATCTACATTCGATATCCTACTGATGGAAGCCTTTTCAACCTAAGACGACTGAAGGCCCACACCAAGACCTTAAACCATCTTGTCCAGGAGCTGCTTTATGCTGATGACGCCACCCTTGTCGCCGACACAGAAGCAGCTCTGTAGCATGTAACATCCTGCTTTGCAGACACTGCTGAGCTCTTTGGGCTGGAAGTCAGCTTAAAGAAGACAAAAGTTCTCTATTAGTCGGCATCTCAGGAAGTCTTCCATCATCCCCATATCACCATTGGCGAATCAGAGCTCAAATCAGTTCAGCAGTTTAATTACCTAGGAAGCCTCATCTCCTCGGATGGTAAGATTGACAGAGAGATAGACAACAGGTTAGCAAAGGCACATAGTGCTTTTGGAAAGCTTCATAAAAGAGTTTGGCGAAATAAACACCTGAAGAAAAGTACAAAGATTAGTGTTTACAGAGCCATAGTGCTGTCTACTCTCTTATACGAATCTGAATCATGGGTCATCTACCGTCACCACCTGCGTCTCCTAGAATGCTTCCATCAGCACTGCCTCCGTACAATCCTAAACATCCACTGGTCAGATTATGTGACCAATACATCTGTTCTAGAACAAGCAGCAGTCGCAAGTATTTAGGCCATGTTGCTGAGAACACAACTGTGCTGGGCAGGGCGTGTCTCAAGGATGAAAGATCACCACCTCCCTAAGATCTTGCTTTATGGTGAACTTGTCACCGGCTGCCGCATGAGAGGAGCCTCAAAGAGAAGATACAAGGACTCCCTGAAACAACATCTCAGCCTTGGCCATATTGATCAACATAACTGGTCTACTCTGGCCTCCAACTGGGAGGTCTGGAGACACGCTATCTTCAACGCTGCTGATGCTTTTGAGAACACATGTAGGATCACTCTTGAGGAGAAAAGACAATGCAGAAAGAATCGTACCTTGCAGAATATACCTCCTAAGGAGTCTTTCTGCTGTGCCTTTTGCAACCGGACATGTCTATCTCATATTGGCCTTTTTAGCCACCAGGGCGCTTGTAACAAACGTGGGTACTGCCCTTCCCAAATCTTCGCTCGTGAACCCTAGCCATGATATTTTACAAGGCTATTCCTTCTTAGTTATTTGAGACAGATTTAATAAGTATAGTACCATATAAAACTCAATTCACTAAAACATTAATATCCTCCCAGCCTGCCAAAAATTTATATCAGGATAAAAATTCTGTCCTTTTTTCTCTAGAAATCTCTATTATAACAACTTTATTTTATGTTTCACTCAAAAATAAGATTTTAAACATTATTATTCAATAAGTCAATTGAATAATTTCCTCAACTTGTTTTAATATGAAAATACTATTTAGTAACTAAAATTCATTCCTTTCTTAGGGGATTCATTCTCCTGCTAAAGGAACCGAGAAGTGATACCTCAGACCCTCAAGGTTTCCTTTCAACCGTGGAGGTGTAACACCTGCATTATACAGACCCCTGTTAGTTATAGCTCAGAGATCTTCTGGAGGTGCATCTTTCATGTCTTGGCAACCTACCATACACCATTCAATATTTTCAGGGAAAACACACCACCAGGCACAGGAAACAACCCACCAGTGATAGCCCAGTTATTGGACAAACATGATAAAGCCACATTTCCCCTGGCCTTGACCCTGTTTCACGAACAGTTGACTCTCAGTTCCCTAGACCTGCATGCAGCATCTTCAAACGTCCAAGATTATCCATGTCACCCCTTCATGACCATGGGAGTCATCCTTTGATCCCTGCCTCTCCTGGATATAGTTGCTGCCTGACCCTCCCTGCTAAGGGACAGTTGTGGATGACCCACCAGCTAACCCTGGCTAGCAAAGATGAAGTGTTCAGCTTTGTACCTAAACCTCACCAGTGTGTTCACCCTACCCAACACATGCACAAGCTTGGGCTAAGTCCCAGTCATGCATTTGGCACACTTTTCCAACAGGAGCCTTTTCCTTTGATCTTAAATAGTCAGTTAGGAGTCATATCATCATCTAAACACATTCCATAGCAGCAAATATTGTCTTCTGGTTTTGTCTTTGCAAATCTACTAAGAAAGCGTCACACAACACCACATTGAAAGCAATCAACCCTCCTTTTCAATCTTGCCTATCCTGAAAAAAAGAAAAACAACAGACTTTGAATCTGTTTCTTGGAATGTCCATCTAAAATAAAAATAAAGTAAAATTAAGTAGTGGGTTTCCTTTTTTAAACACTTTTTTAAAATTATTATTTATTTCTGCCCCAAAAAAGATTTGTCTAACAGCTTATTTTGCATTAATTTCCTATTTTGGCAACTCCACAAAATAGTAAATCAAGAAGTTTACCCAGTTTGATACTATGAAAAACAGTAGAAGGGGAAAAAAATCCTAGGAAATGGTTTTTCATGAAGGGTTTCGTCTTTCTTCTTCTATTTTTTTTATGTGATATTTTTCAAATTTATTATGCCTTTATGCGTGTTCATCAGCAGTTCACTGTACTTATGAATCAAGTAAAGTCCCCTTTTCAGATTTTTATCTGGAAAGAAAAAAAGATTGATTACACCAAAACCTTATTAAGCTGCCTCCCTATCCCACGCGAACAAAATTTAAGTATATACAATACGTCAGTTGAAATCAATCAGGAAAAGTTTATTACTTTGTACTGTGTTCATTAATGACCAAAAAACCCAAGACTTTTGATGCAAATATCAAATTAACAGGCAAAACATTAAAAAATGAAGGCTTGGGAAACAAGTAGACAACAGTTAAAGGATAAGAAAAGAAATACAACTGTGTTTAATGCAATTATTAAGTGCACAGTAAGGGAAAACTTCAGCGTGCAGCAATCCTAAACAAAACAGATACTCCGAGATGGCATTGTTCTATACAGCTTCATGTCTCATCTTAAAAAAAGAGAATTGTGCTTCTCCATGTCCAGCAAACATCCATGGGTTCATAAAAAGAAAAGGACAGCATTTTCAGTTTATTACTGTCAGCTCTCTTTACATATTGTTGCAACTGCCACTTTTTAAAATATTAAACACAGCAGAAGAAACTTTGATAAAGCCTAAAATTTGCAAGAAAGAGCAATAAGGTGAGCCCACCAAGCAAGTGATTTGTCACTACAGCTTGCATTCACCTCACCTGCCTGCCAATTTAAAGATCACGTACTCTTAGTGAAGTCAGTTCCCCAGGGGAATTATGGCATTACTCTTTACAAATAACATAAATATTAACGAGGATTTTACTTCCTATCCATTAAAAATCTGTAGGTTGTAATTACTCCAATTAGAATAACAATTAGTTTCACATCAATTCCCACCTTCTCCAAATCCTTGGTTTTATAGTTAATAAGATTTTTGCAGATTTAATATTTACTTTTAATCCAGGATTCAAAAATCTTTTCAGATGTAAACTTACAACACATCACTTAAGCACACATTGTTCTCCCCACTCACAAAAAAAAAGGTGCTGTAACAAGCTGGAAGGCTTGTCTAAAAAAGGGAGCTGATGAGGCTGAATTTACAGCTTCCCAGATACTTCAAGGCAACTCAAACGCCCACATCGTGAAGACACAGTAAATGCAGCCACCTCGCGGCACATCTTACCAGAATGAGCTGCCAGCAAGGCCTGCTGTAGATGTATCCATGCGGAAACACGGCCACCAGAAACTAGGCTCCATCCCTATTCTGCTAAGTGTTTTCAGCTGGACTGGTGAGGCGTCCTCACTGGGCCACAATGTTTTCTGTTTAAGCAGGTGCAGGCTGTGTGCCTGGGTATGCTAGCTGGCTGGGTGGCCATGTCAACACACCTCCTTCAACAGCAGTGTCATTTTAGATCCATGTAAGCTACATGTCAAATTTTATCTTACTCCATTTTAACATACTTCTTGGTAACGTCTCCGTGTTACAGCGTCTGTGCAGCTTGCTCAAATCTGAGATTAGGTGTCTCTATATGGGTACTTTTGCAAGAGTAGCAGAGAGGTAGCAAAGTCAGGTGCAGACAAAAATAGAGGGACTTCCCTGGAAAGGTAAATGAATTAACTCAAGGTGTGATTTGATGACAGTTCAAACTAAACCTAATCTCACCAGAAAAGTAACATGTTAGTGGAAAGCAGGGCCCCCTACAACTCCAGCTAACACTACTTGACTGCAGCCCTGACGAGAAAGACCTGGGGGTGTTGGTTGACAGGAAGCTCAACATGAACTGGCAATGCACACTTCCAGCCCAGAAAGATGACTGTATCCAAAGTGTGGCCAGCAGGGCAAGGGAGATGATTCTGCCTCTCTACGCTGCTCTCATGAGACTCCACCTGGAGTATTGCATTCAGCAATCAGGTTCCCAACATAAGGAGGGCGTGAACCTCTTGGAGCAAGTCCAGAGGAGGAAGGACCATGAAGATGATCAAAGAGCTAGAGTACCTCTCCTCTGAAGACAGGCTGAGAGTTGAGGTTGTTCTGACTGGAAGAGAAAAGGCTTTGGCGAGACCTTAGAGAAGTCTTCCGCTACCTGAAGGGGGCCTTCAAGACCCCTGGAGAGGGACTTTTTACAGGAACATGTAGTGGTATGACAAGAGGGAATGGCTTCAAACTGAAAGTGAGCAGGTTAAAACTAGATATAAGGAAGAAATTCTTTCCTGTGAGGATGGTGAGACACTGGAACAGGTTACCCAGAGCAGTTGTGGAAGCCCCATCCCTGGAAGTGTTCAGGGCCAGGTTGGACAGGGCTTTGAGCAGCCTGGTCTAGTGGAAGCTTCCAAACTCATGGCAGGGGGATTGGAACTAGATGATTGGTAAGATTCCTTCCAGCTCAAACTGTTCTATGATGATTCTATGGTTCTACTTTATTCCACTACTGACATTGCAGCTCCAGACTATTTGAAATAGGTAGCCAGATTACAGACCTTCCAATACTTCATTTCAGTACAAACACAAACCAATTGTTTCTCCCCCACACCAATTTATAATTCAGCTAATCTTAATATAACATATGGCCTACACAAGATGTATTGCTTACACTGGACTCTAGAGTTCTGGTATATAAATGTGGACTAAAACCCAGGAAGATTTCCAAGCAATATGAGGAAGCCAAAATCGGTATTCAGGAGTGCTGCTATATAGCTTACTGTTTTGAAGGGTGTGGCAGGTGAAAAAAGGCTTATTAAAATACTAAGGGTCTGCACTTAGTTCTGGTGCTTCTATACAGACTCAGTTCTCTGCCTACATATGATTACCGTTGCAATCATGTCACTCATCTACCAAAGCAAAACACACTACTAGAGGATAGGAGAGCAACTTCAGTATAAATCCATTCAGAACAGAGAAGTTTCATTATGGACCAATTTGAAAATTAATCATTACCTAGAAATTTATGTACTCCTCAAAAACTTCTACAGTCAGCTTTGCAATTAAACTCATGAATGGCATTTTGAGAACACAATAGTAGATATCCAGAAACTATTTCAATATATGACTTCTTGTAGTAAAATTAATTAACTGATTTGGGGTTAGGTGTTTTTCTTTTTTTTTTTCCTGCCTACACCACAGCACATTTCTGAACACAATAGCAGATAGCTGTTCTATCTGGGTTCTCACTAGCTGGTGAAATGCCAGCTGATCCTGTCATTTCCCACCAAACTTTCCCTCCCGCTGCAAAGTCTTACAGTCACACTCTAAATTTTCTTTTAGTAGGGTTCATTCAATTTAAAATTAACTCAAGCATTTTTACTACCTTTATTTCTACTTCAACACATTAAAAACTATTAAATAGGTAATTGCATTATAAAAGTGATATATATCTAATAAGTAATATATTTTATCTTGTCCTTAATTCAGCTTTTACTTCAGCAGTATAGAAAAAGTACAGTCTTGGGCTATACTACTTTTAGCACTGCAATAAATTAAAATATATTGGAATAATTAGCAGCATACATTTCTGTGAAAACTACACCAGCTTTCATACCAATTATTCTCTAAGTATTTACAAGAGAAGATTCAGGTAAACATGCTATTTGAAAAGGACAAGCTGCCAAATGCTTCACTCACAGAAATATTTTTTTTTCTAATTTTGTGTATGGTAATTCCCTTTTTTTCCATCTTAAATTATGCTTATATCTTCTCAGCCTCTAGACTACACTAATTAAACTTTTTACAGTGACCATGATTATGTCTGATATTCAGAAACTAAATGGTATTTTTAAATTAAATATAAATTGAGAAACGATATTACTTATGTTATCAATTAGGATCTGTATCTTTACTTGTCATTTACAAATATGGAAATTAGTCATCTACAAAATCATATGCACATCCACTGAAAAACCTAGACTTTTGATTAGACTTCTCTACAAATAAATTTGAAGGAAAAAGGTGATCTCCATATAAAGGCTATAAGCCTCCACTTGAAGAACTTCTGTCTGGACGAAAAACCTTTGTAATTTTCCTGTGTCTTGCAACTCTATTAACAAAATGTAGATAGTAACTATATGACTATATAGGTCAGTGGTGCACAATGAAAGTACAAATAAAAACGATATAGTATGATAGAATGACAGATCCACAGAGTTGTTTAGGTTGGAAAAGATCTTTACAGTCATCAAGTCCAACTGTTAATCCAACACTTCCAAGTCCACCACTAAATCATGTCCCCAGGCATCACATCTACCTGTCTTTTTAATATCTTTAGTGATGGTGACTCCACCACTTCCTTGGCCAGCCTGTTCCAGTGCTTGACAATCCTTCCTGTGAAGAATTTTTTCCTAACACCCAATCTAAACCTCCCCTGGCGCAACTTGAGGACATTTTGCCTGCACTCAACAACCTCCTTTCAGGTGTTTGTAGAGAGCAATAAGATCTCCCCCTCAGCCTCCTTTTCTCCGGGCTAAACAACCTCAGCTTCGTCAGCTGCTCCTTATAGGTCCTGTGCTCCAGCCCCTTCTCCAGCTTTGTTGTTCTTCCCTGGACATGCTCTAGCACCTCTTGTCATGAGACACCCAAAACTGAACACAGGATTCAAAGTGTGGCCTCACTAGTGCTGAGTACAGGGGTTGGATCATTGACCCAATCCTGCTGGTCACACTATTGTTGATACTATTGTTGGCACAAGTTATTGCAGATACCTTCGGGGACAGGCAAAAATCTTTGTTGGCATTCACAAAAATAGTAAGGAGCAAGATGGCTTTAACATAATAAGAGCAGGAGAATGCTCCACTCTGGGAATGAGCCTTATCCTTACTGGGGTCATATCTGAATGTGGCCTGAAAAGTAAGTTAGGAACGGGAAAAGTGCAACAACTACTTCAGTGAAAAGGGATAATTTAGGACAGTCTCCCCCCCAAACACCAGGTGCAGAGGGCAAGTAGAAGTGAACAACCACTTAGCCTTCCTTTCAAATCCACTCAAAACATCTGTCCCCTTTTTACTCTCATGACAGCACACGAAGAAAGGTGAAACGACTGTGAAATATAGCTCCTTCAAGAGTACTTATCTGTTATCTATTAAAAACCTGTTCTGCAAGCAAACTAGAGGCTATCAACATCTTTATATAAAAACACTCCCTTTCAAAATAGACAAGTTTACCTTCAGGTGCTACTAATAATCACCTGTTGACCTTAGTGGCTGTTTTGATCTCCCTTCCTAGTGCTTTGAAGACCGCACATAAAGCTAGCTGGAAATTAAAGAAAAAGAAAGAAAAAGCCCACTGCCTTTGTGAGTTCACTTCCTAGTTAATACGTATTTGCTCTGCCTGATAAGGAAAATAGCTTAAAATTAAATACCTTAAAATTTACATTTGTGTGGAAGAAATTAATTACATTTGAGGGGGAAAAATCACTATGTGTTATATATAGGTCTTTAACTAACAAGACAGAGGAAACATAATTTATCACATGAAAACAACATATGCAGACAAACTTACAGCCCTGAGAATACAACAGTGAAATTCAAAAGCATATGTCATTTTAATTTTTCTGAGACATAAGAAAAATTTTAAGGTGTTAAATATTGTAAGAACACATTAATGCTAGTATAACATTAGTCTCTAGGATTGTTTATTCCTAGGTGTTGGGAAGTTAGGGGTGCTCAGAAACAGCTGACGTTGCCTACGGAATAATCTACTTAATTTCAAGTTTTCAGGATGAAAACCTTCTGACTCTTAGCAATTGTTTTGTCACCTTTGAAGTATGAAAGGAAAGCCTCCAAATTTTGACTACTGAAATTTGGGATAATTAGTGAAAAGAAGATTCACAGTATGTTTACCCTGTCTTGAGCAACTTCTACAGCTGACCCTTAGAGACATGATACTGTGCTAGATGACACACTGCACGGATTTCTCTTGTTACCAAATTGATCTTTCTCCAAGGATGCCTTCCTCTCCTAAAATAAAATGTGAAAACTTGGATCTGAACTTCACTCATAATAAATGCTGCAAGCCACAGGTATAATACATCATCAAAGACAAGCAATCACTCTTGTTAAAACATAAGAAATATTCTAAAGTGTAATTTAGGAAGAAAAAAATAATCAAAACAATCTGAAATTAAAAAATAAAGACATGACCACTAAGGTTAAAAATAATGTTGTGAGACTAGATTTGCAATTCAGTCTGTATGCACAAATAAAAAAAAAAAAGTAGTTCTTCCTGGTTAGTAACTAAATTTCGTCCAGAATTTATGGTTCAGTCTTACTCTCATGGTAATGAGTTATGAATCTTTTATTGAAATGAATGCTTATGAGTCTTAATTTTATTGGAGGACATATGGATCTTCCATTTAAGTAATAGTATTTCTGAGTCTTAATGATTTTTTTTTTCCAACAGTACAATATTATTTCTTTTTAAGTGTTCAAGATCTTTCATTTTGGCAATGATTTACAGTACCTGTTAATAACAGTACTGTTTCTATTTCCTGGAACCAATACAGTCATTCAGGGGTGACCTGCACTGCCTAATGTACCTTTAGTGATGCTGCTGCTCATGTGTATCTGAATCATGCATGTCCACCAGTTAATTCCTCCAAAAGTTTGTCCTTTTTGGACCAATGTAAAGGTTAATCTGTTGCAAACTAGAAGATTTTCAGATTTCTTGCAGCTAGGTAATATCTTTTCTATTATTTTCTATATGGTTGCAATTCACTGAATGCTGAAAACTATGCAAATACTGTCCTACAGGTGCAGGTTACAGATATACTAATGCACAAATTCTTTTTTAAAAACAAACGAACAAACAAATCAAGGTAGGTCACTTCTAAAATAGATCAATTAACTCCTGTATGTGGGATTAATCTCTGCAGACTTTATCAAGATAAGGTTAGGCCTCCAGTTATTAAAGATGGAAACATAATTCCCTCTGTTCCTTAATAAAAACAAGACTCGTTTCTGAGATTATTAATTAAAAGTTCTAACATCTTTAAGAAGTACTAATATAGCTGGTATCATATTTAAATCTTTATATTTAAAAGAAAGACAGAAACTATAAAAATGAGACTTACATTTTGTAAGAGTAAATACAAATCAGAGAAATTCCCCATTAAATAGTGTTTTGACAGTGAGTGGAAGAGCAGAATCTATTTTTTTTGCAATATCTTTATTATACTTGTTTGTGATCCAAGATGCAGAACTAAAATCTTTCTTTTCACTTTTTAAATTCTGAAAGTTCAGAGTGGGGTTTTTAATTTGAATTTGGGTCATTTGTACACTTGTTATATGCCTCTGTGTTGCTCCCGTTGATTTTCATCTAAAATGATGTTTTTAGAAAGTGCTTATTTAGTGCCACATTGAAGCTAAAAACTGCAATCTTAAATCTTTCTCTTTGAAAGATGTGAACCCTAAAAAACCACTATAGTTACCACTTCCCCGTACATTATAGCCCCAAACATTGGTTTTGTGCAATGCAGGGAACATGAGATGTAGTCTAAGAAACAATTCAATGGCCCATTCAGAACAAGACAACTAGAACAAACAAAATATAAGGAATCTGGTTTCTGCCTGTGCAAAACAAGGACTGAGTGGCATGGCAAAGGCTGGTATAGCAATTAAAACTAAAAACACCCAAAATCAGCCAGATGTTCAGCTAAATGACTTGTAGGTGAGGATCACCTAGACAGTCTCATGGGTAAAGCAGCAATTCAAACTGTTCCTTTCGTCCTCTCTGCTGCTACAGCATACCAGAAGCAACGGAAAGAAGTTCATTTGGAATGAGACTAAAGAGTGGGAAAAAAAGCCTGTGTTATTCAGAGTCAGTCTGGTATTTTTGGTTCAGACCCAGTTCAGGGTGTATTGATCTGGTTAGCTCTGCCATGCTGCCACAACGAGGCTTGAATACTGATGTGGAGAATCCCACAAAACATAAGGCATGGCCCTTAGAGGAAAAAATCAACTTAGTTATAGAAATTTCTCATTACCACTGTAGAGATGTTTGTTTGGGGTATAGGATAGAGGGAAGGAAGGAGAGGGGGAGGGTGGCCTGTTTCACAACATCTATCACAGTATAAAACATCTCTCATGGAAAGATCTAAAGACATTTTTTAAATATTGATGAAGTCTCCTGAGACCCTGACAATTTTCGGAAATAATATGCTTGTATTGTGGAAAGTTACTCTGATGTCTGGAGGAGTTACAGAATTGCACAAGACCATAAATGAGTAACAAAGCTCTTAGTAAATGTTGGTTATTGAGGAAAAACTGTGGGAAATACTGTGGCATAAACATGGGGCGGGAAGGAGGGAAGCTGATTTCTCCTGAGAGTGATGCTCCATGTTTCCCCCTCCAGATGTTTACGGCTACTGCCTGTCACCAGGCTCCCACCAAGGACACACAGCCCTTCTTGCAGGACAGTGCTGGCCTGCAGGGCTCTTACCTCCCTGCTATTTAAACTTTTTCTTTCAGAGTGCCTGGGGTAGACACCCATCTTACTTCCCCTTTACTATAGCCCAGTGCCTTGGCAGAGTGCAGCAACTATGGTAGGAGAGATGCTTACCTTGCTCCACTTTCTCTGTGATAAATTTATGGCTGAAAACATGCAGCTGAAAGGGAATTTTTTTTAAGAATACACTTGTCTTAATGTGCCTGTAATTTTGTTAGTAGCCGGGTACATGGAAGCAAACTGCAGAAAGTCCATTAAGTGTTGTGAACACTCTTAGCCTAGGTGCAATTTTAATTTAACTCATATTCTTTAATAACATGGCACCTGAGAGACAAGAGTATTTCTGTTCAAAAAATAAAATACATGAGAAATTTCAATGATTATTAATTTTGTGAATACATAACATTAAGCAAATTATGTTATTAAAAATTAGGTTCTTCCACACAAGATTCAGTTGGCAAAATAATATCTCTCAGCATTAATAGTATTTTGACTTGTAGATCCATAAAACTATTATCATGCACCCATTGCACTACAGTGATCATAGTGATTGCTCTCATAACCAAACAGGGAAATACTTATGACCAATAAAAAAAAAAAAAAAAAGAATGGAACTTTCCTAACACATCACATAAAAAGGCTTTTAAAACTTGGACTTCTTTTTGCTTAAGTTATTGATTTTTTATTAAATGAGCTCTCAATTTGGCCACTTATATCACAATGGAAAAAGAGGAGTGGCTACCTATCAATGCCAAGTCAGAGCACTGACTGAAATCTGCATAATCACTAGTTCTTATTTTCACAGATACTCCTCCTGAGTGCCTAGGTCACAAGGGCAAGTGATGGACACAGCTGCCAGCTTCCAGGGAGAGTTAAGCCGTGAATTGCCTTTCTACTTACTAAACTCACTACATTGAATTTGTTAAGCATGACTGTTCTTAAGCACCTCAGGCACCTCAAGTACCCCCAAGTATCAAAAATTATGCATTTATCTTTGGAGAGGGGGTGGATATTTATAATATCCTCATACTATATATGTAATTGACCATGAAATCAGTAAAAAATCAGTTATGATTGGACTTCTTCAGGTGAACACCCAGGTGGGCAGTGACTGACAACCTCTTTTACCTGTCCTTAGTGATATAAAAATTGCCACTCTGAAAAAGTCACAGGAGAGTTTAAAAAGGTTTTGGCAGACAGGTCATGCACCTCCCAGAATACCAATTATTAGGACTTAGCTCCAAATCTTCAAAAGTTTTAGTTATTACTTTCTTTTTTCTCTTTCCTTGGAGTTTTTCTAGTCTCTCAGCCTAGTAAGCCTTATGCTACTTTTGTTATCACAAAACACTCTGAGTGTTGGACCTGTTTATCAAATACAGGGCAGACTTATTCTGCTGCTTCATTCTGGAAAAAAGTTAATCAGCAATTGGAAGAAGACAATCTGTGTGGTCTAAGTCCACTAGATAGCAAAGATGAAGACCCTTTTCAGACATAGTATTGAAAAATCTCAGCAAAAGGAAATAAAAATTTGATACTGAAAATGAAAGAAGTATGAACAGTGACCAAAAGTTTAATGCGAAAAAAATAGATATGCATGTATGTAAATATGAACAAACATTGAAGATCCTAAATATGAGTTTTATTTACATCCACATGTTTTTTAATGCAGGAAAAGTTCACTGATACTGAATTACAGTTATTTGTTCAAACCAATTCGTGGGAAATTGTAATTTTCCATATTTTTTCACAGATTCAAATAACATCTTACAGTGCTGAAAGTAATAAATTAATATGCCTCAGAAATGTCCTTAATTTAGTCAGAGGTCAGAAATGGTATTATATCTTACTGATGTAGTGTTCAATAACAGCAAAAATGCACAAATACAATGCACACAGCTACACTGAGTCAGAAAGCCCTATCAACAAATACTTTGATAGTCTTTCCTTCAAAAAGGTTCATCCACATATCTTTGATATTTTTCTTTTAAACCTATCCCTCAAATAATAGGTTTTAAACCAGAGTATAAAATGTGATTAACTGCTCAGAGTAGATAAAATGTAGATACCTTAAAAAGGCGTTTTTAGCTTTCTTAGAAGCCCTCCTGGCTTTGCCTTTTTTTTCTGTAAAAAGAAAGTAAATTAAACTAATCTAAGACAGTTTTAACTGGAGCTCTAGGCAGCCTTGCTAAACTGCTTGGTTAACTGGATGGGAGAGCTTTCCTAAACCTTTCGTGAAATTAGTTCACCTGTTTTACCTGACTTCTGTAGTGAGGCATGACTTGTAATTTGGCAGGTTTTATATTTTATATTTTGTTTCTAAAAATTACATATTATCAATTAAATATTCCTTATCTTTTAAATCTAAGCCTCAGGTCCTTTCATTGAAGATAGGAACGTAAAGAGAACTTGACATATGTGGCAAATACAATAAGCAATGAATACACTTTTGGATCATCCTGAAATTTTCTCCTAATCAGGTTTTCCCCTAATCCTGTTACTATAAAAGCACATTGGATGTGTTCTTTTTTATCTATAAGAAGACTTCAGCATCCATACAAGGATAGCAAGAGAGCAGACCTCAATTGTACCACTACAGTTTTCTTCTCCCGTTATGTGGAAGTATCATGAAACATGAGACTAAAAGAATCATTAAAGATTACTTAGTCTAACTCCAAACACTGAGACAGAATAAAATATATAGAAAAAGATGTAGGTAAGATAATAATCTAAATCTACCATTAAGGACAATTTGCTTTTAAATTCCGGGTGAATGTACAGTTGGTTAAAAAAATTATTTCCTGATTTGAATTCATCTCTTAGGGCCAATTCTGCAAGCATGACTTTTTTATTAGTCATTAGGCAAAGGCTTAATTCTCCTTGAGTCATTTGAATTGCCTGTGAAATAAAAGCACAGTACCTGAAAATATGCAAAACACAGACTGACACCCAAAAATATCCTAATGGTGAAGGACTTCTTTCTTCGTGTTTTGATTTGTTGAAGGGGAGGTTTAATGAAAAATGGTGATATTGAAAAATTATCTTTTCTGTACTTTGAATATGAACTAATCAGATAATTAATACAAAAAGTAGGCAGAAATTTTTCTAGACTATAAAGGAATTATATAATTCCAGTAATTTTTAAATTCAAATATTTCTATCTTTAAAATGTCACTGATATCATCTTACTGTAAATGTAAAGAATAAATATAGAATGTAGATCTATATTCTGACTGAAATTTACTTCCTCTAGCCAAGTTGTTGTGTTGACAAATATCCAAGTTCGTAATGTAGAAAAAAGAGATATATCCCAAACTTGGCATATGCTGATCTTACAGAGAAATTACAATGATTTTAAGCTTGTGCTTGATAATAAGAGAAGATATTTCACTTCTTAACACAAATATTATACACAGAATAACAGCTTCAAACTTATATTTCTAGAGATTATATACACACTTATAATTCCAGTGAACTTTAAAAACCTTATTTTTAAAATATTGTGATATTGCACAGAAATTTTTAATTTAAAGAATCACAGAATCAAAGAATTGGTTGGAGGGGGCCACAGTGGATCATCCGGTCCAATCTCCCTGCTCAAGCAGGGCCTTTCTAGAGCACGTTGCACAGAATTGCATCCAGACAGTTCTTGAATATCTTCAGCGAAGGAGGCTCCACAACCTCTCTGGGCACTCTATTCCAGAGCATGGTCACCCACACTGTAAAGAAGTTCTTCCTCATATTCAGGTGGAACTTCCTTGCCCACTACCTCTTGCCCTATTGCTTGGCACCACTGACAAGAGCCTGGATACATCCTCTTGGCACCCTCCCTACAGATACTTATACACATTGATGAGGTTCCCTCACAGTCGTCTCCTCCAGGCTGAACAGGCCCAGCTTCTTCAGCCTATCCTTGTAAGAGAGATGCTCTAATCCCCTAATCATCCTTGTAGCTCTCAGCTGGACCTGCTGCAGAAGCTCCATGTCTCTCTTCTACTGAGGAGCCCAGAACTGGACACAGCACTCCAGATGAGGCCTCACCAGGGCTGAGCAGAGGGGCAGAATCATCTTCCTCAACCTCCTGGCAATGCTGTTCCTAACACACCCAGGATACCACTGGCCTTCTTGGCCACAAGAGCACATTGCTGGCTCATGGACAGCTTGTTGTTCACCCAGACCCTCAGGTTCTTCTCCTCAGAACTGCTTCCCAGCAAGTTGGCCCCCAGCCTATACAGGTGCCTGGGGTTATTCCTTTCCAGGTACAGGACCCTACATTTGCCTTTGTTGAATTTCAGACTGTTCTCCTCTGCCCAGCTCTCCAGGGAGGGCCCCTTTCTTTAAAATGTTTTTCCACAATGCCTTTGTAAATACATCAGCTTCACAGTGCTCATTTGATGAACATTTATTCAATATTTCATTACTGTTAGATGCTTAGCCCAATATCTTATTCACTACAAATTATTCCAACCCTAGTTTGAAAAAGCAATCATTAGTTTCCTCATGGGCTTTTTAAAGGCTGCCATCATTTATGCTAAACAAAAGCCTGAGGACCGGTCATCTCCTTTGCAGGTGAGGGCTGTCACAGCAATCCTGATTTCACAGCTAGGAAGTTGTGACACAGTGACGTCACGTGAGATGCGTCCACAAATGCCAAGTCAAACTTAGGTGAACTGTGGTACATGGAGGCTCACCATTCAGACAGAGCTGACCATATTTTCATGGGAAAAAAAGCTGATGTGAAAATAACCTTATCTTTCCCATGGAAAAATCTCTCATCAAGACAATCTTATTCCTCACAGAATAAAATTTCACAACCTTCCTCTCAATCACTGAGGTGCTCCTCTACAAATAGGGTTGTGAGATAGTTTAGCACATAGAGAAACTTGATAGGCTTGCCAAATTTCGTTCTTAGGAAGGACCTGGGGTGTTTTAGTTTTTTCCCTTTCTCTCTCTCCTTTGTGAATTTTTCCCCTGAAGATCAAAGGAAAGCAATTCCTGAGAACTAAGAGATCTTTGGGATGGTTGGGAGAGCCATAGGCTTCTGCTGCAGCCATCAGACCTCAGAAGACATCCACTGGCACAGACTGGGTGTGCTTAGACCACCCCCTCCCACTGACTGTATCCTGTATAGAAACAAAGCAGTGGAGTAAAAGTTAAATACAGAAAAACTGCTTAGTGCTTATGCTCTAGAGCTGTCACAATGATGACAGTCAGACATTAACTTCAGCACTTACATGGTATTCTTTGGGACCATTTATATCTTGCCAAGCCAAGATAGCTATTATATAGGTATTTAAATCTGAGTTCGTTGCCCTAGGCTCTTTTAAAGTCAACAGAGCAAAAGAAACAGTTCTAGGCCATGATTCAACTCCTCTTAAGGCAGGTGTTCAAAATAGGTCAGATGAATCATGCCCTAAAAGCATCTGTTTCTTTCGATTGACAATGAAGGGACCAACACCAACAAGCTCAAATGCAAACTTCTGTTACATAAAAGACTTCTGAAGTTTGGGGAATTGAACCCCACCTGTTACAAACAGGTTGAGTACCATGGCTCAACCTTCCCAGGAGCAGCCTTCCTAGGAAAAAAGGCTCTTCTTTTTACTCATCCTCAAACCCATTCCCAAAAGTGCATTTTTATCTTTTCCCCTTCACACAGAAGCTGTTTTCCTATTCCCTTCTTTCAAAGGCTCATGTCACCTTGAGCCTCACAACATGTCCTTCTACCAGCACTAGTCTAAGTGCTTTCCCTACTTCCTTAGGCACTTCCCCTCCTCTGCAGCCTTCTCCAAAGTGCATTTATCCCTTGCAGCTGCATTTCATCATCCCATGTGCTGTCTTGCCAGTGCCTGTGTTAACCGTTTCTCTGCTTGAAAGTACTTGTAAGTACCACCCCACACCACATCTTCAGATACTTTTATTAGCAGTTTATTAGCATACTGGAAAGCATGTATGCATGTTAGGTTATTGCACTTGAAGCAAACAGTCTGGGAAAGTGATAAAATAATGTAAAAAAATCCAAGTCTTCTGGACCTTTTGAAATAAGAATAAATTTGTGTTTTCTACCCTCAAAAAGTATTCTACAGTATTCAAAAACCCTCCTGTAATACTAAAATTATTGCAGCAGCATAGTACTGGTGATTCTATAGTTCAACCACAATTAAAATGAAGCATGCAAGTATACAGAAGCAAGGTGTATGAATGAAGAAACTATACCTTTTTTCCTTTTCAAGGGGAACTACAATCTATACACTTCAGGGAAAAAAATATCAACTGTGTTTCAGAGAATTTAGAAGTTATGGCAGCTTCCACCAATACAAAAGAGCAGCAGCAGCACAGACAACTCCACAAAAAAAGGGAGACAGTGTCTCATGAAATCTTAATTCATTAAAGAATGAATGTATCCTACAATTTGTAAAGAAATAACTCTGTTCTGAAGAACAAGGCAATTTGGGGAAAGGAAGAGTAGATAATCTCTTTTCTTTTGATCTGAAGAAACACCTAAGCATCGCTATATGTAGCTAAAAAAACAAGAAGTGAAGGTAAAAGTAAAACTATAAACATTAAAAATACTGTAAGAAATCCCAATCTCTGTGAAGTTTTCCTAGTTCCTAAATAGTAATTATCATATAAAAGAGTAAAAAGCATATAATAAACAGAAAAACTTTTGTCTCTATACTACATTTTTTTTTCTGTTTCTAAACTTTTATTTTCCAATCCCAAGTTATCAGCTCATCCAGGTGTGAAGAAAACAAAAGTATAGTGTAAACAGTACAAAATGGAAGCACTCTGGAAGTGCTGAAGGCCAGGTTGGATGGGGCTGTGAACAACCTGGTCTAGTGGAAGGTGTCCCTGCCCATGTCAGGCTGGGTTGATCTTTAAGGACTCTTCCAACCCCAACTGTTCTGTGATTGTACAATTCTATGAAAATAAAGATGTTATTTTAATTTTATGTATATGAAAGGTATTACTGAATAAAATGGAACTATTCATTTACATTCGGTTAGGTGCATGCTTGTAGGATTACAGCCTATTTCATGACTAAGTATACTTCAAAACATGCAACTCCATTGAATTTTTCCCATCTATCATTTTCTCTTTTCTGTGCGATTCAGAGAAGATACGCAAGTATGAGTATAAGGTAGAAAGAATATCACTGGGATTCAACATTCTTTTCTCCTCTTGAAGAGAGACAAGAGAGTGTCAGATACCTGAGTGGAACAATAATTTCAATAGAGTAAGAATGCTTGAGCATGGCTCTGTGGTGAAACTACTTTTTTAACTTAACTGTCTGTACACAGTTTTAGTATTCATCCCCAAGGAGCATGAGTGCTGTCAGTCATTTGAATGATCAATTAAAAGAAAAGTGCCCAAAACAAACATATGACTTTGTTAAAAGCCTGTAGTTGGCATACTGGGGTTGTGACCTGGCAAGGTGCACTCCAGTGAGTATGAGTAAACTGTCATACCCATACACGTTCAAGATGTGGTATGGGAAATGGTAGTGACTTTAGAAGAAGCAGCCTACTCCCTACAAATCAGCTGCAGAAATCAAAGCTCCACTTTACGACAGTGCATTTAGTCTTTGTCTTTAAGAAAAAGAAAAAAAAAGGAAATCTTCTTTCTAACTTTTACAACAGAAAGTTTTCTATTATTCTAAGTTTTAAGATAGAAAGCCTATTATTAGATGGGGGTCTTGTAGGGGCAGGCAGGGGGAGCTTTTCTGAACCAGCCTTGAAAATGAGACATATACATTAAATACATCAATTTTATTGAATTAATTCATGCTGTTTGCCTGTATTTTCCATGACAGCATATTTATACTTCTAACATTACTAGCATTTGCTAAAGATTCATACTAACATGGAGGAAGGTGCAAGATGACACTCTATTCTGTAAGTTGCTCAGTTATGCATGCTTGAAAACTAATCATCCTGAAAGTTAGCAAACTGCTGGAAGAAGTTCACAGATATATATCCTCCATATCTGTCTAGATCCTTCCATGATATCTGTGGAGGCAATCCTTTATGTTCGTATGTCCTTATGCATTTTTACACCACTTTCTGAGGTGCTGTTTTTCAGCCTAATCTCCTTTGTACCAGGCTATTATTTTAGAGCAATAGTTAATTGCAACTGCTTTTGTATTGCACAAGCCACCCCACACGCAGATTTGATGGCGCAGGTGTCTCTGGGGCCATAGGGAGGGATGCGAGTACCATGTCAGGCTGGTACAATGTGCCTGGTACTTTTCTGCAGGTTTCAAGTAGAGCTATTACATGCCACTTCATCACTTCAGAATAGAGAAACATTTCAAAAAATGGGAATGAAATTTACCGTATGGATTCCATACAAGCTAATTGTTGCAGACTGGGAGTGTACAGTTCTAATATGCTATTTCTTTCATATTTCTTTTCCAAACACTCACATCTGCATGCAGTTTGTTCAGTTGAAACAGTTACTGAATTTCTGCCTTAGTCATATGCATTAGGCATTGTATCCTTACTTTGGACACAGCACATGCACCATCTCTTCTTCTTCAAATCTCTGTCCCTTGTTTGTATAAGCAAAACAGAGAGAAAGGCATTTAACTTCCCTCACTTAATGGATAGGTACTAGATATTGGGTTTTGCCTTTCATACAGCAACTGCCTCTAGAACAAAAAAAGTGAAACATAACTTCATACCGTTCCTCAAAGCCTGACTGTTAAGACATTTTTAAGCCAGTGTAACTTAGGGTCTCTCAATTAATATTGGGGGAAAAAAATTACTTCCAACAGACGTCTTATATAAATTAAGTTTAGTTTACCCATCAGGACAAGTACCAAGTATCAGTCATGTCAAAATACCACAAATCTGAGTCACAGTCAGGATCATCTTTTGCAACGTGGTGGAATAGAACTGGTCTGTAGATCAGTTCAACAAGCCATGAGGAAAGAAAAGGTTCTATTTGTCCAAAAGTTCTGCAGGGATAATTCATTTCTGCCCAATTTCTGAGTTGCCAGGACAACTTCATGTTTTATTAAGTGGGAAATTGAAAAAAGAATGAACTGGAAGGATATTACTTTGCAAGAGATTGCTTAGATGAGATTTGTTAAGGAGATTGACATTTACAACAATAAAATTTATTTATGGTTTGTGCAGCCACCAGAAAAAGCAGATCAGATTGTAGTTGATTTAGGTTGGTCAAATGCATTCTTGGGAAATGAAACAAACAGCGTCTGTGTATCAGCATACAGCCGGCAGGACTTGAAGCAAACTGTTAAGTGCCCTCCAATGGCCATGTGCCAATACAGTTATCCTGTCTCTAAGTACCTAGCTACCTGTTAAAGTTATCTGCTGTGCTGGTTTTGACTGTGGGATAGGTAATTTTCTCCACAGTAGCTGGCATGGGACAGTGTTTAGGATTTGTGCTGCAAACAGTGTAGATAACACAGGAATGTCTTCTGTATTGCTGATCAGAGTCAAGGCCTTTTCTGCCTGTTACCCCACCAGAGAGCAGGCTGGGGGTGCACAAGGATTTGTGAGGGAACACAGCCAGGACAGATGACCCCAACTGACCAAAGGAATGTTCCACACTGTATGGTGTCATGTTCAGCATGTAAAGCTGGAGGAAGAAGGATTAAGGGGTGGACATTTGGAATTATAGTATTTTTCTTCCCAAATCATCATCATGTGTGATGGAGCCCAGCTTTCCTGGAGGTGGCTGAATACCTGCCTGTCCATGGGAAGCAGTGATATTTCCTTCAGAAATAAGTAATTCTCTTTCACCTTCTTTCAGTTTATTGAGCAAGCAGTACAGTGTTCTCATTCTTTCTATAGTATTACAGTATCAGTTGCCTCCTCATTATCAGCAGCTCCTCCACTCTTTTGGTATACTTTTCTTTATTTATGAACAGGAAATTTATCAATACATTCATTGGGAAGTGTGTGTGTGTGTGCGTACATGTGTGTGTGTGTGAAAGCCCAAGCATTTGCCACAGCTTTCACATGCTGGTTTTACAATTCTTTAACTAGGTCCCCACAAATATTTAGGCAGAATTTAGATGAGAGAAGAATGCTATTTGAGTGCTTTCTGGTTTTGAACATTTAAACAGAGCTTTTGAATAATTTCCTGACTTTTCTCTTGCAGGCCCTAGAGCTAAGAACACAGTAAAAACTGTAAGTGGATTTCTGATACTTATATTGCTTCAAGAACTAGAACCTTAAGAAAATTTCCTAATTAATGCTACATTCAGCGTCTATGAGGAGTGTAATCCTTTCCAGTCTATCTAGAGAAGCTCTTTTCCATAGTATCCTAAATCTACAGTCTTTGTACCTGCCGTTTACTCTAACAGATAATTAAACAAAAATTTCGTTAAGCTTAGTCTACACTGAAATTAATCTCTGCAGAGCAAATCTTTGTTGATCATGAAACAGCAGCTCGGAATCCGAAGTGTTATTTTCTGATGGTAACTATTTGCAACAATAATTCACATTTCTCATTTAAGCATGTTGATATACAGTTGATAAACATTGGAGATAGGCTGTTGCAAAGAGTTAAAAGATTGTGCTTGCTACTGTGAGCATAAGTGAAGGCACATGTATGTGCATCTTCAGTTAGAGTTGTGTTCTTTCAGCTTGTTATTCCAAAAATAAAATGCTTATAAAATGGTAGGCATTTCTGTGTGCCTTTCTTGTTCAGATACATGTCAGCAATTAATTTTCAAGCTTAACAGAAAGACTTGTTTAAATTGTTTTTACAGTTTTCTGCACTTAGATATTATCCCTTGTACTATTCTTTAAATACATGTTGGGCTTAGCCAAGCTATAAAGAAAGGGCTCTGAAATTCAGACAAAAACATAGAAAATCCCAATTGCTCTCTGACAAGGAAATTTAATTCCTTCCCCACTGACTTCATAGATAGGTCAGTCTGCGTAGCTGTTGAAACACAGGTGCTTGAGACATTTACAATCTCTAAAACACAGAGAAGCCAGAACACAGAAGGTTGACCTGGAACTGAGCAGAAATCTCGGACAATCTACAGAAGAAATATGTGTTCATTTCGTGATGCAGATTATGCTTCTCTTAAGAAAGATTTCAGGCCTGTGGTGAGACCTGTCAGTGCAGTCTGACACACTGGTAGCTAATTTGCACTCAAATTTTAGGCAGTGAAGTGGTTATCTAAGGAAATAATTAAGTTCCTCATATTGCAAACGGAGAAGAGGAAATTCCTACAGAGGAATAACATGGCTGTCTAACATAAATACACATATTCAGTCAGAATGGATCCATCTTTGGACACCTCTGAGGTATCTAACTTTTTCCACTTCTACTTCTAGGAAAATAGTTTAGGAGAAAAAAATTAATTTAAGTGACTCAGTAGACTAAAATTGAAGCTCATATTAGATAGAGATCCTCACTATTAAGCTCTATTTGGCAAAAACATTTACTTGCAACAGATTCTGACTCCTCAATCTCATATATTGCTATTAATTAAATATATATTCCCTTCTGTGATGTTAATGCATTCAGTTAGGGATGCACAGTTGAGCAGAAAATTTAGACAGAGGTATTCTGCTATTCATGAGAAACCTGGTGACAAGAGTCTTATGGGAACGGATCAGTAAATCTGAATAAAAGCCAGCAGATGAAAAGAGAAAGACAAGAAAAATCATGATTGATAGTGTATGTTTTTAGTTTTTTTTCTTATTCCACAGAGGTTAAGAGGAATAAGAGCTTTTATAAACATCAGACTCAAGAACTACAAGAAAAAGAAAGCATATTAATAAAGGAAAAGTGAGATTAAATTAGTGATTTCAGTAATGATTGTGATACTGAAATCTCTTTTCAAATGTGCCTTTAGGAAGACAAACAAAAGAAGTCTGAATAAATAGAAAGCAACGAAGACACGAAAATATAAATTGAGAAAATGGAGATGAACGAAGGCATGCTACCTTGGATGAAGCCTGTCACACTGAGTTGCTGTATTGGAAAAGACACAGGCAAGTAAGCGCTGGAAGACTGGAAGAAAATGTTACTGGCTCAGAAAAGGAATAGAAAGACAACAGTTTCCAAATGCATTATTCATTGTAACTACTCATGGTCTTTTATTAGACCAAGTAAAAAGGGCAAAACAGGTACAGCAGTACCAGTAAAACATACGTGTGTGTATAAAAATGCAGGTAATATCCCACAAATATTTTATTAAAAATTTAAAAATGCCAAAGCACACAAGATTCTGCAACTGAATGCTTTTCCTAGGTAAAAATGCTTTACCTGAATGTATTTCCTAGGTAATACAAAGGACGTTATTACGTATCTAAGCTTTGTCATTTGTTCTTTTTTTTTTTCTATTTAGATATATTTTGATTTTTATCTACACCTTGTTCATGGAAAAAACATCAGAAGCTCTTTAAATAGAAGACTCTACTAAAATTTTATGTTCCTGATAACTTAAGAAAAACCCTATTTCTTCTCCAGCCAAAATTCAGCAGAAAAATCATACTGGGGCAAGTCAAAATATCGACACAAAAACCATCTTATCCCTATAAAATTATACAGAAAGAAGCCAAAACCTGTTTTAATTTACCTGTGATAGCAAATATAAGGAAAAATCAATGCTCAAAAGAGATGGGCAACATTCCTTGTAAAATAAAGGGAAGAATTAAGATTAGACTTGTTCACAGCCATATAAGCTTTGAATATTACTGAATGTCTTTAAGTCACAGATTCACAGAACCACAGAATGTGGTGAGTTGGAAGGGACCCACAAGGATCATCGAGTCCAGCCCTTAGCCCTGCGCAGGATCATACCCGAGAGTCACACCATCTGCCTGAGAGTATCATCCAAATGCTTCTTGAACTCTGGCAGACTTGGTGTTGTGACCACTTCCCTGGGGAGCCTGTTCCAGTGGCCAACCACCCTCTGAGTGAAGAACCTCTTCCTAATATCCAACCTAAACCTCCACTGACACAACTTCAGATCATTCCCTCGGGTCCTGTTGCTGCTCACCACAGAGAAGAGATCAGTGCCTGCCAATTGTCTTCCCCTCACAAGGAAGTTGTAGACTGTGATGAGGTCTCCCCTCCATCTCCTCTTCTCCAGGCTCAACAGACCAAGTGCCCTCAGCCACTCCTCATACGGCTTCCCCTCAAGGCCCTTCACCATCTTCCCTGCCCTCCTTTGGATGCTCTCTAGGAGCTTAATATCTTTTTTATATTGTGGCACCCAAAACTGCCCACAATATTCAAGGTCAGTGCAGAGCAGAGTGGGATAAACCCCTCCGTGGACCAGCTGGCGATGCTTTGCCTGATGCCCTTTTAGGATTCTTGGGTAAAACCCAGCAGGCCCCACAGATTTTTAGGGATCCAGTTGGAGCTACAAATAAGCACTCAATTAATAGATCCATATTTTTATCTTTCCTTGTATATTTCTGTGGACACACTTGGAATAATGTTCTCATGCTTCTGAAGCAGGGAAAAAACTCCCACTAGTGAGGTTAGAACTGAACCACACACTGTAAACTGTAGAACCACTTACAGCTTTACTCTAATACAACTTGTGTTCCTATTGTATAGTTACCATGCATGTGTGCTTGGAGATTAATTTTGGCATGTCAGTAAGTGGCTATTTTGAGCAGTGAAGATGGACAGGTTAAAGTCAGAACTTTAGAGAAGGATTAACACAAAGATGAGTTTCTTTTAATTTTGAAATTTTCAGAAGACACTCATTTCTGCTTCCAGCACAAATTTGGTTTGGTTTGTTTTTCTGTTGTTGTTGTTTGTTTGTTTGTTTTTTGTTGTTTTTTTTTTTTTTTTTTGTTATGTAGAGCCAGTATTGCAAGCCAGTGCTATAGCTGGGGAAAAACTGAACTTCAAAATGAAAACTAGTTTAAGCTTCAGGCTGCAGTTCAGTAAATGTAACTCTAGCTAAATATAGCTTTTCCTTATTTTTAAGAAAACCAAACCAGAAAACCATGCAACTCTATCAAAGTAGTTGGGCCATTTTGTTTTATTTGATGACAAAGGATGCTGGCGCTCATGTGAAAGAAATTAATACTTTACTCTTGAGCTAAAGACATGCTTCTTAATGGAGCTGAGAAGGAGTGGGACAGTGTAATTATTGTGGAAAAGGACGCTGAAAAGTTGTGGGTTGCAAGAGTGTAAAAGGTAGCTTCTCAAAGGCACAGAACATTCTAAAAGATGAGAAAAATGAGGATATTTTACAATCATGAGAGAAGTAATAACTTTTTGTCATCAGTTGGAATGCATGTATTTCTTTTTATTTATTTAATTTACTAAAATTCAATTGGATTTAGGTTTGAATTCCAGATAAATTAGCCAAAAAAATCATCTGAATCTTAATGTTCTTAAGCTTCTATTTTTTTTTAAACTCACATTCCACTGTCAGCAACTAGACCTTGTAAAACTATTCCATACATTGACAGATGCAGCTTGTTAATAGCATGACATTCAAAACACTGTAGCAAATGATGCAGAAAATACAAGACTGTAAGGTGTGGAGATTGCCATTAATAACAGATAGGACAGCAAGAATACTATTTTTGGAATGGATAACTATGAAAATTTTCGCTATTTTGGATTATTTGTTTTTGCCAGTACTTTAGTATGCACAAAAATTATTATTATTTTTTGACTTCCTAAAATTAAACTTCTGAATGTGACTGAATGCAATGTATATGCTCTGATATGTACATGACTTCAAAGGTGGTGGATCTTTAGATATTCCCATTATGTTAGTGCTATATTCTGAATTCACTGAGACGCACAGCACAACTTTGAGCACCACGAGGTGTCTTGTCTAACATTAGCTACCCCTCCAGAGACTCTCCTAAAAGCCTTCTGTTATATTAACCAGCAGTATCTTAAATGGCACTTCACATTTATATTTTTCCTGCCTGAAATATTTAACTTTCAGAATTAAATGCCTACAGATATTTCTGAATCATATTAATAGCACATACTGTACACCTGGGAAAATACTGTATATTTTGATGTTTTAAAATGAGGTTATGACATAACTCTGAATAAAAAACTGTTCCCAGTGTTTTTGTTGACAAAGGCCACAACTCTCTGTGAATCCCACACAAGAAGAGAGTTTTTCCAGATCTGGAGCATGATAAAATTTATCCTTGTGTTTTTTCCTTTTCAGTGTGACTTGACTAGAACCCAAATTTGTCCAAGATAATATATAGCCAAATTTTAGGAATATCTATCACAAAACACCAGAATTGATTTTTTTATTATTTTATATAACTTGCAATAAAGAGGTTTCATTTTCTTGAAAAGTTTTCCTTTAAAAAGAGTTAATTACTTAAATTTTGACATCTTAAAGTTTATATTGCAACTACAATCCGTTGTTGTCAGTGAGTTCAATTACTTTGAATAAGCTAGTTTATAAACAAATAATTAAAGCAAAGGGTAATGCTAAGAAAGTGGGAAGAAGTTAAATTAAACTATTCACAGAAATTTTAGCACCATCTGCTAAGGTACATAAAGTCTCAAAAACCAGTATAAACTAGCCAAAAGTTAATCATGAAACATACAGTTCAGAACTGTATGTTATGCTAGGAGCTCAGTATAAACCAGGTGAAAAATGACATGTTTTGACCTGTTAAATACTATGGGGGCAACATTTTTCAAATATTTTTGAAAGTCTAAGCAGTTTCTTTGGAAGGAGAAGATCACCTCTGCATCCACCACTCAGCAGTTACTCAAAGAAGAGGTTCTAGTGCATAAATGAACATGTATTTCTAGTTTGATTTCACTGAAGGAGGACTTCACTAGAAAGAAAAAAAGGAAGTCCAGACAGGATGCAGCCTATGAGGAGTCAACAAGCTGTATTTTGGGTTTCACAGTCTTTGCAGGAAGAATTTGAATGGTTAGACAAAATTTTTGATCACTAAGTAAGGTCGCCTTACACAGCATCTAGAACATACTTAGGCAGCGTAAAGGGTTAGAAGAGAAGCCTGTACAAGTCACACAGATTAAAAGGTAGTTTTGAAACTTAAGTGAGCATGCTTACTACTGTGTGGGCTTTATAACGCTGAGCAACCAGGTACTCTGTGGGAAACATTTAGTTGTGTCTTTTGCAGAGAAGAGACAAAAGGGGCTGTGTCAAGGGCAAACTTCCTAATAGCCAAGGCCACAGAAGAAACCTTCAGCATGAGAATAAAGCCATTAGAGAAAATACTAGTTATCTGGACACTAGCATGTTTACAGCCAACACGTCTGTCACCCTGTACCCTGTACCCTTCCTACCTATCAGACCAATGCTAAGTACTACTTGAATTTGAAGAGAGTGAGGCAACTAAAGAAAACCATTGCATGCTTATGCACATTTTCCCACAAGAACAACCAAAACTAACTAATCAAAGTTCAAATCTGTTCCCCAATGTCAAACAAAGATAGTTCTGCTGAATTGGACGCAAGCATAACTGAGATGCAGAAGAGGTGTGATGAGCTGTATGGAAATCCAGTGGAAAAAGAGTGTTCTTCAAGAGCATATATAAACTTCCTTTCCCCATATCCAGCACTCTTCCACTTCTCCGCTCTTCAGAATAACGGGCAAATACTCCTAGTGCTGTGGTTACCTAAGCATTATCATTTTCATATAACTGTATTGTTATTATACATAATTGTAATAAGAAAACTCAAGACAGTACACCTGCATGAAGCGCTTGAATCAGCCTTAAATGTTACTGTGTTACACAAAAATTGCATGGCCTCTGTCAAATTAAACCATTGAAATCTACATTAAGCCTTAATTCTCTCCCTAACAGCTATCCAATAACCACTAAGCACTCCAATAGCACAAAATTTAAAGTCCATTACAGATATTTATTGAGATCTCTTCCATCACCAAATTTAAATAGTTACCTTCAAACTTGTCCAAAGTATGTGTCCAGTTTGATATCTCTTTGCCGTTAAGCTCACAGGAAATTTTATGAGGTATCAAGTCTACTTGTGAAGTACTCTAGTGAAAGAAAGTGAAGAATGTGCATTTCTTAGATTTCTCTGTGGGCTATGGAGTAGAATGTACTGCTCTGTATGACCCTGATTTTTCAAGGTTAAAGAGAGAAGGATTGAGCATGACAGTATTTGGAAGGAAATGTGGCAATGAGTATCTGTTCCACAGCGTAAACAGGCAGAAACAGCTGTGTAGTATTACCAGGCATCCAGTAATTCACTGCAATTGCAGATTGCACTATCAAACAGGAGGACAACTGGCATCCTTTCTAGTGACCACCTGCAGTATAACAGAAGAGTTGTGCTAATGGAAACCTCTAAAAACTCACTGTAGCATATCCCGTCATAAGTCTAAAAGTCCATAATAGCCAGAAAGTCATTTCAGTTTTCTATAATCTTGCTATTTTTAAAGCCAAGAGACTTCAGCATGAAAATAGGAATACATGTATGGTTGAAGTGCAGGTGTTTCCGTCAAATTCCAGGTACTGTTGAGTAACTCTCATTTTTTCTTCAAAGATTTTCTGTTCCTATTCCAGGGTGCTTACCAAAGAACTTCCCATACCTCCCAAGGTTTTGAGAAAAAGAGGGCTACTTAAAAAGATTCCTAACTGACCTCCTAACTGAACAGATGTGGGCAATGGGTCCGAATTTGCCTCATAAGGGTGAGCACTGAGCTCTGTTCCAAATACTAAGTCCGAGGATCTCAACTATCAGAAGCCGTCTGAATCTAAGTACAAAAATTTTTCTGGTACAGAAATAGTAGCCATTTTAGAACATTCTTCTAAGCAAGGCCTCATACACTTGTAACAACTGATCTGTGGTAACACAGCTGTAATGATTTCACCGGGGTAAGCAGAATAAATTCTTAAACCCAACTATCAGCACAAATTCATCAGCTTTTTGGACCTATCTAGCTATGAAGCCACAAAAGCCTCCCAGGATCTAAAATATTCAGCATTGCCTCGTCTTGCAGAGACAGAAGCTTTTAGGAAGAAAACTGACACATCCAAGGCTTCACTGAGATGTAAATCTTCCAAAGTTAAAACTGCAGATGAAGCCTGGAGCTAGTTGATGCTATAGCAGTGACAAAAGCTGTTGTGCTAGGTCAGGTGATATTGTCTCATGGGTTTGGAGAAAGGCTTATGAACCCTATGGGAAATTAGGAATTTATGAGTCCTCTGCTCTTACCATAGTACATTGGGGTGTAGATGTGCTCCCTTGTTCCACATAAGAAGTGGGAATGACTGCAACTTTCAGGAACAAGGAAAGACAGTATTGAGGATACAGAGCGATACTGTTATTCCAGGTCAGTCTGAAAAGAGTTCTGACTCGAATTAGGGGTAGATGGAAACAGCATGAAGAGGCTCGGTTCTATCCATGGTCACTTCAGAAACAGGTGGACTGCTTCAGAACCTGGATTTCAGCACTTCTTGCGCTCGGGTGGCAGAGCAGAGCTCAGAGCAGTAAGAGATATATTGCCCAGGATGCTGGATAAAGTGATTTGGTATCTAAAAGCCAGATGCCTTTCTAAGGTGTCAGCAGATATGTGTGACTAGGATAGATAAGGTATGCTTCATATACTTTCCCCCCCACTACCACAGCTGCCCATCCTGTGCTGATGCAACGAAAATACTCATAGCCTTGATCCAGATGATTTCACTTGGTCTTTTGCAATGAGTGGATCAAGTAAGGTGATGTGTAGGCCCTGCCACCTGGTTCGGTAGGAACCACATAAAAAGCTTACGTTACCTGTGCTTGGCCCAGAGAAAGCAACCCACTATTTCATTCTATGGTTTGTCACAAGGAGACCTAATTCCAGTCACAAAGGCTGGAGGGATGGGAGTGCTGCTCCACATCGCCCCTTGGGGGACCGTTCCTGTGGGGCTAACTGAGCCCTGTGGTGTTATTCAGCAGGGGAGCTTTGCTTTTCCAGATGAAGAGCTACAGAGTCCCACAAGCCCCTGCTCTGGGGCAATCATATGAGTCATCTCGTGTTTAATACTCGCACCTCCTGCACACTCTTCTGGGGAACAAAGCCATGAATGTGGGCCTGCCAGCCCACCACCTAGCAGCTCTGCAGAGCCACCTCTTTGCTGCAGAAACAAAAGAGTGCAGAATCTTTTACATAAAGAGCTGAAGATGAGTGGTGGAGGAGGGAGAGAGGTATCTTCCCATAATATCCTGTCTCAGGGAGTCTACCAGCAGACAAAGCAAGCTTTCTGGAAGCAGTTCAGCTTCCTGTGTTGTTGAATAGGTCTGAACCTGCTGTGTTCCTACTGTCTCTCTTTAGACTCAAGAATTTTTGGGTATGAAAGAATGAAATTTTGCCCAAATGAGCTCTGCTGCACAGATCAGCAGGAGGAAGTGCACTTTGTCCATTGTCACAAGAAAAAAAAAACTGATAAAATAATCTAGCTAAATTAGTCTAACAGACTCTGGCACACCTTCAAGATATGCACAGGGTCTCTGAAAGCCACTACTTTTAAGGGGTTTATCTTTTTCTCCCCCTCCACTCACAAACAGCATTTTTGTGGTGCAGCCTGTGACTGGGCAACAAACAAAACAATCAGTTGATCACTGATTATTTTTAAGTTATTCTGAATTCACAAAGACTATCTTTTTGACACTGCCTTTGATTAGACAATTTCCTTTTAAGAAATGGATGGGCTCAGTTAATGAAGAAGAAAGCACCCTACTGATCCTCCAGTCACCAAGCAGCTACCAAGTGTAAACATGCCCTAAAAAGAATGATGCTGTATAACTGTTTACAGGGAAAAAAACCTAACAACCTGAATAAAATTGAACAGCTAAGTTATTATATTCATTGCTTCAGAACAGTTGTCTCAGATAACCCCAAATAGTTTATTGGATCCCTTAAAAATCTCAGAACAACAGAATGGCTTTTATTACCTTTAGGTTTAGTAACCAGTGTGAAAAGAGCTACTTCTCAAAATTGAAGAAGCACTTAGAGCACACACGCTTTTCTCTTTTGGACAACCATAATCTATTGACAAGTCAACCGCTGTCAAAACATGCTGACTCTATTTTAAATAACTGTAGCCAGTTAAGGATAAAAAACAAAGTAGTTTACTTTTGGAATTTTTTTCTCATTTTTTCTAATTCCATATTTATCTTATTGTCCAGTTACTGAAAAAGGTAGGATCACGAGTCTGAGCTTCAAAATACCTCACCGATTTTTCAAATACACTCTTCAGACCTGGGTCCTATTACATGGCACAAACATTTAAATATACAAATATTATTTGTCATGAAGAATTATTTCCAGACAAAAAAGCTACTATGAGAATCCATCTAACAATATGAGTGGGACACAGTGGCACCATTTTTCTCTATTACTGGCTTTCCCAACTGGCTTTTAAGAGCAGGATGAACCACTTACTGATTATGAGTGATCTCATCAGCACTAACAACGTCCTCGAGACTCAGCACTGTGTCTCCTTTGAAGCACTTCCATCAGTAGCCAAAGATCACATTGTAATTATCAAAGGCATCAGAGGTAATTCAAACTATTTTATAGCTTATTATAAGCACTTTTGATATACTGCATCCTTTCCTGGTTGCAGATGACCCACATGTGCTTTGAATAGCTTAAAATTTAACACCTCTGACCTACACAAGACTTGTTCATAATGCGAAGTAGGATATATCTTTTTTATAGCTGTCCTGGTTTCAGCTGAGATAGAGTTAATTTCTTCTCAGTAGCTGGTACAGTGCTGTATTTTGGATTCAGAATGAGAATAACATTGATAACAGACTGATGTTTTGGCTTCTGCTAGGTCGTGTTTATCCTAAATCGAGGACTTTTTTTCTGTGTTTGCCTTCTGCTCTGCCAGTGAGGAGATACATAAAAGAGAAAAAATAGGAGGGACCATAGTCAGAAAAGGTGACCTGAACTGACGAGAGGGATACTCCACACCACAGAACATCAATCCCACTATATAAACTGGGGGAGTTACCTGGAAGGGGGGCCAATCTGGGTTCAGGCACAGGGTCTGGCAACGGTCAGCTGTCGGTGAACAATTGTTTAGGTTTATTTCTTTTCCCTTTTTGTTATCATTATTATAATTATTTACTATTATTATTGTACTTTACGATGTTTTCAATTATTAAACTCTTCTTATCTCAACCTGCAAGTTTTACTTTTGATTCTCATGTCCATTCCACTGGGGTAGGGAGTGGAGTGGGGGGGGGGTTGAGTGAGTGAGTGGCTCTGTGATGCTTAGTTGCCAGCTGAGCTTAAACCACGACAATAGGTTATACATTCCTAGAAAGAACCTATCCCATCACCAACAACAGCTGAAGTTAGAGCAGTAAATGCCGTTTTCTTCTCTTTAAGTTTCTATACAGGGACCTTGTTTGCAAGCCACCTCATTTGAAAGCTGGGTTGGTATACCAGGAGTTTCTGTGAAGGATGACTGTGCACTTGAGAAAAAGATTGTCATATTCTCCATAGCTGCATGGCAATAAACAGATTCCTTTCACAGTAATCCACCAGTATATTGTAGCCATAACTACTGTTAGGACTCTGGTTCTTTCTCTGCCCTATACTTAGAACATTAATTGCTAATTAATAAAAAATTAGATAGACATCTTTCTAGTGAAAACTGCACGGGAATCAATGCAGTTCCAATAAGATATTGCATAAATTACTTACATTTTTGGACAGCATTGAACATACTGAATTAAGCATTATCTACAAGAAGAAATTTTCTAACACCATTACCATACTTAGCTACCACGTCTCCCAGAGGACTTAAAATGTATACTCTTCATTTTATTTGAAAAACAGTATCCTTAAGATTTTCTTGCCATTTCACAGATCAGAAATTACTTTAACTCTACAGACTGCTTACCATGAGAAGATAAGCTGTAATGGGACCACCTTCCTGTCATCGTCTTTGCATCCACCCAACTAACACTTGTCTAAGCCTGTATGATCACCTCTTAGCAGCATCATCTCTCTCCTTTAACAGACTTCAGGGGCTAGTTTTCAGGAAGAGAGTGTAAGCCCTTATCAAGCTCCAACCCCTGACTTCCTCATATCACTCTTCACTCATCATCTTCTACTCCCTTCATTTCTACAGTCCTGGCAACTCATTGCTTCCCAGTTGCTTTGCAGTCAAAGGGAAAAGCAGCAGAGACACACCAAAGCCAGATGTGTGCACGGGCACATGTACACACCTCCCCTGGCCCCAAAGCTTTGTCATATCAGACTGCCTCCAGCACATGACCCATATGGGCCCATGGTCTGACTAAACATGATGATGTGGTCCCCCTAACTCCATGACGCGACAAATAAACCTGATCCTTCAGGACCCAAAGCAGGTCCTGAACACTTGCTGCTTGCTGCCTGCATCTTCACTGATGATGAGACACGTTTGTCACCCCGTTCAAGGTGGAGAAGCTGAATAATATGCTCTGTGACCATCAGTAAACTCGTGGCACTTGTCCACAGAAAAAAAATTCTACATGAGTACTGATGAAATCTAACACATTTTTCCCAAGCAACCTCATTTATACTCCCGCACTATTTATAGGGGGAAATATTTAATGAACAAAATGCCTTTTTATGATGCCAGACCCATTTTAAACTGACTTGCCTAACCCAGCACTGGTGTGAGGGGGATAAGCAGGAAGGATGTTGCGGAAATGCACCACAGCAACAAACCACTTGGAATAATTTAATAACCTCCAGCCCAACACATGCCTTTTCTCACACATGGATACATCTATTTCAGTGTCTTCAGATCGATGCCTTCATGTTATGGACTGAGGAACCTCTGCACTGTCATGAGGCGCTGCTTTAAGCAGCTGAGACGTTTAAAGCAGTGACAAACACTGCACAACAGCTATGTTGTACCATTCTGCTACTATTATTTTTTTTCTCAGTATGTTCCCAAGGGATAGAAATGCACTCCACAGTGTATAAACATCAAACCATTATCTTCAAAGCATGAAAAAGATACCAAAGTGAAACACAATTCAGAGGATGACCTTTAAGTGCTATTATCTGCAGTGCACTAATTAATTTTATCTGCTATGCACAAATGAAATGAACAGTGTCTTCTAAAAATATGTGAATGAATGGAGGAAAAATGAATAAACAAATAAATGGAAATCGTGAGAAGCTTCATCCAATACATGCCCCTTTGTTCCCCTTTGTGAAGGTGTACAGAGGGACAAAAATGAAAGACAGCAGCTAACAACCCTATGTCTGTGCTTTAAAGTGCGCACTTGCTCACTCTGAAGTTGTACAAAGAATTATTTTGGCTTCAGATGCCAAGAAAATCTTCCAGTAAATGGGACTTCATTACACCTGTCATCCAATATCAGAGAAAAAAAACACTAGTGTCATTCATGCGTTCAGACATCAGCAAAAACCTGGTGGCCCAGGTATTACCTGGGTAAGGGTGGGCTTGGTGACCTGTGTCACGTTTCATCTGTGGATGTCAGATCTGGCTTACAACGGAATAAACTCAGAAGTCAGGGAAGAAGTTTCTGTAGAACTATTGCAAGCTCGTAAAGTAAGTAACTCAAACAAGTGCTTAAACTGTGAAGCTTTTAACAAGGCAAACCACACTGTTATATGCCACACAGCCTAGCTATTCTTAAAATAGATCATCATAGGCAGATGTCGCAGAGAAAACCCAAACTGGCATTCTTGCATGCATTTTAAAGAGTGTTTTCATATCCCTCATCTCTAAATTTTAGTAACAGACATGTTCCTGACCTTAATCCAATGGTATCAGGCCTTGTATTTCTGAAAATAAGTCATAGAAAGAAACTAAGCAGACCCAAGGGATACACTTGGTTTTGGCTTTGACTTTGCAAATCCCCTTGGCTCTGCCACCTGATGAGTTCTAGTCATCAACACTTGCACTTTTAAGGTAATTTTCCACCAAATAATTACAGAAACTCAGAGATATTTTTTTTCTGTAGAAATATACTAATTTTTCATTTGTTACAAATATGCAAATTTAATGTTACTTCCCCTTTCCAGTAAAATGAGTATCACGCAGATACTGAGCTTTCCCAAAGAAAGGGTTGGTTCACCTCAAAGTGTCATTTTAACTTTTGTAATGACATAACAGCACGGACTGACATCACTTTTCATCTTCCTTCTACTGATCCATTCATTGATGGGAGGGAGACACCATGAAGTGTGTTGGGTGCACTCAAGCTGTCTCTACGTTTCTTAACTGCAGGAGAATTATTTTTAACCCCAGAGCTCAGCCACGCAGTGTTATGTGGTGCTAACTCCACACTCTGAATTCATTAAAAAACTTTGGAGATCTAGTTTTGGGGATTGTCTGCACATTAGGTCAATAGCCCCTGTTGGTATCTAATTTGCACTGATCACTCAATCATGTAAAACTGTACATTAATTAGGCCAATAACTGAAACATATTGTGGGGAGATTTAAGCTTTGCAAAGCTGACAAAGATTACTGAAGTATCAAACAAATAAGAAGGGAAGAACACGTTTCAATGGGATGACTAATTGTATGAACAACTTCTTTTTAAACTATTGTCATTTTTTTAATCCTTAATTGAAAAAATAAGTTAAATGCAAGAACAGTGAAAGCTCCTTGCTCCTCTCCTGCTACAAACAGTTCCTGAAGCCAGAAGTACCATAGCAAATTAGTAATAAAATATCGAAGGCCTTACCCACATTTGCAAAGCCCTGTAGTGACATCTACAAATGCAGTCACATAAAGATCAAAAGACAAAGGCATATACACCTGCCTCCAAAGGTGTACCCAAATTAACTCTAGCATGCTGGAACACCAGAACCATGCTCGATTCAGCAGATAGCGGACATCCTGAGTGTCGGTCTGCCCTCATTGCCCACGAACTGTCACGTCTCCACATCGACATTGCTGCTCTCAGTGAAGTTTGTCTCCACAAGGAAGGTAGACTTAGAGAATGTGGTGCCGATTATATACTCTTTTGGTCAGGTAAACTCAGAACCAAAAAGCATCTCTCAGGAGTCGGCTTCATGATTAAAGCTTCATAAAAGAGTTTGGCAAAATAAATACTTGAAGAAAAGTACAAAGATCAGTGTTTACAGAGCCATAGTGCTGTCTACTCTCTCATATGAATCTGAATCATGGGTCATCTACTACCACCACCTGCAACTCCTAGAACGCTTCCATCAGCGCTGCCTCCGTACAATCCTAAACATCCACTGGTCAGATTATGTGACTAATACATCTGTTCTAGAACAAGCAGCAGTCACAAGTATTGAGGCCATGTTGCTGAGAACACAGCTGCGCTGGGCAGGGCACGTCTCAAGGATGAAGGACCACCACCTCCCTAAGATCCTGCTTTATGGTGAACTTGCCACCGGCTGCCGCATGAGAGCAGCCTCAAAGAGAAGATACAAGGACTCCCTGAAACAACATCTCAGCCTTGGCCATATTGATCAACATAACTGGTCTACTCTGGCCTCCAATCAGGAGCTCTGGATACACACAGTCTATAACGTTGCTGACACTTTTGAGAAAGCACGCAGGATCACTCTTGAGGAGAAAAGACAACTCAGAAAGATTTGTGCCTTGCAGAATTTACCACCTAAGGAGTCTTTCTGCTGTACCTTTTGCAACTGAATATGCCTGTCTCGTATTGGCTTTTTTAGCCACCAGGGTGCTTGTAACACACGTGGGTAGAGCCCTCCCTAAATCTTCGTTTGCGAAGCCTAGCCATGATGATGATGATGATGAGCACAATTGTTCCTTACTTTATAAATAGTTTTTCAGTAATTTGGAGGTTTTTTCCTTTAAATTTTGAAATCAAGATAATTCAGCAAAATTTGGAGTTTTATTTATAAAATTATAAAAAATATGTATTCTTTATGTTCACTATAAAAATCTTGAAAATATCACATAAAAAAGAAGGGTAGGAAGAAGATACCAAAAGAAAAAATCATATTATTTTCACTGCAAAATATTATTTATGTTTGAGATGTATTTTATATTTTTAATGAAGTATATTAAAGAGGGTTTGGGTGTCTTTTCCTTGCTTATAAAGTTTCAAGCCTTTGAACATTGCACAGTTATGATTCCCCTTACTTTGCAAGTGAAGAAAAAGCGGCATAAAATGATTTGAGACCCAGGGTTTGGAAATGTTAGATAGCTTTGATTTCTTCCACATTGTGGAACTAAAATGAGTTACTCTGGACTGTATTCTGCTCTCGTTGATGTTTCTGCAGATTTCTCAACACAGAAAAAATGTTACGAGGACTTATTTTTCTACAAGAGGTCCATAACTTTAGAATTGAGTCCATATGTTGTCCTAGAAATCCCTAAATTGTTGAAATATGCTGCAGACAAGTTTAAAGTTCTTCTCTTTTGAAGAAATTTGCTGATTTTACATGCTACACCTTCCAAATGACATTGTGTAGAGAAATCTCACGTTCTTTGGAGAATAAGCACTACTTTATCCTGTAAGGGATCTCAGGGATTACAGTAAGAATTTTAAAGGATAAGAGACATTACTTGACTTGAGAAAAGGAAGAAAAATCTGGTCAAACTTAAATATTAAACTTTTAAGGAGTTTACAAGTCTTAGAAGGATTGCCAATTTAAATAATTCTTTGTCTGAGAAATGTCTTGTATTCTACACAGAAAAACGTGGATTATACCCTAACAGTGGGATTATGCTAACATCAAGAATCTCACTGTTAACAAGCCTCAGCAGTATTTTAAACCCATTTTGGTTTTTCAGTTCAAGTTTATATTTTGCAGTTTTAAGTGAACACATTGAGTAAAGGCTGTCACTTTTTTTTTCCTACCAGCAGGTAGACACAGAGTTGATTGCCTAATTAAACAGTAATGCTACAAGAAACAAATGAGCACCAAATCTCTTTAGAAGAAAATTGCATAAAGAAATAATTAATCAGTTAATAAAATCATGGAAGTCAAATGAATCAGCTTACAAAAAAAACACCCCATGCATTTTAGCATGATGTCATCCCAAAGACACGCCCTTTCAAAGAAGGCTTTTATTTGAACAAACAACATTTACATTCTCTGTTTTTAAATTGCTATGAAACAAATTAGGATTTATCATTAAAAAGATATTATTTATTTTATTTTGCGATTGACAATATGCTGTATATCTGACGGGTTCCTTCGGTTCAGGATCTAGTTTTATTTGTACTGGAGTAAAAAAAAAAAACAAAACAAAAAAAAAAAAAACAAGACCAAACAACTTGATGTATTTTGCTTTTAAGTATCAGTTTCTGGTTTTGCCAGTAGATGTTTATTGCAGCTATTCAAGCCTAAGGAAGATTTACCCATTGATTTTATGCGGTATAATAATTTATCACTACTTCTTATTTTTATAATAAGGTCAAACTGAAGGCAAAATATTTCTTGGGTGGAAAAAAGACAATGACATAAAGCAGGATCTTAAAAATACCATATGATACATATTTTCCTCGAGATGTAAAGTTCTACAGCCTCCAAATTTATTGTTCAATCATTAAAAAATTAAATTTATTATTTAAACTAGCACTTATCAGTTTTAATTTACTTTAATACATCTTTCTTCATTCACAGAAATCTGGATATGGAAAACTGAACTTTAATTAGGAGCTCAGGCTTAAGAGAATCAATATGCAGAAGGTTCTGCAATCTGTCCACATCTCTTTAGACAACATGGTCTTTCCACTGTTGTGTTTGAGGCAGGACTGAACATCATGATTTCAGAATGATTAAGAAATCAAGACAAGAGCAAATGGCTAAATCAAGTTAAGGTAAATTTTATTGTTGAAATTACAGTTTGAAGACAGATATTTACTTGCTAACACCCTGCAGAGTTAAAGTCTTTGTGTCTTTCTGCTTCATGATATGTTTCTAATGAAAAAATAACTGTTTACCAGAATTTTTTTTTTCAGGAATGACTTACTATAATTAACCCTCCAGGCACCTATATTATGTCATAAATTTTGTCACGTATAAAATATTTTTTATAGCTTTCAAATTCCTTCATAAAATCTTTAAATATCCAGTAACAGAAATAGAAATTAGTATTATGTCATTGACAACATTTCTTCATCTTTGTCTTCCATAAAAGGACTTTAAAATTTCTGTCTTCATATAAAGTAGAAAGCAACCTAAACCACTTGGAAAATATTTTTATACGCTTTTGACTGTAGGCTTAAGAGAGTGCCAGAGATCTGAGAAAATTTCATTGAATATAAACAGTTCTGAATCTTTTGGAGTTGAAAACAAGAAGGAAATCCTACTGTGTGGCAAACAGTCATACTAATTTTCACTATAGTTAAGTGACCTGTATGAATGATTATGCATAATACGTAGTAAACTAACATACTTTCTCCAAAATCTTCATCATATATTGTATTTTCTTATTTCATAATGTTAGTACTACAAAAGTGTCAAGAATTCTGTTATTGATCTATGATAGGGTTGCATTTGTGATCTACTTGATTTGCATGCTGCCCTATATCTGACAGTCATTTCTAAGCAATTGAGAAATTTCTTCTGCACAAACTCCAGCAAGTCTTACTGCTATCTCTGCAGATGCATGCAAACTGCTCTCCTACTCACTTTTGAAAAAGTAAAGTTTCCCTTTTTGTACTTTTACTCACCAGTGTGATATTACCACCATGGTAGCACTGAATACAAATATGAACAGATTGATGAAAAATATTTTTATAATATCAAAATGTAGACAAATAATTTTACATGTTCTTCTTTCATCCCTCACATTCAACAGACCTGAGATTCTGCATCCTACAAAGGTTGCATTCACCTATGTAATCTACCTACAGCTAATCCGGGATTTTTTTTATTTTTATTTATCATTTCATATTTAATTAATCTGTTCATAAATTTGAAGAACAAATTTAGACTGTTTTATAGTAATCTTAAATTACTGCATAGGTCTAATTATACAATACCTAATACCATATTTACTCCAAATTAAATATAAACTATTCAACTTCAAATGGCAAGGTGATTTGAGGAAGACAAAGAACTCACAGACAAAATAAAAACAAAAATATAAATCAGAATTCAAGTTTGGGGCACTAACATTTGTCGTTTCTTCAGAATTTACTATCTCCTTTGTTTCAATGAGGTCACTCAGCCTTCAAACTGTAGTCCCAGTTTTGGAAACGAGAGAGATGTTTTGTAGCAGTCTTTCACCCCAGTTCTCCTATAAAACTTACATTCAATCCATAACCTTTGAGGTGGCCATTTTGCTACTGATTTGACACTTTTATTCCAGCATCCTCTTAGTGACTCAGCACAAATCTGCACCAGAGTACAAATTATCTCCCCACACTCTTGCACATGGCCCGCTGAGACTGGATGCTAATGAAGAAAGAAAAATCCAGATTTTACTAGATAGAGTTGTCCTGTCCCTTTGTTTCACAATACTGTCACACTTCAGAGCAAAATGAGAGAAGAAAGTCTCTTTTCATTAAAGCTTTGTAGCTTTTTATCCAAAACATTCTTCTCAGGCTGCATTTTACGAGAAGAAGGAGGTTTATTCAATGCTCAAATTGCCTCATGTTTTTCTACAAAGGTTTGATAGATTGAGTCTTCCAATTGATCACAGGATAAATGAATGAAAAAATCTGAGTCCCTTATAATTGGAGACGCATTTTTCTCTCAGAAAGAAATTGAAGAATGGATATCATAAAATATTGGAGGTATAATCTCCTGAAGTCCCCAAACCTCTAGCCATGTTTAGCTTAACGCTGAACAAAAGGAAAGATGAATTTTGTTTAGGAGACCTGAAGCCTTATTTGTAAAAAAATACTACTAGTGTGTTTGACCCAGAGTAGAACATGGAGGAGAGTAATGATAATAAGGTCATGCAATCATTTAGTCTTTCTATCACACACTTGATTTCTTAGATGGTAGCAAAGATTTTTTTTTCTTAACAATCATTTTGTGCTGTCTGCCATGATATACTATCACAGACTGTTTAATTTTTTCCTGTGTACCACAGAGAGAGATAACCACAAAAAAAGGGCAGCAGATACAAAGACTTTTAAACCTTGAAAGCAACAACGTAAAAGTGGACAAAGAAGATATTTAGAAATGCAGAAGTATTCCTAAAGTTCATTCCTTTAAGTAAAACAGAAAAAAATTGCTATTCCTGCAGAGGATGATAATATTTCATAAGAGGGCTTGAGGAGAAAAAGAAACAAAACAGTGCTAATGAGAAATGTAAAGGTTGAGAAACAGGAGAATTCAACCACTGGAAATTGCAATTAATTAGAAACAGATCTTAATGGCATTTTTAAAACTTTCTTTCTAAACCTCTAACATCATCTTTCTGAGCAGCCATGCAATGTGAGTTGCACTTATCTCACACTTTTGGGGGTTGCAACTGCATCAGGTAGTTCCTTCTTTTCAAATAAACAAGGACAATACCTTCAAAAGTGGCATTCTGAGGAAGAAGTCATTAGAATGGTTACCAGGTCTTCTCAAGCCTTTGTATTCATGGCTGCTAACATTTCAAAGTTTTCTGAATATCAGACAGATTCCATTTCTTTCACACAGCCTTTTTTTCAGCACAAACCCACGCTGTACTTTTGTGGTAACTAACTCTGAGATAAAGCACTGGTGAAGACCAGACTCTGGTAGTTTTAAAAATATTTTAGGACTTCCAGGCTCCACCCTAATCTGTCCTTTGATCTGTCATTCTATCTGGGAGGTATAAAAACTCCTTATGTTCACTGTGGTCCTGCATCATCTTAGTTAAAGAAAGTGTTCAGCTTTCATCCTGTGGTGAACATGTCCAGGCACAGTTGAGAAAAAAGTGTCTTTGTTAGTAGAGCTGAGAGACCATCTGGGCAGCAGCTGTCCTTAAATTCATCATCCTTTACACTCAGTGTTAAAAACACTAGAAAAATGAGGCATGTCTGTATTAAAAAAAAAAAAAAAAAAAAATTAAATTAAAACATTGAGAATAAGAAGTTATAAAAAAAAAAGAATAGAGGTTTGAGTGGTATTTCAATGTATTTTTTTCTGCTTTACCACTGCATGCCAAGTCCTTTGAGAAATGCTAATCTATGCTCCCCGGGCAGGGCACTCAGAGCTTCCCTCTAAATTAAATGCAACATGAATATAACCGTTCTCTAATTCCAGTGTTTAGACATTTATTGAGGGAGAAAAAAAAAAAAGAGTAAGAAAGAAGTGGGGTGGCAAATGTACTAGGAGGCAGAGGAGAGAAATTGTGCATGTATGTGTGTGGGAGAGCAGAATGAGTTCAGAAGAAAAAAGTCAGCTTTAAATCTCTTTTCTGCCTTAGCCCAGATGTCTTTACATCATCAGATTTTGGTGCAGCATCCAACACCAAGACTCATTTTCTGTTGGAAAACTAATTTATAGGAATCATTTAAGAATGAACTTCCTTTAGCAGAAACTATATAAAATTAACTGAATCAGTAACTTCTTCTTCTGCAGGTTGTAGTTAGGTTCAGGAAACTGAAAGAAGGAGATTAGGATTTAAAATATTAAAATAAATTTTAAAAATAAAGAGAAAATAAAAGAAAAAGGAGAAAGGAGGCTGGCAGTAATTGAAAATATGTAACAGCATATAAAAAATACCATATAGAAATGTATTCAAAATACCAGAAAGTTCCTACCTGACCCATTTCTCTTTTTTCTGCTATTCTTTTGGCATTAGGAAAGATTTATGGAGAGATACATTGCAAAAAAAAACCTCTAAAATTTTATTATTGAAAAGCATTTGAATCTTATGATTGGTAAATTATACTTTATGAAATTATGAATTACTGCATCACTGTTACCCCTCCTAAGAGCTGCAGAATAATCACAGTATGCATAAACAGCCTAGCAACAACACCCATGAGAGTTATGGCCATAAAACACTTTTATTTTGTTGCAGTGTATTTACATTGAAAAGATACAGTTCAATTAATGATCATGGTGAGGAACTGAGAAAATAGGAAAGGTGACTGCTGACTGTAGTTTAGATGCGTTTATCCTAAAATAAGCCAGATTAAAAAAAAAATGCTTTATTCTGCCTGGACAAATAAATTAAATAATTTGTCATTTTTAGTCCTCAGTTGTGAAAAAGATGACTTCATTCTGAAAAAATTAGGGCAAAATTGGCAGATAAAAAGATTGTCTTTCATAAGAAGCAGCCTTCTAAATTAGATTGGCCCTTTATGAGTAAGCAGAAAAGATTACTATGAGACTAAGCAGATCTTCAGAAAAAGGCCTGGAAAAACACACCTTTACTGCAGGAAAAATTGTAAAGACAGCAGCTAAAGACTTCAGCTCATTTAAGAGAGCTTCACATTCTGGAATTCAGGACTCTGGTTGTGGAGTCCTAGTACACTGAAATAAATGCATGTGAGAAGATAGCAAACCTGATTACTAAAGGAAAATGCGTTACACGGATGTTTTCAAAGATTTCAGAGAAAAGAAAGCATAAAATATTAGTACTGCAAGAACTACCAGTTCTGATGCTTTTGATAATACTTGACAATGAATGGATCTGACTCTAAAACTGTTTTTTAAGGACACTGCACTGAGAAAAGCATAGAAGCATCCTACCGTTGTTCCTACTTACGTGGGGCTAAAAAACAACTTAGACCCATGACTTCCCAGAGTTAGCATAAATTTTGCTCAAGAATCTTTAACCATCTAGACAAAAATCAATCCACAGGAAATGGTGGGCTGGCTGGTAGCAACATTGTACTGGAACTTATTTGCTGAGCTACAATTTTATTTTTAAGGAAAGAAGACTAGGGGTAAAGACACAGAAAAGCAGGCAAAACACTGGATATTTTCCATTTCTCTAAGTTAAGATCCAAATGTAACATCAAGATGATGCTAATATTATACAAGCTTGCTGCACTGCACCAAACTCACAGAACATACTGCACTACTTAAAACACTGCCACACTCTCTCTACAAGCAGGCTGACATAAAAAAGCCTCCTAAGTTATTTCTAGCATTAAGCTGTTCATCAATCAAAGAAGGCATTCATTTAATCATCTTAAAGGGTGTAATATTTTGCTGTGTTATCCATTCATTGTTAAATATCCAACATTATGTGATCCATAAAACTAAAATCCAAAATAGTTGTGGTTTTCCACTGCACAGCTTCCTTTTGTGATCAAAAAGACAGTGTTTCTTCACCTGCATCATTGACATTAGGCCTACAAGGACTTTCTATTATTAAGGATTGTGCAGTTTTGCAAGGCATAGGATCAGTTGGGCAATAAAGAGTATAAAAGTCATGTTACACTGCAGGAACAAAAGAAAAAAGTGTTGAAATATTTATAATACTTACATCAACCTTTGTGCACTTAAACCATTAAAATCTCATTAATTCTAGATGAAAGCACTAGTAACAGAACTCAGGGAGAAGCCTCTTCACATAAGAAACACACAATATTTGCCTCGCCCACCATCATAAATTTTATCCACCATGGTAATCCCAGGATCTAATATTCAAATCCCAATCCAACATACTGGCAGATGATGCAGGATATCAAGCAGGTCTAGTGCTGTGCCACATACACACCCTACATTGCACCTGTGATTTATTACAGCTTGGGTCTGCCCACTTACCCTTACATTTAGATTGTACTGGTATCCTCCATATCCCTAATACAGAACAAACACTGCTCATTAGGCAGATTTTATGCCTTAGCTGGCTAATGAACACCTCTAGAAAAGGCCCAGAGACTTTGCTTAGATTAACATCTACCTGTTGGGCACAAATACACATGTCTGAGCATTGGCAAATGGTCCTTGAGAGTATTAAAACATTACAGCTGTTTCTTACAAGGTTTTAGCTAGGTCTGTGTAGCCTTGTTTTAAAAAGGAAGAGCATCATCTCAAGGATAATGGTAAGCTGAATGAGCCAGCTTCAGGGTCAGAAGCCATCTCCTGGCTCATTTTATTGACTAGCACAGACATAAGCAATTCAACCTACAAAGAGACTAAGTCACTTGTTATATGTAGAGAACGGGAGAGTTTGACACGTAGATGGTAAATAAGACTTTTGCAATGGCAAGTAACTAGTCAGTTAGAAGCACCAAGATGATTTCAGCTGGTGATCTGTGGTCTATGCTGCTGAGAAAAACTGAAAAAGTCTCTAAAGTCTGTGCCTTTCAGAGCTAGAATACCCAGCTTGTGTACCCTTCATCTTTATAGAGACATATCTTCTCATAATATTCAGCTTAGAGTAACCCTGTAAGATTTTTTTTCTTTCCTGTTTTCCTTACTAACAACCAAGGCTTTGTCAAAAATCACAGACACCCTCAGGAAAGGTAATGCAGGCCATGGCAGATCTGCTTGAGGCACTGATTTTTCCACAGACTATCATAAATCTCCATTTTAAGATTCAAAACCGATGACAGATGCCAGGCCAGATCACTCTCCTTCAGGTGCGCTGGGGCAAGTGCCAGAGTCAGACAATTTTGTGCTAGAAACTGGACAGGGAGCATGACCTAATTCTAGCACATGTACACTTCTCATGCCAGAAGTACCTCCAGTGGTGTAACTAGCAGTGTCCCATATGGCCTATTTCTGTTCTCATTTCGATACAAAACCACTGCTCATTACCTATACCCCAGCATCAGTCCAGTGGTTTTACTGGTTCTGTGACTTCTACCAGATGCATGTCTATCAGGAAATCTAAATTTCAAATCAAATGGAATAACCTGCAAAGCAGCAATGACATTACTATATCTAAGCCAAATTTGTCGCTAGTGATTTTCCATAACTAAAGAAATTTAATGCCTTTCCTTCTTTGATGGTACACTGAGTTTTTCTGTTTATAAATCCTTGCAGAGAGTGTATATGGACATTGGAAGTATTTCACAGACTGTTCCATGGCAATGAACTTGCACTCATAAAAGCCTTCTGAGCAGTTACGGAAAGGGAAGACCTGACCAGATAGTACATCAGTGAAAAAGAATAGGGAGATGACAAACTAGAGAAAGGTAAGATAAAAAAGCAAAATGGAAGGAAAGACAAATGAAGAAAATGAGAATGCCATGCTGTAGTTGTACTGAGGTATCTGCAAGTCTTAAATACTGTCACTCAGGAGAGGAGAGGAGAAATAAGTCAAAATTATATTATGTATCTACAGGAAGGATATTTTTATATTTGAAACCATCTGTCTTACAAAAGTTCAGGTCGCATCATTCAGTTAGATAATTATAAGCCCTTCCAAAGCCCCAGTTTTAGTAGAAAATGCTAACTTTATATGAGTTCCTGGCCTGAAATAGCTGTAGGATTTGCTAACGCATGACAGAGGCAAAATGGATGTGGTAGAAAATCTTTCCAGCTTCAGAAATTCCTTCTCCCTAAGGGAAGGTAGATTTGCAATTGTAAGGCTGCGCCAAGTCACTGGGACCCCAGTAATCACAGGATCCATGATTCAGAGTGCCACGGGCAAAGACAGTGAACAATATCCTCCAGAGGATTTGTGTACTGGGGTATACTTAACAACCAGTGAGACGAGTTTTACTCTACTTGGTTATGAGGCAATCACACTTCCACTGCCTCCAGTGCTATAGTTACCAGATTTTGCCGTCCCTTTCCAGTATGAATATTGCTGCTCGACCAGGACAGTCAGGCAGAAATTCAAGTTAGTTCCCACCATGTCGCTGCTTACCCTGACCCATGTTGGTTGTTACAAGGCAAGGTCCTCAGGTGTCTCCTGGCATTCATCTCCACTTAGGTCTTAGTGAGACCTTTGGTCTCCAGGATCACTTCCAAGATCTTTCTTCCCACCAAGTTCTTCACCTTCATCTTTCCAGGCTCCCTTCTTTTTTTTCAAAGACTGTTTCTTCTTTTCAGAAACCCTTCCTATTGACATCAGCTCTTCTTTCCAGCACCCCAAGCCCCCAGCTTTCCTGATCTAAATTGGTTACATGCAGAAGCACAGTGTGTGATCGGACACCCAGTTGCTGTTTCTGGTTCATGTCTCTCTTAGGTGGAGAACTGAGAACATTACACTTCTGTTTAGTCCAGGTGTTATCAGAATTTACAAGCAACCTGTGCTGGTTGCAGCTAGCAAGCAGCAGTCTTCTGCTCAATTCAGCAGCTCAACTTGGGACACTCACCTACACGCATGCATGCATGCATCTGATTATCTGCCACCTCATGGCATTCATAGTTCAATCCAGTTTTTCACCTATGACAGTTACTCCACCTCATACCAGGAAATGTCACCTAAAAACTATAAATGCTGTGTTTTGTAGCTGCAATACACACCTGAGAGAGCACAAATGCCAGTTCCCAATCCAAAGATTCATTTTAATAACATCAGATAAGCATTTCTCAGCTCAATGAGGGACCACAGAAGCTGCTTCTCATATAGTAGTGAACTTGCTTTACGTGGAGATAGAAAGTCAAAAAGCAGAGAAATTTCCCTCTTCCTTAGTGAGCCATGCCTATCAAGTGGTACTGGGCAATCTCCTGGAAGTTGGAAGGTTTGGCTCATTAGGAAACTGTACCAACATTAGCTACTTGCTGCCTGAGCACTTCACCTGGCATGCCTCATTGCAAAGTGTCCTTCTCCTGTCTCCAACACCATCCCACTACCACCAGCTGCCTTTTTCTTCCTGGACCCCTTGGCACGGTCCCTAACCTTCTCCACACACTCTCATGTTGTCTGTCCTATACCAGATTGATACAGTTTCCTCCTTCTCTTCCCTATGGTTACTTCTGGGGTGCAAGCTATAAGAGAAGCTTGGTAGCTTGGGCTCATTTTTTGAACAATATCTAGTTCCCCATACCTAGTACCCTCTAACCATAAGGAGCTTGGGTCTTGAGGCATCAAGAAAATGTTTTTGTCTCAAATTTCTCCAATGCTGTTTTGAACAGCAGCAGTAGCCATCAAAACATTGTGCTCAGTGTGTCCAGTTCACATTAGCAATGCTCCAGAGGGCAAAGGAGAGGAAGCTTTTGAATCCAAATGGGGCTTCAGTGCAAGCTATATGACCACATCAAGAATCATAGAAGTCAGATTCCAGGTGTCCAAGAAATTTTGCCATCAGAGAGAGAAGCACTCATACTGCCTTGCAAGGTTAGGAAGCAGATGAACAGCAGTTTCCACACCACAACTTTGTGCCTTGGCTTTTGAATTCTGCTTGAGACACATTTAGATTTTGACAAGCGCCTTTTGGGTCCAGCCTTTTCTGTTTCAGTCAGATTCCTGGAATGTGCTTGGTACTATCATTAAAAAGTCTCAGCCGCAAAGCCAATGATTGATGTTATCAAACAAGGCATCCATATGACTTGCCAGATATAATACTGTTATACACTCCTCACTCTAGCATAGATGCCAGAACAAGCCTGGCTTTCTTGTTTGAAACAACATGGGAGAGACACGCCGCAGATCGTGAGTTTACAGAAGCTAAGGGAGTAACAGGACATTGCTACTTATTACGGTATGGTGATGCATAACTCAGTAGGGTAGAGATAAAAAGAGTGTACAGGAATTAAAAGAACCTTGAAAGAAGGGGGGTTTTGTTTGGAAATAGAGACTAAAAAGAAATTCTTACAGAGTCTTGTATAACTTTTTCCTAAAAAGATTCTGACATGCTACAATAATGTTGTAGTATGCACTGCCACCCTTCCCAGAAAAAATAGGCTCACAGAGAAAACAATTCATCTCAATCTTTTTCCAAAGCAAGGCAACCCTGACAGACTACAAAGAACCTGTCACATCTTCTCGTGGAGGCCAGTCGTTTAAAAATCCTCCTAATTGTAAAATGGGTGGTCAAGTCAGCGAGCTATCAGAGAACAATGAGCACTAATGGGATACTTACACTTGATTGGGAAGCTCAAACTCTGCCTAAATATGTCCTGCCTCAAAATGCTCTGACAAGGAGTCAAAAAATATACCAGACTATTTTTGAATGTGAACTGCTGTCATGAAATATTTCACCAAGGTTAACGATCTAATCTTCTAAGGTGACAAGGCAAATCAAACACAAGAGTTAAAATTCCTTTTGTTTTCAGAATTTTTGTTGCTTGAAATAACAGAGAGCAACACAGCTCCCATATTCCATTGCAATCAGCCACTTCTGAGACAGATATGTAAAGGCCTAAAAGCCAATGCCACATACATATATATATTACAAAGCATCAGTACTTACCTTCTATACACAGTTCAAATGTTGGTGCTGCTTTATCATGAATGTTTAAGGCATCACACTGATTTGTACTAAAAATATCAATGTCTTGGTAGTGCAGCAGAAATAATAATCTTCTTGCAACACTGAAATTTTGTACCTATTGTCTATATTCTAAAGGAAAGGGTGACAATCAGAAAAATTTAAGTTAAAGACTTTTTGACTGGCAAATTGCCTTAAATATGAAACAGAAAATGCAATGCAAACAGGTTTTTTTTTTATTACCCCCTGTACCTATATATTTAGTCACACTTTTTTTATAGCTTTTTGCTATGACAGTCTCTGTTTTCCAGCTTAGAAAATTCTGCTCAAAGGGGCTGGAGAGTGGATCCACTCTTAAGCTGCAGACAGCTGTGAGGATTACCCACAGTTCTGTATTATACCTCTTCTATTTCAGGCATCTGCTGAAGGCTGACACCAAGAGAAAGACCAGGAGAAACATAAACTAGCCAAATCCTCAGCAGCAAGCAGGTCCTTGTAATATGAGAAGCCAAAGGCAATGTGGTTTTCCACTACAGATAATGCTATGTGTTGATATTGGAAAATAATTAGTATTGATGCTCTGCTGAGTATTACTGCTTTTATTAGTGCAACAGCATCAAATTCAACATCAAGAACCCAGGTCCCTATCTTATCAGATTCAGTTCAAATATTCCTACTAGGAAGTTAAAGTTCTGAAGATATCAAGGTACCACAACAGACCAAATGATGGAGATTATAGTCAGATCATATCCTCTACATAGTAGCCATCTGACTTTACTCACTCTTGTAAGATACAGAATAAAGCATCCACATCAGCTCTCACACTGATGCATCTGCACACTATACAGATAGATCACAAAGGACAGACTAATCCTGAGTAACAACTTCCTCTAGAGGGATAGTCTTGGTTTCCTCTGTGCCAAAAAGTCACAAAAGATGACAGCTTTAACACCTACCTTTAGTGTAAGTTATCTCACAGTAGGAGAAATAGAGTTGTTCAGCCTATAACAACCACACAACCAGTAAAAATTGTACAATATTTGTGTAATCCCTATGCTTCAACTGCATAACACAAATCCAAGCAAACAATTTTCCTTTCCATATAAGTGATTGCAAAGGACATCCGCTCTGGTGAGGTGGAATGATGGATACAAAACACTTTTCCATTCCTGACAGAGTAGTTGTGAAGAGGAGGTATGGGGTGATTATTGTTTTATGACTTTTGAGTTCTCTAAAGTAGGGAGTTTATAAAGGAAATGTGAAAGGATGGAGAGTAGAAAAGGGAAGAAAATTAATGTTTTAAAAAAATCTCAGTAGTATTATAATCCCATCATCTTCTTCTCATGTTTCTTATGCATATATTGAAGTTTTTTTCTAAAGAGATTGGGAAATCAGTGCACTGCTTTTGCCGAGAATAGCATGAAAATTCCCACACAGGAGACAGGGGGATTGCCAAGTCTGAATAGAGATCTGCATTTTCTCATTATGGCTAATGAGAACCAACTGCACAAATTGTGGTAATTTGTTCAGCCAATAAGGGCTGCTTTCAGGGACAGTTTAAGTATTTGTATACTGCACAGGACAAACCTGTATGTTGCAGGCAGAAGCACAGCTCAGGAGCTAATAACACTGATGTACGGTAACAAGATTGTTGTTGCTAACAAGATTGCAGCTATGTATCTATGCTTCTGCATTCCCTTTTCAGACTTAGGTGAACGCTATATTGGGGATATCTGTACCTGCTCTGATCATATCTTTTATCTGCAACAAAAAATAACCAAAGCTATATGCATGTTATGAAAAGCAAGCAGGTGGCAGGAATCCAGTCTCTAACTCGCATATATATTCTGAAGCACTGCTTAAGCATCACAACTGTGGTAAGTGTCAAAGTGGCTGGTACAATCAATGGAGTAAGTGCCTTTAAAAGCCCCCAAGAGAGGCTAGATTTTCCCTTTGTTACATAAGCAAATTGAATACCTTCATCTGGCCAACTATTGCCTTCTAAACATCAATTTCTAAATGTTGTTTGACAAACAAATAAAAGACAGTGCAAATATAAATTGAAATCAAGATATTTGTAATTAACAGGACATAGAGACAAAGCTTCATTCTCCTTCCATGTTATTTGCGATTGATTAAACCACCTCCATAACATCAGCATCCTGTGATCCTGAATCAGATGCTTAAAGTCAAAATGAAAGGGTTTCATTGCAAGGAATAATGTTTATTGCTGACACAGATAAATGTATAGCATTCCTGCACTGTCTGGGACCTTTTTTCAGAAGACTATAAAATAATTTATAAGTTTAAATTATGTCTATAGCATCTATATGAAAGAGAGAAAAACAAGAGGAAGCCTGCAGCAGGCATAATGCATTTATAACTTCTTTCACATTTCTCAGCGTTCCTTTTTTTTTCCCTACATTTCTTTGAGGCCAGACAGTGGAATAATTAAAATTTTGTCTAAATTAACTTGGTTTTGCTAGTTTATATTTTATCTTCATACAAGAATCTATATTCTCATGTTCTATAGCTCCAAATAACTAACATTTTAGCTTAATATTATGAGATACCACTGGCACTATATTCCAATTTTAATTGCTTCTAGGTTTTTTTGAGTGTGTTTGACGAAATAGTTTGCATATCTGTGTATGCACTTGTGCAGACATGTATGTAGAATGAAAGAGGCCTAAAATAGGTGATTCAGGCTTCACTTTGCTACTCTGTCTGGCAATGGATTTTGCCTCAGTACAGCTAACTATAATCTGCTGCTGTTTCAGCTTCAACAAGACATCTTCTGGTGTTGACAAGACAAGACATCATTTGAATTAGTGGAATTGATTTCAACTGGAAGCAAAGTCAGTCCTACCAAAGCGCACAGTTGCTTTGCCTGTCCATCCAAATGGTTGCTCTGGTGCAGGCAACACAAGGGCTCAGACTGGCAAAAAAATAAACAGTAAAAGTCGAAAATTCAGGATTACTTACAGCTGAAAAAGGTCACTGGAAGCAAAGGGCAATACTTTCAGTGACAGCCTAGGTAATTTTGGAGCCTACATATCATCCTCATACAGCACTTAAGAAGACAGGACCAGACTGTTACACACAAAAGTACCTGAGGCACAGAAAGCCTCTATATGAATTTCAGCTGTATCCAGGGACTGAAAATACATTATTTTTGGCCAGTTCAGAATGTGAACGGACTGACCATCAACCCCAGTAACCAGTTGTTGCACAATGGATGAACCCCAGGAAATTCCCAGCTCTGCCGTAGGTTATTGGTAAAATCATTTTACTAGATTTTTTTGTACTGTTGTAATGAAAGACATGAATTCCACAGTCACTCTCCATCTATTACTGCCTGAATCCCTCTGCTAATAATTTATTAGGTTTCTCTGTTTGAACAACTGCAGGTGGTAATAGAATATGCAGAAATTTAAGACGTTCACAGTTTGATGTGGTGGAGTTCATAAAATATAATTACTGTGGATTCATATGAACACTGTATTATGAAGGTGTGGAAACCAGTTGATTTTATTAATTCCCTGTGTATACCTTTGTAAAATGACAGCTTATATTTTAATTTTGAGAATAACCTTGCATATCTATTATTATTTTTTCTTCCAGTTCCACATGAAATCCGAGGCACTGCTGGCATCACTAACTAATGGATATTCTTTAATCTTGAAAATATTCTGTTTAATGAGAACATCATTCAAGAATATGGTCAGGAAAATGAAGCTAGACAGACTGAAAATAAAAAGTTAATCATTACTAGACAAGGAACATAATTCCAGTTATCAAGATTACCCAGTGAACCAAATTAGAAAACAAAGTTGAATTTTTTAAAGATGAGCTCTCCTCTAGTTGAGAGAAAGGAGGGGATTTCAGCAAACACAGCAGTAATCCTGATCCTGCATCTGTAGTTTCTTGTATTAAGTGAAAGCTTAGACTTCCTGTAAAGTGGGCACTGGGTGTCTCCAGTGTCTGAGGAAACCACAGGAAAACCTGAGTGCCACTTTGGTCCAACAGCACACTCACAGGACCCCAGCTCATCCTGCTCATCACAGACACAGCATCTTGTTGAAGTAATTAAGAGAGCACAAACCCTTTTACTGATCAAAGAGAAAACAAGAGGCTGGAACTGGAGTGTACCCAAACTAAAGAAAGCTTAAGGAAAGTGTAGCTTCATTTGCAGAGTGCCATATGGCAGGAAAACTTCCCTTCAGAACACCCTTTCTGATCCCTAAATTAACTAGAGTGTGCTGTGAAGGGGTGCAATTTGATATTTACCCTCTTCTGCTACTGATGGATGTTGGTTTGGAATACAGTGCCCCAATATCAGCCACAGAATATCTCCTTTTCACTTCTTTATTTTTACCTAGTTCTTCATTGAGAGATTGCCGCAAACCACACACAAGGAAATAAGATGCATGAGTAATTGTCACTTCTGTATTCTTTTGAAATGAAATACATTTTATTATTCAGCATATCTGTCATCCTCATCTTTTCTCTTAGCTCCAGAAATTCCATCTGTAAGTACCTATTGTAAATCATGTGTATAAACTCTGATATTCCCAGCGTCACAAGGTATATATATTCCTTATGTCTTAGCACATTCTGCATCATTTGAAGTACAAAACATACATCAGAGAACCAATTTGTCTTTTCAAAAAAGAAAAAAAGAGATCCTTGGTGAAAGGGCCTATAGAAACTTCTGCAAAAAAGCATAGACTAAGCAATGAATAATCTCACCTCAACAAATTATGCCTGTAAAGACCAAGGCAATACTAAATTCTAATATTCCACTTATGCAATATTTTCTCCCAATTCTCCTATGCACTGAGGATAGATACTTGATACAGTGTCAGTATAATATTAGGGAAAAGGAAAACACACAACTGCACAGATCCTCAAGATATTGTCAGCCAGCTCCAGTATCTTATCTCTATTTACCTTTTTATTATATTCTACTATTTGTAAAGGTGCACCCCTAGTTCTGTTGTTGATTGAATGCACAGTTCTCGTTTGGGCAGGCAGCTGGCAAGCACAGCCCTACTCATGATGAAAGTGAGAATCAACACATTGGAAAGGCTTGAACTCTGGTAAATAAAATACTAACTCTATATAAATTGAGAATTGACATCTGTACTCTGGATGTCTCCTCTTCCTGACCCTGCCTTGAATGTCAAGTTCACCAAATTGGAAGGAATAATTTATGTCAAAGGAATAAGACTATACTAGATGATCCAATACTCATTTAATGCCTGTTCTGTAACTTCCACAAGGAGCACAAGAAATCCTGAGTACACCACCAAGTAAATTTACTGTTAGAAACCATAATTTCCTCATTATCTGACAAGATTTGACTGAAGAATTCAAATGTGTATTTAAAGCAGTCATTTAACTCAGTGACCACAGAGATACTTTCCAGGAGAATTTGAAGGGCACCCTTTGATACTAGCTGGACCTTTCACTTGAGACCTAAAATCCAAACCTCTGAGCAAAACTATCCATCTAGGGGCCATATTTCCAACCTGGAAGAGCGGACAGAATCATGCTAGGGAGCAGGGGCATCTGTAAGTACTCATTGCTGACTACTGAACTGGTGGACAGAAGAGTGGGGGGAGAGGGGAGACGGACCTATTTAGCTGCAGCAGCACTATTAAGAGGGGTTTTCTAGAATCACAGAATCTAAAGCACTAGACCAGGTTGCTCAAAACCCCATCCAACCTGGCCTTAAACACTTCCAGGGATGGGGAAGCCACAACTACACTGGGTAAACTGTTCCAGTGCCTCACCAAATAATTTCTTCCTAATATCTCATCTAAACCTACTCTCTTTCAGTTTGAAGCCATTCCCCCTGGTCCTGTCACTACATGCCCTTGTATATAGTCTCTCTCCATCTTTTTTGTAGGCTCCTTTCCAGTACTGGAAGGCTGTAATTAGGTGCCCTGAAGTCCTCTCTTTTCCCGGCTGAATAATCCCAATTCTCCCAGCCTTTCCTCTTAGGAAATGTACTTCATCTTTCAAATTGTCTTAGTGGCCTTTCTCTAGACTTGCTCCAACAGGTCGATGTCATTTCTGTGCTGGAGACCCCAGAGCTGGATGCAGTGCTCCAGGTGTCCTTGTTAGAACAGCTGGGACCGATTCATCACTGGATGGGTGTAGCCCAAAACTGTGTATTCTATAGCCTTCCATGCCATTTCCCAGAAACTGTTGTCAGTAGGGGCCTGCGAGGTTGGGGGATGTTCCTGTCCTCATACCCTTTTGTGGAATTCCCTGCTCTGAGGGAAAGACTGAGCACTCTCATACCTTTTATGGAATTCCCCACTCTGAGGGAAGGACTGAGCATCCTTTTATGGAATTCCCTGCTCTGAGGTAGGGACTACATGAGCTGGAGAATATATAAACCTAGAGTTTCAGAACCTTTCTACCACTTGTGGGATCCAGAGGAGGACTGCAGCTCACCGCTCTCAGCCAGACTGCAGCTCACCGCTCTCAGCCAGACTGAGACCACCACCCTCAACTGGACTGCAATCACCACTTTTGGCTGGACTGCAGCAACTCTTTGGACTAAGGGGGGGCCCAGGGAGCACCGCTTTGTTTGTGCTCCGGGATGCTGGGTTGTACATTTGGGCTTTGTGGGTTAGTGCCTGTTGCTTGTCTGTGTGGTCGTACTTATTGTATTATTTTATTAAATTGTTATTCTGACTTGTAATCTCTCTTTTGAGTTGGGTTGGTTTCCCCTGCTGGTTAACTTTTAAACCAGCACACCAGGTGAGCCCTCACAAGAGCAGAGTACAGGGGCAGAATCACCTCTCTCGGCCTGTTGGCCATGCTGCTTTTGGTGCAGCCTAGGATACAATTGGCTTTCTGGGCTGTAGGCACACATTGCCAGCTCATATCCAGCCTCTCATCCACCAGCACCTCCAAGTTCTTCTCAACAGGGCTGCTCTTGATCTGTTCATCTCCAAGCCTGCATTGATACCATGGGTTGCCCTGACCTAAGTGCACCATCTTGCACTTGGTTTTGTTCAACGTCATGAAATTCCAGTGGGCCCACTTCTCAAGCTTGTCCAGGTAGAGAAGTAGAGCTAGCTAGTGAAACCCACTTTCTGCTTTTCAGGAGAAGAAAACAAGTCAGTGATGGCAAAATCGCATGAGAAAAACTACTTTTAGAGAGAAAGCAGCTTAGGAAACCCTGTCTTCTCAGATGAGGCTGTAGTGAGAGGTAGTTTAGGCACCAACTGTCTGGCAGATTTGAGGTTATCAGAGGAAAAGGTATTCCGGTGGGGAAAAAGAGGTGGTTTGTGGGCTTGAAGAATATTAAAGGCAAAGAAACAAGCAAAACCACACACATTCCTCAGTAGTTCTAGATCGATTAAGAAGCTCCTATTGTACTGAAGGATGATGCATTACATTAATTTGAAAATACATTCTTTATTTCCATTCTTAATCAAGCTGGACAAGAGCATCATGCTCTGAGGTTAGCTCAGTTGGTTAGAGCATGGTGCTAATAACACCAAGGTTGTGGGTTCAATCCCTCTATGGGCTATTCACTTAAGAGTGGGACTCGATCCTTGTGGTCCCTTCCAAATCAGAATAGTCTGTGATTCTGTGATCTTCAAGCTTCATTATTGCTCCATTATTTATCTAAAGATGAAGACTGCAAAATCATATTACGTATAGAGAAGAATGAACTAAACTTCAAGATGAGGGCAATGAGTGGACACTCCTCACACTGACCAATGCAACAGCTCCTTTTTGTTTGTCTTAAGACGACAAGTTAACAGGAAAGTTAAAATTTCTTGAAGCTTTATATTTTATATTACAACATTTGTAAGAACCAATCTTTATTCCTCTACTGAACCATTCCTTTCAGACAAAACAGGAAGTAGCTGAGCTATAATTTTAAAAATTATTGCTCATACTACAGTATTTGATGCATCTTAGGAAGCAAAGAAATACTGGGCAAAGTGTTCATATATCAGCTGGAACCTCTTCTCTAAGATGCCTTTAAGGTGTCTTTTAGATGCCTTTGTCACTGGGACCAAGAGAACTGTTCTTCAGCGTTGGATGCTCTGGTTCCTTACTTAAGGTTATAGCCTTAGTATTTGTTAATCTACAAGCAAATTAAAGGTTTACATTTCACCTACTATCAATTCCAGTAGCTGAGAATGGGAAATAAGATAAAGACATCAAGGACCTTGAGAAATCATCTTCTACTCTTGGAAGAAAAGAAAACAGAATGTCTATAAAAAACAGGATATCTCTTAACATATAAGTCTAGAATTTTACATACATAAATTAGTTGACCTGATTACATCAAATACTTAAATCAGAGATTCATATTGATGATTTCTGAACAGGACTGTAACTGGAATCAGCAGTGCTAAATAATACACATGAAGACACCACTTTCTGTATTCCCTCAGGACACTGTAGGAGCACGGAGATCCATCTGCTTGTGGATTTTGCCTCACAAAGCCCCCAGTGATAACCCGCACTAAACCCCAGCAAGGAAATTGCAGTAATAGTGAGAAGCTGAATAACATAACTTCGACTTTTTGCTCAGTCATAAGATAATATGCCAAATACTTGCTGAGGAATAGCAACTTTTCAACAAATACAACTTTGTTTTTCCATTTCACCTTCCATATATTATAGCAGATATCAAAAGAAACTGTGTCCCAGTGGAAAAATTGTAATGTCTGTTTTAGAAGTCTCTCTTAAAGGTCAACGGGAGTCAGAGATTGTATTTTAACAAGGCTCAAACCTCACTATAAGAATTTTAGACATCAGAAATCATTATACATGGCTGGAAAGCCCTTGGCTATAAAGATTATGTATCTTCTACTTAGTCTTACCAAGATGAAGTTTGCAAAGGACTCAAAATCTAGATAGATAAGTGAAAGACAAAAGTAACATTTTTCAAGTTATGTGGACTTCCTGATTTGTCTTTTTTTTATTTTCCATTACAACAAAATTTGAAGGCTTGCACCAACAATGAGAAAACGCAAGGACAGAGGGTAAAAAGAATATACTATGCATTTATTAGGTCTTCCCAAATGGAGATGAAACATATACAGGAGACATATAGAAAGAAACAGGTTATTTAAAAGACTAGATGAAAATCCTAGAGGGAAAAATCTGTCTTAAAGAGTCAAGGGGAGATCCATCCATGAATGCTACCTGTAGGAGGATATACTGGTGTTTAAGGTAGCAAGAAGGGGCCTTGGTGCCTTGATTAGTCCCATCCAAGATCTATAAGGCAAAGACTGCCCTAGCAATAACAAACAAACAGCCGTCTCTGTGTGGCACCATTCTGATAACAGAAGCAGTGCAGTCATGTTAACTCCTCCCAGGTATCTTTCTTGCAGAAAAATTAAAAATCTCAAGTGCCCACATTGTCACCTCAACCACACAACTCAAAGGGAGTCTTTGAACATTGCACCACAACTTGCCAGATTCTTAGGGTACACCTACGCTGCTAAGTCACAGAAGCTTTCCCACTGCTTATTTGATATTTCATCACACAGCTGAATCCTGCATTTTCTATCCTCTCTAAAAAAGAGTTCTAACCACTTTTCTGTGGACACTTCATAAACTGCAAACTGGGTCAAAAGGCAATACAATCAACCATCATGTGATGTGCTCCAACTATGTTCAAGTTCTGCAGGGTTAAGCAGTCACTCTTTAGCCAGGCATTGCAGCAGTCTGAGTACCACACAACAAATACTGCTCTGAAAGGCAGCCACACATGCCTCATGCAGGGCCCAGTGAAGAACCAAGGCCAGGTACTGTGCTGTTTCCAGACAGACAGACAGCTCTGGGGAACTAGTCCTAAAAAATTATTATAAAGGTCTTTGATTTTCTTTTATTTAATTAACAGTAGACACAGCCTTAGTTTTTAAAAAAGTATATAAAAGTCTTAGAGCCAGTGTTTTGCAAATCCTTGCTGCAGAACGAAGAACAGAAAAGGAGTACAAGATTTTTGCACCATAACAAAGGGGGCACCTTGGTAATAAGATCAAGATCAGCTCTGCACCACAAAAAATGAATCCAAACTCTTAATTCTGCTGCCAATTTATGTAGGTGGATTGAGAAACTTGTAGGCAAACAGATTTGTCTAGGGAGAAGATGATATTTCCTTGAAAAGATTTTTCTTTACTTAGTTCTTATTTTGCTTATTTGATGGACTTTTAACCAAGCTGGGCAGGCCAGGATAGAAGTTATTTAGCGGCCCTGCTGAGTCAGCTGCTTGAGGGCCTAAATATGCTATGATAGTCTTGATGAGCCTGAGTAAGAGTGTCTGTAAAACCCTTAATTCCTGACGGGATCCTCAGAAGTTGGTGACTACTACCCTGTAGGCTATGTATGGACATTCGTTGTGACATCTCCTTTGCCTGACTCCTCATCTTTCACATCAAGGGACTTACAGTTGCAGCCTTGGGGCTATTAAACTAATTAAAATACATAGCATTAAAGATGGAAAGGCTGCTGATCTGGCTTCTGTAATGATGTCAAAACAAGAAATCACTTTTCCTCTGAGTCTGAATAAAATCAAATTATACATAGAGTAGATTAGATTAGAGAAGATGTGTTTCTTAAAGTATCTTATCTGTTCTCTTCTCATTGTATTCAGTCAAAGCAGGCAGATTCACTGAATGCTGTTTATACTTGTGAGCCTCATGCTTGCATAGGGATCAAATTCTGATCCTGTAAACGTTTAGCTCATTCCAACAATGATATGTATAATCTGCGTCTGACCCCAAAGCACAGGATTTTAGCAAAAAGAGCAAGTAAGCTGTGATGGGTGTATAAGTGCATTAATGGCTCCTGCTAAGTCTCGGTGATCCTCTTACAGGTACACAGGCTATAATGGATCCAGAGTAGACAAGGTAATGCATAGTAGTTCATGCATAGCTCACCCTGATAGCAAAACAGAAACAGTGCTTGCTGACAAGATGAGGGAATAGAGCTTTTTTCAAAAATGTCTTAGCTGTTCAGGAGCTACCATGGAGATCTAGTGGGCATGAGTAGGATAAAAGCTCATGTTCAAAGGAGCTCAGTACTTGAGCACTCCCTCAGAAGAAAGGTCTAGAAAGCATCTAACCCTGTTCCCAGCTCACAGGCAGTAGCAGATACACTTCCATATCGTGCAAGGACCACTCAGTTTTTGGGGAGAGGTGGTATATTTTCTCTCTCACCTAAGAGAGTCAAAAGTTACAGGTGAGATTTTAGTCCCACACACCAGGGTGAAGGGTGCATGTGGGCTCACTGCTTTTTTCTGACCATATCAGTTGACATTACTGCACACTGAGCAACCCTGATATCGTTAAGCAGTCACCACTATAGCACCAGCAGTTCTGTGCGTGTTTCTCTTACTTTTCTCTTCCGTTACATACATGGGGTTACTGCTCCGAGATGTGTTATTGTCTGGTGGAAACACAGCACAGGAATGTCTTGAGTAAGACATTCTCATGCCACCGGAAAGAATAAACCCAAGAATATTAAAGAAAAATTAATTCCTCCTTGCCCTTTTGATAAGGAATCCCTCCAGAAGTGGAAGTCCATATAAGTATTATTGTACTACCTCATAGTTAAGGGGCAGCTTATAAACCATCTAAAAGAGCTGTAAATTGAATATATTACAGCTGAATCACAGACATCACATCACTTTCCATATCACTTTCCATATATAATCACGTTTTTATCTTTGTCTACACACACACACGTTCCTGCATTTTCCTGGGTTCATTTAGTTCTTTAAAACTTTCTGGTTAACTAGACAGGCATTTAAGTAGTGTAAAAGACAGAAATAATAAATATGAAATAATTGGGACTGAATTATTTAGTTCCTTTAACTACTGTTATCTTGCCTTAGCTTATAAGTTGTGTTTTTTATCATTCTCCTACACTAAGGGTGGGGGTTTTTGAGACAGTTACTGTCATTGAGCTTTCTCCATTAATTTCTGAAAACTAAATATATTTCATATTTTATGTAAGCATTTCTAAATATACAAAATATGTTTAAGACCTGTTTTTTTCAAAGATTTTTCAGCCAAAAAAGTTCCAATGCATAATATTGAGAAGTAGCTACTTTTTTTTTTTGGTGACCTATATATTTATGTATAGAAAAACTCATTTACATATAAAAATGTCACAGCTTTTAAGTGTACTATCTTTCTGATAGCAGACATCTAATTAGATAATGTTTGCTATGCATATGTCTAAGACCTTCCAGAACCATAAGTAAAACCTTTACTGCAGTGAAAAACTTTCAGGAACATGGGACACCAAAGTTTTTACTCTCTCTCACCTAATTTGCACATCGTTTGGTGAGTGGCTGCATATTTTGTACTGAAGGAGACAGAGTACAATAAATTGCCAGAAGCAAGCAAATTATTTGTATCAGAGTATATTTACTGACTATTCACCTGAACCAGCTGAGAGATTTAGAATATTGATGTCCCTGACAGGGACATATTAGTGAACGTTCAACGGTGTTTAAGTCTAATTCATCTGCTTTCTCTGAACACTGCCTTATGATTATCATCTCCATATCTGCTGGATGCTCATATACCACTCTCCTAACTTATACTTAAACAGTACCCATGACTGCGGCTTGTATTTAAGTTTTGGAACTTTTTTTCTCTATAGTAGGAAAAAGGAACTTTAATAATAAGAACTTTTTTCTCTATAATAGGGGAAAAAAGAGAGAAAAATATTGGAAAAGAGAAGAAACTCAACATATGGAGGACAGAAAGACGGGAGAAAGGGATAAATGTCAGAAATGGCACCTTTTTGTATTCTGAGTAGTCATGAACATCTGATATTAGCTCCGAGACAAATGACCACCTCAAGGCTACCTTATTCATCTGCAGTATTTTACACCTTGTACAGAACTTGTCTTAAGAACAGGGAAAATCAGATAAGTGTAAGATAAATTTGAGCGGTGAAGATGAATAAGTGTTTGATTATCTCAGCTACCACCTTATTCACTTGAATTTACCTAGTCTATATATGTATATCCAAACAGCATAGATTGATGAGACCATTTCTTCTCCTTAGTCCCTTATCTTGGTGTAAAATCTATTTGAATGCCAGAGCAAAATTTGTTTGGATTTCTGAAAATGTGAGAAGGGAATTAAAACCTTCAAAGCCATTCAGTTATAACAGAAACTGTCTAAAACACTGAAAAAAACCCTATGTAGTATGATTTATTAACCTGAATCCAAGAAAACACTCAAAAGGAAATCTCAATCTTTAAGAAGTGGAATTACAGTAACTTATAGAAATCTCTGCAATGGTATGGAATCAAGAAATGCAATACAATTTTAACCATGATAGTAGTCCATTCCAACCCAGCTCAAAGCTCAAAATCAGCTCATAAAATAGCATTAGCATTTCTGCAGACAAACCAGTCAGGCAACTTAAATAAACATTTTCACTGAGACAAAAATATTTTCAGCAAATAACTACATGTTCCTCAAAACAGTTTGTTCATTAGAAGACAGAAAAATTGGAGTATTTTTCTCTTGAAGATAACATTGCATACAACTCTATTTGCAATCCTCTCTGAATCCTGCCTGTGGCACAAAAGCTCACAGTGCTAAGGACTCACATCAGATGTCCAGTGTCACACAGCATACTTTTAAATAAACCAAGCCTTGGGACAACTTAAAACTACAGAGCAGCTGAAGCAATGAGAAGAAAACTGAGTTGTTCTGACTGTAAGGCAAGAACAAGTTAACCTATCACAGATACTGACTGATCCCTCCTGGTTTCCTTCTGAGTACCTTCATTCTTTTGATGTTCAGATGCCAACTACAATCACCTCTACTAGTATGAACAAAATTGACTCTCTTCAGAAACCCTAATACACAGACTAACAGAATTGTCACTGTATCACTTATTTTTAAAAAAGCTTTACTTATAAAATATATCTTAAAGTGACAGACAAGGCACACTGTCCTTCTTTAAAATCTGTGGTCAGGTGCCCTCTTAAAACCGGTGTTATATTGCAGTCCAAGTAAGTAAATATATTAATAAAGAAAAATCAAATAACACGATGTAATCCAGAAATCTTATTCTAATCTCATTTTACTGTCTAGATCATTCATTTGTACTGTGATTACGTATTGAAGTTCTTAAACTGCAGAGACACTTCCCTGCTGCTTCTGTTTGCTGCCTTATCTGATTCAAAAGGTGCTCCAAGCCATGTCCCCTGTGCTCTGGGAGACAGACCACTTCAGAACCCTTCCTGCAGTAGATCCAATTCTGTGCTGACCCAAAGGGACATAAAATGAGCAGCAAATGTTGTTGGGTGTGCAACAAGATAAACACAGTGTTGCCCACAGAGCTGTATGGGGAAGGTACTGCTGCTGCCTTCTGCTCCTCTCACTGTCACCCAAGAGTGTATATGTCTTTTTCATTCCTGCTCCCCATTCCTGCCTTGGCACTATCTTAAATTCTGAGGAGAACCAGTTTGATCCAAACTCAGATCACCCTGACTAATGAAGGGAAATGAAATAACACTGCTGCAACCGAGTTCTTGAAAACATGAGATTTTCAATGTGAATGAGATGATTCTAAAGTTTTGAAATCATTAAAACAGATTTGTAGCCAGGTCTAAAATCTCCTATTTATTTGCAGGAAACTACGTCCTTTCTGACCCACTATATGAATGACTGTTTCAGCGCTATTGCTGCCTGTCCAGATCCTACACAAAACAGACAATTTTCTGTCTGGCTCAACATGTCAAGCACTATCTTGCAAAACACAAGACAAATATCACAAAGTACATCTGCTTTGCACACACCTCTCTTTCAATCTAGACATTATACTAACACAACACCCAAAGGAGTTTATGAGAAGAGTCTGAGTGTTCACCAGGTTGGTCAGTACAGTAGCAGGAGCCCTGTCCACATTGTTACATGTTCAGAAAACCATAAGCAAATGCCCATTACATAAACATAGATCAGATCCAAAGTTCACAAGCATAGTCTTCCCTTCCTGGGATGCCTGCCTATGCACTGAACAGGCTGTGTGCGTTTGGATGTGGTAAAACTGATGCAGTTTTTTGCATATCAAACATTCTGCTTGTGCCCAAAACTAAATGGCACTTAGGCAGCTCTTGTTAGCCCAGATAAAACACATTCGTTCTGCAGAGGACTAGCATATACTCTTGAATTTATAGCACCTGTATAAATTTTAGTTCTCCGAAGTGCTAAAATGGACCTCAACATAATTTAATGCTCTTTAAAGTTTCAGCATAACTTATGCTGCTTATAAATGCTGAGGATCTCATCCTTTCCATACAGGAAGGGGAAGAAAGGACCATGGATCTTTTTCTCTAGGAGCCCCATGCAGTACTCTTTGCAGACTTGTTCTGGTGATAAAAATCTGCTGTGGTGCTGGTGAACATACAAGGCAAAAACCTTCCCTTAACTATTCAGCTTTAAAATACATATTTTGTAATTTTAACTACATTATTCCACACTGAGTATCAAAGAGAGGAAAAAAATAGAAGCATTGTGGATTTGCATAAGACACATGCAGTACAAGGAAGCTTGTGAATTACCAGAAAAAGGCAAGAAACTATTTATTCCAAAAGAGAAAGTTTTTTTCTGTGAAATAAAAAATGAATAAACAATTTGGAATGTGCCATATCTTCAGTATTACTGCCCATCATCAGATGGCAATGTTCCATGAAAACAAATCTACAGATATGTAAAAAATATTCCAAATGTTTGAATTTTTAGTAAGGATATTAAAAGAAAGGAGATATAAGCAATCTTCTTACTGAAGAAAAAGAAGGTGCACTTAACTTTCAACTCAGCCACTCCTGAATTTTGAAGGAAATCAAAAAGTACATCTTGAGTAAATTGACATCTGTCACTTTTATCTGTGATCTTCAAACCCTGCCAGTATTAACATGAAATACAGATTCCATGTTTGAAAATTAAGTACACAGGTCCTGGACACCTAAAGTATACTTGACAGTGGACTGTTACAAAAAGAAAACTGGAAAGATTTACAAGTGAGAGCTGATATTGAACCTGCAGGCAAGATGGATGTATTCATTTCAGTGGATTTGCACTCTTTTATGTAATAAATATGTTTACTGGTACTGAACTTCAAGTTACTAAAGTCAGAGATGATTTCTTTCAGTTTTTTTAATGACCGAATCACTTTCTACCCTTTTAAAACACTTTCTTTAACAATTGGTGAGTGCCTTTCCTTAGGACTTGCATGCAACTACCTTTGAATCATCAGATTCAGTCAGTGGCACCATGTTATATAAAGAGCAATGCTAAATCAGATAAAGAGGATAAGAGGGAGCACAAAGTGGTTTAGTGTGAAAAAGGATTAGATGCATTTACTACAAACTAGCCACTTCTTTTGGGGAGTAATGTAGTGTCTTACAAGTATTTGGAGACAACTAAAGTCATTTTTGGGAAAAGAGTTAATTTAACAGATAATGAAAAAAAGGTAAATAAAATGTTATGATTACATCAAGAAGAAGCACATGTATCCATCTTTCCAAAAAGAGCACCCTTCTTTCAGTCACAGAGCAATCTGGCAAGAGAAAAGGTATGAATCTCATTTTCTGGGGGTTTGAAAATAGAAGTCGGTATTATTTCAATAATAAACTAATAATACAGTAATTCCTTATGGAAATACAGGAAATGATCTTGTGTTTCCAGGAGACAAGCATGATAGAGCCTCCTATCCTTGCAGTCACAGAATACTACTATTTTGTGCAATGGAACTGTCTTCTTCTACCAATGCTGTTTGAAAAAGGTAGCAATACCAGAGACTGGTGTAAGTCATATTTTATCACCTTTACACTTCTTCCAGCAATACTGATGCCTGAAATGACAGTGTTTACTGCTTGCTTCTATGCCACACCAACTTGGGGATATTTAAACACACTGCTTTTGTAAGGAATGGCTTTGCTTTAGCTTGTACATCAACACAGCACAAGGCAGCACAGCGCAAGGCTCACATCATCGTAGGTAATGCCTTACCTTAACTTTCATATCAGGAGATAAACATGCCTCTTTGCAACCTTCTATTAAACAGTGCAATTATCTAGGTGGTGTAGATATAGTCTCCCAGAACTGTATGGCATGGAAGATGGTCAGATGAGTGATCAGGACTGTTATTTGTCTTTTGGTCTCCTGACAGCCAACACAAAATTATAATATATGAACTAATAGCTCTTTCAAATTTTACATGTATGCCCCAGCTATCTCAGAAGATGATAAATTATGTGGTAGCCATTTAACAATTTACTTGACAGAAACACTAAGCTTTTAACAGTTTCAAGTGTAGAAATTAATGCGGCAAATTTTAGTATATCTGAAAAGCTGCTCTGTTCAACACTGTAATCTTACTGTTATTTGCATAGCACGAAAGCGGTAAAGGCTAGTAAATTTTATCTGTTCTGTTTCTTCCTTCCCTGTAAGTCCGAAGTGTTTTGGTACAAAGATCATGCAGCTCAGTGTACTTTTTCAATAATTACAAAGTGAAAACCATCTGACTTTACGTTAGGTAATCGTGCAGCAAACACTTTTACCCACTATACTTATTTATTTATGTAGAAGTTGATAGCCAAAAAGGATTGTGCTGGTTCTCTCATGATGCTTTGGCGTGCATGAACAAATGTGTGAGCTGCTTCCCCATAAAAGAGAAGTGAGAATCTGGTTGTTGGACTCATCACGCACGGTCAGGTAGAGCAGATGTGCCAAGTACTGCAGTCACTAACCCTGCGCTCAGGATGTAGAACAAAGAAGAAACTAAGCTTGCAAGTGCACTGAAATAGGACTACCGGAGACTTTTGCTGCAACAACTTGCTTGCTGAACTTGACTGTAGCGCTAAACTTTCACCTTGCACTGTGGTTTCTAGTAATGTTTTTCTAAGTTATCTCTCCAGGAGTATTTGAGGCCCTGTTGATTGCTGTCAATATTGTTACCACCCTTGTTTCATTACTAGATTTTGAATCCTTCAAAATATCTTCTGACATGATGAAAATCATGTGAAAGAACAATTTGAGAAATACTATCTGAATACAGGTAGGTGTTTTCCCAGAATCAATTTATTTCCAGACTGCTTGGAACTGCTGGCAGACCTGGTATACATGCCCAGTTTTTAAAGAGATAAGTGTATGCTTCCAGTAACAAATATGAGGAAGACAAATGAGCACAAAAGGATTTGGAAATTGACAGAAGCACTTTCACATTACTGATGTTTTTTCTTACTCTTTTTAATGTCTTCTGTCAAACTGTCACAAAATTATGATTATAAATCCTTTGCCTCTCTCTTTTCTCCCTGCCATATAGATATCAATCACCATCTCACATACAGACCTGTACAGCTCAGCCAGTCTTCACTAATTACTCTCCAAATCTGATCTTTGAAAAGCTGTTAAATTTCATTGTATTTAACATTTGGTTTCTTCAACATACATTTTTGACATCAAAGAAATATTATTTTTTGTAAAACTGTGAAGTCATTCAGGTATTACAGAAAATACAAAAGGACCTTAAGAGGTTAAAACATCCTGTGAAGAAAGAAAAATAAAATTCAGCTTAGAAAATGCAGAGAAAAATAAAATAAAATAAAATGAAAATAAAATAAAACCGAAGTGTTCAACAATACAGTTATGACACTTTCTATTTAACCAGCTAATGTGTTTTACCAGATATTGGGAATAATTCTTCCATCCTACACCTGAGGCGGCCAAGGTCTCAAAATATTGTGATCCTTATTTACAATAAAACAAATAGTGAAGAAAAATGTAGGTAGTAGAAGAAGTACAGTCTGTGTGTGGTGCTATATACCTGATCACAGGATGAAGGTCAAGGTCAGAGAAAGGCCAGAGACTACTTAATTGTTGTGGGATTCTTCTACCTATCTCTTTAAATTGTTCTCCATCATGATCAACCAGATATTTTGTTTTCTTTGTTGTTTCTTTTCTGGATTTGGGTGAAGTTGTGACAGACTCTGTTCCCATGCAAGGTAATAAAAGCAGAAATCTCCTATTACCACCCTAATACCAATGTCTGCTTCTTGCATTTACCTTCTCTGGGGTCTAGAGAAGAAAACGAGTGATGCAAACACACCCTCATCCTCCACGGAGATGATAAGAAACCTCTGGACTTAGGTGATAAAAGGTTTTTGCTCTACTCTGTGTTTGCTCAAAACCAAAACCAAAACAAACAAATAAAAAAACCCCATACCTAAAACACCCAAGCCCACATTTTTTGAAAATATCTCCTTTTCTTATTTGGGTTTTGGGGAGGTTTGAGGAGTTTATCTTTATGGACTCACCCCTTTCTTCTTTCTGGGCGTTTTCTGCTGGTCCATTTAAAGAGAGTCTAGATAGGTGTAAATGTTATGTATATAAGAGACTGTTAGTGAGACAGAGGATAAGCACACACTTGGAATTTTGCTGAGCCGATAATCAGTCCCAGGCTAAAAAGCAACCTGAATACCCTGTGATCTGTGCTTGCTTAAGCTATCAGTGTTTCAGTCAGAGCTCTGTTTTAGAAAGCACTAACCACTGGTGTATGGAGAAAAGAGGTCTTACTTGCTACTTCCTTTACTTGCTAATAATTATTATAATTCTAAACAAGTTCCAAATTAGTGTGAGCTAAATGCTCAATGCTAAATGAGAATCTCTTAGCCTAAATAAACATATTGTTTAGTGTCATTTGAATATAGAAGAGATTCAGTGTTTACTTTTAAAATTACTCCTAGAGCTACTGTTCTAATACTTCATACTTGATCTTTATCTGGCTGTTACACTCATCTACAACAGATAAGGGTTTTAAAAAGAAGATCTCTATGTCATGGGTTCTAATTTTAATTTTTTTTTTAATAAACTGTCACAGGCAGGATATAGGGAGCTTTTAAACTGATTATATAACCCACAGAAAGATCCATTCCCTCCTTAGTCATCAGTAACACTATTAAATAAGCAGCTGCAATCCACACACCCATTTTTGCTTTTATCATGAAAACAGGATGAAATTTATCAGTTATCAAACACAATGCCTTCTCTGCACGAATAAATTATCTCGTGGTTATAACTTACAAAATGTTCCCATCTCTATTCATACCAAATGCATCAAGTCATTTGGATGACAGAACACTACAAAAATTATCTGAACTGTCAGGAAGCTGCAATGACTTATTGTATAAAAATTATTCCAATTTTTATCAATTCAAAACAGTAGCAAAAAGGGAAAAAGAGAAGTCTTTCAAGAATATTGGTCATATATAGTTCAGAATGAATCATCACTGACTAAATCATGTTTGTTCTTTCTAAGGAATCAATGATTTACTTCTTAACAACACTTGACAGGGAAGTCATGGTCCCTTCTTTCAAACAAAGCTCCCCTTCCACAAAAGAAGCACTGTATGAAATTGTCAAAGTATGAATAAGCTTTTTTTAAAACAAATTAATTTACAGTAACAAATACCTTCTTATATTTTGCACTCAGATAATGTCACCTACCATGAAATAAAGCCTGAATCAATATAGCAGTCTACAACCTGCTCATGAGGGGAAGAGGAGGGGCAGGCACTGATCTCTTCTCTGTGGTGACCAGTGACAGGACCCAAGGGAATGTCCTGAAGTTGTGTCAGGGGAAGTTTAGGTTGGAGATTAGAAAAAGGTTCTTCACCCAGAGGGTGGTTGAGTGCTGGAACAGGATCCCCAGGGAAGTGGTCACAGCACCAAGCCTGACAGAGTTCAAGATGCATTTGGATGATAATCTCAGGCAGATGGTGTGACTCTTGGGGGTGGTCCTGTGCAGGGCTAAGAGTTGTACTTGATGATCCTGCGTGTCCCTTACAACCGAGCATATTCTGTGATTCTGTGATATATGATTATTAAAATATTTTTACTTTTCTCAGACAAGCTACGCTCCACTTGAAAGGAGCTCTACAGATGAGGAAGATGTATACTGAGCTTACTGACAGATCTGGAAATTAAAAAAGAGGTCTTTTTATGATTCTGCAGCTGAAATCTGATCAAAGTGTGTTTGATATATATTTACATAACTGCAAAGAATGGGTGATCTATTAAAAAAATTTAAGATATATTTTTTGTCCATTTTAGTAATTATAAAGCCAGTTCAAGATTTATGTTTTCACAGCAGGATGTAAGACTTTTCAAAAAGATTTTTCATAAAATAAAGTTGCAGCTTCTTAAATCTGTAAAAGAAGATTAAAAATAAACTTTTTTTTTTTTTCTGGAGACAGCAACTTCTCCCTCAAATGCAAAACTTCAAGCAGTTTTCACTTGAGCTGACTCAACACAGATTGAGCTGAAGCATCTGGTCCTATGAAAGCTGCTGTGAGAGTTTGCAGAATTTTAAATTCTATTTTAGGAGCATCGTGGTGACACTGTAGCTATCACACTGCACTACTAAATAGGCTCGAGCTCCATTTTAAACACAGAGAGCTTATGCTCCACCATGGCTCAGAAACACTAAGTTAGGCCTGCCTGGTGGCGTGACTAGTCCAGTAATATCTTCTACAGCAGCACCCTTGAAGCTCTTCAGTTAAAAGAAATAATGAAATAGGCAAGTGGTACATTACTGAAGTAAAAAATATCCTTCAGTAATAATCAAAGTTTGGATTATGCCTCAAAGTGTTGAGATACTGAGTTTTCCAGAGTTACAGAGTTACAGAGGTAGATCTGTGGGCTTGTGTCACAGCACTGAAGGCTGTAGCTGAGGTTAACACCAGCCTAGTTACTGGTGTTTCTTTCTAATCCCTGCTGTAACACCAGCCTAGTTACTGGTGTTTCTTTCTAATCCCTGCTGTATGTCTGATTGCTTTATACTCTGTATAAAACTTTTAACCTTAACTCTTTTCTTTACTGATAGCTATTTGCACTGTCGATCTACAGGAGTTTCTTGCAGTACAAATATTAAGTGTCTTTTTCTTCTTGCTCCTGCATCTCTGAGTAATCAAAGCTTTTAATTTACCTTTTTCATCCCGTTACCTTCTTTACTATACATGTCCTTCCTGAACTGAGTGGTCACAATCTTTTAAATAATTTTTCTCCTTCTGCTTTTCCAGTCTACTTAAAAAAACACTCTCATCATTGATCTTAAGTCATGTTTTTAACAGTGGAGAAAAAAAAAATCTCACCTTCAGTAGAATAATATTAATCAATACACAGCACAAAATCCCCTACATTGTTCCCAGACCAAAAAAAAAAAAAAGCTTTACAGATGTGCCTCACATGCAACAAGGTTCCATGTACCTCATCATTCAGGCTCCACATAAGGAAGTTGGCACTGAAATGGGGATGCTACCATAGACTACCTTTGTAGTCCTTTGCGTGGCACCAGGTGACTGAAAGCAAGTTCCAACTTTGTTGTACTCACTCTACACAAACCAGTCTTTACACTTTACTAATAAATGTTAAAATAAAAATACCACTAAAATGTGTTAAAGTTGGAACAAATGCACTCCAATGCCTTTGACCTTGTGATTCATGACACACATCAGTAAACAAATTATAAGATGTACTCAATTCTGCCTATTATTTCCCAGGTAACATCTTAGAACAGACAGCATTATTTTTTTTATGTGAACCTACAACAGGACCTTCATTCCTAGGTCCTAGGAATTTTCTAGGGACAACAGCAGACAGAAAATAGAGCTGATAGCAGAAGGAACAGTATTTGACCTTTCTGTTGTTGTTATTAATAAACAAACAACATGCTGCCATTTCCTCAGCATAGCACACTGAAAGAAAAGGTCCCTCTCTGTCATTCATTGCCAGGCTCTGTCTTTCTTCCCTCCTTCCTTCCTTCCTTCCTTCCTTCCTTCCTTCCTTCCTTCCTTCCTTCCTTCCTTCCTCACTTTATTCAAGATGACTTGTATCTATATAATTCCATCTTTTATCTGTATAATTCTGCCTTAGTTTACTCCAGGGCATGATCAAAAATATATGTGGCCATGCTTCTGTTGCACCAATTATTTTAAATCTCTTTGATTTGTCAAGTACACTTCATTTTTTTTTCACTCTAACATTTTTCTAAAATGATGCTCTCCTGAGTAATTATGGAATTAACTTAAGGAGTGTTTCTCCCGCATAAACCTTAACCCTGTCTCCTTTGATCAGACATTATACAAACTAAAAATAAGCCAGCTAAAAATCCTTCCATATCACAGACAACATACAAATTTTGCCTTACAAAATGACAGACAAAACTATAATGAGTCTGGTGTGCATGCGTATAGATAACTCAACTGACAGAAAGGAATTCAGGTGAGGCACTCCCTGGATCTCTGCTACTCTTGTATATGATTTATTCATCAGCAAACAGGAATATATTGCTTTCACAGGAGAAAAACAATGTGGGAAACTCCCTTGATTTCCTACCGTTCATTGAGGTTGAAGATGTAGTACCTTAGAAAAAGAGGCTCTGTAATATCAACCTACATAAAAGAGGAGATTTTCCATTAAATGTCTGCATTTGTCTGCTAATATACAGAAGGAGTTCAAATGTTGAACCAGGTTGCCCAGAGAAGTTTTTGGCATCCTTGGAAATATTCAACACTTGACCCTCAGCAGCCTTATTTAGTTGGGCCCACACTGAGCAGGAATTGAACCCGGTGAAGTCCAGAGGCCCCTTCCAACCTAAATTACCCCATGATTCTGTAATACTTATCTCAAATTCTTCATTTTGGATGTATTTAATGGCAAGACTGGTTTTTGACCAGACCCACCTCAGGCATTCTTTCTAAAAAGAAGTAAGTATGAATGTTTAACATATAGTACTTATAGAAGGGATGGCCCCAGAACAAAGACACACAGTCTATAGATCATCCAAGGCTACTGTGAGAAAGAAATATTCAAATGCAAGGGGTTTTGCTTCCTTGAACCTACCCTTTACTCATGGGAAAACAGGAAATGTGTAAATTTACTACAACAAAATGACATACACTCTTGCAAAATCTTTCCTTGTTTTCAGATTTTGACAATCACAATACTTCTTAAATTTCAGAATAACATCTTATCGTCTATACGAGTTTCTTTTGTATTTCTCATTGGAATTGTCTAACTATTTGACCATCTTTTGTGTTATATCAACTCAACAGAGCTTGAACTCAAAACAGCCTTTGTTAAACTGGAACCTGTTTTGAGTACAGAGACATACAAGATGAGAATCTCTAATGGCTGAAAGAAAAGGTTACTTGAAAGAAGAAACTCCTGATATTTATTCTTAAAGAAGAAAGCAGTGTTTTTAAAATTAAGACTAAATAAGGCTAATTCAGAATGTGAACTTCAAAGAAAAATCTAAAATAAAATGCCCAGATTCAAGCTTAAAGAAATGAAGGCATAAAATAACTTGTCTAGACCTTACTGTAACCAGGTGCATCTAAACATTCATTGGTTACAGCTAGAATGTTTTTGCAAAAGCTGTTGCAACATGAGCCTACACAAAATGCAAAATGCAAATAGTTACCATCAATCACTTTTCATGCAAATGACAAGACCACTTAGACACAGGCCATGCCTATGGCTAACACTATTACTACGGTGCTTTAAAAAGAGCAGAGTGAGGAGGCCTTTTAGTCAAGCAAATACCACCCCCTAAATCTGTCCATAACAAGGACTGGTTTCTCCTCTGTGTTTCTCGTCAGAGTATACATCGTGGGAAGAAATTACAGTACTGTGCAGATGGTTCCTCCCTGCTAAAATGAAGGCATTTAAGGGAGAAGAAAATAGAATTTGCCTACTAAAGCATTTGTTTCCTTCTAGCAGTTGAGTAAAAAGAGGAAAATACTTATATAAGAGATAATCCAGCAAGAAAAGTACAAAGTACAGGTGTACCCTCCATCTGATACTTTAATGCATTAAAAACCCTAAAAATAAAGTGCATGTGTGCACACATCTCTGTTAGCAAAAATTAAATGCTATGTTTTTAATTAGATGTGGTAAAATAGTCAAAACCAATTTTAATGTTTATGGCAAAAAGCTTCCTGGATATGAGTGTTGTAGTCTAAAATGATGAACAGGTTCATTTACCCAGTTGATAAACATGAAAGGAGCCTAAACAGGCTTATTTTCCATAGAAATGACTGCAAAAAATAGTTTTCTGACAAGTCCTTTATCAACTTCCTAAGGTATAAAATCTCAAAGATCCCTTATTAAATAAGGGTATGTTCTAGAAAGCAAGGTCAGAAGAAGTGAGATAGGCTGTCAAAGAGCATATAGGAAAATGTCGCTTTAAAAACCTTGTAGCACATAAGATACATTAAACAAGATGAAAGGCAACAAATGTGCTTAATCTAGTGAAGTTTTTTTCTTTCAGGCCAAAAAGCCTACTTTGAGTTCTAGGTTGGGTTTTCTGTTATGGGGGTGGGCAGACATATCAGCTAAATCAGTTCTCCGGGGAAAAAAAAAGAAAAAAAAACCATAAAGAAAAATCAAATCACTTAGAATGTTCTTAAAAATTCCCTCCTAGTTTCTAATTAAAAACTCTAATTTGAAGCAAAGACTTGGATTTAAATAAAGTAAATGGGGTTTGTGTGGAATGTCTCCTGGAAAATCTGCATTCCCAAAGCAGAATGTAGGATAAACTCTCAGGTTAGTGATGTTCAAAAGGAATAGGGGAATTACAGAAAGGAAGGCAAGCTATACAAAAGGGCAATGCCTATGATACTAGTATCAATTCCTTACTTTCAGTGACTTTAAAACTATGGCAATGCATCAATTTTTATGGTAGGGTACTGGCCTAGCGAAAAAAGAGAAAAAATTATCTAGGGAGAGGATATTCACAGCATTAGCTGTAAAGCCAACATGCAGACCCTTTGGCTAGTATGGACAAAGATAAAGTGATCCCTTAAGCAGTGTCTGGTGATTCCAGTTGAATTCCAATGTAGAAAAGCTACTAAATTAAATAACTTGGTTTTAACTTAAGCATGTTTTCCAAAAAGGTAGTCGGTGTAGATTTGAAAACATAAAGAGGAAGAAAATACAGTTCTCAATAATTCATTCCATCTATCAGTCATTTTGATCATTAAAAAAATGATGCCTCATTTCTGATTTGACTTTGTCCAGTTTCAGCTATCAGACATTAGTTTCTCCTATCCCTTAGAATCATAGAATAGAATAATACAATGGTTTGAGTTGAAAGGGACCTTAAAAATCATCTAGTTCCAACCCCCCTGCATGGATAGGGACACTTTCCACTACTAGAACAGGTTGCTCAAAACCCCGTCCAACCTGGCCTTAAACTCTTCCAGGGATGGGGCGGCCACAACTGCTCTGGATAACCTGTTCCAGTGCCTCACCACCTTCACAGTAAAGAATATCTTCCTAATATTTCATCTAAACCTACTCTCAGTTTTAAGCCATTCCCCTTGTCCTATCACTACATGCTCTTCCAAATAGTCTCTCTCCATCTTTCTTGTAGGTTCTCTTCAGGTACTGGAAGGCTACAGTTAGTTCACCCCAAAGCCTTCTCTTTTCCAGGCTGAACAACTCCAATTCTCTCAGCCTTTCCCCATAGGAGAGGTGCTTCATCCCTCTAACCAACTTGATGGCCCTCCTCTGGACTCGCTCCAACAGGTCGCCGTCCTTTCTCTGTTGAGCTGGATGCAGTGCTCCAGGTGAGGTCTCACCAGAACAGAGGGGTAGAATCCCCTCCCTTGACCTAATGACCATGCTGCTTTTGGTGCAACCCAGGACATTGGATTTCTGGGCTGCAGGCACACATTGCCAGCTCTGGTACAGCCTCTCAACCACCAGCACCTCCAAGCCCTTCTCAGCAGGGCTGCTCTTGATCTGTGCACCACCCAGCCTGTATTGATGCTGAGGGTTGCCCCAAGCCAAGTGCAGCACCTTGAGCTTGGTCTTATTAAACTGCATGAGACTCTCATGGGCCCACTAGCTAAAGTGAAAAACAACTTCATTTTTGACACTTTCATTTAGTTCTTGGTGGCTGTAATGAAGACACATTACAGAAGCCTGAGCTCCACATATCTATTTCTAAAATGTATTTTCTACAAAATTAAAATCCTTTTTTGGGGTTTTTCCTCTGCATCTTCTCCTTTTGCTCAAGCCTCTTGAGAAAACAGTGTCATCAGAACTGTGTATTAGCAATCAGAAAATGCTGGTATACTCACAATATTTATATTCACACAAACTTATACATGGCCAAGGACTGATTACAGTCTTTCTGGCAAATTGTCACCCAGGTGTCCATGTTGACGTATTCATCTACCACAATTCCCAAGTCTTGCTGAAACTCTACTTTCCTGTAGTCTTCCTTTCTGTAAATATAGTCTCCATCCTTTGTTCCAGTGTATATTTGGTCTAGCAGATAGACCTTCCCAAACCTCCAAGTCACACCCTGTGAACACTCTTCCTAGAAGGTGCAGTCCTCCTGTGGTGACATCTTTCTGTTTGTTTGTTTTAAATCAGCAGCAACTTTTATATTTCAATCTTGAAAGCTTATGAATAAAAAAAAACAAGCAACTTCTCAGGTCCCAAAACCCCCAAAACTAAAATGACATGTAGAACTAATTCACTGGTTTTATGAAACTGGATTTTACCTACACAGCTTTCTTTCAGTCTTTCAATCTAATTTATAATCTCTCCAAAATGAAATAAAGGCTGTTTGATGAGACTTGTTTTCCATAAAACCATGTTGACTGGTATTAATTAACTTTCTATCCTCTAAGACATTAATAATTACATTCAATATCAACTTTTCATTATTTTCCCCAGGGCGTCGTTCATTCATGGTTACTCATGTCAGACAAACTACCTTTAATTAATTCTGAAGCAATGTTTCCCTGTGATAGTTCTCTCAAATTGCAATATTTTTCTGATAGGTATTAAAAATTAACAGTAGGGTGGCAGATAACCTCCCAATCAACTACTTACAAGTTCTGCTGATTTAAAACTACATTTCCCTAGCTGACATTGTTTGCCATCCTAATTGTTTATGAAACATTGTTTGCCATCCTAATTGTTTATGAACCAGAATCAGAATGTCTAAATTATTTTCATGTAATAAGAATAGACCATCCTAATTTTTCTAAGTACAGAATAGAAATATTTCTTGAATAGTCTTGTTTTTCCTGAATCATGTTAACAATTTTATATTTTTCATTCCATGTTGGACTGACACCTTTGCCAACATTTCTTCTGCTCTTAATCTATTAAATAGAAAAAAATGTCCCACAACTTAGATATACACAGCTTTATGGGACCAGATGAGATCCACCACAGGGTACTGAAGGACCTTAGTGGAAGGGCTCACCGAGTCACTTTCCGTCATTTACCAGCAGTCCCTGCTCACTAGGGTGATGCCCATCTACAGGAAGGGCCAGAAGGAGAATCCAGGGAACTACAGGCCTGTCAGCCTGACCTTGGTGCTAGGGAAGGTCATGGAAGGCATCATCTTCAGTGCCATCCCACAGCATGTGCAGGACAGCCAGGGGATCAGGCCCAGTCAGCGTGGGTTTAGGAAAGGCAGGTGCTGCTTGACCAACTTGATCTTCTGTGACAAAGTGACCCACTTAGTGGGTGACGGAAATGCTGTGCATATTGTCTGCCTGGACTTTAGTAAAGCCTTTGACGCCATTTCCCACAACACTCTCCTGGAGAAACTGGTTGTTCGTGGTGTGAACAGGTGCACTCTTCACTGGGCAATAAACTGTCTGGGTGGCCAGGCGCAGAGAGGGATGGTGAATGATGTTACTTCCAAATGTGGTCAGTCACCAGTGGTGCTCTCCAGGGCTCAATACTGGGGCCAGTCCTGTTTAATATCTTTATCAATGACCTGGATTAAGGGATTGAGTGCACCCTCAGTCAGTTTGCAGCCAATACCAAGTTGGGTGGGACCACTGATGTGTCAGAAGACAGGAAGGCTCTGCAGAAGGATCTGGACCGGCTGGATCAATTGACCAAGGACAGTGGTATGAGGTTCATCAAAACAAAGTGCCAGGTCCTGTCCTTGGGTCACAACGACCTTATGCAGCACTACAGGCTGGGGACAGACAGAGTGGCTGGAAAGTTGCCAAGGGCAAAAAGACCTGGGGGTGTTGGTTGACAGCAGCTGAACAAGAGCCAGCAGTGTGCCCAAGTGGCCAACAAGGCCAGTGGCATCCTGGCTTTTATCAGAAATAATGTGGCCAGCAGGACTAGGGAAGTGATCATCCCCTGTACTTGGCACTGGTGAGGCTGCACTTTGAATCTTGTGTTTTGGGCCCCTCATGACAGGAAAGACATTGAGGTGCTGAAGCACACCTGGAAAAGGGTAACAGAGTTGGTGAAGCATCTGGAGATGAAGCTGCTCTGGTTATGACAAGTGCCTGAGAGAACTGAAACTGTTTATTCTGGAAAAAAGGAGGTTTATCACTCCCTACAACTACCTGAAAGGAAATTGTAGAGAAGTGTGGGTTGGCCTCTTCTCCCAGGTAACGAGTAAGAGGAGGAGATGAAGTGGCCAGAAGTTGTACAAGGGGAGGTTTAGATTGGATAGTAGGGAAAATTTCTTTATGAAAAGCGTTGTGAAGCATTGGAACAGATTGTCCAGGGAAGTGGTTGAGTCATCGTCACTGGAGGTATTTAAAAGTTGTGATGATTAGGGTCTTGGTTTAGTGGTGGACTTGGCAGTGTTAGATTTATGGTTGGAGTTGATAATCTTAAAGGTTTTTTCCAACCCAAATGACTCTATGATTCTATTATGATTTACCTTGTTCCAGCGGCAATATTCTTTAGCTCAGACAATATTTCCTATCTGTTTCAAGTACATTAACGTTTTATTATTTCTTGTGTGAAACAGAGCATACACTATTCAAATTCAATATCTTTTTCCCTGTGTTACACACAACTCTGTCTGGAATGGGACAGACAAGAAATCACGATGTATTGAAAGTATGACAGCAGAACATCTGACATAAAACCTGAAAACTAACAAACTCTGAGACAGCAGGGGTTTTATTGAAACAGTTGCAACATTGATTAAAAAAAAAAAAATGCGAGCAAACAATGGGAGAAATCTGAGAAACAAACTAGGTGATTTACTCTGCCTGGTAATGATACAAGACATCACAGAAACACAGAAAATTACTGTACATGAAGATAAATAATGAAAATAAATATAAATCCTGACTGTAAAACACACAGGAAAGACAATGTTTTTGTAGTAGAAGAAAGAAGTATTATATCTGAAAAACATGATAAGGAATCGGTGAAGAAATATATTGAATACGGTATCAATGAATACAGATCTTGAGTTATAAATATGTAGTACAATACTGGTGTTTCAAAAGCCAGTTGACCAATAAAAGGAAGTTAACTTCATAAAGTTAAGGGATACTAAAGAAAAGGCTCCAAATGTTAAGTGGTTATACTTCAACTGTAGATAAAAAATATGTTACATAAACTTAAACCCTAAAATTAGGGTTTCTCAAAGCAGCCTCTTTCACAGTCTACAGAACTCAAACCTATTCTCAGGTTCCTCCTCTAAAACATCCTGGAATCTGTTTAAGAAGTAACTAGAGCCAAGCCACTAATTAACAGTGACACAAAGCAATTAAATTCAACTTCCTCTATGGAGTAATCATAGCATGAAATCACATTGCCGCACCAATCTTCTGAAAGGAGTATTTTTTAAAAACAAAAGTGTATAAGTTAATCAAAAAGAGACAGAAGAGTGAGCAAACTAAATATTTAACCACAGCATAAAGAAAACTCTGGGGTTTTAAATAGTTTAAGTTGTAAAATACCAGTACTTATACCTTTAAATAGTACAGAAGGAGGAAGAAAATAATGGGAAAAGGGTGAATACTTCCATGTTTCAGAAAATAGATAATTAACTCTAGTCAAGAGAAATGAGTAGTAAATGGAAATAAATTATTGCAAATTAAAATGCTCACCCTGCAAATCAATAAAACAAACAATGATGGGATAGCAGTTGGGATAGTATAGGATACTGAACAAAAAGTAATTTTGGACTGATTATAAGGTTTGCACATGAATCAGTACCTTAATTGGAACACTATATTTTGGTCTCTGAAAGTGAAGAAGAGCAACAGTAATTGCAGATAACTCCTTCCACCCCAAGCCTATAGAGTCATAGAAAGACCAGAAGATATGGAGAGTGAACATATTAAGCCCTAAATGTGAGAGATTTCAATGAGTTAGGCAAAAAAACCCAACCAACCAAAAAAACCCTAAACAAATAAAATAAGGGACAGAATGCATGAGAAACTTTTGAATGAAATGTTGAACAAGTCCATAAGCTTTACTCTTCCACTGTAGAGGCAAAAATTTATAGCTCACCAGGAAAAAACACTTTTTTTCAGTTAACACTTTCATTGTACATATAAAATTTTAGAGTTTTGAAAAAGTTTGGGGAGCAACCTTGCCTAGCTTAAGGGGCAAAGCCAAAAATGCTTGTTTGATAATTAGAAAATGGAAGATATACTTGAGCATCCTGGGCCAACTGGGTCTAAACAGTAAATGACATAATATCATTAGGAAAAGTAATGGAAGGCCGTGAGAGGGAAGATAAACGGTGCCAGGGAGAGATGGAGAGCCCAGGAATACAGTCAAAGTAAGAGTTTAGAAAAATAACTTTGTGCCAGAAAAATGTGTGCATGGAAATATTGTACTCTGCAAGGCCTACCTCTTATCTTTTCCTATGTTGCCCAGAGGGCACTACAAATACAGGTGAATGAGAAAGAAGACCCAAAAGACAAACTGGCAAGCAAGATCATCAGGATCATACTGTGCCCCAATATTTGCAATATACAATCATGAAACAAAAACTTGTGTGGTGGGACAATATAACAGCTCTCTATGCACTCCATATACAATCATTAAATGTGTTTAAATCACAGGAGAAAAAACCTAACATTTCTAGTAAGTGTTGAAATTTGAGAACCACATTATTTATACGTGGCAAAGATTTCTGCTACATCAACAATGTAAGGATTTAAGTTTTGGTGCAGATGTAACATTGAACACTGTGTAACATTCCTTGGAGGGCCCTCAGCAATAGATATCTTAGTTTCTCATGAAAATTTGCTTCCCAGAGGCTGAGACTCCCAGTATAAACTTAATTACTGTTCAGAGGAAACAACCCATGGTGCCACAAAGTGTGGCATAAAGCAGTCTTTGGGAAAGAAGTAAGTGGGAGACTGTGGCTCTGTAAAACCCTGGTCAGCCTCCTGGTCAACCTGTCAGTGCTGCACGTGAACTGTAATAGTTCAGTAAGTTGGTGCTATTCGGCCTCAATTCACTAAAGAGGATCTCTTGAGAAATAATCACTTTAGATAATGAGATGTCATGAAATGGTCTTCTTGACCATTACAGAACATTTTCTCTACACATTTTCTGATGGATTGAACGGAAAGAGTATGTTTCCTTCTTCGTGACTCTAAGCTGCTTTTTTTATTTTTTTTTGGAAACAGTCTGACTTTGAAAACTAGGCAGGTAAATATTGACTGCTCCTCATGTTGAATCACACACTCACTGCAGATGGATTAGAATGAAAATATCATGAAAAAACACACTTTTTGATCAAGTCTGGATCAACATTTCCTGCCTCCTACAATTCACACAGTCTAACATAGGAATATAATGTTAGACATCCAGGTCGGAGGAAGTCAGCCTGAGCATTCTGTATTCAAAGGAAATAAACAACCATTTGCAAAGAGTGATCCAGCTAAGCACAAAAAATGTGTCTAAAAATGGTCAAATGAAGCACTTTCTGAAATTGCCCATTTCCCTCCATAATCTATGAAACTAAATTAGGATTACCAGATCAAATTTAGAGGGTAAATGCTATGATGCCTTGATCAACATAAAAAGGAAAACTTCCTTCTCGTTTCTATATGTCTACACAGAATACTCTAACATATGCTTAAGCTTCTTGTTTCCCTCCAGTTTTTTAAGGCTTCTTATTCAAGGTACATGCTATTTTTCATAAAATTGATCCAAGATCAGCAAGGAAGTAGGAAAAGGAACACACTGAATATCCATCTGCTTACCCCTTGCAGTTCTTTGTAGGATGTCCTGACTGAATAAAAATCTTAGATTTAAACCTTTGAAATCTTCCAAAACAAATATGGATAAGCCTCATTAGTAATTCATAGCCCTTCAGATGACTACTGGGAGCCAGTAAAGGTTTTGACAGACAGTGGCCAGATAGCTATGCAAATTCTGCTTTCCAGCACCAGCCTCACACAGCTCTGTATAGTCAAGACAGAGAAAGGGTAGATTTTCTCTGAGTCTCTCTACAGGCCTAGAGATCAGCCATTACCAGGCAATCAATGGATGGCTGCTGGTAAAATGACTGGGGATGAAAAACTGAGCTTGCAAATGTACCGTGCTCAACCACATCCATGCCTCAAACTCCTCACTTCCCAAACATTACTGTATCGCATGGCCTGCCCTATCTCCAGTGGTCTTTGCTCTTCGTCAGTTAACAGTTCTTTTCTTCTCACCTAAGAAAAACTTAGAAAATGCCATTAAAAAATACTTTTCTTATTTTCATTTCAGCACACCTCAAGTATCTTTGCCAAATGAACAATTGCTGACCATTTCTTTTGTTCACAGGTGGGCACCAGAAAAGTCATCTATTCAACTACCTCTTTTTAACACGAGACTAATTTTTAAACTAATTTCAATTTTGAACATTAAGAACAGACTTTCTTGCACCACTACTGAACTCCAAACTAATTTATAAATACATTGTATGTTTGGGTTTTGAAGAAAAACTTCTTTGCTTTATTACTTATAGAAACTCCTGGTAAAACAGTATTAGTTTAACAAAGGGTAGCAGCCTTGATTTGGCATTGTTTGCTTTTAATGGTCCTCAGTATCTGCAGGTAATGGTAGTGCTGACAATCAACAGTTGTCTCCTAACGAAAGAAATGCTTTCATTCTGCCTGGATCAAAAGTGGGATGTGGGAGTTAATTCCTGGAAAGAATTATAGGCACCAGACAGTCTTTAAGAAAATGCCTGGAATAACCATACCAGATTCTAATGTCCTGTTTCATTTGTTTATCTTTTAAGGAACTGAAATTCTGGTATGGAATTTCTATATGGAATTCTGTAATTGTGTGTGAATAACATTTCCTCATATAACTTATATTTGGTTAGAAAAAAAATTTAAAATATCTCTCCCCTTTATTTTCAAATAAGTGAATTGGAAAATAATCAAGAATGTGGCAAATAATTTTATTTTCTTGTGAACATTTGTTTCCTTGACAGGACAAGAAAAAACCTGGGAGGGGGGAAAAAAACAATTATATGACTGAAAAAACCTTGGAACTTTATTTCAAAAAGTGCGGAAGTTATAAAACACAGTGAAATTAAACAGATTGAGACATCACAATGCATTAAGTCCATCCATTTCGTAACTGTGAAGTTGCTCACATGGTTAGATTAATGGCATTTTTGAGGGAAATTTCAGTCTCTGTTTCTGCAGGGTAACTGAGGGACCTCCTCTAAAGTACGAGGAAGGTCCTGCTGTTCTGAAACCCACAGCCAATCTTTAATTGCACAGGCTTAGTATAAAGTGGAGAAAGCAGTTAGTTAAAATTTCAAACTAGTACTACTGTCAGTTTGCATTTTTCTCATACCTTCCTTGTTCACCGTTATAACCTAAAAATATCACATTTTCAGTATTTCTTATGTTGGGGATTTGAGTCCCACTAATCAGTAAAATTTGTATAAACATGAATAACTTGATATCAAATGCTCAGAAATAACTCCTATCGAAATTGTTTCTTAAGTGACTAACATTTGTGATTTTTTGTAAAACTCATGAAATCATCTTATCTCACAGTATTCAGAACCATCATTGTCACTTTCCAGAAGCCAAGGAATCTCAGTTATTTTCCTAATCAAGATTCAGCATCTATATATCACAGCAAGAAATACTTTTAAAATCCACTTTATCAATAGTTAAGATGGATATTTCTTTTATATTAACACAATCAGTGAGTAGTTTTCAAGGCAGATTTTTAAATAACTTCGAGGATTTCAAATGAGATGTGATTTTCTATCACTGAAGCTGATGAAAAGAAAATGGAAGGAAAAAAATCCAAAAAGGGGAATATGTTTTACAATTGCCTCTATCAACACATGCTTCAGGTTACCAAAGCAAAATCTGAAGGTGATATATTACTTCTGCCTAGTGATCTCTTGCCATCAATCTGCACTAAAATCTGCTATGAGCCTTCATCTGCTCTGAAAATACATGGCAGAAGACACTGTCTGTAAGCTGAGTGTCTTTGCAGCTCTTCTTCTTTTTATGGTGGAATACAGATACTGTGTTCCTATCACTACTGGTGCTGCCACAAATATAATTTAATTTGGTCTTAATTTATGAGATGTTTTATTAATTTTCCTCTAAAAAATACCAAAGGAAAAAAAAATTCATTTTATACATGAAGAATATTTTAGAAAGAAGACAAACCTGCTAAGTATACAAATATTCAACAATTATCAAGGAAAAAACAAACAGTAAAAATAGAAAAGGTCATCTCAGCTCTTCTACCTCCTTCATGCAGGGAACTATTCTTACAAAACTGTGTATATGTCACTGCAACAGTATCTGGTAAGATGATAAATATTTTGACCTATTTTGACATTAGTAGTTTTAGAATATAAAGTCCTAGTTTAAAGGTAACAATGAATGAAAAGGTCTCAAGGATAGCTGCTGAAGTATAAGTCCACATAGAAAAAAACAATAATCATAGATCAAAATAGTCCTTATAAAACAAATGCTTTACAGTCTTATGAAAAAAAAATAACATGAATATTTTGCCAAAGATTTTTCTTTCCCCTGGTAGATACATTAAGTCCTTCTACTTCTTATCACTCCACAGGCTCCTTAAAACCACTATTTTCCAAGGTGGAAAAGACAAAGTCTCAAAGCAGGATGCGTGGGAAAAGAAGTGTCCCGTGCAAATAGTCTCCTGACAGGTATCCCAAGCCCTGAGTGGGCAGTATTTGGGCCCCCACAGATGGTTCCTTATCATATTCCCTTGTTCCAGCTGCCATTCTCTGCTGCCAGACCATGCTGCTCAGTCGACTGCAGTTCAGATATGCAGACCAGAAGAGCTCATCCTACCTGCCAAATACCTGCTTGGTGGAGCATACTAGGAGGGGTGGTAGGGATCTGAACTGTCCCTGCATAATTGTGTGAGGGATATCTATGTGTGCTTGTGTGTGTGTGTTTCTCTGTGTCGGAATGTAGTTCCACAAATACTTGTTCTCAGAGGCAAAGCCATTTTAAGAGACTTCTCCTTTTTGGCTTTGGGTCCCTACGCATCTGCCACACCTCTCAGATGCATCAGCTATGCACCTTTTCTGAAAATTATCTATAACCCAGATTATTTCCCAGTCTCGTCGTGCAATAAGGATCCACAGATCCCTTCTATCAGTACAATCACGAAGTTGGAGACCTGAGATGGGAAGATGGGAAAAAGAAAACCAAGTCCAGAGATCTCCTCAGCTGCCTTCACATGTGCAAATAGGTTCTGCAAGTGCACAGGTGTGCCCTCTTCAAACTTTTATGAGTGATTTTTACTCACACTATAAGAAAAGAATTAAAAAGAAATGAGGTCAAGCCTACCAGTGACGCATTGCTCATTGTTTCAGCTTCTCACCTTCCAGTAACACCATTAGACCAACAGCTACTGTGTAAAAATAAGTGTGGTCATGTGTATACAATAAAAGAAAAAGATTAGAAAAAGCAGAGAACAAAAGAGTGAAGAGAAGGTGATGAAAAGAAAGAAACTGAAAGATGCAACCTAAAAAAAAAAAAAGAAGAAATCAAAGCCAAGTCTAGGATCTTCTTTCAAATCTGCTTCCTTTTAGCATGCTATCATGGACATCCTCGTGTCATCCTACCACTATCCTCCTAATAAAGATAAATATAGTGTGCACAACCACAAAGATATTTTTGAATAAGGATAAGAGACATTACTATAATAAAAAATGGTTGTCTTCAATACTCCTTTTCCTACGCTAGGTTCTAATGTAGAGTTCTTATGTTTGTCCCTTTGCCTTTTTGAATAATTAGACTGATCTTTCCTCCACAGCACACACACAGATTTTCCTAACAATTCTGTTCAATCTTCAGCAGAAAATTATTGGGAGGTGACAGAGTGAGCTATGTTGCATCATGCAGACAACACCTCTGGATATAGAGCAGATGTAATTATTTGTTTAAGCGCATCTGTCCTGCCCAGTTGCTTACGTGCATAGTGCTGGTGCTCCGTGTACAGAGACATCGCTGATCTGGTAAGAGAACCTGCACAATTATATCTAAGAAAAACATTGGTGTTTGGCATGAAGAGACTAGATTAACTATGATTGAGTATTTTTACTATATTTTTATTCATTCTGGGGAAGGATGCTCTAGGGATCGCCAAAGGTCACTGTGAGTTCTTCAGGTCAACAGCATGTCCATTAACACTCCTGAAAAATCTCTAGTCTTATTTTCATCAGCTAACATGCAATCGGTATGAAGACAGGTAACACTGTAAGCCACTGGCAGTTACACAGGGCAAAAATACATCCCTGTGGATGTTCATTCTTCTTTCAACTAAAGCATACCATTCCCTGGCAAACACCTGCGTGCCAAAAGTCAGGGTTTTGTCAACCCTGCCTGATACAAGAGTACCTGGGAAGCCCTGGATCTTCCCCTTCCCCTATCTCCACTCACTTAGTAGTCAGCTGGTAACAGGTATCTGTGGCCTCGTGCATCAAGCTGATTATTTTGTTGCCTCATGCACCAAGCCCAACATTATCAAGTCTGACTTTTCTTACCTTGCACATATGTATCACGGCAGTGGACAGGTCATTCGGGGGATCTGTATCTCAATGACTGCTCTGGGGTTAGAGGCAGAGTGCAAGGCAGTCCCTTACACAGAGATCACTAAATCCCCCTAGCATGGACACCTCTGAACCATTCAATTAGAAAGGACTGGTACCACCCTCCTACACACCCTGCAGATAGACCTACTTCCACTCATATGTCTTCCTGTGCTTTAAAGGCTGTGAAGGAGAATATGCCTCAGGACAGAGAAGTAGCGATTTATCAATATCATAAAAGATGTATTCAGAACTGGTTGAACGGCAGAGATCAAAGTGCTGTTGTGAAGGGGGTGATATCTGGCTGGTGATCTGCCACTAAGGGTGTTCCTCAGGGCTCAGCTCTAGGACCTGTTCAGTATATTTTTCAACGATCTGGATGTGGGAGTTGAATGCGCTATTAGCAGCTTTGTTGATGATACCAAACTGGGAGGTGCTGTTGACTTTCTTGTGGGACAGGAAGATTTGTGAAGGGATCTAGATAGAATGGAGCATTGGGCTATGATTAATGTAAACAAGTCAAAATTATGGATTCTGCACCTAGGATGGGTAATTCAGGGTACCGGTATAAACTGGGAAAGGAGTGGCTGGAGAGCAGTACTGCAGAAAGGGATCTGGGGGTGCTGGTCAGCAGCAGTTCAACAGGAGTCAACAGGGAACCCAGGTAGCCAGGAGGACAAACTCCATTCTAGGTTGCATCAAACATAGCATCACCAACCAGGCAAAAGGTTCTTCATCCAGAGGGTGGTGGGGCACTGGAACAGGCTCCCCAGGGAAGTGGTCACAGCACCAAGCCTGACAGAGTTCAAGAAGCATTTGGACAGTACTCTCGGGCACATGGTGTGCCTCTTGGGGATGATCCTGTGCAGGGCCAGGAGTTGGACTTGATGATTCTTGTATGTCCCTTCCAACACAGTATATTCTGTGATTCTGTGAAAAGAGGTCATTATCCTTCTGTATTCAGCATTGGGGTGGCCTCACCTAGGCTGCAGTTCTGGGCCCCACAGTTTAAGAAGGATATGAAGGCCATTGAATGCTTCCAGAGGAGGGCAACAAAGCTGATCACAGGGTTAGAAAGCATGTCCTATGAGGAGTAGCTAAGGCCCTCATAGACTGGTCTACTTTGGCGAAAAGGAGACTGAGAGGTGACTTTGTTGCTCTGTACAGCTTCCAAGTTCCTGAGGGGAGGGGAAGTGGAGAGGGAGGTGCTGATTTCTTCCCCCAGTACCCAGTGATAGGATGTGTGGGAATGGTTCAGAACTGTGTATGGGGGAGTTTAGACTGGACAGTAGGAAGCATTTCTTTACTGAGAGGATGCTCAAACACCAGAACAAGTTTCCTAGAGAGGCAATTGATGACCTGAGACTGTCAGTGTTTAAGAGACATTTGGACAATGCACTTGACAACGTGCTTTAGCTCTTGATCAGCCCTGAATTGGTCAGGTAGTAGGACTACATGATGGTTGCAGGTCCCTTCCAACTGAAATAGTTTATTCTGTTGTATCCTTCTGACCCTATCTATTATATTCTGTTCTATAATTAGAGAGGAGAAAGCATGTGATGTATAGGTTGCTTTTCCTACATTCATATGCCATATGGAGACTTGGTAAAGTATGGCTGTGTGATCAAGCAATCCCAGCTGCTAAAATGATAAAACAAGGAAAACATCCAAGGATTTATCTTTTTATCCTCATTAAAAGGGTGGGAAAACCAACATAATTTGACATAATTGTTCTAATTTGACTGACTTCATTTTGGTCACTTATATGAAAAACAAAAGGCTACATTAGTAGCAACTACAGCAAGTAGCTTTTTTCTCCAGGAACTGACTACCTTGAGCCCTGAAGGAGTTCCCTCTCTTTCCAGGCATGTGGTTCAAGAGCAATGGTACATCTTTCTCCAGCAGGTTTCTACTCTTTCAGTCTTTTCTTTATTTCTCCAGTGGCAAGCACATGGTGAACGTGGCCTCATTTGCAGTGCTTTCAGGAGTTCCCACACTGTGGTTGCCAGAGCCTTTACTACCAGCTCCAGCACAGCACAAGTAACGCAGCTATGGCTGTTCATGGGGCAGCAAAATGCTAGGAACCACTTCCAGGGGGAGCAGAATTTCTCTTCAGAAAAGTACTGATCTCCATGATTTCATTCCATGCTGCACCATAGCCCAAAGAGGAGAACAGGTAGGAGTTGTTACACATGCACATGTTTTGTCCCCTGCTTCATGACCAATGCAGAGGTCTTGATGGTTAACGAGATGACTTTTTCACAGAAGGACTGATAAGCTGGCAGCCATTAAAGAGAATTTGAACCAGCACTCTCCACAGCATCTTACATGGCAGGACAAGCCCTTATACATACAACTCCTTACATCTGGGCCAGTATCCCTTTTTTAAATTTGAATAAACCTAAGCAAAAGAAATACTACAACAGCACACCCCTCTCGTTTCCTTTGCTTCTTCAAGATGATTGTATTGAATGACTTTCTAATTTTTACTTTGTTGAAGTAGAAACAACTAAAGACTTTGAAGCTACAGATTATTTCTGACAGAAATTAATCATATTGTGTCCTTCTCTTAAGCACATTAACATAACCACTGATGTGTTTGTTAGGTTAATTTCCTCAACAACAGCAAATCAAGGCCAACAGTCTGCAATCATGTTAAGCAGACATACTGTTTGTGTTGGGTTACCTTACCTTTACTTCTGGCACACGCTGTCAGCTTTTACTACTCTGTCTGACTCAATATTTCTAAAGCAATGTTCCCACACCTTCCTACATATACTTGATACAGCCCTTTGACCTGCTTCAGCACTAGAAACCTACGTAGCTAGCACTTAGTGAGAAGGAGCTTAAGAAGGCTATGAAAAAAAACTATTTTTTTTAAGTCTAACTAGTGGTTCCTAACCAGTCTGGACCAAAAGATTGCTGTCAAACCGTGACATTTCTCCCGAACCACTAAGTACTGTGCCACTAAAAATTGTACCTACCGCCAGACAAGGGATACATTGAGTTATAGGCAGAAGAGAAGTGATGACACCCAAATGAGAAGGAAAGTATTCACCAAATGAGTTCTGTGATGAAATGAAATAATCCATGGGACTTATTTTAGAAAGCCATTACATAAAATATTAATTGCAGAACAGAGTAAACAAACCAAAGTCATGGAACATAAGCATTGCACGAAAGAAAGCCATGAGGCATTTAAATTTATTAACATAGCAAAAAGATAAGATTTATGCAAGTTGAAACATGGCACTAAACTTTAGCAGCCCTTTTGTTCTAAGTCTTCCCTTGGCTTCTCTAAAGGTGCCACTTTGGGATGAAGAAGGTCCCTTTTTGCCTGCAAGTGGGAACTGAGGATGAATATGAGTCATTGCCAGAAGAACACTGCTCCAGGGCAAATCCCATCTTTTATTACCTAATCACTAAAATGAAGCTGTTTTAGTATAATTAGGATAAGTTGTTGTAATTAGGATATCACCCAGTTTCCAGGAGATTCAGTCTAAGCTTAAACCTGATTTTCATAGCCTGTGATTCCCTAAATGATGATCTTGTTTAGTAGCCCGTGAGATTTGTGCAGGTGAAATGTTATTCTATATTTCTTCCCTGTGACTATTTCATTCGACTTTTCTTCCCTGTGACTATTTCATTCGACTTTTCTTCCCTTAGTATCACTTTTTGTTCTGTTCTAAGGCAGTGACTGTCAAAGCATGCTATTAAGGTCTCCAAAATTCATTGCTACACCCTCATTAGCATACTAGGATCTTACTCTGTATCTTATTCTATGTTTTTCCATTTCAGCCAGCAGCATGACAAGAGTCTGAGGCTCTGAGGTACTGTTTAAGGCCTAAAGTCTTTGTTGTGCTATATTAGAGCCAGTGGAGGTGTCAGCAAAGACTGTCAGCTGTTTCCTTCCACGGGACAGCTTTGTACTAATTTCTCTAGCCTCAAAGACTTCCTGAGGTCTGCTGAAAACAACTTAAAGACTCCCAGATCCAAGCCAAACAGTACGTATCAGCCAGCACCTGGAAAATCAGTGAGTAAACTTTCTCATTTTTTCCTTGAACTCAACTCAAAATTATGTGTTACCTATATTCCTCAACCTCTCCCTAACTTCTTTGTCCCCAGACAGCATTACTTCCACTGCCAATCTACATTCAGCTGCTGAGACTTCCCACTTTAAAACTATGTCAAGACACTGATGATGTTTTGACAGTGCAGGCTGTGTTGTAGAACATTTAACACATCTTAGAAGAGGTAGAAAAAAATCTGTTTCAAATACAGGAACAACCAGGTTTTTAACATTTCATTAAAGATAAAAAAATTTTAAAAAAAGCTAGGTCATCATGATAAAAAAACCCATAGACAAAGACATGTTGGCTGGTAGAGTAGATTATTTTAAGATGGTGTCTGCTTGATACAGAAACTATGCATTACATATTATTCTGCACTAAACCAACAATTTTTAAAATATGGCTGTGCAGAGTCAGCTTCCTAAATCAAAGTGCCATATTTCCAAAGGCACTGAACACCAAGTCCTGCTGCAGTGCTTTCTACTGCCCTAGCATGTTGAATTTAGTGTGATGAATATTTTGATAAAACCAGTACATTTATTTAGATGCCTAAATAAGGGCTGAGCTAGCATACCAAATTGCAGACTGATGAAAATTATTTTCCATCAAAACACAAGACGTCTCTGCAGTGAAAATTCTGACACATTCTTAACAGCAATAGCAAGACAAAATCCTAGAATAGATTTCTTGTTCTCAGAAAAAGAGTTAATTTCATTAAATCCATTATGACTGCCATTTAAATCCTCTATTACAGGAGTGCTTGATGTGCCTTGGCAAGCAGAGCTTTTTTTGTGTGCATGTGTTCAGTTCCTGGGCAAATAAGTAGATAATAGACATTTTTTCTAGGAGCAAAGCCGTGGCCTGGGGGTGCCCTTAGAACACTAAAATCACAAAGATTTGTGTGTCCGAGAAGTCAAGATTTCTGACATTTTTTCAAGCCATCTGCATCTCCAACATATGATTGCCAACAGAGATTTTGGGAGCAGAGGGGCAGGGAAGCAGAACTGAGCAGTCTGAAAGGCAGAGACATGTATTAATAGACTGACAATCAGCCAGGGCCTATAAAATCTCTACCTTTTTTTTTTATTTTATTTTAAGAAATAAACACAAGACAAAAACCCTTGTATTTTATAAAACAAACTGTGATGTAGAACAAGGACAAATTTTGAAGCATAAGCAATGTGCACATGTTTTTGACAGGCTCCTTAAGTTTAACTTACTACTTTCCAAGCTTAGCCCTTGATTTTTCTCTGGCTATGTTGATGGTGCCTGCTTGGACACTTTCCATACTAAGTTGCACTTTGCTTTTATTCCAGTGTAAAACAGTGGATTGCAATAAGCAAAATGTTAGGAATGGATTCTTAACCAACTTGTATTCCAGAAGAGAAGATGCCATGCCACCTGTGCTGTCTACAAAATGTTGCATCGTGTTGTCGTGAAATAACCATCATGTTGCTGTGACACAGTGGAGAGGCAAAAGTCCCTTCAGCTCCCTCACTAAAACAAAATGCATTCTCCAGTTAAGAATAATACAATAAATATAAGCCTCCTAATGGAGAATTCTTTTCCTCTCTTTCAGGTCACCCACATGAAATCCTAGAAAGAGGATGCTGCACTGCAGAATTGTCCACGATTCAAATGTCCTCATTCCTCCCAGAAACTCTTGTATTTGCCAGGCTGAGCCAACCAGCTTTCTTGAGGGTATAAAGCACTCAGTCTCCAACATGAACACATGAATAAAGCAGAACATGGTCCATAGAAACCTACAATAATTGTTTCCTGGTCAATATACCTTGCACTGCTTGTCCAGTCTCCTGAAGAGCTGAATATTAGGAAGACTAAAGTGATGCTGGCAAGGAGAAAAACAGATGGAAATACACAAATTCTTCCACAATAGCACTCCCCATGATGAATGTCTGCCCTGAGACCATGAGGACCTTCAATAACTAGGCTGTTCACCTGAATTTATGGCTGTTTCTGAATATCTAACTGGAGCCACTGCAATAAAAACACCCTCCACTTTCCTGAGTTTAAAGAAGGTTGGACTTCTTCTCAAATGAAAACTGAACTTTAATGCTCTCAAATGTAAAGTTTCCTTATTATTTACATAGCTGTAGCTTTGAGTAGCCTTTGCAATCCATTTCTCCCTTTATGACACTTCTAATCTTTAAAGGAACTAATTCAGGCAGAACAGAGAAATCAATAGCATGTGATTAAGTGCATTGCTGCCTGCCTGCCCTGTTAAATGATGAGTCACATTCAATAGTACCAAGATCTCTTTAAAAGCTGATTGTCATGCAATCAACTTCAGGTGATCCTCCAGAACAACTATATCCCACTACAGTTATAGGGCTGCCATTTTCAACAGTGACATAAAAGCATTAGAACTATTTCTTGACATCACACTCAAAGCTAGAACTAATTCCTAGAAGAGAAAACAAATTATTAACAGTCACAGACAGGCTACTGTCCCTGAGGAAATCAAAAGAATAATAGAGCTCTGTTATTATTTTGGAAGTAGAAAAAAAGAGAGTAATTGTCATTGACATGCACTTTTTATGTTTCGTGAAGTACCTGAGTAATACGGAAATGAAGCCACAAGAAGAAAAGATCCACCTTTGCTTTTCTTTGTGGAGAGCTTTAGCTCTACAGAGCAAAGCATAATTATGCTGCTTGATCTGATTACCTACATGCGAAGAGGCAAATGCATAAAGTGATGGTTATAAATGCTGAGATGGGCAGAAAGCAGGAAGACAGAAAAAAATCCTGTTGGCATTATTAATCCTCACCAATGGGCATAGCCAAGACAAAGCCAGTTATTTAGCTTGAGACACTTTTATGATTTCTTTGTCTCTTTTTTCCCTTCTCTGCAAGGTAGAAATCAAATCTGTCAACATATTTCTTGTCAGAGCCTGAATTAGGAACACAGTTATGACTTTTCTCTCTTTTTTTCAGAAATTACAGCTGTAGGAATGAAGCTGTTACAAACAAAAGCAAATGTTCCTCAAAGCCACCCAAAAGCCCCTTAAATATAGAACTTTTTGGTCTGAAGCAATCACCATTATTGCAGTTGTAGACTCAAAAATATTCTTTTTAGTCTTTAACACAGATTTATGCCTCCATGGTTCTATAACTTTCTGTGAAGAAATCACAGTCTTAAGTCTTGTTACCATCAAGATTTCTATGGAATATTCTTTTCTTCTTTGGAAACCAATGACAGATTAAAGATTTTATATACACCCACATGGACATAAGCACATTTTTTGGTTTAGTGGATATATACACCTCCTCTCTGAGACAAACATAAAAAGAAAGCCTGAGCATGGAAAACTATATGAGAACAGAGAAGGTGACTTTCAGGCTGCCTCATAACCTGGGTATTATGCTGCCTGAATGTTTTCAAACACTCCTTGGCACTACTGTCATGCTTTGGAGCATTACAACCAGGTTTCCATAGGTAGAGGTGTATGCAGCCTGAGCTATACTAGCTTTGAGTCCTCTGAAGAGCTTCAGCTCTACAATTCATCTGTTTGGCCTCATCGAAATCAATGCTCGTGTGCTTGGCTAATTGCTGATCATTTTCTCAGAAGCAAACAGCATTGACCCAACAGCAGCTATTTGTTTGATCTTCCTCTCCAATCACTGGGGAAGATGGAAACACATCTAGTCTTCAGCCTTTTTCAAAGGAATAGGGATGAATGATAGACATAACAGCTTACAAGCAGATAAAGAAAAGCGGTTGCAATTTTTCATGAATAATAAAATAATGAAGGACTGAGGGATGCTATTTAAGTATACAGGTGCAAAAAATTTTTAGCAGCAAAACCTGACTTTGACCAGATAATACAATAAAAATGGTAATATTAAAAAAGGAACAGCGGCTACAGCAATAGGAAAGATGAAAATCAGAAATACATCGTTTCCCAGAAAGGAAATTAAGCAGAATAATACATGTTTTGCTTAGTGGCCTGTAGTGCTTCAGCAACAAAGAGTTGCTTTGACATTGTTTAACTCTGTGCAAGACTATAATATCTAGCAGTATTTCAAATCTTAACAGTGTCATTGACAGGAATGAACTAAAATTAAGAATTCATATTTAATGAGTGTTTAGAAAGATGTATGTCAATAACAAACAAAAAAACCTCATACTAATTGCAAAGTATTGGTTACTGAATATATAGGTTTGCTAAACAACAATAATGGGAAATACATTTAATGTTGGAAGCGTTTAAGTAACCGGAAAAAAAAAGTTTTAAAGAATAGTGTACTAAGCATTATGCCACTTTCATAAAACAGTGGGTATTATATGTCCTCCACAAGTTTTGAATATGCCATAAAATGCTACAGAGGAATTACACATTTAGAATCATCATAAGCATTTGGCTAATCCCATTATAATAAACAGACATCTGCTATGAATATTTAAAACATAAGCAGTATGTATGTAATGAAATTAAATCTGACATTTACAGTATTACATGACCTTAGAGGCAATGCAGGTAAATGACTTGCAATGCACCTGAAAGTTGCTTACCTCTCAATAAATTGTAAGATTGCATGAGTTTTGAAAAGAAACAGAGACATTCAGAGTCTGAAACTACTAGAAGACAGTAGGAAAAAAATATATATAAGTACCATTTTTCAGACTTTCCTTCTATCCCTGTAAAGACTGTTGGCAATGCTCACTTATGTGCTTTAAATTAGAGAGAATGATGGACATAACATTAATAAATTGCAATACATACAATGCTTTGGCTGTGAGTGTACCCTGCATAAACAAAGTGTATGCAAAGTAATTTCATTTCTTCAGAGATCATGACATTTATAAATTACTCTCTTATAAAATGAGATTAAGGTTGCTAAATGACCCGCACAGACACATTTTACTCCAAAATGAGATCCATAACTCATAACATGATATTGGTATATGGATATCCATACAACACACTGATCCTTTACACTCCAATGGCTTTCCAACAGTAGTGATGACTTCTGACATGTTTTCTTTGTACTTTTCTTTGGTCATAGAAATATAGCATAGCAGCATTTCCAGAAACAGATTTCACAAAACACACACACAAGAGATGCACAGAACCCCCTGAGGCATTGTTCCCCCTTCTCAAGCAATGAATGTGGCTTCCAGCCACAAGTTATTTCACAGACGCAGCAAAACAAAATAAATTTAATTTTTTTTAAAAAATGCACACTATGGTGTGAAGGCAAGAAGCTGAAGTCCTCACAAAACTATCCAACTCCAGGTACTTTAATAAATTATTAGCATTTGTCTGTATTAGAATCTCATTATCCTACTCAAATCAAAAGCAAAAGGCTTTGTAAAAGTCATTGTATAAATACAGCAAAATATTGCACCACTTCTGAGCACATCATCCAGCACATATGCATCCTTTCAATACCACTGTGTTGTAGCTGGGGATCTAAGAGAGTTGATTTGCTTATCCCAACCTTCTGGGTAATCTGCAGACATAAGAAGAACGCACTTTGCTTCTGCAGTGCCAGCTACCATCCTTTGTATTACATCTAGCATAATTTCTGACATTTAAATTTGAAAATTCAGTACAAAAGATGACAATCTACATTAGAAATAGTAATGTAGCACACAGAGAGAGAGAGGTGCATGAATAATGGATAATAGTTATAAGAAGTAAGCAAGGGGCCTTTCCTCTTTTCTCAACCTAATAGCAGAAGACCTTCAGAACTTGACCTAAAGAAGAATAAGACATAAATCTATGGCATCTATGAATATATGTAATACAGTGCCTTTTAGGGACTTGGGAAATTCTTATCATTGTTCTGACCTCAAGAGGGTCAGTATTGATATCTCCTGGCAACAAAGCATAGACTGGCAATGAAACAACAGTATTGTCTTTGTTTTTGAACACTGAAGAGCTTCCATGATGAAGCAGGCAAGACTTGGACAGCACAGATTTCTCCTGAGCTAAAATATATATCAAATTACTGGCTATTCACATAAGACTCATAAATGATGGAGGCTCTGTGCTTTCTGAAAGTTTTGGGAAATTTAAAGGTTTGAAGGACTCTACACACTGTCTATTAAATTTTAAGTATGAGAAGAAGGAGCTCCTTCTCACAGTCATCAACCCTAACTACAATTTCTAAAGAGTATCAACAAAAAGTGCAATAAAACATTATCACTTATACAGGTTTCTTACTGTAGACTTTGGGGAAGTAGTAACTGCATTTTTTTTGTTTGGATAGATGCCATAGGAAAAGTGAGTCTAAGAAAGCTGAATATTTTGGGCAATTCTCTTCTGCAGATGTTCCATGATTCTCTTTTTGCAGACACAGAGGAGATTGTAACACTATCAGCTCTGCTGGCATGAATAAGATTTATATGGATGGGGAGGTTTTGGTCACCACAATATAAGAAAGATATTGAGCCATTAGAGAGCATCCAAAGAAGGACAACGAAGATGGTGAAGGGCCTTCAGGGAAAGTCATATGAGGAGCGGCTGAGGGCACTTTGTTCAGCCTGGAGAAGAGGAGACTGAGGGGAGACTTCATTGCAGTCTTCAGCTTCCTCATGAGGGCAAGAGGAGGGGTAGACACTGATTTCTTTTCTGTGGTGACCAGTGACAGGATTGAGGGAATGTCCTGAAATTGTGTCAAGGGGATTTAGGTTGGATATTAGAAAGAGGTTGTTCACCCAGAAGGTGGTTGGGCACCGGAACAGGCTCAGGGAAGTGGTCACAGCACCAAGCCTGACAGAGTTCAAGAAGCATCTCAGGCACATGTTGGGACTGTTGGAGAAGGTCCAGTGCAGGGCTAAGGGCTGGACTCAATGGTCCTGGTGGGTCCCTTCCAAATCAGTATATTCTGTGATTCTGTGTTAATTCACCCTTTTTTTTCCTGCTTTTTCTCCAAGGATTTTCTGAACAGCTGCACTTACTATACTCTCTAGACATGGAAGACATTGTGTTTCCCAAATCTCTGAATTTCTTTTTGTTTGAACATGCAGGTTAGGTCTCAGAGTTATCAGAAAGTAGTTTCTTGGGGGCAGGTTGTGGTTTGAATTTATTTTTATATTATTGTGATTCAAACATATAATCCAACATGATAACAAAACTTCGCAAATTCCAAACACCAAAATAATCCACTCTGCAATTTGATGTATTCTAGTGTTTGACTTGGGAGAAAGGTACATTATCTATCTGAATTGTGGGAGACAAAGGCATTTACAAAATTACGGTATAACATGTGTAGAGGCCCACTTTTTAAAATAAAATGTAAATTCTACTAGTTGACATGTTAAATAAGTATTCTGCTATTATAACATTACAGAATACTTGTGCTGAGAAATACCCATAAGCTTCAAGGAGACAGTAAATAAGCATCCCAAAAGGATGCTGTAAATATTGCCTACATATAGAGTAAGTAATATAGCAGTTGTAGTACACAGTACATCACAATTGCAATTATACATAATCAAAACTATAGACTTCTCCTGCATACTGTATTCCCAGCCCCAACTTTCTCTTCTTGGTTAACTACTATGACAACATCAAACTAGTACTTTAAATTCCCATCCTTGAATCTGGAAACAAACTTGATTCATATGCAGCAACGATCCTGAAATCAAAAGTTTAAAAGTTTTCAGCCTGGTCATGAAATTTCTAGATAACTTGCTCAATTGAGAGCAAATCTCTGTTAAGCAGGCAAGTATTTGCTAGTGAGAATTGCTTTTATCATCAGCTTTATCATCAGAACTACAAACAACTGTACTTGAAACCAAGCTTTGGCTTCATTGCGTTGAGCTTCATTCAACACTTCTCTTTCCAACACAAGAACTGGTAATGGTACACAGTGTTTAAATACCCTTCAATTTTTCCTGTCATATTTTATTCCGACAACATAGACTGTGATATTGCAAGATACTGAGTGTTATAAAGTACTGTGACTTTTACTCCTATGAATGTCAATAAGAGTTCAGTTTCTTACAAAACTGGGATGATATTCCCTATCTTCTGTGAACAAATAATCCATGAAAACAAACAAAAAAGTCTAACATGCTGCATTAAGTATATTTTCGTGGCAAAGTATCAAAGTCTTCTATCAGACACTGGCAATTTCTGTAAACGTTTCTGCCAACCATAAAGTGAAAGCTATTACAGATCTGCAATTCAGCAGGCAAATCCCCACATCTAGTGTCTTTCTTATGGTTCACAAGCTTGAAGCAAAACCCACAGAAATTTTAAGGACCTGTTATGAACTTTAGCAGACTTTGCATGAGGTGCTGCACAGAATTAGCCTTCTTCAGATTACCCTTTTTTGATATGAAGACACTAGCAAGTTTGCAATAGCCTTTATCCTTTATGATCTCTGCCCTTATACTTAAGCTATACTGAAATGGACATAGATGCAAATGTACTTTTATCTATACCTTCCAATACTTTAAAACAATTCAATGTAGTATTTTCAAATATATCTGATTTTCCAGCAAGCACACCATCAGTACACAGAGTCACTTAAACTGTTGCTAATTGCCTTGCTATTATCTTAATACTAGCCTAAAAGATTTCTGCTTACTGCTATGTATTGAACTAAGTCTATATAAGGCTGGATATCTCACTTATTCAAGACAAACAGCTGTGCTGAGAAATAAAAAGGAAAATAGTATTTATAAAAATTTGAACGCAGAAGAATACGATTGTGTGATAAAAAAGAAAGACTTCTATACAAAATTTTTGGCATTCAGGTACATGTAAGTAATGCTTTCAATCAATCACATCATCACATGTTATTCAGAAAAATATATAAATCAGCTATAATGGAGATGTAGCCATTTCATGGACTCTCATATATAAATGTGTCTTTAAGCAAGGCAAAATACTTCTAGCAGAATTTAACTGAACTTAGGAATTCTATGTAAAGTGAAAAAGGGAAATTTCACTGGAATGCATAAAAGGAATAAAATCCTAACACCTGAATGTCACCTGACACATAAACCTAAAGAAAAAAATCACAGGTTTATAAGTGCCTTATTTAAATAAAGAATTGATTTTATTTTCTTTGCGCCTGATGGCCAAAGCTGCCAGCAACTATTGATACGTCTACCTCTGGAATTATTTATATTGTAAGTATAATATTATAAAAACAGGGCCTAAAGCAAAGAACGCTTTGCAACAGAATCATATTTACAGTCATCTGAAAGCCAAGTGGAAAAACCACTCTTGCTTACTTATTTCAAACAAAATACAATTTAAATGAGCTCAATGGGGAATAATATCTGTGCCTGATAACTAGAAAAAAAAAAAAAGTAGGTGCAACCAAATGCAGTGACTGCCAATGTGTGAGAGCTTTCTAACTGAAATATAGAACAAATTGTGTCCTACTGCTTCCAATTACTAAGAATGGGATAAAAAAAAAAAAAGTAAGAAATAATAATCCAGCACTGTCTGTTGGCAAAAACGACCTGTCAGATCTATGGCAGTCTGACAGCACTTTGAAAAACCCTGAGATTTTTCCAAGTCATGCTAAGATCCAGTTCATCCCTCAGCTGCGTAGTGCCAACACAAACCATTTACTATAAAGAAGAGGCTGTGTTGAAGTTGAAATTCACACAGCACTGCTGATGTGCTCCACACTCCCAGAAGTCCCATGACCAAAGCTGTGTGCCAGGGTACTGCTGGAGAAGACTGTTGTGTGGACAAAGGGTCCTCCAGCATCTGGTGCTGCCCACACATAGGAGATTGTGTTACTGCCTGCAGGAACACAGGAACATCAATCAGTGCTGATCGCTGATTAGGATCACAGTGTAATCTGGACTGGAAAGGACCTCATAAGGTTTCTAGTCCAACCTCCCACACACAGTAGGGTCAGCCCCAAGGTCATACCAGGTTGCTCAGGGTAATTATCTCTAGGATACTTCTAAGCAGGGGGGCTGCATAACCTACTGCCTTTGAGTTTAGGCACAAAGTGGGTGCTTACAGCTAGTAACTGGCCTGAACTTCATTGCCCATACACATATTACATGCACTTTAAGCCCTCAAAAAAAAAAAAAAAGGATTGACCTTGTCCTTCCCCCTCTGTGGGAAGCAGCTTCCATGGGTGATTTCATGTGCTCAGATGTGACTCTTGATATCACTCTCGGGAACTGATTATTTTCACTGTCTCTTAGAGAATTAATTCAGCAAGAGACAATGACAAAGAGAATCAGCTCCTTATTTACAAAATAATCTATAAAAGCTTTATTTAATATAAAAGAAAACAAGACTTGTTGTGAACTTGTCTACATAACAATGTTCTCTAATGAATAAAGCAAAAGAAATATACAATAGAATTTTCATAACATAACTAAAATATTAGTACGTTACCAGTTTTTATACAGTCACATAAGAGGCATATTGTTAAAGCATTAACAAAGAAATTATTTTGTCTGTGGCTAAGGGCTCCAACATGCAGTCTGAAAGGTCTCTTTGCTTATGCCAGCTGCACTTTACTATAATGGTCATGACTTCCCTCTGTTTAAGACTAGTTATTCCAGAATATATTAAATCAAACTCAAAGTCTTGGCACACTGCCCAACAAGATCCCTGCACTTAAGAAAAAAAAAAATGCAGGCTTTTGAAGCTCAAAATTAGAGCTTCAACATTTTTGATGACTACTTATTGTAATCCTATTCATTTGTTTTCCAGTATTGTCTCAGCTGTGGATGAAGGCTGCTCTGTTCTATGACTTTTCACCTAGTTATATAAAGAAGATATCTTTCCTAACAATTAATGCAAATGCAAAAGCAAAGGCAGACAAAAAGAAGAGGTTTGCCATATAGGCTACATGCAAAAGTAATTAAGCCTGGGAATTAAAATAGAGATTTCATTTTCTCCCTAAGGAAGCCGTTCTTGAAGAGGGACCCGCACAAAAGTTACCCTTCTTCCTCTAATTGCATGAACAGAAAATGTTATAAAAAGACTTTTTTAATTATAACCACACTCATTTCTATCAAATCTGCAGTTGTACACACTTATAAATGTAAATTCACTAAGGCTCATCCTCCTTTTTCAATTCGTACCAGATATGAATAGCTTATCTGAAAACTCACCTTTTAATTGCACTCTTGACATGTCAACCCGTGTACAGGTATTGTGTTCAAAGGCAGCAGTGCATAATCGAGCTGTATAAAGCCATAAAGACTACCTTCTGCCATATAGCTCTATATACACATGGTCGATGGCACATGTAATCACATTAAATTATTTGTATTACCTTCCAGACTGGATTTGAAAAGATGATGTGTATACATGCGCGTGCGCATGTGTGTGTGCATGTGCATATACATACAGAGTGACCAGCAGCACAAAAGACTGGTGGATATTGGTTTGTCTATAGAAATTATGATGATAGAGTTTACTTGATTTTCCTTACTAAACTGAAACTGTGTTTCATTTATTTCTTAGCTGGTGAGTCCTGCACTTCCCTAGGACATTTGCACTTTCATCACCACTCAGCTGCAAGTCAGCAACTTAATCTACACAAAAGAGTGAATACCAAGTGACACATCTTAACAGAGCTTATCTCCATATCCATTTTGATTATTAGATTTGGTTTTAGACTACATGCATTTTCCATGCAATATCAGGTTCAAGACTCTAATACCTATTTCTAAAGATCTCAATGGCTGAGCATCAAGATATCTAATAGTTCAAAAGCAGTGAGGATGTGGCAAATAATTTCACCCTTCTGGAAGACTGGAACTTTCTACAGTATAGTTTTTCTCAGTAAGTCACATTAACATCAGAGATGGAGCTCACCTTCCACTTCAAATGCATTTGAATCAAATGCATTTCTTTGAATCTTCTCCAACAACCCACATGCCACTTTCTGAGAAGTCAGAACAGTTAGTTTGACACCATACAATTCTTATCTTAGAAAAAAGATTAAACAGCTAGTATTATAATGTCTATTATATATTATTATATTGTATTAATTATATTAGTAATATATCAATTTATTGTCGTAGTAAGCATTAATATTACTTAATGTTTTTACTGAAAAGAGCAAAAATTAAAGAGGCAACTGTTTCTGTACAAAATGAGTGTCAACACAAGACAAGGTTGTGGTCAGTCACCCTTCCTTACTCCACGAATGCTTTGCTTTGCTCAAGTACGATAACTGATAAATATTATTTTCCTGTGGGAAGAACACAGTAAATTAGCTATAGGTTTTGTATGCAACTACAGCTTTTCTGTATCTTGTACGTGCCCATCCATGTGTACCCATATCCACAGACAAAAGAACTAGTAAAGTATTTAGGGATGTATTCACTACCTAAATACTGACTAATTTTTCTACCATGCCAGTCTAAGCCAACTAATCTTAGTTTAGACACACTGGTTTCTGTGGCCGAGAGAGTTCCTATAGCACCTGACTCCCTTTGTTTCCCAAAACCTAATAATCCACTACCCAGCTGGAACTGGATCAAATGAGGCATCTTGGGTACAAACTCAGAGCAAGAATCACACTCTCATTGCTGGTTGCACATACTGACTGCAATGCTCCATTTGATCTTATGCCATTATAATATATTAAAGCCTCTCTGTTTTTCAGAGAAGGTTTACCAAGGTATTTCGAACTCATTTTCACACAGTGGATTAGAAAGCTTTTCTCGGTACAAAATTAAATAAATGATCCTTGCTATTTCACTTTCTTTTCATTTAATTGTCAATTCACAAAATTGGGTCATTTTCAATGGTATTACCACATGAAACAGTAAGGGATAATAATAGCCAGCAATTAAGTCAAATTTAGCACTTATTACTCAACAAGAATTGCCTAGGAACAGAACATGTTTTCCATAAAAGCATTCATTGTTCAAAATTATTTTGAGCATGGAGCATGTTTTATGCATCTGTGTCCTCTCTTCAGATACTTAATAAGCTGCTCATTGCAAAAGAATGTATCAGAAGTTGGATACTCACAATTCAAAATTAAAGTTAATTTGACTGATCTTCAGCTGAATGTGTCTTTTGCTGATTACACAGTAATAGCTCATCTGATCTTTAGTATGTCCATTCCATTAATATTCTCAAGGAATTATTAAAAAAATGTTTTTCTAACTACTTCTATAAGTAACCTGTGTTCTCCTAAACAGATTAAGTTACATACAGCAGGAAATACAAGTGAAACAGCTTCTTTGAGCTCTGTTCTGTCTTTGAGCACCAACTCAAGTAGCCATACATACTTGAAATCCAACTATAAAGTTCTAAAGAAGAAAAATACAGTATGTTTGACATGAAATTAAGATAATTCTGCTTCTCTTCTGTTTGTGTAAGTGAAAATGTGAGGTCCTGTCTTGCCATGATACACACTTAGTGTTAATAATTTCATAGCAAATACATAAGATGAGGAAAAGGCTGAGGTATTTAACACCTACTTTACATCAGTTTTCAACAGTAAGACAGCTGTCCTGAGGACAGCTGGCTTCTGGAGCTTGTAGAAAGAGATAAGGATATGAATAGCCCCCCTGTAATCCAGAAGGAAACAGTTAGGGACCTGCTGAGCCCCTTGGATCCCTACAAGTCTATGGGACCAGATGGGATCTGCCCAAGGGTGATGAGGGAGCTGGCGGAAGAGCTCGCCAAGCCGCTTTCCATCATCTACCAACAGTCCTGGCTCACTGGGGAGGTCCCGGATGATTGGAAGTTGGCAAATGTCATGCTGATCCACAAAAAGGGCCAGAAGGAGGACCCAGGAAACTACAGGCCTGGCAGCCTGGCCTCAGTGCCTGGCAAGGTTATGGAGCAGATCATCCTGAGTGCAATCACACAGCACCTACAGGGTAGACAAGGGATCAGACCCAGCCAGCACGGGTTTAGGAAGGGCAGGTCGTGTCTGACCAGCCTGATCTCCTTTATGATCAGGTGACCTCCCTGGTGGATGAGGGGAAGGCTGTGGATGTGGTCTATCTGGATTTCAGTAAAGCCTTTGACATCGTCTCCCATACCATACTCCTGGAAAAGCTGGTAGCCCACGGCTTGGACAGGAGCACTCTGTGCTGGGTCAGGAACCGACTGGAGGGCCAGGCCCAGAGAATGGTGGTGAACGGTGCTGCATCCAGTTGGTGGCCGGTCACCAGTGGTGTCCCCCAGGGATCAGTGTTGGGCTCAGTTCTATTTAATATCTTTATCAATGATTTAGATGAGGGGATTGAGTCCACCATCAGCAAATTTCCAGATGACACTAAGTTGGGGGGGAGTGTTGATCAGCTGGAAGGCAGGAGGGCTCTGCAGAGGGACCTGGACAAGCTGGAGAGTTGAGCTGATTCCAACAGGATGAGGTTCAAGGCCAAGTGCTGGGTCCTGCACTTTGGCCACAACAACCCCCTGCAGTGCTACAGGCTGGGGACAGAGTGGCTGGAGAGCAGCCAGGTAGAAAGGGACCTGGGAGTTTGGATTGATAGGAAGCTGAACATGAGCCAGCAGTGTGCCCAGGTGGCCAAGAAGGCCAATGGCATCCTGGTCTGTATCAGGAATGGTGTGGCCAACGTGTCCAAGGAAGTGATTCTTCTCCTGTACTCAGCACTGGTGAGGCCACACCTGGAGTACTGTGTCCAGTTCTGGGCCCCTTAGTTCAGGAAGGATATTGAGGTGCTGGAGCAGGTCCAGAGAAGAACAAGAAGTCAGAAGTCTGGTGAAAGGACTTGAGTACCAGTCCTATGAGGAGAGGCTGAGGGAGCTGGTGTTTTTCAGGCTGGAGAAGAGGAGGCTCAGGGGAGACCTCATCACTCTCTACAACTACCTGAAAGGAGGTTGTAGCCAGGTGGGAGTTGGTCTCTTCTCTCAGGCAACTATCAGTGAGACAAGAGAACATGGTCTTAAGCTCTACCAGGGGAGGTTTAGGTTAGACATTAGAAAGAAATTCTTTACAGAGAGGGTAATCAGACATTGGAATGGGCTTCCCAGGGAAGTGGTGGATTCTGCGTCCCTGGAGGTTTTTAAGAAGAGACTGGATGTGGTACTTAGTGCCATGGTCCAGCAACCACAGTAGTAGTGGATCAATGGTTGGACTTGATGATCAAGGAGGTCCCTTCCCTTCCATTCTATGATTCTAATAAGTGATCCATTCTGTATTCATCAACTTTGATATGCTGTCTACCCTCAAAGACCCTCTTAAAATATGTACAAAGGCTACAGTACCAGATTTTCTGGACCATTTCTTTTTTCAAACTGTAATATAACAAGACACCTACTACAAAGTTGAGGTTTTACATCTCTCTCTTTTTAATTTCAATTATAACCTGCAAAAAAAGTCAACATTCCCTTACAATACAAATCACTCAGGTTGAATACTCACTACATTATCAAAATAGAAAGTGAGCAGTTAGAATAGGCACACTGTATTTATAACATCCTTTGACTGTAACCGTCTTTAGTTCCCTAGCACAGACAATCAAGTCTTTATGTTAGAAATAGTCTACAAATCTTTGGTTTTTAAGTTAAAATTAGTACTTGAAAACATTCACACTTTAGGAATCATAACTCGAGTAACTAATCTCACCACTTCAGTTGCAACATGATAACGTTCCTCTGCAACACCCAAAAAGTTGACATAATGGGATGTTCCTTACTAGGTAGAGACTCGGGAGGGGTAACAGCTCCAGGTTGGGCATAATGTGGGCTCTGATTCTGACACAAGAACATGGTGCTGCAGATGCTGTACCACACATCCAGCCCCCACCCCACAGGCTTAGGGGAACAGTGTCAGGTTGAAGATTTAATATCACAAAGCAATGAAGTCAGTCTGCCTTGGGGCCTTGTGGCCCATCTCAGAACATACGCTGTTTCAGTCACCAACCCTCATCCCATACCTCACGCCGTTCACAACCATGCAAAATGGAAGTGCAATAAGCAGACAGATCAGATTTGGTATTTGTGCTTTGCACAAATGCAGGAGGCATCACGCTGGTGCACAGCAGCAAAGTCAGCCTAGCATTACTCCAAGTTGTTTACCATCCAGCTCTCACTCCCACATATTTGCAGACTGCTAAAAATGACAAGTTTTCTTCATTTCAGCTGGTTCTGCTGACTGTCTACCATGGTTTGAATTTTCCAGTCTGAAACCTGAAGCCACTGAACCTGGAGGGACCCTATAATGAGACAAGTGAGGTCATGAAGGTCTGTCTTCCAGACACCATTTGGTACAAACCAAATCACCTGCGTTGGCCAAATCTCTGTACAGACTATGCTGGCTTGCATAGCCATTCATCAGAACTTAATAAAGGTAATAATACCGGCTAACTAAGATTTACCCTTGCCTTGAAATATATATATGTATCAGAATAATTAATATAACAGAAAAATGAACTAGAGCATATCTGTCTTCTAAATACAATAAACTTGTCCATAGGACTATTAATATCAAGAGACTAATATCCAGAAGAGGTAGTTAGGTATTTTCTCAAAAATCCAAATAAATAAAGGATCAAATTGGTAAAGGTATAGCTACCTCTTCAGCACTTAAATATCATAGAAATGGATAAATACTCTAAAATGCTTTATTGCCTCCCATTTTCTTTCAATTTGCAAATTTTCTCAAATTATATTGGGGGCTATACATATATATGCACACATAGCATTGCCAACCTCACAAGATTATAACCTACAAAAGCAAAATCAGTCACAACATTGAATAGTGTACTCTTATCTTGGCTATACCCATTCTTTGGAAAAATCATCTTTTTTTTGGTTTGAAGGGTTTGGGGAAAGCCTTCCATAGAAGTCTCCATATTTCTGCTTCTGTGAAAAGGCAGGGGAAGTTCCATTGCCTCCTTCCTGCATGTTCTACTGCCTGTTACACCCCAAGGTCATGACAGAGATGAACTCTATCATTGGGCACTGCTTTTGCCCAACTTCCCATCTCTTTAAAATATTCTGCCTTCCTTTTCCTCCACACAGTGTACCTAATTCAAGGACAAGATGACCAGCTGTCTTACCCCATGGATATTATTTCCAAAATGTTCTTACCCCTTTCCACAGCTCACCTTTTCCCCTCTGGGATCTGATTATATGCACATGGGGAGCAAAACAGGGAAATACAGAGATTCTGGTCATCTGCTACATGTTCTCCTTTGCTTGTCTTTCTCCCACTTCACCCTATGTAAAGGGAAAGGGTGTGTGAGGAGGTGCAGCAGGCCTCTTCATTTGCCACACAGGCACTCCTGGGACAGCAGAAAGTGATGCAGGCTGTGCAACACCTGCCTCAGCTGGAAGCATTCTTCATACCAGTCCAAAGCCATCTTCCACTCTCCTGCTCTGGCAGCCATCTCACCCTCTGCAGCCAGCGCTGAAGCAGAACTGCTGAGCTGTCAGCAAGTTCTCACAAGAGGCCAATTTTTACGCCGCATAATTGTAGCAAAAAAAAGAAAAAAAAAATTCATGAGAGTTGGCAACCCGTGTTAAATTTGCATGCATATCTGATTAGCTGTGTCTCTAGAAAACAGTCTTACAAAATATTGCAAAATTATTCATTTTATTTTTTTTAAAGTCTGGATTGAATTCTGTCAAAATATAAAGCCTGTTTCCTTCTTCCTTCCCTCCCTCCAAGTGAGTATAATCCAATTTTCCTTTGAAACTGTAACATTTTATTTCATATTGCTTTGGAGTTACGAGCAAAAAGAGAAAAACAGTAATAGGAGTGAAAAAGGAATTTGCCAGCTTCATCTTTATTTAAGAAGCCAGAGAATGAAATAGAACACTTCCCTTCCACCTACTTCCCCAGAAAATATCTAGAAGAGAAGGCTCCAAACTGGTTAATCAAAGCTTATGGAAGTCAACCTCAAGGGCATTTTTTTATAACCCCTACATGCCCTTAGCCTGAGTTCAAAGTACTGAGGTCACCATATAGGAAAGGAGCCAGGATGTTACAGATCTAGGCACAGATGGGAGACCCACTCTGGCTCACCTACACAGCTGGTGTCAGAAGGCCAAAAAAGTAATTCTCATCCAGGCTACAGTGTAAGACCTGTAGTGAACTTGGATAAGATTTTCATGTTTGCCAGACTGACTGGGTTATACTTTCTGCAACTGGAAACCAGGACATTGCAGGAAGATTGAGGTAGGAGAGTTGGGGGTCACCTTTCTGACCCTGAAGAAGAATTTGGATCTGAGGTGCTGCTGTTTCACCTTTACCTGTGAAGGCCTGAATGACAAATGTTGTATTTCAGGCTGTGGCCAGGGCTGCCAAACATCCATTTCATACAGCAGTCTCAGCTCACAGTTCGGCCTCTTGCACCCAGCGGTCATGTGGGACCACCCAACCCATTCCATTTCCCCAGTGAAATCAAAGTAAGGAAGAACAAACACTTTCATCTCAAGAGGAAGGACCCAGTCTGCATCTTTACCTGCCAAGCTACTACACATGACAATACCCTTCCAACTTACCGCCAGCTCAAACCCACCTCAGAAATTTCTTCCTAGTCAGGCATGAGTAAGCCCTCTTGAGCCATCTTCCCAGTAACTGATCCCTCACAACCGTCAGAAATTTTCATCAAGACGCAACCACCTACCTTCATCTCGCATTCATTCCACCTTCCTCAGTGCCTTCCTGTCACCCATGGCTTAATGAGTAGACTCTCCAGCACATGTCCCTACTGCACAGTTCCAGTGCTCAGGCAAAGCTTAGTGCTCAGGCAGTGAAGACAAAGAATAAAAACCAACAGGCAGTCAACACAAAACAAAGTACGCACATCTGCGTGTATGAGCTAAAACTAAAAGCTATCCTTTCCCTTCTCTTGTGCTTCCAAAGGTATATATTCTTTATTCCATAAACATGCATTATGTAGACTGTCAAATACTACTATGAAAAAAAGCTGTATCAAATTGGTTAGTGTTTTTTTACAATATTTCAGGTAAAATTTTTAATGCTGTATTTTGCTTAGTGTGAATATCTGAGCACTAAAGTTACTTTTTAAAAACAATAGTTTAAAAAAAATTTATATCTTATTTCAGGAATTCCATACAATGTCCTGGGTGTGTTTGTATAGCACCTTCTGGAAAAAACAACAGTGGAAAACCCAGGCTTTATTTCAGAAAGTGCACAAAAGGAAAGGTTGCAGTGGCTACACTGATTTTGTTACAGTATTTCAATAGAGGTGCTTATGTACATTTGACAAACATTAAGCAATTAGTCATTAAGCTATTAGAGTGTCCAAAGGATGACCACTTGGGTAGTGAAGGGTCTAGACGGGAAACCGTATGAGGAGTGGCTGAGGTCTCATGGTTTGTTCAGCCTGGAGAAGAGGAGACTGAGGTGAGACCTCACTGTGGTCTTTGACACCTGCACAGATGGGCAGGTACCAATCTGTTCACTCTCACGGCTGGTGAAAGGACTCAAGGAAATGGCAGCAAGCTGACTCAGAGGAGCTTTAGGTTAGGTGTCAGGAAAAAGTTCTTCACTCAGAGGGTGGTTGAGCACTGGAACAGGCTCCCCAGGGAAGTGGTCACGGCACCAAGCCTGTTCAAGAAGCATATGGACAGTGCTCTCAGGCACATCATGTGATTACTGGGGCTGTCCTATGCGGGGCCAGGACTTGGACTTGATGATCCTGATGGGTCTCCCAACTCAGCATGTTCTACCATTCTATGACTCAATGACAAAAATAAGTCTTCCATAAAGACATCCTATTTGGGGATAGAAAACCCGAACAAGCAATTCACACTGTCACAAATAAGATCCATCCACTTCTGTGGTGAAACACCACCTTTTATTTTTTATTATCCTCTTACAGCTTTATATAACGTGGTCGCCATAGTTCATTTTCTTTGTGATGAGACTTTATGCTTCAGTTCATAAAAATAGAACGTAAACTTTTGCCACAAAGAAAACACTTGTCAGTGCCTGGTCATGTCGACTTACAAGTCAAGAAACAACAGAAAAATAAAGAAAATCTGGGAACAAAGGAACTATGAATCCTGCATACTTTTGTCAGTTTACAAACAGTAGCTGTAAATTCAAACAGCAGCTGCAACCATTTCTCTTGACAAGGTCCTCAGTGCCTCTATAGTTAACCAGGTGGCAGCCCTCAACCCTTGAAAGGGGTTTGGACACTGAACTCATGGTAAGAAACTGTCACTTACATTAGCTACTTTCTGCACGTGGAGGGGACATGTCCTCCCCCCAGTTGAGCTCACACCAGTAAAAAGATGCTGTGAAGTACTTGGCATCATTTTGCATTCATCAGAGATTTTTTAGCTCCAGATGAGCACCAGTTTCAGATGGGTCTAGACAGCTTTGGTTGGAGCTACTTGGATGCTTATGTATTGCACTCTTCAGTACACCACGTAATAGGAAACATAATTCACTTGGCCACTGTGCAGCACAGCTACATACAGACAGCTTGATTTCTAATCACACCTGAGCTAATAAGTCCTCCTGAGACTTATTAGTGTCAGTTTGAGCTGTCTGGAAACGTCTAGCCCATATTTAAAAAAACTCTCAGTCATTTCTCAGAAAAGATCTAGTGCATCCGTGAAGTAGAGCAGACGTTTGTAAAAGCACCACAGAAAACCTCAGACTGTGTTTTTATAATAGAACACTAGAATTTAGCAGCTACAATCCCTGGCTGTGCTGTCCATGCTTCAGCTCAGGATTTTGATTGGTGAGCAGGGAGGATTTTCTCTCTTGTTGCTCCTAACCCCTTTTCCAACTGCCTGTGAGGTACTTCCTACTGCACGTCTCCAGTGCTCAGGCAAAGCTCAGCTCTTGGGTAGTGAAGACAAAGAATAAAAAGCAATAGGCAATCAAGTAGTTAAAGCCATAGTTGAACAAAATTAATACATATAATGGAGACTAGTTAAGAAGAAAGTTAAATGCTCTACCAACTAGATGTTACTTTATACCCAGGCTGCTTATTCCTTCCTGGTACAACACCCTACAAACTAGAGGATTTAATCCTGCTGCAGTAGTTAAAGTATTACAGCTTTCTGAAGTGAATTAGATCTAACATTTGAATGCTTGATTCTGCAGCTCCTTTTAATGAATTTTAATTTTTTGCTTGTCTTAATGATGTATTGACAAATATTGTCAAACAGCAAGAAAAACAAGCTGAAAGCAAGCACTGTGATTATATGCACCACGTTTAACTTGCCTAACATCCCTGGGAGCTATTTACTTTTTTTCAAGTGTCTGGATGCCAGAGTATGAAGACTAGTGAACAAAGACTGTTTTTAATGTTAAGACATTGAAAAATAATTTTGTGTTCTTAGAGATAGTATTACACAAAAACATTAAATCATTATAATTTTCTAGTCCTCCTTTTCTTATATCCAAACAGTGGTTAGTAAGACTCTCTTAGCCCCTAGAAATTTTGGAAGCACTAATTAACACCTGCATAATAATTTTTGATCAGGGATGGATCCAACAAATAAAAACAATTAATTTTATTGGCTACATTTTCTATAGTGAAATTTAAAAACCCTGCATTTGCAAACTGGAATTTCTATATACCATGTAGTAATCAAAGGAATACAAAGCTCCTAGTTATGCTCTGTTTTCTCAGAGCCTTCAGTACATCACTGAATGCATTTAAACGGAGCTAATTTTAAAGAAAAAAAAATTAAAACTACAATGCATCTGATAGTTTCCATAGCAGTAATTATACTCTTTTTCCCCCTCAAAAATATCAAAATGCTTAGAATTATCAATGAAAGCAACCAAAACCTTCTACTCCTTTCTCCTTAAAGTCACTACAGTTGCAAAATATTCTGGAGCACTTTCAATTACTTCTAGTCATACAGAAAAAAAGGTAATGCACTTGTTTCAGATATTATATTATGTGGCAGTCTTTCCTAGGAAGTAAGTGCTGTTGTGACAGAAGCAAATCTCCACAGCATAACTGATGTGAAAGAAACCCTTTCAGTTTTCATCAGCTGAGATGCTTTCTATGGTGAGGTTTTGGCTAATTTTTCTCCTGAGGCTGTTGGTATCTTGCTGCACATCCAACAGCTTAAACATAGGAGAATTGTCAACACTGTCCCCACATCAGATAGAAAAATGCATATGGCTCCTGGGCAATTCTCTTTCACATGCTCATAGAGGGAAGACTCCAGCCAAAGGAACTGGGGCATGACTTCTTTTCTTTGTTCTCCCACTGTCATCTCAGCCCCCTGGGGTCAATGTTGAACAGCATTTTTAACCTGAATCAGGAAACTAGACAGCTGGACAGGGAGTGCATGTCTGCAGTGAAGAAGTTTATTTACATCATATGCCCATGCATCAGCTTCATGACATAGCCAGAGAACTGATCTTAAAAGAAAACAGCAGAAAGATTAGAAAAAGGAGTTATCTCAATTCTGCAACAGGAAGGAAGTGGTCCTTTGGTCCCTCACTTTGTTGATTCCCAAAGTTGCCCTCACTCAAGCAACAACAGCTGAACATAGAACCTGGTCTTTTTGCCTACATTGCACGTGCTGCGTTCAAGTCATCTGTATATCAACCACATCCAGCTTTGAACAGATGCTCAAAGTGCAGTAGAATATTGCTTCCACTTGTGCAAATATTGTAGGTTTGCGACTTTATGTGAGTTACAGTTCCCATTCTGAGAAGATGCTAAAAGTCCTCACCATTCATCTACCTGCTTACACCCACAAGTAGTGGCCATTTGAAGTCAGAAGTCAATATTTGTCAAATATTTGAAATAAAATCCTGTAACTTGTTATTTTAATTTCTGCAAGATCTGACAGTACATGAGCAGAGGAAATGAGGAAAGCGGGAGTCTTTAACTGTGTATTAAGTAGAACTCCCTGTTACAGCATAAGGACAAATGAATGTGGAGAAGGAAGCATGTAGCTACATTTCAAAAAAATATTACAAAAAAAAGAGATGGAATTGTCAATTTTAATTGCTGTCTATATTAAAGCAGAGTACTGGCTTTGCAGTTGTGTCCCACATGCCGTTAGGAATCTATGAATTAGGTGCCTTTTTAATCAGCAGAATTGCAGCACTCCATGTGACACCAGAGACAATTTGTTGTAATTGGAAGAAATACAGTATTATTCCAAATCCTGCAGCCCACAGTTCTACCTCTAGTCTTCCACAGGCGGGCTTTTCCCACTCCATCAAGAATCAACCTCCTGGACATCCCTCTATGCCCAGAATAAAAGAAATAAGTCCGTGTCAGACAATCTGCAGGAAGACAAGGGAGAGAATCAGCTAAGCACTACTTTGTCCTTGGTATGCCAAGTGCAGAACTAAAGTATAATTTCACCCTTACCATATGAATAGTACCATTTAAATGAGCGCATATTATTGTATGGGGATTTTCTTCAGATGTGTCTGCCACAGTCAGCATCTATTTTTAGTGCTTTTTTTTCATGACCACAGCAATATTATGCCAATAAAGCAGAGGCAATCAGATGTAAAATCTTATCCTTTGTCACTGCCCAGGGAGAAGCTGAATTTGGATAGAAAGCACTGTGGGGACAGTAAGTACTATGGGGTCTCGGGATGAAGAAAAATGACCATCTGAAACTGTTTTAACTGTATGATGATATTTTTCTTAATCCTTTTTGTCCCTGAAAAAATATTTCAAGCAAGACGGGTTTCCAATCCTAGTTCTAAAAGTGAATAAGTATATGACCATGACTTCAGTGTCTCCACTCCTATAGGTATTGTGACCTATTTAGTTAAAAAGAGAGAAGAAGCCACGGATAAGACAAATCAAGCGTTACCTTCCTCTTACCTCTGGAACAATTTCAAAGACCAATGAAGAATAACATAGAAATTTACTTAGGATCAAGGTTAGCTAGAGTAAACACTGAGTAATTCCTAGCTTTTCAAAGACATTGCTAAAATGGAATACTTTCCTTATTTCCTCCTGAATGTACAATTCCTACTAAAGTATTTTCCCATTTATATAAGTAAAATCATCTTAGGCTAAAATAATAATAAATGGAAGAAATTTATTAGAATTCACTTTTCATCTACTTTCATACTGCTTATTAGATGTGTACATTTTCCTTAGTTTGCAATAAAAATAACCCTAAAATCTTTAATTTTATTTCTTAAGTGTCTTGTCCTCTCTTTGACATGCATATGTTTGCTGCCCCTATATATATGGCTGTATTTTATTATTTAATTATGTGTTATATTAGGCCACTGGACCACTCCCTAACTAGGTATTTTAGAAAAAAACTATACAGCATTTAATATCAGTTTATAAAGAGAAAATCCTTAACAAGTCAATGCAGTTTCACTCATTTACATGAGTGACAAATTTGGCCCAGCAATCTCAGTGGGTCTTGTGTCTTCTCTTTGCATGTACAGTTCTTCAGAATTGCAGCCTGAAACCTGATAAGGTGACACGGGTCATGCAGCATGCAGCTTAGTATGAACATGTTTTATTGTGAGTTGATTGATACAGTAAAATCAGTCTTTATTTAAGTTTCTTGTGGTACAATAACAGCTAGGAAGAGTCCAAACCTATGGAGAAGGAAAAAAGGCAATTTGCAACACTTGTGTTCCAGTACCCAAGAGCAAAGCAAAAAAAAAAACAAAAACCAAAACCAAAACCAAACAAAAAACCAAACAAACCACAGAAATAATAATTTCTTACTTTCTAAAGGATAAATCAAACAACTGGATTATTTGCAGGAACACTTGGATGCAGGACTGGAAGGGATACTAAGCAAGTCTGCAGATGATACAAAACTCGGAGGAGTTGTTGACTCTCTCAAAAGCAGGGAGGCTCTGCAGAGAGACCCCCAAAAATAAGAGGACTGGGCAATTACGAACCATAGGAAGTTCAACAAGGGAAAGTGTCAGATGCTGCACCTGGGATGGAGCAAACCCGGATGTACAGACAGAATGAGGAATGAGATGCTGGAAAGTAGTGCCTTGGAAAGGGACCTGGGGGTCCCGGTAGACAGCAAGTTGAATATGAGTCAGCAGTGCCCTGGTAGCCAGGAGGGCCAACCATGTCCTGGGGGGCATCGGGCAAACCATCACCAGAAAGTCCAAGAAGGTGATTGTCCTGTTCTGCTCTGTGCTGGGGCAGCCTTACCTTGAATATTGTGTGGAGCTTTGGGCACTGCAATATAAAAAAGGTATTAAGCTCTTACAGAGTAATGCCTCTCTGATAACACATTTAAGAACAGAAAGGTACAGAGCAGAAAGAATTCCAACCAGCGGAAGAGTGGAGCGAGAACATGTGGACAATGCAGACACCAAGGTCAGTGCAGAAGGAGGGGCAGGAGGTGCTCCAGGCGCCAGAGCTGAGGTTCCCCTGCAGCCCGTGGTGCAGACCATGGTGGAGCAGCTGTGCCCCTGCAGCCCATGGAGAACCATCACGGTGCAGAGACCCACCTGCAGCCCATGGAGGAGCCCGTGCTGGAGCAGGTAGATATCTGAAGGAGGCTGTGACCCCTTGGGAGGCCCAAGATGGAGCAGGGTCCTGCCAGGGACCAGGAGAGAGGCAGCCACGCTGGAGCAGGCTTTTCCCAGGTAGGACTTGTGGCTCCTGTGGGGGACCCACGTTGGTACAGCTCATTTGTGAAGGACTGCACCCCACAGGACAGCAGTTTGTGAAGAACTGTTACCTGTGGGATGGACTCACACGGGAGAGGTCCATCAAGGACTGTCTCCCATGGCAGGGACCCCACGGGAGCAGGGGAAGGACTCCTCTCTCTGAGCAACAGCAGAAATAACAACTGACCATAACCCCCGTTCCCTGTCCCCCCATACTGCTGAGGGAAGGGAGGGAAAACATGGAAGGAAGGAGGGGTGGTGGGAAGGTGTTTTCAAGATTATTTTATCTCTCACTCTTTTGCTCTTACCCTGTTAGTAATAAATTTAATTAATAACCCCACTTTGAGTCTGTTTTGCCCATGAAGGTAATCAGTAACTGACCTCTCCCAGCTGTTAACTCAGCTCATGTATCCTCAGCTATTTTTTAAACTCTTTCCTCTGTCCAGCTGCAGAGGGAGACTAAGAAAGTGGCTTTAGTGGGTACCTGGCATCCAGACAGGGTCAACCCACTACAAGTTCGAAAGGTTGGTTAAAAAACTGAGTGCTAATATTAACTGTAAGAACCAAACATGCAAGTGGTACCTTCCATTTCACATTGTTACTAACTCAAGAGATCCCATTTATTAAATGATCATACAGAAATTTTCTCCCCGACACTCATCCAAGCCAAGGGCAGTGTTCCTGCTTACTCAAAAGACCCTTGGTCTGGAGCTGAATGCTCAAAACAAATGGAATTTTTTTGTAACACAGCTGATATTCCAAGATATGAGAAATAAGCCATTAGCCTGATCCCACTGTTAGCATTACACTTTACCTTTAAGAACATTTTGAGATCTGTCAAAGCAGAATGGGAATTCGTCTACTGTATTAGCCTATTTCTCTCTCAAATTATCACTAAAACTTTTTAGCTAAAAATTGCCTGCAAAAAATAAAAATCTAAGTGAACTAAGCATCCACTGAAAAATCTTTCGTGCTTCTTTGTACATGCCAAACTATGAAATATAAGGGCTGTAATACTAAAATTGTCCTGTAAATGTTCTTTCAGGTCCTTGTACATCTGTCATAAATACAACTGTTTAGACATCTTCTTAAATCCTCGTTACAGTATTGCCAAACATGGAGTAAAGTTGAGTGGACATAACTGAAATGGCTGCTGCATGATGAAGAAGAATCAAAACATAGGTCATTTTATAAGTATTAATAATCTCATGGTACCCATGAGCCTGGAAAGCAGGGAGAGGAGTACACAGTGAATACTGTTAGTATAGTACATGGAAGTACAGAGAAGTTCTTTATAAAAAAATTAAAACTAACATTCTTTTTACACCTTTTGTAGAAGAGATGAACTGTCAGTAATAAGACCCAAAAATTTTGATTGCAAGTCACAAAATGCAAATTTCCTTTGCTGGACATCTGGGTACCAGCAGCTTTGTTCTTTATCCCTCTACTCCACTCACACAAATCCCTCTGCACACAGGTTGGATGGTATAGCGAGCAGATCATGTGCTCTTTCTAGAGAAATTTCAGAAGCCTTTTCCCTTCCCATCTGTTATTCAAATTCACTCAAATTTGTTCAGAGCAGATCTTTTTCTCAGAAGGGCAGCATTTGCCCCACAGTAAACTCAAAGCTCAAAATCTCTTCACTCCTAAAGAAAAGGTTTCTCCTGTTAGGAAATATCTCCATGCTGAAACTCATCAGGTGACAGGGTCACATGCTGTGCTTGAAAGATGATGGTCCTTGCCACTGTGGTGTTGAAAGCAGTCACTGGTTACTTCTTCTCGTCACTGAAGGGAAGTACAGGAGCAAGACCATGAGATTGCTTACGGAGCACAGCGGAGTTCTCAGGCTTTTTAAAATCCTTCAGGATTTTAAATACACGAAAATACACAGTGCTGCTGAGGCCCCACACTACAGCAAAGGATGTGAACTGACACGAGCTTTGTATTGTACCCACAGAAGAGGAAAGAGTAGCGAGGAAGCATTACTCCAAGTCCCATCCCCAGGTGGAAGAATTTCCCCACTGGGTGCTGTAAAACAGGATTTTCACTCTTTATTTATCTGAAAGGATGATAGGGAGAGAGAGATGGAAAAGGAAGGACAACAAGTAGTTGGGCTGTAGTAAAGGTCATGGCACTGGCAAAAGTAATTTTCCCATGCTCATGTCTCCACTTCTGGAGATATTCAAAACCTGAGTGGATGTGATCCTGTGCAATCCACTCTAGGTGACCCTGCTTTAGCTGGAGAGTTAGAGTAGATGGTCTCCAGAGGTCCCTTCCAATCTGAATCATTCTGTGATTCTATGTCCTCTGTGGGCTAAGAAGAGAACAACACAGGTTAAGGAGTTCTAAAACAAAATAATCTCTAATTAGGTAACTGTATCTAGTGGTAAGAGCAATCATCCCCCTCATCAGACATGAATATTCTGACAGAAATTGTGCCTTTTAACAGGATTATTCCAAGAAATGTAAGAGCAGCAGTTTATTACCTTCAAAAAAGAGTGGTAACAAGTGGCCTAGTTCTAAACAAAGCAGAAAAAGAAAGAAGAGTTTGTAAAAATATCTGCAGGAAAGCTTCCGCTCCACCCTTTTGCTATGAAAGCACCTTGTGTTGAAAGATCTGGCTGCTCTTGAAGTGTAGATACAAGTTGCCTATGCAAAGTGCTACATTCCAGATGTTCCTACTTACTAGCACTAAAACAGTTGTTAATCTAGAACTGCTCACCACTAATTTAAACAAATTGCAAATAATTGGTTCCTATAAACCTTACAGAAAATACTGTTTCACTACCTTAGCTGTCTGTCGCGTATTTTTAGTTCAAAAGTCTTAGCAGGCACTCACGGAGGCTATCAAGAACACTGAGTTTAGTATCATGGAGGTTTTTGGTTGAACTGCCCTCCTAAGTTGAATATCTCTGAACTTAAAGGAAGAATTTTTATATTTTTTTCAGTAATGGACCTTTAATTCATAATTATTGAGTACTGCAGGCCACTGGGCAGCATTTTACATACTGACCATTCTACCAGTGCTCTTTCAGAAGCTTTATAAACTCACCATTATATCTAACTTCAAAAGAATTAATATTTTTAGTGCTATTCTTTGAAAAGTCCTGCTAAGATCTACTGAATACCACATATTTCTATACTAGTCAGATCTTTCTGTACTGAATTTAAAAAACAAACAAACAAACAAACAAACAAACTTTAAAAAAGGGTAGCACTCTGCCAGGGACTTAGTATACTGTACATACACCTGAGTGAGAAAATATTAGTACCACGTACCAGGGGCAAGGAGACTACCAGGTGACCCTGCTTACAAATTTGTATACTGCAATGTGGGCAGTTTAAACTTTCATTCTCCGATATTCCTTTTTTTAGAAGTATTTTCAAAAGGATTAGAAATTCCTGCCAAGTCAGCCTTTCATTTTATAAATTTTCTTCTAGGCCCTTCATTGAAGACACACTGAGATTTCTGAAATCCGTTTGTGTAACCTCCAGTTCGTTCTGTTTTTCACTGTTGCCTGTATCTTACCAAGCAGTGACAAGAACATAATGAGTCTGAGAAAAAGCTCAGTTCTCCATAAAGGAAAATCCAAGAGGACCATGTCCACGTCAGGGGGAAAGTTCAGTCCCTATTGTTCCTTTGCTGCCTGTTTTATTTGGTTTCTCTAGACCCAGATTAGTTTGTTAACTAGATTAGTTAGCACCCTTGAATGTAAACTAAGGAAGACATGCTTGTTCTGCAAATTAGTCACTCTAAGTTAAAATAGAAGAAGATGAATGAGACTGAGGCTGATGTTGCAAGAATTATTCAAGTAATAGTAGATCAAGCAGAGAACTATTAAATTTGTACAAGAAAATTATTGTCTTCCACAGAAACAGGAACCTTCTCTTACAGAGACCATGGAGTGGTGGATTAGCAAGCAAGATTTGAGTATTTAAATCTAACCAGATTTTAAAAACCTAAAGCAGTGTGTCAAGGCCTAGAAACATCTCCCTTTTTTTCCTGAGAGCAAAGATCACTTTCCATCACAAAAATGGTCCCATGGAGAGCATGCTCCCTTTGTCCTCCTGTAAAACACTTTTTTGGAGGTCTTTATGACCAAATCTGACAATGGAGCACTGCAGCATAAAGCAGATAGCAAGAAACATCCAGAAGAAGAATTAAAGGTGGTCCTTTAAGTTAGCATGCCAAAAAGAAAAACACTCTAAATGAGAAAACGCAAAAAAAATTATTTCCCCAGCCTGGAGGGGAAAAGATATTTTCATTTCTGGAAAGAACCTCAATGCAAATAGTCTGGCCCAAGTTGTCTTAACTGCCAAACCACATGACAGTCTCTAGACATGTTATGTTAATGTGCTACTAACAGAAGAAACAGTTTCCAAGATACCTAATACATAATACCTAATACACGAGATGTATTTATGCTGAAAGTCTTTTATTTCCCTATTGATAAAAAGCCTTTACTGGCTTAGAAGATTTTACTTAACTTCCAAATTTACAGAGTGTTTAAAGCATTTTCAGAAATCCCAACTTTTTCTAAGAAGCTCGCAGCCTGAACACAGCCCCTCATTGTGCTTCATTTTAAGGCAAAACATAACTGTGTCTCATCATCGGAGCTTTTCATAATTGCTTTTATTGTAAGCAATGAAAACATTAAAATTTCCATTCTTGTTAAATGCAACATCATTCTTAGCCCCAGATCAAGCAGTGATACTTGGGTTTCTTCAGATGTTCAACTTGTAAAGGAACAGTCACCTTAAGGGGATTTCAAGGAACTAAAGAAAAGTGGAGAATCCACTATTTAAATTCAGCCTTCTCATATTTAGCATTAAATGTAAGAGTAAACACACCCTTTGCATCCTTAAAGAAAAGAATCAAGGGATTCCAAATACCGTAAACTGATTTTCCCTAAAACTATTTAAAAAAACCACAAGCAAACCAAGAACCAAATGCTAACTGCTTTATGCTTTCTAATTTTCATTAATTTAAGAAAAATACACATACAGTCATACTGTAAGCCAGATCCTTTAAATTCACAGACCGTCACCAGATGTAGCCCGCCAACATATCTAAAGTAACAATAATCAGAAAAAAATGTTTCTTTACTCATGCTCCTCACAACTCTGTAAGGGAAGAGAGGGACTGGTGGTCATGTGGGGAGAAATATATACACTTAATTAAAGGAAGATCAAGAAGCACGTGCAGCAGTAATGCAGGTTGATGCCTATATATCTCAGTAAAAAGAAGGTGGGTGTGCAGTGAAAAGACAAGTTACTCAGATGACCAGTTTTGTTGCACATGCTTGCAAAAATGAAGGAGTGATCTCTAAGGTCAGTGAGAAGGAAAGGAAGTCAGTGAAGCAGCAGAAAAAAAGGTTTTATTTAGAGACAGAGGAAAGCACCTGTCCTTCAGCTCTTCCTTACCCTGGAGCTCCATCCTGTTCTTTTTCCTTTCCCCAACAAGATTGAGCCTCCCTTCCTGTCTGGTTCACCCTCCTCAGAAATTCATTATGATTCATCCCCTGCAGACTCCGATCTCTGCTGCTCATCTGCCAGACTCACTCTGAGGTGGATGTACTCTGGTCTCCTTCCTCCACCAGTTTTTCACATGGTTAACCAAGGTAGCCCCTTACTAGGTGCTCCTTCTTCAAAGGATGAAGCTGGGGTTCATCCTCTCCACTGAAGCTCTAATATACCCATAGCCCTGCCAGGAAGGTGTTATGCTTTATTAGCCAAGGTACAGTCCCCCTCTGAGGCTGGGGGCACAAGTAAATCACCCTACAAGCAGAGCTTCCCTTAACTTTCTTTGGTGGGAGTGACAGGTTTTTTCTGATCCTCTTTGGCTATGTTTAGACTGCTAAATTAAAGAAGTGCTAGACCCCTGGTCACCCACACCCTTCCTTAAGTCCCAGGCAGTTTTGCACCACTTGAGCAAGCTCTCTCCAAGGCAAATGTGCTAGGGAGGGTGGTAACTGTAAGTAGTGTAGACATGACACAGCCTGAGCTATTTGGACTTGGATCAATCCCTGGCCCTTTTTAATTAAGCAGTATAAATTCAATCTTATGTTCCTGAACAACTAGGAGGAGTGTAAGGTGGGAGAAGGACATCAGTGCCAAACTGAAGGTGGAGAGTTCTTACTCACAATTCTGACTTGCCATCTGTTAACAAGAAGAAGAGACTGGCTCTCCCTTTGAAGTTATTTGAAGATCTCCAGTATAGGCTTCTTGATGCAAATTTATGGTCATCTACAAGGTCTGAACGACACCTGACACTCTTGGCCTGTTCGACTGTGAACTTAATAAGCTACTGGAAGAAAAATTCAAAATAATATTGAACTTTTGTACCCTCTTATAGTTTGTACCACCCAGTGCATGGTGTCTGATACAAAGATTTACAAAGCTTAAGAACCATAGAAGCACATACTCTAGGTTTTAAAAGTTGTGCTGTAAATCAGTTTGGAGGGGGATAATACATTTCCTCTCCCCAGCGGTTACTGTGGCAACTGTACTGGCTGCTTCAGTTTAGCTTGAGGGCCACCCTCATGAGCCAACTCATGTGACATCTCTCTTGCAGGTGGGCTGGCAGGTGTTAGCCCAGGCAGCTGGAACACACACAGGACTCCACACACCCATGCAGGTCCAAAGCATCAAGGGCTGCCAGGCAGGCGGCTTGTAGGGCATTGGTGCGACAGCGCACAGGCAGGAGGCACTAGACACTCAGCCTAAGGTCACCCTGGAGGCCACTTCTTCAGAGCTGTGCAGTGACAGCTGGTAGATTCATGAGAGTGTGGGAGCACCTTCATTTATAATAGCAAAGCAACGTTTACAAGGATATCTCACCTTTAGCAAGATAGCTATAAATGGAATAAATTGAGAGAAGCTAGACTCTCAAACATGACTGTCTGATATGTCCTTGGGAAAGAAGCACTTCTAGAAATAGATGTTTTCCATGAAAATGTCCTTAAATTTCAGATCTATTTGCTCTTCGATTGATAAGTAGCTTAAACAATTTCTAAATTCTGCCTTCCTGTAGGCCTCTCTATCACTAACCTGTCTAAATGAATACAGATTCCTTTAAAGCCTTTATTATTTACTTTATAATTTCTTTTATCATTCTGGTTTTTCATCTCCCTCTGAGAATAAGTGGGAGAGAAAGCATCCCACACTATTCATGTATCATCCACATAGCCTCTGAAAAAAATCTCACCTAATGTACTAACGTCGCATTCTGACTTTTGTTCGAACTTCAGCAAGTTCCACCCCCAATGTCTTAACCTGCATATGTAACTACAAGGGCTTAGTATTTACCTTCTCATCTTCTGTCTTAAGTCTATTCACAAGTGTTCTTTTTGGCAGCCTACCTAGACCACAGTTTCTCCAGACAGTCATAGAAGTCTGAGGCAAATGGGCTTTGGTAAACATAACAAACCCTCATTTTGCTGTTTCTCCTGATACTTTGTTAAAAGATTTTAACCTAGCCTGCACAACATACAGCTTACTTTTGCTTTGGTTTTAAGGTCCTAAACTGCTACCTCCACTTTTACCCACATAACAGCTGGCACAACTGGAATAAAATCATTCTCATCCGGCATCTAAGAGAATCTTAGTAGCCCTAACTAAATACCTCTACAGACAAAATACCATGAAATTCACTTTCATAATCTTAGATTCAATTATGTTTTTTCTCATTGTGCTTAAGGACAATTCTTTTTAGTTTCTCCTTCTTTTGGTTTTTTTTTTAACGAGACCACCATATTGACTTAGTTTTTTGAGAAACCCCCAGACTGTGTTTTCATCAATGGTGCATAGCAATGGTCAAAATCAACATGCATAATGTCGAAGTGATAAAAAAGCCAATGTTTTCTCAGACATGCTTTCACTGAAAACTTTCAATGAGGAGAAAATATCTTCTGTGGCACACAAATCACTGGGCTCATCACTTGATGTCAGTAATGCTTCAGACACATCATTTCTTATAAACTGCAAAGATGAACTGAAATGAGGAAAGACATTAGAACAGAAAATCATGACTCCATTCCCACTACTTTGATGAAAATTCCTCCTCTCATGAATAAACTGATTTATTTTACACATATATGTATTACATAGGAAACTATAACAGCTTAACTTACTTTCTCTCACACTTTCACAACTTCACAAACATTATCAGAGTTTAAAGTCCAGTTTGAAAACAAAATAAGACCTCCTATTACATTCAATAATAAAATAAACCTGTGCAGTCATTCTGCTCATGGCCACTAACTACTTATTTGAAGTTGTGCAGAGAACTTAAAAATACCTGAAAGAAATACAATTAAGAGCCAATTTTCCTCAAAGATTCTATCTAAAGTGAGATGCTTGCACAAAGAGAAGGTGAAAGAACTGAAAGAGATGTGAGAGGCAATAATGGAGACAACAGTGTTTGGAATAGATCAAGGTCATATTTGTAGAGATAATAAACATCTGAGTAAAGCCGGGAGACCAGAAAATGTTGGTACTGAAACTCTGTGTAACCACATTTTTTGATGCAGAAAGTGTCCTTCACATGGGAGCATAGATTTATAACAGCAAGGGGCTAGGAAGAAATCTCTTAGGGGTGCCAAGTTTTACAAACTTTAATCTATCTGTTAATTCTACTTTAAAACATGGATTTTAGTGAAAGGTGGAAGAACCCAAGCCACAAAATTGCACCTTGGTTTTAGACATCGTGAATTTAGTTTACATCTGAGATCTTGGGTTGATCTCCTGGTGGGATAATCTGTCTAAATCACATCTAGGTTCAGTTTCTCAGGAACTATTAGCATTCTGGGTTTGACTTGCGATTTCCAGTTGGAAGAAAATCAGAATGGTAAAGTGGCTTTTTGTGTCATGAGCACTATGAATTAATAGGGACTACTATTAATTTAAGCCTTATTAAGGTATTCCTGATAGGATACTCTATAAGATACTACTATACTGATGATTTAACATATTTTTTAAGCATTTTGCTCTTCTTTAATTTTTCTACATCTTTTTCTATATTTTCCACTATGTTTTGCACTAGTAGTTCCTCTTCATCTCATGCAGTGTCAATAAATGTGCCTATACAGCAATGAGTGATACGTGTAGAAATTACTGAGCAATGGTAATGCTCCATAATGCACTTCTCTAATGAGAAGCATGAACTGCAAACTGTATAATCTGGACACTTTGTTTGAATGTAGGAGGACATGCTTAGAAATACATTTACTGAAAGAGTAACAAGTCTGGCAAACTTGCCTTCTTTAAATTAACGTTTTCGGCTCAAACCTCATTAAAGGGCAATGAAATTCCTGTGTATTTCCTTTGCTAGCGTTGGTGAGAACCAAGAGATTCATGTGTAAATAGAAGTCTTTGCTTTTATATGCAAGCTCTCTCCTGTTCAAACCATTCAACGATGGTAAAAAATTCTAGTTTTCAATCACACTGGAACTTAATTCTTTAAAACTTCTTCGAGGGAGTCATATACTTCTTCTTCCCTCAAGGGAAAGGACTTTGTGAAAACATGCCCTTTTCAGGAGATATTTCCTTATCCCATAGGCCTAGAAAATCCATAGAAATTAACTCCTTTTAGCTGGATGAAAGCAGAGTGTTCAAAGGGATGTGTCAGCTGCTGCCTCATTTGTGTCCACCAAAGCCAAAGATACCTCATATCCTCAGCAAAGCAAGTTACACTGCATGGGAACTGAGATGATAGAAATACACAGTACTTCAAGACAGTTCAAGGAAGGAGAAGAGACCATGAAAGAAGTGCTCTTCACCTGAAAAGCACTGTAATTGGTAATTACAAACACAGGGCAGGAATAGCAGTGTCAGCCTCTGTTTTTCAACAGATTAACCAAGTACCCACGGAAAGTGCAAACCCCTCCATGTCCTTTCCACATGGTACGTGGTTACGTGCAGCTCACTGCCATGCAAAGTTTTCTGATGCCCAAAAATAGAAATGCAGTTTGATAAGTAAATTTGTGTAGCTCTTTCAGAGGCTGCTACATGCAGTGGCCTGAATACAAGCTCTGACCTCAGACAGACAAGTGACAGCTGAAAACTGAGAGGATGGATTAGGGGAAGTATCAAACCTAGATTTGCCCCACATCTTGTATTTTTGCTTACACCATCTAATGCCCAGAGATTGGGACAGGACGTGTTCAAGAGCTAAGGCACAAGTCCTGTACATTCTGTATCCTCACTGTGTTCTTATCCTTCCAGATGACAAAACCATACACACAAAAAACATGGATGACTTGATGAATTTTCAGTGAACAGCAAAGTCTATTCCTCTACCAGTTCAGTAAAATACAGGCTTTTTGAGAACCTCCTTAGAATAATTTTTTCATAGAGGATTACAGTTTATTTGTGTCACTGTCTGTGAACAAAAGTCAAAACAATTCCAATTGAATTAAAATGTTTAACCTTGGTTTGATTATACTGTCTGATGGGACCAGGTACATTTTAGTGCTGCAAAAAGATTAAACCACGTAATTTCCAAGATACTGCCTTCTGAATGTGAATGTTAAAACTTGTTCAGTGCAATTCCTCATGCTGTTTCCAGTTAAAAGTAAAATAAGCAGGTGTCAGAGTGAAAACACAAAATACAGACATTAAAATTAGACTATCAATTTCTGCTAGCAACTGTATGACATCTTTTGTCATCTGACCCACACAACCATTCAATATTAACTCAAAAACCATTAAAATATTATTTTCACCACAGTATGTTACCTAAACTAGTGCATTAAATTTTACTGCCGAAGGTGTTATTCATCTGAATAGTGCATTGAATATTACTACAGGTATTGTTATTCTGAATTCTCAATGCTATTTCATCAGCAACTATTTACTTTCCTTGTTACTATTAATGTGAGTGCTTCTAATAGCATATGCTACAGATACACCAAACCTGCATTCCATCTACACATTAAAAGCCTTTCACTTGATTATTGTTGAGGTTTTGCCCACAAAAAGTTCTTCTTCAGAGTCAGTGTACTCCTGTTTTGAATAACAAATTTGTTAGCTATTCACACTCTATTTACCTTTACTGCAGAATATATTAATAAGAATACATTACTTACATTTTTCTTGCTGGGCATTCAGTCCATCATGGTACCAAACACCATTAGTTCCCTTTGCAATTATTATTTTCAGTACTTCTGGTTGTCTCTAAAGATCCACTTCAAGAATACAATAACTTTTTTTTAATAGTTTGTCTAAAGATGAATATACTCTTTTCAGCAGTTTATTATATGATCTCCAACAAAAACAGTTTCTTCCCAGTTGCTTCATTTGTTATGACAGTAGAAGCACATTCTGTGGAAGAAGCAGGCTCTTTCTGAATGAAACTTGGTCATGGTCCTGCAAAGTTTATTTCCAGGTACACTGTTTTTCTACTGTACACACACATATACTCTTTCTGTACAGTGGCAAATAGCTCTCGGGTACATTAATTGTACATCAAGCCTCATGCTATGTCTCAGCAATTTTTTTTCACAACAAAGATTGTAAAACTTTAAGATCATTCAATGTTTTTCTACTCAGTAAGTTGTTCAGTAAACTAGTAATTTATCTTTGAAAAGCTATCATTCACTGAAATGAGAAAAACAAACAAAAGGTCCAACAGCACACTTGTGCAATGTTCAGACATTGCCTGTGATTTCTAACAAACAGGAAAGCAAGGCAAAGGAAAGCAACAGTGTGTTCAAAATCACAAAAGCCATCTAGAAGAGAATCAGGTAAAGAAACAAATCACTGCTCCCAAAGTAACAAGATCATCATTGACTGAATGAAACATGCTCCAGCAGGACTCACTGCTCACAGGCACATTTGGCAAACATCTGTAAATATTCAGCAGAGATTAATTTGCACACAACCACTTCATTTATCCAGCTGGATTCCAGACTCGCAGTGTTTCATCCTACATGTTAGGTTTTCTATGAAAACTTCAGTAGTGAACCTACACCATCTAAAAAATGCCACCTCAGAGTCAGTGTAATGCCCTGATTCCTGTTTCTTTAGATTTATTAAGTTCTCTTGAAAAACTGGTTTCCAGTTTCAAGCAACTCTCTACTCTCCAGATTATATTTTTATAAGCATTTACTGGACAGAAAACCTTTACAAAGAGACAAATTCTGAATATCTAAATCACTCCTTATGTAGATTTGAGGTCAATAGACATTTTAGCTTAAAATTTATATACTTAACATAATCCAAGAAGGTTATGCAGGATAAACATCAAACTCAAATGAAAACTACATACACATAAATATTTAAACCAATAGTATCTGTAAATACATTTTTTGTATTTTCCTTAAGCCTAAGTCATCTTTTTTTGTATTTGAATTCATTTATAAATGGCCTGTCATTAGTAGACATTGAAGTAGGTGCAAACATTTTATCACAGTAGGGAGACACATGAGCAGGCATAAATTTCACCCCTTAATAAGTAGAATATGCAATTTAATTTGATCAAGAATAATTAAATTTGTATAAATTCAGGAAATGTATTCCATAGAGGACAAAACTTCAGAAGGTGAAATATATGTAAATAGGTAATTTTACATTTGAGCAAGAGAAACAGATCACGGCTCAATTACCATTGCGAATTATGGTATTCAAGCAGTCAGAGCTGCTTTTCAGACCTACATGAGAGAAACTTCAAGGACCCAATCCCACAGATCTTACTGAGGGAAAATACCCTTTGTCTTTTGTTGGAATGTTTGTTTTCTATGAGTAAGAAAAGTGGGGAGGCCAAATTGTTTTAGAAATCAGACAAAGACACATACTCTATGTTTTATGGACAGGACCCAAGCTTCCATTTCAAACAGATCCTTGCACGGCTGCGCTTAGAAACTTTTTCAAAATTGTTAGCAATCATGAAATAACAATCTAGCTATCTTATGGAGAAGGAAATTAACAAGGGACTCTGCAGACATTCCAGTTCATCCACAGTCTGTATTTCTTTTTAAATAGGTTTTGTATTTGAGATTGATATGGGATTGATACTTATTTCCTAAACTAAATTCCTCTATCAGTGACATATTTATAGTAATGCCATTTTCCATCTACTCTCCTGTCAACAACCGTGACTGCATTGGAGAGATGCCTCTCCTTGGAGGTAAATGGAGAGGAAACCTGATCCATCCTGTCTATTGGGTTGCCACCAGGAGCGAAATGTGATAGCAATTCCTGTGATGGGGGCATCTAGTACTCCAGCCAACTAAAACATCTCCCATAGGCACCCAAACAGCTGTCATCTGGGGAAAAGAAAATCTATTCACTTGCTAGATTTGATTCAAAAGGCAGCCAGAGATAACCTCTTTCCTCATTTCTTCTCAGGCCCCAAATCCTCCCCATGATGTAGCCATTCCCAAACTAAACAAACCCAGTTTAGAGCCTGGAGGTGGTGGTGGGGAAACCACCAGGATGGCATATTATTGCAAGCCATGGCTCAGGGCATATGGTCTGGAGCAACTTTTAACTCTTTGTGAGAAAAAACAATCTCTTTTTTCCACACTTTGAGAAGTCCTCTCTGTGTGTACAACAAACAGGAAGGGCAGAGTTAGATGGAAATAATTACAAAAGCAAACATTTTCGTGCTGGACAGGACACTGCAGATACATGGCACTTCATTACTTTTGGTACCATCAGGAACGCTCAAAAAAATTCAGTAGCTGAAAACACAGCCACACCTATTGATTTGCAAAGTTTTTGTCCTTATAAAGAAATGTAAAGAGGTAAATAATTGTAGCAATCAAAAACAGCTCCTCTATCCAGGATATGAAATTTGAAACCAAAGGGTTTCAGCCAGCTGCATTTCTGTGATGAATAAAACAAAGCCTCCTGATGCAACTCTACCAGAGACTTGCACACAGCCCGTCGGACACCACATCCCTCCCTACCCCACTCACCCACCCCACCCCACCCCCACTCTAGAGCTCCGATAGGTGCCGGTAATCCCGGCAGGGCCACCTGAGGCCCCCGGGGACGGCAGGGGAGCCCGGGAGGGGGTCATCACACGTGCAGCCAGCGGTGGGGAGGAAACGCAAAGCAAAGAACATTTGGAAAGGAGCCACCCAGTCCCATTTCTGGAAATAGACCAGCTCTTGAAAGGGATAAAAAAAGTGCAGAAGGCCTAAAATAGCTGAATAAACTGCAATAACAGCCAGCGTTAGCTGCCTAACCTGCTGGATTTTCCGCACGGTTGGATCAGCGGCAGCTGCTCGTTCATGTGATGCCTTTTGAGACTAAAAAACCCAGCGATTCCTGAAAAGTTTGGCGGGCAAAGGGGGCCGGGGGCGGGTAGCGGAGCCCCACGCCGCAGGGGGGATGGGGATCTCCGGCTCCCGCGGGCCGAGCTGCCCGCAGAAGGGGAGGCCCACGGCCCGGAGCACGGGGGCACCGGGGAGGTCGGGCATCACGGCACTGGCTCTCTGCGCTCCCGCAGGCTGCCCCAGGCTGGGTGGAGATGATCTACCGTCAGAGCAACAGAGCCTGTGACCGAGCTACCAGCTAATCCGGCCAAGCGGATTATTAGCCTCCTCAGACAGATAGCCGCAGTTCGGCGCTCCCTGGAACGGCTCGCTGGGCTCGGCGTCCCGGCTGCTCAGCCGGGATCGCGTCGGACCGGAGCGGAGCAGCGCAAACTGTGCGGGCGGGGAGCGAGACCGTGGACCTGGCCGGCGGTGTTCATACCTGCCAGACCCCCAGTCCGCGTCCCCATCCCCCTCGCCCCGTTCACCTCTCTTGCTTAGACGTGCTCCCCCCACTCCTTCAGGAGAGGGGATCAGCCCTCCTGAGGCCAGGTCAGCCCTCCGCAGGCAGGGTGGCGGTGCCACTCCAGCCACCCAAATGCACTCGTCCCGTGCAGAGGGAGTAGGTAAGTGCGGCAAAGTCCCCGGGGAGGTGGAAAGCTGTGCTGTGGCCCCTGGCACTCCGAGGTACATGACTTGGCTTCAGGGGCCGATGCTTTGACAGCGTCCCCTCTGCAAGGGAAGGACACTGGTCCTTGGGGGAGGGCTGGAGGGTGAGGGGGGTATACACCTCTCCCACCGGTATGCAAACTGAGAGGTCTAGAAACCACCAGCCCCCCACTTCCAAAATCCCTTCCTCCAGAACATCGCCTCTTGCCCAGAGCACCACAGCGCTGTGGGGCGGCAGCAGCGGGCAGGGCAGGCAGGGCCACGCCGTGGCTCTGTTCTCCCCCCGCGGTCACGGCCCTGCCTGCGTGGCCCGGGCAGGGGGAGAGGGGCGTCCCCAGGGGCTGCGAGAAAGTGTCCGGCTGCCCTGCCCCTGTCTGCTCCATTCGTCCCCGGGGGCACACGGCAGGGAAGTGGCCCCCGGCTGGCCGCAGAGCCAAGGGGGGAGTGAAGCAAAGGGCACTTTGCGGGAGGCTGAGCGCAGCCTCCGGCGGGGCATTTCGGCCTCTTTGGTATGCTAAGAAGTGGCTGCTTTTCGCTGCTGCGGCAGCGGCGGGGGGAAAGGGGCGAGACGAGCTGGTAAACGGAAGGCGGGGGCGGGGAGGGGTAAATCCACCGAGGTGCCCATCTCGGCTGTGCACCGGACCTGGACTGTGCAGAGCAGGAGCCAGCACCCCGACTGCCGGAGAGGAAAGGGGTGCGGGCTGCCAGTGCTGCTGCTTGTTGATGTTGGGGTGTCAGAGAGGCAACGAGAGCCTATGATCTACTACACTGCAGTGCCAGCGTCAGGAGCCTTCTGCTCGGGAGCTGCCACTGCAGGGCAGCCGGCACACACACACACACACCAGCGCGCACACACGGCATCCCTCCCCTCACAGTCTGGGCTCCGGCGGCTCTCACCTCCCCAAGCACTCAAGTGCTTGAAGACAACCTGCCGGCCGCGGGGAGCGAGCTCGGCGGTGGGGGGAACCGGAGGCCGGCGGGGAGGGCCGGTATCTCCCCTGAAAAACTCACGGCTCCCCCGCCTGCCAAGCATCCCTCCTCGCCCACCTTGCTCGCCAAGCCTCGGGCTTGGCCACACGGACGCCCCGAGCAAGAGGGATGCAACAGCAGCAGCGTGACCCCCGGAGACCAGGCGGCCCAGAGCACCTGCATTTGCATTTCTTATGTAATGTACTGCAAGTTTCCCCCTCGGAACCGGGCTGAACTGAAGCGCATGATCCCCATTGCCAGGCAGACATGGAGACGGACGCAGAGACACCAGCGCGTGCACAGAGGGGTCATCCCGGCAGGGATACGCGGAGGAGCGGCGCAGCCACCCGCCGGTGTTGCTGCGGTCGCTCAGCATAGCTGGCTGAGTTGCCACCTGGGCACAAGCCCTAAGAAAGTGTCCACCCCCATCCCTCACCCCCCTCCACCCTCCCGGCCTAGAGTGCCGGAGGGCGAGTGATAAGGTAGAGCCTCCAGGCCGGGGGCGAGGGGTGTCAGGCTTGACTTTAGAAAGCAGAGCGAGGCGGTGGGTGGGTGTGTGTGCGTGTGGGGTGACATACTGCAAGCTATTCAGAAAGTGCTGTGCAGGACCCAAGCCCCGTCACACTCGCCCACCGCAGGCAGGGCCGGCTAACACCAGCACAGGAGAGCCAGTCTCCTCTTTCCAAAACTGACTGGGGGGCTTGCATCGGGGTCGGGAGTGGGGGGTCTAACGGCTTCCCGTCAATAAGGGTAGTGATATAAAAGTTTCCACCTTGGAAATAGCACATAGGAACTAGGAGATGCCGGCTGGGCTAGGGTCGCCTTTGATTATTTTTTTTTCCCCTTTTCGGTGGTGACAGTGGCTGAAGCTAATCCAAACCGTTCCTTGCTTATTCATACACGTACGCACATGCATGTCCGTGCTGGCCTCTATATATCCCCCCTACTCCCCTCATCAGGATTGCAGATCTACCTCGGCGAGCAACAGACAGGTTAGCATAGAATAAAAACAGCGCATTGCAATGGATTGCTTACCAGTTGGGTTCTTGTTTTTCTTAAGACTCTTGCCACAAAGACACTGCAGCATATGCGATCCTTTGCTGAAAATGTTCCAAAGAAACCACATTGATTTGGGCGAAAAGCAATCCAGCAGCTTATACACCCTGAGAAAGAAGAGATCCTTGTGGTTGCATAATAATAAATTGAGACCAGTTCTCCTGAAGAGGGGTACCAGTTTTATCATAGAAAAAGCGATTATATTCCGTTCTTCTCCCAGTTTTTTTTCCTCACGTGGTATATTTCTTTGAGACTTTTCAATGGATGCTTTTTTTTCAGCCAGGCTGAATGGTTATTCCCCCTAGACCAACACTGGATTATAACCAAAAGCGTGGAGAGTAAATATAAGAAATCCCTTTTTTCAGCATGAAGCCAAACGAAAAGTAAGATAGTGAAATCCCAGCTGAGGCCAAAACCTCATCGGAGACACCGGCAAAACGCGGAAGAAAGATCCCCAGAGAGAAAACCATAGCCTGGTACTTGACTGCTAGGAGGATGGGTGGATCTGCAGAACAAAAGCCACGGCAGGATCCATCCTACTGAACGACTGCCATTGTGCAGCCCCGCGGCGGGAGAGCGCACCACCAGCACCCGGCGAAGCCCAGCTGAGGTGCAGAGAGCGCTGCCGGCCGCGGGCGCGGACCCCGCCCGCAGCCCCTGCCGATGCCCCGCAGCCCCCGCCGCCGCCCCGCGACGCCGCCCGCCCTCGCCCGCGCGGGCCGCTCGCCTGCCGGCCCCGCTGCCGCTGCGCCCCGCACCGCCCCGCACCGCCCCGCACCGCCGCGCAGGAGGCAGCACCCCCGCCCCGCGCCGCCCGCCGCAGCCTCGGCGCCCAGTCGCCGGCGGGCGCCGGGGGAGGAGGAGCCGCCGAACCCCGCCGGCCCCGATCGCCGTCACGGACCCACGTGCGGTCCGGCCCGGCCCGGCCCGGCACCGCCCGCGGGCAGCACGGCAGCGCTGCCCCGGGGCCGGCCGCGGGACGAGCAGCCCGCCCCCGAAATGCCCTGGACCCGGACACCTGTCCCTTCCCCAAGTCTGACTCTTGCCCGTCTTGGCCATGCCATGGTCTCAGCAGGCACGGATGACCGACGCAGTCGTGAGCTGAATAAATCAGCCTGAGAGAGGTGTTTCTTTCCGAATGCTGTCTCTGCTGGCATCAGACCTAAGGAGTGCTCTGGTGAGGTTTGGGGTTTGCCCCAGCAGAGGCAAGCACCGTCTGTGTCATGACGGGATAATGCCGTGAACAGTGGAGCCTTGGGTCGGGACTGGGATTCCCAAGTACCACAAATATACCCAGAGAGGCAGTGCTGACATAGCCCCACAAAGCACCTGCTGCACAACCGAGTCGACAGGTCCACGGGCAGACGGACCAGCTCCTGAACAGTGCCAGTCATTGCTCTCCATAGGCCCACCCAGGGAGCATTGCCCTTTCACCAGTCCTCTCAGAGGAGGAATGCCCAGAGCATCTGCCTTCACACATGGCAGTGGTAGCACTGGAAAAACTGGAAGCTGATGCCCATGTTCTCCTCCTCCCCTTTAGATTCTCTATGGACTGATTGCATACTGGAAGATGGTGGAAGATAGGACAGAGTAATCTATATCCACCTTCATGATCATCTTTACTCCTTTGAACAAAGGTTTGCTCTTTGACCATTAGCTTTTTTCCAGTATCAGAATACAAACTGGAAGTACCAGGAGATTGGTTTTATCTATGGCATTTCTATTAATATTCACATTCGTTTAGACATGATCCGGTGTTGGTGTTTTCTCCTGAAGCCATGGAAGCTGCCATTGCTCAAGGAAGTGTAAAACTAAAATATGAAAAAACCAGAGGTTTGTGTGTGTGCTTTTTCTGCTCTGCCAGGATCTCTGTTTGCTTACCAATTTTTGAGAAACTCTTGCAGTAAACATTTTTTCAGCACACCGAAAAAGCGCTGGGAAATACAATTTTTCCAATAGTTTTAATTTCATCAAGATTCTGGATTTACACACAAAGGTGAGCTTCTTGGTTACCAGATCCTTGTCTACATGCTATTTAAACATCATCACCCTGTTTTATGGAGATGAAGAATGACACACAGGAATGAAGTGCTATATTGTGAGAAGTGGCCCGTGGAATTTGCAGAACTTTGGAGAGTTCCTACCTCTGAGCACCCAAGTTTTTAAAAATAAAAAGAAGCCAAACTTGATAGATAAAGTGTAAGAAAAGTTAGAAAGAGTGAGGCAAAGGTCACAGAGGTAATACTTCTTAATGCTAAGAAGTAGCTGGTCTCTTGTTCCATCCCCTTGGCTGTGCTACCTGCTGAGCTAACGGACTGTCCTTCCCGGTGTGCAGGCGTTCCACAGGCTGCTGGGAAGACAAGCTGGCTCAGCCACCTTGCAGCCAGCTGGCTGGGAGTTCACAACAGCCCTAGTGCTATTCATGGGAGCTCATATGTCATGACTCCCTACAAACATAAAATTGATCTAGAGTATTCCCAAAATATCTGAGATCTGCGCTTATCCTCTCTTGACCACAAGAGCCAACAATATATAGCTGGAAACAGTTTTTGATCTGTAGAAAACAAAAAGTCATTTACAAGCTTCCCACCCAAGTAATTGGTTTATATACCTCCCTCAGGCTAGCATGAAACTCCCTACTTTCTAAATGAAAATAAAACTTCTCTTTATCATCTCACCATCATTCACTTGTCAGGAATTGTGGCTACAGAACTGAAGGGGGCTGGTTCTGAAGGCAATAATATGATTTAAGGTTTACTATAATTATAACAGAGGCAGAAACTTCATATTTCAACAGAGAACGCAAAAACACACCTTGCCTGTCTGGTAACTTAGTGGCCTTCAAGAGGTCTCCAAAACACAGCAGGCCTGCAAAGAAATACCTGAGCAAGAGCAAGCATTCATTCAGAATTCCTCTTTATGCAAAGTCGAAGCCTTTTGAAAGAAGAGTTGACCTAATGTGAAAAAAAAAAAAAAAGAAGCACAACAAAAAAGCAAACAGAGGAAGTCTTTTCTTCTTAGGTGAAATATGTATAAAAACCTTAAAGAGTCTAAAAAATATATTTAGACCTATTTAGCCAAAGTATAACTTAACATTTTCAATACCTTAATTAATTTACAAATGGTCTATCATTAACTGACACTGAACTGGGTGTAAGCATTTTATCACAGTGGGAAGATTTATGAAAAAAAATAAATCTCATACTTTACTGTGTACAATATGCAAGCAATCAAATTAAAACAACGACCTGGACAAGGAGAAGGAAACATTCCTTCAAGGGTTCTTATATGTTTTAGGACCATGGAATAAGACAACTTTACTTGAAGAGGGATATACACATAAAAGTTGAGTAGACCTCTTTCAGCCCAAAGTTTGGGTATACATTGATTGCAAAAGTAAATTGGACAAAGTTAGTTGCTTACACATCAACCTTAAAATTCTCTGTCTTCTAAAATAAAGAGTCTACATAGTTTCCATACAGTCTAGGAAATAAAAAGACGGAGCTCCCCTTTAGTGAGACTGAGTCTGCAGAACAAGAAGTCTAAATTTCTGCTAGCCAACTAGATGGTTATATCCATTATGGTCCATGAAGATCTGGAACTTGGTTTAGCTGCTGAAATTTAGACATCTAGAGCCGTCTGAGATGATGCCGGGATGTCTTGCAACATAAGACATGGAAGATAGGATTCTGGATCTATGGGAGTCCCAGGCCCTTAGGTAGCTGCAGGTGGAGACCACACAGTGCATCCTAGAGTATCTCGAAAGGACAGTAACTGCTACCTATGTGTAAGCAAATGTATATAGAGCTTCTAAATCCTTGTTGGTTGCACTGGAGCTTAGACACTCAGCTCATGGCTTTACACAGACACAGACAATTCGGTTTAGGCATCTTACCTACAAGCTGTGTAACAAACTAAATGTCTGTACGTACAGACTCTTGCTATCTTTGGAGACAACTAGTTCTGAATGCCTCTTCCTCTTCTGTGCTGGGGGGGAGTGTCTAGAGGAGTAGATGAGGCTGAACTCTTCATTATACTCCATTGCAGATTTTTTTGACTATTCTACAGAGAGAACATCAGAAAGAAGTTCCCAAGTACCAAGAGCAATGGAGATAAAGGGATTGAGCCTTTTTGAAATGTCACCTTGCTCCTATTGGGAAAGGGAAGAAGGATGGATTGTCATTCTCCCTTGATTCAGCAAGTGCACTTGCCCTGAGTAAATGAAGAGTATGAGTTTGAGCATCAAATGATCTTTCAGATTTGAACATCCTGATCCACCAGTTCCAGCCCAAGTGCCAATTTCTGTAGGACTAGAAAGGTGACATTTCTTACCTGAAAAAGGAAGGGATACGATGGGGAATAGAACATATTCTCACAAGCAGATATCAGCCAGATCCATAGCTACATATATGTAAAAAGAAGTTAACAAATATCAGGATTTTCCTGTTGTTCCAAGATAATGAAAGAGCTGCAGAGAGTTCCTGGGGCAAATCAGGTGAAGAGTGCCCTGTACAGGTGATGCCTTGTTGAGTACAGTGGGTAAAGATGAACATACACTGAGGACCTGGGATCATTTTAGGTTACTAAGGCAAGTCATATGCATGAGTGCTGTACTCCATTGTCTCTCCTACCAGCCTAGGATATCATGACAGCATTCCTTGTGTGGGAAAGAAAGAGCTAACCGAATGGAAGAAAAAGGGCCTAGAGCTGCCTGCTCAGTAGAGGCCAAAGGTCCTGATGTTCAAGAGCAATTGTAGAAGGAATCCTACTGCCTCCATAGAGTATAGTAAGACTTTATGAGAGAGTAACTGGGTGGTGGGTGGGATATGAATTTGACGTAGATCTAGTGATACATAAAATAGTCTGACATTCAGAAACCTGGCCTGTTACCCTGTTTTGGACTGGAAGCACAATGAGAAGCTTTACAAGGAGGTGCCAAGCTTTCTTCACTGAGAAAATTGTTCATTTTAATGTAGCAATGCCAAAGAGGAGCTTTAGTCAAAGGTCAAGACCTCAGCATGCTGGGTCCAGTAAAACATAAAGACTATGCCTAGACTAAATCTACCTTTGCAGAAAAGAATGAAAGTCCTAACTTGAAAGCAGCCAGACTGAGACAAATCAGATATTATCCACATTAGCCAAAATTTAATCCATCCATCAGTCTGTAAAAAACATGAGTCATGTTCACAGAAACACAGAAATGGTCCTGCATGCCTTGGCTGTATGAACATATTCCCTGGCAAATGTAAGGTCCGGTGGCCATAAACATTTATTGGTCCGCTCCAGTGTGTATTGCCCCTGCTTTTCCCAAGGGAGAGGCTAAATGCAAATGATCTGACAGAGCACAGAGCCAGCAAATGGAGTAGCATACGATGCAGGAGGGACTCATGTAGGTTTGCCTGTAGGATTTGACTTCAAGAAGCCTAATAAAATTCCCTCCATCAGACATGGGGCAGACGTGTCTGACCAGGTTGTGGTGGTCACACTTACCTCTGCCTAGGTGGCAGTGACTGCCTTTAAGGCACTGGCAGGGGTTATAGACAGGTGAGAGATTTACAGATTGACCTTTTCCGCCTGCAGACATGTCCTGGCTGTGCTGCTGGGGGCTGCCCAGTACCAATGGCAGCTGGCTTCAGCACAGAGCATCCTCAATGGACCAAGACTTTGGAGAACAGAGCCCTGGCTACTCCATGACATACAAGCAGCTGTAAAGCTCTCCAGTTATGGTAGAAGGCTGGGCAGCATCCCTGTTTAAATTGGGAGGCTAATACTTCAGTTGTTTGTTCTGTGAAAACACAAATCAATCGTTGCAGAGACTATAAAGTGTAGGAAATCTGAGATCGTTGTGGTCATACAAACAAAATTCAGCTATGAGTACTAGAGCAGAAGGAATTAATTTTTAAAAAACCTGGTCCAGTCTCTGCTTTCAAAAGCAGATTGAGCTTCTTTTCCTTCAGTAATAGAAATTTCATAAAGTGCAAGATCATGTAGTAGAGGGCAGAGAGTAGTAATTTGAGAAATATAAAAAAGTTGAGGAAGCAGGTACAGTTAAGATAAAACAAATATGCTGCAAGAAATGTCTCATGGACTTAAGGACAATGGCACTGAAGAAGCAATTAACTGTGAAACTAAGCAAATATTGCACATTTTAGGACATAAGAAAGACTTAAAATAGCTTAGTCTAAGAGACTTAGGTGATAAAATGGTTTGTATCTGTAGTTACTTGATTTAATTTCAGATACATGTAATTACTATGAGGCCTGACTAGTGAACCTTTTATAGTTCTTAAAGGGCAAAACATTTGCTTTACAGCTCTGTGGCCAAATTGAAAACTGTGTCAGTGAAGAACAGCAAAATACTTTAAGTGGTTAAGAGGAAGAAAACAAATCTGCTTCAGCAGAGCTTTTGTGTCTCAGTTTACTGTATTTGAAGGATATGAAGAAATCAAACTATTAGGAAAGGACAAGATACCGTGGTGTTTTTTTCAGTTACCTGAGCAATAGAAGTAACAAAGTATCTGAAAGAACCTTAGAACTGATAAACAGAAAAGACTGCTGAAAGCATAAGGAAAGCACGATACCTTGAACTTCATTCTACGATCCAACAAGGAAGCATAAAGTATATGTTCATCTAAATGAGTGTAATTGATACAGAAAGCAGAGACTTGGTTTCTGAAAAGACAGAGAAGCACAGTAGTGACAAGCTGGAACACACGTTTGCAGACTGTTTATATTTGCCTTGGCAAGTTGAGCAAAGCACCCCAGGGCAGCAGCTGCGCCAATTAAAGCGGTGGGCATTGAAGGTGGTGTGGTGGGCTGCCAGGCTATTTAAATGCATCCCAGTGAATTGTGTGGACAATGTAGCACTGTGAATATAAGAATGGATCATCAAAAAATTGAATAAATCTGTTTACCATCAAAGCAGAGCAAGGGAATTTGCGAACATGTGCCTGTTGGACACAGGGGACTTTTTTCCTGAAGTGTTTTAGTCTACAGTGTTTTCATGTCAATACATATGTTCTCTAAAACAATAATCATCATCCACAGGAGGAAATCAGAGTCTCCTAAAGGAAAAAAAATCTATCCAATTTCTAAATCAATTGCATGTGTTTTCCCCTAGAATAAATTATTTTCCAGGCTTGACTTGATTATGCAGTGCATTGAACTCAGCCAGAGATACAAAACTGTCACGAGACAAAGAGTACCCTTCAAATACGTAAGTAAGAAATAGTAGAAGTCAACTCACCTGTAGCATTGGTTGACACAGAAACTGTCTTACTGAAAAATTAGACACTCGACTATGAAAGACAAGAGGGGAAGTATAGTCTGTCCTATCTGAGTACCTTTATCTTCCATTAGTTATTCAGAGAACTGAATCCAGCCTAGCCGCAAAATTAACCAGCAGTCAGAATTAGAGACCTAGAAACAAAGGGTACTCTTCAACATAAAGAGAGTGATTATCTAATCACTATGTCATATCATTGCTGTTATCTATAACAGTCCAATATAGCAAAGCATACATGGGCCAGGCATTACATTTCTCCACCTATCTCATGGTCTTTGAACTCTACAGTAGATTCAGGCATTCTCTCCCTGATCATGTCCACAAACATGTCAAGATCAGGAGAGATATGGGGCAGATTTCTTGTCCTACATTTGATTGAGGGTTGTTGTTTTTATTGATTCCTGGCACACCACAGGAACATGTAGGTTGTCCTAAGAGGAGTATAAATGAGAAGCACATTTAAGGAGTCTGATGGAGAATCATATGACTGAATTTCTCAAAGTGAACCTTAAAGGGATATGGTTGCAACACCACTGTGTCTACAGATGTGAGGGAAGGGAGAGTTGTGCAAAGCATAGGCAGATGGACGCAATGGAAAACATGGGATTAAACATAACTGAGGAAGGAGGTAAGAAGCCTTCCCTTCCATTTCCTAGGTCATGACAACTAATACCTTCAGTCAACACCATTTACAAATGCAGAACTCTACTGGAGAGCTGGTGAAGCTCTCTCATTTAGGAGTGAGAATCATAGAAATTGTGAATCCTCCATAAAAATTTTTCACTGCAAGGCAAAAAAGGAGTTCTTTTTGTCCCATTCCCAGCACAGTCTCTAACGCCAACCTTCCTGGCATAATCAGCAGAAAGACTACAAATTTCTATGCCTGAATTTTCATGAGTATTGGGACAAAAAGTAAAAGAACCATCCACTAAACTACTTGCTGGAAGGAGCTGTTAACAGTATTCTTCTCTGTTCTATTTGTGTCTAATGTTAGGAGCTGCAGCCCTACCATTACACATATTTAGGTATTTCCTACTGAAAGTAATATTTTAAGGACTTGATTCAAGATCATAATGCTAAGGTAGTTGACAGGAGCTTTTTCTTCTTTCTATATTATGTGTATGTCAGATACCAGGAAACAACAATTTGTGAATAAATCAGGTAAGTAAGACCAAAAAAGCACCCAAAACAGTTAAAGGAATTAAAGAGCTTAGCAAGTAGAGACAGCGTCAAGAGTTGTTATTTGGTTTGGGTTTTTTTCAGTGAGAGCTCTCTAAATGCCAGGTTTTATCACTAACCATTTCCAGAGCTGAACTGATCAAGAAGAACAAAGACACTTATTATCCTTTTCTTTTTCATCTGACCATAAAAGGACCCAAGGCTTGCCCAAGACAGAACTAATTCAGATTTAGCTTGAGTACCTTGATAAGTAATTTTGTTGTTCCATTGAGACACAACTGAGATTTGGAAATCTGTCCCCCCAGATGACTTAATTTTCCTTTTTCTTCCTGCCTAAATAAAGAAAAATCTTTTCTTGGTAAAGACTACAACAGGAAAACTACCCATTCTTTGTCTCCAAAGCTGTGTTTTCTACTGTGTAAGTTTTCTATATGCTCTAGTTCTGAGAGTTTATTAACACATGAGCACTGCTGAAGACAGTTGCAATAGAACTTAATTTTTTTTTACATCTAGGAATGCAATAATTCTACAGTGGATGTATGCAGAGACTATTCAAGACTGAATTCAAATTTTTATGCCTGATGGTAGTCATAGCGAGTGGATTTCTGTTCCTAGTTTAAAATACCTAAATGTAAGAGATCTACGTCTATTTACCATAATCTATATATGTCTAGGTGTGAGATAGCTGCCTCTGTTCCCAAGGTAGTCAGTGAGAATTCCTCATCACAGTGAATGGACTCTCAAGAATTTAGAGTATTGCAGCATTTTAATGCTCCCTTCAAAACAGACACCAGGTCAGCTTTGCATCAGCTGGAAACTACTATTAATTTCACTAACTCTACTAACTAGCTTTCCATAATAGAGATTACATTTAAGAGCCCTAATTTGCAAGTTGAAACCAATCCTTTTTTAAGTATGGGTGATATGCCAATGAAAGGAAAGTGAAAACAAGTTGAGTTAATTTAAAAAATTAGTATGCTGGTAATAAAATTAATAACATAGTAGGTAGGTCAGACATCCACTCATGAAAAATACCTTCTGTGTGGACTTGCTGGCTTCTGCATGTGCAAGTTAAGCTGAATTGGTTTCACTTTCTACTATGATCACCACCCACATAAACAGCTTGATCTTCTGAGGTGCTGAGAATTCATACTTTCTGGAGCCAAGAAAAGCTTCAACAGTACATCATCTGAAAATTGGGACATTTATTTAGATTGCTATGTGGCAATGTTGATTTAAATACCCAGTTTGAAAATGTTGGCCGCAGCTTCTTCGGTGAGGAAAGAAAGCAGGTCCTATGACTATTATTTCTTGTTCTTCCAGTCAATATCTTCTTCCAGTCAGCCTCTTTGCTTTTTTCTAGTGTTTTGTTTTGGGTTTGGTTTTTTTTCCCTACAGGTACTGACATTGTGTTCTCCTGATTGATGTCAGTGATGGTCCCTCTTTGACACTTTTGGCAGTTCCAGATCTTTCCTCAATACTGTCATTGTTGAAGGTAGAGATTTGTACCATACAGAACTCACGTCCTCCCTTGCTTTCCTCCTTGTGCCATCACTTATAGAGTGAGTTTTAAATGATTGGGTAAGACCAGACCTCTGATTCCTCATTACGTTACATTTATTCTGCTTAGGTGTAAGTGACTACACAAGTGGTGTAAATAAGTGACCACAGAGCAATGGAAAGCAAGGTTTTTCCAAAGGCATTTGGTATCCCCATGTACATTCTTGCCACTCTAGTGCATGAAGCGTTCTACTCTGGAAGGAATTTGATAGAATGTTTTCTGTTCTGCAAGAATAAAGTACCGAGGCCTATCTATAAATAAAAATTATTTCTCAAGTCCTTTTTTTTTCCTTGGAAATACATTTTTTTGGGGAAAAAAGAGTCTATAATGGATTTTATTTTTACTATTACAGTAAAAATATTAGCAACTCCAGTAAAGATGATGAAGACAAGATAATCTCAATCTTGCCTTAGAATAGAAAGTACTAAATAAAATGCATATAACTTCTTTCTTTATATCTTTGTCTTCTAACAATACCTAGTAGATGTTAATGCTGGACAAGCTGTTAATCTAGAACATCTTTCTAAAAAACTTTTTATTTATCTTTTTTCCCAAAGGAAAAATATTTACCCTTAGTTGTTCACATCTTTTTTATATTTTTTTCCCCAGCCAAATTATTAGTTTCAGGCCTGAACTGGGCAACTCACTAGCTTTTCAGCTATACTAACATGCTAATTTTTGAGTAGGCACTTGTACTGCACAGAGTTTGCACAGAGATCATCAAAAATTTTTTAGTTAAAAGCTTTACTTTGTACTTGGAGTGTGGGCCTTAGAGGTAACAATCTACTCTTTAATAAATTAAAACACATAGTGATGTACTTTTGTGCTGCAAATGAATAAGAACATATTGTAAATAATAAATTATGAGACTGACAACGTATCTACTGCACATCTTAGATCTTGCACTTATGTTACACTAAATGACTACTCTGTGTCTTCTGTCTTGGAAGTGTAGAACAAAGTACATTAAAATGAGGTTCGTTAAAATGTGAGTGCTATTGGAAGACAAAGTCCAAGTTTGTTTCCTGAATGCATCCTTGATAATCTGGAATGGCTGTCAAATTACTGGAGCTGCTATTCCTTATTACGGATACAAGAGCAGAAGATGGCTTAGAATAATGCTCTAATCATCCTCTGTGAAGAGGTCTGAGCCATTCTGCTACTATGTTTTAAATAAAAAATTGAACTTCTCAGAAGCAGTAGTGTGTTGGTTTTCATTTAAAAAGTGAAGCAACAAAGCATTAAAAAACAGAATCAAAGCCATTCACTTTAACCCCATTTACCTATCTGAAGTCAGATCTAGAGCAGCAAAATCAAGAAACAGGGAAATCAGCTTAATCAAATTTAATATAAGTTCAGATGTTGCAGCAGCTGCAGAAATTCTGCTATTAGTTCCTGAACTAAGGCTCATTTTCGCATTGAATGATGGCAAGATAAGGCTTGCAGAAGTCATTTAAGTGTGAATAAGTTACTGATTATATTTATTAATCCTGGCTCCAACATGTATTAAGTTTCAATGGAGTTCTAGAAAGAATCCAACTCAGGTGACAGCTGGCAATGATGAAAATACTGCTGCGGAAAACTAGACAAAGTAGAAAAGAGTTGTGCTCTTTCATAAAGAGCTTAAAGACCTTAATAAATAAGGTCTCATATTTTTTTTAATATATTATGACTACATTCTGAATCCCACCTCAGGACTGCCTGAATCTGGGCGGGAAAGAACATTTTCCATACTTTGCATTCTGCAGGGGTAGAGACTGGAGGAGCATCTTCTGAGAATGAGACCATAGGAAGTAAAAGGATTGTCTAGATATCTAGACATCTAGGATCTAACTATCCCTTGAATGTATTGGAATGACACAGTCAGCACAGATTGATTCAATACTTTCCTATTCTGATTTGTGCTCATCTCTCCTTATATCATTCATAAACTCTCATGGAATCAGAGTGATGCAGAAAGCTCTACACATATGAGAAAACTGGAGTTTGCTTCATGTACAAATATCTTCATAAACCCTTTATTAAAAAGAAATAAAATTACATTAGAACTGATGAGAGACCAAGGAGAAAAAACCAGGCAGAGCCCCTGCCACAGTGAGCTCAGAGTGGGTATAGGCACATTGCTATTTGTAAATGTGAAGGATGTGGTTTAGGAATGAGGGCCCTATTTCTCTCCTCTTAAAACATGCTTGTAAAGAAGCTGAGTTAAGCAAGAGTAAGAAATATGGTTTGATAACAAGAATACTTAGATTATCCTTGTTCTAGGCATAGAAAGAACTCATAATATTTCTTTGGATTTCATTTGAAAGAGATAGGAAGTTAAAACGTGTTAGCCCACTGGAAACACCTGAAAATCTTTAAGTAAAATAGCTACTAAAATTATAATTTTTTTGTTCAATATTTAGGCACAAAACCTAAGTCACATTGTATTATTGAGGTTATGTCCAAGTTAGATGCCACAAAATATTATCATAAAATTTGAAGACTTACGTGCTTTTCTCCAGTAAGCCTATTTATCAGGCATCAACTGCCAAATAGAGTTAAAATACAGAGAGAAGACGAAAAACAGCACAAAATTTTAAGTTCCTCCCTCTTGCCACACTCAGTTCTAGAGGCACTGCTTTTTGTCGTTGTCCACCAACAGGAGTAAGAGATAATGTTCTGCACAGCATTAAAAGAGGACACCACCAGCCTAGCTTTAATAAATTAAATCAAAATCTAATAAAGTTACTTTTTCAAAAGGGCACCTGCCTCTGAGATCATCTCCTCTATATTCTTTCTCATTATTTAAACTAATTTTATCTAATTTAATTTTTTTATTACTTTTCCATTGTCTGCTGCTGTGAGAACCATTTTTTCCCCCTGCACAGATGCAAGCAGCTTGCAAAGATTCCTCTCAGGATGCCTGGAAGTAGGACCAAAATCTCAGGGACCCTTAATGACCCTCAGACCTCCATAAAGAATCCATTGTTTCTACTATGTGGCAGTTGTGGGTTTTTTAATCAGAGCTGTCCCAAGGAAACACTAAATATCTTCTTCTCAGACCAAAATCATTCAGAACATTGCACACTGAATAAAGTGCATAGTTCATTTTCCATGGCAGTTTGGTGTTATTCTGTGTGTTCCCCCTATGCCTTTTGGGTAGGTAGAAAGGGAAAGCCCTTCCTCACATCCATTAGAATAGTGACTTCTCTAGTGGGATATTTTCTGTTCCTGCTTCTTTCTCAAAGCATCACAAAGTCTAACCTTGTGCTTCCGAGTCAGGGAGCAGCTTCTTAGACAAAAAATCCTTTCCCTAGCATCTGCAGGGATTCAGATGAGAGAAATAGTACTACTCATCAGCTTCTGCACGGACCTACACATTTTTTGAACACTCAGAAAACATTTACAGGTTAACTAATCCTGGTAAACAACATTTTCCTACTATCATCTAGCTCAGCTTTGCAACTTAAAGCTTTACGTTTAAGCAGCCATATTTACAAGATCTATGTTTTCATCCTAGAAGAAACATTACTATCGAATTCTCATTTCTCATCCCTTAGACTAGGGCATGACATTGACCAAAGGGACACTCATTTCATATGCAAGAAACAAACTGGAAAATCATTTCTCTCCAACTGAACAGTTCTGGGAACACAGGTCACGTTTTCTGAAAGAGGCATTTCAAAGAGGCAGTGCTTTGGAGAAAGCTGGCCAGTGCCAATCGGGGTGGCAGTGCCGGTCTCCAGATCTAAACCTCATCAAAAAAAGCTGACTACCCTTTTGACAGAATTTCCTAATATTATTACATCTTCCATGTAAAGGGTTTTTTGTCATAGCCATAAAGTGCAAAGGCTTTTGAAAATGGCACTGCAGTGGTTTGGACTCAGATGGCCATGCTTCACTGTCTATTCCCTGCTACCTGAGGGTGGCCAGCTAGTCCGAGTAGGCTACACCACTCCTCCTCACCTCTCTCCTGAGACATCTGATGCCATTTGCATGTCCAGGTGCAATTAAGCCACTGAGTAGGTTAGTTTGAGTAAATCACTGTGCTGACCCTCACACAATGCAGTGGGCAGCTGACCTGCACACAACACTCAGCTTTTCACTTACCCTCCTAGGACAGAGGTCAGTTTTTGCAAGTGTTGCCTGTACTCACACCTCTTTGCTGTTTCTGTTGCCTTCACATCTGGTCTGGAGTCTTGGGTTTTGCAGCCATTTCTCTTTGCTGTCTGATTTTCTGTCCAGTTTCCATTTCTAAAGAAGGGAACGTTGTGTTAAATTTGGTCTGTTCCTCATTTTTTATCCTGAAAAATATAGTAGAACTTCAGGTTTCCTTCTTTTGCCCCAAAATAGGGATGAATGTTTAAGCTTTCTAGTTCCCTTCCTTTACAATAATGTTACCCTTTTCTTCACCCTACCACCTTCCTATTGAATGATCACTGGTCCACACCACTGTTGTGCTGGCAGCTTAGGAAGACTCTGAGACTCTGGTCACTGTGGTTTGCATGGACAGACCTTTCCTTTGTTCAATGCTTCCTGAATTTAAAGCGTGAGCTTAATCTTCTTCTAGCATAGCAACACCAGGAGCTCCATCAGCCCCAAATCTGTTCTCAGAGCCAATTTATATATTGTTATGGTTGAACCACTGAAACCAAGACAGTTATGTAAAGCCGTCAGATCAAAAGGAAATGCTTATAAGCTTTCTGTTTTAGCAATGCAGGCAGATGTGACCACAGGGGAACAAGGCTCTGTTACCAGTTTTAGGCTATTGGAAGTTTAGAAGACAATTCAGTGGCAACATCCAGGAACATCTAAAGAAGTCAATGAATCTGAAGTAAAATTTGTTGCTGATGGTGACTATTTTCCAAGCCGGCTCTATATACCTAAGAAACATGGCGTATGCTCCCCCACTTACATTTGCACAGATGGCAAATACCCTTTGGTTATAAAGTAACACATGTGGAATAAAACCACTGAAGAACAATAAAAATTAGAGTCCCATGAAGCCAGTGTATATGATGAACAATTATCAGAATATGATTCTATTTTAACATATGGCCTGTAAAATATGTTACTCAGTATATTTTAAAATCTGAAAGAATGACCTTTTTAATTACTGATGGAATTGGCTTGCTCCCCAGGCAGTCCAGTTTTGATGAAGCCACAAAGCAATTAACTGTTTTGTAACAAAAAAAAAATAAAAAATGCATAGCTTATCTTTCCAGGAAATACCAGAGATTAAAAGAAAAAATGAGAAATCTGGTGTGTCTTTTAATTATAATTTTTTAAAAATTTATAGTGAGAAGAAGTAGAAATCAAAGTTATCATAAGCCACCATTATAAACATTAATTCAACTGATTAAAATTATATTAATAATTTAACCAATTTTAATAATAGAATAACGGAGTAGGTTTGATGAGCTAATAATACAAAGATTTATCTACAGACAGAAACACATTATGCACAGGGTACATAATTTCTCATACTCACAGAAGATCCATTTCTCTTATAATGAAAAGATGGTAAGGTTTGATCTACTGAAGCATCATAGGATACCCCAGTGTGACTGATGTAAACCTATCAGGGTAACTATACCAGATATGTCGATTCATATCTCTATCTTATTTTAACCCTGTTACTTTTCAAATAGTCATTTGTACAGCATGACATGGGGTTCAATACTGCCTCTTTAAAACTTTTTTCTTTCCTTAAATGCCATAAAAGCATTTTCTTGTGAAGAAATCATAGCTCATTTTACATTTCTCTTAACAGCATTCACTTAACGACCTCACCACTTTGGAGTTACAGCTGGGACTGACTCATAAGATATTTATATAAAGGACTATTTTATCTTGTAGCTAAATTCCCATATACAGACAAACTCTAACCATAGATAGAGCAAGACAAGATTGGTATCAAGAAATGTGGGTTTATATTTAGGATTGCTGAAGACTCGATTTTACACAAAGCCTCTGAAGTGATCTTACTATTTATTCGTTTCCTAATAGACTAACCTGAGCTTATTTCTAGGCAGAAAACACTTGTGAATCTTGAGGAAAGAAGACCATTGCTTTTACAGTCCATTTGCTGCCCTCTTCTACCTATAACATGTGGGTAGCTCCACAGCAGTATTGATTTGTTCCTATCAGAGTATGCTCAAGAAGGTGTCTCAATTATTTCCTGTAATTTTCAGGGAAGAAAAAAAAAAAAAGATGGTTCCTACTAAAAAATAGGCTGGGAAATTTTGAAAATTCCCTTTCCTCTACTGTTACAAACCACAGTCAGCATCTGCTAGGAGATTTTTCATTACTGAAGCCATTACTCTTAATAGAGGTGGGCTGTTACAATTAGCCATCAGCTGCCCCAGCCAAATGCTTCCTCTGAGGGCTGAGGCCTGCAGGGTCAGCCCTGGAGTGCCACCCTCCAAGAGTTCCAGCCCCATGGGCTGGTATATGCCTGATCACAGCCTTTACAGGGTGGCAGCTTCCTTCTTTGAGACACCTCACCCACTGCTGAGGCTGGTGCCCATGGGCAATCACTCTCAGATTCAACTGACTTGTGATGTTATGAGTTTATCCATTCTCATGGGCTTGGATGAGATTGGTCAATGGAGTTTGTCAGCTCTTGGGAGACCCTCACACACTCCCTCTCAGTTCCATCACCTACCTTTGGAGGGTTTTTTTCAGTATCTCCTTCTCCATCCATACCCATGTGGCCCTATAGAGCTCATTCGCACAAATCCACACACAGGGTGCTTTTATGAAAAACTGGTTTTTATTTTTGACAGGAAGAGAGGGAAGGGAGAAAGGACCGTCCTAACCTAAAATCTTAATTTAATAGTTGTATTTTTCTCCCTTGCAAAAATATTTTGCTCTAATTCTCTGCTTCATCTTGTTCATCACTGAATTGCTGTGGAAAATGCTGTTTTATAAAAGCCTCAGATCATTATGATAGACACATATTCCTAATAGTTGGAAAGACTTGAAGAAAGCCAGGTGATAAACTTGAAGATAGCACATCACTACAAAGTGAAGAACAGCAGTCTCCATGGGGCAAGTTGTCTACCTCGGCTAGTAGCTAAAACTTAGGGGTTACATTAAAGCTTTTACTATATATATTACATGTATTGCGCCCTCCTCCACCCCGGTGTCATAATCCATTCATACCTTCTGGCAACTTCTTGATGTGGCTGACCACACAAACACTTGTTAAGCTATTTCTTGCAACTTGGAAAGGGAGAAGTCTTGATCACATGACATATCTGTGTTATTTCCAGGAAAAGAGGAGAGAAAGTATATAAAAAAATTACAGAATTCATATTCAGAAATCCCTGGATGACAGTGCTCAAGGTAAGAAATCTCATGCCTGTCCTTTTTCACCTAGTAGTCTGTAACCTCTTCACTGTAGAAGAGTAGATATTTTCTCCCCTACTTAGTACACCAGAGGCTGTTAGGAGATTTTCCTGGGAAAGATGGAGACAAACTTCCCTGAGTCTATGAGGGTATGTAACCAAGGCTGTCCCACCCTGGAGCAAGCATTTGCTTTGTTAGTATCTATATGATAGGAAATTGGGACACCATGATTATAATTTTATTTTTTAAAAAGAACTGGTCACGCTTTATTAGGTTGACATCTTCAAAGAGGACTTCACGGAATGGATTCTGAATAAGCAACGTCATCTAATATTTAAGTTGCTGTGCAATTAATGAAGAAAGACAAAGATCTGACTTAGTGAGGCTGCATCTCCCTTCTACAGCCTTCGGAGACACCTACCCAGCTCCATTAACTCTAAAGGAAATGTAGGCATTACGTTTTCTCCTGACAGGCCAAATACCTCAAATTTCTGTAGATTTTTGCACATCAGTTAGACACAATGTGTTTTGCTTACACAGACTCTCCTTCCACAGAACTTTTTATAATAAGTACTTTAAAATTCCCATTGTAAAACAATTGTGCATCGCATCACATGGTACGTATGTTTGATGCTTTCAGGATACATTGAAATGATCAGCTGATTTCTAAAGACTCAAGGAACCAACCTGACTGTTCACTCTTTGTACTTTGTTCTGTTTGTATAGCACAAAGTAAATATAAAACACTTACTTCCAGACTTCCTGGTTTTTTTAAACTAATACTCAAAGAATTTTAAGTGTCTGTGATGTGACAGTATTTTATTCTGTTGTCCCACACTGTCTAGCTCAAAGGAGTCTTGGGCAGGGAGTGGAGTTTTGGGATATCATTATTAGTGGAATTGTATATGAGGGATTGCTTTTTAATCTCGAGATGTCTTTTTTTTTTCCCTGCCTGCAAAGTCTATTCCAAAAGGAATTTAATAAAAACCTGGAGTCAGATTTTGAAGGCATGACCAAAAGTAAGTGGTGGGATTTTGGTCTTCTGGGAAAAGGGATGCCCCAAGGTGAGGATGTGGATCATCCAGGTAGAACAAGTCCTGAGAGAAGTGAATATGAGGTGTTAGACAACTGTACTAGTTCCGGGGAGAAGTGCTAAAGCAGACCTCATTACAGATTGTTTAATTTTCTGATAGAGACATGTTAAAAGTGCTGGACACCTCTACCCTGTGCGAGAAGGACTGTTCCTCTGTTTGCTTGTATCTCCATATATCTTTGCCTTTTGAATGTATTTATAGCTTCTGAAAGCTCCTTATCTTGGAACCACGTGTACAGGTATTCAGAGCCTATTAGCTACTGGGTTCTTCCTGCTTTTCATAGAATCATAGAATATTCTGAGTTGGAAGGGACCCATAAGGATAATTTAGGTCCAACTTTGACCCTGCATAGGACCATCCCCAAGAATCACGCCATGTGCCTGTCTAAACACTTCTTGAACTCTGTCAGGCTTGGTGCTGTGACCACTTCCCCGGGGAGCCTGTTTCAGTGCCCAACCACCCTCTGTGTGAAATACCTTTTTCTAATATCCAACCTAAACCTCCCCTGACGCAACTTCAGGCCATTCCCTCTAGTCCTCTCACTGGTCACCACAGAGAAGAGATCAGTGCCTACCCCTCCTCTTCCCCTCACGAGGAAGTTGTAACTGCAATGAGATCTCCCCTCAGTTTCCTCTTCTCCAGGCCGAACAGACCAAGTGACCTCAGCTGCTCCTCTTATGGCTTCCCCTCTAGGCTCTTCATCATCTTCATAGCTCTCCTTTGGACAACCTCTAATACGTACACACATACAGGGTTACCCCATTCCAGGTGCAAAATCTGGTACTTGTTTTGTTAAACTTCATACGGTTGGTGATGGCCCAGCCCTCTCTGCAGCTCTAAGTCTGTCAGCAGGGCCTCTCTGCCTTAGAGGGAATCAACAGCTCCTCCCAATTTAGTATCATAGGCAAACTTACTTAGTAAATCCCATAAGATGTGACACCTTTCTGCTGGTGATAGCTACAAGTCTAAACCTGTTGGCTCTTAGTGGAGGCACCAACTCCCAGTTCTGGAGGGTGATTCTGGGGTCTCGTGTGCTACTTTCCAGATATTGTGGAAGCTGTGTGTGACTTGGTGCACCATCTCCCTGCTCCTGGCTGAGACCCACAGATTCCCCCATGGGGAAACAGAGAGGAACTAGGGCAGGCAGAAGTGGGCTGCCTGCCCATGATGGTAGGGTGCATACGTAATAGCTGAAACTGGAATGAGTTGGAGCTAAGGAGGGCCCAAAAGACCCTAAATAAGCAGAAAGCTTTGTGTTAAAAAATGACACTTGATGGCTCAACGTGACGCTGTGTTCATAAGGGAGATCAATTAAGAGAAGTAGTGATTTCATCATTTCATGGAGTATGTCATCTTCAGAGGCCAGAGATGACTGTTAAGTTACTTAAACTGACTTCTCATGTATTAAAGACTTGTAAATGTCACCCACTCATTCCTGTACTGAACACAATGACTTTAATTTGACTTAAATATTTCAGTCCTCAAGCACCTAAACGCTTTTTGTTCTGCAGGGTGGGAACAGACAAGACTGAGGCATCAGTCTACCATGAAGGGAATTTACTACAACAGAAAGGACCTGTTTTGTTTTTTTTTTTCCTTAAATAGCAATAAGTGTCATGACTCCTTCCAATATGGATATATTTTTCTTCTCAGAAACATTTCTTTATCCTCCCCAAATTTGATGTTCAATTGAACTTTTGAGTAATTGTCAGTCATCAGTCTGTTGACAGGTGCATTTCAGAGCACCAGTCCCTCTGTTGTCCTGCATCCAGCTACAGTCAAAGTTAGATATCTTACAATGAGGGAAAAAGAAAAGAAAAATTGGCCGGTTGTTGTTCTTACTGAAATCAGGAGCCTTGGTACCAGATTACAGCCATTCATTGCAGAGCTGCCAGTTCCCTGGCTCTGTGTAGAGAAGACTGTTGCATCTTCCTCACCCTAGTGATGTGTGGCTGAAAGTGGATGGCACAAGAGCCACAAGATCCAAGGCAAGAAGGACCACAACAACTTAGGTTTACTTAGGCACCTGCCTGTTCAGTATTCAAGCTCTCAGAAGCTGGATCAAATCCTATCTTTAGGACAGCAACTAACGTCACCTTCCAATTATAGTGACTGCACCGCCCTCCAAAATCAGTGTTAATTTGTCATCTTCCCTGTTAGAAAACTGCATCATATGTCAAGGTGAATTTGCCTGACTTCTGCTCATTGGATCTGGTTGTCTCATGTTATGTAAGACTGAAAAGGCTTCCAGTTTTACTTTCTTTCCAAAAAGCTAGAACTTGTAAAGGTCCTTTTTTCCCCCTACATGTACGAGTAGATCTTATCTCAGCCTCCGTTTTATAAGCTGAATAGGACCAGCTTCTCATCTTAAGAGTTATTTTTAGCAATTTCATTTTATGACTCTTCCTCTGGAATTGAGGGTAGCAGATCTGCTACGGTAGTCCAGCATATTATGGTAGCACAGCACATTACAGCAGCACAGAAGTACAGCTATTGCAGAGGTAGAACTATTACAGTGGTGTGTTGCTCCTATGTGCAAAACAATATTTAATCTCTCTCCTTCACTTTGATACTCCCTCTCTTTTCCTTGATCAAGGAGGAATATCACCTTGATCGAGGGTGATGCTGATATCTCTAAGGACAGTGTAATACTGAAAGCTGGCAGGAAGGTGATGAAGATGGCCACTGAGTAAGCAAAAAAAAAAAAAAATTAGTTTCTGAGTTCTGGAAAAAGATTTCTTGAAAATATTTAGAGTGGTGGGGGAGAAGAAATTACATTTGTAATTATTATGAAAGTGGAGAGCTAGGATGTTTATACATTATATTTTAAAAAGAAACAAGAGTGAACTACTTGACTGCTACATGTCATTGTGGACCTATTACAACTTCTCTGAAAAGAAATTACAATATTTTAAGATTCAAGGACAGGACAAGGAGAAAATCAAACAGAAGAAATATTCTGACTGCCTCACTCTTCTTAGAGTGAGGCTCAGATTCAAAGGAAGAAAAAAGCTGAATACGTGCCACATTTGGTAGGAAAGATTTCACCAGAAGTAGTTCTGAAAACACATTTGAAACCTGTAAAATGCACCTTCTAACAGGGATATGTGTTTAACTCCCTGATGAAGTAGGTAACTGAAAAGTTAGATGTAAAGTTCAAAAAAGTTCTGATGTGTCCAAAACATATCACTTCAAAATGGTTTGAAGAAAAGCATATTTATGTTGTTAGAGATATTTCTCAAGATAATTTTTGAAAGTATAATTTTATTAGCAACCAGTTATATCAGAATAGAGTAGAATATTTTTAAATGTATGTAGTAACTGAAACAAGCTTATTTGGAGTTACCTGATAAAATGGATATATTTTACCTTCAGGGAAAACACAGAAAGACATTGGGCATTGTTACTCCAGAAAAGGAAAAAAAAATTAAAAACAACCACTTATGATAGATGTTTCAGAACATATTTATCATCAACTAACAAACACCTATATGAAATGTAAAGAATATGTTTCTCTTCTTTATTAATCAGCAACAGCTAAGTGAAAAGACTATTTCCAGATTTTAAAAAGTGTATTACATTGACAATAGAATAGCCATATAAACAGTTCACAATCATTTCAAGTTGCAGTATGTTGGCCTAAGTAGACAATGAAAGTTGGTTATTTATGCTGGCAAATTGAATAACTGAATTTTCACTGAAGGGTAAAGTTTCATAATATATAAATGCTAGTTAGAGACTTGATTTCTATCATATACCTATGGAAATTAGGTCCTTAACTGATTTTTGCACACATAAAAATCTTTCCTGCAATCACCTGCCCAAAAAACCACAACTGTGGTGGGGTTTTTTTCTCCTTTAGAAGGATCAGTATTCTTTCTACCAAATTATCAGTGGGGAGTATAGCTACTTAGGATTTTGCATTTCTGATGATGTTTTCAGTCCTAATGGATGGATCAGAGTGCAAACTTAGCATCTCGAAAGGATCTGATCTCTGAAAGCAAATAAAAGCAAGACAAACCAAAATGATAGAGTTACCTCTGCCATTTAAATTTGAAGCTCATGTGTTATAAGTGTATTCTGACTTTATTTGAGGAGGTAAAAGCAGAAGCCATAGAATTGGAGAATCATAGAATGGTTTGGGTTGGAAAGAACCTTTAGAGATCGAGTCCAACCCCACTACCATGGGCAGGAATACCCCCAAGTAGATCTGGTGCTCAAAGCCCCATCCAGCCCGGCCTCGAACACTTCTAGGGTTGGGACATTCACAACTTCTCTGGGAATGTCTAGGGAATAAAGTAACCCAGGTAATTAGTATTGTGGAGAACGTATCCAACAGTGGATGCTAAGAGCTGAAACACTGTTGTGAGTTGGTTGTGACTAAGCTGGACCTGGATGACACATGGGATTGCTCAGAAATGGAGTTCTTTCCAGTATGGCTTCAGTGTTCTGAGCTTATTGAGTATGCTACTCTAAAGGATAGGGTTTCCCTCAAAAAGTTTCCAGTCTGTATAGCATTATTATTTTTGATTCCTTCTGGTTTGCCCCACTCTCCAGAAGCACATGTCGCAGGCTCTATTAACCTCCTGTCACTATAACCATTCACATAAATTTTCTCATTATTATGTAGGAATATAAAAATTGGTAGACGACTGGACTGTATAACTAAATATGTTTACCCTTATGACAAATCATAACACCATTTAGCCTCACATTTTTCTAACCACATGAATTTTGTGCGGTTCTGCTTCAGAGAAACTAAATTGATTTTTTTTTCCTTCATGGTAACTTTGATAAGCAGCAAAAAGATGTATGACAGCAGCCTGTGTTTTAGCCATGGAGACAATCTCCAGTGATATCAGCAAATCTGACAAGCCTGACCCTGAAGGTTACTCCAGTCCCAGCAGACCCAGGAGAAGGTCGATGTGCTATCTTTGGTCTTCAGCTACTGCCAGGGAGACAAGTTGCACTTACTGTTTACCAATCTGGTATCTTACAGAAGAAAAGGTAGGTCAGAAACTTCACTTTTTTCTGCTATGCTCTGTTCTTGTCTCACCAAAGAATGCCATTCTTCTCTTCTCTATCCTCTCCTTGCTTCTGTGTCTGATTCTGGCCCAGAGGGGACCTATACAAGAGCAACCAAAAATATTCAATATTTTTGAATTGAGCTGCAAAATTTTTCTCTTGTTCATCCTCCTGGAAATCACAAGATGTAGAATCAACTTTTAATTTTTAAATTATTAAAAGATATATTTCTGTGCAATGGTTCCTTTAGAAAATGTTGAGCTCAGAGATAAATCCAAAAAGCCCTTAGTACTTAGTTCTAGTTCAAACCTACCTTCCCTCTGGTCTTCTTGAGGGATTACCTTTCCACTGAGGAAGTGTGTGTTTCAGTGGAGGAATCTGCGTTGACTGCCTCCAGCTTATTTCTTCTTTCACTGTAAGATAGCCATTCCTGACCCTCTGCCTCTACTCAAAAAATCTCTTTCCTTGAACAGTTTTTCAGATTCTTTCTGAAAACTGAGTTTGTTTCTGATACATGCTTCTGTGCCACGGGGACACCAGGAAATGTAGAGTAGCTGTGCTTCTAAGAGCCTAAAGGTATTCTGGCTTATGCTGGCAAATCATCTGCTGGTAATGTCTAGGATTTGCTTGGGGAAAACAGTATATACAGTTCCAAAAGATGAAACTCATTCACCATTTACCCCTCTCCTACCGATGCTGAAACTACAGGCCCCAGAACTTTTGGGTCTACCCTGTGAGGTTTTGGACCTCTTCAGCCCTTCACCAGCTTCCAAGGAATGAGTGAAAATTGATGCTGATAAAAAGAGGTGATGGTGCTGTTGCAAGAAGTCTCCCTTAATCATGTGGATTTTCCATTTTTCTTGCAGGGCCCTCGGCTTGAGTTGACTGGCACAGGTAGGTGTAGGGAATTTCCAGGTGTAACTGCAGCTGGGTACCATTTGACCCGTTCCATTCTTAATTACTCTGACAACCAGTTCAACATGCATCAACAAGATGGAAAATGAGTTGCACCAAAATTGTGAATATTTTCATAGTTACATGTCTTTGTATATTTAAACAGTATTTGAAATGAAAAAATTAAAAAAAACATTTAAGAAGACTGGAGCTTAAATAAAATACAATGAAGTAGTTATAAATGGCTTAAATAAAACCATACTTGTGTGAAAATAATGGCATTCACGCAAATCACATTTTATAACGAATGAATGAATTTTGACTGCTTCATAGTTTTTGCCTTTGCACTCAGTGTGTGTGTGTGAGTGTATCTGGGAATGAGACCATCTTCCCTGTTGTGGTTTACTTGCAGGAGCAGCAAACCATGCCTCTCCATGACTTTAACAGAGGTGAGAACACCAATTGCCACATGACCTTCAGAAGACAGTTGATGGGTAGGAGAAGGCAAAGTAGAAGTTCACAATTTAGTGTTTTGCTTTAGTATGCTAGTAGTATTAAAACTACATTTCCTTCTTCATGGACACCCTTTATCTAGAGGAGGAGGGGAAATTCGCAATTTTCAGATGTGATTATCTTCTGTCTCTAATGGAATTAGCACAGTGAGTTGAGTCTTCCAGCCACTGTAGCTAACAATAACCCTTTTCTAATGTGTTCCTATATTAAGTATTCATTCATTCATTCTCCTTTTGTTTATTCTTTAAAAAATAAACTAAGTCTGCAAATGTTTGAGCCAGCTTGATATTGATGTTGGGTCAGGCTTCAGGTTTAGATATTTATCATTTGTTCAGTGAAATGGAACTTTTTAAAGACAGTTAATAAATCACTTTGTCAGCTGAAAAGTGAACGACCAGAAAAAGAATGGAAGTGGTGAAACGACTTTTAAAAATATCTTATACATATTTTTGTGATTTCCTGTGAAAACTGTGGAGGGAATATTTTCAGTCACTTCTTCAATCCATTCCTACTTGTCCTCTGAAACTTTTTATGAAGGGTCTAGCGTGAAATATATGTGCACAAGCCAAGCTGAAAGATAAATGTGGCTCTTTGTTCTCACTCTTTCCTCCAGATAAATCTAGTACATTGTAAAGGAAATAACTGCAGGACCTGCAGCTCACCTCTACAGGCTGAAGTGAAAAGACATATATATCTGGAACTACCAGAACCAACAGGGCTTTTCTAACAATAGACTAACACCAAAAATTGATGAGTGACATTCTCAGTGAGGTAATTAAATGGTCATTTCACTTGAACATATGTCTAAATGACAGAAAGTTCAAAGCATTACGTTACAGGATTAGTGCAGTATGAAGAGAGGGGGCATCCCTGGGATGGGCACGCAGAGCTCATCTGAGGCATGTGGTCAGATGATGGAATGCCACCAGGGCAGAGAGGAGGCCAGGACCCCTGAGCTAAGGGGTACACCTGCATCCTTTCATCTGGGCACACCCACATTCTTGCAAGGTCGGCTTTGAGGATTCCTAGACTATCAAAGTGTGAACTGAATGTTTGCTTAAAGTTTAAATGCAGAATCCACTATCTCAGATGAGAATTTGAACGCTATTGCTCAATTTCTGTTAACAAAATAATTATACAGTGATGCAACTATATAACATGAAAGCCTTGAAAACTTACTTCTAAATTTGCATCTCTTCATTTAAAAGATCCCACCTGTGAGAGGAAGGAGTTCCATATAAATTCAATGTTATGTTTCATATATTTAATGTTCCATATATTATCAAAAAAACACAAATTCAACACAGGTAAATATCTTTGAAGGATCCTGGACTGTCTTTCATGATGTTATGAACATAAACAATTGCATTCTGCAGCAAAGCAAATTTATTCAATTTTGCTGTAATGGACAACAGGTGTCTTTTGTGCATGATGGCAGGTAAGAAAGTCTAGCACCTTTAGCAGTCGATTTTTTTACATCAGTGACTCTTTTGCAGTATGTGATGAGTGTGCAATATTTATGTCACCACTTTCAGCAATTTTACCAAAAGTCTGGTGATTGTTATTTTGTAATAGTTGAAAAAACAGTTCCACTTTACTGGAATCTGACATTGGATTGCTTTGAAATTATAGTATGTCCAACACATGCAGGACAAAGACAGGACAAAATTAGAACTACTGCCCTTCTTTCAATTGCAGTGTCATCAATATTCAGGACTTGAAGTAGTGGGACATTCTGGTTTGCTTGGTTGTTGTATTTCAATGCCTTCATAAAGCCAGAACTGAACATTTAAAACCTAAAGGACTAATAGCATACAGAGCCAACGTGAGGAACATGCTAAGGTTTTATCAATGCACTCTTGACTGATAACGTTACCCTAAATAGAGCAGGTTAACTCTGTTCATTTCTGCTATTTCAAGAAGCATATGTGTATGTCTCATCCCTTTGAGGGAAGTACTGCAGAACAACGTAGATTCTCACAGTCTAATTCTCATTTACAATTGAGCTCGCTTACACTGATCTAGCTGCTAATACGGGGACTTTAGAGCTTGATGAAGGTGAAGCTGCAGTTAGTATTATTTTTACTCTGTCATATCATAAAAACGGAATTTCCAGATCCTTGCTGTAATGGGCCAATGAGGCCAAATTGTGTTCACCTCGCTTGCACAACTAACCTCATCATCTCTTCACAGCTTCATCCCGTGAGGAAAGGGAAATGATGGGGTTTAAATTTCACTGAAATCAATGTAAAGGACTCCATAGAGGATGAAAACTAAGGTCGTAATTCTGTAAACATTTTCTTATTTGGGACATTTTACTTCATTTGTCCCCTTGTGTTACTCATTTTCCAAACCAACTTCTTAATAAGGTTTTACCACACATCGACCTCTCATGAGAAGTGCAGCATACCTACCAGGACCTTGTTTTGGGGGATGCCCAGCTGTCATGTCCTCACCTACACTGAGCCTTGGCACGCAATTAGTTTCGTCTTTCTCAGAAGTCCTTAAGAGAGAAAAGTAACAAGCTTTCCTGTTCACTTATAAAAGCGTATGGTCTTTTTCTCTACATTTTGTTCTTTCTCTCCATATTCCCTCTTGTTTGGTACTAATGAGGTTCATTGATTTGTTATGTCAAGTTAGTATGTAAGCTCTTTCAAGCATATGTGCCATCTTTTGTGCACCTGATTTCAGGATGCCAAGTGCAATGGATGCCAAACCCATATTAATGCTACTGATATGTGCTATTGCATTCCATACAATAACAACATGAGCCATAGTCATAATCATACATATGATTAGTGCTTCATTTTTGTTTGTATAACTATGAACTATACAATTGTGGTGGTTTTCTATGAAAAAAACCCTGTGATTTCAGCATCAGTGTAGGCTGATTTCGCAAGCAGGTAGTGCAATACAAATTCACCCTAGAGTCCTGATCATCCAGCAAAACTTTTGGGTTTGATTCTCATTACATGATTATTTTGTGAGCATATGAATTCTCTGAATACTTAGTTTCAAGGAATAACTCCTTTTACTGGGTTGCAGGTGATTTGAAAATATAATAATACATTATTCAAACACAAAGCCCTAGTTAGGTTTTCAAGAGTACTATATAACCTTGATTTCAGTTGCTTTGGTTCACTCCATATTTCTTGATGCTCTGTATTCTTCAAAATGCTTTCTCCAATCAAAGAAGAATAAAAACCTTTCCATTTGGCATTAGTTATTCTATTTCTTTTCAAAAAAAGAGCAGCAACCTTGGGAGTGTTCATGCTCTGCTATTAAGGACTAAGGGACCATTTCCTTAATCATATTTTTGCAGACAATGCCTTCATTTCACATTTCCCAAGGCAGATAATGCCATGTTGCAACACATCAAATCCTGGCACACCAGCCACACACCTCATTATCCCGGGTCATGGAATGGAATACAAGCCCAGTATAAATGGATGTCATGAGGCACAATGTAGGATGTCAGGGATGAGTCCTTGACGTGCAGTACTTCTCTGCAAAGTGTAGTGTGATGAAAGAGTGCCTTCTCTTAACTCTCCAGTTTCTAAAGGCGACAAACTAAAAGTGTGTGCAAGAGCATAAAAAACTCCAGAGCTTGCTAACTTGCTCCTTTTCAAACTCATCTAAATAGAGGTGATTATCTAGTTAAAATTGCAAGCAGAAATGTTTCAATATAATAGGATCTCATACAATAGGAGTCTCTTCCTGCTTCTCATCACTCGGGATCCAGGGCATTCAGCTTTGAGAGACAGCATCTCTCTCCTCTGGAAATCATCAAAGTTAGTGATGCACCCTATTTTCTTTATAGGAAAATTTGGCCCCTACTTGAGAAGGATTACTTTGTTAGACACCTAAAGTGGATGTACAAACAAATTGCACTGACTTGATACAATCCTGCCTTTTATTTCTTGTTTTAGGAGTATATTGGGCTCATTAATGACTAATTTATTAAATGTGTGGAAATAGTTTACTGCTCAAAAAAATAAACACAACATCTAAAAGTTATTTTTATTATGTAAGAACAGAACTCAATGGTTTTAACAAACTAATCAAGATATATGCTTCAATAATTTATAAAAAACATAGCTAGTACTTCCTGTAATCTGAATAAAAGCAGGAATTAATTTTGCAATCAGAAACCATTTTAAGCACTCATACATCCTGTAGCCATTACGGACAGGGTATGCATAACTGAGGGACTGAACTGTAATAAAATAAAAGAGCTTATTTTTTGGAGAAAAAAAAAAATATATCAGCTTTTCCAGGGAAGCAAAAAAAAAAACGAAGATGATGATGATGCAGGGCTCCTTCATCTCATGTTCTATTCATCAGCTTTCCATTACCTCTGGTGTTCTTGGGGCATATTTCTATGGTGTTGTCTCCAGACTTGAAATGCATTGTAATATTTTGATGGCATATCTAGTGTTCTAAATCCTGTAAGCAGCATTCATTCTCTCAAGGTGATGCAGCTTGGAGGCAGGAGGCTTTGCTATTTGTAGAAACAAAAACAAGAAAAGGATCACTCAGAGCAGACTACTCTGAGTGTTAAAGTATTTTGTGCAAGAACCCCAAAATTGTGCTGTTCTGCTTGAATGAGCCTATATTTTTTAAGTTGTTTCACTGAAGCCTGAAGTACACAAATGAAAGCAAATTCTAAAACACTTTTGCTTTCCGGGATTTTTTGTAGCTATTACATGAATTATTTAAATCTGTTAGATAAAATGGAGTAGAGTGAAGAGGGTTCACTTGCTGTTCAGTGCTTTCCATTGAAGGGTTTGAAACTACCTCCCAAAACAAAAGTGCAGTTCTTTTCCAGCTATATGACAGCGGAGTGTAAAGCTCAGTGAAAGCTGCAGTTACGTGCTCATTTGCACACTGCTTTCTCCTGAAGCAAAAATGTTTGGGCTACAGTTCTCTGCTTTATAAGCCTGCTTCATTTCTCAAGGTCAGAATCCATGCAACCAGTGACGCTCTTGCAAAACACCATAAATAAGCTGATGCCACCTTCTTCTCCTCCCCGGCAAGCAAGAAGGGCATTTGCTGTGTGCTCTGCTTCTTCTAGGCTCCTTGCTGGGGCCCAACTCATGGTCAGAGAAGCTGTGGAAATATCCCCGAGCACTAGAAGGCTGAGCTCTCTACGTGCATCACTGAGTCAGGCACTTTGGGATTACCGAGTATTATATCAATAGAAGAGGCCTGTGTGCACACAGTATGAGTCTGTTTATCTTCCCCAAAATTTACTTGTGTGACTCATAGCTGGTTTTCTCAGTGCCATTAATGGCATAATTGAAATATTTTTCCACTGGTCAATTTAACGTGCTTTAAACCCAACAGTAAAATGAGAGGAATGGCAATTACACTCCCACACACATTTTGTAATTTTTAATATTCACAGGCTGAGCAGAATATATTCTTGTTTGCTAAAAGTGTGGCAGATTGCCGATGTGCACCACATCACTGCACTCTCCTCATGGCTCACACAGGATTTCAATGGGCTGTGGGCTGTGTTTGGAATGGGATCAAGTTTGCCTGTGTGTTGCTCAAGCCAAAACAAAAGAAAGGTAGGGTGAGGTGAGGTAATGTAAGGTAAGATAAGGTAAGGTAGGATAAGAAACATGAAAGGACACATGGAAAAGAAATGTTATTAATGACAAAGCAAGAGAAAAATACTTAGGAAAAATAGAGGATGATACTCTATTGATAGATGGAAAAGAGCTGATCCTGTGCAGAGGGATGAATGAGGAGGACAGACAGATGAAGTGAGAGACAGGGAAGTAAACTACTTGGGTTGATGCAGAGAAGGGATGAGGAGTGTTGTGAAGCATGTGCTGTATGTAAATGAGAGGCTGAAAGTGCCTTGCCTTTCATTACGTGACAGCACTTACTGATTGCAGAGGAGTAGCCTCACAGAGGGTGGAAGCAGTAGTCCTCACTCCAGAGCTGGCCAGTCCCAGGCAGAACTACAGGCGTTTCAAACTATAGAACAGTATTCGTTGCATTTGTCAGAGGTCTCAGCAGCCAAATTTGTGGTGGGTCAGTCAGCCTTGTCGCACAGGTGGTGCTTCTGATGATTAAGCTGTTGCTTTTGGTCTCTGCTAAGAACATAAAAGTTCAAACCGGTGCATTGATAATCTGAAGAGTAACTCTGTCATTTAGGGAATAACCTCAGTTACTGCATCAGGGACACGTCTGTGACACCATCTATGACTGAAGACATTTAGAATACATATATTTCAGTATTCCCTCCCTGAGACTGACTGTTTAAGCTACACATGATGCAGTATGTAAAGTACTATTCTGATGTAATTTGGTGTAAGACTATGCAAAATAAGGGACTTGAATCGCACCTGATTCCTTAGAGTTGCTGGCAAACAAATCAGATTTGAGCTTCCCTCCTGCACTTTTTCAATATTGCCCAGTGCAATGACCCACATATGTGCTTGAGACTCCTCTCAGACTGTTATTTGGGTACAGAAAATTATAGGATGGCCATACACCTTTAGTTTGCATGTGAATCTATTCAGACCCAGATCCAGACTTTGTGTCGGACAAATTTTAATTGGCTTCCAAAATTTCTTCCTATGTCAGCAAGATTCACATGAAGGATGGATGTTAATGGGAGCTTTATACAGCAGCTTTGCTGGATAAAGAAATTCAGCTAGTGATATTATGGTAGCTTCTTGGTTTATCTTAAAATAAGGACAGAGGACTTTTTATTTTAAAAAGTGAATATTAATACACTTTGAAATACCTATACTGGAAAGTATTTTTTTACTGCTAAATGGAGTGATTATAGCACTTTAAAAATCAATCACTGTTCCCCTTTTAAAAGGTTCTTTGCATTTACCAAGCTGATGAATAGCCTAATTAAATTCAAAGGAGTTAAAAAAAAACAAGTTCAGAAACTGAAGCATGTTGAAGTGCTATTTTGGGGAACACAAAATATGACTATGTCAAAAGCCTGTTTGGTGAAGCAGCATGTGATGAAAATTGTCTTGCTCAATTGAGTCTGCTCCCTTTCCATCTCTCATACAGCTTTTTAATGAAGAACAGTAGTGCTGCTCTTTGAGGATCAGAATTCCTGTTTCATCCTCACCATTTTCACTTCCAATAATGATGTAAGACAGGAGGAAATTATAAATGCAGTAGTGTAAATTATTGCTTTCCATTTTTATTCTTTGCAGAATTATGGATGCATAATCATTTTATGCCTTATTTTATTGTCCAGACAGAGCAGAATTCTATTGCATGAGGCACTGTGCAATCATAAAGTAGGACAAATTACTTCAGTGTAAAATAGTGAGAAAAATGAGAAAAAGTAAAACAATTGGGAGATTTACGGGATAGTACTGCATTGCTACAACTAAAATACTTCAATTTTTGTATCTTTAATTACGTAACTAATGTATAGCTTTTTATTATCTATTTATACTTGTTGAGTTTTTAATTAATTTATGATCTATATCTATGAGAATGTATGTCTTTCTTCTTCCTAAAGCTTTAGCACAGTGAAACAACAGAAGGGTGCTACAGACATTTACATTTGTTTAATCTAAACTTCTATTGAAGCCTTCTTTTAGTTTCCCAGGCTTGTTTAGTTTTCAAATACAAGAGCAGGAGTTAAAATTTCCTTAAAAATGGTGAGTGGACCATTGAGAATTTGGGTAATCTGGCACTTGAATACTGAAGAAATAAATTCTCTTTTCTGCATATGGATTGGTTGTTTGCCCACCTTCCATGCAACACTTGTAGGAACCTGCTGTACTCAAAATTTTGAACTGTTATATCAATTTAAATTAAGTGAAAGAAACAGATGGGAGAAAGAGTATTGGGAGTATTGTTTTCAATCCCAAATTTGAAAAGACTGGCTGCAAAAGAAGAACTTACGTAGAGAAAATAATAAAGAAGAAAAATATGATTGTGATTAGAAAAAAAAAAATACCAGACAGGCAAATAGAGATAAGGTCTAGAGAAAAACTCAGTGGATAGGTGAGAGATGAAGTTGAATGAGGGTTGGGATGGAGACTCACAGCATAAAAGCCAGAGGCAGTGCAGCAAAGGAGGAAAGTCAGTGTACTTAAAAAAAATGAGAACTGCAGACAGATGCAAAGCGCCAAGTCTAAGAAACATAGAGAAAAATAGAAATGTTAGCAAAGTGCTTATTAAACCAGTCTAGTCAGAGAGAAAGGAAGAAATAGCAGGCATGGAAGACTAAAATACAGCTCTGTGTTGGCCTTAAGTGCAGAGTTCCATAGTTGAAAGCAAAGATCAGGTGTCAGCTAATGTGAGGAAAGGGAGAAAGAACTGAGCTACAGTGATAGATCTGTGGTTTTTAAACACTGTACTCAGTGTTATGTGGGTTGGCTTTTCTTCAAACTGTCATGTTGTGAGACGTTCAGGATTACCCTTTGCCTTGGAGGAGAGAGAATGAGATCTTACTCTGATTTTCTAGTTATAGCTCAATGCTTTAGCAAAATAAATGGAAGAATTTCAAGTAAAAAGAAAACTACCAGCAGCTTCTTTTCCTGTTTGGATTTCTTTTTTCTGACACTTACCAGAGTTTGACATCACTTTCTCTTTGCTTCCAGATGCATTAGTGTGCATTTTTCTATGAGAATAGTATCATTGGCAGGTTTGGGTTGACTTCTGCTACTGACTGACTTAGAAAGTGAAGCCTTTTGGAGGAGATAAGCTTATAAGCAGCTCCATAAAATTTCTACTTGTCTCATTTTTATATTATGTAGAGGTTATCAGGCAGCCAAAGTTCAGTCACCCTCCAGTGCAGTTCATAGCTTGGGAATATACAGGTGCCAGAAGAATTTATTGTAGAGTGGCAAAACCTGATTTCAGTGCATGAATGGTCCCTCTGTTGATAGCACATAGAATTTGGAGTTTCCAAAAAGCATCTCACAATGAGAAGCTGAAATCTGTAATAAACTTAATAGGTGCATATGAAAATTTTTTATTTTGTGAAATTCATGTCTGAAAAAAAAAAATCAATCTCCTAGTTATTTTATTCAGACACTGAAGTTGTTAGCCAAATCCTCCTTTTATTTTTTGTTTTTCTTCTTCTTTTCTTCTATATTTACACTTTGAAAATCAGTAGGCAATGATTTTGGGCTAGTTCTGACAATACAACCTGCTACCAGGAACTCCTGGCAAATGGCTGATGTGTCTCCATTGAGTAGTAAGTACAGTTGCACATTTAGTCAGCTGAATTTTGGAAACTTGTAGCATCTGTTTTTGTTCTCATATGCTAAGCCATGTTTGCAAAGCTGCGAGGGTAACCACATTAACAGAATGATTTTCATTGCCCACTACTGCTTTGTGCTGATCCCACAGGGTGTCCTGGTAATGTGCAAGTGCAAACAAGATAGACATAATTGTTAAGAAACAGTTAGTGAGAGATGCCTCTGCCCAACTTAAGGTGCAAATGAGACCATATGTCAAAGTCAATAATATGGATTTTATTTAACAATGAATGCGAGGTAGAGAGATAGAAAGAAATAGAAAAGAGAGGGAGGAGAGAAAGAGAGAGAGATCAAGCAGAAGATAGTTCCCATGCATGGATCCAGCAGCGTCGTGTTGGTCCTTCTTCACCCTGAGACCCTCGGTGGTGCAGATCCCAAGGTCATTCAAAACTTCTCACTATTTATACATTTGAGCAAACAAAGAAAATATCATTAATTGACTACACAGTTCTCTTATTCTATTGACTAAAGTTCTGTTGGTTAAATGATTCTCTGGCTTCTAATGCTAATTAGTCCACATACTCAGTCTTTCTCTTCTTCTGAGTTGGTGGGTGCTCGGGTTGGTGGACCGTGAGTCGGTGGTCTCAGTCTCCCCCTGCTGGCATACGTTTTACCCAACCGGAGCTAATTTCAGTACAGTTGCTGAGTTGGCTTTCCTTGTGGAAAATAAATTCTCCATTCTTTGTGTATTCAGTGATACATTCTTCTCTTCAAGCTTTGTTAACCTCACCCTAGGTTTCCTCACCTGGAAAATAGTACCACCTTTGTCTTGTCTCAAGTTCCCACTGTTGTGGCTTATCTTACAGTCCAAGTTCCAGGCATTCACAGAGACATATTCTGTGGGGATTCGGTGGTTGTTGATGATTGCAGATGCCATCTGTCCCATAACATTACCCCAATAAAAGTTGGGATAATCTTTGTTTCACTGGTGATATGCATATGAGCAATTGCTTCTTTACACTGTTTGCCACAGTGGGAATTTTTGTCTGGATGGGTTAACTGGGATGAGCCAACCAGATCTCACCTTTGACAGGCTAGGAGTTAGTGTCATCCTGTCTGTTCTCTTCAGTGCTTATCTCATGGCAAAGTCCTCCTGTGACCTTAGCAGCATTTGAGAGAGGCAACTGTGCTATTTAAATCCTTACAATAATGCTTTTCCATATTTAACTTTAAAAGGTATATGCTGGTTGACAAAACTGCCTCTGCTTTATTTTTCTTTCAGCTTGTTTCACTTATAAAACCTATGCTCTGTGTGCATAAGGTGTAAGTGATCTCTAGCTTTCGTTTCAGACATATGAAGATCCCCCACCCAGTTTCGTCACAACACTTTCATTACTCAGCTCTTGAGTGGAAAACCTCATCCCTCTTGACACTCCCAAACTGCACACTGCTGGGAGCCACAGCAGTGAACTGCAAGACCACCTAGCAGTGATAAATTTCATTGGATATTTGTCTGGATATTTGGACTTCTAAGTTTCTGAATATTCAGTACTACATTCTCTTGTATTGAATGTAATTTTACTTTTTAGAAAAAAAGATTATGTTTAAACATAATTATGGCTGCCAACCAACCTTCTTGATGTGGGTGGGAGAGTTTGAGTACTAACAGTATGTGCTGCCATTTACACTAGAGCAGGATATGTGCCAGGGAACAAGCAGGACAGATGCTGCACTTGCAGGCAGGGGAGCTGGGGGCAGAAGGTGGCAGTGCGGCAAGACCCTGACCCACCTGTCAGAGACCCGTAGCACTCAAAGAGGAGCAGAGTAGGTCCAGTGATAGTCCCCCAGGTCAGAGTTCAGATGGCCAGGGTAGTTCACTGCAACAAGGCAGTGGGAAGTCAAGATGGGAAGCCAAGTCAACACAGCAAGGCCAGGCTTTATGTGGTACAAGACTGAGCACTGCCTTTCCTGTTGTATAGCTCAGGTAGGGACAGGCGGCTAAGCTTAAAGTTCAGTTAAACCTGGACTTAAAAGCAGATACCAAGTTAAGGGATGGGTACCACTGTCTTTGACTCACCTCCTTCCCAGCCATTGACTCCCAGTTGACAGAGCTGGGCCATACCAGAACTGACTTGAGTATGGGCAGCCAAACCCAAGGAAGGTGAGAAGAGAAGGTAGAAGTGTCTATTTGTGCATGTAGGGACATGAAGCAGATAATGATTCGGAAAAGCTCACAGTTCTGCTCCCAAATCTGTGGCATCCTCTGCTTCCTAGCCTGCCTTTTCTTCCAGCGAAAATGACCCTGTGGGCAGGGAATGGAGAAAATGCTGCTAGAGTTCTTATCTTAATGTGCAGTCTAGACATGGCTGGATAAGGACCTGCCATCTGAAGCCAGAAGACAATCTGACCTTTATTGTTTAGGCATAGATAAAGTGGTGTAAGTGCCCACTGATTTTGGTGCTCAGTCTGAAACACTCAGATTCTAGTATTTCAAAGTTGTTACAGTTCTGCAGCCCATGGTATGCAGGTATGGGGACCAGTTTCATAAAAGTTAATGTGAGAGGCTATTGGAACAAGTCTGGAGTGCTAGCCAGGGAATACTTTTTGTAAAATCATCACAATACTTGTTTTGGTTTCTCAGTCCAGTGTCTAAAGTGAAACCACCACACTCATTTTGGGGGGTGCAGAGAACTCTGCAGTTCCCGTTGTCCAGTGTTTTGTACAGATAACATCTTCAGCAACTGTAATGATCAAATCTTAAGCCTTACTGCCAAACTGAGCGTGTTTGGTAATTTTCTAAATTGTTTGAACTTGTGCAGAACCTTTTGGGAGAGAAAACACACTCTGCCAACAAACTTGAAGATTCTTCTTTATAGCATGGGAGCATCAAGGCTCTTGACAATATGCCCTTAATACCAGAAAGACAAAGAGCTTGTCCCCAGTCTCATTCTTACCTAAAATATTGTAAGAAACAACAAATTCCCAACCAGGGAAAAAAATTAGTCCAAAACTTTGATTAATCATTGGCAACATTTTAAATAATAGGAAAAGGAGTCTTCTAAAGGAATGTGTCAAGAAAATTGAACTGTAGGAGGGACTGTCAGTTATGCCTACGATTTCTTACACTCAACTCTTATAGAAGATATCCCTATATAAAAATCTTAAAGCATGATTCGTATGAGCACTGCACCTTCCTAATAGTTTTCCTTATTTGAGCCTGATAATTGTCCATTAGATCACTGTTACTGCAGTTAATCATACCTACCTTTCTTCGCAAGGTTCACTTTCTTTGCAGTTAAGTTTTACCTCAAGTTATAGCTGTTTTTAGTGTTGTCTTTAAGGTCTAGTAACAGCCTAGTCTTTGTTTCTGGTGTCTTGGGACATGTAGATAACATATATGTCTTGAACTATATCCAGGAGGAAATGCTATTGAGAACTTTTACCATTACCTGAGGTACCCTTCTGCACATATCTAGATTTTAAGTGTTTGAAGTTAGGCAAAATTAATCCCATCCTAATTGCAGTTACTCACAATTACCCTCCTCTCTATCAGATGAAGGGCAAAGAAATATGAGCAATACCAAAAATCTTCTTCATTTGTAGGTGCCATCTGACAATTTAATGTCATTCTCCAAGAGTAGCGAGGATACTATCCTGAATCTGAATTCAAAGTAGGCAAATCCAAATCTGTGCAAACAAATAAACAGAAAGTTAACAGTCCAATCACATTTGCCAACTCTGAGGAAGAAATGAGTCTAAAAGCTATGTTGTCATCCAAGGTCATAACTATATAAAGGAAGATCCGTAAGCCACCTTTAATCATAATATGGTCAATTTTTTGTTTAAAATCCTCTTTAAAAGTTAAGGTTGTGATTTCCCCCTAGTTCAGCCCAAGATTTTCTCATTTTTATCAGGTTGTAGAAAACTAATTCAAAACAAAGGCCCTTATGGGTCTGAGAGAATAGCAGGTCTCCCTTTCTTAACATGTCATACATGAATTCTTATGAACTGTTGGCTTTTGTCGCTGTTGGAGGAGCCCTTCATTTGCATTCTTCAGTAACAGTCTGATAAATAACAGAAAGTCCTTCTCTTCAGCTCTTCCAACTGCTTCAAGCCAGATGGAGCGTTCTCTTTCTGCTTCTCCTGCCTTTGGTTTTGGAAATGCAAAACTATTTATTGTTCAGCAGGAAGCCACAGCTTGTCTTTCTCTTCTCCTCCTATTTTGTATCTCCTGCTGCTGTAAATACTTTCAGACTATCACTAGGACTCTTCTTCAAAGCTTCTCCAAGCTTAGGGAGGATGAGTCTGACCCAAGTTTTCTCAGTTACTCAGTTGTACCCGAGGATCCCAGCATTACCACTGTCCACTGCAATCCCAGCAGTATCTATTCATCTTATTCTAAAATAGACATCTAGGGCAGATAAAAGTGTCAAGGACCTCATCCAACCATAACACTTGGGAAAGCTCGAAGCAGCAGCAGAAAAACTGACAGCTGTGCCTGTAACCTCCAGGAAGACAGCATTGCTCTGGTCATTCCTGCTTCACATTCAGAGGGTTTTCATCTAAACCACACAGGCTCAAGCTTGTTTATTTCCATACTGATATTTAAATAAAGTTAAAATTCTGCAGAATTTGATAGCACTTGTTTGGAAGAATTGAGGTTAGAGATGAGCTGTTTCGTCAAGTCTTACATATTTAGTAGCTGACATCTTCTACTATATTTAGCTTGTGTACTGAAGAGCAGATAGCTGATTATGCAACAAATTGAACTTTTTCCAGCCTCTTTGCAATGAGCAGGGCATTTAGCAACCTGATTACAACTGTAAACAGTTAATAATTATTGTAATAACGACTGTTATCATTAATCTCACATTAAACTTCAGATATTTTCAAAGCATTTTACAAAATACTGGAGACTTGTAACACTCTTGTGAGTTAATTAAGACCTAACATTCTTATTTTAGGAGGGATCTGAGGATTAAGGGCCCCATCTGGAATGGAATGGAGGTAATATTGACTCAGGTTTCAGTTTTAACATTAATAATATTTATAATAATTGAGTGCTTAAGCTCTTATGTGCCTTAATACAGTAACTGCAAAGTTATACTAAGCTACTGCTGTCCCAACTTTTCTAGAAGTTTCTCTTGCTATTTATAATGAAGGCACAATTAAACCCCCTGTTAATGAACTTATAAATCCTGCTAATGTAACATTTGTTAAATGTCTGAGAAAAAAGAGGAAGGTTGGAAGAAAATTCATGCAGCAGAAAGCCATTCAAGTTTTTTAATCCCCAGTTAATGGTGAACCAACTATATAAGTATCAAACATAAGGAATTTTTTTAAGAAAAGTATTTTTGTCAGTGTTTAATTTCATGTAGTTGGCACTTTCTAAAGATTACTGAGGAAATGGGTGGCATCAGGACTTTGACATATGAAGAAATTTCCCCAAATACCCAGGCCTTTCGTCTCTCAGTACTCTTCTCTAAAAATTAAATCTTCATCCTTCAATGAAAGAATGAAACAGATTTCTGAAGCATCATTAATGTGCTCTTTATATCTCCACAAGTAAATCAGGAAAGATGCCTCACAAGACACAAACATCTTATATGCTTTGGTTTCTCTTGAAGAACTCAGTATCAGTACTATGCTGTACTGTTCTTCTTTTTGTGAACAATCTTCTAGTAATTTAATGAATTACCATGGTAAAATAATGACTTTGACTGTTTAACTGTGCAGGAAATCAGCTGTTATTGGTCAGCAACATTTCATAATACTATGTTTGTGTATATAGCTGTAGGTGAATTGTCAAAGTAACATAACAAGTCAATAAGGAAACCTGCAGTTCTTCTTCCTAATTTCAAAAAAACAGTATTCACATTTGAAATAGAGAAAAAAAATACAAAATCTGTAGCTGTTTCTGTTGATTTATTATTGCTTGATTCATTCATGCTTATACAAGATGTAGACATAGCTATGGGAAGCCTTCTGATGTTCACCCATTTAAAAACCTCAAAAGTTAGTGCTGATTAATTAATGTACCTTTCATCATCTGCTAAAGTGTCAGTCCTGGGGAGATGGATGAATTTATATTCTGTATTCCCTAAGGAATCACACATTACCTGTGCATTACCACACATTGGAGACAGCAAGGCAGCTTGATTTTATGGGAAACAAGCTATATCTCCCAAGATAGTAGCATTTTGTGTTTGAATTAATATATGCTTCCGTAAGTACTACTGCATGCAAAAATAATTGATTATTTTCGGGTTTTTTTCAGATAAAGACACAAAGTCTTTCACCTTCCTTCTCTGACTTATTGACATTTTGATGTAACTTTTAATGTGTTATCTTATGTATTCTTTCCTCTTCTAGTAAACCAACGGCCATTACATTTTGACATTCTGTTTAACCATGGCAAAAAGTAACTTCAGATTCAGTACTTAAATTGTTTCTTCGTTAAACACTGATATTCCATGATTTTGTGCAAGCCACTGTTCCAAAGGAAAATAAATCAGAACTAATGAGTGGCAAAAAGAATTGCCCATTTTTCATATTATTCTATCCTACCTTAATCATGTAACATCACCTATCAAGCTGTAAGGAGGCAAAAGCACGGCTCACCAAATTAATGATAAAACACTTTCCAGTCTCATTTAGCCTCAAAGGAAAAGAAGTTTTATGTTCTATTTTTTCCTTCTGTGCATACTTCTACAGTTTTGTGGGTTTGGTGGGTTGGGGTTTTTTCCCCCAGTAGCAACTCTTGGGGTTCGGAGAGCAATGGACTAGCTTGCTGATTAGTTTCTTCAATTTTAATATCTCTGAATTTTCTGAGTAGGCAAGAGATGACATCAGATACAGTGGCTGAAGTCCTGACTACTATGTGACATTAATTGGGAAGCTGACATTACATCAGCTCAGATCAGAAGGAGGTGAGGAAGCTTGCTTCAGTCTCCAAGCTCAGACTCACACAGCTGCCGTAATTGCCCAATGGCTGAGCTACAGTCACTGTCAATAAACGTACCCCAGACAAATGTGATGCAATAGGATTTAGCTTAGCCCACTGTGAAGAAGGATAGCAGCAAGTTACTTCCTGCACATTTGTCACGGTCTAGGAACAGGTGCACCAATATCTCTTGCTTCTCAGCAGATACACACTAACATTTTACCCTGCAGCAATCTGGTCATGCATCTGAGCCTAGTGCAGAAAGCAGTGAAGAAAGTGCTACAGGTTGCTGGGAAGAAAAGAGAGAATATTCTGTCATAGTCACAACGCGATTGGAGTATTGTTAGAGGCATTTGTCATACCAAATTTGGCTCCTGATGCACACCTTCCCAGCTGTGTTCAAAGTCTTAAAAGTTTTAATTAAAGACGTTTATGTAAATTAATGACCACTAAAAGCATTCAGAATTTTCTGGGTGACAACTCTGTTACTTGTGGCAGACTGCTCAGTTATCAGTTAGTGAAAACATTAAATTTATATGAAGACAGTATATAAGTTAGCTAGAAAACCATGGATCCATCTGGGAAGTCACTATCTAAGCAGCTCGCTGAGATTAAAACTCAGCTTTGAATAATCATTTGATACAGGAGCACCAACAGATCCAGAAACTTTATCCACATCTGGATTACCATTATTAGTCAATTTTAGCCTGTTACGAGGATCTCAACACGCACATTAATCAACATAGATTACCATAGTTTAGTATCCTCTTGCTCATTGTTCCATTTTTCAGCCAGTTGTCTGTTATGAAAAGCGCTATATTACATTTAAACTTTTATTCTATTTTAACTTAGCACAACCCACTGCCTTTTATTCACATTTGTGGCAGAATGTCACTATGGTAATAACGGTGCTATTTTTTTCAGCTGTTTTAATGGTATGCTAACATTTGTTAGAAGCTAGAGATTTGCTGGGGTACTATTTCTCACATCTGGAACATATTGCCTACTGAGATTTGTATTGTTGATTCAATTCCTGATTATAAATCCAGGTCTAAATTTTATTTGTTCTCCTTGGCTTTCACTGAATGAGCTAAATTTGTAGGTTTGTACTCTTTATATGTAATTTTCCTTAAGACACCCTGTGAAAATCACTATCCAAGCACAATTTGTGCTGTATGGCATTATTAAGTATTCTCTTTTGAGTTGTACTGTGAAAGAACTATATAATTCATTTTGTTATAGCTTCCCAAACAAACATATTTAGCTAAAATATTTTTGATTAAAAATTGATGTGTCATGTAGCTACTTCCCACAGATTTTAAGTTAACACAAATAGGATAAACTGGAGGTTTTTCGAAAGAAGTGTTCATCTCATGTATTTTCTTCAGTTTGAATCTAAAAGGGCTTCCACTGGTAAAACACAATTTCAAAGCTACCACACGTAATTTCCTATGGCAGTGTTCCCACAGAGATCAAGATTTTAGAGTAAGATTGTCAATAACAGAATGTATACCTCATAGTTGGGGCAAGTGAATCAATTTCCTTTTCTTTCACTTTAAATTTTAGTATTGCAGATCACAGCATGGAGCACCATAGTATGCAGTACGGCCTAAAATATTCTGCTGGTAAGAAGGCAATGTGAGAACTGCTACTTAAAATAAAAAAAAAAAAATTTACGTCAGACTAGAATGTGATTATACACTGCTACTTTGCAGTACACCATAACAGCAGTGAATAGTAAATGCCTGCTGTGAAAACATGGTTGACTGGGTTTCTAAACAGGTTTTAACCAAAATGCTCTTCCATAGGAATCACCTCTGGTGCATTGGACTTCTAAAAGGTTTTTTTCTGGAGTAAAAAACTTTGGTGTCTTTGGAAAACAGTTGTTACAGAGGCTGCCTTTAATGTTTAGCAGAGGGATTGCTTTGTCTACAGAATTGCAGCCAAATTTTACTCTCTGATCTATCTGATCAGCTTTCATTTATCTTCATATTATTGACAAATGTATACACAAGCTGATCAAATTTTACTGTGTCATAGCTTACATTGAAAAATTAAGATACAATTCAAATAAATCCTATACATTCCCTTCTTTAATAAGCATTAAATTTGAATTAAAATGCCATTGAGAATTAGGAACATCTGTAGATGTCAATATACACTGAAGTTCCACTGAAAGTAATAATGGTACTGAATCAAATCCAAATGGAAATACCAGTCAAAGTGGGCAAGGGAAATTTAGAACTGGGTCTGAGTTTATGTGACTCACACCTGTCCTTAACAGTTGAAATTGAAGTTACAACCATTCCTTCATTAACTGACATATCCAGGGCACAGCAAAACTTGAGATCCTCTGTGAAGCTTTATTGTAGTCCAATTTGACTTGTTTTTCTGAGTCCCTGAGGTACAACAGTATCTCTTCTGCTCTTGTCACTGGCTCTTTCATCAGCTCCTCCCTGGTTCTCTACTCCTCAATGTCATATCAAGGTCTGCTCTTCAGTCTTTCCATTCCTCGGTCAGCATATTTTTATTTTTCCTACTTTTGTGGAATCCTGCTTCATAAATGTATGTCTGCTCCTCTTCCCAAATACTGGGTGGGAACAGATGAGGGCATGGCACAGATCTAGACTGAATAACTCAGAAATCAGACTTGCACCTCAATTTTCTGTTTGTAGTTCATCAGTTCTTGTAAATTGGATATCTCCTGTATATCTAATGAACTCAAGAATGTACTTTTGAAAGCCTTCAGGAGGAGGGCCCTATCTGCCTAAATTTTTAGTGCAAGTTAAAAGCCTTCATTTTGTACACATTGTTCATTGGGTCGTGTTTCGTGACAATCCAGATGGAGACATGGGATATTGTTTAGACTTGTACTTCCTTAGATTAAGATGACTAAAATTGAATTTTCTTTCTTCCTGTACCTCTTTTATGCAATTTTCATTGACATTTTAGATGTACTTTTAGTAATTCAGATTTCCAGCTGTGCAGTTCTCTGACCTGTCTTAGGCTTCTCATGGGCAGCTTTACTTTTTGGGCATCCTTCAAAAATCATTCTTTTCTTTATATCCCCATCAGTGAAACTTCATGTCATTTTTTCTTCTCTTATTTTTTTCCAAGGTTACAGTCTCCAAAGTCTCTCGCTGAAAGTTTTCTTCTTATAATTGCTTAGCTTGCAAAATTCATTAGATTCTGCTCTAAAATACAATTGACATGAGTTCTGAGATCCTGGATTGGGTTTTTATCTCTTGCAAGATAAAGCATTAACTCTGCTCTCTTCTCTTGAGAGAAACCACACTAAGTTGCTGTGTAACTGTGAGTCTTCTCCTCATTCAAGTACCCTTCTGTCTTATACTTTCTATGTGTGGTTCTCCATCCATTTTCCTACTTTCTTTCTTTCTTTACTTTTTCTCCCCCTTTTGGAGGTTTTTCGTGTAGCTCTAGTTTAAGGTGGTGGAGGTGTGGACAATGCAGAATACATGATGGCAGAATCTCAGCTGACCTGGTAGGACCCTCTTCCTCTCTCCATTGACTATGGAAGGAGACAAAGGTAGCAAGCCTCTGTTGAGTCAGCCATCTACTGTGTTTTCTTCTTTATTTTTCCTTCTATTTAGTGATTTTCTTGCAGTGCATAAAGAAACATGTCTCCCTATAACTCCAGCCTTCCAATTGAACAATGATTCCCTGGGTCATTGCCTAGTAGATAGGGGCAAAAGTATTTTCGGGTTGAATTGCTGTGGAGAGCAATTTATCCTTTTAAGGATAAAAGTATATTGGTAATTCTGGCCCTTGTACAAGATGTTCTCATGTGTTTGCTTCAAATTGTATTTTTCACATAGCTTTTATTTCTACAAGTAAGATTTATTTTTAATATCAAAGCATTCATGTCATGAGATGGTTTTTAACCCTCCTTGGTTCTATGTTTAAACTGCACTGAGAATAATATTTCGAGTAAAATATTTGTCTTAGACTTCAATGACAGAGCAAATATTAATGAGGCATTCTGCTCCACAAGAGCTGCAGAGAACGAAACGATCTTTACAAAATACATTTTTTGTCCTGCTCACCTGAACACTGAATTATTATTCTACCTCTCCAGTAATGGTCCTTTTTGTCCTAATTATACTTTTAGTTCCCAGGAGAGGGTCACACAGGACAGAAGACACCCATTCATTCTAGCACGTCTGTTCTGGTGGACTTCCACTTCACATAAAATAACTTAAGCTGATCAGTCATTTTCTCCAAGAAATTCATTATACTTCCATGCATCTTCAGTGTCTCACTGATCAAACATTATGGTCTTGTTGAATTTGTATTCTGTCTGGAATTCTATAGACAGGAAAAAGCAATGGAGGACTTTAGTTATCTGCATCTTCCTCTTCGTTCACAATAATCACCTCTCTCTCTGCACTGACAGGTATTACTAGCTCAATATGGAGAGAGCAGTCCACCTAGTATTTATATTCAAGGTTAAGGATGAATAAAAAATGACAAGACTTACAATACAATCTTTTTAGATTATTGCTCTGCCCCTGCAGAATTTTATTTCTTTCACACAAAACTTGTAATGCTTGCTCTGTCTGACTTCATATGATGGATCACTTAGAGTGAAAAATTATTCAGTGGTAACACCTCACATCACTCCAGTGCAATCTCACATGAAGATAAATGCTTCAAGTGCTCTGAGCTCAGACTTGTAGAAAGGAGAGATTGAGGATGTTCAACAAAAACAAAAGCCAACATGAATGGGCTTTCAAAGAAAGATGAGAGCGGAAGTTTCAAGTAAAAAGTTACAGTGCTCTGAAATAAGGGACAAAGCCTCATTTGTGTCTGATCAGTGGTCCTTGCAGGCTGTGAACGAAAGGAGAAGAAACTTGACTATAAGACAATTTTATCTGAGGAGTGAGGTAAAGTAAAACTAAATACTAGATATCCAGTTCCCTAGCAAAGAGACTAGCAGGGCTGACATAAACCAACTTCCTTAAGATCTCCTCAGCACTGAAAGTTTCCTTTACGTGGATAGCTTCCAATAGAGACTTTCCATGTTTGCTCCACTAGGTTTATGGCATACCTATCTAAAGCTGGTGTCAAAGGTCTTGGCCTTACAGACAAGTAACTGAGCCTAGGTTTTATAATGTTTCCTATAGTTCCTTCCACTTCTCCAGCTGATCTGGGATATCTCAGTGGTAGAAGGGGCACAACTAGTAAATCTGGCTCTGTTTTCTGCAGTGTTTCCACACTGACTTTGGATGATAGCCTAGAGCTACATCTCAGAAATGCAGCAATGATGGTGGGAGGCAGGGTATAGGAACCAGAAAGCTATGTACCCCAAAAAGCTGTCTGAGAGCTAACACTCAGAAGTAGTTCCTTCTCCAACCATCTCTTTGCACACAGAAGCTTCCTAGATATAGTAGTTCACATGCGCCTAAAAGGAACTAGAATCTGGAACAAGCTCTGAGCACTCTCAGGTGCAGAAGCATCTGAACATTCCATTGATAGGAGAGCTTCCTTGCACAATTGGCACTACAGGTCCCATCAGGGCCTTGAATGACTCCACAAGCCTGGAAAGGTTTCACTCAGCCGGGAGCTAGGAGGTGAGAAGGGGTCTGAAGAGATCCTGGAAAGGGAGTGGGAAAACCTTTGGTAATCAGTTATTAGGGACGCTACTTTGTACCGCCATTCTGTCACAGGATCTCTCTGATCACATATGAAGCACCCCCATGGAGCTTTCTCCACATGAAGTGAAGCCTTGCCTCCTACAACTTTGCAGGGATTGAGGCACATATGGAAGCTAGACCGTGGGATTAGAGGGATCTGGCAGAAATCTGGGTATAATGGGGGTTGCCAAGGGATAGGGCATAGCAGAAGGAGGGGGCCTAAAAGCATCACGTGCTGACTGTCCCTCGTGGGGCCATTCTATGTCATGTACTCTTCTCTGAACTATATTTCTGATGTATCTGACAATGTCCATCATGAGTGAGACTCTGGCTGCTGTAGAGGTCTGAGTTGTCCAGCATCAAAATTTCTGTGCAGCAGGGAAGGAAAGGAGTCCCTCCTGGCAGTTTACGCTTTGATTAACGTCACTGGCACCCAGAAATAGAAAAGCTGAACCTTGCACTTTGGATCTTTTAAAAGGATGCTGTGCATGAGGGTGTGGGCTCTGACCTACATCAGACCCCAAAAGGACATGAGGACACCCTATGGGTGTGGGGAGCTCCATGACATGAGGTTGTCGAGAGAACTTGAGGGAGGGCCAGAGACCAGATGCCCAACTGTACAAAAGCAGCCACTCTTCAACACTCCTACCTCCCCACTAGACAGTCTCTAGGCCAACACAAGCTGCATGTCATCATGTCCTGAAGATGATCTTGGAAATTCTCCTATAAGATGTCACAGACATAGCCCATGCAGTCCCCCTCCAGTATTTGACATTTAAATAAATGTCTTTCTCACCAGAAGTAAAATCTGGTATCATCTAAATATTTTGAATTTTGGTGCCATGGCAATGATCTAAATGCTTTTTCCATAATTACAGAATAATTTCTAGGAGAAGATGTTCTCTGAGGAAGAAAGCACACTCTCCCTGAGGAAAAGCATGTCTTTGCATAGAGTCAAGCAAAAAAAAAAAAGGAAAACAAAAGCATATAATAAGCAACTTCGGTTCCTGTCACACAGGTGTCAACCAGCAATCAGTTACTGCTCTCCAGTTAGAGTATATGTGGTTGAAGAAGTTTTAACCTTATACTTTACACTTCGAAGAAATTGAAAGCCAACATTGTTACCTAAATTTACTTTCAGAACAAGTAATTTTTAAAATATCTAAACTGACAGTCAAAATTTGTTATATAGGGAACTGATGTCAGATCCAGCTATATTCAAAATCTAAAACTGACAGAAAAGTTTGTTATACTTGGATTTTTTTATGACACACTAGGGTAAAGAGGATTTTGCCTGACAGCTCCTCAGGGAGGCAATCTTACCATTCTTGTATTGTGAAAAGTATGTTAGCAGTAGAGCACTGTAAGTGGTATATGTCAATGTGCAACAAAACCTGTTCAGAATTTTTGATGCTATTTGAAAACAAGTGATGCAAAGACAGCTTCAGCTTTGCTTGATGGACTTACAAGAGCATTAGAAAAATCAAATAAACCTTCTTAGAGTATTTAAATTCCTGAAACTATAATAACTTCTTCCTGAAATGTTATATTTTCATTATTTTTGGTAATTTTCAGGTTAACGGACCTTTGATTTTGAAATATTTTGTGTTGTAGAAGTCTCGTCTTTTTTTTTTCTGTTTTGTTGTCCATTCTCGGACTGTTTACACTTCAGGTACATTTAAAAATATATCTGAGCTATAATGAGGAGGCCAGAATTCATCCTAATATTCATTTTAGGGACTTACTACTATTCAATAGAATGTATTTTTTAATACATATATTCTAGTCTTCCCTTACAGACTGGCCCTTACAGCTTTACACAGACAAGCTAGACTTGTCCCAGTACTGAATTTTGCAAGATGACAAATAGGTAGACCCTTCTACTCATGATCAAAGTGTCATCACTCTAATACATAGGTTCTGTAGTTGAATGTAATTAAGATATTCATTATTGATGTGTCTCTGCAAGAAAAGAAGCAGCAAAAATGTACCTTTGTCATCAGGATCAATCTGAATACTATGGCATCTGTGGTTATTAGTTTTACTTAGTATCTTACAAGAGTAGTTCTGTTTTAATTAACCATCTAAGGTAGTTCTTTCCTCTGTTTGTTAAATAGGTGTCTCTGGTTTCTCTGTCAGAAAAACTCTGTTCATTTTTCTCATTAATCTCCCTCCACATAATCTGATAGTAACTTAATTTTCTTTCCCTGTGTTATCCCAGTCTTCTCTGTTTTCATTTAAACTTTGCTCTGTTCACTATTTCTTCCCCTTTTCTTTATCCATTCTTTCCCTATGAACTCTGAATTACTGTTTCCTTAAAACCATGCTCCTGCTTTTCCAACTGCTACAACCTAAATATTTCTAAAATCTCTTCCTTATGAAGCATCTGGAACACTGGGTCATTCTGTATTTGAGAACCCTCATCTGTGAGTGCCTCCTCTTTATTCTCAGGTGCTTCAGGACTACTTAGAAGACTCTGCTGGGCTCAAGGGTCATTGCAATGCATGATCCATTCTACAAGTAATATATATGTCAGGGTGTTGAGGGGCATTGCCTTTCACAGAAGAACTGAGGTGCAGATATGACAGCCTGCCCATGCAAGTTCATGGTAGAATTTGGAGACTGTGGGCAAATTAATGTCTTTATTACCAAACCACCTCATCCTCATCGCTGGTAAAACTGAGTCATGGTTATCAGTCACAGAGGAGTACAGATGATTCAGAGGTTCATTAATGAAGCACTTTGATGTTGTTGGAGGCTGAACTAATTAGGTTTGGAGATACAGCCAGAATACTCAAGAATCTTGTTGTTTCCCTTTGTTTGCTTGTAATTGCTGTTCTGCAGTACAGCAGTTTTTTGCGCTAGGGGATTTATTTCTCGTTTCTACAGAGTATTGCATTACCCTTTAATGTAACTCTCTAGTGACATTTTTAAATGATTCATACACACTTCATATGTATCAAATTATTTTTAAATGGAAAATGCAGAGGAAAATCTTAAAAGACACACATCTGTACAGGAAGCCTTGCTGAAGACATTGCATTCAAGGAGTCGGTGATCTCGGACAGGTCTTTTAGGGCTCATATTTAGGGTTTGAGAATCCCATATGTTATTAATATAATATACAACTTAAAATACATCTCTGGGAAAGGTAAACTCTACCTGGATCAAGGGGTGGTATGTATTGATCCTGACCAGGAGAGCACTGTTCCTTGAGGAGGGAGTGAGCCACACCACAGGTAACCTGAGCAGGCACAGGCCAGCCCTGTGCTATCCATGTCCCTTGGCCACAGAATGACCTCCAGCAGCTCATGGTATCAGGGGAGCCTGCAGGCAGCTCCCACCTGACCCTGCTAATCACTGTAACGGTCTAATAAAGCTATCATGATCCCAGATATAGAGGCAAAAACTGGAATGATTTATTGAACATTCAAGTGCTATTTAAGGGTCTCAGGTGCTTCCATGCTAATGAGGAGGCAGGGTTATTCCAAACAGGGGATACCATAATCTATTAGCATTTCCAGTAACAGGGATGACATAAGGGGAAAAATGATTTTACATTTCTCAGATACAGTATTTACATTTTGGGGGAAAAGTTTTGATATTTCCAGTAAGCAGAGTTACATTGGGGGAGGGTGATCAGCTTTACCTGAAAGAAGCATTTACACAGGGAGGGAGAAAACAATGAGATATCTGATAGCATCATTCAAAGTCTCTCTACATCCTGCTGGGGGAGATCAGTACAACGGATCTTGTCTGGTCTTTTAGATGATGGTTTTTCCCCAGCCCCTGTGGCCTAAGGTTTCCTGTTTAATCCTAGCAGTTCCATTTCTGTTGGTATCCGAATTTCAGACTGCAACAAATCATAGCACCTGCCTGGCCTTGACTTCATCTGAAAAAAGGATAGCAACAAGTTAATGTGTGAACATTCTGTACAGTAGTTTTCCTGCATACAGTACAATTATTGTACTATACAATAGCTCAAATGGCCAAAACAGGAGATCCTCCCTCCACAGACATGATCTGCTCTGCACAGTATGACTTGGGAAAGTCCATTTGGTTTAGCCACAGTGCTGCACAAACACATGTGCCCTACATCTGAAAGGAAATGACATTTACTCACTATCTATATTTCTTGTCCTCTTCTGTCTTATTAAAGCAGCTATATTATTAAGGTTTTTATTGTCAGGCCTTTATTACTGAGATCCAGGAAGGGCCCTACACGTGCTTGCCCCCCTCTGACCCTCCCACAGAACAACCTCTTCACCACTCTTAGTGCTCTCAGACTATATAAAGTCACTAAGGATCTTAAACAAGCACTATTCTGATTTTTAAAATACAGATAAAGAGGGAAAGAAAAAGAAAAGTGAGGCAGCTTCTGGTAACTGAATTCAGGACCTCTCTCTGTATTATGTATTGTTTTCTGTGGTCAACCTCTACAAAAAACCAGAGTACTTTCATTCATATACCTTAGTAATGGGAGGGAAATCATCATAGGGGAGGAAATAAAATCCACGGCATATTTACTGCTAAAATAATTCTTTGAGCTTGGAAAAACAGCACCTGGGCACTTCTGATTCTTAGGCAAGAAACTTAGTAGGGTCTCTCTACACTTAAAATAATTGTTAGATTTCTCAGCCAGAAACTCAGATGATTATATGATTAAATCATGGAAGCATAAATCAGGATTCTCCTGCAGGTGACTTTATGAGAAACTTTAATTAAACTTTGATTAGGTGTAGATAGGAGAGGAGAAGTATCTTTTGCTTGCCTATCCACCTCTGTGTTCACCTCTCCGTTTATTCACTGTATAATAATTTTTGAAGCTACCAGTCAGTTTCAATCCATTATGACAGACTAGTTGAGGTCTTAAATACATCAGACACCAGGCAAAGCAGAAACCAACAGTACTGCTGCTCAGAGTACTATTTGCTCTTCTTTCCTTTTCTTTTTAAAATCTTAATGTTATATAAGAGATGGAAATATTTCTGTCCTGTGTGATCGGTCCATAAAATCAGTTAACCCGTATCCTATTTCCAGCAGTGACCGGAACAAGGAAAGTATTTGTACAAGTACAGAATTACCTGCCCACGTTGGGACCCCCATTCCCATGCCCTCTTAGTTAACAGCTGCAGTCAGGCCTGAACATGATTTTATATCCCTTCTCTTTTCTAGGTTGGTTTTCTAAAGGCAAAAGAAATTCACGATTTCTCTGCCTACCTGCTTGTGCATACAGGTACCCACAAAAACCATTGAACCCACTGGCCATTACTAGCAAAACCTGAAAAAATGATAGAAGTCTGGTAAACTATGTGAAAAGTGGTGGTTCTGGAAAGGGGCTTATGTTACTGTTCCCTCTCAGAAAAGATGTGGCAAAAGTCAGCTGCAATACACCCAGTTTGCTGACAGCTTGGGAACCAGCCTGTGCACAGGGAGTTACAGGAGTTCTGCCTCTGGCAAATGAACATCGAGGGCTGGGGAGTGAGACCCAGGGTATATGGGGGGTAAGCAGATGAGGGGATAAGGAATACAGTAAATCAGTTGGGTTACTGTTTGCAGACAACTTGCTTCAGACACTCTTGCTTCCAAAATAAGAAAAAAAAAGTACAAAGGATCACAATTTTCGTGTCAGCCTCTTCATGTTTCTGGAGGAGAGGAAGAAAATGTTCCCTACCACCACAAGAAAGTTGTACAGAATATTTGCAGGGAATGACTCCATTGTACTAGCAAAAGCTTTAACAGAGTGAAGTGTTTATGAATTTTTTAATCCATGTAAACCAGAGTAGTTTAATTACATATAAAAAAAGAATTGTATAACCTTTGTAAGGTGTTGAATATTTCATCTCAGTCTAAGGATGCTAGAGTGCTCCATTAGTTGAAAAAGCCCTTGAGGATGTGTGAAAGTGCTCTGTGAGAGTGTCTCTATGTTAGATCAGGAACACATGCATACATGTATGTGTGTATGCATAGGGGAGAAGAGAAAATAGCTATGGGCAGTGTAATATTCTGAGGAGTAGGTTACATCTCACTGAGAAAAAGCAGGTATTATATGGAAAGATATAAGCATTTTTTATTATAAAATCCTATTTTAATAGTATAATAATTTTGACTTGAAACATTTTTTTGCTTTGAATCTTACCTTTGATTTCTTTAAAGAGAAAAAGGAACGTTTATGTAAAGTCTGAATAACATTCACATACTCTTATCTGAGTATCGAGATGCTAAACAATACCTTGTTTGTAATATTTGGCATTTGCCTAATATGTCTTTGTTTTTATGCAATCAGCTTGCTGCTGAATGTTCACACTTCTTATGGCTATTTGAAGAAAACAAGATTTAATTTAACAAGGTATTTATTGTTAATTTGTTAGATAATTTGCTCTCCACTGACATAAAGAGACTTTATTCATTCAGCCATTTATTTTGCTCCTGGCTTCAGCAGAAGCTCACTATAAAACATATGAATTCCCCTAATTGCATTTCAGAGATGGCATATACTACATTCCCTGCAGCTCAGATTCACACCTTCAGAAGAGCAGGGATCTGAAATGAGTTCAGCATCTGCATTGGATAAATGTAAGTTTGGCTATCCAGTCATGCTCGGTTAAGCAGGAGTATCCCTCTCTTAATGGGTACTGAAAACTGCTGTTAAAACTTTAGTTTATTTATCTGTTCTTGCCATGTCTCCTGGATTAACCTGTTAATAGCATGTAAGAGTTTACTAATGTAAAGCTGTTCCATATTTAGCCCTTATAAAGTACAACATTTGGCTTTTCTCATCTGTCACAGAACTGGAGCTTAGGCCAGCTCTGGATTAGATAGTAGCATTTTATGAAGTCCAGAAACACACGGACAACATTACTCTGTAGGTACCTGGTCCAGAAGACGGTGGAGACCTTCCCAGACACAAGGATCACTGCTGTGATATGGTTGATGAGAGCGGGAGAGGAAGAAGTTCAGCAAGCCCTGTTGATGCTTATAAGGCATGCTTAACTAAAGCTCTGTAAATGTCCAGGGGAAGCATTAGGGAAATAAAAGGCTAGTCTTCACCATTTCCCTGTGAATGTGAAAAGGTCTGATAAGCAGTCCCTCTCTTTCAATGCTGGCAAGCCAGATTGCTGCTCTGTTGTCTCCTCTGTAGTTAGTCTGAGTAGTCCACAGTGCACCTCATCCCACTTTCCATTCCAGTCTGTCATGGTTTAACCCTTTCCATCAGCTCAGCCCCACACAACTGCTGCTTACTCTCCCCCAGAGGAAGGGGGGGGGGACAATCAGAAGAGCAGAAGTGAGAAAAGACACAGAGTGAGATAAAGACAGTTAAATAGGTAAAGCAAAAGCCATGCACACAAACAAAACAAAACAAGGAATCCATTCATTTCCCATTGTATGGGCAGGTGGGTGTTCAGCCACACCCAGGAAAGATGGGCTCCATCATGTCTAACAGTGATTTGGGAAGACAAATGCCATCACTCTAAACTTCCCCCGCTTCTTCTCCCAGTTTTATATGCTGGGCACAATGCCATATGATATGGGATATCCTTGTGGTCAGTTGGGGCCAGCTGTCCTGGCTGTGTCCCCTCCCAAATCCTTGTGTCCTCCAGCCTTTTTGATGTTGGGGTGGGCAGAGAGGCAGAAAAGGTGTTGACTCTGTGCAAGAACCTCTCAGCAGTAACGAAAACATCCCTGTGTTATCAACACTGTTTCCAGCACAAATCATACCAGCTACTGTGAAGAATATTATCTCTATCCCAGTCAAAACACAGTGCCACAATATGGAGGCTGCCCTGAGCTATTCACCAGGAAGGCCCTGGACTTACCTGTCCACGCCGTGCCCATGTTGAGACCTGTGCTCCAGGGCAGGTGAGGTGAACAGCAAACACAATTGAGTCCACCAAACCTATCCTATTTGTGCTGCAAGAAAGGAAAAGCCCACACTGAGGCACCACAGAAGCCTGGGCTTTCCCCTTTAGCGTCCCCCAAAGCTCCTCAAAACCCTGAGCCTTCGATTCATGTTGGGTTGGTGCAGGTGCAAGACAGGCTTGGGTCCAAAACGATGTGGGCCCACGCTGAAGCACAGTGTCAGTTTTTGGGACCACTACGGCTGCAGGGTTTTATTCCATTTGACAAGTTTATACAAGGTTTTTAGTGAACTTTGGTATGAGACTCAATCACAGGGGCAAATTTTTGAGGTAACCCCAGGAAATACCATCAGTGTAGGGCACATAACATAACAGAAATTCTCTTTTCTCTCTCTATGAGGGGTTGGGAGTTGTAGCTTTCAGTACTCTCTGTCAGCACCTGCCATTTAAACACACGACATCTTCTCAGGAACAGCTAAATCTCAAAATCTCACTGGACTTTGAGGGTTCATCCCCTGTGTTAGGCTGTGACCTCACAGCCAGCTCTGTCCTGCTCCCCTCCCATAACAAAATGAAATGAAACAAAACAAACCAACCTCAACCTACCAAAAATTAACAAACAAGTAAACAAACAAAAGAAAAATCTTGTTTGTTTTGTGCTGTAGTAGCAAAACGAATTTGTTTCCAAAAGTTCAGTAGGAGTAGCATGCATGCTGGAGAAGGCAGCAAGACAGACTGAAAAGGAAGCATGCCCTCTCAGTCAGTAGTGGTGGATTTTAAATTTATTCACCCCATCCTGTGAAAACCAAGTTATGACTGTAGATCGTGAGTGGCTTCTAGCCCAATGACTTTAATACCTAATTGAAATACAGGAAATTTAACCAACAATTCAGTGCATCCATTTAAAAAGCTAATTGCAGAGAGATGATCATTGAGATTGCTCAAGGTGACGTGCATTTAGGATTGCTTTGTCAGAGTCTCACCCTGTCCACATGAGGAACACACTCCAAATACCATTTCTCCAAGATGGGTGTTTTTAACTCTCGTTTTTGTCTTTGGAAAATGGCTTTATCAGTCCTGGTTATCACCTGGAAGACATAACTTCACTCAATGGATTTTCACACTACCCACAACTTCTCTAGACACATTTCAAGAGATGTCTCAGCTTTGCTTCACTCACTGTCCTCTTCCTTATAAACCTTTTCTTAAATGCCTTATGATAAGGCAGAATACTATCAGCTAGACAAATGACAGCACAGATGTCATGCCGTCAGCCAGAAGGAAGAAGAGGGATCAGAGGCTGGTCCAGACAAATGCCAATATCTAATTAGTTGACATCTTGTGAAATTCTGTGAGATTTTTGCAGACTGGTGGGAGCAGAAGAAGGAAGAGTACTAATAGGTGTTGGTAATAATTTTTTCCCATAGTCTCCAAAGGAAGTAATTGATGACCCTGTCTTTGAGTGTTTTGGAAATTGTCATGGGTAGAGCATTTTTCTATCTCTAAGCATTTTCTATCTCTACTCTCTATGGTGCTGCCAGGAAACACTTCAAAGTTAATCAGGGAATATTTGTAAAACACTTTGGATATTCAAGTGCTGTGTGAGAACCCAGGTGTTATTAAACATGATCCCAGTGAAGTTTAGACTCCAACAGCACCAAGTGGGCAGTGGTGCCAGGCTGTTTTAGCGAAAAGAGGAGCTGGTGGGGAGAAGAGGGCTTCAGAGACGTATTGCAAACATCTGAGACATGCCAGTAGCAAAGTGAGAAACTGGCCAAGCTAGGCATGCTAAACCAGAAGTTCTGGATCTCCTCCCTGGGGTACCATTTCTGGTTCCATTTCCATCTGAGGGGCCATTTCCAATGGTTGAGGGTGGATAGGGAGGGGGAAACTCCAGCACCAGGGCTTTCTTCAGGTCCTGAGCCTGGAGGGGAGAGGTGCTCCCCCCTTTCCCCTCCACCACGCAGTCCCATGGCAGCCACAGAGACAGCGCACAGGACGTGGAGAGGAGGCAAGAGAGAGTTTGTTGTTGGGTTGGTTACATTTATAGGGTTTAGGAGGATTCACAGAGTACCCAATTACAGGTCTCAAGGGGCTTACAGGAACACCCAATCACAGGAAGGGGTTAACAACCAATAGGAAGGGGTTAAAAAAGTCTAATGAGAAGACTTCTTGATATCTTCTCAGGACATTCCTGAGACAAGAGATAACACTTACCGTGGGGGGTCTTGGGAAAAAGAAGCATGAGTTAGCAAAGAGACTACAAAAAGCCATTTTGAAACATGTCCAAACAACAGTTTCTCATATACTGCAGATTTACTGCCACGAGAAGTCACTGAAATGGTTCGCAGATGTAACTCTCCCTTACTAAAGGTTCCTAAAAAAATTCTCTGCAGCACAGCATTAGTAGTTACTGGTTCCTAGTTGGAAGGAACATCCATCAGCTTCCTCTTTGTTTCAGTGTTCAAGTTTCTTTTCATATAGAGGATCATAATTCTGGACTTTCGATGTATGACTGTTTTCATGTTGACTCTAATGTCATGCACAGAGCAGCTCACACATTTCCAACATGAAGAGAACAGCTCTTCTCCTGGGGCTCCTGCTGAGCTGAATTTTCCAGTTGGATCTTGTCTCTCACCTATCCATGAGCACAGTGATGAGAGCTCTGTGATGCCTTTGATGTCTTTTTCACAACATCTATCACCCCAAGTTATATGAATAAAACTCAGGAATGCACTGCATCTGACTGAGGGAAAGAATTTTGAAAAACAGATGATTTCTCTAATTTCTTGGATCCAATGAGAGACAGGTAAGCCATTTTACTTACCTTTTCTCTTAAGAGAAATGTGGAGATCCTCATGGGATGGAATCTTCATTCACTTGGAGGATGTTGTGAAAATTGTGATTGATAGCTATCACTAGCCTGTGCAAATGTGTCTTGCTATGTATGCAACGACCTTATGATGCATGGGAGCTTTGACTTGGTAGGACTTTTTAAAATCCAGCCTTTTATGTTCAATGAACATAAAATACACAACTTTAGGTACCCAACAGAAGTACTTAGAAATCCATTCCAGTGCACAGCTTGTTGTCATTTTCTAGCTTTTCTTTTCTCTGCCATTGCTCTCATCAATTTCTGGAAAATTCAAGAGAGAAGAAAAGGATGATAAAGTCAAATAAGAAAAAAGGCTGCTTTTGAAAGCACATTGAAGACATTAGAGATGAGTGTATATTTTTCATAAACAATGAGGAAACATGAAGTTGATGAGCCAGACTCTTAACACTGTAAACATCAGGACAATTACCACTGGTTTTAGTGGTATGTGAAGTTACCTATGCTCCTGCAGGTGGTAAGTATTGCCAAAATTTTCATGCTTAATTTTAAAAGTGAAGAAATTGAATATTATGTATTCCAGAGAGACTGAAAGGAAAGCATACCTGAGGTCTCAAGGTTATGAAATGTGCATTTAACATCTATTTATTGTTTTTTTACATATTCTCTCAAGAAACAGGCAAGCAGAATGCCAACACTGAACCCCGGTAGACTCTACTTGACCAAGGAGCATCATGCATGCATCTGTATGGTACAAGTTGGACTGTTACCACATGCTTACGTTTCAGCTTCGAGCCATGAGTCCTTAGGCTGAAATTTGAGTGTATTTGTACTGGAAGGTTGTGGTCCTCAGTCTCTGCAATGCAACCAGCCAATGCCTCACTTTTCTTCCTGAGAGATTCCAACCACTCATCCAATCTTACTTCTCCAGGTGATGAGCCCTGGGTATTGTAAATGTACGGTAGTGCTTAAATAATTCATTTGGGCCTTTTAATACTGTTCACAGATGAGAAGATGGCCTGGGTCACTTCAGTTACAATAGGACTTCAAAGAGTTTAGTCACAGAACTGAGAAAAACTATGGAAAGTGCTGGGATTATAGACACTACTCTTTCTGGAAGAGAAAGAGAAAACCCCAAATTGGTGACTGAGCAAACTCCACAGCACATAAGGCTGGAAGATCTCCAACAGGACACTTGGAGCTTTAAAAAAGCTCATAAAATGGAGAAAGTAAATAATGATTTCCTTAATGGGTAAATAACATAATTTCTTTTTCCGTCCACTGCTGAGCAGCAGTGAACATGGGAGCCTACATGATGCAGAAAGGTACGTGTATACATATGTGTGTATAGATGCGTATATATATATATATATATATATATATATGGTCGACATTTTAGGAAAAGGTCCTGAACTATAACTTAAATGCATGGCAACAAGTCCCGGGTAACCCAGTCAACAAAACTTCTCCAGGAAAGGCTGATCACTGCTTCTGTCCCTACTTGAAGTTCATCAGGAGTTCACAAAATCAGCTGGGTATTTTCCTCTCTTCCCAAAGGGAGATGAAAGGTAACCTGCTCTATAAGGTGTCAGACTACAGGCATACAAACATGTCAGAAACAGAGTCTAATATTTCGTTGTTTGAAGCCCAAGGCCCACCAATAAATTTTGAAACTTGTATTAAAGCTGTAGTCAAACTTGGGACTGAGAACACCCATCTCCCAGACCAGCGAGAAAAATGAGACCTACATTTTTTTATGTTTTTCTCTCTGTTTTCATTAGTACACTAACCTGTCATGATCTGTTCCAGCAATCCATACTGGACGTACTAATAACACAGTCATATCAATTTTTTCTTTTGTGACAAAACTGCCATAATGACTCAAATATTTTCAGCATGCTAGTAATGGTTCTGTCACTCCAGTTGTACTCCATTTCATATCAAATTACATAGATTACAAAACAAATTCTTTCAGGTTGGACATTGGGAAGAATTTCTTCACTGAAGGGGTTGTCAAGCAGTGGAATGAGCTGCCCAGGGAAGTGATGGAGTCATCATCTCTGGAAGCGTTCAAGAAACAACTGAATTCTGATATGTGAGGGCATGCAGAGGTAAAGATTAGTAAATACTGCAAAAATTTGAAGACATGGAAACAAACCTGGATGTGAACATATGGAATATTTATTTTTAAGGGACAAATTAAACATTCTTAGACAAATACATAATTTCTTTGACTGCAGTCAAAACACTAAAAAGGAAGAAGGGGAATTAGATCAAACAGTCATTTCCAATTGACAGATGAACCCCCTTTTTTTTCGGTGGATAACCTCTAGAGTTACATATTTCCCTTTAAGGGCTGTTGCAAATCATCTTTGAAGCCATGTTCTAGCACATAGTCTGTACTCATGGCTATGCAAATCTTAACTATAAGGCAGCCAGTTAATCTGCATTTAGTATTTTGAAAATTATTACAAAATTATTAAGAAATATAATTTTTATTAAATTAGTAATTATTTGTCCTTATGATACTATATTAAATCCTACTTTTAAAATGGATTTTTATTGTACAATTTTGTTACAATTTTTTTTCTTGTAAGGCTATTTTACAGGGACTTAGGTAAGCAATAAACTTTTGAATTTACCTGAAGTAGTCTTTACAGAAGTCCCTCTTTGTTCCTTCATATTATCCATTTTGGTTAAAATGATGAAATAAGAGTGGACACAGGTTCAGACTGGAGGTCCCTTTAGCCCAGTGCCCTGTCCTTGGCAGTAACCAGGGGCTGATGCTCAAGGAAATATGGAAGAACAGGACAAATATGTAGGATGTTTCTCCTGTACAATATACCTCTGAATTTCTGTGGCCTGCACACTTAAAGGCTTATAAGCATTTTACAACTACTACTTGACCAAGAACCATGAGGTCTCTGATCCCATAAATTTTTAGTAGCCACAGCATCCCGTGAGAAGGACCCTGCAGCTGAACTGTACTGTGCACAAAGATATACATCCAGTTTTATTTGTTACATGCCAGGTTTTGTAGTGGGGGATGCAGAGAGGAACTTATTCCTATTCACTTTCATCACACTACTCATCTGCTTACAGACTTCTAGCTTATGCCCCTCATTTCTCTCTCTTTCAGGCTACTTCCAGCATCCCAGTTTACCAAGAAATCCATGAACTTGCTCACCTTTGTAGCTCTTCTCTGAAGCTTCTTCCAGTTCTGTCTTCTAATTCTTTCTGTCTTGGCATTTTATTCCATTCTTTCCCGTTTGAGATGAAGCAAGAAGAACCATTTGTAATGAACCATTCTGTCTTACTCTGTGTACCTTCTGCTGAAAACTTAGTACTTAGTTTTTTGACCTCTATCCAGCACTGATTAGATATTTTCATCAAATCATCCAGAAAAATTCAACATGGTATTGGCCTTTTTAACCACCAGCGCACTTATAGCAAGTGTGGGTAGAGTCCTTCCCAAATCTTCGTTCCCAAAGCCCAGCCATGACATGACATGACATGATATACATATATGTATAATTATGCATTTTTTTATATGATACAATGTTTCTTTGCCCTGAATGATTTACATATGATACACTCTTTCCTCATTTCCCTGAATGATTTAGTATTATCTGAAACCTATTACTTTGCCACTTCCCTTCTCCAGGCATGTGCACGTCCCACCACAGATCCATGCAGAACTCACTTATGAATTTCTGCCATCTAGAAAGCTGAGAACTTATTTCTATGCTGTGTTTCTTATTCCAACCAATTACTTGAACATGAAACACCAGCATTCCCTGGTAGCAGAGATTACTGGAGGCGTATGGGACTGCAACACAGGAGCACAGCCAGGAGATCAGGGAGGTTATCCCTGATCCCTGACTGGTTATCCCTTTCTACTCAGCACTCACTAGACCAGATCTGCTGTTCCCCAGTACAGAAAAGACATTAATAAACTGCAGCAAGTTCAGTAATAGTCAGTGCTGGAACAACACCCCTGAGGAGAGCCTGGATCAGGGGGCTTGTCTCAGCCTGAGACAGAGATGGCTTCGGGAACACCACACAGCTACCCTCCTACAGAGAGGTCAAGGAGATGGGTGTTATGCTCTCCAATGTGGTGTGTGGTGGGGGGCTAAGAAACAATAGGAATAAATTTAATCTTCTCCGAAGTCTCACTTTTTCCATTAACAAAAAATATTTTAAAATCTATGGACTGTCTGCATTGACTTAAAAATCAACAAGTAATGCTTGTGCCTCATGGTCTCTTAAGGCTCATGAAAAGTAACTCCTTTATTTTTGAGAATTCTAAAGCCTTTGAGTCCCATTCTGGACAGGCTTTTACATCATAGTGATTTGCAGTTTCTGTTTGTGATTCCACTTTGCTGACCATATTTGTATTTCTCACTAATTCATGAGCAAGGAAAAGTAGAAGATTGACTCCAGGAGATATTTTAGCAGGACAAACAGGTATAAGGTATCTCACTGGTGTGATATAGAAAAAAATTAAAATTATTGAATTTATTATTAATTAGGTCTAATGGTTATTTTGGAGTTGGAGGAAATAAATTAGCAATTGAAAAGGCATGTTTTCCAATTTCACAGTTCTGTCTGAACCGTAAAATATTTTGAGTATCTAATCAAATCAAAAAATGAAAGAACATCTAGAAGATCTTTCATACAAAGATCTACTAAATTATTTTTCTACTACCAATTTATTTTTCTAGAAATAATGGTTTTCTTCTAATATAAAGATCCAACTGTTATATTGTATACATAATAATATATATACACAGAATAATTAAATAATGTATTTTCATTGCTTTACAAATTCTAAGGTGTAATTTTTAACATTTGCTAAATATTCAATGTGTAACATTAAGGATACAGCCACTAGAAAGCTATAGAGTTATCCCACTCCTTTTTTTTTAAGGGACTTCAACTTAGAGCAATGAATGATGCTTCAGTCATGTATAGATAGAGCAACAGTCACATCTAGTGGCCATAAAGCTAATTATTTCTATATACTTTGCATGGCAAATCTGAAAGGCATTTTTTATATTGAGTATCAAATGCTATTATTTTCTATTTACATTGTATGCATATTAATAAAATTTTAAATACCCATATAAGAAGGACACATATATATCTGTGCAAAAATGAATACTTTATAATTCTGAATTATGTTAGAGCAAAAACTACCACAACACTACTAGAGGCAAAAAGAAAAAATTCAGAAGGCACTTAAAGATACTCATATGGGCACAGAAAACTTTTTGATTTTGGCGTGGGGTGGTACCATTTATGAACCCAGTCAAATGTAACATGTAAAATGGTAATATAGACAGAATTATGAAGGATTGAGGTTTTTATACCCTTGAAAGCAGGAGATTTCCATATATAACAGTAAGGAGACACATACAGCGTTTTATTAAACTAATCCTTCAGGACATGTTAGAGCATATGGATAAAAATCATGGCTAGCCTAGATAAGTTGCTCTTCTGGCACAAGAGAGATCAACCCAGGTAAGAAAAGGGAAAAGGAAACCTTCCTGGGGATCAGACAGGGGCCACATGGGCAGTTCTCTGAAGGACTTCAGGGAAGCTATACTAATTTCCCCAGCTCCCCCAGCTTACCACAGTACGTGGCCTTCCTGAGTGCTCCACGCAGGGCCACCAGTGCCATAATTTCCAATGAGAACTGATCAGCAGCATCCGGTCCTTCAGTTCCCTAATCAAAAGAGAGTATAGGGCACTATATATGGACAAGGGACAGTTCTGCTCCCCAGTCCAGCCCTATGTAGGACAAACTGATGCTTCATCCAATCCTATCTTACCCTCTGGCCTCTCTTCAAGGCATAGGCAGGAGGGGGCTCCACATAATTCGACCACAGAGTCTTACAAGCGGACAAGGAGCAAGTTGAAACAGCTGCTGCAAAGTCAGCTATCCCAGAAAGTGATGGGACTAAGTCCAGCCATACAGACAGATGGAACATATGAATCATATGCCCTCTCACCAACCTAGAGGCAGTTCACCCTGTGCACCATACAGAATAACCCTGCAAAATCAGGTCTCCTTTGCAAGCCTGCGTGGACATGCAACCCCCAGTGCCTTTCACATCATTCACAATGAGTTTTATTCTTTTGGTCTACATGATATTCCTTTCAGATGCTTTCCCCAAATTTCCTCTGCCTTATGGTGAACTGGTCAATATCACCATGCGTGAAGAATTCACGTATCTGTAACCTACTTTGATATTTGAGCTACAGGATTTGGATAACACATGCAGAGTATACATTCTTGCTACAAGATTGCAAGCACTCCTTGAGAGTGCAATTTTGTACAAAGCAGCTATACCACACAGAACGATATCTGACTTTACTGGGAGCTGGAGGAAAGTCACAGAACAAGCAGAGGACAATGAAACTCTTTCTATTGTTCCCAGGAGTTCTGCATCACTCTCCAAGTTTGAAGGCACTATGTTTTCTAGCACATGAATTAAATTCAAGGGAAGTGGGTCATGCCTGGGTCAGGCATACTTTCTGGGTCAAAAGCAAAGAGAAAATTTCTGAAACACAGAGCTTCTATTAATAAAATACCAATGTGCATTTGTAGTATTGCCAGTATGAAAGGTTGCATTTACACTTGTCTAATTTACTCTTTCATCTAGCTTCATTCAAAGACTACACAGAAGTCACAGTTACCTTCAGTAGTAAATATAACACTAGTTCAAACTGTTCCTTTATGATGATGAAGATTACAAAGTAGGTGTGGGTAAAGTGCCTGTGGGTAAAGATCAGGGGGAAGGTCAGCAGGGCAGACATCATGGTGGGAGTCTGTTATAGACCACCCAACCAGGATGAAAAGGCTGATGAGGCATTCTGCAAGTGGCCAGCAGAAATCTCACGATCACCAGCCCTTGTACTTGTGGGTGACTTCAACCTGGTATCTCTCTGCTGGAAATGTAATACAGCAGAGGGAAAGTAGTCTAGGAGATTCCTGGAGTGTGTGGAAGAAAACTTTTTAACACAACTGGTAAATGAGTCTCCCAGAGGAGGTTCCCTGCTAGACCTGTTGTTCGTGAACAAAGGACGACTGGATGATGTGGTGGTCAGTGGCCGTCTTGGGCATAATGACCATGAAATGTTAGCGCTTTCTATACTGGGTCAAGTAAAGAGGGGTGTCAGCAGAACTTCCACCTTGGACTTCTAGCAGACAGATTTTGGCCAGTTTAGGACATTGATTGACAGAGTTCCTTGGGAATAAGTTCTCAAGGGCAAAGGAGTTCAGAAAGGCTGGATGTGCTTTAAAAGCAAGTTATTAAATGGATTAGGCTGTCCCCATCTGTAAAAAGATGAGCTGTAAGGGAAAAAGACTGGCCTGGTTAAACAGAGAATTCAGACTGGAATGCAGGGAATAAATGAGAATTTATCATCTCTGGAAGGAGGGCCAGGTAACTTGGAAGGACTACAAAGATGTTGTGAGGTCATGCAGGGAGAAGATTAGAAAGACAACTGTAGTGTAGCCACAGAGAATGAGGAAAATACCTCCTTTGCCTCAGTCTTCAGTATCAAGAGCACTTGCCCCCAGGATATCCAGCTCCCTGAGCTGAAAGTTGGTGATGTGGAGATGAGTGAAGCCTCCATAATCCAGGAGGAAATAGTTAATGAACTATTATGACAATTAGAAATTCACAAGTCTATGGGCCCTAATGGGACCCACCCCAGAGTAATGAGGGAACTGGTAAAAGAGCTTGCCAAACCACTCTCAATCATCTACCAGCAGTCGTGGTTAACTGGAGAAGTTACAGATGACTGGAAACTAGCAAATGTTAGCACCCATCCACAAGAGAAGTCACAAGGATGATCCAGGAAACTGGATCTGTCAGCCTAACCTCAGTTCTGGGCAAGGGGTCATGGAAATCATCCTCAGTGCCAATGCACACCACATGCAGGACAACCAGAGGATCAAGGCCAGCCAACACGGATTTACAAAAAGTAGTTTCTACTTGATCAACCTGATCAACTTCTATGACAAAACAACCAGCTTTGTAAATGAGGGAAATGTAGATGTGGTCTATCTAGACTTCAGTAAAGTGTTTGACACCATCTCTCACAGTATCCCCCTAGTAAAACTGGTTGCCCATGGGTGGACTGTGCTGGGCTAGGAGCTGGACTTGATGACCATTGTGGGTCCCTTCCAACTCAGCATATTCTGTGATTCTGTGACTCTTTGATGAGTAGAAAACTGGCTGGATGGTTGGGTCCAGAGAGTTTTGGTGAAGGAAGCTTAATCCAGTTAGCAGATGGTCACTAGTGATGTTCTCCAGGGCTCAGTTTTGGAGTCAGTCCTATTTAATATCTTTATTGATGACCTGGACATGGGAACTGAGTACACCCTCAGTAAATCTGCAGACCACACTAAGTTGGGTAGGAGTGTTGATGTGCTCGAGGGTATGAAGGCTCTACAGAGAGACCTGGACAGACTCGGTCAATGGGCAAAGGACAGCTCCATGAGGTTCAATAAAGTGAAGTGCTAGGTCCTGTACTTTGGTTGCAGCAACCCCAGGTAGCACTACAGGCTGGGGGAGTGGCTTGAGAGCTGTTTGGAAGACAGGGACTTGGGAGTGCTGGTTGACAGCCAACTCAATATGAGCCAGTAGTGTGACCAGGTGGCCAAGAAGGCCAATGGCATCTTGGTCTGTATGAAGAAGAGCGCAGCTAGGACTATGGAAGCGATCATCCTCTTGTACTCAACACTGGTGAAGCCTTATCTCGAGTACTGCATTCTGTTCTGGGTCTCTCACTTTAAAAAGGACATTGAGGTGCTGGAACGTGTCCTCCAAGGGTAATGGCTCATGAAACGTCTGAAAAATGTGTCTTATGAGGAATGACTGAAGGAGCTGTTTAGTCTTGAGAAGAGGAGGTTTGGGGGGCACTCATCACTCTCTGAAACTACCTGAGAGGAGGTTTTAGTGAGGTGGAGGCCAACTTCTAGGTTGCCCAGGGAGGTGGTGGAGTCACCACCCCCTGAGGTGTTTAAGACGTGTCTGGATCTGGAGCTGGGTGATGTGGTTTAGTCGTTTAGGGCTTATAGTGATACTGCTGAGTTGACAGGTGGACTTGATGATCTTCAAGGTTTCTTCCGACCTTGATGAATCTATGATTATATGATTCTGTATGTTTCTACTTCTTGGTTACTCTGTTCTCATTTGGTTTATAAGGTGAACCATATGAACTTGGTTTCATATGCTGCATTTTTCACTTAAATTTTCAGGTGTTGTCCTTTAGTACAAGAACTATAGGGGCTGTAAGTAAAGCTGTACTCTGAACCCTGAGGGCTAATGGGCAAGCTAACTCTGGCCTATCTCAAATCCAAGATATTCTTTATCTTCTCATTAGGAAACATGAGCGACTTTTAGTTCTGAATGTTTGCTGCCCTCAAGAGGAGAACTTTAAAAAATACTTATTTCATTACTTATTAAAAACAATGACTAAGGGGTGTTGGTTTTAGGTTTCACAAAAAAGAAACGCATCCCAGCCATTATGTTTCCAGATCTCTATGTTGTTGAAGGGTTTGCAGTTTGAAACACTTAGCTTTAGACTTATTCATATTTTTAAATCAGATACAAATTAAAAACACATACTAAATAGCTATTACCTCACCACTGTCAACATATCATTTCAAATGGAGACTAAATACGTACTTTGAAGACAGTTCTGTGTAAGGTTACTAAATAGACAAGCCTCGTCAGGTTCAGGAGGTCCCCTGAGCTGAAAATAGTAGAAGTTTAGATTATTCACAAATATTTGTGCTTGACCAGATCTTGCTTCTGCCTCCATGTCTGCTAATGGGCTCTACTGGGAAACAGGATGTTGGATCAGATGGAGCCATTAGCCCCTCTTATGTTCTCAAATATAGCCTTCAATTATCAAGTAAATAACCTAGGACACGCCTCTGAGGAGTCCAGCGATCTCATTATCTCCTGCAAGGAGCTCTGCAGCTCTTCCTCCTGGAAGCAGTCAAAAAGTTTCCAGGAGATTCTTGGTGACTTGTTCTTTTAGTGAAATTCTACTAATGGATCTACAAATTTCTTTGAAATTCTTGTTTAGCCACATCTTTGTCTTTCTGGGAAAACTGAAGAGTAACAACAAAAAAACGGAATTAGAGAAAAACTTAAGAAAAACAAATTAAAAAAATAAATAATTTGAATATTTAAGCTCAAAACCAATCTAAATAGTTTCAGATGTCATTCATGTCTTCTTCTGTGAAATACTTTTCTTAGCTGTCAGATGTTCTTTTAGCCTTGTGCTGCTCAAGAAATTATGTTAAAGGCTCGTATACCACACATAGTTAGCACAGAGAGTGTGCCTGTGATACTAGTTAGCTAATGGGGATCTCAACAGAAAACATTGTACCAGATCTCTGCACCTGCATATAAAACACTGGAGACTGAGACAACAGTAACATAAAAGTCAAGAATAGCATAAATTATTCTGTTCTTTGTCACCCACTGGAAAATAGTAAACAAAAGGCCATACCTTGTAATTTTTACCTTTATATCCTTTTCTCTTGTCAGTCCATGCTGTCATATAACTGTCTCTATGACCCTGAAGAGAGACAGCAATATCCCCACTGAGGGCTGCTAATGTGTTCAAGTAGCCATTAAAAAAAATTAGGGAAATTACTTGCTAAACGAAAAGTGTTGCTACGTGTCGCAACTAGTTAGTATGAGGTTTGTTGCTGCCTCTGTTTTAAAACAGAGGTAAACTGAATAAACTGTTTTAAAACAGAGGTAAACAGTGGCACTGAATATTTGTGCCACTGCAACGTGTACAGCAACAAAGGAAGATTCATGAGAGGCATATGGAGATCACTATCTTCAAGGAAAGAGCTGCTGCCATTCGGAGAAATTTCTCACAGAAGACACCCCTTACGTTAAAGGAAATTCACAGTATCTTCTCTTACCTTGGTGCAGATTTCTTTGTCTTTTATTTCAGGATATGCTGGTCCTTAAAGCATATTCCTTAATCCTGACTACTGGAATCCAACAACTGCTGATCATTTCCTATTTGAGTAAGCCAAAGAAAGACACTTGGTGTTTGAATTTGTCCCTTAGAGACAAGAATTAGAACTTTAGATCTCAGATGGTGTCTCCATTATAGTGTAGGTTCACGAATAAAAAAAAAAAAATGCCAAAAAATATGGTAAAAGTGCTTACATGAAAATCTGGAAATATTTCTAGTTGCCTTATTGTATAGTTTCTAAGAAAGAATAATTTCAAATGGCTCATATATTTACTTCCAAATGCATAAAGCATTTCTCATACAGAAGCTCCTGAATTCTGTTTTAGGGAGTATGTACATATTTCATATATGTATGCAGACATATAGCACATTTTTCAGCCTTTCTAAAGTGGGGCTTTAGAGTTTAAACAGATACAGGAAATGTTCAGAAACATCTTGTATGGATGCAGCTTACATCACATCATTTGCAGCTTACCTTACAATGCATCATAAATAAGCATTACTTGTCCTTAAACTCATACTAGTGTGTTGGTTTTGGCTGGGGTATAATTAGTTTTCTTCCTAGTAGCTGGTATGGAGCTGTATTTTGGATTTGTGCAGAATGATAGTGATAACATAGGGTGTTATCAATACTACTTCTGAGTGGTGGTTACACAGAGTCAAGCATTTCTTTTTTGGGGAGTTGTCTTGTGCAGGCTTAGAAGTTTGACTTGATGATCCTTGTGAATTCCTTCCAACTCAGGAGATTCTGTGATTCTATAAGGCCTCTCACCCCATCCCACCAGTGAGCAAGCTAGGGATGCACGAACAGTTGGGAGGGGACACAGCCAGGACAGCTGACCCCAGTTGACCAGAGGGACATCCCATACCCTATTGTGTCATTCTCAGCATATAAAGCTGGGGAAGAAGGAGGAAGTGGGGGATGTTTGGATTGATGGTGTTTGTTTTCCCAAGCCCCTGTTACATGTGATGGAGCCCAACTTTCCTTGGGACTGCTGAACACCTGCCTGCTCATAGGAAGTAGTAAATTAATTTCTTGGTTTTCTTTGCTTGTGTCTGTGGCTTCTGCTTTACCTATTAAACTGTCTTTATCTCAACCCAGAAGTTTTCTCAACCTTATCCTTCTGATTCTTTCCCTGATCCCAGTGGGGAGTGAGCGAGTGTCTGTCTGTGCCTTAGCTGTCAGCCGGGGTTAAACAATGACAGAAGTGTGTCTGCATTCATAGATTTAAAAAGAAACAAAGTTGTAGTGTCTTATAAAATTCAACTAATTAAAAGCCTAAACCCACTAAACCCACTAAACTGACTTTGATGTAACAGAGTAACACTTGCAATACCAACTGCAATGGCAATCACCCTATTAGCAATAGTATTCCTGAGACTGAAAAAATTTTAAACAAAAATCAGTGTGAAACCACATGGAGGAAGAAGATGATATCTATGTTAAACAAAACCAATTTTGGTCATTTATATTTATTATCTCATAGATAGTTCTCCTGCACTCCCATGTTCATTTGCACCAAAATGTGTGTCCCAGTGATCTGGCCAATTTCACTTATACATGACGCAGGGACAAGGGACATCAGCTATCAACTCCTAGTTAAATCTCTTGAATTCCTCCTGCTGACAATGGGGTTAGACACAGGTTTGATTCACTTTGTGAGTTAGTCACTATGGCATGAATTTATGCTTCAGAATCTTGCTTAAAGGTTCTTCTTCCATACACTTTTTGGTAGCTTGTTACCCATGAACTGTGTATCCTCATTTAGGCATCTTTCTGGCTACAGTCTTGCTGCCTTCCTCCTGTTAGCAGAATTCAATCTTCTACTTAAAATATCATCATGCTGTGGCCCCACGAGCACTCAGGCCTTCGGGTCTTGCTGTAAACAATGCATTCCTTTGTGATCACTCCTTTGACGTTAACTGTGTTCTTGGTTATCAGTATATGATGTTCTTTAATCTTTGTTTGATATTGTTTCTTTTGGTGCTTTTACATACATACAATTCCATCCATAATTCGTTCTATTAATCTTTGTGTTTCTATCACAAGTCTCTGCAAGTTACACAAGGCCAAGCCTGGGAAAAAGGCTGAACTCAGGCTTCAGAAAAAACATGAAAAATGAGTGTGCATGCTCAGCTCTAGAAAAAAACAAGTATGTATTTATATTCAGCAATTTCTTTGCTCATTTCTGCAGCATATTTAAAGAAGACCCTTCAAGCCTTCTTGCATCTGTCCTCTGCTGATGAAGGCATGGCTGTCTCAGTTTTATTTTAGCTAAAGAAACAGTTCATGGTGGACACATTTCAGGAATCCTTCTCCTTCTGTGTTATACCATTGCAAACCTCAGCTGTAAGTTAGAGAATTACATTTCTCTCGTTCCTTTAAATGTCTGACTCATCTCTCCTATGTGGGGCAAAAAATGCAAGTATAATTTCCTTAGAGAGGATAAGATTCAAGAAAGTCAGTCTGCAATTGGAACACAGCCTCCAGTGATTTGGGTGATTCTTAGTTAGGAAATCAGAGAAGGAATGCTCCCTATAGGGTCAACTGCCAGCTGTGTTGAAGGCCTGTGGTGGTACTCAAGGCTCTTATGACTGGGGATGTATCAGAGCCAAATACTCTCTGAGCAGGTTCTTTGAGATATTCCACATGAGGAGGGCTTCATGTTTAATACCAGATTTCCTTATTTGTAGATATCTGACATTGCACAGGATTTTGATTTAGCACAATGATACAGCAATGTATTAAAATCACAAGAGCAATATAGCAATTGCAATACAGTTCTGTCACAATACAAACCTGACTACTACTACCAGTCCTTGTATGCTCACTGTCATGACGCTGGGCATCCCAGGCTCCAGGAAGGAGTACATGAGTTGAAACCATCTGAAGTGAGTTGCTCTCTTCAAAGTTCATTTTCTTAGTTGTTCAGTTTTTATACTTCTAGGTTTGGCTGAGTTGCCTACACATTTCTCCACTCATGCTGTTTCTATCCCCTAGTTATGTCAGGCAAGACTGCTCACACAAATCAAAACCTCACTGGTACAGCTGGGTATCTAAAACAAAGGTCACCCTCAACAACCTTTGTGCTGAGATTAGTTCAGCTTTCCTTATGATAATTGGAGGTCATTCTTTATATTCTTCCCTGGGTTTATAATTCCTGCCCTTTTCCTCTGAGACTTCTTTCATTGCAGGTGTTTGTTGTCACAGTGCATATTTATCTTCTTTATTTCTTTTTATACAAAAAACAAACAAACTTGAAAAACGTTTATTACAACGAAGACAAAAAGTGAGTATGGCATTTTGTTTTGTGCCTCTTTCTCAAGGAAATATGTTTTTAAGAAGCAACCCTACTAATAATTTTGCCACAGAAGACCACTAAATGTTTGAGGTTCAACTGGTACTGAAATGCAGCCTCAGCTTTTTGCTGAGGCCAGAGTCTTGCTAAATGAACCCTACCTTTTTAAAATTTCAGGACTAATAATTTCGTTGAGCAGCATTCCTGAGAAAGGGTTTAAAGCAATATATGAACAGCTCTCCATATGGATATATTTTCAGACAATTTCAGACAAGTTTGTAAATGAAAATACATCCTAAAAGCATTAGCTGGGCCCCAAAAGTCTGACAGAGAACAATAAGAATTCATTAGTTTTAGCTGCTGCTGAATCCGACAGACATACATGATTATGATGGAAAGTAATGCCAGCTGTTGTCCACTAATGATCTCATCATGTTATATGTATGCAATGAACTTCTTACTTTATATTTATCAAGGAAAGAATGTAGCAAATTGACCCATCAGAATAAATACCTTCACGAAGGCAAAGCTGAGGACACATTGTCCACAAAAGAAGTTTTGTTATCAAAACTACAAGATGGGTATATGTTTTTCTCTGTGTGAAGAAAGTGTCAAACTGCTCACTCTGTGGGTTTGATATCTTTGTCCATGATGAACTGTTCTCTAGTAATCAAAGAAAAAAGAACTAGGACTGAGCCTTCTCTGAAAATCTTTATTAAATAGATCCACCGAAAAGACACACACAGGCCTGTAGCTATCCTGGCCCTTTGTCTCAGTACACTACCTGGTAAACAAAACCCAAATCCTGTAAACCCAGTTTCCCTGACAGAGTGTGTTGCAGATGACATGCAGTGGCCAAGGTTCCCCATGCAGTGCCTTAATCCCGTGGTCTGCTTGAATGTGGAGTGCTGTGCTGGACCATCTCCACTCTGCACCAACACAAGCATGGAAGAGGTGGTAGAGGACCCTGTCTCACGTAACAGGTGAGACAACTGCTTTTGTGGGATAGCTTTCAGCCAGATTTATTTCTTTATCTGTTCTATCATGAAGCCACACCAGCACAAGCGATTGGAAAGCAGAAGAACGAGAGTGAATGGCCAAGGATCAGGCTGGGAGGCAGTGAGAAACTGCTTCTTCTGGAGGACTTGTGTTGTTTTACACTTACATGGGAATAACAAGACCTAATGTGAAGGGAATGGAGACAGAAGCCAATCGCAGGAATTAATTACATCTTGACTTCCACTTCATTCAAGGATCATCTAAACCCATTAAGTCCTAGGAGTTAGGCACTGTAGTTACTCTCTCTCCTAAAGGGGAAGTAAGGAGGAGTCTCTACTGAGCACCTCGGTAATTAATGAATTCACTCAGAACACTGAAATATCTTCCCGTAATTTCATCAAACACCTCCTCTCCCTGAACAACTGACAGGCTCATTCCTCCCCTCCACATGTTGTAACAAGACATGAGTGGGCGAAATCTGCAACATAGTGACTAAGGTAATTGCTTACAACTGAAATTTAAAGAGTTCATACCCCAATTGATACGTTGTATAGAATAATTTGACCTTAATTAGAGAAAGAATGAAAACCCCAGTATTTCTCCATCCATGTCAATGCCTGCACTAGTAAGATATTAGGTCATGTTGTTTCGGGTTCACTTTGGGATGTTTCCATGCAAAACAAAAGACCTGACTCAGAGAGAACTCTGCAGCAGCAAAAGCTTTTAGTTTGCAAAAAGATGCATGCTCAGACAGAAAAGAAATTTGTAGCCCAGCATCTAACTTCCGGGTGTAACATCAGGCAGAAAATGCAGCAAGTATCCTCAGCCTTCTTATCTGCAGTGCATCAGGCTAGAGGTGAAATCAATGGTGGTCGTTGGCCATCTCCACAACCTGACAGGCCTAACACATGAGCAATGTGAGGAACTAATCAGGGCTGTTAAGACTGGAGCAGCTTTACCAGGTCTCAGATTCAGACCTAGAAACACATCCATACAGGGAGTATTCAGAGCTGAATCTGGGTGGGGCATCATATGCCCCAGCCAAGTGGAAACATTTAGATGTTCATAGAATCATAGAATGGTTTGGGTTGAAAGACATCTTAAAAGGTCATCTAGTCCAATCCCCTTGCAATGGGCATGGACATGTTCAACTATACCTGGTTGCTCAGAGCTAGTCCAACCTGACCCTCAATGTTTCCAGGGATGTGGCATCCTCCACCGCACTGGGCAATTTGTTACAGTGTTTCACTACTCTCATTGTAAAACAAAATTCTGCTTATATCTAGTCTGAATCTACCCTTAGTAGTCCTATTCCTACAAGTCCTTCTAAAAATCTGTCCCCAGGCTGCCTATGGAAGTGGTTGAGTCATCATCCCTGGAGGTATTTAAACAGATGTAGATGTGGTGCTTGGGGGCACAGTTTAGTGGAGTAGTTGGCAGTGTCAGTCCAACTGTTAACCTAAAAAACTAAACAGAAGAAATCTGAGAAGCTCAGAATTAAATGTAAAATTCCCAAATTCTCAGTACACTCAGATCTGCAAAGGCCCAGTAAGATGCACAACCTTAACATTAACCCTGTGTCCTAACACTGCAGCTGTATTCATACAATTAACACGATAGCTATGTTTTAAAGGTTGTCACTGAAATCAGGCTTTTTCCTTCTCTGGTATTGCTCAATGTCTGTTAAAAGGTGTTTGGCACACCTTCCACAAATCCTGATTTTTCCTGTAGAACCTGCCCTGCTACTTAGCAGTGCACATCACTGAGTTATACATACCTGCTAATTAGGTGAGTTGTTTGTGGTATAACTGAGACCAAGGCAAAAGAACAGAGCAGAAATTGTCAAGGTTAGTAATAGATGTCTCCAACGTAATAAATGTTCATTGAATAGGATATCAAACACTTTGAGAATTTGATGTAGTTTAGTGTCTCAAAGTCTACTAGGGATAGGATATATTAGACTTCCATTGATTTCAAGGTGCTGCCAGAAATAGAAGCCTCTCTCATTGAGATGCACTCGCAATGGTACACAAAAGGAAAACTCAAGTCAAATGGACTGTGAATTACATATTAAACAAGTGAATAACCACCCTGTCAGAATAATTCTCTCCACTGAGGTAAGATCAATCAAGGTTTTACGTAATTACAAAAAAGAGCCTGAATATGGCTGTCAGACACCAGCAGTATTCTAACAGAGTCAAGCACGTGGTACTTAGACATCAAAATGTGAAATTTTGACTTACGATTGAAAATCAAAGTGGGAAGCAGATTTGATTATACACTAAGTATATATGGTACAGCTTTGGTTTTTTTTAATAATAGGTATTTTTATGGCAGTGCTCTTCAGATTTATTTTACTATTTGCATAAAATTCCTGTAGATCTCTAAAGCCATTGATGAGCTGGAAGACAACGCTGAAGGAGGCTTACAAAATGGGAAAAATACATGAAGTACCACTATTTGCTAGCAACCTTCCCCCTACTTCTGCTAAGAAAGAACAAATGCCAGCTCTATTCCAATGAAGATTAATGTCTGACAAACATTAATGAGACCCATAAAACAAACAAAAAAATTACAGAGGTAGAAAAATTCCCAAAAGTCAAAATCTCCTTTGCTTTACAGTGAATATGTTAATGCAGTCAAACTCAACCTTTTTCTCCCATGGTGACTCTCTGAATAGAAACTAGCCTGAAGAAAGCAAAGTGATACCCTAGAAACCAACCAGTTTTACACTCATTACCAGTTAAAATGGCTAAAGAGCCACATGTCTGACACTACAAATAAGCTATCTTTTCAAAAGAAGTTCTGTGTGTATTTGGTTTCAGATACTCCACAGTTCAGGGTTTTTTTTTTTTGCAAATTTGCATGAGAGCATGAAAGCTAGAAAAATACCTTTAAAACGTCTGTTCAAAGTTGAGATTTTCCCTTAACAGCTTCACCAAAAATTTTATTTGGAGCCCTCTACAGTCTTTAGGTAGCCTTTTTTGTTTGGGTTGGGTTTTGGGTTTTGGTTTTTTTTTTTTTTTTCCTTTTAGGTTGTCTTTTTGGGTTTCTTTTTCATTGTTTGTTTTGTTTTTTGTTTTGTTTATTCTTCTCTTTGCTCAACTGTTGCCCAAGTACTCAACTGCTGTGCAACACATTATAGAGATTGTGCCAACCCACAGCAATGGAGACATCGTGCTCCCGCTGGCACTGCCACCGCAGGACCTGCTTTAATCACAGACAATGAATCAGCAGAAGAAAAAAAAAAAAGGAAAAAATCATTAAGTAAATGTTTGCACATTGGTTCATTGAGTAAAGGAGGTTCGAAGGTGACCTTATCACTCTCTACCTGAAAGGAGGTTATAACCAAGTGGGGGTCCGCCTCTTTTCCCAGGCAACCAGTGGCAGGATGAGAGGACACGGCCTCCAGCTGTGCCAGAGGAGGTTTAGGCTGGACACTAGGAGCAATTTGTTCACAGAAAGGGTGATTAGATCTTGAAATGGGGTGCCCAGAGAGGTGGGGAACACCGTTCCTGGAGGTGTTAAAGGCAAGACTGGACGCAGCACTCAGCCTAGTTGACACGGTGGTGTTCGGTCCTGAGTTGCACTCGATGATCTCAGGTCTTTTCCAACCTAATCGATTCTGTGATTCTGTTGCCGATGCGGAGGACCACGCGCCCCTCGCGCTGCAGCACTGCCGGTCCCCCCGATGGCCCCGCGGCCGGACCGCGGCGCTGAGGCGAGACCGCCCTCCCTCCCCGCGGGCGGGGCCGCCCGAAGGTGCCCCCGGCTCCCGCCGCCGCCCGACGTGGCCGCCGCAGCCCCCCGCGCCCAGCGCGTGGAGCGCGTCCCTTCTCCGATTGGCTGCCCCCACCACCAGGCCCCGCCCGCCTCGGAGTCCTATTGGTCGGTTTCAGCCCCGGCGCTCCTCGCGCCGCGGGCCGCAAGAGGGTGCGCGTCCCCGCGGGCGACCCCGCGCATGCGCGTTCCCGCCGTGGCCTCTCCTAGGCTCTCCCCCCGCCCCGCTCACGCCGGCCCCGCGCCCCGGTCTCGCGCCATGGCGGCCGCCGCCGAGGAGCCGTTCCCGTTCCACGGGCTCCTGCCCAAGAAGGAGACAGGCGCCGCCGCCTTCCTCGCCCGCTTCCCCGACTTCGACGGGCGGGGGGTGCTGCTGGCCGTGCTGGACACCGGCGTGGATCCCGGGGCGCCGGGCATGCAGGTAGCGCGGGGCGGCCCTGTGTCACGGCCGCGGCCCTCGGACAGCGCCCGGGCCCCGCCGGGTCGGCCCCGCCGCGGGGGCGGGCGCGAGAGCGGGGGCCCGAGGCGGCGGCGGCGAGAGCGGAGGAGGCCCCTGAGGGGCTGTCCCGGGGATTGCCGTCCCGCGGACTTGTACCAGTGTGTTCGTTCCTGGTTCCCGCTCGGCAGCTGGTGCGGGAGGGCGGGGAGATGCCGGATCCGGGAGGTCCGCACCGGGCACTCCGGGTGCTGCTGTGGGGATCCTCCTAAGCCGTCCGCAGACGTTTTATGGCATTTAAATCTCCTCGGCTGCCGCCTCTCACGCAGAGCTCGTTATAAAAGAACGTTTTGTGGTTTTGTGTTGTTAGCGCTACTTCGGCAGTGGGTGACTCGGGACTACACACGGCCGCCTAGGGCTTTTACATGAAAAGTGTATTTCTGGCAGTTTGCATACCAGTCTTTGAGAGTGTATTTTTCGTGCGTTGTATTGCAATAACAGTCTGTGTCAGATTCGATTCTACCAGCTTTTTTTGAATGTACCAGCTTTGTATATCAGATCGCACAACGATTACCATTATTGTCTCCATCTCGGTTTTGTAAATTTCTCTGTGTGTGACTTCAATTTGGGCATTTCTCAGCACTTTTCTCTTTTAACTCTTGTCTCTTAACATTTCTATATCGTGTAAGTTTACGTGTGGCCTTTTGTGTCACTACTGTTTCTTATTTCTTGTCAACATTTTCTCTGAGTTGTGGCAAAAGAGGCCTTGAAGAAAGATTCAGAGTTGAATGCAACTCACTTGGATATTGCGTCCTTTATTTTTTTTCACTAAGTAGAGATTGTGTTGGTTTCTGCCCTTTCTTTGGTGCAGATTTAACTCTTAAGTGACCTCATTCAGGGACTTGACCCTGGCAGATCATTAGTTACGTGTTCGGAAATGACTCCTTATAGGATTCAGTTAAGCAAAGGGATGAGTGAAGAGGACAGGTAGGGTGGAAGGAGGAACTGAGCAGCTGTAACTTTGATGGATTTAAGTTGAAATGAAGATGGTGCTTTTGGCAAGAAGTTGTGGGTAAGTGGAATAGTAATTGGGAAACTTAATGAAAGTTAGCCAAAAAGCAAGCAAGATAGTACCATGGGCAGAGCAGAAAGTAATAAAGACAGTTGGGAAAATGTGAATGTAAGTTCGATGACATGCATAGTTCTGAAGTTTCACATATAAAAGCAAAAAACCCTAAATTTTTAGAGGTTATAAATGAGGAGTAGACAGCACCAACAACAAAAACACCAACAACATGAGTTTATGGACAGTAGTGGGAAGCTTTGTTCTGAGATAGGTAACCCAAAGTTCATAAAGGATGCTTATGAACCATCATGATCTTTCAACCTGTTTCCTTTATATGCAGAATAAAATTTCAGGTAGTTAAGTAAAAAATTTGTCAGGAACTTTGGAGGGGGGCTGGAATTCATGTTGCAATGAGTGAGTTTGCAGGGGCTTTAGAGAAATGTGTAAAAGGGTTGTATTCTCTGTCCACGCTTCCCAGTTAATACCTGGCTTAAACCACCTGCTGAACTACAGACTGGGGAGGCTCATTGCACAGGGAATTGCAAAGGAGATATAGCCTGCACACAACCTGTAGAATAGCTTTGTAGGTGTTTATTCAGCAAGAGGATGTCCTCACTCTCTGGAGTATTGGGCAGTTTACATTTTGCCTCCATGCAATACATCAGTGTCCTGGGCACAGGCATTGAGACAGCATAGCTGTACTGCAAGAAGTAGCTTCTAAACTTGGGACAATTTTTGGATTTTTTTTTTTTTTTTTTTTTTTTTTTGCATCCTTGTCCTTTCTGCTGCTGCTTTTTCTTACTGTCAGTTCTTGGCCTGGCATGGAGTTAATCTGTGAGAGTTGAATCAGTTGCTTAGAGGGAAGAGAAGACATGTTTAGCGAGGTTTATGGGTATTACGACTTTGAGTTCAGGTTAATGACAATAATGATTACAGGCCAAAATGAGCTACCCTGTTTTGAATATAGTGGGTTTTTAGTCAAAACAAAACAGTTCGTTTCTTTGCTGCTCCTTAGTGTATCATTCCTTGGGTAGATTTCCTTTTTGTGTTGATTCTATGATTTGGTTTGTAAACAGTGATACCAGAGTTTGTCCGCTTTACAAGGGACAAAAAGATTTGGAGACAGAGTTAAACAGAGAAATACCATAATGTTTATATTCTTCCCTGGATAATTGCTGCTATAGAGACAATAGTTATCAGGCTTAACAAACCTTCTTTTTTCTATTGGTTGGCTTGCTTTACCACACAAAATGTTAATCTAACTTGTACTTACTTTCCATTTCCTTATGAACCTTTTGTAGTCAGTGCCCTCTAGGGAACTTCTTTCAGGTCATCTTTTATTGTTTTATGCTCCACCTGTTGATGCCAACTCTTAAGTTCAGTTTGTCTGCTTCTTCAATGCTGGTTTTTGCCCTTTCAACCCTTCTTGGTAGAATCCATTTCCTGTTGCTGTCTACCAAGTCATGACTTGTAATTCCTTAGTAAGGCACAGTGACTGATGAAATTTTAGGTGGGCAGATAAGGTGCACTTAATGGAGTGTTGTGACTGTATATGTATTGTCTTTGTTCGACCCCAACCTGTCTGTTCCCCGTTCCTGTTGTGACTTCTTATATTTCATGACAGATAAGTCATTCATCTGCTTCTTCCAAATTTATTTATTTTGTGAACTGCCTGCTGGAATTATTATTTACTACAGTTAATTTGTACTTTTGTGTGACAACCTTTTAGCAGTAGCAGCTAGTTTGGTTTTACTTGCTTTTCGGCACTGAGTTGCTTGAAAATTATTTTATTTGTAATAACGATGACCAGCTGTCCCATGACCCAAGTGCTGAAAAATTTGTTCATCTCTTGCTGCTACAGTAGCTGTCAGTTGGAGTCAGTAACATTGTATGGGCTGGCAAAAACATGCTCAGTGCATCTGGCTTTCCCTTTTCACTTGGGATTGTCACAGATACTGGTGCTCCTCTATTTCTGTTATACTGATCAGTTGCCAGGATTATGCAGATAGATTATTTTTAGTGTGCTCAATTTATCAATTTATTTGTTTTGCAAAATTGGAGCTAACGTGTAAGTAGGTTTTTCAAACTTCAAGCAGAAATGTATAAACAACAAAGTAATTTTCAGTTTTGAGGTACTAGAATATTGTTTGTTTTTCAAATGGCTATAGCTAAGCCATGATAATAAAGGTAGGATTGAGGGGGATTTTATAAATACAATATAAAATATTTTTAATTGTATAAGAGTTCTTCATTTTTTGAATTTTAATCCAAAAGGTACTAAAATGTATCTTCTATCCGTAATCAGTTCATTAGTTCAGGACTTTTCTGTTCACAGAAGGGAATTGATCAAGCTTACATGATTATTTTTGTATTATTATCATTTTTCCTCAGAATTACAAGACTTGAAAAGCAAAACAGAGCTGAACTCTGAGTTAGACTGTAGCATTACTGCTGGTGGGCAGTGTGCCGAACAGCAGTTCGGGTCAGCAGAAGCAGCCGTATCAGTTACTTGCGCTAAAGGACCGTGAACCTGTCTGAATTGCTGCTTTTAGGAATTGAACCTTGGACCATGTGAAACTCTTGAGTTTCTTGTGTCTGACTGGAAGACTTTAATTTGTTGGTTCTAACTGTTCAAACTCATGTGCATGTGCAGACCTGCTGGGACTCAGCTACGAGGCAAAGAGCCCCATAGTGTAGGACTTGCATGTTGTCTGTCTGGCTAGAAAACAACTTCTAAAACGACTCAAGCTTGCTGCAGCATAAATCTATGTTCTGGCCACCTGTTGCTGTATAACTTGCCTACTTCAAACAAGTCACCTTGAATTACCTTTTATTCTTCTTTTCTTGTACTTTGATCACTGAATAGTTCATTTTGAGTAAAGGCATATTGAAAAATGTCCAGTGCTGCTAATCTCAGGTTTGGCTTGCAGTCACTTTATTGTTGGAGCAGGTCTTAACTTTTCTGTGAGTTGAGACTGACATTTGAAGGCATTAACTACAAATGCTAGAAAATGGTATTGGTTTAGTGCCTAAGCACTGTTCCCCAAGTAAATTTTCACTACTGTGTAACTGTTGTTCAGTGGATGTTTTACCAGGTTAACATGCTTTAATGATTTTCTTGAGTGAACGTGAATTTCTATGAACAGAGTAGCAGTGTTCTTCCTTAACAAGACTCTTCAAAAGCCATATTTGTTTCTGGGAAATGAAATTGATGTTCTTTTTATGGTTTAGAATTTTTTATTTTGGTTTGGTTTTTTGGGTTTTGTTTGTTTTTAGTTGTTTAAGCCTGTTTTTATTGGGGCATTGCTTGTTATTTTTCTGAGTTGGGTTTTTTTGGTTGTTGTTGAGTTTTGGGGGATTGTTTTTTGGGTTATATGGAGTTTGTTTTGGCTTTTGTTTGGGGTTTGAGTTTTCTTTTAAACCATGAGAATTTGAGACCATGGAAGTATTGTCCTTATTTGTTGAGGTGTGATAAAAGCCTGACCCTTGTTATTTTGGCAGCAACAGAGAGACTTTTATGAAACAGCTTGAACGTGTTGTTAACTTCCAGCAGCTGAATCCACAATTGCAGAGCACAATTGGAACAAAACAACCTGTCATATATGTTATGCCTAGCATAAAAATTACAAATAGAGAATAAAGGCAATGATACCAAATATTTAAATGTTAGAAAACAGCAAATGTGGCTGCTTTTCTGAGTAAGAATATTTTTTCACTTTCAGTGTAGTTATTGTATAGATGTTGGGAAGATGATTGATTTTTTTTTTTCTTTTTTTTAAAAAATTAGTCTTTAATGTAGGACTAGAAAAATATGTGCATATGATCAGTTCATAAAATCATGTAATGGTTTGGGTTGGAAGGGACCTTGAAAGGCCAACTAGTCCAACCCCCCGGCAATGAGCAGGGACATCTTCAACTAGATCAGGTTGCTCAGAGCCCTGTCCGACCTGACTTTGAATGTTTCCAGGTATGAGACATCCACCACCTCTCTGGACAACCTGTTCCAGTATTTCACCACCCTCATAGTAAAAAATTTCTTCCTTATATCTAGTCTGAATCTACCCTCCTTTAGTTTAAAGTCATTCCCCCTTGCCCTGTCACTGTCTGTGCCCTCCTAACAAGTTTCTCTCCAGTTTTTTTAAGGCCCTCTTTAGGTACTGGGAGGCTGTTATAAGGTTTTTCCAGAACCTTCTCTTCTCCAGGCTAAACAACCCCAGCTCTCTCAACCTGTCCTCATAGGAGAGGTGCTCCATCCCTCTGAATTTGTATTACCCTTCAGGCAAATGCTACTGTATATGGGTATAGTTTATTTGCTGAATAAACTCCTACAGTAGCTCCTAGATGAAGAATGTTATTACAAGAAAGTAACTTTGGGTATTTTTGCTAAATGTTAAATGAATAAAAAAATCTTAACTATACTATTGGTAATTGTGTAGGAGGTTCCTCTAGGTGAAAGGGACATTAGAAGGGTTAGTAGTTTCTATTTTGATGTTGTTTAGTTACCCACAACTACTGTAAAGTCCATCAGGGCTAGTTTTGATCTAATTTGAGGAGGCTTTAAATATATGTTCATAAACTCCTCATAGGTAGTCAACTCTTTTTCTTCTTGCTTTGGTAAAAATACTCCTTATATGAGCATTAGGAGTATATAGCCATAGCTACTAACAATGAAGCAGAATCCTTGAAACAAGAAAAAGGAGATGATGGTAATTTGTGTTCCTTTTACGTTTAAGGTCAATTAAGAGACTCAAGCTTGTGAGAGCTTGTACTTCACCTTTCATTTTGTTAGCTGTGCACTCATTACTGTAAAATTTGGCCATAATGGGTGGATGGAAACAACACAGCAAATAATTTGACCACAAATAGTAGTTTTTGCAAATTTAGGCTTGGTTTTAAAGTGAGGCTGCATGTGCTTTGTTGATACAGTGGTTTTACTTGTTTCTCTTCTAAGTCCTTATTAGAAATAAATGGGTTTGTATAAACCAGAAAGATGAACATGTTGGTCTTAGTTCATTTAAAATATAACCAAGTTCAAGTTGGTTTTGTGTCCTTCAGTTAAAATTTGGTGTCTAAGAAATTTAGTTGCTATTTTTGATAAGAAAAATGAAAACTTTCCTGGTTTTTGTGCTCAAGGGTAATTAACCACATTTTCAATTCTCTGGTGCTCATATTTTCAGATTACGACTGATGGGAAACCGAAGATAGTTGATATAATTGACACAACAGGCAGTGGTGATGTAACTACATGTACCATTGTAGAACCTAAAGATGGAGAAATTACTGGTCTTTCTGGAAGAACTTTAAAGGTGAGTGTTTGGTAGTACAGAGACACCACTGAACATCTTCTTCTTGATTGCTTAATGACAAATACAGCACCTTTTTTGGTTTCTGCAGAACTTAACTTCCATTTAATCAGTTTTAGTGGTTTAAGCCCAGCTGGCAACCAAGCACCACATAGCCTCTTGCTCACTCTCCCCCCAGCAGGATGAGGGGAAGAGAATCAGAAGGGTAAAAGTGAGAAAACCCATGAGTTGGGAGGAATTCATTCACCACTTCTCATGGGCAGGCAGGTAAACAGCCATACCCAGGAAAGATGGGCTCCATCATGGATAATGGTGACTTGAGAATATAAATGCCATTACTCTGAACATCCCCCCTTATTTCCCCAGGTTATGTGCTGAGCATGACACCATGCAGTAGGGGATACCCCTCTGGTCAATTGGGGTCAGCTATCCCAGCAGCTTGTGCATGGCCAGCCTGCTCAGTGGTGGGGTGGGGTGAGAGACAGACAAAGCCTTGACTCTGCTCAGCAACAGCTAAAACATCCCTGTATTATTAACACTGTGTTCAGCACAGATCCAAAACACAGCCTCATACCAGCTACTGTGAAGGAAATCAGACCCAGCCCAACCAAAATCAGCAAACTAGATCTTATCCAAAGCTAATACTGGACTTGATCAGCTTCATACAGATTGCTTAGTGTTTCTTTTACTTTTCATATGTCTTTCTTTTTAATATTTTCTGTAGCCGAATGGGGGGGTGTACAGTGTTTTGTTGGGTGCTTGATTATAGTTTAATTATTTGTTCAAAACAGTATCTGATATAGCTTTGGAAACTGGCTCAAGAAAACATGCTAACATTCTTTAAAAGTGCTAGTATTTTCCACATTTGCATAAACTACAAGAGGAATTGTGCTAAGCTCATGGTAAATAGTTTTAGAGACTGAAAAATCTGTGACAACTTAGATGTTGGCTCACTGAATTCTCACTATGCATACAATAGAAATGGTGCAGGGTTTTCAGAAAGGACACAATGAGATCTAGTAGAGGTCTTGAGTGCACAGAATGCTGATGTTATGACATGTTCTTGATTTCCTGGTTGGATTGATGAGGTGATATGGGGGCATCACATGTTTGAATCTCTCCATACTATCAGCTTTCTTCTTAATTTTGCACAGAAGGTGACTGTAAGGGTGAATATGTTGCTCTTTTGCTGTTGTTACTAGGATTAGTGGATCTGATATACGAAATCTAAATTGCAGCAAGATGTAAAATGAGACATTCAGATGTGTGTCATGGCTTCCAACTATAATGCTCCTTCATAGAAGGGTGTGTCTTTTCATTTATATGACTATTATTTCCCCAGATCTGTGTTGAATAAGGTCACTGCTGGGGCTTTGTGTTTTAAAAGTAGAGTATCAGGGAAACCGATACTTAAAGATGTTCAATGGCAGTGTCACAGGAACTGATACTGATTCTTTTGGAACTCAATTGAAATTGCCATGTCCTGTTGTTGAAACAGTGTGGTAGTTGCTGTCCTGGAGACAGGGAATTAAATTGGCAGTATTTGCAAGTCTGTTCTGCTAAGTTATGTTTTTGTTTGTTTGTTTGCTGGTTTTTTTCTTGGGATTTTTTTGGGTTTTTTTTATGGTTAGTTAACTTATTTCTGAATATACTTTTCTGTAGATTCCAGCAAACTGGGTAAATCCTTCAGGCAAATATCACATTGGCATAAAAAATGGCTACGATATCTATCCTAAAGCTCTTAAGGAGAGGATTCAGGTAAGGAGGTACCTTTTGTTTTTGGTGTGTAGTTGTATTTCACTGTTCTGTTTCTCAGTTTTGTTTTTGGAAAACCACAGCATGTGATTTGCTAACACACTTAGGCTGCTTTTTGTTTATTTTTGATATGATCAATTTCTTCTGGGATTTTTTCAGAGCAAGAGCGATTGACCCAGTGGTCTTCCTCACAGTGCTCCATTGAGACAAAAAGTCTAGAAATTACTGATACTCTTTTTTTTTCTCTGTGGCAATTTATGTTTATTTATAGTATCGTATGGGACACTTTTAGCCGTTGTGTGTCAAATCAGAATTTTCAAATTGTTTTTGAAGATTTCATACTTTGACATGTATTTGTCATTATAGTGAGGAACCTGGTTTTATTTTACAGAAAGAACGCAAGGAAAAGCTCTGGGATCCTGTTCACAGACTGGCTCTAGCAGAGGCCTGTAGGAAACAAGAAGAATTTGATGCTGCTTTTAGCTCTCCCTCACAGGTTTGCAGAAGTCTAAATTTATAAACTTGTTGTTTGCAACAATTTGTTACTAGTTGACAGGATTAAAATATTTCATTAGATGAGCAAAGGAAAGATACTTGTGACTATTTTGGCAGATAACTTACCAGTGTATCTTTTGATTAATTTAAAAAGTTTTTATATGGATGATTGTTTTGATTTGTTTAGTGCTGTTAACTTTCTAAAGTTGTTGTCAAATATGAAAATGGTATTACTTCAAAAACTTTGTAGGATACCTTTAGTAAGTTTTATTTTTAATTTAATGTGCTATTTTTTGGGCCACCATCTTTGCTTTGTTCAAAGTTGGAATCTTCTAAACATATTCTTTCATTTGTAAACTATGTACTATTTCAATGAAGTACTAGAAATGCCTCAGGTTACTACTTTATCATTTAACAGTCTTTAAAAAAATAATGGCTTTAAATGTTACAATTACAGAAATTGGAAATAGTTTTGCATAATTAGCTGAAAATAAACAGTGCACTGTTGAAGGCCATTGAAATTCTGGATGTTTGTGACTCCTAGGATAGTCTAACATTCCTGAAGAAGCAATGGAACAAATATATAGCATCAGAAAGGAATTTAGGATTACCTGTCTTGTAATAATTTTAGAAATACTCTAACTGAATTTTGGTTGCCTTATTAGGTAAATAAGCTAATAAAGGAAGAACTTCAAAATCAAGTGGAATTGTTGAATTCTTTTGAGAAAAAATACAGTGATCCTGGCCCAGTATATGATTGCTTAGTGTGGAATGATGGTGAGACCTGGAGGTAAATGCCTAAACTTGTCTAAAATGTCTTGTTTTACACATAAAACAACAACTTGCAATGAAGACTCTTGTTAATTTTTAAATCTGCCCCCTTTATAGAGGTTTTAAATATATTTTGCTTTAAAATAATCCTGCTGTATCAGTTGAGTTTTTTGACAAAATTCCGATCCCAAATGAAGATGGGGAAGAATAAAATTGAAGACAGCATGATATGAGTGGAAGCTTGTGGGATTTTTTTCTGAAGGAGAATAAAATGGCTTTGAGTATCCATTGAGGATAGGAAAAGAAACACCTGAAACAAAACAGTGTCTGTGCACAGGCTTCAGGCTGTAACATGTCACATTTCTTGACTGATAATGTGCATCATATGAAACAGTGATTAAGACTTCAGATGTTTGTGTACCAGCCCTGAACGGGTAGCTTCAGTAAAATTTCCTCCCTGGAATTGGATGAATTTTCATATGTTTGCTTTTCAAAGGTGGATTTATTTGAATTTAGTAGCATTTGGCAATCAGTTTATTTAGAGATCTTGTAATTTCTGAGTCTTAAGTGTAAACAATCAGATTTTAAAATAGTTATTTGAAGAAGTAAGATACCATAAACACAGAACCAAACTTCTTGAAGTCTTTGTAGTGTGTTGTGCTGGAGGGGGGAGATAACAAAAAGTTTGCAGCAGCTGGAAAATTGTCTTTTTATTTGTTTTTGTCAACAGAGCCTGCATAGATACAAGTGAGAGTGGTGACTTAACTAACTGTACAGTGCTGAGAACCTACAAAGAGGCTCAGGAATATGGATCTTTTGGAACATCTGAGATGTTGAATTATTCTGTGAATATATATGATGATGGAAACCTCCTGTCCATTGTAACAAGTGGAGGTAAATGAAAGTAAACTTAAGAATATTTTGCTGCTGCTTAGATGTCGTGAAAAGCAGCAATTTATATTGGGTCCTGATTCTGATACTTGTGATGGCTTGAGGGCACTGTCTTAATACAGCATTCATTATTATGGCATTTAAGATTGATATTCAGATTTCCTGAACTAAACCTATAATGACAACTCATTACCAAACTTGCTTACATTTTTCTCTGAAATATTGTTAAATTTGCTTACATAAGCATGTATACGTAGAATGTGTATACTTAGGTACTCCTTAAGATGTTCCTGCATCTTAAGGCCTAAACTAGAGAGAACCTTCTTTCAAAACACCCTTTTTGTTTTGTTTGTTAAGTATAGAGAGATGATTGATTTTTAGTTGCTATGCTTTGTGCTTGTATATTTTAAGAATTTAAATAAGATATCCATGAACAAAATGGGTATTGATCTTTCTTTAGGTTTATACAAACTTTTTTTTTGTGATGTTAAGGGTTACTATAGTTGTAGCTCCAACTACTCTGAACCCATAGTGGTGTACTCTTTGAATAAGCATGTTTTGGAAGCATCCTGAGTGGATAGGGTGATATGGATGTATTTGATTTGAAAAATGCTCTTAATTCCTCATGAAACTATCCCAACTACAAAACAACTACAAAAGCAGTTCTGGTTTCTAAATGGTTGGTAATTTTTCTGAGACATTCCTTTTGTATTACTGTGCAGTTCTATTTTTTTTCCTAATCCCCACTATCCAAGTCATCTCAGATATAGTATTCATAACTTTGAGTAGGAAGCATGGAGCCTTTGAAGTAACTTTTGTCAGTGGGAATAAGTTATACTTCGTTTCTCTCTGCCCGCTGCCTCCTTTCTCTCCTCAAAAAACTGTTTGCTTTGTTGAACCTCCTTCAGTTGGCCTCAGCCTGTTGATCCAGCCTGTTCAGATCCCTCTATAGAGCCTTGCTATCCTCCAGGAGGTCAACACTCCCTCCCAGCTTGTTGCTGGCTGTAAGCTGACTGAGGGTGCCATTGGATCCCCTTGTCCAGATCATCAATAAAATTATGAAACTGGACTGGCCTGACTGAGTCGTGGTGAACACCACTGGTGACTGGCCACTGATTGGATTTATGTTGTTATAGCTCAATAAGTGAAAATTAGTTGAGCTGTAGTATATTAAATTGATAGAAATGAAATTCACTAAACATACACACTTTTCATTTGTGCAGGAGCACATGGAACACATGTGGCTAGTATTGCAGCTGGCTACTTTCCAGAAGAACCAGAAAGAAATGGTGTGGCTCCTGGAGCTCAGATTCTTGCAATCAAGATTGGCGATACGAGACTAAGTACAATGGAAACTGGCACTGGTCTAATAAGAGCTGTGGGTATTTCACCAAATAAATTATTAATCTCAGCGCTGTGATTAAAGTGCAGAATATTGTGAACCTTTCTGCAGGCTTATAGGCTATGTTTTTATGGTTATGCAGTATTTACAACAAAAAACTAACCAAACACAAAAATACAACCACAACAACAAAACAACCCACTCAATCCTAAAAAAACCCTGAAAACAACTAAAATGTATTTTAAAGCATATTTTAAGACTAATGTTTTAATATAAAACAAGACTTCTGTTGCATAGAGCACAGAGTTTTTTCAGACTGACAGACTTGCATTGTGTCTGTCAAGCTTGATACATAGGTGAAGTTACTTGCACGTTTGCTTTAAGTTCTATGTGTTGTGAGTGTATTTTTTGTAGTTACTTAGATATTTATAGAAGACTTAAATAAATCTAGAATAGAGACTAGTATCTACCTATGTGGCTGAATTTATGTGTACTTTTTTTATTAAAAGTGAGGAAAAATATCATTCCTTTTAATGATGAAAGGCCCAAGACCTTTTCCATGTGGTGAGTTGATGGTGAAAAACTTTGAAAAACAAGAAAAGGATCTGAAAATAGAAAATTATGTTTCTGACCCATAGTACATTTTGATATAGCAACATGAAGATGTACAATAATGTTTTGCAACTTTTTGGAATTCAGCTGAACTGCACAGGAAAAGGAGAATTTTCTGTTATTGAGGACAGACATTAGTGACAGTACTGATGATGTCTACAGTTTTCTCTTAGGGTAATGTCTTAATTTATAGCTTGGAATGTGGCAAGAATAAGGCAGTTCAGGGAGTGGTTTGTTTTAATTCTCTTTGTTCATAGGGAAAATAGCACTTAAATAACTGACTGAAGTAAATTATTTTCTAGAGTGAAAAGAGATTAATCCCACTTTCTTAGATATGTAGCAGATCAGTTCAAGCAGATGTTTTTTGTCATTCCTGAAGTGACTTATTCTGTGACTAGTATGTATTTCTGCTTTTATTTTTATTTTATCAGATGATAGAAACAATAAAATACAAATGTGATCTTGTCAACTATAGCTATGGAGAAGCAACTCACTGGCCAAATTCTGGGTGAGTAGTACTGTAGTTAAAGTATTTCAGTTTCACAGAAGTGGAATTATATTTGTTGAGCTTTGTGTAAACCAGCTGTCACTAAGAATGAATTGTCCAGGCCCGTATGATTCATGTGTTAGAAACTCTGCAGTCTACATTTTAAACGGTCTTTAAAAGTTAGGTAAACCCATCCAAAAAGCTATTAATTTATAATATACAAACAAATATATAATATACAAATTTTTATATATATATATATAATATTTTAGATTAATAAAGAATTTTTGTAGCTGCAAAACCACATAATCTGTGGGGTATATTTTGAAGACCTAAGATTGCTGTAGCTGTTACTCCTTTTTAAAACCAGAAGGTATTTTTGTGGTCAACTTCTATATTGGAACCACCTCTGCCAGGTGTGGGAAGCAGGCTACATATTCCTTGCTTGGTGACTGCTCGGAAGTTCTACTAAAAATGGGAATTTTGTCCTGTGGAAGAAAACTTTAAAGCAATATTGTTAAATGACTTTTTTTTTCCTCATACTTCAGGAGAATTTGTGAAGTGATTAATGAAGCAGTGTGGAAACACAATGTGATCTATGTTTCAAGTGCAGGAAATAATGGTCCTTGCCTCTCTACAGTAGGATGTCCAGGTGGAACTACATCGAGTGTGATAGGTACACAATTTGTTTTGAAAAAAATTTTTACAATATTCAGCTTCTGTCTTTTCAAACTTTGTACTTTTGTTACATGTTTGATGCTGAACTAAATCCAAGAAATTTTCAGGCTGCTGGGCTACAAGATTAATTCTGACAAAGGCACTTGCTATATGCTTAGGGATAAAAATTTAGATTATCTTCTTACAATTCCTGCAAGACCCTATGTAGAAAAGAGAGATAGGAGGCAAATGGTCTTGATTCGATATGGCTTTGTATCAAATGTGTAAAAGAAATCTTTTGTTTTACTTATTTGAACATTTCAGGATTAGTTTTTTAATTAGTTTTTCAATTAGTTTTTTTGTCTAAGCACACCACTTTGCTCAGACCAATAGCTGCTGGTTAATGCAACTTGTAAAAAGTATGATTCTAAGTTGGATTCCAGTTAATCTTCTGGAGAGTCTTGCAATGCATTCTGAATTGTCAGAACTGTGGTTTTGGATCATCTATCTTCATCAGATACTCTAATTTTATTTGTAGTGAAACAAATTTTTTTCATTTGGATATAGAATAATCCCATGTCAGGACCTAGACAAGTCCTTGAGGGGAGGAATCTTCCAGCTGCAGTGCCACTTCTGTGCAAGCCTACTACTGGCATAGAAGTTGGTTTTCTGATGGACTAACCTGTTTTTGATATTTCAGTGAAAGATTGACTTACAAGACTTACCCCCAAATGCTAGACATTTTGCTAACTTCCTTAGTCTTAATTTTTATATAAATCCTGTTGCCTCATTGTTGCATTACACAAGATGCTTGTTAAGTCTCAGAATTCTCATTCAAGAAGACTAGCATGGAAAAGAGACTAGCATGAAGTCATGAAAGCTGGAGAGCTGCTATTTCAGGGCAGCTAGTAGAATTAATGCTGATTACTTTCTAAAAGTTAATCTGCAATTAATTCCTTGCTGAGACTAGGGGTTGGAACTAGAACTAACAAGCTCTTTTCAGGTCTGTATTGGCTTTGCTCTTAGAATGCATCTACTCTGTCAATTCAACTTACTTGTTGTATCACTCTAGAGACTGGATGATCATTCACTCTGCATGCCAAGTAGCTTGGTCCTTGTCCTCCATCTGGAGTGAACCAGATAGGGGTTTTTTTCGGTTTTGAGGGTAAAGCAAAATACAGCTGACAGGTTGACTTAGTTTACACAGACAAGGACATGGGCCTTGCCGAATTTGTCAGCTTGACATTGTAGTTTTCTACCATCCTGATAGTGCTTGTGCTGTAAACAAAGTGGAATGTACACTTTAGAATAGGTAAATGGCATAGTTGTAATGTGCATCCTTGGCATTCTGTTCTAAAAATGCTACTTTGTCAGGCTTTGATGTAGTTATTTACGTACTCTCTGCACTTTGAACTGATACACAGTAACGACTGTCTCATAACTGAGTTTGAGTTGTGTGGATGTGGCTCCAGGTGGTATAGCTGTGAGCCACGTGAACATGAACCAAATCATGTGGATTGCTTTGAAGTATGGTTGTTATAGTTCATAGCAGTGTAAAGGCAGCCAAAAGGGTGCAGGAGAGAGTGGAAATGAGTAAAAGGCATCTGTTGTGAAAGAAATGTGGAAGGTGAATACATCCTATTCCAACTGAATAAAATCGAAATTTGGAAATTTGTGTAATATTTTAATATTACATGGTGTGCCTATCAGTGTTGTTACTTCCTAGCATGCTGCTTTACATTTGTTCAGCAAAAATACCTGGATTTAATGAGATAGAAAATATGTGTTTCTGTTTTTTAAAAAACAAGAATTCTTCTCATAATAAATTAAAACCACAGAAATATTCCATTTTAGCTTTTATTAAAAGTTCATGTTACATCTAAAACACTTGAATGTTTTTTACAGGTGTTGGTGCCTATGTATCACCTGACATGATGGTTGCTGAATACTCTTTAAGAGAAAAACTGCCTGCAAATCAATATACTTGGTCATCCAGAGGGCCTAGGTATGTTATACTCTTAGAAAAAATTATACTTTGACGTAATTCAAAATCTAAATTGGTCATTAATACCAGAATAAAAATTTCTTTCCTGTGGAAAGAGCATAGATAGCCTGCTGTTCTGGGAAGACCTTTGAATATTGGGCTGTAGAACTCCTGGGGGAGGAGGAATGCCACTGAACGGCTTCAGCACAACCTGTATTTTTCAGGAAAGTGTATTTGGGTGCAGACCTGTTCAGAGATGATAAAAGTTGATGGAATGTTTGGAAATTTGTTTGGGTTTTTTTAATTTAGTTTTTTGAGATATTTTTTCATAGCATTTATGTCATTAAGTTAATGTGGTGAAAGTAATTATTCTGTCAGTGCTGAAGATTAAAAGAAATACTGCAGTGGTGCTACCTCTGGCTTCACTGACATTGCTGCTGTGGCACAACTTACTCAAGGGTTTTGTTTGAGTCTGGCAGAGGTGTGAGTAGGCAAAGAAAATTTTTTTTTTCTACCTCACACTATAAAAAATTACCTCAAAGAACTACAAAACAAAATTTAGGGGCAATGTAAACTTCAGTTTTTATTTCATGTCTCAGAAGCATTTGGTGCTAATGTGGTAGACAAAAGAAAAACCAAAAGAGTACATGTCTGTTTGAGTTCTTACCTGTGTTTAGACTTTAGAATTGTTCTGTAGCTGTCATGGTGTTTGCACAGTGGCAAGTATAGTGTTTCAAGAATCTTGCTATGAAGAATTGTCATGTTTCGTATAGGGAAAAGAGAAATGTGGTCTCTGCCTTCAGCTGAGAAAGGGAGAAAGATTTGTAATTAACTTTTATATTCATACACACACACATACACATAGAAAACCCTACATTTTGTGTGCTTAGTCACTGTGCATTGTAAAGTAGTCAGAGTGAGCATATGTCAGCTGAAAGGCCCAAGTCTGGCCAAAGGAGGATTCTTCTTGTGTAGGGTGCAACAGGCAGCTGACTGGAGAGTTCCTAAAGCTTTGCTACAGCAGCCTTGGTCTAGGGGATCAGTCTGTCTGAGTAAGCGGCAGAGGCTTTCAGGCAACTGTGCTGTGCACTGCATGTTCAGAGGTGTTCTGGTACAGAACCTTCTATATGTTTATATGTGTCTGTCATAAAATGTGTCCAAACATCACATTAGAGTATTGTTCTTAGAGTACTCTGATTTGAGACAGATTTTAGACATAAGAAATTGTTAGTGTGGTATATAAACACCCTATAATACCCTGCCTCTCTACAGAACCCAATAGCTCGGGCACAGTGCCGTCCTTATTCAAGTGATGCAATTTTTGTCTATCTGGAGTAAGAAAGATGGAGCATATCTGGCTCGTAGAGTTGAAAACTAGATGATGCTTTAACTGTGCCAGAGATCCTTGCTCTGTTCTTAAATATGCTTGTGAAAGATAGGCCTAGCTAATCCTGATCCAACTCTGACATTCCATTTGGTTTTTTTTGTTCTTCCCCTGCCCTCCTTGTTTCAGGTTTGTTTGTTGTAATTCAGAACTTGACCTGGTAGTGAACTGGCAACATAGAAAATTAGACATCTGGGGTGTGGATCTTTTCTAGCCTTCCTCTGCCTTTTTCTATTTTTCTTTAAAAATAATAACCATTTAATAGGCTGTGTAAAATACTGTTTTATGTATTAAAGTGTTTAATAGGTTTGTTTACGTGCATTTTCTAATTCAAATCTCAGAAGATAGTCTGCTGGCTAAACTGAAGAGTATTGAAGGGGTGAAAATTTAGAAACCTTTCACTGTAAAACAGGCATAGCTGATGATTAATGTGACATTTTAAACTGTTACTTGTTGCCATGCTTTGTCTTGGCTTAATGGGTTAATGGATTTAATAAAGTAATAGATTGCAAATGTTCCCTAAAGCTAAAATTTTTTGAAGTGTACTGATAACTTCAAGATAAATTGTGCAGAAAAAAAAAGTTTGTTTTTTAACCAATTTTTTTTTTAAACACTAGCACTGATGGAGCCCTTGGAGTAAGTATTAGTGCCCCAGGAGGTGCTATTGCTTCTGTTCCAAACTGGACTCTGCGAGGAACACAACTCATGAATGGCACATCCATGTCTTCTCCCAATGCATGTGGAGGCATTGCATTAGTATTGTCAGGTAATGTGCTACAATGTTAAACTTAGATGGGTTATCTAAAAGAGATTAAATAGTTTTTCCTCTTAAAAAAATACTGTAGCTTTCAAATTTTTTGTTGTGTCCAATAATACCCTTATTTTTAATTTCAGGACTCAAAGCTAATGGTATTCACTACACTGTACATTCTGTCAGAAGAGCTTTAGAAAATACTGCAGTGAAAGCTGAAAACATAGAAGTGTTTGCACAAGGACATGGTATTATTCAGGTATTTGCTAGCAAAAACCCCAGGATAATATAAGTAACTGTCAGTGGAAAATTAACCCACAAAAAAGCTGCTATCTTGGTGATCTCACTCAGTTTGCTCTCATGCTACTTGATTCTCAGATCTGTTTGAGCAAGAGGAAGGGAATGTAGTGGGAGGGGAGAACAAATGAGAAATTCTTCCAGTTTCAGCATGCAGTTACTGTAGAATAAATGTGTTAACTGGACGCATTTTTAGGCTCATCAAAAAGGTACATGGAAATAAAAGTGGAATGTGGGTTTTTATCACCCACATTTGAATTTGTGTGCCTAAATTCTGTCTTAATGTCCAAAAATGTTTTTATGTATTGTCAGAGAGAGCTGAACTTGTTCTGTTCAGACAAAAGCTGGAACTGTAAGTTCTGAGCAGTGAAAATAGATGCCCATGCTGATTCACATAGGAGTACAGCTGCACTTGTGCAGTGACTTTGCTGCAGGCTTGCACTGAAGTGCTCATTGTATCCTGTGGACTTCTAAGTGACTTGGCAATCTGATGTGATCCTTTGTATGATGAAGGCATACTGAATTAGTGTCTCTGTATGCATAAGCTTGTATTCTTACAGAGCTGCTGCTCTTTTTTGCCCACAGTCACCCCCATCCTAGTCAAAAGAAGTACTGAGATTTTTCTCTCATGCTTCAAGATGGTAGATATTAACTACTCAGTCCTAAACTCACATCTGGAGATGATAGAATGTAGTAGGTAATGTCTGCTAAGCACATCTATAATGACACAAAAGGCAGCAGTGGTGGTAGCCATACCAAATAGAAAACGTTGCTGCAGAAAAATGGAATGCACCAGTCATACTTTGTGTTTTAGTAGCCTGTGATTAAAGTATGTGTTAAAATGTGGTTAGAACTGATCTGTGAGACAAGGCTATTGTATGTACACTTGTCTCAAAGGAGAGCACCCTAATCTTTGCTGGTGAAGGTACCTTGCTGCCAAGTAGAAGAGAATGTAAGATTTTTGTAGTCAGTAAAATAGCAAGCAAGGTAGATGGTTGTCTTCTTAAAACAAAAGCTGAATTTGTCCTGCAAGGTTACTGTGACAGCTCATTTACTTAGACCTGGGGATGGATTTCATGACCTGATTCTCTTATTTCATACCAATTTATAAAACTTACATGGGCATCCCATATTGCTTGTCTCTTTTGAATTGCTCAACTTTTTATTGTATAAAAGTTTTGAATGTTTAACTAGTGTTGCTTCACCTGTGAAAAAGTCACCTGAATTGATATCATAGGTTTGGGCCTTGAAGTCCTCTTTGTCTTTGAGGAAAAGACACTGAAAACTTGTGTTATGAATTTGTTGATTGATTTGTAGCAGAGGAGACTTGCCCTTTTTATTTTAAATGTTCTTGGCTTTCTGGGCTCTGTGTGGCTGTTGCAGACAGGAAAAGTTGCCTCACTTTCTATATTTGGTATTGTAGAAGCACATGTGGCTCAGGTAGCATGTGAGGTACTTCACTGTTGCTGTGCTTGCTAAACACTTCATGTTGAAGAGAATATGCATAAATTTACTATTAAGTTGAAATTTGTTAATTTAGAACTTGTTCTTTCTAACAGGTTGATAAAGCCTATGACTACCTCATTCAGAATTCATCATTCACAAGCAACATCGGCTTTACAGTTACTGTTGGCAGCAACCGTGGAATCTACCTCAGAGGTCCGGCCCAGATAGCTGCACCATCTGATCATGGGGTTGGCATAGAACCTGTCTTTCCTGAGAATACAGGTAGGAAAGAGCTTTTGTATGTGAAGGTGGATGGGGACATAAAAGCATGATCTTGAAGCAAAAAGTTCTGATAATGAGGAGTGATAGGAATCTGTACTGTAAAAGGAGTCACTGTAACTCTAAATTTCATGGTAAATGAAGGCATACAACTAAAACTTTTCCATTCTAACCTCAGACTTATAACTGCAGTGCTTTAATGTTTTGGGGGAGTCTGTTGCTTCATGCTTCCTCCCACTGAAAGAATCTCTGTTCTGTAGAAATTTAAAGTGAAGTTGTGGGACTAGGGAAAAATAAAGTCAAGCATTCCTGATGTTTCATGAAATTATAGAACTTCAGGGGTTTTATTGTAGATAACTCTTGACAAGGGATGATTACTGTTCTAAAGATGAAAGCACTTAACCAGAAATTAGTTTCTCAGTTGTTTAAAGAGTATAAATTTTAGATTTGGACTTTGTTTCCACAACCTGAGAAAAATCTTGTTTAACAATCTAGATTTCCATCCAATATCTAATAATTGATAATCATAAATATATCTAGGGGCAATACAGCAATTGATACAGGTTTTACTTGCAGGGTAAAAGTAACTTACACAGTTCAAAATAACATTTGACATCTTTTTTTTCTGTAAACCGTTTTGCCCTGCTTTACTTTATTTAATAAAAATTGGAACTCACTGAGACACTGAATTGCATTGTATTTGCAAAATGAGCCATGCGAGAGCTTGTTACTGAGATTAATTGCTTTCCTAAAACTGGAGATCCTCAAGAAGGTTGGCATGTGGCAAAGGGGATGAGTATGCTTAGGGGAAGAAAGGGTATTATTTGGGACGGGTTACTGACTCAGAACAGCTTAGTTATTTGACAGCTTATATTGCAATCAGTGCATTTTAAATTTAACGTGACGCAAAAAAAATGAAGTCATCATACACTAGACTCTTCTGCAGGAAGCAAACAATTTGAAAACAATTAGGCATTTGTAATGGATGAGAAGCCTGTAGCATGATGTTGTTTCCCTAGTACCTGTCCAGTTGTTATTTCTGTGCTGTGTCTGGTGTCTTCAACAAGACTGAGTTTGAGAAACTGTAGTAAGTGGTTAAGGGACACTCATTGCTCAGTCTGTCTGTTGAAGCTCTCCTTGAGCTTTTCATCTACCCATAAAGGAATTATATCTCATAACAGAATGCTCTTTTCTCTAATAAAGATGTGATGAAATGTCTTGAAAATTAAGCTAAGCTTAATTAGGAACAGGAAACCTGGAAAAAGTTTTTGGAAGTGTTATCTTTGGAGCAGGAAGTTGGTTTTTAATATCTAAAACATTTCAACTGGTTTGGATACTTTCGTGGAAGCTTAGCACTTTTTTTGACATAAAAGCTAATTTATAGAATTTGACTGTTTGCAAACTAGATTATCATAGTAATTTTTAAAAGATTTTTCTTCTTGCTTAGGTTGCTTGATAATGTAATTTGGTAATTAACATAACCTTCAGAATCAGTGAGATTGCTTTTTATTTTATTTCTCTGCATTAGGCAACACTTTATCTATAGAAGGAAGTTTATAACTACTTCCAGACTATGTTGTGGGTAACTGAAGCATTTGCTTACCATCCTACCTTTGACTTTGTTGGGTTTGACTGTTTTAGGGAGGAGGACTTTCAAAGTTGGATACAAACTTTATTTTACTGCATACTGCTACTATTCTGTTTTTCTCAAGTTAAAAGAAGTAATATAGAACACTGCCCTTTGTGCAGAATCTGACATCCAAGTGCCCTAAGGAATTGATTCCTATTGCATTTTATTGACGTGTGCATTTTAATAGTAAATGCTGCATTATATAGCAGGCTATGTACCCATATTTGTGTTACTGACTTGTTTCTTAAATTTGTTTCTTGACAGAAAATACTGAAAGAATATCTCTCCAACTTCATTTAGCTTTAACCTCAAATGCACTGTGGGTCCAGTGTCCTAGTCATTTAGAGCTCATGAACCAGTGTCGACACATAAATATTCGTGTGGATCCACGTGGCCTCAGAGAAGGAGTACATTATACAGAAGTATGGAAATATCGGTGTTCTAAGCGAGATTGTGTGCTCTTTCCTTTTCATGTGGTCTCTATCAACTTTTTATAGAAGTAATTTTTAAGGAAATCAAGTCTGTGTGCTGTATAGACCAGAAAATAGTGCTACACTCCATTTCACTATAGAGGCTGAAGCCAGGGTTCAGCCATAGTTATGCTATACAATGTTGTGTAGCACATGCCAGTGGGACTTTGATTATCTATGTTTAAAAAATAAAAATATATAGAAAATATAAACCAAATAAATAACCATTGATTAAGTTTTTTCCTCTGGATATATTTTAACCTTTGACTGTCTGTCTGAATTGACAGATACTATTATTGAGGATAGAGATTTGTGCTTTTATGAGGTCTTAAATATTTCTTCTGTGGTGGCTTAAGGACTGGCTTGGCTTTTGTGATGTTGCCATGCAGCCTTAAATGGACACAAGATTTTGCTTTGGCTTGAGAAGTTGCTTGTGTGATTACAGTGATGTAACATATTTTCTTGTTTCCTTACCTCTACTACGTCCCATTTTGGAAGGTGAAGGAGAAAAATGTGTGGTAATGGCTGTGTACACTAGAAGATGTAGCTGACTTTGAGCATCTACATTCAAATTTTGTCAAATTTAATAACAAAGCCATTAAATTTCTCATTTACTCTCCCAGTCATCCTCTTTTACTCCTGCGAAAGTTACCCCCCAACAACAATTATTTTTCAGCCCTCTCTATCCTTATCACAAACCTTATATTAACATTGAAATGCTTTCATTGCATTGTACTTGATCATAATAAAGATGATACCAGCTTTCTATTTAAAAGTGCTTGCTTAAGATGTTTAGAGTTGCAAGTCTTCTACGGTACCACTGAGAACATTTTAGCAAAGTCACTGTGAGAGTGGTGAGATGCTGGAACAGGTTGCCCAGAGAAGCTGTTGGATGCCCCGTCCTTTGCAGTGTTCAAGACCAGGTTGGATGGAGCTCTGTGGAACCTGATCTAGTGGAAGGAGTCCCTGCCCATGGCAGGGGAGTTGGAACTTAATGATCTTTAAGGCCCCTTTCAACCTTAACCATTATGAGATTTTGTGATTGAACATATTTTTCAAAGATAGTATTTAAAGCTTGGCTGTGAAAAGCATGGTAAATCAAATTATATTTTTTCTAACATAACCCTGGAAGAAAAGGATAAAAATATATTTTATATAACAATAAAAATATCTGAACTAAAATAAGTCTGTTTGGGACAAATTCTGAGTTGAAACTATGTTGAGCTTTCGATATAGGAACTATCAAATGTGGGTTGAAAGTTTGAAGACTTTTGGGGAAAGACTGAAATGAGTCAAAGTGTGAAAACTAATGTTTTTTTCCTCAGAGGTTGTTGGTGTTTTATTATTTCTAGGGTGACAGTGGTCAAATGGCTTTTTTTTTTCTCAGTGATTATTACAAAGATTCAAAATACTCTGCAAGTAGTTTAAATTGAATGTTGTCTTCTGTAGTTTAGTTTTGACCAAAGATTTTAAGTAGTTGTATTTATTTTGTTAGGTGTGTGGATATGATACAGCAACGCCTAATGCAGGCCCTCTGTTCAGAGTTCCAATCACTGTTGTTATACCAACAAGGTCAGTAAACCCAGAACTCTGGGAGTTCTAGAACTTAATACTAACTCTGTTAAGGGAGTAGACACCTGAAAAGATTCTTACAGTGGACAGGCAGCTGTGACATTTTCATAGTTTTGGTCCTGACAGCCAGAAGGCAGTGCGTTCTGGTGGGCTTAGCCACAGTGGCAACAGCTTCCTGCTCCATCAAAATACAGATGCCTTCTGGCTTGTTTTACAAGGTATCTATCAATGTACTCATACCTGTAGGTCAACTGGAGTTGGCTTTTCATTTCTACCTCGTGGACTAGAGTTCATAGAGGCAGAGAGCATTATTTGGCCATTGTACATTGGCGTACATTGTGGTCATGACTTTAATACAGGGAGTTTACAAATAGTATTGTGTCCATCACTGTTTCAAACATGACTTCAGCGATGTTGATAGGGAAGGGCAGTATTTGATTAAACCTATTTGGTGAACAATCTGCTCTGAGGCAGTGAGGGGAGGGGAAGTAACTGTTCTCTGACTCGTTCACAGGGATATTGCTTCCTTCATACCTTAGCTCACTTCAGTGGCAATTCACTCAGCCAGGAAGAGCAGATCCACTGAAAATGAGGATTCTTTGATACTTAGGTTTAAGTGCTGTAACTTCAGGGAGGTGGGGAGGGTGTTTACATAGTGTGGTGGAGCTGATGTTTTACGTCTTTTGTATACGTTGTGCTGTCAGATTCTGTACTATTATGGATTAAAATAATTGGTGCTGAGGACTAAATATCCTCATTGTAGACATTTTTAGAGTGTTTTTGCATTTAAAAATACTTTAAATACTGGCTTCACAGCTTGTTTGACTACGATTTGTGTTTTCCTTTTGACATACAGAGTAGATGAATCATCAAGCTATGACCTGACATATACAGATGTTCATTTTAAACCTGGTCAGATCCGAAGGCATTTCATTGATGTTCCACAGGGATCTACATGGGCTGGTGAGGAAATAATCACCTTAATTAAATAAAAAATCACATCTGTCAAACTTGACCAAGTTATTTTTAAATCATTTTGAGTTCTGCCTGAATCAATACTGAAGGATTCAACCCATGAATATGTAAAATATTTATTTGATTTTTAAGCTCTTAAAGAAGTGATTGTGAATTATCCTATGTTTTTTGGTATAGTAGGATCATGATTCTCAGTCTTAAAGAAACCAGCAAATAACAGTCTGAAATGATTTCCTATACCTGGAGGAATGCATCATGTTTATGGAAAAGTATTGCTGTCTGAGGTTTGTCTAGTTTTTAAGGTGTATGGATGCAGTGTTGAAAGATGTTGAACTGAAGTAAATGTGATTTTCGTAAGGGGCAAGTAGCCTGTAATTTGGACAAAGGAAAAAAAGGGGTTTTTTCCTCATCTTCCTGCATGAAATTATTAAATAATAATCCTTTCAAAAATCTTTCATTTAAGCAGAAGTTAGTGATAAGACCCTTAATTCGGAATTCAGTAGTCTGTCCTGTACAGATTGTACTCTGTAGTATCTGATTAATTTTCACCATTTGTGAAACATAATGTTTCTTTTAATTTTTCTCTGCACTTAGCTAGTTTGCCTTGATCTGAAAGGGTCTTTGAAAATAACTGAAATATATAAGCATTTTTCACATATGGAGCCACTTGGGCTGCTGCATAACTTCTTAAATTACAAATGACTTGCAAAAGTAGTGTTTTTCTGATGAATCTCTGCTTTCCTTCTAAAATTCTTGGGTCTTGAAACTAAACCTAATTTCTTTTTCTATAACCTAGAAGTGACAGTGAGTTCATGTTCAGCTGATGTGACTGCCAAGTTTGTGCTTCATGCTGTTCAGCTAGTGAAACAAAAGGCATATAGAAGTCATGAGTTCTACAAATTTTCATCCTTACCAGAAAAAGGATCAGTGACTGAAGCATTTCCTGTCTTAGTAAGTTACTTAGGGTGGTGTGGGGTAAATAAAGTGTCTGTGCATTATAACGTTGTTCTGGATTTTTTTTTCCAAAGAAAAACCCCCAACCCAAGAAGTCATGTGTTTGTTACAGTAGTTAGCACATCTGATTTTCAGCCTAATAGCTTTCTAGGGTTTCTGAGCTATGCAGTAATATAATACATGTTAATATCTTCAGTTTGTTTCTACTTGTTTATACAAAGCAGTTTGTTTCCCTTTCAAATAGGAACTATGACTTTAGTTCAGCTGTAGTTCAGCATATTTTGCCTTTAGTGGTTAATGTGGTAGTCTGGGACATCTTGATGTTTAAGCCAGGTGATAGCTGGTAGAGCAGGCTTAGCTTGGATAATGCTAGCTCAAGAGTCCAGAACACAACCTGGGAATGAGCTAACAGTTCAGGGGGGTGGATGACAGAGCCTCCTTCTAAAGTTTGTCCCCTGCCTTGCTCAATTTAGTTGTATAGCTCTAAAGCCAAAGAGTAGTTAGAATTTCTGCGCTATTCAGTCCCTTAACCTGTGTGAAAATGTCTGGTGGGGGACCATAAGCTAAATTGGTCCCACTGACACATTATGAATTTTATCATATTAATTAAAAAACAAAACAAACAAAAAACCCCACCAAACAGACAAAAATAAAATCAACCCAAAGCTCTCAAGCTTTATGTCATCTTATTTAGGCAGGGAGTGGCATCTCTTTTTCTGATAGGTGTTTTCTGGGGCACACATATTAAACTCATCTATGACCTAACCTGTCTGCCTTGTTTGAAGGATAAGAAAGGGAAAGGTAACCTTTAAGAGCTGTACCATTCTGTGTAGGGTATATCCCAACACCCTTTGTTCTGATGCATTCATCAGTCATCCTGGTTTTTTTGGAACTGTCTTATGTTTTTTAACAAAGTATGTCTTATTTGGTACTGTACAAATCTGTACAGTTGGAGTAAACTGGACATAAGAAGTCTTTTTTGAACTGTACTCTGATGTTTTTGTTGTCTTGGGAGAAGGAGGCTGGGGATTGGGATCAACAGAAGAGGAAGATGGGAGCTTGAGTCTAACTTTGTGCTTTTATTTCCAGGCTGGAAAAACAATTGAATTTTGTGTTGCTCGGTGGTGGGCAAGCCTTAGTGATGTCAGCATTAATTATACAATTTCTTTCCATGGTGTACTTTGCGCTGCTCCTCAGCTAAACATGGTAAGTTTTCCAGAGTCTTTATTTTTAATTATTTTGAAATCCTATGGTACCTCAAAAAAGAAAGATTTTTCCTTCTTGACTGTATTTAGAAAGAGTTAAAGTATCTTATACATGAGACGTTCATGTTCTCTCCTAAAAATTGCAAAATAGTTCGGTCCCACGGAAATACCCATTACCATTATTTATGCTTTTTTTTCTTTGCCTTTTCATTGTTAATCAGTAGTGGGAAAAGAAAGGAAAAGAACCCAAGCAAAACCCCTAAACTCAACACCAATAGAAAAAACATACTAAAAGACTGAAATTGTAAATATGCTTGCGCTAGCAAGTGTTTGTGTAAATAAATTTCGCTGGGCCCACAGTTCTTGAACTTGAATATCTAGACGAACATTGCTAAAAAGACAATACTCTCAACATCATATTCAGAATAAAATTTAATTAAAATTTATGTTCTGTTCAGTGTTTTATTGAGATTAGCTTGAGAGTCATCAATCTGATTGGGTTGAGGGTCATCATTTAGGGCAGTTGAAGGCACAGTGGATGGGTCAGTGTCATGCCTAAGGGTCTGTGACACTAAAGGATTTGACAAGTTGCTTAAAATGTTAGTATCATAATAGTTACAGTACTCTGTCTTGGTCCTATATTTTTGCTGTACTACGCAAGCTGGCTTAGCTTGACGCTGCCTCACTCAGGATCCTGAGAGCTCTTTGAGAACTGATAGGGAAATACATACATGAAGCAGCACCATGCCAATTTATCCTGACTCTTCTCTTTTTTTTTCAGCTGAAAGCCAGAGCAAATTATAGTTGTCCCATGGGTGAATTTAGATGTAGTCAGGCTCTAAGAGCTGAATAAACTGGGGGAAAAAGAGTGGGTGCAATGTGCTAAGGTCCCAGGTCTTCAATCAGTAGAACGATAAAAGAAGGATCTGGTGGTGGTGGTGTGCACAGCAACTGCCCCCAGCCCAGCAGGATTGCATCAAATAAATAATGGACAGTTAAAAATGAGAGAATAGGAACAGTTTTGCTCTTCCTTTTTGAGCACTGGTGACTTTCATAAAATAAATTTTAATAGTGATCATGTATAGTCTTTGTCATGGGATACTGCTAAAAAGAAAGTTTTTAAATGATTTTGCCCATCACTAGGTCTGTCTATGTAGTATTGTTTCTCTTTTGCAGAGTTAAGCTCTTCTGTAATAATAAAATACTTGCTTTAATATTCTAGATGAATAATATTTGCATATATTGAGTTACATCCTGAAAAAAATCATCCCAAATGTGCAAACAAAATCCAGTTTTGCTCAAAGTATGACTTGTCAGTTCTATGCAAAGTATTTATATATTATATATATATATATATATATATACTTATATAAGTATGTAAGTATATAAATAAAACTGTAGCCACACTTGCTAAAGTTTTGCAAGTCCTGGTATATCTGCTGTTGTAAAATAGAGAAGCACTTGCGATACTTTCAAAATCATGCAGTATTCTTGTTAAAGTGTAAATAATTACAGCTTGTGTTATATTTTTGAGGGATATAACAGGTGGTCCACATCTGATATTATAAGTGCACAGAAGCCTAATTGTTATATACTCTTTTTATAGCATGCTTCAGAAGGCATCGTACGATTTGATGTTCAGTCCCTGTTGAAATATGAAGATATTGCTCCATGCATAAATCTGAAAAGCTGGGTTCAAACACTCAGGTAGAGTTTCTGGGGAACTGTTTTGGGAGAGTGGGAAAACTAATTGTGCGTGGGGTTAAAACAGTAACATGTTAACAGTGAAATTCAGAATTACAACAATATTCTTGTCAAATTCAAAGTAGCTTTGGAAGCATCAATTAATTTTTCAGCATTCCCTCTTTTGGTTTCTTTATGGTGACTTCTTTCCATACAAATTAGTTTCCTTAAGCTAATTTAAAAAAAAAAATACAAAAATATTCCATTGCTTCTGAAGGAGACACTTAGAGGTAAAATGCATTTTAATATCTAAAAGGCACTTTAATACATAAAGAAACAAATTATAGAGTTATTTGGTGCTACTGTTTGTTGGCTTGGGTTTATGGAGTTTTTTTAAGCAACTGCTTTAGATCCTGCCCAGTTTGAACATGGGAAGACTCTTCTCTCTTGCTTGATTAGAAGTGTTTTTGTAGCATCTAGTGCAGAATTTTTTGTGGAAAGCTGTTTTTATCTTGTTGTCAGTTTGACAACAATGCTAATTTGGAAGAAAAGCTTTGTTGGAAAATTCCTAAACAGTGCAGCAATTATTACAGTTGGTCACTTCAGAAGGATAAAAAAATACCATGTGGTTGAAGCGGTGCTTTTAAGATGTGGGACAGACAATTCCATAGTCCTCAGTAGTCCAAAGTTTTCCTTTATTTGGGCCTGTCAGTGGAGACCTGGGGTCTCTCTCTGGAGGTTTTGGATACTTGTAACTGGAATTGAGGTCACTAAGAGTTTACTGTTTAATCAACTTGTCACCTAATGTTAGATTCAGAAATACTCAATTTGATATGCCTTAAGTGAGGAAATAAAACAGTCTCTTAATATAGCTTTGCGTCATTCTTGGTTTGAAAAATGGAGATGCTCTTAAGTCCTTGTAGTCTTTAAGGCACTTGTCTGACAGTAAATGAACTGCAATTAAGTAAACTATGGAGAAATACTTATGCATTTAAATTAAGGCAGAATAGTGTTTCTTGAATGAACTGAAGAGTCATAACACAGGGAAGAAAAATACTGAATGGCTTTTCATTCTGTCTCTTGTTTCAAATGCTTGGAGGCAGGGTGAATGTTAGGGAGGTGTATCATGTGTGGTATTACTCGGTTCTTAAGTCTTCTGTCAGCAGTCTATCTAGTGTCTACCAGACTAGGAAACCTGGGTTAAATGGACACGTGGTCTGACCCAGCATACACATCTTACTGGGTGACTAGTCTGTGATCTTGGCAGTGAAAGAGTTGGCAGAATCTTAGAGAAAAATTCTGATCATGTAGTTAAAGGTTGTCAGATTGAATGAATGAAATGTAAACCTAAATGATGCCAGGCCACCGTGATTCTGCTCCTCTTTATTTCTGAAGCTCAAATTTTCCTATATCATTATTATTTAGTTTATATTCTTTGATGCTTAATGTCTAAAGTGTTTGTGCTGCCCTGAGCAATGGCTTTTCCCAACTGTTTCTGAATTAACATACACTCTCTGTAGTGTACATTCTTCTATATTACTACTCAGATTTCTCAAGGCCACTTATAGATTCTCTTAAGATACAATCTTCTATAACAAGGAATTATCAACTGTTTCTTCTGTCTCCTAGTTGCCATACCATTAATCTTTTTGTTATGAATACAAGTGCTGATTTCAGCATGGATACTAGAAGTGTAACCTGATTTTTTTTTGTTGTTTGTTTCCTAAACCTGAGTCTGGTTTTCCTTTTTTTTTTTTTTTTTTTTAATGGCATTTTATTTTGAGTTTTAGATACGCTTGCTACATTGGCTTCCTTTTTTTTGGCTGTGTCTGTAATGTCATTAAACCTTGTTTTTGAACTGACATTAATTTTAACTGAGGAATATATGCTGCCTGGATAGCTACAATATTTAAGAGATGTTATTGCATTTGCTGAATTCAGTTGTACTTCAGAATATGCTTCTACTTAAGACAAATTTTGGTAGAGGATACATGTCTCTTAAGAGTATCTTTTGTTGTTTTTTGTTGTTTAACTGCAGACCAGTGAGTGCAAAAATAAAACCTTTGGGTTCCAGAGATATTTTACCAAATAACCGTCAACTGTATGAGATGATTTTGACATATAATTTCCATCAGGTAAGGTAACTGTGTTTTTCGAAGTCAGTAATAAGTACAGCATGTTTTCTAAAACCAGATAGATCTTAATTTTAACTAACTTCCTGTTAGAAAGGAGGTCTGGATTCACACTCTGGACTTTACATCAACATTCTGATTAAAGAGCTGCTTTTGCATGAAATGGGCCACAGTTCAGTTATCTTTTAGAATATGTGTATAAGGATTGTACTTGTTTTATTCTGTACAAGATTAAATGCCTTGACCTTTCTTTTAATAGCCTAAGAGTGGAGAAGTAACTCCAAGCTGTCCACTTCTTTGTGAATTATTGTATGAATCTGAATTTGATAGTCAACTGTGGATTATTTTTGACCAGAACAAAAGACAAATGGGTTCAGGAGATGCCTATCCACACCAGGTACAGAGTAATGTATATATTTTACCTTCTGTTTTCTGCAGACAGTGAAAATTTTCATTCTTTTTCACCACCTAGCCCTGCTGTTAGCTCTTAACATTTCCTGATGCACAGGTATAATGTTCTTATGTGTTCAGAAGAAGACATAGTCAATGGTGATGTATTTGTCTTTAAAAAATTGATAGGTTTGTGTCCATTAAATAGAACATGATTTTTTTTCCTCTTTTAAAGAAGGAGAAACAGGAAAAGCTGTTAACTTATGATTTTGACAGGTACTTCCCAAGAAGTGAATTCAAAATCTTGTCTTTATGTGCCTGTCAAAATCTGGGTTTTTTCAAGGACAATACCTTAAACTTTTCTATGAGAGGTGGAAAGAATCCATTATTTTTCTGCAGTTTGACTTGTCTGCTGTTAAATCAGAGGTTTCTGTATCCATGAAGCCTGTCATTTTCTGTGCTGGTGCTTTCTCCAAACAGCTTTTAACGCTTCAGCATGGTTTTCTTCTTGTTTCCATTTTTCAAAGGGAGATTTTTGCACAACACTTGTAGATACTGTAACCTCTGTGGAAATCTTACTGCTTTAACAGTTTGTGTGTCTGGATCATGGGGAAAGTAGGCAGGAAGTAAGAAAAAAAAGAAAAAAAAGAAGGAAAAAGAAGATGGTTTTGGTTTTATAGTTTTGAAACTTTTTTTTTACTAATCTAAAATCCCGTTGAACTTCATCAATAAAATGTTTATTTTAATAGATTGATCATCTCAGAAGTATACAAAAGATAGTTTCAAAAGACACGCTTTAAAGTTTATAAATTATTTTCAGAAATTGCGTTAAACTTCTGTTCCTTAACCTGCATTTTTAAGATGCTATAAAATCTAGAACTCTAGAAAAAGTACTTTGTTACTTTCACCTGGTGGACCACCATGCTGTATGTGGTATTGTGCATCATGGGACAATTCTAAAGCAACTGAAAATTAATTAATCCAGGAAGAAATAGCAACAGGAAGCATGATTCCCTAACCTAGGAGAGGGATATTCTGGGAGCAGGGTAGTTCTGAATTACTGTTCCTTTCCTCCTGGGGCTGCCTTTTGTATTATTGCAGCAGGAACAGCAAGGAAACTTAGCATGCTGCTGCTTCAAACATCCACATTGTTGCCCTTTTAGATTGACTGAAATGAAAGAATGTTTTCAAAACTAAGAATTTGATAGTCTGGAGGTTTTTTTCTTGGGTGATTTTATGTGGGGAGGGAGAGGATTCTTAGTTTTGTTTTGGGTTTTTTTGTTTGTTTCTTTGTTGTTGTTTTTTTTTAATAAATGGAGATTATTTATCTGCATATTTTTAACTGAGTGACAAGCTCAGGGCAAAGAGTCTGTCAGCTCTTTAAACTGCAGCCATAGATCTCACAGGAATACTGGGTCCCTCAATGTGAAAATTGGTAGTATTTGAGACAGTAGGAAATGTTCTGTGATCTCAACCCAGAGCACCCAAACATAGTACACTGAAAGTGTATCAAGGCAAACCTGCAGAGGTTTTGAACTGAAAGCTTAACAGGAATTCTGATTTGTGCCTGTTTTGTGGTCTGAAAACTTAATTTTTTTTTTCTCTCAGTACAAAATGTGTTTTGGCTGCTATCCTGTCTTGAAAGCACTCTGTTTTCAGGAGATTCCAAAACCAAGCAATCTAATATATTTAAATGGCTAGAACTATATGGATCAAGAAGAACATGCCAGTTTTATTTCTGGGGTTTGTGGGTTTTTTTGAATGGTGAAATATTTAATCTAGACATTTATGAGAACTTCTTTCTTTCAGTATTCTGTGAAACTGGAAAAAGGAGATTACACTATTCGGTTACAAATTCGTCATGAACAGAACAGTGAGCTGGATCGCATCAAAGACCTTCCATTTATTGTTTCTCACAGGTTGTCTAGTACCTTGAGCTTAGATATTTATGAAAACCATAGCCTTGCTCTCTTAGGGAAGAAGAAATCCAACAGTTTGACATTACCACCAAAACACAGTCAACCATTCTTTGTTACATCTCTGCCTGATGACAAGTAAGTTACTGAAGTCCTGTTTTTCCCATCTACATCTAACCAGCTGCCTCTGCACCTAACTAAAATGATACTTGAATAGTGTCTACCTATTCAGGCTTGGTAATTCCTCTTGTGTTGCTCTTTCACTGTTTGGCTTCTTCATTGTAGTTTTCATGGAACTTAATTAACCTGATTTTAACACTGAACTTACTTTCTTTGAACAGAATACCTAAAGGAGCAGGACCAGGATGTTATCTTGCAGGAAGTCTTACACTGTCTAAAACAGAACTTGGAAAGAAAGCTGTGAGTATATGAGATGGATGACAGTTTCTTCTTCTGAAACTTTTGTAGCAAGTGAATGGCATGCCAGGAAGTACTGTATTGTATGGGTTTGGTACTTTAAAGAGCGTTAGGTTTGATAATATATAATGCATTTTAGAAGCAGTTATTTCATTATAAAGTCAGCATAATTTCTAAGTAGCTCTAATTTTATTTTCATCTTCTAATTTCAAATTTAGTTGCATTTTCTAAATTGTGTCTTCTAGTTCTTTCACTCTGAAACCTTTTTATTTCTAGGAGCAACTGCTTTTTTGTTGTCATGGAGCCTTTAAAATTGATTTTTGTAACTCCATAGCTTACTGTAATTTTTGAATGAAAAATACATGCATCTGTAGTGTTTTGTGCATGTTGGTTCTGTAACAAGCACCTATACTCTTCCTTGCATGCATACAATTTTGAGCAAAAATACGTGTTTTCTAAATACCTACGTGTTACTGTTACCAAGTAGTAGGAATTTTGCTGGCTCGAGTACATAGATGTTCTTACCTGCTACACACTGATGTTGTCAACCACTAGTATGACTGTATGCTTCAACAGCAAGAGATAAGATCTTTGTGTGTGATGCTAGAAAAACAGCTGTAGGGTCTTTTTGCTCATAATGCAACATCCTGTGAAAAAATGGTTTTTAACTTGTATGACTTTCTAGTGCAACAGTGATTGTAGTAAGCACAACTATTTTCTGTGTATCTGGTGCTACAGTGTTTAGAAGATTCCCCTAGCTATTTTTAAACAAATGGCATACCCAAGATTAAATTTTAGTCAATCCTGGTGATTGTTAATACTTAAAAGGTAGTTCATCTATGTCCATATATCGCTAGATGTGGCTGAACAATATATATAAAATTAGAATATGTTTTCATACAAAATAGGTTTCTGTGAGTAGGGGGGCATATACCTTTACATCTTGTCTAGCATAAAAGTTTAGTTCCTTCAGTCTGATTTGGTTGTAGCTAGTACTTCTGGGACAGATTGCATATAACTGCAGGTGAGATAATGTCTGTCAGGAGAATTTATGTATCAGTGAGGAAAAACCCAGTAACTAGGACCTCTGAAATACCTAGTTTAATTATTTCTTTGTGATTCCTGTGAGGTTGTAAGTGTGCTTTTATGAAATCTGTGGTAAATTCATTACACTAGTGTAGTATAGTTTCCTTAACTAGAATCTGCACTTCCTTGAACTATTGGTTGTGATTCTTGCCCATTTTATTTTAAAACCAGACTAAGTGGGTATGTACAGTAGTTTCTGTGATAGGAAGGAGGAGGTAGGTAGATACTGCCTGTCAAATTTCATGTGATGGAGAAAAATTTCTTTCACGGAGAGAAGTTCTAGCTGAGGCGTGTCTCATGTCATAGTCTAAGGCATTACTGTTATGGTCATCTTTCACTGGAAAAAGGATGGTATCAAATAGCATCAGATACTTTCTGCTGCCTTTAGTCAGTCTCAGTATGTACCATGAGACAAAAAAGGAGGACTAGGCAGCAAAGTTGTCTCTAAGTCAGCAGGTGGATGCAAGGTAAGGGAAAATGTATCTAATTTCTGTATATTTATTATGAAATACAACAATGCCAGTAAACAGTCAACAATCTAAAAACTAAAATTCTGAGGCTCAGTTTCTGTAATTTATTAATTGAAGCTAAGTGGTTAACAACACTTGCTTATCTTACAGGAGGAATGGACTGTATACACAATGATGCATTGCTTTATTAATTTTGAAAACGTGAAAGAGCATGCTTTAAGAGCGTGTTTGAACATAGATGTGACTCTCTAAAAGTTGGCAATCTGTAGGTTGAAAGTATGACTATAATTGTACAGAGAAGGTGTCTCCATCCTGTGTGGTGTGTGCATGTTTTCTTACAGTATGTTATTCTAACTCCCAGGGGCAGTCTGCAGCAAAACGACAAGGAAAATTTAAAAAGGTACTGAATGTTAGTTTTTGAAAAAGATATGCTTAAGTCTTTTTGCATATGACTTAAAGAATTTGTCTACCAGTCTTGGTTTTTAATTTGTCTCCTTCATCTACCTACTTAGACCTGAATTATTTATTTCAGCACCTTACGTATGTTTACTGGTAGAATGACAAAACACTGAGAGGCACGTGAGCATGTGTATACTTTTGCAATAAGCGGTGTAAAATGCATGTGGTGATTAGTGGCCTGTATTTTTTCTCGTTATTAAATATTCAGGAATCTTAAGTGTTTGTGGTCTAGATTTTCTGAGGCAAGTGTTTCTGCCTATTCTGTCTGCAAATTGAGAATTGAATACGAACCTAACCCATTGATATAGAATTAAGTAAATGAATATCTAACTCTATACCCAATCTACTGAATTGAGAGTTGGCTTCATTACAGTCATAAAAAACACACTGTAGGAAGCAATATTTTCCTTAGGTGAGATGGACTTGGTGGAAAAGTCTCTCGGTTCATGTTTCTACTAAAATTGAATGTATTTTGTTACAGTCTAGAGTTTATACAGTTGTGTAGCAGGTAGTAGAATTTACAGAATGAATTTTGGAGTAGATATAAGATATTTTAGGTAGGGGGTGAGTGACTTTTAATACAGCAGCCTTTAATATTGTGCTTTCTCGTATTTTTATATCAGGTAATACAATAGTCTGCCAGAAGTCAGAGTGTGAAACAGTTTATTGAAAAAATGCAAAAAATACTCGGTTAGACTACCTTTATAAAGTTACTGGGTTTTTTCTTGTTAGAAATAAGATCTGAGAACCATGGATAACTCAGTCTGTTGCCACATTCTGCTATTTTGTTGACAGTGAACTTATAACTGAACCTGCTAACTTACTCTGGTCTTGGTGTAATAACTGTGTGGGAATGTGATTAGGCTTTACAAGGAAGGATTTTAGTGCACGTTGCTGAATTTTATTTTCATATCTGAAAATCATGCAGATGACTTTTAGTAAGTGAATGCAGATCACTTTTAGTAAGTGAATGTATGGCTTCCTGATGAGTAGGGTATAAAATCTTCACAAAGTGAATCTCTAACAAGGGAGTTAAACTGCACTCATACTTTAATTTGCATAACAAAACCTGTTAAACAGATCAGAGGTTTCATGTTCTGGGCTATTTTTTTTTTTTTTTTTTTTAGAACAGAGATTTGCATTCAGATATACTGAGCAGTATACCCACTCAAAATCAAAATAAAAACCACTGTTCTTGTTACTTCTGTCTATTACTCATCAGTGTACTAGCACCAAATAAATAAAACACAATGCTTTTCACAGCATTGTTCTGTAAGAGCTCTATTAATTAATGCATTTTTCTGAGAATACAACTCCAAGGCCTTCCTAGTTTACAAGTTTCAATACTTACCCTACCCTGTCCTAAGTTTACATGCAGGTAAGAATGTTTTCCAGCACAGAAAACTTGGGTTTTTTGGGTTTTTTTGTGACACAGTTGATCAAAAAAGTATGTGTAGACTTTCCGTATTTTTCACAGACAAGTCCAGGCCCTCTTGTAAGATTAGGAGTGTTAATTTACATCTGCCATTTTTATTTTATGTGTGGGGTTTTTTTGTTTTGGTACCAATGACTAGTCTGTGGAAGGATTTTCTTGTTGTTTTGGGATTTCTGGGTTTTGGGTTTTTTTTAGTTGAGGAGGGATGGAACTTGTTAGCTTGCACACATGTGCATGACACTATGAGAGATCCAGAGCAGATATTTCTGGTTGTTTGAAAGTACTTCTGTTTTCACAGAATTATAGAACCGCTGAGGCTGGAAGTGACCTCTGGAGGTCATCTGGTCTAACCCTCCTGCTTGAGCAGGGTCTCCTAAAGCTGGTTTCCCAAGACCATACCCAGCTGGCTTTTGAATATCTTGAAGGGTGGAGACTACACAACCTCTGTGGGCAACCTATGCCCAGCCTGGTCACCCTCACTGTGAAAAAGTGTTTCCTGATGTCCAGAGGCAACCTTCTGTATTTCTGTTCATGGCCATTGCCTCCAGTCTTGTCACTGTGCACCACTGAGGACAGTCTGGATTTCTCTTTACTCTCTCCCTGTAGGTATTTACACAGATAGAGGAGTTCAATCCCAAAATGCTCCACACCCCCCAAATGCCTTCTTTAGGCTGAACAGTCACAGCTGTTTTGCATCTTTCTTGCATCTTCATGGACCTTCACTGGGCTTGCTCCAGTAGATCCACATGTCTCTTTTACTGGGGAGCCCAGGACTGCACATAGCACCCCAGGTGAGGCTTCACTGTTGCAGAGCAAAGGAGAAGGATCACAACCCTCAACCTGCTGATAGTAAGTGTAATGCAACCTGGGATACCACTCGCCCTCTTTACCACAAAGGCACTGCTGGCTCATGTTAAACCTGGTGTCCATCAGGACCCCCAGCTCCTTTCCTGCCAAGCTGCTTTCCAGCTGGCTGCCCCACAGCATGTTCTGTGCTTGGATTTATTCTATTCGAGTTCTTCTTGTTGAGCTTCATGAGGCTCCTACAAGCCCATTTCTGCAGCCTGTCAAGGTCCCTCTGGATGGCAGCATGATCCTCTGGTTTATCACCCAGTCCTCCCAGTTTGATGTCATCAGAAGATGTGCTGGGAGTACCTCTGCCCCATCATTCAGGTCATTAATTAAGATGTTGAGCAGGATTCTGTCTAGTACTGATCCCTGGGGTACACAACTAGGTACTGGCCTCCAGGTGTGTGCCACTGATCACCACCCTCTGGGCCCAGCCATTCAGCAGGTTTCAATCTACCTGGCTGCTCATCCAGCCCATACTTGAACAGCTTCTCTGTATTGCATAAAAGCAGTTTGTGGTTATGTCAGGAAATAGCAGCCTAGTTTTCCAAAGATAGTGAATTCTTTTATAACTTGGACAAAAATGTCAATATGTTCTCTTTACGCAAAAACCAGGTGTCTTTGTTTTTACAATTACTGATTATAAAGCAGTTACAATCTGCTTACTTTTTCTCCTTGTCTCTGAGTTGAGTCCAGAACCCATTTAGAATGAAAACCAAATCATTGACTTTTTCTGGTCTGTAACAATAATTTTGTGTTGTTTTACATAATGCAGCTTTTGAACAGCAATATGTAACAACTAGCCAAGGGATAGAAAATTTCTACATCTTTCTCCCTGTTCTGCCATTCTTTCCTCTGATTTAAAGCAAGAAACGCATTATGCAGGTATTGATAAGTACAAGTGGGAGACTAATAAATAGCATTGTGAAGTCAAACATGAAGGGTGACTTCCTTTGAGCGTTAAGACACTATCCCTGTTTAATCATGAGGCCTTTAAAAATAGGATGAAGTATGTGTGTAATAAAATTTTGTGTAAACCTGGCTGATGACTTCAAGAATCTTAATTTTCCATTAAATTAGAGTATTATCATAAAAATAAGCAACACTGCACAAATTGTATGCATCTTAAAGCAGATTCAAATTCCATATGTGCATTCAATTGTGTATATGCAGAATTGCATTAATATGCAGATGCATATTAAATGAAAAATGAGACCTGGGATGTGTTTCTTGAAGGAGCTGTTTGCCTGTAGTTAGTTTTGCTGTGAATGCTTTGAAGTACAGAAAACAGTAGTTCATATGTGTTTTCCACATAAAGTACTAGAAATTGAATCACTAGACGAAAATCTTTAAAAATTAAAATCTTGAAGCAAAATTAACAGTTAATTAAGCTAGAGAGGTGATTGTTTTGAGCGCATTGTTCTTGTTTATGTATGCAGTTTGTAGTTCTAGTTAAAAGTAAATTCATACACAGAGTACACTGACCAAAGTGCATATCCTATCTACTTCCAGAGTTTTTAATACTCCACAAATTTTTAGAGGATAAACAAAAAGCATCTTTTGCATTAATTTGAAAGATTATTTAAAGTATTTTTTCAATGGATAATATATTCTCACTTGCTCTCTTTATCTGCCTACAGTTCTGTATCTTTTTATAGGTATATGTAAAATCAGTACACTATTCTAGGAATTCTGTTCAGAGGGAAGTTTGAACAAGAAAACAAGCTGAAGTGCTGAATTGTGAAGAACTGCCTTTCTTCTCCTTGGTTTCTAATGATGAATGTCTCTTTGATGGCAATGACAGTGCCATTCTGAGATCTTCTGATATCTAGGGGGTTGCCAGGTTTTATAAATGATCCTAGTGTTTGCAGACAGAATAGAGAAAGAAGCTTTCAGTCCATCTTACGGTCTTGTTGTAGTTAAATTATATGTAACTAAATATGATAAGCACCTAAACTTTATTTATCCCATGAAATAAGTTTGAAGTCTGTGTAGAAGAGTGTACCTCTTATTCTGTAAGCTCTTTTAATAGGAGGGTGCCTGTGTCTGAAGCTCATTGATTTCCTTTCAGTGGTCATAGCTTGTAATGCTTGCAGAATCTCATGACCAAAAGTATCTTACTGAGAGAATGGGGAGATGACATTTTATTGTTGATGGTTTAGCTACATAGAATTAGTCTGTCTGAGTGAAAGTGTTTTTCCACATAAATGGGTTTTTGTTAATCCAGTTATGCTTGGTTTGAAACTTAAACCAGAGTAGTATATTAGAGCCTTCTCATATAGAGAGGGCTTGAGAATGCAGATGTCATTTAGATACGTAACTCCAAAAATAGTTGCCAAGATCAAAAAGGACTTTCAAGAGAGAAATCCTGAACTATTGGAAGAATATGTCTGAGAATGGCTGGTTTCCTTCTAAAGAAAATATTAGTCTCAATAGAGGACATCTTTTAGAAAACATGGTAAACTCATTCAGATTTTTGTGCTTACCTAACCTGTTAGGTATCTTAAAATGTTAGTTTGTTTCAATGGACTACATTGCTACATTGTTGGTTTCTACTGTTCTCATTACCTTAGTGAGCCCCTACCATATTTCTGACCTCTGTACCTTCCTGCATGTGCTTACTTCCATGACCTCTTTCGTTGTGCTCTGACCTAGGTCTTGCTGAGTCTTATTTAGCTGTACTGACATATTTGAAATGCATGTGTGCAGGATAGTTCCTGTGAAGGAATTATTCTTTATATTCCTGTTATTATATTCTTATCCTGTAATTATATTTTTTTTTCTTTATATGATTCCTGTGAAAGAATTCCTTTAATGTAGATTAGTTGTCTAAACTACTTAAAAAACCCGGTATTTAAATGTCAGTGTTGTTGTTCTATGATTACATATTAAGTAGCTCAAAAAATTGTTTTAAGGGAATATTAATGTCACTGTTACCAGTACTGTGTTGGATAACACATAGCAAGTTACTGGTCTGTTTGAATTATCAGTTCAAATAAAATTTTTCTGCGTCGATGTCCTTGAATGTTTCAGAAGTGTAGTGTTCAAGTTCATTATTGCAATGTGGCAGTTTGAGCCACATGAGAAATCCAAAATCCAGTTTCCAGGCTTCCCCACCCCTTCCCACAATTTATCCTAACACCGAAGAGAAAACTTTCAGGCCAGAGGCTTCTATAGGGGAAAGGGGAAGTATTTACATTTATTTACACAAATAAATATACTGTACAAACTAAAAGCAACTATATATATATTATTACACTTCTATCAGTCCCTTTGAAGCTTCTCCTTTTAACTTTAGTCCAGGAAAAGCCTTTTCAGGCTGATAAGTAACCAGTCTCTCTCTCGTGGGAGTGTTCGGGGACCCGAACGCTCCCCCCTCAACAAGCTCCAGCTGTTTGTGGAAGTTCTTCCTTCCTCACAAAGTCCAAGAAGGTAGCTCTGAGTCCTTTCTGCTTGGTCCTGTGTCATTTCTGCTGTGTGATCTCTCTCTCTTGGTCTCATACCTTGGTTCTGTAGGCTGCTGTAGTGTAGGTTATCAACGTACGCGTCCTCCAAGTCAGTTTTCAGCTGCCCCGGGTCAAACTTCAACAGGGCAACTCCCGAGCCTCTCTCTCTCTCTGGCCCGTCTCCAATTTTGCCTGGGATTCTTTTCCCCAGCACCGAGCTGCTTCGTTATCAGCCCATCCACTTCACTCTGCTTCAATGCTGAGCCTTGCACCACTCCCACTAAACAGTGAGAGGGAAAAACAGCCCCCTTCTGCAGCCTGGCTGCAAAGGGGGGGAAAGAAGAAGAGGGCCTGGCCGCAGGACCTGCCTCTCTCTCGCTTACCAGTCATGTCCCTCACAAACATACACTCACTCCAATGCTGTCTCTAACTCTGGCCTAGGCAGAGTTGGGGGCCGCAGGGCTCCCCTTTTCCCCCCCGGAGGGGGAAGAAGGAGCCCAGCCACCCCCTGGCCTCCTACACCTACACGCAGCAGACACCAACAGAAACTGCCAACAGCTTCCGGTGCTGTGATATATGATTTTGAGCAGAAGCAAACAGGACGAGTGGTGATTGGCTCTCCAGGGAACACTGCCCTGGCACCCAGTCACCTCTGAGCCCCCGACTCTCAGGGGGGGCCAATCTTAACCCATGACAGCATAGCAGTTTCTAATAACCACCCTTTTACCTGCTATTTAAGTAACCTTAAGTAACTCCATCTTGTGCACAAGGTTTCATTTTATTCCACAACACTGACATGGTTTATGGAAAGCTTTCCCACAAATGTATTGTGGAACAATTGGTAAGAATAATTAAATTGCCACAGTGATTGAGCATGCAACTCAATATTTGGCACAATGTTGCAACAGAGTAATGGTATCTAGAGGATGTAAACTTTAATGATCTTCTATGAAACATCCTATATGTAACCTAACGGGGCATGTGCCCTCACTGTTTAGGGAAAAGCTTTTTTAAAGATTGCAACACAAAACCCAAAAAGAACAAAACAGCCTCCCCCAGCAGTTGTAATATTTTAAAATGAGTGACTGAAATCTAATGTTAGCTTATTTGCAAACTTATATGTAAGTTGCCTTGGGAAAAGGACTTCAGAGCATTGTCAAAGATGAGTTAGCTGTAGGTGATTTTATTATGGTAATTGTTGACTAGTATAGCATGAACTCAAACTATAGTGATATTTGTATAAGTATATAGTGTTTAAAAAAAAACTTGCTATTGTGATGACTAATTTGAGCACAGGTACAGATGAAACTGGAAAGTCTGTAGCAGTTGACTGTAGATACATCAGCTAATTCAGTAGGCACATGGAAGAAATAGTATCTTGGGTGGAATAAGTTTGTATATCCTGTGACATGTTTTGTGCTTATCCTACTGTGATATTTCTTAGAATTCAGTCATCTTTATTAATTTGCTTATTTCCAGATTTATAGGATAGGATCTCTAACTGTCTTCTTTTCCTTTGCCTTTATCCAAGTTATTTGCTTTTTTTATAAACAAACAAAAACCCTTCCATGTTTCTTATTCCCTAACTAATACCTTTTAAAGTTATATGAATACAAAAATGTCAAACTTCATAAATTTTAGGCTTTCTTTTCTTACATCTAGTGTGCTGTATTAATATTTATGTCCTTGCATTGCTTAGAATAAAAAGTTAAAACAGTTCCTGAATTCTTAATGTCTAATACCTTTGCTCTAAGAATCCTTACTCGTTGTATGTGTAGCTCAGAGTAGTTGCTGGCTATGATTTGGCTTTTATATTGCATCAGAAAAAAATGTACTGTATCCCTTTCAGTATGTGTCTCTTTTCCCACCTCCAGGATGTCCTTACTGTTCACTATCATCTGATACCATCACCATCAAAGAGTAAAAATGGCAGCAAAGAGAAAGAAAAAGAACAGGAAAAAGAAAAAGACGTAAAAGAAGAATTTGCTGAAGCTTTAAGAGATCTAAAAATACAGTGGATGACTAAGTATGTCTGCAGTCCTTGCTACACAAGCTTTAAGCAGCTTGAAATTCAAAAAAATATTTAGAATCTGTACTTTCATGATGTATCCTCCTCTCTTCTAGGCTAGATACCACTGACATGTATAATGAGTTGAAAGAAGCATTTCCTAATCATCTTCCGTTATATGTTGCAAGACTTCATCAGCTGGATTCTGAAAAGGTTATTTAACACTTCTTAAACTCAATACATCCATGTAGCCTGAAAACTGAATCTTTCTTCCTATATGTTGAAGTGACTGTACCCAGTACTATAAAGCAGAAATTCCTAATTAGAGTGACAACTGCCTCCTTAACTGGTGGTGGTTTACTTAATCCCACAGCAGGGTGAAAGTATGCTTAACTATACTGTTTGCTTATCAGTTACTCCTTGCTCGGTTAAACAAATTGTAAGTTTCCTTACTGGTTTAGTCTACAACAATATTATTCTGAATGGTGGTTATTGAGAAAAACACACATCCCAATCTGTTCCTCTACTGGATTGGTAATTTCTTCTAGCAGAATTGCTTAGACAACTGAGGACAGTAATCCCCTGAAATGACATAGCTAAATCGAGAATCTATACTAAAAAATGAGAACTGTGAACAGAAAAGTTTACATCTGAGTTTTTTTATGTTGAAGATAAAGACCTTTGTGTATATGCCACCAGCTTGAATATTTTTCTTTTCATTTGGTTCTGATTTTAAATTTATTTCTGAATTGAATAACTGCTACCATTATTTAAGAGTATTGATTTGTACTGAAAGGTGATTTTTTTTTCTATAAACTCTGCATTTTCCATGTACCGACCTCATATTTTTCACTGTTTATTTTCAGTGAAATGGACTACGTATGCAGGAAATCTTGCAAACTTTCCAGATTTCTTTAAGCAAACTTTGGAGAAAGGGGAGAAAACGACAGGTTTAATTATCTAGTGTTACTTCTGCATAACTTTGCAGTTATCCTAATGTAGTGTGTTATCCAGTGAAGCAGTGTGATTTCTTAGAGCTGAACATCTTTTTTTATTCTTCCTTTAGGAACGAATGAAAAGACTAGATGAAATTGTTGCAGCTGCAAATACTGTAATCTCTCATATTGATCAGACAGCATTAGCAGTATATTTTGCCATGAAGACTGATCCCAGGCCTGATGCAACTGCTATAAAAAAGTACCTAACCAGTAAATAATTTTCTTGCATCCTATTTTTGTAATCTGTGTACTTTGTCTCTGCATATAAGAAACTGAATTACTATAACTTCGATAACTTGTGGTATTTTTGGGACATAGGTAATTTCAAATTTGACTATACAATTACTGTGTTTTCTTATTATATCTCCAGAATGCAGGAACACTGAAACCTGCAATTTTTCATTTACTCAATAAAATAAACGAGGGTGCTTTTAGGATTTAATTGTATCAGAAAAATAGAGTATTAAGTTTTTGTATCAAGCTCAATCTAAGATCAGAGGGACCAGCAGAATATTAGTAGAAGTGTGTGTTTTGAATACCACATGCCTTTTCTTTATCTTTTGCAATCATTCAGATCTGTATTTGAAGACAAAATTGACATCAGCCAAAGAACTAACTGCTTGCAAAAGATTTTATTTCTAATAAGCATGATAACCATACTTCTGCTTCAGAGTATTTTTGAGACTCATTGTTTTTCTTTAGTTTTAGATTGTTCCTCTTAATTACCAGCGTGTATATATCTATCTCCAAGAAGACAGTGTTTTGAAGGTGACATCCTAGTCTAGAGAATAAGTGGTGGATTTTGCTGGATGTAGTATGGTGCTGTTTTAGTCACGAACAGAGCAACAGATTTGAAGATTAGGCCCTCGACATGGGAGATGCATATTTGTTGATTAATATTAATTAATATTAATATTAAAATAGCATATTTCAATTGTAAATGTAGTCCATCTGTTCTGGCTATCCTGAATTCAGATTTGTGGGTAATTTTAGAATTGCTGTTGTAAAAGCAAAGCCATGACATAATAAACTTCATTCTAAACATTTCTTGGTAAGTTGACCCATTAGGTCATGCGGTTGAATCTAACATCTGAAATTAAACACCAGATTCAATGGTGCTTTAAATGGATGCAATTCCTTTGAAGTCAGCAGAATTGTATCTGCTTATGTTAGTGGTGGATTCAACTCTCTCTGTTGATAATGCCAGGAACTATAAAGCTGTATATCTAAATGCTGGCTTACTTTTAGAAGTCTGAGTTGCCCTTGCCTTAAGACGTCAAAGGCATTTCAGACTTAAAAGAATGATGGAGTTTCTGTAATGCATAGTGTCTTAAGGTAATTTTTTACGATTATTTTAAGTTATAGTAACTAGCCTTGGTTTAAAAATTATCTTTGTGCTTATTTTCATTTTGCGTATACTAACTACTGTAAACTCAATTGGCACTGATTCTGTTCTTAATGAGGTATCTGCAAAAATTCTAAATATTTTTTCATGCTGTTTTCTTTTTCTAGTGAAATGGAAAAACAGAAGAGTACTTTAGTGGATGCACTTTGTCGAAAAGGAAGTGCACTGGCTGACCAACTGCTTCATCTGCAGGCCCAAGAAGGGGCTGCTTCCAGTGATACAGAGGGCAAAGATGAGGATCGTGAGAACTGCTCAGAAGCTTTGACAGAGACATTCTGGGAAACAACAAAATGGACTGATCTTTTTGACAGCAAGGTAAGAGACCAGAACAGATTTTTTTTTCTTTTGCATGTTGGTTTTTCTGATAGTTTCTCCTGGAATTATGCACCACCTTTGTGTGCACAGCCTCGTACATTCCTCCCTTGTACTTTTTCATGCTGTCCCCATATCTTGTGCTTCCTAAATGACCTTTTTCCACAGAGATTTTACCAAACCTGTCAAATCCATGGTAAGCCCATCTCTGCGCATATGAATGTAGAGGTTAAGAGAAGGGTATAGGGCAGTACCAGATTTACATTAAAAAGCTACTTGCTTTATTGAATTGCTTCTTTCTGTACTTTCCAGGGAATATTTTTGATTAACCTCTGCACTGTTGTAGCTGTGCACACAGAAGTGTGCAGCATCCCTACTCTGTTCAGTCCTGCATGCTGTAGTCTCTTCCACACCATGGACAAGAGAAGTTCTGTGTTTTGCTGTCAGTAGTATATGTAGAGGTAAAGGAGGAATCCCTTGGAAATAATTACACTTATGTTTTTATTAGCACAGACTTCCTTGACATTTCAAGGTTCCTGATCCTGAGACTTGAAATTTTTTTTTGTCTGCTTCATTCAAGACAGTTATTCCAGAAGGAAAAAAAGTCACCGTAGGTGATTAGTTATGTAGTTTTAATTTATAAAGGTTATGACTTTGTGTTTTTGGCTGTTGAGCTATGTAGTTGCTGTACTTAGCTGTCACATGTGACTGTTTTAGTAGAAGATGAAGTGACCAATGTACTTGTTTATAATTGAGTAAAATTACAAAAGCACTTCAAGTAGTTAAAAAAAGAAAAACTTTGAAAGTGGAAAAAAAAGCCCCAAAACATTTAACTTCCTTGGCAGTAAATAAACTTCACATAAGAACTTATGCTTTAGGTGGAGGCCTGAACAAGAAGTTTGACGGTGCTCACTCTCTCTTAGTGTATATGCCCTTGTACCCATACATCTTTTCAGCATACCTCTCCTAATCATTAACTGATTATAATATTCTGTGGTAGCAGATTTTGTGCTTTAATCATATTCCCTGGTACGTGATTTTCTTGCTGTCTGTTTGTAAATGCAGTACTTTGTTCCAGTATAGTAACTCCTGGCTTACTTCTGTCTTCTGTTTTTTATTTTTTAAAGCTGATAGAATTTCAGGGGAAAAATGCCTATATAGACATTCTGTTGGGAGTTTATTACTCTTTGTTAATGGCTTTTTTTTTTCAAGACATGTAGTGATTCCGGGTAATGTTGAGCTGAATGCTCTGGGTCGGGAATAAGTAACTGGTTTGAGTTCTACAGATTAGTAACTTGAACCTTTCTCTTTGAGTGGCTTAACTATGGATTTGTCTAAGTGCACATTCAGATTTTGCTCTGAAAATTTATGCTGCTGTGTTGTTAAATTGGTACTGAAAAGCCAACAAAACTGTTTTACATTTTTGTAGCATTTCGTATGGAAATTACTTCCATCCTGTTTATGTAGTACGTTTGTCTTCTTTTTCCTCTTGGTTTTACTGCTCAATTTGAAATCTAAACTGATTGTTGGTCAGGAGACCTACAGAGCTACTTGCTCATTCCCCTGCGGTGGAATGAGGGAGAAAACTGGAAGAGTAAAAGTGAGAACTTTCAGGGTGAGATAACGACAGTTCAACAGGTAAAGCAAAAGCCACGCACACAAGCGAAACAAAACAAGGAATTCGTTTGCCACTACCCATGGGCAGTCAGGTGTTCAGACATCTCCAGGAAAGCCAGGCTCCCTCATATGTAACTGTGACTTGGGAAATCAAATGCCATCACTCCAAATCTCCCCCATTCCTCCTTCTTCTCCCAGCTTTATATGCTGAGCATGACACCATACAGTGTGGGATATCCCTGTGGTCAGTTGGGGTCAGCTGTCCTGGTTGTGTTCCCTCTCAACTCTTTGTGCATCCCCAGCCTGCTCACTGGTGAGGTGGGGTGAGAGGCCTTGACTCTGTGCAAGTGCTACTCAGCAATGACTAAAACATCCCTGTGTTATCAGCCCTGTTTCCAGCACAAATCACAAACAGGGCCCCATACCAGCTACTATGAAGAAAATTAGCTCAGCCAAAATCAGCACAGAAATGAAAGAGAAGGAAGGGTAGAGTGGAGTAGTCAAGTCAGACAGGAGACAGACTTTGTATGAATGTCCTTCAGTGAGAATCCTCAAGAAGCAGCCAGCTTATTCTAAAGCAGCGTGTAGTAAATTAAAATGTGGACCTCTTCTGTATGTGGACATGGCACTTGAAAGATGGAACAGCTGGATGAGAAAGCATGGAAATAAGGCTTTTGAATACTGCACTGATCATTCAAGTATATATAGAGAGCTTTAGATAGAAACATTGCTTTAAGTGTTTTTAGTTCTAAGCTTTCTACCAATCAAATTACATCCAGATGTCAGTAATTAAAAGGCTAAGTAAATTTTTGAAAACAAAGAGGTGAATCAGGAATGTCGTCACTTTTCTGTGTGCTTCTGCTCACCCTCTAGTAAACCAAGTACTGTCACTTGTTTCATCTCTCCTCCGCAGATTGTTGCACCTGTGTGGCCACAGGGCATTTGTTGGTTTCCTTCAATTGCCTGTTTTTCATGGAAATGTTGTGCTTGTTCCCTGTATTGTAGCAAATGTGTAGGGAAGTAAATTTCCTTTTGATAGTAACTGCATTTGTTCACACTTTCAGCTCTTCTCTGAAGGTTCATTTTAAATGAAACATGAAAGAAAATATTTATGTCCCCTGTGTACACAAAAGCATTTTAAGTAAACTCTAGTTGAGACAGCTTTTGATTGCTTATGCATTTAATTGCTTATGCCGACATGTTTATGACAGCACTGTAGGGTCTTCAGTAATGGAATATAAGTTGTGCAGTTTTTCTTTTACCTAGAACATAGCTTTAAGTTTTGTAGGCCAAAATCCTCAGTTTTAAACAAAGCTGCTACGGGAGAGTAGTAGGATGTTGTATGTTTGTTAATGAGAATGACCAGTCTGTATAATTTAATTCCCCTCAACCTTTATTAGCTGTTGGGGACAAACCTAAAGTCACATTTAAAAATAAGTTTAAAAACAAGTAAAAGGTGCAGACTTTTCCATCTTGTCTTTTAAACATCTTTAGCCTGGATTATTTTTCCTAGTACTGTCTGCACCATTAGATGCAGCTGTCTCTTCCAGGTGGTTGTATTCAGTCACTGCCAAAAACTTGCTGCTGGATACTTGATTCCCTTAACTGCCTTCCCTCTCTTGAAAATATGAGTTAATTTTTTTATATGAATAATACTTTAATCTGTGATAAAGCAGTCGATAGAACTTAATTACCATAGTTTATTACCTGAAAAAGCTTGTTTGCTGGGAATTGTAAACATTATAACCCCAGTGTTCTTGATCAGTAGTTGCAATATGTTATCTACACATTATATTGTTTAATCTAGTATTTTAATGATTTGTACATGTAGATATATTTTAATCAACTGCTTAAATAATGAAGTAATTGATTATACAAATCTGTTTTCATAGGTAACAACATTAGGACACTAGAACAGGTTTTTTAGGTAGTTTAGTGTAGCTGGATTCAAACACTTTTCTAAGAGTATTTTCAAGTTTTTAAATACTTCAGCCCTACAAATGTTTTAGGAGAAATTGTTTCAGCATTTTGCTCTCCTAAATATCTTTATAGCCAATAGCAAGTTCGGCAGCTAATTAGGAGTCAGATGTTCAGCCATTTTCATGGGTTTGACTCCTAGCACATGGAGTATTCCAGGCCATTAGCTTGGGGAATAAAGTATCTAACAGTGATATCTTTTTTTTCCTCCCCTCAGTATCCTAGAAGTATGCGTTGCCTTTTCTTACTACCCTTTTTATCACTCTTTGTACAATCTCTGGGCTGTATCACTTGTGATGTAAAAGCTAGCCCTAATTGTATTTGTTGCAATTATGAAATAATATTAATATACTTTGAATTAATTCCTCTTCTTTCATCTAGAAATTTGCTTTTGGATACTACAAATTGGTTTCTTTGCTGGTTTTATACATTCATATAGCAGCTGTTTTTTGTTTTATATCTTAATAGCATTCCAGTTTACATTTTGTTTACGCACATCAAGGAACCATAATCTTTACTTCTGTGACCTTATAAAGCTTGCAATGATTATAAGGCTTAATTTGACCAATATGTGTACAAGTTGTAAAATATCTTAACATCTTTTGTTTGTAAACCAGTTCCGATCTTAAAGCAATTATGGATTGTTCTTAACTTCTAAAGTGCTAATGAATTTTTAGTAGTTTTACTGAACTTGTATACGGTTGATTGAGGGGTTTTTTCGAAGCACTACAACAGAAATTGTCTTCTATCAAGAGCTCTTGGAGCATTGTTTTCAACCTTTTGGTCCAGCAGAGAACCTTTTTCTCATTTAGAAATACCCAAACTTTTATTTGGCCAGAACAAGGGTGTTTCGTAAAATGCTTTGTTTTCTTGCCACAAAAACTCTAGGAAGCCCTGTTACGAAAGAAATGCTGTCAAGTGGCTTTCCTCCTGCCTTTATCACTGATGTTCAATAACCATTCAAAACTTAGAGGGTCAGGTAAGAGCTTTCTTAATAGAGCAGTGACATTATTTCTGGTTAGCCTCCAATATGTTATATTTGCTGAGAGCTCCAATGCATTTTTCATTTGATTTTATTTTGTTTGTTTGTTTTTTGTTTTGTGGTTCTATCATCTTTTACAGAAGGGAATTTTTTTTTTAAGTTTAGTTTAGCCAACTAAATGCTAATGGATCCACTGAGAGGTTATTCAGAAATGTTTGCTAATGTGTTTTGCTTTAGGAAAATATCCAGAATAATTGGATTGAGAATGCAGCATGGCAAAGTGTTTTTCCAATAGCAATATTTGGAAAATCGTATCTGTGAATGGTGCTGTATGCTCATTGTTGCATATATGTGTGTGTTTTAAGCTACAACAGATTAAGTGAATACTTCAACACAGCAAAATAAGTACCTGAAGATAGAAGAAGAAGAATGAGGAACTCTGAGTACTTGACGTAGTATTTTGGAGCTTCAAAATTGCACCTTTACTTGCTTGATAATTGAGCTTGTTATTTCTTTTTTACCTGTCCTTTAAATATTGATCCTGCAAAGACTTGTGCATGTGATTAACACTAAATTAAAGTGTTCAGGCTGCTAAAATTAGACAGGTTCTTCAGTCCTTGCAAGATTCAGGTCTCTGGTTCCTTAATGTTTATATTCTTGAGATATATTTATTTTTTTTATGCTGTAATGCAAAGCATATTTCCAAACATCCTGTAAGAGTTTTTCTTAGCTTTTCTTAATGGGATAATTTAAGTGGGAAAATTTAACTTTTATTGTGGAGTCAGAGGGAAGGACAAATATTGTAATGAATGAGGGGAAATGAATGGCAAACTCTAATACAAGATTTCATAAACACTACCAACAACAGACACACCACCATATTCACCAGCTTTACTGCTATGTCACTTCTCAGTAAAATATAAAAAATACCTATTTGCTATGAGTGTTCCAAAGGGAATAAAAGATAAGCGTCTTGATGGCTCTAATTTTTAGCACTGTAGCTGGTGAAATGGTATGAACTATCTTGCATCACCCTGAATGCCATCAGTGTTTGGTGTTAAGGACCTGATTTATTTCACATTAGCGCTCAAGGAGACACATTTGTTTGCTTATGTGAGTTACTGCATTGATAAGGACTGTCAGCTGGCTCTTTAGTTAGTGTTATCAAGAGAAAGCTTTTTTTATGATCTCTTCTTAAGAAATTACCAATAGTGAGGAGCTCACCTAAAACCTGAGGCTTGTCTTCATGCTTACCTGTCTTCATTGCTTTTTTATAATAATGTGCATTTCTCTGTCTGTGTCTGTATATATATCATTCACTATGTACATTCATACTTTTTTCTGCAGTAAGTTAGTGACTACCTAGGAATCAAAATTCTCAGTTGGGTCTTTGCTTCTGTGGGTTGAAGATATACCTGCCTGGTTCTTGATTTTTTTGTTTAAATTTTTTTTTTTTAATGTACCATACGGTTGCCTCTAGAGAATGAAAATCCAAAGAAGCTAGAAATGTGATAAATGAAAAATTAGAATAGTGACATCTGTGTTACATAAGATGTTCTGAAGTCAAATATGTTCGTGAAGTCAGAAATAGTCTCTAGGAAGTTCACGTTTATGACTACTACTGTGAATCATCTGTTTTACTGCAAAGAAAAAGCTATCTTCTCTAAATGTTTTATTTTGAATCACTTCTTCTACCTGAACAGAATTTGCTATTACTTGTCAAACCGTGTAAGATATACTTAACTTGTTTTGGTTTTTTTTAATTTACATTGTAGGTTTTGACTTTTGCCTATAAGCATGCATTGGTAAATAAAATGTACGGGAGAGGTCTCAAGTTTGCCACAAAACTTGCAGAAGAAAAGCCAACAAAAGACAACTTGAAAAACTGCATTCAGGTAAGCAGTATTTGGTCAAGTAATGGACTATGTTCATGCTGAGTAAACTTTTAAGAGCAAGATATAAGACTTTTGGAATTTTTGATACTTTTTACATTTTAGAAACCACTAAATGGAACATTTTATCTTTATCCAGGCTTTGGCAGCTTGCCCTCCATTTTTGATAGAGATTTCTTCTTTCTTTTTCTAGAATAACTCGTTTGTGAGTAACTGTCATTTTTAGCAGATTTACTTTCTGGAACTTCCTTTGGGACATAAAGGAGGTAGACAGCTTAGCCAAAGATATCTGCATATTTAAAATCCTGTTATGTTGCTGTTTAACTACCATTATTTTTTACTATTATTAATCATAGTTACTGTTAGTAGAATATAGGTGGAGAATTAATGGAAATTACGGTAGTTCCTAGGACAAGACTTTTGTGCGTTGAGTTAAAAGACTGTGGATCCTATGGGGGGGGCAGAAGTTTCCCCCTTTCAGGACTTAGGAGTTCAAAGATCACTAGTTCTCCAATCTGTTATCTTTCTATAATTGACATTTTTAGTAAGATTTTGATATCTGTGCAGTGTTTGTTTAGATTTAGATGTTAAAAAGAATGACTCTTTTTTTAATGTCTGCTTTTTGTCTTCAGCTAATGAAGTTGCTTGGATGGACTCATTGTGCAACTTTCACTGAGAATTGGCTTCCTGTCATGTATCCACCTGATTATTGCGTATTCTAGAAAATCAACAGTTGTAAAATTAAAATGATTTTATATGGGGCAGGATAGGAAAAGATAAGTTTGACTTTTTATTCGAACGCATGTTTTCATTACTGGATGCTGATTATTAAATTGTGTGTATTTATCAGTAAAGGCACCTGGGTACAGTTAATACCTGTTAACCTAACTCCTATAATTAGGGAGTTTCCTTATTGTGCATCCCATTGCTGGCAATGGATGTGCCAGAACTGCCAACACCAAGGATTTGGAATCAGGTTGGAAAGACTTACTGCATGCATGTTAGGTTCTGAACTGTTACTTTTAACTGCAAACCTGTAAAAGTTCTGTATTTTTTACGGTAAACTGAATTTTAACATGTTTGATCTTAATTTCAGTTGTATGAAGGCCTTAAAGCTACTTCAAGGGTGGCTAAACTCTTACTTATTAGACGAAAATAATGGAACACGTGTATTGTTTGCAAGAGTTTACATTTAATTTTTTTTAAGAAAAATTCAACCTCTCAAACTGTTACGGTGTTTAACTTTGAATTGCTGATGCATAGGTGCTCTTGTAAATCTTCATTTTGGGGTGATTTCAGACAAACTCAAAAATCTGTGGGAAGCTGAGTATCAAGGACAGACTGATACATGTATAAAAGTGCCAGACAGTTACATCTTGATCGGATATTGTAAAGCTATACATATATGTTTATTAATGTTAAAAGTATAAACCACAGCAGAATAAATTTGCAAAGCTGAAGATCAAAAAAACACTATGTGCACTCTGATACTTTAAAAGATTTTTATAATTAATAAAAATACTGAAGCTAAAAATTGTATTGGTTTCTGGATTAGTACATTAAAAAAAACTTGCTGAAAGAAAACACCTTACAAACAAAAGTTCAGTGCAGCCCAGAAGATCAGTGCTTTTTGTTAAAGCCTTGTTACTGACTACTGCTATGAAAATTGTTCCTTCAGTGAAGGGAAATTGGTCTGTTTGAACAGGTCATATGTATCAACCAGAGACAAATTGCCGTATCCTTTGCCTTGCTAGTTTTTTCAATACTTGCAATGCAAAACTTAAATACAACTGCGACTTTACAAATGTAAATGTGCATAAGGTGCAACATAATCCTGCAAAGCATTCCAAACTGTGAGGTCCTGCCACTAAATCAAGAATAGTGATAGTTTTCTCTTTAATTTTCTCTTACTGTGGCTTTAAGCAACTTGACATTGGATTCTGGAAATTCTGCTAGAATAGTTGTGTTAAATATATTGGAAAGTTTTTCCAAAAATTCATAGTCTGTAGTAAATCTGAATTTATTGGCCCATAGTAATACTGTTCCTGGCTTACAAAAATACACCATTGTTGCTAGCAGGGGATCCAGAGCTGCATGATGGTACACAACATCAGTTGCCAGTATGAAATCATAATGGTAAGTTGATACAGGAAAATCTTCGTTGAGGCCTTCTCCCCACACCAGTTTTCTCACTTCAGGTTTGTGCATATTCATGTTTTGTGTATTTCTTGAAATATTATATGAGAGATTTTCAAGAACTTCAGGCAAATCGGTAGCTGTAACATGAGCTCCTAAAGAAAACATGAATTTGTTTCAATTCACAGAATCATCAAGGTCGGAAGAGACCTTCAAGATCATCTGGTCCAACTGTGAACCCAGCACTACCATAATCACCCCTAAACCATTTCCCCAAGTCCCACATCCAGATGCCTCTTGAAAACTTCAGAGATGGTGACTACACCACCTCCATGGGCAACTTATTCCAATACCTAAACCACTCTACAGTAAAAAAAAATAAACATCTAACTTAAAGGCCATTTCCTCTCATCCTGTCACTTGAAACATGGCAGAATTCATAGATAAGTAGTTAAACATATATAAAACTTTATCTACATAACTTCTCCAGCCTCCCCCTCGCCAGTAACTAGAGTAGTTAACGAAAGAGTTTTTTACAATAATTTTCATTAAAAAAAACCAAACAACCAGTAACGAAGTTTATTTTAATTGTTGTTTCATTTCCTTAAAGTGACAGTGGCAGGACTAAATCATCTTTCACAGAAAATCTAAAAGAAAATACAAATTTACCAACCTAAGATACAGGCCACAATGGAAAGCAAGCCTGTTCCAGCACCAATTTCCAAAACTTTTTTGTCTTTGAGGTTGAATTGTTCTTGATTTGATTCCAGATATTGAGATAAAGCCAGTGCCTAAAATGGTTAACACATATCCGTAAGAGAGTAACAGCTAAGTTGCACAAAAATTCATTAGATGTTTTTATGCAAAGGTGTTGGTTTTTTTAGTACAATGAAAAACTCTGAAGGGTGTAACATAAAAATGTAATATGGAAAGAATTGCAATGTTCTGGTTTTTTATATTAAAAAAATTAAAGCGGTTTATTTTTAATTTACTTTTATGGGATATGGATTTGCTACACATTTCTATGTGAGTCTTCTGACAGCTCAAGATAGGCAGTGGTAAAATGTAAACCATACAGTCAGAACACCAAACGAGATTTAACAATATGTAAAAAGTAATGTTCTGGTTTATGATCATAAATGTTATGCTTTATTATCGCTATTATCAAGTAAATTCAGACTTCAGCAGAGATTTTTGGAAAACCTGTTTTTGTTTCAATTTTTTTTAGCAAAGGAAATATTAAAAATTTGTTATTTACCAACTTGACACTTGTCTTGGTAATCATATAAACTTTAAAAAGGAAACAGCACTGTATGGAAATATTGTTTATCAGGCCTTTGTAAAGATCTTATCAATAGAATATAAAGGGGCTGTTTATAAACAACATAAACTGATGCCAAAGAAACTGTCTTCCCCCTTTTGCTTCTCTTCTTTAGAGTTGTGTTACTATTTTAATTCTTGTGCTTTTCATAATGCAACACTGTCTACTTGCTCTGAGAAAGCTGACAGCTAATAAATCACTAGTCCAATTTGTGCAACCTCTCCATTTTCTTGGATAGTTGTACCGTCTGCATTCTGACACCTGATTAATGTGCGAATTGATGATCGGACATGTCAAAATAAGATACTGTTTCACCCACACTTACGCTTTCTTTCTATTGTTTTGAAATTGTCTGCCATTTTTTTGTGAGCTTTTTAAATAAATGTGGATCTGAAAAATTTTGAAATCCTAATTTTCATGTCTTTATCATTGACCCTCAAAGGCAATTTTCTCGGTCCATGTGAAATTCTGTTTTTAAGAGCAGGGGAAGCAGAGATTGAAGAACTGTTTGCAAGTGTGGTTTTCTATACTGCGATGGAGCTGTTCCAGCCTGTTCTTTAAAAGAAGCATGTTTAATTGTTATAACCTCCTTTATTTAATCTCTCACAATTTTCTTTTTCAGCCTCCTTTTTTGTACTGCTGATTGCTTACCTCCTAGCAGTGACTGATTGGAAACATGAAGGAAGCTGAATGCTTCTTCTTGAGTTCCCTTTCTGAATTTTTTTCAACGCCTGCATCCAATTTACAAATGCTTAAATGCCATAGTCCTTTTGGTGTGAACGGGCAAATTACCCTAAGGCAGAGCTTTCTGCTGAAGGTCTTTGTCCTGCGTAGGGAAACCTCCGTTGTCGGAAGTATCATCTAAGAAAGCTTCCTTAATGTTTGTGTGCTGCTGTCATGGTTTACTCTTGTGTCCTGTCAGCTTTCTGCCGTGTCATGCACTTACCCCCGGCCACACCACGGCTCCAAAGTGTTCTATGGACTCCTGAATGATGATCCGGTGGCCAACATATGTATAGTGCTCTTTATCGAAGTAGTGCGAAACTCTAGGAACCCAGTTCTGCAGTATTTTGAGAGTTACTGGTGAGCCTGTCAGAGAAAAGTTGAAATTGGTGTCTTTATATGCAACTTGGTAAAAAGTGTCTTGCAAAAATAGTGTGTGGGCACACAGACTAGAAAGCTGTCAGGCCATTGGCCTTGAATTTCAGAATCATTAAGGTTGGGAAAGATCTGGAAGATTGTTGAATCTAACCCTTAACCAACCCAGCAGCTCTGTGTTCATCACTAAAACATGTTCACAAGTGCCACATCTACACATCTTTTAAACGCTTCTGGGGATGGTGATTTGATCACTTCCCTGGGCAGCCTGTTCCACTGCCTGACCACCCTTTCAGTGAAGACTAGCTACTGTCCAAAAGCAGACACTCTGGCTGACCAGGTAGTGAAAGAAACAATGGTCATTTCCTGCCATTCTGAGTGTTCACGTGGGCAATCTGCTAATTACAGCTAGAAGACTTTCAGGACCAAGTTACCTTGTATTTTGGGGTAAGATAGTTCATATTGAGTATGAAGATAGTATGTAGGTGTTTGTGCTGTAGATTTCATTTGTGGGGTCAACAGCTCTAGAACATCAAGTGTCTTTAAATAAGAAGTGTTTCGAATTTACCTCTTTCATTGAAGAAAACCTAACTCTTTTTAGTGGTTGTTTTTTAAGCATCCTTCCACAGAAGGAGAGTTGTAAGATGCTCTTTAAGTATGTGTTGACATACAGCGTGGTTCAGCAAGTCAGTACTATGGCAGTGCTAGTGTGTCTCATCATAGCAAGCAGGCTCACGGGTGAGGCTTTTCAGAAGAGCTGTGCCGAACTGTTCCATCTGATCTCACTGAAAACAAGGACACCGATCTGAATGACTGTACTGTTGCTGGAAGCCTGTTAGCAGGATATGCATAGAATTAACCTTAACTGCGAAGAAACAGTTTGCTCTGGCTAGCATGGATTTTAGTTGTTGTCTGCCAGGAATCCTTGGTAGCTGTTGGAGCAGTTTAGCCTGTTGAAATCTGTAATACCACAGCTTCAACAGTGCCAGCCCAATTAATGCGTATTATAATCACATCTCTGATTGTAAATGACAATTCTTAGATGTCCAAGTAAAATTCAGAGACCTTTTTAAATATACATCTGAATTATGGAGATATTCATTTTTTGTAGATTTTATCTGATAATATATGCAAACATAAGGAGAAATGGGAAAATTGGATGTCAAAAGGAAAAGTGACATGGTGACATCTACTATTTGAAGACTGACAAAAATCAAAATATGAGCTGCTAGCATGCCATAGCAATTGCAGAATTTAAATGGGATTAAACCTGTGTTGGATTCTGCATGCATGGAGCTGCAAGTGCAGTTTTCAGAGTCACACTGCTCTTCACAGGTTTCTTCTTCCTCAGATGGGCAGTCCATTGCTCTTTGAATTTTGTTGGGGAATGATGGCTGCTGTGCAGAGATCATAGCAGAAGAGCTGAAACAGAAGGGGAAAACTAATGTAAAATCTTACAGGCACTCTCTTTGTATGAGACATGACTGGAAGAAGACATGAGTAGTTTGGGTGGACTTTGGTGGCCTTTTGGGGTTTTTTTCAGTGATGGGTTGAAGGGACAGGATGACATGTGACATTCTCACTCCACTGAGTGTTATGACCACTTTCTGATAATGCAGTAATGCTGTCAGAATTTTTATTTTATCACATTTATCATATTTATTACTGTGTTTATTTTAACATTTATACAGAATCTTAGCATTATGTCACTGAATTGATGCCACTAATAAGTCTGAAAATTGAGCTACATTTATCAGTTGAAGCAATAACTGAGAAAGATAACTGTCTTTTAACATCTATGACTTTTAATCTGTGCAATTTACTGGTTTCCAAAAAACTTGGGACTTGGCATTCCTGAGATAAAACTGTTTCATTTGCTGCAGCCAGTGCTCTTGATTTTGTCTCTTTGCATCCAGTTGCCTTCTCTTCCCTGCCTTTTCTTGCAGAACAGCTTAATGAATTACTCTGAAATGTAGTGAACTGCAGGGTATGCAGATAGCAGTCAGGAAATCATTGCAGTGAGCAGTTCGAATCCATAAGGCTTTTTGGAGAATTGTGTGTGTTGTGAATGATTGTGCATCCTCAGTGTACAGGGCAGCACCCAGCCTAAAAAGGAACTGATTGATACCAACTAACATCAATAAAAGCAGGAATAGGACTGGATCTAAATTTGCCTGGGGAGTAATATGTCAGTGACACTTCTTGCTTGACTAGAAATTTATTCAATGAAGCACGAGCATATATCTGTGTGTAGATACATAGATAAATAGATAAGGTATACACACACAGTAAAGAGCGAAAAAATGGTTCATAACCTGCTCTGGCCAGAGGCTGTACGAGCTCACCCTTCCCACATAACCTGACAGCTGGAGCGAGCTATGTTTTTATCCATGATGAAAACATTTATCCATTCTGCTCATTCTTGAGACTGCATATTTGCTCTCTCCAGCCACAGGCACTGCAGACTAAGTGTTGTATAATTTGGGTTGCATCATACTGCAGGAGGTTGTTGTGGTTATCCTGACCAGAAGGGGTGAATGTTTGGCAGCGACCAAGAAGTTCAGCAATGGCTGCAGGTAGTTTTTTAAGGAGCAGAGTGCCTGCTGACTTGTGTGAGTTGTTTATTTGCACATGATATTGACACTATTGCAGTTTTACTGATACCTGATATATTCCTTATTGCTGCTCTTTTTATTCACAAGGATGGGATTTAGGTTCTAATTCCTCTGACACTGCATTTGCTCAGTCTTGACAGCAATTTTGTACTGTTTCAGAAAAGAGTGCTTTAAAGGAAATTGATTTCTGCAGATTTTGATTTTCTTTTCTTCAGAGGCCCTCCATCTGGCTAGTAACAAGTTCTGGCTGTGCACTTTTTGCATGTGATTTCAGATGTGATGACAGTATTTAAGAGGCTGAAGTTAATGCTGCAGTTACGGCATTCCCTGATGAGTGAATTCATCCATGTTCACAGGTCACACATGGCACTGTGCCTCCTTCCAACAACAATGGTTTCTCATGTAATCAAAAGTAGACTCCTAGTTTTCAGCAATGCCTCCTTCATGCCTTGAGCTAGAATAAAATCTGGTCATGTTTTAATGTTTTAGGAAATGTCTGTGAAAAATAAGACTTGGGCAATTGGGAAGGTACATAATGAAACAAGAAGAATCTGTCAGAACTGGTGATGGCTAAAGCCAGAAAACAGTTGGTTAAAGACCCAGTCTTCTTAACATTTCATGCTAAACATGCAGAGCACTACATTGTCATATTCGGGGAGTTTGGGATGAGTGTTTTATTTGTTTGTTTTGGTGGGTTTTTTTGTAAGGGTCTTGTAGCATGAAATTTGTGCTATATAAATGAAAAAACCAATCCTGAAATTAAACAGCAGGAGGAACCTTTATCTTGTCCAGTACTTTTCTATGTATAAAACCAGAAGGGCTTGTTTAATGAGTAAACTGTAATTTGTCAGTCCGGGTAGAAAGTGATCCCTCTGTATTTTTTTCCTTCCTTGAATGAGTCCTTACTGCAACAGGTCACAATTTCAGTTAGCTGTGGGTAGTGGTGAATTCCAGAAAACAGTTTGAAAACATGCTTAATAAATACAAGTTTGTTGATAAACACTAGGCACTCTGTATTTGTATGTCATCTAACACACTGGGCTCTGGTTTATCACTGGGGCTTCAAGATGCTATATTAATATCTTGTCATAGGTATAGCTTTTGCTAAACAGAAAGAAGTTTATATGTGTGTGTGTGTATATATATATATATATACACACATTCTATTGCCATAATTATTATGTTATATATTTCATAGGAGTTAAAAGTAAGACTTGTCTTTTTAGCTACAAACTACAGGACAGCTTTAGTCATATGAATTCAAGAATTCAAGCATATTAGTGTCTTGGCCTTATTGATGCACAGCTTTATCATTTTAAGTGGCAAACTACCTGAAGACTACAGGCACAAGTGAGTATTGAGAAGCTATTTGCAAATAGGTGGTTGCATTTTTTACACCCCCTATATGTAATATGGTCGAGTTGTTGATGTGCTTCTAGAATTCTAAAAAATATTTCTTACTATTTTGACATTTTTCTGTTCCATATTTTACTGAAAACTATATATCTCTAAAAGAATTTTGATTTAATAATGTTGCAAGTAAAATCTGTTCCCTTTGAAAGTGTTGGCTTTTTCTGAATGTGAGCAGCCAGTTTTTTTCCAAATTGATCCTATTGGGAAACAATCATCTAAATTTTTTCAGAGTTTTAAGACCAGCATTGACTTCAGTAATAGCCTTAAGCTGTTGTGAACAAAACTTACAAAATCACATTTGATTTCTTCAAAACCTAAGGAAGAAAGAATAATTCATAAAATTATATCTATTTGACAATACCACATAGAATTAACAAGGTAATTAAACATTTAAGGGCAAATTGTAAGATGATGATAAACCTTAAGGTAACAGTTTATCTCCTATAATAATAAACTTTGTGCCTCTTAAACTGTTGAAATCCATTGCTCAGAAAGAGCTTTTCAAATCTAGCTATGTGGCAAAAAAAAAAAAAAAGTAGATTCTTGAGTGGTAATGTAAACACAATTCTGCTGAAATGTGATTCTCTCATCTCTACACAAAGTTGCACAGTGTACTCCGGTTTAGTCTGAAGTATTTGGGCAAAAGCCAATTTCATTTGCTCACATGGGAAATGTAATTACAGTGTGTTCTTTGCAAGACAGGGCTTAACCATAGACTCTTACCACACAGTAACATCTCTGTTTCTTAAGGTTCATGCAATTTTCTCATGTTATCATGCATTACATTAAAAAAAAATCAATATAAATGCTAGGAAATAAAGAAAATGTCAATGCTAGGAATATCAATATAAGAAACTTATATGATATTTGAATCCACAAGGTAAATGGACCCAAATACTGAAAACCAGCAGTGACAGTCAATCCTCACAAAATAGAAAGGGTTAGGAAAGCTGGATTCTGTTGACAAACAGAGCTGACCTGAAATACAAGAATTCAGGCAAAGGTAATTCTGTTGTTAGTTAACAGAGGACACAAAGGCATGCCAGATGAGGTTAGCTGAGCAGCTGTGTGGGTACCTGATGTGACAGGGCACGGGAAGTTTCCTGTGGGTGGATACATGCTCCAGAGGTTTTTTATACAGGCGTGCACCTGAAAAGAATAACTCTCCTCTCTGGCCAGTCGGATTGCAGGCTATTTAGAGTAACATTACCAGGCAACGCTCAAAGAACTGACTATGTTACACTAAACTGTTCCACATTTGCAGTACAAAATGAAAACTCTTTTAGACTTTGAAGTCCCAAGCATACTAACCTTCAGAAATAAAATTTCAGTTTCCTCCAACCTCTTGTTCTGTTTTTGCAGATGGAGTGTTCCCTGTGTTTGCCCTAGGTCAGCAGAGCTGAACCAAGCAAGCAACTTATTGTGGACAAACTGGAGCATAAATAACGTGTGGCCACTTGGCAGCAGCCCGAGTGCAGAGTAAAGTTTGTGAAGCTCCTACTGCCAGGAAAAGGTCAAGTCTTACTTGCCCTGCTGAGTGTCTGGCTGGGGAAGCTCTGGGTACCCTCCCCTGTCCTGAGTCACAGAGGGTATGGGGAACTGACATTCCTAAGGAAATAACAACTTTCCCACTGTCTTTAGTGCAGGTCATAACCATAGGAGATACTATATCCACTGAAAGAGAGTGTGCAAACCTGAAAATACCAATTTCATCAGAAAATCTTGCAGTTGCTTTTTTTTAAAACAGGTGGATGTTGTAGATGTTGAAGATAAACCAAATGTGTATTCCTTTCATGGTTCAAGAATATGAGAGACTTATATGCATTTGTTCCTTTGCTGCCCTTCTGCCCTCCTTTCTCCTTCTTGGAAAAGTTTCTGTGGAAAGAAATTTAACTAGAAGACAGAAAAATTTAAAAGCAACTTTGAATGTCATAAAGCTAGAAAACAACCCCTGGCTAATTAATGAACAACTGAAGGCTGGCAATAGAAATGGGGGAGGTGGGAGGAAATGTAGATTTTTAACTCAATTTATAGGCATCTGCATTTTTGGATGAAGAGCTTTTGAATTCGGGTAATGCTCTCCTGAAAAGTGGCAAAGGGAAAAAATGAACCTTTCCTGTCACTGTGGCTGTTTCACATTAGCATTAGCTGCTGTTTCTAGTAGTCACACCAAGTATAGGAGACACACATTCAGATGTTCACCAGTTTATTTCCTCTGAAAGTTTATAGTTAAAAGATACTTTTTAAATTTATACTTGGGAGCTAGTATTAAGATATTAACTGTATTAAGTTGATATAAACATTGCCTTTCACAGACCTGCCTGACTTTACAAGTACTGCAAATGAGTGGTCCCGAGCCACATCCTGTTATTGCAAATAAAGGAGCAAATATACTGCTGTTGGAATGACTGCCATAGCTTTTGTTAAGATGTGGTTCTTTTTAACAGGCATGTTCCCACTGTCATATTTATTGTATTTGTCACCAGGGGTGAATGTAGCTCAGATTGGTGCTGCTGTCAAAGTTCTGTCCTAAGCTTTGGCAATGGGATTGATGCTGGACATAAACAGTTTATTTTTTAAATTAAATCAGAGGAACTGGCTTACTCTGTGTTATATCTCTTTTAAAAAGGATGCCAACTGTATGGACAGTGTTACAGCTTATGACTGATGCAGGCATGGCTTAATTTCTTGTTTATAACTGATAAAGGAATCAACACTAATGCTCTGAAATGTAGTTGACAAAGATTTACTATGTAATTTCTATAAATACTTCTTGTTCTACACTCTATCTTCAAGCACTTCTTTAACATTGAAAATGTGTGTTGTCTGGAGGGGTAGCCCCATGGAATTAAAATTTCTCCTGAGTTCCATGAATAGTAAGGCTGAGGAGGGTACAGCTTCTCAGTTCTATGTGTGAAAGAGTGATTTTCAATTATTAACTCAACATCAAATTCCACAAAGTTCTGGATTATTCAATTGGCTTTTCTGTTTCTCAAAGCACTCATGGGAATTTTGCCATTGGTGGAAGACAAAATTAGACCATTGGTGGAAGACAAAATGCAACAGGCTGAAAAATGCAATGAAGTAAAGCAAACTTCAAATATTTTTAGAATGTATTCATTTTTAGTATGAATTGTGTAGCTTGGGTAGGTTTGGGGGGGGTTAAGCCCGCTTATATGAAACCTAATAGTGTAGATAGTGTACAGGCAGAGTAAAACTATACTCATATTATTGGATTATAGATTACAGTGATTTAAATTTAAAACAAATTTAAAAGTTTCTGTGCTGTTAAAGGTAACAAGTTCAATGTAAAATAATGTAAAATTGTTAAAAATTCAGTTAGAAAAATTGCGAGAGAGAGGTAGGAAAATGTTATGGTCATTTAACCCATCAGGAGCAAGAAACCTGCCAGATTTGTACCAAAAGAAGGCAGGGTTAAACCAGAAAAGTTAAAAGATGTACTTGTCAATGAATTTAATAGTAGCAGAGCACCAGGATCAGATGGTAGTTACCCAGAACTCTGCAGTAAAGTTACCAGCTCTGAACCAGAGCATGGTGCCTGCATCTGAAAGTAGGCTTGATATCAAAGCACAGGAAATTATACAAATGTGAGGTGTACATCTAAGGGGGTTTTGGATGGATCTAGGGAACATGGAGCGAGTGAGTCTGACATCTGTGTTAGGGAAACTGAGAAGAACGGCAGTGTTGGTGTTAGCTGATAAGTAATAGGCATAGGATGGGAAAGGAAGAAGGTTTTATATGTTCTTTGACAGTGTCTACCAACATGTAGTTCAGGGTCCTCCAGTTTACAGCATATGTGAATTTCCACAACCTTTTCAAAGGTCAGTAACTTAAGATCTTTACAGGAATTGAGCTTTGCTTGGATAAGGAGTCATTATGCTTTTTTTAAATAATTTGTTAACAGCAAGAAGGCAATAAATGATCAGGTTTACAATGACCAGGAGCAGCTGTGCTGCTGAGTGTATTCCTAAGAGTTAATGGGAAATGTAGAAAATAATGTAATGACAATAATGTAGAATTATTCAAGACAGTGAAAACAAAAATAAGCTGCAGAGTTCTGAAAGGGTCTCTTGACATGTTATGAGAGGTGATAATATGATAAATGAAATTCAGTGTTGACAAGTATAACATAATACACAGAGACAGCCTCTAACCACCTGGGAAAGAGATCTTAATGGCACCAGAGACAGCTATGGAAAAATACCTCTGCAAAACCACATTGTAATCAAAAACATAAAGAGATTTTTGCAATTATAAGGAAAAAAACAAGCAAACCAGGAACCAAAAAACAATGGAAAAGGAACATTGTTTTTTCCACTCTAGAAATTGTCTCATGTGCTCAGTGTGTGCCTCAAGTCCTTGATTAAAACATTCAGGGTCCTGAATCCTGCAGAATTTGCTGAAGTGGGTGACCTGGCAAATGACTGGTGAAGAATGACAAACTCACAGCTCTAGAGTATATTCTCCTCATCCTTATTGCTGGAGGCATCTGCTGGACTTTTCTGGATGTGGAAAGCAGGTTTGCATTCTCCAACTCACAGGGACTTCTTAACTGCAGTTGGCAGCCAGCTAAATGTCTACGGCACTGTCTTGACATTACCTGTGCAGTTTGTTCAAGTACAAACAACTAAGGGAAACTTCCTGGTCAGTGTCTATGACAGGCCCCTGATCAAGGCAACCCTACTGATGAAGCCTTTTTGCTCCAGCTGTAGGAGGCATCGAGCTCACAAGCAGAAAAGTGCTTCCCACTGTTAGCAAAGATCAGGTTCATGACCACCTGAGGAACCTGATTGTGCATAAGTCTATGGGACCCCAGGAGGTACATCCCAGAGTCTGAGGGAATTGGCTGCTATAGTTGCCAAGCCTCTCTCCATGACATTTGAAAAGTCAGGTGAAGTCCCAGGTGACTAGAAGAAGTGAAACGTTGAACCCACCTTTAAAAAGGGTAGGAAGAAGGACCCTGGGAGCTACTAACCTGTCAGCCTCACCTCTGTGCCTGAGAAGATCATAGAGCAGATCCTTCTAGAAGGTATGATAAGTCCTGTGGAGAACAGGGAGGTGATTCGGGATAGCATGGCTTCACCAAGGGCAAGTCCTGCCTGACCAACCTGGTGGCTTTCTGTGATGGAGCAGCTACATCAGTGGACAAGGGAAGGGCTATGGATGTCATTAATCTGAATTTCTGTAAAACATTTGACATGGTCCCCCATAATATCCTTTTCTCTGAACTGGCGAGAGATGGATTTGATGAGTGAACTCTTTGGTGGATTAGGAATTGGTTGGATGGTCATATCCAGAGGGGAATGGTAAATGGCTCAGTGTCCAAATGGACATTAGTGGTGTCCCTCAGGGGTCCAAACTGGGATCAGTGTTACTTAATATCTTCATCAATGACACAGATAAAGGGATCAAGTGAACCCTCAGCAAATTTGCAGATGACATCAAGCTGAGTGGTGCAGTTGACACACCTGAAGCCCTCCAGAGGGACTTGGATAAGCTCAAGAAGTGGGCTTGTGGGAATCTCATGAGGTCTAACAACACCAAGTCCAAGGTGCTGCACCTGGGTTGGGGCAACTCCTAGTGTCAATACAGGCTGGGGGTGAACAGATTCCCATCCCTGGAAACATTCAAGGTCAGGTTGGACAGGCCTCTGATCAACCTGATACAGTAAAAGATGTCCCTGCTCACTGCAGGGAGGATTGCACTAGATGACCTTTAAAGGTCACTTCCAACACAAACCATTCTATGATCTTTGGTGTTTGGCATTTTCTTATCCTATTCCTTTATGGCTCTGGAATGACTCCTCAGCTTGAAGTCGCTAATACCCAAAGTTAATTGTGGTGGCCCTCCCAAACAAGGGCAGCCAAAGGTGAAGGATAACACTGAACACTGAATATGATCCTCAAACCACACACGCTGTTTTCATTGTTTTTAAAATAAGAAGTCCTTTCTTCTTGGTAGAGACCTCATTTTGCTCGCCTAGCTGAGGTAACTCAAGGATGGTGACTCAACCACTTCCCTGGGCAGTCTGTTCCAGTGCTTTACAGAAACCTTTTTATTTTTTTTTTCTTTAATTGATTTAATGTTTCATGTTAAGTTAATCAGGCCTAAGCTTATTTTCACATACGATCAGATGACACACATCTCAAAGAAGGCAACAAAGCAGGTAACTCTGGAAACAAGTTGTCTAGAGAAGCTGTGGACGTCCCATCCCTGAAAGTGTTCAAGGTCAGGCTGGATGGGGCCCTAAGAAACCTGGTCTAGTTGAAGATGTCCCTGCCCAGGGCAGGGGATTTGGAACTAGGTGATCTTTGGGTCCATTCGAACCCAAACCATTCTGTGATTCTAAGTATTTATTTAAAATCGTGGGGCTACGTAGGAGATCTTCATGTTCAGGAGCATGGAAGAATGAAGAAATGCTCCAAGATTTTATGCTAAGAAGAGTGACACCAGGCTGTGCCCACCTTGCCAGTGGCTCCTGACTGCTGTTAGCTGCGTATTGTGCATTTAATGCCTGCTCTCTCCTTCCCTGGCAGTGCAAGTGCTGCAGCTCAGTAGAAAAGCTGTTGGGGAAACCCCACCAGTGCTGCATCACCTGGGCTCATCACAAGAGCCAAGATGGTGAGGAATGGGACTCTAAATGAATGTTTATTTCCATCATCTAACTATCCTCTGTGATTTAGGCTGTTCTGGATTAAGCTAAAGAGCCTTATTCCTGTGAGAATACATGTGTTCTGTACTTCCTGTGTCCATCTATGTGATCTGTTGAACAAGAGCTCTTCCTGTCTTGCAAAAAAGCAAGGGGACAGGTGAGTCAAAACTTGGCTTTGGGTGGTCTGAGCACCTTCACTTGTCTTTAAGTGAACAGCCCTGGAATATTACTTAAGCACAAACTCTAATACCAGAATTAACAGATTGGGGTCATTTTTAATTGCTAATTTCCTTCTTGAGGTTTTTGTCCAGCTTCTGTATGTGCCTCTTATCATGGCAAAGACCTGTTAGATAAAAGAAAACAGGTAATTTAGATGCCATGCATTTGCACGAGGAGATTGGCGAGAGAGGTACAACTGTAAAGGGAAGTCAGAAGTGGAACACAGAGGCACAACATCTGGTACTGCTGCATGTGAAAAGTGCATTTGAATGCATGAAGCCACAGGCAAATCAGATCCTTTGCCCTCATTTTCACATATTGACACTAGAGACAATATAACTAAAATCTAGGGATTGTTTTTTTGCAGCGGATTAACTCCTGTCTTATTATAAAGTCACACACTTCCGCTTCCCTCAGCAATGAGTTTTGGGGGTGTCTTCAAGCCTTCTGTAGTTAGTTTTTCAAAATCTGAAGCTGTTTGCCTTCGAGGGATTGCTTTAGTTTGGGTTTCCTCATTAATCCTGGTTCTCCTCTGTTTTAAATAGGGACAGGTTTTTCACTTGGTGCTACCTCTTTCTCATCTGCTTATTCATCCCACCTGTTTGGAGAGCCGCTACTCCCTCAGAAGTCGCTAAAGCTGAACTTTCATTTGAACTCTCTCAAACTTGGGAAGAATTTTAGGTCTTCGCTGAGGATCCCTCTCTACCCTGCCATGGGGTGTTGTCTTACCTCCTGTGGTCCCTTTGCCATCTCTCAGCTGGTTGTTTAGAGAAGGACTCAATGCCACCTTCTATTTTTTCTTTGTGGCAAGGAAAGAGATCTTGACCTAATTCTATGTGGCTTTTTATAGAGCAAAGAGTGTGATGATCTTAATATACTGAACTGGAAGTTTTACAGCTGGGGCTCCCTTTACTTGGTCTGTTTGGGCCTGGTTACTATATACACAAATGAGGGACCAGCTTAAGCTGACTGTGTCAAGAATGAGCACAGCGTTTGCTTGGCTACAGTTACTACCATTAATAATGTCAGGGCTTTTTTAACATCTTGCCTTTCTGTTTTTGTAGAATTGTTTGGTTTTGTTTGATTTGGGGTTTTTTTGAGGGGGACATTTAGTTATCCCCTATTGTAATAATATTTGCCAAGCAATAAACTCTTCAAGTTCTTATTCAGGTAAAGCTGCTGAAACCAGGCAGTTTTGTCATGACAAGGGATGATTAAATGGCTGAATAACAAGAATGCAGGTTCTGATTAGTGGTATCCCACTGAAGAGTCTCCTTGCTTCTCTTCCAGTTGTGAAAAATGTGGTGTTTCTCTAGAAGGAACATAAAAATGTATTTAAAGTCATTTCAAATGAACGACTAATGAGTAGCTCAAGCAATATTACAATGAATCAATTTGTTTTGCAAGAGGAATTAAGTATTCAGAAATCAGTTTTGCAGACTAATATTATAAGTAACTTGACCTTATTAAAAAAAATTAGATGGAAGAGTCTCTATTGACTTAGAATTCTAGAATCATTAAGGTTGGAAAAGACCTCGAAGATTGAGTCCAACTGTTAACCCAGCACTGCCATGCCCACCACTAAACCATATAGTTTTTAACAAACCTAGGCTTGTATGAGCTTAACTGTACAGATACAAAGGGTAATACAAAATCTGTTTCCTTAACTATTGTGTGTGCAAATCAAAAAATCTAATGCAAATCAAGGTAGCTCTGTGCCTGAATTAGTCAACAGACTCTTGATGACATTGAAACCATAGCTGAAATGTCAGATGGTGACCATAAGGTAGATTTCTATGTCGCTGGAGTCAGTGGGGGTTTTTTGCCTTGGATCGCAAAAAATATATATTTCATATTTTTTGCAAGTTTATCTGTAGCAAGGCTCATATATTTAGCATTGTAGGATTTTTTATTTTTCTGATTTCTTTTCTCTCTTCTCCCCTTTTTTTCCATTTACAGAATGAGTTTGGGTGTGAAAGAGCTAGGCTTGAAGCCTCCAGTTTCACTCGGATTTAATCAACATCTGTGTGCTGCAGTGTGCAATAAGTCTGAAAGCTCAGCAGGTTTGTGTAAGTGAGAACTGCAGAATTTAATCCTGAGTCACTAGTAATATTTATTTTTAAAGAATCTATTTAGCTCCAACATCTATCATCACAACTTTTCAACATCTTTTCAACTGCTGTCCAGATCTTACTGTGCACCTGCTTCACAGGCAAACCTGTGCTGTCCATCTCTTAAGTAGGACTAGGATGCTGATTTGGCTCTATAGAAGTTTAAAAGGATTGCAGTCTGGATATTTAACAGACAGCTTCAGTCAGAAGTTGTCATAAAGCCCTTCCTAGCTCACTAAAAAGGGATCCGCTGGCAATGTACCCATCATGATATCTTTAGGACATCAAGATTAGTTCCTGGTCTTGGTCTGCAGAAGCACAAATTGGGCTTTGCTGCCTTTTGGAGACATAAATCAAAGTCTGACTGTTTGAAGGAGAGATTTGGCTTTTTTATTCTATGAGAGGGACAGCAGAGTCTTAGCTCATTTCCACAGCCTCATCTACTGTATCAGTGTGTTTTGTGGAGGTGAGAGGCAAGAAGGCCCAGGAAGTCAGTGGCAGGGAGAAAGTCAGAGTTGGCAAATGTTTTGTTGTGTTGCTGCCTCTGCAGTCATGCAGTGTGTCTGTAATATTTTAGGAATGGCCCAGAAAAAGCAGAATTACGTTATCTGGAAAGTACCAGTAATACTTAAAGCTATGAAAGATTTGCCTGGCAGCTTTTGTAAGGCTATTCAGAAGAGATATTTTGGGATGGCTATTACATCAAGGTTAAAACTATTCCCTGCCAGCACCACCAAAAAGATGAGGGGTTGCTTCAAGCCTCCTAAGCCAGTGATGGGCCCCACAAACACTTTGCTGTCCTGCTCCCCTTTGAGGACGTAGTTCCAGGCTTCCATATTCAAGCCAATTGATCAAAAAGAAAATTGTTTTAAAAGCTCTTTAAGGACCACAATTGCAGCATTACATCACAGACAGAAGCTCAGAGGAAGGGTAGCTGTCCTGTGTAGGAAATAATATCCAAGTGAAAAGTATGCCATATTGTGCCACAGAGCATAGGCTACAACAGTAGCAACCCTGGACGATTACACTTGGTGTTCCAGAACCTCCCGAACTGAGTTTTGCAGTATTAGACTTGTTTATAATAATGTCTTCTTTAGCCCACACTCTTGTTCTAATGTTTCAGAGACTTCAGTCATCTTTATTGGTCGGTTGGCCCAATCTTCAGCAAAGTCTGTCTTTGCTGTAGGCAAAAGGAAAAAACAGGAGCAGAGACAAGAGACTCTGTCTACTATGAGCAAGATTTGTTGTTGTAATTAGCATGACTCAACCTTTTACAAAAGAGATCATTGTAACTTGCATAACTGTGTCACACTGGCTTTTAAATACATTATTTCTATAGTATTAATTGCTGTGTGTATATCCAGCATTTGTGTGAGTTAAGGCAGCTGTTCCCTCTGACCGCAGTCTCCTGTTGTTCCCATGCAGAGTGCAGTGTTTGTAGGTGGGTGCTTGGGCCATCGCTGAGTTATCACTTTGATTTGAACATGATCAGTGCTGGACTCTGCATGTCCCCATAAGTAAAGCTCCTCCGCTGGGGGAAGCCACAGCTCCCTACTACATCTACGGGTTTTGGGAGGCAGTGAGCAGCATGGAGTGCCTGCCCATTGGTGATGGATGTACTTCTCTCCCAGCTGTTGGTCTTCCTACTGTGCGCTTGCAGAGGTATCTATTGCAAAGGCACTTCTGACATTTTTTTTCAGTCCTTGCTGACCAGACTCTGTAATGTCACACAGGTGTGAGTGCACAGTGATGTACTCTCAAATAACAAGTTTACCCAAACCCTTTTCAATTTGGGTGTCATCTTTGCTCTCTTGTTCACAGAATCACAGAATATTCTGAGTTGGAAGAGACCCATGAGGATCATCAAGTCCAACTCCTAGGTAAATGGCTGATATGGGTATTGAACCTGCAACCTTGGCGTTATGTTATTAGCACCGTGCTCTGACCACTCACGTGCTTGTGTCAAACTGACAGTGGAAACATTTCATCACCTTGGCACTGAGGTTTCATTTATCCCTGCTGCTCCTCACCTGGCATGAAACAGCAAAGTGGCATTACCAGTTTATTGTAAGGGAGTTTATTATCCTTACACCTGCTCACTGAGGTAAAATAAGAGATCAGAACTATGCGAATTGCTGTCTCACAATGGAAGGACGTGCTCACCAGCAGGAGTATACAGAGACAATTCTGTACATTCATCGAGTGGATCTCCTTGCAAAGTCAGAGAAGGCACCGTAAAGCATTAAATTTGTCAAGACCTTCACTCTCTCCTCCTTAGCCTGGGGTGGATCCCCATTAATTTCTTTAGTTTAATCCCTCCTATCACAGCTCCACTACAGGTCAGGATTTCTCCTGCTGTGTGTTATCTCTACCATTTCCTACTGTGCACAAAGGCTAAAGTTTGTTCTCACCCAAAAAAAAAAGACTGTCAGGCAAAGCCTGTGTACTCCAAGGATGAATTTTATCTGAATTACTCAGACTTCCACTGCACATTGTGCTGCTCTGCAAAGTCTATGCTGATGCCAAAAAACGAATTTCAAACCACTGAATATTGAAATAAAATTTACAAATCTCTCTTGAGGACTGGGTTGGTAGAAAAAAATACAAAGACAGCACAGCTCTAACTAATAAGAAGGTGCTGGGAATCTCTGAAAGTGCTGTTAGTATCAGAGGGCACAGCTCATATCACTTTGACAGGACCACCAGATCAGATAAAAAATGGAAATCTCAGCATCAGTCTCCAATATGCTTTTTGAGCTGGAAAACAGAATGTAGTGCAAAATAAGCATGGAGTGAATGAATGTTGCCCATGTGAGCCAGTGGTGAACCCACTGCAGCCCGCATACATGGCTGTGAATAATATCAGTGCAGACTTTGGCTCTCCCCTTCCCGAAACATCAGAGTGCTCCTGGCACTGACCATACTGACAGCATTCTCCCAGCCCTCTTCAAGACACAGATGGCTTGAGTACAGATGCCTAAAGCCCTCTGAGACACCTCAGCATGTCTGGAATAATTGCTTGGGGCTGACAGAGAAGACATGGCACTGCTGGGGGACCCTCAGCCTCCTGCAGCAGCAGCTGGAGTCCAGGTGGGGTACCTGAGATTGTACTAGACAGCCGTATTTAGGCCACTTAATCCTGCTGGGAGAGGACATTCAATACCAGGTGAGAACATCTAAATTCAGGCATGAATGTGGGAATTCATTCAAGTCCATGGAAATATATTCTGTATAATCAGTGAACCTAGAAATAATTAATCTTTCTAAAACCAGGATTCAGTTGCCTAAAAGGAAGTGTCTAATGCTATTTTAGGTGTTGTGGAGTATCCTGGTTGGCATCCAGTTGCTTCACCAAAAAGAGCATGGACTTCCTTTGTCTTACATCATATCTGCAAGCCCTGTGCAGATGTCTCATCTGTCCTGGAGTATCAAATGGCAGGAAGAGCCGACATTAAAGGAAGCCCATCTGTGCTAGTAGGGCATATGAATCATCCCCCAGGCTCCTTTGACTGTATCAATCAGACCTCTGTGATTAAAGAAGGACCCAAGATACTAAATTTTAAGATAAGATATAAGCCTGACTCTCCAAAATAAACCTATTTTGCCAGAAAAATAACAAGATTTGGGACACTGAAAGCCCCTTTTTATCCACAGCTAGATGATTTATAGGTGCAACTGTCTCTGTTGCACTCTTTTCTTGCTTCCCAAAATGGCAGCGCAGCTTACAGGCTAATGGTTATTTTTAAGTCAGTTTTTCACAGTCCCTCTTGTTGTAACTGCACCCCTGGTGTGAAAGAGGCTTGAGCATACCATTACCTAGAGAAAGATGTCACAGATGTGCTCAACTAGGCATTCAGAAACAAAGTATGATGTGAAGCAAGGGTTAGACTTAAAATTAGGTCTTTGCCTTGCAAAGAGAAATAGATGGGAAAGTGTTTGTTTGGGAAATCCAGCAGGCCTTGTGCTCAGACAAAAGCATTTGGATTTGACTAATTGTAACTATGGCCAGTAGCTGATGAGATGGAGATTTTACCATGGAAATGCAGCTACAGGGGAGATTTAGCCAGAGACAAGCAGCAGCTTAGGGTGGGAGTTCACAGCATAAACATTTTGAACTTAGCTGCCCAAGGGGCTTACGATTGCCATTTGTGACCTAGACTTTTTTTCTGCCTATGTCAACCCTTGGGACAAATAACAAACAAAATAGTATGGAAAGCATGTCCTCTCAATCAGTAAGTTGAAAAGGATTCTCTTCTCAACAGGAAAACATTCTCTTTCCCCCAGTCTTCTCTTGCTGAAGGTGATATCTAGGTAAACTTAGAAAGTTTTAACAGCTACAGAAAAATCTGAATAATTAATATGATTTGTTTTAATTTTGGCTACTAGCTAGTAGCTGTGCTTGTCACCCCTCTAGTAGTCTAACCATCATGTTAATTTCCTAGAGGTCTCAGAAAATTGCATTGCAATTGCTTGTAGAAAGTCATTCTTCCAGCCCAAGGTATGAGCAACTACACCTGAACCATTCCTGACATGTTTGTCTAACCTGCTTTTCAAGATCAGCAAAGAGTTGCAGTCTTCATTTTACTGAGATATGTGATGAACAGAGGATTGTAGGTACTGGGTACAAGGGTGAAAGCAGGTTTGCATGATTTGGTTTTGTGCAACCTCTGGTTGAAGCATCAAGTCAGGTGATCACACCTGTGGCACAATCATTAGGGACATTCCAAATCCCATTAAACCAAATCAGATTAAACTGAAAAATATATGCAAACACATCTTTGAATGACAACTGTAAATATGTTTGAGCATGAGGTGGGATTTCTTGACACCTTACTGTATCCCATGGTACCTTGCTAGACGGAGACTTACATGGCAACAAGTTGCTACAGCCCCTTATGAGCCAAAAAGTTTCACAGTGGAGTGTCCTCTGAATTAAACTGTGCTTCTTAGCAAAGATTAAAGGGCAAATGCTCATTTAAAGAGAATAAATAGCATACACAGACAGATACTCTACTCCCATCCCCACAACATTTCTAAATATTTCTAAACTGAAAGGTGTGTGGGCACAGATAGTGCCCACTTGGTGGGCACAGATAGTGCAGATGTCTATGCTGATGGAGGACCACATGGAAGAAAACTGCTTTGGTATGTTGTTTTTTCCAAACTGCATCACTCTGAAGACCGGACAAGAATGTACTTACTCCTCAAAACTGGAATGAGATCCTGCAAACAGAGCTATATCCAGTGAAGTTTTATAGACTCAGAATTATCTGCAGCAACTGCAGGAAACATGAGAAAGGACATTCACTCAGTGATTTAAGATGTTGCTAATGAGGATAAGGTTGCCTCCACCAACTCTTGTCAGCTTCCCCATGCACATTCAAGCTATTCCATCATTTTAAGCCCTCCTCTTGAACACCAGATTGCTAAGGGCTCTCTTCTAAGGGCTCTTATAGAACTGGTCTCGTGTTGTAGTTCACCTGTACAAGCAAGAACATTTGTCTAAGAGCACTCTTCATGCACATGCCACTCTTCTTCTGTAGAAAGCTATGTCACCTGTTTGTGTGTTGTCTGACTAGAAGAACATTTCTCTGCTGCTCAACTGATGGGAGAATTCAGACTAGTTACTCATTGCCTTAGTTCTTGGCAACAAAACACATAGCACTGCTGCAGGCATGACTATTTTGAGCATTGTAGCACAGGTCTTTCCAGTCAGCTGCTACCTAGGGCCAGGACAGCAATAGCCAAAGCCACCAGGGTCAACTGGAAGTAGCCAAGGCAGTGTAAAACCCCTTTAAAAGTATAGCACTTTCAATTTTTTAATTTTATTTTTTAAATGACAAAGCAAGTATAGCCTCAGTTGAAGGTAACAATTTCTGCAAACATACTACTTAATTTAACTTTAAAACATAGCTGTTTTAAAAGTTTTCTTCTCCACTTCTAATTTAACATCTGGCTATGCTGCTCTGAGTAGGATAAGAAGATCCTTTAGTAAAGCTCTTTGATTTATTGGTTTTAAATTATAGCTCACAAAACATCAAAATTATGCTACTTTAGAAATATGTAATAAACAATAGAGGCAAAAGCCATGTGCAGCTAAGCTTATTGTGTGAAATATTTATCTTTTCATTTAAATTCAGAAGTGAGTAATAGTGTCATATTGTTTAGGAGAGCGCCTTGCCAGTGTTTGCTAATCGCTCTTCCTAAGAGTAACAAATATCCTGCTTGGTCCAACAAATTGTAAGTCAATCTACAGATTCAGTGAAAGGCAATATCCTGAAAGAAAAATGACTTTGGCAGTTTGTGATGAGCAACTTGAATTACAGCCTTGGTACTCTGTGCATCACACTGTTTCATTTAAGAAACATGACCGCGTGTTTGTAAAGTGAGGACTGGTTTTTTATTTCATTGCAGAAGCCAAGTTAGAAATCACAAGGATAGTAAGAGCAACAGCCTGCCTCATCCAGAGAAGGAAAAATCAGAAACTACTGTTAAGAGGAAAATAAATATATAATATATGTGTAATGGTTTATATAATATATATAATACCAATTATAGCATTGGGCTGATGACTGTGTAATAAGAGACTACTGTGCTGGTTCCATTGCTTTGATCTCTGGATACAAATGTGGTATTCATTTTTTCCACTGTGAGTACCAATTTATCGGAAACATTGAAATGCCTGGTGTTCCCTGTCTCTGGAAACGCCCCTTTCACATACTTCGGGCTCTGAAGCATTGCTGAAAGGTGGGACAGAATTGAAGCAAAGACCAGGACCTGTCTCACTTCGTGTCCCTGCTGGTGACATGAAGGAAGAGGCTGTGACCCTTCAGACTCTGCCCTTGCTGCCAGAGCTGGCTTGGCTGAGCACCTGGGCTTAACCCAAACAGTGCCCAGTATGTGCAGGGTGGACCTGCTTCAGGTAATAATCCAGAGGAACAAATGACAGTAGCCCGGTAGCCTAGGCTTGGCTACTCTTGGGAGCCAACCTGGCAAGCAAGGGGGGTTGCCAGGGCCATTTGCCAGGCCCAGAGAGTGGTGGTGAACGGTGCTGCATCCTGTTGGTGGCCAGTCACTAGTGGTGTCCCCCAGGGATCAGTGTTGGGCCCAGTTCTGTTTAATATCTTTATTGATGGTCTGGATGAGGAGATTGAGTCCATCATGAGCAAATTTGAAGACGACACCAAGTTGGGAGGGAGTGTCAATCTGCTGGAGGGAAGGAGGGCTCTTCAGAGGGACCTGGACAGGCTGGAGAGTTGGGCTGATTCCAGTGGGATGAGATTCAACAAGGTCAAGTGCCGGGTCCTGCACTTTGGCCACAACAACCCCATGCAGAGCTACAGGCTGGGGACAGAGTGGCTGGAGAGCAGCCAGTTAGAAAGGGACCTGGGAGTTTGGATTGACAGGAAGCTGAACATGAGCCAGCAGTGTGCCCAGGTGGCCAAGAAGGCCAATGGCATCCTGGGCTGTATCAGGAACAGTGTGGCCAGCAGGACCAGGACCTGTACTCAGCACTGGTGAGGCCACACCTGGAGTACTGTGTCCAGTTCTGGGCTCCTCAATTTAGGAAGGATATTGAGGTGCTGGAGAGTGTCCAAAGAAGGGCAACGAGTCTGATGAAGGGACTCAAGCACAAGTCCTATGAGGAGAGGCTGAGGGAGCTGGGGTTGTTTATCCTGGAGAGCAGGAGGCTCAGGGGAGACCTTATCGCTCTCTACAAGTCCCTGAAAGGAGGTTGTAGCCAGGTGAGGGTTGGTCTCTTCTCCCAGGCAACCAGCAGTAGGACAAGAGGGCACAGTCTTAAGCTGTGCCAGGGAGCTTTAGGTTTGACATTAGAAAGAAATTCTTTACAGAGTGATCAGACATTGGAATGTGCTGCCCAGGAGGTGGTTGGAGTCACTGTCCCCAGAGGTATTTAAGAAGAGACTGGATGTGGCACTCAGTGCTATGCTCTAGTTGACAGGGTGGTGTTGGATTTGACTCGATGATCTTGGAGGTCTTTTCCAACCTGGTTGATTCTGTGTGATTCTGTAATTGAACATAATCATGGCTAGGCTTCGCGAACGAAGATTTGGGAAGGCACTATCCACATTTGCTACAGGCACGCTGGTGGCTTACGAGGCCAATACGTGACAGACATATCCGATTGCAAAAGGCGCAGCAGAAAGACTCCTTAGATGGTGTATTTTGCAAGATACGGTTCTTTCTGCGTTGCCTTTTTTCCTCGAGAGTGATCCCGCGTGAGTTCTCAAAGGAGACAGCTGCGTTATAGATGGTGTGTCTCCAGGCCTCCCGATTGGAGGCCAGAGTAGACCAGTTATGGTGATCAATATGGCCAAGGCTGAGATGTTGTTTCAGGGAGTCCTTGAATCTTTTCTTCGGGGCTCCTCTCATGCGGCAGCCAGTGGCAAGCTCACCATAGAGCAGGATCTTAGGGAGGCGGTGGTCCTTCATCCTTGAGACGTGCCCTGCCCATCGCAGCTGTGTTCTCAGTAACATGGCCTCAATACTAGTGACAGCTGCTTGCTCTAGTACAGATGTATTGGTCACATAATCTGACCAGTGGATGTTAAGGATTGTACGGAGGCAGCGTTTAACATCCTGCTTTGCAGATGCTGCTGAGCTCTTTGGGCTGGAAGTCAGCTTAAAGAAGACAGAGGTCCTCCATCAACCTGCACCTCAGGAAGTCCCCCATCATCCCCACATCCCCATTGGCCAATCAGAGCTCAAATCAGTCCAACAGTTTAACTACCTTGGTAGCCTCATCTCCTCAGATGGTAAGATCGACGGAGAGATAGACAACAGGTTAGCTAAGGCATATAGTGCTTTTGGAAAACTCCACAAGAGAGTATGGCGTAATAAACACTTAAAGAAAAGCACCAAGATCAGTGTTTACAAAGCCATAGTGTTGTCTACTCTCCTATACGGCTCCGAATCATGGGTCAATTGAACATAAAGCAACAGGCCTTTTGGCAGAACCAAAATAACTCGGGGAAAAGCATTTAGGAAATCCTTCCTTCATCACCCCTTGGCAGATAAGGCAGGGTTGGGTTTGGGCCAGCTAGTACACACCTCATGGTATGTGTTAGGTGTGGAGCTGCCCAAGTGCAGAAGGAGAGAGGTGATCTTTCCTGGTCCTGGTCTCCCGCCATGCCACCCATAGCCAGACAGGATATTTCTGAACTGCTGTCTTCAGGGCCTAATTAGCTTAGTTTCCTATGAACCATGAGACCCTCTTGAGCCAAGCATCAAATTTCCAATCACTTGATATGACCTACTCAGCCCTCCATGGGGCAGGAGTGGACAGCCTGCATGGGCACCTGAGACAGTTCCTACCAGGTCAAGGGTTTATCCAGGCGGGGGCCACCAACAAGCCAGGACTTGAGGAGCTTGGCAGAGTAGCACCCACCTGTTCACCCACCTCAATATCAAAAAGTGGAGGCCCTTGGTGCTCCCACCACCTCAAGTAGGAAATTTTGTTTCCCACTGCTGTGCCTACCTCCTCAGCTGGCTCCTAGCCTTTAGGTGGCGCTGGCACTTGGTGTCTGTGACATCACTGAGTTTGGTAACCCTCTCTCCACAGGAGGAGGGGGCCTTCTCCTCCTAGAGAAGGTTTGTGTGTACCACAGTGACCAACTAGCACCCAAGTGAGAGCAAGGAGACAGTGGCACTTTGTGGTGGGTAGTGTTAGGAAGAGGAACAGAAGTAAAAAAGGAAGATGAGCCACATTCTCACTTCCATTCACTGTCTTGTGCTGGTGTGGAGGCTCCCACCCTGCCAAGAGTCCCGCAGCTGACTCACTTAAAGAAATTCAACAGGGTATTCACACACCAGGAATGAAGCCAGTGGTTTGAGGGATTGTCCTATGCAGGAGTGCTGCAACCCCTTTGCCAGCCAGGTTCAGGAGTACCCAGATCCAGCACATTTACACTGTACATGGGCAGCAATCAAGATGCTGAGAAGTCACCTTTCTCACCCATTTTTTCCCCATTCTCCCTCTTATCCTGCTGTGTTTCCATGTCACTTACTTCTTGGCTAGAAAAGTCCACTGGCACAATATTTCATGAACAAAGACTCCTTTCACAGAAACAGGAGCTTTTCTAATCTTATCCTTTCCCTGCTTTAAACACCTGCATTTAGACCTCTGACTAGGTACATGGTTATTTGTCATGACTATTACAGCATTTCTAGTTCAAGAGGACAGTGAGTAACTCAGGCTGCCTTTTCTGCTGGGCTGCTGGACCAGTCACACTACCTCACCCAGGCATCCCTGCTAGGTGGCTTGAGAATCCAGGTGCCAGGATTATTGATTCCTTATGGAAAGAGACCTGTAGTTTCCTGATGAAAATCCATGAACAAAAGCTTGTCAAAATGTAATTTCAACAAACCTAAGAAGTGTCCAAGGGCACTACTTACTGCATCTACAATGTAACATGGCCTCAGCAGACCAGAGTCTCTGGCCCTTACAAGCCTGCTGAATTTGCACCTAGGCAATTGCATTATTCATTCTCGCCTTTCTACTCTGAGTGACTTTTTCTTATTGAATCAAGTAGCACTGGGTTTTCATGAGAAGAGTTTATGGCTGTTTGCCTGTAAAGCACTCAGCATAGTGAGCTTTCCACAGCGAGGTGTCCTTTCATCCCATGCAGTTGCAGATGTCATATCTGGACAGAGATTTCACCTCCTCCTTCAGACACAGGCAAGGAGAATAGGGAAGAGATTAATCCTTTGAATTACAGACTTTAAAGTACACACACTGTAATGTCTCTGATTCAAAGCTTCCTGGGCCATGGGACGTCTCTGTTCTGGAATGGAAACACAGTCCTGTTAGAATAAAGTTCATTGTACAAAATAGGCCTTCTAATTCAATTATTTTATTTCACTAAGCCAACACTTCAAATTCTAATTCAAAAAAGTTCACAGTGGCACACACGTGGCCCATCACTCAGGCATGTGTAGCCCTACCCATTAAGTAATACACAGCATGTTCAAGTTATGGGTGTGCCTAAGAGCTTGTGTTTGACCTTGGTCCAAGCAGTGAACTTCTTTGGATCTAATGTGGATGTGAGGTAAGTAGTTCTCTTCAGTTAAATGTGGCCTGGAAAGCAGCTGCAGATGCATTTAGGGTTCTACATATTTAAGATTATTTATTATTTAAAAAGAGCCTGGAATTGTTTATTTCTATCATGGGGTACAACTCTTCACAAAGTAACTATTCTTGTGCAGTCAGCTTTTGAACCCAGGTGAACAAATCTCACTTCAAACACACCCAGTTATCTGGATCTTTTAACTGTGCAGCTGTGTCCCTGTGGTACCAGGAAACACACTGAAGCGGGACACCTGACACAGCCAGGCACACTCCTGATCCTGCTCCCCACACCTCTGAGGAAAGAGGAAATACCTCGGCATGGTCCTTCCCTGGGAAACTGAAACCTGAAGTCAGAAGCCTCAACTATCAACATGACGGGATAGTGCCAGAGTGTTGCTTCTGATATCAGTCAGAGGTTAATATCCAATTACAGGGGAAAAAGATGAGCTCTGCAACCAAGGAAAAACTGATGCTGCCTTTCCATAAGCTGGGAGGTCTTTGTCCCTGGGAGAGAGGTGTTTTTTTTTGTTAACTATGAAATATATAAAATCACTGTGAGATGTGTCTCCATTAAATTGGGAATGAGGGCTTCTTTCAATGTGTCACTACAAGTACAAAGGACATTATACACAGAAAGGTTTTGCTAATATATGAGTGGGGACATTAAACTGTCTACCACAATCAAAGACTAAAGTTATCTTGATCAACATCTGAATGCCTCCTTAAATTTCAGAAACAAAATTTACCTTGCTCCATTTTTATTCCATTCATTTTACATGTCCATTGGCATGGCTTTTTATGCTTGTTGTTTTCAGAGTCCGTGGTAAGCTGTTGAGCAAGTTAAAAAAGCTAATGCAAAGAATGGTACCGGACTGCACATCAATATATAGGAGACCCCTGCCTATGTGGGGATTAGGTTACTGCTGAGTGAGAAGGCCTTCATGGTCAAAAAAACCCTGGGAACAGTCCATTTCTTGACTTTCCATAATAAGCAGCAATGAAAAAATATCTGCCATGTGTACCTGTGGAGAGCACTTCTCTCTTCACTCCTTCACCCAGGTTTGGGGTGCCCCTGCCTCAGCAAGCTGTAGTGCTTTCCATCACCCTGGAGGAACTGTGAGATGCTCTACCTTGAGATGTGCTCCCCAAGGGTGACAGAGGCTGTGCTGTCCCTCTGCAGTGACAGCAATGAGATTGCAAAGGGCCACCTGCAGGGCCAAGGTGCTCAGACTGCCTCCCTTGCTCCTGTCAACCTACAGGAAGCTGATGCAGAAAACAGTGGCCAGGAAACTAACCCAATAGGTTAGTGAATAATTTTCTCTAGCTTTTTTGCCCATTTTTGCCCCTGAGTGCAACAAGACTTTCTATGGGAGTATTGTAAACCAAGTCATTGAAAGAAGACAAGAGAGAGCGTAGGAGGGCTGGGCAGGTGCTGACAGGGGAAGGAGCAAAGTCTTCCAGTGGCACATGGACATCTTGTCTCATGAACCACATGCTTGTGACTTCTGGTAGTTGAAGAAAATGAAAAAAATGAACCTTTGAAGACTCACCTCAGCAGCAGGATTTCAGCCCTCCTCATAGACTCTCTGTGAACTCTCTGTCTGGTCCCCAGGAGAGTGGGGGCAGAATGTCTTTCTTCTCCAGTGACTGAAACAAAGGTGAAACCAGCCATCATCTCTTCCTCCACAGCTCATCCTAGAGGCCTCAGCACACTGACTCCTGCTGCCAGGAGGTTTGTCACTTCTCCGGACTGATCAGTAATGGCACTTGGGCTGAGGAGGACAAGATAGCGGTTCTCACACAGAAAAGGAGAATCCATATAGGGAATTGGAACTGTGGGGTACAATCTTGTTGGGTTTTTGCAAATATCTCTCTGCTGTTTGGAGGGACACCCAACCATAGACAAGATGGAGGTCACCTCACTCTTTTGGCAATCTCCTCCACAGCTGTTCCCAGCACTGCTTTCCTTGCCCTTCCTGCAAGCACCTGGAAATTTATTAATCATATCCTGGCATCATTTCAAAACCTACCAGTCTCCTAGGCCAGACAGCCTGAAATTACTGTTTGGGACGTGGTGGGTGGGAGGCTCCTGCAGAGCTCAACATTGCAAGCTGTTAGGGAAGAGGGTACTGAGAAGGGCTTTATGCTACGCCCAGGCCGCTTCTATCTCAAATATGTCCTAAGGCATAGTCTTGTATCAGCAGAGTGAACTCCCTGGCTGGCCAACATCTTGTTCACAGAGTTGCCTCATGGGTTGCCTACTAACACCAGGTATTTCAAGCATGGCTTGAGAAACATCTCTAAAAAATCACATTCCCTGAGGGACATTGATCTTGCAGCATCTGTACACTCGAAGCAAGGAGGTCACTGTCACCGGCCAGCACAGCCCTGCCCAAGTGCAGGCATTTTCCAAAGTTACCTACAGACCCTGTGGGGCACACGGGGAGGTGCTGCCCTCACCTTCATGGCATTTTTGCCTAAGCTGCACAGCAGATGCCTTTCATAAAGGTGGTGTCCCTTGTACAAAGACTTATTTATTCATGTTTTCCTGACTGATCAACTCCAAAGGATGTCACTCAGTACATGTTTCTGCTTCATGGATGCACCTTCCAGCTCACTCCCCAGAGCACTGGTGGCGATCTTCCCCCAGCAGCATGGAGTGCAGTTTAGGCTTTGAATCCTATCCCAGAAATGAACAAAACAGCTCAAGCTGAGCTCCATGCTGTGACATTTTAATAGTTTGATGTTGCTGAACTAGCAGTGTTTTTGATGGGCTTATCTGAAATGGGGACACTCCCCAGGCTGTTTTCACAGCACTGCTGCTCTTTCCCTTCTGGTGAGTGTTTTGTTGGGGATTTCTGCCATCCAGAGAATATCTGGAGAAGAATTTTCTGGTAGGAGCAGCTGACCAGCAAGGGATCCAGCTGCCTTCAAAGCTGTCATGTGAGATTTTTCACAAGATGCCAGAGAGGGCACTTAAATCATCAAGATCACAGGTTTTCCAGGTATGGATTCCTGGTCATCCTACCTCTAACTATTAACACAAGTATTACTTCACAGTGAATGAACTCTACTCACTCCCCTTCCAGAGATGTGGCATGAGGGTCCTGCAACATTTAATACTATTTAACCTCTCAAACTAGAGCTTTAACAAGGTCTAAATACTGAGTTTGTGCTAGGCTTTCCACAGGAAAGTTTATTTCATCTTGCAGGCCTAACATGCATAAACTTGTAAGAATTCTGATACAAGTTTAAAAAAAAAAGTGCATAAGCATACCTGCATGTTTTTGTGGGTATTCCCATGTTCTGGTATTCGAAAATGCACCCCATTAAGTTTCTGGCCAAAGATTAAATGGCATAAATATAAACATGAGAAGAGATGGGGTTTTTTGCTTATTGTTTCTGCTGTATTTGATTGGCTGCAATAAGCACAACATAAACTTACAGGAAGTGAGAGAGCTGCAGGGACTAAAAAGATTACCTGCTGTGCCTGTAATGGCACAGCCTCTTCCTTCCCCTCTAAGGGACTGTGTCATTGCAAACACAAGGACCGTTGCCATAATGTGGTCTTAAGAGTTCCCAAAAGCTACCACAGTGAATGTCATACAAGGTTGTTGGATTCTCTCATTTATATGGTCCTAGGAAAATGTCTTACCACTTAAAAGATATTTGACTGCAGTGACATCTAAGCATCTACTGAGATACATTTCTGCTGCATCTCCTTCTGAGGCATTCCACTACTATATATTGAAAGAAAGATTTCAAGAATTTTAACAGTTTGATGCAAAATCAATGTAAAACTATTAGTTTCTTCTGACTCTCCTTGGACAAATTAGCTGACCTATCTCACAGATCAACTGATCTGACTTCCTTTTTTGCAGATACAAATTCATTCTTGACCACATGAGGGCTTATAATCTCAGCCCAGCATTTGGACAAGGCCAAGAGCTCAAAGTGAACAGGGCATCCAAGAGAAGGTCAAGTTTATAAATGTGGTTTGCCACCACTAGGTGCTAAGACGGGTTTGGCCACCGTACCGTGATGGGCTAAACCTGATCTTGATTGAAACTGAGGGCTTATAGATCTCCCTTAATCTGGAAATGGTTCATTTTCTTAAGGGTCAATATTCTAAACTCACCGTAGTTATTTCCTTTGGGAAAACAAACAAAAAACCAAACCAAACAACAACCCAAAAAACCAAAATCAAACTAAAAACCACAGGGAACAAATGCTCCCTTTGGAGCATATAGAATTGGAAGGACTGAAAGGAGCAATTAAACCACAAAACATATAACACCATAAATTCCATCCTGCAGACGACCTTTCCCTAGGTCCTCTTTTCACCACCCTTTTCATTAGCTCTGTTCCTGGCTATCACACTATGAAGCAAAAGACCAAAACCTTGACGTGTGTACTGGCATAAGCTGGCATAGGCATGATGCAGTTTGCCAAGCCTGTCTCCTTCTGACTTTATCACCAAGTTGCCTCTTGACTCCACAGATGGTGTTGCCTGATGTCATTACTCAGACATCCTCTGTCTGATTTGCTGCCGTTGGCAAAGACCTATGAATTCCCTATGGAAACGAGTCCTCCAACTTCTGAGTGTAATGTTACTATCCTTGGTGTTTTCCCAGAAGGATGAAGTGTAATGAACTTTTCTCATAGTTGTTTTTCAGCTAATGAGATTAACTGCAGAACAGACATGTGAGAGACCTGTGATCTTAGATCCAGTCTCCAAAGTAAATGATTGGGCTTTGCTTATTGAAGTATCCAGGTGATCAAGAAAAGGCTGCACGTCCAAAAGTTCAAAGGTTGGATGACCAGTCCTACATAAGTAAAAGTCATGTAATGCTCCAGGATCTTTGAAGTACGAATGGTGGATTAAATCCTGTGCTTCATCTTTCTTCTTGCATCTTCTTGAAATTATTTATATCATATAATCTATTGATTTATTAGTGCTGAGGAGAAGTGCCAAACACGCTTGGGGTTAAAAGCTGTCATGTGGACTCCAGTAATTTGTTGCCCTTGCAGCATCCTGTGGGACATTTTCCACTTCGCAATCAATGTGCCCTTATAAAAAGGAAAGCAGACTTTGTGACATGCAACCCATAACTTCAAGCGTAGGTCAGGATACCTGACATACTTAACATAGCAAGAAGCTTAGACAAGAACTAGTTTAGGGCACATTTAATGGTGTATCAAAGAAGTACTTACGAGCCTCAGCATTCTTTAAAATCTGAATTTTAATGAATCCATGTACAATGTGTGTGCTACTACCTGTACCATTCCCGAATCTTCTCTTCCAGCCTAGCAAAGTCTTTGCAATGGCTGCAAGACCCATTGCCATACAATTTTATAACAGCTTTGATCCATGAATTTCAGATGAGTTCTGGCTGACTGACCACAGCACACGAAAAAAACAGCATAGTCAGAGCATGCCTTTCAGCATTATTTAAAGAGTGTTCTTTGGTCACCATTTAATGTTCCAGTTTTTGTGCATCTCTCTTGTAAATTTTACAACCAAAACAGCAGAGCACAAACAGATGGCTTGGAGATCACTGGAACCATACTTAACTATCGCTTTTCAGGAAGCTGTAGAAGATGTGAAGAAACTCTTACACTTGTCAGAACTGAGGTGAGAATACACCTGACCAGGTTTGAAAGCTCCTAAACGATGCTGTTTCTGGCTGGTCTTTCCTTGGGAGGGAGATTGCAGAAAAGAAAGGAGGGTGAATGTAAGGCAGCTGAGATGAAAAAAATCTTGTATACAGAAAATGAGGAGCTTCGGCTCAGTTGAGGGAGTATGGATACAAGGACCCAAGAAAAGGGTAAAGAGTAGTTTTTCCAGCTACTGTTGCAGCTGGGAACACAGGAGAGCTGTAAGACGGGACATTGTCTCTCAATAGTCAATTTCTTCTGTGTTCAGAAGAGCAGGTCTTGTAAAGAGATTTGTGCCAAAGATACCTGAATCTAAGACAAATGTCATCTCTCCAGATATGCTCAGATTGGTTTTATATATGGCACTAAATGCAAGTCTTAAAAATGTCCACCTACTTGGATTTACAAGGAAAGTGATAAGACAAAGGGCAATGGCTTTAAACTGAAAGAGAATAGGTTTAGATTGGATATTCTAAAGAAATTTTTCACTGTGAGGGTGGTGAGCCGCTGGAACAGGTTGCCCAGAGAAGCTGTGGCTGCCCCATCCCTGGGAGTGTTCAAGGTCAGATTGGATGGGGCTTTGAGCAACCTGGTCTAGTTAAGGTGCCCCTGCCCATGGCAGGGGACTTGAAATTAGATGATCTTTAAGGTCCCTTCCAATCCAAGTCATTTTATGCTTCTGTGATTACCAAGTGCAGCAAGATGCTAGCTGCTGACAGCACTGATCCATGGAACACATGAACTGAGATGAATTCATTATTTGGCCGAGCACTGAGTGCAGCTTCTCATGACACCAGGAGGATTTAAAATAGCTAGCAATAGCCTCGTAAGCATTCCTCCACCTAAGACTCCCTGAGCACAGTCAGATGTTGTACGAACTGTCCTATGAACACACTGAGCTAGAAGACTGCTGTGAGAAGTAATAGTACTTTTAAAAATTCTGTCTAGGGCCACCCATAGCCACATCTGTCAGTCTTCGGACATTTATAGACTCATGTCCTTGCTCGCTAACACTTTCAGTGTGCAGGTATGTAAGTATGAATGTTTATATTAAAAAGTATATAGCCAGTAGCAAACTATATCCTGTTACACATGTAAATTCATGACAACATGTAAGATAAAAGGGGAAAATAAGAAGCTAATAATTAGACCTTTCAGTTTAACTTCAGTTTCTAGGCACTAAGCAAATACATGCTATCTGTGTACACTAAAATGTACTTACAGTTAATAAGTTGTGTTAAATCAAATTATTTCTCCTCCTACCCCACTGTAGCAGATTTTGTGAACAGCAATAGATGTTGACTTCATTAAACTTTGCTATTGCTTCTTTCTATCTGACTAGAGAATCATAGCATAAATTAAACTTACAACAGCACACACGCAAATCCAGAAAACGTTTCTCGGTAATGCAACTGTGACAGATATTCTGTTGGAACAGAATAATGAATCAAAGATGGCTCCACTCACTCTTTTCTTGAACTCACTATGTTTAGAATTATCTTGGACTACAGAGTGGATAATGTACTTCTTAAATGTACAGGTAATGTAAGGCTCAAAGGGATTGTTGGAATGCTTTGGAGAATAGTGCTTAGAAAAATCATAAGTAAGTCCTACGAGGAATGGCTGAGGGAGCTGGGGTTGTTTAGCCTGAAGGAGAGGAGGCTCAGAGGGGATCTTATTGCTCTCCACAACCACCTGAGAGGAGAAAGGTGGGGGTCACTCTCTGATCCAAGGCAATTAGCAACAGGACAAGAGGACATGGCCTCAAGGTGCACTAGGGGAGGTTCAGGCTGGACATCAGGAAGAATTTCTTCACTGAAAGGGTGGTTAAGCATTGGAATGGGTTGCTTAGGGAGGTGGTAGTCACTATCCCTGGAATTGTTCAAGAAATGACTGGATGTGGCACTTAGTGTTATGGTCTAGTTGACATGGTGGTGTTCGGTTAAAGGTTGGACTCAGTGGTCCCAGGGGTCTTTTCCACCCTAGGTGATTCTGTGGTTCTGTGATTCTGTCTGCCTGAAGGAAAGAAATAACCTGGAGGAATGACAAATGAGGAAGGTGCAACAGACATCTGCAGAGCCTCAGTTGCTCATTCTGACAACTTATGGATAAATAAAGGGATTAATTATCTAATTCCTGTGAATCTCTGTGTGAGTTAAAGGCAAAGAGAAGTGTAATGTCACTTTCTGCATCTCAAAATGATCAATTTATTAATGGAAGTGAAAATGGCCTAGGAGCTTGCCACAAGACACAAAATGTACACAGTACCCATATTTAGGGGCTGTAGCACTGTGTTTATAATTATAACTAGCAATAAACTCCAGATAAGTAACGTGGATGACTGATAACATGATTGCAAGAGGGTATCAGATTTTTGACTATAAGATAAATGTTAAAGAGTTTCAGATCTTAATGCAGTGTTCACAACAAAGGTAAGCCCAGCAGCAGCAATAATGTTCTTTACCATCCCTTACCATTCTAATCTTTTGAAAAAAAGACAGATAAAAACAGAGTGAAACTTCGGAGCAAAAACATACATGGAATTGAGCTCAGCATTCAAAGATTGTACGAACATGCCATAACTATTAGTTCTTTCCTCGCAGCAGTGGGAGTAGAAAGGTTTGTTCCACTGGCTCCTGGCCAGGTCAGTTCCCTGTAAGCCAAGGGGACAGAATAGCCAGAGCGATCTCCTGCCAGCAGTGCTCTGTGCAGTCCCAGCACACGCATGGATTGTAACAGCTGCCACTGGAAAACAAAGTGGTTGCATTTATCAAGAACAATGAAGGAATACAAAATCCCTAACAAAGACTCTGAGAAATGTATAGCATCCAAATTTGCCATCCAAAAGCATGCGTTATGATGACATCTTCCTTAATTAAAGTAAGGAAATTCCATTTAGCACTACAATTACAAAGCCAGAAATGTTCCCAAAGGGTCTTGCGCAGTTCAAAGGGAGAGAAGTCTTTGCACATTTGCTGCACATTTGCTACCTCATGTTATGTGATCAATGTGATGTTTATGGCCAATATAATGTTACAAAAGTCATCAGTTCTCTGTACATGGCGTAGCTTCACAAAAATCACTATCTAGCAAATACACAACATTTCTTATATATTATATATATTACATTATATTACTATGTAAGCATGTTACTAATATATTACAGTTTGAATAGGCTAACTATATATAACAGGTGGGCACAATGAGAAAGCTGAGATCATGGGAAAAATATAATAATATAATAAAAAATATATTTATATATAAAAACAAGTATAATACTAAAACAATCACATGGTTATCAATGGGGAACAAATCACTTAATAAGTACATTTTATCAGACTGTATTATAGAATTACCACTAGTAGAACTGTTTTCAGATTCGTTTGAATACTCTGCCTTCTGACCAGCCCAAAGTCCCGAAAAAAGTTATAGCCAAGACAGTTTCTGATCTCACTGGTGGCCAATGTCTGTACCTTGAGAATGTGAGCATCTGGCTTGCTCCTTCACCCTTGCTGAAGAAAGTCATCCAATGCAAATGACCAAGTTTTACAGCTCACCATGGAGACATGAGGATTTACATATGCCACATTAAAATCCTGTATTTTTCTGCATGTTATGGTGGTTCTGCTTATTGCCTGCCCATCACTTCCTCTTTCACAGAGGATCGCTAAACTTTTTCAGACCCTCTAGACGTATGATAGAATAGTTAGAAATTAGGCAGTGTTATGGATATCACCACTTTTAAACACAGGAAACTGTACTGGCCAATTAAATAATAGCTTGCTGATCACTTTCAGAAAATTAGTAAAGTTGGTTTTGATGCTTGTGAACACAGCATGTTCATGTGTTGCTGCATATCCACATCCTCAGGAAAAGAAAAAATGAAGGCTCTTGGTCAAAAGTCAAGTTTGTAATTTAGAGGGAGAGCTGAGCTTTTAAAACAAATATGTATGTCTCCAGACTAAAGCAAGCAAAAAGAATTGATGGTCTTTTATAAAACAGTTTAAGAAAAGAAAAAAATGTTTTTGATCTCCATGCCATTAAGCTGTTAGTTATTTTGCACTGAAATACAGAAAGAAAACCCCAATGTATTCTTTTACACTTATATTTACTTTTAAACATTTTTCTAAACAAATCTATTCCAACACAAGATTAGTGCAAAGGGTCATCTCTGTTGTTCCCATTGCATGAGTTGTGTTAACCTAAGTCTCTGGTATGGAAAACAGTATTTATAATCTGAGAAAAAGAACAGGGATTGTCTGATGTGCTACTGAAAGTTAACAGGTCCCAGGTTTAGACTAGGGATAACGTCATTCTTTGATAAACAGCCACTGTTTCCTCAAACCCAGCTGTCTTTGGCATATCAAATCTGTCAGAGGTGCTTACAGCAGTGTATAGGTTATTATAACGCTCAACATATATTCTCATTGAGAAATGACAAATCACATACCTTTCATAGTTTTCATATTTGGTGACAAATTTAGGTTACTATGCACTACATATTGTTTTCAGAATAAACTTCTATTTCCAGGGGTGATGTCAGATTAAAGTTATGAAATGATACCATGCACCTGAGAAACCACATTTTCTTAGATGTTTAATTAAAAATATTAATAAAGAAATTCAAAAAATATTTATAATCTGGTTTTTTTTTCAAAGGTGAGAGCTTGAACTTAGACTTTTAGTTCATATATAAATGTGTAAAGAAAAGAATTAGGATTTTCAATATGCCTATAAGTGAATACAACTGGATTTCAGAAGAGTTACCAGAACACTTGCAAATCAACCAGAATCTACTTAAATGTCACCCTAAACCCACAGAAACCTAATTTTGAATAGTTAGATATGAGGATTGCCTTATGTTGCAAAATTGAAAAACAATTCATTTGCATGTAAATCGGTGTATTTCATTACATATGCAGAACTTAATAAAAGCCAGAATTTATCCATCATAAAAAATATGCCCATGAGTTGGAATCTAATGTATGTATTTATAACTCAAGCCTTTGACATACTAGTAATATTTGGCACCACTTCCTTTTCCAGAAGGAAAGTTTCTGCAGGAGAAGTGTGGCAAAAATAGGCTGGTCCAACCCCATTCGCATGGACCAAAGGACAAAAAAATGACAGTCTCTTCTTCCTGATGCATTCATTTCATCATAGAATCACAGAATGGTTTCAGTTGGAAGGGACTTTAAGGATCGTCCAGTTCCAACCCTCCTGCCATGAGGAGGAACACCTTCCACTAAACGAGGTTGCTCAGAGCCCCAATCTGGCATTTGCATTGTTCTGGACTCTGCCAGGTATTAGCTAGACTACCTTGAAGGTTGTGCTTATTCAGAGAAGAGTTTTAAATATTGAAAAGAGTTTTGGTCTTAGAAAATGAGGAGAGAAAATAGAAAGGAAACTGGTAGCAGCTTGCTGTATGAGGAAAGCATAAGAAAGCAGTTTTCCAGTGGGAAGAGGCTACACTTGGGTAGATTTAATGGGATGCGTGTTCCTCAAGGACTGCTCTGAAAACAGTATGTGAAAAAAGCAGGACAAATATAGCAGGTGGACTTAAGTGGGAGAAAAAATTAAAAAAGAAATCCCCAAAAACCCACATAAGCATAGGAAAGAAAGCAATGAAAAAAATTAGAAAATTAATATGAACTTTTTCTTAACTTTCCTCTTGCATTCCTGTTTTCTAGATTGAGGTTGTAACTACTTTGGGACAACAAATCTTCTCAGTCCCTTTTTGCCAATATCTCATTTATAAAGGCTTAATTGGTGTTAAGTATTAATCAGAATAGGGTCATCTTCATCCAAGATAAATTGATCTTGCATTGCTCTGAAGCATTTTCTTTACCTTAGTCTGCTGGACTGCCCAAATTTGAGCTATGGCTGAAGGAGCTGCTGTCTCAACACCATCTGTGGTGCAGCTCCTCGTGAAAGGCACACAACTCATGCAGGCTGTGCTGCTGCCTTTCACTCAGCTTTAAGCTTCTGCATCTTTCTTTAGCTTAACATTTTTTAGGCAGGGTAGAAATTCAGACAAATAAATCTCCCCATTTTTTTTTTTTCAGATTCTCCACTTCTGTCTTTCTGTTCTGGTTTGAAAGTTAACCAGCAGAGGAAACCGAGTCAACTCAAAGAGAGATTACAAGTCAGAATAACAATTTAATAAAATAATACAATAAGTACGACCACACAGACAAGCAACAGGCACTAACCCACAAAGCCCAAATGTACAACCCAGCACCCCGGGGCACAAACAAAGCGGTGCTACCTGGGCCCCCCCTTGAGTCCAAAGCAAAGGGAGAGGGGAAAAACCTGCTGGTGGGAGAGCTGCTGCAGTCCAGCCAAAAGTGGTGATTGTAGTCCGGCCGAGGGTGGTGGTGAACTGCAGTCTGGTTGAGAGCGATGAGCTGTAGTTGAGAGCGATGAGCTGCAGTCCTCCTCTGGATCCCACGAGTGGTCCCAAAGGTTCCGAAACTCCAGGTTTATATACTCTCCAGTTCAGGTGGGAATGTTCAGTCCTCCCCTCAGAGCGGGGAATTCCATAAAAGGGTGTTTAGTCCTTCCCTCAGAGCGGGGAGTTCCATAAAAGGGTATGAGGGTGCTCATTCCATAAAGGATATGAGGGTGCTCAGGAACATTCCACCCCCCCCCCCCCCCCCCCGCAGGCCTCTACTGACAACAGTTTCTGGGAAATGGCATGGAGGGCTATAGAATACACAGTTTGGGCTATACCCATTCAGTGATGAATCGGTCCCAGCTGTTCTAACCAGGACACTTTCACACTTATGACAATAATGCCTGGACTGGGAATTTGCCTGTGAGGCTGGTTGTCCTCATGCAGCAGGGGTGGTCATTGAGACAGCAGGTTAGACCTGAGCTGCCATGCCAGGTTCACTTCTCAGAAGGCTGCAGGATTTGTATTCCAGTGTTTGACAATATCCAGCTGGTGGAGCGACAATCAGTGAGACGTTTGGAGCAGAAGTCAGAGTGCTTATTTTCCAGCAGGTGAACATGTGAAAAACAAAGTTCTATTTGGTGATGACATCTTCAATCAGCTAAGTAATAAGGCACCTTAATTGATATGAGGTTTTATACACTGATACTGGAAGAAAACATGATCTCCGACTAAATACCTTGCAATAGGGGATTTGGGAATTTTTTTTTTTTACCTGAGAAATACTCAATATACAAATACTGCAAGCACTGTTGTAGATTATTAGTGCTGTCTTCATCAGTTTAGGGCTGTGTTTTGAACACACTATGTTATTTATTGTACAATAAAGCACAGTCCAAGGCACAGATATGTGTTGGTACCTAAAGCACCAGCCATGGAGTCTATCTCTCCTGCTTGTGGATGCCAAAGAGATCCAGTGTGCCACCAGCTGCCAAAAAAATTGCCTGATGTTGCTCTGAACATCTGACCTTTCCATTTGTACTCAGCACTGGTGAGACTGCATTTTGAATCTTGTGTTCATTTTTGGACCCCTCAATTCAGGAAGGACATTGAAGTGTTGCAGTGTACCCAGAGAAGGGAAATGAAGCTGGTGAAGGGACTCAAGCACAAGTCCTGAGGGAGCACAAGCGGCTGAGGGAGCTGGGGCTGTTCAGCCCGGAGAGCAGGAGGCTCAGCAGACACCTCATCACTCTCTACAACTACCTGAAAGGAGCTTGTAGTCAGGTGGGGGTTGGTGTCTTCTACCAGGCAACTAGTGACAGGACAAGAGGATATGGCCTCAAGCTGCACCAGGGTAGGTTTAGGCTGGACATTAGGATTAATTTTTTCACGGAGAGGGTTGTTAAATGTTGGAATGGACTACTCGGGGAAGTGGTGGAGACACCATCCCTGGAAGGTGTTCAGGAAACTACTGGACGCGGTACTTAATGCTGTGGTTTAGTTGACAACGTGGTATTCGGTCAAAGATTGGACTCGATGATTTCAGAGTCTTTTCAAATGTAACTGATTCTGTGATCTGTAACTCATCAGAAGCATCACGTTTGTACTCCCTGAAGTCAGCGAGAACATAACTTTCCAAGCAATCTCTACATAGTTGGCTTTATTTCTTCTGAGTCACCACCCATCATTCCGTGTTTTTCTACATGTACAGGGGACTAAAAGCTATTTATCGTCAGTTTTTGTTTACTTAGCGCGACTCAACCCACCCACCTCCAGAGCTCCCCAACAGCCCCAACACCTCCCGGCTGCCCGCTCTCGCCTCAGGGGGCGGGGCCTCCCCTGCTGTGGACCAATCAGCGCCAGGTAGTGCCCGGCCCCCGGGGCGTGACTGGCGCGGCGGACTGTCACTTGCGTGACGTCACCGCCAGGATGAGCGGGCATGCCGAGGTATGGCCGCGGGCCGTATCTGGTCGGCGGTCCCTGCGGCCCGCGGGGTCCGCGTGCCTTTGTTCCCTTGGGATACGTGGGGTCCTGCAGCCTCGGCAACTGCCATTCCCTTCTGAGGAGCCCCTGGAGATGGGGAAGGCGGGGCGGGGTGGGTGTGCTACCGCCTCTGCCTTCCCCGCAGAGGCACATCCACGGCTGGTGGGCAGCTGGGGCCGCCTGGGCTCGTCCCCGCTGAGCAGCGGCCCGGGGGTCGGGAAGTGCAGCTGTGGCTGCTCTGCCCATCTCTGTGTACAGGCGCCACTACCATCCCCTTGTCTGGCATCTCCCACCACTTCAGCCGGGCAGAGGCTATGGGAGCAGCAGCTCGGCCAGGCCGCCGACAACCTCCTGCCCCTCTGCGCAGTTCCCCCCTGGGACCGCTGCCAGGGAGAGCCTTTGGGAGGCAGTGGAATGAAGTTGGGTTTCATCCCAGCGCCGAGGTGTTTGCCTTTTTGTTCTCAGAAGCTGCAGCAGGAACACGTATGCTCTGCTGTCCAGCTCCCTTTCATTCTGCAGAACATCAGCTGGTCCTGAGCAGTTTGGTTCTGCTCCTCCTGTGCTGACTGGGGTTTCTGCACCCCCCTTGGAGCTGACATTGTCTGCACGTGTACTGTCTCCTGTCCCCGGGGAGAGTTCAGTCCTTGGCTATATGCAGGCTGCTCTTTCACTGAGTGATTCCCACTGTGCAGTCTGGAGAGGTTTGCTAGGCTCTGTCTTAATGTCACATATTCTTGTAGTTTAGGCTGCTAGTTGGCTCTGGAAAAGCTAGACATAGATACATACAGAAGGTAAGAATCGTTTCAATTTATGCTTTGAAGCTAGAGATGCTTCACTTTCTAATGCAGCGCATAAAGTGTTGAGTCATAAAGTGACTTGCCCATTTTTGTTTGGAAAATCTTTGAATCTTTGAGTAATGTAAACTTATTTAGTACTCTTAAATGGAAGAAATATAAGCAGGCTTGCAATTTTTGTTTATTTCTTGTCTGATTTTAGTTCATCATAATGTGTGGACTTGGAACACGCTTCCTTTTTCTTTTTTTAATAATATTGGGATTTGTTTCATTTCTAGGTTAAAGTGAAAATACCTTTTGGAAACAAATATCTTGATGCTGTCTTCTCTGTCCCAGAGAAGAAATCAACATATGGAGTGATTCTTACCCATGGAGCTGGAGGAGATATGAATTTCCCTCACTTACTGTCTTTGGCAACCTATCTGGCATCCCATGGAGTTCTGTGCCTGCGGTTTACTTGTAAAGGTCTTAATGTTGCTTATAGGACTAAGGCTTTCAAAACAGTTGTGGTAAGAAGTGACCAAATTCTGCCAAAGCTTAGATCTATTGGTGCTGTCTTCCAGGTTTCTGAAATTACGGCCAGGCATTAGTCAAGCAACAGCAGGAAAATTAGAACCAATGATTAGCGAAATGGAGCTATCTGTATACAGAAACAGCAGAAGCAATTCTTACGTGGGCAATAGCTGGAACAGCTGCCACAAATGTGTGGGTTGGAGTTCAGGGAGAGAGAGAAAAGCTTGAGGAAAAAGCAAGGGTGTTTCCTGGGAAAATTTGCAGCTTGAAAAAAAACTCAAGTGTTTGGGATGGAAGCAAGAGGTAGGTGTTCTGGGAGGGCTTGGTGAGGGGTGAGGGATTAAGAGAAACAGCTTTAAAAGTAGTTTTGAGAGAAAGAAGTTGATCTGGGAGTTGTACTGGGTCTCTGAGGCTTGGAAGCTGGAGAAGCAGACTTTTGGGAAAGAGTAGGGAATTGGGTCACGGCAGGATTTGAAGCAAGAGAGATTGGAATTAGCATATGAGAGCCCTAATACCTAAGTAATCTTTGATTTCAAAATCAGTTTAACCTCTTATAGGCAGGTGTTTATCTCTTTCTGCTGCTGCTACATTGTTAAAGATGCTCTCATGTAGTTAAGTTTTGTTAAAATAAGGAAGCTTTTGTTGCAATAGAATCAGTTTAGATAATCCTCCTCTTCTGGAGCATGTAGGATGGAACGGAATTTTTTTCCTGATTATTCTGTGACTTTTAGTAGAGCATGGGAAACACTTTTCCTTTAGCATGAGGCAGTTTTGTAGAGGAACAAATTCCAGTTCTTAAGGAACTAATCTGTATGTCATTGGGGTTATATGTACATTAACTTCAAGTCAGACTTTTCTCTCTTTAATGTGGATCTGTTCTTCATTCTTTTTGGAAGAAGCACAATATTGTTAGTGAGTTTATGTTAATATGCTGCTGTGTAAAGGTAATTTAAAGGCCTCTGCTAAGATAGCATCTGATTACTTATCTCCTAAAACCTGAAGAAGTTGTTGCTGAATTTTATCTTTTCTGTCAGACTTAAATGATCGTGTCTCAAATGTGTAATTGGAAATACATGATCTGAATGAAGGGCATTTTTGGTAACTTATTTTTACTTTTGATGGGCCAAGGGTATGCATGGCCTCTGTTACTACACTAAGTTGATACACAGTAATCACTCGTGCTTTGGTAACTTGATAGGGCACCTGATATTTTAGACTTGCTGAGAGCTAATGTGAAATCGATTATGTTTATGTCATTGCTGCAAAATGTTATGAAACCATTTGTGTGAAAAAAACAAGAGAGCAACTTGTATGTATCTGTTCTTTGTTTAATCTGAAGTGCTAAAAGAGCTTCCCATTTTGTATTTAGGAGCTACAAACAGAAGAAATCTCCAGCTTCCCAGCTGTCATAATTCTGACTTGTAATGCTTCTCTTTATCTTATTTGTTTAGGAATACTTAAAACTTTCTGATGATTATAAACTTTATGGCGTCTTCCTTGCAGGTATTGTTTTTATTATCAATATTTTTCTCTCTTATACTGCCTCCAGTAATAGCAGTCTGTAACTATTCCAAGTCTATCCCACTTTGTTGAGAAGTGAATGAACAGATGTGGATGACAGGTCTCAGTCTGATGTTGGAACAAGCTGAATAATCTCCCAGTAGTGGGTTAGCTGGGGAGAGCTGACAGTTTAACACTGTGTAACCTTCATTAGTGGATCAGCAGCCCTCTGCCTGCCATGGGAACATGGGTGCCAAGCCCACTTACAGATCTGCATTTGGGGGTCTTCCCCTGGAGCTGAATGTGACCAGCCCTGGAGCTGGTGGCTGTGCAGGGCACGTGTGCAGCTGGCTTGAGCAGCACTGCTGCTCGGGTCACCAGTGGGAACATTCAGCCTGCTGCTTCTATCAGATTCTCGAGAGCATGGCTGTCTAGATCTATTCACCTTCCTCACTATGCCACAGATCTCGCTGTAGAGGAGGAAGGAAAGAGCAACAGATTGCATTTTCCACGTACTTTGGGAGAAAACTTACTTATCACTTAAAAGTGACAGGGCATGAGTTTTTTGATAATCCATGTGTACTTTTTAACTGCAGGTCTTGAAGAATTCTAGTTACTGGTAAATGGAAAACAGTTTTCCCAAAACAGGTTTTGGTAGTTAAAACTTAGTGGCAGATAAAAAAAAAAAAAGCTATGTTATGTGAAAAAGGGAGTAGATGGGGGTGATTAGGAATAACTTGATATGGGAAATTCTAAATGTTCTCTGACTAAGTGAAACAAAATCTGTGCTGATGCAAGTTAATCCCACTGGAATCAGCCACTTGTAGCACTCAATTACAGAGCATTGTCAGCTCATATGCCTCGTCTTTGAGGAGATGCTTTGATATTCCCCTGCTGTTACTGACTGACCTCGTGCTACAAGGTCATCGCTTTATCTTTTTTTTCCCCTTCTACTTTTACTTTTAGGTTGAAGTTTGAGGTGTGCATAAACACTTGCTGGTTTGGTTTTGGGAGTAAGGTGCATAGAACCTTGTTTTAATTCGAGCAGATTGGAGTTGCATGAAAAGAATTATATAAAATCATATAATGGCTATCTCAAATTTCAAGGCTCTAGAGCGTAGGACCTGTCCCTCTCTTCCCCCTGCCCCAGGATGGGCTGTATCCTTCCAGTATTGCAAAGGATCCTTCTTCATTTATCTTTTCTTTTTCCCTTCTTTTTTAAATGGGTACATGAAATCATAATATAATTAGACAACTATTTTAGCAGAAAATGTTGAAATTAAGGTTAATATTTTTCATGGAATAAAAGAATAAAAGCATCACTAGCATTTCATACTGCTGGTACACTGATATACACTCAGTTGGATTGTTTACTCAAGCAGAATGTGAATGAGGTGACAGCAGATATACTTTTTTCCTTTATTTCTACATGGGAGAAAGGCCGTTCCATGGGCTCACGAGCTGCTGCCTCTCTGATACGTCAGCTTAGCCAGAATGATGATGATGATGATGACTTTATTCGAGGTCTCATATGTTTATCTTACCCATTGCATCGACCAAAACTTCAGTCCAAGCTCCGGGATGAAGATTTATTATTTATCAGATGTCCAGTGCTATTTGTCTCAGGATCAGCAGATGAGATGTGTGAAAAAGTGAGTACCCTTGTAAATCCTGCCATGAAAAGGCAGTCTGGAGGAGTAGAAATGAGTCAGAGTGACATCTGTATGGTGTACCTGATTACAGCCTTCTCTAAATATATGTCTTCTGAAGGAAGCCTTGGGTGGACTTTGCTGGACATAAGGAAGCCTGGTGGTGCTTTCCTTTGCTGCTTAAAACCTATGGATCATGCTTGATCTTCCACTTTAGATAACTCATCTTTGGGCCACTGCAGTACCGCAGATTTAAGTGTTTTTTATTGCACAAATTAAAAGCAGCCTGTGGAAGGAGTGAGTTGCTATTTTGTTTTAACTATTTCAGGTTACAAAACATATATGCTGTACTGCGCTACCAATTTCATATTTGTCATGTTTTCATGACAAATTCTTCTAGCAAAGCAGTTCTGGCTCACAAATCAGGCTTCTGTAGTAGAAAGTGATATTTTTGTAGAGATGAAGAGCAGGTGTGCAGAGGTGAGCACACAGTGGTTTTCTGCCTCATTTTCCTGCAAAACCAAAATCTGTTGTTCTTGAACAGGTCAGCTTGAATTTGGGAGTGTGTCCAACTGGCATTTTCCATGCCTGGACAGCTTCTAAGGAGTCATAGTGCATTTGAGAGGAGCTGTCACCAAAATAAGTCAGGCTAGCAACCAGCAGATCCCTGGAGTGCCCTCTTAATGCAGAAATCTTTAAGAGTTTCTGAACTGGTTCTTAGATCTGTTTGCTGAGAAAGTGCAACAGCATCAAAGCCACTCCCTAAGGAATTATATTGCTATTCTGCCCCTATAGACAAAGCTGACTTAGAAAGTTCTATCTTTATTGCTAGCACTACCCTCTGACAGTAGAAGTGGATTCCTTTGTCACTCTGGGGAAGGTGCCTGCACAGGGTTGTGACCTTTTCAGTTTTTGAAGTTTTAATTTGCTGCTATTCTGTGTTTGAGTGAGGGCAGACCTTTGAGCAGATCCCATTGCTGAGCACAGCATTCATATCCTGAATACAGAATACATCCCATTTTCCTATCAAGGTGGTTTTCATGTGCACCCAAATCCATTTTGTTTTTAAGAGCTGCCTATTAGGCATTACACAGGCAAAATGAGAGACATCTAGGAGTTGCACAGTTTGTAGCAGCTGATTCTCTAACTTTTTTATTCTTATTTTCTCCATAGCAATTGCTAGAAGGTGTGGCAAGCAAAATGAAAGCCCCCCAAAAAATCCATTGGATTGATAAAGCTAACCATGGGATGGCAGTCAAAGGACGAACAACAGATGATGTCATGGAAGAAATAAATGCACAAGTTTTTTCATGGCTTAGAGAGAATGTTGAACTGGAGCACAAATAATTTGCAGTGTTTAAGCAGTTTCTTCGTATAGTTTTTCCTAAATATGGCAAATTAAGAGTTTGTTATTTTTGAGAGGCATATTTTTTAAAACAGATCTTTTCAGAGGTCTCAGTGCAAATACAAATAAAGCTTTGTATGAATTAAAAAAATATGCAAAACAATAAAGAACTTCTTGAAGGACAGAAAATATTTAGTATCATGGCAGCATTTTTTTCTGTGTTTCTGTGCAATTAACCACATACAACACTTAGGAATGAGAGCACTCAGTAAATGCTTTTGACTAATATTTGAAGTAATATACTGGAAAAAAATCTACTTGGACAGTGTATCTTTAGGTACCTTCAATTTCTGAGTACATCACTGATGCTCTACTTGCTTGCAATTAAAACCTGCTGATTTGTGGAATTCTACCAGTACATCCCCTGAGGCTGGCGAGCCTGGTGTACTACCCTGCCTTAGTCCCACATCCTCCACTCCCAGGTGCTGAGAGGAGTCTCTCATGGTTTACAGTGTCGCCACCTCAGGGAGCCAGACTGTGGGACTGTGTGGGGAGGAGGAGGTAATGCAGGCACAGCTGGGCAGTGGATCAAAGAATGTGGGTTACAGCTTTGAACAGTCTCCTCCAGACACGTCCTTTGTGTAAAGGACTGATCACAGAGGCTCTCTAATAAATACCGATGAACAACAAATTGTGTTTATAGGGATGGAGGAGCTCCTGAAGCAGGAAGCGGTTCTGCCTCCAGTGTGACCTGCTGCACAAGACTTCTCTCTGGAGGGCTCAAAAGAGGCAGGCCAGGGTCTGGACCTCATTACCCATTAGCAAGGGGAACTCAAGTCCTTGTCTGAGCTCTGACATTGCACAGCAGATGAAACACTTCCTGTGTGCTGGCAGCTGCAGCTTTCCCCATTATGGGCTATGAGTAACCTGCTGGTGTAACCAAAGCTTACAGCAATATATGAATTGTGTTTTTCCTTCAGGTTAACAAGATTTATTATGAACCCCACCCCCCTAACTTTGAGAATACTGATTCTCTCAGAAGGATCAAGGTTATGGTCTGAAAAAGAAGCCTTTGGGTAGATATGTGTGTGGGGAGCAAATGTACAATTCTCATCCACCCTTTTTTGCAGAACAGACTTCTGAAAAGACTCAATATAACAAGCATGAGTAAAAAGTATCTGGATCTCCAAGGTAACTCAGGACAGGAACACATAACTGATACAAACATGTTTTTAATTAAAAAAAAATTATAAAAATGTGTTTGAACAAGATTCTGCCACCACCACATAATAAAAAGGAAATAGGGGGTACTTTGTTTTCTTCCATATGTCGATCATTATATGGTAAACTTCATAATATCCACTGACATTATCCACTGGCATATTAATTCAAATTTTTCTTCTTTCTTTAAGAAGACAGTCTGAATGTAGGCAAATACTGAAAAAATTAATTAATTCCTTTCTGTCAGAGTTCATCTTTGGCCTGCAGTCAAGAAAGAAGAAATGTGTTTCAGTTAACTGGAAGCTCAATTTTTCACTGCCTAGTCCTGCAAACACATCAAGAAACGTTTCTAAGTTTGATAGGTGTTAATGGCTTGGCCTGTTAACTGATATCAGGGGCACTGAGCAGCGCCTCTCCCAGGGAGGTTGACAAGAACTGAAGACACCTAGCACTTCATGTTTAACTCTGCAAGTACTGTACCTTTTTTCGGTGGCAAGTACATGGGAAAAGGTCATCATCAGGCTGTGGCACTTTCTCCATTCCATCTCTGATTTTTGGCTCGCTCACTTGCAAGCTGGCATATTCCTAGTTTAAAAAAAATGAAGGTAATGTTAATTCATAAAGTTGTTAGATTGTATGTCTGGCTGTAAATACTGCACCAACTCAGCTGAGTAATTCTGTAAAACCTCTGGGGTACACAATCTGTTACTCACACTGTGTCACAGGGTAAGCAGATACTTAACTGCAGAAGGGAGCCCCTTCGGGTGCCTCACTGGAGTTTCGGTACCTTGGTGCTAATGCACAGATATTTTCAGCTGTGGTTCACAGGGTGTGCATCTGATGTGGAATTCTTTGATCATTGTGGGCAACATATTCTTGCAGATTAGATCACAATTTATGGGATCTGACTGCTTCTCAAAGCATCACATCACCATAGTCTTAAAGGGGTTTCACAGGATATAACTGAATACGTTTGTAAACCAAATTAAGATTTTAATTGCTGATGCTTGCTTTGTGGCTTCAAGTGTTGGGCTGGCCAATTTCCAGCAGCTCCGTTGCCCTGAATTCTTTCTCTGTGATTTCTATTTTTGTGCTAGTAGCCATTAAAAATATACTGACCTGGAAAAGTTTGAAGTAGTAACAAAAAATGTGGTCTCCCATGAGATGGTTTCTTGCAAATTCTTGTCCAGATTTTGCAATATTTTTTGCCTGTCAAAAAAAATAAAAGGTTTGTTTTGTTTTTTTATTATTCCCCAAAACTAATATTTATTTCAGGATGCCAGTGTTGGTTATGGAGTTAAGTATGATGTTGAGAGTTTAGGATAACTTAAATAAGCATTTTTAATTTAAATGTTAAGGCACTGTTATGAAAATGTTCTTAATTTTTTACAAAGTTTAATTTCAAATTAAGGGCAGTATTATGTATTTTTCAAGTGTTTTTCTTATTTGTGGAGTTGAAAATAATTTTTAAGTTCTTCTAATAGGTTTTTTTGTTTGTTTTAAAGAAATGCAATTTTTGTTCTCTTCTAGAAACATTACTGAGCACTTCTAAATGTGTATTTACCTCTTCATCATGCTCTTTTGCCCACTGTAGTTTTTCTAGTAGATCACTCAGGTCACTTTTAAATGGAATATAATGTTTCCACGGCTGCAGCTCATTATAAAAATGCTCATAGTATATGGAGTCTTGCTTTAGCACCACACTGTTTCCTGCTAGTAGATAAGGCAATCTGTATGCTGCCACTGTGCCATCAATGTTAATTTGATATTTATACTGGAAAGAAAAGGACCATATGTTATTAACAAACACAAGATCCCAGTGGCTTGGTTAGATTATATTATTCTGAGGGCACTGGTGTTACTGACTTGCCGATATTGAGACATGTAGGATTGGCTAGGCAAGCATCAATGTCTAAGTAGCTTTTATTATTTAGTTTGGAATTCATCACAGTGCAGGGTACACAGAGCTGCCCTCTTCATCAGTTAAGTTCTCCGGAAATTCTTAGACGCTCATCCTCTGATGTGAGGGTAGATGTGCCACTTCATCCACCGATTTTCCCACTATGTTAGTTATGTTAGTAGTCCTGATCGCTGAATCAGGAAAAAGAAATAAAAAGGAACTTGAAGTTATATAGATTACACAAGGTTCTATAGAACCTTTAGATGTAAATCAGACATTATCATCTTCACTGTAAGAGCTACATAGCAGTTAATCTCCCTGGAGGGATGTCTATTCATGCTTGTTACTGGTGTTGTCCTGAAAAACTAAAAACCACTTTATTATCAATAATACATACTAAGTTATTCGATAATGGGAAATATCGAGAACCTAGTTCTATGAAAAATGGTTAGTGACTTACCTTAAAAAAATCAAAAAATGAGATGTGCTTAACAATAGGGCCATAGAGGCTTTCATCATGTTTAAAGAAAAAAAAGTTTGTGAAAGCAGCATCTATGATCTCTGGATATTTTCTGCTGAGTTTTACAAGCTCAAGCCTCTCTTTGCGGCTGTCACGTCCTCTCCAGAATGCTGTGGTATTCTTGTCTTCCCACGATGGGCCAGTGTTTGCTTGAACTGACATCATATCCAGACTGACTCTGGAGCAGAAAGAAGTGATTTAATAGGGAAGCCTGCTGGAAATATTTTTAAGTGCAATTACTTCAAAGAGTTCACAGTACCAACAGGCGAATACCAAGGAGGAAAGTAAGTCATGAGCACACCATGATCTGTATTGTATCAGTGTTTTGCAGCAATAAAAACAGATAACAAATGTTAAGTTCACAAGCGTGTGGCATGACAGCATCAGTTCAACAACATGGCATGGGGAAAGAGTACCTGGCAATTGTCATGGAAAAAAGCAGGTAAAAGTGGATATGTTTTCCAAACAGGTGAAAGTGATGCAGGGTAAAGTAACTTGCTTAATACAGCATATTTCGCTTCCTTAAAAATGTTGCTAAATTAAAACACATAAACTGGGAGGGCAGAAGGTAGCAAATTTAGGGAAAGTCTTGATAATAAAAAAAGGAACCAGAACTAAATGCAGTGAAATGATAAAAAGTTTCAAGATGGATTACAGAGATCTCTTAGAAGCTGGCTTGGCAGTATTTCAGGACAACAACAGAGCAGTTGCCAAGCCTAATTATGATCAGTAATCAACATGGGAGATAGTAGCTCCTAGTTCAAGAATTCTAGCTATGTTGGGATTTTAAAGGTACAGAAAAAAGGACTCTAACAAAATCAGGAAAAAAAGACACCTGGCTAGTCATCAATATGTTCATGTGGGGAGAAACAAAGCAAACAAACCAAATAACTACCCTTGAAACATTGCTATTGATTTTGGTTTTTTAAATGAAAAAGTGAACTATAATGTTAACGTATTGATTACACAGTTATTGCCTACCTGCAGCGTGCCATTGTCTCAATGAATAAATGGAAACAGTTAATACACTGTTAATATACATATCTCTACGGAAAATCATTCACTGTGAATTTTGTGGAAAGTTTAAGCAATTTCTTACCGTCCCATACTCTCCAAAACTGAGTCTGTTAAGTCATATGTTGGCATAACGATATCTTTTGACTCACTGGACCCACACCACGAGAAGATGGGGTGCAGGTTCTGTGGGGACTTCTTTTTCTCCAGAGGCCAGTCCCCCAAATTAACAAAAAATTCTACATCTGGCATTTTCACCTAAACAGAAGCAAATTAGGCACAAGTGCAATTTAACACAAAGCAGTATTCTTCTGCTGCCATCTTGCATTTTGAAAGCATGAGGAAAAAATACCCAGGTGTCTAATATACTTAATATACCTGTAATACGTCATTAGACTTTAGAAACATGTTAGAAGTACTGAGATCACAGAGTAAAGCCTACAAGATAATATTTTTTTAAAAAAAGATTTGTACAAAGTCACAAAAATGCTCCCTTTTTAGAAGCTGGGTTCTTTACATAATTGGCCACACAATCTTTGTATCAGGCTAGCACTGGGACCTAGTAAGCAATTCTATAGTTCCAAGGTAAGCTGAACCACCTTGTTACTATATGGGATATTGCTGTTGGGTGATAAATTAGTTTTCTGTCATATCAGTGAACTGATTCACCTTGTGTCTGCAGGATGCCTAAATCCAACAGAAGAAACAGAAATGAACAGCTATGATGGGAAGACCACATTTAGTCAGAGCTGGGGTTAATTATTAAGCATAACATCCTCTCACTTACTTAAAATATTTTGTAGTATGGAAACATTGCTGAAATCACTGTCACAGCTAAAAAGCAAGCAAAATATTGTTGATGGCCAGGAAGCAGGATAGAGGGCATAATTTTGCAGCTATATGAAACTGTGATGCACCCCGATCTTAAGCATTGCATGTGGTTTGGGTATTTGCAAGTGAAGTAAGAAAAGGTACAAAGAAAGGCAGCTTTATACTCTTCTAAAGAAAGGACCAGCTGCCTTGTGAAGAAAATCTGAAAATGGTAGGACAGTTCAGTCTGGAGAGCAAAAGGCAAAAGATGACATATGGCTGTGTTTTACAGAAACCTGAAGGTACCTATAATGTCAGTGTAGAACCCAGGTTGTACCTCAGTTCACTCTCTTAATTTTTTAAAAAAACATAAATCTCTACTACATCCCCCTCAGTTGCCTCTTTCAAAGCAAAAGAAGTTAATAATTTGGCAAATATCAAAACTTCGAGTTAAAGAAGATATTCTTCTTTAACTCGATGACTCGGGAAGAGGTAGATACCCAAAGCAGTACTTTTTGCCTTCAGTATACAAATGGACAGAAAAGGTTTCATTGTGTACCTTCCGTGGGAGTTGCTACACATTCTAATCCTCAGCACTAAACTTCATTAGCACAGTGCCATCTAATGGTTATAATGGGCACAAACCCCTATAAATTGTATTTTATCTACATCTTCAATGGCAGAATCATTCAACAGGTTATATCTTCTTCTCCAACCAAAAGATATATTGTCATTCGGTGACAATGTCTTGATAGAAATTTCCGAGATATTTAATGAGACTGAGACAAACTGTCTCTTCTAGATCTGTAAACAGTTTCTGTCTTCAGAGTTAGCAATTCTTTTTCAATGTTCAGCCTAAATTCCATAGATGCAATTTAATGCCATTATTTCTACTGCCTACTGACACCAAGAACAGTTTAATTCCATCTTCTGTGGAGCAACCTTTTAGATAATTAAAGGCTACATTGACATCTTCCCTTAGAAACTGTTAGATGAAACAATCCCCACTTAAATGATTTTTCATTTGTATGTCTAGTCATTCTTACCATTTTCCTGTGCAATCTTTCTTAAAGCATGACACCCAAAGGCAGACAGAGTAGCATAACTGGTCCATTACTCATCCTGAGGATGGTTATTTTACATTTCTTTCACGTGTTTTGTTAATATGTGTGGTTAGTTTTCACAACAGCATGCCACTGTTGACTCACATTACATTCGTGATACCTTAAACCTTCACGCTTTTCTGCAGAAAATTACCACTCCCCTCTTTTTAAATAGCTGTCATAACTATATCACTTATCTAGCCTTTGTGTAGTATCCTGCCCTTGTCACTTTATTTTATCCATTTTTCCATACAATGTCTCTTACTTGTTAAGAAAATTTAAAGTTATAATGCTGTACCATGAGGTGCTTGCAGGTTCTTTCATTTTTGCTATCTGAAAATTCAATAAGCATATTCTCTAGTCCATTATTCAGTCAAAATATAACTAGTTATTAAATGGTGACTGAATCTATGATAAATCTCTGAAAAGTACGTTTGTGACACCTTTCACATCTCTGGAAACACTGGCAAAAGTTATTTAAGTAAGGCTTTCCAAGCAGGTTACATTAGTTTCTTCTAGGCAAAGAATTCCATGTTGTTTGTGAGAAACTTGTGAGACTTAACCCCAAAAGCCTAAAATGAAGCCATCATACAGGGAAACTGTTATCTTGTTATAGAAAGAAATTATAGTGCTATGACTTATATTTCATGATAAATCCATGTTGTTTCATACCAATTACCTTATCTTTCAGCTACTTATAATGTGTTTATTTTTATTAAATTTTGAAGAAAGGTTTTTAGGTGAACAACTCCATACTTTAGTAGTTCCTATCTCTTCCTTCTCCCCTTTTTAAAAGGCCAGGCACTTTGCCTTTTTGCAGTCAAAACCAGATATTAACTTGGCTATATTCATATTTCTCTTACTACTTATTTTATGTAAAAATCACATATTTGTGTGTGCTGAAACTTCAACCCTGCTATATTCTGTCACCGTATACATGTCAGGTTTTTTTCCAAAGTTTCCCTAGGAAAGAGTCTTCATGGTGCTTTTTGCTTGTACAATCAAGGGAGTTTCCCCACACACCACCTGCTGGGCTTTTGGTACTCGTCCTCAACTGAATTTAATGAAGGATGATATACATGTCTTACTTTTTTTTAAGTCATCCTGTAAACTGTACTAGCAAATTTCCTATTAAATGCTACAGGACGATTTATTTTGTCTACAGAAAAAAACCCCCAACACAATCTGTCCAGATTGATCAACTCACCTATAAAAGCCTGCTATTCAATTAACTTTTGTGATACTCTGATCAGATGGCATTCTAGAACATGCCAGCTTCAAATAAGGAAAATCCATCTGACCTTTCCAATATTAATGAAAGAACAAGAGCTTTTTAACAGATACAGCAACAAATGTGCACAAGGGTATTTGTTAAGCCCAGGCTTCTATAAATTGAGGCATACAGAATAAATGACTGTGCAGATATACTCACTTTTCTTGTCAAAGAAAGCAGTATGGCATCCATGAAAATTCTGAAGCCAACATGTTCCCCATATGTCTTTATATAAACCTGAAAATAAACAAAAGTTTTATTGGCCTGGTGTTTTCATTTCAGAGAATGGCTGCCACAATTTAGAGCTCTTCTAATTGCTTAGCAACTAATCAGACAGATTGTATGGCTGTACAGATTTACGAATCAACTGGGAAGCTTTAGAAATCTCATCACAGAAAACTGACAAAAAAAAAATTACAAGCTTTGCCTGCTTTTTAAAATATTCCAGGTTTGTTTCATGGAAACAGAAACTGGTTGCCTATTTCTGTTGTGTTCCATTGTTCTCATTTCCCTATAAAACTCTACTGAAGTACAGTTCTGTTAAAAAGAATTGTAGCTCTGATCCTCAGTGGAAATAAAAGTGGTATTTCCTTACCTCAGAACTATGCACAATGTAATTTATTAATGCACTCCAAATTAGATGATTGTGATACTTCACAGCAGTATTACTCAGCGAACAGGAAACTGAATTAGCATTTAGGAGACTTGGGTGTGTGCCCAGTACTCATATTGATTGCCTGGAAAGTAATTTGCCTTTGCTGTGTTGCAGTTGCTTCAGTTGCAATGTGGACAAGAAGCACTTATAAAGCAGGACAGATACTGCTGAGCTCATATACAAACTGCAAAGTATTCAAGGACAGAGAAGCAAGCAAAGAAGCTTTTACAACTGGGAACAGCCAAACTGCCCAGTTGCATGTTTTGCTACCAAGTTCCCATAGGGACTTCAGATTATCCCATTCCGTACCTCATTATCTCTGATGGTGTAGTGACACAAACTCTGTCTTTGTCCAAACCTCTGTGGAATTTCATTTGCAATCTTATCTGGATCAACAGTGGGAAAATTTGCTAGGTCTCTTTGAATCTGTGGCATGGTTTGAGGGCAGTTCATCTCTTCCAGCCATGCACTGCTGTCCTCCTGAGGGCAGTCACAGTTTTCATGGTAAACAGGTCCTATCAGGAACACAATTATTATTTTTAACAAATCATACTATTGTTGAGATCACAGAAGAGGGTCAGGCACTGAACATTCATTGCTTAGGGCCAAACAGTCAGCAACTCTCCGAATGGACATGTTTGAAATTTTTTTTTTAATTCCAATGGAGTCATGTCAATCTACATCAGCTTCTGTGTGAGCCCTCTCCATGTATTTGCTAGGCAACAGCTTCACAGCATTTGCTTCTTTTTATTATTTTAAATAGTATGTGTAGGACACTTATAATGAATCCATAATTCCAATGGATTTGACAGTTCAGAAAAGTACTGAGGTCCCAAAGAATCCTATGCTTATCCAAGAAGACATTCTGGCACACAGTTTGTGAGAAAAAACTGTGATAGGAAATCTGTGTGTAATGCTGCCTCTTACCTTTTAAAACATATGGAGACTGTGCGACATGTTTATCTCCAGTTTTGACTTCTATCTTCAGGTTCTGGTAGCTCGCGTACATCCTGTATCTCACGAGGAAGGAACCATCTTTCCTGTCTAACACTTGCACACCAACCCGAGTGAACTGTTCATCAGGAGCAGTGATCTTCACCTGGAATGCATTTTCACCTGGCGACGAAGTGAACCTACCCGGAGAGTAAGTGGGAGCTTAATAAAAAAGCCAACACACAACAGATTTCTTAGTCCAACCCATTCCTTCTCAAGCTGACAGACTTCCAGTAACTTCACTGAGCCATGCTAGGCCTCTTTGAGTACATCCTAATGCTCACAAACAAGGCGTGATTTTTTCCAAAGGGAATTTTGTTAGGCTACCTAAAATGTCTCATGCTGTTGAAGCATAAGGCATCAAGGAGGTTTCATTTGGTCATGAACACACCTCTAAAAATCACTTGGTGCCCTATATGTTGAACAGTGTTGGAAATACAGTCTTTGACTATATGGGAACAGAGCAGCTTTAAAAATCCAGCACAGCTCTTGATTAGTAGTAGCTCAAATATAAAATGATGGGAAGGTAGAGAGCATGTAGATAAATGGATATATCTTGGTGTTCTGTCCTGTAGGGACAGAGCAAGGGGCAATGGTTTTAAACTGAAAAAGAGTAGATTTGATTGGATATAAGTAAGAAATTGTTTACAACGAGGGTGATGAGACACAGAAATAGGTTGCCCAGAGAAGTTGTGGATGTCCCATAAGTAGAAGTGTTCAAGGTCAAATTGGACAGAGCTTTGAGCTACCTGGTCTAGTAGAAGGTGTCCCTGCCCATGGTATGGGGGTTGGAATGAGGTGATCTTTAGAAGTCTCTTCTAACCCAAACCATTCCATGATTCTATAAAAAAAAATACTAAAACAAGTTTCACTTTAGCAGCTTAATAAGTTTGTTATTTTACATTCAGACGCAAAATGTTTTCAGATTACTTTATTTTCCAGGTATTATTTAAGGAAGTAAAGAATAAAGTTAAACATCTTAATCATTATGGTAGCTCATATGGGGGGGGGAAAAAGAATACTAAAAATACCAGTGTCTCAGTAGGGAAAAAACATTACAGTGGGATCATGTAATTCAGTGTGTACTTACAATATTTTGGTAAAATTCACCATATACCAAACACAGAAAAATCTCCATAAAACCAAATACAGTAATCTGAAAAATCATCTGAAGTTATCACATATCACTGAGGTACGAACAAAGCTGGTGCAGTCAAAATGCTGCATCTGCCAACTTTCTTCCACCTTTCTTTCATCCCTTTAAACATAGTCCAAAATATTTACGGAGAGCCTCGGATAGAGAAAGAGGTGGTGGGACTAGCTGGACTAAGTTACTACTAAGTAGCTGGACTACAGCCCAACAGCCTGGTTACCTTAACTTGTCCAGACATACCAGGGATCTGGCAGTTCAACGAAAGGCAGGAAATATTTACTTTCCATGATAAACTGAACTGGCAGCTTCTGGACTGACACAAGCCATGGTGCATCTAATCTGGATGACTGGATGGAGCATTCCAAGCTCCTACCTGGGCTGTACGATCAGAGTTTCTTCCCTTTAGAAATGGGAAGCCATGAGTGTCCTCTGAAAATCACAAAATCACAGAATACTTAGGGTTGAAAGGGGCCTCTGGAGATCATCTAAGGGGCCTCTGGAGACCATCCAAGACAGGGTCACCTACAGCAGGTGACATAGGAATGTGTCCAGGTGGGTTTGGAATGTCTCCAGAGAGGGAGACTCCACAACCTCCCTGGGCAGCCTGTCCCAGTGCTCTGCCACCCTCAACGTAAAGAAGTTCTTCCTAACGCTGAGGTGGAACTTCTTGTGTTTTAGTTTATGGCCACTGCTCCTCGTCTTATTTCATTCCTATGAAGTTTTATCTAATGGCCTATGGAGTAATTAGTAAATTACTCTACTGATCTCATGCCTATACATGTAGGAGAAATACTGATGTTCCCAACAGTGGAAACAAGCAGGATGCCTGAACATAATAAATTAAATGTATTTGTCACTGTTAAAGTTTTGACAAAGGAGAATAAATAATAAATTTTTGGTTGGACTAACATGTATGTTTTGCTGCTGAACATTTTCATCCTCTTATCCCCTGCAAATCGCGAAGTTATGTGATAATCATAGAAAAAAATTAATTAGTTTTCACTAAGTGATATACAGAAAAAAGTCACGTCGAGATCTTTCAGCCTGCCCTTTCTACAAGAAAACCCCAAGCCTTCCGGACTGCCCACAATGTCCCTGGAAAGCCGCCGCGCCCTCACCTCTGCCCCTCGGCGTCCACGGCCTGCACGTAGAAGTACCGTGCGGGGAGCGCCGCCTGGGCCCGCAGCCCGGGCCCCCACACCGCGCTGCGCTCGGCGCTCGGCTGCCCGGCCCCGCCCGCGGCCGCCGCCGCGGCTGCCAGGGCGAGGCACAGAGGCCACAGCATCGGCAGCGCTGCCCAGACGGCGGAACACCGCCGGAACCGGCCTCCTGCCCTCGCCGCGGCGCTGGGGAGTCCTGCCCTCGGCGCGGCTTCACGGGGCGGGGACAGGGGGGGAAGGCGGGGCGGCGGTGCTGGAGCCGCAGGCTGGGCGGGAGGCGCCGCGGGAGTTCTCACTGGAGGCGTCTGGAAACCGCGTGGAGACTTTCTTGTGTCACCCGCACTATGGGACCCTGCCTTGGCAGGGGGGTTGGACTAGATGATCTCCAGAGGTCCCTTCCAACCCTCACTATGCCGTGGTTCTGTGATGTGAGGCAGCCGGTAGCTCAGGTCTAGGATTGTCCGCAGCAGAGGTGAAAGGGCACCTCATCAGTCCACTGCTAATCGCCCAACATGCACCTTCGGTGATTCCATGGGCTTTTGTCTGTCAAATAATCCAACCTCAGGTTGCAGAACGCTAGTGCCAGTGCTGTGCTTAACTACAAACACAACAATTCAGGCTGCAAAAGACCCCTGAGAACATGGAGTCCAACCGCTAACCCAGCACTGCCAACTCCACTAGTAAACCCTGTCCCTGAGCACCACATCCTACACACCTTTTAAATATCCTCAGGGGTGGTGACTCAACCACTAACTCGGGCAGCCTGTTCCACTGCTTCACCACCCTTTCCGTGGAGAAATTTTTACTAATATGCAGTCTAAACCTTTCCCTGGTGCAACTTGAAGCCGTTTCCTCTCATCACTTACTACTTGAAAAAACCAACACCTACCTCGCTACAATCTCCTTTCGGGTAGGTTGTATTCAAACAAATGCTTTTGTCATTTAGCTGCAGAAGCCTTACAAAAATTAAGGCTTCTTCATGGGAGAACTCAAATCCCAAAAGATACTTTCAATTTTGTTCCTTTTTGCTTTTCTCTTGTTAAGGCAAACAATACAGAAAATTGAACCTCATCATCAGAGTCATGAATTTCAAAGAGATTTTGTTTTTTACATTTTGAAATACTGTATGTTTAGAGAAAAGCACACAAAAGTCACTTTCTTGGAGAAAACTGCAAGCTGAAAAATGATCACTTGGTTTAACGAATGCAGTCTTTTCTAACCAACAACCTCATTACGAAATGACTTAAAAATTATCAAGCTCCAGCTTTTAAAAACATAGGTTTTGCCCCATGATGTTCCCATTGACATGATTTTTCAGGACATTCAGTTAGAAGATTTGCAATTTCCAGCCTAAAAATTCACACAGGCCCTATTTTATATCCATGGCCTTTTAGCTCTTCTTTCCCCATCTTTACTCTGTTGATGTGTTATACAGGCAGAAATCATACTCAACTTGTATTTTGCTGTACCAGAGAAGCCAGTCCCCTCTAGTGGAAAAGAACTTTAGAGATGTTTTTATTTAAAAAGAAATTTGATAGCTATAGAATTCACATAACATCCTTCTTCTTCCTAGCAGGGTGGCACTGACACAGCAGTGATGAAGCAAGGGTGACACACTTCCACCCTCCTGATGTTCTCTCCTCCAGCTTTTCTTCTCCACATAAGTGCAGCTCAGGGAATCCATGCAGAGATCTGACACTATTTGTCAGCACCCAAACAAGTTGTAAGATAAATCATGCAACCTAATTTTAGTCCTGGCTGGCAAAGCCAACGTTGCTGCTACCCTAATGTCTATAATTTGGCTCAGATAAAAATGCTTTGGAGGGAGAATCATTTAATTACATCAAAGGCTGTTGGCCAACTAAGGCTCAACAGGCTTCCAGCTGGCAAAGGCATAAGGGCTGCTCTCCATTACAATAGGGATGTTGCCTCAGGATGAAGCCATGTAAAATACTGAAAACTTGTGTCCAGTGTGTTAAAGAATGCATTCAGTGCAGGTAGCTCGGTTAGCAGCTGCAGTGCCAGCTGCAGGTTGAGGTCTGGGGGTGCAGAAGCCCCAGCCCGAGGCAAGGGGCTGTGAACTGCTGACCTTTTGCCTAACAAAGGGCACTGGGACCCGTGGCCCATCCAGGGGACCAGACACTCAGCGACAGGGCAGGAGCCGACGACCCCCAGAGTTGCCCTTCCTTTGACTATGAGGGTCTAAAAGCCCAGGGGTCTCTTTGTTCAGGGTCCCTCCTCGGAGACACCAGCACGAACTTTTATTTTCTTATTTAGTTATTGCACCAAGATTAAATTATTTTAAGGATCTGGATGTCTGAGACTCCGCTATGGGAAACCTGGGGTCAAGCTTGTGAGGAAACCTGGTCTGACTGTGAGTGTGGGGGGTGTAGCTGCGAAGGGGCCTCAGTCCCGCGAGTCTGACTGCCAGAGTGCCAGAGTGGTTGGACAGGGAAGTTTCCTTAACACAGGGAATGGCAAACTTGGCTGTACCCACAACTTCTTTCTAGATGACTTTTGCAACTTTGCTCTGCCTAACCACTAAGAACTACCAAAATACTCTAGCATTCGAGAAGACATTTATTTTTCCCATTATCTGCAGCACTTCTCACATAAACTACTGCTGGGAGTAGGGGCTCTGTGGGCTGAGATCACTGTGCTGTAATCGCTGGCAGTGAATCTTCTTCAGCAGTACACCATATAACTTTTTTTATTTAAAATTTTGTAACTACTTTGTTATAAAATCAGTCAATTAATATAATGATTTCAGATATTTAAAAATAAACGAATTTTAAATATAGTGGCAGTACCAGAATAGCTCCAATTGTATCTTCAGTGTCATTGTGTTTGTTCATGTTGAAATTATGCTGGGTGAAGAATGCAATGAAAAGTATTTTCATCAGTTCTAGACACTTACCTAAAATAGACTTCTGTTCCTTCATACAGTTTTCTGGAAGCATTTTTGTTACATGTACTGTTATTACTGTCAGGGGAACCAAGAGAAACCTGGTGCAAACAAAAGGTCCAGATGTCAGTCCCCTGTTCCCAGGGATAACCTAACACTCACTATTATGCTCCTACACCTTTCCTATGCTCAGCAGGAAGATGTAGCCAAGTTAGAAGTGTGGCCCCAAAGCTGAGCCAAGACTTGTGTTGAGCCTGGCCTACGATATCCCACTTTCACGATATCCCACTTTCACATAAGAGCTTGGGGCAGCAGGGACTGGTGTCCCAGACACCCCCTAGGCCATTTGAGGCAGGCAGGTGCCAGCAGGTGCAGGTACCTGGAGCACCTACATCCCAAAGGGATGTAGTGAGGGCATGGGGTGACCCCAAACTGCCCAGAGAGCAGTTCCAGTGGTTGTCGGGGCCTGAGCTGGGAGGCTTTGCCAAGCACATGCAGCACTCTGGGTGGCAGTGGTGATGAACCATGTGCATCAGGGTTTCATTAGCCAACACCACTTTGCTTTTTCACAGAATCACAGAATGGGCCAGGTTGGAAGGGATGACAGTGGGTCCAATCTCCCTGCTCAGGCAGGGGTCATCCCAGAGCACATGGCACAGGATTGTATCCAGATGGTTCTTGAGTATCTCCAGTAGGGGAGACTCCACAATCTCTCTGAGCAATCTGTTCCAGTGCACAGTCACTTGCACAGTAAAGAAGTTCTTCCTCGTATTAAGGTGGAACTTCCTGTGCATCAGTTTCTGCCCACTCACTGCCTCTTGAGCTATTGCTTGGCACCACCGAAAAGAGCCTGGATCCATCCTCTTAGCACCCTCCCTTCAGATACTTATGGACACCGATGAGATCCCCTCTCAGACATCACTTCCCGAGGCTGAACAGGCCCAGCACCCTCAGGCTTCGTGTTTCCCGCTTTGTGCCTGCTACCGACGCCAGACCCCCTCCCGCCATCCCCGACTTGCCCCTCCTCTCCCTCCCTCGCCTGCCCCGCGGGCGAGACCATGAGGGCGTATAGGTGGGGGGAGGGGGGGGGCGGCCAAGGAGGCGCCTCTCACAGCGCCGAGGCGCAGTCACGGCCCAGCCGGGCGGCGAGCGGCCGGTGCCTCTGCGGCACCGTGAGGGCCCCCGCGGGAGCGGCGCCGCCGCCGGGCAGCCCCGCGCCTCCCGCCACCCCGCGCGGTTGCGGGAGTTGGTGCGGGCCGGCAGCGGCGCGGAGGAGGAGGGGGGCGGCGGGGGCGCGCAGGTGAGCGCGCGGCCGTGTCTGTTTCCGGCGCGCCGCGTCCCCGCTCCGCCGCGGCCGGGGAGGGAGCACGGGCGGTCCCGCTCCGCGCAGGTAACACGGGCCGGGAGCGGGCTGCGGGGCCACGGCCGCCTTGCCCGCCGGCCCTGCTGCCGCCCCCGCCCCCGCCGCCCGGGAAGGGAGCGAACCCACCCTCCCGCGGGCCCCCTTCCCCCGCCTGCGGCTGTACGCTCCTGAGCCGGCGGGCTGCAGCGCGGGAGGCGGAGCGGGGAGCCGCGGCCCCGATTGGCAGCGCTCCCGCCCCTCCCCGGGGCCGGTGCCCCCCGCCCCGGGCGGGGCTGTGCGGGCGGCCCGGGCGGGCGAGGGGCGAGTCTTGGGCCTGCCCTCGGGGCGGGCGCTGCTGGGCACGGGTGGGGACTGGGACGTGTCCCTGGGATGTGCCCAGCGGAGCTCTGCCGGGGTCGGGCGGCCGGAGCCGCTCCCGGTGCGCGGCTTGGGTGCGGGGCAGCGACCCGAAGACCGTGTCGCAGGAGGCGGCTCTGGAGCGGAATTCCTGCCTCCTTCGCGCCAGGTTCCCATCTGCGGCGCGTGTCTGTAGACGTGCAAGCTGCTGAGATGACAGATAACACACGCTGTCGGCTTGCCCTTTAAAAGTGATCGTTTAGAGCAAGCCAGCCAGCTTTCTAAATTTGTTTTTGGTAATTCTTAGCTACCATAAACAACACCTGCTTTTCTTTCTCACGTCTTGAGGGATAGGAGGCACATAAAAATAAAGGGAATCCTTAGGAGGAAAGCATGGAACAGATTGAGGGAAGTGTTGTCAATTTACAATCAATGGAGGTTATAGTTACTGTAACTGTACACCTACATTCCGCTTGCAGCAAAAGTATGCAGGATTTGGCAGAATTAAGTGACCTTAAATTGCTGTTCTGTGATATATTAATTTGTGTAAATTATTTTGCACTCAACATTAACAGTGTACTATTACTGTAAGGGATAGAAGAGTCAACCGCAACTATGTAAATGTAGGAAGCTTTTAATTTTTTAATTTATTTTTTTCTTATTTGTATGCTCATTTATAAATGTAATTACTCATTATGTCTTCGTCATACTATCACTGTGGTGTATGCTTTTGGCAACTCTCAAATAATAAAAAGTGCTGTTTGTAGAGCTCTAGAGATGCTTGGGGAACGACACCATGTATGTTGTGGTATATCTTGAAGGGTATTTCACATCTGATTGGCTATGAGTTCAAAGATAAGCTTTGCGTCTATTTTATGTTGATTGACACACATTTTCTTTCAGGTACCTTGTCAATACCTTGCAGAGGCAATGGAGGCAATGATGAAAACCCTGGTATAGTTAAACAAAAAGAAAAAGTATTCTTAGCTGCGCAATACTCTTCTAGTATCGTTCAATGCCTACCATTTCAGAAGATGAAAAGGAAAATGGTTCCGGAAATAATGGAAACACTGAAAACAGAGCTGGGAAAGAATCCCCAGAAGCTTCTCTTCATGATCCTGTGAAGCCATACTGCATGTCAGACAGCTCCACTGCATCGTTGGTATCCAGGGGAGATGGGCATTATCCATGGGGATGTCCTGTGACTCATACAAGAGAGAAATTTTATACCATCTGCTCAGACTATGCTTTTTTAAACAGAGTAACATCTATTTGTAAAAGCCCAAGTGCTTCAGTTAGTGCCTGCCTGTCAGGCAGTGCTGCCTTAAATGTTGGAAATAACACACCTAACTTACTCAGTGTTCAAACTGGTGCTTCAGAGATAATCTACAGTGAAGATGCTGACTTGGAAAGCCTGCCTGGCAGTCTTGGAAAGCTTCCACTGGCATGGGAGATAGACAAATCGGAGTTCAATGGTGTGAACACAAATCTGAAGAACAAAGCAGGTGAGGTGGTGGAGTTTTGATGTGAAAGGAAAAGGCTTCATGTTTACAGCTTGTTTGCGGAGAGGGCTGGCCATGTATCCCTTGAGGAAGAGCTATAGAAGAGCCTCTACTTCATTTCAAGGAACCTGCTCATTGGAAAAGAAGAGGGTGAGATAGGAGGAGTGAAAGTCAGATGTAGCTTCCTGGGGAAGTGGATCTAAAACAGGCTGGCTTCTGCTTAACTGTGGGTTTTGGTTTTTTTTTGGGGGTGGTTTCTGGTATTTTTTTCCCACTGTGTTTTTGGAGTGGTTTTTTTTTTTTAATTTTAGTAGGACCTAGTGCATTTTGCAGTGATTACTTTTGCCTGTTAAGTACAGGTTTGTCACTTGCAGAAATGTTTCAAGATACTTCAGAGATGTATTTTGAAGTTGAAGATGTGGTTTGTTTATGACAATGGAATCATGACAGTTGCCTAGGAAAACAGTAGGTTTCTGTAACAGAATTTTATTTATTTCAATTTGCTACATGTACACAGTTTTAGGGATCCTTTAAAACTGGCTCCTTTGCTACCTCCTGTGTTCTTTCTCTGCCTAGTCACTGATTGCAACTGCAAATCAAACACTTGCATACCCAGTTGGTTTTCTTTGTCCTACAATCCCTCTGTTTATCTAGAGCGTGCTATGGATTTTTTTTCCTTAATGGCTTGGCTAGCTAGTCAAACTGCTGTTTTCTCTACATTAGTATGAAACCTGTTCAGCAAAACTTAAAAACATGTTTGGCAAGTTGCCGTTGCCTTTTCATGTGTGTCCTTAAATAAAAGTAAGAAGTAAATTATAATGTCTTAGAGGATGGTCATAATTTCTAAAATATGTGGTATATTTTATCTGGATGTGATGGCTTCAAAATGGGACAAAAATATTTCTGCTGTACAATGTGGCTCAACTCTCCATTTTTCCCTGTCTCCGTGGCTTACGAGAAGGAAGAGACCTCTGGTGTATATTATTCTTACTGAATTTGCATATAAGCTTTCATCAGAAGCTGGTTACAAGGCTGGCAGTGAAAAACAAGCGTTTGATTATATTACACATGCATTTAATGTTAGGAGATGGGAAGTCCATGTTGGTGTGAGAGTCTATTTCTGGGATGGCTGATTTAAGGCATTAGAATAATCAGATTGACTTATCTCTCTAAACAGTTGGGCAGGACATCATTAATTCTGTTCATGATCTAAACACCATGTTGTTTACAGAGCTAATGGCAGCTTTACAAACCTGTTGACAATCTTGATTATATATTTGAGCTTTTTCCTTTCACTTAAAGTCCCAGTTGGCGCTTACTAACGCAACCAGCGTCTCTATTTGAGCTGTATGCTGTTAGTAGAAGTATTTAAGAAGAAAGCTATGGAAGGTAAACTAGACATTCGTTTCTGAAATCTGTTTTGTAGGCAACATGAAGAAACAAGGGATGAAGAAAAAGTCTGTGGACAAAAAAAGCAGACAATACAGAGAGTGTCCTCAGCGTTCAGCTCTTGAAGATGTGAAGGAGAGAAAAGTGTTGGACCTTCGGAGATGGTAGTATTTTTGAACTGTGTTTAGAATTATTCCCATACAGTTTGTCACTAAACACTGTTGCTAGTTACCTGATTTAAAACTTCTTAATAATGTCTTCATAAATTTTTTTTAGTAGAAATGGGGATATGCTACGCATACATACAGTGTCTATACAACCTATTATCATATGAATATAGTTCACTAAATTCACTTAGTTTAATGAATCTGTATGTCTGTGACATCAGAAAATTAGGCTTAGCTTAGGGAATCTGCAATCTGGAATGACATTAATTAGTAAATTGGTAGAGATGCAGTTTACTGCAAGTTGACATGTTAGAAGAGACTGTACACTAGTAATGCGTTACCGTTTTTTCCTGTGGGATCATTTGTACAGAACTCCCGTGGAGCTGTTGGAAATTTGGCTGACTTATATAAAATAGCGTACTAGCATCTGAGAAAGAAATTGGTTAACATATTTACTCAATTTATTTTTCAAAGAATGCAGTTACTTCGCTTTTTTGTTTGTATTTTTTAATACAGGTGACATAGAAACATCTACTATAACATGACGCTTCAGTGACGTGGCACACAGAAAAGTAGTTCAGGTTGGTCCTATAACTAAATCAAGAATGCTTATTAATGTGTTTGGGTTTTTTTTTGTTTAAGGTATTGTGTTAGCCGACCTCAATACAAGACTTCTTGTGGCATTTCATCCTTAGTGTCTTGCTGGAATTTCTTATATAGTACGCTGGGAGCTGGAAGGTAAGTCAGACATAGACTGCTTTGCCTCTTGAGTGTCTAAAATATGTTACTAATTACTTTATTTACTTCTTTTCTTTTTTTTTCATTTTCAGTTTACCACCCATCACTCAAGAAGAAGCTTTGCATATACTGGGCTTTCAGCCCCCATTTGAGGAGATTAGGTTTGGTCCCTTCACTGGAAATACAACTCTAATGAGGTATGTTTGGTTCTTTTGATGTAGCTAAATTGTTAATTTATGCAAAAATAACATAAAGCTGAGAGATAGAACCTTTAAAAATACACCAGTTCATTTATTTTAAAAAAAGTGGCTAATACAAGTTAGTCCTCTTAAGCTTTAGAATAATGAAGCCTACCTGGGTACACTGACAGCGCCCAAAGACACTTTTCAAAGAGTGGTTTGCACTGGCCATTTTATATAGTGTGCTGTTGCTACACAGGTGAAATTCTATTTGATTTTTCTTTCAGTCTGTTTAGTGGTTGTATAACACTCTAGTGAGTCCAGTCTGCTGGTTAGGAAATTTTTTCTTTATACTCATTTTCCTGTTTTTGAAAAGGCATGTTAAATGCTTGCTAATATCACTGAAACAGCCTGAAAAGGCAATTGATACACTAGTAGCTTTATGTAAAATATAATTTAAGAATTGAAAATGAGATAGTGCTGCAGCTTTGCTGCAATGGAGCTATTCAGGAGGAGGAAGAGGAAAAAAAAACAAAACAGAAACATGGGGCTGAAGTCACAGAACACTTCAACTTTGAAATTTTTTATCACTTCTGCTCTGCTGTTTCCTGTTATTTATAAGTTAGACCTAAAATCTTTATACTTTTGTTTGTTTGTTTTATATTAAAGGAATTTTAGGATTAAACAGAGCCAAGAAGCATATTATACTTGAGTGTTGAACATCTGACAGGGCTTTGGTGTGAAATTAAAAAAAAATTTACAGTGTTCTTGCTTGCTTCATGAGTTGCATTTGATTTAGTTAATTTTTTTTTTGGCACTATATAGTGTTGAAGGCAATGTATAGTGTTTGACTCAGCAGGTTGGTGCTGAATTTGAAAATATGTCAGCAGTCTGTTCTCCAGCCAGCATACTGGCTAGATCATTGAAAAGTGTCATGAAAATTTCCTCATCTGCCTTAGGAGACTCAGATATAGATACAGGATTTGTATCTCTTCAGGTTATAGTGACTCTTGCAGACCAAGCTGATAAAATGCTCTGTCTCTTTAAGTCAACAGTCTATACAGACAAAAGTTAAACTTGTAATTCCTTGATTTCCCCTGTGAGTATCCTGTGTACTTCAGGGAAGTTACTCTTTTTTTTTAATTTTTTTTATTTTCTACCTGGTCAAATAATTTTAAGGTACTTGGCAGAATCGGAAACAGGAGGACTGGGAGCCAACCCTATCACCCATTCATAGCTGTATGAATGAGGTGTTATCTTCAGACATGTGAATTTGAATCTTCTAATATGGAAAAATTGCAGACCTGTCCTCACCTACTGCTTCTAGGAGGAGTTGCAGTATGGGACTCCTGTAGCACTCAGGCTTTGTGAAGCTTATGTGACACAAACCGAAAATGATGTGCAGTCTCTCTCTTGAAGGGTTCCTTCTGATATCTTAGATTTCATTTGTGTAGCTTACAAATCATGGTTGAAGTTTGGCACTTCAGAATTTGGTGTCTTTCTAAAGGCTGAGCAACTGAAAATTAATGGTGTCTGGACTGAATGCAATAGGACCAACATTTCACATCCAGATCTTTGGTTATTATAGATCTATGTCAGGTCTGGAAAAGCACAGTGAAGGAAAAGGCTTCGCATATTTATTTCTCTCTCTAGGATATGTTAAGTTTTGTTTGTATTGGGTACTATCTACTATCCACATACTGGTGTGGTAGGTATTTAGTAGCACACAAAAACCTTTTTTCCTAAACTGTCAAGACACGAAGAGCGGGAGAAAATAAAATTGCATTTAATCACTCTTGAGTTACTACAATCTTTAAGCTTATTGTTTCAGATGGTTTAGGCAAATAAATGATCACTTCCATATCAAGGGATGCTCATATGTTCTGTATAAACCTCATGGGAAGAACAAGACAGCTGGAGAAACTGGTACGTAGCTAATCCTAAAGCATTCATCTTACAGTATATAAACTGAAAAATCCTGCAGTGTGTAGCATGTGACAGGACAAAGTCTGTAAGTAGTGCTTCCAGTTTGAGATAAGATATCAAGAAGCTCCAAGTAGCCTGATTTTTCTGTTTTTACTTTTTCTCTTATTTTGCTAAAATGTTCATTTTTAGTTTTATTATGATAATATATATTCTGTGCTATACATTCTGCACTATATATTCTGCTATCACAGAACTGAAATTTTAAAGTATCCAGGAGATCCACTGCATTTCCGGTTCTGTGTTTGGGAAGATTTATTTGTTGTCATACACTGGGAGAACAACACAGTTTTGTTTCAGCTTTTCAGAAATCTATATTGTATAAAAATTCAGAATGTCCAGCACAAAAGTATTAGTTCTTAATAAATGTTTTATACTTTTGAAAAGCCCAGTTTTTAAGTTAATGAAGTCATGACTTTAGCTAACATCTGTCTCTAAAAGTTAGGTGATTATTCTCAATTAGCTTATGAAGCTGCATTTTTATGTCTACTTTAAGTGTGCTACCTAAAAAAAAAAAAAATTACTTTCGTTAGCCTTTGGTATAGTCTGGGTAATTATCTTCTAATTAAAACATTATTTAAAAGCATAAAACCACACTGAAAAGTTTTGGGGGAGATTATGAAAGTGGAAATAACTTTTTTTTTTCTTGGTATCCCATTTGAAAATTCTATCATATTTCAGTGCCTCTTCTAGTCCTTTCCTGAAACTGAGTGTTGTGGTCACATTACAAAGCAGGGTATGCCCAAATGTGTTTCTAAGACTAGGAATCTCCAAGAAGCTCGGGATACCAAAACATTTGAAAGCTTTCAGTGGTTTCAGTAGTATCATTGATGTGTGCCACCAGTGACTTGGGGCAGCAGGACTGCATTGTGTTACAGTGTGTATTTCCAAGGTTAAGAGATACTTTTGGTTCTTTTTTTTTCTTTTTTCCCCAGAACAATAAATTTTAATACCATTTTTATCCAAATACTAAGCATCTAAGCATACTTTACATTACACTTTCTTATTACACACTATGTGGCAGATAGTACTTAATTTCCTCAAAAATAACAAAAAGTTTGAGATCAAAAGTGTATTTTGTGCATGCCTGTCAGGTCATGTCCTCTCATTTAAAAAAGCAGTATAAGTACTCTCTGTTGTCAAATAGGTCTTTTTTTTTTGCTGAATATGTTGCACAGGATGTTACACACTCTGTCATGTAACCTGATCTTTCTTTGTAGCTGCAGGAGCCCTTGCAAAGCTCACACGTGGACTGAAAGATGAATCAATGGCCTACATCTACCATTGCCAAAACCATTATTTTTGCCCAATTGGATTTGAAGCAACCCCAGTAAAAGCTAGTAAAGCCTATAGGTAAGATACTGTGTTTATGCTTATTTTAGGTGAAGAAACATGCAGGAAAATTTACTGCAAGTTGATACCATTTTTCTTCCCTAAGTAACATTTCATTGTATGTCAAAAAGACATTTATGTCTGAGCTAGCAAAGCACTACAGTGTAATTTGAAAGGATTGACTTAAAATTAAGCATAACTAAGCAGACTAGGTTGAGAGAATTTAAAACAGAAAACTATGAGTGGTACCCAGAAATTGTTTAAAGACATTTTAACCAGAAATAGAAAGGGTAGTTATTTACTTGAAGGACAAGTGAAGGTAACTAGTCTGAAAAATAAAAACATATGGGCTGAAAAAAAGCCAGGTGCTTTGTTTTAAGGCAAAACAATAAAAAGCCAGCTAATTATGGAGGCAGTCTGTTCCCAGAGACTTTGGAGGGGGAAACAGAAGTGTGTGTATGTTGCAATTTTTCTTTATAAACTAGAATCAAAAAGCCTACAGTGATATCAATCCATCCTGGAGTTGATGTGATAAAATTTACACTTAGAAACCAGTGTTTGTATATAGCAAGAACAGGGAATGTGTAGGTATTGTAGGATGGTGGTTGCATACTTTTTTTGCAGGGTTGGCTAATAATGAGGATAAACTGCAACTACTGGAGTGTAAGGCATAGAAAAGTAAAGATATCTGAATAATTTGTTACCAGGAATTGGCAGGGGGTGGGGGGAGGGAAGCTAGAAGAGATCTTTGGACTATCACAGTATGTTTGGCTTTTTTAAGCAATGCTTGGAATGCTGGAGCACTTCTAAAATACCAGGAGAAGCTTAATATGCCAGTTGTTTTAGAATAAAAATACAGTTACAGGTACCTGAATAATTTCAGATTTCTCAGGGTGATGTTGCTCAGGATAATATAATGCAATAGTTGATAGAGATTTCAATTAAATGTAGGTTTTAAAAGAGGATCATAGCATTGATACTCATACTGAGTTTAGGGGAAGTCTTGTATTAAACCCACAGATTTTAAGTTTGAAAATATTAATTGCTGACACTATTTATATTTTGTAAGACATTTAACTTGCTGCTTTATGTAGTAGAGTACTCCATGTACTCTCCTGTGGAGAGTAGTTTGTTTTGCCTCATTCACAGAATCATATTAAATTGTTTTTCCTCTCTCAGAGTAGTTACAAGCACAGTATGTACTGGAGGTTTCTGTAGGACTTTCTTGAGGTTCAACCATTGGCCAGTATTTATTAGAATTATCATAGAGCATAAGAAGACAATTCCTGACACAATTAGCAGATACCAATAGCGGGGAATATTAACCAATTAAAAGAATAGATCACTAGTATAAGGTGAGTCTCAGTCTTGCTGTTTGCTTGCTAAGCAGTCTGACTTTAGCTGTTAAGAGGTGGGGTCATGTCAAGGAATGGAGGATGATGGCTCTGCTTTTAGAGTTCAAAATGGTAATTTTTTTTGAGGTGATAAAGCATGATCTTATGAATCTAATTTGTTCCCAGTGAGTCTCACCATAAGGTTAATGAAAGCTTTTAGTATATGAACAAAAGACTACAGTTTTTTATTAAGACTGCATTCACTGACGTGCCATGTTTTTGAGAAGTGTGTAGAAAATATGCCCCAAGTAGAAATCCAATACATCAGTCTGCTTAAATTTACCAAAACATTAGTGGCTTACTTACTCAATCAGTTACTAAGAATCTGCACTAGAAAAACAAAGTAAAAAAAAAAAAAGGTTTACTAGATGAAAAATGCAGTTTGCCAAGTAATATGATCCAGTGTGTGGAAGCATAATATGCCTTATAACTAATCTGAATTTACATTATTTAGTAATAAGTGAGAACAACAGTTTCGGTCCTTTACCCATGGCTGAAAGAGATTCTTATTCACTAATGATGTTATTTTTAAGTCAGTATTACATTTTTTTCCTAACAGCAGTTATCTTCTAACAATGTAACTGGAAATAATAAGTTCAAGGAACTTTGATAGCCTTAATTTAGGCTGGAGGTCAGACCAGAAGAGCATCCTGTTTTCTTTGTCTTTTCTGATCTTACTGGGAAAAAAAAAAGTGTTTCAGTTCCAGAAGCACTATATAGATTCTGGAGCAGTTCTTGTTTATCTGTTTTAAGCTTTTCTTTAAAAATGAAGCTAAGAAACATTTTCAGTTCCAAAAGCAGTGGCTAGGCTGAGCTAAGTAGATAGGCTGCTAGGCTGAGCTTAGAGACAGTTCTTAGGTCACCCACAGACTTCCTGTATGATCTTAGGTTGCTGGATTTGGACTCGGGAGACCTGGGTTCGGTTCCCAGTTCAACCACAGACTTCCAGTGTGACTTTAGGTAAGTCTATTAATCTATCCTGTGTCTTGGTTTCCCATCTGTGCAATGATGGCATACATTAGTTTTTTACAGGGAATTTTTTATAAGTAAACAGATTATTGTAAGCACTAAGGCCATATGCTGTCTAATACCCTAGGCAGAAAAATCTCAGGTTTTGTCACAATTGAAACTGAAGTAGTTTTTCATGAGGTAATTATCTACAGGAAGTCACAGAACTGTCCTGTGTATCTCATCAGTCTGTCCTGATGCCTGTCACAAATTTTCCCTGATAAGGTTACTGCAGGCTTTGAGTTTCTTGGAAGTTGTTCACAAACTTGAAATTGATCTGTTGAAGGGTTTGGATTTTTAATATGTGGTATTTGGATGTTTAGGAGGAAGCATTTGAAGTTACCAGTTGTGTTCTAGAGGTTACCCTACAGCTGTTAGTAACAACTGTCAGTGGAGGTATAGTTTAAAAATGGTGGAAAGGACTCTTTCATGACTGTTAGACAATCACAAATAGGGAGGAGGATGTTTGTTCCACATTCATGTGGCTTTCCACAGCTCTTATTTCTGTTTTACCTATATATTTATATTTAGATCATATACTAGACTGCCTTTCATCCAAGTAACACTATTTTTTAATGAATATCTGTCTTCTTCCCAAATAATAAGCAGTAGCATTCACAAGGCTTGCTTCCAGGCCTTGTGAAACAAAAGGTTCCCTGTATGGAATTGCGAACTACATGTAGTACAGGAGCTGAGGAGACAATTTTAAACATTAGAAAATCCTAAAAAGAACAGCAGAATGTGAATATCTCTTTTTCTTTTTAGTATACACAATAAATCTTACTAGGATTGTATCTTCTATTGAACAGAGGTCGTGTCTTGCAGCAAGAAGTAGAATATTGGATCTTAATTGGAGAGCCGAGCAGAAAGCATCCAACAATACACTGTAAAAGGTATGTTACTTGGTAAGAATATAAAACAATGTTTTCTTTCAAAACACTTTGTACTTCTCTACTCAGGGTCAACAAATGACTTTTTAGTTCTTTTGAATGAATATATATATAGATATATCTATCAAACAGAAACAGGTGGTGCTTTAGTTAGAAACTTTGTGTTTTGATGTTAGGGTTGGCTCTGCAGTTTTATATCACCTGTCAGGACACTTGTGGGCTGCTGCAAGCCAAAGCCCATTTCTCTTGTTTGAGTGTAACATCTTAACGTTAGTCAGGAAGAAAAGACACCTCACCTGTCTGTGATGGTGCCAGTTATAGGCTGTACGGCCCTTGGAGGAGTTTACCCTGCAGCTGAGGACATCCACAGGCTATGTCTGGGCTGTGCACAGGATATTCTGCTGCTACCAAGGTCTCCTAGCTCAGGTGCAGTTACAGCCTGTACTCTGTTGTGTTATTAGCTTATCTGTGCATTAAAACAGTACATTTATGATGAGGTTTGGCTCCTACAAAGTTGGTGTCTAAACTAGACGTACAGACTAGGAGAGCTAGAGGGTGCTCTGTAGAAATTTCATCGATTAGTTATATTTGTCAAGATAAATTGACAGTACAGTTTATCAGCTTAACTTATGCTTAGTATTATTTCTGAAATCGGGGAACAGTGCAAAATAGTAGTATTTCTCAAGAAACTAGTTCCATGGCCAAAATACAAGTTTTAGCAAATAGCATCTCTGTTACCCCCAAATTAATTATGGAGTGATTTTTCTTGATACATTAGGAGAAGAACAGTGAAAAGAAATTATAATGATAATACTTCTTTTATTTTTATTTTTTCAGTGATTGTGACTATGTTAATAATTGCAAATAATTGGGCATTTTGGACTAATGAGATTAAGTGCGAGAAAATTAAAATCACATTATGCATGGGGTTATTGTGCTGAGAAATGTCGTGTTATACATCTTCATGACAGAACTTTGTCCTGTGGTATATCAACTACAAATGGCACAGGAAAAGGTTTCTGAATCCAGAATAAAAACCTTTGTAATATTAATTTTGATTGTGGAGACATTCTGTCTTTTGCTACACTCCCAATGAGAGGTAGCAGAAAGTTCTGTGCTTAAGGTAGGAAGGCAAAGGTTGGGGTACAAATGCATTTGCTGAACTTTGAGGATGGTGTTAAAGAGGTAATTAGACATTGGTAGAAATGAAAAGATGATGTGTAGGTTTAAAGAGGTCTGGAATATGTAGATATTTGTTTCAATTGTGCTAGAAGGAATTATGAATCTTTGAAGAGCTGAGTGAGTGAAGAATGATTCAACTGATAGTTTAGATTTAAATAAAATGGAGGAGTGAGTTACTACAAGAGCTGTCTGGTAAAAGCAGATTTAATGTGTGGAAAAAACCAAGGGTTTAAACAAAGTAATACAAAAGAGTAAGAGGGGTTTAAGTAAAGGAAAAGCTAATGTTTCTACTTGCCTAAACCACCCTTTACTTCTTCCTGTCACAAACTGATGAATTGGTAAGCGTAAGGAATGTAACTAATGACTCATGGTGCTGTCACTCATTTTGGAAGGCGTTTTCCAAGAGCAGGAATAATCACTGTGAATGCATCTATGTTGATGTCTCTGATATTGAGGCTTTTATATCTTTACACATTCATTTATCTTTAAATCACTGCTAAGACCATTTAAAGCTACAGATCTGTATTTGCGTGCACATACACCTGAGTCTTAATCCTACTGAGATTTCTTAAATGTCAGTTGAGTAGTAATAATTTTATTCTGTAGGTGGGCAGATATTGTCACTGACTTAAACACTCAAAATCCAGAATATCTAGATATTCGACACCTAGAGAGAGGATTGCAGCATCGGAAAACAAAGAAGGTAAGGTAAACTTACTAAGATGGGAGGAAATTCATGGTAGATTTTTGCAAACTTACTCCTACTTCAGCAGTGTAAGATAACTTCACTAAAGAAGTTTGTTGTGAAGTGTTGCTGAAGAAAAAAACTAAAATGTGGGTACTTGCATACCAGCATCTTTTGTATTTATTTGTAGGACAAGAACAGCAGTAGTTTGGCATATGCCAGGATGAACCAGGATATATGTGTATACAATGTATTTGGTCACAATATTTAACCATGCTAGTTTAAAATGTAGCTGCAGCAAGTATAGTAATACTCTGCAGCCAAATTACAAACCCTTTGGGGGATGACCCTTCTAGCTTCCTCCAAGTAGGAAACAAGGCAAAATCGAGTAGGATCAGGCATAAAAGAATGCATGTCTGTCCCTTGTGCAGACTTAGTGTCAATGCATGTGGCTTTCTTTCCTATAGATAGGGCTGTATCTCGTGGGTGGAAGATGTATTTGTGATTTGCCAATTTCAAGTCTATGAGAAATAATAGACTGAAGAGATAATTTCAAATGTGAAGACCCTATGGAAGACTGTCTCAGCAAGATCAGAATGGACCAGAACACATAATTTCTGAGAAGGTAGCTAGAAAGTAAAAAAGACTAGCAGAAGATAAGCAACACTGGCCCATGAAAGATAAAGTGGATAACTTAAAAAGATGAGAAAGAAGGCAGTAATTGAATCCGGGAAACAATTAAAAACTGATTGATGCTAGTTATTTGTTTGTGTATATAGTTTTGTGTTGGGGGTTTTTTTGTTGGTTTTTGGTTTTGTTTGTTTGTTGTTGGTTTTTTTTCTGGTTTGTACTTGTTGCCTTTTTTTGTGTATTTTCTTTTTGAAATGATTGTGTTACTTGCCAAGATGTTGATGTCAAATATCAATGTGTTTTAGAAATGCACCCATGTGCATTTAACAAAGAGCCTTTTTACTTTGATTAGGTTGGAGGAAATCTTCATTGCATCATTGCCTTTCAGAGACTTAACTGGCAAAGGTTTGGTCCTTGGAATTTTCCATTTGGAAATGTTAGACAGAATAAACAATCTCAAACACAAGGACAAGGAATTTCCAAATCTGAGAGTGAAGACAATATCTCTAAGAAACAACATGGACGACTGGGTCGATCTTTCAGTGCTAGTTTTCATCAAGAATCTACGTGGAAGAAATCTAATCTTCGGGAGAGGAGGAACAGTGGGTATCAGAGTTATAATGATTATGATGAAAATCATTAAAATTAACTTTAGATGATAGATTTGATATATCAAAGTTAGTTTTAATCAAAACATATTAGGGATCTATTAGTCCTAGAATACATATGAATAGAAATTATGGTATAAGATACAGCCTCATAATTATTAAATAAATCTGAGGATATGGTTGCAGTGGACAAGATCTGATGTGTAAAGTGACAGATAAGCACAGATTATTGTACTTTTGCAATCAAAGGTAAATATGACAGCAAAATCATTAATTTCTTTTGAAGTAATTGTACTATGTCCTGATTTGTGAAAACAAAAGAGCAGATTGAAATTAGTCAATGTAATAAACAGACTTCATTGAAAATACTTAGTGTTCAAAAGCATGAAAAACTGTGGTATGACTTTATAAAAAAAGGTTATTCTGCAAATGGTGTAAGGATAAAAGTAATCATTGCCTTCCTTTTTAACACTTAATTTTATTAAGGCTACCCATATCCAGTGCAAAGGAAAAAAAATCACATGGGTTAGAAAACCTTTTGGATTTACAAAGGGAATGTACATTCTCCATTTAGTTCTCATTAGACTTCTGTCGGTCAGATAATCATATCTTGAGAAGCAGGTCTCACTTTCTTTTCCCTTATCTGGTTGCCTGTTTTAGACTGTGGGGAATTGCCTTTTTGAGGATGGGAACTTCTCTGTTGCTTTTGCTCTGTGGGTATAGTGGCTGAATTCTTATCCTGGAGCCTCTTCAGAACACGGACTCACTTAACACAAGCTTGTGAAATTCAGTATTAAAAAGCTGTATTTACCATTAGCCAAATGAGCTAGCTGAACACTATGTTCTGTTGGCAGTTCTTTTTCTTGTTCAGTCTTAAAATCTCTGTCCTTTTTCTGCTGCTCTTTTTATTTTGTATGAAGGGGGTGCAAGTGCCGAAAACTGCTGACAACCCCGATGATATACCTCTCAGCCAGCAAACAATTCAAGCTTTTTCAGGTGTCCACGTGCAGTCTATTTTTTTCTTTTCTTGTTTTTCCTGATTTGAAATTTATCTAGTTGTTTGCCCAAACTCATCTCAACAGTTGCAATGTTCTGTGTACAAATGTTCGTACCTGCTCAAGGATTAATTTTTTGACATAAAAAGATTTGTCATGGAATGCAGGGGTTTTGTAGGTTGCTGCTTTTGTTAACCAAAAATGGGAGACTTTTAGACTTTTGTTCACTCAATAAAATTTGTTTTCTATCTTGTTTGCTTTTCATTTGTCATGGGAACGGTGACCCTACATTTAGAAAAGGTCTTCAGAAGAGTAGGTAAGCAATGGATCAGAGCTGCAAATACTGCTTAGCAAAGTTATCCTGGAGGTAGGATCTCTTTGCTCATAAAAAGTGGCTGCTCTGTGCAGCCAGTGTGACTTAACTTCTGATATTTAATTTCCCAAAGCCTGCAGCCTCACAACTGAACATTTGAAAATTTATTTTCCAGATGAGCTGTTTTTGCAAGCTGAGTTTGGGCTGAGGACTCAGGTTTCTCTAGAATATTTGCACTGTGTTCTTTAAGGGATTTAAGACATATATGCAGTGTTATATGTATGTCTCATAAGTTTTGCTTAATAATGATAGTTACACTGAGGAACAGGGACTCTCCTCTGATGGTAGCTGGCTGCTATGCTTAACGGGTTTTAGAGTTATTTTGCTCTGGACATGGAGACTGTCACATTTCATCCAGAGTACTCCGTATATGGGATTCGTCCAGCATTGGCAGGGGGTAAGTCCACGTCCTCGGGGTTATGGTTCGGGAAGCTTTCCCTAGGGATTCACCGAGGGGTGGGTGTGTCCAGTGAGGGGCGCTGTGGCTGCGGTGGGAGCGGAGTGGGGAAGAGCACATGCTGCAAGGAAAATCTCGTTCGGGAAGAAAAAAAATAAGAGGAGTTTTTTTCATTCTGCGATGCGAGACTTTGTTCTGTGGCATGAGACCTTTTTTTCGTTCTGCATCCAGAGAAGGGCAATGGAGCTGGTGAAAGGGTCTGAAGCACAAGCCGTATAAGGAGCGGCTGAAGAAGCTGGTGCTGTTTAACCTGGAGAAAAGGAGGCTCGGGGATGACCTTATCACTCTACAACTGTGTGAAAGGAGGTTGTAGCCGGAGGGGCGTCGGTCTTTTTTCACAGGCAACCAGCGCCAGGACAAGAGGACATAGTCTCAAGCTGCAACAGGGAAGCTGGACATAAGGAGGGATTTCTTCACAGGGTGATTAGATATTAGAATATACTTCCCAGGGAGGCGGTGGAGCCACCGTCCCTGGCGCTGTTTAAGGGAAGACGGGACGTAGTGCCATGGTCTAGCTGACACGGTGGTGTTCGCTCATAGGTTGGACTCGATCATCTCAAGAGGTCTTTTCCAACCTAATCGATTCTGTGAGTCTCTGGTGTTCGGTACTCGGCTCTCCTCCGCGCAGGCAGAGAGTCCCCCCTTCTCAGGAACGCTAGCGCTCCCCGCGGGCGGAGAAAGGCCGGTGGGAGCCGCCCGGCCCTGCTGTGAAAGGCGGAGGTGAGCGGCTCCTGGCAGATCGGGAAGGAGAGCCAGCTCCGCCCCGCTCACGGCGCTTCCCGGCGGGCCGCGGGGCAGCGCCGGGGCGGTACCGGGGCGGTGTCTGCGCTCGCTGGCTGCAGAGGCCGCTGGGCCTGTCCGGCCCTTCCGGGTCCCCCACCAGGCTACGCTCCCCCGTCCGCCGCAGGTGAGCTCCCGCCCCAGGTCCAGCACCACGACCCCTCCCTGCCCTTGCTGGTCCTGGGCCGAGCGGCTGCCTCCTTATTTCTGTTCACATTAATGAAGCAGACGTGGGCCGAATCATCTTTGGGTTATCCCTTCTTTTTGCCTCACGGATTTTCTCTCAAAGCAGGTAAGAAAGGACCATGGGAGTTCAAGGACTTTGGAAACTGCTTGAATGCACCGGGAGAACCATAAGCCCAGAAACGCTAGAAGGGAAAATTCTTGCTGTGGGTATCCTTTAAAAGTAAAGCCGGGGAGCCAAAACTGTGAGGGAGATTATCTTAACTATTTCCCTTACTTATGAGTGATCATCTTTTCTTGTTGTGATTATGATGATTATTGTTGTTATTAATTTTAAATTGACAATATTTTGGTAGGTGGATTTTATGCTTTATAATATGTGGAATAGTAAGCTCTTTCTGTTTTTATCGTTTGAAAAATAGGCTTTTCTGAATAGGTTCCTTACAAAAGTGTTGGACTCTAGGATTTTGTGCTTTATAAATAAACTTGCTGCTCTCTGTAGGACTGTAAGATGAAAAAATTAAATACTTAAAAATCAGCTTTCCTATCCTGTATGCTTGGTTAAATGCTGGAAAGATGTGGAGGGAAATTAGCCTTCATTTATGTGTAAAAATAATTGGGGAGGTACTTGCTCCACAGTTCCTTCCACTCTACTTTTTGTGCAGGGCAATAAGGGCAAGAATTTATTCTTCTCCAAAGTTCACAGCTATCTGGATAATTTTGGTTTCCATAAGCCAAACCTGAAGCAGTGGGCAAAAGCCACTCAGTCAAATATGTGCACTTTATAGAAACTTAATGTAGTATATGTGTAAGAGAGCAGAGTTTTTCCTCTCAGCGGTTCTTTAAGATATCAGTATTTGGTTGAACCAAGCAATAAAGGGAGCCAGAGATCGTGGTGGTGTTTCCGTACGGAATGCTCACCTCCTCACTCTGTTCCATCGGCTCTGCAAGTTACTGTTTTTCCGAATTCGACCTGTCTTTGTTTTTGATGGAGAGGCACCTCTTCTGAAGAGACAAACCTTGGTAAGTGCCTTTGCTGGGTCATTGCAATGCAAAATAGGGTGTGCGTCCACTGAAACTAAGTAGCCATGTTCAATCTCCTTCCTACTGTTCTGCCTATGCTTCTGATCTGTGAGGACGGAGGGCTTGAAGCCACTGCTGTGCAGTGTCCTTTGCAGTCCCAACCTAGGTTAGCTCTTGGAGTATGCGGCAGCTCTCTTTTGATAGAGGCAGGTTTGATTTCCTTAGAAACCAGATTGTGGAGAAGTAGAGGATGGCATAAGCCTGGATCAGGCTCCAGAATGGACCTGAATGAACTCTTGCGGCATTTGTACCCAGAAGCTGAAAGCTGTTCCCAAGTCCCACAGAGGAAACAGACGTAGATTTAGAGGATTTGAAGGCTATGACCCCAGTAGTGTAGGATGACTTAGGAGTAGCTCGTAGGCTCAGCACACTGAATTTTAACAGTGATTCATTGGATGTGCATCTTCAGCATCTGGCAAAATCTTGTTGGTGTTAATCTTATTTTCACAGGCTAAGCGAAGACAAAGAAAGGAAGTTGCCATCAGTGATTCCAGGGAAACTACAGAGAAACTCTTGAAAACGCTTTTGAAGAGACACGTTATCAAAACTGCTCTTGCGGGAAAAAGGCAAGAATAAAAATCATTTTTCCCTCATTTATAAGTGTCAGATAATTCTTTATATAGCTCTTAATCACTGTGGGTTTTTTTTCCTTTTCCCTAAGCAATGAAGTTTTGCCCAGTATTACACAAGTTCGAAGAGGAGAAATTGATGATATGTATGTATTGCCTGCTTTAGAAGATGAAGAGAAGAATAGGTAGGTAAAATTAAGAAAAATAACTTAAACTAGGATAAAAGCATTAAACACATTTTTTGATGCTGCTGAAAGGCCTTTGATCTATGAGATTCTGTAATATATGAAGTATATTTTTAATTTATATTTTATTTCAGTTTCTTTTTGGAGGGTTTGTTTATAACCGTACACAGAACCCTTCTAGTTACTTATGAGAAAGTACCAGAAGAAGCTTTCAGCCCATAGATTAAATTTCTACACTGGATTCATGTTTAAGGATGGAAGGTCTACCTCAGTCTCTGTGACCATATCTGTACAACTAAATGGGACTGATTGTTCAAGCTTGGGTGACTGCTGCCTGTATGACTCTGTTTTGTGTCCCCCTGTTCAGAGCATTGACATGTTCAGCAGGAGCAGGCTTTGTTTGTGCTGTCAAATATGACAAATAACACAAACTGAGAACATGAAGCTGTGTGTTAGATTGCTCTACGTATATCTGTCCTTTCATGTACTTTAAACACTGACCATCAGGTAAGGATTTAAGCAGCATCAGTTGTCTCAATCTAGTTTTAGCTGACATAAGTCTGCCTTCTTGCTTTCTGCTCAGATCTTTTTGACCTGTGTATGTATTTATAATGTGTGTTTGTATGTATATGTATATATATATATATGTGTGTGTGTGTGTATTTTTGTACTTACTACCAAAGAGATGACTAAAGTCCTTTTGCTTTAAATAGGAACTTTATTTTCCTGGGTAAATATCTACACCTTTTGTTTTCTCTTTGTGATTTTTAGCTCGGAGGAGGAGGAAGAAAAGGAATGGCAAATGAGAGTGAGCCAAAAAAAGATGTTGCAAGTAAGTGCAACCTAATTGCCCTGTTACTGTGAACAGTCTTCTCATTCATGTGCTATGCTTAAAAGATAAACAAAAAGCTTAAAAAAGCCCAATTGTTTGGAGATATAGGTCTTACTATAGCATTACTTCTCAAGCAAACAAGTTAATTTTTGGTACTCTAAGACTTCCTGGTAATGAGGAAATATAAATGTAATTTCTCCACTAGGATACAACGGAAGAGAAATTTTTTATGGTATCCTTTTTTTTTCTTTTTACTACTTTCCCTGAACATACTGAGAAAAATTGGTTTTTCTGATGATGTACGTGACATGTATGCATTTATGCACGTGTGTATGCATATAAAAGACAGCATTTAACAAAATTCCTGTGCTTCTGCACATATGAACTGATGCTGAAGGATTTCATTCCTTGAGTTTTCACAGATAAATTCTGTATTTGCTTCTGTTGTGCTCATAGGAAGAGGAGAAGAGAAATATATAACCTAAGGAGAAGACATAATGAGTAATAAAATTATCTCTGCTTTCATCAACAGAAAAAAAAAAAAAGAAAAACTCCTGAAAATACTGTTTATCTTTGAAGTAGTTCTCATTCAGAAGGAGAACCTCTTTAGAAAGATAATCAGACTAGCTGAGGCTATAGAACCTACTTCTGTGATTTATACTAAATATCTTTTTGTAAAAAGAGTAAAACCAAGTTTCTCTGTATAATGTACATCAATAATTATGTACTTTACATTGTTTTATTATGTAGCAGTTACCTTTTTTTTCCCTTGTTTTCTTTACCATATAGGAAGTAGCAACAAAATTCCTAAGTTTTTTTTTTTTGATCTTGTTGTTTGGAATGATGCTTTAAATATTTACTATTTTCGCTGTGCTGTAATATAAAATTTATATTTTATGTTATTTTCCATTTTTATAGGAACAGTTATGTGAAAATCCTTATTCTGTAGATATTGAATCAGAAGATTTCAACAAGCTGCCTCCAGAAGTAAAACATGAGATCTTGACTGATATTAAAGAACTTACAAAGCGAAGAAGAACGTTATTTGAAGCAATGCCAGAGGTAATATTTAAAATAATTTTCAAGCCAACAGAATGGAGCTATTGCCATTAATGCAGATGAGGACTATGTAAGTGTATCACATCTGGAAACCTTTACTCCCTGGACTACTTAATAAGAGATGTTATATTGAGGGGGAAAAAATCCAATGAGATAATGACTCTTAACAACCTTATCTCTTGATTTCCACTAAAATTAGCAGAGCTAATTCAGTTTGGCAAGAACGAGAAAAAGCATGCTCTGTCTCATACCTCATCAGCATTATGCCCAAGATTTCAATTGCAAAAACAAGCTAGTGGTGTGGATAAACCAGGCAGAATGAACACAACTAGGATTCCAAACCCTGAGGTTGTTAGCGGAGCTGGCAGCTGGGAAAAGGCTTTTGTAACTTAGACAGAGAGATGTGTTGCTGAAGCTGCTCAGAGACAAATGGAGAATCCTACAGTGCCGCTTCTGGAGTTAGATTTGAAAGTACAGTGTATGACAGATCAAATGATAGCTAAGAATCATAATTTTAGAATGGTCCATGTGTGGATTCTGTTTTAATTGCTTTCTTTTATAAGATGGAAATGACCTCTGCAAACCAACTAAGTTTGTTGGTCACATAATTGATATTTCATGTTTAACGAGCAGTCAGAACTACTGGTACCTTTTAGAATTGTTGCATGTTACCAGGATAGTATTGCTGTCGTTTGGGAGTGCAGCAGTCAGTAAAACACAAATGTTACCTGTTTAAAGGAACTCTTTTAAGAGTTTCCACACTCTCCAGAGTGTGGGAAATGAACTTGCTTAAAAGGGGCATTTTATTTCAATTGACTTGTTTGTTTTGTTTTGTTTCATTTTGTTTTGTTTTGTTTTGAGGACTCCAATGAGTTTTCCCAGTACCAGCTTAGGGGCTTGCTTAAAAAAAGCAACCTCAATCGGTGCATAGAGAATGTGCAAAAAGAAATGAATCAACAGCACTCGGGTGAAATCCAAACACAATATGAAAATGAAGGTGGTTTTGTGAAAGAAGTGGAATCAAGGAGGGTGGTCTCTGAAGAGACTTCTCACTATATTCTGATAAAGGGTATGTCAGGTCTTAATTTTGTAAAACCTCTTGTTTGGAGTGTACACTCTGCAGCTGGCAGTTTTTAAAAAAACCCCTGAATATTGTTTACAGGCGCATGTAGCCAATACTTTGTATGAAATGTGCATTACTATTGTACATAATTAACTGTGATCTGTAAACCTGTAGAAAAGTGATTTATTAATCTTTATATAATGTTGTTCATTATGTAAAATGGAATGTTATTATAAAGCGGTTTTTTACTAAAACAAAAAAAATCAACAAAAACTTTCTTTCAGGTATTCAAGCAAAAGAAGCTATAAATAGAGACTTGGAAACTACTGCAGGACCCTCATCAAAAATGCTTGAATTGACTAAATTGAATAAAATCAACGAATCTCCTGCTAATGCAAAGCTAGTTGCATCTGACAAGACGCAGACAGAGAAAGATAATAATGTGGTGACAGCACCACCCTCTCCTCGGACTTTGCTTGCTATCCAGGCTGCTATGGTAGAAAGCAGCTCAGAAGAAGAACTGGATACAGGACAATTGAATGTAGATCAATTTGTAACAGAGGAAGGCAGTGTGTCTCCAAGAACACTACGGGCAATTCAGCAAGCTCTGAGTGATGAGGATAAAAGGGAAGAAGTTGTTACTATTAGAACTGATGGAGTGCTACCAGAAAGATCAGAAGTGAAAGATTTTCTGCTTAGTAGCTCAGATGAGGAAGAGCAGATTCCTGAAGTTAAGGAAGGAAAAAACATACTTACAGCTACAATTTGTTCGTCAATCCAAGTGACTACGCATGGTGCTGAATTTGAACAGAAGAGTCAGAAGTTGGAAGAAAATCATACTACACCCAAAGACACTGGTATATCCACAGTTGAAAATTACTCTTCTACTGACAATACTAAAAAAGGCAAAGAAGATGTAAGCAAAGAAGAAAATGGTTCAAAAAATTGTATTGCACCCAAGGATACCAGTATATCCAGAGCAGAAAATTATTTGTTTATTGACAGTACTAGAATAGACACAGAAGATTTGGACAAAGAAGAAAATGGTTCCAAAAATCATATTTCACCCAAAGATATCAGTATATCCAGAGCTGAAAATTATTCTTGTATTGAAAATACTAGGAAAGGCAAAGAAGACTTAGAAAAAGAAGAAAATGGTTCCAAAATGGACTTAAAGTCTTTGGAAGATAAGGATATGAATTTGTGTGTGCAGAAGCCAAGTTGTTCCTCTGTACAAACTAGTATAGGGGCTTTGATTCATGCTGCAACAACAGACCTTTCTAAAAATGAGAAAAACTTGAAAATTTCTGAAAATATAGAGGAAGTAATTTTGCAAACAGAAGAGAATGTATCTGAGGTACAGAAGCATATTAGAGTTTTTCCAGAAGCAAGAGGTCCTGAGGAGGAAAGAGAAGGGATTTCACAGTCTGAAGACAGTGATTCCGATGGTATGTGCTTTTTAATTGTGTAAAAAGATAAAAAAATAGGAACTTAGCATATTTGTAGTCCTTTGAAGGTAACCTTTTCTCTCAGTGCGAAATGCTTTAAATACACCTATCCCTACACATACAGGAGGTGGGAAGAAAATCTGAGCTATGTTTTTCCCCTTGGTGTCACATTTTATCATTGAAACCTGAGTATAAAATACAAAAAGTCAGGAAAGCATGTTGTTGTGTACACTGAATTTAACTGGTGTATTAATGGTCAGCCACTTGGTTTGTGTAATTTCACAATCCTTAGATATAAGTCTGCATGTAGGAAAAAAAATTAAAACACTGCCCAAGCTAACAATATGTTCAAGTATCTGTTTTCTCTTAATAGCAAGCTTTATTGAAGTGGATACTGAAATCAGTAATGAGGCTGAGTTTCCTACTAAATATGATGAAAAACTGGGTGATGAAACAGCGCTTTCAGAACTAGAGGCAGGTAGACCTGATGATGCCACACAGGAGCTGCTGAAGGAGTCTGATCAAGTGCAGTTGGGAAATGCTCAGAATGTTGAAAGAGAAGCTGATAATAAAGATGCAGTGGATGAGTGGCAAGACATCAGTTTGGTAACTTGTTCTCCTTGTTACTTGTTTTGAGCTATTAATGGAGTGCTTTGTCTCCAAGTAGTTGTTAAGGAAAACTATTGGACAGCTTTTTATTGTTTCATTGCTTTCTCATATATGTATCTAATTGTACAGGAACTGATTTTTGTTTAAAGATAGTTAATCATAATCTCCCTGAAATCAGAGGGAAACTTTAAAGGGTGTAGCACGGTGATGACAACCTATCCCTGGTACTGCATTAGAGAAGCTGTAACAACTTCTGAGTGTGAATTAATGGATCATATACTACTAGAATAATTATAGCCGGAGACTTAGTGCTGTACTTAACTAAGTATACCTGAATTGTTGAAATAATGGAAATCTTGGTTTATATTTTCAGGAAGAACTAGAAGAATTAGAAAGGGACCTTTCTACTGAGCAGAATATGCTTCAGTCTCAGAAACAGCAGCAGGAGCGTGTTGCTGCTTCTGTAACAGGACAGATGTTCTTGGAAAGCCAGGTAGTATTTACTGAGTCATTTTGATTTGTTTCACTCCTCCACCCCAGTAATTTACTCAAAAGCTGTTAGTAATTTTTGTTAATTATAGGTCTCCTTTTTTCCTCTAGCTGAGTGGGGAACATAACCCAGAACTGTGTAAATAGCACAAGTCTGTAAACCTAGTGCGTGTTGGATATTTAACTGAAGTTAAATAATGTATTCCGTAAAAGCAAAAATGCATCAAAATACATATATATCAAAACACTATCCAAAGAATGATTAGTCTACCCACTGTTTCCTGCTTGATATGAATGTTTCTCATATGCTTTCAACTATTTTCTTAGCTGAAGTGATGACCAATTTTTTTAAAATATGATTTTTTTTTTTCATTTAACCTGCATCTTTCTTTCATGGATGCCACATAACTGTAATGCATGGAATTTTCTCCTTGCTGTGGAAAACACAGTAGTTAAGTATGCTTGTGTAATTAAGATAGCAGGTTCTCAAACTCTATGCTAATAGGGTGCTCAAGTAGTGCTTGACTTATGTGGAACTATCTACCTGAGATAAGTGTGATTTCCCCCTTGACTTAACTGTGCTTGGCACTTTTTAGGGGAAATTAAGATTTGCTGCCAAATATGAAATACATCCCAAGTGTGAATCTAGCAGTTCCAAGTCAAGCAGAAGTATAATAGAAGTTAATTCTTTAGATGAATTGTTGCTTTCCCTCCATCCTACAGGAGCTTCTGCGTCTGTTTGGCATTCCATATATTGAAGCTCCAATGGAAGCAGAGGCACAGTGTGCCATATTGGACCTTACTGATCAGACCTCTGGGACAATCACCGATGACAGTGATGTTTGGTTATTTGGCGCACGACACGTTTATAAAAATTTCTTCAGCCAGAACAAATATGTAGAATATTATCAGTATATTGATTTGCAAAACGAGCTAGGTAAGCCTCGGGTATTGGTTTGTTAAACACAGTCTTTAATAAGACAGCGCTGCCATCTGTCTCTTTGAAATTGTGTTTTCTACAGAATTTTGTGTGTCTGTTATTACAGTGCCTGTTCTTTGGGTAGTCTCTAAAGCCATTCAGTTAGGTTACTGTTTTTACTGCCAACTGACCACCCTGAATATACAAACTCCTGCATTTCATATACTGAGTTAATGTGATGATCATCAAGGCTGGAGATATGAACTATGGTATCAGTTCCTGGATAAATGTTAGCATGACTTTCCTGATGTGGTAGGAAAATTATATTCTGATGTCATCAAATTTATAGTCTTCTGGAAATGGAAGTTAGTTTTGGGCATACTGACACATAATATGTTAAAAGAGGATCAGAAATATGTGTATGCTATGTAAAACATTTTTCATTTAGTTAACACTGACAGATTTTTTTCTTCTTTCAGATTGCTCTTCAACCAGTCTAATCAAATTGTTGCTAATTTTGTTGAACTACTAAACTTCAGTGTCACATAGTGTATTAGGGAAAATATGAACCAAGTTAAACTTATTATGCCTTTTTCTAGCAGAATTCTTAAAATCAGTTTTGACACTTTCAGATTTGAGAGGCTGTAGACTTTGAAGTAATATTTTAATGTCTTCAGCATGTAACATTTCATACAATTTTTATGTGGTGAAAAATATCTTTGGTTTCTTCTTCCAGCAAATGGAATGGAATATTTTTTCCCCTACTGAAGTATGCTCATGTAGCTTACTTGGAAAGAATTGCTGTAAAAGCATGTGTGTGTGATTTTTAACTGTTATTAATGTAATAAGCCAGAGCTTTTATTTATTTATTGGGGAAAAATAGTCACCATTGGTCTTGATGTCACATTTCTCTGCAGCCTTGTACTGCTACTTCTTTCCCATGCGTTGCACAATTCTTCTTTCTTAGCTCCGTTCTTGATAGATATCCTAACTAGCATGATGATGATCTTGCTTTGTTTGTTTAGAATCACATCCCTCCTTTTCTGCATTGAATTTTTTTAAAGTTATTTTTTATTTAAATCTAAATTATTGAAGCTGGTCACTAAAAATCAGTCTGGTTGCCTCAAACCTTATATCAAGTAGAAATGGTTGGCTGAGTTTTTCCTTCTTTCTGGCTGTTCCACAGGCTCTTCTGGCCTACTTAGTAACTGCACCAGCACAGAACAAAAGGCTCCCAGTTGGGGAACACTTAAGAAGCAGAGGCATTGATATTATGGACTAGAATTCAAACAGAATGTTTTTATTTAAACATTTTTTTATTAAAGCATTATTAAATTTGAGTCTGCATTAGATGGGAACAGGACAGTAATTGGATAAAATAAATGTAAAAAAAAAAATCTCTTGGCAACCCTGAATTTCCCAAAGGTTTTGACATTAGACTATCATTTAGGTTGGAAAAGACCTCTGAGGTCATCAAGTCCAGCCTTTGACTGATCACCACCTTACCAACTAGACTGTGGCACTGAGTGCCATGTTCAGTTGTTTCTTGAACACCTCCAGGGGTGGTGAATCCACCACCTCCTCAGGCAGCCGATTCCAATGTTTAACAACCCTTTCTGTTAAAAAATTCCTCCTGATGTCCCTTGTAACAGTTTAATTTTGGCAAGATGTATTTGCCCAGTTAGCACAACTATTGGTGCTTGACCTAGAAGGAGCATATTTATAGTACTCTAGAATATAATTGAACAAATTCTGATGTTGAACTAAATATAATTTTACAGAGTAAATGCCTTTGCGTTCCTTTTGATTTTTGCCTTTCAGATAATATTTTTTAATTTGTAAGAGAATAAATGCTGCATCCACTGGTTTTATTTGGTTTATGCACTTTCTTTTACAGGGTTGGATAGAAGCAAGCTGATTAATTTGGCGTACTTGCTTGGAAGTGACTACACTGAGGGCATCCCAAATGTTGGCTTCGTAACAGCGATGGAGATTTTAAATGAATTTCCTGGGCATGGCTTAGAACCACTCTTAAAATTTGCGTATGCTTCATTCTATTTTGCTCTTTTGTCTCTCCATATTATGAAAATGAATATGCTTTTCTGCTGCTTAAGCATGCACCAAGACATATGACCACCTTTGACCATCATTAAGGAGACTAAATTGTAAAACATGTGTCTCCATTATACCACTATTTGAAATGATAGGTAAATAAGGTGACATATTGATACAGCAATTACCATGAGTGAGCAATTACAGTGAAATAGAACAGCTGTAAAACTGTGTGACTGCCTCAGAGTTCATTGCAGAGCTGGATCCATAATGGAGCAGAGGTTTATTCTGCCTGAGTTTGTGAGAAGTTGCTATAGCTTGTTCATAGAGAAAAGAGGATGGATGACCTGGAAAGAGACAGACAGGTAGGCTGTGGGGAAGAACAAGATTTGAAGAGGGCCAAGGCAGTTGTATTGGCAGAGGCAAGGACGGTTAGAAGGTTTGGTTTTTTGTTTGGGTTTTTTGTTTGTTTGTTTTGTTTTGTTGGGGTTGGTTTGTGTTTTTTTGTTGTTGTTGTTTTCTTTTTTTTCCCCTTTCATACCAAAAAAATCTCCAAAAATGATCCTCGTGTGAGGAAGCGAGGCTGAAGTTAGGGTCTTCTGTTTAGCAATTTATGGGGAATCCAGGTGATGTTTACTACTGTGGCTTACAATGGCTGCATTTAATGTGTATGTTTTGTCTTTTCTGCTTACAGATTATTTATCACTTTGACCATCCTTTATTTAGAAATCTTCTACCTCATACCTTGTAGCAACTGAAGTAGAGAGACTAAGGCTATTGAAATAAGCATGGTGGCTCTTGATATTTCAAATTATATGTTATGGAGGCAAATTAATAATCTCTGTTTTTCAGTGAGTGGTGGAATGAGGCTCAGAAGAATAAGAAATTGAGACCTAATCCACATGATACCAAGGTCAAGAAGAAACTGCGGGAGCTGCAGCTTTCTTCAGGTTTCCCAAATCCAGCAGTGGCAGAAGCATACCTGAAGCCTGTGGTGGATGAGACAAGGAGTTCGTTCACCTGGGGGAAGCCTGACTTAGAGCAGATCAGAGAATATCCTTTTACTGTATGGTAGGACTTGTTAGGTAAAAGTACTCAAAGTTCATAAAGTGTGTTAGTGAGTCAGTAATGGAGTGGCAAGTTCTTAACATCTCTTGGGTGTGAGGGGTCCCCAGCCCTATCTGCATGCACTTTCCTAAAATGACACCAGCTCTGGAATGGAAGGGAATGCAGCCATGCTTGTGTGGTACTCAAGGCTGCTCTGCCCTCCTAGAGAGTGGGCTGCTTTGCTTTGTGTGGAAAGAGAATCTTGTATCTGGCCTAATTAATTTGTTTTGATCCTCCTGCTTCTGTAACTGTCCTCTGCCTGTTTCTAGACTTAGAGTGAGTGGGATTGTTTGCACACTCCTGATGTATGTTTGCCATTTTTCATGAATAAGTCTCAAAGCCTAATCAGAAATGGTGTTTCAATCTGCACTTTATCCCTGGTTATTCCCTGCATTTCTTCCAATAATGTCTGTTTTTTGAATCTGTTGCAGTCTAAGCTGCAGCGGATTGTTGAAAAGTAGATGGCAATGCCTGCAGAGCTGATAGTGTTTTAAACAGTAAATGGAATTTCTAGTGTGTGCAAGTGTAAAAATAAGATTTATTTATAGGTATTTTGTCTTATGACAATACTGTATAGCCAAAATGAGTTCTGTCTTCATTGAAACATACCTTTGGAAGTGTTGATATTAGAGAAAAGGTTCTGCAACTACTGGAGATGTAACAGTGGGATTTATGATGCATAGCATAATACTGGAACAGTCCACATAAGCCAGCTGTTATAACTTAGAGTCTTCTCTAGTTTTGTAGTAGAAAAACTTTTGAACTGGAGAAACTTTCTGACAGACATTATTTACTTGAGGAATTTTCATTTTATGTGTTTACAGAATAGTAGTTAATAGCCATTTTGTAAAGTTCTTTGACTTTCTACACATTCTGTAAGGATCACTTTGGCTGGACTACAACAAAGATAGATGGAATCCTTTTGCCTGTGATGAAACAGCTGAATGTGCAGCAGGTAAAGTATAAAACGTATAGTTTAAGGGCAACTGGAAAATCATGAGAAGCATTTTAAAATTAAGAGCAAGGATTTAAACTAAAATATGTTTCTCGAAAACTGGGCTTTGGTCATGTTTTATAATCTTTATGTATATATATTTAAATCATTAAACGTACTTCTCCAGACTTCATTTCTGTATGATTTGAGTGTGCTGTGAGGGACCAATTGTTGGTCTCAAATTTTATTATCTGTGAAGCACCTATCTCAGATCGAGGCTGCTGTTTCTTCTGGATGTAGCTGATGCTACAGGTATCTCAAGCAACTTTAGTAATTTTAAAAGACAGTGTGCTGTCTTTAAAAAGTATTTATAAAAATACCCCTAAGGTTTTGGTGAAGTGATACTGCCTATTTGATGCCATACGTATCCTTTGAGGAGGAGTGCAGGCTGAACTGTTGAGCAAGTGCCCATTAATAATATTATTCTAATTCCCAAATAAATGTTCTGTCAACTTGAATAAAAGCTGAAAGGGAATAGTGATGCAGACTGTGAAAACTGTCAAAGTCAGTTGTGAAATTGATCACCCAATCTCAGGCTGTTTTCTCCTTTTGTCATATACAAGGTAGATACATTGTCTAAACCAGTGTTCTAGGTTCTCTGTATCACTCGAAGGATTGAAAGGTACCAAACCCCATGGTTAAATAGATATACTTTCAGGTTGACTGGAGCATCCTTTGGAACCATCTGTTTCTCTTAGACAATCTTAGGGAAAATATAGAGGACTAGCTTAGTCTCTACAATAAGCCTAGCTGTGGTTGAATAGCACAGATCCATCCTATATGACTACTTCTAGTTCTACTCTTCGGAATTATACTGTAGCAGCATGTGGTACAATGAACTTGAGTCAAATGACTGTGTGTTGCACTTGCAGGCACAAATGTAAAGTGCACTTACTACATTTACTTAGTAAACATTCTGCTGTTTTAACAGCTTGAAGCTAAGGATGTGTTTGTAAGGACATCCTTAAGAGCACTACAGAGGTTCTCTGTATTAGGGTTGAAAATAGCAACATATGTCTAATCATCAGCACAATGTTTATGAATTTCACTGGAGGTTGCTAATTATTTGGTTTCTGTAAAGGTTCTTGTTGTATAATTTATAATAAGGTATAGGTATTACTTAATAATGCATCTTATTGTTCACATCTATGTGCACATGTATTAATTTCATTAGTCCTTTGTCCTGCTTTAGTTTTGGGTGGCTTATAGCATAGCTGAGATAACAACTGAATTCCTATCCTATTCAAAGGTGTTTTTCTGTTTTATTTTTCATAGACTCAGCTTCGAATTGATTCGTTCTTCAGATTAGAGCAGCATGAAAAACTAGCTATTAAAAGTCAGAGACTGCGCAGAGCTGTGACTTGCCTGAAGAGAAAGGAAAAAGAAGCAGACGATGAAATTCAGGAGACCACTGCTGTTACAGAGATGGAGCTTGAACAGCATGAGAAAACAAAAGGGGAAGGTACCACAGGCTGCACAAATCTAACTGTGGCAACAAAAGCCCAGAGGGGAAAGAGAAGAAAACACTCGGATTCCAGAAAAGAATGTTTATATGGAGGTGGTTTTATTGGAAATTTGCATCTTTCAGAAACTTCTAGTGACTCCTCAGAGGAATCAGAAAGTAGAGATTTAGGCAAAAGGAGGAAAAACACCTCTGTGATAGAGATTGCAGACCATAAAGAGAAAAAGGGGTGCAGTAGCTCAAGTGATGAGGATGAAGACCTGGGAAATGTAGTCATGGTGACTGCCAAACCTGTGTTTGAGGGCAGAAAAAACAAATCACGGGGCAAGAGAGGAATAAGAAAGAAAAAGTCTTAAAGAAGGAAAGTAATAAAAAGGGCAGACTCTGTGGCATTTATGATTTAAGCTTTGTAAATATTCTAATGAATTTTTGATAAAATATAATAAATTATTTCTATTTGTTATGTATTTGTCATGCATTTTCTGTCCAAACCTTAAATAGAAGGGATTCTAAGCGATGAAAAAACTAATTTTAGGACATTTACTCATCAAGACCTAGATTGAACTTGATGTAAGTTTTTTGGATTCAGATTTTAAAATTGAACCAATATGCGATGTCCAGTCATTTACATTCTGAGTTAATTGTTAAAATCACCTGCAGTCTGTTGCTTCCTCAACTTAGAACTTAAATGAAATTTTGAAAACTACCTGGATGATTTCTGGGTATTGCAAGAAGGAAAATAAGTTCAATTAGTTTTGTTTTTCTTTTCTCTTCATTAAACCTGTCTTGAAAGTAATGTTGTTTATTGAAGAGAGATGAAGCAAACTGTCGTAAAATCTCAAGGAAAAACAGACAGTACAACAAGTCCTTACATAATCTGATGAGCAGTAATTGTTTATGTTCTGAATGTAAATGTCATGTTTCTAGATTTGGACTTCCATGACCATGTCAAAAGACAGTGTTTGTTTGAAAAAGTGGTGCAGCAACCCACTGGTTACAGCACTCACATCAGATTAATTTGTGAGAGACAATGTGTTGGGCTCAGACTTCTCACACATCTCACCTCTTTGAATGATTGTAGAATTTATTTCTACCTCCTGTGGATTAAGGAGGAAAAGTACAGTCTTACTTTTATTCTCACATTACATTTTATTCCTTCTTGCCTATTTTTGTCTTCTTAGTTGATATTTCTGCTGTGTTTCTCATTGTTCCATTGTTTGAAATCCAAGTCCATATATTTAAGTTTTGTATTAGATATTACCCTCCCCTAAAAGGATGAAGGGCTGACGTGAACTGGGTGCGATTTGACCCTTGCAGTTGCAGAGAGTCTAATACTTCACGTACAGTTTATATTGGGCAAAAATTATCCTCTTTAAACCTCTTTTCTAAAAGATTATAACATTTTAAGCAAATTCTCAGCCTGTACAGCCAGTTTACAGCACTGGTTTGTAAATCACTGATTAGTATTACTGAATTTTACTTTAAAAGTGTGTATCAGGTCTCAGTGAATTGTTTAATAGTTTATAGGTCTAGAAGAGCTCCTGTTAATATCTTCTGCTGAGTATGGTATAGTACACATACCCTGACCTCTCTGTAGGGTTTGTTTAGTATTTTTGTACAATAATTTATCATTTTTCTGTAACACCTAGAAACCACAGTTGAGGTTGAAGACTAATTTTTCTAAAAAATGTGTAAAGTAAGAGACAGTTCTTGTCCTGAATTGATTACACACTAAAACAGAGAAATCTTAGATAGCTGTAGTTGTTCTTATGGCAGTAAGTATTTGCAATCTGTTGAGTGAATAGACATTTGGAATACAGAGGAGTGTGATGCTAAGCACCTTTGTATTAGATTCCTAAAATGCTGTTTAACTCTTCCTGTCAAGAATTTCAAAGAAAATAATCAAAGAAATAAGTTTCTGACTATTTTTAGTATAGAAAGGCAAAAAGCTCTTCTTTAATTGAGGCGTTGTAGGTACACAAAAAATATTGTACCCACCATGGCATAGACCTTTACAATTTTATAATACCATCTAATTACAATATCTGGACATTACTTCATTGGTTACACCCATCCCCAAAACCGTCCCTCCCATCATCCCACCCTTGCCACACCTCCCAAATCTGAGTTGATGGTCTCAAAATGACAACCCCTTCTTCTCCACCTTCATCTTCCTCGTCCTCTATGTCCTCCTTGGAACAGCTTCAAGGCTTCTAAGTAGTTTTATCTGGTTATATCAAGTGGTCTGACCCTGTTATGTCTCATTTTGAGTACATTTCTACAGATAAGGTGTTTTTCACCTTGCTAAAATCTTTGTTGAAATTAATCTAGTAGTGTGTGGATATTTATGCAAATTGACAGCTGTCTCATGGAGTAAAGCAGAGTAGGATTTTGGGAGTTGTGTTGTCACAGTTTTGCATTCTAACGTGACCACCCCTGCTGCAAATGCACCCCCTGCCCCTTAGTAAATTTTAATCTGCGCTTTGGGAGACCCTTTTGACGGAGGAATGATATTATGCTCTGTGGTTACTTTTTAGTAACACTGAGTGTTACATCCTGCCACTATTTATTTTGTAAAAAATACTCCCAAGTTGGTTACTTTGTTGGTTGGAGCTCCCTTGAGTGGGTGGCTGGTGCTGTTATGAAATCCACTCCCTTATGTAAGGGACATGGTGTGCGGTGCCCTCTTTGTACTCATCCTGCAGCTGTCAGGATTTATTATTGCTCCCACTGTGGGGATGTTGGCAATGTGTGACACAGGCTTCAGGACACGCTCCTGCCTGTGGCTGCCCTGGAGGGAAGAGGCCAGGCAGATAAGGACATTGCTGTTTGAGCACCATCTTCGGAAAGCTGCAAGAGATTCAGGTAACATTGACTGAAATGCGGTGGATGCCAGTGGTATGTCACTTGTCTGTGTCTTATACTCTAAATTATTTTGTATCCTTTGCTTTAAACAGCAAAACTGAGCTGTTCTGCACTGTTGCTATGTTGTTCAGTGTACTTCAAAGGATATTTTTAGAATGACATAAAAAGTGTAGAGGATCACAAAATAAAAAGGCTTTCCCTTGTAGGATGATTTTACAGTGCAATGTTGCTTATCCTTTAGAATGCAAAAGGACTGATTATTAACCATTTATTTTGTCTTCTAATGTGAAGAAAATTTGTCTTTTTTATTCTTCTGAGGTGGATGACAAGCTGATGGATGTGTGTAGCATTTTCTGCTTAATGTCCCAGTAGTTTCTTATGCTACTTGTTATTCTGCAGATGCATACAAAGACTTCAAATCCCATTGAATCTCTTTTCTGTTCCTCATCTAAAGATGTTGCTATAGCTAAGTTCATACATAGACACAAAAATAATGTCAATAATTTTCTTCTAGGTGTTACGGTAACATGTAGAAACCTCTAAAGTTATTTTTCACCTTTAAACAGGTTAATGGCTGCTGGTATTGTAGTAGTAAAGTTAAACATTAAACATGTGTCTTTGGTAGGGTGAAGTCAAAAGGGCATGGTGCATCCTCTCTAAAAGGAAAGGGCTATTCCATACTGTCCTTTTTCACTTGAAGTTTTGAAACAAAAACGTGCCAAGGACTTTGCACTGTGAGGAAGATTTCTTGGTATTCAGCATATTTTTTTACTTTGATTGTCCTTTTTTTTTCTTTTCACTGTATAGAGATATTCCTTCATCTATTGCCCTATTTAATTGCATTCCTATCGGGTCTTTAAACATGTGTAGGTTATTAACTGTATACTGCCTGTAACCATTCCAGCAAAAATCAGTTAAATCTGCACATAACAGTGGAAATTTAAAAATTAAATTAAAACTTCAAAAATTATTAAAGCACTGATTTTTTTTTTCTTCCTATGAACTCAGTGTTCTTTCTAATTGTAAAATATCAAGAATTGGAGATGATTGCTTCTGTCTACTTTTCTACAGACAGCAAAAATTGTATTGTCCTCTGTCATACTTTTCCTATTATTTTTTCTCTGGAGTCTGTGTGTTCTGTGACTGTTTATATAGGCACATATGCTTTTTGTTTAGCATGTTATTTGTAGGTCCTGCTTGTTACTTGTTCTCATATGCAACTCTTAGTAATAGGTTGTTTCCCTCTTTCCTTCCCTTCAAAGCCAATTTATTCAAACAAGATTAGATTCTTAAGGTGCAGTTTTTCATGTCTTTCAGACACTTGTTGCTACCTTTCCTTTCAATCCTTTATAAGCCTACAAACCCTGATTTTAGTTTGTTCTAATTTTAAGATTTCATATAATAGTTTTAAACATTTATCAAAGCTCTTTATCTTTCTCATTTTTTAAAAAATCTGCTCTTTTGCCTCTTTGAGAGTATAAGAGTTAAACTAGTTTGCTTCTGGTTCTTTTATGCCTTGAATATTGATACTTATGTGTCTACATGTTTTTATCATCTATATAAGTAAATTATAGCATAGTACATGTAAAAAAAAATTTCTTTTTTAACTAAGTGTTTGTGGGGAAAAAGAAATAAGGTACTTATTTCTTACATTATTCAGACAGGCTTGTGTTTCTCTGTCCCAGGGTTTGTGACTTAGTATGGATTTGACATCATCACAACATAATTATCTACAAAATGAACTGGTAAGAGAACTGGAAAGACAAGAAGGTAAAATGTTTCTTATTTCATTATTTTTCCTTGTTGCACTTAAGAATATTGTTAAGTATAAGGAAAAAAAGTGTCTGGCTGACAGTGAGCTATTTTCTCATTCATTTTTTCTGAAGAACTGTGTTTATGCCACTTGTGCAGAAAATACAACAGACAGTGCTGTTGTATTCTAGCTATGCAGTGGGTATCTTAAGTATGTTACACCTGCGTACTCTTGTCCTGGCAGTTTCCTACCAGTGCCTGGCATCTGTCCTCCAGCTATTTGCCTGTGACTGGTTCCAGGAAATAAAGCTGTGACTATGATCAAGCTATTCAGAGAGGTTTGTTTACAGGCTGTCAGTTAGGGAGAATTGGTTATTACAAGCTTGGTTTCTGTCTAGACAGTCTCAGACCTAATCTTTGAAATCACTCAGGGGCTATTGACAGGTTTTCCTCTTCAGCACTTTCATGGCTGCACATCTTTCAAGATCCTAAAGTATTGTAAGTAGTCCCCTTTTTAGCAGTCACCAGGAGTAGACAAGGTTTTAGGGCAAATGCATGTGTTTTGCGGTGGGGTCTAGTTATGTTCTACATAACGTGTGAAAGGAAGAGGGGTTTAAAATTATTTTATTTTTCATAATATTTTTGTTTAAAATCTCAGCTGAGTTGTGGTCCATGTACAGCCAAGCTTTTGGGTTTCTGCTTTCTCAAGAGAGATCAGCATGCAGTTTTGCTTTGCTGCCTGTTCAGTGAGGCAACATGGAGCTTTGGGCATGACTGCAATACTTAAAATTAATTATTTGCTCATTAAAACTAATGTTTGTTGTTTCACTTTCAAATACTTTTTTTGGAGTACCCCAAACTGATGACCTTCTCTGGAAAGCTGATGTTGCACAAGAGGATGTCTGATAGCAATTGGTATAGGTTGCTGTTCTACAAAGCACTGTTCAAGTGTCTTAATTTGGAGATTTTCTTTAATGCAATTCTCTTTCCTTTTGTCTAATTCTGGTTTGAACAAAGAGCTCAAGGTGATCCTGTGCAATGAAGCATGATTATTAGGAGAAGAATTATCTAGAAGAATAAATGTTAAAGATGGATCTACTAAAGACTGAAATATTGATGACTGTCATTTGTGTATTCCATAGTACACGAGGGCTGAAATGAAGTTCCACAGTCATTTCTATGCTTTTGAAAGCTTGAGTGTCCAATACAGATATTCTCTTCATGCAGGATTCAGGGCAGGGAGGAGTGAGGCTGCATATAATTTCTTTAGATTTTGAATTATGAAAATAAATTGAATTCTAGGACATTAGGTCAATGTAAGCAAATTAGTCAGTAGAATATTTAGATCAAATGCAGAAATACATTCCACTTAGCTAACAGAGGAACTGTGTCGATAGCAATAACAGGTGGTTCTCTTCCATGTCTAGAAACACTAGTTTAAGAGAATGAGGAGACATGAATGGAAAATGGAATATCTTCAAAGTTTCATCTGACACCATACTTTGGCATCTTTAATTCCATGCCAGGTTCTGGAAGTAAAGGGTGCTGAACCTGCTGCATGGAGATTTACCTGCTCAATCACTCTGAGCCTGTGCCTTCCCTGTTCTTATCCTTTTTCTCTACTGCCTTCACCATCCCTATTTCCTTATTTCACCTACACAGTCTCAATATCTGTTTTTCAGGGTTCTTATTCTAGTTCAGTTTCTCTGCAAGTTCCAGTCATGGGATCATAGAATCACAAAATGTTTTGGGTTGGAAGAGACCTTAAAGACCATGCAGTTCCAACTTCTCTACCATGGGTAGAGACACCTTCCACTAGACCAGATTGCTCAAAGCCCCATCCATCCTGACCTTGAACACTTCCATGGATGGGGCATCCACAGCTTCTCTGGGCAACCTGTTCCAGTGTTGCACCACTCTCACAGTCTGAGCTCTTTATCTTTGGTGCCTTCCCCTTTGCTTCTTAATTAACTCATCATAAGTTCTTCAGTTTAAAACTCCTTATTTTTGTTCACGATTCCCATTACTACTGGTTCTCAACTTACAGGTAGGTTCTCACCCAGTCTGATCCTTCCTCATGTGTCTTTATCCAATCAGTTCTCCACATCTGCATTATTAGATGTCTCCTTTCTTTCCTCACATAATTTGTCCCGATCATTAGCTTTAAGTTTCCTTCGCTAAATGTTTCTAAGATCAGATTCTACCACTCCCATCCTAATTTCTTGGGATACTAGATTACTTTACCCCGGTTGCATCGTGTAAATTCAACACAGAATAGCTTTACGTCTGAGTCAGAAGGAGGAGGACAAGTTTGCAAGGCATACTTGTCCTTGATAGTCCATCATTGCAGTTCACTTGGCCAGGGCTTCGTTTTTAATCCATAAATATCTGAGAAAATGCTGACCTAGTAGCCTTCTAATAACTCCTGACACTTTAGAAGGGACGCACTCCTTCTACTCACCCTGCTTGACAGATGTCCTAATTGATGGCAATTCCTTCCATCATGTCAAGTACCTTTATGAAGTCCAGAAAGGTACCTTAAACAGGACATACTTGGAATGGAGCAAAGTGAGAATCAGCCTAACCCTGTAATTTAGAAATTAAGATATTCAGCTGGGAAGAGGAGTGAGGTAGCATCTCATTCCTGTTTCCTGGGTTACTTCTAAAGATACTACTTCTCTTTCTCATTCCCTTCCCTGCTGACACTTTCCCACTGACTTCACAGACTTAGCTGTAAACTGTGAAAAATATCCTGGGACCTGAGCGTGGAGTCCAAGTCTGCCTTTTCACAACTGAGTGCCCAATTTGTAGTTGGGCTTTTCCTTGCTTATTGTCCTTCTAGCACGATTCTTGCAATCCTGGTTTTCTGATGGCCCGCCTCTGGTGGTGATGGAGAGGAGGGGAAGCACCTGGTTCTGTAGGATGGCTGGACCACACCCCTTGTGTGAGTGAGTTCTGAATTTGAATTCTTCTGAGGAAGATCCAGCACTCAGTTCCTCCATTTTGAGTTCCTCAATCTCTGAACCATTCTTTATATAGTGGACTTTGCAGTTTATAGTGCTGGTTAAATAAAGAGCTTATTTATACTATATAGAAATAATACTTTTGCAATATCTTCCCACACCACCTGACTTCCCTTCTTTCACCTTCCTTTTTTTTTTCAGTTTTATTCTTGTCTCTTTGCTTTGAATTATGCTTCTGTCTTAAGATTAAAAACCAACCAAACAAACACCAAACCCACAAACAAACATATAACCTCTTACATTAACACTCACCCTAAAAGCATTAATGCTCGTTCTAAAAGCATTAATGCTCGTCCTAAAAGCATTAATGCCTACACACACTCCCCCCAACTCATGGAAGTCACACCATTAAGTTACCTACATTTTTTTCTTCATTGCAAGATTGAGAAATAGCAGAATTAAAGTTCTACTCCTCTTAGGCAACAAGCTGTCTCTAAACCAAAAAAAGTCTAAAAGAGGTAGTTTAGAATAAGACTTCAGCGTAACTCAATTAAGGAGTGACTAGAAATAAATGGCACCTTCACAGCAAAACAGAGTAGTCTAGAAATAACTCTTCTCTTTATTTATCTCTTGAATGTCTTGCAGTAAGTTATCTCTGAACTCTTTTGTTTGAAAGTGGCAGCATTCAAGTACTCTAGTAAACATCAGTAAAAATTCATTAATTTAACACTTCTGTGTTCCTTTTCGCTCCCCACAAGAAGTAGACCCACTTTCATTGAAGACATTGCTAAGCTCAAGTGGAAACTTCTTGGGTATGGATAGAGTAACACTCAACAAATAATCAAAGTATACATTAACTCTGCAGAGAACTCTGCAACTTATTCTACCCTCTCAGCCATGTGCCTGTCTTTCCTATTTTCACTTATCTAATCTTTGCACTAGCTGCATTTTGACAATAAATAATATTTTTCTACTCCCCTCTGGTGGTCTAGTGGTTAGGATGCGGCGCTTTCACCGCCGCGGCCCGGGTTCGGGTCCCGGTCAGAGGAGTCCCCCGGGTAGATGGAGCTCGTTAGCCCTGTAAGGCCATCCATCTAAGAGAAGGTCACTCTAAACAAACCTACGTCCTGAGGACCTCACTGCCACCGTCCAAGCTTGCTCGGCCCCAGCAGATGAACCTTAGGATTAAAGGGTGGGCTCAGCTCAGCGCACACTGTGTCTCACCTAAAAAATCCACTGTGCAGGCTCGAAGGGCAAAGACCCTTCCCAAATCTTCGTTCGCGAAGACTGGCCATACAATATTTTTCTACTGCCACATGGAAAAGGTAGTAGGGTTGCATGGATTGGTGTTTTTAGTTTATTTCAGGTCCTTTATTCAAACATATATTTTAGAAACCTAGAATTATTGGTAGGTGAAAACTGATGGCATTTTCTTGAGTCTCTTCCTATCCATTAGGAAGTTGGTTGCCTTTTCTAATATACATTAAACCATCTAATTTAAAGTTACAGTCTTTTGTTGTCAAAGTCAAATAATTTAGTTATTTTTAGAGATTAAATAGCTGCAGAGCTTTGACCTGAGGTGTTTTCCATGACAGACAAACATGATGAAGTAACAGGGGAAGTACTTCACATATTAGAATTCATTGTGTGTCCCTGAGATAGACACTATGCCACTTCTACTTTCAGCCTTTTAATTGATTTTAAATGACCTATGACTTGGATAGGACTAGGATATCAGTGGTGTAAATTCCAAATTTACAAGTGCCTCTCAAGCCTGGGTGAATACATAGACTGGATACTGTGAGCGTACCCCTCTTCAGTTCTTGTGTCCTCATGCTCTGAGCTAAGTGCATTTTGTCTTTTGACTGAGAAGAGGCTGCCTGTGGTGGCAGTTGTGTATTTCTGCATTTCAAAGTGTAACATTTCAAGTATTATATTACCCTGACATAGTATCTCAGATTAATCAATATAATACACCTCTTCATTGCCATTGCTTCAACAGGTTGAACTTGTAATGAATGTACTGCTAACACTTACATGATGATCTCCCTTTTTGTAGGTAGGGATGAAATAAGGAAAAATTAACTGTCATTTAGACAAGTATTTCAGTGGTACTTTGCTTTATATTCTTAGAAAGGTATAGGTTACATCTGACTTCTGTGAAATCAAGAGCGTGATTAGATTTCCCTCCTAACCCCTTCCTTTAAAGGTCCTCAAGCTGGAATAGAATGAAATAGAAATAAGTGGAATGACATAAAGATACTAAAAGGATACCACCTGGAATTTAGGGACTGTTTTGTGATTCAGGATTTTGTATGTTTCCATGGAGCCATCTGTAATGCTTGCAGGAGCAGGGCTCTGATCCAGAGATATCAGTAGCTCAGTAAAAATTCTGAGATGCCAGAGTCCCTTAGTATTAGGACCTTTCTGGTTTTTTTGGGGGTAAACTTGGTCTGAACCATTGGAAATACTCATATGGATTCACAGGAATACCTTCTGATGATTTCTATCAGTGGAGTAATGTAACTCTTCTCCGGTCATCTCTTACAGTTACAGAACTGGTGGCAGATCTGTTCCCTCACCAATCTTTCTGCAGGTATCCCCTTGAATTTGGGATATATAGATAGCTATTTTATACACATATATGTATATTATATATATATATATGCTATGTGTATTATATATATCATGTCCATATGATATATATAAAATACATCTTAAATACTTAGTTTGTATGACTCCAGTCCCATGTGTCCAGAGCAAGGGGATCTAAAGAGTCCTGGCTATTACAAATTCTTGGAACTTTTTTGCATTATTCAATCAGTAATATCAGCACAGGTAGTCCTCTTGTGTTCATCAGACCCTGACATAATTGCTGAGAAGTCACGGAGGACTTTTCCACGTATGTCTTCACAGCTGTTGATACATGGTATTAAAATATTTGTAAGTACAAATATATAGGGTACATTTTAAATCTAAACTCCATAGGTGAGATTATACTGCTTCTGAAGAAGGGAGAGTATGTTGTTGTAGGCCTGAACTTTGTCAGGTCAAGTTCATGCTTAAGTCTTGAATTTCATTCCTTTTGCCAGCTGGAGAAGATCCATCAAAGAAGGAGAGAAGCAGAAAATGACTGGATCTTATTTCCTTATGACCTTGGGCTGTGACACCATTTGACCTCAAGAGATTAAGTAGGGTCAGAGCAGCACTTGAAAGAGGCTAACGTATTTTTTTTCTGTAGGCTGTTTTGATGAATCAGTGGTTGAAACTATGGTTTCTGAATTAATGCTGTTCTAATCCACTAGCAAAGTATTTGGAATATGTTTTGTTACTCTGTGTGCTATTTGTGAGTGAGTCTGAAAATGGATGTTAACTGCTAGTATCTTCTTAATAGCTTTCATGTGTAAGGGTCATTTTACTTTTTTAGCCACATTTTAATTCAGGTATCTAGACAATGGTAACTTTTTTTTTTAAATAGAATTTTGATTTACCCCTCTTGTCTATGCTGTTTTCCCTGCATTTTAAGTGCTGTTTTATGGTGCCTATCTCTGCTTGCTTTTCATTCTGTGGAGAATAATGTAATAATGGTGATTGCTTTGCCTTTGAGAATGATGCTTTCGTTCTTTTGATGTGGTTGATACAGTGTGTATCAGATGTGTCAGCAGTACCTGAGTTTTTTTCCCTCAGCCCTGATATTGACGTAAAATGCAGGGAGTTCAAACCACACACTCCAAAGATTTTTGACTCCAAGGTTAGACTTCTATAATAAACAATACTTTATCTGAAGTATTTCAAAGAACACTTAAGAAATTAGCCTATTAGGCATAAAGTCTTAAGCAACTTAAAGACATTAAAATTCTATTTCTTAAAGAATTTCAGCAGCTATAGATGGGAACTTCTTTGTGAACACAAGTTCAAGACCAAAGGAGTGCTATCTGTTTCACGAAGAAAAACTATCTCAATTTCTGTGTTACCTGAACAGGATCAGATTGCCTCATCTTACTATAAATAAGGTTTTAGACTTGAAACTCCAGTGGTTTCTGTGTATACATGCTCATGCAAATAGATAAATAGGCTAAAGAAAATCATTCTATGTATATATACATACCACTTTCATGCCTCTCCACATCACAGAAGAGGAGTGAGGGCAAACCTACCTGGTCAAGCACAGGCAGATGAAGAAGGGAGGATCCAGTCCTAGCAGACCTTTAAGTTCTGACAGTTCAGTATGGGTGCTCTAGTAGTATTGCTGGAAATGCTCATTATGCACTTCCATACTTACAAGAATTGACAGCCAAGTCATTCAAGCCACCTCCTCTCTTGTCTGATCCTGTTCTACTGATGAGTCATTTCTTTTTGTCTTAAAACGTCGTTAGAATCGTTCATTGAGTCATAATTTCAGGATGGTTTTTTTTAACAAGAGAATATGAACATAGAGATAAACACTTCAGGAGCATAACTTCCTTTTGGCTTTTTACATCTGTTATCAAGAAACTAGCTTGATCAAAGTACCAGCAGAATTTTCTTAGTGTTTTCAGGTATTAGAAGACTTCATCTCTCTTGGATTTTACTTACTCTTATAGTAATTTTTGTGTCACTTGACAGATTTTCCACTAGTTCTTTATTTTTCTGTTCTGACTGCTCTGAAGGCAGTTACAGAGAAATTAACTTCTTTCCCTTTGCATAATCCCACAAGAAGTTAGTTTGAAAGATATAAAGCAGCAAACAGAGGAGTGTCTTTTGCAGTGTGTAAACTTGTATGAAGGAAAGTGAATCTGACTAAAAGTCTGCACTCCTTATTTTGTTAGCACTCTTCATCAGGATCATTAGAATCTCAGTCCTGATAAAGTTTCTCAGGTTTTAAAGCCTGTCTACCATATGGTAACTCTGATGAAACAGATACTCTTCTTGATTCTTCACTATGCTAATATCTTCTTCAGGGGAAATAAAAAAAAAAAAAAAAAAATTGTGTAAGCTTCTCCAGGAAACTCACCTGGAGGATTACCAAAGGGATAAGATGGGCAAAAATTTAAATGTTGTCATTAATCAGCAGATTGGGCATTCTTCTTTTAGGAGTGCCGATGATTTAGCTCAGGAAGGAAGCAGTGGCCTACAAACTCTGTTAGTGTAGGTGCTACACAAAGCTGAAATAGAAAGTTTGCTGATCATGTAGGGAATAGATGGGAAATGTTTATTAAGCGCTAGAGGGGCAGCTGTAATACTGCTAAAGTTTTATAGATCTTCTGGCAGAAGCTTTGTAAGTTAAGACTTAATAAGTTACCAGCTTCTCAACAAAATTGGATCCGAAACTGATGTCAGGGGAGGAAGAATCAAGAAAAATGGCTGTAATTGAGAAGTAATAGAAAGAATAGCTTTTACTTCCCAGCTAGTAATGATCACAGAACAAGATCAGACTGCTCTAAGCAATAGGATAAGATTAAAAGCAGTCTGTATCTGGTATGCTTGGAAACAGGACGATATATTAAATACACTTATGATATGAGTAATAAGACAGCTTTATATTATTTCTTTAATTAAAAAAAAAGATTAATTTTGCCCTGAAGCAGCATTTCTCTGACATTTAATTCATGTTTGCCAAGAGCTCCCTGATTACAGGCACAATGACTCATGTGTTTTCTCTCAGCTTAACACTAGAGGCTTGAAGAAGATATAATGGGCTGACACATACTACTTGTTTCCTAACATCTTAGAATACCAAAGTTTCAGTGTTGAGCATTTTATTTTAGTTATCTTTATAAAATTTATAAAAAACTGTTTGTATTTTTTCCGGTAGTATATGCACTGCATTATTTTTAATTTTGCTGTATCCCATGATTAGGGTTCTCCCCTCACAATAAATTCTTGGAGTACTGGGGTTGGTTAGTTGGGTTTTGTTGGATTTTTGTGTCTTAGGGTCAACATACTAAGATTGAATATTGTTGCTTTTTCTTCTTCATTTGTTGCTGTTCTCTAGTCTCCTCTGATACTTAAAGTTGAGTTACAAGCTTAAAGCACTGGCTAATGAGCCTGAACATCTTCCTGATGTAGTTTTGTTTGGTATCATCTTTTTCTTAGTTCACTGCTGCTTTTGTTCCTTGGGCCTTGTATCACAAGGAAGAGAGAGAGACTTTGTCAATATGTTAACAATAAAATTACTGAGGCATATGGCAAAACAAGTGATGGCACTTGTGGCTGTCATGTCCTGTGACTGCAATGATTTGAAGGAGAAGAAAATATGAAGAATCTTCGGTAGACCAATGTGTTTTATGCTGATGAAAGCATAAATATTTTCATTTTTAACAACATTTGGGCCTGCAATTTCCATGCAGATCCTGATATTGATATCTGTGATTTTGTTGGGGGCTGCAGGTTTGATACAGAAACTCTGCTTTGGACAAGGCGGTAATCCAGTTATCTAAATCTCTAGCATGCTTTCTAGAAGGTGTAGCTTGTAAACATGTTTTGCTTTAGCTGATTTGCCAACAGATCATAGTTGGCACTGAAAGCAAAATTCTTGTGAAAATTTGGAATGAATCTAGACTTTGCTAAGAAAATGCTGTAGACAACTTCACTTGCATATTTCTTTTCCTAACGTTGTGGTACTGCTTTGTGTGATGACAGCAAAACTGAAGCTAGCTTGGTATGCAGCTAAAAAAGAATGAATCCTCTCCTGTTAGAAGAGTTATCCAGGATTATGTTAGCTATCATAAATATCCTTTGCTTAGCAACAGGAATGGCATTCGGGATATCAAGCCAACTGGAAAAAATACCTCTGACAGGGCTCTGCTGGGGTAGGTGGATAAGCTTTCCTGATAACACTAGTGCTTTCACTCTCATCTGTTATAATTTGTGTTGCTAGGATCTATTTCACAACTTTTGTGACAGACTTATAAATGATACTCTGGCTCCTTTTGTTTACTGTCAAAAAGAACCATAATGTGGGGAAAGTGAATAGCAAAAGGATATGGAAAATAATGAAAAATCTGGGCGCATAAGACCATGAGTACCCATACTAGGGCAGCTGTTCTTGAAGGGAAAAAGAAGTTTAAAAATTTCCTTTGGATTGCTGAAAGGAAAAGCAATGTATAGTGACATTCTCCTTCTTTACTTTTTATGAACTTAGCTGCTTCAGCAAAATAGGAAAGAAATTATTTAGTCATAAAACTTAAAACTTCAATTAGAATTCAGGAGAATTGTCATATATCATGCAAACTGCTAATGGTGAAATGTATTTTTATTTACAGATGTAATTCATGTTCTTGCTTCCAAATAAACTTTTCAACATGAATTAGTAGTTTCATTATCAGTCCACTCAGCCTGTTTGACTTTTTATACTTTTTCTTCCAGGGGAAAAAGAGGATGAACAGATAGTTGCAGAAATCATGAGGAGGCGGTTTTTTCCTACTCTTATAACTCATGAGACCTGGGAAGGCTTTCACTTTGCTGGCCATGAGATAAGAATTACAGAAGCCACTGATTGTTATGGGGCAGTCGTCTGGCCATCGGTACAATATTTTTGCAGTATTGTTATTTTTTATTTTTGGAGTCTTCTAGCACTTTTTAATTTGTTTTGTAGGACAAATATGTTTTATTATATGTTGTAAACCCAAGGAAATAATTCTGTGCTTCTCTGTCTCTGTTCTGGAAATCCCAAACCTGAATTTAGCCTGGTTTTGTTTGAATTTGTGGTTCTGAAAGCTTAGATGATATTTCTTCTTTGTGCCCCAGTCATACAAGGTGTATGATCCTGTGTCCCCTCCTCATTTACCAGTAACTTTTGATTCTGTTAGGCGATTAGACGCATATTTTGAAGGAAATATGGCAGGTTTATGATTATTGCATTTCTGTACATTTTGTAAATACAGATGACTGTGTATCAGGCAGATCCAGGTTGTGGAAACCACTATGTTACAAGCTCACAAGATATTAGCACTCACAGAAGCTACTCAGGCTACTCATGTAAGAAACAAATTTACCTTATAAATATGTAGATAAGGGAAAAGGAGCTTTCAGTTTCTTAAGCAGCCAGAAATCTAGTGGGAGAGAACCATTGCCCTTGGCTCTTGATGTAAGAACCATGAGCACATCCACCATACAAGAAGCCTTCTTCAAGGTTTTGAATCTGTACAATGTAGCTGACTATTTGGAAATAATTAAGACTGAAAGAATCCACCAAGAGGTGCCACGATAAACCATTGACACTTGTGGCTTTCAGGGAACAGTCCCTGTAGGAGAGACTCAGGAGGCTCCATTTCTGTCCCAGCTGTATCAGTGTCCCAGGTTCATACTATTTTTAAGAAGTATGACCATAGTTCAGCTGTGATATTCCTTGTTTTAGGAGATCTGGACAAATAATCTATACTATATGTTTTAGTGATGTCTGTGCATGTCCTCATGGAAAGTTTGACTGACTGCTGATTATTCTCACAGAATCATGGGCTTCATTGAAAAGCAACTTTTTTTTTTTTTTTCCTGGAAGGGCTTAGCCCGTTTTGCTGTGTAAGGAAGACAACCTTTCAATCTATGTTTCTTGATGTTCTCCCTTCCTCTTGATCTAACTTTACTTGAACTCTTCTGAAAAATGTCAGCCAGATTTGTCAAGAGGGGAGACACTTTAATGAAAATGAAGTTTCTGTATGTTTCATGGAAAGGCAGAACTCTCAGGAACTTTGATTTTGCTAGCTGGTTTCTACAGCAGAATAGGGTGAACTCTGAGGGAAGGAATTATAGGAATTTATGGAATAACAGGAAATCCTAATATAATGTGCCAAATATTAGTCAAATATCAGACCCAATCTATAGGAACCTGACTTTAATTAGTCCTAGTTCTCACAGACTTATTTCTTTACCAAAGTTCCCATTACCTACTCTTTCATGGTCTGAATTAAGAGGTAGAAAAAAAAACTTCATTCAAATGTCTAGAATGTTATCACTGGGTCAACACTCCTGTTCCTTTCCTTCTACTTCTTAATTAGTTAAAAGCAAAACTAAGAGTGTAATTTCATTGTGCCAGACCAAGCCACTAATAATTACCTTTCCGAATGGCAAGAGGATGTGGCAACCATCATATATATTTGTCAGTGGAGACTATATAATTGTCATCATCTGGGGAAAAATATGGGAGACAAGCTCGAAACTATCTTTGTCAGAGAAATAAAGTTAGCAATTTCTATTTCAACAGTGAACTAAAATTCATTGATTAGTGTGAGACAGAGCAGGTAGGCTGAAGGGGCTTCTTAATCACAGTTTATAAATACTTGTGTAAGGAGTCTGTTGTAGAGGGCTCTTTGTGGCTATATTTGCTATGAAAGTTTGCTAAGCTTAATGAGGTAAGCACATAGAAACTGAAAACAAACTGAACTGGAAGAAAAGAGGGTAAATCTATTCATCCCTTTTGAATCATTATGATAATTAATTATTTGTAGAAATAATTTACCATTGGAAAACTTAACAAGGGTTGTCGTGGATTTTCTCTCACAAGCAGTCCTTATGTCAAGATGTCTTTGCGAAGGACACCTTTTAAATCAATCAGAAGTTCCAGTTATAAGCAGGAATTGCTGACTGTAATTTTACATTATGCATAATGACATTATCTAATTGCAGTTGTTCCTTCTGGCTGTAATAATTTACAAACCTACATGGAGGCATGTTGTGGTATTTATTTTGTGACCTATAGAGCTCAAAGATCATAGTGAGCTGTGATCCTTTAGGGATGGTGCTTAAATGGATATTGCTCATTTGAACAGACAACAGGTTTTTTGCATGCTTTTGAATGACAATGCATATTTAGTGAAGGGGTTTATTTCATTAATTTATTCAGTATGTTCACGGATTTCCTCCACTACAGGCTCTTGTTCTGTGTTATTTTTTGGAAACTAATTCTAAACAATACAATTTGGTTGACAAAAATGTGATTGAAATTGGAGCTGGAACTGGGTTGGTCTCCATAGTAGCCAGCTTACTGGGTGAGTATGTGCCATTGCTGTTATGGTCTTAAAAATAGCTCTCAGATGAATAGTGGAGGGCAAAGGAAGTGGCTTAGTTCTTCTAAAAGACTGTTGTTTGAGAGCTTCCCAGACTGAGAAACAGTAAATTCTAAAAAGCACGTTTGGAAACATGCTTTGTTACTTTTTTTTTTCTGTGAGTGTATTGATGCAAGAAAGGAATAAATATATTGTCATTAACTGTGTTAAACAGAGGACCAAAATAAGAAATTAGTGGTTTCCCAGGATGTCAGTTGGAGCCAGATGTAAATATGACCAATGCACCCCCTTCCATTTACCAAAGAAGCTCTTGGATGCCAGGTCACTTTCTATCCATTTGTGTTTCAGTATTTTCCTTCAGCAAATTGATTTTTCTGCTACAGACGCTGTTGTGTTTTCTCTCATGGTAGCCTATTCTACCTCAAGAGTATTCCAAGTCCGTGGCATCTGCATTTTAACAGAACTTTAGCTTTCTGTAGTCTGAGAAAGCTTCTTTCTCTGTGAAAAGGAAGAAATCTGAGGCAATGCTTAAATCTCATGCTGACTACTTGGAGTCAGTAACTGGTATTCCTCTGTCCTTTGCTGGTCACTGTACATTTAACCAATGTGATATCAAGACGCAGTAAGTATCTAATTTCTCCCCACCAGCTGCATTCAGATTGCAATCTGTAGAATAGAACTATCACAAACCAAGTATTTATTTCAAGCACAATGTCTAAGAGTTATTGGGAACATTTACATTGTTCTGTTAGCCTCAGTGAGAGCTATTTGATAAAACGAGTTCCTTGTGCAGTGGCTTTTGTGAATGGACTTTTACTCAAGTCTTGAAGTATATTAAAATGTTACATTTGTTTTCTCCATGTCACAGGTGCCCTTGTGACTGCCACAGATTTGCCAGAATTACTGGGAAACCTTCAGCACAATGTTCTCCGTAATACAAAGCTGAAAAGCAAGCACCAACCTTGTGTTAAGGAATTGTCTTGGGGAATTGATCTGGAAAAGAACTTTCCTAGGTCTTCCTGTCATTTTGACTACATTATGGCTGCTGATGTAGTTTACCACCATCCTTTCCTGGATGAACTCCTCCTAACTTTTGATCACTTGTGCAAGAATGATACTGTTATTCTGTGGGCTATGAAATTTAGGTTGGAGAAAGAGAACAAATTTGTGGACAGATTTCAGACCCTGTTTGACTTAGAGATGATTTCTAATTTCCCCAGTTTGAACATAGCCTTGTATAAAGCAATGAGGAAAGACAGCATGAAAACCAGTCTTCCAAACTGATGGTCTGAAAGTGACAGTTTCAGCTGTTCTGTAGCTTGTTCTCTTTTTAATAATTTCCATGTTAGTAGCTGCTAACATCTACGTGAATCACAGTTTTAGAGGTAGCTAAAACAAAGCATCTGATTCCTAGTGCCTCCCTAATAAATTGCTAAATTCAATTTGCTGATAGTTTTATACACAGAAGAGATGTACTTTTGACATTTTCTTGACTTTTATGTGCTAAGATTACAACTCTAATAAGTTTCACTGGTCTTACCACTATTGTTATGGGTCATGTAATGAATATTTCCAAAATATTTCAGTTACAGCTTTGAGTGGTGTCTTATATGATCAACCAATCATTTAAAACTCAAGACTGTCAGGAATCTTTGCATTTAAAAGTTGAGGTGTTAAATATGATCTTTTCCCATTCTCACTATCATGTTAATCCTTCCTTAGAACAGCCTTAATAGGATGTTAAATTAGCTGGAAAAAACCTTACTACCTATATTGTCATAATACAGGGATAGAATATATTAGTTACCCTTTGATTTAATAATTATGCTTTCATTTTTTATTTAGATTCGGAGATTCTTCATCAGCTGCACACATGAGGCAAGAGGGAGTTAAATGTTTTGTTGCTTGAACAAGTGCTCAATATGTAAGTTGCATAAGAAGAGTACAGCTATCACCAGCTACCCTTTGCAAAGACCTTAGATTCTTGGATGTCTGCTCCTCCAAAAATAGACAGTTATCTGGACACCAGGGAACAACAATGGAAAAATTACAGTGACCATGAAGAGAGGAGCTTTGCACTGCCAGCTGCTGGTGGTTGGAGGTAGAAAACTAAACCAGCCTGTCATGGTGTGCCTGAGACATGGACAGGCTTAGACATTTGTTTGATTTTGTGATATGGACAAACAAAATACTTTCCTCCTAGTCCTCAGGATTGTGTGCTTCTGTTTACAGTGGCCTATCCAATAGTTTTCTTATGGGAAGATTAATAAAATTATTCTTTCCACATACCATATTTTCTGATTCTGCTTGATTTTGAGACCTTCAAGTCCCTTGCAGGCTAGAGAAGAGAGCTTTATCACCTCTGCTGTAGCAGGCAATTGTCCTAGCAATATGAAGGCTCTGAGGACTCTCAGTGTTTAACTTTTTAGCCACTATCTGTACTTCCTCAAAGTATATTTTATGTATTGCAGATTTGAGCATTTTTTTATTGTTGACTTCCAGAGCATACTAGTGTATATACCTCTGATTGGGGCAGATGCATGCTACTTATTTACTCTGCTGCCTGGCACAAGTACAAGGCAGAATTATAGTAAATAACTGGTACAACTGGGATGTACTTTTTCTTCCTGCTGAACATTGGGTTTTCTTGGGACTAAGGTGCTTGGTGTTAGAGATGAAGTGTTGCAGAGAGGAGAGACTGAACTGCCAAGCTTTTCCAGTGGGAACTGGGTATCCTATGTGAAAGGAGGTAGTGAAGAGAATTTTGGGGGAGAGCAAATGAGGATGTGGCAGGAGGGATCTGTTTTTGGAGGGAGGGTTGCAGAGAAAAGGTAGCTGTAGGGAGAAGGTCAGATGGAGAAAAAGAAAGAGAATAGTGAGACTGACTTCAAAAAGTTTTAAGAACCATAGCACCACCTTTCTTGCTACTGACTGTAGTGGGGGCATCCTTGGTGAGACATGGATAAAACTAAAGCAATCAGTAGTATGTCTTAGCCCAGGACAGCAAATGAGAAGAAAGGGAGTCAAGTCTACTTTCTAGCTTTCCTGATGAGAGATCACGTGTGAGATTTTGGTTTGGAGGTTATTGGAGAAAAAGCTTCTAATCCTCATCAGTTAGTTTCCTGTGACAAGGTTTGTAGATACAGGTAGCATCTTTTGTTGGATCAATCAGTATAACTAGAAAATTAGACTCTATGCCATCTGGCAGGAAGTATTACCCCTCCTTACAGATGTTATTATGCACATGACCTTAGATCATTACAACTGTAGAAAAACATGACTGCAAAATTGAAATATTTTTCCAGACTGTTTAATAGAAGTAGTTCAGTGTAAGTGAATAAAGAAACAAACATGGATCTCTACCATTGCTTGATTTCCTTTCCCTGCTTCCTTATAACTTGTTTGCAACCATCAAATCTACTGCAATTGACACTGTAATCCATGTATCCAAAAGGGCATCTCTGTCTACAAATGTTTCATGGATAAATGGATTGGGACTATAATCAATAACAGTGAAATGATCTGGTGAATTCCAAAGTGATGAAGGCTAAACAGGAAACTACAGTAAAGTGGTTAAGTGTGATCACTTTTAAACAGCTAACTAGCCCTCCTGTTTGGGCCACAGACTGACCCCTGCTAAGTTCGTGCTGAAGTCAACAAGAGATGTGTTCGTGGAATGGATTTGGGATTGGGCACTTTAGGTTCAACAACTTGTTAATATTTACTGGAATGTAACATCAGTTCTCTTTCTCACAAGTCTACCTAGCACCACTGTGTGAAGCTTCCTGGGAAATCTTCAGTGACTGACTGCTCTATTGTACAGCCAACTTTTGTCCTCTGGTGTGATGGGCAGGTTATTAGCCATGACCAGTGGAGGGTGAGGTTGTATATGACATTTGCCTATGGAGTTTATTTCTGCTCTTTGAGAACAAGTCTCACATGAATGTCAAGTATTACTGACCCCTAAAGTCAGTAATAATTTTACTAGCCACCTATTCTTTGTTTTAATGTTTCAGATAAAGGATCAAATTGTCATTCAGTGCATTATGTTGCTAATAAACTGGCATTTGTATCTGTAGTTTGTGAAAGGCAGAAGGAAAAGAAGGTCAGTTAAATTTGTGGGTGAAAGAGCTTCACCCTTGAGGAATGCCAGAGAATCTGCCTATGCTGGTAGGCTTTTGCAGTCTCTTATAGAGTGTTATGGTAATCATACTAATTGAAGAGATAAATTGGGATGTATGGTATAAGTTAAATCCACTCCTCTGATTTTCTCTTTTCCAATATAAGAATAACTTATTGAGCAACGCTATAATTAAGTAACTTGATGGTATTTGCTAAATTTTCCCCAAACAATGTTTTTCAAGTGTTAACCCTAACCCTAATGTTTTCAGGAAGAGTTCTTTCTGCATAAAGTATATATAAAATCATTACAGTGATTTAGTTTGCTACTTATTATGCAATAACTTCATCAAGGTATTCTACAATTCGTTGTTGTTTCTGTCTCAGAATTAAAGTAACAAACACTTTCAACATTGTACAGTTTTCCATATGGTAATATTGTGCTTTTGTCTCTGTCTTGCTGAATTGCCGTGTTGCAACTCTGAGTGATTTGGTTTCATTTGCATTATTACACCCACCCATGTGACCTCTTGCCTCCTATAAAAACTGTAAGAAAAAGCCGTAGCTGCTGAAAAATTAGAAAAAAGCATTCAAGTGACAGTGCAGATCTATTGTGCAAAACCTCATTTTTGTTTAGAAGCAGCAATGGAGCCCCAGCCTAAGAAATGGAATTACCAAAAATACCCAAATAACTACCCATGGCACAAATGGCAGTTGAATGATGAAATTAGCCATTCTACAAGCACTAGGTGAGCAGAAAATATTAAAAGGATACCACACATGTCCTCCTTAATCGATCTTTAATGCCAATCACCATTGAGTATGTCAGCACAGGAAACTTGGGGTGTTTGATAAATGTAGTATTTCTTCAGATGACGAAGTCCTGAAACCTAAATGGATTTAGAAGACTCCAATTCATCTAACAGCCTTTGAATTCTGGAGAACTGAAAGGTGCAGGACTTTTCCCTACTCTTAGCCACTCTTACTGCACTGGTAACCAGTTCAATGAGAAAGAGATATAGATGCTATCAAAATATTACTACTCCATGGATGTAATTAAGAAATTGACATGTTTTAATTCTTATAATAACTCTGTGACATAAGGGAAATATTTTTACTCAGGTGTAAAACAAAGGGGAGACTAAGCTAACTATCAAGTGATTTAACCTCAGTCAGTGGTAAGGCCAGTACCAAAGTTCTTTCACAGTAAAAATAACATTTCCTGTGCTTTGAATTTGTTCACATTAAGAAAAAAATTAATTTTCATATTGAATAAAAACAAATGCTTCCATACCACTCTAGATAAATTATAAACACCCTAAAAGTATAAGCACGCAGCAATAAGAAAGAGTAAAATATCAATTTTTCCTTTTGCATAGTTATGCCATCCAAACATACAATACACAGATGGTATTGGATACTCTGGAATTTCAGAATCATTCAGGTTGGAAGGCACCTCTGAAGGTTATCTAGTCCTACCTCCTGGCCAAATCTGAGCCAGATTCAAAGTATGAAGAAGTTACTCAGTTTCTCTAGTTGGTACATGAAAATCTTGAAGAAAGGACATGTCACAATATATCTGAGCAGCCTGTTAATTTCTTTTTTTTCCCTCTCACATAACCAAATGGAATTTCTATTGCTGCAACTGGGCATCTGTCTTTTGTCATTTTGCAGTGCACCTTTGGTTTCATCTTCTCTATAACTGTCTTGTTATGTAGCAGAAGCTATGAGATCCACCCCTAATCTTCCTCTCCACAAACCCAATACTCTCAACCTTTGCTTCCTTCAGCCTCTGAACCCTTTTAGTCCTTCTCTGGATTCTCTTTAGTTTGTTAAGATTTCTAGCATTAATGGTTCCACAAGTGGACTGCAGATGGGGTGTCATTATGCCACATAGTAGGATAATTACCACTTTGAATGATCTGCTGGCTACACTCCTGACAATGAAGTTAACTTGCATTATCTGCAAGAATATGTGGAGGGTGCCAAGCATTTAAACCTCTTCTCACGAAGTGCAAATCCACTCCTGTCTTTATCCTCTCTTCTTGTCCTTCTTAGAGACCTGTGGACCACAGCATTGCAGTTGTGCCATTTATCTGAAATACAAGGCTCTAAAATACACGTGTAACTATTACTATCTCTGAGAAAGAGTGATAACTGGAAATCAAGAGACAAGTAAATCGGGATTACTTAAGAGATGCTGACTCTTAGGAGTTATACAGGCATAAAGTCTAAATGTACTGAAATCCTGAGTGCTTATGTTCTAGGAAGTCCATAATTAGATGAGTGTTCTACAGAAGTTCATTGATTGTTAGAGATTATTAACGTCTAGTATGAGATTATTGTATTATTGGATTACCTGCATTATGCATTATCAGATGATTATTATTACAAATTCTATTATTACTATAACTTATTACAAAATACTGTCCTCCATGTTATGTTATTGACCCTACTCACTTTCTTTCAAGCTTGAAAACAGTTCATGTAAATAGAAATGTTGTTGCTCTCATGATGCCTGTGATTATTGTACTCCTGTGTGCAGCAATAACTGTGGCACTCCAAGGTGCTCAGCCTTGGCAGCAGAGTAGAAGGGTCATTAGATATTGACTGTATTCCTATCAGAAGTCAATCAGCTTATAGTAGCATTAGCACTTCTGTATTAATTGGTAGAAGTGTATGAACACTCTGGGTAACCGTCCTTGTTCAGAACACATGATTTCTCGTCATTTTTTCTGCTATTCTCTCAAAATAAAATTGTTAGCAATGTTCCCCAAGTGACCTGAACAACCAAAACACATGGTCCTGGTGACCTAACAGTGAAGCCCTAGAACATTCTGCTGTCATGCTGCTGTGAACAGTAAGAAAGACACCTGGCTCCATTTCAGTTTATTAAATCAGTGTTGCTTTGCTTTACAAAAGGAATACACAGATGGAGATAGACTGGAGGATAGACGGAGTCAGACTAGAGTCTGATTTAGAGGTTCAGAGACTACAAGCAGAAAGAACGCTTTCTTGCCCATTTCAGATCACAGAATCACAGCATGGGTAAGGTTGGAAGGGACCACAGTGGGTCGTCTGGTCCAACATCCCTGCTCAAGCAGGGATGACTGTTAAAATATTTTAAAGTGCACTCCATAAGCACAGCCTGCCTCTTTCCACTCCTTCATCAAAGAAGGAAGCTTTTGGAGAGTATTTTAGTCTGAATAAGATGACAAGCCTCATAGTTTCACAGACTCATCTGGGCAGTGACACTGAATGTCTGATGACCTCTGTTAGTACCCCATCTCCAGAAACCCAGTGCTCTAACACAGGTGCCTGAAAGACTCTGTTTTTGCCTACATGGCAGATAGAGACTCTTCAACATTTAAAATCTGGTTTTCCTAGCAGGACGGTAGGCAAAAAAATAATTTCAGTCAAAATGGGTTTGTTGGAACTGATATATTCTGTAAAACCAGTGTTTTATACTGTAAACTGACTTTGTCAGGAGAGTCCTAACAATTTCTAATTAGGCAAATACAACAGGGGAAAAAAAGCTATTAAACAAGCTGTGCAGAAGGTTGCAGAGATAAGAAATCATATGGAAATTATTGCTGAGCTATGTAAAATAGCCCAGCTTTATTCAATACTTATTTGCAGTCTAGTGCCCATATTTCAGTAAATTCCTAGCAGATAGTCCGTGTAGTAGCCATAAGTCGCTAAATAATAGAGGCAGGAAAACATTTGTATAAGAAAAATCGTCTGACACAGCCTGTGAAGAGGAATCTGCTTTTTGGTTAGTACATAAGGATGCCCACTGGTAATCTCAACACTATCACAGGTTGTAATAGTTGGGGAAAAAAAAGAATGTCAGAGCATAGCAAGACGATGAAAGACATTCTTTTTCATGCACGTGGCCTTGTTCATTTTTTTCTTTTTCATAGAAGTTAGATATCAAATATATTTTAGACAGTGATTGGAAGCCTCCTTGCTGTGTCTTCCCAGCTGAAAGCTGTTTGTCGTGCACCACCACTTCCCAGTCTGGGTCAAGAGACACCTGCTGTTTCTTTCAGTGGGAGAAGGAGTTATATAATTTAAACAAACTGGCTCATTACCAAGGTGTTTAAATTCTGTGTAATGTAAATGTAGAGATGGAGGCACTGATGGTAAGCGCATTTGAACACTAGGCAGATCTCTGGAGGCATTGCTGTCTGCTTATTGTCTAGGGATGTTTGTGAGACTTCCACTGCATTATATACAGGCTGTGGCTATATGGCAACTGCTGATTATCTAGTACCCTATGCAATGCTGCAAGTCCTGTTGGATGCAGTCAACTCCTTTCATCTACCTATTTTCTCTCCTCTCCCTCTCCTTCTTCCTCTCCCTCTCTCTCTCCCTCTCCCCTCCTCTCCTCTCCTCCCCCTTTCTGGCACTGTAATCTTGTGTGACACACTTTTTCAGAACACAAACATCTAGGTTTTCCTATGCCTGGGAATTAGCACAGAGAAATGCTACACTTAGTGTAGTATGCTAAGGCTGCACAATGCTATTTGTGTCTTTGCTGAAACCCAAACCCTATTCTCCAGTCTCTTTTTACAGGGATTCTTGTTAATGAGGGCTCATTGCAACAGGAGGGCAATACGTCTCTTAGTATGCAACAAGTTTCGCTTGATCTTGTCTCAGTATTTGGAGTTTATACCACCCTTCTGCTGTTCCTTGCCATCCAAGCCTGACAGTGGCAGGTGTCTGTCTCCTCCTTCGGCCAGAAAGTTCTTTCCAAAGGGCTAACAGCCTGTTCTCTCCTGTGAAATACAATCACCATACAAGTGTGCTGAAGCTCTGGGAAGTAAGAACCTTCCACCTTTTTGCATGTTTAAGGCCACTTTGTGCCTATAGAGATGCACAGCACCATCATGGGCTGAGCCTTCCCTCCCGGTAATCAGGGATCTGTCCATACAGGAGACCAATACATTGAGCAGTGTGTTGCCAGTGTATTTTCCCGAAGCCAAGAGCATAGTTGTAACTGAGGCGAGCAAGCAATTGAAAGGTTGTGATAATATCTTGAAAGCATTGGATATAAAGGGGGACTTTTAATAAGTGGAGAATAAGACTGTTCAGGAAGACCCTGGTTGTACCTATCTAGAGACGAAAGATCTAGAGGACTTGCCTTTTTGAGGCAAAGATGGGTCAAGGTACTGTGAGATTTAGAAGTGGATTCTGTCACTGTTTAAGGAACTTTACTGCCTCTATTTGGGAATTTATGGGCTGCTGCTTGAAGTTTTATGATATTAATGGAATGTCTCTGATGTCTCCTCTGTTGCATTGTCCTTCAGTCTTTTTTCTCATCCAAGAACCCCCTCCATCATTCACGGGTGTGTGTTGTTGTGAGTCACCTGCACAGTGAGTGAACCTGTAGCCAAGCTCTTGACACAAAAAGAAGGAATATCTATGCCTTTTAAAGATGTAATCTCTGTAGGTCCTTTGACACTTGTCCTGACATGGCCTAGAAGGCTTTCCTGGAAATCTGATGTTGAGATGGAGGCAAATGAAAAAAATACAGTTACTTCTGTGGAGGGGAGTGGGAGCCTGTGTATGCAGCAGAAAAAAAGATTTGTGCTAGCACTGCTGTTGACTATGTATGTGAGCTCCATAACACCACTTTGAAAAGGACCAGTTAGAGTTTCTTTTCCATTACTTGATCACATCTTAAACCCCCACTTCTTTCATTTATGCCTATCAAAAATAAGACTACTGACTGTATCAGTATATATCCTTGGAAATCATTACTCTGATAGTATTTTAGTAGCCTGGAAACCATAATAAAGAGTGTCACCTACAAAAATGGGTGTTAGGTAAGATGGTATCTGCCATCTCAAGCCAAGTCTGAGGAGGGTGAGCTTGCTAGCTTGGCGAAGTGTCTGCATGTAAATGGCAGAAGCTGCTGACAGAATAAGATTTAGCATACTGTTGGCTATTTAGGGGACACCATAACATCTGTTCTTCCATGAATGTTTATCAGTCCAGCATGGGACCGAAAAAAGCTGTTGCACACTTCAGAAGATGAAAGAGATAAAGTTGTTGAACTGTAGTATCAAAAAATATTAATGTTTAGTGTATGCATTTCTGCACTCTTCTGTCACACATTAGCTATTTATTCTTTTAACTTGGATGTTGCTTTTCTGTATTTTACAATATTTGATTATTTTTTTTACCACTTGTGATGTGTTCGCATTTGATAAGGAGGAATGAAATTTATCCCACTAAACTCAAAATGCAGAAATGCTGCTAGAAGGACTTACAGATAGATAAACAAGTTCTGTTTAATTGAAGATGTACCAGCTGAAGAAATGGTTAGATAATGAATACTTTAAGCTTCTCTCTTGTTACTTATTTCGAGATAACAGTGTTAGTTAGTCTTCAGCTTTGATCCAGAAGTACAGGGATCCAATTTCTCTCTCCATTTCCAGACCCACCTGTCACACATGAATAATAATCAGGGATAGTTTTACCTTTCCCAAAATAAGCCTAAAAGCGTGAAAGGCTGCCGTTGGCCACTGGAGGTCACTGTAGCTCTACACACAAGCACACACAAAAAAAAAAGGAAAAAAAAAGGAAAAAAAAAAAGGACCCATTAATTAACAACTGACCAGGAAACATTTAAAGATTGCGTATTCTGGGACTTTCTTTTCTGTGTTTACAGTGTGAAAACCGTGGGATTAAAATAATAAAACTCTAATGCAAAATGTGGCATATTTTTGCATGGTTTTTTTTATTCAAATAGTGCATGTTTAGGAAGTATTTTGAGCAAATAGTGTAGGAGTCCACTTCCCACATGCTCCTTCTCTACATGTTGTGAAGATTTCTAGTGCTCAGTGTGAGAAAAAAGGCACTAGGATAATGCCTATCCTCTCATCTTTACGTAGGGAAGGAATTTCTCTACAAAGAAGTATTTTCAACCTCATGTGACTGTTATCTGATGCATTTGCTTCTCTTAGCTGGCCACCTCTTTAGGAGATCTATACCATGAAGATACAGGAAACATAATTACTATTCTTTTGTGATTTCTAGAAATTTCACCTTTGTCCTTCTCTGTCCCCTCCAGACAGTAAAAGTGCAACATCTGCCTTCCAGCAGGCAGATGACACACTCAGCCACAGCAAGCCCTGATGCACCAGGACCCAAAACCAGCTCCCATTACTACTGGTTACCGATGCATAAGCAAACACTTTAATGTGCACTGAGTTGCCTTCACTGAAACTTGTTACCTGCTGCATGTATAGCAGTGACACCAAAAAAGGCTGCAAAATCGATGTGAAGAGGTGGTTAGACATTATGGTTTTTATCCTGCCCCGAGCTCCATGCTGCTGCAGCAGTCCTGCCATCAGCTGTCAAGCCAGCCAGCTTAAAGCCAACTTGGGAAGGATGAAATTTTGGCAGTAATACACAAAATGGTTTCCTGCAGCAGAACTCTTTAGCATATGCTCAGGCACAGCTGTGTTCCTGACTTCAAATGGTGGATAAGAATGCAGTTGAAGAGTGTAAAAACTTTTCAGAAGACTCAGAATTGGTTAAGTTCTTGTACCAGAATGGTTACGAAGTTTCCTGTCTCTTGTGCTACACCTTGGAGATCTCTCAGTGGAAGACATGGATCTGACCTCAAAAAAGCCTTCAGCTAAAGACAATCAGTCAGCAGTTAATATGAAAAATACAAGTGAGAGAAAATATAGAGGGACTAAGGATCTGCTCTAGTAGATTGACATCTACTAAAAGCACTGAAGCCAAGGTTCATCTTATGCAAATTACAAGTCTCGGTCTCCTTTAATAATTTACTTCTGAGGGAATTCCCCCTCTCTGCACCCTTTTCACTGTGCAGAAGAAAGCATGAGTGAGTGAGGGTTGGCACCTTCCCAGTATGGAAGTACTTGCCCTTAGGTGACAGTCATGCCCAGTGGTAAGACAAGCTGTGCTATCAGCAACACGAGAGACCTGGCTTGGAGCAATCTGCCTGTTTCAGTAGGAAGAGGTGTGTTGTAAGTGAGGCAAGTTGGCAACTGCATAGCAGAAAAGGCCACAAATGTGGTGCATTTCAGACACAGGTGGTCACTCATGTCTCTTTCTTTGAGGGAGGTGGTAACGAGCCAGTTTAACAAAAAATTCATACATGCTTAAGTGTTGGTATGTTAACTGTTGGTATCTTTAGTGTTGTTTATTATATGTATTGACATCTGATAATTGGTGCAAACAACCTTCATGCACATCTGGACACTGGTGATGCAAAGTGTGGTTAATAGGCTTGCAAGACAAGTGCAATAGTGGATTGAGATAAAAGATGTCTAAATCACGTAGCGGAATCCTCTGGTTTTGTTTTTCTGCATATATACCTATACTACATGCAGTCTGCATGTCATGCCTCCAATGGGCTCATGTAGCCTTGCAAGATGTGTGGGGTAGGTATGTAGTGTGTAGCACTGTAGCTGCTGGCTTTATGTTTGTATCTCAATAAAAGGGGAATAAATTTGGAAAGGGCTTGAGATTTTGATGTTTCCATTTCAGACCACTGTTGCCTCATTTTCTCTGGTGACAGAAAGTCCAGAAAACCTCTTTATTTCCTCTTTGTTAGAAATACTTAAATTGATTATGAACAGGGCCTTTGTGAGTGTCCATTAACCCCTCCTTTAGGAGTATTGCCACTTAGGTCACATATTTTTAAGGCTGATGTTATCTGTTGTTTGATGTCTTTATGGACTTGCACAGCATCTCTCACTTGTGTGAGGAGCGGTTAGGATGTTAATATCAATATATTTGACTTCACTGTGTGCATAAATATGTTCAATATAACATTAGAATTGAGTCCTGAGCTAGAGTTTGAAGGAATATAGAAAAATGCTACACCAGGACAGCTCACTGCATGTGTCTCATGCACAAAAGATGTCTAGGGTAAAAATGCCAAAGAAGACATTTGGAGAAGATGGGAAAAGAGGGGAATAGGCTCCTGGCTGGTCTTGTTCCTGGGCATTGGTACCATAAGATGTACAGGTCCTCTGACACCAAGGTGTTACTTAAATCCTTTCCTGTCACAAACCTTGCCTCCACAGGATTATAGATGGAAGGGAGAGGCTGGTACAAAGGACATGAAGTGAGGGTCAAGGTATATGCTCTGCTACTTCCAGCTGGCAGAAATTTGAGACACTTACAATGCTGACTTTGAATTTTCATCTGATTTACTAGCCTTCTGGGTTTGTTTCTTTGAAAGCTAAGTGTGGGAAGAGGCCTTACTTGAAGTCTGCAATTTTCCTTCCATATGTGAGTCTATGTTTGAATTACATCAGAGACAAGCAGAGAGCAGTCGCACCAGGTTTGCTCTGATGGACCTGATGAAGGCAGCCAGAAAAAGGGGCTGAAAGCATAGTGTGGGCTGAGTACAGGTACTTTATCTGGAGAAGAAGGGGCAAGGAAGTCTCCAGGTGCAGCAGTTATCCCTGGAGGAGGGGGGCATGTGTGTACATGGGTCTGGAGGCATGCACAGAAGGGAAAGTCCCAAGGGCAGGTGGGCACTGGTGCTCCTGTTCACTATTGAGAAACCTCCTTCACTGCTTTTCATAGAGAAAACAGAGATCATGCATTTAATACCTCACCAACCAACTCTGCTACTTTCAAAATATATTTTGTTTACAACCTTTTTCTACCATTTGATTTGAATATCAGACAGGAAGAAAAATTTCAGAGGAGGGGAAGGTAGTTTCCAAGGGATTTGCAGTAAGAATTTCACTGTAGGAGTAATCAAAAGGAAATATTTTAGAAAAGTTAACATTTGATCTTAACCTCCTATCTAATTTGAAAAATCAGCTCTTTAGCTCCTGATTAAAAAGTGTGGCTGACAACTCTGTAAAAACCAACCAAGCTTTAAACAGGAGACCTGGCATCTGAAAGACATTATCCATCAGTCTCTCCTTAATACGCCAGCATCTTTGGGAGAAGTGAGACCAAACACAGGGTGATGTACTTGAAACTCAACTTTGCTAATTATCTGTAACTGCCTGAGTGATTTTAGGCAAGCCTCTGTGCTCCTGCCTCTGTTTTCTTGTCAGTCAAATATGGTTTTCCTGCTGAGTGCTATGAAGCCTGCCTTCTCTCAGGTACTCCAGTGTTTCCAGTCTGTTTACCAGTTCCTCCCTGTTTTTCCAGGACTGCTGCTTGACCTGTTACTGTACATTTGACAGGGATATCGAATAGCCATGGGATAAGCTGCCCTCACCTCCTAGATCTCCCTAAAGAGCCTATAAGTCTGTGTGACATCTCCCGTCTCATGTGAATCCGTGTTCACCACAGAGGTATATCTGAGAAAAATAACCAAAACCTGCTGGGTCTGCGGTTTCAACCTGTGCATGGTCTTCCTGCTCTTTCTATCAATACCAATCCTAATGAAATGGTAGCTATATCATCTATACAGTCTCTAGCTGGTGGGGATAAGCAAATTAAAACAAGTCTTTGTGTACGCTTGTGAGCCTCATTCAGTGCTAAGCTTGTACTATTACCGGTCATGAAACGTAAGAGAGGGGGGTGGTGGTGATAACTGCATGTGTCAATCCATGCCAACAGTTTCGCCAAGTCTTTTCTTGGCTCCTTCATGGTAGGTTGCCTTTGGAGGAACAATTCAGTCTCTCCCTTCTCCCTTACTAGGCTCAGTCTTGGTAACCTATTGTGTTGTTTCCCTTTTATTCCTCCAAACTTTCTGTGGACACGCTTTCTCTGCTGGGATGATTTTGAAATGCAGGCAGGTTGTGCAGGTGTCGCTGTTCATCCAGGAGAAGTCATGGTCAGAGGCCTGCTCAGTTTCAGGGCATCTCAGTCACATGGGCTGCATGAAATCCTCTACTTATTGGAACAGGTGAGCCTTATCTGCTGGCTGCTGCAATGCTCAAAACCTTGCCAACAAAGTCAGGAATGCTCTAAGGTATTTGCCAGGACATCTCCACGGTAAAAATGAACCTGTTTCCGTGCTTCATGCTCACGCAGAGGTGGAAGGATTATCCTCACTGTCTATCACAGCAGATCTACGTGACACAAGGGAAAGGGAAACTGCCTCTGCTCTCCAAGCTTGGGCTCCCTTTCTGCTGCAACAGACTGCCAGCCTTCCCATTCTCTCCCTTCTCCCTTCCTGCTGGGGCTGCCCTGAGGGTCTGGGCTTTTTCCCAGGCAGCAAACACTTTATTACACTTAGACAGTGCCCTGCTGGAACTTGTTTCTGCTGGGAGGCCAAAGATATGGCTACCCTATGCAGCAACTTGCACATTCCTATTTTTAACACTATAAATAAAAAAAAACCAAACACCCCCAAATGAACAGTTTATCATGTCTGAGTTATCCACCAGTGCAGATGCATCATCCTCCCAACCCAGCTTGACCAGGTTTGACCATGTAGCAGGGGGTGTGACAAAGATCTGGAAAGAGGGTGCAGATGAACACATACATGCAATCACTCGTGCTTATGTTGCGTGTACCATCGTTTCAGAGAAAGTGCATATCCCTGCTTTACTTACCTTATTTGGGCAGTGGAGGCATTTTCCCTGATTGCTCGTAATGCTGTGTTCTTGAGCCACAGAGGGTGTGCAATTAGCAGGGCTTGTTTTAGCTGTTGGGATTTTGGTTGCTACATGCAGAATTTTGGACATGCTTCTGAAAGGTCCTCTCTTGGAATGAAAAGATCACAAAGGAATTTCACCTCTTATTTTTTATTCCTTCTCAAAACCAAACAGAGATCTTTCCATGTTTTTTAAAAAATTGCTGAGGGTTGTATCCTGAACTGCTCTTCTCAGTTCCCCAGGGGAGATACTACAGCAACTCATGGTCATACATATCCAGCCAGTCTTTCACTACACATTGTGCATGGTGAATAATAATGTCTGACTGTGGGCCACAGTTTAGAGAACATAAAATTGGGCAATTTGCAGTAAAATCTGGATTTAGACACATTACTGCTAGTCTCCATCATTCTCGGTATAACAGACAGTGAAAAAAGGCATTAAAATAATAAATTGTCCACTGAAAAAGCTGTAAATCCAGACCGTGCTATGAATTTAGCACCGAAGAACTGCCTTAATGAGCCATGGGCTGCCACCTACTGACATGCTGTTCAGCAGGAGACTGAACGCAAGACGACTGTAATGTTAGAAATAGTATGGGATTCACTGACAAGCTGTAGAGGTGTGAAGAAATAGGTAAGGAGGAAAATCATTAGTCTGCTCATGTTTGGAGTAGGAAATAACAGCTGCGGCTCAGGGAGGTGGTGTTGTCATACTGTAGCTGCTTAAACATCACATAACTTTGTGGTAAGATTTTTTTCTCAGTATTTATTTACCACTACCCCTCACCTTGCAAAATGGGCATGATATTTGGTCAACACAATCACACCAGAGGAATGGGTACTGCAAAGAAAGGAAACAGAAAGCCATTAATTTGACCCAGTGCAACTTAAAAGAGTTCAAATTGGAGTCAATATGCTCAAAAGCAGAAAAGAACAAAGGCAACCACTTTTGAGTTTTAGACAAATCTCAAGATTGTGAGAGTTTGATTTAGCACTGCTAAACTACTAAAGCACTTGTTATTATTTGACATTATCAATGTAATTACCTTAATAAAGGAACAACACAATTTTGTTATTAAAAACCATTTGGATTTCAATGCTTGCATATTACAGGAAATTCAAAATTCTGTTGTTGAATGAGCAGTGTAAAGAATTACACTGGTTGTATACCACCAGAATTCAGCTTCTGCATGAAAGAACCAAAGCTTCAAATAACACGGCAAAGGGATTTAAAATGAAAGCAAAGGTAAGTTATTTTTCACTTCTACTTTGTGTCTGTCATTATCAACGGTACTGATACACATATATTTCCCAAAACATTTGCACAGTGTGTACAGGAAAGGATTAGATCACTATTTCTCGACTCTGAACTGGGATTTGTTTTGCATAGTTTCAGACACTTACATTGTCCTTTTGTACACTTTCTACTGAACAGCAGACTTCCCAAGTGCCTTAAAATAGCTGCTTGAAAATATACGGTTCACCTCTCCTGCTTTAGATGTCTCTGTAAGGATGAGATGTGTTCCTTGCTGCTGGTGGTGAAGGGAACTGACACAGCAGGTTCAGATAAGCCCACCACATCACTTGTCTGAGTACTCGGAGAGCGGACAGGGTTGGAAATGGCAGAAGAACATTTTCCAAGTATCCTACCACTATCTCCTGCCCTTGATTTAGAAAAGCTGTGCTGAAAGGGAGAAAAGAAGAGTCAGTGTCTCTAACCAGGTCTCTGCGTGATCTGAGAAGCAGCTGTGAGAGCATCTGCCAGCACAAGGTGACCACTGGTGCCCAAAAGCTTTGCAGGCAGCTCATTGGGGTGGAGGGGGTCAATCTCATGGTCTGCTCTCCTCATGGGGTGCCCTTCGCTTGTACCTGGGCAGCATTGGTCTCTCCTGCCCATGGAGACTTCAGCTCTTGGTTTAGCATGGCTGTGGACCAGTTCTCAAACACTTTACAGAATATTTCTCTTTCCTTCAATTCTTGGCTTTTCTGTTGTTGGAAGAATCAAAAAAGCCAAAGAGGGTGATAGTTCTTGTGAGAAGGACACACAATCATCAAGACCCTGACTGAAATAAGCAATTATTTCCCAGTTGAGAATATTTCAATGACAGGCTGCCTTAGGATAAGAGAGCAACAGGAACAGAGTGGGGAACACAGTCTGTTTGCATGAGAATATGCTTCAGGAACTTAAAAATTCAAATGAAAAACTAATGAAAATTCAGGCTTAATTTTTTTCCCTATATCCAACCTCCTTACATCTCACAGCTGATTGATAATTTGCTTTGACGTCTGAGCTAAAAAAAAGGAGGAAAAAGGGAAACTCACGGCAATATGCCACCTAATTATATCTACAACACAAAATCACTGCTTCAGCTGTATCTGACAAACATCAGGGAAGCTTTAAACCTGGTTATGCATGAAATTTCTAACAGACTTATCACATGTGTGAAAATTGCCTGCAAAACATTGAAAAGAATGAATTCTACACTTTATTGTATTCTAACTAAATAGACAATGAGGTATCATATCTGGATTATTTTTTTAAACCTTAAATACTTGTATATCTCATTACAATAATTAACAATACCGCTGCAAGTGAAAATCAGTTTTGAGAGAGCTGATACTCAAGTTATCATGAAAGAGAATAGTGAGGAGAATTGCTTTCTACTTGGAGAAAAGCAAGCTGTGAGATTTCAAAAATAATTATCATGACTGTGAAAAATCTGCTTGGCAGCTCATTTCATTTGTGTCTCAGGGTTGCCATTCTTTCTTTTCAAAGATTTCTTGCTAGGTCTAAATACAGACCTCCTGTCTGAAGTTAATTCCGCACTTCAACTTTTAAATTCACTTTTGAAGTGAACTGGGAAAAAATTATGTTTGCTGACTTCCATGATACTCAGCATTTAACTGTACTTCATTTTCACTCCTGGATGTAAACTTCAAAGTACTACAGAGCTATTAATCCACTTATTCCTTGTTCTGCTGTGGTTGGCAACAGAACATGCCAAGACAAAAAGTCTGGCCTTAGCAGGGACAGCAGGAGCATGTGTCCAAAGAATTCACACTCTGAGGTCTTGCTTTTGCGACTGTTTGTACAAATGCTTAATTTTATTCTAATTAGTAGTCTGAATGTATACATCAGGGTATATTATTTTTTAATAAAAAGGGGAAAATGAGGAACCCTTATAAATGGTTTCAAACATTAAGCTTGGTTGTAAAGAATCCCTTGATCCTTTACAATATAAAAACAACACTCTGTTGATCACATACAGGCCTGGCCTAGTTTGGTTTTAATCCATTGCTATGGGGAGTGTCAAGGGTATCACTATAAGGGAAATTGGAATGGGCAGTGCTTATTATGGACTTTTGTTAGAACTATGCACTTGAAATAAAAATTAACTATACTCTAGTAAATTTTGTCTTTGCTCTGACCCCTGGAAAAGAAAAAAAAAGAACCAAAAACCCCAGAGGGTTATGACCTCCTAAAAATAAACAGACTTGGATGAAGATGTTGCTGATACTTGTTGCTGATATTTGAAAATGTATTATTCTGTGAAAGACATGACATATAGCAACTTTTTTTTCTCTCATGTTGCCTGTTTTGTCTGCAAAGAGTAACTTTTAAAAGTTAGTTTTTGACGACAAATCTCTTTTGAAACACTCTGTAAACATGTGCATAGCTAAGAGTGTGGCAAAATGCTGTCAGAAGGAAACCCAGGCAGACGGGGAAGAAGGTGTCCCTCACCCAGGGAGAAAGAGGGGCAAAAATACACCTGGGAAGATGGGGTTTTGTAACAAAAATTGTCTCTAAAGCTCTGGTTGCAGAACACAACACTTGTCAAAAGAGGACTTCTTTCTTTTGTCATGCTTCTTGGTCTCACCCGCTTGCTGACTTCATTTACCTTTCACTACCTTGATGGTAAACTTTTGGTGCAAATGAATCTCTTCTTGTGTAGCTGTGGGTCTTTTATGTGAATAAGAATAGGGGCATGTGATGCTTTCTGTTTCAGTATAACAGTAATTAATACTGTGATGACTGGCACTGGATGTAGCAGGAATTCTGCCTTAATTTGAAAAAGCATATTGAAAATTTTACACGTGACTGCAGGTATTGTATAATGACAAATTTGAGATTAACAGTGAAAGTCTCTGATTTATAAAGGCTTGTTACATCTGTTGACCACTCCATAACTGCTTCATGAGATTTTTTTTATGTTTATATTTGCATGGATTTATACTGTGTACTTTAGGTTACTTTTTAAAAAGATATGACATTACTCCCACTGTCTCTATTTTGGAGGAAGTTCTCTCCATAAGCACTAACATTGGACAAGCCTCGCTTTGTCCACACCCAACTAGAAGAGCAGGGAAGATACGTCCCTGAACCCTTTGGCCTGGAGACTAAATATCCCACATCTGGGGGAAGTGATCAAACTGCCAGGTAGTGATACAAAATGCAGCGATGCACTGTTTTTTTACCTCTTGCGCTGCTACTGATGGACTCTGGACAGCCAACATGTGAAGTCTAGGGTTTGCTCTCCTCAGCTGTGGTGTCTGAATTCCTCCTTGGTGCCCAAGGACTGTCCTGCACCAAGTATGTTGATGGTGACAACACAGCTTCTGTTTTGAAGCAGAGCAGATTAAGTGTCACAGAGACCAGAATTTTCTTTAGCAAACTCTTTTTATTCCAATGAGCACATCCTAATTGCTTCTTAGTGGACATGAATGTACTGAAAGGAGACCTTGCTTCCAACATCTGAAGGATGAGGTGATCCCTGGTGCTCAAACCACCTGGAAACACTGTTTTCCTTTCTTACAACTCTGAGAGCTCTCCTCTCTTGCAACTGTATTTATTGATTAAGTGGTCCAATGTATAGCAAAGCAGCTTGGGAGGTAGTTTATAATAAAATATTTTATATGAAATAAACTTTACTGTATTATAAAGCTTCATGTCACACCCTGAATGTCACTACTGGGAAATCAACATCAAAACCCACATGATGATTTGTACATTCTCTTCTTCAAATCAGAAAAGGAATTTTACTCTTTAACTGTTATATACTAATTTTCCTCCTCATCACATGCTAGTCAAAAGTAGCAGAAAGAAAGGCACTACCATTTCTTTTCCTGGACATTCGTGAAACCTCCATGTACCTATGCACTTCAGTGCAAAGCATATATTCAGGTGTTAATGGCCATTGTGTGATGTTGACTGATCCCTCTGTGACTGACTGTCTCTGCTTGTGGGAAGCAGAGTTGTCTCTGTTCCTCCATTTCTCCTCCATTTCCACAGCTGTAGCTGTGGTTCATCTTTTACTTAGACTTTTGTCGCACTGTGCTAATCACCAGCTTTGGTCACAAGAGTCTGTCATGTCAGCAAGTTGGTGAAAAATGTGAAAGGACGGATAAGCTACTGAAAAGTATATGTACAAGAAACAGATCTGATTTCAGCTGTTTTGAATGTGTCCTCTATCAGCAAAAATGAAATGACATTTCCATGACTGTTTACAATAATTAGTGATACTTTAACAGAAAATTTTGCAATGCTGTAAAAATTGGAAACATAAATATATTTATTATCTATGATTTTCAAAATAAATACATGTCTTAGGGAAGAGCAAAAAGGCTTTTCATATATTGCTGAAAAAAAAGTTAAAGGATCCTTTTTGATCTTTTTACTACAAGACTTTTATTTTCCTTACAAGACTCTAGACATTGTGTGACCACTAAGTATATGTTTATTGCTTTTGTTTTACCTGTTTTGCTGCAGCCGGGTGGATACTGCCAACCCCTACTTCAGAGCTCTTGCTCTGTAAGCGTGAAGTGCTGCTGAGCCCTAGGCCAGCTCTCAGCACTGTTGGCTTTACAGCTTTATACTCAGTATATGGCTCCCCAGGGACCTCCTCAGATACTTCTCAGCTTCTGGCGTCTGGACTTCAAGCATTTACATTTAACATGCACTGTCTTCCACTCCTTACAGAAATGGGACAAACAGATACACAGTTTGGTCCTGCGTTTGAATCTGAAATACTTTTAACAGTCTAGGCTTTAAATCCTTGGGCTGGATGAAGGGAGAGTTTATCAGGGAAAAGATTAAGTTTAAACCTAGCGTTTCCATGTTGATAACAACATTATTATTGCCATCAAGTGCATGCACTGCCTATCTCTCTGGTAAGTAGCTCTGGCGTATCATTCAGCTTCAAGGTCTGTTCAAAGGATTTTTTGCTGTGCTCATGTTAGCTTTGGATTGACCTTGCTTTCTTTCCCTTCAGTTTTTGTTTGTCTGAGGAACAAGTTTTAGAAAAATTTTGTAAGCATTTACAAAGACAAAGCTAAATCTACTCAGGTTGCCTCATGTCACGGAGCACAAATACTCCAGCAAAAAACTAATGTTATACAGTTATATTTTAAGTATACACATTTCAGCAGGTAACATTTAATATTTGATTTATCTTAAGTGTGGCTGTTGCAAGGGGAAGAGTATCGATGTTCTTGTTGGCTGAAACTTCATTTCTAGTAGATACTTATACATTCATTCATACTTATGCTTTCTCTTAGCCTCTACAGTTAACCTAATCCAGTTGCCCGTGGTGCTTCTTGGAGGCCAGCCAAGGTCCTGGGGCATGGAGCTGGGCTTGTGTCCAATGAATGATTTGTGAGTGCCCATACAAAGAATATCTGCAAAACCTTTCATTTTTTTCACATTATACAGTCTGACACCTTCAAGGATTTTCATCATGTCCTCTTCTTTGGCCTCCAACAGTGCTGCTCTTTCTTCAGCTTCTCGGCAGTGTCTCTGTCCTTCATTCTTATCAAAGGTGACACTCTCTCTTAGTTCTACCAGCAGCATTTCTGTTGTTTAAGACCAATTTTGCATGCAGCTGTTTCTCTTATCATAAGACAAAGGTTGAAATGGCCAGACCTCTATAAGTCATTGTTCTTTGGCCAGTTCCACAGATTGTGCCTGGCCGATGTCATGCACAAACAATCTTCCTTTCGCTTGTTCAATGCCGTGCACAAATGGTCTTCCATGCGCCTTGTCATCAAAGCACATTCAACTTCATCAGACACAGAGGGGTCCTAACAAGTCGAACATGTTGGAGTGTTTGTGAATAATGAAGTTGTTTTAAATATAATACCCGAGTGGTGCTTTGGTATTCCTGAACATATAGGACCAAAACACTAATACTTTTCCATAAAAGCAAATGATTGAAAATCTTTGCAGTTCATCTTCTTATTTCTGTGTCAGTCTTGGTTGGTCTTGATAAAGGGTTTGATGGATATTGGAGAGATCTCTGCATCTTGGGTTTTTATAATCTAACATCCTTAAGTGACATACTATATATTTTTAAATTATCATTACTGTTGCTTGGTTGTAGCCCTACATCCATTTCCTACACATATGTCAGTATTAACAGTCTATCCACCTCTCACTTGGACTCAGAATTACACAAAGTAAGGATTATTTCAGGACCTGACTCGAGGTTTTTGCTATAGGCACCCAAATTATAATCTGCATAGTCAGTCCAGGGAAAGGTCAGATGCTGCTTGTCTGTGCAGATAACCTAGATTTCAAGCTCAGAAAACCACCTTAGAATCCATAAGCTGAGTAATGTTGTAGCAAGGTAGGGCTGTTAACTCTGCTTTGAAATTATTCAGTGGTTAAAAATGTTCAACTCTACGTCATTATCTACTGACTGTAAATCTAGTGAGCAGTTTTCAATCATACAGATAACCTGTCCTATCCTGAACAATTATTTAAATGAAAACTTGCAATTAGCATGGGTGGCCGTTGCCTTTTGCTTGGCAAAGTCTCATTGGCAATCTTTGGTAGCCAGTAGTACAAATATCATTGCAGTCATATAGAATCATAAATTACTACTTGAATTGAAACTATATGTGCTGAATGATTTTTCTTCAATACATGAAATTTCAGATGGTTTGAAAAATGGGCTGAAATTTCTCTTGGTTGTACAACAACACTGATCCTCATAAGATGGGAAACCTCTCATATCTCCTTTTAAAAGCCTAGTGTGTTGCCATAAAATGGTTTCATATGAATGTCTCAGTTCTATGACTAATGGTAAAACTGAAGAATTTTTTTTTATGATACGGGAAAATACTTAGCTCTATCAAAAAGCAAACACCAAAAGGACAAGTGGGATGTTCATCAGACAAAAAAAAATGAGAGAGAAGAATTTAGTGGTGGTCAAAGATTACAGTTTTGCAAATTCTGGCTTTTGGTCTGGTTGCTTCTTTCTCTGTTATTTCTGAAACTGTGATAATGTTAATAGGTGTAGAATAAAAACTGCTACAGAAAAAGGGGGTTTGTGTGTGTGTGTGTGGGTCTGATGGTTTTATGACTTTGTATCTACTGGAAGTGGGTTCAGGTGGAGTTTGAGACATGAGTTTTATAACAATATTCTCTCAGCAATCCCCTCATAGCACAGTAGAACAAATAGAGCTCCACACTCATGGCTTGCTCTGCATAGCTCCCTCGCTCCTTGGCTTTCTCTTAGCCAAACCATATGTCTTCAGCTTTGTATACTCTTCACTCGTGCCTATAGCACTACCTCAGCGGGTCCAACTCACCTTTGATGACTTCAGGCCCTACCTGAATCATGCAGAAGTGGCTATGGTGCAACACATAGATGCCATTTAGGATTCTCCAGGGTACCTGAGACACTTGCCTGGGACTGTCACATATACCACGGGACCTAGGAGAGATCTGTGCTTTTCCAAAGGGGCAGATGCAGACCAGGTGGATACTCTGTGATATCCAAGATAGTGCTGGCTACAAGTGCTCAGACAACTAAATCACACTCTAAGACCCCTTCTATAATCAAGGGGGAGCAATAATAACTTTTGGAGGGTGGTTAAGATCCTAGGTAAGTTGAATTTTTCTGTTGACTGCAGAAGACTCTTCATATGATAATGCTCCCAACACTAAGTATCTCTGTTTGATTAGATCTGTTTGTACATCTTGCTGTTCCAGATGACACGGTAACTGTGAAGAAAAGCATATGCTGATTCTAATTAGTTTCTGATTAGATCTAGGCAAAGTGTTTTTCTCTGAGTAATGTATTTACAAAAAAACCCCTACTGTTTCAAGGTGGCTGGAAATAATTCATGATATTTGTCTCAGTTTTGCCGAAAGACTGGGTTACATAAAAGTGACAGCACGCTGTAAGGAAAATTGGAGGAATTTACTTTGATCTTTTTTGAAATGGTTGTTTCCACATTTGTCTGCAGAGTGAGGTTCTTATACTGAGAGGAGAAAAAGGAGACAGACACCACGCTGCCAGAAGAGGAGAAACGTGCTGCCTCTTCTTCCTCAGACCTCTGTGATTTGCCTGTTGATAGTAATTCAATGCCTTATTCTCATTATTCTTCCAATCCTGATTAGAAGCATCTTAGTCCTTGATAGTGGTGGGTTGACTGGTAGACTGAAGATGTGGTATATCATGCCACTTAACACTGCTTGTTTTTGCTGTTGGTTTGTTTTTATTCATTCACTGCCTCAGAACAGCTGCCAGTTTGCTGGAGGCAGGGCTGATCCCCTTGTGCTGGGGCTGCACCTCTGCAGGATTTTGAAGACAAGGGTTCACCTTCTTCCCCTGCCTAAAGATCCTTCTTGCCCTTCCCAGGGATGTGTGAGTGTCCTTTGACAGTGTTGCCTCAGCCTCTTCTGCTGACTCTTATCTTGTCTTTGTAAATGTAAGCCCAGGAAGACGTGGATTAGAGAGAGGATTGGGGCTTAAGTTTCCCTCTTACTGAGTCATTCTCACTCTGCTTTGAGTATTTCAGAATATTACAAAAAACAGAGAGGTATCAAGGAGAGGAATTACAACACCATCAAAGAACAGCCCACAGCTTGGTTTTTAGGAGCAGAGCTATCCCTTTGGTGGGTCCCACACCCCTAATGTGGACGTTGTAACCATCAGGCTGCTGGCCATGACACATGCTGCCTCCTACAGCAGGCTTGTGAGACTAACCTTTTGTTTCCATTCCCTATCCCTTTTTTTCTTTGCCTCTGGAGAGCAAATGTCAGGATGACAGCACATTTTTCAGAGGTATTGTTTTGCTGGCTTGTTTTGACAAGGATTGGTGCATAGCATGGCTCCATCCCCGTGAATGTGTCTGTGTGTGAAATAATGAGCAGCAGTCCTTGCAGAACATTCCAACTCATCACAGAAAAGGCAGGGGCAACCTAAGATAGCTTAGCCTAATCAGCCAGAACTTCTAAGGCTTTGAGAAACACCTAATTCTCTCCATGAGATAAAGAAGGAATAAACAACAGGACAAGGGGAGAAGGACCTCTTCCTTCAGTGCTGATCCTATTGAGCTGCAATACAAACGTCTAAGGAGGGAGGGTCAAAAGCTCTTCCTCCATCTTCACTGCATGCATTGGTGATGGCTAGAGAAAACAGTTGCAGTGACATTAAAATATAGTAATTAAATATTAGTAAGAAATTTTGGGAAGTCAGTTCATTTGGGAACTTGAGTAAACTACCTTTTAAAGGCTTTCTGTATATCAACAGGGATAGCTGTAGAGGATATGTTTAATTTATTTACTTGTTGTATTAAATTAGATAATTTACACAAATTATCAGCCATAAATTGGCCATGGAGTGAATCAACCTGATCTCTATGAATTAGTTTATCTGTGACTTGTTTTAAGCTACCTGATAGGACTTTGATGCAGAATTAATTAATTAAACAGGGCAAATGTTGTCACTCTGAATGAGGTTCTAGCTCACTCATCTTATGAATCACAGATGTAGGTGTTCATCTCATTGGCCATGCATTGCTCCATGATATACTCCTTATCTGAAAAACTGCTTGCTCTCTCAAAAAAATCTATAAAATATTCAATTTGATACCCATCGACCGAGTTGCTTATTTCTACACTGCTGAACTCATTTCCTCTGAGGTAATTGAGTCAATCAGTTTCTCATTATTTAGCAGATCCAGCTTTGGCATTTTAATTTTAGATATTCAATAATTTCTCATCTGCCAGATTCTAACTTTGATGTACAAATCTCTTTATTACTGTATATATTAACAATTTCCCTATTATTAATTTTGATGCAGTTGATATTTGATCACTAATAAACACCTAACCATAACTTGTGAATTGTCCTGGTTTTTGAATTATTTTTATAATGTATTTATTATTACATATGCATAAACAGAAGTGGAAAATAGACGTACAGACTTTTATATGCAAAATTATGGACAGTAAAACTTAATTTGGTGGAAAGTTGAAAAAACTATTTGGCAGTTGTTATAGCTAAAGAATAATCAAATATTTAAATGTCTATATTAAAAAGACATTTACAAAATGTTTTGTTACTGTTAACACAAGTATTCAGCAACTAGAAGAGGGATAGGTACTTAAAGGGGAATAAAACACGATATACAATATTAGATACATAGCTTTAGATATAAATTGAGGTGCACGTGTATTAGGATGGTGTGAAAGAGAGAGAGGAGTGTGAAGAGAAAAACATTACTACCACACACTGCCTTCATTTTTCAAAATACTCTGTTTTTCTCAAGGAAGTCTTTCTGCCCCTTTTTTTCTTCTCCATTTAACTGTGGAAACCTTCAGCATGAAATCCCAGAAATCCCTTTGCACGTCTGTATAAAATGTTCTCTACTAGCAGAAGATTGAAAATGCCACCTTTTGAGTTCCCTGACTTTTGACACTTTAACCCCCTTTTCTTCCAGGTTGTGGCTGGGATAAATTAGCACTGAAAAGATAACTTTCAAGGCAACCTTGAGCTATTGCCAGCTCACTATCTTAGGCCCTGAAGCTATCCTTTATCTGGAGTTATGCTGAGTTAGTGTATTCTGCTTGGGAGCTGTGACTCATGAATAAAACCATATTTTTATTTAAACACTTTGATCATGTTGTTGTCCTGTGCTTTTGGTGTACTTGGCCAACTTGAATGTGTGGCCTGGTTATATCCTGATTGCACAGTGATTGAGGGGCATATGCAAACTAGTGCTCCTTTACTATTGTGTCCTGGAAAAGGAAAACTCTTCCTTTGCTCTTGCAAGCATCATATTTGTGACTGCAGTGTTCTGGAGGCTGAGCGTTTTCCTGGCCTGACTGATGCCAGGATGAAATGTGTTACTGCAGGCATTGCCTACTGAGGTTCTGCTTACACGGCTGGCCTTTGTTGCTGAATCACAAGCAATTATTGACTTTATCTGACAAACTGATATTCATGCTTTGCCTTTCTGACTGCTGAGAAGCTGCCTGTGAATTTAATGCAGTGGATGAGTCTGCTACTGTAACAAGAAATGTGGTTAAAAAAAAAAATCTACAGCATGAAAAACTAGAAAATGAAGGAGATAGTGACAGCAGACCAGGCAAGTCAAAGCAACCTTTCCTTACTGGGAAAGGTTGGTTGGTCCTGTGCACACAAGAGGGGAAGAAATCTTGGGCCAATGAATTTGCATAAATTAACTTTTGGCATTCCAGACCCTCTTGGGATTTTAGACACTGCAACACTAGCAAAATGCAGACAGATGCTTCAGTTCATAGTATCTTTTTTTAAAAAAAAAAAAAACAATCAAATTAAAGAACAAACAACAATAAAAAGAAAAGGGTGAATAGCAAAAAAAGGCCACTCGGAATATACAAAAGGGAAGACAATGGCTTCTGGGGAATCTCTTCCTCTGTCTCACTTCTCTTGAGTGTTGGAAATTCCATCCCAGCAAGCCATACTTTCTTATCAAAGGCTTTATTTTGATGCCACACCTCTGAAGACAAGCTCTAGCTTCTACCAAAAGAAAAGAGCACTCCCAGACAAAATCTCCTCCACTGTCATTCTCCAGACCTAAAGACTTTATATGATCATCAGATCCTTCCTAGAGTCCTCTCAGAGCAATTTCTGCCCTTGCAAAATGCCTTTCATTTTCCCACTCTCTGATCCAACATAATCCAGTTGTTGCTTCCCCTGGTTTTCTGCAGTTGTTTCCTGCAGACGTTAGTACCTTGGCAGTAGTACAGTAGGCAGTACCTAGTAGTACCAAGTACCTAGGATGGAGGTAAATCATGAACTTCAGGTCTATGAAACAACTCCTAATATTTGGATGCTCTGAGGTGTTGGCACTAATTTCAGAAACAGAAAAGTCTCTAATTCATATGCATTCTTGTTTTTTCTGGTGAGCATAAAACACGTTTATTAGCAGGCACTTCCAGAGTGCTCTTCTCCTACATGTTAAGGAACAAGGCAAATTAAAACGTAAATTGTGTTTCATGAATTGTGCATTAATAGATAAATTCTCACCTAATATCAGAAGAAGAGACAGAACTCCTATTGTTTGCTAATGTGTTTCTAATATAAGATGGCCTTTAAAATGTGACATTGTATTTAAAAATGACCTAAGAGCCATTTAGAGAAAATTTAGTATGGAATAAAAATAGTGATGAAGTGTTTATAAATATTTACATGTTTATTAAGAACATGAAACTCAGCACTAATTTTAGCACTGTGGTAACACCAAAGAGGGCAGGATACTTTTATGGTTATTCTGAACTTTACTTTGTGTGAACACATGGTATTCATCACTGAGCTAGAGGTCTTCCACTGTCCTTGGAGAGCAGTATATGTAAAGCGGAGATTTGTGATTCTGTGAACTACTCTGCACTGCAGACTGTGTCACTGGCAAACTGTCACCAACGAACCAAGGTGAAATGCCTTCCAAATTACTGTTCTCTCTGTGCTTTATGTAGTTTCAAGAATACTGCCTGTGAGAAGGCAAGAATGAAGAATCAAAACACTCAGGGTAACTTAAATTCAGCATCATGAAGGGATCAGGTGTTCACATGTACTGCGGAGACTTATACGGATGGGTTCCCTAGATCAAATTCCTTGAAAAGTCACAGGGAGGAACAAGCATCTCAAACCTAAACAAGGGAAGAACAAGCAGCTCCCACCCTAAATGATATGTTAAAGGTAGATTGGACAAACCGTATCCGAAAATATGCCTTCTAACTAGGCACTTGGGATGACTAACTTAGATGTAGATTATAGACACTGGAAACATCAGGTAAGGATGACTGCCTCTATGTCTGACTCCTCATTTTTCAGAGTATGTATATTATAACAATATTTTTTGCTCTAGGTGCTTTTGATCAGCCTCAAAATTATTTGCTTATGGCCTTGTCTTTTCTGCTGAGGTAAGCATACATGTAGCTTTTCTGTTTTGAGTCTACTTTAAGTAGGTAAATGTTGCACCATTCCAGTTGTCCCTTACTGCATTCAAATTTATCATTTTTCTTAAGGAGAGAACTCAGCATACAATGTAGAATTTAATTTAATTATACTTCTAGGTGTGTATATCAGCAAAAGCTTGTTTCATAGTGTACACTTAGTGAAGAGTTGAGGACCATGAAATATATGATGGTTTAGCATTTCACATTTGCTATGTCATTATGCTGCTGAAGGAGAATAAGAGAAATTAGTTTACTTACTGTTTATGAGATACCCAAATGCTATACTGACTACTGCTTTTCTAAGCTGGATATATGTTTCTACATCTTTAGAGGGAAAAAAAGCATTGAATCATACTGAAACTGCTTATTTTCTCAAGTCAAGTGAAATTTGGATTTGTGGCAAGCTACAAATATATAATCAGAGGAGGCACTACACAACCCTAATAGGAAGTTCAGGTCCTTCTGGTTCAAAGACATGCATTTTTTGTTACAATACACAAATCTCTCTGTAATGAAAACAGAGGAGTATTAAAGTAATTCAGATGCACTTCTCTAACAATGATAGAAAGATCACATGGCCCAGTAAATTTTTGTTGCATACAAGATATCAGGACATATTCAGCCAGTAGTAAATAATTTTGTTTCATGATGTTTATCACCAGTACCACGAAATCTGCCAGTCTCAGTTTCTCATATTTTCCAGCACCAGGTATGTGAGGGCTCCAAAGCTCAAGTCTCCCATATTTCCTGAAAGGAAGAAACTCAGGGAGAAAATTAAGAGATCCGTCATAAGCCTGTGCAGCTCACTCTGGTTCCTACATTATCCTACACTTAAACAGGGGCCTTGAACTCCTGACAGCATTATGAAGCAATGTTCGTCAGTTCTTTGCTCCGGGCAGCACTTGTTTTGCTAACTTGAATCATCTTGAAGTTAAGTGCCTGGACTCTCTTTACGGTTAATGAAGAGAAATCACCACCTTCACAGTGTAATTCATTTCTGCTAATTTAGATATCTCGGCTGGGGCTTGTACTCCACCCCCTTGTTTCTATGGGACCTGTGGCTAAATAAAAGACATCAATGTACTCGTGTATGGGTGGTTCCTCTGCAGCCTTTCATGAAGAATAAATGTTCAACAAAAGAATAAAAGAGAAATGGAGAAGTGTTTTTACTTGAGTGAGAGTAAAAGATCATCCTTACCAAAAGTGGGAAAAAAGAGGCATGAAAATCAGTATGTGAGAGAAAGGTAGAAGATGGTTAAAGTGAGGAAATAGTGACTATTTCCAAACATACTAAACAGCCAACTCACTCTGGATCTGCTTCTATTTAATGTAATGATAACACTTCTACCTATTTCAAGGAATGGGATAAAGCCAGACAGCATTGCAGGTGAACACATGTCCTTTAGGAAATTAATGATCATTGTGATAGGAATGTTTAGAAGAGTGAAAAATCAGGCTGGCTTTAAACATTAAAATGTAACTTCACTAAATTAATTAATTAACATAATATTTCTTGATTGTGGCTAAATCTTATAGAATATTAATCATTACTGTTTTGTACACAAACCTGTTAGTCTTTAACACTTATCCTGAATTAGCTATGAGCACACAATATCAAGGAGCTGATGCCGAGTAGTTATGTCTAAAGGAATCCACACAACAAATGTTAGTCTTCATCCCAGGGGCTCATGCATGAAGTTCCAGACTCCATGGGTGTGAAAGCCAACAAATGCCGCAGGACTGTTCTTTTTAAGTACCTCATTTAATACACTTTTTGATGAGGTTAGGGTATTGGGGTGCAGTGTTCATAACTACATGACATGCAGTGAGGCTAAATTAAGATTCTCATTTTTTGTAATTACTCAATACTGTGAACAGTACAATCTGATACAGTCTGTAGAAGTTTCATTTGGATCAAAGGCAATGCTTGTAATGTGTCTGAAAATGTAAACCTTGGACAGTTCTGATGTCTAAATTCCAATGAACAGTAGCTATAGTACTATTTTATTTCACGATGCCATACTCATTTATCAGCAATTATCTTGAACTTTATCCCTTTTTGATTTTATAGAGTTAACAGTTGATGAAATCAGAACAGTACAGTGCAGGCAGTATTGCTGAAACTCTTGTAATGATTAGCTTGACAACATATCCTTAAAGTGAACAGTAGAAATTTAATCCAAAATTTTTTCTTTTTTTTTCATGCATCCATGAGAGGACGAGGTCATAAGTAAAGAACAATTTTGTGAAATTAAGCTTCAAATTAATTCTATATTTTCTTTTTATATTTTATGAGTGGGCTCTGAAAATCTCTCTTGAAACTCAGGGATAGTTCACAGTTTCTAACTTTTGATTCCCACTGATTAGAGCTGCGGAGTGAAACTGAGTGAGTTTCAATATGATGATATATTTATCTTCCCATTGTGCATAAAGGGAGCTTAGGAAAATCAGGCTTGGTTGGAAATATTAAGTTAATGCCTTAAAGAAGCTGGTGGAAAGCTCACCCTGTTCATCGTTGGTCAGTGATTTTCCAGAATGACAAGGTAAGTGTTTGTACCACGCTTTTATTGTTAATATCTGATGCTTCAAGCATGTCTGTTTCATGCATCCCTGTAGAAGTTTTAAAAGGAGTGACAATATTTACCCAATGAAACTGCAGCCTCTGGAATCACTTTGCACTTTTTTTTGTAGAAAACCAGATGGATACATCAAAAGACCAATCTTTGTCATGTGGAATATTTTGGGGCATGATGTAAATTGTTGCAATTACTGTGAAATAGGGGTATAGCAGATGAAGGTTTCAGTTTTAATGGTTACATAGACTTCTCTCTCATACCGGTAGGAGATCAAGATTAAATCTGGCATGCTTTCTCTGCATTAATACTGCTATTTAATTTTCCTTTTCTTGGCAAAAATGTATATGCTGATAGTACCCTAAATATTAGTACTTACCTTTTTGCATTTTATTTGAAAATGAATATACTTTCACAAAATTATTATCAAGTTAAAAAAGATTTAGCTCTATAACCTTCTTCTAGGCACAAGGATTCATTATTTTCATGCCTGTCAGCCTCACTGTTATTTAAGGAGGTCTTATGTATTCAGTTTCAGAAAAGTGCAGGAAGGAGGAAGGTTTGTGGGAAAGTCAAGCTGTTACACTGAGTCATATGCAAACATCTTCTGATCTCTCCTGATATGACATCAGCAAACTTCAAGGTATGGGAAAAAAACACAAAAGTAAATGAGTGCCAGAACATGCTAGAGAGAATAGAAAGTTTATGCGAGATCGGGAATTAAAAGAATCTGAAACGTTCATATTGAGTAGGCCAGCAGTATGCTGGCTCACACACATCCTTCAGTCTCTTGGCTGGGGTGTAGGAATATGGCAGTTGATCTATTTGCTTCTTTCAAAATGTCATTACACCACGAAAAACAATGCTTTGCTTTCTTGACAATTAAGAACTGTAAAAGGTGTTACTCACAATTCAGAGGTTCATTCAGAAACCTCTGGTGGGTTCTTGTGTGACAGCAGGCTCTGGAGGCATCCCCTGCACATTGTGCTCTGAGGTTGTGGGCAGCCCCTCACGCTGAAGTCCTCTGGGGCTTTCCTGTCTGTCCTTTCACATGTTGCTGGACAATGTTATCATGCAAACTCCAACATGAATGCCTGGTATGATCCCTCCAAATGGGATCAAGAAGGGTACAGAGTCCCCAGGAGCCACAGGTCCCCCATTTGGCTGGTGGTGGGCAGGCATCCAGCAGCCTAGCCTGCCTCTGCCCAGAACTGGTGACAGCCTTGATCCATCCTTGCAGGAAGGTAGTGGTGGCCTTTCTTTCAGATAAAAACTTTCACTCCTAGAAGAGCAAGTGGTGGAGTTGTCCCTTATAATAGTTTGGTATTTTTTTGTTTGATTTTTTTTGCTGTTGTTGTTGGTTGTTGTTTGGAGTTTGGTTTGATTTGGTTTTTTTTTGTTTGGGTTTTTTTTGTGTTTTTTAAATGTTTTAGCTCCTGTCTGTGTCTATCATATTCTGGTAACATGACCTAAAACCACATATTTTAAATTTGTTATCTAAATTGCATAAATCAATGCTTTTACTTGTTGTTTTTTGAACATTCAACTTACATTTACATGCATGATTTACATCTAAATATGATCAGCATATTTTTAAAAGTTACTAGTGATTTTCATGTAGACAACGCATTGCCTTAGTGCCAACAGTTGAGTGGCAACAGTTTTTAGTGACAGAAAAACACTGGAATTAGACTTGAATAATTTACAGGAATCATTTGGAAGCTTGGTTTTGGTTCTCTAGGTTTTTTCATGGGTTCATTTTTAAAGTATTCATATGCAAAAAGAGACATGAAGGAAGAGCTAGAAGTGAAAAAACCAAAATTAATATTGTACCAACTATTAAAAAACATCTCCAATTCTTCAAAAAATGGTTACTTGATTAAACAAGAAATGCAGACTATACATCATGATTTTTGCAGTGGACACAGAATTTTAAAGATACCTCTTAATAGTAAATTCCAGAACTGTGAAAAATTATTTGAAGAATGTAAGACACAAGTGATATTGATTCCTGGAGATGATTTTGAAAGTCTTCAAGTGGAAATAAAAAATAAGCTTTTATCAAACCTTAAAAACAATACTCCGGATGAACGAAAAGCAGAAAAATCCCCAAAATTTTCAAGCTTAACAGCTTTTTTGGACTACACGAGTAAAATTAGAAGATTCTGTGGAAAGTGTTAATAATGTGGTCATACATAATTCGTAATTTCATCTGAAGAAAAGGATAAAGGTGTTTTAGTCTTGCAATACATGAATGATTCCAATCAATGGGATCTTTTTTTTTTAGTAAATAAAATAGAAAAATATAACAATGAATGAAATGATTTTGGAATTCTCTTTGTTCTTAGCTCAAGACTGGTGCAGATTATCTTCAAAGTGTTATAGAATTAAATGTTTTCCAATGCATTGAAGACTATATGTTTGCACAGTTTATATTGCATTGCACTCCGTATGAAATTCCTGGTGAATTTGTAATAGCTAGGTAACAAATTTGGGAGATTATTTTAAAGTATTATTTGGACTCTTTTCAAGGTTACAGTGTGAAAAGCTAAACTGGTTATTAAACAATTCAATACAATGAACTCGACTTAAAAATGCCCTGGAAGTTTCAAAAGAACTATATTTAGCATTTTGAGAGTATTGTTGCACAATTCAGTATGATTTATTAGGATCACCGGTTCTATGGCTTATGGGCAGAAAGACAAATACTTCAGTACTGACACCTTGAAAGCCTTCTGACATAGAGACAATTAGCCCTCTAGAAGTTATAAAAAGAAGTGTGGGTCAGGAAAATGCTTTGACAAAAGTGCTGCCCAGTCATCTTCTTTTGAAGAAGAGAGAAAATGTGAGCTTTGAAAATGAATGTGCTGGCACCTTCTAGGAAAAAACCACTGTTTCCTCTACATTAATGTTATATGCTATAGCCTCACTAACTATAGTGGAAGGAAAGGTGACACTTGTAGAAGGAAGTGCAAACAGCTGAACACAACCAGCAATGGCATTGTCTCTCTTTTTCTTGGGGTCAGGGAGCATGTTTTGGCAAAGGTGACAAACCGTCCCCCTGGTTGCTGGGAGTACAAGATCCAGGACGCACGAGCACAGGTCTGTGTGGGAAATGCACAGCCAGCTGCACGAAGAGTTTGGTAGAGAAGAAAAAAGCTGTGATGTCAGAAAGCCCTAGTGTTTGGGTGACAGTAAGTGATGACAAATTTCCTAACAATTGATAAAACAGAAAATTCTTACCCAAAACAAGAACTGTTAGCATTCTCTACCTGGATATCATATTAAAACAAAAAAAAAATTAATTTTTACATCTTCTCCATCCTATCCATTTAATTTCCATTAAAAATCCCACAAAAACAACTCCCCAAAAAACAATAGCTATCATAGCAAGAGGATGATGATGTCTTTCACATGTGACTTATCTTGGAATTAAATCAAGGAAAAAAAAGAGGGAAGAATCCCTTTACATTGGGGGACCTGTAGCGTCACTATTCATACCCTGCAGACTATTAGCAATATGATAGAAATGAACCTGTGAATGATGGTTTTGCTCTCTCAGGGCAAAAGTTTATGATTCCATGTGTAAGTGGTCTGATTTTCAGATATGTTTAACAAGCACAGTACACCAAAAGCCTAATTTCTGCTCAGAGAAACAAATGGAAACTGTGGATGCTCAGGTCACTTCTTCAAGGATGCTTATGTATTGGTATGAGCCCTTGATTTAAGATATTCAGGTTTTAAAATTTTGAGCTTAATACAGATTTATAAAGAAAATCATCCGGTGAAGAATTTATCTCTGTGCTCCACAGTGCTTTTCGTTGCTGTTTTAAGGGAAAGCAGAGACAGCTGTCTCTCTAAGTAGATAAGATTGTGATGAGTTGCAGTAGTTTAACAAATTCTTTCTCACTCATTTTATGACATACAATAAAGTATGTCTGGCAATATTTTACATTTTTGTTCTGAGGAATTTTCTTAAACAATTTGTGGTGTAGTTTTATTGGATTGTTACCAGTCAAGGATCACTATTAAATTTGGCAGAAGGCAATGGAACAAGTTCTGTTAATTCTACATGTGCAAGCTTGCTAGGTACAGTGACGTGGTAAGGATGCAGTTAAGATGAAAGTATCCCTTTATGCATTTTAGGGAGGTTAAGAACAAAAGATGTCTGTCTTGTATACGATGAATTGCAGGTGATTATGAAAAAGCTCAGAGCTCTTGGTGTTTCTGCTGATAGGCATTTGGACACATATCATATTATTTTTCATGTATTATTTCAGCTAAACTAGAGATCATGAGTCTGCAAACAAAGAAAAAAGGTTAAATTAGATGTATATAATGTAAAAAGCAGCTTGTTATTTAAACAACTTTAATTTTGAACATCTGTTTTGAACGAGATAGAGGTCCAGCTTCTTAAAAAATATTCCTTGCTATGTTCCCAGCTCCACACTTGTACAGACATTAAGGATCCATTATTGATATGTAAGCTCTCCACCTCCCATTCCCCAGGCTTTGCACCAATAACACTGCAGCAGTAGCAATTTCACACAGTCCTATCTGAACTTGGAATTTGACTGAGCACAAAGGAAAATGAGACCAGTATTTCTGACAGGTGAGGAATGGAGAGACAAAGTTCCCTTGCAAGTGTCTCTATGAGACAACTGGCATCCACTGGGACTTCTGCATTGAGTAGTGACACTTGCCATGCTATTGAGTTAATCAGGTGGAAAATACCTTGAGCATCAGTATATGATGGTGGTTCAGGGAGACTGAGAGAATAGAGTCTCACTGAACTTACAGGAGAGCAAAGCCTGACTACTTGTCACCATAAGAAATATGGGACAGAGTAGGTGTTGTCTAAGTCCCCATTTTTGATTTATCCAATACGGAATCAAACATATAAAATTTTAGTGGATTTGGGGGTCTGTTAATACCAACGTGCACAAAAAAGTGATAATGATAATGACTATGGCAAATGACATTAAAATATTGATATAAAATAGAATAAATTGGTATATTACACAATGACAATGTCTCCTATTACAACTTCCTTGCCCTGACAGCACTGGCAGTTGTTTCTTGCAGAGTTTCTGTGGCTCGGGCTCACAGTAGAGGGTAAATCAAAGCCATGGCATCTCTATATACTTAAAATATCCCTAGTTTAATTGCATCAAACCTTCAGTCACTCAGGTAATCACAAGTGGGGGAACCCTTTCCACTGGAAATCTGACACCGATACTGCAACAGAAGGCTGCCTACCAAAAGCCATTTCATTGCAGACAATGAGAGTAAAATGGAGTGTGAAATTTCCTAAATCTCATACAGGTCTTACAGTAGAAGCACAGAGTCCTGCATAATGCAAAAGTTGCTGAACTGTGATAAAACTTAAATGTGAATTTTTTCTTCAAAGTTAAGAAAAAAGATTTAAGATTCAGGGAGAGTTCCATTATGTTTTATGCTGAAATCCCTCAGTTGTCTTGCATAGGTAGTGGGAGCATAAGAGATCCTCCAAAATACTTCAGATTCTGAAAAAAGATTTCTGCCTTGAATCATGCTTCAGGCTGTCTCTCCATGCCTTTTCACTGAAAAATTCAGTGAAGTAGCCTCACCTGCTGTAGAGGAATTCATGTGATTTCCTCTCTAACAGCTTAGGGGTTCAGGGATAGTAATTAGGGATAATGAGATAGCAACAATTTCTCTCTCTCAATCACCAAGTCCATTGGACTTGCTCCAGTATGTTCTTCTGTTTCTTGTATTTGGGACTCCCCAGACCAAATATAGTACTCCAACTACCAAAAAGTTCTTCCCTGGATTTGTTGTTTGCGCTTTTATAACCAGGATACTGATGACCTTTGCCACAGCTGCTTGTGAATCAGGCCCCTGAGTCCCTTTTTGCAGAGCTGCTTCCTAAACAGCCTGTGCTATCTCATGGGATTGTTCCCGTCTGAGATGCAGGACTTTGCATTTGTTATCATAGAATCTCTTAAGTTGGAAGGTATCCGTAAGGATCATGGAGTCCAACTTCCTGCTCCTCGCAGGACTGCCTAAAAGTGAACCATATGACTAAGAGCATTGTCCTTGATCTCTGACAAGCTTGATGCTATGACCACTTCCCTGGGAAGCCTGTTCTGTTGACCAATCACTCTCTCGTGAAGAACCTTTTCCTTAACCCTGAACTTCCCCTGCTTCATTCCATTTACCTCGTGTCCTATCACTGGCTACCAGAGAGAGGAGATCATCATCTGATCTTACTCTGCCCCCCTTGAGGAAGATGTAGGTTATGACGAAGTCTCCCCTCAGCTTTCTCTTCTCCAAGCTCAACAAGCCAAGCGTCCTCAGCCACTTCTTGTAAGTCTTGCCCTCAAGGCCTTTCACCAACTTGTTTGCCCTCCTCTGGGCACTCTCATTTGATGTTCGTCTTGTATTGAGGTGTCCCAAACTGCACACAGTACTCAAGGTGGGACTGCACTTTGTGGTGCAGAGTGGAACAACCACCTTCCTCAACCAACTGGCAATTCTGTGCCTGATGTACTCTAGGGCACGTTCGACTTTTTTGACTGCCAGGGCATGTGGCTGACTCATATTCAACTTGCTGTCAACCCAGACCTCCAGATCTTTTTCCATAGGGCTGCTCTCTATCCTGTCATCCCATAATTTGTACACGCAACCAAGATTACACTCACTCCAGGTGTAAAATCTGTCACTTGCTCTTGTTAAATTTCAAATGGTTAGTGATTGCCCAGATCTCTATCCAGGTCTCTCTGTAAGGCTCAAGGGGACTCACATCCCCTCCTAATTATCATTAGCAAACTTACTTAATTTACATTCTATTCCTGCATCCAGATAATTTATAAAAACATCGAAAGTTTTGCTAAACTTCCTATCATCCTGTTTCTCCAGCTTGTCTGAGATCTCTCTGAATACCAATATATTTAGTGTCATCTGCAAACTTGCAGGGAGTGCACTCCCATCTACGTTGCTAATGAAAACACTAAACAGTGTTGGTCCTGGTATTCATCCCTGAGGGATGTCACTTTTAACTGGCTGCCAGCTGAACTTTACACCACTGATCACAGCTCCTTGAGACCATCAGTCCAGCCAATTTCCCATCCACATATTGTTCACTCATCCAGCCCATCACCAATTTGGTGATACGGAGACCGTGAAGACTATGTCAAAGACCTTGATAAAGTCAAGGTTTGTGGCATAATCTTGTCCTCTCCCATATCCACAGCATCAGTCTCCTCACCACATAAAAAGATCAGGCTGATAAGGCATGATTTGCCCTTGGTAAATTAATGTTGGCTGTTTGAAATTACCTTATCCTTTATACGACCAGAAAATGTTTCTAAATACATTTGGTCCACCATCTTCCCAATGCATGAGGTGAGGCTGTTATTATTATTATTTATTTTGATTACTAAACTGTTCTTATCTCAACCCATGGGTATTATCTTTCTTTTTCCGATTCTCTTCCCCATGCCCCTGGGGATGGGGTGGGGCAAGTGACTGCATGATGCTTAGTTGATTGGGTTAAATTATGGAATTCTCACAGTCTCTGTAGCCTTCCTTTTCCTGCCTCTGTCCTTATAGAAACCTTCCTTGCTGACTTTTTTTTCCTCCTAAAGATATTCTGTCTAGATTTTCTACATAATGACCAGTTCCTGAATTTCTTTTGTTCCATGCACTATTGATAGAGGAGAAACAACAAGAAAAAACACAACCATATAGCTGCTTTGCTACAGGATATAGTGAATCCCACTAAGGATGTCTGTGATTCTCTCAACACAGCTCTGTGGGTGGTGAGCATTTATCACAGTAGGATCTCTGCAGCCTGTCTCCCTTAATTCTATTTTCAACATAAGAGGCACAAACTGGGAGGAATGACCATCATTGCAACGAACTAATTGTACAATTTAAAAAAACACAGGGGTAGGAGTTCATGCCAGCTGTGGGAGGATTCTATAAAGGTGGTTATTTTTATTCTAGGAGCTACAATGAAAACATTCATGTACTTTATAAAATCCTGTAATATAAACAAGATGAAACTCCTGTAAACAGAAGTTGTGACTTTTGTATCAGATGCAGGTATTCTTTCTACAAGGTTGTCTTTCAATTAGTAACCTTTTGGTCAGAATTTATTGGGTGATAAATTCCAGTCATTATATTTACAGAGTTATATAGAGGGCTAACATTATGATTTGCAGTTTCTGTAGTTACATTTGCATTGGTCTTGTAGAGTAATGCACACTCCATGCCATGTGGTGCACAATGACTCATGTCTCTATGCCTCAAAGTTTGCCCTACCCAGGGTTTGCTTCTTGCATTCACCTCTGCTTGAGCTTAGCTTTGGGTATCTGATGGGCTCTGTGTGGTCTTTGAACACCAGCATCATCATCTTTACGTGATTTTTCAGTTCTATGTGTCCGAAGTAATGCAAACAGTTGTGTTGTAGCCCATTAGGATAGTGATTTCATAGCATGCAATGAAATGCCTATGTTTCACAAGCGTATAGGAAGTCACAGGAGAAAATAGCTTTACAAGCTGCCTGACAGTGGACAATTAGGTAGGAAATTAGTGTGGAAATGTATTTCATTGATGTTAAATAATTTTTTTCTTTTGAAACCAGACTTTGATTTAATTAGCAATAATTACAGAATCCTTCTCTTTTTTCACCTGACTCGAATCTAGTTTCATTTAAATGTAGTTCTATGTAATCCTTTTATAGCTCTTACTAGTGATGACGGTTTTCAAATGCCATCAGCTGCTTAATGTTTAACATGCTTTCTAATGTCCTTAACCTCAGAGTTTATCAGATTAGATATTCATTCCCTACAAGGGGGAAAAAGAAAAGGAAAATTTGCCTAGCTTTTGTTCACAGTATATTCTAAGTACTTTACAGAGATTTGCATTAAGCCATGATCTGTCAATACTTAGGAAACAAAGTACTTTTAGCAACAAAGGTACTTTTCATTCATTACTAAAGTATGACTCTTAGAAAAATATTATTTCTTTCAGAAATTGCAACAATGATCCATGAAGTACTGCCTTATCCACTGCACATCTGTAGGGACAAAGGCCTTCAGGGTCGCTGAAGACAGCAAAATTTTCTTTCTTTATAACGCTTCAGGAAATGTGGCATATTGATACTAATAACATGTTGACTTTGTCCTGGATGTCTAGAAAAGGCTACAAAGCTGCATGAAAACAGTATCTACTTTCCATCTGTAAGCTCTATAAGGATTGTTTTTTAAGTATATACAAGTACCTCTGATTGTGAAATTAACGCTCCTATAGATCTGTTGTCCCTAAGATTTTTTTTTAACTTCCTGTCTATTTTATTGTAGTACACTTAAAAAAATTATATATATATATTACTATATAATAGTAATAAATAAAATTTAGTAAAATAAAAATTAGTAAAAATAAACCCACCAGTGCTGACTTGATGCTTTTCTTTTAGGTGTAGAGCAAACATTCATTCCAGATCCATGGGAATCTCTTATGGGGACCTTTGCCAAGCAATGGGAACGGATAATTTAGGTTCTGTTTTACTTTCAATTTCTTTACAGAAAGCTGAAGCCATCCAAGTGTGTTGTTGACAGAAAAGGACTTCTAGAAGATACTTGCCTTTGATCTCCTGCCATGCTCTGCTATGGAAGTTATCAAGTGTTCTCAGGACTGCTAGAGCAAATTTTGCCCTCTGAATGCTCTTATCCATCAGAGCTGTGTCCCATATCTCTAACAGCTGTCACAGTGTTCTCACAGAGTTATCTGCATCTGAAGGAGAGCAGGTGTTATTTCTAGCACTCCTTCGTGGCCTGGCATCAGCAGTCTCTCACTGTCACCGCAGGACCATGGCAATGCTCCAAACTGTGAGTTTCCCACAAACACCGGATGGCAGGAATCTAGAGATCGACCAGAAGGCCCCCACTCAATTTTCTGATATAAAACTATAGCACTTAGGAGCTTTGTTTCACCTAACTGTACTCTTTTTCATTCAGTCATATTAAGGGAATATTAGAGTTCAAATTGTCATAATCCTAAGGACAGGAGGACTCATTTTTGCTTGTTTTGGGTATATACTCTGGTCTCATAAAAATCATATTCTTAGCTAAATGGAAAAAAAAAAAGCTTCCTTTTCAACACCTCTTTCAAATATGGGAAACAGATGGCGCTCTCCATGCTTCATGACTATTACCACTTGATGTGAAGTACCTCCACTGTTTGAATTTGACACATACAAGGGCACTGCTCTCTGCTTTAACACATCTTCTGTATCTTGAAGATATCTAGGCATGCTATGAGACACCAGTTCTGAACAGTTTCTTAAGCTATGGTAGTTCTATGACGTAGTTGCTATAAATAAAGAAAGAAAAAATCCAATGACTCTTATGGAGAATATGGTACCTCAGATCAGTTAAACCTCTATATTGCCCAGCTGCCCAGTGACAAGTGACTGTCAAAAGGAAGAACTATCTCTGTTTCACCTCTCTAACTCAATTGAATAGATCAGAGCACGATCCAGATACATGACCCTTTTCTGCTAACAAGGTAAAATCACATAGAAGGACCAGTTTTTTCTCTGGATAGCTCCAGACAGCTCTAGGTAACTTAGCTTGCCTATTTAAAGTTCCCATTTGTCAATTTTTAAGGAGTCATGTAAGAGAATAATTCAGTCTGAAAGAAAAAGAAATTGGAGAATTGGAAAGAATTAGTGTTGAACTGATGAGTCTAAGAAACTCCACAGGTTTTTTTGCTTTTGGATTTGCCATTTCTTTGCTACCTACTTATTCTCCAAACTGTAGCTTACTAATTTTGGAGCTTCTTAATGAATGAGGGGCTTTCATTAAAGATCTTGAGAAGTGTAAATGATACTTTCTATACCTTTCAACAATGAAGTTTGTTGGTTTTTTTTTTTTAAATTGCAAAGTAAGATTTTAAAAAGTAAAAGATGCATAGTAAAATTTCATCAGTTTTAAGTTAATATAATGTAGTAAAATTTCCTCAGCTAATTTCAAGGAAACTTGTGCTACTGGTTTTCCACACAGAAGTTAATTAGAAACTTAAGGTTTTCTCATATTGCAACATTCAGTACCCTGAATCAGAAAAGACTGAGTGTGGAACTCTCATAAAAACAACACATAAATTAGAGAACTCCAGCTGTGACATACTGTTATACACAAAATCTTAGAAAAAATTCAGAATCTTTATAAGTCATCATTATGGTTTTGTACTGCAGAAAAGAAAAGCCCTATGTACTACATGGAACTCTTGTTATTTATTTCTTTTCCTCCAGTGACTTTTCTTCCTCCATTGACTTCATGGACAACTGAAAGAAATACTAAAGAAAACAATTGTCTCAGTTATTGTGCAAAAGGTAGCAGCTCTTTCTGTTTCAGCTATATTTTGAAGTAGAGTACATTTTGAAGTTTAATTGTAGACTGTGTCTGGGAGTCTTATTTCCACATTCCAAAAATTTTGGGTATGTTCATTTCTCCACTGATTTGCAGTTTACGAGGTTATGCTAACCTGCCACTTCATTCTTGGTTCCCAGAAACTGTTGTTACGAATCTCTCTTTCTACTGCCTTCCTCTCCCTCTGTGTCCCATGTGGAGTTCAGGCAGTGGCCTTGGTATGTTCATCTCCCTGAACCAGGCAACATTTTTTTGTGGGTGTAGTCCTGCATGTTTTGCCAGGTTTTCCCAGGAAACAATTGACCAAGCAGTAAACTGAACCCAGCACCTAAACTGTACTTCAAACCATTTTCCTAATGTCTACTTGTCTGTGCATAAAATATCCCAGCAGATGACATTGCCACATCAACCTCTTTGCAAAGAATTAATTGCTTTGGGACAGTGATGACTGCATAACTATCAGCTAGAAGTATTATGTGCTCCCCTTTGAAATACATGTTTCTATTTGAAATACTGTGCATTAGGTACTACAATGGCCCACCTAAACAAATAATTGATATCTGAAACTTCCTGTAATTGAACACTCTACTGATAGTAGGGATTATAAGTGATGATATGGACAATGCAATAAAACATGATGAAAGGTAATGAAATCTTGAACCTTGTTTTAACAGATTTACTTGCTTACTTTCTTTTGATATCTTCAGCAAGACCAGAAGCCCAAACGGCCCAGTCTACTATTTGAAGGCTGTGATATCACCCAAACATGGCATACCTCTTGAACTGGCAGTAGAATACTGTCCCAGCTCTAAAACATACCGCTGATACTGTGAAGTGAAAAAAACCCATTTTGAGATGATGCTTGTATAGTTTATTTTGACAAACGCAAGGATTAAGAAAAAGTGACTAAAAGTGGAGCAAGTAACAAGACAGCTCATTTCAAAACAACCTGCAGTAGTGTTATCAACCTGTAATCTGCCTTCTAACTTCAACATTTTTGTTGAGAGAAGGTGGGGAAGTGAAATTTAACTTTCAAATCTGATATGTAATAAAGGAATAGCCCATCCTGGGAATGAACACTTTCCAGACCAAAGGTTCCAAGACAGAGTCTTGTTTCTCCTACAAGACACATATCTTCTCAACCCTTTAATCTGTGTCTCCTATATTTCCTTCAATTAAATCAATGCAAAACAAACAAAAATTTTATTTTTTTTGTATTATCTGAAAATGATGGTTGTTAGGAGAGAAAAGTACTCCTTTAGAAATCAGAGGGTTGAAGTTCTTTAAGTTCTCATGATTAAGGCTGTAAAGTTTAAAAATTGACGGCAAATGGGGCTACTATTCTAGAAAAAAACAGATCAATTTAGCTTCAATTATTTTCTTATTTCTATCCCAGAGCAGAACACCTGGGTTACTAAAATGGTAAATAGTAGTGGAGGTTCATTGCATATCACAGTAAAAATGAAGAGATAAACTAAGAAAGAGAGAACTTCTGGCCTCAATCTTGTTAGTGTTAGAAAAGGATTTGCTAAGAAGAATTTAATCCCACCACCCTTTTTAGCCTTTAACATTTGAATTTGGTTCTGATGACAGAGAACACCTGTATAATGCACACCTTATCCCTACAGTGTGACCTCATGTAATCTTTAGTACACTCTTATCAGTCTTCAATGGAGATACCAGGAAAAGGTGAATCACTGGAAACCCCAGTTCTCTTTATTTGGTTATTCATTTGAACCCTAAGTGGACACCCCCCCCCCCCCCAAAATTACCAGATAAGAAGCTAACAAGCCAAACTGGACAGGATCTCTTTCTAGAAGTCTTAATTGCACTTCCCTCTCTCCTTGGACTATCTGAGTCTTTAGGACCTTGTTTTAAGAAAACCAGTTTCCTCAAGACTGAAAATCTGGGTATAGATTACAGGCCAGAAGTAGGAAAATTTTACCTACCCCATGAGAATTTTCCGTGATATCTAATAGATGCATATACTTTATGTGTGTGTCTATATATCTGACTATTATGTATACACATATGGCAATATCTAATTAACATGAAGAAAAAAATTCCTCTTTAGAAAAGATGTTAAACCATATAAAGGTGTGATATATATATCAAGAGCCAAGTTAGAAAGGACTTATGCCATTTAATTTGCCAAGTTAAATACGGCACAATTGAAGAAAACCTGTCCCTCCAGGCATTCATAAGCCTACACTTGGGAGCTCTTGGAAGCTAACTTAGCACCAATTGTATCTTATTTAACTTGGCCATTTAGAGGGCTAACCCTTTAGCAACTTGGCTCACACTGACCATATCACACCTTTACATGACTGACCTTCCCCTCTCAACTTTCCCTTAATTTGGTGCACACAATGCTTTTGATCAGATCTGATTTACACTATTTTGTCCAATTAGCATGAAAGACAAAACCAAAATCTCAGAAGGATAAGTCTGCAAACATAAAATATAATTGGATGGAAATGGACCTGTCCACATTCTTTTTGCCTTAGCTCAACGTGAGAATGTTAAGTGCTAGCCACCTGGTTTTGCTGTTAGTGCCACCCTACGCGGAGCTTTCCCCAAAGCCTGGTAGTTGAACCTTTTGTGCTCTTGTACAGGTCTCATACACTACACTAAAAGAAGCAGCTACCTGCTCTGGTAAAGGATCTGAGTTAGCTGCATTTATGGCAGAAAATGGAGAGGGCAGAGGGTGTGTTACTGACTTCTGCAGTCATGTATTAGGATATGTATGTGGTAGAGCTGGATGGTGGTGTTAAAAGTGCAGAGAGGTTCAGATCTTGCTTCTTCTGGTGAATATATGCCTGAAACACACTAAATTAGAGTATTGGATTCCTGTGGAAAAGTGTCGGTTGTGACTATCACAGAGAAGAGCGAATTCAGTAAAGAAAGGAATTTATTTTAATATCAAATGCTATTACCATATAAGACGTGGAAAACAAACTTCTTCACATCTCAGACCATGCATAATTAAAGACACTCCCAGGAGACTTCTATCATTCGAGTCAGCAAAAACAGAATACATGGCAATGGAATGTGATGGAAATACTGTGTTGTAATCTTTGTAGATTATTACCTATGATAACTGAACTTAGAAGTCATAGTAGTACCAGCAGTATAAAGACTTAGATTAGATAGAAAGAACACAAAATGACTTCCCTGAGATGTTTATGCCATCACATACATGGTGTCACACCATCTTCCTATCTCGTATGACATTCTAGTCTGTGCAATAAAACCTCTCCATCCAAGGTGATATGCAGATGGAGCTGCAGGGGGAATAAAGGAAAAGTTGTCAAATATGGCTCCCAAGAACACGGGGGTGAATAAAGATGGATTTATTGGGGGTAGGAGAAGGGAATTGAGTATATAACTTATCTTCTTGCTGGTAGTGACCATGTAACACACGGTGCACAGCATCCTTCACATTGTTCTGCCAGCACCTAGTCCTCCCATGACAAAGTTTGCATATGCATGAGTGGAAAAATGAAACGTACAATAAGATTTGCTAGTCAAGATATACAATTTAAAATAAAATGTGATGCTTCATATTCCTTCCTTCCCCAAAACTTTCATATTAATTTAGGTAATTTCATGTGACTTGTCCTTCTGTGAAATAAGCCATAGGGTTAGGATCTCAAGGGTTATCACTGTTTATTCAATGGGTTGTGTGGAATTTGTGGTAATTTTTTTTTATTCTATCTAAAAGGTTTATAATGACTCACTATAGTTCAAAATAAAATTAAAATTAAAGAACAATATAATAGGAAAAAACACTTATTAATACTCTTGCACTAATTCAACTCTGTCTCCACTTATCATCTTCTACTTTCTTCTCTGAAATCAAATAAAGTATTCATTGGCTGACAAGTTATAAGAGCACAGGACTGGAATCAACTAACATTTAATAACACCTTCCTTGTATTCTAAAAAGAAGTGCTTTATGAAACTCTTAACAAAACATCAACCCAAAATGTCACATGCTTTATTAAACATATACATCAGACAATGAGAAAAAGAGACTAAAGGTTTAAGTCCCAGTGTAGAGGAAAGTTATTTAATCAAACTGCCAAAGGGTACCTAGTGGATGACCACAATAGTGAGTTGTGAGGTAGCACAAAAAGTACAACAGATCCTTTCAGCCTTATCTAGGGAAGACATATTCTTCCTATTACCAAATCTTTAGCCCTGAAAATATGAACATGAGGTACTAAACAGGTAAATGAGACCAATACCATCAGGAATTAACAAGTTCTACATCATGTTTCTAGCTATTACCAATCACCAGTGAAAAGGAGTTACATGAAAAAATAAAACTACAGAAGAAATATTTTCTGCATAATTTCTGTTACTATATCAGTTGAAGATGAATTGTTAAAAATCTTAGGAAACGTTGCACTTCTTGATCTAAGTAGAACATACAAACCTTGCAACTGGTCAAATGAGAATGTTTACCATGCAAACTTGTATACCTGAACCTAGACTCATGTTTCTGGTCAGCAGGGAGAAATAGGGATCCCATTATTCTCAGCTTCAAGATACTTATAATAGATAAGATAAACTATGTTTTATTAGTTGCCATTGCTTTCTCTTAATTAGAAAAGGAAGTCTAAAGAAAGTAGGCCAAATATAGACCATTTAAGCTAGGAAAGGTAAATCTTGCTCTAAGTAAGCAGGATGTACCTTTTTTCAGAGGTGTAACAATGAAGATTTATTCTTGCTTCTACTTTGTGCCAGAGCGTTGGAGCATATTAATGAAACTGAAAACACAATTACAGAGAAAATTAATAAAATCAGAAAAAGCAAACAGAAATATTACCTGAAATCAACAGATTCTATATTCTAATTTTCACTGCAATGAAGTTACATTATAATACCTTTAGTCAACACCATCTTTCCTCTTCCACAGAATCTTTTTTATGAGTGCCCCCATAACACAAATAAACAAGAATGGGTTTTAGGGAATCACTATGAAAATTATATGCGACTTTCCTCATCAGTTTAATAGAACTAACTATACTAGAAATAAGCACTAATTGGGTCTGTTTTTCCATGAAAATGCAGACAAGGATATAGACTGGAGATACTCTTTATTAAAATGATTTACTGAAGCCACAGCAGTTAGAGGTGTGACCCTGGAGCCCTTTTTACCTTCAGAGATTGACAACCCAAACACTGGATTGTGTGAAACAGGTTTTATTGTGGGATGGAGTGAAAGAGCATTTACAGCAGTGGAAAAATAACACAAAATTCAACAGAATGAAGTAGGAGAGGAAGCAGAATAAACATAGTGTTTGGGAAAAATAGACTGAATTTTGTGCAAATGTACCCAATAATTAATTCGTTTTTTAGTACCAGAACTGCTTTCTGCCTTTGAAGAACTGAAACCTGTGAAGGTGGCTTGTATGGTTCTCTCAGACATGAAAGAATGATGAGAAGACTGTATGGCCACAGGATATAGTGCAAGGATGGAGGATGGGGGAGGTATTCCTTGTCTGGACAGGGGATATATAACAGTTTTATTATATATCACTTTCTATATCCATATATATATATATACATATACACTTGTCTTTATGATAGTTTTGATTCTGTGAGGTTGCAACACATCATGGAGAGTGGCTGTGGTGTAGGGGTCTGAAAATTGTTCCCACATCAATTCATGTAATATTATATAGTCAGGCTGTGGTCCTGTTTACAGCTGAGCCTAAGGAAGTGGTGTCTTCTGCAAGAGGAATTGGGAAGAGCTTTCCCAGTGCCTGGGATGTAGCTCTCTTCAGGAACCAATGGTGGGCTTGGTAGTGCTGGGTTCATGGTTGGACTCAATGATCTTGAGGTGTTTTCCAACCTGAATGATTCTGTGATTCTATGACTCTTGGCTGTGTGGGGTGAACATCCCATGAGCTCCGCAAACAAACAGGGTGACATCTTGCACTGCATGCAAGGACAGGCATTTTTGTCCAAATCCAGCAATGGACCAAGGCAGAGTGGCCAAGGACATGTCCATGTGTCACACTGGATAACTGTTTTCACTGAGTTGGGTAAATAAAGATCTTTTAGTAGAAGCATATGCAGCTTGACAGTATGCCATAAGTGCCTATAGCTGTGTTGTTCAGAGCTAAAAATTAAACTAATTACTGCCTGGATTTTTGTCTCCACCTTGGTATCTCATATCTCTGATGTCAGTTTTCAAGAACAAGATATGCAAAGAAGCAATAAATTTTTCACACATTTTGCTGTAGATAATATTTATAGACTTTTTATTTGAACACACTGTGCTGGTACATGCTGCTGTGTGGTGAAATGATCTGATCTCACGGACTGATTATGCCAAATGAAACCAAAGCTCTGTTTTCTTGCTCCCATCATACGCCATGTTAAATGCTGATGTTTTCAGATTTCTGTATAAATATTTCACAAGATTTTAACAGTTTAGCTTCAGGACATAGAGTGAAAAATAGGAGACCAGATGAAATAATTTAAGCTTGTTGGAAAGAAGGAAAAACAAATGCATCAGTACAGTAATTTGTTTTCCAATTGAAATAGTAAGTGACAGATCTTAGATGACCTATGAGTTTAACTCCACAGTTCCCTGGATTTTTAATACTATTGAGTTTGTTTAGTTTGGTGGTATAGGATAGGACATGGAATTTACATCAAAATTTCTGCAGCCAAAACCTACTCTTGTTCTGAAAAGCAAATAAATTTTAGTACAGTGTTTCAAGACATGGAGTACTCACTATCACCCAGACCAAAATGCCAAATGATTGATTAAACTACAATAAAGGATTTCAATTGTCTGTATTGAGATATAAAATTAGTCTAAAATCTGAATTCACAAATTCCAATAATCCATGCAGAACCTTTATCCACACAACAGTCATATCTATCTGCATGAGTTCAATATCAGAGTTAGGATGAGAAGCAATTTGTGCAGCCTACTACTTAGTAAGAGCACAGTAAAATGGTGCTAAAGTATTTTATATTTGCTTAAGATGCTTTCTAAGCTTTTTCTTAAGAATACATAGATTATATTTGCTACAGTACACCATTTTTCTGTGGAAGCTCAGTCCGTGGTACAAATTCAGTGAAATGGTGCATTACATGAAACTGTTTAATGTGTATCACTTTTTCTGACTCTAACTAACCAGCCGAATTAAAGTGGGTTGAGGAGATAGAGCCTGTACTGCATCCTGTAAAAGTATATTCTACTCGAAAGTTACAAAGCAAACCTGACTGAAATGTTTGTTTAAAAGAACAAAGTTAGACACATCTTGTATATTTACCAGGGTACAAGATGAAGGGGAAAATAAATTATTTTTCTTTGACTCTTTTCAATTTAGCAGGTGTCCATTGCTCATTTGCTAATGAAAAAGGTATATGTTTGAGGTGTACTCCTGTCTCGTATCTCCTGAAATTTATCTGATAAGAAAAGACATTTTTATCTTTGATACTATAAAGATAAGACTCACTGGTAAAAGTGTAAGGCACACCCTATTTGATTCAGCAAAACTGTTCTTACTGATTCTGATTCCTCTTCTCAGTTTTATGTCAGAATTCTTCTTGGTTGGATTGCAGTGCTTCAATTGACACTTCTGGTTTTCATTTTGTTATACCCACTTCTGTTTCTATCTGCTCACTTTTACTTCAGTCAATAGTTAATGTGGTTGCTCAGTTTCCCATTCTTCTTCCGTTACCTGTCTTCCTCATTTATTCTCTCTAGTGTCTTCTGTGCTTATACCTATTCCTATATTCACATGTGCGTTACCAGAATAGATAAAACTTCTTTTTGTTTTTGTCATGCCTCTGCTCATGATCTAGCCAATCTGCATGAAGTAGGACAGAGATGCTCTCTGCACCTCTCTGGCTGTGTTTAGACTTTTCATCTGTTATTGAGTGTCATGAAATACATGGCATTATCTATCAAAGGCTGACAAAGGGCCAGTGTGTAGAGCTGTGCCTTTCTGGATGCAAGGTTTACTTCCTGTGGACACCAGAGCAAACGCTGTTTGCTAAGGTACGTTTCAGATGGAGGCAAAGATATCTCTACAGAGCTAGATGGAAGATTGCCTCATTATATATGAATTGCTGAAGCAAAGAGGTCCAGGGCCTGATTCATGCCCATAATGCTAGGGGTTGGCCTCTGCCAATACTGATGGCTACCACAAATAGCAGTGGAGATGTACTGCAACCCTGTGTGCGGACTTTCTTCCCGGTCACCTTGTCATTTAGCAGCACATCCTTGTGTGCTGGGTAATCTCCATCGACAGACTGGAGCATGTAAGCAGCTGAGGTGTCATGGTTGGCAGTGGTTGCTGATGAAACATATCTCTCTGAGATCCAGCTATGTTGGTGACTCTGCCTGTGTGACCCTCTCCTTCAGTACAGCATGAACTGTGCTCATGATTACCTTCCCTCTTGCTTAAGAGCTTGTCCGGAGGGCAGCCCCCAGGAGTTGGTGTCTATTCTGTCTTTTAGGTATTTTGCAGTCCTGTGCTACTGCACCACCAATGTCAAAATGCTCTTCTAAGGGGATAAAACATATTCCTCAACACATGCCTCCATATCAAATTTTGTGGAAAAAAAAAAAAAGTCAAAATCCACATATGCTGCTGGCTCAGTTCATTTATTGTAGTGGAGAGTCTAGAAGCAGTACAGTAGTGTTCAGTGCTCTGTACGATCCTCTTGGTACCTACACATTATTCTTTGTGCTCTTGCAACATTTTTGGGAATGTAAGCAGTTGTGTTGCCTCTAGGGAAAGTTTTCATGCTGCTTGGAACACGAGATTTTTGCTTTAAGAATGTCCAGTCCCTCAGAGAGGTGACACAGTGGAAACCAGTCGAGAGCAGAACTACAAGGACAGCTTGGTGCACAGGCTGTGTGCTAAGGATGCTGTTATATATGCTGAGCACAAATGTAATAAAAAGAATTAGGTGGTTGAGCTTTCTTTAGGGAATTGGGAAATGAGATTTAAATCTCCTTAGACAGAAGAGGAAATCAAACTCTGCCCCTCAGGCCCCCCACCACCAAAGCAAAGATAATTTGGCTAATGTACACTGAGAGAGGGAATAGGAAATGGATCAACAACAGCTGCATATAAAAAAGCAGCAGAAACACCCTGTTGCTCTGGGACTCAAGTAAGTTTTCTCAGCACATGACTGTTAAACCGAGACTCTGAGGAGTAGCTGGTGGGGGAACCCCTCACTTCAAGGTCCTGGCTAGGCTTTAGTAAACTTGTATCTGACCTGAATAGTGTTATAAGCACTTTCAGTGTCTGCATGAATGTGTTACTTAACTGTCTGAGGAACTCCTAGATAAAACTGTAATGTGTCTCTGGAATTCAGGTACCTTTTCTGAAGAGTTTAGCATTAAGTGCGAAAACAGTTTTGCACATTTGCAAAGGTGTTTATAGATCTGACTGAGTAGCCTTGCAGCATTAATCCTCTTCCTCCACTGTCAAGATGTCCTGGTTTTCTCTGGGAAAGACTTAATTTTTTTCCTAGGAGCTGGTATAGGGCTGTGCTTTGGATTTAGTATGAGAATAATGTTGAAAACACATGAATGCTTTAGTTGTTGCTAAGTAGTGCTTACCCTCAATCAAGGACTTATCAGATGTTTCCCATGCTCTACCAGTGAGGAGAGGAACAAGAAGCTGGGAGGGAGGGACCATGGCTAGTTCAGCTGACCCTAACTGGCCAAAGGCATATTCCATACCATGAAATGTCATGCTCAGTATGTAAACTGGGGAGAATTGGCCGGGAGGGGCTGATTGCTGCTGGGGGACAAGCTGGGCATTGGTCAGTGGGTGGAGAGCAACTGTATCGTGCATCACTTCTTTCTCTTGGGTTTTATTCCTCCCTCTCTCTCTCATTTTCATTATAATAAAAATATTATTAATAATAATAATTTTATTTCAATTATTAAACTGTTCTTATCTCAACCCAAGAGTTTTACCTTTTTCTGATTCTCGTCCCCTTAGTTGCTGGCTGGGGTTAAGCCACGACACATGTAGAAAATGCAGGAGTGACTCTATCACCGTATATGTTCGAGTCACAGAAGCATAAAGACAGCATATCACCCTGAATCTGGCTCTGTAGTTCTTGGCAGTTAAACACAAATAGATCATGCAACACAATTAACCTTCATAACATAGCAAAAAGTAGAAATTCTCCTTTGTGAACTTAATCTCGAGGATCACTTTCATTTCCTCTCATAGTCATTTATTTATTTACCAATAAAATATGTAATGTTCAAAGTGCAATATTAATGGAACCATGATTAAGCTGTAAAAAAGCCCAACTCTACATCAAAGACATAATATTCTTTTGGGATGAACATGCTTGGTTTTTATATAAATGAAGGCTCTGTTCCACAGAAGTAGAAATTGTTCTAACTGAAGTATCTACTTAGTTAAAACTTAAGTTATCATTAACAACATGAGTCAGAGCTGCCATAGGTCTATAAGAAAACAATAGGGGAAAATACATGGTCTTTACCCTGTGTTTTCTGGCCCCACTAAAGCCAGATGATTTTGAATGTTTAAAGAAAAAAAAATTATTTGGGGCATGTACTGTTACATCTACACCAGTAAATATGCCAAGGGGAGGGCACGGGCTTGAGGAGGGTCTCATGACTGTTTGCACCCTTTCTGGCACAGCTTCAGCTCTTGTGACCTGGCACTGTTGAGTGGTGCCAGGCTAGGGCTGATGAAGGGGAATATTTCCAGAAGAGAGCTGGAAATGCACCCCTTCTGCTCATGGGGAAAGAGAGCTGTGCTTTGTTTATGTGAGAGGGACAATGCTGCTTAGCTTTGGGTCAGAGACTGCTCCCTGGTTTATTTTATTTACTAGCAAAGGGGTAGTCTAAACTTTCATCTCTGCTCTCATCTTAGCTTGGGCTTGTGCCTGAGCCCATTTTATTCTCTTGCCTACACAAGTCTGAGTGTTGGCTTGTTGTCTGGCTCTTGTCTGGAAGTAACCAAGTGGGGAAAGTAAGCACAGAGAGTGAGACTGCCTCATCCTTCTGCTCTGCCATCATGGATGGTACTAAAACAGCTAGGAGTGAAATGTTGCTCTCTGGGCACCACTGACTGAATCCAGCTTGCTCTCTCAGCCATCCCTGGCTCCTCAAGTCTCAACTCATGCAGCTGAGCACCCTACACACTTAATAGCACTGTGGTGTTTCTGGGTGACTGCAAAGACCTCGAGGAGCATATGATCTCTCTGAGTTTCAGACTAGTCTGACCATATTACAGTGATGATCCAAATACCCTATGTGATTTTGATGTTGTAAACAGTCCAGCTGTTTTATATTTCCTGACTGTGGGAGGTTTTTATTTGCGTATGAAATAGTTTCTGTGGAAGAATTCTGAAAAACACAACAGAATGGGTGAAGTGGTACAGAATAGACAGAAAGTAATTAATGTAACGACTGTTCCCTCTGTAGACAGCTAGATATGTCTTCATAAAATAATTTCCTCTGAATTTTCTCCTGTCCCCCCTATGACCACATTGTTCATTTCAATATAGACAGTTCTGTCCTTCTGCTCAGATGTCATTTCCCTTTCAATAGGCAAAATATTTGAACACAGCTTGTGTTTTTCCTTGGATTTAATGATTACTGAAAAGGACTGCACAAACAGACACAAGAACCTCAGAGCTCCATTAGCTTGGCAATGACACAAGCAGATGTTTAAAGAAAGTGAGATATGGACAGTTTCCAGCAAGCAACTATTAAAGGACTATCTGAGCTTTACCTTAAGTATCATATTAAATTGATAAGTGCTGTCCACAAACAATTTTTTTCCATTTTTTTCTTAAGACTATTTTTTAGATATTGTGCATTAATTGTATAATTTTTTAAAACAAGCATTGGATATCTTAAAACTGAAATCTATGTTCTTCTAGGTAAGCTGTATGTTTTGTTCTATTTCCTCAGTGGTGCACTTTTACAGAAAATTCTTCCATATCAGCTGTGGTTTATTTTATGAGTTCAGGGTACATTTTTAAATAAAGAGCCTTACATGGAAAGAATTTGTGTTCTACGTACAGCAGATTTACTACTGACGTTAGAAACACATCACCAGCACAACCTGTAACCCTGACATTTTCATTAATCTCCTGCAGTTAATTCCACTTATGGGGAATTAATTGTACCATCAAATTACTTAAACAGGGCCTTACCATCTCAATATGACCTCCTTGCTTCTATTTCGAATTCATATGGGGGAAAGTGTCTTTTAAAAACTGTGATGAAATCTCCCAAATGAGTAATACATAAACTCATTGCAGAAGAAGGAGACAGAAGGTCTGCAGTCATATATAAAAGAATGTATCAGATTACCTTAATGATACCTGATCAGCAGACCTAATCAGAACATTTGTAGCAATTAAGTTATATCTATAAGATATGAAGATGCTAATATATGCTCAGGAACAACGGCAGTGAATGAGAAACCGTGTATAAGCTTTATGTGCTCTAAGGAAAAACAATTAGATTCTGTTTGCCTGGAACAGAAAATGTTCCTTTTTATAACATTATCCTAGACGTATAGTAACCAGGGGATAAACTACTTAAAGGAACTGATTAACTCCATCTTGCAGTCAGTAAGAGTTTTCTCCAGTGTTGAGTTTTCTTTTCCCTTTCTTTGAAGTTTTAAAGTATTTGTGTGATTGCAAAGGATTTCTCGGCTGATGAGTTATTGGAAAAGCAAAAGTCCAGTCCTCATGGTTGAATCCCCAATTAATTGAAATCCAAAAGATCGTGAACTTTATTTCAATTTGGTGCTTCCAAAGTCTCACATTTTCCATAATCAATCCTAATCTGAGGTAGGAGGCTGATTTATGATCTTTCAAGAGAAATTGGGAATTGATTAATTAATTTTATATTAAGTTCATTATGAGCAAGTAGAGATATCACTAACACTTTTTTGTATGCTCTTTGTTTATATAGACATAGTTTGGAATGTCCTCATGGAACTTTATTTATCTATCTATCTATTTATTTATTTATTTTTTACAATGTCTTTGTCTCCTTCCAGAATTCTTCCTGTCCTCGACCAGGTGTCTGAAGAGTGTAATGGCTTGCTCTCCAGAGCAAAATCTATCTTTTCCTGCTGACAATACTGACTACTTCTTTTCATGGAAGCGTAAAGGCTGATACTAGAAACTTACTTTTCAATGGCTAAATTTAATAGAAATTAAATGGAGAGGATAATACCATTCCACAGCACATGTTTATTCATGAAAACACATTAAGGCTCCTTCAAAACTTTCAATTTTCCGTATTCTCCAATTCCAGTTTGAAGATTGACAGATACCCTGGCAAGTTACAGTTATTTTTACATTTAGTATTTTAAGTTCATTTAGTGTTCAGCTTAACAGAGATATTAATGCTTCTGGAGCAGAATGAATATTCCTTAGGAGATAGAAGCAGAGATTTACTTCTATTGCCCTTCAGTTCTGGCTTGGAAAATCCAATCAGGCTTGCTTAGATACCATTTGATTGTGGAACTGTTACACTATATTTGCTTTAATTCTGGTTGTAAGCAAGCAATACAGTTAATCTGTGGAGAACAGATTCTTGTCAGATACCTAGAAGTGAAAGTCTGTTCCTTTAGAGTTAGGGAATATTGATTATTGTTTTACATTTTCATTAAGTGTACAGTATGTTAGTTGATTGGGCTGCTAAAAAATAAGTTCGTTTCTGAGGCTGGCAAAAATGATACTGACTGGCAGAGAATAACAGTAGGTTTTGAACATCATAACCTTATTAGTTTGAAACAAGAAACTCATTTAATGTAAATTGCAAATCAATTTGCTTGTTAATTCTATTCAAATTGCGCTCTTTTCCAATTAACATAGCACACTATATGACAGAAACAGTTCTTTCACCTGTCTTTAGGTCAGATGAGAAATTAGTTCTATTACAAGTTATATAATAGAAGATTAGAATCATAATACTGTCCTTTATTTTGCATAGTTTTCATTTTCTCAACTCTAAAACCTATCTTCCTCATTAAAGGAAACAAACTGGCTGCTCAGCAAATTTATGCAGAAAAGAAATGAAGGCAAAAAGATGTATTGAATTTCAACTTTTTTTTTACTGTCTGAGACTAAAAATTTATATATTTCATCTAAGACAGGCCATCGAAATTTACTTTTATAAAGACAGGCAATTCTGAGAGAATAGGCATGATTAACTCTGTGATGGTCTGTCTCCTTCTCTTTGCTGACTAGAGAATACATTTGATATCCAGATTTATGGCTAGAGTTCGCCTTGGCAAGTGTGATTGTTGTATATTTGTAGGCCTTATACTACAGACCTTGGTATGAGTTAGGCTTTCATTCAACTGTAATTTCAACTTCTAGGGTGTGTCTATCCTTAGGCATATTTCAGCTCATTTTGACTGCAACAGCTGAGAACCAGCATTGCAAAGGTATCTGTATGACTTCTCAGTCTGAAGTGATAAATTTGAGATTACTAGTATGTGTAAGAGTTAATTAGAACAGACATTTTTTAGCATGAACATCACTGCACGTGCTTTTAAATTTCACAATCTGCAGTGTCCCATCCATACACTGTTTCCGTGGATAGAAGATTGTTTAATGAGAAGTGATGACTAAGTGATACTGCCTGCCTTTCAAAGGATTTTCACGCTGATGAGTGTGAGGAGATGACTGAGCAGGTTAAACAAGGCCAGGGTTTTCCTTTTGACAACACCAGGACAACTGCAACTGCAAGGCTGGAGACCACCAGACTTCTTCAGCTGAGAAGCCCATATATCAGCATTTATAGGGCTGATAGCCAAATACACATAACATCTTTCTGGAGACCTCTGGGGAGAGAACACAGCTTCCCCAATAGTCCTTTACACTGCTGTGAGACGGCCCACCACAGTTTCACAAGTGATGACCTGATAATGATGCTGTCCAGACTTCTACAGCTGGAGATTTAGAAGTAGCCCCATCAACATAAGTCCGCTTCTCACAACATTAACGAGCCCTGAGATTTTGTTTTAGGTCTGATGTGCTCTAAAGGCATATGTTGGGCAAGACCTTTGAGCTGGCTTTGCTTCGTGTAAAGCTTAGGACATATGACCCTTGATAGAAGTAATTGCAATGGCTGCAAAAACTGCAGCCTCCATTCTTCATCTGAGACCTCGAGTGCATATCTGCATTAAAAAATGTGTATCAAATATGACATCTGGTGTTCATTTAATCTTCATTGTGTTGCCCAAAGAGCTGGTAGATGCCTCATCCGTGGAAAGGATTGGCCAAGTTGAACGAGGCTCTGAGCAACCTGATCTAGTTGAAGATGCTTCTGCTTATTGCACAGGGGTTGAACTAGATGACTTTCAAGGTCCCTTCCAAGCCAAACTGTTCTATGATTCTATGATTATTAAACATATCCATTTCACACATAATCTGAGTTGTTTTTGTTACATCTCAAAGTTATAAACTCTGTCTGTATGTTAGATTTTTGTCTCAATTCCTTCCACCTTAAATGACTCCAGTGGGCAAAATTATAAATAGTTTCTGACTTTATTCAGTTCAATGTTTATACAGTTGCATTAAATACACACACACACATAGTATAAGCGAGACAAAAAATTATTCTTTGATACGTTTCAAAATCTGCCTAAAATATTCACAGAAACATTGAAGTTCAGCATGGAGGAATAATAGCAGCTTGGTGTGTAAGAAAGACATGATCCTAACTAACTTCTGCTGTCCATTTTTTCATCATTGAAGGATCAAGACAATAGGCTTTTTAGAACAGATATCACAAACAACAGTTTATCCTTTTCTCAATGAATATACTGTTCCACTTTTATGATTCCTCCATAACAGTCTTCACCACATTGTTCTGTTTAATCTTTGTTCCATAAAACAAAGCATACCTTGTTGTGTGCTAAACACCACTAAGTGTTGAACTCCTCCTTGGAGGGTCTGACCATTTGGAACTCCCTCCCAAAAGTAAAGCAGCTTCAGGCCTCCTGGAACTCAGGAACATTTCAAGACCTTTTCCCCCACAGATGGTGGATACAAAATAATTTATTCTTTGTTTAATACTGGGCACATTTCTGCAGCAGTGGAAAACTACACATTGGGAACTTAAACTCCACAATTTCAGTTTTGTTTGTAAAAAAACCTGCCACATTAACTCACAACATTTTGGAAGGTTGAATATGACAGAAAGGTGGATACTTTCTGTGTGTTGATAGTTGGTTCATTCTTGAATTTTTTGGTCCATCAGACTCTCACTGATTCATATAAAGTTCTCTGGATGTTTTCCTTACATACAAGCTACAGAACTAATGTTACTGAATGCATCCATAAAAAATTACAGCTGCAATTTACTGCACTGTTTCGCTTAGAATTATACTCGTTTTCTCCACACACTTAGGACAGGTTTCTATATGTACTCTTGAAATTTCAGAGACAAATAATATATTTGTATAACCAATTATTTCTATTAGTGACTCATATAAATAAAATCTGAAAGTTATCAACTACATCAGCCTCCACATGTCACAGACATCTGGTAAGTTCAATTTTATTAAGTTCATAAAATAACAAAAATATATAGCTCTTTACAAGCACTACTGTGTCATGGTTAAGATTGGTGAAAGTAGTCCTGGATGAACCAGGGACAATTTTATTTGGTTTTCAAATGCCTTCCTTTTAGTGCAAAAGCTGGCAAATTCTTGTACTTCCAGAATCTCTACTTGCCCTTTTTTATGCAGCTGTCACACTAAAATTTCTCAAGGCTTATGTCCTCACCTTTGTCTCTCTTTTCATGTTTCCAGCACCTAAAAGACCCAGACTGAAGATGCAAAGCTGTTACTTTCTATTACTTTTGGAAAAAAAAAAGAGCCACGAGATACCTCGTACTTATTAAAATTATAGCTTTAGAATAAATTAATGTTCAAGCAATTAATAAGGTGTAATGACTTTAGCCTGCCCACACTGACCTGAATGAAACTTTTCTTTCACTATTGGCTTGTTCCAATTTCATGGTTGATTCATATTCAGCCTTATCAGATCTTCCACATCAACTCCAGTTGCTGCTCAGGCGCTTTCACAGGATTTCTCTTTCTTTAGTGTGAGGGCTGAAACTAGCAGATGGATTTGCAGGACAATGGGTTGGATTTGGTATTACATACATCTGCTTATTTTTCAGCAATAGCCAACCTTTATTCTGCCTTTTTTTAAATAAGCCAGAATAAAACATTACATATTTTTGGAGAATTAGCTTCAAAACCAGATTCTACAATTGTGGCAGGAACCATGCTCAAAATCAAAGTAGAAATCTTTCTTAAGTTAATAATTTTAAAATCTTACTGTAAAATATCAGCAGAACTTCTTTTGTTAAATATTTCCATAAACCAACAGCATGTGAAAAAAAAGTTTTAAGTAAACCACATATTTTATATCTTTCCAGCTAGTGGGAGCAGAGGTAAGTGTCTATTTGGTCTCATTTGATACAAATCCTTCATTTATTTTAGCTTTTGATGTTGAATCCTCTTTTTGCTCTGTTTTCTCGACATCTGTCTTTGTTTTGACATGGTATCTTCTGTAAAGACGGTACCCTGGGAATCAATATATGTTTTGTATTAAATATAGAAATTACAAACATTGCCTGAAAAAGGTACTGTAGTAACATATAGCCATGCAACATTTTCTTTCCTCATACTGCTGAAACATTCCAACCCATCTAGACAGTTTCTTTAAAGTTATGTTTAATTATTTTGTGTCACTCATCACTGGAAAACTATATTTAGAGATTTTAACAGTTTAAATTCTGCATTTGGTGTTTGATTGCTTTGTGTCCCTGTATTGTGTAGTGACTTTTAAAAGTACTGCCAGTCTCCCTTGGAAAGCCTTTGGGCTCTTGGTTGGGCCTGAGGAATTGACCCTTACCTCTACGTGAGTCCTGCTTGGCAGAACTGGGACAAAGTGCTTCATCTGTCCCCACCCCATTTCCTGACAGAGAGGACGGCTAGTTTGGGAGTGGGAACTTGATAGTCACAGCTGGTTTTGTGTGTAACTAACAGGAACAAGGTCCCAACCTTTGTTAGGTTAGCTGTAGGAGCAGCAGTGTGTGGGAGTAAAAAGTGACTTTGCCTCTATTGGAAGATATTTTCTCACATTATTGATGAAGCTGGTGCCTGTTCTCTCAACAACTGGTGGGAAGGAGGTTTGTGCATGGTTGTGGGGATGGCCCTGCTGGGCAGTTTTATGCCCAGACAGCCTGGATCAGTGGAAGAAGATGCATTTGGCCTTCCTCAGCCACGTGTAATAACAATCCCATGTTCAGTGTTCTCATATGCCCAGCTGTAGGTGGTGGATACCCCCTTCCTTGTGCTAAAAGAAGGGCCTTTCTAATCTTGAACTGAGCCTGGTATCTTCCTGATTATGTACACAGCCCTGTAATCATTTGGGTCATAATTTATTGAAGTATTTTGCATTTGATTATTTTTATCCCCTCTTGTTTTCTCCATATGCATGCAAAATTAAACTGATAATCAAAATAATGATAATTATAGTGCTATAATAGAAAGTAACTATACCTCCTAAAATTAGCAGCGCAAACAACAGCTGGAAAATGCTGTAGATGAGTGGGAAAGTAAACATCAGTTCGAGTTGTTCAGGAGTGAATGAGAGCTGCACTATAGTTGAACATAGCTGAGTATTTTGCATGCCTGTTTCCAGAGACACTGTACGACATCTAAAGAAAATAACACAAAGACAGCTGTGAAATAGCAACCTGTGGGTCCTTATGCTTTTTAGTGATCTGGATAAGCAAGAAACATGCAGTAACGGATAACTAAGAAAATTGTATCTTTCAGCTCACACAGTCAACAAAACAGTCCACAAGTCATACAGTTGTTACCACGAGGTCACATATTTCAGCAGTTGTAAAGGACTGTGATCCCCCTTCAAGCCATAAGGGGCACTCACTGTCTCCCTTTCTTGTAAGGATGTTCTAAATTGTAGATTGCTGTGTCTTCATAAGAAATTTTACTGCAGTCCCAACTCACTTACAAATCAGTTCTGTTTTGCTTCTTTGCAGTGTAACACAGGGGGCAAACAAGGGAAAGACATATGAAGGACTGGAGGAAATCTTAGAATCTGCAATAAACAGAATCTGCAATAAAAGTTTTATCTCCACATACTATTCCAGAAACAGGGTTGGAGAATGAGTGACTGTAACATAACTAATGTTTAGGGAACATTCGTAGCACTGATCAATCGTTACATAAAAACTTTTTACACAGCTGAAAAAAGCCCACGGGTCTTCGTCATGGAGAATTCCATACCTGTGCCAAGACAGACCAGCTATGCGAGCCAACAGAAATCCTAAAGAATAGCCAGCTGCTGGAAATATGGTACCAATGATCCATAATTTGGGTGTGATAACCCAGGAGCCTTTGTAGAGTATTCCCCCAACCACAGCAATGAGTACAATGAGTATTGCTCCCACAATGGAACCGACCTGTGAAGGGAAAGAGGAAGGACTTCATGAATAGGAGAGCCCAGTGAAATTTAATGGCATGTCACCAAACATGGTGTCAAACATGCCTGTGAGTGTCCCTGAGTCACTGAAACATCTTATTAAACACGAAATCCAATGTTTACAGCAATGCAATTCACAGCAGGAAGAGAGATTAGATAGCTACCATTTTTCCCACACAAGAGACTTAAGATGTACTTCAAGATGTGACTACAGATATAGATCAAGGCACAGCTAGTATACTTATCTATAGCAGATACCTGTAAAGCTAGTGTTTTGAAGCTGTGGCTATTGTACTTAGAACTGATATTAAAAAGAATTTCACAGGTGTGATGTAAACGAGGAACAGTGCACATATCAGAAAAATTTCCCCAGAGTTGTTGGGAAACCGATAGCCAAATAGGTAGAGTAATGCATTTTCCTCCTCATCCTTGGGCAAACACATTCTGGGGCTTTTATTACAGTGTATGCTAACTAGACACTAGATTGTTAGTTAGTGATAGGAAATTATTTGCCAAGCACAAGAGTAAATCTTTAACGTGGCTGAAAATTCATGCTTGAAAACTGGTTGTGAGGTTGTATAACACTTCTACATAGACCTAATCACTGCAGTTGATCTTATTTCCCGTGGCTGAGTGTACCGATATCTTTACTGCTGCCTGCCAAAAAAAAAGTCATAACTCATTCTCTTCTCAGTACCCAAGTGAAATGTCTGCTGTTATGGCATATCTTGCCAGGGATCCCAGTGCCAGACTTCTCAGGCTAAGCTTAGGAGAATCTATTTCTCAGCTAAAACATGTATTTCCATTTTACTGGCTTCATCAGTCTTTGGCTGAAGCCTTTTTAAGAACGCTGAGTGAACAAGCGCTTTTGTTTGGCTGAGCTATTAACCACATGCACCTAGGAAGAAGAAACATGATCAGTCCATGACAAGCTCCTCTATTTCACCTGGCACATTGTCTTCGTGCTCTTATCTCAATTTCTCACTATATGAGTCTTAATCTGACAGCTATGGTTCAATCTTCCCTTGGTGCTTCATTGTCCTACATAAAGTAAATTGTCAATGGACCATTCTGTGGGTTGCTCACCCACTCAGTAAGAAAGAGGATGAAATGATGCTTTGCCGAGAGATCAAGTAGAGTTTCTTTTCATGTGAGTGCAAGTCCACGTTTTTCCCTTAACTGATTAAACAGAAATAGTACTGTTTTGTAATTAGCTCTCAATAGCATCCAAGTTCATAATAAGTGTATTTAAAAATACAACATGATAAGCTAGCAGTTTAAGAAAAGGAATTGACTAAAGAAGGTATTATTTTTGTTCTGTGCTACCTGAGCTGATAGAAAAGAAATGATAACAAAAGATAGGTAGAATAACAAATGGGCAGAGTAGTTTTCTTTAAGAAAATTTAGATAATATATCTGTTAACTAAGAAGGGTTAAAAGAGGTCAAGGGGCCTCAGCACATTTGGCAACCAAATGTTCAGAATGATTAATTCACTATTACCTTAAATACAACTAAATTATTATTATTATTATTATTATTACTATTATTATTATTATTATTATTATTATTATTTTGATGAGAACAGCTTTTGCCAAAACCCTTATATTTTTGATGCATCTGAAACCATCTTGCAAAGATAGCTGTATTTTGTGAATAAATTTGGGTTTTTTTAAGAGTTGGAATATTCTCAATTTATTTTTTTAATAAAAATTAACTTCCCACTCAAAATTGAACCACAAAAAAATCAACACACTGGTTTAAAAGAATAAAGGTTTTTTGATCCAGAATGGTTTTATTTTTTATTGTTTTGCAGAGAAAAACTTCCAGTTGACCTGAATGATTTTCCTTTCAATTTCAGTTTACATTATATACTGAACTCAATTACTAACTAGCCAAAGACAAAAGTAGGCTCTTTAGATAATGATGGTTTCTAATAATCTATGCAACTCATGCATGTTTGTGCAGGGGGAAAGCAATATATTTCCACAATGTCTCATTTGTTTTCTGCTGAAAACTTCCTGGTTCTTATAAAGTCAGATACTAATACTATGAATAGCAAAGTACTGCTTCAGTGGTGCCACTGATTCCATAATTGGCCCATAATTGCTTATGCTGCAGCCTTATATATGTCTCTTACCTTAAGTATAATTTTTGCTTTACTAGGCCATTTGTGGTTAACAAATATTCCAAGGGAAACAGGAATTACGAGAGCTAGCAGAGAAATTCCTGTAAAAAAGAAAAGAGAAATTAAGCCCTTGTATGGTGCAGAAGCTCATGACAGGACAGACACCATGTGGTGTGGCTGGGGGTATGGAGCAAGCAAGCTTTCAGAGGATGTTTCTGATATGCACACCCCAGACCACGCATGCACACTCTACCTGCACCTGCCCATTTGCTTTTCTATAGAGTCTGTTATCTTTGGCAGCCTGTTAAAGTAATTGCCATTCTGCCGAGCTACATGCTTATTCACCTGCATCAGAAAGGCAAACAGAAATTTGAGTGTGCTAATCATCACTATCCTGTGATGTGAGTAGCTATATTAACTGTTCATTTTGTCTGCAGGTGTTTCTCTACTGCACCATATCAACAACCGGTTTAGAGCTTCTTTTGTTTTGACCTTGCCCCTCCAGTATTTATTTTGAAAGCACAAGCAAAGTATGTGATTTTTTTTTTCCCAGGAACAATGGGAAATGAAATTGAAGAATATGAAAGTGATTCTGCTGGCTTTTAAGATTAGCACAACATGGAACTGCACTTGATAAGCACTAGGGCCACAGCTTTGCAAATCACTGGAGCATGTATTTCTAAATACCTTAACTATTTTCTCTGTGTAGCTGGATGAGATTTTTGACAGGAAGTCAAATGAAGCCACTCCTGGCAGTGTAGATTGCAGCTTTTCAAAGAGACTCAGTAGTTTTAATCACTTGCTTAATTATCCATGTGTGCTTAAGTATTTTGCCAGATTATGGCCTCAGCATTTAGCGCTTCACAGGATTGTGTCTTAAAGCTGTTGCAAACACTTTCATCCAGAAGAAGCAACTATTCCTATATGAATTATTCTATATTCTTATTCCAATATCACACAGGTCTCAAAGTCACTTGGAAAGAAAAATATGCACAATCTTGTGATAAATATCTGTACAATATTTATAATGGTTTCAAGTCTTGTGGATGATGGGAAGTGATTTCTGGTACCTAATTCCCATGAAGGTTATTAGAAAGTAGGAAGGTAAATATTTTAAAAAAATCTGATGTGATATCTTCCTAACTCTGCAGGATGATGGTATAAAGGTAGTTGTCATTGGAGGGAGGATAGACAGTCAGAAGGGCAGCTGGTTCACTGGACTCACCAATGCTATCATAGGGGAGTACAATTGCATCAGAATCAGTCCACATCTTGGTGTAAATAAAGAGGCAAAGTGGCATCATTCCCATTGCAAGTAGTGTAGAGCAAGTTGTCATACTGATGCTGCAAAGAAATTGGTTACAGTGACAGTTCATCTCATGCTAGCCCATAGTCTTTCTCATTTTCTTATTACCACCTCACACCTTACGAATGATTGGGTAAGGATTGCTGCTGGCTGCAGTCAATTTATCCTGTATATCAGATTAGAAAGAAGACAAATGAAAGGAATGACTTCTGCTGAAAAGAAAGGAGCACGAAATATCAAGGTGTTCTGCAGCCACAGAACCATAATTTTGGTACAAATGAGTCAGTCAGATAGGTGGTCAGTGGGAAGGTCTGTTGGCAAGTCTGTCTGTAGGTTGCCTGTCTGGCTGGTTTCTGAGAGGACAGCAAGCTGCACAGGGGCAGAGATTAACATCAAATGGAGCTTTCCACTACATCAACAGTTCTAGAGTGTTCAAATTTCACTCTGAATTCAAGGGCATAAAAAAATATTTCATTGTCTAGGATGTTTGATGCAATAAAATTCCCTTTTCTGGTTTGTTTTGCTGCAGGCCAAAGAATAGGTGCTGAGAACTGCTCAGTGAAGCTTAGCAAAGTATTGTTTCTTCCTTTATGCAAAGATATTTCTATTTTCTGAAACACCTTGTACAAAAATATGTATTCTGCTACAAAATGAAGAAAGAGGAAAAGGTAAGACATCCAAAGTAAGGAGGAAACTGTCACAATCTGAATAGAATGGATAAAAATTATGCCTGCAAATCACTTTTCTGGCATAAAAATACTGAGAGAGGGTTCTAGTTAAGAGCCTTTGGAAGCTTCCTTCTGAGCCTCACTTCTGATTTTTCTTTTGTGCTGCTTGTCCTCAGAAAAGGGACTATTGACCCTGACCCACAATTGAGCAGATCCAGGGAAATATAGAACAATTAATACAGAAACCACAGGAATATTTTTATTAATTTTGGTTCCTGTCACTCTCTTCTTTAGAGTAATTGAAAAGGATTTTGCAGAAGCCTCTGGCAAGAGAGTTCTTACAAAAATTTCTTACAGAGAAAAAGAGTCATGGTCTACAATTCAGGTCTGATGAAGTCCCAAATGGATAAAAAAATCTTATTTTTCCTACCTCTCTATTTTCTGCATCTTTATACTATCCCTGAATGTACATCTTTCTCCAAAGTCTGGATATCCTCTAACCCCAGTCCCTGTGTTCACAGAAGCAGTTGTTCTTGTGAAATATCAAAAGATGTTTCTATGGGAAGCATTAGAGGATATCAACTGCTTGTGAGTTACTAAGAAAGGTATGAAACATCATACTTCACCTCACTGTGATTGTAATACCAATTATAAAACTAATTCCTGCTCTAACTTCTGGTCTATTTGCACAGTGATGTTTTGAAGCAGGATGTAGACAATAGTCATGGATTTTAATGTGTAAACATAAAATATTACCAGTTAAAATCAAAACCTTGTCTGATATGATGGGCAGGCTTTCTGTAATACTGTAGTGGTTCCAGAAACCAGCCACACTACTTCTAGTGCTATTCTATAGAGAACAGAAGATGCTTAGGTTGACAATCTGCTTACCTCTTATACCCTCTGGTCCCTGAAACTTTGTCACAAAGGCACTGACCAAAAGGCTTTGACTTCTTAAGATAAAGGTTTTTACCTGAAGAATAACCTTTTAAAGGTATTTCCAATTTACTTCACCTTCTGCCAGCATTACGGGATAGAAACCCTACTCATATTTATAGCATTATCAATTTGGATTTTTACCACAGATTTTAGTGGTGCAGCTCTGAACAATACTGAGCTGAGAAAGCATAGTTTAGCTCAGTGTATTCATCTGAGGAGAGACTGGAACAGAACTTCAGACTTGTACTGAATATCTTTCCATCTGTGGTTTATTAGACCTGTATTAATTGAAATTAAATGTCTTACAGATTCTTAATATCATAGGTCTTTCCTCTACAGTGAGGAAGTTGATGATTAGCAGAGCTGACCTCATACATAATTTGAAAGCTGGTATTACATTAACACCTGTATGTGACAGAAAAGTTCACTATTTTCAAAGGATGGAAAAATGTCGTATTAAAGCTACAAACATTAACATTCTTAGCCTATTTGCTCTAGCTCCACATCTTTCTTACTTCTATTATTTTTTCCATTTCTAGTTCAGACTGGCATATGATAAATGGGATGAATGTTCCAATTTATGTTACTCTGTGGGAAAGAGAGAAATGATTATGTTTATTTTAGAGAAAAGTAATCGGGATATAAAAATAAAAAGATGGCTCATTTTTAAAGGCTCTTAGAGTTAATGAACTCCCCACGGAATTTGCATCAAGAGTAGGGCTAATTCTCCTGTGTGTTTGGTGTCCTAGGCCAGATTAGGTGCCTTACATATCTGCTTCCGAGTTCAGAGCACCCTGTCATTCAGATCATCACACTTTGCCACAAAGGAGTTTTTTCATTGCCCCCAGTACGTGGGATTGCCTTATGCAGTGGCTTCTAGCCTGTAAAATATTCCCTCAGTTTGAAGACTTTGCATAAAGTTCAAGGAGCAGATAGAATTATCACAAGTGGTATTCATTTGTAATACTTCCCAAAGAGAAAATCAGTGCCTGTCTTTTCATTGTATAGAACACAAAAGGAGGAATAATATTTTTCCACAGGTACTCTTTTTCTAAGAACAATTGCATAGCCACTATTTTGTACAGAGGATTCTTATCCTAAATTCTATGTTATTATTATTTTTTTTTACTTGGAAGAAAAATAATAGCTCTAACTTGGGCAAAGTTTTCATAATCTTTAGTCTTAGCTGTCTTCATAAAGGATATTTGCTGCAGGATCTGAAGTTTTACAATAAAGACATTTTCTAATGTACACAATTCTGTTGCGATGTGTTCTGCATGAATTCCCAATGAACAAGTATTCCCAAGGATATTTGTTATTCTGCTTTTATTTACTGCTATTACAGTAACTAAGCATCTTTACAAGAAGAACTTCCACAACGCATGTGCCAGGAGGCTAAGAAAAAATTCAGACAGGTGAGACAGTCCTTTTCAAGACAGACTTTACAATGTAAGGAGCCACATGAAGTACTTAGAGAATGGTTGCTCTTACCTTAGGTCCATGTCTCCATCCACCCAGTAGGCGATGACATTGGAGGCTGTGCCTCCTGGACAGCATCCCATGATCAGCACCACGACAGCTTGAATAGGAAGGATGTCAAAGGCCAAAGATAGCAAGAAGGCTGTGAGAGGCATAATTCCAAACTGGCAAAGGAAACCCACAAAAATACCCCAGGGTCTTTTTATGTGGTGCAAGAAATTCTTAAGTACCACATTGCAGCCCATGGAGAACATCACCAAAGCCAACATAATTGTTAGAACAGTACTTAAAACTACGCTCAAAGTTTCATTAAAAGTATCTTCTGGTAATACACAAGATGTCCCATCACAAATAGTAGCATTTTCTGGACAAGTTGTGAAGTTTTCTGCCAAAGAGCTACCATTAAATAACTGGGAAAGAAGGTATGTCTGCATTTTGAAGTACAGAACTGCTCAGTACATTGACAGTAAACTTTCAAGACTGTGTAAATGGTTGTTTGTCAGAGTCCTTTTAAACGATCAAGGAAGCAGTAAAGTGCAATACATGCTTAAACACTTATTGTTCTTGAAGGGTTTGGCACAGTGCTGATTCATAGAGTTATAAAAGTTGCACTTGCTTGGTATGGTGACAGTTAATCATTTATTCATATGATAATGAGGAATCTCACATCAAGAGAATAGTTGTGTTAATATTTAAGAGCATAAAGGAGGCTTGTGATGTTGCTGAGCCTATGAAATGAGAATCACAGGAGGATGAGAAAGTTTAGACTTCATTCCTTGAATTTCTTGCATGCCTTTAGGAGAGCTGTTCATGCATGCAATGTCACTGACATTACAGGGGTCTGTAAGGTGAGTGACCAAGACATAAAAAACCATGAGTAGAAGTCTTAAGATATGATTTGAGGCTGCAATTCTTGCTAACGGATGCAAAATCCACCACGACACACAGACTCGTTTGAATGAGGTGGAATCTTCATTTCTGGTGGCATGAAGATTTGCGGTCCTGGCACCTGTTGCCAGGTGCAGCTTGCACAGCCACACTTTGCTCCAGCTTGAAATGGAAGTGGTGGAGAGCGAGAGGAGGAGTGTGGGGTGGTGACAGCAGAGGAGGAAGGAGACATATTCTCTGAGCCAAGCATGGGGAGTGGAGAGCAGGGCACTGGGGTTGGTATGTTGTTGTGGAGCCATGGTACTCAGCCAAAGTCAAACACGTGCCACAACATGTTTGGTATCCGTGGTGGGGGTGTGTGAATTGACACAGACAGGCAGCCAGAACAGCCACAAAACCATGAGTGAAACACAAAGAGTAAATTTATTTCATTACCTCTCTAGTTGGAAGATCCCACAGCAACACCTGGACACATAAGAGGGAACGCAGCACTATCAGGGTCAGTCCATCCTGGTGGGCCGCGGGTCTGCTGTTTGCACCCATTTATCAAGGGCCTGTAATTTACCACCGTGCTGTGATCTCCCTTATGTTTTTTATGATCTCTGAGCTTTGATCTCTCTCCCAAAACAAGGAGCTCAAGCATGTCTGTGAGAGTGCCTCCTCTGTAAACACCTCTGTTATCTCTACACGGAGATTCTACTTCACAAAACTGACCAAGGATAAACAGCAGTAGGCATAATATATGACGTTACCCACACTGATATTTTTCATACCTCAGCATTCCCAGTTGCATGGTCACTTGAGCAAATCTACTGTCCTCCTCACCATTCCTCCACTTTTAACCCTTCCCTCCCAACAGGGGGTGACGGTACAGATCCCCTTCTGTGCCCACCGTGGAGAGACAGGTTTTTTGCGCCCCAAGGCTCAGAGGGCATGAGAGGCTGAGGTCGGGCAGCTTCCCCGCGATCCCTTTCAGATTTTACAGCTCTGGGATGGGCACAGGACATGCAGTAGGGCATGGCTAATACCGTCTTTCTATGTGGGTCCAGAAGAAATCTGTGGCATCACTGGTGTATTTGCTTCCTGCTATGTGTCCCAATTCTCTCTGTCCTGACTTAATTCACATTCTTCTCTCTTGTGTGCTGTCCTATGGAAACAAATCATGTACCAGCCTCAAGTTTTCAAAAGCTGTCAAAGGTTTACTCCTCAGGCTTACTTCAAAATTTGAAATGTTTTCAAGGGAAGAATTTTGATTATTCTTTGCCTATGCCCAAACTTTGTGGCAGAAGTATCTTCAAGTGTAGATCTTAGACTAAAATCAAATCTGAAACATAAAGTACAATTGATGCCCCCCAATCATCCTTATTTTTTTTATTTTTTTTATTTAATACAGACTTTTTTGCTAAGCCATAATTATTTTCAGCAAGCAACACTCTCATGGGAAGCCTCAGCACTTTTTGCCTAACCTCAGTGTGCAAAATGATAGATGTTGCTAATTTTTTTCACCTTAAATTGTCAGCTGTTGAGGGGGAGCTGACTGCATCAGAAAGGATTTCCGAGCATGCTCAGATGGTACCTGTTTCTTTACAAAGGGGTCAGCTAAATGGCTGTCTCTCCTAAGTCACTGTTTGGTACCTGTTGGGATAAAGTCAGAGTAGCTTAATCCTCCCAGGCAGCTGGCAACTCCTGCCCTGTGATTAGTGCTACATCTGTGTGACTATGATATGTCTAACAGAACAACAAGTAGGGTAATAAGGAGTAGATGAAAGGAAGAGAAGGCTACAAGATCTCGGTTTGGCAGAAAACCTTATTCTCCTTTTTTACTCTTGCTTTCGAATAGAACGTTTTATCAGCTTTTATTTTTCAATCCAAGTCTTTTAAGGGGCTATTTAGGTTTTAAAACCATGCTGTATTAATATTTTCTATAAAACCTGTGTCAGAGTCTCAATTTGCACTTGAACTTGCTTCTTGTTAAAACTAAAATTTTTTACTGGAGTATTTTGAAATCTCCAGCATGCCTCAGGACCAGGGGTGACTTTCTTAGTCCTGTAAATGTCTGTGACACTGTGGGAACCCAGAGTGAGTGGTTTGGGAGAGGAGTTGAGGGATCTACAGCTCACAGTGGCTGCAAGGGCTTCCTTTCCCCTCCTCCTTCCCCTTTCAGAGCATCTATCTGGGCTGTGTGGGGATGCTTGATGCTGTTTCCTCAGAAACAGCACAGATGAAATGTGTCTGGTTTTGGTCTCCAGCCTCTGCTGAGAGATTAGCGTCCAGCTCTCATTTTGGAGTTTAACTTCTGGAAATCGTGTATAGGAGGAGACCTTCGTGCTCAGGCTTTGTGCTTGGCTAAGGACAAATGGGACAACAGCTACTCACTTGCATGGCCTTGTGGGTCAGCAGGTTGTATAAAATTAACCTGTACTTACTGCTAGCTTTGTCTTTGTTTTTTTTTTTCTTCTATTTTAAAAGGGGTGGTTGTGAGTCATTAGTTCAGCAGCTACCTGTATAAAACCTTAGATTACAAAAAATGCTGTCTGAAAACAGAACTGAGTCCTTCTGAGTTCAACTCGTTATTAGGCTGACAATGCCACAATTTAACACAGGTGCAAATATCTGTATCAAGAAATCCTCACGTGTTATTAGGGAACTAAAACCATATCCCAAACTTTGAAATATTTACAGGCATAGTTAAAAACTTAGCATGTTGCAGGAGGTACAGCATTATCAAGTAGGCAGGTGAGTCTCTCCTGAAATCCAAGAGTGCTGGATTTCAAACATTCTTCTGTTTTTCTTTTTACACTGTGCTTCTAGGATTTAATCCACTTGGAGTCTGGTGAGAAACATCCTCAAGGAAAGCAGCAATTCAGAGATGGTTGTTGGAGGTACTTAGCTGCACAACTTCTGTTTTACTGCTTGTTTTCCACCCAAGTTATGGTGCTTAAAGGATGAGATGGACTTTGTGGACTATGTGGACTATGCTCTGTGAACCCAACTGGCATCTTTTGCCTGTTTCTGTTGCACATGTTAGTCAGTGTGATTTTAAGCATTTGTCATTGACATTGAGAGAAGGAAGCAGCAGTGAACTTGGCGGCATTTTGGTGATGATTAACGTCCCCAGTCTGATTCTTGACACTGTCAGCATACCTCAAAAATGAAAACAAGCAACACTTAAGTAGAGAAATAGCAACCCAAATATATATTTACATCCCAAACAGCAGTATTCCGATTTGTTGTCTTGAATTTTTTTGATGATGAGGCTGCCAGCTTATTCAAGTGAGTTTAGGGTCACTTCAGCAAATAAATCCAGGCAGATGAAACTTGTAAGGATCCTTCCCTGTGCCAACAATTACATAATTGATTTATCCATTAACTAGAGCAGTTATAAAACAAGAATAACAGTAAGTGCATACAAAGGCCTACACTGAGAGAGACAATTAACAGTTTGTCTTTTATGGCTGTCTGGTGCTTATTTCTGTGATGTTTCTCTTAATGAGACTTATGAATCTTCCCTGTCTTCTTAATTCAGACTCTGAGATGCTTCTTAGTATATTTATGTCTTAGTTAGAAGAGCCTTTTTTTCAGACAATTGATTTCTTAAAGGCAATTACTTGTTTTTACCACCACCTTTAAAAGAGAGACAGAAATTGTACCTATTATTGGTGACCTTGTTTATAACAATAAACTTTAACATAACTACAGATGGAAGATTTTGTTTGGATTTTTTTTTTTTTTGTTAAAAGTGGTACTATATGACTGGAAGCTTATAGAAGGCATTAAGAAAAGAAAATCTTCATGCAATAGCAGGAGAGAGAGAATAGCTCAGGTTAGCTTCATAAAAAAAATTCAAAAGTCAGCTGCAAAGCTAGCTTACAAAATCTTTACATTTACATTTTTACATTTCACTGTCTGGTGCATACATCTGCATTCTGCCTGTTAGACTCTTGAGCTGAGTTTCAGATGAAACATGGGGGCATGGGTGCTCCTTTGTGTGGCTGTTAAACTCAACTGGGAAAAAAAGCCTTATATGTTAAGTATTTGAATTTCAGGCAAATTTAGCTTGCTAGTGTACTAGTCCTGAGAGATGCACCTTACAATCATGGTTGAATTCCTGCACAGAATATATAATTGACTGGAGGGATATGGTTTTGCTACAATTTGTCAGAACTTTAACTGTTGTGCTAGGAGAAATACATAGTGTTTTTGCATCTTCTGATACATTTCAGACTTGCCATCTAAATCATGTTTCAGGGTGTCTCTCTTCAGTAGCCAAATGTGAGCATTTTCAACAGAACATAGAAAAATGCATAGTTACCATACAAATGCATATAGAGAATGCAAATACCTTAGGATTCAAAGAACTTGCTCTATTTTGATAGGTGTATGAGGGGAAATCTGCACATCCATGCTGTTCAGTATAGACTGTCTGCTATGAGACAAATAGCAAGAGTCTACCAAAAGTGTAAGCCAGGCTTTTGGCTGCCAAACTGTAAGAAAGGCCTCTGACATTGATTAAAAAGCTGAAACTTACATAATTTCATAACAAATCAAAGAAATGAGTCATGATAGCAGCTATAAAAGTGTAAGTTTTTGAATGATTCTATTGGGTAGGAATCCCTTAATAAAAGAATGTTTTTCATGTTTCTCAGCAAGGATTGGCTTTGGACATCAAGGGATAATACACCACACAAACATTTCAAATATTACCCGTCCTTTCAAAGTTGTAATTTTAATTAGTAGTAAGACTTAACTTGGGACAAGTGGCCTCCCAAAAAAAGTTTAAATTCTAGATCAAAGGTCTGATTGATTTTAAAGTCTGCAAGCTTAAATAAAAAGTAAGTTGTTATAGGAATTTTATTTTCTTGGAACTAAAATTGGCTCTAGTGGCGGTCTGAAAAATAAAAGCTAAACACGATCCCAGTATGGGGAAACTGGAATAGTTTTTGAACACAAGAACACTATTTTAAAGGCATCTGGGGCTGGACATGTTAATGAAGGGGACGAGCTATGTTAATTAGGGAATTACACAAGTTTTTACTACCATTGCCCAATGGGTTAAACATTTCCTTCAACTAAGATTACATAGGGGGAAAGGATTAAGGGATTTAGACATGGTTTGATACAATCATCTCAAAAGTCTTTTCTGATATCTGCTGGAGCCAGGCTTGATCAATGATGTAGAACTTTAACAGGTCTTGTGAGAAGGGTCCAGCTCCTTCAGATCACGAGGTTTTTGTCAGCCCTTGTTTTCCTTTGCTGAAAGCTGGGTTTGGGCTCCCACAGGCTCTTTTAATTTTCAACAGAGGGGGAAACCATGTATACTGTTTCTTATTTGCTGCTGTGTTGGTTTATGACATTTAACTTCTGATAAATACTAAGAAATCAGTGTTTTTGCCTGTAGTTCCAGTGGCCTTTCCTACCATTGTCTAAGTATGAAACCTGGTTGCACCTTTAAAAATTTTCATTTAGATAATTGATAAATTAATTTGATATTTTGTCTTTGACTGGAGTAATAATAAAATCATCTAATTGTTCTCTCTGTTATTTTGAGAGGTAAAGGTAGAGCACAGAAGGTAGAGAATTAAAGTAGAATAAACCTGACAATAAGTGAATAATTCTTAGTAATTAATTCACTTATCAGTGCATGGTACACAGCTTATCAAGAAACTAAGTAAAACAGAAGCAGATCAGTAGATCAAAACATCTGGTGCTGAGGACTTTAAAATATCTCTACATGCAATCTGTTTTTTTTTTTTTTTACTTCAGCATAGGTTTGGTCTGGTCCTCAGTTTAGGTCTCCCTAACATATGTTCCTTGGTCTGAATGGATCAGTCATGGGTTTGGATTCGTATGTCTCTAATATTGGAGCACATCCATGAATGTGCAGTGGGTTTTTTTGCTTAGCTATAACCTGTTAAATGAAAACAGTTTCCACTCACCAAAACCTCTCTGCAAAACAACCTGGCACATAGTAAACGAGAACAGTTTGGTGATTTATTTTGACATTGCTCTAGTGCTCCAGACCAAAACAACAAAGGGGGTGCAGACTTAGGTTATCCATGACATCTACACTGGGCTGTCTTCTGTGCCATGGGCTATGGGAGCTGTGTGCCCTGCAGGGGTGGTGGTTGGGTGGAATATCCTAGGGCATCAAAAAAATCATTAGCCATCTACATTGAAACACCTGAGTCCCAGTCTGGATAACTGTGCTGAAGGAGGTTAATCGTGCCCTGATGTTCCTGCTATTCTCTGCTGAGAAAAAGTTAGTGCTCGTGCGAACAGCTCTAAAGCAGACAGCTATATCAGGGATGTTTAGAGCTAGGCTTTATAGAGCACATCCTTTAACGAACACAGAAACAAGAAATTTGAGGAAAATAATTGTTACTGAGTTCCTCCTTTCAGTTTGCCTAAGAATTTGAAAAGGAACAGAAAGCCATGCATCTGGAATTGCTTCATGTAGGCACTAAGCATCGCTGCTGGGAATGAGAAAAAAAAGTGAAGAAGAAGAAATGCAAAAGTAAAGCTGCGTGGCCTTTTTAGGTTTTGGTTTAGTTTTTAGGGGGGTTGTTTGTTTGTTTTGCTCTGTTTTTTTCTTCACATTCTGTAACATATTTTGCTTTGAATTCAGGCTTTCTTAATGAATGTAAATAGATTCATTAATTGGGGAGGCTATGCCCCCATCTCAAAATTGGGCTGACCTCTGTGAATAAGTGTGAGGCAACTCCTTAACATTTCTTTTTCTTATTTACAGCAGAGATTTGAACTCAGACCTCTCACATAGTATGTTGGGAGGTACTGGTCTCAAACTGTCTTCCAATGAACAGCTTCAGAGTTCTGAGCTGGGGCCCATATATGCCATGTCTTGTGTAATTACCAGGGACTATTCTCACGTCCTGCAGATTTACAGAAAGAAAGATTTACGAGACTCAAATCTCATAGAAATTCATTTTTCTGTTGAATATAAAAGAATAGTCTCTTCATTGAAACTGTCTGGGATCCACCTAAGGTAAAAGGTGACAAGAGTTAATTAATGCTGATTCTAAAGCTTTTTGATTGTATTCAGTGAGGTGTAAGGGAGGGGAATCAGATAATGTAAGCACCACTTCTCACCACTTCTGATTTTTTTTTCCTGTAATATTTCTCATCTTCCTTTAACATACAGAATATACCACACTACAGGTATTTCCGATTTGAAGAAAAATTAAAAGTAAAAAGGTATTTATTAGATATATAAATTATGTACAACAAGACAATAGTTCTGAAAAGCCAGCCTAGAACCATTACCCTCTTCTCCTCAGGGTAACATTTTATATGTGTATCCATCTTCTTAAAGGTATTTTAATTTGTTTAGAACATTCATCTTCATTACAGTGAATAATACTGGTTGGGACTGTGTGATGTTTCTAGGCCTTTAAAACTTTCAGCTCTGGATAAGACTGATTTCAGCAACTCATTTGGCTGTTTGCATTTAGAATACCTTTTGTTACCAATGAGAGGAGACAATGTTTAAGAGTTCTTTAAGATTTAACTTTATTTCTATATTTATATCTAAATATGATGGTAAAACATTCAAGAATGCTCTGTAGATGCAACTTTATCTGGAACCTGCTGGACTCTTAGCACTTGGGAAATTTGAGCTACATACCTGGATATTGGAAATGTACTTTAGTGACGCAGTTTTGGAAATTCAAACAGGTGGCTCTTTTAATGTGGGGGTCGAAAGTACTGAGGACAAGGTACCCTTGTTCTGGTGTACCATAGTGCTGACACAGTTTATGACTGGACTGGTACAGCCTCTGTGTGAGTGTCTGTGTCATAGAATTGTTCTCATAGAATTGTTAAGGTTCAAAAAGACCTATAAGATCATCAAGTCCCACTGTGCTATGGGCTTGTGGAAATGTGGGTGTAACTCTTGGTTGATGCTTGGAGCTGTACCAATAGAATAGGTGGCAGTAATGAAGTTTTATTATTTAATAGAATTTGAGTAATGTTTTAGGCCTTCAGTAAGCCATTTGGGTTAAAAACTTACGGTGAACAACACTGAACCTGTAGGCTTTGGGAGCTAGGGAAATTAGTTCTTAAATGCTTGATATCTTCATGCAACATCCATCAAAATGGGTAATGTTACAAAAACAATACAGGAAGGTGGGAGTTGTGCACAGCAGTCAGTTGAAAATGCCAGGGAATAGGTCTGTGATCTGCACCCTAACCCCTTCTGCACTGCCTCCTGAAATGTGAGGAGGATCAGCATCAGAAACCCAGCTTCATTTTCCCATGAACACTGTTTATTCATGACTTGTCTCTGTCTTAGTCAATATTTGATCATTTCTGTGGGCTGGCTGAGGGAGCGCTGGCCTGGAGCAGCCTGCCGGCTGTGCTCAGAGCATTTTGCAGATGGCTTACCTGGGACCTGGTTGATGCAAGCTCAGGTCCCTCTGGGCAGAAACAGCAACTTTAAGTCTTCTAGCCCTTCAGCTCTCATCAGTGTTTTTAACCAGTGGGCCTTGGGGTCAAAAAAAGAGCAGAGGTGCCATACATGCTTTCTGCACATTCACACACCTTGCCTGTGCTTTACGTGTACTGGTAACGCTGGTGGAGCTGGGGCACAGTCAGGCGTAAATGACGACTCAGTGAAAGCCTGAGGATCTCACCTGGCGTCAGGCTCCTGCAGCAGCAGCCTATTAGTACAGTACCTGCATCTCTTCCTGAAGCATGCGTGCTTACCAGTGCAGATATGTTTTGAAAAAGCTTATCAAAATTGTTTACATCAGTTCTGTTTTGAAATTATTTCCATGAAAATATAATCTGTGTCTTTAATTTCTGATACAGATGAATGTCTCCTAGTTGGAGTGTAATAAATCAAAAAGGTGAATTCATTCCATCCTTACAAGAAAAGTAATTTCTATATTAATATGTAAAAATAAACATCTATAAACCAGCACATATATACATTTATATACAACATGCAAAATTATTAAATATAGGTTGGGAAGTGGTTTGACTTTTTTTTGTGAAAGAACCCCTGTACATTCTGAGAATTTCCATGTGAATGAAGTGACTCTTCTAAATACTTTCCTAGACTCCTTCAGTAAATTACAACATGGATAATAAATTACCTTTCTTTTTTTTTTCTGCTACTGAAATAATTATGGATAGTATTAAATTTTTGTACATCAAGATCTTCTGTAGATATTTCAGTATTACCTATTTCCTCTTCATGAGGATTTTGTGATCAGTTAAAAATCTGGTGACCTACTGTCAAGTGACATTAATTAGGAAAAAAACCCCATATAATTTTGAATCCATTGTCAGAAATGGGGATATGTAATCTCTGAAGTTTTTTTTTTTAAAAAATTACTCCTAGTGATTCTTGTCTGATTCAGTGCAGTCTATGTAACCCTTTGCTCCCTATGAGTGAGTTTGCAAACTTAAATGTATGATTATTTACATATACAGTATTCCAGTTCAAAATTTTTAAACATGTTTCAATGCTCTTAAAAGTTCAGGTATTAACTGGAGGAATTTGCTTTCTTTGTCTTCTGACCCCTAGATGGTTAGACTATGCTTTAGTGCTGCTTTTGAGCTGTCCTTTGTGAGACCTGGAAATGTTCTTAAAATGAGAATTAGAATGCTCATGCATGAAAAAAGACATCACTGTGGGACTTCAATGAAATTCAAAACTTGGTGACAAAACCCAGTTATCTGTTCAGAGTATCATCTCTAAAAACCTTTCAAATAAGTTTTAAATAGGAGTGCATGGACACAAAATCTTAATGTAGACGTGGCTTTTGCCACATCAGGAATATAAAATTGATGAGTGGGACTCATTATAAAAAAATGGGACAGCACCATACCAATGTATTAACATTTAAAAATTTTATTAAAGTAGTTCATGCACTTTATATCAAATAACAAAGTTATGGTCCAAAGATTTTTTTATCTGCATCTCTAAATGTGTGGGCTTAACTTTCCCATCCTTCTTTTTCTTTTTTTTTACCACTGTGACCTGGAGATATCTTGCAGTGGAAATAAAAATATTGAAAAAAGATGACTTAAGAGTACAAGGTAGATCCTTGGAGACTTAGTAATACCATTAGTGGACAAGCTGAAATAGAAAAGCAGGTCCAATTTAGACACTAGCCTGCTGAAGTCCATTTACATTATAAAATATTTGTCAGAAGTACATATTTTTTTAAATAGGAAAAAAACCCCCACAGTAAATGAAAGCAAAAAGTCTAAATTTTTTAGGTCACTCAAGAATATAGTTAGGGAAAAAAAAGAAATAACTCAGGTTTAGTACCAGCATCTGAACCAACTCCTCTTACTTTCCCTCTCTTCAGAACAGCTGTTATTTTTGTAGCTTTTATGTGGAGGAACAGCCCTGTCACGTGGCCAGTTTATTCATGTAATGTGTGTGTGTTCCCTGGAGGAGATGTCCTGCACTGGCCCCTCTGAAGGGACAGATGTTTAAGGCCAGGCACGGGTGATGCTTTTTGAGAGTGTTGTGGGTTGAAGTGGTGATGGGGACCAGACTGTGCTCTGACCAGGACAGTAACGAGCTCACTCACAAGCCTATAGCTCATAGCTTTTCTTTGGCTGACTTTCTGCATGTACTATTCGCTAGCTACACATTGAATCTTGAGATCTGATATATATGTGCAGCATGTGAGGGAGATGGACCTTTATCTATTTAACTTGTTTTATCTTTGGTATCTAATTCCTCCTTCTCTGATCACTAGCAAGAATGAAGAATACTTCTCATTAACTCTATAGATTTGTAGAAAAAAATCTTTTAAAAGCAGTCTCTGAAGTAGGAGGTAGATAAATTCATGTTTATACATACTTCAGGGGAAAAATGTTTCTGTGTGAATGATAGCACCTATGTTTATCCAAGCCTAGGTAAGAAAGAGACTATGACATGCCAAATAACAGGCTTGCTATCAATAGCATTATGTGGAAATTGAGAAATATTTATTCAAGTAAAAGATAAAACGCTCTCTAATAATGAAGCCTCCTTTCTTCATATCCTACAGGTCATCAGCAGTTCTTATACAGTATTAATTGTGTTCTCATTCTGTGACTGAGTGAATGAGTAGTCTAAAAGTCTCCTTTTGTTTTCAGAGCTGCTTGTACTTGTGTTATCAGCACTGAACACACCTGAGCAAATGGGGATCTCTGAGATGTTTGATAGAAAGAACTTTCCAGGAGTCCAGTGGTCCTACTGCCGCCCTCTGTGCCTGCTCTTGGTGGGATAATAGTGACAAAGACACACAGACAATGATTAATGCCTCTTTCCCAGAGCCCTTTCTCCCTCTGAAGTCCACTGTTGTCTCTGGCCCAGGATATTTTTACACAGTGGAGAGAGGAGAGATAAGATAGGAAGGGATTGCTTTACATATGAATAAGAAGTTTTCCCTTTCTGACCCCAAGAAATGAGACCCACCCCCCCTGCCCTGAGTAGCTGCAGCTCCATGCATGCTTAACTGGACTCCCAAGAAATACTTGCAGGCTGAAGAGCTTTCTGAGCCAGAGGCTCTCTGTTCTTTTCTAGAGGCTTTTCAGTTCATTACTGGAAACTACATAAGGAGGAGAATTAAAAGCTTTGGTTTTGCTGGTTTGATAAGAAAGTTGGCAAACCACCTTGTCATTTTCTTTTCTTTTTTTTTTTTTTTGACTCTTTTTTCATAAGAAAGAGACCTCTGGTACTGGCAACAGTGCTTTGTAAGCACAGTGGGTAAGATCCAGCTAGGGCAGAGGACGATGAGTAAAAACATATTGGTGAAATTAATCTGATTTGGAGAAGGTAATTGGGGAAGGGTTTTCTGGGAAGATGTGGAAGCTCTCCTTCTTAGGCTTCACCAGGAGCATAAATAATGGGCAAGATAAATATATTACTAATGCCCAGAATTTTCTTTTAAAAATGCTTTCTGCCTTACATAAGAAACAGCAAACTTTTTTAAAACAAAAAAATACAGAATCATAGAACCATAGAATCATAGAATCAACTGGGTTGGAAGGGACCTCCGGGATCAAGTCCAACCCTTGATCCACTACTACTGTGGTTGCTAGACCATGGCACTGAGTGCCACATCCAATCTCATCTTAAAAACCTCCAGGGATGGAGAATCCACCACTTCCCTGGGCAGCCCATTCCCATGTCTGACCACCCTCTCTGTAAAGAAATTCTTTCTAATGTCTAACCTAAACCTCCCCTGGCACAACTTGAGACCATGCCCTCTTGTCTTGCTGATAGTTGCCTGGGAAAAGAGACCAACCCCCACCTGGCTACAACCTCCTTTCAGGTAGTTGTAGAGAATCATGAGGTCTCCCCTAAGCCTCCTCTTCTCCAGGCTGAACAGCCTCAGCTCCCTCAACCTCTCCTCATAGGACTTGTGCTTGAGTCCCTTCACCAGCCTTGTTGCCCTCCTCTGGACCTGCTCCAGCACCTCAATATCCTTCCTGAACTGAGGGGCCCAGAACTGGACACAGTACTCCAGGTGTGGCCTCACCAGTGCTGAGTACAGGGGAAGAATCACTTCCTTGGACCTGTTGGCCACACTGTTCCTGATCCAGACCAGGATGCCATTGGCCTTCTTGGCCACCTGGGTACACTGCTGGCTCATGTTCAGCTTCTTGTCAATCCAAACTCCCAGGTCCCTTTCTGCCTGGCTGCTCTCCAGCCGCTCTGTCCCCAGCCTGTAGCACTGCAGGGGGTTGTTGTGGCCAAAGTGCAGGACTCAGCACTTGGCCTTGTTGAACCTCATCCCGTTGGAATTAGCCCAACTCTCCAAACTATCCAGGTCCCTCTGCAGAGCCCTCCTGCCTTCCAGCTGATCGACACTCCCCCTCAACTTAGTGTCATCTGCAAATTTGCTGATGATGGACTCAATCCCCTCATCTAAGTCATCAATAAAGATATTAAACAGAACTGGGCCCAACACTGATCTGTGGGGGACACCACTAGTGACTGGCTGCCAACTGGATGCAGCACCGTTCACCAGCACTCTCCAGGCCCGGCCCTCCAGCCAGTTCCTAACCCAGCACAGAGTGCCCCTGTCCAAGCCGTGGGCTGCCAGCTTTTTCAGGAGTATTCTATGGGAGACGATGTCAACTGCTTTGCTGAAGTCCAGGTAGACCACATCCACAGCCTTCCCCTCATCCACCAGGCGGGTCACCTGATCATAAAAGGAGATCAGGTTGGTCAGACAGGACCTGTTCCTCCTAAACCTGTGCTGACTGGGTCTGATCCCTTGTCCATCCTGTAGGCGCTGTGTGATTGCACTCAGGATGATCTGCTCCATAACCTTGCCAGGCACTGAAGTCAGGCTGATGGGCCTGTAGTTTCCCGGGTCCTCCTTCCTGCCCTTTTTGTGGATTGGCGTGACATTTGCCAAATTCCAATCATCTGACACCTCCCCAGTGAGCCAGAACTGTTGGTAGATGATGGAGAGTGGCTTGGCGAGCTCTTCTGCCAGCTCCCTCATCACCCTTGGGCAGATCTCATCTGGTCTCATAGACTTGTGGGGGTCCAAGCAACTCAGTAGGTCACTGACTGTTTCCTTTTGGATTACAGGGGGGCTGTTCAGATTCTTATCTCTTTCTACAAGCTCCAGAAGCCAGCTGTCCTCAGGACAACCTGTCTTACTGTTGAAAATGGAGAAAAGGAAGGTGTTAAATACCTCAACCTTTTCCTCATCTTTGATAACTATATTCCCATCCATGTCCAGTCAAGAATGGAGGTTTTCCTTGCCCCTCCTTTTGCTACTGATGTATCTGTAGAAGGACTTTTTGTTATCCTTCACAGAGGTGGCGAGATTCAGTTCAAGTTGCGTCTTTGTCTCTCTAATTTTCTTTCTATATGACCTAAGTATATTCTTAAATTCTTCCTGAGTAGTTAGCCCTTTTTTCTATAATTGGTAGGCTCTCTTCTTTACCCTAATTTCTTTAAAAATCTCCCTATTCAGCCAGACTGGCCATCTTCCCCACCGGCTCGCCTTTCGGCACACTGGGACAGCCTGCTCCTGTGCTTTCAAAACTTGCTCCTTGAAGTACATCCATCCCTCCTGGACCCCTTTGTTTTCAAGGGCTGTTTCTCAGGGTACACTTTGAACTAGTCTTCTGAATAGGCAAAAATCTGCCCTCCGGAAGTCCAACGTAGAGGTTTTATTGACGGCCTTCCTTTCATCCCTGAGTATTGAAAACTGTATTATTTCATGATCACTGTGTCCCAGACATCCATCAATCACCACATCTCCCACCAGCCCCTCTCTGTTTGTGAAAAGGAGGTCTAGTGGGGCTCCATCCCTGGTAGGTTCATTTACCAGCTGGAGCAGGAAATTATCCTCTATACACTCTAAGAATCTCCTAGACTGCCTCTTCTCTGCTGTGTGGAGTTCCCAGCAGACATCCAGCAGGTTAAAGTCACCCACAAGCACAAGGACTGGCGATTTTGAGGCATCCACCAGCTGCTTGTAGAATAATTCAGCACCCTCATCATCCTGATTGGGTGGTCTGTAACAGACTCCCACCAGGATATCAGCCTTGTTGGCCTTCCCCCTGATTCTGATCCACAGGCACTCAACCTTATTGTTACTGACCTTAACTTCTACAGAGTCAATAGACTCTCTAACATATAGAGCTACCCCTTCACCTCTCCTACCCTGCCTGTCCCTTCTGAAGAGCCCGTAGCCACCCATGGTAGCACTCTGGTCATGCCAGTAATCCCACCACGTTTCAGTGATAGTGACTACATCATAGCTTTCCTGTTGCACGATATGATTCAATTAGCTATTTCTTCTGGTTTGAGATTGCATTTCCCATCCCAGACACTGAAGTATGAACAGCGAGTTCATACAACATTCATTGATTCTTCAGCAGTTAAACTGAAATATGTATGTCTATTCTTGCTGTCATTATTCAGTAATGCCAAATGTCTCCAGGGAGAGTAATTTTTACCTCAGATTAAAGAATGGAGTGTACTGAAAAGCTGTCAATTAGCTTGTCATCATCCATACCTTCTGATGCCTAGTGCTTACATGTTTTACTCAGACCCTTGAAGCCTATGTGTTTTTCTGATTCCTGTGGTAGCGCTAGTTCTTTTAATGAAGTCCAGATGCCCAGCTCTATTGCTTTTTCCAAATTGCTGTTAAATCCTCAGAACTGTGATGGCTTTGTGCCTTCAACCTAACCTGATTAGCGTACAAGAACTTAAAGAAATAGACTTTAAATTCCTCAGAAAGTTACATTGAGCGTATGGAAGTGCAGTGACTGAGGAGAGCTGTTAATGATCCACTGCTCTGTTCAGCTCAAACCATGGGTATGCTCAGCCTTCCCCTGTGTGGGAAACTACTTAGGCCAAAGCTGTGCAAGGAAGTCATACAGAGACTGGAAACATTCATAAACTAGGAAAAGAAAATAAAACGTATTTGTTAATATATTGGCACAGTCAAGCCTAGGAGACTCAAACTTAATCTGCTAAATTGTAGCTAAGGATAAATAAACAGCATCCCCATAGGTAATTATCCATTACCTATTTAAAAACTGGGCAATATAGTACTTAATTACTTCTAAGGTAGGGCAAGCTCATTTATTTGGTTTTTTAATATGTATTTATTATTATTGGCCCATGTAATCACTGTAAGTGACACAAATGTCCTGACTAAATTATGTTTGAGTTAAGCTCCATGATATGTCTGCAACAGCCCATCAAACCTAAAGGTGCGGGTGATTACCAGAAATAGTTTGAAATTTGGTTTCCATATTGAGCAATGGAGGACAGTGAGAAGTGGTGGAAACACAAACAGTGATCAAACAGCATGGTACAAGAGGCACTGTTCAATCCCAAAGCCTTCTGACTGTCCCAGAAGGCTTACACCCCAGGGGTATGGGGCCAGACTTGCGTCCATACAGATGAACACTTCTAACGTGTAGAAATTCCTGGATTTTGTTTAGCAACACCAAGTCTGTTGGTAAGAAGTGGGAGAAACATCCATGGGTGTAACTTGCAGACTGTGTTGCAATCTTTAAGGGAGTGCACAATAATATTTTGTTCTATCTATGTGGTTGTTGTCCATCTTCTGTGACTGTGATAACTAGGTTGGAAGTCTGGACCACTTGAACATATCACATGTATATCTTGCAGCAAAAGAGGTGTGACTGACAGTAAAAGAAGCCCACTGACTTTATGATAAGATTTAGAAAGTTAGCAGCAGTAGGAAGGAAGACATCCAGCAGAATGACTACATGACCAGCAAATGCATAGGCTGAGAAAGATAAGCAGCTCACCGGCCTCCTTTCACACTCACTTTTCATAAAAAGGTAATAGTGGCATTATCTCTGGGTTTATATGGTTGAAAGTAGCTTCTTTGAATCTCTGAAGCAGTTCGTGGACTCTGGGGTCTGAGAATGGCCAGTTGAAATGACTGCTCTGTAGCAAAGTCATCTGGGTCTCAAAGCACTTTGCCTCCTGAGACAATCACAAAATCACACTTTTGTAACTCTAGATGACGAAGCTCCCCTCCCCACTCCTCAGGTGGAAAAGAGTGCAAAAGAGCTTTCACAAGGGCCCACTCCACCGAGGTGCACTAAACTCTACAAATCCTCTCCTGCTTGTGAGGATAGGGAGAACTGAGTTCAGACACTTTTCTAGGAGGTAGTCAGTAGAGAAACTTGGAAGATGCTATCTAAACAGTTCAAAAACCAGAACGTCTTCAATCGTTTTGCCAGTTATGCTGAAAAGTAACAGTAATTGTGGGACAGTGGAAGCAAATATGTATACAGGTGTAATTGAATGTATATTTTAGTGTATCTTTATATACATTGAGTGCATGTATTATATTATTTTTTATAATATGGATTTTGAAATTATCTTTCTATAGCAATGCTTTTGTCCATCTGTGAGTCAGAGGTTCCCTGCCATTAGAGACCTTCATATCATATAAAAAAAATCTTGTGACAAAACTATGAAGATTTATGCAGAGATGACAAATCAGGAAACAGACTAGTTCAAGAAAACTACTTTAAGAAGAAATGGAAATTATGGAGTTAGAAAATGTAACAGGAAGCTTGGCTGGGACATTTTTAGTCTTGAAAAATGTGGTCACCCCAAGCAGTACCAAGGCACTGGGTGATTGGTGTCACTGAGCTGAGAAGGAGGAGGAGAGAAAGACTAAGGAGTTCTTATCTGGGGGCTGTTATTTCATCTTGCATACTGACATAGCTGAGCCAGTAGCTGTCTTGGGTATTTTGGGCTGTCCCAATGGGTGTTCACTCTTTATTTTTAATTATTACTTTTGTCCCATTGATGTTATTTATGTTATTTTTAACCCATGTAGAGTACTGTTTTCTCTATAGCTTCTGGTCTAGATACTTTCCCATCCAACCTGGTACAACAAGAAGGATCTCCCTGTTCACCAGGGACTTTTATGTCATTACATTAAAATTTTAGCTCAGGATAGGAAAAAATGAGTAGAACTGAATGAAAATGAAAAACATTTATTATACTTTTTGGTTATGAAAGATACTTCTTGTGAGAAAAGATGATTTTTTTGAAAATTAGTGAGATTCACCTTTTGGAATTGCTCATCCAACTACTTCACCTCCATACCTCTCCAGAGGCATTCAGCTATGCAGGAAAATGACACCTCCCATGTGCAGGAACAAGAATCCCGTCATTATCTATGTTATACACCTTTGCAGAAACTAGCTGCTTTTTTGTGTCACTTCTAACGCCAAATCAGCATTTTGTTATGAAGGTAAAACTATAAAATCCAAACTACTTAAATCCAAACAAAAAACTTTCCTGCGTTTTCACACATTATATTACTACTCTCTATAATCCTGTGCTTTTGTCTTAGTTTCTGGTGAGGTTAAAAGTGTTAGAGAAACATGCTTATTCTATGGACACTGAGATGAAATAGGGATTCCTGGAGAAAGTGTTTCAATTTAATTTCTGATATTTAGTTTATGCATACAATAATTTTGATTTCTAGTGCTATGAAAAAGTTTTCAGGGAAATTATTCAGTTTGTTTTTCATTTCAACAACTCCATCATTTTTACAGCACTGTGCTAATTTTGTAAAAATTTGATTGTGTCCAAACCTGCATAGAGACTGGACACTTGATCTTGAATTTCTTATGCTGTGAGTTTTGCTACAGATTTTTTTATTTTTCTTCTACATGATAGATCAGGAATGCCTGACTGTAAAAAATATCCTGTTGAATACTTTCACAGTTCTTATTACTGAAGAATTAACATAAAGTCCTACACATTTACATCTGACTGCTCCCCTTATATAATATGACTGAATTTAAGACTTGAAGGACAGATGAAGGGCAACTTAGTTTTATAGAAGGTAGAAGTTTTACTTTTTTTTTGGTTCCTACTCTATCATCCAACAATATGTTAAAAGACTGTTAAACAATTGCTAGTCATAACAAATAAAGAAACCAGGATTGTTCTCAGGGGTATCTATTATGGAGTAGACAACCAGTAGGAAAAAAATTCAATTTATTTGCAAGAGAAATCAAAAGCATAAAGCAACCTGGCATATAAAAATTTAGGTCTATTAACAATTCTGTTCGGCTCCATGAAGCATCATAATTTTGGTAATGATGACAAAAAGAAAAACTAATGCAAGTTTATGTCAAGAGCTCTCTGGAATTGCTGAATTGTTTTGTCCTTCTCAAAACCATAAGCCTAAGACCTTGTATGTGTATAAAATTCTGAAACAATCAATCATGGAAACAGCATCTGATTGCAGAAAATGTGATTTCAAAATCAATTTGTCATGCTCCTATACGGATTTAGTACCTTCCTTGTTTTGACATTTCTCATTTGCTAAGTGCAGGAATGCTACTGTAATTTCTCTATGTAGTGTTACAAACTAGAAGATTGGGATGAAAAAACTTTCTTCTGTGTTTTTGAATTTGTCTTGGATATGGAATTTTTTGCATTTTTCTCATTTTTTTTCTTATAGATTTCTTTTGTGATGCCTTAGACATTCTGTCTGATTTCCATGTGAAAATCATTTGTGATGTCCGGTTCCCATCACAAAAGATCCTTGGGAATGGCTTTGACAACATGATCAGCTTTTAAGACCTGCTTACTGAGAAGAAATACACTGATGCTCCTTCTATTGTTAAATTTTACAAAGGAGATAGTTGGATTTTGTAGCAGCTCTGTGCAGTTACTGCGCTTTAAGGTATGTTGGTTTACAACTCTTTTTAAAAGTACTTTTTTTGTGAAAATTGCTTTATTACACAAACATGTATAGTGAATTGGATACCAGTTTCTTCGAGGAGATACCATAGGCCTGTGGTATATGGTACCGAGAAAAATTCAGCTTTTATTTACTGATCAGCACAAGGACTTACTGTAGGAATTTAAAATAGTGAAAAATACTATTGTTGAATAGATCTGGTTTATACAGCTTAAGCTTTTAAAATTTCTCTAACATTAACATCTAATGCTAGAAACTGAGATCTTCAGATTTTCCTTTCCTTTAAAGGTAGGTGGACATTGTTTGCTCCAGCTTCTCTTGGTATGAGTTAAAATACATATATTTCTGCCTAGAAAGTTGTTTAGTGCCTGTGTCCTATGTTGCAATGCCTGTGAATTGTACCAAAATAGCTAGTATCCTTTCTTCCCCTCAGCCATGAGGTGTGTCTGGCATTATTTCAAGCAGCGTTACCATGTGCAATCTAGGGCTACATTCTTGAGGAGGATTTGCCAAGGAGGGTTCAGTTTTGGCACAGAAACAACCTAAATATTTATGAAAATTTGTTCACAACTTTCTACTTTTTTTTAATATACAAGTTTGTATGCTGAGAAATTCTTGTTATTGTTGTTGTTATTTATTGTAACTTGGAAATACCCCAAATGAACACTCTTCTTCCTAGGTATCCTGTCAGAGATTTTGCACAATCACCGTATGCTTTTAAAACTTTTAAAATCTTCCCTCTATGGAGGGGTGAGATAACTGGTGACTGAAAGGATTGAGAAGCACCTCCACCTCCCAGTCTCTAATTTTCATTCTGCCATCATTCACCTCACTAGCACACAGGCTTTCAGGGTGCCTTCCAGCTAACACATGGGAGGGTTTCTGATGGGGCATATGCTTAGAAAACTAATAAGGATGGCTTTAAGTTTGATTTTAGGTAACTTTTGCTTAGCTGCCTGGATGAATCAGCTAAATTTCTAAGTGAAACTCCGAGCAATCTGTTTTGGACTCCGTCCCAGGCAGATCTATTCAGCCATCCACTTAATTGCTAGTGCATCTTCATTTATGTATGTCTATTGATATTAATCTCAGATGATTTATGCAATACCATAAGCGGGTAACAAGCCAAAGCAATGGCATTTCACTAGAGATGAAGATGCCTATAAACTATCTTATTTGTTCAAAATCTGCTTGTATATACAAGGCTTCTCTTGCTACGATTGTGTGTTTAAAGTTTTTACTTATGACTGCTCAACTAAACTTTTGTTCTGTTTCTCACTACAGATTTACGGACTGTTTTCCTGTATTTTAAAAGTAAAGTACATTTCCATTTGACTTCATGCTACCTCATGGCCTGCCGCCAGAGTTCCCTGATATTTGTTTTTCTTCTAACTCTTTGTTATTGATAAGCTTGTTCCTGAATGTGGGTAGAATTCATTTGGCCTTATATCAGATCTGGTGTGATAAGGCTAGTCAGGTAGTGAATGATGAGCCATCATGGCTTAATTCATAAACACAGAGAGAAATCAGTAGTTTCAGAGTAAGAATCGTCACACTTTAGATCTTTACTTTAGGATTAAATAAGCCGTAGACACTGCTTTTGTCTGAAAAAGGGTTTATTTGTTCCTGAGACCTCTCTGTAACAGAATTAAGACTGAGAATGCTCGTAGAAAGCCACAGCTGCTATCTCCTTGACTCTGCTACCCGAATGTCCTGGAGAAGGATTAGACCTGAACTCAAATGTTCCTATATGTGTCTGTAGTCTGTAGAACTCTTCAAATAGCTATTTAAAACAGTTTTAAAGTAATGTCTGAAATGGTACTTATGCTTGAATACTAACATAACTAACACTGCAATCAAAACATGGGAGATTAACATTGCACAGATGAGCTGTCTGTCCTAGAGGTGTCTAAGCAGTCCATTAAGATAATACTTTGTGTTTTGTGACTTTATTGCAGAGTATTATGCAATCTAAAAGAAAAGTGCATATGAAAGAAATCATCCTTTTTAAATGGATCCCATCTTACTTAAATTTTCCACTTCAAATCACCATTAATATGTATTATTCACACCTTTTCATTTCTCTGGTTATAGTATATTAAAGCAGAACATATGCTTTGCACAGGCTGACCAAGGCATGGAAACGTTATTCATGTCTTTCAGTTCTCCTTCAGTGTGAGCAATAATAGCTTAACAGAGGGGACTCTCAGCTACCAAAAGCAAAGTAAGTTAGAAATTTTGTGCGATGGTTCACAAGGAGGATCTAACTATTTCTTTTTGCAGTTACCACATGTGTCATATCAGACTGCTCACTTCAGTCAGTGGAAAGAGGAGACAGTGGATTCAGGTGGTAAGCACCTCAGGAAAGGAAGGTCTCCTATATCACTTAAGTTAAAGATTTGTGGCTCAGTTACTGGTGTTTTATCTGTAGCTGCACTGGCTACAGTCTACAAAAATGAGCTCTGGGGTGAGTATGGGGATAACTTGCACCCAACAAAGACCTTAGTAATAGAACTCATTTGGTATAGACTTCATCGCTTTAACTAAGCTTATTCATGTAAAGGCCATTAAGATCCTAAATAAGTAATTTTTAAAATCAAGAAGTCTGTGAGCTATAATTTTTTGGAGGAGAAAAGAACCAGCATCACTTTGTCTGCAGCTGCTCTCTGGTTTTGAAGGCTAGTCCATGAAATAGCTGAGTATCTGGGCAGTGGCAAAGCTTAGCAAAAGAACTGATATGACTCACTTGGGCAAACTCAGCCTGTAGTCTTGGCTAGAGGGTTAGCTTATCTGAATTAATTCATTTGCAGTATATATACTGGTTCATTCAGGCTGTTAAAGGCCACAGAAGTTACCTGCACAGAACGAAGTACATTTTAAACTGAGTAGGGCAATGTTTTTCACAGTAATACCATTTCTCCAATAAACTGTGGAAGACTGCAAGCAAACTTTTCTCTAACAATGTTGAAGAAAAATGAGAAGCTATTCAAGAAATACTTAGGACTACATAAAATTAAAAAAAAAATTAAAACTCAGGCTAAAAATATTAGCATCTTTTAGATCTGCTGCTTAATAATGACACTTCAGAATTGTGCATAATATAAAATATCTTATTGAATCTGTGGTGGAAATAGAAATACATTACGGTAAGGGTAGAAAAATGGAAAATATATATAAAAAAGAAAATATAAAGCTCTCCATTCTTAATCTGCATTGCAAATTGAATTATGCAAACCAAAATTACCCCTAACTCTCTTTTAGCTCAAAGAAGGTCATCTTACAGAATAGCTATATTAAATTGAAAATCATTACCATAAATCCTTGTTGTCAAATGTACATATGGTCCACTGTGAAAATCAGATAAGTTACATTAAAATGTATTGTGTAGACAATATATTATCTCCTTAGGTTTGAAAAAGTAATAGACTGCTTTTATCTCTGATATACAAGGATCATCTTTAAGAGATATAAATGTGGCTGAAAAGTCACAGAAGAGAAGAGTTTCTTGGACATCTTTTGAAGGAATCTTTTAAAAAAAGGAAGGAAGGAATCTTTTAGAAGATAAGATTTCAAGACAAAAAAAAGGTATTCCAGAAAAAAAAAATGCAGATAATGATTTATTCCCATATAATGCTGTTCTTTTGTTCACTTGTTTAACACTATAATGGTGCTTTTGACTTCTCCAGTAATTTCTTGTGCTGTTCTATATACTGTATATAGTATATATATAGTATTTGTCCTTCAATGATGAATGTCTTATTGAAAGTACTCAAAACATTTCAACTGCCAATTAATTGTAGAAGTCACCCTCGATTTCTAAAGCTCTGAATTTTACTTCTAGAAGATAAGTACTACTAGTTCTCACATTCCAGATGAGAATATTGTAAACGTAGCTGAAATAAAGACACCTTCCTGATCTAAATTAACACATTTTAATTTAAATACCTGAGATTTTGTAATCCTCCTTCACCCGCTTTCAGACCTTTCCAAATATATATTGAGGCAGTTTTTCAATTTTCTTAACTTACCTATTGGTCTAAGCCCCCTTTTTATCCCTTTGTATTTTTTTTATCCTTTATTAGGTTACTCAGTGTATGAATCATGACTTGCCTCTCTGGATTGACTGAAGAGAGTGAAGACTGCTAGTCTAAAAAGAATACATTTTGATCTAAGGATATATTTATCACTTTGTTGAACTGATTTAAATGATGAGTGTTAAAGCAAGTCTCTCTCTACCTCCACTAAAATGAAATTCTGAATTGAGTAAAACAGGAAAGATGTGTTACTGTTTTCCCAACCACTCAGTGGCTTAATGAAACCCAACTCAATGGCTTGATGTACCAATAAGGCTCTCCATGACCTCTTGAGCATATAACTCATTGAACCACCACTGAAATACCTATGCTATTAGCTTGACCTCATTACTTTGGAGAACACTGAGGTTTCTCTGTTGTTCCTGATGCTTTATAACAGTAACACTATAATTTTTTTGGTGAGAAACAGCTTGCAAAATACTTGTTTTTATTTGCCTGCTGGTGTGTTGCTGCTTAAAATTGCACCATATAACTAATTATAGCCTTAACAGTTGTACTAAGTAATTTTAAGAAGACTAGTATAAAAACACCCCCATGCCATCTTTCAAAGTGGTATCTAGCCTATTAATAAAAGAACAATAGAGCTGGAGCCTGAGTATCACAATATTGCTATTTTTGGCTCATGACTAGCTCTGGAGTCCTCTCTGTGTGTTTGTGCAGCATGTAATGTAGCAAGGTCCTGGGCTGCCTTTAGGACTCAAGTGCAATTCATATAAATACACACAGAGTGTCTGTACAGCTAGTGTTGACTGCCCTTTCCACTAGTCAAATTATTCCAAGGCTTGTAGAGAAAACCCACTCCAACAATCTCCATCTGCATATTTACACCACACTCATCACCGTGGAAGTGTAGTGCTTTACTGAGAGCCGTGTGCACAGTGAAAGGAGAATATACTCATTAATGTCTAATGTGTTGTTCAAGGTTATACGCAGGATATAGAAGTTTAATGAGAACTTAATGGGAGTTCTACTACTACTGATTAGGTGTATCTATCATTTTGAGGATGCGAGTAAAACTGCTTAACACTGTAAAGTTAAGGAAAAATGAATACCCAGTTTGTCACTCCCTTCTGCCATTAATCACATTCATTAGCTGCTTTCCAGTGACAAGATTCTGACCCATTACCAGTGCAGTACTGGGAAGACCACTATCAGTGGCCTGCTGATTTGAACAGTGATTTATCACATTGACTGTTGTGACTGTTTTTGTTCTTTTTGTCATATATGGCTTGTAGATTAACCTAACTGTGACAAAAGTGAGAGTCCAGGATTTCACTGTAAATTTATCATCCATGGTGCCTTGCTGAAAACCTAGTTCCAGAGAGAAAGAGAGAGAAACTGAGATGGTAACTGAGAGAGAAACCACACATCATTGCTTTGTTTCAGAAAGGCTGGGGAAGGTAGTTACCCTAGCAAGTGCTCTACATCTGTAGGAGCCTGTCAGCTACTACATCCCAAAAGGGTGTTATTGTTATCTTTTGGCTCAGGGGGCACCCAGGAAGACATGACCAATTATTCCTGCTTTTACAATGGACTTTGTAAACGTATGAATGATATTTTTAACTCTACTTTGTGTCAAGCAAATTTTGTCCAGTGTCTTGTCAACATTTTTCTTTGTCATGGGGAACTCCACATCTAGCAATGAAAACAACACATCAGTGTTTGAGAGTTTGGGGTGGGATAACTAAGTCTAGAACATTGCTACTATACCAAGGCTTGCAAAGTCCTTCCTCTGGTGGAAGATGGGCATTGACTTGTGCCCACACTTCCTACAGGAAATGTGTCCTGGAGGACCCCTAACCTTGCTCTGGTACTTCTACCCTGTGTTGAGACTTTGACTGTAGCCATCAAATGGTCCTTTTGCTTTTTCTTCTTTTCTACTCTGTAAGAATATGGGGGGGATTTTTTTTTTTTATTTGAAAGGGTAATAGGTAAAGGAAACCCCCCCTAAATGTGCATGCTCCACAAGAATGCCTCACAGCATTCTAACAGTAGCTAATGAGGTTAATATATTTTAAACTAAATCATGAGTACAATTGAACTGCAAATAGTTAGGGAAAAAAAAGAGAAAAAGAAAGGAAGATGTAACCCATCATGTTTTTTCTCAAAATGCACTTATAGGATTGTTGTTGCTCTACTCTGTGACTCCTTCATAAGTTTTACAGATGTAAGTCTGGAAAAGTTTGTTTACAGAGGAAGAGAATGCTGCTTGAATATTGAATCTGAAAGATGTTTCATGTTTGATTGTAGGTCATTCACCCCTAGCTCATATATAATTTTTTCATTCGTTTGCTGAAGGCAGTTGCATAATTCTTCCTAGACTGGGGCTTTTATTGGATAAAATTAGTAAACTATGTAATTTTATATAATAGACATGGGTTTGCATGAATCACGATTTGTCTCCTGGAACAATGAGGTGGTGTAACTGCTAGATTAAAGCAGATTAATTAAGCATAATCTACATCCTTAACAGTAAGTATAGAAGAATGTATTAATATTTATTTAATAAATATTTATTAATATTTATTAATATCTATTTTTTGCTACTGTCTTGCTGATTTCATTTGACCTCAGTATTTGGTGTGGACCAGAGACAAGCTTTCTATAACAAGCTCTTTGAGTGATACCTTGCAGATGTTTTCCCTTTTACTGACACAGAACCATTACTAAACAGACAGTCCCTAAGTGTCAACCTTGAGCCTATTTATCCTAAAAGCTAACCGACCTTGAAAGTTTTTATAGGTTGTTTATCTTAGCTCAAACATTCTAGGGAATTTGTTTCTGTGGAGTGTGGATCGTTGTGGCTACCTAAGTACTCTCTTTTTAAAGAGGTATTCCAGTTACTACTAGTTATCTTGAAGGACAGTTATGTAAACATATTTTTTTCCTTCATATTCTGTCTGGTCTGAAAGTTGTTTTTTAAGTTTGATCAAATTCCTTCAGGCACTTTTAGGGGTGACCGTATTAAATCAATTAAAACCTTTTAAAATATGTCTGAATATAAGTTTACTCAATATGTCTCTGTGGCTCCACTTTAAGAAAAGTTCTAGAGTTATAAGAGTCTGGAAGGCTATAAAAACTTTTAAACCACAGGGAGAGTTTGTGCTAATATAACTGTATTTTGTGCTTGGATTTTGTGTTTGTAAGGAAGAGAAGGAATTCATCTTTAGTTTTGGATAACTCATTATCCATTGGATTTTGCTTGTTTCTCTGCTCGTTTTCTGTGACCTCATAATTAGATCAAATATATTTAGATTTTGTTAGTTTTCATATGCAGCCTGGAGGACATACTATTTTCTAAGCTAATCAGGTGGGTGCATTAACTTTGCTTTTCTCCAGGTGCTCCAGGCAGCCCTGACCCCTTGGGCAGGGAGGATTTGAGCATTATGTGCTACAAAAATGATACCTGTCATCTGAAAGCCTTTGCCTTCGGGTCCAATTCTGCCTTCTCAGAAACCCTGGTAGGTTAAGTGTCTCATTTCCTAGAGTCTCAGCCTCATAAGCACTTTGCAGTAGTGGTTCTTACTGAGTACTCTTCTCCCATGCTTTTAAGGGCTTAAAAAAAACCTTATGCTTTTTTTCTTCTTCTTCTTTTCATTTTTCTTTTTGAGTGGTTTCAATTTTCTCTCTTATTTGTGACCTCTCAGTCTCAGAGTTTGCACTGTTTGCCCCAGCCTCTACCTGCAGAATTAACATGGGATTCCTCTTTTGGTAAAGCATGTCTCCCTCCTTTCGTGCCTGAACTACCTGCCTTTGGGTTTCTTGACCTACCTGTTAAGCTTTTAAACAGATATACACACATCAAAAGTTAATCCTCAGCAAGTTTAGCTGTTTGGGGGCAACTTCAACTGCAATTTAATCTTGCTGCAACAGTAGCCAACTGACTCCTGAACAAATGGCAGCTACATTTGTCATGCTTGAAAGTACCCTTCCTCTTGATGCACAGCCTGCTCTGTTGTGCTCTCAGAAGCACAAGGTGCAGCTTGGATGCAGCTGTCACAGTGTAATTTGCTTCAGGCTTTTTGTCTCAGGCTTTACTTCTGTGTTGTTATGTCCATAACCTCTGTGATTTCAAAGACCTAGCTGTGCTGCCTGACTTCTTTCTCCTGCTCTTGGGGAAAATGCTGCTGCTCCAGGTGCCCTATATATGGGCAAAGTTATCTGGACTTACCCTTCTTTTATTATTCTTATTTGTATTCGTATTCTTCTATTAGTGGACTGTGTTAGGATATTTTCTTATAAGTAAGAACCACCCAGGTTTAGTGATCCAATTTTGTCTCCACCTTAGGAGACGATTAATTTCAAAGGTGCTCAGTGATACAAAAATTTCCGAATGTCAGCTCTTTGGAACATAAATGGGCTTCCTGTGCTGCTGCAATCATAAGGGCCTTTTAAATTACTAATATTTTCTTGTTGGTACGGAGTGAGGCAAAATATCCAGGGTATAGAAGATCTTAATAGACATCTGGAAGAGACCAGCTTCCACTGCGGATGCTAGAGAGAACTTAAAATAACTGAATTTTCAACTTTAGTGCATCACTTGAGAGTTGGGCGGAGTGACTCCAGGTCACAGGTTGCCAAAGTTTTAAGAGAGCCCTTTAAAAGCTTGAGACTGCTATCTACTAAAACAGGCTCCAAGGTTGTATATGTAAAATTAGATGGATAGACCTTGACACAATTTGATTAAAACATATTTAACATTAATTTTTAGATGAGTGTATTAGAGTAGCCTATCTGTAATGTTTGGGGCTTAATGGCTTTTATGGCTTTAAAAAGGTTTAATAGCTTCCATTAGGCTTTCATTAGCAGTGCCAGAGAAAACAGGAAGATGTGCATGCAGAAAGGCAATGATTTGTTTTGTTATTTGGAATGTACTGTTGAGGATGAAAGCGTTTGTATACGCTGCCTGTGAAATCGTGTGGCTGTTAAAGTACATATTCCTCCTGATGTTCTTTGGTTCTCATAGGTCTGGGTTAGGAATTCAAGTTTAGTATCTTTCTAAGATTAATTTTGTAAGATAATTTGTAAAATTAAGCTACTGGTTTCCCCTTCAGCCCTTGTCTTAAGTCAGTGTTGTTCACATAGCTCTTCATGTTTGACTGTATGCTCTGTTTACTTTTACACTCTTTATTTTACTACTTAGTCATGCACAGCAGGAGACCTGTAGGTGTTTCTTGATGCACCTACAGGGGAAGAATGGGATATATAATACAGATTAAGTGTTTCACAATTTTTTAAAGAACCTTTTATTTCATATAACACATACGATAATATATTTGTATGAAAATGAGGACTGAATTTTAATTAAGTAATTCTGACAATTATTTTCTAGAAAATAAAGACAAGGAAGGTAAACTTGAGTTCCAAACCATATCTGTAAAGGTGGGTTCTTTTTATGCCGCAGTTTTCTGAGAAAACTGCATGTGCAAATCTGTCCTGTCACCACAGGATCAGTTTTTGACTGTGGTGGAAGGCCAAGACTTTGAACCCTTTGAAGTCAATTTCAGTTACAGTTTACTTTGTTATTGGAAAGTACAGTGCTATTGGGACTGGCCGACACTTGCATGGAAAACATACAACTTTCCCTATACAGAAAACTAGAGATGTGGGAAAATTTCTTCATTATTTCTTACCCAACTTTTATGTTATCCTTAAGGCTTTCATAATATTTTCTGATATGTTTTTAATGGCTCTCTTTCCTACCTAAATAGAAAAACTGTTTTTGAACTAAACCTGCAGTTTGACAGGTCTGTGCTAGTGCATAACTCTTTTCTTGGTGCTGAAGAAATTACAGCCTTTTGATTTTTACTTTTTCTCCTGGAGATGATTGCAGCATTCATCTTAATATCTTATGAGTATGGAAGAGTGTTCCAGTAGACAGCAGGACATCAATTACAGATGTGAAGCATGCTAGCAGGCATCTGGGTCTCGTGTTAGCAGTCTGTTCAAAGAATTAAGTAGCGAGGATCCAAGACAGTCCAGATGTTGCAAATTTCTATCAGTGGTCACTGCACTATAAAATCTCATGTGAGTTTCACTTCTTGGAATCATTCAAGGTGAGTTATATAACAAACCGCATAAATTACTATTATCAGGACAGGTTTAATGAGTGATTAGCAGGAAAACTGAAGGATTAATTAACTTGAAATGTTCTTGCAGAGTAGCAAATAGTCCAAGTTTATTATGTGAAAAGAAGGTCTTGGCTTCTATGCAAGTGGTCATTCTACTGTTGCAATGATCTAATTGGGTTTTTCAGTTCCTGCTGAAGGAAAAGAATCGCTAAAGCATCATATAACTCTTGGGCAAAAAAAATGAGTCTTAAGCACTTTACTCTTAAATTTCTAACCTTATTTTTCCTAAAGACAGTTGTTAAAACCGATGTTCAGAGTCCAGGTGAATCAGCTGAGGTTTTCTTCTTTTTGAACTGAAAAGATTTAGGAGAATTCTCTAGTTCTAATTAAAAAATGTTAGCACTTTTCAAGGTCTGTGTAAGCACATGAATAGTATACATTAACATAGCTCTTCCCCAACAACAATTTTTTTGCCTTTTATGATGGGTAAAAAACATGACAGAACAGACTATCTATGGGTGCTTAACAAAAGTGACTGTTCTCATTGACACCATAGATAGTGTTTGTAAACATTCTAAGGCCAGTCATTGAAACACAGAACACAGTGTCAAACAAATGGAAATTAAGAGTTAAAAATGCAGATTCTGCTGATTTTGTTTTCAATTTATCTCTTTTGCAACATAAGATTCAGAATAACAAAGCCTGAATGATCTAGTAGAAGATGTGTTTAGTTCATGACTTATGAAGAGTAGGAGAATAAAGCACTAGAAATTCAAGAGAAACTGCTCTTAATATCTTGCTGTTTGCACCTATGGGAGTAAGAGTTAGAACAAGTGCTCTTGCAGAGTAAAGACAGGGTGCTGTGGTTGATTTTTCTTGTTTCAACAGACACATACCAGATACACAAGACTACTATATGCTGCAAAAAGTATAAACACTATAGTCATGGCAGAACCCTTTGAAGTTTATAATTAAAATATATTTTTAGAGCCTATGAGAAACAACGCTTGCAATATTTCTTTGGACTAAGTATCAGCTGTGATACTCTTACCTCTCCTCCTTACCTTTAGAGAAATGTGGTATGAATATAAGAATATGAGGTACTTGAGTGTTAAGTGGTTTTAGCCTGTGTTCCACAGCAGAGGTAAATCTGTGCTAACATTCAGTCCAGTATTGTAACTCACTTGCACATACAAAATCAACAGAAATAGCTCTCCTGTACTCAAACCTAGATATTATTTGCAAAGCTAAAAGAAGTTTCGCCCTTTTAAGGAGAACATTTTGATTTGGCTGGATGAACTAAAACTAAGAAGAAGCTAATTCAAACAACAAAGGAATGGAGAGATTGAAATAAAACTCTGGATTTATAGATATAACAGAAATTTAAATTCTTTGCAAGGTTTTGAATGAAAAGATTCAATTTTGAATTTTCAGAATTTTTATTACTTTCTAATAATATATAAATGCAAAAACTTTTTTTTGTTAAGCTATTTTTTGCACCTCAACATTAATATACAAATGCCTCAGATGAGCCATAACTGTATAATTTAAGGGAAAAAACTTTTTGACAAGAAAAAACCTACCAAGTACAGCAAGATTACAGTTCTGCAAGGATTTGCATATCTACAAAACTGCTTTTGCATGCATGAACAAGAGTACTCTTATAACTACTTCCAAATTCCAGGCCTGTGTGAGGAATAAACAGTTAATTGAAATGTAGATTTGAATGTAATTCTAATTTTGTCTTGAATTCTATTGCTTTTGCTTATAGGAAATAGTGCTTTTATCGGTATAGTCCTGATTTAATAAACAAGAGCTAAAATGAATCATACTAAATATTATGAAAACATTTTCTAATTATTTATATTTCAGTAGTTCATTAAAGAAGTCCGTAATAACTTTTTGCTCAGGAACTTTGTTTTTACTACCAGCATATTTATCAGCACATATTTCTTACAATTGTAGTGGCTGAATTTGGATGTGCTAAAACCATGCAAGGAGAAAGTAAGCCTGTGCCCCTGAAGAGTTATGTTTTATGACAGACTTGCTACTGGTCAGTTTTGATAATTGGAAAATTCCTTCCTAATTGTTTATTTCATCTGAATTTTTGTCACAAAATAAGTCTTCTACTTTCAGATATTTTGCATTTATCGCTTGCCATATGGTTAATAAAATGTAGCTGACATAATCGTTTTCTGGGGAAAAAAAGGAAGAAAAGCGAAAAAAAAAGAAGCCAAAGAAATATTTTGATTACTTAATATTTAAGATGTAGGGTGTCCACATTTCTACAGAGATTTTAACTCATAGAGTCATAGAAGAGCCTGGCTTGGAATGGATCTTGAAAGATTACCTTGTCCAACTCTTAAATATGATTAATTTAATATATTTCAAAATAAGAATTGCATCTTTTTAAAACATTTTACTTTGATATGGGTTTTATGTGAAGTAATCTGTTCAAATAAGTATATGAAATAAGAAAATTACATGAAAATTAATAAATATGTACAAACCCCAATAGAACTTCAACTATAGAACATATGGTTAAAAAAATGCACAGAATGAAAAGACTTTACATTCACTTTACAAAGAGATTTTTCAGCCAGAACTCAAGACAATTGAACATCTGTTTGATGGAGAACTGTTTTCACTTGGTTTCACCATCCTTCTTTGTGTCAGTGATAGTAGCTCTGATCCAGAAAGGAGGCCTCTAGTCTTTGCCCTGAAGAGGACTGAGAATACTGTTTGAGCAATCCCTACTCCAGCATTTTGCATTAGCATAGAGTTGGGGCATTTGCAAGTTCTTGACTTGAGCGTTTCTAGTCAGGTCTTGAGTACAAAGTACAGCAGAGAGAAAACTTCAGACCTGAATTAAGCAAAGTATTTTTAATAAAAAATATTTTCTCATGATTTTTTTTAACCTTCTGAAGCCTTACAGTGTAATGAAATCTGTATTCTGCTACAATAAATATTAAAATCAGATGCTGATCCTACCATATAACTTGTTGATATGAAAATGCATAAGATTAGGTGGTAATATTTCCAAAGGTTCCTATCAAAACAACAACACAGGGACTTCCGTAAAGCTTAATTAACCTTTGTGTTTGAAAAGTTGCTACTTAGTTCAGCCACACTGAGGAGATTATTTGGCAAAGAAGTTGGAAAGCTGATGATTTGAACACAGGCATGCAATTATTTTCTCTGGTAGATTATGTTCTGATGGGATCCAATTATATGCCAACCAAGCCTCTCTGAATCATCAAAGAAGAAATGTTAAAAATTCCCTTGGCTCCAAAGCACGATATCTACTGCCATATGTCAGAGCTGTTTACTGACTAATGCAGGTCCCTGGAAGACATGTCTTTCTCATCCTTGCATTAACACCTCTCAGAGCATCCTAGGGGATTAAATGAAAGTATAGGCCACTTCTCTGGAGTGCATGTATTAGTATGCTTGTTACTGTGAAATTATTCCAGTAGCCTATTTTATTTAAAGATTACCATACTGTAGGGATGGGATAATCTAGTGTTAGCTAATGACATTGAAACGCTGTTTGATACAAGTCAAGGTCAGTTGGAAGAGGACAGGACTTAAATATCCAACACACATGAGAGAATGATGACTGGAGCTGAAATTGGGAGACTCATATTGTTTAAAATTTTGACCATTTCTTCAAGTCTAAGCTGAACCTGTCAAGCTGTTCAGCGATTTTTAATCTTCTGGAGTACTAACTTTTTAATCTTTCTGGAGTACTAACTGTCCCTTGCTACCCCTGATTTGGTTTTGAGTTGATAGGATCAAGGCTGGAGAGGTGTAGGCAATTCCCATGATTGCAAAATGAAGAACCACTGCTTCTCCAGGTTTTTTGCTATGTCTGGGAAAGTAGCATACCTTTTCCATAGGAAACATTTACATAAATTGTTCCTTATATTTCACATAAATATACAACTAGTGTTATTTCTCAGTGCATTAATAACTGTACAAACAGATATATAAGACAAATGTCTTGGAAGCAGAGTGAGAACAGCCTCAGCTCTCTTTTGGAGTGATGTTGGATTGGGGTGGCTGACCTCTCACTCCCATAACTGTCCCTGTGACAAGTGCCATGATAAGTTTTTATGCACAGAATTAGACATTCACAGTGATTTGAGGTGGTACAATCTGACCTTCATTAGGTCTTGTTCTATTGTGTGGTATTGCGTGGTATTAAAAAACCATTATTGCAAATAAGTTCTACACAGATAAAGTCCCAGAATTTTAGCATCAATAAAAGCAGTGTATGTATATGTGTGTGTGTATATATATATATATATATTTAAAGCAAAATCACTTTGCTTAATTTGACAGAAATAAATCTACTCTACTTCCTATCAGGAAATTGCTGCCAGGTCCAACCAGCAGATAAAATTCACTGATTCTTGAGATAAAGGAGTGTGTTTCTTCGATTATTATTCCCACATTTAAGATGGTAATTTTATGTTTAAGATCTTAATATCAAAGTTTCTAAGGTTTTATTATTATAAAGCTTGGAGAGCTGCAAGATCAACAATTTTTGAAACTCCTGGGGAGGATGTGCTTGAGGACCTGCACCAAAAATCCATGACATCCACTCTATAAGTCACAGTTTTGGCCCAGGTAAGTGTATGTATACATATATACCATTATTGTGTACTACATTTATTTTTTCAATAATGGCATTTGCCTGAGTGTTTAAGCATTCAGAAGAATACAGCATAATGAACATAACAGCAAATGATGAGAAATTCCAAACTTTAAAGGAATCTGAGAGGAATATACATGTGGAGGTTAGAATTGAGTCAAACTTTCATAACGATGTTTTCTCTTTCTTCTCTCTATTGCAGTATTTGGGTCCCCTTCAGATTTGGCCTTCTTATGGAAATATCTTTAGGTAGAACTCAAACCCTTTTTTGGAGAACAGAAAGGAAATGTGAGTAGAAACCTTCCTCCCTTACTTGTGACAGTGAGGATTGAGACATATTTCCTGGATGACTTTGGACTACACTGGGGTAGCAAGCATTTTCTTACATTCTTGTTAATAAAAAATATTTAAAAAATATAAATACAGAAAATCTTGAATTTTATAGATCTATTGTGTAGACTGCAATGGAAAAAACTCACCTTAATTCCATATGTACAATGCAAATACAAACAGAACTCAAAAGGGCTTAATTAATTTTTCCTCTAGCCCTCTTGATGTAATTAGTATTAGACCATGCATTATTTCATCTAAATATTGTTTTCATGTATATTGTAAACTAAGCAGTTGTAACACATCTGCATATCACCTGCAATAGCAGGACATTAGAAAATTTGTGGTTAAAATGCTTTGAATTTGTTGATTAATAATATAAATAGCCAAAAAATTCAAATCATGCTAAAAATTATGGAAATAACATCTGTTATTTTGCAAGCTTCTTTTTGCAGACAGCATGTTTTAATACAATTTCTGCTCCAATAAAAATAGGGGTTTTTTTATAAGCTATCTAAACTGCAGGTTCATCTGTTAATAATATCACTTTTACTTCAGGCTTGTAGCTAACGCAATAGTATAATCAAATTTTCAGTGTTCTAGACAATCACACAAGAAATTATGAATTGAAACACAGTGGTGTAATTTTTGTATATGTTTATTCCTCCAGAGGTTGAGGGAACTCACAGGGTGCCATTAAGAAGTCAGATCCTCTCAGGAGTTAACCACATGATGGTTGTTGAGCAATTACAGAGCAACCCCAATGATTGGAGTATTGCACTGCATTAACAAGTGATAAATGTTCATGTGCTCCATCTGTTTGCCCAAATGTTCATGTAGTAGGCATTGGGATCCTCATCTTGGTTGTGTTCCATGGGTGCTAAAAAAATACAAACAAATTATACAAAGTAAATAAAATGCTGCTAAGATTCTGCACCTCAAAAATTAATCCTTATTCACTACATATGTTCTTGAAATACTCATTGTCTTCAGACTGCAGCTGACAATCAGGAAGGTCATTTTGACTCCAGCTCCCCCAAATATTCGTCGTACTCCTCCCTCAGAGGTTCCCACCTATTCCGAGACATTTAAATAATCACACAGCAGTTCCACACTGAACAGCTCAGTGTTTTTAAACTGTTAGAGGTGTAAGTTTCTATCTTTAAATGTAAACTAGCTATCAACGATATCTGTTTAACTGTTTCTCTAGCAGATCAGTTGCATCTGTGATGGTAGCATGAATCTCCTCCAGGCATACCATGCAAAGGAGATAGATGGTAATAATAATTTCCTTCTGACAGAGTCTGTATTTTTTAACATTTTAGCTACAGTACCATAGGAAGGCGAACTACTCTGATCACTCCATGTGGATTAAAGCAAAATCCTGTTTGCCTCATCAATTTGAACAAATATGTTTTTTCAAATATGCAGCCCATTACTCAGCTAAAATGCTTCCTCCATGCTTTGATTTCATTGTGAGATTTGAAAAAGCCCTAAAACCTTTCTTGTCAACTCCCAGCTTTCCTTGAGGCTACCCTTGTCTATCACTAATCACAATTAGTGTTGCTTGTTTATTCAGTGACAAGCTAGCAGTTTAAAATAAGCTGTCACATAATTCTTGTTACAGAATATGAGTAACAAGGCTAAAATAATCAGACTGTTTCATCCTGAGCCCAGGCAGAGAGAAATTACTTCTTTTGAAACCTGCAGTGCAGGTGGGAAGTCAGAGTTCTACTTTTTAGACGGTTTTTGCAGTGGACTGTCTCACAAGCTCTAAGACCCCTCATGAATCTTTTTCATACTACAAAAATCTGTTAAGAATTTAGCACGTGGAACCGAACTTGGAAATGAAGAGTATAAAGTAAAAAAATTCTATTCAAAATCTTTGTAAATGTATTTTAGATACCTGCATACCTAAACTTTTCTAGACTGAGAACCTCATCAACTGTCTTTAGTCTGAGCCCACAGAAAATTTAAAAATTGGACTTCCCTTGCCTAAGTCACCATGAGCACGCCTAGACAGGATCTAAGAGTACTTCTAAGACTCTGGTACGACAGGTGAGAAAGTAACCCAGAGTGGATCTGGATTCTTGGGTTTATTTAAGAACCACTGAGATGAAAGTTTTACATTGCTCCCACACCTTTGCTGTCCCCAGAGTTCTGGTCATGAGATCTGGCCATCCCTTCTAGTCAGGGAGGTCGCTGCTGATCTGGAACAGTTGGTCAGAAAGTTGGGTTGTTTCCTACTATGCTGTTGCTCATCAAATTCCAGCTTGAGTGTTAGGGGCGAATGTCTCAGGGCAAACCCTGCATTTGACTCCATGCAGCTCTGGTTTCCAGGAATTTCCTCCACTGCTAGGGCACTTCCTTCAGTTGAGACCTTCCCCTTCTTTTCATCCCCTGAAATCCTTCTGTTTTCCTAACCTAAATATTCTCTGTGGGAAAGCACAATGCATGGTTAGTCTCTTAACCGTTAATTTTGGTTCATGTCTCTTTACCAACTAGAGGATTGGGGATGTGTTACTTTGGTTTACTCCAGGTATTATCAAAAACATGAAAACTCAGAAGTTCGGTCTGAGACATCCCCTCACACACGGCCTCACCCCAATTATCTGCCACCTATTTGCATTCACAATTGGAGCTTCTTTTTTCTTTAACCTGTGTGCTCTCACTATGAACTTGGGTGACATGTATCATGAGAGTAGCATCACCAGCACTTAAGTATGAAGAGAACTGAGGTTTCAGGAACAGTCCAGGACTCCAATCAGCTATCCACGTGGTTTTCTTTGGACTTGGGGTCTCTTGACTGCCCCGGGAAACCAAAGCTCTTAATAACCTTGTAGCACAGTCTAAAGATAACCAGTTAAACTCCCTCCACATCTTCCTTACTGCTTGATTCCTGTTTTTCTTCACATTCAAATACCTTTTATTGATTTCTCCTACAGGCAGCATCACGGCTAATGCATTATTGCTTGAGTTTGAAGACTTCTGCTGAATTTTTAGCAGTATTACAAACTTCCATTGGGATTCCCCTGTCTCTCTGCAACCTACTTCCACATTTGCCAAATTTGTGTAATACTCTTTTCTGTCAAGTGAGTACAGTATTCATAAAGGAGAGAATTATAAAGAATGAAAAGCATGAGTATACTTTGGGGTTTCCTTCTGAGCTTTATTGCAGTATTTTGAAGGAATATTTAGCATATTTTATTGCTAACCTTTTATAGAGAGTAACTGAAAACAATGTTAACAAGCAAACATGTTTAGAAGTGCATGCTTTCTTCAGGGATGGCTTATAAAGCAGCTCACTATGCTCAGATCCTCTCTTCCAGCTCCCCTGATATCTTTGTATCCTCACTGTGCTCCAAATACCATCTGCTGCTGCTTATGTACCTCGTCACTGAAATATAAACTGAAATTCCTCCACACTGGCAAAAGTGTATGCTGAAGAAATATCTTCCTCTCTTGGAGAAAAACAAAACCAGGACTGCATTACCATAGAAGCTATGGGATGTAAAATATTCATGGTGACCTGTGAGGTTCTAGAAGTTCTTTTCTAAGCTTAGTAATGCAATTAACTCAGCACCCATTTTTTGCTTCGGCTTAATTCACTGTTACAGCTTCCGCAAACTGAGTGGAATAATTCTTAACAGGGGAAATTCAGTGTAATGAACACATTAACTCTGTTTTTCCTAAAGATTAAATACAGTTTCTCTCATGGCCAGGCAGCATGCTTTATTTGTGGAAAGTTTCTACACTCACATACTGATGAGAACTTCCTCCACACAGCAAACCAGAGGGCCAAGCAGCTTCTCTCCTTTGGGCTCCAAGCACTCTAAGCCTACAGAGTTTGTGAAGCATAAAATGCACAAAGTACAGTTAGATGTCGAGCTGAATCAAAGTGGAAGATTTCAGTTAGTCTAGTAAACATTTTGATTAGTGTTAAGTGTATTGCTTTTGACTGAAAATGCCTAGAAGAAAACTTCTGGTTCTTGGGAAATACAATTTTGAAACCATCTGTCTTGTAAATCAACACTGAATAAGTGCAACTGGGCCCTGAAGATGTTTTTCTGCTGCTGAAAGACCATAACTTCTGTGACCAGTTTTACTAGCTAGAATGGGGAAGGTGGTCCAGGACTGGACTGGATTACTTCTGTCATCCTTCAGGTTCTGGAAGTTGTTGGTGTCTAACTGGTCCAGCATATGTCAAGGAGGCTGTTTACTCATTGGTGGCATAGAACATTTAAAATGAGGCTTACAAATTTGGCATAAGAAAATAATAAGTATTAAAAATTACATATATATGAGAAAGTGGGACTTTCTTTTCTGGTGTCCTTTTCTTGGGTCTTTCTTTATGATCTTTAAGCTTTCATCTGTAATTTTATGCAATGAGGCTGAATTTTTTTATTGCAGCTGAAATGTGCTGGCATTCAAAAACTCTGTATGTAAACATTTGAATAAAACAACAATAACGTGAAAATCAACAATGGGGAAATATGTAGCCAATTAAACTGTTCTTCTTATTTATGTATCTACCAGCTTTTGTTTGGATGAAGAATGTAAGACATGTATAAGTTGATCTGAAAAGTGATGCATTTCCCTTTTTGCTTATTCATCTGTAGAAATGTTTTAACCCAGTTTCACTGAGTGCTTGTTAAAACTTTTGTCTAAGCTGCATTTAGTGGATTGGATATGGGATAGTACCCTCCCATACCTAAGGAATGTTACACTGATAAAATAATGCCAAGTCTTCTTATTTTATTTCCTATATCTTAATGTGAAATCGGAACTATAATTAAATAATTTGGAAATTTAATAGAACTTTCGTCCTTGAATTAATGCAGACATATCACATTGACGACTCTGAGCCAGGAAATGAAATAGAGAAAGGATGGTGTAAACTGCATAGAGTCACTTCATAACAGCAATTTTCAGTGTTCTTGCAAGAGAGACTGTCTAATAATTACACATTGCCTAGGGAGAATTCATCAGCTTGATGTAAAAAATAATAAACCACATTATCATGATAAGTGCATGAATTAAGTTAGAATCTCAAAAAGTATGGAATTCAGTAATTCTTCAAGGAAACTCAATCTGCATTAGTAATTTCAACAAAATGAGGGCATGCAGTAGGTCCCTTATTGCAGAATAATGGAATTGTCTTTAATAAAAAATAGAGGTTTGATTGTAGACAGAGATGGTAGACTCATTGTTTTGGCTGTAATAAAGACAGATGCATGATATTATGTATTTAAAAAGGACATTTTTATTCAATAAAACAATACATATTATATACCACATACATAGCAGCAGACTGATAGATTGCTGGGAAGACAGAAAGAATGTCAGTTTGCATTAACACAATAGCATTGCTTCAAATAGTCCCTGCCAGTGTAAATGAGGTAATATTCATGGCTTTCAATCTGCTACATTTAAGCTAAAAAAGATCAATTTCTTCTTTTACATATATTAGCACAATTTCCAGTCAATGGGTCAAATTGCTCTTAAACACAGTTGCCCAACCCCATCTATTTCAGGGTAGTGACAGCAGAATTTAGTCTGATGGATCTTCTGATGAACTGACTTTCCTGCCAGTTGCAGGCCAGATTGGCTGACATGTTCATTAGACCTATGGCCATTGCAATTGTACAGTGCTCCATAATTCTTTTGATCAATTAAGAAATAAAAGTACTCCTGAAAATTTAATTTGCTGTACATTCATAGTTTTTTTTTTCCAGTATAATGAATCCTGAATAGTGTAATTATCTTTAGAAGTGGCACTGAATAAAGGTAGCGATTTAAAATATTCAACAAAATATAGATTTGTAGCCAAATGTAGCTTGTGAAAGAATTGTTCTCTTTCTCTCTCTCTCTCTCTCTCTCTCTCTCTCTCTCTCTCTCTCTCTCTCTCTGTGTCTGTCTCTCTCTCTCGCCTTCTCCCTCCCTTGGTATCTTATGAAAATGCTACTTGTCCTGTAGGAGTATATATTATTATGTTCTTCAAACTCCTTATTCATTAAAAACAAAGATATTACCATTACAAAACATCAAACAAAAGAGTCTTACATTACAAAAAGTTACAAAACCTACCATATGAATGGAAATAAATATGTGTACACATCCAGTCAACAATTGCTACCAACAACCGGCTAGCATATAGACCAGAATAGGCCTTGGTAAAATATAATTCAAGTTATAAAACTTCTAAAAATGTAAGGTTCATGTTTGTCTTCTGATCAGACTTTACAAATGGCTTTGCCAGTCTAAGAAAATTTTATTTTTAAAAAACGGTAATTCTTGATGAGTAAGTATTGATTTGAAGAGTGAAGTAGGTAGGTAAAGGGAAGAAAGTTATTCAATGGTTACTGCATAGACTTCTGAATCACTCTTCCTGGATTGCAGTTCTGCTTATGCTACTTATATGCCACAGCATCTAGAGAAGTCCTGAATTAATTTGATAATCATATGTGCAAGTAACTCATGTAGGTATTTATTTTGAAAGAAATTGGATGTCTTGGGATGCACATAGGTAATACTGAATTTTCCAAAGTACCTCAGTCACTAGCTTCATCCTTAGGAGTCTAAACATCTCTAAAATGTAGTTCTGAGAAATCTAGTCCCATTAAATTCAAATGATGCACAGGCTATATGTGCACTGGTAGTGCTCTCCTGGTATGGAAATAACAATATTCTAAAGCACGTAAGTGATCCAAGAGGAAATTCAGTAGGAATTGTAAAGTGATGCATATTATGTCAGCATCAGTACATTAAATTACCCTTTGAGTGAAACAAATTAAATTGATCAAATTTTAGGTATACTGATCAAGCAGAATTACTTCTGAGAACTCTGCTGATGTAGCATGTCAGTCACATGCAATAACCCTTAGTACCCTGAAGTAACTTAATTGTGTCAATAGAAACCCATGCAGAGGACCCACTCTTAGTTCCTAAATGACTTATAAAATGAGATTTAATCTCTGAAGCCACATAGGAACTTTTGGAAGGCTGTATTTGTGTTTCTAAACACTTGCTTGCAAATATAAAGTGTTCTGAAGGAGTTTTTAGAAAAAAGTCCTTTCAGAATCTACGAGTTGTGCCTTCTAAATGCAATATTATGATTGGGGATGTTGTAGTCCAGGTCCGTTTATAGTCCCAAGGCCAGGACATCCTCTTGGGACAGGAGTTCAGGACCTCTCAGCTGAAAATTATGAATTAACTTGGCACACAAGTCTCCCATTTTAGCTCATTTATAGACCTTTGGGTAGAAGGCGGGGAGCATCCTACCAAGGCATGAATGTGTGGTTTACTTGGTTTTTCATATTCTTCTTCTTGGAGGTCTCTTAGTTAAAAGTCCTTGAGAGGTTGAAATTTGCAGTGTACAGATATCAGATTTATCTGAGAAATATTGTTGTAATTTAATAGTGAGGTATCCACAGAGACCCGGAAGAGAAAATTAACTTTGGTGCTTGACTGTCTGTTTCAACTAGATATTATTTCACCAATTTACATGACAGTCTTAAAGGACAGTAAGCTTCTTTTCAGGAAAAAAAAATAAATCTATGGAATAAGCAGAAAGGTCTTGGTGTCCTGCCAAGGTGTGACTGCATGAAACCTTGCTTATAGAGTGCTTTGAAGTCTTTAAAGAAAAATGCAATAAAACTGCAGTTTGTTGTTATGAAACATACAGAGACTTACCCCCCCCCCCCCCCCAAATTTTCCTCTAGCATTGTCTGTGACTATCACCTAATTTCCTTCTTGGCTTCCATCCTCAGTTCTTTTTAATATAATTACCTGTTGGCAAAACTGCTTTGTACACTGGAAAAATAGACCTTGTCCAGAGAGTTACCAAGCACAAACAGTCCTTATATGTCACAGAAGGTTTTTGATATTTTTAAGTCTGTGGTAACATTTAAAAATTTGGGTCTTCATAGGAGTATTATTCAGCCTATATGTAATTGTCCTTGACCTTCTGTCACATTTTGGTGCTGTTCTACAAGCTTATGGGTATGCCTGGTTTTGTCTGGATTGTTGGTTTCAGAGATAGAAAAGGAAGATCCTGAATTCTCTGCTTTTAACAGCTGAGAGCATCTAGTACCTTGCTGTGGCTGATATACTGGAATGGCAGAAATGTTGTTTTCCGATTACCTAAACACAATTTACAGTATTTACACAACTTTATTTTTAAAGCAATAATTATATTTATGTACTCCTAAGTAAACTGAATGCAAACCCCTGTCCTTCCTGTTCTTTATACTAAACATCATTCAGTCATGAAGCCATGATGGGAAAAGTGCTTAATTTTCTTTAGAAATACCTAAACCACTTTCAGAGCTTGCTTCTCTGTGCTGCATGGATGCACGCAGGTACTTATTCTAACCCCTACTGAGGACTTAGAAGTCATCTTCATGTTAAGATATGCCTGTAGCCAGCTCTTTCTCTGCCTCCTGACATTAGTGTACCACCCTTGATCTTTCTTTTGCAAGCTTTGCTGTCGAGGCCTGTGTGTGTGTGGTCTGTTAAGGATCCTTAGCTCAGCTTTGCTCTGCAGGCACAGCCACCTGATAACTGCTTGGGAGCTCTGCCTGCACTGATGGCTGCCAACCCCCCTCCATCAGTCCTGAACTGTGAGCATGGACTGTTCACCTTACCTGGGAATTTCAGCCGGGGAAATTTGACTGCACATTTCCTACAAATGTTGGAGAGTAGCACATGCTTTACGCAATTTATTATGCAGTTTCACCTTTCTCTTGTTTTCTTGTCACTGAGTTGCAGGTAAGATGATTGTAATTACTGAAAATCCTGTGCTTTGTGCAGCATTAGATTTTCCTATAATGAGCCGTCACTATGATCTGGGAGAAGCTTGTCTTGCTTGAATGGTTTATCAGAGGTTTGGTGTCTGTTAATTGTCTTTTTTTGTTGTTTGGTTGTGGTTTTTTTTTTCTCCTTTGTTAATTTTTATTTTCTGTTGCATTTGGATTCCAAAAGAAAGGTGTTTGTCTTTTATTTAATACTTTAATTAAACTACTCTACAGTCTTATTCAAGCATATCACTGTTGGTATTAAATAATAGAAACAAATTGCCAGCTGCAGGACAAAAGTCAGGCTCAAGTTTTGAAGGAAGTTATGCAGCATTACTGATGTGAATTTGTACTGATCTGCCACAAATACACAGCAGTATTTTGATGCTGGGAGGAAGAATTTTCTCCAATGTAGATGGTGCAGATGTGGAATGAAGACATCCAGTGGAAAAAGTGTCTTGTGTGTGTAGCACTCATTGCGTTTTGATTTCTTAAGTGGGGTGAACAAATACAGTCCTGCAGATGTCAGATGATGTTCCTGGGAATGAATGTTCCTGATTCTTAGACTGAGCTTTGTAAATCAAATGCTTTTGCCCTATACTACTCAAGTGTTTGCTGGGCCTGTTGTGGGGGGACATGGGTTTCTACCAATCTGCAAGAGCAGCTTGTAGAAGGGAGCTCCTGCATCACTGGACACATGTATTCACTGCTACAAAGCTGGATCTCCGTCAGATACTGCTGAGTTCAGTGGCTGTACATCTGGTTAGTTATGGGCAGAATGTTTTAATAAATCAATACCCACTTGTTTGTAGGCAGAGTTTAATGTCAACAGCAGGAATAAAGCACAAACAATAGAATAGTCTGAGGAACTGTGTTGCAAAGTGGGTCACTGAAAAGATTCAGGCTGCAAAAGATATTTTGGAGTTGTTGTTTGACACTTGGATCAGTTACCAACAGCTTGCCTGGCTGAGTGCAACCCACAGCATTTTGTGCAACTCAACTCTTCATGCAGTCAGTTCCCAGGTTTCTCAGTTCTTCTAATGACTCATTTAGGGAACTCTGTGGGATATACAGGGACTCCAGTCTCCCCTTCCCCCTAGTGTTTCCTAGGAGATACATATCTTCACTCTTTGTTTTGCTTTCCTGTTTTTTTCCCCAAGATCTTTGTAACATCCTTGGTCCTACAGTACACAACTGATTTAACAGAGCAACACAAACCTGCTGTAACTGACTACTGGAAAATGCCACCTCTGTAAATGCCAACCCAGATCCCGAATTCTGTTCTTGTCACTAATTTGAATGATGACAACATTTACTCACCTGCAGATGCATGTTACTGCTTTGTCTGTTAAGAACCTTGGATAGTTCCTGTGACCTAAATATATTTGTTTTACATATTTTACCATGACTTTCTAAGTTGGCCAACCAATGCTTCATGGGCTCGCTATTGTGAAGATAAAGTTGTTAGTTAGTGTGCAGTGCTTTGCAAATGTCTAGAGATACATACATACTTAAAAAAAAAAAGTAATATTCTTCCATGACTTATTTTGCTTATTGTCTCACACATTGCGCAGAATGCTAACAACAAAAGTAGTTTGTATAAAACAAGTAGTGTACAGTTTAATGTATTTAGAGGCACTGTAGCTGTGATTAGAGGACTGAGGTATGTGATATGACTCATCAAGCAGTCCATAGGTATGTCTGTTATTTCACCTTGCTGCATGATTTTATTTTCCTAACAGAACAATATATTTCTAAAATAGATAGGATTTTTAAAAATAAAAGGCAGGATTTACTGGATTTTATCCATTTTAATATATTACTCTTTACTTGAATAATTCAGTGTGACACGTAGCTTCCAACTTGAATTCCAAAACCAGTTCATACGCACATGATAATTCTTAGTAAGTGACTGAAGGGTTTGCATTTTTAAAGAATAATCTCCTAGTAGTGAAGAAGAGAGGAAAAGACATTCCTGATGTGCACAGAAAAGGAAACAGAAGATTTAAGTTCTGGATAAGAATGTACATTTGTAGTTATAGATTAGAATTGAATCTATATTTATATTTGCTATGTTTTCCTTCAATTTAAGTTAGTTAAATTGGATTTAAGGACTGTCAAAAATGCAGTGTACAGTGATTGCACTTTTGTCTGTATTCAACAAAGAAACCTGCTCCAGTGAAAACCTGAAGCACAAAATTGTTATCAATTAGTATTTCCTTCTACCATGCATAAATCATTTTAATTTTAAAGTGTGTGACAGGAATGCATTGGACACATGGGAACAGAAGGAACAGAGTCTAGGAACACACTATGAGCACACTCATCCTTCCTCTCCACCACCTTGTCACTCCGTTCCTGGGCCTACAGGCCAGTGCCAGGAGGCACACTGGGAGTCACAGATAAGGAGATAGGTGTCCAAAGGACCACAATTCAGTGCTTTCTGCAGTAAGATCTGTCTCATTCTAAGTGTGTGCAGGGATATTTTGTACCAGGGCTTCCCTGAAGTGGCTTGGTTTGCAATCTTTAGACCTTGTCCAAGTGTAATTTGAGGATAAAGGTGTGGTTGTTTATGATTTTCAAGTGCCTGGCAATGTGACAGGAGTTGCTGTTGGGTGTCTGTAGTCTGTGCTCACTTGAGTTTTGCAGCTGGAGTGTGCTGGGTGTGATGTGCCCCTGCTGCACCATGCTAGCTGTGCACAACTTACACAGCGACTGGGAGCCTGGGCATAGTGTGTTGCCCTGAGAACTGTGGCTGTAGTGCTGGAAGTCTCTGCCATCCCTTCTGTTTCAGGATGTTCAGACAAGTGGGATTTCTTAGTCCTGTGTGTGTATGCACCTACCTCATTTTATCTGTTCAAGTTTTGACTATGGATGGAAAAAAGGGTTTCTTCTGAATCACAGATTGAATCAGACTGTGAGTTTCTCAAATAGGTCATATGAAGAAAAAATTAATATTATATCATAATAAAACAATTTATCTTATAATGCAAATGACTTACCAGTTGAGATCTGTAGCTAAATTGCATTTTCTACAATATCCAGCCGTTGCTCCAAGAAAGAAAGCAGATAGAAAATAATAGCAAATCATACTGACACTTTAAGCAGTACAGAGTGAAAAAAAAAAGGAAAAAGCCCAACATTATTGTTTCTTACCACTTCTCTTAATTTCTCATGAAGTTCGTTTGTATGACCTTTAGCTACTTTTACTTGATGATATATGGTGTAGTATTCTTGGGCAGAGAGTAAGTCAGTTAATCTTTCTGTCAGAGGGGTACTCTTGCAATTCACATGGTAGCTGGAATTAGAAGCTGGTAAAGCTACAGATGAGACATCATGTTCTGCAGCGCAGAGGCTTATTAATTTTACTCATGCTGGTACTCCAGAATTGACCATCTGGTTCTGGAAATAACAACATTAATTTACATGTTGACCAACTAGCAGCAGTTTCCATTATGCTAAACACCTGTTATCACTTAGAGCCATTTTACTGAATATGATGCATTAGGTGTATATTATTGGTGCTAAGGATGCATACAGAAATATGTCATCCACTTACATGGTTCAGGTGTTGCTTAAGCAATCTATTGAATTTGCTGAAGGGTTTATGCAGGAAACAATTCCTCCTTGTGTTGGAGGAACACAAGAGAGTATTGTTAATTATCTTAAATACTTCTGATGACTGCATTAAAAATACACTCTTCTGTCTATTGTGGTATGGGATGTATGTGCAGATGATTATATGTGGTATTCCAATGGCTATTCCTGTTTATTTCAGGCTTTTGTCCAATAATTAAGGATAAATATGTGGAGTATTATCATGTTCTTATTACTGGCAAGTGAAAAATGATCCAGGGAAAACTGAAAGAATTTGCAAAACAAATGTCACCAGACAAATCTTGCAATAATCTCTCAATTGGAGAGGGAGAAAGCTTTTAGTCTTTCAAGAAATGGCTTGCTACATTTCAGTTCATAAAGATCTGTGGGTTTAAAATATTGTTGCATAGTATTCCATGAAGAAAAAATCCTTCAGATGACAGGAAAATCTTTCAGATGACAGATTTATGCTTTATTATCTGTTTTGTAGAGTAAACTGAAGACTAGAAAATTTCTGGGAAAATCAGCACTTATTATGGACTGAAATTTCAGGAAGGTAGGATGGCCTGTATACTGCTTCTGACTAATTTGCTCTTAGCCAGCTGCATAGCCACAAATAAAATCTTTTGTGTAGCACAATGGACTTCATTTCCTAATTTGTCCTAAAATGGGTAATCAGCAAGCTTCTTGTCTGAGGTCTAGACAGGAATCCAATATAAAAATGAGAGACAGAAAAATCATCAGTCTAGAAAAGAAGCGTATGTCTGTCTGTCAGCTAAATTTTGGGTTTTATTACTCTTTCTGTGTCTGTTACTGGCAATTTGCTTTCCATATTTACGTTAAACAGCAATAGAGTTTTTCTTTCCTTTCAGAGCATTCAACCTCCCTTCAATGCATGTGGAAAGTTTGCTGTGAGTATTCAGGTTTAAGGTGAAGTTTATTTGTTTGGGTTTCATGTGTCTTGTAGTCCTACTAGGATGTGTTTAACAGTTAGATATGTATAATAAAATCACATAGTTAATTGAACTAGAAATTTTAATCTCATAACTGTTGTACAGCTATTGCTTATAATTTACTGTTTTATGATTATCCCTGAATATTTTTAGAAAGTTATGCATGTCGTATCAACAAATACACAGGGCAGTCATACCTCTTTTCAACATACCCTCAAATGATTTTACAGGTTCAAAGATCTTAGCTCATAGTAAAACAAACTAACACCATATAGGTCAATTGCTGCATAAGAAAGTTTATGATTTCATCCAAGAAAAAGGATTTAAGTTGACCTGTCTGCAGGCAACATGGACTTTAGAAATGATTGTTCAACCAGGATGCATTCCTGTTTAAATGACTGTCAGTGAGGATCTTCAGTCGATTTTAAACACAGCAGATGGGAACTTGAGTAGCAACAAGGAATAGTAGAGGAGGAAGTCAAGCATGAACAAAGAGAGGCAAACAAAAATTTTCAATTAGTCAAATGCTTAACTGCTCACCTCCCTGTTGATTATGATAGAATGATAAGAGAAAGCAGAGGGTCCTGAATTTAAATTTGCACGTGTGACACTTCTGTCTCTCCAGACATTCACAAAATACCGTTTAAAACTTGTAATATTAAATAAACTTTAACGTTCATCAATTCAGGTTGGTAGATCTTTTAGGTTCTGAGATATTAAAATGTAATGATACTTATTGTATATTAAAGGCAGAAAAAGTTGTATTTGAAGGGATGCCCGAAGATTATACAGTTCAGTCTCGATGCTGCATGGACTTTATTGACATGGCATGAACTCATGTAGAACAGTGAAAATGCATTAGAGAAAAACTAAAAATAAAATTCAGATGGAATTTCAGAAATTAAAATGCATAATTTTTAAGCTGAAACAAATCAGAGAATATGTTTTGCAGGAAGCTTAAAATTTATTTTAATTCCAAATCAAAATAAAAAGACAAATTTATTTTCCTATTGTAAAGAAAATTCTTTTTTAGTTAATTGTAAGGCCCTTTTCTGCTAAATGGAAAATATTCTTCAGGGAAAATCCTCAGTTCTTTTGGGTGAAGGATCTGGCAGTTATACTTGTAAACATTGTAAAAAACCAGAAGTGTGGGAAGTACAGTATGAACACAGCTATCATTTCCCATTCACCATAATCAACAGAGAAGAAGCAGCATCTCTGAGGTGTGATCCAGGCAGGAAATAGCTGTATCCTCTTATGAAGGGACACCTCTCCACTGACTTTAGAAGTCGGCATGGTGACTCAGCAATAAAGACCTACATGTTTAGTAAAATGGAATTGTAAGGAGGTGTGTCCTGAAAGTGCCTTTTTCATTTTTGTAAGTTTAGAGGGAGCCTGAGGTGGCCAGCTCAGATAAAGATGACTATGTTTGATTGAAAGAAAACCATCCTAGAAGTGAAGCAGTATTGACAACCAGTTGAGGGATAAAAACTCATTAATACTTTACAGTAATAGAAATAGTTTATGTACAGTGACTGCTGGCATTGTATTGCCTTTTGTGGTTTTGACCACAACATCTGATCTTTTGTCTATAAAAACCTGTGTAAACCAAGAGAAGAATCTACAAGATGTCTTGAAGAGGGAGATTACACTAAGTGAAGTAACTATTCTTTTTCCATATGCTTTTGCAACTAAATATATGAACAACAACAACAAAAAAATTACTGTGCTCCACCTTTGTCATAACTTTTTCTCCAGGGCAAGGTGTCTATATAGACAAATGAAAAAATAATTATGTAGACAAATTGCATCTCTGAAGGTTTAAAACAGAGTCTTCCTACCTCACTGGGGCTTTTATTTGTTTGTTAGCTTTATTTTGTTTTAAAGTAAATGCCAGTGACACTGGATGTCTTTTTTGGAGGCATTGCATGTTTAATTATCCACATTCACTGTTCTCGAACTGGACCAGAGGTAAGTGAAACTATCTTCCATTTCTCCTGGCACTTTGGATTCATTTGAGACTAAGACATTTGCCCTAAGGGAGAGGGGTATTGAGTCTGCACAGAGCTGAACAAATGTTTTTTAATTAATGATTTATTTAGCTCATGCATTTCTTTGTCAGCATGTAACAGAACACCCCTGGGAAGATCACTGACAGAAGAGACTGAACTTGGGACCTTGAATCTGAAACCATGAACATCTACTGCCAAAAGCCTCGTCTTTGTCTAACAAAAGCTACTTGGGTGTCATAACCCCAAGGTGGGGTCTCTCCACTCTAGAGAGTGTTGTTTCTCTGGGTACCAGTCAATGACTGTTAAACTAGCTGGCTGACACCCAGCCAAAACCAATCTTTTATTAAGTAATTCATTAAATTTATTAAATTATGTGGAGCCCATTTAGGTGACCCACATTAGCATAACGCTAATAATATACCATGTTTAACAGAAGAAATACAAGATATAGTTTTTCCCTGCCAAGTTTCCAATCCGATTTCTTGCTGGGCTTACTGGGTGCGATAGACTGGAAGCAGTTATTTCCAGCCTCTGTCTCTCTTGAGGTAGCTTGTGTTTGTGTCATGGGAGCACAAATTTTGCTGGATTTGACTGAGAAGAACAGGAAAATTTTGGGTAGTCATCAGTTTTGAGGTAAAGGATTTCCCCTTCTCTCCTATGACTTGCCAATTCTTTGAGCTACCTGGCTCAGATGTTACTGGGCTTTTTAATGAATTCTTATTAACATACCAAGAAAGAAAGAGAAAACACACCAAGCAAGGTTAAAGACTGGCTCAGCCTCCTGCCCTTGACAGGGGAGGGTAGCAAATACCTGGGGAGAGGACATGAGGGCAGGAACGACCAGCAAGTGGTACTTCTCTTCCCTGTAAGAACTTGCAGGTTTGGCAGAGTTCCCAGCCCAGACACTGCCTACAGGCTGTATCTATTCAGACCTATCAAAGTTCAATCAAAAGTTAATTACGGCTTTTGGCTCCTTGTGCTGACATCAGCAAAGCAGCAGAGATTTCCGGGAAGTTTAGTATGGTGATTTTGCATAGTTGTACAATTAGAATGCGATGTGGCTGCTTGTTTGCCAGGAGCTTCATGAACAAGGTCATGCCACAACAGCAGGACCAGCTCTGTAGTTCATCTGCAGATGGAGAGGGACTTTCTTGAGCACCTTATCTATAAGGAATCATTGCCAGAATAATTTCAAAGGATCATTCTTTTCCTGGAAGCGTGTGCAAGCATTACATTATGAGCATTGATGGAAGGACAGCAGAGGATTTTTCAGCCTAACCCGACACACTGAGCAATGTTATCTGTCTTTGCTGCCACACTGGATGAGCAGTAATTCTGCTTCCAGTGGGGCAGTTGGTGTTTATGAGTCATGGTTTTTGAGAACATTCCCTCCAGTCACCCTCATTTGTTTAATCTGTTCACAGAAGATAAACTCAGGATGACCAGAAGTGCAGTTAGAAGATTATTAATTCATAATTTTTATTCTGACTTTGTCTGTATCCCATACCAAAGTGTAACAGCCTCAGAGGCGCAGGGTACACAGGAATGTAATAAATGTTGGGGTCTTGCTACATCTCTAAAAAGGCAGCCCTCACCCCTTAGTGTTGGTGTAGTGAGATTTTAGGGGGTCCTACTGTAAAACACTGGCCAGTAAAAACTGCTGGCAGGCAATGCTCTGTGCTGATCAACCAGATAGCAGCTGCCCGTGGGGTGAATTCAAAACATTTAAAAGGAGCTTTCTTCTCCCACTTCTCCCTGGTATACCATGGGAGGAGTACCTATAATTCCACTCTCTGAATTGTTTGCTATCTCAGAGATCTAAAGTGAGATTAATTGTTTTACGGGCAGTAGCAAACAATTATATTATATCTATTGGGATTTTTTTTTTGTTCACAGTGCTTGACAACATGATCTTTGTCAGTTAGTGCTTTTGTGAGAAGGGTAGGATTTTTCAAATGCAGTGAAGTGATTCAGGAGTGCAGATGCTAATGGATTTGTTCATTTTGTCCTTCCAGATAACACAGAATTAGAATCATAAAGGTATTTTGGCACAATTTTTGGTTTACTTCTCCAGAGTCTCTTAAATGCCTGAGTTTTGACTGCAGAGTGTTAAGACAGTCAAAAAAATCCTAGGAGGTCAAAGAAATTCAGCATGCAAGTTGTGGTGGATACATAAAATCCGTTGCACATCTCTCTAGAGAGACACTATCTATTACAATCCACTTAACAGGGAGGGTGTCACCCAGAAGAGTTGCAGAGAGAAGTGTACAGGGACTCCCTCCCCCTCTATGCTCTATGTTTGAAACCCAGTTTGAAAACTGTCCAATGATTACTTTGCAGTAGGGACTGGGAACAACACTTTCTGACAAGATCCCAAAGGTCTTTTTGGTACTTTTCTGGATGAGCTTGAGCCCATGAAGTTCTTATCTGGAGCTATTTTTTCCCCAGACTGCTAGGGATCAAAGACCTAGCTTTTATTCTACACTGCTGGGGAGGTACTGTTGTTATGGATGCTGTCCTGCCCCTGTGAACTTTCCCTGTGCCCTGGAGATGTCACAGTCAAAGATTTTGGTATAAGCATGATTTATCTCTGTTTAATTTTATGCTTTTGCTCAGGTGCTACATTTTGTGTGCGTAAGGTTCAGCAATGTCAATTATTCTTATGGCGTTATTTACAGCAAGACACCAACAACAAAAACCACCTCTGGAATTGGGATTCTTTTCTTGACTTGAGTGATTTTTTTCCTGAAGAACGTGGTGAAAAAAAGTCATAAGTTCTTCAGAAATTCTGTGAGTCTCTGAGGCAGAGCAATAGCTCTAGAAAATGTGTTTAACTCAGAACATACAAAATGGCTTAAATGGCTTAGTAGAAAATGTTCTGAGTTTCAGTTTTGTAAATGTGCTAGTTCAGAGGTGTGGTAATAAATATTAATTTTATTTTGACATTTGAAAGAGACATCTGAATGCTGCCTATGTGCAGTGCAGAATGATTAAAATTATTGTGGTGTGTGAAATTTATGTTTTAGCTAGCGTGATTACATCCTTCTAAAAATGTGCAAGGCTGTAATCTTTTAAAATTGTTTTTGCAGTAGAGAGATTAAAATTCCATGAAGCATTTCATATATTTTTAAACAATCATGTTAATTTGGAAGTGATTCAAATAACATTCATTCTATTTTAAACATAAGTCATTATGATCCACGTTCAGATTCTTTGTTTCCAAAAAAAAAGTAACCAAGTTCACAAAGATCACAGCAAAGAAGTTTTCTTGTACCATGAGCCACCATAGAGATGACACCAGCTGGCTGGGTATATAGCAGACTCGGCAGAAAGACTAAATGTATTTCCACTCCAAATCAATGCTTTATTTCAGAATACAGGGTAGTTTTCCATCCACCTTCGCCTCGCCTCACACCTCTGCTCTTAGTCTGTGTGCCTCTCCTGGAATTTCCCTGGTGTGGCAGTGGAGTCAGAGCCGGGATGATTTGCTGCAGGACAGGATTAAATAGAGGCTGAAAGTTTGTGTGGGTGCGGTTCTACTGCATTTACTTTGCAGATAAGGATCTTACATCAAGGTTGCACTCTGAAGGTCAAATTCAAACCCGAGTGTAAGGAGAACAAAGTTTGTGTGCTTCTGAATGGAAGAAAAATACAAAAATTAACCGGATACTCAAGTCTTTAGAAACGCATAGTATAGCATAGCTCCTTTTTATTGATGAGGTTTGTTGCCTCATATTTGGTCATCCTCTTTCTCTGTCAGTTCTGGATTTCTCTCAGTTGAAGGTTAAAAGGTGTTTATAGGTATTCTGGATAATGATTTACTCTTGTGTTAGACAGATTGCAATGAGAGATATCGGTGTTGAAGCTATGTTGTTTTGTCTTCTGATAGAACTACCATGTCTTCTTCCCCATTATTCAGCATTTACTTTTATCCTTGCTGTATTCTGGGCTCCAAGGCCTTTATGAATTCAGTGCAGTACGTGTTGTTTCAGTGGCAAGCACAGGCATTACATATTTCTAACCCCCATGGACCTACACAACCCATGCCTCCATGGAGCTCCATGGAGCATTAGGTGAGTCAATCTGATGTCCTGTGTCTCATTGTCTAAGTTTGTTTATTAGACTCCCTGGATGGCCCCCAAATCTGACTCACTACCGGCCTCATCCAGGACACTCAACTGAGCCTTCACCATTGCTGTCCTGACCCTGTGCAGGTGCTTGGGATTGTGCCCTGTCAGAGGGGCTCTGCTTTGCCTGTAGGAGGTCTGCCACCTCAGATCATGGCTCATTTCTCCAGATTCAGTTATCTCCTTCCTGAAGGTCTGGATAAAGCCTGTCTATGCCCATAGAACAGAAGGGATGCAAAGCTGCAGTTTCTTGATGGTAATGGTGAAACTAATTGAAAAAGATAGGGGTTTCACTGAAGAACTCAAAATTGCATGTTGGTTAATGCTGCTGTGTGCTGACTGCAGGATCTTTGCTGGAAAACGTCTGTAGAACACACCTTTCTCTAGAGCATATTTTGACAAACTTTATGGCTTTTCCATTACAAGTAACTAAAATTAGAGAAAATATTAAAGATTCAAGGTAGAAACAATATCTGGAGTTCTTGATTGTATAATGTGGGTGAAAGCACTGTCCTTTCATACCTTAAAGGTACTTGGTATTGCAGAGTGTCCTCACAAAAGGGTGGTGAATCCCAGATGATGCTTTCAGGTCATCTGTATTTGGTGAGATGCTTTTAACAGGCAGATTCTCCCCTTTTCTTCCATCTGACCTTAAGGGAAAAAATGCATTTAGGAAGAATAGTTCTGAGAGTGAGGGTGTACCTTGCATTGAAAGACAGGGTCCCTTCTTTACTTGATTTTAAACTCCAGTAATGAGAGTTAACTCTTGAAGTAATGCTTTAAAGAGGGTTGCCAAGCTCTATTAAAACTGAATTTATCTTTATTACTCTCTTGAGTTAGATAATGTAGTTTACGACTACACTTTTTTTGTGTGCATTGTAGACATAACCAAGATCATAAAACAACTCCCTGTGGGTATTTGGAAAACACCTGTGAAACACTGTTTTCCATTCCTACTAGATACAGTAAGACTATAATGCATTACGAGGAAAAAACCACCTGTATCACTAAGAAAATGCTGCTTATTTGCCAAAACCAGAATAGGGAAGTGCAGGAAACTAACAAAGTGTTGCTGGTTGGTACAGGGGCAAATACTATCAATGTCGAGACCATGCATTTATTGAAGAAACATCAGAAGCACCAAACAAAATGTAAGTCAGTCACACTGTCCAAATCCAGGAACAGCTGTAGTTACCTACTACTGATCAGACTACACTATTTTGTGACTTATCCTTTGCCACAGAATAGGATAAAGCGCAGCAAAGAGAGTGCAAAGTTTTTACTTCTGAAAAAATGTATTACATTCAGAATCCAGTTTTCACATGTGAAAAAAAGACTCTAAAAAGAAGAAAGCTGGCTGATGAGTTGAACTGTTTGTGGAAAAAACCACTTTAACAAAACTACTACTAATGGCATTGCCACAAATCAAAAGTCTTGAATTTCAGTGTGCATATTGATTCTGAAGTGCCATATTTTGCTCACAGTCATTGCTGGTGTTGACGGAAAGTCCATTTTGGTATGTGGAGTGTTCTCATGTAAACTGATTTACATGTATACTGGGCAATCTAGTTAAGAGTTTTTTTCTGAAATAATAGAGATGAGAAATGAAGGTAAACTTTTAAACTTAAAACTGGATTTCAAGAGCTTCTGCTCCTCTTTTCTGTTAAGAAGTATTACGTAAATGCTGTGGCAACCATAACTGCTCCTCAAAATAACTTTTGATCACTCCCAGTATAAACTACATTAAACATGAGGCACAGGGACCTTTACCCACATTCTGAAATACACACGATACTGCGTACACACAAGGTGTGACAAAAAGAAAGCAGTATAACTGCCTGGCATCTCTGTCTAATGTGGTAAGAAATGTTTGTTATGACAGAGCTCTAGAAATGGGATTTTGTTCCTTTCCCCACTGACTTCTTTCTGAAATGGTCTGAAAATTCAGATGCTGACCTTCCACTGAGAGCCTTGATTTGTCATTCTTTAGGCAGTGGGAGCCCATGACAGGGTGACCGTTGTGGAGAAACTGCCAAAGAAAACCACTCTGCACTGGCGCCCTGGCAGAGGAGGAAAACCTGATGGAAATGAAGATACATCAGTTTTAATCCCATCAAATCATTGACCTTTCTGCTAAAAACTTTAAGAAGATTGTCTTCTATGCTGATGTTATTTGTGATGTGAACATATTCCCTGGATTTGGAAAATAAAACCAAAGTAATTGGATTTTGAGAATGAGCTAATTTTCAATATATTGTTAGAGAAGTCAAAACAGGAACTTTCAGGCCTTTTGTGGCTTGGGCAGAACCTGAACTTATGTTCTTGAAATGAAAAGCTCTGCATGCCGTTACTTATTCCCTGAGCCATACCAGGCTTACCTCTGATGTTGTTTCTTGGAAGAAAATTTAGGCAAAAGGAAGTTGTATTTCTACACCCGTGTTGTGGGAACTGACACTGACAGAAGATGATGTCATGGTTGATGGTTGTCTTTCTGTAGAAGTATTTATAAAACATGCCTATATATAAATCTATATAAATACAGTTTGAATCAATTTATCTCAATCGGTAGTCTGGAGTCCATCAACACTCTGCTGAAGACTTACTGATTGAATTTTACTGGACTTATTTTTAGTTTTCAGCTGCTACAATGCTTTTAAAAGTTAAAAGAACTTGACCTTACTGTGAGTAAAAAGACGTGGCTACAGTAAGCGTATTAGGTGGTCAGCAACAGGAATGAAGATGTTCTCTGTACTACTAGTGAAAACATGGTAAATCTCAAAACAAATACTTTAAAATCTAGTTCACATTATGAAACAAATCTGGAAATGTGCGTATATTAGCAGAATATAGCATAAAAAAAGAAATCAGTCACTGTAAAAGGACTGACTATCTGAAATGGAACATGACTGCAGCTGAGAAGAGAAACATGGGTCCTGCTCACATCTATTTTCCACTTCTGTTATCCCAGCAGAGATTATTACTTTTTACAGGATCAAATGAAGATTTGGTCTTTGAAAGTATCCATTGAAAAAAGAATAGTGGAAAGAAAATTTCCATTTTCCTAAATATGATATGCTTATTCATATGAGCCATTTCACACTGGGTAAGGGTGTAAAGAGAAACTGTCCATACATGGACATGGAAATACCCTGACATCTTGAAGATTAAGGTCACTAAATAAAAAGCAGAAGGTTACTTATGACAGAAAGACTTTCTGCAAAGGTTCGTGGCTCACAGGAGGGAGCTACTGATTGTCTGAAAGGCCTGAAGAGGCATTGAAAGTCAGAGAGGTCCTTCCCAGTGGCATACTTAACGAAGAGCTAACTTTCCTTCTTTGTGACATGGTGACATTACTTTTTTAATCCACCATAACTGCTCTTTGATGAAAAGAAGAATGGTGACAATACAGCCGATAAACTTGATTGCTTTTCCTACTACTATTCAGGAGAAACCGTATGTGTTTGGAGAAAATTGGAGGCCTGAGGTTTTGAAGGCATAATACCCAGAAGAGAAATTCTCTTCCAGAAGTTCTGAATATGCCTCTGGATATGTCCATACAGTACTGGTGTAATGGCAGAGGGGTAATTTATTTTCTGTTATGATGAATTCTTCTTTTGTTGTGAGTAGGAAAACATATGTGTGCTATTTGTTGAAAATGGACTTACACTTGTTACCCACCTATTCACTTAAGATATCACAAACTCGTCATATTAAAGCAGCAAATACTGTATTCCCATTTAAAACCAGCACCTGATTTTGTCTATGTTTTTGAAAAATGCGAGTATATTACTCATTCTTGACCTTTCTCTTGTGTGTTTGGTCTTCACTCCTCTCCACTTTCCCCTTGTATTTTGAAGCTAGTACCTTTTGGGGACAGGATGGTACTTTCAATGCATTTGCCTGATTCTGAAGATTAGTTGTGAGGAATCAGATGATTTGGTAGGAAACTGAGTTTTTTTAGCATTTCTTTTGAGGGTTTTGTGGGAAGACTGTGTGAAGAAAATCAGTTATTTTCATGATTGCTTGAGAAATCAGTTTTGAAAGCTTTGATTCTGCACATTCAGTTGATAGTTTTTCCAGCAGAGGGCAAGAAAGTATAACAGATGAAAATGGTGCTAGCTTCCTGGACAGTCACAGTGGATATGTTAAGCAGAATAGCCTGAGGATGGAATGTGTAGCCATCCCCCTTTTAGGGCATAATGTCTTTTAAACAGCCTTTTACTCTTCAAGGATAGTCATAGACAGACAAGTTAGAAAAGGAGTAGAGGAGAACACCGGAGCCACCGGTGCTTGTTACTCTGTCAGCACAAGTTCCTTTAGCTGAGATCTGATTACTGGGGCATGCAAGGGAAAGTGACACATGGTACCTTTTCAAACCAGTGCCTGCACTGACACATAGTTCCTCATTCAATGTTGAGACTGTTTGTGGGCTGAGGAGGTACACAGCTGCCCCTCTGATGCAGGGCTCCTATCCTTTTCAGTCACTACAGTTGTTGAGTTCAAACCTGTAAAGCAGGGTTTGCCTCTTCTCCAAGGGACAAACAAAACTCTAGTTGACCTCAGATGTTAGAACCTTAAGCTGTTGCTCAGGAATGAGCATCTGGGATTTTGCATCCAAACATGAATAAGGTGTACTTATCACCATATATTTGCTATCGTGGTGAGCACATGTGTGTGTTAAAGACACATGCAAAAATTTGAGCTGTTCCATGGAATGAGTTTGAAGAATATCAAATTTAAGATTGCAGACCTCATTTGTTATGCAACACTGTGTGATGCAAACCTTCTGTTAAGGTCCAAGCTTAGTTCACAATGCAGTTGTGAACTGCTTTTGCTGTCAGTGATTCCTTATGAGTGAAAAGCATCTGATTTGGACAAAAGGTGCAGCTACCTGTTCTTTGGGTTTTCCTAATTTGGACAATGCGTTTGGACAGTGAATTTGGAAAATGCTTTCAGGTACATGGTGCGACTCTTGAGGATGTACTGGGCAGAGCTAAGAACTGGACTCAATAAACCTTGTTGGTCCTTTCTAACTCAGGATATTCTGTGATTCTGTGATGTGTAATTTCGTTGCAGTAGATTCTATAACTCATAAATAGGCACTCTCATACTTTTATTTTGCTGTCACTAATGGGGCAAATAATTTCATTTCTTATGATAATGGAAGAAGAATTCTGAGAATAAACCAAACAAACGAGCTTTGGTTATCATAGTTGGTGAGGCTGTACTGGGTACAGCCTGTATGCCCTGGAAGAACAGAACTGATTCAAATGATGTACAAAGCTTTTTTATGTGAAAATAATAATCATAATAATAAAACTAAAATCATACTGGTTGAATGCCAAAATTAGGACTATATTAATAAAAACATTCTGGTTTAGTAATATCTATCTGTTTAAAGTATAACCAGTCATTTTTGGACCAATGAAGTATTTATCTAGGAGGAAGCCTTATGCCAGTTTTCATAAAGGTAGCTTTGCTTCTCTGGTTGTTAGTTATGACTATACTACAAGTCAAAAACTTTCTTATTGCTTGATTTAAATTTCTAAAAGCAAATTCTGTTTATATAGTAGAAATGCATAATTCACAAAAAAATTGACATAGTTGGCATAGCTTTGTAGCTCTGGACAACATATAAACTACATAATGGTGACCAGTGCATGGTTTTGTTTTTATTTTCACATGAAAGAGATCAACATCTGTACTTTGATAGTTTTTGTTGTTGTTGTTATTGGTTTTTTGTTTTGGTCATGTGTTGTCTCAAGTACTTTTGATTTTTTTATCCTGGTAAGATATAATGATCAGTTTATGATTAAAGATTTGTTTATTTTTTTTGGTATCTCAATATTTTGAAATGGGTTATGGATAGAAAAAGTATCCTACAAAATTATTATATATTACCTTGTGTCTTTTTCCTATGCTATTTTTTTTCCAAGTCAGTGTAAATTGGGTTATATATAAACCCAAATTTTTTAATGCCACGTATTATTTTTTAACCAGCCCTCTATATGAGGGTTTTTTAATACAGAAGTCCATTGAGCTGCAGACATATTTCCCTGATGTACAATAAATCAGATGTTTCACATATTCCTGACAAAAAAGACACAATTTTTACTTTAGAACTGCTCAAAGCTGATGGTAGTGGCCTCAGTGACCTGTGCTGAGCAGAAAAGTCAACTCACTTTACCAACAATCATACATAAATGATCAGAAATGGAAACTCTGCTCTCTCTAACCTCAACTACTGGTCGGGTGGCTCATAGAAAGAGGAGTTGCAGGCCAAGAGAGCGTCCTGGAAACTGCAATTCGCATTTGAGATCTGGAAAATAAATGTTCAAACCATTGGCATCTGTTTGATATCTCTGGCAGAGGATGATCAGCAGCACCTCCCACTAACATCTGAGGCATTTGTATTTTAGGTGTTGAAATTAGTGTGAGATGAATTGTGCCTGAAAGTGACTGTTGTCTTTGTCTTCACTGACTGTAGATAGTCCCTGTTGCCCTCAAATGTAGAATCCTGCTGCAGACTTTTGCAACTGATCAAATGAATCCCATTCTTAGGAGAGTCTTAACAGGACAGATAGTGTCAGGGCATCTGCTACATAGTCCTTTATATTTGGCTTATAACAGTAGTCTTAAAAAATTCAACTTACGGAGCAACAGCAGTGGTCTTGAATATCTGGTTCTTGAAGTACCATTGAATAAAGGACAGATGTCTTTAATTCAGTGAAACACCTATTTGAAAAAAAAATATTACCCTACTTGCATAAATAACATAAAGGTTCCTCTGTGAAAATTTCAGTAGTGTAGATCCATTTAATTTTCATAACTATTGTATCATAATACTTTTCAAAGCTATTTGAGTGAGTGATAGTTGTCTTGCCATTTTCCGATCCATAAGTACCTGGTTTGTCACTTGGGCTGCTACTCTGTTCATGTTGCTTTTATTTGCAGTTCTCATAAGAAATGGAGAATGGGGTACCGAGCACTTTTTTTTTCCTGTAACATTCATGATAGCGTCTACCATATGTTCTCCCTACATTCTTCGTAAATACACTATGAGAACATATGTATGCTATTGCCTAACCCTCTTATGCCAACACTTGTCTGAGATGTCTGTAAGGATGCTCTGTCTTATGACAGTATAACAAGCCTCTGAATGCAATTAAAGTTACTCTAAATGTTTTGGGTGTTTTTAACCAAAATTCAGGACCTATTTAAAACTTCTTCCCAGGGCTTTCTTTGTGTCTTGACAATTTACCCAAAATTAGTGTGTGTACAGATCACACGTCATCATCCTTGGCTGATGTTCAAGTGTCATGCATGCATGAACTTTGGAGAAGTCTGTCATCAAACTTGAAGTGAGATACTAGTATTGTGATTAGGTCTTTTTAGTGGATATTTAAATATAATCTTACTCCTTTGCTCTTGAGCATATAATTTTAAATGTAATACTAAGAACCTGCACAAACATTTCTCTTATTTTAACTACATCTTTATGAAAGAGTGAAGAATTTAAGCGTTTCATAACAAGATGTTCTTCAGTGAATGCCTTGCATCTAGTTTCTTTGCATTTCCTTTGAGACCCTCAACCCTAAGCCACTTCATTTATAGATTCAGGTTTGCTAAGTCAGCAATATTACACAAATTAATATTTGCTATATAATGCTTTGCAAGAAGAAAAATGGCTATGAATCCTTAAATACTGAAGGGTGATTTGTGCCCTGTGTTAGAGAGGTGCACATTGACAAGAAGTTGCATGTTTTTAGAAGATTTGATTGGCACATTCATGTCTTGGGAATTCAACTTGGGGCCAGAGTGCTTAAAGCTATGAACCAGCACTAGCAAGCAGATGTGTGGAAGGGATGAGCCATGTAATGCTGGTGGTCCTTCCCTGAACACTGTAAATTTTAGCCTGTGGACAGGAGTTGGTGTCTCAAACACAGTCTGGTATCATGGAGTGCTGTTAGAAGTCAAGAGTAACTGACAGATTTGTGTGAACTACCTTTTGTTCATCCATTAGGACATCCTAATTGTTTCTCTTTGATGCACTTTTCTATCAAGGTTTGCCTTTATGGATGCTTGTAGTGGCAAGGGTAATTCACTATTTATGGTATGCAGAATGCATTAACATTAGTTTCTGTACTGTGTTTTTTAATCACCAGCAACATGTGTTACAGGGTACAAATTTGCATCTGTTATGTCTATCATTCTGATGTGCGTTAGTGACTAAGACACTTTTAAAGCAAGTTAAAGCAATATCAGTGTAAAAGTGAGGAAATCAGACTTAACTTATGGTGTACCACACCCACGGACACATTCCTCTGGCCACAAGAGTGGGTTACGGGATGACCCTTACTGGCCTTTTCAGTCTGTTTCTTATTTGGCTAATACATAGGAGTTTTGGTTGGCAAAGTATCTGGGCTATAAATGGAGAGAAACAGGGGTATGTCTCTAGGCAGCTTTGACCATTTGCATCTGAGGAACTTCTTAGAGCCGTTATTGCTCTTCAAACTGAGCAAAATTATATCCTCTTGTGATCAAAAGTATTTTAGAAAAAGGTTTTTTTCAGTGAATGTTTGTAGCCTCTGCTTTGCCAGTAGCTTGACATTTGACAATGTGGCAAACGTCTCCTTTAAGTTGTCATTTTGACAGACTCATAGAATAATTTAGGTTGGAAAGGACTTCTGAAAGTAAATTACTCTTACCTCCTGGTGAAAATAGGATTGATTTTGAACTTAGGCCAGGCTGCTCAGGGCTTTCGTCCAGGCAAAATTTAAATATTTCCAAGGATGGAGGTCCCACAGCATCTCTGTGCAACAACTTGGTCCAGTGCTAGATTGCTCTCAGAGAGTGAATTTTTCTCCTAGTATCTAATCAGAATTTCTGGTATTGCAGCTTGTGTCTAATGCCCCATGTCATGCCACCGTGCATTTCCTGGAAGAGTCTGTCTCTGCTTCTTCACATACTCCCATCAGGGAGTGGCATGTGACAATGTACAACTGCCAACGCAGCTCAGAAGGCTGTTGCCCTTTGTTGCTGCAAAGGGTGCTTTGCTCAACTTGGTATCCACTAGGGCACCTTGGGCCTTTCCTGAAAAGTTTATTTCTGTCTAGCTTTCTTCTTGAGGAAAAAGATAGTGAGAGGAAAAAGCGTAATTTTGATCTTAAGTTTAGGTAATTAGCTCTGTGAGCTAATTGTGCAGGCAGTCTCTCCAGTCTTCCTAGAGAGAAGTTCCTATTCTGAATTGTCTTTTGGGAGAGCCTCCCCAGTATAAAGAAAGTTTGAGTAGAAACCCTGTTTAACTCTCATAATGAAGATAGGTGCCTAAAGCTGGATGATTGGTGAGCTCACTTTGATAAACTATTTCATTTCAACATGGCATGCAAGTGTATTAATATTTTATTTTTTAAAAATAGAGTGATGGTCCATTGGGTACATCTCCAAGGCTTTAGAGAATCTGGGTTACAACTTCAAATCAGAAATATTTTGAATTTTATTTCTGGCAAACCTGGAGTATGTAGTAAAAGTGCAGTGGAATACTGTATTTATAAGTTTTGTTTCATATGATCATTTTTTTCCTACTTTTTTTGGATTGGGGAGCAATATTTTATATTTTCCATTAAGTTTTTAAAATAAAATTGAGCCTGGAAATTTGACAAATAAAATAAAATATATATAAAAAATCTTGTTTTATAGAAATCTAGCTAGATTGTATTTGGGAAAAAAAAAGACATACTGTAAAATGCTCTAGGTATCAAAACACTATTTAAAGTCCAAAGTATACAGAAGAGAAGGTGTTTTAAATGAGTATTTAATGAATAATAAGCTGCTGAAGCACTAGTTATTGCTGGCATTAGCTGGAAGGAAATGAAAACTAAGTGCTAAAAGCAGAAAGATATCTCTTTTATGATCAACAGTGTTTTGAGGAAAAGTTAAAATTGAAACCTTGATTATAAAACATTATATAGCAACATGAGGCTTTACAGGCCCTTTCTGTTTCAATTAAAGCCTACACATTTCAGAAAAATAGAAAGATAGGAAAATAAAACTGTCAAGCTCTATGGTAAACGTTTCAAAGTTGATTTCTTGAAGGGTGAACAAGTATTCTACTTAGTGTTCCCTCTTCATTTACAATTCAGAGTGATACTACTATGAGGATTTTTTTTGTTTACTTGCTAGTAAGTGTCCTCTGGTAGCATTTGGATTTTTCCTTTCTCACTTACTGTTCTAGAGCTTTGTCATGGACCTCAAGAGCTAAATACTTTTCTTCTCCAACTTGTGAAATAGTATGATGAATATTACTCATTCAGAACAATTCTTTCCTCTCAAGTAGCCATATATATCATATATACTGGGAAGATGTATTAATAATGAGAGGAAGTAAAGCAAAGCTAGTCCAGTAAATAATATGTATTCCTGACCCGAATGATAGAGGAGTAAATGAGGTGAGGTGTTACCAGACCTCATACTCACCAACAAGGAGAAGCTTGTTGGGGATATGAATGTCAAAGGTGACTTTACCTACGGTGACCAAAAAATGATGGAGTTCAGGATCCTAAGGGGAGAAAGCAAGCAAAAAAATCAAGCTCATGGCCCTGGAATTCAGGCTAGAGAAGTGAGCTGTCAAGAACCTCATGAAGTTCAGCAAGAGGAAGTGCAAAGTCCTGTATCTGGGGAGAAAAAACCTCGTGTTGGGGGCCACGCAATTGGAAAGCAGTTTGACAGGAAAGGACCTGGAGGTCCTGGTGGACACTAGATTGAACATAAGCCACCCCTGTGCCCTTGTGGCAAAGGAGGCTAATGGGTTATTCCTGCATTGCATTAGGAATATTGTTATCAGCAGGTGGAGGGAGGAGATTTTTCCCCTCTAATTAGCACTAATGAGGCCACACCTGAAGTCCTATGTCCACTTCTGGGCTGCTCAGTGTGGGAGAGACATGGACATAGAATCATAGATTCATAGAGTCATAGAATCATAGAATCAGCTGGGTTGGAAGAGACCTCCGAGATCATCAAGTCCAACCCTTGTTCCACTACTGCTGCGGTTGCAGGACCATGGTACTAAGTGCCACATCCAGTCTCTTCTTGAAAACCTCCAGGGATGGAGAATCCACCACTTCCCTGGGCAGCCCATTCCCATGTCTGACCACCCTCTCTGTAAAGAAATTCTTTCTAATATCTAACCTAAACCTCCCCTGGCACAACCTGAGACCATGCCCTCTTGTCTTGCTGATAGTTGCCTGGGAAAAGAGACCAACCCCCATCTGGCTACAACCTCCTTTCAGGTAGTTGTAGAGAGCGATGAGGTCTCCCCTAAGCCTCCTCTTCTCCAGGCTGAACAGCCTCAGCTCCCTCAGCCTCTCCTCACAGGACTTGTGCTTGAGTCCCTTCACCAGCCTCGTTGCTCTTCTCTGGACCTGCTCCAGCACCTCAATATCCTTCCTGAACTGAGGGGCCCAGAACTGGATACAGTACTCCAGGTGTGGCCTCACCACTGCTGAGTACAGGGGAAGAATCACTTCCTTGGACCTGTTGGCCACACTGTTCCTGATCCAGGTCAGGATGCCATTGGCCTTCTTGGCCACCTGGGCACACTGCTGGCTCATGTTCAGCTTCTTGTCAATCCAAACTCCCAGGTCCCTCTCTGCCTGGCTGCTCTCCAGCCACTCTGTCCCCAGCCTGTAGTGCTGGGGAAATGGAGAAAGTCCAAAAAGGACCCCAAAGATGAAGGGACTAGAGCATCAGTCCTATGAGGAAATGCTGAGAGAGTTGGGACTGTTTAGCCTAGTGAAGAGAGGGCTCAGGGGGGAACTTTGTCTATCTATCTATCTATCTATCTATCTATCTATCTATCTATCTATCTATCTTTCATCTTTCTATCTATCTAATCTATAAATATCTGAAGGAAGAGTGGAAAGAGGACAGGGCCAGGCCCTTTCAGTGGTGCCCAATGACAGGACAAGAGGCAGTGAGTGCACACAGAAAGTCAGGATCTTTCCTCTTCCTGAACATCAGGAAACACATTTTACTGCAAAGGTGACCGATCACTGGCATAGGTTACCCAGGGAGGTTATGGAATCTCCATCTTTGGAGACATTCAAAAGCCTCCTGGACACGGTTTTGGGCAACCAGCTCTAGGTGTCCCTGTTTGAGCAGAAGGATTGGGTCAGATGACCTCTGAAGGTACCTTCCAACCTCATCCGTCCAGTGATTCTGTGACACGTAGATCCCAATTTGTGGTAAGAATTCCATTTCTAGGCATTTATAATTGGAAAATAGCTACAACAGCAGAAAGATTGCAAACAAACCCACAAACTGCTCCCATGACATAGTATATTCTTCTGCCTAGGATATTTTGTCAAAATTACTCACCTTTCATTTTGTGAATTCTGAGCAGAATCAATGAGTTTAATAAAGGAAACATACAGAAAGTTCAGATTTCAGTAACATATTTTTCAGAGCCACTTTCTGCAGATTGTGTTACATGGACCCATCAGCACTCAGTATGCTTTTTAACATTCTCAGCATGTCTGGACCATGACAGCAAATTTTCTTTGGTATTCTCAGTGAAAAGCAGTCCAGCTCTGAAACCAAAGCCCCAAAGTCACTCCAGTAGAAGGAGGTAGGGTTTCCATGAGTGTGGAAACGCATCATCTGCCCACGCAATCTTATATGATTCAGAGTCTTTTTGTTGCACCAGGCAGTTGCCTTCCTAGCCTGGGAAAAACCATCAAGTCTAGAAACTCATATCTGAGTAGAAAGTCATAGAGGCAGAGCATTAGCATGTAAAATATTTCTTCCTCACTCCCTCTCTGTATCTGTGTTGTACATGCCTTTAAAAGTAAAACAGTTTTTGATCATATACCTTTGAAAATTGATTCATTAAGATCACCTAATAAATTGGGCACTCAGATGTAGAAGCCAGAGTAGAGGGCATGGTATATAAAACCTATAGGATACATCTTTGGTATAACTGTCTTGATTTTAGAATAGGGTAATTTTTTATTTCAACTCTACATATTCCTGATTGGTATTCATATGAAGTGCTCAGTTGCTGAGCATGTCATTGAACTTTGGCCTGAAATTGATTTCTGAACAAGTCCTTCCTCTTTTCAGAAGATGACCATACTGCATTTTCAAAAGCCATCTAGCTATTGAAGAGTCAAAGTCAGTGGTGTTCATATGGGACTTAGATTCTTAGAGCTTCAATTATTTAAAAATTGAAACTTAGACTTCCGAAGTTGTTTAGACTGTTTTACTTGTAGCTTAGACATTTCTTTTTATGGCTGTGACATGAGAACATGTCCACAAGTAAATGCTAGGGATATTATCCCACAAATAGCCAGTCAGTTTGTTCTTCCTGCATTTAAATTAGCTAACCTAAATATATTCTACTAAATATATTCTAAATATATCTAAATATATTCTATTCAGTAAATCATTAAAGATGTGAAGTCAGAATATATAGGGAGCATCATCACAGCTTGAGTGATGATCAGTCTGTTTGAAAGAAAAAGATTAAAATTGCCCATATTTGACAAGTTATAAAAAACCACTCAGAGTCTCATGTGCCTGCCTTCCTCCTCCTATGGGTTAATAATGTGTCATGTAGGTACAGCGCACTGCAGAACCTTTTTTCTCAAATCTTACAATGCTTGTAGGAAAGTTTTTAATCTATGACTTCTCAGTATTATTGAACTGGGAGTGTGGAAGGTGAAGCTTCTGTTTAATGTGATTTCTATTTTTTTCAGCAAACATCTTTCGATAGATATGATAAATAGTGCTACTTATCACTAGAAATATTGCCCCTCCTATTAGACAAAAATTAGCTGTGACAAAACTTAAAAAGGGTTTCTGGAATTATGCCAGTGTAAATCTGGCAAATTACTCTGAATATGTCCAGACAAAATGCCTTCCATCTATTTCCAGGTATAAATACATTCTGACAAACATTGTGAAGAAGTAGGTATCTGACATTGTTCTTGACTTTTCAACTTCTATCTGACAAGATCTTCTCTGACTATATCTTGGGATAAGATACCGAGACTGGTATTATTGCTTTCCTGGTTCATAACACAGCAAGCAGTATCTTAGACTCTAATGATCAATACCTGAAATTGTTAAATTTCTTGTTCCAATATACTAAAAGTCTTACTGCCATGTTGTCATATGAATTTTCAATCATGGGACAGTACAAATGCACACAAACCTGCTTCTTATTTATATCATATTTCCTCAAACTGTACTGTTTCTGATAGTACAGCATTTTCAGAAATAATTTTTTCTTGTCACAGAATTCTATCTTTCTAAATTTTATGTCTGGATTACAGATGGAGAGAATGTATTTATTGACTATCTACAAATTAAAGTAGTGTCCTGTTCTTTCATGTTCTTTTTTTATGTCTCATGGAAATTGAGACTTTGCAATTATGAACTGCAATGTCTGGGTGATTTATTTGCCTTTCAGAAAGACTGATGTTTTTCCCCTATAGTTAGTGTTGTTAGAAGATGTGTCCTCCACTGGAAAAGATCTAGAAATTCTACAGGAGCTGAAGAAGGTGATAGTTGGATTGGAAACTCCAAGGAAAATGGAAATACATCAAAGAGTTAATTCACAGAAATTTCTTTTCCTTGCAGTGGTATCTGAAGCTTTTTAGCTGGAATCAGCACAGTGTTGTTGCAAATTTGTCTCTAAGATAAAGAACAAAGATAGATTTGATCACTGGTGATCACTAAACTGATAATCTATTTAAATTGATTAGTGAAGAACCATTCTTATCAGCAAGCCTGACCTTCTGGATTATTCAGGCTATAGCACTTCATTCACTTCCTGAATTAAGCTAACAATTTCTTTACCTTAGAATAAAGTGAGCCTTTTAGAGTCTTGTGCAGGTGGAGAGGAAACTCACAATAAGCTTATTACCTTTCTCCATTGTATTTTAATTAAATTCTGCCCAAGACATTGTGTTCACCCAAGACTGACAGCATGTTTTCAAACTATATTCCTCATATATTTTGAGAAATGCCTTCCTAAAAATCTATGTATTTAAAAATTGCTACCAGTGATTAGACAAGCCAGTAAAGAAAGGTAAAATTTAATTTTCCTAAATGAATATAATTATGACATCTTCTTTAGGTAATATTTTACTTTACTTAGAAGGTCCTATTCCTGACAAAAGAATATACATATCAGAATTGGTATTTAAAACATATTATTTGGCTTTGTCTTTTAGAACCATGACCCTTGGATTGTGTGGCCATGGTGCACATATTAGGGAAGTAGGGGCCTGGGAGGGAATGGAAAAATTTAGGTTTATTTAATGCTACTTTTTGGATAACCAAGTTCCTTTGTTTAGCAGTGTTAAAAAATGAGTAGAACAACACTAATATATAAGTCAATCCTTCGATTCTAATCAGTTGGTGTATTCTTTTCTATCTTGTGTTTTACTTTATCTCAATGATTTTTCTGTTCCACCTGTTTACTCTAGTTATTACCACTCTTCAGTGGAGTTAGATGTCCCACACTAAAGCAGTATAACAAACAGAAGTGATGATTTTCCTAAGCAGCCTGCAAAGCATTTTCTGCTCAGAGTTCCACTGATGCAAAAAGGAATTGTGAATATATTCATTTTGCTGGGTGTGCAGCAAAAGCTCTGAATACAAATAGTGCATAAAATATCTAAAGAGAAAATTCCTCAGGGAATGGGAGGACAAGGACAAATATGGTTTCAGGAAGTACTTTTCCCTTAGAATTACTGTGAGTGTCTAAAAGTTGGTTTGATGGCAAGCATTCAGAAAATGGAGTCGTACATGAGTTAAAACCCACTCTGTGAATCTGCTTGTGATGCTGGGACTTAATTACATTACCTTTATGAAACTCTCCTAATTTGCAGCAGCAGATGAACCCATGCAGTAAACCTAGATTTTGTTCAACACAGAACCGGCACAGCAAATATCTTGGATAAATGTTAAGACTGTAAGACTGTAGTCTTGATTGAACCCAATATCTTAAGTTGCAGAGGAGTGATTCATTCCCCCTTAGCTTCAGCCACATGATGAAGCTGCCTAATTCAGGGTCGAATTCACTTTGCAGTGAACAGAGATAACATTACTTGCAGAAGTCAATTTTAGCCCATTTTTTCTCTTTCCCTTGATTATAGTGGGGTCAGGCTACTCTTAAATTATAAGCCACAGTGAAGTGCTTCAAGTTAAGTGAGATAAATCTGGTTGTAATCAGTTAATCCAGTTGGAACCAGCCAAGATCAGCCTAAGATGTCTCAGTATAATGAAATTCAATTTTCTGGCTCTTAAGATGACATAGAATAATACTGTCCTGGGGATTGCTAAATAGCAGTCATGGTTATGGCAGAGATCTGTCCTTCTCAACTGGCTCTGTGTCTAGCCTGTGGTTGCCCAGTGGGACAAGATAATATTCTCTTAAGTCACTCTCTGTGGAAGAATTAAATGTGTGGTTTAGGCCTGGTAGGGGATATTTACTGTCTTGTCTCTGCACCTCACTCAAGTCTGTGGCCTACTGTACCTGTGCCAGTCTCTGCTGGCACAATCAGCAACAGCAGGGGAGAGCAACAGCTCTCTACCAGGTGATCCTCTTCAGACCCTCCTCCTCTTGCCAGTTCAGGGCTGGAGGTTTTGAGCTGTGGGTTTTGTCTGGCTCTCCCTGGGGACTGTGTGTTGCTGCAGTACTGAGGTTGAGCCCATGAAACTCTATTGTGTCCCAGCAACCAGCAGAAAGGTTTGGACACAGACCCCAGTGCCAACTGGTGGGAGCCTACCCCCCACTATGCCTGAGGGGCCAGGATTTTGCTGACTTGCTCCATTTTCCAGAGTGATTGTCAGCTTTGCCTGTGTCTCAGGTCAGTTCTAAATCATAATTAGTGAAGGGAGGGCTAATGGTGAGATTCATTACAGATCTCAACTTCTAGGAAAATTTCAAGCTCAAGAAAAGACCTGTGTCTACTGAACTAAAAAAGTCTGATTCAGCTATGTGTGAAACTTTCTACTTATCTTATGATTAATATTGCGGTGGCCAGAAAGAAAATGGTGACTTATCTAAAAAAATAAATACAGTTTTCTTTTTCTGCTTGAATTCTAGATGTTCCTTCTCTACAAATGTATGTAGAGAAGGTATGCCTGTACCAAACAAGAAGATTTATGATTAGGCAGAGTCAGTATTGACCATGTTGAATACTAAAGAAATAAAATGGTTTTGGACATAAGATGCCATCAGACACTTCCAATCCCAAATATGAAAGAGAAAGAGAGAAACTGATCAATGCACCATAGGAAGAGTCTTTAAAAAGAGGTAGAGCAGCTCATAGCCATTAGACATGAGAGCACTAAGAAATGCATGAGGTTTTTTTGGAGTTGGTTTTAGTAAAAAGGTTGCTCTAAGTTAGATACCAGATCTGTAATTCAGGAAGCTACAGAACTGGCTGCTATTAGGCAGCAATGTGTGAGCTTAGTTAAAACAGACATTGTAAAAAGGCTGCAACATTAAGCAATTTGATTATAATGCAGCCAAGATGCTTTAGAAAAGCAGGACTTATTTCCAACAACATTGCTGTTATAGCTGTCCTGCTTCTGGGACACAGACTAGTACCTCTGCGTGAGACTACATTACAGAACTGGCAAAGAAGAGTTTTTATGGTGGTGCTCTTGTGGTCTCATTCTAGCGTCTCTTACGTTGCAGTACAACCTCATCTGGCTTCTCCTTGAACTGGTCCATGCCTTTAGCTGGCAGAGAAGAATTCAGAGTAAGCCAATCTTGTGTAGACTTGCCAGCATTTTCAAAGCTGTTTCATGTAGCTCCATAGTGCTGCACTGTATGATACAGACTTATCCTCCCTCCCTGTGCATGAAGCTATTACAAATATTTGTATAGGCAGAAATATAACTGAGTGCCTAGGGATTGTGTCCCTTGTCCAAAATAACCTGCTTAAACATAGGGTCAGCCAGATTGATCATATGCCTCAATTAGATACATTTCTCAGTGCTCTGGTAGGATCAAACAGGAGCATGTCTTTGTATTTTTTGCTGTATTCCCAGGTTATCTATATGAAGACACACGTTGCCTTTCAATGCAGAATTATAATAAAAGAGTCTTTTGAAATCCTAAATACTGCATGGATAATGTGTCTCTCTTTGATATCAATCATATTAGGAGAAAATAACCCTTTCAAAACTGTATTCACTGAGTTACCAGAAATCTACAGAATGCTAGTAATAATAAAACAGCTCAACAGAGCAGAAATTCGTGACAGCTATTAAGATTACAAGAAGGTAATATAAATCCCAGAAGTGTAAATCTGATAGGTTGTTTGATCACAATCTAGAAAAGATACAGCAATAAAAGACAGATAGTGTGCATACCATGTTATGTAAGCCTTTCTGTTTCCAGATGTTACATTTTCTGAGGCAAGAATGTTGTATAATAGTTTCAAAAAACTTGAATCTTAAACATTTTTGAGTTAATATTCATCACAATCTCCAGAGATTATAAACACGTGCTTTTGTCCTTTAAAATCTAAACATTGTATGTTTTCTTCTGAGATTAAATTCTAATATATGCCTTTTTTTTTTTTAATAGAGTATTTGGAGGAGAGGTAACTGCCAAAATAACAGTTGAAGGAAGAGAATAATAACACATTTTCTATCTATGAAGTAATTATTGTACATTTTCCCAAAGAAATCAGTCCACAACAACTATTTGAAAGGCTTGAATGGGTCACTGCATTGCAGGAAAACAAATTTTGGAATTCCTTCTTGTGTTGTCAGATGTTTGAACAAGTAATAATGGTGTTACGAACTGCCAGAATAGTAAATACACAGCACCAATGCAAAATCATACAGAATTGAAGCCTGCCATAATAGTGTTTTCATAATTACAGAGGAATATGTGGTGGCCTGTGGAAAGAAAGCTGAGGTAGTTGACATGTTTGAATGATTTGTCTATACTTAACTGATTCTTGTCCTCTTTCTTTTATCTGCTACTTGCTGATTTGTTCATTTAGGTATGCTTACATGTGATACCATTGGCGCCTGCTGATGTGCACATAACTCCTGCTCAGGAGCTGAACTTCCACATTAGATATATCTCAAACAGGCACTTTAATAGACTGATGAACCTGAGAAATCTGAATATAGTAGTCAAGATAAAAATAATACAAAGCTGGTTTCATAAGATGTAAGACTTGTACATAACTATACCAGATGACAAATATAATTGTGTTAAATTTTAATGGATTAAAGGATTCAACTCTTACTTTTTATGGCTTTGGTTTTTGCGGCTTTCAAGAAAAATGTGTCATGGTCATAACCTCTATACATCTATCACCTAATTAAAATAACACCAGAAGCAATGAACTTATTCTCTACAAATTGGATTAGAAATTTTGTCCTTTAATCTCAGTGTTCCAAATGACAAACATGCCAGATGAAAGATGCCAAAGCAATTGTTACATTTATGTATCCTAGAAAGTATTTAAACATAGCTAAATTATTTACTGAAGTACACTTTCATATTCTTTGTATCATTTTAGTATGTTTGGCTTCTGGTTTTTACTGGGTACTGCTTAATCCCCTGGAAGATGTTTTCTTAAATTCTACAGTATATTTTTCCTTATGAAACAGTAAAGATATTGTAAACACATATTTTTTTCTCAAATACATGGTTTTCCCTTTCTCCTATAATGTATCATAAACATAGAAAGACTTTTTTTTTCCCTTGTAGGTTGTACATTATATTCCCGACATGTAAGCACCAGAAATTCTTTCAGCTTTTATTATGATATGAAGAACTCATTTTCAAAAAAAAAAAAAAAAAAAAAGTAAACAAACCCTCAAAAGTCCAAAACTGAAACTCAGGTGAACATTATCCTCTGAATTAATCAGTCTTACTTTGTATACTCTAAATGTTTTAGGAACTGCCTGTGTCTTTTGAGGATCCATAGATACAAAACTGTTATCCTTCCACTAAAAAAACTGGAATATTTGGTGTTCAGACTTTATTAATGGATGAAACAAAATGTGTTAGCAAGAAACTTTTATTGTGTTCCTGTTTATATTGTTCTTTCAGCCTTCTTTACAAGAAACTTTGTCTTTCACTGACATATTTGAAGTCCTGAAAAAGGAGTAACCACAGAAAAAAAAGTTGAACACAAAATACATCATGGGTTAATAATAATAATAATAAGAAGAAGAACAGATCCCTCCTTCCTAAATGTTTTCAAGCAAGGCAGTCCTCTGAACCCATTCTGTGCTGGAACAGAGTGAAAAATGTGAATAACTATTTTGTATGATCATTTAGGGGAGCAACAGAAAAGTTCTCACTGTCTTCCTCCATATTCTCTGGACATATGGAAGACACTACTAGTAAGTTATATAAAAAATGAAATTTACATCATAATGACTTTTATGAATGGTTAACTTATATTTTATGGTGATATCCAAATGCCATGTAAATCAGGGTAGCAATATTTTGCTTTTCTAAAGGATGTGTGGCTTGCTATCCAAAAGTCTTAGGGTGAATACTCACTTGTATTAAATTGAATTTATTACAGCTGCTATTAATATACAGGGTTGTAATCCATGGAAGAAGAAAACAAGAGAGTGTTAAATATTTGGAATATATTGCAAACCTTACTGAATAACATCCTTTTGTATTCACTGCTTACAGCACTTGTGATTTAGAGATGCAAATGTTGCTTATGCATGTGGACAACTCCATCTGATGACCTGGATACTTTGTGGTCAGACTTGTGCTCTGCACGTGTGTGATTCACCAGGAGAAAAGAACTGGCAAGGCTGCCTTAGGGGCTGCACACAGCACCTTCCACCTCCCAGTCTATTACAAGAAACAGCTAGCCTGGCAAACAGAAGTGTACAGATCACAAGAAACACCAAGGATATTTGTAAAATTTGTCGGTTTTTTTCATCAAAATAGAAGTGGTTGTCAATATTAGGGACTTAAAGGGACAAAGTCATAGCAAGACCCTCCTTGGCTGGTAGTTGGGTTAGGAAAAGAATCCAGATGAAAAGTGAAAGGAAACCACAACTTTTACAAGAGTAATTAGCCACTGGAACAGACTATCAAGGGAAAGAGGGAATTCATCATGGTTTGGAATCTTTGTGAAAACAAGACTGCTTTAAAAATCATGTTTGCTGATGTCTGTAATTTTTACGATGTGTCTTGTGATGCTTAATGGATTCTGTATTAAGCCAGCTCCTGTGTTTATTTCAAATGCTCAGATTTCATCTCATTCTGGTCATGCTGAAGAGTTTGTATGACCCAAATGAAACTTAATGCCTCCAAAGTAAAAAGGCAAATAAAGATATCCAAATGTTTTTAAAAATCTCAGTGTTTTAAAGTCAATCTCATAATTTCTGTGTTTATTTTATGATTCTTGAATCTTCGGAGTTTTCAGTAATATAAAAGGGGGTTTCTTCAGTTCTCTACCATCTGAAGGGTTTGTGAGTGAGCTAAGAAACATTTAATAGGACTGCAGCAACTTCAGTTTCTCCATGAAGTCTTTCTCCTTGAAATCTCTTGACTTTTTTCTTTTCCTGATCTTAAAATTCTTCAGTTTAGGAACCATGTATTACAACTGAAAATTCAGTGTCTTCTTTTGCTAGAAACTATAGGAAGTCCATCATTAACACACACCGGAAGACAGATGGGAACATCCTGACACCTTTGTTGCCTACTCTCTGCTTTTGAAGTTCAAATGGAAAGTTTGTGACCATTTCAATAAAACTTGCTAGGCACCTGTGAAACTTGTTGAGAAGTGTGTTGATTTTATTCAGTTGTTTTTTTATTAATTATCCTTAATTTAAAACAGGTTGAACAAACAGGCAATCATTTATTTATAACATCGGAAACAGACAGCACACTCACATGTGTTCATAGAAAATGAAGAAATAAGAGAAAAGTTCTGTTGAGCTTACTTTACTAGGATTAAATCAGAAAGGTTTCCTTTTCTGTCTCAAAATGGGATTGTTTCTTCTCTTGTCAAGATTGTATTTGAGTTTCAGGTTTTATGGTTGCTACTTCTATCTGGTGGCTGAGCATTATAGCTTTTTTACTAATTTTCTTCAATCAAATCTTCCTGGACTCCAGACTCTGCATTTTTTCCCCTCTGCAGTGACTTCTGTTTTTTCCTTCTAGGAAAATCAGTCTGGCTTCCCACTAAATTTAAGGGAGACAAAAAATAGAGATTATTTAATTTCCATAGTTATGTAAATATGTTATGTCTACTGAGACTCATCCTTTGCTCTTAATTGATTAGTGAAGAGCAATTTATTTCAATGAAGTGTATGACTGTCTCCTTCCCTTTGGTAACTATTTCTAATTCTTCAGTTAGGAATGTATTTTTCTTAGACCTTACTCTATTAAAAACTTTTACATTAAAAATGCACATGGAAAAACAACAGTTTCAACTGAATACAGCTTATTATTAGCTTGTGACTGAGGCTAGACATGATGTCACAGAAGTCCTCTGGAGTGACAATGGATTTGGGGGTGACTAATCTACTATTTCTTCCTTTAATGTGGCAATGGATTTCCCATATGTAGGATGGAAGAAGTGCTGTCAGAGATGGACTAGTGAAGAAAAAGAAGAAAACCGCTCAAATGTTATAGAAACAGAAGTTTTTAATGTGGTTTAAACAGGTTTCAAAATGGCTTTTGCTTTTTTACAAAGTCATTGCTCCCTTTTCCCAACACCCCCTGTGAGGGACTTGTCTCCCATACAGGAGTGTCCTGGGAAGGTGTCCTGAGGTGTTTCTCATTGGCCTTTTTTAACCCCTTCCTATTGGCTGTTGACTCTTTACCTGATTGTTTGTTTCTGTGTGCCCCTGAACTTGTAATTGGTTCCCTTTTGACCCTCCTAAAAGCCTTATAAACCCCTACCCCACAATAAACTTCCTCTTTCGTCCGTCCCTCCCTGGTGGTCTGTGAGCTCCTTACGGGGTTATCGGGCCACATGGCGGGGGCAGGGAGGAAGAGCATTCACCTTCCAGGTAATGGGCTGGCACCCAGAGCCTGAAGGTCTCCCCCTCCCACTAATCCGTTGTACTTTAAGGCATCTAATATTGTAAGTAGATATGTGTGTGAGACTGTATTTCCCAGCTAGGTAAGTGGAAATGTAAATACTCTGATCTGCATCCCATTTCATTTTGCCAGAATGTACAGATATATAATTCAGATCTGTAAACAAGTGTTAGGGGTAACTGGCTGAATATATTCCATAATGTAATTTTCTTTTAGCTGGTGGTTTAATTTATTTTGAAAGCAAATTTTTTTTTTTGAATTACACTTTCATGAACATTTTGTAACCTCTATGTGGCAGAAAGACTAAAATAAAGTTTTAACATTTGCTAGAACCATTCTAAGGTATTCCTTTGAGGAAGTCCCATTTTGTGCTTAGAAGAACTAAAAATATCTGAGAAAAATGCTCCATACTCCAATATTAAGTAGGTCAAGAATGTCAAGTTATAAAAAAATTTGGAATATCTGAAGCAAAGATCCCTGTTTGGCTCTTTTTCTCTTATAGATTCATAATATCACAGAATGGTTTGGGTTGGAAGGGACCTTAACGACCACCCAGTTCCAACCTCCCTGCCATGGACAGAGATATCTCCCACTAGGCCAGGTTGCTCAAAGCCCCATCCAACATCGATTTGAACACTTCTAGGGATGAGGCATTCACAATTTCTTGTGCAACCTGTTCCAGTGCCTCACCACCCTCACAGTAACAAATGTCTTCCTAATATCTAATTCAAATATGCCCTCTTTCAGTTTAAAGCTATTCCTATTTATCCTACCTGTACGTCCCTTTGTAAAATACCCCTCCCTAGCTGTCTTATTAGTATCTCAAGAGTGTAAAGTACTTAGGGATGTATTAGTAAATTAATATGTAGAAAATTCTCATATGTAAAACTTGGATTTTTAAAAGTCAGTTTCAGAAAAAGAAATACGTAACCCCATAAATCTCTTCCTGTATTGACACTGAAAACAGCACTTCAGACATGAGCACTGTTTTGAATGATAACCAGGAGAGCTTATATCTTACAAGATATAGGTATCTCCTGCTTTACACCCTACATTCATGAACTCTAAGATCATAGCCGAAGGTGATAAGCAGACCAGAAGACTTGGATTTAAGCTTTAGCATCTTTCTACTTGGTCAGTCTTTTTCCCTGCAATTTAAATTGAAAGAACTATAAAAACAGCATTTCCTCTCTGATTTCCTATACAGTTGTAGTCACCAAAGCATCATGCATCTAAGATAACTAATTTATATTTGCAGTAGCTTTATTAGGTAAGGAAATGTTATTTCCATTTTGCAGGTGAAGAACCAAAGTACAAGAGCATTCACATAGAAAGACTGGGACTAATCTGCAACAGCAAACCAGAAATTACGCCCATCAATACAAGTGTATCTACATGCACCCACATAACCTGAAAGCCTGAACAACCAGTTTGGAAGCACGGGAAAGAAATAATTTCAGCACTCTTATTCTACTTATTGTGCTGTAAATATAGAATAGTACATAAATCTAGATAATGTGTCATTTGCTATCTTTGGGTGAGGAATACCTGCTTCATTGACTAGTAGCGTTTGATAGGGAGCTCCCTGGTCATCAAATGCAGCCCTTCTGTATTTCAGGCAGGCATTTCAAATCAACATTTTCATGATCAATTCAGTGCTCATCTAGTATGCGAAAATTATTGGTGAGAGTTGGGTTAAAAATCAAGACTTTGTTTTTGTATTGATAAGGGGACAATGAGGCAAACAGGATACCAATGAGCTACAAAAAAACCTAGAACAATTTTGAAGTAAGTAAGGCAGGAGTACAGACCCTAACTATACTCATTACATATAAATTTAAATTCTGGCTCTGCTGAAATAGATACAAATTTTGTCATTGACTGTGCTGAAGCCAAGCAATTATTCATTACTTCCATCTGAACTCTTGGCCATTATATATAATATATATGGCCAGTCTTCGCGAACGAAGATTTGGGAAAGGTCTTTACCCTTCGAGCCTGCGCAGTGGATTTTTTAGGTGAGACACAGGGTGCGCTGAGCTGAGCCCACCCTTTAATCCTAAGGTTCATCTGCCGGGGCCGAGCGAGCTTGGACAGTGGTAGTGAGGTCCTCAGGACGTAGGTTTGTTTAGAGTGACCTTCTCTTAGATGGATGGCCTTACAGGGCTAACGAGCTCCATCTGCCCGGGGGACTTCTCTGACCGGGAATCGAACCCGGGCCGCGGCGGTGAAAGCGCCGCATCCTAACCACTAGACCACCAGAGGGCCCCATTAATAAAGTTGTTTCAACATAAATTATTTTTATTGGGACTCTGTTCAGGTATGTATTATTTATTCAATTTTTTTTTTGTCCTATCATTGAGGCAACCATTTTACCTATTTTCTGTGTGTTTTGCCTTATAAAAGGCTTCTTGACATTCATAGTCTGTTGTAATTTCATTCTGGTTAGACAAAGTCTTTAGTACAAGGACAGTTTAAATTCTCAAACTGAAGCTTAAAGAAACCACATCGCATTTTACACCAGATTATATTTAACTGTTTTCTTCAGCAAATATTGATATTGATTTTTTTTATCACAGGTAATATAAAACTCTGTATCACATTGAACCGAGACAAGGAACATTTCTGATGTCACTAAATACCTAAGACGTCTCTGAGAGTGTGTGTGTGTGCATACATATGTGCATATGTGTGTGCATGTGTGTATCGTTCAAATCTAACAAGTACTGTAGGGTGAGAAAAGGCAAGCTATTCTTTATTGAAATTTTCCTAAACTTCCTGAACCTCGTGTGTCTGCAAAACTTCGTGGAAAATCTCATATGAGGAAGCTGACCTGTGATGTTTTGATACTTTCATCCCCAAAGCTCAAAAAGCTGAAACATACCAGAATAATTCAAAATAAAATTAGCCAAAGGCTTTGAACCTTAGGAATATTATATAAGTTTAGTTTAGATTTGGAGCAAATGCTCTTAGCAGATCTTATTTTATTTTAGCTTGTTTATACGCACCAGTTGTAAGTGGTTCATCCTGAAGGTTATTTAACAATGAGAGTCTAGGAGTTCAAGATCTGGAACTAGGCACAGACTGAACCAGCAGCTATGACAGTGGCAGTAATGGAGGTCAGGATTTAATACATGGATGCACGTCCCTCGAATGGGTCAAACTCCAAAAGCCCTACATGCTGATGGGCTGATTACTGATCACACTAACCCCTAATAGGTTCCATGTTCTGAAATAATTTGACATCTTATAGCAGTGTTATCACTCCATTCAGAGGTGAGTTTAAAGAAGATGATTTCTTGGAAGACTAAATACCTATTTTATGACAGTTTAAAAGGATAATTAAATTTAAATTATTTTTTTTAATCTTCTAAAATAGAAAATAACTAACCTGGGTGAAAATGCATGGATCATTGTGACTTTGGCTATTATATAAAATCTATAAATATGGACATTGATACATCCTTTGTTACACAATACAATTACTTTATGGTAGTTTTATTAAAGGTAAACTGTATTTTACTTAGTAGGTTTTTTAAATTATTTTAGAGAAGACCACAAAAGGGTTTTCATTTAAGATCTAATTGATTTGCTGGAGGTCACTCTCCTTCTTAAGTCCCCTTTGACTGATTTGCTGAAGAAGACTTGTTTAAATAGGAGGTAAAGCAGCACTGAAAAAAATGCCAGCCTGGCCTATATTGATAAAATACAGCATTCTGATAGATATAACTTTGAGCAAGGTCAGTGTTGTGTCATCTCAGATACCCTTGTTCTTACAGATTAGGTTTTTGTCACACACAGTTCTAGCAGACATGCAGACATTGACTATTGTGAAGGAGAGGCTGGACACGACCCGGCAATGTGCCCTCACAGCCCAGAAATCCAATTGTATCCTGGGCTGCATCAAAAACAGCATGACCAGCAGGTGGAGGGAGGTGATTCTGCCCCACTACTCGGCTCTGGTGAGACCAATTGTGGAGCACTGCTTCCAGTTCTGGGATCCCCAGCACAGGAAGGACATTGACCTGTTAGAGTAAGTCCAGAGGGGAGGCACTAATATGATTAGAGTGATGGAGCAACACTCCTATGAAAAGAGGCTGAGGGAACTGGGATTGTTCAGCCTGGAAAAAAGAAGGTTTCAGAGTGAGCTAGTTGTGGCCTTCCAGTACCTGAGGGAAGCTTGCAAGAAAGATGTAGAGTCTATTTACAAGAACGTGTCATGACAGGACAAGGGGAAATAGCTTCAAACTGAAAGACAGTAGGATTAGATTAGATATTAGGAAGAAATTCTTTACTGTGAGGGTGGTGAGGCACTGGAATATGGAGGAATCCGGTTGGTCCCAGAGTTCTCTGAGTGAAATGGATATAACACAGATACCTGTGTATCCCTGAGGCAGCTAGGGAAGGAATTAAGAAGAAGGAAGCTGGAACTGCAAGGCTGGATTTCCTGAACTTTTGCAAAGTCGTCGTGATAGAACCAAGTCACTATGAGTTTGCAGACGCTGAATCATCATGAGTTGCTACAAGACAGCCACTTGTGATGCATGTTTATGTAGAATCACCAGTGGTAGTATAATATGTATGTTACACCAAGGATTATAAATGTCAGTGAACTGTTGCAATAAAGGTCCTGTCCTATTCTTCTGGGAGAAATCTGTGTCATGTTTTGGCCGTCCCGACAACGACACCGGAACAAGCAGTCTAGAAAAGTTGTGGATACCCCATCCCTGGAAGTGTTCAAGGTAAGGCTGGACGGAGCTCTGAGCAGTCTGATCTAGCAGAAAGTGTTGCCACCAGGTGATCTTCAAGGTCCATTTCAGCCAAGGCCATTCTATGATTCTATGATTGACTGGAGAACTTCTTAGGCCAAAGTCCTGGAGACCATCCCGGCAACGCCCCAATGCTATTCTGATGCACGGTTTAGCTACGTACATGTAAATCTCTTCCATTTCCTGCAGCAATAGGGCAGGTGGACTGAGGAGGGACAATAGAATACTCTTCCAATACAGAGAACTACAGGGCCAGGGATAAGCTCTGGCAAATATGGTGGCACTCATTGGAGTTTAATTGGTACTGTTCTGCAAACTTGGAACTATGAACAGACATGTAAAAAATCAGTTCTTCAGTTAAACATTTGTACCAGAAGCCCCACCTCCTGCACAGTTAACAGGATATTTTATATTGACTTAAAGAACCTGTGAGTCTGCCTCTTGTTCTGCTCCTAAATTAAAGGACCTCTTTTTGAAAGGACTTTTCATCCCAACTAGGGAATAATTTTTCTACAAAGAAAAATTATCTGAAGACACTTTGGCTGTGTGATTGTAATTTAAGCAAAATAAAATAAAATGTTAACAAAAAAACCAAGAATCAAACTATGTAAAGGTGGATTTTCACGACCATACATTTTCAAATTTCTCATTTTATTTAATTGGTATAAATTGAAAGATATATATAGTTTGTTGTAGGCCAGGGACCTTGTTGCGCTACAGTAGAACTGGCCCAGAAAATTAATTGTTTCTCCAATCATTCAGTTCATCTGCACACACCTTTATAGGCAAGATACATAGAGTTGCTCTTTGTGTGACCGCAGACTTATTTTCCTCATGCATGGGAAGATTTTGCACATACAGGATGCATAAATGGGTATGGTGGATATATCATGGATAGGAAGTTCTGACAGTGTAATTCCAGATTCTCTGTCATATGATTTGTAATTGCTGGAGCCAGGTAATTTTGTAATTTGACTTTCTTGACTATCCAGAAGTTATTTATAAACTATGTTTTATTTGTGAGTCTCTGGTTATTTAGGAGTATTACCATGAGTAGATGAGTACCCATACCTATAAAGAGCATGAGAAGGGAAAAGTAAAGAAGTGACCCTTAAATGGCACAATAAATAGTAATGAGGTGTGCTCACCTGAGATAAAAGCACGGTGAGAGGTTATAAACAGGAAGCAGTTTAAACAATCTGACCCACCAGTAAGAAGCAGTGAAATGCACAGAGGAAGAATTTCTGGAGAAGGCTGAATTTGGCATCACTTAAAATCCACTCTGTTCATCTTTACTTATCATGCAACATGATAGGGCACTTAACCTGTTGTGTTAGTTTTTTTTTTTCCCCTTTCATCTGAAGTAAATACCACTGAGACAAAAAAGCTAGCACCCAGAGCTAGCTGCAAATTGTTTACAATTTCCATGGAGAGTGTATCTTTAAACACATGATTTATTTGCTAGACCACAACCCTTTTTACTGCTTGGGTATCATTTGATATTTCCGCTTGCCTAATAAAAGAAAGGCTTTTTATTATTTCATTTTTAGTTTTTAAATAATCTTTACTATATTTCTTGTAGAGTTTGTTCAGCTTGTGTTTCTCGGTGTCAGGCACTTGCAAATGCAGCTGTCTACAGCCGATAGGCTCAGTTCTGCCAAAAATACTCCTGGTAATTCCAACATTCTTTATTCTATTGTTGCTAGTATCACATATAAAAAGAAATATTTATCCTCCTTTTATGTTTCTTCAATAAACATAACTTCAAAATTTCTAAGGAAATCATGCCAGTAAAGGACATGGTCTTTTTGGCTTCCTTTACCTTCAGTCCTTCAAAAAAGCATAATTTCTTAAAAAAGGCACTCTGGGGAGAGAGTGAATAGAAATTAAAATAATAATAATTCCTGATTAAGTTAAAATTTTCATACTTGAATATACCTGTGCTTTACTTTCAATCAAAATTGTTCCTGAGTTGGGTTTTTTTGCCTTTTTTTCCCCTGCTAAAAATGCTACCCTCATAGAATCATTTCCAATATTATTATTTCTTATTAGAAGTTGTTGAAATACAGTCTTGAAATTGTTTGCTCAGATAATCTTTAAGTAATTATTTTTCTTTCCTGTTCATATTTGCCTTCCTTTTACAAAATAATGGTAGCAATTAGGAATAAAGATATTAAAACTAATAAAATTAAAGTGGTTTTGATATTGCCCAGACTTGGCCTCCTCCAGATTTTTGTCAGTCTATGTGAGATTTATCTTACTGACTTTAAGTTATTCCATCTACTATCCCTCTGTCTGCTGAGGGAATTTAACCTTTATGTAGCTAACATTAGCTGAGATTTCTTTCTTCTTTCATCTCTTTGTGTCTCCTAATGAAGTTTGGGTGGCATGATACCCCTGACACACATTTTTAGAAGGTTCACTGTTAGAAATTCACAGTTGAGGGATACATCTTTCCCTTCTTCTGGTTTTTGAGCTCCACTTATGTGAATTGCCTCCTTTATTCCTGAATGGCCACTCAAGACAAAGAATACAGAATTCTTCAGTCACCATGTTCTTCAGCCCTAGATGTGACCTGAAATGAAGTTATTAACAATTGTCTTAAGACCAGCAGAATATCTTCACATTCTTCAGATTTATCCCTGGCTGTATTGGAGCTGAGTCATTTCTCTTTTTTTTTTTTTTTTTTTTTTTTTTGGTCATCTAGTGCTGGTGGGTCCCTTTCAGCATTATCACTGCCTCAGTTTTAATGTTAATATCTCTAAGGATTTGTGTTTTGAATTTCCAGAGCTATATATGTTTCTAATAAGTCAAAGAGGCACTCTAACTCTTCTCTCCCTAAATATTTTGTTCTAAGCTAACATTCTGTAAACTGTTAAAATCCATTTGAAACTATTCTTATTGAAGAAAATTTTAATTCATTTTCAGATTAAAGATTTCACAGGCTTGTAATACTTCATAAGAAAAATGTTGTCCAAGCAGGAACCTCTAAACAACTGAGAGGCTTTTCTGTAATCTGTTCTCCTAACTTTACATCTGGATTTGCCCAGACATAAAAATTATCTCTTCTTGGAAGTTTGCCTGGTTGGAATTTGAGGATGAAGTAATTTTCTTGAGTACCTCACACCTGGAAATCCAGCTTCCTCTACTCTGGATATGCTGCTGAATAACTGGAATTCACAGGCACTTCAGCTGAACTCTGTCACTCTCATACAAAATCTCTGTTTGTTTTTTTTTTCTCAGGCCTCCTGTGGGTGTGCCATACAGTGAATCCCATGTCTTCAGAAGGTTATGGCCACACCATGCAAAGCATCTGCAAAATCCTGGTAAGGATGGCCTCCTGTAGGCTTGGGCAGGAGAAAAACCCCAGGGAAAGGCTTTGACTGGCAGCTGAACAGACTCCTGCCTCAGGTGCTGTTTGACACTGAGCAGGGGCATGTGTGATTTGAAAACTTGTATATTTCTTTCAACAATATGACTAGCTAGCTAAAATTTTTCTCTCAGACAACCACAAGTGCATTTGCACTGCCACAAGTATCATATTATATCTTAAAAACTTTTTTGGATGTTTCTTTCATCCCAAGACAGTTAATTCTGTTATTAGGGATCTTCCTACAGCTGTGTTCAAGCTTTTGCTGATTGCCTTGCCTTGCCTTACCTTGCTTGCCTTGCCTTGCCTTCCCTTCACCGCCCTGCCCTTTCCTGCTCTTCCCTTCCCACGGGTTTTCCCTAATGCTTTTTTCTTATATTACTTTTAATATAATTTGCCCTGGAACACATATATGTAACATGATATGATAAAATAATAATAAAAGTGAATATTCTAATATCTACCTAAAAATATTTTCTAAAAACCATGGTATATCTGCATACCTGCTGGAGACTGCTGCTAACATGTTGTATTCTCCCATGAGTCTGACCTTCATGTGGAGGCTGAAGCCTTTTCTGGGCAACAGTTGTCTCTCCTGGGCAGCACACAGCCCAAGGGGTCTGGCACTTCTAAGAACTCTCAAAGGGAAATTGCTTACTATTACTAACAAAGGATCTGGCTGGGGCTTCCAGAATCTGTTTCTTATGGAAGAACAGTAGATGCATTTCTGTGAGAATCCTGTGCAATGCTGTCTTCTCAAAATACTGTTTATGATAAGCTGGAAGCCTGTGTCAAGGTAATGATCATATATTGCCCTATTGTATGCATCTCCTTGTCTGATTCAGGTCACTGGTCTGTAGACAGACCTTGTCTCAGACATGGTATGCTGTCTCTTTAGGCCACTGAGCTTGAAGCATTGGCAGCCTTTAAGCGCTCTTCTCACCCCTGTCCTGAAGATGGGTGCTACTGGCTGCTGTCTCCAGAAAAGCTCATTGTAAAGACCTCAGTTAATCCTTGCACCTGAGTGATAAAGTAATGTCCAATCAACCTTGCCCCTGCCTGAAAAAGCAGCTTAGTAAAATATTATTATTTGGATTTTAGCTTTGTTCCCCTGCAGTAGATAATTCTGTAATTCTATGCAAATGGCAATCAAGCTATTTGAGCAGCACCATTAAAAACTGACACTTTATAGCATGCAATATATTTGCTGGCCTTTTATTTTAGCTTTTCTCAGTATTTATTCTTTTGCTGTATTACAGAATGCCTTGGTAGGTTATTTTAAATACAGCTTTTCAAAATTCTTATCTAATACTTCTGGTTAGCATTCAGCACTTTTATAGAGAATGTGAATTACACACTATGTGAGCCAATAAAGATTTCATTCAAAACCTTAAGAAGAGCATTTTTAGAATCACTGGGGGATAATACAATAAAATCCAGAATAAATACAAAATAGTGTTCCAGTGAGAATTGCTTATTACCAACCAGAAGATTTTGCTGACTAACCCATGGGTATAATGGCTGACAAACTTTTCTTGAAATCTGTCAGTACTGCCATTTTCTGCATGGCTGCAGAGTAAATCATAGACAATAAACAGAGTACCTTGTTCAGTAAATCACCACAGCACTTCGCAAGCACTGCAGTAAATGGACAGGAGACAAGTTTGTGGCATGTTGCTTTACATCCAGTGTTTGGATAACAGTCAATTAGATTTTACAGCATGGAGTTACACTGAAGTTTTACCACTCTGTTGGTACCAAATAGGGTACCAAACAGAGAAGGTGGTTGTTTTAACTGCTAGGTAATAAAAGAAAAATACTATTATTACAGATTTTTTCTCCCCATTTCTTTTAGAGCTCGGCTGCATTATGATTTCATTTCAGTTTTGAGATAATACATGTCAACACTGTCAGACAAGGTACACACCACCTGCAAGGCAGACTTCTTGGTTGGGCAGACATGCTCATTATCAATGCCATGATGGTCCTTGTCTGCTCTTGCCTGCTTCTGACTCTGTCATGTTGTTTTACATTTTATTTTAATTTTTATATTTATTCATTTCCAGAAATAGTTTAAAAGTGTAATCCTGTGGTCTGTGCAAACTGGAAAGTAAATTTAGCTCACAGAGCATATTTTGATATTTTTGGTAATGAAATCCGATAATATAGTTCAGAGGTTTAAGTTTGTGAGAGAGATGTAAAATGGTTGCAATATTTCTTAGGAGGACAGACCCCAGGTTTGCTGGGCATGTGGCAGTGTTTATGAAACAGCAGTAGGGAGAATAATGACTCATGCTCAGAGAAGGAACGTGAGCTTCTTCCCTAGAAATAAGGGGAAAAACATGATCATTGATTAAGAAAAGAGGTAGAGAGAGCAGGGGAGCAGATTCCATTAGAGGCTCATGTCGGAAAGGACCAATGCCCATGGATGTCCTAGACATGTCCTACTAACAGGCCAATAAATGCACTACAGCACAACAAATATTTTTGGGGAAACACAGTCTATCCAGGTTTCCTGACACATTATCTCTCTCTCTTTTTGAGCAGGGTCTTATTCGGGGTTTAGCTGATCCTTCTGGAAGCTTTTCATATGTGAATATAATTTTTATCCTTATCCCTGGGTGTATGGGTCCTTCCAGGCTGTTGGGTAGCAAGGAGCACATTATTTTAATCAAACTGCAGAATATCAGGGAGATTCTATCTGCACTTTTCTAGGGATGGCATATTAAGAGAGATCTTGAGCCGGAAAATAGGTATAATTTTCATTACTTTTTAAAGGCGGGACAGTTCAAAACACATTGGACTGCCTTTGTGGGACGTGACTGAAGGTAAACCTACCTACGGTATCTCTGCTTTCTGAGGTTTTTGGTCTTGTCCCTGCTACTCGAGGAAAGTGGCTCTGCACACGCTCTGGAGAAAGCAGCATGGTCATGGCTTCTGCCTCCCCCTCTCTGCCAGTGTCTGACTGTGGAGTGAAGTACATACTGAACTGCCTAAACTGTGAGCCCCATGCCATCTGGGCTTAACCTCTCCTGCTACACTGCCAGTGACAGGTCTGCCAGTGGGAGAAAGCCCAGGCTCTCCAGCACAGAGGATACTCTGACAGGCTCCATGGAATTCCATGATTTAGAAGCCTAGGGGGTCAGAACTTCCCTTGGATGGTCTTAATTGGGCTGCTAACAGACTGTAAGTCTCAAGAACTGCTATTTTTCTGCTCTGAGTGGAAAGTGCCTGTAGAACTTAATAAGAGCTAAATTGCAGGGTCCTATAAAAATGAAACATGATCCTGTACACATTATCCTTTGAAGGTATACAAAAATAGCTTTTTTTATTTGTATGCTGAAGCATTTATAAGAAAGAAGTCTTATACACAGCAGACTTTAACTTCTCTCCTTGAAATGGCAGAAGCGTAATACTGGTAGTAATTCTTGGTTAAAACAAAATTATGGTAAAACCTACTGAAAAGCTTTTAATTCATTAGTGTATTCACAATTTATTGTGAACAATTGTTAAACTGAATGGATTGTTTTAAAATAATACTTGTAATAAAAATAATAAGAAAAAATATCTTGTCAGAAATATTACAGTTGATTTTATTATTATTATTTTTATTATTTTTATCACCTTTTTCTTAATGCTATCTGGTTTAGTGACCTGCTTTGGTCTCTGTGTAGTACATTGAAGTCATCTGGTTGTCACAGAAGCCAAAGGCACACTTACATGGTTTGAAATCAGGACTAGGTATTGTACTAGTAAAAAAGGCAATAATGTTTTACTAAACCAGCTATAAAAAATACTAATTCAAACTTGTTTAGAAATTACTTTAGTAGTGTTTATAAACAATTAAGTTTTATATGTATTTTATTCTATCATAATATGTATTTGCAGCAAGTGGCCAGCAAACTTTCTCTGTTTCTAACTTAATGGTGTTTAGAGGAAAGAGTTCAGGTGGTGCTTGGTTTACAGAGTGCTAAAAGCTGTTCAGCAGTTTACTCTGATGTGGGAAGAAAGATTTTAACCTGTGAACAGTGCAAGACTCACCAAGTTGATCAGCACCTAGAGCCTTTAGATAAAATTAGTGAGAAACACCATTTCTAACTGGATTTTAACTGCCCTGTGTGCTCTGCCTTTTGCTGCTATGGAGTTCTTCTCTGGCTGACATAACTGAGGTACTTTTCTCCTTTTCTCCCACTGGTTTGTTAACTTCTTTTTTGACCTGAGAAATAATAGCTTATTTTTGTGATTTGTGGAGTCTTTTTTCTTCTTTACAGAGTCTTCTTTTTCCTTCACTAAGCCCTTTTTCTGACTAAGAAGTCAGTGTGACCTTCTTACCCTCCTTGATGCACTTTAGAAGTAGAATTTTATACCTAGAATTCTTAAAGAAGATAAAAAGGTTAAGTACATGGATGCAAATGGTTGTGTGAATGCATGCTTGTTTACAGAAACAGTGCTGCACTCTGCTTTTGATACCAATTCTTAATTCTTCTGATTTCACTAAGGTGTGATGGTCTTGATTATATTAGTGTCAAACAAGAATTTCTCCAAGGAAGTTCCTTTAACAGAATTAATCTGGACCTACACCATCTATTAGAGTTCAGGAGATTCCTATTTTGTGTCTTTACAGATGAAAGCAGTAAGAAATCAATAATATTTTTTCAAGGGAAATTCTGTTGCAAAGAAAGAAATTCTTACCTGCTATTTATAGTTCTGTTTTCTTTAGGCATCAAACTATGACAGAAATAATGAAAAAAAATGAGGAATATTTGAAATTTTAATTAAAACAAGTGTTACCAGAAATCAGTATATTTTTCAGCTTAGGCTATCAGCCTTTCATAGGTCTATAGAGCAATGGGATCAAATACTTTCTGTAACTACACTTCATAATTCTGGTATAATATTAGCTAAACCTCACAACAGTTTATAACACTACAGAAAGATAATAGGAAAGCTACTTTTAAAAATGCCACTCTTCTCTTGCTCAAAACAGAGGTTTTTCATAAACAGGGAAGCTAGTTACATTAACTTAAGGTTTATTGCAATTAAGCACTTTACGCAAAAAGATTTGCCAATGAATCATCACAAAGATCCAGAAATAGAAATAGAGCTCTGTAGTACCTTTTTTGCGTCCTAAAAAGGAGGACAAGCTGTGTCAGTGCGAAGTCCTGGTTGGCAGACTGCAGCTACTCCATCACTGATGTTTGGTTCAAACATACCCTGCTGAAGTGAACTCCCCCAGCTGCCCTCATTTAAGACGCTTTGGTTTCATTTGCAGGGACATTTATTTAAATGTTAGCAGTATCCTTTCTGGAGAGGCTACACTGAAAGTTGCCACCCCATTGTGTGCCAAATGAACTCTAAGCCTTCATGAGGACAGAGTGTCTGACTTGATGGCTGGTCTCCCAGAGAGTTTCATGCTATGTGTGTGCTGAGCTGCTCATCCCAAGTAACTGGGTTACATCTGTTGTAAAGTTATGCTCCTGAGCTCTTACCCAGTGAAGATAGAGTGTACTCAGCACCATTTGATTCTATAAACTGCTTCTCCTGTACTGTTTGATATTACTTGCTTAATATAGACATAGTTTTAATTTCATACTATTAGTTTGCCAAAACATTTTGAAAGTATTTAATTAGGTCCAAAGTGGAAACCTCAGCCTTGTTGACTTTCAGTAGGATCCAGTGTTCTTCATACATTTATCGTCCTTCCAAAGCAATTACGAATTTTACACACCTTTATTAAGCCTCTGAGTAGGGAAACTGTGGCAGAAGAAAGGAATATGTAAACAGACTTCCATTGGCATTAACATGCAGTCCCATAAGATGAAGCTCAGTAGCTGCTTAGTGATCTGAAGCAACCAGTCTGAAGCAGTATGCAATGTGAAGTGAAAGGAGAATCTAAAAAAACCATTTTACTTCAATGGAAAATTAGTCTGGTCATAAGAATTAATCCTGAAGTTAACGATACAAATCTTAGAAGAAATGCCACAGAAATTTCAATAACCATAACAGCATTCTGGGTTTCTGTCTCACCCAGGAGACATACTAGTGCTGCAAAAATAACCCAGTGATCTTGAGGAGGTCCAACTGAGGGATCCAATTTTCCTTGCCTAAATCTAGCTCCCTTGAGCTGTGAAAGCTCAGAGAACACCAGGACATGTGGCTTGGGTAAACAGATGGGTGTATTTACATGTACATTGTGTGTGTTCTTCCAGACAAGAGGCAAAATTACAAGATGAGTTATGCATTTCAGATATATTCAGGGAAGAACAATAGGCAGACGGGTAGCAACCTGAACTTACCGGGGAAAAAAGGCAAAAATCCTTTTGACTTAACTGAAACCAGGATTTAAATAAACTCCATAGTGATTTCCTCTCATATTTAGAAAACCCTCATTTTCCCTCTTAAATGCTGACTTATTAAACAAAGCTCCATTTGACTTCTTTGCATCATGATTTGGCCATACAGTTTTGCTAATTTGGTTGATTCCTATTTTAACTCTCTGAGTTATTCCTTTGAACTTCACCTGTCTATCTTTATTAGACATAATTGGCAAGTGTACAATAAACAGGATGCATAAAAGCTGATACTTTAATTCAGCAGTCCATAATTAAATTAAGCTACATCCTACTCTGAAAAAAATCGATTATGCAGCAGATGGCAATTTCTGTGTGGGCTATACTATTACATAAGATGCAATAGCATCTGAGCATGTAAAGTCTGCCACCTGTAGCTGATTGGGAAGTGTTTTCCCTTCTCTTTTTCTTTCCCCCCTTTTTTTTTTATTTCTCCGTTTTTCTTTCCTTTACCTTTTCTTTCTTCTTCAAGCCATATTATTATAATGGCAGAATGACAAAAAGCAGACATAATTGCATATTACAGTTATGAAAAATAAAACATTTTGATGGTACATTGTGATGCTATTCTAATATGCTAAAGTATACCTCTTATTTAAGCAAAATTTAAAGAAGATAGGCTGAGTACATTTTAAAATCTAATATTTATTATTGAAACTCTAAAGAAACACCATTGAAGCTATAAAATTAAGTAGATTTTTATACCTAGAAAGAATAATGAGCCTATTTCTCATTTTGATCCTGCTTCTTGAACAGAGACTAACAGAATTTAGAAACAGAGGCTAAAATGAGGAGAGGGAGTTAAAAAGGGGGATAAAAGGGGGAGGAACAAGAGATTGAGCCTTTACGTTCATAACACAATAAGTTTGTGGATCTGCAGTATTTTTATTGTTCCTGCTAAATTTTTTGTCATATCTGGCAAATACATAAAAACTCCCCCCCCCCCTTTTTTTTTGTCCTTACATCAACACCCTCTAAATTTTGCTGATCCTTCTTAACTGTGTTTCTCAGCTTTGGGTTTTCTTATTAATTTCCAATACTAAACCACATCACAAGGCTCTGATCGCCTCCCATCTCAATTGCTGCAGCCTCCCCTTCCCTTGACAAAAGCAGTCTTACCACAGCACTATATCAAAGATCTCTCTCTGGGTCTGTTGACCATGCAGCCCCTCTCTTTGATTCCCTCCACATGCTTTCTCTTCTGTATATCAAATGTAACCTGCTTGTCTTCACTTCCAAGGATTTTTATGGTCTATTCCCACTGTCATCTTATTGTGACAGACTGAACAACCACATAGGTGGAAAACCTGCCAGGCATGTGGCTTCAATTAGCCATCTATCTTTTTTAAGAGCTGGTGGGAGCAAGGGGGAATCTAAGTGCCATATAATCAGACCCAGCTCTTTCTGAGAAGCCCTCCTGTGGTGAAGAAGGGTAGATGTTGAAGGCATATCAAAGACAAAACAGTACAGGGAAAGGAAGAAGGATGAAACACAAGGTCTCAGTGAAGAAATAAAAAAAAAGAAAGAACTGGAGCTGAAAGTAATTGGGGACCTAGCAATTCTACAACAGAGTGCAATGCAATGCAGCAATGAGACCCAGATGGAAGTCCTTGAGAACTGTTTGCCACAGCTCTCCTCCCATGGCATGGCTGAGCCTGCGGTCTTAGTCTGTCCTAAGAGCTGGGTGTGAAGCTGCTGGGGAGAGCACTGCACATGCCTGATTGGCATGAGGAAGGCAGCCTTAGAGAATGTGGTGCCAGTTACACACTCTTTTGGTCAGGTAAACCCAGAACCGAAAGGCATCTTTCAGGAGTTGGCTTCATGATTAAAAACTCCTTAAACGCCTTCCACTACACAACAAGCAACACGTTGTCCTCTTTAGTATATATGCCCCAACTCTCCAAGCTGACCCTGCTGAAAAAGATAAATTTTACACCGACATGTGCCGCCTTACCCAAAAGGTGCCTGCAGATGATAAGATTGTTATCCTTGGTGATTTCAACACCAGAGTAGATAAGAATTTTGAAGCATGGAAAGGAATATTAGGCAAGCATGGTGTTGGAAACTGCAATGATAATGGTCGCCTTCTGATAGAGTTTTGTGCGGAGCAGCAGCTCACCATCACCAACACTATCTATTTTTCAGCAGAAAAATAGATCGAAGATAACCTGGATGCATCCTAGATCCAAGTATTGGCACCTCATTGATTATGTCTTGGTGCGACAGAGAGATGTTTGCGCTGTTCACCATACCCATGTGATGCCTAGTGCAGAATGCCAAACAGACCATCGCCTTGTGCACTGTAAACTTAACTTCAACCTTAAGTTCAAAACTAAAAGGGGCTGTATTCCAGGGAGGAGACTCCAACTTAACAATCTCCAATCAGCCACAGTGAGAGACAGCTTTCAGGCAAACCTTCAAACTAGGTTTGAGGATCACTCCATAGATCCCTCTCCTGAATCCTGAATCACTTTGGCAACATATTAAAAATAACATCCTGCAGTCCTCTGAAGAATCCTTAGGATTCTCCCTCAAGAAGAACAAGGACTGGTTTGATAAAAACAATCAAGAGGTCCAGAATTGTTGAGGAAAAAAAGAACTGCCCACCAAGCACACCTTGCTCAGCCATCTTGTCATGTAAGAAAAGCAACCTTTTGTCTCGCATGCTGCAAGCTCCAACAGAAACTCCGTGACATCCAGAACAAGTGGTGGATCAATCTAGCAGGAAAAATTCAATTATGCGCAGATATGGATGATCACAGAGGATTCTATGAGGCCTTGAAAACAGCATACGGACCTACATACAAGGTCCAAAGCCCTCTACTCAGTGCAGATGGTCAAACACTTCTGACAGATAAACCCTCCATTCTGAATCAATGGTCTGAACACTTTCAGACTCTTTTCAGTACCAACCGTGTAGTTCAAGACTCAGCTATTCAGTACATTACACAACAACCAGTGAAGAATGAATTGGATACTGCCCCTACTACAGGAGAAACTCTTAAGGCCATACAGCAGGTGAAAACTGGTAAGGCAGCTGGGTTGATGGAATTCCACCCAAAGTCTGGAAGCACGGGGGCCAAGCACTCCATGCTGAATTTCACGAGTTTGCAGTGCGTTGTTGGAAGCTAGGTGAACTCCCATCAGACCTTCGTGATGCAGTCATCATCACCCTGTATAAGAAGAAGGGAGATAAATCAGACTGCTCAAACTACCATGGTATTACTCTGCTCTCCATTACTGGCAAAATCCTGGTAAGAATACTTTTGAACTATAGCAGAAGAACTTCGTCCTGAAAGACGATGTGATTTCAGACCCAATAGGAATACCACAGACATGGTATTTGTCCTCAGACAACTCTCCAAATGCATGCACGCAGACCCCCATCTCCGTCCCAGAACCAGAACTCCACAGTCTGCCCTGTCCTCTGTCTGGGCAGCCAGCTCTCCCTATCTCAAAAACCTTCCCCCACCCCCCCCCCACCCCCTGCACTCCAGCATTTGATGGGCCATTAGCTAGGAATGCAGCTCGACTGGCTATACCTTTTGTAAAGCTAATAACCTCCCCTTCCCCCTTCCCATTCCAACTCCGTTTTTCTTACAGTGAAGCAGGGAAAGAAAAATTCCTCTCTCAGATTTATAACCTGTAACAGTAGTATCATCTCCTTGAATGGTAAGATTGACAGAGAGATAGACAACAGGTTAGCAAAGGCATATAGAGCTTTTGGAAGACTCCACAAAAGAGTCTGGCGAAATAAACACTCGAAGAAAAGTACAAAGATCAGTGTTTACAGAGCCATTGTGCTGTCTACTCTCTTATATGGGTCCGAATCATGGGTCATCTACTGTCACCACCTGGGACTCCTAGAACACTTCCATCAACACTGTCTCTGTACAATCCTAAACATCCACTGGTCAGATTATGTGACTAATACATCTGTTCTAGAACAGGCAGCAGTTACGAGTATTGAGACCATGTTGCTGAGAATACAACTGCATTGGGCAGGGTACGTCTCCAGGATGGAGGACCACCATCTCCCTAAGATTGTGCTCTATGGTGAACTTACCACTGGTTGCCACAAGAGAGGAGCCCCGAAGAGGAGATACAAGGACTCCCTGAAGCAACATCTCAGCCTTGACCACAATTATCTCCATCACTGGTCTACTCTGGCCTCCAATTAGGAGGTCTGGAGACACACAATCCATAATGCTGCTACTTCCTTTGACAACGCATGGAGGATCACCGTCAAAGAGAAGAGACAACGTAGAAAGAATCGTGTCTTGCCGACACCATCCAAGGAGTCTTTCTACTGTGCCTTTTGCAACCGATCTTGTCTATCTCACATTGGCCTCTTTAGCCACAAGCATGCTTGTAGCAAATGTGGGTAGAGCCCTTCCTAAATCTTTGTTTGCGAAGCCCAGCCATGATGATGATGATGATAGTGGACAGGTACCTCTTGGGACACAAAGTATAAACAAAGCCTTGCCCAAGGATCACAAAGACTGAACAGCTGGTCTGAGTGCAAGCTTACCTTCCGTAGCAACCCATGCAGGATGAAATCTGTTGTGCTGAGGAGTACCTGCCTTCAGATATCAAATTCTTTTTGTCTCATCATTACAAACTCCGTAAAGAAATTGCAAGTATGCTTACAGACAATCCTTGATTGGGCCATTTACCCTTACAAAGGCCACAAAACCTTAGTTTAGTCAAACTATGTTATCAAGGTTTTTTTAGTAGAATATATTAATAATTTGGGATTTATGGCTTAACATCCCACCCTTTCACTCTTACAAGGATTCTCAAGGATGCCTTTAATCAAAGTTCTCACTCTGTAAGTCCTTGTAATAAATCTTCCGTCTCACTTGGTAGATGTTTCATTCTCTTGCACCTTGTGTTCAGTATTTAATTATCTTTTGTTGTTAAAGGACGTGAATAAAGACAAAAGCAGAAAGCAGGTCTCATTGAATCCTTCCATCGTGAAAGTCTTTTCATACCAAGTTGTCTGAAGTAATTCAAACTCTTCTACAATTTCTTGTAAATTATTAGTACAGGGTGACACTAACTATTGTTATTTTGCTTTTGGACAAGGGGAAGGAAGAGCATTCACGTAAAGCTCCTTTTCTAGGCTGAACTTAAAATTTTAGCGAATTAATCTGCATTGCTACAAGGGTGAATTTTTCCACTGATCTTGGCACTTGCGCATCCCTCAGCCAGCCACTTTGAAACCTTCAAACACTACTGGGTTTCTGGGTCTCTCAGCCCATCTTCTGTACTACCAAATATGAAATAAACTTTTATGATGTTCATTTTAGAAGTTGGAGGACATCTTTTTCTATACAAAGAAGATGAAAACACTCTTTTTATGGGAAGTCACATGGAAAAGATGAAGGATAATGGATACAAGTTGTCCTGGGGAGATTCCAAATGGACACAACGGGAAAATTTTTCACAATGAGAACAAATCAGCCATTGGAAAAATCTTCCCAGTGAACTGGTGGATTCCCCAACATTGGGCACATTTAAAATTCAGCTACTCAGCCACCTTGTCTAGACTGTGCTTTTGACAAGAAAAGTTGGACCAGATGGTTATTGAGTTCCCTTCCAACTTAGTGTTCTATGCTTCTGTGATTCTATGATTCTCACTTTCATATTTAGGGAGGAGTTTCCTTCCTTCCTTCTTTTCTTCCTTCCTTCCTTTGAAGTAGTATATAAAATGTTCTTAGAAATACTCTCTTTTTCTTAGTGAAGGACTTTAACCTTCAGTCTCATTTTTAAAATGTCATGTGTATTTCATATAGGAAACTAACAATAACCAGTATTACAAAAGTCAAGTGGCTTCATTTTAAAACATTACTATGAAAAGAAATGCCACATGTAAAAAATATAAGGCTGTTCATCTATCACTATCCCTGATATAATATCAAGGATGTCTCTTTAACCTTAATTATTCTTCACTGAACCATTCAATTTCTTGTTCTCTGTTCCTGTAGTTCTTTTGTCTTTGCTCAAAAACTGAAGTTCTTTTTAACATCAAAATTACAGGATGTGCAGTTGTGAAAGAGATGATTGTAAAGTTTTCAAATGTGGACAGAAAGTCAATGTATTTTGCCTGAGAGCAGTGTTCTCTGTTTTTAATTTTTCCGAACAGAAATTTTTAGCAGCTTTATCAAATATTTACAAAGTGCTATATTTTTTATTTATATAATGGCTTTAATAAATGAAATGTAGATCATACTTAATCATGATGTCAAAAAATGACAAGAACTGAAAAACTCCTATATGGTGAATTATTCGACCTTTTGTAATTAGAGAAGGAAGCACAACACAGGTGTCTTCCTGTAGTTAGAAATAATACTTCTGAGAAAGTATCTACGTTGCAATAAAATGTGTTTCTACTCAAAAGCAGTTCAAGTAAAGTGAAAACACAACTTCACAGCACAGTCCTTATTCAGAGTGTAGTTTAGTGTTTATAATTGCTAACACAACAAGTGATGGGCCCTGTTGTGTTCAGTGCTGGTATAGACAATATAATTGGCCCTGGTAAGATCTGGCTAACAAGAGAGAGAAAAACCAAATGCACAGCTTAACTTACCTGTCAGGTTATGGTACTGATGAGTATCTTTGTTAGGATCAAAGTGAAAACCATCAGAAAATGAAGGAGTAGAAATGGCACTGACTGCTTAAAAATGAGCAGCTATCAGCAATTAGCAGGGCTGTTTTTCTTTTGCCCTTTCTTACCTCGTTATTTTACTTTTTTTTTTTGCAACCATCAAGAACCTATGAACTTCCTGCTAGCCTCAAGTGATCTTAATTTTGGATGATGCTTTTGATTCATGCATTATGTCTTTGTTATCAAAACACAACATGTCTTTTGGTAAGCAAGATACTTATATGTTTACACTGATTTTTAAAGTAAAAATAGTATTTTGGATATCTGACTGCATTTTGACTACAGTTTTTTCAGAGATGTTACATACCTCTGATCTTACCTTTTCTGTTTGAAAGCATCAGCTTTCAGGCTTGAGCTATTGATTGTTTTGGGAAGGAGCTCTGTGCTGGTGAGGCCACATCCTGAGTACTGCATCCAGTTCTGGGTCCCTCAGTTCAGGAAGGATATTGAGGTGCTGGAGCAGGTCCAGAGAAGAGCAACAAAGCTGGTGAAGGGACTCAAGCACAGGCCCTATGAGGAGAGGCTGAAGGAGCTGGGGTTGTTCAGCCTGGAGAAGAGGAGGCTCAGGGGAGACCTCATCATTCTCTACAACTACCTGAAAGGAGGTTGTAGCCAGGTGGGCATCGATCTCTTCTCCCAGGCAACCAGCAGTATGACAAGAGGGCATGGTCTTAAGCTCTGCCAGGGGAAGTTTAGGTTGGATATTAGCAAGAATTTTTTTATGGAGAGAGTAATCAGACACTGGAATGGGCTGCCCAAGGAGGTGGTGGATTCACCATCCCTGGAGGTTTTTAAGATGAGATTGGATGTGGCACTCAGTGCCATGATCTAGTAAACATGGTAGTTTTGGATCAAGGGTTGGACTTGGTGATCTCAGAGGTCTTTTCCAACCTGGTTGATCCTATGATTCTGTGAATCTATGATTCTATGATCTCAAAGTGACCAGCTGTAGAAATTCCCTACATATCAACATTTGGGAAAGAACAGTTCTTTGCCCACCTTATCTGTTCTCATCAGGATTTTGTTAATCTTTCCCTTGTCTCTCTTCCAACTCCAGCCTGTTTAACCCTTCTGCACAAAACCCTTCCATCTCTTCAGCCATTTTAGCTGTACTTCTCTGTGCCCTTTCTAGCAACAGGCTTCCATACAGAATCTTGGTAGTTTAAACTATGGATTTTCTTGAGTATGACTAGTGTAATATGTTACGTTAAAGATTAGGTCACTTAAATCTCTGTTTTAAAAACAGTAAATTTTATTAAAAGCTGCATTATTCTTCAACCAGCAAGGTGCCCTACAAGCTGAACACAGGGAAACTCAGCATTGCTGCACCTAGGCCTGGCCTGGGAGCCTGGGTCCCAGGCTGCAAACCTGATGCAGATGACTATGAACCTCTGTAATACTTAAGAAGATGCGGATTCCTGAAAACTGGATTTAAACTAGTCAGCATGTTGCCACTTCAACAGCAGCAGGTACAAGTGAAGAAAGGTTCAGTCTCGTCTGTATTTAGGACAATATCTTGGTTCAAAAAATGGGAGAGAGATAGCCCTGATGTTTCAGTCTCTATGCTCTGGTCTCACTGGTGGAACAAAGCAGAACAGTGGAGACTTGTAAAAGCAGGGCACCAGATGTTGAGCCTACCTCTGCTGCCAGTCCTCAGAAGGCTTCCATATGAATGCTGCTAGATGCATAGTAGCATGAGAGAAAGGAAGTTATTTCTCCTCTTTGCTTGGTAATAAAATATGTAAGTAGTATACCAAACATACCCCCGCTCCTTCTGGAGTTGCAGAGGCTTTAATCATTCACAAAATCTTCCTGTTCACTTTTTCCCTCCTCCTCTCTCTTAAATGTTTTGAAAGCCTTGTCATGAGCAGTATAGAAAATGATGCATAGATTAGATTAAATGTTTCCATCTGCAGTGAACGTATCTGTAAATTAGCGGACTCAAAGAAAGTAGTTAAATGCACATAAAAATAAAGTCCTCCTGAAGCACAGCACTGCTAATGACATGACATTTAGTTATGTGTTCACAGACAGACTCTAACCAGTGTCAGTGGTGCAGCATTTGACTTTTCTGCAAAGTGTGATACAGTACCTGCTCGCAGAAGACATAGGTTACCAAAGGGCAGCAGTTCTTTGGTAACCTATCTGTGTATAATTGTTGTTATTAATTTCAAAGCTGATATTTTATGGTGGACTTGCATGTGACATATGAATCATCGTGTATTTACGTAACCTGCATGGTTTAAAAAGTGATATTTAAGTGCTAAACTCATAACACTGCCCTAAAAAAACCAAAACCAAAACCAGAAGACCCAACAAAAAACCCCAGAAGAGACTAGTGTGTTTTGCCCTTTTTTTCTTTAAAAACTATAAAATTTATATATATATTTTTTGCAAAGAAACACACATACACAAAATGACACGGAAAGGGTTTGCTTGAGCTGGGGACCATGACAAATAACTGAAGATTATCTAATGAATTCACAGGTCATGATTATAACTGGCCAGATACTGTCTGACAAAACATTTTCACTAGGAAACACTACTTTGTAGAACCAAATCAGTCACAGAGGAGACAGGTTTTCACATTTTTAACAGTATAGTCATATTAAAAATGTTAGTGCCGCACATTCAACATTTACAAAAGAACCAGTATCAGGATTCCTATAATTAAATTAACTTTGCTTTTGAAAGTAAAACTGTAAATACGTACATAGAAAGAAAGAAAAAGACAGGAGAGTGAACAGTGAAAATTTAAATGAAATATTAAATTCTAGGAGATTAATCTATAAAAATGTGTAGATGTTTTTCTCCATTTAGTGAGGTAAAGTGATTCACAGAAGGATCAGATGATTTTCTGACCCTGCAGACTGGAAGGTGTGAGAGCAAGAAGACTTTATTCTGCTAGAAATAAGCTTTTAGGTCTGCTCAGTTATCTGCAGGTGCATCACCCCAGGTGATTCCTTCACGTGTTCTTATTTCCTAAACTTCTGGGTCTGGAAAGCAGAGCTTTGACCCATCGTATCCAGTGCCATGGGTATTTTTTTGTGCTTGAACAAATGTTACAAACGAGGCCATCTGTGCTTAAAAAAAATTGTACATAGACTTATGGAGGATATTCAGAGAGGAATTTGCAATCACATAATGAATGCTGTTAGTAGTCTGCTAACTTCTGGTCTTTTGGTCACTGTTGTCATTTCGGTAAGAAGGCATCTGTGGTGGTACACTTTCAGGGTACATGGCAGATCTAGCTCACCTCTGCTGGGAGGAAGCTATCTAGCTCCCCTCAGTCTCCCCCCCTCAACTTATCCCTGTGTACCTGTGTTATTCTGAGCTGGTTCAGGCGTCAGGCCCCATCAGAGCAGATTCAACTCACTCACCTAGCAGAAAAAGAATTTGGGTGGGTAAAAAACCCCAAACCGTAGTTTTCCTGTGGTGTTAGTTGTTGTTATCAACTGATCCAAATCTGAGAAGCACAGGTGAAGGGGATCCATCTGAAAGTGGGTCTAGGAGAGGAGGCAAGGGAGGAGGGAGTGAGGTCTTTCCTTACGGCAGAAGGGCAGAATCAGATTGGGTCAACTGCACCTGGAACATTACCTGTTGGGTAATGTAACCTGTGAGGTTGCTAAAGTGACCTGGTACTTTGATGCCATGGACAGAAATTGTCTCACTCCCTGCCCTCTGCTTTTAATTGGGCCTGGTATACTTTTTACTTTTGTCAGTTCTGATACTCTCCTTGCCTTTTGAGGCTGCTTCATCTTAGCTAGCAGAAAACTTTTTAATTTCTTTCTACATGCTGGTATATTTTCTGGCTGGTGTAGTGAATTGGATGGGCTCAATGAGGTTTTGGATGAGTCCTGCAGTCAGCAAAAGAATGAGAAGGGGAGTTGGCTGTCTTCTGATACTTCACCACATAACCTAAAAGCCAGTGATTAGGAATCTATCAGAGTAAGGAGGGAAACAGAAGTACAACTAGCAAATGTGACCAATTTTATGACATGAAGGGTGATTGTCATGGGTGTGTATGATTTTGGAGACATTCACATTTGACATTATGTTATTTCTTAGTGATTACAATAGCTTTCTCTTTTGTATTTCCTCTCTTAAACAGTAGATAAGGTGTTATTTCTCATTCCTTATTGCACAGCTAAGAGTACATTAATTTTCAACTACTTGATAATAATAATGTAAAATTCTGCAGAGATTTTATACCTTATTCATTGCTTGAGCATGATTTCTCAACTTGTGAAGTAGGAGTTGAGTACTAGTGGGGTTGAGAAATCCTAGGATAACAGCAGACAATCAAAGAAAATTCAGAAGCAGCCTGTACCAGCCTAAGAATGAGAGTACGTGAAATCAGCTGGCATATTCAGATGCATTTCTATGATGTTTATCTCTAGGATAGGAGTCGATTTGCTACGCTGAATTTGGAGGAAGGTGTGTGTGCTAAAGAGGTTCAGGGCCACTCCATCTTAGTTTGGCAGAGAGAAGGCTCCCTCTGAACCCTCTCTGGATAGGAAGCCAGTCCATATCAAACGAGATGGAGGGATCTCCCTTTAGATCCTTTTTAAAAGGTTTACCCCACTCTTCTAGAAACTGATGCATTTAGAAAAATTAGTTTACAAGGGTTTAATGTTTGAACTGGAACTTACTGTATTTAAATTTGTCAATTTCTTGTGATGAATTCATATTTATATGACACTCTTCCTCCAGAATTTTTTCCAAATTTTTTTCTACACTAAACAAAGGAACTAATAAATAATCATTTTTAAGTCTCAGAGACAACAGGCTTTTGGGAAGCTCACATAAGAATCACATCTACACTGAAATAGGGATTTCACGTCTCCACTTACTCTTTTTAATGAAATGTATGAAATTAAGAAAAACCCTTAAATGACTGAAAAAGTCACAGGACAACTCTGTAGTTTGGAAAATTCTGCAGTTGATAACCAAACTTGAAACAAGAATAAACACTGGTGATGACACTTCTCAAATATAATTTCCACTAACAGCCAGGTTCTTAATATAAACATAATCCAAAAGAAAAATCCTCTTCACGTCTGACATTATGGTCTTGTCAAGGCTTATTTTTTGCTGTTTATTTTCTTATGAACAAAGGGAAGATTGCTATGTTGGTTTTTCTTTGATTTCCAATACAGGTGCAGATTAAGTTCCTGCTTCTTTTGTAGGAACTGGAGGTTATACAAGGAAATGTGTTAAAAGGCACTCAAGGCACTTAAAGACTTACGGTCTACTGACATTTGATGGCTGTGTCTGAGCTTCAGGTGGGTACACTTAGTGGAGTAAACTGCTGCCCTACCTCCTAGATTGTCTGGTCTTGGTCTACAGATTGGTTTTCCTCCAAGAAAATACAGGGATTTAGAACAGAGACAGTGGGCATGAGAGTATAGTTTGTTACGAGGTCTCAGTGCAATGCAGAAATGAGATATAGCTACCAGAAACCATATAAACATGGTATTCTTACTTATGTTTCTGTGTAGATATGCTATTAGTCCTAAAATCCTCTGTTTTCTGATTTTAGTTTATATTTTAGTGAAAGCTGCAATACTGAGTTCCATCCAGGGTAATGACAGCAGAAGAAAATGTACTGCAACTGTAGATATTTTTTTGTCATTGTTCACTCTCAGCTATTAACTGACCAGCTCAGAACCATGCCCTTGCACAAAACAGTGGCGCTGACAGCAAGCTATTAGCTCTCAGCACAAGGGGAAGGAGAGAAAAACATAGGAAAACATTTTCAACAGACTAGGAGATAAAAGGCATTCAGGATGGTTATGTGCATACAGATTTTCACTGGAAATTCTCAGTGTTTCACTTGAGTTTTGTAGGGCATGCACAAACATGAAGCAAATCTCCTGAAGGAGAGGTATGAAAGGCTGAAAATGGTATATATGACATTTTTGTAGTAAATAATTGAAAGATATCGCTTGAAAAAAAACACTTAATTGAGGCTTCACATTATGATTTCTCTGATGGCAAATCTGATTTGGGAAGGTTGTAGTTCCTTCTGTTTGCAGCTGCTTTCATCTCCTCTGTCCCTCATAAATCACTGTCTCCTTTGTTATGTCAATGTAACTGTTTATACAGTTTTTTCTCTGAGAAGTGTGAGTCATATTATCTAGAGCTCATACCCCCTTCTGTTTTTAATCCTGATTCCTTTTACACTGAGCTGGTTTAAACCCTGACAACAAATTGAATCCCATGATGAGGGATCAGGTTGCTTGTTACTGTTCAGCCTGACTAAACCTACAACTGAACTAATGAATTTGTTGCTTTGCTTCTGCCTTAACACTTGTGAAATCCAAATGACTGGTTCTGGGAGCTAAACCAGCAAGAAAAACAACACTTCAAAAAAACAGGTCAAAGCATGTCCTTCCCTGTTGGCTGGCATCCTTAGCTGGCTCATGACAGGGTCAGCATAGGTGTGAGGGTAGAGGTGGGGGCCAGTAGGTGGGCTGAGAAGAGAGGTAGGTCTCCTTGTGCTTAACCAGCTCAGCTATAAAGTGAAGCAGCTCCCATAGGAAGCAGTCATGTGTGGCAGGCGGGTGAGAATTACCTCAAGATGAATAAATCAAGGAGTGGATGGGCACAAAGTTTACTGCTGGAAAACAGTACTGTGAGGCAAGCCTTTGGTGTAAACCCCAAATAAATAGTGCCATGGGAATCACAATCCATTCCCATGTTTCTATTGGGTTAAGGTGGTCCCTGGCTGCTTCCTTTATGTGCAGCATCTGAAAGTCGCTGATTGAGGATTCAGGAAGATATTTCTTCATAAGATATTTATATCTTTATTTAGAAGGAACTTTTTTTTTCCCTTTTGTCATGTCAAAAGCTGTATTAACAGCAATCCATATTATATTGCTTCCCAAGAGCCTGATTTTGCTACCATAATTTACACAAATAATTTTAAGTCATTTAACAAGTCCCAGTGGGAGTATCTTCTTAGAAACTACATGGCCAGATAAGTAGCACATTCAGGGATTAAGTTCTAAACCTACTGATAAACTATCCCTTTTTGGGCACTTGCCTTCTTATAAGGTCACAGTGCACATTTTCCTGTCATGTGTTCCTTAGTACAAATCTCTGATTGACTTGACTTTTCAGATTTAGTTCAATGGAAAATATTTTTGTATTAAAAATATCACAAGTTGTTGTGAATGTTGCCAAATTTTTTCCTGTTTCCTTTTTTCTTTTTCCTTTTTTCTTTTTTCTTTTTCCTTTTTCCTTTTTTTCCTTTTTCCCCCTTTTTCCTTTCCCTATTGTAAAAAAGAAAAAAATTAATGCTTTATAAAAACACAGGTTCAGATGACTTTGTTATCTGACATATGATGTAGAGACAATATCTATTCTAAGTAGATGAAAGAGATAGAAAGAGGTGTATTGATTTATATGCTCATAAACTCTGTCTGTTGTAAAGAAGTTGGGATAGTTGAAACTCGAGTAGTTTTACTTTCAGTGGTTTACTCTGGAAGATTTTTAGTTGCTTGGATTAGGACTGCAAAGCTAATTGACTCATCCTGTCATGTTACTGTCAAGAGTATTTATTCTTAATTTTGTAAAATAAAGATAAGGATATTTGTTTGACTTTTATGATTTTGGAATGCACCTTGCCAAACAGAACCTTGTTCTGAAGGTTACTGCATGAATTCAAGTGTCCTTGCCAGGGAAATAGAGAATCTGCTCAGTTATTGTTCCCATATTCCCACTACTTGAAAGTGGGTTCAGTTTGTCTTCCCGCATGTGTGATCATCTGAGCTCTGTCTCACAGGTGTTACTAAAAATCTTAGACAAACAGCATTACTAATATGCATATATCAATTAGTTTTCTTTGCTTTCCTTAGTATTCTGATGAGTATGGAGTAGACAACACTTCATGCTGCCTTCCAGCTTTTCTTCATGTTGTACCAGTATTTGGGAATAAGTAGAACTCTGTTGCCCAATGGCCTGGCTGTGGTTAACTCTCTCACTTCTTCTAAGCAATGCCTGGCATGAACTGTGGAAGGTATTTTTTCAGAAAAGGTGTATACTTTTTGTGGTTTTAAGAGAAATTCCATAAAAACAGAGTCTAGTTCTGAAAACAAGTCAGGTGTCCTTAGTCCTTCTCATGACCCATGTCATTCTGAAAATATCTTAGATTTGTTAACCATCAGTGAGTCACCTCTCTCTTCCCTCATGATAGAACTTAAACAGTGGGTTTCTAATGGAACTATTCATTCAGCATAGCAACAAATTTAAAAAGTGACTTATCATTCTTCTCTCCTGTGTATAATACACTGTTAAAATAGAGATGTGATCCAAATTAGACTCCTTGATTTTTGTACGCAAAAGAACCTGACTTATTACACTGCATCACAAATTATATTCTCTAGAATTTGATTTTGCTGTTCTCAAGAACTCAATTTTGTTTTGTGATAATAATGTTGTAAAGGACAGATGGCTTTGTCATAAAGAAAATTATTTCATGTCAAACCCCACACTGAATAGTTTAAATTTTCTGATATTTTCAACCATGTTCTTTTTACTTCCCAGCTACCCAGATTTCTGAACATCCCTTTTACTTTCTTTATATTTATAAATCAAATGAGGATTTCAGTTTAAACATCATACACTGCAGTTTTTCTTCTCACTCTCTCAGAGGTATTACTTTTATTTATCTTTAGAATGCATAAAAACATTTTGCCAATCTCTTAAAAATCCTTTAAGATGTAGCTAATCTAGGTAAACTGACATTTAATCAATTTCTTTATTTACATTCTGACCTTAACTGTAGTGCTTGGAATCACCTTACAAAGAAAAAACTAGTGAATGTATTTAACTACAAAGCAATGGAGTAAATATAAAGCCTCATCAATGAGATAACAAATTTGTTTATTCAGATAAATAACAAATGAGTCAAGAGATTTCTGCTATTGTGGAACTGAATGAGAACTGAGAAGAGGAATATATGAAATGACTAAAAACGGAAGAAGTCTCTTTAAAAAGGGTTCACATCTTAGCTGATGGAGGATGCAAACATATGTTGTGCATAAAATGACTTAGTATGACTGTACTAGTGTTAAAATCCTAAAATCCTCATTATCTTTTTTTCCCCTGAGGTTTGTGCTTTTTTTTTTGAGGAATTTTCAAAAATAGCGATACCAGAAAAGATTTGTTCTTTCCTAGAGATGAACTTTGTTGTAAAAATTGTGCGTGGGAGGCTTAAGTGTCAGAGCTGTACTGTATTCCCATGTTCCTGTATTTCTTTTCTCTAAGAAACAGTAGGCCTTTTTTTATTTTTTAGTTTTTAATTATTTTTTTTTAATCAACAATTCAAAGTTGAACCAGCTTTTGGTGGAGGCTTCTTTAGCAGGACTAGGATACTGATATTCCTAAACAGCTACTAGAAAATGTCTTCCATAACTTCTCTGAGAGCCTTTTTGTGGACTCTTTTTTTTCCATGAGTCATCACGTGGTACTTGAAAATAAAGCCTAAAGTGTGGAATAATTAAAGAATGTAAGACCATAGTCATCCAATGTACTGAAAGATTATTTTTTTCTTCTATACTGGGCCATTAATAGATGGTCTGTACCAGATGCTTTTTTTATAAATGTGTTAAAATATATAATAAATTATATCCTTGTTATATCCCTTTTTTTGTCAATGCCTAGCTCTTAAATGTTTTTCACAAAACTGCCCTTTACTGCTGCTCTGCAGAGCGTATATAGGTAGATTCTTCCAGACTAGAGTATTGTGTGGTAAATAGCACCAAAAAGGGTATTCTAATAAACAAATAAGTGGAAAAATTGCCATGATCCCTAAGGTTTCTGTTGCTCCATGAATTATGAATACACACGCAGTAGTGTATAGGGATGTGTATATAATGCCTGTTTATTCTCCAAGATGTCCTGGCTAAAACTCTCTGCATACACTATCTTTTTCATCTGCTGTGCTGAGTGCCTGCAGGCACATCAATGCTCTGCTGCTTCTGCTGTCACAAGCAGCCACCAGTGACCTGCAGCCCTTCTGCAGTGTTACCAGTCTACAGACACAGCTTCAGTTAGACCATTTCAGGCAGGCACCATTTCTGGCAGACACTGTATGGAGAAGATATTATTTTGCCAGGTACCAAATCATCAGTGGACTTCAGCTCTTAGGGTTCAAGAAGGACTCTTTGGTAAGCTAATGGCTGTGATAACCTTATGGGACATCAGGCATTTGATAACCCTAACCACAGTTATTCTTTTACTATTTGGAAAACAAGGTCCATTTGAGATTTATCATGCTGCTCATTATCAAGAAATAGAAATCCTCAGTTGCCTATGGCATTCTCATAGCTTCAAAATCTACAGATGGTTGATTTTTGAAATGATTTCTGAATAGATTCATATGCTTCGGGTAACAATGTGGTTTCACTGAAGTTTAAAACCCCCTTTACAGTTCAATGCCAACTAAAATATTCAGAGCCTGCCAAGGTTTTCCCTGGCCTGTATGTACTAGATGGATTATTACTCCTAGACCTGTAAAGGTTTTATGCTTAAATATGACTTCTATCAATTTACTGTATAACGTAATGCAGTTATTAGTGATTTTTATTGATCCCGTGGGAAAACAAAATCTCTGAAGTGAGCTCTGTGAACCTTGCTGGACAGTTATCACTGCTCCTCATCCCATGGTTGTTCTGTCTAGGGTGAGAGTGCTCTGAATATCTGTTAGATGTTTCCCAGGATGAATCAATGTGAATTCTACAGCTGAGTTGCATCATTTGTATCACATTACCTGGGAAATTTCAAAGATTTTGGGTAGTCAATCCCTTAGTCTTTTGGGACTGGTGAATTGAAAGACTGTCAAGACCACATGTACTGTGTCCTTATGTCTTTGGTTGCTTGGCTGTTATAGGGAGTTTACCCTTGGACATATTTTACCAGACAACATTCTGTCACTAACAACAAAGCCCATTGTATTCCCATGAGCATTAGCAATAACTGATGATGAAGTTTGACTTTCATCACCTGTGTAGTGTGTGAGCTGGCTCTATTTGTGTTTTGCAACTTCATAAACCTGTTTGGGTTGTCCCTGGTCATAAGATAGAGTGTGATGAAAAAAAGCAACAAGTTTTTTTTTTTTTTTTTTTTATAATGATCATGTAAATATGGATAATAAAGAAACCTCAGAATCTCCAATCTGTGAAATATCATGCAACTTACAGCAAAGATCTTAAGCGCATAAGCATTTTTCTTACTGTATGCAATATGCAGATGTGAATAAGATATTATTGTGCATTTCAAGATTGGCAGCTTCCACTTTCATTGGTCAAACCATTCTGTCATTTGCAGGGACTGTCTTCAAGTCTGCTGTGGGCACTTTTTTTATTTTTATGGATTATGATCTACCAATTGCGATTTTTTAAATGATCTGTCATGGTCATTAGGTGAATCAGCATTAGATGATTTCTGTTGCTGGTTAAACAAATGAAAATATTCATCTGATAACCTTTTTCTCATTTCAGGTACAAGAGACAATTGGGGATGTCAATGACGAGGTTATTAAGAGTAGGAAACCCTGTGACAAAATACTCTTGAATTTTTGCTGTTGCCTGTCAGTAATTTACAACTGTCACTGATGGATATAGTGACTCATTAGTGAAATTTTCTGGAGAAAAAAATTCAGGAATTTTCAACTCTCATCTGAACATAAATTTAAGTTATATATTGCTCCTTTTTATGACATTGGGAAGTCAAATTTTTTAGTGATCATACCATACTTTTCCAGGTTTTGTCTCATGATCTGACTGTTTTAAAAGTTGGAAATTTGAAATGGTGGAATTTATGAGGCTTTTTTTGAAAAGATATATTCTTAAAAAAAAATAAAGTAGCAGTTATTACTTATAGGAAGTAACAAGAATCAGAAAAAAAATACACTTCCTTAAGTGCCTCCAAGGGAGATATTTAGTTTCTTGCTTATTTGTCACTTTGAAAAATGTCAGGGTAAAAATTGCATTGATATGTAGATGAGGAGCTTCATTCTAACCCTGCATGAAAGCTTAGGTGGAGGTAAATGAGCATCTTGGTAATAAGGGCAGAACAATCTTTGCTCCTTAGCTTGGACAATTTGAAACTACTACAGGTCTCATCTGGTTCAGAGAACATGCTTGTTGACTGAACAGCAGAGAACCAAGCTTGTAGTTTTGCATATTGTTCTACAGTTCTATTCAACAAGTCTTGTCATTAACAAGAAGAAAAAATATGGCTTGTTCTCTAGGAGAGGAACCAGTTTTTTCAAATGATGTCTGCTTTCTCTGAACACAGTGAATATAGCTCCCTCTTCAAAAATGGTTTGATGTGTTTGAGAGGATCATATAAGTGCCTTTACCTTGTATACGTTTTTTATACTGAGTATGAAAGTTTGCTTGTGAATTAAGTAGACATGGATTAGTAAGGACCATTTATGATTTTGGTCCCTTTTCAAGAACTTAAAAAGTCCCTGGGAATACAAACACCATGACAGATTGCCTGAAAGTTTGCAGTAAACACTGGTTTGAAAAGCTTGTAACAACCTCCATCTGTTCACTGCACACTTGAAAAGGCTTACAGAGCTTATGCAGTAGTACAGAGATTCCTGTGAGGGTAGGTCTTTTCTTGGGAGGATTTTTTAATTTCACTGGTGCTGTTTAGGGACACAAAACTTCCAAAATACTTATTAGAAGGTTTTTTGTTTTGGTTTTTTTTCAGTGAAGACAGTCATTCAAGTGGTTTTCATTCCAGTCTATTTTTTTTATACTGGTACGCATTGTGACTTGTTTCTTCTCAAAAGTTCTGCGACAGGTAAATGAGGAATCCTCAAGCAGTAAGTGCATCAGCTTTTTGAACTAGTTTTTGACAGAAGTGATTCTCATAAGGCTGCTAATACACAGCCCTCTGATACTGATTCTCGTGATGCTGTGAATACAGGCATACCAGCCTTCAGTCTCAGTGCTCCCTACAGAGGAGTGCTTGCAAATTTAACTCCTGTGAGTATCAGGACCCTACGTACTAAACTGAAATAATAGTCAACACAAATAAAAAGGTTTTTCAAACAATTGACTGGTATCTACTTTATATTTAACGAGAATTTCTACTTATCTGATTAGTTATTGTTAACCTGGATGATGTCTGCCTTGTACAATTTTCCTCCTCTTGTGTTTAGTAGTAAGTTCTTAGAGGGACTGACCTTACAAAACTTGTCTCATGACTTATCTATTTCCCTTACTGGATAAACAACAAAAAATGAGAATGATGTCATGGTTCTTTGTAATGTTGCTTTCTGTCATAACTAATTTTGCAAAGTTTTCTGTGGAATATATTCAGACATATATTCACATAAATTAAACTACTTAGGAATAATTTTAAATCAATTACAATTCTTTGTACAATTAAGGAAATGTTAGAGACATTAGAAATTACCTCTGCATTAGCATTACAGTTTCCTATTTTGTCACATTAAAGCATGCAGATGGCATATGTTGTAACAACACCATCGGTAGCTTTCTGCTATTTGGCTTTTCTGATAGCCAAAAGACGTTCTATTTGACATCAAGAAAAAAATTTCCTTTTTTCTATTACCCTTCACTTGCTGCCCTGCAATAAAAATGCCTAGCTTTCAGTAGAGAGAAACTTCAATTGATGCTAAAATGCAACAGGCTATTCAGTTTACAAATGACAAACAGTGGACCATGTAACAGCAGTTTGATTTTAGTGTGACAATAACTATATTCTATCATTTCACAGAAGGCAAAATCCTACCAAAAAAAAAATCTATAAAATTTATATGAGGAAATTTCTCATTCTTCTTCACAGTACATGTATCCACCTAAAAGCTGAGGGGTTTGTATACAGGGGGATTATGAGATTAGGCACAGACCGAATCGAGTGCTGAATGGACTTGTTGACTTTATCATGTGTTACAGGATATATCCATCATCCTCTGATGATTAAGCCCCTGCCATGAGTTTTAGGGCCTGCCTGACTCAAAAAATGTGAATCCTAGAACTGGTCTGATATGGTTTGAAGCTGGCTCCCTGCCAAGTCTCCAAACCTTACCACCAGAAGTCGTCCCCCCCCCCAAAAACCTCAGGGAGAAGAGGGAGAAAAACAACCAACTAAGAAAACCTGAAACGAGAGAGAGACAGCTAAAGTGATATATATAAATATATTTACACTTATATTACAATTATATACAATTAAAATATATACAATTTTACAAGGGAAAGGGAGGGGGGAAGGGAAAGGGAACAAAACCAAAATAAAATATATATATATATATATACCCCAATCAGTAGCCCGAGACCTAGTAACTAAAGAGTTAGCAAAGAAATATCCCACCACTCTCCTTGGGACAACCGAGAGTCGCTCCGGTACGATCGCCGGCAACCTCCGCCTCCCAAGGTCGACAAGACCCTACCAGGCCTCGCTCCCCAACCCGGCAGACTCAACAGCAGGGAACCTGCACCTCCAAGCCGCCGGAAGGAAAGAGAGCAAAGGCCTCTCCTCCTTTCTTCTTATAGTCTGGCTTATGTAAAAATCGTAGGGAATACTGGGTAAATCTGGATCCTTCCTTGGTTACAAACTGGTCACCAAGGAAGGCTCAGCCCAAACCACCACAACTCTCAACTGTACTATTCAGAAGATGTTAGTCAGCTGAAGGCACAGTTTCTGATTTATCTATTCAGTTACTTAATGGCTTCTGCTATCCTTTTAGGCATCTAGATATAGATTTAAATGTGAAAAAATCATGGTGGGCTTTCTGTGTGGTACTTGGAGACAAGTAGTTCAAATGAACCACTCTGAGGAGGGATCTTAGCTGACTGATTCAGAATGAGATGGATTTTCTTCGTTACCAAATGAGGTATCTGTTGATTCACTGTCTTCAGAAAGACCTGAGGTGACCAGGTTGGATTTAGCTTTATAATGAATCTTACCTGAAGTTACTCAGATTGGATAGACGGTTGCAGTAATGTGTACTATAGAAAAAGTATTATCATTTCTGGAAAATTAAGTTGTAAGTTTTTAGTTACTCAGCAGTTAAATATATGGAAACACCTGCTTTAGGGTTTCTTTACATATATCATTACCACATTTTAATGAAGAGTGGATTGAATAATGTTTTTCTGATATAGGTGTTAAGGAGTAATTTTAAGAATTACTCTATCTCAGGTAGCTCCCACTATGTCACATTTTAAAAATACAATTTTTCAGAGGGGAAATCCTGCTTGTCCAATAAGGCAATAGGTAGCTTCTTCTTGTAGAATTGGTTACAATAGCACTTGAGAGGTGTATAATTCCAACAAAGGTAGAAGATCTACTGCTTCAAAATATTTTGCTCACCTCACCACATCTTGTCTTTGAGCCTTAATCTGCATTTAAGTGATGCTTCCTTAAGCTTGTCCAAACATCTCTGCAAAGCACCTTTGTGGCAGCTATTTGACAGCAAGGGGAAAGATTTCCTTTCCTGTAGAATGAATAGTTTGGTGCTGTCTCAGAAATTTAGATCAAAATTTCATTCTGAATGGTAACAATAAAATTACCATCTCCTGGTTTTAGATTTTTATAATTAGGAAAGATGAAAAGAAATTGTTGTAACAATTTAAGACATTTCTTTGGGATGGCTTTTGCAAACATCTTCCACAAATGAGACAGACACAACTAATTCTACATTTTTGTATCTGAAAGAATTAGGTGGTTTTTTTAAATTGCTGCTTCATCTTATGAGTCAAGTTTCTATTGGCATTAATGTAGGCTACTGCTGAAACAACCATAACTCGGTGTTTCTGTCATGACTACTTGAGTCCCTCAGAGATATTTAAATTTATTATTTATTATATAAAACTCCTGAAGTTCTGACTGTGTTATTTTTACTCCTTATAGGCTACTGAGATAACCCAAAAACCTGTGGGGTTGGGAGCTTCGGTTGGTTTTCTTTAATTTTTGGCAGGTAAAGTATCATAGGCACAGACAGAGGGTCCATGTGTGGTCTCCAAGTGGAAGCAAGGCTTGTTCCATTTCTGTTTTTATCTTTCTTAACATCGCCTGAAGTAGCTTTAAAACAAAATTTGGGTGACACTGGAATTTAGTAGGTTGATAGATGTATTAAATGAAGCTTAAGTCTCCACTCTGTGGGCACTGAGGAATTAATGGGATTGAAAATATGGCATTGAAAAAATGGCATAAGTACATAAACTTCAGAAGCAGGGAAGGAATGTGGAAATGTATTGTTTTGTTAAAATAGTTAGGCGTATAATGTGAACACTATACTTTGACACAACTTTTCGTAGATGTATTTGCTCTTCATTTGTGATCTCATAATTCCCTTTCAAAAACAAAATACTTGTAACATGCATGTTAAGAAATGTCTGAAACCATTCAGAATACGTAGAGGAAACACTGGTTAAAATCAAGTCATAATATTTTAGAGATCCTTAGGTGTTAAAAAACATGAAGTTAGAATCCATTCATGTACAGAAACTATACCACAAATGCAGAATGGGAAACATTAGTCTCTTGCTACAGTCCACATCTTTACAGATGATCCATAACCTTTAACAGCAGCACATGATGTAAGACAAATATTTGTCAATGAGAATGAAAGATTGCAGAAGTCAATGAAGTATTTTAGCTCAGTTTTGATTTCTTTTTTTCTCCATTAGTGAGGGAGGAAAAACTATTCCAGACAAGCAGTTCTTGAAAGATATTTGATATTGCTGCAACATCAGCCAGATACACTAATGTAATGCTCTGTAACAACTCAAGCCTTATTTTCCTACAGATGTCTAGAATGGTTTATTTAAACTTGAAACCTGAAGAGAATTCTGGCTCCATAGACATTATTGGCATCTTTGTGCCCTACATGCACCATGTAGTCAGAAATTTCTAAGAGATTATTAAACTCCTAATTCATCCCCTGGCGTAGAGTGATTAATTTGTCTTCTAAAATATGTTAACCTAGAATCTTAAAGTATATATTCACCTGTTTATGTATTCCTAGTGGTCACATGTGTTGAATTCTTGCTCTGTATAAAAATAAGTTCCTCCGACTGTATTGTTTTGAGTGACTAAAACTATTTTTATCTCTTTTTTTCACCCAGCATTACATGTGTGCCTCCTAATTTATCTCCATTCTCCTGATAAAATAAAAAAAAATTAAAAAAAGGAAAACAAAACAAAGCTGTTGGTGTCTTCTTGAGTGAAAAAGTAAGTTTTTAATTTTTTTTTTCCTAGATTAAGACTGCTGCAAGCAACCTGCTTTGATTGGAAATATAAAGTTGCTCAATAAAAATACAAAATGTGGAACCCCTGCTAATCCATATTTACATTACAAGTGTATTCTACCTCCCATATTTTATAGATATTCAGCATTTTGCCAACAGTGTAATGGATCTGTATTTTCTTCTATAGAACAGAAGGCGTTTTATTTTTTATTACCGGAGACGCAGAGATGCTCATTTTGGACCTGACTCTTTTTTTTTTTTTTAAAAATTCTTTAAGCTCACCCCCCAAATCACTTAAACGTTTACCGAAGAGATTCTCTTCTGGTAAATAAAACTGCAGTTTTCATTTTTTTTTTTAAATTGTATAGATATTTTTATTCTATTTAAAATCCCGGTAAGAATTGACTCAGTCAAATAAATACATCTGCATTTCCCTTATATTAACTTGGTCCAAAAAAATGATTGAAGTGTTCCATTACTACACAATCACTTCTGAAGCTGCTTGAGTTAAACATATATTTTTTTTTCCTCAGTAGATTTTTATTATTTTTAACTTCTGAACTGGTGAAGATGGAGAAAAAATAAATAGTATGGTGTAAAATTTAAATGATTTAGACTCAGAAATCTGTTCTCAAGAGCAGTTGACCAAACCCATTAATTACTTATATCATGTATGTCTTGAAAAGAAATCAGAAGGAGGCCCCCCCATAAGACTTCCAGCTAATTACTGTTGTAGAAATCCAGACACTTCCCATAAATCTGAATGTCATAGCACTGCAATAGAGGTAGCAGATATGACTTTGAAATCTATTTCTTTACTGGTACCACTGGGATAGAATTTCCAAATAGACAGAAATGCTTCCTACCGCAGTAGCGTCACTGTGAAAAATAAAACTGATCATGATCTAACAGGATCGTGTCACTCAGAAAAGAGAGTGAACAGCTGTTGTGTTCAGTGAGTTTATTACAAAAGCATTCTTTATTTTCCCATGAGATTGACAGGGAATATATAGTAGGTGAAACAAATGACATGTTTGATCTTAGGCTTAACCTTATATACCACTGAAAATCCTAGAAGAGAGAAAGAAGTATCTCGTTATAAGCAGAAACCGCTTAAGCACCAGCAGTACGCTCACTGTTCAGTTGATATCAGAGGTTTTTAACCAAAAAAGATTGCAGCTTTCAAGTCCTTGCAGTACGTTCAGGCTTCCAATTCCCTCAGGTGTGCTTAATTCTTGCTCAAGGACTGTATGCCCAAACCTTTATTTTTAGTATAGCTCATGTAATTGTAACCTCCCAGTCTCTTCTAGCCCATGCATCCACCAACTGGCAAACTGCTTAAAAACTTGCAGTCTTGAGCAATAGGTCTATGAAGAATAATTTGAGTTTTTTCCCATTAATGATAAGAAAGAATTGCAGACCTTTTGACATTCAAGTAGCTACACCACTTCAGCTCCAGTCTCTCTAGCCTGCTACAGAAGGACGATTGAAATGATAATGCGATTTTTTTGCATGATTCGAATTTGATGAGCTTTCATTATCTGATCTTCGTAAGAGCAATGAAAGTATTGTATAGTTTATCATAGCATAAAGTGTATTTATCATGGTATATACACTATACATAGGTGTTGTATAGCTACCCTAAAAGTCCAAGTTTACCCAGCCCTTTGGGGTGTGATTTGCAAAGAAATATGAAGATTGTTATGAGATTTCAGAGAGCACATGGTTCTGCCCATATATTTAATGTTGGAATAAGGAAGTCCAGACTTCTTTAGACTATTTGAAAATGCAGAGTTAACAAGGATATTCCTACTGTTGCCAGTATCAATATCTGGGTGTTTGAGGTAGCGTTAATATGTGGGTTTATTTAAAATATAATTAACTATGGTGTATGCAGTGAAGATGTCTAAATACTGTTATACACAATATTGTCTGTACTGTGGTTTTTATAATAAAAATGAGCCCAAAAGATAATGTACAATTTTCATGTTAATTTTTAATTTTCAATACTATTTATATTCAAATAAAATGGAACAAGAACAGGAGAAGACCTAAAGAAAACAAATAAATTGGAAGACTCTTGTGGAGACTAACATTCATTTTAATCCTGACTCAAAAGACTGGTATACCACTTTTGAACAGCAACTTCTGGTAGATTCACCTTTTTTTTCTGATCTTTATAAACCACACATTGGGTATTCAAATCTCACTTTGGATCTTAGGCAAAACTTCTTAGAAGAGAAAGGCTTCAACGTGTCAGCTGAAACAAGGGCATGAGTAACCAAATCACTCTGTAATAAAATTTGCCTCATTGCTTTTAAGAACTAGCAGATGGTTTCAACTTTATCTCCCATTGGAGACAAGCTGATTGAATTCAGTTTTTGCTTAATGGCTGCTATTTGTGGAAATGAAGATAAAGGAACTAAGCTAAAGATTGGCTATTCCTGTACAGCCAAGTAACAGAAAGGGTTCTGCTCGTGTGACCAAAAGTCTTATTTGCAAAAGCTGCTTTTTTCATATGTTTGATGACTGGCAGTGATACCTTCTCACAATGTGCAAGAGAGTAGAGTGGTTTCCTATCTCACTGTTTACAGTCAGGTTCAGCTATAGATAGATAGATGATAAAAAAAAATATTTAACAACAGATTCACCAAGCCCTCTCAATCCCTAGCTCTAACACAGGCATTTAAGAGGCTGCTAAAATAAATTATTGAAACAGAAATTAGACTCTGACACAATCGTATGGATGTGAACCTCACTTCAGAACCCAAATTTCCTGCGGCTAAAGTGTGCATCAGGATTGTCTGAACTGTCTGTGTATCAATAGGAATACACATGGAAACTACCCAATGTGGACTACACTCTGTCACTTGAGATACAGAGAGACAAGGTTTGAAAACTTTGAAAATAATGGAGTATTTGTGCTGGGAAACGGTTGCTGCAGGTTTCTTCTCACTGTGGTCAAGAGCCGTTCACAGTATACAGGCACAATTGTTGAATCTATGTATAGTCTCATCAAGGAGAAGATTTTTGTTTGAGGCTAAGTCAAGACCCTTTCGTGGTTCAAAAGTGCTGAATCATCACTAAAACCATTTTGCTGGGAGATTGCAGCTTGCTTGGAAAGCAGCAGTCCTGCTTCTGCCCCGCTCAACCAGCACGGTGAGTAGACAGCGCGTGGCTGGGATTTGTGGGTTCTCCCTGACTGCTGGACAGTCCTCCCAGCTCATGATCCTGTAATTAGTCCTGAACCCTCTTTTTATGAGGATTTTACAACTTTTAATTTTTGTTTTGAATTGGAATGAAATGTCAGAGCATCTGAGTGTAACTGGATTCTGGCACAGGCCTGGGGAGATCACCAAAAGTTTGTGGGGACCTCAGCTCTTCTTGCAGACGGTATTCCCATCAACGTGACAATAAGAAAGTATCTCCAGGAAGATTCTAGACTTTATTCTGAGACTTGCCCACAACATATTTCTCCTAGTACAGTAGAGACAAGGCACAAGGTCACAACAGCATTATAATTCAGGTATAATAGCAGAGAATTGACACAGAGAAACATTTTCATTTGTACCACTGATCACATGGGAGCACACAGGTAGTATGTTGGTAGAAAAGACAAAGAGAGAGAAGACTGTTTTAATCACTTAATTTTATAAATACATACGTACGTATGTGCTCCCACGCATAAAAGCAATTAGCTCTCCTAAGTAAACCCAATTCAGATAGACAACAACATGGCCAAACAAAATAAGAGCATATTTTTAACTTTTATTTGTATAGCTCTTTCACTGTGTGAAGTACTGCGTGGCACAAAACCTTTCATTTGAACACCTGCAGAAAATCTGGGTGATGGAAATGCCTAAAATGGATAGAATTAAGAGTATGAACCACACATAAACACTGACAAGGTGAAACAGTTTTGTCAGAGATCTGAGCTTGATCCAAACATTTTGTAATTTAGATCAGATGTCCACAGAAGAGCACAGACTGGACCATTAGAGGTTCTAGTTGCCCAAGACACACACTATACATACATGGTGAAGGCTATGTATCTAAAGGAAGAAAGAATAAGAGTTCTCTGCATTCAAGTAGGCTTCTAGTGTATGCGTAGTATATCTGTAGTTATGTCTGTAGCCTGTGTCTACTTATTTTGCTGAAATTATGTCTCTGACTGTCTGTTTCAGCCAGAAGTTGGGGTCATTCAATGTGTGTCTGTGTACACAAGTGTTAACTCTGCCCTTGCTTCCAGGAAAAGAGAATGTTATTCAGGCTATGAGGTTGTGCTCTCACAGCTGTAAGACTGATGGGCTGGAGCTGGGTCCCATATCTTCAGTCTCCAGGAGCACAGTCCAGAGAAATTTGCACCTCTTCTGTACATTTGGTATTCTTAATGAGGAAGTCTCTTTGTAGTCAATAAAATTGTTGTGTCCTTTGTAAGAAAAAGTGGTGCTACTTTTTCTCTTAAATTGCTAGTGCCCTAGCACCCCATTATGAAAATGAGTTCTTACAAGTATACATGCATGAACTGGCAAGTAGAAACTACGTGGGAAGAAGTCAGGAATATGAAAAAATAGCATATTCTCAGGAGAACTCTTTTAAAATAGGTTGGTGGTTTTGTTGTTTTATTTTTTTATAGAAAGGGAATTGTAACTTGGAAGGTTATTTAATCTTTTGCCCTCAAGCAGAAGAAAATATGAGACACACCATCCAGAATGCCTTCAGGTGCTTTCAAAGCTTTGTCATTCTTTAAAGGGGTAAAAAAAGGGGGAGGGACAGAGTGAGACCCAAAGGCGATCAGAGGTGGAATAATGAAGGAAGAAATGTTTGAAAAACATGTTATAAAATGTTCACAAGCTGCAAAGAGGTTGAACAACCACAAAACCGATCCAAGAAAACGTATCTAATCCTCTTTATCTTTTGCTTAATCAGGGGAAAATACTGGACAAGAGGAAATGTTTTCTGTGTAGTTGAATGTGGTAAGCAGTTCAGTTAAAGATATGCTCCAGGCTACATGCTGAATGGTGACCCACGGAAATTATTTAGACTAAAAACCTCGGCAAGAATTTCACACTTTGTCTGTCTAGGAAAGCAGCTTTATCACATACATGATCTAAAATATGCTGAAGTATTTATTTTTGTACATGGTCTTGGTTTTTTTTCAAGTTTTATATTTTTCCCTAGCACATGTTACTTTTGGAAATGTGAATCAGTGTTTACGCTCTTGAAGGAAATATCCTTATTCTTACCTCTTTGTATTTCTCCTTTGAAGAAATCATGTGACAAAATCATTCACATTATCTTTTTGTAATGTTGGCAGATATGGTTGTAACTTTTAACTACTTTGATACTAGGCTAATAAATCTGAGTAGATGTTCAGAATAGTGATACATATCGTATCAATACAGATAGTGCAGTGCTGCCTCTGTTAAGGAGGAAGGAGTTTACAGTTTTGCATTGCTATCCTTTAAAGATGCTGCAGGGTCTCTAACACACACAACAGGATTGTTTCCATGTGTACTGAAGATTTAATGTTAAAAAATTTGAGCATGCCTTAAATGCACAATACCTCACTGGATAAGGATGCAAAAGCAGAGGCAGCTCAGCAGCCACTAGCAAAAGCCTGTGACTGGCAATGACTGGGCGAGTCTGACCAGCTCAGAAGAAGATTGGGAAACAGAAGATGGTGGATGACTAGAAAATTTATGCATGTTATGTATTTTTTTCAGCACTAATTTAGTAATTTTGTAATTTAGTAATGTTTTCCTCCCTTTGGGAGGAAAAACATAGAAGGTATTACAAAGATGTCTATAAGCAGTTCTGTTTCTCTCAAGCCAATAAACACAAAACTTACACATGTTAGGCATTATGCTTGATTGCCTAGAACGCAAGGCCACAGTGGAATTTCATGATAAGGATTTAACCTATAATATTCAACAGGAATATAGTAGTTAACTGTAGAAATTCAAAATTTTTTAGAATTCAGTAGTGAAATATCTCTTCTGTATGCATTCTTAAGAGGTCTGTAGCACCCTATAGCAAGCATGACATTTTCATTAAATTGAACAACTCCAAAATTTGTTAGAAATGGTGTAGTTTATATTTTTTTCCTGAAGAACTTCATATATGGAAATAGTGAGTTACTATGGCAAGCTACTACACTGGTCTTGACCTCAGATCTTGAATAGCCATTCAGAATAGTGTTGTTTGCAGAAATAGAGAATGCTTAATGCCCCTTGAGAAAAGGACTTTGTCTTAAGAAAGCAGGGAGGTCATCACCTAAATTGGAGTGGACTATGATGAACATAGCATGGAACGGAGGAAGGATGTTGGGACCATTTTATACTCTAGTGAGATGAATATCAATGAAATAGGGAGTTAATCTAGCATTTTTAGGTGGGGGAACTGGAGCAGAAAGTACACTGAAATAGGTAACTCAGAAGGAGAAAGATCAAATGCAGTCAGAATCTTAAATCACAAATGGCTCTGATAAACCTGAAAGATGATTATTTTAGGAATGAGGACAAAGTGGCTATAGGGTATACCTGCAAATTTTAGTTTGGATCGGATTAGTCTGCTTCTAAAGTGGATTTCCCAGTCATTCCCACAATCTGTGCTGTATTTCACATGTTAAAAAAGTTCTGTATGGCTATTTTTTGTATGAAATTAAATCAAAAGATAGTCTCTAGGATCTCTCCTTAATGTACTCCAAATGTGAATGGTTGTCAGTTAATGGGTCCAGAGCAGAGCTTGGAATAAAGGCCCCCAAAACATACAAAATGTGACTGATTCTCAGAACTAATATTTTGCTCTACAGATCAGTTGATGCTGTGATGCTCTTTTTAATAAAGATATAGCCCAAGAGTAGTTTAAAGCGAGAAAGAAGAGCTGTAGAGCTCCTTCTACTTGCTAAAGAAAGTATTTTATGCTAGAAGGATACATTTTGCAAACTGAAGTTTCTCAATAGGAAGGAGAAAAGAACCTGTGGAAAAGTGTTTGTTAAGTTCTGAAGAAAAATGTGTAGATCTGCTTGCCTGAAGAAATTTTCACAAGTCTGTGCTGCTGTATATAGCTTTGGCACACACTTTACTATTGTAATGTAAAAATAATGGGTGAAGCCAATTTACAATTTTCAGAATCTTATTTGATAATCGGTAGCCTTGCAGACTATAATTTAGCATTGTGATTTTGCATGTACTTTTCCTCCATCCAGAATGACTTGTTTACTAAAGTTTGTAAATGGATTCTATTGCAACATTTATTTTGATAAATCTGCATTTTGAAAGGTGTGAGTGTTAAACATAGGTTAATCTAGCAATCTTTTACTGTGAAAATGTATTCCACAGGGCATTGAAGTGTTGTAGTAGAAAGCTATCTGATAAAATAAGCAATCAAATTGGAACTCAGGCTTAAACTACTTTTTCAATAAATAAGTTATCCTAAGGCTCATGTTTGAACAAGCTGCTATTATTTGCTATGTGTAGAAGTCATTTCCTTATTGAAAGTCTAAATTTATTTAAGCTCCAGTTGGGTGTAGAATTTCTTGGTACAGTTACAGGTACCATTAATAAAAAAAGATTCATTGTTATTACTTGAATTTTAAAATTTGGTTCTTCATAGACAGCAAGTAAAAGAGAATATTGCATTTCATTCCATTTTGAATAATATTGAATGTCTTAGCTCTGTGTAGCTCTGCTTAAAAATGAAATGAAAATAGTTTATTTATAGTCTAATCCTGTCCTAGACATTCATTTTAATTTTAAACAAAGGTTTGAAATATGTCTTTTTGATAATTAAAGCATTACCTTTCACATAGCTGAATGCTACGATTCTGCATTTCTTTATTATTTCACTTGAAAAATTTCCATCTAAGCAGATACAGATGCAGCTATAGCGTAGATACACCTGCTTGAGATAGGAAATGCCCACTGATGATGTAACAGTAAAAAGCTTCTATGATAGCATTCTTCCTGCACATGTATCATGGAAGTCTGTTCATTGTATGAGGTTCAAAGCTTGTTACCTCTTTGAGGATAGACAGGGGAGAAGCAAAGGAAAAGAAAACTTGAATTAAGACTGCAGTAAAATAGTTCTAACTTCCCTCCTGGGCTGCTTTGAGAGATATTTTTCTATATGAAGGTACATGCATGTACATTTCATGCATTTGGTATGGGGATGTGTACAGTAAGAGGAAATATCTGTAATTCTAGTGTGGTCTATATTTTTAACGGCATATAAAACTTTAAAAAAAGATCTGAAAGTATCACCTTAACCTTTTGCCTGTACATGTCCTAAATTTAAAGCTTGTGTGCCCATAATCTGATGTAAAATTTTATCTGCATGATACTCGAAGGAATTAGAAGCAGAGACACCAGAGAAAGGAACATGGGAAACAGACAGGAGTGAATAGGTTAAACTGTTCCCTCATATACTCTTGGGATTTCACCTTTGCAGGGGAGATGCAAAAAAAGAAAGTACATTTTCCATAATTAGCAACCTTCTTCTGTCATATATTGCCTAAAACATGCCTTCATATGGAGTTTATGGCTGCCTTTACTGTAGATTCCTCATATCTGGCATCTTACAGAAGAAAGAATGGCTAAAATGTAGCTAAAGAAAACAAAGTGAGAGATTATTTACTTTTAAACTAGTGGCTAAATAATAAAGATGCTAGAAACAAATAAGGTCTTATAAGCTTTACTATGTTTCACTTACTGTTCTTTTTGTGTAATATTTGGTTCATAGTTTGCCAGATTGTCCAGTGCCAGATGTTCCAGAAAAAAGTGTAAGAAAAGAAGTGGAGTACCATTAAATATGATTGCAGAGGGAGTTTCTTATTTTCCAGGCATCTAGTTAGTTACTGATTTACTGTGAAAGCATGAAGATTTGGGGCCCCTATAGATTTTAATTTTTTTTAATATACAGATAAATTTAGAAACCTGGGAATTGAAACACTGTATTCCAGTTTTATTCTGGAGGATAAATTTATGTTGCCATTTAAAATGCATTCATGAAAAATTACAGCAAACAGGTAGTTATGCTGTGTGCATTTGCTCTCATTAGCTGGGGAGAGGAACAGAGCTTTTAAAAAATTACATTAGCTACTGTATGAGATTCTAAGAAATGTCTTTATGTGAAATGAGAAAGATGAGAGGTAGGATGTATATGGTAGTCCACAGACAGGAAAATAATTTTATAAGAAGATTCTACTCTATTACAGACAAAACATGGAGAGACTAATAAGGCTTGCATTGGTGTGACAACTTTTTTTCATTGGTTTGCTATTTTCCAGTCAGTAACATTTCAGGGAAGTGTAAAGCAACATTGCTTTACACAGCACAGTGTTTACAAATTGTTTGCAGAATCACTTACATTTCTTGTTAATGTTTGCTATCTAACTCAGATCTACCAATCATCAGCTTAGGGTTACTTCTTTCCTGGAGTCTGTCCTCCGTTGCATCTTTTCTTTCTACTCTGAATCTCTTTCTATGTACCATTCAACACCATTTTCAAAAGCAGAACGCGACTACTAAACTGTTAAAATACAGAATATAGTGTAGAATGGCTCTAGTATGAAATCAAAGCCTATAAATTCAGTAGACAAGATTAGTTTTTTTCTTTTTTTTTTTAATCCTTTGGTAAGATGCTGATGGTTTTCATTTTTACCCAGATACTGAAAATTCCATTTCTGGTAAGCTTTCTAGTTTCAGAACTTATTCTCCAACTAATAAAATAGTCAAAAAATAATGTGTGTAATATATTACTTGTATCTATATCACCTACTAACCCTTTGACCCTCTGTTGCACACCTGCCCTGTTGTACATGGGGCTTTTATGCTGCAAACACTGAAAAATGGATTAATTTCTAATACAGGATTAATGCCATTGAAGGATAATTTCACATATTCCTTATGAATTGCAACATCAAAGGCCTAAATCCTTTACTGACTAATCTTGTGATTCAGTTCATAAGATGTTACAATCTCACGTGAAGGTCCATTGATTTATTGCTAGAGAGTGATGATCCATTGGTGCTGGTGAATATGATGAGGGAAGAGCTACCCAGCCATTTTCATGCAGAAAATTTGGATGTTTTAACTGACTAAAGTTTATCTCTGTGTGCAACTTTTCATCAGTAAATAAGGGTCAGCCATCTGGCAGTGATAAATTTGGCTGGAATGGATTCCATCTGCTAAAATATGATGTAAAAATATTCTGCTCGTCCATGGCTCTGGAAAGATATGACATCTGGGATTAGACAAAATAAAGAAGCTTGAAATTGGAAGGCATTGACAAAATGATTTGCCTTCTGAGGAATTGGAAAGGTGCCGTTGCAGAGTGGGACTAACGACAGGTCTGTAAATAGGGTTTATCTGTTTGCAGAGAAGTTTTTCTAGAAGTTAATGTTAACTCAGAAGTTAAACCACTGAGTTCACTCTTCCTATTCAAGCTCACTCCATCAATCGACTGAAATTATTAACTAGATTCATGGCCAAGAGAATCACCTATCCAAGTACATAAAGATGTAGGTTTCTCCTGTGGACATGGAATTCTGTGCTCCCTGGCATCCAGCTGTCTACAGCTGTGCAGCTTGTGGTTTACCAGAAGAGCTGAAAAAATAGAAAAGGTTTTGCGCTGCTTTATTTACAAGCTGAAGCAGGTAGCTTCTGTTTTGATGGATCATTGTAAATATATCACAATAGAGCCCCTGGGGATCTTAATTTTCAAGGCACTGAATTTGCCTGAAGAATGAACAGGTATGCTCAAGAGCTGATGATAAAACCTTTTTCTTTGCCTTTTCGGTGTACCGAGACATGACATTTTATCATCAAAATCCAGGATCTTCTGCATAGATAAGGTCTGTTCATATTGTCTAATTTGTTTTTTTAGTCTTTGACTGGCTGATGCTGTCAAAAAATAGCAAAGACATAACTCATCTATGACTATCAATTCCCCAACAGCAAGATAAACTATTATTCTATTTAGTGTTTTAGTATATTTTTCCTTTGTATTGTGCCAGTTTCGAAAAGTGGAAGTTTTGCATGCATTCAGGTGACAGAGCAAATCTAAGGGATTTGGAGAAAAACTGCAGGTCTTCCGTGTGGGGTCAGTTTCTCCAGGGAGTCCACATCCTTGTAGATGTTGTTTTCAAAATACACCTTTCAGTTTTATTTGAGGGCTTCTTTTAAAATTTAGAAAACATTTGTAAGGAGTGACATATGGAAAACTCCAATCATGATTTTTTTTCCCCAGGGGCAAAGCAAGCTGCTTTCTAATTTATCATGTTCCAGAGAGGAAAGATGTGAAAATAAGGTTCTGTGTTTGACCCTATCCTGAAGACTGGAATTGTAATGCATCCTACAGAATTATTCATCAGAAACCATGTTAATGTGATGTTCTTTCTGTAAGTCTAAGCAGTGGTATGTCGTCATATATTCCTCAATGGTTGCTGTAATGTGAACCTGTGGGCATTTACTTTTAGAGTACTGTGTACAAGTTAATTTTTAAAAAATCAATCCTCAGTAATTGGTTTAATAGTTAATAATAACTGACTACTATGGTGCAGTAGGGAAACTATTACGTCTGTTGGAATGTCTGTAAGTGTGAAATTGTTCTTTTTTGACCAGGGCCAAGAGAAAGATTTTAACAACTTTTTTTGCTTTCCTTTAGCAGAAGGCAATTAAGCAAGAAGTTTGTGGAGGTTGGAATTTTTTATTAAACACACCCTCTCCACTCTTCTTTTTTGTTGTTGTAGGCAGTGATACAGTTGCTTTATGTGTAGTCAAATCTCACATAAATGCATTAATCACTGTTCAGTGAGAAATGCTGAGCTTAAGAAACATTGAGGAATAACGTAGGTTTCAAGTAAATACAGAGACTTTGACTAGTTGTCCAGTTTTGTGCCTGTAATGACATAGTAAAAAAATCTGCATAATTTTAGAATAATCAAAAGCAAATAGAGTAAGTAGAATGTTGACTGTGTTTCTGAGAAAGGGATTTAGCTTAAATTTTTTTACATTTTAATAAGGAGTACATGAGCTTAAATTAGGCAATTGCTTACTTGTTTTGCTGACTCAGGGCCTCAGTAAAAATACTACTGTGCAGTTTTGAAAAGCACTTTTTAAAGGGATGTAGCTTTTTTTCACAGATTTTGTCCTTTTGAGTTTAAATGCCACAAATTTTCACTGATGACAAAGAGAATCCTACTTCCCTCCAGCACTTAAAACTTTATATACATTTATCTAAATACCATGCTTTATTTCTTCTTCGGATTTATGAGTGACTTGTCTTACTATTCTCGATGGTTCCTTTCAATTTATAACTCCTTAGTGTTGAAATCGTGACATGTAAAAATCAATATCAACTTATATTTAAGCACTTGTAAAATACTGATTCCTTGGCTAAATCCCCAAGTTACTTGTACCCCCACAAAAGTACATTTATTTGAATAGAAGTAGACTCATAAAAAAAAAAGACAGAAAATTTTAAAAGTTTGATTACTGTTAGAACAAACATGTCATATAATACTATTTTCTCTTATTTTGCTTCAAAGAAAATGCTAAGCATGTGTTTCAACAATTACTGAATTGGATTGAATATACTTAGTTGTATAGAACCTTCATCTAATTTGTGATCTGAAAAAAACAAATATGATTAATACAGAAGACATCAACATTAGTGCAAGATGCTGATGTTCAGAAAGTAATGTTCATTTCAGAATTTAACAGCAAGGTATATTATAACCCATTTGTTTCCCTCACTTATTTTTTATCTTCTTTGCTCTAACATTCCAGTTTGTGGGGTATAATCTGATATAAATATATGACTACATAGATATAAAGGCATTACTAGATCTAGACCTAATAAATTGAAAACAAAACTAGTACCTCCACTCTCTTCACAACTATTGCTTTATTTCAAATAGCTGCAACATTAGTAGAATAAAAACCACATCAAATATTACTTCATCCTTGCTGCCATCAACTTAACTTCAATTTTTTTTTGTATTAGTAGATTGCTTTTACAGAGAGTTTTCATGTTTGTTATTTGTCTCAACTTGCTGAAGTAGCTGAATGTGGTCCAAATGGAAAAATAAATCACAGAAAAAGCTTATTAGGAAATGTTTATATTGTTGAATTAGAAAGCAATAGGCAGCATTTGTTAGGCCAGATAAACTGTATATTGCTGTCTTTTGGGGAAACTAAAACCTGAATAAAATCTTTACCTTGCACGCTCAAGTTTTTCTCCAAAGGTTAAGCTGATGTAGCAGTTACTTCTTTAATTATTTATGGATGAGACATGTGAAATGCCTGCCAAAGTTAGCAGAGAGAAAATAATGGCTAGTATTAAACATTTGACCTTGAAAGCAGCTCTGATTGAAAATAATTACCCAAGTTTTAAAACCTTTATTTCCTGTTCTGGTGGCAACGTCCTTCTTAAGCTGTAATAAATTACCCAATCATTTTAGCATCAGATTAACTTGACTCAAGTGTTTATTTCACATTAAGCTTCAACATTACTGATGCACTATGTAAAAGTGATATTAATTATCTTTAAGGTTCTTTTTTTTTTTTTAATCTGGACTTCTTTGGTGGTATAAATTTTCATTGATTTTACCCTCAATGTTCCACCAAGGCCAGATGTCATTTCAACTTATCAAAATCCTAAAATTAACTCTGAATTTTCTATTGACCTCTGTGATGTTTTGGTATTGAGCAGGTGCAAATGAATTCTCTTAGACTCCTTTGTTATGTCTATCTATGTTGTCAATCTAGTTTACATTAACATCTGGAAAATGGATATGGGAAAATTATTAGTCTTTTTAATTATAATTAGCTGTCATTCTTCTCAATGAGAAGTATTTTGGTCACTAAGTGAATAATATTGTCTCATGAATATTCCTTCATATAATAAATGCTTAAAAATAAATTATGTAATTTCTGCTTTCAAGCATAATAATGCCACCATAACCACTGTGCGTCGATTTATGTGGGTTTTGTGTTTTGGCAAACATTTTACCTCAAAGATACCAGGTGTAGCTTTGTAGGGTCCTTTGATTAATGTCTGTGTAGTAACATCGCTGGTTGCTTTGGGCAAACTGTTCTATAAAAGGAAACCTTGCTGCCACAGAAAAGAAAATTGCAAGTCTACTGTGCACGAGATTTTAATTACAATAAACAAAAATTAAACAGATTATTATAGCGGCACAATTATTACTCTTAAGTTGACATTGTGTCAGCACCTTATTTTCATTTCTTTTGTAATCAGTCTGTAGAATTTGCCTTGAGCTAAAATAGAAACTCTTTTTAAAGTCAACAACACCACGATTTAAGACAATTTATTTTTGTAATTTATTTTAATCACTGGAAAGATTTTCAGAGGTTTTTTTCTGTTTCTTACTTTCTTGGTCACAAAGCCATCAAAAAAATGTTTTTTATCCATCTGGTTCATAACAAGCCAAATTCTGTTGTCCTTATGCAGTAAGCTTCCTTCTGACTGTGAATTAATTGTGCACTACCGGTCTACTGCAATGTGTGCTCCAAATGCCTCATATTGTGCTTCAGTGCCTTGTAAGAAAACTAGTGGAAAATATTTTTTGAAGCTTTTTAAATGGTCTAAGTGTTCAATTATATATATCCAAAGAAAAGTAATGGCAACTGAAATTCTCACTTTGAAGAAAACACATCTATTCCACAGCCTGTATTTATCTTTGAATAACAGTGACAATGGCAAGAGGATTTTCTGGGGATTGGAGTGAAGATATGGTTGCTTAATGTGATCAGCAAGTCGAGTTTTTGTACTTTTTTTCTTCTGTCTATCCAATTCTTGCTTTATAAATGTAGAACTAGCAATATAATTGATGGAGAAGTGATAGCATTTCTAAATGAAAAATAGAACTTTGGTAGGATTGGAACTAAATGCCTTTGAATACAGACACATTTTCCTCTCCTATATGGCACTTCGTGGTAATTGAGCAAATTTTATAGGGCCAAAATTAGTCACAAGAGAACTCTATATTACTCTCTGAAAGCAATGGAAGCACAGTGAGAGTTTTGAGGAAAAAAAAGAAAAAAAATTAATTAAGGAAAGGAAATGTCTGGGGAGTAGTTTAGCTTTGATATGCTTCACCTTTTAGTCTTACCTACCTGATGGCTGCAGTGAGACTAAACCTGCAGACTGGTTCCAAATGTTGGCAACTCAGCTGTGATCAGCCTTTGGCAAAAAGGTAAGGAAAAATAAAGGGTTTACAAAGCTCCAACTGCAAACTATGTTAACTGCTGTCAGTGAAACTACACAAGAGATGGGAAGAGCCTGCAGGTTTCCACAGCTTTTGCAGAAAACTGTTATTTGAAGAACACATGAGGTACTCATCTGGAACCAATCCTTCTCACCAATGGAGGTAAACCAAGCTGAAGGCTGCTCCTCTCTCACGCTTAGAAGGGGGTCCACAGACCTTGCCAAAACTGAGTTTCTTTAATTTTGTCATTTTCAGTGAATGGACCCAGAAGAATTCAGAACAACAACATGGAAAGTCACCTAAGTCTGTCCCTCAATATACTTAGAGTGCCAGTTGCCTAACAACTGAGATAAAGAAGAGCAAAAGGCTTTTTTCAGTGCTTTGACTGTGTTTTTCATCTGAAAGAAAAGTATTTAAACTGGTCCTTGTATACATGATGGAACAGCAGATGCTGTAATGGTAGACAAAAGCAGATGTAAACATACATTCATATTTCCAATAATGACCTAATTCTCTGTGAAACAGCCGCCTCAAGGGTATCATTCAGCACCATGGTGCTTTGCTTGCTTTTTTGGTACTCTGATATTACACTAGTGGATTGAAATGCTCTGCTAATTGGGATGTGCACAAATGGCTGGTTGACAAAAGAGAAAATGTACTTAGAGTAACAGGAGTTCTTTCAGGCACACTGGCTTTATTTACATAGTATAGCTATGCCAGTATCTATCCCTGTCTTGTGGCCTTGCATAGCTCTTTGTCTGGGGTCAGTGGGAGCCCCTGTAAACCTTTCCCTCCAAATACAAAGATTTGGCATGCATGTGCACAGAAAGGGTACTACTGATCTCAATCCTTTAAGCTGTCTCCCATGAGGTACACCTGCGTTAGCAGAAGAATGTGTTTATGAACAATAAATCTTAAAAAGCTCCGATTGGTGCAAAGTAAGTAATTTTTTGATAAGTAAGTATGTAGCTAGGTTGGGTATTACATAGCTATAAACATTTCCTTCCTGACGTGTTTCCTTCTGTGCATATTGCTACAGACACTTAAGGATCTAGAACTTTATGTACATCATGAATTTATTTGAGGTGTAATAGATATTTGCAAAACTTAATATTTTTTCTTTTTACGAACTTCATGGAACCTAGTTAAAACCATGGTCAGCAATCTATCTCTGTATTTCCTGGGTCTTGCGTATTTTAATGTAAGTAAAGAGCCATCATAAAATTGTTGTTCTCCAAAAGTTACCTTTTCCATGCCAAGAGTGATGTCTAAAATTGGAATAATTAAATACAGAAATGTTAAACCTAATTTAAGTTTTATTACTTTACTGGATAACCAAGGGATCATTATTATTCTGGGTTTTGCTGTAGAAATATACAGCTGGTTGAATTTTTTGCTTGGAAGTGGTAAATTTATTAAGTGTTTTCTGCCTACATTATCGATTTTTTTAAAAAATATAGTTGAACAGCACTCCACAGTCCACTTCTACACACAGGTTGTCTGCATATACTGTCATAAATCTTTCATATCTCTTATTTTTTCACTTATAATGGAAAAAGTGATGTTTTAATTTCCACATCATTTCATTGTACAACTATTAAAGCTACTGAAAGAATCTCAGCAACCCATTTAATTTAATCAAAAATGACAAAAACAAGGTTGTGTAGTAAGTCATCATTTTCTTTTCTGAGATGTTATTTAGTGTTCAGAGGTCACTTTTCTATTTTTCTATGTACTAACCAGTACTAGCACATTGACCTTTGGTACCCAATTTCAGAATTTTTATATTAATGCTGGAAGGAGAAGTTTCAACTATAAATCCTTCCAAAGAACACACAGCTTTTTTTTTCTTTCTTAACCAGTGCACCATACTTTTTCCGCTCATGAAATACTTCTGAATTATTTACAAAATCACAGAATATGCCTAGTTGGAAAGAACCCACAAGGATCATAGAGTCCAACCCTTAGTCCTGCACAGTGCCATCCCCAAGAGTCATACGATGTGCCTGAGAGTATCATCCAAATGCTTCTTGAACTCTGGCAGACTTGGTGCTGGGGAGCCTGTTCCAGTGCCCAACCACCTTCTGGGTGAAGAACCTCTTTCTAATATCCAGCCTAAACCTCCCCTGACATACCTTCAGGCCATTCCGTTGTGTCTTGTCACTGGTCACCAGACAGAAGAGATCAGTGCCTGCCCCTCCTCTTCCGTTCTCAAGGAAGTTGTAACTGCAATGAGGTCTCCCCTCAGTCTCCTCTTCTCCAGGCTGAACTAACTGTCGCCGGGACAGAGAGATTTCTCTGAACAATTTTCCTGCACTCTGTAGGCCTTGCTTGCCATGGAAGTGACAAACTGTATTGTTTATACTTATAGACTGTGTGAAAATATGTGATGCTTATACTTGTTAGCTGTGTGTCTAATTATAAGGATTGAGAACATAATATGTTTATAGAAAGAAAACCTTGAGAAACTGAAGATAATGAAACACCTGCAAATTCAGTAAAACCCTAAAAGCAGATTAATTAGAAAGAGATTTCTACCAAGGATGATTTCAGATCGCATGGACAGAACATCAGGTCCAATGAACTGGGGACATGAGACGCGTGCACAGACTGAGCTATCCAATCATCTTATTATGAACATGTACCCTGAGCAAACTGAACTGTATAAAAGTTAACTGATTTAAATAATAAATTGACATATTGCCGATCCTAAGGGTCTGTGAGCATTATGTTCATGCCTCCCCATCGATAACTGACGAAGTGACCTCAGCTGCTCCTTATACCGGTTCCCCTCAAGGCTCTTCACCATTTTCATTGCCCTCCTTTGGATGGTCTCTAAGAGCTTAATATCTTCTTACATTGTGGTGCCCAAAACTGCACACAAAATTCAAGATGTGGCTTCACCAGTGCAGAGCAGAGCGGGACAAGCCCCTCCCTCGATCGGCTGATGATGCTTTGCCTGATACCCCCTAGGACACAGTTGGCCCTCCTGGGTGCCAGGGCACTGCTGACTCATATTCAGCTTGCTAGTGACCAGGACCCCCAGGTCCCTTTCCACAGCATTGCTTTCCAGCATCTCATTCCCCAGTTCTTTTCCTTATGGCAGGAGTAGGAATTATTACAGTGATTTGACTCTCCATTATCCCTGTCCATTGTTTTGAGAGACTTCAATCTGAATCTTTTTACTGTTAAAGCTTGTCTCTAATTTAATTTTCTAGACTTCATTCCTGAAACTTAAGGACATACTTGCCTAATGATGATGCTGCTTCTCTGCAACATTACTATTGTGGGTGGAGGTTTTATACCTGTGAGATGGGTGCACAACAATTCTTTATTGTTAGTTTTTAGTTCAAAGCATTTTAATCTCAGAAAGAAAGGAGAAAAAATGGTTTTGCCTATGTTTAAAAGAAAAAAAAATAGTTATGTTTTCTAATCTGCAGGGTACTCAGTGTTTCTGATATGATTTGACATATACAGACAGTCTTTGCATTCTAAGGTCCTTGAGATTTTTGCAGTAAGTGTTGAAATTATGACAGTGAAGAGTGTTATTTCTAGAAATCATGATAGCAGTCTTTTCCAAATATCAGTGCCTAATTACACTTGAGAACAATAGGATTGATTTGTTATTGTTTGGTTCTCATTGCCAGTGCTGACATGTCTGAAAGAAAAGAAAACAAGCAAACTGCCCAATATCAATCATGTAATGATATTATCAGATTTACATATGAGGGATATTCTCTCTTTCCGCCATTCATTTTCTATAATGATCATTACTTCATGTTTCACTGTGTCTTGATTGCCTGCCTACTACCTGTCCAAGAGCTGATCCAAGCATTTGGGTTGTACTGGCTTGCAAGCCAGCAATGATTAACTTCAAAGGCCATTTAAGTCAGTGACCAAAACCATCTATACTGCCTCTAATCCAGCTTCCATTGAAAGACAGGCAGCAATAATCAACCTCTCAGCTTGTTACCCTTCTGTGAATTCATCCATGTTCTGTTCTAGAGGAACAGAGCAAAGTATTTTACTCTCTAGAACGTCTCCTGAAGGGTTTTCATATTTTGAAATGTGCATAATGAACTCATTGTGCAGGACAGGGTCACAGGTGGAGGCAGGACAGGGGTATTGCATTGCTTCATGCAGGAAAGAAATAGTTGTTTTACTAGTAATACATTATATTAAAAGAAAAAAAAAATTCAAGTAGTCTTTTTTTTCTTTGTGCTGATTGAGTCCCATATCTGTGTACAGTATGTGTGTGGGATTATTTTCTGAGAAAACTTTTATACATAACATTTTCTGTCAAAAGATAAGCTTGAACCAACAAGGAAACATGCCAGCATTTGTGGATTTATAGGCATTTGAACTTTAAAACTTTTTGAGCACACAGGGGATGCTGACAGAAAACACTGACACAGCATCTAGAACTAGTTTTATAAATTGCCGTATATGTAGTTTCAGATGTAAACATACTGGATCAGGAAAAACAAGAATAATTGATGAAAGATTTTCCCAAGTATAATAGCCTCCATACATAAATAAATAACTACAAAAATTATGAGAGTTTTCAGCTGGATTTCGACTTCAACCATTCAAGTTAATCAAGTGTGTGAACTTTAGTCACTTAATGGTGGTCTAGCAAAATTTAACTACAGTTACTCAAGGCTTCTAGACAAAGCAAAGAGACAGAAGATAAGAAAAATATATATTAATGTGTGGGGAAGTTTGGTGTTTAATGTCCACTGGTTTTCCAAAGTATATTTTTATTCAAACAGTATAATGTTATATCATGGTGGTGTTTGGCTATCTCATCATTCATTACCACCCTATGGAAAAAAAAAATATATTGTCATGTCATATAAATGTTGCTTAACATAAACAGCAAACTAAACATTGATTGATGTCCAAATTATGAGTTGTCTCACAGTTAGCTTAAACACTCAAGCTTTCAGAGAACCTAAATTTCTGAAGCAAGAAGGGAACTGCAAGTTAAAGATGAGAAGGTAAAAAAAAAGGTCTTTGCATATTGACATTGTAATCAAATGTTAGGATATTGAAACACAATTGATTATGTAAGTAATAGAAAGCTTCAGTATACAAGGTTATACTGTTTTACTCTTGCAAGCAAACATTCTAAATGCAATAACAGCAACAAATCCACAGCTAAATCTGCTAATCAGGTGTTAATGTATGAATTTTTCTCAAGGTTTTTATCATCATTATGCTAAAAAAAGTTATAGAAAGTTAATCTAAATGGTTATTAACATTTTCAGTTTTTTGCTTCAGGGTCACTGTATGAACACAGAAGCTTTTCTCTGCCATCCCCTCATGACATTGCATCTTACTAAAATCAACATTTATGAAGCAGATTGATACGACTTCTGACCTTTATAGTTGGAGCTGTATCTGACTCCTGGCTGCATCAGGCAAGGGAATTAATGAGTGTACCACTCTGCCTTGCTGTAAGATCTGTTCCTATAATGATAATTATAATGGCACTGTTACGCTATTATGATTGAGGTGCTGTCACCAATCCCATTATTGAAACAGGGATTTTAAGGTGTTGATAATTCAGCTATAAAAACAATATTTATGTTGCAGTAGTGTAATAAAGGGTGAACACAAGAAACTGAAGAATAACTGTTTTTACCAAACACTACTGGGAGAGGATCCAGTCTACCTAATGTAGCAATCTCATTCCTTGGCTCCTTATGAAGCCTTCCATGAGGAGAAACATGTTTCCATGAACAGTGCCAAAATGGGACTCTGCAGGCCTTTGGAGGGTCTTTGTGTCTCCATATATTTTCCTGTCTAGAACAAATCTCTTGAGACCTTCCATGGCACCTATGCTTTCCATCTTACTACACGGGTAATGTATAAAGTATGCTCGGGAGCACAGCTACCTGTGAACATTTTCGTTAGTTAGGTATTATGTATTTACTGCTTAGAGTACTTTCATTTGGAAAAATGCAACTATTTAGTCTTGTGTCATGGACCTCTTGTTTTTGGGAGGTAATACTTACCTCCTCCAGTTTCAGCTGTCTGCAAGTTAGTTGTTAAATCTAAGCTACTTACTTAAACTCCTATCATCAGTGGAAGTCCATTGGTTTTTCTCATCTTAGATATGTATTTTCAGATGGCAATGAATGTTCTCCAGAGGTGTCTTTTTCCCTCAAGTAATGATAATTAAAAAGAAGTGTCTGTGATTATCCCGAGTTTAAATATCTAACCCATAGCCCCTTATGTTAAGGCAAATGATTCATCCCTTGTGTTATGGAGACTGAGTTAAAGGACACAGAGTCATGAGTTTGGAGGTTTTAGTTTGCACTGCTAAAGAACATTACAACAATTTCATATATATGTGCAGAAGTTAAAAATTCTTATACCAGGCAAAAACCAGGATGATACCAGCCCATGTGCAGCAACATCTCTACACTGAGATAGATTTCTCTTAAATGAGTGAGGTATACATGTACCAGTGCAGCAGCACAGGCATATGCCTACCTGAATATATAAGGGGAAGCTTGGACTGCATTTTTTCCCTCAAAATAATAAAGCTCTAACTCCACTTTCATAAGAGTCAGCACTCTGATATTTCAGAACGTCCAAAGATAAAATTATTCAGGTCACATCTGAATTTGTGATACTCCATAATCTATTGTTATTCTTCTTCATTAATATTTATTTTTATGTTATTATTCATTCATTATTTACTTTGCTCCTTATTTAATGTTACTGGTGGTTGTTGTTTATTATTATTTGATTACAATCATTAAAGGAACTCTATTAGATATAAGGGCTGTGTGATGCTGAGCACATTGTGTAAATGGTGAACAAAACATACAAAGGCACTACTCTTACGGAAAGTAAGAGGCAACATAGTCCCCCTGTCTCTGCGGGGAAATTCTGTAGAGTGGACTAAGTAATATATTCGTCATCAGCTGTGTTGGATCCTGTCAAAATAATGGTTTCTGTTAGTGACATACTTCTTGAATCACTGTTGTCTCACATTCCAGGACACACTGTGAAGTATTTCTTAGCAAATGCAAGTAGTGTTTTACTTGAATATAAGTTCAAAATTTAGCAAATCAACTCAAGGAAAGTGCCGTAAAAACTCAATTATTATTCTATGCTTTTAACCAAATTGCAAAGATGAAGGTAGGCATAAACTACATTTTTTTCATTTGTTCTGATTATCTGTTAATATAGCAAAGTGCAAATCAATTTGTAAGAGTACATTAAAACTCAGTGTAATTTTTTTGTTGTTGTTGTAGAAAGACTCCTAAAGAGATATAATATTTTAGAATAGTTTTAATGCAACAAAGAGAATCTCTGTTTCACAGCTGATGTGAAATTAATGGATTACTCAGAATGAAAAATAATATTCTGGACAGACTATTTGGAGATATAAATGCAATTTTGAAATATTTTAGTGAGCACATTGAATATACGCTTTCATTTGCCCTTGATTGCTAACTCTTGGTGACAATTCTTTATGAAAGCACTTTTTGTAGAGTAAGTTATTTTGTGTAAACTAATGGTGCAATAAATATTTTTCAATACTATGCAAGCTTCTTTTAGCTATTAAAAAATCCAACTAGAACTCAGAATTATTCTCCACTCTGTTCTGGTGCCTCTTGTTTGATAGATACAGAGGTTTTTTTGATCTTGATTTTCCTTATTTCTCAGGAGAAAACACTGTAAAGTTCTCTACAGATAGAAACAGCTCTTCTTAATTTATTACAGAATAATTTAATAATCAAAATATTTATTTCAAAATTGGAGTTACATGACTATCTTCCAGAACTTAACCCTGGTCTTTTGTAAGGTGGTTGCCCTATTTTTCCACTATGGTGAGGAGAGAGAAACAAGAAGTTTCAATGGGCAATTCAGTTGTAGGTGTGCCAACTCTGCCCTTGAAATTAGCATCTTTGTACTATTCACATAGGTCTTGATTTGTAATGTATCTACCACTGATAATTTTGTGAAATTTTTGCTGCTGGACCACAGAAATTTTGATGGTGCCCAGGAAGTAAATTATCTTCCTGTTTCCAGATGGAAAATTGCATTTAAAGACAATTACATACATTATATAGGTAGTCTTCTACCTAATCTAATTTTAGACAGTCTCTTGAGCTAATAAAGCAAATGAACAGGTTCAAAGACTTAACTTTTCCGGTGATGCAGAATTCATACCGGAGGAATGTTTGGAAACCACTGCTCCTTATAATCCTCTATAGGCAAAGACTGTCAAAGTCGGCTGCTTTGGCAATGTTCCTGATGAAATTGTAAACACATGAAATTGTTAACTACCAAGTTGGAGTTAAAATCTACAGCACATGGATTACATTTGGGAACTTCAGGCACTTTGAAATATCCTTCAAAATAAAGTTTTAAAAAATCAGATCTGTACAGATGGAATGAGTTTTTAAGAGAGGTAGTTCTTTTGCACATGTAATTCCCAAAATTTGATTGTTCCCAAGTGCAACCTATTTTATTCTCTCATTAGGCATGTGATTTCACCTTCTGTTGGATGTATTTTGCTCAGTTTTAGCCATGTAGCACTCAGAGGTCTAAGTCAAAGTGTGACATTTGAATTATTTTTTTTAATAATTTCAGAGGGTAGCTTTCTTTCCTTATTAAAAAAAACTAGCCATTTGTTCCCTCCCACTTATTTCAGTTTGCCTACTATCGGGGTAAAAGATCTGAGAAATATCTTACAGACCTAGTAATTTGCATTGTGCCAAAGTCCTTGCTAACTTTTCTCCTGGTATGGTCTTTAATGTGAAATGATTTTTAATGCAGTAAACACAGTCAGCATTGTGGAAATAAATTGGAAGGGATCATGGGACAGTTTATTAAGGTTGACAAGTCTTTTTATTCTTCAGATAAATGTTGTACATGTTGAAGGGCAGATTATATGTAATTTATGGTCAATAGAAATTTTGTGAAAGTTAAGTCTGGGTATTAATTTGAAGCATCTCTTCTTTCCTTTAACCTTGTTCTCTCATTGATCTTGATTACCAGAGATTACTCAGTACTCCAGAGTTATATAGACCTGGGTTTGCTGTGAATCAGTTATCTCATGGTTGGTTTTGAACTTCATGATCATAGAAAAAGAAGCAATATCAAAATGAAGAATCTGGTATTGGTTTGTATTATGGGAAGTATTATTTCCCAATAATTGTTGCTGTTATTGTTTGGTTATAATTTGTGAAGAGCATGTGACAACACCAGAAAAGACTGTTGAAAAATTTATGGTTTAGACAGTTTGATGATAGAGAATGTCTTAAGCTATAAAACACAGTTCCAGCTTTTTTATTTTCAGCTTTTTTTTCTGGATCTGTTTTTTTTCCATAACAAGTTGGGTATATGTATGCGAGTATCTCTCTATTCTTTTCTAAAGACTGATCAAAAAATTACTTACTTTTCATTTAGTGACAATATCTTTTGGATGTAACTTTTGGAAACTAATTTCTGATAACCTTAATTCAAAGTGCATTATTTATTTTTCCAAATTGTGTTGACTTCTGCAAGGGAGACTAATAATAACTGCCATGAAAGATGTTATCAGAATATAGCTGCCAGTGTATGTAACATGTTTTCACACTCTTTCTACATCAATGAAACTAATAAGTTTTCCATGTAGGATAAATTACTCAAAGAGCTTTGGGTTTCTAAAAACATTCCTTTTCCAAATTTTATATATGACTATCCTGGATATATCTAGTTGAGAATACACTGCATAATACATACTCTATGTATAAAGTGCACTAAATTGTTGCAATAGCACTGTCCTGGTTTAGTCTGTTGTTTTCTTTTTTCCTTTAAAAAAATTGTAGCAAATCTAGGGTTCATTAGTGATAACAAATATATATTTATTTCTTGACATTTATTTTTGTAGATTTGTTTTAAACATTAGTAACCACTTTTCAGGTGCTTATAATTTTCTATTTAATTTTTTAAGGATCATGTGATTTTTTTCTAATTATCATGATTTTTTAAAGATCATTTGTTTTAGGATCAAAACAAACACTGGTGACATTGGGACCACTTTTCAGTCTTTTCGCAATTATTGTTCTGTATGATGATTTATAAATGACAGTTAAATGTTCCTTATAGGTTTTTTTTTTTCCCACCAGCCTAAGGATTTTTAATATGGAAAACTCTTTGTATTTCATAAATGGAATAATTGAGAGTTGGACTGCTTTGATCTTTGCACTGCTGCATCATTTGGCTCTGACTATTTAAAGCTGTTTACAGACCACAGCCTGTTTGTAAAACAGCAGGCAGGGACAGAGCGTTCAGTCATCGTAATAAAGAGAGCTGCAAGGTTAAAAATCCCTAGTCCTTCTACTTTTTCTCAGATATATTTATTGTTAATATTTTAATTGTTAATTATTACAATTTATATGGTATTGCTAATATTCATGCATTTAACAATTCTAGTCAACAGAATTTATTTTAAACATGAAAAATTAGAGAACATATTCAGACAATGAGACTCATAGCAAATGTTTTACATTTTCATTTGATATGTTTATGTATAATTGCATTCAGGTTGGGCTTATTAATACTCATGTTCTTGGTTATCATCATTTCGGTTTACATGCTTCATGCATAATTATGTCAATCATATAATGTGCATGTATATCAAAAAGAGTCAGACTATGCAGACCAAAATGGCACATCTGAAAATTTTTTTCTCCACATATAGCAAAATCAAGCAGAAATTTTTACAGCCTGTTGTCTTGTGAAAAGTCTGCCTAGCTAACTAGTAGATTACATATATGTTATGGACAGGGCTTCTGGTGGTGTTTTCCCAAGGTTATACGACTATCTCTGAATTTGAGCATCCTGAAATTTCAGTTTTTTATGTCTAAACACCCAAATGACTTTTTCTTAGACAAATTGTGAAAGGTATTTTGAGGAGGTAAGAGCCTGGTATTTCGAGGATGTAAGAGCCTAGTATTTTGTGCACAAATTCAAAGTACTCTTTCAAACAAGAAATGCACTATGTCCCTAGTTGAATACATAATCATGATTAGCCCTTACTTTGTTCAGGTCCTCTTCAAGTTTCAAAAAATATAGCTATGGGTAAAACTCAAACCTAAACTGTACTTTAAAGTGCATTTTGAGCTGGCATTCCTGCAATGTAAGGCCACTGAACCCCTTCTCCAGTGTTCCTGCCTTTGACTGTACTTGCTTTTGAAAAAATAACCTCTAACTTTTACAGCCTAATGTTGGTTAATGTTTCTTTGGTAGATACCAGATTGCTTGTATGAGTGAGTCCCTTCAGAGAACTGTCTAAGCTCCCTATGTCAGGGTGCCCTTGGACTAGGCAGGCTTATGAAACACATTTGTATATTTGCAATAAATTCTGAGGAGATATGAGAATTTTTCTATGTGAATTTTTCCTCAAAGAAAATTGCTTTTTCTTCTTAGCTTGACATCATTCTCCATTTAACAAGAACAGACTGAGCATACAATATAGACTTAAACTGGTTACCAGCTCTAGAAGCTTCTTTCATCCACATGGCTAATATTTTGGGCATACTTCCATTCAGATCATGTTGTGTGAGAAAGATAACAAATCTCATTCTGCATAGTTTTCCCAGATGTTTTTTTGCCAAAGGGAACAGCTGCCATTGTCACAGTTTTAAGCTCTACATTTGACAGCACCTTATGTCAGACCTTGCAATGAAATTTTGTGGGGTTTGTTATTTTTGCTTCATGGCAAAGTGGTGTTCTGACTCTAAGAAGCAGAGTATCACAATATCATTTGGCTGACAAAAGCAATCCCTATGAGAAATTATGGCAATATATCAATATACCATGCATCATTTCAGATTTTGCTTTAGATTTTAATTTCAGACTTCAATTTCAGACTTCTTACAAGTCTGCTCATGTGAATCATTCCTTTTTTGCATCTTAGGGAAATGCAGGGCAGGTTATAGGTTTTCCTAGTCCTCCTAAGTAGACAGATGTAGCGCAATACACTATGAATTAAGACATGGATAGATTGGCTTCAAAACCAGTGCAATCTGAGAATTGAATTTTAATTAATTTCTGGGACTTGTCTTTTCCTTCTTAAATAGTTCATACTGAAAGAAACAAAACACTTTGAGCATGGTACTGATATTCCCCTATGAAATGCTATTTTACAATCTCTCTCTAGATATTACTCAGTATGCATTATGATATGAAAACAGTTGTCTGACTTGATGTCACATAAAATATTTCTTGTCTATTAGTGCCTAACAAGGTTTATTTAAGATGAGGTTGTGAAGCTTCAGATTAGAAAGCTATTTTAAATTTTACAACATGCATAATGGAGATTTAGGATAAAATTACAGCATATAAATTTGCAAATCTTCTTGTAGCAGCCAAAGAAGTCAATGTATACATAATAATATTGTTTGTGAATATTATAAAATATATATTTTTTTAATATGATGTACCTGGGAGAACTGGAGAAAGGAGAACAAACTATACTATATGTGACAAAGGTTAGTCACATTACTTATCACATGACTAGAATGACAGTGCAATTTACAGTGATGCTCATGATGTTAGTTACAGAGCTCACAGAGAATAGAATTGCAACAGAGAAGAACAAACTGGTGAAAGAGAAAATGTTTTGATATCTCCCCCAAATCAGTAGTGTGTCTACTACAAGTGTGTTATATACATGCACATAATATTCAGTAACTTCTGAATAATTATGGGATGAAGCAGAGAAAGGGAGGGACAAGAATATACCACCTCCAAAGTCAAAGATGGGAAAACATGACTTGTACATATAAGAAGATGTTACTACCTCAAGATTTGTTCTCCTGTGAGCCAAGATCAGGAGTTGAGACAGGGCAAAACCACCAGGAAGGAGACATTGCAACCTGACACCAGAGTGCATATACAGATTCAGTAGTTGGCTTTCTTTCCCCAAATGATCTTCTCCCTTTTCTTCATCCGTATCTTCTACCTGTGGCTTGAATAAAAGTCTGATTTTACTTTGCTTTGGCAAATGCATTTGATACCATTTTCAGGACTGCGAAAAGTTTTTCTTTTCACTTCCGGGCTGATAAGAGTTGGGGAAGGGGAAGAAAGAGACATGAAGGAAAATGGAGTCATGAGCTGAATAGCAAGGTCATGTTTTTGGTTTTGTATGCGAGTGTTTTTTCTAAGTGCCTTCATAGTCTGTGGTACAACCAGAAAAAGTCTTATAGAAAGGTACTCATTATTGTCTTGCAGTACAGATTCTGGTGTTGGGCTCACACCTCCCCACAATGACTCAAGCTGAGGTGCTTATGTGCAGTCACCCTTGGTGCCATCAACAGTAGAAAGAAAAAAGGCACTTCCAGTTCTCCTAAGAGATGACTTAACAGGGAGAGTTTCTCTCTGTTGACCAGAGCCTAGGGTCTGGGATGAAGCCCAGACACCTGAAGTAGTTATCTCTAGTAAAGCCTTATGGTCAGTGTTGGTCTAGGCCCTGAGGGTTGTCATGGTAAGGAGGGCAAAAGCAACCACAACAGAGGGCAAGGCACTAAGTTTAAAGCAGGGCTGGTGGGAGAGGAACATGAGGGATTAACAGCAGTCATTCCCAGAGAGGTGGATAAAAAGGAAATAATAGCCTCTGTTATATGAAGAAAGAACTGATAATTGCTAGATGAGTTTAATTCATAAAGTTTTGACCGTGTTAGACCATCTCTTCACATCTCACTGCTCCTCATATCTGTCTGGGACAAAAGGCCAATAATATTTCTCTAGTTTGATCCCTGATGCAATATAGATCAAAGCACCTTACTTTGATTTGTGCATTATACCTATAATTTTGGTTTGAACTGCAACATGTCTTGGTTATAGATAGAATAGTTGCTAATGGACCATCAGAAAGTAATGAAAAATCACAGCCTATGGTCTCCACTCATCTAGGCAAGAAAAACACTTTTCTAGTGCCAAGAATGCTCTGATTTATATTTCTGGAACTTCTTCAGTGTAAATTGACTATATCTAGGTGATTTATTGGAAATATTAACATCACACTCTTAATAAAGTCTCTCTTAAAATTCTATTTCAATAACAAAGAAAAGTCTGAAATAGGACTAAGTAATCTTGTATTACTACATGTTCAATGTGTGTATTACTGTATTTTTCTCTTGAATGTGGACTAAAATACATTTTTTATTGAGTCAGTCTAGAGCATAAAGTTAGGAGTAAACCAGAACATTATTTCATTATAACTTTATTATTACCTGTACATGATGATTTTACAATAGCTGAACTGTGTCAAACATTTCAAACAGTGCTTCAGAGGACTCATACCCTAAAGGCAAAACAGGCTCAATACAGCACCACAAATCAACCACTGACAGTAGCACAGTGCAGTGTATAGCAAACTTTCCAAAGTGCTTTATATATATAAAAAGTGAAGTGCAAAGTAAATAAGAATGTTTGCCTTTAAGCTACTTATCTGCAGTTTGTAAATGTAATCTCACAGGTTTCTTCATAAAACAGTTTCTTTTGTTGTTCTGTTCATTTTCCATTAGCTATGCAAAGGACTTCATCAGTCTGCCCTATACTGAGAGGCTTCTCTTTATCTTCTGAGAAACAAAATAGTGGGACCCCTCATCAGTAATGAAATCTTCGTTCCTGTTTGAGCCTCTCTCTTTATCTCAATGTCTTCTTCTAAGCAAAGGAAGGCACACATACAAAAAACAGGCAAATGCTACTAATTTACAGCTCAATTTTAAGAATCCATTCTCTTTCTTTCCTCTCGACCCAGATCCTCTCGATCCCCAGTTGTTTAGAGTGCAAAGGGTCAGTTCAAATGAAGACACAGTGAAACTGGATAATTTATTTGACTGTATACAAGCATTTAGTAGAACAATATACACCATATACTTCTGAATCCTTATCTTTCCTATGGTTCTTTTACTTAGAACTATATATAAGTGCTATAATGTATCAAGCAGATCATTGTTTGACATTGCTGGATGCATTGATACTCTTAGTTTGCATGTAAACTGTTGAATTTGAGATGTGGGAGGACTGGTTTCCCAGTTAAACAAGGGAAAAAAAATCTCACATTTTTCCTAAACACATATTCAGTTTGGAAGCAATCTAGAGTAAGAATGTAATCTCTCAAACATACCATGATTAACTAAATCGGAAGTCTTTCCAGTCTTTAAAATACTGAGGCCAATCACCTGGTTATTATCCATCGCCGTTACAAATTTAGAAAACTGAAAAATAACTGATGGTAGATTTAGAAGAATAAGTAGTCTTTCATTTATAAAACATGTATCTCAATAAATGTCATTAACAGCTTCTGGAACACCTTTCCAGAAGCATGTTTATCATGTGCTGAATAAGGAATTAGCTAGTGTCTGCAGTCTGTCAAGGACTTCAGTTTAATTTATGCAGGTATTGTACTATGCAGAAAGTGAAAGAAGAAGCAAAAACAGATAAAGACAGGAAAAAAGAAAATAATTTAGGTGTGTCAATTTAAAGGTAAAGAAAAAATCTAACACCACTATAACTTTTAGAAGGTCTTTCTTTTTTTTTCTGGCGTTATATCTTTCATGTCTGTTTTGCAATGAAGAAAATATAGTTCTTTGGGTGAAGGAAGTGTTAAAATCTACAGAATTAAAGGACGAACAATTTAAAATCTGATATAAGAATCCTGTTCGTCAAGCTTCCAATAGACATTGCTCATCAATAACTATCATCCTGGAAACAGCATTTATGTTAATGGAACCGTGAGAAGCAGTTGTGTATTATGAACTATGACTTCTCCTCATGGAGATTCCTTCGCCTGTGACCAACACAGGTATTCAAATTGCTGCTTAAGTACTTAATGACATCTAAACATCCTGTTTCCTTCATAGCAACATCTAAGAAGTCAGTTTGCTCCATGGCAACTGTTCTGTCTGAAGTGTCACAGTAGCTTTCACCAGGACCAATCCTTACTAGACACAATGTCCTGGTGTTTATTATCTTTTCCTAGTTCAGTCTGCAGGGTGAGATGTAGAGACTGGGTATATATCACTTTCACTCACCTACTCTTCCCCTGATTCACACACTGCTGTCTTCTCTGCTGTAAGCAAATCCCTGAAACAGAAAGAAATATTTATGTGATTTGGAGGAAAGGGCTGCTGCTGCTGTTTCAGCTTTTCTAAATTGGAATAATCAGCAAGAAAGATTAATACTATTACAAATTTAGTAGCTTGTTTTTCCATATTTTACTCTCTAAATATGCATTTGGTTTACTGTAAAGAGAGTCTAGTGAGAACAAATGCTTTACTAATATTAAGTAACATGTCTGATTTATATGAATCTATATCAACATTCATAAGTAATTATGTCACTCCACTCAGTTTCTACTTATTTTCTCAGACCAACAGATCAGTACAATGTAAATAAAGAAAAATATGTTGAAAATTAATCCTCCACTATCTTCTCTTTAATTTTGAATTCAAACACTTTGATAAGTAAAGTAAGAAACATTGTAGGAAAAATAGTCTTCCTTTTCATATAATTACACTGTGTATCCAGATGTATGGATTGATGGCTTTTCACTCATTAAAAACACATCTTAGAATATGATATTCCATAGTAGAACCTGGCCGAAATGTGACGAAACTGTGACCATACCTTCAAAAATATTTCAAATAGAAGCACAAAAAGCTCCTGTTTTTCAGCTACAATTCAACACCAAGTATTAACATTTGTCTAAATATCCTGACATAGAGGTCCTTCAATTTTATTGTAATTTTAGAAGATCTTACAGACATCATAAATTTTAAATTGCCTACCCCTTGAATACTAGAGTGGAAGAAGGGTTGGCTTCACAGGGCAAGAGAACTGACCTGTTACAGTCTGTTCATGCTAATGGTCCTGCTGTTACCACTTCTGCTCTTCTAAAAAAAGCTGCATCAAGACCTACTTGTCTTGACGCCAGCACAGACTTGAAGGTCAAAGACTATGTTCTGAGCATTTGTTTATATTTGTAAAGAACATTTTTTCAGTTGGCTGTCCTGGGCTTTGGGAACTATTGACAGTCATTAAAGGAAAAAAAAAGAAAACAAAAAAGAAAACAAAAACCAAACAAGCGAAAAAATCACCCAGCATGTAAATAAATATTGCAGTCCTTCCTCCACTATACCAACTGCACACAAATCAAGTAATGGTGTCCATGGGAGCCAACAACAGATATAGAAAGTATTAACCATCATGACCAGGGAAGAGCAAATGCTGATCCTAACTAAAAAACGTTTAATAAGAACTTAGACTGTATAGGTAATGCAAATTATATGGAGCAGCTGTTTTAGATTGTCAGGCAGTATTAATTAATTATAAGGTTGTTAATTTCTATAGAAATAAGAATAAGAATGAAATATGTAATATTTTTTTAAGTAGGAATGAGTTCCTAGGTGTAATGTTAACTTTTATTTCCACAGCTGAAAATTTTTTTTAAAAAATAGTCTTATAGTCTAAAAAGTTTAATGATAATGATAAACTAAATGGGATGAATAGTTATCCTTTTGGGTATAATATGAATCTCTAGAAGTTACATATTCCGACAAAGAATATTCCGACACTGATCAATTGGGTCCCAGTTGTCTCAGTCCAGGATTTAACTCACTCAAAGTTTTAAGTTGAGAGCAGTGCCATGCAGCATTTTCTAAGTAAATAAAGATAAGATTTTCAATGTATTTAATTTTATTGTAAAGTGATCAGTTTTATATGTGCATTTGATAGTCAGGGTAAATTGGGATATTATCTGTTAAAGTTACCTTTTTTTTATTTTGAAGAGAGTATTGTGATAGGTATTTCCAGATGTAATTAGGCACTTAAAATGCATAGTTCTTTCTGTTAACATCTGCCTGCTCTTTCTCCTCAGAACTGAAGTAAATGTCCTCTTTAGCTCTTGTTAGTTTTGTAAGCAGAAATTGCTCCCATTTATCTTTAATTTCAGCAACTTAATGCAAATAAAATGTTGCATGATTTCCTCAAGTGAATCTCTGTTTAGAAAACTTAAATGCAAAAGAATTTACATGGATTATTTTTTAGATCCTTTCAGCACATAAGAATAAATCCTTAAAGTGTTCAAATTATTCACCTATTATTCAAAATCTGTGATGCTACCTATATTATGGGTACTACCACAATAAGTTCATAATAATTTCTTTTCTGATTACGTAAAAATGATTGTGACTTGTTTGAAAGATGAGAGAAGGAAAGAAAATCTAGGTTTGATGTAATAAATCTATCCATGTCACCTCTCAATAAGAAAAGAAACAGTTTTTATTATTTTTTTTTTGAAAGGTGTTTTTCACTCGAAAGGTCTGAAACAGCGGTCTCAGATATTGGTAGAACTGGACCAGGCCTTTTCCCACAAATAGAGCATGACTGGTTGGTTACTTGCTAATAAATGTATTTGTGGTAGCTAAGTAATAAATTAATAATACTGTTGAACTGCAAACCATTTGTTATTTCATTATTATTAAAAAAAAAATCTTTGGGTGAAAACAGCATATTGTAAAAATGATAACACATTCAATTCATTTATGGGTTAATGTACTAGATTATTCCCAAGTACAACATAATATTCTCAGTGGGGAAATATTTCCAATGTGTAATAAATATTGTTTTGCATGAAACCCCGCTAAGATAATGTCTGTCAATTACAATATATTTTAGTGATTAGTAAAACATCTAAACACAAAATTAAGACATCATATTGGTTAATAATAGATTTGCACAAACTTGTTCACAGTCTTACTTCTTCAATTAAGTTTAAATATTTAACTGTTGAAATATTGTCATGGAGACATGAGTCTTTAATGTTAGCAAAATGTTAAATAACTCTCATTACTTAAGGAAAGAAAATTCTGTCTTTTCAGTAGCTGATCTTGAAGGATCAGTATTTTCAGTTCTGCTGCATGTATGTTTGCATGGACTCTGAAATGTTCATAAGGAAATGAAATGTTACTCTAAATACGGAGAATATACTTAGTTCTCCGGGAATTTTCACTTTATGTTTGTGTATTGCTTTTATGGTACCAATGCTGGCTATGATCTAGATTGACATGATTTAAAGGCCTAAAAGGTTAGTAAGTTTCTTACCTATCAAGTGAAAAATTCTTTGCTGTGCAACCATTTATCTTCTGTTTACACTAATACAATGCATCCCTTGACAACTAACAAAAAAGTTAGCAGAAAAGAAACAGAAAATGTATAAATATTTGACTTGTATATTTTTTCCAACATTAGGCACTGATAATGCATAATTGCATGAGGCTTTATGTGAACCACTACTAACAAGGGTTACCTTTACCTTCTAAGAAAATACAGTTCTTATCCAACAAACTGTATATTTCCTATGTTCTGTTTCCTTATATTTACAAAGTATATAGGCATTAAAGAGAATTCTGTATAGATTTCCATGGTATAAAGGCTAATAAATATCTGTATAACAGGTAAAGTAGCTTTTTAAGTCCCCAGAGCAGTTGATACTTAATTATGTCAACTGTAATTCTGGATTAGGTTAGTTAATTACACTGAAATGTTCAGCAATGAACAACATTTTTGCCCTACTCTAAAAAAAACCCCACAACTCTACTGATTTTCTAGTGCCATAGTTTCTTAAGAGTTTTGTATTTCTTAACTGGAATTTCAGTGTGAAAGGCAGATGAAAGGGAAACCACACACTCTTGCCCCCTTTTATATGTTCAGTATAGGTCTTCAGGTTATTCAGTTTCTGTTCTGCAAAGAGTACACTGCATCTTGGTCACTCATAAAGAAGGAAATATTATTCTCTGAATTCAGAAGAATTTCCCCTTCTTTGAAGAAGGCATTGGTGGCAGCAGTAAAAACTCATTTTATCGAGCCATGAGAATGAAATATTCACTCCTAGTCAGGTTATGAAAGAGACATGTACTCCTACTTTCCTATTCACTGTTGCGCAGCTATTTGCAGGCTGAATCAAAACTCACAAACTTATGTTCATGAAGAGAAAATATCAGAAATTACAAATTCATTAGATAGCCTGTGGCCAACCACACAGGTAAATATCTTTATATAAAGTATTCATCAAAATTTTTGTGAGCTGGACATATCTGTTAAAATCTAATCATGTGCAAAGAGCTGTGAATCATTTGTCCAACTACAGAAAAGAGGAAAAACCAGATTAAGTCATAACTGGAATCATTCTTTACAGGTGTCAGATAAGCATACACCTGAAAAAGGAAATGCATTTCTTGTTTTGGTCTCAGCATGTTAGCATACACACAACATTACTAAACATTGATTGATAAGGACATAATAGGCATGATCAATTCCTGCTATCTGGAAGTCAGACAGTATGTCTATGCAGTATGTTTATTACTCCACTCTCTTGAGATGCCCACCTGGAGTACTGCATCCAAGTCTGGGATTAGCAGTATAGGATGTCTTAGAGTGAGTCCAGAGAAGGGCCATAAAAATCATCAGAAGACAGACTGAGAGAGGACGTTCAGTCTGGAGAACAGGAGTGTCCAGGGAGACCTTATTGTGGCATTTCAATATACAAAGAGGTCTTTCAAGAAAGATGAAGAGAGACTTTTTTACCAAGGCTGGTAGTGACAGGACAGGGGACAGTGGCTTTAAACTGAATTGGGGCAGATTTAGATTGGAAATAAGGAAGACATTTTTTAAGATAGAAGTAATGAGACACAGATTGCCCAGGGGAATTTTGGATACCCCATCACTGGAAGTGTTCGAGGCCAGATTGGGTGGGGCTTTGACCCCTTTGATTTAGTGGATGATGTACCTGCCCATGGCAGGGGATTTGGACAAGGTGATCTTTAAAAGTCCCTTCCAATCCAAATCTTCCCATGATTCTATGATTCCATGCTGAGTAGCTGTAGCTGGTTGTTATGCTGCAGTCTATCGTGCAAGGAGTACTAGTTAAACTGCAAGGACTACTAGTAACTTCCTTGTGAGAAATGCAGGGAAAAATGCTATTCAGTGTGTGTCACTGAGCAGGGCTCTCTGAAGATAAGAATCTAGGGATATTAATAAAAAAATGCTAAGTATCTAAAATGCATCAGCAAAGGAAAGAAGAAAGCAAAGACGTTTACAGACTAAAAGTACTCAGCAATATTACAAATCTTATTTAGAAATCTAAATTTAGCTTGCCTTTTTTTGACCATCCATTTTTCCTCGTATCTTCAAGACCAAGAAGGAAAGAGGTGATATCACAAGGAAGCTACCCAGACTGAAAAAAAAAAAAATCTGGCCAGAATTTGCTATAAGCAGCTAATTGTGTTATACCATGGAGAAACTGTAGTCATGGACTGGGACTATTTCTGTTAATTTCCATGCTAAGAACAACAGTAAAATGGACCTTGAGGATCTCACTTCCTCCAACTGGCTGCCAGAACAAGACAGAGTTAGAACAGAAGGCACACTTTAGAAGGAATTTGTGTTCCTGGCAACCTCTGTGTGAACATATCTTTTTCTTACAGATAAGTCAAATGTAATTTCTGGTATTTTTAAAGGGAAACAAGGAATGACTGAATCAAAAATTTTGTGGCTGGTCTGATACACCTTGGGGTAAGGAGCAGTGTCAGACATAAGCTGCCATCAGTGTTTCAGAAAGGTGAGGATTGCATTTTCCAGTGTAATTCCTGGGTGCTTGTTGAAGTGTTGCAGAATCACAGTACCAAACACAGATCAGGTCACTGAGTGAAGATGGAGGGCAAAAAACTGCCTGTAATAGGCAACTACTCAGAAAGGGACAATTCAGTCTTTTAGAAAAACTACAGAGTGTCTGTGAGGCTGGATGTTTTTTACTTCTTTAAATGCAAACTGAGGCGGAGATGGGCAGACATAGTTTCTGAAATTCTAGGAAATAACGTCAAAGCCTTCATCATATGTTACCTTTGATTATAGAACAACCTATTATAAAAACAGGAAAGTTACGTCAATTTGCTAAGCAAGATGTTCCTGGGGGAAGGAAACTATGGAGGAAAAAAACCCCACACCTTGGAATCATCAAATCTAATCAGAAAATCTGGAAATAATACATAGGATTAAGAAACTGAAAGGAAAATCCTTTTTCCTGTGCTTAGAGGCACAGTGTTTTGAGTACTTCATTTACTGATAGTGTAAAATCGTCATGAACATTGAATCTTTTGGCACTGTGCAGTAGCTAGCTAACTTGGTGTCATTCCTACTTTGCAACTTATTGTATCTTTTAGTCACCAATGTATATTCTTTTAGCAACTTTCCGTCAAGGCAGACAGAAGCTGCATCCGTAACCAGACTATGAGCAGCATACACTGTCTCCACTTTGCAGTTGTTGGTGAGAAGACTGTGGATGATGGTGTAGGAGTAGTTGTGCTTTCAGGGAAAGCTAGAAACTCATTTTCACTTAGGAAGACTGCAAGAGGGACTGCCTTCTCAAGAGGGATAGATGTTTTTTTTCCCCTTCTGCAGTCCAGAAGGGGTTGCAGAGAGGTGTGTTATCTCTCTCTCTGCTATGCCGGAGAGAGATAACCCTAATAGACATGTGCAGAGGGCTTGGGAAGGCGGGGGAGAAACAGAGAGGATAAAGAGGCCCTAGACAGGGCAGGAACTTGCATTTTCCGCCTGAGGCCCGGTGCTTCAATAAGCACTGTGAGGTATTTGTAAGTTTCTCATGTTCTGGCCTTCTAAATAAACTTTTTAATTTCTGGGGATACCTGCACATCTTACTTTGCAATGGCTATGCTTTGTTGTTATTGCTGTGTACTCATCTACTTGCTGATACGTGGTTTGCTCTGTGGGTACAAGGGACCAATTCTGAGAAGTGCAAACATCAAGCAGCCTGGAGAGTGGGCAGTAAGTTCAGGCTCCTCTGCTTGCAAAGTCATTCTAAACCCAGTCACCTGTAAATTTTGGTCTTTCCTGCCCTATCCCCGATTAGTCTATTGGTGTTTCTTCTGTGCTAGTACTGGAGTCATAGCTAGAATGAACCAATAGATAAGCAGCATCTTTTGTTTCTTTCAATTCTTCTTCAGAAATAGCTTTCAGCTTTTGAATCCTATGACTGATTTGTGATGGATCTTTGTCTTTAAGTGACTAACGTGATGGGTGCTAGGTGACAGGCACACTGCTTACAATTGAAAACGTATTATTTCCAACAGTTATTAAACAGTATTACCTATGTCACCAAATAAATGTGGAAAACTGTACCTGACACAACTGTGGGTAATAGTAGCACATGGTTATTAGGAGTATGAGAGGTTAACTATGGATGACTTTGCTCTTTGCAAAAATGGTTTTTCAGGTGTTAAAAGAAGTTTTTTCAAAGTTAGATGGATTAACGTTTCAGTCATTGATACTGTAATCTCCTGCTGTGGATGTCTATCATTTTTAAGGGATGAAAGAATGTTAAGTCTGCTGCAGAGATGCTTTTTCTTTCTGACATGACTGTGAAAGATACATGACATTTATTATCAGTAGGCTAAAGAGAAAGATCTTTGAAAGTGCAGATAAAGTTGGATGATAATTCTAAATAATCTCTTTGAATGACTTTCAGACCAAGTTACAAGTTATTTTTGTCTCCATTATGACATAAATGTAAGACAAGATTGCTTCTGAGGTGGTTACAGTGATTTCTAGCAAAATAGATGAAGATAGCTCTGGACTTCTTAAATTTTTCAGATATGTGATTGTCATAAGATGCCCCTCATATTCTATTTAAAGCTCTGAAACATTTTTTTTAAAAGTTAGGAGAAAATAATTGCTTTGTTTACGTTGAGCTATCTTTATCAAAATGGTCTCGCCTTCAGCAGATGGATAAATAGAAGAAAGGTTTCAAAGTCCCTGTAAAGTTTCCACAGCACTCCTCACTGTCATCTCTGATGGTGATAAGTGTTCCATCAAAACAAGAAAAAAATGTTGCCATTACGTACTGAATCATTTTGTTTTCTTTCTATCAGCTTTTTTTTTTTTTTTTTATTTCCTGCTGCAAGCAAGTTCCTTACTTCTCTAAAGCTTGTTGTGAGAAATCTTTTTCAGGACAAAGTCCTCCTATAAGACTCTCTATGTTCATTCAGACTAACGAATTTGCCTGCTCCCACAAAGACTAACTCTGATTTTGTGTTTTCATGTACTTGCCCAAATCTTCCATACACAGACACATACAAGCCACGTCTTGAAAAATAGACCTATCGGATGAGTGATTTTTTCATAATAATCTGGTTTAAACTCTCTGTTGCTTATCATCTGTCTCTTAGGCTGTTCTCATACAAAGTAATATGCAGACATTCTCAAGTTGTCTTTGGATTAGGGAGTGGAAGAGTGTTGGTAGTACTCTGATAAGGAAATGGCTAATCAGCTATGGGCAGAGAATATTGATAAGCACACCACTGCTTCTCTAAGCTTAGCTGTTATTTCTACATGTCACCAAGTAGTGTCATAGAGACACATAGATGTGTCAGGTCTACATGATGTATCAAATGACTTGGACCAAACCTGGGTATCTTAACATCTTCTATACATTGAATCATAGAGTACCCTTCTCCTATCCAGTTGGCATCATCTTCATCTCTTCCCATGGAAGCCAGGTCAAATGTTTTCTGAATTGAACAGTATAAAATAAATCTCCTGAATTTTGCTTACTGATCTGGATATTTATGCCCCTAGAAACACCTTTAGCGTCAGATATGCAACCTGTCTGTCTGAATTCATACCCACTATCTACAGTTGGTGTGCTTATTCTGGTGTTCCCCCAACAGCTATCTCAGAATAATTTTCCATCTTTGTTTGCAGTTCTGTGACTTGTCTTATTTAGACAACAAACAAACAGGAAAAAAAACTATTAAATTTTACACTCTTCGTTCACCACAAACTTCCTGAAAACTTTACAATCTTTTAGCTAATGTGGGTTTTTTAATAATAATAATAATAATAAAGTAAGATTCACTGATTTTCTAAGCACTTTTCTTAAAATTCCTGGATGTAAGAAAAAAAAGTTAAACCTTCACTATTTCTTCAAATGCTGACTTTTTCATATTTCAATTATTGTTGAAACCATCACTTCTGAGACATGGGTCATTTCTGGATTGTGTTACAGCTGGGGTATTTTTTTTAATACGAAGATTACAGTGTGAGCTAAAGCCAACTACTTTCCAGGCAGAACTGAATACTGATTGGAGTAGGGAGAGATGTGTGAATATATTTATGCATAGGTGCCCCAAGTTTTTTGTCAGCACAAGCTGCCAAGATTTATAATAAATCCCGGGAAAAACCTATTAAAAAGATGAGGTGTTTTTCTGCTCTAGTTTTATTCTCCAGTTTAGCTATGTATTTCCCATATATGTTTATGAAAATTTTTCAAGTCAGTGTGCTTTGGGTCAGTATGTTTAAGATGTAATTCTGATGTGGTCCAAAATCAAAACTGAAACATTTTGCTTTTCAATGATTCAATTCACTTATAGTATATTTTTATTATACCCATTGTCCAAGTCTACTTTATCAGTTCCTTTCATTCAAAGTTAAAAACACAAGCCCAAATATGGTGAAAGTAAAAAAAGAAATGGTGAAAAGAAAAAAGAATGCTTCATTGACGTTTGAGAAATTTCTTTTCAACAGTTTTCATGTGAGTGGATGATAAAAATTTGCGAATTTTAGGAGGATCAGTAGGGACTTGATGAAGGGACTCTGAGACTGAAAGCATGCCTGCTTTTTCAACCATATCAGCCGGTTTAATAAAAGATATTACTTCTTCCTACCAACCATACCTCCCTAGAGTTAAAACTATATATATTTTTTGGGTGTTCCTCTGGGCTTGCTTTCACTGAAACTCATGTCAATTGCTACACTTAGTGTACCCTAGGCAGCCTCACTTGGCTGGTATTAAAACACTCACTCTGCAGTGGGAAGCTCTAGCCATGCTACATATGAGTGCATACATGCTCATTCAGTGCTCATGCATATCTGGAAACTCACTGCAGCTGTGAGTTCCTCAGCCTCCTGAAGGCGTATTTTTTTGTTTTCATAAAAAAAAAGAAAAAAAAGAAAAAAAAAAAAAAAAAAAAGAAGCTTCTCCTTTTCTGCTTCTGTCCCTCCTAAACTGCTACACTTTTATGCTTTTCTGTCTTTTGTATGTGAGTTGTTGGCTTAGCTGCTTTCTGTAAAACCTTGTTTTTACTTTGTCTGAAGCCTAAGCTTGGTAGGAAGTACAAGATTTACCTATGAATACTAATGTCTGAAATGCTGGCATTGATGTATCTGTCATTTTGGACACAGGAGATATCCGCTGTGGATAAGAGATGTTTTATAAAGAGATGTCTTTTTTTCTTACCTGACTGTTGCTATGTAAAGGCTGCTGCATGACAGAACCTAAAAAGGATGAATACTGGAATTCATGGATTCATGTCCATGAAATAGAACCTGACTTTGAATACAGGTGCTTGAAGATGAAAAAGGAACAGCATATGAGGTGATAGAGACAAAAAAATCAAGATGAAAAATGTCATTGCTGAATATAACATAATTTGCAAATTGAATCCTGAAGACGTGGCTTTATTAGCTCCTATGAAATCTATCAGGCCAGTATGAATATCAGAGTATGTAGACATCGCTGTCAACATTGATGCAGAATTTGCTGTCTTGTCTGGCTAGTCTAGGCTCTTTTTGAATAGATCACAGGAAAAATAAGTAGCCTATACTTTCCTGTGTTAACCATAACAACGGAAGTGGTTTTGACTTTTAGTCTGCAGTAAAATTTACATTTTCAAGGCTCACAGACCTCGTAAAAACCACTAACCAGACCGGTAAAAACCACTAAAGTTAGTATTAGTGTATTTTTTTAGTCTGGATAAATGTCTTTATTTCCTTAATTTTATTATAGTTAAAAGTTTTATTAAATTGCAGGTAACAGAAATGTTTAACTATTGTATTATACCACATTAACAGTAGTGCATCCACAGATTAAAAGTACACATGGTGCTTCTGGAGAAGGTGGCTTCAGAACAGTCTTATCCAGGGTATTTACACTTCTAAGGGCTGGGGAGCCTCAGCAGTGGTCAGGGATTGCACCCTCATCTCCACAGAAGGTAGATTTGTAATCCTGATAATCCTAACTTAGATTTACACTCTCCTGCCTCTGAGTGTTAATTCATTGAGGTGAGAGTTGGAAATTGTAGGGACATAAAAGTTTTGAAGCTCTAACTGTTAAGCAAAGATACCAGATATTCAGGGGCTGGCTTCCCTTCTGTAAAGTACCCCAGGCTGAGTTCAGACAATACATTTGTCGTAGGTTGAGGTGGCTGGATTTTTGGTAGCAGGGGCAGCTACAGAGAGTGGCTTCAGTTAGAAGGTGCTAGAAGTTTACCCCCCAATGAAACCAATGATAGCTGGCTACAGGAGGGACTTCCTGCTGCTGGCCAAGAGAGAGCCAATAATTACGCCTCTGTGATAACATATTTAAGAACAAGTTTGTTGTGCAGAAGAAATTCCATCCAGGGGAGAGCTGACCGAAGCTCCCAGGCAGCCTGGCCACCTCCCCCACTGTGGGGGGGGCAATGGCAGCCTGGCCCGGGCCTCTCAGCACCCTGCTCAAAGCAGGCAACAGTGCCCTCCCAGGCCACCCATGCTGCTCTTGGCAGTGCCAGCCGAGCCGAGCGGTGGCCCCTGCAAAGGGGTGACTGGGGCCGAGTCCATGCTGGAGCAGACGGATGCATGCAAGAAGGCTGTTACCCCCGTGGAAGGCCCAGGATGAAGCAGAGTCCTTCAAGAGACTTGTGGTTTGTGGAGGGGAAAATCCACACCAGAGCAGGTTATTCCTGGGAAGGACTCATGGTCCTGTGGGGGATCTGCATTGGTACAGCTCACTCTGTGAAGGACTCCATCCTATGAAGGACGATGGGGGTGCAGAGACCCCCCTCCTGCACCCCATGGAGAAGTGACCCTCAAGACAGTAGATATGGAAGAACTACTGCCTGAGGGGTGGACCCACGTTGGAGAGGTCCATCAAGGGCTGCTACCTGTGGTAGGGACCCCACGGAGCAGGGGAAGGACTCAGAACTGTGGCCTCTCCTGTAACCACGGTGAAGCAGGCTGTCTCCCTGCAGCCCATGGAAGAGTGACCTATGGGACAGCAGATTTGGAAGACCTGTTGGCCGAGGGGTGGACTTGTCCCCCTGTGCTGCTGCAGGGGGAGGAGGGAGACCACGGAAGGAAGGAGGGTGGGTGCAAAGTGTGTTTAAAACTGTTTTATTTCTCACTCTTTAGGTCTTATTCTGTTAGTAATAAATTTTAGTATTAACGCCACGTTGAGTCTGTTTTGCCTGTGTAACCTCTCCCAGCTCAGAGCGACTTTAGTGGGTGCCTACCCACAACAACATTGCAGTCTCACCTTAGCAGCAAAAGTCGTATTCAGAGAGTGAAGAATGAAAATATTCATTAGCTACTTCTGTAGCTCAGTGAAGGATATATGATGGTGTTTCCATAACTGAATTTTGAGTTTAATAAATAGAAAGATTTTATTTTTCTATTTTGAAGTATTTCAGGTGAATCAAAAATCCTGACATTGGGTCAGTTTTGCCCATTTTTTTTCCTTTTTGGTGTAAAATCTTCTTTATTTTTATCCTTTGATGAAAAAGAAAAAAAACCAACAAAATTATTCTCTCTCACATTCAGTCATTGTTAAAAGTAGCCTTCACATTGAAGCTTGTGTTAAAACTGTTGTAAAAATTTTAAGTACATAGATACATCCTATGATTTTAAACTACTCTAGTTGGTCAAAATTGATTTGAAATAGAAGTGGTTTGTTTTGCAAAGGTTTCACACAATCCAGCAAAGGAAAGTGACAATTTTAAAAAATTTCTCCGAGCTTTTGAATCAGAAGTTTTCTTTTGGAAAGAATCACTTTGTATGAAGGGTTTCCTCAGCTTATGAATGTTTTTTGTCCATGGACTAGTTGCTTGCTTTTGCTCTTCATTATTATTTATACTGATGTGTTAAGATATTTGTCATATATTGCAATGCATTGTTCAAGTTTAACACATAAATAAGCTCTGTTGTGAACATTGCAGTACTCTGGCCAGGAGATCTCAAGTTGACTGTTCTTATTATTTTATTTATTATTATTAAAATTCTTAATTTTTTTTTAAAATCTCATGAAAAATAATAAATATTATAAAACCAAAAAAAAAATCTGATAGCAAATATTTGTTGGCGTATTCTGCTCATACAAAATTAGAAACATTTTATTTACTGTGTCATCTCTGAATTTCTTCCATGAAATACTGTACTGTTGACTGAAAAAAACCCCACACTCAGAATTCTAAAAAAAAAAGTAATTCACTTAGGTTTTTTCCTTAAACAATGATGAAAAACAAATCCAACCGTCTTCACCCTTTCTTCTAGTTCCCAACACTTAATGGCAAGTTAATTTTCCTTTTGTGCCTTGATCCTGGAGCCTTTTTTCTAAAGCAGTGCTCAGGGTACTGGAAGTCCAAGAAATTAACTGCTTTGTAGATATTCCCCTTCTTTTGTGATGTCAGCAGATGAAGGGTGGAACCATGAGGGAACCTTTCAGTGACTATACTTTGAGGCTTCCTCAGACTTTATAGAACGGTGAATATTTGCATTTCCTATGCAACTGGAGGAGCTGTAGCAACAAGGACTGAGAAAACCATGACCAAAATATTGTGTATTAAATGCATGTATTTTTGTCTCTGGGCACCCAATGAACCAGATAACCAAAAAGTTCCCCCATCAGGATTTCCTTTATAGCTACTCTTTTTCTCAAAGCTGGAGGTCTTGGGAACAGCCATATCTTACAAATTAACAGCCCCTCTTTTCTTTGTGGCGCTTTAAGCACACACCATTACCCTGCTCTTAATTCTTTGTAATGCATTTTAAAAGTCCTATAAAATATTGGAAGAAAGGATATGAAAAAAAATCATTAAATAAATGTGATACATATACCTTACAGGGCATGATCTGCATTAATTTATAGAATATACACCTTATGGAAATTACTTACCTTTTTGGATCCTTTACAGTCATTACAACTTCCTAAGATGAAATTTGTGTTTTATGGTATGAATTTAGAGGAGGTTTGAGGGTGGGATTTTTGTTATTTGAGGCTCTACCTTGTAATTTAATTTGTATATATCTGCATATTTAATATGACTTATTTCAAAGAGCAGTAGTGACAGTATTTTTTTCTATATTGTTCTTATAATGAATAAATACTCTGGTTACCAAATATTAACACAACCTAGGGAATGCAAATCCTCAGTGCAGTATAGGTGATAATTTGTCCTAGAGTATGGGACTGAAAACTGTGTTGCTGAGAGCTTGGTAAGAAGATCAACAGCTCTTCATGGTCACCCTTTCCAATTTAACCCCAGATCAAAAGTAACTGAAAATTGTTTCCATCTGATATGGTTGTTCATTCCTTGATGGTCTCATAACAAAGCTGGACAGACTGACTACATTATAAATTTTCCACAATAAGTACTTTAACGACCGTCCTTGTTTTCAGTATCAGCCAAAATCTGACTGGTAAATTGAGTAGGTGGTCTTCAGAGTGAAGTGACCTTTTATCGAAAGACATACTCTTTGAATAAAACTGAAGCACACTAGGAAAAGAGGACCATTGTGGGATTACACTGAGTAACTTATGTCACACAGATTCCATTAATAAGTAAAGGCATTCAGGTTCCAAGTCTTTAATGGCAGTATTTTTCAATTTAGGGTACAATTCAATGAAAAAAACCAACCACATAATTCCGTAATTGAAAGTCATGCAATTTTATTAGCAGATTATTTCTGACTGTTCTTATTACATGATCACATAGTAATGCAAAGGCTGTACTGAAACTGTACTGTTCAGTGTCCACAGTATTTTCACACTGTAAAACATGGTACATAATAAATCTGAATAAAACCTACTACACTATATTGAAAGCCATAATTTCAGAAAAATGCATTTTTCCCTAAATAATTTAAAGTAATATGGGAAAATCAATATTTAATTTTTCCAGTACTATTATACACTGGGGGAAAAGTTGGATATATAGTTCAGGATGATAGAATGTTAGAACAAATATACACACAGTACAGTTTGCTAAAGGGTCTTGAATAGTTGCATGTGAATTACAATTAAATGAGGAAGTAGCCCTTACGGTGGAAAGCCAGGGGGTTTAGGATGATTTTTTAGGAGGGTAGGGTATTCTGGTTGCAGCACAGAGAGGATGCCATTCATCTGGGAACAGATAAACCATATTGTGGAGAGTATATCAAGCTACATCAATGACTTTCTTAAGTTCAGAGTGCAATTAAGAGTCAGACTTTCAGGCAGTTTAAACCAAATCAAAATCAAATCTGTTGGCTTTCTCTGAGCTATATGATTTGCCCAAGCTGATTATTTGTCCAGATGTAAAGCTGGATGTCTATGGAGAACACAGCAAGGGTGGAGACCATGAACTACTGTAATGCTTGTAAACATTCTAAGAGGGTTAACTGTGGATGTAGGATGGTTAAAAACACACTAAAGAATAAATCTAGAGCTCTTAGATTGGTTTTCTGAATCTGCCAGGTCATATGAAGGCTGAACATGTAATTAGTTTTTATAAAGATGCCTGCCAAAGTTTCCAGTCAAATGTTAGTTTAAAAAGTAAAGTCATGAAGTTTCATCAAGGTGATTCCCAAGGACTGTGGCTAACAGGTCTTCACAATAGCAGCCTGCAGAGCAGCTGGTAATTGCTGCATTATTAGGAGTTGTGAGGATAAAGTTACCACTACTGCACTGGAAGCAGTCAGATGCTATGACTGACCCCATCCCATGTCTTTCTCTAATGGGATTTCTCTAGTAAACTGTGTTGTCTGAATGGTTGCAAGTGCTTCTTAAAAAGGCATGTGAGAATTAGGAGTTTCATTAATGAAGTGCTCTTATTTTACGATTTAAAGAAACACAGTAATTATATATAAAAATAAAGCAGAACTGTGAATGCCCTGCTGTCATTTCAATCAGTCCATTGACAGAAATATCTTGCAGAGCTGATGCTAGTAAATTAAGATTCACAGTGCCAAATAATTTTTATCCATGACAGCATTTTTTAACATGACAGATAGAATGAAACTGAAATATATTTGATATTATTTAGGAGACAAAATAGTAAAGTGAAATATTAATATGTGTACTGTTTCCATTGATTGGTACAGAGATACCTTTGCCTTCTGATAACATCAGATTGCATAAAAACACACTAATACCCATGGCAGAATATCTTAGGTGAATATTAACTCTTTATCTGAAAAGTTAGAGTCACTCAGGCTTGTTTATATGGAGTCTCCTAATGTTAATGGAGTCTTCTCCTGCTTTGTCACAAGCACACCTAGTATCCTGTCAGAGTAAATAGACATAACCCAAGGTAAATCCTTTCATCTAGCAAAGGAATCACAGTAGATGGGCTGGGACAGGAAAGCATATCAGTGTCCCTGTCATACAATAGCAGAGCATTTTAATCCATTAGTGAGGAAGAACCTTTCCTGGAGCTGGAGTTCTTGTGCACCTATATAAAATGTGAGTGCAACTAATTAGGACAACGAATATCTATTACGTGCTGCTTATTAAAAGCGTGTGAAACGTTTTTAAATAGAAAACAGTAAACTTCAGAAGACTACTTTCAGACAGGATATTTTGGAAACTTTTATACACACACTCCCAACTCCCAAAAGAAAAAATGGGTTCTGAATATTGTAGTGGAAAACCAAAAAAAACACCCTCTCTTTGCTAATTATTTTACATAGCTTCACTACTCTGAGTGCAGAACTCCCTTTGAGAATGATAGTTGGTGTCATATAAGGATCTGCAAATTTTTCTGAAGACTTTTTGTGTGTCTTTCTTTTCCAATTGGCCCCAGACTACAATGACACTGGCAGAGGGTAGAACTATCAAACATTGCTTAGATTCTACATGTAACTGCTATGACTGTAGGTCTAGAAGAGACTCCCATAGACTATTGTCTATGCTAATTTTAGAGGACAGACTTATTGCTTCTAGTATACCTCTTATTTTGTGTTTCATGCAGAGCATACCACTGCTGATGAAATTTCTTTCTTTAACTGAAGGTGCTAGATTGTAAAGTTCAAGTGAAAAAAAGCACTGAAGTGCTGAGGTTTGTAGGTAATTTTATAACTTGAAATAACTATAATAATCTTGGATTGTACCTCCAAGACTACACACTGTTATTTTGCTCTAAAAGAGCTTTTCTCACATTTTTAATTTCTAGAGATGTTATGTGATATTCTGATCCTTTAAGAAGGACGTTTTAGAAAACCAGTACTTTTGTAACAAAGAAGGCAGGATTGAGTCACCACTGACTTTATCTTAACATTGCAGTTCCATCTACCCAATGACAGCACATCCGTGCATAGTTAATTCATGTAACCAGGCAAGACATTTATCATTTGTTGTGATTTGTTATAATGCAGACATAATTAATAGTCTGCAAGTGGAAAACGGTGGTAAGCTTTCTTATCATGCTGAACTTACCTGCAGAAACACATTCCACAGCATTAGCTCTGCCTGCATCTGCACTCATCTGCACTGTTGGCATGTCCACTCCATATCTCTTTTTTCGTGGAAATAGTATATGGTAGTGATGGCTAAATGGGTTTCACTCAGAGATATGGCTGGGGCTTGCAACAATAATAAAGAGTCGAGAAGTGCTTCCATGGCTTAACTGTAACACATTTGTTTGACTGAGGGAAAAAGAGAAAATATTCAGCGTCAGGAGAGGTTGAAGGAATAATTATATCTTTTGGATCTCTTCACAAACAGATGGTTACAGTTAATGGGAATATCTGTCTACAGAGTGCTTTAAAACAGATAATGTTTTCAAATGGCTACTCCATGGAGAGGGTGTTACCTTCACCTACTCTACCAATTTTCTCAGGACAGTATGGAAAGAACAGTCCTTGGCTTTTCCTGAGAGCAGGATTTGCTTTGTTAGTTCTCACTAAATTTGAAAAGCAAGAACTTTCTCTCCTCCGCACCTATCCTCATAAATAAAACCCCTGCAGTACTTAGATCTAAGTGTATGTTCTATGTATATCTATGCAATAACTAAAGGACAAATGATCTTCCATTTTTATTTCTACAACTTTAATGAAAGGAATAGGATTGTATAACACAGCAGCAAGTGAGGAAGGAGTGCTGTCACTGCCAAGCCACAGAATTGCATCTAGGAAGCATTTATCTTATAATGCGACACTTGACTCCAGGATAGTTTGAATCATCCTGCGTATATGCAGTAGTGACAAAGATATCATTCTTGATCTTTTTTTTCCTAAGCCTGGTCTGCTCATCAGTTGAAAAAAATATAACTCCTCTCTCTTCTTTCCTCAGTCATAACTTTATATCCAGGAATGACCTTTAATGTGCTATCTTGAAAGACATTGAAAATAATAGGTGTGTGAAGTAAAATAATAAAATGTTCTGTAGGTTATGAGTAAAGGACTGTACAGAATCAAACTTCCTAATGCTTTTTTTTTACCAATTCTAACCTAACCAACCTTAACACGTAGCTAATACAACTCATCATATTTTGAATAAAGTCCTAGAATTTCAGGATTAGCTTATTGTAAAAATTTACAATATTAAGATGTTAAATATATAGCATAATATGTGTAAAATACACTGAATTCTATTTGAAAATAAGATTACAGGGAATCATAATGCACTGTTTACATAAATAAGCAAGTGTCTTTAAGAAAATGTAAGCACCTATCAGAATACACATCAGTGCAGGAGAAAAACAGTCATCAGCAGTGTACCAGTTTGCCTTCCATGGGTAGAGAGCCATGTCTGTATTTCATACTAAAACACACACTGTTACTGGCTGATGCAGCCTGGATGCATTCTGGATGTACTGTGAGACTGTCACAGGGGATGCAGGGAGAATTAGTCTCATTTTTGTTCACAAAGCTGAGGAGATTCAGCTGAGATGCAGCTGAAATTAAAGTAGATCTGTGGGTGACTTATGGGCAAATGTAATGTCTGAAGGTATGCCAGGCCCAGCTCGGCACATGCACTCACTCTCTGCAACATTCAATTTTCGATGGCATCATGTAAGACATGCTGAAACAATTAGCTTGACTGTTCCAGTTTTCATTTGAAAGATTTTTAAAGCAAGAGGACCTTTTTTTCTTTTGTACTTGTACCACAGTATTGAATGCCACAGGTTCATATAAACCTGTTCAAATATTGAATCAGTGCTATGTGATGTTTTACCAAGAGTTCGTTGCCAATATAGGTAGGTCCAAACACAAATGGGAAGGCAAGCACCTGTCTTATTTCAACACTTGATAGTAGAAAGGGCAAGAAGGTGTCTTATTTGTCTTCTGCTGGTCATCTTACACAGCTTGATACAAACCTCAGAGCAGGACAGGCCTGGAAAATTAAAACCAGCAGCAAATACACTATGTGGTTAGTATGACATTGTGTAATCTAGGGTAAGAAACCTTACCTCAGCCTTAGGATAGGTGTGGAATGTCGATTAACATCCTACCAAAGGTTAAAAGGGACATGAATTAAACCTTGTAGAATAGAGAATGTGTCCCAACCAGGAACTGTAGTCAGAGGTATATATATAAATACACCACCTCATTTTTTAAAAAAAAGTTTAGTAGACTTGTATCTGCATATGTTGTAACTCAATATAGTCCCATGAAAGTCACCTTGGTGTTATATTGTAGTACACTGAGGTACATATTCTGTCATCTTGAATTACAAAAGCTATGCTTAAAGCACAGATTAAATGACACCAGGAAATATTTCCAGGCACTGGAAGCCTTTCATATGTTATTCATTGTTAGAATATTCTCCGTTACACTTTTGCTTTGTGTTACTAATGCCATCAAGAGTAATTCTCAGTCATATTTTTAGAGTTATCCTAATGGCTCACTTGGAATACACACCTACTTTTGTGGTCACCTGTTTTGAAGACTAAGAGAGCTTGATGGTACGGATGAAGCCAAACCACAGACTGGTCTCAGGGCCAGAGTATGCAGGTGGTACATCATTGGCTAAAACCAGAAAGATTTGGGTAAATGCAGGACAGCTGCTGAATAGGAAAAGGAACACATGTCTCACCAAACTCATAGCCTTCCATGATGCGATGAGTGGCTCAGCGGATGAGAGAGAACAGCGAATCTTGTCTTGACTTTAACAAAGTTTTTGAGACTGTCTGCTATAAGCTCCTCATAGACAAGTTTATGAAGCATGGGCTAGAAAAATGGGTAGTAAAGTGATGTACAAATCGGCTGAATTTTTGGGCTCAAAAAGTGGAATGGAGTCCGTCTGGATGCCAGGCAGGAGTAGTGTACCACAGAGGTTGATACTGGTGCCAATATTCTTTAATATCTTCTTTATTGACCTGGACAATAGGGTAGAGAGCACCCTCAGCAAGTTTTCAGATGAAACAAAAGTGGAAGCCATTTTTCCATGAGTTGGACAAAGGTGGTCAAAACACAAACAGCGGAAGTGAGCTGCAACAGAAACATAAAAACAAATTCAGTGGTCACATAGCTGAATTCTTTCTTTCTTAAAAGTGGAAAGACATGAAAGGTCTCCTCCACCTCAACAGAGCTCTTTGACTTCAGAGTGTCCTATGTATTATGCTAATCATGTACTTGGTGCAGACAGCAGCTCCAGAAGAAATCAACTCCCAAGAAAGATCAACTTTTAAAAGTTGTAGAGATTCTTTTGTATCTAGTAATATAAAGGGTAACCCTAGTTCTGGCAAAGTAAGACAAAAGTCTAAGAAATAAGTACCTGAGTAGTAACACCAGAAGATAATAAACTGAAGAAGTTTCATGCCAATAATGTGTCTCCTTAGAGGTGAATAAGGCAGATGTCCATACCCAGTGATAGTTGAAGCTTCAATCAGAACCTCTTACAGTGAAAACATTTTCCTAGAATATCACAGCAGGCATACGTGCAGTCCCAGTTATTGACACTGTAATCAGATGCAAAATATATAATTCATCTGCCAGCTGAGAAATCACTATCAATTTTTCCTCTTACAGTAAGAGCCTGGGAAAGCTTTAGATGTAGAAAGTGGTCCTTGATGTAGCACCTAATTCTATACTTCAGTTTTATTTTAAGCCTATGACAACTTTCTTCTAGAGTTAAATAGACATAAAACATATTATTCACTGGGTTTGCTAACATTTTGTGGATTCTCAGTACTACTTCTGTGTAACGTTCAAGGTATCAAGTTCATGATTTAAAAGGTAACTGAACTTTTCTAGATAAATAATACAACTGCATCTTCCTGTTTACTCTTTTTATTTTCCAGTTTTGTTATTGTGGACATTTCCACAGACATTATTTGTCTATGGTGTTTCTGAACATCCTGACACTGAGTGTTGCATAATTTGAGGGCCTGTATAAGTGGGTTTTAGCACAAACAAGCCTTGAAATGCAAATCCTTCAGAGAGAAGAAATGCATGCTTTATTCATTCATAAGCATGAATACAAAGATACTGAGAAATGGCATGTGTGGGAAGTGATCAGGTCATAGGCAGCCTGGTATATGAGTGCCATGCCTGCAACAACCTCTCTGCTCAGACAGTTTGCTCTTGAATAGACAAGATACTTTCCTCGTGCCTCTGTTAGGTGCTTTTCTTATACTTCTTCTACTGGTTTGCCCAGATCCGTCAGGGCTTCTGTAAATAAATATCTAAATATCTAACCCAGATTTGCTGAGTCCTCATTTGGTATCTTAATCACAGTGCTATTTTTTTTTCCTTTCACAGACAATATATTTGCTTTCCATTTTTCAGAAGTGGCTTTAAAGACAGACTAAATTATTAACCGAAGGCATCAGTTATTGGAAAACAAAAAGCTCAAGGACACACATACAGTAGCTCTCAACCTGCAGTGGTGTGCGGATGTTTTTCAATTGATACTGTAAGTGCAGAATTAGCATAATCAACAATCATTCCTCCAGAGTCACTGGATTCTGTGATACTCTTGCTGTGAGTAGAATGTGCTCCAGCATGCTGTGCTCCATTCACTGAGAAAATGAAAGATTCGTAGAGACCATGGATTAATGATCTCCAGCCGGCCAGCTTCACTTGGGTATGTAGCAGCAAGTAAGCTGAAGCTGAGGAAAAGTTCCAGTTCACATATTTGAATTTTAAAGGCAGTGTCTGTCCTTTGACTGTATGCTAGCACAATTCCCTCTGCAGTGTAGCAGAGTACTATTAATTAAATCAGGGCTGGCTTTTTACGTTTTACTGCTGTTGACATTTTTGCAGCTGTTAGAGAAATGACTCAAGGCCTACAAGTTCTGGGTCATTTTTCATTTATGAGATATTTTCTCCTCTACATACTCAATTCTGACTTTTATTTTTATTAATTCCTTATTGTACCTGAGGATCACTGTGATATTTCATAGGAATTTTATAACTTGCACAGAGGTAGGGATATTATCTGAAACCATCTTTACCAACCTGCTGTCTACTTAGACAGGGCCAAAATCTGACATTCTGCAGTGTGAAGACCCTCTTTAATTCAAGTTGCTTGAGGCATTTTGCATGATGTCTCAAGTTTAAAATTTTAAAGTTTAAAATTTTTGGTTGCTTGAATTTATATGACAAATCTAGAGTTTACAGTGTTTACTAGCAGACTGAGTACCAGTAAACAGTAACAAATGGGACACATAATCAAATGCAAATAGTGGCATTTTGGATTTAACTTTTTGGGTTTTCACCTTCACAATGTTAAATGATCATTAAATACAGAGCTTGTACTTCAAAATCTTCTTGAGCAATAGTAAAAACATCTGTTCTTGAATAGCGTTGATGTGATTAAGGTGATGTTTAAATATACACAGAAGAATATATTTAATAACCTTTAAATAACCTCAATATCTCTGTCTTTGAAAAAATGGAATATCATGACTTAATCCTAATCAATCACAAATTCATTTTTGTTGATTCAGCTTCCTCAGTGACTTGGTAAGATTCTTAAAACTGGCAGTGCTAAGAGATTACAGTCTAGTTTGAAATGAACAGTAGTTTGATATTGCCTGACCATTTTTGCCCTATCCAAATGGTATATTCTACCTTTCAGTAGTAATTATCATATAATTCCACACATGTCAGGTTAGAATAGTTAATAGAACTAAATGGCTCATTTCCCTCTTTCCTTCATTTAATCTCCAAGGTTTATTATCCCCAGTAGAGAGACAAAGAGGGATGTCCATTGCAAAAAATTCTCCAGTGTTTTCAAATGAGATTGCATGGAGGTGTATAGATTTCTGTGTAATTACTCATCTGCATTTTTCCTGCTAAACTTTATTAGTCATATTGCCTTTGATCTCACTAACAACATTGTTTTAAAGGATGAAAGACACTTTAAAATGTTTATTTTCTGAATCAATGCACACAGGCCTGGCCAAATGAAAAACTAGTATTTTTGCCATCAGTGCATTCTCTAAATCAATGCAGGCTTGGTTCTGGCTATGATGGTGCTACTAAAATCTCTTTTCAGAGATCGATTTTGTTAGCTCCCAGGCCAGACGGTGCAAGATGAGTCACCTCCCAGCGCAACCTCCTCTCCAGAGGGCTGGACACATCAATGTTATGTATCACCTGGTCCAGCTCTGCTCTGTGACCCTATGGCCCATCAGGTTTTTAACAACATTTTGTTTTGAAATGCATAAAGATGGAGATGTCAGAGTTTGCTTATAAGGTTTTTGTGGAGAGTAGGTAACAGCATATGCCTCATGTCTCAAAATGCAGTATGAGGGCACATAGACATGTTTGAGGCTAGAAAGGTACCTGGAATTGTTCTAGAGGGTGTGAAACAATGCAAAATTTAAATTACCTTATTACAACAAGCTGCAGTCCTGCAAACTAGAGCAAACTATCCCTCAGCCATACCTAGTTTTATCTCAAAGGAAGCTCTGAGTACAAAGAGAACAGTGAGTGACAGTCAGGCTAAACCACCAATCTGAGAGCACACTCAATTATTCTACATGCTACATCGTACTGTCTTAAAAAAATAATGATCTCATAATGGTTATTCAGATACTAAGATGCTTCCTATCTTGAGCTTGGAGAGCAGAAATAACACCTATTATTGTGGGTAAAGTTTGGTGTATAATATTTTCATTATAAGCCTATTATAACTTCCCCAAATACCAATAATTTTAGCATAAGTTTTTTCACATTTTGAGTAGCTATTTTATTTTAATGCTTCAGTAAAAATGGCTTAGTCATTTCAAATGCAAAAAAATTTAAGAGAAGAAAAATATATTTTTTTAAAAAATAATATTATAATTTACTTCTTTGAAGTGTTCTAATGCCTGTGGGCTTAGGAGCAGGAGCACTACATTCATCAGAGTGCTTTTCTTCTATGCTTAGTTTGGAATAAATTATTAGACTCTGAAAAGCCACAGGTTCATATACAGCTAAGTGGTACATGATGATGAAATGTGCTATCAAGAAGCCTGCTGTTGAATTTTCTGCATGTTCAGGTACAGAGTAAGCTCACAAGTCTCATAGACCTTGATCCATGGCTGAAGTACAGCAGCTGAAACCAGACTTTGGTACTGGGGCAATAGGGCTGGGCAGTAGGTAGATGTTGCAGATTATTCTTGTGATTTGCTGGTAATTCTGAATTCTTCACTGTAAGACATCATGTATCTGTTTTAGATGGGATGACTGAGCAACTTCATAGATACTTGGACTTTCCTTTTCTCTACCTCATATTTCCTGGTAGTTCATCCACACAAAGAATAACTTACCTTCATCAGCTGTGCTTTCCATCAGAAGCTCTTGGTCCAGACTGATCATTTAAAAGACTTAAAATGAAACCTATTGACTTTCAAATTCAGAATTATTTGCTTATTTAAAAGTAGTTTTTCTTTCTTTAAACATCCTTTTCCATTATCTTCTTTTATTTTAAGAGATATTTTACCCCAGAGCTGAGATTTCAGCCCTTGTATTTCTATCACGCTGATGATCTATTAATTATTCTCATTATGTTTTCATATCTCCTTTATGCAGTGCACAGCCTGGATGCTGCATGGAAAAGAAAGTAGTAATAAAAGGAAATATGATTTGAAGTTGAAATGAAAGTTAAGTAGACTTTCTGGATTTGTCACCATTGTCTACATAATTTTAGTTAAGAACTTATTATAAGTGCAAAGATGCTGAACTGAAGCTGCAAATGGAGCTTGATTCTGTCATTCCCTATTTTCTGTGTGCTTACCTTTGTGGTTGTGGTAAGCCATTTAATAATTACTTTAAAAGGAAATTAATTGTATGAAGCTACACAGTGCCACACGCTCATAAATTCCTTTAATTGCCAAAATTGCTAAATCTCCCAGGAAGAACTTTACCATTGTAATTTTCACACTTCAACAACAATTGAAGTATCAGACTCTGAAACTGAATGCTACTTATTTTCCAATGTTTAGACCAGTTTATATCTGATAACTGCATTGCTCATCAATACTTTTATTTTTACTTTCACTTTTCAATGAGACCTGTGATACCCTACTGCCAAAAAAGTAGACTTCTGAATAGGCTATCGGGCTAATACAGGGATCTTTCAGTGGAAATCCAGTTGCTGATGTGGCCTTCTGATGTGTTCTCAAGTCACTTCATATTTTTAAAATATGATTAGACACATCATATTTTTAAAATATGCTGATCTTTCTGTATTTGGAAGTGAAGACAATATTTTACATGATTAGTAATATCTACTATAAACTGCTAAACAGCATATCCTTATAATATGACAAGTAAGTATACTATTAGCTAACATGAACAACGCAATCTCATTGTGGGAGTTAAATGATGAGATGAAATGATCTGTGAATTGGAAATGTGGCTTACAGTTCCTTAGGTATAGACTATATTGTTAATGAAGCAATTTGTTCTGTGTCCATTCACATTTCATTTGCTGCCATCAACAATTAAGAGATGTCATAGTAAGGTCATTCCAGATTAACACCTTGTCTTTGCAGAAATCTCATTAAAATAAAGATCCAATTTCTATCAAGATAATGTTAATTCAATGGGAGAATAAATATTGTGGAGGACATTCGTGCAAAAGAAATTACTCTTAGAGACATTGTTCTCTTTTTACTAGAAGAAGTAATTCTTACACAGAAAGACATCCTATTGAAAACAGTAGCAAGGGATGTTACTGTAGGAACTGGCTGGGTACCCTGGCCTGGTTAAGGAAGCGTATCTTGTTGTCTGAGCTTTGGACAGATGTGCAGACCCTTAAATAAATTGAACAGAAAATAAGATTTCTCCCTTTGCTGGCTGCTTGTGTTACAGCTAAACTACAAAGAAAGTAATTTCTCCAACCATCATACATTTACTTCTCAGTCATCCTCAGAAACTTGTAACATTGAAGACCGTTGTAATTGACATTTCATTCTAATATATTGGCTGCATTCTCTGAATTCTGACTGGCTGATAAAGCTCACGGAAATCCAGAGTCTCATCATGCCCTGAACGATTTCAGTCTAGCCCTCTGGCAATCTAAGTGCTTAACCAGTGAAATAGGAAAGACAATATTTGGGAATTCTACTTTTCAAAATGCACAGGAACACAGTAACCGAAATAATCAAGTAGTCCCTGTATAAGGCAATTCTTTTTAAACTTACAAAGCAGAATGAAGGAAAGATTTAAAAGAATATACATGCCAATTTAAATAAGTAAATGCACAGACATGCACAACTATAACTTCATTGAAGTTATGTTTCAGATAAATTTCATCATAATATCACATTTTTTATTGGAGAAAAAAATCAAAGATCTTGTCTACAGATTTTCCATTACATCCCAGTTACTTGAAAGAAAATGTGATGTACATCGACTCATTCTTCAGGTCATACTTTCTAAATAGATGTGGATAATATTACACAGACTAAGTTATTGATCTCCCAGGTCCTCCAGAAATGAAGTGTCATGTCATGCAACTTGTTCTTTACTACATCATCATGTTTTCATTCACATAGTCTTCTCTTCCTGAGAATTCATTTACTTATATAATGAGCTTTACTTCTTCCTAGGTCTCTGAAAAATGCTCTTGTTTTCAGCCTGCCTTTTAAAGTATAAGCCTGCCCCTTGTATAAGATGTTCAAACAGAAGCTAAATAATTTTACAGATGTAAATATTTCAGATGTCTTTGACTTTTGATGTATTTGGGTTGTATAAATGCTGTGGGGTTTGGATTTGTTTCCTCTTTCTTTCTTTTTCTTCCTTTTTTATTTCTTCAGTGTTGCAGCGTATCAAAATCCATGCTAACCTTGTCAGTAACGGAATGATGACTGGTCAGCTGTTCACCAGTCTACAAAATACCTTATTTGTATTTGGTTCCTAACTGCAGAATTTTTACATATTTGTTTCTCATTTTTGAACAAATAAAGAGAGATCATAAAATCATTTCATTCCTAAAAGAAGAAGCTCCATGATCCAGGCTAACTCCCCAGGTCTTGATAGAAAGCATCCTGAATGTCAGGCAGATTATTGTGTGGCCAGGGCTTCTCATAGGCTCCATGGGATTTGCCCCAGAGCCAAGAATCCCAAAACTGTTGTACCAGCACCTCCTGTTCATGGGCACAGCTCAGGGAAATGGGGTGAATAGAAAGATGGCTTTGCCTTGTCATTGCTCTTTTAGACCTCTGAGAATAAATGCTTGCTAATAAACTAAAGATGCTCTGTGCTGTTCTCCAGCACCGAGGGCAAAACAGACTTAAACCTGCCTGTAAATATAATATTCAGCTCCAACAGGTCTGTTAAAAGTCTCTTATCCACCCTAACCCCTGAACTGCACCCAGGAACTCTTTGGAAGCACATTAATTCATCAAGACCACAGCAAGGATGGGTAGTTCTGGATAGCATAGACAGCCAAAATTCCCCACCTGGGAAAAGCGTCCTTCAGTTTTTTATTATCTGGGAGCATACACTTAGCCCCAAAGCTTTAGGACTTTGATTCCCATATGAAGTCACACTTAGAAATTCATGTAGCAAAATTATTTTGATTATTCTGAAATGATATTTCTATTATTTTTCCCTTGTGCATACTTTAAAAAATTGAAAGTTCATTTTATCCTATAAAAGGAAGATCTGTTATAGCCACTCTTAATTATCTGTGAGAACGTCACGCTATCTACAAGTCTTGTAATTTATGTGTCAACTTGAGCTCTCATTTCCTTGAGGGACATATAATATCTACATTTTGTTAAAAACTTACTGCATGACAAACAATTCTGGGGGAATACACTGCTGCTCTGCTACATTTGAGCTGCTCAAAGGTAATGGTCCATATGCATGACTTATCTTGTTGAACTCTGTTGAGAATCAGAAGTTATTCCGGTGAGCACAGTCTTGTGTAAAACACAGGTAAATATCTCATATTTGTCTTTGAGTTTGGAGGGGAAGAAAATGCATACAGACAGTACCATGGATACTTGGTAAAATATTTCCCTGTGCTAATTTTGTTCATCTGTTCGATCCCTGTAAAGTAGCTCTCTATATCCACTTGTATTAACTTGTCCGGAATCTATTCTCCCTCATATTTTCTTCTTAGGTATCCTACTTTTTTTTCAGAATTAATTTCCTCTTCTTTCAAGACTCTCCCTAGCCTTTCTCAGTACTATCTACAAGCTGTCCAATACTGTTGACCTGTTAACTCACGTGTCTAATTGGTTGACTGTGGTGAAATTCATAACTTTTCATAAATATTTTTAAGGACCTTCCTATAAACATTAACAGTTTAAAATTTTTTAATATTTTTGGGTTTGTCTGCTTTAAGTTTTTCAATAGCAAAATACAAAACCTTCTTTGAAAAGTCTCCATGGTGTCCATGAAACACTTGACAGCAGTCAAGGATCTTTTTGAACTGAGATAATTTTTTTGTCATGATAGTCATATCTTTCCCTTGTGTCTACCCTTCCAGCTAAATAGAACATAATTATCTAGCCATATGTGTCAAACTAGACTGTAAATATTACTGAGTGGAGACAACATTTTTTTTCCTGTGTTCATACAGTATGTGAAACAATAGGGGTGTCACTGAGCCATGACTTCTTATATGCAAAAGAAAAAACAGAGTTCTGCAACAGAACAGAGAGCATACATGGTAATTCTTACTTTCAGAGTCCCAGGACAAGGCATTAATGAACTAAGTAGATTCTCTGCTGCTCATAAGACCTTGTAGAACCTAAAATACCTGTCTACAAATCCTCAGTGTTGCCTTGTGCAATTAAATATTCTTCTAGACAGTAAGAAGGGGAGCTTACAAAACTGTGTAGAGGAGCCTTATTGAACTCTTTTTCCAGAACTTTGTGTTCTCAGCTTACTGTAGCCTAGAAACCAAGACCAATAATGGATTTTGAAGATAAATCTGGTATGGCACTTACTATCACTGTAATTGATTTACATGGAAATATCTGTATACATATGCATATATATACAGATAATATTTATGTGCGAGCGTATGTATGTGAATTGCGCACACAAGTCTATGGGGCCAGATGGTATCCACCCAAGGGTGCTGAGGGAGCTGGCTGAGCTGCTCACCGAGCCACTTTCCATCATTTACCAGCAGTCCTGACCAGCTGGGGAGGTCCCAGTTGACTCAAGGCTTGCCAACGTGATGTCTGTACAGAAGAAGGGCAGGAAGGAGGATAGGGGAACTACAGGCCTGTCAGCCTTTACTCAGTGCCAGGGAAGGTCATGGAGCAGATAATCTTGAGTACCATCACCCAACACATACAGATCAGCCAGTGGCTCAGGCCCAGCCAACAGTGGTTTATGAAAGGCAGGTCCTGCTTGTCCAACCTGATCCCCTTCTGTGACAGGGTGACCCGCTTAGTGGATGAGGGAAAGGCTGTGGATGTTGTCTGCCTGGACTTTGGTAAAGCCTTTAACACTGTTTCTGACAGCATTCTCCTGGAGAAACTGGATGCTCATGGATTGGACAGGTGCACTGTTCACTGGGTAAAAAATTGGCTGGATGAGAGTGATGGTGGAATCCTGGATTTACATACATCTGGCAGCTGCTCACAAGTGGCGTTCCCCAGGGCTCAGTACTGGGGCCAGTCCTGTTTAATAACATCTTTATCGATGATCTGGACAAGGGGATTGAGAGCATTCTCAGTCAGTTTGTAGATAACACCAAGTTGGGCGGGAGTATTGATCTGCTAGAGAGTGGGAAGGCTCTGCAGATGGATCTGGACAGGCTGGATCAATAGGCTGAGGCCAACTGCATGAGGTTCAACAAGGTAAAATGCACTTGTGTCACAATAACCCCATGCAGCCCTGCAGGCTGTGGGAAGAACTGCCTGATGGAAAAGGACCAGAGGGTGCTGGTCTACAGCAGCTCAATATGAGCCAGCATTGTGCCCAGGCAACCAAGAAGGCCAGTGGCATTCTGACTTATATCAAAAATAGTGTGGCCTGCAGAACTAGGGCAGTGATGTTTCTTCAGAAAAGAGTTTTCAAGCATTAGAAGAGGTGGCCCAGGGAAACAACTGAGTCACCATCCCTGGAGGTATTTAAAAGACATTTAGATGTGGCATGAAACATGGTTTAGAGGTTGATTTGGATGATTGGACTCAATGATCTTAATAGTCTCTTCTGATTTTAATGACTTTGATTCTACAGTTCTGTTATTCTGTATCCTTTATGATGTGATCTTTCATTTCTATACTCCGGGCTACTGGAGAATACAAATGTTTTGCAAAAATTATCAAGTCTAGTAAAAATACATCAGTTTCAAACCAACTGCTTTCCCTCCCAAGGGAAAAAAGCTGACAAAATTCAGTATAAAAATCAGTAGTATTCTCCTGATTTTAAAATTGTTATATTTTACTATTTCTTATGCTCAGATTTAGCTTTTTCATGTTCACAAAGTTTCATTCTGGAAGTTTCTTTCCATATAATGCAATAATAAGAATTAATAATAAATAATAATATTAATAATATTGCATCAGATGGAAAGATATGTAAACCTTTATATATAATCCTGAAAGTGAAACAGTATCAAAGAAAATAATTTGCTGCTACAGTAGGAAACTGTCAACTTTCACACAAAAAGTCATTAACTTTTTTCTCTTTTGAATTATAATTTTGTCACTTTCATATAACACCAAGGTAATAGATTTTCATTATATTCAGAGTGCAAAAACATTGGCTGTGGAAAAAGCAACAGGGCTCAGATTAATAGGAGCCGACAAGCTGACCAAAGAGGAAGTGGCAGCATGGCTGGCACCATGGCTCAGTGGTTGTGACAGGCAATTAGTGAACAGAGAAGAACAGATGTAACAGGAGGCAGCAACAATTTACTGAAGTATTAGCTTGCTCACTCTGTAGTACAAGGAACTGATACTATTTGCTGATAAAAATAAATACTAATATGATCTTGAGAGGGGAAAAGAGACAATGTACACAGTCGCATACAGGATTGAAATAACCTACAAAACAACAACAATAGAATCCCAACAAAACAAGCTGTGGTAGACTAAAGGGAAAACAAAACAAAATGATCTTTGGGGATTTTGAAGATGAGATTAAGAGTCTTGCCTCATTACTGAGTTGTAACAAACTTTGAAAAAATAACATACTGTAGAGAACTTGTAATAGCATGTTCGTATTTCACAGCACTCAGAGAGGATGTACAATGTTCATTTTCTTTCTCCCCCATTGTTCTGGGACAGACTTGCATTACTGCAGTTCCTGGAAGTTGCTGTTGATTGGTGTGCTGACGTGCAGAGGACACAGCTACATCCTTACCTAGATGGTCAGAGGAGAGAATTACAATCACATGGGAGGGTACAAGTGTTGCTTTTTATTTTTTAAAACCCAGACACAACATTTGTATCTTGCTTTTTAAGGTTTTTTCTTAAAAATACAGATCTCGTAGGTAAAATTAAATTATTTTACCTAAGAGAACTTAGGAGCTGTGGTACCAGAAGGATTTGAATGGATGTCTTCAGTCTCAGAGGATGAAGTTGTCAATATGTACAGGGAAATTGAGACTGGATAAGTTACTCGTTTTTACTATATTAGGAATGGTTATGATTTTTCAAAAAGTAGCAGTGAAACTACATATTGTGGTTAACAGTAGAGAGTACAGTATCTTCATTCTGTAAATTGACATAAATTCTATATGTTATGGTAGCACACATTTTATTTAGAACTGAAAATAAAATGGTCGGTCTTATGTGTACAGCCCACAGAATCATTATTGATATCTTGTATTGGCAATATCAACGACCTTGAATATTTTGTGCAATTTTGGGTATCTCAATATAAGAAAGATACCAAGCTGTTAGAGAGTGTCCAAAGGAGGGCAACTTTGGTGAAGGACCTTGAGAGGAAGCTGTCCTAGTTAGAACAACTGGGACCAGTTCATCAATGGATGGATGTAACCCAAAACTGTGTATTCTATAGCATTCCATGCACCCTCTGCCCAGAGCAACCTGACTCCTCAGGCTATAAACTAGGTGTTAAGAGACCTGCGAGATAGAAGGGTGGTTTTGTCCTCACGCCCGTTGAGGAATTCCCCCACCCTGAGGGAGGTACTGAGCATTCCTACCTGAACTGGAGGATATATAATGTTGGAGTCTTGGGACTTTTTTAACCCCACTCGTGGGATCCAGAGGAAGACTGCAGACCACCGCTCTCAACCACCACTCTCGACCGGACTGCAACCATCACTCTTGACCAGAGTGCAACAGCACTCTCACCAACAGGTTTTCCCCTCTCCTTTTACTTTGGACTCAGGGGGCCCAACGAACACCACTCTGTTCATGCCCCAGGGTACTGGGTTATATATTTGGGTTTTGTGGGTTAAAACCAATTGTTTGTCTGTATAATCGTACTTATTGTATTATTTTATTAAATTGTTATTCTGACTTATAATCTCTCTTTTGAGTTGAGTCCATTTCCCCTGCTGGTTTACCTTTAAATCAGCACATTTTTGGTGTCCAGCGTGGGGCAGAGAGAGAAGTCAGAATCACAATTTCATTTTAAGCGTTTGTCTATTTAGATACAGAAACTCCCTGATCACCATGTTGTTTGATGCATTCACGTGGATGTTGTATCTGAGCCTGTTCATATTTCCAGAGATGGGGAACTATCTGCCTGTTTTGATGCTCTCTTTAAGACCAGGGAGAGGGATCCAAATTGCTTTATTAGTATACTATGTTTATGTCATCATAACATCAGAAGCAATGAGTTTCATTGTAAATGTGTATTCAGTCTTGTTTGCCTGTCCTGGTTTGTTGCTACCTCTGGGGCCTCATTAAAAATCGCACCCAGCCCTTTGGGGGAACAGGGAGGAATGGTTGTTTCCAGCCTCTCACCTCCTTCTTCCCCTTCAGACCTGCTACAACAGTTTTTGAAAATATTGAGTTCTCTTCTGATGTTAAGGACAGCATAATGTTATTGTTAGTGTTGCTCTGTCTGCTCTGTACTGTCTACACCATGTTTAGGGTCAGAACAGGGCCTTCTAGGGAGGTTGTTTGGACACCTACCCTGGGAGTGGATAATGCTGAGTGGTACGGGAAGTGGGAGGACATTGGTCAGTATTTGGAGTTTTCTCCTCCAATGATCTGGAAATTCACCCCTGAACAACTGCAGGATCCCGTTAGCATGATAAGACTGGTGAAGGAAAAATGCTCTGGCAGCTCCAGAGATGGCCAGCTCACAGCAACCTGCTGGGCCCTGGCCACTGCCTACTGGACACTACTTGACATGGTACAGCACTGTCAGGGAGAGGAGAGAAGGAGCAAATCCACAGGCACCATGTCCACCCAAACCACAGCTGAGTCAGAGGGAGAAAGAAATGAATCAACTGGCACTGTGTCCGCACAAACCATCGAGGAGCCAGCAGAACAACCCAAACCAATAGCAGTCGCTCCTGTCCAGAAAAGGAAATCAAAGACTAAATCACTTCACATAGTAAATGATGAAGAAGAGGCAGGACCTTCACATCCACCGGAGGAGACAGAGCCAGAAATAATCACTTGGTCCCTATCCCTGGGTGAGCTACGTGAGCTCCGGAGAGAGTTCACACGACAGGCGAATGAGTCCATTCTGACCTGGCTGCTCCGAATCTGGGATGCCGCAGCTAACGATACAATTCTAGATGGAAGTGAAGCAAGACAGCTGCGATCCCTGTCTCGAGATGTAGTTATTGATCAGGGGACTGGAAGGAGGCAGGAAACTCTCAGCCTCTGGCGGCAACTGTTGTCCAGTGTGAGGGACTCCTTTGTAAGGAGGACCTCCACGTACAGCAAGGACAGTGGAACACAATGGAACAAGGTATCCGGTGCTTAAGAGAATTAGCTGTCCTGGAGATATTCTTTTCAGAGGATGAAAGATTCCCTAAAAGTCCAGATGGCATACAGTGCACATCCCAGATGTGGTTAAAGTCTGCATGACTCGGACCAGAAATGTATTCCCGCTACTTAGCAACGCTGCAATGGAGGGAGGGAGAGGACAAGGTGGGTGCGTTGATTAGTAAACGCAAGATTTATGAAGACACTGTCACTGCCCCATTACGAGCCCATGTCTCATCTGTGGAAACCAAACTGGCCGAACATGTCCGAAGCCTGGAAGAGAAGATTGAAGAGTGACACCAGAAGCTAAGAGAAGAAATTAAGGAAGGGATCTTCCATATTGCGCCAGGACAAACAAGAGTCTCTGCTATCAGGAGCCAGTGTCCCCCAGCTAAGGACAGAGGGTACACTCCACGTGGTAATCTATGGTTTTACCTCCATGAGCATGGAGAAGATATGAGGAAGTGGGATGGGAAACCCACCTCTTCCTTAGCAGCCCGGGTACGTGAACTGAAAAGAGGAACAAGTGCCACAAGGAACTCTTCAAGGATAAATGCTGCTCCAGTCTCTCGTGGGCAAGACTCCAGACGGTACAGGAATGATGATACGTCTGATTCTCTTGAAGGGACCTCCAGGTCATACTTACAAGAAGAGCACAATGAGTACCATGACCAGGACTAGGGGTGCCCTACCTCTAACCAGGTAGAGGAGAGGGACAATAGGGTCTATTGGACAGTGTGGATTTGGTGGTCTGGCACATCAGAGCCACAAAGATATAAGGCCTTAGTGGACACCGGCGCACAATGTACTTTAATGCCATCAAGATACATACGGGTAGAATCCATCTCCATTTCTGGGGTAACAGGGGGATCCCAACAGCTGACTGTACTGGAAGCTGAAGTGAGCCTGACTGGGAAGGAATGGCACAGACACCCCATCGTGACTGGCCCAGAGGCCCTGTGTATCCTTGGCATAGATTACCTGAGGAGTGGGTATTTCAAAGACCCAAAAGGACTTCCTGGGCTTTTGGCATAGCTACTGTGGAGACAGAGGAAATTAGACAAAATATGTTTAGCATGCATCTTGTTTATTCTACTTGTTTCTCTTAAATGTGCTGTCTTTAAAGAGGACAAAAGGTTAGGTCAGAACCAGACAATATTGTTTAACTCAGTGGAAACAACCATATGGGAATACTTCAGAAATATATGATTTTAACATTGTTTTATTAAAGAAGATACAAATTCACTTATATAAAGTAACCAGAAACTTCTCAACTAAACTAGAACAGGATTCAGCTCTGAAGGTTTTCTTAAAAATTGAAAGAATCATATTAATTCATGTCAAGGTCTTATTTTTTTTTACCAAAATATGTGTGCAAATATGTAAGACATGAAAAAAGAAAGATGGGATTTGTGAGAACGAAATCTTCTCTGCTTAGTGAATAGGTAACTCATTTCACAATTACAAGCTGAGAAAAGAATAGGGAAGTCAGGGACATCCTAGCTCAATGGCTCAATGAGAGACTGGCAACACCAACACTACAGAAAATAAAGAAATGGGAAAAAATAGAATACAGAGACAGTTTTTAAAAGGAGAATGGATGACTAGCTGCTTGTAAGCCCTATATTTAGGTTGCACAAAAGTCTTCATTGTAAAGAATTTACATACCTATTATTTCTAGGAGCTGAGATTTCTTCAATGTATGCAACAGGCCTTTTGATATTCATCAAAGAGAACTTCAGCTAAGTGCCCTTTTCTTGTCCCCCAAAATTTGGTTCATGCTTTCACTCAGAGCTAATCTAAGAGATGGTCATTTTTGGTGCAGGAGATAACTGGAGAAGAAAGCAGAATTATGGTTGTAAGAGAAGACTTGAGTTTTTCAAACATGGTAATTTTATAACTTTAGGTAGAAGCTACCAGGATCTACTTCTCTACCAAACTGTAGGGTTTTGTATAGTTAGTTTAATTCTTGTAGCTGTTAGAGTGGTGTTTACTTGTTGGGTCAGGTAGTGAGTAACAATATTCTGTCTACAATTCAAAGTTCAAGTCAGTATTTAAGGTCGAAGGGCTTTAGAAGGAGAAATAAATGAAGATATTGTTTTTCTCTTTCATGAAAGTCAATTCTTTGCAAATAGTGGTTGGTCACAGCCCTATTTTTCCTGCCTAACTGCAGTTCTTATGTTTACAGTTTTCAAATCTGTTCTTCCAATCAATTTTATTCTGTTGAGTTTTGTCTCATTTTATTCCTTGTGCCACATTTCTCTGTCTCCTGAAAGTTCTACCTAGCTACACACCCAGTGCTTTGAGGCCTATCATGATGAGTGTTTCCTTCTTTCTCTTACCAGCAACTTTTGTGAAAAGCTCTGTTTGCCTCCTAGTAAGGAAGCTTGGTCTTGTGGCAACTTTCTGCCTGTGACTGACTATAGCAGTCACAAACAACTTATGGCACAACAGCACTTGATGTCTTCAACTGTACTGTAAAAACAAGAGCAGCAGCCTGGCACTTGAAATAGCAGGAATAGCCAATAAGAGTCAGGGGGAGGATTCACAGAAGTGAATAATGAAACAAGGGAACTGTGTAGGGAAATCCATTTTTGGTGGATAGTCATCATATAAATTGAGGATAGAAAAGGATTCTCAACTCCTTGAGTCTGTAGGACAGAATAGTAAGTGACAGGATCAATTCTGGAATATTGTGCTGCTGTCCAAAGGAGTTGAGTAACTTGAATAAAATTCTTATGCCAGAAACCTCAAGACAGTTTGGTTCAGGAGACTGGACCTTTACTCCTCTTTTCTTCTCATCCTCTCTTTTTCATCCTAAAGCTTTAGATAATTTTCTGCCTTGTTCTTATATTTCATCAATGCAGAGGCTGACCAAGCATCCAATTTCCCTTGGATACACACCTTTCATGGACTGATACACAGCTCTGGCACATGCATTGCTACAAACATGTCTCATAGCATTTGATAGATAGATCAGACTGTTTCTCTTGCTCTACTTTCTTCCTATATACATGCCCAAGACCAGTTGCATTTGCAGGCTTTTGGAATTTCTAATTTAATTCTGGTCTCCTGAGTTACAGCTTATTTTTCTCGAGACCAAAAATATGCATGAAAATGTCATCTCTATTTTTGGAAATAACCTGTTCTTTAACGTGATGTATCAGAAGAGTTAAAAAAATCAGTAGTTGTGGCCTGTGGTATTTCTCCAAGGTTAGACCAGGAGTCCTTTTTTCTGCGCCAGACTTCTGAAATTAGTATTTTCAGAGGTTGCAGACCTCATAAACTCATCTAGAATTGCTGAGTAGGAAGACTTTTTGCTATCTATGAAAGACATTGAATTTATCATTTAGGATGCAACTTGATAACACAGCAAGAATACGATTTGTATTTGTGAAAGTACTCTCAGAGTTGTTACCTGGTAGATTTTTTTTCCCAAAATGATTTTATAGTTTCTGATTATGGAAAGATCACTTGACACAAATTAAAAAGAACACTGAATAACTAACAATACTGTGAGAGAGAAGAACAAAATGCATATGGTGGTGCTTGGTGGGAAACTGCTCAGTCCAGCCCTGGGGTAACTCAAGCCTTATCCTTAGATTTCCATTCTCTGTAAATCTGGCATTAAGATGTTGTTCAGTGGCTGCAGATGCAGCACAGGTGTCCCAGTTTGTGTTTTGTCTGCTATATCTACATATGTCATTTTCCTTCTCAGTGACTTCAGGGGTATTAGGGGGCCACGGTCAGACAGAGGAGATCACTGGAGATCCCTTCTTAGAAGCCTGGAACATGATATGTGCCTCCTGCAAAGAGTTTTAATTCTGGTTAAAACAATTTTGCCCAGAAAAGCACTTCAGTCAGCACTTAGGGTGCTTTCATACTGGGGAGTCCATATGTTTCCGTCTGAGCTATATAAACTTATTAAATCACTTTAGCCCACTAGATACTTGCTATCCTTAAAGTCTTCACAAGACCATTCTAAGAATAAATTCTCTAGGTCTGGACTCATCTTCATCGTAGCTCGATTCCATCTACTTACCGCTTTAACAACCCTCTGGTGTATGTTTCATAGATGTCAATTGTTTTGAAATTCTGTTTATATGACAAAGCCTACATTTAGCTCACAGAAATCAGTACAGGCCTTCAAAAACTCTTTCCTAGGAACTTTTCTGCATTCTAATGGAAGGCTATTTTGTTTTATCTGATCTACAGATTTTGCGTGTGTGTGTGTGTGTGTGTGTGTGTCTCAAGGACTGTCTGGGGCAAGCTTGTCTGACAGGCTGCAGAGACAGACTCTCATGAGTATCACCCAAATGGAAAAAGGGTTACAAATTAAATTGTCATTTATTTGTCTTCAATTTAGCTGTCAGAAAAAAAATATTTTAATTTGACAGTCTTACTAAATAGACATGCAGTTCTCGGACTGGTAAGTGTACTAGACTTACCCTATTGAGTCTGAAGTTCTGAAATACAAAACTGTTACAGTCCACCATATGTTACTTTTCAAGGTATGCTGTATCCAGCTAACTATTGCTTTCACTTTAGTTTGTCCAACAAAGAAAAAGTACCTCACCACGCAAAAAAGTAGTCTCACAGAAATAGTAACATACACTAACATGCTAATCTTTACATAGTGCCTTTTACATTGAAAAAGAGCATCCCTGAACAGGAATGAACATGGAGATACATGTATACACTTTTTTTGTAAATTAGGTCCAATGCATTTTTGACTGAAAACAGATTAAAATTCAGACAAAAATTAGATTTCTGTAGATAGAGGGAAGAGAAGGAGAAAGGGACAATCCTGCACAACCCTGGGCCTGTCTGTCCTAAATATCTGCATATAGGCTCTTCTGAGTCAGTTCTCTTTTCCAGTTGATTATAGAGGAAGTCTAGGCTTTAAACCAAATGCCTAACTTTCAAATAGTTGAACTTAGATAAGATGAATTCCACACCTAACTTTTTTTTAATCTCTCCCTAAAAACATGCACCTCAGAAAGTCAGAATGGCTTTACTGGTGTCCCAACAATGGCCAGTGGTGAATGCTGAAAATTACAGAATGGTTTAGGCTGAAAGGGATCTTTGAAGGTCATCTGGTCCAACTCCTCTGCAATGAGCAGGGACATTTTCAAGTATATTAGGTTGCTCAGAACCCCATCCAGTTTGATCTTGAATGTTTCCAGGGATGAGACATCCACCACCACTCTTGGCAACCTGTTCCAGTGTTTTACCATTCTCATTGTAAAAAATCTTTTCTTCTATATAATCTAAATTTACTCTCTTTCATTTTAAAGCTATTACCCCTTGTCTTGTAACTACATGCCCTTGAAAAAAGTCCCTCTCTAACTTGTAGTCACCTTCATGTACAGGAAGGTTCCTCTAAGGTCTCTCCCAATCCTTCTCTTCTCCAGTCTGAACGACCCCAACTCTCTCAACCTATCTTCATAGGAGAGGTTGGGATCTGTGGGTTGCTACCACATTCTGGTTTCAGATATGAAAGTGTGAGTGATCTAATGTGATTGTTGTCCAACAGAAAAAGATCGAGCATTCAAGGTGCCAGTTTTCTTTATGGCTGTTGAAGATCCAAGGGCAGCTCATGTTAATGAAAAACAGTGCTTAAGACAGTGTTTACTGCAAAAATAAGAGTGTTTTTAGATCAAGGAAGCTAAATCAAGATTGTAATCTCCATGTAAAATCTGAACAGAGACAAGCTAGTGCTAACAGACCACTATCTGAGATAAACCTCAAGAAGGACACACAAAGCTGACCTTCACTGGTCACATCAAGGCATGGATATAGATGACTATCTCATTGTTTGAGATATCCTTTCATTTGTTTTAGACAAAACAATAAATTTCTGTCCTTGATTTACCCTTACTTCAGTGGTACAATATGGCTACTTTTCCATTTCAGAGGTGATGGATTTTCTGTGCAAAAAAGAATTGGATTATATTTTTCTGCTATGATCTGTATAGAAAAACAGTGTCATCTTGGAAAGTCTGCTGTTATGGAGCTGATGTGCTAAGCTTATATTAAAAATTACTGTACCTTTCAAGTTAGTAATATCTCTTCCACAAGCTTCATTTCATGCTAATTTGTTCACACGTTAACCAGCACATTTTAAAGCTTGCTGTTTCCTGATAGAAAGCAGTGCTGAGGTTGCCAGGTACAAAGGTGCTTTGAAAGTTATATTGCCTCATTTCAGTGATTGAATAACGGGGTCAGAGTTACCTGAGGGAATGTTTTGCTTCCTTTTCTAGAGGTTACATTCCCCAATTATAAGAGCTCTGTCCTTCATTTAGAGAGACAACGGTGGAATGAGATACTCTGCAGGATATTTATAACTGTCTATTCTCAGGCTGCTGCATTGTGGCTAGTTAGAGGAGTAACATATGGCACTGTAGAGAAAATAATTATTATTCTTTGATAACTTACTTAGGAGCAGTTATTCTAGATGACTATCATGACAGACTCTTAAAAACTGTAAAGTTATTGATACAATAATGCAGTAAAGGCATATATTTTCTCACAGTTTTCAGCACAATTAATACCCTTTAATGTGTTTTTAAACTTGCAAACATTTATCTATCTTTGCAAAAATCTCAAAGGAAGTAACTTTAATCTGTATTCAGATTAGTTGCTATTTAGGCAAATTTACTGTTGGCCAAAGTTCAAGAGAACTTTGACTGTTTTAAACTACCATCTACCTAGGGCTATGAATCTGAGATTCCAGTCCAGTCATTCAAGAAAAGTGGTCATAGAAACTAAGTTAGAGAGCATCAGTGAAAATATTGCCCCTTTGTGGTATAGCTTTATTAGAAAAAGAAACGCAGTCTTAGATCAAAACCAACTCTCTTTCAAGTTTATTTAATAAATCCTATCTAGAACATTTCAGATTTGGTTTTATTAGAACATTACCCCTACTTTTATAACATTATATTTATTTAGAAAATTTGTATTTGATCACAAGCTGTAGTACATATTTTACCATGCTACTTCACAACCAGTCTTGGGTTTATAAGGAGAAAGGGAGGAAGTTGACTGCTAATTTTTCAGCTTTGCAGTCAAAAAAAAAGAAAAGGAAAACTTCTTAAGTGCCATGGAAGACACTATAATAGCTCCTTAGGCTATAGATTTAGGTTGTGATAGCACAGGGACTGTAGTGTTGCTCTGGGACTTGCTGTTAAACTTGGATCTGAAATTCATGCTATGCTTTTTCAAGTATAATTACCTGGTCTTTAAGTAACTACAGTGAATTTTGCCCCTGAGGAGGATCATTATCTTGAATGACTCTATTTGACTTTTGGTCCATGCTCAAACTAAGAAACAACACATAAGAAAAAGAAGTTCATTTCCTTGTAATCATAAATTATGTTTCTTATACTCGTGGTTGGTTTATTAGAAATACAGCAAGATAGAGTGGTATACAATGTTTTCCTTTTCACAAACATATGAAAGTCAAGAACCTAAGCATCACACTTCAGGAGGAAAGAGCTACACATCTTCCAGTTAGCCAAAGGTGGAGAAAATTTAGAGTTAGAAGAGTACCTATTGGCCTCCTGAATACAAGGAATCAGGTTGTTTTTCATTTACTTATCACCACAATCAGACAATGGGTCTTCAGTGATGTGCCCAAAATATTGTTCAAAGGTAAAGAAACAGCATATTTTATTGTCTTGGTTCTGGCCAGGAGTGGGTTAATTTTTGCAGTAGTCAGGAGGGTGGCATGGCCAGGACATGGAGGTTATTCTGTACCACCTCATGTCATTGCTGGGGGCTGCAGTAGGAAGTGTCTTCCAGGGAGAAATGGTCCCTTCCCAGTTGGTGTAGCGCGGCAGAGGGAGTGGTCGGTTCATGTTGATAGTTTTCTTTGCCATCAGTCTAGGTTCCACGTGGGATTGGACTTTTTACTGTTGTTTTAACATTTTGCTAATATTTTTTAAAATTTTTCTTTTTCATTGTTTTGAAGACTTATATTTGAAAATTACATCTGAATTTTCTCTGTATGGTATCTTTTGTGCACAATAGACACCATTTCTTTGCTTGCTTTATTAGCTCTAAAACCAGTTTTGTTCACCACCAGGTCTGCATTTCTTTAGCTGATCATTGGTGAGTGGTTTATATATGTGAGGTTTCCCATGGCAAGCCTGTGCCTGTTCTTCCCTATACCACATTTCTGTCTCCCTTTCTCAAGACTTCTGTTGCTGTGCTAGACTTGTCTTTCTCCACATAATATTGTGATAGAACTGTAAGTACCTCATTCTACATAGAATAATTTCTGAGTATTTCTATATGTATAAAATTATGAGTTTTAAACCACATCGATTTAGAAAAAAGTAAATTAGCTTTAGACACCCAGTCGATTAAAGAAATTTCTGTCAGCTAAATCAAGTCAGACAGAATAGCAGGCAGGTCAAGAAAATTTCAGACATAGAATACCTGACAAACATCACTCCTGAGGCCTCACAAACTCAGTAGAAAGCTTACAGTCTGTTAGTAGCAGTGGCAGTACCATTACAGAAGGTCACACAGCTGAAACCCTGCACTGGTGTTTCTGCCTCTCCAAGACCTAAGCACGAGCAGCACCACCTCAGTGCCTTTAGTTCCCGGTCAACCTTCCTGCAGGAACCCCACTGAGCAGATGGCAGACTGTGCTTCAGACATTTCTGTAATAATTCTCTGGATAACCTCCTCTGGTCTTGTTTCCTTGGGAACAAGCTACCTGAAATGGTGGTCCCACAGCTCTATTAACACCTCATTTACAATGGTGGGAAGATGGGTTGTATGCAATATGAATAAAAGAAGTGCATTTCAATAAATCCAAGTCGTAAGTCACTGAAGACAGTTAATAGCCACCCATGGAATAGGAAGGCAAAAGCTACGTATGAGATAAAAATACTAGAAGATTATTTAAGCTTTTTTTTCCTCTATTTTACATGATTGCATGCAAAATAATATACTTAGTGACTATTAAGTTTTCATATATAAGCATTTAAATTCCAGAAAATGTCACAAAGAAGACTGCTCCAAAACTGTGTAAATGGGTAAACCACAATCCTTTATGCCCCCTCATGATACATGCTATATTCAGCAAACAGAAGGCTACTTCTATTAAGGAGATTTTAATAGAAATTAAATACATTGATGTACAGGTAGTGAAACATCTGGGCAACATTTGCCCAGTCTTATTCTGAAAAACAGCACAGCTCTTCTCTTGAAATTCTCTTTCTCATAATATTGGTAATAATAATGGTAGAAATTCTGATAATAATGATGCATTCAGCACAAGGTTATATTTCGGCAAAGATATATGAAATTGAATGGAAAATTGGGTTTTAAAATAAAAATCATCAGGCAGTATTAACTCTAGAACTTGCTACATTCTCTGTCTGTAATAGGTATTGCAGTGTTTTTCATTCCAATATTGAATTAAAATCTTTTTTATGTCCTTTTAACAAGGAAAGATCATGAATAGAAAAAAATAATTAAATAATTAAGAAAACAGTATAAATTTAAAATAAAATGTAATCTGTAATCTAGTTGTTCCAGAGAAAACTCCATCTGTCATAGAATATTTTAGAACTTGCTCCCCTGGAGCACATTATTCTTCCCATCTTAGGCTGTCCAGTTACACTTTAGAAAACTCAGCAGTTGGTATGATGAATTCTTTTAGACTTTAAGCTATGAAAAATCATTTCTGATTAAACAGACTTGAGAAAAGAATTGCAGTTGATTATATTATAAAGATACATCAAAGTGGACACATTTCCAACTCTTGTGTGTCCATGTACTTTCTGGATTGTTAAGGTATCCCCATACTACTGCCTCTTAAATAGTTTTAGCTTTTTCCTGTTGTACTTAATGTATAAGTATTTTGAGATATTATGATAATTGTCATCATTCTATGTCTTTATTCTTTGACTCCTGTCTAATTTGCATTCATAAATCTAATTATTTTTAATATGATTGGTAATATATGATGGCAAACAGGGTTTTTTTAAATTAATGTAAAAAGGAAGGAGAGCTGTACCTTAGAATTCTTGGGTTTTTATAGCATGAAACTGTAGGTGCTCCACAAAATATCATTCAATCAATGAGAAGAAAGAAAGTGGAACTGAAAGGTTAATCAGTTAGCAATGACAGAATTTTCTTGCAATGCATTAGATTTTCTCTTTTGAACAGCAGCAATCCTAACTGGCATATTATTCATATATGTATTCATAGGTTGTATTGCACTGCAATACTCAAATATAAGGGTCCTACTGGGCAAGTTACTATAAAAAATGCTACATCTGGAGACAGCTTTAATACAGGTACAATCTTGCTTATTTTTGTCCCATTATATAAGAAAGCTGTATATATAAATTTTCCAGAAATTTAAAAATAAATTAGATACAAAACAAAGGAATTATCTAAAGAATGGGCCTGAACAGTCCTAATAATTGCTGTCATGCCTTAGAACAATATTAAAAGTAATTTGTCTATTCTTCCTCCATCAATGCACTATTTCATGTCACAGCAATATGTTGTACCAAGTTTGTTGTACTTTTACTTCATGTTGAGTATCAGATTAAAAAAATCAACTTTTTAAATATCATTTCTCATGTCTTGCTGTGTGCATTCACATAGTATTATCATTCATATAGGAAACTCCTTGTAATTACCAAAGGATATGAGAGTCCCTGTGTACCATGAAGAATGACTTTCAGGTATTGTAGTCTGGTGCAACTGCTCTAGTTTTGCTTCATATAGTACTTCAGGGTCTTATTCTTATTTGCTATTTTCTTACTTATTTCTAAGGTTTGGAAATTATTTCTGAGTTTGCAAATCTCAGAATCTAGTCTTACCAGGAAAACCATACAAATGTCAAAACACATATAGTGTATAGGAAATTTAATATGAAACACTTCAAGATTGAAAGAAATAGAAAGAAACCAGAAAACAAAGGGGGTTGTGTTTTTAAAAGTGCATAGTTTTGAATTTTTTTGCTATTCATATATATCCTACTTATGAGTTTAAAATTCTTAGAAATACTGTAGTTCCTCATCAGACAGAGCATTTCAAAGGTATCCATAATATCTGTGAAATTCTCACAGTGAAACTCTGTTTTAATGGGTACATATCTTACCTGAAAATATATCAATTTACATGGTTGACAGCTACATATGTCCTCTTTGCATAGGCAAAGCTGCTTTTTGTGCCCATCTTTGCTCTTAAAGAGCCAAAGATGGAGTTATGAATGTCCATTTCTTAGGTGAATGGTAAGTTCACCTTAACTGGGGAATAGTTCAGTTCCTCTCTGAGAGTTTCCGAATATAATTGGTAGTATATCTTCCACAAATCGTAAGGATAGGGAGGAGAAAATTATACTTGTGGTAGATCTGTATATGTTTTGCCATAGGCTATCATTGCTGGAATTGCATAAAATATTTTCTGTGTCTAGCCTCCTGGCAGTATCTGACGTATGCTGTTTCTCCATGTGGCTGAACAAGGGGTTTCTCCATTTGTTTCACTACATTGTGTGGGTCTGATTTCCTTCAGATCTTCTGGTTGCTCGTGTTGCTTTTTCAATGCACATAGTGCATGCCAGTGGCAACACGAGCATTTCAACAGTTGTACCCCCAAATAAACTTGTGGCTGTGTTTATTATTACTGGTGCTGGCAGACTGAGCTCTGTCTGTAGGTAAACATAGGCCAGCTATAAATATGTTTTTAAAACTACAGGCATGTATCATGATACTGAAGCAGCAGGTATCACACTAAATTCCCATTTGCTTTGTCATTATTGAAACATGTTTTTTTAACTTGTCTATATATTTTATGGGTCACAAAGACGCAATCTTATCTGTTACTTTTTATGCATCATATTCTTATTGTTGCTTTCCTCTAAAGAAGAAAAGATGCAATAGCAGTAGTACCAACAGGTAGAATTCTGAAAATAATGAAATTTAAGGCAATCAGTCTCTCCCTGGAGGAAACGATAACAAAATTTTGCTACCAAACATAAGTCAGGTCTCTGGAAAGCTTCTTGCTAATCCTGAGATAGTGTGGCCCTTTAGAAGTCTTTTGAATATTTAGCAATTAAAAAAAAAAAAAGGGAAGGTCTTTTTCTAAAACCTTCACCCTGTACAATCCTTTTATAATAACCTCAATTCCCAGTGAAAAGAGTAAACTAAGTGTTAGCTTCTTTATCACACCTCCTGCTATATTGCCTGCTTGTGACAAAAACCTAACTAGTAACTAAACCAGATCTTTCTAACATACTGATTTTAGTCCTAAAGGGACAATTTTGACAGGGGTTCTCTTACAGCCATATTCCCTATATCCCAAAGCAGGCAATGATTCTGTATATACCAGGTGCTGGCTCTGCCCTTTCCAATAGAAGAGAGACATTTTCTGTCTCATAAATTGTCTTCAAAGGCAAGCTTAACATGTTCGTAATACTCTTTATGGACAGAATGCAATATTTTATATTGACCAAATGTGCTCAAAGGTAAGGACTGATTATACCCAAACAGTTAAGAGCAAGACACTCAAACTGTGTCTTACCTATCCACGGCATTGCGTGACAAGGATGGGTCCGTGCTCAGCAGCTGCTTTGAACACACTGTTTAGGCTGCTGTGCTGAAATATGGATTTTCCAAACCCCTGCTTCTCAGACAATGACTCCTTCACCTGTGTAATAAGATTAGCAGAGCTACTTGAAGGACAGAAAAGCCTTGCCAGTCAAGTGGAGATCAACATCTTTTACACTGGTTTTCTAAAAGATGAACAAGACATACGCAACACTAGAACAGGACAATTTTTTAGTATCTATAAGTACTTGATTTTCACTGGGCCTGTTCAGTTAACAAGAATTGTTGTTCACAAAAACTGGTTGAACTATAGTAAATAGTGGATAGTTAGTATTTAAAGTTAGCTGAACTTGAAAAGCCAAGTGAAACTACTGCAAAATGTCTCAGTTATAAGGCAAGATAGAAAACTCTACTCTCCTAAACAATTTCTGCCATAAGCCTGCAAGACAAAATTCACAAAACCACAAAGCATGCTTTCCCTGTACTGGAAAATGAAATAGATTGGAAGATTACAGATAAAATAAAGGTTCAGTAGGTACAATCATCAATAAACAACAAAGCAATTTCACTACAATGCTATATGACATCAGCTGCACTTGTTTTATGAATAGCAGAATACACTTTATGTCAGTATCAAGAGTAACAAAACCTATAAGAGAGCAGAAGTATGTTGCTTTTACTAATGTATCTTGAAGAAATTTGCTCTTATTATGTCAGCATGAGTTTACTGATATGAACTGGAACGTCACGAGATTTTAAAAACAGGGAAAATACAGTGAGTTATGGTCATAAGTTCTATGGTGAATTCAGGGGCTTCTGGTCATTCACTAGTTTTTCCACTTAAGACTCATACTAAGTACAGAGAAATAAAACTCACAGTACACTGTGAGCTTTCTCTATCAAGTTCTCCTAGTTCAGGTCAGTAGTGACCTGCAATGAACTTTCTCTGACCAGAGTTTCTCCTGAGCAAAGCTTGCCAATCACACAAAATTACTTAGTGGTTTTGGGATCTGGACACATATATGGACAAGGGAATTAATGGATACTACTACCAAACTAATTTAATGTGTACTATAAATCAGAAGTGAAAGTTAGTCTCCCGAGGGGGAAAAAAGGAGCTAGTGTATTAAACCACTTTGACACCTTTGATCTTCAATGTTCACAACATGAAGTATTTTCTAAACACCTTTAAACTGAAATTGAAAGATACATTGCTGAAATTGACCCTGGTCTTTCTATCCGTTTTTTCTGAGTAAATGTGAAACTTCAATGCTGTCCTAGACACAGATATGATTTTTTTACAATGTTCAAAAATCCTTAACTGAAATCTGTTTTTATGCCTAATGTGTGTAGAGCTATTATTTGCTTTAAATAGTTCTCTTCTGTGTACAAGAAGACTATTGTAGTCCTAGTTAGACTGGTAATAGTTTTCAATTTTCCTTTAATTGATACTATGAGAGGTAAGAAAAGAATGCATGTACCTTTGCCCTTCAACAGACTGTGCACCCATGTAAGTTTGAGATCTGCTGAGGTTAATGGAATTGTCAGTCTAATATTACCATTCCAGGTTCTGTGATTTCTGTTTGCAATTAACTACATATGGCATTTATTATAAAATATCTAACTTATTAATAACAATTGAGTTTAATACAGCAATACAATCACACTTATATACATATTTAACCTTCAAATTGCATTGATCTTTCATTTTAATTGACTCATTGTTACAGGGTGGTTTTTTTAAATTAATGTTTGGCTATATTTCAAACAGTTTCCATGTTTATGAACTTTGGCCTATCTAAATAGTCTTTGTTTCCATACTGATTTATTTGAATTTGAAGATATCACTTGAATACAAGAAAAAATAAATAATCCTCTGTAGCTTTCTCAGTTTACAGTCTCTCTGAAGTGATGGGGCGAAAGAAAGCACCATTCTTAATCCATTCTTCATTCTTCGATACATTCTGAAGAATGGATTACTAACAGAGTAATAGTCAAGAAGGTTTTTGCATTTTGTTTTGGTTTTGTTTTTTTCCAGTTACCCCACACTGGGAAACCTCACTAAGCATTTTAGATGTTGAGAGAAGTTCTGATTCCTTCTTTGTTGCAGATGTGAATAATGGCCAAAATTTATGCTTCATGAAAGGATAAAGTAAAGCCAACAATACTGAATATACATACATACATACATACATACATACATATATATATATGTGAAAAAAGTATATCAACCGCTACCGAGCTTACAAAACCAGTGAGTTTTTGTAAGTGCCTACAGTGCCTACATGAGCACACTGAGCAGTCACAGTGAATCCAAACAGCTAGGCATGCCTATGTCTGTGGAGTGTACTGCAGTCCTAGGGTCATAGGCACCATTATCTGGCTGAATCTTCCTCTCAGATGTCCTTTGTCTAGAAGGTACAAATCTACCAGAGACTTAAATAGATGTGATGAAGCATCTCATTTCCTCTGCTCCCACTTCCTTGGTGATACCATCAAAGCCACGACCACTATGAGAAAGTGAATAAATGCCACCTACACAAGATTACTCAGACTACTCGATATATTTGCCATGACTTCAAGTACTTAAAAGCTGAATATTTAATTTTAAGAGTTTTTTGATCTCTACAGACAGTGATGTACAGGGTGATTCAGAGTATGACTCAGAATGCCTGTACTGAAGTAGTTAAGCACCTAATTTTAGGTACAATCCAGCTGGCCTCAGTCTAGGCTAGTTACACCCCCCCTTAAGATAAATGTTTCAGATGGTTTTAGATGGAACACTTCAGAATTTCCTCCCCACCAGCTGATATAGTGGCTGATTTACACTGATAGCTTTTAAATGACTCTAAATGCCACAGATGAGCTGGTGTCCTTAGACACCTAAGTTAGATGCCCAAAGTTAAGATATATGACTGTCATTTTAGCTGTGTCCTTTTAGACACACAAAAAACCCTCTCTGAGCATCATTTAAGAAAAAGAAGAGACTTTCTGGAGGAAAGCTCTGTAGAGGCCAAACTTCTCCCAAGGCAAATGCAACAGTAATTGACTGTTTCACTTAAAATGAAGACACTAGGGATCACCAACAAGATATTTTCCCACTTAATTCTCCCAAAGTATCTAACATTTTAAAAGTGCTCAGAACACTGTGTAAATTGGGAATCGAGTCAGGGAATTCCGATGACACTTTTTTTTTACAGACTTTTGGTAACCCTTTCATTGACTCAGACTCAAAAGTGTCAAAGTAAATGAGGACAAGGTTATAAAAAATGCAGTTTCTTAAACATTTTTTTCCAGTTTAAATTTGAGGAAGAATAAAATTCTTCATTTCAGGTTGTTTCTTAGGGAGTAACAGTGAATGTTAGACCTCTCACTTTTTTGTGGGAGGAGATGAAGAGGATGTTTGTGGTTGCCTCCACTGATGAACTGGAGGCATTTCACTATAGATATATCTGAGAAAATTTAGGTTAATTTGTTGGGATGAATTATGAGCATATTGCCCATGGAAATGTAACCCTGGCTAACAAAATTTTCCTAAGAAGGACATCATTCAATAGAATTATAGAATTGGTTTGGAAGGGACATTAAAGATCATCTAGTTCCAAACTCACTGCCGTGGGGGGCAATAGGCAAGATAGCTGAATAACGACTCCTAGCAGGTGTTATAGCAGTTCTGGGGAAGAAAACTTCTTAACAAACTGGAACAAAACATTTTGAAATTTCCAAATTAAGACTTCTGGAAAATTATTTTAGCAGTGGAAAAAAAATATCTAATTTTGAGTTCTTATAGAGTACAGCTATTACTTTTGCCAATAATTTATTGCTGTTGGTTATTGTTTCTTAACTGACTTTTAACATTTTACAAGCAGAAGGGAAGCATTGTTGTTGCCACTGCACTGGCAGAAAAATTGAAACCTGATTTGAAGTGAATTACCTAAAGTCAAACAAGGTTATTGTAATGACCACTGGGGAAATTAGAAAAACCTTGCAAAAGTTTAGAGATATTTTTGTTAGGGCATCTGTGTCTTGAAATACTCTACGTCTCTTAGTTAAAATAAAATTGTGTTACATAACCTGAGTGATTTCAGGAGTTAGTAAATGACTGATTTTCTGTTCCCTTGGTAAGCAATAATTCTTGCAAACAGATTGACTGAGATTTTATTGTGCTACTGAAGTGGGGGAAAACCAGTGAAATATTGTTTGAGACTTTTTACAAGTGAAAATGACAGCATATAGGGAAAAAATTTTATGAAAGGTGGATAGTACTCAAAACAGAATAAAATTCAGAAACCTAGACTTATTTTTTAAAAGCAAATTATATTAAAGAAACTGAAAAGAAAAAAGCCTACTTGTTTCTTATATGTGGAAAGAAAATAGGAGTTAATATCCTAAATATGCCCAGATCAGCAAATTTATGAATAAATGTATGAACAGAAAACACCTGACATCAGTGCCATTTATAATTATAGGATGGTTCACAAGGAGCTGAAAAAAATGAAACAGATTAAAAGTTTCAGCAGTTGCAATAAAAGTTTTGTCAGTTTGTGCTGGTTTTAAAGGCTATTTTTCTGGAACAGACTTGTTCCATTGTGTTTAGCTTGAGTTCTTACGAGATACAGATATCATCACTTGCTTAAACAAACCTTACCTTTTAAAGTGGTATTGACATTGCTGTCAGCAAAAAGCAGCTGAAAAAATAAAAAGGAAGACCCTAATTAAGGACATAAAATGAAACTATCTTGTATGCTTTAATTCTAACGTGGTAAACCAACATATGGTGTTATGCACGTTATATATATATACATATATATATTTACTCCTTTGTATCACAATGGTCAGAATAATGAATTGTGTAATTGTTTATGCAGCAGCAAATTTCAAGAAAAATTGCTCCCACGTGATAGGAAGTGAGAATCTAGTAAATCTGTTTCAGAAGTGTACTTGTCTGGTCTAACTTCAAACACCTATAATATAGAAGTCCACATCTGAGCTAATCACTTTAAACACATTTAACATTCTCCTGACCTACATTGAATGGTTTCTTTAGGATGAGATGAAGTCTGAATATAAACCCAAAAGGGCACTTGAAGATGGAAGTAAAAGCACACACTGTGATTGTAGAATTGCATCTCTGGGAAAGACAAAATTTCCCCCTCTGTCTATAAAATTACTAAAAAAGGTATAGGAAACTAACACTGAAAAATGTACATGCCAGTATGAAACTTTTTCAGTTATTCTGATGTTTAAAAATAATTAATAATCAGTTATCTCCCCTTATATTGGTATAAAGATTAAAGTTTGGCACAATAAACATTTCTTAGTTTCTCCACAGTAGTTGACATTCTGCAAAGCTTTCCATGAGGAGTTTTCCCAGAAGATTTAATAGCACCTTTAAGATATAATATACTACTTGAAAATGTAGAGGGTGCTGTGAAATATTTAAATATCAGTGGATTAAGATGAAAAATGCCTAACGACTTTTCTTGGAGAATAGTATCTTGAATATTTTGGACCTATTTTAAACCTTAAGGGATCCATCTAGCTGCTTAATTGCTGGAAAAATGCTGCAATAGTTACATATGTACCAAAATTCCTTTAACCAGGTCTTGAATTAAAAACTACTTGTATTTTTACTGCAGAATATGAGTTCCAATATATCTGCAATGGCAAAATCTCCTGAAAAGCTATTAACCAGAAGAATTACTTGGCCGAGCAAACCAACCTACTAAGCAATTTTGTGAAAATTAAAATTCATTTCCTACACAGTATAGTAGCTGGTTCACTATAGCCCCAGTAAACAGTTTTTCTGTTGATGTTTCCCCTTTTTAAACTGGAAGAAGCAGTCATCCTATTTCTTTCAGTTCAAGAGCCTTAATACCTGCTGAGAAAAAGTGCTGAGGATTTGTGAGAGATGTCTAGTTTTTTATTTTATAAGTATCTACCTGGTAAAACCAAATCAAGCCAAAATGACAAAACTCACTTTTTGTTAGCCTTTATTCCTAATTCAGTGAAAAAAAAAAAAGAACTGATTTTTACCTAAAGACCTCACAGATGGACAAGTCAGTCATTATTTGAGTAGTGTTCTTTTGATTAAGATGATAGTGCTGCTGCAGCTTTTTAGTCTGTCTTGAAGATTGCCTCAATATTTTGTGAAAAGATTATTCTGCATACCACAAGTAACCAGCTTCTGCTACACAGCTGTATATTACAAATTGACAGATCACCTGTGTCATTGCAAACAAGTCTTCTGGATCTCACAAATACAGACATTATTTCCAGTCTACAAGAACCGGATGTCAAAATAAGCATCAGCTGTTCAGTAGCTTCGTATTTTTCTAATAAATATGAAGTTAGTGTGGATAAATCGGTGCTGTTTCATCATTTCAGAAAGGATCTAGAATTTCCCAAAGCACAGCTATATACATGACTAGTATGACACGAGCAGACACAGTAGAATTAAAGAATGATGAAAATCTTTTGAGTTTGCAAAACCAACTGTTTATTTTCATTATACTTTTGAAAAGTCATAACATTCATGAAGTGAATTCCACTCCTTTCTAGTTGAAGGCAGAGACTGATCTAGATGTCCAGAAGGTATCTTAGTACCCCAATGAAGAGATTTAGGAAATAGCTCAATGAAAAGGATTCAGATTGCCTTGAAAATTATGTGCATTAATGTTCCAAAGCATTACTTTTAGTTTTTTCAATTACTAAAAATTCAGAGATAAATTCACTCCATTGAAAGTCAGTCCACAGCATTCTTCTGTTAAAGTTTGCAATGCCTTTGACTCCTAAGATAAATTGAAATTTCTTTTTTCTTGTTGCATCCAGGAGCTTTTATGCAGTGTATTACAAAATGCCATGAAAAAAAAAAGACATTTAGTGAAGCCATTAAGGAAATAAAATTGTTTTTCAACTAAAATGTCTACAATTCAAACAATAGTACAGCTTTTGGCAGATAATTAATCAATGATTGTCTTTTGAACTCTGAAAATGAATGACAGCTTTAACTGTTTGGTGGTGGTGGTTTTTTTCCATTTTTTTTTTTTGGTTGCCTTTTTTTTTTTCTTTTTAAGACTTTTAATGATTTTTTTTCAAAGGCATTTTTCTAACCAAGTACCCATAATTATGTACACATGAAGAGGTCTTGAGGAAACCATACAGGTCTATTCAACCACATGCTATAAAGATTTTAATTTTACAGATTCTTATTATTTTAGTTCCACTAAATGCTTTTAGCTAAGGTTGACCAAAACTTTTACCTTTGAGACCCTGTTTTGAATCACTTATAATTACCATATTTAAACTGACATCCCCCATACCAGATGTCTACTCTAGGATGAATCATTTTGGAAAATTCCAGCATAAATAGCTCAGTAGTTTTGCAATATTAAAGAAAGAAGTTTTTCCTTTGTCCTTATTAATGTGTTATTTTGAAGCAATTAACATGAATATTCTTGTTATTTTTTAATAAATCTGTCTCCACTTTACAATGTCTTTGCAGAAATGGGTCCAAATGAAGCTTCAGATAAACTTTTAGCAACAAACAATTTTAGCAACAAAACAATCACACACTCCCCTCCCATTGATTTTATTGGGGGTGAAATTATGACATTTGGAGGAGTTAAAATTTTATAATAACTTCTAATATAAATTTAATATTGTTTAAATACTCTCTTTTGTTTCTGCTTTCTTTGCTTCTCCTCTTTTGTCACCTTCCTCCAGGCCCTTGCATATGACGTTTTATGCAGCAGAAACAGGAATCTGTGACCTACAGGAGCTAGTGTATAGGTAGTTTAGCCTGGTACCTCAGTATATTGTCAGGAATGGATGCACCACAAAATCGTAGTGACGGCAAATCCTACCTGAATGAGTCATTTTCTCTCACGGGTGCTACTTTAGAAGAAAGAAAGAGAGAGAGAGAAAGAAAGAAAGAGAGAGAGGAAGAAATAAAGAAAGAGAGGAAGAAAGAAAGAAAAGAAAGAAAGAAAGAAAGGAAAAGAAAGAAAGAACAATTAGAAGGGTGGAATACTTAAAGTAGTATTTTGTCTCTAAAATTATTTAAAAAAAACTCCTGAGTATCAATGGTTGAAAGTTTTGTTATTATTCCTTTACAGCAACTCATAATATGTTAGGTTCTATCTCTACCAACAGAAAGAAAACTTTGATCTCCATGCAAAATTTGCCTTAGGGTAGAAATTGGAAAAGATTTTAATGGTTCTACAGGTTTTGACAGCCTAGTGTTCATAAACTAAACCTCCAGTTCACTTCAGTTCACACTGAAAATGTATGTGCTTAACTATGTTCACACAAACAGTTATAGACTGAGTCCACTCTCAGCTACTGGGTGCCCTCATGTCCATGGCACAGTGACCGTGCAGGCTTTCTTCCTGTCTCACCGCTCCATATGTGCATCCATGGACATGCACACACATGTGCATGTTTGTGCATGGAGAAGACAGTGCTCTTGTATGGAGCTTGGGTAGGGCTGTATTGTACACTTACATGAGGGAACTTGGGAATGTTTCTCAATTTAGCAAGATAAACGTAGTTTTAGAGCTTAGCCTTTGAGTGGTTTTGTATACATGCAAGTGTTTGCAGGATCAAAAGACAGCTAAAGTAGAGAAGACTAGATGGAAAATAAAAATATCTATTAGTTTGGCAGATTAGGCTGTATAATGTGCTAGTAGCACATTTTTATCATATTAGAGGTATATAATTTGTTTTCATGTACCAACAATTCAGCCATAGTCTTTCAGAAGGGTTTCCATTTACCACTGATTTTAAATCGTAAAGTGACAAAAGACTTTCATTTAACACATTAGATGATCTTGATAAGTGTTTTCTTTAAAAAAGGAACCAATCAGTGTGTTGAAATGAATGGCAATCTACTACATCTCATAATATTCAATCACCATTTAGTTGATAAATAATGAAGATTAAAGTTTCTTCCTTTTCACTATACATCACCCCTTGCTCAAGTTTGCTGCTTCAGCAGCTCTCTGAGAAAAATATATCTTGCAGCATGTCCTCAAGGGCATTAGATTTGGACTATTTCAGATTAAGGAGACTTCACTGAGAATGCATTGCCAAGAATACTTTCTCTTTTACATCTAGAAGGATCCAGCTTGAGTGAAATCTTACCTGCATTGTGGTTGAAGAGGACCTGTAAGAGATATATGCCTGAGAAGACTTTAATGGCTTTACAGATCATTTCAGAAAGGACATACCTTGACTTTCAGCCTTCATGGTCTCATCTGGATATTCATCAGCTAAGAAAAGCAATTAAAATTGTCTTTACTGCTTTTTGATTTCATGCACCAGATAAGGTGCATATCTCTCCAGTCTCTTCAAACTCTTTGTATCACTCTGCTTCTTTTCTCCACTGACTCCTAGACAATTCTTCTTCCCAGAAAAGACACTTGGCACCCACAGTAATTAAGAATAGTCTTACTGCCTTATTAAAAGGAAGCTGCAGCAGCATCCTTTGCAATTACACAGTGCACCAGAAGGCATCATACCTAAAGGTCAAACACTAATTGAATTTACAGGTGGGATTAGCTTGATCAAATATAGATACCTAAACAATAGATATCTACAACTACAGAAGACACTCACCAGAGAGAAGAAACAGACATTTTTAGGCTTTGGTTTGTCTGACCTGTTTCAGTCATCTACTTTAGGTGGTTAATCACGTCCTGAAGATTCTTCAATTCTTTCCATTGACAATAAAGAAAGACTACAGTATGTTGCTCACATGTAGGCGTGGACATATCTAAAGGTGGATGAGGTAAACCCTGTGCTGACGAGTATGTGGATCAGAGCCGGCTGTAAAGTCAGATGGAACTTCTGTGTCTCTGTGTGTGATTGGACTGCATGCCTTCACCCAGAAAGGTGGAAAGAACTGTCTTAGAAACAACAAAGTTAGTAGTACTTGTGTCTTTGAAATTTGAAATTGACTTTCACAAAACACCCTTTTAAATTATGTGTACTTTAAATTAAACAAACTTTAATTTTAAAATTAAATAAACTGTGTTGGTGTTTCTACAGGCACAGGGTTTCTGAAATATCCATACAGATTATCTTTTGAAAATTTCAAAGGATCAGCGTTGCTTCATTAGCACTTATACATAGAAGTCATCTTTATATTCAGAAAAGGAAAAATATAACCCAATACATTCAAATTAGAATGTCTTAGAGCATTGAAACAAAATTTAACAGAATTCAACGAGTGCTTATGAAGTCCTTCACTGTTTTAGGCATCCAAGTTTGAAAAAGGAACCTGGTTTGCTATTTGGTTTGTCTAAGTATATTTCATTGGAATAATTTATGTGTCAGTTATACAGTTGTGTAGATCTTGGTTGTCTGAAACTTAAATGATCTGAAACTTAAACTTTGCAGGAAATACCTTATATCTTACCACAAAATCTCCAGGAGAACTCTGAATCAACAAGTGTATGGTAATTCTGCATATATGGATATGCAGCATGACTTAAATGTGCAATTTCTGGTTTGTGGTATAGTAGAAAAATGGAACAATGTATAAATAACTTGAATTAAACTCCCATAGATGCCTGGAGTCAAGGAAAACGGGAATTTTCATCAGGCTTGAACTGGTTCTCTCAAGGAATGTAAATCTTACTTAGCTAGTCTTTACAGGAAGAAAATGAACTTCACTGCTCATTTACAGAATTGGATATTATAGTCAGTGATTTCAGGAGTAAACATATTCAAACAATTGACAACATAAAAGATCTGAGTAAAACTGATTAGTATTTTATACTGCTTTGATATCTGGGATAATATCTGTAAATAGTGCTACTTTCTGACATCATATATATATGTGTGTGTGTATATAAATATATGTGGGACATTAACTTTCTGGGCCGAGTTATTTTCATAATTCGAAAACTATTTGAGATACTAGTGTGCAATGTGAAAAAGGTTTATTTGAATCTGGACCTGTAAATAGATCTAAATTGCATTCAATGGTTATGATTCTTCAACTACATACTTAGAGTGGAGCTTCTCTGAGATGAGTAAGGTTTCAGATGAGCACACCCATGAGAACAGTGGTTGGTTGTAGAATTTCACTCTTCCCAATGTACTAGCACCCAGCAAAGGACGAATATACTGGCTTTCTCTTTCTTTTTTTCTTTTCTTTCTTTTCTTTTCTTTTCTTTTCTTTTCTTTTCTTTTCTTTTCTTTTCTTTTCTTTTCTTTTCTTTTCTTTTCTTTTCTTTTCTTTTCTTTTCTTTTCTTTTCTTTTCTTTTCTTTTCTTTTCTTTTCTTTTCTTTTCTTTTCTTTTCTTTTCTTTTCTTTTCTTTTCTTTTCTTTTCTTTTTTTTCTTTTCTTTTCTTTTCTTTTCTTTTCTTTTTTTTCTTTTCTTTTCTTTTCTTTTCTTTTCTTTTCTTTTCTTTTCTTTTCTTTTCTTTTCTTTTCTTTTCTTTTCTTTTCTTTTCTTTTCTTTTCTTTTCTTTTCTTTTCTTTTCTTTTCTTTCTTTTCTTTTCTTTTCTTTCTCTTTTTCTTCTCTTTTCTTCTCTTTTCTTCTCTTTTCTTCTCTTTTCTTCTCTTTTCTTCTCTTTTCTTCTCTTTTCTTCTCTTTTCTTCTCTTTTCTTCTCTTTTCTTCTCTTTTCTTCTCTTTTCTTCTCTTTTCTTCTCTTTTCTTCTCTTCTCTTTTCTTTTCTTTTCTTTTCTTTTCTTTTCTTTTCTTTTCTTTTCTTTTCTTTTCTTTTCTTTTCTTTTCTTTTCTTTTCTTTTCTTTTCTTTTCTTTTCTTTCTTTCTTTTCTTTTCTTTTCTTTTCTTTTCTTTTCTTTTCTTTTCTTTTCTTTTCTTTTCTTTTCTTTTCTTTTCTTTTCTTATCTTTTCTTCTCTTTTCTTCTCTTTTCTTCTCTTTTCTTCTCTTTTCTTCTCTTTTCTTCTCTTTTCTTCTCTTTTCTTCTCTTTTCTTCTCTTTTCTTCTCTTTTCTTCTCTTTTCTTCTCTTTTCTTCTCTTTTCTTTTCTTTTCTTTTCTTTTCTTTTCTTTTCTTTTCTTTTCTTTTCTTTTCTTTTCTTTTCTTTTCTTTTCTTTTCTTTTCTTTTCTTTTCTTTTCTTTTCTTTTCTTTTCTTTTCTTTTCTTTTCTTTTCTTTTCTTTTCTTTTCTTTTCTTTTCTTTTCTTTTCTTTTCTTTTCTTTTTCTTTAATTTATGAAGTTTTAACAATCATATCACTTACAAAATAAACTATTTAGAAAGCTTGCTAGTCAAATCAATTTAGTTTGTAATATCATATTTTTAAAACACTACAGAAAATTCCAAAAATATAAGAATTTAGTTGAATTGACCACAAATTGGGGAAAAGATATCATTATAGGTAGAAAGAGTGGTTTCAACTCATCTTTTGAAGTTTTTCTCTGGTTGATTCTCTGACCCGTGTGTAAATTAGAAAAGTCTAGAGACCACTCTAAAAATAAAGACATCTTTCTTCTCACTTGTTGCATTTAAGTGGTAGAAGCTGGAATACTAATGTTAAATCTGTCACTTCATTTTGTCTTTAAGGAAAAACATAAAATATTCCTTTATCTCAGAAAGTGAGACCTTAAAAATTTTTAAGGTTCACTATATAAAATTTACATTTTAAAAAGAAGTAAAAGCCTTGACATCATGATATGCATCAGTTGGTATTGTTAGAGGCAATGTCTTTCACACACATTCATTTCCAAGACAGTGATATTGGAATCAGCAATTCTTACCAGTTTGTACAAAAATAGATTTACTGTGAGAGTTTAAGTGGGCTGAAGCCCACAGTATCCTTACACAATGAAGCATAGTTAGACCAGGTTGTGCATCACCATGCAGCATCACATATGTGTGTCTTACAAACCTGACTTGTGTGTCTGCTTGCAGAGGAAGAAAGCTCAACAGTAATTGAGGTCTGTCCTGAGATAGTTTTCTAGAGACAGCTCAATAAAAGAATAGTTTGTAAATATATGATGTGGACACTTAGGCTGCACCACATTACCTAAAGGCATCAACACACTCCGTGTAAGTCAATGTATGCCTTCTGTAAAGGAACAGATCATAGGTCATGATGATGGTGAGATGTCGTCAGAATAGCACTTATCTCTGTAAACTTAGGGTAAAAACTCACAACGAAAGTAGTCATTTTAAAGTGTTACACCTAGAAGGATCTTCAAAACAAGTGAATGCAGAAATAAATCATAGAATCATAGGATCAGAAGGGTTGGAAAGGACCTCTGAGATCATCAAGTCCAACCCTTGATCCACTACCACCACAGTTGTTAGATCATGGCACTAAGTGCCACGTCCAACCTCATCTTAAAAACCTCCAGGGACGGAGAATCCACCACTTCCCTGGGCAGTCCATTCCAATGGCTGATTACCCTCTCTGTAAAGAATTTCTTTCTAATATCTAACCTAATGTGAGTTTCCATCTTGCCTCAAGATGAGGATGATGGGATATCATTTACAGTAGGATATATTTCTCAGTATTATTTCCAAAGAAAAAAGAAGTTTCACTTCTTTGTACACTCTTCAGTACATGAAGCAAAGAATGGATATCTGTAGCTTGTTATCAGCAGAAAACTACAAGGTTTTCTTAAATTTACAATAAAAAAACTTTTTCAGACTACTTGTAGTTAGTCTAATGTCTCTGTCTCTAATGACTTGTTCTAAAGCTGTAGTTGATGGTATTGTAAGCTCTTGAGTAATGTGGCATCAGATTTATTTTTGTTGATGTATCAGAATGAGAAAAATCAATTTTCTGTCAAGAAGAAAGAACTAGTACTGTAGAGGAAAAATCTCCAAATATATACATTGGCTTTGTGACAGCAGAAAGTTAAAGAGGGATCAAAACACAGTGATATGCATACTGTATGCCTTACAGTAGATAGATGCCACATCAGAAAGAGTTTAGTTTCAGTGTCTACAAAGGTAAACAAAGTAGCATAACAAAGACAAGTATACGTCAATGTGATGATCAACAGGACCATGTCTAATATCTCAATGAAAATGTAGTAAAAAAACCCCTTTAACTTACTAAAAAAAAATCCTCCATAATAATGACATTTGCAAGTGATAATTTCTTTTGTGATTTAATTATTTTTAACTATTGAGGAATTCATCCTGTTTGAATTTCAGCTTCCGCAGTTTTCCCTGACTTGCGTACTGGAGGAAACATTATTGGTACCACAGCAGGTGGCACTATTCCTTCATATTAATTCTGAATTTGTTTCTTCAGACACAGAACACAAAAAATAATTGAAAGTATCTTATTTCATGAGATCTGCGAATTAGTGTTTGTGTTGGCTGAAGATCAATTTGAGGGTCTTCGAGTCTTCTTACTGTTCCAGTACCTTCCCTGGATGCTGTTGAAGAGGTTTTCAGATGCATAGCTAAGTAATTTAAGACAGAGCAAGGACAGCTAGGAAGTGGGTTGTAGGCACAAATTGCTTACAACCTTTCTCTTTTTTGGGAGAGCATCATGACCTTATGTTGCTATTTCTTGGAACAGAGGTGAGAGAAGACAAAGTAGAGAGTACCAGAGACCCTGCCTCGTAGGGAGCTATAGAAGTCACCTGTATGGTGTCTTTGATGCAAGCAGCACTAGATAGCATCCAAAAAGTGCCTCGGTAGAAAGAGAGTCTTTGCACTGGGGATTTGGAGAGCTATCATCTCACAATTTGCTGTCTAAAACTAGAGTTTATGGCAAAGCCCAATTTTTCCTCAGTGCACCAGTGCTGGCTTTAATTTGTCTTCCACCTGGATGCTTGTGCTACATGTCTAAAAAGAGTAATGCCTAACTATCCTATACCCTAAAATACTGAAGCCTTGATCCTGTAAGGCATGGTATGGAGTTTGCTGGGTGATTGACACAAACTTTTTACCCTGTTATGGCAAATTCAGCTCACCTCAGGGATAGGAGTAATTCCTATCATACCATGCCAAGATAAGTACAATCCACAGTAAGTAGGATAAATGTCTTTTCAGAACTCGAAGCTTCTATTCTGTTTGATATGTGCAAGTATTTTGTTACTTAATCACATGAAATTTTTTTTTTCTCCTAAAGATCTGTCTATGAGCATAGGAGATTAAATATGTAATGGTTGCCTAAGAAGAGATTGTTGCACAAGGGTGAAGCATCTGCATCATTACCATCCAAATTATGTTTGTAGAATTTAATTATTTCATCTAACAGTTTTCCATACTTATCTTTATTGAGTAAGAGAAGTACAGAACGGATTACATAAAATTATTAAAATTAAGTATAAAAAATGAAGATTATGTATGTCCAGAATCAAGTAGCAGATCAAACAACTAGGCTAAGAACTGTTCCAAGGCTTTACTTTTCCTACCAAGGCCTTCTGCATTCTCTCTGTCTTCTACATGAACTAACAAATTTAGCTGCATTTTCTTTCTCCAACTTGATAAATATATTTCTCTAGAAAAGGGAGAGAAAACGCACTAAATTTACAGTTATGAGCCTATTCTAGGATAATGATACTGAGTTGTTATTAAGTGAGGTGAGGCCTCGAGCTAGTGTACTCTGAAGTTCCTTTTTGTGTAGGTATTTTTTTGGCTATCAAAAAGAACTTGGTAATTTTGTTTGCTTTGAAAAGGACTAATTTATTAGGATCATAATGTCTATTGTATCACAGAGTTTCTACTGTCTATCAAAATCTGCACTCTTTTGGCACAAATATTTTGCAGTGCATAAAGGCAATCTGAAAGTATGTAAAAAGTAATATTGGAAAAATTATGTTACTAATCAACAGGTTGACTTTGCAAGCAGACACTGAATTAATTGTCTTAACAATACATTCGAACAGAAAGTTGTTTGTGATGGAGACTTGAAATTAGTTTTGTCTGTAAATCTAGTTGCATGTAGAATCACCAATCATACTAAGAAGGAAAGCTTTAAAAACAGAGGAATTTGCTTTCTATGTATGATGTACTGTGACATGTACTGTAAAACAAAAATAATGTCATTTGGCCAAATGCTGTATGAATGATGATTCCTGTTCCACGAGCAAGATTATTATTAAGAATTATTAACTGTCATGAAACTAAAAACTTGTGTATCAGTGGTCACTCGGGTTCCAAAATCCAAGTCAATCAGCTTGAGCAGCTATGAGGATGAGACTGCTTTGGAGAGCTTCCCTCTGGACAGGGGGTCTGAGGTGGCACCAGTGCTCACTACAGTATGTGAAATCCTGAGGAGCTGCTCGTGGTTTTTGTTGTTTGATTTTGGTTTTTTTTTTGAAATCTAGTTGAATGGGTGATCTTCATGTGGTTTGTTACACCATGGTGACTGAAGTGGATTGACTTTTTCGCCTGTCCTTTTAGTGGGAATTAACCATACGGCCTCAGTTTAGAAGCATGCTTAATTCACAGAATGTCATATTGGGTTCTTCCCTTGTCACAGTGGATACAGCAGCTGTGACAGATGACACAGATTTGTTGTCAGTTGCTCCTTGTGGTGGGTTCACCTTGGCTGAACACTAAGTGCCCACCCAGCTGTTCTATTCCTCCCCTTCCCAGCCGGACAGAGGAGAGGGTAAGGTGGGAAAAGAAAACAACACAAATCGTGGGTTGCAATAATGCAGTTTATATTTATGCAAAAAAAGAAAGCAAAACCAGCATGCACACACACGAAGCAGAAGCCAGCAGTTAATCTCTACTTCCCATGAGCAGCGATGGTCAGCCACTTCTCTGAGAAGCAGGGCTCCGGCACACGTAATGGTTGTCAGCAGGCAGCCATCAGAGACAATGAGTACCTCCAGTCCTGCTCCTTGCCTCAGCTTTCATATCTAGGTTGACATCATATGGTATGGAACATCCCCTCGGTCAGTGTGGGTCAGCCGACCTACTCGTGTCCCCTCCCAGGATCTCACTCGATTGAATGTTACAGTGCTGTGCTCAGCAGTAGCCAAAACATGGGTGTGTTATCAACACTCCTCTAGATACCAATACAGAGCTACTATTGGGAAATAAATTCCGGCTCAGCCAGACCCACCACACTTCTTGGGGAAGATGGAGCTATGGGAACACAGTGACAAGGGTCAAAATCTGCTCAGAAGTTCTTTTGTTTTGCTTGTCACACTTATGTACTCCCTGAAGCTGGGCTAAAAAAATGGGAATGACTCAGTGACAGAGTGATTAGGGCTGTTAAATGAGGCAGTGTGCACCACCTCCTACAATTTATAGTAGTGTCTCCAGTGCAAAATGGAGCACTTAAGCTGAGTGATTTTGGAAAGGTGAGAAGAAAACCCTCCTAATTAGAAACACTGATCAGTGCACTGCTGAGCAACAGTGGAGACTTTCACTCCTTTCCCTATCATACCCTTGCTGGTTTTTAAACTGGTGCCTTTCCTAGATCTCTTTCTCCTGTATAATCAATGAAGGGGGTGGATGGCCCTGAAATGTGATTTATATCAACTTTCAACTTGCCTCCTTCCATTGGGGGAGTTAGGTGACTTAATTAGACTGGACATCTAAACTGCGATTGGCAAAGTTAGTAGAGATGGTTCTCACTCTAAATTACAGCAATCTAGAGAAAACATCAATTCTATCTTAAAAGTAGATAGGTATAATTCAGTATTTCTGAATTGATCTTCCTAAGGTTAAAAATTACATGAATGAAAAGGAGGCAAAGGTTCCTCAAAAATATGGAGCATACTGCACTGTGATATGGAGAATATTAGGAGAATTGGCCAAGCAAATAATTAAAGCATGGAATGAGATTAATCAAGTCATATGCAATCTTGCAGGAGAAAAAACTTAAAATGCAATAATATTAGAAGAGATAAAATGCTTGTGCATTTTATGTGGATGATTGTATTTAAAAAATAGCAGAGGCTGTAATGAGCAGTAATTTCAATCAGAGCTTCAAAAGCAGTACTTGAGTTGCTGAATAGCAGTTCTAAATATGGTAAACAGCAAAAAAGCTATCTCTACTGTAAAATTAAAAAGGTTCATTGAAGTTAAAGATGCTATGATGACTTACATCAGCTGAAGAGCTGCCCCATGAAGTTTATCAGTTCCATATTGAAATATAAATTAGAAGGCGTTTATAATAATGACTTCAGCTGCTTCCTGTCAGACAACATTTAAACCTGCATGCTGTATCTAGAGTGTGCCTTATCCAAAAGGGTCTGAGAAGGAAGCCAGAGAGGGAGGAGAGGCACATCAGGAAAAAAAAAAGAGTTCGTGTGCTTTAGATGTAGAAAGAAAGACAAACTACTCGTTATTCTGCACAGCACAGGTTTAGCAGAACACTGCAGCATGCACCTTGATTTTACCTCAGCACATCTAGGTTAATCTTTAGACAAACAGTAGTAAAAGCAAAGGATGCAGGCATTAGCATCAGATTTGCCTAAGCCATTTACTCATGTTACAGCACACTGAGCAAGCTGCAAGCTTGAGAGCAGAGAGTGACAATAATCAGGCATCATTGTCACAGAGGCAGATGCCACCCTGGAAAGTTACCACAGAATGAACCAGATTAAGCCTTTGCAACTTGGCTAATGCAAAAGGATATTGGAGGACGTACTGGTGGCTTTCGGCTACAACAAATGACAAAATTAGTTACTTTTTGCATTACTTCATGAGGATTTTCCTCCTTCAGGGAAAAAAGACTATTCATGATAACATCTTCCCCTATGATGAGGAGATATTGACTTCTACTTCCTCAGTTCTTAACATCCACATCTCACCTTTTTTGTCTTCAGTCCTACCCTTTACATTTGCTTACAATTTGTGGCGTTATATACATATCTGTATGCACATATATATACACATATATGCATATGAGAAACGTATATCAGTTTCTCTACCTATCTTGCAGGGATCCAGTCTTTACAGAAAACAGTTCTGAAGTGAGCTTCTCAAATTCCTCAAAGACATAACGATAAGGAAACAAGGAATAAAAAATAATAACCCCCCTACCTGATCAAGATAATGGCTTTAGTTTATGAGAGCCATAAAAATTGAATGAAAATGGTTGGTGATATGTATCCTTTATATAATTAGTTCCTCACTAATCATGGATAGTATTTTACCCATTTGGCTTACAATTTTCTTTTTTTTCTGATCACAGATTAATTATATAATATATGCCAGCAATAAAATCCCAACACCACTACAATGAAAAGAGCACCTATTCAGATCCTGTACCAATTACAATAACAGAAAGTTTTTAAAATATACTTCAGGTAAAGACTTAAACGAAGTGTGTAATGTCTTTTATATTGCTAAGATGTTTTTACATCTATTGTCCTTAAATCCACCTGTGTTTTCAGAGTGCAGTGAAACAGTAACATGAACAGATTTCTTGAGAACATTCTTCATGGTGACAGACTTACTGGCATGAACCGAGGAGATATACTACCGTAAATCTGTGGCACCATGGGGGCACAGTCCTATCTGTACAGTGGAAGTAGATCCATCAGATCTGATTTCAAGATCTGAAATGGGACTAGTGTCTCTTTTGAATGATATCACCTTAATGTTGCCATTTTGTGAAAAACATGGAAGGGAAATGTTGTATCGATTCCTGCCCATCCAATAAGAAAAAGACTTTCAGGATCTGGGAGAAAATCCCGGAGGTGAGCAGTTTAGAAACGTGTCATTGTGTCATTCAGAATGTCCTTTTTGCATTTTTTTCCCCACTGGATATCTCAGCTGAAGGTGTTGCTCTCTTCCTTACCAGCATGCTCACATAATCATTAATTTTTGCATCAGTTTAGAGCAGAAGTGTTTACAGTGCAGTAATATATGGATATGCTGCACAATGTGGGTGTTCCAGAACAGGGAATATGCCAAATAAATATGGCTCTGAGTTTTCAAAGGTGAACTAACTAACTAATTCTAGGGATAGTAAAGGATGTTCCTATTAACAAATGTAAGAGTCTGGCTTTATTTCAGTACATATTCATATTGATCTAATAGAAAACAGATGGTCTATTTATGGAAGTTGAGTGTTAAAGGACATTTTCACCCTTATGATGTTCCCCCTAATGGGTAAAATGAACCACTTATATCATCTTAGAGAACTGTCAGCTGTATTAGATACTAGGTATGCTTGATTAACTCTCACTCTATTTACCTTATAATGTAATATGACTTCAAATGAAACACAGTAAGATGGTATTGTGCTGGAACTAACATAATCTTTTTTGCTCTTTTGCAACAGAGTAAATCTAGAGACTAATTGCTTTTTTAAATCTGTAAAATCCCTATTTTCTTTAGTCCTATCAGTTAATAAAGTTGTATTTCAACACATATTTTTAAGGCAAAATACATGTCACCATTATCCTTACAGATAATATGGCTAATGAAACAGCAGTTTGAGTGTAGTAAGTGCTATACTGCCCATAAAGCAATGCAAAATGTTCTGTGAAAGAACTGAGATCTCATTTCCAAGTTAAGATATTCTGAACAATTGCTTTTAAAAAAAAGTAGTGTGAATGCATTTTTTATTTATTTCTTTTGCATTGTACAACAGATATGAAGTGTGTTGTAGAATTTTTATAATAACTATAGTGATCTAGCATTTTTTTTCTTCTTTTATTAAGCAATACTTAAGCAAATATCAAAAATATTTTGCTGGGTTTCAAAAGCAGTGGTCACTATTGGCCTTTTAGAAAGCATAACTATTGGGCATTTTTATATTTCTTCCTTCTGCTTCTTTCACTTGCAGTCTTAAGGTCTTAACTTGGTGCACTGTAAATAGTTCCACTTATCAATTCAACTAATGTTTTAAAGCTAAACATGGATGTGATATTTTGGAAGATTTAGAGTATAGTAGTCTTCCAGAGAAAAACAAAATAAACTCCCCTGTCATTCAGAGACATGTGTCTTTAAATCTTTTTTAATCCATTATCTTTTCTGATTTGATTTCTGTCAAAAATCTTCTGTTTTACTTACATGGTTAACACCTTTCAGAACTACATCTATACATCTCTCTATGCATTTTTCAAAAATTTTAATTCTAGTCAGGGCATTTTCGTGTGTGTGTTTTTTTTTTTTTCCTGTATTGCAGTATAGCTAGGTAATGAATTTGCCTTAGAATCATAAAGAAGAATGGAAGTTTAACTGAGGCTAATATTCAAAGGATGAAAATATTCTTCTATAGCAGGGTTGAAGGTTTATCTCCTTGATTATATATTCTGGTATTTTCTGTGTTAATTTTACTTTGCTACTTTCTATGAGATAGAAGATGGATAAAAATGTTTAGGAATTTATCTAATCTACCTTTGTACTTGAAGTCTTTTGATTGTCTTAAAAGCTCTTGGTGACCTCTTGCACTTAGTGCCTCTACCCAATTTTAGTTCACTGGTTTCCATGGCTTCCAAACGTTATTCATTTTGTTTAATAAATAGCATTACTGACACTCATCTTTCCAGCAGCTAGAGTAATTTTATCCAAGTGAATCCCACAATAGTTTCTGCAGTCTGACTTAATGTGATCCTGAAAATTAATTTCCCATGCAACTTCTCCCATTAGGAGTGAAGTGGTTACATGCTGAACTGATTTTCCTCTGAGTTCTGAACCCCAGCGCTGGCCTCACTTCTGGTCAACATAATTGTAGCCAGGCAGCAATAAAATACGCTTGAAGTGAAGAGCCTTTAAATGTTACAAGATCAATTATATTGGTTGGTCTTTTCTAGAAGCCAGCACTGACATAATCAGACTTGTGAGCTACCATTATTAGCTGCTGAGAAATGCTTCCTTTTCTGTTCAAAATGAATGCACCCTCTCGCAAATTGCAGAACTGTAATGAAAACAAGGTTTATTGCTGTCTTTTATATCTTTTATATTGCAGCTGCAAAAATATCTACTGAAATGTATCTTGAGATGAAGACAAAAAGGCAGTGTCAGGTGGGAAATACATGTCTATGGGATAGAATTCAAATTTTGCTGAATAGATTTGTGGCTTTGATGAAAACTTTTTTCCCAGATACCATATACTGTCACCAATTTATAAATAATAAATCTGATTTAGAAGTATGCAAAGGATAAGACTCAGTCCATCCATAGCATGAAAGACAAATTACGTAAAAAAGACAACTCAATGTAGGTAAATTGCCATAGTCGTGTGATTGGGTAATATTTGAGTTACAGGAATGCTGAGTATCAGCAGCATAGTTGTCAAGTCTAGGGATTTCTGTACTTCTAAAGGCAAGACAAAGAGAGTATTTATGTAATTTGTGTGTTTGAGTTTAGTAGAATGTTTCTCTGTTTTGATACATAGAAAGTATTCAAAGGATACTGAAATTTAATTTCAGTTGGTATTTTATGTACTACAAAGAAACTGGAAAAAAGCTGAGCATTCCTTTCTTTTCATTTTGTAGGCTTAACTTGCATTTATTTTTCAGAAGGGTAGTTATTTGCAAGACTGATATTTCCAAAGAAAATAGGATGGTTTGATTTGACTACTTGCTGGCACATTTCAGGGTAAAAAACCTAATGAAATGTTGTTTCAAGAAGATTAAAAAGAGAGAGACAAATGAACCATGTACAGTAAATAATTGTTCTAGGAAAGTCAAGTAGGTCTCTAATAACTCAGTTTTACTAACTAAACTAAACACTGGCAGTTTACTTTGTAAAAGACCAAGTGTTTAAAATTAAGATCTTCATAGAACTACTTTGGTTTTGGGTATCCGTGGCAATGAGCAGCAATATACATGTGTATAAAATAGTAAATGGTTCGCACCAAGTAGACTTTTAAATTACTGCTTCAGAATCCTCCGGTTATAGTAAAATATTGACTTTCTTGCAGCAATAAATTCACTTTTGGGATTGCTTACCACTGTTTGAATACCAATGTGATGTAAATGACAAAGTGACACTTGGTGACTGGCAAACTTATGGCTGCCAGCTTTCAGTTGGTACCAACACACAGAATCCCAATGATTTGTATGCAGTGCTAAATCACTCTATCTACTGCCTAACTGTGCAGCAGATGTATTTGACCCGTAACGTCTGATAGCATTCAGTAAGCAATTTCATGTTGAACTGTTTACCCAAATGCTTGACTTCTTGGCTCTGCTCACTGACAAATTCCATGGAAATGAACCATGGGGCAACCCTAGACTCTCTTGTCTCTTTGCTTCTAGTTTTAATCTTCTTCATACTAGCAGTGGTCCATTAATCTTGAAAGAAAATTTATTTGATCTCTTAAGAGAAGTTGATTTAGTGCTCTATGCCCTTACTTCAGCTATGGACAGGCCAACAAAGATAGCTTCTATTCTTTTCAAATCTGCTGTCAATAATCCTGATAAAGAACTCTGCAGCTTGCAAAAGTATGTCTCTGTTTTATATAACTTCTGGAAACATATAACAGTTTATAAATTAAGATTTCTGTTTACACTATATTAGGGTGTTTTTTAGGATACATGGAAGGGAATATGGCAAAGACAAATTAATGAAATTGTAGTAATTTAAAACGAGATTGAGATATTCTGCACTGAACGGATAAAAAAAACCTTTGTATAGACTAAGGAATAATTCAGCTGATTGTTTTTTGATTGTGCATGTTAATTTAGTATTATATTGCAGGATTTGAACATCCACAGCAGAGGCCATTACATAACTTCTTATAAATAAAAACAATTCATAACTTCTTACTTTGTTAGCATGGTACAGAGTGAATGCTATAGGTCTGAACGAAAGTACTAAGTTAATGTTCAAAAGTATGGTACAAAAAGGAACAAGATGGAAAAAATGCTTTGGTATCTTTGCTCTACCATATAGCTGTTAGGTCTGTCTTGGGGAAATATATAGGCAGTTTCTCCAAAGGAGATTAATAGGTAGAGCAAAATCCTCCCAACTACATGGGTATGGAGAAGAATAAAACCAGACATCACTGTTAGAATTTTTCAGCATATCTCATTCCCCTTCTTATTATGACTCTAGGCAGAAAGACCTTACTGTGAACATAAAATGGCCTTTTTTAAAACAGACACTAACCTCTGAAGTACTTACAAAAGGACTATATGTCAGGAAACTGGAATGGAACAAATACTACAAGAATGCTGAACAGCTTTCCTTGTAACAACAAAGACAATGTTAGATTCCAAAATAAAATAGTTTAACAACCTGCCAAAGTAATAACTATGCTTTCTATCTAACGCCTTTGGCCACATTCATCTCTGAGGATTAATTCTGTGTGAGGCATAAAGGACAGCTAAAGCTAAAGAAAACTTTTGCTGTTTCATGAGGATGATAGAGGTCTTGCCAGAATAGAGAAGAAGGTACAGCCTTTTCATGTAGAATAACTAAGACAACTTAGGCAAAGTATATTAAATTCCAAAGTGAGACTCTTCTAGTTCATGGTAGCAATATTTTAAATGATTCATTGATAAATGTCATCTCCTCAGCTCTGTTAATCAGTTAGTAATATACTTGTATATTTGTTTGCAAATTTAATATCTGTAAACTGCAACTTTTGTCTGCTCTAGTTCCCTTAATGGTGTTAAAATAGTTAAGATATCTTTCTTTAAAAAATTACTCAGTTTTGTTTTCTAGGCATTCAGACTTTGTATTTTGACAGAAATAGTTTGTATGTTACTTGACTGTTAGGTTCTGATATCTGCAGAGAGAGATTTGAGTGGTCTCTGTAGAAGACCATGGGCTACAGAAGCTGGGTAAACCCCCCTTGACAAACCTCATCTCTGTGGACTCTTCCCTCGCTGCCACCATCCAAGCTTGCTAGCCCTGGCAGATGAACTTTAGGATTAAAGGGTGGGTCCAGTTCCGCGTATGCTGCATCTCACCTAAAAAATCCATTGCACAGGCTCTAAGGACTCTTCCTGCCTTCTTCAGCGGAATGTAAAGAGACTCCTTACATGATGTTATCACATGCCCTGCCAGAGTCAGAGAGCCACATCCTGATCTCATCAGACCTCTGCATAAAACCCATTGTGTTCCCCCCTTTGCATATGTATTCTCTGTATCCCTTGCATCCTGTAGATCCAAATACCTAATCCCCCTGTAAAATCCCCTAAAATAATATGGTTTTTTCCCATGAGGTAATTCCTAAGACCCCGAGATTGTCAATCTGGGTTTTTCTGTTACCTCATTCTTGTGAAACCCTCTAATTGTAATAGAATGAACATGCAAACCTCCCGATGAACATGTAAACTCCCTGTTAAATATGTAAACCCTAAACCCTTTAAATGTGAAATTATAAGTCCAATAAAACATTTCAGTTTTCTTGCCTCCCCTGGGATCATCTTAGCTTCATTGACCTCTGCACTTCACTGCCAGTAAATAAAAATCCTGAGGAACGATGGCCTAAGGTTCTACACTTTAGTTTCACCTTTGCAGCTCAGCCACCTGCACCAAAAGGAAAGGTACTGAGAACAGGAGTGTGGTGTGCTTAGAAAGACACCTAAACCCTCAGATGATGATTACTTGTGATTAACAAAAAATGGAAACTATAATAGTCTTTTCACTGTAGATTTAGCTTGCATCCTGCATATCTCTACAATTTTGTTTGATTTATCGGCAGTATGAAGTTGGGGATTTTTAGTTTAAATAGTTTGGTATTTCTAATTATTTTCATTACCAAATCTGATTTTGAAGTCATGATGTCTTAGAGGACCTCTTTCTTTGTATTATGGACCACTAGCTGTGAAATCTGCATCATGTGAGTGAGTCCTGGAGTAGCACAAGGCTCTGGATGAATTTAGTTTTCTGCAATTGTCCATCCCAACATATTTTAGTTTGAAAACCTGAATATGCAAATAATTATATTTAAGAAAGATATCAGCTTTAATTCCATAAAGGAAAAAAGAAAAGGAAAATCAGCCAAAACACCCACTCTATTAATAACTATAAACAAATTGATCAAAATGTTTTTCTGCACGTGGATATTTCTGGCTTTTGAAAAATTATTAGTAAAGAAGAGAATGTTATTCATAAGCACCCTGAATTTTCTGGAGTGGGACAAGTGTTCTGAGATTGTGCTGATTGAGAACAGGCAGCGTTACATTCCATAAAAATAGCCATTTTTACTGATTATTTTAAATGGCAGTAACTTTACTAGTTTGATGTAATGGAATGCCAGTTCAACTGTGAAGCTTTCTGATGTGAAGCAGCATGTTTAGGACAATATTTCACTCTTGACATTAATAATCCTAAATTAATATATCTCAGCAAGATTCAGAAAATCTGGTTCAAATTTAGCGCTACTTATACAAGTTTTGCAGAACAGTAAGAATTAGAAAATTGTCATGATTTCAAATTAGTAAAATATATATTTAGGACCTGCTAAAAGGCTGAGTTAAAATGTGAAAATACTATGAAAATATTACCTTGTGTGTTCAAGGACACCAATTACTTATCTTACAGAGGTTGAAGACTAGGTGCACATATGTTATTTTTTTTTCTGAAATATATTCTGACTTAATTTGTATTATAATAATCATGTTGAGTGAATTTTTGATAGACACAGAACAAAAGTTTCCCTGGGCTAAGTTCCATTTCCTGCTGTCCCACTGCTGACCCTGCGATTCTCAATGAAACATACTGAAGGAAATCTCTTCACATGTGTGAAGGTGGAAGATGGCAATCGGATGGATTAGTGCATAGTTTTCTCTCCTCTTTGCTATTTATATCTTCCTTTCTCAGCTGACAGAAGGTGAAAAACATCTAGCTTTGTAAGATGGAAGAGGGTAGGCTGCAGATTGACACAGCTCCAAATGAATGTAGAGGGTTGTGAGAGAAAATCATCTTCTTTAGGCTAGCTGGGCAATCTTACTGCAGATTTTAAGAACTGACGATACAAAACATTCATTTTGGTACAATAAAATCAGCTAATTTACCCATCTACTGCGCAGATCCGATAAGCGTGTTTTGTCTGGCTCTCATCTAGGTTCCTTTTAAATGATAAAGAATGTAATGTTGGTATAATGTTCCTCTAATTAGATTGTTCTTGAGTGTTTTTCCTTTGGCTAGACTCACTATGTGTAGTAAGACCCATGTGCAACTAAATTTCTCCTTAGCAGCTTTTTTTTAAGAAGTTTTTTACTATTTTTTTACCATCTCTTGCTGTTGCAAAGGCAGAAATTCCCTTACTAATACATCAACAGCAGTTAGGGATTTTGGATAGATTAGATATCTATCCATAAACGTATTCATAGGATAACCAAGGTATAAGGATATGAGTGGGCACATGTATGTGGAAGAAACTAGCACTAATCAACCTGATTTTCAGTTCTGTGGGCATAGTGTGGTTAATTGTCATCTAAACCACCTCTCAGAGAAATGAGGGTTCTATAAGAATGCTTGAACTCTCTTTTTGTAAAAACATTTTTTTCAAAGACTTTTAAAGTTCTTTCAGAAAGTTGCATGTCATGATTTCAGCTTTCTTAGTAAAATATGATTGCTTCTGACTATAATATTAAAGTTCTCTTTGAAAGTATCAAGATGCACAGTGATTAAACACATCCCAAAAATGGAGAAAATGAATGACCTGTGCACTGATATGAAATATGCATTGGGTTTCCCTTTAAATGAGGGTAATTTTTGAGATATGCTGCATTGACTTTCTTGTATATCACATTACACTGTATTGTATGTCTCATTACACTGTGTTATCACTTCATGGTATTGTAGTTTGTATGGTGACGGGGAGAGTGTAATGTAATGTGATGATGTGCTGTAGCTGTGAAATACTATTAAATCATGACACTCTAGGGATTCAGTAAAATACGCGATTTCACTAATCTCAGTTTCAGAATCTGTAGGAGAGTGCTGAGGGAAATACTCGCCTTGAAAGGATTTTCTGAGTTTACTTACCTCATTTGTGACTTATATGGCTTATTGCTGAAATCGCCATTTCCATAGGATTCTGCTGTTGGATTTGATACCTAGACTTTCCTAGTCTACTGCAGTAATGCTCCAGTAATCTGTTAACTGCATGCTGCTAAAGGAGTGGCATCTCTTGTGGAGACAGTCATTAAATTTAGAAGATTATGACTGGCTTGGTGCTTGACCTCATCTATGGCACAAGCTGAGAATTTAAGAGACAGATTGACTTGGGAAGGCTATGAACAGTGGCAATTTAAAAGCAACAACAACAAATCCCCAAACTTTGTACACTTTCCTATGTCTCTATTTTTGTCAAAAACTGTTACAGCAAGTCTGTGTTCACTTTCTCCTGTATTAAGACCACTGGAGCAGTACTCTGCCAACATGAAATTGTGTACCATTGTCTTGCATTACAAAGCATATTTAACCTTGAATTATCATGTTTCATAAACTGAATTTTTAATCTGATTATACATGAAATTTTTACCTTTACTCTTAATTTACAACAACAAATGTATTTCATTGCTCAGGTAGGTTCTTAAAATATTATGTATCTATGACAGATACACAGTTCAGCCAATGGCACATGGCAAACAAAATTTTTAATTTTAAATTATATGACATTGAATTTCAGATTGGTTGTCATCAGTGTTATAAAAAGTAGATGAATGCCTTCACATTTTCCTGTCATAGGACAGAATAGTTTTAGAAGTGTTGAAACAGATTTCTTGTGTTTATTATTTTCTATTCTTTCATGTAAAAATGGGTAACCATATATAACTACTATGTATATTTTCTTTGTTTAGATAGAAAGAACATCTTAAAGCATTTTTAAGAATCTTAAGAGCTTCATCATATCTAATATTTGTTACCTGCACTGCTGTTGTCTCAGTGCTTCGGGAACAATTTCATGGAAACAATTAACAACTATACTTTTCCCCTCTTCTCCTCCAAGAACCAATTTGTGAACAAAACAAAGAATGGAACCTTCCCGTTCTTCTGTGGAGTAGGTGTTTTCTGACTCTTTGGAATGACTCTTCAGTAACTTGAACATGCTTAGGTAATCAGAATGCTCATACTGGTGCACCTCAAGAATCTGCTCCTGGCTTTTCTGAATGTTATCAAACTGTTTCAGGAAATCACCCAGGGATGTGCCCCAAGGTAGTGTGGTCATGGTGGCAGGGTGTGTGAGAGAAGATGGTTTGCAACTTAGTGAGGTATATGAGCATGACCTAAATGGTATGGCATGAGGGGTGGAGACTGTGCTGGTTTGGGCTGGGATAGTCTTAATTATCCTCATAGTAACTGGTATGGGGCTGTGTTGTGGATTTGTGGTAGAAACAGTGCTGATAACCCAGGGATGTTTCAGCTGTTGCCGAGCAGCGCTTGTACAGAGTCAAGGCCTTTCCTCACACCACCCCACCAGCAAATAGGCTGGGGCTGCGCAAGGAGCCGGGAGAGGACACAGCTGGGACAGCTGACCAAAGGAACATCCCAGCTGACCAAAGGGATATCCTGTGCTGTATGATGTTCTCAGCAACAAAAGTGGGGATAAGAAGAAGGAAGCGAGGTGACATTTGGAGTCATAGTGTTTGTCTTCCCAGCTTGCACATGATGGAGCCTGGCTTTCCTGGGGATGGCTGAACACTTGCCTGCCAATGCAAAGCAGTAAATGAATTTCTTGCTTTGTTTTGCCTGTGAATGCAACTTTTGCTTTACCTATTAAACTATCCTTATCTTAACCCATGAGTTTTCTCACTTTCATTCATCTGATTCTTACCCCATCCCACTGGGGAAAGGTGAGCAGGGGCTGTGTGGGGCTGAGCTGCTGGCTGGGCTTAAAACACAGTAAGACAGACTAGAAGAATGGAAAGGCAAAGGCCTTTACATCACTCTTCCCTATATCGGAATAGCTACAGTGCAGAGAAGCATTTATATAGTGAACTTACTATACTGACTTTGATTGTGAATTACACTTCCTTTCATGAGGTAAATAAAGTAAGACAGTAAAAAAAAATTCATTGTTTCACTGGAAAGCTTTAATAGTAATTTGCATGTTAATTTACTTCTGAAAGCTAATGAGAATAATCAGTTTCTTTGTAGTTCTGTATTATAACCATGTCTTTGATTATCTCCTTCATTGTCTCCTCATATTACATTATGTCTTGATCTAAATGTACTAGCCATTTTTTAGATCTTGAATTTGCAACAGCCCTTTTTGTCAAAAATTCAATACAATACTAAAAACTCATGAATAACATCTACTCTGGACATAGATCTACTTAACTGGAATTTAGAAATCCTTTTCAGTTCTGATATCTTTTATCAGTAGCTACCAATGCTTTATTTGGAAATGTTTCACTTAAAAAAAATCCCATCCAGTTGTTTATGTTACTATTTAAGAAGCTGTTGCTGGCCAGAGGCCATTTGTCACTTATCTGCTTGACTTTATATGCCCTTTTAATAAAAATTCTGAGAAACAAAGACAATGATTCTTCTACAGCCTCTCTTTTACGAAACTGCACTGTTTGTAATTTTTCGGTCAACTTTGACTCTGATTGTTGTTGAGGGATGCATTTAGTGCAGGTAGCTTGGTGTGCAAGCTTGCAGTGCCAGCTGCAGATTGAGCTCTGTCTGGATGATGAGAGCCCAAGGCAAGAGACTGTGAAATGTTGACCCTTTGCCTAACAAGGGTGCAGGGACCTGTGGCCCATCCAGAAGACCAGATACAGAAAGTCCCAGACTTTTCTGTCCTTAGACTGTTAGGGTATAAAAACCCAAGGGTCCCTTTGTTCGGGATGCCTCCTCAGAGACACCAGCTCAGAGACACTGTTATTTTATTATTTGGTTATTACACCAAGATTAAATTATTTTAAGAATCTGGATGTCTCAGACTCTGCTATGGGAAACCTGGGGTCGAGGCGGTAAGGAAACCTGGTCTGACTGTGAGTGTGGGGGGGTGTAGCTGAGAAGGACCCTCAGTCCCAGCTCGGGTGGTTGTGTGTGACTGCCATAGTGGCTCCTTGATGGTTGGACAGGGAACTTTCCTTAACACCATAATGCTAGTAGACATACAGCATTAATTTCGGTTTTCATTTCCAGCTGAATTTTGGTTTTAGACCTCGTCAGGTTTTTCTAAAAGTAATCATGTTATGCAAATCTCAAGGTTTGTTTTAAATGCTTGCAGAATGTCAGCTTTTCACACATAATTAATTTATTAAATTTTACTTTTGTATGTATTCTGTCCATTCTTTAGCATAACATTTTATTTTTGATGTTGCATTTGTTAATTGGAGTTATTCTGGACTTGCAGTATACCCAGAGTGATTTCTCTATTACTGCGTTTACCATGACCTTTTGAGCAAAACTTGATCAAGTCACCTGTCTGATTAAAAGTTGGACAAACACTAATTATTTGCCAATAGAAACCTAGCACAAACACTCCAGTTGAGATTTCATCTTTTGTATAGTTTTTTTTTTTGCTTTTCTGCCTTTGTCCCATTCAGTCTTTCATGAAAAGGGGCAAACAATAGAAAGTCAAAATGAGTGACTTAAATCTGTTTTGGACACAATGAATCTGTTCATGGCTAATTTATCTATTTACCCTCTAAGAAAGTGTCTTCATCCCTTTCCAAGGAGATCCTCAGCTGATTTAAAGATAATGGTCAGGGTTCATTAGAAACCAAACTGAGAAGCTCTCCACTTAGTACCAAATGCCAGAGAAAAGTGCATTTTCTTAATCACACTAAAACTTTAGTTTGTTTCTGCATTTCTGAAAAGACTATTAACTATGGGTGTATTTTCATGAACATTTTATTAATGATGGGTGACCTTCAAAAGGTTAAGCTATGAATAACCATGTTAGTGTTTACACTAGGTTTATTAGAATAGTAAAACAGATCTGCTTCTGTGATGCCTGACTCTTTATGTGGAGCAGACTGCTGGGAGCAGGTATCACAAATAGGGCCTTGCAGCAGCCCTGTGATGTGGTCCAGCTCCCAGCCTGCCATGCTGGGCTGGCAAGGATGTGCCCCTGAGGGCTTTCTTGGCGGGCAAACTCTGGCAACCTCTAGCCTGGCACCACCACTCTGACAATGGTGAGGGAGGTGTCCCAGGTCATTCTGAATAGCTTTCTAAAATGTATCTTATACAACTAAATAGTTTCTAGGGGAAATGGTGATACACTGAGTCAGTTACATTTTAGGGCATCTCATCTGAGCCTGTGGTATCTCCTGAAAGAAACAATAACATGGAAAAGCCATTTTTACTTCAACAATATCTGTTCACTAAAATCCCCTCAATAGATTTCAGTAGGCTGCCATGGTTTCCTGAAAATATTGTTTAATTCTGTATATTTTTATTTATTTATTTATTTACTTATTTATTTTAGGCAGTGTATTAACAAATGTCTTTATTTTAAAGCTGCAAGAATCAGGTTGAGGTTGTTACTGAATACATTGCCAGAAAAATGGCATTTTGTGGTGTACTTACAGTAAAAGGACCTTACAAATATATTGCACCTGCTAGTGTACTCCAGTAGAGCCCAGTGTTGGTTGAAAAACTGAAAAAACAACTCTTCCATTTAATGCAAAAGAAAATGTCAATTATTCAGTTTTATATATAAAAAAAGATTTAATTTTGAAACTAAAGTTTTTTGGTGCTACTTGGCAGATGATTAATTTTTTCTCTAACTAGTGTGATCATTGCTAGTCCTGAAATCTACTGATCATTTCTTCCTACTTTATAGCATACTGCCATTACACTTGAAAGGACCAGTGGTTCTCACTTCTCTGCTTTGCAGCTTCTGCTGAGTGAACAGTCAAGAAGGCAGAGGAGATAAAGTATTTTGATTGGGCATTTTTACTGTTACCATAGAGACTCATCGAAAAACTCAACTAAATGTACTCCTTAAAATGTCAAACACAGGAAGCAGGAGGGAAATTTCAGTGGAAAAATATCTGAAAAGCATGAAGCTGTTATATTAGCTAAACTCGCTGTGCCACTCCTTCATTCACTGCAGGTTAAGTAAATCCTGCTTCTGAACCGAAATGAATTATTTCCTTCAAATATGGGCTTTCAATTACCTTTGAGATATGAACTCTAATCTCTTTGGTAGAAGATGAAAATTAACTGTATCTACCAATGCCAGTCTTACATGAAGCTTAATTAATTTGGATTTGATTTTTCCTCTCACTTCAGCTAGGGAAAAAAAAGTAAACACATGAGCAATAGTCATAATCTGCAGAACACTAGGCATACCTCTGATTTTATTATCGATGGTCAAGAATTCATTTTAGCATCACATTCAGCATTTAGCATCACAACTTTTATTAATGATTTTCCATGGCTGGTGGGCTTTCAGTGAGGAGTCAATAAGCAATGAAGCCAACATGGCTGTGGGAGTGGGTTGACTTTGTTGCCCAACTGGGAGATATTGAGAGCAGGGCAGCACCTGGCACATACAGCCTCTGCTCTCCTGCTGTGCTCAGAACCTGGCTCACACTTGCCATTACCACCTTCCCCCTGTCTTCTCATTTAAGGAGATTAACAGTGAACTATTTAGAGAAGGGTCCTTGCTATTAGCAGCAGCACTGAACCACAGAAACCTCCCCAAAATCATACCAGATAGTACTGTAACTATTTTAATAGGAAATACTGTGTGCATGATGAAAAATGAATGTAAGATGAAAATTGTGTATTGCGTGGTTTGCAGGAGGATTAATATATAGTTGCCTAAAAGACCAATGGGGACCAATTTTAGAATTAATATCCTGTCAGTTCTGGGCAGCCCTGTCATATAGATTAAAACACTTTGGCTAGATTGGATATATTAGAATGAAGTATTTATTTTGTGGTCTAAGATATTGGGCTATGGGCCAGGATTCCCAAGTTCTTTAGTCTTTTCCTAGGTTTTGACAAATACACTGGAGAATTTCCCTTGACCTTCCTTTCTCTTTGCTTGTTTATCTGTGAAACTACCACCATGGTTCTGTGTATGTAAAAATATTCCATATACCTTAGGCCTAATGTTTTAGTAGTTAACCTTGAAAATATATGATTTCTTAGAATTCCTTATATCTGAAGTAAGAGCATGCTATAATGAATTCATAACTGTTGAAGAAACACACTCATATTTTTTTCATTCGTGAGTCTCTTTTACATTATTTCTTCAGTTGGAGGGTAGACTTTTTTTCCATGTAAAAACTTATGTTTAAAAATCAAGATTCCTATGCAACAACAAACATTTGGTAAGATGTAATATTTGAATTCTGGTAAAGACCTAAAACTAATTCCCAGTAAAAACATAAAGCTTTGTTAGTTGTATGTTATTTTTTTCTCTTCTCTATTTCAATGCTAAAATGAGAGATGAAACAAGTAAAGGCAGCAAAAGGAGCAACTTTATTAAAAATTTTTTTGTAAAGAAAGGCTTTCCAATATATCTTGAAAAAACACTGTGAACTTTATGGTTTTTGCAAGTCCTTGGTTTTCAAGTCTATGTTGTTAAAAGGTATTATTTAATGTCAGCAATTTTGTATTATGAAATAGTCTTCACAGTTATCTAACCAGATCATCTCAATGCATTCATTATGCTGCAATTCTTCTTGATGCATGAAAAATATACAAGTTCATATTTTGACACTGTATCATATTAAAATAAATAACATGAAAGGCATTTCATTCAAAAACGAAACGTGTGATTTTTTGAAAACATATCACATTAATATCTAGGGTGACAACTCTTAATCCTTCCTACAACCAGGAAAATCTGTCACGGGAGTAATAATAAAAAAAAGGCTTTTATTGAATTAACAGGAAAAATAATAGCAATAATCTAAAAATGGGAAATGCCTTGGAAAATCTTGTCTGTGGACTTCAATACTCTGGTTCTATCTAATGAAAAAATGTTTCCATAGATATTTAAAGTAGTTTGTAAAATGAACCAATTTTAAATCACATCAGATCTCTGTTCTCTAATGAGTTCTGTGCATCCCCTCTTCGTATGAAGGAGGTTGAGAGATGGACACTTGTGTTATGACACAGTGATAAGTCGCTGCCTAAATGAACAGATGACAATGCAAGATGCTCTACAGGTGTGAGGGACAAACCACTCACTGTGTTTTTCACCTCAATTTCTGACAAATTACTAAGAGAAATTTATGAAAATATCAGTTTACTTCCCTGGACATTAAGATATGTCTGCAAATACAGTGACTTATTTTGTTGATAAACAGCAGCCTCAGAATGAATGTGTTTGAGAGCAAGCTCTTTTTATGAGGTATTTGCCTTAAAAAATCCAGCCATTGGCTATCCAACTTAATAAACTTTGATGATGTCTGGAAAATGTTTTGAAATTTAATCAGGAATTAACTTTGGTGCTTACTTTGCAAAATAATTTTAAAAATTGTCTTTAGAGAAATTCAGAAAAAGGTAAAAATATTGCACATATCACACTGTTAATAAAGACTAAACCATAATATATGCTAAAGAATTAGTATTAACCCTTTCAGACCTTTTAAGAAGTACTCAATGCCACACAGAACAAACATAGCGTATTTTTTATTTGGTATAATTACACTGTATTATTTCTCATTCTTTATCTTTGCATTTACCTTCCTGCCATGACTCTGGAAAATCTTGTGTAAAAGAAAATGAAAAAACACCACCAAACCACATCTTGGGCTGTGTTACTTTTCTCCCTGCTGTAATGTGACTTTTGTTTTTCATGGCTACTGATCTGTTCTATGTTGCAGTAAAATGCTAATTTAAAAAATCAATAAAAACATTTGTCCTGTAAAACACAACGCCCTCCAGAGGTTTACTTGGCTCTGTATAGGTCAAAATCTGTGACCTCACAGTATTTGTAAAATACCGTTGGTAACTTCTCAGATTGTCACACCAAAATTGTTTTCAGTTCTCCAAGGAGGGTGCAGACTATAGTGTGAGTAGCTACAAAGGTAAGGGCAACAATTATATGTCAGCTGTACTCTATCTTCAAAGAGAGCATTTTGCCAGCCTGACACATTGGCTGAAAAAGCCTCACATGTAGAAATCTTTGTTTTCTTTCTAATTTATTTTTGGAGATGTAGTAGAACCTGAGATGAATCTGTAAAAATAAATAGGATTGGAACAACCATGTAAGACCACCATATATTTAGTCACAGATGAACTAAAAGGTAGTTCAATTTCTTTCAGCTCTTGGAGCAAAAGATATATACCCTGTTTTGTAGTTTCCTCATAGTAATAAGTTTTTGTTACACTGAGCAAGTCAGCAACTAAGAAAAAGTAAAGTGCCTAAATAAAAATAATTGTAAAGAAGTCTGAGGTGTCAGACTGCATAGGTTTTTATTACTATTATTTAAATTACAACCTTTACAAATGGCAGAATTTTTCTCATTCACAAGGTTATAAAGGATTGTAGAAAAATGAAGAAAGATTTCTCAGGAAAACAGTATTTGATTGACTGCTATTTCTTTTATGCTTTAAAAAAAGCTGTCTCGTCTTTATATAATTCTGTTGGTAAAAAGATTGCCTGTCATCTCTGCAGGTATGGAATAATTAGAAAAGAGGACATAAATGAGATTAACATCTTAATAATACTAGGGAGTATTGAAGGAAGGAGGAAACTCCTCAAGGGAGCAGAAAGGTTACAGATAAAGGAAACATGATTAAATTCCATTAAGGACTTGCTAGGGAAAAATTAAATGAAACACACTGTCTGTGATGCTTTCTGGATAGACTTTGTGGAGAAAAAAATTTATAATAATGGTACACACACAGAGGTATCAATCCACTACTATTTTTGAAAAAAAAAAAAAAAGAGTCAGAGAGAGAGAGCTTTCAAGAAGAAATAAAGTCCTGAAAGACTGGAATCCTAAAGTCTCACTGTTAAAGTGTTCAGCTGGTAACTTCTGACCAAATTCAGCTTCAATAAACCCCAGATAGGAAGGACCTCCCCACTCTGACATTGGTTTAAGAAAAAAAAAGGCTATACAACTGCTGAAACTGAGTCTACAAAACTGAAAAGTTGTTAGAGCAGTGCACAGATCACTGATGTTCTACATTACCTCAGGGAGACAATTGCTCTTTCAAAAAGGATAAGTATGCATAGTAGAAATGACTCATGATACACATTTAGACTTTGAACTAATTATTATTTAATGAGTGCCTGATAAAATAATAAAACCTCAGAAGAGGTAATTTCCTTTTGTTTTATTGCATAAATAAGAGTCATGTAAAGCCAGCTGTGTAAATGTGTGTTCTTCTTTCAGGCATGTTATTCTAGGCAAAACTAGTAGCAGTAGCTCTATTTTTAGAGCTGCCTGATACTCCCTGCTGTGTGAAGCTATGTCTATTATATCAGCTTTGCCAAACTTTCCTGTTTCACTTGAAAATTGTTATGGTAGACATTTTCATGAACCTTTCTGAAATTTTTCTACCATAAAAGTGTAGTTCTGATCATGAAACCAGAGTAGTAAATTTTGCTACTCTAAATACTACTTGAGACTCAGAGAAATGTCATAATACATTGAAATCCCCTATGCATTGATATAAGAACTTCATATTTTGCAGGTATTATTTCTTGTGTCAAAAATGACCCTTATGCCACCTCTAATGGTGATTTAAAATGTTTCATTCTTTAAACAGTTTATACATGCTCAACAGAAACTCACTGCTGAAGAATAACAGCTGTTAATGTTCACATCAGAACACATCATCAGTGTGGGTGCTGAATCTCCTTAATATATTGCATAGTGCTGTGCTCAAGACTGGTCTTATTCTCAGTGGAAGACAATTACATATTTTAGGCAAGATGTGTCCCAGTTAAGGGTCATTTGAAGAGCAGAATGTAGCATTTGAAAAACATATTACTACTGTACAAGCAGAGTACCCATATATGCATGTTCATTGTTTTTTACACCATTTGAATTTCTTCTGACACTGAAAAATATATGAATGTAACCACAGCACATCTCTAGACTTCTCAGCAATGCTGAAAATAGAATGCCTGGTAAAGCAAGGTGTTCACACAGTTTTGGATTCTGGTACCTGAATGAGTTTTTCAGAATATGATTTTCTGTAGACATACATTAAAGCAAGAAGTATCCAATGATGCATTCTCTGAAACTGTCAAATTTTTAAAAAAGAAACACTGCACTACTGTCTAATCACAAAAACAGGAATGGTCAACTGACCTTTCATGCCAGTCATGCTCCTAAGTCTCCACTCAGTGAAGAACTAGAAAGTTTATTTACCCCAGCAGAGAGATGCCCTGGGGCATTGTCATGATGCTGCTCAAGTAATGACATGCAGTAACACCAGAGAAAGTCCAAAAACATGGAGAAAAGGATGTGACTTACTACTAATTTGTTCAACTCCTAGAAGTCTATTGGTATGATCCTCAAGAATGTTGAGGATCTACTGTTCAGAGATGGTATGATCCTCAAGAAGAGGAACACCCAATATTTGTTTTCTTTTCTTTTCCTCCTTATTACTCTCCTTTCCAACTGTTGATAACATCCTCAATGTATAAGCTATAGTCATGATAAACTAATGTCTTCTCCCAAAAGATACTTGTAGTTTACTTTATCAAAAAAATTGGTATTGGCTGAACAAATTTCAAACACATGTAGAGTGAAGAAGAACATTTAATGCAACTGGATTTTTTGGGTCTTTAATTGGGTTTATTTGAATGGACATGGAAAAGAGACACCCATATTCAACAAGGTATTAATTAAAAGTATTTAGTTTCTTATTTATATTGCATCCTGATGCACTACAAAACAAGATTAATTTTGCTAAAATAGATATTAACATACAACTTACAAGACATTAACCTGTTGGCATTGTGTCTACTTGTCAATTCCCAGTTAAGTGCTCAACTTTCTTTGTTGATACAATCAGATGGCAAAATGGTCAAGTCTGTATATGACTGTTAGAAAAACTTGAAAGTATAACCCAAGCGTAAATCAAACCAATAGGGATGGATAAGAATATTCTGAGCTGAGTAAAAAAATAAAACTATTCTATAATGACTTTAAAGTCATTAGGTCACAAAGTACTGAGATATTAAAGTGACACACTGACACCAGAAGGAGCACCTCCATCAGCCTAATTCAGTAGAAAATCTTACCTAAAAAACAAATAGTTTTGTTGAACAATACAAAAAGAGGATGAGTCAAAATGGTATTGTCGTAGCATTTTTTAACCTTAGTGGTTATTATCAGGAGCAAAAGACTAGTAACAGTCATAATACGGTGAGCAATACCTATTTGCTGTAAATTTCAGTCATCTAAAAATCTGAGTAAGACTGCTGTTGTTAGTGACCTAAACTGAGGACTGATTATGCTCAGATACTAAAAGGTGCTTCTTAACACTTAATGGTAACAAGAAATCAATATCCAACATAGCTAAATATCTTTAGCTGTTACTACCTTGCATGTCAACTGTGTGTAACATGTGGTTGTAAAGGGACAGAACATTTGTTTTGGACCTCTGGTGGATTCGGTTGCTTTATCCAGATGGTGCGTCTGAGGAGAATATGACGGCTGACAAAATACCGTTCCTATGGAAAAGTAAAGAGAAGAGAGCCTAGACACAATGGAATTGAGATTTCATCTCCATGGAAGCTTGAAAATTATAAAAAAACCCATGTCTCTCTCCTGATTTTGAAACAAACGAAAGAGTTCAGCCCCAAAGAGGCAAGTATGTGGCAGATTTTACACCACAGATATGCATAGCTGAGCCTACCAGCTCCAAGTCATCAGTGGAATGGTAAGAGTCCCTAGGGAACCTTGGTTCCACACTCTGTCAGTGTTACTTACAAAATACGTAGGCATGGACGATGAGTTTAGAGACAGATGTTACGTGGAGTGACAAAAGAAAGTAAGTATTTAGGACCAAAATGAAACCTGAGAGCTTTTTGTTCCCCTGTAGAGAGAACACCACAGAGCACCTTTGAAGTACAGTGCTTCCTTTAGTTGCTTCTTTGTTCCTCTGACAGTTAGCAGCACATAGTCAGGGTTGTGACTGTTGACACAATGTGGTCCTAAATACTTTGAAACAGACACACAGATCAAAAACATACTCCTTGTTTAAGTAAAACTCACAGCAGGCATGTGGAAACATCTAGACATAACTCTGAAATCACAATCAAGTCAGAGTTTCTACCTAAATACATATTTGGAAGGCTTTGTATAAACTGAAGAGGAAGAATATTTGCCGTTTAAATGGAAGATGTAAAAAGTATGAGCCACATCAAAACTTTGGAACATGGATCTGCTTCATGATGCCTGGATGTATGCTGACTGCGTATCAGGATGGGACCTGAGAGTGTATGCTGTTATACAGCATTCTTCCCTCTCCTCCTTTCTTCCTCTTTCCATGGGATGAAAATGTGGGTACATGACTAGGAAAGCATTTACTGAAGATTCTGGCAGTTCATGAGAGCAGGTTTATGGGAACACAACACAAAACATACACAGCTGAGATGCTGCCACCACTCATGCTCAACTGGTTTTTTCAGAGGCAGTACCATTGAGAAAAATACACAATAGCATATTATAGTAAAGGTGGAAATAACTTGTCCAAAGTAGATTACCGTTTCTACCTGATTAACATAAATTCCTACAGCCTAACCAGGATCAAAGTTTAATCCTTTCAAAGCCTGTCTTGTATCCACACATCTGCTGCACTTGACATTTTAACAACATCTGTTTTCACTTATCTGATGTCTCTATTTCATTCTGTTAATGCTGAGAATATGTTCTTATGCGCACATGGAATTTTATCTTTCTGACTTCCAAAGTCTTTGTGGACATCTGGTGTTCATGATTATTTACTCTGCTTACTGATTTTGAGGAAGGAATATGTTATTACTGTTCAGAAAAGGAAGTTAAAGTATTTTAAAGTTTTAACCTTTTTTTTTTTACAGGAGGCAAATGATTGTCCAGAGTCATATTTTTGTAGAGTCACCCTTGAATCTTGCTTCTAAGGAAGGATTACTTGTAGTGAGTGAGACAGGACAGTATGTGTCCAGTTGAAAAACAAAGAGGGCTCAGAAAGGCAGGCAGGATTTAAGGCTTACATATTTCATTAGCTTTCTTCAGTGAGTCCAGATTCATCTTTAATTCTCTGAGCTACAGGCAGTTAATAAAATCTTAGGGATAGTTTCTCTGGCCTACATGTAAAATGAGTTAAAGTATCTATTTTAAGTTCTGAATTTGAAAGTTAACAGACTCTGCTAGTAACTTAGGACAATTTGTATCAGTGCTCTTGATGTAATGCTGATATAGATAGATCAGGGTCAGATGGGGAGCTTTTCTTGGCACTGGAAAAATAGGGAAATATTTATTATATGAGTAGAAAGGGCCTGTGTTTGTCCTATATTTATTGTAAGCATTTTACTACTAAGGATACTGTTATTCAAAGGATTGTGTCTGGATAAAGCTGTCTTCATACAAGAGGAATCTTGGCAGCCCTGAGCATAAATTTATCCTCCCTTCAAACAGTATTAACTGGTACAACCATTTTCCCACAAACTGCAAAATACTACCTTGTAAGAAATGACAGCGAAGATATACAACACACACATATACAGATATACACAAAACCCACTTGTGCAGTAGAAAATGGTACTAATCTTATTCAAACTGCATAGTAAATGTACTGAGTCAGCAAACACCATTTAATCATGTTATTTTAATGAAGCAGAAGACTACTAGATTTGGCAATGGGGAAAAGAAATTTTCCTGTTACTTATCTAACCAGCTGATTGAGCATATTCGGGTTATTGGAAAAACCCAAAGGCTCATTCCAAGAGCAAGTTTAACAATACAGTTTGAGCTTATACAGCCGAATTCCCTCTCCAGCCCGAAGAGAACTGTCTCATCTTTCTTACCTACTGAGAACACTCCTAGGCCTCTGCAGTCTTCTGATCATTAGTGTAGTTGAAGTTACTGTCTTGTATTGTAGTTTTTGTCTTACAAGAGTGTGAGCCAAAAATCATGTCAGGCAATGAAATAACTATGCAGTGAATTATTATTATGTGGGTTATTGTGGACCACTGCTATATGCTGTATGTGAACCTATGCACTGATCACACTTAGCTGTTTTTTCATGTGCTTAGTAGGTGAACAATGCCCAGACCATCTTACAGCCATATTTTGCTACATTTGAGCAATGTTAGCCCTGCTTTGATCGAGAATGTTGGACTAGCTGACCTCTAGAAGTGTTTTCCATCTTACACAGTTCTGTGATTCCTCTAAAAGTAGTACCAATTTTTTCCTCATTCTCGGAGTTGACAGATTAGATTGTATCCACTTAGAAATATTAGCATTAAACAATACAGAACTCCACTGATCTAGAATATCATTCATGGTATGAAAATATGCAATGAAGTTGACCTTGATTACTCAAAATTTACTGCTGTGCAGGATAAAGCTATATGCGTTACTGAGGTGTCAAACCTGCAGCACCTATAGTAGCATGCTGGTGGTTTCTAGAACTTTTTTTCCCCAAGAGTGAATTTTACAATAGGTTGCGAAGAACACCTTTAATACCATTACACTTTAACAGTGCTACCTGTCTTTCTTCAATGTAAGCTGGTTTTTTTATGGTTTTCCAACTGTGTGTCAGTGAAAGAATTAGAGGCAAGATTAAGCAGTAATTTAAGTGACTACAGTGTGGTAAATACATTTGAACATTTAGAAAATATTTTTCTGCCATTCAGACAACCTGATGATTGTAGCAACAGCAGTAGAACTTTTTATTTCTTCTTTTTACACTATGTAGGTAGCAATCTTAACTTGTCGGAAAAGAAGATGATCCCCTACCTTTGGAACAATTATAATTCAGACATTGAACATTATTCCCACAGTTTGGGTTTTCTTATGTTTTCTGACTTATCACAAACTGAATAAAGAACTCCAAATTTTTTTTCACAATGCATGGATATTAACTCTTGACTTTATTATGGTCAGCGCTTGAAGAGGATAGAAAATAGTTTGCGCATAGTTTCCAGGGGTTATTTTTTGTTTTGCTCAGATAATTTCAACTCTGCCAAAGTTCCTTTACTTAGAAATGAAGGTTTTTTTCTTCCATTATCCTTCTTATATTATCTCAATTTTCATCGTTCCTGATCTGCTGAACAATACTCAGAAAGAAAGAGACCATGCTACAGTGTACTCTGCTTTTATTGTCTCAGCAAGTGTCTTGACAGAGATATTCATAATGTGAGATAGCAGAAGAACCACTGCTACAAATGATTCATGACATTTGCTTGCTGTTCTGCATTCCTGTGTAAGTTTTCTGTTCTGTCAGATATGGCAATGCACTTTCTGAGCCCTTTCTAATAAAGAATGGTGTGAAACAAGGTTGCGTTCTCGCACCAACCCTATTCACAGTCTTTTTCATCATGATGCTCCAAAGGGCCACATCAGACCTCAATGATCGGGATGGTATCTACATTTGATATTGTACTGATGGAAGCCTATTCAACCTAAGGTGACTGAAGGCCCACACCAAGACCTTAAACCATCTTGTCCGGGAGCTGCTCTACGCTGATGACGCTGCTCTTGTTGCACACACAGAAGCAGCCCTGCAGAGTTTAACATCCTGCTTTGCAGACGCTGCTGAGCTCTTTGGGCTGGAAGTCAGCTTAAAGAAGACAGAAGTTCTCTATCAACCAGCACCTCAGGAAGTCTTCCTTCATCCCCATATCACCATTGGCCAATCAGAGCTCAAATCAATCCATCAGTTTAATTACCTAGGTAGCCTCATCTCCTTGGATGGTAAGATTGATGGAGAGATAGACAACAGGTTAGCAAAGGCATATAGTGCCTTCAGAAGCTTAATAAAAGAGTTTGGTGAAATAAACACTTGAAGAAAAGTACAAAGATCAGTGTTTACAGAGCCATTGTACTGTCTACTCTCTTATATGGATCTGAATCATGGGTCATCTACTGCCACCACCTCTGACTCCTAGAATGCTTCCATCAACACTGCCTCCGTACAATCCTAAACATCCACTGATCAGATTATGTGACTAATACATCTGTTCTAGAACAAGCAGCAATCACAAGTATTGAGGCCATGTTACTGAGAACACAGCTGTGTTGGGCAGGGCACGTCTCAAGGATGAAGGACCACCACCTCCCTAAGATCTTGCTTTATGGTGAACTTGCCACCGGCTGCCACATGAAAGGAGCCCTGAAGAGAAGATACAAGGACTCCCTGAAGCAACATCTCAGCCTTGGCCATATTGATCAACATAACTGGTCTACTCTGGCCTCCAATCAGGAGCTCTGGATACACACCATTTATAACGCTGCTGCTTCTTTTGAGAATGCATGCAGGATCACTCTCAAGGAGAAAAGATAACACAGAAAGAATTGTGCCTTGTAGAATATACCACCTAAGGAGTCTTTCTGCTGTACCTTTTGCAACCGGATGTGCCTATCTCGTATTAGCCTTTATAGCCACCAGCACGCTTGTAACAAACGTGGGTAGAGCCCTTCCCAAATCTTCGTTCGCAAAGCCTAGCCATGAAAATTCTGACTTCCAAGACTAACATGTCTGGATCCTACCAAAGTGGGTCCATGGATCTCAGTTTCCATGGATTTCATTAGGCACTTGACATGAGATTTATCTTTATCTTCTGTACCACATTTCAAGGCACAAGTTTGCTTGAATTTTATACCATATAGATATTTAAAAACTATCTGTCTAATTCTAGGATAATTTCCTTAGATTTCATTTCCCATAATAAAATGATAATTTGCCATCTTCAGAGTGGTACATTTCACCCTAAAACAAATAGCTCTATCATCATCTCATGAAAGGGAGAAATTGTGACAGAAGATAAGTTTGAGAAACAAAATTCTTTAATAACTAAAGAGCTTACGGTGGCATGTGCAGAATGGTTAAGAGAGCATGTTCAAATGGTTAAAAGCATGTTCAAATATTTTAAGCAGCTTTGCTCTCCTTGTTTAACCCCTTTCTTTTCATGCTTTATTTATAATTAGACAAAGAATGCAGAAACTACTCTATAGAATCAACCCAAAGTTAAACACATTTTAGCATCCTGTCCTTGGTAGTAACATTAATGCTTGGGAAATGTAGGAAGCATAGGGTGATACACCTTTTAGTCAAGTCTTGAGTTCTGGTAATTAGCCATTTAAAATCTTCCTGTAAAAATTACACCTGAAGTGTTGCATTTAATATTCACTACAGGCCTAAATGCCTAAGAGATGTATTAAATCCCTTTTCTGAACACATTTGCACCTTTGACCTCCAAAATGGCTGCAACAAAGAATTCAACACTGTATTAATGTGCTGTGTGAGGAAAACAGTGCTTTTTCATTATATATCTGATAAGCAGTTGAATTCAACCCATAAGTCTAATGTTAAAATAAAGACAATATGATTCCTAGCTACATTTACCATTTCTTTTTCAAAATACTACAGATTTTGATCCTATTTTCCCTTAGTCATACCTTTCCAGACTCAGTTACATTTTATGTGGGAGGGATTACATATTACAATAATTGTTGTACTCTGTAGCTTTCTTTCTAGGTCTGCCATATTCTGGTTTTAAATCATGGACAAAATTTTTAATGTAACAGTCCAGATTGTAATTATTTATGGAAGTCATCTATGAATAATAAACATATACAGAGACCAGTCCTTGTTGGTTGAAGACTTCTCTCTGTATACCGAATTTAGAGATTATGACTATAACTAAGTTTTGTGTTTTTTTTTCCCTTTTGTGTGCATTATTCTATGCTTACTAATTTTACATTTCATATACTACTTTATCCTTGAGTCACTGACTATGGAGAAACCCTCTTGAACTCCTTACAGACAGCTTTGATTTTGATTATGTGGAGTAATTTTGAATTATTTGAAAACATCACTGCATTGCTATTTATCATGTTTCCAAACATTTATGCATATATTGAGCAGTCAATGTCCAAACTTAAGAAATTCTTGTGACAGCTAGTTGAAAGCTTTTTGAAAATAGAAATATATTAGATCATACTTATCCATCTACTCAGTGGCACTTTGAAACGCAGATAGATTTGTAAGGCATGGTTTTCCTTTACAAAACCCATTAATTCCTTATCAATATTCTTAATCTACCTGTGTTTACTAATTCCTTTCTTTGTATAGGTTTTACCAGTTAGACTGGTAGCTATCAGTCAAATCCTTAGTTTTCACCAACAGCCATTTTGAAAGTTCTGTTGTATTTACCACCTTCCATTCCTTGTCCTATTGATTTAAGAAATAGATTACACGTAAAGATCCTCATAATTTTATATCGGAATTCTTCAAATGTTTGTTGAAAAAATTTTTTTTTTTTCAGTTCAGTGTACTTATTCAGACTTTTTTTTTCTTGTTTTAAAATCCTGCTTATGAAAGCTTCCATTGGAAGTACTTCCTCAAATTCGTGCTGTAATATTAAGATCTGATGTGGAAATCTTCCGGATTACTTTTGGATTGAGCACAATTCCAGAATTTCACTTTTCTTTTCTGCAGTCTTCTCATCCAAATTCCTTGCATGCATGTTCCTCATAAGCTTCCATTATCTGCTGCTACCTTTCATTCTCTGAGAAGCCTTCTGCTTTTGATTTGTTTGAAAAAGATTTTATTATGAGCCTTTATAGCTTTAACATATAGATTCTTGACATACTTCTTGACCTGACTTATTATGGTTTTATATTTGAATTTCCGGGTTTATGGTCTTTTATGTCTTTCATATTTGAATGTAACTTTGTTTTTTAATGCCTATTTACCCCATAAATATGAAGTCCATTTTAAGACTCATCCATTCTACACTTTCAATTTCATAATAATTATCTTTCTCACATTTATGCAGTTCCTCCTTTTAGATAACTGTCAATTTTTTCTTCATTCAAGGTATAGAACTAGAATATATTTTGATCACTGTGTCCATAAAATAACAACTTGAAAGTTAATCTAAAAAGTGGCAAGTGCATTTTATTTTGCCCTCTGGACTCCTACCCCTCATCCTCCCCCAGCTATCTGGTTGCAACTTCCAAAATGTTTCATAGTTCCTTTCCTACACACAGTTTTCTTCTAGGAGGAATTTGAACATATTGAGAAAGAGGAAGGGGAAGGAAGGTGAAAAAATGTGGGAAGTTTTCTGAGATCTTACTATATAGATGAAGCCTGAAAGATATGTTTTGAACTAAAGCTAGTGTGATATTCAAGATTAGATTGGGAGTTGTCTTTTTTCTTGCAGTATCTCTGAGCCTCCAAGAAAAGGTAAATTATAATTTCTAAAAATATAACACCCACAACTTTTCTTGAATTTTACCCAGGATACATAGAAGCAATTGAAATCTCTAATTATCATTGACTTTCAATCTTTACAGCTTCTTGATTTCTCTTTTTATATTATAGTTGCTTTATGTCCATAATAGCAAGTTTGAAAGCAGTCCAAAACCCACCATATAGTTATCTGAAGGTTTCTATTTCTTGAATAATATGTAATAAGTTTTAATTCAGCCTAGTTCTTTCTGCGTATGAGATTATTTCAGAAATACCAAAATCTCAACAGAGTTCTTATCTTTATCCCAGAACACATACCAAATAAGGAATTCATGTGACATATGAACTGATATGAACAACCAAGTATTGTCTTCCTCAATTTATTATTACTAGCGTAAAAGAAAATAGGTAGTAATGGAAAAATAGACAATAGGAAGTATGGAAAAATAAAACTGCTTAAGACATGCAATGCATTTGCTATTATTATTACTATCTGCATTAAAACATTAATTCAATTGATCAAATGGAAACCTCATCTTTTCATTATGGACAGTAGGTCAGGCTATAAGAATCCTTCAGGAAAACAATAGTTTTTCAGTAGAAAACCCTGAACCTGAGCCAGTAGTGTGCTCAGGTGGCCAAGAAGGCCAATGGCATCCTGGACTGGAACAGGAAGAGTGTGACCAGCAGGACCAGAGCAGTGATTCTTCCTCTGTAGTCAGTGCTGGTGAGGCCACACCTCGAGTACTGTGTCCAGTTCTGGGTCCCTCAGTTCAGGAAGGATATTGAGGTGCTGGAGCAGGTCCAGAGAAGAGCAACGAGGCTGGTGAAGGGACTCAAGCACAAGTCTTTTGAGGAGAGGCTGAGGGAACTGGGGCTGTTCAGCCTGGAGAAGAGGAGGCTCAGGGGAGACCTCATCACTCTCTACAACTACCTGAAAGGAGGCTGTAGCCAGGTGAGCGTCAGTCTCTTCTCCCAGGCAACCAGCAGTAGGACAAGAGGGCACAATCTCAGGCTGGGGAGGTTTAGGTTGGGTATTAGGAAAAAATTTTTACAGAGAGAGTAATCAGACATTGGAGTGGGCTGGCCGGGGAGGTGGTGGATTCACCATCTCTGGAGGCTTTCAAGATGAGACTAGATATGACACTTAGTGCCATGGTCTGGTAACCATGGTAGTGTTGGATCAAGGGTTGGACTTGATGATCTTGGAGGTCCTTTTCAACCTGATTGATTCTGCATGATTCTGTGAATTTCAAATCATATCTTTTAGCTCACTAATTCTCTTTTATTATTCCTCTGACATCAGGAAGGTGTGAATTCATTTGATTTATTTTGTAGTATGTAACAGAATACATACTTTTATTATCACTATAACACCTCAGAAATATCCATCTGAAATGTATGTTGAAGATACATAGCAAGTTTTCACTTTCTTGAACTTTAACATTCCATTCCATATTTTCTTCAGGAAATAGTGTTGGGTTTTTTCCCCTTTGGATGCCTATTGTTTCTTTGCTATTTTGTTTTACTAACTTTTTTTTTGCCTTGCTGTCTTTTCATTTTTGATGCCACATGAAAAAATGTTCAGTCTCTTCTCCATCAGAACCATCCAAGAAAATTCAGATCACAGAGCATGTCATAAATCATTAGAAAGGCAGATTTCTTAAAAATTTAAAAAAAAAATTCAAATATCTAAAATGTTAAATTTTGGATTTGTTTTTTAAATAAAGATTTAAAATGGCTCTTACAAACAATCACTTTGCTGAAAACGTGCAGCTAATACCCTTTCTAGGACATTTAAAATAAAATATTCACTGATAAAAACAGAAGTGGAATTTAAAAATTATATTATAGTGGCTCTGCATGACCTTACTATGTTAGGTAGAAACTGGTGAACAAAGATAGTAAAAGGACTATAAAGACCTAACAAAACAAGACAATGGTGTCAAGCGAGTCAAACAGCATGAGATTAAGCATACAACTAGTTTTGTGTGTCTTCTACAATCATTAAGGTTGGAAAAGATCTCGAAGATCATCAAGTTTGACCTTTGAGTGAACATCACTTTGTCAACTAAACCATGGCACTAAGTGCCATGTCCAGTTGCTTCCTGAACACCTTCAGGGATGGTGACTCCACCTCCTTCCTGGGCAGCACATTCCAATGCTTAGCTACACTGTTAGTGAAGAAATTCTTCCTGATGTCCAAGCTGAAACTCCCCTGGCACAGCTTGAGGCTATTTCCTTCTGTCCTGTCATCAGCTGACTGATCTGTTCCAACCTAACACATCTAAATTACTTAAAACTGTAATTTATACCTGTCCAGCAGATATAGATAGTCAATGTTCTTTTGACACCGGCAGAGAAATGAGTCTTACAGAAAACCTAGATGTTGGTAATGTGAATCTTTATAAACACAGTTAGGGATCACTGCATGCATAAGAAGCAGCGTGAAGAAAAAAGGTTTTCCAATAGTATTAAGTATTTTTTTTAAGGAATAGTAAATTTGGCACAAAAAATAAATGGAATGACATTATTAATAAGTAATTCAACCCATTTTCACTACTAATTTCTGTAATCTTTTACTAATTGAGCTGAGGAAAAAGCCATACATGGTACTTGATTTTCAAAGGGATGATAATGTTATATGACATATCTGCTGAAGTTTCTCCTACAGTATTATGTGAGTGCAAATGGAAGAGAAATAATAGATATGATTACAAGTGGGAGCTGGCCCAGCAGAGTTTTACTGAATAGAGAAATTTGGTAACAATTCCACCATGGTTAAATTTCAAAACTTTAAATATTCCTTAAAACAAAAGAAGATTTTTTTTTTCTTTCTCAGGATCGAACATAGATTCAAGTCTTGTGAGTATCATTTTATTTAAAAGTTAAGACTGGAATGAAATAAATAAATCATGTTTCCTTCATACTTATAGAATGTAGTTTAATTCTTAATCTACTATCCACATGACACATAAATTAATAATATAAGAAAATTATATTATTACACTGAATTGCAAAAGTACTGGCTGCTCAACCCTGTTTCATTATATAAAGCACAGAGTGAATATTTGAGATAGATATTAAGATGGAAATGTCAGTGGAAAATGTGAGAGGTAGGCATTGCTTCCAGTTCTGTCTTCCATCAGCCAGATCTCAGTCCTTTCATTCTCCTTTTTTTTTTTCCCTCAGGAGAGCAGTGGCTGCTGGGGAGACTCTCAGGAAACTTTTGGAGACAAGACAATCAGTGGTACCTACTCTAGTAGATTAGTGAGAGAGCAAGGGGAGGAAAGCATATCACTTTTTTCTCAAACAGTGACAGGAAATGAAGACATAAAAGCCATGAAATAATAACAATAGAGTAAGTACAATCCCACCATTCAAAAAAAATCCAGTTACTTCAGGCTATAGTGACATATGTCAGTCTCACAGTTTTTCCAGAAGCCTCATTTCTTGGTCTCTGATTGACCTCATTTTTCTTCTTTCATAGATCCCATGATTACAGGATTGTTCAGGCTGGAAAGGACTTCATGATGACTCTAGCTTCATGATGACTTCTGCTCAAAGTGCAGTCAGATCTGAGGTGAGACCAAATTACTCAGGGCTTTGTCCAGTTTGGTTTTGGATGGTGGATGGAGCATCCAAGGTTGAAGTCTAAGCTGCCTCCCTTCACAGTCTGAAATCTCTCTGACTTTGCCCAGTCTTCCTCTTTCTCCCTGAATTCACTGTGGCAGCATGAAAAAAATTCAGTTTTCTCTACAGGATTCAGAAGTGACATCACGTATGCAGCCAGGGAAGTTACAACTGTGTTTCATAGCCTCAGAGATAGAAAAAAACTAATTCAACTTTGTATTTGGTTACAAGATATAGATGTCATGCATGTGAGGGTTTTAGTGTAGCCTATTATCTTGCAGGTGTTTTGTAAAAATTTGAATGTAGCAATAACCTGTATGAGAATTTTTCTTCTGTATCCTATTTTAAAGAAAAGTCTATGACAGTCTAAAATATAAAACATAATTTGTATATCTGCTGCTGTAAAAAAATAATGAAAGAAGAAATAACTAATAGTGTCCATAGTAGTTAACCTTCCAGTAGAGCAACTCTACAGTGTCTTCAAGTTAATGATACCTAATAGGAGCTGAGGAAAAAACTCCAGAGCAGTTAATTGAGGATAAGGTAAGAAAAGGGTTTAGTTCCATTACAAGACGCACATACCTTCCGTGCCTGAAATGTTACAATTTATAATACTGCCCAACCAATCCAAGTTTTGTCCATCCCGTAGCTTTTGCCCTGGTCCACCCCATCGCCCACCCCCTGGGATTTGTGTCTGGGGGTTTTTCTTCATCATCTTCATCTTTTTCAGAGCACAAAGGGTACACAGTCACCTAGTTTCTGACCGTATTCTGTGGTTCAGGCCAAGATATGAGTGTTCTCTAAACAGCATAGGCCTTGCCTTGACAAAAGACTAAACATTTTCTACTGGAATTCAGGGGTAGAATTGATATGGGGAACATAGAATGGGGTAAGAGGGTTGAGGAATGTGTAAACTACTGTGCTAAAGGGTGAGGAATAAAGGGTTGCTGCTTCTGACACACCTGAAGAATAGGATACCATCCAGAGTGACCTGGACAAGCTTGAGAAGTGGGTGCATAGGAAGCTTGTGAGGTTTAACAAGACCAAGTGCAAGATGCTGCACCTGGGCTGGGCAACCCCTGGTATCAACACAGGCTGCTGGGTCAAGAGATCGAGAACAATCCTGCCAAGCAGGACTGGTGAATGCTGGTGGATGAGAGGCTGGACATGAGCTGGCAATGTGCATTCACAGCCCAGAAAGGCAAAAGTATCCTGGGCTACATCAAAAGTGGCATGGCCAACAGGTCGAAGGAGGTGATTCTTCCTCTCTGCTCTGGTGAGACCCCATCAGGAGGACTGCATCCAGCTTGGGAGTCCCCCAACATCACAAGGACAAGGACCTGCTGGAGCAAGTCCAGAGGAGGACCATCAAGTTGATCAGAGGGATGGGGTACCTCTCCTATCAGGAAAGACTGAGAAAGTTGGGATTGTTCCTGGAAAAGAGAAGGATTTGGGGTGACCTTACTGTAGCCTTCCAGTACCTGAAGGGAACTTATAGGAAAAATAGGACAAGACTATTTACAAGAGCATACAAGGGGCAATGGGTTCAAGTTGAAAGAGAGTAGGTTTGGATTAGATATTAATGTGATAGTTTTCACTCTAGGCCTTCCTGGAGACCAGCTTCTAACCAGGAAGGAACTAGGATAGTGACCAAGGAAGTATGCCATGCTATTCCTTTACGTAACCTGGGGTATAAATAAGCCATAGATAAGAGAGCTCGCTCTCTTCTCTTCTGGTGAGATTCAAGAACAGTAGATCCCTACGTGGTCTTGCTTATCTGAAGTTGAGGCCTGTATCAACTGCTGTTGTCTGCCACACGTGAGGGGAGAGTGCTGGGCCGTGTCCAGACATCCTGCTTCTCTCAAGGGAAGTGGTGAGATTTTGCCAGTTCTCTATTTTGCTGGTTACTGGATTTTTAGATTGTGTATACCTGATTTGTTTCTGTCCCTTTGCATCCTTTTTTTCTCCTTTTTCCCTTCTCCCTTCCCCTCTTCCCTTTTAGGAAACTATTTGGGGTTTCTGAGGTTATAGTATATATTAATATATAGTATAGTAATCTCACTGTATATATCTGTTTTATATGAAATATATATATTTTTTTGCTATAGCTTTGGCTGTTTGTTTTTTTTTTCCCTCTCTGGGAAGCAGGCTTTTTTGTCAAGTTTTGGAGATTTGACGGGAAGCCAGCTCAAAACTTGCACAATTAGGAAAAAATTCTTTACTGTGAGGCACTGGAACAGGCTGTCCAGGGAAGTTGTGCATGCCCCATCCCTGGAATTGTTCAAAGACAGGTTGGATAGTACGATGGATTAGTGGGATGGGGGAGACCTCCAGGCCTTAGGTTGCTAGCCCATTACCTGTGAGGTGAATGCTCTTCCCCCCTGCCCCCCGGCACGTGGCCCTGCGACCCCGCAAGGAGCACACAGACCACCAGGGAGGGACAGACGAAAGAGGAAGTTTATTGTGGGGTAGGGGTTTATAAGGCTTTCAGGAGGGTCAAAAGGGGACCAATCACAAGTTCAGGGTCACATAGAAAAAACCATCAGGTAAAGGGTCAACAGCCAATAGGAAGGGGTTAACAAAGGACCAATGAGAAACACCTCAGGACACCTTCCCAGGACAGTCTGTATGGGAGACAATAGCTTCACAGGGGGTGTCGGGAAGAGGGAGACAGTGACTCTGCAAAAAGGTAAAAAAGCCATTTTAAAACCTGTTTAAACCACCTTAAAAACTTCGGTTTCTATAACATTTGAACTGTTTTCATTTTCTTCACTAGTCCATCTCTGACAGGACTTCTTCCATCCTGTATATGACAAATCCATTGCCACAGGATAGGGCTCTGAGGAACCTGGTCCAGTGGAGGGTGTTCCTGCCCATGGCAGAGGGGTTGGAACTACATGATATTCAGGGTTCCCTTCCAACCCAAATCGTTCTATGATATCAAAAGTGCAAGACCACTACAGCACAGCAAAGAAGAAAACATGTCAGTTATCAAGATTTTTTGAGAGTCTTGAAGAATGAACTACTGTTCCCAAGGAGCATTTGATGTTGTTTAACATTTGAACAGTGATACCTACTCATTCTCATAGAGAAATTGCGATTTCTCTATTAAATATGTTTATCTGATTAGATAGAAATGACAATTCTGATCCTAATGCTTTGTGGTTTAAACCTAAATGTTACAATTTTCTCTAGTTCCTCTTTTGTTTCCTAAGTGTTCTTTCAATTGGGAAAGTTTGGGAAGCAAATTATGGAAAACATTTTTCATTTAATATTTCAACATCATATTGCAGTGTAATTTACTTATTAAAATAATTTAGGTGTCAACAGAGTAACATAATTTTAACAAGTGATTGATAATAGCTTATAGGCTATTAAGATTAGTGAAGAAGACAGTTAGGTTGTTAACTAGCCACGACATGATCTTCAAATTAAAGAAGTACTCTGGGAAAATTAAAGTATTTTAGCTAAATTAGTGACAGAAGGAATATAATACCAAGTGAGTTTAATCCATCGGGAAATTTGTTGGTTTGTTCATAAGAATGATTTAAGCCCAAGTTATGAAGACATCATCATAGTTGTGAAAACACTTCAGGGAATAGGTGAGTCACCTTGTGACTAAGGGGGTTTGTGACCTTTTAAGACACATCTGCTTGAATGGTACTTTATAGTTATGATGAACATCTTGTATGTAAAAAACAGGCCCTTTGAGTCTTGATTGCATCAAGTAATAGAAAAGAAAATGGTTTGAGATCCCAGATCTCTTTAACAAAACTTTACATAAAACCCACCCACAAAACAACTGAAATCAAAACCCAAACCAAGAAATCAACCAAAAAAAAGCCCCAACAACCTCATCATGAACAATTTAAAATGTTTACAGTCCAGAGTTTGAACTATATATTTCCTATTCTAAAAAATCTGTATGATTGTCATTTCATTTGTCGGAACTAGGAGCTTGACAGTACTGTTCACCACTGGTGGATATGGAAAAATCCAGAAACTTCAAGCTTCAAGCTTCTCCTATCTTTTCTTAAGAACTCTTAGTTTGACATATTTACTATGTTGAAATTAAGATGATTTAAATATTTTGTCCCACAGATGGGATAAAATAAGAAACATACATATTCAATCAATTGACTAGTCAATTCTAACAACCATTAAGCTGCTCTGACTCAATTATTAATTCACAGCCCTATGTACTGAGGCTAGTAACTGGCAATTTTGAAACCCAAGGGGTGTCTTTAACATATACAATCTTTAAAATTTTCGATCTTTACCTAAAACGTAAAAGACAAGAATCAAGCAAAGGTGTGACTATACAAATAAGGTCAAATATATATTTACTGGAAAAAAAAAGAATGTACATATTCATTGAGGTTCAGTAAGGACATCATAGCATTACTTTTTTGTTTTTCTTTTCAGAAATTGAGTGACAATTCCCCTAAGGAAAACAAGGTAGTTCAAAATAGCATTTAACAAGCAAGTAAATAAACAGAACTACTGCCTTGCTTCATGTGGAAATTAGCCTATTAGATATGCAGGCAACATGATTTCCATGGTTACAAATGACCTGCTAATCTCTGAAATTATCCAGTCATCACGAACAACAAGCCTACTAAATAATTATGCTAAAATGCAGAACTGATGCTGTCAGTATTTTCAAAGTGAAATTCTCCCAGAGAGGAGTTTTTTACCTGGTAAAAAGTTACCCCACTAATTCAATGTAGGTTCATCACTGACTTTCTTTGAAAGAGTTCACCCTGAACATTTCATTTTAAATAACAGTATTTTATCCACTGTGATATTGGAGATAAGAAGAACAGTAACCTATTGAAGTGGGTAGGGGGTCTGTTTTATTTGAATATAAAGAGAAAACTTATTTAATATGCTCTTTAATGTTTCTTGGTGCAAGGACACAATGCGTTAGCCTGATGCACTTCTATTTTGGTGTTTTCTACAGTTGATAGTCACAATATTCCATGAAGTAAATTAGTTCTTTGCTTACATTGAGTTCCGTTTGTCTAACTGTAGGGAAACAAGACAAAAAAAATCAGTGGGTTTCTAATTATCACCGTTCATTACATAATAGCTACAAATATGTGTTCATAAATTTCCTCAGAAATTTCTGAATATAATATAAGTCTAAAGCTATTCTGAAGTGACAACAGGAAAAGATCTTTGTGATCTTGTAGGGGGTTGACTGTGGCTGGACACCAGGTACCCACTAAAGCCAGTCTCTCACTCCTCTCGACAACTGGACAGAGTAGTGAAAATATAACATAGGGTTCATGAGTTGAGATAAGAACAGTGAGAGATCACTTACCTGTCACTGTCATGGGCAAAACAGAATTGAAGTGAGGATATTAATAAATTTATTACTAACAGAATCAGAGCAGGAGAATGAGAAGTAAAATAAAACTTAAAAGCACCTTCCTCCCACCCCTCCCTCCTCCCTGAGTTCTACTTCCTCTCCCCGCAACAGCGCAGAGAGACAGGGAATGGGGCTTATAGTCAGTTCATCACAGGTTGTTCCTGCTGCTGCTCAGGGAGAGGAGTCCTTCCCCTGCTCCCATGTGGGGTACCTCTCACAGGAGACAGTTCTCCACAAACTTCTCCAACGCGAGTCCGTCCCACAGGCAAAAATTCTTCACAAACTGGGTCACTTTTCCATGGGATGTAGTCCTTCAGACACAGGCCACTCCAACATGGGTTCCCTACAGGGTCACAAGTCCTACGAGTAAAACCTGCTCCAGCATGGGCTCCTCTCTTAACGGGTCAGGAGGTCCCTGCCAGAACCCTGCTCCAGCATGGGCCTCCCAAGGGGTCACAGCCTCCTTTGGGCATTCACCTGCTATGGTGTGCGTCTCCTCCACAGGCCGCAGGTGGATCTCTGCACCCCCATGGTCCTCCAGGAGTTGTAGGGGGACAGCCCATCTCACCGTGATCTGCACCATGGGCTGCAGGGGAACCTCAGGTCTGGCACCTGGAGCACCTCCTCCCCCTCCTTCTCCACTGACCTTGGTGTCTGCACTGTTGTTCACATGTTTTCACTCCTCTCTTCTCTATCTGCAATTTTTCTCTGCCCAATAACTTACCTTTTTCCTTCTTAAACATGTTATTACAGAGGTGTTACTATCATTCCTGATTGGCTTGACTTTGGCCAGTGGCAGGTCCATCCTAGAGCCAGCTGGTATTGGCTCTACTGGACGTGGGGGAAGCTTCTGGCAGCTTCTCACAGAAACCACCCCTGTTAACCCCCCACCCCCCGCTACCGAAACCTGGCCATGCAAACCCAATATGAGTCTTTTACATGTGTGTACCACGACTGCTGTGGAATGCATATTTTATCATCATCATCTTCATCATCACAGTTTTAATGAAGTGGTAACTCTGTTTTGGTATCTTGACTTAAAGACAGAGCAAAAACAGTTTGTTAATGACTGATTCCTCGTATACTACTTTCCATTCTAATTAATCCCAAATGCTCATCAAGGTCGGTCCTTCTTTAATGTCTGTACTATAAATCACTGCAACTCCATGAATTTCAGTTTTCCTCTTTTGGGGTTCCTTAGTCAGCAAACAGTTGCACATTTGAGTTATTTTATCACCAAACTTTCATAACTTTACCACAGCCTCGCAATATTTCATGTGTTTAAAACCTCAGCACCTTCTAATCTTTGTTGTATGAGAAATGTTTCTTTCAATTAAGAAAATTGGTTTGGACAGAAATTAAGTCTGTATCCCTTAAAAATGAAAAGAGATGGCTTAGCCCACTGTAACCTTTAGTTTCAAATATGAAGGAAAGTCAAAGGAATACAAAATATTTTACAATGTGAAATTCCTGGGGCCTGACTCGAGTGCTGGATAGAAGTAGTACTATTCCTCTTATGTGAATTACCAGCTGATTTCACTATGATTTAAGATAATGTTGTGAATTTCTTTTGACTTGATTGTCTAGACTTCATTTGAATCTCTTTGATTTGCCCTATTTAAAAACTGAGCTATATTATTTTATCAAAATGAGAAATATGAGAGCTAAAGTCATCTCACATTTTTTGACAGGATCTTTCCTTTCATCAGCCTTCATGTTTTCCCCTCTTTCACTTTAGCCTTTTAAAGTGCTTTAAAAGGAAGTATCTTCTTTTTTGTCCAAGTATCTTCTTAATGTCCAAGGAAAAATCTTCCATTTTTCCTTGGACATTACTACCTTCCATGTGAAATTTTTCACTGTGTATTTGTCAAACCTTGTAACCTTTTTTCAAAAATTTTTATTATTTTTTGGTTTGCTTTGTTTTAAAGCAGTCTTTTTCTCCAAAACGTTATTTTAGCAATTAAGCCTTACAGTACTGTTTTTGACGTCAGTGTCGTTTTAGTTTAATCCTAGGAATCTTTATCAAACATGTTTTTCTGTGCATTCACCAAAATGAGGGAAAAAAACAAGTAAAAAAAAAATCATACCATGTGACTTCTGTTCTAGCTGTTTAAGTCATTGCTGATGAACTGATCCGAAGTTTGCTGTATGACGATTCTGTATAATGCCTAAGACAATGCTAGTCTTATCTTTCGGAGAAGTATACCTCAATAACTCTGGTAGTGCTGGCAATTACGTGTATTTGTATGTCTCTGGACTTATCCAAAAGACTTATTATACTTATTAAACTGATTACCTCTTTGTCAGCAATTTAAATAAACTATAAAGTAGGCTAGATGTATAATATGTTCTTAAAAAAAATGCAAACCTATATAACAGGGATTTGACACGTTTTTACGCTACTTGTTCTTATATTTCAGTGTTCTTTTAGATCTTCTTTAGATGCTTGTCTTCATGCTGAATGCTTTCTTGAGACAAAGGTGTTTGCTAGGAATGATGTTGGCTTTGCTTGTACCCTTAGTCCTGAACCCATATTCCACATTTTTTCCTATCAAACATAAAAAATGGGATAAATAATAATTTTCTATCTCTGTTTTATCTATCTATATTTTCTATATAGTCTATCATACTTCCGTGTATATCCTTTTTCTTCTCTGTTATGCAGGTTGAAAGAGGGAATATTTTAGTTGTGTCCACTGAAGCTCTACTTATTTTACCTTTGTGTAATGCCCATGTATTTAATGTACACCTTTTTAGTTTCAGACTTACCTCTGTCCTCTTCCTCCACCTTTCTCATTCCCTTTCAGTGATCTGAACTATTCAACTACACTACTGCAAAATGTTTAGACTTTCACAGCTCTTGGAGCAATGAAGGAAGCTGCTGTTTGATTTTGCAAAAGGGATGCTTTTGCTCATCATAAAGTCTGTTTCTGAGAAAGCCATTTCTTATTTTTAATATTCTTAATTAGAATTTAGAGATCTGCTCTCTTTCTTGTAGCAACAGTAGTTTCAAATTACAACTTTTTTTTCCTTTTAAAGGAGAATACTTATTTACTGTTATTTTTGTATACCAAAATTGATGGTTGAGGCAAGAGTCCTTTCACTGAAAAACTTAAAAAATTTTTTATACCTAACATCTATAGTAGGTCTAGTCATAAGCAAGGTCACATCTGACTCAAACTCAGAAATAACATTCTGAAGCCATACCTCAATAGAGGCTTGTCAGTCTAAAATCTGGCTCTCTAACATGTTTCATTTAAGCAGTCATCCTCATTTTGACCAACAGTAAGAACGTGACTCCGCTTATTCCATCTGTCAGCTATAGTGAGGGTATATAAACCAGTTTTACAACATGCCTAAAAGGAAGATATTTGGGCTTAATCACTCCTAATGGACTTTATACCCCAAGTAATTTGAATTCTATTTGTTTCATCTGAATCAAAATCCAATTATACTCTTCATACAGTAAGGCTACAGCTGCTTGTATTATGCATGTTTTTAATGGAAAGGAAAAAATGTGTAGAACATGAGGTTCATCGAACTGCTCCTTCCCCACTGAAGAATGCCTAAGAATTACTGAGAGAGGGTGACGGAGTTTTAACACTTCATTGAAGCAAAGAGTTGTTTATTGCTCTATTCACTTCTAAATATGAATAAATACTACAAAAAAGACATATTCTTGTCTATGGAAGGGAAAGAATCTTTATTCTAATAAGGGGTCGGCTAGACTTCTTCCTACTTAAGGAGAAAGTAAAATAAATCTGGGGGATGAAACGTTAAGCTGGTCCAGATCTTTTGAAAAACATCAGAGGAAAGTTTGACTGTTAGACCAAATATAGTCCACTAAAAGAAAGAAAATATACAGTCTGATTCCTGTATAGCTTATTAAGCTAGAGCAAGTTGGATGAATGTCGGAAAGACAGACCTTCTGGTACAACCTTAGGATTATTTGAACGGATGTAAATTTATCATTCTCTCTTTTCTAAAGATTTGTCACTGAGCAGTCTCTTTTAGATAATAACTTGATATTTGCATGTTTTCTATAAGCTGGCTTGAAGTAGGCATAATTTACAATAAAACATTCAATCAAGGGAGCAGTGAACCCATGAACTAGAATGCTAGTATGCCTTATTAAGTAACTCAATGCTTCAGCAGATATTCCTCTGTATTGTACAAATAACAGAGAAGGTCTGCATAGGCTGAAATTAGACGTCAGAGAATGCAAACATTGCTTGGCCATTTTGGGGCAAAAAGAAAAAAATTAATGCTCATTGGCACCAAAAAATAGTGAGAGACACAAAGAAGAGCAAAAATTAATTCTATAAGGATGTAGGTAGCAAAAGGAGATTCAGAGAAAATATGATCTACTGTTAAATGGGGGACACGGCCTCCCTCAAGGATGACACAGAAAAGTTTGGCAATGATAATTTTAGCATCAACCTTCACATGTGAAACTTGGTCTCTGTTCTTCATGCATGCGGATGTGGGTTCAGCAGTGGGAAAGCAAAAGTCTGAGGGCTGCTATAGAAGTTGCAGGTATTTAAATTTTCAGGACCAGATGGGAACTCTCAAAGGGTGCTGAAAAAATTGACTGATGTGATTGCAGAGACACTGGCATGGGCATCTTCAATGAAAAATTGTGGTGTTGGTGGGAGGTCTTCGGCTATTGGAAAACTATTAACAAAATGCTGTTTTTATTAAAAGCAAGAGGTACATCTAACTCTAGTCAGCTTTGCTTCAGTCTCTATAAATCTAACAGAGAACTTCCTCTTCTAATTAATTTCAAAAAAATGTCAAACATAAGATAGCAATCAAGGAATTGATGCAGGCAAATTATTCTTGACCAACATGATAGGTATCTGTAATGAAGTATAGCTGTGTGGCTGAGGGAAAAGCACTGGCTGCACAGTACCTTGATTCCAGTAAGGCTTTTGCAACCATCTCCTGCAGCATTTGATTTTGAAAACTAGGAAAATATGGACTGAACAAAGAGATTATTGGACAGGTTAAATGTTGGCTGGACAAGGGATCTAAAATGGTAGCAATTGTTGGCTTGATATTTGGTTGGCAACCAATAGCACATAAATAGCCCAAGGATCAATGCTTGACTGATATTATTCAATGCTCATCTGGATTATGGAATGGACTGTACCTTCAGTATATTTTCAGATGGTACTAAATTATAACAAAAGATTGTAGTGCCAAACGATAGAATTCATTCCAGTGGGACTATGATAAAGTTTGTGACTGGAATCAGCAGAAACTGAGAAGTTCAGTGATGAGAACTGCAAAGTTCTGCAAATGAAGTGATAAAAAAATAAAAATCCTATGAACCTGTACAGCCAGGAAACAACTGACTGAATAGCAGGCATGTTGAGAAAGAGCCAGGTTATACACATGAACTACCAGTATTCTGCCCTCATGAGCAAGCCAAAATGTGGGGTGGGTTGAAACAGAAGTGTGAGGTAAATTCCCTCACTCAGTACTGGGGATGCCAAAAGTTTGTGCATCACAACTAGTACTAGGACGACAATTTAATTTAAGTTCTTCACTCTTCATACAGGGCGTGCAGGAAATAACTTTTTTTGTTTATTTATTTTCCTTATTTTCTCCCTTTTTCTTCATTGTACCCTGTTTTTCAAATCTGTGTGGACTAAAGATTAACCAGTCCTGATTGCACAGGAATAAGCACTACTTGGGTTATACCCACAGAGTAGACAAAGCTTTCAGATTGCATAGGCTACCAGGCTACCAAACCCTCATGGTATGTGAGGTTGACCTTACATCCACTCTTCCTTCTGATGAACAAAGTGCAGAACACTTAATCCATTGATTTATATCTGTCATTAGGACCCTTCAAGGCTATGTAGGATGGACAAAATTTGGGCTAAAGATAACATTGAAAAATTTATCTGTTGCTATGAATTTTATTCTCTTCCATGCTTTTTTTCATAAAATATATAACCTTTAATTACTTTTATGTACTCTTTTAAGGAACATACAAAAGCTTTCAACTAAGAATTGCTGTCGGCGAGCAGTAATGCTTGATGCTGCAGCCTTCTACTTACTAGCAGAATAGCTAGTTCCAAAAACTCTATGTAAGTTAATCTATTACATCATCAAAGAAAGAAAGAAAGAAGTCGTGACCAGCATTTTTTAAAACTGTGTTTGGCAAGTAAGGTGAAAACAGATACTACAGAACTTGTGACCTTATTGAGAGATTCAGGCAAAGTGTCAAGATTTGCACTTTTCCTGGAGCTCAGAACTTTGTAACGTTACTTGTAAGTTAGCAAGGACTGACCAAGTTGAAACTACTCTATCCATTTTCTAACTCAGTAGATTTTTAGTGGCAGTAAATGCTGCAAGTCATTCAAGCCTCTAAAGAGTAGAGGCATTCTCACACAGGGAAAGCAATATTATCTGAATGCTATCCTCCTCCCTTTTTCTTAGATATTCTTTGACTGCAGTCACACAATAGTTTTGTAAAAAACTCTATTGTCAGGTTAGATTTGAGCTAATGACCATATTCACCTTGTAGGTGATGTGCAGTAATTTGTTTTTAGTAAAAAGCTACAGTGACCATCCTGATACTGAAGGCACCAGAACAATTCACTCCTTGGAACACAAAAACACTGTGCTACTGCAGATGTAATAGTGTTGCAGCTACACATTAAGAATTGTTACTACTACAATGAGCAGCCAGTACACCAGCTCTAAACTGCTTCAGATTCCTGAGTATAAGGCAATATTAAAGTTACATTTGCAAGTACTTTCGGTTGAGACACCTTGGCAGAAGTCCATTTCAGTTAAAAAATTACTGTAATAATTGCTGAACTGGGAAGGACTGATATTTTTCATGCTGCTTCTCTTTCAACATTCCCCTGCTGTCAGCACGAGCTTTTGTGTTGTTCTAAGGCAATTCCACATTGGGAAGACTGAGGCCAACCACATAGTGATCAGCTAAAATAGTGCCACAGAGTTCTTGGGATTTGGCCCACAAAGTATAATAACACTTGCAGCTGCTTAAAATTTTACTTGGATTTTTTTACCAAGCAAACCCTTACAAATAAGTGCTCCCTAGTATTGATTGCTTTTCTGTGGTTTTGCATAAGCAGTCTGGTACAGTGTATTCACATAATGATGTGATTAAACCATAAGAAGAAATTTCTTTGATTTTTTCGTGAAGTTCCTTTTTTTTGAACCTCAGACATTGACAGAGAAATGTGAAAATGAAGTCAAAATACAAGTATTTATCTTGACTTTCGAGTAACCAGTTATCAGTCAATTCCCAGTCAGAAAGGGTTTGTATTGTAAATGCAAAGTTTCTCCACACTGTTTTTTAAAGGCATAACCCAGAAGAAATGTTTCAATTATTTTTCTTGAAGATCTTCTTCCACAGCCTAAATTCTTTTAAATAACCAAATAAATGAGCGTATGTATACTATCTTGCCGTAATCCTTCTTCATAGATAATTTGACAAAGGCTTCTCTTCAGTAGTCTTCAGAGTGACCTGCAGGGTCACAAATTCAGCTTTATCTTTTTGCTACGTAGTGCCCACCTTGCATTAGAGTGTAATAAAGTGACTGTTATGTCTCTGATTCAGGATGCTCTACCCTTATGTCAGTTCCATCATCAGTCCATGGCCTCTTGCAAATGTTACAGCTTCTCAAAGGTATATCATGTTAAATGCCAGCATTTCAGACTTGCTTTTCTCAGATGCATTAGCCTGACTTTTCCAAGATAAATTTGCCTTTGTTTTTCTCATCTTGTGTTTTTGAAATATTATTTATTTAATTTTTTTTTTTCTGGAAGGTGTTTGTTCTTCATTGTGCTTTGACTTTATTTATGAATTTCATTAATGTGATCAGCCTTGATTGATTGACAGTTAAAGCTACCTGCAGAAGGAAAATTCAGAGCTCTGTCCTAGTTTAATATATGATTGTCATTTGAATATATGACAGCTAGTTGAACAGTGAGCTCCAAAAGACACCTGGAAGATTTGAAAAAAACAGTATCTCCATTTTATAGGATGAAAAATAAGCCAGTAGACTTAAAAAGATTAAGGGAATTTTGGACTGCCGTGATGTGTGCTACAGAATGTAACTTTAGTATGGCTAGTATCCAGAGTCATATCCAGAGACTATGTGACTGTATGAAGTATAAATGGTAAGGTTTTTGAAGCAAGGGGCTGCAGGTGACCTTTGCAGAAGAGGTTATGAAGTGTCCTGTGCTGATTCCAGCCCAGTCTGACAGTGGTGTGAGCAACCCATCACCTGTCAACATTGCAGCCTGATGGGGGACCCTGTAGTATATTTTTAAGGAAGAGCAGCAGGCTTGAGAATCTGGTGAGGCTCTGGATGCTGTGGAGACATGCAGAGGGATACACTTTTAAGAAGATATCATAGAAAAACTGTTGATGAGGAGACAGCTAAGAGCATGGCTGGAGATGATGTCCTGGAAAGAGGTGGCCCGTATTGGGTTAGGGACACGTCTGTCAGACTCTAGCAGTGGGTGACCCTTGTCAGGGAAGGAATGCTCCTAAGGGACTTCAACCTGTGGAGGACCCGAATTAAGACATAGAGAATGCTGAGGAACTGTGGCCATGGGTACTCTGTGCCATGACAGAGACACCCTGAAGGGCTGCAACTTTGGGTGACCCACACCGAGGCAGGGACAACTCTGAAGCACTGTGACCTGTGGACAACACATGTGAGAGCAGTGGAAAGTGAAGAATCCCAAAGCAGTGGAAGAGACAAGTGAGAGGCATGGACCAGCAGATAAAAAGCAATACATACCTCCTGTGTTGCCTGTTGCTTCACCAAATAAATAGAATAGATAGGATAGATTGTGTGCAGCCCATGTTAAACACGATAAAAATTTAGACTAGGAAGGGATAAGAAAGTAAATTATATTTTTTGTTGGGTCATCCCACCCCAGTACCCAAATCAGTGATGAGAAATGAGAAATGAATGATAAATTAAATGAAGTAAAATTACCCAAGTTGATGCTGTTTTGTTCATGCTGATGTTAGATATAGTGGGGGATTGTCTGGGAAGGGAAGAATGAAGACCTGGGCTGAGTGGGAACCTATCTAAGCGATTCTTTGCAATTTGTCGGGGGGAAAATTATGTACTTAAAACATTCATTGTGGCAAAAATTAGGGCATGTTGATAATGGGCATCCTTTTTCAGTCAAGAATCCTTACATCAAGTAGCATCTATGCTATTTAATATTAGTAATTACTAGGTACTTGGTATTTGAAAAGTAGAATACAAAAGGTGCATGACTTTAAGCTGCAAACTAGGTTCTCTTTTCGTAAGTGACTTCTTATACCAACAAGTTCTGTGATACTTATTGTTATTTCTCTTGTATGAAGCTTTTTCATTTGTGCATCCTAATGGGTTTAAAGTAAAACCAGTTCTACTGAATTGGTTTTATTACTGAATCCTGAGCAAATACATGGTGGTACTGACCATATCCAAAGTTATGCAAAAATGTATTAAGAAAATAAAAGAAAGAGTAATATAAAATTCTAATGAAGTGCTTAAAAAAACCTTTTTCTTAACAGATAGCAATATAGTTCTATGTTGTAGATTTTCCTGATTAACAAGGGCAGTGAACAGTGTTGAATGAAATGAAGAAACTTATTCTTTTTTTCTCATAATGTTTTGGAATGACTTGATTCATAAAGACAGAAACTCCGAGTAGTGTTTAATAGTTGTTCTTTTGAAAATAACTGTATGTGGCTTTAAAACGCCCCATCCACCTTCTTTTCCAGGCAGTGTTCTGTGTGGCCTCTGAAAGCTCACATAATAAAGTTAGAATGAAAAAATATAAATGAAACTGCTGGGTTTATTAAATAGCAAATGGAAAGACAGCCACCAGGTTGACATGTAAGTCAAGTCCTCTGTGTGTGCTGTGATTTGCAAGTAGAATGCTGTTAGTGTATTAGCTCCTAACTGTTCCAGTGTCATGTATCTAAAAGCTGTAATGCAGCAGGTAGCACATTTATTGTGAAATATTTATTGAGAAACAATAATAACAAAAGGAAAATCAACTTAATATTCCACTTCAACAAACCTCACATTAATTTCTCTGGAAGTGCTGCATTAGTTCTATTAACCTCTCACAACTGTTTGAATCTCTACAGTTGTCATTTCTGGAATACCAAATTTCCACTGTTATAATGTGCAAGTTTTGGAGGCTTTTTTTTTTGTTTTCATACAATACAGAGTAATCTGTTTGCCATTATTAACCATAACCTTATTTTATGTTAGCAAATGAAAAGGAATTTCTATACTCTGCAAGTTATATTTCCAAGATTATTTTGAGCCTATTGAGTCCATCAGTACTGTAACTTTTGGTTATCCTCAGTTATCTTTCCTAAGACCCCAGGGAGGGAGTATGAAACTTCTGGAGCTTGCAGAACCCCCAAGCCTACCCAGAGGCATAGTATGCCATTAGTACAGCACCACAAGGTTTGGATAGTTTCAGGCAGAAAGACTTTCAGCTCCCGCGGAGGTCCTACTTTGATGGCATGCAGGCAAAGCTGGGGCTCACGATGTCATCCCCAAGCACAAATTAAGCACAGCCACACTCATTATTGACACTTAATTTACTGGATGTATCATACCATGTAATGGTATGTAATTCTGGTCAGATCAAGCTGCATCTGTTAAACAGAAACTGTGAAATGTGTTCTATGAATATGATAGGAAAACATGGTGAGGATTAATGAAAAGGAAATGTGATTCTGTTGCTGATTTGAAGGTATTTTTAACTGAAAAAAAGAAAATAGCATGGGATATATGATGAACATATGCACTGCTGACCAGTATGTTTTCTTACGTGACTGATGTGGTGGTCTTGGGGATGAAAGCACAGAGCCAGCCATTCATACAGCTCCAGGGAATAGTGGATGATAAGTATTGAATAATTAGTTTTAATCTACTTTTTGTTCTAGTCCAGCAACCTTCAGAAGAAAACTACACAAAAAATATTGGGTTTAGAACAAAGTTTTGTCACCTCTAGATTCTTTATCAACATTAAAAATGAAGTATTTGAATGTTGTAGAAATATATATATATTTTTTTTTATATATTTCAACAGGTAGGAAACCCCGTCTTGTCTTCTCTGGATGCAGCATTTGTCTAAAGGCTGAAATCATGCAATTTTGCTGATGGAGGAAAAACAGGTTTGTATGGTGTTTGTACGGTGCTGGATGCCAGGTATCCATCAAAGCTTCTCTATCACGCCCCTCCAAAAGTGGACAAGGGAGAGAAAATATAACAAAAGGTTCATGAGTTGAGACAAGAACAGGGAGAGATCACTCACTGATTCCCAACATGGCCAAAACAGACTTGACTTCGGGAAATTTATTGAGTTTGTTACCAAAGTCAGAGCAAGATAATGAGAAACAAAACAAATCTTAAAAACACACAGGTTGTTTCTGCTGCTGTTCAGTGAGAGGAGTCCTTCCCCTGCTCCAGCATAGAGTCCCTCCCATGGGAGACAGTTCTCCTGAGTGAGAACTTCTCCAGAGTGAGTCCTTCCCATGGGCTACAGTTCTTCATTAACTGCTGTAGTGTGTGTCCCTTTCCATGGGCTTCAGTCCTTCAAGATCAACCTGCTGTAGTGTGGGTTCCCCATGCGATCACAAGTCCTGCCAGGAAACTGGCTCCAGTATGGGCTCCTCTTTCCATAAATCTCAGGTCCCTACCAGGAGCCTGCTCCAGCGCAGGTTTCCCACAGCATCACAGCCTTCTTTTGGGCATCCACCTGCTCCGATGTGGATCTCCTCGAAGACCTGCAGGTGGATATCTTCACCCTCGTTGACCTTCATAGGCTGCAGCTGGACAGCTTGCTTCACTATGGTCTTCATCTCAGGCTGCAGGGGAATAACACCTCTGGCACCTGAAGCACCTCCTCCCCCTCCTTCTTCACTGACCTTGGTGCCTGCAGAGTTGTTCCTCTCACATTTTCTCACTCCTTTCTTCTCTGAGTGCAATTACATCTGCACAAAAACTTTTTTGTCTTCTTAAATATATTATCCAAGAGGTGTTACTACCTTCTCTGATTGGCTAGGCCTTGGCCAGTGACAGGTCTGTCCTGGAGCTGGCTGGCATTGGCTCTGTTTGACATGGGGAAAGTTTCTAACAGCTTCTCACAAAAGTCCCCCTTGCTACCAAAACCTGGCCATGCAAATCCATTGCACACGGACACGTATGCTGAGAATGTCTCCGAAGCTTATTCTGTTTTAGCTACAATAAGCCAAAACTTCTGTCTTTTTGGTATTTTGGAAAGGACAAGAAATGTATGAACTCAGTGCAAAAGGCTCATCTGGAAATGGAAAGTAATACTGATTTTATCTGGCTGCATTTCTGTCTATTTTTGATATAAATGAGCTTAAAGACCTAGTGTTATGCTGAAAAAGCACTTAGATACCCTAGCTCTGATCTTCAAAACTATTTGGATTGTAGTTTACTAAGACACCTCAGGCTTCAAAGTATAAATGATTTTATAAAAGCCTGTCAGTAAGTGAACCTTTTAAAACACACTTTTTTCTCCCTACAAGCTATGTTTTTTTAGTTCAAATTCAATAGAGCATCTTTGTGAAAAATGTGGCATCATTCTGCAGCACATCACCAAAGAACAGGACATTTTATGACTTGTTAAATTGTCAGCCTAGAAGCTCAAATCCTGGTAGCTTTAAACAAATTTAATAAGATAAATTTTCTTTAAAATAGCTCTTAAATTGAAGATGGATTTGTTAGGTCATACTCTTATCTGAAGTAACTGCAGATGTAGTTGAATTGAATCCAATTGGAAAAAAAAAAAAACAACAACTTTTTCATTTTAACAGTAACATCATTATGGATTTTGAGAGTCTGAGGTCATATAAACCAGCAGAGCCAGAGAAAGAATCAAGGAAGCAAAAATGCATTTGATTCTTTTAAACGATAGGAAAATTTGTGGCTTTATGTAAGGTTTCATAACAGCTATACTTCAGTCAAAGTTCAACTTTAAGGTAATGGAGTATAAAATAATCTCCCATTGAGGACTGACCATGTGAAATGGCAACAGATGAAAGTAACAGTTTTTAAAACCACCAAAGCACAACCACCAGTGCAATTTGAGGGCTGGCATCCACAAATAGCTTGAGGGAAAGAGAGAAGCCAGTTTAGATTATTGCACAACATAAATTGTGAAGAAAGAAGCTTGAGCATCACCCTTCAATAATAAAAATGAGACTAATTTAAAATTAATTTTTTTCCCCACTATGATATCTGCCGTCATGCTTGAGCCATGGAGTAAACATGGATGTCAAGAGATGTCAAGTGGTGGTTAATAATGTGCATTTCTGGAAGTGGAGTCTGCTAGACTTTCTTCTTCATATGCTGTGGAATTACTGAGTTAAGATTCCTATCTGCACATTGTTTTCACTTCAACTATATTTGATTTGCATTTGGACTTTGACATCTTGTGGCAAATTATCAGCCCTTTTAAGCCTGTCTTTCATCAAGAGGTGCCAAGACAGATATAAAATTTAATTTTAAAAATCTGTGAGGTTTTTACATATATCACTGACAAAAAGATACTTTTTTCACGTAAGCTAAAAAAAACCCAAATCCCATATTCCTTAGTCTAGACTAAAGCAAACTCCTTTCTCTCACTCAAGTTACATTTTAAACTACTATGTCATTATTGAGAAGCATTGTAAACTATACTCTTCCTTGACCTTGTTTTCCACCCGAAATCAAGCCTATGAATTTCTTGTAGGAGAATAAATCTACATTAACACTATTTATTGAGTAGTTTCTAAACTTCCATTAGTCTGTGAATTCCTGACTAGAAATTGTACTTTGTGTTTAATAGCTTTTGATACACTTTTTGCTCATGAATTTGTCTAATTGCTTTTTAACCCATGTCAGCTGTTAACATGCACAACATTCTGAATAGTAAGTGCTACAAAATTTTTCTATGTTACATGAAAATACATACACTTTTTTTTTTACTTTAAACTAGCACCTGACTATTTCATTTGATGACCCTTAATTCGTGCATTGTGGAAAACAGTGAATTCTCTAAACCAGTAAGTTTTTCTATTTTTTCCTACATCTCATTAATTAGGAAATAAAACTATCATCATTTTATCATCCCCAAAGTTTTACAATTTTAAGCTTATATTTGATTGATTTTTTTCAGTCAATTTGACCTGTACAGAAGTCAAAACTTTTGCTCACCTCTGTAATTTTTCTATGTGCCTTTCCCCATTATACTCTGCCAGTTATCATCATCAGAAAATAAAATGCTCAAATTCAAAATATTTAACCAGTAGCCAAACAATATTTTCTGGTTCTTTTTTTTTTTTTTCATCTCCTCTTCTAGTGATTCTGAATGCTTTTTCTGTCAGTGATGAACACTGAAATTTTGAAGGACCTATTCACCATAACTCTGTTGAGATATATTTACTTCAGACCTTTTGTCTGGACACAGTTATGTTTTACTCTGTGTGTTATTTCACACGGAATTTCATAGAATCATCAAATGTTAAAGGTTGGAAGGGACCTTAAAGATCATGCAGCTCCACTCCCTTGCCATGGGCAGGGACATCTTCCACTAGACCAAGTTGCTCAAAGGCCCATCCAACCTGGCCTTGAACACCTCCAGGCATCCACTGCTTCTCTTGGCAGTGCCTCACTGGATTCATTCCATCAGCTAGTCTTTGAGTTTTGTGAAATTCTTATACAGCTCTTTTGAGGAAGATTTAACTTTTCTATATCTGTAATATCCACAAACTTTGCTATTTCACTGTTCTCTCTGTTCACTGTATCAAATGCAAATGCATTGAGAAGTCCCCACACAAACCTCTGAAGAACATTTCCTTCCTCTGACTATGAGATGAATTTTAATAGCACTTAAGTAGTTAATTACATAGAGTTTAACTAGTAAATTACATACATAATTGAAATGTCCAGGGTTTAATAAAGCTCATTTAAAAATCTTGGCTACCCATAATATTGCTGATTTACTGGTACTTATTCTTTCAGTTTGTTTTAAATAATTGTTCTATGCTTGGAAATATTTTCTCAAACTCATTTCTTTGTAAAGATCTAGCATAAAAACTTCCTAAATCTCTCTATGTAACAAACATAAGAATTGTCATCATCATAAACTGATGTGTTGCATGATAGTGTAGTATTTTAAATTTATTTTCCCCGACATATAATAAAGCATTCTTCATTGTCTATTTGGTTTTTAACCTCCACGACTTTGTGCTAACTTTATCTAGAAGATTCTAATCAGAACTTAATTTATGTTGTTTTGGAACAGGAAGGCTTTGAGCTAAAAATCAGCCTTGAGGTGATTTCCAAAAGGTAAGTACTATCTAATATCATGACAAAAAAAAAAATAATATAGATTTCTCTTCTCTGTGATTTCAGAACACTAATATATTTTCATATGGACAACTAAATAACTTTCAGCTGGTAATGATTTTTGGCTATTAGTGACCTGGACTGAATCTGAACTTATGATGTGTACATGTATTCTGGATTCTTAATCATAACTGTAGAGCCCCTCAGACCAAATCCTTCTCCCTTTCATTTTGCTGCATTTTTTACAAAGAGGAGTTTAGTCTGATGTTCTGCTTCCCTTTACTATGCTTACAATTAAATAGACCTAAGTCACAGTCTTATATGAGATAAAATTTTGAAATTATTTTTTCATACCTTGTCCGAGAATAGGCTACATCAGGAATCAAATAATAATAGGGGCTATGACTGAGGATTGGTCTGAATAATACTGAGCACTTACATAGCACTTTACATGCTCAAAGCGCTTCATGAACATTATCTAAATAAAACAAATGTGTCTCATTAAGGAACCTGTTCACGTGTATTCTGCTGAGACAAACAAGCATACAAAAATGCATGACAAATTACTTAAATATTTTTCCTTTGTAAAGGGAATTGTGCCTGAAACATGATTCATCTTTTCCCAATAGAATGTTTATTTCTTTTTCAGTAGTAGAGTGAATAGACACTGTTTAAGGTGTCTCTTCAGGGTGACTGAATATGTTTCGTAAAAAAATAACTTTGGATTTTTTGACAAATATTCTACATGGCATTATTATTATGTGAATTAGCAAAGGAAATTTCAGTTTTAGCATTTAACAGTGAGTAGTAAAGAATTTTAATTTCCTTATTTTAAAGGTTAAGTGTTCCTTCAAGCCTACTTGTTACCATTCCCAAACAGAATAAATAGGGAACTTCCTCTAAGAAAGCTGCTAGTTCATTCTATAAATATTTTAATAGAAAATCTGTTGCTTTCATAATTTTATCCCTAAGTGAGCAGTCAAGAATGAATTTAAACAACTTATTTTTATAGAACATGGAAATTTTTCAATTCCAAGCATTTTATTTTTTTTTTCAGTTGAATGAAGTGTTTGAGTAGACCCTGGAAAAGTTATATAAATCATTGGTCAAGGTGTGCATGAGGATTTCTGAGGAATTTTTTACACCTGAACTTTGTAGTAAAGCTCCACACTCATCAGCTCACTGAGGTTGACATAATGGTACTACTCATATACAATTTAAAGCAAGGAGTGATACTTATATTCATAAGACATTTAAATAATCTTCAGAAATCAATACTCTTATTATTTTTGTGTGACAATCCCTTCCTGTGGGTAGGACCACTCAGACTGTTGAGAAGTCAAGTAATTTTGCTAGATGCAATAATGTTGAGCGACACACTGCAATCCAAAATCATGGTAGTGATATTGAGACCATTTCTAGTCTACGTCTCTGGATAATCTTAGGCTCTCAATAAAAGACAATGACTTGGACAGAAGGATGTTTGGACTCTTTTCCTGGCAGATGTCATTACCCTTGCAGAAGCTCCAAGCCTTTCCAACCATTCAGTCCTTATACTTAGAAATTCCTCTGTGTGCACTTGACCCCTTTCTTTCTGATCCAGGTCCTGGAACTTCCTTACTGGCAAGATACTGACAGATAAGAAGTCTCCTTTCATTCCTGCTTTCATACTTCTTCCTCCTTGGAGGTAACAGCCCTCTGCATAAACAGAATAAAAAGACAGTCTCTTATTCAACTGGAAATACAGGAGAAAGGAAAACACTACTTTCCTGGACATTTTGGATCACATCTACACAGTTTGATAGTGACAATCACCTCTCATTCTACCACACAGTATGTTACAAAACATTTCAGGTATTGCTGCAAGGAAGTCAAGCAACTGTCTTTGCATGGAAGCAGAGTGCAGGAGTGCAGGAGGAAGCCCAGAGCACTACCTTCACTTGATCATACAGGTGGTCATCTCTTAGGACTTGACTAAACACTGAGGATGCTAAAGTACCCTGCACTGACTGTCCTTATTTTCCTCATTAAAAGCAAGCAAGTGAACACACAAACACAGCATAATCAAAAAGGATTATTAAATAGAAAAGCTCAGTCCAGCAATTAATATATTCTGGTGAGAAATTCTTATTCTTTAACAGCTTGGAAATATCTTTGAGAAATACTTAGCTGTTTAAAAATTGAACTGTCCCCACAAACAGTACATGGAGTACAGGTTCCATAGATTTAAGGTTTGTATTATATTTATTCATAAAATATGTAAATTATGCAAAAGTTAGAGAAGAGGACATAGGAAAAAAATAACCCTTTTTTTTCTTTATACTTTTCAATAAATTTTTATTTAGTGACTTTTTTCATAACAATTACTGAATTTGGGTGTTCTATTGTTTTATTTTCCTCATGTTTCTTGCATATGAGCACGTGTTATTACAACGACCACGTGTGACAACCCAGAACTTTAATTTCCTATTAGAAATATAGACTAGCTCATCTTTTCAGCTTTTATACAATACCACCTTGGAAAACAGGCATGATCTCAAATGACAGCTTATGAGTGTGATTGCACATAAAGGTTTAAATAGTCTTCCTTTTGAACACAAGTGTTATACTTTGCAAGTAGCAGATGCTTTATAAATATGCCCTTTTATTTGAAAGTTCTAAACTATAATCTATGAATGGAAGGACAATTCATTACAGGAGAAGTTAAAAATTCACTTATACCAGTCACAACCACACTGGAATAAAACAAATCATAACAGACAAGAAATCAAATAACTCAGTATGAAATAACAAATCTAAATCAGGAGGTGACACTGAGGAGATCAAGAAAAATATACAAGTAAAACATTTCAGAAGCAGAACCAGTAACAGGTGAACAAATATAGCCTCAGGAAAGCTGCCAAGCATTGAAAAGTGCAATAAAAAGGGACTCAATTTGAAATAATTACAAATTTCAAATTTTTTTCAATAAAAATTAATGTTGAAACTACCAGAGGTAGTCTGAATAAAAAGAGTGAGACCGTATGACAAAGTTTGTAGAGGACTTCATCCAGCAGTGCAATAAAGAGAAATCCATAATTTACATTCAGAAACTTAACACCAAACATAACTTTCATTATGACTGTTTATTGATCAGAAGTGGACTGTTTGAAAATAAAGGCAAATTTTGTTCCTGAATGCCTTTTTTTTTTCACCTAAATTTCAACTTCATAAGGTTGTTATTGTATCTGTCCTTATTGACCATTTTAGTTCTCAGTAATTTTTCTAAGGCTGTGTTCACTTATCTGGTACTTATTCGCTTTCAGATATGTTCTTTTGCACTCCTGATCTTTTTCTCATCATCTCTCAGTTTAATTTATTATTTCATAGTAATTTGTCTGATTAACTATAGGATAGAATCATAGAATGTTTTGGGTTGGAAAAGACCTTAAAGATCATGTAGTTCTAACCTCCCTGCCATGGACAGGGACACCTTCTATTAGACCAGGCTACTTAAAGCCCCATCCAACCCGACCTTACACACTTTCAGGGTTGGGGCGTCCACAACTTCTCTGGGAAATCTGTTCTGGTGTCTCACAATGGAGAATGTCTTCTTAATATCTAATCCAAACCTACTCTCCTTAGTTTAAGGCCATTCCCTTTTGTCCTATCACTACAGGCTCTTGTGAAAGTTTCTCTCCAGTCTTTTTGTAGGCTCCCTTTAGGTACTAGAAGGCTGCTCTAAGGTGTCCTCAGAACCTTCTCTTCTCCAGGATGAACTGACCCAACTCTCTCAGCCTGCTTTCATAAGACAGATGCTCCAGCCCTCTGATCATCTTCATGGCCTCCTCTGGACTTTCTCCAACTGATCTATGTCCTTCTTATGTTAGGACCACAGAGCTGGATGCAGCACACCAGGTGGGGTCTCATGAAAGTAAAGTAGAGGGGTAGAATCACCTCCCTTGACCCATTGGCTACACTTCTTTTGGTGCAGCCCAGGATATGATTGGCTTTCTGGGCTACAAGCTCACGTTACTAGGTCATGGATATCTTGTCAGCTAACACCCCCAAATCCTTCTTCTCAGGGCTGCCTTCAATCCATTCTTTGCCTAGCCTATAATTTGTATTTAGGATTACACAGATACTTGTGCAGGACCTTGCAGTTAGTTGGCTTTATTGAACTTCATGAGGTTCACATGGACCTGCCTGTCAAGGTTCCTCTGGATGGCATCCCTTCTCTCCAGTCTGTCCACCGCACCACACAGCTTGGTGTGATCAGCAAACTTGCAGTGAATCCCATTGTCCATGTCACTGACAAAAATGTTAAACAAGATTATTTGTGTGGAAAAATATGTGTCTCATCGTGTTCTTTCTGGGCTCAATATTCACCATTTTTATCTTCATTTTACCAGAGAGAGAACTGTACTGCTGAAAAATCAGCATGAGGATGAAGGATGTTCATACCCCTCAGGTCAATCATTCATTAAAGCATTTCACAGAATCACAGAATCAACTAGGTTGGAAAAGATCTCTGAGTTCATTGAGTCCAATCGTTGACCTAACACCACCTTGTCAACTAGACCATGGCACTAAGTGCCACATCCAGTCTTTTCTTAAATACCTCCACGGAGGGTGACTCCACCACCTCCCTGGGCAGCCCATTCCAATGCCCAGTCACTCTCTCTGGAAAGAACTTCTTCCTAATGCCTAACTTAACCCCCCCCGGCACAGCTTAAGACTGCACCTTCTTGTCTCACTGCTGGTTGCCTGGGAGAAGAGACTGATACCCACTTGGCTACAGTCTCCTTTCACGTAGTTGTAGAGAGTGATGAGGTCTCCCCTGAGCCTCCTCCTCTCCAGGCTAAACAACCCTGACTCCCTCAGCCTCTCCTCATAGGACTTGTGATCCAGACCCTTCACCAGCTTTGTTGCCCTTCTTTGGGCACACTTCAGCACCTCAATATCCTTCCTAAATTGAGGGGCCCAGAATGGGACACAGTACTCAAGGTGTGGCCTCACCAGTGCTGAGTACAAGGGCAGAATTGTTTCCCTGGTCCTGCTGGTCATACTATTGCTAACACAGGCCAGGATGCCATTGGCCTTCTTGACCACCTGGGCACACTGCTGGCTCATGTTCAACTTCCTGTCAATCAGTACCCCCAGATCTCTTTTCACCTGGCCACTCTCCAGCTTCTCTGTCCCCAACCTGTAATGCTTCATGGGGTTGTTGTGGCCAAAGTGTAGGACCCAGCACTTGGCCTTGTTGAACCTCATACCACTGGATTTGGTCCATCTATTCAGCCTGTTCAGGTCCCTCTGCAGAGCCCTCTTACCTTCCAGCAGATCAACACTCCCCACCCAACTCGATGTCATCTACAAATTTGCTAATTCTTTATTTTTTTGTTCTTTTATTTTCAGAGTTAACCTTGCTAATTAATTTTATTTGGATCATAAAAATTCTCCTGTGATTGTCTTCTAGATTTCCTTAACTCCTAAGTCTCCAGTAAATACTTGGAGAGCACCAGCTTGTCACTGGTACTACGGAAAGATATTTGCCTGCACATCTTTAAAATGTTTGCCTTTCCTTGGTATCTTATTCTATTTCTTAATTTTGTCCCATAAGGCTTTACACAAATCCCAGGATCAACTAAGTTACTAAACAAGAAACTGGAATATACTCAAAAATGTGAGTATGTATTAGCAGAACTGCAGATAGAGATTAAAGTTTATATAAGTCTTGAAAAAGAGCTTCTCAAAACTGTGGATTAGTTAATACACAGGGGATATAAGGCATGTTTTTTTCTTTGCTGTGTCACCTCATAAAAATTATATTTTTCCTATCAATGCTGAAATTTTTACTTGGATATGAATCAACAACTTACCCTGAAAAAATAGTATTATACTAATAAATGACAGCTTCAATTGCAAACACTTTTTTACCTCCAGGCCATATTAAAAAGCAGACTGATTTGGTGCCTATGATCCAGTCATGCAGTGGTTTAGTACCAGGAAATTCTATCTCTGAAAGATTTGATGTTCTCCTAAAGAAAAGAAACTTATTTCCTTTTTGAAGGGAAAAAAAATTATCTTGGAGAGAACACAGTGTTTTTCACACCTTGAATCAAGTAGTAAATATCCTCCAAGTTAAAAAAAAAAAACCCTCTATCTGCTTAAGGAAGCATTGGAAATGTCCTCCTCCTTTGCACTGTTATACCAGGAACCGAGAAACAAGCGCCTATTTACCTAAAACAGGAACTAACTGGCTTCTTGGACACTTTTATGCAAGCTGTTATAGAGACCTGGAAGGAATGGTATATGATACTCTTCAGTGAAGGGATGCCATCCAGAGGGACCTTAGCAGGCTGGAGAAGTGGGCCAATATGAACCTCATGAAGTACAACAAGGCCAAGTGGAAAGTCCTAGATATGAGCCCAAATGTGCACTTGCAGCTCAGAAAGGCAATCGTATCCTGGGCTGCATCAAAAGAATTGTGGCCAGCAGTAGATCAAGGGAGGGAATTTTTCCTCTCCACGCTCATGAGACCTGTTGTACTCCACTCCACTCTGGAGTCACTAGTACAAGCAAAACATAGGCCTCTTAGAGCAGGTCCACAGGAGGACAAAAAAAGTGGACAGAAGGAGGGAAGACATCTCCTGTGAAAAAAAGGCTGAGAGGGTTGGGGATGTTCAACCTGGAGAAGAGAAGGTCCTGAGGAGACCTTATTGAGGCTTTCCAACGTGGAAAAGGGTCTTACCAGAAAGGTGGAGAGACACTCTTTTTTACTAAGGCCTGCAGTGACAGGACAAGGGGCAATGGTTTTAAAGTGGAAGAAAGATGATGCAGATTGGACATAAGGAGGAAATATTTTATGATAAGAGTGAGAAGTTGTGGAAGAACCTGATCTAGTGAATTATCTCACTGTCTGTGGCATGGGGCTTAGAGTTAATGATCTTTAAATGTTGCTTTCAACCCAAACCTTTCTATGGTTCTATTCAATTAGGCTAAGCAAACAGATGGAAAGCAGAGGTGGGAATGGAGTGAAACACAGCACACTCAAAACAGCTGGAGTTCCAGAAAATTTGAGCACAGTGTTTCAAACGCATGTGCAAATGAAATTCCGACAAAATGCATGTGAGTACATATGAGGATTTCGGGGAGACATATGTTATACTATGTACCTGTTTCGGACAGTACCTAGTATGGTTAGGTCATGGTATGGAGTTGAGTCTTTCAACACTAAATGAGCCTTGTTTACCATAGTATCAGAGAAATGCCAGGATCTGTGACTATAGAGAAAGAATATTCTACCTGATAAGGAAGGCACGTACTGAGACCAAGGTACTGGTTCTGAAAAACAATTATTTCCAGTTATAGATAGGGGGATGGTGCTGATTATTTTTTCCTCTTTAACTTCGTGTCTGCTTGGGGCCAGCCGAGTCTAAAAGCTCATCCAGCTGAATAAGTTGTAGTTATCATAAATCCAATCAAGGTTTTCAGGACTGCAACTTGATACTTAAGTGCCTTCACACTGAAAGTCCACATAACTTTGACTTAAGTATTTAAGTATTTTTTAAGAGGGGGTTATTGGGTTTTTTGGGTTTTATTTTGGTTTGGGTTGGGGTTTTTTTGTGTGGCACTACTTTTTTGGTTGCCGCCAGTGCTGCACCATGGAGCCATGCACTGGTTCCAATACATCTGTTCTAGAACAAGCAGCAGTCACAAGTACTGAGACCATGTTGCTGAAAACACAGCTGTGTTGGGCAGGACACGTCTCAAGGATGAAGGACCACCGCCTAGCTAAGATGCTTTATGGTGAACTTGCCACCAGCTGCCGCAAGAGAGGAGCCCCAAAGAGAAGATACAAGGACTCCCTGAAACAACATCTCAGCCTTGGCCATATTGATCATCATAACTGGTCTACTCTGACCTCCAATCGGGAGGTCTGGATACACACTATCTATAATGCTGCTGCTTCCTTTGAGAAAGCACGCAGGATCACTCTTGAGGAGAAAACACAACACAGAAAGAATCGTGTCTTGCAGAATTTGCCACCTAAGGAGTCTTTCTGCTGTGCATTTTGCAGTCGGACGTGTCTATCTCATATTGGCCTTTTTAACCACCACTGTGCTTGTAACAAATGTGGGTAGAGCCCTTCCCAAATCTTCATTTGCAAAGCCTAGCCATGGTGATGACTTTTTGATTGTTTATTTTTAATTTAGATCTATTAGTTAAAGCAAGGCTCAGAATTGAGAATTTGTGAATCTTTTCCAGTTCACTCTTTTTCAATTTAAATGCCTCCCAGCCCAACATACAACAGTAGCATAGTAATAGCAAGTTTTAAAAGCAACACTGTTTTGGCTAGTTTCAAAATTGCTATTATAGCAAAGAGAGACCTCGCTCAGTATCCCTTGCAGACCTTTTAAATCAACAGCTTGCATAATATTACTTGCATTACCAGAGATTACTTCCTTTATGTTGAGAAAAAGAGATATTATATACATTCAACACTATGGAAATTATTTATAAATGGCACTTGTTCAATTACAAAATTTTTGAAATGTAATGCAATATTTTTGTATCTTTTAATTATGCTGCTACCTAAAGTACTTTCTGTATCTTTACTGAATACTAATTCAAGCAAGATTACATTTGACATTCATTTAACTAGAGCTTGCACTTAAAATTATGCCTTTCCTAAACACGTCATGACATCACCATTTCAGTCTTGGGATGAGGACTTTTAAGTTTTCACAATCCTAGTGGCTTTTTTCAGTGTGACTACCCACCTAAATGAAAATATCAGCTTGCAGAATAGTCTCAAGGAGAGACCTCAAGATATGGTCCATTGAAAGAACAAGTCAAGAGAGCATGTTTTATTTGAATGTTTTGAACAATTCTTCTGCAGTGAAGCATAACACCTTAAGCTGTCTCGTTTCACTTTCCTAATTAGTGATATAGAGTGGAAAATCAGTGTGATAGCCTGCTATTCTTGTGTCACAAGCACAGCATGACATCATGGTTCCAATCACATGAATTGGCAAAACTTCCCTTTTCTGGTGGCAGGTCTAGAAGCCAGAAAACTTAGGGGTCTACAGATTAAATTCTGAAAAAAATTCAAAATATAATGCTTTATATATCTCTGTGTTTACAACCCATAAACATCTCTTATGGTGTTTGTTGTATGCCTGTTACTAACTGATTTGTATGCAAAGTGACAATATTAAAAGCTTTAATATTTCTATGACAAGGAGATTGGTATAAATTTTAAACCTAGAAGGAATATTCAATATTTTTTCATTGTATCAGTGTCAGAAAATTGATACAGCTTTTTCTCCTGGCACAGCCACTTTACTAGATTTACCTCAGGATATGGAAAGTATGCAAAACAAACATTGCATATTTTTATATAGTAATCAAAATATTCTACCCTTGAGAGACACTCTTTTGCTAAAGGAATGGACTGGAAATTACCTCTCTTTACAGTACAGAAAACTTGCGAGGAGCATTGGTAGAATTTATTTGGTTCATTCTGCTAACACCAATCATGGTATAATCATCACATCCTCAAAAAATACAAAATAAAACATTGATTACTGGCTCACATCATCAAAATATAGATAAAAAGATACCATTTCTGAAACTGACATCATGCATCTGGATTTCTCTGCCCCTACAGAAATTAATCAATTTAATTTAGGATTTGTGCATCACAAAAATGGATGGGACTGATCATTACTATCCAAAAAGTTGTACAAATGTTAAAACTAACTATTAATACCTTCCTCTCCAATCAGGAATTTAATATGCAATAGTTTTGTATCTCCATATTGATTTCATGCATATCAGACAAGTTGCAACAAGCATAAATACCAGCAAGATACAGCTAATGTAAACTCCATGTAAAGTATTTAATATCAGAAGAGAAGAAAACAAAGCTTAGTTTAACGTATACAGGCAAAAGGTTTGGTCTCTGATCCTGAAAATTTATTGGGCTAGTGGAATCGTTTATTTATACAAACACCACTAGACATCATTGAAATCTACAGAGGTCCAGCCAGACACAGGTTAGCATGTAAGTAGTAAAAGTATGCAAATGATTTCATGAAAATTAAGTGTTTCCATTTTAAAAAGTCTCTGTTTCATACCAATTGCTGAATTTGACAACTCTGACCTAAGCAAAATACAACCTATACAGAAGTAGTTTTTGATTATGTGACTTCTAGTCAGTAAATGAATCTACCTGACTGTAAGAGCCATGTGAACACTGTGGAGGGAAACTGGCCACTAGACTGAAGAAATCTATGTGGTTGTTTTAAGAAATTTTATTTGCCCTGTGGCTGATATTATCTGTGTTTCTATTTATATTTAACAGATATGACAATTCAGCAACAAGGTCTACCTCTTCTCTGGGTTCCAAAATGTTACCTCAGAATTCTCTTTACCTACACTGAATAATTTTAAAAATGCCTGCCTGTTCTTGAGCTTTAACAACGTATTTATTAGTGAACATGATTGCTCATTTGTGAATACGGAGCTTCCTTTTAGTGGCAATAATGCTGATTATTTCTAAAGATTAATATATTACAATAAGAGGTTTTTTTTCCCAATAAAGGTACTTAAAAGGGCTTGTGGTTTTGCTTCTGCAAATAGTGATTCTTTTAAGGGCATTTCTTACTCTCGATGAATTTGTTTTAAATGCACATTAGGAGAATCTTTTATTCCCATGTCATTGCCCAAGGCTTAAACATATATTGTCACAGTAGAATAATCCAGGAATTTCTAGAGAATGTTCATACGTCCATTATTTTCAAGTCTTGTTCAGAAGAGTAATAAATGTGACTTAGAAACAAGAGGGAAACAAAAATGTCATTTAAATACCACACTCACTTTTAATTTTACTACCCATTATCTGTAACAGTCACTTTGCAAATACAATTGAAAGAGGGAATTTTAGGGAGAATAAAAGACCAGAAACTCCTAGGCATGTACATAGTTAAGAGAAGAAAAAAAAATAAAGCTGATGAGGAATTTGTTTAATTTTAATGAGGAAAGTCTGGAAAATAGTCTTCACTGTCTATGACCGCACTGTTATAAACCTGTGAGTATCCTTATGCCTTGTGTCAAATTTCTATTTCATTCAGAGTATGTATAAATCTCAGAGTGACAAGACAGAGGTGATTGTCGTTGCCTATTAAGTAATTGAAGATTACAAGAAATATTGATTTTGTGGAATGATTGCTGACAAAGGAAAAAAAAAAGCATGAACGTTGAAGAAATTCCAGTTTTCAAGATAATGCCTGGAAATTTATTGTGTTTGTTTGTTTGCCATTTGTAGCAGATACTTGGAACTTCATGTCTACTTTTGGATTATTAAGATCACCCTTTCTATCACGGTGAATTCCTACAACCCTTATCGCGGTTGCACTCAAAAAGTAAGATATCTACATTTACTTTATGACTGTGTGGAATAATACATGTTCTGCTCTTCAGTAATATCTTCACTGAGAGGAACACCATTATTCCTATCTATCTTGGAGGGAATTTAAGGTTGCAGCATCCCTATGGAATATCAAAGTGAGATTATTATGCAAGCTGGGATTAAAACGCTCTTTTTATTCTGCTATTTCCCAGAGTTCATTCAAGAAAAATAGAAAGAATGGGAGTGAAGGAACATCAATACAGGGATAAGAATGTAATTGAACAACTTCGTAATTGAACTTGCCTGAACCCAGAGGACCTGTAAAAACAAGTTTATTGCAATGCAGCACGTAAGTAACATGTTTTTTTACCTTCAATCTTTATGAATTATTTATATACAGAAAGCAGCTTACTATAGGATAATAGATAAATTAATAAAGCAAACCAAAGGGGACAGGGGTAAGAGAAAGCAAAGAAAATACAAGGTCATGGAAGATTTACCTAGCTGGTATGAGATCAATATCATTTTTGTAACTCATTATCCTGAGCCCAAAAGATGGTATAAAAATCAACAACGTATTGAAGCAACTACACCTTCCTCAGCAAGATTTATGAGGCAAAGGAGAAAGAGAAGAAGCTAGCTCCTATATTGTCAAAGATATCAAATCTTCATTAATGTTGTGAAAACAACATAATTTATATTTATTTTCAAGGAGTTAGAAAAATTCAATAGATTCATAAAACAAACAATATATGTTTTGTTGTAACATCATGCACAGCATATAATTTTTAAGTGGTATTTCCCCCCACCAGATATAACTAATGCAACCTGGTTTAGATACTGTAGTAGGACACCATTTTAAATTTCCTTCCTTTGTTCGGCATTCGTAGCTGAATTTTTTCTCTTTGATTTCAAAACTAGCTGCATCCACAAGATCTGTTCTTGCAATGTCTGTGAAAACTGAATCACTCCAGAAAACAATGATAGAGTGACAAGAGACAGAAAACAAATCAGAGGCCTGGAGGTTATACATCACATATAATAGGGAAATATTTATACATATAGGAAGGTTGTTAAAAAGAGTGGATTTAGCTTTATTAAGACAATCAGAAATATCATAAGAAAGTAATTATGAAAAAAAACTACATGTATTTCACAAAAAGATTATTACCACCTCTTTGGAAAATCTTTGCATTCGAAGATCCATGTTGTACATATTTACACAATTTAGATGTCCCTTTCCAAGTACATCCAGAATTTACCTAAAATTCTATTATTATATGAAGTAATATTCCTGTGTCATTCTCAAAGAAACAACTCTGGAGTTAGACCAAGGTATGAACCAAACACTTTCTATGCTTCCCTCAGTCATATAAAAATTATCTCCACTCGTCTTGCCATTCAGTTACATTGTGAGTAGAAAGGAGAGCAGAACAGAAAGGTGATACAGAACATTACATGAATTAGTAGACCTACATTTTATGAGATCAAGAAGGGAAGCCATTTTTATGATCAAGATCTCAACTGTCCCCTATATTTTTTTTACCAAGAGGAAGCTACAAGCTCAAGAACTATTTGTTTTTCTCAGTTGTTATAATATACTATCTTTAGCCTTTAAAATACCGAAATCTACAGTATACCTCTATAAACTAATTTCTGAAGTTATTTTCTCCTTCTCTGTAGACAATAGCTATATGTGTTATGTAGGGGAAAGGCAAAAGTATTATTTTAGTGACATCACAAATGAAAGATATCTGCATCTCTCTCTGTGTGACCTGTATTTTATTTGAACTCTGTGCATTCAGGAACTGGTTAAAGCTTTATGATTTTATGTATAGATCTCTAAAGTAGGTGTTTCTAACTTTGAGTCTTGGAGATTTGTCTAATTCATCTTGTTGATTTATCTTACTGAAGAGGAATTTTCTGCTTCATAATTTTGACCTTATTTGACTCAAAATGAATTTTTCAAGTGCAGACAAAGAATTCCCAGTGGATCTTTATCAAGTGTACAACATAATTCTGCAAATTCTGAACGTTTAAAAGAGCCAGTGCCAAACTCCATATAATGTGAATTCTTTATTAGAGGAGTCACATTAAACTAACTGTGAGCTACAGTTCAAGGTCAAGAAATTGAGTATGCTTTTTCTCTGTTGTATTTGTGAGTCTTTGTAATACCAGGGAAGTGGTAGAGTCACTGTGATGGGAAGTGTTCAAAAAAGAAGTGGACATGATACTTCGTGATATGGTTTAGTAGGCATAGTGGTATTAGGTCAAAGATTGGACTTAATGATCTTGGAGCTCCTTTCCAACTTCAGTGATTCTACAATTCTATGAAAGTACCAGCTGGTTCACTGATTCACTCAATGGCCTTTTCCAGTTGTTGATTTTATGAGTATATTTGAGCTCTGCATAACTAATGAAAACACAGCCTAGGATTTTGACATGTGACAGAGTGGGGTTATGCCTAGTCTAAAACCAACACTTTGGACACAATTGCTACTTTTAAATCTGGAATTCAGCTTTTTAGGCTGTTGACTACAACTCCCTGATGTGGTTTCACACCTTCCGAAAAGTAAGCATGCAAAAAAATCTCAGATTTGATGTAGGGTGTAAACTGTGACGTAATTTACTGCGTTGTGATACACCATAGGTGGAAAGGTTAGGGAAAGAAAGGGAGAATACATTTGTTATTCAGTGGCTTTCTCAAACATCAAGTTAGCAATGTGTGCGCATGGTTCTACTTTGTCCTTTTTCCCTTGCATGTCACTACTGTCTCACAGCAAACTGAAACTAACCTGTATTTTGACCTGAGTTGACTTGTATGTAAAACTTCTGACTCTGCTGAGGGTCAGGAAAAAGTAACAATTTCCCTAACTGTTCCACCTGAGTATTATACACCGATTCCTGAATTTCAGATTAAATATTTGTTAAAAAAGATACAAGAAGTCAATCAGATAGTCTTGTATTGGATCCAAGCAAATTTTATTTCCAAAGTTTCTTAATATTATGGCAGCATGACTCACAAGTCAAGAGAAGAAAACAAGAATATTGGAATTGTTCTGTTGATTTTCAGTGCCGTGAAGCCTAAGAATTTTGAATTTTGATTTTTTTTACTGAAAATCTTTGCCCTACTTCATTATAAACTTATCTATACTCCATTTTGACAGCTCCATTTTCTTCCTAACACATTTATAAAGCCCTTCCACTAAGCTTCTGGGAGTTACTACCTACTCAGGAAAAAAATGGACCTTATGATCAGGTTTTAATCCAACAAAGCTTGTAGAGGAATTGATCTTGAAGTGGTAAGTGTTCTTTATATTTTTAAAAAGCAGGTTCATTTAAAACAACCTGTAGTTATTTTTGAAAGTATATATACGAAGTATGTAATAACAACCAATTTTCGCTCCTGGAAGTAGTATCAAACAAATCGTTGTAGTACTCTTCAGAAAGGTAAAATTTCTAATTTGGATATAATGTGAGTAGGTACATTTTGAATTATTAGTTTATCAGTGGAACAAAGTTAGCATTGATTTAAGATACTAATTTATTAGGCAATGAGAAAAATAATGCTGGGAAAATTAATACTGGAAAAAGCATTCAGAGTTTATGATAGTTGGGGTTATAAAAACATAGCAAAAATTAATAGATCTGATTACTTTTTCTTATTAGGCTCCTGGTGCGTGTTCTCAGTGGGATTCTGCAACAGTTGTTATAAGTTGCAGCATTCAAGTGTTGGGATTTTATTCACGGAGGAAGTGAACAGTGAATTTCTCCTGTATGACAATCAAAGGACTTGGGGTTGACAGTGTTACTTGCAGGAATCTAACCGAGAATTATTGGTGCATTATATGATGCATTCTTCTTATATCGTCAGAAGGGGAAAATTTCCATTAAGTTCACTCTTAGATGTGGTAGGATTTTTTAAATATCAGATAGAGACATAATAAGCAGAAAATGGTTATCCTAACTTATAGCAAGCAAAGTTCTGTAATTCTTTGTGAGCTTCATTTTGCATTTCTTATTTACCAGACTCATACTTTTTAAAATCAATATACCTAAGTAATTAAATTAATAGAAAGATAAAACTATATGAAAAGTCAATTAAATTGTAAAGTCTTAAATAAGATACTTTAGTATCTTCTTACTCAAAGATATTAATTCAACATACTGGCATTTCATAAACCATCATTCAGATGGAAAGTACTTCCAACATATAAAGTATAACAATATATTCAGTAAAGCTAGCCAGACTATTACTGAAGTTAACATTTATCACCAACTGCAGCTCCTTTCTAGTTAATGAATCATCCACAGTCTGATTCTTTTTCCGGGAACATGTCTGTTATTTTTTGTATGCCCAGAATAATTTCGACAAGCAATGTGGAAGTGTAATAATGTTTTGACTTTTAATGAAGAAGTGTAGTATACACAGCTTAGAATGGCTTGCTCTTTATATTTTAGAGTGTTTTCTCATACATTTAGGCTGTGTCCTTTAGGCTACAAAATACATTAAACACATGACACTGAAAGCGTATTGAAAAGCCTGAAGCTAAGTTTGATACATGAGTTTTGACTACTACTGTTCTCCTTTTAGATTTCAGCAAAAATTTTATGGGATCTTGGAGATCTTGTGAGTCTGACACTGATTTCTGAATGTGCAGTATCTCAATACAATGACACTAGTCACTACTAAAAGATCTAAGTTAAACGGCTTTCATTCAAACTGTGGCTTGTGAGAGTTTACTGTCACTGTGGGCTGCATAATGGATACTGTTTCCTGTGACTACTTATCTACGAGTTTTGCAATCAATTGGTTGCCTTTAAATTATGGTTTTCTAAGTTTTGAGCAATGGAATGTTGGGGTTTCTCCTAATTTTTTTTTTTCTTTTTAAATGCAGGGAGAATTTTCAGTGCTTCATTTTTGACATTGCTTCACTGTATTTCAAATGCAATACTGGATTGAAGACCTGATTGCCTCAAGGTTTAATTGAAGTCTCCTGAACTCAGCTCAAATGACAAGTTGGCCTCTTTGCACAGAAGAATAAAATCAATATTTTTTAAAAAAAGAAAATGTACTCTATTCTGGAAAGTACATTCTGGAACTTTTTCCAAGTAAAATTTATAAAAAAATAATGTTAGATAACCTTTTTGAGGAAAGGAGCTCAAGGTTATATGTATTAAACACTTCTTTTCTAAGTGTGTTACTTGACAGGCTGAGCTCTCTAGTTGTCCAAAAGGTGTTTTAATGAGACAAGAAAAGAACTTAGAGTGGAAAAAAAAGACATAAGGATGGAAAAACTGAATGTATTTCATAGTCTATTTTGGGAAGTGTGCCCAGTTCAAGATGGATTTTTGGGTAAAGTTAGGTGAGAGTGAGAAAATAGTAGTTTGAAATAGTTTTTATGTATGAAGAGACAGTTAGAAATAGTTTCTGTGTATGAAGAGACAGTTAAGCATTGTAGATTTGTCTGTGATCATAATTAAGACCAGCATGCCTCAGTAAGAACCTCCTGTGCATCCTGGGAGACATAGGGACACTAAGCAGATGCTGGTGACTGGACACTAGTGGGATTCCACAGCGTTCCGTCTTAAGCCTTGTGCCCTTTGGCATCTTCATAAACGACTTTAATGCAGGACTTGAAGGGATACTAAGCAAGTTTGCAGATGATAGAAAACTGAGAGGAGCTTTTGACTCCTTCAAAGACAGAAAGGCCTTGCAAAGAGACCTTGACAAATTAGAGGACTGGGCAATCACCAACCATATGAAGTTCAACAAGGGGAAGGGCTGGATTCTGCACCTGTGACAGGGAAACCCTGAATGTATGAACAGACTGGGGAATGAGAAGCTGGAGAGCAGTGCCGCAGAAAGAGACCTGGATGTCCTGGTCCATAGCAAGTTGAATATGAGTCAGCAGTGCCCTGGCAGCCAGGAGGGCCAACCATGTCCTGGGGGACATCAGGCAAAGCATTGCCAGCTGGTCAAGGGAGGGGATTGTTCCTCTCTGTTCTGCACTGGGGAGGCCTCACCTTGAATATTGTCTGCAGTTTTGGGCACTGCAATATAAGAAAGATATTAAGCTGTTAGAGAGTGTCCAAAGGAGGGCAACAAAGATGGTGAAGGGCCTTGAGGGTAAGTCATATGAGAAGTGGCTGAGAGTACTTGGTCTGCTCAGCCTGGAGAAGAGCAGACTGAGGGAAGACCTCATTGCAGTCTACAACTTCCTCGTGAGGGGAAGAAGAGGGACAGACACTAATCTCTTCTCTGTGGTGACCAGTGACAGAACCTGAGGGAATAGACCTCAGGGGAGGTTTAGGCTGGATATTAAAAGAAAATTCTTCACCCAGAGGGTGGTTGGGCACTGGAACAGGCTCTCCAAGGAAGTAGTCACAGCACTAAGCCTAACAGAGTTCAAGAAGTGTTTGGACAATGCTCTCAGGCACATGGTGTGATTTTTGGGCCTGTCCTGTGGAAGGCTAAGGGTTGAGCACTATGAATGAACCTTGTGGGTCCCTTCTGACTCAGAATATTCTGTGATTCTGTATAGGGATGGGATCAGGAAAGCTGAATTTGGTGAGGGATGTGAAGAATAATAAGAAAGGCTAGAAAAGGAAGATTGAAGAAAATGTTCATCCCCAAATTGGAGCTGGTGGTAACCAACATGGAAAAGGCTGAGAGACATAATGATTTTCTTTGTCTCAGTTTTCAATGGTAATCTCTCTTCCCACATATCAACTCCTGAATCCCAGCAAGCATATGTTACTGGCCCACGTCAAACTCCACAAAAGAGTATGGCGTAATAAACACTTGAAGAAAAGCATCAAGATCAGTGTTTACAAAGCCATAGTCTTGTCTACCCTCCTATACGGCTCTGAATCATGGGTCATCTACAGCCACTACCTGCGTCTCCTAGAACGCTTCCATCAACGCTGCCTCCGTACAATCCTTAACATCCACTGGTCAGATTATGCGACCAATACATCTGTACTAGAGCAAGCAGCTGTCACTAGTATTGAGGTCATGTTACTGAGAACGCAGCTGCGATGGGCAGGGCACGTCTCAAGGATGAAGGACCACCGCCTCCCTAAGATCCTGCTCTATGGTGAACTTGCCACTGGCTGCCGCATGAGAGGAGCCCCGAAGAAAAGATACAAGGACTCCCTGAAACAACATCTCAGCCTTGGCCATATTGATCACCATAACTGGTCTACTCTGGCCTCCAATCGGGAGGCCTGGAGACACACCATCTATAACGCAGCTGTCTTCTTTGAGAACTCACGCAGCATCACTCTCGAGGAAAAAAGGCAACGCAGAAAGAACCGTGTCTTGCAGAATACACCATCTAAGGAGTCTTTCTGCTGCGCCTTTTGCAATCGGATATGTCTGTCACGTATTGGCCTCATGAGCCACCAGCGTACCTGTAGCAAATGTGGATAGTGCCTTCCCAAATCTTCGTTCGCGAAGCCTAGCCATGATGAAGTCAATCTTTTCACTCATCAGTACTCCCAAATCCTTCTTGGAAAGGCTGATCATAGGGAGTTCATCCTCCATTCTCTACTCATGTCTGGGATTGCCTCAACCCAGGTGCATGACCTTGCACTTGGTCTTGTTGAACCTCATAAAGTTCCCGTGGACCCATTTCTTGAACTCGACTAGGTCCCTCTGGATGGCTCCCCAACATCCTGTCCTTTCAGGCATGTCAGCTGCACCATTCATCTTCCTTTTATCTGCAAACTTACTAAGGATGCACTCACTCACTGTATGTGTCTGATAAAGACTTTAAACAGTTCTGATCCAGTGTAGACCCCTGGAGGATATTGCTTGTCCCTGATATCCATCTGGACATTGGGCCTCCATTAAATCCTTTTGAAATATTTTTGTACATTATTTGAGGCAGATACACTCACTATGATTTACTTCTGATACATTTCTGAACTTGCAACTCTCTCATTTTTCTAAATACTTTGTGATAGCTGAAGTGCTTACACTGGAAAAAATGAATATTAACTAAGAAAAAAATCCAGCTATTTTTGTAATGATGTGTGTAATCTTCAGTCATGTTTTAGATGATGGTTTGGCAGAAGGACAAGTAGTGTAATTGTGTGCACCTGTACTATTTACATCTTCTCGACTGACTGAAGGGATACAGAATGAGACATCAAAGTCTATTTGGAGTATGACTGACAACAAATTTTAACATTACCACTTATCCAACTTAAGCTGCTGATTTTTCTTATGAGTAACATAAGTCTTGGAATAATTTATTCCAGGCCTATATACTATATAAATTAAAACTATCCTGATGACTGAACTAATAAAATATAGGTTTTAACACAATAAGATTTATCTAATTTTAGGTAAACGTGAACTTAAAACTTCACTACAACCTAACATTTACAGGTGCTCTTGGGAGTAGATTCAGACCTTAAAATTCTTTTAAATTTTACTACAGTGTAAGGTTACCCTAGCTGAGCTACTCAACTTATTGAACCACATCTACCAATTACCTTTTTATTGCCTATATTTTCATAAAAACAATAATAATGTGCATTTTACATATATATATAATATATATGTACAGTGTATATATATATATATACAATATATAAATCATATGGTTTATATATTATTTTCTGTATTCTTTAATTGAATTCTTGATCATGTTAAATATTTACAAGGCATTTACCAGTTTAAGATACTAGTTCAGAGGATTTTCAAGAATTGTCATTCTATAGAAAAAGTAGAAAATAAATTATTAATATTTATTTATAGAAGGCGTGTCCTAGGAGGCATGTCCCAGGGGAAGGGGAACCAAGGGACATGCCTCCTATATTTATTTATTATTAATTTTGTGTTTGTGTGTTAGGAAGGGAGAAAACAATGGAAATGCTCTACCTATAAAGCAATATATGAAAAAATGTAGAATGCATTCACATATATATAATGTGCTTGTGTAAAGAACCTTTTTGGGAATGAGGAGATGTTCCAGTTTTAGCCATTGTATTCAGAAAAATTAGACATTTTCTGTAAAGATTTACAAAGCTTCAAATTGGTCACCTTATATTAGACATGTTTTTCAGTGAACTATTAGGGTCAAATGGAATCACTCTAGTATTTCCTCATTAAAAGCAGCCTTCTGTTTATCCCAGCTTCTGTGGATAAGCAAGCAGCTTCACTCATATTTCCCAGGCATTCCTTCCTTAATGTGCATGTCATTAATGTATGGATGGCATTGCCTGTATATTTGACTTGTATATGTGAATGTGAAAGGAGAAGAAGGAAACATAGCTGCAGAAGAGGATAGAACTTGGGGTACCATTGGCAAAATGAACTAAAAGGGGCATAGAAGAAAATGAATGGCAAGAGAAAGGGGAAAAGAAAAGAAAAAGAGAAATAAAAACATGTTTGAGATATGAGAGACAAACGGAAGGAAGAAAGAGAAGAATTAAATCTAAGCATGAGAGGAGGAAATGCATATGGCTGTGAAGAAAAAGACAATAGCATATATAACTTGAAAAGCAAGAAAAGAGATATATATGTCTGGGAAAAGGGAAAACAAAATGAAAAAGGATCAGGCTTTAGGATTAATAGATTAAATTTTATTTATCCCAATCCCTGTGTTTAGTTCTTTGGCGGATTTCCCATAACTGTGTGCATTTGGAAATAAAAGAGAATAACTTTATGTTACTTTAAGGAGTTGATTCATTACATTTTATGTCATTTCAAAAGTATACGACTTAGCCCTTTCTTGGTGGTCCAACAGTATTTTTCAGAACATTCAGTAAAGTAACAGTTCCTGCTAACATATTTTTCTAGTTTTATAAGAAATTAAGGGAGTTTTTTTTTTTTATGAGATCATTCTTTTCATTGAACAAAAGCGAAAGCCTTGAACACGTTAATTTTTCCAGTTTTTTATAACTGGTCATGACATATTAAACCAGAATTTTTAAATAATTAGATTGTGTATGCTTTAAAGAATCGTAAAGGATTTTAGTAAGCATTTGTTTGCCCAAAGATAGTTTGGAAAAACATGAATAAGTCTTTATAGTCACCAGTTGCAGTTAGTCATCTAATTAAGAGGAAGGAGTTCTGCCAACAAAAAGAAAAATTGTATTTACAGCTTTGTCACCTGGTATTCACTTTCCCTGAATGCAAGCAGTAATAAACAAGGGATTATTCTGTAATGGCATCTAAATAGTGCCTGGATCTTTTATTGGATTTTCTAATTTGTGAATACATTGGTTTAGTTTAAAAGAAAAACGGGAGAGAAAAACCAAAATAAAAAAACCCAACTCAACAAATGGCATGAAACAAATCACCCTACTGCAAACCACTGTAACATAAAAAAGTGAGAAAGACCAAAAAGATGATCTAGGCAACTACACATTGGTCAGCCTTACTTCTGAAGTAATATGAAGTAACCTTCATGAAAACCCTGAAAATCTTGGAATGTGCTTCTGCGCATTTCAAGGAGACAAAGGTTATTGGAAGTAGTCAATAAGAATTGTCCAGAGATAAATCATTCTGGCCCAACTATTTGCCTTTTACAACAAAATGAATGGATTTGTTGACAAGGGGAGAGTAGTAGGTGTCATTTATCTCAACTTTAGCAAGATTTTTGACACTGTCTCCCGTAATATTCTTGAACCCAAGCCAAGATATTGCAGTATGGATGAGTGAATAATGAATCTGCAAACCAGTTGTTTGGAAGATTTGGAACAGAGTGCCATAATTAATGGGTAGTACTCGGGCTGGAGGCCAGGGGCAAGTGAAGTACTGCACAGGTCTGTCCTGTGACTTCTCCTACTTAACATCATTATCAACAGCAACAGAGGATGCTCTCATCAAGTTGACAGATGACATGACAGCAGGGGCATCAGTCAATGAGCTTGAAAGCCGGGCTGTCTCGCGGGGAGAGGGGGCCTTCACAAAGGGGGAGAAATTAACAAACAAGAACCTCATCAAATTCAACGAGGATAAATGCAAAGTCCTACTCCTTGTAAGGTGTAGTTCTCTGTAGTGATATGCACTGGATGCCACCTGGCTAAGGAAAAGCTCTGTAGAAAGAAGCTGGTTATCCTGGTGAAAGGGAATCTGTACCTGAGCCAACAATGAGCCCTGGACACAGAGTGAGACAACAGCAGCCAGGGCTACTGCATCAGGAGCTGGGAATGTGAGGAAAAATATTGTGTCCTTTTAACCAGTATTCATTAGATAACATCTGTGCCTAGCTAAGGATCTCAGTACAGAAAGGATATTGACAAATTTCAGTGAGTTCAATGGCAGCCATCAGGGTGGTTTGAGTCTGGAATGGCTGCCCCATGCAGAGAGGCTGGAGAAATGGAGCAGATCTTTTTCAGGCAGTGTCAGACATGGCTTTGAGGACACCTCATGACCACCTCAGGTCCTATAGGGGGGTCATCAAGAAGATGTAACCAGGTTTTTTATATTCATGCATGGTAAAAGGGACCTAAATTGAAAAAAAGAGGTTTCAGATTGGATAAGAAAAGAGCTTTTTGCTCAGGAAAACGGTCATTGTAACAATTTGCCCAGACAGTCTCCATCCTTGGAAGTTTTGGATAAAGCCCTGAGAAACCTGTTTGGGCCAACACTGCCATCTGGATTAGAGACCTTCTGAGGTTCCTTTCAGAATGAGTTATTCTTGGACTGTGACCTGTGTCACAGTCTTTCCCACCTTTTCCCACCAGGGAAAGAGGGACAAACCTCCATTCTCAAAAAATTCCTATTCCCTGCTTTCTTTTCCATCAAGTCCTTATTTTACTAATTACAAACCCTTTAGTTTCTTAAATAAATAACCAGGTTTTTAAAAATGCTATAATTTTCTAGGATGTGTCTCTGATTTATTCCCACAGAGAGTGAAAGTATGACCAAACAATATATTTTTTTTCAAAATGTTTGTTAAAAGGGACTTTTAAACATTGTGTTAAATGTTATATTTTTGATTAATTTTTTTCTTTTTCAAAATCTTCCTTACTAATCTATATGTTTCAATGTTCAGAGTACTAACATTTTTATATTATGTTCACTTCAATTTACAGGAAAATGTATACACCTCCCTGTCAAGAGCAGATATGTCAACATTCTTTTAAGAGAGTGGATCATTCATTTTATCCTCGATGATACCCTCCTTTCTGCTTGATAATCCTCCCAGTCTAGAAGTTCAATTTTTCTTATTCAGCTTCATCTTGGCTCAGTTCTGTTTCTGATTTTGTTTTCCTTAGTGCCGCAACACTATAACACATTACACACTATAATACAATACTTATGTACTTCTTTATTTATCGAACAAAGATCTCTATATATCATTCCCAATACTATTGAATTCTAAAAAAAATAAACATGTAAAATACATTTCTTGAGAGACTACACCAAACTATGTCTTTCTAAATTATTTTAACATTCCATGTGAGAACATTCAAATACAAAACATGAAAGAAGTTTTCACTTACTTGAAAATAATTTTAAAACTATATCAACAGTATTAATTGTAATTTTATCTTTCTCCCAAAACCTTTTGTAACCTCTATCTGCAACAGGTATTTGTCCCCAGAAAATGTCTGTTTAGTGTTGAGTAAAGTTTTATGCTTTTGGACTAACCTTATGGAGCATCTTATTACAGATAAATTATGTCTGAATATACTGGTCTTATCATAAATACATTATAAGTAACTTAAACTAATGCCTAAAATATTTTCTGATTCTCTGACTGATCTCAATCTCATTTTCTGCTTCTATGTTTCAGGCTTCTCTAAGAGAATACAATCATCTGTGCCACCTCTGCTTCTGTTCATCAATATATTGATGGTTCATGTGTAGAATCAATACTGTGATGTCATTTCTCCTTTTTAAATATGGTATATTTCAGATGTTTGAAGCAAACACTATCCAGGATGACTATGTTTGTTGACTTGCAGTATTTAATGGGCTTCATAAATCACTTCACTATCATGTCACTTCAAATGCCCTAAGCATAAAAAGACTTCTCTTTTTTTTTTTTTTTGTTATTGTTGCTATTGTCAAAGCCATATCAGAAAAATATTTGGACATTACATTATCACATAGAAGATGTAATTTTTCTCCTCTGTTACTGTATAATCACGGAAAGTACTTTGTATATTAAACATATAAAGAAAATTATGGCCTCGGATGCTTCTCTGTGGTGTCCAGGCACAAGCACTGACCCTGTGGTTGTGTTACCCTGTCTTCCATATCCTTAACTCCCAGGTGGCACATACAGGCTAGCCCCACACTATGAGATACCCAGTTTCTCATCTCATAACTGACCTTCCCACACGTGGTTTTTGAGACTCTACTTTCTGGAAGCATAAAGTTTCCTTAACAAAACCAATCAATTAAACAACCAAAAAAATCTAAACTGCCAGAGTGGCTCATAGAGAAATACAGTATAACAGTAATGCATGATTTAAACCTGACAGTTTGCATTTCTTCTGTAATGTCCCCTAGGGTACCTTATATGATCAAACATTGTTTTTATTATCAATTGTCTTCACATCACAAAGATTCATTATCCTTAGTCTTTCACTAATTAATCTTGAAGTTTCCTCATGGTTTTTCTGTTTGGGTTCATTTCACTGGTCCTTGCCATACACTCATTTTTCTCCCCCCTGGAGAGTATTGTCCTTTATTTAAGGACAGGTCAAGTAAATAATGAAAGGAATATGTTTAAGATTCTTACTAATTGACAATAAATAGCCCTCGGACTCAGATGCCACAGCTGTCCCCTATTAGATCACTATTCAGATTAACAAGTTAAAATAATCCTTTCTGAAACCTCCACTGTACTGGGATACAAAGAAAAACATCAGACAGATCCTGAAACCCTCCAGGGTGAATAATGTCTAGAGTCTACAGTAAGAAATGGGCCAAGTGACAGTTGTCTTAGTATTGTCTGTTGATGGACCTAATATTCATTACTTCTGTATTTTATGGGAAGTGCAGCTGAATGTTTGCAGCTGACTGACTGTCAGCTTTAGTTCAGCAGGTCAAGATACATGGAGAGGTGGAGCTCCCTATCATATCAATACCCTGTCTTCTGTGTACTTTTCTGAATTATGGGATATTAAAGTCAGGCACGCATGAACGTACAATATAGAAACTAGAGACCTTAATGGGGGGGAGGGGCTTAGACTCAATATTTTATTAGGTAAGTCTCCCGAGAATTGTTTTATGCTGATTTTTGAGCTGAGCCGTTTGAGGCTATGATTTGTGAAGAAAGAATATATGTTAGAAGAAAGTGCTTTTTCCTTCCCCAGCCTAATTCTTAATATCTCTGGAGAACTTTGTATTACCATCAGATAATTGGTATGGAAGATGCTTAAGAAAATAAACTCTTTCCTGGTTTTCAGACACTAGGATTCTGGCAGATACTAGAATTCTTGCAGATGTGTTATACATGTTCTCACTCAATGGTAGCACTCCCCAGGTAACTAGAGCTAAATAACTATAGCAGTGTGAAACCATGGTTTTAAATTTTGGTGCTGCAATCCCTCAAAGATATTAAAACATCCAGTTCCTTTAATTTTGCTTCTAGACCCTCAGATATTTATCACTTTTTTTCTCAAAACACTGGTTTGAGGACAAGACATTGGAAATGAAAATCTCCATTTTTCTCCTTGGAACTACTCTGTTCATCCTGTGCAAACTTTTCATGTAAGCTTTTAGCTGGTTTATGGTATTTTTTTTGTCATGTCCTACACTTGACTATTGTTTTAAAAATATTATTTCAGAGTAATTGAACTTCATGTACAGGTCCAGACACTTTAAATTTGTCATTAGCGTGCTTAAGCAATTTTGAATGATTCCTGCTTTTCAAACTGGGTGTGAAACACTCTTCCTAACCATACTACCTGCCCATTCAGTTGAAAGATAGAAAGAGGTAGAAAGAAAATCCAAGTTCTGACCATCACAGACAAGATTTCACAAAAGTAGAATCAACTTCTATAATTTGCTCCTCTCCTGGGTTTTGAACTTAAGCTATAGCCTGTTATTCCTTGGGTGTTTTTGCAACACAACCCCAAAGGCATATGCAGACAGCATTTTCCTTTCTCATTTCAAATTTTCAAAGCCAAACTCTTCACCAGAAGTAGCCTATGTACTGAATAAGATAGAGTTGCAGAATATGGAGTATAAAAAATTCCAAAAAACATTTCTCTTGGCTACCATTCATAATTAGATGAATTGCCTGCATTTTTCTTTCAACTTAACATGGAAAACACTATTTTAGTACCTAGGTGACTTAGGTGTGATCACTAACTGTGGAAAAACCAAGCAGGTTCTTCAGGATACATCTGCTTTATTTCTGTTGAGCTTTTACTTTAAAACTCAAAGTACTCAAAACAGTATGAGAAAGGTTTATTTATCATAGGACTTTTCAATTACTAATCACTAATATTGTCTGGCTTGTAGCAGCTGTTTTTATGATTTCATTGATCATGTCTAAACATTATCTGAACTGCACAAATACCTGAAAGGGTAGAAAGCAAAAAATATGCATATGAAAAATGGAGGAAAAAACTACATAATGTTTTCTTCTATCATAAATTTACCCACTATGTTTTTTTCTCTTTTATCTTGGACAGTACACTAACAGGAAAAAAATCCACCACACTCCTCACCCCCAAAAAAACCAACAAAAGACAACAAACAAACAAATAAAAAAAACCCAAACCAAACCAAAACAATTAATTGATAATAAACCGATAGCATTTAATATAAAGTATTATCGATAAAAACACCTATATAATTTCTAGAAGGTTTTTCTTATTTTTATTCATTTTAGTAACGATTTTAGCATAATTTTCAAATGTATTCCAGAAAAAGAAAAGAAACTATTTAATTTCTCAAAAATTGCACAGAGAATAGACATAAATGTACTTCAGCCCTCTCCAGAATGCCTATAGATATGAATATTATTAAGAGAGTATCTTGAGATTTCACTGGAGAACCTTTCAGTACTTGACAGTGGCTTATCCTGGATGAACAGTAAGCACTGAGGGAATTCTCAAAACAGTTCTTCCTATCCATTAGGGTAATTGTTTTCAGAAACACCTAAGAATCATAGAATCGTCAAGGCTGGAAATAATCTCCAAGATCATTGTATCCAAACTTCCACCAAACATCACCATGACAACTAAATCACAGCACTAAGTGTTATGTCCATTTCTTGAACACTTCCAGGGATGGTGATTCCATCACCTCCCTGAGCAGCCTGTTCCAATGTCTAATCATCCTTTCTGTGGTGAGATTCTTCCTGATGCCCATCCTGAACGGCCCTGCAGTTTGAGGCCATGTCCTCATGTCTTACCACTAAAGGCCTGGGACAAGAGGTCGAACCCACCTGCCTACAACCTCCTTTCAGGCAGTTGTAGAGAGCAACAAGGTCCCACTGAGCCCTCCTTTCTCCATCTCCTCAAAGAACTTGTGCTCCAGACCCTTCACCAGCTTTGTTGCCCTTCTCTGGACCCGTGCCAGCACCTCAATGTCTTTCTTGTACTGAGAGGCCCAAAACTGAGCATAACATTTGAAGCGTGGCCTCACTAGTGCCGAGTACAGAGGGACAATAGCTGCCCTGGTCCTGCTAGTTACACTATTTCTGATACAGGCCAGGAAACTATTTACCTCTTTGGACATCTGGGCACGCTGCCAGCTTATGGTTAGCAGCTGTTGAGCAGTACCTAGAGGTCATTTTCCACTGGGCAGTTTTCCAGCTACTCTGCTCCAAGCCTGTAGCAATGCATGGTGTTGTAGTGACCCAAATGCAGGACCCAGCACCTCACTTCACACCACTGGCCTTGGTCCATCAATCCAGCCTGTCGAGATCCCTTTGAAAAGCCTTCCCACACTCCAGCAGATTGACACTCCCACCCAATTTGGTGTCATCTGCAAACTGATTGAGTGTACATTTGATCACCTCATAGAGGTCATCAAAAAAGGTATTGGTGGACTGGTTTAATACAGAACCCTGTGTAACACCACAAGGGACTGTCTGCCAGCTGAATGTAACTCCACTCACCACCACTCTCTGGATCTGGCCATTCAGCCATTTTTTACCTAGCAAAGAGACAGAACAAAGGAAAGGGAGGTACTTAACCACATGATTCAGCCCACATAAGGTCTACTTTTTTTTTTGTAATGATCAATGCTTCTTCCCAAAAAGTGAGAGAAGTTGCCTCTTTTAGTGGCTGTCATTAACTGCCTGTATTAGTCAAGATAAATGTTTCTCAGGTAAAAAACTTCATGAAGGTGCATGATTACCGCATGAATTTACTCATGTGCTGTCCTTGAATCCATGAACTTTATGATTTTAAAAACTTCAAAATGGGAAATTCTCTGTGTGTCAAGCATGAAAAAGAGTTGTGGGAGAAAACAGCACTAAGAATACAATCAGAAAACAGCTGTGCTGTGTTAGTTAGCTTTTTATATGTGCTGAGGGAAGATTAAAAAATTGGAGTAATTAGTAAATACTATTGTAATTTCAAAGCACAAAAGGAGAAATATTTACCAGTTATAATCAAAGAAATGTAATATAGACATTTTTAATTGTTGATTTTTAGAAATTGCTTAGTAAGAGCAATAGTTATATTTTAAATGATCCATTTCAATGTAAGATAATTGCAGTGTATGAGTCATGGCTTAATGATATTGGTTGTTATTTCTGGCCACTTATAAGCAGTTACAATTTTTATTTTTAATTAAACTGTTTTACTTGCTAGCTGTATTACTGAGATCAGCCTGGGATCTGCACAGAACTGAAAATCCAGAGGTGATACTGGCCACCCTCTGCAGAACAGAACCTAAAACCAATTAATTTGTGACTCTGCTCAGTATGTCTTAGATGCTTCTGAATTCCATTGTCAGATGCTAAATGCAAGTTACTTGGGATTGAAAATTCAGGTATTTCATATAATCACTCACTCTTTCTATTTGTTGCTGCTTTTAGGGAAAAATTATCCTGTTTTCTTTTTTTAAAAAGAACAAGGTCAGATTTTATGTAGTTTCAAATATTTTACTTAATCATTTGTGTTACTTAATTTATGATGCCTGTATGTAGATTTACACTTTAAAAATAGTAATAATGGCTAGACTTGCATTATATTATCTGTGACTTGTTAGAGACAGTTTAATTTCTAGAGCAGGCACAAATAGAAGTGATGTTTTGCAAAGTACAAAGCAATCTAACATGAAGAAAGGTATGCTTTTATTTGCAAAGTATGTCTGACCAAAAAAAACACCTCTGGATCAATTTACATGAATATCGTATACCTTTCATATTATCTAAAAGCTTAACTGCAAGTATTCATATATATAAAAAACATCGTTATTCCTAAAGAGAAAAAGAAACTGTTCAGTGGTTGGGTTTTTTTCTTTTCTTTTTTTTTGTTAAATAAGAGTAGAGTAACCCCATGTCAATCTATGAATAACCTCATAACTCCAGTTTTCTGTAGGACGCCGCTAACACTTTGTGGGCAATGACTTGAACTTTATCTTTGCTTATTAAAATATTTGTAGGCAAAAAAAAAATACACAACTCAAAGTTTATTAATTTGAGGCCCTTTTCTGAAAAGCTTTCTAACTGTCCCATGCTGTAGAAATAGTTTATTTGATTTTATGTAAAAGGCCATGAATTTTCAAGTGTACTATAGGGGAAAAGAGTTACAGCCATTCTGGCACTATTTTTGAAAGCGGAAATAAATATTTTGTTTTACATGAATAAGATTATAAAAAGACTTGGCTACCCTAAGCCTGGAAAGTAGATAGTGTGAGAAATAGACATGGTATTTAAAATGTGTAAGACATGACAGATTTTAAAGAAGAAACTTCAAGTGCTTGTCAATTACTTAGATAGATGGAAGTGTGGGTTCATATTATTGCATTATATCTATGTTTTTATTGCTTCCTATCTCAAAACCACAGTGGAACTGAAAGAATAATCTCACTAAGAGTCATGATTTAACCCCAACCAGCAACTAAGCCCCACACAGCTGCTTGCTCACTCCCACCATGGTGGGGGAAGAGTAAAAGTGAGAGAATTCGTGGATTGATACAAAGTCGGTTTAATAGGTAAAGTAAAAGTTGTGCATGCAAGCAAAGCAAAACAAAGAATGCATTCACCACTTCCCACGGGCGGGCAGATGTTCAGCAAGCTGGTCTCTATCATGTGTAACAGCGATTTGGGAAGACAAATGCCATCACTCCTAGTGTCACTCCCTTCTTTCTTCTTCCCCAGTTCTATTTGATGAGCATGATGATGGTATGGGATATCCCTCTGGTCAGTTGGAGTCAGCTGTCCTGGCTGTCCCCTTTTCCAACTCCTTGTACACCCCCAGCCTGCTCAGTAGCATGACAGTGTGAAAAGCAGAAAAGGCCTCGTGTGCTACTCACCTAAAACATCCTTGTGTTATTGACACTGCTTCCAGCACAAATCCAAAATGTAGCCCAATATCAGCTACTGTGGAGAAAATTAACTCTATATCAGCCAAAACCACCACACTAAATCATCATAAATAATATTACATTATACTTATTGTTTATCTTTCAAAAATATGTCAATTAGTGAATTTAATGCCTTGCAACTCAGTTTTCTGAAATTGAATGACCCTAAAATAAAGACAGAGAAACAAGAAAATCAGGACACAAAATGTTACAGAAGTTTTGTTCATAGGCCTTTTTCTGCAGAAAATTTATTCTACCTTTGTCGTATTTCTACCTTTGTAAATCTGCTGATACATACAGGAAATAAAATCATGCTAGGTTGATAGAAAAACCTGTTCAATAAAATTGAACCAAAGGGTGTCCTGGAGAGCTGCATTTCTAAAGTCACTTTCCTTTTTTACATTGATATTTGTTGCTAATGCTTGTCAACACAGGATGCCTTTGGTCCTTTAACGACTTTTATATAGAAAATAATTGAGGACTTTTTTTTAAGGTTTGGTTTTCAAAAAAGAGGAACTTTTTCAACCTCAGGAGTAGTGAAGCATTACATAGTCCTGTTATATTCAAATCTGGCAGGACAATTCTTTGCAAGCCTGAAGAAATTCAACTTCTTTCTGAATATATAAAAGTGCATTTAGTAGGAAATTTTTATCTTCTTCAGGAAAAAAAAATGTACAATTTATTTAAAAACAAAAATCCAAAAAAGAAGTTCTGCAAACAATTTCAGAAACCCAAGCTGCAATTGTTTGGAAACGTCCTGGCTAAACCGTTCTAAGTACTTACTTGCCTCTTATATTCAATTACATTAAAATCCATAATTTTACTTTCTTCCTGTGGAAGCAAGGTATTTAATGAAAAAAATCTGAAGATGGAATTCCTGACAATGTGAAATATTTTGCTGTGTTGCCATATTGTACTCTGTATGCAACACAAATGACTTGGATGTAGGCGTGGAAAGGATACAGCAAGTTTGCAGGTGATCCAAAACTGGGACGAGCCGTTGACTCCCTCAAAGGCAGGGAGGCTCTGCAGGGTGACCTCGACAAGTTAGAGGACTGGGCAATCACCAACTATATGAACTTCAAAAAGGGAAAGTGCTGGACTCTGCATCTGAGATGGGACAACCCCAGATGTATGTACAGACTAGGGAATGAGATGTTGGAAAGCAGTGTCATAGAGAGGGACTTGAGGGACCCACTCCACAGCAAGCTGAACATGAGTCAGTAGTGTCCTGGCAGCCAGGAGGGCCAACCGTGTCCGGGGGGGGGCATCAGGCAAAGCATCGCCAGCTGGTTGAGGGAGGGGATTGTCCTGCTCTGCTCTGCACTGGTGCAGCCTCACCTTGAATATTGTGTGCAGTTTTGGGTACCACAATGTAAAAAAGATATTAAGCTCTTAGTGAGTGTTCAGAGAAGGGCAATGAAGATGGTGAAGGGCCTTGAGTGGAAGCTGTATGAGGAGTGGCTGAGGGTACTTGTTCTGTTCAGCCTGGAGGAGACTGAGGGGAGATCTCATTGCAGTTACAACTTCCTTATGAGGGGAAGAAGAGGGGCAGGCACTGATCTCTTCTCTCTGGTGACTAGTGACAGAACTGGCCTGAATTTGTGTCAGGGGAGGTTTGAGTTGGATATTAGAAAAAGGTTCTTCTCCCAAAGAGTGTTTAGGTACTGGAACAGGCTCCCCAGGGAAGTGGTCACAGCACCAAGCCTGAGAGAGGTCAAGAAGCATTTGGATGATACTCTTGGGCACATGGTGTGACTCTTGAGGATGGTCCTGGTCAGGCCTAAGGGTTGAATTCGATAATCCTTGTGAGTCCCTTCCAACTCAGCATATGCTGTGATTCTGTGAAATTCAGGACTGATTCCTTTATTTCTAGAATGTTACAAAAATGTTGAGTTGTAGAGAAATTTGTATTGTGTACAAAAGATAGTAATAATCAAATAAAGGGTCTTCTCATTTTTTTGTTTCGAAAGGAATCGAAAACCTTATTTCTCAAAATCTCCTGCTGGAACTCTGAAGGAAGGAAAAAGTAAATAAAAACAAAAACACAAAAGCAAGAAATCTGGTATTTATTAAAAATAAATACAGTAAAAATTTTCTCAAAATGTCTGTTTTTTTAGTTATTAGTCACAATTCTATTCATAGGCCTTTTACAGTAAAGATCTTTTGGCATATTATTTCTTACATCACTATCATAACTGTACATAATTCATCAGATGATGACCAGGAGTCTGAGCCACGGTGTATAAAATATATTCCTGGTTATTTTCCTTATTGTTTACTGGATGGGATTTTAAGTTGCATTGTTTATTCTGAACATGGTGACTGAGCATGGAAGAGACATAACAAAATTTTATTTTGGCAAGATATCTTAGACCACTTCATGGCTACATCTCATCAAGAGACCTAAAGACGTTTCCACGTGTGACAAGTGTTGTTGTTTGCCTTGAACCTTCCCCAGCTCCATATTACAAGACTGAAGTTAACTTTTTTATATCACAGTCTGGATTCATGGAAAAATACCTTCTTAATTGTCCATGACAGGCCTAAAACGGGTACTTAATTGTGATGATCAGGCAATCAACAGCCTGGGGTGGGTGTAACATTTGTGTACAGATCAGTTCAGGTAAGATGTGTATATACAGAGGCCTTATTTTCAGATTCCAGATGTCAAATACTAACTATGAGGAAAATGAGGAGAGGGGGAGACAAACACCCCAAAACCAAAATAATGGAAATAAATGAAATACACAGTTTAAAATTCTCTGCTCAATATTTCATCATTTTGCAAACTCAGTAGAAAAAACACAGCACAATTGATTTCCATAAAGATCTGTTTACAGAATAAAACCACTTTTTTTCTAAGTTAAAGAGAAGGCCGAGGAAGGCTAGAATAAGATTTAGGAGAAATAATTGACCTCTACGGACGTCACATCTCAGGACATGAGGACATATATGCCTTTTTTTTACCCTTTTGTTTCAGTGTTAATAAGGAGATCTAATATTTGAGAGGAAATGGGACAATCATCATTAAGAAAGTTATTTGACCATGGAAATTATTATTAAGTGCTTGCATATCTGTCAGTTCTCACATGAAAATTGAATCCATCTGCAGTGCAGTGTGACAAAAGGGTAAACTACAGGAAAACAATAAACTAGTCAAATCCAATTAAATCTTAAAGTTTCATGAAAATTCAGGGCTTGGTAACAGATAGAACATCAAATTAGAGATACTGGAGAAGGAAAATCTTGAGTCTGAGCTGGTGATTTTTCTGTACTCTTAGATCAGCTGTCTTTTCTACTCTAGTGGGACCACAAAGAGAGATTAGGGTATAATAAATGCAACAGAAAGCTTGTCTGCCTACTAAATTAATTCAGAGAATAGATTAATTAAAGACAAATCGAAAGCTTCTAAATATTACTGGAAACTTCTTATTTATTCATTTTTTTAAATTGTGAATACTCTTAATATACTTACATATACTTTACATATACTTTTAATATACTGAAACTTAAATACTTTTAAATAAAGTTAAAAAACTTTAACTTTTTTTTAAAATAAAGTTAAATAAAGTTAAAAAACTTTTAAATACTGAACCTTAAACAAACTCCTCTAGATGATATTTAACATACGAATAGAGTAAGTGTCTAACATATTTGGTCTTCTGATAAACCTGTTCCACAATTTTTGCACTAAACTATCTGTTAGAAACTAGTTATTGTAGGCAACATGTTCATGAATACTGCCTTTGACTTCTTTGTAAACTTGAAAATAAGCATTATGTTAAATGGCCACATATCTTTGCATAGGGAACTTGATGAAAGCATTAATGTTTTTATTTAGACATAATGAATTTATTAAAAAAACTCCACAATTATTCAATTAAATTCTTTGTATAAAAATTTCATTAAAGAAGATGTATATTTATGACGTGTTATAAATATGTTTTTTATGGTTGGAAAACAGTAGTATGCCTCATCATTCTCCTGCAGTGACAAAATGCAAAGTAGTAAGAAATGAAAATTGTGCATCTCCGTTAGTGTGAATATGTCCCTGTTATTCAAAGGATATGAAAGCGAAAGACATTCTAAATATAGAAACATCCCACATATGCTTATATGTTGCATGATTTAGATGTTTGACGTGTATATTTGTGTATAAAATATTTACTATCAATATTATATTTTGTATTAATTATTAGTTGTATATATTAATTGTCTTACTGTAAGGAAGGAAAGGAAAGACAGATGTAGAAGGAAGGAAGGAATCAATGATACATCAATTTATTGAACGAGAATGAATATCTAATGAGTAAGACCTACTTCTTGCTCAATTTATTGAATAAATTGTCTTCAGTGGGACTAGGTTTTCACTCCTGGAATACGCTATTTTGATCTTAATTAGAAAAGATTTAAGCAGTTTATTTATAATCCTTGGTTGCTGTGAGATGTTTTCACAAGAAATTACATAGACAACACCAGTCCTGCATAACTCCATAATGTGGAGCATGATAAGGTTTAGACAAAAGAAATGTGGTGTCATAGTTTCTAAGACTGAAATGGTTGAATGACTATATTAAAAACAAAGGTCTACTATAGAGTATTTAAAGAGATGACATTAATATTCATTAAATAAATTTATTATTGTAAATTAAGTATGATAATCGGTTACAGTATGTCATTAAGAATGCCATAAAAAATCCCTATAATGGCATACTAAAGTGAGATGGGTTATACATCATTAAAGTTGTGTAGTACTTGCTTTATATGGGATATAATTACTGCAGTAGAAGATAATAACTAGTTAAGTATAGAAGAAGTATATGATTTCAAATATGGTACTACAACATTTTGAACCATGGAAACGCAAACATATCCTTTAAGACTGAAGTTAAACAAATGTTTCTAGTGAAGATGAAAAAAGTATTGCTAAAAAAGCTGGAGAGAGATTAAAAATTTATCCCAACTCATTATAAACAAGACAGGACAGTGTTCCTCACAATGAAAAATGGTTGATAGTTTTGATTACAGTGGTAAAATGGTCTATTTTGGATTGCTCTTATTAGACTACATGTTTATGAAGAAAGAAGAGAATAAGGTCCTAATTCTTCAATGATTCAAGTATACATATATATATATATATATATATATATATATATATATAACCTTCTCAGAATAAAAATATATGTGTTTAAGTTTAATACATAATCAGAAATTTGAAAGAGATTTTTCAAACCATTGAAAATTTATTTTAGACAGTTTTTGACATCAAGCATTACTCAAAAGTATTTGAATATTGTAAAATCTCACTCTGGTTTAACCACACGATCAGAGCGTTCCTGTAAGGACAGAAATCAAAAGTGACTCTCTTTTATCATTGCCTTGCTCACATGACTTAAATGACATGAATTCTTTTTTTTTTCTTTTTAGGATATAGGGGTGATGGGGGAGGTGAATTAACCCTGGTAACTGAACTAAAAATAATACTATGATTATTTATTTTTTAAGTGAGATTTGTGCTAGTTGTCTTCGTGCTTCCAAAAATATCTATAACTTATCATTATGCCCATTTCAGTAAGTAGAAGTGTCTCATAACATGAAAGCAGTCTAATCTTTTCCGTGAGATCCCTGTCAAGCCACCAAAACTTCCATATAAAATATCAGCTTATTTGAGGAAATGCTGAGTATCTGTAGGGATGTTAATAGGATAGTTTCTGGAAAATGAAACTCATTTTAGTACGATTTTGTGTTTGAATGCTCCACAGGAAATAAACTGGAACTTGAAATGAACGGGGTAGATTGAGCAAGTACAAATAGACAGTATTCATATCCTACTTTCAATTTACCTTTTTTAAGGAAAAACAGGAAGAGAAGAGGAAGTTAATGCTGGAACTAAGCACAGTAAGTTTTATTTAGATAAAACCAAAACTGGATTTAGTTTTATTAACAGGGTTATAATGTCCTTAAATCCTGGTTTAAATAGCTAAAATTGTTGAGATGGGGAAGAAAACTATCAGACATCACAGTGTTGGAAATCATGTCTTCTGGAAAATCTCTGATTCTTTCAGTACAAGTTCTTTCACTACAGTTTCTGTTTCCTTAGGTTCTTCATTTTCTAGAGAAATAAAAAACAAACCCAAAACAGATTCAAGTTTCAGACATATAGGTAAAGACAAGAGTAAGACAGAAATAATCACAGGAAGGGATGGGAAGGTGCCCAGATTGAAGGAAGAAGACAAAAGGGTTTGGAAACAAAAAAAACAAACTTAATCTGATTCACTTCTCTTGGAATTCAACAGAGAGATTATCTTTGTGTTCAGTTTTCAGATCTGATTCTCATAAAAATAAAGACATGGAATCGATTTAAGTTTTGCAGTAGGAAATCTTTTGAAGTACAAAGACTAAAAAATAAATTGCATCTTTATTATGTACAATTTTATAGTTTAATATAAAGAACAACTTCATGACAATGTCATAGTACATTTAAAAAGACGCAGTTTTTTAACACACGGAATATGTGTGTTAAAGGATACAATAATATACCATCTAGCCTTTTAGTATTTACAGAGGTGCTATATTGTGTAGATTTGTAATTTTTAGAAGTCTTTTTGGGGGGGCAAATAAAAGCAAATGCTGATGATCCCAGTGTTTGAATCCTATTAAAAATGTTAATTTGCTGCAGTAATAATTTAGGATTTGAATTGTAAGCTTGAAAAGCAGATTTAGAAGCATAGTTGGCACAACTGTAATGTTAATTTGTCCTTTAATGTTTATTGAAAGCATTATGTCCAATGTAATTACAGTGTGTGTCAAATAACCCACTGCTTTATTTTTTTAATGCATGATCTGTCAATTTACTTGATTAAGAAGACTTGCCATCTGCTAAGGAATTTTTCTGTCATTCCATAATTACTTCTAAATACTAAGAAAAGATACAAAATATTTCCTTTTATTTTGTTTAATATCTATTTTCTTTCTGTTATCCCATTAAGCCCTCACTATTGTGTTCATCATCTATTTCTTCCTCACCGTTAAGGGTTACGTAGTGACTATTTTGTTAAACAGGACAAATGAATTACAAAATCATATGAGTGCAGTTGTATTAGACATGAAGTCAAATACTCAGTGCTGTATTACCTTGTGTGGGTATTCAAAGATATATTTTCCTAAAAGCATGACTATGGTCTTATAATTAAAATTATATTCAATTGAAACTAGAGAGTTTATTAACCCACTTCTTTCATTCTCTTAATCACCAAGCAATGGAGTTTTACAAATATTACCAAAGCAATATGTAGTCAATTTAAACCTAATGAGATTACATTCTTAGTGGCTTTGGTGAGTAGAATAGAGAAACAGTAAGTATGATTATGCATTTATATGCTCTCTTTGTAATCCATAAATCTCACAAGTACTATTTTGCCAGCATTCAAAGTTCCTCTGTCTAGAACTTTTTGGCAGTGTCTCTTCATAGTCCACAAAACTGAGTGTTACTTTTGAAATCCTTTGATTGAGGATGTAATTATTTTTATAAATAAACAGTTGTAGAGAAGAAATGGGCCTCTGTTAAGAAAATGTCCTAGTTTTTTATTTTCCATGGCTATTTTACGAAAGATTTTTGTCTTACTGTACCTTACTTTTCAGGTTTATGTGTTTATCTTCTCTGCATGCAGAAAGACTTTTGCAGATTTTAAGTTTATTTTGGAATTTTCCAAAGATTTTTAAAAAAACCAAAACTCGAGTTGAAATTTCAAATACATCTCTCTTTCAACTAGTATTTATTAGGTAATTCACTTTCAATTTTTACTGATCGATCTACTGGTGTAAATACCAGCAATTCATGCTAACAGAAGGGAGTCACTCTGTAAATTGTTGAGTATGTGCAACCTCATGCTGTGGAGGTTGATGCTTAAAGAGAATGATGAATTTTTTCTGTCTTCTCTGGATGAGATGGAGAGTTGCTTCTATAACATATTCTCCTTTTCCCCCAGGACTGCTGATATCTCTTGATAAATATGAAAGACAAGTCAGAGATGGGGTGCCTAGAGGCAGAGAAAAGAAAATTCAGGTCATCCTTCCATCAGGCCCATCAAACTGACAAGGAAGTGATAACGCAGCCCAGGGCTGCAGAGGCTCTCCTCTGTGAGGACTCAAAAAACTATTATAGGGCAGCCCAACTTAGTCCAGATTAGTTCAGCCCAGGGAATCCCTGATAAAGTGCTTATGTAGGTCTATGCTTCACGGCCCATGGAGAAGGAGGTCAACAGAGCAAAGCAATTATGCATACTTTGTGTTTCCTTACTGGAACTGGATGAATATTTTATCATTCAACATTCACCATTGAGGAAATCAGAACCTTTTCTGGTTTGACCCCTTTTCATCAAGAGGGTCCATCTGAAATGAAAAGAGAATATGTTTCTACTACATGCATCACTCTGTAGAATCATTTCCGTTTCAGACTCTTAGAAGTAAGGCTGAAAAAATAAAGTTCAGACTTAACTGACTGTCCTGACTCTCTGTCTAGCAGTCCAGTCACTAAAACTTCACAATGACATAGAAAACAGGAAACCATATCTGAAAACCATTCTTCCTGGAAGAGTTGTTCTGCAAGATGCATGAACAACTATCCATTGGTATAAACAAATAAAAGAGGTGGTGGTCTTTTTTGGTACATTTTTTTGCTTAGAATTCTTTCTATATAAATTAATCTAATATTGGAGCATGCATTGGAATCACCCTCAAAGTGACTATCATAAACATTAAGACGTAGGGCAATTCTGTCACTGATCTAATAAGTACTTGAAAAAAATTACATGAAGAAAATCTATGTTTGCATGAGATGCTAAGGAAACGATACCAAATTTATGATATTCCTGTGTTTAAAGCTCTCACTTGGGATGAGCAGGAGCTAAGTTAAGATATGCTCTTTTCTGGCTTTCAAGAAGGTAGCTGCAGGTCCAAAGTAGCTGACCATGTTCTTGTTTGTGTTTCTTAATGCACAGTGATATAAGCGAGTGAAAGAACATGACCATAAAACATCCCATAGCAGGCCAACTGGATGCTTCTCCTAGAAAATGAGATGGATTGCCTATCATGTGAGACAGAGGGAGAAACTACACCCTAGATCTCCAGATCCTGGGTGAGTAGCTCTAAGTATTGGGTTACTGAAAAATACATCAACTTTTGGTTTACTAGAAGAATTACTACTAATATTTTGCAGGTAGTGTGTTCAAATATACTTATTTTAATGTTGCCACATATCCTATATACAAAACATTTTGTTTCTCATTGGATAGCTTTCGTTTGTTTATAAGGTATAACACCAGTTTCTTAATCCTTTGCCTTTTATATTAATCTGAAACTACATAACATCCTTGTCAACTGCACTTGACAGACTGCAATTTTAAGACTTGTGCTAGACTATAACTTTAATTGTGTTCACAAGGACAAAAATGTAGTGTTTTTCACACATGCCAAGGCTGCTAACTACAGCACATTTTGAAGGATGAAGTTCTGAAAAAGTTGTACAAAATCTCAAGGGACATGACAGATACAACCTGAGGAATTCAGGTATAGAAAAAACCCACACAAATAAATCTCCAGATATTTACCAGGCAAAGCTAGTATTTTTGGCTTCTTTCCCTTATGTAGCTCCTCAGAGAAAAAATTGTATTTACCACACAAAATTACATGGGGAAAAAGTCTTTAAAAAAAAAAAAAAGAAAGCCTTAGAAATTTAATTGATGCATCAGTTGATTGCAACTGAGTGTAATGAAATCCTACCAAACACACTACCACTACTAGCAGCAACAGTCCTGCTAAGTAAGCATGTGCCCTAGGCTAAGGCAACTTGTGTTGGCCAACAGCTCAGCTCAGCCTCAGCTCAGATAAAAAATGTTTGACAGTGATGTCAGAGGCCTCACCTACATGTTAGTTTCAGCTGTAGACCTGGGGGTGCTTTATAGTAATAGGCAGTTAGGAAGACAACAGAAAACATAACCAATAATGGTAGACATTAATATGAGTAAATTAAAATTATTGGTTTTTGTCTAACCCCCCTAGTTCTAGTAGATGTATTTTTGTTTGCTTTTGCTTTTACCATAATAGTAAAAAGTTATTTAAAAATAGGAATTACGTGAAAAACTAAATTACACTAATCTTTGTATATCAAATAACTAAAATATTCTAATTTTAACATATACTGTTATCTCAGCCTTTAAGCCAGGAATGTCATATATCAAGTAATGGAGTAATTCCTACAGTCACTTGATTTAAATAGTTTTTGAAAGAAAATAATTAACTAAGTCTTCAAATAGACACAGTAGAATTGTGTCAATACACTAACAGTAATACATCTTTTCACATTTTAGAGGTGGTTTACAAATGTTTACAAATGTTCACAACTCACATTGAAGACAATTTATCTATTGTTGCAAAGTCTATTAAATCTATTCTGTAGCATAGTATAGGCTCTTCTGGTGAATATAACATTTAGTTTAAAGTTACTTGAAATATAAAGTAAAAAGATTTGACATAAAATAATTAAAAACTATTTTTACTACCTTTATTCCTTTACAAAAATTGTCAAAAATAATATTCCTATTTTTGAGTTTGGGTTTTTATGAATCCTCTAAATTAATTTTCAAAAAGTGAAAGTTCTCTGCTTTTGTATTATATGATAGGAATTAGGCAGGAGAAACAGAAGGAAATTTCCCATCAAGACAGAATAAAATAGGTTTGGGGTTTTTTTAATGTATTTGTCCTTCATATGTACTTTTGTCATTATATCATATTATGGATTTGTTTTTGTGGTGGCTTGATCCTGGCTGGATGCCAGATGCCCATCAGAGCCACTCTATCACCTCAAGGGAGAGAAAATACAACAAAAGGCTCACGGGTTGGGGCTCATAACGGCAGGGAGAGTAGTTACCATCACAGGCAAAACAGACTCAACTTGGGGAATTAATTTAATTATTACCAATCAAATCAGATTAGGGTAATGAGACGTAAACACTTTAAACCATCCCCCCCTCCATTCCTGGGCTTAACCTCACAACTCCTTCCTCCTCAGGGGAAGGACTACTGATACTCTTCCCCTGCTCCAGTGTGGAGTGCCTCCTATGGGAGACAGTCCTCCATGAACTTCTCCAGCCTAAATCCTTTCCATGGGCTGCAGTCCTTCACAAACTGTTCCAGCGTGTGTCCCTCCCTTGCATGCAGCCCTTCAGGAGCAGGCTGCTCCAGTGTGGATCTCCTGTGGGTTCACAAGCCCTACCAGCAAATCTGCTCCAGTGTGGGTTTCTCTCTCCACAGGACACATATCCCTTCCAGGAGCCTGCTCCAGTGAAAGTTTCCTATGGGTTCACAACCTCCTTTGGGCATTCACCTGATCTGATGTGGAGTCCTCCACAGACTGCAGGTGGATATCTGCTCCACCATGGACCTTCTTTGGCTTCAGGTGGATAGCCTGCCTCACTATGGTCTTCACCACAGGCTGCAGGGGAACCTTTGCCCCAGAGCTTAGAGCATCTCCTCCTGTTCCTTCTTCACCAGCCTTGGTGTCCGCAGAGCTGTTGCTCTCACATATTCTTACTTCTCTCGCTACACTGGTATTGTTCTGTGCAGGTATTTGTTTTTTATTTTTTCTTCTTCTTATATCTTTTATCCAGAGGCATTACCACCATTGCTGATGGGCTAGGACTTGACCTGCAGTGGATCCTTCTTGGGGCTGTCTGGTGCTGGCTTTTTCAGACATGAGAGGAGCTTCTATGAGCTTCTCACAGAAGCCACCCCTGTAGTCATCCTTCTACCAAAACCTTGCTATGCAAACCCAATAGAATTCCAATGTTTACAAGCAGACATTACCAAAGGGAAGGTTGCTGTTACTTAATGTTGGAAGTTTTAGCACCATCAGATGACTGAACATCATCAGGGTCTGCCCAACTTACAAAAACTCACGATGAACACACATACATACATGCTTATTGGCATTTTTAATTAAAAAGTTCACAAGACAAGAAACATCTCATAATTTAGTCCTGAGCTGTACATGCAGCTGGATTCAGAAGAGCCTGTTTGTAATAGAAAATTACCTAAATTTTAATATTCTTGAAAGATTAAAATGTCCCTTCAGAATATTTCACAGCAATATTTAATTTTGAAAAAGAAAACTGCATCAATGCTGGAGTGGTTATTAAAAGCAGCAGCTAAAATTTCAGTGTCCCGAAGGCAACAACCATGGAACAGGGAGATCTTCTTTATATACTTTCCAAAGGCTTTCAACAATATCCTTTGTCAGAAGGATAAGACAGAAAACCATCTGCCATGAGATAAGGGGGAAGGTCTTCCTATGGATAAATAACTGAGTAAACACTGGAAACTAAGTGGTGGTAAAACAGTGCTTTTTCACTGAGGTCAAACCCTGGAGCGCCACAACGATCCACGCCGCAGCCTGTGTTGTTTGACAAGTTTGTAACTGACCTGGAGAGAGGGTCAATAGCAAAGGACAGAGCTTCCTAATGAATACTGAGTTATTAACAGCAGCAAAGCTGAAAGTTGACTGAAGAATGGCAAAGGACAGTACAATACCGTGTGACTGGATGGTATAAAAGCAAGGGAAATTCAGTGCTGACAAATATAATATGGTGCACACTGTGGGAAAAAAAGAACCCTAATTTTAGAGAGAAAGGATGGGCCTGACTTGGCTATTGCCGCTCATTAGTGAAAACTATAATGGCAAATAGAATTAGTATTCTATTACCAGGGTTTTCTACTGTTAAACATATTCATAAATTATTGGGAAAAAGAATTAATAATGAGATGTCAAGCTTTATTAGCAATAAAAAATTATTCACACAGTTAAAACTAAAATTGACTGCAAAATACTGCAGATGACTCTCATGACAATAAAATGGCAAATGAAATTTATTGTTGATAAATACAAAATAATTTTCTAGGAGGAAAAAATACCAAATGCATCCTAATTATACACACAAAGTGATTGGCTCTAAATTAGCTTTCAGTATTCCACAAGGAAATTGTGTACAGTTTTCTAAATGTCAGCCTCGTGGTGAATAGCAATTTAAAGAACAAATAGAATGTTGAAATTATCAGAAAGACAATAAAGAACAAGATGAAAGATGTGACTCTGCCATTGTATAAATCTCTGGAACAGTTACAGGGTAAATGCTGCATGCTCTTTTGCTGGTGCAGGGGTAGAGTGGGACACAAAAAGGGCTGTGAGGACAGTTAGAATTGCAGGAGAGCTACCAAGGAGAGGCTAAATAAAGAAAATATAATTGACATCTAGAAAATCACCAGTGGAATGAAGAAGCTGCTTTTCTTTTTTCATGGCAATATGTAGAAGACATAAGCAAAAAATGCAGCAGTAAGACAAGGCCTGGAAGAAAGTCCTACTGTGGGCTTATTATTGTAGCTTCAAGTACAGAATATTCTTGCAACATTGACTCCCAGAAAGGTACAGATGGAAAGTGTGTTTGCTTTGTTTTAAACATGCTTTTCCTTGAAGGCTACTGCAAATCAGTGTCAGACGAAGCACTGAGCTAAATAGATTTTTTGTCTTATCTAGGATACCTATTATATATTATTTTAGTAAATTTGGGTTCAAAATATCACTACACAGACACATATAAAAATTCTTTTCTTTTTTTTTTTTCTCTGCAAGAATAACCCAAAAGTGTATTTCTTAGTAAAGACACATGTTTGAAAGAATTTTTCCTAGCAGTTAGACTTCATTAATAAGAAGGAATGAGTGGGATGGTCACATTTTCTACAGCTATTTTACTTTGAACAAATCACTCAGAATGTTAAAATTTCTCATGTGGAGGATCTATCTTTAGAGGAGTTACACACATGCTTTTCTTGAAGATTATGTTCAATTATTTCATATGTTTTATATAGATATAGATGAAAACAGCATAGGTACAGGCAGATACATCATTTATTATCTGTTACCACTAGGTTTGGGCTTCTTTTCTGCAATGTTCTGTGTTCTTACAAGATGACAAGTTTTTGCTTTTCTGCAGTTGAAACCTGAATCCAGATATCACATTGAGTTTTTGGTGTTACTTGGATTTGTACTTCAAGACTTACCTAATTCAAATTCAGCACATACTTGTTTCATTTCATGAACTCGTATTTTTATCTTCTAAAATGTTTAATTTTCAATCTCACTTCTCATCTATTTAGTGTTTACATTAGTGGCATTTTTCTCGTCTTACATCTCAAAGCACCATAACAGAAGAGTTGTAATAAATTAAAACTAAACAAACAGTTAAAAAGAATTGTCTGTTGATTTTATTATTTTAAAATTCAGTGTTATAGGCTTTGATCTATTTTTTTCCCATGTACAATACTATATGGATGATGACTAAATTCCACTATGAGATTTTATTCTCCTTCTAGTCTATTGCAATTATATCAAGCTAGTGGTCAGCACCAAAATACAGAATCAGAAAGCTAATGATTACTCTCATGCATCTGTTTTTAACTCACAAACTAATTTTTAAATAGTTTACATCCAGGCATTATTAGCAAGATCTGAATTGTTATTAAGCAACCTCTTGTCACTTGTTTTTACTGTCATTTGTTGAAAATTAAGCTATCAAAGAATTTATAAGCTGATTTAAGACTAAGAGCTAGAAGAGAAATTGCATGAAAAAAGGCAGCTTCTGCAGGTCACCACTGAGTCGTGGTCTTATACTGAACTGCTTGCCATTGCTAATGCACTTTAAGTGGCACAGTGGGGACAAAATAATAATGAAAAAGTTGCAAATTTGCTTTCCCAATATACTTTTCACCTCAAGTCATACACAGTGAGCTTTACTTGTTCTCATTTTTCTTTAATAGTTCACAAGTCCTGCATGTAGCCAGTCTTTGGCCGAGGATCATAAAAACTCCATATAGGATAGGTACTACTCTAGGAGTAACGTTCAAATTCTAGATTGTCAGTTTTCAGTAAGGAAGACAGTATGGGGAGGTCTAGTAATGGCCAACAGGTGCTTGAAGTGCAGTTATAAAGAGAGAAGATGTAACTTTAGAGGTAACTTTAGATGGTATAGCAAGGAGTATTACAGCTTTGAAAGTAGAAATTAGTTGTTAAAAAAACCCCAACAAAACAAAACAACAACAACAACAACAACAAAACCAAAACCATACCAAACCCAAAACAAACCAACCAAAAACAAGCAAAAAAAACCTGAGAGTGCTGTGTCGTTCTGAAAAATTACTCACAGAGGTAGTAGCATTTCTTGTCCTCCAGGGTAAAACCCCAGCTGACATTATCTAATGTTGTCAACAGTCATCAAAAGTCTGTTGCAATTCTTTAATTCTGTGTTCTGTGAAATGTTTATTTCTGCATGAGGACCTGCTTATCATGGACCTAAATGATAACACCAGACATTAGATAGTCTGTTTAATTCTAGATTCCATAGCTGTAAGAATAAAGGAAAATAATAGTGCCAAGTGGACTGAAGAGGATTTTGTCAGTATACATGAGTTCCTGATCATCATCATGCTGACCTGAAAGATCAAAAGAATTTTCACCCTCTCCTCTCAGACAAAAAAGCAGAGTAGGCATCCAGTCATGCATTGCAAAACTGTATACTTCAGGTTGAGGGGTTAATTGAAAAGGTATTTTGAATAACTTTTTTTGAAATAAGTTGAGAAAGAAAAAAAAATATTTTAGAAAAAAAAATATTTAAAAAAAAAAAGAAAGAAAAAAGAAAGCCAAATGAATAAAAAGGCTTAGAGGTATATTAACTCTTGAAGTAATATGTTCTAAAGGACCTGTTCTCTGGAGCTTATCAATACAGAACTTGTGCCAGCTTGAACAGAATAGAATGCTATTTGCAAAGGTGAATTCCAGTTTTAAACCTGCTTCCTTTCCAGCAGCTGGATTTTCTTGGCTTAATTCCTCACTTAGTTAAATCAATATAAATGGAAAATGACTCTAGAAGTTATTTCTTTGACTCCACTGGAGAAGAAAACATTGTGTTTAAAGGTCACCTCAGAGCCACATGTTACAATTTTGAGAAATAAACTTTTGCAGTCCTTTTCCAGCTATTGGAAAGTGTTTCACAGTCCATGAGGTATGAAAATAGACAGTAGCAATGAAAGTTGCTATCAAAAGGATGAAAAATGGACTAAATTAGTCTAAAAGGAAAGAATGCTAAGATAATCTCATGACATTAAATGATGAGTTGTAAACATATGGGGGATCCAATCAGAAATCAATGGACCAAAACTGATATTTCAACAACAGGTTATTGAACGAACAGAATAAAGAAAGAGATGATGTGCCATTATCCCCTTTTCTTCCAGTGCTCTCTCTGAACACAGTGAGGCATCTGCTCAGATTTGCATTGATGTTAAGCAATCTCTAGCCACTCACAAGTTTATCTCCTTACTAGGAGAGTTTAAAATTGGCTCAACATTTAGAGGCAATAGAGCTAGTGTCTAAAAGATAACTTAGTAGAAAGGTAACTTACCAAATTCTGATCTTATTAATGAAATTCAATAATTATGTCTAAACTAGCATATATGGGAGAGGGAGAATGACCAATTCAGGAATATTGGATGATTTAGAAAAATAGGATGTTGTTCTGCTTTCCCTATTCTTTTGATTTCCCTTCTACCTATATGCTCTCCCCATCCATGTCTTTTCTATCTGCCTATTTTCATTCTGCCTTAGGAGAAATTGTGCTGTGCAACATCAGAAGATAAACCTAGATGAGACAGAACTCAAAAAGAAAGCCAAAGGACTGTTAATAAAATGGTCTTTGTTGACAGTAAAAGCAAGACAGAATTCACAGCAGCTACTGATACATATTTGCCAATCCATAACATAAATCTATGAGGGATAACTTATTCTATAGCTATTGAAATATCCTAGTTTTTCTCATATTTTATTCACGTTTGTTATTCTACTTCTTTCTACACCTGTTTTGGTAAATGTAGGAAATAATCAAAATTTACATTGATCTACTGAGATTCTACAGAAATGATTTTTTCTTCCTGTCCAAAAAAAAAAAAAGATCACTTAACAAAATATCCTTCCTTTTTCTTTTCCTTTCAAATAACTTTCTTTAGTTTGTTTGTTTGTTTGTTTGATAAATTTTTGACTATTTGGTAAAAATTGTTATATTTTACATGTAAATACTTCAGTTTAATTTTTATTCTATTTTTTTTTCTAATGTGTGTATTTCCAGTCTTTGATATTACTTTCTGAAATGGTTTTCTGTACTGTAAAACATTCAAAGAAAAATCTTTCCCTGTGGAAAGGGAGCCACAGTGGAGAAGTTCATGAAGAACTGTAGCCCATGAGAAGGACTCATGCTGGAGAATTTTGTGGAAAACTGTCTCTCATGGGAGGGACCCCACACTGGAGCAGGGGAAGAACTCCTCTCTCTGAGCAGTGACAGGAACAACCTGTGATGAACTGACTGTAACCTCCATTCTCTGTCTCCCTGTGCCACTGGTGGGGAGGAGGTAGAACTTGGGAAGGAGGAAGAGGTGGGGAAGGTGTTTTTAAGATTTGTTTTACTTCTCATTATGCTGCTCTGATTTTAGTTGGTAATAAATTCAATATCCTCAAGTTGAGTCTGTTTTGCCCATGATGGTTTTCAGTGAGTGATCTCTCCCGAACCTTATTGCAACTCATGGACCTTTCTTTATATTTTCTCTCCACTGTCTACTTTCTAAGTAGAGTGATAGAGTGGCTTTAGTGGGCATCCAGACAGGGTCAACCCACCATAAGGCATACATCAAGGAGCAACTTTGTTTCTTCCAGATCGAGGTTGTTGCTGAACAGAGGTTTTGGAAATGGTAGTTTTTCAATTCAGTGATTACATCTCTGATTAATCCTGCTTTATATACCTTTGTCTTTTTTGAAGCTCTGGATTCTAGAACCAACTAGACTCATAAACTTCAGTAGAATTAGGCTAAGACCTTTATTCTCTCATTCCTTTACCTGCAGAATAGGATTCTGCATTTTCCCATGTTGAAAAAATGTTTTGAGAGGTGGTATTGATGCATTAGAGAACAATCAAGGAATACATTTTCAAAGAACAGAGTTATTAATATAAAATTATATTCTTTTAAAGGAGTGTGTCTTGTCCATATATTTAGATAAAGAGTGTCGAGACAAATTTAAAACAATTTCATAAAGCACAACCGGTCTTTGTTCATTTTGACATTGTTTTCATCAGGTGGACATTTTTTTCTCTTATTTTTTCCCCTGCAAAGTGGTGGCAATTTTGCAAAAAATCAAGGCTTTTCAGGAGAAGATGTGAGGTGATCTGTGCTCAAAATACAGCAAAATAAGGAAGATATGCAAATCAGAATTAGGGGAAAAAAAGCTGGTTTAGCTTTTTTTATCTAACACTTTTGCTGCTAGTAATCATGGGCTGTGGGGAAGTAAAAACATATAAAAGAGAGGGTTTTTTATAGGACAGTGATCTCTTTAAACACAAAAACTAGTGATAAGCATTTTTTTTAACAAAAAATAGTGCTCTTATTTGCTGCATAAGTATGTTCACCTTTTCAATGTCTTTGGACGAACCACAATCCCAAATCAAATATTGTCATGCATTATTAAATTAAGTGAATTATATGTCAAACAGATGACGCTATGCATTAAATTTGTGTCAATGGAGACTGCATTTTTAGAGGGCAGTCAACATATTAAATCCTAAAAAGAGGCAATATATTTTTCTGCTTGCAGATCTCTTTGTAATTCACTAGGATACATGATATAGAAGTTCTCACATGCCAAATGGAACCCTAGTAATTTACAGGGAAATGTAATGATAAAGAATTCAGGGGACTAGAGGAAATACAAATCCATTATCAACTTTAGACATCAGGCTGTGTTGGCAGTTTTTAATTCTTCTAAAGTTTATTCCCCTTCTGTTTTTAATTTACCTTCAGTTTTCACTGCCCCATGTGACAGCCTCCTGGCATCCATATGTTATTGCTATGACCAAAAAAAAAAAAAAAAAAAGGGTAAGAGAACCCAGTAGCTCTTCTTACTAAACTCCACAACCTCTTTAGTATCTTGTGCATGCTTACCAGGTGCTTATTCTTAACTTTGAGAGGGTATCTAAGTGGCAGCTTTTCTGATTTTCATCTTATGTTGCATCTGACCGGCTGCAGGGATCAATTGGAAGGTCCCTGATTTCTTAGCCCACCAAACTCTACACTCATGAAAGGTTTGCAAAAAAAACTTTGCAAGTTGTCTAGATTATTGATTAAAAGAAAAAAAATAAAAGGTCAAACTGGAAGCCATATGGTAAATTCTTGCCTAATACTGTCATGAAAATAGCCTTTCTGAAGGGTAAACTAACCTTTCACAAATTGTAATTACTCATTAGTCCTCTCCTCCCCTTCTCTCCCCTCCTCTCCTCTCCCCTCCCCTCCCCCACAATCCTAATTCTAAACCCTCTATCTCCCCCTCCCCTTTCTCCTCCGCCTCAGCTCTTCCTTTTCCCCTTCCCCTTTGAAAACAGAAAAATTCTGTTTAAAATAAATACACATCACAAATACAATTCCCATTTACACACATTTGAATATTAAAAAACCCCCACACTGATGATGTCAGATTCATGTGAGTAACACTGATGACAGAATCTGTTCCAAAATAACTGAAAATAGTGATATCTGCTAGTATCACACAGAGGGTTAAGTACATCTAAGGCTTACAGAAGTCCTGGATAGAGATAAGTACATTAGCTTTGCTTTGCTCTTTTGGGAATAGAAACAGATTGGTCAGATGACTTTTTCAAGTTCTTACCGTAAGTCATGAACAATGGTGAAAAATACAATACAGAGCCAGCCAGCTCTTAACTTTAAGTCCTAGACAACACGTACTCCTTGTCTTAGCTAATAGTTGATCTTCAAAGACACACTGGAAGTAGTAACCCTTTCCTTAAGGCTCGTATACCTTGTCTGGATTGAAAATTTTTCATAAATATTGAAATTTAAATGTATTTTTGTTACATTTTATTTGCCTTTTACTTTCAAGACACACTATTTGCAAGGTTGTTGCCAGCTGTCTCTGAACAGCTAAGTTGGCAATATGCTTACTTTTGATTGGGACTCCATGCTGCACCTCAAGCATGCTTCCTGATTTCCTGGGAAGACAGCTGGACTTGTAAACTGAAATTATTCCTTTTTAATTGCTGCTCAGAAATTATGTGCAGAATGTGCCACTAAACAATCTGCCTTCAGTTTGGTCCCCCAATTCAGCAATCCAACATTAAGCTGATTTTTAGAAAAGAAACCAGTGGTAGAAATCCTTCTACTGGAGGTTTGGGGGAAGAACAAAATTTCCTACAACAATTTCAAAAACATAAGGGTAAAAAAGAATGTGTGAATTATTTCAAAATTATTTCATCAAGGAATTGTAGAGTTAGGACAGGACAACACTAATTTTTAACTGAAGACAATGCATTTGTTTCTTTAGGTTTTTTCACTCTCTGACTTTGAAGTCAGAAACCAAACCCCAAATATATTACTCATGCTTGCAGATGTGGTTGACAGACAGCATCTTGCCACTTGCAGAAAATGACTGCTATTGCCGAAGGGAAACTCAAGTTCTGTCCAGATACAAACAGGAAAATTAAGCAATTTACAAACAATGGTCTAGATGCTGGTTTTGGATCAAATTCATTTTGTGTAATGAATCCTACTCGAAGGCAGCAGAAAAGATTTAATCTTATTAGGACAATTTCTTGATAAATTGCACTGTTTTAAATTGCAAATGATGGTGTTAAAATGAGGAGTGACTTCAAGCAATGTACTGAAACTCTTAGCAAAATGAAAACTCAGTAAATGGTTCCATTCACTGCTGTCACAGTCCTATATATGGGCACAATGGATTTATAGGAGAAGAATAGTTTTTCTACTTCTTCTCTTGATAGATTTAGTGATCAGAAAGATTGTATACTAATGAAATAAATTTATTATATTTTAATTTGATGAGCAAAAGTTTTTTTTCTCTCTCTAGAATTATTTCTTATCTCTTTCCATTCTGGCATTTTTTTCATTTTTTTGGGGAGGGTATATCCAGATAAGTAAAACTCATTTTTGTCAGCAGACATCATTGAAACATGTCGTTAATACTCTTCACATTCACTACCACTTTTTTGCTTCTAATAGCCAAAAAGGTTCAATTTACTTTACAAGACTATCATCTGTTAGACTTTTGCAGGTTTTGATGCTAGAGAAACGGCTTAATAATAACTAAGCTGCTATTCTCTGAACAAAATGACTGAAGTGACCTTAGCAGGCCATGACCTGTTAAATGGTGAAATAATTTAATTGCCCTCTTTTACTAACCAGAAACTTTGTGTGTGTATGTGAAAGCAAGTGCATGCGTGTGCTGGAGAACTAATTCTACGAAGCAATTAAACAGTTAATGGAATTCTCCATTGCATGTATTTCTATCTCCTATTTAAGAGTTTATGCTATTTCAAAATGTTAATCCTTGTCTTCCTTTTTCACTTCGTAATTGTTCTCCTCTTATGCTGCATATACTTTATTTTTTATAATGACCTTCATGTTGTCATAAAGGAGAAGAGTTGGTTTCTTGCCCTGAATCACAAGAACGAATAGTGTTCTAAATAAATGCACCAATCTAGATCAGCTGCAGATGCAAACGGAGATCCTATATAACTAGTTGATATTATTTAAGTAGCCACATGGAGCCTGGATATCTCTAAAGAGTCTTTACAGAGCTACTGCTTTTAAAACGTGATTTTGTCTACATACCTACAATCTTCTTATTTGTTTTAGTCATTGCAGGATATGTTTTGTTCGCACAGTGCATTTTCATATATTACATCTAACTTTGAAGGGCAAATACACACAAATTGTCAAAACTCAGTTTAAGGGAAAAAGTGGAAATCGGCGACATGCCTGTGTTACACTGACAATGTTCTCAGTCTGACTCTTCTGTAATATATTCTGAACTAATTACCCTTCTTCCCTCTGTCTTCTCTGCCACCTAAAATGCTTCCTTCAAGTTCTTTAATAAAATATTTTATTTTAATTGTAGTTGCTCTGCCTTGTAGAACATTATTTAGCACAGCTCAGTAGAGGGACAAATTTCCGTAACATATTACAAAACTGCGCTGTGGCAAAGATGTGCTGACGTGCTTCTGCTTCCTCAGCAATGATTCAAGTTTAGAACTATTTACTTCTGCCTCTGTCCATTGATTGGCTTCAGAGCTATCCAGGACACTTGAAGATTTGTAGAATCATTCCTTGGTATATATAACTGGTGGAGGTGTGTGTCTGTATTGTGACATGAGAATTAGTTCAGTCAAGCTTTAGTTCATGTCTTTGGTTTTGGGGTTTTTGTTTGTTTGTTTTTGTGTTGTTAGGTTTTCCTTGTTTGTTTGTTTTGCGCCTTTGTTCTATTTTTAAAAATCCTTTAAAACCACAAGCAAATATTATTCAGCAAAAATGTAAAAGCATTTTCTAGTTTAAAGATTGTAACTTTAAAATAACTTTGGTGATCAAAAAGCCTAGTACCCTCCTTCCCCCACTTCTGCAATCTAACTTAAACATGTCTGGACTTTGCTCAGACTTTCCAATGTCATTCCTATAGAAACAAAGTAAGAAAATTCCTTACCAAAAGAAAATGCTTAATAGTTGATTTTAAGTGAAACCAGGAGGCTACAATGAAACTCAAGCTGAGTGAACTGCTACTGAAAAACCTCAAATGGTGGAAACCAAGCCTCACTTTTTGCACCGAAATATCAAAGCAGCTGTTTCACTTGAACAATTTTAAATCCTTTTGGCAAAACTTCTTGTATTCTGTATATTGGTTCCAGTATGTGCTCATATATATTCCATTTCTGAGCAATGAGTACACTTTTTCCTCTGTACGGAACAACTTGAAAACAGATTCTGAATCTTGACATTTTGAGATAGCATCTCTGTGGTAGATGGAATGACTGGTGAACTCAGAACCATGCCCTACACCGTCTTCAGAGGGGCTTGAGAGCTGTACGTATGCCAGTTGTCTGCTTTCATCTGAAGTACAGCATATTGTCATCAGGTCCTCAGCTTTATTATTCTTCTTGTTCTGAGCAGTGAAAAAAACAACCTTCACGTGTAGCCCCATGGAAGAGAAAGTTGGGGATGTATAGGAAGGCCATTGCCAAAGCCTCTCATGATCAGGGCTGTACCTAAACTGTAGTCTTTAGGAAACAATGTTCTCTGAAAACTGTTCTTCCACAGTCCTCTGTCACAGAGGCCTGATTTTGATAAGTAGCAACTTAATCTTCCATTTAAATAGTATGTTCTGCCAGTGCAGAGTCCCTCTGATTTAGGTTTGATTTGATGGCCCTTTTTGTGATTCACAGAGTAAATTTTACTGGTTATTGATTGCCAAAATTATGTGAATGACCATTTGATGTTCAAAAAAAAATTCTCTGCTGAATAGACCTCTGTATTTATAATTGCAAAAGACTTCCAGGTATTAAGATGTAGAGGTGGATTTATAGCCTGTTAAGTCCTGCAATAGTTTTTATTGCAACAGTTATGGTTTTGTCCCATTACTTATTCTAAATAATTAAATGTTTTCACTATTTTACTGGTATATATTCACAATCTTTGCAAAATTTCATGGTCACGAAGATTTTCCTGATGTTTAAGCTTACTTTTTCTTTTTGCCTGCTCCTCTTCATCCCTCTAGCTCCTCTAGTCCTTTTTAAGCTCCTTTATTTTTGAGTTGTTTTTCTCCTTCATTTTTCCTTACAAAGTATTTCTTCACAAAAAATTTTTTACTTAACAGTAAGTAGTTGGAGAAAGATCTGTTTCTTTGGTTCATTTAGTTTGTTTGGTTTTTTTTAATGGTTACAAGTGGAGAAAAGAGAGGTGTTTTCTTTGTGAAACCTTTCACTAAATCCCAATATTTTTCTTCTTTTTGTCTGTGTCCTAAGCATATGCTTACAATTGCGATGTCAAAAATATTAAAATTTTATCTGACCTTAAATTTGTAAGAGAGATTGAACCATTATAAAACCAGAGGTCAAACAGAACTGCTGATGCTGATTGTGATGACAGTACTGTTTCATCTAATTCATTAGATGACATTTTAACTGGTAGTGGCCAGGCACGAGAGTAACATGGAGCAAAAAGACTTAAGAAAGAATAAGAAGGAGGAGTCACAATCTGTTCCATATGATGAGAATAACTGTGAATCCTGATTCACTGCAGGAAATCAAACCTTTTTTTGTTCAAAATTCTGTTCTTGTCTAACAGATGGAAGAGCACAGAGGTATATGTGTTCACCATTTAGGAAATTTATATATGATTACAGATCTTATTTGCACTATTCCACCAACATATGGAAACAAGGTATTGGAAAGGCAGATGACCCTATATCTCCAGGAGATACAACACTTTGGATGCCAGTTTTCTGCCCTAGAAAGCCCTGTAAACTCTCTGAGAAATGGTTGGAATTTGAAGGCTTAGAAACAGATGCAAACTGCAGAGCCAATATCAGTCTCTATACATCAGACTGGGTGTGTAGAAACAGTGTCAGAGAGAGCCAGATCTCCTTATAACCTGCTACCTTTTTTCTCTGTTGGATGTGAGTAAAAGTGATGCAGAAGGTAATTCACATTCAGGTTGTGAATAAGGAATGCTGTCGAGCTGGTATAGAATCTTTACTGTTGTCTGCCTGTAGAGCAAGAAATAGATTTTTGAAAAGTATTTCAGAATCACAGAATCAATCAATTAGGTTGGAAAAGACCTCTGAGATTGAGTCCAACCTTTGACCAAACCACCAAAAATGTCAATAGACCATGGCACTAAATGTCATGTCCAGCGTTTTCTTAAACACCTCCAGGCATGGTTACTCCACTACCTCACTGTGCAGCCATTCAAATGTTTAATTACTCTTTCTGTGAAGAAATTCCTTCTATTGTCCAATCCAAACCTTCCTTAGTGCATCTTGAGACTATATCATCCTGTCCTAGTTGCCTGGAAGAAGAGGCTGACCCCTACCATCCTGCAACCTCCCTTCAGGTATTTGTACATCTATCTCAAAACTGGAGGGGAAAAATCTTCAGAACTGAGAAGGCCCATTCAGTAAGAAAGATTAATTTATGTTTCTTTTGCCAGATTTTTCTAAAACACTACGAGGGACCCTTTGAAACAAAGGGTTTCCTACATCAAAGCTGCATAAGAGTTTTCTTATGGAACCTACAGAAAGAGTCTTATACATAGTACCCCATTCTGAAAATCATGCTCACCTTTGTAAAGTGTAAGTGATAAAAATGAAAAGGTAGAATTGCCTTTTTTGTTCTTCCAGCTCCACTATGCAGCAGTACCACAGATCATGTTGGAAACAGACAAAAATAATTTTTTACTTCCCATTCTTCAGGAGGTTTCACAAATTCTGCCTTTGAGATGGGTTTTGCTTGTGTATTTTGATATAATGGCTTGATTTTTGCATTAAAAATGGCTATGCACTTAAGCTTATCTACCTATTAGCTGAAGGGTAGGGAAGAAAAAGAAAGGAACTGAGGGAAAAGAAAAGATTGCCCTAAGTTATATGAAGTTGGCTGTGGAATAATAAGTTGGATTATCTTCCTTAGTCCTTAGTATAAATTGTTTGAGGATTATATAAAAAAACTGTATCAAAAGCAATACTTCACAACATTAATATAATAAACTTAAACATATATAAAACTTCTATGTATCTATAATGCTGTCATCATGCGATTTATCATGAAAAGCAAGTATACCTTCAATTAAAACAGTCTATTCATAGTGCGTGTCAGCTGACATTTATATACCTTGTACAATATATTGCCCACAGAAATAGTGGATTTAAGGTAATTTTTTTCCCCAAATATATACTATGCACCACATTCGTCAAATTAATTCCCATATGCAATGTTCTCATTTTTTTTATTTTAAATGATTGTTTAGGGGTTTTACCTTTAAGATGTATGGCACAACAGGTATTATTTTTGTTTGCTTGTTTGTACAATTTCAAATCTTAGGTGGAAATGAAAGTAGAGGCCCACTGTAGAACCCAAATCATGATTTGACTTGCATTTGGGTTGAACTCTGTACCCCTAGAGAACTTGTTAGGAGATGTATGGGTAGGAAATAAAGTGATTTGTAGTCTATATTATGACACCAGTTTCTAGAAGAAAGCATTTCAGTATTTCGTTACCAGTAAGTAAAATTCAAGGGTCACCATAAGTGTTTTATAATATATAAATTTTAAAATCAAATGGGATTTCATATTTTTTGGGCAATGATAACACACTATATGAACCTCACAGCTGGCAAAAAACTAGAAGGATAAGTCGCTCAGAGTGCAACAGATCTGTAGATCATAGCAGCTCACTAAAATATAAGTCTTGCCTTTTAGAATATATAAGACAGTTAAAAATCAAATTAAACTCAGGTACATACAGAATACTGAACTTTAAAAAATTAGCGGTGTTATGAACTCATGCCACTAGTTGTTTGTAGTTTGTTTCCTGCAGCCACCTTAAAAGAATTAAATTGTCTTTTGATTAAATGTCAGATTGGTCCCACAGCATCAGACTCTGCTCTCCATAAATCAAAATTGAAAGGTTAAATTAACTAAAAACGATTATGGATGGATTATGATAGATTAACTAAAAATGATAATGATTATGCTCCATATAAACAGAGTATTATTGTACCTAACATTGTAGGAAACTTTGAGTAAGGCAATAAGTCTAATGAAAATGAAATAATTTGGTTTTAATAAATTGAATAATTCAGTGATGATTGCAAAACTCCTCTGATTGCATTTGGGTACTGGGAGGATGGGTTGAGTTGTGTCCCAGACTTCAAAGAGTACTTCCTGCTGGGTAATTTCCTGTTTACTGCATGAGGGTTTCCTATAAAAGAACCCAAAAGGTAGATAATTTTCTTTGTTAAAGTTTAGTACCAAAGTTCAGCATACATTAACTAGAACTAGAAATATGGAAAGACTGATGAAATACTAAGACATCAGTATAGTTTTTCATGTCCTGTTTTATTCCTCTTCCATGTGGAATCTTTGAGATGTGAAAGTAATCTAGGATTTTTTAATTTAGATCTAAATTTTACTGTTTAGATACATCTGGAAAGAAAACATAACAGGGAGGCAAAATGCTTCCACATTTAAAAGTAAGATTGGAACCTAAATGAAGTCAGACAGTCCCTGATACTAACCAGGATCACCATATTACATGGATTCAAGCCTTTAAAGCCTCTTAGTTGAGTATTTCAGCTTTACCCATGTTGTTTCCCCTACATCAGTGTGACAAATTCTTGTCATTAGTCTGTCTGCTAAGTTTCCTGTGGAAAATTTTCTTAATGACCTTCATTCTTTGATTTCATTGCAACATCTAACTTGTACTAAGATTAAAAAAAGAAAGTATAGGTACAGTGCCTTCTCTATCCTTGCCTAATATATCACATACGTTCTGAAACATCAAAGTTAAATTGAAAACTCTGAAGATCTGGGGCCTACACTACTATTTGATGGGTCTCCTCATGATACCGTAAAACCTCAATGAATTTAGAGGAATTCTAAAATGTTCTTCCTAGGAGGTAAGTCTGTGGGATAAGGGGCTTTTTTTACCATGAGAATATTGTTTGTTTTTTGTTAAGCAGTGGCTGAAATACCAAAGACTGAGTTACCAAAGCACAGGAAATATGAGAAAGCTCCCCTGCTCTCAGAAATTAATTAAAAAATATTTCTGAAGAAACTTTAAGAGGGATGAATATAATACCTACATACCTATCTACCCCTAAATGTGTCCTTGATTAATTGAACATATTGCATGAGGTGTTTAAATTTTGTTCTCCAAGCAGGAGAGACAAAGACTAGGATATATTAAATATCTACTTCTTAGAATGAAAAATTGACAGAATCTCTTAAGTAAAAGTATTTATGAAATTTTAAGACTTTAATTCCTACAATATTACGTGAAGAGGTAAGTCCATGTCAATATGTTTTTCACAGTTCATATTTCCTCTATGAAATAAAATGCAAATCTTTGCTGATGGTAGTTATTTCCTAAAAACAACTGATTGAAATGTCAGAAAAGAAGTAAAAAAAGGACATAATTTTAAATATCCCACACATTTACTGACTAGATAAATTTGTAATTGGAAAGGAGCCTAAGATATCAGCTACTATACACTCCATCACACCCAAATACTATGTCAGTTTAATTTTTGATAGATGTTAAGCTATACTTAGCTCTCTACCCCATGTAATGATCAGCAGATCTCTTGAAATATTTGCTTGAATATGTTAGCAAATGCAATGTGCACTTTTCATAAGAGAAATGTAGAAAGTAGGAGTTTCAGTCACTTATTTAATTTTAAATTTTTCCAGTATTGTGTCAGAGTTTGAATAGTGTTCCAGAAAATATAATTTTCCTACACTTTGAGTATTGCTGTTGTACTCAGCTGGGCTATTTACATAGTAAGCTATTTATTCTTCATGAGTATGAATATCAGTATTAATCATATAACTGAATTTGAAAAATATAGGCTTCCTTCTTGCTACTCTTGTAGAGGCAAGTAATTTCCTTTGAATGATTAAGAAAGTGATTGTGGCTGCAAAGCAGATGCCTAAAACTTTACCTCATTTGCTGTTTCTAAACTCTCACTTAAATGCAGTCACAGGATTTTTTCAATCGATTTTGCACTTTAGAAAATTCTTTAAAATTCCCCTTTGTAATGAGTTCTGCTATTTATGACGTCAGATTATCATTTTGTCTTTGTGATGCTGTCACTGGACAGAAGACCGTGATGCCACCAGAGTAAGTAGTTTCTGTTAGAGGTGCTAGAGGAATATGAGACCAGTATGGCTTTCCGCTGACCTGGATTCAGATCGTGTGCTGTGCCTCTGGGATGACTTCACTGCAGTCAACAGTTCTGGCAGTATGCGCGTTCACATCACTAAATACTGTGTGTTCTATTCCCCAGTGTGGACGGTACCTTGTGCAGCAATGTACATCTGTGAAAAATGAGCAAATATAAATTTTACATGTATTCACATCTTACCACATAAAAATTTTATGATTTAGCACTTACAGCAGATTTCACCTTGTTTGACTTTGGTCATGTGAAAATTCAACATCTATTCTAATCTGGTGGTAGGGTAATGTATTCCAGGCTAAAATGGGTTTCTAATGCAGGTAAAATGGACAACTACCTAGAGGTATTCATCTCTCTCCACTATACACAGCCTTAATGGTAAATTAAAAGCTTGGTCTTTAATCTTGCTTAAGTTTAAAGGTTAAAGTTTGGATGGCTTAACTTGTCAGCACCATAGGCTCAGTGTATAAGGGCTGAATATGGATAACTGTATCCTACAGTGTCTGTGAAATCTTTGAGTTAAAAACATCGGTTTTAAACTTTCATTCTGTAGTATACAAGATGCAGTCGATTATAGGCACAGCTGAGCCACCAGGACACCTGAGGTTTTTAGGCCTTATTTTAAAAATGCTGATAACCCAAATGTTGCTGAAAATTGGAGGCCACTCTAACATTAAAAAGTATAAATATTAGCCACTAATTTGTTCAAATACCTACATCACTGAGTTTTTTAAGCACAGTCTTTATTATGCCAGTTTGAAAAGTTGTTGCTGAGTCATAAACAATTAATACTTCTTACCATTTAAAAAAAAACAAGACAAACAAACAAACAAACCCCAGAAAATTGCCTGAACCCGTTTTTATTTTGAAAATAAAATGCATAATAACACAGATATCCTGAACAGAGTAAGCCCTCCAGAGACAGGAGAATCTGCTAAAGTCATACGTGGAGATCTTTTTTTCCCCTCTCTGCTTTTGTAACTGTAGCTCCCTGGCCTTTGTAGCACTGTAACACTAGGGAGCACACTTCATCAGGAATTATGCTGTCTGCAGCATCAACAGAGGCAGGGAGATAGTCAGTTCTGTACATCAGCAGTTGGGCAGCGGGCCAACCTCTGCCCTGCTGCACAGAATGACGAGGCATGTGAAGATGACAGAGTTAATGGTAAACAATGACAGATCTGTCGAGAGTCTGATGGGATGCATCTCTTGTTTGTTCATGCACAGTACAAGAATCAGAGCTATTTTGTTCGGGGTGCGCTTAGATGCCTGTCTGAACTATTCACCCTGCTTTTTGCAAATCAGACTTAGCAGTGCAATAAAGAGGGGTTTTTTGTGAGTTTGAGGGACTTATAGTAAGGACAAGTAATTCCTAGAGAAGGGAGAAATATACTTACTCTTTAATTTTGTATAAAAAATGTCCTTGTTCTTCTCGACTGGTTAATAAAACCTTATTGTGTAATTATTTTTTCTAACAATCAAGATATTTGTCTGTTAGAATTAGAGGTGTAGAAAGTCAGAAAGGAATTCTTTCTCTGGAATAGTTTTATAATCAATTTTACTCATAAAATAATGAGTTACAATTAAAAGGCACTAAATTATTGCTTCCTCAATAATTCAAAGCAAATCGTTTCTTATTAAATCAGTTTATCTGCTGATTTATATTTTTAGATTAACCAAATGTGTGTATCTTGTATCTTATACCATTGTTTTTTAGGGAGTTTAAAATCCAAATTTAAAGTCTTCATTACACATTTTATACTTTTGAAACACTACTCTTTATTTCATTATTATGATCGAGTTTGTTTTTTTGCTAGGTTGAGGAGTTGTGATCATGTTAATTTTAATCTGTGTAAATTAGATATGATCACATATAAAGATGTCTGGAAATCCTTATCATTTATACTTTAGAAAATTTGTCCTTATCAAAAAAGGTATGTTGCCCCAGACACGTCCTAGAAATAACAAACAAAAAGTCAAAACAACAACAACAAAACAAACACCCCAAAATCTTCCCACACCCTTCACCAGAACAGTCACCTTGCATCAGATCTGTCATTCGTATAGTCCACTTTTATGTCCATTTCATTAGCTTCCTGGAAAGTTTTAAGCTTAAAATACAAAGAGTCTTTGACAGACCACGAACTTGAATTCAAAACAATATTTCAGGTGTTTCAGGTATTTCAGGCTACTGTTTTCTTTACAACATTTCTCGGTTCTTCTCCATTTATGCAAGCTTGTCTGTTGCCTTCTCTGTGCTCAAGCATGGTGAACCAGAACCTTACTGATTTGTTCTTGCCTGTTTGTGCATTAAGAAGGCTGCAATATGTAGAGCAATGGGCCTTTGTGTATCAGTCTTCCTGATCCTCCTGTCTTAGGGGGGACGTTCTGTTCTGTAGTAGAGAGTAACTCCCAAAGCATTAAAGTGGACTACTTGAAAGGCTCTGTGTACGAAACAGTAGTCACCTACTGCTAAATAAAGAACTCCAGAGCTACCACATTCAATTAAAAAAAGTCCTATTGAGAAATTCTGGTATTCAGGTGAGTAATAGGGTATGGAATCATAGAATACTTAATTTCCATCAGGAGAATTGTACTAAGTCAGGTTCTGGAGCTGTTACTTTGAGTAGCAGCGCACCTGAAATGACATCTATAAAGCATTATCCCACATAAGATCAACTTTGGGCTGCAATTCAAGAATCTCGACACCTAATCTGAAAGACAATCAAGTGAAAATCTCAGACAGTAGAGTGAATAAATGTAAACCATTGACAACATGGACCACATTGCACCGTCAATTTTAAGCAGAAGTTCTTATTGATTTCAGTGCTTAAAAATCAATGCATTCTCTGCAGAGAAATAGATTTAGATGAACAGTGATTATTTATCATAATGACTTTTTTCTGAGAATATCTCCCATTTCATAAATATATGCTTAGTATTCTTGTTTAATACACTTGACTGTTGTGATATTCCTACTATTCTGTGAAGAAATCATTGTCTGCCTTTACAAAGTTTTCTCTGTTTTTATGCAAATCTATGAGGAACTTCTCGGGAGACATGTAATCTTTATGGAAGAACTCCAGCCTGTGATGTTACTGCTGTTATTTGCTACCTGTACAATGATACCAGCAGGAGGTCACAGCTACTCAATGGGGATCCATCATGGGAGGGTCTACTTATGCACTCTATAAAAGCTAGATGTTCTTCTGGAAGGCTTTACAGCCTAAGAAGACTGAAGAGTTTAAAAGACAAAAAAGGTTGAGAGAGTTCAGCTTCCTGGTGAAAGGTCAGTGACAGAGATTGATGCAACAACTGGAACCGTAAAACCCTTCTTTAAATTCAGTAAACTGTGCAGAATATACCCAGTGTTTCCACTTCCTCTTGACAATTTTTATTTAACTTCAAAACCCTAGGGTCTATTTACTCAAGCTGTTATGAACAACATAGAAGACTGAATTCAAAAGGGTACCATGCTTTGCTAAATAGTCTGCTAATTTCAGACGCTGTGCCAGATTTTAGCAGTTTTAAAGACTTTCGTGCCTTAAGAGTAAAGCTCTTACATATTTATCATGTGAACTATTCTGCTAACTGATAGGACTATATATAAAACCAGAATTATATATTTCCAAAATGCGCTGGTCACTGTATAACTGATCCCATATATAATGAAAATTTAATTCAGTGTCACAATTACTCCCTTTGAAAGTCAGCAATATAAAATTAATTTAAATACTGTTTCATTTTCTCTTCTTTTTCCAGAGAAATCATCTAAAGATATGCTAACTCAAGTGTATAACTTCTGGCTCGCAATGTCTGTTTTGGAAGCTGAAGAGATTTTCCTGTTAAATAAGAGATATAAGAAAGATTTTTAAATGCCTCTCTCAAGGGAAAAGTTCTGCTGCCACAGGTTCAGCCCACATACAAGCTTTTCTTTCACACAAAATAAGGAAAGTTTCCCATCATAATTCTAAGCGAAATGAAATAACTGCAGAAAGTAAGTTTCATATAAAGTTGTAAGAAAATACTGCATATTTTCCTCAATAAAATAATAAAATTTTAATAGCAACATCCCACCATTGGTTCTGGAAAATGGAAGTTGTGTTAACAACTACTCATTCCCAGGTTCCTATTTTATTTCTTGGCTTCAGAAAGAAAGAAAGAAAGAACCGCTACCCCCCATATATAGAAAGCTAATGTAATCACAAAATCAATATATCATTAGGAAAAAAGATATATTTCACCTGTTCATTTTAAAAAATGCTTACTAAATTATAAGGAGTCTATCTGATCTATTTTTTACTTTTCCAATGTAGAAAAAGCCTGTTAGAAACTCTATTTGGGTCATTCTGGTATACACACATATTATCTATAGTATAAAAGCTACAGTGACTTTTATTGTCATGTCTTCTCCAGAAATCACTTAGCATTTTCCTTGCTGTAGAAACTTGTCATAAATGGTTATAACAGGAAAAGCAAGTCACCCAGCAGTATAACCCACAAGAAAATGAACACTTCAGCACTTATATTTTATGGGCTAGTTAACCTCATTGGACTTATATAACTCCAAAGCCTGACCTCCATTACTGTTGATCAGAGCTGAAATTTACTTCCATTACATATTATACTGACCACTTTAGAGAAATAAAGGAAAACAGAAAAGACAGAGAACCTACTTACTCTTATTATTGTATATATTTTTCTCAATCTGTGAGCCTTGCCATTAACTGCTACGCTAGGTAAACTCAAAAGTAAATCCGTATTCATGCTCTAAAGCCTTCCAAGAATGATCTAGCAATTTCCAAATGTGTAAGGTACTGTCAAATAAATAAGAAAGAGCAAAACCCTTAATATTTAAATAAAAAATGTAACTTACCATCAAATGTTAGGAGCTGTCACATTAGCTCTGACTTCTGGTTTTGCAATAATACATGCATTTATACTAGGTCTCTACTTACCAGTTTGCCAGAAATCATTTCTCACTGATTATCTGAAATAGGCTTTGTCTGTCCTTTGATTCCCTTAATATTGACTTCTTTATAAAATCTTAGTTATTCCACAAACGTATTCTACACATTCAAAATATTTGGATAATTAAAATCCTATAAACAAGATACCTTTATAATAATAGTGTAATTAAATTAAAAAAGCCTCGTAGGTGTACATTATAATGATGAAAAATCATTTAAAATAACTAATTATTATTATTTCCTTTCTCTTAGAGGACAATAACCACCTACAATTGATTATCTGGACTCATGAAAGAGGTGAATAAAATGTATGAAAACCTGGGGTGTTGCTATAAACTTTGGTTGACTAATCTGCCTCTTTGGTCTCACCCTACAGCTATTTGTCAGACTAATTAAGAATTTCAGAAAAGCCAGGCACATATATGTTCCTGCATGTACTATTTAGGAAATGTGGTCTTAAAATTTATGTTAGTTTTATTGTAGAAAGAAAAGATATTTTAAATATAGCAATACTTTCTGTTAGGACTGACATTTTAGAGAACAGTCCTGCTTGCCGACTTTATTTATTTTTCTTTCTTTATCTTTTTATACTATTTTTATTCCTTTAACTCCCTTATTTTTTAAGAGAAAGAAAACAGGCAAAAGGTGGTATTGCACATTTCCTGAAAGCACTGTAAACAGAACAAGCAGACTTTGGCATTAAATGTTAACTTTATTTATTAGAAGGAAGGCAGGATTTTACCATAAACCTTCAAGAATCATAAGACACAGGAATTGATATTAATTTGAAAATCACACTTTGGGGAGAGGAAAACGGTATCTTGTGCATTGCCTTTTGTGCTTCTTACTCAGATATGCTCTAAAAATTTTGTAACTAGAACAGTGGTTAGAGATATATTAATTTGGAAATTATTCTAGTGTAATTTGAAAATGTCAGTAGCTGGGCTGAAGAACAAACTGATGCCATGAAACATTTCTTAAGAGCCATTATAGTTGCCAATTGAGTGGCAAGAAGACAGCTGTTCTGGATGTCTCACACTATGGGTGTGAAACGTACATTTGGTGACTGTCAGCATTGACCACAACTAACCAAAATGTACAAACCTGACCTTTACGTACATGTGCATTTTTCCTGATTTGATAGATTAGCTCAGATAAGCGTATGGTTGAAGATGGATGGAGGCCTTTTGAAAAGAGGCCAAACATCTCAATTAGTTTTTTGAGGATATATGTATTGAATCATATTCTTAATGATACTCTGTGGCCAGCATCTTCAGGGTACCTTTTGCTTTTACATCCGTGGGAGTAATCTAGTCCTCTTTTTGATTTTTTAAATCAGTATTTTGAAAGAATTTAGAGTAAGTGTACCAAGACTTTATAATATTTACCCATACAATAAATATTTATTCAGAAACATCTGGAGCATTTCTTCAAAAATTCTTCATTTTTAAATTTAAATACATCCTAGGAGGCCAAAAAGAAAAGGACTAGTAAAGGTAGATTTACATTAGAGTGATAATATAGTGATATTAGATTTGAATCTGAAAATTTAATATTCACTCCCACTACTTGCTGCAATGATGCTAGCATATGTTATGGGATTATGCTTGTTACCAAAGATTAGGGCTGGATCCTTATTACTGGAAATTTGCAGATTGCAAACAGTTATAGTGCAGTCAGGGGAAAAAAAAGTTTAATAATGATCCTTTCTGCATTTTTGTAATAAAACCTGCTTTGTAGAGTAACTGCAGATTTTCCCTCATTTAGTGGATGAAATCATAAAAAAAATTAGTTTTATACAGAATAATACCTTTACCTGACCCTTTTGAGAACTCTGGCTTTTCTGAACGTAGCATCTTTACAGCTAAGCTCCAAGTGCACCAATTTTTCTGTCATCCTAAACTGAGGATAAAAAGGCCTTGGTGATCAGTATGTATTTACATTTCTCTCTGTCTTGTCCCTCCTGAGACTACAGAAGAACTTGAACCGTATCAAACCAATCAAAATTCACACACCAGCATATGCATCAACGATCCAAATCTGCAGCGTTGCTTGGGCAAGGAGTATACAAGGAAAATGGTTACAAGATAAATCGTACTGGAAAGAAAGTTTGTTTTTTAAATTGTTTGTATTAAAATTTTGCGTAAGACAAAGCATCACTAGATCATATTTTTTTGCTCTTCTTTCCCACTGAAGTAAATTAAGACCTTAGTTTCCTGGATAATTTGCAATGGCAGCCATTATATTCTTTGCCTGGATGGTGTTCATAGCAAGTTGTTCTTTCTGAGCTTTTATTTTTCTTAGTTATTTATGGAATGTAAACTACTCTTACATCACTAAAGTGAAATAAATCACTCAAGCAGAGCTTCCTGGGAAGAATGATGTAAAATTTTTCTCTGTCCTAAGTATCAAAGGTGATATTAAATAACTCTTCCCTCAAGATAAGGGTACAGTGGAGGTTCATTTCCATATTATTCTGTTTTGCTTTAACTTCCTCTACTTGATAGCATTAAAAAAGGTCTACAGATTCTCTTTTAGATAAACTGCATGCGTAGAAAGAGTTTTCAGAAGTGGGATTAGTTATTCTGGAATGATGATGTTAAACTATTGACCTGCGGAAAGAGAGATGATGTTGACTTTCACTCTGCCTGATTCTCTCTCTCTAGTCATTTTTCCTCTAAAATTCACTAGTGGTAGGTTACAAGGTAGGGGTCAAGGCAAATGAAGTGGCAGCCAACCCACTGCATTATTCTATGCCTGTGATCTCTCTTAGTCTCCTGGTCATTCGAATGCAGGTGATGGTTTCAGTGCTGAAACAGTGAGGGGAAATGTAACTTGATTTAACATTTTAACCAGAAAGGATTACTCTCTTTCTCTGCTGCCTCATTGTAAGGCCTTTGATGGTAACCAATGGCGATGTCAAATTTATAATGAACGAAGGCACTGGGTGCTAGTGTTACTCATAAAAAAGAGCTTGGAGACAGTTAAATCTGCAGGTTTAAATTTAGAATAGGCAAGCAATTTGTAATGAATTATTTATTGGGTTAAATTTTACCAACTTTTTTTTTCTGTTCACCGGTTGTCCACAAACATATGGCAAAATTTGTGGATTTATTCATTACCTAAAAAATATTCATTTATTTCCTCAGTGAATAAATTCTTGGCCTGCAGATTGCTCATGAGCAGTTCATAGGGAATATTCAGGAGATGCGCTGTGTGTGTTAGTTTGCACGTCTGCTTCGATATGCTGTGAATTAGCACTATTATTATGACTAAAAGATCACATGAGCAGATGCTGTGCTGACAGCAATATTTCAGCTAGCCCTTTATTTAATTCTCATCGGAATATAATGTAGTATACTAATATTGCACTTCTGGATTTACCTGGAGCGTATCATAGCTCTTATTAAATGAAGAATTGCTTTCGGTCTGGATTAGTTTACCGGTCTTGTTTACATCATGGGCCCAGCATTGTGTTGGCACAGCTGAGAGGATAGAGAATTGCAGTTCAGTCAGGAATGAATGTTTAACAGCAGGATGTCATTACACCAATATTATCAGCAAAATCTATCTGTTTAGAGTCTTGCATAAAAAAAAATGCTTATTAATATACTTGATTTACATTACTGTGCATTCACGTAGCCTCTGTAGAGAACAAAGAGAGATTTCTTAGTTTTTTACTTCAATTTAGAGTTTTGGTTTGTTTGTTTGTTTTTTCCTTATGCAATGCAGAAGCATGCATATTTTAAAGAGAATACTGAGGAAGGACCCTCCATTGCTTCAACTGGAGCTGCATTTATGTGCAGTCCTTAATGTAAGATTTATGAAAGGGAAATAACAAACAGGTTTGTTTCCTAGTGGTCAATATCTATTCATCAGAAGTATCAATATGAATTTGAAATACATCAAAATAATGATATTCTTGAACTGATTTCCTGCTGCATTCACTGAGGATAACAAAAACCATTGCAAATGGTCAGTGTGATTTAAACAAAAAAAGTGGAGGAAATTGTTTTTATCTCAGAAACTTGGTGAGACATGAGCACTTAAAGCAAGAAAGAGAAATGATGTTTCATAATATTGGGAGTTTGATGCTCATGTTGCCTGGTTTATGTACTTCTTGTCATAATTCTTGTCCCACTGCAAAGTGCCAGTTTTTCTCTGTCATTGTACATGGAATGTGGGAATGTAAGAAATCCTTGAATTACACTCCTGGGCTCACTGCCTAACATTGAATTACTGCAATGTTTTGTGCCAGAAAGCCTAATCCCATCTGGGATCTGACCCAAATGATTCAATCTTATTACACCCAATTGCATTGTGATAGCTTTTATGGGAGATTTCTAATATTTGTGAAATAAATACAGATAATATGTGTACTTTAGGAGAGTAAATGCTGATTAAAAAATCCTTCAAATCACTATTATATTTCAGTCCTCAAAATTACACCTGCCAGTGTAGCAGTAAGAAAACTGATTCACCATTAGAAATACTTTCACATTTAACATAAGTAGTAATAACTATTTAACTCCATAAAGAACAGTATATTTAATTGGTCTTATCGGAACTCTTTTCAGATGTAAGAAATTGAGAATGTTTTCATCTCAAGAATGAAACACTTTGAAAATTAGGACTGTAGTCTCAAAGATAATGGCATTACTTTTTAACTATGGTTTTGACTTTATTTCAGTAATAGTACTTGGTAAAAATTAAATTTTTAATAGAATTTTCTGATTTTTTCCATTGCCATTGGTTTATTGTCATTTACTTTCACGAAAACCCAAGTTCTCAGAAATCTTCACTGTATTTGAAATGGTAAGATGATATAAGGTTTCAGATATTTTGAAAATTACCACTTAAAAATAGATTTACCTACAGTATTGTTACAGATTATAATTTTTTTAAATGCTGGATTTTTATGATACATGATTTAATTGTTCATTATTTGATACCTCTAAGATAGATACTATATCATAAAAAATCATGAAATAATTTAGGAAAAATGAGATTTCAAGAATCTATTGGGTTAAGACCTCTTGGCAATATATAAAAATAAATATCTGGGCCTTTAATGGAAAGAGTATGAGCATGAAAGGACCTCAGATGTCATCTGAGTTGAAGGTGAAGTATTTCCCCTACAGCAATAAAAAAAAAAGTGCAAAATTTTTTTATAACCTACCCAGTGTCCAAGATCCTCCATAACCTCTGTTTGACTTGTCACTTGGAAGACAAATTTGTTCATAGATCATGACTGTCAGAGTGCCTTTTCTACAACTGTATTAGTAATTAGCTATGCCTTGTTAGTGCTCAAGGCAAGTGCATCTGTCACATTGAAACAAACGGTTAGATTTTTCACCATTTTTTATAACATTTTAGCCTTTCAGCTATGCAGCATCAACAAAAGTCCAAACTATTGACAGAAGACTGTGTCAATGGCTTTTTAAAATGTCTACACAGTATGAATTAATTATAATAAAAAAGTGGTAACTCTAAATGTTTGAAAATTTTTTATTAAATACAGAGTAAAACAAGAATTTAGGGAGAAATGGGGGGAGATTGTGAACTGGTTTTCGTTTAAGCCTTATCCTAAAGTTTATTGAACTTCTCTGTGACTTTCTGTGTGCCATCAGATTCAATTGATTTTGATGTAGCAAGGATCAATCCTTTGTCACTTGATTGTATTATAGCCACCTGTGTCTTTGAAAACAATTACAGAGCTATCTATCAATCTAGCTGCACCAGTAAAAATGACCTCGTATAATTATAACTAATAAAGAAAATAGTTTATGCACATTGATTATGACTATCTTACCAAGAGGCTATAGTTTATTAAATAACCTCATGAACAAGATGGATTGCAAGTGTAATGAGGTGGATCTGTATTAGTATATGATATTATCAATCAAAAATACGACTGTCCAGGTATCCTGTGCTTAGGCAGGCATAGAACAGAAAAGTATGCTGGACTGTTCCAGAGTAAACTGGCCTCCTTGTTGTCTTTGACATGTACCTTTTCTCAGTCTAAAAAATCAGGGCTATTTAATTTACAGAAATTTAGAAGCAGATTCAGACACACATAGGGTTGTAACATGCCTTCTGTTTATTATAGTGTAGTCTGTTCTCTTGCCAAATGAGGAGTCCTCTCATGTTGTTTGCCAAAATTAATGGGCATAGATAGTGCATAAGATGCCAGATTACAGATTTGATCTAACTAGGGAATTCTCAACTAACTAATTTTAGCCATTTTTGATACCTTGTTCTGCTTAAGTGTTGCCAGTTGGAAGGAGACAGTATTTGGATATAGAGGGCAGACTAATGAATATATTAAACAGGTTTTAGATGTGTGAGAAATTATTTCTCAGTGATATGTGAAATCCATTAAAATAAATATAGAATCATAGAATATGCTGAGTTGGAAAGGACCCACAAGCATCATTGAAGTCAACTCCTGGCCCTGCATAGGACATTCCAAGAGTCACACCATGTGCCCGAGAGCATTGCCCTAACAGTTTTTGAACTCTGTCAAGCTTGGTGTTGTGACCACTTCCCTGGGAAGCCTCTTCCAGCAACCAACCACCCTTTGAGTAATGAACCTTTTTCTAACATCCATCCTAAATCTTCACTGACACAGCTGCATGCCACTTGCTTGATTCATACATTAACATATTATAAAATTACGTATTTCTTCATGGAAGTTAAACATGTCCGTGTCATTCAATGTAATATTGTTTTGCTACAATGTACAACAGTCTGTTATCCCTGTTTCAACTGATTTCACTCTTTTTTTCTTAGCTTTTCCTCTGACAGGTTATCTTAGGATAACCTTTATCTTAAAAGTCATTAGCTGCTGAATTGTATTTCCATTGAAAATAACTGGAGCACAGAACTAGTGCCCCAGTGTAAACATTTTGCCCAATGGATACCAACACTTAGAGAAGGAGGTCTAAATTTTCTGAATTTTCACATTTGTGAACTAAATTAATTTTTGTGGAGTATATTCATCTGTAAAACATTGTTTGGCATGCCTACCCCTTGATTTAGAAAGAATCTGTTTTCCTTGTGTTTAACTTAAAAGCTATCTATTCTCTTATTTGTTTTTATTTTCATGTGTTTGTATCTTTTGTTTCCAGGATTTGATCTTTATAGAAAAACAGCTGCCATTAATGAAACTGTCATTAGGCAGACTACAGAGCTTTAAATTCTACTTTTTTTAATCTTCTATTAAATAAAACTGGAACTCAGAATGGAACTAGCTGTTAGTGGGTGCTCACTCAGATGTGAGAAATGAAAAAACCTTCCCAAATGATAAAATAAATCATCACATGAAAGTACAACAAGTGAAATACTCAGTGCATTAGCAGCTTAAGATTCATGCAGCCATGATGCATGTATAAGTTGTTACAGTTATGACAGTTATGTAACTTTTATAAACTGTATAAATCTTCCTGTACATGCTCCATTTGGGTTTTGTTAGGCCAGTGTGCTTTGCATTGATGCTATTTTAGGTGTGGAACCTCATTGTTTTTAACAATTGCATATCAGGACTGCTTATCATAGCAGGTACTTTAAATTTATACTGGAAATGTCAAAATTTTCTTCCCTGACTTCAGAGATTCTCAGGATTTTTGAATGTCTGTTCCAGCTATCATCTCATGGAGGTTTGTTGAAGTGATATGTTAAGATTTCAGTATAACACCCAAATTCACTGAGGACATTTGGGGATTTGCAGTTCAGGAATAAAATCAGAAGAGATATGTGATGACTCCTATTTCTCTTGTTTTGTTTAAATTTATTTTTTCCTTAAGAAACCAAATGTTACTTTTCACAGCTAGTACGTGATAAGGTTCACACTGCTGCGTGACTTCACACTTCGTTTTCTCTTCACTACTCTCCCGATGAAGGACTATTTTTGACTGATTAAATAGAAAAAAGTTTCACATTTTTACCTTTTTGATCTGAAAATTATCTCACTCTTAAATAATTTCACCATTAAGTAATGGCTTTAATTTCAGTCATGAACTGCTTCTCATTTTGGTTAGATACACAAACTGCAATTTTGGACCCTGTAATAAATGCCTAAATTCTTTACTACAGGCACTCCCAAGTATCTACTCTTGATCCCATGCTTTTGGCACATATCTATTTTTGCTTAGCTTCATTTACTTTGTGAAACTTCACACTTTCAAGGCAGGGAAACACTACTTCTAAAAGATTTTTTTCCTCAAAATTATGTGTCGTCTGGTATCAAGAAAAAAAAACCAGCCACATTTAAAAAATAAGAGCTAAGGTTTTCTGTAGTGTCAAATATTCACTCCATGATTGAATCTGAATAATTTTATTCAAGTTTTAATTTTCTTTATTGCAAATGTTTGCCCATACTTGCTGTTAAGCTGAACCAGTGCATTGCAATGGAAATACTGCAACCTGTACTGGAAAAGACAGCTGAATACTTGACATGACGAGCATGTCAAGGGTGTTGATTGTCCCTCTCTACCTTACTCTCGTGAGATCCCATCTGGAGTATGGCATCCAGCTCTGGGATTCTCAGCAAAAGAAAGACATGGACCTGACGGAGCAGGTCCAGAGGAGGGACATTAAGAAGATCAGAGAGCTGGAGCACCTCTCTGATCAAGACAAACTGAAGGAGTTGGGGTTGTTCATCCTGGAGGAGAGAAAGCTCCAGGGAAACCTTAGAGCAGCCTTCCAATACCCAAAGGGAACTTGTAAAAAAAGATGGAGAGTGGTATATTATAAGGGCATGTAGTGATAAGAAAAAGGATAATGGTTTTAAATTAAAAGAAAGTAGATTTAGATTCAATCTTAGGGGGAAATTCTTTACTCAGAGAGTGGTGGAACACTGGAACAAGTTGCCCATACAATTGTGGATGTTGTGGATGCACCATCCCTGGAAGTGTTCAAGACCAGATTGGATGGAACTCTGAGCAACCTGGTCTAGTAGAAGATGTCCCTTCACATGGCAGGGCAGTTGGAAGTAGATGATTTTTAAGGTCTCTTCTAACCCAAACCATTCTATGATTCAATAGCATTTGACATATTACAGTGATAGAAAGCACAGTTACATGGGTATGAACTCCAAAACCATGAGGAAACTAGAAAAGGCAATCATGGATTATTGTGATTCTGGCATAGTATACACCTTGAAAAACATTAGTCTAGTTCTAAATAAAGTGTATAATCCTGCACTATCCTATTAGAGTAACTGAGGTATACCTATCAGAAAAACAAAGCAAAGAAAAAAACCAAAACAAACAAAACTCACCCCCTTTTCTACTGATGAAAGCTTTTTTGTCTTAGTCATTAAGACAGTTCTTTATTTAAAATGGATACTTCTAAGTAGATATTCCAGAATGCTGAGTTCTACAGCTAACACAAAACATCTGAATGATGCAAAGGTAAGCATGTCTGTAAATCTTGTCAGGAAATTGGCCATAGGCAGATATTTTAGGTTTGAAAATGCTGTAAGAATGGGGTCTCTTGAAACTTTTTGGATATGTATCCTTCCCACAAATCCAAAGAACGGTGGAATTTCATGAAGTATTCCTGCATACGAAATTAAATTTTAAGGCCTGGATGAAGTTGGAGAACAAGTATTAAAAATTTTTATCAATAAAAATTGGTAAATAAAAGAGATTACCTCATGTAAATTTGTAGTTTAAAGTTTTAGCTGAATGTAGATATTTGCCTAGGCAAGGCAGTTAATGTATTGCAGAACTGGAAGTAAATCAATTTAACTCAAGACTATCAAATACACAGCAATATATTAAGTAAGTGAATGTCATCTTAAAAGCTGTGATTTATTCACAGATTTATGGCATGAAAATGTAATACAGGGCAGCTAGCAGCACAAGACAATTTACAGGAGTCTTCAGGTGTTGCAGAGCAATTATTATGTTCTTTATCCAGAGCCTGTAAAATGCTCCTTTGACAAAATGGTAGAGATCTGAACGTTTTGTCATTGTAGGTGTCATACACATCAAACTAAAGGAAGATTCACAGCGCCCAGGGATAATAAATAAAATGCATTTTCAAACAAAAATTTTCAGACAATTATAACATTCATAAATCCCAGACATTTTTTTCTGCATGTCTATAAACCAAAAAACCTGAATCTCAGTGGGGATCACAGTGAAATGCTGGCTTTTCAGGATGATACACTATCAAGCTTCATAATTGTATGTGATGTCACAAAGATGTTTATGTTGCAGATGGAAATGGGATGAAATTTGAGGGCTTTCCATGACTAACTTTGTAATGAATTCTTCAAAATCATGAAGTTAATGCCAGGGGAATTAATTTAACTGTGAGACAATGGCAGCAACAACAACAACAAGCCCCAAACCACTTTTTCTAAGGGGGTAAAAGAATAGAAGAGGGAGATAAGTGTACCAGTGCTAGGTAGAAGTAGCCTAGAAAGTCGCTGAAGCATATCAAAATGATGAAATTAAACATCTGGAGAGTCAGCCAGTAACTTCAGAGAGGTTGCTGTAGTGAACCACATCAGGACCACCTGTCAATTAGTAAAAGAGCTCAGAGGAAATGAAAAAGAGAATTCATAAGTCAAAAGAAAAGTGATAAGAGAAAAGTAACCTCACATTATGATTTATTCAAATAAGGAGAATGTATTTTGCAGTAGATTAAGAAGTACACTCCCCAAATCCCAGGAAATAACTGTCAAAATCAAACCTATTTCCTTAACATCTTCAAAGCAGCAATCACATAAAAAATGAGTGGGATGGCAGAATGCATCAACAAACCAGGTGTATAAAAAATCGTTTGTGTAGGTTGAGGTGTTACAGCAAAGAAGTTTTCAGGACTGAAACTTTCAGGTCGCTGTGTTACTTCTCAGAACAGGCAATCTCTCACTGCTGGTAAGTTGTTAAAGCAAGGATCTGCTATTAATAGTTGCAAGGCTTTACAATGAAATTCTTTTGAAGTTACTTTATGCATATTTTGATGTAAAGGAAGAAAGATAACGTAAAAATGAGGAAGTGTATGAAGCACTTACTTGCATTCTTTGCACTGAGATGGATAACCTAAGGTCAGTATAGCTTTCATATTTTCAGCTAAGCATATTACTTTGAGACTGTATAACATATTCAACACGGTGTTTAAAGAGACACAATTTTTTTTCTAGATGCCTTATACCATTTTAAATATCTTCTCCCTATATAATCCTTTAATTTAAAATCAGATATCGTATGGATGTTAGTTTCACCAGCTTACTGATCTTGTCAGATAATGTACCATCCACAACATTTTTCAATTAAATTTTTAATAACAGAGGTACGTATATAGATATGTTTGCAATGCAGAATTCAGGCTCCTTGTCAGTGAGTAGAAGTTCTGATTGGTTTTCAATCTGGTTTTCTTAAGCACTCCTCCAGATTATTTATGGAGAATATGGTACTGTCCTTATTCAACAAGTAATAATTGGAGTTTAACACACTGAGGGTTAGCACACTCAGCTGAGAAGAGATAAAATCAGCTTAACAAAACCTATAAAGCATGTAAACATGCCTTGTTCTTAGGTTTTAGAAAATCAGACCTCTTCCTGGTATTTTTAATCTAAATTCATACTCTTGCTTAAACTCGTAGTCCAGTCATAGCATTGTTTCAACATTATCTTAGAAAGAAAAAACAACAACAAAACCCTTTATCTCTTTGTCATCTTTGCTACTAGCCAGTCAATTAGATGTTATCCTTTTCAAAAGCCATCTGCGTCTACCCTTAGCAGCCATCCAACTATTTACCAGGTCTCTGAGGAGAACATGGTGTGATTTCTGCATAATGAACAAAGTTAAACCAACATACTAATGTGCTAAATTCAGGTTCTCTTAGGTCAAGAACTAATTGTATAGATCGGAGTTAAATTGTAATTTCTTAAACCTGAACTTTCCATCCTGCATGCTGTAAACCACAGAATTCACCACTAAGTGAATTCCCAGTCCTAAATATTGATGTGTTTATCTACTCAGCGTATTTGGTTTTCTATGTTGCTGCTACTATGAATGTATTTCCCACATTTACCCTGAGTCTCTCTCTTCCCTGTGATCTTATGTATTCAGATATTGGGTACTGCCTTTGAGGGGGAATACTGAGAGCCATCTACCACAATGAAAACACCTGTCCATGGAAAAGATTGGCGTGGTCCAGCTTTGTAAAGAAGTGCTGAAAACCTCAGCACAACCAGCTAATAAAGCTGACTTTATATTCAGGTACTTGTGTTAAAGGGTATGTTGGTTTGCAGGAAAGAATCAATACATTTTACATTGGACTTTCTCTATACATGCTAGTACAGTGTACTATTAGATCCAAAAATATTTTCAAGACTTCTAAATTAATACTACCCTGCCAGATGAAATGTATGTTTGCATGGATCTGAGGAGTTGTAGCTGGAAAGAAGAAATCTTGATTTCCTCATTAGATGGTGGAACAGTTCTTATATAAGTCTGCTTTTTATACCAATTTTTGCTGACTATATCTATATCAAACAATGAAAATTATTGTATTTATTTTAAAATACACGTGAACATCCTCAGGAATGGATTTCCTTTAACCTTAAATTAATTTGATTTAATTAAACCTTACTGCCTGGGTTTTTTAAGGTCACCAGGTTTCAAGTTTCGGGATCATAAATCCCCACTATATCAAAATTCTTTGGACATTCTGTCCTCAAGAATGCTTTGAAGTAAATTACATTTCTTTTCTATTACTAGAAGATAGTACAAATAGAAAGAGCACAGAAAATTTGACAGAATTCAATTTGCTTTTGATTGTGTAATGCATTTTGTCATTATTTTATTAACTCTGATATTACACAAGAAATTTCCGTAATCCAATTGTGTCTCAAGTTAGCTCCCTTAATGGGTTTCTTGACAAGCATGAGCTCATATAACTTACCGTCAACTTATATCACTCTTCCTATGCAGTTACCTTCAGTATTATGTGGATTAGTACTGCAATGGCTCATTGCTCTTGCTCTCTCGAGAACACTTCAATGGATTTCTATTTTCTACTTAATAAATGTGCTGTAGACTTCTGCTAGGAGTCCTAGAAATGACTCCTACCTTTGGAGAGGTCCAGAGGCACGTCAAACAAAGCTCATCACATTTCTGCCCAATTTTCCAGTGTAAAGGAGAAACCCAAAGAAGGTTCCATGCTAGTACAATGGATCTAACAATGTGGTTTGAGAGTGGGCTGATTGCTCTGAAAAATCAAATCAAGAATCTAAATGAACAGCCCTTACATCTTGATGTCTAGCCTAGCTAGATTATGCAGTAACAGAGTGACTTGGTGTTATGATAAAGGAGAGAGCAACCCAACTAAGGAAATTTCGAATGAGGTTCCTATAAGAAAGAGGTTTTGTACAAGACCTTGCTGGAACTTCCTTCTAATGAGTGAGAATTGAAAAGGAGTGATAAAGAGGTATATGAATAACACAGACCAACAGGAAATTTTTACTTCTTTGTAGAAATTAAATCTAATAAAGTAAGATTAATGTGATGGGAAATTAAGAATTCTCCTAGAATAACGATTAAAGGGTTGCAAACTGAATAAATTCAGACTGGAATGAAGCGATATGAGGTCTCTGAAAAAAAAATCTTGTATTGAAATAGTGAGGAGGAAATGTTTGTTTTAAAATTGTACTGACAACATTAAAAGCATGATTGCATGATAAACATTACAACCTACAGTCATCCTTTACCATTTTACTTTTAGTTGGTGAGTGCACTGTGTTAACCTACAAACTTCAGAAAACAGTAACTGGCTGTAATTTATTAAGCTTTACAGTTGTTTGTTTTTAGTTTTGGTTTTCCTGGCACTCACCTTGCCATGAAGAGAATAGCATCTATTATGAATTCATTGGTATTTTTAAAATTTTCACATTGACAGAAAGTTATTTCTAAAGGCAATGCAAGCTCATCTACACTGGGTTATAAGATCTGCTGTAATGAACAAGAGCAGCACAAGACTTTTGACTTTATTATGTCATGGGTTATTCGTTTAAGGCAGAAGTGATTTTAAATTGTTTTGAACAAGGTCCAATGCAGAGTATCTTATGTCAGCTGTTTATAAATTACACTAATGACAGAACTGACAGTTTCTCAAATACGTTTTTTTCTTTCGGGATGAAGTATTTTATTATAATTGGGAGCTACTGTTTTTTGTGCACTTGATGCCACTGATTTTCTGCTGCCAGCTCTTGTTAAAGAATGTCTGTGCATAGAAACTGAATAGATTTGCATATACTATATGGCACTGGAACCCAAGGCTGAAATTGAACCTATGTCATCTTGTGGAACTCTTGTCATAGAATCATTGAATGGCTTGGGGTTGGAAGGGACCTTAAATATCAGGTATTTTTCTGGTTTTGTTTTTGGTTTTATTTTTTTGTTTGGTTGGTTTTTGGTTTGTTTTGTTACAGAATCATGTATTATGAGATCTAATGTGGTCATCTTAAACAAGACTAAAAACATTAATAAAAGGCAGTTAACATTTTTTTTTATTATTTCAAATACTCAGTTGTTGTAAGAGAGGTCCTGAGTGCTTGTGTGCCCTTAAAAGATTTTCCACATATGTATTCCTAGAATGTGCTTGCATCTTTTCAAAATCAGGGATCTAGGCAATTTTCTCAGGTCAAAACCATCATGCACCTAATTTAAAACCTTAAAATTGAGTGCAGTTCCCACCTTGATCTTGCAATCGCTTTGGTGCAGACCCAATCAAAGAACTAGTGAAATTATTAGGAGTCTTTCTTCTTTCTTTGATAGGGCTTGTATTAAACGCTGATGTTTACAAGCACCTATATTCTGCAGTTGTTCCCATATTAGCTGAAAGCCACCTGTGTTTCAAGTCAACCAAAAATCCACACTGCCACATCAGAATACACTTGATAAAATTCTTTAGATACATAATTCTTTTGGATATAAATAGCTTATGTTCGACCAGATCAATTTTTATTAATACTTATTTATTTTATACTATTAATACTTATAATATTTTATTATATTTTATTTATTAAAACATTTAAAGAGGAAAGAAAATGAGTAGAGGGAAAATATTTGTTAAAAAATGGTCAGTCAAGGTATGCTGAACTTGCCCAGGTGTTAAGAAAGTCCTTGTTTATATATGGCTAAAGCTCTGACGAGAAGATACTTTGAATCTTGGATGATATAAAAAAAATGAATGTAAGAAAGAATTTGGGTCTTCCTCTTAAGAATTTTTTTTGCATCTCTGATCCTTAGCATACCTAACTTTAGATGATTATGCCAACAATATTATACTTATATTTTTACTGGTAAAAATATGAATATTTTATATTCTTCCTTTTTTTTCTTTTACTCAGTGTCTTGTATGACCTTCCCAGAATCCAGGAGTCTTTCTGAGGTAAGTAGGAAGCCAATTTCAAAGCTGCGTGAAGATGAGGAAGAGATTATTGCTTAAGTTGTTGCTTGTATGCAAACTTACTGCATTCAAAACCTCACAGTTTTAATTTTAGCATAAAAGTAGACTTCCAGCAAATTCGATCTTCTGTTTTTAGAGTATGATATATGTATTTGAAATCCACATCTCAGTTGTCTCAGCTACCTGAAAGCCTGTGTCACAGTGTTAAGGGAACTAGATACATGATTCAATGATATTCAAGCTCAATTTTTTTTCTAGATTGTCTTAAAACCTCACCTGAACATGTTTTTTAGGGAAACGAGACAAGTATTTATTTGATAACAGGTACAACACAACATTATCGGTTACATTCTCTACATAGATCCAACACTAAGAAAGAATGTTGTTTAAAAAATACTGTATGAACTGTATATACTGTATAAACTGGATTTAAAATCAGGAATTCCCGCTATCCACTTGTGCAGTGAACACTGGTTGAAAGTTTGTGACTAGTTGCAATAGAAGCTGTGAAAAGATGTGAGGGTAAAGGAATGTGAAGCTAATCAGGACAGGATATTAACTGTGTAGAATGAAGAGGTCTTTTCTATTCCACAGTCCTTTTTTATGACCTAGAAGAGATTTGATCCTTACCAAGTCTGAATATGTAGCCATTAAGGGAGGCAGGATACCTGTCTCACCATGTTTATCTACATGTCTCTATACATGCTGTACACCTTCCCCTGTGTATTATTTAAATAGAAATGACTATCAGTGAATAAAAAGACTGCTATTTTGAAGTAAAGAACCCTGGAAAGCCTTGAATCCTACATGTAGCTTTCAGTTAAGTGGTAAATATATTAGGAAAGAATTGAAACTAAAAATCTCTTTACCCTTTTTCCTTAAAAGAAAAAAAAAAAATCCCAAACAAAAAGCCCAAACTTGTATTATAGAGATTTACCAGGAAATTGAGTTTTCAGATAAGAATAAAAAGACTGTTGACAGTCAAATGTCAAAATGCAGAAAATTTGACAGTCAAATGTCAAAGCTGTTTGATGTTCTAAGCTGTTTAATGTTCCCAGGAACTAAAGTCAATTACTAAAATATCTTTTTGCACACTGATACATCCAAATGTAAGCAGAACAGAAGGAGACCTGCAAATTCTCGAACCAATGATGAGAGTGGTGGTCCAATAACAAATGCGGCTTCTGAGAGAGAATTCTCTATCTTTTACAATGTATCATTTAATTAAGGAATGTCCCCAAACATTGCCTCCATAGCCATGTTAAAGCAGAGCAACAAGTCAGAGTCTAAATAAATAAATAAATAATTAGGTTTTGAAAATCATATTGCTTCATGTCTTAATTTGTCTCAATTTTTTTTAATGCTCTACCACTCTTTTTAATGAAAAAAATACCTGCCTTGGTTTCTGAGACCCAATCATGACATGAGTTGAAAGCCCAGAAGACTGTAGATTAAGTGAATTAAGACTTTAAAATGCTGACAAATACTATAACTCATATGAATTGGGAATTCTGACTTTAGTTCAGACAAAGACAACAAATATCACGTAATTAAACTATTGTGTGGTCTCTTCTTGCTGAAGGTACTTTTGTGGATTCTTTGGGGCAGTCTTTTCCCCAGTAATGTAAAAAAATAATTTCAGAATCTATTTCTTTCATCATATTGTTCTCAATTCTCCAGAAATTAATTTTTGCTCTTGCTCAAGTATTTTTTTTTTAATGCTAACATTAGACAAGGCTGTATTTATCTTCTCTTTTGTTTGTTCTGCCTCCTGAACACATCTTTTTTCAGAGACTCAGGGACGCATGATCAGTTATAGTAGAATTCTTTAGTCTTCTTTTTTGCCTTTTTTTTAATAGGTGAACATCTCAAATCATTAGCATATTAATCAAGTTTCAATAAATCTGAGACATAGAAGAAGCCTACAGCAGGGTAGGCTTGCTGCTCAGTATGTGTTGGCTATGGAAACGTGGCAGAGAGTCCCTGGATATTTTTCAGTCAAAAATATTTTTGCACAAGAAGGTTCCCAAACGACAACTGGTAAAAGATGAAGTAAGTCCTCTTGTATCCTACAAGCAGCAAGGGAAAGAAAACAAAAGGAAAAGACACTTCTAAGGTGTACCTCCCCAGAACCACAGCCATCTGATATAGGTAAGCACTCACTGGAATTTATGTACAATGATTCTCAAAATTGTGGAGCTGCAGATGTCTTTTCAGCTCACTCAGATCTCCTTCTGGATAGATTTGCATGTGAAGATGAGCAGTACTTTTAGGGACACAACCAACTATCAAAACCTTTTTTATAATTTCTTCTTGTAATGATTGCTGCAGGAATTCACATATCTGTGGAATGTAATCTCAGTCAGTTTATTCAAAAGACAATTTCTAAATCTAAGCACTGGTTTTATTTTTATACAAAGACTTTCCAATGCATGTTTCAAGTTGTTACTTCCAGTAAACTCTATTCCAAAATTGCTCGTGAAAAGAACTTGGACAGACCACATACAAACCTTGTGTTAAGAAGCTGACTAGCAGTTTGTTTACAGCACCAAGACAGAGAACAAAACTGAGCATTAACTACACATCCACAAATCCAGGAATTAGGCAGCTGCAACTTGAAATGCTTAGAACCAGCTGTATTTTACAGAAACTTGAAACAACCCCACATGCTAAGGCACTGTGGCAAACATATTGTCTTTCTGTAGTTCTTTGCAGGCTGATTTATGGTCAGGAAATTTTACTTCCTCTAGAGATCAGAGCACATCCTTCCTTTTGAGGGTTTGCTGTTCAAAAAAAATCTGGAGGGAAGAGAAAGTAATCAGGTGCTTTGTAATCAGCGCCAGAGTTTCTGCTGCCTCCCCACATGGGGGGGCTACCTGTCTTTCCTCGGGTCTGGAAGATGTATCTTTAAAGATGAGATACCAAAGACTATTGACTGCGGGACATTTTCCAGGACACACTTAATAGGTCAGAATTAATTTTAGATTTTCTGTATGAATTTATCTGCAAGTGAGACACTTCCTAAACAGTTGAAAAACGAGTCCATCCATGGGGATGGATTAATTGAAAGCAACACTCAGGCAGTGTACTTAACCCAAGTAGCGTAATCTGTGAATTCTTTAGTGAGAAAAAAATCATAGTAGTGTATTCCACACCCAATACTTCTACTCTTGAGATCTTAAAATACATAAGGGTAACCATTAGGAAAGCGCACAGAAATAATCCTTTGGATAAAATGCAGGACTTTCTGCTGCATAGATTTCTGCTTTTTTTTTTTTCTCTTGTCGAACTAAGTGAATTCAAAATGACATTGAAGATGCTCTAGGTGTGATTATGGCTCACCTTCTTTCAGACATTGTTTATACAACTGCCATTACACACATTAATTGGAGAAACTAATTTGCAATTTCTTACTTTCAGGCGACTTGCAGATCAGTTATTATTACTGTACAATACTTTCCATGAATCCATAGGAGAAAGAGTTCTACCACAGGAGCTAGCAGGACTTCTTGATAGAGCTTTAAACTAGCTTGGAAGGGGCAAAGAGACAAAACCAGGATCATCAGTGATGAGCAATGGGATGGTGTGCCAGAACTTGAACAAACAAGCACTAATGGGCTTCCTCAATCTGCCTGTTACTTTTTACTGTAGGGAGAAAATTCATGTGGCCAAAGCTCAGTTGTAGTTGATGTTGCCAGAAAAGTGGGGGACAATAAAAGAGTTTTTTCCAAAAACATTAATGGCAATAAGCAGTATAGAAATATCATTGGCCGTGACAGTATGAGGATGGTGTCCTCACAGAGACAGAGAGAAAGTAGAGATGTTTTAGGCTTTCTTTGCCTTTGTCTTCAACATGTATGATGGATGAAGGGGATCTCAGTGCCCTGAGCTGGAGGACCATGACTGTGAGAACAATCAACTCCCAGTTGAGCCTGAAATGGTGTGGGATCTGCTGCATCCACAGCCTGGATCCCTACAAATCTATGGGGCCTGATAGGATTCATCCCAGAATTCTCAAAGAGCTGGCTGATGTCATAAAACCTCTCTTGATGACTTTTTAGTGGTCTTGGGAATCCAGAGAGGTCCCACTTGACTAAAAGCTGGGGAATGTTGTCCTGATCTTGAAGAAGGGCAAGAAGGAGGACCCTGGAAACTACAAGTCTGTCTGTCTCGCGTCAGTGCTGGATAGAGTTATGGAGAAGATTATTCTGGGAAGTATTGAAAAACACCTGAAAGACAACACAGTCATCACAGCTTCATGAGAGGAAAGTCTTGCTTATCAAACCTAATTTTCTTTTATGACAAGCTAACCCACCTAGTTGATCTAGGAAAGTCAGTTGATATAATCATTTTAGATTACAGTAAAGCCTTCCATACTGTCTCTCACAGGATCCTTATGGACAAAATATCCAGCACACAGTTGGATAAACACACCATATGGTGGGTGAGCAGTTTGGCTCACGGGTAGAGTGCAGAGGGTAATAGTGAATGGGTAAACATCAGACTGGTGACCTGTCACTAGTGGGGTTCCACAGGGCTCCATCTTAGGCACTGTGTTCTTCAACATCTTCATAAATGACTTGGATGCAGGACTGAAAGGGATACTAAGCAATTTTGCAGATGATACAAAAGACATTGACTCCCTTGAAGACAGGGAGGCCCTGCAAAGAGACCTCGACAAATTAGAGGACTGGGCAATCAGAAATCGTATGAACTTCAACAAGGAAAGTGGCAGAATTCTGCACCTGGGATGGGGCAACCCAGATATACGTATAGACTGGGGAATTGAAATGCTGGAAAGCAGTGTCATGCCAGGCTCGTGGGGGTAGAGGGCAATGGGACCGGGCACTGCAATAAGGTTCAGGACACTGTTGAGGGTGAGGGAAGCAATGCCACTGTTATTAAGGGTGACAGTGACTTAAATAGGGTAGGCTCAGGGGCTGGACTCAGGATAGGGGAGGAGTAAAGACAGGCAGCTCAGGGAAACAGTGATTGGGTGAACAGAGAAGGATGGGTGGCAACCTTGGGTCTCCAGGGGAAAGGGTCAATGGGAGCTCTCTCTGCACTGCAGCAGACTGTGGCCAATCAGATGCAGAGGAGCGGGAGAGCAGGGGAGAACAAAGGAGTAAACAAGTTTAGGCGGGAAAACTATGAGGGAGAAGAAGACAATATGGAGGATATGATTTAAAAAACAACAAGCTGGAGTACATACAACATTATAACAGTACAATAATAAACTGGGGAAAACTGGGGTAAAACTGTCAAGTCCAGTGAGTGTCCAATCTGGTAAATAAATGTCTCTTCCAGTATATTAATGTCCATTCTGGGGTAGATCAGTCCTCTCAGGGGTTATAAATCTGTCTCCATGCCTGGTATCTCTGCCAATTGCTTTCTTCTTCCCCAACAGTGTCACAGAAAGGGAGCTGGAGGTTGTGGTTGATGGCAAGTTGAATATGAGTCAGCAGTGCCTTGGCAGCTAGGAGGGCCAACTGCGTCCTGGGGGGCATCAGGCAAAGCATCACCAATTGGTCAAGGGAGGGGATTGTCCCGCTCTGCTCTGCACTGGGGTGCAGAATATTGTGTGCAGTTTTGGGCACCAAAATGTAAGAAAGATGTTAAGCCATTAGGGAGTGTCCAAAGGAGGGTAACAAAGATGGTGAAGGGCCTTGAGTGGAAGCCATATGAGGAATGGCTGAGGGCACTTGGTCTGTTCAGCCCGGAGAAGAGGAGACTGAGGGGAGATCTCATTGCAGTTACAACTTCCTTGGGAGGGGAAGAGGAGGGACAGGCACTGATCTCTTCTCTGTGGTGACCAGTGAAAGGACCAAGGGAATGGCCTGAAGTTGTGTCATGGAAGGTTTAGGCTGGATATTAAAAAAAGTTCTTTACCCAGAGGGTGAACACTCATGTCCCTTGGGCACTGGAACAGGTTCCCCAGGGAAGTGGTCACAGCACCAAGCCTGACAGAGTTCAAGAAGCGTTTGGATGATACTCTCAGGCACATGATATGACTCTTGGGGACAGTCCTGTGCAGGGCTGAAAGCAGGACTTGATGACGCTTCTGGATCCCTTCCAACTCAGCATATTCTGTGATTCTGTGGTATGTAGAAAGGAGTCTGTAGAGTGTTCAAGACCAGATTGGATGGGGCTCTGAACAACCTGGTCTACTTGAAGGAAGGGGTTTTGTAAAAAAAGAAGCTAGATCATAGAAAGAAAAAACAGGGCAAAAGAAGATTAAAAAAAAAAAAAGAAAAGATGAAGTTTAACATACTTTAAATTATTTTATTCTAATTGTTCGGTTTGAATTTTTGGTCTCACATACCTTGTGAGTATGCTTTAATATTCCTCAAGAGGTGTTTAGAGAGCAACTCAGACACAGAAATCAGAAAACAAACAGTGACTTTCAAATATTTCTCTGATTTTGGAATGAATAATTTCAATTAATATGTAAAATTTTCAGTTTTATACAGCGATTTACTAGAAAAATTTAGAAAAAAATTATAAAAATTTACTGATGTTGTCTGGTAATTCCATACCTTGAGAAGATGTCTCATTTGAATTCTGAAAGATTTATTTACTGACATTCTTTCAGAAGTTTCTGGATATCAAATGAAATGAGGTCTAGAAAAATATTTCAGATAAGCCCCCATAAGATTTATTAGCATGTAAAATGGCTTAATTCTTTTGATGTGCACAATTAGGAAGATTCCTGTTGGGTTTTTTTGGACAATATACCACACTGACAGCTTCTGTTGTTTTAATTTTACACTTCATTTTTCAGGTTTGAGGTCAAGAACTATAAAGTTCTGTGGAAGTGAAGAAAATCGAACAAGGTATCTGAATGTATTTTCATATTAAAAAGATGCAGGTATAAGTAATGGCAGGAGAGGTAATGGTGTTCTGGAAGGCAGTGACTTGGAAAAAAGTGTGAGGATAGGCTAGCAAATCGTATTTTCTCTAGTGAGGTGATGTGGTAAAATGGACAAATAATTTTTCATTAGCGAGATATATAGTTTTTCATTAAATAATGATGTTCATATTTTAAAAAGGAAGAAGAAAAAGTCTTTAATTATTTAATATTAAGGTTCTACAGTCTGAGTTTCAATATAGTTAATAGGTTTAATTTATCTCCATGAAATTAGAAGATTACTTGTGTGCTGTAGACAAATACTTTCTAAAGATAAAAACAGTAATGTGAATGGATACTGCAGTATTTGTTGATTTAGGAGAGGACAGCAAAATGAGAACTTTGACACTGAAGCCACATACTTGACTATTACAAAAATAAGACATCACTGTATAACAACAGATATCACCTCCTTGGAAAGCTTACTGAGCAAAGCAGTTGATTTTCCACCTCTTAATAACTTAAATCAAGATGAAATTCTTTTCTGCAAGAGTTGCTCTTGGTAAACACAAACTATGCTTCAGTCAAAGACAAGCTATTCCTCTCATAAGTGATTTAGTGAGATCAAAGGGAATAACCTGTAAAACTGGCACAATATAATAGTTTCTCTGGCCTTAAATGACATAAATTTATGAAAACACAAACATGTATCTTATTTTCTTTTATTATGTGCATTTAGTGTGGATATTTCTGTTGCAGTTCCTGTTTTCCACCCTTTTTAAATATAGTACGTGCACTCTATGAGTAAATTTACACAGTAGACTGGTGAAATTGAGGGTATGCTGCATAATACTTATTTAAAACAAATATTTTATTTCAGTTCAGCAACCTGGTGAAAGCAACTGTTAAACTGCTAGAAGAATGTGCTCTTTTATTTAACTTGCTTTGCTATTTTCATTTAGTTATACTAGTTAAATTTATTTTAAGAAGTAAGAGGAAAAAGAAATGTATTCTAGAGAAATCTTTAACTGAGGCCAAGCTCAGAGAATTAGCAGAAATTTTTACTATTCTAGGTGTAACAGTTTTCCTGTTTAACTGTTGATCTATGAGAGGTTTTTCATTTTAGTGGTATGACATCCACTTTGTGGATGAAGAAGGTCTATACCATCATCAATGATAATACATATTTGAAAATGACCCTTTATGAGAATTTTTATTCCTACTTTTTTAGTCGTTTTCTTTTTCTGCTATACTTGATTTTATACGGAACAATTAAACTTTCACAAACTAGATGATTTGACTATTACATCTCTTTCAACAGCTACATAGCATGGAAGATATGAATAATTTACATGTTATGAACTGTTGCTTTTGACATGCTGTTACCTAATACATACATACATATGGCTACCGTGATTGTGTATTTTTATATCACAGCTTATAATATTTGCTTCACGAATGCATATCTTAGTTTATAGACTAAATTTTGCTATGCCTGACTAAAATACTTAAACAGAAAAGATTTAAGAGAAACACGATGAAGGAAAGAAATGTAGAACCAAGACTCCTTTAAAAAAAGTATGAAAACTGTGAGCAGAAAAATACCCTGGACAAACTTTAAGTGCTGAAGATTGGAGGCGATTTTAAAACCTTTAAGGAAGAAAAGGGGAGTCAGTAATCCTGAGCTTTTCTGTTGAGGTTAAGTGTCTAAAGGCGAGGCCTGTTAGGGTATTGATGCTGATGAAATAGGGGACGCCTGTGACTCAGAGACTTATTCTCAGAGATTTCATCTCAAAGACCCAGGGAAAGAAGGTGATGGTAAAATTTGTACCCAGACAAGTTGACAGGGGAGAGGCTGAGCCTCTTCAGCCAACTCAAGATTCAGGAGGTATTTCAGATTGATAGAGAGCCTCTCATAATTTTCTATGCTGGGGCAATCTAGCACATCTGAAACTGATTCAATTTCATGGTATCACAAGCCACGCTTATCTCAGTGTAATCTGCCTAGGTTTTTGCTTTTTCTCATAACCATATTTCTCTCTGCAGAGAAAAGGTCCTGCATTTTAACGTGGAACTTTTGCCCTTCATGCGTCTGTTTTCATAGCATGCCCACTGGGGTGAGAGTATCCAAGGCGTGAGAAGTGTCTGCCCTATTGTCTAGTTTGAATGCAGATTACTGTCTACAAGTGACTTGTCATTTTTATTTTGCCCACGTTTTCTCTTGGTTTTCTTTCCCCAAATCATAACAAATGCTGATGTCTTTGGTCCTTTACTCATACTCCAGCCACCACCAATCAATCATAGCAGTAAAAAAAAAATAGTCAAGTAAATACGGATGAGCCATGTCACTAGCTACTGCTTAATCAAGCAAACCAGACTGAGAACAATCTCTCAACTTTCCCTTCCCTGCTGTGGAAATGTCACTGTTTCATTGCCCGTCAATAGAATGTTTCCCAAAGAGTAACAGTGCCAGTTCTGGTAACTAATCCAGGAAAATGTATTCATACTAAATAACTGTGAATCCAAAACTCTTTTATTGATTTTTCTTTTTCTTTTTTTTTTTTTTTTTTGGCTAACTATTGTGTGAAAGATGGAAGCTCTGTTATAACCACAAGAATCATGTTTGAGTATGCTATTTATTCAACAGATCCAAACAGGTGAATCGCACAGCCACAAAATATCAAGGGAAACTTTAGAAAGGGAAACTTTAGACAAGATAGTGTTGTGAAAAACACTTTTGCAGAGATCATGCATCTTCTGAAAACTAAACATAAACCATTTTGGTGTGAAGCTGTATGTACCCTGTTTCTTGGCATTCCATTTCCATAGGCCTAATGGCTGTGGAGTTGACTTTCTCTGAGTTGGAGACGGCATATTTACTTAGGAAGACATGAAAGACATTTCCCGCAATCTACCCAAAGCATTTCATCACAGTTTAGCTCAGCAGAAACTTGATTTTAGAAGATTATCCAGAGGGAAATCTGAAGTTCTCTACATGAAGTGGTGATAGTAGTGGCCAAAGAAAGTGTGTAAAACAGATAAATAAAGATTTTTAGAGGAGTTAAAATACATCTATCAAAAAGATCTTCTAAAAATAAGAAGTCAATAGCTGTTGATTTTGTTTTTCATAAATCTGCAAATGGTATGGTTCTGTATTGTGCCTATTGTGTAAAACAGTACACTGTGGATGCCTGATGTCAAGTAGTCAACGTATTTTGGAAAGAGTAAGGCTGAAATTCAACACGAAAGATAAATAGTTTTGTGATATTTTCATCAGTTAATCCAGTCTAGTGTTTCTGTCCACAGACAACTTTGAAGCTGTCCTCTTCAGAAATTTAATCAATATGGTACAGAATTGCAGAAATACTTAGTAATGCCAGGTGGAAATTCCTCTTTAGATTCATTTCAATAATGTTTGTAAATATTTGAATCTAGGTCATAATATCTATCATTAATTAGCCAAGAATTGAATAGAGAGTGATAAAGAAATCAGCAGTAACTCAGCTTTCACTGTAACTATGCTTGGGTTTAACTGAGCACAATTTAATGCACAAGTCTCTTCACAAGTGTCAGTCAGAGGACTGTGGAGGAAGAATATCTCCACAGTTTCAGTGGGAATGGCCAGTAAGAACAAAAGATTAAAGTGGACAGAAAGTAAATGCAATAAAATAAGATGATTTTTAATTAGACAGTGATATTTTTTTATTTCCTGTTTCAGATTAAATTGGGAAATGTTAGAATTAACAAATGCTATTTGTGCAGCCTTTTCCAATAATAAGAATAAAGACAATAAAATCACTACATAAAATCTTTTTATCCTCTTATTATTGGTTGAAACAAAGCAATTTATACTTTACCTGTTTGCTCCCATAAAAATTATGGGTTTCAGAGAAATTATCCCCAAGTTTCTGAAGTTGGCCAAAGTTACTGTCTTCTGGAAATCTTTCTTTTCTACTACTGTATAAAGTTTACTTGTAAAATTAGATGGTATTTGCATCTTACTTGATTTCTGACACTTGGCTAAGTTCTATTTTTGCTTACACACACACATGGAAATTTATTATTTATAAATTTAATTTTATAAATTATTAAATTATTTATACACAAACTAGAAATATAATTTACACCTCTGTACCTGAGAGTAGGACTTGGTTCATTGCCTTCAGATTAATTCAGATATGAAGAAGGAAAAAAAGAAACATTTTCTTTTATCTTAAATACATGAGTAACTGAATTTCATCTGTAAAATGCATTAAGGAAACTTAAATTTTTAATTTCTCAATTATTTTCACACATAAATTTGGATTTTTGGCATAAGAATTTCTACCTTAAATCCTACATATTAATATAAATAAGAATATAAATGTATTATAATTCACTAATTAATCAAAAACAAGAAGGACAGTTCCATTTTAGAGGACTCATATTTTATTCATAAAACAACAAAGAGTACAAGAATAAAATAAATAGCAAGTTTATGGGCATCACAACATGGTCACAACTGTTCCATAAGTACGTTGAACTATAAACTTAACTGAATCACAGAATGAATGGAACTGGAAATCATCTAATCTAGTTCAACCCTGAGCAAGTTGATCGGAGTTATGCCTATTTGTTTTTTAATATCCCTGAGGACACAGACTACACAACCTGCATGGGTAGGTTCCAGTGTATAACCACAATCACAAGAAAAAAAAAAAAGGAAAACAAGTAAAGCTTTTTTTTTTATGTTTGAGTAGAATGTCCTGTGGTTTAGTTTGTGTGCACTGAGTTTTGCTCTGTCACTGGACACCATTGAGAAGAGGTCTGGCTCCTCCTATCTTATATCTATATATACTGATAAGTTCCTCATCAGCCCTTTCCAGTCTGAACAGTCCCAGATTTCCCATCCTCAGCTCATGCTACAAGTGTTCTAACACCTTCATCGTCTTCACAGTCCTGCACTGGACTTGCTCCAGTAGGTGTATTTCTCTCTTGTAGCAGGGAACCCACATCTGGACCCAGCACAGCAGACATGTCTCATCAGGACTGAGGGGAAGAATACTTCCCTTGACCTACTGGTGAAGCTTTTCCCAGTGCAGCTCAGGATACCACTGGCCTTCTTTGCTATGCTAGTTCATGTTCAGCTTGTTGGCTATCACGATGATCAAGTCCTTCTTTGCCAAAGTGCCTTCCAACCAGTTGGCCTCAAATGTTTACTCATGGATGACATTATTTCTCTCCATGTGCAGAACATTGCATTTACCCTTGTTGAACTTCATGATGTTCCTGTCATCCCATTTCTGCAATCATCTAGTCTATCAGATGCTCATCCCAGTTTTGCATTCTCTGCAAACCTGCTAAGAGTGCATTCTACCCCTTTGTCCAGATAATCAAAGAGGATGTTAAATGATGTTGGTGCCAATATCAACCCCCAGGGTACATTATTTGTGGCTGATCTCCAGCTGGACTCTATACCACCTTTCAGTCCTGCAATTCAGCAAATTTTATTATCACTTTACTGTCCATTTATCTAGCCCACAATTCATCAACTTGTCTGTGGTGAAATTATGGGAAATAGTGTCAAAAGTCTTGCTAAAGTAGACAGTATTCACTGCTCTCCCCTCATCTAATGAGCCAGTCTTATTGTGGAAGGCTATCAGGTCAGTCAAGCATAATTTCCCCTTCAGAGATCCACTTCAACTACTCCCATTCACCTTCTTGCTCTCCATATATTTGGAAACTGTTTCTAGATTGATTGTTTCATCAGTTTCACAAGGTGAGACTGATAAACCTGTAGTTCCCTGGATCCTCCTTCTTGCCCTTCCTGAAAATAGAGTGGCATTTGCTTTCTTCCAGTCCTAACAGATGTCCCTTAATCTCATGAGCTTTCATAGACAATCAGGAGAGGCCTTGCAATGATACCATCCAGTTCCCTCAGCACTTTTGGGTGTGCCCATCCTGGTCTTGTGTGTATTCATTTCATTTAAGTAATCCCTAATCTGCACTGAGGATAAGCTTTCCTTGTCCTAGATGTTGCCACTGGTTTCAGGATTCTGAAAGTGCTGTAGCAACGTACACCTCTAACAATGGAGATGAGGAAGATACCGAATGTCTCTGCCTGGTTCACCAAGGATAATTTTAAAATACTGAAGTTTAGTTATGAACTGTGCCACAGTTATGAACACAGTGCATGTAACATTACAAGAAATTTATGGAATAATAATTTTGCACTTCAACTACAAAGTACTGTAGAACACAGACTTAGATATAGTGGTTCTGGGAGCTGTTCTATGAAACATATTGATTTTTATGAAACATAAAAATCTAAGTTACAGAATTCCATATGAAAATGTTTTTCCCTTCATATAGCAAAATGAAAGCACTGACCTGTTGAATCAGCAAAAGGTGTCCAGAAGCATTGCTTATTTATCCAATTTCTCCAGTAACAGTCATTCGTTTTATGGACCTGGTACATATAGTGCTGAGTTAACTGCAAGGTATGATATTGTGATTGCTGCAGTGTTTGGGATATGTTTCTACTTAGGTCTCAAACACTTTCAAGTGTAATTCTTCCAAGATCATAAAGTTTGATTTTATGAAACCCAGTTTTAGATATCTGTAAATTGCTTTATTTTTCTAGTCATTTAGATCCCTTTCAGAATCTTTAGGATGAAAGCATATTTAGGGAACATAATTCACCTTAGATATATTAGATAATGTATCATGATAAAAATATATTGATTAATAGTAAAATTACTAAAAATCTCCTTTTTGGCATTAAAATACAATATTTTTCTGTTATCATGTGGTAATAAATAAATAGGTATCATTACAAACAAAGGGATATAATATTAGGATGCAATTCTGAGATAAAAAAATCAACAACAATATTCTCTCACCTTTTTCTCGCTTTTTTGTTTTTGGCAATGCTAATAAGATGAATTGTTATCTTTTCAATTTGCCTAGTTTCTGGGTTAATGCTCAAAAGCTAGCCCTTCTTTGGTTTTTGTCTACAGTGAATAAGGCTAACCTAGGAGGGTTAGGGTCAAAACCTATGGTAATAAAGCAAATTATATTTATTTTAGGTTTCACATCATTGAAGATCTTTCTGTAAAAAAGGCTTTTTTTTTTATTCTGTGTAAAGTGTCCATGTTTTTAAGTAATTTTTTACAAGTTTTTCTTCAGATGAAGGAATTCGAAAGTGCATGAAGATTAGCTCGGTTGGTTAGAGGCTGGTGCTAATAATGCCAAGGTTGTGGGTTCAATCCCTGTATGTGCCATTCACTTAAGAGTCGGACTTAATGATCCTTGTGGGTTTCTTTCCAACTCAGAATATGCTATGATCATCTGCGAATAGTCTTGCGCCATGGAAAATGAAAGTAGGATGGAAACTTCAGGAAAGAACAATGGAAAAGTCTAAGATATTATTTTCAGCAATCTGCTGGCTGAAGTTTTAAAAACAAAAGAGGCAGAGTGAAGGAACAGAAGACTTTCCTTCTTGGGCTCAAATGTGAGAAAATGAATACCATGAACTGGCCTATTTCCCATGGAAATATGGTGGTTCCTTATAATTATTCTTATAATATATATATTTGTGTATGTACATATTTGACTTGGAAAAGTGTCATCTGCTATACTATGTGGTAAAAGCTATGTCTAGTATCAGTGAAGTGGCTGTGTGGGGGTGTTCAATATGTATACATATTGTAGTAATAATGGAAAATTTAGATAAGTTGTTTTTCCTTTTCTCTGTTCTCATATCTTGCTTAAGCTTATAGGAATATCTTTTCTGTTTGAAAAAGGGTAAAAAACCCACAGATGAGAAAATGAAAGTCACAAAAAATCATAGGCAAGCCTTCCAGTTACGGTGTTCATACTCTGATAAGAGATGGAAGTTATTTCATATTTTCATTACAACAATGAAATTCATGTTTAAGAATTTTTCAAATAGCTGTAGACCAAAATCAATTGAGTAGTGGTTAAGTGTATAAATCAAAAGTAACCCATATCTTTGATTATGTAACTATTTGGTAAAAATATTATTTTCCCATTACAAAGAGATATATTTTATTTTTTTTAATCATCTCAGTAAGAGCATGCTAATAAAAAATGGGAAAAAAACTCCATGAAAATACCATCCTTCCTTATAAAAGTCATGTAGAAAATACACTGCAAAGTTTCTTATCCTTGATCACACAACATTATTTTGCATTTATTTTTACTTGATATATTTAATAAGTTAAACAAAATTATTTAATAAAATCATAATATAAATATTAATATATTTAAAATAACTAATAAATGTTTTAAACCTTTAATTATATCTAATGATATCTGTTATTTTTATTTAAACACTGGTGGCATTGGTGAAATAGTCACTGTAAGAGTATTAGTCTGCAAGTGAGGGCCACAGACTAGATAATTTTAAATCACATGTTCCTTGTCAGTTTTCTTAGTCATTCTAAAATGTAAATAAGCCTTCTGGCTGTGCCATATTTTCTCCTTTTTTGTTGAATTTGCTCATGTACTGGACACTCAAGGAAGCTACAAGATAAAATACATTTCTCCTGAAGCCCAAATTAAAACTTTTACGGGAAGAAAATGTTTCTTTGGACATTTTTCTTAGTTTCCAAGGATCTGGATACTGTAGTGAATAGGTCATCATTTGTCTTTATATTGTCTGAAGTCCATTCTGCAAAGACAAGTAGGACATAAATTAGAATTTGAGTGAGGTACTTTAAGTGCACCTATCATGGTGATATTTAATTAACAATGGGCACTACAGCAGTGCACATTTCCAATTGCCAGGTGTCTAAGAACTAAAACCGGCTAAAATCCTAATGCAATCATTATTTTATTTAACAAGATATGTAAATAGCAAAAAACTTTAATTTAAATTTAGCATATTTCGGGGTTTCATCCCATGTGTTTTTAAATGCATCATCTCTCAGATCTGTTTGAGGCTGATTCCCAGATCTGAAGGTGTCTCTGGTATTCAGGACACCGCAGTTCAACTTCCTAATAACTTCATTTCCAGTGTATGTCTGCATTTCAGGGATTTATGTGTACATTTATTTCTGGCTGCACAGATGGGAGCATTCTTGTTTTCAAAGTTGCTGAACCCCAGGTGAGTAAGACAGAAACTATGTCTTTTCAGGGATTTGTCTGTTTGTTTGTTTTTGGTTTTGTTCCTGTTTTTGTGTGTGTGTGTGTTTTTTTGTTTGTTTGGTTGGTTGGGGTTTTTTTGTTTGTTTGTTTTTCATGAAATTATTTTTAGTGCAGCAAATTTCTGTGCTGTGTGTGCATGACTGTGGAATTCCTCTCATTTCTCCTTTCCCTAGTTGCAAACTCAGATCTTCTTCCCTGTCTTTTGTTCCCATGACTGCTAAAACAGAAAATGACATGACACTATGTTATTTATACCCAAGATGCACAGTCGTCATCATTACAATCTTTAAATTATTGTATATATTGTAAAAACTGTAGCTGAGTTAATTGCAGAAATTTGCAATTTGTTTGATATATCAGCTATATACCTGGACTGACTGCAAGTTGGACACTAAGAACAGTAAAGGTTTCTTGATTTTTTTTAATATGTGGTTAATTCCTTTATAAAACCATAGCTCACATAGGTGACACTTCATGTGCCTAAAAATGTAGTAACAAGAGTACTACTAGAAGACTGCTTTGTGAGTTTGAGAGAAGGCTACAAATCCACATTCCCTTAAATTGTTAATGCCAAATGTTAATGTCAAAGGGAATACATTCCAATACTGATAAGATATGACAACAAATAGAACCTGAGTTAACCATCTATCAGCCATTAACTAAATTTTTGTTTTGTTTATTAGTTAGGTGAGAACATACCTAAAATATTACCATTGACATAGTGTTGTATTAGGTACTAGAATTCTTTTGTGTTCTGAAGAAACTTGCTCTTAGTTAATAACAAAATTAGTAATGATGCAGAAATTTTGCTTTCCATTAATAGTAATGGACAAACTCAGTTGTCTTGGTACCATTACTCAGTAAAGAATCTAAATAGACCATCCTTTTCCACATGTTATTAGCAATATTTATATTTTTCAAAGAGTAATATCAGTGTTTAATATTATTTCACAGACCAAATCTGTTTGAATAAAGAAATAAAATATTTTTTGTGTTATTTGACTGGATTTCCAATAGCTGTTCAGTTTGGCAATATCTATTCTCCTTTTAATTAAAGAATTTTCATTCACAAAGTATATATGAGAAAGACTAGTTCTTCACCTTCTTTCATTATTTGTACCTGAATAAGACTGCTGCATGATGTCTTTATTTGCTTTCTTTTGTTGACCATTATTCTGTGATTTTTTTTTCTCAACCCAGTGCACAAGAAAATCTAAACAATGTGACTTACATTAGAATCATAGAATCAACCAGGTTGGAAAAGACCTCTGAGATCATCAAGTCCGACCCTTGATCCACTACCACTGTGGTTACTAGACCATGGCACTAAGTGCCACATCCAGTCTCATCTTAAAAACAGGAATTTTAACTGGCAACAACAACAACAAAACCTATTGACAAAAGAATATGTTGATCTTCCCCTTTCACAGGGTTTTCAGACAGAAAAGAACTTTTCAACTTTCTCAGCACTGTCCCAGAACACTTTTAGTCCTGATTTTTCTAAGAAATCTGTTTTTTCAGAAAACTTCCTTCTAGAAGAAGTATTTGTCAAAATGAGAGAGGATTTGAATTACCCATAAGTAACTCAATTCTAAGGATAAGTTAAGTAATTTAGTGTGCAGAAAAAATGAATTCTTAATCATGAAGTGTGGGAGCTATCATGATGGTATTTACGGGAGAAAGACATAAGGACGAGGGATTCTAATCACCATGTGGTAAAATATTAGCATATTCCATTGGCTTTTTATGTCATAATGTGGTTTAACGCTGCTCCTAATTCTACTTCCTACTGTTCATTTCATTAGAATCCAATCCCATTACAAGTGCTGCTCAGTATTATGGCTGGGATATTGTCTAAGGATGTCCCAGTAGTGACCATGTTGCTAGTTCTTTCTTAAAAACCCTGAAAAATATAAGGTGTTTGAAAAAGCATAAAAAATTTCCAAATAAAGTGAATTTCTTAAATATTGAAACTTATATTTAGTCTAGATATTACCTATCATGTTTTTTGTTTGTTGGTTTTTTTCTTAAGCTAATACAATCTATGTACCTATTTATTACAGATATTTTGTTCTTCAAAGTGGTGAAGAACCAAGAAATATTCCTTGATTGTGCTATAAAGTCTGTAAAGACTATGTATATATGGAAACATATATTGTTATGTATATATTCTGTACCACAGACAAATTGCTAGTTTCTTCATGAACACATTGCACTCTCAAAGAGTACTTACGTATTTGTCACTATCTCCTTCCATTGTCAGTCCCTATTAAGTGTTCCCTACAGGCCCATTGAACATGGTCTCTCTGTGAAATGAAGCACTGCAGTCAGGCACTTTGAAAAAAAAAGTATTACCATCCTAGCAGATGGAACATCAGTAATTTAGTACTTATCAGCTCAACTGGTTTTATAGAGTTGCTACTTTTAATACTCTGTGCCTTCATTGTGTGTTATTTACATCTGACTTGAGTGTCCTAGTTAGAAGAGCTGGGACCAGTTCATCAGTGTGTGGATGTAACCCAAACTGTGTTTGGGTTACACCCTCCATGCCATTTTCCAGAAACTGTTAACAATAGACCATTTGCAGCAGCTTCCCAGAGCACACCTGACCCCTCAGGCTATAAGCTGGGTGTTAAGAGGCCTGTGAGATAGGAGGATGCTCCTGTCCTCACACCCACAACTTTCAATCACCCACTGTGGAACTCCCTGCCCTGGGGGAGATTCTGGGCATTCCTGTCTGAACATGAGTGTATATGATCTTGGGGTATTGGGACTTCTGGTACCATTTGTTGAATCCAGAGGAGGACCAGAACCTCCACTGGACTGCAACCACCACTCTCGACTGGACTGTGACCACCGCTTTCAACCAGACTGCGATCATCACCCTTGACCAGACTGCGACCAGCACTGTCACCAACAGGTTTTCCCTCTCCTTTTACTCTGGACTCAGGGCGACCATGTGGGGCTCAGCACAGGGGCCAACAAACACTACTCTGTTCATACCCCAGGGTACTGCGTTATACATTGGGATTTTGTGGGTTAAACCAATTGTTTGTCCATATTTATGTATATATGGTATTATTTTTATCAAATTGTAACTCTGACTTATAATCTCTTTGGAGTTGAGTTCATTTCTCCTGACGATTTACCTTTAAACCAGCACAGCTTCAAAGGCTGGCAGCTATCAGTGGCTGACTGGTAATATCTATTTATGAATAGATCCACCTTGAAAAGCAATCCCAGGACTGGGTGGCCAGGAAGATGCAGATTCTGCTACACACCTGTAAATGACTTTCCTTAAGCTACACTGAACTGTGATTAGGTACATAAAGGGCAGTTTGTGTTGCAGACCACCAAGCAACCATGCTGTTATCCTGTCAACTTGCAGTGTTGGGAAGACAGATGAAGACAAATGGTGCATTGCTGAGCCACCTTTGCCCAGACAGAGGTGAATGAAATGTCAAAATTAGGGTCTTTCCTGGACTGCACCAGCTGCTGTCTTTTCTTCACAGTATCAGTTACTACGACTGTTTGAATTGTGATTAATATTACCATCTTGTCAAAGCTGTTAAAATTTGCCTTTCTTATATGACTGTCCAGCATTTCAGGGAACTGAAGACTTTGTATAAGTTTCTTCAATGATTTTTTTTCACTTCAGTTTTACAAAGTATATTGTACCAACTGAGGTATTTAACAAATAGGTATATCTATTACACTACACTTACCTATGCACAGTGCTGTCATTGTATTGACTGAGAAAGTATCGTCTTCCTGAAAGAAGAGCACCATTTCTAAACTGTTCATTCATAGCTGCAAATTGAAAACCTATGAATTGAATAAGTACATGTGTGTATGCATGTACACACCACAAAACGGTATGACCCTACATGTAGGTTTGTCTTTAAAAAAGTTTTTTTTTTTATTTCATCCTAGAAATTAACTGTCAGCTTTAAGTTCTATATAGATACAATCATGTTTCCATTACCTGCTGAAATAGTCTTCCTACTTTTCTTATTCAATTTTTAACATATTAATAAGGCTATTTGCCTTGGTACATTATAGGAATCCAAAGAGTTTGTAGACATATAGAAGATAAGACAACATTTTTATAGGTGTGGGAAAGACCTGATAAACCTAATATAGGCACTTGGATATACGCTTTTAAATTACAGGTACATTGCTAACTCCCAGTACAGTAAATGGAAAGAGAAAGGAGTGTTTGAAGGTCTCTAGGGAGAACTTCTGAGCCTAAACTTAGATGTCTTCAAAGGTTAAATGTGATCTTTGTGATGCTTTGATTTTGTGTGTGTACCTGTGTGTGTTTTAACTCTTGTACAGGTAAGGTCAATTTACTTCCATTCATACTGTCTGTGGTCAAGCAGTTCTCTTGATAACAGTGAAACTTGACAGTAGACTACTCGTTAGCGTGAGAAAGGATCTCAACAGGGGACCACTTATGCTGAAGTTTCCCTTCATGACAGTGGGACTAGGTTTTGGCATTTAGCTTATGATTTTGCCTTTCATATACTTTTCAGAAAAAAATCCCTGAGAATGTTAAGTTAAATGAGATGGTCTTAACAATCATAGTATCCTTTGACTGCCCCCAGGCTATTAGGATTTGCAAAATAGGACTCCAGTTCTTTTTGGTATAACCAGTAAAAATATACTGAGTGAAGGATATAAAAAAACCCACTACTAAAATGTTTAGGTAAATATTTTGAAAAGAATTCCCGGAAAAAAAAGTATAATGCTTGCTTATGGAGAAATAATAAAAACTCTTCTTCCCAGAATGTGAAAATCAAGAGTTGAAGCCAAATCAAATACTAAAAGTGTATGTGATGAATATCAACCTTGAAATCCATCTGTCTGATATCCTTTCACTTGCTGTGTTAGAGACAAGATTGCATTATTGGGAAAGAAAGAAAACAACAACAGCAAAAAAACTACACAAACTGTCCCTGCCCTTTAGGGAGCATTCTGAGTTTTGACTTCATCAGGAAGCAGTTTGTGTTCCAAAAACCTGAGAAATTAAACAAACTTCTATTCAATGGAATGGGAATTTGTCAATATGGCATCCGTGCCTCACAGAGGGGAAATATGACTTTGGAGAGCAAATTGTCTGTTGTTAGGTGCCTTCTGAATTGAGAAGGAATGTTTTTCAGAAGGCTGTTTTTAACAGGCAGGGTGCATGTTACAGCCATGTGTCAGATGAAATTCAGAAGTTAATTAAATCAGTTTTCAAGCGTGCATGATGAGAGTGGTAAGGCTTCTATAATAAAGGTAGGATATAGTACAAGCCTTTGAGAGGTGACCTTCTCCTTTATTGCACTAATTCCATAGTGGGTAGCAGTTATTTCATCTTTTCTTCTTCCTCAGTAAAATTGCTCTTATTAAATCAGCTACAAAATCAGATGCTCTAATAAAGCCAGGTACAAAGTTTGTAGGAGACAGCAAGCCTGGGTACTACCATACCCTTCATTATAGTCTACTGTTGTTTTTTTTCCCTTGCAGAGACAAACTGTTTCAGATAATTTGATAACTGCAATAATTTAGAATAAAATAGAAAGACAAACACCCAGGAAAAATCTTTTCAAGTGAACTATTCAACCAAAGAACTTGTACTTGTTAAAGACACACAACAAAAAATGTGCCAGATATGTTTTTTTTTTTTTTTTTTTTGCTTTAGAAATTTTTTTATCTGTGAAAGCTTTTCATATTAGTGTTTGCAAAACAGAAAGCACTTGCTCTTCACAGAGCATATATGGCAGTGGGAAATTTTCTAACTTGTTATTTTGATATGTATTAGCTGTTTAGACTTTTGGTAGGAGTAGCAATGCTAGTTCCTCAGTTAAGTAATGTGTATGTTGTGTCCCTAGTGTATACTTCAGGGTCTTTTGAGGTGGGTAATTGTCTAAGGAAGTCCTGAAAGTAATATATTTCTGGATTTTAGCAGGCTGATCTCCAGAAAAAGATAATTAAATTTTTGTATTACAAAGGCACAAACGAACCCTTAAAGATAACTTTAACTTGATGCTAAAATATTGAATTATAGTATAAATGCTCCTTGTCCGATTATCTAACTTTCTCCTGTCTCTCCTGGAACTTTTTGCCACATGTATTTTTCCTTACATGTGAACAGAATATGGAAAAATGAAAAACAATCCACTAGATTATTAGAGAAAAAATATAATTTTAAAAAAATGAGAAATGCACCAAAAAAGGAAAAATTATTTTAGCATTAATATTTAAATACTTTATAATTGTTTCCACTATTTTATTATTGACAGTATTTTACCTCTTAAAATCTCACTGTGTGCTCAGCAGGTCATTGGTATCAGAGAAAACTCTTGGTGGAAAAAGGATGCTATGCAGAAATTTCAAATGTAGTTAATAATGTGACGAAGAGAAGGAAACTTAAAAGGCAATAGCTGTAAAGCCAAGAGGTAGATGTAGTAATTTTATTAGCAGTGCACATAGAAAGTAGTTGGAGAGGTATATGATACCAGATGAAAACCTCTGTTTAGTACTCCTCGTGTCATCCACTTTTCCTTCAAAGAATGAGAAGCCAAATGAAAATGTAGCTATGATTTTTTTTCATTGAATTTGTTTTCTTATTTTGTTATATGAGTATACTGATTTTTTAAAATTTAAAATAGCTCAGATATGCTGACTTAGTCAGAGTTTTCAAAAACACTAAATGTTACCTTGATTGATATTTGTTTGAAGTAAAGGATAAAAACTCCTATCAAATCTGAAAGAAGCTGAGTTAGGTCAAGGGTAAATAACTGAAAAAAAAATTCTCATTTCTATAATATGTTGTAGGACCGAAGAAAATGTTTAAAAAGTACTTAAGTTTGCTTAAGATCCTAATGATTTTCATTTTTGAAGAGAGACCATGAAATATTTGTGTACCACTTGCTTAAAATAAAAGTCTTGATGTATGTTTGTTCTTGACTGTTAATATAAATTTGAGTTTAAATAAAATATATTTATATATGATGGCATAACTCTTAACATCTTAAGCCCAGAATTAAAATCAACATTGATCCTCTGTCAGCACTAAGACATTTTGTGTCTGACAGTCTTGCAGCCTTGTTGTCCTGTAATTGATGGCAAACAGTGACCACCGTGGTCAGCTTCAATGTCAATCCTGGTAGTTAAGGTGAGTTAAGAAAACCTACAAAAAGTAATTAGAAAATGTCAAGGGTAGGTGTCCCTGACGCACAAATAGTCTGATTCTCCTGCTGTGAAAGATATTGTTGTGGAATTCAATGAGAAGCCTCATTAATGGTACTAATTATATCACGCTGTTTTGAAATGTGCATTAAATTTTTTAAAAGTTTGCTTAGCTAGGAACGTGTCAAAAGTGTGCAGTAGCATAACAGGGTCTCTAACTACATACAGAACCCCATGGTAACATGAGGACACATGTAGACACCATTATGTTCTTCCATTCTCATGTGTAGCCAAGTAAAATGACACTTAACACCAGCAGTAGGGTGTTTATATTGTTTATTTATACTGGTGTACCAAAGATATGGAATCTAAGTAAAGAAAAATTATTTTAGACTTGTCTTTGCTTTGATAAGATGTTGATAACTCAGATGGAGAAAAGGCAAACAATCCTAGGAAAAGAAAAAAAAGTACAGATATTATGAACCTGATTGTTTAGGACTGAGCTCATGTAAATTGAAAAATAATAAAATGTATTCAAAATATAGTTAAGGATCTATACTTTTGCTCCTCCAAAATCAATAAAAAAGAGAAAGTTTTCTACAGTTCCACAAAAATTCAATCACTGTTGATAACTTTGATATCTTTACACATTATTTCAGATTGTTTTTAGAATGATAATTGATATATTTATATAAAAAGTACATTTATTGTAATTTGGAAAATACCAATTATATTAAAGATACTTATAAAATACAGTATATTTAAATACTGCAACCAGATGGAAATCAACGAAATAAAAACAACACAACAAAGTGAAAAATATTTTTGCTTTCATTTCAACACACAGAGACTCCTTGTGAAAGGTACCAACATGGTTTGGCAGAGAAAGACATGGTTTGCAGGATGCTTGGTAGGGGTTGGAAGTTTTTTATTTTTTTTGTGGCAGAGAAATGCATTAGTTCTGCTCACAGGAATATTTCTTTTGGGAGTTTTCTTTTAATTTATATATGCAGGGCATGGTTCTTCCAAGATATCCTAAAGATAGACTTTTACCTATGTCTTAGGCTGTGAAGTTGAAGAAAGGTACAAGTTGAAAGTCTGGCAGATAATGTCATTTTATCTAGTAGAGCACAGTGACTGTCTACAAGAGTACATGCAAGTTTAGTTTTGAGAAATGAAAGGCCTTGCCCAAAATAAGTGTAGCCTATGTTTAAGATATAAATTACATACATAGATAGGCAGGAGTTGAATTATATTTTCTCTTACCAATCAGTATTAATTTGGTTGCTATATTTTAAGTTATATCCAAAATTTCATATTCTAAATATTTTCTGGTTGTGGAGGCAAAGAAACACATTTAAAAGAGCTTTGACTATATGCAGAAGCAATGAGTGCTAAACTTTCTCCCTAGTTGCTGAACCAATAAGGAAAGAGTATGTTATATCTTTGAAGAGGGAAGATAACTCCCTAAAAAGGGACTTGAGTAGTGTACATATTTGTAGGAGCAGCTGCTTTTCTCTATTGAAATAGTGTAGCTATAATGGTCATTAGATGTAAATATCTCCACTTTATAACATCATAACATTTATGGATTTTCACAATTAAAATTAGGAACACCTATTTCCTAGTTCCATATATTGATAATGCAATTATTGCTTTTTAAAAATAGGGAAAGGAAAAAAATGCCATTACAGGTTATAATAGTTTGAAAGGATCAAAATGAAATGATCCTTTTGTTACTCTGTACAGCCTATTGCAATGCTTTATAAATCAGTGGAGTTTTAATATAGATGTGTATTTTAAACATGATGTAAATTCATTTTCAAGTTTCTTTAGGCTATATTGGAATGTAAGATACAGTAGAATCGAGGTTTTCTTAGATGTGGGCCTACTTCAAAGAGCAATATCTGCACTGCAGTTTCAAAAAAAATTTAATCTGACAATTGCCTGAAACATTCAGAGACATACTGGCAAGAGGTAAAGAATTTCAAAAAATATCTCACTTTGTGCCAAAGCCCAAAGAGAGATGAGTGAGTCTATTCTGAATGGCAAAACTGACACAAAAAATTTGCCCGTCTTTGGTGCATTTTTTTGATATCCCCTATATGAAATGTGCTTGAACAACGAAAAAATAGTGTCACTTTCAAAATTATTTTCCCTACTTAGTAAAGTGCGATATAATATCTTCATGTCATCATTATGATGATGAAACACAAGTAGGTTTGTAATATTCTTTGGTATCTTTATTGAGTTTTCCTATAGACCTATAAAGTACTACCTTTTGTGAGAATTGTAATAAAATAGTTTGACAAAATAGTTTCTGTCAAGTTTATAGGACTAGTGAAATTAACTATGAACTGTTAACTATGAACTGTATTCAGTGAGCTTTATAGCACTGCATCGAACAACTTACATGTCAAATAATCAGTTTCTACAGAGTATTGATGAATGGTCACTTTAAATTGTTACATCCTTTGTTCTTTTGTTTTTCAATCTTTTGAAATGGAAGATTGAAAAGTACTTATCAGATATAACTTTTCTTCTTTCCTAATTAACTTACAAAGGAGAGTACTTAAGGTAGAGATTTAAGTACTAGGAGACACTATGTTTTATAATCTCACTGTCAAAAAGTTTTCTTAGACTTTACCTGTTGAGCAGCTTTGTTATTTAAGTCTTAGCTTTATTTGATTGAAATAAAAGAAGTAGCTAAGAATTTCTGATGTGATCCTTCATTAATAGTTTACATTTTTATTATTCTTCATGATCTTCATATTTAAAACAATTTTTTATCCTTCTCTGTTTTCTCCTACTCTTTGCTTCATGATTCCTACATGTTTTCTTTAAGAACTTTATCCTGTAAGAAGTAGGTGGACGATATTAAAGTTTTCTGAATTTAAATTGCAGGGGAAATATGATCCTAAGTCAGTATTTTCTCATTCACCTCAACATCAGAAGTCAAGTCAGGTACTGTGGTTGTAAAGACCCACAAGGAGGTGACATTAATTTCAAGTCTTCCTTTACTATGTAACTAAAGAAAAAGCTAACTAATGATAATAGACAGATGACTATTGTTGATTTCTGCCATCATTAATGCTGGCTTTGTATTTATTTGTGTTCTAAATCTTGAAATTATGCATCTAGCAATCCCATGTAACTATGACCTCTCAAAGTTTTAAATTTCATTTTTCAACTTTCATCCACTCCACACATTATATTTTGTGTTAGGTTTACACAAAGGGCAAGCCTTTCAAGTCCACTGTTGTCTCTCACTGTTGTAATTTCTATACTGTCCAGAACAAACTGCTAACAACTTAAGTGAGACCTCTGCACTAGTGAGAAAGTTTGATGCTAGAATATGGCAGATAACCAGACAGATGTATCACTATGTTGTTGAACTCTACATAAGATGTTTTCTTATCTAGTTTTTCATTAATATGTTACTTGTACATTTTTATGCAATTTAAATATACTGTATGTTCTCAAATATGGCAATATGTTTAATTCAAATGATTTTGATATGCATTTTGAATATATAAAAGTGTATATATGCAATAATCTCTGTGTGGAATTGAGTCAGGCATTTGAATTCTGTTCCTAATTTCAGCTAAGTTTGACTCAACCAGATTTTTTTATTGTATTTATGATCCAGCTTAATTAGTCTACTGAGAATTTTCCTTTTAGGACTTATCTGCAAAACAAAAGCAAATTCTCCTTCAACACAAAGATGTGTTACAACACAAATATGTCTTACACGTAGTAAGAATTAGCATTCATTTGTTTGTTAAGATAAGGTGAATGAGAAGTAAACAATGTAAAAGATATTTGGAAGAGGTGAAGAATCATCATTAGCTGCTAAGAAAGCCGTAGAACAGTTAGGAAAAGCTGGATTAGTCACTCCTACGGCACTGCTCATTGTGTCCATTCGCACTAATGACTTTCCTAAATCATCCAAAACCACATGTAGTTTTCTGAAGATACATGTTTTCTATTACAATAATTTCCTCTTTTGTCTCAGTATTCTGAATCATAGTAGGGGAAAAACGTTGTCCCGAAGTAAAAATTATCACCAGAAACATAATTTCTATACCCCTTTTCCTTAAATGATCATTCCTCTGTGACTGTATCAGTTTTCTAGTCATCATGCCAGCCTGTCTCTCAGTGCCTTAAATATTTCCATCTAAATTATCTCTCTGAAAGCACAAACTTAAGACAATTCTAAAAGAACTGGGCTGTTTTTACGAAACTAGAGCATGCAGCTTTGGAGAACCCAGAAGCTCTGTCAGTTGTGTTAAACCACTCTAGGTATGGATGAGTAGAGTAAAATTGCCACATGTTCCACAACAGTTCCTAGTAGTGATTCAGGAGAGACCTTTCCTAGCAGCAGTGTGCTACAGAAATGCTGCAAATAAAGATTACTGTAGATGGAAGAATGATAAGCCCAGTAATTGGAAAATATCATGACTCAAAAAGCATGTGTCACAGATTTTCTAGGTGAAGCTTCTAGGCAGATCCAAAGCTGGCACTAACAGAGACTATTATTTTTAAGGCATTAAAAAGTAAGGAGAGGAATTTGAAAAGCCAAATGTGAGGAAGGAAGAAGAATGAAATAAATTATTTTATATCTGTCTTTACGTCTTGTCAGTTGACATGTCCTATAAGTCTCAAGGACAGAAATAAAATTCAACTGCAATTGAAATTGAAGATGCAATGAAAAATTAGGTCTGAGAGCTTTAAAAGGACTCTGTACTTTTCAACATCATGTGATGCCTGAGGATTGGTAATGAATATTTTACATATTCACATCATAAAATTTCTCTAAAAATCAAAATTCTCATGACTGAGTAGTAACTGGAATTTGCTGCTCTTGTATGTGCAGAGAAAACAGCAAAGGACTGTTGCTTCATATATGTTTATACAAGGAGATGTGCACTGATGTCTTGTAAGGACATTAGAGGTATGATGTAATTCATATATAAAAGAGGTTTTTTTAATGGACTTTTTTTAAGTTGTTTTGTTCAAGTAGATTCCTTTTTGGGTAAAGACAAAAGACTGTGGGATGGTAGAATGAAAACCAAGGGAATGGAATTAAAAAATGGGAAAATGAAGAATAAGAGACTCTGACAGTCAAAATTTTCAGGGATTAGTTGAATTTGAGTTATACATATCTCAGAGTGGTAATATTTTTTGTTCATGATTAGTCATGGTTTTATAGTGACAAGGCAACAAATATCCAGAGTGTATTTATTGTCTTTGTAGGACTATGTGAAGTCACAAAGAAACAGGACAATAATAAAAAATTTCCATGAGAATCCTAGGGATTTCTATGTGACATTATATTTAACCAATAACTTTGATTAAGTCCTTTCCAAATGTAGCAGACAGTGTCTTTTCAACAGTCTTTTTCTGTAAGTGACGATGAGATTGTTGAAGCATTTCTGATATGAAAACTTATCATGTTTATTCCAAAAAAAATGAGTGCAAAGATTAGGCGTACGAAATTGTTAACCATTGTCAGACAGTCCATGATTTTTAGGAGCAGGCAGTATGGTTACATTATGTCATTAGGAAAAAAACCCCAAACCTCTAAATTATCTAAAGGAAACTTGTTCAAGTATTAAGAGCTTTACATGCCTACATTACTTTGGAAAAATCCTGCCCTTAAACAAATGCCTTGATTTTTAAAAATATGTTAACTAGGTGTTAGGGAATTTGCAACTGTTGAGCACTCAGCAAATTAAGAAATTGCATGTTTTAGCAGCTTGTCAGCATAGACAAAGAGTAGTTTGGATACAAGTGAAAATTTAAAACAAATTATTTTTGGTTAATTCCATACAAAACTGAATACCTATACCTGGCACTAACTGTGACAGTAAAATTCTAGATTTATATCTATCTATAAAAAAAATCTTCATTAAGATTTTAGGAACTTTAATAAGTCATAACTTAAGTGGTATTTTTCTGCTGTTTCTGGTTTCAGTAAAGTGCATACAACATTTCTTAATAAAGTACTTGGCTTCTGCATTTGTGGGTGAGAAAACTGAGAATATCATTTACTTTGAAATTTCTTGAAATACATTCAGAGTTGATAGGGAAGCCTGTTTATGAGTCCTACTATAGAAATCATGTTTGAACCTGAAGCTGTGGTTCATATTTTCTTCTGTTGATACTTTTAGCTGCTAAATATTGCTGGTAAAGCTAATACATTAATTAAAAAGCTCTCCTAATACATTAATCATGATGGAAATTGACAGTCAGTAGTCCTTCAAGGAAATACTGAGTGAAAATATAATACTGGAATACAGAGTTTGCAGACTAATAGTGCACTGGGACCTCTACAAATGCAGATTTCAATCACTTGGATGATTAAACATCAAACACCAGCCTCTCTCATAAGGAACTTATTTCTCAAGTACTGTAAATAAATACTTAAAACTATTCCCAATTTCTAATTAGTCAGGCCCTTTGGCAGAGACAGTTCAGACAACACGGCTATTTAGATGTCATTTCTTCTTAGTGCATTTTGCAGCTCAAGGGCACTTTTGCTGTGGTCAGCATGTTAGCTTGCATGCAATCTTGATATTCTGCACTTTGGGGTCAGTTAAACTCGAACAATGGCAAGACATCATGTTCATTAGGTAGATCTTATAACGGTGCTTTACAGCCATTATCCATTTTTAAAGGCCTGTTCACAAAAATTAGTTTGCTACAAATCAGAGGGTACGTTACTCATTAGTTAAAAATGTATGGTCCAAAGTTATCACTAATGCCTTGAAATTTGGTTTATCCAAATGTTTGTTGGATTCAACGCTTGTAACAGGTTAACCCTTTTGGCTCAATTATGTTGGTCAGATGTTCAGGAAACTTTCAGACAAAAGTAATGACACTAATACCTCACTGCTTAAGCTAGTGATATTTAAGCTGATTTTGAATATATGTGGTTATATTTGACATTTCCTTTTCAAACAGAGTTGATTGCTACATATATAATATGCATGTTGTTTGCTACATATAATATGATAGAATCTAAACTTGGTTTCCTTTCTGAACTACTTTCTGCATTTGGTGCTGAGCACGTCTCAGTTCTAAGGTCATCAAGATAGATGTGGGTAGGTGTGTGTAAAAAAGGTCCTGTATGCGTGTGGGGGGGTCAGTTTTTTTAAATACTGTGATATGCAACTGAGATGAATAAACAGAAAAAGTGGGAAAAATTATAACTGAAAAAATGTGAAATCAAGAAGGCTAAGCATGTGTTAAACAAAAGGTATGTGCAGGAAAGTTAGGATTGATTCATCATCTAAATTATAAAAATGAAACTTAGAACTTCCAGTTTCTTCCAGATAGTCTACCTAGGGAGGAATTTTTGTCTTTTACTTGTGGACACTTTTTCTGCTCCTTTCTCTGAAAGTAAAACTTCCCATTGATGCCTTAAGTGCCACTCGCCTCTCCACAAAGCCCTCCATTTTTGCTGCTTGATGAGTGTGCTTTCTTCTGTGTCTTGCAATCATGATAAAATTGCAGGTTTCAAATAGTCTGCATTTTTTGCTGCAGAAGTCCTTCAAAACCACTGTGAGTTTACTTCTAAACTGTTGGAAATTATGGAAATGATTTCAAGTTCGCTCCTTAATTTAATGTGAAAAGTGTTACTTTCATTTTGACATAGACATGTCCAGTGTTTAGCATGTTCTATTTATTTCCAGTATGTTATGTGACTATCTGTGGCTTTCTGTCGGTGTTTATTTACTCATTTATGAATAATTATGATGGTTAGCTTTTTAAATTTCCTTTGTAATTTTTATTTAAGTTGAACAAATAATTACCTGATTGTTTTAAGGACGATTTTGACAAAATTTCAAAATTTTTCTCAGTAAAAGTGGACTTTTGCCTAAAATGAAGAGGACTGTATGGGTGTCCTGAAGTAATTTTTTCTCATTCTTCTGTACGGTTGGGATGTGGTACCAAAGTACAAATATTAGGCAAAAACAAAAATCAGGAAATTTATTTACTGGTGAGCTGTTGTATAGTGTGTGTCTGGACACTGAAGATAATATACTGTAAAGCACTGTATCTCTCAACCCACTGAATGAATTCTTCTTCATGTGAACAATTGAATGAAAATATCTGTTTATTTTGGTGGTTTTTGGCTTTGTTTTGTTTGGGTTTTTTTCCCAACAGATGAAATTCTTATTCTTTGATTATTCCTAAATATCGTAAAAATCTCCTCTCTAGATTAAACGCAATATTATTATTGGGGTTTTTCTTCTTTTCTGGTGTATGAATGCGTGTATTAATTTTTCATTGTGCACTTTTTCTGTCATATTTACAGAGCTTATATTTCCACTTGATCTGACCCCAGCACAAAACAAGTTAATGGTTGTCAGTTCATGTTGGTCTCACAGAGCAAACATCTTTCGACAAAAGAAATTGCTACATAGAATAGTTTTTATTTGGTTGGTTTTTCATTGTGGAGGGTTTTTTTTTGTTGTTTTGTTGTTGTTGTTGTTGTTGTTTGGGTTTTGGGGTGGTGGTTAGTTTTTTGTTTGTTTTTTTTAATAAAAAAGAATGCAGGCACCAGAATGAACACTTATTGTTAGAAATAAATAAAGCAGAATGGTGAAGCAGATAAATATTTTTGGGTTTGGGGCAGAGCTGCACTGACTGATGTGTTTGACTTTTACACAATAGCTTAGTGCATGCAATGCTACTAACAACTCATTATGGAGGTAAAATATCACATATCCCTGTCCTTCCTTACCTGGGGCCTCAAACTTACACCTCTCAGGAGATCATCAATGCAGCGCGACAGATGGAGTCAGAGGTGAAAGTAAATTTCAACTGGAACTGGAAAACACTGGACAATGGCATTTTCCCTCTAAAATGCCACAGGATTGCAGTTAAACCATGGTTATCACCTTTCTAGCAGCTGGCATCCTGATCTGAATCAAAATATCTCTTTCATTCGCCAGAGGGCATATTGGTTTCCTCAGGCCTAGGCAGCTACCACACATTTCTAGAATCCATCTGGAACAGGTGGCTGAAAGTTAGCTTTTGCACAACCTAAGTTGTAGCTGCCAGAATCCTCTTTTTTTTAGATCTAACTCATTAATTGATAGGAAGAAGTATTTTAATCATATTGAAAAAAAAGAGGATAAGTGCAGTTCTGAAGTACAATTCTATTAGCCATTGTCTCTGGGGAGCAATTTAAATTTTATCTGCAGCAAAGTGTAAAACTCCTATAACTGACTTTCTACTCTCTGGACTTGTGTGTGATCAAATAAAAGTAGCAGCAGGCAGCTCCAGGTAGCAATAAAATTTAAATGCTCAAAATTTAGGAAATAAGTTCAAGGACTAAAGACTGGTAAGTATTATAAAGATGAAGAAGTTAACTGTTTTAGAGGTAGTATCACAGTAAGAGAAGGAGCTTATAAAGTTTCTAATGAAGAAATTCAGCATGGATGAAGATGAAGACAGGAATAATGTTGGGACTCTGCAAATATTACTGCCTTGAAACATCTAGAGAAAGAGAAGAAGTAGTGACTTTAGTGCCTTCTCCAGCATTGTCAGTTCTCACTATTTTAAATATGAGTCACTTGTCCTGAGGTTCAAAGCTTTATGAACTGAATTCCATCTAAATGGGCCCACAAATCTGATGGCTCTGGTACAAATAACACACAAACATAACCAGAAGGCTGATGTCTCAACATTTAGTAAGATAGTAGATGTTAGAGTGCCAAAAATGGTTATACTTTATATCAGAAAATGTTGGCCTTGTACCTCATCACTTCTTTGCTTATGTGGAACTTTAAAAAAAATAGAATTCACTTTGTGACACACCCTGTCATATTTTTTCTGAAACAAAATTCTCAGCCATGAATATGCTTGCTTAATTACAAGTTCAAGGAAATTTTCACAAACCCCAAATTATATTTAAATAGTCAGCAACATGGGCGCAGCAAATCAGTTCTTTGTGATGTAAATTTAAAAGAGATATTAAAAGATTTAAAAGGTATCAGGAAGAAAACCCCTCCTGATTCTTATATTCATGTAATCGGGGTAATTCTTAAACATTAAGGACTGATATATTCTCAGATTTTTTAACAGATACTTTAGTCCCTATGCTAAGAAAGCAAACTATAATCAAATGAACATGTACTAGCTTTAAATTTTTTCTAAACCTATAAAATAAACTGAATGTGTGGAATGAGTGAAAAGGAGTGTAAGGTCTGGAGTTGGGGGGGTTGTAGATCAGTCAAGAGGAAAATCCCATACTCTTTGGTCTACCAATTATGCTAAAAATCTTCTCAATTGCTCTTTGTCCTTTTCTGATATCCATTTCCAGCAGTAATTATTAGGCCTTGAAGAAATTTTAATTTGCGTCTTAAAATGATTCGTAGCAACTCTGAGGCAATATAAACAAATATATAGAATGAATACTTTAAAAAAAAATACATATATACTTACTGTGGAGAAGAATGAAAATTATTTGATTCATAGAGTATACCAGATGTACCATTAGAAGTAGGCATTGAAAATGTAAATACAAAATATTTTTGCTTTGCAGTACTCTAATTTTCAGTTTAAAACAGTGTATTTTTGTTTGTCTTGTTAAATAGTTGAAACTTAAGTTAAAAGAGTTCCCAAAATTTCCACAGTATATCTTTGCATTTTTATATAGAGTAGAATAATATCAAGCTACAGGTAGATATTCTATATGTATGCTAATATATGAGCTATACACATGCTGAAAAAGTATTTTTAACACACGAGTTGCCTAAATGTTCAAATTTCTTTTCTGCTAGCAGAATATTTTAAACTTGGCTGAAATTTGAACTGGACTTACGAATCATCAGACATTTACTTCGCCCAAAGAAACTTATTTTTATTTCTCTGCGTATATACAAATGTTATGATGCTGTCTGATGAATTTTCATAGACTAACACTGGCTTGGTTGAGTGTCTTGGAGAAGAAGTGACAAGTTTTTCCTTTGTATCTGATCAATTGACACAATTCCCTGTAATTATGTTGCTCAACCAAATGCAAAAACAAGCTTTAGTGACTCTCCTAGGTGAGGATGGCTGCATATTCTTTGTTCTTTTCCAGCCTGATAGAAACATAATCCCACTGTATGTCTCTAAAGACACAGTATGCCTCTAAAGACACAACAATTTCTATTTTTTTCTGGGTTTTATTTTGTTCATTTGTATAATCACGTGGATCCAAGGGAGATGAGAAAGTTCCCTCTATCAGTTATGATTTTCTGGCCCCTGCTGCACCAGGAATGCCCTTTTGAAAGATACTAATTGGTTGCACAGCATTTATTGTCCAGATGTCATGTGGGCTCACTTCTCAAAACCACAGGACATTTAGTTTCAGAGGCTTTGTCTAATCAAGTAATCAATATCCGCTTTAACACAAGGGCATCAGGCTTCGCTGTATAACTGAATTCTGTCTGGCTGATTAAAAGATGTTTTGTATCTCCAGTTTTATTTTAGATTTTGCTAAACTTGTAGGGTGGCTAACGATGCACAGAGTACCCCATCACAAAGATGGATCTTATCGATTAATTTAATGCCCTGTTTTTTTGTGAGAGCAAAGACACTATTTTCCTTGTACAGAGACTCCAACCAGGAGATGACAAAGCTTGTCCTTCTCGTTGCAAAGATCTCAGAAGACTTCTCTGGGTAAGTAGTGAACTTGGGTCCCCTTAACCTCCTGTGACCAATATGGTGTTCAGGCCTCAGATTACAAGGTGAACACTAAATATTGTTTTAGAGTGGAACTAAAGGACTCAGCAGGGCTTCCTAAATGCTGTCATTATCTTGTTTGCTCTTGGTACACAGGCTACGCAGACCCAAACCCTGAGAAGAAAGATGTTAGCCTTTTCTTGCAGCACAACATCAAAATGCCCAACAACATGGATATTTCAGCTGTTCAGCCTTTATCTTTAAAAGAACTTTAACATATATTTTGTATGTAGTTTCACAAAGTGAATTTTTCCAAGTGCCACCAAGTTCAGCTGTGCAGAACTGCAGAGAATGTGGTTTCTGGACTGTCAGATTTGACTCCAAGCACTGTGCTGCTTGCAGTACAGGTGTAATTAGCAGGATGAGCAGCATCCTGTGCATGAGCAGCATCTGGGGTCCAGGGTCTGCTCAGGGGCACCACCAGTACTTGCTGGGCAGACGGGGAGGTTCTGGCTGTGGAAGAGATTTTAGACTGAGGTGGTTTGGTTGTGCTTACAGATCTCCTCTCCTCTTCCAACATGACTCTGTTTTCCAGGCACTACGTCTGAATCCTTGGAAGAGTCCTACTGCCCTTGTACACAGATTTTTGTAAAATAAGAGTCATGTTTCTCTTTTTTAAGAAGAAGGGGTGCATATGAATACCACACTGAAATTTTATGGTTTAGGCAGCAAGTGACCCGACTGACACAAAGGAAGCTATAACCTATAAATGAACTTGTTCCTAAGGGTTGCATAGAGTCTGCATTAGAAATTATTGCTTATATTCTCCCTGACAATATGAAAAGGAAATGAAATATTCCCTTATCAGGGAACTGATGGTTTTATGGAGGATGTTTTTTTTAAACACAGATACTTTACTGGTGTGAATTCTAATATACAATATAGAGTTAAATGTTAGGAGTGCATAATAAGGAATATTTATTGCCTCAGAGGAAAAATGTGAATTTAATGGAGCACTGATAGAACCTCTCACTTATTTTCTATATGTTTCATTTTCATATTTTCCACAAACTATTTTATTCCCAATCATGATCTCATATGATTTGTAAATACTGTGTGTTCCTGTGAACTTTTAAAATTAATATTTGTAACGTGAAAGTTAGGGTTTGATCCACTGCCCTTAGTAGTTAATAAGAACTCTTGTTCACATAAGTGATCCTTACATTACAGCCTGAGTAGTCCCCACTGTTTTGTCGGGCTGTCACAGTAGGGAAGAGACCAATATACCTTTAGGGCCTCCTCAGTAATGTAGTGAGAACTGAAAGCAAATGATGCAGTGGTTAGGAAACAGTTTTGATTCTACATATTCTGGATTAGAAAAAAAAAATCTGGGGAAAGGACAAAGGAAATTAAAAACATCATTGCTATCAACTTTTTACCCAGAATATAACAGCTTTACGATGAACTGGAATTGTTTTGATTGTTAATCCTCAGAATTTTTTAGCAATGGAAAACAATCACAAATTCAGGTAAAAGTAAGGTTTTATTCAAGGTATTTCCATCAAATGCCTGATTTCAATTAAAAGAAATAAACATTTTGGACCAACTGATATATGCTTAACCAATATATTTAGAGTTTGACTGAAAAGAGGTAGGAGATGATGAGACTGTGGTTACTCATTCCAACCTTTCCTGATTTCTTTGAACAATTAATATATTTAGTATAAGTTGAAATACATTCCTAATAAATTACAAACAGAAAAAAGCTAAATTATTCATTGTTCCTGTGTATATCTAGTAATTGTTTTAGCTGTTCACTAAATAAACACAGTATGCGCTTGCTGCATTTGCTGTTACCTTATGGTATATATTATTTTATGGCTATGTATATAATAAGATAAAGTATGAACATCATAAAAATATGCTTATTAATATATTTTATTATTACTCATGTATATAATTACTTTAAAAAAGAAGTGATTTTTGAGATGTGATTTTTAAAAGTCTTATTAGTTCAATTACATTTATAGGCTGATAACCAAAAGAAATTAGCAGAGGAATTCAGAATGTTTTGGTAGAAAGGGGTGGAAAAAAACCTACAACACAGAACCTCTGGAACTAGATTTTTGAAATTAATATAATTTGAAGCCAAATGTTATATATGATTTTCTCTGAGTAAATCAAAGCACATTATCAGCATTCATGATATAAAAAAGAAAAGCTTAATAAATGTCTATTACACAAAGTAGGCACAAGTGGGTAAGACTGCGAACTGATTAATAATTAAGATAGTTTGCTAAATATGCCTTCTTAATTTAGTCAAGTGGTTTTCACTTTCAAAACATTTGCTTTGAGAAAAGGAAGATTGAAGTTGAGCATAAGTGGGAGGGTAAGTGCAATGAGTGAATGGTTGCTTGCATGCTGAATAGTGCCACAGATAACAGTTTCTGCAATTAGATCAGTGCGTATCTGAAGTTACTGGAACCATGCATTACTACAAAATTATTATTAAAATGTCTTTTATTGAACTGTAGGTTGTATGAAATCAATGGGTGTTTAGTCATGCGGTAAACATTATCTGGAGAGTTTCTTTCCTTTAAAAACGCAGTGGGCATAAACAGATCTGATTACCCACTTACCAGGTTGTTCACATGGACCAGATAGACATGGAAAAAAGGCACTGAGGAAGTTAATATAGACAGGTTCTGAAATCAAAAGTGACTTGGAGATGGGTGGAAGAAAGAAATAATTCACTATTTCTTCTAAATTAAAAAACAGTGGTTACTGAATAAATTTAAAAGGACATGGTTTAAGCAAACACTTATTTTTTGCACTATGTAAGCTGTGTTGCCAAGAGGACATTCTAGAGTCTAGGTGAATGATCTAAGACAGTACAGATTCATCATTGTTTGTTAAATACAATATTGAATATGAGAATCTGGAAAGAAAAGAGTGAGGGAAGGAAAACTTCAAGGAGATGGTACAGCTAGACACGTGTCATAATGTTTTCCTCGAGTAGTCCATTGATGGTCACTGGGGGGACTTACTGTTTTCATGAAGAAAGAGACCAGAGCTGTAATACATGAACTATAGAGAAACACTTGTGATAGCAAATCCTGAGATCTAAATGAATAGCATGAATGTTAACCCTTTGGATAAGTCTGGGTGTTACTTGGCATCCTGTGAAGCTATGGGCCCCTGAGTATGCAAAAAATACAATTGCACGTGTAAAGGGATTACAAAATATTTCAGGAATTTTTATTGTACTCTTGCAATTACAATGAATGTTGACTATTCAGGTTGTAAAAAACCCAATCTTTAAACGATTTAATCATGCAAAAGTTTTTTAAAAGTCCTTCTGCATCTTAATAGATTAGCAGAAGTAACCACCACTGTATTTTTTGATAAATACACTAAAGCAGAACTCCAAACTTACTACAGTGTGTGCCAGGCACTATTCCAGTGCTCAGAGTACATGTGTAATTTCAATTGATTATTCGTTGGCAACTGCACTATGATGTTCATGTTGCTGATGAGAACCATAACATATGTTTCATGGAAGAAGCAGGTTGTCTTCTGACACTTAACCAGAGAGACGTAAGTGAGTACATTTTATGTTACAATTTTATAACACATTATTTTTTTTTATTTGAGTACTGGACCATTAGGCAAAAGAGTCAAATATTAATGGTTTAATAAAATACATTCTGAAAAGCTGTACAGTTGAAAATGCATACTTTGGACTGTCAATGCTGCTTTTTTACCCATTTTTCAAAAAAAGTATTTTTTGATTTCCCCTTTTCCCTTCAGCATTTCCCCATTTTCTAAGCTGTATAGTCAGAACAAGATCTTTAGAGACATCCTGGTATGAAAATGAAGCAGAAAGAATTATGCAGAAAGTTGCTTACTTATTTCTGCCTCTTCCTTTTCTTATGTTTCTGGAGAAGAAAAACGGTCCCAGTTTATTGCAGTTGAGAAGCTCTCACTGGGTTCATTCTTTCATTCTTTTTTTCTTTCTTTCAAAGATGATTTTAAAAATTTATTTATTTCTCCTATGGAGGAATGACATCAGAAGTGGAAAGAACAGCTAAGAGCAGTACTTGAACAGTGAAGGAACAAAGGAGTTAGTGAGCTATTCAGGATCCATGATTTACTCAGCCAGGACTTCTGAAAAGCTCAGATTTTATTGGAGTATATAATTTAATGGTTTCAGGAACTTGGTTTGTTGGGTGCTGAGACTCTTTGAAAAATATGGTCTTCAGAGGCATACTGGAACTGCTGAGTTATGAGTGTTTGTGAATGCAGGGACTGTTACTTTGGTGCCCATGAAGAAGCTAAGCTGTCTTGACAGTCCTGTCCCTAGTGTGCAAAGGCACGCAGCGTGGCTGGTGGTGGTGTCAGGACCTATATGAGGAAGGGACAGCGAAAAGAAACAATTTCATGAGGCTTGGAAAAAAATGTATGTATTGCTACAATCAAAAATTTTTCTTCTATTATTAATTAGTGACTCCCTTTTTTTTTTTTAAATAAATAAAAAAAAACCCAAAGAATTCTTCGACAGAAAGCAAGCAGTCTATTGTTGTTTAGCAATCAGGCAAAATAACATTAACATCCAGATACCAAGGGTATGGTTTTGTTCAGCTTTTTACAGGCAGGAGAAGACCTTTAAAATCATAGTATAACATGTTGTCAAAACAAGAGAAAACTGAACAAAAAAGAGCCCTTGAATCAACAAGAGTTTTTGGAAGGAGTACAGAAACTGTTGACACTGACTCCAGGCTCCCAACACTTCAGCATGTTTCGTCTTGTCCTATGGTCTGTGGATGGGGCTCTCCTGTCATACCATTATGGTAGGAGGGACAAGGGAGAGGTGTATTTTTGGCATCTTACATAACTTTAAATCATGGCTAAATCCCAAACGAAGATTTGGAAAAGGCCCTATCCACATTTGTTACAAGTGTACTGGTGGCTAAAAAGGTCAATACGAGATAGACATAAATTTAAATTATATATATAAATCAGGACATGTAAGTGCTTTAGGAAAAACATTCATAAAACAGATTTTGATTTGCAAGAATATTGTGCTGTAATGCATCTGGGTGGTGGTGCTAAAGCATCACATCCTGCCATGGAAAAATGCCCAACATGGATCTAGCACTGAACTTCTTCCTCTACCACCTGCATTTACAAAGCTTTAAAATGGTGCTTTCAGCTCTTTGTAGAAAAGACTGCAAACTAAGGAATGTAATATTTGTCAGGAAGTTAAATGATTCTCCTTTCAACTTGACAATCGTTCCCTTAGAACATCTGTTTGGTTTTACTGTACTTCTGATATTTTTGACTGACATTTTCTTGGTTTTCTGTAATTTAAATGTGAAAATAATTTAGCAAATGAAAAACTGACTATAACAATTAATATTGATTCTAAAACATATAATATTGTTTCTAGGGTTTTTTATTATTTATCTACTAAGTGATTAAATTTCACAGATTTAGTGCAACCACAAATATAAACCCTTCTATAGTTTCTAAGAAAACTGTATTACAAAATTAAAGGCTTGTGAAATGTAATTTACTTCTGCTTTGGATAAGTAGTGGCATACTAGAAGGCATAGCCATAGTAGCTTAAAAGGCTACGCTTTGAAAGAAATAATGGCATCTTTTATTAGTCTAATTTTTATAGCTGGAAAAATTGGAAAAGTTTTCAGGTTAATAAAAATATGTGACTGAATGTACATTTACTCTGGTATATTACTTAATGTAATCAAAAAGAACAGTCTCTCTGGATGGATCCTGTCTACTAGTCCATTAATGTACCTTAGTTATTTTCCTTTACATGTTGTTCCTCACCAAAGGAAACTAAGCTATTAGGTAGCTGTTATGGATTAATAAATGCTTAACAGCTAGAAAATAGGGGGTAGGAGTACATGATAATTTTTAAGATGTAAGAAAGTTATCAGTTTTGACAGCTGAACTCTGATGTTTGTCATATTTCTGAGTGAAATGAAAAAGAATGAAAACTGAATTGACAATGGTATTAAATACTACAATATTATTCATGATAATCAAATCTGAATCTGACTCTGGAGAGCTGCAGATGAGTCTAGCCAGAGCGACTGAGTGATTAAAATGAGAGATGAAATTAAATGACAGTAAATGCAAAATAATGTACATGCAGAGAGCAAAAAATTCACATAATCGAAAATTGGATTTTGGGAAAACAAGTTTTACTCACTGTAACGTCTGAAAATATCAAGTTAGTATTCAATAGTGATTGAACATGTGTACGGAGACACTTTCAGGAAAGTAACAGTAAAAAAATAGAAGACATACTTGTGTGTATTGAAATCCAGGTCAGGACATCCCAGAACCTCTAAATGCTAGAAGCTAACAAAAAATACCTCAAATTTCTGTCTAAATCTGGTTTGGTTTTTTTTTGTTTTCCTGAACATCCTCCATTCACTACTGCGAGAGACAGTATTTGAGGCTAAAGAAATGTTAGGTCTGTCTCATTACAGAAGTTTTCACATTATTTAGAATAGCTTATTATTTTAAAAAGGGATTACTTAAAAAAAAAGTCAGACCATATTCTCACATGATGATGACGGGTCCACTTCCACTCAAGTCTACGTAAACAAGATGATTTACATCAGTTGAAAATTTCCCTCACTCTCCACCTTTTTAGGTTGGAGATTACTTCCAGGCATTTGCCAACTATTGGGCCTTTTTTGCTCATCATGAATTCCAGTTTGTGGATTTACTAAATTCACTTTTCTACTTCCGTTATGGTTATAGCTATTCTATTCTCAAAGAGGGACAAACTGTTTTCTTAGTAAACCTTCCCGTAAATTCTTCTCAAATGTATCAGAGGAGCATTTTAGACATAAATTACTCTTGTTCACAGACATTGAGAAGATAAATTACTTAAAGAACTTCAAAAGACAGATCCAACACTTCCAGTGCTATATATAGTTAGCCTACTCTAAGAAGACACACTGAAATCAAGAGATTTTCTGAAGAGTTAATTTAAAAATTACTATTAGTCATGATTTTTCTCCCTAAATCATAAGACATATATGTCTCAGTAGCTGGTTGGGAAGAAGGGTTGTTCCTGTAACTAAAATGGGTTCTTAGTGGAGTTCCTTGGACTGCAATTCATCATTTCTTCAGTCATTCTGTCATCCCAAGCACCAGTCATGCTGGCAGGTCAAAGATTAAACCAGACAACTGAGTTCTGACCAATGGGGTCGTGGAGTGGGAAGCAGACCAGTATACAACCTTGGAAAGGCATAAATGTGCATTTATCACATATATTTTATTTTACAGGTCACTCAGAATTTGCTGAAGAATTGTGCTCTTCATGCTATCTCTTCCTTTCTGACAATAAAATTTGCCAAAATGTGTTGCTGTGTTATACCTGCTGCTTTGACAAGTGTTAATTTTTACACAGATTTTCCTAAATTATTTCATGCCTTCTCAGGAGACCAGAGTTTGTATGTAATCTAATCCATAGTTCTGACTCCTACAGTGTCACAGAAAGTAGTTTCTGGTGATGGAAGCAGTGACACGTTCTGATGAAGAACAAGATTTTCCAGGTTCAGTACAGTTCTGTATAGATAGCATTCAAGATTCTCCTTCAGCATATCCTACTCTTTTCCTTCTCTCCATGTTGTATTAAGTCTTATTTGTAACTATTGTTAGAGTCACCCAGCTCCCTAAGTGATACATCTTGGTAAGGCAATGGGCAAATGGAGTGAAAGCTGAGATTTAAGCATAGTTAGATCGTACCATGTTTCCATACCTTAGCACGCTCCCCTATGCCTTTGGGAGTTATAGTTACTGCATGACCCCTGCTGCCTAATGGGGCACTATAACTTTCTTTCCCTTCATGAATCCATGCAACCATTACTTTAAAACCTCTTGCAAATAGATGTGAGATGAAAGTATATTATGTTTTCAGGAGTATTTCACTGGATAAACTGACTCTTGGAGAGTTTAAATGAAACTGAGGTTCACTAACAGACCAAATGCCAAAGCTGGCATTTCCAAACTTAACTGATACTTATCAGATACTTATCCAAACTTATCATATTACTGCAATACAGTCATCAGTATATGTGATGTTACATGGCCTGTATGTGCTCTATAAAGCTTTTGTAAATACTGGTGAAGGAGTCTTACTGCTTTTATTTTATCATATCTTTTGTTCACCTCTTATCTGTTTGTCCCTTGACTTCAGCATCAATAATGTCAAGAACATAATTTCTACCATGCTTATACATTCCTGAGACCCAGGAATCCAGTTATAATAAATACTAATGCAGGTCAGTGACTTGAAGCAGAATCTAGCTTGGGGGTTGGTGGGTGATATAATTTTTACTTTGACTTTGAATAAACAGTGTAATGGCATGGCATTGTTGTCATTGTCTTTATCTAATCTACATCAGGAAAATGTTACCACAAGATACTATTTTGCTCATTAAAGGATAATTATTCAAATCAGAAAATCTGCCTCTTGTGCTTTTACAATGCCCCAGAGTGGAAATTCCTGATGAGAATTGTACAGATGCTCAATGAGAGGAAAATCAGAAACATACTCCATATTTTTGGAACTAGGCCAAACTATTTATGTTCTTCTGAACTGGGACTGAGATTACTGGTGCTGTTGTACAAGTATTCACTCAGAGGGTGGTTTATATATAATATATGGCATAATTTCTGGGCTACTGCTGCCAACTGGGGAGTCTTCCAAAGAATTATATCTCAAATACTGAATTACATTTGAATGGGATGCATTTCCCTGTTATTTCCCAATACATCCATATTCCATCTTGCCTTTTTAATTAGTGAATATATTGACTGTATATGTGTTATCATAATTGCCTCTGTCAGCCTGCATGCTTTTAATTGTGGATAAATTTATCCCATCATCTCTCCCTAATTGTAGAAGTCTATGTTTATTGCAATTACTACTGACTGCTGGAAAATGTTCTGCCTACTCCTGAGTCTTACACTCTGTCATACATATGGTTGTGATATTGTTTGCTAGATATTGTTTTTCCACCTTGTCTCTGCCTGATATAGATTTTGATCTTTTTGTTAATGTCTGTTGTGGTTGTAGTAACTGTCCATGTTTCTAGCTTGGCTTCTGATGCAACATAAAGTATGAAGGGCGTTATCAGTAATGATGCATTTGCCACATCGTTTAACATCATGAAGAACAAATATGTTTAATAGTAAATAATTTAATAGTAATGGTCATATACTAAAACACAAGAAGTTTCACCTCAGCATGAAGAATAACTTTCTACTGAGGGTGGCAGAGCACTGGAACAGGCTGCCCAGAGAGGTCATGGAGTCTCCCTCTCTGGACACATTCAAAATCCGCTTGGATATGTTCCTGTGTCACCTGCTCTAGGTGACCCTGCCTTGGAGCAGGGTTGGACTAGATGATCTCCAGAGGCCCCTTCCAACCCTAACAATTCTTTGATTCTGTGAATAAAACACTATTTTCTGAAAGAAACAATATAATTGGGGACCCTTTTTATAAAAGACAGTGCTAGGAAGGTGATGTTTCCATTTATTTTGAATATGGAAAAACTAAGGAATTTTTTTTTTTCTAAATGTCGTGAGTTCCACAGTTGAAAATGACAAACCAGTGCTAGTCGGGGTTCTCTCACTGATCTGTACTTCTATGTATTACTCCTCCACTTTTCAGGTACAGCCTGAATGTATTTCTGAAACTGTAGGTTTCTGAATATTTTGTTCTTTGCTCCACATTAATATTGCCAGAATGGATCAAAAAAAGGCTTATAACTGTTTTCATACTGAGATGATATTGTTCAGTCTAGAAGCTAGCTGTGCATCTGGTTAAAATGTCACCATTTCGATTACATTCCTATTATTTCCATTATTTTTGTAAACATCTTTCCTATGAGTTTTTCCAGTGTAAAGGGCAAATTCTCAGAAAGAATGAATAACACTCTCTTTTTTTTCTTTTTAATACTTTAGCTCCTTTGTGCTACAAAACAAAACTAAGTATAACATAAAACCTCCTTTTCCTCTTCTTTTGTCACCATCATTCTTGGCCTTGAATGTGGCAATTTGAAAAAGTTATTGCCTGCATACAGATCCAAGTGGTAACAGGCAAATGATGCAATTGGTAACTAATCTTTATTTCTCAACATAATGAGCTTTTTATTGTCTTGGTCTGGGCAATTCAAGCACAGTCATTCTATGTTACATAGTGGTTTGTAATTTAGCGTATTTAACCTTTTGTTTAAAAAGTTTTAACTACAAATGGATTATACTTACTTATGTAGTTTTGGGTTTAAGTAAAAGTTGAATGACATCTCAGTCCTGTTTCAGCATCTGACCTTCCTGGGGGAAGTGAGAGATCAACAATATCAAACGAGTAATCTGTTGACTTATTGCACTTGAATATATCTTCTATATTCCTTAAAAGTTGTAACAGATGAAGAAGTAAGCACAGTCTGAAGAACACCTTGTACAACTATAAGACTTTAAAAAGTTGGAAAAGATGGTGAAGATGAAGCTGTCAAGGCGTTATTCTGATCTTGAAAATTTTGTCCTTAGTGGAGAAGCAAAATAAATATAAAATTAAATAAAAAAGATATTTCTCTGTATGTCTTTTTGACTTTGAAAAAAACCAAAACAACCATCTATATATTATTTTTAAATATTTGTTTTGAAAATACAATATTTACTGACAATCACAAACCATCTTTTTATGCAAAATAAATATTAAAAAAAAGGATCATAGTATTATTTTGAGTTACATGTTAACATATTTAAATATCTTATGAAGTTATGGAAAGGAGTATTTGAGATATTATGTGACTTTTTAATGTTACTGATGAATTTTGGTAATTCAAAATGGAAACAAATCCAACATTTTGAATCTATAGTTTTAAGGAAGAATTGAAATATTAAATTATCTGAGAAAACAGGCTAGGGCTTCACATAAAAAAAAAAATCATCAACCAAGGCTTTCTTTTTCCAGTGGCTATTCAGTCATATGAAGAGACTGAATTTTCTAAAAATTATATGGCTGGCTCTTTAGAGGTTCAGAATGGGTAAGTTAATTTCTCTCAGTAATCTTTTTTAGTCTTCTGTAAACATATATTTCCACATATTCCAAAATATGACTGCAGTAGTCAGCCATATACAGTTAGAGGTAAACAGAAACTGTTTTCTAATGATTTAGCTATTTCTGAACAAACCTCAATTTTTGTTTTTGTGAACCCAGTATCTCCAGGGATATATCATAGATCTACTGGGTGCTTCTGTTATTTCCATTTTATGTGTATATTGTGTGGAATAGGTGATGTTGCATAGAAAGGAGTATATCTGATTACTTTATTTCCTAAATTATCTCTATAAGGTTGATTCTGTCTCTGGTGAAGGTGGATCTTCTGCAGTAACAGACTTTTTGGTAAAAAACTCACTATATTTAATAGAGTTTCTTCCTAAAGAAGAACCATACTTTAGAGAATGAGGGAATTTCTGCATAACGTTTTATGTGATCTTTTAACTTTTTCAGTTGATCATTCTCAGCTCTTTTCAGAAGGATGAATTTGGACTATCAGTTATTTCCATTTTTCTCTCATTCTCCCTTTGTGGTCTGTAATATTTTATGCCCTTCTGAGACCTCCAAATTTGGTGAAAGGTTTCTTAACTAACCCAAATTCACTTTTACTTTTTTTCTTAAAATAACAGTCTTGACTTAGTCATTGAAATTAATCACAAAATGAGTGAAAAAAAAAAAACATTCCAGTGTATTTTATAAATAAATAAATACCAAAGTTTTCAGATAGAAATATGCAATGTCAAATCCCAGCTCAAAGGAGGAAGCCTCTAGAAGATACACAGATCCAAGTTCTACAGGAAACTAAGTCAGGTACTTTGTGTAGGATGTGCAGTTAAAAAACACACAATAAAGTTATTATTTGATAAGTGTCACCTCACTAGGCTCATAGAGCACACTACATATGAGCACACTTCCAGGTCTCATCCACTGATTTCTTTGAACTTGGCAAAGTTTGAGAGAATATAGTTCCAATATATTGTCCAGGAAACCTTAGCTATGAATGAAAGTACACTCTGCTGCTCTTCAGTATCCTATTCAAATGTTATGAATTTCTTTTTAATTTTTTTCGAAGTGGTTGAGAAAAGGCTTACAAAACTTTTTGAGGACAAATATTCTGCTGAACTCCCAGGGCTATTTATGGATCTGAATGCTATTTGAACACTATGACAATATTCTTCCTTTGCTGCTCTTTGACGAGTTTTATTTTTTTCTGTCCTGAATGGCGCTTCATTGCACTTTACAAGTGTGGCGGCACATCTGCAACAGTACTTCAGGGCACTTAATTTGCTAAAATTATCTCTTCCAGGAGTTTCAATCCAGGTTTTGGTGTAGGCTCAGTTGTGGCCTTAAAACCATCTCTCTTCAATTAAAAGAAGAATTGAGCTTTTTTCTTTTAATGCTGCAGTCCTGTATGAGCAGACAAAAAGCACTCTTGTTGATGAAGATGAATGGAAGACCAGAGCAAAAGAATTTTTCCATGTTAAGGTCACAGTGTTTTCACCGTCTTAGCAGTTCTGTGCATGAGGAGTCACTTCAGGAAGATTTTAACATTGCTTAGAAATAAAGAGAACTCAAAGAGCTTCACGTTGCCTATAAAGGGTTCTCAGACAGTTTAGATGTCATCATTCCAAAGGGCAGATGAACCTCACAATTAAAAAATCGCGTAGTTCTGAAGTGTCTTTCTGGGGATCTTCTCTCAATTGACTTTTGTCTCCTAGGCAGCTTCTCAACACCTAAGTTCTGAGATATTCTGGAGTCTCTTGAGATGACTGTCATGAATTTGAAAAACCTTTCCTTAGTTTTTTTTTTTTCACTTTCAACAGAAAGGAGATGGAAACTGGCTTTAGGCAAATGGTAAATGACAAAGGATTATCATTAGGGCAAGAAGACTTCGCTCCTATTCCTTCTCACTGTGGAGATTTGCTAATTCTTCCTGTTCTTTCTTAACTATATAAAAAACAAGCTCTTTATGTGCACTTTGTTCTGTGACTTTCTCTCCATCCTAATGCTTTGAGTTCTCTCTTAGAATTTTTTGCAAGTCTGGAATCATTTGCAGAAGTCATATCTTCAGGTTATGTATATTCTGCATTACACTCAGTTATCTTTGCATATAATCATTAGTATCTATTTTCTTTCCAAAATATTGCACATCTTTACAAAATAAAGTGACTCCTTAAATTTTCTGTGTGTACTTTCTTTGAACTTGGCTGCAATTAAAACTGAGAAAGGAAATTCTGAAGGAGGAAAATTGAAGTGCCCGTGATCCCTATGCCTCAAGTCCTTTTCTTCTAGGGAAAAAAAAAGAAAGGAAGAGGAACAGAGGAGTGGTTGAGGGCTCATCCTTAGTTTGAATCCACTGGAAAAACATGGAAAAGGAAAAAAAAAAATCATACTTTTATACTCTGAGTTGTTTGTACACATTGCACAACACATTACTTTTCTCACATGTACATGTATAAAAGGGCTAAACCCTTCTTTCTTTTTAGTACTCCTACCCTGCCCAAACCATTACCACATTATAGGCCTTACCTTGTCTGATTAACAGACATTGTTTCCTGGATTTACAGTCCAAGTTGATTGATTCATTCTTGGTTTATCTATTATGATCTTGGTATTTTAAGATTTAAACTGTAACTTATTTTATAGTCTGAATTTACCCAAAGATTTGTTAATCTCAATAAAAATGTAGTTTACAGACAGATCTGGATTAACCAGGTCAGAACAAATACAGTTTGGTGCTGTCCTCTTTCTTAATGGGATGAATTTAAGTAGCTATTATCCCTCACTGCCCTTTCTCTGCTGTAGCTGATAAGACCACAGCTGTAGCAAATGTTTCTCCCTGTGTCAGATGTCTCTCACAGCACAATCAATACACTTCATGGTGTGTTTAGCTCAGACAATGTTCAGTTATTAGTGTGAAAAGGAGAAAGGATGCATGAATCTGAAATTGTTTCTATGTCTAAGAGGAGACTGGTGGTGACCAAAACCTTTTGCCTCACACAGTTCCCTTCACTGTGTCCTCTGTATCTTTCTATTTTGGAACTAGGAACTTTCTGTGTTTGCTTGTTGCTTTCTCTCCTGAACAGTTATTTGTCTTCCTAGTGTTTTAAAAACAATTAAATCTGAGAGATTTTTTATATGTGTTTTTTTCATTGAAATCAACACTGTAACTTAATAGTTGTGCTTAAGTGTGTAAACAAGCACAACTATTGTATGTTTTCAGCTGTTTAATGAGAAAAAACCTCTCTAAAAAAGGCCGTAGCTGGGTGCAGTTTAGTGAAAACAAAAGAGTAGCGAGTTCATAAATTGTGTCTCTTGGAGGCACAATAGTGACAGACAAGTTCAAGGGATCAGTCCCTCGGATCTGTGCTAGAAAGTTTTATGACAAAGTGCACACCATTTGAAGCAGTGGGGCGGTGCCCATCACTGCGCTAGTGCAGCAATTGAAAGAGAGACCAACATTTGTCTTGTAAAGCAAATGGGGACTTGATTGCTCCTTCTCAGAGCAATGATTTAGCAGATAACCATGAAAAATAGTTCTGTGTAGACTCTATACCTATAAATTCTAGAACATTTAAAATGTACAAGTGAACTTAAAATGTACTACTTTAACTGCATGGAAGAGTCTGAGATGTGAAACTGCAAGTTTTTTAATATTAAGTTCCTGTTTTCTCTTTTGGCTTTAATCTATATGAAAACGTGCCTAATATTTCCAACATGTAAATCCAATCTTCAGGTATCTTGCCCTTTGTTTGGTATGTAATACATTGACAGAAGCATGCAAGGGATGACTGCATATATGTTTGTTCTCTCTAGCACCATGAGTGTATGAATTCCCTATAACTGTGCCTCATCAGGTAGGGTAGGTTGCTCTGTGTTATTATGGGGGTGTAAACTGTGGAAATAGTTTATTTCCAACCATAAAAATGTTACAAACTAAAAAAGAAAAAATGGAAGTCTAAAAGAAATTATTTTTAGAGAACAAGGTTACTGTATTTTCAAAATGCCTTCCTTACAGAGGAGAAAAACCCAGAATGTTGGAGAGAAAACCACAACATAGAAGAGTACCTGAAATTAAATGAGGAAATGAGAACACCGTCCTCAAATATTGGGCTTTAAACTAGTTATCATGGAAGTTAGCATCAGTATACAAGGAGAATTTGAATTAATGTTAGCAGTGCCCAGTTTCTTTGACAGTGGACATAAAACGTCTACTTGTGTTTTCGGTAGATCTTTAATTATTTTTCTGTGAGCTGATGGCAGAAACAGCCACTCAATAAAGAATTCCATCTTATATAGCATTTTAACAGCTTAAATTGAAAAAAGATAAATGAAACTAATTTACTACATATTGAATTCTTTCAGCTTAGTTACAAGCAGTGGTGAGAGTCTTGAACTAGACTTGAACTGCTATTTCATTGCCGAGGAAAATGGGGACATAGAAGACCTTGGACATCATCTTTACTCCCAGCTCTTTCTATCATTCACTGTACTTTTGAAAAATAAACTATCACATTATTTTATGTTATTTTGCCTACTGTTTCTTTACGTAGAGAGATATTCCTATTCATTACCAAGATTATGACTAGAAAACTTCTAATATTCAGATTGAATGCATTTAGATTCACTTGATAACAATATGTCCTTATCGTTCTTTTAATGACTTACTTTTCTTTCCTGGTGTCGCAGAAAGCCGCTGCTTTCCTGTCAGCTCTTGTTTAGCTAGGCCATAATGATTCAAATACCAACCACATTTTTCTCCCCCTCCTATTCTTCTGGGGAGGTTCAACATTTCAATATTTCACAGGCATCAGTGACCAGTGCTACATTCATGCTGCTTGGTGCAACTGTCTGGAAAGTGAAAGGAGATAGTGGCCTTCAACATGCTACACTACCAGAGGCAAATAAAGAATATGAGACAGAAGGTATTGTAGTCTGGATAGCAGCTATGACTTGCAAGATCCCTAATACTGGGATGTCCAAATCACTTAGGAGCACAGCTGGAGCACATGAGATTGGTCTTTCATGCCTTGAGAGTGCCTTGGCACTCTTTTGATATGGTATTTTTACTTGAAAAATTCAACTGAACATTTTGCATTAGCAGTGAGAGTTGCATGCAAAACTGTATTAGCAACTTAGTATGAAATTATTGTATTGATTCTTTCTATTAAAAGTACATATGAAGTGATGCTCCTTAAAGAACATCAAAAACAATACAATAGCTCAGCATGCTTTAAATAGCAAGTGACCATTTGTTTGAATGCTTAGTTTATGGTGAATAGCTATGGGCTAATGTAAATGTCATTTTTTTTTTTTTTGCTGCAGGGATTAGATTAGGTTCATTTTGTCTGAAAAGATCAACTGCTGCACTTTTATTCATTATTCCATACCAAAACTGAGTACCTTCACTGCATAAATGCCTTAAATACGAGTGAATATAAAAAAAGAAAGTTTGAAGTACACACATTTGTTCTTAAGTCTGGACATCACAGTAGTAAGATGAAAGGGAAGGAAAGAATCCTCACACTTTTATGAGCAGTAAACTGCACGGAGAATAAAATGTACCTTGAAATATTTTTCTCAATAAGTGGTCACTGTCCTTTAACCTAAGTAAAAAAAATCACTATAAAATAACTATGTCATTTCTAAAATGACATTTTTTTCATCTAACACTTTGACCTGTTAGTGCAGTAATTCTTCCTTTACCCTTTAAGTGCCCTTAACTTAATTTAACCTTGAAAGCAGTATTGGCATAGCAACTCTTTTAAAGAAAACATCAAAGTTTTCAGCCTTTCTGCAGTTTAAAGGTTAATTATGCACACTGCCAATTTCTGCGAGCAGCCAGGCTTTGTGCACTCTTCTAGTGTTAAGCTGAAAAGTGCTATTGGAAGAGGATACACATTTTAAAATAAAACTTGTGAAGTCCCCCTTTTTCATTCAAACAGCCTGCACTGTCAGTTTAGCTAACCTTTGTTTGCCTGTCACTGTGTTCCCATGATTAAATGTGAAGATTATAATCATTAACTGTGCCGGGAGTTCACTGTGGGTGGAATTTTGATGGGTGGATGACATTCTGTTTATACGACGTAGTCAAAATCAGACTTCATCTCTTCCAGCTCAACACCCGGAGGTCTCTAGGTTAGCTACCAAGGCCTAGATGCAGTCGTGTCACCTGACTTTTATATTAAATACTGCATCTGTGGCAGATTGGAAGGTATTTCACTATACTCTTTAATCTCCGTCTTTCCTTTTAACTGGAATAATCTACTGGACATCAATGAACTTGATTTGACCTAGAGATGAACGAGTATAAAAAAAAAAATAACAATGAAGAGGGAGACAGAGAGAGGGAGAGAGAAAGAGAGAGAGAGAGAGAAAGAATAGGAAAATCTTGTTTAATGTACAGAAAACCAGAATTTTTGTATTCTTCCATTATTTTTCCCCCTTTTTCCCACATAGGTTAAAAAACGTATTAAATTTTAATTTCCCTTTTGAGATCAGTTCTTACACTCTTTTCTTTCATAATCCTATTGATGGTGTATGAAAGTAATGAGGTGTGAAAGTTGTATTAGCATAAGAGCTAGCTCTCCAAAACATAAATCTGAAAATAGCATTTCTGAAAATGCTATTGTAATTTTAATTACAATTACACTTCATTAATGATAGTTTATCTTCAAAGATGTAGAGTAGTCCTAATATTTGAGTTAGTATCACGTGGAAGAAAGACTGAAATCCTTTTTAGATAGTAATAGGAGAAAAGAAGCCATACTAATGATTGTTTGATGTACCTATTTTTTATATGATATGACATCAATTTGTTAAAGCAACAGAATATATTATGTTCACTTTTAAGTATTATATTTTATTTTTTATGCTATTAGGCAACCTACAGAGATTTCACAGAAAATTATTAAAATTTAACTCCACGCAAGTGATCAACAAACCCTCTTAAACTTTATGAGATCCGCTAGTTTAGTGAACTAACATCAACAGAAAAAAATCTTCATACAAGAAAAAAAAAGGTTTTTATTGGGTATTTCCTTGAGTTTCTTGCTAGCTCACATCATCTTTTTCTGATTTCCTGTCAGGCTTCACCATCAGATAAACATACTTCTGAATTACATTGAGGTATGCACCAACATTCCATCAGCTTTCACATGCATACCCTGATCTCAGTTTTGTTATTTTCAGTGTGAAAATACTAAAGTGAATAGAATTTGGAAGGAAATTTTGGCAGGTATCACAGGTACAGCTCAAATGCAGGTGACTTTTTCTGTCTTTAACAAATAATGCTTAGAGGGCTAAAGGGTTTGTTCATCAGCGCTTGAACCTCTGATGAACTCTGATCTTGCCTTTAGCCATTCAGACTCTCCTCATCATGCTTAAACTCATGGACTCAGTCAGGAGGGGCCTGTGCAGAAATAACTTCAAAGATCCTTTGCTGCCGTTTTCCAACAAATTTAGGTGAGCTAATATTTCATAATATTATTCAGCTAAGTGTGTAAGAGAAGTAAATAATCTTAGGAAACCTAAAAACAAATTTCAGTTTATCTTTTTTTTTTAAACTGAGGTGAAATCTTTCTTTCTAAATGTCTTCAGACATCTGATTCCTTCTATGCTTTCTCACACTTGAATCACTGTCTGCATTGATCAAGTCACTACCCTTACCTTGCTCAAATACATATTAAAAATGCACTTCTATCTTGATTTTCTAATAAAATTTTCCAATGCATAAAAAACACATAATCTACCACAGAATTTTTAGCCTTTTGGGGAACATCTTGGAATATCCTCTATTTGCAGTCAAATCAGTGTGGAAGGATTAATTCCATCATGTAACATCATATCAAATCTGAAGACGTAGTTGTGGTAAGTCAGTGCAGAGAAGTGGGCAATTTAAAAGGAATAGAGTAGCTTTTTGTATGTGTGTGCCATGCACATGTATATGCATCACTTCTAACTAATATGGAAGATATTAGCAGCAAATGCATATGAAATTTTTTTACCTGAAATGCCATGCTGTCCACAGCACAGCAAGTTATCCCATTTGCTTATAAGCATATAATGTAGGAAGAATTTTGTTCAAAACAGTGAATAATGGAAAACTCTGAAGATTTCATCATGGCTTTTACATATTTTTATGAGGATGCATTACATTAAATCTGCCACATTTGTGTAGATCACTTCTAATGGAAATGTCATTGAAAGGAAAAATAGAAGAAACCTGGTCAACATTTTCCATTCAATTATGGGTAATGTTGTAATTATTTCTTCCATTAATTGGGCATTATTCAAAACATAGTGATTTCTAAAGGATATAATGGTTGTAAAATGTTGACAGTTGGAGAATATCTCATTGAAATAAAAAAGATTAAGGTAAGAGTTTGGAGGCTGTTAAGCTATTAATGATAATGAATATAAGAAATGTGTAACTAGCAAAGGTGGAATCCCATTTAGCTGTCTTCACAATGGGCTTCCATAAAGCAGATTGAAGGGAAAAAGGTTGCGCTGAATCTGACTGCAAGAATTTAGTATCAAGGATAGATATATCTCAGTTGGTACTAAATTATTTAAAAGCTTCATATAAATAATTACTCTTGAAATTGCAAACATGTACACATGGGAACCAGGATATAAATATATTTCACATATCAGAACGTATTTTTAAGCCAGCAGTTCAGGGATAAGCTCTTTACCTTTTTCCCTTCCCCCTGTACCTTCTCCCTGAAGTCTTTTTAATGCATTGATGCCGAAATAAACTAAAAATTGCACTATGAACTGCATTCCACCATAGTATTTAGAGACTTATCTTGCCTCAGTAAAGGCAGTAAAGCGTCCTACTGATCTTCCTTAACTAACATTAGATAAAAACTCTTAAAGGAATTCCAGAAGTCCTCTGTACTTCCAGACTGATGAAAGACCAGATTATTGTTCAACACTATGAATCCATATATCTATGTGACAGGTATCTATTGTTTATTTTGAAATCCAATAACTGAGTCTTTGATCACGTGCACTATTATATCGTAATGAGACTGCTGCAAAATATTACAGCACAGAGTACTCCTGCCAAAAAGTGTGTAACTAATTATCCTGTCACTTGTGTATGCATGCTTGGAAGTTGTAGGAGCTGCAAGTGCAGCTGATAGCTAATCTTTTTTATGGCTTAAAATAGACGCTTAAAAGAATTGATCCGTTGCATAAAGTGAAATAAAATATTACAGAAAAACACTTTTCAGAGTAATATAACTTTTCTGCATTTGCTTGTCATAATGAATACTTGACCATGTAATAAAAGTCTATTTAGACCCTTTACTTAAACCTTAGTGTGAGATATACAAAAAGCCTTATCCTACTTCATTTCTCACAGGAAGAGACAGAGCAGTCAAGATTAAAACTGATTCTCAGCAAATGAAATTCAGTGTTTCTACTCAGTACAGGGGTTCATAATGTAAAAATTGTTCAATCTGTTGCAGAAGAGAAAACAAAATCTCATAATTCAAAATAGGACCAAAACTTTTCTCCAGCACATAGACTTTAGTGAGAACTCTCAGTTGAATATATGAAAACTGGATTTGTAGACTCACTATCAAATATGTTAAAAATGTTAACTTGTTAAAACTGGCATAATTATATGTTGTCCACACTATTTATAAAGAGAGAACACTAGTCTGCTGTGTTACCAGTGTGTGCTTTTTGAAGAATAAGTTCTTGAAACAAATAAGAAAAAAAAAATCTGTCCATTGCAAGTCAATTATAGCAGTTAAGATCTTAAGACTGCTGGATTTCTCATTTTAGTTGGTAATATATTCTAGGACTTGAAACAAATATCAGATATCAGCCTACTTCTGTGTGGCACTTCTTATTGAAGGTTATTCTGTCAAGAGGTGAAAAGAGTATTTTCCTTGTGGAGATATTCATTGGCTGTTCTCTTGAATCTAGAGAGAAGCAATTTATTTATTTACTGGCAAAATTCACTACATTTGAAACTATATTAGAGTGACAAGAATAGTTTTCTTTGCTTGATGAGAAGCTTTGAACAAATTGGCTTTCAGTGATACAGAATGTTCACGCTGCCAACAGAAGAATCTTGCCAAGCCAAGAATCAGTGTTTGAATTGGTAAGGTAGCTCTCATAGAGCATAAACACACCAAACGAATGACAAAAGAAAATGTAAACAGAGAACAGAAATAAATTGAAGAGACAAATAGAAGTTTGATAACAATATAATTTCATTTGTATTTATTGAATAGCTGACCTTAATTTAATTTAATTTAATTTAATTTTATTTTATTTTATTTTATTTCTTTATCTTTCTGTTGTGAAAGTGCTGATATGTCCATGCTTTATGCTATTTTCTTTTTTCCCATAAAACAGGCCTTACCTTATTCTAGATTAAAAAAAAAAAACCACCTTTTTTCATAGATACCATAGAAATGGTACAAAGGGCACATAGGTATCTACTTCACACAGTGCCATTGCACTATGAGGACTGCCACTGACATCGCAGGGTATGGCATCAAACCTGTATTTACTCTGTTTTGGAGCAGCTCTCACCTTCCTTGCCTCCACTGCTATGAAATCAATATCTTCTGTCAGGTGACGGGGATGCACTTGAACAGTGCAGTAAGCTTTGACCTGCCTGTATGAACTGCTAACTCTACACTGTCCCCAGTCTTATCTTTTGTATGGGATTAAAAGCCTATCAGTCACTTCTAAAAATATAAGGGTTTTTTTCCGATTTCATTGTTTTCATTACTTTGGACCATTTTAGGATAATTTAGTCATAATTTTGAATAATGTTCAAGTTGAGGTCAATAACCCGTGAAAGCACTAGTAGAAATAAGCCTACATAAATAGGTAATGACTAGAAATAAAGTTCTGGTTTGCATATAGGAAGAATACCAAACCTTAGGACTTCTCAGAGCTTTTTTTGAAATCTGAAGATCTTGCTATAATTATTCAATAAGCAAAATCTGAATCCATTTAAGCATAAGTTCTTTGCATACCAGAGATGCATTGACAATAATGGATGGAATTCAAATGTCTATGCCTATGTCTAGCTCAGTAAAAATATCCCCATAATGCATTGTGCTGAATATAGAAGTCAGTAAACCTGAATGTGTATAGAAACAAAGAACAACATATTTTTTAAAATATTAAATTATACTGTAGGTCTATGGTTATATCTGAACTATAACAATGATGACTGCAATATATCATAGATATATATATATTCAAGCTTGTTTTAAACTAGTTAACTTGAGTACTAATATCAGTTAGACGTGGCAGCAAGAGCAATATATTTTGTATCTTGGATGAATCTTGCAGTAAATCAGTGCCTGCAACGTTGGCATGTAGTTCTCTCATTTCAGAGCCTCAGTAGTTCTGGGCATTTTAGCCAAAAAATCTTACTCCTAGCAGGAATAAGAGGTTTTCAGATGGAATTTACTGAAAGTGATGAAAACTAATCACATAACCAATAACTGAGTTTTCTAAAGTGAATGGAGACATAGACAGCAGGATATGTTTCATATACTAATAAAAATTCCATTTTTTTTCACATTTTTCTCATTTTCAGAGCCCAACCAGCATAATATAGAAACAGTAGCCAACAGGTTCAAAAAAAAGGAAATAAATCAAGGAACTCATTGCCAAGAGCCATCAAGACTAATGAGTTAAAAGACTTAAAATTAAGCAGAAAGCTGAAGTGTTTCCTGTTTCTCCAGAGCAATAAAAGATGTTCAGTGTCATGAGGTCTTGGAACTCAGTATATCCTGGGCTCTGGTCATTGGCTCAGGCTAGTAGACTACTAGCTAGCGACCTTAATTAACCAACACTTATACTTTTTTTTATAAACAAAAATTAGAAGTGATTATATATGTGATTGTAATGTTTTTACAATGCAATCTGTCTTTGAGGATAATGATAGAGAAATATGCTATCCTCTTCCTTTAACCTGTTCATAACTAGATTTCTTATTGATCAGACCTATAAATTATATTTTACTGTGGAGTCAGTTACAAACAGTAAACTGGTTAAAAAAAAAAAAACGGGATTCTTAAAGCTAAGGAAAAAAAAAAGTGTATGTCTTGAGAGAGAAGGAAAAGCTCAGGCTGACCGGTAGGACACTGAAACAATGGAATCATCAGCACTGCTTTACACAACAGTCTAATTCAATGTGTCAGGCCATAATCAGCTCCGTTTCACAGTGCTTTGCTCCATAAAAGCAGATTTGTTTAACCACAGCCTCTATTTCAGCTTGACTGAGAATGAAGAATAACCAATGAAACCAGGCATATCTCACGGGTTATGTTATGGGCATAAAGTGAATCCATCATTTGCTGAAGAGGTAGAGAAAAAGTGACAAGCTCATTCATGCCTTAGAGTCATTTTTAGGCCTATAGAAAATTTTAATCTGTGCACTTTGGATGAACTTCCCCACTTCTTAATTTAGTATATGTAGCCATGTGATAAAGTCTGTCTGCCTCAGATAGGGCAGACTTACTTCTCTAGGACATCAACCCCTCCAAGCAGTTTTCTTCTATGGATTCAGCCTGGCTGCCTTGAACTTTACACAGACACATAAGCCCCATTTACAGGAGGACTTCAGAGTTAATTAAATGCTGAAATCACATATGCCCAAGGGCTAACACAACATCATTGCAGCAATAATTTTAATTTAACATTAAAGATAGTGTACATTTTAAAATATATTTTCTTTTAAAAATACACATCTATACTTAATAGCATGGTTCTTCTCTCCCTTCTCTGTATAATATAAAAGCTATTAAAAAAAAAAAGAAAAAGGAAAACAAAATGCAAAAAAAAAGACAATTTAAAAAAATGTTGCAAATCAGCAAATTCAAGGAAATTGTTTATTTAGAAAGTGTATGCAGCTGTCAAATAAATGAAATTGTTATTAAAAATGGTGGCAGCTCAGATAAATGAGGTAAAAGCATTGGCTTACTTCTGCTAAAAGATTTCATGTTTGCCTCTCGGTGTCATATATTGTGCTGCACTGTGCATTTACTGTGTATGACAGATATGTTTGAAACATTGGAAGTACTGAGGCACAATGTGCATAAACGCTTGACCTAAACTTGACAGTCCCGATTAATAATATCAAGTCTGGAAAATGGCAGCATTTACAGTACTCACGCACACTCCGTTATTAGATTTTACCCTCTGCAGAAAGCATAAAAAGATGTATGTTAATATCTTAGTGCCCAAAGTGAATGAGAAACCATTTTGTGAAAGAGGTTTGTTTTCAAAACATTTTCATATAAAATAGAGCAAATACAGTGTCTTACATTCCTTTTATTGACATCTCTGGGCTACAATATTTTCAAGATGGCTACACTTCAGTGAAATATGCAATTTGATGGCTCACAGGTTTATTGTGAACTTTGGGAAAGAGCAAATCACTCTGATAAAATCCAAGAAGAAACAAGAATGCTTACGTTGTTCAGGTGGTAGAGCCTTGAAAAATGTGGGTGGCTTTGTTTTGCTTTGTGCTTTTGTAACCAGGTTTGAAGTGAACAGCTTGCTGTGTTAGGTCTACATCACTTTTTACTGTCTGCCCGCTTCTGCCGAACCTCTCATTTCCAGGCATTTGAATTGAAGATTAAGAGGCAAAGAGACAACTAACTATGTGTATGGAGAGAAATGATAATCAGCCTTGCTCTTTTCAAACTTCAGATTTCAATATAGAACAAAGTAATTTGAACATACTGTAAGCCAGATGAGTATTTGTCTGATTAAAAGGTAAAAAGTTCAAGGGGTGAAGAAGACCAGAGACACTAGTGAACGAAATGACTATAGTAAAACAAAACATCACAAAATTAGGGCAAAGGATGTCCAGTCTCATTAATCTTTTTTATCAGAGGCTTTTTAAAAAGCAGTGGAGCAATGGAAGAACTTTGGTATTATTTTTAAGAGTGCTTCATCTATCCTTCTTTGTTTAAAAAAAAAATATAATGGGAATATTAAGAGACACTGTCAACCAGCATATTATATATATATATATAATGTATTAATGGCAGAATGACACTTGTTTCTTTAGCACTCATTACCTATGTGTATTTTTCTATCATAGAGTTTAAAGTTTATTTGTTGCCTTTTATCACACTTAAAGTAATTCATTTTACAATAAATTTTACAAGATTCATGACAGTATTAATAAAATGCACTAACAATGCTGTGTCGATACTCTAAATTTTCATAAAGCAACTATGTTATGTCTGAATACTATAACTGGAAAAGGAAATCCATAAGGAAAAGTCAACAAAGTAAACACGTATAGTAATAAGAAACAATGTATGATCTCAGAAATATTTGCATTCTAAAGATGTTACTGAAAACATGTTTGTTGTTTGTTGGAGCTATCTGCAGTATTACGAGACATCCTGTCCCATATTATCAAGTGATAGAACAGAATACATCTTGAATTACACTTGAGATGGTAATGTTGTTCTATTTTCTATGATATGTAGTCCTCTATGACATAGAGACAATGTTTCGCAGGATTCAATAGCCTATATGTTAAGAATCTATCTGTTTCTGTATGCACAGGCTGAACAAGGGAATGCAGGAAACCTGTAGAAAAGCTTCATCAAAATTAATACAGTGGCTTGGTAAGTTTCTGAAGCATCAATATCACACATCAGCGTAAAATACTATGCACGAAACCATGAAATATGTTATCTTTCATAGTCATTTAATCTGACATAATTTTTTATTAATAACAGAATTTTTAAAAACAGATATTAAAGTGTATTAAAATATCTGTTCTTGACATCACATATTTGTACACACATCGTAACTAGCAGTAGGAAAAACTGGATTGGACAGTGTTTTCCACCCCAGGTCTGTACCATGACCACCAATCTCTAGATGAGAAGTAATTCTCAAGTCTATCTCTCCGAAATTGTTCTGAAAATTTTGCTAGTGTGACATATTTCCACTTAAAATGTGTGTATCTCCAAGAGATTTCAAAACTGAGAGCAGTGTTTCGTGTTTAATTCTTACCTTCACCCTTTCTTGTTTGACTTGTATTCTGCTGTGAATAGCTATGTATAATACAGAATAAAATAAGAAAAAGAAACTTGAAATGTCCAATATATGTTAACATCATTCATTGTGTATTAATAATTCTGTCTTTATTAGTTATATTTAAAATACATTATTCTAAAATTGAGAAAGTACCCTAAAAATTATGATCAAGGAAGCAGTAAATATCAATTTAGTGAGAAAAGAGTTATTCTTCTATTTTTTTTTAATATTATAAACATGGTATTTTATACTATATTTTATTATACATTGAAGTTATATTTTCTGTTGTAGATCTTTCCAATATTAAGATAACATTCAGTCATTTTTTCCTGTTTGTGTATCAACTACGTGAAAGAACAATTTTTATCATCTTGATGAGTTATAAATTTTGACAGATTTTTAGTTTGTGTCAATGGATCAGAGTAATTTTGGTTTTCAGTTACCCATCACTCAGATGTTTGTATGACATGATTATATTAATTGTTCATTTTTTATATCCTTATCTATTTTGTGAACAAACTGAGGCTTTAGTTTTAACAAGAAATGGATTACTCAGAGGATTTCTAATACTTATGCATCTGGACATGAAATAGGGATTTCAATTGTGAATCTCTTTTTCAGATCAGACTAGTGCAGATTATAATATTTTGACTTTTTGATTCTTGTTCTTGTTAGGAAATCAAATAGTTCTTACGAATTTCAGTGAACAATGTTGACTGACTGTGGTACAGAACTTGAAAATTCAGTTACACAGTTATGGTTTCCACCTTTAATCTTTTAAATTCGCAAAAAACTTTTCTTCTTTCAAGCTCAGGAAAAACTTGTGCTTTTTGAAAGCAAATTAAAAATCAAATTTTGTTTTAACTGAAGCTATAAGTATATATATATATTGAACACAAGACACACTCCTATTTCTTGGAGCAAGGTAAAGGAAATCAGTGGTCAGCAAAGCCACATGCAGTTTTACCCAGAAGGCAAACACTTAGCACTTTCATCAGTTTCCTTTTATTTGCCTCTCTCTGTCGGTACCACTCAGCTCAGCCTTCGATCTCATGAGAGGGCACTGGTGTCATGACAGAGAATGTGAGCTAATGAAAGTGTAAAGCTTTGGTTCAACAGAGTAGAAAATTCCCATCTAGTGAGCAGAAACCGCAATCTGATATGATTATTTGGTAGGTGTTGCTATTAAGTGCTTAAAGGTCCAGGATAGTTAAACTTGTGATCTTCTAAACATTAAACATTTGTGCTTTTTTTCTTTTAATTATTCTTGTGGTGTGGTTTTGTTTTGTTTTTTAATTTATAAAGACCTTTAACCCAAAAAACCAATGTGTTAATTTTTTAATGTAGCATAGGTCATTACATTACAAATGCTTTAATTAATGATACCAGAGAAGTGTGACAAATCTCAATCCAAAATGAGAAAAATTAAATGCAGAATAAAAATTTATGAATCAGAATTTATTTCAAATGCAGAATTAGTTTAATATAAGGTTCAAATCCATATAAGACCTTTATAGAAAAGTTTTATCAATGCAGTAAACACAAATTTTGCAGTGTAAAATCTGGGCACATAAAATTTGGAGTCTCATTTGCCTTGTATTAGATTATTTCACTCACAAACCTATTGTCCTGCCTGATCACCACATTAAATATTTCAATTTGGTCAATTGAAATTGAGGTCAATTTGGCTATATAGCTATTTCTTATGAAGCTCTATGTAAAAACGCAGAAATTCTAAAGAAATTAGAAGGGTTGGACCACAAGAAGTAATGGATTTGTTGCTTGTTGTCTTATTACTTATTAATCATAGATTTTTTTTAAAACAATTTCTTCTGCGAACACCATGGGAGGAATAAATATGATCTGACTTATTTAAAACTGTTTATTTAGACACTTGCAGAGGTATTTCGTTCCTTCATCTCAGACACTCTAAGCCATTCACAAGAAAAGTCTTTCTCTCCATTGACTGCTATGAAAGAAGCCCAAGCTGCCAATTTTCACTAACACCCAGTTTATACTAAAGTTCAATCCAATTAATCAAATGTCTCTCTTTCTTCAAAGATTGTACTGACTGCTTGTTTCACTAGTTTGGCATTTTGCTGCCAGCTTGGAACACAACTTATTTTGAACACCCTGAAAAAGGGGAAATTTTATATCAGTCACTCATAGTTTTCTATTTTACCAAAAAAGGGAACACAGGATAAATGATTCTCTTGAGATGTCTGCCATTCCATGCATCATTACACAGGAAATGTGGGATTTCAAAGAACATTGATATTCTTGGCTAGTTTACTCCCAATGCTAGTTCTGTGTAAACCTTTGACAGCCAGCATTCCTTTTGTAGTTAGGAGGTATTTGGTGGTCTTTCATAATATAAGATCTCTTCTAAGGATCTATCTTTCATTGGTATTTGTCAGTCTGCTTATTCATAGCAGAGCTCTTCTAAGAAAAAAAGTCATTGTAGGTTCTGAGAAATATTACTTCATTCCAATTTTACATAACAACTATTGCTTTTATCATAAGTTAGATTGTTATCAATTATGATTTCTCTTTCATTTTAATTTTCACATTTCTCTCACAACTCTACAACATTGTCCTAGAAACAAATTACAGTAAAATTAAGATATATGCTTTAGCAGCTCACAGGAACTAAGAATATGCTGAGATGTATTTCTATGCGTATTTAATATACTATTAACATACTGCATTTTTTCCAGATACTCAGAACCCGAAGATTACATTGTCAACCCCCCATCACTGATATGTGACCACTACATTATGTGATAGTGATTCTAAAAATAAAATATAACTGAAAATAATTTTCAATGAAAGGGTTTCAAATATTCAAGATAACTTGTGTTAACATTTCTAAGAAGTCTAAAGTGTCACAGAAGGTTAAAATGAAGTTGTAACATCTCAGTTAAGAACCTTTTTGAAAATTTTTTTAAATATTCTTCTCTTTGGTAACATGACTGTGGCAATAGGTCCAACTAACAATCTGAGTACAAAGTTCTGCTTTGAACCTTGAAAAGTCTGAATGATCAATTTAAAATATTTAATTGCAAACAATGTCAAAAAAGAATCCAATGAGTTCAATCTCTGGGTTATTTTGTATTAAGTGATTCAAAAAATAATACATGCAACACTGCAGTGTCAACAAGGTGGCATCCATTAACACTGATGTAAATGTATTTTGACAGGTGATATTGCGCTTGAACTTTTTCCCAGTGTTTCCACAAATGTGTGAAAGAACTAAGCAGACAGACAAAGGTTATTCCTTTTATACTACCTTTTGTGTTCTTGTTCATCACGTACAACACTGTATTCTGTTCCTTCACAGCTAATGTGAGGGATAGACGGTCACCAACAGGGCTACATTCTGAAAGAAATGCTCTATATTTTTTATCTTTTGTTCTATTATTTGTGGCTGGTTGACCTATTCCAGCTTTCTGTTGGATGACAAAAAAATCCATCTTCATTTTTATTGGGGGGTTTGTGTGGGTTTTTCATTTGTCTGCTTTGTTTAGTTAGTTGGGGTTTTTTAACAGATTTTTTAAAAAAGGCAGATAAAGTTCACTTTATGCTAGTGACAGACTAAGTATCCATTTCCTTATCCCTGTAATAATGTCAATACACTTCTGTGGGTGGATAGTCTGGACATAGACTTTACCCACTCACATACTTTTCAAAAAGTATTTCAGTTACAAAAGAATTAAAAAATATAATTAAAATTATCCAAACAAACCCCAAACCTCTGAAACAACAGTGAACAGTACAGACTTGAGGTCTACAAAATTAGAATGGCTTTTTGTCTGAGACAAGCTGCAGAGAGCAGAGTAAGTATTACTTGATGCAATTACTTTGCAGCTTGACACAGGACAGCAGATAGAAAAGTGTCTGAAAAACTGACAGCAAAATTGAAGAAGCGCAGTTAGCTTGCTCTTCTTCACTGAAAATGTAAGCTCCTCCCTTCCAGCTTCAGCTCAGAGAAGATGTTTATCACCAAAAGAAAGTTAGTTACTGACTGAGAGAAATCACTTCTATGTCTTCCACTGGCATCCTTTGAATGAATTGGTTTAGAATGATGTGCTTTAAAATGTGTTTTCTCAAAATAAAATACATTTCTGTGACTTACCTGCATGATCTTTAGTCAGAAACACAACTATAACGTGTTAATTTGCAAATACTTGTTAGATATACTGATGACAGCTATTTGTCACCTACTATGAGAAGGATTAATAAAAAGGATGTAAAAACTAGGAGTGCAGTTCCTAGCACAGTTCATGTTCATGATACAGCCTTGTTTCCAAAGCACCTCCTCTAAAGTCTGTGATATTGTTTTGCTATTACTCTGTCAGATCAGTTAATAAAAATTATGTTTTTCTCCAGTCATTCAAAGTAGAATACATAGTGAAAACGTGTGCTATGTTGCATTTGTCGCATAGTGTACACTTAACACTTGCCCAAGACGGGCCAACTTCCATTCTAAAAAAGAGCAATTATTAACAAGATTTTGATTGGGGATACTCTTAACTCACTGTAATTGGTACTTAAAAGCTATTTTCACAGGTATAATTTTCGAAATGTGTGTGCTATTTCTTCCTTTCCTATACTGCATAATGTCTTAACTGATCCTTAGTCCTGTTGACACTGGTGAGTGTTTCACACAAGTAGATATTATTCAGAGTGTGGCTGCAAAAAATCGGTTAAGTATGAAAAGTGTCGTGTGGTATAATGACTGTTTTACAATCAATAGGCATTTAAACTGATGATGTCTTTTGTGGCGTGAAATTATGTTTTATCTGGCTCAAAGTCCAAAGATTATTGATTCATATCAGTTAGGTACAAGCTGTGGTGCTAATTCTCTCTTTTGTGTCTATTTGTAGCTTGTTCTGTGATCAACAGATGCTTTTAAACTGCATTAAAACTGAAATTTGTACTTATCTGTAAGGTATATTCAGGAAGTGTTGTGGACTCCTATTTTACCACCTGCGTAGTTGCTATTGAATACCGTGAACTGTTACTAAATTCAGCATAAAAAATTTACATGTTTAAAAGCAAGTGCACAGAATTGCTTTTTATAATTAAACTAACTATCTGATGTCCTTGAATGGTAAGTTAGAAATATTTTAGAATAATTTTTAAATGCCAAAATAAATATATTATAATTCACAGTATGCCTTAGTTTAGACTGAGTTTAAAATTTCTTTTGTAGATGCACCATAATTAAGATGGTCTTGGAAATAAAGAAGAAAATATTATATACTTTCTCTACTGCTCTTCCACATGATAAAAACTTTGACATTTGCTGGATTCTGCATGTGTTCATTCTCATAGAAACAAAAAGAAATCTCCATTGTAAAATGTTGTCTGTTGGTTTGGTTTCTCATTTCTTCTAGAGTTTGTACACAATTCCTGTGGAAGAGTTAGTTGTATACTGGGCCAGAGCTGAAATTAAAATGCTAGGATTTACTTCTAGATGTCTCAAAACAAAAAAATACCTGCTATTGTAAAATATTATGACCAGTAGATATCCCACATGGTTCCAAAAAAATGCATAGCAGGAAAACAGAAATTAACTAAATTTCTTTAAAAAAAAATAAACACCTTATTTGAAAATGTAGTATTTTTCCAAATATTATTTTAGATATGTTCTTATAGATTTTTATTCAGTGAAGTACCTAATACCATTCTTTACTTTGCTGAATGGGAATAAACTTAAACGCATGCATAATTACTGAATTGGAATTATGAGGGAAAGGTCCTCCTGCTGGTTCAAAACTCTTATGAGCTGCTGGTTGATTTTTATATGAAATTTATGTTTCTCTTGGTTTATCAGCAAAATTACAGTAATAAACTTATCACTCTTCTACCTAATAGAGCAGGACAGTGCAGCAGTTAGACGAAAAGACCAGTAATATCTCTTCTATTTTTCTACTCCATCAATAGAACTGAAAATACTTAGGAAAACTTTATGACCTAGGGTTTAAGAAGTGACAGGGAGATTTTCACTACATTTTTTTCCCCAAAAGCACTGCTCACAATTAATCCATCTAAAATCTGAGGGAATAGGTATGAACATGATCAAAATAAGTCATCTGCTTCTGAATTTTCTGAAGTTTTGTAAAAAAGACAAACCCTTATTTTACTGAATACAGACACTGATTTATTGAAGAACATTGCTGAGATGGTATTGAGCTGCTGCTGCCTGTTTGTCCATTGAAGATACCTTGTCTGTTTTGTCATAAACATTGTCAGAACATGGAGATACTGCATACAATTGATTTTTTTGGTTATAATTGCAATCGAACAGCAGAGAATTTTTCACTTAATGTGTTTTTCAAACTAGCTTCTTAACAAAATGAATATGCAGATAAGATTGCTCTGAGGTAATTGTCAAAGTTTGAATTATTTTTAATTTTCTGTATTTAAAAAAAAAAAAAAGAAAAATCTGAGCTTTGGAAAAAAACTAATGATAATTTTTCAGGGAACAGCTGGAGATGGAATGGTCAAGTCTTAACTGCCACTGAGAACCTGTCCTGTGTTGTGAATTTCAAAGCAGATAACATTTTAAAACAATAATGGGATGACTTTTCTCTCTGAAAAATATTTGAAGACTCAGAAAAAGTCTCCTTTAATTCTTGGATGCCTGACACTCTGCTTCTCTTTGGTGCGCATCTACTACTACACTTGGTAATCTCTGTATCTGTTGGTAAAATAGGGGGAGACTGCCTGCAGCAGGTTTACTCTGTTAAAAACGTGCCCTTTGTATGCTCCACGAAGCAGGATGGAAGCATTGCAGACTTCTCACTGCCAGTTCACAGCTATATATGTGCAAGAGAAACAGTCTGCCTCTGAATAAGCATAGTCTCTGTCTGTGAAAGTTTCATGCATGCCTTCTCATGTTATTTAGCATCTGACACATCATGTCAAGTTATACTTCTTGTTGTGCTATAATACAGGTTGACACGATACAGCAGGCCACCCCACGCACCTATACATAGGACAAATTCATGACCAAAGAGGTGGAGGGATATTTCTTCTTGTAATGACATTAGTAACAAATGAAAAATTTAAAACTCTTGGGAGGTATTAAGTTCGTGTTGCAATATAGTAGTCTGAATTGTGTCAAAAGGCTTTTAGAACACCATAGCCCCAAAAAGGAAAAATGTGTCTTGTTATCTGAGCTAACAGATGCAAGTGCATTTTATTATGTCTCTTTGCATTAGGAAGCAGTCATTAAATAAAAGAAAAGCTTTCTAAAGCACCCTAGAGGGAATACACGAGGAAGTGTGTTTCAAATGCCCTCTGTGCTGTATTACTGCATAGCTTGTTTCATACACAGTAACTTTTCTGCTTTCACATTCCCTGCAAGTGACACTGCAGTTGAAATGATTTAATGCGGAATTATTTGGTTCTGAAATAATAGACAGTATCCGTGTTCCCTAATGATAACATCATTGCCTGCAACAGATTCTTTATGACATATTAAACAGCAGAGGCACCCTACACAACTGTCAGCTGCTATTTTCTGGATAGGTAACAATTATGGATTCTTAAGGTATATACAGTAGAAAGAAATAATAAAGCAAGCCACTAACTGACAAAAAAAAAAAAAAACACAAAAACTGAACCATTCTTGTGTTATCTTATGTTTTCAGAGTAGGTCACTGAGCACTGAAAATAAACCCTAATTACTCCCAGTTGAAAAGTTCAATGTCACTATTATGGTATGACCTACTTTCTGAAGCTCTGAAATTTTTGGCTGGGTGGATAATGGTTGAATATATTTTTTCACTTTACAGACAGCCCCCTGGATCATTTTTAATATATCACAAAAATGTGAACATTCCCTTAAATAAATTGATACTATTTTTAGATGAATTTATGGAAAATGTAAGTGAAGCATGACAAGCAACAAAGTGGTACAATTATATAGGGCTAGAATATGTATTTATAATTAGAATCAGATGCAAATTTTGCTATATAAATAGCATAAAAGAGAAATAATATCTTTAAGGATTATTAAAATTAAGTAAATATAGCATCTTCCATTAATTTCATAATAGGTATTTATGGACTCTGGATTTCAACATTTTATATTTAATGACATTATTCATTTAAATTCTGATCCGGGCATGAATGTTTCCACTACCCATTAGTTTTGTTTAGAAGTGAAGACATGTCATTGTGTGAAAAATGGGAGTTATTAGGAGTTTGTTGGACTGCTCCTGATAGAAATTATGAAATTAAATCAAGTAACTGGCTGCTTTTCAATTTATTTTCCCTAGTATCTTGACTGAAAAAACACTTTGACCTGCTAAACTTAATACCTTATCCTCAGACAGATATCCTAAAGACTGAAATATGAGCAAATGACAGATTGAAATGTTTTAAAAAGATGGGCTTTTGACATGTAAGATAAGTATGACTAACACTGTAGTTGTGTAAATACATGAATGGTGAGTTTTTAAAATAGAAATGTTAAAATTTATTTGCCTGCTCTGCTGTGGAAAATAAACTTATAGTATTATGATTTGTGACAGTGGAGAAGGGTGTGCTGATTGCTTTTGGAATATCAGGTATCAAAATACATTGTTGTAAATGTGGCTGAAAGCAACAATTGGATGGTCTAGGTTCATGGTGTATAGGTACTACTACTAAAACAGTATTTTGTCAATAAACTATGTGAATAAACCTATCTTGTTAATATAAATGGATTTCCTTTCAAATTTATTCAAACTTCTAGCACATGTCCCTAGCAGACACCGAACTTGTTATAAAGATCTTGAAGGAAAAAAAAATCATTCAAGTGATTACTTAAAACTCACTTCTTTGTTTATTATTTGAAACAAAGAATCATATGGATCATACTATCAAATATTTGCAATGAATATGTAACACTTGTCTTAAAAGTGTGACAGATATCATATTCATAAATTAAGCCTTTCCACAAATTAATTCTGATGTCTAAAAGCTTTGCTTTCTAGATAATTATATTCTATCTTCAGTGTTATATTCCCCTTCTTGGAGGAGAAAAAGTTGTGCACTTGTAGTTGAGAAAGTCAATTTTATCTTGTGTTGTATAAAAAAAGGTCTGGTCGAGGGAGGTCATTCTGTCCCTCTACTCTTATCTTGTGAGACAACATTTAGAGTATCGTGTCCAGCTCTGGGGCACCCAGTGCAAGAAGGATATGTACCTGTTAAAGTTGGTCCAGAGAAGGGCCATGAAAACAATCAGAGGGCTCAAACATCTCTCCAATGAGGATAGGCTGATGTTTTTTAGAATGGGTGTGGTGTGACACTGGAGCAGGTGTGACACAGAGAAGCTGTGGATGCCCCATTCTTGGAAGTGTTTAAGGACAGGTTGGATGGAGCTTTGAGCAACTTGATCTAGTGAAAGGTGTCCCTGTCCATGGCAGAGAGATTGTATTAGATGATGTTTAAAGGTCCTCCCAACTAAAACCATTCCATGATTCTGTGACTTTTCTACTTATAACTTGTCAGTGTATTTTTTGTCAGATAATATTAAGAGCAATAGAGGAGGGATACAAACCCAAAGTTATGTAAAAAAACTCGTCAGATGTTTGTGCTTCTGTTGTTAGGAAATGTTTATAAATGAGAAAATGAAGAATAATCAATGAGTAATGACCAATAGCTTCCTATATTTTCTGAAGAAAAAAATTAAGAAAAATACTTTGAATGCTTTCTCAAATGGAACTTTATTTGCATGACTCTATGATTGTAAGGAATGATATAAAATATCAGAAAGTATAGTCCAATAAAATAAAGACTGTTCCAACATGATTCACTGAATTCATAGAATCATAGAATGCTTTGTGTTGGAAGGGACCTTCCTTTAAGGGCCATCTAGTCCGAACCCCCTGTCTCGGGCAAGGACAAATTTTACTAGATCAGGTTATTCAATGCCCATCCATCTGACTTCAAATACTTCCAGTGAGGGGGCATAACATACTTTCCATCAAAAAGAAGTTTATTATAATCTGGAAAATTCATTTTGTCAGTGCTGAAATAGCGAGTTCCTTAAATACATGTTATTTAAGGGGAAAATATTTTCATTTGTAAAAAAAAAAAAAAGACTGCTTCGCTGAGATAAAGTTAAAGAAGACTATTTTGGCTAATATACATAAAAATAAATAAACTGTATTTGAATTTAATATACCCATAGGTCTCTCATGATTTGTGGAAAAATTTAAACTTGTTAAGAATATTGGTTAAGACCTTAGATCATAAACCTTAGTAAACTGAAAACAGCTTCCTGAGGATGTTACTAGTTATTGTTGGTTTTAATTTAAAATTTCAGTGTAATGCTTAGTCTACTTCTCATGATGACCTAAACTGATCCTTCTTTGTTCCAGTTATACTAGAAAGAAGTGAATAAATGGGATAGGAAAAAATCTCTCATTGAACAGTTAGGTTTCATAAGTAGACAGATTTCAGTTTTCAGGTCTTATTTATCCGTTAATTTACAAATAATTAGAAAAAGTTTTATTTCAGGTTCCACCTTTCTATATCCGAGTCATAACACATATGTAGCTATAGAAATGTTACAACTCTAATGATCACTGTTCCAATAATAGGATGGTAGATACTGTCCACTGAGAGTAGTAAGAAAATATTTGCAAATCACAGTTCACAAGAAAAAAAAATGACTTTGGATCTCATTTATGATGTTTAAAATATTTTATTTTTTTTTTTAATTTAGGTAGATAATCTGCTTAGGCCTTTTCTACTTGTATAAGCAAAAAACCATATTTTAGCCTAATAAATGTTAGCTAGATTTTCAGCAGAACTTAACACCCTTAGACAAGTAACACAAAATGCTAAGTAAACAAAAATCCATCAAGTGTTAATTTTGTGATTTGAAAATAATTGTGTTACTGTATAAATCATCAAAATTCTATTGATTATCTAATTATTTGACTAATGTTTTCAGTTTCAAGTGAATGTGTTTATGTGTGCTGCTCCCTTTAAGTGTGTTATGAGCCATGATGTTTCAGCCTGGAGCTGAAACCTGTCTTTGAAGCATCTGAAACGAGTCTACAGACAATCCGTTTAAACCACAGAAATAACGAAAATAGCAGCTTGAAGCTAGAACTGCAAGAGCTGCAATGTATTTTTCATTCTTTTTGTAGAGAATGTTGTCAGTATTGTTATAATCAATAAATGACAACTTTGTACAATCAACTTAATCAGAGCTACCTTTGGTGTCAGAATAAGTGGTATGTATCTTTAGACATGAAATACTATACATTTGATTACTTTTATTCAAAACTTTATTCATTTCTACTTTACCAGTGTTGATTAGGCACTATATTTTTGAAACTAAATACTTGGAATACTACATATTTCCCAAGGAAATCCTTTTTTAATTCCTTGATTTACATTTTGTGTGACTTAATTATGTAGAGAGCATACATGTGCTGGACCCCAAATATCTGTGTTGTGGTTTAGGTGTGGTATTTCCCAGTTTAGTGTTGTCCCCTACCCCCCAAGACTCTACCAAACCAGACACCTCTCCCCTGCTCCTCCTCACTTCCCCTCCCCCTTCCCACTCTGGGGATGGAGGTGAGAATTGGAGGTATAAAGAGGTGAAAATTATGGGGCTGAGATAAGAACAATTTACTGGAAACAGCAACGAGATGAGAAAAGGAACAGTAACAGCAACAGTATTAAGAACAAAAGTGTACAAAGAGAGAGTGATTTACATGACAATTTGCTCATCACAAAGCTTGACCAGATGCAGTGAGACCCTGAAAAAATGAACAATGGCCACCCCACTCTTGTTTGAGCCAAAACAAGAGTCCCTTACTTCTTGTCTGTGTCTAAGTGGTGTAGCAGGGTGCTAACCATTTCCCCTTGGATTATAAAGGCTTCTTTCTTCTCTCTGTCCCTGCCTTCCAACTCAGGGTCTGAGTCCTAAAGAACAACTGATCTTACTCTGGAAGACTAAGAAGGTAAGAAGGTAAGCAGCGCCTCAGCCTTTTCCGCATCCCTTGTCACTATGTTTCCACCCTGCATGCAGTAAAGGATGAAGATTCTCCTTAGTCATCCTCTTTGTTAATGTATTTATAGAAACATTTTTTATTTTCTTTTACACCAGTAGTCAGATTAAATTATTTTTAATGAATTATTGTTTATTAAATGAGATATCAAGGTTGCTAATTTTTTACCAAAATAATAAAGTCCATTTGCAGACTAAGCCACTATACTTGTTTCCTGAAACTGATGGTAGATGAAGGTGACATGTGCAAAATCTGGTCTTTTTTTTCCAGAAGATCAAACTGACTCTGATGAGGATGTAGACTTGGAAAAATAGTATCTTATTTCCTGCAGTTATAATTATTATCTTATTTGTGTTTCTTGTCTCTTCGATTCAATAGTCATTGACATAGGGATAAGAAGAACTGACTTGTTTTTTTCACAGTACATAAGACTCATTTATCAAAAAATTTAACCTAGATAATTCAGAACATGCTTCCATTAAGATCTGTTTATCTGAATTGTGTTAGCAAATGACAGGCCAATAAGGCAATAAATTAACTGAGTTGATTATAAACTGTACATTATATACTTTTGTGTGAATATGCACTTCCAGTTCCTACTATTTATAAATCTGTTTTTCTTTCATTTTAACATTAATTTGCTATATCTCTGGTCCTGAGTTACCTGCCATCCTGAAACAAGAATCATCATATTGTGCACTGAAGCTTTCTACTGCTAGAAATTTTGACATGCAGTTGCCACCTATCAGTCCAGTATTGTTAATCATATAGTTTTGCTGATCTTCTCTGTTTATTTCTTCTCTATTTTTCAATAAAGAATATTTAAACAGAGACCAATGTCATCAACTATGAAAATAAAAGGATTTGGGAGTTGCTAATTTTTGGGCTGGAAGTCAGCTTAAAGAAGACAGAAGTTCTCTATCAGTCTGCACCTCAGGAAGTCTTCCATCATCCCCATATCACCATTGGCCAATCAGAGCTCAAATCAATCCAGCAGTTTAATTACCTAAGTAACCTCATCTCCTCGGAAGGTAAGATTGACAGAGAGGTAGACAACAGGTTAGCAAAGGCATACAGTGCTTTTGGAAAACTCCATAAAAGAGTTTGGCGAAATAAACGCTTAAAGAAAAGCACAAAGATCAGTGTTTACAGAGCCATTGTGCTGTCTACTCTTTTATACGGGTCTGAATCATGGGTCATTTACCACCACCATCTGCATCTCCTAGAACGCTTCTATCAATGCTGTCTCCGTACAATCCTAAACATCCACTGGTCAGATTATGTGACCAATACATCTGTTCTAGAACAAGCAGCAGTCACAAGTATTGAGGCCACATTGCTGAGAACACAGCTGCATTGGGCAGGACATGTCTCAAGGATCACCACCTCCCCAAGATCTTACTTTATGATGAACTTGCCACTGGCTACCGCAAGAGAGGAGCCCCGAAGAAAAGATACAAGGACTCCCTGAAACAACATCTCAGCCTTGGCCATGTTGATCAACATAACTGGTCTACTCTGGCCTCCAATCGGAAGGTGTGGAGACACACCATCTATAACACTGCTGCTACCTTTGAGAACGCACGCAGGATCACTCTCGAGGAGAAAAGACAACGCAGAAAGAATCGTGCCTCGCAGAATATACCACCTAAGGAGTCTTTCTGCTGTGCCTTTTGCAACTGGACTTGTCTATCTCACATTGGCCTTTTTAGCTACCAGCGTGTTCGTAGCAAGTGTGGGTAGAGCCCTTCCCAAATCTTCGTTCGCGAAGCCTTGCCATGATATAGATTTGTTAGTCTTGCTTGTTCTTTCATCTATTCTGTCCTTTCCTTTTCTGTTTGAGAACTTTAGGCATTATAACTTTAGGAGATATCAGAGAAAATTATTACAGAATACAACCCAAATTATTACCATCTACCATTACTAATAAAAAAATACTTTGGGACCTATGCAGAAAGTAAGGTTCTTCAAGTCTGATTTTACTAGAATATGGATGTTTGTTAAAGTGAATCATTACTTAGTGTTCATGATATTGGAAGATCCACTCATGATAAAGAAGTTTCAATAAGATGAAAATCAGAGATAATTAATAAAAGAAAAAAAGGCAACCTTCAGTCTCTTCCCTAAAAAGACTGAATTTTAAGGATACATACTTATATGTGACAATATATGTTTCATGAAAAAATTAATGCTTTATGTTATAACAGATTTGCAATAGGAGACAAATTGGAATAGCAATGTAAAAACAAACAGGCTTCTCGCTTTCCTAGTGAAAAGAAAATATGATGAACAAGTTTATTAAAAGTATGTGAATGTAGAAAGTGTTACTATATTGTATTCTTTTTTAAAAAATAAAATTCTTTATCCCTATAATAGAGAGCGCTGCCCTTCTGGAAATGTTCTTATTAGTGCAGAATTCTAGTAGTCAGGGTTTTCGAGAAAAGTTTATAATTTTTTGAAGTGGTTGAGTGCGGAATTGAAACTGAAACAATTCCACATCTGTCCTATGCTATCGACTATGGAGAAATTGGTGTTAAAAAAAACCCAACAATTTAACTATGACTTTTTTTTTTTTTTTTTGTTAAAAATTGAAATCTTGTTTCCCATTCACGTAAAAAGTTATTCTAAGGGCTCCTTCTATGGATCTTGAACAAGTCACCATAAGTCCTATGGGTTAAAACTTTTTAAGTTTCATTAGCTACACGTGTATTCATGAGTGTGAAGGAATGTCATTATGTCATTACGTCTGGAACACACCTGTCTATAATGTTATTTGTTAAACATATTCTGAACATGATGCAACCATTTTAAAATTAGCAAGATCCAATACAACACCATTGCATAATTTGAAATTTTGCATGAACCAGGCACCATTCCCAACAGGCATACTGTATCAAACCATTAAGTTTTTGATGGAAAAAAACATTAAAAATAAAAAAAAAGTCCATTCAGTACTAGGGGTCAAGTTTAATTTATATATACAAATGTAGTTGCCTTTACTGCTCAATGAACATTGCTGCATTTTGTAGCTATTTTTGAGCCCTTTATTCTGATTTTTGCAATTTTGTTAAGGAAAGCATGGATCTCAAAATAGGATATAATATTGCACTAATTGTTTTACTAACACTGTTATGGATCAAGATTTCCCAGGGAAATGGAAAGGTAAGCAGAGAGAAGGCTTCATCCTGTAGCTTCCTGCAATGATTACCAGTCAGTGCAGCGTATACAATTCAGGTCACGGGAAATAGTTACTGGTTTTCCCCTCCACTAAGTTCAAAATCCTTTATCAGTTTCCTAGATGAGTACTTCATGGATTTCATTTGATTCTTAAGTTACTAAAGCAGATTCTAAATTATTTTTTCCATTACTGTTGTCCAATCCCTACTGTTATCCCCTCCAGTATCTTCTAATATCAGTATAATCTGAGGTTTGCTCTTTGTCTTACTTCAGTGTGTAGATGAAACTTTTTATTTAGCCTTTTGTGTCTGTCCCAGTGATCCATCAAGATGAGCCTGAACTGTGTTCAGTGCACATTCTGAACAGTTTCAGGTTCCTTATACTCTAAGGTAGAGTCATAAGCCAACTCTTGAGAGCTTGTCTCTGAAGTTAGATCCTGCATGTTCTCCTTTTCAGAGTATACCCTTACGGGAGGAGTCTGACCTCTACTTTTGCAGGCAGAATTGCAAAGCTAAGTTAATGTCAATAATATGAAGTAAAATGCAGTGATAACCAAATTCTTCCAGGCAAAAGAAACATTTTTGAAATGGAAAATGGAGATTTCTTCCTCAGCAATGAAAATTACTTTTTTGTTTCTTCTTCCTCCCCTCCTTCCAGCCCCTGGCCTGCAAATTACTCATGTACTTATCAAGAACATCAGAAAAATAATAGTTTCATGTCCTATTGCAAGCACTGTGAGCTCAATGAATGAATCTTTAAAATTATACGTAATTTGTGTCTTTAATCTCCTTTAATCAGAAGGATTTGTCACATTAGTCTGAGAGAGCAGAAGGTAGGGTCTCCTCCTTTTTGTAGTACATAGGGACTGAATATTAACTGGTGACATCACAGACTTCTGTTGACAACATCTTGTAATTCAGCTATGTTTAGCCAAGTGTTTACTTTACACATCCATTATCCATGACTGAGGGCAAACCATTCATGTTTGAAAGCAGTATTTCCCTTTTTGTCATATCTAGTGGTAAAATGGACCACTTTTATATGTAGTATCTGTACTTCCAGAAGCACATTTAAATAAAAAAATGGCTTTTATAACAGGTTTTTGAGGATTTAGTGATTGATTTCTGAAGATAGACATCTGGATTCCAAAACAGGAAAAAGTACAGGTCTCATGTTTAGTGTAGTTGCAGAAATTTGAAGGCTAAAAGTCTGATATTTAAACAAAATCAATAAGCCATCAATCCCTGGTCATTTTCTTTTTGGAATATATTTAATATTTATAGCTATAAAGCTATTATTCCCTCAGATGATTTAAAATAGTAACAGTTAAAAAGGTTTCTGGCTGATAGTTATCAGGAAAATTAGGTAACAAATACAATAGTTTTGAACTGTAAAAGGATATGGGCACTGAAGGAAAGAATCATAGTTTACTCCCTTTTTTCTTTTTTTTTTTTCTGATTGTGCTTGTAAACTATTTTGGGGTCCTTGGACTGCCATTGCTACTGAAAAACAATTCATTTGGAATAAACGTATGATCAGAAAAATCAATTTAGAAGTGAACACAATCTCTAGATATGTGATAGTGACTGAAATGAAAGCATAAAAACGGCCAATGGTTTGCCTGTTGTATTTACTTCTACTGAAACCACAGTGCACAGCGGAGTTCTGTGCTGGCAAAGACTATTGTGAGAGCACAGATTTTATCTCCATAATGCTGCAACACACTTAACTAAGGAGGTTTTCATATGGAATCACTGTGATTAAAATAGAAAAAAAAATAAAAATGCTTATTAAATTGATGGTGTGAGTTTGTTCAAAGCAAAATAGATAAAAAGACTAAGCCTTCACTAGATTATGTGCTAACATGACCTGATGTGGGCTAATCTCCTAGGTTCCTTCTGTGGCCAATAATAAGGTGATTTACAGCACCTAAACTTAGTCTTTTCCTTTCAATGTGCCTCAGAAGGAGCCTCTATTGACTCTAAAATGGAGCTAGTACCAAGCTTTAAAATACCACTTCAAAGTGTGTGTTTCATTAACATTTTGACTTGTGTCCTCTTTGCTGAAGATAGTTTTGAGAAAATCTGGAAGAGGACCTATTAGAAATCCATACAGTAAGCTGAGCTCAGCTTTTGTTTGGTTCTATTCCAGGTTATAAGTTTTTGTTCTATTGATTTTTCTTAATTAGTTTTGGCTTCATCTTATGCATCTTGAAGGCCACGTCAGTACTAATACTTAACATCTTCCAGCACTGATGGTAGTCATTCTGTTAGTGCAGACTTGGAAGGTATGTCTACCAATGTATTAATATCAATACATGCAAGTCCCATCTTATTTGGGTTCAGCAACGTAAGAATAGAAGTTCTGCCACTACCTGTGCTGTTCCTTTCGGTATGTCTGCTGGTAATAACAAAATAAAAATACTATGTTAACTCTTGTTTAATGGTGATAAAAGGCAAGGTGCAACTCCAAGAGTAACATGAAAAAGAAACTACTTGTATTTTATGTGTGAAAAAGTTGCAAATATCAATATCCTATACTCAGAAGGTGGAAACTATTATTAATAATCTGGAAAACAAACAACAAAAAAGAATTCAATCCAGTAGAAAAGATTTTTTCAACCAACAGATTTTTAAATGCAAATTTATGCAGAGGGGAGAGTAGTTAATCATAACTGGTATTGTTTTCTTTAATGCACCAGCAGAGCAGGTTGGTATTTTTTGTTTGATTTCTTTGGTGGATCTCTTTTTTCTTTTTTTTTTTTATTTTCCTCTCTCTGCTAAAGGCATCACTTCTGATGGTGCTAGGAGGTTCTGAAGAGCAAATGTCAAATCTCAGTGGAATAGTTCAATGAATGAAAGGGGACATTAGGTGTCTCTGGCATGTAATACACGTGTTACCTAAGGGAGAAAGTAGATATCAGATCTCGAGTTTTTTTATGTACCTGTCTTAACCTCTATTTTTCTCTCACATAGTTTTCCCAATCATATTTAGTACGTCTGAATAAGTGTTCTAAAATATTTTATTGTTGCAGTTTACAATTAACAGCAATTTTCTTTCCTGGATGAAAAATCACTTTTTGGAATAGGTGTTACACATCAAAAAAACTTTTATTTTTATCATGATCAATTTCACATAATTTGTTTGGTATATGCTTCTTCAGTGTAAATCTTCTATCCAAGAGCAAAAACAGAGAGAATACTGATAAAGAGGATCTATGTAATGTAACATCTGGGATTATAATTTTTCTTTTCTCCCTTTTTGAATATGGTACTGCAGTGTTATAAAACTTTCCATGAGGTGACACTCTGCTTTCCTGTAGCGAAAGTGTACACTCATGTGTGTGTGCTTTAGTGATTTACATGAGAGAACAAAGAGCTAAATTTCAAAAAGTGTAAATCAGGAAAATTCAATGGAGGTCAATGGCAATTTACTGAGGCGTACACCTGAGACTTTATCAGAAGAAAATTTCTAAATCCTTCAACGTGTCTGTATGGTCACATTCCTGAATCACACTAGGTATAATTAAGGCATGTCCAAGAAATTAATACACCCCTAAAGATATTGTTATTGGTTTTAATAATTTCCATGGTGATAACCATGGATTAATCTTTACTTATCTTAAAGTATTTAAAATGGTTTTACAGAAAAGTGGACCAAAATTATTCATTAGATTAGTATTTTATGAAGTGGGGGGGAAAACATTAACAATTACAATGAATTCATTAAAATATAATGGTAAATACACTGTAAGCTAAATTTGATTATCAAAATTTCTCAGATTTTTTAACTTTGCTTTATTTAAGGTGCCATAAAACCACTCAATGGAAATTGTGTGGTTTGATGAAATTCCCAGGAGTTTTCTTTTCTCGGATTAATTTTAGACAGATGAAAATAGTTTAGGGAACATTACACATGGCGTTAAAGGGCATTACTAGTGTAAAAATATTTTCTTTTTGAAACAGGGCTGAACAAGATATTTTTATTGCATATTAATTCCCATCTCTGATTTTCTAATACTGATAAATATTATGTACAGCTACAGAAATTTTTGTTCAACAAACATCATTGCGTGCTAAGCAGAATGGAAAGGACATGTACAGAAATATCCCCTGAGCAAAGAAACATTGCCAAGTTCAGATAAAACAAAAAATTTTCTTAACTGGAAATAACATAAGTTACCCTTTTATTTACCAGATTCAAAGCTATGTTCCATTGCATAGCAACATGACAGCATGTGGCTTTTGGATGTAGCAAAATATATAAGAATTCAGGAAAGCTTATGAAGAAAATAGATTTATTTGCATTGCTGATAACTGTAGTGTTAATAATAATAATAATAAAGCAATGAGCTTTATGCTGAACGAAGCATAAGAGGCTGTGTAGAAATGGAAACTCAATTTTTTGGAAGATTACACTTGTTGAAAAATTAGATCTGCATCTACATATCATAAATCCTGAATCCACTGCAGAACAACATATTTTATATTTTTTTCCCATCCTTTCTATTCAAATTAAATGTACTGCAATTAGAAGGAAAAGACAATTTATGGAATTCCATGTTAAAATAGCAAATTTCCAAGTACCAGACTAGAAATTAACTGGTAAAGATTGCTGGGTTTAAAACACAAGGATTGGCACTCTTTTTCATGAAATTCAGTGACACGACAAACAGAAATATTGACAGAGACAATAAAGGATTTATTATCCCCCCTCCCCAGGTGCCACCTGGCACTGAATGGAGGCCACCAGGGCCCTGACTTGGTTACTGCAGTCTCAGAAAGCACTGGTGTCTCTCCCTTGTGCTGGGGATGGTGGTGTGATGCTGGTAGGAGGTGTGTCCTGGTGGAGGCCTGGAGGTCCCCAGGGAGGTTGCTGCTGGTGAAGTTGTGTTCAGTGCATGAACTGTGAACTCATGTACTATGGAAAGAGAGATGAGAGCACAAAGAAAACATGTTTTTTCTCCAGCCAGGAATCTGTTTGACAGCGGAATTTAGGATTTGCTTTTAGAAAGTATTTAGTTCTGCACTGGTATGGTACAAGATAGTTTAGCTAAGTGCTTTTGGAAGACAAGTGTCAATATGCTAGTGGTTACTGCTGCATGTACTTTTGTCCACCGTGAGGAAGACAAATGGGTTCTTGCCTTCTACAGTTAGAAGTTCCTAAAGTTCTTAAAATTGTGAAACTCCCAAATCAGTAGTGATACTTACATTGTCAAAATAGAGGGGAACATGTCCTCATCACTCTCACAGAAACAATGTGCTTTCGTGTGTTTTAACAGGGTTTTTGAGCTGTTAACTTCACTTTTTTTTCCAATTTTGTTTTTTTGTTATTCCTAGTTGAAGTCTGAAATAATAGACATCTTTCTTTTGAAAGATACTATTTACAAGTCAAAGAAAAGAAAATTAAGAAAAGTCGTGCATAATTACCCTAACATAATTGGAGAACACAATAGATATATTGGTTGCAGGTGGCTGACAATAAGATAGCTAAGACAAAGCAAACACTATTAACAAAGTTTCAATTATTAAGTGTTGCATATGAAATTAATATGTGACAAAAAATCATAAACTAACGAATTTACATGAAAAAACTAAACAGAGTAAGTAACTAAGATGTTGCTGTTTGTGACAAGGCTTTCTCATGTTTGACTTGGGCTGCCCAATCCAGTGTGAGAGACCATTTACCATGTTCACAGAGAGGCTGTCAGAGTCCAAAACAGTCTTTCTGAGATTGAGGAAAAGCACAAAAGAGGCAGCAATGATAAAAGCTTATTTAAATCCACCTGGAAAGTATACATATGATGATAGAATGTTATCTAAAATTAATGCTTTATCTTAATGGTTCTTGTTCACAGAAATGTGCAAAGCTGTTGACTTTCTCTGCTTCAAAGTCACTTGATGGGTACCTTGCCTTGCTGAAATAGTGTCATTATTGAAATTTATATTTTATAGAACCAACTGCTTATTCTATGGAATTTATGAGCGTTTTCGTATCAAATAGGCCGCACAGAAAAAAATTTGGGGGGCATCAAAATTTAAGCTGCTTGGAATGAGTTTTGGCTAGCAAGATTTTTTGTTCTCTTCCAGCTGATAGACAAGGTGAATATTTGCAAAATTCATTGCATTACATCTTTCAGTCTGGATAAAGCACACTGTAATATAGAACTACCTCAGCTAGCCCATCTCTTGCTGAGCTAGGAAAGGAATGAGTAGAAAACACAGTTTAAAGACAGGATGCCAATGATGACTGGCAACAGTCCAGACAGCCCTTGCAGCACTTTTGCATGGACTTCGTGCCAAGCAGGTCTGATTATATCTGACCTGATCTGGTAAGGCTGAAAGGTACAGTGCTTCCTAGCTTGGATTTCATGTGGCCTTACTAGAACGGGTAAGACTTACTAGTCATACTGTATGTTAGTCTGAGTGTTAAGTACCTCTGTGTTCCATTATAGAGGATAAAGGTGCCCCTAGCAACATGTGGTTCTCAAGATTGCTGCTGACCACGTCACAGTATTTACCCTACTTGTTGATATAATATCAGGCTGTTAGAAGAACTCACTTGACAGCCCTCAAATTAGTCATAAGGCTCAGCATAAAGACAGCATAATCTTGTGAGTCTGTAATAAAGCATGATCACACCTCACTCAATAATTTCCAGGAAGGATAACTTTTAATAATTATTATGAGATAACACAATTCTCAAGTGCTACTGAAACCCCCATATTTTCTGTAAAACTCTATGATTAAAAAAAATAACAGTGGAATATGTTTCTTTTTTACCAGTGAGATTACTTTCAATATCTCATTATTTCTTCTATTTAAAAGATTTTCAACAACTGTATGAGGCAATTTGAATCAGTTGAAACATAACATGTGGCCAAATCTCATTAAAAGGGATCATAAAAATAAAAGAAAATATCTTTCCAATATTTGGAAGGGGAAGGCTAATGCCCAAAATATTTTGAAAAAAAAAAAAAAAAGAGATAGATGAACTTATTGTACATATATTTACTTATATTTGTAATTTATTTGTCTGCCTCAGGGTTTACATAGAATAGATTTTGCATAACTGTTTATAAGGGCTTCATGCATAGTATAATATTGATAATCGTGTTTGAAATTACTATACATTTAGTTTTAGGGACTTTCTCAGTAATGGAGTGTTTGCTATTTTCTTTATCAACAAAGAAATATTAATGAAAATATTCTTCTGTGATGAGCTATGATTGAACCTTCAGTGTCCTTGACCCTTTTTTTTCTGATCTTGACTCCTACTTGGAGTAAATCATGGCATTGTCAAGTTGACTGCTATGTAAATGCTAAATCTGTTGATTTTGAGTTACTATGTGAAGAGAGTGAAGTTAACATGCTCTGTTTCATTCATGGGAAAACATAAACCTTCAAGTCTAATAAAAGTTAAAGAGAGACTAAAGTTTTCATGTATCAGGAATTGGATACCCTAAATTTTTATATTGTATGAATGGAGAATGAAAAAAATTCCCATGTTTCTACAAATAGCAAATACAATAAAACAGAGAATATGCAGGTTACCAAGCGTGATACATACATGTAATTTCCTGAATAATTTGGGAAGATATTGTGAGAAGCAGGTATGAAGAAGGATATAACTGACTCAGGGATTTACATGGAATGGCAGTTTCTGACCACAATGTTAGAATTCTACTTATATTTTACTGAATCTCAATGCAGCAAACTTTGAACACTTTTATGTTGCTTTGAATGTCTTAGAAATATTTATATTCAATTGTGTGGCTTATGTTGTCCAGTAATAGCTAATAAACATGCAGAAAGTATTTTTATTTTAGCTTCATAACTTGCTTTGAATTATTGCTATTTATTTCAACTGCTTGCTTTGAATTATTGCTATTTATTTCAACTGTACTTTTTTGTGTGTACTTAGCATAACATTATTTGGGAGATGCTTGAACTCAAAGGAAAAGGAATAGAGAATATCAAGTTGTCTTCAAATTCATGCACCGACTATGTATCTCTTTATCAGTTAAGAACAAAGAATCATTATTTTTGTGTATCTAATTTAGTCTTGTTCTGTGGAGATTCAGGGATACTAGAACAGTATCCCTGTTTTATATATATATATATATTCACTTACAGTGAAAATTATTTAAAATCTGTGCTGCAACTATTTTCCCCTCCTCATTTTGTGTTTGAGCGGTGGGCAAAGATTTTTTGCTGCTCAACTTTGCGGTCCCATAGAAAACATCTACCAAAGCTGCAGGTAAGAAATTGATTAGGTCCTTCTGGTACATGATTTCTCTTCCTTGTTCTAGACCCAAGATTAATATCAGAATATATTTATGTGACTAAGAGTTCATACTAATCTAGTGCTTTTGTCTCCTACTTATCTTCCTTTAGTACTTGTATTAGATACTGATGAATACACTCATGGTCACTTTGTAAAAATCATAATTGAAAAAATTTTATGTATATATAAATATACACACACACCGTATTGTAGAAAATATGTGTGTGTGTGTGTGTGTATGGTCCAATATATTCCTATAGATCCACAGATGTTCCTTTCTTCAAAGAACTGATATATATACAGAATATATTTATATGTAAGTTACCGCATGTATAGGAGCATATATGAATACAAACACACACACATATTCCTTTCCTCACAGGACTGAGGATTTTTCAGTTCTTGAAAGGTAGACGACCCATTCTGTCATTATACAACACTGAATTTTTCAGATATGTCCCTGCAGGTGTCCAAGTATAAAATGCCTATAGAAGTTACATAGGTGATTTAATACAATCCTTAGTAATATCAAATGCAAATATATTATTCACTAAGAAAACCATGATTATATGAGCTACCTGAAATCAGACAGAGCTCAAAGACAAGTTGAGTTTTTCTGCTAATAAACTTCACAACGTCAAGCAAATAACAACGAACGTGCCAGTCAATTTGTATTACCCATTCTACCTGCACCTATTGTACTTTTTACACATTAAAAACTGATTATCTGTCATGTTTTGGTCATAAAAATAGGAATCTTGTTGCCCTGCTGTGTTCAGGGACACCTTTGACTAGACCAGGTTTCTCAGAACTACATCCAACCTGTCCTTGAACACTTTCAGGGACTGGGCATCCACAAATTCTCTGAACAATCTGTTCTAGTGCCTCAAAACACTCACAGTTAAGAATTTCTTCCTAATATCTAATCTAAACCTACTCTTGGTTTGAAGCCATTTCTCCTTCTCTCGCCATTACATCCTTCTTGTAGGTTCCCTTCAGGTACTGGAAGGTCACAATTAGGTCACTCCAGAGCCTTCTCTTTTCCAGGCTGGAGAAACCAAATTGTCTCAGCCTTTCCTCATAGGAGAGGTTCTCCACCCTCTAATCATCTTGGTGGTCCTCCTCTGGACTCTCTCCAACAGGTCAATGTCCTTCCTGCGTTGGGGCCCCAGAGCTGGATGCAGTGCTCCAGGTGGGGTTTCACGAGAGCAGACTAGAGGAGCAGAATCATGTCTCTCAACCTGCTGGCCATGCTGCTTTTTGGTGCAGCCCAGGATACTATTGGCTTCCTGGGCTATGAGTACACATTGCCAGCTCATTCACAGCAGCTCAACCACCAGCTCCCAGTTCTTCTCAGCAGGGCTGCTCTCGATCTGTTCATCCCCCAACCTGTATTGATACCAAGGGTTGCCCCAACCCAGGCGCAGAATCTTCCACTTGTTCTTGCTAAATGTCATGAGATTCCCATCAGTCCACTTCTTGAGTTTGTCCAAGTCCCTCTGGATGGTATTCTGTCCTTCAGATGCATCAGCAGCACCACTCAGCTTGATGTAATCTGCAAATTTGCTGAGGGTGCTCTTGATACCTTCATCTATGTCATTGATGAAGATATTAAATAACACTGGTCCCAATACAGATCCTTGAGGAACACCACTTGTCACTGGTGTCCATTGGGACTCTGAGCCATTGACCATTACCCTATGGATACGACTGCCCAATCAATTTCTTATCCATCTAACAGTCCACTCATCAAATACATCTCTATCTAATTTAGAGAGAAGGATGTAAGATGTGGATAATAAGAAAATGCTTTGCTAACAGTCAATGAAGTAAATAAAAACCCAAGACAAAAAATAAAATGTGAGAAGACAGACATCACAGATAAATTGATGAGAGACTTAGCCCATCGCAGTGCCATGGGTTATGTGTGTATTAGCAGGTAGCACAGGGAATTAATTACCTGTGGATCTGTAGAGAGAAATAAGCTGAACTATTTTGCTTTTTTCTTTTTTTTACTTCAGAGTACTTCTGGTCTGATGGACAAAATTTCCATTAGTAATTGATTGGAACATACTAGGCAAGCACCCAAAGTGCACTTTCCAGAAGATTTGTTGAAAGAAGTCCAGTTTATGTGCTTCAAACCATGATGAGAATCAAAACCCAACAGGGCACACCTACATAGCATCTTCCTTTGAATCAGGTGTACAATTTGGAAACATATTCCACAGGTGTTTCCCCTCACTGCTCTTTGCTTCTTATCACAGGGAAATCTTAGAAAGCAAAAAGTGGATCATTTGGATAAAACTAAATTGAAAGGTGCATAGTAGACTGCAACTGAAGACCAGACTATTTCAAGGTCACTCTGTACTGTATTGGGTCCTCAGCATCCTGTTTCATTTCACAGAATGGCTCCTATTCCACTGTGCTCTTTGCTCACTGTGGATGTTTGGAAGGCTTGATTCTGGCATTCACTCCTGACACAGGCTGAGCTGCTGATGTCAATATATCCATAGAAGATAAAGTCTGTTTGGTTTGAATTGCAATAAATCACAACAAAATATTATTAAAATAACTAAAACAATTCTAAAAAAGAAGATAGAACAGGTTTTGATACCAATTGATGTCTTTAAAATTATAGACCAAAAAACCATATTTCTTCTGTTTCTCATCATGTTTTTAATGATAAAACATTATTGTCACTGTTGCTGACAATATTATTTCCAGTGATTCTAAATGTGAACTAGCTGAAGAACAGAATTTGACCTTGGGCTGTAGAAGAGAGTTGTGAATGGGGAAATATGTAGGCAGCATGCCTAAAAATAAGAAAGGAAATAGAATACAGAATTTTCGAGAAACAAGGACTGAGGTGTATACGTATCTACGAAAATGGATGAGCAAGAGTTTTCTAAACAGTGGCAAAAGTGAATTAAAAATAAATAATGAGGAAAAGAAATTGACTAAATAGTTGATAATGAGAAAATTCTGTGTAATAATTATTGTTCAGGAGGAGGAATGCAAGACAAAAGCAAAGTAGCTTTGCACGGAGTCCAGAACTTGATCCAAAGCCTTTGATGACAGCAGGAAGCCACTGGCTTCCATAGACTTTTTGGCAGCCTTGCACTGTACCCTCAGTGGGAAAAATCTGGCACATCTCTCAGTTGCTCTATAATTCAGTTGCAGTCTTACAATACTGCTTCATCAGTTCATTCCTTTACCCATCTTCCTAAATTAGTCTCATGACAATTCATTTTATAGACTCTTTCTGACCTCTCTAATCATGATGGTGCTTGTAATCTAAATTATAATTTGAATAAGATTCCCCTGTATTTGTCTTTCCTCCCCAGAGAAGAGAACATTTGCCAGGGTCAGTAATAAAAAAGAGTGACTTACTGGGGAAAGTGATTTCTATAATATCATAGATTTATCAATGAATTAATGAACATTTTTTAACTAACCCTTTTGGCTATAGACTGTTACATTCCCGTCCATCTAACTTTTTGCTTCACATCCTGTCTGGTAAGCTAAACATTTTCCTCCTGTCTGGCATTTCTGCCCTTAACTAAATCATTCTCTCTTTATTTTTTTCCAGAAATGTTGGGTCGTCAAGGAATACCCAGACTACAGGGAGAAATAATGTCTTCAGGTTGTCAGAGAAAGAGCTGGAGCTGTTCAGCAGAAGTGGCAGAAGAGCCAGGAATGTTGCTATGCTGTGAGATCCACAGCTGAGAGTTCACAGCGACCTACCAGGATACCCTGACAGCTGCCTTAGCTCTCCAGCAGTCCTGATAGGTGTAGCTTGTGCTCCCATAGGATCTGGGCAAAGCTGGGCAGCCCTTCAACTGGCTGGGTGTTCATCCACGTCATCACTCTTGGCTGCAGGAAAACTACACAGTAAAACAGTAATGCAGAAAACATCCACATAATTTTAATAATCTGATAATTTTAGAGAAATGGAGGCTTTGCTAAAGCTGAAAATATCAGCCTGACGCTGGTCCATTAATAAAACTACAAAGCTGAGAAGTGTAAAAGATTTAAACCAAACCAATCAAAAACAACCCACAAAACCCACAAAACATAAAAGAGCTAATCAAAGCAAAAAAACCCCACACAAACAAACCAGCCAAAAAAACCCCCAAACCCTCAGCCACAAGTTCATTTAATATTATTTGAAATATTTAAGGTATAGGAAGCTTTTCACAGTGACTCCTTTGTCCTCAGTATTTTGTAAAATAAAGTGTTTCTATAACGAAGGCTTACAGAAGTAGTACATATTAGAACAAAAGATGGGATTTGGATTTAAATAAGATTGACTGAATTTGAAAAACAAGATACATTATTTTTGACATGGAATTTCAAATGTGAAAGATCAATACCACATTACAGTGTTGCTTCTTCCTGACGGTACTGGTTTTATCTGTTCCGACTGACTTTTAAGACTAAATCATGAATGAAAACACAATTTTCCCCACTAAGTTTCTTGTATTATCTCCTGATCTGTAACTAGTTCTGTTTAAAAAAAAAAAGCAAAAGAAATGACCAAAACCACTGCATGGTTCTGTGTTCTTACAGAGAGTATTTTGAACACATGCAAAATAAGATGTGTAAATCAATAGCTGCTAAGTGAATCATCCACTTCAAATAACTGGTACTGAGGGACAATCACCATAACACAAAATTTTAGGTGAAAGAAGAAAGGATCAGGACAGCAAAAACGCAACTGTTGTGCTGGTTTACTTTTAAAAATTAATTCCATACAGAGATTTCAAACTTGACAGGTAAAGATGTGAGTGAAATCCAAGCAATCAGAGTAAGAGAACAAATAAAGTTGTAAGAACATGGTCAGTGACAGTTAAAAAATCTGTATGTGTATCACAGAAGAACAGTCATTGTAAACTAATAGACATGCATAAGATAAGTAGGTACTATAAATAAGAAAAAGTATTTCTTTTTAGGCTTTCATATGCCAGAGAGGACTTTAACATCATTGTTTCTCTTATAATGAACATAATTTCTGACACTTTACCCTTTTCTTCTTTTTTATGTTGTTCTGCTTCACTCTTTTTTGAGAAATTGCACTAAACTTAATAGTACTGCTTGTCTGTATAAAGTGAATAAACTTACATGTTTTTTATTTTTTATATTTCTTGAAAATGTAACCTCAGCTTGTAATATAGAGGTAATGTAAATAACTTTTTTTTTTAATCATTTGAAAGGAAAAATCCCAAAAAACTTGTGGTTTACTGGTCACAGGGATAAATTTATTTGGACTTTTAAATATCAGATTATTGCAAAACAGATTTATATCAGCTCAAGTTTAGAAGCAGCTCAGGCTTATAAAAGAAAGAGAAAAACAACATCCTGCAGTGGTCTCTGAGAATACAAACACAAATTGTTCTAGAACTACTCTTCTTAATTGTCTCAGATGTCTTCATAACACACAGTGCTGTAAAGGAAAAACTATTGACTTGTGACATTTATAAGTTAAATGGAAACAGTTCATTGTTTTCCCTGTCAGAGTCATAAATGAGAAAATAAGACAGGAGAAAAATGCAGTAAGATCCTGACAACCTGTATGTCTCTTTCCTCCTCTCTGATCCCAAGACAGTTCCCTAAATTATAGCTGCACAGGTGATATCTAAAGTGAAACAAGCACAGGGACACAAAAATTACTGAAAGTTGCTCTCAATCTTTGTTACTGCTTCCTTCTAAAAAAAAGCATGTCAGAAAGAGAACAGAATTCTAGTGTTTTGGAAAAAACTAGGTGGCACGGTTTCTTGGAGTCCATCATTGTCAGTGAAAAGGTAGAAAAATAAGACCTCTGGAAATCCTACAGATTCAGAGCACTATAATAAAGAAAGCTGTTTTTAAGCAAGTCTTCAGTTGAAAAGAGATAAAAATTAACTAGTCTGGTAGTGTGTAAATTTGAACAGCTAAGTGAGTAATAAAAAAAACTTGAAGTGGAGGCATTCTGCCAAGTAAATACATTGGATACATTGCAGTCTGTTATGGGGTAGACAGTCATCTGACTTGTTTGGTCAGTTACAAGTTAATTGCAGGAATGGGACATGCTATCAAATAAAATTAGTACTGGTCTGTTAGGCACATCAGAACAAAAGGACTCAATTAGTTGTCATTGTGATTTCCAACCAGCATTTTAAGTATATTTATTGCATTTTTGAGATAAAAATCAGAATTCTGATAAGATGCATCCTTTAGTAAATTGTCAAATAATGTCATATTTACATATAAATGTTTTAAAGCCTCAAAATTTTGCTTGTGGTTTTTACACCACTGACTGATGACAATAATTGATTTTAACAAGACTTCTCACTAAATGAGGCATTTTCAGCATGCAGAAAAGAAAGAACTAATTCCCCAACCAAGCTCTGAAATACATATAAAAATTGAAGAAAGGTAAAGGAGATGCAAACACCACCTAACATTATTGCCTATAATGCTTGAATCTGATGATTCAGAAGCATTTACTCTATATTTATTAGTTTTGAATTTACTTCCATTTGAATTCCCCAACCATTGTCCCTTGTACAGTTCTGGACAACATCTCCAATGAGTTTTTATTTATCTGCCATTTCTACTGTTTTGGTTGTTTATTCCCTTTTTTTGCCCATTTGTTGTAACATGTAGGAAGAAGAAGAAGGTAATTATACATGAAAAATGGATATACAAGAGAATACAAACAGACTTGTAGCTTGTGGAGTGGAAGGATTTTTTCCTATCAATACTTACGGCCTTAGTACTAAAGGCCAGATTTAAGCAGCCTGGTATGTAAATATAGGTTCGCATATGTCTTGCATCCAGTAAACTGGGTGGGGAAAACCAAAAAGCATCAGACAATTACACATACATGTGTGTACACAGAAATAATACCGAAAATTGTTGTTTATTCTATTGACAATAAATAAAATGTAATAAAGTGTCCTTAATTTTTCTCTAGTATCAAAGAAAAAATCTAGAGGATCTGGTTAAAAGATTCAACCTACTAAATGTGCTTAAATCTTTCTGTGACCCAGGGCTTCCATGTGTGCTCAAGATTGCATGCCCTTGCAATAGAGATAATAATTTCCTTCTACTCGAGTGAAGTACATTAAAGCTCTTAGCACATTTGAACCTAAAGTGTGAGTCTACATTTTAGCTGAACAGAGAAACAGTGAGTTTAAAAGGGAGTAATGACCAGAAAAGTGCATGTTTACTGTCTGAATATTTTTTTTTCTTTTGTTGTCTCAACCATACAGTTATCACCACCCCACTATCGCTCACCAAAACCAACCAACAAACCAACCAAACAAAAAACCAAAAACACAATCAAAAAAACAACACAGAAAACCTGACATATCAAAACTAGTCTATCGACACAAAATTCCATTTAGTTATAGAATGTACAGTACACTGGGTTTTATTTCAAATGAATAAATGAAGGACAACTCACTTCAGTTTTTCATTTAAGGCATGTAACTGCAATCCATGCTGGCACTTAACACTGAAGAAGCATCACTGAATTAATAGAATTGCCTGATTGAATGCTATTCACAGCATGAATGAGGATTGTAGAATAATTTTAATCTTGTTGGAATGACCAAGTGTTCAGTCAAGTTACTGAAAAATATTTCATATAAATTAATAGTCTGGTGTTTCAAACATAAACTTTTTATATCTCATCCCCTCTCTCATGTTCCCTTCTTCAAATCAATAAGTAGTATATGTAAAGGTTTAAGAGGGTAATGAAATTCTCACGTATTACATAAATAGCTGTCTTGGTTTGAGACAATTTGAACAGGCAGAGACTTAGGACAGAAGTCTCCTCTCTTGGATTTAGACCCTTGGTTTCTCCAATACAGACAGAGACCAAATAGACCCAAATGTAAGTGAAAAAAAACCTCTTTATCAAGAAGAATGCTGATAACAACACAGATAAAACGGTTAAACAAACTGACAAGGAGAAACTTCCCAAACCCTTCCCACCAAACCACACTCAATGACAAAACACACGGACACAGGACAGAGACAAGAAGATGGCAACCCTTCTACATGGTTCGCCTCCCCTAAGCCTGGAAAATCCAGCAGGGTCAGTTGGGGAGTCAGCACTGACAGGAAACAATGGATGACTGGGATTTGATACTGGCAAATACTTGCCTGGCTCTGAAGGCGAGGCTGCAGTGTTCATATAGACAGTCGGAGCAGGGCTGCAGATCACCCAGATGACTGGAAGGACCAGCAAGACACCCACTGGATCCAGAGATGATACTTGGTTGCTGCAGTTCTAATGATCATTGGTTGAAGTGGTGGTCAGAGTCCAGATCCATCAAGGTGGTAGTGGAAGGCTCGGATGCTGAGGGAAGTTCCCAAAATGCTCAGGTTCAGTTGGGAATGCCTCCAGTACCTCTCCTGGGATGGGGAGTTTTACACCGGATGATGCAATACTGTCAGTCATGGATGCTTTGTGAGTCTTTGACCCTTTCTAAGATGTTGCAACTCTTTCTTATGTCAGTACAGTGAATCCATTATGGCCCATTATGGCTCATCAACAAGATATCACAGAATCATAGAATCGTAGAATCATAGAGTCAGCTGGGTTGGAAGGGACCTCTGAGATCATCAACTCCAACCCTTGACCCACTACTGCTGTGGTTGCTAGATCATGGCATGAGTGCCACATCCAGTCTTATCTTAAAAACCTCCAGGGACAGAGAATCTACCGCTTCCCTTGCCAGCCCATTCCAATGTCTGATTACCCTCTCTGTAAAGAAATTCTTTCTAATATCTAACCTAAACCTCCCCTGGTACAGCTTAAGACCATGCCCTCTTGTCTTGCTGATAGTTGCCTGGGAAAAGAGACCAACCCCCACCTGGCTACAACCTCCTTTCAGGTAGTTGTAGAGAGCGATAAGGTCTCCCCTGAGCTTCCTCTTCTCCAAGCTGAACAGCCTCAGCTCCCTCAGCCTCTCCTCATAGGACTTGTGCTTGAGTCCCTTCACCAGCCTAGTTGCTCTTCTCTGGACCTGCTCCAGCACCTCAATATCCTTCCTGAACTGAGGGGCCCAGAACTGGACACAGTACTCGAGGTATGGCCTCACCAGTGCTGAGTACAAGGAAAGAATCACTTCCTTGGACCTGTTGACCACACTGTTCCTGATGCAGGCCAAGATGCCACTGGCCTTCTTGGCCACCTGGACACACTGTCGGCTCATGTTCAGCTTCCTATCAATCTAAACTCTCAGGTCCCTTTCTGCCTGGCTGCTCTCCAGCCACTCTGTCCCCAGCCTGTCCCCTGGGGTTGTTGTGGCCAAAGTGCAGGACTCGGCACTTGGCCTTGTTGAACCTCATCCCATCGGAATCAGCCCAACTTTCCAACCTATTCAGGTTCCTCTGTAGAGCCCTCCTGCCTTCCAGCTGATCGACACTCCCCCCCCATCTCGATGTCATCTGCAAATTTGCTGATGATGGATTCAATCCCCTCATCTAAATCATCAATAAAGATATTAAACAGAACTGGGCCCAACACTGATCCCTAGGGGACACCACTAGTGACCGGCCACCAACTGGATGCAGCACCATTCACCAGCACTCTCTGGGCCCGGCCCTCCAGCCAGTTCCTGACCCAGCACAGAGTGCCCCTGTCCAAGCCGTGGGCTGTCAGCTTTTTCAGGAGTATGCTGTGGGAGACGGTGTCAAAGGCTTTGCTGAAGTCCAGGTAGACCACATCCACAGCCTTCCCCTCATCCACCAGGTGGGTCACCTGATCATAAAAGGAGATCAGATTAGTCAGACAGGACCTGCCCCTCCTAAACCTGTGCTGGCTGGGTCTGATCCCTTGTCCATTCTGTAGGTGCTGTGTGATTGCACTCAGGATGATCTACTCCATAACCTTGCCAGGCACTGAGGTCAGGTTGACAGGCCTGTAGTTTCCTGGGTCCTTCTTTTGGCCCTTTTTGTGGATTGGTATGACATTCTCTGACTTCCAATCATCTGGGACCTCCCCAGTGAGGTAGATGATGAAGAGAGGCTTGGCGAGCTCTTCAGCCAGCTCCCTCATCACCCTTGGGTGATGAATACCTTCAGGCTACATATGAATGTTCTGGGGAGTTATCACAGCTGAGTCATCTGTGTAAGGAAAAAGAAACACTATTCCACCTCGCTGGGTTTGCCTCTTTCCTTACCTTGTAGCCTGAGGTGTTGGATGTTCAAGACATGTCCTGGGGGGCCACTCTGCACATTGTCAGCAAAGCACACTGTTGATTGAACTATTAACACCAGCAGTCCAGTCTCTTACAGGACCTGGGAGGTCACTGCAAGTGATCAAATGTTTGAGTCATTAATCACTAGCAGTTCAGTCTCTTTAAAGAAAGCAAAACACCAAAAAGCCAAAAAAGCATATTTGGAGAAAAGAGAAAAGAAAAGGTAGATACCAGAATTTTTGTGTAACCCAGGATGATAGCATTTTGAATACTTAGCTGATGCACTAAATCTTTGGTCAGTGACTACTAATTATTATTTTTAATTAACTACAGCATTTTAATCTTTGATAGATTTAAAGCTTTGATAGTGAGATTTTGCAACTTCTCATCCTTCTGTTAATTCATTCTCCTAATTGAAAAGTCAGAAGTAACTTAATGACTTTTTTTTCAAAGAGTCTGTATCTATATCTAATACGATACATTCTGAAGTTAATTTAATTTACTTGGTCCATAAGCGACACATCTTTGTAGCTAAGCGTTTTCATCAATGTACACTTAATGACTGAACAGATCACCATAGGAAATTTTATTAACTTGACTGCTTACTCCAACTCTAATCTAGTTCCATTGTCAATTTCATCTGTTATATATAAAATATGTCTGAAGTGATTTTAAAGAGAATTGTGTCTGATTTGTAAAATAAACCCCCAAAAGGTTGATTTTAGATTGCTTTTTCTCCTTTGATTTATCTTACCTTTTCTTACATATTTTATATTACTCATATAGTAGTTGGACGTTGTATTGTGCTAAATAGCCGCCACAGAGAGAAAATTCTGGTAAAGACATTTTATTCAACTCTGATGAATATTCTCTCTGATAATATTTTAAATGTTTCTAATTTTATTATAAGAAAAACCAAAAATCTTAATTATCATTCATCTGTATTCTCATGAGGAATTTCAAAAGTGATATTACCTTTTAGAGATTTTACATACTCAAAAAATTTTGCAGTTGAAGCTGAAAATATGCACAGATCCTTCAGAGGAAACACGAAAAAAATGTATGTATATATTAGAATCACAGAATGTTCTGAGTTGGAAGGGACCCACAAGGGTCATTGAGTCCAGCTCTTAAGTAATGGGCACATACAGGGATGAAACCCATGACCTTGGTGTTATTGGCACTATGCTCTAACCAGCTGAGGTAATCTCAGGGTCCTTGAGATATATATACATTTAGCATACAAAGGACATCTATACAACATTTGATAATTTCAATAAAGAATAAAGTTATTGTCTGATCGTTCTTATTTGTAGCCATCACAGAATCACAGCATGGGTGAGGTTGAAAGGGACCACAGAAGGTCATCTGGTTCAACCTCTCTGCTCCAGCAGGGTTATGCACAGGATTGCATCCAGATGGTTCTTGAATATCTCTAGGGAGGAAGATTTCAGAACCTCTCTATCAATCTGTTCCAGTGTATGATCACTCACTCACACAGTAAAGTTCTTCCTCTCTTAACTTAGTTATATTGATTTTGGAGGTTTGTGGGGACAGTAACATTACTCTACACATTGGAGCACTGTGAAAGTTCCTTCAAAGATTTTGTGTGGTGTAAAGTACCTGAGTTTCACTGTAGTTCTTTTCTTGTAACTCCCTCTCTTTATCTGTCCATCTGTCTATATTGAAATACCTCTGTCTGAGAGAAAGCTGTGAGTAGAACATTAAAAAAAAATAAATAAAGCAGTCATTGAACGTATTTCTCTCTACCACTTTTAATGAACAGGTATCCATTTACTAAATATTTGGTAAAACAGCTTCAAATCATAGTTAGTCTGATCTTCAGAACTTGTCTGGTGAAAACATCAAAAAACAATGTACATTTTTGAGAGTCAGTACAATATGAGGCTAAAAAAAGGTACAATTTTTAGTACTGTTCTCTGTTGTCTTCTCTTGAGGACAGTAAACAAAAAAAAAATCAAAAAAGAAAATAGTGTCATAGTAACTCTTAAAGATCCTTTATAAAAATGTGAAACTCATTATTGTAACATTGTTAGTAATAATCTATTGGAATTAGTCCACTGCAAAAAGTAATTAACATGTTTGTATTAAAATTATGGGTTCAGTGTTCAGACGGGCTTAAAATGAGATGTACATACTGTCTTACTAGGCAGGATAGTACAATATCCAATTATTGGATATTGAATCATCAGTGTGAAAGATGCACTCACCTGCTCTACCAATAATAAGTACTCAAAAAAATTAATATTTAGTAGAGCCAAGGGAGGTTAAAATGGTAAAAATGCCTCCCATTTTCAAAGGAAAGAAAAGAATGAGTTTATGAAGAAAAAATGTTGGCTGGGAGAATGGAAAAGTGGAAATGGAGAAGCAGAAATGCTAGGTTATTGATATACTGATATCCAAATATGAGAGTAAGCATTTGTGACTTACTCCCAAATGAGAAGAAAACTGAAAGTTTGTTTCTGCCTAGAAGTGAGGAAAATTGAGCCACATTCAAAGGACGATAGACCATAATGATGTCGCACATGCAGACTGAGGGTCCTTAAAAGCTTTGTGGACATCTCCTAGTGCAGTATCATATTGTAATACTGTGGTCACAGCTGAATGAGACAGCTTCAAAGAAGGAAGGAACCTAGCCACATCAACATATCATTCCATTTGGGCTAACTAACACTACTGGGAAATACTAATCTTGCTGTTTCATTGTTTTATACATTCCTCTATCAGTTCTGCATTCCCTCTACCTCATAGTTAAAAATAAATTTACAGCTTTATACTTTTTGCAGGAGAAAAAATTATCTGTTAAGAATTTAAGAAAAGGGGGGAAAAAGAGAAAAAAAAAAAGGATTTTAATCCCTGCCCCATTTATAACAGCTCTTACACCTCACACGGAGGCTTCCAGACTCAAATTTTTTGCAAGGGTTGCAAGTCTCCTTTTGTGGTCAAAGCTGTGAACAGATGTACAAAAGAAGAGAGACATTTAAAAAAGAGTCACATGGAAGGAACAGATACAGGGAAATTTTTAAACCTGAGATATTGTTACTGTGGAGCCAAATGCACTGCCAATAATCCACAGATGTACAGCAAATGGGTGTGCAAAGCTGTGACTGTTAGAGGTGTGAAAGGAGTTCTTAGTATGTTTATTGAATAGCAAACATACCCATCTGTTCTGTGGAAATAAGTAAGATCTACATCTAAAATCTCATACTTTTTGGGAAGTTAACATTTCTGGGGAGTGATATAACAGAGGTAACAAGGTGTGCTCCCTGATACTGACATGAGTAAACTTCTTCACTATTCAGAAGTAAAAGTTCAGGGCTTATAAGAACCAGTTGCGCATTTTTTCTCACTTATGTTTCTGTCATGTCGTTTCCTGTCTATTCAATTTCAGTCCATGTTATCTTTTCAGGCCAGAGCAGCAACATACCTGGCCAAATACCTCCTTTGTGTATTATAAATGGTGACAACAAAATTGAATGATAGTCCCCACGGTAGATATTTATGGAACAAGAAGTCCAAAATGGAAGGTTCTTTCTAACTTAATAGCTATTGGATTGCTACATATCCAGAGGTTTGAAAAAATAGCAGGAAATATTTTGAAAGCGTCTCTTTGATTTTGGACCCTGAAATTTCCTTCACAAAAGAAGATGGCATGCAGATCACTCCCCTCACCCCTCTCAAAAACAAGACGTTTTCCATACAGGAGCTGCCTCAACTTGCTACACATCTAAATCTGAAACCTACTCAGATATGTGATCAATAAGGAGGGAAACAGATATTTAAGTTCACTAGGGCTCAATCTCATAGACACTTCTGGAGCATAACTCTCATATATATGTGTGTGTGTGTATGTGTGTGTGTGTAGATATCCATTCTGGATTAAACCCTATTATAACCATAGATCTTTTTTGAGGTTGTAATAGTTAGACCACTCACCAAAAACTGGGATAACAGTATTAATTTGTCTCCATCATTCAGACGGAATTCTGCCCTTCCAGAAGAGGAGGTTTTAGCTGTGAAAAAGCTATAGGCTAACATATTTTCAAGAAGGGCTGTATCTTGTTCTCCTTTTGTAGTTTTAAAGTTGTCCTAGAGAACACCATATAATGAATAGCATTTGCAATGAGAGCAGCACGCAAAAATTATTGTGGGACTAGATTAATGGGGAGAAAACAGAGTCCTTAATCTTTCTTGTCTATGATGAGATTCACTTATGCATTAAAATTAATCAGTCATCGAATTTATTAATAACAATAATAACAATAACAAAAACAACAACAAAAATTAAAACTCTCCCACCCAAATATAATTTTGGAAGTAGGATTCCTCTATCTCAGTTGAGTGTCCGAACCACCAGATTAATGAGTTGTATCTCCTGTTAGGTATAATTTTCCTTTTAAAACTGTCTTTTGTTCCTGTTGTACAAAATAACAAAAGGAAATTAAGAAATACAGAATTCTGGATGAATTTTGAAGTCTGAATGGCCCTAATGACTATTTTGAAGTCTGAATGACCCCTATGACTAGAACCAAGAAGTGCTTTCTTCCTCTATGCTTTAGAGCTATAAACTCCCACCTCCACCCTCCTCTCCACCCCAGAATATTTACCTTTCTCATGTAAAACTAATACCAGATGCAAAACAAAATCTCTAGTGAAATAATCTCATAATGATAGCAACTACTGTACTTTTCTGAAAAAAAATCTTGACTTGTGGTTTGTTTGTGCTGCTACTGATTTATTTTCCATGTGAATTGTTCTCATTTGACAAAGTGATAGGAAATGGTTCTTGTGGGTTTTAAGGGTGCACAGAGATACTAGACTTCTTTCAAAAGAAATAATAGAGCTGGATCAATGCTGTGCTGTTTATCATTTTGTCAGTGATACTGAAAGGTCACAAAACAATGCAAGTTAAGAAGCTGTGCTCAAATCACACATCTGGAAAATGTGGCATACCCTTGTTCTGTGTAGTCTTCATTTATTCACTGTTTGTAGCCAGTCAAATAAGAACTTCTGATGCTGCTAGGTCTGATGACTTTTGTCCAAGATGTCTGTCTCCCACACTGCAAAAGTAAAGATTTGTGCTAAAAATTAATTAGCACCAAGGTTCACTTTAAAATATACTTGAAATTGAAATTACAGAGGCTGAAAGGGAATATCAGGCATAGTTAATACAGGAAGACTAACAACTTGCTTCTGGGAAAAACATTTTAATCTATAAAATCAGCAAAAAGGGTCTGAAAGCAAAAGAAAGATGTCAATATTGGATCTGCATATAGTCTCACCAGTGAATGGCCAGTATCACTGTATAAGGATTTACAAAACAGAAGTACATTTGCAGCCTTGGGCACTGGAGACTTGGTGTATTCATACTGACCTGCAAATTATACCAAAAATCACCTGTGGTTACATGTAACTCTTTCCTACAGTAGAGACATAAAAATGTTGCAACTCAAATCAAAAGGCTGTAAGTAATTCATTTGCACTTTGTGATATTCGTATTTCATATAATTTGTTTGATATTATTCAGACTATCAATAAAAAACACTGAAGGGAGACATTTGTTTCAGAAATATCTCTTCATTAAGGGATAGTGGTCCCTCACATTCATCGCTACTATAGTTTTCTTCATTATTCAATAGCGTTTTCAATCCCCATGTGTGTGACTTTCATTATTACGGATCATTTTTCCTTAGGATGTGTGATTTAATTTTAATGCAGGAATCTAAATCAAAATCCTTTGCTATTTAGTGGCTCTCTGGTGTAACAAAAGATAGTAAGGCTTAGCCCTCTGCTTTTGTGCTCAGAAGCATTTTACCATGTATTTGAATTATGATAAAATCAATTGGAAGAACCTGATGGTGAAAAGTAGGACGAAAGTTTCCCTATATGAAGCTGGAGAATAATTACAGCTTTTTTTTCCTGGCACAAAAATGCTACAGGCAAATAGCTTGTTAATTCAGCATCTATCATCATTTAACCTTGTTTGTCCTCTCGTTGATAGAATAACACAATTAAAAGGCTTTCCCTTTGAATTATTAGTGTCTGAAGTTAAAACGGCCTGTGTTTTATGGAAGCTGTGTTCTCTTTTAGTTCCATAAAGACATGTCTGAATTGTTCACTGGGGCTTGCTCACTCTTAGCATCTCTGGGACTGCAGCACCAATGAAAGCTTTTCTCTTCCTGGCACATAGCCAAGGTGAGCCATGATCTAATACTGCAAATTATTTTTCTCTTTTACACTGGGGAACTACTGTGTTAAAAGCTAGCTTCCTTTCCTAGCTCCAGGAGAGTGAGGTACAGGCAGGTGTAGCTCATTTGATTGCACTGAAACCAGTCTCAAGGCCCTCCACAGTCAATGCTTTAGTGCACAAGCATGAAGGAGAACGAGCGTATTTTTCCTTACTCTCCATTTTTAAACCATGGCCTAATCAGCAGCTTCACAAAAGTGTCTGGGCTTGTGAATAATTTTTTTTCTCTGTCTGAATACAAAGCTGAATACATGGGAAATTATGGCACTGAAAGAATCATGTCATTTTTACCTAGGTGCTGTCTGTCATTCCTGACATGATCTGGAGCTTGAAATTCAAGAAATACAAATGATGTTAAAAAAATCAGACTTCAATACAGGGTAAAATTAAGCAAAAGTATTTGATCTAGGGCTTATTTGCTGTAAAAGATGAATATGCTCTCTGGATTTTTGCTAACACATCACCTCCTCCCCAGGCAAAGAAGAGGGAAAGAATGTGGAAAAAAGAGATTCACCCATGGAAAATACTGTGAGAACAGGTGAGAAATATGGAAAGAGTGTTATCTATAATGTGGAAAAATAAATTTCCTATTTTATTATATTGACCCCAGGTTTTCATGCTATCTTCACACCAGTTCACTTTAAGCTGGTGATTACAGCTGAGCAGCTGACAATTCTCCATTTCTCAACATAGTCCTGCTGCTGGTCCTGTTGCTTTTCCAAATGATGCTCAACATTTTCACCGCAAAGAGCTTACCAGATTGTAACATAATGCCTGATATTTATTAGGCACTTTTCCTCTCTATAAACTTAAATGATCCTCTAAGGCCTCTGCAATATACACTTCTCTATGCTAGAAACCTGTCAGCTCTCAAGAGACAAGCACAGTTGACCAGATTCAGATGGTGGCTGACTGGGATAATTCCTTCAGTTCCATGGCAGGGGGACCTTGCTATTGGATAGTGGAATCTGTTCTTGTAACTGTGTCCCTGAGCCCTTCCCCTGGTGTGATGCGGTGTTGGAGGTAATATATATTTCTGCAGGGCAATGAAAAAAGATATGATTGATGCTTTATTCCAGTTTTGTGATGGAATAAATGACATAATGAAAAGAGATGCTGTGAAGAATCACCTCCTGATATCTTGCAAAATAGATGCATAACTGAGCCCTATAGCAATCGAAATTCTTCTGCCTGAGAGTCCAGTTGAAAACTAGCTTTGATGAAATGTTCTTTGCTTTCTGCTCTCTCCACTTCTGACATCCATCACTTCCCTACTATCATTAGCGTGTTTCTGCAATGATGAAGTAAACTGAGCCACAGGTTACCCCACTGTGCCCTTCTCACCAAACTCTATCATTAAAATCTCCCCCAATCAGACAAGATGCAAAGCTGTGTTTCAGAAGCCAGATTTTGTCCATGTTTTGACCTCTAAAGCCCTCTGTCACTTCTGTCCCTTATTCTGGTCTTCTTCCCCTCCATATTGGGAAACACTCCTTTCCATCTGGATGACAGCATGTAGGTTTTTTGTACTGATCACAGTGAGAGCTTGTTTCCAAATGATACTTGGGCCATGTACCAATACCTGAGTTGTTAACAGAAGAACAGATGTTCTTCTGTACAGCTGGCTTCTACAAAAAAGTGCTTATGAAGAATTTCTGGATGTTTTCAAGTTAAGGGAGCTGGCCTATACCTTCCTTTACTGGTGATATTTAGCAGTATATGGTTATGAACAGTATATGCTCTCATATAAAGTGTCAAACCAAAAAAAGGAATTATACAATACAAAAAAGGTTGCAATCTTTAACACAGGCCAAAAAAAGGTGGAAACCTCCTACAGTAGAACCATTCTTACCCAGTGCGATCATAAAGAGTGTTTGTTTCCATGATGTCTCACATGTTTTCCAAGGTCCATGCAGAAGTTTCTGGTGAGATTTTTAAATGAGCAGTTGTCTGCCTCTCATGCAGTGACTGGCTTTAACCATTTTGCCCATCAGCCAGAGTGGCCCTTTTCTCTGACACACGGTTTTTCCTGTTCTTTCTTAATTTTCAGCTTGGCTATGTAAACAGCATTTTTGCCTGGTATATTTGCCTATATAATTTCCCCCAAAATATTTCAGACAAAAAGTAAACTAATGATTTAATTTTTGATTAGAATCAGGACATATGCCAGACAACTTATAATAAAAATGTCAGAAGAAAGAATTTAAAAGTCTCTTTAATAGATATTTATGCAGAGATTATTTTTAAAAAATATCCTATCTGCATAAGATTGACTAGGCAAACACTAGATTTCATAGTCACCTGATATGTAAATGTACTACAAAGGTAGAGATAGTATTGGGTTTAGATCATCTTTCTAGCTGCACCTTATAAACAATTTCTAAGCCTCATATTTTCTATTTACAGGGTTTTTTTAAAAAAAAGTTTAAATACTTAAATTTATATATAAATAAGATCAAAGCCATAATACAAAATTAGTGATAATTCTTGGTATTTACAGGTCCAGAAGTTTCAGATATTTCTTATGGATACAAAATGACTATATGTACCATCACTCTGTTGAGCAGGCATTTTATTTATGGGAAAACTGAGAAAGGATTGCTTATCGTCACTTTAACTACCTGCTGACTTAAACCCACTCACCATTAAAGTGTGGTTTAGACTAGTAGGTTCTTTGGCTTAAAGTCTTGCTTTCTCCCTACTTGATTCAACACATTGTTTTACATTTAATTTTGAGCATCATGACTTTGTCTTTTCCCTTAATAACCAAAAATTTTTGTCCAGAAATTCTTGCAACCCCTTGTTCTCAAATCTAATTGTTGTTGCTGTTGTTGTTGATGATGATGATGTGTAGTATTAGTGATTGCAAATTGAGAAAAAGAGGTCTAGTGCCAAATGAAAGACTGTCAGCTCTGGCATCATATTTTTTCAGATTCATATTTCAACAACCTTCACATTATTTAAATCACAGAAATACAGAACGGGTAAAGCTGGAAGAGACCACAGTGGGTCATCTGGTCCAATCTCCCTGATCAAGCCGAGTCTTCCTAGAGAGCATTGCACAGAGTTGCACCTAGATGGTTCTTGAATACCTCCAGTGAGGGAGACTCCACAACCTCTCTTGGCAAAGTGTTCCAGTGCACAGTCCCCTGCACAGTAAAGAAGGTCTTCTACATATTCAGGTGGAACTTCCCGTGCACCAGTTTCTGCCCTGTCTTATGCTTGACACCACCAAGAAGAGTCTCTTTCCATCTTCTTGACACTCTCCCTTCAGATACTTATGCACATTGATGAGATCCCCTCTTAGTCTTCTCTTCTTGAGTCTGAACAGGCCCAGTTGCCTCAGCTTATCCTCATAAGAGAGATAATCCAGTCCCCTAATCATCTTTGTAGCCCTCAGCTGGACCTACTCCAGGAGCTCCATGTCTCTTGTACTGAGGAGCCCAGAACTGGACATGGCACTCCAGATTTGCCTCACTAGGGCTGAGTAGAGGGGCAGGATTACCTCCCTCAACCTGTTGGAAATGGTATTCCTAATGCTCCCCAGGATACCACTGTCCATCTTGGCCATAAGTGCATATTGCTGGCTCATGGACAGCTTGTTTTCCAACAGAATTCCCAGGTTCTTCTCCTCAGAACTGCTTCCCAGTGGGTCAGCCCCCAGCCTGTACAGGTGCTCAGGGCTACTCATCTCCAGGTGCAGGACCCTGTATTTGCCTTTGTTGAATTTCAGACTGTTCTTCTCTGCCCAACTCTCCAATGTGTCAAGGTCCTTCTGAAGGGCTGCACAGCCCTCTGGGGTATTGGTCACTCCTCCCATCTTTGTGTCATCAGTGAACTTGCTGAGGAGGCCTCTGCCGCTTCATCTAAGTCATTGACAAACATGTTAAACAATACTGGGCCCAGTATTGAGTCCTGGGGGACACCACTAGTGACCAGCCTCACACTAGACCCCATACCGCTGATTTCGACCCTCTGGGATCTGCTGTTCAGTCAGTCTCAATCCACCTTACTGTCCACTCATCCAGTCCACATTTCCTATGAGGATGTTGTGAGAGATAGTGTCAAAAGCCTTGCTGAAGTCAAGGGATACAATATCCACTGCTCTTCCCTCATCCATCCAGATAGTTGTTTCATCGTAGAAGACAATCAGATTGGTTAAGTATGATTTAGCTTCAGCAAATCCATGCTCACTACTCCTGATCACCATCTTGTCATTCATGTGGATAGAGATTGCCTCTAGAATGAGGCACTCTATCACCTTTCCAGGGATTGATAGCTAGCCTTGATATTGGGCCAGCACTGTACCAAAAAACCTCCAATTTTCCTGATGAAAATAAATCAAAATTGTTTCAAACAAAGTCTACCTTTTTCTCTTGCTAGGATCTATCTATTTCACAGCTTCAACCCTTGCTGTTCATCTCTCAGAGTGGTCACAAACCAGGCATTTCTGGGATGCATGAGGGTCTGGTAGGACAGAGAAACCATTCTGAATGTCTCTCTCCCAGCTGAAAAATGTTTAATTCAAACTGCTACTGCTTTATAGCCATCATAGGCACTCATTCAGCTATTAGGAATGCCATGAATGCTCATAGTCATACTGACATTGTCTATAACATAGAAATATATTTTTTACCCTGGGAGAATTATTTACAAAAGTAATTTTTTCAAGTATATATTTTTTTTCATCAGAATAGCTTCTTGCTCTGGAACAGGAGGAAGATGCTTTTAAGAAATGTAGTCCTACCAGCTCATAAGAAGTGGATTCTCTCTTCTTATAATATTATGCCTTCTGGTCTACTTCACCTGAAATATCTTGGAAACAGTGTCAAATTTGATGTATTTATGGATACTGACAGGTGGTAGGCGCCAGGGCAGTAAATACTTCCTCCGGCTATGTCTACTACAGAAGACTTCTCAAGCCACCAAGGCAGAGGCACAAGCCATGGTGCCATGTACAAGGAGCAGCCAGAAGAACAATAATTCATAACCAGGATCTGTCATTCCTAGGAGTGATAGCTTGTATCTAGATTTTTATGAAGTCCAGTAGTTACCAGCCTGGAATACCCCTTGAAAATAAGTAAACTTTCATCATTCTCGTAAATAGTTCAGAATAGGTGCATTCTGCAGTCTTCATAAAATATCTCTATTCTATTTCTTTAAATTTGGGGGGGGGGGGAAGAGAGACCTCTCTTTTTTCTTTCATTTTCTCAAGCTTTTGTCAGTGCTTTCAGAATGCATCAGCACTCTAAGACAACACCCTGTCCTCATTTCTGCACATTGTTTGTGTACCAGGCTCAGAACTGCCATTTCAAATCACAGTACATTGATTTTTAATGTTCTTTTAATTTAGGCTAAAGATGCAGAAATCTTAGCTCAGTCAGGCTGTATGCTGACCTGCATTTGAACTTCTTACCAGCTGCTTTTAGGTCTCTGACAACAATTCTTTTTTAAAACCACAATTAAAAAGAATTAAATTATAGGCTGCTTTTAATTATGTTTTAACATTATTTTTGTTCAGTGGCTAACAAATATGTGCTTTCAAAATGGTTGTAAGGGACACAGGATTTAAACAGATGTAATAATCTCACTTACTTCTGTCTCATTCACTCTTTAGATCTATTGCTGTTATCTGATTTACTAAGACATAGCAGCTGGTATCGCCTTTTTGAGCTTGCTTTGCAAGATTAAATTCTACCACCTTGACCTAACATAAATATTGAGAAGTGGCACAGCACAGGTTCATCATGGGATCTGGTGCATGAAATTAATGCTGGAAAGTAGGATAACAGAATGACAGTGACAGGGATGTGTTGGTCTGGATAATCCTGGAGTTCTAGAAGAGGAGAAAAGTTCAGTAAGACAGCATTACCTTACTGAATAGTGAAAAAGAAAATAATGTGTTCCCACATAAGCTGTTTTGGGTAGAGAGGAGTAGCAGGAATAATATATTACCATATTTAAAAATTATTTATATACTCTGAAAAAGGACACTTAGGAAGCTTCTGCAGTCCTTTTTTCACCCTGATGCTACAGTTTGCACTTAGTTAGCAGTTAGCAAAACAAAATAAATGCTTCTGAAAAAGCTGGAACAGTGAAACTGGAAACTGGTCCTGCAACGTCAATAAATGAAGCTCCCTTCACTGGATATTTTAAGCAAGCATAGACTGCAGAAATAACTCAATCTTTTTTTTTTAAACAGAAAGTATGACTAAAAATGAGGGTATTTTTAGTATACTTTTATTATTCTTTCAGATCCAATTTTAGTTTAACCTTCTCTTTCTAAGGCATGTTGGAAAGCTGCAAAAACTGTTGTATTCTTGGTTTCATTCCCAACGGCATACTGGCATACTACTTTCACAAGACTGCCTTGAGCAGTATTCTGTAAACTAAATGATGATTATGCGTATATGAACACTGGGCCAATAAAGTGGAGAATTTGGTATTTACTTTTATAACTGCTGTGTGGCATCTCTTTCTGTTAAGGCAAGGAAAGCTTCCTTATATATTAACATGCTGAAGAAAATAAAAATCAACTTGAAAACCTCCGTGCAAGAATATGCACACAAACAGAGTTTAAATTAATCATATATTCTTTGATGGATGCAAGCAAAAAGGAATGATTTGGTACTACAAATTTTAAGGTACTAATTTACTTTCAAACTGGAATTTTTCTATTTGTTCAAACTAGACACTGAAGCTCCTAATAAAATAATAATTTTGTCTGCAGTAAATGTCATTCTGTAGTACTGTTGAAAGCGTAGGCTTCTAAAGGGCAAAATTGACTCAATTTTAAAAAAGAAAATTTACAAAAAACCCCCACCTATAACAGATGCTCTAGCATATGGTTAGGTTTTAAGTGAGTGCATAGTTGAGCACAGAAAATAAATAAGGGCATGACAAGACCCCCCCCCCTCCTTCTTTTGCCCCATAGATACACTAATCACATGGTCACCAGATGGTATATGCAGAACTCTGAATGCTGTACAATATTTATAGCTACGAATTTGCAGCCTTAAAGTCAGAATATTAAACTGTTTGTTTCATATGGCAGGAAAGAGGTACTTTAATGCTGTTTATTTTTGTTGTCATTACTATTCAGAGCCCAGGAAAGAACTGGTTTGTGCAACTAAAGTGGGCAACCATGCCTTGAAATTGTCTCGGTGCTCTTGTGGTCTTGGTGAAGATAGAAAAGCCAGTTGTGAAGCCGTTAGTCTGGCAATCTCTACCACCTTGAGTAGAAAAACATTAGACTTGATTTTGAAAACTGAGGAAAGTTGATCAGCTCCCCACAGTGCCATAGGAACCCTATAGGCAAGTATGGCAAGGTGACTTTGCTCCTGACCCCACCGTCACCATTATCCCCCTCTCTCTCTCCAGTGGAGGGGATTGCATTGCACAGATGCCCCTCCAGTGCCAAGGTAACTTCTGGATCCTGTGGTACTTTCCCCTGAAGTCTGGTTTTCTCCTTAATTATTATAGGAGCAACAGTCGTGCTGGATGTCAAAACAATATCTTTTTTGCTCTTACTATCAGAGACCACAAGAGGGAGAAGAAGATAACGAAGCCACAGCATGAGCGGTTGCGTGCTCCAAATCATCTTTCAGCTTCACAAAGTCAGTCTGCTCTTCCAGTTTCCTGGGTTCAATAGTCATTAAGCTTTCAAAAGCTGAACATCCAAAAACCACAACTGAAAGGTAAATGAAAATGACACTGGAGGAAGGTTCGCCTTCCATACCCTGATCAACAAGGACTGAATATTTCTACGAGAAATAATACTAAATACCTTGTAGAAAAAAAAAGAATTAAATCCTTTATTACAAATAGAAATTCAATTAACCAGAACATATTTTCTACCTTGAACACATTGACAGCAAAATAATGTATAAGTTTTTCCTTGATGGAAGATACTTCAGAAGCTTGCAATCACTTTGGAGGTTTTGATCATTTATTAATTGAAAGATAAATATTCATCTTCATTTGTGGATGTTCTTTTATCTCTCAAGAAACTGATACATACTGTGACTATTTTAAGGAAAATAATTTCCATTACAACAAAAATTTCTTAGATGCAGTTGTATTAAAAAAATATAATATTGTTCTAAATATATAAACTAGAGAAAGAAAAATGTGGGAAATAGTGTTTCTACTAGACACTAAATCAGCACCGCTAGTATTAAAAAGTCCAAAATTATACAGATGTATTATCATCTTTGAGAGTGTTTATGTAACCATTCTCATGAGTTCACACTGTCACTCAGGGACCTTTAATGAACACACTAGTAGTGAACACACAGTAGTTTAAAAACACTACTGAAGAAAGTATGTGAAGATGATCGATAAAATATATTGTCCTGGGTTATAAAATACCCTTTTCCCTTCTTCCCTTATTATTTGAATGCTTTTTTGTTAACATTGTTTGAAGACCACCAGGGGCTGTGGCAATTCATAATGTTGCAATACTGAAAATAATGTGTTTGATTTATTTTTAATGTGAATAGAGTACTGATTTTGTTTGTCAGAAGCCATGGGGAACAAAGTTGAATATTATAAATGATCAGCTTCCACTTAATGCAATAGAAAATGTAATTAGATCATAAGCAGATATATGATTTAAAAATGAACTCTTTTATGCTTAGTGAAATGATATTAAAATGTTCTGCTATTCTAAACAGAATGTACATTTCTAGTAAAATTGTAAAGCTCTTATTACAAAAAAAATAAAAAAAGAGTATGGAGAGGAGAGACAATAAAATTAGCATAAACTACATTTTTTCACAGTAAATTTTATTCTGTTTCCAAATTGATTTTTTTGTTTTGATTAATTTATATTCTCCACTTTATTTTTCTGATCTAAAAAGAATAAGTGGCAAAAAAGAAGAGAAAATAAATGGACAGAATAGTTTAAAGATTTCAAAAGCTGTGTCTAATCTTGTGCAAGTACTCATGAAAGACCAATTAAATTATTTATGCAGATCTTTACTACAGGAAACCCAACTAGTTTAGTATTTAGTTGTGAATGATAGCATGCTCTTAAACTATAACTTTTTTTCTCTTCTCTTTTTTCTGTTTTTGTTTTTTCTCTTTGAAAAATTAATTTTAAGTTACAAATTCCGTGTATGACTTATAGAAGAGAAAATATATACTTTCATCATAAAACAGTAGGGGTTTTTTCACCTCTCATCGTATCAATCCCATACTTTTCCTGTCATGTCTCCAGTGCAGTGGCTTAAAAGTTAGGCAGTCAATCTCAAGAAAACAAGATAAAAATAATCTTGTTTTAATGCAACCAGAGCAGTAATTTTGTTTAAATTTGCTTGGAGTTTGGAGGTTTTTTCTAAGTACATTTTTGCTATTTGCTTTTTAAATTCAGACATCTTTTACAGATCTAGGAATTAAAGTTTTCAAAGTCAGACATCACATTTTATAATTAGCTAGTAAGGTAAACAAAAAAAGAATCTTCTTCCCTTCAGTTTTCCCATTTCTAATATCTGTAGGTCATGGTGTAGTTCACCATTTTCTTATAGTCGTTATTTCAGCTTTCTTATTAGCCTGATCATGGTGAGACTTACTCAAAAATTATACAGAGCAGGTGTACAGAAATGTGCCTTTTGTTGATGGTTGTGGTTTTGGTTTTGGGTTTGTTTTTTTTTTTTTGTTTGGTTTGGTTTATTTTTGGTGGGGTTTGTTTGTTTGTTTTGCTATTTGTTTTGCTTTGTTTTGTGTTGTTCCTTTTACTGCAGGGGTTACAAAACACTGGAAACTCTAAACCAATTCCAGGATACAAAAAACAGTAAGTGTCACCACTTACCAACTGACAGATGCTTCACTGTTGTGACAGAAGTCCTTGTGTGGACCACCTGGAAGACTAGAGACCACCACTAACTTGCAAGCCACTGTCATAAAATATCCTTGATTTACCTGCTTTTTTTATCTGCTTTTATGAAATATGACTGAAATTAAATATCTTAATGGAAGCATGGAATGGGGTAGTTCAGTGTGAAACTTTGTCTATTTGTGAGTTCAGTGAAGGAATAAACCACAGCTCCACTGTGTATGTTGTGCTGTTATGGTTTTTAAAACCTGTACTCTGCCTTTTTGCCTGTAATAAATCCAGTTTACAGTGGATTTCAGCTTTTATAGTATCATGATGTATTTTCATGTACTATTATTTTTTCTTGACAAAATAGGTTTTAGCTCTCAGAAAGTACAAATATGTTGCTCAAAATGTTAGCCTTTATGTATTGTCAAATAACACAATTTTATTATATAAATTTGCAGGAAAATAAGCTATTAATTTAAGTACAGACATGTATATGTTTCCTAGATCAGATTTATATTACTGTAATAGATTTCAGTATACTGTAGTAGATTTCAATATATAGACTTTACTCTATATGAATTTATAGAGAGAGTTGTTTACATGTAAGTCTTCTTCTGTAAGGAGGAGTTATGTAGGAGAAGCTTAAATTAATAAAATATATTTCCAGAGAATTCTTAAATGAACAAGAAAGAAGTTGGCAAGAATACTTTTATGTATATGTCATTACTAAAAAGTTTTAAATAATGTAAAGAGAAATATTCACTTTTTAATTAAATTTTATAATTTATAAACTCCATGGATTTGTCCTATGACCAACAAAAATGTGTTTGATTCATAATATACATGATAGGATTTTCCTAAGAGTACTCATGTGAACGAAGATTTGAAAGACAGCAGTGAATAGATGTGCTGCGTGCTAAGGGTGGCAAGAGAGATGTGAATATTGCAGTACCTGTAACTGCAAAGTGTGTAGGTGAGGTCTGTTTTTATGCATCATCTGAGCTTGTCCCTCGTCTTTATAGACACAGATAATATTTGGAAAATTTTTTATTTGTTTGTCATTATAAAAGTCTTTCCATTCTATCTGTTTGTGGGATTTGTGGTTGTTTGTTTTTCTTGTGGTTTTTTGTTTGTTTGTTTTAGTTTGTTTTTTTGGGGGTGGCAGGATTTTTTTTTCATATTTTTTCTTTTTTTTTTTAAACATCTAAATTCAATGCAAATAGATATACAATGTTTTGTATATGTATTTGTGTGAACATTAATGGAGAATTTCTGCATGCAGTGGATGAAGCAGGATTTGTAGGAAGAAACAGCTGGTGATCAAAAAATTCATTTGCAAAGAATACTGGTTGAAAGTAGTTCTCAGTCTGATGTACTTGAGCTGACTGAAGGCTGGAAAGGCAGAGATACTCTTGCTAGAGTTCAGCAGCAGACACAGATCCACATCCAAAAGGCATACGCAGGAGTTGAAAAGTTCAGGGTAGGCCTTAAGCACTCCAGTATTTTAGGAGAGGAAAGATTTCCAGTTTATTAGTGTAAAGGAGTCACTGTAAAAAATATGACTGCTGTGGAGTATATAATGACAAAGGATGTTGATTTTCCTTTCTCAGTTGTTGGTTTTTTTTGCTTCTTGGATTTTTAATTCTATTCCAAGTTCATTCATAAAATGTAGTTAGGGAAAAACATACACTTTTAAAAGCCACAGTTTTGCTTGGGTTGTGGAAACTGGAAGGAAAGTGGTATAGCTTTGTGACTGTGTGAGATAGAAGACTATTTCTTGCACAATCACAGAATGAGAAATAAGGTAAATTTTCATTTTCTTTATAGAATAGCTTATTTTTGTAAACTATCACAGGAAATGTCACACAGAAATATTCTTTCAATTATTAAATAAAAGGTTTCATAACATTATATACAAAATCATTTAATGTTTTTTATTTTAATTCAATCCTGACGTGGTGATAACAGCTATGCCATTTTCCTGCTTCAGTTTGTAAGAGAATATTAAACTCATGACATGGTTACCTAATTTTATGTATGGATTTTTCCCTTTTCCATTTAATAATTTATCTTTTTAAAAATAATTCCTATTATTATAAAGCTTTATAAAACCGGTTTTTTTCCATTAATATTTTGTGTGCTAGACATTTATGTAGGTAAAAGTGCTTCAAATCTGTACCCTCAATAACATCTTATTAAGGAATAGATGGAGGGTTGTGTTTGCGAGTGTATCAGAACTAAGCCCAAAGCTGGCACAACTTCTAAATGCCATTCAGTGTCATTTTAAAACAACATTTTACAAGTGTGATGACGTGAGAGTATGTGGCTGAATATGAGTGAAAAAGAAAAAAACAAACCAGTAAAAACTTGTAATTGTTAGCACAATAGGAACAAACTGTGCTTTTGTTTATGGTTTCTCCAAAACAAAAACTAGCGACTGTAAGTTATTCACAGTTACATCCCTGATTCCTGTGAAAATGGAAAGCATTCTGTAGGGTATAAAACACCTGCTATTACATACATATTGACAGACACAAGTATATACATTTAAAGAAACTTTGATTCAGACCTCCTATTCTTCAAATAAACCAAATTTAAAAATAATATTCTCTCTTGAGACAGTGACAATAATTAATCAATTTAAATATGGTAACGGTATAAATTATAAGAAGTGATATATTTAGTCCCATCATGGAGACTGACATTCAGTACAAAATAGAGGGGAAAAAGCAGTATTGCGTTTTGCCAACATTTTGTCCAACAAAATTTTGTATGAAAAGTTCCACATAAGACTAAGTTATCTTTCCCTACATGTAAAACCAACTTCTCTATTTCAGAAAGATACACTCACCTCTGAGACCACTGTGGTCACAAAGAGTGCAACAGGGGCTAGGCAGAACATGAACTTATTAAGGGAACAGCAAAGAGACTTGGTCTTTTTTTTTCCTAGGTCTTGACACGTTTAGCAAAGTCCCATGTTCTGTAACATAGACACACATGCACATCTAATTAGATATTTAATAGACTCATCTACAGGCTTGACTCTGTAGGCTCAAAGTTCATGAGCAGTTTTTTTTTTTTCCCAGCTCATTTTGTGGCTCTCACCTACAGTATGTTTTTAGTCAGTTGATGGCCCTTGAACAGCCATCTGAATGATGTATGTACAAGTGGAATTTTGATGAGATGATGGTGTAGAAATTAGATGGATCATTTTTTATTTCTGAAGTGGTCTGCAAATATTAAAGGTCATTAAAATGAAATAAAAATAAATTTGTCTTTAGAGATTGCAGCTCCTTTATGTCCAAGTCTTGTGAACAGCTGCAAGTAGGCAGACAATTTTGGTTAAATACAGATTGTTTGCTGACTTCTTGCAAGATTATAGATTTCAACAATGTGAAAATGTCAATACACAGATCCTGCTTTTGCCTTGGAAATGATTTTTTTTTCAGTCAAAGCAATTATTTACTTTTTTTTAACAGAAGTGCAAAACTGACTCTGTGCTCTTGAGTGGAGTTGTCAAATTATGCTACTTACTTCAGTGAAACTTCTCCATGAAGAGAAAGACACATGAAGAACTCCTCAAGAGAGAAGGGTAATTTCTTTCTAGTGAGTGCTATAGGTGGAGTCAGAGGACACTGTACCAGATCAGTTTTATCTCTACTGTTGTTTTCAGTGAAAAAATGCAGAAATATTTCATTATTCACTTTTTGCTTTATTCAAGGAAGACAAGGGAGAAAATGAAGTATTTTACTACAACATTCTTAAGAGAACCTTTTATGGTTTGAAATTATTTGTGGCTATATCATTCTTAAAAAAAATTCTGTTCAATACTCATCATCTGAATCCACCCATAAATAGGGTAAAGATCCATAATACTCCCTGATACCCCTCTGATTTCAGTAGTTCCAGGGCCCACAGAAATATTTGTTTTTTATAAGTTTGGTAGATATAAATGGCTGAAATTTTTTTGCTCACTGCCTACTGCCAATAATATTTTGTAAAAGTTTCATAGATTTTCTTTTTACATATTTATGCTGCTATGAATGAGAAGCAGAATATATATAGTCTTTAAATATAAGGAGGGAGATAAAGTTCATTGTCTGCATATAATTAAATTTAAGTTTATTTTTGCTCAAATATTTCCATCGCAAGGAAGAGAAATTGTTTTTTTATTATAATTTAAAGCAGTTTATTAAGAAGGGAGTATAGGAGAGAGGAGACAGAGGAGAGATAACACATTGATATACTTTTCAATATATTTTGATATATATCCATATACAAATATATACATTGATATATTTGACTCAGCAGAAAGTCAGCCTGTTATTCCAAACAAGAAACAGTTCAATTTTTTGTATGGTGAATGAGTTTACTTATCTGAATGGCAGGCACTCCAACTAGTGCCAGAGGTTTGAGGCGAACACTTGTGTTTTCTCCCATTAGTGAATGCTGACATTTTTAATGGCAATGTCCTACCGTTTCTGTTCAACAGGGAGTGGTTTAATACCTCCTCTCCAGTGCTAACAGCCCTCAGCAACTGCTCAGTACTTGTGTGCAAAAATGGTCTCTGCCCTCTTCCCATGAGCAGAAAGGAAAGCACTGGAAGCTAACCTTATAAATCATCCACTGTTTAGCCTATTAACACCCATGATGGTGTAATCCTATATGTTAATTATATACAGTAAATTCTATTTAAAATTTATTTACCAAATCTCTTAAAATCATTTCTAATAGTGTTCATGGCAGCCCTTCAGACCCTCCCTTGCTAGGAAGCCCATAGGTTTTACCAGTATAATATCCTTCACTTCCTGACTGTACTCTTCAACACCTTTCTTTTGGTTTGTTTCTTTATGTTTGACAGAGCTGGTAGAACATAGAAATAGTTCAGATTAATCAAAGAAACTTAATGCATCTCTATGGCTTAAAGGAATGTTTATTTGTTTTTCTTTAAAAGTTAAGTGAAGTTCTTCAGTTTCTGACATAGAGTTTTTTGTTTGTTTGTTTGTTTTTTACCTTTCTGAAACATAGTGAAATCTAGCCCTTAGGAAATTAGCCTCTTTCTCTCAGTCTTCTACACAGAGTATATTTTGTTTTAAAAATCTGACTTTACTATTTATTCCTGTAAGAAGAGGTTTATCTCCACACTTTCGATTTAATAAAATGAGTGTTAAAAGCAATTGGTTTTAATAATTCTATTTCTGGAAGAGATATAGAAAACCATAATGATGACAATTTGTGTTACATATGTTCAATTGTGCTATGACAGAATTATTTATTGTATGTCTGCAAAAGCTTTAGAAATGTACAGTAGCGTGTTAAATCTTTAAAAAACTACTTTAATCCAACCAATTCAATTAACAAAATGGATTGTCTTTAAATTTCAACTCTTAAAAATTAAAAAAAAAATGAAATTAATTGTTGGTACTTTCCCAAACTTTCCAAATGGGAACTTTTTTATAGTTTTCATACTGAATCTCATTCTCTGTAGATAGTCATAAGTTTCTGGGGAAATAAATGCATATCATTCTTGGAACTCATCAAATTTTTTTTCTCCTTCACCATCCCAGGTTCCAAAAATGTTTTAGAGGCATGTATCACATTATGTCCACTTCCAATTACATAGTAATTTTGGTTTCTATCGTTATTTCTGAAATTATCAGAAGAAATCAGTCAGTAACCTGATCTAAAATGTTTTTAAAAAGTAGAAAATCTTGCAGTTTCTGCAAACAGTTTTGAAACAAACCAAGACTGAATGTTTTTGTCTTTTGGAATTTAATTTAACTATATGTACTTCTTGTCTCTTTTCCATTAAATTTCAACTTATCTATGTAGGTTTTTTATATGAAAAATAGAGATAGAAATTACTGGGACAGTATTCAGTAGCTGTTGTCTTTTGAGTGAGTTATCCTTAAAAAAAAAAAAAAAAAAAAAAAAAAAAAAAAAACCTTAGCAATTATTAACAGTTATTTAATGTTTAATGTTAATGTTTAGAAGTAAATGGTATACTGTTGATATTGGAGGAAGTCAGGGAACGCTATGGCATTCACTCCCATAGTTATTAGGAACAATAAGAATAGTAGTACCATTGAGTGAAAGGACCAATGATCCAAGCTGTTGTCCTCTCTGACTTCCTTTTGTGTCCAAGTGATTTTTGAACTCTAGAGCACAGTTAAACTGTTTCTACAATAATCTGTTATATAAACTCTTATACTTCATATTTTTATTGCATCGCATTCAAATGATCTTTTGCACCTTGATTTTTAATTTGATAAGCCATGACTAGCAGGAAGATTTTTTACCGTGTTTAAAGACATTTGCTCCCTCTTAACATGATTAAGAATAAGACATTTTGCCTTTGCCCTCTCCAAGTTGTGCTGGAAGCAGATGTTAATATTTTATATACAATTTTGTTTAACCCATAATTGGCAATAAAGACAAAATAATGTTATGTTTCAAGATTCCTCAGTATTAACTAATTAAACCAGCAGCAGGCCTCGAGCATGGGACAATGGCAAACTTTCAGATGAATTAATTTTATGGAAGACCAGCTGAGTAATTGGACTCCAATTACAGGCTGTTTAGCTCCCTCATCACCTTCACATATAATTAAATTCAATTGGTTGATACAGTTTCTATTTTTATGAGGCCACTTACAAGCTTTTTGAACCCCACTGTGACTTTGGATCTAGGCCAATCAATTATTACTCATTTCTCTTTCAAATGGAAATTCTCTAGATTAGTCATATCTTCTGTAATGCATTACTCGCATTTAAAAGGTACATTGCAGCTGGGACATGGATGAAGACAAATTTATAGACATTTTGTTCTACAAAAATATGTAGTATGCAACTGTATGTTTGTCATGGGTATTGATGAACGGAGGTCACGTGTTTTTATGACTTGTCTTAAGAGTTCTGATGCTGTACACAGTGGGGTTTATTTACTGTATCATTATATTTGCAAATGCCATGCTTGTTCATGTTAAAAATTATCACTGAAAATTGCTTATGAGACCTAAAATTGTCTTTCTTAACATGTAAAAATAAGTCATCATATATATAGCTAGCTGAGGATTCCTTAGTTGTCCAGTTTTCCTTCTTTAAATTATTTTCAAATTAAATTAAATCATTGTTACTAATTAAAAAAAAAAACAAACCAACAGCAAAAAAACTAAACCCCCTAAATTACTGTTTATTGAGAGAAAAAAATAACAGCCCCTGACCTTTGAACAGATTCATAGGTTAAGTAGTTTGAACTAAAAGAAACAAAATACATTTTTACTTTGAGAATGCTAGAACAGTTTATATTTTAAAGTACTTGGCTTTGAATTAGTACATTTTCAAACACAAACAGATAATGAATTCATTAGTGTGATTTTAACATTTCACACATAACTAGTCTATAAGGAGATTAAACAGATGACTAGAACTAATATGACACTTTTACCTGTTTTTAGTATATTTGTTCCAGTGTATTTATTTCCAAAGAAAGCAATATATCGTTGTTGATGAAAGAGGAAGCAGAGAAGCAGTAGTGAAATCAGTGATCTTTTCCAGCTCTGCTGAGTGATCAATAAAGAAAAAGGCATTGTCAAATATGAAACATTACTTTTCTTTAGACCTTTCAATTAGGGAAATATCAAACCTATTTGTTTGATCCTTAAACTCTTGAATTTGAATGTAGGCCATTGATTAGCTATGTAAAAAGATGACATTGAGACATAATCAAATTACAAAAAAGTTTCAATGAAACTGTATTACTACTGATTGACTAGCAAAACAAAACATTAATGATTAATGGTGTCATAATAAATACCAGAAAAGTAGTGTTCACTATCTTGTTTTGGAGTACCGCCATCACAGAATGAAGATAGTATACATGACAGGATGGCTACTTCAGATTGTCACTGGTAAATTCTGGTTTTTTTAATTTATGTTCTGTAATTGAAAAAAAAAAAATCCATATACTAAACAACCCCCCTCACCTTTTCTGTAGGCACATAATATACAGGGGAAAAAATAGTACAAAAGATTCCTGAGGAAAATGCTTCTTATTGTTTTACATGTGATGATCATATTAGACGTTATCAAAATACGTTATTGATGCATTGTTTTTATTATTTTAGAATAAAATAAAGGTGATTGAAATGTCTAAACCATGTCAAGTTCAGTTTTGTAGTTTGTTTGTTTGTTTGATTGTTTGTTTTTATAGCTTGCTTGCTTTTCATTCTGAATATTTAAGAAATAATTTTTGAAAGAAGCTAAGGAAGTCATATTTTGACTTTTCTTATAAGAATAATAGTTAAATTTCTACCACTATTAATGTTGTAAAGGAAGGATAGAAAAGAATTTTTTCATAAATACCTCCTGTTTCAGATCACAGATGCTTTCATTCAGATTAAAGAGGCTATGATGATATATTTGGTTCCCCGAGTCTAACATGTCCGTCATCCATTAATCCAGTTTCTCCCCTTGATGTCATCACTTTTATTAATACTCATTTATTGCTAAGAAGACACAGCATTTATACTATAAACAGCATAACTAATAAGACAGCACAAACCACTGCACTTCCAGGGGAGTGAAGAAAATTAGTAGAGCCATCACAGACCTAATATCAACTCAGTTGAGGAGGCAGTCAGGAAAGAAAACCCTCTAGGTATTATTTTTTTCCAAAGGTTAGATGCTTTAAATCACAGCGCTCATTAGACTTTGTCATCATTTCATCGTTTTGCTTCATCAAGCCTCTAGTGCCACATGTGTTTTGAAGTCTTTTTTTCTCCCTAGACAGGTTCTGAGATTAGAATGCACAATTGGTATTTCTCGTAGAGACATAGTCAGAACTGATTTGGCTTAGAAGACAAACTGCACAGAGGGAAAGAAAGGAAAGACCTCATTCAGGGTATAATTTTACAGGATTTGTTATTCACAAGTGAACAGCCACATTTCATGGATTTCTTTCTGAATAATGACAAGAATTAAAAAGGAGTAAGTTGGTTCACCAGTTTTACACCTACTCAGAAATTATAAACAGGTATTAGAGTTTTAATGAAAATACCATCAATCCCACTAGGAGAGAAGAAAAAAAAAAAAAAGAAAAACTCAAGAATTTTCCACTATTTTTAGAAATTAGTTTTCTGCTCTTGTGTGAAATGCAACCCAAAATGTTCATGATCAGTCTCTGGTATGTATTGGCCAAACCATAATCTTGTTAATTGTCTTCCTGCCAAACAGAATTTCTGTTCCCATTTTTTTTCCTTCTTTCTATGACTCCTGACTGAGAGCATATGCTGCATTTTGGGAAACACCTTCAAAAACAAGACCAAAAAAGTCAAATCAGGAAGGCAAATTCCTTGCCTCCACATTTGGTTTCTTTCATGGTCAATAGGCAGGTATTTTGTTCCTTTAATAATATTGCTGATCTTAAATGTTGACTCCCATGCTGAATAGCTTTGAAAAATGCTAAATAGAGAAAACTTAAAGGGTAAGAAAAGAAAATCAAGTGACTGAAACATGCACAATCTGCGTATTTAGAAGCAAGTCGCTTTCTGTTACGTAAATAAAATATACTTAGGTATGAGGGAAAAATGACCTTTTGTATCTTGTAATAGAATAGCTTTTAAATCTAATCCCTGCAATACAGTGTGTTGGCAATGCAGCATGTTGCTTCTATGGCTTCGAAGACAGTTAAACTCCTAATCATTGATACTATCAGTGTTCCCCTCCAAAAACATTCCTCATATACAGTACAACAAAGAACAGTGTGTGCCCATGGCCTGAGCTTAACAAAGTGTATTGAGAAAGACGGCTTCCTGGGCAGAAAAGCACATCAATAACACAGTGGGAAGTGGCACCAACAGAAGGTAAACACGGGTCAGTCAGGGAAGGCTTAGTAGGTGGTGGGGCACAGATCTTCACATACAATGAAGGGAATGACATCAGAGAGATTCATCTTTGTGCTTGAATTCTCTGTTATTAACTAAGGCATAACATCATACAGGACAACAAAGGCACAGAATCAGCCAGTTTTTGACTGCCTCACAGATGGCACTTAAATGTAGATTTCAGTGCTGCTGAGAGAATGACTGTGGCAATTGTGCTGGCTGAACTGTTCAGCTCTGGGAAAACAAAACAAAACAAAAAAGTGATGCATTAATGTTCTGGTTAAGTAAATATTATTCAGACATGTAAGCCACTAGGCTTACCCAGTTCTCTGTCATTATTTATTAGGTATATCTGAATGGTGTATAAGAGTTTCAAATTTCCAAACATAATTTTTCTGTCAAGAACTGGCAAAAAATAATAAAAAATAGCTGTTCCATGTATGTAGCTCTTATATTTTTTAGCTGAGCAGGAAATCTTTTTGTTTGTTTGTTTTTATTTTAGCTACATTTAGCAAGAGATGAGTCTTCATTACAAAAGTAGCTTTTCTTCTCCATGCTGCATTAAAGTGTATTCATCTCTAACCCTTTTTATTTCTGGTCCTTTTCCTAGTAGGAAAATAATTAAGGAATTGGGAAGAATTTAAATGCCACTCATATCAGACAGGAAGATGATTTTTACAAACTCTTTGGATTATGATGAGTGTTTATTTATGCAATTGTTCACAGATTTTCAACACACTATCTTGATTAGTACTTTATATTTTATTGCAGTTGTTAATTTGGCTCATAAAATTTAGACAAGAGATTTCTATACATGAAACTTTTTGTACTTTTAAAACTTAGAATGGTTTTGTGAATGCCATGGATTCTTTATTTCAGTGTTCTCTAAACTTTTTTGACTATTTAACCCTATCAATAAAAAAATTACCATTATGCATTCCCAAAATATGGACATTTATGGCTTTTTATAATTTATATACATGAACTACTATACTAGCATATTATGTACATTATAAAGCACGCATAAAATTGAGTGCACACACATCACTTTGGAGACCACTTCTTTATTAACAATTTACCATCTAATAATTATCAGTCATAAAAATCTAAAACTCACTGTAGAAGGAATATCTTAGGACAAAATATGTAGAAGTTTTAAATTTTTTATCTATATTTAAGTATTTTTCCATTTTTTAAAGTACTAGTTAAGTAAAAATTCCTGTAGAACTTAGTTGACTTTGCAAGAATGGAAGAGTAACATAGAAGAAATGGGGAAGTGCATGCTGGAAAATGTGTTACTTAATTCTCAGCTTTGTTATAGTTCCAGTCACGTAGTAAAAAGAGAAGTCAAAGTAGAATTCCAGACCTGGATTATAAATCTGAAATTAGGCCACCTACCTAAGAAATCATAGCTAGTTAGAACGTCAGTCAGTCTTTTGCTCAGACAAGCAATATATGCTTTTCCAAGTGCCTTCACTTATCAAAATAAATTCATTTGTTTATCCAAAAAGAGTTCAGGAAACTAACTGTTTTATTTTATACGGATTTTCGGATTACCACAATCTGGGACTGAAACTGGAGATCTTAGATATTTGATGAAGCAGAAAAATGGGTAGAAATCTACTTCATAACTGCCTTCATGGAGTCTGTTATCCACTGTAGTGATGGCCTTTGCCAAATGAACAAAGTCCATGACTGAGTGTTTTTGAAAAAGAATTGCATTTATCAAAAGTTTTCTTTAAAAAATGAGAATACAATCCTGTTGATATTTATATTTAGTTTGTATATCTATTAAACATGTATGACTATTTGAACAAACAAGTAAAATGACTCCATACAGAGAGGGTGCAATGAGAAACCACCACAAAAAAAGTTCCTTGCTGAATCTGTGAGCTTGTGAGAAGAGAGTCCTATAAGTAGATGTGTCAATTTGCTATCCTCTGGTAATATTTTATTACACTGATTATTCTTTTTTTCCATATTTTTATTTTAAATAGTCACAGCTAGAAGACATAAAAAAACTTAGAAAAAAAAACCCACAAAAAGTAAAGTGGGCAATAGAATTTAAAAACCTAATAGGAATTTCTGAATTTCAAAAGCTATATTGTTTATATAATCAATGGGTCTTTCCTAGAGTGGTTTGGAACATCTAAGGGTTAGAAATCAATCTGTGGAGGATCCATCAAGCACATAAACAACCTAATTAAGTCACCCACTCTGATATTGTCATCTCTGATCCTCATTTAGGTTGACCGTGATGAGTAGCTTTCCAAAACTGTTGGTTTCACATTTCTAAATACTACATTTCCTAGAATATTTCATGATCCATGGATGATTTCCGGTCAAGGGTAAGGAGGAACTGGAATTAAAAATAAAATGCACTGCTTAAGGAAAGTTAATGTAGTTTCCTAGTTTCCTTAACTAGGAAAGTTAACAGGGCAGTAACTTTCCCAAAGATAGTGTGTTCTGAGCACCTCCTTTGAGAACTATATCAAAATTTTTCAGTCACTGTGTTTTCATGCCTTCAGATTCAGAAGATAACTCAAAACTGGCTCACATTGGAAGCAGGTTTTTTGTTATCCATTGGTTGAGGAATTATTTCAAATGTGAAAAGTAAGCCAAGAAAAGGGCCTTTTGCTGCATGTTAGAGGAAATAAATCCAACAAAATTAAAGGAGAGATGAATAATATTTATCTAAATCAGCCTCAGTAGCACAAGAACTGATAGCTATTCAAATACGCCATTTTCTGTAATTTTTACTTGAAATGTCTATGGCAACAACATGTAGATATGCTGATTTAGCAAGGACATAAAATTACATGGAATTAGCATCTTCATGAGATTCTGCATGAACTGCAATCAGTGAGCAACAGGCCAAAGCTACAGCATGTTCTCTTTGTCCATGCAAAGATATATATCTTCCTGTTGCTGCCACCTCAAACCTCTCTTCTCCAGCTATGAATTTATTTTATCCTTATGCTTCATCTAGTCATTGTCAGCATAAAATTTCTGCAGAATGGAGACTGCTTTTTTTTTGAACTAAAAATCTGAATTCAGCCCTGAGGGCTGAGTAGAGCCACAGGGTGTTCTTGTGGTACACGCAAAAAGAAGAAAAGCACAACATGTTTTCTCAAGGTTAAGCTATAAGTTTCCATAAATGTAATTTGCATATATAGGTGGGGACATTTTAGAATCTGTTCATTTTACAAGACAGAGAGATGACTGTGGGAAACTCAAATGCCACCTAATGTTTCCATGCAAAAGCACTACCATTATTATTAGCTTAATCACATTTCTGTCTCCTCAGGGAAGCACGTGGTATCAACGATACAAGATGAATCCTTTTGTCAAGACAAACATAAAACATTCATACCAAAGCACAGAAAACTCACATTGGCTACATAAAATGCTGTTAAATAAAATACATCTTATTTCTATTAAGTGGAAGATATGCCTTTATCGACTAACTAGCAATCTGCCCAAGTAAAAAATATGACTGACTGAAGAAAAAAATGTTAATAGCTTTTTTCATTCATGAAAAAAAAGAATAAGGTTGCCTGGAGAAGTATAAGCCACTTGAAGAAAAATGTTGGATTTTTTTTCATTTTATATTTTCCCCTTTTTTTTTCTTCTCCCATTCCCACTCCCATCACTGGAACTTGCTCATGATGAGATTGCTCAGATACTTTTCAAAGAAAGAATTTTTATTTATCAGTTTTGATAAAACATTGCAAAAAATTGGATTTAAAATAACAAATACTCTTTTGTAGTCTCATCTCTCTTGTTTCGCTATAAAGTTTTAACTTGTGAGAACATTTAGCAAAGTCTGCTTAATGACAGAAGATTACTGAGAATAGTTGAATCTAAGTGCGACTTCAAATGGCTGTGCAAAGTTCAGATGGCACTGAATGAGGAAGTGATCAAATGAAGAGGTGATAAATTTGCAAATGCAATTACTTCCATGTGAAGTAATAAAGAAAAATAATGCTAACAGTATATGGACAATAGGAGACTATAAATTAGTTCTAATTACAGATTAGAAGGAAGTTCTGTGAGTCCTTGCAGATCTCCAAAATCGCCAGCAGTAGTCAGAAAAAGATCTTGTAGAAACATGTGCAGAGGAATGGCAAGTATGATCTGCTAGAAAAGACTAAATAGATTAAGACTTTTTGTTTAGACAAGAACAACCAAGGAAAGGGAGCAATGCATTAATAGCTTCTTTTAAATTTTTTGATGAAGAACTGAAATCTGGAACTCATTGCCACAATATGACAGAAGGGATGTTAATGATAGGTAGGGGTAGGCAGTGCAGTATCAGTAGATAGATTCACTCATGTGTCCAATAAAATGCTGAGATCCATATTCAATGTTCAGTAAAATATTGAAATCTTTTACCTTTTGGGCTAAAAGAGTCTGTTAGGGGAGCAATCATCCTATTATTTTGCCCTCTCTCTCCCTTTCTCTCTTAATTGTTTGTTTGAGGTTTTTTTTTGTAATTCTTTCCTCAGGTATCTGTTATTCATCACTGACATCAGAGATATGAGGCTGCTTAAGGGCATCCTTGTTCTGACCAAGCATTTCCATTGAAATTTTTGTGCATTTTGGTTTGGATTTCTAAATATTTATAAATTTCAAAAATTATTGCTAGTTTATCGTTGGTGGTAAATTTTATTCAAAATATTGCAGATCCTGCAGGGGGAGAAGCAGTTTGTACAGACAAATACATTTTACTAGTACAGTTTATATCAGATATGTCTTCAGCTATCTTAAACGAAATCAGCTGAAAATATGTAAAACACATTCTCTCTACCCCACTTCATCCTTAACTGCCCCTGCTATGCCTACAAAAATACTTAAGTTTATATTGACTCTCTGCATCTGCTATTTTTTGTTCAAACTTTTCTACTCAAACTGATTGCATAATCAATGTATAAATATATATGTATGCACTTTGTACAGAATATCTATATGTATGAATGTGTATTTATGGAACATATGAATGTGCACATGGAAAATAGATGTTCTTTTACTGTGAGTGAAATATCTCTTTAATTGGCAGATTGTGCTGGTTTAAAAGTAAACCTGCAGAAGAAATGAACTCAACTGGAGAGATTACAAGTCAGACTTACAATTTACTAAAAAGATTACGATAAATGCAATGATACAGAGAACATTGATTTTAACACCCTAAGACAGATGTACAACCCAGGACACTGGGACAAGAAAAGAACAGTGTTCATTGGCCCCCGGGGTGAGCACCATGTGGTTCCCCTGGGGGCAAAGTAAAAGGAAAAGAAAACCTGTTGGTCTGGGTGATGGTCGAAGTTCTGTTGAAGTGATGATCGGAGTCCTGTCAAGAGTGGCAGCCGCAGTCCTGTTGGAGTTCTGGTCCTCCTCGTGATCTGATGAGTGGTGCCAGAAGTCCCAAACCCCCAGGATATGTATGCTCAGGTTCAGGTGGGAATGCCCAGTACCTCACCTGCCCAATTTGTAATCTGAGGTGCCGGATGTGCCCTGGGCAGCTGCTGCAAACAATCCATTATTAACAGTCCATCAGAAATGACATAGAGGGTGTAGAATACACAATTTGGTTACACCCACATAGTGATAAACTGGTCCTGGCCTCTGTAACTTGGACACAGATACAGGAAAAACCCTCAAACACTGATGTCATGTTTAGTCAAAATAAACCTGTAACACTTCTAAAAAAGCTCTCAATTTGAAAGGTGATCAGAAACTTAGACTTATGTTTATGAATAAGAATAAAACTGAGTTACAACTTCACATTCAATATTAAAAAAAAAAATCCATGTGCCACTAATTGCATTATATTTCCAGTTAGACTTCCTGATAGTTTGCATTAAAGATTTCTGGAACTCTTTGTTTAAGGAGCTCCAAAAGTAAGCCAGAAATTCTTTGGATTCAGCACATCTTATCACAGTTCCTTTCTGGAATCTGAAACATGGTTTGACTTTAATATTTGCCGTTAACATTTCAAATTTAGTGTCTGGAAAAATCTAAACTAGTTTTGTCTTCCAGTGAACAATGTACTTGCCCCTGAGACTTTCATCATCTCAGAAATATTACCCTCTCCAACAGTGGTTCATTGAAGTTTCAACGAATGCAATTTTCAAAATACTAATGCACCAATAGCGTAGCTTTTCAGGAAGTGCTTTCTTTTTAGAGTGATATTTCTGGAACTCCCACAGTATTTTATTGCAGTAATTGCAGGTTAAGATTGTGAGACAAGAAGGGAAGTACCATATAGAGAGAAAATATTTCACTAATAAAGAAAAATACTACAATATATTTTCCCAAAAAAGTTTATCACAGGTGCATTTACTTCCAAATTAAAACCATACTATTTTCTTGCATCCATAAAATTATACTTGTTAGTCTTGGCATCTATGATCTTAAAGAAAATATGCTTCTCAGAAATACTATAGAGAATCTAGTGGTTCTGGAAAAAGTAAAACATCAAGGGAACTTTCAACTTAATATATACTGGCACCTCATGACATTCTAGTCGGTGCTGCTTATTCAAGGAAGTAAGGTGATTTTGAAAGACCATTCAGCAAAAATCAGTCTGGTGGTGGATTTATAAACACAGTACCGTATAACTGTCTGACAGAAAGATAGAAATAATATCCCATTTGCCATCAAAGCTGCTGCAAGAAACAGAGAAGAACAATTCTCTCTGGGCATGGTCAGTTTAAATTTGACAAATTCTCAGAGCTCATCAGATTGCCTAATGACACTGAGAAAGAACAGATACACCCCCTTCCTGCCCCTCCTTTCTTTTCTTGGTCCCTTAATATATTGGACGTTTTTCATCAGTCAGTTACACTGCAAAACATTGTTTTCATTGGCAATGTTCTCAAAGGGAAAGATTAAACAATTTGGGTTCAGAAGCACATTGCACTGTAAAAGTCAGACTTCCATGAAGAAGTGTGTCTTTAAATATTTAGGGTGCTCAGAGGCCACTGGTGACTGAGCTCAATCATTTCATTCACTATGGACTCAGACCTAACTGGACAGACATCTTTTGCAGCATCAATTTGGAATTCTTTTTACGTATAAAGTAGCTCTGGGGAAATAAAACTAATGCTTGTTGGGATCTAAGAGCTGAAATAACTATAAGTGATCTCTGTCTTCTCTTTATTGGCTAAATTTATCTAAAGTGTTACTTTTTACTTACTGTACTTTGCAATTTGATTGTCATGGAGATTAGCAGAGATATTTCACCAAATCAGTGTCGTAGAGAAAAGCCCTATGTTCATGTGATGTTTATTTTTTCAATTCCTTTTTCCTGAAAGAAAAGACAAATTTTTTTTCCATTCATTTTAATATGTTTTATAAGCATCATCTTTCCACTGCTTTCACAAAAATAGGCAGAGTTTCCATGAAAACATAGTTGGAGTTGAGACAAATGTGACAACATATTTTTATGGTTTTAGAAAACTATAAATAACAACTCCATGTAATAAAATTAGAAAAATCAGGTATTAAGAGTTATATTTCCACAGATGTTGTCACAGGTTTAATTTTGTGCCTGGTTTATTTTACAGCAGTGTTTTCCAGAACTTTTATTCAGAAGTCCACTCAAAGTTTCGGTTCATGACTTTTAATCACAAGGACTAAAAGACACAAAGACTTTAGCAGGAGTTGAAACCTGGGAGGATCTATAAGTTCAGAGCAGACTTTCAAGAGACAGTCTCCTCTGGTTGTGCCAAAATTCCTCTCCCAGTAGTGGATTTGATTATGCCCTGCTGAATAAGAGTGTTTCTTTTTATTGTCAGGTCCATGAGAAGCAGCAACAGCATTTCAAAACCAGGGAAAAAAAAGACAAGAAAGAGAAAAAAAAAGGAAGAGTCCTGGTCAGACTTCATATCCAATATTTCCAGTACTTTTGCTTTTTTTTCATAATGTATTATATAATTATTTCTATTTATTTTTTATGGAATTTTTAGGAATAAATGTGAAGAAGTAAAGGGAAAAGCTGCGAACAAATTAAAGTCCAGGTTGTAATTCATTAGTGAAACACATCTTCATTTTGCCTCGATAGAACAAGAACCAAATTCTTGTGCTAAAGGAAGCTTTACAAACTGTTGGCAAGACAAATAATGAAATAGGAAATTTTAAAGGGATCACTGAAATGACGTCTATGTTGAGTAACACTTACATTATAGGTAATGGTATCCTTTGAGAAATTCAAGTATTGTTTTTTATTTAACTATACTCTACTATGGGCTTTTTTCCTTGGTTGTTTTGGTATAGTTGAGTGGTTTTGGGAGGTTTTGTTTGTTTTTTTTACAAAGAAGTAAATTACCTTTTTTGAACTGCTCATTTATTTATATTCAGAGCTTCTGTTTTCTGGATGGTTAAATGATTCAGCATCTCTTTTGAGAAGCTTTTTCTGAAATCTTCTATGAAAATTTTCTCTTGCATGCCAAAGAATAAAGAAGATAAATGGGGAGAGGTTTGGTAAGGGTAAATTTTTTAAAATAACTTGTAGATAACTGCTAATTTTTGCCTTAAATAAGTGAGAAGGACAAAGATTTGAAATAAGTAACATCTTTTTTTTTAACCAAAGTAGTTCGTATGATTAGAAAAAATACAGTACTTCTTGGCCACATAATCCCTTGTTCAGGGAATCAGACAAATATAATTGACAATGAAACAAAAAAGATAATAGAATCTCATCCACTCATTATCGTCATCATCATCATGGCTAGGCTTCGCGAACTTAGGTTCGGGAGGGGCTCTACCCACGTTTGTAACAAGCACGCTGGTGGCTAAAAAGGTCAATACGAGATAGACACGTCTGGTTGCAAAAGGCACAGCAGAAAGACTCCTTAGGTGGTATATTCTGCAAGACACGATTCTTTCTGCATTGTCTTTTCTCCTCAAGAGTGATCCTGCGTGCTTTCTCAAAAGAAGCAGCAGCGTTATAGATGGTGTGTCTCCAGACCTCCTGACTGGAGGCCAGAGTAGACCAGTTATGCTGATTAATATGGCCAAGGTTGAGATGTTGTTTCAGGGAGTCCTTGTATCTTCTCTTCGAGGCTCCTCTCATGCGGCAGCCAGTGGCAAGTTCACCATTAAGCAAGATCTTAGGGAGGCAGTGGTCCTTCATCCTTGAGATGTGTCCTGCCCAGCACAGCTGTGTTCTCAACAACATGACCTCAATACTTGAGATTGCTGCTTGTTCTAGAATAGATGTACTAGTCACATAATCTGACCAGTGGATGTTTAGGATTGTACAGAGGCAGTGTTGATGGAAGCGTTCTAGGAGTCGCAGGTGGTGGTGGTAGATGACACACGATTCAGATCCATCTCGTCCACTAAAGCATAGTCAGAGAGCGTATTTTGTACTTGACCATAGAACCTTAAAACAATAAATCAGGATCAGTGTCCCATGGAATGTGATCTTCATTCAAAATAATTTTTCTAATGGCATGCCTGTCATATTACACTGAGCATGCCTTTCTAAACCATGTCGGTCTGGATACCTACAGTTGCAATTGCTGGAAAGCAGTAGGAAGACAAGATCACAGTCCATGTTAAAATTACAATTACATTTGTCACTCTACTAAAAGGTTCTTTACTCCAATTTGTGTTAGGACATAGCTAAAAAGATTGGGTGGAATTCACCCCTGAGGCAATTCCATTAATTTCAACAGATACAAATTGCGAGTTTGTCTAATAAAGATTAACTTAGCATCAGTGAATGAAACTGAAATATTTCCACAATTGTAAGTGCTGTTATCTTTGAAAAAATATTCTGAATGATACAGAAAAGTCTTAATATATTTGGAAGAAAAAAACCACATATAAGTAACATACGCATACATCTTTTCCAATACCTCTGTATTGTTTAATTTTCACTTATATTAATTTCCATCAGCCTTTAGGATTGGTCTTGTTGCTTGTAGCTGTGTTGTTCATTAATCAGACTAAGAGCATGGCCCCTGAGCACTAGACCACAGGTTACTCAACTACTTAATACCTCCTTGCTTTTTGTCTGTTTTGGCCTGAAGAAAGCAAGGTCAGGCATTGTCCTCCGCAGACTGTGTGGGCCAGATCACTCTACTCTGAGACGAGAAAAGAGACTGCCTTCAGAAACAGAGAAAAGACTCCCTTGTCTATTTTGCATGTTAGTACACACGTGACATCTGTGGCCGCTGAGAACCACACTGGGTAGAAGTCTGGTCATCATTAGCAAAGGTCAGTTTAGTGCTACCATGATGTTAAATAAGCCTAAATTTAAAGTCTAATGAAGTTAGAATTTTACTCTGATGATAATAAGCTCGGGAACATCCACAAAACTTTTCTCTCTGTCATCAGATAGAGTGTCCCATGCTGCCTCTTGCCAACTGCAGAGGTGGAAGAAGTCGGCCCCCAGGACTCAGTACAGAAATGAAGTTTCATGCAGCATTTGTGAAACTGGAACTATTATAGAGATAAGATCTAGAGAAAATCTTGGGGTGTCTTCTTGTTAATTTTATAAAACTCATTCGTTTTAGTGAGGATGTTCTTTGAGTGCTACCTACTGCTTTTTACCATTTCTATTTGAAGCTGAGTGGCTTTTTTGATGAAGATCCCTTCAGTATAATTTTTGATCATAATGCTTTATTGAATGGTTTCCTTTGTGCCTGTTTACCTATATTTTGCAGGTTTTTCCCACTCCTTTTACTCTGGAGACAGTTTGGAAGGGAACTTTAGAGATTATCTAGATCCAATCCCTGCCGTAGACCCTCCAGTTGTTGTTAATTATTATATTTAGGACAGGGAATCAGAACTAGAGACCTGAAATGCAGGATATAACAAAACATAAGAAGTTAGTTCTTCTGTATTTTAATTATTTTTGTACAATTTTTCTACAAATCTTTCTACACTAGATTCTTACAGTAAAAAATATGTACTTGAAACTGTCATATGAACAATGTCAACAGATTCAGACAGAAGAACATTTTAATTTATTTTTCATTTAATTATTTTAATATTAATTTTTATTTTTCAGTACTTGAAGTAGTTGTAAGAATTTGGAACATATTTGAGTAGGATATCCTGAATGCTGTGAAATTCTGCCATAAGCAAAAACATACCTAAAATTATGCTTTAAAAAAATATTCTCTTGTATTTGCTGATGGAGATTGTGAAAACTCACTTAGCCTTTCCAGTTTGCCTTCTTTTTCCTTTCTGTTACAGAATTTTGATGGACTAGTAGCAAAGTTTGATCTTACAGCTATTTGTTTGACTTTCTGAGAGTGATTGTCCCTTGTTTAAAAAGGAATCTTAATTGATGATAGAATACATACCTACAATATGTTTTCAGTCTGTTCACACATAACAGTGTGTATGTCCTGGAGAAATGTAAATGACAGAACCTCTGTTTCAGTGAAGTAATTACTGTTTTCACAGAGACTGGTAAATGTAAAACTCTGTACAAATGATAATAGTTATTGCAACTATTATTTGCTTCCAAAGCACATATGGTATAGGTCCTTAGGTACTAAGAGAGAAAGCTGTACTACGTGTTCAGATTAAGAAGCAAAATTTCCTTTTGCCTCTCTACTGATTACCCTTAAATTCAAATGTGCATTAGTAGATATTTGCTGGTTGCTTATATGTTGGCTGAAAGGGGAAGGTGGACAGGAATATGCCTGGAATTAAGATTCTACTTCTCAGCTGATATAACTGAGATGGTTTTGATCAACAAATCTCCGCATTCACTTTAAAAGGATTGAGAGAGGGAAAAAAATATTGTCTCAGAAAACTACCTTCCTCTTTCAGTTGATCTGCTACTTAGATTGCTTATGAACTTTTCCTAAGAAATTTTGTTTGCTGTTTAAAAAAATTTGTGAGCTTTGGTGAACATCTGTTATCTTTTTTCTTCTGTACATCTCTTATAGTTATTCTGGTCATCTAATAGTTTGTCTAAATCAGTCATGTGGTGGTGAGTGGAAATGCAGATAGGTAATGTATTTCAGGATTATATTTCTACTGTAGTGATGGAAACAGATGAGCTCTCTCAAATCTGCTCATTGAGGCACAAAAATTTATTAAAAATTACTGCTTGTCATTCTATACCAAAAGGCTTTCCCTGTCTCTACTCTGTTATGTTGTTGCCTCTAATTTTGTGACATTGATCTCAGAGATGTGTGGCCCTTTTCACAGAATCATAGAATCACAGTAGAGAAAAGACTCTTAAGATCATTGAGTCCAACTGTAAGCCTTACACTGTCAAGTTCACCACTAAACCTTGTTCCTAATTTTAACTTGATTTTCCCCATTGCCCTTCCTGGAGAGGCATCCCTTCTAGGACTGTTGTCATTCATTTGTGCGCTACTGTCATGTACACAAAACAATGATCTCAAAGCTGCCATAAAAGTTGCAGTTCTATGGAAGTAAAACTAGGAATAGCAATACTTTCATAATGAAATACGCTTAATCTTTTAATCTTGTACATCATCTATGAATTAAAATTTTGATTCCTCACTGGAGAAAGTACTGCAGTAGTTTTATATTGATAGCACTGGCAACCTCTCTCTTCTTTCAATGATAAAGATGGTTAAAGGTAGGTGCAACAACTGCTACAGAAATTCTGTAAAATTTAATCATATTCGACACGAAATTCTATTGCTTTACTGCACAAAACGAAACTATAGACATGATGGTTCCAGTATGATCGTGACATGGAGTTTTATACCTCTATCTCACCCCAAATAAAAAGCTGTCAAATATTTTCCTGTGTCTGGATAATTCTCAGACACAGATGAGAGCAAGCTGGCTAAGTCTCATACAATTCAGACTTAAATGATTATTGTGGGATGTGGAAAGCAACGGGAGGCTTTGGATGAGGTTATATCATCTCCTCTGCTTTGAGTGCATGTGCCTGGTTTTTGTTCATGAAGTTCTCAACATAGGGATCTGATTAGATTTGCAGTTGCTTCTAGATGATCAAACAGTACAATAGTACTAAGCCTTCTTGCTTCATCTGCATCTGGTTAAGAGCTTGTGTGATTTCCCCCCTAAGCGGAGTCCTCCTCTGGTGACTTATAATTTTACTGCCATAATTGTGGAGTACAGCAAAAAATAGGAGGACATCTTAAATTCATGCTGAGGATATAAATGACAGAATACAGATGCCCATTTGATAGAAAGGAGTAATTTATAGTGAGCACAGTGATGTTTGCATGTAAGCATATGTATGGATGGCCATTTGGCTTCTTTGTGGAATTCTGAAGTCCATTTTGACTCAAAAAATGTCCGGGTAACTTGGCAATGATCCATATGGGACACATTTTTCTCTCAGTTAAATGTGCAACCAAATGAAAGACAGAAGTACAGTCTGGAGTTCAAGGATATTTTTCCCTTGATTGACCTGAAATAATTTGATTTCTTTCTTTTCAGTTTTGCAATTAGAAGGATTGTAATACATACTTATAATCTAATACACTTGTACTGATATTGTCTGAGATAGAGTTAATTTTTTTCCTAGGAGTTTGTATGGTGTTATATTTTGAATTTGTGATGAAAAGTGTGTTGATAACATAGGAACATTTTAACTGTTGCTGAGTAGTGCTTACACAGAATCAGGAGCTTTTCTGCCTCTCACCCCACCCCACCAGTGAGCAGGCTGGGGGTGCACAAGGAGTTGGGAGAGGGCACAGCTGGGACAGCTGATGCCAAATGGACAAAGGATGTTTTTCTTCATCACATGCTGTATGGTGACATACTCAGCATATAACACTGGGGGAAGAAGAAGGAAAGGGGAGACATTCAGTAATTTGTCTTTCCAAGTCACCATTAGGTGTGGTGCATCCCTGCTTTCCTGGAGGTGACTGAACACATGTTTGTCCATGGGAAATGGGGAATCAATTCCTTCTTTACTTTGCCTCTAGCTGTCTGCAAAAGCAGCTGTTGCTTTACCTATTAAACTGTCAGCCCACAAGTTTTCTCACTTTCACCCTTCTGATTTTTTTCCACTCCTAGCAGGGAGGAGTAAGAGAACAGTTGTGTGGGGCTGAGTTGCCAGCTGGGATTAAATCATGACAGCACTCTACATATGATAGTAAATGTGTCACTTCTCTGGCTCCTTAAGTATATTCACACTGTATTTTTCTAACCTGTACTACCTTACTAAGAGTGAATATAGCAGAATATAACAACTTATTTGCAATTTCTTTTGCTTTTAAGTCTGAGTGAAACTATGCTGTTTCCACATCACAATCTTCCTCTATGTCTTCCTCCTATGTCTGTGTTTACAATTTGATTCATATTGGAAAATGATAAATTTCTTCATGGTACCTACGCATTTGATAGCAACAGATGAATCTACACTTGAGTCAGGGGGACAAGGGTATTCAAAGGCAGATTTAGGTCCATCAAATTATACAAACCACTGGCAAATGTAGCCAAATCTTGTCCCTAACATTGTGAGTGTTACATTATATAAGCACAAGATTAAAAAAATAGATGAGCCTTAGATTAAATTGAATTCAGAAATGTGTCCTAGGAGATGTCCCTTAAATATCAGGTAGAGAGTAGTGCTTCTTTTACACTTACTCGCTGCACACATAGATGTTGATTTTATTTCTATGGAGTTGCCAATTCTTAGAAAAGTCATACGTCTACTTTTGTGTAGTCTGAAGTCCAGTGACTGTGGTATGCTGCAACACCTTTGGCTAAGGGTTAGTTAAAATATAGATTTTTTTTAATCATTTGGTCACTGTATCATAGCTAAACTGCAGATCTCTCTACTCTTTTGTCCTTTTCTAAAAGATAAAACCTGTTCCAACTGCAGTTATGGAGCATCCCAATAACTGTGGCTTGCTGTGCACCAGTCAAACTTGAGCACCCTTTGGAAATTATGTTACACCAAATCTTTGGGTTCTTCATTCATTATGTTGGAGCCAAGTATAGATCTTCTACACTTCAGTTCAGCAATTAAACTGCAGACACAAAGAGAAATTTCACGCACCTGGAAATATCCAAAATGAAGGCAACGTGTACGTTATGTCTCATTCTTCTTTTGGATATGGCCTTAGGCAATTTGTATTTACTTTGTTCAGCAGTTCAATACAATTTTAAGCCCATCTCATTTTGCGTTGTTGGTTTCAGTTACGTATTCTCATTAACATGATGTTAAAATTGTGTTGGGATGATATTTCCTCTTCTTTAAGGAGTTATTTATGACTTTTCAGGGGTTTATTTTTTATTTTTATTGACCTTCTCATATAGAAAGCTAAACTAAACTTTTCTGCTTAGTAGAGCATAAAAATTGGGTCATTCTACCATTTTCCCCACTGGTTATCAGCTGCGCACTCACTAAGTCAGTTTGAGGATGCTACCTTAGCACTGAAAATTGCAATTTGGAACAAAAAACATTAATTATTGAAGGGTTTTATGAGAATTGCCTTTGATAACAAAGTACTTTTGGAAGTTTTGACTAACTAAGCAGCAATATAATGACATTCATCCTTATAGGAGGCATCAGGAGCAAGTCACCCAAACCAGTAATGAATGCAGTAGTTTTATGGTTTTGTTTTGTTGCATTTTTTTTTTTTCTTTTTTTTCATGCAGCAAACAGATACCCGAGAACCGGTTGCTGATTTATTTAATTTAAAGAATAATGGACATCCTGCATCAGGTATTGGAAATAAGAAATGTGTTGAAGCTGAAAATATAAGTCTGTTAATTCACATAAGTATTGCTACTTAGACAGAGGGGTTTCTTTATGTTGGATAGAGAACAGTTTTGTTTTCATAATTTCTTGGCAAAGAATTGAATTGTAATTGTCATCAGATGGGTGGTCTCAAGTGAGTTTAAACTAAGCAACCTTTAAGCAACACTTTAATATTCTGACCTTCTCATTGGTAAAATTCCATTTATAGGCCCTGTTACATTCTGTATTTTAAACTATAAGATGCCCAGAGCAGTTACATTTTATTTAGGACCTTTTAAAAGCCTTTTGGTTCATTATAACCTCGAATTAGCATTCAGAGAAAGAGTCACACACTCTTCTTTAAGAGAAATTATTTGAATTTAGTGAGAAAAATAAGATATTTTGGCAAAAGGTTTTACAGGAGTAAAATACAACCAAGAAAAAACCATTTCACTAGAACATTCGGCAAAAAGACCCATTCCACAGAAAACACCCACTAAAAACAATCAATATACTAGCTTTAGTAAAACATAATTCATTAGTTTTAAGTTACTCAAAAGAGAAGGGAAAGACTAAAATAACAAAACAGATTAAAAGGGTAAACAAAGAGAGAAGTAGAGAGGGGAAAGTAAAAAATGGTTACTGTACAAGATCTGGTGGTTCACATGGTTCAGGCTGCAGGGAAGAGAAGAGACAGAAGAAAAGAGAGAGAAGAGGAATGGTTAATGGTTCACACGGTTCAGGTTGCAGAAGACAGGAAGAAGGAGAGAGGGACTCACATGGAGTCTCATGTTATATAGTTTAGTTTTCCCTCCCAGGCAAGATATCCGGTCACTGAACACTTAGTGCCTTCCAGGCCAGGGTGATGGACTTCCAGGCCAGTCACAGGCTGCAGGGGTGTGGTGTGGGTGGGCTACCAGGCAGGTCTGCCTTGACCTTGCGTCTGCTACTCTGAAATATTTAGGGTCATCTGCAAAACAGAATTTCTATTTACCTTCTTCCTGTAATCTGTTTGTCTAGCATAGCTGCAGCACAAAAATTGCAGTGATTTCCTTAATTCCTTCTGTAGTGGATTGATACCAGTCAAAAACATCATTTCTTACTAGCATAGTCAAGTTCATTTCTTAGACTTGTGGAATACGTATGGTTTCATATGAAAAAGGTCAATCTTTAATTATTTTAGGGAGCATAAGTTTCAAATGAACTAAAGCAACATTATCTACACATTTAAGATACCTCAGATATTTGTAACCAGCTGCCTGGCTACACAGACATTATGAATTCTTCCACACTAAATCACAGTACCAAGCACAGAATGTAGTTCTTTATGCTAGCTAGTGGATTTGTGACTTCCCTGGAATAGCTGGAGCTGTAAACCGCTAAATGGATAAATGATGCATAATGGTAGTCTCCTCATCTATGACAGATGCAATAATGGCCTGGGTATATTTTGCAGGTAAGATAAGTGAAAATTTTGTCCATCCTTCTTATCGCATAAATCTTACATTTTGGATTTTGGGCTAGAAGTAGCGTGTACTCTCTGCTTTTAAAAAATTTTAAAAAGATATCTGCAATGGATATGACAAAACCCATAAAATTCACCTTATTTACCTTCATGATAATATTAGGATCATTCTTAGTTTCAGTTTTTCTTAGCATGCTATGCATATTGTTTATACTATATCCGGAGACTAAAATTCCTTGAGAAATTTCTCTAGGAGAATCCTTCTTTTGCAAAGTTTACAGTGTTTATTATGCTAACAATGTTTTGAGCTTTTTTATGTTTTTGCATTTAATTTATATGACAGACATATAAAGCCTTTTATCTATGACTGAAACATCTTCTGCTACTATGAAAAGAACTAGTTGTATTGCCAAGTTTGGAACGAGGACTTGAGGAAAGAGTTTTCAGTTTTCATTGGTTATTGCCTTTGAGTTACTTGTTTTCATATAACATTTCTCTTGAAATTATCAAAAACTGAAAATTATTTGCAGATATTATTTTGTAGAGTATTGTAGCCTGCTTGTTGCTTTTGTTTGTTTTTTGGGTTTGGGGTTTTTTTGACATAAAAGGTTTATAGGTTGAAGAGGTTCATTTCTTTGGGCAACTTAGGAGATCTTCCCAGTCATCAGATATAAATTCATTCTTGCTTGCATCCTGATTCCATAAAGAGACAAAGTCTTGATGTAGAACAACCTCTTCCCCCTACCTAGGGAGAGGAAATCCAGGGAGAAAACTGGACAGATTTAGACAAAGTCTTGGCTGTCACAATATCCTTATTCAGTGGTCTTAATCCTTGCAGCTAGATTTGACATAAACACATTCTAATATTTGCTTTAAAATTGACAATTATCTGGCATTGACCTCATTTGTTGCATTTGGAACAGAATGTAAGGAAAAAGATAGGTAACATTTAATTTAACTTTAAATGCCTGTTGACATTAAACGCTGTCACACACTGACTCTTTTTACAGCAGAAGATACAAAGTATACCCTCATGACAGTTTCCCTCTCTTGTCTACATATAGAGACTAGCTTAGACAGTGGAGTTTATAACATATACAAAGGGGTCTTACTTACCCAATGACTGAAAATTGTTTTACTTAAAAAAAATTGGGTTTTTTTTTGCAAATCAGGCTATTCCAATCAAATTGGTTGTTTCAATATACAATTTTTGGGGTTTTAATTTCTTTCAATATACATTGAAAGAAAAAAGTAAAATTATGGTAAGAAATGGACACCTAATGGTAGAGAATGCTAGAGTACTAAAAATACTAGAGTAGCATCATCTGCTACTGTCTGTACTTTGCTGATACCTAGGAATCCAAATAGTGAGTTATGACCCTTCTCAGCTATGAGGTGTGAGGTAGAGCTAAAGTATTTTCTTGCTTCAGTTGAGATGACAGCCTATGCACTGAATGCAGGATGAAAACAGAGCACTGCAAAGAGATCATGAGACAAACATTGCTTAGCAATATAGACTATGTTTTAGTGCACCAATTGCTTAGGGGCTTTGGTTTCTTTTATGCATCATGGCCAATAACGGTTTTAGGAAGAGAATTGATGGCGGATTACAAGATAGCTCTAGGGGGCTTTTAAAGGAGATCCTCCCAGGCATGAAAGGCAGCATAAGAGTAAGCCTGAAATTGCTTGCTGAGAAATGTAGCAAGAGTGATGAAGGTAGGCAGGCTTGGGCTCATAGAAAACAGAAGTGTAGGTACATAGTGTGAGGATTGGCCACTAGGGTACCTGCTAATAAAGACAAATAGTGTATATTTGATGAGATAGAAAAAACAGTGGAAGGGCATAAAGGGAAAAGAAGTGAGCTAGGAAAATATTCCTTACAGTAGCATTCTGAATAGATTTGCATGAGGCAAGATCATCTCTCAAAGCTGAAAAATAAGACTTTCCAATAAACAAGATATGAGATGATGAGGATCTAGGGAGAGTTTTAACTGCAGAGACAGAGAGGAGTATGGTATCTTATAGCTATTATGCAGAATGAATCAACAAAAATTAGATGTAGCTGGGTTATGAGGCTCTGGAGAGTAGGCTGAGTCAATGATGCCTAGGTTATGGTCCTTGATCTTATACTGAGTCTGATAGGTTCTTTAACATTAAATTTGTTGTTCATAATATTTTTTAGAGTAATTGTAAGAATATTTCAGTAGACTAAGGAAAAAACAAATGTCTTTTTCAAAGTAGAAAGGGAAAATTGTCTAGAAATGTAGAGGGAGTAGGGGAAAACCTCCTACAATACCTGTCTTAAGTAACATATATAACCAGCTTCCACCATTTGTGACAATGGAGTTCTGGGACAACTAAGGTAAAGGAAAAGCATGAACAGTAACTCAACTTCACAAACTCAGTTCAGAAATATGGGGCTGAATTGCAGATCTTTGTTCTCTATCATGTTCACTACATTTTAATTCCCTGCTCACAATGTGCCTACCCATCCCAAGCTGGAAAACAGCTTACCTGTTTTTAAGCACTAGTTTACCTGGGTCTCTTAGATCCTCAAATATGCAACACTACACAGAAACTTCTGTGCTTGCTTTTTGCACTGACATTTTGGAATGCCTGTGTCATAATGTCGTCACTGTAGGTCACTTTACTGGAAGGCTGATGGAAGGTTGTAATTTATGACAGTAAGGCAATTCTAACTGTGGACAAAAATGAATGCAGTTATTTTTAGATATGAGTAAACAATACCTTCTTTTTTATTTTTTCCTGACTCTTTTCTATCACAATTTCATTTCTTACTTTTTATTTTTATCTATGTGTCTTATTCCTTATTAATTTGGTTATCTTGCTAACATGTATCTTTACACTTGGAGCCATGAATCCTCTTTCTCAATGCAGACAAATGAAAAAGGAATCCTTTTTTGATATAAATGTGGCAATATCTACACCTACTTTTCAGACTGGGTTATTTTAAAACGCTGGTGCCGTTAGGGATTACATCTCTCTTTATCCCTTAATGTTACACTACATAATCTTCATTTAACTAGAATATATGTCTATGGTAAAACTTTCTTAGGCATTTTATTAATTTATTTACTTGTAGAACTTTTCTAGGGAGCAAATACCTAGCTATAAGTCTGAAAATACAGGTCTAACCCATGTACCAGGTACAGATCCTTGGTCAAAAGGAGATTTTGAGTTAATAAAGTTCTCATAATGAGCTTTACATAGCCTTTTTGGGTAAAAAACCCTGAAAAATGCAAAACAAAACAAAAAAGCCCAAACAAACAATCAAAAGCATGACACAGTAGCTGAAATCCATTAACTGGTTTGATTTACTCACTTTGACTGGTACAGTACACAGTTCTGTATGCACAATATGATTCCAGATACTTACTTCTTGATTTGTTTTTCTATCATTTTCTCTATTGTTTTGTGTTAGAAAGCAGATTACAAGGCTTGCATATAAAAATTAGTTTTCAATCAAGTATTAAAATAACAATTAAATTAAAAAACTTTTTGGATATATTAGGACCAGGTTGTACTGTTGGTTTGTATTGTTTATTCACGGCTTATTTAAAATATTCTCAAAATGCTGCTTGTACTTACTCACGAAAATAATGAACTGTCACATGCATTTTACATGTTGGCCCTCCCATGAGGGCTTTTAGCAAGCTCTGCTCTTTGAACAGCCTGTATAGTTTTAATGGAGATTGAGGCAGTGGAGAGAGGAAAGCTACAGGAAAAGATTATGAGTTAGGAAAAAAGGCTGTGATTAACTAGCTTGACATTCACAACCACTTTGGTACAAGGGGGAGAAAAAAGTGCTTCCTGTGAAATAGCTGCAGCATTTAGAACTCTTCATATTTGTTGTAAGCTATTCATCTTCAATTTTTTTCTATCTACTTTTTTGTAGTTAATACTGCAATGCCAAATATAATTCACAACAATTTACTAATATTTTAAATGGGAAATTATTATTTTTCTAAAGTTCTTTTAGTTGAGACCATTTCCTTCAGATTTTTTTCATTCTGTTTTTTACTATTCCATTTCTATATTCACTCCAAATAAACTTTACAAAGGATAACTTCTCTTTTCAAGTACTGTGGATAGAGAAAATGACTTGTCATTGAATGCAATTCACAAAGTAATCATACAGGTAAATACTAAGCTGTAGTAAACTTAGTGGTGTAAACTTATGAGAAGGCTGTGATTTAAGTCACATTATTTAAATAGAGTGACATTTAATCTCCAGCTTTAAGGGAGGTACTTCTTTTTAGATGTGAATCTAAATTTGTAATCTTAATTAGCCATAGTTAGCACCCGACAGTTGAAGAAAATCTGACTGAAATTAAGTCTTTGACTAATTTTTAGCAGGAACATTTAGGGGATACTCTCATTGTTGAGGATGTTCATTAACCACCAGTCCCCACATTATTAGAGCATGGAAAAACTTTCATTTTACCTGATTAACTCTAGAGACAAAAATATTAATAGAAAAAAGAAGCTTAAACTGGTGCTTCTCTTTTCCTAAATGTGTTACTATAATCCTAAATAATTTCTCGTTTCCTTCTCTATATCTCTCTGGTGAGTATTGATATATTACCACAAAAATATAAGACTATCTTAATAGGAATTATGAGCATTCTGTAAATTACACTATCCCTTTTAAAAGACCTCTTTGCCACCACTTACCCTTTCCCTTACTCTAGTTAAGCAAAGAAATTTTTTCTGCTTTAGAAACCTGAAAATATTTGTTTTCTATGTGGTGGTGTGTTGATCCTGTCAAGTTTCTAAAAGTCACACAGCAGTTAGCTTGCTCCCCTCTACTCCAGCTGGACAAGGCAGTGAGTAGGAAGACTAAAAGTGAGAAAATTCATGGGCCAAGATGAAAACAGTTTAAAGGATAGAGGAAAAGGAAAAAAAACCCCAAAACAAACAAGTGATGCAAAGGTAATCCTTCACTACTTCCCACAAGTATGCCCAGCTAGTCTCTGAGCAATGGCTACAGCCCCACAGTTTTTAATAATGAGTTTAATTTTATGTTGCTTGGAATATCCTTTAGGTCAGTTTGGGTCAACTGCCAAGGCTGTGTCCCCTCCCAACTTCTTTTGTGTCCTCAGTCTACTCATTTCAGGGAGCAGGCCCTTCTTTTTTCCTAACCTTTCCCCTTCCTTTTTCCTAACCTTTCCCCTTTCTTCTTTCCTTACCCCCCTCCTTTCTCTTTCACCTTCCCTTCCCAAGCCTTCCCTTCCCAAACCTTCCCTTTCCAAATCTTCTCAAATCTTCCATTCCCTTCCCTTTTCCCTCTATCAGGTTGGGAAGAGTAGTACAGCACATGCTGCACAACTGGCAGTGTGTTATTCCTATCAGTACATTTACTGCAGAACTTCTACCAAGTTCAAGAGCAGCAGAAAATTTGTCTGTGGGTGATTAGATGTACTGTGGGAATGTTGTGGTTTTTTGGTTTGCTTGTTTGTTTGTTTGTTTTTTTAAACTGTGCCTTCTCTCTCCTGTGGAAGCTAATGTGAAGCAAGTTTTGGGTACATGAAAGTGTAATAAAATTTTCACTTTTTCTGTCTATCAGGAAAGAATAATACTTTGGGAGCTTTAAAATGGTCATAAAAACATCATCCTGAAGAACTGAATCTCAGTGCATAACGCTATTTCTCAAATGGCATTTCACCTTTCATTTCTATTTAACTGAGAGCATTTGCTGTGGTAAAACAAACTGTGATACCGATGAACACTGACATTTGCTAACACTATTAAGTAGTAAAACAAAGGCTGAGAAGACAATAGACCCAACAGGAGACTACCCAAAGATTAGAAGAGAAAGAATACCATCAGCTCTTAATTGTCAATTCAGCCTACTAATCTTGGATTAAAAAATAAAAGCGAAGATCAATTTATTATTATTTTCTTTTGAATTTGGCATCTCTGGCCAAAAAGGAGCCAGAAGAAGAGCAGCAGAAGTAGCTTGGGATTTGTAAGACAGAGAGAATACATGGCCAAGCGATAGAGAACAGCAGCAAGAAAGACAGTTCAATTTTAAGAAGTCCTTCTTGATACATTACAGCTTTAAACCCTGGACTGTGCTGTAAAACCAGTCATAAGTAAACTAAAAATTTTAAATTGAAAAATAAAACCCAGAATATATGTGGAAGAAAAGAATAATTTCTGTACAATTAAAATACTGCAGTCATTTTTTCCTGATCTATGCTGAGTCCTTATTTTTTCATCTGTTAACAAAAGGGGAGTAGAAGAGCTGTGTAAAAAATTTGACCGCAGCTATTAAGTATAGAGCACATATGACTCTTTGTCCTGGTTAGAACAGCTGGGACCGATTCATCACTGAATGGGTATAGCCCAAACTGTGTATTCTATAGCCCTCCATGCCATTTCCCAGAAACTGTTGTCAGTAGAGGCCTGCGAGGGGGGGTGGGGGGGGGAATGTTCCTGAGCACCCTCATATCCTTTTATGGAATGAGCACCCTCATACCCTTTTATGGAATTCCCCGCTCTGAGGGGAGGACTGAACATTCCCACCTGAACTGGAGAGTATATAAACCTGGAGTTTCGGAACCTTTGGGACCACTCGTGGGATCCAGAGGAGGACCGCAGCTCATCGCTCTCAACCTGCAGCTCTTCACCACCCTTGGCCGGACTACAGTTACCACTTTTGGTTGGACTGCAGCAGCTCTCCCACTAGCAGGTTTTTCCCCTCTCCCTTTGTTTTGGACTCAAGGGGGGGCCCAGGTAGCACCGCTTCGTTTGTGCCCCGGGGTGCTGGGTTGTACATTTGGGTTTTGTGGGTTATTGCCTGTTGCTTGTCTGTGTGGTCGTACTTATTGTATTATTTTATTAAATTGTTATTCTGACTTGTAATCTCTCTTTGAGTTGGCTTGGTTTCCTCTGCTGGTTAACTTTCAAACTAGCACACTCTTCCAGGTCTCAAGTTTGTTTTGTATTCACAAATGTCAACTTCAGCATTTTTTTAATTGAAGTTAAAAATATGGTTTCTGCATATTACTTTATACAAAAACTATTTTGAGCAACTAATTGATATTAACTATATTCACCATAATAAATATGTGCTCCAAAAGTCTGTATGTACCCATGTGTGCACAAATACAATGGAAACAGAACACATTTATGTGGAAAGGAATATTTTCTTTGAAATGTCAGTGACTTTTTTTAATGCACAAGATTGTATAAAAAACTCATGTGTCAAGAATTTAAAAAAAAAAAACCAAAAAAGTAAAAAACCCAGAAATAAATAAAAGGAGACATCCAAAAGAAAGTCTTAGAGATAAAAATATCTGTTATAGAGAGCCCAAGAAAAAAATATTTGGTGTATTTTAAGTTTCCATTCTTCTTCTAGCTTCTTAAACTCAGATCTCAATTTTCTATATTATGATGTTATGCTCTAGGGATAAAGTGAATCTGTTTAAAGAGGGATGCACTTAAATTTTATCCTTATATTGAATTCTAAGTTATTTCATAAAAAAAAATATTTAGCATGATTGTAAGATTGCTGCATAAGGAAATGGAAATAAATATGTAAATACAAACATTTTCCCTAGTATTTCATTTGAAGGAAGTTTAGCTGGGAACAGTCTGAAAAACTAACAGGAGAAAACATTTTAACCTGAAATGAGACTTTATTGCTATAGAGATATTGTGTGAAGATGCAGTGTAGATGACTAAGCTAGATTATCTTGAGCTATAGATATCATAAGGAAGAGCATGTGGGAGAAACGACACAAAAAGAGAAAGCAGAGATAATAAACATCAAGAAGCAAAGAAATTGTGCAGTTATAAGTGTGAAGACAAGAAATCTGTGTATGGGATGGAGAGGTGAGAAAAAACCTGGAAAGACAAAGGACCAATTGACCCAGAGCTTGAAGTCCCCAGTTCCCTCTAACACCAGTGGAGAGAGGGGGTGTCATTCTCCGAGTGAGGGACACCACTTACTGTACCTACTGCTGTCTCATTGTGAAACGACAGCTACTTCTCTCCGATGACTGTTGGGAGATGATGAGTAACACATATCTCAGAACACAGAAAAGTGATGCATAGCCTGTTAACCAGAGCCAATGAATGGCATGAAATCCACTTGTGTAGGAAAAATGGATACTGATTTTGCCATATGTTATTTCAAAATATACATTCTTTATTATTCAGATGGGAAATAATCATGGAAGAAGTCAAAAAATACATATTACGTAAGCCATCTCACATGAACCTTTGGAAGACTTTTACATCAAATATGTTCATCTGAGGATTTTCTTCAATGTACTCTGAATGTAGATGCTAGGGAGTAATTCTTTAATTAAGAATACTAGTGATCTTTTTCAGTGAAAGATAAAAGTGCACTTCTAGTTTAATGATCTTGAGTATTTTGAAAACCAGCATATTACACTGATTGTTGCACGATTTCAACTTTTTGATCAGTTAAACTTAACAGTTAATTACATTTAATCAGATGGCATTAGTACAGTATGTTCTTTTCTTTAGTCTTTATTCTTTTTTCTTTTATTTTCATCTGTTCTTTCTGCCATAAAGAGGAAGCAATTGTCTAGTTGCAACAGTATTCCCATTAGGATTGGGCTGGGATCCCAGTGGTCTCTTGCAATAATTTACAATTAAGCCTTCAGGATTCAATGCATTGACATACTGGACATCATAAAGAATTCACATGCATATGCCCTAACACAGTCTGATCTCTTTGTGAAAATGGACAGACTGAAGCAAAACACAATTCCTGCATGGAACAGTGTTTCTCTGAATCTCCTTCACCTCATTCTTTATTGAAAACAAAACCGGTACTTCATAGATGACAAGCATTTTTGTGTAATTAGTGGTGCTCACCATTTCAGTATACGATATAATTTGCAATGCTAGCTAAAATGTGTGCTTGCATAAACAGTGCCCACATATAATTATTAGAGGTATTTACACCCTCAAGTTCTGCTAAGGCATTCAAGAACATAGTTCTTTCAAACAAAGGGAGTACAAGTTACTGCAAGAAAGATTATTGTATCAAATTTGTACCTTATTTATACATTCAGGCTGCAATGTTGTAACAGAATTGCCATTACATTGCAATTTATACCTCAGTCACTTTCACAATCACAAAGCTTCTCTGATTTCAATTTCCAGTGAAAATCCTATAATTTCCAACACATAAACAAGCCATTAATATGTAGAAGGTCTTCTCCCTCCCATGATTATAAATTCATATGTTCTGAATGTTGGTTTGGTCTAGTATTTTCCATTGTAATATACTTGTGCATTTTGGAAAATGAGTGGAAGTCATTTGGGTTAAGTAAACCACAGCCTTTTTTCCTGTTGTTTTGCTTCTGTTCTCATATCCAAGGAGCAGTAGTGCACATGTCATAATGGAGTGGGGAGACCTTGAAGAGCTGTGCTATTAAACAGTGCATTAAGCAAAGCCTCTTCAGGCAGTCCATTCGGAGGAGAGGTCTGCTCCATACAAACAAAGCTCTTGAGATGCACTTTGTTGTGTTCTTACCATTCAGAAAAGCACTATTATCCTGTGCCTGTGACTCTGTGCACAATATTTCAATTGGTTCCATTTCATTGGTTTTACAGGGAACAATAAAAGAGGCCTCTTGTTCCCAACCATCCAGCATGAGAATAGACCATGCTGAATCTCTATCATCAAGCATTTAAAAGCCTTGTAAAATATTTAATGTAGTCATTACTTTTAGAAGTCACAAACAGACTCATTCCATGAAATCAAAATATTTTTTTTTAATCACAGCAGTACAGGTCATTTATTACAAACCTAAACAGAAGTTTTTAGGAATTAGTGCTTTTAAAATTATATATAAAACAGTAGAGGAAAATCTCTGATGTTTTCTCAAAGTTGTTTGTGTTGCAAGCATAAGCAGCTGCTTTCTGACCAATATGAGAAATTAGGAAAATAAGTTCCTCAATCTCTTTTCAAGGAAAGCTGTCTTAACAATATGGAAAAAGCTCTCTGCTGTAGTGTTAACACTGACTACTTTCAGTTGTAATTAGAAAAGCCAATTATTCTCATTTGTGTGATGCAAAATAATAGAAGATTGGTTTTATTTTATAATTCCAGTGCTTTTCAGATTTCCTTACGGTCCTTAGGTTGAAAATCCCCAGGTACGTAGCGTTAAGTTTGGAAAGACATGTCAAGGGTAAGCTCAGGTGATGAGGTCTGCTTTTGGTACTCAAAATGTCCTCAGTACAATGAGGGGTGCATCTGGACAAGCATGCATTTACAGCCCGGGGTGATGGGGCAAGACTGACCTCTACAGCGCTGGCTGATCTGCTTCCTCCCACAGCTGGAGGCTGAGATTTTTCAGTGGCCTTCCTGCAGGACACATGGCTCTCTCTCAGCATGCAGAGGCACTGGAACTGCTTAAGACCCACATGCTGCTCAAAAGACACTTGTTGACTATCTTGCTTCAATGATTATCTATATTTAGCTTCAGATGTAACAGGTCCAGTCAGTAGGAAAGCTCTCTGTCTTATTTTTGTTTTATAGACTTTTCTGCTTTTTAATGGGCAAGGGAAGTATGTTTTTAAGAGCAACAACCCTCTTTTAAAAAAAAAGCAAAAATAAAAAAAAAAAAGAGAAGAAAAAGGCAAGAAAGCAACATGTGCTGTTCCTTCCTCACAGTATTATCTCTCTAAACTGCTACACATTAGAACAGGTTTCCAGGGGTATGTGGGATTGTTTTATTTAGTCATTAGTATTATTGTCAATGCTTCTAAATTATGGAACATAAATATCAAATAGATCATCTAGTTTCATGTAATTACATGGTAACTATCACACTGTTACAGAACACAATTACTTTTGGCTCTCAACAAAAGCACAGCCTGAGCTGTTTTCACTGAGGTCTGCTAAGTGCAGTATCTAAGTTAAATGCCTGAACTTGTTGTAATTATAGAGCTGAAACAATTTTATATATATATATATATATATTTGTGGTTATTAGCATTGAGAAAATCTCAGCCATTTAGGAGTTTAGCTTGAATACAGATTCAAAATACCTAGAGTAAGTTTGATTTTATTTTGCGAAGATCTTATTTTTCAATTCATCTCTGATCTTAAACTGCTCTGTAAAAATCCCAATCAGTAAACACCACACCTGTCTCTGACAAGTCCAGTCATGTTGAAACTGTTTCAATGTCCTGAGTTCTTGTCAAGCATCCAGTGACAAGGCTAAGGGAGGTATGAGATACTGGGAAATATATTGTTTGAGGAGCAGGATTCTGTTTTGGCCTTAATTTTGTTCTGCCATAGCCACCTTCTGACAGCACAAAGTGGTTAGCCTGTCATTTTTTTCAACTTCAATTAACCCCAACAGGATGTGATTCTTTAGAGATCTGGCAAAGGGCTGTATTTTAATTTGTCAAGTAAAAATGTTTTCATTATGTGGGTAGGTGATCAGGGTTAATTACTACTAGTAGCTGAACAAGTTATGTCAGAAATATATACGGTGTTTATAAGAGGTGTATGTGTACCTCTTTAGACGTCATCCCTCACATAGGGAGGTACGAGCACAGGTCTTACATGAAGAGTGCTATTCTGGACCACCATTTCTGTAGGACAAAGTAACCTCCTGGTCCCTCCTGCCAGTGACAGGGATAGTCTCTAAAGTGCTCATGTTTGTCTTCAGATTGTTCTTTCAGAGTCACAGGACTGTTTTTTGTCTATTTTTCATTGAACTTTTCTTATCAGGCAGAACCTCATGAATAAAGCAGCCTGCTTAAGCTCATCAGTGGAAAAACCAAGGGAAGGATTTATCTATCTGGATTTAGATGCATATACCCAAACTCAATATCCTCGGCTCTCTAAATTTATAGTCCAGAGATGAGATGGAAAAAAAGAATAAATTTTTAAGGTGAAGTTCTCCTCCAATCTAGTTGACAAGGATTATCCTCTAAGCATGTCCATTTGTTCCCTGACTGTAGAGGAAGCCTTGGGTGACTGTGTATTCTCTTCCCATGCAACAGAATCATTGCTGATGCCGACTTTGGAAACACAAGGACATAGTTTATATGAGAAATACTGTTGACAGGAATACTCTTACACAGAGAACTTAAGGAACTAAAATCCTGATTATTCCTTTTATGGTGACTTTTCTCACTCATTGGTTGCACATCCCACCATCTCAATTTTCCCTCTCCCTGCCCCCCCAAAAAACACCAGTAAAATAAAAGCCCCTAACAGGAAAAGAAAGTAACTCAGTGAATTTTGTGCAATGTTACAATACTGACAGAATTAAAAAAAAATAATAAATCTTGAGTATGTTAAAAATAAACTTTTCTTTCCTCATGGAAAGATTATACCCTAAGGCATCTCCATTTTCAGCTGCTATGGTATAGGAATAAATCAACCCAGCTTAAGTTTTCAAGTGAATAAGGCATCTGTAAGTGGCCTTTTGTGACTCTGGAAGGACTAACCCTGAAGACAGTCAAAACTGGAGATAGGTCCTCAAAACAAAATGGGGTTTACTCTTAATTGAAAAGTAATGGGTTTCAAAGTTTTCAATGTATGTCCATACCTATCTATATGCATAATTTAGTTGATTCCATGTAGAAAGATCTATTCTGACTTGAAAAATATTCTTTTCCAGTAATAAAGCCACTGGTTTTATATCATCAGTTAACTTTTGCACGAAAATGGTATATGGTGCCTCTAAACAAGACCATTTTCCCTACCTTCACTGTAGGGAGTACTTTGCATAATAATCAATCCATAACAAGTGAAGGCCATCTTGTAACTTCATTAAATACAGTGGTTGCCCAGACACTCATATCTCCCTTAGGAATAGATCTTTCCATTTTAAAAGAACAGACCAATCCTTACCTCCTTATAAAATAAAATAAAATTAAAAACATCTGACATTGTAGAGCTAGAAATAGTAAAGTGTTTTGGTGGGGTTTTTTTTCCATTTTCTTTGATGTAATAATTAGTTCCACAGTTCTAAGTACATGCAAAAAGAAAGAAATTCTATATAAATATTTTCTCATTTCACAAAATAGTTGTATTTGTATAAGGATAGTAGTTATGTCTGGAATATTTCATGGTTATATTTAGTAGGCCAGAATAAGACTCAGCATGCTGATATTTCTGAAAGATCGGGGATTTGGGGGGAAAAACAAAAAACAGTTAAAGAACTAAAATAGGTGCTATCTCTTACCTCTTATTTTGCCTTTTATACTTTCTTTGACCCACATACGATAAAAACTATTTACTCTTCTGACATAGAGGGTAGTACAGCTAGTGGAGACATGCAAAGATAGTCTCTTCTTCCTGACACAGCCCAGAAGTGCTTCAAGCAGGACTTGAGGTACAGCTGGAAGTAATCAAGGTGGATTGGTGGGTTTTGAATCATTCTGTGAATGCCTGAAGCAGGTCACTTTCCTTTCATGAGCTCTAAAGTGCTTAGGGCAAGCGGATACTTCTGAGTTTGATGAGATCATGGCTACATAGGTGAAAATTTGAGTGCTCAGATTAGATTTATTCAGAGAAAGCTATCATCTTTAACAGATGAAAAAAAAACCAAACAAAACAACAAAAAACTAAGATGCAAACTGATCCAAACAGCAGAAGAACAATTCTGGTTGTAAAAGAAAAACAGTGTTTCTTACAGAAGTAGAGTAAGCTGTAATTTAGTCAAGGTCTAAGCATGGACAACGAGAAATAATATCTCTGTGCTACGCTGTATGTACAGTGTATAAATCCTTCAGAAATATGTGAGCAATACCTAGTCTAAAGGCTTTGAACTACATCTGTATCACTCCTTAACAAAAGCTAGCCAGTCATTTTGTTGGTCTGTCTGTCCTGTTCTTCTCATTATGTTGTCTGGTTTGTAAACTAAATTTCCAAAGTCCTGAGCAGTTATGTGTAAAGATATATATCTAAACTAAGGGATATCAGGTACAGACCAGACCAGGATGCTTTTGCTGCTTTGTGTCATGCTGGCAGCAAAAGGCAGCTGTAAATCCAACCAGTGCAGAGAACTTACAGCTGCTTCTCCATGCCATAGAGATGCAAAGCAGCAACAACTCGCTGATGGTTTCTTCATATAATCTCCAAATAATATTTACTATCATAAATATAATGGTTTAAGTTAATCTTTGGAATAATTCCATGGCCTCAAGAGAAAAAAATATATAGAAATAAGGCTGCTGTTTCTGTTATGACCATTTACACATGGAAATCCTGCAGAGAATGTCAAATAATAAAAAATGTTATATAGCATAGTTGGTCTCATAGCCATTTTAGGGCTGCACTGAGACTTACAGATGAAATGAGAATGAAAATAATTATAATTTAAATGAAGTTTTATGGAGACCTCTTATGACAGAATAAAGTTACAAAGGCCAAGGGAAAGGGGAAAAGATAATAATTCTATTACTCTAGCAGATACAAACACATTTTCAATTTTGAGAAGATTTCCTTTGAGATTACACTTTTTATCTTATAACTAATATCAAAATCAAAGCAAACCAAAACACAACTTACACAGAAAAATGCAGGAAATACTTTGAAAACTTATGAAAAGTCATTTCTACTGTACTGTATTCTGTCGTATTTACCAATCACGTGAATGTTCTTTTTCCTCCTCTCTACATTTTAGGCAATAATTTAGATTGACATTTTTGAAACATGAACTTTCTGGTACTTCTCTTGTGGCACTTGTTATGAGTATACGGTCTCATAAATTTGTGCCCTGTAGAAGGTGGTGACTACGTTCAGATTTTAGTTATGTGTGACACCCACAAATGATTAACTCAGAAGATGGTCTTGGTTCAGAGTTAGAGTATTGTTCTTCATAACTTATTTCTGATTCAGCATTGAAACCATTTCAGTACTTACATCTAAGTACTTTTATTCTTAATTTTGTGATAATAACTTAGTTATCAGAGTTTCTATTAGAAATTAGAAACATTTAGAGAATCCTTTAGAAATAGAAAAAATATCTGTATATCTTTAGGGTCTGAACCTATGTTTAAGGGTATGCACTGGGCCATTCCAGTCCATATTTGCACCAACTTTTCCCAACTAAAGACTTTAAAATGTAGTGGTATAAACGCAATTTTGGTGTAAAAGATTTACTGATCAAGTTTACCATCTCAATGCACTTATGAATCTGATACAGATACTATTTACAATTAAAAAAAAAAGCAAACAAAACAAACAAACAAAAAACAAAACAAAAGCAAAAATCACAACCCTCCCAAATCTATATCCTTCAAAACAGTTAAAACTTGTTCTTCTTAGTTAATTTCATTAGTTTCTTTTATTTATAAGAATTCATTAGATGTCTAGCCTTACGTGCAACAACACAATTGAGAAAATCACAAATTATAACATTATCTTAAAAGAAGAAAATTGTTGTTCTCTTGAATGGATTGTCTAAATAACCACACTTCAGCAAGGCTTGGAAATAGACACAGATGCATGAAGCAATTCCAGGAGAGAATACAGGAGTGTGTTTCTCTGAGAAAGCTGATCTTAGACATCCCTCAAACCTACATCACTCAGCTCAGCTTGCCATGCCCAAACAAAAGGATTGTGTTGAAACAGAATTAGGACTTCTGGATATTAATCATTCCTGTAGCACGTTCACTCTGCTTGAAGAAAAACTTCAGCATGGAACTGCTTTCTCTTTCACCATCCTTTGTTCTTCTGTTGCCCTTATTAAAAACTGCACCAAAAAGAAAAATGAGGAAGATTCTGGCAGAGGATCCAGAAGTGCATAAGTTACATTGCCTATGCTGGGCTCCTAGGTGGGTCCAAACAACTCTGGTTCAGTTGTGGAGAGGTGTCCAGTCACCTGGGAAAACAGCAGAATGCTCAGTTTCTTTGCCACCCATGAATCCAGGCTATACTGGTGGAAATTAGTGGGTGGGCCCAAGTCTCATAATTTTCTTGGTTTTACCTAAGTTTAAAATCTGCTGGTCTGCCAGAAGCAAGCCACACAGAAGTGTTTGATGACAATTTGCGAGATGAAACAACAGAGTTCTTTCATTTCCCCCACACACACTAACATGGCAGTCACCTCTAACATTTCTTCACAAAAGAGTGTTCCAGTTGATATAATTCTGGATTACACTCAATGTCTCACAATCTGACAGCAGAAAAATATAATGACTCTTGCTATTTCTTGAACCTTTTCAAGAAAAGAAGAATGAAAAATAATATCATGGGATTTGAGTGACCTTAACAAAGCAAACAGCAAGATTATATTAAAATTCAAAGATGAAGAGCTACCAAATTTTCCAGAGCAGCTGCATTAATTTGTAGATATCTGATCTACAATTAAGTCTGTGCTCCTGTTGCTGTACAGAAAGTACCTAGTCTAGCTACTTTTAAGTGAGCTGTAGCCCTTTCTCCAGTGTAAGAAGGCTTTAGTTTAGTGAGAATGATACTTTCAAAAGAGTCAAATAAGATATATGGAGAACTAAATTCCACTTCTCCATAATAAGAACCGTGGTGATCAAAGCAATATAGCTTATAATGACTTTTAATTCCATTCTTCCTAGTTAAACGTAATAAATATTTGCAGGAACAAATCTGTAAGATTTACCTCCAAGGTTTTTTTGTCATTTCAGGGTATGAATATGTTGAGGGTAAAATAACGCATTTCTTTGCAGGTGGATAAATATGTGTAAGCTAATTGTGTTTTTATACCTGGTGCATACATAGAAAGTGGTTAGCTTCATAATTTTTTTTTGCATTTTCAATGTCTTATTTATACTGGAGTTTCCTTAAGAATATGGCAATACTAGTGGTTAGGGAAAATTAAAAAAATTAAGTAACGAAAAAAGACAACTATTTAATAAAGATATTTAAAATGCAAATATAGTTGAAGTTTAAGTTATTGAAATACAGTTGGGCAGTATAAAAATAATCCACATTAACATCCAACTGTCAACAATAAAAATGCCTGAATAATCATTCCCTGGGCTCAGTGTCATAATGTTGTAATAATTAACACAAAAGAACATTAAAACAAACACAACTTTGTTGCACTTATTAGCAGAAGGCCAGTGTGTATTCTCAGGAGTTATAGCATTAGTTTATCCATACCCATGTCTCTTCCTGAGAAAAAAAAAAAAAATCTCTCCTGTAAACACTTACAAACAAAGGACTCAGATCGTATTTTTAAATGTGTTTTAAATAAGCTAAAACTAAGATCTCAGATAATTAAGGCCCACTTAAATGATAGTCCACTTAATACTCTGTCTGTAGAAGTTCACAATGTATCATTAATATTTCTACAAATTTTTATATTGCCATCTTTAGGTGGTTGAATATTTTACTGTACGCCTGACAAGTTTTAAGAAATATTCTCCCTGATATTTGTATATGGGAAATGTGGATGATGGACTTTGTGAACAATTTAGATAATTATTTAATACAACCTTGAATGTTCCTCATACTTCTAGTCAAAAACACGATTAAGGCTTGGCAATGGACAAGATCACAACAACAAATGCTCAACTGCATTAAAAAGTAATATTAGGTAATAGAATTACTGAAGAAAGCATGTCCTAAAGTAAGTGTTGATGATAATGAAAACCAACTTTCGTATGAGTAAATCCGACGTCACTATATGGTTAACAAACATCACTAAAATTATATGTCTTGTTATAGATGTTAATTTGATTTGAGATACATACATGAGTTTTAAATTAATTATAATAGAAAATATTATATATTTTAAAGGCTTTAAAAACAAGACCATTACTGTTTGTAATTATAAGTCATAATAGCTTCTAATGAGGATGAAGCTTATTATCAAAGGCTAAATAAGTGTAATCTATTATTAATATGAATAACTGCAAGTGAGCTTAGAAATTTTAGAAATCTAGTTTGCTCAGGTTTTATGTGCTTGTCAAATGGTTATGTAACATATTAAAGCTGCTACAGTTATATGCTGGCCTGCTTCCTGCATCCATCCTGAATTTCTATTTTTCAACAATAGCAATACCCTTTTTCCTACCAAAGAGCTTTTTCTCCCCGTAGTGTGCCAATACTACCTTACCTGTCAAAAGGAATCGCTAAAATTTTATTGTCAATGACATACTGCATACGGCTTGGGGCTAAAACATTGAAGTACTGCAGAAACAAGTCTGTTAGAGAGAAGAATCCTGAGAATGACAAGATATTTGCCTGAATTCATTAGATCACTGTAAATAAACAGCAAGGGTGAATTACAGAGCTAGCACATTTCTGCAGTAATAGGATGGACTACTGAATTCAGAAAGTTGATTTTTTATTATTATTATTTGTTTGTTTTAATGAACAGAAGAACATTCATAAGATGCAATTCCAGAAATAAATTTAAATGTAGCTGCCTGATTTTTTTCAATTCAAGGGATACCCTCAAGGTTAGTAGTATGAATACTCTCAAGGTTAGTAGTATGAAACGCTGATAACTCTTGTGTGTATTTTCACAGTTCATGCAGAGAGCAACCCAACAACAGAATCTTTAGGAACAGGATATCTAAGGCACTGAAGTTGTTACAGTATGATGAGTTGCATGAGGGTGTTTTTTATAATAGCCTTCAATGGAGTTGTAGATTGGAACATAATAGCTTTGTGCTAGAAAAAGGCATAAAATAGAACAATTCTCTGAAAGAGTCTTGTACTTTCCGTGTTGGTTAATTTGTCACCATTACCTCTCTTTATCGATGGTGAGGATAGATTTTTTTTCCTTATCGTTTAAGTGTTTGAAAAAAATGAGGTCCCAAGGGAATTCATCAGGTCAGAACGGAGCAAAAGGAATATGTGATAGTTGATGTCTTTATAACTCCAAGCTGCTGAACTCTAATTTAATCTCTCTTATGTTATTTATCAAAGCAGATGATTTTAGTGAAAAATGCACCCAATTACCAATGTAGGTAGGTGAGTGGGATCACAGCCATAAAATCCCTCTGAAGCTAGGACCTCTAAATGAAGGTGCAGCAACATGATGCCGTCTTGTTTCCAGTTGAATATTGTGCATAAAATGTTAGACAAGCACAGTCAGCACTTTCAAGTCTGTGCTCTATTGTGTTAATGAAAATTTGGTTTGTTTTGGTCCAGTCTTCAACAGATCTCTATATCTTTCTAACTGAAAGTTTATTCTTTGTTCAATTCACCACAGATGTATGCCTGAATGGTAACACCATTTTAATTTCTTCTTCCTGTGACAGTCTGTAATACTTCAGTAAGGATGTAGCTGCTGGGATGAGGGACTGGGTCCCTTGCCCAGAGTAGAGTATGCCTTTCAACGTGAACAGATGCTCCTGAATTCGCAGTGGTGGCAGCCACATATCCCCCTTCCCCAGGAACGCCTTGGCTCTTGTAGAAGCAGTTGTATCTTTTCAGCTACCCCGCAAAACAGCTGTTTCTTTCTGGTTTTCCCTCAACAGCTTTCCTACAGGGCTTGGCATATTGCTGAGTAGGAAGGTGAGGCAGCAAAACAGGAAGGACCAAGGCATGGTTGCTGGAACCAAGCACACCAGGTTCCCTGTGGGTGCTGAGAGTAACAAAGCAAGTGGAGGCACTTGCAGCTGTCCCACTCCCTCCTCATCATTCTTGCAGTCACATCAGATGGTTAAATAATTATCTTCTGGTATTACTTTTTTTTCTCTCTCTACAAGACCAATCCCATGGGTAAAGTTCAGCACATACTTTCAGGCAGAAAGATCTCCTATGACAATAGCTACAACTATGCTACAGGGCCCAGAACATGCTGCTGTTGTTCATTTCATTGGCAGAATAAAATTGAAAGCAGTTTAGTCCTAGATCCACAAAGGTATGTAAATACCTGATACCTGCTTAATTTACTTGAAATTAGGTACATAAGTGCCTTTTGGAGACTGAACCTAGTACATGCTTTCTTCTAAGTATGTGTGATTTTCTGTAATTACATTACAGCGAAAATAGAATTTCAAAATCTTCAGACACCAGAATGAGACATTTTGTGGTTGGCTTTGAATGCTGATATGTTAACCTAATGTAAGGACTCTTATCCATATGATTAGGAATTCAGAGGTTTATTTGATATCTCTATACTCTGAATATACACAGTATAATCACAGACAGAGTAAACTAAATAAAACCCTTAACTGCCAATTTACTGGTAAGTCTTTATTACCATAAATAGATTAATGTTTATATTTTATTTGAAGTTTTGGCTCTTACTATTAAATTAGCTGTGGATGGTTTAAAGTTCTGATTAGCTCAATGAAAAATTATATTACTGTAGAAATGTTAGTCAGTCTTACCTTAGAAATCTGGAAAGGGAAACATTTATATGATTTTGATATGTGACCTTAATAACTAAACAGTTCACCAATGAACTGCTGAGATAAGCTAAACAGGATCAGACAAATGTTTTAAGAACAGCATATTTTTTATTCAATTAGGTCTTCACATCTTGGAGACAATCAGTTGCTCAATTTTTGATTGTTTTAATTATTTCACAAGAGACACTGATTCTTACTGTTAAATAACTAAAGGTTCAGGTTTTTACTGATTCTGCTGAATCACGTGGCTGCAGAGGAGACCAGTGTTATGATAATTAATGGCAATATGGTAAAGAAGTTGGTAATATAAGACATGTTTTAGAATAGGTACTGTGCAACACTAGTTTCTTTAAAATAATCTTCCTCCAGTTGCTATGATTGAAGATTTCATATACTTCTCAAAAAAGAAAAAGAGTGGGAGAGAAACCACATGGGTCTTTTCTCATGCTGCCTTCCTCTCACTCTAATGCCTCCTATCTGCACACTGATCAGAATGGAAGATGGATTGATCTTGAGATGATTCTCTTTGTTCTCTATTTCTCCAATTTTAGCAACACCTAAGGCTCAACCAAACTTGGTACATACCATTATTTAGGGATATCAGTTACAGGATTGAGACATTTCTGTGTAAATCTGAACCTGTCACTGCTGCTTGGAAGTTGTTACTTTGAAGAGATTCCTAATGTAGGCTTTAGAATTAACACAGAGAAAATCAGAATTAATCAAGGATTGTCCCTGTAATTTAAGATGCTGTGTATACAAAAAGACTGAGACTCAAAACTTGGGTAGATCAATATTCTGTCGACCCGTTTGGAGTAACCCTCTACCCCTTTTTTAATTGTAATTGCAGTAGGCTGAATGTGGTTCTCCAGTTATCCTTTTCCTGTCTTTTGTTCCAATTTGCATATGTAGACATGCACATGCCAGTCAAGAATGCATAAGGAGTTTCATCAGCATGAAACTTTTTCACTCCCAGGTAAACTGGGCTGTGAGGCACTGGAAATAATTTTTGCCTTTTAGATGTGTGGTAAAAAGCATGTTTAGTTTCAGGTGACTTTGGGAAAAAGACCAATAATTGCATTCCAGTGTGCATTTGGCCCAAAACCAGGCATATTAATTAGTAAACAGAGAGCAGCCATGCTTCTCAACATAGACTTTTCTGCTTTCAGCAGTTGAAGAAAGACACTGAAAGATCATGTCCTTTTTTTGACTCCATTGATTGGGCTATTTTGAATGCATCATGTCCTAATTATTTAATTTGATAGATTAGGTGAACAGATGAATGTACTGATATTCATGAAGTCAATTTGGAGAACGGCTAAGTATGATACTTAGTAATCAACTATGGTTTAACTTGCTCACTTATGCTGACAAGAAGGGTATGATGGGAAGTAAAAACTGAGCGGACAAGACCTATTTGAATGTGATTATGAGTTTTCCAGGTCTTTTCTGGAAAAAGAGAGTCCCTTTTCACATATGTAAATATGAAGCAGTGGCAAACTGTTGGAATAACACTGGACTGGCCTAATGAGGTACAGAATCCAAGGACAAAGGTTTGAATTGCTTGGGTGGACTTGGAGCTGATGATGCCATGTGCTTACAGGCTCTGTGGTTCTCAGAACCCTAACCTTAAGCAAAATAGAATATTAGTGCTGCACCTGAGGTCCCCATCACCATGGGTGGCCCAGATTAGAAAAATGTTGAGGCAGTCATGTTGGCGCCCTGCCATGATCCTTTTGGCATGCCTTTTCTAGTACCAGTGTCCCTGGAGCTGTAAGCTCTGTGGCTCTCTGAACCCTAACCCTGACCCTAATGTGACTGTGGTGCTGCAGTTGATTTCCTAATCTCCATGGGTGTCTCAGATTTGAAAGGTATGGACGTAGCAGTATTGATGCCCTGAAATAACACACTAAGCATGCATTTTCTACCCCAGTGTCCCTGGGACTGTGGGATTTCTGGCTGTTGGAACCATATCCCTAACTGTGAATAAGTCTGGACACTGTGCACAAGTTCCCTATCACCATGTGAGCTCCAGATTAGAAAGATGTGAGTGCAGCAATGTTGGTGCCCTTCCATGATCCCTTTTGCATACCTATTCCAGCTCTAGTGTCCCTGAGAGTAACAGGCTCTGTGACCCTCTGAATCCTAACCCTAACCGAATCCTGTGGCTGCAGCTGAGTTCTCTGTCTCTGTGGGTGTGGGTTAGGATGTGATGGTGTATGTGGATGCCCAACAGGCTTGTTCTAGTAGAAAACCTGATATATATTTTTAACATTAGTTTTCAAAGAACCAAATGGAGAAGCACATCAGTGTCCTTGACCCAATTTGTGTTTTCCTCCTCAAATAAACCCATAAAGTATATAAATGTAATTTCTGATCACATTCTACTAATACATTCAATAATGTGATTTTCCTCTCTTTCAAAAGAGTAATTATCTACAACAGTTAGCATTTTGAAACGTGACTCATTTAAACACATACAGATACTGTTCTGCATTGTTGGAGCTCAGTGAATATTTTGGAAGCACAAGGAATGCTTTTTGATATTCTTTCTTTCTGTAAATGCCAAATATACAGAATAATATCAGTGTCCATATTGGAAGACAGTCTTAAGCTCAATAAAATTTATTCTTCATAATATGACTTTCAATGTGTTAGGTAGAAAAAAATAAGGTGCAAAATATCCTCTTGTTCCGAGTTCACTGGATTACGATGAAGTGTAAAGCTCTATTTAATTATGAGTTACTCATGAGCTAAGCTATTTAAATTGAACTGATTTAGATCAGGAAACACTAGTGAGCTAGTGAACTGAAACAAAACAAAAAATAGTAAATTGTAGAAAACCACAAAACTCCACAAAAAAACAAACCATATAGATGTGGGCACCACGGTGGCTGAGCTGATCTTTTTTTTCTGGCCAGAAAAACTCTATAATAATGTCTACACAAAGTTAGGGCTGGTCTTGGGGTCTTCCCATAGGACAGATCACAATGTGCAAGCACAGCTGTAGACGTGCTGTGAATATATTAACTAAAAGTGTTAGATGCTGTAAATCTCTGTGTCCTGTAGGAAAGAAAATGCAAAGCACACCAAGGAAATACCAGGGGAATGAAAAGAGAAATGAAAATTCTGGAGAACTTGTAGTGGTTCATGAAATCAACTTTTTAGACTTCTAAACAAAGATAGAACCTGAACCATCTGTATTGTTTTATGAATATTTAGAACTTATCACTTAGTAGTCACCACTTTTGCTTACAATATGATGAAAATTCATCTGCAATATTTGATAGTATTTTTCATATTGAAGATCTGGTCCATCTATTTTTGCTGATAAAAATCAGAATTTCAAAAATTAATTAAAAAATCAATATTACATTCTAAAGCTGTCTGTCTTCTGAATTTTGTCTTAAATTTTCAAAGACTTTGTCATACATCTGATTTTACAGCTATAAGCTTATACTCACTTCCCTTCTTCTTCCCCTTTTTGGGTCATCATTTCTTTTAATATCTTTTTGGCAGAGGTTTAAAATTTCAATATTGTCACATTCAAGTATATTACACTTCATTGCTAAATAAAAATAAATTATATAGTAATTGTCTTTTTTTTACTCTGAATAATATTCCACAAAATGTATGTATACTTACATAACATTCTGTATCAATATTTTTTATTATTTTTAAAGTAATTGATCAATTACTAGCCATATAACACTGAAAGGATCAAACAGTTGAGGCTAGACGAGGAAACTGCAAATAGAGCTTTGTGAAAAACACAACAAAAAATTATATCAAGTAAAACTAATTAATATGTACTTACTAAAACGCAGAGAAAGTACTGGAGATACAATAAAATGATTTCTACAATTTCTTATACCTGTAATAATTTTTACAATTTCTTATGCAATCCAGGTCATCCGAATGTATTTTGGGAAAAAAAAATACATATTATCCTGTTATACTAATAGTATGCAGACATACAAGTTTGTCTAACTAGTACATAGAATCGCAGAATAGTTTGGGTTGGAAAAGACCTTTAAAGTTCCTCTAGTCCAACTCCCCTGTAATGAGCAGGGACATCTTCAGCTAGATCAAGTTGCTCAGAGCCCTGTCTAACCTGACCTTAAGTGTTTCCAAGGACTGGGAATCCACCACCTCCCTGGGCAACCTGTTCCAGTGTTTCACCTCCCTCATAGTAAAAAAACTTCCTCTTTATATCTAAATTGACCCTCTTCTAGTTTAAAGCCATTACCCCTTGTCCTATTGCAACAGGTCCTGCTAAAAAGTGTGTCTCTGTCTTTCTTGAAGGCTTCTTTCAAGTACTAGAAGGAATTTCTATAATGAATCTTCAATCACAATTATGAATAAAGGGTAATAATGATACTTTCTTATAGAACACTTTTAAGTACTGGAAGGCTGCTATAAGGTCTCCCTGAAGCCTTCTCCAGTCTGAACAACTCAACTCTAAGTGTGCCTTCATAGGAGAGATGCTTCATTCTCCTGGTCATTATTGCAGCCTTCCACTGGACTCACACAATAAGGGAGGTGGACATATTTCTTTGTTGATATAATTGTAGGGAGAAGGATTTTAGAATATTGTGTGTAGGGAGAGTGGATTTATACTGCAGATGGAGGATGCCATGTAGAATATAAGCAGTTACAGTGGTAGGCTTGTTTCAATTAATTTCTTGCATAGCTGTTTCTGGGTTGATAGACAGATTTGATTTTAAGGCTCAGCTCAAGCTCAAAAGCTGTACTTTATGCTTTTTCTAGACGCTAAGTCCTTCTCGATTTAGAGAAAGAATGTGGAGGACTCTCTGCAGGCAGAATCTCAGTAAGGGTCTCAGACAGACACCATGTAGGAAGGAAATAAAGGAAATATAGTGTGGCTGTAGAGGACTAAGATTCATTAAAGAAAATAATTAAAGAAAATATTTTAATTTTTGTTAATTTAATAACAAGAAAAAGGAGAAGAGATATTTTTGGGTTTTTCACTTCTGAGATAAAAACTGAAATATAGTTCAAAACCCGAGATACAAGAACCTGGGATCTTTACATCAGTGTTCCATGATGTCAGAAGTGCTTTTAGTTTATGCTCTTATTAAATCACACTACCCTACCTTTTCAGGGTAGGATTGACTCAGATGAGTGTGGTGGAGCATAAAATGCAGTGTAACCAGGATCTACAACTTATAGAGACAAGAGGAAGCATTTGGGGTCACTAAGCTGACAACAGTTGCTCATTGCATCATTTTTTTGTTTCAGCTTTTGGCAATGGAATTTTTTTCAAAAACACATCTCATTTACTGACCAGAATGACCTGACAGGTGGTACATTCAGGTGGTCTCTTTTGGAAGACACAGGAAAGTACATTTATACATTTGTTTTCTTTATCTTATGATAATTTTTGGGAGGATATCTCAGAGGAATGTTTGGTCTAGCTTATGAGACACTGTAGTTTTTTGATCTCTCTTGAATCAGATTAGAGTAAAAGCAAACAAATGTGGGCAATTTCTCTTTAAGCCTATTCCAAGAATTTACCATTCCAATGGTTCACTTCCAGCATTATATAAACACTTTGATGGCTCGATTTCTTTTTAATTAAAGTTTAATTATCTTCCATTCAGTTGTTACAGATGAAAGTGCATATGCAGAGTTTTTAGGATGTTCATATAAAAAGGTTTGAGGAGTGTGCCCACATAGACATTAAGGAGAAACACTCAAAGAGCTGGAAAGCAATCTGTAGAAGCAGAAAAATAGGCAGTAGTGGCCAGTTTGAGGTTATAAGGAAAATCCTAAAGCTTGAGTAGAAAAGAAAGACAAAAATGAACAGCAAATAGTCAATGTTTTGAGAGGAGTGCAAGCAGTGTAATTCCAATGCTATGTTACTGTGGACAGAGGTAAGATGCCCTCCAGGGAAAGAGAATATTTTTGAACTAGCAGAAGAAAATATTATCTTGGGTGCTATCTTAAAGTGAAGGATTTGAAAGCAGTACAAGAAAGCAGAGAAAGAAACTAAGAATATGACAATGATGAAGACATCCATACTTTTAGCTCCTTTATTTTTTGTTTTGCTTATTTTTTTTTCAGTCTTGTTGAGGAATAGCTAACTAATTTGAATAAGGTCTGCATATCCAGGAGAAGAGACAGTAAAACTTTCTTTAAATAAGGAAAATTTGTTATACTAAAGGAGATTACTGAGACCTTACTGCCTGGGAAACATAACTTCATGTCTTTGTAAATTATGATAATAAATATTAAAAGAAAGGAAACAAAATGTGCATGTTAAGCTAAACAGAAAGTAGGAAATTACGCATAAAAAGTATTGGTTTAATGGTGGTTTTTTTTCTGTAGTGTAAATACAATCAAGTTCAATAATAGTTTATGAATAGTGTGTTGACCAGAGGAATGTGGCATGAGTATTGTGGAGTAGTTATGATCAGTTTCCAAATTTTAAAATAAAGCGAAAGTTAAGTGAAATAAGTGACTTCTAGCAATTATGCCTGCTAGAAACTGCATTGTGATCAGTCAAGGGGAAAAAAATGTCAGCTTCAACTGTTAATTGCAGAAAAGTTGAAAACTAGGTGTGTAGATCCAAAGTTTGCAAATAAAGTACTTCCAGCAATGATAGGAGAATTATAAAAAATAGGAATGGAAAAGTCTTAAGTGTCATATTCTTCAAAGTGGAACAGAAGTAGAGTAAAGTTAGGAAGTTATTTGGCCCAAATCAGCATCATAGACCTTCCTGGATAATATAGGCATCCTGGGAACACAACTGTCTACAAGGACTGATCAGTCCTGCTTCCTAATCTAACAATTGGTTTGAGTACAGCATGGCACAACAAAGCTATGCCCCCCCCCATTCCAAAGCAAGCCTTTTGATGCAAATTTTCTGTTCTCTGATGCATACAGTAACACACAGAAAAATGGGTCATGAGGGAGGGTGGGTTGGCTTGCAAAGCCCTGTGGTGTCTGGGACAGGAAACAGCCACTACCTACAAACATGTCCTCTGCAAAAAGAACCGGGAAGGAAAATAACTGTATTAGATAGCACACACTGTTAGCATAGGAAAAAATTCATTTACTGACTGTGGAAAACTCACTCTGGGGACATTGCTACCATTGGAGGACTTTGAGTTCTTTGAAGCACTGAGGAAGAAAGAACTACAACTAGCTTTTGCAGGATATTTTCTTACTATGGAAAGAGAGAGGGCTTAGTTATGTCCTCTAAATCTATACCATTTTTCCCTAAAATTTCCTGAGTAAATCCTGTATTGAAATAGCTTGTAATTTCATTTAATTTGCTTCTGTTCCTACTCCTAAAGTCCCATTCTCGGTTTCTGCCTTTTCCATAATACTTTCTTTATAATCTGCTTTGGGAAGATACTGTTTTGTAACAAGGAGAAATTGTATACTGGGAGTCAGATTTGGACCTCAATGAAGAAGAATAAACATTGCTTACAGAAAAAGGAAATAGAAGGTCACTTCCATCAGGCATCACAGCACAGATCATTCAATACCTAAACACCCTGTAATATGGTTTTGAGAAAAAGTAGGATTTTGGGCACAAGAAAGGTCTAGAGAATGAAACTATACTAAAGAGAAAGCTCAGAGATTTGACAACTCAATTTCAGCCATTCTATTTGCAGCTAATCTTTGGTAGAAGCTTAGATTAAGTCAAATGACGCCTTTCCTTTCAAAAGAATATTTACTTTAGAGTTTCTCTCTAAATCGTAGTTAGAAACTGTTGTTATCCTGTTGATGCTATCATTTACCTGGTGTGCATGCAGAAATATTGCCCTGCTTGATTTCAGAAAATTTGGTCAGTGAAATAAAGCTATGACAGTTGTCTAAACAAAGCAACTGTCAGCTCATATCATAAACTCTTTCTAAATAAAGAGCTGCACTGCTCCAAATTTGTTTTTCTTTAATGAACTCAAGCCTTCCCACTGTCATTATTCATTCTTTCTAAAAACACTGGAAAATGCAATACATTACTCAGCTGTGACCTAACATGTCCTAAGGTGCATATTTTATTGATGTAAATAAATGAGATTCTAGTCTACCCAAATGCTGGTGTTTTGATTTAATAGAAACATTGTTTACCTTAAAAGTTGTCATTAGTGCAATGATTATTTTCCCCGAAGGCTTGGACAATAAAATCAGGACCACTGCTAGCAGCCTGCTTAGTATCTGCAGATTCATTGAGCAATTAAACTGCTGGATTATGGAGTATGAGGAGGAAATAGTTAAAATGTTTGCTGCTTTCCGTGGTTTACTCCAATATATATTTTTCCTTACATTGAAAGATGGATGTTTGAAAGTGCATTGGTTTCGTGCTTCCATAAATGAAAAACTGTTTTGATAAAATTACACTGCTAAACTCCATTATTACTAGGTATGAAATTTATATTAACCAGACACTGGGAATTTGCTATTATTCCAAACTAAACTAAAATAAAAATGCATAGATTGCAGTGCTCAGAGCTAGAAGAACTGTTGTGGATGCTTTCCTGTGCTTTTCATGTAAGCTGTCCCTCTGCTTTTCTTCCTGGATGTCAATCTTGGAAACCAATACACATCTAAATTCTATTTCCCCTCTTTCTACCTTTAGGTGGTATTCAGTTTTATCAACAGGAATTCATTTTAAAAAGGTCAGTGACTTAATGAAATAGTTTTCAATGTTTATACCCATACATTCCTTTGAAAAATAGGTTTATCTAAAGTAGTATTCAACAGTACAAATTAACTGGAAATATTAAATGCCATAACATTGTATGAGAAAAATAAATTAAAAATGTGCTGTTACTGCTCTGGGGGAAAAAAAAAAAAAAAGAAAAAAAAAAGCAAAAAAAGGGTGAATGTGCTGAATCAACTAAAAGGAAAAACCAAAACTGTCTATGAGTCTTATCCAAAGAGCCTAGGTGACTTCTAGTGATTGATCCTCCCTGAGGTTTGTTGGAAGCTTAAGAGGTGGGACAGATTTTGACAGAAGTCCCCTTTCTCTTTAAAAGACATATGCCACATACTTTTTAAGGCTCATAATTCTATAATATTTGAGTTAAATTTAAAAAAAAAGTCCATGACACCATCAGTTTTCTCCACGTCCATCTTGGAAAGAATTGCAGACAACACTGGGCTTCTAGCAAAGACATAAAGTAGGACATAAAAGGGAGTTGATTTCGGAAATTATTACCCATTCAAAAGTGGAAAGCTTACAGTCTATGGTTGTTTTGCTGGTTTTTGGGGTTTAGATAGGAAATAAACACATAGGCCATTCAAGCTGTCTCTCACTGAGAAAACAAATGAAATAAACAGAGTAAAAACTCTTTTTGCCCATTGTCTCTTGTCTTGTTACTGCACATCACCGAAAAGAATCTGGCTCCATCCTCTCTGTCACTGTCTTTCAGTTATTTATGTACATTAATAAGGTCCCTCTGAGCCTTTTCTTCTCTGGGTTAAACAGTCCCAACTCTCTCCACCACCAGGCAAGACTGATTGACAGGTAATTCCTTGGGTCCTTCCTCTTACTCTTCTTGAAAAGAGGAGTTTGCTTTTTTTCCAGTCTTTGGGCACTTCTTCCTATTGTCGTGATCAATCAAAGGTTGTTGAGAATGGACTGGAAATGACATTTGTCAGCTCCTTCAGCAGTTGTGGGAGCATACATCAAGCATACATCTGTACTTAATGTATGTCCAGTTTGCTTAAGTACTACCTGACCAAGGGTATATCTTCCTTGTTCCAGAGTATCCTTCTGGTCTCTGGGATTCATGATTCCTGAAGGCTGGACTTGCTAGTACAGGCTGAAAGAAGGCATTCAATATTTCAGCCACATATTCCCACCCTTCTGTCCCATAATGGCCTGGCTAACTCAGGAGATATTCACACTCTTTGAATGAACTCAGGGAGAACCATTTACTCCACCAGCTGAGCCATGCAAATGACACAGCTGTTTATGTAAAGCAAAGGCTAACCTCTGGTCCCCTTTGTGTTGAGATAAATCAGCTTCTTTGCAACAGCTGTGGTCTGTCACACATGAAGTTATTCTCTGAGCTTCATAGGCACATCAACTTTGACTATCTCTGCTGAGCCATGTTCCATTTTTGGAGTCTATTGCTCAGTCACAAAAGAAGGAAGCACTTTCTATTCATTTGTAATATAGAAAGAAATCTTTGCTAGATGACAGGCTTAAAAATTGTCAGATTACATACATTAAAAAAAAAAAAAGAAAAAAGTTGAAATTGTCAGTAAAGGCTGTGGTACTTTGAAACTTTATACTTCTAGAGTAAAAGCTGCTCCTTGAAAATTCCTTATTTCACTAATGTGATTAAAGTACTAAGAATTAGTTACCACAGTAACAGAACAAGATAACAGACATTTCTGCTGACTTTACCTAAAATGTGAAATCATTGCTATTGCACAGCAGTTGCTGAGATATAAAACACACCTAATTTACAGGTGACATAAAATGCTTTCAACGAATTTATTACTCTGAAATTTATGGTACAACTCAGATATGGATTTCAAATGAGAGAAATGGATAGAAAACATATACAGATTAGAGGTAAGATACTTATTTAATTAAACCACCATCACAAACACACACACACACACATAAAAGGGGAAAAAAGGCAATACAACCCTCAAAAACCTCCAGTGCCAAACCAACCAACAAAACAAAAACTACCCAGAAAAAATAAACTTAATTTGTACTAAAATTGAGAAAGGAGTTCCTATGAATGTAAAGTCTGATCACAGCAGCAGGTAGGGAGATAACTAATCATGAAACTTGTGCCATTCTGTGGCATTCAATTGCATAAATTTAGTAAATCTTCTTAGATGGTTTTAATTATTTTGACCCTAGGTCAAGAAAGAGGAACTAGATAATTGGTCCTGTGCTCCTTTGCAGCTTGATTAGTCTACTGACTAAAGCTGCCACACAGCTGTGCATCACCATACAGGCTGGGACTGCTACAATGGTAGAAGCTAAACCTGACAAAATAAACTCATCTCTTCCACTTCTATTATTGTTCAACCTAGAGTATTAGGCATAATCTGACCTCTGGAGATAATTAAGAAAGGAGATTTAAGTGTATCATACAGTTTCAGTCATTTTCCACACATTTTTTTTTTACACCTGACCAGAATAATTACCATATTTCCCCATGGTATGGAAGCAGAGTCAAGTCTAAACTGATTTGGGTGTAGAAAAATGATCTTCCTGCAGAAGACTGAACATTGCTAGCTTTGACCTACTATCCGTTGCCAGCAATATGATTATGTTTGTCACCCCATTTTACATGGTTAAATTTTTGTTTTCCTTTGGTCATACAGCTAAGATTGTGGAACAAACATATTGTCACAAGTCTCACTTTTGACTTTGACACCACCAGCTCAAATAGTGTTTCTTTTTAATCATGCTGTCTAAAACAATTGGGCTTTGGATGTCTAAATGGTAATTGAAACACATCAAGGTTGGATGCCAAGGCCGCTAAAGGACTCAAAGTTATGGTTGATTAATCAAACTGTTCCCAAACAGGCTTAAAATTCCACTAGATTTTTCTTCTTTTAATGTTGTAAACAATGTAAGTTGATATAATATATTTGATTCTTCCTTATAAATTATAAAACCTATTTTGTATTTCTAAATAAATTCTACTTTATAATACATTTCTTACTCTAGGGCAAAATTTAAGACTTTTCCAGATCATGGGAGACAAAAGCTGATCATTAAAGATCAGGAAAAGGCTTATTAAATAGGAAAACCAATCCCTATTTTCTTAGATATAGCTAGCTCTTTCCAGTGTGAAAAGGAAACAAATCATTACTCTGCAGAAATATTTTTTCCTGCTTACCTAGTTCTCTTTCAATTCATAATCTGTAAAATATATGTTCTGATCTTAGAAAGATGTCTCATGAACTTTATGCACCTGCATGACTAACATCATTTGGACTCCTGTGTTTAGAGTAAAATAAGTGCTAAAATATTTTGGGCTTCAGTTTAGTAAAAGATGTGAGAAAGTAGCATTCTCCTGGCTGCAGTGAAATGGGAGAGTTTTGAAAAATAAATAAGTTGATGAAAAAATGCATAGCTAGCTGCAGATTGATTGTATGACTTAAGTTTTCAAAAATTAAAATTTAAAAAATATATAAATTCAGTTAACCCATGCTTTAGAGGGATTATAACACACTTACTTCTAACTTCCTTAGACTAGCGAAGACATATGTCTCACAGACAATCATAATACATACATTCAAATTATAAAAAGGACATTCAGAAATACATTTCTAGTGTAACTTTTCCTCTTGTTGCTTTTCATGTAAGAATCATGTTTGGTTCTTACCTTGTGAGCATTTATGCATTGGTAAAGTAGGGTTGTATAGTAATTATCACCTTAGTAACTCCAAGAAATTTTGCAACTTCCAGCTGTTAGTCCAGGACAGCAAAAATTTCCCCAAGGTTTTGCATCATATGTCACAGTCTGATGCAGATGTCTCAGATATTTGAATATCTCAGATGGAACTAACTGCCTCTGTTTAGGCTCTTGAAATCCCTTCTGACAAATCACAACAGATGAAATCTTAGCTGCAATGCGTGAGTTCAGGATTCACTGTATAACTAAATATCCCTAAACAATTAGAGTATGCAACCTCAAATGGGAAGAAAGGTGTTAAATTCTTCACAGAGGAAAAAGACTTTTAAAAATAAGAAATAGGACAACAGATGAGAATTTGGACCAGGTGATAGGAAAGAATAAAAGATTCTGGGGCAGGAGCCAAAAATCATCTACTGGTTATTAATATTGTTAGATATGGAATTCAACACAAGTGTACCTATTTCTTCTCCAAATGTTATAATTAGGAATGAATTAGCAAGATCTTTGGCAGGGAAGACAAAAAACTTGGCAGAGAAAAAGATTAAAATGGCAACTAAAGATCTCTCAATTTCTTTCTTCTATTTTCCAAAAATACTATTTTAATTTTGAGGATTTTTTTGGGGAGGTGTTTTATTACTGGTTGTTTTTTTTTTAATTTTCTAACAGGATTTGTCTGATATTGCTAAGTTCCAATTTTTTTCTATATGTCTATTGAGATAGTAGTTCATATTTTATATCATAAATCTGGGCTGTAAGAGTTATTTCACAAAAGATGGTAGTATTTTCTGAGCTTCAGCCATGTGTTTTGTACACATTTCCTGCCCAGAGGAGTCTAGAGACTGGCTGGGCTCAGACAAAACAATTTGAAGATCAAAGTAAAAGACCTGATTGCAGCAGAAGCCTGGGGGTCTGGAAGAATTTGTCAGCATCAGTAATGCAAATGTTCAAGGGCTGATTTGAAGACAAGGAAGAAAAGGTTTATAAAGATGTAGACGTAGTTTACTCACCAAGAAAAAAAAAGCAAAGGATAGAAAAAACATTTTAAAGTGTGCCAGCCCTACTGATTATTTTACATTTGCGACAAACACATTGAGTCCCAACAGTCTTCCATCAGCTGAGCTGTTTAACTGCATGATTGTTGAATGTTTCACCATTACATTTTCCATCATGTGGAAAAGCACTTCTTTATTCTTCAATTCTTCTTTGAAATCTCTTAAAAATGTTTATAGAAACCTCGACCACCTGTAGATAGAGGTGTGATAATGATTAATGTAGTGCTCAAACCATGGCCTCTGTACTGCCTATAACATTCTTGCTACAATTGTGTGGTCTGCACATCTGGTTTCAGTAGCTATAGGTTGGCTCTACCTCTTTAAGGTAACAATTTGTCATCTTTCTTTAAAAAGAAAAAAAGTAAGTTCATTAATTCATGACATGGCTTATCAGGTTTTCTATACAACAAAACCCCAGTGATAATAATCAAAACAGACTAAAGGCAAAATATTTTGGGGGTGGACTTTTGCCCAGAAGAGGAAGTAATAGGTAGTATTAAAATAAAACCTAAAATATCAGCAAACCAAAAGAGTAAAGTTGACTATTTTACTGGTTTGGGAAAGGAAGGCAAGGGAAGGGAAGGCAAGGGAAGGCAAGGTAAGGGAAGGGGAAAAGAAAAGAAAAAAGAAAAAAGGAAAGGGAAAGGGAGAGGGAAAGGGAAAGGGAAAGGGAAAGGGAAAGGGAAAGGGAAAGGGAAAGGGAAAGGGAAAGGGAAAGGGAAAGGGAAAGGGAAAGGGAAAGGGAAAGGGAAAAGAGAAGAGGTTCGGAGAGATTTGGAGAGGAGAGGTTCGGAGAGGAAAGGAAAAGGAAAGGAAAGGAAAGGAAAGGAAAGGAAAGGAAAGGAAAGGAAAGGAAAGGAAAGGAAAGGAAAGGAAAGGAAAGGAAAGGAAAGGAAAGGAAAGGAAAGGAAAGGAAAGGAAAGGAAAGGAAAGGAAAGGAAAGGAAAGGAAAGGAAAGGAAAGGAAAGGAAAGGAAAGGAAAGGAAAGGAAAGGAAAGGAAAGGAAAGGAAAGGAAAGGAAAGGAAAGGAAAGGAAAGGAAAGGAAAGGAAAGGAAAGGAAAGGAAAGGAAAGGAAAAAAATTCTATGCAGAAGATGTTTGAGTGATATATAGGAAACAAAAAGTAAAGAAATAGATTTTTTACTAGAATAGTAGCTGCAACAAATGCAATAAGTGTTGTCTGTTTATGTATCTTTTCTTGCTGTTGTCTGTAACATCATACAGATTAGATTAGTCTAAGCTATGGTAAATAAAATCAAAATTGAATCTGAAAAAAATGGCTACATGGGAGTAGATATCCATAACTCTACTTTTAAGCATCACTTTTGTTCCAGACACGTCAAAGCAATTTAAAAAGTTGAAAAACATCAAGAATTCAATTTTATATATGGTAATTTGACTCTCAGTGCAGGGAAGTAATTTACCCGAGACCAGTTTATAGTCCAATACACAAATGGCAAGTTAAACTCAGTTGTCTAAACCTTTCTCTGTGGGCATGTGATCACATATATTGGATTATTAGCTAGACTGCAAAGTCATCCTGTGCCAATTAGTATCTTCTAAGGGATGATCTGTCATCTGATTCCTGTTTGGGAAAAGATCATGCCAGGTGGCTTTGTATAATTGACTAATGTAAATCTCTATTGAAGTAGCTGCACAAGATGCCTACATTTTGACACCATTGTTTGGTGACTGCATTCTCTGAAAACACTTACAGAAGAACAGTTCAAACAAAGAAACAAGCTGACACTTCCACATGAAACTCTACCAATAGAATCCTAGTAGATTTTTTAAAATGATTTTACAAAAACTGTCATACACACTAAAAATGTCCTCATAAAAATAGAGTATACAGAAATTAAGTTTTACTGTATGAGAGGTCATAATGCAGTAGTTTTTAAGGGTTTGTAGCCATTGCAAATATGTGCTGAGGTATAGCTATACTGACCTGAGGTTTCACAGGCACCAGCTGAAGGACCTGTATGCCAAAATAGTCAACTTATTTTAACAGAGGCTTTTAGATTACTGTGTACATATTCATCTTTTGTGTTGGAAAGCCAGTGATGCCAAGAAATAACTGAACAAATTAATTTGTCCTTTCAGTTTATAAATTTGTCTAGAGATGGCTCCAAGATCTTCACATGTTATGCAAAATAATAATTCTGAATCAAACTAATAGTAAAATTTTCATTTAAAGGTAGTAGATTTATAAAAAGATTTGGCCTCTTCTCGCAGGCAAAGACAAGAGGCTCAAGCTGCAGTAGGGAAGGTTCAGGTTGGGAATAAGGAAGAATTTCTTCATTCAAAGAGTGGTCAAGCACTGGAACAGATGGTGCAGAGAAATGGTTGAGTCACCACCCCTGGAAGTGTTCAGGAAACAACTAGATGTAACACTGCTATGGTTCAGTTTAAGATATTGTTCTGTCAAAGGACTTGATGATCTTGGAGCCTTTTACAACCTTAATAATTCTATGATTCTATTCTATGATTATTGGCAATGTGTCTAGCAAGTCATTTGGATTAAATTTTTCTCTCAGTTGTATTACTGCAATTGTGATTCTACTGTTATCAGCCCAATTGACTTATACCAGACATCATGTGAAAATGGGAGATTTCCTCGACCTATAATGTGGGGAGACTTTCTCAACCCTTAGAGTATGATTTGTCTGTCAGTGCCCCAGGAAAACCAAGACTCTTATGCCTGACCAGTCTGTCAGTGTCCTGTTATTGGGACTGATTGGTCCTGCTGGAGGGTGGTTCGACTGACTTACCCAGGGACACACATCAACAGCATAAGGGAGACCCCTCAGCAGGTCTCCCCATTTTATTTGAGCGTGTTTCCCCCTGCCAGCAACTGGTGATGCCTTTGAAGGAGTCACACTGACAGCTTATGGAATAACACTCTTTATTAATATAAAATTGTGAGAGGTTAAGGTTCGAGGATTGCTGGTGATAGTATCTGACTGCAAAAACGTATTCAAAGCGATACACAGACAAACTCTAATCCCAATAAAAGTATTCAGCATTCGTAGAGTGTAGTTCTTACCCAATATGCATCCCTAAGTGGGGGGCTGGGGAGGGAAGGACAAGTTCAGCCTGTTGACTGATCCCAGCAGTTACAATGGAGTCTTCCCTAAATTTTCTCCCATTCTTGACTTAATTTTATACCATTTCTTTATATTTAGGTGCAGCTTGAGTGACTTTAGTCATAAACGCTTTTGTTCTGATTAGTGCAAAATTCTCTCCCTTCGTTTTTAAAGATACAGTCAAAAAAATATAAAGCTCATGCCCAGTGAGGCGTGGTCATACCTTGGAGGTGGGTAATTTTGAGATGGAGGTGTGAGTTAATATTACAATTAGGCTTTAACTAACCGAGTTCACCCAAGGAGAGAGATTTTGCCACAGTTGTTGGCTCAGCAGCAGGACATCTTCTCCCATCTTCCTTGGTGATGGATGCTATGAGGTTTTATCAGCAACAAAGTACCATTGAGATCCCCTCCCTGCAAGGATTTCTAGAGAGCCTGGCTGTGGGGTCTCCACTCTGCTCCACCCTCCATTCCATTCTCCTTAACAGGTGCTTGCAGCTGTGGACAATGGGGAATCACTGTGGAGCTGCCAACTGCATTCCATCCAGGGAGTAGCAGCTGCATTTTACCCTATAATTTCTGTACTGTTATAAATTCTGATAGGATGTAAATATAACTTCTCGGTTTCCTCTACTTTTTACCCCCAGCCATCTTCCTTCCAGAATTAACTGTTAGACTCAGGCTCACACCTTGTTTAAAGTCTGTTTACATCCTTTTATGTATTACTATGAAATTGCCATTAGAAATCCCACGCAGAGTAATTTATAAACTGAAATGTCAGAAAAGAGAAGCACAACAGTTAAAGAAATTTAAAAAAGGCAGTGTGACTGTTTGAATGGAAAAGAGACATAGTCTTAATTTAATTACACTTACCTCTAAAAGATCAGAATGTACCTGACCAATGTAGAACCCATTACACTCATGTGTCAGCAAGGAGGTCAAAGAGAGTCTGCAACTCATGAAGCACAGATGAATGTAATAGTGGTTAATTATGCACCTTTTCTGAGTCTCTCAGAAGAATTTTGTGGTATTTTGTTTTGTCTAATGCACAAGGCATAAAGTGCAGACGCGTTTACATTTCTTTTCAAGTACTGCTTTATGCAGCAAAAAAAGATTTTTTTTTTGCCTTTGCACATACTGCTTGCTTACATTTCTGATAACCAAGCACCCATGTTCTCAACCCTTGTTCTTGTCTCAGTTGTCACATGGCACACTTGTTCAGTGGCCCAGAAAATCCACTGCCAAGTGTTATACAAGAGAAATGTTAATGGGAAGAACCACAGATTTTAAAGTAACTGAATGTCTGTTTGGAAAATGCGGTTTAATCAGGAGAATGGGAATTTTTGAATTCTGCAGTTGGCTTCTCTGGGCCACGAGGCCATGAAAAAGCTGCACAAGAGTAGTGCTGACGGTCTCTGCTATTTTTACCTGGAGTGAACAGAACACACAATCTTTCTTTTTAAGAAAATGCCATTTTTGTGAAGTGCTCCAGTTACTATTGCACATCTCCAAGGTGACTTTTAATGCAGTCCCTCATAGACCTAGGTTATGCACTGAAAAGAGGAGCTGCTTAATGATTGGGGCAGTATTTTCTTACCTGATGGGGGGGCTACATGCAATCGTTTTTAACTATACAGTGAGAAATCTCCTGTAACAGAACTCATACTATGTGTGAATCTGGTTAGCAGAAACACTTTTCTCTCTTATTTTTGCACTCAGGATGAAAAGTGAAATATGAGCTAATAAAACTTACTGGTAGCTCAACTGGAAAATCTGAGGACTGATTTAGGTCAGGTATCAGGATTCATCACCTCAGAGCTTGCAGTTCAGCAGAGTCTGAAGTTTTGGTTCAGATACAGATTTAGCCAATTTTATGTGTTGCTTTGAGATATGTATAATAGCTAAAGACAGTAAGTAATGGATGTGGGGTTGTTTTTTTATTGTCTACTCTTGGATTGTGTATAGCACTTTAGAAACAGAAGAAACACCTGAACTATATACATTTCACTTAGACATAATACTGAAAAAAGTAACCATAAGATAATGTCAAGCTGTATGGGTTGGCTCTCTAATAATTTTTTAGTTTATTTTTCCTTCTATTTCCAGAGCACTAAGGGTTTTGTACTTAAGTTGTCATGTTATGAAGCATTTTCACAGTGGTATACTAAAATAACCTACATTCCAGATGAGGTAAGGCAGGTTTTTAAGAAAAGGATGTTTTGGTCAAGCAAGTAAATAAGAAGTGTAAATTTAGTGACCTCAAGAGGCTTCTCATTTCACTGGAATCACTAACCATTTTCTCCACTGACCCCCTCTAATCCTCCCCCCCAGCACTAGACCCTGCTTTTTGGAGTTATTGGCAGACAATATGGGTGCATGAAGTTGTGGACTAGTGAGTAGGAAACAGCTCATCAAGTCATTACAAAAGGATTAGTAGGGGAGGAGAAAAATAAAAGATAAAATTCCAGAATATACTAAGTTATGATTCTTTTCATCAGTAGATTCCAAAATAATTTATGACTTGGAGATATATGGGGAAATTGATGTATGGGGAATAACTACTACTAATCAGCTTTTCCATACTTTGGTCGGTTGCTTCCTTTGTTAGCTTGCAAGTACTTCATTAGGAATAGAAAATGAAGGAAAACCAGAACTGAAAACTTAGACAAATATCTGAAGAATGAAAGAGAAAAGGAGATTCCAGAGGAAAAAATATGACTTCAGATGTTTACAGCGAACTCCTATAAACTGTGCAGCAGTGTCTTAGGCCAGTAGTGAAACTTCTCAAACCGCGCAAAAGAAACAAGTTTCAGGAAAGTAAGTGGGAAATAAACATTTCCACAACATTGAAAAAAGGTAAAAGTGCATTTGTAATAACCAAAGAAGTAGTGGAATCTTTGATAAGAAAAGTAAGGGAAAGTATCTGAGAATAACATCAAAGTTTACCATAAAAGAGAAAATAAGTTTATTTAATTTAGTTTTTCTTCTCTGAAAATATCAAATTTGATGATTCTTTTAGTAAACTTGAGAAGGGATTTCTATTCTGTCACTACTTGACTCATTACTTTTAAATTTTGTCATCAGCAGGCAAGCAAAAGTTAAGGTAGAAGGGAAATTTTGTTAACAGCCAGACATGCTAGTTTCACTATTAATCATTAACACAACGTTATGTGCTTTGAGTCCTGTGAACAGTTAGTGCCTTTCAGTCATTAGAGGAACTGACTGCTTAGGACTGCCTTTTGACTTCAGTGGACAGCAGGATACACAGTCAGGCTAACAACATTCAAGTTGGTCACAGACATACCAAAGTCAAACAGATCCCCTCAAAACTATGGCAGCATTGAAAGGTTCTACAAGTAGTGCAACTTCTCTTACGAATTAGGAAAGAAGAACTCCCAGCTAACAAAAATAGGAGGTTGGTGGTATATCAAGTTAAAACTGTCCATAAAGACGTTGTATCTGTGTTGTAAACCATAAAAAGCTACTAGTCTAGATGTTGCCAAAAGCCTAAACCTAAAAGCTACTGTTAAACAGTTTTCAGGTACCTAGTTAGCATAATAAAAAAACATTGAATGTGTTGTTTTTTGGAAGTGGATTTTTGTCTGCTGCCTACCAAGCTTTCTTAGTGTATATTCTGCATCCTGCAGAATAAAATACAATAAAAAAATTGAAATGATATTAAAAAAAATAACAATAATTTTAAAAAATCCAAACCTCAAGACTTTTGCATATACTAAAAAAAGATTTACAACTTTGAAAAATACTTAGAAACAGTAATTTCTTTGATTTGGTAATGGTAATAGATGCCATTTCAATTTTTATTGACTCTGCTTTGTTTAACTTAGTGGAAAAAGGACTGTGGAAAAAAAGAGACTAGCCTAGATGAATTGTCCCAGCTAATGGTAAAATAAGTGGTTTGCCTGTGTGTGGCAAATTAACCATGAAACCAAAAAAATCCTTTTACGCTAATGTTCACTGCTTCTTGCTAACCCTGTAAAATACATGATCCTGGGACAAGAAACCATTTTACACTTCTCTGTTTGCACAGAACAACAGGAGTCTGGCTGAAGGTTGGTGTTAAGACAGTGCAAATAAGAAGTCCCACAGCTATTACTATCTGTTGTGTTTACTCTGCGAACAGTGAACTTAGTTGATGCCATTAGCTCAGAACATGTAAGAATACAAAGTTGAATTTTGCTACCAGAAATTTGGAAAATGGGAGATTGAGTATTAGAGAGAAAGGGAGCTGGAAAAATGATTATTTTGGCTTCTGTTGAATGGTGGATAGGGGGAAACTTCTGTATGTCAGCATGCCCCCAAAAATATCAATAACTTAAACTCTCTTCTTTGATGGTACAGGATTTTGCAGACATCTGATATAAGGCAGGGACAGTGGGGAGTAAAAGGACCATCATTGTCTTAGTGTCCTTAGGCATCTGCTTTTTCAGTAACTTCCTACACTGTCTGCTGTCATATTGGATCTGATTGATCATCCAGGTGTCTGTGGATAATAAAGAAATTTAATAGGAAAATGGTCAGTGTTTCTAGCTTCCCTCTAAAGACATTCTATGAGTCTATTAAACATGCAAAAATAGTTATTTGTTCTTCAGCAATCATCCCAAATATCTGGGGCATTACACAGGACAGGTTGAAGAAACCTGCACTAGAGTTTCTTAGATAAGCCAAATATAGGGACTCTGTGCACAGTTGTTGTTCACCCAACACTTAGAATCTTTCTTTCCCAAGCAATTTGTGAATTTTCAGCATTATCTTTTCTTTTCAATGTAATTAAAAGTTTTTATAATTTTTAATATTCACTATGAAAACTTACTTGCAACACATAGCCTAAGAACAGAAAAATATCTTGTGGTTTGTACATACAAACAAACCTTCCACAGTTTGAATACTGGAAGTGAAAGGTAAGTAAGTAGCAAGCCAGAAGTTTTAGGAAGAAAGGCTCTTTTAGTAGGTTTTTTTAATAATAGTAATAAAATAGCAATCAATAGTAATAAAATAGCAATAAAATAGTAATAAAATAGTAATAAAAATAGCAATGCAAACAGCTCTCAAATATTAAAAAACCACAGATTTACTGTCATGTAGACATTATATGCTAATTATATACTAATTTCTTCTGCTAACTACTGATAGATTTGAGCAAGTTATTAAAGACTGTGTAAGTCTAGGAAAAGTACTGTGCACAATCACTTAACTCTTACATTAGCAGAAGAAAGGTGTCTTCATACCTAGAATAGGCATGCAACCAGCTCTATAAAGTTGTCCTTAACTGATGTAATCCTGTTCAAATCACTGAAATTATTTCAATTTTTTCAGTAAATCATCCCTCTTCTGAACTTCACAGGAGTAAAGTGAGGCTTAGGTTGTTTATCAGCCTCAAGGTGCACAGATATTACAGAAGAGCAGGATAGCTAGTCCTGTTAGGATTCAATTAGCCCTGCAATTAGGTAAATGATGTCTTGCCACAAAATATTCCTCAATATTTGCAGAATTCTTATCTGCTATTTCTGTCCAAACCATTTTATTAAGTCTAACTGACCTCATCGGTCTTACAGCCAAAGGAATCAAACACTTGTTTTTCCCTGTCTAACCTTCCGTTTCTTTATATCACTGCCCTAGTCCTGCTGGCCAAAATATGTCTGATGCAAGCCAGGATGCCACTGGCCTTCTTGATCACTTGAGAATTGTTTTTTCACAATGAGAAAACATTTTGCAAAGCTGTGAAGAGTTTTATCTCTCATCATTGCTGCTTAGTCATGTACCCTACAGCTGAAAGGCCAGCCTATGCCCAAATGAATTGTCTCTACCACTGTCACCTCTAACGCAGTGCATGGGAAACAACCTTCATGATTTTGTAACAGTTTCATGGAAATACTTATGCAGGGATTTTATCTGCAGAGGAGCTTCAGGGTGTAGCTTTCTACAAAATTCAGCTCCAGATATCATTCTAGTCGACAGTATTTTTGTTCAGTCAGATCAGATTAGACTAAAAAGGGTCCAATTTAAGTTTCTTTCTCTACCTTTAGACATCTATCCAAGTGAATGATTTTTTCTACACATCTTGCAGGAGAACTCCTTGCCATTCTTTTCAAAATTAGTCTGCTACTTATCGCCTGTATATAGAAAATCTACAAAAGAGAAAAAAAAGTCTGTCATTAGATACTACTGCTGTTTAGCCAGCCTCCCTTCTGTTTTCTATGGACCCATTCAAATGCGATATTAATCATCTAAGTACTTTTGTGTCTACAAAGGCAGACAGTTCATTGCTGTAAGTACCTGTTAATGTCATTCTTGGTTGGTGACCTTTCAGTACCATGAAGATAAATAAAATGTCTGAAAATCTTTCTGTGGAGTCCTTTTATTATATGAACTGCACACCCACAATTATATCTTTGGTGCTTACTTTTAGCATTGATAAGCATATCATAATTGTTAACAGTAAAGTTTTACTCAGAGGGACTTTATGAAAATAAAGCAAAGGCAAGCCTCAGCTTTACATGAAACAAAGAATAATGATTTTGAAGAGGAAGACATTCTAGCCAAAGAATTTTAATAAATCATTGTAAAGCCTTTGTAGTTCTGTAATCAGTTGTAGTGAATTAGCTGGAATTACTTTATGCTTTGTAATTTGCATCACAAAAAATGAAAATGTTAGAGGCATTGATATACTCCATATTTTCTTGAGGCAGTTTTCTTCCAACTTATTCATAGTTCTGGGCATATATTGGGAAGTAAACTTCACCATGTCCCTTAAAAATAGCTTCATGGTAAGCTTTACTTTCCTTTTGTTTGCAAGGAAGTTCATATACACAGAATGACACATTCATCCACTTGGCAAGTTCCTTCAAGCACAAGGGCCTTGTGCCTCAGCAAGGTCTCAAGCTTTTAATAGAATATTTCCAGCAGTCTTGACCTGTATCACATGGCTTTTGTTTTTAATAAAAATCTTATTGTTGTATTTTTGTAAACTAAGCATATAAAATGGTAAAGATTAAAGCTTAATTTTACTAATATCTGTTTCCAGATTTTGTCATAAAATTCTCTTCACAGAAATATTAGGCCCAGACTTGGTCTACAAATATATGCTTAAAGTTAAGTGTTGGGTTAAGTTCACTAAAGGTAATAGGAATATCAAAATACTTGGGTAAGAATGAAGAAAAATGCCATGCAGTTTCTAAGTGTAAAAAAAGAAATGTAGGTACAATTAACCCCATACATTGTCTATGGATGTAAAGATGGCTTATGAAGGAAATTCTTGGCTTCAGTCAGGAGACAGACATTACTGAGCTAAGATTTGCAATCCTTTCAGTTTTTCTAAAAAATACTTCATCAAGGTGCACTGGAAACAACAAATTTCTGGTTTTTAAATATGTGCTAATGCACAGACTATTTCAAAGTTAGGATTCTTTTAAACTTGCATCATTTTTATGTAGCTTTTGGTCAAAGAGCTTTATTACCACAAGTGGTAAGGTGAGGGGCATTTCATTTGTATTGCAGGGGTATGAGAAAATGGCTGAGGTGTATGGAATGGGAGTGTGTTAAACTGCCTTTGCCACCAAAACAAAGATAATAAATTCCTCTCAAAAGAATATAATGTGGATTGATCATGAAGGTTAACCTGTCAGCTAAGGTTACAGCTGATGTTTTTCTTTCTTTCTGAGTTTTTATTCTAGAGTCAGCCTCAGTAATCAAACGTACCAGTTGTGAATTGCTCTAAGAGCCAATGAAAAGAAAGGAAATACAAAGTCTGCTATTAGTTGTTGGTCTAATCATATGCAGCTTTACATGCCTAGGTTCAGAGAAATATTTTTTAAAACATATAGATTTCATTTTTCCTTTAATCTCTTTTTTTATTTGTCTGTTTTTTTATAGTCTATTCCTCTAGATACTCAAATCAAATGATCACTGTCATCTTCTTATCTCACAACAACACTGTTGGACACAGTCAGTCATACCGTCAGGAAAGAAAAAAACTTCATAATGTTTCTGTGTGCCTACACAACTTCCACCATTTGTAATGCCAATATTGTGTAATGAATTCTCCATCATAAAAGTTCAACTGAAAAGCACTGCTAAAGATAACAATGTATGCTGCAGCTGAAATAAATGTAGAAACTCTCTGTCCACATTTTCAAAGGTTGGAAGGGGTGTACTAAGTTGGAAACTGAGAGTTTAGGTGGAGAAAGCAAAACAACTTAATATGAAAGAGAAATCCGCAGAGCTGGATGCAGTGCCCCAGGCAGGGTCTCACAAGAACAGAGTAGAGGGGCAGAATCACCTCTCTCGACCTGCTGGCCGTACTGCTTTTGATGTAGCCCAGGATACAATTGGCTTTCAGGGCTGGAGGTGCACAATGCTGGCTCATGTCCAGCCTCTCATCCATGAGCACCCCAGGTACTTCTCAGCAGGGCTGCTCTCGGTCTGTTCATCCCCCAGCCTGTATTGATACTGGGCGTTGTCCCAACGCAGGTGCAGCACCTTGCTCTCGGTCTTGTTAAACGTCGTGAGTTTCCCATGGCCCATTTCTCAAGCTTGTCCAGGTCCCTCTGGATGGCATCCCATCCTTCAGGTGCATCATCCACGCCACTCTGCAAATTTGCTGAAGGTGCACTTAATCCCTCCATTTATGTCTTTAATGAAGATATTACATGACACTGGTTTCAATATGGACCCCTGAGGGATGCCACTTGGCACTGATGTCTGCAGGGACTCTAAGCCGCAAAGATGTATTTGTAATTATAATCTTATGGCTGGAATGACAGATTGAATTATTTTTACATTTTTAGTTTATGTTTTTAAATTAGCTATTTAGTAATTTAAAAAAGATATGCTAAGGATTAGTCACTTAGCCTTATTCTACCCCTAATATGAAAAATGACTTTAAAGGGAAGCTGCGCATATACATGGTCAACTTACTCTAGAAGGGGAATACAGAAGCTAAATTAACCTAAGACTTAAATGCATGGCTTACGTGTTAGTAAAAACTGTTTTCAGACATATACATTGAGCAGTTATTAATAACTTTCTCAAAAGTTTATTTTTTGCATTATGCATCAGACCTGTGAGAAATGTCATTTTGTAATCTGAAACAGCACATATCCACTTTTAATGGTGGCTTATTGGTAAATATATGTCAAGAATCACAATTCAATTCTTTTCTAAGCTTATAATAGAGCCTTAAACCACTCATTTCTTCTGTTCTTACAATGAAACTTCAGAAAACAATTAAACAATGGAAGGTACTTTATGAAGTATGGTCGTGTCTTGGACAAATAGAACAATATGTGACTGGAGGAAAATGATTAGGAGGAAAAAGAAGTCACACACCAGCTGCAGAGGCTGATGTGTCGATATACATACTAAATGAGGGGCAACATATGGCACAGGTTGTGCTGCTTTTATGATGTGCAGAAGTACTTTACTCCCTAGTTCTTTTTTCTTTTTTCCAAAAAAACTTCAAAATCAAAAGCTTAATGAATAACCTTACCTTTTCACCATAAAGGCAATTTCTTGAATTGAAGTTTAAGTAAAACTGAAAAGCTGTAACAGTTGTTTATTGTTATAAAATAACTTGCTCAACTCTTCTAATTCAATGTGTCATGTGAATTGCGGTTAAATAACCATAGCTTATTTTGAAACACAAATTAATTATCTATTACAAGCATGCTATTGCTTATCTCTTTCAAAGTCTCATTAGTATGCAAATGACTCTAATTAGGTCACTGTCAGACAATATTTGTGTAGAGTCACTTTCCAAGGTTTAATGTGATGGTTTTGGTTTCTAAATATTCATAAACAGTGCTCCTAAAATCAGCTTTACTTAATAGGGATCATTCTGAAAGTCTCATTATTTCAGTGGAATTAATCTCAGATGGTAAAGAAGAAAAAAGTATGATTTTCTTTTTTCGTCCAAAAGATGATATCTTCCAATTTCCACACAGAGTATTAGCAGATTAGAGAAACACTATTATATTTTAATAGGAATTAAATTTTTAAAGTCTTGCAATATAAAACTGGATATGTTGTCTTTGATCTCTTGTTTTTCAAGTATGCCTTGATAAAGAAGAGAAGACAAGAAATGGAAAACTTTACATCTTGAAGAAAGTCTGTTACACTTAAAAATACTGCAGACAAAAATTATCATGTGCAGTTGTAAATATATACTTATTCATTGCATTACTGTATATAACCTTTAGCATATGGCATTTTGATGACATTTTAAAATCTTGTACAAAGACAAGGAGAACGAATAGAAAATATTTATGAATCAAAGAAAAATATCCCCAGAAGAAAAGACATTTGAGAGTTAAAACTTTGTGATAATACCTTGCAAAATAGAAAGCAAACATTTTTCCTGTCCTTCTCGAAAGGAAGGGGAGAAGGCAAGGGGAAAATAGAGAATGAATTTCTTTTACAGATCAGTCTCTAGGTATACTATAATTTAGAATAAAGTAAAAATTAATTTATAAAAACACAAAATGAAAAAGAATTCTTCATCATCTGTAGAATTTTAGTTTAATGGTCTACATGTATGCATCATAGCTATTTCTCAAACTAATAGAATGGATATCTTGATACCAGAATTTTTACTTAAAAAGAAGTAAGAAAACTGTGATGGGTTTTGCTGGGCTAGAGTTAACTTTCTTCACAGTGGTCGGTATGGGGCTGTGTTTTGGATTCGTGCTGAACACAGGGTCAATAATAGAGATGTTTTTATTATTACTGAACAGTTCTTACACACACCCAAGTTCTTTTTTGCTTTTCTTACTGTCATGATAGGGGAGGGAGTTTGGGGTGCATGGGAGATTGGGAGGAAGACAAAGCCAGGACAGGTGACCCAAAATGACCAACGGGATATTCCAGATCATATGATATCATGCTCAGCATATAAACCTGGGAGGAAGAAGAAGGAAGGGGGGGCATTTGAAGTGATGGTGTTCGTCTTTCCAAGTCACCCTTACACATCATGGGGCCCTGCTTTCCTGGAGATGGCTGAACTCCTGTCTGCACATCCGAAATGGTGAATCAGTTCTTTGTTTTGCTTTGCTTGTGGGTGTTGCTTTCCCTATTAAACTGGTTTTATTTCAACCCACGAGTTTTCCAGCTTTTACCCTTCCAAATCTCTCCCTTGTCCTGCTGGTGGTGGAGTGAACAAGCAGCTGTATGGTGCTTGGCTGGAGTGAAACCTGGACAAAACCAAAGAAATAATAACCATAAATTCACTGCTACCATGTGAAGCCTAATTAAAGATCTTATTTTGCATTAATTCTCCAAATATATTGGGTTTTGTATCATCTGGGAACAAAACTCTTTTTCCTATAAATTATATGGGTGGTGTCTACCATCCCTACAGAGTTCACAACAGGATTAGGTGCACAGATATAGAATTTATATTGAAATAGTACAGTCCTCAACTTCTCTTAATTTTTTTAGATAACTGGAAGAAATTTAAATTACCTTTGAAGCTAAATGTCATGGTAAACCAAAGCATATAAAATACTATTTGAAGGTGAATACTTTTTCCATAGAAAGTTGCAAAACCTTAAATATAAGTTATCATTTGAAAGATCTTTCAGTATTAATGGTAATATTTGTTATTCAGATAATATAATCATGAAATCACATGACATTTACAATTGTATCATAATTTGTATGATGATGTATTTTTCTCAGTAATTTAATTTTTTTTCTATAGGTAGATAATGAAAATCTTCAGGACCTTGCTGATAAGTAATTGGGTGGTTTCAATCAAAATGAACTATCTTTTCTCACTTTCCTTGTGCCTCAAAGTTCACACCACATCAGTGGTCATACCGAAGACCCAATGAACTTTGACCTGGCAGAAGGAGGTTGCAGTTATGCTCCTTGGTAAAGGCCAGGGGCTGACCAAACTCAACAGTAAGGGTTGGGATGACAAGGGTGTGAGAGACACCCTTTATCAGCATCACGGGGAGAGAAACACATATGAACAGTTAGTTGTCTTATTAGATGATATGTCAAATGTCACCTAACAGGTCAGGTAAAAGTATGTTAGCTTTGAAGTGTTTCATAAAATGGTAGGAAGTCCTGGAAATCATTATTTACTATTTTACTCTGAGGTCTGCTGCTGGTTGTTGGGCACAGTGAACATGTACTGCTCAGCTTGTTCACAGTCACACGACCCTGTGAAGGGTCATCCCTCTCTCTCTCTCTCTCTCTCTCTCTCTTACCTAAGTAGTACTTTGGTGTTTCCCTAAGAGATTGATGTGCCCTTTTGAAAATAAAACCAATGTGTGAGAATTGAGCAACATTGCATTAGTGCCTCGTTATTAAAAAAAAATAGTTTGGACACTGTGAAAGTACAGTCTGTCATTGAAGTTGAGATTCCAAAGGGAAAAGCTTAGAGGATTAACGAGGAAAGAAACTTAATCTTAAAACCCTTCCTGAAATCTTACATCAAGTCCCAGAAGAGGGAATGAAAGAAATAATGAAGGAGATGTGGACAAGAGAACAACTTTATTTCACTGTTGGTTTGTTTGGCTTTGTTTGGTCTTTGTTTTTTGGTTTTGTTTGTTTATTTGCTTTTAAATTAACTAGCCTTTGTCATGTTTTGATTCTTATGCCAGGAAAGTGTACTTTTTAGTATATTACATGTCCATAGACTCTGGGAACCACCAGGCCTTAATGACGTGTAGCATTTAGAAGCATCTATGTGATATTCCTACAACATCCATAGCCAGGATTTTCCTATAAAGTGAAAAATTATCTGCAGGTTTTGTTTAGTCCATTTGTTAGGCACTTTTACATTTGTCCATTTTGGAAAGATGTTACAATTATATTTTTCTAGAGTCAATGTTTTTACATGTGAAAGTTACATGCATATTGAATAGGTGACTTGTTACTTCCCATATTAACACCATGTTTGAGAGGGGGTCTCCTAGGCATTCCTACCACTCATTCAATATTTTATGCTCTTTTGACATTCCTCCTTCTTTGAGATCTTGCTTGGATTATGTGATTTGCTTTCTGAATTATCCCAGTTTTCCTCGAGAACCATTTTAGAAGTCCTACAGTCTTCTTATTTTCTTTAAGCTGAAAATGTGAAAGCAGATAATTGCATCTTGGAAAGATGTAAGTTTTGTCTCGTTTAAGTCTTCACACAAAAACTTATTTCAAAGTAGAACAGATTCAACCTTTTTTTTTTTTTTCATTTTTTGTTCTTTGCCACTTTAGACTGTGTCCCAGTCTAAACAATCTAGGCATTATTGTGGGAATGAACAGTAATCTATCTATCTGCCTTTTTTTTGGACAAAAATGGAATTTGGAAATTCCATTAAGTTGGGAGGTTTTCAAAGTTAGACAACACCCCATTTTGGTATGACATGAAACTATTAAGTATTTCTGTCTTTCATCTGACTGAAATGAGTCTATAATCAGAAATCTCATTTTACACTTGCAGTGTTGATTGCAGAAATAAATTTCTCTGCCTGAGTGATCTTTCTCTCTTTTACCCTTTCTTTCTCCCTGTCTTCCCTCCTCTCTTCTCCCTTTTTTCTTTCTTGAGATATTTACACAGAACATAATATTTCTAGACTGGAACCTGTGAAAAAACTTTAGGAATGTTGAAATACTTTCCAGTTCTCCCTAAAGAGTTTTTTAATGTAATATTCTCATCTATTAAAAGAAGCAGTTTGAAGACACAGTCAAATGCCTACCAAACTGTGCATTTACAAACTAAATAGTTTTGACATTGAGTTTGAAAGGTTTAGGATTCACATCTGCCTTCTCAGACATTCTCATGATACCTGGCATTGTAATATTACTTCTTTTAGAAGTGGTGATATTGTGGGCTTTATTATATTAATAATAGCTATTGTATGTTAGCTGCGTGTATTATGAATTAATTGTTAGATATTTTCTTACATAAAGTATATTCCATATGAGAATTCTGTAGAAAATCACAGAGCACCTTAATTTGTTCCAATAATGAGTATAAATTGTTAATGTTAAATCAGGAAGAAGTGTGAGTCACTTTACATTTTGCTTGAAACTTGCTCCTGAAGGAAGGGACAAGACACAAGAGGAAGAGCATATGAATAGATAGAAATAAGAAAGTTCATTTGAGGGTGTTGGAAAGCATTTACAAAATCTGTGACCTAATCAGAAGGGCCCCATAATGTGATTTAAATATTAAGAAATCAAAAATATTGAAAATTTACATTTTTCTATTCAATGCCTTGTTTCTATACTTTTTAGAAAGCAATTATACTAATAAGCAGAAATCAAGTAGGTAAGCCCTTTCTACTGAGAGTGCTAAAAAATTTTTCCCGTTCATAGTACATGGCTGATCCAACCTCAAGCAAAATTAGGGTGATGTTCTCCATTTGGACTCCTGAAATACATCTGTCTCTGCTTCTTGCACATTTTTCTGTCACTTTTTGTTCACAGGCTCTTAAGAGCTGCACTGCAACTCTTTATTCAGTATGTCTGGACACAAAAAAGTCACTTTACATTTCAGGGCACAAAAGACTGTTTCTTTAGTCAAGAAATCCTCAGTAACTATTGCTTCTATTCATAGAATTATAGTATTATTTAATATATAGATTTGTAATAGGTAGTAAATATTCTCATAGATTAGTATATTATTAAAATTTCATTTAGTTTAAAATAATCAAGATTTATTCAATATAAGTAAAGACTACTATGCAGCAACATACTAGTTTCTGTTTTTGAAAGAAGAATTCTTATTCTCCTAAAATTTAATTGCAAGACATTTGATCTCTGTAGCTAATGGACTCATCTCTTCAGAGTGCCCTACTTGTTCTTTCAAAACAAATAAATCTCTCTTTCTCTCCCTCTAAAACCTATTTTCCTATATCCTTGCCTGCTTCTTTTGTACTAGATAATGAACTCATCATGAGATGTCAACATGCTTTTCAAACTGCTCCATTGTTCACTGTACACATATCCCATATGTCAGTATCATATATTACTGAGGTTAACTTGCTGCCTGTCCATTAAGTGTTTAGGTCAGAGTTGTTGCTCATCCAAAGTCAGGGGTAGAGACATACAAGTAAGAGGAGAAAAGACAAGGAAAAATGTGCCATTTCACTTTCAAAGGAGGTTTTTACCACTGCAATTAATCACCACAAAGATCCCAGTTGTTGAGAAAAATATATCTGCCCTAGTAGGTATTAACACCTGGCAAACATTCATATGCATATGAAAAACAGAGGCGGAAATTGCTTGTAAAAGGCAAAAAGTAGCACCAACAATTTTTTATATTGGTCATTAAGTATTTTTGTAGTTTGTGTAAGCAATTTATTGTGTTTTTAATTGTTTTATAATATAGTTCATTTGAGGAGAAACCATGTTCCTTTCTAAAACTGCTAATATATGTGGAGTACAAGAGTGTGATGTTGTATACAAGTGCACAGTATAGACTACTCAATTTTAGAACATAATACGCACATAAATTTTAGTTACCTCTTGAGACACTGATTGCTTGCATTCAATTGCTAGTCAGCCAAGACCAGTGGAAGCCACACAAAGCCTTCAGCAGGAGATAGTGTCTGCATTATGAGGTCTCCATGAGAGCTAGGTTAGAAGACTTTTTGGTTTGGATTGCTCAGACCACCTATTACAAAACCATGTTCAGTATTGTGTTCAGTATTCATCATCATGCCCGCTCTCTTTACCAGCAAAAAGGGCTTGGCTTTGCTTGCTTGGCTTGGAGGACTGCTTTTCATTCTCATCCCTTGTCTCCTTAGCTTGGATCAGAAATGCTTTCTGGAAAAGCCATTTTGGGATGTTATGAAGAGGAGAAAAATCCCTTTCCAATGAGCATATTTTAGCTGATAACAGAGACTCAACACCTAGGTTCCATACACAGAGTTAAAACAAAACAAACAGACACAATACTGTGCATCACTACAGCATGTTTCATGCAATAGAGACCAGAAATAAATAAAAAAAAAAAAACCAGAGAAGAAAGTAATATTTTGGACTACCCAGGGTTTTATTTGGAATTACTTTACTTTTGTGTATGATGCTAAATGCTTTACCTTCATGGCAGTGGTTTGAGCTCCATGGAAGAGGACTCAAAGAGAACTATAAAAATCTGTTAAATTATAGATACTCTTTCAGTACATAAAAATGTTGCAATTTATAGTCCATTATCTCTAGTTCTCTAGGACTAGAAGTGAGACCTAGTTCCTATTTGGAAAATGCTTTTTCTGCTACAGTCATATTGCTCTCCATAGCTCAAAAAATCTAAAATGTCTTTTTGAATATGCTGTGCCCACATTTTTATAAGACTTTTAAAAAAACCCTACCAAACAATAATAAAATATTTATATGCATCTTTAAAAACAAAATAAATTATGGGTTACAGGATCTGCCTCTGTACAAAGAGTTAGAAAGCTCCATCTTTCCAATTTGTTGTCCTTTACAGACATTCTGCAGTCTTGAAACAGTACATGAGTGTACAGAGGGCAGTGTAGAAATAAGTACTAGTTCTGAAGAGGAAAATTTAGGACTTGATAAAGATTTTGTGGAAGTCAAGAAATGTTATTCTGGAAAAAAAGGGAAGACAAATATTTGTAACTAAATCACAGCCTAGAAACAAAGCCTTGTTTGAAATGGCCTTCTGATACCAAAAGAAAAAGAAAAACAAATTATTGTTATAGAGGAAAGTAAATTAATCAAAATAAGAAAAATATTTTTTAATCAAAATAAGTAAATAAACTCAGAATGAGCTCTATTTCCCCACAGAACAAAATCTCAATGATAATTCACGAACAGATCCAAATCAAGTGTACATAGTAGGGATATCTAAATTATTGATCAATTTTTCAATAGCAGAAAAATGAGTCAGTGATTTTACAGGTATTTTCCATCATCAATTTTTATACTATGAAAAGTCAGTTAAGTAATGGAACCATTTTGCATAATGAAATAACGTTTATGTTACTCTATTTTTCAATGATTACAGGGGGAAACAGTCTATTCAGTGTGTTAGGAGGGCTGATGGCATGCAGTAGAGTAATACACATCTTTTGCTTCACCAAAATTATGTTAAATATGAGAACTCATATCACATGTTTGAGTCTCTTTTCTATTCTTCCACTTCACCTCCTGCCTTTTTTGGTTGCCTTGATGTTTCTGAAGGCTTTGTATTGAAGATGTCGTTTCCTACTATTTGCTTCTTATTCTATTTTTTATCCAACTGGCCTTTGGAAGGTGGCCCTCCCACTGAACATGGAAACTGTACCATCTGCTAAGAAAGGCAAAGACTTTGATCTCTAACAGAAGCCACTGAACCTATAAAACCAATCAAAACCAAAGAACCAACACAAATAAAAGTACCATTGTAGACTTAAACATTAACCATGCAGTGATAATAATAGTCATAACTGACAAAAGAACAACGAATACAGCAGTTCATAAAGATAAGAGAATGAAACCAGCATTCAAATTCAATAATACAGAATACTCACAGAATTATAAAATTTGGTTTGCATTGGAAGGGATCTTAAAGATTATCTAGTTCCAAACCCCTTGCTGTTGTCAGGGACACTTTCCACTGTGATCCATGATAAATTAAAAAAAAAAATCTATATTATTTTCTGTAAAGACTTGTTATAAGATGGTTCTAAAATTCTTGTATTGTAACTAAATTTTTTATTTTTTCAATTTTAATGAGTATAATGGGAGGTGAGTGTAACTAATTTGCATTTTGGGATAGATTCTTTTTAGTGAACAAAGATTAAATGTTTTGTATAAATACATCTGATTTTAAGAGATAAATATCATTAAGAAATATGTGTTGCATTAGAAAAATAGTAAGTATGCAAACTTAATTGCTATCATTCATAAAAACTTCTAGGTTTCAAGTGTATAGCTATAGTTGCAGATATTTGATATGTAATTTAGGATGTGGTTATATACACACATATACAGGTAAAGATATTCTGGTCAGATTAACTGGTACTAGAAAACTTCTGTATATCTTTTTTCCTTTCCTTCTATGATTTGTATACATTTTTAGTGTTTTTTTTTTCATAATAATTTCACAAACTATCCTTAATTGCATACTTCACTTTCACAAGGTTTTTTAATTGATAGCTTTTTACTCATTTAGCCATGCTACACTCTGATTGGATGAGTCGATTTTTAAGCTGAAGGGAGGAATGTGTAATTAATTAGCCATTCTTACTTTATTACTCTTTTGTTCTTTGAAAGTGAAAAGTACGTAAATCTGACTCATTTACAGTGTATATGTGGATGTGCGGTCACTTTGTACACTAAGTCTACCGCAGTTTTTAGTGGAAAATCCTACTTCTGCTGTCATAGAGTTCTCTAGGAGTTTAATAGACACATTAAGGAGGAGAAAAGCTGTATTACTTCAGTGGGAACTACTGATCAAGAATTATCTGCAAGTACTTGGGTATGCTTAGGTTTGTCATTACTTTTCACAAATACTGTCCATAGGTTCTATTGAAGTCCGTTTGCAATTCTTGTGCTAGACTCTGTAGAGTGGTACTTTAGCTATGCAAATCTGCAAAATGCTTTTCTTACCCCATGATTCCTCTAAAGGACTTCAGAGTTGTTACATTTTACCTCTTGACAAGTATTTATATTCTATTCATGCAAATAGACACAGAAAGTTGTACGGAAGTTTTAAAGAAAAGTTAAGGAAGGCCTGAGAAATGTAACTGTTTAAGTGAATCAGCTGATGGTTGGTTGGTTTTAAAGGTGACTGTCATGGTTTGAGATAGCCCAAATTCCAATTCCCTAGCTCCATCCCCCCTCCCACATCTCAACCCAATGTGAGATGGGTTTTTTTTTTCCAGACAAAACACAACCAGACTCAGAAAGGGGAAAGGGAATATATTACAATGACTATACAAATAAATACTACAATACATTATACACACGACTACAACTATCTCTACCATGACATAAGTATTTACAATGGATCAGATCTCTTCTCCCCTCCAAATAAAAGTCCAGGAGGGAAAGAAGGACAGATCCCTTCCAGTCTCTTAGGGCAGCAGCTTCTTCAGAGTAGCAGTCACTAAGCAGCAGCATCTTCTAAGGCAGCAGGCTCTCTCTGTCTCTTCTGTTTCTTGTAGCAGCTGATAGCTGGATCTCTGCCAGCACACACGAGGGGGGTATTCCCCTCGGCCACTCGTCTCTCCAAACGAGTGGTCTTCCGTGGGCTTCGTCACCCCAGACAAGGTCGTATCACCACGTCATATCACGAAGCACAGGGGGTCTTCGTGACGGTCTGGTATCTTCAGAAGATTCAACCTCCTTGCAGGGCCTCTGTGCCCTGTCTCAGGCTGCGAGCTTCTTTGTAGCTTGCAGCAAGGGAGGGCCTCAAGGCCAACCTCCCACACCGTCCTGGCTGAGCTCTCAGGACGTCCGAGCTTCTCAGCTCCTCTCTGCAGTGCATATTGCACTTCAAGGCTCTTTCAAGTAAGAGTCTATCAACTTCCTCCTTCCAGGAGGTCTCAAAGGAGTTTTGGGGGGTCTGGTATCAGTCTTACCCCAAGAACTCTGTAGAACTCAGCTGCTGACTCTCCTTCCCTCAGGTCTCCTTCCAGGAGTCCCTTCTCTGGTGCTGCATGTCTTTGTTGCTTCTTCGGTTCAGTTCTGGCTGCTGCTTTCTCCGGCCACTGCCACGGCCACTGCCCACGATGGAGAAAACATCTCCCAGCATAACTATAGGCACCTAGCCCAGCATTATGCTGTTCCAGGTCCCCACAGGCTCCAGCTGGGGCTGGGGGCCAAAGCCCCCCTGTGGGGCTCAGAGCCCCTTCCTCGTGGCTCACAACATGGCCACCTCTTCTAATCTCCAAAACTACAACTCTTCTCTTCCGGTCTGGTTGTGATATGTTTACATTTTTTGCAGGAGCGCTCATTGGACAGAAATTCAAAACTTCCAGGGGTTTCCACCCTTGGGGTCTACCACTTTTCTTATCCTCTGGGGGAAAACAAAGTCCAAACCACTACAACACTCCACCCCCTCGCTCCTGCGAAAATGTCAACATATCACAACAACTGAAAAAAAACTCTAATCAATATTCAATCTTCAATAAACTAAAATATAACTAAAATCTCTCTACTAAACATCATTAAAGCATTATCACAAACTTTACTCTTAGTACTTAACTTACTATAGTCTTACTCTCACTACAATGGTACAGTCTGTGTTTTGTCTGGAAAACTCTTTCTGTTGCCACAAGCATCATGGCTCTTATCTCAATTTATCTCGATGGTTCGCAACCATCCTCTGCTACCATTTTATGTCATGGTTTGAGATAGCCCAAATTCCAATTCCCTAGCTCCATCCCCCCTCCCACATCTCAACCCAATGTGAGATGGGTTTTTTTTCCAGACAAAACACAACCAGACTCAGAAAGGGGAAAGGGAATATATTACAATGACTATACAAATAAATACTACAATACATTATACACACGACTACAACTATCTCTACCATGACATAAGTATTTACAATGGATCAGATCTCTTCTCCCCTCCAAATAAAAGTCCAGGAGGGAAAGAAGGACAGATCCCTTCCAGTCTCTTAGGGCAGCAGCTTCTTCAGAGTAGCAGTCACTAAGCAGCAGCATCTTCTAAGGCAGCAGGCTCTCTCTGTCTCTTCTGTTTCTTGTAGCAGCTGATAGCTGGATCTCTGCCAGCACACACGAGGGGGGTATTCCCCTCGGCCACTCGTCTCTCCAAACGAAGTGGTCTTCCGTGGGCTTCGTCACCCCAGGACAAGGTCGTATCACCACGTCATATCACGAAGCACAGGGGGTCTTCGTGACGGTCTGGTATCTTCAGGAGATTCAACCTCCTTGCAGGGCCTCTGTGCCCTGTCTCAGGCTGCGAGCTTCTTTGTAGCTTGCAGCAAGGGAGGGCCTCAAGGCCAAACCTCCCACACCGTCCTGGCTGAGCTCTCAGGACGTCCGAGCTTCTCAGCTCCTCTCTGCAGTGCATATTGCACTTCAAGGCTCTTTCAAGTAAGAGTCTATCAACTTCCTCCTTCCAGGAGGTCTCAAAGGAGTTTTGGGGGGGTCTGGTATCAGTTCTTACCCCCAAGAACTCTGTAGAACTCAGCTGCTGACTCTCCTTCCCTCAGGTCTCCTTCCAGGAGTCCTTCTCTGGTGCTGCATGTCTTTGTTGCTTCTTCGGTTCAGTTCTGGCTGCTGCTTCTCCGGCCACTGCCCGGCCACTGCCCACGATGGAGAAAACATCTCCCAGCATAACTATAGGCACCTAGCCCAGCATTATGCTGTTCCAGGTCCCCCACAGGCTCCAGCTGGGGCTGGGGCCAAAGCCCCCCTGTGGGGCTCAGAGCCCCTTCCTCGTGGCTCACAACATGGCCCACCTATTCTAATCTCCAAACTACAACTCTTCTCTTCCGGTCTGGTTGTGATATGTTTACATTTTTTGCAGGAGCGCTCATTGGACAGAAATTCAAAACTTCCAGGGGTTTCCACCCCTTGGGGTCTACCTCTTTTCTTATCCTCTGGGGGAAACAAAGTCCAAACCACTACAGTGACCCTACTTATTTATCACAATTTTACAGACATAGAATATAACTATTGACCCAATGTATAAACATGATAAATCTTTCTACTTGAACATGTGTCTCTCAACACGGCTATATGGTTAGCTTAAAGTGGTGGTACCTCCTTCCTGTACAGAGTAATCAGAGCTGAACTGATTTAAACAAATTTAACCTTGAGAAATAAAGCTAATTTATTGTAGGGAGTGAAAGAAGCTATTTTAAAGTTAGTTGACAGATGCATATAGATTATTTTCAGAGACAGAAATCCTGGCTGTGCTGAAGGCAGTGTAAAATTCAGTGACTTCAATGGAACCAGGATTTTGTCCAAAGTGTTGGAAGCAACTGGTCTGGTGACACCCAGCTCTGTGATACACTTGTGCAGATTTACAAGTGTGCTTGATTTCAGTTGCTTTTGTAGCACCATAAAATAATCTGCCATTGCTCTGTTAACATTCCTTGATAAACAGTGTCTACAGCAATTATTATAAAGAGTGTCTTCTTTGATGTGAAGGAGAACAGTGCTCAAAGTACAGTTGATAGCTAATTAGAAACCTTTTTTCCTCCAAGACGTATCTGCACTTCCATGTCTCAAAAAAATTAAAAAACATTCCAGCCACCACAGAAAATAACAGGGGCATATGATTCAGTTCTTCTTGTCAAACTGCCAATTTTTACTGATGGGCATATTGTCCTGGGTTTCTTTCAATTGTGATGTAACAACAAAATATAATTTTAGCAGGCAATTTCTAACGTGAGAGCAAGATTCTGCCTGTGTCTGACATCCAACCAGCCATGAAGAGAGCTAAATACCAGTGGCTGCCCTGGAGAGGACTCCAGCAGCCACCCCACATGAGAGCAGTATATAACAGATGGGACTAGAATGGACTGATTTAATTAGAATATTTTAATAGAAGAATGGAGAAACATGCACAGCTCTATCAGTTAGTGAAAAACTCCATTAAATTTCCAAATTAATTGTTCCATAGGGACAATATGTCAAATAAAGCACATCTCAGTGTAATCTTTCTCTCTTTTTCTCTTCTTCTCTCTCTCCACCTCCCCCTCTCTCCATGTTTTTGTGGGTTTTTTTTTTTTTCTCATTTGAAGAACTTCTACATGATCATCATGGAAATAAATCTGTTGTATTCTATTTTTAATACACCTAAACTCTAAAAGAGAAATAAGCATTTGGATATACTTAAGTATTTATCTAGGATCTATTAATTTAATGCTGAATGGCTAAAGCATTTGAATTTATCTGATACCTTCATTTTTAAAGATTTCTTCTTGCAGAAATGTCTCTTCTAATCATAAAATCCGAAAAATTATTTCTTATATTTTCATATACTGTATAACCTTAATCCAAAGAAAATCCACTGTTTGGGGTTTTTGGGGTGGGGTTTTTTTTTTAACAGGCAACAGGTTGTACCACGTATTTTATTGCCTATTAGGATCACAGGAAATAAAATAAGTGGATTTTTGTTTACCTTTTTTTTTAATCTTAAATCATTCATGTAAAAGCCTTTTAGTTCTCCTAGTAATATTTCATTGTATCATCACAGGACAGAGAATTCTTTTAAACTATCTTTCCAGTTCTTAATAGAATCTGTATTAAATAATTTTAGCATATAATAATTTTCATCTTTGGGTTTTGAAAAAAAAGTTACATATTAGGAAATAAAGCAAGCCTATGTGAATGAAAGAATGACATACCATAAAGCTTAGCAACACAGTGCTTAATGATAATTCAGCAGTTAGAATAATGGAATCTATATCAATTAAGCATGATAGAATCTCCTATTCAGTAACTGTTCAAGTGCTAAGGAGAAGAACAAATAGTCTAGCTAACAGCACAAGAAGAGATTCTCAGTATTATTTTGTAGGAATTTTCTATTAAATCAAATTATAAAGGACTGAAATTAATTTAAAGAATATTTAAAGAAGACAAAGAGAATACTTAATAATGGTCATTATCTTCCTAAGTGGGGACAGAATTATTTTTATTTAAAGAAAGGGTTTAATTGTAGACAATGATTCATCACACCACAGGTCATATTTTTATCCTTCCTATTGCAAATGAGGATGTTACATTATTTGAATGTGAAACTTAGCAAATCCAGTGGTTTTTTTTAAGAAAATAAGGATGACATATTTGGCTGTGGGTTTTTTTTGTATATGCTACACAGACATTTTAATTTTCATTTTGATTTCACTGAAACAACAATCTTCAGTTGTTGTTTGGTTGTTTGTAGGGGGTTTTTCTCTAAAGAGTTTTATAAAGAATTTAATTCCATGGTTTTGTAGCTTTTTTGTCTACAGTAGTCGTTCCTAGCCTTCAAGAATTGTACCTCACAAAATCACACAGTCACTCCCCGTTCAGGAGTAGCTCATAACTGAACTTGAATTTATTTTTTCTATAGAATATTTGGAAGGGTACTTATACAAAACAAAACAAAAACAAAGAAACAAAAAACTAAAAAAAAACCCACCAACCCAAAACCCAGGAAAAACATACATTTCTTCCTATTATGTGGGGATTAATCTGAGCTCCTACATTGTTTTGTTGGTGAGTGATTCAATGTGACATATATACTATACTCTCTTCTCTGCAGTTACTGTTTCAGCAGCAGCGTAGATCAGAATCCTGAAGATCTTAAAACCTGCACCTCTGCCATGTCATTCTGACATTGAGAATGTCCTAATAAAGAAATTATTGTAGCATGTAGAATGCAATTATGGTACAATTAGTGCCTCAGTCAGAAGAGTAGTTCAGGTTAGAATTCACAACTTCTAATGCATCACTAAGTCCAAGTTGTTCCTTAAATTGTCTAAGTTTTGAGGAGGAATTAACTTTTTCTAGTTATATATTAGTAACACTATGTTCTGGCTTTTCTTGGATATACTCAAGCTCAGCAAACAATATTTCTGCTCTGGTTGCCATACTGTTGCTTGTCAAATTTGATTAAAACCACTGAACATAGGTCCTTTACTGCTGGGGTATATGGTTCTCCTTGGGAGATATCATTTCCTCTTCATATACCTATAAATTTAGGATTAATCCATTGCTGTCCACCTGCTCTTCAGAAAATTTGGCAGTGACTTGGTACTGAGATCAAGTAAAATGGACTTATACAGAACTGTCAAATACACATGGTAGGTAAGAAATGATAACATGAAGGGTAACGTTGGTTGACTAGTCATATTCTTTCTTGAAGTTAATGTTTCATTAACGCTTCAACATCACCTTTTATTATAGGATGTAGAAGTATATGAAGCTAAAAAATGCAGAATAATCTATGAAAGATATGTGTATTTCATCACAGATTTGAAACTGCAGACATATTTTATTAAGAAAATGCACATGAAGACTCTACAAACATAGGCCACCTACAGTCTAGATGACGTTCCTTCACTACTTTTCCATCACTTAGAAATCTTACAGTTTGAAGGCAAAAAACCCAAAAAAAGTGATGGGTGTGAAAATGAGGAAATAATCAGAGGAAAGGGGTTTTTTGTTTGGTTTGGTTTGGGGGGATTTTAATGTCTGTAGAGAATACTTAGGGTCATAGATGTGATTTCTGATTTTGGGAATGTTTTTTATGTGCTTGAATTCATGTATTTCTTACAAAAATAGTATTTCTTTAGAATTCAAATTAAAGAAAAATGTCATTGAACTGTGAAAATCTGAGGAATGAAACAATATAAACTTTATGAAACAAAAGCAGAGGTTGGGGTTTTCTTTAAATCCCTAACAACTGGCTGTCATTTCTGTGATTATTCAGTTGTTGCTCCTGTTCAAATAAAATTGAAAGAAATCTAAAAATATAATTTTGCTCAAATTGTACAAAACCCTGTTATATTTTAAAATAAAACTAGACAAGTATTTCATGCATAGAACTATCTTTACATGAGATATATATGTGAACCTACACTGAATATTTCAAGTATCTGTTATAATTACAAAAAAACAGTCACTGATAACCCAGAACATATATTGGATGGAACCTTCAAAGCATTAAATGCTGAAGTTTGATATCCTATCCTATTAGCATAGGCTCATTCAGGTGTGAAGGGACCTCGAGATGTTTTCATTCCAAACTTGTGCACAAACAAGATCAGCTGAGAGATAAAACCAGGCTGCTCAGGGCTTTTTTGAGACATATATTGAGAACCCTGGGCATTGATATTGCTTATTAATATAATAAGTAAATAAAGCATAGAGATCCCTCCACCTTCGGAGTTCACCGCCAAATCCTGTTTACTCAAATAAGACAACAGCTTATATATGGGTTCGAATAGTAACACGTGACTCCCTTGACCAATCACCATGGGTTTCTCACTGCCCATGTGTGGGAGTACTTGGGAAACTACATCTCCCAGGGTGCTGTTCGGCACCGTTCCTGAAACCCGACTCCTACAGATGGATACTGCCCAGCCACTATGGGCAAATCTGTTCTTATGCCTGACTTTCTTCACGGTGGCAAACTTGTTTCAGCTTACATCCGTTGTCTTTTCTTGCCCCAATTCATGCTGCAGTGTGAAAATCCAGCCTGCTGTCCTTGTTCAGAATTTCTTAGGTGACCCTGAAGCCATTTCTACTCCTGATTGCACCATCAAAAAAACTATCCTTGAAAATCTCCAGTTACTTCTCAGATTACTTTCATCCCTGCAAATTTCCATTCCAATAGATGTCAGGAAGCTTAAACTCACCTATGAGAATAAAGGTCCGGATCCAGATAGACTTCCTGATTTTTAAAGAAGACTTCATCTGCTTCCTTATCTGTTCAGATGGTCTACAACAGATTCACATTACCACATCACTCTTACAGGCCTCTCTGTATTCAGCAACTTCTCAATCAGTTGTCATCTGTCCTATTGATCTGCAGACATCCGGTTTGCTTCTTCACACGGAGTGTAACCCCTGTCCTTATCTTCCCTGCATGCTTTTACTGAAAAACTTGTATCTGTCCGTGGGAGTAATCCAATTGTATGAACTGTTTGCTCAACATATAAGTTATTCCAAAAATCCACACCTGGATTCGTACTTCCTCTTGCTTGATTCCCAGGTTGTGTGCACTTGAGCACATACATCTGGCATGCCCCCCTTGCTTCCTGTTTATTTCTAAGTAAAACACAGCCAGAAAAAGTGGAAAAAAGCACCTTTTTTGTGGGGATTTTTTTTAAGTGATTTTTTTAGTACTTCTACTGGAGCAGAATTAAGTTTGATCAAAAATTTCATTTGACATAAAAACAGAAAGTTTTTTTTTCTTTCCTTGCCATTTGAAAATATTCAATTTTTTTTTAAAATTTCTTTAAATTTTTAAAAATCTCTAAAATGTGTCTGAAAATTTCTCACTTCATAGTTTTCAGCTTCACTGAATTTCTTTCTCTCTGGTTTTAGGACAGAATTATAACCATTATTAATGTGTGAACAAGCAGAATTTAAAGAAATATACTGTCATGATAAAAAACCAAACCAAACCAACCAACAATATCAAAAAGCCCAACAACCAACCACACTTTGGGCTTGATCATGATGAAATCTAAGCTAATGTGTTCCTCTACGATTTTTTAATATACCTATGTTTTCCTATGCATATACATGGTCATTTTGTTTGTCAGTATTGGTATTTGGAATGGAAGATTTAGATATAATTTAAATAATGCATGTAACTGTAGGAATGCATGTACTTTCTTTCAGCCAGCATCTTAAGTATACCCTTGTTTCAAAAGAACACAGTTTATGACTGGAATTTTTGCAGTTGAATAGAGGAATTTGAATTTATCTTTAGTTGCTTTGTATCTGTTCAGACATCAAAGTAAATGCTACCTAAAGAGAAAAGAAATGAGTAGGTGCCCTGTGCTCCAGGATCACAGCTACTTTGCACGTTACTTAAATAGCTTATGTTTATTTGTAGGGTTCTTTGCTTCAAGTCAGCTTTCATGAGGTGGAAATTTCAAGGTTTTAGTTCAAAAAAAACTTTATCCAAAGCAGTTTGAAAGCATGAGTTGATTTCAGTGAGTACTAGATTTGAAAAAAAAAACAACAAAACACTAACTACCCTACAGTTGTGTTTTACTTCTGCAAAAGGAGCCTTGGGAGACCTAAGAGATCCAGAAAAAATCAGTACATCTTTTTTTTTTACAAGAAAAGTATCTGAAATACTTGTTTCAGAAAACTTTCCTAAAATCTGTAAAGTCCCCCTGTTCTTAGAGATATGATAATGGTGGATTTGAAGTTGCAGAGAAAAGTGTTAGTTACTTGACAGGCCTGTCCTAGAAGTTATGCAGTGGATGTAATATGTGATTGCCTCTCTCTCTCTGAAAGCATGATTGTTTTTCTTGGGATTACTCTTAGGTGAATATCAAGATGCTATAATGAGAGCTACTGGGCAGAGCAAGTCGTTGGTTCATTTTTTGTCTGTCTTGCCATTGCTTTTTTGGTCACCAAGACATGACCTGTAATATGTAATGTAAGATCAACCCCTTCTTTTCTATTAATATAGCTTAGCTGAAATTGAGGCCAGGCATGGTTAACCTTGACTTGAGGGGTTTTATGCAACATGCATAGAGTTGCATTTTCACCATGTTTGTATATCTTCATAAACAAATCAAAACCAAGATCCTCTTAAAGCAGAAGGTGTCAAAATATGTAAAGTTTGCTTCCATTAAGGTTTTTCTGTGTAGCTCAGAACAATTTTCTCTGGCTATCTTAATAATGAAGATAAAATTTGCTAAGGAAAAAACCTCTTAGTGAAAAGCTTGACTAATAAATTTCATGTGATCTTGTCCAATATATAAAAATGGTAAGATTTCCTGTGAAACAGCCTATTTAAACTGATGAAAGTTTTAAATAAGATATATAAATTCAGCAAAAGCTATACACGTATTGTAAACCTCTCTAGGACTAGAAAGAAGAGAGAACTCTTGTTAATCTTGCAGGCAACTCCTTTAACACCTGATATTCTGTTATTCTGCATCTCACTCCATACTCAACTTTCCATTGAATACAGACGATGGAGATGACATTTAGGTGTTCATTAAACTTAAACACAGATTATTTATTACTAATTATCTTTTAAATTTTTGTAACAAATGTAACAATGCATGCAGGTCTACTTAAGTACACTATGCTGAGCAGCAGTAAAGGTGATGAAACAGAAACAACAGGAAAGAACGTTAACTGACTGACTACAAATTTTCAGTAGTGTCCTTACTATCTACACAATTTTTGAGGAAACTAGGTCATAGTCTTATTTCTAATATTTACCATTATAGGCAAATATTAGAAATAGGCAAATATAAGGAAGGCTTATAGCTCTGTTCTTGGCTTCTATGCAATATAGAAAAACAAATTGGTGAAGAACTCTCCCTTAAGTTTGGAATGTACTGAATGTCATAATTGAAAATTATGCCTTTTTTTTTTCTTTGAGATTGATGCTCATTTTACACACATTACTTAATTTCTGTGGAACATGCTGGCAGTAAATTCACTGGCACGACATATTCAAGTGTGTTTAGTCTGAGGCACTGGAAGAAGTTCAAGCCCACAGTATTCTGTAAAAATCTTTCATTGTCTTCTATTAATCAAAAGACAAATAACTTCGTCAGTAATATGTGGCAACAGAAAACACACATGTTGAACAATACTTCTCTTACTATCTTTATTTCTTTGTTAATATACTCTTTTAATTCACCAGGCACATTTTGTAAGACTGATCACTCCATATACTGCATGTAATGAAAAGCATAACATTTTTTTTTTCTCCAGATATATCACACAAATTCAATTCCATTTCATGTTTTACACATTGCATTGAAAAAATATAATTACATTATATACACTTATTCTAGGCCCTGATTTCCATATCTCCTCAAAATAAACAACAAGTATTTACCTCTTCACACAGAAAGGTCAGACAATTCACAGCAGGAAAGTATAGATAGTGACCTAATTTAAAGTTTGAATTTTTCAGGAGTCATAATGTCTGGTGTAGTCATGGCTGTAGAAGTCTAGAGAAGAAAGAGTTTATTGTGTGAGAGTAGACTGAAGTACTTACAAGCAGGGAATGCAGAATTATTGTAACTAATTAATTAATCTGGTGATTTATAATTTAACCCTTGTTCTCATTTTGAATTATACATGAGCTAGTGACATTTTTTAAAAAATTGTTTATTTGTACCTTTACTAATTTTAACTTACAGTTAGTTCAGTCGTTGTTAGCTGCATTTGCCTATCTCTGTTTCTGAAGTGGGAAAATAGCTCTGTAGGAAAACTTTTCTGGGGTATTTTACTCTTATTTTTTCCTAGTTTAGGAGGGTTTATTTTGAGAGTGATTTTACATTGTCAGTGCTGTTCAATGAGAATGGAATTATTAATTGACAGTGACAATCTGGGCAACAAACTATACAGGGCTTTTAAATCCTAATAAGGAGCAGCTTCTTTATATTAGGTGTTTTTAATCAAAAAAGTGACTTTCTACAATTAATACAGAAAATATTGCCTTTAATGCATAAGATGAAACATTCCTGACCACCCTGTGGCTTTTACTATTACTTTTATTTGCACTGTGATATCTTCATTGGTGGTTTTTGAAGCCCTTTTTTCTTGGTTCACAGAGTTAATAACATCCAACAATAACAGTCAAAAAGGAATTCATATGAAAATCAGACGTATTTTAGTGCCGGTTTTAAGAGCTATTTCTAATTTGAATAATTCTGTATTCCATCACAATACAATACACAATACAGCATTTGCAAATGTGAATTTATAGTTTTATAGAGGCTTTTGTTTTATTTTAAAATTTTACGTCTCAGCTTACATTCCTCTTCAACAACCATTCATAGTCTGGGTTAAAACTTAATATTGATAAATCTCACTCAAGTCAATCCTAAATTTGCTGTGCTTTCTCACTAATTATACCTTAGACCTCAAAGCATTTATTCAGCTCACAAGGCCCATGTGACATATCAGCTTCTAAAATTACTATAAAACATTTCTTAAAAAATAAGTGGTTTATAATGATAAAATTACATTCCTGAGCTTTCTAATTTGAATGTTCGGTAAGTGATGTGAATAGTAAATTGACAAGGTTTGGCACTGTTACAATTATTAACGATGGTTGATAAAACAAACAGAGTCACAGAAGAGCTGGACCATACTAAATGACTAGGCAAACTTCTAGATGAAATTTAAGGCTGATAAAAATCTAAACAATCTACACAAGTAACATAGTGATATTTTATATACTGATGATTTCTAAATAGTTATTCCTGCTCAGAAAAAGGAATCTCAACAACACTGTGAATACAAGAAGCAATATAGCTTATAAGAAGTTAACAGGGGAGCTGTAGTAAAGAAAGCCGTAAGTTCATTATGCCAATAAATGACTTAGGGAAAGTGAGGAACCAAACGTTGGATTAGTGAAACAGGCAAAGGACCATCCAGAGTTTGAGTGTTCTCCCTGTCCATCCTCCTATAAATGAAGAACGGATGTACTCCCAGGGGTAGGGTCATGTTCTAGAAAATTCTATACCAAAGCACTTTGGTCTATTTTCACATTCTGATGCCTACTGGTGAAACACAATGGGAGTTTAGATGTGAAGAAAAGCATCACCACAATTGCACAACTTTTGGGGTTACCTGCTAGAGGACAGTTTTGGTAGTGTATATATAATGTTCTTGGTAAGAATCTATGCAGAGGAAGTACCTTTTTTTGCTATCACAGATATTTTCGGATTCAGGTTGAGCAAAGAGCTCTTTGGCTGGTCTTTTGGTAGGGAAAGTCTTTTTGCATAAATATATTGCTTTGGAACACGTTGAAAAGACAGATGAGACATCTGTCGGGAATGAGATCAATCAGACCGGTTTGGATACACTTCTAGTGATTTTGAGGGCTTTAGCTTCAATCAGAAGTTGGACAAAGGTGGTGGACTGAGAATCAAAACCCCCTTTCCTGATCTTATGGTTCAGTCAAAGGGAAGCTCCTAGCTGGACTGTAAGCTAACAAAAAGCACTAATACTTAGCTTATGCTCTACCTTGCTTTGGTAGTCAGAGCCACTTTTTGTGACATTTAGGCTCATAATAGAGCCTGTAGGAAAATGTCATTCCCCAACTGGAGTGTGGGACAGATGTCTTTAGCAGCAAAAAGAGACAAGTAGATGTCATCGTAAGCAAGTAAAGGTGTTCAGTTCTCTCTCAGAGCACTCTTCTACTGGTGTCTGAGTTCATCCTTAAAGCTTGCTGTAATTTAGAGCAGTTTTCAAAGTACTGTAACATTATGAGAGGAACATCCATGAGCAGAGCAGCAGGAAAATCAAGAAATTCAAAAATGAACTAAAAGTTGTATTGCACTTTGTATGCTTCCTTAAATGAATTGATCTTGTAATGTGGTGGGTTTGTTTATTCTTTCTCTACATTTTTAGTTTGTTTCCAAATTAATTTTTTAATGCATTCATTGTATTTTAATAGTCTTTTGACTACTGAAGGAATAGGCATGGTTTCCAGCAGTTACAAAAGCTTAATTAGACATGATGCTGATAGGAAAGGGGATAACAGCACTGTCTGGATTTATGTTTTACTTGGTTTTTTTACTCTGGAGACAGCCTATTCTGAAAGCATGTAATTTTCAGAAGAAAACACTACGCAAGAGTTGACTGAAAGAACACCAAAGTGCATTGGCATTTTCTTTTATATTTTTAATTAAAATTCCTTTTTTGTTTTTGTTTTTGTTTTTTTTTTTTGTTTGGGTTTTTTTTGTTTGTGTTTTTTTGTTTTGTTTTGTTGTTTTTTTTTCTTTTAATTCCAGAAAGTCCATGACATAACAATGCAGAAGTTGAAAATGTCAATTTCTGGGTTTTGCTGGATGTGAATGAATTTTACCTGTTTGTCTTTGGCATGTTAAGGGGGAGTGATAAATTTTCAAATAGAAGTAAAATACACTGCAATGTGTATTTTAAATTAAGAACAGATTGAGGACTCTGCTTTGTGATGAAAAAAATAAACTTTTTTCTGTGTTTTTTTTCTGTTTATCACTTGTTTTGAGATATGCTGTTGAATACTTAGCATCTGTTTCTTTTGCAGCAACTCTTGTTACCTTTCCAGTGTTCCACACATGACATTTATTTTCCCATTTGTTAATTTTGAATTTTTAAATGGAAACTTTAGTACCATGTGAGGAGAACCATTCAAGCCAATTTTGTGTCTTACTATATTCTACCTTACTGACCAACAATGACATGTACATTCACTGCAATTAAAAAACCTCCCATAATTACAAGTGAATAGATCTCTGGCTTCTCCAGCGCCTTGCATCTCAGCTGGACTGGAACTGCTTCCTGCAAAAATATCATAAATTTATTAAAATTTAATATTAGTGTCTTGGCTCAAGCTCCTTTCTAAAAGTCAGTTTATCTGTTTAAAAAAAAAATAAAAATTACACATGATTATCCTTCTGTATCTCTTTTGCCTCTTGTTTCTATTTTTTTAAGTTTTTACTCCTTATAATGATAAGTGAATAATTTTGTCTACTGTTTCAAATAAGTATGTTAAGTAAGCAATAACTGTTTAGATTTAAAATATTTTCTGCCACATTTTTATAGCTGAACTATTTCCTGTGTACTTTTTGCTGTATTAAAGTTCTTTACCACTTAGTACAAATTCAATATCTATTCAAAATGAAAAATGTTTGTTGACAGCTACCTGCAAGAAATAATCCAAACTCACCCTTCATGCAGGTTTAAGATAACTCAATTCCACAAGAGTTAACCTGGAGATCCTTTCTACACTGGATTTACCAGAGTATCTCTCCCATTGTGTACAGTAATAATTCAGGGCAGGCTGTTTCAAATCAGAGGAAATCTGGTTCATAAATTGAACAAGGAAGTCACTTAATAGAAAAAATACCAGAACCAGAAGACAATGGAAAATTTCAGGGATTGAGTGACACCTCCTATAAAGCATATTTGAGTTTTCAGAGAACATTTATTCCCTGGTTTAACAAAAATGCACAAATGTCAGTTATTATACTGAAAATATTTTTGACATATTAAAATGGGCACATAATATCCACTTAGCTATTAAAAAAAAATCAGGTTTTGTGAGAGGTCTATTTGTTTTAGTTAATAGGTCTAATTAATAAAATAGCAGACCATGTTTTCTAGTCCAATGCATTGTTATCACTGTTATCATATATATGGTTAACTTTCTCAAGTTACAGAATCATCTCAATATTTCACAAGACAAAATCTTATGAATTCTCAATTTCCTCTCTAAAAGGAGAATGAAAGTAATCAGGAAACTTAACATGTGGAAGTACATGCTATCAATTGAAAAAACAGTTCCCAGACCATCTAAACAGAAGTCCCACTGGGATTTCGATAACACACTCTTCTCTACAGTTAAACAGTTTAATGGATTTGGCAGCTTAACAAAATCCATTTCTTTCTAACAGCCATGATTTTGGGGTTGTTTTTTTTATGTTAAGTCTATGATGTAGCTCATACATAGGGGGCAGCTTAAACTTCTCTGTAGCAGATCCATATGCTGTTTGAATATACCTTTCCCCAGACAGACAAAACTGACTAATATCCAAAACATTATAATAACATTTGTAGCTGTAGCTGAGGAGGGACAGCACATATTAATTTGTCATTTGGTGCATATTTATCAACAAGATTGTTCACTGTTGCCAAATCAAAGCCCTTATTAAAGCTAGTGCTGCTGAAATCAAATGTCGTTCATTATTTTTATTCTAAGTATATAGATAGTTTTATTAAAAGTTTATTATATATGCTATAGTGTGATCATTTCTAAAACACAGAAGATTTTTAAAAGCTAATAAAAAATTCAGCACAGTGTGATCAAGGAAGTATTTTCCTTTTCTTTGTTGCATTACAACTCTAGCATACCCTTAATGAAACTATCACTAGTGGAACTGGTACAGCAGCAGCTGATAGTTATCATGACAATCATAACTTTAAAATATTTTTTGCCAATAATCTTTCTGATACTGCATCTATTGATGTAAGTGTATTGAAGAAAATGTATTCAATGTCAGGCAAGCTTATAGTTTAATAAATATTTTCATATTCCTTTGCAATGGACTCCATCTAGAAAAATAGAGGAAACATGAACATTGGATTATCTTCATCTTGTGACAATTCTTACTTGATGAGAATGAGTCTGTACCCATTCATAGAAAAAATGTTTGTGCCCATGGGGAAAAAATGTAATATAAATATTAAAGGGCCTACTATGTTATAGCTAGATGTAATATGTCCTTGCTGCGTTTTATCACACTTACCTTTACATACCATTAGGGTAGTGTGGTGGGGGGAAACAGTTTTCCCCCTGAAGTTATAAAATGGTAAAACCCCAGGGGGTGGTGACCCTTGAAGATTTGAGCCAATGAGCGCTTCTGCAAAATATAAACATATCACAAGTAGACTGGAAGAGAAGGGGTAGTTGTAGTTGAAGAAGTAGCCATGTTCTGAGGCCACAAGGAGAAGGGGCAGGAGCCCCTCTGGGGGGCCACAGTCCCCCAGCCCCCGGCAAGGGGGCTACAGGGACTTGGAGCAGTGTAAAACTGGGCTAAGTGCCTGTAGCTAGAAAGCTAAAGGTGTTTCTCCACTGTGAGCTGCAGCAAGAGATACTGAAAAGCGGCAGCAGAACAGCAGTGGACACCGAAAGTGGCAGAGAGCCAGAAGAGAGAAGACCAAGCAGCAATGGCAGGCATGCAGCAACACAGAGAGAACTCCTGGAAGGAGAGAGAGAAAGAGAAAGAGAGCCAGCAGCAGAGAGAGCAAGACTAAACTACAGAGACAGAATTCTGGGGTAAGAACTGAATCAAAAACCCCCAAACTCCTTGGAGACCCCTCCTAGAAGGGAGGAGTGAAGTACAGTAGCACTGCAGAGAGGAGCTGAAAAGCTCAAGTGTCCTGGAAAGCTAGACCAGGACGGCCAAAGGAATACAGAGGGGGTGACCTTGGCCACCCCTTGCTGCTGCTGCTAAGCTAAGCTAGCAACCTGAGATCAGAGCCCAAGAGCTCTGTAGGGGAACTTGAATCCCCTGAAGGTAAGGACCGTCACGAAGACCCTTGCACTTTGTGATATGACGTGGTGAAGCACCCTTGTCCTGGGAAACGCAGCCCACGGAAGAGAAGACCCTCGCTTGGAGACAACGGGCCGAGGGGCTTGGATACCCCCTGGTGTGTACTGGCAGAGATCCAACTACAGCTGCTGCATGGAAGAGAGAGACAGAAGGCAGAGACTGCCTTAAAGACGCTGCTGCTCTGAGAGTAGAAAGGATCTTTCCTTCTTCCCTCCTGGACTTTTATTTGGAGGGGAGAAGAGATTTGATCCATTGTAAATACTGTTTTGTCATGGTAGAGTTTAGAGGTAGTTAAGATTGTATATGATGTATTGTAGTATTTATTTGTACAGTCATTGTAATATATAATCCCTTTCCCCTATTTTGAGTCTCGTGTGGTGTCTGGAAAACCCATCTCACACTGGGCTGAGATGTGGGACGGGGGCTTGGACTAGGGAATTAGATTTTGGGGTTCTCAAACCATGACAGGTAGCTTGTCTTGAACGTATAGTTACGGAATACATAAAGATTTTAAAAGGCAAACAAATATGTTTTATATATGATTCGGATTGTTGTATATGAATTTCTATTTCAAAGTACACTGTACTTCTTCATTGTACCTCACCCAAAATAGCTGTAGACTAAAATACAAATTTGGTAAATATTAGAAAAGGTTTATTTACAAATCAGATGAACTCTTTTTTTCCCCCCTTTCCTGTTGCTCTTTATTCATGAGTGCTACGGTACTGACAAGAAGGAAATTCAGAGCAGAAGAAAGGTATCAATGTTCTCATTGCCTCAAAAGTTTTCAGTGAAGATTCTAATGGAACAAAATTGTGGGGCTTGAATATTAAATTAGCTGTGTGTATGGAATACAAGTCCCCTGGTTCAATGCATAGTGGTCTGTGAATCAAAAACCATCATATTCATATGCATGGTTCTACTCATTGTGTATACAGTCAGTTTTTTAGGTGGGTGCAGTTCTATTACATAAATATTTTTCTCCATACAAACAATAACTATAACTTATAATGATATTATTTTTATTTAAAAAAAATCTTGAAATACATGGATTCATTAAATTCCTTATGAAATTATTATTTAAAATTATCAATTAAATATTTTATGTGGTCAGATTATAATATTTGAAACCTTATAAACCTGTGCTGGAGCAAGTGCTTTGAGAGTGAGTGGAGATACTACATGGTGAGTGACCTAAATGAAGGGATTTTGATGCTATCAAATTGATTGAAAGACTAACATAAAGTATCACATCATTTACAGATTTAGTGGAGTTTTCATAAGCATTTTTGTTCAGAAGTGTTAACAAAAAAATTATAACTCTTCACTGCTAAAAGAAATTAATAACTTTTGATCAAATAAGATATTGGATTTTTTTCCATCTGTACACTTCTAGGAAGGGTATGTTGTATAGGTTTTCAACACTACTCCAGATAAATTACTTTTGGGAAGTTTATCAGTTCAATTTGCTGCTCAGGTCTCTCTTCACTGTATACCATCCTTAACATACTGAAAGTTAAAAGCCATAAACAGTGATTTCAGTGAGGTATAGGCCCAGATATGGATAGCTTCCACGACAAACATATTTTCTAAGCAAAGAAAGTTCACCTCTGGATTTTTCTACAGTATCAGGATTCTACTTAAACTCTCACATAGCCTCAGATTATGAGAAGGATATTTTGAAAATTTTTATGAAATGCATTTAGTTGCCTTTTTGTGCATGGTGACTTCATGCTTGCTAAGACTTAAGATCTTCCTGTAGACCATGTCTGGTACACTACCAACAACAGGGAAGGGAATTACAGTATGCATATAGCATCACAGTACTAGAATAAAGTAGGATTAAAGTGATCTCTGAGGTCTTATCTACCCTGCTGTTCAAAGCAGTTAGACCAAATAGCTCAGGACCTTGTCCAGTCACATTCTATCTCCAAGGATGGAAATTCCATAGCCTCCTTGGGCAACATGTGCCAGTATTTCACGGGCCCATGTCTAAAAATTAGATGCTGGCTAGCTAGCTAGGTAATACATCTAGGCCCTCTGTTTCCATAATTTCTTTTACATGTATGAGAGAAATAATTTATTGAATATCAGGCAGTCGTTTTGGAATTACAATAGTCTGACTATTCAAACACTACCTGAGAAACTGACAGGTTAGACTATCCTTTGCCTGCCTGTAGGTGTTTTGGTTGTGGCTCTGAAAAACAGATACTGTGACTGCCATCTGGCATCTGACATAAAATGTACCCTGTATCTAGAAACTGCTTATTTTAGACAGATGTGTACATTTTCTTTCATTATAACCAAAGTATTCTTCGTGGTCAGTAGTACCCCACATACTCTTAAGTTGTATGAACCTCATTTTTGTCTGATCTAGGATATGTGTATCAAAGTTCTCAAGCAACAACCAAAACTACCCAATGAACTGCTGTTAAAAAAAAAAGGAAAAGAAACAAAAACCCTGCTCTGAAAACAAAATAATAACTTATGTGATATGAAAAGTCTATTTCATACTTGAATAAAGATAAGTAAGTTACGGAATTTAAAATTAAACTAGTGGTTAGTTATCCTGTTCTTGACAAGAAAATATAAATGGAGGACTCTCTCAAGCAGTAATATTTATAGTTGGTGTTAATGTACCTGCAAATTTTATACAACTGAGGCAGTTACCAGAAAACTAAGTGAAAAACAGAGTGAATGTTGCTCAGGAAGAGAGTAGACAATATGATACAATTTCATGTTGAAGAAAAGATTTTTACTAAATTTTTTACTAAATTTTCATATGTGTATAGTGCAAAAAGTAAAGGCAGCAATTAAATGTCAAATATACATTTTCCCATTTTGCCTTCCAGAGAATACAAATATTTACAGAATAATCCTATTTTGTCTGTGTACTGTTAACCATTTTCTTATATTCACACTGAAGAAATGAAGAGAGAAGCCCCATGAATTTTGACAAGTGTTGAAAGTCCTGCACTTAGGAGGGAACAACCCCGTGTAACCCATGCTGGGGGTCACCACACTGGAAAGCAGGAAGTCCTGATGGACAAGTTAAAATGAGCCAAAGTCTGGGGTTGCATTAGGCAGTATGTTTGGTCAAGGGAGAGGATCCTTCCCCTCTACTCAATACTGGTGAGACACATCTGGAGTGTTGGGTCCAGATCTGGGCTTCCCAGTGCAAGAGAAGTATGGGTTCAGTTACTCTTCAGTGAAGGACCATGAAGATGTTGAAGGGACTGGAGCACCTGCAGGAGGTGGTTGAGAGAGCTGACACTGTTTGTCCTGGAGAAGGGGATGCTAGAGGGTTCTTATCAGTGTATATAAATAGTTGACTTGGAAGTAAAGAAAGCTAAGCCAGACTGTTCTCAGTAGTGTCCAATAAAAGCAAAAAAAGACAGGAAGAAAATACTGAAGCGCAGAAGTACCTTCCTCCTGACTGATAGGAATGACTAATCCCATCTGAAAGGCTTCAAGGACTAGGAGTGGACAAATTCCTGAAGATTCTGTTGGAGGTTTTAATTTACTGATTTTAAAGCTCTAAAAGAAGCATTCAGTTTGCTTTCTTTTCTGGAAGAAACCTCAAACTATTTGTCTATTAATTATTTTGGAAAGTGACAGTAGGAAATATTTTCAGCTTTTCACCCTACAGCACTTACACATTTAGGAATTTTTTTCCTGGAATGATTTTCAGAAATATACTTTGGAGTAAGTTTGGTTTAATTCTTTGGTGTTCTTCAGAACTATATTCTCTTAACTACAAAAGGAATTGGCATGTGTCCAGCTCTGTACACTGTCATAATTTCAAGAAAATTTTTGTATTGAGAAACTTTTGAAAACTTTCTATTTGAAGTTGTAGTAGATTTTTAAGGATATTAAAAAGAAAACTTCATTTTAGTAGCTAGGTTGTGGCTCTTCATTTTCCTTACATTTTTGTATGTATAGAAATTTTCTATCACCTGCAGTGATGAATATTTCACAAATACTACTTAGTCAATCTGCTGGCTACATAGCTTTCTATATACACTACACTGCCATCATTGAGTTGTTTCATTACCTCTAAGGTGCAGCACACACATTTTCTAGAATCTTCTATGTCTGGAAAAATATAAACAGGAAGAAAATAATTAAGTGCTTCTAAAAGCAGAGAAAGTTTTTTTATTTTTACAGACAGGGACAAGTCTGGTGGCTGCCCAAGTTGGAAAAGTTAATCCTAACCTACATCTCTGCTGATCTGAGAAAGGACTGTAAAGTACATAGTTTCAAAATGACCAGTGAAATAATATTTTAGCTGATTATTAGCTCAGCTAATAGGGCCAGCTTTTACAATGGTCACTTAGCACTTAGAAGATGACAGTCAAGCCTTCAAGTGAGGTCACTTACATCCCCTATACCCCACCTACACTCTTTATCTCCAGATGTAGATATAGAGGTATTGTAGAAAGGATCATGATCTTTTTATACATAGTGCTGACACAAAATTGTGGCTTCTTCCAGAAGGTGAAATTTATGTTCCTCTGGGAAATTTTATTTTATTAGGATGACATTTTCTGACATTACATGAGTGGAACACTACCTAATAATTAGTGAGAAAGATCATAGAAAACCACTGGCTAGAAACAATAAGATGATTATTAGATGACTGTTGTGGTGTTTCCTAATTAATAAACTAGTCTCTCTTTTTTTATTATTTCCTAATTTTTTATTACCTATAGGTATAGGGGTAAATAATACACATTTCTAGAAGATCTTGAGCAACCTCCTAGTGACACTTACCAGGATTTTTGCAGCTAAAGTAAGGGCCTTTTATAGCTAAAATGGCAATAGGTTTTTGCATCACTTTCATCTTGGGCATAATTTTATGGAGTAGAAATGAATTTTAACATAAAATTACTCTTTAGTGTAAGTTGTTCAGCACAGAATGATGCTGAGAGCTTTCAAGCTGCTTAAGGGAACACGTACTGATCTCCAAAGCTGTTTGCACTACCAATGAAGTCTTAGTATATATCCTCAGAAAGGCTTTCAGTATTTACTAGAGATAAAGACTGGTCCAGAAATTCAGAGGATAAGCCTATATGGGGATTCTATCTTGTCTTATTTGTCAAAGCCAAAGTTGTTTCTACTCTGCATTTCAATCTCAGGCATGTTAAATATCTCTCTGCTGCTTAGAAACCAAACATGAAAGATCAGAGATATTTGCCTTGACTTCTGAGAGGTCAACATGCCATTTCTTTTTGGAAGAAAAATGAAAGAATGAAGTCATATAATACTTTAGTGAGGCTGCTTTTATGTACAATATACATAACCTCCCTGATGACTGTATTTTTGAACAGAGGTATGAAATAATCAGAACAGACTTCAGAAATAATTTGTGTTTCAATTCCTAGTGAGACTCTCTGTAGAGAAGCTGCTACAAAACAGCATTCTATGGCCTAATGTACTGAGCCTTTTTTTTTTTAATCACTAGATGATTTTGTATCAGTAAGTAATGGTTGAGCTGATGAGCCAGATGGACATCAGTTAAAGCTCATCTTCATGGATTTGGAATTGTACCTCTATGGGTGTTTTGCATCTTCTACAACTACAGTTTTCAGTAAATAATTTGCAGTAAATATTTTCAGATAAATACAGAAAACAATTTTCTCTTCTATGAGCATGTGGTATTGATGTTATTTATACTCCATAATAATTTTCTGAAGTGTGTTCTGCAGAAAAGTATTATACACAACTTGATGAGTAGCAAATTTTTTATTCAAATAATTTGATAAATAAAAGCGTTTCCTAACATTTTATGTATGAACTAAAACAAAAGAATTTTCTCTTTTTACTTATAGGGGATTGTGCTGGTTTAAAAGTAAACTGGCACGAGAAATGAACCCAACTCAAGAGAGATTACAAGTCAGAGTTCCAATTTACTAAAAAGATTACAATAAATACAATGACAGAGAGAAAAAAACCCCTGGTTTTAACCCGAAAGACAGATGTATAACCCAGCACTCTGAGACAAGAACAGAACAGTGTTTGTTAGCCCCTGTACTGAGCACCATGTGGCCCCCCTGGGAGCAAAGTAAGAGGAAAAGGAAACCTGTTGATCCAGATGCTGCTCACAGTCCTGTTGAAGTAATGATCATAGTCTTGTCGAGAGTGGTAGTCACAGTCCTGTTGGAGTTCTGGTCCTCCTCTGGATCCGACGACTGGTAACAGAAGTCCCCAAACCCCGAGATTACATATGCTTAGGTTGAGATGGGAATGTCCAGTACCTCCCTCAGGGCAGGGAGTTTCACAATAAGTGATCTAACTCTGTGAGTCATGAGATATTTTTTAAATCTTTGTTGGTCTAGGTCTTTGCAGCTGCCTGTTAGGCCAGTCCATTGCGGCCCATTAACAGAGATGACCCCTCAGGCTGGGTGTGAAGGTGCTAATGCCTCCCCGGACAGGAGTTACCACAGATGAGTCATTGGTGTGAAGACAAAGAAACACTTCCCTGCCTCCCATGGTTTCTTTAACACCCAGCTTGTATCCTGAGGTGTCAGGTGGGCCCCGGGCACCTTCTGAAAATGAACCATTTATTAACAGTCCATCAGAAATGGCATAGAGTGTGTAGAATACACAGTTTTGGTTATACCCACATAGTGATAAACTGTTCCTGGGCCCTGTAACTAGGACAGGGATAAAGATTTTCTCAAATAATTGTTAGATTTATTAGATAAAACTATTTTTATTTTCTTTCTGGGTTTATGTTGGGTTTTGAATAATAATTTTTAAAAAAGTATATTTTGGGAAATTGGAATAGTTAATACTAAATTAAATTTAAAATACTTAGATATTTTTACACTAGGAAATTACTACTATATGTAGGTTGATCTTAAGAGGCAGCTAAATTGTACAGGATGATTTATTCTGTCAATGAAAACAGATTGAATTCCAAATATGAAATGTTTATTATAAACCCACAAAAGCTCCACACCACAACAGTTTTATTAAATTTTGTAGTAAATTATATAAACAACAAATGAATTTAAAAGTTTCATTTATTAACAATATATGTCTAACTATGCTTTTTTTTGCTCAAAATTTTTTCTACGATTCTAATTTGTGCTATATTGAGTACATTTCATTTTCACTAGTATAAATTTAACATTTTATTTTATGGAGCAACCTGGATACTTGCAGCCACACTCAGGAAAAAAATATTTTTTCTCTTGGTGAGATTTCTTTGCAAACATCTGAAAAGAAATGTTTCATACGTTGCTGAATTAACATGATTATACTTAAACTTCATGTCCTGACTTTAACTGACATTGTGCTTTATTTCACTACACCCATCGCCGCTATGTCGATCTTAGAATTACATTAAATGCAGACATATGGATCTACTTAACATGGTTTCACACTAAATTTGTACAGTGCTTGATCTTCCTACTATATAATGGCAGTTTTTTTGTTATCAACACATTCATGGCCTACAGCTGACTGCTTTTATAGCTTTTAATTAAAATCTGAAGTGGAAAGTGTCTATTAGGGTGTGAAACCAATCATAAAGAAGAGGTTGTACAAACCCTGCATAAGATGGATAGCAGTTACATCACTTTTCCCACCTTTGTCTTCATGATGAACAGAAGCTCATTCAAGTTAATTATATCGAAGTGGGAGGTCTTGGAGGCAGAGCCTATTTGGACAAATGCCCTCTATTATTAAGGACCTACAAATAAATCTGCAAACCAGGAGTTTTATCAATATTTTATTGGTTTTCACAGACTAGTTAGAGAATCTCACCTACAGTTTGTGGACTCAGTTTTATTCATGTAGTTAATTTTCTTTTAGGTTGGCAGCTGACCTTGTATAACATGTTGCATCTTTGGATATTAAATTTTTCTCTAAAAGGTATGTTTTCAAAATGCCTGGAATCTATACACACATTTCCATTCATGAACTTGAAGAACATTAATTTGTCACGCATTCTGTAATACATTTCCACGAGCTTTCACCTCTGACAATATTTTGTTAGCTTTTCTTCTCCTTCTTCTCTGAATATATTTCTCATTAATGTAGCTGTTGTTTTTGGTGTCCCAGGTAATAGACTGATTTTTTAAAAAGGCTTTCTTTTTATTAATATATTACATTGTATGACATAAATATAAATATATGACTGTATATGACAGTATTTTACCATTTTTAATTAAAAAAAATCTGAATTAATTTTCTATTTCAATGAAAAGACACATTTTTATTCTTCTGAAGTTATCAACACAGAGTGCAGCTTAAGGATGTCAGGCAATAAATGGCAAAAGGCACGGTCTGTGGTAGTGAGTACAGAAGAACTGGTAAAGTAAGATGTGGAGAGATCATTACACTAAAAAGGTCACATGGTATTTAACTCAATGTTTTTAAGCTTGGCATAGAAGATGAACTCTCTCTTACTTAATTCTAAATAACAGAAAAAACTTGAGTACTAGAAATTTTAAATAAAAACTGATATTTATTTTCTATTTATTTTTTTCTCTTCTTGTTCCTAAAATTTTAGTTGTTCCCCAACTTCAGGTAGGGAATTAAACAAAGAAAATTATGTAAATGCATAAGCCTTCCACTACTCTGCATCTGGCACAAAAACAGATCTCAGTGTGCAGCATGAGGAATGAGACTATATTTATAGCAGGAGTTAAGTAGAGTTAGTCCATCTGTGAGGTTAAAATGGGTGTGTGTAAAATATCTTAGAGACTGAAGATTCAGCACAGATCAGGACTGCCATGTTTGTGAGTAAAAGGAGGCTACTGTACCGGTAACTCAAGAGGGATTTGAGGATTGAACCTTTTCAAATAGCTGGGGTTTTTATCAACGACCTTCTATACACTGCGTATTTCAAAGGAGTGTGTTTTGTAGAAGGTGCTCATCATCATCATGGCTAGGCTTCGCGAACGAAGATTTGGGAAGGCACTATCCACATTTGCTACAGGCACGCTGGTGGCTTACGAGGCCAATACGTGACAGACATATCCGATTGCAAAAGGCACAGCAGAAAGACTCCTTAGATGGTGTATTCTACAAGACACGGTTCTTTCTGCGTTGCCTTTTTTCCTCAAGAGTGATCCTGTGTGTGTTCTCGAAGGAGACAGCTGCGTTATAGATGCTGTGTCTCCAGGCCTCCCGATTGGAGGCCAGAGTAGACCAGTTATGGTGATCAATATGGCCAAGGCTGAGATGTTGTTTCAGGGAGTCCTTGTAGAAGGTGCTACAGTGACTGATAAGTGAGTACTTCATACATTCTCACAGAATACAGTCTTAAAACAAGCAGTTGCTGCCATGCAGACATTCTTTGAACTACAGACTATCACCAGTAATTGTAGCAGAGAAGGCCAGAGAAGAAAAAGGATGATAGCAATGTGTATTTGACAAAAAAAGGAGTCAGGGACAGCTTTTCAACAGAAAATAAGATTTTTCTACAAATGTTATCTTTTTTCAACTGAATGGGATGGTAAAAGGGCAAGTAAATTATTTTTTTAATGACTTACTGAAAAGAAACATATTATCTCTTACACTCCTTGAAACAGCATGTTCTGTTTATGTTATTAGTTTGTTAAAAATGTTTTTCCCAGCTAATAGCTTTAACCAATTACAGGACTAGGTTTGTATCAGAAAAACTGAAACATGCTATGCTGTCACATGCACAGACTTAACTCTCTGAAACCATGAAAAGATATTTATTTCTCACTAATTTTTTTCAGTTATAGTCTTTGTTGTTAGTATATGAGGTATCCTAATCTCGACATTTTCAGACAGAAGCATAACATTAGCTGACAGCATCCCTCTACACTGTGAAATGGGAGCCACAGGTAAAGGGCAAAACAAAATTGTTACTGTGGAACAGACAGCCCGTTTACCAGCAATAGCTTTCATTTTATATATTTCATGTATGACCTGCTGTGGAAAATCACTTTTTTCTCCAAAACATCTGTGGTATATTGATGAGGAAAGATGGATTGTGCTATTAATTGTGCTATTAATTTTTTATTATTGTTTTTTCATCTTATGTGGGTTTAATGCCAAAGAACAAAATTTAGGAACATACAGGGGACAAATCCAGTCACTATGACTCTACTTTCCCCTCCTCTATCCTCTCACAGAGTATCATTCAGTACAAAATAAGCAGCAAAATTTCCTCTATATTGAACCACCACTTCCTTTTTTTTTAAGATAACACAACAAAGAACAAGTTGCAGAAAATAAACACAACACATTCCCAGTTTCCTAAACCTCGTTATATGACAGTTTATATGATAGCTTTATTTGATTCTCTTATATAATGGATACTTCCAGGCCTCTGGTGACAAATGGAAATCAATGGGCTTGCCACAGGAGTACCGGAGATTTTGGGATTTATCATACACTAGGTTTGAGAAAACAACCATCCCTCTACTTCACTTTATGAAGTGTCACTGTGAGCCCTAGAGCTGAATGGAACCAAATATATTTTATATTTGTCACCTTCCAGCAGTAGACACTACAGGTAAGTAATACAGGCAGCTTTGTCATGCAGCAGAAACATCCAGGCAGGCCTTAGAAGAGAGTGTTGACTGGGGCACATCATCCAGACCCTTTGTTGAACTTGGCCTGGGATCAGGGCCGCATGAAGCAGATCTACTACAAATGGAATTGGCATGTGTCCAGCAGGCTGATTGATATACCCACTACTGCTTCTGTGGGATTACTCAGGGGAGGTTTTGAGGTGGGGTTTTTTGTTGGGTTTTTTTTGTGTGTGTGTGTTTTGGGTTATTGGTTATTTTTTGTTAATATCCCCTAATAACCACTGCCTTTTTACCAGTCTTCTCTGAAAGGCAGATTGACTGGTTTAGTGTTTTCTTTTCCTGATATGAAAACTTCAACTTGTCATTTTAATTAGAAATCTATGGGGCACACATATAAACAGCAAATTGTGTCCAAAACTGCCTGGAGTGCTCCATAATCCATGCATGTAGTGCATATTTCAGTCAGTCATTGGTGCTGACTATTCACGGAGATGTAAATTAAATACAATTTTTTGTTTCATCATTTAAGCGTTGTTCTCATATAAGCCTTACTATTAACTGAAAATTAATGATAATTTACATCAATGCATACTAATGCATCATATTGTCATGGAAACCTTTGCATAAATATTATCTGTGGCATCAGATGGTCATATGACACTTGGACCTTGAATAATTGTGTCTTTTAATAAACCAGTAATATAGCTATCCCGACCTTTGCCCTTTCCATTCCATGAGCAGATTTGCAATTATAGGCATTGTGCGCATATGAAGCATTTCCTGGTAGACAGTGAGGTTTTAGAAACAGTGTAAAACCCAGGTCTGAATATCTGTTGAATGATAAGGATTTAAAATACTATTTTTTTCTTTAAAAAGTACATATGCAATTGCGGGATCTTAATCTATGCAAATGGCATCCAGAAGTAGCAGCCAAAGTTCTGTCACTCTCTTTCACTCCTGTGGCATTAAAACAGTGACGGAAAATATGTGTCCTTTGCGCTTTCCCAGTTCGAGATTCTGCCACCAAATTAGTATTCAACTTAATGTTTAAGGGCTTAGCCATTGTAATTAATCATGTTGTAACTGTAGAAAGATACCTAATATTCCATCCCTATGCATTATTTAGATTATTTCCTTAGTGAAAGGAACAGACAAGAGATTAATTAAATCAAACACTTTGAGGTCTGTTTTCCCACTGATGAACAGAGGATTTATATGCAAAACTCAGGTTAGCATTAATGCGAGTTTGTTGCATAAATCATCTAGCCATTGATAGGAGTGGTAAGACTTCTAATGACTTCCTTAAACACTCTTCCCATCACTGCTGTTTAGATGGTCATGGTTATTAGTGAAGGAGTATTATCATAATGTTTTATTAGTCAATGCAACAAGTAATTTTAGTCATGAAGTGTAAGTGAAAACTCACTATACAGGCAAACAGTGCATACACTTGCGACAAATACAGGCACAAGCAAGGTTTCAATGTCATTATAGTGTTTATGAAAAACAGCATTGGTTATTTTTTTGTGGGGTTTTCCTCTGAAGCATGCTAATTTTTCATATCACCGTAGAGGGTAAAAATCAATTAAACATCTAATGAGCCTTGTTGATAGCCTTTCTTCATTTATTCAACTCCATAATTTGCAAGGTGTATCACAGTGAAATGAAACCCAAACCTATTTTTTGCAGGTGTTTGAAACTTCTACTAACACCAAAGTCGTTGCTGAGTGTGAGTTGATTACCACAACACTTCCTCAATTCTTTCTTTTACTGAGGAGAAACCTCTGCTCTAGGCTGTTATTTTTTGCTGGCTCCATTTAATAGGAGCTTTTATAACTGTTCTCCAGGTTACTAGTTTATTCACTCTCAGGATTTTTCCTGATTACTTCCAATGGGATTGATAACAGCAATAAGTTTTCCTTTAGTACTGGTAATAGCAGTATGTTCTCCAAGATGGATAAACAGTGTTTTTCCATTTACTGCATCCTTCTGTCTTTCCACTCATTAGAGAAAAGCCTCCCTAGTTTGCAGTGGTCTCTCTAACGGGCTTTGTAAAAAAGCCATCTTTTCTTAAATATCTGGGCATACCTCTGTCCGGGGGTGGGCCATATCTCTCATATTGAAAAACACTGGAAAGACAATGCAGCATGACTTCACAAGAGGAAAGTCCTGCTTGTCCAACCTGATTTCCTTTTCTGACAAGGTAACTCACCTAGTTGATCAAGGAAAGCCATTTGATGTAATCTTTTTGTATTTCAGTAAAGCTTTTGATACTATCTGTCACGGGATCCTTCTGGACAAAATGTTCTGCACACAGCTGGATAATCACATTACGTGGTGGGTGAGCATTGGCCATGGGTCGAGCTCATGAGTTGAGCATAGACTTGTGACCTGTCACTAGTGGGGTTCTACAGGGCTCCATCTTAGGCCCTGTGCTCTTCAACATCTTCATAAATGACTTGGATGCAGGACTGGAAGCGATACTAAGCAAGTTTGCAAATGATACAAAACTCAGAGGAGCTGTTCACTTCCTTGAAGGCAAGAGGCCCTGCAGAGAGGCCTCGACAAATTAGAGGACTGGGCAATCACCAACCATATGAAGTTCAACAAGGGGAAGTGCCAGATTCTTCACCTGGGATGGAGCAACTGTGGATGTATGCACAGTCTGGGGAATGAGGTGCTGGAAAGCAGTGTCATGGAAAGGGACATGGGTGTCCTGGTCAATGGGAAGTTGAATATGAGTCAGCAGTGCCCTGGCAGCCAGGAGGGCGAACCATGTTCTGGGGGGCATCAGGCAAAGCATCACCAGCCAGTCGAAGAAGGGATTGTCCTGCTCTGCTCTGCACTGGGGAGGCCTCACCTTGAATATTGTGTGCAGCTTTGGGCACCACAATATAAGAAAGATATTAAGCTCTTACAGAGAGTCCAAAGGAGGACAACAAAGATGGTGAAAGACTTTGAGGGGAAGCCGTATGAAGAGTGGCTGAGGTCTGTTCAGCCTGGAGAAGAGGAGACTGAGGGGAGACCTCATTGCAACAACTTCCTCATGAGCAGAAGAGGAGGGGCAGGCACTGATCTCTTCTCTGTGGTGTCTACTGACAGGACCCAAGGGAATGGCCTGTAAGTCGTGTCGGGGGAGGTTTAGGTTGGATATTAGAAAGAGGTTCTTCACCCAGAGGGTGGTTGGATGCTGAAACAGGCTCCCCAGGGAAGTGGTTACAGCACCAAGCCTGACAGAGTTCAAGAAGTGTTTGGACAATGCTCTCTGGCACATGGTGTGACTTTTGGGAATGGGTGTGAGGCTAGGAGGTGTACTCAATGATCCTTATGGGTCCTTTCCAACTCAGCATATTCTGTGATTCTGTGATATTCTCACTAGTGAACACAAACTTTACAATTTGACTTTGAATTTTGAGAAAGTTTGTATTAAAAATAATTTTTTATGAGAGATTAACTGATTTGATAATCAGAAGTGAGTTTTTATGTTTTGTCAACTGCAGTAAATCAACTTACTCAACTTTATAATGCCATTATTTTAAAAAATTATTTTATTTTTTTTAAATATTGAAGTTAAATTTATGGGGATCTCAGTCTTGGACTGACTGACAAATATATATTTTTCAATGTTCTTCAACCCATTCTTTAACTGCACACCTAAAATATTATAAATGATGCTATTCAGTATAAGCCTCATGTTTTCATGTAGTTTTATACAACAAACCTCACTTTCCAGTTCACTCTTTACTTTTTCTCATGAAGAAGGAAAAAAGTAAAGACTGATTAACTGTAGAGGGTCTCTTCACTAGGTGGACCTGCTAATGCATCAGGAGGCATTTTATAGCTAACATTATTCTAGGAAGGAGATGTTCTGTCTTTACTTAGGTAGTTTTCTGCTTTGTAATCATTATTTATTTGAATATATGTTAGTATCCAGAGAAACAATCTGTACAAGGAAAACTTACCTATTAGAAGCTTTTCCAGTGCCAGTAGAAGGTTATTCCCCAGTCTATAGTCATGACCATATTCATGACCTTCAGTGTGGCTTCTGTTGCAACACAGATGAACAATAGCCGCTTAAACAATCACGAAACTAGCATCACTCAGTTCCTATGGCTCATTACTGTGTATGCATATGATGTTGGAAACTCACTTGAAAGTAATTCATTCATTAGCACCAGTGTTTTCATCTCCTGATTGTCAGCTGTATATTTTCAGGATATTTTAAAAACAAGTACCATTCTTTAATGAAAATGCACAAATGGGATATCATAAGCTATTGAAACAAAAGTGATTATTATGCAAAGTGAAACAAATTACTTAGAATTGAAGGTGTACAGTTTTGAATCCTGAATTGGTTGGGGACTTGTGGTAATGAAGCAATGAATGCAAAATGTGGAAGCAGAAAAAAAACCCCTAGTGTTTTTGAAAGATGGATGACAGTAATTATCATGAGCAATGACTGACTATTGGTCTCCACTTTGTCTCTCTGTGTTTCTTCCTCTTTTTTTTTTCTCTTGTGAAACATTAACTTCAGACAGTCAGTTGCAAAACGTTAGCATCTTTCAATGGTCTAAAAGGCACAGTCTTTACTAATACTTCCTAAAACTTGCTCTGTCTTCTGCATATGAGAGAACACGAATACATACTTAGTTTTTTTAAATTGATAATTGCTCATATTGGTAAAGAATAACAAGTTTTGGGTTTTTGTTCTCATACATTTGAATTGTTTTAACCATTAGCTTTCCTGAGTTCTATTGCTTATTAAAAAGAAATGTTTACATAAACATACTTAAAATGCTGAGCAACTTTGTCCCTAAGTGATTAAGTCTACATAACTGTTTGTTCTTGTCATATTATCCTTCTCCTGGTCACATTTATGAAAACAAAAACAATGTTGAAATTGGTCCTCTAATAAAGAAAAGAACAGTTAAAAAATTAGTTGAAAAGAGGGAGTTTACACAGAGGAATATGTCATGGAAGTATCTGCAGATGATACATAGCATGGGAAAAGTTTAGCAACACCTGTTTCAGAATCCATTGCCAGCAAAAGTACTAACTTCTCTGAACCAGCTTTGCATTGTAATGAGAGGGGGTGGGAAAAGAAAAGATATGGTGCAGAGAAGACACAGAGTGACAACAAGAACCATTGACCAGAGAAGCACTGTCGGGAGGAGCAATAACTTAAAAAAAGCAAACAAAAAAACCCCCAAAATCCAACAGCAAATCCCAAAATTAACCAGAACAACAGAAAACAAAACAAAAAAACCAACCCACTGTTTTGGAGTTTGGAGTCAAAGAGAAAACTCAGGGAGGACAGCTAAAAGAGGAGTAGTAGCAAGAAGAAAGAAGACTCGATGAGAAAGAGTAAGAACTGGGAAGAAGGAAAATAAGACCTCAGAAAAAAAAGGGTAAGAAAAGAGAGCTAAATGGAGAAACATGGCATCAGAAGTGCATACAGAAAAGTAATACAGTGGAAACAGATCAACTTGGAAGAAACTAATCCCCTTGCAACCATGAGACGCTTCTATGCAGAACAGCATTTTCAGACAAGTGGTGAGGAAAACATTGTTTTCTTTAGGAAATTATATAGACTATCTGGAAAAAAACCCCTAGAAGACTAAGCTGAGAGACGGAGAAAGCATTAAGTACACAAACCAATTTGCTGTTACACAGAAGACTGGATGCGAAGGGTTGAGGGGGGAAACCTGATATGAAATATAAGTGTAAGGTGTTTAGCAAGACAGAGTAAGAGAAGAAATGAATTAAACAAATGCAAGTATAGTGGCCTTTTTCAAGGAGGAGAAAACTAAATGAAGAGAAGATAGTTAGGAAAAGCATTTTAAAATAAAAACATCCAAAGGAAGAAGACAAAAATATAAAATAAATAGGAGATAAGTAGTAATTAAAAAAAAAAAAGGAAAGATGGAAAAATGTGCTTTCACATATAATTTAATTTTTTTTAGAATACAGCAAACCCGCAAGTTTCTATTTTGGTCTTAGAAATGGATGATTTAGGCCTACTGAAGCTTAGAGAAGGTTAATACTCTGGCTATTCCCTGGACAGATGCAGAGATTAACATGGCTAGGGAAGTTGTTCTTGATTAAGCAATTCCTCTATCATCTCTAGTGTGTGTGGCAGCAGGGAGCTGTGAGTAGGTATGTTGGTAACCAGTCTCTCCATTGAGCAGTGGAAGGGAATTTTAGTCAGAAGCTGCTTTTTAAGTTCAATGCTTACATCATGGGAGAGAATAGTTTGTTGTATTTCCTCTGAAGTATTTAGCACACTTCTGAGTGCTGTAACTGAATTCAACTTATGGATGTCTATAAGCTACCTATTAAAATCAGTCCTTGAATATCTAAAAATCCGTTTAGATGAGGCATCAGATGCATACTAGATTCTCAAGTTGTCACTTATTATGTTTAATGGACTAATTTCTAGAAATAATGAAGCATCTTTCAAAAATTGCCTTCACTTTATCAGCCAATGAGAACAGAATGAAAATACAGTAAATTAAACAGTGGCAAATAATTGATTCAGATCTTATAGCTTAACTCATTCTAACAAGAAACAGACAAATGCAGAAGTCTGACACAGACGTTTTTCCCCCTTGGGGTTATTTTTTTCTTTTTTTTTTTTTTTTTCTTTCAGGCTAGGTTGCCACAGATACTTTAGTAGTTACCTCTTTCCTCACTCACCAGAGTTTCTAATACTGCCTTTATGTATCTAAGATTATGAAATGGTAGCTATATTTAGGAAAACAGTGTGACATACCTTCCAGCTGAAAATTATTGGTGTTTCTCTTTCTGGTTTCTTTTGTCAGGAATAAATGTTACAGAGTGTTTATAAGGATAACTGTTTTTATTCTTTTAATTTAGCATTACTTTATTTTTAACTGCTCCCCAAAATTATTGAACACATTTTGCAGGAATATTTTAAAGCTGTAAGAATCAAAGACATGGTGTTGTGTCTGAGTTTCATAGCAGCTTCTGTGGTGTTGTCATGTTGACAGCACACTAATATTTTAGCTATTACTAAACAGCATTAAGCTCTTCTCTGTTTCTCATTCTCAGTGAATAGTTTGGGGTGTGCAAGAAGATGGGGTTTAGGTTAGACATCTTTTTCTTGGGAGCTGGCTGGGCATTGGGACATGCATGGGAAGTTGTGAGTGATTTCTATTGCACCACTTAGTTTGTTTTCTCTTTGTTTTCTACTTCTCCTTCCCTTATCATAACCTGCAATTTGAGTTCTGCTTGGTCAAATAGAATTTTTTCTCCCATCCAGTCCTAATGCATTGGATTACTGGGCTGCACTACTCTGAGTGATCAGAATTTTTCCTTGTGCTTTGGTAAGTCAAAGTAAAAAGAGACAGGACAAGAGGAAATGGCCTCAGGTTTTATCAGAGGAGGGTTAGATTGGGTTGCCGGGTAATTAAAACAGGCTGCACAGGGAAGTGGTGGAATCGCCATCCATAGAGGTGTCCAAAAGGCATGCAGATGTGGCACTTGGGGACATGGTTTAGTGGTGAATGCAGTGGTGCTAGCTTTGGTGACCTTAGAGTCTTTTCCAAACTTTATGATTCTACTTTTTTTTTTTCTGAAATACTGAGTGAGCTGACTTGTGCTGAATTGCACAACCGAAGCAGATGACATTATAGTCTTCTTAGAAAAGGAACAAGCATTGTTTTTCATAGCCAATTTAACTGAATTCGTCTTCAAACTAAAATTTGTCTGGCTGCACTAAGTTTTCACTGGTCCAAGCTCATATGCCAAACATCATTCCTATCTTTATTATTTCTAACAGAAAACTGTATAATATGCATTTGCATAACTTTTTGCACAGATCTGATTTTCATGTGACTTCTTCTTGAATACAGTGAGAGTAAGATCAGTCTAAGTGGAAAAAGAAAATGCTGTGCAGAGCTACTCTGTCTGTCTGCAGAGGTGTGTATTAGCCTTTTTGTCTGCTGGAGAAAAAGTGATGCAAAAAGGAATTTTTAGAAGCAGGGCCTGAAGGTGTGGAAGAACTTTGTTACTGTGGGGGTTACTGAGCACTGGAACAAGATGTCCTGTGAGGCTGTGGAATCTCCTCTGAAGATATTTAAAAACCTGCCTAGACACAATTCTGAGTCACCTCTAGGAAACCCTGCTAAGCAGAATGGCTGAACTAGATGACCTTGAGTGGTCTCTTCCAACTGTACCTATTCTGTGATTTTGTGGTTTTACTAAGTAGGTATCACATGGTACTTCTCCTTCTGAATTGTCTAGTCTCTTCCCCTTTGTGATAAACTGTATTGCATTGTGGTGTGTTGTAGTTGTGGAGACCAGACAGCTAAGATATTATATCAGTGACTGTTTGAATAATATATTTTCTACATGTGGACACACATGGATTTTCCATAATTTGTATTCAGCTCATATAGCCTCAGTTTCCTGCATAATAAATAGATAAGACTTTTCTCATAATCAATATTTTTGATGGTTACTATACAAATAGAAGGCTGGACAATTTTTTAATAATTAAATCTATTTCTTGTTTTGTTTTGTTCTGATGTTGGCAGTGGTTTATTATATTACTTTGCTTTTACAATTATGTTGAGCTCAAGACCTGTTTTTTGAAAGTTTTATCATTACTTATATATTTAATATATTGTCTCAACAGTGTGAGGTGAAATACAAATCCAACAGGGCATACTATCACTTATGTTTTGTTCCGTGGTTTACAGTTTACTGTACAAAATAAGAAAGAAACAAGAATGGAATGAATTTAGTAAATTACATCATCTGGCATTATAATCTAGTTCCTAGACTACAATTATGCACAGCCAGTCTTCTATACCTATATCATTAAACATTATTAAAGAACTGAAATGTGTTTTAAAAATTAAGAATTAAGATTCTTATATGGATATTGTTTTCAACAGTCTACAATACATACAGAGATGTATTTTTTCAGTATACTGAATCATCTAAATTTAGTGGTTATAGTAGCTGCAATGTTTGCATATTACTTGAGAAGTACAATTAAGAAAACACTTACCTTTTGATGCAGCTGTATTGGTGGATTTTTCTATGGTGTAGCCTGTTCTTAGAGCTGAAAATAAGGTGCTGAGTGTCAGAGACTAGACATAAGTTGAATAATTCAGCTTAAATATTAACATGTGTTTATAATTACATAATTTTGAATTATTCCTTGTTTTTTTTAAAAAAAAATCTTTAACTATGATACCGTATCAAATACTCTGAGTACTGCATGTCATGCAGTACTTTATTCTGTTCCTTCCTCCTCTTCTCCTTACTTTAAGCAGATGAGGAATCTATCTTTCAAAGAAATACAGGGTTGCAGTCCTCCTGTATATTCTTTGTGTTCAATTCGTCTTAGTTGTTTTTTTTTCCTTTGGTACTTGATTTCTTCCAATTTGTCATCCAGTAACTTTATTTGCTCTGCCATTCTGTACATTATCTGTTTATGCTGATTCAGTTTTTTTCCATATCTAAGATACTTCCATGTACCTCTGCAGTTGTAACACTCACCTTCCCTGATCCATTTTATTTCCCAACATGCTAAATTTTGAGTGCAGAGTAGTAGAAGAATTAATGCTAATTTCTGTGACAATTTATTTGCCTGCCTACCTGGGAAGTAAGGAACTTATCCTGAACTTCTCCTCTATCCTGTGAAACGTACATATATATACACAAAACATGTCAACGATACTCAAAACACATCCATAAGGCACTAGTAGCCCAGAAGTTTTATCCTCTCAATTCAACTAACAATTTGCAGATTTTATTCAATATGAGAAAATATTGAGATTTTTAAAGGCTTTTGAAAGGTTTCATGGGGGTGCCAGAGAAAGTAAGGCAGTCAGTAGTGCAGCAACTAATAAAATATATTTTTGAAGTTCCTTACAGTCAGCTGATATAAACCAAATTATACATATAAGTGATTAACGCGGGGGTGGCAATTATGAATTGCATAATTGTCTGACAGTGTGAGCAGCAAACCTGAGGCTTTATATATATTTCAAGGTTGATATATAATTGAGTGTAAGCATGGCAGATGTACAATCGACTACCAATTTATAGTTTATAACTTCATTGTTATTGGAAACAATTCACAATAATTTTTGTGCATGCCAATATCAGGCCAGTGTTATACTTACAATAGTTTGTCCCACATAAAAATAAGATTGTGAGAAGTGAACTGAATTCAAGGTGGGTTATTTTTGTTTGTTTGCTTGCTTGTTTGTTTGCTTGCTTGCTTGTTTGCTTGTTTGTTTTACCACCATAGAGACTGAATTTTAAATGAAGGGACTTAAACACTGACTGTTATTCCCATTATAATTCTTAACAATGAAAACAGTGGTGGGATTTTAGGAAAATATTCTTCTGAGGGTGGTGGTACTGGAGGAAGCATTTTCCATTAAATGAGATTTTGATCCAAACACTCAGTTGGTATGAATCAGTACAGTTTATTGCAGTTTATCCAGTGTCTTTGGAGTTTTCCTTTTACCTAGTTAGAGTTATGGGTTAGACTGCTTCTTCAAACGGAAAGTCATGTGAGATACTCATTGCAGGACTGAAATACTTTTTAACAGTGAGTAGATCTGTCCTTAGGAAATGAAAAGAAATGAAAGAAGCAGTTACATGAAACTAGCTGTGACCAAATGTATTTTCTCCTAGTTAATCAGTTTACACATACTTATTCAGAAACTACTGTGTTCATAGCTCACACCTATTCCTGATGCCAGGAATGCTTGAACCTGACTGTGATTTCTCCAGACAAATAATAGGGATATTAGGTACTTCTTGAAGGTTATTACAACTCTGTCTAGACAAGTGCTTAACCATGAGGTAATAAGCTGCCACTTTAAAGTCAAAGAGATTCCTTATCTCTTTAAGGTTAACCAGGTGGTGAGGTGTCTGTGAAATCTAGAACGCTATGATTTCTTTTTCTCAGCACTTAAACTGCCTTTTCAGATTGAGGCAGCTTTGCAGAATTCCTTTGAAGACATCCAAGTTAAGAAGGAGAATGTATTCCTGAAATCAAGACCTGATGATATTCATTTCTCCACTTCCAGAAAGAAACTTTTTTAAACAATCAGAAATAGCTTTCAATTTTTTCTTTGGACTTTTATTTAGAGTTTAGTGCTACTATCATATTAAAGCACTACATAAAAAGAGATCCAAGCAAAAATGAGGTGCAAAAATAGAGTTGTTTTCCTGGTCTTTATCCCTTTAATTCAAGAAGGTATGAAAGTGTATGGGGTTACTCTTTGCTCAGCAAATTTTTCTGTTTTGAATTTTTTTTGTTATGAATATGAGAATACAACAGAATGACTAGGTTTCAGTCCATTAGCTATTTATATCTGACTGTCTACCCTTCCTATCTAGTCAATGGGAGTATATAAATACATTTATAAGGATATTTTTCTCATTCATTCTATGACAGAGGTCTAAAATCAGAAGAGTAACCATGACCTAAGTCTACCCTCCTTTCCTCTCCATTAACTATGCAGTAGATACATGAAGTAAGCTGAGAGAAATGCAAACCAATATATATATAGTCTAAGGTCTTAACCTTTAAACCCAAGATAGAGTATATATAATTTTTTTTTTAAAATAGTATTTAAATGGGCTGTCTTAAGATAAATTGACTACTTCCCAACCAGAAAATGGACCACTGAGATGCTAACATGTTTGCTGTTGTGTCAGCGTGGGATTGGTTCCTCTGACTTGTTACACTGGTTTAATAATTTGTATTTTTTTCTCATGCTTCTCGATGAACGAAACATTTGAATCCAACTTAGAATTTTTGTATTGGACTGTTTATTAAATTTATGTTATGTTTTACTTATAGATTTTGAATTTATTTTTGGATCAAATTTATCCATCAGCCAATGAATCAGGCATTATGGTTTTATAAAGCTTTGTGGAGTGTTCTGTGTATAATTATCCATACTTTTTATAGATCAAAAAATATGCTGCTCCTGTGGTCAGCCAAACATCTGGGGGGGAGGTGTCTTTGGTGTATTAGTAGTTTTATGGTTTGCATTTATAGTTAAATATTTATATACAAAATTCTTTATAATAACTGAACTTGAAGATTGTTTGGTTTGGTTCAGGTGATAAAAATAAATAATATCATGAAACTTTGTTAACTAGACCTTGAAAATATAATCTTTTCTGTTGAAGTTATGTGAGTTTGATATTTTACCAAAATATACTTGAATATTTTTTTTAAAAAACCTTACTTTTCACTGTAAAAATAACTGAATATGTCCATCATTAATTAGAAACAATACAATCCCAAGCATAAATATTGTAAACAAACCTGTGGCAAACGTGGCTGAGTTAAAAACTTCTGAATCATATTAATGGAAACTCTATTGCAATCTGAATTGTAGAAAAGCTGAAGTAACTTCAGTAGCTGTAGCTGTTTAAATCAAATAACTATATAAGTTAAAGGAATGAAAAACATCCAGCTCTAAAACCTTTTTGCAAAGGAACAGTAAAGGTAGTGACTGAAACACAATGTTGCTGAAAGTCCCAGTAATAAATGTAAATCTCAGTTTCTCTGTCAGACATACACACAAACACACACACTTACCTACACAGTCCCCAGCATTAGTTACTGCACTTATATTCTGAAGCACTGTAAGCCTCTCCACAGCTATTGATCTGCAGACTTTCTGAAATTAAACTACCAGGTATCACTGTGTTCTTGATATGTTATTGATTTTCTTTGGAATGTTTTGGGAAGAAAAAAATATGACAGAGCTGTAGGACAAAGGGAAGGTCTCAGTTTTATTTAGTAGATAACTTGATTATGCAGCAACTGACCACAACATTTTTGTTTCCTTCCCCAGTTTTCGAGAACTGCTGCTAAAATAATGGTATTTTTAGGGGGTTAAAGCGTCCTCCTGAATCATCAAATCTTTATTGATCTGATTGACAAAGGTTCCGAGCCCCTCAGGTGGCAAAACACTCAGCTGCTGCTTTAAGGTAGCTTTGACTTTGCTTTATATCCTTCAGAGACTGCTGTTTGTGGAAAGAACATCCAACACATCATAGACCTGCCTCTTGTTTATAGGCACTGTTCAATTCACAGCCCTGATACTGCATTGTTGCACTCATCTGTGGCTTTAAGGGTCACCTATATAAAAAGAAAAAGTTTGTTCACAGCCACTTTACTGATGCAGTATTGTTGATTCGGAATATGGAATAGGGAGAGAGAACAGGACATTTTTGCAGTAGATTAAACTGTTTTTTGCAATTGCACTAAAGAATTTTTTTTGCCTTCTTATCAATAATTCCTGACCAAACAACTCTTTGTTGCTTTTAATCTTCACAGCATTAGCTTCTTATGTTCACCATCAGAGCTGACATCTATGCTTCTATACTGCCTCTGGCTGGGACAGGGTAAATTTTCTTCATAGTTGCTTGTATGAGCCAATGTCTTGCTTTTGTGATGAAAACAATGTTGACAAGACATTGATGGTTTTTGTCTGAGTAGTGTTTGCACCGAGTCAAGGCCTTTTCTGCTTCTCACACTGCTCTTCCAGTGAGCAGGCTGGGAGTGCACGAGGAATTGGGAGTGGACACAGCCCGGACAGCTGACTAGTGGACCAAAGGATATCCCATATCGTATGGTGTCATGCCTAGTAATAAAATTTTCAGGAAAGATGGAGGAAGGAGAGGATGTTTGGAGTTGTAATGTTCTTCTTCCCAAGTAAAGTAACCATTATGCATGATGTAACCTGGCTTTCGTGGAGATGGCTGAACACCTGTCTGCCCACGGGAAGTGGTGAATGAATTCCTTCTTTTTGGTGGTGTGAACAGCTTTTGCTTTACCTATTAAACTGTCTTTATCTAAACTCATGGATTTTCACACTTTTCCTCTTCTCTCCCCATTCCACTGTGGAACAGTGTAGTGGATTGACCCTGACCAGATACCAGGTACCTTGATACTGCGAATGTGTTCTTCTCCATCCCCCTGGCAGCAGAGTGCAGGCCACAGTTCGCTTTCACCTGGAGGGGCGTGCAGTACACCTGGAATCAATTGCCCCAGGGGTGGAAACAGTCCCACCATCTGCCATAGACTGATCCAAGCTACACTAGAGAGGGGTGAGGCTCTGGAACACCTACAATATATTGATGACATCATTGTATGAGGGGACACGATAGAGGAAGTTTTTGAGAAGGGAAAGAAAATCATGTGGATTCTCCTTGGAGCCAGTCTCACCATCAAAAAGAGTAAGGTCAAGGGACCTACCAGAGAGATTCAGTTCCTGGGGGTGAAGTGGCAAGATGGATGTCATCAGATCCCAAGAGAAGTCATCAACAAGATCCCGGTGATGGCTCCATGGACCAGCAAGAAGGAAACGCAATTTTTCCTGGGTGCCATAGGTTTCTGGAGGATGCATATTCCTGAGTACAGTCAAATTGTAAGCCCACTCTACTTAATGACTCATAAGAAGAATGATTTCGAGTGGGGTCCCAAACAGCACCAAACCTTTAAACAGATCAAGCAGGAGATTGCACACGCTGTGGCCCTTGGACCAGTTAGGACAAGACCAACCATGAAAAATATACTTTATTCTGCAGCTGGGGATAATGGTCCTTCCTGAAGCCTCTGGCAAAAGATGCCTGGTGAGGCCTGAGGCTGATCACTCGGATTCTGGAGCGGAAGCTACAGAGGATCTGAGGCCAACTACACTCCCGTGGAGAAGGAGATCCTGGTGGCTTATGAAGGAGTACAAGTAGCCTCAGAGGTGATTGGCACAGAAGCATAGCTTCTCCTGGCACCCTGACTACCAGTGCTGAGTTGGATATTCAAGGGAAAGGCGCCTTCCATGCATCATGCCACTGATGCTACATGGAGTAAGGGGATTGCTCTGATCACATGGCGTGCCCAGATTGGAAACTCGAATCACCCTGGGATCCTAGAGATCATAACAAATTGGCCTGAAGGTGGGAACTTCAGTCTGGCAGATGAGGAGGAAGGAGTACAGGTGGTATGGGCTGAGGAAGCTCCAGCATACAGTTACCCAAAGGAGAAACACGTTATGCCCTCTTCGCTGCTGGTTCCTGCCACATTATAGAGACGAACCGAAAGTGGAAAGCAACTGTCTGGAGTCCCACCCGACAAGTGGCAGAAGCTACTGAGGAGAAGGCAAATTGAGTCCATTTGCAGAGCTCAAAGCAGTCCAATTGGCCCTGGACATTGCCAAATGAGAGAAGTGGCCAAGGCTTTACCTCTACACTGACTCGTGGATGACAGCCAATGCTCTGTGGGGGTGGCCGAACCAATGGAAGAAGACTAATTGGAAGCATAGAGGAAAACCCATCTGGGCTGCTGATATGTGGCAAGACATTGCTGCCCAGGTAGAGAAGCTGACTGTGAGAGTCTGCCATCTAGATGCCCACGTGCCCAAAAATCGAGCTAATGGGGAACATCACTACAACAAAAAGGCAGACCGAGCTGCACAAGTCAAGGTGTCACAGTTAGATCTGGACTGGCAGCATAAGGGAGAGTTGTTCCTAGCTTGATGGGCCCATGATGCCTCAGGTCATCAGGGCAGAGATGCCACCTATAGATGGGCACAAGACTGAGGGGCAGCACTAAAGCCACTCTCTCACCCTCCCTCTGCAACTGGACAGAGAAGAGAGAAAAAAAACCAGCTAAGAATTCGTGAGTAGATATAAGAGCTGGGAGAAGTCAGTGACTGATTACCTTCACAGGCAAAACAAGACTCAAAGTGGGGATAAATCTTATTTTATTACTAACAGGATAAGAACCAGAGAGTGAGAGATAAAACAGTCTTAAAAATACCTTCCCCCCACCCCTCCTTCCTTCCATGTTCTCCCTCCTCTCTCCCAGTGGTGCAGGGGGACGGAGTGGGAGTTGTGGTCAGTTGTTTCTACCGCTGCTCCCATGGGGTCCTTCCCACAGCAGACAGTCCTTGATGGACCACTCCAGCGTGAGTCCATACCTCGGGCAGCAGCTCTTCCCAAACTGCTGTCCCGTGGGTCACTCCTCCATGGGGTGCAGTCCTTCATGAATGAGCTGTACCAGCGTAGGTCCCCCACAGGCGCCACAAGTCCTACCCGGGAAAAACCTACTCCAGTGTGGGCTTCCCTCTCCACTGGCTGCAGGTCTCCAACAGGACCCCACCCCATCCTGGGCCTCCCACAGGGTCACAGCATCTTTCATGCATCCACCTGCTCCAACCTGGGCTTCTCCACGGGCTGCAGGTGGGTCTCTGCACCCTGATGGTCCTCCATGGGCTGCAGGGGCACAGCTGCTCCACCATGGTCTGCACCACAGGCTACAGGGGCCTCAGCTCTGGCACCTGGAGCACCTCCTGCCCCTCATTCTGCACTGACCTTGGTGTCTACATTGTTATTCCCATGTTCTCACTCCACTCTTCCCTGGCTGGAATTTCTTCTGCACAAAAATCTTCTGTTCTTAAGTATGTTATCACAGAGGCATTACTATTGCTCCTAGTTGGCTCAGCCTTGGCCACCTGCAGGAAGTCCATCCCAGAGCCGGCTAACATGGGCTCCATGGTCCAGGGTAAGCTTCTAGCAGCTTCTAACAGAAACCACTCCTGTAGCCATCCCTGCTACCAAAACCCAGCCACAGAAACCCACTTCAGACAGTGAGCAGATGACTATGTGAGGCTGAGTGACCTGATGGGGTCAAACCACCACAGCTTGTTAAATTATCTATAGATCACTTCTCCTGTTGATCTGCTTGCTGCTATTAGCATAGTTAAAGTTTTCTCTACTTTGCCTTCCTTTCCTCCCCATATTTTTTTAATAACATTATATCTTTTATTATTTGCTCTGTGAATTTCTTGCTTCCACCTGACGTATTAGCAGCCACAGGCATTTCGTCTACTGAAAGTATCTCTCTTCTTGACTTTTTGTCCTGCCTAGAGTTATCAAAGATGGAATTCATCCTTTTAAAATTTCAGTTTCAACAACAAGAAATATTCCACCAAGGAGAAATACTGTGGTAGGTACTATATCACTGGGGAAAATCACCTTCTGGAAATACCTTTCTTTCCATCAGTTACCATGAGACCACAGAATTTACATAGATGACATACCTAACATTTTGGTAAAAAGGTAAAAGAGGTTAGATGATATCCACTGACAGCATCTAAAGATTGGTTTATATCTAAAGATTGGTTATATATCCTACTAATGAACATTTTATTTTTTTTTTTCAAAATTCCTCTCTCAAATTGTCTTTTTTATTTTATTTGCAACCTGCCACAGAAGAATACTGAGCGTAGTTGTACTGCAAATGTTGTCTTAATTACTAGGTTCTTTGAATATAGTGCAATTTACCTGACCTAATTGTTACCATCTAAAGATTAAGAATTGTGAGGGTAAACAAGTCTCTTCAAACCTGTTCCAGCTCTCTGCAGTCCTCTATACTGTAAATCATTTACGACTCTCACCTTACTATATAGAAAATATAGATTGAAGCTAGGTGATTAAGGTGTTCATTATATTTAAGGTCCCTTCTATGATGCTATGATCCATATTGTAGACAGAGTGGAGGTTAAAATCACCTATTTCTTTCCCTGAAAAGCACCTGGGTGAGCCATTTAATACCTCCCTTTAATCTTTTCCTTGAGTTAGAGAATTCCTTAGCAGCTTCAAAGTCTTTGGATGGTGTTGAAGTACACAGTTTACTAAAACATGTATCAGTAAGAAAGGACAATTTCTACTCCTTTGCCAGTACCATAAAAATCATTGGCTCATAATACATAAACTCAAAGGTATCCAGTACCTTCAGAATGAATACATTTGTGCATTTTTTTTTTTCAAAATATTTTTTATAAAAATTTTTGGCCCAAAATAACATGTTTCTCTTTTAGGTAAGAAAAACATAAATAACAATTATGTTTCCAGATTGAATAAGTATTGAGGAGAACACTGTCCTTTGAAACAACCTATGGTGTCATTGTGATTATGCAGACAGACTTACAACAACAAGTTATTGGTAGAAGTGTAAGAAAATATGCACTTAATATGCTAAAAAATTGGTCAAAAGGAGTGGATAAAAATAAATACATACAACTTAATAGTAGATATATATTTAGTTATATTTCTTGAAAAGTAATGCAACTTTTTTGTTTTCTTTCTGCAAACATCTCTTTTTTATGGCACTTGTAATAACTGATGGTTAGTGCCTCAAAAGGTTTCCCTTGAATTATAACCATGTAAACAATTTCATCACAATTTGGGTTAAAATTTTTTGTTCTAAAAAATTCTGATGTAGTTGAAGAAATTACTGTACTTTACTGGGGAAAAAAAAAATAAATACACATGGTAAATATTTTTTTTTTTCAAAAGGTTGCATTATTTTGAGAATAAATAACAGCTGTATATATCTGTTTTATAAGCATTCATTGGCATCACTGCCAATAGAAATGCTTTTTAATTTCCAGACCAAATTTGAGCTCTATCAAAAGTGCAGTTTCTTTTTGGTTATTAGATAAGTCATTGGTTGCTGATACAACCATGGAGTCCTGTGACTTCAAAGTGAAAGATGCAATAGTGGAATGCAGCAGAATCCTCAGATTCAGGCATCAGAAGCAGTGATAAGTCTACACATTAAGAAAAATCTTGGATATATTAGTTTCTGGCAGGAGTGAAAATGGTATTGTTTTCAGTAGTCTGTCAGTGTATGACAGAGGTTTGTACTTTCTGAGGGTTTATACAGTGACAGAAATAGCTAATGGAAAGTTTTCTAAATGGGAAGGAATTACCCTAAGTCTGTCTAAACTGGCCTTGCGTTTTCCACAGGAACAATAAATCATTACATCTTGAACTTCTCCACCCACAGATCCCATATAAAGATCAAGGAAATCTTAAAGTGATAGCACAGCAGTGGTCAAGGAGAGGTTTTAAGCTCCTTGAAGCAAAACTTAACCTTTGGCTTGGTAACTACCACAGCACACATCTGAATACATATTAAAATCATAGTATACAAAAAGCATGGAAAAAATTAAATAGGCATACTATAATTCTGGAAAAGTACTTGAATATTGCATGTGGTTATAATCTCTTCTTTTTTTTTTTTTTTCCTTGCAAGATGAAAGTCTTTGTTTTGAATATCTGTTCTTGTGTACAGAGGGACTTTTTTTGATGTTATTTGTCTTTGCCTCTTACACTCATGGTAGGGACTTGCATACTGTTTTGTCTCTTGAAGATTATACTTTAATTTTAATTATTTTAAAGTGACTGATCAATCTGTCTTACTACAATAATGTTTTTCTCATTCTAAACAGTGATTTCTGGAGACAAATCAAGAATACTAAGTAGCTATCCAGTGAAGTCAACTAGCAAATCAGACTCAGAAATAGCTTAGTCAAAACTCTATGTCTAAATAGGGTTTGTGAAGTTTCTGAATGTACTTACAGATTTGAACTTTGAGTTGGATTTGTCTGGATTTAAAGAGCTAGTTGTTCACATATTTCTATGTGAAATATTTCTATATAGAGGTAATGCCTTTCTGCCTTTCTTGCAAACTAAACATGATGGGTTGTTTGTCTTGGCCTACTTTCACTCCTGCTTCCCGCTCTACGAAATACAGGTTTATGAACTGATGTCAGATAAACTATTTTCACACATAAGTTTGAATGTTTCTAAGTACTATGCAGAACCAGAACAAGTTTTAGAATTTCAGAGATCATTAAAATTACTTGATTATATAAATCCATTTAAACAAATGTCTTTGTATATCCTATTTCCTGTCTTTGATGGATTTCACTGATAATATTTTTAAAATTTTAGAAATTTAAAACATATTAAAAGTATACAATGTCACTTTTGAAACTATAGTTAATTCTTTAGCTGTTCAACATGAAAGAAGATGTCTCAAGGTCCAGCTGAGTTAGTGTTGAAATTGGTTAAATACAAGTGTAGCTTAACTGTGTTACACTTAGCCTTTGTATGCATGGTTAATTTGTAACAGCTTAAACACATGCTCTTCCAATCCCTTCAGTTCAACCATTCAATATCTCTCCCAAACTCATACTCTCTTGCTACAGGGCAATTAATCCTTATGCTTTTTTAAAAGGTCAGTTTATGAAATCAGATAAGGAAAAAAAAAAAGCCAGTGAAGTGTGGATTTTTTTTCCTCTTTCTTTTAGCATCAGCAAAAAGAAGAGCTACTGTTTTAGAATTGCAGATACATTTAGCTAATTTCTACATGATCGCATCAAAGACATTCCGTTCTCTAATTACTGAAATCTTCAAAGAAAAATACCAGAGAGAAAAAGCCCTGTCTTTCAACCATCATTGAACTTCTCATGCTAGTAAAAGTTGGAAGTATGAGTGCAAAACCTGTAAAGGCAAATACTGAAACACAGAAGCAAAATATGATCCTTTTGCCCTTTAGTATTTGGATGATAAAAATCTAAAACATTGCCCAATATCCTCATATCCCACTTATTCTTTTTATTCTTCTGCTTTCTGGATCTGAAAGCTCTTTTCCAGCCTAAATGATTTTATGATTCTATTCTTGATTTTTTTTTAAAAGAGCAGAATAACTTCTTCTGACATTTGTTATATATTACCAATTCAAGGGTTTCATAAGGACTGAAGTATTTCTGTCAAAACTAAGAAGACCGTGGATAAGTGCAGTGAAGAGAGATGGGCCATGAAGGTAGATTACACCAGCTTTTAGTTTGGTTGCCAAGTTGTTAATAAAGTCAACATTGTGAAGAAATGAAGTTCAAAGTCTATACAATGAAGGTACATTCTACTTAGAAAAAGGAATGTAACTACTGCTTATAACTCTTGCAAAAGACCATATTTTAAAAAAATAAAATTAAACCCAAACCATTTTACTTTGTAATTGCCCTTCACAATAACAGTCAGACTTTACCAGTAAACAAACCAAACCAAACCAAACAAAATCCCCAAACAAACAAAAGGAAAACTGTAAGGTAGCACTGGTTTACAAGTAAAGAATAACTTCAAATTTTTGAACCAACAAAACTGAAATTACTGTAGGAGAACTATAAAAATATGGCATATAGGAAAAGGAGGAGTGTAGTGTTTCTGATATAAAAGAGAGGATGATGACAAGGTTCTATGATTACAAGACAAAACAGTTTATAGAATAAGCTTATTGACATTGAAGATATATTTAGAGACATATTTATACAGAGATAGAAAAGGTTGGATGAAAAGCATTCTATCATATACTGAAGTGCTCAAGATTCTATGTAATGACAGTCTGACTTAAATAGTGTTAAAATCAATTTAGCTCAATACCAAGATTTACTAAATTGGTAAAATGGGTCTACTGTGACCACAGACAAGGTGAATCAAATAGTACAGTGATTCTGATGGTTGTTTTATACATGTGTGGTTTCAATATTTTCATTTCTGTAAATATGTGGTAGGAATATCAGGACAGTTTATTGATACACGATGCCAAATATTACATTTCCCACTGGTGTAGTGGGAAAATAACCCCAACCCCCCAGTCCCCTCTCCCCCTCAAAAAAAAACCCAACTCCCCTCAAAAAAAAAATAAAACCCCACCCAACCAACCAACCAAAAAACCACAAAAAACTCCAGCTACAAACAAACAAACAAACCAACCCAACCAAAAAACCTCCAACTCCATTCCCCAGTAACTTGTTTCTTTTTGATATATAAGCAATTAAACTCTCCTTAATTGCAAACTTCCTTTACCTGCATTTACTCTCATGGACCTTCCCACGTATACAGTAATTGCAAAAAATAGTGTTATAGAAATGCATAATCTTCTTCAGAAACAGTAGTCAATATTTTGTTTTAATTAGTTGCAGATCTATTCCTTTGCCCATCCACTTGAAATAGAAAATAATACTTTCAGTTGTGGTAGGCTAGCACAAGTATAGCTGACCTAAATATAATTAAGGAGCACTGAAGAGAAGGCAGCATTCAAGATTAAACTTGTTGATGACAAAAAACATTTTTTGCAAATTAATAATCTTCCATTGATTAGGTTATTTATGCTATTCCCAGGATGTGAGCATGGCAATTTGCAGGAAAATGAATACTTTGTTTCCACTCTTAAAGAGCAGTATGTCTTGAAATAACAAAAGAAGAGGTTGACATGCCACATAGGTAATTTAGTTGCAGCTCCATTCCTATGAATCACAGCCAAGTAATTAATCTTTTACCTAGGAGACAGTACTAGTGATATTAATGAAATGTGGGAACAATAATCATCTTTGTATAAGGAAAAGCAAGTACTTAGTTTAGGAGAGATTGATACTTTGCACAAATATGGAGACATTGAATTTTGGTATCAGTGTGTCAAATGTCTAATTGATGGATATTACTACCACACAACAGTTTCACAGATTAAGGAACTGGACCTGGTTAAATACACAGGAAATTTATAAGCGTTGCAACAATAAAATCAGTAGAAAATTTTCTATTTTGTATGCAGTATGTACTGTTTTCAGTCTAATTAGTTTTTCATAGATTTAAAGACACTTTCTACAAATAGGAGTGCATCTATTTTCCCCAAGAAACACATTATTCTGATTAAATATTTGAAATTAAGATGGAGTGATTTCGTGTGTTAGTTTTGATTATGCTGGTTGGTTCAATGAAAAAAATTTGGCAATCTCTTATAAATGTTTCAAAAATCTGAAGTGGCATGACTTTGTGATTAAAATTGTTTAATTACCATTTCCTGAAATATCAGAAATTAACCAAAGAACAGAATTACCCTAAGAATTATCTGAAAGTTTTTCACCATAAAAATGGGGGTTTTGTTTATCTGTGCTTAATTTTTTTTTTAAATTGAATCAGTATGAGAACAAAGTAGTTAATTCTAGCTGTATAAGTGAGGTAAAGTTTCTTGTTAATTTGGAATGTGTGCTGACTCCTAAAAAGTGGCCTTGTTTTCTTTACAGCCTCTCTGCCACAGAGATTTTGTTTAAACTATAGCTGCTGTGTACTACAGGATCTATTAAGAAACACAACGCAGAAAATACTCAAATTCTTATACTTTCAAAAACAGATTAATGGAATAATTTGGATTGGAAGGAACATTTAAAGGTCATTTAGTACAACCTCCCTGCAATGAACAGGGACATCTCATCAGATTGCTCAGAACCCTGCCCAATCTGACCTTGAATGTTTCCAGAGTTAGGGCACCCACAATCGCTCTGGGCAACCTGTTACAGTGTTTCGCCATCCCCATAGCACAAAAAAGAAAAAAAAATTCTTCCTTATATCTAGTCCAGTTTTTCTTTCTTCTATTTTAAAGTCATTACCCCTTGTCCTTTCACAACAGACTCTCTTTAAAAATCTGTCCCCTTCTTTCTTGTAAGTTCCCTATTAAGTATTGAAAGGCTTCTATAAGGTGTCCCCAGAGCCTTCTCTTCTCCAGTCTGAACAGCCCAAACTCTCCCAACCTGTCCTCACAGGAGAGGTGCTCCAGTCCTCTGGTCATTTTCATGACCTTCCTCTGGACTTGCTTCAACAGGTCCATCCATGTGTTTCTTGTGCTGAGGACTCCAGAGCTGGATAGATTATACCTGGTAGGGTCTCATGAGAGTGAAGAGCAGAATCACCTCCCTCAACCTGGCCACATAGAGATAAAAGAAAAACATTATTATGCCTGTTAGAAAAATCAATAACAAAAAGAGATTACTGACTTTTCCATTGAGCAGTGCTAGAACCTCTATACTTGAAAACAGGAAATTTGACATTTTCCAGTTATTATTCTTACATTGTGTACATGTTTTACTGCTCTTATAAAAATCTAAAAAAATATTGGTCAAATGAAAAGGTGATAAAATGAGTTTGCTGAAGCCTTCTTAGACTATCACATCAAAAATCTCCAAAGATCACAATGAGATGAGCTGGATTTTCTCCAGCTATTCCCTGATGCTTCAAGGTATACATAGCATATAAACATTGAAAACAAGAGAAGTAAAATGTATTTACTTGCACCCTTCAATATCTTCCGAATCCGAGAAGAAAAAGAAGCCAGCATTGAAATAAAGTATCCAGTACACGGGCTGAATGAGGATCTGTAGGCGATCAAATATAGGAAGATGGGAGAGAACACTTGGAAAATTAACCTAAGAAGTAACAGAAACATTGAATAAGTGTTATCATTTACTTTGGCTGAACGCCAGGTGTCCGCCAAGCCTGAGCAGACCCTCCCACCCCCCAAAAAGGGCAGATGAAAGAAAAAAAAAACCGTGAAAAACCTGGGCTTATCAAGGAAGAAAGTTTGTATTTACACGGGGGAAAAAAAAAAAGAAGAGACTAATAACGCTACAGACATACAGGCAAAGGAAACCAACAGTAAAAAATTCTACCTCCCTCACGGAACGGCATCTCGGACAGACGTAGCTGCCTACAGGGACATACCGGAAGAAGGGCTGAGCTAATTCTCCCTTCCTTCTTATAGTCAGACTGACGTAACATAGTATGGAATATCCTGTTTCTCCCAGAGAGAGGAAGTGTTATTTTACTACACAAACCCATTACAATCTAAAAGTAACACTTGAAAGATGCGTGTTGAAGAAGGAAACAAGAGGGCAATGGGCACCAGATTGGTGGTAGGAACACAAGCAGATTTTTGAGAAGCCAGCATGTTAGTCTTTTCCCATGATATCCTTCAGACAGTCCAGACACGTTAAACAAAGGTCTTATTACGTGAAGACCTCTGGTTTTGTGTTCTTCCTAGTGCTTTTTAAATTTTTATCATGTAATATGTTCCACTGTTCTGTTGGCAGGTAATCTCATTTAAAAAGTGATACTTTTTTTTCTCATCAGTTAAAATACCACCATGCCATTTTGAATGATTTTCTTATTAAACACTTAAAAATTTTTATTGCACATTTGCAGTACTGTCTCACATCTGAAAAATAAAAATTGAGTAATAAAATGTTTCAGAACATGAGTTTTGAGATTTCAAACCTTGTGGAATTTCAGAAGTCTTTTTTCCTCGCTTCCTGTCTATATGATGCTCTTCATATTTTGGATTGGGAAGATCTGGAATAAAACACTGATCTGTTAGATTACTTGTTTAATGTTTCAACTAGCATTAGAAGCAGCCTGCTGTTGAAATTCCATAGTATATTCTGACTGGTTTACATGGCTGGCTGGTATTGAACTTTACTAAATTATGAGCTTTTCTGAGACAGGAAGCTTGAAGGAAGATATGAATATGTTGTGAATCCCGGTTTAAAATATTTTATTAAAAATAAAAATTATATTAATATTATTTTATAAATTCATATTAGAGCTACTTTTGCTAATACCTTTGATGGTGATTCTTTGAGGGATCCTAAACCATTCACTTACAATAGAATATGATGGCAAAATTTATCTCACCTATCTTCAGCCACTTAAAAATAATAACCTTGTCTGCTCTTTTTTTAGTTAATAACAGGGAAGACACATTTTTCCAAACCAAATTATTCAATACAAAGTCCATCATTCACTCTGTTCTAAAATTGCATGAATCATTGCTTGGATGTGAATTGAATATTTCCCTCTCCATTGCAACGAGAATCAGCATAGAGTATATTAGCATAAGGTAAAATATTCATTAGGAAAAGCACATCTAACACTAGCTGTGCTAACTGCTCCCACAGAAATTTACATTTTGAAAGACGCTATTTTGCTGATTAAAATACAACAAAATCAAACGTCTTACAGTAGCAGTAAAAGTGTCAGTGTCAATTGCATTGTACACACTACATAGAAAACTCTTGAAATGTGTTAATGAGAAAGAAACAGAAGTCACTGCTCTTAACTGCTAATCCAGAATTATGCGTTTTGGTAAAAGCTGGATGATATAATGCAACAGAAACTTCAAACTTTACAGCTAGGTACTTCTTCTATAGAAGTTACTTTATAGTTGTAATACTTTCTCCAGAGGATGACAGGGTCAAATCACATTCCTTTGTTCTTAACTATATGTATATGAAAAACAAAGCACTGCAGATGTTATGTTTCCTAAAAGAAATATAGTTTGGTTTGGTAGGGTTTTTAATTCTTACTTTTGATCATTATTAATGATACATTGACTCAAGCCATTCCATCCATAACACACGAATGAGTTCTCTTATTGAGAGAAATAAAGGAATTTGAACAACACTTCAAATATTCCCTTTTTTTCACTATACGCATTATTTTTATACTGTAATTATTACATTTGTTTTGCAAATAAAGTTATTTACATTTTTCTAGCTGATCATAATCAGAACCCTTTGGGGCAAGGCGGCAGGGTCACCAGGGTATGATCAAGATGTTCAATGTTTGCTTACCTAGAGATCCTACAATAATAAAAATAAAAATAAAATAATAAAATTCATGATAATTGTATTCTATGATGATAGTGTCATACTATTTTACCATAAATAGGAAAAGCCAATCCACTTCTGAAAACATTCACAGCATAAAATTCTGACTTTAGATTTCATTAAGGCATTCTGTAAGAAGTGTCTTATTGTTTGCTTCCTATCTAATTCCTACCTTATCATAAAATCAAAGAATAATTAAGGTTGGAAAAGGCCTCCAAGGTCATCAAGTCTAATCTTTGGCTGAACACCACCTCATCAACTAATCCATAGCACTAAATGCCACATCCAGTTGTTTCTTGAACACTTCCAGGGATGGTAACTCTACCACTTCCTTGGGAAGTCTGTTCCACTGTTTGAAAACACTTTCAGTGACAAAATTCTTCCTGATGTCTAACCTGAACCTCCCCTGGTGCAACACCTTGTCTAATTTTGAGTGATTAACTGGAATTCAATGCATATGATGTTAAGCAGGTGATGCATGTGTCAGTGTGGGTGAGAGGGGAAGGAAGGATGAGGTTGGAACAAAGTACCCTGAGCAGGTGGGCACTGACAGCAGAACTTCCGAAATTTTCACTAAAAAAAGTAAAACAAATTTTTTTAAAAGGAGTGAGCTTGGCAGTACAGTTGTTAGGTGTATATTTTAATTAATCTTTGTATTATTATTTTTCTTAAGAAATCATGAATTATATTCTTATCTGTGTTATCTATGATTTTATTACCTAATTTCTATCCAAAGTTAGCTATGACTTTTTCTTTTTAATTCCTTCTGTGAATATCCTCCCATAGTGAAATAGTAATTCAAAGCAGAAAAACTCAGAAAAATATCAATTTCTTAGAGCACATCTGTGCATTTTCAACCTTTATGCCACCAGAGAGCAGCAAGGAACCCACATGTGCAGGGATTCCTGGTAAAAACGAGCTGTGAAGGTTTTCAGGGATCTGGCTTCATAGTCCGATGATGTGATAGCCCATTGACCACAGCTGGGTTGAATTGAGCATTCAGGTGGACTACAACCATCTGGTGATGGGGTGGTCTGGCTCTCAGACAGACCTACCAAAGGGAAATCTCAAGTCCAAGTAACCCCAAATTTGAGGGTTTCATTATATCTTACTGGATTGTTGGCAGAACCAGCTTGGTTTTATGATTCAGTATTTCTGCCTCACAGTCCTTAGTGACACAATTGCATCTTCCATTTGTCTTGTTAAACTATCGAGGGTTTTTTCTCTTGATTTGTTTTTACCTGTTGAATATCAGGTAGATGGACACAATTGTAGGTATGTGTGGTAACTACTTAGTCAAACATGAAAATATCATCTTCACTTACATTTTATAGAACAATATATCAAAAGGAGAATTAATCTATATGGGATTTCCCTGTCTTCCTAGACTTTCCCCCTTTCATGTCACAGAAAATAAGACCAAGGAACTAAACCTTGTCTCTATCCAAGTTACAGAGAATGCAGTCAAAGCAATTTTAATGTAAATGGTTTCAAAGTATGTCTTTACACATTCCAGTTCATAGCTATCCCACTGGAACACGTGGAGGTCAGTTCTAATTTATGTCAAGCTGCTGCGGTCACAGAGAGATGAAAATAAAACACAGCACTTACCGCTAACAGAAAGGGCTTTTCTTTACCTTTATGGGGAAAAAAAAATAGAAGAAAAAAAGTAAGAGTGATTGCGGGAGGTCTATGCAGTGGGTATTTTTCCTTGATCTAGGACAACCTTCCTTAGCAACGCAATGTGCATCTAAGTATAAAATATGCTTATTAATCTTGAAAATACTTTTCTACCAAAACTCTCTACTAGAGCCTTCTCTAAAATGGCAAATAATATACTTCTTTGAATATTGCTTTCTATAATGCTAGTCACAGAAGACATTATATCCTGTACCCTACACATTAAATTGGATTGTTGTTTCACAACAGAGAAAATATAATAAGAGTAGCTCACAGAGAGACCAGCTGATATAAAACTTTATGTAAGGTAGAGGATTTTTTTTTTTTAATGAAATTTACTTTTACAAAATTTGATGGTGGTTCAAATTACTTGAGCATCAGAGGACAAGTGAGCGTATTAATCCTGTAGAGAGGGTAATGTCCACTCTGCCTTTAGCGCGAACATTGTCTTCATTCTGCATTACATTTATTATATAAAACTGTCTTATCCTTAGCTTTATTATCAGCCTGCGTATGGTAGTTGTATGTCTATTCATCATTGTTCATTATAATTCTCCATTGATTAAAATCACATTGGAAAATTAAAGCCTTTCCTCAAACTTAGACAAAAATATCTTCAGTTCCTGAAGTCTTTTCACCATGGCAGGAGGTTTTAAAAAATAATTCATATTTATGTTCCTTTCAGACAAAATTTCTTGAGAAATGACATGTACTACGGTATTGGAAACTTTATCTTCCTGTCAAAGCTGATGCAGTAAAGTCAACTGAACAAGATAATAACATATCTCTTGTAAAGGTGGAAGGTGAGTCAGTGCACAGGGGAAGAAAGATGAAAGAAGCTTTCAAACTCAAATTATTTTGGAACAAACAGTGATGTGCTAGCCAGTCTTAGCTGGCTAACATGATGAGTGCCAGGTCTAAGAATGTTGGATGCGTAGGAAAAGTTAAATAAGTTGAAACTGAAACTCAGAAAAATCCCCCAAAGACATTGAAACTATGGTGCTTTGGTACTAAAAGGAATATTTTCATTTTGAGAATGGTGCTTGATTACTGTTAAGATATATTTTCCATGGGATACGTTTGAAAATAATTTAAAAAGAAATGAGTAAAAGTGATTTTTTTTTTTTTTACTAGTAAATGGGAAAAATCATTAAATACATTGGGGAGACTTAAAAATATCTTAAATAATTAAAACTATCAGTATAGGCATACTACATGTTGTATACTTTTTGCAAGTAAAAGTTTGTCTTGGAAAGCTAATATGTAAGTTTAGTAAGCATTCTGAACAAGTGATTTCCTTAATGTTTCCTGACTATTGTGTATAAAATGTAGGGAAAATTGCTGTGGTTAAAGTAGAGCAGTATAGGAAATTGGATGAACTTATTGCACTCTGCTGTGCATTTTCTTAAGCAAAAATATACTTCTCCAGTGACCTCATTACTCAAAGCTGTGAGGAGGTCGGTCTCTGAGAATTTACCCCAGAAGTCTAGAGTTGATTTTTAATTTCTTTCTCCTGTGTGTTAATCTCCACTAAACAGAATTCTCTTCGGAAGTTGAGGATCTACTCTACCCATTCAGATAAACCTGCTGTTAATTTTCCCAAATGTGACCTTGAACTCATTCAAGGGAACAATTCATTCAAAACAGCACCTTCAATTTTTAAATAATCAAGATATAAGTTCCATATATGTTCTTATAACTTATACGCATAATAAAAAGCACTGCTCTTCAGTCAACAGGACAAATTTACCTTTGCGAAAACTAATGAACAAAATGAAATATCAACTGCTAGTATTAGGTGTCTATAAAATGTATTTGTTGCATTTGTTGCATGATACTTATACACTGAGGAAACATATGATAAATACTGTCATGATTAATTCTTTCTTCTACAGTCATTTGAAAGACAAAATTTCATATGTGTGTGATTATTTTCTCTCTCGTCAGCAATTGTGTCTTTTGCTATGATGGTAGTTTTTATGTTTTGTGTTTCTAAGAGTTTTTTGGTGGTTTGGGTTAGGCTTTTTTTGCCCATTTCTCTCCTGATTTATGATGTAGGAGAAATCATTAGTTTTGTTATTTTTTTCCTCTCCTTGTGAATAATTTTATAAAAATGTTGTTCTTCTATCTGAAGCTGCAGAGCTCCCCTTGTTGCTTGTAATGCAAAGTGAAATCTGACAGTCTTTTTCAAAGCAGCTAATCCAAACCATCTCAAGTGACACAGACCAGAGGGGAATCCTGGAAAAACAGAAACCAGGATAATTCCAGATGAAACAGTATGGCAGAGGCAAACTGTTCAGAGTTATGACTTTTCATAGGGGAGCTAATCAGGAAAAAGTAGGAATTGGTTTATGAAGCAGAAGATACAATAAAAAAATACAGATTCTGTACACTTTCTATATATCTTCTGTGCAGTCATGTTTTGGAAAGAAAATGGTGAGCTATAACCTTTGGATTCCAAAAGTCACTAAAGTCGTATTGCCTTTGATCTATGTAGAGAAAATTGTATTTTTATGGTTTGTGTGAAAACTAACACTTTATCTTCTCTGAGTGGAAAAAGGAAAGTATATTACAAAGTTGAGGAAGCATTATTTTTTTCTTCTTTTATAAGTTCTCCCTATGTCTTTGTGTGGTGTTTTACAAAGTAAGTGGAGTATTAGACATCTGTGAAAATCTGCAGGTGGTAAAGGTTCAAAGAGTTTCTCTGGATATGTTACTTTATTCTTATTCAAATGCTAGGAAAAAAATGAATACTGACATTTTCCCACTGTCTTGTTTTTAGATCTCTACAGTGAATGGGAACAGAAGATGGCATAGGCTGTCAGAAAAAATTAAAACAAGGAATATATCTGTTCATAAATTTGATGACGTGGAATTCAAACTACACATAATGTTGTGATAGATGAACACCTTGAAGAACATTTTATTTTCTTATTTGAAAGAAACATTTTGGAAGCAGATTTTATATCCTTCTCTATAATGTCTCTGTCTATCTATACCTACATATTTATATTTAATTCTTTGCATCTGTATAGGGTCAAGACTTATTTCACATTCAAGACTTTCCCTGTATTATTTGACTGTTCTCATCTTTAAACAGGCTTATCTGAAGATATGATATTCTAGAAAATTCTAGGGCAATATACAATGGCAAAATTACCATTTTTTTCTTAAATATGTGGATAATTTGGATTATTATTTGAATTAATCCACCAAGTTTCCCTATTCAAAGGACTCAGTGAGATGTGAAAGACGTGATTTTCCTTGGTCTATCTGATGCTGAAGAAAAGCTTGAATTTCTCTCTGCCACGTCTCATCTGAGACTCCCAACTGCTAAATAAATTAATGTTACTCTTCAGTTTTACTGAAGAATTTGGATCTCAGGGGGAAATTTTGGTGCCAGAACCTAATTTTTTTAAGCAACCGGTCAGTTCAAAGCTCCTAAGAAATCTTGTTTCTAGCACAGCACTTTGTTTATTTTATTTTATTTTGAAACCTTATACTGGAGTAATGGACGTATTTAATAATGGTAATTACATAATTTGGTCTTTGAATTAGATATATGTTCCCATTTCAATGTGACTGTTCTTTTCCACATTTTTTATTTCCTTCTGCAAGGGAGGGTATGGCTGGTCATTTAGATGATATGGTTTTTGTCATCTCTTGGATCAGTGACTTAATCATAGGATTTCATTTTAAAGAGGACTCACAGGTCTGCTAATGCCAACAATAAGATGACCTGGTAATATTCAGAGTTCAAAGTTTAATCGCAGTAGATCAATCATCACGAAGTTCAAAGAGCATTATTAAGCAAGCTGCATATTCTAGGTCTTGAGGCAATATAGAATTAATTGTCAGGAAAACAGTGGAAAAGGAAAGCACTTTAATCTTCTTGTCCTCAGTGTGACACACGTCAAGTTTTGAAATATGCAACATGATGTCATAGCTGCAGAAAGAGAGTCCAATTTAGCCAAGGAGAAGGTGCAAGGAGAAAGTGACCTGGTAGAGCTTTTTTATTATTAATATTTTTTTGAAGTTAATAAACCAAGTGATATTTAAAGGTGTAGTATCCAAATTTTGTTTCCAAATTTTTGCTACAAACTCTGAAGATATTTACTGGTAGTAATTCTTTTTTTTTTTCCTCATGGTCAGATAATTGAGTATTTTAGAATATTAATTCTCTTTGAAAGTTCACATTAATGAATTCATATCAAGGAATTAAGACTGAATTCATCTCAGTATTAAAAAAGAAACTATGGTATTTCTTACAATGGAGCACATCTCTAACACCTGTGAATCTCCAGATGTGTGTCTAAGCAAACTTTTAAACTGACTGTGCTGTATACACGCATGAAACAAAGCTAAGTAGTAAAACAGATGAAAGCGTAAAGAGTCTTGACTTTGGTAATATAGTGACATGTCTTTGGAGTCTTGAAAGGGGAAAAATCTTAGAAATAAATGTGATGATGATTTAATCAAACTTTCATTTATTTTTGCTTTGTTTTGTTTTCTTCATGATATCTAGGATTATGCAATACACGTTCAATAAGCACTATGGTTTTCTAAGATGAAATTGCATGAATGACATCCACACAAAATGAGATGGAAATTTCATATTCTTGCATAAAAATAAAATAAAAATTATACACAGTTGTTTCTATGTCTTATGTAATCATGTATAGCAGCATGTATGATTTTCCAGTTTACTAACAAAGTTTCAGCAGCTCTAATATTATTGACTTTCAAACAATCATGGAGAGAGTTCAGAAGAAAGTAATATGAAAAATCAGTGATACAGAACAATTCATACCTGTGGTGTACTTGAAAAAACAAACATTTTATTATTTTAAGGAAAATATAACTAAATCTATTAATTAATCATCATTGGAATTCAGTTGAGTGCCTGCATGAATATTCTATTTTGCAGAAACATATTCGTCACTCTAATATGTACTAAACCCAGTATAGATGGAAGCTGGGACAAGCAAAATGTAAAACAATACTTTACCCTTAATACACTAAACATGCTCATTGTTCATGCACGTAAAATTCAATGGTCTTTTACTAGTTTTGGTTTCTTAACCAAGAACCTCTGTAATCACGGTATGAACACTTTTAGTCATGGAGTAGAATATTTCTAATATCTCACAATAAAGTCAAACCAGACTGGTGTAAAACATTTGTGGATTTGGTTTCATCTAGCATATTTGCCTTCACACTAAAATGGTTTTTCATCATGCATTACAACTGAGAAACAAGTTTAAGAAACAAATAAGTCAAGTTGTTGATTACTTCCTTTCCGATGAAATGGGGCATCACACTTCGTATGTAATTTTAGTCCCCTGAGAGTGACTTAAATGAAATGGTTCAAAGTGGTTTATTTGAATTTACTTAGAGGCTAACTATAAGCACTCAGAGGAGAATACTCATTCTCAGGCTCTCAGGAGGTTATAACAAACTGCTGTTAAGTGTTAGCTTCTTAGACTTAGTCTTAAGAGAAAATTGCTTAGGTCTACTGGATTATGAAGAAGGGTGAACTCGAGGGTGAGAAGTTTATATACAGCCCAGAACACAGAAGAAACATTCCTAAATGGACAAACCATGAAACCCAGTGTGGAAATGACGACAGTGTTTTGGTTACAATGCTTGACTTCAGGATCAAGAGTTTACCAGGCCTGTTATATGGCTTGAAATTACATGCAATTGTAGAATCATAGAATGATTCATGCTGGAAGGAACCTTAAAGATCATCTAGTTTCAACCCTCCTGCCATGAGCAAGGACACCTTTTACTAGACCAGATTACTTAAAGCCACATCCAAACTGGCCTTGAGCACTTCCAGGGATGGGGCATCCACAGCTGCTCTGGACAGCCTGTTCCAGTGTCTCACCACACTCACAGTGAATATTTTCTTCCTAATACCTAATCTAAACCTGCCCACTTTCAGTTTATCCTATCACTACATGCCCTTCTATAAAGTTCCTCTCCACCTTTCTTGTAGGCCAGTAAACCCCACTATGTATGTAAAAGGTTCCAGCAATAAATAGGACAAGAAATAACTGGCATTTGCTTCAGCAAGAGGGAAACACGCTTCCTGGTTTTTCAATTGGAAGGTCTTTGTCTCTGTTACAAAGCTGTATGCTTCAAAACTGTACATGAGAATTAATAAAGCTTTCAAAGGCTCTGTCTCCGTGAAATCTATGGGGTGCACAGCATGTTGCAAGGTGATATTTAACCTGATGTTGAGAATATCTCATAGGTCATGTGTAATCTTATATATATTGGAGGGTATTCCAGGAACTTGCAATGAAGACAATGATATACCCATTGCCAAGACTGTCCTTTCTCAGAAGTGCTCTGGAGGTGCAACATAGACAACAGAAATGAAGCTGGTTTGCATGAAAACTAAACTAAGTTATTGTTAGGAAAGTTGTTCTCAAGAACAGCTTGTAATGTCAGTGTAGATGCAGTTAGTCTTCCCCAATATATTATGTAAACCTTTGAGAAGCAGTTACTTTAAATAATAATGGATGATGAATAAGCCACTGTAGACATAAAAGGCTCTAAAAGATATTTGCACAAGGTCTGTATTATCACTTAAACAGTAAATAAACATTTTTCACAGCGCATTGCACTTGAATTACTAAGAATCTTGTATCAACATACTTGTCTAAACAGAAATCAATAGTCAATATTCTTACAGAAATATGTCATCAGTTATTTACACAATACATTTCATCCATATAGCATGAAACCACAGTTTGATTTGACTTCTCAAAATACCATAAATCAAAACAAACAAACACACAAATATACACCCTTAGAGTGAATTAAATATATTTTTGTGACTCAGGATACATATCAAATGGAATGAAAACTGTATTAATTTTAATTAACTCTTAATACTTTTTAGGAGACCAAAAGTATCTTAGGAAAATATTCTTTTGACAGTATTTTTTTAAACCCAAACTCTTCATTAATTTCTGAGAACTGATGTACGTAAGTAAGAAATCTTTTCCAGCTGAGTACTCTCCTTAAGCTTATTTAGGCAGAACATATTTGCAATAAAGTTAGAACCTCTCTCAAAAAGTATATTTGTAATGTAAAGTTAATGTAAAGCTAACTCTAAACTAATGGTGTGTCTGTAGAAAGTACTTTAAATGACTTTCTACACTGTATCTGTTGTTTGGAAGTGGTTGTTTGAATTATGGCTCATTTCTGCAGCATAGAAGCTTGTAAAAAAGTACAAGAAGACCCAGACTCAAACTTGGTTTTGTTTTTGACTCTGATCTTATCATTAATTATGGTAGTTTGAAATTTCAGTAGGGCACTCACGGACCATTTTAGAGAGTGTTTTAAATGCTGTAATTAAATTGTAGGAGCACTATTTGCAAAAATAAAAATCTTAATGGAAAAAAAATCTTGCTATAACTATTTGGCCAACTGCCTTCTTGTTTTACCTCCCATTTTCACAGCTCTGACATGTAGCAGTGCATATTTTAACATAAAATAGCAAGTCTGAAACTCTGACATGCTGTATATTTATTCTTGTGTGAAGTAAAACTTTTTTTAAATAGTACAGATGATTATATCTATTTTTTCAAATGAAGTGTTTCTTTTAAAGTGTAAGGTTTATTTTCACACTTCTGATTGCCAGGGAAGCAGGAAACAGAGAGCTGTACATCAGACATTTAAATCCAGACATTATGCAATCATGATAACAAGGATTAATAAAGATTAATTTAGCTCCCACTTAAAATCTCTGGTGTTTCAGAAATACAACTGTCTAGCTTGTAAAAGGGGAATAATTATAATTTCCTTTTCAAATGTGCCTCTTTGTTGCATAATCGACAGTTACCCATGACTTGAAGATTGTGACAAACTATTCTCTAGTTAAAAACCTGTTAAAAACCACACACACACAAAACCCCCACACCAATGAATACCTTGAATGTCTCATTACTATTTCTTAGGTGGGTGGAACAGGTTTTGTTTACCTGTAGTGTAAAAAAATTCACTTTCTTCATTGATCAAAACTATAAATGATAAAGACAGCATTTCCAATGAGCTTAATTTTAAGTGTTCAGTCCTTTCAAAAAAGATATCTATTGATGAATGTAATAATTGTGTTCTGTTAAAACCACTCTGAAAAGTAGGATCTCTGTATAACTGAATGCTCTGTGAGAATGTAACAATTGGCCACAGAAATAACATCATGAGACCTATGCATACTTGCAAATGGGAACAAAATCTTTCAACTTAAATTCTTCTGCATTTTATCTTTCAATGTAATTTCTTCGGATTAAATAGTATTATCTATTTTGCATTTAAAAACTATTAACATAGTATGTACCTTCTCCTGACAAGGACAATACTAGCAAATTTCCTTTTTATTTAAAGCAATTTTTCAGAGATGGTCATGTTTCTTTCGAGAACAAGACTGAACAGCTGCTGGGATTTGAGGCTGATAATGTAAAAAATGTAAAAGAAAAAAAAACTAAGAAAAGAAAAAAGAAAGAAAATATCAGGAACACCAAAACAATGTATCAACAAACAAATTTACAAATTAAAAAAGAAAAAAAAAACAAACAACAAAACCCCCATGAAAACCAAAATAAAACCCTACTCCGCAAAAGAAAAATGTGTATAACTGGTAGCAAGAGAGTTAGAGCCAGGAGGAGCATGAACTACAGAAGAAATGAAGAGACAGGATTATAACATAAAAGAACAGAAGACATAAGACTAGAAACTCACATCCACATCAAGAAGAGTCAAATCTGCATTAGTAAAACCTGCTTGCTAGGAAAAATTTACAAATTGATCCTAGAGCTGATTCAGGAAATTGAAGTTTCCGCTGTCTGCCAGGAACAAGTTGATGGCCTTTGTGAAGGTACATCTAAGGTTGAAATGGATATAACAGCAGGGAAAATGCTACTGAACTGCATTGTCAGTGGGATAACTGGCACTGTAAGATCAAAAGTGTGAGTACACCCAGCTGTAGAAATGGAACCTCAGCAGACTTCCTAGGAACAACGAAGAGATTTTAATGATTAGAAGCCAGACCATATTGCAGCTATGAGAGCAGTTTAGGGATACGTACGAACTAAAAAAAAAAATAAATTCTTTTTTCCAGAGTGAGCTCAGTCTATGTTCCAGGGAAATATCTTCCTGGACTGAAGGTTGAAATGAAGAGCCTTACACTAAGGTATGGTAGAAATCAGGTGAGAAAGGCATTGATGAAGATTTTTGAGGATTATAAGTTATTGCACTGGTTCTGGATGGGGTAGAGCTAATATTCTTTGCAGTGGTTGGTATGGGACTATGTTTTGGATTTCATATTATCAACACAGGGTTGATAATATAGAGATCTTTTTGTTACTTCTGAGAGTGCTTACGCAAAGCCAAGACCTTTTCTGCTTTTCATACTACCATGATGGCAAGGAGGCTGAGGATGCATGGGAGGTTGGGAGGAGACACATCTGGGACAGGTGACACAAACTGACTAAAGAGGTATTCCAAACCACATGACAGCATGCTCAGTATAAAAAGTAGGGGGAAGAAGAAGGAAGTTGAGGGACTTTTGGAGTGATGACTTTTGCCTTCCCGAGTCACCGGAGATAGCCGAACACCTGCCTGCTCACGGAAAGCAGTGAATTAATTCCTTGTTTTGCTTTGCTTATGTACACAGCTTTTGCTTTCCCTATTAAACTGTCTTTATCTCAACCCACAAGTTTCCTGTCCTTTACCCTTCTGATTCTCTTCCTGATCCTACTGGTGGGGGAGTGAGTGACTGGTTACATGGGACTCGGTGGCTGGCTGGGGTTAAACCACAACAGTCGTCTATAAGGAGTGGAATACACTAACAACCTGGATTATATCAGTTAACAAAATGTGTTGAAATGTAACAGCCCACAGTGAAAGGACTACTCACAAGAATTTTTGTTATAAGGTTAGGAAAAAGAAATTGCATATGGTAGTTGTCACAGGACGACTATGATATGCAGCTGAAAATTAATGTGATTCTAAAATATATGGTCTGAGTGGGATCTTGTAATAATATTAGTGAGACCCTAAGACTCAGAGTCTTGAGGATGAACTATGCCCATCTTTTTCCTGAAATGAGCAAACTAAAAACATCTGTTTCTGAAATTCATTTGTACGAAAATAAAAATCTAATGGAAGATAAACTTGATGCATATGACTTAATATTAGATCCAAAACTGAATGTGTCTACACTTGTGAGGACCCTTCTGAGTCCTTTGTCTCACTCCATCTTTCCTGTCAAACAATTTTCAGTATATTCCTGGATTAGATTCCAGACAATATACCTATGAAATTTCTTATTCCTCTCCCATCTCTTTTATCTTCACCTTCAAGATTCTCATGAAATAATTTACAGTTTAAAATGTCTGAATTAATTGTAATAAAGAAGGAAATACATTTATGTTACATAGCACCATGATGACAAATGATTGAACTTGTTGATGCACGTAGTTCCCCCCAGTTTCTCTGTTCTAGTTTCATCTCCTTTCTCAAAACCCAATGAATTAAGTGGATGACATTCATCTGATCCTGTAGTCATGAACTCTTCTGTTCAGCTGGTGCTGGGTAGCAAAGGGTGAGATAGACTTTAAATTAGTATTATTATTGTCTCTATTACGCCTTAAGGAGAGATGTTCTCAACAGAAATTATGTGTGGAGGAGCCAGACATTAGCTTAGGCTAGCTGACCTAGAATCTAAGATGTGTCAAGATTCTGGTAAGGAATGAATACCCTAGACTTAATTTTGTATGTAGGTAATATTAGAGGAAATAAATAGATGTGATTAAGTCAATCAGGAGTCTTGTATGGCTGTGACATCCCACAGAATACCAACTCGTACTCATTTATTATATTTTTTATTTGTGTCATAGTTCGTCTGCAGTTTTGTCTAAGTACTTGATTGTTCACTTGCTAACTATTCTGGTTCTAGAGATAACATTGTTTTTATAGTAAATGACAAATTCTGTGAATGTGTGAGGTTTAAGCCAAAAAACAATGAAAAAATACCCTGAGTCTGATCTAGTAAAAATATTTTGTTATTATTTCTGTTTCTGTTCTGAAAAAAGACTGAAAACTTGGTTAATTTAACTGAGTTCAAAGAATGTGAATATTTCATTTTGCTTTTTAAATTATATTAAATTAATGTGAAATGACATAAACTTGTATGTGTGGGCATATATATATATATACACACATATGGATAAATCTAATACTTTATATAAGAGAAACATGTTTTTTTCTTTTTTTCCTGCCTGCCTGTCAGCTGTTGCTCCAAATGCCATAGGTCTCTTGTACTTCCTGTGTTGTATCTGACAGCCCCACGTGAGCACTCCAGAGGGACATGTTAAATGCCACTAGAAGTATATGGCTAGTCATATCAAGTGGACTGTCATTGTCTTCAGTTAACTGAGCTTCTTTTTTAACTTTGATGACACCTTTGGCCTCACTTTTGTCTGCCCAAAAGCAGCTTTTCAAAACTGGATGGATTTTTGTTCTTGTTTGTTTTCGTTATCATGTAAGAGATATTTAGGTTGTTTTCTCTTACTTTTATCCAGTCTGTCCTGAAATCCCAGACTCTGGGAAGTAATAGGTTTTTAGGACCAAAGACTCACCAGTATTTTCATTTTGGCTCATGCTGGAAAGAAAAATTACTCTAGATGAAGAGCTGTACATCATTCACAAGTAATACACTTTTTAAGTCACACAATTTTTAACTTGATATTCATTATAACTAAGAACTAGTTATGATTATCATAATTAGCATTGCAATTACCCAGAATGTAAAAAGCTCAGCTAAGAGAGCTGCTTAATAGTCACTGTGTTAACTACAACAAAAATCAGCATGTTATATACTTAAACACAAAGTTCTGGAAGTACTTCTGATGATGAGGGTAGCTCAGTAATCACTATCTGAGAAGTGACTGCTGGGTGACATGTTATTTTCAGAATAATCACCTTACAGGCATTATATTTCTCTTATTACTATTTTTATAACACTCTAAAGGTGGTCAGTAATTTGCAGTAGCTATGAAAACAAACTCACTGTATGGAAGATCTGGCAATTAAGTATATCAAATGAAGATAAAGGGAGGAGAACTACATGTGACTGAAAACAATTGAGCATATATATATATATACCCATTTAAAGACAATATATGCATAGACACCTACAAATTGTTTTATTGCGTCATATCAAGATTGCTTTCAGTATTTGGCCCTCTGTATGCTGGGTGTCATTTCTTATAATCTGTTCTTCCTTTCATGCTCTTAGCTTTTTTAAGAATGCAGTTTTCTAGGGCTTCAAGATAAAATAATATTTAAACAAAACCAAAGAAATTTCATTTTTATTGAAGAGAAAGGGCAGAGAAATTTCATCCTTCATCAACTAGTAAAAAAATTGAATGTCTTACAAAATTTTAGCTTTGCCATTCATAGACATACCTTCAGTATATCTAGAACAAACCTCTAGATATTTTAGAAGGAAAAATAATGAGAAAAAGTAATTAAACTTTATACATATTCCTGAGTGAGAAAAATGTGTTTTTATCTTTAGAATATTAAGGACAAAAGCTTTTCAGTGGTAACGTTTCAGTTATCACAGGTCAGAGTAAATATTTTTTCTTCAGTAAGCTTATACTTTCAAGAACAAAAAAGGTGTGAATCAAAACACTAGATTTAATACCCTAAACTCTGAGGTATACAAAATCTGACTTTTGAAGCTTGATTGCACCTCTATAACTAATGTAACAAAGTTACATGCAGAGTTTCTTAGGTTTTGGAATGCATTCTATTTTCCTTTTTCACTTTTCTTCTGATTTTCTGTAGGTCATTTCTCTCTCTTTTGATCTGTGATGTATTTGCTCAGGTGTTTCCCATTTTTATGGCAGTGTCAATTAACTCCCTTAAATTTACCCCTGTTGCTCTCAAAATGTCTTGATGTTCCCTTTGAAGCGTTCCCCTCCATTATCCAACATTTTCAGCATCAGAGACTGACCTCTGTGAGAGGAAAGTTTGCTGCCAATAAGCCCTGCCCTGTTAGTAGATGTGTGTTTAGATGAAAGAAATGAATATGTGAAATGAACGTAGAAAGCAGCACTAGTGCAGTCTAACTACTGTAGTCAAGAGTCAGAAATAACTCAAATCCACACTTACCCTTCCAGTGCTCAGGAGTCTTTGGATGTGGTGTTCAGTTTCCAGTGTAGTAATTAAATATAGTATTATTAACATTTAACATTACTTTCCTTGTATGTTTTTGAGTGAAGAAAGAGGGGCGAGAAAATAGAGAAGATTGAATATTTTAGTTTTAAAGACTTAAAAATCCCCTGTTCAATCTCTGTAAAAGAAAATAGTAAGGAGAAAAAAGCAAAAATCAGTCATCTTGAACAAAAAAAGTTAAGAGATATATGACTCATTTAAGATTGGCTTGATTATTTTTTTAAATTAGCCGTAGAAACATAGAGTTGCAGAACTGGCGTAAAGTTTAGTGCAGTTGTATCTGGTCTGACTTTTTCCTCCTGAGATGACCAATGTCTTACTCTCTAGTAAATTTTACAGATTTCTCTTCTGCCTCAATTTCTCTAACATGACATTTTTGCTTCTGAAATACCCTGATGATGAACTATTTATAAATGTTGGGTTATACATGATTGATTTTGGAGTATTGCTTATATAAAACACAACATTTAAATGAGATCTTCACCTCATTTTAAACAAAAAAAAAAATATTCCTATCTTATCCTACTTTACACTGTGAAGCAGTGTAAAGTAGGATATATAGATTGCATCTACTATTACACTTTTTAAGATGTAAGACATTAAAACTCTCTATGGCACACAGCTCTAAACATGGTACATATAAAGTGGCACACTTTAGATTTGATTACTGAGGGGAACAGAAGTCATATTGTTAAACAGGAAAATTCAGAACAAAACTTCTCTCTTTTAGTTTTTATTGCTCTCCAACATGCTTGTTGCATGATCTTAACTGTATCACTCGTGCTAAAAACTAGGTTAGTAGCTTCTTGATACTTGATTGATAGTTTTGATTCCTAACCCCCTCCTCTTCCCCCTTGCTCTTTACAACAAGGTATTGCCACATACCATGCATCAATTCTGGCACATTTTAGAGCCACCTTAGCCTTGGAGAACACTTGTTACAATGTCAACCTTAGTGATCCCAGCACAGGCTTGCAGAAGGCACAAGTCAAAGCACAGACGTATGCAGTGCAATTTCCGGGAAAGGAATAAGGGCAGAAGAAAATAGCAAAAAGGAAGCAGAACCTTCCTCTCTTGTTAACTGTTAGAAGTTGAGGGTTTGCCATCATTATCTAGCTTCATTCTTAGGGAAGATTTTTGGAGCTGTTTATTTACCACAGATTTAGAGATGGAGTATCTACACCATGACAAAGCACTAAAGGGAGGACAAATCTACTATTTGTTTCAAAATTAATGAAATATGATTAATGTGATTAATGTAGAACAGAAAAGAGAAAAAGTTACCTGTTGGGTAAAATAGTGGAGTATGATTCCTTTTTCCAGAATTGTTTCTGATTCTTCACCCAACAACTAAGTTTAGTACAGAGCTAGACTGAGAAATATTTAGTAAATTCTGTGAGGGAAATTGTGGAATTCTAAAATGCATTCCCCACCTAAATTAAATCCAGCATGAAGATGGAACTGCTGATGTTTAAGTCATTAATGGACTTCAGAATTGTCATTTTGTGCTCCCAGTTCTTGTCCACTCTCATTACAAAACTTTTACAATACACTTACCTTCTCTGTATTATCGCTACTATTTACATTCATTTTTACAGATTAAATATATCCCTTTATTAGAAAAATCCACGTCTGTATTTATCTATATGTAAAACTATTCTATCTCACTGAATATTTCAAGAAACTTCAATAATTACTACAAGTGAATAACCTAAGTATGCCAGAAAATATGTGTGAAATATATTTTCATCTTCTTGAAAGATAAGGTAGAATTTCTGGGCTTGCTTGCCAATTTGTTTACTATTTAATATATCTAAATATAGCAAATCCATAGACTGTCTATAACAGTTTATGTAATTTATCTCGGCTTCATATTTCATTTTTTATGGTGGGTAAAGATATTTTCTGTTTACTTTTAGAGAAGAAACTTTTATGATCACTTTGCTGCTTGTTTTCTTCCTTCCCTCTCTGTCCCAATATTGAATCTTTAGTAAGATTTCCCAAACCTTCCCAAACCTGCCCTTCAAAAACCTTCCCAAACCTTCCCTTCCCAAACCTTCCTTTTCCAAACCTTCCCTTCCCAAACCTTCCCTTCCCAAAGCTTCCGAAACCTGCTCTTCCCAAATCTTCCCAAACCTTTCCCTCCCAAACCTTCCCTTCCAAATTTGACAAAAATACAAAAAGTTGTTGGCTTTTTTTGAAAAAAAGTTTGAGCTTGAGACTGTCTCTAATCTTAAATTTTCTATGATGCACAACTAAAACAAATAATTTTACATATTTAAGTATCAATACATCTCTGTTCATAAGACAATATTGCAATTGCAAATCTTACATCATTGTGTTCCATCATCTCTATCTAGGCTGATTGAGGTCAATGTTATATGTAATGTCCTCAGATATGTGTTGTTACTGTTCATCTTCTCAGTCTTTCTTTCAGCTTTCAATTACATTTATTGGATTGTGTGATTCAGAACACAGCAAGGGAAGTGCACCACCACAGCACTCACAACAGGTAGAAAATTAGTGTCTCAAGCTGTGTCTGTGGTGTCCTTCCAGATTTCTGTCCTTACTAATTATCTTTTCAGAGGACCGTGTTGCCAAAAGAAAGCTTCTATCATAGATATAGAGGAATCTGACTTCTGAAATACAATCAGTGAATAATAAATGTTTAAGGGAATAGCTTTCTTTACACTTGACTAATCTTGTTTAAACCTCCAAAGTACTGGAATCTCAAAAGATCATTTATCATAGTTATGGAAGAATCTTTTATTTCGGAGAGTAAGTTTATACTGTTAAATGCTTCATGCACCTCCTTCTGAATGCTTAGTTTATCTTTAGTGTAATTTATGTATCACAGAGTCTCTGGTGTGTGTTTAGAAGAGTCTGGATTAAAACAATGCAGATAAGTACCAATGCCTTTAGACTAGGTATGCAAGTTATAAGTCTCTAAAAAAAGTAAAAAAAATAGATTTGCTTACGTACCTGACCTCTAGTGTAAATCTCAGATTTGCATTTGGGATCTTTCCACAGACCAGGGCAACTGAGGTGTGATGGAGGCTTGCTGCTCATCATCCTCTATTCTGTCTAGCCTGAGGATGTGGCTGCCATACTTTACTGTTAAGCTGTTTCTCCACACTGGAGAGACATAAGGTCCCTTCTTCTCCTTGTACTCTAAATGAAGTCTGATGTCAAGATCTAGATTTCTGAGTCTACCTAAATTTTGACATGTCATAATAGGAAGGTTTCTATTCGGGGACTTCAATAGACTTATGTTTTAGAGAAAACACTCTAAGTTGGTCACCTAGCAAAGACATGACTTGTTTGACATTTTAGAGGTTGGAGTAATTTTAGAGGTCACTCAGATTCTCAGGTACACTCTTTTTTCCGTCTCCTGGAACACGTTCATAATGTACTGCGACAATAATTAATATTTATAGAAAATCATATAATATTTTGGGTTAAAAGGGATCTTTAACGTCATCTAGTTCAGCACCACCCCATCCTCATCCTACTGATCCTTCTTCCCAGCAAACAGCCGGTAGAAGTGATATAAATAGAACATCAGGATAGCCTATTTTTCATAGGATAAATAGTGTAAGAAGAAAAATTAGAAATAACTTCTGTACAAAAAAACCTAACTTTGGAGAACAGACTGCTAATACTTTTTAAGTCAAGATACTGAGAAAATTATCTTATTTGACATTGTTTCTCAATTTTACCTTAAAATAAGTAATGCTATTTTACAATAATTTGTACTGTATTATTTCTTTTCATTTTTTTGAACTTCAGACTTCAAAGGTAAATGGTATTCATTAAATGGGCATACATTATTCTACCTGAGTAACAGTGACAGAATTAGACAGAATGCATTTCATTTTGAGGTACAGCTATAACATACATTGCTTTCTGAGAAGGATAAGGTCACCTGTCATAGAGGTGTATTTGCTCTCCAAAAATTGATACATAACTATTGCAAATTGTGAATTACTTAAAAACTTAAGATACGTAATAGAGCTGTTGACCTTTACTTTGGTAGAAGTAACACAGGTAACATCAACAATTTGTTTGTTATTTTCCCAAAGTATATGTAACATTTCTATTGAAAAATCACAGATATAAACTCTTGGCAAGTTGATGATACTTTTTTTTCAATTTAGACTTTATATGTAGTGTACGTTTAGAATAAGCATATCTCATCATGGTGTTATTTGTATCTTGCTTTTCACAGGCCAATTGGGGTTTATTACTCAGAGACAATGTGTAAGACAGCAGATCAATATTGTAAATGCAGGAGGGCTCCACATATGCAGGGATTTTTTTTTAATTGTTTCGGGTTTTTAAAGTTAAACAGAGTAGATTTGAGCCAGATAACACAATAAACATGTAAATTGGAAGATGTAAATAATATTTACTTTCTTTTTCATAAAAAAGAAGAGATAATAAAAGTATTAAAAGACAAATTTAAATTTTATAAAAGGAGAGAATTGTTTAGCCTTAGTTATTTTCTAACTCAAGTCAGCATTGAGCTTAGAATAAGATTAAGAGAAAATAGTGAAACTCGTAGAGAAAATAAGATCTTCCATACTCTACTTTAGACTTAAAACTCTAGAAGGAACTCCCCTGTTTCAGGGGCTGAAGTAATTCCATTTTGGAGCTAGTAAGATCATGTTCTCCATATTCGTTACCTGTGGGTTTTCTTTTGTTTTCACTATGAATGCAGACTAGGAAATGAATGTCATATTAAAAGGACCTCTGTTTTAATCCTCTGTATGATCAACGATCAAAATACCTATGATCCTTTTTTTTTTGTACAGCTGAAATAATGAAATTCCACTATAGGTTTTATTAAAAGTCAGACGGAATTTAAAATAAGCATATAGAAAATTTAGAACTACCTCCTAGAGGTAGATGCATCCTATATTCAGGTATCCCCTAGGTATTATCACATTGTTCTATGTTTTTAATACTGACTATTTCAAATCAAATTTGATTCATTAGGTACAACACAAAAACCTCCAATGTTATTTCTCAAAAGAATAAAGGAAAAAACCTTCAATCAACAATACAACAGTTATTCTTATGAAAAATCTTTTTTCTCCTTAAATGAATTGATTGTGGAAAATGTTTCCACTTCTAGTACATGATCACGAACTTGACCATCTTGCTAAGCTGCAGATACAGGCAATGCCATTCATCTTTACTGAATGTTTCCTTTAAATTAATCTTGGAGATGGAGGATTATTGAAAGAGCGGTAGAGCAGTTCACCTATGTAAGGCATTCATCACTGTTCAGGGGCTATGCAGACAATGAATACGAAAACAGACGCCAAAATCCAGTCCTCCCAACCATTCAGAGGGTAAGGATTTAAGGAGGAAAGCTTTTTAAAAAGAAGGTAATTGCAACAGCTATCACATTTTGCGTAATGTGATCAGGATAATTGTGTAGGAAGTGGGGACAAGTTCTAGCAAGATCTCAAGCTTCTGGAGCTTTGATCTACATTCTAGGAACATGCCTTTTCACCAGAACTTTATTTGTACAGAATCAAAGTGTCATTCTGCAATAGCAAAACCAACAAAACACGCTTCAAGACTGGGTTCAACAGTTTCGTCTGGTGTTGTCTTGTTGCTCCTAATCTTATTTTAGCTTTCTTACATTAACTGTAATAGCATAACTACCATAAGGCTATTACCTTAGCTGTTTTACTTTTGCATAGTTTTGCATAATTCTGGACTGGAACATCTATTGTTAAAAAATTTGAGACACATAGGAAAAACAAGTAATCATACAGTGTAGAGTGAAGTGTCTATGACCCTAAAGTAATGATGCTGCATTAAGGAGGAGGAAGGGCCTGCAGTATTACCTTGAAGGATGGTTCTGGAGTCTTCGGTAACAATCAAGTGGTTCAACAGTGTTCAACTACTCTTGGCAATGGGAACTTTGAAGCTAGGCAAAATTGATTTTAGGAGTAATGGAAAAGGAAATAGGAAGCAAAAAAATATTCATCAGAGTAAATTCAAATGTAACACAGAGTTATAGATCAATATAGAAAGAACAAGGAGGAAAGTGTGCTACAGAACACACTTTTGATAAATATAACCCAAACAGACTCAAAATTGAGGAGAAAGAAGTAGTCTACATCAATATCAGGGGCTTCTTAGCACAGAGAAGGAAGAACTACATAATTTTAACCTCCTGGTCCTTCTGATGAAGGATTCAAGACACTGACCCCCTGTCCCAGCCCTGACTGAAACTGTTAAGAGCCAAAAAAGCATTAGAGTGGCAAGTGTAACAGAGAGGTAGATACTAAGAAACTTTTGCCTGTGTAATAATTTTTAATTGTAATATTGTTGATTACATTTGTTTTGTATTAATTAGATAATGTATACTGTGAGTCTGCTAGTATCACTATTAATGGACTAATAATAACAGTTTAATTACACTAATGATAAATTCTTGGCTTCACATAGAGAACATGTTCTCCTTTCTGCCCATAAGAAGAATGGGCATGAATATGACAACAGGGTTAAAAAAGGGGACATATCTGAGAGAGAATTTATTGGTATTTAGCATTAAGACCATGTTTGGATAAAGAACAAGAACAATATAGGGAAGAGGGACCGAAGCTCTACATCTCCTATGAGCTGCATTAATGCATTAAATGAAGCACAGTATCCTAGAGGGTCAAATTTTTTTTTTTAGCTTTCCTAGAAAAAAAAATAAAAAAAATATAAAGGACTGTGAGATGGTAAGCAGATGAATGCCCATCAGATAGCAATAGTTATCTGTTTACATTTAAGTAGATGCTTAAAATTAAGTTCCTAAGAAAATCTGTCAAGATATCTTGAGAAATGAAAGATTTGATTCATACATATTTTTCATGTTTTGCCACATGGGTAGACTTTGCGTTGAAAATGTTGATGCTGCTAGAGAATCTCTGTAGATCATACAAGACTGTGTAAGTGAGAGTAACAGACATCAGCAGCAGTTGGGAGAGGGGGAAACTGAAGAGCTTATAAACACAGGTCTGAAGGCTGTCTGGCATTCCAAAGACTTTAAAAGATATATATTTGAAGAGTTATCCTTTAATCCTGAGAGATTTCTTCAGAAATATGCATGACCTCACCTTTCAAATGCCTTTATATGGGCAAATTTTAGTTAGTCTGGTGTTTCTGGGCTCTTCTGGTTTCTGTCAGTTTATCAATAGCCATTGTCAACAAGAAAAGAAAAATCCAACAGAGTAAACAAAAAATGCAAGTAATTTTAATATTGATCCATATGAATTCTGAATATTCATATACAGCATAGCTGCCTGCACATAAGGATACACACATTGCCTTCGTATATAACTTATGCCTCCAAATCTATTTGTCTTCAATGAGCCATCATTGGATTTGATTGTTTCTAATCCTCTGCCTTTGATATCTTAACAGTAGCAACTCTGAGAAGCAGTCATACCTTGGATATCTTTGCTATCCTTCATGCTTTGGAAAGGTTTAGAGAGAAGGATCAGCAGGTGTGATCCTCCAGCAGGAGTTTTAGTATTTATTCTGTTGAACTCTGTGCAACTACAATTACATTTTCAACCTCCATTGATATGCATCCATAATTAGCTTACATGTATGAACCAAAAAGAAGAGAGGCTGAAAGCAGCAGCAATGCAAACAGTAATTGGAAACATCTGATTAATGTCACAAAGAATGTCACATAGTAACTAAGGAAAATGACTCAACTAAAGGTCAGTAAAAGTGCCAGTATTTCTAGACATTTGTAAGCATCCAATATATTTTTACATAAAAGTTTACAGTTGTATTAAACTCCAGCAGTGAATGAATTCAGCTATTTTATGTCACAGTAGCAGTATTTATCTGAAAACCAATGAATGTATTTTAGAAAAGAAGCTTGCTTGGCTGAGATTTTTCTTTTATTTTTATTGGTTACATTACAATCTTGTGTTTGATTTTTTATTTATGTCCATAAGGTTTTGATTGTGTGTAGGTTTTTTCCTTCCTTTTTTCTTTTTTTTTCTCCCCAAAAATGTTTATCTATTGAAAAAAAAAATTGGAAACTAGAAAACTTCTCCGCTTAATTTGAAGTAGTATTGATATGAATTTTAAACATTGAATACCAGAAATAGCTAATTCTCTATTATAGTTATCATTCAGTTGTGTTAAATATTCTCTATTAGTTTATAACATAAAAGGAGTGACAGAAGGGCAGTTTTGATTGGTAAGGCTTTGAAGATAAAAATATTTACAAACCACTCCATCTGCAAAAGCAAGAGATTTAAATGAAGTATAAACCACACACAGGTCTTCACTGATGAACAATATCAAATCTGAACATCTTTTTATGGAAACAGACTCTTTGCTGTCAGCTGCCCAAGCACATAAACCAAAACTGTTCCAGTGATGGTTATTACTTCTTTTGCAGCACTTAGTGGGTTAATTGAAACAAACAAACAAACAGAACCCACCAACAAAAACCAACTAACCAACCAAATAAAGAAACCCACCAAAAAAAACCCCAAAATATTTGCAATGAAAAATTTTGTGTCATAATTTAATCTGGTTTAAATGTGTGTTGTTAGCTACACAAAGAATAAAAAACTGCCAAAACTCCAGCTGTGATCCCTATTACAATATGTACAAAATAAATGATGTTGTCTTATTATTTGAACAAAAAATATCCTTAAGTTTTTTACTTTATTAATTCAGAAGCTGCCACAAAATATATCATGATGATAGATTTTCTGATTCTAGCTTGTAATGGGAATCTATTCACTGATTATGATGGCAGCAAATCTCAGCCTACCAGCTAAAAACACTGTTCTATAATTTATTAACTATATAGATGCTAAGAACAAAGAATTGTAAATGCACCAGAATGAATTCTTGAAAGAATCACTGCTGTAACACAATAGTAACCATAAAGCAAGACTTTTTGAAAGAAAAGATAGGGATTAGATTCTTATTTAAATTAAACATTACGGTAGAACACAAGAATCTTAATAAAAACACGAGTAAATTAACAATACTGAGGGAGCTGGTGGAAGTGCTCACTCAACCACTTTCCATCATTTGCCAATATTCTTGGCTTACTGGAGAGGTCACAGTTGACTGGAGGTTAGCAAATGTGACACCCATTTACAGGAAGGGTCAGAAGGGTCCAGAGAGGATTCAGGAAACTTCAGACCTGTCTACCTGACCTTGATGCCAGAAAAGGTCTATAAGCAGATCATCTAGAGTACCATCACGGACAGGTGCATGACAACCAGGGGATCAGGCCCAGACAACATGAGTTTATGAAAGACAGATCCTACTTGACCAACCTGATCTCCTGGTATGACCAGGTGACCTACTTATTGAATGTCAGAAAGGCTGTAGGTGTTTGGACTTTAGTAAAGACTTGGACATTGTCTCCCATAGCATTCTCCTGGAGACACTGGCTGCTCAAGGCTTGGACAGGTACACTGTTCACTGGGTTAAACCAGCTGGATGTCCAGGTCCAGAGAATGGTGCTGAATAGAGTTACATCCAGCTGGTGGCCAGTCATTAGTGGTGTTCCCCAGGGCTCAGTATTGGGGCCAGTACTGTTTAATATCTTTATTGGTGACCTGGATGAGGGGATGGAGTGCATCCACAGTAAGTTATCTTTATTGGTGACCTGGATGAGGGGATGGAGCGCATCCACAGTAAGTTTGCAGACAACACTAAGCTGGGTAGGAGTGTAGATATGCTGGAAGGTAGGAAGACTCTACAGGGAAATGTGGACAGGCTGGATTGATGGTCCAAGGCCAAAGGTATGAGGTTCAACAAGGGCAAGTGGCGAATCCTTCACTTGGGTCACAACAACCACATGCAGCGCTACAAGCTGGGGGCAGAGTGTCTGGAAAGCTACCCAATGGAAAAAGATCTGTGTGTACTGGTCCACAGTGGCTGACCATAAGCCAGCAGTGTGTCCAGGTGGCCAAGAAGGCCAATGGTATTCTGGTTTGTATCAGAAATAGTGTGGCCAGCAGGACTAGGACAGTGATTGTGCCCCTGTACTCAGCATGTAGGCTGCATGTTGAGTCCAATTTTGAGGCCCTCAGTTCAAGAACATTGAGGTGCTGGAGTGTGTCCAGAGAAGGACAATGGAGCTGGTAAAGGGTCTGGAGCACAGCTCCTGTGAGGACCAGATGAGGCAGATGGCATTGCTTAGCATGGAGAAAAGGAGGCTCAGGGTAAACCTTATTGCTCTCTACAGTTACCTGAAAGGAGGTTTCAGTGAAGTGAGGTCTTCTGTTAAGTAATAAATTATAAGAGGGAATGGCCTCAGGTTGTCCACGGAATATTTAGATTGGATATTATGAAAAATTTCTTCCCTGAGAAAGTTGTCAAACGTTGGTACAGGCCCAGGTGGTCACCATCCTTGGAGTTATTTAAATTACATGTAGATGTGGCACTTGGGGACATGATTCATAGCTGGACTCGATAACCTAAAAGGTCTTTTCTAACCTAAACAATTCTATGATTCTATGAAGTGCAGACCTGCAGTTTGCCTCAATAGTATAAAAAGATAAAATCATGAAGCATGAATATTATGCTGAAATATTGATAGTTGACTTTAATGAATATAAATGATGGTCACTAAATGTTGTTTTGTGTTGAAACTAAAATTCATATTTCTTAATGAGGAGACTGGTATCCAACAGTGATTTAAACTGCCAGTTCTAAATATTCTAATGAAAAGTAGAATAAACATTCGAATAATTTCTGCTGACAAACCTTAAACCCCTTTTTAAGGTCTGAGATATTTTACAGATGCTAACACTAGCCTTGAAATATCTAATATTATATCACACGTAAATCTATCTCATATGCAGTTAATGTAGATCAGCTGAGATTTTGTTCTGACTGCCTAAAAGTGACTTAAACATATATGTGCTTAAAAACCTGCATCTTAACAGAAAAGGACTTTTTATACATATGTTCCATTTGGTAGTCTTCAGTTATTTTTAATAAGTACACTGTTTTTTCAAGGCTTTTTTTTTTTTTCCCTTCTGTATGTCTGCTAGCAGTAGCATATTTAATTAAATTATTCGTTTGTTGTGTGTGTTTCAAAGCATTCCTCAATATATCAATAGGAGGGGATGGATTTCCTGTTCACCACAAGAAAAATTCCAAATCTGTTTTAATATTTTCTGGAAGCTCCACATCTTTTCATATACCATATTTTTAACAAAAGTAATTTAATTATCTCCTATCTAAGTACATATCAAGAAAAATATTTTGAATTTTTGACTGCAGCCTTGGTAGACAGTACACTGTAGCTGTACTTGAGACCACAAAAATACTTACTGTGGTTTGTTGCTAGAAAAGTCTTTCTACATCTTTCTGTCTACTGCAAAACCTCAGCTCAGAGCTTTATATGACATCTAAGATTCATATAAAATGTCTGTTAATAATGTTGAATGTCCCCTGGCTGACCTACTCCTCCCATTTAACTCAGTGTTCTTCCATAGATACTGTGCAGCGTACACTTTTTAATCAACAGAAAAGCAACTGGAAAATGGGAAGAACAGAGAGTTTTGACACAAAGGCGCAAATGGAGAAATGCTCTCTTCTACCTGTACTTTACTAAGAACAATTAGTCTTTCAAATATACAAACAATAAGACTAACTGAAAATTTCCACAACACTTACATTTCAGTAGAAAATTGGAGTTTTGCACAATAAGGCTCCTTTAAAATTAAAAAGACCTAAGAACTTACAAAAAATAATTTTAAACCCCCTCAAACAGAAAACTACAGAATCCTGCAGTCTTTTTTTAGATTTTAATTAAAAAAAATACACTCTTGTTAACAAAGAAAAATTCAGAGCAATGCAAAAAAAGAAAATCTTACTAACTATAATAAATAAATGTGTATGTATCCATTAAAAAATCCTGTGATAACTTTGCAAAACCATAAAGCTCTTGCACAATCTTTCATTAAATGGAATTTAATATAAGGAAAGATTGTGCCTATGTACTACTAATGACTGCTTTTATATATTCCAATCATGCAAGTGAGTTCAAAATATAACACAATAAGAACATTTAGTACCAGGAAGATATATAGTTGTAGAACTTGCTATTTGCACAAAGTACAATTCTTTGTATAACTGTTGTTGCATGTTGCGAGTGGCTTGTTGAAGAAAGAGCAAATTTAGGAATGGATGGATGGGAGAAGATTTCTAATTAAATCTATAATTTTCTATTTTATAACAAGAAGATCTAGATACCAAATATTACCATAGTTAAACCCCAAAATAATAGATAAACCTACTTTTGGAGGGTTTTTTGTTAATATAACACTTTTCACCTTTTCTATTTTTCTTTTTATCTTGAGGTAAGAAAGAAATCAGGGAAGGAAGTTATAGGAAATCTAGTGTTATGTTACAAATAATTATCAGTATGACCATTTTCTTCACTGTTGTCATCATGCATTTCTGATTAAAAAGATATTTTAATTATTTTTATATATTTTTTTCTTTTTTAAACTTTGTTTTATTGATGAAACATCAGTGCTGCAACAGAAATGGACAACATTTGTTTGAAGCACTGAAATTTTTGTTTAATATAAGCATATCATTAAAAAGTTTTCTGACCACAGAAATTATTTCCTGTAGCAACATGTGGCAACACTTTGATTGGAAGATATTATTCAATATTATTTTTGTGTGTCTGATTTTTGAGTGCAGAATTAGCTAGAGTATGAAGACTGCTGTGCAGTGAAAAGATTTGCTAGTCAGTGTATATTGTGCAGCAGCACTGTTTCTCAAAGTTTTGTATGACTTTGCTTCAGAGTAAACTTAGCATGTAAAAAGAAGTCTAACACTTCCATTAGCACTATTTGTCTTGCATATGTATCCTGAAGAAGTACATGAACCATCTAAATGTGTCAGTTTAAATACTGTCATAGCTTTCAATAAGTTTTCTTGACCTGTTGTTTTCATTGCATTTGCCAGTGGCTTAGTAGGGGCAGTATATAACAGGTTGCTGAATTCAGATGGTCCTCCTCCTTATTGAAATGTTGACACTATTTTCTTTATAAAGAGACACATGCTACTCTAGATCATGAAGAGTCGTCTATATTTTTACCATTTTTCAACCACAAATCTAAGAGTACTTTTCTTTTTTTTCATTATTGAAGAAATAATATGTACGGGACCCAATTTTTCTACTCGGCTACTGGTGCACCAGAGAAATTGAGAATGGAGAGACATTGAGAATATAAAAGTTCACCATAACCATGGATTTAAAATTTGACTACTTTACTAAAATTCTAGATTTTTCCTATTAATGACACTATCTATTCTTAAATGGAGACTAAGTGAGCAAAGATAAAAACTCGTTAAGAATTTGCCAGAAACAGTTTAAGTGTCAAAATAGAATTTTTGCACATATTATGGCTGATTTTTTTGTGTGTGAGAGAAAGCACTGGACCAAAGGAGGGAAGAATTAAATAAGGGAAATTTTTATTTACTGGCATTTGATCAATCAGTGGAAATTAACAGGAGTATCGTGAATTTTCAGATACCTCTAATAATGTATTTAGTTGCTTCTTGACTAGGAGATCTTAATTTTATAAATAGAGTCAGTTAAGTTAGTGGCAGAATTGTCAAGAAATAGTACCACAGAGGAAAGTATGAATATTGACCTACGGTTGCCAACAATTACTTGATTGACTTAGCCCTCTTTGTTGCTCCTATTTCTTCAGCTATCTGGCCCGTGAAATAGGAATGCTTAAAGACTAAGATTTAAAGGCATACAACGCAAAGGAAGAAATTTTTATTTTACTTTTCATTTTTGAGAGTAAGAAGACAATATATTTTCTTATGCAGGGCTGGAGGGAAATGTTTTTATTTCATTCCATTCCGGTGTGAGAAACTTCTTCCTGATGGTAGAAATTGATTTGAGTTTATAGTTTTATAAAACACTGTTGAGAAGGAGATTGGAGAGCCAAATTCTAGGAGTCTTCCTCTGGCTAAAGAGTACATTGAACTGAATTGCCTTGTAAGGTTCTTCAATAAATGGGTTATTATATAAAATAATGTGCAATGCTTTTCCTTCTCGGTAAAATGAGAAAGAACGCTGCAGTGTTTTGCAAGCATCATGCTTGCTGCTTTGTGAAGTATGCTTATAATAAATTATGTGGTAGATCAAACACATTAGAGATGGATAAAGAGATACTTAGGGTATGACGAGATCCAATTAACTTTCTCTAAGGCAGAATTTGGTATATTCTGGGAAATTTTTAAGAGTTTGTTTGCAATGGTATCTAAATATCTCCAGTGTTAGGTAGTAACTGAATTGACTCACTCTTTCAGTCCTGTTGTGTAGCTTAACTAGACATGAACACAAAAGAAGAAAAAGAACTCATATAATTGTTCACATTGTTGGAGTGAAATGTTATTGAAAAGAAACAAATATACAAAGTAATTAGAAATCCTTTTCTTCTTTTTGAATGGAGATTCAAGGCAGCTGCTACTCAGAAAAAAAAATAAACAAGAAACAAGACAAAATAGGGAGGAGGAGCATAAAATGGCTAAAAGGCAGCAGTGGAGCTGGAGGTTTTGTGTGAGGTAGGGTAAGGTTTAAAACATGCACAAGGTGGAAATTCAAAAGGGCTCCTTGACAAACCACTCACAGCCATAAGTTCCGGAACAGTGTCCAATTGCAGCAATGAGCATAACTAGTTAGCAGAAGTAGCTCACTTTATATTTTCATGGGAGGTGTATTTTTATATAATTTAAGCTTTTCCTATAATGTGAAGGCACAGAGACAAAGGACTGGATCTGAAGGTATCGGAGAACTCTTCCAGTCTCATGAGATTATGAGGTATATATGCTACATTTAATATAAGTAGTACAATATAAAGAGCTATGTATAAAACGAATGTTAGGATTATTGCATCATTCCAAATGATCCTGCATCTCCAAAATACTGTTTATATCAACAAAGTCTTTATCAATGCTTACTTTTAAATATGATCATTCTTAAATTCCTTTAATGTTTTTCTTTTAGGATTATAGTATCATTAAAGCTGGAAAAGACCTCCAAGATCCAACCTTTGACTGAACAGCACCTTGTCAGCTAAACCATAGCACTAAGTGCATGTCCAGTCATTCCTTGCACACTTTCAGGGATGGTGACTCCACCACTTTCACAGGCAGTCCATTCCAATGGTTCACAACCCTTTCAGTGAAGAAATTCTTCCTGATATCTAACCTCAGCCTCCCCTGGTGCACTTTGAGGGCATTTCCTCTTGTCCTGTCACTAGTGGCCTTGGAGAAGAGGCTGACCCCCACCTTGCTACAACCTCCTTTCAGGTAGCTGTAGAGAGCAATAAGTTCCCTACTGAGGCTCCTCTTCTCCAGGCTGAATAGCACTAGCCCCCTCAGGTCCTCATAGGAGGTGTGCTTCAAATCCTTTACCAGCTCCATTGCCCTTCTCTGTATGTGCTCCAGCACCTCAATGACTTTCTTGAAGTAAAGGGCCCAAAACTGAGCACAGGGCTTGAGCTGCAGCCTCACTAGTGTCAAGTACAGGGAGACAATCACTGTCCTAGTCCTGTTGGCCACACTATTTCTGATACAAACCAGGATACCATTGGCCTTCTTGGCCACATGGGCACACTGCTGGTTAATGTTCAGCCACTGTCAACCAGCACTCCCAGGTCCTTTTCTTCTAGGCAGCTTTCCAGCCACTCTGCCCCCAGCCTGTAGCACTGCATGGGGTTGTTGTGACTCAAGTACAGGACCCAGAATTTGGCCTTATTGAACCTCATACCTTTGGCCTTGGACCATCAATCCAGCCTGTCCAGATACCTCTGTAGAGCCTTCCTGTCCTCCAGCAGGAAGGGCACCCCAGCTTAGTGTTATTTGCAAACTTACTGAAGATGCACTTCATCCCCTCACCCCGGTCATCAGCAAAGATGCTGAAGAAAACTGGCCCCAATACTGAGCCCTAGGGACCATCACTGGTGACTGGAATTTTAGTTTGCTAACAGTGAATTCATGGCTAATTAGGTATCTGTACATCTGGGATTTAAAAGAAAGCTTATGTTATATTAGAGAGGCTAAACTTTATCTAATATGGTCTAGACACTTACTTTGATAGGTATTTTGAACTTCATTCTCTACCAACAGAGAATAATGTTTTATCTAATTTCTCAAGAATCCAGCTGGAAAACTACAACAAAATGCAAGTCCATGTGAATACTTTACAGGAATAAGAAGGCCTAATCCATTAAATTCTCTTTTAATTATTTTTTTTACATTAAAATTAACATTTTGTAAATATCATGCTAGGGAAAAGGAATTTGTTTCACTTTTAAACATTTCTTCTTTCCACACCCTGAAGTCCATGCTAACTGTGTACATTTTTGTACAGAACATATATTTTTCTCTAATTTTACCCCTGTTCCTCAACAGTGTTTTAGCAATTGTCACTTAATATTAGCTACAACTTTTATATGTGTTGTACAAAAGACATTTTCATTGAAATCCATGTTTTTATGTTTCATCAGAGTGCAGTATAGTTTATTATTTCTGGATAGATGCATATATAATCCTCAAGTTTTGTATGTTGCCCTTTGCATTTCTCTTAGAGTATATTATCTTAGTCTCATTTCATATAATCCTGATTATGGGACATTCTTTCATCATGAAGATTATTTTATCCAATTGTAACGGAAGTGTGGCTCACATTTAAAGGACAAAATTAAAGACCCCAACGGAAAAAATGGGTAACTGGGTAAGCTTAGAAGTTACAATTTCTTGAAAGTCAAACACTGCTCAGCCAGACAATTCTATCCTCCTTTCTCAGAGAAAACTATCACAGTCTCATCTTTTGATAATCAAGCTTATTGAGAACAAAACTGTTATCTGGAGACACAGAAGCAAAAAAGATATATCTTCAAGCAAAGAGGTTTAATTATACAGGTTTCTGTGGAGGAAATGAGTGAAATGTGTTAGAAATAACTATAATTTGGAAGGACAATATCCAAAAAGAGAGAAGACTGAAAAACTTATATCTAAATAGTTTCTAGTATAAAGATATTTTGCCAACCAGATAAATAAATGAATAGAATACTAGAAAATGTATGCCTTTGTCTTTTTAACAAAAAGAGTTACTCTTGAGAATGGAAAGTTTTCTATGTGAAAAATACTGTTACAGTGTTTCCTGGGAGTTACATTTCTCTGAAATAATCTTGCTCCACTGTATATTCCATTTATGCTTGTTGGGTACTGCATCATCAACATGGCTAGCACTATACATCATATTGTATATTGGATTTCTATTTGTCATGCTTAGATTTTCTTCTGATGATCAGATATAGGGAGGAAAGCAATAGCGAGAACTGTTGTTGGACACTTGGGTAAAAAGTGATACTTCACATTTAATTAGTATAATCAGTGGTGAATAAAAGTCATATTCATTTGCAACACTATTAATACGATTTTCAGTGGACAAAACTGGTGGGTTTGGTAGCTATCTGGTGCAAGATTTCTACATATCTATAATTCATAACTATGAATTATGTAATTCACAACTATGAATTATGTAATTCACACTGTAGATGTAGTGACAGGATTTTCAATTAACACATAAATTCTTTAGCAGCATTTTTTAACCAAATCATAATTGATTATTACAGAATACCTCCGGGGAGACATACCCAAAATTCACACAGTATAGAAAGTAATTAGCTTCTGAATCAAGTCTTTTTTTGTCCACATGTATCAATATGTGTAGTTTATTTCTCTTTTTTGTTGGGAACAAGGAAGAGGCAGGAATCTCTAACTCCTTTAGAAAGAACAGTGGTAGCAACAGAGGCCATCTTTTTCACTAAAGAACTGCTCAATGCTAGGGGAGTGATGCCAGCTTGAAGATAAACTAGACAGCTCTTAAAAGTCTCCTCTTACATAATGTCTGAAGCCTATGTTTAATTCTACTATGTAATGATTTTTGAGCACTTTTGTTAGCTTGCAGGATATTTGTTTTCCCCTTGTAATTGCCCTGAGAAGTACCATTACACCAACTAATTTTCATGATAAACTCTTTCTTCACATCCTTTTTAATTTTTTTATGAAAAGTAAAGCCCATTAATGTTCTGAAACATTTTCAAAAGATACCTTTTGTTAATTTTTATACTTTTAAGAAAGTTATAGCATTCAGGCCTGTTTTGATGGCAATTTCTAAATGGAGACAGGTCATCAGAGAGAGGTGTCATCAGCTCCTGCTTCTGGATGGATGATTAAAGTGAGCAGCTGAAAATACTTACCCTGCTGGCAAGTGAACTCTCTAAACTTTAAAGGGTTTAAGAAGTAGATTAAATTGGTATCTCCAGAGCAGGGATATAGAAACAAGGCTCAAACAAACAAACAAATAAAAGATAACAACATAAACAAAATATTATAACCAAAATATCTTTAGCATTTTTTGAGGTGAAATGACTTAATCACTTATTCTGACTCCTTCCATAAGAGAAGTAGGAGTTCAGTGAAAAATCCCTACTTTCACCTACATGAACTCTCATCAGCATTAATGGAGGTGCCCAGCCTTCAGTTTAAAAATTCTAATGAGGGAGACCACAGTATTTTTAATTTGCTCTGGAAGCTAATTATTAAGCCTAGCTGAAAGTTTTTTATTAAAACTGATTTGACAGGCTCTTGGATTTTCTACTCAATTAAATACTTTGAGAAACATTTGCTTCAGCCAAATTTCCTCCCACCTCCTTTCCCCAATGAGGATTTAATATTTTTCCTACAGAACTGAGTCTACAAAAAAATCATGCAAGCTTCTTTGTTTCTTTTCTAATCTAATATTTTTAGAGTCAGATTTCAACCTCTGGTTTCCTCAGTATGTTTTTCTATCATGAGTCTTCTCTCACTTCAATGTTTTTAAATTTTGTCTACTGCTCTGATCTTTCAGTAAAGCATCAGCGTCTCTACAATGCAAAGGAGACAGTTCAACGTTAAAAGTGAGACACAGTACAAAGCCCAGATTCTGAATTAAAAATTATTCTTGAAAATTATAAATAACCACTAGATGTTAAAGAGGGAAACAGAGGCAGATTTTACCTGAAATCAGAGAACACCTGGAGAGGTCCAAATGAAAACACAGTTGGAGCAAGAAAGATTAAGAACAGCAGCAGGAGTCTCAGGAATTAAAAGTAATAGGAGAGATTAAGAGGATGCAGACAGGGTTCTAGGGAGTAATAGTCGATGTGTGAAATATCAGCAAATCTATGATAAGTCTTAAGGAGGAGGAGGCAATGAGAATGTGAGAAATAATAACAAACCAGGTAAAAACCCCTCTCTAATAGTTAATAAAACTATATCAAAAATATTGTTTTCCAGCATGCCAAGGCAATGATTGCTGTTCCTGTGACCTGTAAGAGAGGATATTGTGGGCAGATATCTTTTTGAGGTAAAACTCGAGGTAAAGTGCAGTGATCACATGATTGATCAACTGACTAATAACTGGAGTCACTATCCTGTTAGCTTTACAGTCCCTTGGATAGAGAGAAAAATAAGTACTGGAATAATTAATGATGTTTTGGTATGGACAGTAAGGATATTTTAAGACTGAAAGAGGCACTGGGAAGTGTATTCTGAAACTTGTATTACACTATAAACTATTAATAATTTAAATTTTTGGTCTTCTTTTTTCTATGTAGGGACTCCAGAATACAAGACAGTGCTGGCTAGGAGCCTACGAATAGTTTTGGAATGTGAAAAGCTAGATAAGAATACCTGCAATTTCATTCCTCAAAATCCTCTTCCCATGATGACTACCTTACCAGGAAAACCAGAGTCAGGGTTCACAAACTGACAAAGTGACCATGTAAAGACCCTTGACTTCTCCCTGCAAATAATTATAAAGCATATTTTTATGGATGGATGCAGACTGACACAAGGTTGTTGGAAGTAGTTCTGGTTCAGTAGCAGTATACCTGTTTTATCCCAATTCTGTGCCCAGATTATTATTTTCAGATCTCAGTAAAACATATTTGCTTATGTTATTCCATAGTGATCCGAACTAAAATAATAAAGTTGCTTTTCTAACTCATCTAAAACAGAAAAAGAAAACAGAAAAAGGAATTTTACCAACAAATAAATTAAAATTACTAGAGGTGGACAAGGAATAAAACTATTCCTGAAACAACAAGGAGCAGTCAAATAATAGATTGGGTTAAACTATAAAACAGATGAACGTAATCACAGAATCATACAGTGGTGTGTATTAGAAGAGACCATCAAAGATCATAAGGTCAACTCACCTTCCATGGGCAGGGGTATCTTTTGCTAGATCAAGGTACTTAAAATCCCTCCTAGACTCCCCTTGAACACTTCCAATAATGGGGCATCCACAGCTTCACCAGAATATCCGTTCTCTGGGATGTTCTCTTCCACTCTCACCACCCTCATTGTATAAAAATCTAAATCTATCCTCTTTTTCTTCTTTAAAACCATTACTCCTTGTTTTGTGACTACAGACTTGGTAAAAAGTCTCTCTCCATCTTTGTTATAATTCCCTTCTAAGTACTGAAAAATTGCAACAAGGTCTCCCAGGAGCCTTCATTTCTCCAGCTTGAACTACCTTTACTCTCTCAGTGCTTTCTTCATCAGAGAGAGGTTTCAGCCCTCTAATAATTTTCATGGCCCTCCCTGGGCTCTAACAAATCCGTGTTTTTCTTGTACTGGGAACCTCAGAGCTGGACACAGGACTCCAGATGTGGTCTCAGGAGAGTAGAGGAGGGCGAGAAGTCTCTCTCCACCTGCTGGCCATGCTTCCATTTGTGCAGCCCAGGCTATGCCTGGCTTTCTGGCCTGCAAGAGCACAATGCTGGCTCATGTCCAGCTTTTCATCCACCAGTACCCCCAAGCCCTTTACCACAGAACTGCTCTAAATTTACTCATCCCCTGGTCTGTATTGATATAGAACATGACTGCTTCAACCCTGGTGCAGAACTGTGGGAGCCCAAACCCAACCTTCAGCAAAGGAAAACAAGGGCTGACAAAAACCTCATGATCTGAAGGAGCCTGACCCTTCTCACAAGACCTGTTAAAGTTCTACCTCATGGATCAAGCCTGGCTTCAGCAGAAATCAGAAAGGACTCTTGAGATGATTGTATCAAACCATGTCTAAAACCCTGTAATCCCTCTATCCCCCATGTAATCCTACTAGAAGAAAAATTAACTATTTAGAAATTGCAGTAAAAACTTATGTAATTCCATAATTAACATAACTCGTCCCCTTCATTAACATGTCCAACCTCAAATACCTTTAAAATCGTGTTCTCGTATTCAATAAACTATTCCAGTTCCCCCATACTGGGATTGTGTTTAGCTTTTATTTTTCAGACCGCCACTCAGAACCTTGCACTTGATTTTATTGAACTTCATGAGATTCGTATTTGATCACTACAACCCTCTCAAGGTCCTTCCAGACCCACATTGTAAAGAACTGCAAAATGAAAAAAAAAAAAAAAAAAGAGAGAGAAAATAAATCAAGTCTTAAAAATACTAATAAACCCGAGGATAGAATTATATAAGATACAGTTCTGAGACTGTAACAACAATTTACATTCTGGGTCATGATATGCTACTTATTGAATGGTAATATGTATCCATAACAAAATCAATATATAAGTGGAACTAGAATCCCAAAGACATAAAGAAGAAATTAGTCAATACGTAATGCATATGAAAATATACATATAACTTATTTATACTACTTTTTTATGATGAATAGTGTAAGAAGCATTCATACATTTCAGTCTTTTTTGTCATTTTAGTTTCACCACTACATTTTGAGGGTTACACAGTTCTATTTGATTATCATTTTAAAGCTGTGAAAAATACATTATGTGACTGGATAGAAGTATTTTTAATAAAGATTAATAATGAGATCTTATAACAGACATTTCTGTGATGTTTCCATCTCTGAAGGACATTAATTAAATTATAAAGAATTCATATTGATATTTCTTTATTTTGAACATTATATTTCCTTTCTACAGATGCAACAATTAGAACAGAATTACTGAGTTAAAGCAGCTGATTTTGTACATATAACAGTTCAAGCAGCTTGTTGAAGAATGAAGTTTTGAAGTTTTTTTTCTTCAACACATTTTGAAGCAAGATTGTTATGGTGGAATTTACCTGACTAAATAATTTCCTCAGCATAGTCAACAAGAGGATGGCAAAAAATTATAAACACTTGTAGAAGACACAATTCACTCCAAGCAAATGCCTAGCATTTGTCAGATGAAGTGTGTTATAAACCATATGTACTATGTGGGGATTCTAAGGTGTCAGATTTAGACAACCAGATTTAGTCTTGTGAATTCACTAAATGGATGTGCAAGTGATATGTCAATTTGACCATCAAATCTGATCACCCTCCATGGTACTTAAGAAATAAGATTTCAGAAACAAATTTAAAATAAACAAATAAACAAACATAAATGCCAAGTAAACAAATAACCGGGTAATAAGGTCTCAGTTATGTTTTCACCTCTCTTGCAGAAATAAGAAAGAGAAAATGCAGAAGTAATGCCAGGGATTATCAATTACGAATTCTAGAAAACCTAGCTTAATGGAGCAAAATTAATGAAGTAGTGAACAGCCAAAAAACCATAATGAAGGTTTTACTACAGCTCCTTACCCTACCATATCCACCCTCAGCAAACATTTCCAAATGTCATGGTCCAAAGTTAGTAAATGAACCCAGAATCCATAACAACAATATATCCACAAATAATAAAAGTCTCCATTGTCTTTTCACAGAAGTTATCCCAGCTTAAAAGGTCAGCAGATAACAAAATGCCACTCAACACAAATTCAAATAAAGCCTTCTGGTTTAAAATAAGCCCAGTCCGTAGGAATTTTCATCCCACATAACAATAATGTACAAATCAAGTGAGTAAAAATCTGAGAGATTTTACAGCGAAATACATCTGGGAAACTAGGAGCTGACAGTCACAAAAATGACTCAAGGCTAAAACTATGCAACTGCCCATCAAAGAAATTAACAGCATGATGCCACAACTGAAAACGCTCTGAACTTCATGTTATTTCAAATGGACCTCTGAAGTAGAATTAGCTGTTTAGTCTCATTTTCAAACTTGATTTATTAATATGGATGAAGTCAAGCAAAAATGACAGATATGGTCAAACTCAGGCATATTATAAATTGTCTTCCTGTAAAATCAGCAGTTTTAGCAGTTAAGCTTTCATAATTTCAGAACAGAGTAGTATAGAAGACCATGGAGTCTGACATATTTGATAAAATGCACAAAAGATAGTAATTTAAATCAGTGAACTTGGTAGAGAGACACCTGGATTTGTTCTGTACTCTGTCATTATCTTTGCATGTGGCCTTAGGAAACCAGTGCCACTCTCCCTCCTCCAGTTTTTGTGAGCAAATAGGAAGAAAAGAGTAATAGTTTCCTGATACTATATTCTGTCATCTCCTAAGATCCTGCTTCTACAGAAATAAAATAATTTTAGCTATGCTGACAGAGTTAAAACAGTAAAATATCTCTAATATGGATGGAGTTTACTGTTAAATGAGCGTTTTATGCAGTTATAATCTGCTTCTGTTCAAAACGGGTAATGCACTATACAGAGGTAAAATATCTTCTTGCAAAGATAACTACATACATCCCTAAAGTGTTTATCGGTATTTTTCTACATCCTTTTGTGAAGTATGGCCCCAAGAGTACTTTAAAGCCCAGCAAGCTGCCTGTGTTGCATGCCAGCAAGTCATCCTCAGGACTGGCTCTGGCTTATGATATACCAGAGAGGAATGGTAGGACAATAATCCAACAGTGCTCATCACTCTCCAGTGCTGGTGTCTTTTGAAATTTGTAAACATGCTGTTTCTAGCTCTTATCACCTTTCTGTGTCACATGAATTCAAGACAAAATACTACTTATAGTTTTTCCTTCACAGGATTTTTGGGATTTTTCTATCTAAGCTTTGATATTACCTACCTCAGAGGATGAAGGGATTTGTATACACTTTAAATCTAATAGGGCAGTGGCAGATATCAGATCCCTGGACACTGCAGTTCAGCACACTTCCATAAATCTCTAACAATCCAGTCTACTGATGGACAATATGATCATTTTTGTAAAAAGGTGTCCCACATCTACCAAATGAAAACAATACATATGTTATCCATATATTTAAATAACTTGGCTTTGAAATGTCAGGATTACAGACTTTTAGAGCTAAAGAAATGCATACCTCCTAGTAGTTCTCATAAATGTGATCTGAATTTTCTCTTTAGCTCTCCTTTCCACATTTCTTTTTACTTTTTTTTTTTCAAGAACCACTGTTTTGTTTTAGGTATAAATTACAGAATAATTCTTTTTGTTTATAGGAATTACTATGCATAGAATAAAAGAACATTAAGTAATGTTAAAAATTGCTTATCTTGATCAAAGTGGATGGAGGAATGATAATATACAGGACTTAGTATGGATTGTATTGACAGAAATTAAGTATAATTACCAGATCAAATCTTTAGACTCAATGTAAATGCTGAATAAACAATACCTTTATATCTATAACAATATGTTATATTTGATAGTAAAGTAAAAAAAAAAAAAGAGAAAAGAGGACAACTGAAAGGGTAGATTATACTAAGTCTTTGTCTAAGAATGATTATTTTAATAATTATTATTATATTTTTTCTATAATGTTGGCTTAGTCAGCCCAACATGATTTAATTTCTGAGTTATTTTTTTCCATTTTCTCTCCAAGTATGTGTATACGTATATAAAATCAGGGATATAAGAAGGGAGAGAGTGCCACAACCATTCTACAGTGCAATATCATCTAATTTTTTATGAGTAAATTTATAGTCTCTTTTTTCTGCTCTTTCTTTCTTTGTTTCTTTTTTTCTTTCATTCTCCTTCTTTCTCTTTCTTTCTTTTTTCTCTTTCTTTCATTCTCTTTCTTTCTCTTTCTTTCCCTTTCTTTCTTTCTTTCACAAACATTCTTCAAAGATCATTTATTTGTTTTTAAATACCTTTGGATGGTTTTTCAACACATTTTTAATGATTCTTACATAGGGTTCAGGATGAGTTTGTATCATCACTGTTTCCTGACAGCATCCTTTCAGTAAGTCATGTCTGGTTTGACATAAGATACTACACCATTTCCAGGGGGTTCTGTGGGTGCACTTGATGAGAGCATTTTAGTCTGGAACAGGACTAAGCATTTGACATGCAGCCAAAATAGAACTACTCTGAAGCAAACCCCATGAACTGCCCTCGAGTTGAGTCATGAGGTCTTCAGCACCACTTTTTTCCTCTACAAAACCATTTTTGTTTCTCCATGCTACTTTTTAACAGTTAAGATCTCTGTAATGTAAACCCCACATAAACATAATCTAACTTCCACATATAAGAATGATTGTAACACTCTTTCTCTTTTTTTTTCCTCTATTGACCATGGTTGAGTTTTGGCTGGGTCCTGAATGTCTTCTCTACAAGTAGCCCCTGCTCTTTTACCTAGCTTTGTCAACTCAAAGGCAAGAATCACCCCTACAGAAATGTTTGTCTTCTCTTTCGGCTCTGTATTTCATCAGCCCCGTTTCTGGTCTCTTTATTTCCTCTCCCTACAAATGCCTAAAAGCCTTTTTTCCTTATAGTCCATCATGAGTCTAGATCTGACAGCAATGCACCTCCTTCTCAGCTCTCAACTCTCAGCTGCCTCTTTCCACCCAGCTTGTGACCCGGGTCCCTTCAGGAACGTTCAGCTTAGTGCTCTGCCACAAGGCCTCTGCTGGCACTTAAAAGGAAAAAGTTACAAAAGAAAACCAAATTACAATCAAAAACAGAAAGCAAATTTAACACAGAACAAAGTTTATTTAAAAAAAGTAGGAAGACTTGACAGTCAGTTGAAGTCACTGAATTTATTTACATATCCTTTTGCTATAATTCTCAAAGTCTTATGTATTAACATACTACAGGAAAAATATATTTCTGAGTGATGACACCATCATATACAATTTTTTAGTCTTTTATTAATTTTTCCACACTGGGTGCTACCCAGTATTAAAATGACTGGTTTACATGTATTCTTAAGTGCAGTATTTTGGTACTTGAGTTGTGTATATATATATGTATGTATAATTATTTCCGCCAGGTTATTTTGTGCATTGCCTTTACAGAAATATTATATTTTCAACAGATGTTATATGTTCAAAACTTTTTTATTGATTCATCATTGCAGTCAACTTTTCAATGAAGCATGAAATGTAAATTTAGATATTTAGACCCCTTTTCCAAAAAGGAGGTAGTTATAAGTACTTGTAAATCATAAAATATCTCCAATTCTAACCCATACTTTTAAAAGACTTATGTAGAATATCCCAAATATGACCAACTTTCCACTAGAATTTTCACTTAAGCAACATAGACAAAAAGCATAATAGGTTAATTTTACAAATTTAGAGTTTCTCAAAAATAAACAATGCTAGATGAATGATGGTTTCAGATATAATAGAATAATAAAATGGTTTGGGTTGGAAGGGACCTTAAAGATCATCTAGTTCAAACTCCCCTGCCATGGGCAGGGACACCTTCCACTGGACCAGGTTGCTCAGGGTTACATCCAACCTGGCCTTGAACACTTCCAGGGTGGGATGTATACAACTCCTTTGGGCAACCTGTTCCAGTACCTCAGCACTGGCACAGTAAAGAATTTTTTCCTAATATTTAGTCTAAACCTATTTGCTCTTAATTTAAAGCCATTACCCCCATTGTCCTGCTACTACATGACCTTATAAAAAGTCTCTCTACATCTTTCTTGTAGGTTCCCTTCAGGTACTGGAAGGCTGCAGTTAGGGCACCCTTGAGCCTTCTCTTTTCCAGGCTGACACAATCCCAATTCTCTCAGCCTTTCCTCCTAGATGAAATGCTCCATCCCTCTAATCATCTTGCTGGCCTTGCTCCGGACTTGCTTCAATAGGTCGATGTCATTCCTGTGCTGGGGCCCCAGAGCTGGATGCAGTACTCCAGATGGGGGTCTCACGAGAGTGGAGTAGAGGGGCAGAATCACTTCCCTTCACTTGCTGACCACACTGCTTTTGATGCAGCCCAGGATACAGTTGGCTTTCTGGGCTGTGAGCGCACGTTGCCAGCTCATATCCAGCCTCTCATTCACCAGCACTCCCAAGTCCTTCTCAACAGGGCTGCTCTCAATCTATTCATCCCCTACCCTGTATTTACACTGCACCTGACCCAGGTGCAGCACCTTGTGCTTGGTTTTGCTAAATCGCAAGAGATTCCTATGGACCCACCTGTCGATCTGGTTCAGGTCCCTCTGGACGGCATCCCATCTTTCAGGTGTGTCATCTGTGCCACTTATGCAAATTTGCTGAGGGTGCACTCAATCTCTTCATCTATGTCATTAACAAAGATATTAAATAACACTGGTCCCAATACAGACCCCTGAGGAACACCACTTGTCACGGATTTCCATTAGGACTGAGGCATCCACCACTACATATCAAATAATGTAACTGACAATATGATGAGATTTAGAAAAAACTCTCTGTTAATTAGAAATGTGTATGATTTAAGGACGGTGAAAGTGTTCTTTAAATTGAAAGTTTAATAAAATAATGAGAGTTAAAAAAAAAGAATTTTTAAATTATTTTCTTTTTAATCTAAAGTTAAATGTCGATAACATAGAGATATTTTCATTTTTTCTTACTGGTAAGGTAAAGTTTCTGCCTTTTTATTACAACTAAGTCCTGTGGAAATGTCTTTATTTTTTCCACACTTTATGAGCAGGTAGTGTGTGATCTTATCACTTGGCAAGACTCATCAAGGAATGATTAAAGTTTGGTAAAAAGCACTGTCAAATTTCAGCACTCCTATGTTTCTGTTTTTACTGTCAAGTCATTACATTGTTGACTTCAACTAAAGTTCAAGTCTACTGCCTGTGCAAGTGATGTGTAACTGGAAACCCTTTTGGTACATATCAGATGATAGCTGCAGTAAGAAGCATCAGAAAAGGACTTGTGTGTATTTCCATGGAATGGACTTGAAAATACATGATTCCCAGCTTGAAAAATTAATTTAACTTTACCTTCAACGAAGTCCATGACTAATGTCCATTCTTAGGTCAAACTGCCATGAAGTCAGTTAACTTAATTTTACGTCAGCAGTGAACTGATCTCTGTGTGTTCTGCCAGAGAAAACTGGTATTACAGTGCTTGTTTATGTTAGTTTAATATTCTATTTCATACCAAAGTAAGCTATACTGTTACTTCTAGATCTTACACATTTATAAGTCAGTGTTTTAAAACTCTTTATGAGGAAGCAATATTAAGGAATTCATATTGCTACCTAAGTGTAAGGAAGCCTAGACTAAAAGACTGAATTAATCAATAAAAGCCTGAATTTGACTAATGTATTTGTATTATTCATCTGAAATTAATAACTATTTGGATGTTTACCAAGCAAGACCATTTCAAAGACCTGGCTGACTCATTTTAAAGAATAACATAATTTGCTTAATTTAATGGGTAATTGTTTTTCTTCCCTATACCTGAGCATACTTCTTTACATTTATTTTTAAAATGTTTACAAATTCATCTTATCTTTCAAAATTTATCTTACGAAGTATACATTTAGCTTGTATTTTATGCTTTTAGAAAAAAACTCAAATCTTACTAATATCCTGTTCAGATAATTCAGCATCAAATATCGACAACAACAGAATCATACAAATGTCACCCATTCCCTTCCAACACCGATGCAAATATGTAATAAACATATGGTGTTTTTATCTGTCTATTATAGTGCTATCATAAATCATCACTAAGGCTGACAAGATTTTTTTTTGCAAGTGTATCATCTGCAGATTGATAACGTTCCATTAAAAACATCTTCGGTTCAGTTTGGTTTTGCTAAAAACAGAACAGAAATTCATAGGGATCCTTCCTGGATTCCTCTTGTGGTTGCCCTGTTGTTAAAATCTCAGGAAGCAGAGGAGGTGGCCCAGGAGGCTCAGTCATCCTCTAGGTAACTGTGCCGCTCTGCAGGATGCAGAACCCTCACTTTAGAGCTTCTAGTCTCACTGTTGACCCTTCAGCCCCAAGGCTACCTCTCTGTGACCAGTTTTGGACTCACCTCTGGATTCTAATAAGTGTCCCAATGCCATCCTAATCATGTCACCTCATCCCTGCCTGACCACTGTAACTTTTCCATAGGAAGAAATCAGGTGTGCACCTGTGGCACACCAGAAAGTTCTGTAACCTGAGTATTTGGATTCTTGACCCAGACAAAATGCTTTCAAGGTATTCTATGAAAATCTGGTAGGATTGACAGATACATGGAAAAATTGAATAGTATATTCCTGTGTAGTACAATGGAACAAACCTTTTCAGCGCTGCCCATCCGTGGTGTACAGGAAAACAGAGTGACACAGTCATGGTTTATCCCCAGATGATAATAAGTATGACTCAGCCTCTTGAACACTTTCCCCTCTATGAGATGAGGGAGGAAATCAGAAGGGTAAAAGTGAGAAAATTCATGATTTCAAATAAAGTAATTTAAAAAGGTAAAACAAAAGCCACACATAGAAGCAAAATAAGGAATTAATTCAATAGTTTCAGTCAGATGTTCAGCCATCTCCATGAAAGCACGGCCCCATCAAGTGCTAATGATTACTTCAGAAGACAAATGTCATCACTCCAAATGTCTCCCCCTTCCTTCTTCTTCCCCCAGCTTTATATGCCGAGCATGATGCCATATGATCTGGGATATCCATCTGGACATTTGGGACCAGCTGTCTCAGCTGTGACCTCTCCCAACTCTTTGTGTACCTGCTCACTGGTGGTGTGGTGTGAGAGGATGAAGAGGCCTTGACTCTGTGCAAGTCCTGCTCAACAATACCAAAAACATCCCCATCTTATCAAGACTGTTTTCAGCACAAATCCAAAACATTGACAGATCCAAATCATAGATTATGAAACTATCCAGTTACTATGAAGAAAATTAACTCTCTTCCAGTAAAAACAACATACAAATGCTTGAATCTTTGCCCTAATTTTTACTTAAACAGTTAGGTACCATGACCTGCAATAAAAGAGGAAAGTGACCTCAATTTAGATCACTTGATCATTTCTCCCTTTGATGATGAAATAAAGGAATATAATTATGTCAATCTAGTTATAGCTACTGGTAATGTAACAAAAATTTATAGCTGAGAGAATCAGTACAATGAAAAGCCTACCAGTTATAGCACTGCAACCTGAATTAAGGAAAAATGAGCAAATCTTTAAAATCAAGTCATAAACACAAACTGAAAGTGCTGCAAATATCCAAATTCCTTACATATTCAGTTATCAGTTATTACTGTCATCAGTCTACTCTGTCTTGCTAGAAGTAGTGCAGTTCTAGAAAAGCCACAGCTTGGAAACTATTGCATCAAATACAACTTTCATGTCTACAGATACTTTTTCAAAAAACTTTTTGGACAACTACACAATCATTTCTTTTTAGATAATTAATAAAATAGCCTCTGGATGCCATCATTCAAAACATAACTCAAAAACATTACAACATTCTAAAATTAGTTTGCAAAATTAAGTATCTTCATTTCTGTGAAGAAGAGGCAAATTAAAAGAAAGACTAGAAAAATTATAGACCTCATATAATTATTAGTTATGTAATTCCATTTATTAAACAGTTTCCAGTAAGCCTAATGAAAACACTTTTTCTTGTAATCTTGAATGTTATATAAAAACTCCTAAGAACAAACTTCACTTTGAGGACTAGTGTAGATCATACCAAAAGTGCCTTAAGAGAGCTTTTAGCACATGAATAAGATGATCTTTCCCAGTACACAGGACCATTTTCCCTACCTTATTCAAATCACGTGCACAGAGAGAAATAAAGTCATATCTTTGCATAATATTGTGGAAAAAAATGTCCTGTAAATGCACCCACAAGTACAACTCTGATTATGATTAAAGTTTATCTTATTATACTCTAGCTAAGAGGATCATTATATTATATACTGTGCCATGATTAAACTGCTTTTTCTTAAAGCAGTTTGAATTTATGTTCAGACAGCTTTTATATTCATAAGCTCACAACACTACTCCACACATCCCTGGAGAGCAACCCAGGAAAGACTGTTCAAAGTACTGACACTTATTCTACTGTAATGTGCATTACTCTCAGTACTGTAGCAACTCTAAGTCAAATACACATAAACCCCTCTATACAACATGCTCAGTTTCAGATGTGATCTGGATTAACCTTTAAAATGGAAAGAAAAGATCTGCTGCAGAACTGTGTAAAGCTTTTGGCAATTTGACTCATATATTGCTCTCAGTCCTGTCATCTGAAGGCTACAGAGATTTTGGTTGATCTGTAACTATAAGACACAGATAAGTGGTGATAAAAAGAAAAAAAAAGTAGCTTCAGCCTCTACTTTTCTCATATTTTATTCAGAGGTGTTGCTTTGGGTGTTTTTTGTGCAAAGAACAAAATTATGTCTGTACTAAGTCTCTTAGCTTCAGATATAATAATATTCTGTTGGGTGTTACAAATAGTAGGAATAGACTTGTACTATGTGTGCACTTCCATCTATATTCAAACATTCAATATTTTTGACTAGCTAGAACTAATGGAACAGATTTTCAAAACAAACCTTGCATCCCAGCAGTTTAAATAAAACTAACAGGAAAATTTTTTTCTGACATCAGGTAAAACCTTGGAAGGTTCAGTAGTGACTTGAGGCATGTTTAAATCCTGTAACGTAGCACAGGCAGAGAGCTGACCTGAGGTACTTTAACTTGATGCAGAACAAATTGGCACGAAGGTAGTTGTTTAGTCCCAGAAGGAGTATAGTTGCATTAAAATAGTTCCATCTCTGCACTAATAAAGCTTGCCTCACAGATGTTTTCTTGACAGTGCTTTTACAGATGTAGATACCATGTCACATATAATATAACAAAGAACTTTTTCTTGTCATAAAATGAACATAGCAACTCTTGTACATTTAGGTGAAGTCTGAAGCACTCAAAAAAAGCAATAATTATTTTCAGCCTTTTTTCTCCTTCAGCCACTCTCTATGTATCCAATGAGGCTAAATCTTTAAGGTAGAAATTCCAATTCTTAGCACATTGTGTAGGTAAACAATGCCTTTGGTATTTGGCTATTTCTATCCTTTGAACATAAACAGAAAAAATCAGCATTCCAGATTGTCACTTCTGATACATTCATGCTTCTTATCTGGGAAGCATGTCCTATATGTTAACACACATTTGTCATTGATATAAAATAGTTTGCCAGTATACTGTGAGAGTAAAACATACTGTGGCTAAAAACAGATCTAGAAGAGGTATGTATTTCCTTCTTTCTCAGGACCTAATAGGGATTCTGATATGGTAAATTTGACAGATCCATTTCTTTTTCCTTTGCAGTATTTCTCAAGTAGCCCAAATCTCTGAACATTAAAGCAATCTCACCATGGTTTTCTGAACATGAAAACTTTTAGGAAAGTTCTGACCTGTTTATTCCTCCTCATGTGACATCCTACAGTAGTTATTTTTATATTCATCTTATTCCCAGGTTAATCAGAAGAGTGGAAAAATTGCTATATCTTAATATTACTTATAAGCTGATCATATTTTTTTCTCCATTCTATTGGTTAAAGTCTGATTACTCTTTCTTCTCTTTCACTGTCTACCAACCTAAAGTAGGTATGTAACTGAAGAGATCAACTCTAGCACTAGCACCCCCATAAGTTATCAGGGATTTTTCAGAGTTTTGATAAATCCAAATCTGCTTTCCAGGTTGAAGTAATAGCAGGGACATCTTTCATTAGATCAAGGTACTTGAAGCTCCATCCATCCTGGACTTGAACCTTTTTGGCAATGGGACATCCACAACTTTGCTGGCTCACCTGTTCCAGTGTTCTTGTAAAAAATGTCCTCCTTACATCCAATCTAAATCTACGCTCTTTCAGTTTAAAACCATTGCCCCATGTCCTGCCACTACCCACTTGGTAAAAAGTCTCTGTACAGGTGTCTTGTAAGCTCTCTTTAAGTACTGAAGTGATACAATGTTGGGGGATGAAAAGCTCAACATGATCCAGTGATGTGCATTCACAGCCCAGAAAGCCAGTCATATCGTGGGCTGAATCAAAAGCAATGTGGTCAAAAGGTTGAGGAAGGTGATTCTAACCCTCTACTTTGCTCTCATGAGACCCCACCTGGAGCACTGCATCCAGCTCTGGAGTCCCCAGCACAGGAAGGACACAGGCCTGCTGGAGTGATCTAAAGGAGGGCTACAAAGATGATCAGTAGCACCTCATAAAATCATAGAATCAGCTGGGTTGGAAGGGAACTCTGAGATCATTAAGTCAAACCCTTGACCCACTACTGCTGTGGTTGCTAGACCATGGCACTAAGTGCCACATCCAGTCTCTTCTTAAAAACCTCCAGGGACAGAGAATCCACCACTTCCCTGAGCAGCCCATTCCAATGCCTGATTACCCTTTCTGTAAAGAATTTCTTCCTAATATCTAACCTAAACCTCCCCTGGCACAGCTTAAGACCATGCCCTCTTGTCTTGCTGACAGTTGCCTGGGAAAAGAGACCAACCCCCACCTGGTTACAACCTCTTTTCAGGTGGTTGTAGAGAGTGATGTCTCCCCTGAGCTTCCTCTTCTCCAGGATAAACAATCCCAGCTCCCTCAACTTCTCCTCATAGAACTTATGCTCAAGTCCCTTCATCAGCCTTGTTGCTCTTCTCTGGACCTGCTCCAGCACCTCAATATCCTTCCTGAACTGAGGGGCCCAGAACTGGACACAGTACTCCAAGTGTGGCCTCACCAGCACGACTACTGGGGAAGAATCACTTCCTTGGACCTGTTGGCCACACTGTTCCTGATACAGGCCAGGATGCCATTGGCCTTCTTGGCTGCCTGGGCACACTGCTGGCTCATGTTCAGCTTCCTGTCAATCCAAACTCCCAGGTCCCTTTCTGTCTGGCTGCTCTCCAGCCACTCTGTCCCCAACCTGTAGCTCTGCATGCGGTTGTTGTGGTCAAAGTGCAGGACCCGGCACTTGGCCTTGTTGAACCTCATCCCGTTGGAATCAGCCCAACTCTCCAGCCTGTCCAGGTCCCTCTGCAGAGCCCTCCTGCCTTCCAGCTGATCGACACTGCCCCCCAGCTTAGTGTCATCTGCAAATGTTCTGATGGTGGACTCAATCTCCTCATCCAGACCATCAATAAACATATTAAACAGAACTGGGCCCAACACTGGTTGCTGGAGGACACCACTAGTTGACAATTGTGTCTATAACTTCAGTAGTAAATATTCTCAATATGCCATTACTAGGAGATGTAGATGTTTCAGAGATTTTTTTATCAATGACAACATATTTTTGTGTAAATAATTACTTCTGGAATCAGGGACAGCTAGTTTGTTAACTTATCATTAAAGTTGATATAATTTTTCATAGTTTATATGTACATATTTTCCACCATGTGCTGAACAAACTATTGGTACTGAGAGGATATTGTAAGGAACAAAAATGCTAAAAACTGAAAGAAGAAAAAAATATATGAATTGTAAAATAACCAATCTAAAAAAACTGTCAATCTTTTATCATAGCAAGAAAGGTAGTCTGATATGCTCTTTCTGTGATAGGTAAGAATATTAAATGCCTAGAAACATGATATGCAAAATGCATAGTGTACGATAAATAGATTACAAAATACATGGAATACATGTAATATGTAGAACCTCTGGAAAGATGCCCAGACACCATGTTTTATTCTGACAGAAAGAAAAGAGGTGCCAGGACTCTCCATTTTTACTCACTTTAATGGAAGCTGTGCCTTCTTAATGTTCATTAAAAAGACATTCAATATCATACAAGATTGGACCTAAACTATAGTTTGAATACATTTTATTTTTTCAGATAAAGGAATTAGAGAGTAGACATCCTGAATTCATCTTCCTTAACAGGTTCAAATAACTTCAACCCTACACAATCTTTTATGTTTTTGGGACGCACTTCCAATTAAGAATTTCTCTATTTGTTAAGAGTGAGATTTTGGTACTCTTCTAGGTAGAGGAAATTTGGCCATTGATTTCAGTGGAACTGGTTTTTTTTACGGCTCATGGCCAAATGTTATTTTAGGTAATAACTGTTACATTTACACTGATATTTTGTATTGCTTTCCTTTTGTAGTTCTCTGTAGAAAAAAACCTCTCCCTATTTCTAGTATTGTCCTCTGTTCATGCTAATTTAAAGATAATATTGTCTAGGTTTTCTTGAAATTAAAATCTTGAATAAACTTATGAATTTTAGTCAAGGTTCCCGGTCAGAGAAAAAGTCCCCCGAGTAGATGGAGCTCGTCAGCCCTGTAAGACCATCCATCTAAGAGAAGGTCACTCTAAACAAACCTACGTCCTGAGGACCTCACTGCCACTGTCCAAGCTTGCTCGGCCCCGGCAGATGAACCTCAGGATTAAAGGGTGGGCTCAGCTCAGCGCACACTGTGTCTCACCTAAAAAATCCACTGCGCAGGCTCGAAGGGTAAAGACCCTTCCCAAATCTTCGTTCGCGAAGACTGGCCATACATACATACATACAGTCAAGGTCAAACATTGCTCCATTAAGTTCATCTTTTATCTCCAGAAAACTTAGGAACTTCTTACATAAAAAAAAATAATTTAAAAAAGAGATTTATCTGAAGTCCAGAAGGAACAAAAGGAATTGTGTACATTTCTCCAAACTTCATTTCTTACATCCTGTTATTTTTCTTCATATTTAACAAATGTGTGAAATATATGAAGGCATTTTTTCTTTCTTGTTTTGAAGAAGAAAATAGGCAGAGCTATGCTGAACCATTTATGAAATCTAAATCATTTATAAGAGAAAATGGTTACAGTGTATCCAAATGTAGAAAAAGAGTTTCTGAAGAGTATAGGCCACTTATAAGATTTTTTTCCTGTTTACATTCAGGAGGAGAAAGTATTATTGTGTAGAGCTTTTCATCTGCTCAGTGTAGCATTAAATAAATATCTCTGCAGGTTATTGCTATGCCAGCAGGGAGCTGAGATGCATGTGTGCACAATTATTCTCAGTGTATAAAAAAGAAGAAGAAAACTATATGTCTAAATGTAGAGTTAAACAGGCAATACAAAGAAATAAAGGAGAAACTTATTTCTGCTTCATTTAATATGCTTCTGTATGTCACATACTCTACATCCCAATCTATGTAGTAGACTGAGGTTCATATTTGTACAAAATCTGGTTAAAGACAGAGAAAAAGCACTCATGTTGGGATGTCTTAGCATGTCATGCTTCCACCAAAACCAGTCAACACATGCATCTACTGTGACTGAAGAATCTGTTTTAATTCAGAACTCTATTTATTTGTCATCCACAACCTTTTTTCTTTTAATTTAAGAATGTTTCTTTCTATCATTTTCATAAGAATAATTGATTTTTAGTACCACATGATTAAGTAAAGTGAGAAACTTTATATGGAACATAATTTTATAATTCATTCCTTTGTGAATTACAAACTTATGGCTCTTATGTTTCCTGACTGAACTCTTCTAGTGTCCAGATTTGGGGTGAGGAAGCAAGACAACATTTAAGTGATTGGAGACATGAAGAAGATTAGATGTTAAGCAGAGGATAGAGCTAAATATGGACAACTGAAAATGTTTATAAGATAAATTCTTAGAAAGTATGTTGGGAAAAATTTCATTTTAACAGTGTAATCCAAGGGCTTGACTCTAAACCTTCTTTAAGTCTACATATTTTCCAGTTCAGCCTGTTTCCAGCAGAAGTGGAGGTTTGATGCACCTAAAAGAATACAAGGCTAGATCCAAATCAAGAACTTACATTAAATGTGTCTGTGTTGAGCTATATGGCTCTAAACTTTACTGTTTACAGTTTAGTTCTGTAAAGATCCCAAGTTTTCATGGTCAAGTTTCTTCACTGCCTTCAGCCGTGTACATATAAATGGCAGCATCTCAGCAGAGATGAGTGTTTCCATATCAGTGTCATACCTACAGCTGTCTTTGAGTCTGGTGACGCTGAACAAAAAATTGTCCAAATCTGAAATCACAAGAAAACCGATCCCTTGTGTATCTGCTGAGAACACAGCATAGCAGAAATCGTAGCAAACACTTCTACTTAAAATGTGGTGAAGAAGGAAACATTGCCACCTATCTCTTAACAGCTTTGTGATTAAAGTGCTTACCCATCAAATCACTCATATTTTCAGCTGTGTGATGATACTTTTCCACAAAAGTGTGAGGGAAATTCGTAGGTGAAGCAGTGGGTCAATAAAGCTAAGGTTGGTACTCAATTTATGTCTCTTAGTTCTTGCTAATTATTCTATTAAATACATTCTAAAAAATAGTTTTGCATACTCCTTTTTGAAAGAAAATGAGATAATATTACATGATGATTTATAATTCTGTGTTTCAAAAGAAATTTCAAGCTCAGGTATGCCTTAAGAATATTACTGGAGCAGTTGCATCTCCTGTTCCAGCTTTTAAGAACTTAAAAAATGATATATAAATTCCATATTTGGAGCCATACACATCTTCACTGTACATTATTCATTTTAGGTAATTTCTTTCCATAACATAAAAGCTTAATATACTGTAATTTGTAATATTTACCTCTGCAATGTAAAGATATGTTCTGGAAGCTGTTTCAGAGGATAAATATTTGTTAAATAACTTCACATAGATACTAATAAATCATTTTAATTGAAAAAGGGAAGAAGGAACAGATCCGAAGTTGGAAGAAAATGCCAAATAAGAAAAAAACGCTATATGAAATAGATTTCAAATAAGAACATCAAACATCTAAAATAAGAAGAAAAAAAGACCAGATTCTTAAACAAGAGGACAAGATAAAAGAGTGGCTGAGTAGGTCTATAGATTTTTTTTTTTTGCTTTAAGAAAATTTCATTAGAAGGATGGACTTAACAATGACGAACACTCTGCTCTTGTAATTAATTTTTTATAAAGCACATTTTATCAACCTAAAATAAAAGCTATTCAATACAAATAACTAGTGAGGCAGGTATCTGGAACATTATATTTTTGCTTTTTACATCAAATTTACAACAAATATTTTGAGCTGGGATCAATAAGATTAGGATCGTCCAGAACTCATACTTTCAAGTTGGAGGGGACCAGTGGGTGTTAGCATATCCTCAACCTTCCAAGTGTTCAGTAGGTTGTTGTTGTGGTTTAGGAATGGTATTCTCCAATGTAGTACTCCTGCAAAAACCATGCACAGCTTCCTCTCCCCTCCTCCAGCTGGACAAAGATCACAAACTGAGATAAGAACAATTTACTTGAAACAGCAATGAGACAAGAAAATGAAAGTAGCAACCACAATATTAATAATAAAAATATAAAGTACAAAAATATAAAAAAATATATAAAATATGTAAAATAATATATAAATATGTAAAAGGTATAAGAAAAGAAATTATTTTCATGAAAAGCTCATGACAAAAACAATACCGGATGGCTCTTCCTGCCACATTTTCTTGTCTGAAAGGAATATCCTCTTTGGAAGGGAGAGTGCCTTCCCCCCCCCCCCCCAGTAATGACAAGAGGTGGTATAGAATAACCTCAGTATCTTAGCCATGTCCTCTCCCGGCTACTTCAAAAATTAACCCTGTCATGGGTATTCAGCTACAATATGCTTTTGAAATTATTCAGTCCTGTACTGAGGATTTCAGGAGCTGAAGAATCCATCTTTACTGCTAGAACTTTGTTTCACAACTTAAAAATTCAGTTATTAAGATTCTATGACCTATATTTTCTGCTGACGTATGTACTCAGTAATTAAATCACCTTACTTTGATAAGATCTTTCTTTCAATAAGTTAAATGGATTAAGCTTATAAAGTCTTTGACTGAAAGACATTTTCTTCTCATAAATTTGGAGGGTTTTTTCACTTTTGTGAACTTTTCAATATCCTTTATAAAATATGCTTATAATACTGACTTCCATATCTTGATATCTATTTCAGCAGTATTTACTTATCCTTCTTACTTACACAGCAAAAAATCAAAATAGACCTTTTTTGTCACAAGGTTATCGTAGGAGTTCATGCTTTTCTGTGTGCTGGATAGCTTTTGGAACTAATTTTTTCCAAAAGCCATCACTCATTCCTTAAAAACATTACTTAAACCCTTGGCTGTCCTAAAGCCATATATTTGAATGGGTCACAGTTATGAAGTACTTTCAAAAACTCTCTGTGATTGCTTTGTCTTGCTTATCAATTTACCATGTTGCCAATATTTGTGTCATCAGCAAATTTTATGAAGAGTAGAGTTTTTTTACTTACAGAGAATTGATTGGAATAGTGACTATGGTTGGCTTGTACCAATTCTTAGGAAATCGTACTAGAAATAACAATGTTCAGTTTGGGATGGGTTTTTTTTCCTATTCGTAATGGACTAGAAAGGACTTCATCATTCTTCTGAGATAAAAATATATCAGCCTGTTTCTTTCTACACACAGAGCAAAAATGTTTATTGAACATTGCAGCCATTTTTCTGCAGATGTGAATTAAGCATAGTGCTTAGACTTTCTTCCTTAATTATTACCATGTCTTCCATTTTCCTGTTGCAGTATCATCAGTGGCAGTGCTGTGGTTTCTTTCTAACTCCCAGATCTTACATATTGGATGTAGGGTACTGGAGACACAATGCTCTGTAGCAGGTAGTAAGTATAGGCCCCTCACTTATTCAAGTGTCACAGGCCACTCTCCCCAGAAAGCACACCCCTACTCATTAGGGAGAAGGATAAAAGTATTTTCTTCATCATGATACTCATTATCTCTTCTTCATGTAGATGAATTTATACATGTATATGAGTTTTTACAATATTAGACTCAATATTGACACTTTAAATATTACTACACTTTTGAAAAATAGGTTATATTTAAATTAATTACACATTGTGCTTTTATACATATATATATGTATATGTGTGTGTGTGTGTGTGTGTGTGTGTGTGTGTGTGTGTGAGAGAGAGGAGTATTTGAAGAGGGCATGACAGAGCACACATTTCTTAAAAACACAGAAGACAAAATAAGAATATCGACTACTGAATACCTGAGACTGAGCACTTCTGAGCTTGGAAATCCTGTGTTGGGAAGAGCAAGGTTGAAATGGCAATTGTATTAGCAACCTTTATTCACCAAACTCATTCACATAGTGAGTATTTTCTAGTTGACCAGTTGCACCTAGAGGTTACGCTCTAGTTAAATGAGTTGTTTACATTTACATGGAAGTTGCACACCTTTCACTGACAATACATTACCAATAGAACTTTTGTGGTGACCAGCAATAAGTAATACGTGGGACTACTGTACAAAAAATAGTAATCATCGAATGGTTTTGGTTGGAAGTGAGCTTAAAGATCATTTAGTTCCAGCCCTCAGCATGGGCAAGGACACCTTCCACTAGACTAGATTGCTCAAACCCCCATCCAGCCTGGCCTTGAACACTTTCAAGGATGGCACAGCCACAACTTCTCCAGGCAACCTGTTCCAGTGCCTCACCACACTCACATTAGAGAATTTCTTCTTAATGTCTAATCTAAACCTACCTTCTTTCGGTTTAAAGTCATTCCCCCTTATCCTATCACTACACGTCCTTGTAAAAAGTCCCTCTCCAGCTCTCTTGTCGGCCTCCTTTAGACACTGGAAGGAAGCTATAAGGTCTTCCTGGAGCTTTTTCTGCAGATTGAACAACCTCGACTCTCACAGCCTGCCCCCATAGCAGAGGTTCTTCAGCCCTCTGATCATCTTCATGGCCCTCCTTTGGACTCACACCAACAGGTTCATGTCCTTCTCATGCTGGGGGCCCCAGAGCAGGATGTAGCTCTGGGTGGGGGCTCACCAGAGTAGAGTTCAGGAGGGGAGAGTCAACTCCTTCAGTGTCCTGGTCTCACTTCTGCAGCTTAGGATGTGGTTGTCTTTTGGGTTGCAAACTTACTCTGCTGGGTCATGTTAAGCTTCCAGTCCATGAATACCCTCACATCCTTCTCCCCAGGGTTGTTCTCAATCCATTCTCTATTCAGCCTGCTTTTGTGCTTGGGATTGCCCCAACCCACATGTAGAACCTTGCACTCAGCCTTGTAAAAACTCATGAGGTTTGCACAGGCCCACCTCTCAAGCCTGTCAAGGTCTCAATGCATGCCTTCCCTGCAACGTGTCCCTTCAGAGTGTACCACACAGCTTAGAGCCATCAGCAAACTTGCTGAGGGCGTGCTCCATCCCACTGTCCATGTCACCAACAAATACACTAAAAAGTGCCATGAATAATATTTTCCACTAAGAGAGCAACTACTCCCAGAATTATAAAAATCAGGTCATATCTTCAAATTATAAATCATCACAGGTATATAAACTTGAAAAACTGCATTTAAATTAGGTAGTGGTTCAACACAAATGAAATGTGAAGACACCAATGTGTGTGTTCACAATTCTGTAACAGCTAGTCTACCCATAAAAACATATTTATGGAGAATATGAGGTGATATTCAACTGCATTCAAGAACCAGTGGTTTATCAGGTTTTATCCTCAAGATTGGGATTTTGCTTTGTATGCATTATAAGCAGTTTTGCAAAGTGTGATCACTTGCAGCGTGAAGTTTCCTTTTGTTTCTCTAATTGTGCTATGACTCAAACCTTGCTCTTTTCTCAAGAAATAAAATACAAAATGGAGGATTCAATTTCTTATATTTATGTTTTGTATCTCAATTGTCTTCAATTTATTTTTTTTCAAATACTGCACATATATTTCTCTTGCTATCAGTTGGTAAGCTATTCTGATGATAGGTTGCTCGTATATTTTTACATTATGCTACATCAATGTGGTTATATGGGATTGAAAAAGAAGAAAAAAAAGGTTAGTTTCTTCCCAAGGATTTTCTCCAGAAATTACTTTCTGAATGATCCTTTGGACTCAGTATCATCAAAACAGTAGAAATATATGTAAGTATTTAACCAATATCCAAGTACCAAATGCTAAACCTAATTGGAATAATTTTATGTTAATTCAAAATTTGATAGGATAAAAAATTAAACATGATTTAAGTTTTAAGTAAACATGATAAGGAAAAGATCCAGTAACATTTCTAGAGGAAGGAACTGTGGGGTGGTAGAGGAGAGCAACAGAATGAGAAAATAAAACTACAGGCAGGCAACTGTGACTCTGTATTTTTGACTGCTGGTAAGATTCTTTGACATATGAAGTCTCCCGTGTGAGTTAAAGAGAGTTCCTCTTTTTTTATTTCCTCCTCCAACCAATAAAAATAATTTGAACTAGTAGAAATGCTTTGGGAAAGACATTTCTGTCTTAATAAGGATGATAAATGAGTACTGAATCTTTGCAAGAACATGAGTACTTGGAAGAGTGAAAATTTGAATATAATGTCAATGAGAAATGAAAGTATAGTATGATAAAAGAGAAAAAAAAAGAGTAAAAGAAGACTTTGAGCCCGTTATGGAGATTTTTAAGAGGAAAAAGCTGACTGTTTCTCTATAGGGTATATCATCATGGCTGGGCTTCTCAAAAGAAGATTTGGGAAGGACTACAAGCACACTGGTGGTTAAAGAGGCCAATGTGAGATAGACAAGTCCAATTGCAAAAGGCACAGCAGAAAGACTCCTTGGATGGTATCGACAAGGCACGACTCTTTCTGCGTTGTCTTTTCTCCTCAAGGGTGATCCTGTGTGCATTCTCAAAAGAAGCAGCAGTGTTACAGATGGTGTGTCTCCAGACCTCCCGATTGGAGGCCAGAGTAGAACAGTGATCAATATGGCCAAGGCTGAGATGTTGTTTCAGGGAGTCCTTGTATCTGCTCTTTGGGGCTCCTCTCTTGCGGCAGCAGGTGGCAAGTTCTCCATAAAGCAAGATCTTAGGGAGGCGGTGGTCCTTCATCCTGGAGACATGTCCTGTCCAACGCAGCTGTGTTCTCAGCAGCATGACCTCAATACTCGTAACTGTTGCCTATTCTAGAACAGATGTATTAGTCACATAATCTTTTTACCATTGCTGGTAAAATCCTTGCAAGAATACTTTTGAGCAGTCTAATACCCACTATAGCAGAAAAACTTCTACCTGAAAGCCAATGTGGTTTCAGAGCCAATAGGAGTACCACAGACATGGTATTTGTTCTCAGATAACTGCAAAAGAAGTGTAGGGAACAGAACAATAGGGTATATAACCATAAATCTATTGAAGGTGAAGTGACCATGCCAGTACAAAAATGTTTTTTTTCATAACTAAAAGGAAGATGAGATTTTTTTTTTGTCTCAGAAAAAATGCATTGTGTTAATTATAATTTGTTGCACTAATTACCATTTCTGAGAAAAAATTCTTCATGCTTTTTCAGATATTCTCTATTTAAATAATAAAGGCTAAAATAATTTGAAGCAATACTGAATATCCTAAGACAAAGTTTTATTATTGTCTAATGAAAATATTTATCTTTTTAATGAAGGAAACAAAAATAAACAACTTTGTATAGTTCAAACATAAATATTAAAAATGTTTTTTGTTCATTAGCCAAACCAGTGAGTCATCCAATATGGTGACATGAAGCATCAAGAGACAAACAGTTCAAATGAGATGCATTTGCTTGAATATCATTAAAGACCAACTAAGAAACTGTGACTCTGCCCAAATAGAAAATTCCAAGAACTCTCAGAAATCTCAAGAAATTTTAGATCATGGTCAAGTTCTGTTGTCTGGATGTAACTGATATATCTGTGAATCTTCCAACCAGATTCAGAACTTCAGTCTTAAAGCAAATTCTTTGTTCTTGCTCAAATGTTAAGATATTTCTGATTAGCTCAACTGTCTTCATTGCTGCTGCTCTGATCTGGGACAGGTGTTTTAGTTCTGCAGTGTGAGTTCTGTTGCCCAGGATCTACTGTGGTAACAAGCACAATGAGAAAAGGACACGGGTGGTATTTTTTTTATAGCTGTTTTCTAAGTTAAGGAAAGTTCAAGTCCTTCCTCATCTTACCTGAATTTTCAAAATAGTTCATTCAAACTGAGACAGCTTTTCATTTTTCCTCTTGTTGTAGGGCCTGGGTTTGACCCAGGGAAAGCCGAACTATATCTGAAGCTCTGTTTCTTTGATGCATACCTCTTATTCAAATCGGTTTATGTTTGACACCCTCCAGTGTAAAGCTCAAGGCCTCTTTGTTTATATTTGTTTCATGTTAGTATTGTGGTTTTCCTATCTTTGGTTCCCTTTTCTCTCTCTCTCTCTCTTTCTCTCTCTCTTTCATAATCCACATTTTGTCATTCTTATTTGTTTGAAAATAATGAACTAAACACATACATATATATTTCAGCTGATTTACACTTCTATAACATTGTAAAAGTAACAAAACCTCATCTTCTTGTGTTTACAATTCTAAAGCTGAAGTGACCTTAAATTCCCAGACCAACCAAAAAATTGAACTCATTGTTTTTATATTTTGGTGTGAAAACACTTAAACAGTGGAGTATGTAACATTTATATTTTAATATTTCTTTCCCTTGACTTTTATGCCTATTCTGATTCCCCTGCCTATTCCTAATCACATTGCTATAACAGTTAATACTGTCTGAATCTTTTAGAGATGCAAAATACTTATAAAACTAAAGAGACCTTAAAGGAGAAACAAACATTAAGTGATTCTGAAACCAATATCATAGTAAGAGGAGATTGAAAGAAAGAAAATACCTGTTTTAGCTCTAAACATTTTGGAGAATTATACTTTTGCATGTGAAGAAAAGAAAACGAGTTTTATTTCCAATAACTTAGAGAATTTAAAGAAAAGGAATTATATTAATAGGAATTAGGGAGTACTTGTCTTTGTACCTGAAACTTTTAACCCCAATAGTTATCACAGAAGGATAGAATTGTTTGGGTCAGAAGGAACATTTCAAGATCATCTACTCCAACTCTTTGTCATGGGCAGGGACACCTTCACTGGACCAGGTTGCTCAAAGCCCCATCCTTGCTGGCCTTGCTGGGGCATCCACAACGTCTCTGGGCAATCTCTTCTACTTTTTTGCCACCTGCACTGTAAAAAAACGTTTTCTGTATGTCTGATCTAAATTTACCCTGTTTCAGTTTAAAACCACTGCCCACTGTCCTCCCACTACAGACTTAGTAAAAAGCCTTTTTCCAGCTTTCTTACAACTGCCCTTGTACATTGACGGTCTCCCTAGTCTGAAAAATCCCCAGCTTTCTCAGTATTTCTGTGTGGGAAAGGTCTCGTGATTTTCATGACTCTCCTTTGGGTCCACACTAACAGATCCATGTCCATTTTGTACTGAGGACCCCAGAGCTGGAGAGACGGGTTCTCACAAAAGCAGGGTAAAGGAGAAAAATCCCCTCACTCAACCTGATGGCCACCATTCTTTTTATGCAGCCCAAAATATATTTAGTTTTCTGGGTTACAAGTGCATCTTGATGGCTCACGTCCAATTTTTCGTCCACCAGTTTTCCCCAGTCCTGCTCCACAGGATTGTTCTCAATTCATCCATCACCCTATCTGTATTGATATTGGGGCTGCCCTGACCCAGGACACCTTGCAGTTGGTCTTGTTGAACTTCCTGAGGCTCCCATGGACCCACTTCTCAGGCCTGTCAAGATCCCTCTGGATGGCATTCCTTCCCTCTAGCAAATCAACTGCACCACAGAGCTTGGTTCATGCACAAATTTGCAGAGAGTGAACTCAGTCCCATTGTCTATGTCATGGGTGAAGATGTTAAGCAGTATTAGTCCCAGTATATACATCTGAGAGACACAGCTCACTGGTTTCTATTTTGTCATTGAGTCATTATTTGTAACTCTTTGGACATGACCATGCAACCAATACCTCATTCATTCTAAGATCCGTACCTCAAACCCATACCTCTCCTATTTAGAGGTAAGAAGGTAGTGTAGGATGATATCAAAGGTTTTACAGAACTGCAGGGAGATTATATTCATAGATCTTCCCTTACCTACGGATGCAATCATTCTTTCAGAGAAGGCCACTAGACTAGTTAGGCATGATTTGCCCTTGAAGCCACGTTGTCTGTCTCTAATCACCTCCCTGTCTTCTACATGTTTCAATATAAATTCCTGGAAGATCTGTTCCATGACCTTGCCAGGTGAAGGTGGTGTACTGAGTGGTAGGTAGTTCCCAGGGCCCCACCCTCCTTTTTAAAAATTTATGTGCTATTTCCCTTTCTCCAGTAACTGGGGAGTTCACCTGGCTTCCATGACTTTTCAAATACGATGGAAAGCAGCTTGGCACCGAAATATGTCAACTTCCTCAAGGTTCTGGGATGTATCTCATCAGTTCCTATGTCATATAAGCCTGCAGGATTTATGTAATTTGTGATTTTTCTTATTTTATTCCTTTTTTCCTTTTTTTTTCATCCCTTTCCTCTATTTTTCCTTTTTACTGTTTTTTTTTCTTTTTTCATTAGTACCCTAACAAGCATGGGATCACAGATTTGCAGTATGTGCAGTTCTTGTAAAAGCATCTGCCTTTCATTATCTGTTGCTATTTCAAGTTATTTCTCCTACTGTGTGTATGCTCTTCTGTGAAGACTGATTTGACTGTTTCTTTTCCATGTTAGATAGCTGATATATTTTGTGACTCAGAGAGATGTACCTGTGACCATATCTACTCTAACCGGTATTGCCTTCCTTTGAATTGGTTAAGTACTGCCTTTCTATTTACTGTCTTTTTTTCATCCTACTGAATTTTCTTTATGGATTAAAGCAACTCATTCTTCGTGACCAGAAGGTGAATGTCAAACACAAGATTTGTCTCACCAAAAGCAGAAGTAACAATGCAAATATCTATGCCTTAGCATATCACCTGCACTCCAAACAGTTATATGTCAAAAAACATGACACTCGTAGAATAAGATTCCTCTTGTCTTAAAGTAAATATCTAAATTGACTCTGAAATATTATACCCTGCATCAACCTTTTCTCTCCATTTGTTACAGAGGAAGATGGTCATGAAAGGCTCAGATGCAGGCAGCTGCATTTGAGAAATCTGAAGTTAGCTGAACATGAAAACATCTCCAAGTTGGTGGCTGATTTTATCCAAATAAATGAAAAGGAGAAACTGAAGAAAAAGTATTAATACTGATATAACTGTTTATCATTGTTAGTAATAAATGAATTGGCCTTTTTTAGAGAAAAAAATACTTTTCTCCCTTTTTTTGTTTTCTGTAAATACCCAAAACCATCTTACTCTCTTTTATGTTTTAATACTACAGTTTACAGAGAAAAGCCTGGTTAAAAATCATACTAAAAAAGGCCCTTCTGATTCTAACGTCTTCAACATCTGTGGGAAACAAAAATAAAACACAAAAATTAGACCCTGCTAAACCTGGCTCTGCAGGAAGGATTTTACTAGTGTGTGAATAAATAAAACCATTTGTCCTTATGGACACATGCTGACTGTGCACAGAGGAGGTTGAGGTTGCTTCCCACCCCCACTCAAGATGTTTTTATTAGAATAAGGTTATCTGTTTACCATCTTGTTTATGTTTCTTTAAAAGAAAGCCACACATAGGAGGCAGCCTTAAAAAAAAAAAAAAAAGTCAGGAGAAGCAAATGAGAAAGCAGTATATAAAAAGGACATATATTTATAATGCACTGATAAATAAGCCACCAGCTGTTCTTACCATATATTTTCTCTGGAAATATTTTAATTCTCAAGGAAAAACCATCAGTGCCCCTTTTTCATATTTATAACAGATTTTTCATCCTACGCATGACTTGTAGCATCATTTGTTATTAAATTTGCTGACACTTTCTTTTCGAAACACTTATTAGTTATATGTAACTTCATACAAATATAACCCTACATGCCCAGTTTACTTTGGTTTTTTTTTAGTGGAGGGATATTGTGAGTTTATTTTTAATTAAACAAATGGTTTTACTTGCTGTTCCTTTTTATCTCTCCTCAACCCATTCTGGTCAGTCTCCTCTCACTTTCTTAATGATGTGGTTTCAGAGGAAAGCCTTGCCCAAATATCCTATGAGAGATTTTCAGTCTATGTATGATCTAACATTTTCAGCTTGTGTTAGGAAAACAAGAACACTAAAATGAAAAAGTTGTCTGGGGAAATTTTATTTAACTATTTAAAAATATGGTTTGTTTTTCCCCTCTTTCACCTTTTTGGAATACAAAGTGTCTCAATTTGAGAAAATCTGGAGAGGTGGAGACCTCAGACAGAAGTCTCCTCTCTTGGGTTTAATACCCCTAGTTTCTCCAACACAGAGGGAAACCAAAGACACCCAAACATAACTGAAAAAATAACTCTTTACCAAGAAGAATGCTGATAAAAATACTTATAATAATGGGTTAAACCAACCAGTGAGGAGAAGTATGCCAAGCCCTGCCCTCTGGACCAAATCCAGATGGTGGCCTGGCCTCCCCCACTCAGAAAAAGAAAACACACATGGACACAGGACAGAGACAAGATGGCTGCCCTTCCATGTCATTCTCCTCCCCCACACCTGGAAACCCTGACAGGAGCAGCTCGACAGTCAGCACTGGAGTGAGGCTGCGGTGCTGGTACAGGTAATCAGAGCAGGGCTGCAGACTCTCCAAGAGGACCCGCAAGACACCCATCGGATCCAGTGATGAGACTTGGTTGTTGAAATTTTGATGTCTGTTGGTCAAAGTGATGGTTGTAGTCTTGTCGTAGTGGTGGTCACAGTCCGAATCCATCAAGGTGGTGGTGGAAGCCCTGGGTGGTAAGGAAAGTCCCATGTGGTGAGGGAAAAAAATCTAGTGTTGTGTGAAGTCCAAATGTGGTCTTTTATTTGGCTTAGGCTAAGTGGGAATGACTCCACTACTACCCCGGGGAAGGGAGTTCTGCACTGGATGATGTAACACTGGATCACGGGACATTTCAGGAATCTTTGACAAGATGTTACAGATGCATGTTATGTCAGCACAGGTGGATGCATTATGGTCCATGCTCAGAGATTAATATCTTCAGGCTATGTGTGAATTGTCTCAGTGCTTCCCCAGAGGAGGGTTATCACATTTGAGTCATTTGTGTAAGGACAAAAAAACAACACACAGCTTGAAGCCTGAGGTGGCAGGTGTGCATGCCCTCAGCATCCCAGTAACCTGGGTGATTGCTTTGCACATCGTCACCTGGATTATCTGAGTCATCAACATTCCAGTTTTTCACACACATCCTTCTCCTAGGGTAATAGTATTATCCTTATCTTATCAAGTTCCTTTCACAGTCCAAATGAGTAGTCAGATTTGGGGAAAAGAGAAAAGGTGGATATCAGAATTTTTGTGTAACTTAGGACACAAGGTATAGGCTACTGGGAAATGACCCAATTTGGATAGGACTTTTGAAAAACTACTTATGGTACATACATTGAGCATGGAATCTCATTTTTATCAGCCAAATATTCTTGGACTCTCCAACTCAGTTCTCCACTAAGCATGTCCCTATTTCTTGCATCTTTCCACTAATCTAATAATGTAAACAAAATCTCTGCTAGCATTCAAAATTGTAAGTGGCTATTATACGAAATTTCTGAAAGAGTAGAATTTCTAAAAGCTGGCCAAGAGATAAAATAGGGTTAAGCAGTAACACAAAGTTCATTAACAAGAGACACAAAATTCCCCAAACTATCCTGAGTTTAATTTTTTTCACTCATTTTCTGCCCTTGAAAGGAAAGCAGAAATAGTGCCTCCTTTGCCATCTATCATGTTTGATTCTCTCAGATTTTGATTCTCTTAGAGAATTCACTGTTTTTCCTTCTATTTTAGTCTCTTCTCTTCCGACTCTTTTACCATTCTTATCACTGTGGGAAGTACTTTATTTCATTGATTGAACAGAATTTTCTGTACCTGATCTTACAAAATGGGCTATGTTCTCTCATTCATCAGTTTTAGGATGCATTCTATATAGTTGTATCTATTAATCTCTTTTTCTCTATTTCCTGTTGTAAAGATATAATTTTTTTTTGTGGTCACCACATTTCTCTGTACAGGCTTTTGTAAGTGCAAGGGGAGTTGTTTGTTTTTCCTAAAGTGCTTTCAGGAAGCTAAAACATTTCAAAATCTGATTCTTTCTGTAGGAAAATTTCTTACTCTTTTACATCTGTAGAAAGAAAACATGATGATTTACATATTTTAGAAAGAAGATGCTTGCTATATAAAGGACAGTTCTTTCATATGTTAAGCAAGATCAGTCAATTTTTATCATATTTTTGGTTCCATAAAATCACAACACTGTCTTTGAGGAATTCTTTGCTAGTGGAGATATAGGAATAACAAGAGCCCCCTCCACAGCTGCTACTTGTCAATAGCATTGCTGTATCAGCAACATGCTTAAGCAATCTGGGATGTCAGGAATGCTATTTCCTTTCTCTCTCCAGGTGGGAGCCACTCCCCACTCTTTCCATGATTAAAGAGAGTGACCCCAATGTCAGCTGTCTGTGATTCAGGAAATATACCACCTTTTTGTAATGACAGTTTTAGGATTCCAAGTTTTAATGCATGAAAGTAGGTGGTTTGGTTTGGGTTTTTTTTGTGATGAGGGTGAGAGGGTGAAGGTGAGAATGGAGACAGAGGAAGGGGGAGCTAGTTTGTGTATGTTCAGTATGTTCACTTACCTTGTTATTAACCAAGAAGGAGTACCTAGAATTGTGCTAGCACAGTTATGAACTGCATTGACAAAGGACTCTTCATGTTCTTTCCATGTCATATCTTGGTGCACATCCCATATAATGTGTGGTTCTGTTCAGTAGTATTCTTTCAAATAGAGTTTTATATCTCCTAAACCATAAGAGGTATATCAAGTATAGAATATTCTTACAAAACAAAGAAAAAACCCAAACCTATATGTCCTAATTGAGTGAAATCATGCTAACTTCATTCTTTTAACTTACTGGTGACAAGGAAGTTCCATGGGGGGTTACACAAAGTCACAGTCTGACTCACAGTTCACCACAAGCATATGGTCTCTGTTCAGTAAAAGCTTTCTTTTCAGACCTTGATATGTGGTGAATAACATACAATAAGTTTCATGTCCATACATAGCATCATTTCTATTAATTGTTCCCAAAGAAACTTGTAAATGTACCAACTATGACTTGGATTTTTTAAAGTGTGCTTGAAATTAGTGTGGGATAGAGCTGCATTATGTTTACTGTAGAAAATAATGCTACTTGCTAATTGTTAGTAGGAGATAAGCAGAGCAACCTTTCTGAGGATCAAGTGCCCATCCTACACATGATTCGGGGAGGATTACTTCAGAATTATCTAGTTTGGTTGTGTAACCTTAATGTTCACTAACTGTTAAGGACCATAGAGAGATGCCAGTCATCTAACTTGAAATAGACACCTTATGAGTGCATAATCTTCCTCTGATAACCTTCAAAGCACCTGTCCCTTGTTGACTCTAGGATCAAATGCAAGACTATTTGACTATACAAAATGCAGAAACTTTCTTTAGAGGGACTGGTTCACTAGGCTCTTCAAGATAGTTGAAATTCATATGCAAAACTGCATTGACTGGATTTTGTATCGAAAGTGGTGTGAAAAGATCTTGCAGATTAAGTCAGAAATGTAGCCTAAAAGCTTTAGTCTACTTCTGTGATTTATAAATTTCATTTCCTAGTTTTGACTTGAAGAAAGTACTGAATATTGAGGTTACAAAAGACAGAGGAAATGTTAAGTTTGTCTGAACACTAAACTATAGATAGTTGCAAAAAATATGAGTCAAATACTTGCAAATGCCAAGTAAAATTTAACAAGTGAACAGAAAACAACACAAAGGATCAGCAAAATAAAATGTTTTCTTACTGACGAAAAAGAGACTTTCTGCTTGAGGAATAGACGTAAATACTTCATTTTATCCCTCCCAAATTGACCAGCAAACTACCTCTATATTCATGCAGAAAGAGGAAAAAACCCCAACAGTGCTTAGATTTCTAATTTTGTAAACACTTAGCTACTAAGATCTCAGGATTTTTTCTTCTGTTTAAGAATAAATCTTTTGAAGTTTAGAAAGAATAAAGCAGGATAGTGGATTTGATAAATGTTTCCTAATTAATCTCCTATACAATACTTCTTGACCATTATTCTGTCATTGAGTGCTTTCCCATAATCACAATGTTACAAAACTGGAAGTGTATTTACAGCAAGATTTAAAAGGACCTAAACAAAATGCAACTATTTTTCTAAAGTTGACCTCTGCGAACAAAGATCAAACAAAAAAAAAATAAACTCAGTTCCTCTACTGTTATCCTTTCATTACAATATCACTGGACTAGGTTCAGGCTTTACTAATTGGTACATACCTGTTACAGGAGTTGGACTAGCAGCCTCAGTCTTGCAGCAGCAGGAGGAAGGGTTGCTATGGAACTAATTACAGCTATCAGCAGTGGTTCTGTTTTAAACGGTGTATGAATTAGGCAGTCTCCTAGAAGCACACACAAGTGAATTTACCATTAACAATGAACAGCTCTGTGAAATGAATGTAGTATAAATTTACTTAGTCCATTCTGGGATTAGGTAGACAGCTCTACTCTTATATAGCCTCTGAAGTAAATTTCAGTGAAAAACTTAAGAGGCTTTCCCCTGGCAAAGTGAATTTTGCCACATACTTGGTGCCTTATTGCAATACAGACTGTATTCCAATTCCAATTACACTAATGCAAGCTGTGAGTAACTTCATTGTGCTCACTGGAATTACTCTAGATTTACAACAGTGTTATCTGAGATTTACACCTCTATAAATTAATCTGAAATGTGGCCACATGGTCTAGCTGGTTGTTAGCTTAGTAGAAAAAGCATAGTTTCATAAATGGCTGATATCTTTCATACTAATTTGGGACCTCCTCACAGCTGCTTATTAACTCATTTATATTAATTTACTACAACAGAAACATGCCCAATTAATAAAAGAGGTAATTCACTCACTGTTCATGATAAGCAAAACTTTTTCCTTGATATTTCACCTATTCCTACACAATATTTATCTCCCTGAAATGTTTGGTGCTATTCCTAACACTGTAAGAAAGGTTGAGGTTTGTTGTATCATGGCATCTTCTTCCTAAGGCTGCTGAAGTAACCAGCTTTTTTCACATTGATGACCACACAAATCTGAGCTATGTATTAGAACTGAGCTAGTGGGGAAACCCCAAATTGTATGTTTTCAAGGAGCATGGGTAGCAGAAAAGGACTGCAATATTAATTAAAATTGTTACACGGGATTGTCAAATTGTCTCAACCACCCTAGATTTCATTAAACATCTCATTTCTGTTTGGGATCTAGAATTTCCACAGCTATAGGAACAAGTAAGACAAGCTACATTTTCTTTTATATAAAATGGATTGCTTTTAAAACTTCAAGAAAATTAGATGTGCCCTCTATCTTTCTTTTTGCACTGTCCATTGGGCTTTTGGCTATTTTTTTCATAGGAGAATTTCATATAATGGAATTTGCAGAAGAAAAATCATGCAAATTATGATTAGACTAAATTAAGCTGTCGTCAGCTCTATTAGTGAGCTAAGGTCAGGCTAAGTTGCCTCCCGGAGGCCTCATTGTTCACTCTTCTAGGCAATAAAATAGTTGCTCCAGAGTCATTACTGTATATGAGACAAGTTGCTGGAGCTCCCCTCAATGAGGAACCTGACCCAAGGACTTTATAGCAACAAATTATCCAGTTTCTACACAGATAATTTAACTCCTGTTCTTCTCAGTCCAACAGAGAAATTACAGCAATGTTACTGTAGACAGGTGCTTTCCTAATCTTCATGTGGGGAAAATGTCCTTTCTTAGAGATGGTAGTCATGACACCATATGGGAGTAATAGTGTGTCAGACTACACATTCTGGTTTATGATACTTGTAACCATGTACTCCAAATCAAAGAAGCAATGTGCACCAAACCCCAAACCTGCATTTGGAAAAGAAAATAAGAGTAGAGAGAAAAAAAGTAAACGAACTAAAAAAGTCAGTTCCAAAGGAAATGTGTAACAACAAATACAGATTACTTATCATCACCTGTACGACTATTTGCACAGGTACAAAATTGAGGTCTAATGCTACTACTTTGATTTGTAGGAATATAGTACATTGTTTTGTCACAGAATAAATATAATGTGAAGAAACAAAATAAAATATTCATAAGCTATAAATTCCTGAAATTTTGAACTTCTTTATTATTTCTTTCATAAAGGAATGAATTTAGAGAAATAAGAGGAAGTAAAGAAAGCTCTTTTCCTTTGGTGCTTCAAATGGTACTATGATGCATATTTCACCTTCTGATCCTTAGAGACTGGTAGTAATAGAAGCATGTTTGGATACCAGTAAATTTACTTCTATTTTGTTTTACTGTTAGTGAAGCAATGAAACAACAAAAAACCCCACTTGTCTTTGTCTCACACACACGTGTACAAAACCACAAATAGACCCTATTTAAGTAAGTTAAATTTTTAATGTTTTTCTTTTTTTCCCTGAGGTAAGATATCTGGAAGATAGAATGGAGGAATATTACTTTTTAACTTCTATACTTGCTGAAGAAAAAGATGTAGGGAGAGTTCAAGGATGGAAAAACATCTTTAAGTTATACTGTATAGGCTAGGTACATAAAGTGTTGGAGTTTTTTTCCTGTTTTTTATATTCTTTGCAAAACAGCCTAGATGGCTACATTCCAACCGCTCCAGAAAACAAGAGTTAGCAAGCACCTAATCAATGTACTGTATCCAAATGCTTAGTCTGCTTGCATATTGTAAAGCTTCCACCGACATAGACAAAGTAAAACCTTAGTCCAGGCTATCCATTGGAAAGGTGACAACTCCTGGAGGAAAAATTGCAATTGAAGTTAAACAAATGGGGCAAACAAAAGCCATTGCAAAAATTACCAAGGGCCACATAGACACTCACAAGATAGCTCTGGGATTTCGCAATTATGAACAAATCAGTACTATATCACCTCATGAAAATAAACAAATCACACTTTGCCTCTTGTACCTTTTCAGGTGGGAAAGAGTTGGTACTAGACAATTAAAAAAAACATTTGCCTGTTAAATTAGAATGGTACTTACTCCAGTTTATATGTCATCCCTTGGGTAGCAAGTTTAATTTGCTTGCATAGCTTATGTTGGTTAGCTTGGTGGAATAAACTGTGCCAGAAAAAAAGAAAAAAGTTTTCTCTTTATTTAGTTTGTATAAAAATGTGAATTTTTTTAAAAGAAGAATCACATATGTTATCAGAAAGGGTTTGTGGTATAGATGTGGTACAAATGCTTGTAAAGAGCTTGAAAATATTTAGAAAAATAAAGTTTAAACATTATAATTTTTATATTATGGTCTAAATTGCAACATCCAACATCCTTTATGACTCTGACTTTCTAATAGACATATTAATTTACTTGTATGATTGCTTTCTCCCCATCTCCACAGTAAGGTTAACTGAAGATTCCATATATAATAAAGTGTTCTTATTACGCCTACGTTATGGCCAAGGAGCTGAGACTCAGAGGATGTGATGAGTGGATTTACCATACATCCCAGGTATCTAGTTGTGAAACACAGTGTAAACTTCAGAAGATCAGAATATGAACTTGTTATTCGTTGGATACTTAAGGGCCTTAAGTCCAACTACAATTTTCCAAGCATCTGTAAAGTATATTTCTTGACACGCCCAGAAGTCTTGACGGTGCTTAAAAACTTGATAGATTACCTTGTGCTAAGGGTCCCTAAGGAACTACAAACTAAATATTTATCTCCCTGTCTCGTCCATGTACTTGCTGTAGTAGATGTTCCCAGAACAAGCCTGCTAAACCACATTGTGTGCGAGAAACTGCTGCCAGCTGTGGTGCCATCACTATCTCCTAAGAAGGTAATAAGAGGAAAACTGTCATTCATACATGAGAAATTATGTTTAATTTCTTCTTCTCACTGGGGGAATTTAAATGAGTGCCTCTGAAACACTGGAGTATGCAATAGCATGTAGCATAAAACATATAATAGGTTCACATGGGATATTTTGTCCTCTCAAACCTAATTCAATTTGTACAGAATAATTAGAAAGAATAAAAGTAGCAAGTTAGAGCATGAAAACAAGAGTGGGTCCAAACAGGCTTGATCACAGAATCGCTTGACGGTGTGATTATACTGCTGTTGTGTTTTGTCCCCACAATCACAAGACCCAAGTTGGCCCAACACAGCTACCACAGGGCACTGGCAGAGCTACCTGGATAGCAACTGGTTTTGACAAACTGCTGCTTATTATACATGCTAGAGAGGCTATCCCGCTGCCTACTGTTTACTTAAATCAGAATATATTTTTCAGAATTAAGGAACAGATTTGAATCTCCTGATTATAAACCATTAAGTGATTGGCTATGGTTGTCTAAAAGGAAGTTCTTTCTTTGCTTTTTTATTTGTATCTAGGACAGAAAGAGAGAGACTGCAAATTATGAGCAGATGAACTGTGTTTTCTTTAGAGTTATGAAAATGTCAAAGCCAATATGTTTAGCCACCAACTAAACAAGAGTGGGTGTCAAAAGGAGAAAAAACACATCACAAGTGCAGGAGTCGCTGTAAAAATCTTAGTCATGCTTAACCATTCTTAGCCATTCTGAGCCATGACTGCTGCTTACTATAACAATCATGAAAAATCTGTGTATATATGCACATATGTGCCAATTCTGTTCAAAACCTACTGCTTGGTAAGAGGCCAATATATGTGAGAAGATTTTTTTTTCAATGCATTCTTTTACGATTTACAGGGGTGATTAATTAAGATAGAAGATGCCAGGTGTGTCATAGAATAAGAATTCATGGCAGACCACGTAAACTTTTCTGAGATTTGTCAGGTCTCACAATGTGCCAAGTGCTTTCCTGGAACACACTAAGACTTAGGTGCTAGCACACTTTCACCAGAAAAAAAAAAAAAAGATGGATATCAATGACTTACGTTTTGAAACATGGGAAAACGATCACTCAGAAGTTGAGTAAACTGATCCAACTGACCATCTCTACATATAATTGTCCTTCAGCTTTGATAACGGAATCTCTAATTCCAGTGGGGAAAGAACTCACTTGAAAACCTAGACATGGGCTTTTAAAATGTCAAAACGTAAAGCTGGGGGAAAAAAAAAAAAAGAAAAAGAAATGAACTTGCGATTGCTATTTTTGCTGACAGGTTTAAAGAAGAATAACAGTCCTTTTGACCTTGACAATTATCAGTTCCCTATTTGGCTTTTCTTTTTGTGTGTGTGTTTTGCCAGGTTTTACAAAGTTTCAACACTAAAGAAGATAAATGACAATGAACAGTATCAGTTGTCCTGCAGTATTTTCTGCACTGCCCAGAGGTTGCCTTGTTTTTAGTATACTCAGCACAGTGATGGACTGTGCTAAGGATTTTATCAAATTTGAAGTCAAGGTGCTGGTGTAATAATAATCTTCTGTGTAATTTGCCTTCTGGCACAAAATTTGTTAGCCAAATATCCTCTCTTCATTCTTTTTTAGTAAAGCTGAGTAGCTTTGAATGAAACTGAAAACCTGAGCAAAATTGTTCCTGAAATTCTACTGTTCTAATTTCAATTCAAAGCTATTTTAAAGTAGTTCTCAAGAAAAATAATCAAAGGGAATCTTTCTTTTTCAATATTCCTGTCCGAGAAAAAACCCCAAAATTTTAAACCGGTAAAAATAATAAACTGGAAAAGTGTATCAGCTCCAATGAGAAATGACTGAAATGCATAAATTGACCAATAACAGTCTCAAGAAGTTTTGGGTTTGCTGATACCTTAAACTGTGAAAATGAGATTGAAAGTATAAAACAAGTAAATAAATAAAAAAGATCCATTGAGGATCTGAAGATTATGGACACAAAGCGTCCCATGGAGGTTGTGTCTCCATATTTTATTCCATATGTCCTTTTTTAGATCATTTCCAGCTCTGTGCTTTCTCAGATAATTTCAAGATCTATCTCAAAAGGTTTGACTTCCTATTTAATCCTGAGATTGTTTGCTGACATACTTCAGTATATGCAATATATAAGCAGTGTTTTATGGTGTACTAATATCATTCTGGTTAGCTGCAGTACAGGTTTCAAAATATAAAAGACAATTTGAACTGAAACAATTAACACAAAAACCCCAGTTATGATTATAAACTTATTTGAATGGCACACATATAAACCAGAGAAGAGGCAAATCCAAGCACTATATTGTATGGGCATAGATGATGCTTCTTACAGGGAGCTGGTACAGTAGATGCAAACCAATCTAAATAATTTACCATGGATCACTGTCTCAAATAGATGAATTTAGCAGTGCTGATGTAAATGCTTCTCTCTGAAACTGATTTCTCTTGTATATTGGAATTTCATCTGATGTTTACCTCAGTTTATCTGAGGAGAACAACTCAGAATCCATTCCTCCAAGTAAGAATTGCATCCATTGTTTCAGAAAAAAAAAAAAAGCTCTACTCTTTTCTGTGCTTATGTTTTATATAAGTCTATTTAAATTAGAAATGGATGATCAGGATTAACTGCTGTCCTGAAATTGTTGGAAATCTCCTATAGAACTGCTTTATCCAACCAAATGCTTGATAGGTTTGAAGTTAGAATGACTTCCATTCTTCCTATACTGTGGATTAAAAAATTATACAATTGGCTGATCAGAAGACTGGTACTGGGGCTACCTGAAAGAAGAGAGAACGTGAAGAAGACTTTTACTTCCAGCTGAAGTATGGAAATTAGTAGAAAAATATGTACTGATACATTTGTCAGTACAGGAGGAAATGTTTGCTGCACTCACCATGCTCTAAAAAGATTGCTATTTAAACACTTTATGAGATGGCAAAACTTGTCAGTATGAATTCCAGGCCAGACTGGGCTTCAGAAGAAAGCTGGGTCTGTTGCCTGTGCAGGTAGGAACTAATCACCGAGTTTCTTGAATGAGGGAAGCTCTTACAGACATAAAACCAGGAGGTAGCTAGGAAAATCTGAAGGTAATATGGAGATGATAGCTGCAGTTGTTAGTACCTTAGCTCTGTATTAATTTCACTAAATGTTTTACTGTTTTCTGGAACGTCGCTGGTTTATGTGTTAGTATATGGTACTTATTTGATTGCTGGAAGCTAAAACCACAGTTGTTTCATCTTCCACAGTATAAAATTCACATTCTATCTTTTGCAGACATGAGCTAGGCCCACCTCTCACTTGAGCTCATGACTATGTGAGCTCTGAGTCACACTATGTAGCAAAACTACTGTTCAACTCAGCATAGCTGGGATTCATCTCACCTAACTTCTGGAATGTGATTAATCTGTCCTGGTTTGGATGCCAGCTTTAGAATGAGATGAATCACCTTGCAGTAGTGCCTGTTTTTCTCCACTAACTGCAAAAGAACTCTAGACAACTGTCTCAGGTGCAGATTTCTACTCTGTGGATGGTTAAAGTTAGGTGAGATGAGCCTCAGCTGAGTTTCAGTAAAAGCTATGAACAAATGAAGCATTAGAAGTGGATACATAGGCTACCTTTTTTATTGTTCATTCCTTAGCAAAAGCAAAGGCTTCATCAATATATCTTCTAGCTAGGTTTTTGGAAGAGATACTGGTAAAAAAAGTAAAATTTAATAATAATAGTATACAATCTTTTGTGTGCAATAATGGGTGGGTTTTTTTCCCAGAAAGTTGTCAGCCTTAAGTAACTGTCAGCAAGGGCTTAGAGCATTCTCTCAAAGAGAGCTGACATACTGCTTAAAATGTATATGCTTCTAATACATCACAAGCATTCAAATTGCAGTGACTACAACACATTTAGTGCCTTACCATGGTGTGTAATAGGCATTAAGTTAGACCATTTGGTTTCATTTGGGGGTTTTGATTTAGAACATTCCAATTTAGGCATTGCCATGCTCAACATTGGTTTCTAATCTAGTTGAATTGCTTTATTCATCATACTGTAATTCTGTTTTTCCTACAGTATTTTGACCTATAGTGAGACCTTACTGAAAGAATGGAAGTTGAGGGGATTGAAGGATTCTCAATCAATTGACAGATTGCCATCACCTTCCCAGTAATTTTCAATTCTTATGCATGAATCTCATGTCAGAGCATAAATATATTTATCACAAAAAATGCAATAAAATTCATGGCTAGCAGAATGCATGCATAATAGTTTTGAAATTTTGTAACATATAGAAGTTGTTACCTAGAGAAAAATGCTTTGTATATGGTGCATGTAGATATGCATATGTACACATATACATACAAATGCACATGTGAGTACATATGTTTATATGACTGAATGGTGGGGGGAAACAGACATTTTTGACGAATTACAAATGAATGTTTAATCTTGACAAGGTTTTATTTGTTCGAGAATCAAATCCCTTCTCTGGTTCCTCAAAAAGCCAATTATCAGAAAGATTCTCTTTCGCTCCTGTTATTAACAGATAGACATTGATGACAGTTTAACTTGGTTTCAGCACAGCTCTTGGGCCACAGCTGCTTACCAGGCAATCTAAGTACCACTTGAACGCTCAGTTGCAGATTGACCTTGTGGTAATTGAGGTTATGAAAAGGCTCTTGTTCTCTAAAATCTCAAATGAACACCTCTCCCTCTGGGAGACAGCAGGATATTCAGCAATAGCAGCCCTGCTGAACCTGCAAGATTCTTTCTGCCACTCTGGTCAGTGCTGAGGTCAGGATGAGAAACAAATGTCTATGATGGGATATGAGGAATGTAATGGAGTAGCAAGTTAAAATGAAATTATTTGGACTGCAATTATTTTCCCTTAATCATGCCCAATTCTGCCTCCCCAAAAAGACCTGCTAAGTATTTGAAAACATATTTTTAACACTTTCCTCACTTGTATCAAAAGAAGTACTTTGTGTTCTTATTCTTGATTTTTTTATAATTTCCCTTTAAAAAAAAAAAAGAAAAAGAAAAGAGGGAGTAACGACAGGTTAACATTGGATTTCTTTAAAGCACAGAACCATCTGGTGAAGTTATCAATTATTTCGCTGCAGCATGAGTCAGCATTTGAACATCTCTACCCCTGCCAGTAATTTTAACATTATAGTCAATGGGAATTAATATTGAGGTTTTCAGAGGAAATAGGGGTAATTAAACTAATCATGAGAAGTACACAACAATTATTGTTATAATTTTAGATCTCAAGCCAATTAGCTATACTAGCCATTTTCTTTGACAAAAGCTCACAGGTTTTGGTAGCTAAATATAAGATTAAAATTAGTGATAGCAGAACATCTTTTAGTTACTCAGCTTAGGTTAGGACTTTTTGTTTTGATTTTAAGGCTGTATACAAAATTAAGAGAAGGCTTCCAGTGGCAGAATCCTTTTTAACAACTTATTAATACTCATTGGGCATCCTTACTGGAGATATAAAAAGGAGTTAGCTACAAAGAAGCCAAAGACAAACGTGGATGCTCAACATGAAAATCTGAACAATGAACATCATGAATTTAACAGGCTGTCTTGTCTGAAGATTTTGATGACTGTAACAAGTGTATTAGTGTACATTAATCATTCTTAGACGAGTGGAGTTGTCACTGTAGAGAACCAAACCTAAACATTTGTCTCAAACATTCTGAGTACTGGTACAGGAAAGGTATGGTGGGAGGAGAGGGTCCTGTGGAGGTGGGGCAATGCTGTTCTGAGCTAACTTCCCTCCGCACCTTGAGACTCGTGCTCTGTCTCCCCCCTGCCACAACTCATTTCCCAGAGAAGGGCTGGCTGTGCATGCATGAACAAAACAGCCCAAAAAAATCTAATTTACCTAAGAGATGTGCACTGAGTTAAATATAAAAGGGAGTAGATCAGGCCCCCTCGTTCTCTTTTTCCTCTCTTTTTCCTCTCTTTTTCTGTCATTGTTTGCCCCAGCTCTGGACCATCCACATGGCAGTACCAACACAAACACAGCTGAAGTGGGTATTCAGACCAGACAGTTGACAGATCCAAACACCTGCATCTAGAAGAGAGGTGAGCAGCTGTGAAGTCATTTCTGTTCCTAATATCCCCCATACCTATCCCAGATTTCTAACATCAAAACTTAACACGAGTATGGGAGCCCAATTTACTAAAAACAAAGCCGAACTATACAAAAGCATGAAGGAATTAATAAAAGAGAGAGGGTATCCCTTGAATAAAAACTCTTTAAAATCACTGACAAAATGGATCTATAAAAATGATACTGGGCCACAATACTTAAATTATTTGGTCTAGCTGAAAATAAGGGCTTTGCTGGCAGATGTTGCTTTTAAAGGAGATAAACTAGCAATCGAAGCATTAATCGATTGGAAATCTATTTTCAACATTTTATAAATGACTGTAAATGAAGAGGGGACTCAAAGTCGATTCATGGAAAAAGCGTCAGATCGAGAACTAACATGGAGAATGGAGAAAATAATAGATGCGCCCTTACAAAATGAATCTCAAAATGGCACCAATGTTAATTTACAATCTCAAAATGGTACCAATATTAACTTACAAAATGGCTGCTCTCGTAACCTTCAAAGTGACTGTGACCTTGACTTTCAAAATGGCTGTACCCAGACCCAAAATGGCAGCATAATAACATCCGCTTCCAGCCAGTCAAAAGTAAACAACACCCAAAATGGTGACTTTACCTACTTCTGGGTCACCGGAAGTAAACAAAGGACAAAATGGTAGCACCCATCAAAACCCTGCCACTACCTTAACGCCTTCAACTGAAAGTCATTGGAACCCAAGCAACAATGAAGAGTACACAACACCTGACCTAACAATCATCACAAAAGCAGGCCAGAAAACATAAAAGTGACGAGAACAACAGCAGAAAAAATGAGCGACCCTAAGGGAAAACAAAGTGGAACTGAACCACATGCATCGCAACCCCTCAACAAACACGAAACAAGGAATGACAGGGCAGAACTCTTCCTTACATAAACCACCAAAATTAAAGTCAACATAATCAAAACAAAACAGAACCAAAGCCTCTTTTCATTTTTTCTTTTTCCTCACAACATGAATTATGAATTAAATACTAATATAGTTTTTTATTTAATGTTGTATGCTTAAAAAAGTAATTAAACTGTTTTTCTTCTTATGTAATGATTTAACATTAAAATAATTTATAATTTTATTTAAAATAAAAGTTTACATTTTTGTTAACATATTTGTTGAGTTTTTTCCTAAAAGCAAAAACTAGCTACCAGAAATGGACAGATGACACCTCAAACCCCCAAAACAGCTTCAGCTGATTACTTACAAAAAACACTGAGTTTCAAACTGTGTTGGCAAATTGTAATAGTAACTTATTTGTATATTTTTGAGTTCATATCTTTTTATCTATGTAATAAATAACCTCTCAACTTAATTTCAATATATGCAAACCTTCCTCCTCCTACAATACATCTACTAATAAAAAGAAAAAAGGGGAAGTAGAGGAAGACAAAGCCAAATAATAGCCTTGCAAATTGTTTTATAACAAAAATCGTTTTTTACGCAAAATTTTATATTTTTGAATAGATATTTCATCTTTGAGTGCTAGAAAAGTTTAAATGTTTTTGAATTTTTAATTGAAAATTTATGTTTTACAGAAAGCATGCTTACCAAAGCAAAATAACACATAGTCTTATATTATCAATCCAAAGGGTAAGGAACAGAAATGCTAATTCGTCAATTTACAACCGGAAAACACAATACAACAAACTTAAAAGTATGTTTGTATGAATGATGGTGGCCACCGTGAAAGTTTGTGTGAAAGTGTGTATGCGTGATCTTGTCACAATGACACTACCTCAAATACACTGTCTTATGTTCATATATTTTCTAATGCCGTAAACAAAACTTTCTTTACAAATTGAGTTAAAATATTTCAAAGTTACTTATTGTTACAGCTCAGAATTACCTGTTTTCAAACTTATATTCATGATTTGCAAATCCCTGAGCCTAAAAAGTAAAAATCTCTGATGAATCCTCTGGGTAAACTTCAGAATGAAATCTCAGGTGAGGAGCCTCCCACTCAAGAGAGAGGCCCCCTGCAGAATTCCCAAGAGGGTTTCTTCCCTGATGGGCTCTAGAAATACTTAGGGTCAGATTTGCAATTCCTGGAGTCTCGAGTGACTCCATTAAAGTTACTTGTTTTAATTCGGAATCCCTGGAGGCATAGAATCTCCTGTCAGACTGCAAATCACAGAGACTTAGACCCTCCACAAGTCCATGGGATGGGTGTTACTGAATCTATGGATTCAGGGCAATACCCAGAGATGTAAAGTCTCAACCATGATTTGCAGCCTGGAGACCCTGAGTCTTTGTTGCACTATACCCTTCCGGTATAATGGCTGTGGCATCTATTGCACTATATATCAGGTATAGTGACTGTAGACCCATCAAGTCCATAGCAAAATATTTTCTTTTTCTCTTTATTTACATAATTCCTTATTTCTTTATTTACATTTAATATTATTTTTAAAAAATTATGTTTTGTATTTTAATGTATTCCCATAACCATTCTCTGTTTAATTTCATATTTGAAAATAGATTCATAAAAGTTTTCCTAAGTCTGCTTTTTTTTAGTAAACAAGGAAGGGGGAGATGTTGGAGATGAGGAAATGAAGATTGAAAGTCAAGTACCACATTCAGCATTCTTCCTGACTTTAAAAGTGGATATGGACTTTTATGGACTATTGGAGAATATGCATTTTGGATTTTATGTTGTGTTTCAAGTTTTATTGTATTATTCCCTTTTCATTGTACCCCAGTTTCTTACAAAATCCCTTTTCTGTCCCTTATGCCCTCGAACCCTGTTCCCTTATTGGTTAGATTTTACTGCATTGCAGTGTTTTCCCTATATGGTTTTACCAACCCCTTGTTTTACATACTCCTCCCATGCTCCTCCCTAGTTACGCCCCTTTTCTAGTTGGTTCTCTGCTCACCCTTTATAAGGCGGGAACCATGTTAATAAAGGAGCCGTTTTGTTCTCACCCACGAAGTGTGCGAGCCTGTTTTCCCTTCATAACTGTCAGTCCGGTGTCTTTGTTCAGCCTGATGAGGATTTGTAATGAACATCACATCCTCTACGAGTGGGTCATGACAGTCACTATCTTGTATTACTAAGAGTTTATTTGTAATCAATTATTTCAAAAGATGGTGTGACCAAATTTTGCTATGAATCGTTAATTTCATTAATCAGCCTTACCCTCTAGATTATATTTTCAGACAGTCTTATGTCATAACTTTAACAAAGATTTGCTTGGAAGTATGTATTATTATTCAGTTTAAAGCAAAATTAAAAAACATCAATGGGAAAACAAGAATGTAAGGATCAAAGCAGCTGGATATCTTGGTGCCTAGGATACAAAGAAAGTAGTTGTCTTTCCGTCCACTACAGCTGCCTCCATATGGACAAGATATTTGTTTTGGTTTGGGTTGGGTTTTTCCTGGAAAATATTGCCCCGCTGACCCTGAATTTAGACCACAATAAGAAATGACACCCTGAACTCCTGTGTCAGACCTTGGAGGATGCAACTTCCTTTGCCTTCTGAGCTCAGCAGAAAGCAGATGCCACAAACACCTTCTTCTCTCATTCTTCTGCCTACCTTCCCTCATATTTTTCAGTTAAGATTTTGTGAAAGGTTAGTCTGGGCAGAAGTTTCTCTAAATGGAGAATACAGTGTTGGTACACCTGTATGTGTGTATGGACCATCACTGAAATATTTCAAGAGAACAACCTTTTTTTCAGTCTTCTTGCAGGAACAAAAGAATTTTTGCTGTTACATCATACTCCATAAGCTGATGTTGGCAGAACTGATATTAAAATCCATTCCAAGTCCACTGAAAGTGGACAGATGCCACTTGTTTTGTTGGAGGCGGCCTGGGGTAAGGGGTTTCAGTTGTTTCCAGTAGAAGTATAAGTAGGTTGATTGCAGATATACTGTCATAGAATCATAGAATCAGAATAAGCCAGGTTGGAAGGGACCTCTGAGATCATCAAGTCCAACCCTTGATCCACTACTGCTGTGGTTACTAGGCCATGGCACTAAGTGCCACATTTTTAAGTCTCACCTTAAAAACCTCCAGGGACAGAGAAACCACCACTTCCCTGGGCAGTCCATTCCAATGCCTGATTACCCTCTCTGTAAAGAATTTCTTCCTAATATCTAACCTAAACGTCCCCTGGCACAGCTTAAGACGATGCCCTCTTGTCTTACTGATAGCTACCTGGGAGAGAGACCAACCCCCACCTGGCTACAACCTCCTTGTGGAGGTTGTAGAGTGTGATGAGGTCTTCCCTGAGCCTCCTCTTCTCCAGGTTGAACAGCCCCAGCTCCCTCAGTCTCTCATAGGATTTGTGCTCGAGTCCCTTCACCAGCCTTGTTGCTCTTCTCTGGACCTGTTCCAGCACCTCAATATCCTTCCTGAACTGCGGGGCCCAGAACTGGACACAGTACTCCAGGTGTGACCTCACCAGTGCTGAGTACAGGGGAAGAATCTCTTTCCTGGTCCTGTTGGCCACACTGTTCCTGATCTAGGCCAGGATGCCATTGGCCTTCTTGACCACCTGGGCACACTGCTACTTTTTTCCTAAGTGAAAGAGCATATTACCCAAAGGGGATTTTTTTAGTCAAAATATTATTTTGGACTGGGGCATTTTTGCAATATTTCTTTAAAAAAGTTAATCTTTCTCTCTTTCTTCTTTGTTTTTTTACTGATTCATGTTTTCAAAGGACTTTTATTCTTTCCTGTTTAAAAAGACATATTATTACATAGTTCACGTGTTAGCTTTTACTTTCCTTCCTGTACTGCTACTTACTTCCCTAAATTTTAGAGAACCTCTAACATTGCTTGTCTAAAAAATTGTGCTAATTTTTCCAATATAGTATCTATTTTCCACATAAAAATTTTGTTATCCTTGTATCAAATTTTGGTGAAATACAGCAGGCAGAATACACACTCTAGTTCTGTTCTAAATTATAGTCAGACAACTATTCTCTGTGAAGGGCAAAAACTACAGTTTGTTGTGCTGGTCAGAATCCAGCCTTCATTTCTTACATTTACAATCCCTCCCCCCCCCTCCAAACAACACGTATTATCCCAGCTCACATAATAAACACCTTTCAAGATAAATATTCTCTTGTCTTTTTGCTTACTTCTGCCATGTTCTACATCAGTCTATGAAAGGGTCAACAACATTTAGTTCTGAAGTGAAGAAGAAAAATGGCCTTGTTCATTATTACAAAAAATAGTAAAAGGTTCCCTTACCACATGGTCATGTTATCAGTTTACACACTGAAGCATGTTGCAGGAAATTATGAATGAAAAGATAATAAAATGGCTTTCAACTGCCTCAGTAAAACATGCATGTTGCCAACATTTTTGTCATCAATAATTCTCTCATAAACATAGGTCTCTTCTTTCATTATGCAGGCTGTTATGCTTTATTGAACCACATAATTTTACCTAATTAAAATAAGCAGTGTGTAGTTTCCTCCCCCTTCTGTTTTTCCTAGCTGGACAAGTGCCAGTAACGATGTTTAGAGTATCCTAAGTGGACATCCTATTAAATATTCATTCTTATGCTCCTCTTTGCAGTTGAAACTACAGTAACTCCTGCTGATTTCCTTTCTGAATAATGAAAATGCACTCTATTTATCTGATGATTTAATATATAGTAAACACTCTAGGACTTGCAGTTAAGGAGGCTGGAAAAGGTTTAAGTTTGTTAAAATGGGTAAAAGGGTAGAAGACTATGTAAAACAGTTTACTGATATCAAGCCAGCAACATAAACCATTCAGTCTCTCCTAAGTAATTATGCTACAAATCACTATATAATCACTCATCTACTACAGCAGCAGGTTTCTATTTTGGCAACTCATCTCAGACAAAAAGTTTGGGTTTTCCTTTGGAAAAAAAAAAAGATGGCTCCATAACTTCGTGCTCACAAAGAATCCAAACTGGAATCATATTCTAGCTGCCATATATATCATTTGGAGCAGAAATAACTCTGATCCAGCAATAGTGGCAGTCATCAGTCTGGACTTGGCAATATAGACATCAGTGGGTGTTTGTGACAACACGTGCTTTTTATTTTAAGAAGTGACATTTTTAGTTCATTTTATTGCATTAAAGTGTGTTTATGCATAAATACAGGACAGAGATGGTTTCATGAAAAGAAAATAAGAACTGGAGAAATGATTAATGAAAGCACTGTTGAAGCAGTGAACAAAAGGAAAAATAATTATAGTGTACATTTTCAAAGGGGCTTAGTGTCATGACTAACATTTTCATCAAACTTTGCTTTGCCTTACGCACACAACCATGAAAAAAAAATGGCGATAATGTATGCTAATACTTTGTCAGATTCTGCTATGAGTCACCTTTCTGAGATTGGCTTTATAAGTAATGTCAAAATTTGCCCTGTGACATTCATTAGAATCATATGTTTTCTTCATGTTTAAGTAAGATACTATTGTTCAGGAATGAGTGGGATCTCAGATTTACCATATTGTCACATTTTTTCCCCATTTGTTCACATCCATTAACAGTTTTTAGCTTGTAACTGAATTTCTTTTTCAGAAAGATTAAAACACAGATGGATAATCAGAAAGGGAAAGCTCAGGAATATCAGAAGAATCACTCTTTAGAGTGTCAGCTGTGACATGATTATCACAAATTCTGAAGTAGGAATTTAGGGGATTTTGAATCCAAAAGACAGTATAGCTTTCATTCAGGTTCATTAAAAAAGTCTGTTTACAGCTTCTGTTTATACTAGTAACTTCAGTTGAGGTTTAGTCCTGTAGGAATTAAATTACTGAAAACATTCACTTGCCTTCTATAGAAGTGATGGGTTTATGTAGATGCTAAGAATTGAGCATCTGCTTAGAGAATTTGGAAGACTATATTTGAAATGGGACAGGGATACTTACTTTGTATGTCCCCTATTATTATACTGAACATCTCAAGATGATAAAAACTTTTCTTCTCAACAAAATTCTGTGACAGGCACCAGTGCTTTCACTACCATTTTACTATACAGATGAAAAGCAGAAGTAAATTGCCCAAATTGGCAGAAAAACTCTCCGAAAGATACTTAGTCCACAGTCTACCATATTATTAACTAAATTTGTAAGAAGTTTTTGTTAAATTCTCTTTGATTTCTCTAGCTGCCTAAGATGTATTAAATAAGAATATTTATATATGGTATGTTCGTATAATAACTACAAACCCTGTTCAACAAAGATATAACTAAAAATAGCAAAAATTATCATAATTTATCTTTTAATGACTGATTGAACTTGTATTTGAATTTTGGTTCTTCCTACATTTAAAAAATTCACAGAGACCACGATAATTTGCAAGGGATCAAATATTTGTGAAAACTGATGGTTGCCTAAGGAAACATAGATGTCATTTTGTATATCTGCAAATTATCTTTCGTTATGGAATAACACCACATTAATCATTCATGCATCAAAGAAGGAATAAAGTACAAATTAATTCTGAAGTATCTCCCAATATTATCTATTGATGGATTTTTCCTGTTTGAGATGAAAATTCTCTAACTAGTTAAAGATTATAGAATAGATATATATATTGTTTTAAATATGTTCATATATATAGCCATTATACAAGTAAATAACAGTGCATTATATAGTTATAATTTCATTAACAATAGTCAAGCCATGTTCTCATAATTCAGTAAATTTTGTGCAACTGTTACCTTATTTTTGTAAGTTGTTTCATTAACAATATTTGGTAACTTCTTTATAGTTTTTAGACTTAGATATGTAATGGAAAACTGGCTGCACAATTATATTTCAAATGTTGTAAGTTATGTTACATTCTCAAGCAGTATTAATTTTATTTAATGAACAGAAAATTTAAATTTAATCTGTCCTTAGTACAATGCATAGGGATTCCTTTAAACACTGAAGTAATCTGAACACCACATAAAGTCTTAAAAGTATTATAAGGGTATCATTAAACATATGAATTGAAGTACAAAAATGAGAAGAACCTTTGGATCATCCCTTTCATTAAGAAAGTTCCTTTACCAGAGCTCATAGACTAACAGGGACTTGCTTGCTTATTTGTTTATTTTTATCTATTTATTTTTTACTTTCTTTATAGCCATAAAATTAAGTATTTTATTAGAAATTGTTACCCATAGAATTTCTGTATTTTAGACTAAGTATTTTGAAGGGAGAGTGTTAGACTTAGAACTCATTTATTTTAGTAAGACTGGAAGATCTCAAGGGAAAGTGCATAGTTTATCATTTCTTGTGAAGATTCTTTACAGGCAAGGATTCTGATGGAAACAGAGACAGTGGCTTGCACCTGGGAAAGAGATTGATAAAAGTGAGAAAGAAGATGAAACAGACGAGATGAGGTTGTGTTTAGACCTTGAACCAGGTCCAGAAGGCAGGAAACCATGCCAGAGCCATGGAGTCAAGAGAAAAACAAGCAATTCAAGGGGGTCATACTGTGGGGGAAAATGAGGTGGGACAGATAAGCTAATCCTTGAATCTGTAATTAGAAAGTTGTATAAATTTATGAAACCTACATGATTCAGGGGGCGTTCTGGGGAAGCTTTTCTGATCCAACCAGCGCTGCAATAAACGTGTGTACTTTTTGGCTCTCTATACTCTAAAAGAGTCTGGAGGGTTTCGTCTCTGACTTTTCGGCATCCTCTTATTGTGACTGTTGTGGTTGTGTTTTTTTTATTTTTATCAGAAAAAAAATCATTTAAATTACAAAATCATGAACAGACTCCCAGAAAAGTGTCTTTATTTGTGTTTGTGCATGTAATTTTCATTATCACCTATAAATATTTATATAAAATATCTACTTCACTTTATATTTTACTTACATTAAAATAAAAAGCTCTAGAAAAAGGCACAATAAAACTCAATAGGGCTTTCTAAACTAAAGGAAATATTCGTAAATGAATGTAAACTCAAGAATAGTAATAATAACAGTGAAAATTCAGTATTAATCTTACTTTTGACCAAGAATGATAACAACACAAAAGCTGTGAGAGAAAATTGACAGAGAAAAATTGAGTCCTTAACCAACTTCCCTCTGCTTTTGAACTCAACAAATTAATCCTGGTCAAGCAATGCCTGTGATTCAATTACTATTTTCTTGATCCTCTGCACCCTCCTGAAAGGGAGGTTTTATGTCATTCAACTTCCTCTTAAGCCTCCTCCATTTTCTATCAGCACTTGATTTAGCAATCATTCTTCAACAGCATTTTTGCAAAGCCCACTCTAAGGGTTTTAACCTTGCCTCTTGGGTGAAATGTTGGAATAAGGGTAATGATGTCTTATTAAAGCTAGTCCTAATAAGAACAGCTCATCCTCACCCTGTGGTGCCTTTCAGAAACACAATGTTAATGTAAGAGAGAGGCTTTTTCTAGTGTGTGATGCTAACTTGAGTGTTCTCAGACAGTCTCCTGTTTAAATTCTCATTATGAAATGTTAATTTATATTTATACTGTTTATTTCATTCTTCTTAAATATTTGCTTCTCTATTTCTTTTCCCTTGGGGAAAAGTCAAGGAAGTAAAATAAAGATGACAGTATGTTGTACAAGGATGCATTTGTATTATAAAGAGTAGCACCAAATGTGGTAAGGAAGGAGATTCCTTACCTTTATGTGTGGCAAAGTGACAATGTGGATTAAATTATTTATTTCCTCACACTGTAATGCATGTAATATTTTATTATTCGAAATTATAAAAAACACAGCACAAGGCATTTTCAATACTTTTGGTGCTGCATAAACATATTTGTGAAAAAAGTTTGTCTGACTACTAGATGTGTTGATGACATTGATTAACACTCATAAATGCAGTTCTTGTATTAGAGAAGACTTTGAGGTTGGCCAGGCATGATTGTCCCTTCATAAATCCATGATAATCTCCCCTAGCCACTTTCTTGTAATTAGGAAGTTTGGAAATGGTTTCCAGGATTATTTACTCCATCACTTTTACAGGGATTGAGGGGATAGTGACCATGTGCAGAGACATCTTTTATTAGATGAAACTACTTAAAGTCCTGTTCTGCTTGACCTTGAGCACTTACAGGGATGGGGCACAACTTCTGTGGGTAACCTGTTTCAGTCTTTCACCAGCCTCATCATAAAAAGTTTCTTCCCTATGTCCAATGTCTAATTTCTTTCAATTTAAAACTATTTCCCCATATCCTTTCACTATGGATTGATAGAAAAGTCTTTCTATCTTTTTTATATCCCACGTTACACATTGAAGTTCAACAAGTGAAAGTGCCAGATTCTCCACCTGGGATGATGCAACCTTGGATGTACATACAAACCGTGGAATGAGATCCTGGAAAGAAGTGCTCTGGAAAGGGACCTGGGAGTCCTAGTCAATGGCAAGTTGAATATGAGTCAGCAGTGCCCTGGCAGCCAGGAGGGCCAACTGTGTCCTGGGGGGCATCAGGCAAAGCATCACCAACCAGTGCAGTTTTGAGCACCACAATATAAGAAAGATATTGAGCTCTTAGAGAGTATCCAAAGGAGGGGAACGAAGATTGTGAAGAGCCTGGAGGGGAAGCCATATGAGGAGCAGCTGAGGGCACTTGGTCTATTCGGCCTGGAGAAGAGGAGACAGAGGTCTTAAACATCTTCCTGAGGGGAAGAGGAGGCACAGACACTGATCTCTTCTGTCTGATGACCAGTGACAGGACCAGAGGTAATGACCTGAAGTTGTGTCAGGGATTCTTCACCCAGAGGGTGGTTGGGTACTGAAACAGGCTCTTCAGGGAAGTAGTCACTGCACCAAACCTGACAGAGTTCAAGAAGTGTTTGGACAATACTCTCAGGTACATGGTGCGACTCTTGGGGATGGTCCTGGGCAAGGGCAGGAGTTGGACTCAATGAACCCAGCTCAGCATATTCTGTGATTCTGTGATTGAAAGGCTGCAACAAGGTCTCCGTTGCCTTCTATTCTCCAGGTTTAATACAACTCTCTCAGCCTTTCTGCATAGAAGTGCTCCATCCCTCCGATCATTTTTGTGGCCCTTTTTGGACTCACTACTCACTCTAACCTATCGATGCCTTTCATTTACTGGGAACTCCAGACCTGAATACAGGACTCAAGGCAGACAGGGGCCTCTATACCTCCACCCCCCACAACAGACTTATCCACTGACTTATCCTTTCGTCTTTCCCCTGGAGCTGCTGTGTGGGTCAGGCTCCATCCACTCGGGTTCTTTATTGGATGCTGCTCCCATCACATCATCTACTACCAGGGCACTGGCCAGGCATTTCTTTGCTGTGCTCTAAGACTCTGCCTGGTGCCTACTGAAGAGATGCTTGACTCTGTTGAGTCAGGTGTCAGGTGGAAAAAATATTCAAAGCACTTTTTGATCAAGAGCAGTTGTCAGCTCTTTAAGAGCAACTAGAATTTTCTAGAAGTCTCAGCCTCCTCTGGCTGTATCCTTTCATGAGATTCCTCCAGGAGTCTGATAATCCCAAAAGATATTCTCAAAAGATCCCTCAGCTGTGCTCAGAAACTACTGCGTAAACTGCTGCACCTACTGATTGCCTTTGTTAGCTACCATCTCTGATGTGGGAGTGAAATGATATAGGACATGAAGTTCATTGACACTGGTGGATCCTGATAAAGTCTGAAGGAAATATGGCTGAAAAAATTAGATCCCTGCTACATTCCTTCTCTGTTTATGGAGGAGTAAGTACCTTTAAAATTTATAGAGTTCTAATTTAGCTAGAACATTGACACTAATGCTTTGGGCCCTCCAATTTATTATATATTGGTTTTTACTATGGTAAAAAAATGATACCTCATATTATGCCAGTGATATATAGTTGATTTTGAGCATTAGAGTTTTAATATAATATCCCATGCACCAAAAATATATTATTATGGTCCTGTCACTGATGTTAGGTAGTTGGACACCAAGGTTTGATCTAAAGAGACTTCAAAAGCTTATTGAAACTTAACATCTTGGAACACTTTTTAATTTTTTACTAAAAAGAAATAGTGGGTTTCAGCTCAACAACCTGATGTTCTTTCCTTGTTATATTCAGAATAAACAGATTCTGAATTCTGAATAGTTAATTTGATATTCTTCTATGACAGGGTCACTCATCTAGTAGTTGAAGGGAAGGCTGTGGGTGTAGTTTCTCTGGATTTTAGTCAGATTTTTGACACTGTCCCTCACAGCATCCTTCTGGAAAAGTTGTCCAACTGTGAGATGAGTGAGTTCATGTTGAACTGGGAGAAGAACTGCCTAACAGGCAGAGCTCTAAGGTTTGTAGTGACTAAGGCTACATCTAACTGGTGACTGACCACCAGGGATGTTCCTCAGAGCTCAGTTCTAGGGCTATATACGTTCAATATGTTTGTCAACAATCTGGATGCACCAGCTGAACAGACCATTAGCAATTTTGCTGATGATATCAAAATGGGAGGTATTGTTGACTCTCTTGTGGGACAGGAGGCCTTGCAGAAGGATCTAGATAGAATGGAGCATTGGGAAATGATTACTAGGATGAAATTGAACAAATTGAAATGCTATATTCTGCACCTAGGATGGAATTACACTAGGTAAAAATATAAACTGGGAGAGAAGTGGATGGAGACCAGCCCTGCATAAAGGGATCTGGGGTTGCTGTTTGGAAGCAGTTTTATAGGAGTAAAGCTGTGTACCCAAGAGGAAAAACCTCATCCTGGAGTGCATCATGACCATGTCAAAAGAGGTGATTATCCTGTTTTTTCGGCTTTGGTGTAGCCTTACCTGGAGTACTGTGCTCAGTTCTGGGCCCCACAATTTATGAAAGATGTAAAGGTCCTTGAATGTGCCCAAAGAAATGCAATGAAGCTGGTGAAAGGGTTGGAAGTAATGCCTTGTCAGGAGTAGTTTAAGACTTTGGGTTTGTCTAGTTTGGTGAAAAGAAGGCCAAGGGTTGACCTCACTACTCTCTACAGCTTCCTGAGGAGAAGATGTGGAGAAGGAGGTGCTGATTTCTTCACTCTGGTACCCAGTGATAGGACACATAGTAGTAGTCCAGAGCTGTGCCAGGGAAGTTTAAATGGGACATTAGAAAGCATTTCCTTACTGAAAGGGTGGTCCAACAGTAGAATAGGTTTCCTAGAAAGGTGCCCCAAGCCTGTCAGTGTTTAAGAGGAATTTGGTCAATGGCCTTAACAACATATTTTAACTTTTAGTCAGGTTTTGGGGGTTTGGGTAGATTTTTTTCCATTGCTATCAAATTAGGAATATAAAAGGGTTTATTAATATTATAACATATCCTCCTTTTCTGTGTTAATTAATAGGGTTTAATTTTAATATCTTTTAATCTTACCTGTTTCTTGTATTATTTTATTTTGCCAAAATATCTTACTGCCTTTTTGACTATTTTAAACCTAAGATTTTGGTTTATTCATCTTTTTTTTTCTTACTTTTTATTTTTCCTTCCTTTTAAAAGCATTTTAGGTAATGGGCAGACAATGTGAGCTAAATGTTTGTTACTTCATATATTTTATAATACACAACTTTACTCAATAAACTTCCTAGCCCTTACTCCCTTCCCACAGTTTTTGAAAAGATAAGTCAACAGGAGCTTCAAAAAGACTGTTTTCATACGTAGATTTAAAATTCATTTTTTGTATGTGTTCTCAGTGTGTCACAAACCTGTCTTTTTTAAGCTCTCTAGGTGACCTGAATGTGTTTCCTTCTTTTTCATGAGCCACATTAGATTTAAGGTTCTATAGAATACCAGCAGATGGAGTTAAGACATGTTTTGACACTTCTGTTACTGGGAATTTATAGACTATTTATACGTAAAATGATGTCAAATTATGTTAATTAGACAGAAATGGTCTGTTACCCCAGGTATTTCCTGGTATGTTTGAAATAAACATTGTATACTGTGTATTGGAGCCTCGAGGACATAGTAAATATTATACGTATTTGGGGAGTAGTTTAGCATGTTGGAACCACAGAAACTAGAAAAACAGTTTGCGTATCTCAGAAAAAAAAAAAAGGCAAACAGTGAAGTCAAGGGGTGACAGTTTCATTTGAGTTCAGCATGATAGGCTTTAGAAGGGGACAGTGGTTGAATGGGAATAGTGGATCCGGAACTCATAATTATAAAAAATTTGAGTACCTCTCAATGTGACTAATTTGTCTCACTTAGTCATTGCCATTTACTACTCTCCAGGGAGAAACTCATTAAAATATTTGGTGTAGATAACCGTAACAGTTTGTCAAATGCTCTCATGAGAAGGAAAAATAATTTCTTCCAACTAAACAAGTCCTGAATGGATAGATAGAATGTGCACCTTGGATTGACTGGCCTGCCTTTGTGATAAGTGCAAGAAATCTGTTCCTCTTTGTTTACAATCCTTGAACTAAAATGGGCTTTAGGTTGAATGCCATAGTCAGACTGATGTGTGACAAAATAGGAGTCTAGATACCCAAAATTCAAGTAAGCTTGTTCCAAAACATAGACAGGTATTCTCAAATTGTTTTGAAATTTCTTTCTAGATACATTGTGCATTCTGAAATCATAGAATCATTTAGTTTGGAGAAGACCTCTAAGATTATTGAGTCCAACAATTGACTCGGCACTGTCACTAAACCATATCCTCAAGCGACAGATCCATGCATTTTTTAACATCTTCATGGATAGTGATTCCACCACTTCACTGGGCAGCCTGTTCCAATGCCTTACCACACTTTCAGTGAAGAAAATTTTACTAATATCCAGCCTAAACCTCCCCTGGAACTACTTGAATCTCTTTCCTCTTGTCTTGTTGCTTATTTACTTGGGAGAAAACATCAACACCCATCTCACTATAACTTTCTTTCAGGTAGTTGTAGAGAGCAATAAGGCATCCCTAAACCTCCTTTTCTCCAAACAAAACACTCCCAGCTCCCTCACAGTTGTGCTGCAGATCCTTTATCAGCTCTGTTGCCCTTCTCTGAACATGCTGTTGCACATTAATATCTTTCTTGAAGGGATGGCCCAAAACTGAATACAGGGTTGGAGGTGCAGCCTCACCAATGCCAAGTTCCTACTGAGAACACTAAAAATTCAAACCCAATCACTAAAAAGAGGGTTGCTAATCTGCTAGACATTTTCCTGAACCTAAATTTAAAACTGAATTGCGCAGCACATAGATACCAAGCTTCATAAAAGAAGGGAGAGCAATGGGTTTATATGTGTTTAAAGTAAGGCATTCCAGATGATCTGAAACTGCTGTGCTTACTTAAACAAGGAAGAGTACCATGCTTAACCTAAAAAGCTGTTGTGTATCACTGAAAGTCACAGTCCTGTAGGCTGTCTTTTTTTTTTTCCAATGTGTTCCAGTATTCTGTAGGTGGTATTACCACGTATTCTCTATGAGATGTCTGCACTTTAAAAATCCCAACCTCATTTGATTAAGTAGTTAAGCCTGTTTTTCCAGTAGTTCCATTGTGTCTGGCAGCATTTCTAAATGTTCACAGTGTTGGAATGTCAAAAAAGGATTGTTCTGCACAGTCCAATAAATCATGTGAACGTAATATCTCTCATACCAAAGGCTGCTGATCATCTACCAAGTGTTTGACCTGTACCTGAACAACTCTGATATGTCTGAGTAAGAGCAATTTATCTGTCTGAGACTGTCCCAAATTCAACATTTAAAATTGTCAGTCATAACAAATGTAGGGTAAAGAGATGTGTCCAATTACTAGGACACTCTTCTGCCAAGTGAAAGATGACAGTCTGGAAGTCTTCAGATTCAGGAATATACTGAACTCTCTTCTTTCTTTTCCTGCAAAAATTCTTTAAGTAGTATTAAAAAAAAAAAAAAAAAAAAGGAAATGGTGTAATGTCTTTTTCTTTAGTAGCTGCTTAGTCATTCTTTTGAAGGGAGATTCTGAATACTGAGTGAAGAAAAGTCTCTTCAACTCCATGAGTGCTGCTGGGATTTGGAAAGGAACATAATTTCCTGTTTAACTGTGTGGCAAACACCTTGTAAAGGTTACAAAACTGCTCAGCTACCGTGAATGATATTGTATATATCCTGTTGAAACACCTATGGATAAAACTGTCTCCAGGCTTTATATAAGGCCTACAGACACCTAAAGGATCTTTTGAGCACACCAAAGGAGATTTAGATTTCATTGTGACTCTTAGGCAGATAAAATATACATTTTGTATTACATGACTACCTGGACTTGAATTCTCTAAATTCTAGAGTAATTAAGTCTAGTTTGTATTAGTAAGAAAGCATGTAATTCTGAAGATACAGTTAATTATATGAGTTTGTTTTATTTATTATTCCAAGGGATTCTTGGCCTTCAGATTAATACATTAAAGGGAAACTTCTATAGCTGTTAAAAATAGGAATCTTTTTAAGAAATTCCACTTCAGAATTTACGCTCTAGACTGAGGAGCAAATAGCTGATTGATCCTGCACAGATTTTATGTTTCTTTTCGTGTCAAATACCTTCTCATAGTACTGTGTTTTCCTGACTGTCCATCAGTAGTGTCATAAAAAAAGAGCTGCAGGAAGCAAATGGAAAACTCTGGTCCTTACTGAACAAAGACCACAATGCTCCAGGGACCTTCTGTATTTCCAGTTTGCAGTTGCTCCCTTCATGTAGTGAATTGCAATGACCTATTACAATGAAAAATCTCTCAGTCTTTCCCAGTTTTGATGGAAATACTTTATTCTTAAGTTCATTTAACGTAAATTTGGAAACTGTGTATTAAATGTGATATGCTTATATAATTGACATTAATACCTGTCTTTAAAAAAAGAGATTACTCTTTGCAATCCATTTCCAGACTATGAAATTAAAAAAAAATGAAGTTCTTTTTAAGGAAAATATTAATCTGTAAAATTTTTCATCCGGGCGAATATTGCCATGAAACACACCAATATTTTTAGGAAAATCGGGGAGAGTTTTCTGTGTCTGATGGTAAGCGTGAGAGTCTAGAAAAAATGTTATTACTGGCTTGAAATAACTCACTGGGGGGGGAAGGGGCAGATCAGGTTCTACCAAGGTGGAATGTTGCTCTGCCCCTCGCAACCAACCCCACCTGCTTGAGAGCCTCTAGTACAGCTGTCAGTCATTGGCACACTGAGAACACTGCCCCACACCACACCCCCCAGAGCCCCTAACCCAGATCCAGAATGGCTGGCAGACTGAAAACCTCATCTTTGTGAGGGTGGCCACAGGAGTCCAGAGCAAATAAAATCAGCACCACCCAGCTTCTGCATGGTCATGGCCCTACTGTTCTTGGATTTGTGGTAGCTGGATCCACGCTAAGGCAGCAGCTATAATTCTCTCTTCGTCTCTCTCTACATCTCTTCTTTACTTCTTCCTCTTCTCCTAATTTCCTCTTCTTGATATTTGGGTAGCTTAAACCTGGATAGGTTGGAATTTGCTGTCAGTACTTTGTGAAATGCTTTATGTTGATTGAATACTTGTTTTAGACTTCTGCCACATGCCCTTATTTTCCAAAGTTTTTCAGTAAAATGTGTTATTTTGACCTCCAAGAATTGTTGTGGCATTTTTCCTATGCATGGCTTCAAGGTATAAAAGAACTAAAGGCCCTTTTAATAAATCCATCATGTGGGTTTTGGAGTCTTTTTGTGTGAAACCTCCTCAATGAGCATGTGGGCCAAGCCTGGGGTCTTACAGCAAGATATGTTCATGATACTTTAGACTATATTATTATGTTGCTTTATGCATATGTATATGAATTATAACTAAAAGTCAGCTGGTACTGTCATGGATTTAATAATTTCAAAAGCAATCCGAAGTGACCTCGATCATTCTGTCCAAAGACCACTTGATTCATTTGACCTTACTGTGTTTTATCAAAAGTGACTTTCTAGCCATTTGTTGAAAAGAAATCAATAAAAATAAAGTGAATATTTTTGTTAGAGGAGCTTTTGCAGTAATATTTTCTTCACCACAGAAAAAAAAAAAAGAAAAAATTAAAATAAAAGAACTTCATTACAAAGAGAGTGATATTTCTAAAAAACTCTAGCTTTCAAGAAACCCCCAAACATTTCAGTAGCTATTAAAACTAAGTGTTCACTGAGAAATTCAACATGATGCCAGTATGATACTGATAGGCTAAGTGCTAATAAATAGACCTTCTAGTAGACTTGAACTCCAAGCTTACAGTTCAGTGGAGAATAGAAGGATCCTAGGGGTTAGAAATTCATTATGTGCGTAGGAAACATCAAAGCAAAAAAAAGTTAGGACCAGCAAAATCCCTAAGTGCTTCTATAATATTACGGTTGTGTAGTGAGCCATTTAATGTCAAAAATTGAGTATGTACTTCAGTGTTTTTCTTGATCATGGAGTAAAATTAAAAACAAAGTCCATGTTTTCATGGCTAAAACATAAGAACAAATTAAGCTTGGACTACTGTTGATTAGGAGAATCTCTCATCTTTCATTCCTTTGATTCAGGTGTTAAGTGAGTCGTTTTACATAAGGCAGCATCAAGACCCAAGTAATCATTTTGAAATGAAACTAGGCTGGTGAAAGGACTCAAACACAAATCCTATGAGGAGAGGCTGGGGGAGCTGGGGCTGTTCAGTCTGGAGGAGGCTCAGGGGAGACCTCATCACTCTCTACAACTACCTGAAAGGAGGTTGTAGCCAGGTGGGGGTTGGTCTCTTTTCCCAGGCAACTATCAGCAAGATAAGAGGGCATGGTCTCAAGTTGTGCCAGGGGAGGTTTAGGTCAGATATTAGAAAGAATTTCTTTACAGAGAGGGTAATCAGACATTGGAATGGGCTGTCCAGGGAAGTAGTGAATTTTCTGTCCCTGGAGACTTTTAAAAAGAGACTGGATGTGGCATTTAGTGCCATGGTCTAGCAACTGCAGCAGTAGTGGACCCAGGGTTGGACTTGATCTTGAAGGTCCCTTCCAACCCAACTGATTCTATGATTCTATGATTCTATGATTCTATGATAAATTGTCACAGATGGAATGTGGCCTTTCTTCTAATACTTTTTTTTTTCACATTAGTTCTATCTGCATCTATTTCATATCATCCCAGTACATCAATCCCCACCAGTGAGGTCAGACAGATATGACAACTGTTTCATTTCTTTTGATGGGTCAGGAATTGCACTTCACACTCTTTGACTTTGCCTGCCATAATACATGTAAAAAATTTGAATTAAAACCATGGGAACAATGTTCAAAAGAATAGATACAAACACAAACCAAAGGAGATACATTTTGATTATATGTGATTAGTTTTCATAGAAGATTTTGGATGGGGAAAGTTTTTGTGTTTCAAATACAGAGATACTGGTTTTAATTGAGGAAGTGGTAGCAAAAAGAAAAAATGCTCAAAACTGCAGGAATATTATAGGAAAATACTAGTCTTACACTCCTCTTTAGATACTAATAAATGATCATGGTCAGATAAATAAGTTTAAGATAGATGGATCGTTGGTCAAATTTACTGTAGTCATTCCCATATTATGTATTTTACCTAAGTTAGTCGCTTACTATATGCAGCTAAATTTATCAGAACATATAGAATTGATAACACCAATTTAAGATAAATTTGAGTATTACCTGGCTTTTAATATTTGACTTTGCAATCTTAATAATCTGTATTTAAAGTATTATTTTGCTTTTAGTGGAGTGTTTTTTAATATTCCTGAGTATAAAATGTTTTAGAAATAAAAAAAAAGCAAAACAAAGCTCCAGAGTTTGTACCAATCTTGTCATATTTTCCAAGCTAGTGATTTGTATAAGAATATGACTGCAAAATGCAAAGCCAAGGTCAAGTAAACTTTTAAACGTGACCTACAGTAGGAATAACAAGTACAGTTACTAATACTAGGAGTGTGTTCAACTTTATTTGTGTTCTAGAATATGTGATGACAGCAATTAGAAAAGAGTATTTAGTTAAGTTCTTATTTATTGTCACTATTTTATCAATTTAGGTTATGTAGAAAAAAATAAAGATACTTACAACATTAAAACTGCATCTTTGCAAGATCAACTGTCATATTTCCTTCTATTTCTTGATGAAACATAGTCCAGTTTGAGGTGTATTTTATTCATGTTAAAATATACCTTGCATGACAGTTATACTTGTCAATCACCGTAATGACAAATCTAACAAACTTTAAAATCATCATGTAGTTTAAAATGTAAGGTCCCATTTTACATGTTTTAACTTTTAGTAATGAGGGATCTGAGATTCTGAGTGGCCTAAGAATTGAGATGTAAATTGTTTTTGTAACAGAGTAACGTTATAATCTATAGGGATTTCTCAGTCCTTAATTTCAGCTGACAGTTGCTGGTATTGAGGCAACATCCAGATTTTAAAAAGTGTTGAGAGAATAAAAGTACAAGCCAATAAATGTTCATTCTTTCTGTTCCTGCATTTTATTGCTAGTGACATAAATGCCATCTTGCTGTCCCCTAAGACATGACATTCTATTTGTAACCAAAGCATGTAAACTAGAAGCTATATATGCAGCATATCTTCTTAATGTGTATGCTATGTCTGTTCCTGCAAGAGAACATTTGCAAATTGTATAACTGGGCCTATCTGACTAATCCTCTACACTCATAATTGTCTGATAATAAAAAAGGATGAACTTTTAAAAACTTTTTATTATCTACATTTATAGTCACACATCATTTTATGATACTTCTTACTTCTTCATACATTTGAAGAGGGATACTTGGTAGGAATCCTGCTTATAACTGCATGAAGAGCTGCTCTTATAAGGTGGCATATTTCTTAATGTCTAGAGAGGAACTAACGCAGTCCATGATGAGGTGAATTTAAACGATTTTCAAAAGTGTATGATACCTATTATCAGCTGTCCAACATTATCAAGTAGAACGCTAGGATAATTCCTATTGTGAACAGTTTCAGGACAGTGGTGGTCCCACCTCCATACAACAAGTCCTTCTAGAGTATGAAGGACACACCTGCCCTGCTGATTCTGCAAACAAGGATACAGGAGGTTTGACCTTTATAGAAGTTTTGAAAAAGTGTAAAGCCTTTCAAGAATTTAAGAATAATTAATTAAGACTAATTAAGTTCTTTATTTTATGTATTTCACTGAGTATATGAAAGATTAAAATAATTGTCTCCTCTTCATAAGACAGTACACAATGCACTGGTTTGCACTGTACCATGTGAACTAAAAAAGAAAAATTTTGTCACTGACTTTCTTATTTCCTTTCCAAAATCCTTGACATCTTCCTTCTATTTTAGTAATTTTCCACCCTTCAGAATCCTTGAAGTTCACAAAATTTGAATCAAACACAACCAGTGGAAAATATACCTAGGACTTTTTAGATAAATATTGCTTTGTTCCTTTTATTCTAAAGCCAAAAAGATTGATTAACATTTGAAAGAGTTCCATGTAGTAAAATAATTCTAATTCTGTATGAGCTGAAAATTTTCAAGAGTAGAGTAGAAAGTGTGTAACACATTTTACTTGAGTAAGATGTGAGAATACGCTAAACAAACAGCAAAACAATCTTAATAAATCTAACAAACACAAAATCTATGTTTAGAGAACACCAGTAAATTTAAACATTCACAAAGGAAAATAGTTCTGTTGGAATTTAGTTTTCTTTGTATAATCTTCAGTACTTGTGTTCTGTTAGTTAAGAATAGCATTTGATTTCAACAACAACACTGATCTGGTATTGTAAGATCACAATACCTGATCCTGCAATATGATCCTCATGGGAAAGGAAAAAAGAGGCAAAAAAGAAAAGGTGATTTTGCTTCCCCAGCAAACCTGACTGAAGGCAACATCTCTACATGGGTGCAAAGGCAGTTCTAGATAGAGAAGAAATATATCACTGTGTGTCACTAGGAGATAAAAATCCAGCCTAAATGAGGAAACTGAATATGAAGTGTAGTATCAGATGGTAACACATCAAATGTTTCATTCATAAGTAAATAAATTTAAGTTACTTCTAATCTTCCAATGTGGAAAGAACAGGAGTGAACGAGTTGGGTTTTTCTTCCCTATAATTCCAGCATTTTTTGTACTACTAATTATACAGAATATATTTCATGTAAAATGTATTATTATATGACAACAATTTCTTTGTTGTATTTCATATTTAAACATACTAAATGCACAACAAGTTATTTGTTAAAATGTTCTTTATATAGATACCTATACTGATACCTATCTTCTTTCCCATAAATTTGTTTCTGTTTATGCTGAAAATTCCATTGTATTTCTTAGCGATTATTATGGGTAGCTTATTCTCTGATGACAATGAAAAGTCTTTTAGGACCAATTTAGAAGTCGGGAAATAAGTTTCAAGAAACTTGTGTAGAATGTAGAGTACAAAACAGACTTTAGCCTGGTGAAATCAGAGGAAGTGTGAGATACTATTTATGTAGATTCATGACTAGTGCCCTACTATTTTATTCTTTGTCATTCTCTCTGTTTGCATCACATCTCAATTTAACATCATCTGTGAGTTTCATTAATGTGATATTTGAACTCTCTTTAAATTATTAATGAAGATGTGAGATAAAGAAGGAGGCTGAAATCTTCTACACTAGTATGCCCCTAGACATTTCTCTCTATCTGATAAGTTGTCGTTCATCATTAACTACTGTTTATGGCTATTGAGCTACTTTTTATGCTATATCATACGGTTTGTATCCAAGGAAATTTGATTTTTCAGAGTAATATTTCACAAGAATCTCTACCAAATGCTTTGCTAAAATGTGGTTTTGTTATGTTTGCGGAACTGCACTTCCTGCATTTGTGTTTTCTGACCTCCCCCCAAACAATTCAAATTTTACCCGTAAAAAGAATCAATGTTTATTAGAAAATACTGACTATTTTTCATGCTTTCCTAAAAAGGCGCATGCCTATAGTTCACTTTTAAATTGATTAATAATTATTTATAATATCATTTTCTCTTGGTCTAACCAAAGAGATTCATCTGCTTAAAAATAAATAGGTGGTTTTAAATTAATTTATAAGACATTAGATATCCTTTCTAGTACTGAATGCTAGATGATACTTGCATTTATAAGATTATTTTTTTTTGTACAAGCTGTGTATTGCCAGAGCTGGGCAGCAAATTGATACATTGTTCATCCCTTTCTGTCTGTCCAGGTCATTACTGCCAATGAGTTGGTATATGAGAATGGTGAACTTTGTACAGATTTCCAGCATGTGGGACAATAAGAAACTCTGGTGTGTCAACAGGAACCTATGCAATGTTCAACTAGCTAGAGTCCCACATGCTTTTGCAGCAATACTTCATTGTTTCTTTGGTCTCTTTTTTTCTTAATTTTATTTTTGGTGTCCCCATTTCTGTGAAATACCATTTTTCCTTTGGCATGTTATGTAGTGGCAGAGAAGTTAATAGCCAAGAGGAAAAGGAGAGCGTGGGTACTGTTGTGTTCAAAGTGCTTTTGAAATGAGTGCACAGTAGCTGAACCTCACAGCTTGTTGGTTTTGGATAACTTGTTTATGGGGCTACTGTGGATAAAAAAAGCAACATAGAGAGCAGGGAAGTGACAATAACAGCAGTTTCTCTTCTAATTTCCAGTTGTGGGGAGGCACTTATGATAATTACCAGCAAAGTGGAAAACCCAGCTGGAATTCTGAGCAATTTCTTTTTTCTGTAGTTTATCTTTATTAAATTGTTATATTTCCTCCAGGTTTTTTCTGGCATTAGGTATAACAGGAGAGAACAAAAAGGACAGAAGTGAAAATTGTCACGGCAGGATGCCTGAAGTTGCGCTCCTTAGTCTTTATCTGGGCACCCAAGTAAAAGCAGAGTGATGTTGAAAGGTGTTAAGAATCTTTAAGCTCTGTTGTCTGTTAAAAATTTAATAGATCAGAAGCAAACCTGAAAGTCAGACCTTTGAGTTTCCTTGTATTTAAAATGTGGTACAGTACTGTAGCTTCTACTACATAGAGTTATACAATTGTGGCCAGTTTCTTTTGATTCCTTGTATTTAGCCTAAATCTTACTTAATTTCATCTTTTCTTAATGTTGAGCTTCTACTGCAACAATAAAAAACTCAAGCAGAAAATAAACAGTAGTTACTTAGTGAACATAATTAGTTTATTGTAATTACCACTGAGGCAAATGTAAGAATATATTAACTAATGTAAATGCTTAGACAGTCATCAGAACAAAGGTCAACAACACAGTGTGCATAATGAGCCTTTTGAAAAGCTTTCATCTAGACTGTGAAATAGCATACTTTTTACTATAAAAACTAGTCTTTCCAAAAGTGATTGGTGTTCACTTAACAGGGATCTCCTCATTTTTTGGTGTTTATACTATTCAGTTGCTTGAACACATTTGTAATGAGCCTGCATTAGTCATAGTCACTTAATAAAGCTTTGCTTTTTTTTTTTACCCTTTTGTCCCATAACGTTTCTTTAGGGTTAATTGCATGGTTGCAAATAATTTTTCAAAGGTTTTGATATGCCATTGACACAAAAGAGAATAATGTTTCATAAAATATCTTGGTAAATACTATATTAAATGAGAGATCTGTCCAGCTACGCTACGGATTCAGGTATTTAAATATCTGATTATTTAGATATATAGTAGATATTACAGTAGATATTACAGATATTTATCTGTAACTCTGAAAATATATCATACTTGTGCTATTGGAATGAAAATATTTTCAGTGACCTATGGTCTTATCCAGCTGCATTTTTATTCGATCACAAAAGTACAAAAGGTGGGAGTGGAATATTACTTGGAGATCAATCAATAGTTCAACTTTTATTTGCAGCACAACTGCTCACTTAGAGAGCATAGAAACCAACCACTAGTTTGGCTGGTTGCTTGAGGCTCCAGCAGAAAATTATGTTCAAAGACTTTTTCCTGTTCTAAGTTAGTTATTCTGCCAAGTGGAGAACACTACGGGTGTCTTTGTCATGACACTATGGCTTGGAATGAACTCTAAAACCTCCAGACTGTACTGCAATTTAGGCATGATGAGCTGAGTAGGCAGGAAGAGCCTTTATTTGCTGATAATATTTATAAGGTTTACCAGACTTGGCTAGGAGGGCTGGGGCATTGCTTAACTTTTGTGATACTGGTTGCTTCCTCTTTCGTGATCAAAACCCATTTACTACTAAGAGTAGTCAGAGATATTGAGTAAGCAGTTATGATGTTCATTCAAAGGAGGATCAAATGTCAGACAAACTGAAGGCAGAGTTGATAAAAGGAATCTGGGCCCACTACAAACTGGACAGATTCAGGAATTTACTATTTATTACCAGGGAAAAGTGACTAATATACTTGTAATTCAGGTTAGACTTTCATTGTATTTTTTATTTCTGACTATTGCCTTCTAATGCACTTTCACCTAAGCAATATTAAATTTTCTTATTTTTTTTCCGCCCACCTCAGAGCAAAAGTAATGTACATACTCGAGGGAAAAAAACCCACAAAGCAAACAAAAAATCCCCAAAGAATTAAACCCCCAAAATAACCCAAAATCTCAGGAATGTTAGAATAAATTCCATGATTATTAACTGCAGTAAAATCAAACAACACTGAGAGTCTTGTGGGTACTAAACATACTGCAGAGCATGACAGCTTGAGCTCATCTTATATTCAGTGAAGTCTGCACAAATGCTACTAATATTCTGGAAGCATTCAGCTGTTACTTTTTCCCAAGACTCACATTTTCACATTTATTGTAATTCCAAACAATGAAGGTGAGAGGGAATCAATATCTGAAGGAATCAAAAATATTTGGTGGCCACTCAAGGAGCTAGGATAGGTGAAATTCTTAGGTTAAACTTAGAATCCACTTGAAACCTATATTTCAATTTTATAGCAGCTCTCACACTGTGAGAAACATGTTTTTCATTGCTAAAATTGGTTGTCTACAGTTGTATAATTGTATCCTCTCCTCCCAAAAGCAAGGAAAAATATTTTTAGTCTTTCTATGTTTGGCATTAAAATAATTATTTATTTTTTCCTCTTCTTTCTTATGTTTACATAATTTAAATTAATAAGAGAACTAATACTGAAAACAAAATAGCGCAGTCTTCTTCAGCTCTGTGTTGTCATTTTTCTGCTAGGTCTCAGGTTACTGCAGACTTTTAGTGCTTAATAGCCAGATTTGACAAAGAACCTGATGAATAAGGTGACATTCTTTCATGTATCTCTTTAGGGAAAGAAGATGAAACCATTTGCCTCTGAATGGACTAACATAAAAAGGTAAAATACTGGTTTTCCCTTGTTTTGTCCAATTCCAAATAGTGACTGTGACTCCTCTTAAGGTGGGAAGATACGTAAAAACTTGCAAAAAGTGCATCTAATTTTTAGTATTTCTCTTTATAGTTATAAAACAAAGAATCTATCCCTTTCTTTAGGTAATGGATGATATATTTTTTGGTATTATATTTAATTTCTTAATACATTAAGCCAGGGGTTATTTCTTACTCAGAGTTCTACAGAAAACTATAAATTTAAAATATGCAAAATAAAAACATCTGTAGATGTCTTTCTAGAACTCTTATTCTTTCATATTTCTTGTGGACAAATTTCAAAACTGTTTTCCTATCAGTTTTCCATTTTGAAGTATAATTCTCATAGAAAGCACACTTCATGGCATGTTGTCATGACATACCAGTTCTGATTCAAAATAGTGATGTATACAATATGGCCCAAGACTTCTTGAATATTGTGAAATTCTTTACTTTAAAAGTAAAAAAATGGTACAGTTTATTTTTCCCATACTATTTCTGCAGAAGATTATAAATGAGGTACAAAAAGAAATAAGGATTTTCAAGGCTTCTTTTTCCAGGTTATTTAAATAGGAGAATAACTTCTAGCTAGAACTATTGCTCAGACTTTTAATGATATCTCAAGCACATCATTACTCTATTACTGAGTCATGCCAGAAGGACAGAATTAACCAGCAGCTATTTTTTATGGCTCAGGAATGTAGAAACTCCCAAGGTGAAATTTTCTATTTGGGACACATCTATATATATTTTAAGAATTTTCTTCTTTCTATGCAAATTCATTTCAAGCATTCAGTGGAAAAAACTGTATCACATAATCACAATGAATAAATTATTGGCATGATATGTTACTACCCTTCAGAATATGCTTTAATGCTGTTAATAAAATTCAAAACTTTGGTCCTGATGAATTCCTGAGAATTTTGAACCTTGTCTTCAGTGTGGTCAAAATGTAATTACACAAATAGGAGTAAGTATGTAGAAATAGTGGACAAAAGAGAATATTTTTAATGAAACATTTTTTAAAAAAGAGCCTAGTGCTGGGAAGAAGTGGTATTCATACCACAAACAGTTTAGGCAGTAAACTGACATGCCAATGTTAGAAGAAGACTTGTCAGCCTTGCATCACATCTGAAGGGAAAGATCAGCCTTGTAAGACAGTCTTTAGTGGACAAAATCCTCTCTGAGAGTTGTCAGCTTCTCCTCACTGAATGCCCACATAGCATGGAATGATGACACTCCTGTCATAAACATTTTACTTACATGACTAAATTTATGAGGATAAATCTAATCCTGGTTTGGGTACAAGTTCACCAGTATTATCTAATCACCTCACTCCCTTCCTTTATTGCTGACACTCTAATTGTGCATGTTGCTTATACATTCATTCATACCTTTCTGGAGTAAAACAAGAATTTCTTGCTGTGAGCCACAGAGTCCATGATAGGACCAAGAACTTGAAGCTTATAGGTAAACTAGTCCAGAGCACTTGACTATTATGCTTTCTGCTTGTGACGTGCAAAAAACCTAGATACCTCCAGAGAGATAAAAATTTCACCCACTGACATAAAAACACACACCAGCTGGCTAAAACAGCTCTCCAGTGAGATAAGAATAATCTTTCAAAAAGGCAAAAGGAAATACTTCATGTTGGAAAGTGAGCCCTGAAACAAGATGACATTTTATCTGGAGATGATATATGAAAAAAAAGCCATTTAAATGTTTTAGAAGCCTGAGAGGGTAATTTAGATGCATAATTTTGGCATGAGGTCCGGAAAGAAGGAAAAAAATTGAAAGATAACAGTGTTGCTTGATTCATGTGACTCATTTGGAGAAATTTTGTTCATCCTACCAGAAATCTTGTGACTCGTCAGCTGTATCTCTGTGCCTGCTCTGTTGGCTCCAATGGGAGCTACGTTACATGTAAACACCCAGATCTGGATGTCTTCCACCTCAGTTACCCAAATAAGTAAGAAGTAACCAAGAAGATCTTTGAAAAACTCTTTGGTCCCAGATTAAGTGGACTGGCTCTCATTCCGTATTTGTAAGCATCTTAAGTTTTGATGTTATATATTTCTATTGCTTTTTATTATTTGGCTTTTGAGTGTTTGCTTTTTTGAATGATCAGGGTGAACAGACAGGTTCAAAAGTATTATTTACTTCAGAATGCAAAGGCAGTCTGCTGCAAACACTTTATGTATATTTGAGTGAATACATGCATTGTCTACATTAACCTTATTTGGCTTGCAGACCTCACCTTTCCTTTTTCAAACCTTAAGTCTCTGAGTCAATAATTTAGAAGTGTCAAGCTACACATGAAGGATGATGGTTTATTAAATTTTCAAAATGCATTCCATGTGTAACAGACTTGCTAGAAATAGTGATAGCAGTTATTCGAAGCAAGGATCTTGCTTTTCCTGTTCAATCACGACTGCAATAGCTGCAGGCAATCGGTTTGTCTATTGGTCAGTCTGAATTATTGACTGGATTTGTAAATTGGTGTAAGTTAAGGAACACTCTTCTTTCAAAATTTCTGTAAAATAGCAAGTGCAATTCTCTGCTGTGGCTGTGGTCAATCCAATAAAAATTAAGGTTAAATAAAATTAAGATTGTTCAGTCCCTGAACAGAAATACCGATGAAATTCACAGCTGGGCTAGATGCTTCATTTAGCCAATGTATAAATGGAGAAAAATGAACTAATGGTAGAGCTGAAACAGTATGTCAGATTTAAGTCTCACACACCTTGTAAATTTGGAATTAGAACACTTTCATGTTACTTTAATGAATATTTTCTATTTGGCAGTAAACAGAATGTCATTGTTTCAGGTTTCCATTTGTCTTTTCTTGTGGGGGGTGAAAACCCATATTTCTCTGTCCTGGATGGCATAAAGGCAGGAACATACATATTATTTACCTGTTTCCTCAACTTGTTATCTGCCACCATTCTTGACACTGGAATTAATTCATGCTAATTAAAGTTTTTTGGTTTGGTTTGGTTTCCAGTAAAGGAAGATATTTGAAACAGATCTAAAGTCATTGCAGTATATTATTTCAGTATTAAAATACATATTAAAACAAGCAAAACAGCTCAGAGATTATCTGAGGTTCAGTTTGCCAAGTAAGTACTCAGTCACAAAACTCATTGCGTTTACCACATAAAAGAAAAAGCAGAAACAGAAGAATTCTTTGAGATGCTATAGCAGCTCCATTCATGATCACCACAAAAAAAATCACATTCAACACAGTTTGTACCATGGTGGCTGAGTTACTGCAGTTATTTAACCATCAATTATGAGAATGTAGGCATGTGCAATTTCATATTGCATTGCAGCTGCTGATTCATATTAATTACTTAATGGTGACTACCATGTCAAAAATAGTTGCTCAAGAATTTTTGCAGCTAAAATGAACATTGGGAGCATTCTGCAAATCATCTATAAACATCTTTGAAATAGCTACTAAAGGTGAGTTTGTGACTGCTTTGTGTCACTGGGGCAACACAAAGCATCCAGAATGCAGAATAAATCTGACCTTTGACTACATAATCTACTTCAAATGTTTGTATTTTTTTCCTACCCTGAATATCTGAGAAATTTCTGTGTAGTGAAAATAGCAATATCCACTTTCAAACACCTTACATGCAAAGTTCTTAAGAGTCATTTTTATATTTTTATATTTGTGCTTTTCTCATTTGCCTTTGCCTTTCCCTTCTGAAGATTCTGTGATCATACATTATTCTAAAACTTGTTTAGAACATACCAAGGAAGTACATTCCAGGTGTTTGTGGTGTATGATCTGTATAATATTTTAATGCATTAAAAGGACTAATAATGAAAGACATCATTTGATGTGTAATTCATTATTAATAGGCCTAATAAGCTACTGAAATTTAAAGAGAAGTTAGATAAAACTTAAGAAAATCATAGGAAAAAAGAAATATATCCTTTATAATGGATATTATACTTAGAAAACATCATGAGTGGGTGGAATCATTCTTACAAGCACCATAACTGCAGCTATGGAGCAGACCAGAGAAAATTTGTTCCCAGAGAGATCTGGACAAGCTCTGTAGCAGCTCTGCAAAGAATTTTCCTAAAAGCTAAGCCTTTCATTACAAGTAGCAGCTCTGAATATAATTCTGAAAAATCTTACAAATTATGAATCTTACATGATTAAAAACGGGTTTCACAAAAGCCTGCTTATTGAGCAACACCCTATGAAGTACTCACATATTACTGGAAAAATCCCACCTCTAAAATTATTTAGCTTATAGAAACTTCCATGAATGCCAAGCTTCAAAAAATATTTTCAGCTGCAATTGATAAATCTATTTAGTGTCTCACATTTATCTTCTTTCTCATTTTCCCTGAAAATATTTAACCAATTCACAAAGTGAAATTATTTAGAATCACAGAATATCTATAGTGATCATCAGTTCCAATTCCCTGTTCCTCACAGAACTATCTAAAACCAAACCATATGACCAGGAATATCATTCAGATGCTCCCTGAACTTTGACAGGTTTAGTGTCATATCTACTTCTCTTGGAGCCTGTTGCTGTGCCCAACCACCCTCTCAGTGAAGAAACTTTTCCTAATGTCCAGTCTGAACTTTCCTTGATGCAGCTTCATTCCATTTGCTCAAGTCCTGTCACTCATCAAGAGAGGAGATCAGCACCTTTACTTCCACTTGTGAGGAAGCTGTAGACTGCTACAAGGTATCCACTCAGCCTTCTCCTCTCTAAGCTGAATAAGCTAAGTGACCTCAGCTGCTCTTCAGAAGTCTTACCCTCTAGGCCTTTCATCATCTTGGTCACCTGCCTTTAAACACACTCTAATAGTGTTATATCCTTCCTGTATTGTGATGCCCAAAATTGCACACAGTACTTTAAATGAGACCATACCATTGCAGGACAGTCACCCTCCTCAAACAACTGGTGATGTTTTGCTGGATGTCCCCCAGAGCACAGCTGGCCCTTTTAGATCCCAGGGCTCATGGCTGACTCATACTCAATTTGTCACTGACCTATATCCCCATATCTCCTGTAAGAACCATTTGGATTTCAGCCTGAATATCCTATAATCTAGTTAATGAATATGATGAAAATAGTATTAATTTAGAACAACGAAGAGAACTCAACTCATTCTTCTTACATTTACGTATTTGCTGGTCTCATGATGTGCCAGTTAAGGTGCTTAGAGTGAGTGCTTAGGACAGCACTTTTTGCTCCCAGATAATCCTCAGGTTGGAGCCCAGTAAGAAGTCCTGAGATGAGACTGCTGTTGAAGGTGTCAACGGGAGAAATATGCAGAGAAATAGCTAAGTGGAGGTCTTGAATAGGTTTCCCCTTGAGCTAGCACATACTTGTAAGCCTGTAAAAATGTCATCACTTCAGACTCTTATTCACATAAAGGGCTGTACTGACAAACAGACATGTTTTTTGATAGCTTTAAGGTCTTAAAAAGCAGTTTAAGGGCTAAATGTGTCTATCTAATTCTTATTCTGTGAATGCTTCCACAGAGGAAATGTAAGGGGATCGTTTTTGTGGGTTTTTGTGTTTTGTTTTTTTTTTTCTAATTCTTCTTCTCCCTTTATGATGCTAAGCATATTTGTAATGTTACTTGTAAGAGACAGAAATAAGCATAGTCGATTTAGAACCATTTGTGGAGTGATTCTAAAATCAGTTGCCAATTTTACCACTAAATACCAGTTATAGCTTACCAGGCAAAATTATAACAAAATTAAAATGATCACATTTTATTATATATTGCAATTTGAATAATATTCTTTACCTTGTGGGAAAGTGGGTAATATAATACTTCAAGCACTGCAACATAAAAGGTATCAAAGAATTAAAATTGGCTCAAAATAATGTAAAATATTATATCTGCTCTAAATTTTCTTCTTTCAGGATCAACTTTCAGTGGACTGTTCTTCAAAGGGATTCTCTAGTTTCCTTTCTTTCCACCAGTCCCTTCTTTTAATTTTCCTCTCGGTATTAAAACAGTTCCTCATCTGAATCAGATCTCTCTAGTTAGTAGCCTGCTGTGCATTGTCTTGAGGTGATTTAGTTGTCTGCAATAGAATACGTTGTTATGGACTACTTCCGAGTTTCAGGTAATTTGTACCAGAGTGCAATGCTAGCAGAGTGGGTGTAGCAGCACTGTTCTCTATATTCAGGATCCCTGGTTGCAGGTGTGCTCCAGTTGGAGTTGATTTGAATATTTTCCACCATGATATATATACTTTTATCATATTTGAAGAAGAATCTGAGAGGAAATGTGATTGATTGTGGTCAGTGGGTGGAGTAACTTGAGCTGATTGAAGGTGAATTAGCACCCATTTCAGGGCTCATTTCTGGCAGGAAACATTAAAGGCAGAGCCTACAGCTGATTTGCCCACAGACAGCACACTGTTACGCCTCGCCACGACAAATCTGGCCATGACTAGGTCAGCCTACATTTTCCATTTTTAATCCTTGGTATTATTTCTTCTTCTCTGATTTAACATTCATGAAAACCAACAGCAGCAACAACATCAAAACCTCTCAGAAAACATCCCCAGAAACAAAGAAACCAAAACATGATTCAAGTACTTGTAGATATAAAAAAATAATTGGTTTCCTTAGCAACTGAATGCAGTTCTCATATTAAGAACAACAAAGTAATTAACCCTCTAAAGTGAGATAATGTAGGAAACACACATTTAAGTCTGCATGACTTTTTGGCTATTGGTCTAGCACATTAACATTTTAAATGATAGAGGCTAGTCTATGGTTAGTCATCCTACTAAAATGACTAGGAAATACCCTGGAATAGCTTTACATATCATGAATGGAAAATATCCAGATTCTAGGTTGCAGTTGTTGGTCCTGACAGAAACAGCTGTGTGGTCCTGTAATTTGATTACACTGTAAGATGGCTTTCTCTCCTGTTGTGCATGCAACTATGATATGTCTAAATAGCTGTTTGGAGAGACACATTGTTCTAGATTTACTATTTCCATCTCTGTTAATAGTTTTTTCTTGTCTTTCACTATGAAGTCAGGAGAATCTTGAGTTCAGATATGTGTTTGGGTATGAATGTGCTCCTGTGAAATTAAAATCTTTACAAGCAGGATTAAGAAATACGTGCTTTTACAAATATTGCATGATTCAGTAGAATATTTAAACATCCTACAAACTTTAAGAAGCAGAAGAGCTTTAGCAATTTCTTGGTTACTACCTATCAAGTGTTAATGAATCTTTAACCACATGGCTTGAACATCTAAGTACCGAGCTTTTCAGACTTAGAGGTGGTTATGGTATAATCGCCTGATTTTAGAATTCCAATTTATGTAGAAGTTTAAATATGCAGCAAAATTTGAACCTTAGATGCCATCTTGCAAAATGTTAAGTATGATTTATAGAAATGACTGCAGTATGTACAAATCTTTTTAGAGGGTTTCCTTCTATTACACTGCTATCATACAAATTAAGGCTTAGTGATTGCTAAATATTATTAAACAATACTCAAATAATACAGGTTGATTTTAGTTCATTTTTACAGGAAGAATGGTCATCTGTAATCTAAATAAAATCCCCTAAATATTATTTGGGAGTTTGTGTATCATGTTAATGAACATTTTGATCTCTTTATTTTTCTAATACTGTTAGCTAAAATATCAAACAAGGAAAACTAGTCTACTTCAGTAATAGCTGTGCAACCCAGCTAACTTTTGTGAGATTTTCTCAGCACTAACAAAAGACAGGGTTTCACCTTCAAGTGAAATATCTTAGTAGTGTATCCTTAGTGGCTTCAGAGAAGTTTTATACCAACAATTTAGCTGGCCCCTATTTCTTTGGTGGTGCTGTGTCAAGGCTTATTAGAAGGGAAGCCAGACTTCTTTCTGAAGCAGTGATAGGAGGTATAACATTCCAATGTACTCTTCACTGAGAGGATCTTTCAAAAAAATTTTGATCAGTCTGGTCTGAAAAACAATACGTACCCCTCTTTCTAACCTGTATCTAACTGTCAAGATGTCTGATATTACATATTAGATATGGTCAGATTTCTGCCCTGGGTGGTTGATCAAAGCTTATCAAGGTGAAGTTATTAAATTTCTTTTTTTTTTTTATTTCTCTTTATTGTAAGAGAAAAATGCATTATAAGGATACAGACTATACCCAATATTTTGTAAATATAAAAACTAGAATTATAAAGTTTGTCCTACATAGTCAGAGGAGACAGAATCAACTCTCAAAGTTTTATTCTTTTCTTCATATAAGAAAAAAGCTATAAAAAGTTTTGCTGTAGGATTATGTCATTTTAGCTAATTTGTAGTTTTCACCTATTCTGTTATTTGTATGAATATGTGAGTGAGAATGTGCACTGTATATGTGGGGGTTTTAGTTTGTTTTCTTCTGAAAAATAATCTTTCTAATGAAAATTAATTCACTTAAAAACCTGTAACACTCAAAACTTTTTCATTCAGGCTGATAAAAGTTTAAAAATCTCTTTTCATTTTCCATGAAAAACTTTCTAGTTATACTTTGTGAGAGTAGTGTACAGATATAGCCATCTTAGCGAAACTGATCTTCTGGAATTAATCATAAGAAATGCACATTTTTACATACTATTTTCATCTGAACAGGCTAAATCACTTGTTCTCAGGCCTAGAGCACTGATTTATAAACACACATAGAATAGTTAAGAAGTGGGAAGGAAGGAAGGAAGGAAGGAAAGGAAGGAGGGAGTGAGGGAAGAAGAGAAAGAGGAAATAAGAGTGAGAAAGAAAGAAATACCTAATTAAGAAAGATGAAGACCTTTTTCCAAGGCCTGAGGTGAAAGGACAAGAGGCAATTGTTTTAAACTGAAAAATTCTAGATTTTGATTGAACATAAGGAGGAAATAATTCATAAGGAGGGTGGTGAGACACAGGAACAAATTGCCCTGAAAAATTGTGAATGCCCCATCACTTGAAGTGTTCAAGGGCAGATTGGACATGGCTTTGGGCACCCTGATTTAGTGAAGAATCTCCCTGTCCATGGCAGGAGGATTGAAATAGATGTTCTTGAATGGTTCCTTTCAATCCAAGCCGCTCTATCACTCTCTGACTCTATGGTGACAACAGGCAAAGATAACCAATGTGAAAACATAAACTACTAACAATCATTTAGTTTTATACCCAATGAACTTCCACATCTAAGATTTAAATATATTTATTGAATGACAGAACAACATTTTCCACAGAAGTCTTTTCAGGACTTACGTTGAAGTTCATCCTCAGGACCCTTGCTGGCTTCCTGTGCATGGCATCATTTTAGCTGTTTACATCCAGACACTCATCTGGTCACTGCTGTTACAAAATCCACATGTCCGTCTTGTGTCTCATTACTCTCAGCTGCTAGAACCACCACACATCACCCTGTTCCTCCCAGAGAAGCAATTCTCTCTCACCTACATCCTCTCTACTTCCTAAAGTCTGTTTCCCTTTCTAGAGTTGAATGGTCAGTGAAAGCAGAGATCATGACATAATGATTAGCAGAGGGACATGTACCATACGACCGCTTTCTCTGAGGCTGAACTCAGATCCTCAAATACCCTTCTGATTGTAAGGCTATAGATTTCTCCAACCATGACAGAGGAGGTGAGAAAAATATTTAGCTGTTTGTGTCTGTGAAAACCAAATATGAATCAATGTATGCACTAATCCTATTAAAGATACTTAAATTCTTAAGGAAGCAAATCATTCCCAATATATACCTAAAGAAGAATAGTCATGACATAATATCTAAAGACACTTGCTCTATTTTTTTTCATGTGTGTATCAGTATGTGTGCTTCTGTATGCATAGAGTAGGAGGTCATTAATTTCCAAACAAATTCAGGATAGATGGAGAACAGATGGTTTCTTCAGTTACAGTGATAGATTAATCTCTTTCACTGAAATATCACTGTAGTCAGATTTTAGATTTCAGGGCATGACAAAAGTGAGTGCCTTTGCTGAGAATAGATTTGATACTGTAGAGACAAAATAGGCTGAAAACTTAATTGAGCTCAGATATGAATAGGTAGACAGTAAGAAAGATTATATGATTTTACTGACGAATAAAGATGGTTTGATTTCAGTATCTGGGATTGACACTGTAGATTTGCTGCAGTAACTTACATCAAACACTTGACGCTTACAGTGGAGTGCAGTGTGAAGTTCTGGCCCCCACAGTTTAAGAAGGATGTGAAGGTTCTAGAATGTGTCCAGAGGAGGGCAACCAAGATGGTGGTGAAAGGGCTGTAAGGAATGTCCTATGAGGAGCAGCTACCGACACTAGGCTTGTCTAGTTTGGAGAGGAGGAGGCTGAGAAAAGACCTCATTTCTCTCCTCAGCTTTCTGAGGACAGGAAGTAGAGAGGGAGGTGCTGATCTCTTCTCCCTGGTACCCAGTAGCAGGACACATGAGAATGGTTATAAGTTGCATCAACTGAAGTTCAGACTAGATACGAAGAAATATTTCCTTAACAAGAAAGTGGTCAAACACTGGAAGAAGCTTTCTATGGAGGTAGTCAATGCCCCAAGCCTGTCAGTGTTTAAGTGGACAATGACCTTAACAAAGTGCTTTAACTTTTGTTCAGCCTTTAAATTGTCAGTCAGTTGTACTAGATGAATATTGTAGACTTGGTCAACATAATTTTTGTTAAGAGCCATACAATTCCTTCTTTTTTTTTCTTTTGTGCAATTAAACCCAAAATACAAGGAAGATTTCTTAAAAAAAATAGGCTTATTATAGCTTTGGTTGTGTCTCCAAATAATTGATTTGGAGTTAATAGAAATAAACTAACCATAGTTTCATAGTGACAAAAGGGATCACCTATGCCTACATATCACCCCTCCAGGTACAGGTCCCCTATCTTACCTACTTGAAACCAGTCTTTGAAGCTGTGAATCTCGTAAATTCCTTGTCATTTTCTGTTGCACACTCTCCCTTGCAAAGTGACACACCATTGAAGCTTTTTTAATTAAATGACTAGTACATATGACCCAAACCCCTATCAGGAGTGGTACTGGAATATTCTATATTTTGGTACAAGTCATAATGAAGGTAGACTTGAGGGAGAGGGAGAAGGGAGGGGAGGGGAAGGGAGTGGAGGGGAGGAAGATCTTGTTCAGGTATGTAAATGCCTGAAAGGAGGGTGCAAAGAGGACAGAGCCAGGCTTGTTTCAATGGTAAGCAGTGACAGGACCAGAGGCAAACTGAAACACTGAGTTTCTCTCTGAAGATCAGAAAACACTTTTTTTAATGTGAGTGTGACTGAGCACTGGTATAAATTGTGCAGGGACACTGTGCAGTCTCTATCCTTAAAGATATTCAAAAACCATCTGGACATGATCCCAGGAAACTGGGTCTCCCTTGAACGGAGGAGGTTAGACCTGACCTTCTTCCAGCTTCAACCATCCTGTGATTCTATGAGGTTAAGACCTTACAGTATCAATTATGGTTTGTTGTGGGGATGAGGAGGGGAAGGAGGAAGGATATATATTTAAGACTTACCTGAAAGGTTGGTCTAGAGACAACAATAAAAAAAAAAAAAATTGAAAAAGTTGATGCATTAAAAAGAATGAGAACTTTTCTCTCATATCAAAATTCTCATTCTCCAGAGTCTGCTTTCATAACTTGACCTATGAAATTGAAAATCCCTATAAATGTCACACTAAAAACATCAATTTCCTTCAATATTAGATTTTAATAAATTTTCTATATCTTACTTAGAGGACTGGCAAGGCAGATCAGATGACTTTGTGCTTTCCCTTCTTTTATACTGTTTTCATTTTTTGCAAGTTTTGTCTGCATTACTAGACTGCTTTATCTTGGAATTTTAAAGGTTTTTGTTAAGTGACTAAATAGTTCAGGTTTTTTCCTACATGTTAACACTATCACTGTTCTAAGGAAAATCATACAACAGCAGATGAAGATGCTGTATATAAGAGCACAGTGTGAACAGATTATCTCACACTGCTCCAGCTTCACATCATTCATTGCTGTTTATAATAAGCTAAAGGATGGATTTTGGGAGATTTGATAACTGTGATAGTATATTGGCTAGCATGTGATCTTTGTTAAACCGGAAGATACAAAATGCAGATCACCTTAGAAAACTGCTGCAGGTGGTTGAGGACATTCACTCTCAGAATTACATGATGTGAGTTCATTGATCATGTAGTCAGGTGGCTGTGCACATATTTGCAGAAGTATTCCTACAACAATTCTGGTGCTTCATCTCAAGGGCTTTTTATTAAGGTCAGTATTGTGATTATTATGATGCCTGTTATGATGAAGTAGGTGTGTGAAGAAATGCGCACATCAGAGTGGAAGACTTACCGAAAACTCAGACTTTTCCATCATAACTGAATCTCTTAGACTTGCACGGGACTGCAAAGGATCAAGTAAGGAAAACAATTTGATATTAATTTTGTAAGAATGTAAGATACTTAAGTAGCAGCATTTTCCTTGATAAAATTATACTTTGAATGAGTGGGTTTTGACTCTAAAATAGGCTCTTTTTTATCCTTCAAAGGGAATGTTTATGGAAAAGCAAAATCACCATGTGCCCCATCATGGTTCACAGTGCATAGTCTCATTTAAGTAACGAGAAGGTAGACTTCAGCACATCTCATCTCTACACTTGTTCACATCTAAAGCCACATATTTTCCTTTTCATTTCCCTTAGTCTCATGTGTCAAATGATCATTATGTGTTCTTTGTCATCATCTTATGTGCTGTGTTTCCTAACAGTGATCACAGTTATGTTTTTGGATTGTCTTCATGATAGGACCTCACAAGTCTCCCTGTGTCAGAAAATTAGAAAGGTTCTCTTTAGGCCAAGATTACTGGTGTCAGTAGTTAGTTGTATGGTATGCACTAAGGTAATCACTGATATGCTCAAGGCTATTCCTCTCCCACTATTATAAGTCACATACCAAAATTCCAGGTAGAGTGTCCTAAGGAAAATGAGATGCATGTCCCTCTAGCAGGTAGTGTTCCACGCTTGTATAGGTCTTTTTAGCAATGGCAAGCAGACATGAGACAGTCGGGAAAAAAAATCTGTTTAACACCTGATCAATATCTGATAAGTGCCTCATGTCAGGAAAGAGCCAGAGCAAGGTTTCTTCACAAAGGGTGACAAACTGGATGTTGAAACAAGCTGTTCTTTGCTTAAGCAGGACAGTGACCTCACCCTGGTAGCATGCTGTTCCACCTGCGCAGGAGAAGCAGTGTCGGGATGGTGACCATGACAGTAACAGGTCCCATCACAGGTCCACAACAAGAAGGCAAAGGCAAGGGGAAGGATCAGGTCCCCGGTCATGCAGGGTTGTCCAGCAAGTCAGGAGAAGTAGGAGATGATGTTGGGTTCTGAACTGCTTGCAGTGTGGCTCAGACCTTGTCTGGGTGCCCTAGGCTGAGTTGGAATAGTTTTCCTCAGCTGTGGACAGAGGTCCCAGGTGGGCAGGGTCACTGGGCCTCGTGGGTGTCCTCAGGGCCCTGTACCATGTATTCACAATTGGTATGAAGCTCATTCCTGATAAATATTTGATTTGGTCTAGAGCCACAATGGAACATGACAAATCATACCTCAGTCCCACTCTCTTTGTGCCATCCAAGTCACTAAAGACACATCCATATGCTGTAGTAGGAATCATTATAGGACCAATGTTTTATTTTCTACAGGCTATACAAAGGCCTAAAAAGCCTTGGACAGAGTTAGAATTTGTTATTTGAATAAATAACTCTTAGAAAAACTCATACTCAAGCACTATTCCCTTGAGCCACCAAATATTTTATGTAGTCTTATATGGATTCTTAGAGTATTATGTTAGATTAAGAGCAAAGTAAACAAAAGTTTTAAATGAACTTTTTAAAAAAAAAAATAGTCAATTTTTATTACCTCTGTCATCTCCGGAAATGTAGAAAATTATGACTATAAAAGAAGTATATAATGGAAATAGTTTACTTTTTTCTGAACTTAGTTGTTTTGTTCTGCTTCATTTTGTACAGACAACTAGTTAGACACCAGTGACAATATCAATGGATGATGATACTAATTTGAGTATTACTACATGAGTAACAGCAATAGCCATTTATGTATTTAGTAATTATAGTATCTACCTGTAGTTCTGTATTAATAAGTTAGTTGTGGGGAAAGTTCTAATTCAGACAGAGTTTCAGTTGAAGTAACAAACCTTGCTTTCACTTTCTATCATTTTCTTGAACAATGTCCTTTGACATAAAATGACATTCCCTATTTCTTCAGAACATATGAGTTTGTATAAGGACATTATGATGAAGGAGTCCAGAAACATAAAGTTGTGAGGAGAAGGTAGAACTTGTTGTCATAAGAATATCCAGACAAAGCAACAACTTATTACTAATTTTGTTAATCAGCCTTCAACAGTCTTCATAGAAGTGTTCTGGAGACAGTGAAATTATGGACTCAGCAGCTCTGCAAGTTTGTGATTTATTTTTTAATCACTGGGTAAATAGCATTATCATGAGATCTTGTTAGTCATATGTCATCTGAAATATAGGTAGCCTGTGATTCATAACAGCACTGCCTAGGATTCTCAAACCCAGAATGGACAAAGCCATCAAAGTACTCTGTAATTTGCATTATTCATAATCTGCAAGAGTCTGTCTGGTCTGAGTGTTTACAGGAGGAATATTCATTCAGAGAAATATTCATTTCAGAGGTCCTCCAAAGAGGTTGGGTGTGGTGTCGGTGGATGTATCTGATATCAATGAAAGCACTTATTCAGTAAAAACCTATATCCTTCATGCTTCATTTTTGTCAGATATAGAACCTTGTGTGGGTTATCATATGCAGACAAATTATATCATCTCACCTAGAAAGGCTGTTGACAAGGCATAAATTCTGTAAGCCAACTCACACTTAAGAGAAGTTCAGGAAGACTAAAGAAGAAAAGGGACAAGGACAACTCATCCAACTGAAGGCTAAAGCCTTCTTACAGGTCAAGTTCTTCTTACATGTGCTTAGTGTAATCATGGCACCCGAGGAAGGACAAGGCTCTCTCAAAAAGATTAACTGAGATTAGTTGAAGTCATGTTTCCCAGTACTGGGGGAGAAGTCCTTCTTCTTTAAACCCATTCAGATTAAATGAAAGCAGAAGTCTTCTGCAACCTGTCATTTTAGGGAAGATTGCTCAGAAGAAGATAGACTATGTAGCAATAAATCATATTTTGGTTTAACACTTCAAATCACCTGAGAATTCAAAAGTACTTCAACTGATATGCTTAGACCAACATAAGTAAAACACAGCCACTGTCACCTCTCTCAGTTTGAAAACTAAAGTATAAATTATATGGAAGGTGGTATTCCACAGCTAGAACCTTCATACTTCTCCACAGGGTCAGAATAGTCTCATAGTACTTAAGTTTCTACAGATCTGAGGATTTTTTTAATGCATAATTGAGCTCATAACTGGAATTGTTGAGCAGTTCCTGAGTGGATTCTTTGTCCACTCAAAGATTTGCAAGTGATCAACACCTGCGTATCGGTTTACAAGTATACCAGAGATGGATCTGTCCTGTAATGGATTTGCTGGAGTATTTTGGAGGGAAGAAACAATGCAAAACCAATTTGACTTCGTCTCTTGCCTGCTGATTAGGTTACAGATAGATTTTCAGCTAGCATTTGTATAATAATCCCAGGCAACTAAAGTCCTAAGGCCCCAAAGAAAGTGCTTGAGACAAGAACATAGAAATGCCCTTGCCACACCGTCAAAGGACAGAGCAGTTTATTTTCACAGTTCAATTTCCTAGCTGCATGCAACTCTGTGGTCCTCAGCACAGCAAGGACATTGACCTGTTGGAGCAGGTACAGAGAGGGTCATCAAGACGATTAGAGGGATGGAACACCTCTCCTAAGACAAAAGGCAGAGAGAATTAGGATTGTTCAGCCTGGAAAAGAGAAGGCTTCGGTGTTACCTAGTTGCAGCTGTTCAGTAACTGAAGAGAGCCTACAAAAAAGATGGAGAGAGACTATTTATGAGGGCATGCAGTAATAGAACAAGGGAAATGACTTCAAACTGAGAGAGGGTAGGTTGAGTTTAGATATCAGGAAGAAAGTCTTTGCGGTGAGGTTGATTAGACGCTAGAACAGGTTTTCCAGAAAAGTTGTAGGTGCCCCATCCTTGAAAGCGTTCAAGGCATGGTTGGCTGGGGGCTGAGCAACCTGATCTAGTGAAAGGTGTCGCTGCCCATGGCAGGGAGGTTTGGACTAGATCTGTAAAGTCCCTTCCAACCCAGACTGTTCTGTGATTCTGCCAAAGCTAGCAGTTAAATCAACAAGAAACATGACATCTCCTTTGTGTTATGCATTTACTGATAGAATCACATATCTATATTACCTATTCACTTGGAGTAGTAGGTCTGCTTTATAACATATTTGTTCGGAAATAGCCTTCAATAGAAGTAAAGGTATCTCCTTTTAAAAAGCAATTTGTAATAGTGGATACCTGCAGAAATTAACACTTATAGAGAAAATTTTAGCATAATTTACCAGTATTTTCAGCAAATGCATCTTATCTTTACAGATATGGCATACCTGAAAAGCAGGACTGTAACAGTTTAATGCAAAAGCAATTATACTCTATGCCAAAAGTACTAAGAGTGTTTTTCAGTGGAGGAGGAGATAGTAAAAAATCCCAGCATTTTAATAAATTTACTGTATTTTTCCTTAGGGCTTCAATGTCACCTGTCAAAAAAGCATAAGAACCAACCATATCATTTTGTTGTTTGTAAAATGTACAACTTCTATGTATAGCTTTAGCTTGTAAATCCCTACTTTCTTTTCTTATAACAAAGTAGACTCCAAAGGTAATTTGAAGCCTGTAACAATAGGTTTGGTTTTATCTACTTATCTCTTACAGAATTCTTCTAAAACACCCTAAAGACTCTGAAGACAGCCTGTAGAATAACAGGCTTCCTGCACTCACAGACCAGTTCTCATATCTCCTGATTTCTTCTACTTCTTTTCACTCATCTTTCTAAAAAGTTTATTCTATTTGGTACCAAAACATACACTTTCTAATTTCCAAATCTCAACTATTACCATGATTATTTTCTGTAGTCTAATGCTTAAACATCAAAAATATGTTTGAGCGACCTTAGAAGACAAAGCTCTACTTAATTTTTATAGAGACACAATTAGTTAAACTTTTAGTAACAAAAATTGACAGAGGAAATTCAAAGCACCATTAAGCACATAAACATCAGCAATTATACCTGAATGCAAAATGCATTCTGTAATTTTTTTGCCATTCTTCATCTCACCCACTCAAAGTAATTAGATAAAGCCTTTTCACTTCTAAAATTTCAGTGGCACTATGTTTTTAGCACATATACTAAAAACACAAGGCTTGGGGTTTTTTTTGTTCATTGGTAGCTTTTATTCCTCTTTCTTTGCCAATTTAATCTCTGCTCTCTCATTGCTAAAGGAGTATCTGCATGTTGAGAGTTGTGATCAAGCAGAGATGTAGCAATCTCCATTACACTTACAACCTTCTGAGGCTAAAATTACCTTTTCAGAATCTCTGGGTTGCTTTCACATATTTCTCAGCTTTCACTGTGGCTTTACGTAACATAAGACTGAAGACTTAAGATAAGTGTTACTTAAGATAAGTGAATTGCACTGATTATTACACATTGGAATATTGGAATGGTATTTTCAGCCATCATCCCAGTGTAACATAAAGTGATCACCATTAAAAAAATATAGAAACAATATTTAGATTGCATAATAGAGTCATTTACATGGAAGCTCTCTCTTTTTCCTTCATGATCAGCAGATTTATTTACAGATATTAAAAAAAAAAAAATTGTGTATGTTTGGGTGTAGCATTCTGTTCTAATACAGTCCAATAAGATTACTGATATTATTGCTCACCCTGTGAGACACAATACATCACAATAGCTCTTACCTTAATACCTACACAGCCCTCATCTCCATGTGTTTTTCAAATATGATGTATAAATTCTAAGCTTTAATATTTTAAATTGAAATCAAACAGTTCAATTAAGTTCATGCATATGTATTTGAAAACAGGGCAAATTATAAGAAAATACTGTATTGTATACAATTGTGTTATTTATTTCAATGAATAAATTAATTTTTTAATAACATTCTTCATTTATCTTACAATTTTTTTATCATTTCTCTATTGTGAGCTCACAGGCATTTGGCATATATGACAGATAATATCACAAATGAATTATTATTTGAAAATTCTTATTTGTTTAATGTAAATGCTTTTGTCTTTGTCTTCATAAACTAATTAAAAGCTTAGGAATCTTGTTAAATATGTGGAAGCTTAGGTATAGTACTGTTTGACTGCTCTGCTCAGACATCCTATCAAATATGTAACACTATTCAGCCATTACATAAAGTCAGGGTGTCAGTAGCATTACTATTACAGTGATGTTTGTAGTATTAATTACAATAGTAATTACAATTGCAATTGTAGTATTAATTACAATTGCAATTTCCATAGCAAATAGAATCTTCTTAAAGGAATACTGTACCAGTGATTTCTTACCAATAAAGGTTATAAATATGTTCGTGTAAATGTTACAAAGCAAATTTTTTCTCACGTTGCCTGTTAGTCCATCTCAATTAATTGTATAAGTTTGTCTTTCTTTTTAGATGCTTCCTTCCACATAGAATTTCTTTGTTAAAATTTCTCCATCATAAAATCTTGTTCCATTTTGTTCATTTATTTTATGCACTTTAATAGAAAGTAATGACCAAACTTTACTTTCAGTATTTCTAGAAGTAGAAGGTGGTTTTTAACAATTTGTTAAATCCTGTTTCTAGCTGGAGGAAGTTGGGTTTCTTCTAAATCATCTCTGTGGATGCTCATGGAAGAGTATCTAGATACTATATTATGAGTAGGATCTGGTAATTATTCATATTAATTGGAATATTCATCTGTGCTATGTGCATTTTGTACTATGTAAATTTTAATCTTGAATTTCTACATGAGTATTGGTACTCTATAAATAAGGAAAGAAGTTATTCTGAGAAGAACATAAGCTTTGTATGCAAACCCTCCTCAGGACTTGTTATTTGGAAATAGAAAATGTGAATGTTAAGTAATGAACACATGTCTCATGTTCATTGGCTTGAATATAAGAAGGTAAAACATCTTTAAATGTCAAGGATCAAGTACTCTGATACAGAAGAAGATTTAAACATTTGAAAGTAAATCAACACTATTTAGGGAATGACCAATTCCTTGAGAACGACTCTTGCAGACTGTACATTTACAACCGTAAATAGTAAGACTTTATAGTAATTTAAGTTTTCCTGAATATCTGGGATGTGGAGTAATGGGTAGACTTTGTACCAGCAATACCGTTCCAGATCTATGAGTTAGTCAGTTTAAATTTTTACACTACGAGCAGTTGACTTGACTATGAGCACTACTCACTTCTCACCATTCCTGAAAGAATCCATTCTGGGACAGATAGTAGCATAGAAAACTTTCATATTTTTTATACGAGTAAGAATTATCAATTCCTTGGATTTATATTACCCACCTAAAGACACGTTGAAAGGGTTTCCACTGCTTAAAAATACCTGAAGTTGCACTTAAAAAAAATAATGGCAGCATTAAATATACTAGACACTGAAAAATGCAGGGACAGGCTACATTAGGCAATCTGGACTCTCAGGAATATCCTAGACACATAAAACTTATTTATTTATTTAACATAACACATTGAATGACCAAAGCTAACAGTATCTGTCTTAGACTTTTTCTACATCCCAGAATGCAAACAAAACAAATGCAGAAAAATTCAGTGAGATAGTGTGGCTCTAATAAGCTTTATTGGCATTCTTTACCAAAAGCCTGTCATTCTTTCCCTAAGTACCTTTTTACTACAGTTGTAGTGAGTCACTTGCCCCTGTGGGCTTCTGGTATTTAGGTCCCATGATAACTGTTGCTCACCCATGAGACTTTCATTGAAGACAGAATCTAAAAAAACTTTCTAAAAGGCACCACTGAGCCATAGGGAAATTCAAACTACTCTGCATGCTGGAGTTAATAGAGCTGCTACAATGAAGGGATAAAGTTCAAAATGAAATATTTCAGTTCAGTCTCCTTCAAAATGTGATTTATTCTGTTTTCTTTTGTAGTGATTTTTTTGTCTGTTATTTTTTCTAAACCAGATTGCTAACAATGTGAAAAAAGGTTGAGAATCTCAGGGTTTTGTTACAAAGAGAAAGTAACAACTTCAATAAAATAAAATTGGAAAGAATTCTTTCCACACGTTGCTTTCCATCTTGAAGTCTCAAAGGGCATCACTAGTATATGTTGAAATCAGTCTTACAGCAATCTTGATAAGCAGACACAATCCCGTTTTATATACAAGAGCATTAAAACCAAATTCCTATATAAGCCAGTTTATGTTATGCCTTCTATAGTATCATTCCTCCTCCAGCTCTACCTGAAAATGCGGACAGAGGCATTCTTTTGTACCTCAACCAGGTGCATGTCAGACACTGAATTAGCTGGTTCAGAGAGATACACAGACAGAAAACAAATCATTGACTCAGTTTTTTTAGACTCAGTTTACAGGCAGATTGTTTTATCTAGTTCAGCCACTGCCATCTTCAACTCATTGTCAAACCACGTTTAAGGTAAGAGAGAAGCTGGGAGGTTAAAGTAGAACTGCAATAACCTTGTCTTATCACAGTTTAAAGTGTCAGGGAGTGTACTCTGAGCCACAAATATCCATGTCCCACACTAATTCACTTCTATGTCTGTACCAGAGGGAGTGCATGAACTACCCAAATTCAGGCGAGCAACCTATTACTGGCCTCAGAGATACTACCATTCCTCTACCCTTCCAGGGCTTGAGACAATGATAGCCACCAAAAGAGCACTTCCACTCAGTTTTCATCATTGCATTTTTAATTTTCCACTAAAACTAGCATTTTCTGAGCCTCTTGGGTGGGATTTAACTCCATTAAAAACTACCTATAAGGAAGGACATGAGATCTTGACCAGGAAACAAAGAGAGGAGAAAACAAGATTTCTCCATTCCTCTGTTTTCCTTCTTTGTCATTTTAGACAGGGTGGTTATTTTAGGTTGTATTTTGGTTTTGTTTGGTGTTTTTTATTTGTTTGGGTTTTGTTTGGATTTTTTTTGTTGGGAGTTTTTGTTAGTTCTTGTGGTTTGTTTGTTTGGAATTTTTTTCCCGTTGTTGTTTGGTTGGGTTTTTTTTATACCCACTTTTAAATTGGCTTAAAGTAGTTCAAGTGCCAGGAACAGGACTCTGAGTTTTACCCCTGAATTGAGACTAAGGGTACAATGGACAATTAAATATAGTCTTTAATCTTTCAGCTTTAAAGAATCACATTTATCTATCATGAAGGGTATGCATCTTATCTACCTGCACATTAGGTTTTCCTCTGACTTTCATGCCTAATTTTAGATCACCAATTTAGAATAGGACTGAACAGTAGACAAATTTTTTCCATATGACAACAGGCTACTACCACCTGCAGGAACACTCTGTCAGTCCTGGAGCTCTTCCATCCTAACACTCCAGTATTCTCCACTTCAGCAAAAGTTAAATAAATGAAACATTTGCTAGTTTCAGGGTGAATATAAGGCACTCAGTGGAAAGCAACACAGTAATAAATTTTCTTCTTTTTATTTTCAGGACTGAGGGTGAAACTCTGTACCACTGAAATTTAGGACAGCCATGATTTTAATATGAAGGTACTTTCTGGAGCATAATTGATCTAGGGAAAAAGCATATCTATAAAGAAAATATTGCCTAGGAATACTGATATTTAGCTGATACTAAGAAGGTTTAGCATGCATCTGGATAAATATTTATAATACTAATAAAGCAGCTTATGAAAAATGTGTTTGGGGTAAGTGTACACCACCAGTCTCTTTTTTTAAAGTATTCAAATCCACTGAAAACCCTCTTTTTTAGTTTTTTCAATGTTCTCAATTTTAAATACAAATTATCTTGTACTAGCCTTCTATCTTTTTATTTTAGTAACCACTTCAACCCTCTTTTATGTACATATGCAGACGTGGTGATAATCTCGAATCATGGCAAAAGTTCTGTCAAGCTGAGGCTGTTTGTTATAGAGGTTAGCAAATATTTTCATGGTTCAGTTTTCTATTCACGCCAATTAAGGGAGAGCATAATGACTGAGGAAGTAGGTCTGTCAGTAAGGCTAAAGTTTTGGTCTCAAAACCATTTCAGTGAACATTTTCAGACCCTGAGAAAGAAGGATCTGAATAAATGCATAATGGTTAACATTTTGACCATATTATATATTTTTCTCAGGCTTTTCTGAGCAAAGAACAATCTTGGAAAGATAAAAAAAAAAAAAAAATAAAAATATATAAAATTTTCTTTAACTCTTAGTTTTTAGAACTCAGATCTCTAACATGTGGCTTGCTGACAGCATCCTGTTGCAAGATCCTCTGATACAGCTTTCAGCCTCAGGAAACTCACTGTGCTTCCATGATGCAGGCTGACAGATAGGTAAAGAACCATGTTGCCTGCAGCATATTTCTTGTGTCACACTGTTGTCCACAGTGCCACAGAGAACTGGATGTTACAATTCTAGTCAATTCAAGATGTGATTTGCTTGCTCATCAATTTTATGAAATATTTCATTCTGAAACTAATAATTTTTGCAGAGACTAGTGCATATGGATTTCCAATGCATGTGCAAATCATGGAAGAGACTGTTAAAAAAAAACCCATCCCATGGTTTCAGAAATTCAGAATACCAGATTAGTGAAGAGGATCCTAAATTCAAATCAAGTAAATAAAAGATACCCAGATACTTCCACTTGCTAAGGAACACTTTGGCAAGAAGAGTTTTAGAATTAAAACAAAACAAAACAAAACAAAAGCAAGCAAACGAAAAACAAAACACTTATTTCTACACATGAAAACAATAATATAGTTAAAGACTAATTAAAAGGGGAAAAAAACATTACTACTATCAAATTGGTATTCTTCAAAAAACAATTATTTTCTCTTTCACATCTTTGTCAGAAATGTAGCTTGCTATAATGCTTTTATATGGCAATGATGCTATTATGGTTTTTTGCATTGTAATGTTGCTATGTTGTAATGAATTTTCATGTCGTTACAACAAGGGAACAGATGCTGCAATTAAGACCACTAAATGGAACTCTGTCCTTAAAGATTCATATATCCTGTGTGAAATGATAATATCCTGTGTAATATTTATTACATCATTGGTTAGAAGAGGATCAATAATAAAATTAGGACTACTGTAATTGTATAAGGTACAAAATGTCAGACAAATTGAGACATCCTTTTCTCTTTTCAGACTATAAAGCAAAATGGAGCTGATTTGCCTTTGCCCTGAAGTTAGTATGATGAAAGGTGGAACTGCAGCTAAATCAGACTCTTAGAATTTTTCATCCACGCTTTTCAGATGTCAGTGACAAGATAGGGAGAATAGAGAAACATATGTACTAATGTAAGGGTCTAATAAAACTATCAGATCCCAGCTATGGGGGTAAAAACTGGAATGATTTATTGAACACGTGAGTGCTATATAAGGGTCTCAGCGGCTTCCATGCTAGTGAGGAGGCAGGGTTATTCCAAACAGGGATTCCACAATCTATTAACATTTCCAGTAACAGGGGGGACATAAGGGGAAAAAAGGATTTACATTTCTCAGATCCAGTATTAATATTTGGGGGAAAAAGAATTTGATATTTCCAGTAAGCAAGATTATACTGGAGAAGGGTGGTCAGCTTTTCCTGAAATAAGGATTTAAGCAGGGAGGGAGAAAACAATGAGTTATCTGATAGCATCATGCAAAATCTCTCTACTTCCTGCTAGGGGAGGTCAGGACAATCCACGTGAAATGAATGTCAATGGATCTTGTTTGGTCTTTTAGATGATGGTTTTTTCCAGCCCCTGTGGCCCAAGGTTTCCTCTTTAATCCTAGCAGTCCCTTTTCTGTTGGTATGTGAATTTCAGACTGCAACACCTTAAATTTAAGTTATATCCACGAAACTTTATATATACTGCTGAAAATATTTTTTTTTCTAAAGCAAAGGAATATTCTTGACATATCTATTCAAATGATGTTGATGTAAACTACTTAATTAATGCTTTTATGTTTGCTTTTACATAGTTGGATTACTATAATGATCTACTTGACATATCCCACAATTTTTTTGAGTGGCTTCAGTTTTTAAAAAGTTATGGAGCTAATATTCTGACTAAACACAAAAATTGAAATGCACTGAAATGTCTTTCACTAGTGTTTGGTCTCAAAGAGTTCTTTCTGCTTCGAGCTGTGATTATCTAATTTTGTCTTCGTATCCCACAAAAGTTATATTAATTATCAAAGAGTTAAGTTATAAGGGTAAAGCTGAATCTAGACTCCTGTTCTTGTGATGTCAAACTGTGGACTTCTAGAGTAATTTCTAAGACAATTCAGAATGGTTTTATAATGAAACTTTAAACATTTCTAAATGTTTTGTAGGTGACTATTGTAAGCAAGTATTATGAGTGTTACTACACCTATAGGATTTTAAACTAGTGGAACATAGGAAAGCCTTTATTAAATAGTGATGCAAGGAAAAAAAGATGATTGATTTTTGTATAACTTTCACCACTACTAGTAAGCTTTCTGTTTAGACAATTGCTGCTGTTAGAGAAAAATGTCAATTTATCTTGAGTGAATTAAGGCTTAATTAACCTTGCTTTCCCTCAAGGCCATTGATCTGGAAACAGCAAGTCAGTAATTGAATGTTGTAGCTACCAGAAGCCCCAGTTTCTTAAAACATGTGATTCATTTCCGTGAATTGCCATGGGAGCAAGTATGTTCTGGCTCTTAAAAACCCTTTTACTAGAGCTTTCAATCCATGTAAAAAGATTCAAATTCATGATAGTTCTAGTATGAAAACATCCAGTTCATCTGATGTAGTGTCATTTTAGGACAAGTATATTTTGGGGTTTTTTTATAACAGCATTTAGTGGATTTGAGTAAATTCTATAATTACATTAGTATAGATGAAGCACAGATTATAATTTTTGTTAAAAGATATTAATGTGTTTAAAAAGAACAAACTACATTTATCTCATTTGTACTACTGCATTTGTTCATTGTAATGCCAACCATTTATATTAAATACATATCTATTCAAACTTCAATAATTAGGGATCATCACATATCTGTAGACCTTTATTTAGACTGCTTAAACTGGATTATGGCCACAGATCTCTAATGAATATATAAGATCAAAAGGGATGTAGTACTATGATGGTTTGGTGTAGCATAAGACAGTTTTGGCTTCTGTAATGTCCTTCATTGATTCAACTAAATAATACTATAGATCGAAACATATATTGATTAGATTTTCTGGTCAATTGACTTCATTAGGCCCACTTTCTGTTAAATTATATTAGATATTTCATTTTATTTACCAGTGCTACCTATTCAGTAGAGAGAAATACAAACTTTTGTATAACCAAGGCTGCCAGGCCAAACTGCTTTTATAAGAATCTGATGAAGGTATTTCATTACAGATGAAATAACATGTGTAGTGTTTGGTCTGTTCTTACTAGTTTTTACTAGTATTGCCATTTGGACCTTGAAATAACTCACCATGCTTGGGGATTTTCTGTCTTTATGTACCTCTCTTTTAAACCTTTCTGGTATCCTTTTTGTGAATTTTACTGAAAAGAAAAGCAACTTTAGAATCCTGATAAATTAAACAGATTTTCTTTTACTCTTCCTTGATCTCTGTTTCTATAAAATCTTACAATTTGCAAGGCAATCCGCTATAGACACATACTTCACTGAAGAACTGCACTCTGAATTTCTAAAGGTCTTCCTTTCAGTTTCGCCAGCAGCTCTTGGCTTCTCTCTAGAAAAAGGATGTTTCTTGAATTAAGAGGTTTTTTGTAAGTTTTAGGTTTGGTGTTTGTTTGTTTGTTTGTTTGTTTGTTAGTTTTAGGGGGGGTTGTTTGTTTTGGGGGGTTTTTGTTTGTTTGCTTTTTTTTTTTTTTTTTGATGGCTCAGTTACAGTTCTTCCTGGGACTCGGAAAGACCCAATGTATTTTCCATTTTTTCTTCCTTGAAGTACTTTTTTCCTCCTCTCTTTAGGAGATTTTAGGAATTCCTGCTTTGTTAACTGCTCCCAAAACTAGGCAGAAAGAGACACTGTGTCTGTGCCTGTGTGGTTAGATCTCTGCCCTCAAGGCCAACAGGAGCGGAACTCTACTGGATCGGTCCATATCCCTTCAAAGCTGAGCCCCTTAGATGCGAACTGAAAAGTAGGATCTGGCCTCTGATGAGCCTTGAGCTGAGACCTGATATTGCTGGGGATCATGCTAGTTGTGAAGAGCTGAAGTTTTCCTAGGGTTGTTCTAGTAACACTAGACACAAGTTAGATGAGTACCTGGAAAGTTTTCTGACACTTCTGACACTTAATTTACTTCTGGAGATGGTACTGCACTCAGCTGCAGATGAATCGTGAATCATTTGCCTGTCAGACTTTCTCCTGCTGAGGTCTGGATGGCCTGATCATGCCTTTCTGGGCTGCAATATCAGCCTTTTTGCTGGGGATGGAGACACTGTTGACATTTTTAGAGGCTTGCTTTAGGAGTGCCACAACAGCAAAACTTCCTCATACCTTTCTTGTTTAAATAACAGGAAAAATATTCCATATTCTTTATAGCCTTGTAGGTGAATAACTGCATGGAAATTTTTTATGAAGTTTTCAGTCTGACAAATCGGTAAGTGAAGAGATTCTAAAGGTAAGACAGAGATTTTTTCCAGCCTGTAAAATGATTTTGAATCTGTTGAATACATTCCTCCCATTTTCATTTAAGTTAATTGTTTTATGATGGGAGTTATCAAGAGCTATTATAAAACATTAAGAGTGACTGCATGTATAAAGTGATTTTTTAATCTATATTTTAATATTTCTTTTTATTGAACAGTGTCAAAAAGATGTGGTGCAAAGGCAAGAATTTTCAAACCACTATATGGATCTAAGAAGCACCAGCATTATTATATGAAGATATATAATTAACTGTATGGGTATTACAAGTCCATCAAAATTGCATAAGAGATCCAAAAAGTATTTTCAACAGATCAGAGCACAGACTGAGAATCATGAATAAATTGTTCCAACGTACTGAAGATCCAGACAAGAACTGTAGTATATGTGAACACAAAACTGGAATAGAGCATCAAATAAAGAGATCCTAATGAAGACTTAGGGTAGTGAGGTGTCACCTGACTTCTTGAACAGTCTGACTGAAAGAAGACAGCTCGGTCCCTGAACACAGAGGTTTTCAGTTATGGTTTTCATTCATGACAGTTTTTAATATGCACACTGATGTTACAGTTCTGTGGTAGGCATCAGATTAAATTTAATCTTTCAAAGCTAACAATGCTTTTAGTTTTACTTACATAGACACACAGTGTCAATTTCAACAGCTAGATTTCTGAAACCTTATAACTTACTCATTAGGGTCAATTTTATTTTATCCCAAGGTATTTTCCCAATGTGGTCAAAAAGGAACCTGCACAGGCTGTGTTTGCATTCTTGTCTGAAGACAGAACTGATTCCAAATAGTTCAAATGTTTCTCTACCTTACTTTCACTGCCCACAGTATGAATGTGGCATTTTAAGATTCAGGGATTTCAGTGGCATATGAATCAATCACTGTATTTCGCTTTTATAGGTGGCATAGCGAAGTGTGATGTAGCAAACTCACTTTCTTTCAAACATAAACCGAACTCATAAAACCGAAGTACTTTCAGTAGTTTGGATTTATAAGCTCCTGACATCTCTGAACCACTCTTACTGACTGGCTGCTGGGAAGTAGTTAATTCAAAAACGTAAGCTGTTTTTCAAAGTTTATGTAACTGGGCTAAATTATTTTGCCTTGATCTTCACTTCATATAAACAAACTCTGATGCCATAGTGGTCATCTCACAGCTCATCAGCAATGAATGTTTAGCATTTGGTACACAAACGGTTTATACATGACACTCCTCTCTGTAGGAAACTGCCTGCATGAAAATGCGTACTAGTCAGTTTTAGGTTCAGTCTGTTCTCGGTGAAAGTAATTGCTTTGGCCATTGACCCTCTGTTTTTGCCAGGGCGGGCTGATGATCTGGCAGAACACTGTGATCCATGGTGCTTGAAGAGTCCTCATAAATCAAATAAACATTGGCCTGAAAGTCTTCATTGTTGTACACAGGCAAGAGAAGATAATGACTAGCAATAAATGTTCATCAAAGAAAACTTGTATAAGGAATTACTTGAATTGTATATATATCAAAATAACAACTTTTCTGTATAGCAAATTCCCCCTCCTTCAATGGCAGTTTCTGGTCTCAAACTTCTCATGCATATTCTCAGATACTGTGTTGCTAGTGCAACACTTCTCATATAGCAGGTGGCTGACTAATGAAAAGACATTTACAGCAGATGCAGACCGACATTTACAGATGCAGACTGTAATCTTGGAAAAAGTCTTTAAAAATAGATTTGGTTTTTTACTTTGCATCACCACATGTGTTACATGTAGGAGTTTTCTTGATGTCATAGGTGTGAGGTGTGGGTGGCCTTATAATTTTTGCATGTGGGTGTGGGGACATCGGAAGGCTATTTCAGCAGATCATTACAGAGACAGCTTTTAGCTAGACTGAAGCTTCATTTTTCATTTATCTCATTTCATTGGTTCCAATAGGTTCAATCATTAAATTTAAAGAAAAGTGGTTCTGATTGCTAGCTTTCTGAGAAAACTGAAGAAAATGAACTCACTACAAACTTCTGTGATACTTTATTTCTTCTGCTACATTTCTATGTAAAGGCAGCTGAGAACTCCAAACTACTACTTCTTAACAAACCATTTCTGTAAGAAAAATAAAACCCAAAAGTTCTTGTTAGACTCATATGTGTTAGCAACAAGTAAATCTAAGAGGCTTAGTGTGTTTAAATTCCTTAAATATGTTTTTAAATGGGTTTACATTTGCTTTATTTTGTTTCATTTTTGGGAGATAAAATAGCACCAATCAATATTCTTTTTGGGAACTAAACTGTTCTTGAAATGTTCTTGGAGTCATTGTCTGACTCAATCCATCTGGGGTGCTGTGTTTGCCACAGGACTTCCTTTTCAAGACCCAGGATGGTATTTCGGGTAGTGGTGTGAGGCACCAGCTATGTCTCCAGCATCCGGTGGTTGCTTCCACATGGTGAGCACATAGTGCTACCTTGGCGGTGTCTGTGGCAGTGTGATACAATCAACGCCAAGCCTCCCCGTACCTATACTTACCCCAATGTCCACCATACCCAGGGGCTTCACTCTTTGCCTGTTTAATGGCAGTACATGTCTCACAATCAAGGAACTTGGGAGATAGTGCCAGGTTAGATCCACCCGTCAGTCTTGTGCCATTATAGGTGGCATCTCTGCCGGGATGGCTGAGGCATCATTGACCATCAAGCTAGGAACAACTCTCCATTGGATGGTATGATGTGGAGGGTGCTTTACCTTGAACATCCAGCTCAGCACTGGTAGTCGGGGTGACAGGAGAAGCTGTGCTTCTGTGCCAATCACCCATGAGGCTGGTACTCCTTCATAAAGCCACCAGGATCTCCTTCTCCACGGGGGTGTAGTTGACAGATCCGCTGTAGCTTCTGTTCCAGAATCTGAGTGATCAGCTGGGCCTCACCAGGATCTTTTGCCAGAGGCTTAGGAAGGAACAACCAGCTGCAGAATAAAGTACATTTTCATGTTTGGTCCTGTCCTAATGGTCCAAGGGCCACGCGGGTGCAATCTCTGCTTGATCTGTTTAAAGGCTCTTGAAGCTGTTCGGGGCCCCAGTGGAAATTTTTCTTTACGAGTCACTAAGAGTGGGCTGTACTCAGAAATAGCATCCTCCAGAAAAGATGCGTTTCCTTCTTGTGGCAGTGGACGCTATGCTATGATCTGTGATGACTTTCTTGGGATACTGATGACATCCATCTTGCCACTCCCAGGAACTGAATCCTTGGTAGGTCCCTTGACCTTATCTTTTGATGGTGAGACTGGCTCCAAGGAGGAATCGGATGATTTCTTTCCCTTCAAAACTTCCTTGCAGTGCCCATACAGTGATGTCATAATATTGTAGGTGTTCGAGCCACCCTCTTAGTGTAGTGGACAGCATGGCAGATGATGGGACTTTTTCCAAACTGGGGCAGTTGATTAGCAGGTGTACTGCATGCCCATCCAGGTCTGAAAGCGAACTGTGGCTACACTCTGGACAGGGGGAGGGAGAAGAAACCATTGCAATATTGGTGGTGGAGTACCACTTCTCGGCCTGGACTCCAGTCCATGCTGGAACTCCAACATGTCTGGTACAGCGGCACTCAGCGGGGGGGACTTCATTCAAGCACACATAGTCCACAGTCAACCTCCATTCTCCAGAGGCTTACCAAGGCCAGATGGGGCTGTTGAAGGGTGAGTGGGTCTTGCTGGCCACCCCTTGGATCTCCAGCTCTCAGATCATCTTGTTGGTGGGAATCATGAGTCTTGGTTCGTTCGGTGTTGTCATCGATGCACAGTTGTGGTGGCAATTGGCACTTGTTGGTCTTTGACTTGCAACAATCCTACGATGGAAGGATCTTCTGAGAGGCCAAGCAGAGTAGATAATTGTTTGAACTTCTCTGTAGCCACAGTAGCTACACCAAAAGCCCATCAATACCCCTTTGGATCTTTTGAAGTATCCTCTCCTGAGGTAATCAATGCCAAGGATGCAAGGGGCTTCTGGGCCTCAAAATGGGGTGCTTTTCCCACTTGTCCCCTGTTAAACTCACTTCACCTCTAGCATGATAGTTTCTGGCATCCCTCCGTCACTCCAGAAATCCAGGTGGGCTCTACACTTCTGTCTTGATGGCATCAATGTGCACTGTGCACCATATCTACTAAAGCCTGATCTCTGCGGATCCGATGTGCCAGGCCATCAAATCCACACGGTCCAGTGGACCCTGTCATCTTTTTCCCCTTGGCCAAAGGCAGGGCCCCTCTATTCCTGTTCCTGGTCAGAGTACTCACTGTCTGACCTTGATGTCAGACCAGAGGTCCCCTCACCGGGATCAAAGGAGTTGATCTCAGTCCTTTTGTGTCTCAGAGGTCGCCGATTTCTTTCTGAGGTCTCTGTAGCAATTGCGTGGACAGCCTTCTTACTAGCTCTCTTCCCTCTTAATTCATGTACCCAGGCTTCATACTTAGAGGTGGGTTCACCATCCCACTTCTTGTCTTCCTCCTGGTCATGTAGAAAGAACCATAGTTCACCACGTGACCTGCACTTGGGTCTTCCTTTCCCTCTGGATGGGGCAGGAGTAGACCAGTCTCTTGGGCTGCCCCTAAGAGCTGAGTTGCTGACCCGTGGGAATGAAGAGGTTCTCAAAGTTTCTTCTACGTTCCGCAACCAGGAAGATATCACCTCCATACTTGGTGGATCCCTCTTTGGAAAATATAATGCTACCAGGCTGTTAGAATATGATGCAGGGACATTTTGAACCACCTTCCTCCACATGGTCAGTGTGCAAGGGACATCCTCCCAATCTTTGGGGGTGTCATCCCTTCTTAGCTTACTGTAATGATTTCCAGCACTGCTAATTCCCTCAAGTACTGGATACCTTCATCTACAGTGGCCCACTTTTCGAGTAGCTCATTAGATCAGTCAGACCCCCACAGCTGAAGACTTTTCAAAGGCACTGACAAACATACTTCCTTTGCGTGCAGTGCAAAAAATAAGATTCAGCTACCATTGTACAACAGAAGGCAAAATAAAATCAAGTAAAGTAAAACAAAAGAAAATAAAATTGAGTGTTTTTTCTGATTTGGGGTTTTTTTTTTTGGGGTTGTTTGGTTTGTTTTATTTCAATAATTGTATAAAGATGCTACTTAAAAATGGACATGTATTTTCTTAATTATGGGGACTTACTGGGCTTACAGTACATGTACTCACACATTCATTTAAACAGAGACTTTCTACTTGATTCCAATTCAAAAAGTACAGTAAACACCACCAGAGGACTGACAAGTTATTTTAAAGGAAGATCGATTGCTTAACATTGCACAGATAGATCCTGGATTAGGTACGGTGCTAGAATAACAGAGTTCATAGAGACCAAAAATGAAGCAGAAAGCAGCCTAAAGAAGAAGATGATGTCTGGGAAAGTTAAATGTAAATATAAGGAGAGAAATCCAGACATGAAAAGCAAATGGAAGCCCTTCCTGAGAGTACTCACAGCTGAGAAAACATTTGCATACACACGTAATTTTTTCTATATGTTCATAAATTAAAATATTCTAGTTGAAGATAAATGCCTATGCATGAGTGGGTATTTCTGCTGGTTACCTGTTAAGATTTGAAGGGGGACAGTCAGCATTTTAATGTTCTAAATAATCAGAAAGGTTTTCTTTTGTTCACTGAGAATTTCACAGTGAATGGTTTCTGATGTTAACTGCCTGTTTACACTGGCAACATATACAACTGTCACGGTAGAACCATGTGTAGGTTTGATACAGTGCCAGTCATGGCAAGTCCTCCATTAACTGCACAGGTTTTGGATCTTGGTTCATATGCACAGAAAGTTTCTCATTTTTTTTATTTCTGTTTCAAGTTTTTTGGTTTAATAGATTTGTGACATACCCTGTCTTTCCTGCTTTCACATATACTACTTCTGGATCTTTTATTTGAATTTAATTAGATTTTTTTAAGCATTATCATAGTTAAATAACTACATGGAGGTGAAATGGATGCTCAGGCGCAAAAACACTTGAAACAGACATGTGCAACTTTACAAATTACATGGAGAGAGAGAGACGCAGTAAGGTAAGATTAGTTGTATCCAATCTACACTGTGCAATGCAATACCTTGGCATGATAGCCCTGAGCCATCTTTAAACGGACTACTCTATCTTCATGGCAGAAAGTAGTGTAAAATGAAGCTAACTGAGGTCTCAATGCAGGACATGAGGTCCTCGTGATTTCCTCTTCCATGTTGTTGTTGCCTTCAGCTAAACAGTGGTAAATGCCTTCTCAGTTTAAGAATCCAGTTCTTCTTCTGGGAAATCAAATAGCAAGGTTGCAAGAGAAGACATTCATGTTGATACAATTGCTATAAAAAGAAAATGCTTTATGCACAAATAATGACTGATCATGGAAAACCAATTAATTAGATATATAACCAGAAGAATTGATGTCCTATGAGGGAATCAAATAAAGAAAACATGCAGTCATCTTAAAACCTCTACAATTCCTATGATTATGTAGCAGACAATGAAAGAAATCCTACTGTGGAACCATATACCAGGCCAGCTTTGCTTTGCATTGCATCAAGCTATCTCTTGACATAATTTTTATTTTTCACTTATTTACAATAAATTTGAAATTCAGCTGCAATGGCTTGGTTGCTATAATATTTTTATCAAGTAATCATTCATAAATTCCATCAATATTTGAGGAAATATGTGCACAAAACTTTTGAAAAGCAGTCCCCATATTCATCAGGAGAAAGTCTACGGAACAACTAAGCAGAGGACACTATCCAGTTTATAGACACCTTCTTTCATGCCTGCTCTGTATTTCACCATATGTCATAGGAAAATTTTAAACTCAGTCTGTACTGGAAATCTATCTCGTTTTAGAACTGATGAAGTTTCTGGACTGAAATATTGATTGTGCGTTTTGGAAATATTGGTCTACTTTATTGGTACACCTGTGTAAATAAAACAGCATACACTTTGAATATTTCATTATATTTGATTTTGCTTCCATTAGGCAGTCCTACAGATCTCATAGTCCTGCTGCACTCAGTAAATTGCAACGGTATGTAACACATAAAATTATTGTTGGACAGAGAGATGGTTATAATGCACCATATCATTGTAAACTGTTAACTGGATGATTATTCAACAGAAAAGTGTCAACAATGGGATAGTTCTGAATAGGACAAGAATAAAAACTTATAGATATATTTCTGACAAAATCACAAAAAAATAGGAGATTTTCAAAGAAAGATGTGTAACTACACACATAGAGTTGGAATGTTTAAGTGTAACAAACATTTAAGAGAGGGGGAAAAATATGAGCCAGATTTTTGAGATCTTATTTCATCTTGAACTCTTTCCTTTAAAGAATATATCTCTACAATTTTTCCAGGAAATATTACACTTTACAAGATAACTGAATTATTTTTAAGCTACCAAGTATTTTTTCTTTCTTCATTTATAAGCAGACATTGATCCTGTGTCAGTGAGGACAAGGGAAATGTTCATATAAAACTAAACTATATTTTGCCACTTGGAAATTTGATTACAACATGGATGAGTGATATCATGTGGGGAGTGGATTCATTCTGCTCTTAACACAAGCAGAATCAAAAATACATCTTTGCCACAGCAAGCACCTTACTTATATCACAGTGTCCTTCTCTTGATGTGGTGCAACAGACTTCCACTGATTTGTCAGACACAAAAACTTGCTGTACACCTAGTTGAAAAGAAAATTTCAAATTGGCACATGTCCATGTCTTGAACCTCACTTACCACCATTCAGTTGACAGAGTAAGCTTGTTAGTTAAACTACACAGAACTTTCCACCAGTGTGGAATGTACTAAGCTGTTAGTGTACCCTGTGACTTCAGTCAGAATTTACTGGCAAAGCACAGTAACACATACTTATTTAGCACCAAGTCAATGCAACTGCCATTGAAAAGTTTTTTTTTCATCACCTTTCCTTACCTGCTAAAACAGGTATGTGTTACCTCTTATCATAGGATATAAAGACAAGAAAAAAAAAAGGAATCAATATTGAACTGTAGGATATCATTTAAGGCACCAGAAGTTCTGCGGCACTAAAATCTAAACTGCACTGCACATAACTTCAGAAGAAATTGCCATCCAGGGACTGGTGAAAAGGAAGAGAAGGTATGGATCTTGCCTGCAAATAAGTGAAATAACCCAGGCAGCCATGACTAATTTGAGATAAACAGTCATTCAATTAAAAGATTTAAGGAAGGAAAACTCCTTCATATCCTGTACCTGGTCCAAATATTTCTCTGTCTCTCATACTCCCCTTGAGATTTCCCTGTCTAGGAGCCCCTCCAAAGCAGTCTACTCCTTGTTAAAATACAAAAACTTATTCTCAGAAACAGAGAGAATCTTTCTGCATTCCTAACGTGGTTAATAAGCAATGTGACCCAGCAACCAGACAGGAATTGCACTGGGGGTCATAACAATGAGGATTCTCCTACCTTCAGACCTTGAGAATCTCCCAAGTCTAATAGAAAGCAAAAATAAAAATTTGAATAATGCAGTAGAATTCAGTAATTTGAACAAAAGTGCCTTAGATAGTGCTTTATTATGTATGTTCTGTAGAGTTTCAAGAAATCAGACCCACCACTAAGCTGTTCTTTCAAATAGCAAGTACCCTTGTTTTTCTAAAACCACAGGGCCAGATCAGTTAATACTTCTACTTGTGCTTAATATTGGGGGGAAAAAAACCAAACCAAAACAAAACAGAGAGAACATAAAAGGGTATATTATTAATTCCTATTTGTTTTTATAAACCATGTTAAATGTCTCAAATGTTTAAATGGTGTCAGATATGGATGCAAAAACAAAGTAAAAAGTACAGTAGTGAATAATACAGGTTCAAAGGGGACAGATGTCACATTGTATCACTTTCTTCAACTGCTTGTAAAGCCTGGATGTGTCTGGGGAGGTAATATAAATAGATGCCAAGCCCTAATGTCTCTGACTGATTGACATTTTGGCAGTAACCAGTAGATGGCTGCAATTTCTAGTTGCTGAAATGGTTCACTTAGAACTATTCTGTTCCAAACAGCTGCTGGAAATGAACCATTAGCAATATCTTGAAGACTGTGGCTGCTGGGCTTGTTCTGCCTATGCAAGACAAAAAATACGCACCTAAAAAAATTTGGAGTTTATAGACTGCATCCATGTTGTTCAGTACCTGTAGGACTGAGCAGATATTTACAGCCTCTGGCTCTCCAAGACTGCTCTTATTCTTCTCTTCTGTTAGTCCAGTAGGTCCCTTAGGCACACATACAATAAAAAAATCTATCTAATGCCTTCAACCTATATCCTCCCTCCAACCCCAGACAATGCAGCATTCCTTCTTTTTCTGAAAAAAATATGTGCAGAAATTGATACTGCAGGAGAAAGTATATTTCACATTATTTTGTTTAATCAGAAATAGCACCTAAAAAAATAACCACTCCCTTCTGTTGATATACTTTATGTCTGGCTTTTAAAACAGTTTTTAATCTAGGGACTTTTCTTCTTTTTTTTTCTGGGTCTGAAATTAATGAGGATTGTTTTATTTTAGTAATGAACATTTAACAGTACAAATACATACACTCCTATCTTGGCACAATAATTTTTTGGGTGTTTTATCTTTATCAGTGCCTCAATATCTCTTAAACTGATGCAGAGCTGTGAGTCATGTATGTGAAACACATCAAAGAGCAACCTGTGTAACTAAAGAGAGCAAAGAAAAAGATGGAGGACAGTTGCAGACCACAAAAAAGTAGAGTAAAACACAACAAACACAAGGCAGTGACGTGGGCACATCTCATTTCTTTAGGAATTCTTGAGTGGAGAGGTCAAAACTCTGAAAGAAATAGTGTTTCAAAGCCAAAGTGAAAACACATAACATTGAAAGAAGATCTTAAAAAAAGTCCTATGGGATGCAGATGTAATGACTGGCTGGGCATCATGGACATGTGCTAAGCAACAGAGCTGGACCACATTAGAGTTGGCAGTTAGCAGACAGACTCCTAGGAGTGGGGCAAAGAGGTGGCAGAGCATGTGCACACAAACCCCTGAAAGCTTGTTATTTCATGAACTGAAAATCCTCTTCTCTCTCCTCTAACAAAATAGTGAACAAACATGTAATCAATTCAGTCTAATTTTCAAATGACATTTTAGGAACAGTCTCAGCTAGAGCAAGCTGACATACGATTGAGTTAAAATAGTTAGGAAGGGGTTGTCATATTATCTTCCTGCTTTCTCTAGCTGGGGTTTCAGTGACATGTTAAAACAGCACCATATTTTGCCGATGCACATTGTTTAGTGAGTATTTTGAGGAATAGTCAACAAGTATACAGCTGTCTCGATAGTTTATGAATCATCAAGAGAAGAGCTTGGTTTCTATGAATAATTGACCTTTCATAGCTGCTGTTCAGTGCTGTTAGGGCAACACTGGTAGGTAGATGCAATAGGTTACACATTCTTTAGTTTTCTGCAAGGAGCACCGAAGATGGACAATGGTGAATAAAATTGGTACAGCATGTTTCAGTTTTTTACCAACATACTCTTGAAATAATGTTCAAAAATAAATAAAAAGCAAAAATGTACATTGTATCTGAAAAACAGGAGATATTTTTTAGATTATTCTTCCCCAGTGTGATCTCTTTTTTTTTTTCTTCCTGACATAGTTACTGACAGTATACTTTATATTCTTTAAAACATTTATTTTTCTAGTCTTCTGGTTGTTGCATCAATTCTATATAACTCTCTCACCATCAGAGGAGTCAGGTAATCATATGCATTTTGAGAAGTATTGGGTATTAATATAGAAGTATAGAAAAAGAAATGGTGAATGGTGACATAAAATAAGATTACTGGTATGAACACAGGTATCTGTGTATCAAAACTACACAAAGTGTTATTTCCATGCTATCAGGATGTCTAGACTGCCTAGAAATTCTCTGACATAAACATAAAAGTAAAACAGAATTAGTACTGTAATAAAAGTGGACTGCAATAGGAAAAATACGTGTGCGTGTGTCTTAAAAGGGGATAGGTTTTCCTCTTCTGCACCATGACAGATGAAAAGCTTTGATGCTACCAAAATGCCCTTCTTATCTGAGAAAAGATAGACTGAGAGTAACTTTGTTAAATGTTCATCGCTCCTTAACAGTATTGATTTTTATTGATTTTTATTATTAAAGTGTTTTAATATTGTGCCACAGATAGAAACAGGTACTTGAAGTATAAAAGATCTTAAAATGATGGAGTGCCAGTGTCTATTACAAATTCAAGGCGTCAATTATTACTAAATGAAAAATAAAATAAAATATAACTAAAAAAACCCCATGTCGGTAGTAAATCTGATTATTCAATCATATTTTTTTGCTGATGAGAGATTACAAGATACAAGATTAGATTAATTTTTAGCTGAAAAATAGAAGGATAACTTTTTGAAACCCCTATCAGGAGAAAAGGTCTCAAAAATAACTTAGGAGGATCAGGAAATTATTACCTAATGAACATTGAATATCAGCATATTTGCAGTCCCAACTTTTTAGATTTAAAGGTTAAACTTTAAAAACTGCTGTTTCTTGTCACTACCATTAGGACTTACAATATCATCTTCAGTTCAAAGATAAAAAAATAAGTAACTCCTGTAAAGAAGTATATTCTCCCTTTTTTGAACTCTTGTAGGAAACTATGAGAGGAATGGACTAAATTTTTTAATGCATTTGTAGAGCATAGTACACATAGTACAGTGGTGTCAGCATCTTTGACTATAACCTGAAGATGATGCCATAATTTGTCAAAAAAACCCAAACCAAACAGTGAAGTTTTTGATAAAATGTAAACTTCAAAATCAAAGAACCAAATCTGATATTAGAAGAGCTCATTGGTTATGACCTATTGACTTTACTGTCTTCTCTACGTGGTTGTAATTCTAATTCTGAAATCAGAATAATATATTAGTTTGGGATTTTTTTCATTTAAGGAGATGGAATTATCTGTAAAAAGTTCTTAGTGAAAAACTCAACACTTAAAATCAGCTGAACCTTCAATTTTGACTTTCAAAGCTCACTTGTGAATAATCTTGAAAAAAGAATGGGACTAATTGTCATGCCCCAAGCATGACAGAGTGTTCAATTTTGCTGGCTATAGCGTATGGGGAAGAGTATGACTGTGGTTAGGCATGAGATAAATCTGGTATTTAATTTTATCTTCCTCCCAGAACTTCTGTTACCTGGAACTTTGTAAAGTTTCTTCCCTTTTTTCTTTTTTCTTTTTTTTTTTTTTTTCCATTTTTCCCTTTTTTTTTTTTAATTTTATTTTTAATCAGATACTAACAATCTGTGAAATTACCTAAACTTTTCAGTAATTCTTTGAAAGTTTGTTTTTCTTCAAACAGAATTATTAAAGAAGAAAGATGATACTTGTTCTCACCCATTCCTCACAATCCCCAGATCACTTTTCAAAACGTGCATGTCAATTATTCTAAGTATGGAAAAAGCAGTCTGAAGCATTGTTAAACGAATAGTGTGAAGCCTTGAAGAGACCCAGTAGGTGGCTGAAGTGAGAATTAAAAATATCATGTTCTTGAAACTCACACATTTTTAATATTAGCCTTCAAAGTTAGTAATGATGGCAAGATCATTCCAGCCTTGTGATGTAATTAATTGCTGTAATTTCAGGCATTTAAAAAATGAACAAAACTTTCATATAATGTGAATGAGAAGAAGTCTGATGGAGTTTACATTTGTTTTTATACAGATTTGGGAATTATTGTTAATGATGAGGGTTGACTCTGTTTCTGATTTTAAACATAGAGAACAAATTTTTACTGTTACTTAAAATTCAACAACCACACTAACTGCAAGACTACTGATTATTTTAGATAGTTCTCATATTACTCTTCCTCTCCACCTGAACTACCCTAATTTAATAGTTTCTTGGCTCTGTTTCTCTTTAATCTGCCTAAGGACAAAAGCTCCTCTTCTATCTAAGACAATCTGTAATGTCTGTTCACTCTAACACACTACTAGATAAAATAATTCTTTTTGCTTGTCACTGAAAGACTTCAAGCATGCCATAGCTGCTCTGAATTTCCTCACTATTCAGTTTTTTCCTCTGAAAAAATACTGATTATGAAGCATTTGATACTCATGATACGAAACTTAAACATCATTTTAGTGAGCGTTATAGTATCATTTGGTGACAGTTATGATGTACTTCCAATTTTTTGATTGGATGAGCAAATTTATAATTTGGAACCTTCAAAGAAGTTAGAGAGACTCCAGAACTCCAGGAGGGGAAAAAAGCATTTTAAGATTTGTGGAAGATTAGTGATTTTTGGAACGTTTAAAGGATTTTTCTTCTTGAAAAAGTCATGTCTTGGGTAAGGTGTTATTGATAGAAAAAACAGGCAACTGCAAGATTTACTGGTTGGGTGCACAGTTAAAATTTTATTTTCTCTTGTCACAATAATACAAGGTAATTGTGAAGGTAAGAGTGGCTTTGAAAAGGTGAGGTCAGATTCTCATCTGGCCCATGTATTTGCCTCTCTGCCAGGGTTGAGCCAGAAGTTTGGGGAATGTTGTGTCAAGCAGTATCCCATTCCAAGTAAAATATAGCGAGTGCCCTGCATTTGCTACTCTGTAACTTTCTGTCATCACTACAGTCATTAACAGAAAGTAACACTTATTTATACACCACCCTTTTCTGAAGGCCTTAGTCATGTACTTTGATATATTTACTTGCATCCATGCCAAGGTGTGCGGGTGATGTGGTATTAGGAGTTTGCTCCTCACACACACTTTATAATCATAGAAATGATAGTTGATTCTGACTGCCTCTGGGCCTGGTGGATCAACCTGGTGATTGCCATAAGTGACAAGAAGGCAGTCTGCAGGGACTGGTACCAGCACTTTTAAATATCAAGCCTTTCTGTGGCACTCATGGCAGCTCTAAAGGTGTTCAGATTCCTGAAAAATAATCTCGTATTTGATGTGAGTGTATGTCCTGGTGCATGTATAACATGAGGAAAATTGAAGAGAACATGATGGAAAACAGGAACATTTGGCTAAACAGGGCTCTGGTGATGACATCAAGTCTGCTTTGCAATCCTTCTGACTGGAGGATGTCTCCCCTGAGGTTAATCTGCAGTTATCTGAAACACAAGTTTCTCTTGTGAACACATCAGGTGAGGCTTTGTGCTGTGATAGATCGGCATGTATAGATTCCATTTCAAAGAACTCCTTATCTGCTCTAATTTATTATTTTGAGTTAATGCCTGTCTTCAAAGATAACAGATCTTTGGTGTCTTTTGGCATGTCCACTTAAGGTAAATAGTCAGATAGCCAGTTTAGGGCAAAAAGAGTACTATCAATAAGAGACATGGGGGGGGGGGAAAAGAAGGAAAAAAAAAAGTGAGTAGTTTACTTCATGAGAACAATAATTTTATCTTTGATTTAGTCATTTTACAATAATGAAGTCCTAAATAACCCCAGATGCTTTAGTTAACAAAAATAGACACAAATATTTTCTTATATTGATCAGGAACTAAAATGTTCCTTTTAAGAAGTGAGAAAACTCCACCATTTATTCTTAATGGTTTTTTACTTCTTCACCTGTATATGAAATTAACTCCAGCTGAGGTTGAAGCAAGTTACAAAACTATCACTTTACATCTAACAAATGCTGGTTCATTCCAGAAGCATTTTGGACTTTTGCTTTGTTCCCAGATATAACTCAAAATTCACAGTTTGAATTTTGTCTCCATAGGTCCTGAGATTTCTGAAAAATATGATTTCAGAAATAAAATGTCTTGAAATATTTTCTGCAGGAAAATACATGAAATTTTGTCAAAATCATGTTCAGAATATATGAAGAAGATATTGGATAAGATTTTAAAATTTTAGATAGCTTTATATTGTACTAGGGGGTTAGGGTTTTTTTCATTTTTAATGACTCATTACACAGAATGATTGAATTTATCTTTAAGGAACATGATCCTTAAAATTTCTCAAAACACCAGAAAAACATGCTGTAAAATAATGAAATAGAACCTGATAGATCAATTCATTTTAGAATTTATTTTTCTCTACAGGCTAATTTAACATCAGTGTGTCAGTTTCTGCAAGGGAATAGTATGAAATTCTTTTATCATACTTTTCACTCTTAATATTTTAGTTTCCTGTATTCTATTTTTTAATACAATGCAGAAATCTTAAGGATAACTGTTCCTCAATTGTGGTCTATGAATTTGTAAATATCACTGCAAATCTGAGAAGTCACAGACTGCTAACCAACCATAAAAACATGGATAACTCTCTGGATAACTCAATATAGGTTTTATCTAAGTTTTGACACCAACCAACATTCTAACTTTTCTGTTTAGTAAGTGGAGAGAGACTAGAAACTCCACATGCACCTCTCTCCTTTTCATGCATCTCTTACCATGCGAAGAAAGACTTCGTAAAAATAATACATAAATAATACACAGAAGCTTATATAGTAGACATGACTATTGACTACTATGCTATTCAAATAATCAGGCTTGCAGTATCAGCAGAGACTCCCTGTGAGTTTTTACTGTCCAGACGGTTATCAGTCAAGCAGAGAATATTTTTCTCCTGTGCTTCTTGAAAAGGTCTGGTGTCATCCTTATTTCTGCTGATTTGCTGTCTTCTGACTCTGTCTTTTTTCTTGGGCTTTTATACTCCTTTATGTCAGCATTTTTCTTTTAAGTTCTGAAATACTATTAGCCTCAACAGTTTTACTTCTGCCTGTGTTTTTACATCCTTTATCTTGCAAGGTCTTAGCTTCTATAGTGTTTTACAGTTTAACATTGTTTCTTATTAATGCTAAGCCAAGGTCACACAGCTGTGCTGCACTAAAACACACAAAAGGTGTGAGTAGCTGAATCCAAGCACTGTAGTTTACACAAAAGATACATCAAGTCCCAGAGGCTCAAAAGTCCTCCTGAAGAGTCTCTTTCCCTGATTAAAGAGGAAGGTAAGATCCTTGGACCTTTGGATCCTTGGATCCTCATGGACCTTTTAAACAGATGACATTAAGAGGGATTAATTCAGTTCTTGATATGACTCTTTTTTTTTTCTCTGTCTGTCATCCTCATTCAGAGAAATCCATAGGCATTGGGAATATGGTCTTAATAATGTAAACAAAAATATTGCAAGAAGTGATAGTGTAATATGCAAGGGAAAATTAGAGGAGAAAGGAAAAATATAGCTCCTAATTAAATTCTAACCCATGCTGTGAAAGCATGTCTCTGTGTTCCAGGAGAGTATAATTTTGACAAAAGGGTTGCCTTTCTTTAACTTTAGGATGTCATGAGACATTCTGGCCTGCAAAGGAAATAGGAAATTCATAGAAAGTGTATGTAAAGGGAAGCAAACTGAGCTTTAAAAGTCTATGCTCAGTACTAAGTCTTCATGTTTCATGAATATAGAACTCCAAAAATCCAATTTCTGATAGTAACGTAATTGATTTTTAAGCAATCTACCATGTCATTTGGGAAAAGAGCTTAGACTTTCCAAATCCCTGTTCAAAGCTTCTTGAATAGACAATATTGTTGGGCTTAATCAAAAGGTCAGATAGGATACTAACAGAGACATGTTAGTATGGAATATATAATTTTTTTTAGTTTGTTTTCTTTCTGACAATCAGCAAATTAAGAACATTTCTTGTGAGTTATTTGGGATTTTAGTCTTATAATTTTAAGGTAAATAATATTGCTTTATTTTGATAAAAAATTGCTAAAACCATGTTTAAAAAAAAAAAAAAAAAAAGCAAGCAACCTGTTAACCAAATTCAACTATTTTTGTTTTTAAATAATTTCTAGTCTTAATATGTCCTTGTTGTGTAAGTAGTCTTTATGTTCCTCCAGTTCACCATCCAATTTTGAGAACTGGGATATTCCTTTGGATATCCTCAAATGCTTTTGTCTTATACACTGACTTAATGACGTTATGTATGGAAAATTTTGATGCCTACATTACACAAACCAGTCCATACCTTGTGTTATTTTTATTATTCAAAATCTCTTGATTGGTTCTGACTTAGTCCTTCTCAATTAAATTGGTATTGATTATTTCCCAGAATTTTGTAGCATTCGCAAGTGTTACTGATGTACTAGTTCCTTACTTTTTAATTCAAATGTAGTAGATGAAATGACTTGAAGCTTTAATAAGTGGGAGCTATTGTTTACTTGTTAAAAATGGTGTATTTGTCATACTCACATCATCTAAAAACTCAGAGTATAGAAGAAATTACTAAAAAGAGGGAACAAGCATGTTTTACTACTTTTCATCTCATTATTGGAAGCTGTCTTTTGGTGGTAGAATTTTTTCAGTCGTGAAGCCATATGTAGTTACATAAAACATAGACGAGTATATTTCAGACAATTATTCTAGCTCATTATTGCCAGTGAAAAGCAACTGACACTATTACAGACGTCATGAGTAAGATGGTAGACAAATAAATACCATTAATATAATTCCATTTACCCAAAGTATGAACATTTACAGGCAAAATGACTTACTTTTTGCCATTGAAGTTACATTTTGCCAGTTAAGGCACAAGTTAACTTACAAAGTCTTTTGGGGGGAGCACTGCGAATAACAGGTCTTAAACTTATGATCTGTGGCTGACCATTAATGGGAGAAGGCTCAGAGATGTGCAAGGATGATGTGCCTGTGAAGCTCGGGGAACCAGCCAGGATTTGACTGACCACAGCTATTGCAAAGAAGCTGACTTCATCTCAACACAGAAGAGACCAGAGGTTAGCCTTTGCTTTATATAAAAAGCTATGTCAGTTGAGGGGATCAACTAGTGGTGTAAATGATTCTCCCTAAGTTCATTCAAAGCAAGTGAATATCCCCTTGTGTTATCCAGGCCCGACAAGGAGGCTGAGAACTAAACAACTAAGGAAAGAATTTCAAAGAGAGCGATGGGCTTGAGTAGGCTTCAACACACGTTTTACTTTCTGGCAATTGTGGATGGCCAACATCATGATGCTGAGCATATTATAGAGATTCTCATGTTGTATAATAGGAATCACGTTGTGACTGAACTGTGTATTTTGTTAAGTGTAACTTAGGTTTGGATTATGTTTTAAGTGTATTTTGTATCACTCTGCTAAATCATAAATACTATGTAATATCAAATATCTTCAAATAAGTAATTTGACATGAAAAATTACATCCTCTGCATGCAGAAAATCTAAAAGAACCTGGTCAGAGACAGTGGGACTCTGATACAGTCCCACAGAAATTCTGAAGGCTAGTATTTCTGATGATTGACTTTTCATAAATGTAATGTTCATAAGGCTCTATGATCTTAATTTGCTGACAGGCTTAATTTTCATGTTGTTTTAATAAAGATTTTCCTTAGAGTTAAAAAGTAGAAAAATGAATGTATACAGAAAGGGAAAGAAATCAGATTTATATCTACACATCTAAACAGTCTCAGCATCTCTCTGTATTTAACTACTCAATTCCTTGATTTGTTAGGTCTTTACTGATAGTTTTACTCAAAAGGAACTTTAAAACCGCTTGGTTTTACATATATTAACATGCATAAAGGACAAAAAGGATTGAAAAAAACCCTAAGAAATTCTTTGATGGTTACTGTTGCAGCCAAGCTTCTATGTGAGGCTTAGTAGTTCTTGGGGGATCAGTTCTGTGACTGAATCTCTTCCTTTGTAAAGCCATCTCTTTAACACTGAGCTACAGTTATACTCAGTGTATTTCCTTGTGGGAGTAATCTTTCTCACTTCTTTGTATACCTCATTTTTACACATGGAAATCTTAATGGAAGAAATATTGTTCAGTTTTACCCTGGAAGCAAGACAGAGAATAACAACCATGACTCTCTCCAGGCAGCCTTGTGCTTAACATTTAGGTAAAACTGTATTTTCTCACTCTTACAGTTTGAATTGGGAGCCACTAAAAAGAGAATTATTTGTGAGCCTCACTTCTGGTAGTATAAGTTAATTCATTTCTATAAATAATAAGGAAAAAATTCATGTAACAGTGTACTGTATCTTGTTTCTTTATTAAAGATAGGAGTCTGAATTAAGGTACCAGTCTTCCTACACGGTATAGAGAACTGCAAATGTGTGACAGAACTAAGAATAAATTAGCTGAAAATGTTTCTAGTCATAGCATGGTTATGTTGCAGCACATTATAAGTTTATCCCTGGAGATTCTGAATTCAAGCTTCAAGCATTAACATAAATCTTTTTAATGTTTCTGAATAAGACTTTTGAAGTCCTGTGACTTCCTAGCATCTCAATGGATACATTATCATTAAATGTGCTATTATAAATGTAATGTATAACAGGCTTCTTGGATTTTTACAGTGTTTTTCAAAACTCTCAAGGAATAAAGGAAAATCACATAACTGAAATAGGTTTAGAAGACCTTTGAAATTTCTTATCGAAGTGTAGGTATGTACACGGACTTTATAAGTTTCTATACCTACAAAATTTATGAATTGTTTAATTAGAAATGTTAGACAAATTTAATACAAAATATTTTGAAAAAATTCTGGACATCTTATAGACATTTCTAAAAAATGGGGATAAAAAAGAAGGAGATGAAATAAGAACACAAGTTAAAAAGGGAGAATTGAAACAAAACAAACAAGCAAAAAACAACAAACTAACAAAATAGAATATCAACCACAAAATCCTAAAGGAGTTCTTCCTAGGATTATAGAACATGATTTGACCATCATCAGTCTTGTGGCCTCAGTCCATGTAGGGTTTTCTGCTGATATACCCTTCTCAACCACTCTCACAACATTTATTCAAACAATGAGGATGTTCTGAATGGCCAAGTAGGCCCAGAACCTTGAAGAATCTAGATACTTATATTTATAGGGATACTAGAGTGTGTTCAACAAAGTCAGAGTATTTAATCTGTCAATTAATATATTTTATTTTAAGTACTTTTAAAAAACCTAAACAAGCAATATATAATCTTCTTATGATTGTTAGAGTTATTATATTTCCAATATGTTCAGTAAATTATGAGCATGTAGGTATAAATGAACATATCAGGCTTATTTTTTTAAATTCACTTAGTTTTCTAAAATTGATTACATAAAGAAAGTCCATTTTACCTTTTTTCAGGGAATTCTTCCAGAATTAGGTAATATTTTCTCTTTAAAACAAAGAGGACTTCAAAATCAGACAGGAAAGTTCAAATAAATCCTGTTAGTGAGTATATGCTACGTTGACTTTTTTTCTTCCAGAAATGCTGTTATTTCTCCAAGGGCTTTGTTATGTTTCACAGTCATTGCACTGAATAGTGAGTGACAAGATATTAACACCATTAAAAAGAAGGCACGGAAAATTATGGGAAATCAGGCCAGTAATGAACAAAGACCAGCCTTAAGTGGGTTATCATGTATCTTATCATATGACAGCATGTCCTGTGCCTGATGGTAGTAACATTTGATTTTTCAGGCAATGGATCAGACAGAAAATACCCCTCTGTTGAAACTTCTTGTATTCCTTATAGCACTGTGTCTTGTTTCAGGCACAGTCAGGGAGACAGTGGCGTATTCCTCTGAGTGTGACTTGGGAGGCAGTGCAAGAGTCAACTGAAGGAATGCCTGCAAGTGGGTTCTGGGGAAGATGACAATGACAAGATTTTGCAAGACTGTAGCATTTCTGTAGATGTTATTTCAAACCAATAGATGCACCACTATTGCTACTGTTGTGTTTTGATCTCCTTGCCTACTCATGTAAACATATTTTATAATTCTCAGGAAGTACTATACCCATTTTGAATGTATATATTTATACATTGTTGACAACTTTATGTAAGTGAAATTCAAAATCTCATGTACGCTGACACATATAAGGACTCAGACTGACTTTCTTTTGTTGTTATCATCCCACAATGGAATATCACAGATTTTCATCACTATAGATTTAGCATGTAAGTGGTGCTTATCAGCTTTGGCTGATGCCTAATCTTAGAAACATTTTACAGAAGTAACATTACTGCAAAAGGAAGAAAATCTTCAGTCTTGACTCACTTGTCCAGCATGTTGCTTAGCTACCATATGATCTGCTTTTGCTATTTTACCTATTACTCAAGATGAGACTGCATCGAGGATTAAAAAACTACGTGCTTCTAGGGCATCACATATAACTAAATGGTTGTATTTCTCTTCTCTTCTCTCTCTTCTCTCTCTCTTCTCTCTCTTCTCTTCTCTTCTCTTCTCTTCTCTTCTCTTCCTTCTCTTCTCTTTCTCTTCTCTCTCTTCTCTTCTCTCTTCTCTTCCTTCTTCTTTCTCTTCTCTTTCTTTCTTCTCTTCTCTTCTCTTCTCTTCTCTTCTCTTCTCTTCTCTTCTCTTCTCTCTCTTCTCTTCTCTTCTCTTCTCTTCTCTTCTCTTCCTTCTTTCTCTTCTCTTCTCTTCTATCTTCTCTTCTCTTCTCTTCTCTTCTCTTCTCTTCTCTTCTTCTCTTCTCTTCTCTCTCTCTCTCTTCTCTCTCTTTTCTCTCTCTCTCTTCTCTGCATTTTCTGCGTTATCTTTACCACCCACCCCCCCTCTTCTCTCTTATCATCTCTTTCTGATTGGAGATGATTATGGGTCATTTGGTTTCATTGTCTGTGTCAGGTGGATGTTGTTTCCTTGCTTGCTTTCTTATTTAGATCCTCTTTATACAGCTTGAAGAAAGTATTTGAGCCCAAGACTGTCTTTAGGAATCTCTCACTATTAGTCTGGTACCCCTCTTTCCCCAGAAAAGAACATTTTTTTGATTTTTCCTAACCTAATATCTGTTCCAGTCTGAACTTCAGAGGAAGAAATAGTAATTAGCATTATAATCCAGCCAGCCTGCTGGCTGTTCTGAACCATGGTTTTATGTTTTTGATTTTCCATAGGTATTTATGCTTGCAGGTGGTACAGTTAACCTGCATCCAGTACCTTCGGTAACTAAGCTTACTTTAACATGACATTCCTAGGCTACCCAAAATCTGCATATTTCACAGACCATACTGGGCACCTGGATGTTCAAGGTCTTCAGTGCTCAAGTCCCCTCTGCAAATGATTCTAATACATGATTTCCCATAAAACTATCAAACTATGCCATCCCTACTTATTTTAAGTGGTAAAATATGTTTTTGAGAGAATACTTTCTCTCTTTTATAAAACTCAATAAAAGAGCAAGTTTGCCAGAAGGTCTCTGTCATCATGGCTAGGCTTCACGAATGAAGATTTGGGAAGATCTCTTGTAGCATATGTAAATAAGCAAGAATCAGATTTTCTGTAGCCTTCATCTGTTACTATAAAGTTACTACTGATGTGACTTTTAATAGCAAATCTATACAATTTATGAATACTTTCACATGTAATTGCTATAAATATATATCCTAGCATATTAAATGCACCTGTTTTCACTTGTAGGAAATATTTATATTGTCTGAGTTTTCAATATGAGAAGCTGCGAAGTAGTCTACACCCTAATAAATCAATAACATCTCCATGTTAATCAACACAATAGTCTTTTTAATATTAACCATGAATATGTCCTTTTATTAAGCAAGTAGGGCTAGTTCCGCCAGGGAAAAAAAACTCACTACAATTTTAATAGAGGAAGTAACAATTTGCCTGTTATCTAGGGTCATTATTAGGATTTCACTTTACCAAACTGCTTTTTGATAAACCTAAAGTCTTTCATAACTGAGCACTTGAGTAGAAATTAGGATACAGGAAAAAAAAAGAAGGAGATATTTTGTTTTGCCATATTTACACACTCAGGTTAGTGATCAGTGTTCAAGTTCTGGATGAACATTCAGTAAAGAGGGGTTTGATTTGGTTGGTTTGTTTTCTGCAAAATGAGGTCAGTCAACCGTGGGAATTAAAAAATAAAGAAGTAGTGAAATGAAAAAGCCACAAGAGAGCTGTAACAAGGGGTTGGTAGTAGCAGCTAGATGTTGAAGAGGAACATTGTCAAGAGTCAACAAATAAATAAAATATAATAATAATACTTTAATCCAAAACCATTAATTCTACTTTACTACATTTTTTAAAATTGTGTCCTATTCAGCTCTTCTTTCAATTCTGACTGCCATAGATTCTTTGCCACATATAATTAGGAAGACTTTTTTTAACTGTAATAAGAAATAAGTATCCAAATTAAAAAGAAAAAAAGAAGAAATGGTAATAGTTGCTGAGTTTTATTTCTTTCTCATACCTTTAACAGCTATGGTAGGTAAGAAGTTACAGTTTCACTAACTTTCATACTTTTCAAGTGGAACTTGCTGTAAGCAGTGTTTATTTTCAGAAGCAATAATTCTGATAGATTTTGCCACAAACCACAGGGTAAAAGAGATAAGCAATTACATGATGTTTTTTAAAGTCACATCTTAACACTTGAAAACAGACAACACTGGAAAGAGATGACGACAATAATAACCAGTAACAACAGAAGAAGAAATCAGCAGCCTAGAGCAGCATAGTCATGGTGAATAGCAAATTCAGTGCTTTAAGTGGAAAAGAGAGGTCCCAGAGAAACAGCTGTGGCTATATTTATAGTTTGTTCAGTGAGCAGATCTAAGCATATTTCCAGGTGCATTCACTTTTTATCCTCAAAGGGAAAGGCAAGGCAGATGACAAGGTACCCAGGACAAAAAGTAAGGAGACAGAAGGAGCTCAAGGCTGACTTTGTTCTTTCATTTGCATTTTTAGCTTTACCCTCCCTGGCAAGGTGTGATTCTTCTGCCCAAGTAGGTCTAAGTATGTCCTTCATGTCAAATCTAGGGGAACAGACCAACTGAAGAGCAGGACTGTGGAACCCAGCTTTTCATTGCAGGATACAGGAAATTCACTGAGGATGGGTACCCCAGATTTCTTAGGGTCGCATTGTCTGAGGAATGTGCATGCAACCTTCTTGGGGATATGGAGCCCAAGTCACTGAAAAGTTACTCAGGAATTTCAAGTCAATGTTTTAATACTTATCCTACTAATGCAAGTATTACACAGTGCTTCTGATACTACCTGTTAGATCTCTGTTAGACACTGGGTGCTTTTTTGGTGACTTAATGAGTGGAAGAACTGCTTCATTATTTCTTGAGAGGAAAAAACGTTACATCAGAAGGAAAGGATATGTTTCCTTTACAACAGAACGCTTGAACATGTTTCGGTATTCAGTTTTCAAAATCTAATTTTAGTTGCCAGTAGTAAACAAAACCAGTTAATTGTTACTATTGAAGTGTAACTAAGGATGAAAATAATCTGAATTTTGCATGAGTGAAACCATGTTACAAATTATATATATATTACTAAAATTAAGTACTTTGAAATTAGAACAGATAGTCCAAGTCTTAGATTTTTTCTTTTAAAGGAAGATGATGCAGTCTTTCTTTTTAAGTCTGGATAAATTATTTTTTTAATGTGTTAGAAATACATAAGGCACTGGGACAAAGAAATCAACAAATGAAAGTAAAAGTAGAAATTTCAATTTTGCAAAAGATTTTGACTAAGCAAACTTTTGACAAAGCAGTAATTTTGATAACTGTAAATGGATATGAGAATTACAAACTTTTGGAAAAAGAGGAAAACAGTTTCACTAACACTTCCATATAGTGAGTCCACATAATGCATAAAGGGTAGAAAATTTCAGGTCTCTCTTGATCAATTCCAGAATTTTTATCAACTGTTGTTACTTGACCAGTTGCTACTTCATAGGAAAGGCAAGAACGACATTGCCTTGGTAACACTGACTGAGACAACTTTGCAATAACTCAACACTCTTCAAAATCTTAAAGTTTGCTCTAAGCAAAGGGATGAAGTAAACTTTCTGAAAGGTAAAGTAACTCAAGAGATCAGATGGCTCAGACGTCGAGCAGTCTTTTTGAAAATGAAAGAACCTTCTCATATACTTATATATTTTGTAAAAGATTACACTGAAAATCATGGTATTTCTTATAAAATCAACCTCTAAGTCAACTTTTTTTTCTTTAACACCAATGCATCAGATTTCTTCTAAGTTTTGTTGATTTTTTTCCTAAGATGAGTCAACTACAATTCACAGCCAACGTATATAAGTTCTTCTTTTACATGGTTTGAATTATAGAGTGTTCTTTAGGAAATGCTTGGCAACATTAAAGTTTCCAAGAGCACCCATAAATTTTTCAGGTATAAAGCAAGGAACTTTTCTCCACGATGAGTACAACTTACTAGTCTAATATTATCACTTCATATCTGACCTAATTAAACTCCATCATGTAATAGTTAAGTTATAGTTGTATAACCCCTCATGTAAAGTGCTAACACAAAATCTATTCTGTGAGGTTGATGTTCACTATTACAGTTGGCTGGAAACTTAAACACAATGTATTTCAAAGAATAATGCTTTGACAAATTAGGAATGTTTTCAGTGTTGATTCTGATGACTGTTGCAATACAATGTTTTCTTAGTCCTGAGAAATAACAGTTAAGTCTCCAGCAGACCTAATCAGAGATAACAGAAGAAGAGAATAAGAAAAACAGATAGGGTAGGCAAGACTGTAAGGAATTGTTTTCCGTTACAAGTGGGAAAAAATGTTCTTTCAACACTTTTTTGTTTTACAAATTCCTGTAAAAGGTTTTTTCTTCATTACAAAAAAAGAACAAAAACAAATGTCAAAGCCATGGAAGTTGTTGACTTTCTGTTAGTTCCATTCACAGCTCCCGCACAACTAAAATGATTAGCACGGTCCAAACTTAACAGCTTTCTATTAAGATAATAATTGCTTGAAACTGGAGGGTACTCAAGGGGCATGCTAGATACTGATGGTTCTTACGTCTTCCAGCAGAAACTTTGGAAATCTGCAGATTTGCCCACTAGCCTGACTATTCTGAAACTTGTGACACCTCCAGAATACAACTGAACTCAAGCCTTCTTGCTGTTTCACTGGAGATCTTGATACTTTGAAGGTCTTGGACAAATCCATCATACTAAGGATTGTGAAGCTGCTGCTCCACCAGAAGAGAGTCACTCCTGGAAGTCCTGTGAGGGTGTTTAAACTTCTCAATAGTTCTCCAAAACATTTAGCATCATAAAAGTGGAATGCTTCCTTCTGACCAACCCTCACCTCCGTGGCTGATCAGTAGTTTTCAAGCAAATTAAAGGCAGGTGATATTGAGTCTTACATGGTGCTCAACATCTTCTCCAAACATCTATGACTTTGTATCCTTAATTAGTGCCAAGAGGAAGGACTTGTGCAGTGAAACATTTGCTGGTAAGGATCCCATGTCATTGTGGGATGATGTTACTTCTAGTCTAATATTGTGGGTTGAATTCTTAATAACGTCTTGGTGTGATTAGATGTGCTCATGGAATGTATCTTCTGGCTTTGTTCTATTTATAAGAAAGTTAGTTCATGCACTCCAAGATATGTTTATCATGTGAACAACAGATCACTGTGAATCAAGGAGATGACTGGGTGATTGAGTTTAAAAACATATGTCTGTACTATAGGGTAAACCACTAAGATGCATATGTTAGGAGGTTACTCCACCTCTTCATTCAACAAAATGTTTGACTGTTTCCTCAGACATCATCTTGCTACTGTGTTTGTCTGGATGCTTTGACGAGCAACAACTAATAATCCTATCTCCAGACACATTGGGAATTATTCACAAAATAATCCTTCACTGACATTATAACTTTGCAGTCTTGAATTGTTGTTTTCAGAAATCAAGATCTAAATTCTATTTCCATTAGAATGTCAAGATTTGTTGCAGTAATTTTCTCCTTGTTAACTTACAAAATATAAACCAAGCCTTTCTAAAAACTTAATCTCAAATACTTTTCTTGAACTAAAGTCTCTACAAATAAGATGATGGTTTAGTCTTGTGTATTTCTATTTTAAATTTATAGTGTTCTAAGATAACAGATCAGCCTGTCATTAAGTTACACCTATTTTGTTTGCTATTTCAAATATGTATTTTAGGAAATGAAATTTAAATACTTATAAGAATATGTGTTTGATAACCTTTTTTTTCCCCTACAAATTATTCATGAGCTAGTCTTATAATTTGGCAATACTAGTTCATGTGTATTTACTTCAGTACCTGGGAGAGTAATGGAATTAGTCCTTCTAGAAACTTAGAAACTGTTACTAACCAGTTAAGGAAGTGATTGAATCATAGAATCATAGAATGGTTAAGGTCAGAAGGGATCTTAAAGATCATATAGTTCAAAGCCTGTTGCTCTGGGGAGAGAACCATGGGCAGTGCTGGGAAAAAACAGCATGGATTTACCAAGGGTTAATCATGCTGAACTAATCTGATCACCTTCTACAACAAAATATGATCTGTTGACATGGGGAGAGCAGTGAATGTTGTTTATCTGGTTTTCAGTAGTGCATTCAACATTGTTTCCCACCACCTTCTCATGGACAAACTGGTAAGATGCAGAACGGATGGTCATCTGTGATGTGGGTAGGATACTGGCTAACAGGTCCCACTCACATAATGATATTCAATGGTTTTTACCCAGTCTAGCAGCCTGTCACAAGTGGTGTCCCCCAGGGATCAGTACGGAGCCCCACACTGTTCAATTTGTTTCTAAATTACATGGATGATGGGATTGAAAGCACCCTCACTGAATTAGCTAATGACACACAGCTGGATTGTTGAGGTGGACACATCAGAAGGAAAAGCCATCTTACAGAGGGACCTGAAAGGCTAGAAAAGTGGACTAGTAAGAACAGTATGAAGTTTAAAAAAACTGCAACATCTGCACATCAGACAGAATAACCAAATAGCCCAGCTAGCATCTCTGTGGCTGGGGAGCAGCCTTGTTCAAAGGAACCCATTCCAACCTAGAGTATGCTATGATTCTGTGATTCTAATTAACTAAAAAGTTATTCCAAAGTTTTGGAAGTATCTTTCTTTCTTTCTCCCATCTATCAAGCATTGAATACAAACTGGCCCATAAAAAATTAAGCTTCCCAAAAGCCATTTGAACAAATTTTTCCTTGGAATGAAGAAATCAAATTCAAAAGTATGACACAAGGATTGTTTTTAACTTGTCCCATTATATCTTGTGTATGCGAGAGAGAAGAACTCCATATAATGAGGTGAAATATGTGTACATTTCTAGAATTAATATTTGGATTCTTATGTCTATGTTAATATTCAAGTTAATATTGTATAATTGTAATATTTATTTTTATTTTATTTAAATGTTTAAATAAAAAGCACATGAAATAGAAATACAAAACTCATATATGCTATTTCTCTGGATAGTAAATACAAATGTTTAAGCTCTTTAAATGCCCTGTGAACTATGATCACTATGTGAGAAAGCAGGAAAGTATGATTTTCTGGCACAAATATTTAATGCTGCAAATTTGAGGGAAATGTAGGTTTTTGTAAATAAGCTTTGTTTTGAAACAAAGTAAATACCCTGAAAAATCACTTCAGTGTAACATGAACTACAAGTTGAAGTACCCTAGATATAGAAATAACAATGGAAAATTTTGTTTTAAGTGATAGGAACATTGCTGGACACTGTGTACTTCTACCCATAGCTTATGACTCAATTCCCTATCTTCTCTCTCTCTCTCACACACACATTTCTATCTTTTTTAGGTTTTTTAGGGCAGAGTATAAGAGTATACAAAATAGCCAGCTATGTAGTAACGCTTACCATAAATTCTCTCCCAGCCTTTCACGATTTGCAGATTAGGAATTTCCTGGGTCAAAACAGTATATTTTTTTATGCAAGAAGCCTTAGTGGATTATTTTTAGTAATCTTCCTGTTACCTTTTCATTTCTTGTACATTTTAACTATGAAGTCTCCTCTAGCAGAAGCTTCCACAACTACAAGAACTTCTTTTACTCAATTTGAACTTGCCTTGTTGTTACTGAATTTATTTTACCCTTGCTTTTGAATGGACAACATGTGCCATCTTACCTTCAACTCACAGCAATGACCAAAGAATCCACTTATTTACTCCCTGATTTAATTTTTTTTTTATTTATTTTTTTCTGCAACGATGATCATAGGCAAGTAAAAATATGAAATTAGGGCAGAGTAAAGATCCTGCCACTATTAGCCCATTCAAACTTCAGTCTGAAAGAACAACTGTACTAGAGGTTTTAATGCCAGATAAAGATAGATCTGCTATATAAAAAATGGATATGAACTATGAACATTAAAAGCTCGAAATAAGTAAAAAGTTTTCATACCATGACACCTTTTGAAATTATCTTCCAACAAGTGCAGACAGAAATAATAAACAAACAAACCTAACACCTTTTAAAAGAAAAAATCAATAGGATTGTGAAAGGTATAAGGCGATGTAATGCCTAAAGTATGAGAGGAGTAAAAATATTCTAGCTCTGCATCACAGTCTTGTAAATATTTCAAATTGGGGGCTATTTTGCTATGTTAATTTGATGTAATCTGCATTATTATTATTGCTATTATTGCTACTACAAATAATCTGGTGTTGGTCTGCTTCCATATCACTAAAAATTCATGATCCCTGAGGCTACTGGAAGATAAAGACACATTTGTAGAGATGTTCAAATTGCAATTGCCTATAAAATAATTGCTTTCATTTGCAAGTAAATGAAAGATTTCACCTTTCAGGTAGGTCAATTTGACATCTCTTATGAGCATTAAACTCAGCTAAAGAGAAAGAAAATAAAACCCAGTAAATACAACAAAGTGATAAAAGATATCCTTCAATTTTATGCAAGACATAAAAAGGATCAGAAAAGTACTTTGAGCCTGTATTTTGTTTGAGCCAATATCCTCAGATTTAGTCCAAACATACTCTTTAATGGTTTTTGTGGGAGGAAAAATCGGCTCTGGCTTATAGGCTTCGCTGCCAACTTTGAGCCAGAAGGAAATTTTTATAGCTGAGTTACAAACCCCTAAATATCGGCATTTATAATAGCGAGGTTTACAGACCTTTAATTTCAACACTAGCCAGTGTCAGTATAATAATTTGAAAGAGATAATAATTTCACTGAGGTCAAATTCAAGTTTAAAAAATTTTGCTAGCCCACAAGTGTACAAATAGATCCTTAATTGGAACCTCACCTAATTTAGGACTGCCTAAAAAAATATAATACTTTGATTTTTTAACTATATCATTATTCCCAAATATTTCCATGTCCTGACATTTTCTGGCCAGACTATAGACAAAATCCTGAATGTGTTTTTTATGTAATCTTGACTGCTTGGTTTTGGATCTCCAGCTATTTTTTCTCCTGCTTCCTCTCTGTATAAATAAAGCATATGGTAATTTATTGAGTAATTAGGAGTTATAAAACATGCAAGTCACACACACATTTAGTCATAAAAACACCCTCTTCTTTACTACATCATGTGACATAATCTTATTGAAGTTACTGCCATTTTTCCTTCTACAGCTCCCACACAACTTTCTAGTTTCCCGCTCATTTCATCACCTCCAGGTTAGCTAACCTGAAAGAATCTTTGGTGAGGCAATGCTGTGTCTGGCTTTTGAAGAACTGTAATGCCCTTCTGAATGGTGGCAGAAATAACAAATAGAATTCTTACTAATAACATTTAGACCCCTCAGAGTAAGATATGTTCCCACAGCCAAGACTCAAAGAAGCTTTCCTAACTGTCCCTAATTATAGGAAACATTCTTCTCTATCTACATAATAAAATCTCACACCTGTGTTCCTTTTTGAGTGTCTCTGTGCATTTTTCTAGGGAATAGATGATTTTTTCTTAAGGGATCGCAATGCACTCATTAGGAATGACATCTTTCTGTTGGACTGCCTTGATGCTACCTGTCTCAGATATGAAAAGGTAAAATGCAAAAAAATCTTTTTATTAGAAATAACTCAAATTCACAAAGTCGAAATATCTATAAAAGGCATATGTCAGTAAATGAAACAATACCTCTCCTAGTCCACTTATACAAAGATCTGTAGTCAAGAACACTTTCTTGTTCTACCAAATCTGAGAGATGAATAGTTCACAATACAAGGAATTTGAATGATGGAAACACCCATTATTGCTGTTGAAATTGCTTTTCCCTTTTCCCTTGTTTTAGGTTTTGATTTTCTTATCCTCATTCTGGATTTTGTTGTTATAGTTATTCTTTTTTTCTGTGGGTTTTTTTTTTTCTTTTTCCCTTCCCTTCCCTTCCCTTCCCTTCCCTTCCCTTCCCTTCCCTCCCCTTCCCTCCCCTCCCCTTCCCTCCCCTTCCCAAACCTTCCCAAACCTTCCCAAACCTTCCCTTCCCAAACCTTCCCAAACCTTCCCAAACCTTCCCAAACCTTCCCTTCCCAAACCTTCCCTTCCCAAACCTTCCCAAACCTTCCCAAACCTTCCCTTCCCAAACCTTCCCAAACCTTCCCAAACCTTCCCAAACCTTCCCTTCCCAAACCTTCCCAAACCTTCCCTTCCCAAACCTTCCCAAACCTTCCCTTCCCAAACCTTCCCAAACCCTCCCAAACCTTCCAGAACCTTCCCTTCCCTTCCAGAACCTTCCCTTCCAGAACCTTCCCTTCCAGAACCTTCCCAAACCTTCCAGAACCTTCCCTTCCCAAACCTTCCAGAACCTTCCCTTCCCTTCTAGAACCTTCCCTTCCCTTCCCTTTCCTTCCCTTCCCTTCCCTTTCCAAAAGTTTCCAAAAGTTTCCAAAAGTTTCCAAAACTTTCCAAAACTTTCCAAAACTTTCCAAAACTTTCCAAAACTTTCCAAAACTTTTCTTTCCAAAACTTTCCTTTCCTAACCTTTCCTTTCCAAACCTTTCCTAACCTTTCCAAATCTTTCCTTTCCAAACCTTTCCTAACCTTTCCTTTCCAAACCTTTCCTAACCTTTCCAAATCTTTCCTTTCCAAACCTTTTCTAACCTTTCCTTTCCAAACCTTCCTTTTCCTTCCCAAACCTTCCCTGGAAGTTTTCTGGAAATTTTCTTTCTAAATCAAATCTTTTTTTAAAGAAACACATAATATATAGTCATACTGGCTGTGGAAGTTTATCACACCTTTCTCAAAAAGTTTTTCAACATTCAAAGAGACCAGAGGGTTTTAAAACTGGTAAGACTCTCTGTTTTTATAAGATTACTAAGTCATTCTGCTTTGATGCGTGGAGGGAAGGCAGTTGGTTTGAAAAAGCTAAAGTGTATAACAACTTCTTAAACAATTTATCAATTGTATTTATTTGTATTGTTTAATGCTTTTTGCTACTTTTTTAGTGAGGATTTCTTTTAGTTGTAATCTATATGAAAAAGACGTTCAAGTTTTTCATTAACATTGGTTTAGATAGTTTAGAACAGACCTAGATTTCAATAAAGTCAGATGGAACTGGAACATATCTCCCGGAATGTATCCACTGCTGTGGTTGGTGAATGAAAAGTTAGATTCTTTTGCTTTGAGACAGCTACCTCTGAAGTCTGTATGATTTAAGTGAATGTTTAAGGAATATAACAAATTCTTCAGTGTAAACCTAAACAGTTGAAATTGATGAATCTATGTAAATTTAAGACACTGTGAAATTTCATTCATAAGAACATTTTTTCTAAGGTTGTGTTCATTGTATTTCTAATCATCCAATAACATGCTGTTGAGAATTGCAAAAACCTTCTATAAATCCCAAATCCCCAAGTTTCAGTTATCTATTTATTTATTTATTTCACTATTCAAGGTACCTTTGGGAAAATGTATTGTGTAAATAGAAATTGAATATCAAAGGAGATTACAAAATAGCAAGGACAAAGTCATTGACTAAAAAATTGTGCTCTCAAGCATTCATTCAGAAGTTTCTTGTGAATGAATGGGTTAAGGAAGTCATATATGTATGTCTTTGCCTTAGATCCAGGGACAGGTAAAAATACACAGTCAAACCATTTTAGCTTTCAGCACTTTTATTTTTATAACACGACTATTTTAAGCATGAAAAAAAAAGAAACATCCTTTTAAAGGTTTTAGGAAGCTTCTGTGACATTATGAACTTGTGTGAAGTGTACACACTCTCCATCTACTGAACAGATATGACTGCTCAGACAGCGCATATTTTTAAGAGAAGAGACTTGTCAGTAGGTAGCAGAATGTGCTTAATGAATCAATTATTCTTACCCATAAAAACTAAAGCCATTCTGATTTTCTTTTATCTTTTGGCGTACTATGTTCTCATTTCGAAAATGTCTATTCTGCGGTTTGTTCCTGGCTTTCCTTCCATCCCTTGCCCACGTTCCATGGCATTTGAACAAAAAATCCCCCCACCCCAACCAATCAATGAAACAAGACCCACAAATAATCAGATTACAAATATCTATATGTTCTTATTTGGAGTATTTTGTTTATTAGTTTAATATTATTTCTAACTGAGAGCTTATCTATCTAGAATAATGGAACATACGAGCTGAATTCTTCCTTGTCAAGGTCAACTTTTTTCATTACAAACTTATTGGAAGTAAGAAAAAGTAAAATAAACTAAATATACATCTTGCAATTGCTTACAATTATTTATACCTTTAACTGATGCCAATGGAGTTATTCCATCTTGCAAAAATCTTGCAGGAAAGTATATGTACTGACGATAGTCTTAGCAAGAGTAAACATGAGGAAACAGTGGTCACTTTGTTCCTCAAAGAACACTACTGCTATATCCCTAATCAATACTGGGTAATTTCTATTGCTGTCAATCTATCACCTTTCATGTGTACAAAACACATATTTAGGAAAGGAAAAAATATTCATAAAATTCCTGCCGGAAATGGAAACTGCATTAAGCAAAAACCTTTGTGATCTTTTTCAACATTTTCCAAAGTGCAGGCTTTCTTCTCAATAGGACAAATAAATACAGACTTTAATCTAAAAACACTTTAAATGCCCTAACTGTTGGCTTGCACTGTCTCTATAGTAGCTATTCATACCTAAATAGCTTATTTAATCACAAATAGTATCTCAGCTTTGAGAATATAACTTTCAATTTCAATCTAAAATTTTAATATTTTCATTGCTATTTAATACAGTCCTTTTGTGACATATAATACTACATTGGATTCAATTAATGAAATTTAAAATGAAATAGAATATTATGATTTTTTTTAATAAATAGAAGATGACAGTGGTTTGGAAGGACAAAAATATCTCTAACATATTCAAGTTCAGGCAAATTTCATGTACTTTAAGCATAATAGTTTCTGCAGTCAGTGGCATGTCAAAGATTACAGCTGTGGGCTCCACTTACTTTGACTATGCAGTGTAAGCAATGGAGTAGCCTTTGACAGCTTATATGCTTAGAATGACCGTTTATGTTTCCAAAGCTAGTCATGACTGGTAACAGGATTCCTTATGTTCTATGGCAGTGCTTCGGGTCCTATACCACTCTAAGTTGAATAGAAAGGTGAAGACTAGAAATGAAGATAAAAATGAACATCCAGAGTGAGATGCCTAGCTATTATGGGTCGCATTATTTACTATTCAGTGTTTGTACTTTTTCTGTTTATATTTGTAAGCTGATAAAGACAGGTCCAATTTACTTACTGAAGTGTCCTTGGACTCTTCAATATCTATGCTCAACTCCTTTCCACCAGAAATTAACAGTCAACTCTTGTCAGAGTAATTCCTGTCTTATTCTCTTTCCCACTGATGGTGTCTGGCAAATTGCTGGCTCACCGAAGCCTGAACTGTGCCAGCAAACATGATGGACAATGCTAATCCTTGTTTCTTCTTAATTTATGGCAAAGACATAGTTTAATAAATCTGTAGTAATGTTTTTTATGTATGTAAGATGACTTCAAACTCATGTCCTAGGAAACCAGATCTTTCATGTAACCAAATATTTTCTGTCTTCTATGAAAACAAGTCTTTGGCATTTCAAGAAAACACTTCAGTCAATTTATTTCGTATATTAAACCATCAGAGATTCTGATTTACTGTTGTATTTCAAATAGACTGCAGCTTTCATGTAAGAGGTAGTAAGCCAAAACACCTCAAACAACCTAAAATCAGAGTCTAGTGGGAATTTCTTTTCATCTTTTTAATCTTTGGAAAACAGAGTCGGGGTTGAACTGTGTAGAAGTAAGTAATCATAAAGAGTGTGGTGGGAAGACTTTCAGAAGACTTTCTGGCTGCGACCTGCCTTCTATTCAAACGACATGAAAATCTACTATCATCGTTATGGACCCTCAAGGGCTTCGAGACATACATAAGGGGGCACCTACTCCTGAGGGACTTCAAATCTCAATACGCAAGTAATAGTATGTGTGTGTTCATCACATCTCTGCAGTCCATATATATATGACAAGTTTTCTAAGCTGCATTCTATGAAAAAACAACTGATCATTTGTTATATTTGTTTTTTCTTTTCCAGACAGAAGGTGAAAACAACAATACGAGCTTTATTCTGTGGCATAATAAAATACATAGTAGTTAGAAGGGTAAACAGAGGAGTATATTTCTTTAAATTTCTTTCCAAATATGCTTATCTTTTTGGATCACATTTAAAAATAAATTAAGAATTCACTACTGATCTGTATCATTATAGATCCCATCTCTAAATATCTCTGTTAACCTTTTACTTATACAAAGGTTTGAAAGTTAGAAATTTCTAAAGAAGTCAGTTTTGAATTATTTGGGCTGTCAGCTACAAGTGTGTGTTCACTTGTATTCACATGAATACTGCTAGAGATTAGTAACTGGTGATAGCAGAACATCTTTAGTGTCAAAAAAAGAATAAAGTTTTCTTTGCCAAAACAAATCAGAAAGGGTCACATCTTCCACTTGTATGAGTCATTGTAACTCAGTTAAAGTCAATGAATCTTAAGTGCATTTTACAAGCATGGGATTTCATCCAGTTTGTTTTTCATTTCTTTGAAAAAAGAAGCCCTTCAAAATAAGGAAAAAAACACTGGCAAATAATTGATTTAAAAAAACACAAACAAAATAAAGAGACAAAAAAAATAACTTAGTGTTTTCTTGAGTACAAGGCACTTTTACAGCATGTTTGATGGCCAATTGAACATAAAATTTACACATTAAATTTAAGCATTGACTTTACTTTAAGACAGGCATATAAACTTCCCTACTGAATAACAGTGAAAGGAATGGAGTGCTTATTCCAACCAAGGATATGATTACTCTCTTCTAATAAGTAAAAGGCATTTTATACATTATGATTTAGAGACCTAGGAGGTCGTCTGTTTGTTGAGGTTTGGTTTCAAGTAGCAGACTTTCTCTTTTTTCTCTTTTTTTTTTTTTTTAATTTGTGTAATGTCATATCTGAAAGCAATTAATCAATGAAATATTTGCCTCTAACTTAGACATTTAGAATGAGATCTTATTTTAGCTCATAGTGTGGTATCAAGATCCTTGTTACACTTAGTTATAATTATTTATATGTTATTGGCTGGTCATTTACATTTGTAAATGTAGTTTGTAGATGATCAAAAATCTAATTCATCATTCCACACCAAATGACAGCCAAACAAAGGCATTACTCAGGTCAATATATAATTAACTGAGAATGACATTAAAAGAAAACAAGCTCTTTCATCTCTATCTGGGACTGTATCACCGGGGCTTATATTGGGATTTTTGATATTTATGAGCTCATAAGACCTCGTGAAATTTGAGAAGCCCAGTATATGCATTTCCCTCCCACTTCTATCTTGTACACTATTTTTTATTTCAAATAACTAATATAACACCTATATTATGGTAAATTTACTGCCATTTATTTACATAAAGTCAGATTTGAAGCTGATTTTATCAAGATTATGATAAAGCAGTAAAAAGAGAGGAAAAAATATTAACTTGTCTAATATGTAGTGGAAAATTATGCAGCCACAAGCTGTCTTTAATAAATGTTAATTGATTACAATTTGTATTTTTGGTCTTCTTCCCAGAGACTCCAAGCTATTAATCTGACTTGAACACAGCCAGAATACTGCAACAATTTTTAGTCACTAAAAGACTTAAGGGGAATTCAAATCTGTTAGAATAAATATAATAGCTTTATCCACCTTAAAGCAGGGAGTTAAGGCAGAGAGGGAAAGGAAAAAAAAAAGAAAACAAAGCAAAAAATATTGTTTATATTTACTGAATTTTAATGAAAACCTGATGAGAATATATGTTGTGTACTGTGCTGCTGATGTAGAGCTGGCTGCAACATTTTCTGTAAGTAAAGGAATGTAATCAAACAAATAGCTACCTGTCATAATTATTGAAGATTTTATATGCAGTGTTCATATACAATATTGTAGATTCTTTTAAACCCTATTGAGTCAATCTCAAATTTCCCAATGTCCTTCTTGGTTTGCCATCCTTGGTGTCTCTGGTAGGTTAAAGATCTGTGAAGTAACTAAGTACCTAGTTCTGATCTCATACATCTTCTTTTGCATACATAGCTGTAGAAGGTTGTCAGTGATGATGGTATCACCTATATAAGCATATCAGAGTTCTTCCTTTTCAGCAATAATTTTCTCTCTTTCCTCTTTATTGTTTTTTAACTGATGTTATATGTTGTGGCATCTTTGTCTAACCTAACTTTTTATGCCTCAAGGTTCTCAAACTTCAAAAAGGCAAAAAATTATTATTAATAATATGATAAAAATAATAACTGTAATGATAGTAACAATGATAATAATAATCTGAGTTTATCAAAAGTGAATTGGGTTTTGGTTGGGTTTCACGTGTTCGTTGGTTGAATTGCTTTTTTTAATTAAGATTTTCATAGAGGTTTCCAGTCTGAAACAACATAATCAGTTGCATCTAGTGCTATCATTTTATTGATTTTACATTTTTTTTTAATATAAGTGAAAAGTATAGTACCTCACTGCACATTTAGCAGCCTATCCTCTGCTTCTTTGTTCACGTACCTTCAAATAGTAAGTTCAGACCTGCATTTGATACCAACGCTCAGCAAAACTCTACTTTTCATTATCTGTACAAAGAAGGAGGATGGGTTATTCTCTCCCATAAACCTGTGACAATGATAGAGATGAAAGAGCACAGGTTTCACAAAGTATTCAGGGATGAGATGCAGTTTCCCAGAGGAAATGGTAATGTGAAGCAGCTCTGAGGTGTTGCGAGGCACTGGATCCAGCCACAGCAGTCTGGCAACTAAATTCTTTCTGTCAAGCATGAGGTGAGCAAGACATCCCCAGAGGAGGAACTGAAGAAAAACAAGAAACTTGCTGTTTTTGTCATCAGGAAACAGATGAAAAAAGAAATCTACCTGAAATACAGACTTTGTCCAAGGAGTAGTCATGGTGCTATTAGCACTAACTTTACATACCTGAAATTTTTCTTTGGGAAAAAAAATGTCTCAACTAGTATGGTCTAAATTGCCCTGTACAGCAGTGGAAAAAGTCCCCCCAAGGCCCTTTGCCCATCCAAGGGGTCCCTGTTCCCCCGGTCCACTGGCAGGACTGGCTGTGTAGGGGCATCACGCCAGGTTAGAATGGTAGACCTGTTCACTCTTCTCATTACAAGTCCTCTCACCACAACTGCACAATTTGCCTCATCAATAACCATTGTAAGCAACCTTCAGACAGGAAAATGAAATCAGACTCATGGAGTTATTTAGGTTGATAGTTATTTAGGCTGTAAACCCAGCACTACCAATTCAAACACCGGCTCAGAATGGACGGATTTGGGTGTTATGCTCACAGTGTTTGGGTTCTTTATCCTCTGTAGTTGCTCAAATGATGTTACCAAAAGGAGGTCATAAAAATACCATAAAATTCATAATTCTGAACAGATGCAAAGTTCACTTGCTTCTTTACAACTAAGCAAAGAAACAGAGACAACTAGTCTTCTGTTCCCATCAGTCAAACTACTTTGGTTGTAAAGTAATGCGAGGTCAATTCCCTTCTTATTCTGACAATTTTCTAATTTATCTCTTTTACCTCATGAAAGAATGAGTTAATTTGATCTTTTTGTGTTTTTTTTTGGGTCTAGTGGTCAGGGTGAAAGGCAAATCAGCTGATTGTTGAGGTTTTCCTACTCTGTAGAGAGAAATGTGAGAATAATTTGAAGAGGAGGAGGCAGACAGCAAAACAGTATAAGCATGAGTTTAACAAATCAAACTAATTACAGCGTTTGCTTTAGAGAGGGAGCAGTTTGCATTCCCTACAATTTAAGGTCCCATCCATCACGACAGTTCCCTGGATAGCAGAGTTGACCAACAACAGCATATACAGTCGGTAACTACCTGAGCTCTCCTTGAAGCTTCAGGAGTCCCAGGAAAGCTATCCAAGTCTTCTGCAGCCTACCATAAGAGTGTAATGAGTCATTTCACATCAGAAAGCCTAAATGAAGTTATCGAGATTTTTTCTCAAAATAGCCTTCAAGAAGTATATCACTCTTGTTAGAGAGATAAGTTGAAAGGGGAGGTGCTGATAGAGAAATTTTGAAGAGTAGAATGAAAAAAAAACCAAACCCCCACATAGGAACACGTAAGCCTTTTGCTGAGTAGATAAACTTCAAATTTTTATAACCCGGATAGGAATTCTTTTACCTCTTTGTCTGGCCAGATGAATTTTACATGCTGTCTCATACATTGCAGACCTGCTGTTTCTGACGTGTGAATGGACTAACTTTGCTCCTAGCACGTGTTGTCCTATTATTACAAACCACATACACCAGTGTTTTCTAAAGAAAATGCTAAATCGTAACAGGTTTTTTGTCAATTTTCTTATGATACCAGTCTATTGATTAATTTTAAAGGATCATATTGAACATAGTTATGCATATTCATGACAATGACGATGGTTTAAAAGAATCTTGAAAAACGTGTCACAGTGAGGTTGCCCACAGAATCATTAAACATGAATCATCCTTGGGTGCCTACTCAAATGTAATTAGTGGAATGTAATTAGCATCTAATTATAATATCCATATGAAAAATCTTGGCTGCCTTTTGCCATATTCTAGCCAAAATGTGACAGGAAGTACCCCAACTCGTAAGACACTCCACTTTTGGCCAAAGAAAGCACAGTCAGCTTTCAAAAATATGCTTGCTTCCTTGGATTTAACATTTACTCTTTTTGTGTTATTATCTGAGGAATCAATGGGTGGTAGCAAGAATCCAAAGTGGTTAAATAAATAACTACTAGAATAAAGCAATAAGTACAACCCTAAAAATGTGAGTGACATAAAGTCACCCTTTAGGTATCCCTGTGGGGACAGACCCCCAGTGTTACATGACTGCTTGGTTAAGGGAAGCCCTTTCTGTGTGATAGCTTAATAAACCACACAAATTATACTAAGAATAAAATCAATCTAGTGAGTGCCAAAGTGTATAAAAAGATAAATAAGATTCTTTAATGGATTTGGGCAATTTTATCTAATAAACTAATCATACTGTTGGTTACTCACCTTGCTCAGACAGGGTGAATGAATAAGAAATCACTCTGTAGGTAGATTGAAAGAAATGGAAAAAGTGACATGGTGGATAACAACAGAGAAAAGGAAATTACATTAAAAAAATAACTTGTTTCATTGCCTCTATAAAACTGAAATCTTAAAGAACATAGTTTAATAACTGCTCCCCACATGACATATCGGAAAACAAAGAACATTGTGTTAAAATGAAAACATTTTTATGTCCTCAGATAATGTAGAATTGTGTATGGGGTTTCAGTGACAAGGTTTTGGTAGCGGGAGAGCTACAGGGGTGGCTTCTGTGAGAGGCTGCTAGAAACTTCCTCTGTGTCTGACATCTAATGTCTGTTGGCTCCAAGCTGGATCTGCCACTGGCCAAGGCTGAGCTAATCAGCAATGGTGGTACCATTGCAGCCTCTGGAATGTAAGGACATTTAAGGGGAGGAAGAAACTTAATGGGCAGAAGCAACTGTGGTCAGAAAAGAAACAAGTTAGAATATGTGAGAACAATTGCTCTGCAGACACCAAGATCAGTGAAGGAGGAGGGGGAGGAGGTGCTCCAGGAACCAGAGCAGAGATTCCCCTGTAGCCTGTGGTGAACACCATGGTGAGGCAGCTGTGTCCCTGCAGCCCATGGAGGACCATGGGAGAGCTGATAATCACTTGCAGCCTGTGAAGGACCCCATGCTAGAGCAGGTGGATGTCTGAAGGAGATGGGACCCTGTGGGAAGCCCATGCTGGAGCATGGTACTGGCAGGAGCTGTAGACCTGTGGGGAGAGGAACCTATGTTGGAGCAGGTTTGCTGGCAGGACTTGTGACTCCATTGGGGACCCATGTTGGAGCAGCCTGTTCCTGAAGGACTGCACCCTGCGGTAGGGACACATGCTGGGGCAGTTCATGAAGAACTACAACCTATGGGAAGGACTCACATTGGAGAATGTCCTCACAGTCCTCACATGGAGGACTGTTTCCTGTGGGAGGGACACCCCACTGGAGCAGGGGAAGAGTGTAAGGGGTCCTCCCCCTGAGGAGAAAGGAGGGACAGACACAATGTGTGATGAACTGAACACAATCCCCTTTCCCCTTCTTCTACACTGTTGAGGGCAGGAGGCAGAAAACTGGGAATAAAGTTAATCCAGGAAGAAGGAAAGAGTAGGGGGAAGAAGGTTTTAAGATCTGGGTGTACTTCTCATTATTCTACTCTAATGGGAATGGTTATAAATGAAACTAGTTCCCTTGAGTCTAGTCTGTTTTGCCCGTGACAGTAAGTGGTGAGTGATTTCTCCCTGTCCATATCCTGACCCATGAATCTTTTGTTATATTTTTCTCCCATGTCCAGCTGAGTAGGAAAGTGGTAGAGCATCTTTGGTGGACACCTGTTTACCAGCCAGGGTTAATTAACTACAAACATGATTCCATTCAAATAAAAATATTTTCCAACAAACCTTCAATTAGCTGCATGAATGCCTAGCTCCCCATTTCTGGAATCTGTCTTATAGCTTTGATGTTGAGTTCTCATTGCTGCTGGGTTGAGGAGTTTGTTCATTTTTTATTACAAGTAACAGCACTGAAAAAATGTGAGACCACAATAACAACATTTAGGATTAAATTAAACAGTTATAATTAAGTCAATATCATGCATACTCTACCGTTTATATAGTTATAAATTTTGTATGGTGTAATTTTGAAAAATGTTCATTTTGTTTTAAATTTATGAACCAGTATAAATCTGGAGTTAGTACATCAATTAGCTTAGGTTATCTGTTTCTGAATAAAAGAAACTTCTTCTCTTAAAAGATAGTTAGCAGAATTAGTACTGAATCTCATATAGTCTTTGCTAGATTATAACCATAATATATAAAGAAAATATTTTCATATCACTTTCCTCCCTTTTATTTGCTCATAAGTTTTAGAATGTTACTAAGAACTTTTGTGAATCATTATAAATATGTTTAATGATAAGAAAGGAGACTTGTTATGAAAGAGGGAGCAACACTGACCCCTCTGTTATATTTTAAAATTATTGTATTTAACTGCATTTAATTAGCATAGTTAAAATGCTTTTTCTTATTATGATAACAAAAGGCTGTGTAACATACTTCAATTATATTATGTACATGTAATTAAATCAACATTTAGTTGAGTATTTAATTTCAAATGAAAACTATTTGCTTTCAAAAGCAATAGTTATGTCTGTCTGTCTGATTGTAAGCTTTGCAACCCTATGAAAATTCTAGAAAACATTGTTTCCCTAATTTTTTTCCAAATACCTTTTTTCAGATGTCTCTGTTTTGGGGGGTAGTTTTTTTTTTGGTTTGGGGTTTTTTTGTGGATTTTTTTTGTAGCTAATATCTTCCTAGATTACCAAGAGGGTAGAAAATAAATATGTGTTCATCTTTGAGATTATTTGTCATTACCAACTGTTCTATATTGTGAAAGCTCACTCAAAGGCAGACATAAGGGACAGGACAAAATGTATTAGAAAAATCATGAAGTTGTTACAGATATAGTACAGATACTATTAATGATATATAAACTGTTATTATATAAACATATGGTTGTCAAGGTCTAATTTCAGAAAACTCTTATGTGGTACTTAGAAAATGAAGGAAATTATTTTCCCCCATTCCCTTTTGATATAAAAAATTTATTTATTTTACTTTTTTCACTGGAACTTATATTCAAAAATAGTAACTGCAATGGCATTTGAGGCCTAAAAGGCTGTGCTAGCCAGAACAGTGGAAGCAGAATTTCAGTGTCATTTTAAGATTTTATGGGAACTCTAGTGCTGTGTATTTTAATGACAAGCCAGTGAGAAAAATAACTCTTCTCTTAGTCCACCGTGCAAATCTGAGTTTGCCAGTCTTGAAAGTCTTTTTGGACATACTTTAAGAACTTGATGAAAATTGTGACATTATTTCTTCATGCATGGTCAAATTAAGTCAGGTGTGATTACTCTTAAAAAGTGCGTACAAGGTCAAGTCTGACGGTTACTGACACTGAGAGAAGAGAGTTATTGTGATCTAAGCCCTTAAGAGCTTTGTAGCCATCCAGCTTCTGCCAGAGTCCTTTGATAAGGCTCAGCTATTTCTGTATCTGTAGTGAAGGGGAACATTAGTGGTACTGAAAATATCATAGTGTATTTCTCATATGGACAGCTGCCCCTGGAAGACTCACAAGACAACAAATTAAGAGTCCATGGCTAAACAGGAAAACTATAATCTAGCAGCTAGAGACAGCCCATCATGGACCTGGTTGCTTCCTGTTATGAGGATTTTAAGTGGTTAGCATTTTTGGAAATAGTGTAAAGGCCTTTTCTGAATAGGTCTAACATTCTCTATGACTACTTTTCATAACTTTTTCATATATAAGTTTGACCAGCTCAAAAATATCTTCCTTTGATTTGGTAAAGAATGTGCTTATATATTTTGGTTTTTGTGGCGAGTCTGAATTAATCTTGTAGATTTTTTTAGTTTTTCTTTAGACTCTGATGCAAATGATAAATAAATAGCAGGTTTCCAATTGCACAGATTTGATATTCTCCGATATAATAACATTAGGCTGGAAAATAATGTAATTAGCATTACATAATGTCAGTATGTTTAACTAGTATGGCTCCAATCTCCTGCGATTTTTCATTATTAGCCTTCTGCTAAAATAATTGTGTCTGGTCAAAAATACTTCTCCATTCAGCAAATGTTCTGCACTGTCTGAAATGAACAGCTCATAAATAGAACTTCATATCACCATGAATCATCCATAACCCGAGATGCTGTGAGGTGTTTGTTAATGTTACAGTGCCTGAAGGAAATTTAAGAGCCTCTGACATGATACTTCTTCGAGGACTTAAATACCAATTTTTTTTGGAGCATGCCATTGCACACTGTCAGAGACAGTCATTCAGTCCCTTGACCTCTTTGGAGAGTTAAGATAAATTTCACTGATGCCACCATCTCTATCTTCCTGACAACAGGGAAAATCACTTCAGCTCTGAAACCCAAACTAAGGTCAAAAGAGAAGGAAATACTAAACTTTGAGAAATTTAGGTGTAATTCCTTTCAGCTACAACATCAACCTTGCTGCATTTTCTGAGGGTGATTCGTTCGATCTGATCCGAGATCTGTAGGTTTCTGAGGGAAATTATACAGATCTACTGTGCTCAATATTCACTTAGAGATGTTTCTTGAATTTTGTGACACTCCATACACTCAAGTCACGTGCACACGAGTCAGCTTGCCATAGAACTTGGAGGAAAAGAAAACAAAACCCCAGCAATTACCTGCTACACCTGCCTTTGGTCTGTGACTCCCGGTCTTAAGGTAACCTTTTAAGATGTGTTCAGGCACACAAATCTTGCTTCAGAAGTGACAGAGTGAAAACAGGCTCCTGCTCAGTCCCAAAGAGCTGGAAGTATATTTTCTAGACTCACTCCTGATGGAGCTCACCAAAAGCCACTGCATTCTTGAATCTGAGCTTTTCTAAGCATGAGAGGGTAGCAATGAGAACATCTATTAGAAAATACTGTTCTGGATCAAATGTCTGAAATTTGACTTTCATATTTTGAGCACGAACCTCAAAAATATTCAGATTTTTGCCTGAATTGTTAGGTATAGTATTTTCTTATGACATTCTAGATGTCAAAAAGAAAGAAGTTTCATGAAAATCAGCAGTAATACCAGATTTTTATTAAAAAGCTGTACGTACAAAAAGGAAACAAACAAGTGCAGAAGCATAGTATTAATAATTCAAAGGATTGAAAGAGAGATTAAAACCAGAATTAGTGTTGACCGAACAGAAAGAATTTCCAAAGATCGCTTCATACTTCTTTGCAAGAAGCTCTCTTTTTTCAACTAGTTTGCTCTTAAGACCCATTAAAATGTTTGCAAAGACCATTATCTAAAGATGTAGCATAATCTTTGAAATTTATAAGTATATTAAGAAAAGATAGACACATATCTAATTTTTTTGGACAGAAAGAGAAATTTCAGTGGATGTTTCAGAAACATGATAATATGATAACCTCCTAGTGAAATCCTTAACCACTATAAATATAAACCATGTGATATTAGTTTGTTCCATTTAAGCAAGTTATAAAAAAATCTATGACTTAATATACCATTAAACAAAAATAAGTAGCCACATTAAAAAACCCACATGTAAAACATAAGCATGAATTTATTAATTTCTTACTCCAGATTATATGGTTGTTTGAAATGAGAAATTTTTTAAACTAAAATTATGATAGGCTGTTACTTTTAAACAGCTTACTCTCAATTCAATTAGTGCAATATCTTCCTTGAAGTTATTTCCCACTTAATGACAATCTAGTCAAGTGCATTGACATATACAGCTCATCAGTCCTTTGGAAAAAAAGCCATTATTTTTCATTTTTATAAAAAGGGCTCCTTCTCTTCCATGTGATATTTGAAGATCCACACCGCTCTCCAAACCTCAGTATGCTGCATATGATAATCCAAAAAAAAAATTTTTGTGCCACAGAATTGGATCTTTTGCTCGCAGCGTCCCTTTCCACTCCCTCATCTTTCATCTAGCTACAGTCCTATATGTATGTTTTAAAGGGGGCTTGAAGGGTTGAATCTGAGGGCATCTCATGTGTACTCAAAAATCTGAGATACATACCCTTCTAGAAATGTGTAATGATGCTCCCAGAGTGATTCTGGGACATCTTATCTATGAAGAATGGGACAGTTCTAAAGAAGAATGTAGGAAGAATGTATGCTTTCTGAGCCTCACTGGAATTGATGTCTCCTCATAAGCCAAATCCAAGGCACAATTAATTGAATCGTTCTGAACTCGCTATTTCATAAGCATCATTGTCATGATTATTGGTCCTTTTGATTTACACTGTGTTTTTAAGGAAAAAGCAAACATCTTTTTGCCAGTATTAATACACCTTTGAAGAAATCTCATGAGAAACGAATGTTTTGGTAAACTTCAACAGAGGCAAAAATAGAATAGTGGGATATCAGTATACTTGTACTCAGAAGAAGAGATGAAGTCTTACATAAATCTGGAGAGCATTTTCAGCTGAAATTGAAATTTTTTTTCCAGATTATTTACTGATATGACCATATTTTTAGATTTAAAATGGTATTTTAAGGTAGAGCAAAGGTAGTGGACAGTGCTCAGAGAAACTGATGATAAAAATATATTGAAATACATGGGAGTGTTCACTGAAAGTTAGCTATCTCTTATGCTTGCATTTTTCTTTTTAGGTAAAACTCGATTTCAATATATTCAAAATTCCTCTATAGATAGTAATCACCCAGAACTGTAAAGGCAAAAATTCTGTTAAATGTAGCTCAAAAATTAATAAATGTGAATGAAAAATTTAAAGATCTGATAACACTGGCTGTCATGGCACAACATCATATTTCTATGCAACAAGGGAAAACCATTAAAGTCCAAGTAAGTGTGAGGATTTGACCAAATAATATGCTTTGGCTTTTATTTTTGTTGTTCAGGTGGGCACAGATATCAAATTAGGTTTTGGTAAATAGATAATATTTTTTTCCTTTTTATTTCTTGAATTATTATTGCTGGTGAGTAATGAACAGCAAATAAGCAAAAAATTATTAACAGAAATTGCACATAATTTGAAACTATTTTCCTCTAAGTGACATAATTCTGTTCCTTTTTCTTCTGATTTCTTAGTTAGATGGTGTTGGAACAGTATTAATCTTTTACTAGTGAATTGTACTATTATTAGTGTTGTTCCAGGTGGTGAATGAAGTCCTGTACAAACAATAAAAACCAGCTGACATTGCTAACATTCACTGCTAACAGTGACATTTAGGAAATAATTTAATATTTCTCTTCCTTTTGTTTCTTTGCCCAGCCTTTTGCTATATCTCTCACATCCCTAGCAATGAACTGATTACCAATATATAAAAAGCAATTAGCTCCCAGTGTGTCCACCATTAGTTGTTGAAGTACACATCTTTTAAAATAAAACTTGCAACAAAAATAGGCAATGGTTTCACCTAATAAGTGGTTTCTTCTTAAATGAAAATTACACTCCTGCATGGATCAAGGGTTCTGTGAGTCTTTCAAATCAGTTTTCAGCATTTGTTATGCTCCAGCTACAAAGGTCTTCAATGTCTTTAGTTCTACCACAAGTAGCTGGGTAAAGCCTTTAATCCAGTTCAGTACAGTACAGTACTTCCAGTACAATCTGGACTACCTGCAATTTTTCTGCCAGGTTTCTTTCTAGATAGGCAGTATTCATCTTCTACTTGTTCCATCTCTACTAAGAATTTGTTTACTTTAATGTAATAAGAACTTGGACTAAGAAATTACTGATCTTGCCCCCACCCATGTTAGTTACAGAAGGTTATTTTCCTAGTGCAGGGTAAAGCCAAGACTTATGGACTCCTGTGGCTACTGTTGTACTTCCAAAAAACCCTCTAAATTTAAGCTCTTCTATAGTTTTCCAGTGAATTAATCACATAAAAGTTAGTGCTTGTCTGAGTGGGTTCAAAAACGCAGGCGAAGGATGGCAGTACTTGGATAAATTTAAATCCAAAGCTGACAAAAACAAAACAACAAGAAACCCCAAACCTCCAGGGCTGAAAAACAAAATGAGCCAAAACTAAAACAAATAATTTTATTAAACCTTACCAGCCTATGTAAAACCCTGATGAATATCAAGCAGCTCTAACACTCCTAACTACTTACAAGTGTCTAAAAAGACCCTCTTCTCTTCTTATTTTGTGGCAAAAGAATTCACTTCACAACTGTTGTCTATTACCTTAGAGACCATGCTAACAGCTGGGATACAATAAATCCCTGATGATAAAGGCTGTAAGTGTTATCACGTAGAACTATAATAGTGTGAATAGTCCAACCATAATAGAGCAAATGACCTGACAGCTCCTACCCACTGAGCATTACCGCCCATCACCACTTCACCAGCAGCAGACCAAAGGACAACAAAATTCTCATTCTGCATACAATGACTCTTGGGAAAAGCACAGTCCTATTAATTTACTGGTGGCAGTGAGAGAACAGTTGTCAAAGTGCCTGGAAGCAGACCAGCAGACTGTTGACTTAATTATGCCAGATAACAGAGCCAACATTTTAAAGCTGTGAAAGATGACAATTTTTGACACTTCACCTTCCCCCATTTTTTTTCCTGATAGCCAAACTTAAAGAATTCAAGTAATTGAAAATATTAAATATAGAAAATATCCCTGTGTCTCTTCCAAATTTAAAAGAAAATAAACCCTCATAGCTAGAATCAAGTCAGTCAGTAGTAACTTTTATGTTATGATTCATTTGGAATACATAATACTACTGATCAAACATTCACTTTATAGTAAGTTTAAAGAAATAATGTACAACACAGTCTACTTTTTAGATTCCACCTGAGTGCTACAGGCATGTAGCCTAGCCACAGAATAATAGATGCTAAGTAGAAAGTAAAATGCTCACAGATTTTGATCTCATACTTCTGTCTTTTCCAGGCTTTTTGGTGATCTTACAAAAATTTTCAATATTAACTTCTAATAGGTGCGCTTAACTTTACATATGCAAGCTGAGAGGTTCATCTTTCCCTGGTTCATATAAAGGTTGCTTCAGGTTTTAAGTTCCTTCTTCTCAAAGGCTGTGTTACCAGAGCGTATTTCAAATTTGTCTACAATTTGCCTGAGGATATTTTTTCCTCATAATAATATATAATATATATATAATAATAATATTTTTCAGTATTATATTTTTGTGAATAAAGCACTTATAAAACTCATCAACTGAACTGAAATATACATTTGCATCATAATTTCCATCAGCATGTCTCATTTTTATTACAAAATATGTATCAGGACCTCAGTGCTACAGATTGGAAAATAAAATTAGATACCAGCCTTGTGACCTATTCTGGTTCAAAAAATCTTTAATAACCTTTACATAAATCCATCTGCAAGTCATTTTGATCCGATATTTTGTTGATGAGAGTTAAACATGCCCTGTTTAAATTATTTAAATTGTTTTATAATATATGTACCACTTTTCTGAAGTCTGATTCAAATCAGATCTTTCACATACGCAATCACAATAAGGATTTTTCCCCATTAATACAAGCAAATATTGTTTAAATTTAGCTGTGTTCAAGACTTCTTGACTTTGTTAAAGCTATTGGTTTATATTCAGAACACTTCCATCACATTCAACAACTGAAACAAGTTACTTTTCAGGGCTTCTTCTTAAATGAGCCATAATCTGTATTTTGATACATTGGAATTTAAAAGACATGTTTAATATTTTCATATCTAAGTATGGAAATAGTGAAAGACTACTGGGTTGAAGCAGGAGGTGCTGACCGCCATTTTTCTGATTATAACTTTTGTTGATTATAGCTAAGGCTGGAGGTAGATTTCAATTTAAACGGTGCAACTCATTCCCTTTTTCAAGCAAGAAGCAAGTGTATCACCAGTGGACAGTATTTTCACTATGCTGACTTCTGCTTGTACATAACCTGTTTCATGCAATTCCCAATGCTATCTTCCTGTTTCTAAAATAATGATATTTCATGAATTTTGGCTCAGAGTTGGCATCAAAAACCACAACACAGTCAAAGTAAAGATATCTTTATAAAAGTACAGTGAAAAAAGTTTATTCATGTCCAGTTCTGAGCGGTGATGTTTTGATAAGGCCTGGAGAGAGAGGAATAATACTTATAAATCAGTAGAATCTGAATTTACATTGGGTTGTAGATGTTGTTCTCACCTAAACCTAAAGCAACTAGACTTTTCAAGCCTGCTATGCAGTTGAAACATATGATTGTGTTCTTTAGCTTCCTGAATCTTTACTCTCTATCCTAGTCTTAAATGCTGCTTTAGAAAAGACATTACTGAATCACCATGATTCTCTGAAACCCTACTGTAACCATATTTTGGTTTAAAATGCATAGAAATCTTGTTATTTAATATTTTAAGTACTAGATTTTACCGGGTTTTAAAGGGATTTATATGAGATTTAACTCTGTATAAAATATGAAAAAAAAAACCAACCAAAAAACCTTCTATTGACTAGGATAGTCTTTAATTCTCCCTGGGGAAGATGTCTGTCCTTGAATAAATAGCTTTGATTTCTCCCAGAAATTTCTCCACATTTTGTGTACCCCACCACATGTTTAAAACATCCATGTCTCTTGCCATGGAATTTATTTCCCTCTTGAATCAAGGACAAGAAAAAAGCTTAATTTAAATGTGTGGATCTGAAATCTAACAAAATGCTAAATAGTATGTATGGAAAATAATTGGGGGAAAATATCTAAAGGACTAAGAAATTTTCTTGGAAGAGATAAAAAATACACAAGAGCAAATTCTCCTAAAATCTCTTGCGAGAAAAGTTAGAGTGTCATCCATTTGCATTGAAAAATCCTATTATATGTAAGTTTGAGCCACGAATGTTGACACTGTCTCTGTCTGGTTTCTTTTTCTTTCACAAAATTCTGAGATAAAACTGCAGTGAACACCTGCCTGTTAGTCTTCTAATGAAGGTCAGAATACTATCAAGAAATGAAATAAGCTTTCAATATTTTATAAATTATATTTAATAAAGGCTAATATTTCTCTCTAATGAAGCTTGCAATTATTTCTAGTGGATGAAGAATAGAAAGAAGAGAATACTGTGCACTTGAAAATAAAATAAAATAAATAAAATAAATAAATTTGAAAATAAAATATGTAGACCAATGTAATTTGGTCTATGGCTTAAGGTTCCTGGAAAGCTGTATGTGGATGTGAAAGCTGGATGTTAAGATATCTGTTAAGACAAATATTAGGATTTTTGCTTGAAGGAGTTACAGGGGTGTATAATAAAAAAAGTCTGAAGAAACATCATAAATAATGATAAATTGCAACTATAAATAAGTGAAATTATTAAAAATTATTCTTGCTTGTGCAGTTTTACCTGACATTTGTTTTAATAATGTCTTCGGTCTTAAATAAATATGTTTTTTGTGGTTCACTGTTTTTGAGTTTCTTCTACTGAATGTCTCTATTGCCACAGACATAGTTAAATTTATTTCTTTTTTTCCCCCCTCCCAATGAGTTTAACAAGAAAAAAACTTTTCCAGTCAGTCATTTGTTGGTTCCAGTTGTCATTTTTCAGCTCTCATCCAGATTATTAAGATGTCATTCTGGTGTCCTAGTGTAGCATGAGGCTGTAAGTAATCACCAGTCAGTACTTTCCTCTTCATGGTGGAATTATATCCCATACAAAGGTCTGGCACAGAGATTAGGCAACACCTACATTTGTTTAACTGTATTCTGAGGACTTGGAGAAGCTTTGCGTGTTTTATAATGCTGGTAATGTCTGTCTGCACAGGAAGGAACTTCACAAGGAAACCATCTGACATCTGTGCTCCAGAAATTTTTGTATATAATTCAGAATGCTATTTTTGCTTTATAAAGTATGTCATGTTTAGTTGCTGTACATTTTCAAATCTCTCTTTCCTGTTGTCTGTACTCATGCACCTGAGAAAACCACAGAACTAGAATACTGATGCTGGCAGTACCTGATATAGTCTGCAGAGCACAGGAAATAATGATTGGGCATGCATGATTTTAGATGCATGCTTTCTAGAAGTGTGCAGCACAGGATTAGGGGATAAGAAGAAAGCTAAGGGTTTAGAGATTTGTGAAGAGCACCATGCTCAAGCTGGAGGACTCCTTGGACTAGACCATAGTTTAATCTGCTCTTAAGCCCCTTTGTATGGGCTGGTGATTGCCCATGAGGCTGAGCATTTTTTTTTTACAAATTTCACTGAGACACCTTCAAAAATCTATGCTTCTTATATCCCCTTTTCCTCTGTCCAATTGTTCTAGCTTTTGAGAGCTGGTACTATCTGCTTCCATTATAGTGTTAAAAACACACAATGAGGACTCTCATAAAACAAACAAAACACCAAACCAAAACACAAAAATAAACTTTTCATTTCAAATAGTCTGGCACCATAATACAATCTGATCACCCAATTATATAGTATTCGTTATTCTTATTTCTTCTTTTTCTTTCTGTAGGACATATTGGTAGCAAGTCCTAAGGTTTTGCTTTTAAAATTTTAAGCACTGGAGCATAGTGATATTTTTGATTTTTATAGGACACTTCCTAAAGTCATAGGATAGAACAGGGCAGCTGAGTTAGTTCTAGGAATGTGTGGGCAACTGGATCAAGCCCTACAAATACACAAATACATAAACCTGTCTGAATCTGCATCTGAATCTGGTTCTGTGTTGTTAAAGCTGCAGCTGACATACACAGTGTGACGCTTGAATAGTCTGAAGAAACAGAATCGTTTTCCAAGGGTAAAATATGTGACCAGCATATACATTGATACTCAAAATAAATACCTAGTTCATTGCTTATGGTAAATTATTCTGAAGACTATTGCAATGGGAATAACATATGTCTAAGTGTTTGAAACATTTGTTGAACTTTTTAAGATGATATTCATCACATTCAGCTGTACTCTGTAAAGCAAGCAATGGAAGAGTCCTTGTGAAAACAGTATGATTTGCTTCTCAGGCTAAAGGTCACCAAAGGATCATCCGATTCACTACAGAAATAAAGGGAAAATTCAGAAAGACCTATAAAGTAGAAAAGAAAATGGTATGATTAAAAAATTGAAAGAGACAGAAATGTTCCTTCTGAATTCATTCAGTTCTACTTGACATCTTTGAAGCTAGTAACCAATAATGTGAAGAAATGAGGGACAGTTTCTTGCTTTGTGGTAAAAACATTAGATATATGTGAGAAGTACATAGAAATAAATAGTAAGAAACTATGATAGATGGATCTAGTAGATTACATTAAATTTACAGCCTGCTGGAGAAGGTTTTAGAACTGTAGGATATTTGCCAAGACTATGGTAAGATCTTCAGGTGAGTGAATATAAAGTGATATAGGTTATGGCAGCTGACAGGAACTAACAGCTGCTCTGCAGTCTGACAAATTGGCAATTTCAAAATGTTTTAGTATCAAAGATCTACAGAGATCCTCAGAGAGGGTGAAGTGTCATCTGGAAAACTAGAAATCAACATCAGAGTCAACAGAATTTGAGTAGAAAGTGTGGAAAATCATGGACAATAATTTAGGAGGTAAGCCTGTGAGATAGGCTTTAGCTGCTGTTTTCAGAAATTAACATACCGAAGAGAGGATGTCATTGTGAAATGTCAAATGGAAAATGGAACCGTGACATAGTACAGAACAAAATTATTCTGATTCTTACTGATACAGAAAACAGACTGATTTAAAATCTTCTCAGCTTAAATAACTTGTTCAAAATAGTACTCATCTTTTTCTGACATCCAGCCAAGAAAAATGGACTATTCATTTATTCATTTGCAAGTGTTGCTGTTGAGGAGAGATAAAAAGTATACCAAAGCACAGAAAGATTCAAAAATACCAAGGTATGAGCTGTACCAATTGGCTCCAGTTATCTTGTCCATGCCAGCAATTCTAGAGAGTGTTGAATTGGCATTTTCAGGTTCTCCCACTGTAAAGATTCAATATGAAGGAAGTAATCTTGAATTACACAATGTTAGTGAAACTAACAAATTTTAGAAACCTGTAATACTTGCAGTAAAACATAATATAAAAATATTACCATAACTTTTTCTAGTCCTACTTCATAAAATATGTTCATAAACATGTTAATATTGATAATTTTTATTAGGTATCTTTTTATGAAAGAAGTATAAGCACTGAACAAGTATAACATAATCATTCTCATGCTTTCATGAGCCATGAATGTTCCTTTTCTTTTTTTTCCGGTTTTATCAGTTTCCTTTTTCACTTATTTATTCTAATTCAGTATGAGATTTCTGATGCTTTTGTCTAATAAACACTATTGTTGTAATATTTTTATAACACATAGTTAAGATACATTCCAACCCCTTAAATGACCATGCCCTTATTTCAGCTTCAGTGTTATGATAATAGAGAATTCTCAAAACATATGACTTGTGATACTTGCTCTGTTATCTCCACTTTCTTATATTAAATGGTACAAATGAATGAATCTAAGTTTATTCTTGTAAGTGCTACTTACAGAAATGTTCTTGAGAAAACCTCAGCTGCTACCAACATCCCAAATGTTATTTCCTTCTGTCAGTGTGAAACACTTAAAAATGGTGAGGATGAACTCAGCTTGACATTGAATGGTTCTTGATCTAATCCAGAAAGGCTCTAGTTTCAGCAGAACGTGAACTTGAATTCATCTTAAAAACAAACAAACAGGCAAAACCCACCAATGCCTTTTCAATTCTTGTTGTAGAAATTTTCCTCTAAAAATGTGTATATATATAATAATAGTTAAGAAAGTATTGCAATTAAACACCAATTTTAGTAATTGTGTAAATTACATATATGCATATAATGGGAAATTAGAAAATTATGTATTATACTGTCACCTTAATATTTTCCTAAGAAACTCTTTTTTTTAACTCTGTCTCTTTACTAAGATGGTGATTTCATGAGGTTCAATATGTATAACTTACTCGCAGACTAGTTTTTCAAGTCTAATAAATTGAAGGTATTACTGTGTTAACAGCCAAGATTGTTTAACAATAACTTTGTTTACCTAAAGCAAACATTATTTCTGGGATTATACCGCTTCTTTTAATGTGTTTAGGCTTCTTATCTCACATAATTCATATGCCTACCATCTCTTTGCAACACTGTGACACTTATGAAAAAAGTTTGCTACAAAAGTTTGAAATATGTAGCTATCTCTTACAGTGGTCTTATATTGCAGTAATTTTCGCATTAAAAATGTAAACAAAATCAATTACACACATTACACGAAAAGCACAGCAAAAGAAAATCAAACATATGTAGGCGGAAGCACACACAATTAAATAGCTAGATTGCAGGGAGCATTTTTAGCTTCAAAATTTTCCCAGTGAGCGCAAAATGTTTATTAACTGTTTTTATCTTAGAATTAATTGCTTACTAGCTACTGGCATAAATGAAAGGGTCTGTTTTAAGAAATAAAAATTATTACTTAAAATGGAATTCACTATGAAATTGGAATTGCTGATCAAATGTCATACAAGCTTTAAAATATCCCTTAAGTGATAAGAGATCCCTTCCCATGCTGCTCTGTCAGCATCTACTTTATCATAATTTACAAGGAGAATTGCAAATGTCTCCAATATTTGGATGAATGGGATAGATGAGGGTATTTGATGGCTGATCTTATTCCCTAGATCATGTCACAGAAATCAGTCTCTCTTCCCCAGTGTAATTGTTACTTGCAGAGGCAGACCAAATGTGTGGGAGAACAGAAGTTCAAGTTTGAGCAGAGAAAACTCTCAAGGAAGTAGTTTGCTATTACACAGTTGAGTGATTGGCAAAATCCACAGATTTTTTTTCTTTATAAACCCCCATGGGCAGTTTTTGATTTTTGTTTTTGAATTCACTCTTTTAAAACATAAACCTATAGATGTGCATGAGCATGCTTCAGGCAACAAACAGGCAATCAAGAAGTTATGAGCAATCTCATATGTGCAGTAAATTGATTACAAGTTTCTGTGGTGTGCAAAGTAATTATTAGCTAAAAGAGAAAGAAAGATCAGTTGCATACTTTATTTTCATGTTGGAGATCTCAGTAACCCTATGGCTTCCCATTTGTTAAGGAAAACTGATTCTTATTGTCTCTGATACAGGACACTAAAATAATGAAAAAAGAATTGGCGTTTCTTCTAAAACATACCAAGCTCATTCACTCCTTTCCTTTCTATAAACACATCTATACACCCACTGTTTCTGGGAAGTATTCCAGCTACAGTGAATTCAAAGTGAGGAATATGCACAGCTGGGTGGCTTGTAAGGTGGTTGGCTAAAGATTTAGCAGAGAAAGAAAGAAAAGGAAACAGAAAAGGAAATTCAAAAGAAGGCATAAAAAGCAAGAGAGCCCTCAAAAAGGATGGGGGTGATGTTTTAAAGCAAGAGATTAATCATTTGCTGACAGAAGGGACAAGATGGGTTTGGAGAAAAAAAAACAACAAAGAACTGTAAAAATAGGAACAAAATGGAGATGAATATAGAACATGATGAATATAGGTGAAAATTTTCCCTTTATACTCATTTCTCTCTATGAATGCTTTGGTTGTTCGTCTTTTTTCCTTTGGTTGCCTTTTTTTTTTTTTTTTTTTTTAATCTTGTGACTGAATCTTCTAGGATTATTCCTAAGGATGTTATGGACTTCATAGATATGACTCAGAACGATGGCTGCAAAATGACTCTGAATCATTCTTCCCAATAGTGTAGATGTTCTTTTTTATGTATCCTTATGGAAAATATTTGACTCTGCAATATCACACTTTCTCCATCACCCTTAAATTCTTGAAACCTGCAAAAGTGCAGAGTATGTTCACAAAATAGATACATATACTCAACAGAATATTGACAAATTGTCAGAAGACCTTATAAGAGTTCTTAAGATTGTTTGCTGAAAGGCCAGGCAAAGCAACTAGCAAAACTAAATTGGGTTTCTAGATGTTCAAAGGTGCAGAAAAATCTTTTGAGTTCTAGAGATCTCTGATATTGTATCTAGTTCAAATGGCTTGAATACATGTGAGAACAATTTGATGTCAAAGTTTGACCATTCAATCACACTCAATCTTACGAGAAGAGTAAAGAACTGAAATATCATGTCTGGTGAATATTTATTTCCAAATGCCTTCTTTACATGAAGAGGAGACACTTCTGTTAGAAAAAAACCATTTCATAGGATCATTTCATCTCAATATTTTATGAAGAGAAGATAGAAATTTGCTACTTAGCAGACGAAGTCAAGAAGAAACATGTAAGTAGAAGTCCCATCTAACCAGAACTGAGTGTTCCAAGAAATTTTTTTGTCTATTTATAAGTATGTCTTTCATTTGAATGTTGTCATGTGCCACACAAGCAATGCTATCACTATGAAAAAGCTGATGCATCTGTTCTGTAAGAATTCTACTCCACTTACTGAAAATGTCTAGCTCATATCATCTGTCTAGTAGGTAGATGCTTTAGAAATCCCTTAGAAAAACTAGAAGATTTTTTACAAACTTCTCAGCTATTTTTCAGTGCTACAAATAGTAAAGTCAGTTGCTGGGATTATCTGAAGCAATCTGGCATCTGATCCAGTAGAAAAATCATGCAAATTACTGTGCTGCTATTAAGATTTAGGTAGTGGAAGTAATGACAACAGTGGAAAATTTAGCTCTGAACTGACTATTTGAGATTAATCAAATGATGAGAGAGAGACACTGACACATTACATTGCAGTGTACCTAAAGTTTGGGTATTAGGTGTGCACACATACAAGTAGGATGCTTTCAAAGCCAAAACTCATACACAAATTTATATGTCTAAAGAAAATGGAATAAATATTGTTGTAAATCCGTACTCAGTCACAGGTAGAAGCTTTTAGTAACTTCCTTGATATTGGATGACAGACACTGTGTCACTGCACTGTAATAAAAATCTGTTTATGTCTCTCAACAAGAACAGGATTTTATTTTTTCTTTTGAGAAACTTATAAACTATGTTACTGCTAAGAAAACATGGCCATGAAGCTAGATATTTTGAAAACTGTAGAATTTTACATAAAGATGATGTCAGTAAATACAAGCAATCCAAGATACTGCACATTAAAGAGCTACCCGACTTCACTTTACTGTTCCTCTTGCCAAATCTACTTCTTCCACTGATCTTCTCACTCTAGATGCTACCTATAGTGATATTGAAAAGGGAAAAATTTTGCACTCTTCTTGCTGCAATGCCCAGGAGAAGAAATTGGAAAAATCAACCTCAATCAGAAAAAGAAGGTAAGGATATAGTCCCTATATGATACAGGTAAAAAGTCCCAGAGAAAATTTGTGTTTATGCTGTCACCAGGATTTGACCAGTGACAATGGACTACATTAAGAACTTAGTCACTCAATAACGGATTTTTTACTCAATCAGACTTACAACCCATAAAGAGAAATTCCATGTCCAACAATTTTGAAAATCTGAAATGTCTTTTTAAATTTTTTTTTAATTTCACGAGTAGGCAAGGTTGACCTACAGGTAAATATGGCTTACAGCTAAGGCTAAGCATGAACAAATTCTTTAAGCTTACCTGAACACATGAATCCTGATATTAAGTCTGTTCTTCATGCTGAGGACAGGTATTATCATACAGAAGGAAGCTGAATCCTGCTATAGGGACTTACCCCATCACTCTTACAGCTGAGCTGCTGTGCAACTTCACAAAGATTTCCTTCACATAGAAACCTACATGCAGGGAAAGAGTTTGTGCAGGCTGTGAGGTCACACTCTGGAGATATGCAAGATATGTCAAACAGAGCATTAGGCCACTTTTGTGCACCTAAACCACATGAATCATATATAGATTGCTGCTTCTGCTTATAGAGTTGGTATATTTAAAGAGGGACAGAGGAGGAAGATACACCTAGAAACATGATCATGACAATTTCCATTTCCAGCTTTGTTTTCTTGTGTGACTTCCACATGACTACCTACAGGCTACTTTCTTCTGCTTTGAAGGTAAATAGGTGGCATTCTTATTTTTACTATTTTTAGCTATTTTTATTATTCTCCTACATTCCTTCTTAACTTAACCTAAAATATGCCTTATTGATTTATTTCAATTTCTTATTGTTTGTTCACAACTGAATGATTTTTCTCATCCAGTGCCTGCCACTGCTTTACTAAATCCATACTGACAATAAAACTACACAGTTAGCTGGTTCTCCTTGCATGGTGAAATGTTTGATCTTCCTTGGATTTCATACCTTCTTTGGATACAGGAATTTATCAAATAAGCAATATAAATACCAGCGACAAATTTGTAATTGTTCCAATGACTCATTTTAGAACAGTCTGGTGTCAAAACACAGTGGCCAACATTGAGGGTATAGTATCAAGCTAGGGGAAGGTAAAAATCAGAAAGGCCATCTGGCTTGATGGTGAAGCTAGAAATCTGTTCTGAAGGTATTTATGATTTTTGATGGGAAAGAAATTCCCACAAAAAGGTCTCAAAGGTAGGGGGAATAGAAAACTTTTTTTTAAAGAAAAAGTTTAATCCTTATGTATAGCAAAATGCCTCATGCAGGAAGGAAAATTCCAAGTCATTTTTGAAGATGTTACATATCAGTTGTAGAAGTCTTTAGTCTGAAGCAACACGAACATAAACATAAACCTGATAGTCATCACTACACAGGATATGTGCATTCCAAATTTTTTGTTTTGCGTAAAATATAAATACCTTTCTTGTGCAGAACTGGGCTGCAAAAAACCTGTACTATTCATAGTACTTGCATGATATTTGCATGTATGTGATCTCTGACTGTAGTGGGTTTCTGTGACTATGTTTTGGTAGCAGGGGAGCTACAGGGGTGGCTTCTGTTAGAAGCTTCTAGAAGATTCCCTTGTCTGGTGGAGCCAATGCCAACTGGCTCCAGGACAGACTTCCTGCCTCTGGCCAAGGCCAAGCCAACCTTGCACAACTAGTACCTCCATGATAACTTATTTAAGAACAGAAAGTTGTTGCGCAGTGAAAATTCCAGCCAGGGAAGAGCGGAGTGAGAACATGGGAACAACACTGTAGACATCAAGGTCAGTGCAGGAGGGGGAGGAGGTCTTCCAGACGTTGTAACTGAGGCCCCTACAGCCTGTGGTGCGGATCATGGTGGAGCAGATGAATGCCCGAAGGAGGCTGTGACGCCGTGGGAGGCCCAAGGTGGAGCAGGGTCCTGCTGGAGACCTGCAGTCCATGCAGAGAGGAGCCCACGCTGGAGCAGGTTTTTCCCGGGTAGAACTTGTGGCCCTTGTGGAGGACCCACACTGGAGCAGGTCATTCGCAAAGGTCACCCCATAGAGGAGTGACCCACAGGATAGCAGTTTCATGAAGAACTGTTGCCTGTGGGATGGATGCGTGCCAGAGATGTCTGTAAAGGACTGTCTCCCATGGGAGGGACCCCAAGGGAGGAGGAGAAGGACTCTTCTCCCTGAGCAGCAGCAGAAACAACAACTGACTGTAACCCCCATTCCCTGTCACCCTGCACTGTTCTGGGGGAGGAGGTAGAGTCTGGAAGGAAGGAGGGGTGGGGGAGGAGTTTTTAAGATTATTTTTACTTCTCACTCCTTTGCCCTGATCCTGTTAGTAATACATTTAATGAATATCCCCACTTTGAGTCTGTTTTGCCCGTGATGGTGATCAGTAAGTGACCTCTCCCAGTTCTTATCTCATCTCATGAATTCTTCAGGTTTTTTTCTCTCCTCTGTCCAGTTGTGGAGGGGAGTGAGAGAGTGGCTTTTGTGGGTATCTGGCATCCAGCCAGGATCAACTCACTACACTGACCAAATAGGTATTTTCAGTTCTGATTCCTAAAAATGTGTCAAAATAAATATCAAAACACTTGCAAAAATGTGCATTAAACAATGAAATGGTATTTTTCAACTTGATATGTATTACAAGAAAGATATATATCTATGCTGTAGTGTAATAATATATGAGCATCAAAACATGTATAAGAATGTATTGTCTCATTAACTTCTCACTTCCCCCTGTGGAAATTGCTCTTGCCCGTTTCTACCTGGCTAAAAAGGACAAAAATATAACAGCAAAACCAACAGCAAAGAAGTGGCTGTCACAAATCATGAACAACTGAGAGCTGATGTGCAATCTATCAGCACATCCAAGAGATATTAAGAACATTATCAACTGAGAAATCTGATAAAAGTGGTTTAGGATGTTTGGCTAACTTTTGAGAACAAATAATATAACAGGGTAACCAACACTACCAACTAGTTTTTAATTTCATGAGCTCAGCACTCTGTTATTGTTGGCCTTTACTTTTTCCTTTAGTTAGAGATAACAAAATTATTTATAATAGTACAAAAGAATTTGGAAAAATGTGCAATAAGGTCATACATATCGGAGACAGACACATATATTATGCACATGCTGAGTAGCACTTCTCCATCTTTCAACGTCTAGGAAATTTTGGCTTATCTACTTATTCAAAACAGAAGTAATTGGAGCTTAATAATATTGGATAAAAGTTTGGTTAAGTGTGATTATTTGCGTTATACCATTTCTGAAAGACTTCTTTGTTTCTGTTCTTTTACCGATAATTTTGGGTAGAAAATACCTAGGTATGTATACAATTTATTTTGACTGAATGACATACAACTAGGTGTGGCATATTTGTGATACCAGTCTGTATTTTATGCTATTTTAAAAATAAAAGTCGAAGAGATTGCAAATTCATTTTATAAGGAGAAAATTAAAGATGTGAGAGATTAAACTAAAATGCAGAGAGATGTACCTTTTACTATACTTTCTATGTAAGTCTTTGTAGTCCAGCAGAAGTAAAAATTGAGTTCAGGTATTCTTGTAAGTTTGGAAGACCAGCTATGCTCCTTAAATCATTGGTATCCATGACTAAAGCACCATTCCTTCCTAAAGATCTAAATTTCAACTAACCCATGCATGCGTATGTATGGGTGTATTTTTACACAAAAACATTTCTACCACCTCTTTTGTACCTGCTTTATTCCAGGATGCTCCAAAGTTTTGGAGCATATGACATTCAGCCCTTCCTTTTAGTGTTCCATATTTCTCCTCTCCTCTTGAATCAAAATAAGAATATTAAAATATAGATAGTAGATGTTAGGTTTATCATAAAGCTACAGACTTTGGGACAGTGTGCTTAGTGACATGAAGCTGATGCGATTATAGATTTCATTTAAGGATCTGTATATAGGGGTTACAATGGGCAGGATTTAAGGTTAGCCTGTATCAGCCTTACCTCCTAGTTCACATAAAAGCTCAAGGAATAATTCATCAAAAAGTCAGGCAACTTTTTTCCTGTACCTCAAGATATAGTGGCGTTTGATACAGGACAAATATTCAGAATAACATTTTCTTCTTGCTTATTTCTTCCATGCAACACTATTTACTCTAACATCATCATGGAATATGTTAATTTAGATGGATTTAAATGGATTCTGATCTATTCTAACCTACCAGAACATAGCCCAGCTGATATGTTTTCTATAATCATTATATTAAGTGAAAATCATCTGCAACGGACTACTGATCTGACTTTACTATAAAGTGTAATCCCATTCCATAAGCATTCAGAAGGAATGCAATAAAATAATTTTATTTCATTCTGATTATTCCTAAAACATGGATTTATTGAGAAACTTGAGATATGGAGAACAGACATCTTGTCTAGCTGTTTTTAGAGGAACTTTTTTCTGTAATATGTAAAAACTGAACAAAAATTTCAACTTGTATATCATGACAAACTACTACAGCAAGGCTATGAAAGGAAACATTCTAAACCTCCTAGACCTTCTAAGGTAATGTGATAGAGAACTGTAACTTCCAATAGCTTAATAAGGTTACCCATAACATCAGCTAATAAGCTGTTAGGGTCTGGTTTGAGAGCAGGATGAACAAGACTCTTCGATCTTTACGTAGGGAAAGCCATAAGGCAATCTCTGGGGAACAAAAAAGGAAACTGTGAATTTGATTTCTGAAATCTGACTGAATGACCAGTGCTTCCATTACTAGGAAGCCGAACAGATAAGAAAGTCTTCAAGTAATACCAGTTTGCCTGCTATAAAGCACTTAATAGCCACTAACATTTTTCAGTACTTCTGTTAAATTGTGTAATGAATAAAATATCAGTTAGTGCTTTAGATATGTGAATGCCACACAAGCTCAAAATGCATTAAATATTAAAAATCTCTCTTAACCACTCATGTACAAAAAGTGTCTTAGGACTTCAATGGAAAGCAAATATACAACATAGTTTACAGATCATTTAGTCAGGTATTTGTACTCATATGAAAGTGCTTTACTGGTGAAATGAATGTTATAGTTAAATACTCGTAAGTTTAAATAGACTATCTCTATTTGAACTTGGCAATTTAAATAAGTCGATAAATGGAATATTCTGCTATAGACAAATTTATTGTAACAGTAATTTCTTTTTTTTTTTTGTGAAAAAGATAAAGAAGGCATGAAAGACAAGAGGGAAGGAAAGAATTTATTGTATATAAAAGACAGATAAAATGCATTCCCTCATTCAAATCAATCATTTTCTTCATCATTGTAAAAAAATTGTATTACTCTCTTTGACTGGTAGATCTGTACTTTGCTATTTAGAAACAAAAAAAAAGTCAAAATATATAGGATGTCTATTTCTAGGAATGATGATGTGCTGTGAAAATAAGTGTATTCGTAACAGATTATTATAATAATTACAACACGTTTGCATAGAGTCATGGAATGACCTGGACTGGTAAGGACCTGAAATACTATCTAGTTCCAAACCCCATGCTGCTGGGCAAGGACACCTTTTACTAGACCAGGTTACTCAGAGCTCCATCCAGCCTGGCCTTGAACACTTCCAGGGATGCGATCATAGACAACTTGTCTGGGCAACCTGTTCCAGTGCCTCATCACCTCAAAAGCAAAAAATTTCCTGTCACTACATGCCCCTTGTAAATAGTCTCTCTCCATCTTTCTTGTAGTCTTCCTTCAGGTACTGGAAGGTCACAATTAGGTCACCCTGAAGCCTTCTCTTTTCCAGACCGAACAATTCCAATTCTCTCAGCCTTTCCTCATAGGAGAGGTTCTCCATCCCTCTAATCATCTTGGTGGCTCTCATCTAGACTCCCTCCAACAAGTCAATGTTCTTCCTGTGCTGGAGACTCCAGAGTTGCATGCAGTGCTCGAGGTGGGGTCTCAGCAGAGTAGAGTAGAGGGGCATCATCGTCTCCCGTGGCCTGCTGCTCTAGCTTCTTTTGATGCAGCCCAGAATACGTTTTGATTCAAGCAAGATTATTTGCACCTGCTCATATTTTAAAATCACTAATCCATTTTGTATGTATCAATATCATAAATTTTGTATTCTGGTTGCAATTACTATGTCCTGCTGCGTTTGTAACTTTCAGGTAACAGCTGTTCTCTTTAGTTAACAGCGTAGGGCCAAAAGCTAAGTTTGAGAGTGCTAATGTGTGTTTGTATATGACTTGTCATATACAATGAAACCTTAATCCATAATACTCTTCCTTCAGTGTCTCTATGTCTCTACATCCAAGAAAGCTACAATGACTTAAATTTTCTGTTTAAAAGTGTCTAAAATTTTCTGAAGTAATTTTTAAAAAAGTACTTGGAAGAGACTGAATGTTCAGAGACAGACCAAAGAGTTGATGTGAGGGTCTGAAGAAACACATATTTATGCACTTTTAGTCTCTTTTGTTTTCAGAGCATAAATGAACTAGCATATTTAATGCCCAGATATTTTGGATATATTTCTATCCTTATGAGTTATATGAGAATAAATATAATACATAAATATATAGAAATTAGTTTCAAATATTTTATAATGGTTTTTGTTTATGAAGGTATTTAAGTGGTTACAGTACACAAGCTAAAAGTTAAATGGGGAGCTGAAAATGGACCAGAAGTAGGGGTTGTTACACTATTCGAAAAAAATTGCCTGGAAAAGGATGTAGGGTACAAATGGATTTCTCAGAGTCAGCAGAAATGCCTTGTAAATCTTAAAATGCAAAAATGAGATTTCCTCCAGAATTTATTAAACACGTAGAAAAACAGTTTCTCTCTTGACAAAACAGACTCTTAGAGCTGAGTACAGCAGCAACACAGTGGGGGATGTGATCAAAAGCGAGGATTGCAGTTCCTGGCCAAACACAGGTTTGCATACACAGGCTGCCCCTTTTGGCAAGTGGGGCTGAAGCTCTTTCCAGCAGCAGCAACAGCTGCAAGGCCATTCTGGGCAGCAGTTTTCTGACTTATTTACAGTGATGGAAAGGTAAACAGATAGGTGAAGAATTCAGAATAGTGAAGTTCCCTTTCATATAATTTTTCTTCTGCTCTGTTCTAGCTTTTGTTGATGGAGCTGCAACAACCATGACATTATCTAAATTACTTCCAACTAACATAAATATTTAATTAGTGATTCAGGTATAGAGAAAAGAAGGTATAAGCAGTTAAACAAAAACATAGGGAAACACCTTTTTTACCTGTCCCCCAAGGTCAACCTCATTCTCCAACCCAGCATGGGTCAACCACGAGGTGCAGTCCTCAAGGGTGTCCTTGCCCTGTTGTGGGTGTTCATTGCTTCTTTTCTGTCCTGTAGGGTCTCCTTCCAAGAGTGTTTGTCCATCTGTGTCCACAGCGATGTCCCCTTACATGTGTCTCTTCTTCCTTTTCCCATGACTCCTTTTGCATCTCCTCATATGTGTCCCATCCCTCATGGCTGCTTCTCTTTCTTAAACACATCTGAAGCCCAAGGGAGTTTATGTTGGGCTGAGGCTGTGCCAGTCAGTGGACTACTCACACCCGTGTCCAACTGGACTGGGAACATCTGCAACCAGGACAGGGAGTTTCCCTGCCTCCTCCATACAGGTCGCTCTTGGAGCATGCTGCCCTCTAAACCCCTGCTATCCATGCCCAAAACAGGGGTTTGTCACTCCTTCTTCTCCCACCTTCACTTTTTATTTCACCAATCCTTTTGGAAACAGGACTCTCTTTAGTGGAAAAAAATTATATTTGTGTCAAATTATAACAAGATGTAGTAAGAAGGGGGAAGGAGGGAAGAATGACAGAATATTATTTTAACCATTAAGATAATCAGGTATCTAATACACAATTGTGGCAGTAAATCTGCAGTATATGAGAAAACTGTGGTTTAAATATGTTTCAAAATGGCTTTTTGTAGTCTCTTTGCTAACTCATGCTTTCTTCTTCCCAAGACCCCCCACGACAAGTGTTATCCCATGCAGGAATGTCCTGGGAAGATGTCCTAAGGTGTTCTCATTGACCTTGTTAACCCTTTCCTGTGATTGGGTGTTCCTGTAAGCCCCTTGAGACTTCTAATTGGTTACTCTGTGAGTCCTTCTAACCCTATAAATGTAAACCCCCCAACAATAAACTCTCTCTTGCCTCCTCTCCACTCCGGTGTGCTGTCTCTGTGCCTGCCATGGGGCCACGTGGGTGTAGAGAGGGGAGAGCACCTCTCCCCTCCAGGCTCAGGACCTGAAGAAATCCCTGGCGCTGGAGTCCCCCCCCCATCCACTTAAGCCGTCGGAAATGGTTCCTCAGATGGAAATGGAACTAGAACTGGGCAACCCCACGCCATGGGGGGAAGAGATCCAGACAAAATAGTTAATGGATAGACAGGAAAATAATCTCTCTTCAAAACAGAAGCAAAAATGGTACAAGTGTAGAGGATGTGGATAAAGAAACTATATGGTTAACTGAAAAAGGTAAAAACAAACAGTCCTCTCTCAAAAGGATTGTCTAAGGTCGTTTCTTCAGCCCTGAGAAGAGACAACTGAAAGGACACTTCAGTGTCCATGAGTATCTGAAGGGACTGTGCTAAGAAGACAGAGCCAGGCTCTTCTTGGTGGTGCTAAGCAACAGAGCAAGAAGCAATGGGTGGAAATGAATGAAGAGGAAGTTCCACCTGAATATGAGGAAGAACTTCTTTACTGTGCAGGTGATCAACCACTGAAACAGATTGCTCAGAGAGGTTGTGGAGTCTCCCCCACTGGAGATACTCAAGAACTGTCTGGATGCAATTCTGCGCAATGTGCTCTGGGATGACCCTGTCTGTGCAGGGAGGTTGCACCACATGACGCACTGTCATCCCATCCAGCATTACTGTCAAAGGTGGGAGTTTGGATTTTTGATCATTGGTCCCCCATGAAAGTTGATACCTTGGTGTGTGACAGTCTGTAAACGTCTCATGAGGAGACCCTTCACCAACAGATTCACAAGATCAGAGGGTACTTTGTCTTCTCTTGTTAGGGGGAAATCAACAGAGCCAAGACCCCTCAGCAGGTCCTGCCAAGGACTCACCTTACAGTTTACGGAACAATAATCTTTTTTAATACAAATTGTGACAGATTAATAAGGTTCAAAGGTTGTCGGTGATAGTGTCTACTGCAAAAATGTATTTTAAAGCAATCTACTGATACATATATTAAGCAAGAACAAGTTCTGATATGAAGCAACCTATTATGCTATGGGGTAAGCACAAGCAAAAGCTCTAGTCCTAAAAGCAGCATTTAATGCACATAGACTATATTTCTTACCCAAGGTTTCCTTCTGGAGGGGGGAGAAGATGGACTTCACCCATTAACTGATCCTAGCAGTTTTTCTGGAGGTCTTCTTCCACTTTCATCCTATCCCCAACTTACTTTTATACTATTTTCTTTATGTTTTAGTGGAGTTTGAGTGACTCCAGTCATAAATACACTTTATTTCTGATTAGTGTACCTAAGGGGGGAGGCAGGTGGTTGTGGTTTGGTACTTGAGGGGGAGGTTCAACATAGTTGTTGACTTTAGCAGCAGAATATCTTCATCCTCCCTTATCTGACAGGTACTGTATGGTCTCAGTACCACGATGTTCTCTCATTCTACTGGGATTAGAATGGAGGGGGGTCATGTAGTCTCCACTTTGTTTCACACTCTGTTCTCTGAGCAGATGTTTATCGTTGTACTGGGGAGCATGTTGACCTCAGTCCGTCCAGGGAGTTGCAACGGTTTTTTACCTTAAAATTCTGAATCTCCTCTAGGTTTAACTCTATCCATCACCCCACACTTACCCATTCTGTGATTCACTGAAATTAGTAATAGTTACAGAACAATAGCTCATGCTAAACAGATATGAGTGACTGATATGAAGGCAACAAGTTAGAAAATCTTTGTGTACAGTAATTTTCTTTCTTTTGCTTTAGGCTTGTTGTCTTATAAAAACAGTAAAAAAAGAAGAAACAAAATTGGGCTTTTTAAGCTACATAAAAATGTGTCTAGAACTCAAGGGTAGAACACTTTCCTTTGTAGTTATAAATTTAAACAAAACAATGCAACAGATATTTTATAGCACTATTCGGTTGAGTCTCTAATTTTTTTTTCCTTTTAATATGGAAAAGGCTTTTGAAGAAACTGGAATTCCTTTTAGGAAGACTAAAAGTCTGTGAAACATTTAGGGTCTCTCCTTTTCTGCAGAAGGAACATGCAGAAGGAACATACAAAAGAATATTTCATGTGTGTGTGTGGAAATTTACACAAAGTGCCCTCATTAACACTAATGGAAACATAAACAGCTGCGTGCCAACTCTATCTAACATATTTCAAACCAGTGCAAAATAAACATTCATGTCAAATACCAATAGAGATGCATCTAGATTCACTAAAGTAAGAGGGAAGTAATTGTTTACAATGGCTACAGTTTGATTTAGGCTAAAGTGAAAAGTGGTTTTAAATCATGCTAGTTTTAGCTCAGTTTGCCATTTCAAAGTCAAAATACCCTCAATGTAAGAAAAGCTTATAATTATCCCAAGTCAGAGCTAAAGTAATTCTTATATAATGTGCTTTACAGAGATTTGTTTACTTGTTTGCCTCGCTAAAGGTTGAGTGGACCTTTATATGCATGTGTACACACACACACACACACACACATACACACATTTTACTTAAAATGAAGTTTGGCCTCTATATTCAACTAGACAGATTCACTTAGTGAAGAGTCAATTAAAAGAATGACAAATTGTAAGGGTAGATCTATTTTCAGGAGGCAGGAGAGTTTAAACTTCTAGTGTCTGGGAAACAATATCACCTCCAATAAGATAGAATGATTGATGCTGTGCAAAAGGGGAATGGGGATTTCAAGAATTGCCAAAGCCAGCTTTACAGTTCTCAGAAAATGAGAGCTCTCCCCTTCCACTTGACACTTCCCATCCTGTAAGTATTGTTTCACTAAAGGAGAAACAGATTAAATTCCAGCTGCTGTCAGTTCTTAGCCAGGTCTGTTGAAGAATGTGGCTTTTGAAAAGTCGTATCAATACTTCCCTTTCATTATTACCAAAGCAGGCTTAACTGTCTTTGATGTCTTCTTACCAGCATCATTACAGTTTTCTACAACGAGTGAATAGTGGTCTTTATTTAAGGTCAGTTGAAATTCTGAGTTGGAATTGCAATACATTGGGAGACTGGATTGTTCATTGTTTATAATATCTTCCTTTTTGCAGTCTGTATCAAAACCAAGTGAAAGAATGGCTTCAATTTTCTTTCACAAACACAGACCAAGTTATTAACCTGGACCATTAGATTTTTTAGAGTGCAAACTCAAACATCTGTTTTTTGCTTGTCTGCAGGCTTAGCATTGCTTGTCAGAAAATAAGGAGAGAAAAAGGAAAAAAAAAAGCTAATGAATCAATTATACAAAATTGTTTGGCAGACAGTCTACTATATCTATAACATTTTACATGTGAACTTTTGTCATACCCTATTGATCAACATATCACACTTTCATATATGTTCAATATCTAATGATAACTGGGTAAGATGGAAAATTTCTCTAAATAATATATATACATGGATGGGGGTATTGCACTCAAGCTTGTGCACAGTCTTTTGGGAAATCAATTTAATAAAGAGAATATATTTAATCATCCACACTTGTGGTATTTGTACAGTGTTGCTGCTCAGTCATAAATCAAGTGTATCACTTCTGCTGCTCTACCAATGTTAACAAAGTAACAGAGAAATAACAACAGCAACAGAAAAGCCCACAGAGCAATAAAAATAAAACTATTAGTCTAAGTTGTTTTCTATGTTTCTCTCTGGCTACTTGGCTGGAATAGTTTGGAAAAAATTCTATGTATAGTACATTAAATCTTGCTTTTTATAAACTGTGTGCAATTCTAACCCATGTTGTGAATTTAAGCAAACATTTGCTGATAAGTATATGTCATATATCACATCCTAAGTCAAAGTACATCTATAGGACAATCAAAAATACTGAAAAAGGAATTACTTTGTCTTAAAGAATGCATTTGTTGAAAAGATCTGTAACAAGCCAAATTTAATTGCTTATGTACAAGGAGTCCACACATATTTCTCAGCAGAAAGGAGTAAAGGAGAAAATATGTTTTAAAAAGATACACAATCAAATAGTTTCACATAACATATTAACACTAGAGCTGAACTCTGAAAAAGGTTGCCTTCTGAGGAAAGAAGTGCTAAATTCTCTTCAGGGGAATCTTGAAACTCCAGAAACAATGACAAAAAAAGTCCTGAGGATGTGTGGAGAGAAAAGCAAACTGAAGGTAACATTTGTGCAAGTGGATCATCTTGTTAGAGTGGTAATTTGCGTGTCTTCAAAATTCCCTAGGAAAATAAAGCAGGATCCTGCCTAGATCACTTATGTTCTTCCTAAACTGGAAAGAAGCACCAAGGTCTGGTGTCGTGGTTTCAGAAGGAATAAAGTTAATTTTCTTCCTAGTAGCTGGTAGACTGCTGTGTTTTGAATTTAGTATGACAATAATGCTGCTAACATGCTGGTGTTTTAGTTGTTCCTTGGCAGCGCTTACTCTAGTCAAGGACTTTTCAGTTTCCCACACTGTGCCAGTGAGTAGGTGCACAGGAAGCTGGAAGGGAGCATAGCTGGAACAGCTGACCTGAGTTGGCCAAAGGAATATTCTGTATCATAGAACGTAACGCTCAGTATATAAACTGGGAGGAGTTGGCTGGAAGGAGCCAATCGCTGCTCAGGGACAGGCTGGACATCAGTCAGCATGTGGTGAGTAATTGTATTTTGCATCACTTGTTTCTTTTGGTTTTATTCCTCTCTCTTCTTCCTTTTAATCAAAATTAGGAGTAGTAGTAGTAAGTAGTAGTAGTGTATTTTACTTTGTTTCAATTACTAAACTGTTCTTAACTCACGAGTTTTTACCTTTTCTTTTAGTTTGTTTACCTTCCCAGTGGAGCAGGGGAGGGAGTGAGACAGTAGCTGCATGGTACCTAGTTGCTACCTGGGCTTAAACCATGATACCCAGACAAAGAATTAGCTTCCTATTTCTCAGTATTAATATTTCTCTTATGAAAAAACTTAGTAGATAACTTCTCAGTTTCAAATTTTTCATACTACTTATAGGAGCTTCTCATCAGAGTTGAACACGATCACAGAGAGCTTTGTGGTGTTAGACGTCTGCTTGTCAGCATGCTGAGAAGATTGGTATGGGGATTCAACACTAGTTTGGGCATCTCTGAGCTGTGGATTGTGAATCGCAGCTGTACATTTTTGATTTGACAGAGTAAAAATGTCTACCTGCTGTTAAAATTCTTTGGATTACTATCATATAAAATTCAGAGTTTGAACCAAAGTAGAAAACTGCTGGAGGACTTTCAGTGGTATCATATTTATGAATTAACATTCTAAAATATCATTTCTGCCTCGTGCAGTTTCTTTTTCTAAGAGTTATGAACTTTATTTACTTTAAGTTATTATTTAGATTCTTATTTCTTATAGAAAGCTTTGAACAAATAGAGTTGTGTACAAAAAGCATTTAGAAAGAGGCCTAAAAGGTCTAAAAGGATCACAGCTAATGGACAACCAAAATGAATAAGGAAATGGCTGCCTACACTAATGCTTCCAAAATTATCCACTTAATTGAAGTGAAAAATCCCCCTGATATCTTAAAGACATAAAGAAATTGGTATTTCTGTATACTGTATATTAGTATACTATATACTTCTGTATACTAAATTTTACTGGAATTTCCTCTCAATACAATTCATTCACCTGGATGTGGGACATCAACCCTACTTTTAGCAGTGCCTGACAAGGCAACAAGAAGAGCCAATCTATAGAGAACAGAGGATAGAGAACTGCACTGCAAAGCTATTTATCATGTTCCTTTTGACATACTTACGCAAGCAAATTCTAAACCTTGTGTTCATGAATGTGCAGTCATTTCCTGTATAGCTACCCAATTTACTCAGGTAATTTTAGAAACTTCATAAAATTGCTAGTGGCTTTATTTTCTTCCTATTGACCAGTCAATTATTCACCTCCACGACCTTGCATGGTTTAGAACCAGTCTAAGTAAAGATACTATATTTAGCACAGCTAAGTAATTTCATTGAGAAGGACAACAGAAATGTGTATACAACATCTTTTGCAGGTTGCTCTTGTATGTATTAATTCAATTAAACAATTTATAAATGTCTATGAAATATGAAATCTTAAAGTCCATTATGATTTTTTTCTTTTTTTTTTTAATTAGAAATATCCAGATAAGGCTGAAAAAAATAAAAGGTATTTTAAAGTGTTTAGTTTCCTAGCAGTTTTTGTTGGATCTTTTTCTTGGAATATATGAAAGAATTATCTCGCAAAAAAAATCAAGACAGAAGATTACAGACATTTCGTAGAGACAGAGGTCAGTTTAGAGTGAATGAAATGTCAACTGTTACATTAAAGAGATTCCTGAAGCACTTTGACATTATGAAATTTCAAAAGATAGTATAAAATACATACTAGGATATAGGAACCACAATTACGCAACACAAGCAATTTACATTAATGCCTCAATGGTATTATTACATAATTCTCTTCAGTCTTAGCAGGAGAAAACACAATACTTTTGGTACTTTTGTTAAAAAAAAGTAATTTTAGGAACAGTATTATAAATAATCTAACTAGGTAACATTTCTCATGATTGACTTCAGAGGTAGAATAGTCCCGGGTTGGGATAAAGATCTCAACAGATCTGGGTCATTTCCCAGCACTATCTACATGGCTTTGAGGGAGTCACTTTGCTTCCAATCAACAGAATTTGGCAGTGAGCCATGGGAGAGGAGGCTGGTTATCTTCATTTAGATCCTGCTTTACAAGTACCCACTCTCTGGTGATCAGCATCGCTTGTCACTCTCCAGCCTTCACAACACTGAAGTCAGGAACCCAAGAGACTCTGGCAGCTGAGCTAATGATCTGTTGTTAATCAGTGGTGAGGCATCGGCAAAAGTCACTCAGAGAAGCTGTGGCTGCCCCATCCCTAGAAGTGTTCATGGCCAGGGGCTTTTAGTGATCTGGTCTAGTGGAAGGTGTCCCTGCCCATGGCAGAGGTGTCGACATCTTCTCCCAGGCAAGTGACAGGACGACAGAACACGGACTCAAGCTGTGCCAGGGGACATTCAGGTAGAATTTTTTCACTGAAAGGGTTATCAAGCATTGGAAGGAGCTGCCCAGGAAGGTGGTGGTGCCACCATCCCTGGAGGTGTAAAAGAAATGACTGAACATGGCACTCAGTGCTCTGGTCTAGTTGACAAGTTGATCAGTCAAAGGTTGGACTCGATGATCTTGGAAGTCTTTTCCAACCCAAATGATTCTGCGATTCTCTGATATTCAACTGTTCTGAAACTAATACAGTAAGTTCAAAGGTTTGATATTTGGATTGGAAGTTATTAAAGTTATTTGTTATTAAATAGGTAAGAGATGGCACTAATTAATGAAAATTCCCTTTAAAAGGCACCTTTGCTTAGTGTTGCAGTACTTGACCTGGACTACAAATGAAAAAGGTAATTTTTTTTTCTTATAAAACACTACTGATTATTAATAAAACAATTGACATTGAAGTTGTTTGGGGGTTTTTGTGGGTTTTTTTTGTTTGTTTGTTTGTTTTTTTTTAATTTTTGGGTTGTTTTTTTGTTTGCTTTGAGTTTTTTTAATTAACTAACCAGTTTCTCAGGTGTTCTTTGTTGGTTATCTTTGTTGCTCTTTGCGAATGCATACATCGAAATATCTTCTCAGTATTTTGGATTTACTGATAGGAAATGGTACCAACCAAGTTCAAGAATCAAATAGTGAAAAATAGGCTCTGTTAAAAGTTTGAAAGATTAATCAAATAATTTCCAGACTCATAAGATATAGTCTGCAGGATTTAAATTTAAGCTTACCACATTAATGCAGCTGTAAAGAGAAAGTGCTGTAGCAAATTTACCTTAGTGCTCTTGGAAAACAGGGATTTTAGAATTATTACCATCTCAACAATGTAATTCTTTTCAAATCACCAGTTACAAAATAGCTGTATCTTATTCTATGACACTAAACTCTTACCATGCAGTATTTTTTAAGATATGTGAAATCCTACGTCAAGAATGCTTACTGTACTTCCATTCTTATTTTAGTCATTACAGGTCAGAGTGAGAGCACGTGTTTATGGTGACATTGTGAAGGTGATAAAGCTGCAGCCACAGGCAAACTGAAGGAGCTTCACACTTCTTTATTTAAGCCTGATGTTAAAATACTCTACCTCTTTTCTCCAGGCAGTCTTGGTTCAATATTGCAGAGTAACGGCATTATGTTACATAACCTTTAGCTTGTTTATCATTGATCAGTGACATTAATATATCTGTGTATGACACACAGCAAATGAACAAAAATTGAACTTGAATAAACTTGTTTACTGTGGTGGACTATAAAACATTGAGATTTCTGCAACTCACTTTTGTTAAATCTACTTTTACATTTACCCTCACATAAAGCATTTTTAGGTATGACAGAGTATTTTTAGTATGGGATGTCTTGGGAAAGAAACTGTGAGATAATCGTTGGAAATGTTGGACTTTTAGTTTTCTTTCTTTAATTGTTATTAAAGACACAAAAACCACAGCAAAAATAGACAGAAGTTTGAATAGCGAATATGATTCTCTTTTGGAGTGGGTGAAGTTCCTACTATTCTATCAGTGATGTCTAAAAGTCTTTAACATATATAACTTTGAATTTTATTTTTTTCAATTGGATAGTAGGGTTTTTTCCCATTTGATTAATTTGTAATTGAGGTAACCCTCCCCAGGCTACACGGCTAAATACAGGAATCAAGATGTCATAAATGAGTATCATAAGGTAGAAACTGAGCTCAAAAAGGCCAAATTTATTTGAATTTAATTCATCATGTTTTAGCAGAATATGCCTAGTAAATCACTTGGAGGTGCTTGGTCCTCTTAACGAACTGAGACCTTTTGTTAGCAGAGTTTCAGAAGCCTTTGCTCAAAGCCTTTATGGATCTTAGTGAGAGGAATGGGCGGTGTCAAGAGTCATATTACAAAATTATGTAGTCTCATATTAAAGGCAAAGACTATGGCTAAATAGGACAACCAGAGATATGTATAGATCAAGGCTGACTGGGAGAAGTAACATAGGTCAGTGGTTAATAAGAAAACCAAATTTTGCCAAAAGTAGAAGTAAAAGCTAACTGACAGGCAAATATAACATCTCTGTTAATGTCAATAGACAGTAATGAAGCAAATGAGTTAAAGGAACTCTGAAGACTGGAAGGCAGTGTACACTTACAGGCTTTTTTTCAAAAATCTTGCACAAGAGAGAGAAGAAATCCCAAAATGTGCCAATTCCAGCTGTGACTAGAAAGTACAAGAAGCAATGAATGCACACCACCCAAACATCTTCCTCTGAAGAGCTGGAAACAGGTTTTTCTGTGTTCTTTGGATGGGCTGCTTTCTTTTAAGCAAAGACATAAGACATAGATGTAGACATAGATAGGAGAGCTAGTGCCACGGCCCGAAAGGGAAAGGGAGTAGGACGCAGCACTGCAGAAAGGGTTCGGAAGCAGGTGAAGGGTCTGGAAGCAATGCCAATTTATTGAGAGAACACAGGGACTTATATAGGGTAGGTCTGAGGGGAGGATTCAGAACTGGGGAGGAGCATGGGACTGACAAGTCAGGGTGAGACAGGATTGGGAGACAGGGGAAAGGTGGGTGTAACTCCTGGGTATCTAGGGGAAGGGACCAATGGTAGCTCTCTCTGCACTGCGGCAAACTTCATCCAATCAGTGACAGAGGAGTGGGAAAGCAGGGGAGAACAAGGTGGTAAACAACTTTTGGCGGGAAAGTCTGAGGGATAGAGGGGAATAATATGGGGGTACATTAAATTTCACATAAAACCAACAATAAACTGGGGTATAACAGACAGTCCAGTAAATTAACAGTCCATTCAAGCTCTGTAGATGTCTCTCCATGCTTGGAATTTCTCCCAGTCAGTCTTATTTTTCTCCTCAAGCTAGAAATTGTGACACACAGTGATCCAAGTTCCTTGTGGGACAGAGCAGTAAAGCAACAGGCCCAAGGCAGTCTCTTGGAATTTGGTCTCCTGCAGATCTTATGGGAAAAGAATATCTGTAATAACAATGAACTGTGAATATTGGACTGTTTCTTTTGCTTTGTGTATTTTATGGATAAGCATCCTCTGAAGCCATCCTCTATTAATACTTAAAGTTTATTCTTGTTTTTAATAACCTAATGGGCAGATGGATAAACCCGAAATGTCTTGGCTTCTGAAGGTTTGGGCATTTACAACACATCCCAGCATTTTCAAGATGCAAAAGTAAAAAGGGCACAATAAGGTCTATATGATACAAAATTGACCATTAATAGATTCCAAAGGGAATCTTACCAGTTTTGTCCCACAGATGCATTAATAGACACAGAAAATTAAGTTTAAAAGGAATAGAAGGAATACAAATCAGGAGGTGCATAAATTGAAAGTAACTTAAAGTGACTAATTTTCACTACTGAGAGTCCACTATGACTAAGATTTTCTACCAAATTTCATCCTCTAAACAATTGCACTCTCTTCTCCAATTTGATAATGCCATGGGCATTTTTCTGCTTTTTACTTAACATCTCACCTCTTGCTCTACTGATAACATGCTGTGCAAAAGATCTGTCTGATGAGTGCCTGCAGCAAAGTGTTCTGGAGCTAAATTGCTTTTGCAAATCTTTTTACTAAAATAAAATGAGCAGCAGGATATTTGTCATTTCAGCTGCAACAGAATAAATATTTTATCATCTGTTCTTCAAAAGCTCATCTGGAACTCAATGAGTTTTATAGAACAATTTAAAGAGTAAAAGCATTTAATTCACTTTGATTACGTTACATGACCTATTCTGTTGAAAGCTTGAGGTAATTTGCAACAGAGGTTTACTTAAAATATTGATTTTTAATCACTTCTCTCAGGTAAATTACCACCTTTTTCAAATGGGTGCACAAAGTGTATATAAGCAAAATAAGACTATCTTTGAAAGAATTTCCATCAAAAGAAGATTTACAGTTTTGTAAAGAGGGTGGTTTTTTATTCCTTTTTCTTAGAAACTCTCAAAAGCATCAGAATTTAGTACGCAAGTGGTACAATGTTAATGAAAAGGCTTGCTGAAGCATTTGAAGTGGGGAAAACAACCACTTCACTTCTCATCAAACATGCAGAGAGTTTAATCTGGTGCCCTTTAATAAAGATGGGCAAGAATTTTATCTAATTATGATGTCCCTCCCAAGTTGTTAGAGAATCACTCAGTGAAGGTCAAGATTCAAGGAGCAGAACTTCAGGCCGCATCTATTGCTGACCTTGAACACTGCAGGAAATCAAGAGCATTACTGCTTCACAGGACTTTGATTTGCAGCTTCTTAATCCCCCTAGTACCAATTTATGCCAAGAAAAAACATGTGAAGTTCACTAGAAATAATAAGCAAAATAAAGGATAGGTATGATGAGGACAAATATGAAAATTAAAAAAAGCAATGTATCTTGTTTTATCCTGTATCTCTTCGTGACATTTATCAGAGAGAGACAACTGAAATTGCAGAGTGAAAGGAAGAAGCTCTCATGGCTGACAGTGTCTTGATAAAAATGAGCTTTTTAATAAACCATAAAGAGACGAATTCAAAATAAGAAACCTACATATAAAGGCAGATGAGAGACCCTTGACTTATAGCCCTGATACTATGAAATATTTTATATCCTTGTTGGTACTCAAATCTCTCACAGTTATTTTAATTCTGTTTTGCTTTACCTTGCCTTGCCTCACATTGCCTCACTTTGTCTCCCTTACCTTCTCCTGTCTTGCTACTCTTCAATAACACTGATATTTATTTTATGTAAAATAGCATCTGTTCAAGTGACTGTTGTTCGTCCTTCCTGATCATGAGATTCCTCTTTTCCTTCTACTGATCTCTCTTTGCTGTTTACTTTACAACCTCTGGCTGTAGGAAAATTCACTCCAGGTCTGCTTGGCACAAAAAAGCTAGTATTTACAACAGACGAGGTGGAAGGCCAAATGGTATTGTCATTTATGAGTGGGAGAACTCTCTAATTCCAATGTGGGGGCACAAAATCCCTACAAATAATCTTAATTTAAAATGTAGTAACAAAACCTGTAAGATGATATATTAGCTTCTCCTTTATTATTCTTTAATTTCAGAAAGGAAAATGGTCACATCTGAAAAGGAAAGAATAATATATAAATCCTATACGTATTTTAATAGTAATGTTTGGTTTATTTTTATATCTTTTAAGAGTTAAAACAGTCTTTATTTTTTCTGTCATGTAATCTGATTTTTAGATTCTGCAACATATCTATATGGCCCATATTTTGATTTCTTTAGTTCTCAAAGTACCAACACCTAAGTTGTTTTGTCATTTACTTTTCTATTTTCTTTCTTTCTGTTTTCATTTTTGTTTGTTTTGCAGTGTTTTGTTTGCTTCTTGGGTTTTTTCCCTTGCTTCCCAGGAAAACCTAACCATTTTTTTCTAAATTGCAAGAGAAGGCTTGATCTATGTTGTCTCTTTCACAATTATATAACGATTCTGCTCTTCTATCTGGGATGAACCACCCTAGCAAAAGAAAGTCCAATCCAAACTCTTGCTAATTGTCTCTTAAGCTTTCAGGAATCTGTCCTAAGTTGCTCAGTCCCAAAAGGGAAGGCCAGAAGTCCATAAAAGCTTACAAACTCTGCCAGACTCTGCAATGCTTTATATGCACAGCAAGTCTGGGAAGTTCACCTTTTTTTTCATTGCAATAAATTTCCTTCTATGGAAGGAAAATTTTACTTCCTCACCCCTACCCCCAAGATCGCCAGTGTTTTTTGTCAATTTAACTATATTAAAACTATATTTTATTCCCCAAACAGTTATGCCTGAGTCACATCTACTTTATATAGTAGTTCACTCATCGTTCTGGGCTTTAACAGTGATTTTCAAGATTCTGAATTCATTCTAGTAGGCAATATCAGAAGATATTTGTTATAACTCCAAGAATTGTGCTCTTATATTGATCTGTTGCTGAAAGAAGAATAATCTCTTATCTGCCTGCATCAGTGAGAAAAACTCATACTAACCCTGTTTTTGTAAACCAGCTTTTCAGATGTGAGCATTGTCCCATGCATGCCACAGGAAATTAAGGCACTAAATTTGGTACTGAGATTTTCCCTGCCAACTCCATTCTAAATTATTCCAACCAGCAATGCCAAAATCTCTGTAGCAGAGCCACCAATGCACTAAAGAAACAAATATTTGTTAAAAGAAACTTTTTTTGAAAGTTATACATGTTTTTCTAGTCTGGTAAGCAGTAATAGAATAATCTTAATTTCTATACTGACCTTTGCACTTCCTTCTCTTGGTGGGTAGCATTTTTCAGAGCCACAGAACATCTACTGACAACCACACAGGACAAGAAGTCCATTTCGTTACCCACCTCCAGCACTCTACATTTTTTCCTATACTTTTCATCCATATTGCCATTTTCTTCCTCCTAACATCAAACCCAGCCTATTGTCCAGTCCTAAAGTCGTCTTCTTTGCAGATTCACACAGTGTTTGTCACTTTTGCATGACACTTTAAAAAGTGTTTCAGACAACCAATATTGATTTTAAGAGCTATTATAAATGTTCTAAGAAAGAACTGTGAAAGGCTGCCAGATAAACCACAGGATAATATGTGGGATACTAATTGTATTTTAGAAATGCAGCTGAACAAGAGAATTACACATAGGGGTGCCTACTTGGTGCTCTATGCAGGCACTTTATACTTTATCATCATATAAATTGAGTATCTCTGTATAGACTGATTTGTATTAGCTTTCACAGAACTAGTTTACTTGCACAGCTACTGCTTTACAGGCTCTTAGGGAAGGAAAATTTAGTACCACACATCTGTCCCCTTGAAAGTTTTGTGCATATCTATGCACACTGTACACACTTGCACACAGACTTGATTAAGGGAAGCATGACCTGCATAAGTCATACAAAGTAAAATTTAATGTAATTTAGCATAATCTAGGTGAAATAAAATTTTGGTTCTTCATGTGTAAGTTGACATCTCTAGCTCTATACCAGTCACCAAAGCTAAACATTAACCCTAAATAAGTTATACTGTTTAATTATGTTTCTTTTATTTAATTTTTATTCAATTTCTATCAGTCTTTTTTGAATAATAGGTTTTATGGAAGTTAGCTCAGAATTAAAGAGTCACATTCATATTAGAATGTTGGTCTGCTTCTGTGATTTGATTAGGTAAAATATATTTTTTCCCATTATTTTTCAAAGACTTGAATTTGTATTTTCTGCTCGTAAAAATGCTACTGATTTTTTAATGGTATGAGTAATGATCTTTCCAAGTTCCAAAGCCAAGCCCCATACACACTGGTATAACTGTTGATTCTGTGTTTTCAGACACAAAAAGAGAATCTGCTTTGTTAGGGTGTTGATAAATCAGAGGTTTGTTTCTATCTCAGTATATTGTCTGGCATACACAATAGGTAGAATAGAATGAGTTAAATATATGATGTTTTATTTGCTGACATTGTTGCTTACAGAACATTTATAACAAGCTCTTTGAGACTCCTTGTAATGGTGAGGAAACAATTTATTTTGCGAATTAATTTGTTGAATGGGAAATGTTTCCAGTTTGCTTTCCAAGCTATAATGATGTGACTGAATTCAGAAGTGCCCTTGAAAATCTGCAATGTAGAACAGCATATACACAACACATTAATTCTATACAGTGCCAAGGAAACTACAAACAATGAATAAATTCATGCTGGTTTTGTTAATTTATTAACTGGTACTGATTCTGATTTCATTTTCTCATTTTATTTCAGCTCTGATATGTAATTTGCAGTAAATTAATGAGGTCTCGAGTCACCACAGAATTTAAGCATGTGCTGAGTTTTTAGCACAACGAGTACAAGTCTGCCTGTTTAGAGTGATGATTCCCTGAGGTGTGTTATGCTTGGTATTTACTATGCAGCCTTTGAATCTTCCTGATTCTTTAAATCAGGCTACTAATTCTGGTTTCTAAGATTTCAGGTCCTATCTCATGGATAATTAGTAAGCAGTGATAAAGAGAATGCAGTCATTACCCTTTACTTCTCTCACTAACTCATTAATAAGCCAAATTAATAGCTTGAACTGAAGAAAATAAAATATCAATTTCTATTTTTGTAGGGGGCTGGATGCTTTAGTGCTCTGAGAACCTTACCTGCACAGTCCTTGTTAAATACTAAGTATCAGTGTCAATGAAATAGTTGTAAGTCCCTAAACATACCTGATCAGTAGTAATAATCTGGGGGTTTTTTTAAGTAGAAAACATTTAGTATTTTGTGAACCCCTGAACTGTAAAAAAGTCAGACTCAGGTTCTTTAGCAAAAAAAGAAAAAAATTCAAGTTGAGAAACGTAGAGGAAAATCAGTGGCAAATTTAACTCACTTCTCCAAAATCTACATTCAGGTTTTGAGTCATCTAAAGTTGTTAGAAAAAAAGCCATCAATCAAAGGCCATTGGGGAAAAAATAAACCATTATGAAGGAAACAATTTATTCAGAAGATTTAATTGTTACTTAAGGTCTGAAATATATAAAAATTATTAACTTCAACAAATTAAAAAAAAAGGCAGTTTCCTTTACAAATATTTACTTATCTGCAGCTTTCTTACCCTTGCTACCAAGACTTCTATCCACAAGGAAAACTTCTATTCCACAAGGAAAAGGTTCAGTACTGGGCCCGGTATTGTTTAACTTATCAACGATTTAGATGAAGTGGCAGAAGCCTCCTCATTGAGTTTGCAAACAACACAAAGCTGGGAGGAGTGGTCAATACCCCAGGGGGCTGTGCAGCCCTTCAGAAGGACCTTGACAGGTTGGAGAGCTAGGCAGGGAAGAATAGTCTGAAATTCAGCAAAGGCAAATACAGGGTCCTGCACCTGCTCAAGAATAACCCCAGGTACCTGTACAGGCTGGGGGCCAACATGAGCAGAGCCTGTGGGTCCTGGTAGACAGCAAGTTGACCATGAGCCAGTGTACCCCTGTGGCCGAGAAGGCCAGTGGTATCCTGGGGTGCATTAGGAAGAGCATTTGCCAACAGGTTAAGGGAAGTAATCCTGCCCCTCTAGTCAGACGTGAGGCTTTATGTGGAACACTGTGTCCATTTCTGGGCCCCTCATCAAAAGAGAGACATGGAGCTCTTGGAGTAGGTCCAGTGGAGGACAAAAAAGATGATTAAGGGACTGGGGCATTTCTCTTGCAAGGAAAGGCTGAGGCAGCTGGGTCTGTTCAGCCTCGAGAAGATATAACTGATAAGGGACCTCATCCATGTGCATAAGTATCTGAGGAAGGGCGCTGAGAATGGAAGGAATGGAGGAGAAGAGAGTTGTTCTTTAGAGTTGTCTTTGTGGAAGAGATCTCCTCAGCCGGAAAGGCCAGAGAAGAGTTCAGTGTGGTAAAATTCCATTTATTCTCTTCCTGTCCTGAGGAGTAGAATTCCAGGGTAGAGATAACACCTCCTCCTAGATCTGCTTGTGAGGCCTTTGCTGGGAGAACACAGTTTTGAAGTTATGCGCATGAGAAAGTTGTTAATACAAAAGCACCTAAGGCATAGGCTGGACTGGGCTCTTTCCACCCTCTGTAATTTCTTTTACAGTGGATCTTAGGGTTTTCAACTTGGCAATAAATTTTCCTTAATACCCTAGCTGTGGTTTGGTCCTGCGTGCATATCAAGATTTACGGAGGGTGCCCAGAGGATGGACCCAGGCTCTGCTCGGTGATGCTGAGGAATAGGACAAGAGACAATGGGCAGAAACTGAAGGACTGGAAGTTCCACCTGAATATGAGGAAGAACTTCTTTACTGTACCTTTGACCATGTGCTGGAACAGATTGCCCAGAGAGATTACGGAGTCTCCCCCACTGGAGATAATCAAGAACTTTCTGGATGCAGTCCTGTGCCATGTGCTCTGGGAAGACCTTGCTTGAGCAGGGAGGTTGGACCAGATAACCCACTGTGATCCCGTCCAACTTGACGCAATCTGTGAAAACTATATTACAGTTTTTCTAGAAGAAAATGTGTAATACTTTAAATTCACAAAGCTTAATTTCAAGATGTGGAAAACATTTTCTGTGAGATCATCTAATTGATACCACTACTTTTGTTGAGGACAGGAATTAGGCTAAAGAGACCTGGTGTTACACTGCAGATGCTTGATCCTTTCACAAAACAGTTCCTGAATTCCCGTGGACAAAGGCATTTTGTTCCAGGAACATTGAAAGTCTCATTGGGCACAGCAGAGTCCATGGGATACCTGTCACTCTTGTGCTATAGTGCATTTCAAGTCAGATTACTGTATTTTCCATACAAGTAATTTGCCATACATGAGGGAGGTTACTGTATGAGTTAGGCTACAGACTGGCAACCCCCTAAGGTTAGTCTATGGGGAACAACTTGGCCTTGAGGCTAGGCTCTGATGTTTATATCAAAGTGATGCTGACACATATTGAGAGCAAAAGTCAGGAAATTTACCAACAAATAGCTGCTTTGAGAGTAGCTTGTTTTGAATTCTGATGCTTTTATTTTTCTCTGCTCAGCAAACTGGCAACTTGACATAACGGTGCTTTCTCCTGTTGGTACTTGTACACAGAAGAGGACAGTTACTTGTCTGTGTTTAACTACATCTACATCTTTACTGAGAATTTCAGCATTATTGCAAGCTTTCATTATCCTAGTAATTATTTAATTAAGAAATGCTTTCTCCCAAATCCCTATTAGTCTGGTCTTTCAAACATCATTACTAAGTTCATTCAAATAAGGAAAAGAGACATATAAACACAGGGTTGTTGGGTTTTTTTAATATATTTATAATTATACTTATCTCTCCCCCACCTTCAACTCTTCAATAGTTAGTTATGGACTTAAAAGCAAAATACAAACATATAATTCCCACATGAATAATATTTTGCATATTATAAATAGCTTATTTTAAAGTATTAAAATAATAATTTTTATGTTTCTTACAAAATTACAGTAATGTCTCATTATTTAAACTGACTTCTTGAAACTTTGAGAAAATATTAAATTGTTATGTCTCTAGGAAGCTGTTGTTCTTGAAGGTAGAGTATTTGGCAGCTAATATCTGACAGCACAATATCTAATAACATTCAGAGAGGTTTCAGATGAGCAATAACTGATGAATTAATTGTGGACAACATACAGAAGTAGCAACAGGAAGAATGTTGCTGAGCTAGAAATAAATTTTCTTCGACCTAGTTTAACCCATATCTGTAGACATGTGGACAAACGGGGGAATAGGCATTGATTTGTTCTCAGTTATTCCACTAGGAAAATCTAGAATTGTTCATAGTTATGGTTTCCCCACACTGTTTTTCTTTATCTCTCCAGCTCAGCAACGTCTTTAATAGAACTGGCTTCCTTGAGCCAGCCTCATGTTCTGTTCAAAAGAAATTAAAATTAATCATATTTACTAATCACCACAGTGCTATAAGAGAGAGTGTGTGAATGCTATTAAATGTATATAAATAAATAAATACTTTGAGGTATATTTTTATACTTTTGTAGTTTTATATATCTAGGTAGCTTCAGCAACTTGAGCAATTCACAAGCCCGTGGGATCAAATAATATATATATATGAAGTTGTTGAGAATTTTGGTGATGTCATTGTGTGTCTACTCTCTACATCTTTGACAGGTCATAACAAACAGAGGATTCTTCCAATTTCTGCTAAAAGGCAACACTACAACCATTTTTGAGAAAAACGAGAAAGACTGTTTGGAGAGCCACCAGCTCGATAGCCTAAAGCCTTAAAGAAGGCAGCTGAAAAAGCTATGGATAAGCTCCACCTGGAAGTCATGTTCAGACACATGAAGAACGAGACTGTGACTGGGAACAAAGAGGAAAGACAAAGGGGAATTACCAAGAGCATATAATGTCCGACCAATTTGTTTGCCTTTTGTGATGAGATTCCTGACTGTCCGCTGAGAGGAAGAAGAGTGGATGTTGATTTTATCAGGGTCCTTGATGTGATCTTGCACAGTATCCTTACAGCTACATTGGTAAGCTATGGACTGGTTAAATGGACTTGAAGGTAGGAATAAATTGGCTGGTCCTCCCGATTTTGTGATGTAATAGCACAAAGTCATTCAATAGTAACATTCCTCAGGATTCCAAGCTGGAGCTATTATAGCTAAGCATCTGAAAGTCCTGTACAATGAGACCAAATGCCGCGAGCCATGCCAAGCTGTGAGGAACTGCTCTTCATTGAGATCTTGACAGGCTAGAAAACGGTCTAAGCTAACCTCCTAAAGTTCAGCAAAACCAAATCAATTTTCTGCTAGGGACAGGTGCAACAAACTGTATTGGGTACCAGCCGGAAAAAAGAAAAATAAACTCTACGGAAAAAGACCAGAATGTCCTGGTGGACAAGTTGAAAATGACAGAGTGACATGCACTGAGAACAAAAGTAGCCAACTACATAGTGAATTACCAGGGGTGCAGCCAGCACTGGAAGCAAGAGGTGACTTGTACCTACTCAGTACTTGAGAGACTGCATCTGGGTGTCCAGATTTTTGTACCTCAGCGTAAGAACAACATTGTCACATTGGAGCAAGTTCATTAGAGGTCAGATTTTCAGGGGACTGAGATACGTTTTACATAAAGACAGAATGAGATAACTTGATTTGTTCAAGTTTAAGAAGAGGAGAATAAAGGGAGATTTTGCCAAGTTATACAACTATCATACAGATGATACAAAAAAAAGCGGAGGCAAATTGTTTTTAGAAGTGGTCAGTGCTGGAAAAATTGGTAACTGACAGAAACTGCAAGAAAGGAAGAAAGGAAGATCTGCTTAGACAGTAAGACTTCTTTTTTTTCTTTGGTTTTACTGTCCCCTCACAATGTCAAAGAGTGGATTGGGATTTCCCCTGAGAGATTGTGGAATCTCACAACCCACATAAAGGAAGATTCAAAACCTAATTTGACAAGGTTCTAAAACAGCTGGTTCAGGATGATCCTGCTTTTGACAGGGTTTTGGACTAGATGTACTTTAAAGGACCCTTCTAACCTGTTGCTCTGTGATTGTATATCTCTTGCACTACAAGAGTACCAAGAAGTAGCTAACAAGGATGAGATTCCTACCAAGAAAGATATTTTTTAAAATCACTCAGACACAGGATTCCAAGGGTTTCTCCAAGTGTTCAAGGCTGTATTGAATAGAGCTTTGAGCAACCTGGTCCAGTGGAAAGTGCTTCCCCACAGCAGGGGGGTTGGAACTATATGATCTTTAAGGTTCCTTCCAATGATTCCACGGTTCTTATGATTTCAGCCTAAACCGCGTACTGGAAAGTACTTTCAGGGATTCACAACAATGAGTTCTTCCTCCAGAACCTGGTCAAGACACTTGTTTCAATATGTAGAAGAGGTTCTTGTGAGAGTTTATCACTACTGAAAGCCTGAATGATTTTTTCTGACAAAATAGGGAATGAATTTTCCACTACTCCCTCTCTCTTTGCAAGTTTTCTGATTATGATCTACGTTTAGATCACACCAACCTGATAGCTGGCATCTACCTCAGGGTTTGACACAGCTCAGCAGTGTTAACTTACCAGGGAGAGAAGCATTAAGACTTTTGAGACTTTCCTAGAAGAAATTTAGGGCCAAAAAGATTTAGTATATCTAGGCTTTAAGCTGTAAGTATAGCTAGTATCCTACTTGTAATTTTAGTCTTGAATAATCCTTCCAATCACACTATTTCAACAGAACACAATTCTCTTCCTAGACTTTTCCTTGGGATTATGACAAGAACTGTTATTAGTTAAGCACCGTCTCTGAATATCAATAGGTCCTCACTGCCAATGTCACTTGTATCAATTATTTGGATTTCATTCATACAGAGAATAAAACAGGTTAGATGGCTATAGAATTCAACTCAGTGAAATTTCAAATTTAATGCTGATGAAACTGAAAGGAATAATTGATTGTGTGGTCCAAATTCAGAACCATGTTTAAGAGTCAGCTTAGTGCTATGGTGACGTTTTGGGTGATTTGTCCAGTGTAAACCAAAGTTCAGTTTAATTTTTCCCTGGATTCAGGAGTTTTTGATTTATCCTCTGAGTTTCAAGTTAGGGAACATAGTGATACCTCTTTGTTCTGAATACAGTTCAACTATCCATCAATAACAATGACCATATGTCTGACAGTATCTTCAGTTGCCAAACTTTTGATCTTCTACAGGGAACCAAACATTCTGAAAGACTGGGAAATTTGTGCATATATTTGGACTCCAATTTAGCTATAATGATCCTATATATAGAATAACGTGTTACCTGAGTTCTTGAAAAAGTAGCAGAGGGAAAAAAATGGAAGAAATTATTAGTCTGGAAAAGTCTTTACCCTTTCATACTGCTACACACAAACTATTAAGTATAATCTATTCATTTTTACTAAAATGGGTTTTTATTAACTAAGATTAGACATCTCATGCAAGATATTTTCCCTCTTACACTTGTGCTAGTGTAGCACTTATACTTGTCCCTTTTTTCTTGCTCAGAATTTTCTGTCTCTTTATTTATTTTCTCTCTGGTCTTGTTGTAGGTCTAGTCTCTGAAGACAATACACAATTTGATCTAACTTTATATTCTTAAGTAAATAAATATAAAATACTTCCCTGATAGAAAATATCCTAAATCTGAATATGACTCATTAGATGGACAATTGCTAATTTATAATGTGAAGAGTAGATTCTAGAACCATGTTGGGATGAATGGGGATTCTCATATTTTTTCCTATTCTGATACTGTCATGCACAGCAGGAAAACTATGATATAATGTGCTGGTTTAAAGGTAAACCGGCAGGAGAAATGAACCCAACTCTAAAGAGATTATAAGTCAGAGTTACAATTTAATAAAAATAATGCAATAAATAAGATTATACAGACAAACTATTGGTTTTAACCCACAAAATCCAGATGTATAACCCAGCACTCTGAGGTACAAACAGAATGGTGTTCGTTGACCCTCGAGCTGAGCCCCACATGGTCCCCTTGAGTCCAAAGTAAAAGGAGACGAAAACCTGTTAACGAGAGTGCTGGTCACAGTCTGGTCGAGAGTGGTGGTCACAGTCCGATTGGGGTTCTGATCCTCCTCTGGATCTGATGAGTGGGGCCAGAAGTCCCAAGACCCTAAGATTGTATACACTCAGGTTCAAGTGGGAATGCCCAGTACCTCCCCCAGGGCAGGGACTTCCACAATGGGTGGAATGGGTGATTGTGAGTCATGAGTTATTTTTAGAATCCTTGATGGCCCTTTAGCAGACCTGACCCCTCAGGCTGGGTGTAGAGGTGCTAATGACTCCCCAGAGGGGAGTTATCACACCTGAGTCATTGGTGTGAGGATCGAAACATCCTCCTATCTCACAGGCTTCTTAACACCCAGTTTATAGCCTGAGGGCTCAGGTGTGTTCTGGGCAGCTGCTGCAAATGGTCTATTGTTAACAGTTCCTGGGAAATGACATAGAGGGTGTAGAATACATAGTTTGAGTTACACCCACACAGTGATGAACTGGTCCTGGTTGCTCTAACTAGGACACATAATTGCCATCATGGAAACCTGGTGGCATGACTTAGACAGCTGGAGCACTACAATGGATGACTGTAAACTCTTCAGAAGGGATAGGCAAGGAAGGCAAGGTGATGGGGTAACCCTGTGTGTTAGGGAGTATTTTGACTGTCTAGGGATTGATGATGGCGAACAGGGTTGAGTGTTTACGGGTAAGAGTCAGAAGGAAGGCCAACAAGGCAGATATCATGGTATTTTTTAATTAGTGTGTTCTTCACTTAAATTTCTACCCAGATAACATAAGTAGATGATTCCATCAATCTCAGTAAAACTATACATTTAAGAAGCAAAGTAAATTTGCTTTCAGTCTGTTTAACTTGTAAGTTGAAGAATCATGCATATTTCTCCACACTGCTCTTCAGGAATGAGTCTGTTCACCAGAGTTTTCATAGTATTCCAGTATCTGGAAATACCAGAGTATTTCCAAACATTGATAGTGATCTGAAAGGATCAGCTTCAGAGGACCATGATGGAGTATATCATCAGCAAGAGTGTTTCTGGAGTGTATTTCTTTCGCTGGGAGAGTGAGGCTACCCATGTCAATTTGTCATCAAAAGGGAATGAAAGGCAACAATTAGGTAGGACTGTTGATCTGCCAGAGGGTAAGAAGGCTCTGCAGAGGGATCTGGACAGGCTGGATTGGTTGACTGAAGCCAATGATATGAGGTTCAACAAGGGCAAGTGCCAGGTCCTCCACTTGGGGCACAACAGCCCCCTGCTACAGGATGGGGGAAGGGTGGCTCGAAAACTGCCTGGAGGAAAAGGACTTGATGATGCTGGTGGACAGTCACTGCATGTGAGGCAACAGTGTGCCCAGGTAGCCAAAAAAACCAATGGCATACTGGCCTGTATTAAAAGTAGTTTGGCCAGCAGGACCAGGGCAGTGATTGTCCCTCTGTACTTGGCACTTGTGGGGCCACGCCTCAAATCACGTGTTCAGTTTTAGGCCCCTTAATACAGGAAAGAAATTGAGGTGCTGGAGCATGTCCAGAGCAGGGTAATAGAGGTGGTAAAGTATGTGGAGCATACATCTTATGAGGAGTAGCTGAGGCATCTGGGATTGTTTAGCCTGAAGAACAGAGGATTAGGAGGACCTTATTGCTCTCTACAATTACTCGAAAGGAGGATGTAGCGAAGTGGATGTCAGTCTCTTCTCACAGGTAAAAAGCAACAGGACAAGAGCAAAAGGTTTCAAGTTGTGCTAAAGGAGATTTAGATTAGATATTAGGAAAAAATTCTTCACTAAAAGGGTTGTCAAATTGATGCTTTCTAATATTGTCAACAAGAATCGTTGTGCTTCCTATTTTCTTTCCTTCTCTAAAAACACAACAACTACTCTCCTGGCTCACAATAAAGATTCATTTCATCTAGTTAGTTATTTTTTGTTAATAATCTGAAGGAGAAACTAAAATAAGATACTAACAACCCCAGGAAATACAGTTATAGTTCACAGACATTCTCAGTAACTGATGCAATCACAGGTTTTTTGACAAAGTCTTCCAGCTACAACAATCAATGTGTAAAATGCCTCTTGAAATAAAGATTATACCTTACCATGTTTTTAAATAAATAACAATGAGTCTTTTTCTCTGAATTTCCTAGTCCTTTCAAAAATCTCTTTACAGTTCTATTGTCTGCAACATTTGGCATTCATGAGTTCCACAGTGTAATTATATATCATACATGAGTTAACCAATTTTGTTTGCAATAAATTTATTGCTTGGTAATTTCAGCCATCCATTTTTGTCGTTGCTTTAATTATACAGAAATTTAATAATTTGGTATTCAGTTTCCACTCTGTTCTTTTTACACAGAATTCTCATACCACACCCTATCAGCTTTTTTTCCTGAGATTTTCAAATAAAATCTGTACCCTGTTCCATGTCATTGTTCATCCTTGTTTCTTATACTACATAGTTGTTAACCCTGAATTTCCTCTACTGTACTATCATTCGGCATTATGAAATATTCCTTCACTTGAGCATCCAGATTTAAGCCAGTGATCACAAATTTATATAAAATTGTATTCCATGTGCAAACCTTAGCCTCACTATTCCCTTTTTTATTTTCTATCTGTGATGAATATACTAAGTGTGAGTCTCAGCAGGTATTCTAGTGGAGTTGCAGCATTGGTAAAGTACACTGAAAATTAATCTCTTTTCTTATTTTTTTAAAATTTTTTTCTTAATTCTTTGCTTGCCAATGCACAGAAGGACTGTATCTCTTAGCTCATGTACTGGTTTTGGCTGGGACAGAGCTAATTTACTTTGTAGAAGTGGTTATGTGTCAAGTGTCTGTCAAATGCTTGTCATGCTGCCTTGAAAGCAAACAGGCTGGTGTGCTTGAGAGGTTGGGAGGTAATGCAGGTGGGACATCTGACTCTAACTGACCAAAGGGATGTCCAATAACATCATACACAGCAATAAAAGCTGTGAGGAATAAGGAGGAAGAGTGGGATGTTCAGAGTTATGGCATTTGTCTTCCCAAGTCACAGCTATGTGTGATACAGTTTGTGTCTTCTTCCTGAAGATGGAAGAACACCTGCCTGCCCATGGGAAGTGGTAAAAGAATTCCTTGTTTTGCTTTGCTTGCACGTGTATCTTTTCTTTTACAAGTTAAATTCTTTTTATCTCAATTCATGAATTTTCACATTTTTAAATTTCCCGTTCTCTCCCCCATCTCACTGTGGGGAGTGACCCAGTGGTTGCATGGGGATGAGATGCTGTCTGCATCTCACAGGAATTTTATCTTTTTAGGAGAAATTGATGTGAGATCTTTCTGAAAGATTTTTACAAGCATCTGTTTCCACAATCTTATTTATTCTTTAATGAATATACAAGGCATGCACAAAACCAGCATGTGTTTTTCTTTAATACTTCAGGTTTATTCATGTACACACTATTTGTTTTCACTTTTTGCACCAAGACATGACCATGGTCTAAAAAGTTATCTTTAAAAACATGTAATAAAAGTCACCTTCCTTTTCTTTGATACCAAGGATGATTTGAACCATATATTGGTTTAATGTACTTATTCAGATTGGAGATTAATATCCGAGATTCATATCAATTCAGAGATTCATATCTGAGATTCAGAGATTCATAATTGAGTCTTTGATGATTCTATGACTATGATGCATAACATATTCAGAGATTTCATATCTGAGTTTCTTAAGAGTGTCTTTAGAACTCACTGAGCACCAGATAGATTGATTTGGCCAGTAGGATCCTAGCTTCACAAGGCTTTTTAAACTGTGACAGTCCTGCATTGCATTATTCATGAGCTACATTATGTGCTTGAACTACCTTCTTATCTACTAGTCATTCATGAAAGATACTCTCAAACACCTTGTTATAAGCTGTAGTAATACATAAAACACTTGCAAAACCCCTCTTTTGCTCTGAAAATAAAACTTTTTTTTTGAATGATTACCTATATTTGTTCTCCAGGCAAAACATAATAAACCATAAAGAATTCTTGCTTTTCCATTTTTTAAGTCCCTTTCAGCTCTTCATCCTTCTCCTGTAGTTTATTATTTACAATATACTGTGATTAAATCTATATGACAGACAATTGTTGCTAATACTTCAAATATCAAGGAGTAAATTTTCCACTGATGGAGTTGTTCCACTGCAACTGGCCCCATCAGTACAAGCTCATTTCCACTTGCGACAAATGAAAGTCTTTGGAAGCATGGAAACTTCAAAGACAATAACACTGAGAGGCACAGCATTATGGATGCATAAATTCAGGGAAAGGCTGTTTTATCAAAGCTAGGGGGTAATTAATGCAAATCCCTAGATTTTCAAGCAGGTAAATAAGCATGAAAGCCTCACCCATTTTTGCAAAACTGTACACATTGGTTTGTTTTGGTTCAAGAAGCGGATGAGGCACTTGAAAAATATGGCCCTTGTCAGAAATATGACACAGATGCATTTTCTAGACTGTAAATTAGACTGTAGGTGCTGTGTAAATATGATAAATATAATTTGGATTGAAGCAGGAGGAGAGGCTGAAGTGTAAGAAATAGTTTTGAGAGAATGAAACATGTTGTCATGAATGTCTAATCAATAAGTAGAAAGCAAGGTACTTTAGACAATAATGTGAAATGTGTCTGAAGTAAAAACTATGACTCCTGTTAATAATTAATCAAGTGGTATAAAAATAAATGAAGAAAAATAAAATTGTTTTTTGTTTTTTTTGTTTTTTTTATATTATTCTTATAATTTTACCTATAGGTATAAGAAAATAAAAACCCAAAGATTTTCAGAAGAAATAATTTCCAAAAGGAAAGGTACTTGAAAAAAGCTAATTCAATTTGAGGCAGATATGGAAAAATACTATTTCAGCCTTGTGATTATTGACAATTCCACATTTTGCCTCTTAGGAAAAGTCGCATTCGCGCAGAATTTGCCAGTAAGCTTGCAGGAATGTGACGATTTGTTTTTAGGATTTTTTTTTTATGCTTGGTTTCACTTCACTTTTAATGCAATTACCGGAAACAGAGAGTCAGGATACAAATTTTACAGGTTCTGACAGCCTTTATTGGCAGATACATATCATTTCAGCATTCATAAGAAGGGAGGGAACCAAGTAACTATAATTTAAATAAAACAGAGTAAAAGAAAAAGCATATTTTGAAAGAAAACTCCAACACTAACATTCTGCCTTGTGTCTAAGAAGTTTAAATATTTTTTTAATTGAAGCCACTGCTAAAACTACATCACTGAATTCATCAAAATGTTTCAGCTCTGACAGACATGGACTAATAACTGGAAAATAAAACACCCTTCTGTTTCTTTAATACACACCTAAGGATTGTAAAAAGGTCCTTTTAAGTATTTTCTTTTCACCGATCACAAAAAATAACTTTTTTTTTCCTTAACAATTGCGTCACTGAATAGATTGTGGGAGTGTTTGTCTTATCTTAAATAACAGGTGGGTACCTATCTTACAGTCCAGATTATTTTCTGCAAAGCTTCATTTTATTTTTTAAATTTATCTCCATTTCTTTCCCATACTAATGAAATTTTCAATGTTTTTCTGTGAAAGCTCTGCATTACACAAGTTTGTGCCAAAGTTCCAAAAGATATCCTGATTTTCGCAAACAAGTTTCTATGCTGATACTTTTTACACATGTTTTCGTAAGCTGCACACTATCCTTTGTCATTTTAATCTCCTAAAATATATTTAAATAAAATTCCATAGCTATTTGGAGTTTGGCGTAAGTCCATATTTTTGTTTATTTGTTTGTTGGGGCTTTTTTTTTTCTTTAAGATCTATGTATTTCAGAGTTTGGTTTTGTTTTCTCAGTTTGTTAATATATTATCCAGTCTTTAAATACAGCTTTATGTATACATGTTGTGGATGAGAGTGGAAGGCTTAGACAAAATAAGAGCAAACAGAAGGCATTAAGAAAATTACTTAACTTTTGTTTGTCTATCATGTGTATAAATGATTACCAATTTTAGAAGCAACCTCCTGCCAGCTGATAGCTTCCTTATTTAAATTAAAACTGTTGTTGGAAAGTTGCTGGAATGTGCAATTTTGTGATACAGCAATAGGGGGTAAGAGGAATCAAAGGTCTAGGCAGAGATCAAGGTGAGCTTCTGCTATAATCATAGTTCTTTTAACATTTTTCCAGACCCTGCATACTCATAGAACTACTCAGTAACCAATGCAAGGCATTCCTGCCTCCCAAGCAAAGCATACTGAGATTCATATTAATGGCAACTCCTTTATCCACCCTGGTTTCTAGATAAAAGATTCTGTTATATTCATTCCTCATGTGAGAGACAACATCATTCTTGATCTTCCAGTCTTCACTGCAAGAGAATCCTCTGGTAAGAAGTGTTTCTTCATAGATAGAATGGCATCACTTTTAAGGGTGATGTCATGATCATAGCATGGCTTCAGAAGGTGGATGGGCCTTCTGATACTGTGTTGGACTCCATGCTGGCACTAACAGATAATATGGCTTTTGGGCAGGAAGCAGGAAGGACAGCACAGTAGCCCATGCCTTTCCCTGGAAGGTGTAATGTCCATCACTTGGTCTTAGGTACATATTTTTCAGGGTCACAATTCTGATACTGTTCTATCTACCTGTTAAAAGAAAATCAGTCCACAATTATTATTCCACAATGTTGAAAAACAGTTTTAGGGGTATGGCACTACAAAAATTTTTAAAAAATGTTACCTGCTCAGGTTTCAGTTCAGTGGCAGTGACCATCACCTGACATGTAGCTGGGATTCATCTTCCTGGCTTTAGCCTTTTGAAAAACAGGCAATGACACTAAGAGTTGAGTAATATCAAGAGACACTTGAAAGAAACAGGTATTTCCAGAGAGTGATTCTGCAGACTGTAAACAGTGTCCTGGATAAGCCTTTCTTTATTACCCTTTTGACTACTAGATAATGACCTGGTACTACATGGCTAATTCTAGCCATTTAATAAGTGAGATTCATATGCACATCTTGATACATTACATACCCTTCGTCACTTTACACACTTGGTTATTACATATTATTCAGGTGAAGGAGAATATTATCTTCTTATGTTTTACATGAAACTTAAGCAAAAAGTGTATTTAAAATACGCCATAACGAATTAATCAAATTTCCTAATCCCTACTCAGCAGTCTGTTTATGATAGTGTCTTCCATTTAACTACAAACTGGTATTATATAAACCATTTTGATACAAGAGATTTTTTCTCATATTTAACTGATCACTACTTTCTGACACTTTTCTGACTACTAAAACTTCCCAATGCTTTCAAATTGTACCATGATTCATACAACTTTTTGGAATTATTGCTTTCTTTATTCGGTCTTCAGCAACCAGTAACCAGTTTTATGCATTCCTTTTAATAAGCTAATTCATGCCAGATGCCACTTTTTCTCATCTTCTTATAAGAAATCAAATGACAAAGAAAGTTAATGATGAAAACTGCACCATTGGGAGGTCAAAGAGTTCATTTTCTGACACAGACTCATTAGATGATGTGGCACACACCAAGGGTGGCATTGATTATCATAGCCTCTGTACTCTTAAAGGTTAATGATCAGGATAATTAGCTGACCTATTGTAACCAGATAACATTCAATTGAGATAAATGACAGGTGACTGTAGTTATTAAAACAGATTAGAAACAGACTCTCTGACATTGCAACTTACTTATTAAAAATTGCCTGTAAAAGAAGCTGTGGAAAACATCGTCTACCGCTTTTAAAAAGGTCTAGTTTAATAATTTCTACTCCCTCTATTTTATCAGTACCCCAAATATCTATCTTGTGTGTGAAAAAAGATTAGAGAGAGAGGTTTAGGAACAGAGTCTGTGGTGGAAATTTTAAAATGTAGTTGGTCACATACTACAAATGATAAAAGGAGGATTTAAAGCAACCCATGTGTTTATTTTTGACAGCATTATTCTACTGCCAGAGTAAGACTTTATAGAAGTTCTATGATAAAACTATTTTTATTAAAAATGTTTCAGCATGTTCTATTTAAATTTATGGTGCTGCTGGTTTTTTTTTGGTTTTTTGTTTGTTTGTTTGGTTGGTTTTTTGTTTGTTTTTGTTTTTGTTTTTGTTTTTTTGTTTGGTTTGGTTTGGTTTTGGTTTTTTTTTTCTTTTTCTTTAGATATAGGCCTTTTAACTTGAGACGAGCAAAAAAGTAAGTGAGGAAGATGTGTGGTGAATATTTTCCTACATCATAAGAACATTATTGACACTTAAGAGATTTGATCCAGAAAATTCATTGGCCCTATGTGTTTGGACAACATGTCTGAGCTCTGAAGGATCCCTGTACCACTGCTTTGCTTTGATGTCACACCTGCATTGTGACAGTGTAGACATCACAAGAAGTAAGATCTGCATAAGTCCTGTTTTTTACCACTATAGCTGATGGAACTGGAAAATTGAACAAGGAAGGCATAATAAAAACTTGTCCTTACTTGTGAGACAGGGATATCCCAACAGATATTTATGAAGTCTTATCAAGCTTCGTGAAGAAGTAGCATATATAGAAACACCGACCTAAGAGGGATAACAAAGTCAGTCCCATCTATGAGATGGAACTTCAGCAGAGTCCAGATATTCACATGCTCTTGCTCTGTTTCCACACAGACAGTAACAAAATTATAATCCCGTAGTACTTAGGATCTTTAGTACATGAACACCAAAAATCTAGGAAAAACCAGGTAATACTAAAGACTAGATCAGGAAGCAAGAGTTTTAGCCTCTGAAACCTCAAGGAATTTAGGAGCTCTAGAGTTTCTTAGCAAAAGGAAGAACAGATCCTATGAATATAAACAAGGAAAAATTTGTTACCTTTATAAAATCAGATGAATCTCTAGCCCTGAGAATATAAGACATCTGAGGTTTTTTTCAGTATCCATCTGCCACAGCACAGGAATCAACATTTCCTTTCTAACTGCACATGCTTCAAAGGAAGACCAAAAAAATTCTCTAAACCAAGAAAAAGAAACTTCTTGGACCAAGAAGACTCTTGTTCTTAGATGATTAACTAAACACAAGCCAAAAGGATATCTGCAGTTTCTTAGGAATTTCAAGAAGTAGTTAGCATAGCTGTCTTTTTCAGACCACACATAGGTTAGAGTCTTGCTGGTGTGTTTTCTTGGTGTAATACTATGTTACACATAGTTATATATATATACCAGTAGACATATTTATATGTATATATAATTATATATATATATATATAGTATACATATGACAGTAATGGTATATCTTCATACATTTTTATCTTAAAGATACTCTGACCTTATACCAGTAAATTAAACAATACTAGGGAATGTTCCTGGTTACAGGGACATGATCATCTGAACTACTAAACTGTCAGAGCTATGGTGCCATGTTTGCAGTCATTGCAAATTATTACTCTTCTAAAGCATTTCTGTGCATATTCTTGCATCTAACACAGGCTAACCATTTCCAAAAGTCATTTTACGTGTAACCACACTGGTTTGCACATAAAAAGGCTTGATATTGTTATCACAGACTCTTCTGTATCAGCTGGTCTCAGTGCTACAGAACAGTTCAAGATGTGTTAAATTTGCTAATTAGGACTTTGGCTTTAGCAAAATCCTTAGATCCTGGATACAGCTGATCTCATATGAAGGAAACCTCCTTTTCATCAAGAACACTTTGTTTCTAATTCCAGCCTGTTTTATCCAGCACGTGGTAATGTTTCTGATGACTGCAATGATAAAATTCAGAGAAGAAAGAATGATCTGAGGTTTCAAAAATGAGATGATGAGGAAAGCCTGAAAGAGCTAGGTTAATTTTATCTGTTTAAGGAGCATTTTAACTTATAAACTTCTAAATCTCTGTGTTAAAGGGAGAGAAAATGTTTTCTTCAGGGCCAGTGAAGTTAGGGCAAGAAGTAATGAGCATATGTAACAGTGAAGGAGATTTAGATTAGATATTAGGAAGAGCAAAGTAAGTGGAAGGATTTTAGGGTCACAAAAAGAGGTCACTTAGATTGCTGAATGTTCACTCTTGCAAGTGTTTGAGAAAAGCTGCAGAAGATATTAAGAATTATTTAATTGATAAATGATAAAATGTTAGACAGAAACAATGAAAGCATTGAAGGTACTTTCTAAACCAATTTCATTAGAATTTCTGATCACGACAACTTCATATAAGAAAAAAAGTAACAACTAAATGTTTGGCACTTTCAGAGAATTTTATTTGGTTGGAAAACTACAATAAAATGCAAAATATATTGCTATTATTTATTGATTGTCAGTATACTTTTGTTTTAGTATTGGGTCACCAGCTGATGAAGGAGGTAAAAAGAATGAAAAGCAATTTATTTAAATGAAATTCTATACCATATTCTTGCACATATTCTAAATGTGAGCATTGACATTGATTTTCTTTAAGCATAACAATAATGATAGAGGGTTTTTTACACTTCCACACAACACCAGATTTAAATGTGTTCTGTCATAATTGTTCTAATTACTTTCAAGGTAATTCCTTTTCCACATCTTAATATTCTAGGAAGAGCTCTACTGTTTCATTCCTATACTTTCTTCTCAGTTTCTTACTTCAGAAAGTCAAGGTAGAAATTCCAGAGCTTCTAGCTTCTGATTTCCCTAATTCCACATTCAGTTAGATTATTTACTACATAGTGTATGTCGTATTAAAGTGTCCTTATTTCCCCCCCACTCCCATCTAGATTTTTATTACATTGCATTAAATCTAGCGTGGTTGTTTATAACAGCTGTTCCACTTTTCCTTTATTCAAGTATTGCAAGCTATAAAATTTCATTCTAGGCTCTTAATGCAGTCAATCATTTACCTAATAAAATAAAGAAGACTAATGAATCTTCCCCATGTAAAGCTTCATTTAACTGGACTTGACAATATAGCAGTATTGCTAAAAGATATGTGAACAAGCAACTGGAATACCTGGAGTCAGATACACTTAAGTAGCTCACAGTAAGTTATATACAGGAAATGGATTGCAACAGTAGATGGATAAGCAAAAGGTTTTGCCTCAGGCTACCTCTGGGGCATTTGAAGTAATGTAATTCTGCCAGGACCAGCATGGTGAAGCATATATTGCAACATAAGCATCTCATAAAGTAGTTGTAGAGATTAAATGTCTACTAAAGGCTTAATTTTAATTGGAATTTGATTAGCCTGGAGGCATAAAATTATGTCTAATATATTTTTTCTTCTAACAGTTTAACAAATAGTTACAGAAAATACTTAATGAGAATTTCATTATAGTATTAAAACCCAGATAAATTTCTTAGTTTTCTCTTGTAATAAAAAAATTAGAGAAGCAAAATTTTAAAGTTAGTACAGAAAATTGCTTTTAGTTCACTGTCTCACAATTGATTGAAGCTGCACACTGAAGGTACTTATTCAATTGAATATTTCTCTCTAAATACAGAATCTTTGCAAAACGAAACAGATGCATTTGAAAATATAAATGTCCAAGAGAATATTCTCTTTTGTATGAAATGGCTGTATACATTTAATAGAAGAACACTGTTCATCTGACTAATGCCTTGAATAAATAAATATTAATTATTTAGAAAGAAACCGGTCTTCCTTCCTACCTTCCTTCCTGTCTTCCTTCCTGTCTTCCTTCCTGCTTTCCTACCTTCCTTCCTGCCTTCCTTCCTGCCTTCCTGTCTTCCTTCTTTTTCCCCCACAGAGTGGTAGTCTGAATCTCTTGTCTCAGGGGAAAATATAGGTAGAAAACCACTTCTGTCTCCTCTGTAACAAATGAGCTACAACGACCTTTGTGTCAGACTAAACTGTACAGCTCTGTGCAGGCTGTTTTTTGTTTTCTTCTGTGTTTTACATACACTAAATTAATGACATTTCAAAAGAATTTAATTAAAACTCAAGAATTAGCTTTATAAAATAAAAAATACTCTTTTTTGTGTCAAGTTTAATACCAAGATAACTCATTTAGCAATTTCTCCAGCATATATCTATGACACTCTTGATACATAGAAAGGCTCTATTTTACAGATATTTTCTCTGTGATAATATTAAACATAAAGATTACAAATCCTGTGGATGTAGAGAGATGTTCTCTATTCCTTCCACACAATAGGGAATCAGATCTACTTGATCTCTAGGAAGCTCTGCCTACTTGTGATTGCCATCCAGATCTAATCCATTCATTCCTGCAGGGCAATAAAAATACACTTTTTTTTGGTTTTGAAAAGACATTTTCTATGCCTGCAGAGAGACCGTAGCTCTTAGGCCAACTCCTGTCTTATCAACAGAAAGAAGAAACAGAGCAAAATTCACTCCTGGGTCTTGTTTTAGAGCAGTAACTATCTCTGTGAAAATACACCACATTTCTTTTAGGAAGGAAGGGGCTTGATAAGTTAACTTTCATTAGTGCTTGATGTCTTTGTGCATCTGAAATATCAGCATAACCAAGACTATGTTTTTGTGACAGCTTTCATCCCTGATTTTATTTACACCGCTTTGTGTCAGACCTAAGTTGGTTTCCTGAAGGGTACTGCCTCATTCAGACAATCTGAAATCCAACTCAAGAGCACAAAAACCTTCTTCCAGAGTGGTATTGATAAATTCCTTCCCTATCTACTTGTTTGGTTCTGATGATTTTTGGTTTTGTTTGTTTGGTTGGTTGGTTTTTTGTTTGTTTGGTTGGGTTTTTTTGTGGTTTTTTTTTTGGGGGGGGGGTTGGTTTTTGTTGTTGTTGTTGTTGGGGTTTTTTTGTGCATGTATGTTTGGTTTTATTTCTAGATCTCCCTAAGTACACTGTCATATTTTAAGGCAAACATAGACTCTATACTTCCAGCATAGATCCCCTGTAAGTTCACTTAACTTCCTTTCACACCTGTGCTGTCACTAATTGCTTGTTTACCTCCCTGGCTATAAACGTTTATATTCTTCAATTACTCTGTGCACTAATTATCCTGAAGAGCTGGTTTGGGGCAAGGGAAGAAGTGACTGGAAAAATACATATTCTTGTTTTCTAGCATTAGATATATACAGTCTTCCTGTAACATTACAACAGTGTATACTTTCTAGTTTTCTATAATTAATTAACAGAGCTAGTTGTTTTGGGGTTTTTTTTTAAGCTAGTTGGGAAGGCATAGGAATTCATATTACTATTTGGAAATGATAGGGGTATATTTGCAAGGATGAAAGCTTAATCCCCTTATCATCCTCTTTTCCATTTTACTCCTAAGATGCATGCTATCTCTCATTATCTTTAGTATGTCTTCATAATAATGTTTTCAGGGTTCTTTTATGCCTTCCACCTCCATGAACTCATATGTTCTGTCTTTCTGGTGCACAATGTTATATAACTACATATTGTGGGGACTATTTTGAAATTTTCTTTCTAAAACATCAGTATCTGTGTTTTTCTACCTGACCTCTAACACTATTTTTTGTTTCATTACTCTGAGAATTTTTTTTATCTATTCATAGTTCCTAAAGTATTTATTAATTAATCTCCTTAATAATGCAACTGACTTTTTTGGTGATGTTTTATTCAAGTCAAGGTCAGTGTTTTTTCCTGGATAACTTTGTCTACAACTCATTTACTCCTTTATTCTTCTCTTATACTAATAACACCAAAATAGTTCTTCTTCAACATTTCATTTAATTTTTCTTCCATGAAGTGTGTTTTTAGGCATTTCAGAACAAATCTGTGGGAACTTTGAGAAGGAGTGGAGGGGCACATAAGGTTATCATTGAAAAAAGAAATTTTCTGATATTCATTCCTCTTATTTTCTTTTTTTCCTCTACATACCTATTGGGGTAGTGACCTCCTGTCCACCATGCAATCTCGGGCTTTGTTTTAGAACAGCTATTTCATTCCTTTGTTATATGTCACATAATTCTTTGTAAATGAAACTTGTCCCTTCGGGAAGGTGCATTTTCTTCATAGGTGTAATGAAATATTATAAATCTTTCTGCAGACAGAGGGCATATAGTAAATTAGTGTGATACTGACGAAAAATTAGTTCATACATGTTTGGAAAAACATGAGCTCAGTTATTAATTATAGTCATTAAAACACAAATCTACAATTACTGGAAGTAACAAACATAAATCAAATTAAAACCCACTGAAAATAATCAAACATTTAATATTCTCTTTTTCTATTTCTGTAAATTTCACCTCTCACAAGAATGTTTCTCTCCATCCTTCAAACTTGGCTGAATTGTTTTCAGAACAAAGAATCTCTGTTTTGCTAGACTTCTTTATTATAGGGAAGGTTTTCAAATTGGTTCACATTATAAAACAAAAGAGGACTTGTGTAGTGTAGTTCCACTTCACAAGACATCAACACTAGCAAAAATGCTTACATTTTCCTTGGGTAGCCAAATCAGCCACTAAGGAATTAAAAATATCTGAATCTATAGTCTTTTGAAGTCTTTCACTATCAGAGAAACTAACCATCCATAACTCCATAGAGTCACTACCTACTTAGGTATAGTATCATCTTACAATTGATTGCAAAATACATGCAAATAATGTGTTTCTATTGCTTTATATCATCTTTCATTTGTTTGAGGATGGAAACTGGAAGATATTGGAGTACTTAATAGGGTTGAATCATATTAATTTTTCTTATTATTATTTATATGCAAACTTGACAAAGGATATATTGTCATTTTTTAAAGAAACACCCCAAGAATAAAACAACGACAAATATAATGTGTTATTCATATTTTTTCACATTGCTCTTCAGCTTCATTTCTATGAAGGAGAAAATGAGATAAGAGACCTTTGAAATAATCATCAGCTATTTTAAAAATATTAGTGTACTCCTGAGATACAATCCTGTATCATATTGGGTGGGTCATCCAGCTGAATAAAAAGGGTCAGTAATTCAGGTAAATACTACTCAGCACAAAACTGTGATGAAAAGAGTTCTATACGTCTTAGGAAATATTACTTTTTTTCTGCAAATAAGAAAGTGACCATGAGAAAGCAAAACCAGTTTACTGTTATCTGAACTACATAAAAATAATAATTATAGTCTCCTACAAAATTCTTGTTGCTTAATTGGAGAGATATAGGTTTCAGGGATGGACTGTTAGATGGACAGAAAATTGGCTGCATGGCCATGTCCAAAGAGTTATAGTCAAAGGCTTAATGTCCAAGTGGAAACCAGTAAAAAATGATGTACTCAGGACTTTGCATGGGAACCAACACTATTTAATATATTCATCAATGACATGGACAGCGGGATTGAGTGCACCCTCAGCAAGTTTTCTGGCAACACCAAACTGAGTGGTACAGTTGATTCCGTTCATGGAAGGTATTGTTCAGAGGGACCTTGGCAGGAATAAGCAGTGAGCTAGTGCAAACCTTGTAAATTTCAACAAATTGCAAACAGCTGCATCATGTCCTGGCTGCCACAACACACACTGTTTGCTCGCTCTGTTTGCTCATTCTTTGTGCAGCCCTCCCTACAGCAGCCTTTGTGAGAGTCTTGGCACTCCCCAGGGGTTTCGCCGGCTCAGGAAACAGGATCCCCATCTCCGCTGTGGAACAGGCCTGCTCCAGAGCTGACCATCTCAAATGATTTGTTGGGAATATCTGCAATGCAGATTATAGATTTCAATATTTTTCAGAAAAAAAAATATGTTAAATATAACATAAGTGTTATTGTTTAAATCCTTTTGAGTCCTTCATACTTCCTAAGAAACCCCAAATGTTGTGCTTAGCAACTCAACAGCGTGGTACTTATAAAAAACAAGTGAATCCTTGAATGTAAAGTCCATCTGTATAACCATGCATCAGAGAAACAAACCCAGAAAATTTGCATACATCCTGCACTACAAACTATTTTTGAATGACTGGATATGCCAATTACTGGTTTGAATAGGTGACACTACTTCTGCTGGTTTAAACTTATCAGATCTGACAGCGTGGATCAAATTGTCACACAATACTTTTTAAATCTAAGACACAAAGATAAAAGTGAGAATACTTGCTTTATCAGTTAATAAAAATACTCCTAGGGCTAAAGAAATAACTGATAAGTGTGACAATTTATTAGGAAATCCAACTGCTGATAATTCAAGGCCATGAAAGTTGATTTCAGTTTGTAAGCAATATGAAAATTACATGTGCTTTACAAAAAAAAAGCACAACAACCCCCCCTCAATTATTTATTTATATATACGTAAGATAGCTTTCATTTATTATTAAACAGTAGTTTGGAAATAAATGGTCTCATTTTCTCTATTCTGTGTTCCAAAATGGCTGCAATTGATTATGCCTAAAATTTATAACATTGCTGGGTATATTTGGTGCATCGATAGGAAGAGAAAATGAGTGATCAATTTATTAAACTAGGAACAAAAATGAGAATACTCTATGTTCTCAGTGAATAAAACAGCACAATATATATAAATCTATAGCAGCAGGCAAGGAGTTCTGTTATTATATCACTGCTGTTATTTCTTTTGCTGCTCTTTTACTCGCATCATCCCCCTTGTGTCCCAGAGTCTTCATGGTTCATTTTCTATTGATTCTCAATACTAAGAATTGGAAAGATGAAGAAATATTCAGAAGCGAGCAACAAGTAGTCAGAAGTAAGTAAATTCTTTATAATGTAAGTAACTTGAAAAGATTTATGACAATGTGCTTTATATTATATTAGAATTCTTCATTTAGCTCTGCCTTGAGTTCCATTTCATATATTTTACAAGGCTTGCAGTTTATCTGTTCATATCAGTAGACCTTTTTATTTAATTTTCTCAGACACTTTGACATTTAATAGGACTGAATAATGAGAGCTTCCCACAATGAATATCCTGTGGTTATTTATGTTCTCAGTAAACATAGAGTTTTTAGCTGTTAAAATAGTCTTTGAAGCACACGTAAAGTGCATGACAGGCATCCACAGTTTTGACTTTCTTCCCTTTTTTCAGATCTAAATCTCAAGGGGACCGCTTTTCTCATAAGAACAGATAAAAACCATGCTCAGAAGGATTTTTGAAAATTGCAATGTAATGTTGACACTTCTGAAACATTCTTAATCAATTTTAAATGTGTAAAAATCTCATAAAATTGCCATTGACATAATAAAGCCTTCTTCATTACTGATTTTCTCAAAGCATTGTTCCACACAGCTAGTAAATAGCTAACAAGAACAAACATCTGTAGTGACCCAAACAACATCTGTAACAGCAAATCAATAAAACCTTCAATTTAGTTTTATTTAGAACAGCAGGACATTCATTTAACAGCAATAATTTAGAGCAGAAGCTTTACTGTAGCAAATATTTGGTAATGTATATACATGTGCATGGGCACACATAAATATATGGAGAAATACATGTATATATACAGATACCCAGTTTTTATATAAATGTAACATACAAAAGGCTTTAATAGTCAAAATAATTAAGTTTTAGCCCCAAAAAGATGGCTAAGCACATCCAACTTAGCTGATATATAGGCATACTAAGTACAGCAAAAGCTTTCAGGCAATGTCATATCATAATTGCAGGTATGATCAGCTCACCAAAGGCCATTTAAATTATCTGTATTAATGAGAGGTCTGTGTTGCAACATACTAGTGTGGATGTTTTTACAGCAAAAATAGTATGTGACAATGCATAACGTAATGAAATAAGTGGGACAATTTAGTGTAATGTTAAGAGGAGAGGGAGGTAAATCCAGCACAGTGTAATTCATACTGCCTATTAAGAAAGATCTCTAAAATTACTGTTTCTCAGAACCTCACCTCAGATTAATTTTGAAGGAATGAGTTGTCTTACTCTAAAAGACACAGCAAATGCACTAAAATTTGTCTGACGTAGATGATCATGGGATCAGGATGGAGGAGTCTTGTGGACGATAGGTTTAAGAATACAGACAAAACCCAAGTATCTCAGGAAAAAAAAGAAAAAAGAAAGAAAAAAAGGCTTCTGGACTGCCTTAATTATTTCCATCAAGATTTTGAAAGTGGCTTATTCTCCTAGAAAAAACTTCAAAGTTGAAAAGGATCTATGTGATGCAAAATGGGAGGAGCATATTAGCCCAGTTAGGGAAAGAAAGAAAAGAACAATAAGTAGATGTCAGAGACAAGTTTATTCTTCCATGTGAGAGCACTTTTCTTCTAGTATTTGCCTGTTGATTTTAAGAGTTCTCAAATTATCAAGAAATTTTGAGAAGTGTTCTAATTCATGAAGAAACATCCTTTGTCCTCCTTCTAGGTATTTTACAATAAGTATGTAATTTTCACTATTTTAATGTTTAATGAATGACACCTGGACATATAATTTAAAGGTACTGAGTGTCTACATAGAAGAAATGATCCACAACTGTCCATAGGAAATGATAATTATCCTGGTTTCAACTGGTATAGTCTTAATTTCTTCTCAGTTGCTAGTACAATGCTGTGTCTTAGATTCAGTATGAGAATAATGTCGATAACACATTGATTTTGGTGGGTACTGAGTAGCATTTATCCTAAGTCAAAGACTTTTTTTGTGTCTCATGATCTACCAGTGAGGAGATACGCAAAAAGTTGTGAGAAAGCCAGGATCAGTTGCTCAAACTGGCCTAGGTTTGAGTTCCACACCATGGAACATCATGCTCAGTACGTAAGCTGGGAGAGTTACCAGGAAGATGGGTCCAGCTGGGGTTTGGGAACGGGATCTGGCGTTGGTCAGTGGGTGGTGAGCAAAATGCATCACTTGGTTTTCCTTGGTTTTTTTTTTTCTTTTATTATAATTGTCGTTATTTACTATCATTATTATATTTTTTTTGTTTCAATTATTAAACTGTTTTTATCTCAACCTACAAGTTTAATATTTGATCTCCTCCCCATTTCACCGGAGTGAGGGGAGTGAGCGAGCAGCTGTATGGTGCCTTGTTGCCAGCTGGGCTTAAATCACAACAGTCATTATAGTAGAAAAACACTTACAAAACTTGTTGAGTGACTCAAAATCAGTTTCTCCTCCCCAATAGAAATAGCAACACTCTGGTCAAGTATCCCATGATTTCCAGAGGAAACAGAGATTATACCAGAGACAAATCTTTCAAGCAGCAGCTGTTGGATGAAAGAAGTAACTGTGAGCCTTTGCTCCTAGTCAGAAAAGACAAACACTATGATATTCTTTTGTCAAGTAGAGACTAATGCTCAATTTGTGCAGTTAAATTACTTTCTAATTTTTTTAAAGCAGAGCAAGAACTCAAATGGACTGTTTCCATTTACTATTGATTAAGTTTTGCTATTCAAATACCATTTAATGCTTTTCTCACTAAAATGTGTTTTCACAGAGGAAAGATACTATTTATCACATGTAAGGTTAATAGAATCTGTACTTATACCAGATGAAAAATAGTCGAGCTGAGAAGTTAGGTTTCTGAACTCATTTAGTGCTGGTACCTACTTCTCCAAAATCATCTGGTACTCTATAAGTTTCTCTTTGAGATTTTGGATTTAATTATGTGTGTGTATTCAAAAGGTAATTAGGCAGCTACCTGATTAAAAGTTCACTCACATAATCATTAAAAGTGTCTTTTGGTGACAGTTGCAGTATGTCAGGCTCAGAACTGAATGATTATCACCTGCTGATTGTAGAAGTGAATGTCTATAATGGGAGTAATTTTAAAGCAGCACTTATTATAAACTAATACTGTTCCAACATTACAGTGATTATTTTGTTGTGTCAGATACCTATTTGAGATGAAAGAATTATTTCCAACTTCATTTACTTATTGACAGACATAGCATTAGAAGGTAAAGAATCAGAGTATTTCATGCAGTGTAAAGTATTATGTGTCCATAAGGGTATGGTCAAATTAAGCACTCTTAGAAACAGACAAGGAGCGTTAAGGATCTTTAAGACAGTGTTCTTTTTAAAATTTTAAAAACAGAGAGAAAGCAAGTTACTGAAAATGATCTCATATATACAGTATTATATGACTGTACAACAAAAATAAAACCATTTTCTAATATTAACCAAAATATTTTTAGAATATTTAGGCTTTTATAATTTTAGATAAAAGTTGTTTTGGCCCTGACCAGATATTTTTCCATTTCTTTAACAAAGATTGAGAACTTCTGTGTCTTTGGGTTTTGGTTTTTTTTGTTTGTTTTTTGGGGTTTGTTTGTCATTCCTTTTTGCCAGAGGAGTGAATAACTTAGTTTTGGTCTATTCTTACACTTACATATTAAAATTCAGATTTCTCATGAGTTTTGAACATATTTGAATGCCACTATTTTTAGCTGAAAAGAAATTAAGATTTGTTTAAAAGGAGAGAAGGGGTCAGGAATGGGGTTTGTACCAGTAAAATTTACATTAGGACTTAGAAAAATTATATCTGAATTAATATCTAAAATCCCTCTAATATAAGGAGATAAAAATGCATTTCCATTGTTGTTTTTCATTTCGTTTTTCATTTCTGAACAGCAAAGATATATTTGCAATCCCATAAATCACTGCATTATTAGCAATCTCACATTGCAAGAACACAGAAAGCCTAATTGATATCTGGTCAATAGAAAGTTGTCCTTCGCTGGAAGTCATAGAAAGATTCTCTTGCTGAAGATTAGAACCTCTTAGTGCTGAAGCTATTTAATTAATAGAGGTAATTGGAATTTTGCATTTACTGAAATGCTGCAAAAAGGAAACAAATTATTTGTGCTTCTCATTCTGTTTTATTTTACTGCTTCTCCAGAACCATAACAAGATGGTTTTGAGACACTTTGCAACAGAGTACTATAAAAGGCTACTTCTCGGGTCTTAATCTTGATTCATTCATACCTTCTTAAATCAGAAATAGTTCTATGGAAATCAATTTATTTGTACTAAATTTATCCAACTAACATAAAATCTGTCAGGAAGAAATGTTGGTTTTGTTCAGTTTGGTCTGGTTTTATGTGTGAATATAGCAGCTGCTATGGTAGACATATTGTCACAGGACCCTTCCCTGGTTTTGGTGTTTTTTATTCCTATGAGCACTCTGCATGGCTCTTGATAGCTAATTATATCAGCCTGTGGAGGCTATTTTTCCATATTTCTCCAGCTGATGATATATTCACTTTGAATGAAATAGGAATAATATAAAGGAAGAAGAATAGAAAAGCCTTAGTAATTTCACCACTATGAGCACTTCTTTTCCTAAATTAAGCGTGTAATTATCAAACTCTGTCTATATCGTCATATGGTTTAACCTTTATGAAAGTAATTAGGTTGAAGCTTAAAATTACTTGCTGTCTAATTTGATGAAACAGCTGCAATTTTTTCCCTTCAAGGAGAAGCTGGGGGGAAATGTAGGCAACTGAGTTGAAAAGCTTTTATCAATAGCACAAAACACAGACAGTTATTAGAAAAGGTTCAGGAATTGAGGTGACCTACATAAAACAACTTTTTGGGTGAACTGGGCAAGCATATATGTAACATAGGTAACATTGTACTATGGAAAAACAAAGGAAAAAATTAGATAATACATATTTATTTTAATGACCTAGTGTTTTCACACTGTTTATCCTATGAGATTTACAAAAGTTTTAATTAAGAGAATGATGACACATACTTACCTTTCACAGCAGCTGTGAAAGTCTAGTGCATCTCACTTGGTCATTCTGACCAATTTTGCTCAGACTAGAACAAATTCCCCAATATGTAGTCATCTTTTCTAATATATAATTAAATACATTAAATAACTTAGGGAGTAAACTACCAAAAATACTTAATAAAAGAGCTGACTCCTTTAGTCTAATAAACATTCTGGCAATAAGTCTGAACATCCTGACTCATATCAGGTAGGCTCTTTGAACACATGCATCCACAGTTGCTGATAAAGCTTCACTAAGACAGCCTTTCTGATTTATTCTGTAGTGATAACGAATATTCACAGACACTATATTTTGAAGATGATTAGAAGATAAAACATTTTGATTTTACAACTCAGCACTCAGCTGAGATCCATAATTGTATGTTTTTACTAGTTTTGAACAGTCAAGAACCAATTGCAACTGAAATCATTCTTTTATAAAAACTAGCATTTTCAGAATATACCAACAAGAATGAAGAGGAAAGAATCACTTTTAAAGTGTTGGCATTTCTTACCAATGCATTTCATGGCCCAAGGCAGTGGCCTGCTGAATCCCTCATGCTCTGCACACAGTGGGTTCAAATCCCGTCCTTGGTGAGAAGGAGGGTTTATGACCCTGAGATTGGCTCAGTGGGTTAGAACATGGTGCTGACAACACCAAGGTCATGGTTTTGATCCCTGTACGGGCCAATCACTTAACAGTCGGACTCAGTGATCCTTGTGGGTCCCTTCCAACTCCAAATATTCTGTGATTCTGTGAAATGTCTCTTATCTGGAGACCAACTTCCTGCATATATGCAAGGGATAGGTCTGGTTCTGTGTGAAGTCTGGATCCCTTCATCCACCCAACCAAGGAGGTCTACAGGAATTAGGAATAGGCAGACGGTGCACATCCAGGTTAGAAGATACTCTTCATACACGAACCCATTAGATTTATTTACAAAGTAGCATACATGCCCCACATCCTGCTGGCAAGGTGTGCTGCAGTATTCTTTCTCTACATGATTGACCACCACCTCTGTCAAGAATTTCCTGAAGCAGGACGTTACTATGTAGTCAGATAGATTTATCTCCTTCTGTGTGTGAAATATAGGAATGCATACTGATATAACTTAAAAAAAAAAAGCTCCTCTTTACTCCCCCAAAAAAATAGAAACAGACTTAAATATTATCTTGTATTTACATGCTGCTAAGTAAATCAACAAGCAGATAATATACGCCTTTCAACCAAAATTAAAGACTTTCTCTCTACAAGTTTTCCCATTTTTAAACAGATGATGACCACAAAACCTAGAAAACTACAGAAAAAGTTCCTGTTTAAGCTTTAGTACTGTGAATGGGGTATGTAAGATTCTTGTTACTACATAAAAACAGATAAAATACATGTACACGTATTTCCCTAAAGACCCTACAATGATTTTCTTTTTAAGTATTAAACATTCCAGTTTACTCTTCAGACTTCATAACCGTTCAGAGAGACTTACATGCCTTAAACAAAGATCTTCAAATGCTGGTCAGCTGACAAAAGATATAGGTAACCCAGAAAAGAAACAGAAGCATAAATGATTTTCTTTTCTCATAATAAGGCACTCTAAGAAAATAGATAACTTAATTAATTTTGTTCATTTTGGTTGTAAATCAAATCTGGGGATGAAAATACCCACAAGTAAAACCAAAAAACCTTGAAATGGAATTCTCACCTTTTAGAAAGACTTGGATATGAGCATTTTGTATCAGATTCACGAAGCTTAGCCATGACATATCAGATTAGGCTTCTCCATTATCATATATATGTGTGTGGTGATCAGAAAAGAATAAACTATTCAACAAATTTTGTCAGAGAACAGCATGATATTTTCTGATGCAGAACTATGACAATATGGTTCTGTGACTAGACTTGTAGGCTGCATCAATTTATAAGATAAAGACACAATCTTAGCACTATTTCAGTATCAAACTACTGGTCTGAAGAGAAGTGTTACTCTTGAAAAGTCTGAAGACTGAAATATTGTTATTACTATATAAAATTAATACAAAATATTTTCTAGAGATTTTTTTCCTTTCCCTTAAAAATTGGGATGAAGTATAGGGGGTTTTTTTCCCTAAAAAAAGTCTGTAATCTCTGAACAGTAGTTTTCTTTCAGATTAAGGACTTGTATTTCATATAAATAATATGTAACCTTTTCAGACTTCTTTTGAGTAAAAATTCAGTGCTTTCAAAGCCACTTAATGCAAATGAAGTGTGCTGGTTCAGTCTTCTTTTTTTAATGTATTGGAATGCTGTATTACAGATTTAAAAATGGATTTAATGGTTCCTATCAGTTACAATAGTGCTCAATCAATGGAAAAGCTGAGCATTTATCTGAACTGCAATTAGCTATGCATTTCTGAAAGAAAAGATTTACCCTGTGTTCTAGTTATGGATGAACAAGGACTTTGGAAACCCATGCAACTTACATTTTTATCTGCTGCATGTTACTGCAAGATACAAGAAAATCTGACAGTGTTCCCATTGATGATTCATCTGGCATTAGAAAGTAGGAGTCATTTCCTACTAGAACTTGAAGTATTTGATTGAATGCCTTTGCGATAGCTGTGAGAGAATGGCTGTTGACTGAACAAATATTTTAGAGGGGAAAAATTCCTGTAGGAACTCAAACTGCAGACTCTGTCTTAAACGGAGAGTCTGTATTGTAATAATGTGTGGTTTTATTTGAAACACGTATCTTTGTATGCAATCTGTGAAGAGAAGAGGTCTAAAGAGGAAAAAATGTTCAATAACAGTGTACAGTATATTAGATATGAGACTCTGCAAAGTACTATAGAGTCACATCATTCTATCTTGCTGCTGCTGCAATAATTCTTTACAGAAAATTCAGATAAGGCAGGAAGCAGTGGCGATCAAGCTATCTAGTAGTCATTAGTGGAAGCTATTGGGACGTGAATGCTTGTGCGAAGCTGAAGTTCATGACTGATGGGTTCAGATGGGCAATTGAAGAGAACAGCATTGGAATACTGATTTGGAAATAAGATAACAAAAACCTGACATTTCTCATACATGGACAGGAGTGGAAGGAACAGTAGCTATGTGAAAAAATTGGTAGAATATTTTGTGATGTGGAAATTATGGGGAGTGGGAAAGTCACTAGATACGCGAGGATTGAAAATAGATATAGAGAAAGAAAAAGAATGTTGGAAGAGACGAGAGCTAGTAAAGGGACGAATGTTGATGATAACACTGGAAAAATGGGAGGAAAAAAATGGAATAGTAAAAGAAAGCAGTAAAGTTGGCTTTAGTGAGACGAGTAGGAGAGGATGCATTCACTTTTTGTAGCTACAGAAGAGAATGTATACATCACTGTTACAGTCAAATTATTTAGTTTATCTAAATAATAGAGATATAAAAGTATAGCAAAAATTTTGGAATGCAATTTCAGTGTAATAGGTGCTAAGCATTTCAGAAAAAATGTCAAATATTTTCTTCAAACATGAAACAAATCCTTTAAGTGTAGGTTAATTAACACTATTAATTTAAAATATAAATTGCAAGAAGAGGATCAGAAAAGGAAAGTTCCCTTCTATTCCTATTCTGTATTTTTTCTGGAAAACTGGTAAAAAACTCTGACAGAAATAGCTTCAGAATTGGTTTTATAATTAAGAATAATTAATTATTTTTATGTTCAAAAGCTCTGTTTTTTACCAAACTGTTTAAAAATGTCAATATAATGGAGAAAATATATGGAAAGGACTCACAAACTTATTAACACCACCTCCTACCACAACCAGCTATGCTACTTCTATTTCTGTCAAAGAATTATACTTTCTAAAATGTAAAAAAAAATTGTTTCATCATATTTTGTCTTGCAAAATTAGATTTAGTTGGTTTGGAACTGGAAAACTTAGCTACTTATGTGTGCTAAGTGGCAGAAATCTAGACATCTCTAGAGGACATAGTTTTAAGCTGTGCCAGGGGAGATTTAGACTGAACATTAGGAAGTATTTCTTCACAGAAAGGATGATGAGATGTTGGAATAGACTGCCCAGGGAGATGGTGGAGTCACCATCCCTGGAGTTATTTAAGGAAAGTTGGATGTGCAACTTACTGCAATGGCCTGGTAGACATGGTGGTGGTGTTCAGTAATAGATTGGGCTAGACGATCTCAGAGGTCTTTTCCAACCTAATTGATTCTGTGAGTCTGTGTTCTCCATCCTACGTCAAGAAAGGTGGCAAATTATTGAAGAAATATGGAAAAAATGTTGGGAAAATTATTTAGGAAAAAAATGTAGAGCACCATCAGGAAATAATAGCATCTGGCAACTTCTAGATTGCAGGTTTTTTTCTCTAAAAGAAGAAATAAAAGTGAAAATCACAAAGATCCACCTTCAATCAACACTTTTTTTTTTTTTGCTAGCATCACTAGATCCACTTCTAAATCAATTCAGTCTAATGAAAGCATTTGTCTTGTGTAGACAAGGCACACAGGCTAATTTACCTTGTTCCCACAGTAATTGAAACATGTGCTGAGGACTCCCAATTACCTTTGACAACATTTCTTATTTCTCAGACATCTGTCAATTATCACAGTTGCTTACCAGTGGAAAATCTTATTTTTGACAATATTTTTTCACAAAACTTTATGTCTCAACTTAGAAATTTATTTCTATCTTTGAAGACAGCTTAATCAAAACCTCCTTTGATAGATGTGACTGCTTTTTTGTCACCTCCTATGGCCTCTATTTATATTACCTTGCTGTAGGCTCTTAACTGAAACTCCTGGCTGAGAAGTGGAGTTATTCCAATCACTTTGTAGGCAAGAATCATCTGCAGGGGTTCATTCAGCCCAGCCTCCAAGAGGTGCAAACATATAAATTTTCCACAGAAGGAGCTTAAGTTAGTTTGGCTTCTAACTTAATTTCAGGTCTGTGGAAATGTATCTGGTCCTGTTGTCCAAGGGATGCATATTTTTTTAGACAACACAAAATTTATGCTGCCCTTTTCTGGATCCAGGTGGTTGGATGGTCCTCTGATGACTCATGTGCTCTTCTCTCTAGGAACAGAGAGTGAAGAATGAGCTGCTGTACTCATGACTACTGTGGTACATGTCCTAGAGAGGCTTGCTTTCTGTGCTGAGAGGGGCCTTGCTAGACGGAGTGTACAAGAGCTGCTGCTTTCTACATAGGCCTTTGTGAGGTCTCGTGCTGAAGTATGTGTATCTTCTTAAAAGAAAGCTGATGTGGATCATAGCTTTACAGAATTGCTGTAAATCCCAAAGTACAAAGTCACACTTTCATTTCACTATGCAAGAGAAGTCCACACTCTTTCTTTGAATAAGTATCCCTTAAAAAATAAGTACATGGTGCTAAGTATATTCTTGTGCTCTCAGAGAACTTCTGCATTTTTTCCTCAGAAACTACCTTTTCTGTTTCGTAACAGTTGTCTCTTTGCCCTTCTTTTGGGAGAAGTTGTTTAGCAAATACAGGGTTAAATAAGGGGTTAAATAAACTATATATGATCTATACATGACACATGATGTTAGCACAGTAAAAAACCCCAAACCAAAACAAAACCAAAGCCATAGCAAACCCCCACAAAAAACTACCACCACAAACAAACAAAAAATCCAAATGCTGTCACAATCACTAATGTCCTAAAAATGGCCCTAAACATGGATTCATTAATTTATACATAGGCAGTTAAATAAGTGGCATGGTGTTAGTGTGAGCTGCTTTTATAATTTTCTGGGCTTTTCTGCCTTCTTTTAACCACTGGTGAGGGTGTTACATAAAAGTATTAGCTTCTGAGACTATGTGTCATCTCTGTCCCATTTTTACAACAAAACATGAAAAAGAGCTTTGCTGGAGTGGCCACCTTGCCTCACAGTGGTAACACCCAAACAATACACTAAAAATACTAAAACATGATCAGCCTCTGATGGTAGCTATTCGTCTAAACTTTCATATCTTAGCTTGTAAGGAGAGCTGGGATACAGGTAGATTAAATAAATTGCCTAAGGGATTTCTTTGGTATCAGCTATTGTGAGTTCTCGGAAATTTTTACTCCGAAGTAAACAGTAGCATTATTTCTCCTTACAGGGAGAAGTGAACTGTGGCTATGGTATTACAATTTTCACCCTCTGATATTTCTTCCAGCCAAATAAAGCATGATATTTGTTTAGTTAACACAGCAAAGAACAGGGTGGTCCTTGTGTCTGCTATTGTTTCTTTAAGTGCTTTTTGAAAAAAAAAGAAACTGTCTTGACAATTTATATTTCTTTCCAGCTTTGTTGCATTTATTTATTAAAACAAGGATTTGAGAAAAATATTTGGATTATTTCTTAAAAGGTAGAAACATTCACTGAGAAATAAGAATTATTATAAAAATTATTGTAAAAATTATTATTGTGAGAACAGGGTAATAAATACATGAGGTAAAATAGACATTTATTATAAGAAAATATAATCTTAGTACCTTTGGGCCAAATTTGTCTTAGCATGAGGCTACCTGGAAACAATTTTAAACACCCATTAGGTAACATAATGACCTGGCAATACAGGAGGAATTGTCAGTCTCATGGTGTGAGACTAAGTCTGTCTCAGTATACTCTATGCATTCTATATATTATTTTATTAGAAATATGCGAGAACATAAAGAATTTGTATAAAATATAACTTATTAAAAGAAAGTTTTAGAAATACTATTGTGTACAGCCTTAAAATACTTGTATATATGTATGTTATTTTCCAGTTGAAGATAAATTAATTTTATTGTTGATTGCTCATCACTCTTATATAATAGTAGGTACAAATATTCTGATTGATGTTAATGGTGGTGATTGTCTTTAAAAGTTTAGTGCTTTTTCTGGAGAGCTATAAAACACAGAGGTGCAGAATGCTGGTCTGATATAGGACAGCATCCTTATATTTCCTTGGATGCAAAAGTCACAGAATTAGACAAATAAGGAGACAGACATTCTTAGTCTCATTAATAAGATAAACTTCCTTACTGAAAAACTGAAGGTTTTATTAAACCTTTAAAGAGCAGCTTGAAAGATCAGAAATTATCCAGTCCGTATCATTCCAGACAGTTGAGAATAAAATCATAAGATACTGGCTCAATAACAATAATAATAAAAATAATGGGAAAACTCCCCAACCCTAACCCCAAAGAACCACTTGAATAATTTCTGTTGTTCGTATGATCATTTGTACAGACATGAGTATTGTGGTATTATATTTTTCTTTGTAATTGGAACTCAGACCAGTTTGGATGCTCCCTAGAGAGAACAATATATTACTCTGTAATTTGTCATAAGTATGAGTCTGCAAGGATAAGCCTTGTCTGACCAGTTGTAGACATCAGCAATGCGGATTCTTACTCCAAAGCTTTCCATTATAGGTTCCCTTCATAGTCAATAGACATAAATAAGGTGTTCCAGGGCATGATGCATCTACCTACTAGGGTTATCATAGAAATAAAAGTATAGATACCACATAAAATACCAGTTTCCTTAGTTCTTCCCCAAAAAGCCTTAAGAACCTGATGATAAAGTGATGACTGCTATTTTTTTCTGTCATTCGGATTTTTTCCTCTAGTATGGATGGGATCACATTACGAATGTAGCTACATTCTTCAAGTGATCATCTGACGTGTTCAAAGCTAATATGATTCAGTTTATCCAGAGAGCATAATTTTATTTTTTTTCCTGGCAGAACCATGTGTTAACCAGGTTGGCCTGTCAACACCTAGTATGCTAAAGGACTGGTTTTGTTCCAAAGCATTCTGATATAACCTGGGCAGCTTTCCCAAGCTGCCAGGTGGAAGAGATGGAGAAATGCGGGTGTTAAAAGACTACAAGCCAAATTGTGTCAACTGTTTCTTACTGAATTTTTTTAAGTGGAGGAACTCTAAAATGAAAGTGGAACTTTCTTGATTTAAAAATAAATAAATAGATGTCGAATACCTTTTTTTCCTTTCAGAAAATGTATATGAAAAAATTAAAATCTAGTAAATATTCTGTCATGGTAGTGGAACAGATATTATGCTTCCTGATGTTTAAATTGGTTTTGTTTGGATTTTTTCTTAATGCTTTTAAATTACGAATGGCCATTTCTGGTGTGTCGTCTTCCTCCAAATAATTCTCAGTCACTATATTACAAAGATATCAGTTCTAACTCATTTATATTACTTTCTTATCTTGTCTTCAGAATGGAAAACTGGAAAAGATTGTCATAATGGTACTTCTGTGCTCACTTTATTTGTACAACATTTCAATCATTCTAAAATCTGAGCAAAGAGTGGGGGATATTTCATGGGGACATACATAAAAGTTATCAACCCCTTTGAAATTCTAAATAACTCCCTACATCACTTATCTACAACTGTGTTAAAATTCTGAACTGATTCCACTAATATTGCAGTTTTGTCTTCATTAAAAAAATCTTTTAACTACAGTGTAATTTTTACTGAGTAATTAACAAAGTGGAAGATATAGAGCACATAGATAAATGGAATGCAATATGTTAATTATCTTTTTGATCTAACATTTCACTGTGGTATTACATAAAAAAATCATACATTTGTTCAAATAATATCAAGAAAATAAACAAAATAAAACACAAAATAAAATTAAACAACACAATGTAATAAAAAAAATCCATTCTCAGGTTCCTAGATGGAGAGCTGAAACAGACAGTAAAAGGAATAGTTGAGATTATAATACATTTAATAACAATATTACATTTAGTGTCTTGAATATAAGAATGAAATCCTATGCAGTAGGCTTTCACCTGAGTCTAGGATAATGGTCTTTTATGAAATCTTGTTATGCATCCTGAGGCACACACCCTCTCACCTGTAATTCTTCTTTATAACATACTCAGAAAAGATTAAAAAAATAGAAAACAACAAAAAACCCAAACCAAAAATGACAAAACCATCACACAAAGAAAAGCTCAACATGGTAAGAAGTTTGAAACGTAAAGGAAACAAGACTGTTAATAATAAAAGCATATCGTGATTAGATAGAAAGACTCAAACATTCATAAACTTCCTTCTGTGATGACGATATTGCAGTAGACTAACACTACTACTGAAATAAATCTTGGAGTTAATGAGATGGATATTGTGGACAAGTGATTTCATCATGATCCACAATAGCTTCATTTAGCAAAGCATAACTGTTAATGATATGTCTTTGGACCGTGTTAATGTAGGTTTAAAATCCCTGCAAAATAATGAGAAATGCATTTTAGCACCAGCTTCTCAGAGAGTATGTGGGACATCTCTCTTGCAGTATCCTGCAGAGGGCCGAGAAATGGACTTTATGATCCTGATGGGTCCCTTACAACTTATCATATTCTATGATATTGTGAATGTTCCCAATATACTTCTGGGTAAAGTCAAATAAATTAGTTTAAACAACCCTCAATAATGTTATTTAGTTTATTTCACTTTTTTGAAATGAGCTATTGCTTGAAATAACACACCTGCTAGATAAACTAGTAGCTGGAGATCAGATACTAGGACAAGATATCAAAGGAAGATCTATTCTCTTCAGTGTAATATTTTAATCTATACTTCTCTGTGTGATGGTTGGATGCATGGAGAGTGAGGTTGCTGAGGGGTGATGAGACCACATAAAGCTGACCATGTACATGTGACTGAAGCAAATTCAATGTCTGTACATATAGTTTCTTATGTTTTTCCCATTTCTTTATTTAATCCTATTTTTCTTGTTATGAGTAATATCCACATTGTTATATAATGTTATTCACTAATTCTCTGATTTAAAGCCTACTGAAGTTTAGGAACATGATTCCCTTGACTTATTAAGCCTAAGAATATTTGCACTTTTTAAAATTTGTAGATCACAACAGGAGGTCTTAACATAATTATAAAAGGGCATCTTTAGTTCCTAATTTCTGGGGTAGCATTAATTATTGCTGTTGAAACCTTTACACTAAATTCCACTGTCACTACTGTGAGATTTCCTGGCTTTAATAATTAATTCAAACAGTATAATCCATATTATTATTAAATTTCAGTTTAATACAAAGTAGTATAATCCATTTATGGTAATACAATAACTGCTTATTCACACTTTTATGAGTGTATCTAATGAAATGTTTTAAACCTTTTTATGCAAATAGGACTTTTATATATTGATCAGATTTATAGCTTTTTGCCTTTCTTACAATTCTGCATGAACAAACTGCATTTTGTGCAGGATGTCCATAAACGTACACATACCTGATTAGTAGAGTGAAATGATGAGTATACATATCTGTACTTGTTGCCAATTATTTATGTTTTATTGTTTTAATTATAAGGAACAGTCTTTACAGTGATGGCAATACAATATTTTTATGTAGAACAGAGTTAAAAGAATAATGTACTTTTAAATTCGACTGCAAATTAAAAGATATTTATCTGGCATTAATTTTAGGTATCACTTAGAGGAGCTGAGATGTATTTTAAATGCAGAGTAAACTGGAAAGTAGAAGTTACATTTCACTGTTAACCGACTGTTACATGACAAGTAAACAAGTTTAATCGTGTTATTCACCTCATTGACTTTAATGATTCAATAATAGATGTAATAGGCACCTCAGGACCAGATGGCTTAGGGGAAAAAAAGTCCCCATGAACTACCACTTTTTCATCTCAAGTATCTGATAAATATGTTGACTCCCTCCACTGCGATGACAGCCAGAATTTCTCACCAGCTGGCCAGTTGCTCTGCACAGTGGGTGCTATCATCCTCAGCTGAATGTTGAATTCTCAGCTCTGTAGTAAGGTCAGGACTTGAGGGTTGTTGGGTTTTTTTTATTTATTTTTTTTTTTTTAAACACAGCTTTTTATTGATTTCACATAAACATTACAATTACTGACAAAAGGATAAGTGGGTAAGGTCTTAGGAAGGGATGGATCAGGAGTTAAGGTTGAATTCAAAATGAGCTCTACTTGTAACAGTGCTGATCTGCCCTTGCATTAGCAATATAGGTTGAATGTGTAAAGAGCACATGGGGCTACAGCTACCTCTCATCAAGTTGTTTTACTACCCCAACCTTTTGCTCAGTATAGTGCTACCTCAAGCAGAGCCTGCATACAATCATGCCTGGCAGACATTTCAACCAAGAAAACACTGTTTATTTCTAGCTGTCATCTGTGCTGCTGCAAAAAAAAGTACATGGAAGAACACACACCCCTGTCACCAACCCCTCCCCGCATTCCCTAGAAATGTCAACGAAATGGACACGTTGATTATCTACAGCCTGTGTAAGCCAATACTGTTCAGATCTGAAGTGCTATACAGCCTACTGTCTGCCACAATTACTTGCTTTTGGCCATGGCTTTTTTAGCACTTCTTTTCTACATAGATATCCCACCTGTTTCTACCCCTGGCTGTGCAAAATCCAACCATGATAGAACTTAACAAGACAAAAGGGTGTTTTGGTTTTTTCATGTGTGTATATTCAAGGACATTATTTCCTCTTTGTTACCTGACTTCTGATTTGCGTTTTTACAGCCATACTTGGTCCTGTGTCAAGAAGAAATTTTGCCCCAAGTTTTGGAAGGGAAACTGAAAGGTACATAATCAAAAGAGAAAGGAGAAAAATAAGACATAAGTGCATTAACCACCTTGGTAGTTAAGGGATTCTGAAACACCAGACAATTCTGAAAGCCTGTGGTAAGCTAATTGTAGGTCTATTCAAAGCCCACTTTTAAAACAAATTGGAATTTCTCAGCAATTATAGCCAAGTTGTATTAAAATCCTAGAAAACCCAGAGTAAGTGGCATCACAAAACTTCACTGTATTTGTAATATGCTACTTATCGCACTTAAATGCAGAATAAATTCTTCAGCTATTATCATAATAATGAATAAGCCTCTTCTGTTACCATAATAATATATATCTTCCCCTGACAGTTTATAAAGTCTCTTATTCATATCAATTCATTTACTTAAACAACATCACTTTGGAAGAGGGTACTACTATTCCTCTGTGTAGAAATCTCTGGTTTAAATGAACAGAAAGCTACTGATAGTAGTCTCTTAATCAAAGACATGTCTTAATCAAAGACATGTCTCTGTTCACATACCTTTTAATGAAGTATATATGTGCCAAAAAAATTGCATCTGGAAAAATTAGTTTTCTGCCAAAAAAGAAGCAGGAGCAAGCAAAAAAAATAAATGACTGAAAACCAGTAAAGCAAAGTATTAAAATACAAAGAAATTGATATTCTCAGCACAATGAAAATCAATACAAAGATACATCAAGTGAGGCAAGTAAAGTGTAGAAATAAAAAACACATAAAAAAGGGAGGTGGAAATAGGAATAGCAGTAATGTAAAAACAACAATAGCAACAAAAATATTTTTTTCAATTCTGTCAGAACCTCAACCAAAATCAAAAACCAAACAAGAAAATCAGAACAGAAGAAATGTTCTCTTCATCATCCTTCATAAAAGTAACAAAAAACTCTCCATACTCAAGTACATAAACCAAGGTACATGTGATGGAACTACATAATGAACAGATACTAGGCCACATGGAGAATTTACTCTTTGACACTTCACAGCTGCATGCAGTCACAAAAGCTAAATGGTCCAGAACAGTTCACTTCTCCAGCGGGGACCAAGTTTTTTCTGCAACAGATAACATGGAGCAGTGGGATTTTTTCAGCACTGTGGTATGTTTCTATGACCCTCACAATCTATATGTGTGATGTTTTTTCAGTTCAAAGTATCTGATAGTAGACAAGGTCTGTGCAGACCAGATGGCTGAATAAACTTTAGAGGAAGATCTTATTGAATGAAATTATTCTGTGTATTATGAAGTTGGGAAACATTTTGGAGCATTTAGGAATGCGGTTCTTCTGGGAAAATGTTGTAAAAATCATGGAATAGTAAATATGCAAATTTTGTTCAATTTTTTTTCCCTAAAGCCTTTCAGTACAACTCCATAGGAAGAATAATCTGGAGAATGACATGTAGGCTTTGCTTTGCAGGAACTAGTTGGCCCACACCAAAGGGGAGCTAGAAGTGAATTAACACTCAGGACTGAGGAGCAAACTAAGCATATACATCATCAGGGAATGTTCGCAGGTACTAAAATCAATGAATAAAAATGTTGTCAGATTGCATGTGTCTTTTTGTAAGCAAAAGATTAACTCAAACAACTATTGGGACTGAACTTTTTATAATAGTAAATCACAAAAATAATATGTCAATTCTTAATTTGTGTCAATTTGGCAGTGAAAGGATTTTGGGATTGGTAAATGGTAAGAATTAATCCAAACAAAAGTAGACAGGATCAGAACCTCTCTTTATTCAGGAACTTGGTGGAATTAATTCCTCTCCAGCTGAAGAGTATAATCTCTTCTGAAGTTTCACATCTTTCCTGGAATGTTCTTTATGCTAGAATACAACATGTTGTGTGATAAATTTCAGCTTCATTTATACCGAGATGCAGAATTAGTCCATAGCGTGCCTTACATCCCAGTCTTCTAAGCATCTGGATCAGGACAGAGGTGTGTTGTAACTTTCTTTTGAAAACCTCATGGTTTTACCTCTCTACTAAAGCACATCTGGAAATACCTTCACAGGGAAAGCAAGATATAGGTTGCAGAAAGAAGGGGCAGTAAATGTCCATGTCTTACTTTTACTCTGATATAAGTTCAGGATATATCTGGGGAACTTAGATTCTGAAATACCCTTAAGTACCTTGTGAGATATTTCTGTCAATAAATTTTGTCTAATTAACATTTCCACCCTCTCACCGGTGGTCAGTACAACTGTACAGGGGCTCAAGGCTTGAGCTTTCATCCTGACTCAGCTGTCTGTTCAGACCTCAACCCTTTTTCCTTTTTTAGGGGGAGTTGCCTGCTTGCAGGGTGAGTTGATTTGGGAAACTGATTTGAATTGAAACTACACTGGTGTGTGTGCTTTGATCTAAGTGATTTTGAAGTTGCCCTTGGGTAAGAGATGCTAGACCAAGTGGTTCAAGCCTCTTATATTATGGGTACTTAATTTTTTATACAAAGCACACAGCGAGCTTTTGGTTTGCTGCTTAGTCACACAGGATTCAAACTTTTTAACAATATGTGTCATGGATAAATAAGATAATAAAAATTACTGTCACTTTTATTTCACTTTAGTTCCTGTTTTCTTTCTTCCTTTGCAAGTGTTTGATATTGAAAATTTCACTTTCAGTTTCAAGAACTCTTTGATGGCACATTTTGAAGAGGGTTAATTTCTTTTCAGTGAAAAACTATATCAATCAATATGAACACTTTTTTTTTCCTCCAGGGACAGCATCAAGGAATTATAGGAGTGCCTTCACAATGCTACAGACAAATAAAAGTTAACTGTGTCTGAATGAGTAACTAATGGAATTTTACATATTCTATGAATGAACATAAAACACCTAAAGTGTGGAAGTTTACCCTGTCCAGTATTTTCTAGTTTTACTTTCACTTTTTCTGTCTCCTGTCTACTCAAATACTGATTATGTAGGTCAGCTGTGTATTGTTGGTAATTAACCCCACAGACAAAGGGTAATTGTTCGATTGTCTTTGGAGAGTCTGATGGAAGAAGTCAGAGGTAGTGGCCAACCAGAAAGTAAAAAAGGAAAAGTCTCCAGAGTTAATAGTGAAAGTGTGTATTAATGTCTTTTAACTTTCACTTGGCAGTACATACGTTTTCTCCTTCTAAACACACATGGCCCAAAATCCAAACTGCTATATTAGGTATTGTAAGTTTACACTAATGTGTAATATTTCTGGATATTTGTGAGATAAGCTTCTTAGTTGTTTCCTTTCATGGTGTTTATATTTAAAAGAGGTGTTTGTTTAAACTCTAGGGAAGATGTCGTTACAATTACCAGTGGGAGATTTTAAATTTGGTTTTAGTGATGGAAAGGCTTTCTAAAAATATATAATTCTGGGTGGTCAAATGTACTCAATATGCCAGTAATGATTCTACTACTGTTACAACAGAAAACTGAACAGATTTAACGGATGATATCCAGAAAGCCAAATAGCAACCTCTATTCTAATCTGGTAGCATTATGTTTTCTAGGTGCTGACAGAAAGACTTACGTAATATAAACAGAAAACAGCTGAATCATTTCTTCCAAGTGTACTTTTCAGACAGGATAAAATTTCAGTGAGGACTTTGGTGTCATTAATAAGGAGCTTGTGACCTTCCTAATGTCTGTTTAAAGTCCAGAAGTATCCTGAAATAGGATTATAGGGTGGTGAGACACTGGTACAGGTTGTCCAGAGTGGTTGTAGATGCTCCAGTCCTAGCAGTGTTCAAGGGCATGTTGAATAAGGCCTGTAGGAACAGATACGTTTCCGGAAGAATTTGTAACTGCAAGTTAGAACTTGTTTCTCTAGGAAGGTTTTCTGCCTAAGGTGGTGGCTCTTTCTCAAAGGCAGTTTCAATGATTTCCCCCCTCCCTGCAAACCAAGAGAAGTTCTCAGCCTTGCTCTCTGGTATGCAGACAGATAACATGTTTGCAGACATGTACAAGGCCTCCTTGGGCCAGAGAGAGTGGGGGAGGAGAAAGAGAAGACACAAAAAAGCTTGGAAGAGAAGAAGCTTTGCCTTTTGCTTCTGGGACCTGATGCATGTACCATCATAAAAAAGTGGTCCTTGCATCTGAAATAAACCTTTTTTTTAATCCTTCTGCTGCCTTGCCATTCTTGGGAAGAATACCTGTGTATATTTACCTTACAAGGCCTTGAGAACCTGGTCTAGTGAAAAGTATCCCTGTTCATGACAGGGGTGGTTGGGACTAGGTGATTTTAAGGTACCTTTCAACCCCTTAACATTCTGTGATGATTCTATGATTTTATATCATCTAATTCCAGGCACCAACTCTCTTTATGACCTATTATTCAAATGAGGGTTTCCACAACTGTTAGAATTGATGCCAGATTACTTTTCATAAATGGACAGGAAGGTAACTAAACTGTCTCAAAGAGCCCAACACAATTATTTTTAGTATCTATTATAATGTTGCCATTTTTAACACAGTCTGTGTTAGTTTCCCCTAACCAATTTTCCACATTTATAGTCTTACATCTGCTGTGATTTTATAGAAAGCTGCTAATTAATAAGAGATCAATTTGAAATTGTTCATTCCTACTTCACTTTATAGTAGGCAACAGACCCAATAATATTGCTAAAATGAATCATCACGGAGTTAATTTTTATGAATATATTGAACAACAAAAGCACATCACCTCAAACCTTTTAATTTTGTGGCCCATCTACACCATATAGAAAAATTGAAATGAACCTAGAAAACTGAATTTAAAACCTAGGAAGCCAGGAGCTTATATTCCTAGCAAAAACAATGCAAATATTGAAAATATAGTAGGTTAAACATGTTATATGCAACATCATCTTCACTTTAGTCAGTGAGGCAGTGGGATTTTCCTCCTCGTATTTTGGAGTGTCAAGGGAAGCAAGCCATCATATTTCCATCCCACTTTCCCCAGGTCTTTCCCTCTGACCTAGGCTGAGTCTAACAAAATTAATTTGGTACATGGCTGAGAATCCTTGAGCTGACTCTACCTGTAGCATGCTATAGAGAAGTCTCACCTATCAGTTAGTTTATAAGTAGAACAAGTAACTTTTCTAGATGCAATACGCATCTTCCATTGAAAAGTTATTCTCTAAACTCTACAGATTTGCTGCAAAGACTAATGAAGAGTTTTCATTTCATACTTACCTGTACCATGGTTCTGAGACATCCCTTCAGTGTACAGAACTTAATACCGTGATTATCAAATCACAAAAAAATCATGCACAGTGAACAAGTTGAGAGAAAATTACTAATAGAAAAAAAAACAAACCAAAAAACAACAAGCCTGAAATATTTTTCAAAGATAAAATTGATAGAGGAATTGAAAGAAAAAGTTTGAAATTTTGCCCTTGTAAGCATTATTGATACAAGTGATGTACTCAAATATCTATGCAGTAAGTATTATTTCTAATCCTTTTAGTCTTACTTGTGAGGACCTTATTCATATTGCTCAAATTCTCTAATTAAGTTCACCAAGTGAGATATTATTCACTGGAAAAGATGTAAAATTCTTTTTTTGCTGATATAATGGGTTGACTCTGGCTGGATGCCAGATAACCACCAAAGCCGTTCTATTGCTTCCCTCCACAACTGGACAAGTGAGAGAAAATATAACAAAGGGTTCATAGGTTGAGATAAGGACAGGGAGAGATCACTCACCGATTACTGACACAGGCAAAACAGAGTCAACTTGAGGATGTCAATTTAATTTATTACTAACAAAATCAGAGCTGGATAAGGAGAAGTAAAACAAATCTTAAAAACACCTTCCCCTCACCCCTCCCTCCTTCCCGGGCACTACCTGCTCCCTCATAGTGGCCCAGGGAGACGGGCAATGGGGGTTATGGGCAGTTCATCACAGGTTTCTCCTGCAGCTATAAGGGAGAGGAATCCTTCCCCTGCTTCCCATGGGGTCTTTCCCAAAGGATACAGTCCTTCACAAACTTCTCTAGCATGAGTCCATCCCACAGGCAACAGTTCTTCACAGACTGCTCCCATATGTGTCCCTTCCAAGGGGTACAGTCCTTCAGGCACAGGCTGCTCCAGTGTGGGTCCCCCACAGGGTCACAAGTCCCACCAGGAAATCTGCTCCAGCATGGGCTTCTCTCTCCACAGGTCAGCAGGTCCCTGCCAGGATCCTGCTCCAGCATGGACCTCCCACAGGGTTACAGCCCTCTTTTGGGCATCTACCTACTCTGGCATGGGTCTCCTCCACAGGTTACACTGTTGTGGGCTTCACCGAGGTCTGCACCTCAGGCTGGAATCTATGCTTCAATTCCTGAAACACTTCCTCCCCCTCTTTCTCCACTGATCTTGGTGCCTGCAGAGCTGTTCCTCTCACATGTTCTCATTCCTCTCTTCTCTGAGAGCAATTACATCTGCACAGGTATACAAGAGCATATACCCACCCACCTCTGAATATATAGGTGAGCTATCATTTCAAAATTGAATGAAAATGGATGTTGAACTGTAGAAGTGAAAAAAAAGCTATATCAATCTTTTTTTAAATTGGTCTAAAAGTGTATGACATAGCTTAAACTAATGAAGAAGAACCTACGAGTACTTCATAGACTTTGGATAATGATCTCGTGCTACATCATTAAGCTGAGCTGATATTATTACCTCCTCTGTTATAACATCATTATATAAGGTTTAAGCATTTTCCGGGGATGTCAGAATTGTCAAACCTTTCTAAAGTTTCCTTTTCTGTGCCACTGAAGTAAGATTAAATTTATAATTGATTTTTCTCTCTGCTTTTTGTTGTAATTTGTCACTGAAAATAAACAGTTTGACATTACAAAATCCTTTAAAAAAATTGTTTGCAAGTTAAATTGATCTAGGCAAGTTTCCTTACCTTCAGTGTAGCAACATTGTTTGCTTTAAGTCCATTTCTGAAATACACTAGTGTAGGCAGGAACCAACAGCTCTACAGACAGGCAGAGGCCCCACACAGAGCTGCTAATCAACTTTACTTAACAACTGATATTAGTTAAGGAACTAGTGGATTAAGACAACATATTTGCAAAATGTCAGATCTGTTTGTTTTGAGGCAACAAGAGCTGCTTCTGAGGGAGATTAAAAATCAGATGAGGTCCTGTGAGGAAAAAGAAACAGATAATTCATTTTGGACTCTACATTAGAAGCACGGAGCAAAATATAATAAAATCAGCACCATCTCAGAGAATCTCAATTCAAGGGAAAAAAAAAAAAAAGAAAAAGAAAAACTCTGCTTGAGACAAGACAGCCAAGCATATACCACATTGGAGTATATCAGGAAGGGATTTCGATCACAGTTGCTGTGTTTATGTGAAGTAGAAAATTGATTTAATCTCACTTTATAAACAGACTTTGGATTTTATTATTTTAGTAAAGGCAAACAGGGCACGTGCAATTCTCACGGAGAATGAATAGTGTATATTTGAGAAGGAAAAAGTGTTTTGTATATACAAACCAGATTAACTATCTGTTAATTGTTTAAAAGGCCAAGCGGATAAATGGTTAAACTGCCACAGTACTAATATATATTTTACAGTATTGAGATGAAATCTGGCATAGCTACTAAGTATGCATATGAAATAGTTGTGCTGAATCCACAGATAGAGGTACCTGGAGCAGCAAAAATCAGAGGCAAGTCCTAACAGCTGCCTGACCAGGTGCAGCAGATGAACTCCCATCCTTACACCCAGTTCACACTGGTCACATCTAGCATCCTAAAGGAGATACCCTTCTCTCCTAAAGGAGAGAGATTTCCCATAGTCAAGTGGGAATATAATGAACCAGGATTAAATTCTCAGACCAAACACAGATCTTCATTAGACTTGAACAGGAAATATTTCAGCACTCTCACATGGGCTGTTTCTGATCTCACCTACAGAAGTGCTACCTTTGGAATGGCTGTTTGCTCCTCAACCTATTAGGTAGTCATAATAGCAAATCATTTTGTTTTTAAAGGCTGATGAATCTGGTCCTTGGTGTCCATCCCCTTGTTGCACAAGTACTAGGTGAGTGATTGCCACTCCCAGCACATGGTACCTGTCCTGCTCTTGGAAGAACATAGATATATTAGATACTTTAGCAAATTCTCCTGTCTGTCCAGCATGGGTGAGAACTTAGCTGAGTTGTTGGCCTGGTTTTGGATCTCATATTTAAACAGAGATTTGGACCAGTGTGAGACAATCTGAAAGAGTTGTAACTATGGCCTGAAATCTAGAAAACCACTGCCTGTCAGGGAACTCTGAAGAGTTCAGCTAGTTTAATCTGAAGAACTGAAAACTAAGGGGAGACAAAGTAACAGCCTTCAAAGCTATGGAAGATTATGGTAGAAAAAAATAAATGAACTGTTCTCCAAGGGAGAGGAAAAAAGAAATAGGTTAAATTGCATTGGAAGAGATCTAACTTAGATACTAGGAAAAATTTAGAGCCTTAAGGGTATTTAAGCAAGGTAACTGATTGCTCTGGTAGGATGTGGAATCTCTGTCTTTAGATGCTTTTAAGAACAGGTTAGATAAACATCTATCAGGAAAAGTTTAGATAGAGTGACCCTCTCTTCAGGAGAGAATTTCCACAGATGAATTCCTGAAGTGTTTGAGAAGTTTTTCATCCTCATTTCCAATGACTTTAATGTATCTCAAAATTGTATGTTTAATAAATTTACAAACTCATTAACAGAGAAGTACACATCATCCAATCATTAATGTTGCATTATTTATTATGGTTGGTTTGTTGTTTTCCTCTTTGCTCTGTTTTGTGACCAAATAATGCTTCTGTTGCATAACAAACACCACCTTTAAGAGGTGCATAGCAGAGCTGCACGTAACTGTAAGACAGAGCAGGACCCTGCTAGTATTATTTATGAACAATAATCCCTAATGTATTACACAGTGGTTTCACTTTGGCAGAGAGAAAGGATTCCATTTACAACATAAAATTAGCATAAATCCAATAAATAGAGTAGCTGGAATTTAAACAATATGCTGGCTTTTAAAAATACGTGAAATAGTTGTCATTTTTGTAGTTATAATCCTACTTGTTCCAGTCTTATTCCTGCAATGAAATCTTGGAATACCTGCCTTATAAAGGCATTGTGGTTAATTTATATTCTGCTTAAACGTGTGATTAATCTAGGAGGTTGGATTAAGAAGGAATACTTTCCTTTTTTTGATTAATGTTAACTCAGAACACGCACAAAGCCATTTATCAACAGATGCTTTTTGACACCTGATGAAGTCTGTTCATCCAGATATTTTTTCCCTAAAACATGCTTGTATAAACATTCTCTAATGCATAAAATACAGCAGTTCTGCATAGCTTTGAAAGTGAAAAGGTATTTTATTCAGCAGATGACAAATGGTTTATTTTCCCCAAAGAGCATGACTTTGTATTTTATGTTGTTTATACAGAACAATGCTGCAGCTCCGTGTTCCAGTATTCAGAAGAAAAAGAAAAAAGTAAAGGACATAGATGTGTCTTTTTGATGCTCAACACTGTTCACAAGACACACATATATATAAAATTTAAACACAGCATTGTCAGTAAGTTGTTCTCATAAAAGTACACTACAAAAAAATTATCACCAGTGAAGGAAGGCAAAAGACAAACTTATCCTTCCTACAGTAGCAGGTCTATTACTCTCTTTACAGTAAATGTTCCATATAGTAAATCCCATAGATATTTTTCTTAAATGCTGCCATATTAATCACTTAAAATAAACCAGTTAGAGTGATTTCAAAATGGTCTGTGGGCCTAAAACAGTGCTGGAGGACAGATGTTTATAATCACCAGTGCTTCTTCATAGTAACTTTTTCAAGTGTTTCTCCCAAGCAGATACTTAAGACTCTGGTTTTAGTTAAGGAAAATTCAAGCCCGAATGATGTTCCAGATTTTACAAAACATTTCCATTAGAAGGCTCCATTGACAGAAAATTTTTAAGGTTTAGCAAAAAGGGTAGTTATTTAGGGAAAACAGCAGCATTCAACAACAATACCAGTTGGATTAGCGTTGAGCAATGTTTCCTTTTGAAAGTGAAAAAATCTTGGGGAGTAGCATGTGGGCAAAGGGATACGGATAGCAGAGACTGTATGATACTAGTGGCACGGTACTTAAAGTTTGTTACAGCTTTCCAAGATTAACTATTATATTCATTAGAACTTCTACCCTAGTTTTTCATACAGTTTTACTCTGAACTGGGAGAGGTGAAAAAAAAACCAAAAATCCCAAAGTTTTCTGTGCAGAAGTAAAAGAAATGCAAAACATACAAAGTCTGCTGAATTAAACTGAAACATAATGATGGAGGTTTTTCTGTCAGTTTAGATTTTAAATTAATTATAATCCTTTTAGGATGAATTATAGTCCTTGAAAAAGACAAAGCCATTATTTTATCCATTTAGTTGAGAAAAATTAATCCAACCTTTTTTTTTCCACAACTAAAATCAACTGAAATTAGTAAAAAAAGATTAAAAAGATAAAAGTCTTAGCAGTTTGTGTTTTCCTTCTGTAGAGAATGTATCATAAAAAAAACTTAAGGCCAGAACTCCCTGTTCATGTAACATTCATATGAACAGTTGAAAGTTAATTAGCAACTGTTAAACAATGATTTTTGTGTAGACAAAACCAATGAAAGCATGATTATATTTAGTTGTGGTCATACAGTATTATGCAGTGAAAAAATTACATTTAAAAAAACAGTACAAAGCAAAATAAACCAGGTGCATATTATTCTGATGATAAGACAAAATGCATCTTCAAGAGCTGTGAAATGATCAGAGTCTACTGATACTGTCTTTTTACTCAATGCAGTGGAGTGTAACGAAATTATTTCAATGATGCACATGACAGACACACAGCAGAGAATCCTGTGAGGGATCTTTCTGACAGGTGACCTGAACTAGTGCATAGCTGGTGCAGAGACCTAGCCTAGGGCTGGCTTCCTTCTATCGGGTGATTTCAGCTCATGGTGTTACCCTCTATTTGGAACATTTATTGCTCTTGGTTTGATTTGCAAAATGTGCTTGTGTATGCCTCAGCCACCCAAAATCTGGAATAGAAGTGGAAGTTTGTATTGACCTACAGTTTAGGGGATTATGGGTACCAACATACACAACAATTAAATTATTCTACTAATGTAATAAAGGATAGTTACATGTAAGGGGTGGTAAGTGACAATTCAGAACATTCTTTCTACTCCATTTTTGTACTTGACAGAACTTGTTAGCTCACTACACATACTATTTTTACTGAAGACTTACATAAGTAACCTCATAAGTTAGTCAGGCTGCACGGTGAGCAAATGCTGCTAGAAGGCATGTAATGGGTAGTCCAACACATCGTTAGTCAGCATGAAATGCTGATATGTTTAATTACTGGATGGAGGAAAGTGGGAAACAGAAGAGCAAGAATCAAAAAATATTATATGTACATGTGTATATGTATATGTATTCAAATACACATGTATTTGGGACACCTTCTGCCCCATTTATCTTAAAAAATGTTCCCTCTGTTCTTCTTGAGAGGAATGACAGAGAATCTCAATGATGTTATAGACATCTAATAACAATTTCTGTTTATTTTGTAAATAAATTATTTAAAAAAGTTAAAGATAAATTAAAAATAAAGTTTTAAAAATTAAATTGAATTTAAAAATAATAAAAAGTAAATATTAAAAATAATTAAAAATAATAATATTTATCTTTCTTTTGGAAACTCCCATATTGTGTAATAGTAAAAACATTTTTTTTAAGATTATTTAAAATGTTCACACACACACATATATATATATTCATGTATGTATATGATTTACTTGACAATCCCATAGGTATTTCTAAGGGATCAATGATTTTTTGCATTATTCTTCTTTATAAAAACTCAGGTCATCTAATTTGATTTGAATTAACCTTGAATAATGTTATTTTAGCCTTAAATAATGGGCAGGAACTGAATAATTGAGTAAAAATTTACAGTGAACAGCTTTTGAAAGCAATCAGGTTGAATTTTCTTTTAAGTAAAAAACTTATATCAACTAAAAAAATAAAATTAAAATTTCCAAGCTTAACAAGATTGATATATTAATATATTAAATTTTTAAGTTTCTACCTGCTTTCCCCATTTATAGTTGCTCAGATTTGCTTACAACTATGTTTTGTGCTTCTCATGCTTAGATGGTTACTTGGCAGTATTTCTACTCATCTTAAACACAGAATTATCTGAGAAAGAAGGTTAAATATTTCTTTATTAAAAAAATCAATAAAAATTAATGTTTTAAATGTATTTGTTATCAGAGGTGTATTTCTAATGTGATCCAGTCAATGATCCAGTTACTTCACCTTTGCTTTGCCTCATTTTTGTAGAAGTGCTTGGCACACTGTACATGTTAGCAAAATTAAACTATATGTGTTATTTTTTTAATGACTCTTACACAGCTGAAAAATATACAATAAATTAAGAAAGGTGTTAGTAACAACTGAAAGAAACAGGAGATATAGACAAATTATTTTGAAAACCTACTCAAATATTGTAACACAAAGCAAGGAAAATACATTTTATAAGGACACTTTCTTCTACAATGAGTCCACTGGTCAGAAAATTTAGATCATGATGACTTAACGTGAGAGGAACATAAATACAGCACATTTCCTCTACAGTCACTTGGAATCAGTCTAAAGATCCAAATTTCTGTGATGTCAATAACTTGAGATCACAATATGTAAAAAATTAAGAATCTTCTTGGGCCAAATTAAATGTCTTAAAATAGATTTTTTTTTTAATCTTTTCCTATTCTTGCTGGGATTTTGACATCTCAGCAACAGTGGTTTTAATTATTACTTCTGATGGGTCTTTGGGCAGGAATTGGTTTATTTTAGGGTTTTTTGTTGTTGTTGTTGCTTTTCTGTTTTTTTTTTTTCTTAACATACTTTGATTCTAAAATATGCTTGCACTGATAGATTGTAATTCCCCATAGCAGCCCTCACAGTCCTGTGCTTTACCTTGGTAGCTAGAAAGGTTTCAATAACACACCAGTGTTTTGGCTACCGCTGAGCAGTACTGGTAAAGCATCAGCACTATCTCTCAGCGTTCCTCCCCCCACTCCTCCAGTCTAGGGCAAGATCCTGTGAGGGGACACAAGCTGACCCAAACTAACCAAAGGGATATTCCATACCATGTGATAGGAGGAGGAAGTGGGGGCATTCATTGTTTTTTACAGTGTTTGCCTCCCGAGCAACCTCTACAGGTGCTGAAGCCCTGCTTCCCGGGAGGTAGTCGAACATCCTTTGCTAATGGGAAGTAGAGAATAAATCTTGTTATTTTCCTTTTCGCCTGTGTGTGTGCAAACTTTCACTTTGGCTTTATTAAACTACTTTATCACAACCTATGAGCCATTTTGCATTTTTTTTCTCTCTTCCCTGTCCATCTGGGACGGGGGAGTGATAGAGCAGCTTGGTGGGCACCTGGCATCCGGTCAGGGTCAGCCTACTATAACTGATAATCATTTTATTATCATCATAGTGGTTACAACCCTTAGGCAAAATAATTTTATTGGTTAATTTTCATCTATGTTTCAGGAGAGCTCTACCTCAATGCTTCCATGAACAATAATGTCCTACATTTTTAATAATCTAATAACCTCAAGAAAGAAATAGTTCTGGTGTGGGTGTATAGGTGTACAGCCAGAGTCACAATAAAACACAATTATAAAAAAACCTCAGCTTCAGTTCCATTTAACTCCGAAAAACCCCCTATGAAATTGCTTTCGAGTGTACTTCCAAAATGTGTTGTAGGATGTTTAAATGCTCAGTTCTGTTATGGCACAATTTTCAGTAAAATAATATCATTATAGAGCTACATGTGCAGCATTCTGTTAAGTGACATATTTTTCAGACCCAACATTTTTACATGTTAATAGTTTGGGTGCTGCTAAGGTATTGATATTTTTAAAAGTTCACAGGTTGCTTCTGCTGTTTTTGCTTTCATATTAAAATTATGATACTACCTGACACTAGTCTAGAAAACAAGCACATTTAAACAAAACAAAACAAAATATTAGCTGTCTTGTTTACTCAAAATAGCACAAGTACAAGCCAGAAACAGGATATATTTTCCAGATGTATCAAACTTATAGTTAAACAATAGTATGTACTTCTTACTGAATTATAAGAAAACAAGTTATATCTAAGTTAAAATTCATCCAAAATATTCCATAATATCCTATGGAAATGTTTTACTGAATACTAGATTTTACCCCCCCACCATAAATATCTCAACAGTGTTGCTTTTCCACAGGAATGTTAACTCTCTTGAAGATGGAAACTTTCTATTTTGAAAGGCAAATTTCCATCTCAGAAAATGTGAATATTCCATTAATGTTGCAACTTAGTGTTACTATAATACAGTAAAGATGAAAAAGGAGTGCTTTTTGCAGTGATTGATTTTATCTGTTGGAATGTAGCAGCAATCTGTTTATTTAATCAGGACTCTTATTGTGGTGCTTGAACGACGTGTCCTAATTTGATATAAAAATGTCAGGATATTCATATAGACTTATTTTAAACTAGCTAAACTCAATGCATTCCAAGTATGTAAGATACAACATATGGATTTCTGTTCTTTAACCTTATGAACATTTGCACATGTTCAGGAAAGCCCACTGGATAAAATTTATGTATTGCTAATGATTTTTATTGGCCCCATGGCCCAATGTGGTGGCAAAATGCCCAGGACTTTGAAAGAATACTGTTTTACTTAGTAGTCAGAATGCAGAGAACCATAAAAATAGAAGGGGCTTGATGGAAGTCCAAATGCTTTCTAACTGGCAGAACTGAGATTGCTTGTGCTATGCAGACTTTTGTTGTCAGATCTGTAAAGCATTTTTTTGGGGGGGTGATGACCCAATAAAACATATGAAACAGCGATGTAAAGAAGGAATGATGTCCTTGAGTTCAAATTTTCCCACCGTTTCTTGGAGGACCTGATGTGGAAAATACTCATAAGCATAAATTGAGAGGGAAGTAGAAAAGGGCTGGTTTCACTGGTTTCTTTTTCTTTGTGTGGGACCATTTGGAATTTTCTCTGTTGGAGCATCTTAAGCATGCTGTTAAAGTTTCGAGAGGAAAATACAGCTTATCATTGAAATTGGGGAGCCGTGGTTCCCACACTGTAATCACCTATGGCTGATCCTGAGTATGCTAATGAAGATGTTTGTTCAAAAGTTAATGCTGTTTCAAAAAGCTTGTAGATTCCTTTCCGCAGGTACAACTGTGCTATTTATTTAATTTTCACAGTTCTTATCATCATATTCTATGATTTCATTATGTTAAACAAACTATTAGTAAAATTGAAAAAAAGGAAGAAAAAAAATAATTTATAGCTCATATTTGGAAATCTTTGACATAACTGTGCCTTTTCCTCAACTCAGATCTAGGCTTCCACATTTAAACAGCAAATACAAAGCAAGAAAACAAAATACTTTGTTATTAGACAACTACATCATTCCTTGTGACTAAAAATGTAGAACTCTTCATAACACTTTAAATTTTTTAAGAAATAATTGTGAAAGTTTTGTAGATTTGGAGAAGGTGTAACTAATTCCCCTAAAATCTACACCAGTTGCAGTAGAACTAATGAAAAAAGAATGACATGATGTAAAGTGACAACTACTCCTCATATAATTATCATTATTAGTACTTTAATAAAATTTATTCTAAGTATAAACAAATCATTTGCAAAATCTGCAAGAGACTTTATATTACAAGAATGAGAAAAGGGTGAAAAATAAGGTGGCATCTAAACTATTTACATACATTGAAATAAGGAATTCAGGGTGTCTTTTAACATCAAATACTGGGGAAGAACAGGGAAAAACTCATTCCTACCTCACACTGGATCTACTGTACAGTTTTAAAGAAAGTGGAAATTTGTGGACTTTAAAAGTAAACTTTAAAAGTTGTTCTTGTTTTTCAGCACTGCAAGTGAAATTTAAAAAAACCACTTTAGTAATGTTTATGGAGGTTTTATTGCAGAAGTAGTGCTGGGATTCAATTCTGCAATAAATCTGTGAGCATACACTGCTGAATCCTTAATACTCTTTATAAGGAGTCAAAAGCAATAAGAACAACTCAACTGATCAACTTTAAACACATATTAGGATGAAATGAACTGTAACTAAAAAGTTCTTCTTTCTAACTCTAATATAGAAAATAATCTAAAGATTAGTATCTCAGTGTTTCCAAGAACGAACTACATAATTGGGATTTCAGTACTCATAATTGTCAGTATTTCTAGGCTAAGTTCTTAATGAAAACCAGAATGAAAATAATTATCCATCTAAAAAGCTCACAAATATAATCTGTGCATTTCCATGAAATTGAATAAAAAAAAAATTCTTTACAACTTAAAAAAAGAAAGACATTGGAGAAACTCTTTTTTAAAAAGTATTTAAGCTTACCTCAGTGCCATTTCACTCAACAGCTTTGGTGAAAGGAAGGAATGGAAGAAGGATGACCAACATTATCTCAGAAAATTTATTTCCTTAGAAGGCTATATTAAAAAGCCACATTTAGGTGGCTTCCCACCTGTCCAAACATTAATTCTGGCAAATTAAACTGTTAGAAAGATATGAGTGATCAAAAGGGTTCTTCAGAGTAAAGACAGGTCTTTAACTGAAGTTATAATTTATTTTATAAGCTTCAACTATAATTACAATATTAAAAATAATAAAAAGTATTCCCCTAAGACATGAGATTCCTCTTATTGATAGCCTTTACAAAGACAGCACTTTAATGTGAGTTTAAAACAAAGATCACATCGAGTGACAAGGGGAGTCTTATTTTGCTGTTCAAATATGCTCTTAGAGTTCTTAGAGCCTTGATTCATGAAATTATTTCCATTTTTAACATGTCTCTTTTTTTTGATTACAATTACAGTTATTTTTGCTCCTTTCTGCTTTTATTTAATGTCCATTCTGACATAATTACTTCATGCTATGTTTCCAAACAATTTTCCTACTTACTCTCTCTAATCTTTTTCAAATAATTCAAAATTAAAAAAAAAAAGTCTCTGTTACTTTTATATTTTTCCTCTCAGTTTCTTTCGAACTAAGAAAAAGGTCTTTGCTGAAGGGAATCTCTAGCCAAGTCACCTGAGAAAATGTTTACTTTTCTCCCACCACTAGCTCTTTTTTTTTTTTCAACCAGGTCTTTTATCTAACTGTGATGCAATTTCTGGCAGCTTAGCAACAAGATCTTCCCTGCACTCTTATTCACAGCACAAACTGCCACAGATAGACACAGTGAAGAAAACAGGCACAGCATTTATTCCTGTGCAAAAGTGTGTTCTTGAGAATTAGAAAAGATCGCTTCACTCTACCTGTTATAGTAAAAGTGTAAAGCAGCCATGAACTGCTTTTAGCTTGAGGAAATTTCTTGTCTTGCTTCAAGATATCAAGGTATTCAAGAACTAAAGGGTTCAAAGACAAGTTTCTGTCTTTCAGCATTAGGAGGTATACAATCTATCCTTATGTTATATTGTAATTTTAGTAGTAGTACTGACAAAATTATCTAAAGGATACATTTGGCAATTTATTTTATTATTTTATTTTATTTTATTTTAATTCTGAAAGAGGATGGAGCCCTGCGTTTTCTACTATTTAAAGAGGGAAAAATAATAACCATCATGTCGTTGCTAATTAGAAACGTGGCACCTAATGATTGTTTCTAGCTAGCCAATTACTGACATAGCCACAGCTTTGGAGGTGTTGGTACAACAGCTCTGGAATTCACATGTCAGCTGCTGTTAGCTGAACTCTTCTCCTGCATGACTGAAGCAGATGGCAACTTCCTTTAGCTGAAGGAAGACAAGATAAAAATTCCTTGTACATTTTCTCATGCATTGAAAATTCTTGAGTAGATCCTCGAGAATTTAGTAGACAGTCTGTAGAATTCAGGCAAACTGTAAAAAAGCTGTTCAACTGACAGTCTAGAGGGACTTGACACGTAGAAACTATTTTGAAGCAAAAGGTCTGTTAAATGTAGAATATTGGTGTACTCTATATTAGTGTACTCAGCATCAGTAGAAGCATATTAACTGGTGACTTGCTATACATATTGGGTGTTCCTACAAGTCATCTTTAACCTGCTGATGTTCACTTTTTGAACAATATGATCTGAAATATGTATTTGGTACTGCAGACTAATTTCTGTTATATAAGTTTACAGGAATACTTTGTATATTCATGCCTATTAAACAGAGAGACCTCATAAAACTGATGTCTCCATCATTATACACTGTCAAGCTACCAGCAGCAGAACTTTATACGTTGTAGAGAATTTTGCCAAAAGAACATCAAACAGTCAGATGATGACCAGACATGAAAATAATAATTTGCTTCTGCTTCTTAGCATTATCTGCTTGGGATACAGACAGAATCAAAATTTAGACTATAAAATAAGGAGCTATCAATTAAAAGGAAACTAAATCACACCAGGATATTTCAATTCTCAAGTTAAAAAAAAAAAATAGGTAGAACTCCCTTCACTTTAATGAAGATCTTCCTGGAATCACTGGTTTGACAAGTTCTTCTTTAAAAGGTCACCTGCCAAAGCTGCTTTCTACATTCTCTAATAGCTCTACTACTGAGGTAACACAAGCAGGCAGTTGACCAACTATGGTGACATAAAAGGAACTCCTGCTCACACAAAAATCACATATTGTTGTAATATACTTTTAAAGAAAGGTGGTTTTAATAAAGAATTCTCTTTATACAGGAGGCATTTTTTTTAGATTTATATTCTGTAGACTATGATGACAACTCAATAATGACTGTGCCAGACCCTATATTAATAAGATTTAATATGGCAGTTTCCAGAAATGTGTTTTTTGAAATATTATGAGCCAAAAACTGTTCCTCTGAAGCTGAATCTCATCAACAGGTTTTTTTGTTTGAATTCAAAGAATTATATATAGAATGAAAAAAAAAAAATTGTTAACTAGTCCCTACATACAAAAGATATATGGTTACTGTGTCATACTCCTGATAGAGAAGCAGATTACTTCTTTTCTAAACCTTTTGAAGTTTGTTGTTTTGGAGTTAAGAATAGAATGAAATTAATTTTTGACTGCAAGTGTATTAAGTGGTAAATGCCAGAAGTTCTACCTTGAAGCACCAGCTAAAACAGTAGTATTTATATGACTGCACTAAAGCGAAATATTCCCAAATATTCAGAATAATAAAAATATATCCCAATAAAATATCCCAAATATTCAGATTTTACCAAGCATCGATAACTCAATGAATTAAACATTTATTTCTTACCAAAATCAATGTTTAACTCTCCTAAAATTTTGTATGTATTTTGATACTCTAAGTAATTAAATTTACATTAACATTATTATATTTGTTCCTTAACTGCAAGTTTCATGTGGGTAGTCTCATTTGATGGAGTACATTGAGATAACTATCTCATAAGCCAATGTAGCTTTAATTGTAAACTTGTGCTTTTGGCTTGTATTTTTGTGTATTTCTTCTCTCCCAGTTTATGTCAGAGTACTTTGTATCTCAAATTAAAGCTGTATAAGGCGAATAACTAAAGGTGTATGCAAGTCTTTTTACTTTTCCTTTCAAGTATGTAAAAATTCAGATTAAATCCATCATTACTGTAAGTCTTTAACTAGTTATCCAAGGATGATTTTTATTTTTTCTTGTATGAAATAACTATGTATGTATACATATGTAGATGGATAAGGTGTTGTGTTTGTGGTTTCTATATCCAAAAACTTCTACATCTGCACACATATCAAAGCAGAAGTGTGGAATGCATTTATATTTTGTGGCAACAGTATCAAAATTTTTAGAACAGTAAAATCTTAAAATATGTGCAATAAGTATGTTTGGTGCATAATTTTACAAACAAATTTTACAAATTTTTTAGACTTATTTAAGAGAAAATTACCAAAGAAACTGTGTCCATGCAAGGTGAATTAGTGCAACATCAGATTCTTAGATCTTTCTTTAAATAAATTAATTTCAATGAGTAGTTTTTTTAAATTATATTATTAATTTTAAACCAAGGTATGAATAGATCTGAACATCTGCAGGGCTCTCCAACTTCTTGAAAATATTCTGTGACTGTGGATTTACCTTAAGTGAGTATTAGATGTAGCACTAGAAGTATCCAGGTGTGGACATTGAAAGCAGGGATAGCTGGCTGGCTGCTTTGTGCAGCTGTTATTCTCCTGAGCCTGAAGGGGTGAGACAGTCAGGAACCGAACAGTGGAAAATAGCTGAAATTAAGAGTTTAGCTTCATCTTTCATACTTGTTTCACTGAGTAAGGTCTAAATCATTAGATTTAGAGGAAGGGAAGAGATTACTAGAAAAGGGACATCACAGAATTCCTCATAACTAGGTCAGAACTTTGGTCAGTTGTGAGTCAGAGTCAGAACCACTTTTTCAGAACTCATCCTGTAACAGAAGAGCTATGATGTAGTCTTTATACCTTGTAGGGGGAAATCCTTCTAGTTATTGTTATTTAAGCAATTATGCGTCTTACTGTTGAGAACGCATGCAGGATCGCTCTTGAGGAGAAAAGACAACGCAGAAAGAATCGTGTCTTGTGGATACCACCTAAGGAGTCTTTCTGCTGTGCCTTTTGCAACTGGACTTGTCTATCTCACATTGGCCTCTTTAGTCACCAGTGTGCTTGTAGCAAGTGTGGGTAGAGCCCTTCCCAAATCTTCGTTTGCGAAGCCCAGCCATGATGATGTCTTACTGTGTTTGGAGATTGCCGAAGAAGCTGGAACAATCTATATGTTTTGGAGCAATTATCAAGTTTATATCTAGCTGAGCATTCTGCAGTTGATGTGAGGCTCTGGTAAGGGTTTTGGGAAAGGAATATGATACAGGGAAGTTAATGGACGTTCTTACCACCAAGGTCTTCCCATTGTTTCTTCTACTTAGCCACAGGAAAAGTACATACGACTTGGCAATCCTGTGTGTCTAAAAACTTTGATAGGCATTATTTCGTAGTAGAAATTTTAAAAATACAAAGGAAGCATCATGAAACGTTTTGTGTTGTATGTATTTTCTTTCGCTGCCATTGAAAAAGCTACATAAAACACAAAGTTTCATTCATATTTCAGCTGCCAAACACAATAATTGAAAACAACATCATGATGATTCACATCATGTTCCCTGATGCATTTCACACCTGCTAACCAAGGTCAGTAACACATTACAAAAACTTAGTACATCTGACAGTTGGCAAGCAAGCATTTTGCAAACCCTTTCCAGATTTAGGTTTATAACTTTTCTGGGGCTGGCATTACCATATAGTTAAGTGATATTAACTTAATATGTCTCTGATAGATGTTTGCATGTGCGTAAATATAGAAACCCACATATATACTTATATAAATATATACATATATATATACATATATATGTGTATCTATATAAATAAACCCATGTGTGCAAACATACACATAAACAATTTTTGCTACTTCAGAGATAACAGCCCTCAAAGAAAAAACCTTAAGTGCAATCAACTATTTGGATCAAAGTTTCTGAGGAAGTGTGGTTGAGAGGAACCTGGTCAAAAACTTTGGGAAAAAAAAAAAAATATTTCATTTTGTATATAACTTTTTAATGGTAGACTTTCTGAGCAAAACTGAAAAACCCCCAACTTTTAAGGATTTAATTGTCACATTCAAAAAATCATGGGGAAATTAGATATAATTCTAATTATAAACTGTCTCTGTACAGTTTTTAGTCTGTTTCTTTTCTATATCTACTTGTAATAAAAAAAAAAAAAAAACAGAAACAAAGCCAAAAAGGAAGAGTCAATACTTTTTTAAAAAATTAAGAAACTGTGGATATTAAATTTCAAACATTTTAACTGATCATGTTCTATAAACTTATATGATCAAATTTTCATTTTCCTTGATAAATGTGTACTATCTATTTGTGCTACCCCTCTCTGTATTCAGCCAAATGGAACTGTAATCAGAATTACGTAGAAAAAGTATCAATACGGACTGCCCTCATCATTGTGACAGACTGTTTCTAATCTCAAGTTAATGATTTTTCAGGATTTCTTCCAGTTTTATTCAGGAGGTAACATCAATTTTCGGTAATTGTAATGGTTGCATGCAAAGAATGGCACTCCACAGCTCAATGTCCAAATGGAGATCAGTAACAATTGGTGACCCTTGGCAGTCCCTATTGGAACCACTACTGTTTGATAACTTTATTAACCACATAGACAGTGGAACTGAGTGCACCCTCAGCAAGTTTGTACATGACACTAAGCTGAGTGGTTCAACTGAGGCACTAGAGGGAAGACATTTCATTTGGAAGGACCTTCACAGGCTTGAAGTCAAAGACCATATGAACTTCAAGAAGTTCAACAATTAGCTCACTTTGTTAGAGCACAGTGCTGCTAACATCAAGGTTGTGGGTTTGATCCCCATATGGGCCATTCACTTGAGAGCTGGACTTGATGATCCTTGTGGGTCCCTTCAAACTCAGAATATTCTGTGAAATGAGAGGAGAGGGAAGTCTTCTGTGAAAGTGCAAGGTCCTGTACCTGGATTGGAGCAATTTTCAGTATCAATACAGACTGAGTGGTGAATGGATTGAGAGTAGACCTGCAGAGACTTGGTGATATCAGCAGATGAAAAGTTAAATATGAGCCAGCAGTGCCCACTTACATCCAATCATATTCCAAGCTGCAAAAATGAAAACATGGCCAGCAGGTCAAGAAAAGTGATTTTCTCCTCCACTCTACTGTCATTATATCCCATCTGGAGGGTGTGTCCAGCTGTGTCCAGCACTGGGATCCTCAGCACAGGTCCAGCACATGAACCTGTTGCAGCTGGTCCACAGGAGAGCCATGAAAACAACCAGAGGGCTGAATGCCTCTCCTATGAGGAAAGGCTGAGGCAGTTGGAGTTGTTCAGACTGAAGAAGAGAAGCACAAGGGAGGTCTTATTGTGGTTCATCAATATGTAAAATGGTCTTTTGAGAAAGATAGATGCAGACTTTTTACCAGGGCCTGTAGTGACAGGTAAAAAGGGGCGCTGTTTTTGAACTGAAAAGGGGTAGATTTAGATTGGAGATAAAGAGGAAATTTTTTATTATGTGAGTGATGAGGCACTGGAACAGGTTGCCCAGTGACCTGTCACTGGAAGTGTTGTTGTGGATAAACCGTCACTGGAAGTGTTCAAGATTTGGTTTGGAGCAACTTCACCCTGTGAAAGATGCCCCTGCCTACAGCAGAGAGGTTGGATTCAGGGAACTTTGAAGAGGCTTTCCAACCCAAACAGTGCTATGATTTTATGATTCTCTGATTCTGTATGTCTTTGTGTCTATACAAAAGAGCCCTCAGTGTTATTAATACTTAGGATTATAGAATAAGTATCAAAAATAGCTTTTTTTCATTATGTAACATCTTACAGAAAATCTTTGCATTATTATTAGTTCTAGTAACATTTTAATTGGTGTTAATATTTTATTTCAGCTGTTAATGACTATTAATTTCATTTCTAGTTTTTATTTTTTATTAGCTTTTAAATATGTTTCTGATTATATTGAAACATTTTTCTACTTTGTACCTTATGTTCATGTCTCTGTTACCATAATACCCTATAACTTTACATGAACAAGGTAACTCTGATGCCACTTTGCCTTGAAGAAGATTATAGTGCCATAAATCTTACCTTTGAAAGCTCACAAATTACATCAAAGCTCTTGAAGAAATCTTTTATAGACTCAGAAAGTTCACTTCAGTTCTCCAGAGTGCTTGGACTAGTGTTTTGAAGGAGTTTAATTAAGACATATTAGAAAAAAGGAAAAATCTGTCTGGTCAAAGAAGTCTTGAAGAAAAGCCCTCCTATATGTGCAAAAGGCTTTATTTAATGATCTGACTATACTAATAATTGAAATTTTGCCACTAGCAAGGTTGAGTCTGTAAAACTGGTATTCATCTGTCTTCTCTTCTCCAGCTTAAAAACCTCTAGCATTTTCGCTGTTCTAAATACTGGGCTTGATTTATACAGTCCAATGGTAGACAGGGATTGTTCTCTGTCTCCTTTTACTTCTCTGTAAAGAGTCATTCCACTTCTCATTCTCACCTAGAGAACACAGAAATACTTCATCTGAAAATCCTCTAAAGTGTGCATAACTGTCAATCGACGCTATGGGTACAGAACAAATGCCAAGAATTTGTAGAGTCTTTTAGTGTTGTAACTTCACTGCTCTCCCAGGTGAATTTTGCAAATAGTGTAGAGTGTAGAGAGTAAGAGGCTGACAGCTTTTTAGCGCAACTGAAATCTCTGGCAAACAGATTTGCTGAACTTTTAGTTTTCAACTAAATGCTTTGTCATCTCATAATAGGGACAAATTTAGTCTAATTTTCAAACTCGTCTCTTCAGGAGATCTTTAAGAACTCTGCTGTGTGATTTACTGTGAAATTTTATTTAGAATTATTGCTACTGGGCACAGAAGACTGTGGAAGCCAAAGCTGGGCTTTTTCCTTATAGATTTCAAGTGCATGATCTGCTGTGTATGCTCTAAGGTTCATGGGCATTACTGTTACACAGTATAAATGAAGTAGGTTTAACGAATCTAAGATATGCATGGTCACAAACTGAGGGTTCTATGACATCACTCAGCATTCCTTTCACCAATCTATGGCAGACACAGAAGCAAATGTGTGACTGACGAAATGGAATGAAACACTAATTTGTATGAATTCATTTTATTTCTTTCAATAACCATGTAGGTGTTTTAATCATGGTTTTTATTTCAAATAAGAAGTAGATAGCTGGCACAGTAATCCATGAATTCTCATATGCTGTTTAATTCTAATGGAATTTTTATTTTTTATAGTTTTTTTAAAGATAATTTTTTTCCCAACAACAAAGTTGGTATAAAAAGGTAATGAAAAATTTATTGATAATGATTTCAGTGATACTGGAACTAATTTTTTTATGATAAACTAGTTTCCTGTGTTTACTTTTTTCTCAAAAAACTTTGATTTTTAGCTAATAAATAGCATGATATTTAAAAATATATGAATTTTTTAAAATCCAAATGAACACTTGTAGCATTTTTCTGTTCGTACTTCCTGTTTAGTTATCAGCACAATGTGAAATAAAGTAAATTTTTTTGCAGCTTTTGTTGCTGAGGTGACTAATGTACTCATGCCCTAACATGTACTTTGCTAGACATGGGAACAAGTTAAAACATCTCAAAATTAGAGAAAACTTTTTTCCTGTAGTTTGTTGACTGTTCATTTCCTCTGCCAAACAATGAACCTGTGAAGATGCCTTTTCTGCATCACCATCCTGAATTGCTCCAGGTTTACTTAATGCATCATGAGATCAATTTACAATCTATTCAGCTCTATCCCTCTGCATACAGTTGTACATCATCACATCTCATCTTGTTTGTATTACTGCTGTCAACAAAGCAATTCTTACAAAGTTCTTGTCCTGTTGATGCCCCTGGACAATACAACTATTTATATCAAACTGGAGTAATTTCAGATGTTAAATGTATGCAATTCCCATTTTTATATGCTACACAGCTGGGTTCTCAATATTTTTTTTTAAATGTTGGTTTTTTTCTGGATATCTAGAACATCAGCTCAAATATATTGTTCAATTAATAACTTCATCAAAATAAAAAATGCAAAATCATGCTGCTTTATTATATATTTACATGGAAAAGAGAAAAAAAACCCCAAACCACCTCTTTTGAAAGGAGCTCTACCATGTCAGGTCACGTTATATTATTTTCTCCAGAGGTCTGATGTCCGGTTCTTTAAGAGCCATGATTAACATTCTCATAATGGAAGTAATATATGAGCTCTGTTTCACTGGGGCTCAGTTACAACACTTAGACCTGAGGTGACAAATCCTTAGAATTAGCCAGTCTTGCACTGACATGATTTGATAAACAAGATCGTCATGCCTATATTATCTGCTGATGAGATAAATCACCTAAGAATGCAAGTTATGATAATGTGGTCCATCTGTGTTCTACACATAAGAAGAAGTGAATTGTTCATGCATTGCACTATGTATATATATCACAGAGCCAGAGAAAATCCTGAACTGGAAGGGACCCACAAGGATCATCAAAGTTCAACTCCTGGCCCTGCACAGGACAGCCCCAAGAATTACATCATGTGCCTGAGAGCATTGTCCAAAAGCTTTTTGAACAAAGACAGGCTTGGTGCTGTGCTCCCTCACTTCCCTGGGGAGCCTGTTCCAGTGCCAAACCACCATCTGGATGAAGAACCTTTTTACAATATCCAACCTAAACCTTCCCTGACACAACTTCAGGGTCCTGTCACTGGTCACCACAGAGAAGACATCAGTGCCCACCCCTCTACTTCCTCTTGTAAGAAATCTGTAGATTGCAATGAGGTCTCCCCTCAGTCTCCTCTTCTCCAGGCTGAACAGACCAAGTGACCTCAGCTGCTCCTCATATGGCTTCCCCTCAAGGCCCTTCACCATCTTTGTTGCCCTCCTTTGGGTGTTCTCTAAGAGCTTAATATCTTTCTTATATTGTGGTGCCCAAAACTGCACACAGTATTCAAGATGTGGTTGTATGTGACAACTTACAGGCAGAAAAAAATTGCATAGATTGCTGTCAATGCAGAGGTGGGAGGGTTTAATTGTTAATAGATGTGAAATATTTGAGGTCCACAGATGGTAGTTAATCACAAAGTGCAAAATATTATCGTTATCCTTTATGTGGAGGACTATTACTCAGTCTGGTTACATGTATATTCTACCAGCCTTGTGATCTGGTAATCAAATACTTCTTGAACTGGAAAGACTTGAGGTGCATATGTTAATATAATACAACCTAGTGAGCGTGTAGGTTGTGTACAAACACTCATGTATTATTCAGGGGGTTTATAAAATTGCTAGGCAACACAAGTGCTTAGTGTAAACTCTAAAAAACCATGGATAGCAATGTAAGCAATAAATACTATTGTCTTTAAATGGTCAGGAAAAATAAGAAAAAACATTTTTATTAATGTTTTTATCTAAGTAAGGTTACTCACTCTCATAAGAACGACAGGTTCTATCTGATAACTTAATGAGGACACAAGCAAGAACCTCAGAAAAGGCTGTAGATCTGCATTGTGTCCTCACAAATGCTAGTCTTCATGAAACTAGATTTCATTGACCTCAGCCTGGATTCCTCTTGCCAGACTTCAAATACATGAAAGTTAGGTGCTTAATCATATGTGGAAAGAGTGAGTCTAATCGCTGGAGAAATTTAATTCTCCCTATTGACTATAGAGGAAATGCTTATATTTAGATGTGTGTCACAACACACTCTTCATGGGAATAGCCAGCTCAAGGGATTCCTGTCCTTTTTTCCAGTACACACTTCAGTTCTGCACCTCTTCATTTATTTAACATTGTAGGGTTTTAGTGGTCATTACTACTCATTTCACCTATCAGTCCTCACAAACAGAGCAGCTCAATTTTTAGACGGCTTTGTTGCACTAGCTCTGATGAAGGGAGCACATTTGAAAACTTCTAACATTTTTCACATTTCTACATACAAAGAACAACTGTAAGGCCAGTACCATTTTTCTTATTTTAATGAATTCATCGTTCAGTGTTGAAAGAAATTCCTCAGGTTTTTTTAACATTTTTATATGAATGTTATGCTGCATCTAAAATGGGCTTATTTCTAACTCTACAAAAATAAGTAATAAAGGAAATACCAGATTCAGAGTAATTTTCCAACCTCACACAGCAGAGAATACCTGAAATATTTGCCCTTTTACAGATTTTTAAAAGTCTTAATACAAAAAGCAACTGCAAATCAACTAATTTATGCAATAGAGTAAATATGAAATATTCATAAATGTGAATAGAAATAAGTACAAATCTATCATATTTTAACTTCATTCAGGAAGCCATTTCTCTCACATGCTGTTCCTCAGAAAGAGAATAAAAAACTATAATAGCCATAACAAGCAAATGGGGAGATATGATATGAATACCTGTAGAGAAATCATCTAAGGCATCATTCAATGCAGATGATTTTTATAATTAGGAAGAGAAAATATCAAAAAGGTGCTCTTAGATTCACGGAACAACCTTCTTTACAGTTTTGTTTGGTTTTCTTTTTTCTCCTACACTGTTTCTTGATGTTCCTGAAACACAGTTTATATCCTCACATCCTTCCTGTCAAGCCTAGTTCTGTCTTTCCTGGTTCCTCAATAGAGGGGTGCTTATGTGAGTTTTTCCTACAGGCTTCAAAGGTATCATAATCTTTAATTTTGCTTCTGATGTTGGAGAAGGGTGGTTGAGGAAGACAACACTAATTTAGAATTGAAGTCTCAGTCCTGTTGGAAGAAACACAGTTTAAACAATGACTAACTCAGATTAGAGTTGCTAATATTTAGAAATGGAAGGAAAAAGCATTTTCCAGCATTGTTTTGAATCTTTTTACTGATTCCTAGTACTTAACTAGACTTTTTTTTTTTTTTTTTTTTTTACACCGCAGAAATTTTCATTGCTATCAGTCCACCTTAAGAAAACTCCTGGGACTAACTCTGCAACAGAAAGTCTTGGTCAGAGCTAGGACACTGTCAAACAGAGGCTCAATTCTCTTCCTTTTGTACTGTTGTAAATCAGAAGTGACTGCATTGATTTCTATGGATTTTCACTAACATAGACTAATTTAAATCCTATAATGTCATCATAAGAATAAGGCATTTTTTCATTTCCCCGTGTAGAACAGCATAAGAAGGAGAAGGGGAAAAAAAATCCAAATTGTTTAATTCAAGAATAAAACTTCCTACTAGTACAGATCCATTTTAAAGATTAACCCAATCTTAAAGCACAACCTGAAGTTCTAAACATGTGCCACCTCATGTAAACTACTTATTCAGAACCCATATTTAAAATTTAGGCATTGTTAGGAACAAGTGCTGTACTGTACCTGATTTTGAAAACCTCTGAGTGCCCTTATTTTCTGTACAGAAGTTGAGATTTTTCCTTGATGTTCCCTGTTTTAAAATTCTCCTTATGAGAAGAGATTAAAGTGGGTCACAATGGCAAGGATTTAAAGAAGATTTAAATGGAGGTTGTAAATTCCTTTAGGGATCCCAAGATCTTAGCATATGTAAACAACAAAGTACATAATCTAATCCCCTCCTCTCTGTGAATTGGTGAACTCAGTCCTCTATATGACAAAGGTTTATCATAGCACAAAGATTTACTATCCTATTATCATCCAGTTATTATGATCCATTTTTATTTTTGTTGACTGCCTCATATTTTTACTTCCATATTATAAATGGAAGTAAATTCTTCTGTTTCAGAAGAATTGCACGTTGTTCTTTTTAACAATTCACTGGAATGCCTAAGTTTATTCATAAATAACTCTGACTGTAGGAATACTAGGGTTTGTATGTGCTAAAATTTTTCAGATAATTTAAGACAGGGATTCTGAATGGAGTCTCTAAGTCATACACACAAACATACATGCATACATATACACACGCATCTCCAGCACTCTCTCATAAAATATACATTTCACTTTTGTTTCTATTTACTACAATTATTTGATAATAGAACTACAAGCCGTCAACTCTGAATAAGTCTGAAATCCAATTTGGGGGAAACTTTAGGCATAAAAATCACAAGAACTGAGTGGGTTCACAAACTCACATAAGCACCCTTCTATTGAGGAACCAGGAAAGATAGAACTAGGCTAGACATAGAGGATGGGAATCACAAGAAGCTGGACAAGATAATAATGGGCTGAATGGGATTGCTCTTCTGAGAGAGAAGCAGCATGGAAATGGATCAGTAGGAACCATTGTAGTAAAGAACTAAATTTGGGAGAAGCAAGACAAAACTGTAGTCATTTTCTGCGTCGTTTCACGTTAATTGTTTTGCTTATTACTAGAGGACATAACTGTTTGTTAAATGTTGATAATTTTGGATTGAATAAATCATAAAACCTCTGTTTCTGAAGAACAATACTATGCAAAACAATACTACAGAAAACAATACTATCAGTAAGTGGGGATCGCAGAAGTTTCCCAAAGGAAGAAAGAAATAACAATTAATGTCCCAGCTATACAAACAAAATTGAGAGGGGTTTCTGACTGCTTCTCAGTTAGGCACAAGTTTAACAAAGGCAGTCTTAGGAAAATTAACTAGTTCTTATGTGAATATTTATATTATTCATTTATTCCTCCTAATAAGGGGTTTTGAATGAAGATTTGTAGACATCGTCCTTCTCTGTCATTCTATGTGCCATATTATGTTGTCAAGATTCTTTCATGTCAAATTTCCTTGGAGTATAACATCTACAAATGTAATGATCACAACCGTTTTTTCCCAGAGAGCCAGAGCCTACTTATCTGAGATAAACCTAGTATTTTTTAGTATCACTGGATGAAAGGACCCCTAATTCAAGGCATACCAACACAAGAATATAAGGAATATCAACTTGCTTTGGAATAGGAGAGTATCCATCTTGAACTATCCAATTTTTCTATCATATAATTAGTAAGATGTACATTTTCACTGACTGTGTTCTTCAAGACCTATACAGAATTTTAAAGACTTGTTGTTTTCCTCAGCTGGCCACATTTGAGACAGAGTGAGAACCAGAAAAATCAATCACAGTTAAAGAGACTTTGTATCTGGTAAAGGAAGGCTTACTCTTGGAAGTGACAGGCTAAACTGCCTCAGTCTAGGGCATTTCAATTTAATTCCTGCCAATTAGTATATACCTTATATTACTGATTCAACTATTGAGAAAAAAGATACAAACAGTTAATGAAAAATTTAGGGAAATTCCTTTCCTACCTCTCTGGCCATGCTCTGCTTCAGTCAATCACAGCTCCAATTCAGTCTCAATTTCCCTTTATTTTGCCACATATTACACTCAGTCCCTTTCAATCCCTTTTGTATGATGACAGGCAGTATAGGAGGTTGGAGTTTGTACTTAGTGGTTTCTTTCAGCTGCTTCTTGCTTCTTATGCTTTCCTCCACTGCTTCTTACTTCTTAAAATACTTACTACTTAAAATACTCCCCTGCCCTGGTATGGTTCACCTGCTCTTGCCCTCCTGGTGGTGTCCCTACCTCAGCATGGATCCTCCACTGGCTTCAGTGCCTTGGGGTGTCCCTGCCCTGTCCTAACCCTCACAGCTACTGGTCTTTCTTAGATATGTTTGAGTAGAGGAACCATGAGCTCGTCCCCCTGGTTGAAGCTCTGACATTCAATGATCTTTTTTGGACTGTTTCACAGCCTTATGAAACAGTGTAGGATTAGAACAGGGTGGTTCACTGCCTTCTCCCACATAGCTCACCTTGACAGCCCCCAGCTACCAAAACTCTGTTATTTATGCCAAATATAAGACCAAACATAATTATAATGATGGGCTACATACACATCCCGACAATGGAATATGATGCCTTCCCATATAGGCATAGTGATAGTGAAGGAACATAAATGGTGACAAAATGTTTTTAAGTTGGTTTCTGTTGAGACCTGGTGAACAGACAGGCTATTCATTAAGTAAACAGATTGCATTTGTTTGCAGTTTGCAGAGCACGATGGGCTCAGAAAATGTGGGTTATGTCTACTAAACAAAGTCACTTTGCACCTTTTCATTACAGATTCAAGTAATCTCTTTGAAAATCAGTAACACCTCCAGCCTATACTTGCACCTCAGAAAGGGATTTGTGCCTATTCAAGCTTTTGAAACTGCATTCATAAATGCTTTTGCACTCAGATGATTTTTTTCCAGTGATAAATTCCTGCCAAATTAAATATTTCTCTCCCTTATAGTGAGATGGGTGTTCAGAGCTAATTCCTGATGTGATTATTTCCAGGTTCCCAGTTCAATATGATTTATTTACCTGAGAGAAGTATTATGGTTGTTATCAGCCACCACTAATGAACACATGAAAATGACACAGTATGTACTTCTACTGGCCAGTCATACAGTCTAAATATAGCCATAAAAACCATTGCTACAGTTCTGGTACTCCTTGTGACGTGTTGAAATGAAAAGTTGCTAACAGATATGAGTGTGCAGATTTAGTATAAAAGAATGTCTGTAAGCCAGCTGGCCTAATGTTTGTGCACTGTAAGGAGGTCAAAGGCCTTGCATGGTCTTAATAAATAGAATCAACTGACTTCATATGTATTTTGGCACTAATATGTGGCCTATGGCATCATTTCCTGGGGTTTAGTACAATATTAATAAAAAGGCTATTCCAGATTAGGTCCAAATCAGTGTTATGGTGGAGAACAGTTTTTCTCTTTGCTCAATCAGAAAAAAAAATAAATTTAATTGAATAAGGCACAGCTGCTTATGGCATTACTTTGAAATACCCACACAAATACAAATCCTCAAGTTAAGTTGAAGCTGGCTTCATTTTTTTAATTTCTCATTAGTTTGCTTTAAATCACTGACCTCTCTGGGAATGAAAAAAAAGGAAAAGAAAGAAGAAACAAGTCCTACTCAGGGCAGAGAGATGAATAAAGCACATGCCAACAATAAATCCAGGTTTAGCCTTTGGCTCTGAAACACCCTGAATTCATTACATTTGTTTGTGCAACCACTGTTAGTCTGTTGTGACAACAAATTAAAATCTGATTTAAATTAAAGAAAATCACAAAATAATTAGTAGTTTCTTGTCTCTCATACCACTTTCCAGCTCTTCATCAGTTACTGATCCAGGTTAGGGATTCACCACCTACCATCTGATGCTTCAGAAGATTTATCCATTCGGCTTTCTTTTTGCCTTCATCAACATATTATTTTTTTCATCGTATCATGTGGGGTACTTATATGTTAAGCACTGTTTGATCAGCTTTCTTTCAAAGACTCTTACTTTAGATCTCAGAGGAAAACATACCTCTTGATTTCTTGTTTATGAGTCCTAATTGCTTGTTCCACATGTTCATTAGCCATTTTTCTGAAAATTTTTATGAAAGCATCTATGAAAGATATAATTTCAAACATTTTGTTTTCCACCATAATGCATTCTATTTCTGTATTAAGCTGTGTTGTGACTCAGCATGCAGTACCCATTCCCACAGATGCGTTCATCATTTATGAGAGCCTATAATCCTGTCCTACTTATTATTTTATTTCACTTTTTCTCCTTGATAAATGTCAAAGTCAATTTTGTATTTAAATATGAAGGCAGGGATATAGTAGTGAGTATGGAAAAAGTGAAATGCTAAATTTCTAAATCCAGGAGAGTAAGTGTCATTCATTAGTCAATAGTATGTGGATTTCCTCCCTATCTGAAGTATACAAGTTATCTGTATTTAAATTAGATGTTTAAGACATTTTGAAAAATAGTGAGTGTGTGTGTGCCTTTGTTTACCTGCATGTGTGTATGAGTTTTTGACGTCTGAGGGATGAAAGACAATGAAGTAGCAATTTCAACACAAATAGGTGAAAAATCATTTTCAGCTTTTCTTCAGCTAAACTAAGGCAAAATCTTACATTCAATGTCTCCTTTTGATTTGGCTTGGTTATTTCCAATAAACAAATAATTTTGGGTTAAAAGAGTGAGGTTTAATTCCCTAACTTGATTGTCTGCTGCCTTTTTAGATACTTTAATGTCTTCTGTTTTTCTTCCAACTGCAAACAAATTTTAAAATGTTTGTGAAAACATTTAAAAGTGAGTAGGAAGTGATGTTGCCAGTGGTAAAAAAATTAATTTTTAATTTTTTGTGTCTGTATGGTGAGCTGGAATTATTAACGCATGCACCAGTTTTGGAATGATGTAGCCTTCAAAAAGTTGTTTTCTGTCATTTTGGTATTTTAAGGTATGACTTATTCTGAAAAGGAAATTAAGCTAGTAGAAATAGGAAACTGCAGTAATCTTATGAATGATGCTTTTCAAATCATTAAAGCTTATTGAAACAGATGCAATATATTCCTTTTTTAAGCCTCCAGATTATTATTGGCCTTGAGGTCACAGATTAATTATAGTATCTTCAGCACTCCTGCTAAATCACTTGAATTACAGTGAGGATTTTTAAAAGGAACTCTTCTTGGCATGCAATTCAAACTATGAAAATGGGAACAGAACAATTTTTGTTACAGACTTGATTCTGTGATTCTATAAATGTGAAATGCTGTGCAAGTTACTTAACATAAACAATTTGTACATGTAGAGTGCTACACATTCTTGATTCCTTTTTGCCTTTTTCAAAACATACAAAAATTAAAAGAATTCTTAAAATACACCTGCAATGAAGTATTTTCAGTAAAATCCACAAAATCAAATTACCTTGATACTAGTTTCTTGCGTAGCACATTTCTTGAATTTACCCATTTTGTAGACAGAAGCAGTTTTAGAGATATGGGGTTATAAATGATAGAGTGAAAAAATATTTCTCATCAGTCAAAGGAGTGCACTTGTCAAGATTAATTAATTCATTGATTCATTGGTACTTGCAAGGACATAAAACTGATTCAGAAAAATTTTTGTATATACCTTAGGAAAAAAAATTACACTGAAAAGAAGTCAATATTGAATTTTTAGTCATGTGCAATAAGTGAATTAAGGATTAGCAAGAAACTGTTTGCACACATGCATTTCAAATGTTCCAGTGAGTGAGCTATTTCAAGCTCTGAAAAAATGAAATAGAAAACTCTAGTTTTAAGTTCCTAACTCGATAAATGCTTTTCACTCTCTTGCACTCCTAAAAATGCTTTGACTTCATCCATCCACCTGATAACCAGCAGCATTATCAGAGCAAAGAAAGCAGGTTATTCCAGAACAATGAAGAAATTAAAAATTTTCCTGGACATAGATCTTGTAACCCTTCCACAATTTCTCCATTCTTTCCACTTGATATGCCATTTTACATGGCTTCCTATCTCCTAAAAATGTGTTGAGAAATGCAATAATTTTCAGAAGAGAATAGAGATATTTTCTGACTTAGTTGGTTTGAAGTCCAGCTCAATGGAAACAAACAGAAATGCAGATATTCTTTGAGAAATTGTAATGAAATGTTACATTTTGGGTATTCCCCTAACATATCAGGAATAATAAAAATGATACCAGCAGTTTATGATCCTACCCACAATTAACAAGAATATATTGATGTGAGTGGAGAAAAGTAATTCAGAAGTCAATGAAAAAACTGATTTCCTCTTTTTGGATCTATTGATTTTTGTGTATCCTTCCAATAGCTAGAGATAGAGGTAAATATGCTGTCAGATGTTCCTAATGCTAAAAAGACGTAATATTTACTTTGTAGGTTCATCTTCATATTTTAATTCTTCTAAAGAGTTCAAAATACAAAATTAAGACTCCTATGTGTGTCTGAAATTAAGTGACTGATTTTCAGGTGTTATTTTAAGTTTCCATATTTTAGTGGGATCTAGTCCCTTGTAGTTTATTGATATTAATAACTTATGTGTTCAGTTCCTGAAAGGAGAAAGGAAATGAATATCCATATCTAGTGTAATTATGTATAATTCATAGCATAAAGAACTATCTAACACAACTGATTTTTTTTCAATAAAAATATCACATTCCCTTAGAGAAGTTGCTGCTCCTAGCTCATGAGTTGGCTGATATAGATTATATCAACTAATTCAAATCATATCAGTTTCAGAGCTTTTTCTGTTTTCTTAGTTTAGTTTTGTTTTCCGCTTTTTTTTCCCCCATAGATAGAAAAGAGCAATTAGTTCCTTCTTACTAGATTAAACCACCACAGTCATGCTACAGATTCTGCATTAAATATATTGGCACAAATGACATAAAAAAATTTAATGGTTAATATTAGAAAGAAAAAGAAAAAGCAACATAATAAAATTAGAAAGTAAAAATTTGCTCCATTCTTTTATAATAATACTGAATATTTGCCTTTGAAATATTTGTTGGTTCAGCAATAGAACACACAGGAACTCAACACATTCCAAGACTGAAATGTTTGTTTATTTAGGTGACTGGGGACTTTTTTAGTCCCATTTCTTGCTTAATGGTTGTTCTTAATTTCTCCTTTTCAGGTAACTGAGATTTGGAAGAAGGAAACAAAGGAAGATTAGTGATCAAGCCATGGCAGTTATGTTTGCAAAGTTCAAAATACAGCAATGACAGCACTTTCACTGACGTTTTCTGTGGATGGAGGACACTAGACTAGATCTCATTCATAGACCCTTGTCGGGTCCTGAATTGTACAATGTAAACCCTCTGCAAACAAACCTACTATCCAGATCCAAAGAAGGTTTGCTTCCTGGGTTGACAGGATTTGCTGCTTGTTTTGGAAATATTTTGGACATTTTATTGTGGAAATGTAGTTACAGATTTATTTCTAGTGATTTAAACCAGCAAGAGAGTGTGGCTTGAAGTATGTAACAAGGATTAGTTCAGCCTTTTGATCTGCTGTGAGTTAAAGTGGGAATAGTGCTTTTAAAATCAAATTCTCTCCAGCAACTTTAATTGATCACTTTAAAGTGCTTTTATTTATAAACTACATTTTATTTTCCTCCTGTAGGCAAATGAAAGAAAAATATGTTGGAGACTGAAGAAGTTTGTGAGCCTTGCCCTTTCTTATTCAGAATTTAATTCCAAAGTTATTTATAATATCTCTGCATACGTTTCTAACATTAAGAAGAATTTGTGTTATCAGCTGTATTCTTGCCTTTTCATCTCTTCAGGTTCCCTTCCTAGTTGTGCTTATTCTGTGACCCAGGAAGGCACTGTCTTTCCAGTTACTTTTAGCCAAAGCAGAGACCTGTCATGTGACAAATATGAGTACTAGTGAAGATATATGATTAAAATGGTCTTACCTTGTACTCAACTAGAAGCATATTGTAATAGTGTAACTAATAGTATGTTAAGTATTTTGCAACATTCTGATAGCATAGTCAGATATTACATGTGCATGTGAACAATATCATCCTCAAAGAAGCAAAGAAAGAAGGATATTGTGGTGTTGTGGTTTAACCTCAGTTTTCAACTAAGACCTGCACAGCTGCTCATGCCCTCACCCATGGTGGGATGGGGGAAAGAATCAGAAGAGTAAAAGTAAGAAAACTCATGGGTTGATATAAGAACATGTCATTAATGTTAATAATAATAACAGCAATAACAGTAACAATAATAATACCAACAACAACAATAACAATTATTATAATTATTTATTAATAATAATAGAAAAACAAACAAAACATGAAGGAAAAAATAAAACAACCAAAACTGAAGGGAGAGAGAAATAAAACCCAAGAAAAACAAGTGATGTAAATGAAAAACAATCGTTCACCAGCAAATAACCAATGTCCACCCTACTTCTGAGCAGCAGTCCTTTGGAGAGGTTTCTCTCAGATTTATATGCTGAGCATGATGCCGTATGGTATGGGATACCCTTTGATCAGCTGGGGTCAGCTGTCCTGGCTGTATTACCTCCCAACTCCTTGTGCACTCTCAGCCTGCTCTCTGGTGGGGTGAGAGGCAGAAAAGGGCTTGACTCTGTGTAATAACAGCTCAGCAATAACAAAAATATGCCTGTGTTATCAGCATTACTCTCATCCTAAATCCAAAACACTGCACTGTATTAAATGCTAGAAGAAAATTAACTCAGCTTAAATCAGGAAAATTAAGATTTAAGAGGCATCCAAGTAACAAAAATTTCCAGATCAAGGACAAGATAAGAACAACATACTGCACACAGGTAGGACGTTCTCCCAAATACAAAAGACAAAATTAAATAAGCAGTACTAGGAGCAGAGGAGACATACTAATCCCACACTTCTTTCTAGAGGAAAGACAAAAAAGAAATATGAGATCACTTCAGTTCCAATTTCTGTTGCCAGCAAGCTCTTAAGCTTCATCACGTCAACCTAGGTGCAAAGGACAACCAAGACTCTCCTCCATCAGTGCTAAGTGTACAGTATTAACTCTATGGTATTGCATACTCACAGGTAGTTTAGAATATGATTGTTAAACATGACCAGCTTTGTATATGTGTTGATGGTTAATATTGTGAAAGAATTGACCATAGCTTGAAGTGAGTTTTTAATTACTTGCTTTAGTAAAGCTCCTTTTTGAAGATTAAATTTGGCCCAATTTTTTTCTCTTAATTAACCTCTCTTTAGCCTGGGATAAGCTGGGCATACTTAGTCAGTTAAACTCCATAATTCTGGTGTGTCTAGCAGAGTGTTTGAATTTCGTGGAATCATGGTATCATGAAAATTTTTGGATGTTGCAAAGGAAAAGCTGTCTTCCCTAGCTTTATTCATGTCTCTTTCTTGTAAAGTAAGTGACATGCTTTTTAACCACTTACGTCACACTAGTAAGCCTTTATCTCTGGAAGCCATAAACCCAGAGAATACAGTAGTAGGAGGATGGTGTTGAGATTTATGAGACAGATCAGCCTGAGTGAATGCAAAAAATGAGGAGGAAGTCCAGGGAGATTTCAACAATTGAAAAAGCAGTGAAAATGAGAAAGCTGAGCATAATGACTGTAGAAGAGGAATGCTGACATCTGGGGACGAAGAAATAAAATTATTTCAGAAAATATGGAAACAGAAATACTCATATACTTTAAAAGGTGAATGGTATATGTCGTTTTGCAAATTGCTCCTCTCTCTTAAAATCAGAACCAGGCCTATGTGATTTCACATGATAAATGTTTTACTCTGCTTATCCCTGTTTTGATCAAAGGAGTCCCTGTCACTCTCACAGAGATAACTACCTGGATTTAAGAGTAATTAAAAAAAATTAAATCTGAACTGCAATCTAAATGCATTTCTCACTGCTATTCTGCAAGAATTGATATTAAATCTAGTACAGGTGGAGTTGCGTGAGTAGAAACACTAGAAAAAGCAACTGAAGGGAAAAAATGTCGCTAAATCTCATCTCTAAATGACGTAGTTGACTGTGTTCTGGTCCCAGCTGAAGAGGCCTGAATTTTAAAACAACAACATTGACAAGTAAGATACATTTGACTATGATAAAATCATACAATACTTTGTCTTGGAAGGGACCTTAAAGGTCATCTAGTTCCAACCCCTCTACCACAGGCAGGGCCATATTCCACAAGACCTGTGGCCTTGTTATTGTCCAAGAAATTGACTTGGTTTTGTATTACAAAAAAAGGTGGATCATCTTTACACAGACACAGACTCCACTGGATGTCAGTTGAACAGTATATGGGTGTCCTCAAAACCCATATGGGGAAAATTTGTCAAGGAAAGTCATGGATGTCTTTGACTATATTCCCTGGTGCCTAAAAAATAGTAAACACTGTATTATTCTTTCCTTGTAAGATATCTTCTTCCTTACAAATTTCTTCTCATGTTTTTATAGTCAATGCATATTTTGAAAATCAGATGCCTCTTAAAGGAAAGGAGGATAGAAATCTAGGAATGTCTCAATTCATCTCATTTTAATCAATTTAAGACCTTTGAAGATGAAAGAGTTGGTCTGGAGAAGGTCCTCTGTGTCGTAGCTAAAATTTGGTCTGGTTGAATGAGAGCAGCGGTAGCAGTAGCCGCAAGGAGCCCATGCAGAGTTCAACATGCAACCTGAGTGACTGGAATAGGCCCTTCAAAGAGAGCACAGGAGGATTTTTAAGTGATCATTGGTAAGACACGCAGTTAACATAGTAGAAGAAATAATCACAGTTAAGTTCAAAAGTGGTGTTAGTTTAAAAACCTAAGTTCACTCAGGTAAAAGCACAGAGCTGATGCAACTGGTGAAAGGCGGAGATGAACAAAGGTCAGCATATACAATCAACTAACTTGAGTGAGCTGAAACTTGAGACCAGATTCATTCAACATACCTTACTCTCTGCTGCATCATTACACATTTTTATCATTATAAATTTTTCCAGTATGTATAGTTTACTCTGTACCTTCTCCAACTAATCTTGAAGTGTTGGAGGCAGAGTGATTATTTTTGACCATAAAAATATTCTGTTAAAAAAAAAGAAGACATAATTCATTCTGTTATTTAACAAAATAGAGTGATTTATGCTTCTTCTGAGTAGATTAACTTCAGTAGTTCTTTAGACAGTCAATACTAAAGTATTTACAAGTATATCTTTCATTTTACATGATAATTATACAGGGAAAATATTCTTCATTAGCCACTTATAAAAGCATTGTGAATATCTAATCAACAAACTGTTTTGACTAGAACACTAAATAAAATTAATTAGTATTTTCCACAATGCAGTATCATATTATATTTATTCCCCTATTCCAAACATGATTGAAATTATGAATCCTTTACTACTGGTCACTCATTATTGGGTTTGGGTTTGGGATTTTCCTTTTGTAATTTTTTGTAAAAAATATTTCCAAATTAGTTTAATTAAATAGGGAAAGTAATTGAGTGAAAAAAGATTAGGATTATCTCTCAAAGTATGCATTATTTCTAATGAGATTTACACCGCTATTTGATTTACTTTATCGAGTCAGATTATTATTACTTCTTGTATCTGTTACAGGGGGAGATAATGCAGTCTATTTTACAAATCCATTTACAAGAAATAATAAGAAAAGCAAATGGTTCAGTGGAAAACTTGTGGAGTTTGGGTATTTTTTTTTCCTAGGAGTTGTTTTTTGTTTTGTTTTGTTTATTTCCTAAATCAATGTTGTGGGTAACAAAGGTCTTTCACTTGCAATTTTTCTTTTTGTTTTGAAATCTTAAAATAATTTACTGAAGCCTTTTTTTTTCCTAATGCATTATGTGAAAAAATACTGAACAGTATAGGCAAAGGTGGCCCAAACCTATTTTTAAGGTACTTTTTTTTTTCTACTGTATTTAAAAAGGTTTCTCTCTTCTTTCTCTCAGTGTTTTATTCTTATTATTGACTAATATGACAATTCTGGCCCTGATGTTAAGAAGTAATAATAGTTTTGGGTTTTTTGCTGGTTTTTTTCTAAGCACATCAGCAGTTTGTATGCAAGTGTTTTGAGTACATACATCTGATAAAAATTATCTTCCTGAAGCAGCAGCTTTTATTATATTAGTATATAGAAGCTTTGTCTCTTATAGTCAGGGGATTTTTTTAACATTTTTTTCTTAAATTCTCTGTTCTCATTTTATCTGCTTCAAATATTGCTTGCCATCAGAAACAATAGTAACAGAAGTGAAAGTTTTGGAAGGTGAAATTGTCAGCGCATGTTGGTTACTTTTTTCTTCTGTTGACTACATTAGATGACAAATTATTGCAACGAAATTAGTATTGATCTCTCTGCATGATACTTCATTCAAAAAGAGATTGGGAGAGATTATATTCTGTAGCATGTCTTTGTTGTCTTGGACACCTATAAACTAGACCACAAAACCAGAATTAAATACTTTCTATCTTTTATAATCAGCCCTGACCGAACCAGGAAGGTCACAGTTGACTGCACGTTAGCCAATGTGATGCCCATCTACAGGAAGGACTGCAAGGAGGATTCAGGGAACTACAGGCCTGTCAGCCTGACCTTGGTGTTGGAAAAGATCATGGACCAGATCACCTTTATTGCCATCATGCAGCATGTGCAGGACAACCAGAGGGTCAGGCGCAGCCAGAATGGTTTTATGAAAGAGAGGTCCAACCTTATCTGATATGTCAAGGCAACCCTCTTACTGGATGAGAGAAAGGCTGTAGATGTTGTCTGCTTGGATTTTAGTAAAGCCTTTGACACTGTTTCCCACAACATTCTCCTGGAGAAACTGTCTGCTCATGGCTTGAGTGGGTGCACGGTTCGTTGAGTAAAAACTGGTGGAACGGCCAAACCCAGGGAGGTGGTGAACGGAGTTACATCCAGTTGGTAGCTGGTCACTAATGGTGTTCCCCAGGGCTTGGTACTGGGGTCATTCCTGTTTAAAATCTTCATCAATGATCAGGATGAGGAGATAGAGTTTACAGACCACAGTCAGTTTGCAGACCATACCAAGTTGGCTGGGAGTGTAGATCTGCTGGAGGGCAGGAAGGCTCTGCAGAGGGATCTGATCAGGCTGGATTGATGGACCGAGGCCAATGGTGTGAGGTTCAACAAGGTAAAGTGATGAGTTTTGCCCTTGGGTCACAACAACCCCATGTAATATAACAGATTTGGGGTAGAGAACCTGGAAAGCTGCCCAGAGCTTTCCTGGGTCTGCAGGTTGACAGTGACTGAAAATGAGCTGGTAGTGTGTTCAGGTGGCCAGAAAGCCAATGGTATCCTGGCTTGTACCAAAAATTGTGTGGTCATCAGGACTAAGGCAGTGATCATCCCCCTGTATTCAGCACTGGCGAGGCTGCACCTTGAATCCTGGGTTCAGTTCTGGTCCCCTCACTACAAGAAAGAGATTGAGGTGATGGAGTGTGTCCAGAGAAGGGTAAGGAAGCTGGTGAAGAATCTGGAGCACAAGGCTTACGAGTAGCTGCTGAGGGAGCTAGGGTTTGACCTGGAGAAAAAGAAGGTTCAGAGAGAGCCCTCCTTGCTCTCTGCAACTACCTGAAAGGAGTTTATAAAAAGGTATGTGTCAGTCTCTTCTTCCAGGTAACAAGCAACAAGACAAGAGGAAATGGCCTGAAGTTACTCCACTGGAGGTTTAGATTAGATATTAGGAAAAACTTCTTCATCAAAAAGGTTTTCGGGTATTGGTAAAGCTGGAAAGGGGAGTGGTGAAATGACCACCTCTGGAGGTGTTGAAAAGATGGAGCATTTGAGTTAATGATCGGGCTCAGTGACCTTACAGGTCTTTTCCAGCCTCAGGTATTTTATGATTCTATTCTAAGATTCAGTAAAAATATTATTCATATTTCATTTCCACCGATCAGCATGTCTCAAATTTGGGGAAAGGAGAATTGTGTTTGCTCATGCATTTATAATTTCGACATTTTTATTCATTATTCAACATTCTTCCCTCTGACTAATAAGGAAAATAGAAATCATTAACTGACATAAGTTAAAAAAAAAGTTTTCTTTCCTCCATTTCACTTATTTACAAGACTAAATAAAAAGAATCTTATCCCAACACAAAAAAGCAAATTAATTTGATGAGATTTTATTTCTTGCCTCTTCACCTTGCCTCAATTGGAAACCATGCCTTGTGCAATATCTCTTAATCAACCTCAATACAAAAGTGATTGCATCCAGGAAAATTCAAAACGTAAGAAATTATTTTTTTTCATTACATGCTTCTTCTATGTAATTCCTGAGTGTAAGAAATCAAACTGCAGGAGGGAAAAAACAAAAAAAAAAACAAACAAACAAAAAAAAACAAAAAAAAAACCAAAAACAAACAAACAAACAAACAAAAAAAACAACAACAAAAAAAAAACAAGTTAACTGACAGAATTTTATAGCAGTTTTTCATAGTTTTATTGCAGTTTTTCATACTTTCCATGATGACTAGTAGAAAAGACTAAGAGGGTTCTCTTTCCTGCAGACGGTGAGAGGATCATCTGTGTAACAGGATGGCTGAAAAAAGATAGCTCCCTCTCAATAGTCTAAATGGAAAATCTATATCCACTCTCTTTTCCATCTGTACTTTGGCCAAGAATCCACATTTCATCACTTTCTCTTACATATATAGGAATAGTTATTATAGGGTTTTTTCTCTATACATTTTTCATTATTATTAATGATCATATTTTCTCTTTAATTATCAACATGGATTAGTAAATTATCTCTCTCGTTTCCTTTTAAAGACAAATTGACACATGTGTAGTCTCACTGCCCCAGTAAAAGAAATGAACTCCAGAATCACTCTAGCTGATGATATACTCTCTTTTCATCCTCTGAAGTTGATTGTTTCAGATCACTCTCATATGTTTTGAAATACTCTGAAGATTTGGATAACAGACTCATTCCTGAAGAGCAGTGTGGAGAGTTATGTATCATTCTTTAACTCACAAGTTGCCTTCCAAATAGAATGAACACATTAAACTGAGATTAGTGGACTCATGTACATATGTTAGTGCATAGACATCTAAGTGAAGAACCAACCAACTAAAAAATACTTGCCTAGCAATGTCTCAACAACTGTACTTGTAGATAACTTCTCCTTAGAGGAATTAGAAGTCAGGAAATCATAATGATGAATGCTGTTCTAAGAATTAATCCAATGTGACTTTCTCAGTAAAGAGGAAACCTAAGAAGGATGTAAAAAGCCCTCAGTTTTCTCGACAACTGAAACTATCAGGTATTTTGTAGCTCATAGAAGAGATAGTTATATACTCATGTTTCTTAAAATAATTTGTCTTTACATGAATAATATAGTTGCTCTTTAGATACAAATTTTTCACAACCACAGTCTCACCAAATATCAAACCATATCTTCCTTGTCTCTTCAAACCATATTCCTTTATGTGTTCTGGTAGATGTCATATCCAAAGCCAATGAAAAATTTAGTAAAGCAATATTTCAGTTTCTAGTCCTTTAAATACTTCTGTATAGCTGGATATATATTTAGGTACTATCTGATGTTTTAAATGACAGAATTATATATATTTAGGTACTATCTGATGTTTTAAATGACAGAATTGCTAAAAACATGACTTATATAATAAACCATTATAATTGTGAAAATAAATTATGTGTACAAGAGGATACAACAAAATAAGAAAAAATTAATACAAACATAAGCAATAGAAATTTTACACTGCTTTTCTTTATGGAAAAAAATAATTAAATGTTCATTTTTTTAATAATTTATTGATAGCTTCAGATTTTGGTCCAGTTTAATTGTATTTACCATTTACAGCACAATTTTTGAATGTACTTCAGACTGTATGGATTATTTTGCCTACATGCACCTTGATCTTTTACAGTTTTCCATTAATTGCAGCTCTGTGGTTTTTCCTTCCTATCTGTTTTGTTGGGGAGAAAATGGATTTCAGATGATATAAAACAAGAAAGAGAGCAGGAAGAACATTGATCTGGATTAATAAGAATTGAGTACCACCTGAAAGTTCAAAATACAAAGTCTCATGTGTAGAAATTAATGGACTGGCAAACAGTTGCTGTAATCTTGGAAATTATCATAAAGTGATGGTATCAGAAGAGTCATGACAGGGTGATTAATATTGATCACAAGGTGATGAAAAGGTAGATTTGGTCTTTCAGAAAAAGTTCTCTCGGGAGACAGAGGAAGTATTACTCTGAGTTCATAAGGCATTGTTGATATTTCTTATGGAATTTTACATTTTTGATCACTTATATTCAGAAAGCTGAAAGATGAATATTACCGAATGAAGACACTAAAAAATGAACAGAAGAAAGAGCATAGTTTGGTTATCCTAAGTAGAAGAATGGCCAGAGAGATAAACAACTGAGAACAGATCTTCAAACAAAGAAACTTGATGGTTTGGGAACAGATAGGTATGTACAATCGCGAATAGGTTTGTTGGAATCATGAGATTCAGACATGGATTTTCAATGGTAATGGAGGAGTAAAAACCACTGTATTGCTATAAGATGAACAGTGATTTGTATACATAAATAAATATATAGTATAATTATTGATGTGATCATTTGGATTTAATAAGCCAGGAGTTTTCTTCAAACCATAGCTATCTAGCCTGAAGTATGACCCAAATGTAGAAAAGCCTAGATTTTTAAAACTGTCTTTTGATATCATCTTTACTGCCAAACCTTCTCAATTGCTTCTGCAGCATTAAAGTAGGTTATTTCACCTACAAATGAGATTCAAAATTCCTAAACGCTTATGAAGGACTTCAATGAATAAAAAATAACACTGTTTCAGCATTAAAATTCAGAATCAAGTGACACTTCACACTTTATTCTGTTAATTTTAACAGAGTTATGTTGTTATCTTTAAATGCATAGAACAGAGAGTTTTACATATTCTACAGAAAAAAGTATAAGACATCTTAATCAGGTGTAGTAGTCTATGATAATCTATTCCTAATTTATTTTTGTTAATACATTGAGGTAATTAATGCTGTCATGGATTATCTACGTACACTCCTCACGACAAAACTTACTGATACATCCATCATTCTTCTAAAATCTACTCATTGTGAATATGCTAAAACAACATTCCATTTGCAGATTTGCTAAATAAAATAATGTCAGCCAGAGAGTTTGCAGATTTCTCAACTCTTAAAATATCTAATCAGGAGAACTGCACTCATGCATTTTGGCACTAGAGTTATAAATTATGCATAATACAGCATAATATTAAAGCATTAACATAACTTAACAATACCAATCTATCATTTCCTTAGTGAAAGAAATAAAAAGTGTTGTATCTGAGTGTCTTGACTCGGTTCACCTAGTTCATACATGTTTAAGATTTATAGTAGTAAAAATGGTTATTTAAAAGCCCTAGATCTTTACTAATATGCCCTTATTTTTTCTTTAGTTGTGTAATTTTCTACATACCAGCCTTTGTCTTTTTTTTTCCCAACTGACATGCTAAGTAATGTCCTTTTTTAACCTACAAAACAGTACAGTTAGCTAAGACTAGACGGTTTAAACAGAAAAATCTCTGGACCACATCTAATTTCACTCTGTTTCCAAAGTATTGAAATACATGTAATAGTCATCTTTTAAGGATACTTCAACACGTTTAGGTAATATTTAGCAGAAGAAAATGGATAATATTTTTTCTCATGTGTGATACTTGTCACACTAATAGCATTCCTAGTGTTTCTGAAATCTCACATCAATGCTTTCCTGCTTCAAGTTTCTAGCCAAGAGTATGGAGGTTGGTGTTATCTTTTGGAATTTTTTTCAGAATTGGAAAGGCAGATCTTGGATTGACATAAGGATTTCTGAATGTTCGTCTGATCTTTAATATTTTATTTTGTGCTATTGTCTCAGTCATAAGTTATAAATACACCACTGGAAAAGACAATGCCATTACACATATAGACATAGTAACTATGTGCAATATTCCTGAAACTAACCTCTCAGGGTGTGTGAAATGACTCTAAGGAATCATGGTCATAGGCAGAGAACCAGAGGAAATGCTGTATCAAAAAAAACCCATGCTATTTTACCTCTATTTCAAAGGTAATTAAACAGGCTTTACTTAAAAAATTCCCTGCTCCTCTACAAGTGCTCCTAATGAAAGTGCTGTGTGAGGAAGTTGTTGTGTTTCATTGTATGAAACATAATATATAATAGTGACAAAATGTTCAAACTACTATATTTCATCTGATTATATGAGACACGCCTTTTTTCTCATATCTTTCTGCAATTATTTTTTAGATGAAGGAGAACACAAGCAGAAAGACTAAACTTCCATAACAGCATTAAGTTTTGACTCTTCTCTGACACAGTCTACATAGGAAAAAAGACAAAAAAGGCATCTATTCCTGCCCTGTTTTCTCTAGAAGTAAGAAACAAAGAAAATCATAAACTTCATATATCCAGCCTAGCTGCTTGCTATTAGTAATTCTGATTTTCTTAGTCATCAAGGTTCATTCAGATACCAAGATGAGTTGTCCACACTAAGAACACGGATTTGAACTCGGCATCCACTATGGCATTATAAAGTAACCTTGGTGGGCTCTCAATCACCCAAATCCTCTCTGTGTCTATAAAAAGAATTATATGGGACTGTAAATAAATAACATGAATATGCAGGATAACAGTAAAGATACTCTTGATGGAAGGTTATTTGGGGAAAATAAGTCCAGTTTCTGTCCTTGCTCTAAAGTATTTCTCAGTCAAGGCTGACTTTATATTCAAGACTGATGAGAGAAAAGCAAGGAGAATACCCTCATCAGCATGCAGGGGTCATGTTCCTTATTATTATTTTTCCAAAGGTTCATGACTTTTGTATCCTCAGCTGTACCATGTGCTGTACCATGTGCTAGATTTTGCAGAAGAGGTGGTTGCAAGCAGATGAGTATGAATTTCTTCAGGCAGAAGAGGGCACTTAACACAAATCTAATTTGTTGAACAAGTAGTGTAACTTGTTGTATTACAAAATGTAGGCAGGAGTAACAACATAAGAGTTACAGTCTGCTCTCATTTTAAAATTAAACAAAAACTACACATATTTATTAAAAAGATACATTACAGACTTAGATAACTACCTGAGTTCAAGGGAGAGATAGAATTTTAAAAAATACTTTTCTGTTGGACTTTTTGTGTCATATGTTAGATATGTCTTCTATGCTATGGATGATGTCTTTTATGGATTAAATACATAGGTGTTATTATAGATGAAAGTGAGACAGAAGTACTTTCACATGTGTATATAGCCCAGCTTCTAATAGGTGTACAAGGCAGGGGAAATAAATCCTTGTTAGTGCATTTACTGAAGAAAGCCAAGAACGTTACCTCTTAGACAAGTACAATTAGATATGATGAATGCTATCTTCATTGCACAGGGGATTCAAGTTCATAATTCATGTATTTTAAATTTCACTTTCCAAAAGAGACACCCAATATTATGTTCCACAATATCAAAAATGAGATTGTTGAGGATTTTGGCTTTAGAAAAAGAAAAATAACCCAAAAAAACCCAAAATCACAGGAAATCCTAAATTAAAAATGTATAGCTTCATACCATAGAATCATAGAATGGCCTGGGTTCGAAGGTACCTTAATGATCATCTGCCATGGGCAGGGACACCTTCCACTAGACCAGGTTTCTCACAGCTCCATCCAGGAGCCTTGAATTATATGTGCTGGTTTTGGCTGGGGTAAATTTTCTTCACAGTGGCTGGTATGGGGCTGTAATTTGGATTTATGCTGAACACAGGGTTGATAATACAGAGATGTTTTTGTTATTGCTGAGAAGGGCTTACACAGAGCCAAGGCCTTTCCTGCTTTTTGTACTACCACACTGTCAAGGAAGTTGGGGGTAAGTGGGAAGTTGTGAGGAGACACAGTCAGTACCCAAACTTACCATAGAGATATTCCAGACCATATGACGTCATGCTCAGTGTATAAAGTGGGGGGAAAAAGGAGGAAGGGGAGGACGTTTGGAATGATGACATTTGTCTTCCCAAGCAGCCATTACGCTTGATGGGGTCCTGCTGTCCTGGAGATGGCTGAACACCTGCCTACCCATGGGAAGTAGTGAATTAATTCCTTGTTTTTCCCTACTTATATGTGCAGCTTTTGTTTTCCCTATTAAACAGTCTTCATCTCAAGCCATGAGTTTTCCAGCTTTTACCCTTCTGATTCTCTCCCTGATCATGCTGCCAGGAGACAAAGTGAGTGGCTTTGTGGGACTTGGTTACTGTCTAGAGTCAAACACGACAATATACCACATACATATATCTTGAAATATTCAGAGGACAATTAGGGGAGTAGAAATGATACTGAGGCTCATACCTTAAGCAATTCAGAAAACACTCTCAATTCTCTGCACATAACAAAGATTATGAGTTCCACTGAATGGAAGATGAGAAGGTGGACATGTATATAAGAACAATATCATAGTCCAGGATGAAATGAACGATGAATGTAGAGGCACTTTATTTAATTTTAGAATTTCCAATCTTTTTAATATTTAATGTGCAACTTAAATACATAAATAAACATATGCAGATAAATTCCGAAGGCATAGTAGGATAACAAAGTATTTTTTAAAACTTCATATCCAATTTTTCTGTAAATACTTTCATTATTACACTTTTGTTTATGATATTGAACTTTTTTGGTTAAAATGTGTGTGTGGGGTGAGGGTTTGTTGACAAATAAATGTGACATCAGAAAAAATTATGGACTGTTGAAATACTGTAAATGAAGCTTTAAAATAGATAAGTGAATGGGGAATCAATACAAGAAATTTCTATCTCTGAAGACAATTTTCTACCCATTTCTTCCTGCCCACTTTGCATAAAAACTACATACAGTGGTGTATCAGGGATGTCAATACTTTTAGTCTGTGTTTGGCCCAGTCACCTGTAAGAGTTTATATTTTCCCTGACAAGTCCACTGATTAAATGGGAACTTCGTCCTTGGAGAGAGAGCTTCTTGTATAAACTGTATTAATTGATGTTCTGTGATTGGTTCATCATCTGCCAAGGACATTTGAAGGAGAAACCGAAGAGGAGGGGATGAAATAACGACCCCTGACTCAATTAGGAAAGACCCCCCAAAGCATATTGCGCATGTGGAAGAGAAATTCCAAAGTACTCATGCATGCACTGAAGGGATGCAACTTGCATAACCAAGGGGGTGGGACTGAAAACCTCTGGCGGGGTGGTGCTGGCCACACCTGCCTAGGCAGACATAATCAGTTGATTGTATAAAAGTAGACAGCTCGTTTTTTGGGCAAGCTTGCTCCACACGAAGGACCAAGTTGTCTTTAGCAGGGGCGCCTGCTATGTGTGAGCCTGTTAACCCTCCAAAAACGCAGCTGCTGAAGAGGATTTTATGGCATTCAGAGTTGGTAAAATAATCCCAGGAATGATACCTGAGTGAGTAGGGTGTCATTGTTTTATCTTTCTCTTGGGTTCCCATTTACTTCAGCCACTTCTTTGTGATAAATATGAGTTTGGTTGAGTTTTCAATGGTGTTATGGTTTCAGATCTCAGTTTGCTCCGAACCTTCCCTAATATAAGTGGTATGACTATGCTATATTTCATTGTTCTGTCACAGCATCTTTTCTTTCTTTAACTTCTAACTTAATGTTCCATTTCATATTTGACACACAAAATACACAAATACAATCAGGGGAATACATTTCTTTAAGTTTCCGGTATTTCTGAACTAAATGTGTTAGTCTTAGTGACTCTCTAGTGGGCAAATGTTGATCTAGCACTGAGTTATAATCAGTACAGTTCATAAAGACTAATGGAAGTCTTGACACCGAAATATACTAGCATAGAGACTTATCACTACCATTTTTTATATGGTGGCAGTTTCCAGTATAACTTGACATATAGCATTTGATAGAAATGTCAAATATAGCTAAGTAATTTGGAGTAAATAGTTGGGACTTTTGAATTGCAGTTTCTTATCTGTATTTCTTGCAGTCTGATTAAGCAATATCTTTTTTTTTTTTTGTAGCAACGCAAAGGTCTCTAAGTATCAAGTCAACTATGCTAAATTTACAAATATGGTCGTAAAAACATTTCTAAAAATGAAGTCTAAAACCAGGTCATCTGGTTTTGAGAATTGCCTGCCCAAGCATTAAAGTTTGGATATTTACTCTACTGAGTAAAACTACTAGAGAAACTCTTTTAATATATAGTAGGTGAGGATGCTGCATTTGCCACCAGCAGCACAAAAAGTCTTAACATAACAGAAGAGCATTGAGACTTGTGTTGTGTAACCTAAAGCTAAGGTGGCATTCAAAAAGAAGGGATTTTTGGAAAAGAGAAACTAAGAAATTGAAACTGGATAAAGCCTTCTGTTACAGTAATCTTCCTACAGGCTTCCTTACACGCTGAGATGCAGTGTGTGTCATAGATGTGCTTGAGCTAGAGGGAGAGTTGAGTACATGTATGTGTGTTTAGAACTTTTTCAAATGCAATTTGCATATATAGCACAGGTTGTTATTACTGAAACAATGTATACCCTCCTCCTACATATTCCCTCTTTAAGTATAACCTATGAATATTTATTTAGCATTATGTTTTCCAAATTCCTTTAGGAATACTGAAATTATTGAAGGGAGATAAAATACTTATTATCTCTCTTTCATATCTAGAGTTCTACATTAGACAACAATGATTTAAAACCTTTCTTCAAACAATTGAAAATAAAACAATAAGTGCAGCAGATGAATAAAATAAAGGCAGGGAAATAAGGCAGAAGTGGAACTTAAGCAGGTAGATTAAAGATGCAGCTGTGTAAATGCTTGTACTGATTCACCTGGAATCAAAGTAACTCAATTTGTTGAATATTCAATAGTTACTCAGTATTTTTCTTGATTATTACTGGAGTACATCAGTGTATATAACTTTATATCCTTTAACTAAAGGTATACAATTCCCTTAGAGAGTATACTATATCACCTGAATTACTATTTCTGAGTAACTACTGAAGTAGTTACTATAGCTTCCAATATAAATATGAGAAACTACAGCTCATACAGACTGATCTGAAGCTTGCAATATCTGAGTAATATGAGTAAGCTCATTCTCTGTCATCATTTAGCCATCCACTTCAGTCCTTAAGGTGGGATATTATGCAGCTGGAAGAAAAGGAAGGATAGGTCATGGCAGTTTCTGCTTTCGTGACTGGAAGTTTTTAGCCCCTCCAAATTGTCTCACTGGAAGTTTCAACCCCTCCAAATTGTCTCACACCGAGACAACTACATTATTAATACTCTTTAAAAAAAGCAAATAAAATCAAAGTGCATATGTATATATAGCTAATAATAATATCTAAAGTAACAGGTGTCTAATGTACTATTTTTTTTTTTTAAAACACCCTTTTGATTAGTGGCTGTGTTTGTTTGTTAAAATCTCCAGCTTTGACAATATTTCCCCATAGCCTTCACTGTTACTTCAAACAAAATTTCTAATTGCTAATGATGTGACTGATATGTGAAACTGTCAATGGGATGCTTTTATTTTCAGTGTTCTAGAAACCAACCTTACAGTATGACTCACAGGTTTTCCAGGTGTCAAACTGAGTCTAAACACATAAGGTTTATTCAAGAGTGCTGTAGTTTAAGCATGACTATAATCCTTGCAAGGAGCTATAATAATGTGTTAAATGGGGGCTATAATAATGTGTAAAATGGGGGCATTTTCAACTCACCCAGTTAACCTGAAAAAGGCAGTTATTTTTAAAATACTCTTTGAATTGTGCATATTGATGCAAACCCACTAAGATTTCCTATTGCTTCTATTAAAGCTGATATATATTTTAAAAAAGCTATGTAAATACAGATACATTTATACTTTCTGTTTTCAGGCATTAGATTGGTATAACAGGACATTTTCTTGGTGTAGTTACCCCAACAGAATGATCCTCTCTAGAACATGTCTGCTTGCAAAATTGTGGTAATCAGAGAAAACATACTTTATTGATCATGCTATGCCACATGGATTCCTATGTGGATGGCAGTTTAATTTTGCATTTAACAGAATAGATATATAGCAACCTTGAACACAACCAAAAACCTGTAACCCACCATTTTGATTCCTGAAAGACTTTTATGCCTTGTTTTTTGCTGATGCTTATCTTTCTGCATGATCCTGGGTAACAGGATGTGGGGTAGATTAAAGCATGAAACCCAGGCTCAGCACCACCTATCATAGGTGGTGGTAAGGGGAAGTAGATGAGTAGTAAGGCTGTGGTAGAGCAGCCCCGTGGCTGTAGGAAGCACAGTGGATTGTGGTGGCCAAGCTGCCTGCTAAATTAAAACTGAGCTGTTTTTAAACCTGGGAGAAAAATCAAGAGCTCGAGTATGAGGCAGACAGAGGCTTTTGGGGGTCATGGGAAAGAGTTAGTTTTAGGGAACCACAACTGCATGAGAGCAGAATCCAGATGGAGAAATCTTTTTAACAACGTTTGAAATTTTAATGCATCCAAGTCTCATTAACCTTAATTGCCCATCAGTTTCACTGTGCATGGACTTTGCCATAGACATTTCAACAGATTTAATTCACACATCACTGCATTTCTTCCTCATCATGTCCTTTAGAATTCTGAAATTCTGGAAAATGAAAAAAGAAAAGAACCAGTTATGACATTTCTTTTATATGCTCCATCATGTTGGTAAGTTTTCTATGGAAATACTTTTAAAAACTTCTATACACTGAGGAAACAATTCTGTTGATCAGTGAAAACTAATGCTGGCTCTGGGCAATTTTTAGCTCTAAAGGTTTCATTTTAAGAAATACATCAAGACAGCCACTGATTTTGGCCATATGGTTTATTCACAGATAGGTATTGTAAAATATGGGTGTAGCCTACTGGCTTAACTGGGTTGTCAAAATCTTCATATATGTTTTATACACCAAATAATGGAATTTGTCTCAAAATGCTTTGAATTATAATTTGATTTTTTAAAGAGTCTAAAATCCTGGTTTGGATTTCAATCCTAAAAGGTACGCAGTAATTTTCAAAGAAATATACTCCTGCTTTTCCTAAGTTGACTGAACACTGATGAAGAAAAGGAGAGTTGATATTGCTTTTTCAAGTATTTAATAAATGTTAATAACAGTTAAATCTACTTCTAAATTATAGTTACAGTAATAAGTAATTCCCATTGCATGAAAGACTTTGGCAAATTAATTTTATAGCTCTATGAAATGGTGATCCAGCCTGGGAAGTAATTTTCAAGACAGGGAGATTTTTTATTAATTATCTATCTTCAATTATTCTAATATTCCAGTGAGTAACAAAAGGATTACTGAACTCTTTAGAATAAAAATAAATATGTAATTGCAATGTTATTTTTCTTAAAATATCTAATTCAGTTGTAGAGCCAGACCAATAAAGATACCATTGAGTTGATCATGCTGATGTTCCTCATGCCATTTAGGATACTTGAGTTTATCAGATATCCATGTAGACTGGTAGATAATCCCAGGAGAGGAGACTATACTAGAAGCCAGATGCCAAGAGAAGATATTCTCGAGCATCTCATATGGCAATAGACACTACCGTAAAGCAACTCAATCAACCTTAGAGTTCACCAGATCATAGTGGAAGCTTAAACTTCTAGCACTAGATGCATAGAAGCTTCATTCACAGTATAGTCCTCTCCCTGCCTCCAAATACCACCTGTGGTACAAATCTCCCTATATGTACTGAGTTTTATCTCTTAGAATCATGGTCCTTAGGTATTCTAGAGCTCCTCAGGTGCCTCCAGATGCATATAGAAATAACATGCAACAAAAGTGAGCCTCAGTCTCCACTAACTGTAACAGGAATCCAACGACTTAGTTTGCACACAGAAATCAACATTTAGGTGTATGCAGTACAAAGTTGAATATACCCAAAAATACCAGAATCAGGAATTTGATCCATATCTCAGGATAACCCTCTTCAGCATACAAACACAGATTATACTTTACTCCTAGAATTGTTCTTTGTTTTGTAGGTAATAAGTAACAGTCACATGAGACTTAACTGGTAAGATTACAGCAAAATACAGAAAAATTCTGGTAAAGGGAAGAAAAGCAAAATGAGTTCTTTCTAAGTTATAGTTTTAAATGTTTCAAAGACAAGAGCATGTATAGCCAGCGTCTCAAAAGTACTGCCAAGAAATGCTGACTGTACAGCTGGACTGATCCAGATTGACATCATTAGTAGGAGAGTCCAATAGAAGCTTTCAAGAAACAAGATATTCTTGGCATAAACTAAAAATATGACTAGTTTACCAGTTTCTGATATAAGACGGCGGTGTTCTTCACCATTTTTTAAAGGCATATTGGTTGACAGCAATCCAAAATAGTGATGAGCAAAAAGGGAGCACCTGTTTTCAATGATAAACACATACGCTGAAGACAGTTCCTGGATAAAGACACCACTTGTGTGTGCTTCTGTAATAACTGCCTGTTTAAGAAATGTCTGGGAAAACGAAAATAAAGAAACAATCGAGCAATGTGACAACATTAAAAAGAAACTTTCGTGTTGAGTATATAGTAAGAGGATAATTTGTCGTGCCATTTTTAATCATTATCAACAAGAAGCTGTTTCTTCAAGTCTTCTTTCCTCAGCCCAGCTGCTCCTCCTACTTTGTTATCAGCAAGGCTTGATTTGTAAGACGCTATTTTTAAAATAAAATCTGTTAATAATAGAAAAGACTAATGTTAAGAGTCACAGAAATTAAGTACTTTGACATTATATTGAATATATCCTTTGTTGAGCAGTGTTTCAACTACATCCTAGCCTGAATATAGTGCAGGCCTTAAACTATAAAATGGAAACCACTACAAAATCAAGTGAAAATATTACAATTATATGGAACATTTATTGCAAAAGTGTTTAGACCTTTTATTTCTTTTGCAAAATTTTGCAACAGTTGAATAGTGAGTTTTATTCAATGTACTATTGAATATTGAGACAAATATTTACCCAAACATATATGGACAGCAGCTTAGCTAAAAATATTATCTTCACAGCTGAACTCATGCACAAGGGTTATTTTTTGCCCTCAAAATTAAGAGATGACATATGGTGATTAAAATAAATGTAAAAAACATGTACTGAAAAGTGCATATGCCTTAAAATATTACCTGAATTTCAATAAATACATATTAAAAAAAAGAAAAAAGTATAAGTTAAAAGAGTCAGATACAAAATATAATCCATTTTTCTGGGTAGAACAAAAGGATGTTTTTAGTACTTGTCATGTTGTCAACTTTCAATTAACTTGCCAAGAAAATGACAAAGAATTCATTTCTGAGAATGTAAAATAAAAAATTCACACAACAAATTTTCCTGAAGACTTGTTCTCAGTCTGAAAATGGTCAAATCTATTCTGTGTGGTAACACAAGGAAATGACAGTTCATGCATAGATTTACCATTATACAAATGCAGACAGAGTAGAATAAAAATAAAAAAAAATCTTAGAATAGGATCAGGCAAACACTGGAAAATATAAGAACTCAAATAACTCATTTATACAAAATACTTAAAAATCCTCTCTTAGAAAAATGAATGCAAGTAATAAAAAGAAGACTTGAACAGACCTCTCCTGCTTTGCAGTTGTAGTATTTAGGTCTTTGGTTAATGAAATATTTCTTGTCTCATAAAATCCAACAAGCACTATACTGTTCTGCTAGGATTTTTTTGATTGATCAAATAGAATCATAGAATGGTTTGGGTTGCCTTTAAAGCTTACCAAGTCCAACCTCACTGCCCCGGGCCAACTAGACCAGGTTACTCAATACCCCATCCAACTTGGCCTTGAACACTCCCTGTGAAGGGGCATCCACAGCTTCTCTGTTCCAGAAGGTCACCATCCTCATCATAAAAATGGTTTTTCACTAGATTTACTCTAAATCTATCTTTCAGTTTAAAGCTACTACTCTTTGTTCTACGCTATAGGCACTGGAGAAACATATCACAAAGATATATTCTTCTCACAAGGGGTCTTCTCACAAGACCCCTTTAAGTATTGAAAGGCCACAAAGGTATACCCAGAACATATTCTTCTGCAGGACAGCCCCAATGCTCTCAACATTTTTTCATAGTAGAAGTGCTTCAGTCTTCTGATAATTTTTTTGCCCTCCTTTAGACCTACTCAAGTCCACATTTTTCTTGTGCCGGTCCCAGAGCCAGATGCTATATTCGAGGTAGGGTCTCACAAGAGCAGAGCGGAGTGAGAGAATCACCTCTCTCAACCTGTTAAGGTCCCTCTGGATGGCATCCCTTCCTGCTGCATCACTCAGTTGGGTGGCATCTGCAAACTTGCAAAGGGTACAGACTCAGTCCGTGTCACTAATAACATGTTGAACAGTAGTAGTCCCAACAGGGACTGCTGAAGGACAATAACTGTTACTGATCTCCATTTGGGCATTGAGCTGTGGGCTGCCATTATTTGGACAGAGCAATCCAACCAAGTCCTTTCCCATCAGAGTCCATCCATCTAATCTGCATCTCTCCAATTCAGAAAAAAGAGATATTGTGTGGGACCATGTCCCAAAGCCCTGCAGAAGTCAAGACAGATGGCATTGCTTGATCTCCCTTATCCACCAAGGCAGGTCAGTTCATCACATAAGGCTACCAGATTAGTCAGGAACAATTTGTCCTTTGTGAAGATATGTTGGCTGTCTCAAATCACCTCATTGTCACCCAGACATATCTTCCAGGAAGTTCTGTTCCATCATCTTACTGGGCTCTGAGGTAAGACTGACTGGTCAGTAGTTCCCGGGGTGCCTTTTTTACACTTTTTTGAAATGGGTGCGAACTTTCTCTTTTCTCCATTAACTGGGAAATTTACTTGACTGCCATGACTTTTCAAAATACGATGGAGAGAAGCTTAGCAACTGCATCTGTCCGGTTTCCTCAGGACCCTGGACAAAAGGATCTCAACAGCTCCACTGGGCCTGTTTGAAGGTGTCTTAGGAAAGGATGCATAATGCCATGTAAAACATTCTTTATCAACTATAAAAGAATTTGAAGTTACCAGCTTGGCTTGTCTATGCTGTAGACATGTAAGTATAGTCAGACAAACTCTTGTTCAATTAATAAAGTTATTATCAATCCATTACCAGTCACCCTATTATCTATATGTATACATATATATATATATAATTTTTTTAAAGGTCCTAATAGGTCGGCTCTGGACATCCAATGTTTCATAAAACCCCTGTGAAACTAAATCATTAATTGGTTTGTATTTGTATTTTCTGTCCTAAGTGTGACCAGAACCAGGACAATATGTTTGTTAGAATAGTGTGAGCACAACCACCACATAGAAAACTTCTTCTACTCCATATACTTTGCATTCATTTATTTTCTAGAGCATGAAGGCATACATGTATGAATATGTAAGCATGTTTAACGTAGTCACAGATGTTTGTATTTATCATATGAATATATTTTACTTTTCAGTTTCATAGCCTCAAGTAACTTGTGGTAATAATTAATACAAGTTAATTAAAAGGATATGATATTTGGCAGAATGTTTACTTGTTTTACTTTGCAGTTCAATTTCTGTCTCTATAATCTTACACTGTACTTAAATACGGAGCAGAAATTATGGACTGCCATACAATAACTTATAACATTTGTTAATAGATATGCCTCCTTAAACTACTCATTATTTCTGTGCACTCCTGCATGAATAAGACCGGTGTTTTCACAGTAAGTTTTCTCTTGCCCTAATAATTTTCTTAAAAAAATATTCAGAAAAAAATCAAAATCCTAATATGTTTGAACTAGACTGACTTAAATGAAATTCAGTACTTCAGCTGAAGAAGTATTACAACTTTATAGAAATTAATCATACTGATTCCTTTCTTTTTTTTCCCTATATCAGTCTTCATTTGTGCTAATGCATTTTGACAGAAGATCATCCTGTTACTTCCAGCTCTCAAATGGATCAAATAAGACCACCAGTGTGTGTGGTTGACTCATATTGTCATTACTATATGTCTTTTGTTGTTGTGTTATTCTCTTATTTTGTCTACATCTTTTCAATGTCCTAGTAATTATTGCCTGATTTTGAGTGATATAAATTATATATATATATACAAAAGTGAAGTAAATTATATATATAGTTATTATAAAAAATCATGTTATTTGTAAACATATTCCCCCACTCATGTTTACCTTTCCAAATATTGTAATATTCACATAGTACGTTGAATTATAAGCTAGTGATGGACAACTATAGACACAAGCATGAAACAGGGATGCAACTGTATCAACTGAGCCTGTATATTAATCCTTGCATTACTTCTGTCTTTTGGAATTCAACCTGCATTTCATATGAAAAACCAACCTAGTGGTATTCTACAATGGAGTCACTACATCAGTGGACAAGGGAAGGGATACAGATGTCATTTATCTGAACTTCTGTAAAGCCTTTGTCACAGTTCACCAGAACATCCTTCTTACTAAATTGGAAAGAGACAGATTTGATGGGTGGGCTATTAGACAGACAAGAAACCAATGGATGGTTGCATCCAGAGGATAGTGGTCAATAGCTCAGAGTCCTGATGAACATCAGTAAAAAGTAGTGTCCGTCAGGGATCTGTATTGGAAGCAGTGTTATTTAATATCTTCATTAATGACATAAATGAAGGAATCAAGTGCACCCTGAGTAAATTTAGAGATCATGCCCAGCTGAGTTGTGTGGTTGACACACATGAGGAACAGGATGCCATCCAAAGGGACCTGGACAGGCCTGAGAAGTGGGGCCATGGGAATTTCATGTGATTTAGCAAGACCAAGTGCAAGGTGCTCCACCTGGATCAGGGCAGCCCCCGGTATCAATACAGGCTGAGAAATGAACAGATTGAGAGCCACCCTGCCTAGAAGGACATGGCAGTGCTGGTGGATGAGAGGCTGGACATGATCTGGTAACGTGCCCTTGCAGCTCAGACAGCCAATTGTATCCTGGGCTACACGAAAAGCAGAGTGGTCAGCAGGTCAAGGGAGGTGATTCTGCCCCTCTACTCTGCTCTTGTGAGACCCTACCTGGAGCACTGCATCCAGCTCTGGGGTTTCCAGCACAGGAAGGACATTGACTGTTGGAGACAGTTCAAGAGTGTGTAGCAATAGGACAAGGGGAAATGGCTTCAAACTGAAAGGGAGTAGGTGTAAATCAGACATCAGGAAGAAATTCTTTACTGTGAGGGTGGTGAGGCACTGGAATGTGTTGCCCAGAGAAGCTGTGGATACCCCATCCCTGGAACTCTTCAAGGCCAGCTTGAAGGGAGTTCTGAGCAACCTGGTCAAGTGGAAGGTGTCCCTGCCCATGGTAGGGGGCTTGGAACAAGATGGTCTTTAATGTCCCTTCCAACTCAAGCCATTCCATGATTCTATGAACTTCATTACCTTCCTTATTCAGTAAAAAAAAAAATCAACCCAAACTAAAAGCCCTAAAGATGTTGAATGGATTCCAAGCCTCCATGTCTTCAATTTCCAAGCTTTCACATAGACATAGTTTGTGATCTTTGCTAGGTTTTGCTCCTGGAACAAAATGATCGCACCAGACTTCCTTAACTGAACATCAGGAGGGACTTTCTGAAAGTCTGAATTGATTATATTAACTGTTCTCTTTTTTACAGGATTCTCACTGACAAGTAGAAGATTCCAATGTGGAGGTTGTCAGATGCTTTTGATTGAATATGCTATTTGGGAGCCAAAACACTTCACAAGCACTTTTTTTTTCATCCTTTTCCTATCCTCTCTTACTCCTATTCCCTTGCAAAATAGATTTTCCAAAACAGATTATTTCAAAATATATTTATAAACATGGAAATTTTTTTCTGAAGTGGAATGGTTTTCTCCCAAACAATGAATCTAGTAGATTACAGAGACACTCTTTTATTTTTTTAATATTCTTTGCTGAAAAGCCATGTTTTTCCTAAGCATTCTTTACATTTTCCACAATACAGTTGGTAGTATTCTTTGGGTTTTTTCCTATTTATGAAGACATTATTCCAAAGCTGTGCATGAGCAGAGCAAAGCACGTTGTTGCCACACCCATGCTGTTTTTCCCAGTAGTGATTCTTACACATCTGAGACAAAAATTTTCTCCAGTCTTAATATTTTTTTAAGTTATCCAATATTTTTTATCGAACTTATACATACACCTCTACAGAATTTTAAATTATATTCTAAATATGAAAGGAAATTCTTCTTTTTTTCTGTGTGCACTGTCTTTACCTATGTATCTATGTATTGTGGATCATAATACAGAGTAAAAAAAAATAAATTTGCCTTTAAAATGAATTTTGTTAATTTTGTAGACATGACAAGAAATCTGTCTTTTCTCTTGTGTGTTTAGGAAAGGGGTGGGCTGAGGAATGAACCAGTAATATTAATACTCAAACATGAATGGGTGGAGAAGTAGCCTATCAAGAACTACTAAATTCAACTCCTGAAAAGCTTGGTCGCCCATGGTGCAAAACTTGACCTACTAGTTTATACTAACCTTACTTTATTTCCTTAATCATTATACACCAGGTAAAAAAGCTAAAACTCTCTGCAGTCATCAAGTTGGAGAATATAATATGCTCTAGTTTTACCTTCAGTACCAGAATAACAGGCTACTTTAAGATTTATTCTGTAATTTTTTATTGCATTATTTTCAGAAGTCGCTTGGTTTGTTCAATCTTGACAAGTAAATTGAAATTTTTTTAAAATTTATAATAACACAGAAGCATGTATTTTTCAAATCATTTGAATGGAATGAATTTACTTAGTTTAGACAGCTAGGGACAAACTCACATATTTTACCCTGCAATGTGTGATCAACTACAAGGAAAATAAAGGAGACCTGATTTTATCCTCGCATCTCTTTTTTTTTTTTTTTAATATAGAAGTGATCCCAATGATTTTGTTAAAGTCATAATTTGAACTCATACTGTGAGAAAAGAAATTCCAGCCTTTTTTCTTGTCTTTTTATTTTATTTTAAAAAGTTTTTAATAATAGTTAAGATATTTGCAATGACCTTTTGACTTAGGAAACAGCTCCTTAAAGCAACAGAGATTCAGATATAGTGTTTTTCAAAAAGCCACTGGCAAAAGACAAATAAAATTAGGACTTTCACTGGTAAAGAGATTCTTTATAATTTTATCAAAAGATAGAAATAAAAGAAAGGGACAATGCATGGAAAATATTCAAAGGTCAAGTTCTAATTTCAATACTATAATGAAACAAAATTGCGTTTTAGTGATTAAAAAAATATATTTGTGGCTTTGCTCTATTACATCTATTGAGCTAGTCTATAGTCCATGCTTTCCTCACTGTCTTGTGGTTTCTTATTTTGGTCAAGCATATTTTTGGTACCACTTGCTCACTTTTGAAGCTCTCCAGCGCATCTCAGTGGACTCCTTTTTTAAAGAACTAGTGTTAAACTAATGAAAAATTACTATAAATAATAATATAAATGAGGCTTATAAATTACTGCTGCAGATGTTCAAAATATTTATAGCAGAAAAAATATGCAAATGTTCAAGGAAAGCTTGATTGGATAGATCAGTATCACCACCAAGGATACTGATTTTCTAAGGAAATCAACTACATATGCACTGAATTATTTTTATCCAAAGATCTTTGCATAGCTAAATTGATATTGATCCACATCACCATGGTCAGCAAATACTTTTTTTCTCCTTACCTGATGCCAATGGTTGAGAATGTGATTTGTCTGATTGAGCTGCACCTCTGGAGGGCACTGGTTTCAGAACATGGGATACTTATTTATGGACAGCATTATAGAATTCACAGACCACCAAAAATTAGTACTGATTTTATGCTTTTATTTTTGGTACTTGTCAGATTTTAAACACTCTCAGTTTTCTGAGACTGTTCTGACATTTGTGTGGCAGTTTTGAAGACTTACCCTTCACTCTTTAAGTTTTACATGATGATACTGAAGAACTTCCTCAGCATAAAAGAAACAATTTAGGCAAAGGACTGGGAAATCAATCATTTTTCAGCCCTGCAGAAACCCATTCATTTATGGAAGAAGCATCCTCAACTAACAGACAGTCTCATCTCCCACTATTTCTGTAGGCTATACTCTGTATTTCCTTTTTTTTGTTTCCTTCACTGTTAAAATTTCTCCCCAGTAGCAAGTAGCCAATACTTCAGGTACTTTCTACTTTTGTGCTGCCAGGAATATAGTATTTTATAAACAGCCTCATTAAAAAAAAAAAAAAAAAAATAGAGCTCCTTCTCAATCAAAAAGTACCAAATCCAAAATCTCACCTTACTCATTCATAAGGTATTATTATTGTGAAAAAAATGTAACAGAGTTCAGTGGTATAGAATTAAATTTTCACTGCTAAAAAGAAAAGAGTAAGTAAAGTCAATCAGTCTATCACAGCTTCAAGGAACTGGTTAGTAAAATTACAAGGTTGAAGTGCTGGATTTTTTCTTAAGTCAATCCCACATATCAGCAATTAATTTATGACAGAAGGCTTAGAGTCAAATTTCAACCCAACAATGAAACTACACAGGGAAAAGTTTTGAAAATCATTGACATAAATAGGGTAGTTAAAAGAAGTGGGGTAAAATATGGACGAAAAAAAAAAGAAAAATACTAAACGTTGATGAAAATATGTTATTGTTCCTTGAATTACATAAACCCAAGTTGTTTCAGTGCAGTATTTATTTCCTAATGATGTACATCTGTATAGATGCAAATCAATGAGTTGGTATGTCAGATTCATTTCGTGCCTGTGTCAGGTTTAAGTTACAGATAAATTAATAAGCAAAGCTCAGTCAAGCTCAATGCCAAAAGTAGAAGGTTTTAAATGTAATAGAAGCCTTATAAAGGTTGTCAAAGATAGCTTTTATGACTTTTTTTGCCTGGTCAGAATCAAGATAAGAAAAAAATCTGTAGGTATGATTTGGACTTCATTAGGAATCTTCCTTGAACCTTTTAAAAATTTGGAAGGTCTTTTTAGTAAATCCAGGCAGTGCAAGCAATTGTCATCCTCAAAACAATTTGTCTTTCTTGTCCTGCCATTCAACAATAACAGTGATTGAAAATATTAGCATATGGCTTTAAAACAAAGTGAAAGAAAGAGAAGCCCACTGGAATTAATATTTTCCCAATGTTATTTAAACGTCATATACTCCTTAGCTGATACCACTTCAATTTCAGTATTAATAAAAGTGCTGAGAGACTTGGCAGAGAACTTTATGTAAAGATCTTTCCAATTTTTCCAGTCCCCCAAAAAGGCCAAGTTAATTGACGACCCACACAAATGATAGGACCTATTTCTTTCTTGAGAACAGCTTTCTTTGAAGATCAATATTCATGCTAGTTATGTAGACTTATCAGAAAAAAGCTTTTATTTTTGTTAGGGTTGGAAAAGATATTTTCTAGAGGAAAAACTCACTGTTTGAATTAATAATTAACATAGTATTTTCTAACGCAGAAACATACAGGGGTTTGGAGACATGGAGAATATCTAGTGATCATGAAAGCTTCAGAAAATACGTTTTCATGTTCAACCTAGAATTTCTGCATAACTCAATAGGAAGGTAGAGTTGAAGCATACCTGCAGTGCAAACAACCCTGTGGTAAATCAGAGGATTGGTCCATGTTTGGGTACTGGACTGCCTCACTCAAGTTCCTGACTTATGTGTTAACATCTTAACCATGTGGTCTTCTGAGGTGGCTTTTTCTGATGACCTCCAAAATGGCTTTACTATAAAAAGGACTATCAACATGTATTAGCTACTGATCTACCGAACTAGAGATACCAGCAATATCCTCTCAGAAGTCTGCTGTATCACCAAGCAAGTCTGATACCTTCCATGTAATAGAACACCTCTTTAATACTCTGAAGAGCCAACTTTAAATAAGCATTGTGCCATTCATGAAACTACATCAGATTTTAATGGGGACTTTGTCATCACATGTTCAACAGTCCATAGGGTAAGTTTGGGAAATGGTATATTCAGCTATACCCTCCGGTATGCTCTGTAACGGTGAGTGATTCCTTTTACATTTGTGGTGTCTCTTGGATACTAATCAGTTTTCAGTGTTTCTCTGTAATCCTAGGAATTACTTTGTTGGAAGTGAATATATTTTTTAGGTGAAATATTATTTCATGAACATTTTACAAGTTGTGTAGAGGAAAAGGTGCGATTGGAAGTGGCAGGAATCACACTCTTTCCTATTTATCATTAAGGCAACAGAAACAGTTTTCCTAAGTTACCATGGATAAGAAATAAGCAATATAATGAAATGCCACTTCAGATAAAAAAATGGTCAATTAAAAGTATACTAATGAAGTTTGAAATCAGTTACTATTTGTTCAATCCAGCCTCTGAAATGTGTATTTCCCTTCTTTCGATGCTTAATTTTGGGCCTTTAACAAGATTCTAGGCAGTAGACACATCACAATTAAATAAAAGCTAGTAATTGATTGGTATTTTAGTATATTATCTAATTGCAGAGTTGATTCTCATAAGCCAAATACTGAAAGGGTCACAAAAATAGCTATCAAGTATAACTCACTTTCACATCAGCTGCTAGTTGAGGAAGAGAGCAATAGAAAACACTGGGAAAAGTTCCAGAGGATTTTAAGATATTAGTGAAGGAATAGGCTGAACAAACATAATTTGATTAGGGCCATTCAACACAGGTTTAAGAGGGGAAATTCATGCTCAAGCAAATTAAAAGGTCTTCAAAGATGTTATTGTCATGAAGTTCTGGGTGACTTCGAGTGATGGTAATGGGATATGGACCCAATCACTGCTGGGTCATTATTTCAAATTTAGCCTGGGTCAACAGCAACCAAAGCTTGTCAGTATCTTATGGCTTAGTGACCTGTGTGAAATAAGGGTCTCCTTTACATGCTTATTGGAAACTAGCCCACATTAAAAAGTCACTGTCACAACTGATGCTGATGTTGTCTGTCTTAACGGTAATGAAGGGGCTGCATGGGTGTGCAAAATGTGCGTCCCTCCCAGCTATGGAGTGAACTTTTTAGGTCAAGACTGAAATGTGCTGGGAAGCCAAAGCGAGATACTTCTAGCAACAGTACCTTTTTCTACCTGTACAGCTATGTGAACAACCTAGCTCAAGCACTATATGCAACTAGGAAGGGGGGGGGGGGGGGGGGGGGGGGGGGGGGGGGGGGGGGGGGGGGGGGGGGGGGGGGGGGGGGGGGGGGGGGGGGGGGGGGGGGGGGGGGGGGGGGGGGGGGGGGGGGGGGGGGGGGGGGGGGGGGGGGTGGGGGGGGGGGGGGGGGGGGGGGGGGGGGGGGGGGGGGGGGGGGGGGGGGGGGGGGGGGGGGGGGGGGGGGGGGGGGGGGGGGGGGGGGGGGGGGGGGAGGAGGAAAAGGAAAACAAATAACAAGAAAGAAGACACCGGTACTAAAGCCTGTATTTTTGTTTTAGTCTATACTAAATATTGCCAGAAGGATTTTGTACAGGACATAGAATCACAGAATATTCTGAGTTGGAAGGGACCCACAAGATCATTAAGTCCAACTCCAGTAATTGCCCCTGCAAGGATCAAATCCACAAGCTCGGCATTATTAGCACTATACTCGAAACAACTGAGTGAATCTCAGGTTGTTTTGTAATCTTAGGGACGATTGTCATCAAGGTATAAAAAGCATAGTTTATTTCATTCAATATGTAAACAGTTGAAATGTTAATGAAATGTTACTGTACACACGTGATAGACATAAAATACCTTTTTTCATTTATTGGAAAATATAAATGCTACAGTAACAAATTATTCTAGCAACTTTTTTTATTTAAGTTTGAAAACAGTGACCTCAGATAGTAATCTGAGATGCCAGGTACTGGAAAAAAACCAATGCTGAGAATATGTTTTGCCTAAAGTCGAATGCCTAATATTACTGCTTTGGGTACTGCTGACTTGTTTTTTTTCTTGTTTAATTACTCACCCACCAATTCAGTTCATGATCTGTCTGCACAGCTTTGTCATATTATTCCGAAGTCCAGATATAATAATTCTCCTCTAAAAAGAAAACGGTCACTCACTCACTCCTTTTCCCTGTGGACTTGGTGTCACACTTCCTGGCTATAATGACATATTCAACTATGATTGAGGAGAAGCTCCTCCCTATTTTCCACCTCAGGGACTATTCCCAAAAGAAATGTTCTGAATCCCAAATGACTGTAGGTGCCTTCTGAGGCAGACATCACCTTCCGCATACCACTTGCCATTCAGTATCGTACTGAATGTTATGTGGCATAGAAAGCTCCTAACCAACTCGTGGTATTGCACTGATAAGCAGTAAATACATCATCCATATATGATCACTGCAGAAGTAGAAACATATTGTACATGCAGCAGCAGATTTCAGAGAGAGAGATAGCTCAAACAACTAGTGTAAGTTCAAATGACCTAATGCTAACTGTATGTCAAATCAGATGGATAAAAACTCAGTTAATATAAACTTTAAAACAGAAAGCACCTGGAAAACCAAACTATTGAAAAAATGCTCTAGCTCTTCTTTTAAGTATATGATAATTTTGCTGATAGGCTGCAGATCTAAAAAATTATATCGTAAAATAGTTTTTTAAATTAGCTTTTTCAGTTCAAAATATGCAGTCTAATGAATATTTTTTAAAAAATTATTTACTTATTTTGATTGTAATAGTGCATACATGTGTAACAAATTGAAATATCAAAACCGATTTCAACCTTTTAAACTTCTCATTTTAACAATTCAAAGTAAATGTTTGTTCTTTCTACAATTTCAGAAACTTAATTATTTTATGAAAATTCAAGATCTTGAAAGGAGAAATTTCCAATAATTTTGCCCAACTCAATAAAATGTTTTGATTAAATGTTCTTGCTTTGCTTTTAGAAGGAGAAAAAAAAACTCCAGGAAGCCTTTGTCTTCCTCTTTCACTGCCTTGGGTCAATTAAGGTTTACACTTGAACAGTTTAAATTCCTCAGTTCATTTGTATAGCTACATCCATGGAAACCATTCTTCACTCTAGATGCATAAAAGAGGAATATCCACATGCCACAAGAAATATCTTGATATAATGCATATTTATGTTTAATTTATTATCTTACTAGCACATGGACTAGAAGGATATGCCATTCTAAAACATAATTTAAAATGTTATTATATATAAATTCAACTTTTCATTTGGAAAGTTAGGGTGAAGGAGATGTGTCACGATTCTTTATCCCTATAGAATCACAGAATTGTTTAAGCTGGAAAATCTTTGAAATCATCAAGTTGAACAACTAACCCAGCACTGCCAAGTCTGCCACTAAACCGTGTCCCTAAGTGTCACATCTACATGTCTTTTAAATATCCAGGAATGTAATTCACCACTTCCCTGGCAACTTGTTCCAATATGTAACCACCCTTTCCATTCAGAAATTTTTCCTGCTATCAACCTAAACTTTCCCTGTTGCAACATTTTCCCTTGTCCTGTTGCTTGTTACTTGAAAGAAGTGACCGACACGTCATCCTTCATCAACCTCCTGTCAGGAGGTTGTAAAGAAGGATAAAGTCTCCACTCAGCCTCCTTTTTCTCCAGGCTAAAGAGCCCCAGTTCCCTCAGTCACTCTTCCTAAGACTTGTGCCCCACACCCTTCACCATGTTCATTGTTCTTCTCTGGATATGCTCCAACACCTGAATGTCTTTCTTGTAGTGAGAGGCCCAAAACTGAACATAGAATTCAAGATGTTGTCTCACCAGTGCTTTTAATGGTCAATAGCCATGTTTTAGGGTGGTTTGTCATTCATAAATTTGTATGTAGAAGAAGTTTGTCTGTTTTTCTCTTTGTATGCATTCATTTGTACCGATAGATACCTATATCAATACAAATCAGTAGATAATATACAGACAGATACAGGGAAAGGTATGATGAATAAAAGAGTTTTAAACTATTTCAATGATTTTATTAATTCTACTGCAATAGTTATCCACGGGATTACTCTCATCAGCAAAATGTCAAGAAATTATCAATGGAGAACTAGTTGGCTATAGCGGCCATTTAGCATTGCTCTAAGGTGTTTTTGATGAAGAAGGGCACCTCTCCTATGAAGACAGACTGAGAGAGTTAGGGTTTTTCAGCCTGAGAGACTGAAATGGTAATGGTTAATAACTAAAATAATTGGTCATTTGCAAAAGCAACAGAGTGCTTCACTGAGGCCAGGTTCCCACCCCCCTACTGAAGGGGAATAGGAGAATGTTTTGTGTGTGGTGGCGAAACCTCTGGTCCACATAAGACAGAGGGGTTATGCACCCACCACCCACCAGATGCTACAAGCTGGGTTTTGAGCCAGATAAGGGAAAAGACCATAAAAAGCAGACCCTACAGAAACAGGATAGTGCTTACAAGCATGCTAATGTGCTCCTTTATACAACTGGCTCAGCTGTAAAAACTCCTCTCGCGGGGGAGGTATTGGAACATTCACACATAGGCTTTAAGATATTCATCCCTTCTGATGGAGCATAACTGGCTCACTATGCTGACATGAGAGGCAGCAATCATGTCTTAGAAGGTGTCATAAACCATCAAAGACCCCTAAAGTGCCTCCAGACTCATTCCTGGGGCCTTTCACCAGTGTTGGGGCATGATTCACAGTGTTGCAACAGTTCCACAGTGTTTCTCCCGACTGTGTAAAACTACCCCCTCAGGAGAGATACCTGGACATTCCCATGTAAGCCTAAATGTTATTAACCTATTGAACTCTATGTTTTGTGGGCTTCCCCCACCCAGTGGGTCAACTGACCATAACTTTGACCAAGGAACAACTAAATTGTAGCAATCAGATCTTATCAATGGATCCATAGATGGTGATATCTTTCTACTCTTATCCTTTCTTTCTCTTTCTTTCTTTTCCTCATATATTTTCTTAAGTGATGTCTTTATACTATTATTACAAATCAAAGAATATGCTGAGCTGGAAGAGACCCATGAGGATCATCGAGTCCAACCCTTAGCCCTGCACAAGATCATCCCCAAAAGTCACACCACATACCTGAGAGTATCATCCAAACTCTTTTTGAACTCTGGCAGGCTTGGTGCTGTGACCACTTCCCTGGGGAGCCTGTTCCAGTACCCAAGAACAGGCTGAAGAACCTTTTTCTTCAGCCTGGGTGTAGAATCTTTTCCTAATATCCAACCTAAACCTCCCCTGACACAGTTTCAGGCCATTCCCTTGGGTCCTGTCACTGGTCACTACAGAGAAGGGATCAGTGTCTACCCCTCCTCTTCCCCCATGAGGAAGCTGTAGACTACAATGAGGTCTCCCCTCAGTCTCTCTTCTCCAGGCTGAACAGACAAAGTGACCTCAGCCACTTCTCATATGGCTTCCCCTCAAGGCCCTTCACCATCTTCGTTGCCCTCCTTTAGATGCTTTCTAAGAGCTTAATATCTTCTTATATTGTGGTGCCCAAAACTGCACACAATATTCAAGGTGAGGCCGCCCCAATGCAGAGTAGAGCAGGACAATCCCCTCCCTTGACCGGCTGGTGATGCTTTGCCTGATGTTCCCCAGGACACGGTTGGCCCTTCTGGCTGCCAGGGCACTGCTGCTCATATTCAACCTACCATTGACCAGGACCCCCAGGGTCCTTTCCATGGCACTGTTTTCCAGCATCTCAATCTCCAGTCTGTACGAACATCCATGGTACCCCATCCCAGGTGAAGAATTTCATGGGTTGTTGGTGAACACTGATTTGTCACCATTTGTGACACGTGAAGTCAATGCAGAAACTCACCCTCCTGGTTCTCAAATGCATTAGAAAATTATTTCTTTTGCGGAATTCAATTTACTTCCTGGAAACTTCCAAGCAATGAGAGGCAGTGGTGTATTTTGGCAGAATGTCTAATAAACAGTAACCTTGTTTGACAGAAAAACAAAACCCTAGACCTAACAGATCTTATCCATGTCTAACCTCTACAGATACATGATACTCAAATATACTGCAATCAAGTCATTTCAACATAGTATTAATTGTCCTTTCATGCTCTCTCGGTGTTTGCTTGTAGGTATGCTGGTTTTGGCTGGGGTAGAGTTAATTTTCTTCACAGTAGCTGGTATAGGGCTGTGTTTTGGATTTGTGTTGAACACAGTGTTAGGGTTAGGATTAGAGTTGATAATACAATGATGATTTTGTTGTTGCTGAGCAGGGTTTACACACAACCAAGGCCTTTTCTGCTTTTCGTACTGCCACGCTGTCAAGGAGGTTGGGGGTACATGGGAGGTTGTGAGAAGACACAGTCAGTACCCCAACTGACCACAGAGATATTCCAAACCATATGACATCATGCTTGGTGTATAAAGTGGGGGAGAAAAGGAGGAAGGGAAGGACGTTTGGAATGATGACATTTGTCTTCCCAAGTAACCATTACGCTTGATGGGGTCCTGCTGTCCTGGAGATGGCTGAACACCTGTCTGCCCATGGGAAGTAGTGAATTAATTCCTTGTTTTTCTTTGCTGGTGTGCATGGCTTTTGCTTTCCCTATTAAACAGTCTTTACTCAACCCACCAGTGGCTTTTACCCATCCAATTCTCTCCGTGATCCTGCTGGTGGAGGAACGAGCAGAGAGAGTGGTTGCATAGGGTCTGGTTGCCAGCTATGTTAAACCAAAACAATGTGCTGTTTTGTATAAATCATACCTTATTTCAATGGTTTTACCTCAAGCTATATAATGCTTAATATTCCATTATTCTGCTCTCACATAAATTCAGTATTCCATATTATAATAACCTCCATAGTTCAGTTTTTGACATTGCATCTTATCCCTGAATCATAGTTGTTTATGTATGTTGTACACATGTAAGGAAAGGTAAAATACAAACCCCTCAAAATTTAATAATTGTTGTATTTTGCAATGTTACAGTAGCCTTGAAAAAGCAATGATTCATCTACTACTGGCCATAGCATATAAAGGCAGATATTAAATATCTTTCTGTCATTGAAATTAACGTGGTGGCAAATGAAAGAATTTCCTTTTTTGCTATTTATTTATATTTGGCTACATGGTCAATGGAATGTCTGCTTAAAAACAAAGAACCTTTCACTAATGCTTATTTTTTGCCTCATTTATCAACACACTATCAACAAGAATCAGCTTTCCCTCTGCAAAGAAAACTTAAATGCTTATCACCTAGATGATATGTAAGAAAAAGCTCTGCATTTGTGGGCAAATTCTTATCTGTGGCATGCAGAAACACATGAAATATCAAAAAAGCAATGCATCAACATTAATGTCAGTGAGAAGAAGGGAAGCAGAACCTGCCACTTTGATTAACAGATCACCTGACAGAACTCCTTCCTGTACATGGAGAACAAATATATAACTCTGGCAACCAAGCCTAGTTGCTGTTTTCTCAAGTCACAGTTATTAATTGCTTTGCAATCTTTGTTGCACCTCACTCTAGTTATCCTATAGCACATAAGACTTAAGCCAGACTTCTTTGTTTATATATGCTCCATAACAAGTATATTAGACACATTTCTTCTTAGATGAGAGATTAGCTTTCTGAAACTGTTTATAACTCTCCTTTAATAACTCTCTTTGCTAGTATATTCTATGACTGGTTCTACATAATGGACTTTCCAGAACTATCAAGATCATTTTTTATGTCTGTCGCCTTGTTTTGTGAAATAACCTGGTGTATGCAAATGATAGATTTCTTCTGTCAGGGTGACTGCAAGTCAGGAACTGCACATATACTTAAACATGCAATATCACTATATTCAAGAGGTTATTCTAGTCATTCGTATTTAATACACTTTCCCAGCCACTTCGTTCTGAATCTTGATCAATAGTATCACAAATGGGTAAGTGACAGTGAAATGGCACCATCATAAACTCATAGTCTCATCCAGTGTCACAGGGACTTAGATGAAACACACTCCAAGTGTGTCTTCATATTCTGCTGTTAAACACCACTAAATATTCTTGTCATCCTGCCATTTTGTTTAGTCCCAGTTAGTCCTTGTTTTCAACAAAAGTTTCCAGGAAACAAGCTATTTTTCACTACTATTTTTCAGTTTTACTTCCCTCTCTATCTTCTGCAACCATGGCAGTAAAGAATAGAAAGGACCAAGAGCCACTGGCATCCACAAGTTTCAAATGTGGGGCCACTACTTATTACAAACAGTTCAAGCTATCGGGATTTTGGCTTATTTAAGTATGTTCAGTTTCTGGTTAGGAGAGTAACAGTCCACACATGATTTAACTGCCCCCTCAGCAGTCATCAAGTCTAATCCTTTTCTAATGCATAACATTTAGAAGGGATATAAACTCAGGTTTTTACTCTCTCTCCATTCAAAATACAAGCAGATTGCAGTCAGACCCCATGACATTCAGGTATCCCACAATGAGCACCCAAACTGTTTTTGCTGCTCTACACTTATAACTGCAGGAAGCCTGTAAAAAAAAGTCTTTAAGATCATGCAGACAATTATCATAAGTATAACTAAAAGCATTACATTGCTATTCATAAAGGTTCTTGGTAATCTAGTGTTGAAATTGTACTGCACAGAATATCTGCATCAATATATAATTTCATGGAACACTGTGTTTCTCTCCTTTGACTTTCACTGCCCCAGCAGATTACTTTCTCACCCATAATTTCTGTAATATGTTTGGCAGTTTATAATGGCTTGGGAAAAATGCATGTTGCTTTTTGTGTCCTTTCAGGCTATTAATCATTAGTAACCTTGTATTCAGAGTTACTTCATTAAATATGTATGCCTTTTAGTAATCTGATGCCTAATATATATTACAAACATTGTGCACTAACAGCAATTATATTCTCTCTAATGGGTTTTGTAATTGTAACATTATGTTGGAGAAGCCTGTGAAGTCTGAAATTCTAAAAGTATCAGTAAAAAAGATTCTGCTAAATGATAGCTCAGTAATAAACACACAGACAAAAATATTACTCAGGAAAATGATACGATAAACTATTTAGGGAACTGAATTATTGAGATTCCTTTTTATTTCAATCTGAAGAAGAACAAAGAGATCACAAATACTGCAAAATAACAGGGGATGATAATGTCATTGTTTAGTTCACATGTCTTCACTGCTCTAAACCTAGAATACTTCAAACTTTCTAAGATATTTTGTTTTGGGGTTTGATTGGTTTTGTTTATTGGTTTTTCTCAGTGGAAATGATCCTTTTGAGAGTCAGATGGAGGACTAGCAGAATCTTCTTGGTGGAGATTGCAAGACATTTTCCACTTTCTGCAAATAAAATAAACCATGAATATTTACAAAAGAATTTGAATAATACGAAAACTAACACCTCGGGCATCTTTAGTCTATTTGTCTTATGCTAGTAAGCTTGCAGAAATAAGGACAATATCAAATTACCAACTAAAAAATATAAATCCCAAATAAACTATAAACTTTTATTCATGGCACTTTTCCCTCTGTTTGAATGAGGATATGATGAGCTGTTATCAAATACTTAGCATGCTTTAGATCTGATTGACAAAACTTTTCTGGATTGTAGCTAGAAGTAGCAAATTGTGTTGTTTAGGTGCATAACAAAGCTTTTATCTGTCTATAACCTAATTGAAAAATATTTATTAAAAAATTATAATGAGAATATTCTTTTTTTCACCTACAAAGGTTTTTAGGTATAATTACTTATGAATTCAAAAATATCACTGGCATAGAGATCATGAAATCTGAGGACTGCTCAGAATTTCCTACTCATTACAAGTGGTGAGTGGCTCTGAGATTCCAAAAGATATTCTGGCATTTAATGTTTTACATTTTTGTGGGGTAAGAAAATCTTTGGGTTAGGAAGGCAGGTGTGATAAAACAGAGAGATAAAGGGCTAAGAAGGACAGAGTGCATGAAGACGGGTGGCTGGCAGTGCACTTTTCTGGCTATGTCCAAATGTTTGTAGTGGGCCTGTTGGGAATACCTTCTCAGCCTCACTACTGATTGGATCCAGGGGCATGGACCTGCAGCAACCTTGCCTCTCAGGTTATTGGATTCAGCAAGTCCCCCATAAATCTGCACCCATAAACTTTTTCAGATTCGAGTTTGATTTTCTTAGAAGAATACGTAAATTATAGGAAGGCCATCAAATCCCCATCCCAACAAACTGCTGTTAAATTATTTGACTGAACAAACTATGAATCCTGAAGAATATATTTTGTATTATTTGAAACTTTTAAGTTAATTGTTTTACAAAATATGTAAATGTTTATATCAGCATTTACTAAGAGCTTGTCCATCAAGCTTATCCATCAAGAAATACTCAGTGGAATTAGAGAAAGTACAGAGAAGGGCAACAAACATATAAAGGAGCAGAACACCTACTGTTTAAGGAGAATTTGAAAAGGCTAGGACACTAAATTGAAAAGGAGAAGAGTGATTAGTAAGATTTAGAAAAAAACAGGAAGTTAGTAGATAAGATGGTACAGAACTATTATTTGCCAAATCCCACAGTACTAGACATAGGGAGCTCTCATTGAAGCTAGAACAAGATAAACATTTCAAAAGTACTTAAAACATGAGGCAATACAATTCTGGAATTTATTGCTACACTGTTTTGTGGTTGAAGACTGCATCAACAGGGTCTAAAGTGGTTTAGAAGAATTCATAGATAATAGGTACATAGGTAGATATTAAAGTGAATGCATAGGAATGTACTTTGTAACATTCTTAATTTAATGATTTTGGATAATAGAGTTTACAAGGGAAATGGAATTCAATAGCAAGGCTTGTATGCTAGTTTTAAATGGCATATCCTACTATATTCCTACTATATTTCTCACTGGAAGAAGGACTAAGTGTATGGTCCAACATTAGGAACATTTCTTACATTCTTATTTTTATGTACATAAAATTATTTTTTTTCATGAAATAATGAAAAAAATTTTATGAACTTCCATCAGGTTCAAGAGTCTGTTTTCTTCAGTCTTACAGAGATGTATTCCATAAATTTGTGATGGAAGGTACTCACTTAGCAGTTTTCCCATGAATATGTACTTTTGTAGACAGTTTATCTAATTTTCACTGTCACACCAGTGTAGTAAAAACAATAACTGGTTTATGGCTTCAGACTGTTAAAAACTGCAGAAAGATAAAATGATAATTAAAGGAATATGTTCCAAAAAGAAATTATAGTGACAGCTAATCAACTTAGCACTAACAGCATGAATAAAATATCAGAACAGGAAATATTGCTTAGAACCGCAGTCTTAAAATATAACATTAAAAGCATTTTAGACATTTGCTAGGAAGTACCCAGGTACAGTCAATAGACATGGTATTTTTAGAAGATTCTTTAGCACCAGTCAGTAGAATCTCCTGGTTCAGTCTCACTATTTAAAGAAAGCTCTGCTTTCGTGTCAAATGGTTTGAGAAATTGCTATTTCCTCAGACCACAAAATAAAACACTTTACAGTTCGCCATTTCTATAGCAGAGCACATCCCCTTCAGAAAAGTAAGAATTTATAGTAAACATAATATTGTTAAAGGATAAATTAGAAAGATTGCTCTTCTTTGACCTTGGACAAAGTCATGACTTTGTTTAGAGGGAAAGTCCTCCATCAATTTATAAAACTCATTAATTGGCAAAGATGTTACTAAAAACTTATGGGATAAAAACATCTTTTCCTTCATATTGGCTTTACTCAATCACTAGTTGAAAAGAGTACCGAGTAAAATGTTCAGATAGCTAGTAATAGGCATGACATTTTAAGTCTAGATACAAAGAAAATTAACAAATGTATCTGCTACCTATTTCTCTACACAGATCTTATTTAAAGTAAATGACAACCAATGACATAATTTTAAAATAAGTACATCATTAACATCTCTAAACCTTAAAAATGTAGAAAACAGTTGTACACTATGAGGTGTTGATATGAAAGGTGTAATTATCTAAGCTCTTAGCATGGACAACCTTTTAACTGCAGTTTAGTGTTTCTGATAGTACTACTGCCGGCATATTTAAGGCAAAAGCTTTGGATTGTCTCCTGATATGGAATGCCTCTTCTTGGATGTAAGGCAAGATTTAAAACTGTAAGGATACTTTATTCATCAGTGTTGATTACCAACTGTTCCCAATTTTCAGAGACTCTAAATTAAACACATAGATCATTTAGGTTGAATGATGCTCTAGAAACTCTCTCGTAACCTGAGTGGAGTCTGGAAAACCTGGGCATCAATTTTCTGTTGTGTGGTAGAACTTAAATTAAACATTTAAATCTATTGTCTGGATCTGCAGGTGTGACATGGTGTGTAAACCAGTAACTGTCCCAAAAATCACTCTCAGAAAAACAGATGCCCAGTTTAATAATCAGAACTAATAACACTGTTACATCTGTAACTTCTGTGATTTCATGATTGCTGTAAAGATGTTTTGAATGCATCTATTTCTGTGCAAATTCAGTTGTGAATGTCTGTTATATGCAAATAAAACAGATTATCAAAAAAGAGATTTTTTTAAAGATGATTCACTTCTTAAATGTAACCCTAAAATACACTGTAATTCTTTGTTCTTTGGGTGTATTGCTATAATTTCTTTGAAAATTCCATCCATCTCCTATTGGTGCTGGGTGCATTTAGATAATAGAATCTGTTAACATAAAATTAAGGATAGCATCAGAAGCTTGCAAGCAAAATTCTTTGCAAAACATTCAAAAGTTGTGAAAAATATAGGGATAGCAACTTCAGAGTTAGAGGCAAAGTTAATATTTCAAATCAAGAAAACTTATAGTTGAATCCCAAATTAACTTACCCTCTCTTCTTAGTCATCCCACTCATATTCCTTTTTCTTCATGACACGTTATTCTTGAGACTAGTTTTCCTGAAAGAACCTTAAAATTCTAAACTCGTTAACTGAATGCTCATTTTTATAGATAATGCTAAGCATATTCCCCGAAACTATAGTTTTTGGATGTTCTTTATGCATAGAAACTATGTCTGTATTTGGGTCAGGATTTTACATTACCCAGGGGACATTATTCTTAAAGAGGTACTGGAATCTCAGAGACTAGGTAATGAAGTCCATTTTATCTTCAGGCAAACATTCCTTAAAGGAAATAGAGCAATGTGACTGTGCTGTCCCCATGTTTAAGTACTTTAGTTGGACTGGAGAGTGCTTCATGTCTACAGGAACTTTTTATCCTCTATAACAAATCCTGCCAGAGTAGTCTGACTGAAAAAAAGAATGAGACTAAAAATACGTGATTCTTTTCACTTCAGTCATTTAGAAGAAAGACCTCTAAGCCTAGACACTTTCTACACCTAATGATTCACCTCCAGAAATTAAATCATCCTCTAGTTCTTAAGAGCTGTGCCTGATGGACTGAATCATTGAATTTCTGCTCAAAGAGCCTCCACCTCAGACCTTGTTCAGTCAAATTCTGAATACAGCCAACGATGGAATGCTTGGCAACATTCACAGTGAGTGTTTTTACAGTGTCTGACTGATCCTTGTGTGTAGTTTCTTTGTGTAAATGGCCTTTCCCTCCACACAAATGCACCTCCAAGAGAGGCTGGATCTATCTACACCCTTCTGTTAGGTAGTTAAAGAGAGAAGAATGGTATCTTCTTCTTCTGCCCTACTCTGGGTGAACAGAATCTTAGATTTAACATGTCTTTGAATAGATTTATATCTATCTATCTATATATATATTTATTTATATCTCAAACCATAATCATAACCTTCCTCTACGGGGCTGAGCTCTCTCTGAAGCCACATCATGGCCTCTTTTGATGTCCAACACATCATATGTGTAAACTAGTTCCTTGCTTTTTGAGGTAAGACCTCTCATAAAACACATGCACAGGCCTGCATGAAGATCTTAGATTGTACTGACTTAAGATTACTTAACATTACTAACAATAATTGATCTCTTTCCTAGAAAGTGAACAATCTGCAAGTTAAATTTGAAATAGAAACTTGTTTTGATTATAAAGTCATAATGTACTAAATTCTGATGAAAATAATTCACATTTGAATGAAATAAAAAAAAAAAAAGAAAAGTTCCCTTTTAAAACACGAAATCATGAATCTTTGAGAATTTCAGCTCAAAAGATGTTCGGCCTTATTAGATGAGAGTTTTGACTTCTCCAATAACTTACTCACAAACTACCCATCTAATAATTTGTCAGCAGGAACTAATGAACTCCCACACAATATACCATTTCATTTAGGCTAGAAAAATACTCATTAAATTGAAAGTTATCCATACAGTATATATTCAAAGCACAAGTGAAAACTTAAGCATGGAGCTGCTATGGCAGACGAACTCAGTAAATAAACTATTTTAACTACTTTACTGATTACCATAAAGCAGACTGAGAAACACAAAAAGTACCTCTTTCTTCCGATATTGCATTTACTTTAGAGCATTGTCTCGGTGTTGTATTGATATAAAGATGTTTGAAAATGGTGCCTGTAATCTGCATTTTTTGATCTGTTTAAAGAGCTGCTGGCTCCAGCAGAACATTAATGCAAATCTAATGTACCTGCTGGTATGATTAGCTGAATCAAATGATGGCATTTAAGTAACACTAAATAATCTTAATTAGGATCTTCAACTCATCTTAGCACTTGGAACTCTACAGATGGATAGTCTTAATTATCAGCCTTTTGATTAGGATAACAGCTCTAATCAAGATGATGTGGTTCTGATAGACAGCATATCAGTAAATTAATGACTGTTGTTAAAAGGAAAACATAAGTGAAAAACAAGAGCTGTCTGCTATCTGGAACCTGGTAAAAGAATAAAGTCTACAGTATGTGAAGAAATTAATATTTTGTGGGAAGAACATAAGTATTCACATTTGGTATGTGTGGAATTGAGCCAATAATAACGCCTACCCCAGTTTCTCCATTCTGCCTTCCCCCCCTGCTAAATATGGATATGAGTTCTCTCTTGCACCGTCACAAATCACAAGTAATGCAAATTAGTTTATACACATTCCTTTTTGACACCTTGTGATTTTATGAAAGTCCGATGGACACAGGGCATATGAACCAATGCCAGTGAAAAGGTTCCATATGTAGGTAAAAGTAACAAATGGCTTGTTAGTGGGTGCTGTTCATTTGAAATGGAACCTATAAATTTAAATGTATTGCTACATCACCAGAAACACAAAACCATACATGAAAATGTAATGCTTTCTTGCAGCCAACTTACATAGTGTAACATCTGCTTCTGAGATATTTCATCATTCACTGCTGGAAATTAATATAAACATATGACTAATTAGGATATCATGATAGAATATGACAAAGTGTTTGTTATCCATTATCCAGCTATTGAAATTATGAGTTAAGTGTTTAAAAAAACCTTCACTTAATCCTAATGAACATGACCGTACATTTTATTTATATATCAGTAACTGTTTTTAGAACTTATTTTTATTAGCAAATGAAAGACATTGAAATGTCAGCTTTTTTTGCCTAATGCAGATCAGTATACTGAATCATTTCTCACTTCCTGATGAGAGTGAGACCTGTAGGAAATAATTGTTTTCAACTTTAAATAAAATGTATCTTGGGCTTACTTTCTAATGCACTCCAGTTTCCTTACTGAAATAAAAAAACTTCACAGCTACAGTTTGGAGAAACTTCATCACTATAGTTAGGGGAAACCAAACCAAACCAAGAAACATTCCAAACCACACAAAAGTAACTGAACTTGAAGAGTAATAACAGAATGAAGGCAGAAGGTAGTATTTGGAGATGAAAAACCGGTATGTTTTGGAGGAAGAAATAACTGAATCCTAACAAACACTGTAAGAGCTTATGTACACCATTTTATCAATGAGTTCTCTGAATATTCAATAATTTGTGGGAGAGAAGGTTTAAGGGTTTTCTTTGTATGCCTTATTTCCAGGGAACACTGGTGTAATTTTATGCAGCTGTTCACCCCTCAAAACCCCTCCCCATCTAATCTACAGATATTAAAGAGATACGATCCAAAGGAGAATTTTGTGTCTAAATCCTCCAATTATGCTGTCAGGTGGGATATAATTTAAGATATATCTTGAAGTGCTAATACATTTAAATATAAGACAGTTTGTAAGAGATTCAAAGGAATTTGAATGCTAAAAAAATGCAAATAAAGACAGACTTTGAGTCTCAATATATATATGATTTTAGTACAATCAAAGTATATTTACTGTTGCATTAATTTGTTTTTATTGTCTACCTGTCCTCCACTTTTAAGTGTGCTGCTTACTTTGGCCCACTGTATATTTTTTCAGGCTTTTAGTACAAATTTTAGCCTCAAGTATTTAGAAAAAGAGAAGAATAACAGAAAAAATGTTTATAATAAGCTATTTCCTCATTTCTTATGAGCATACTTTTAAATATATTAATGTTATAATCAATTAATATAATTAAGCCAGGTTTTAAAAGTATGTTACATTTTCTATATGTACCAAAATCCATTGTGAATAATGTGTTTCAAAAGAGCAGGATCCAGAATCAAACTATACATAAAAGATAATACTTTGATAATCCTTCCTCTGTCCTCCATCATCCTAGTAAAGCCTGTCTTTAGAAAGGTATGTTAACAGAGTAAGTAGAAATCTGTAACTTATTAAATCACCCATTTAATACTTTTAATTAATTGATTTTTAATAAACAGTTGCATAGTGCTTGCTGTAATGTCAGTTAAATGCCTATTTGTAAGTAAATAAGCATTACCAATTTATATTTATAAAGTAGGGCCCTGATCCTAGAAATGGAACCACACTGAGGACTCTGGTACCACGCTGTCCCCAGTAGGACACTCTGGAACACACAGGAGAGCTCAAAAAAGTCCAAAGGAAACAAACAAACAAACAAAATCTCGTGTTTTTTGTTGAGAGGTTTGAGACCTTCCATAAACTTCACTACCTATCATGCTGCATCCAACACCCTGCAAACAAAAGCTGAAACAGTGAAGGCTGGATCCCTGTGGAACACAAACTCTTTGCCTTCTGACACATCTACATGAACATAAGTACACAGTAATTTTGGCCCCTGTCCCACATGTCACTTTCTGAGTACTGTGTGTGTTCGCACTCACATTTTAGTGTTTGTATTCACAACCAACCTTGCAGGCCTTTGCTGACTCATTAGAAGATTTCTTCATCTTCATCTTTTGTATTATTTCATTTACTTAAAGGAATTAAGTTTTCAATGTGTTTTAAATTGTATAGAAATCTTTTAAATAATGCTATTTTGTACACTAAAAGATGTAAAGGAAAGTAGGCAGGGGAGCATATGGAAGTAAAAAAAAAAAAAGAAAGGGCACAACATAACAAGACCCTGAATGACATTTGACATTGAAATTGCTCATCATTTACCATGGTACTAATTGGTCTCTATCCAAGACTTTTCAAATTAAAATTATATGCCTCCCTGCTATAGGTTATGTCTATCAATTAATCACAACAATGACATTTCCAACTGAGAACTGGATCAGTGCCAGCACTGAGAGAAGTCTTAAAACCCACAACCCTCAAAAAAAAGCCTAAAATCATTCAACATTTTAAGAGAGAGATTTTCTAGGGGTTTTTTTCATTTTTTTGCAGTCAGTTACACTGCTGTTTGTTGCTGCTGATACAAATTATCTGATTCAAGATGTTTATGTTAGAAATTTAAACCCATGAAATGTTAATGCTACATGATGCTAACAGGGATGTGGGAATTAACCGTTCTTAAAAGTTGTGGAAAAAATTTTTGCTTGTCTTTACTCTAGAAGACTGCAGTATTTACATTTGTTTTCCATTCAGGTTTTTTAACACAGAATTGGATAATTAAGTACCAATTTAAGACATATTAAGTAGAGGAAATTAAACTGAGTTTAACATGCAGGATGTAAAATTATTTTTTAAAAATATTTGGAACGTAGTAAAGGTACTTGATTTCTTCGATTAGACATTTTATATGGACAATATGTGTTGACATGATGCCTGAACAGTAGGGAGATAATTTTATAATTATTTTAATAATTTTATTTTTTATTGGAGTATTTTGATAATGTCTCTGTATGGAGAGTAAATATAATGTAAATATTTCTGAGATTTACCTATATACTCAATGATCTGGTAGCTTCTGTAGATACTCTCAAATAGGCTACATTTCAAATGTACTTCTCTGAATTTTTGAAATATTTTGATCAGAGCATTGTAAGCCAAAAAAATCATATCTGAAGACATAAAAAGCTCATGATGGCTGAATCCCATAAAACTCTTTTCGATTCGGTGCTTATCTGACTCTTACGTATCTCTTTCTTTTTCTAGAAAGAAGGGACAAATGCTTGAGGGGTGGTACTATGAAATGTATTCAAGAGTGCAAATATACAATAGGCCTTTTTTTAATGTAGTTATGGTCCATCAGTGAGAAAGGCTTGGAGTGGTACTCAGTGGGACACATCTGTAATCACACATACGCATTCACCTTGATCCTCAACCATCTTGTATTTCATCACAAGCAAGAAAAAATATTGTGTCTCCTGTTCCCTATTTAAATTCTTCACACTCTCTGTTGGCTAAGATTGCTCGAGGTCAGACCTGAACTATGTATATAAAATTTCAAATCATTGGAATGTGCTATGTAATAATACATTATGCTAGCCTTATAATAATAATATTATTATTATTATTATTAATAATAATAATAATAATAATAATAATGTTAAAATAAAAGTCATGAGTATTACAATAAGTAGCATCCTTAGGCATAATACTATGATGACCATTTAGACAATAATTAAAATGTCTGTACAGAAGCAAATATTCCATTTCAGGGGGAGGGTGTGGGGTGGGTGGGTGTGTGAGTGTGTGTGTATGTGTAAATCTAGCAACTTTTTTTCTTTGTATTGAAACCAAGTCCTTAATTTTATTTTCTATGAATATACTTCATAACCATATATATATAATATATATAAAAATACATATGATGTACATGCACACATACACAAACATATTTTACTTTACCTAACTATTTAACAAGATCCTCTAGTCCAGATTCCAACAGCCAAATAGTCACAAGTAGTTAAATACATCCTGTAATAAGCTTTAATTTTCTTTTCTCATCTGATGCACTAGATTTCTTTTCTTGTCAGGTAAATTAGAAAACATTTTGGAAATTATGGAAAAAGAAGTTTAATTTTATTCAACTAGGCTGTTCCAAACTCACTTCAAATGGATAAAACAGCCCCTCCCAAAAAATTCTAAATGCAGTTTCACTAAAAAACACATTTATTTTTTCTTCTGTGAAGCTGAACTTGTTGGTTTCAATGAATCAGCTTTTTCAATTAAAAATCAACCAAATAACCCAAAAAACCTCTATGTTCTTAAAAATTCATAATTGTTGCAATATATTTTTGTGCCTTTAAGAACTCAGCATTCAGTATTGATATTTAATAATGAGTCAAACTGTTCATCTAAAACTAATTAAAAAATCACCCATTTAAATGTAGTTAGAATAATGAGGATGGACATAATCATTATTGACCTCTATAATTTTCTTTACATTTGTGAACTGCCAACAGTATTTCTATCCTTTAAGTTAAAAATTAATAAAATTATTTGAAAAACTTTTCTAGAAAATAAGTCAGTATCTGTAGAAAAATTTATATTTTAAAATAAAACTTTTCCTATATCTTTTTAATTGAAATTAAAAATAGTGACTTTTTATGTGATTTTATTTAATTACTTACCTTTATATCAATTATATTTACAATTTTTCAGCTTCATTTAGACCCTTTTTTAAATTTTTAGCTCATATAGACTGAGGTATTTCTTAATGTATACTTAAATCAGAAAAAAAAAAAAAAAGAAAAACACAAACATAATTTACTTACCAGAGCTTTTATCTTCAAAGTTATATACTTTTTAAAGTACTCAAAGTGTTCCTATTAATTTCAGGAAAAACTGATTCTGAACTCCAGATATTGGAAAATTAATCTTGGGCAAACAAGGTTTGACACTAATTGGTTACAATGCCTATGATAACAAACTGTTAACAGGCTAGACTTAGCGTGTCAATTGTCAACCAGTCAGTTGTATCAACAACTAAATGCTTATTTAATCAAGTTGTGGAAGGTAATTTGAGGAAGGTTTAGGTTTATTTTGTTTCCTTAGGGTTTTTTGGGGGTAGTGGAGGGAAGGAAGGAATGAGAAAAGTGGCATATATAGTAGGAGATATTTGATGTAAAAAAAAGCCCATTTTAATAAAATTACAAACTGAAGATTTAACTGACATTGACTGAAAGTGTGCAAATACCGTCAGATATGAAGGTACATGCTCAGTGTCAAATAAAGAAGTTAGACAGGTAATTCAGTGAGTTGGAAAGATGTGTCACAAGACTCATGATAATGAACCGATAACCCGAAATTATAACTAATTCTGTAGAATGTTCCTGCTGTCAGGCAACATAGCAACATCAGCATCTACCCTGGAGGATGAAGAGTTGGGATCTAACTTCCTTTTACCAAAGAGAGAACAAACTGTGACCCTACCACCTTCTGATAACAAAGATGGTGTATGAAGATGAGCCCTAGTTTCATCCTTACCAATAATTCCTAAGAACAACGGTAAACACTGTATTGTTAACAGAACTGTCTTGATTGTATACTCTGGACATGCTGGCCATGCCCCTGCTGAGTTAGTGGTCTTCAGAGGTTTATAGAGAAAGGTGCCTGCTGCTGCATGACTACCTGGTTTAGATGAGAACTGGAGACCAACCCGCAATAAAGTTCTCTCTCTTCCACTCTCTCCTTTCTCTCTCTTCTCCTTTCCTTTCTCTCTGTCTCTCTTTCCCCATGAAGTCAGATCATGTTGCGAGGGAAATTAGATTAATTAACTGCCAAGTCTCTTGTTTTTATTGTGCTGTCCTAGTTAGTGCAACCGGGACCAGTTCATCACTGTGTGGGTGTAACTCAAACTATGTATTCTACACCCTCTATGTCATTTCCCAGGAACTGTTAACAATAGACCGTTTGCAGCAGCTGCCCAGAGCACATCTGACCCCTCAGGCTATAAACTGGGTGTTAAGAAACCTGTGAGATAGGAGGATGTTCCTATCCTCACACCAATGACTCAGGTGTGATAACTCCCCTCTGGGGAGTCATTAGCACCTCTACACCCATCCTGAGGGGTCAAGTCTGTTAATGGGCCATCAAGGATTCCAAAAATATCTCATGACTCACAATCACCCATTGTGGAGGTCCCTGCCCTGAGGGAGGTACTGGGCATTCCCACTTGAACCTGAGTGTATACAATCTTGGGGTCTTGAGACTTCTGGGCCCCCACTTGTCAGATTCAGAGGAGGATCAGAACCCCAACCAGACTGCGACCATCACTCTCGACTGGACGGAGATCACTCTCGACCGGACTGTGACCAGCACTCTCACCAACAGGTTTTCCCTCTCCTTTTACTTTGGACTCAGGGGGACCATGCGGGACTCAGTACAGGGGCCAACAAACACCATTCTGTTCGTGCCCCACGGTACTGAGTTATATATCTGGGTTTTGTGGGTTAAAATCAATTGTTTGTCCATATAATTATATTTATTTTATTATTGTTATTAAATTGTAACTCTGACTTATAATCTCTTTAGAGTTGGGTTCATTTCTCCTACCTTTAAACCAGCACATATGCAAAGTCAGAGACACCCATCACAAAAGAGAAAAAGAATGTGGTTCTGATAGAAAGATTTTGACAACAAATTTCAACAGTAACTTCATAACAATATGAAGAATCCAAACTTAAGATTAACTCTTGTATAAAGCTTGGAACTTCAGTATTGGGCAAAGGTAAATCACCGGACTAAAATCATGGGGTTTAGATTCAGTTTAACTGACTTGGGTAGGAATTTACATTATATCAGAGCACACAAATTAGATATTGTGAATAATAGCTGTGAATAATTCAATCTCCAAGAACACCTGTGTAAGTTCTGAATGTTGACAGAATCTTACTGTGAGTACAATATAAGTGAGACATTTTCCGCTTTGTTTTTGTTGTATTTTAGATATTGCTGAAAAACCCTTCTTAAATAAATATTTTTTTTAGTAAATATTTCACTGTCTGGTTTTAAATGCTTCAAAGTTGATTATACCTTACACAGATTATAGATATAACCATAATATATTTGTGCTCATGATGTTGAGAAAATAGAGTCATAGACCAAAGTTAGTTGTTGGTTGATTACTTTTTTTGAGGGTTTTTTTTGGTAGTTGTTTGGTTTTGCTATAAGGTCTGAATAGGGCAGACTCAGAGACCACCACATTATTTTCTCTATTGAAATAAAGAAAAAAATTACCTGATCACCTTTTTATATTTTTTTTGTTTTCTGTAAGAGAGTTTGAAAGCCAGACATACCACTTAAAGATAGTCTGAAATGCCTGAACCCATTACTTTTTGATTTATTTTTAGAAAAAAAATGCTACTAGAAGAGGACAAATAAAAAAAAAAAAAGAGAATCAACTTTCAGATGAAAGATTTTTTTTCAAATACCCTACCTTAAAGATAAGGTAACAGGCAAATTATACCGTACACAGAAAATAATGAATTTTCTTTTGACCTCAAGAAATTCCTTTTCTGACAGTTAAATGGCGCAATAATAATAAGATTCTTTTTTAACATTGGTGCTCTGACAAAATCTGTTGTTTTCAGTAAAAATTATTACTTTAGTATAATGATTTAAGATAGTAGTCAGAATTATGAATGTGTGGTCATGTTCGAGATTGTAAACAGTTAAATGCTTTAGAAAGTATTTGAATACAAATATAAACTAAATTATCAGATATGGGAAAAGAAATGTTTATAAATTCACCTTTATTTAAAATTTCTGGTTTTTTTTCCATTCAGAGGACAATCATATCATGTTTATGTGTTTAGAACTGCACGTGCAATTTGCTATCTCTAATTATGACAATGGTAACACTTAGAACACCACTATGTGAAATAGCAACAATATTACTTATATCAATTTTTAAGAGAAACAAAATATTTTCCTTGTTTTCTTGAAAATGTATATATGGTCAGTGTAGTTCTTTAACCCTTGAGATCTTGTACTTATTGTTAGAACAAGACAGCACTTCAGACTTCAGTTTTCATCCTTACAGAAGACCTACATTGTGCCTCTATTAAATTTATGAACCTGACTTGCAATCAGCTCTTTTCTGACAAAAAAATTTATTCAGTAAAAAGTTGTCAATTGATGCAATTTATTTTGCCAAAATTATTCATGGCACACAACCAAAAACTGAAATCCATTGTGATATTCACTGATATCTTCTTATGTCTATATCTGGTTTAAATACTCCTCTCTTGTTCATTCTCACAGTATCAACAGCCATCTACTACTTCAGATTACAGCTACTCCATTCAGGCAGGTATTTTATAAAGGAGACATATGCATTCACCTGAATACAATTTATAGTAATAATAATGCTTAGTATCTATAATCTGTATTCAATTGCCTCATCAAGTTGGCTGCTCCAAACAAAGCACATTGACTTTTCAATGGAAAGAAAATGGTGGTCAGGGAAAGAAATTACAGTTGTCTATAGGGAAAGGAGGATCACTATTTAGAATAGTACAATTGCTATTGAGACAAATAACTTTGGAGTTCTTTAATACTCCCTGAAATATGCCTCTAACCTTTTTCTTGTACTGTATTAGCCAGTCAGTCAGACTACTTTTATTTCATACATGACATGGATGAGGAATGTCTGGGTCAGGTATCCTTGTGAAAGCAGTATATAATCAGGAGCACCGCTGTCAATTTGTGTTGGCATTTTGAAAAGAAATCTCACAGGCTGTCCATCTACCTCATAGTTCTGGGTAGCTCCAAAATCATATGTCATTACTAGCATATTACAAATAGAGTTATTAGTATGTAGTAATTTCATTTCAATCCAGCACAGAATTTCCAAAGACGTTAGCTGGTATTAAGTGCTGTTGTCAGCTGTTCACTGGGTGTCAGCATTAAGTTATGTGAGAATTAAGCTTCTGTCCCAAAGAAGCCATTTCCTCTAGTTCAACCTAAAGGAAAGAAAAAAAGGGAGGAAAAAATTATAATTTCAAAGATCAAAGATCCTTTGCTTTCTGATAAGCCTGGTTAAACAGCTGAGGGTGATACTGCAAAGGGAATGGATGAAGTGGTGAAAACTGGCGGGGGAGTTGTTTGAATGATATTCAGTTGGCTGAAGCAACTTGACAACTTCAACTTGTGACCTGATGCAATGTGTCTGATTTTACCTAAAACAAATTACAAAGCACTCACACAATATTTTGCCAGCAGAAAGCATGTGGGTAGTGGTAGCAACTTCAGCTACCACTGATTCAGCCAACCATCAGATCTTTAAAAGGTTCTTTCTCTGAGTGGAATGGGTGGCTGCAGGAAAAAATAGTGGTGTCTTCTTGACTATAGTCAGGATAAGACCCTTTCTAGCTCTCCTTTATTAGTCATTTTCATTTCCTGAATTAATTTTCCAAGGCTTATATTGAAATTGAAAGAAATAAGTATTAAGTTTGCAGTCTTAAATCACAGATCTTTAATGAGCAAAAATATTTTCTAAAGGGTTATTCATTCTCTAGTTTCAATGGGAAATTTGAAACATTCAACTTTCCTCCTCATGCCCCATTCATGTTTGCCAATTTCAATAAATATAAATATATATAAATGTTAATAAATATAAATATATATAAATTTTAATAAATATAAACCACATCCACACATAGGAGGTGTGTCTGTCAAAGTTTTTCTCAGTAAGAACATGTACAGACTACCACATGCATGGACATTATTGACCAACACTTAATCATCTTAGAACCGTTTTGGGACACCTTATCAGTAATTGTGTAATGCCTGTTATATTACTATGATTATAGTTAAAGTTATCACATGGTATACCTATGGGGTACTCCAGTTATGTAGTTGTAAAAGTTTAGCAATCACCATGAACTCAAGTTGATCAACTTCTGGAGAATACCTTGGGAATGTATCTCTTCACTCCCCTTTGCACATAGATCCATAAAATCATATTTAGCTGCCAAAATCCCAGTCAGGAAGTTTTAGGCTCATTCCCATGTCCTATTCACTAGTCTAGACTGTCCATAGCTATAGTTGACAGTTTAAGGTGGGGTGTATGAGAGATGTAGAAGCTACTGTAGGCATGGCTAGTCTTCACGAATGAAGATTTGGGAAGGACTGTACCCACATTTGTTACAAGCACGCTGGTGGCTAAAAAGGTCAATACGAGATAGGCACGACCGGTTGCAAAAGGCACAGCAGAAAGACTTCTCAGGTGGTATATTCTGCAGAGCACGATTCTTTCTGTGTTGTCTTTTCTCCTTGAGAGTGATCCTGCGTGCTTTCTCAAAGGAAGCAGCAGCATTATAGATGGTATGTCTCCGGACCTCCCAACTGGAGGCCAGAGTAGACCAGTTGTGTTGATCAATATGGCCAAGGCTGAGATGTTGTTCCAGGGAGTCCTCGTATCTTCTCTTCGGGGTTCGTCTCATGCGGTAGCCAGTGGCAAGTTCCCCATAAAGCAAGATCTTTCTTTATGGAGGCGATGGTCCTTCATCCTTGAGATGTGTCGAATAGACAGCACTATGGCTCTGTAAACACTGATCTTTGTACTTTTCTTCAAGTGTTTATTTTGCCAAACTCTTTCCAAAGGTACTATATGCCTTTGCTAACCTGTTGTCTATCTCTCCATCAATCTTACCACCTGAGGAGATGAGGCTACCTAGGTAATTAAACTGCTGGATTGATTTGAGCATCGATTCACCAGTGGTGATGTGGGGATGATGGGAGGCTTCCCGAGATTGATAGAGAACTTCTGTCTTCTTTAAGCTGACTTCCAGCCCAAAGAACTCAGCAGCATCTGCAAAGCAGGATGTTAAACGCTGTGGAGCTGCTTCTGTGTGGGCGACAAGGGCGGCGTCATCAGCATAGAGCAGCTCCTGGACAAAATGGTTTAAGGTCATAGTGTGGGCCTTCAGTCACCTTAGGTTGAATAGGCTTCCATCGGTACAGTATCAAATGTAGATACCATCCGGATCCTCAGGGTCTGCCGTGGCCCTTTGGAGCATCATACTGAAAAAGACTGTGAATAGGGTTGGTGCGAGAACACAGCCTTGTTTCACTCCATTGGTTATTAGCTACTGTAGTATACAAAAAATAAATGACTGTGCTGGTTTAAAAGTTCACCAGCAGGGGAAACCAAACCAACTCAAAAAAGAGATTACAAGTCAGAATAACAATTTAATAAAATAATACAAAAAGTACGACCACATGGACAAGCAACCAGCCCTAACCCACAAAGCCCAAATGTACAACCCAACACCCTGGGGCACAAACAAAGCGGTGCTCCCTGGGCCCCCCCTTAGTCCAAAGCAAAGGGAGAGGGGAAAAAACCTGCCGGTGGGAGAGCTGCTGCAGTCCGGCCAAAAGTGGTGATTGCAGTCCAGCCGAGCGTGGTGGTCTCAGTCTGGCTGAGAGCGGTGAGCTGCAGTCCTCCTCTGGATCCCACAAGCGGTGGAAAGGTTCCGAAACTCCAGGTTTATATATTCTCCAGCTCAGGTAGGAATGTTCAGTCCCTCCCCCAGAGTGGGGAATTCCATAAAAGGATGCTCAGTCCTTCCCTCAGAGTGGGGAATTCCATAAAAGGGCATGAGGACAGGAACATCCCCCCACCTCGCAGACCTCTAATGACAACAGTTTCTGGGAAATGGCATGGAAGGCTATAGAATACAGTTTTGGGCTACACCCATCCAGTGATGAATCGGTCCCAGCTGTTCTAACTAAGACAGATACATTATCCTTTCTTATCATGTGCCAAATGAAGTTCTTAAACTGCTAAGAAATCATTTAATACATAGAGTACAAGGTAATAACAACTTCAGTGAGAAAATTCTTTGGCTCCTGGGGAGCCTTATAACTTGGGAAGCATTCATTATTAAAAGTGTCTTGAATGTACCCAAAACATTTGCACCAATCTTATACTTGGTTTTGAATAGCTAAAAGTGAAAAAACTCTCTTGACAGACTTCCTTCACCTGGATATCCCTAACTCTCAATTCTCAAAGATCTTGTGACTTTTGCCCTCCTTGGTAATGTAGAAATACAATATTAAAAACTTCTTTATCTGAGATAATATAAACTGTTGAATATTTTTTATGAGCTACAAGATCTTGTAGTTTTAGATCTTTATTAGGTTTAAATTTCTTACATAAGAAACTTTCTTTTAGAACATGTCTGACCATACTATTTACAGCAGCAGCAATGTGGAGAAACTCTAGCTAAATCAAGAACTAGTAGGACTTTCTGAAAACAAAGTACAATAAAAAAAAAATCAATGACAGTTATTTTACTATGCTTTTCACAACACTTTTTTTGGGGGGAACGGAGATCTGAGTAAGGTGAATCATCTTTGACTACTTGCTGTATACAATATCGAAATACACAGTCTCTGCATTAAGAAACTTATAAGGAGATGAGAAATGCAAAGAATCAGGGGAAAACCACAGGAGATCTGTGACTTGCTAAAAAACATGCAGAAGGCTGTTGTCAAAACCCACAACAGAACTGAAGTTTCCCAGCTTCCAGACTGCCAACCTATTCATTGAATGACAGTGTTTTTCCTTAGATGTTGAGTCCATTTTTCAGCAAACAGAATTGCATCCTTAGTAAGTCTCTATAATATGTTAGGATGAAACATTCTCTACGAGTATAGGGTTACATCATTTTATTTTTGGAAATTAATGTTTTTTACTCTAACTGCAGACAGTCTGAACCCCCCATCCACTGGCCTGTTTCAGAACTACTCTGGTGTTGTCAAAAGGATACTTTCTCACTTGTTAAGCCTTTTGTTTTTAGGATAGAAAAGGCTGTTGAAGTGTAAAAAGTAAACTACATATTTTATTACTTTTATTGAGTTTATTGTGAGTAATGGCATGCATTTTGAATAAGTAATGCTGCCTTACGTCCTACAAACTACTTTTGGAAACTGAAATAATAAATCTCATAAATTGTGTATTAAAACAGTAAACTGCGCATTTGTAAGACATCCTCATTTATTTCCATAAAAACATCTATAAAAACAAGGGACTGTTTGCCAAGGAGTCAATCAGGTAAGTCCATATGTTATTGATTTCTCTATCGCTCTGCATCATTTAAAAATAGCATCAAAACCAAAAAGCATAAAACCTTGCACTTTAATATGCTTTAAATTCACTTCTTTCATCTTGTACTGTCTGTGGCAAACAGGCATGCAAAGTCTGCCTGGCTCATTGACTTTCTAAGGTCAGTGTTAGGTCCTGTTCTAGGATTCTGATGTCACTATTTAGTCAAAACTCAGTCTTCATCTGGTTATGAGTAGTTTGTACATGATTTTGTACATGCTATATAGCTAAATAGATACAAATTTAACAGAGAACTTAAAATCAGCTTGCAATAGGTAATATTAGGCAGAGACCAAGGGAACACTGACCATACAAGTGACATATACATATTTTCAAACTCACATGCGCTGTACAAAAGCAAAACAATGGTACACAGCAGTGGAGAAAATTTGGGACTTAACACAAGTTCTTCAGAGGGGTAAATGACAGGCCCATGTGTCTGCTGTCTCATACTCTGAATTTCACCAGCCATTGCATGTCTGAGCCACGGTCAATACTGGGTAGATAAGCTGCTGTCAGGTCCTTTTCTAGAAATGTATAGGAAATTTGAAACAAGATTTCTGAAGAATTTAGAACACTATAGATATGCTACATGAAAGAGTTTAGGACACTATAGAAAGACACATGAGACCTGCATCACAACAATATGGGCTGTTTTCTTACTAATCAGATAAACTAATTCTTAGGGGGCCCCCTGGTGGTCTAGTGATTAGGATGTGGCGCTTTCACCGCTGCGGCCCGGGTTCGAGTCCCGGCCAGAGGAGTCCCCCGGGCAGATGGAGCTCGTCAGCCCTGTAAGGCCATCCATCTAAGAGAAGGTCACTCTAAACAAACCTACGTCCTGAGGACCTCACTGCCACTGTCCAAGCTTGCTCGGCCCCAGCAGATGAACCTTAGGATTAAAGGGTGGGCTCAGCTCAGCGCACACTGTGTCTCACCAAAAAAACCCACTGCGCAGGCTCGAGGGGTGTAAGACCTTTCCCAAATCTTCGTTCACGAAGACTGGCCATACACAGCCTAGACTCAAAAAGAACTTACAGATCAAGCAAGAATCTGTGAAAAGCAGAAAAGTTTTCTGCTTCATTTTAACAGTTTTGCCTTTAAATAAGAAGGCTTTAACAGCTCAAATGAGCTCAAATTTTCAACTGTGGCATTCCTTGCCTTTCTTCACAACACCTTTCTAACTGTAAATGACATGCAGCACTAATTCCAAATTCCCCAGACCACTGAAAATCAAGAAAATTTGATGCTCTATATTACAGAAAATCAGCTATGTCTTACTTCTTGCTTCATCATCTGGCAGAAGTTTTATTAATTGGCAGGTTTTAATGAACTTATCACTTAGTTTTGAGATCTGGATGCAGACTATTATGAGTTTTGAATTATGAAAGGATCTATCACTAGCTTTTTCAAAAACTTAAAAATTGTATTTCTATATGGTTTAAAAATGTTATGTCTCAGAACATCTATGACAATACTACAAACAAACAATTATAGGGAAGAAATATGAAATCTAGAAGATAAAAAAATTAAGATTCAGTTTTCCATATTTGATTTATGTCCTGACATGCTTTTTCAAAATTAACAGTTAATTGTCATAGGAAACTGTAAGACTCAACGAGAAACCTCTTGTAAGATCTACAACTCAGGCTTCTAAACCATGTGTTTACTGTAAGATATTGGAGATTGCAACGTTAGAAAAATATAGATTTTTATCATTGGCTGTGACAGAAGCTATTCTTTGAGCACTATTCTTGGATGACACCTTGCTAAAGAAATGTTTCTGTATTCATAATTTATTATTCAAGAAAAAATACTCATTAAGCAATTAGAAAGCTCAAAAAATTAAAATAAACATATGGGTATATACATATAGAAACATTCTTACATGCATATGCATATATATATATGTATATATGTGACAACTAATTGTTGAATTAGGGAAAATCAATCTAATTAATTAATTAAGTGGTTAAGGACAAAGAAATATGGGAATAGGTGAGCAAAAAGTAAGCAAGCAAATAATTTCTGAGACATTAGTGTTAAAACACAAACTAGAAATTTCAGCTAATGAGTGTAGTAGACCTTTATAAAGTAGTCACTTAATCCAGTTATTGTCAGTCATGAATAGCAGTATATTTAAGTGTGCTTAAGAGATACACTTAGATGAAAACATAAGCAGAGTTATCTCTGAAGACAAACAATTGACAGATAAGTCTTGAAATATTTCCAATTTCTAGCCCTTTTCATGCACTACTATAGTAATGGACTTTTTTTTTTGTTGTTATAGGCAACAGGTTTAAAGGATCATATTTCACTTTATTGAGTACCTAAAGCACTAGAAAAGCTGTTCTGGGTCATACCAATGGTCCCTCTACCTGACAGTTATGTTTCTAAGAGTGGTCAGCAACATCTCCTTAAAAAGGTGACAGGGAAAATATACAAGGTTCATTTTCTGGAAAAATTCTTCCAGCTTACAGAAAGTACACAGAAAGATAGTTAGAGCTAAAGAACTACATTTAATTTCAGGTTTTGACTTAATTCCTTTTGTTTCTTGAAAGCAAATGTCTGAGGGCTGACACCTCAACATAAGTGTTTAAAAGGTATATTTCAATGCTTGTACTTGGTTATACATGATGATAATTATACTGTTGTATAGTTTTACTAACAGGTTATTTATTTACTCAGTCAGGTGATATAAGCAATTCTGTTTGACTTCTTTTGACCAGTCACAGATATTATAAGCAACATATCCTTTGAATAATTAAATCCAATCTCTTAAGAATGTAAATGAATATTAGTGGAATTAATTTGCATAATGAATACATTTAAGAAAGTTGTGATAACTAGGCTGTAGGAAAAAAAACACAGAAAAAATTCATTGAATAAATTATTCATTGCTTTTTTTCTTTTAATTATTCATTCATCTCTGAATGTAACAAGTAACAATCCTCATGTTCAACAGCTTTATTTGTGGTAGAAAACCGACGAAACTCCTGTTTCACTTCCATGCAGGATTGCTCCTACAATTCATTGTTAGGCTGATAATTTCTGCTCTAGTAGTTTACTTATTTTATGAATAATTTTTCCCTTGGTAGACAGCAGTTCATCCATTTTATTTAAAACTGTCCTCAATATTTCTAGTTGAATTTCAGTCCTGTTTCTGTTTGGAGAACAATATATATAAAGGAGTCATATGGCTTTTTTCTGAGGAAGTGTAGTAAAGAAATATGTTAAACTTGATCTTTTGGCTGTAGTTGATTCAGTTCCTCTATTTATATTATTAAGAACTCTTGCAGTGTTATCAGAGTTTTACCTTTAAAGGTTTTCTGCGTGTTTTGTTATATGTCTTTATAACATCGTCTGTACTTGTTTTTCACATTTGCTGCAAAACATTGTCATTCGGAAGAAAAGAGAAGAAAAATTCCTTAGTCTTTATGTGGAATCCAGATTCTACATCTACTGCTTCTTACTCCTTGTGAGCATTTCCCTTTATTGATAAATTTCCTCAAATGTTTCCTTTTTCTAATAACTGGTTATAAGATAATTGCATTAAACTGAGTGGCTTGGCAAAAGATGGCCATTAAAACATTTCCAAAAATTACTCTCTGTAACGTGCAGTTTTGTGTGCCACAGTATAAGAAGGATTTAAAGCTATTGTAGCATCCAAAAAAGGGCCACAAAGATGGTGATGCGTCTATAGGGGAAGCCATATGAAGAGCAGCTGAGGTCACTTGGCTTATTCAGCCTGCAGAAGAGGAGACTGAGGGGAGACCTTATAGCAGTCTAGAACTTCTTCATGAAGAGAAGCAGAGGAAGAGACACTGATCTTGTCTGTCTGGTGACCAGTGACAGGACTTGAGGCAATGGCATAAAGCTGTGACAGGAGAGGCTTAGATTGGATATCAGGAAAAGGTTTTTCACCCAGAGGGTGATTGGTCACTGGGACAGGTTCTCCAGGGAGGTAGTCATGGCACTAAGTGTCTGAGTTCAAGAAGTGTTTGGACAATGCTCTCAGAGATATGGTGTGATTTTGGAGATTGACCTGTGAAGATCTACAAACTGGACTCAATGGATGTAGTCTACCTGGACTTCAGCAAAGCTTTTGACATCATCTTCCATGGCATACTCCTAGATAATCTGGCAGCTCATGATTTGGACAAGTTCACTCTTCACTAGATTAAGAACTGGCTGGATGGCTGGGCTCAAAGAGTAGTGGTGAATGGTGCTGCACCCAGTTGGTGTCTGGTCACTAGTGGTGTCCCTCAGGGATCAGTATTGGGCCCAGTTCTGTTCAATATCTTTATTGATGATCTAGATTAGGGGATTGAGTCTACTATTGGTAAATTCACAGATGATACCAAGTTGGGTGGGGATGTCCATCTGCTGGAGAGTAAGAAGGCTCTGCAGAGGGATCTGGACAGGCTGTATCAATGGACTGAGATCAGTGGTATGAGGTTCAAGAAGACCAAGTGCTGAGTCCTACACTTTGGCCACAATAGCCCCATGTAATGCTACAGGATGGGGACAGAGTGGCTGGAAAGCAGCCCATCAGAGAAAGATCTAAAGGTGCTGGTTGACAACGAGCTGAACATGAGCCAGCAGTGTGCTCAGGTGGCCAAGAAGGCCAATGGCATCCTGGCCTTATCAGAAATAGTGTGACCAGCATGGTTAGGGTAGTGATTGTTTCTCTATATTCAGCACTGGTAAGGCCACACCTCGAGTACTGTGTGCAGTTCTGGGCCCCTCACTACAAGAAAGACGTTGAGGTGCTGGAGAGAGTGCAGAGAAGGGCAGTAAAGCTCGTAGAGGGTCTGGAACACAAGCCCTATGAGGAATGGCTGAGGGAGCTGGAGAAAAGAAAGCTCAGGGAAGACCTTATGCCTCTCTACGACTACCTGAAAAGAAGTTGTAGTCAGATGGGGGTCAGCTTCTACTCCCAGGTATAACCAGTGACAGGACAAGAGGACATGGTCTTAAGCTGTACCAGGGGAGATTTACGTTGGACATTAGGAATAATTTCTTCACAGAAAGGGTGATTAGGCATTGGAATGGACTGCCCAGGGAGGTGATGGAATCACCAAACCTGGCGGTGTTTAAGGAAAGACTGGATATGCTATTTAGTACCATGGTCTAGTTAACACAGTGATATTCAGTCACATTGAACTCAATGATCTCAAAGGTCTTTTCCAATCTAATTGATTATGTGATTCTGTGATCCTTGAAGGTCCCTTCCAGCTCAAGATATCCTGTGACTCTATATTTTCTGCTATAGTACATACTAGAATGCTTTAACTTATTTAAGCTTAGATTTAAGAATATCTGATTCTATATATAACTCCTGTGTTTTGGGATATTCTTCTTGTTAATTTCACTATGACAATTTTTAGAAGGTCAGAGTTCATATGATGATAGAGTAGTTTCTATCCACAGAAATCTACAGTTTAATTCATGTTACTCTGCATTGTAAATTGTAAAGTCCTTCCATAATTACTTTGTTGACAGCTGCAAGGACTGTATCAAGTTTTGGAGAATCACTAATAAACACTATCTTGAGCTCTTATCAAGACACCTGAGAAAATCTAAAATGGCAATATGTGCTCTATGAGCTTATTATCCTTATTCTCAAAAGATTAATGAAGTGACTTAGGAAAACATGGATTTCTTGTTGAGAGAAAGTAAACAGACAATACAAATAAAAACAAGTTTGTGGAAGAGGGCAGTCTGTTCATTTTCATTAAAATGTTATCACTTTAATGTTCCCCTTCTAACTTCTTGGTAAGACAACTACTCTATTTCTCTCTGGCACCACCTTATCTTATGTTTTAGGAGTAAACCTGAGGGATTTGTTAACCTTCTTGCCCAAACACTTTTTGACTCTCAATCCCACCCTTGTATTTGATTTACCGCCTTTGATTGAATAATCATTCACTACAGGAACAAGGCTGATTTACGCAAACTTTAGAAGTTTTGAAAATGTTATAATTCTTTCTTTGTAGTATTTTTCTCTCGACCATTTTAACAAAAGTGACTATGAGACAATAAAATATAAATGTAAATTTAGTGATTTGCAATAATCCATCTCGTTTTATCTCTCCCAGATCTCTCCCCCTTTTGAACACCAAACCCTTCAGAAATGGGAGGATGGAACTTCCTCGGGAAAATGAATGTAGTAAAATAGTTACTTGAAGAGGTCTCAGGAATCCAATGTGAGTGTCCTGAGTCTCTGATACAACTGACTGAGTAAAGAGAAGGAATAGCGTAAATTTTCTTGAGTTTTTTTATTCTTATATCTCCCTTGGGCTTTTATGGAATCTGAAGGGCCAGTGTGTCTGATTTCACTTCCTTTCCTATACTATCTCCCTGCCTCCACCTTCTCCATAGGTCAATTTTCTTTTTAACCAGAAGAGTGACAACATATATGTTAAACTCTGTATTTCAAAATGAAACTATGAAAAAAAAAAGATACTAGTAGCTTAGTGACTTCATAGAATCATTTAGAGTGATGGGAATCCTAAATGGGAATCATAAAGAGTTTGCAAAATCATCACTCGGTATCAGAGCCATGCAAAATCTGGAAATATTTGGAAAGTACACATAGCTTTACTTAAGTGAAAACAAACACTGAAAATTAGTTCTTCACTACAAACTGCAGATACATTTCAAAAACAGCACCACCTGCTCACCAGGAAGACAGTCAGGCATAGATCCAAAATAGCAGTAATGTTAAAAATCTTAGATAAAAGGTTCAAGTTACCAATACACCTGTTCTTGAATCTCTATTCTCTAAAGTGCCTTTTCTGATTCACATTACAAAACTTACAGAAAATTCCTGTTCTGCTTAAAATCTGCACATTGAGTTTCAGTATGCTTCTTTTTTGTTTGGCAAGAGCAGGCACCTTTGGGGCAGTGAGAGTAGAATAGAGCCCCTGAAAGGCTTGTCTCAGCCTTCACCACCGGAGATATTAATGTCCTTCCAGAGTCACTAGCCACAAACTCCCCATCAGACAAATTAGTTTAAACATATGACCATACATGCTGACTGCAATTTCACTTTTTCTCTATCAGCAGCAGTAAAGTCCAGGAAATGACAACATGCTTAAACAGTCCAAAGACCCACAAACTATGTAGATATTCCATAATGGAATGTATATAAGAAAGCATCCGAACAGTAGTAAAGATAAATTTAGCTGTATTCATTCTAACTCTCCTCAATGCAAACAGTGGAAACACAGGGTAATGCCCCTTTCCTTCCTGCAAAGCTCAGCTCCACAATTAGACCTCCCAAATGTAGAGTAACCACTTAGGAATTTGAAAACTAATAAAATCTTAGAGTGACGAAGGGCAATGAACAGCTCTCTGAAAGAAATGTTGATTAGCAACATCAGATCTCCTTTCTTTAGGTAAATGGAAGCAGACAATTCTCTGTCAAGAATTGAGTCTTGTCATTTCTGAAGAGAAGTCAAATGCCATTTCTCTTTACTTGTCAAAAGGAAGAAATTATCCTCCCTAGCTACACGTTATTATCCACCATCTGTGTGATAGTTTCTCATAATTACTTATACACAGCGTTTTTGATAAGCCTTATTCCTGATAAAAAGAAAATAAAATTAACTCTCATACTAGAACAGTCCCCGAGAAGACAGAATAAATATAGTAGAGCTTCAATTTTTCTTTTTCAGAAACCTGACAAGACAGCTGCTGAAACACACATTTAGAAATCTTTGTTTAGAAAGAAATTCTAAATGAAGCTACAGCCTTTGAAGCCTAAATGTGCTCCCTGGTCAATTGGAATGAAATAGTCAGTTGTTTGCTGAAATGAATCAACATCTAAACAAATATAAGACAATGCAGATTTATATGATAGCCAGTGCTGTTTGTTTGTTTTTTATCACTGAATTTTAAAACCTACACCTGGGTTAGGCACTAGTAATACATTTATGGTTATTAGGAAAAACAAAAAGGTTGTGTTTTGTTTTTACTGATTCTATGCATCTGTTTCACCATAAACTTTAGAAGGTTAAGCCTTCTGATGACAGATCAGCTATTAGTCTATAAATAATTTGTTGATGTTATAGTCATGTCTGAACAAAAAAAAAAAAAGTGATAACCAGTCCTTTCCTGAATGGAATAGCTTTGAATAAGAAAAGTTGAAGCATATCAGAGGTGGTTCCATAGCTCCTCTGACAGGCTTATTGTGCAAATGTATCATTTACTGTGAGAAGGACTGGATGTTGTTCCTCTACCAAAAGAATTGGAAGTTATAATCATATTTCATACACTCTACAGCCATCTAACACTCTATGGAGGATTAGCCAATTAGGCTAATTGTTTATATAGTCTTCAGTTTTGGACCTGAAGTTTTAAGTACAATACCTTCATCATTCATTTTAAATCAATGTTTAAATCAGTGATCTGGCAATATAATATAAGGAATTTAAAGTGAAACTGATTTAAAAAACCTTGGATTAAGTCTGCAAATAATCAGGCAGAAAATAAAATTTAGATGAGCAGTTGTATACAGAGAGAATTTTTTAAAACAATGAAAGTTTATCTCACCATTAACATTAGACTGAAAATAATCTTCAAATAAAACTTAGGGAAATACAGAAAATCTAAACACTTTTTTTGTCTTCATGGCAAGACTACTTGTTCTTTGATTCAGGACTACTAAATTTTCTGAGCCATAGGGAGAAAAACTAGAATCCAGCGAGAGGAGCTCCAGAGCAAAATCTTTTTTAATTTTAATCTTAATTACAAAATATTTGATTGTCTTTTTTATTGATATCCATTTGTTCTTACTCTCCAGGGAAAGTATAATGAACCAATTAATTTACATAAATGTAGAAAAAAGGTATTAAATTTTAGCAAAATATTAGAGAGCACTTTTACAAAATTAATATAAAACTATTGTGTGTGAATAGCTACTCTGGAATTTCAAAGTTATATCAATCAAAAAAGGATTGAAAAGGATATTTTATTACTTATTAATTCAGCTATATTCAGGTTAGAGAAATCTATACTAGACAATCTAAAGACTTTCACACAGTCTAATACGTCATACAAATCTGTGAATATCATCTATATATTTGTAATGTAACCTATATCTGTTGCATATATTGCATTTCTTTTCCTGGAAACTAAAATTGTATAAGATCAAATGTACTGGTTTGGGCTGTGGTGGAGTTAATTTTCTTCATAGTAGCTGGTATGGTGTCATGTTTTGGATTTGTGATGAAAACAGTGTTGTTAAAATAAGGATATTTTAACTTTTGTTGAGTGGTGCTTGCATAAAATAAAGGCCTTTTCTGCCTCTCACCCCATCCCACCAGTGAACAGGCTGGGGGTGCACAAGGTGCTGGCAGGGGACACAGCTCAGACAGCTGATCCCAACTGACCACAGAGATATTTCATACCATATGATGTCATGTTCAGCATATAAGGAGACGGGAAGAAGAAAGAAGAGGGGACTTTTGGGGCTATGACTTTTGTCTTCCCAAGTGACCAAGAAAAAGTGTTACAAGGAGAGGTTGAAAGAACTGGAGTTTTTTAGCCTGGAGAAAAGGAGGCTGAGGGGAAACTTTATTGCTCTCTACAACTACCTTAAAGGAGGATGTAGTAAGATGGGAGTCAGTCTCTTCTCTCATGTCACAAGTGACAAGACAAAGGGAAATGACCTCAAGTAGCACTAAGGGAGGTTTAGCTTGGATATTAGGAAAATTTTATTTACCAAAAGAGTTGTCAAGCACTGACAGCACTAAATAGACTGCCCAGGAAAGAAGTGAAGGCACTATCCCTGGAGGAATTTAAGAGATGTGTGGATGTGGCATATAGGGACATGGTTTAGTTGTGGACTTGGCAATGTCAGATTAATGGTTAGACTCAATGACCTTGGAGATCTGTTCCAACTAAATGATTCTATGATGGTTACACATGAAGGAGCCCTGGGTGTTGCTTTCTCTCTCTCATCATACAATTCAAGAATTTATTTCCTTTTGACTTCCATATTGTCTCATCCTTGAAAAAATTTAAGAAAAAATAAAACCAGAAGAACTAAATAAATCTCACTTTTTTACCACGCTTTAATGATAAAAGTTCATCGAATAATTTTGTTAAGGATATGCACACATATGTATGACATAATTATTGTACATTACACAGAAAGTTAAGAGGACTATAATGCCCAACATAAATACACTAATCAAGAGCTGATGCAATGAACAGTTAATATCTTTTTCTTTTTCTACTTACATACTCAACTTTACAAAGAGCGTCTTTAAATGAAGGAGCTTCTCAAAAAAATTAACAGATGAACTAATAAATTAATTCCACTAAATTAAAAATTTCTCTTGAATTTCACTTACACATTTTCTTGGGTTTAACTGACTAAGAACAGCCCAGGAAACCCTTTTCCTCTCAGAAAAAAAAAGTGTATATATGTGCACCTGTGCTCGTTTAATCAAGCTGGCTTACTGATATAGGAGGCTACTGAACACTGTTCATAAATCAATTTTTAAAACTGAATTATTTGAATAATATTATTCAACTTTGGTCAGACCTGTATCATAGTGTTATGTTACTTGTCTATGGTCTGATATTTCCTTCCTAACCTTTTTCTATAACTTTGTCCATAAGGGATTTGGATTAAATGGGTCTTTGTTATGCCAATTCTACAAACTAAGGATTTTTTGAAACTGATAGTGAAGTCTAGGTATAAGTCACTGAAGTATGAGACAGTCATGTCACGGCTAGGCTTCGCGAACGAAGATTTGGGAAGGCACTATCCACATTTGCTACAGGCACGCTGGTGGCTTATAAGGCCAATACGTGACAGACATATCCGATTGCAAAAGGCACAGCAGAAAGACTCCTTAGATGGTGTATTCTGCAAGACACGGTTCTTTCTGCGTTGCCTTTTTTCCTCGAGAGCGATCCTGCATGTGTTCTCGAAGGAGACAGCTGCGTTATAGATGCTGTGTCTCCAGGCCTCCTGATTTGAGGCCAGAGTAGACCAGTTATGGTGATCAATATGGCCAAGGCTGAGATGTTGTTTCAGGGAGTCCTTGAATCTTTTCTTCGGGGTTCCTCTCATGCGGCAGCCAGTGGCAAGTTCACCATAGAGCAAGATCTTAGGGAGGCGGTGGTCCTTCCTCCTTGAGACGCGCCCTGCCCATCGCAGCTGCGTTCTCAGTAACATGGCCTCAATACTAGTGACAGCTGCTTGCTCTAGTACAGATGTATTGGTCACATAATCTGACCAGCGGATGTTAAGGATTGTACGGAGGCAGCGTTGATGGAAGCGTTCTAGGAGACGCAGGTGGTGACGGTAGATGACCCATGATTCGGAGCCGTATAGGAGAGTAGACAACACTATGGCTTTGTAAACACTGATCTTGGTACTTCTTCAAGTGTTTATTACACCATACTCTTTTGTGGAGTTTTCCAAAAGCACTATATGCCTTAGCTAACCTGTTGTCTATCTCTCCGTCGATCTTACCATCTGAGGAGATGAGGCTACCAAGGTAATTAAACTGTTGGACTGATTTGAGCTCTGATTGGCCAATGGTGATGTGGGGAATCTTTTGAAAGCTTTCTTTCCATCCCTTAATATTTAAAGAAAATATTACAAAAAATAGAGATTAATTTTTTTCTGAAGAAATATCTGAGAATGAAATAGACTAAAGTAGATACAACTAGACAGAGGAGAAGGGTTAAGTACATAAGGAGAAATTTCTGCCCTCATTGTGTCTGCCGTCTGAGTACACAGTACTTACTAAGCCTTGAAAACAAAGATCAAGAGCATTCTTGAAACAGGAGATACAATAATCGTCATCATCATCATCATCATCATGTATATTGTGGAGCCACAAAAAAGTATTAAATAATTTATTCTCTTCATAATTTTTTATGTGGAGATTTCTTTACTCTACCATATGGACTCAGTGGAGGCTCGGAACTAAAAACTGTGCGACATAAAGACATAGGGTCCCATTTATACTGTCCATGCATGGCCCTTCTACATGCTTTCTCATCATAATGTTACCCTAGAATAGAAATTTTAACAGAAAAAAATGTGAAAGAGGGAAGTTATTGAAGTCATTTTTCATATGGCAATGATATTTTTAACAACTAGATTTTAAATCTCACTTCCAGGAAAAGGAAATGCTTTCTATAAACACTTGCCTACACAGAACTGACCTTGTCTATTTTTGAAAAATATATGTAGACTGGCCACCTGTACTCTATATTAGACAAAATGTTAAGAAAATGATAGGGCTCAATTTTGCAGTGACTTACTCTTACCGAAGCAGCACAAATGAATTAGGACATTATCATAATTTCCTATTTAAAAAATACCCTATCTAATAAAGTAAGACACCACAATAACTAATAATAATAATAATAAAAACCATCACACATGTGGACAATTTAGGAATGTAAAAGTTGCTTTTATTTCAGAGTTCTCATTCAGATAAGGTGTACTTTGACACAGAGCTCAAAAACTTCTACTTTAACTTTTACTAGCTACGTGCTAGCTCTCTGAACCAAAACAACCTAATAGATTCAATATTGAGAAAAACTATGGAAAAAAAATTGTTGGTTTTCAGTTTTGCCTAGTTTTTTTCATCCAGTATGTTTTTTCATGCTGACTGTGTGTTTCCTCCATCCTCAAATGAAAAAATATTTACTTAGTGTAAAATATTTGCATTATGCAATTTGAAAGGCATTATCTACACACAAATAAATATGTCAATCATTGTAACTCAGTGCTAAAATCTGTACAGAAAGGTGTCTTCTATTTAAAAATTTGTTTATTTCAGTTTCATAGACCTTTCTTTACAAGAGTTCAAATAAAATTCCCTTTCAATAAATCACTCTTAAATTGAAATATACGTGCATATACTGGTAGCTGTAGGATTTTTAAAATATCTTGGGTGGTTGAAGCTTTAGAGACATACACTGAGTGTTGTTTATTTATGCCCTGGGCATAAACTTCTTATTTTATTTCTCATAAATTTCTGCATTACCTTTTAAATAGAAAGACTTAGCTATAAAGTTTACATCCTTTATTAATAACTGTCCTGAAAACATAAGCATTAGTTTGCTACCCCAGTCATCTTAAATACAAGGTAGATATTGAAATAAAAATAATCCAGTGCCTGTAGGACTCCTTTTATAAATTTAGGGATCAGTCTGAATGCCTTAAAAATGAGTGCTATTTGTTCTCTTTCTAGTCAGCTAGATAACTTGGTTAGCAATCAAGTACGGATTTTTCTAGGATAGAATAACTTTTCCATCAATGGCTTATATAGCCGATGGTTGGGTTTGTAACATTAGTTCTGTTTGGTTTGGGTTTTTGGTGGGGGCAGATTGGGATGTTTTTGATTGTTTAAATCAGAACTCACAGAGCTTTAAAAAATAATCAGGCTGGTGATAGACTGAGTGGAAAACAGCTCTGGGGAATGGGCACTGGGGACAATGAGCTGGGCAGGAGCCAGCAGCAAGCCCTGGCAGGAAAAATGGCCAGTAGTATTGGGGCTGCATCAGCTAGAGCAACACCAGGAGATCAAAGAAAATTTATATTTGCCTCTGTCTAGCACTCATACATGCTATTTCCAGTTTGGAACCCCCAATCCAGAAAGACATGAACATACTGTAGTGGAAAATGACCAAGATCATCAGACTGGAGAAGTTGCCCCCTAAGGAGAGGCTGAGAGAGTGGGGTTTGTACAGACTGGTGCAGACATGGCCCTGGGGCACCTCACAGTCAACCCCTAAAGAGAGGAGGTGACAGTTTCATTCCTCACAGTGGTTCCTTGTCACAGGATAAGGGACAACAGACATAAATTGAAACAAAAGATGTTCAGGCTGTATATAAGAGATATATCCTTTTCTCAAAAGGATTGTTAAACGCTGAGACACATTGCCTGGAGAGGTCATACTGACTCCGTCCTTAGATGTTTTCAGAACCAAACTGGATAAAGTCCCCAAGATCTGATCTGACCATGCTGTTAGCAGGAGGTTGGTTCCGAAGGGAATTATCCTATGCTCCTAAAGAAAAGAATAGAAATGTGGACTTTGACTATCCTAGAATATGCAGACAGAAAAAGTGAATTGAGTTGCCTTTATCATTTCCATAGACTTTGAATTGTTCCTTGTATTCACTAGTTATAAGAAACCCTAGTTCAACTGATGATTGAATCTCTTGAATATCTAGTTTTAAGACTTCTTACATACATTAAACAGTGATTCTTCAATGAAGATTGTACAAGCTATTCCTACGGGTCCTGATGTGGGACCCAACACCTGCAACTGCCATAAGAGCTAGTGTTAATGGTCTATGGTATTCTCTCTCTTACTTATTTTCTTTTTGTCATGAATTCTTCTTCTTGTCTTGGAATTAAACTATGAAAAACTATTGCTTATTATGAAAAGCTCTAATATTTCAAAGTTTTTGTACTGGAGTTTGGATATTTAAAGATAATTTCTATCAGGTCATTTTATCTTGTCATTGCAAAACCCCAGAATGATTGTTTTCCAGTGAAAGATTGCCTAGAAAAGTGTCTTGCTTAAAGGGTGCTTTTAAGCAGTTTTTAACACAGTTTCTGAGTTGGCTCTTGATCTACCTTTGTTGCCTTCCTCCTAACAGATGTTGCCATCTTCAAAGGTTAGAATTAGCATAAATATGTGCAATGTAAAAAACCCCAATGACTCACAATATACAAGTAGATGTACCTCTTGTTGACAAAGAAATTATTGTATCATAAATTTATATAAGAAAGAAGTATTTATTAAGATATTGAAAAGTCATGCACTTGTACAGTTAACTTTCGAGCTTCTATTTACCTTTAGAACATGATTTCAGCAGTTACCTAGTTTTTAAATTAAGTTCAGTTCAGGAAAGGAATATTTATAAAGTTTTTATAAGGAAAATTTGAAAATGTTTCATCCCACCAAAAGCCTTTTTATTATAGACTGATCTGAACAATCTATTAATGCATGTCTTAAAGAAAGAGACCTCCAGTACAGTACTGTTCATCTTTTTAATTTGTAATGGTTAAGGCACAAATGAGTGGAATGTAGCAAGAGAGTTGTTAAATGTTTGAAGCAAAAATCTGCACTGTAATATTGCTGCAAAATTTAAATTGGCTGTAAGTTTCACTTAGGGGCAGGGAGTTTAAGGAACATCTGGAGATTCTGAAATAACCTGCATTCATTTACGTTATTTAAGTTGTAAAATCATATTCAATCTTGACCCACTCAGGAAATCTAACATAAACGTCCTGCTGATTTTGACAGCCATACAGCAAAAACACCCTCTAATGAGTATTTAATAGTCACCAAAAGTTTTGCATTAAGTACAAAGCCCTTTTGATTACTTATTCCACTAATTTAAAGTAAATGCTTTTACAGATGGCATCTGTTAGGACGCAGAGCGTGTGCTGCATTTATATGTAGTCATTGAAAATAAATTCCAGCTTTGGTATAAGGACTGTACAAAAAAAGATCAAACACAAAACACTGAATAAACATTTACTAGTGATATTTTTAAAGCTCTTCATAAAAGCTTATTCAATACCGGAATACAATACTCAAATTATACAAAATAATTCAGAAATGCTTTGTCAAATTAGCACCTTAAGAAAAATGGCTGAGACAAAGTAATTGAGCTCCTCTATTTTGTTTATCATCTTCCCTGGGGTGTAATAATATTATATTTCAATATCCCTTCAAACTGTATTACCTTATGAATAAAGGAAAAAAAATCTAAACTTTTAGCTACTAGAGATTAATGGGAGAACAATGAGAGGAAAAAAAAAGAAAAAAAGAAAGTGATTATCTACTTTTTTGAAGAGGGATACAGGGAAACATTAATTTTTTTTTTTGTCATCACCAAGAATTTAATCAAAAAAGTCATGCTAAATTGTGCATTCAAAAGTGTGCAAATTAAGAATGATTTTTGTCAATTTACAAACATGCCCCAAAACTCCAAATATTTAATGGTTTAATATGTTTTCAAAGAAACATCTTCTGCATATTTTAGAACATAGAGATGTTGAGGGCATATCGAAAAATAAAAAAACTTTTAAAGAAAATATCAATTTATTTAAATGCAAAGTATGTAGCTCTCTTATGGTAATTTTCAGTACCTTCTATTAAAACCTTTATGATTACTTTTAAAAGCTATTAGCATTAACACAGTGTGTGTGCTGTTACAAAAAAAATTACCAAGTGAATACTAACTTCAGAGTAAAATAACAAAAATTTTTAGGGACAAACTTTATAATAGAATATCTATTCCTCCAAGAACTCAAAAAAATATTATTCAATCATTAGCTTGAATCAAGCACCTAAAATTTAATAATCATAATCATAATTGTGAAATTTTGAATTTTTCCTTTTCTGTGTGTTCCAACATGCAGATTTGTGGGTTTTGACCTTGTCTCAACTCTGAGGAAAGGCACATGTTCCACTCCATGATCTTTTACACCTGTTCATCAAGATTAAACATTACCTGAGCTTTGTCCCTTACTGTGCACCTAAAGATGCTTTAGTGAAAATGTAAGCACTGGGAAACATAAACGTGTTTGCTTTTGTGTGTGTAATACATTAATAAATTTTTCAAGCTTCATATGTATAGAAAATCAGGATGCAATCAAGATGCCCAGCTTAACCCAGAAAACAAGAATATTCAGTTTCAATAATTTGATTGAGAGCTGTGTTTCTTTTCCTGCTTTTAATAAGATCACCTCTCCTAGAATGGTAAAAAAATAAGAAGAGATTATATTATGTTCAGATAGCAATTACTGCTCCAGTCTTCACCTGCAATTTTTATATTTTTGTTATTAGAATTAATTATTTGTAAAATTACTGATATTAACTACTGCAATTAAAAGTGCAGTTTCAGGTAAATCCAGGAATTATTATTCTAGGGCATTGCTATAAATTCATTGTGATAACTTAGCTAGGTAATCAGCCAAACCAGGTCAGTTCAAGTAGACATTTCTTGCATTCTGAAGAAGGTTGCTCTTTCACATGAAATTTATTTACTGTGGGGTATGGGAGGCAATACTACTAATTGAGGGAAACACAAGGGAGGAAGAAGATATTCTCTTTTCTTTCTGGTGAATAATAAGCAGTGAAGGAACTGATGAGCACATGAAAGACCATTATTTAGCAGAGAGTAACAGCCTATATTTCATTCAGTTTCTAACCAATATACTCATAATACAATTCTGAAAAAGCTACATCTTCTGGGAGAAAAAGCGTAACTCACTGACCTGCCTAAGTCTGCCTTTGGTCTTTACCAGTTTGATTTTGTTAGAACTATTTCAATAGTAAGAGAATAATGAACTTTTCATCCCTATAGACTATAGCCTATATTTATTTTTCCATCTCTATGGAACAATAACTTTCATGGAACAAGTACATACCTCAGGAACACCTTATTCCTGAGCTGGTTTTATTCCAGTTAACTTTTTATAAGGTGACAGGTTCAAGGCAAGTTTTTAGTAATAGGAGGCCCAGGATACACAGCAGTGTAAACTAAGGTTGTACAGACAGAAGTTTCAGTGCTTTTCTCTTGTAATTGATGATTGTATGAAATAGATACAAGAAACTGTGAATTTAGAACTTCACACCAAATTTGCATTGCCTCAGTATTGTGTCCACGTCCTCAGAGTTTATGTTCAAATGTAACTGAATTTTTTAATTAAAAATGAGATTAAGAATATAGAATTAAAATTGTTTTGAGCTAATGTTGTAGAAGAACCAAGCCAATTACAATAACCACTCTGTGTTGAGATTACACGGCAAGGTTTTGATAGAGGGGTGGTGACAGAGATGGTTTCTCTGAGAAGCTGTTACAGTCTTCCCTCATGTCCAACAAAACCAATGCCAGCTGGCTCCAAGACAGACCTGCCACTGGCCAAGGCTGAGCCCATCAGCAATGATGGCAGAGGCTCTGGGATAGCAGCTATAAGAAGGATGGGGGAGGAGGCAGGGGGAAGTTACTGCGTAACAGCAGAAGCAGCCAGAGGGAGGAGTGAGAATACGTGAGAGAAACAGCCTTGCAGACACCAAGGTCCATGAGGAAGGACAGGGAGGAGGGGTGACCGGGCACATATTCCCCTGTAGCCTGTGGTGAAGACCATGATGAGGCAGACTTTCCCCCTGTAACCTATGGAGGACCACAGTGCAGCTAATATCCATCTGCAGTATGTGGAGGACCCCCCACTGAAGCAGATGTATTCCTGAAGGAGGCTGTCATCCACTGGGAAGCCTGCATTGGATCAGGGTCCTGATAGGACCTAGGGACCCATGGAGAAAGGAGTCCCTACTGGAAAAAATACTGGCAGGACTTGTGACCCTGTGGGATATCCAGTCTGTTCCTGAAGGGTTGCACTCCAGAGAAGGGACCCATGTCTAAGCAGTTTAATGAAGAACTGCAGCCTGTGTGAAGAACTCATATTGGGGAAGTTCATGGAGGACTGTCTCCCATGAGAGGGACCCCATACTGAAGCACAGGAAGACTGTGAGAATTCGTTCCCTGAGAAGGAAGGAATGACAGAAAGAACATGTGATGAACTGATTACAGCCCCACTCCCAATATCCCTGTACCACTGGGTGATGGAGGTAGAGAAAATAGGGAGTGAAATTAAGCCTGGGAAGAAGAGAGGGGTGGGGGGAGGTGTTTTTAAGATTTGGGCCTTATTTCTTATTACCTTACTCTGTTTTGACTGATAATAAACTAAACTAATTTCCCCAAGTTAAGTCTGTTTTACCAATAACTGGGCAAAGTAACTGGTGAGTGATCTCTCTCCCTTTCCTTATCAACCAACAAACCTTTCATTATATTTTCTCTCCCCTGTCCACCTCAGGAGGGGAATGATAGATCGTCTTTGGCGGGCACCTGGCATCCAGTCAGAGTCAGCCTAGCACTTACTCAGATGGGTATTAAGAGCAAATAATCTGTGTAGTATCTAAAACTTAAAAGAATATCTAGCTCACTTTTCAGTAAGACTGAAGATATGGTATATGGAGAAAAAAGTTAATTCAGGGAATGAATACGTAAAAAAATAGATAATTACATCTTAGGTAGAAGTAAAGTTTCAAGACCTCAAAGTCAAGGGGATGATATGATATTTATCACAGGAAAACTGGAAAAAACTGGTATATGAAATTATAGACCCAGAAACAAGGTATTTTAATGAACCTATCTTTATCAAAACATAATAGAAAATGAAATATCAATATTTACATTATGGAGATGTGATTGAGGAAACTGAAGGATCATTAACCTGATATGAATTTTGTTTAAGATTTAGAACAATTTTCGATGTATATGATAGAGACAGGAAAGGAAATGGAAAATAGAGCATGTTGCAACATCAATTTAGCAAAGTACTCGGTGTTAGGTTTTTAAGATGAGGTGAAAAAACCTAGGAAACTGCATATAACCATAAAGAGCAATCCGTAGCTTAGCTCAGTTAAGCTGTAGTTGGATGTTTGCTTGCTGCATTACATTGAGGGCTGAGGTGCTATATTACAATTGTCTGTCTAGATGAAAGCAAAAACTAAAGTTGGTTAATCTAAAAAATAGAAAACTAGATAAAATCACACATAGACTTCAAACAAGAAAAAGTTTCTCAAAGGCAAAGGAAATAGTTCTTCCTTTGAACCTAGAAAAGATAAGACTTGGTACTGAACCTACACTGAAAAAAAACCAGAAATTTCAGACTTGAACTGTGAAACATTTTCTAGTGGTTTGAGTAGTGATGTTCTAGAACTGGTAGGCTAGAGATGGTTTTGGAATTTTTAGGAAGAGAAAGGGAAAATATCTAACAATAGCTGCTCTTTGTTCAAGGGAGCAGATGGATTAGGTGCTTTCTTGCGATCCTTTACAGACTATGTGACTGGAAGAGAAAGTATGATGATGAGATGACTGGGCCCCAAAGTATGATGAATTCATATGAAAGACAAATTTTGTGCTGTATTTTTTCATAGAAATAGGTAAAAAAATTTCTTACTAAATGCCACTGGTTGGACTTCACCGAAACTCTATGGACAGGTCAGTCACTGGTGTTCCAGAATGGTTATATGAGGTGGGAACAAGATAATAAAGCCCTACTGAGATCCTGGGACAGTAAAGGATAGTAAAGTTACATCTACCTAGAAGGACACAAATGATAGGTTTATATTTATTGCAAAATGATAGAAGTGACCTAGCTCTACTCTGAAGCTATTTGGCCCAATTTTGTGACTCTGTGCAATACTAAGACATTCTTCAACTTACTTGCACTTATCTCTCTAGACATACTCTAAATGATTTATTTAGTTTAAAATTAAGTAGGAAAATTATTTTCTGTGTAAATACATCAACAGTACAAATAGCAAAAGAAGACCAGAACAATTTAGACACTGGTTTTATAATAAATGTTGCAAAGTTTCAGGAAGAATAATTTGATTGGAAGTGCAAATTATTTATGTGTGCAGAATACCTTTCATTAAAGTAGTACAGGTGAAACTGTTCTTCTTTCAATACTCCAACTATTAGAACAGACAACAGTTTTCACTATTAGTATGTCAGCAGACATTTCATTCTCTTCAGTAATTTTCCCTTCTAAACAGGTTACCTTTCTGATGGCTCACATCACCTGCATAAAGAAATATCCTCTGGTTGATAACATCTCTGTCAGAAGAAGTCATAGGATTAAGAAATACATAAATCAATCGTATGTTGGATAACTTTCTATATGTAATAAATTCTACCTCCTTCAAACTACTTCATATTGGTTTTTATTGTTACCTTGTAGAAGATTCAGAAGTAGACATGGATCTCAAGTGCATGAAGTACTGGGCGAATAAGGGAAATAATTTGCTTGTGATTTGCAAGAAGGAAAAAAGACATGATTGAAAAAACAAACCCCAGTGTTTTAGAAACATTTGCAGTCAGAACAATGTTCTATTTTCAGCACCTGGAAAAAACTCTGTACAAGTTGCAGAAGTCTTTCTTTCCATCCCAGCAATCCAGGTGGACCACTACTCCTTTTGGTGTTTGCTTTGGATACTCTCATTAAGCACTTACTACACAATATTCACTGCATGAACGGTTTGGTGAGGTAAATAATTAATTTCTAGTTTTTACACTCCAAATGCTACTTTTGCCTTTATAGAAACTATTTTTCCAATTGGCTAAGCCTCTTTTGAAAATGGGACTTAAACTTCTTACAGGTAAAGCTTATTATTAGAGTGCATTTGCTGCATATAATTAAATGTTTCCATAAAATATTCTATCATAGTTACACTAGTGAACAGCTACTATAGATTTCAGAATATATTGCAAAGCAGAAAATACTAAAAATTGTTAAGCCAATTTGAAATACCAAATTGAAATATGCAAATACACAACTTCTTAGTCAAAAATGTCATGTTCATGAGTCTCAGGCTGCCCAAAGCAGAAATCTCTCAGAATTTCAATTAATAGAATAAACACTACATTCTTGCAGTAGCCTGTACATATTCATAGAATCACAGAAATGTTTAGGTTGGAAAAGATCTTTAAGATCATCAAGTCCAATTGTTAACCTAATGCTACCAATTCCACCACTGAACTATGCCACTAAATGCCCTATCTACACATCTTTTAAATGCCTCCCAGGACAGTGACTCAGTCTTTTCCCTGGATTTTCTTGATAACCCTTCCAGTGAAGATAGCATCTTAAAAATCAGTAAAGGCTCTTAAAAATAACACTGAATCATAAAAATAACTTTTTCATTCATTTGGAGGTTCATAATTCAGGTATATCACATAGATGGTTTGGGAAATTACTCCAAGATTCCTTGTATCATGACTAGCATGTAACATTTCTTAAAAAAATTTAAGTGGGAATTAAGTACTACATGTCAATAAAGATTGATACAAACTTTAAAAGAAAAATTCTGTCACATTACACCATGCATACATGACTCTAACTGAAAATTACATAGAAATGCAACAGTAAGTAATATTTTGAAGCAAAACATTTTCAGTGGGGAGTATTTAAGTACCCTTGTTTCTTAGTGATAGACCAATTCAATGTATGTGACTGTTGCAAAGAGCTGTCTTATTTCTTTCAGTGTATTAACAATCCTTTCAGACTTGTTTGAGAAAAAACATGTCCTTGCCACGCTTGGAAAGACCCAGAAACACTCAGGAGCTTATGAGAAATGTGATGCAAAATTTTATCTTGAGTACAAAATTAAGGGATAATTCTTCATAACTTTAAAAAGAAAAAAAATAGTGAATGAAAGTATGAAAGTATATATATATATATATATAAAGAAATGAAACAAAAATTTGGAGGAATAGATAATGGGGGAAGAAAAAATATTTCCAGTGAAGAAAGGGTTCTTCAAATAAATTTGAGACAAATTTGGCTATGTAGGAATACATAAGGAAAAGGAACCACAGGAGGGCATTTGTAATCAGGAAGTAATTTTAGTTTTAATGAGGGGAAGCAGTAGACAAGACAGGTCTTTAAGTCACCACCTGGAGGACTTTGAAGGAAGAGGAAAGCTCAGAAAACAAAAAATAACAGATTAATTTTATAATGGATTTTTTTTTTGAGAAAACAGTGAGGCTGCGTAATGATCTGAGGGGCAATAAAACATGAGGCACTTTGTGTGAAATCCAGGAAATTACTTATGTAGGAGATGGTATGATTGAAGACAGACTGGTCAGAAAAGACTACCAAAGTCAAGAACTGTAAGGGGGATAGAGGACTAATGATCATGATGTCTATTGCTAATCTAATTAACCTTTTTTACATTAAATTATTCTTGTTAGAAGTAGCAGTTTTACGCAAATACTTCCATCATGAAGAGAGATTTACCATGTGAGAAAAGGAAGGCGAATGGCATAAAAAGTTCTTGTACAAGAGTCCTCAAAGAGCACAAATAGTGAAACTGTGCAAGCAATAGTGACTGCAGACAAAATGATCTTAAAATGTTCAGAAAAACAAATAAAAAAAAGACAAAATAAAAGGTTATAGGCTGTCTTAAAGCACAGAAACTTTATGTATGTAATTTATTTGCATTTATTTTTCATATTTTTTAGCTGCATTTCCCAGGAATTTTAGCATAAATCTTCTTTTTTTTTTGCATACAAAACATCGGTATATATTGAGAGCATTCCTTGCTCAATCAAGGTCCTTACTCTTTCTTCTGGAATGAATTTCATTCCAAAACATTAACTGGTCTTTGAATGAATTCTTTGTTTGCTACTATACCGTGCCTAATTTCTTAAGCTTTTTCCTGCCATACATTTTGGAATTAAAATGACATCACAAATTATGCCCTGTGGAGTATCTTACTTGACACATTTATGAATAAATTAATATTTCAATTTACCTGATTTTATTGTTTTAAAAATTTATTTCAAACATTTTGCATTTCTAAAGAGATTTTTTTTTCACATCCATGACCTTACGGCACCCTGCCTGCTTTTTCCTACCCATAATTTCATTGAAATTAATAGACATGTAGGGGGTGAAAAGACCTTCAGCAGAGTTACCACTTGAATAGGTTCTGAAATCCAGAAATAAAAATATGCATGTGCATACTCTGTTATTTTTAGATATCCTGGTTTCTGTTTGTAGCAATCAGTTTGTAACTTTAAATCCTACCCTCACAGAAATGTTCAGTAATTTCTTCAGATAGAGGCATACTAGTCAATATTTTTAAGGACGTTTACTTAAGAGACAAATATTTTTGAAATTAATTTTATGTGTTGTTAATAAATTCTTAGGTTCTCATTATTCTGTACTGATATCTGTGAAAATATTTCAAAGATATTGACAGTTTTCAAAGATGCTCTGTAGTAAGGGCTTATTTCTTTACAGACATATTTCCATACTATTTTCTAAATTGTAGCTAACAATAACTCTTCTTTAAAATTCTCATTCAAGCTGGAACAGCTGTGTTATATCTTTCTGGATGTATCATCCTTTCCTCACCACTAGCAATAATGAACAAGAAGGTCAAATAAACATGTACTTTTGGCAGTAGACAAATAAAAAGTAAACAATCAATAGTGTTTCTAAATACAAAAACTAATGAAGAGAATTTTAATGGGAGAAGTGACTCACAACTATAAATACAGCAATCCACTCTCTAGAACTAATTTTTGGCAGTCCTTTCTGCTCTTTGCTCCCTGAGCTGGGTTGTAAACTCCTATTACTGTCACAAAAATGTTGTTAAGTAACTATGAGATTATATTATTTGAAAAAGAAAGTTCTGGTTTTATCCACTCTAAGTATAAAATCATTATTATTATAAATTAACATCACACATATACTTTGACAGTATGGTTTTTAAAAATGCCAACTTACTATAGAGAACCTGACCTGATCAATAAGGTTCACATTGAAAAGTGGTGGTCAGTTTTCTCTTTTAAGATACTAATGGTTGACCAGAAAATAGTTCTTAATCTTGGAATCTAAAGGAAATACAATTGCAAAGCAACTTGAATTGAATATATGACCTATTACCTCGTGACCTGATGGAATTTTGATCTTGAATGCATAGTAGTTCAGAATTGAGATGATAGTTCTGTCAGATGAAGTATAATTTCTAGTGATAATTAGTGTGTAAATATAATCGTCTTAATGATAATTTATGTAAGTGACCAATAATGAGTTAGAGGCTTAAATATATAATTTATTTCCTCCAGTAATTTCTTCAGCCAAAAAAGTCTAAATGAAAATCTAAAGTACTTTATATAAGCCAAAATATTTCAGCAAACTTTTGGAAATTGTTTTCTCTCCCTCTATTTGTCTTGTAGGGAAAGGTAAAGAGCAGAATAGATACCTAGGGAATTCATCCAAAGAAAAAACATTATCCCTAAAAGACAATTGAATGTCAATAGTATTGGAGACATTCTGAGAAATTGTACTGTTTTCCCTGGATCATCAATGTCATTGTCAGTCTCACAAATCCTGTTTTTACACAGCACTTGCATCAAGGCCTCTTATCAAGGGTTACTCATGGAGGCTTATGTGCTTTGCTTCTGTGTAGAGACTCCTTTTGATATTCCTTAGAGATCATGTTCATTTACAGTTTCTGTTACGGTTAATTCTCAGAGATATAATAATCAATTTTTTGTGGAATACTTTTTACACCAGCTTTTCTCAACTATTTAGCCACCTCAACTGCTTAACAAAATTATTCATCTGCACTGAAAACAGAACTGCTTTAATTTTAAAGTTATTTCTTCTGTAGGTACACAGATAAAGAAGGAAATATGAGCCCTGAATTTGGACTTATTCAGTTGTAATACATTGAAAGGTGTCAGAGAGAAGTCAACCAAATGTACATCAACATGCAAAAATGATAAACCTAAGCCATAGTTTATAGCCTACCACCTATTCAGTCCAGATTAAACACTATATATTATTTAGTGTAGTTGTAAAGAATGGTGAGCCAGCAAGTTCATTGGGATTTATAGAGGATTAGCCCATCTGAAAAAAAAAACAAATAGCTTCAATTTTGATGATATTTTAGAACCTAAGTATTAAAATACGAATATTTTGATTAAAAGGTCTTTTTTTCTTGAGCATCTGGCATTTCCAAGGTGGTTACACTACTTTTTGTAGGACTTGATCTCCTGTGAACGAGTTTTCTCAGTCTTTCCTCACATCTCCTCCCCAAGTATTTATGCCTGTGCATATAAGATACTGTTTTTCCTGGTATCTGAGAGGTGTAAACTACTGCTTACTCAAAGTAGAACCCTTTCCTGGGAAAGAAAGGTGACAAATGTGAGAAAATTTCACAGTTTTCTTTCCTCAACATATGTTTCTCTGTAGAAAGAGAAGCATAGAAGAGACTTGATCTCCTCCCTTTTTGAGCTATTCAAGGGTCCAACAGCCACGGGAAGTAGGGGCCCCTTCAAAAAGACAAATTAGAAAAATTTATTATTGCCAGCTTGGATGCCTGACTGACCCCAGACTCTGTCTATTGTCACTTCTTTTGGGGATGGTTAGGTCCTCCTGCTCTGGAATCAGCTTGTCCCTCATTTTTGGGATTGTTTGGCTACTTCAAAAACTAATTCACTTCCTTTTTTTTGTTTTTATATAGTCATAAAATTAATCTATATTAAATATATCTGATGTTATATTGTTGATAAGTTTGCTTCACTAATGATAAGTTGTACAACAATACCAATTGATGCTATTACCGATTGATACTACATTATTGTTTGCTGATAACAATTGGTAATAGCTTGAATTATGGTCATTCATATTCATTTTATTAATCATAGTTATATTTGCTACTGATGATTTTTGCGACAGTGTGGTAACCTGTAATTAACTAGTGAAATTTAGAGGATAAAGCCTCTGTGTCCTTGTGTATTATGTCTCTATGTATCTATGAACTCACAGTCACAAAATCTCTATATATTCAAAGGCTGGATAACTCTTTAGGTCATTATATATAGTCAGATCTCTTATGAATTCTTTAAAAGAGTTATCAAATATTGCAGAAACACACAACAAATATCCAGACTTATTTATATAACATTGGATTAATTCCCTTCTCTTCAGTTTTCACTGAGGTGCAAAACATGGCAAACCTTGCTGAAGGATGCCTTGCTTTGTGATGTGACAGTATAAAACTGTAAAACACAGTACTCAATTTTTTTCGCATAATTTACTCTTTATAAATTGACAACTTTCAGGAGCAGTCTATATCTCTTCCCTGGTGAATTTTTCGGTCTAATATATTTTGAATAACCTTATATGGTCGAGGGATGCAAATCTTATATTCTACCCTGTTGTAGTATATACCTGTGCAGTTGTTCACCAGCGGTATATGCTGTGCAGATTTAAAAGGTTTACATAGTTCTTGTTACAGAAAAAGCAATGCTGAAATGTGAAGAGCATAGCTATTATTTGTAAATAAAAAATCACTTCTTCAAGAAAAAGAAATCACTTAAAACAAGATATTTCAGTTATATTCTGATTTCTTGATCAATGCTACAACCAGCACTAGATGGTGTACAGTTGACTCCTTCACTAAAGTTTTTTCGCACTGAATGCCAGAAATAAAAGCAATATCTTTCTTCTGTTATTTTTCCTCTGATTATAGAAATGTCATCATGGGTGCAGTTGGAAGGAAGAGACAGTCAGGATGGTCAGATGTTAATTAGGAGGAATACTAGAGGAAAACAATAATTCCTCGAGGCTCAAAGGATTTCAGAGGGACATGTGACTGTTAAAATTTCAGCAAGTGAACCACAAGTTCCTGTGAAGTTGAAAAGGAAATAGGAAGGGAATACCATGGGATAGCCTCGAAAGGGAGGAAAAGCACTGAGAAAGGTAGAATGGCAAAATGCATTTGAAGAAATGCCAAGTGAGACAAGAAACTAGTCTAATCCAGAAAAATGTTATATTTGGAATTAAAAGTTACACTTTTTCTTAGCGGTAACAAGCTCAGAAGGACTATTTAAAACTATCTTTCAACCTTGTTTTCAAGACTAAGAATAAAAAATGGCCTTTAAGGGCCATGTGTAAGTGCTCTAAATTTTAGACTCTGATATCTTTTCTTTACTAGTGTTTCTTCTCCCTGTTCTATTCTGAAAGAAAAAGCATGTGGCAACTACAGTTTATGGTTAAGTTACTCTTTCATTAAGACAATGTGAACTATATCCTAATAATGTGGAAAGAGTTTTCCATTCTGGAAAAAAAGATACAGGGTATTTGAAAAGTAATTAAAGTCTTACTGACATCAGATCTTTGATGCAACAGCTTCAAGTGTAGGAGGACTGAAAAAGACAATACAGTCCCATGCTGTATATTTTTTGTACAAGTTCTCCTAAAATCGTCCACCTTATCTCTTGGATTCTTCAAATTCCACTAGTTTTCATTACATGCATTTTGCAACTTTTGTCAATCCTAATGATAGGATTGACCCTACAGGTAATTTGGTGAAAATCTGAGAGAGTGTAAGTTTGACATACACACAGAAATATCTAAGCATTGTAGGTTTATTTCATTTTGAGATCCTTTAACGACAAGAAAATGCCCTAGTGAGACAATGGGGCTCTTGAATGCTTTCTTCATACTATAGTCAAACCAATAAAAATGATTTCATGCACGTTGCAATTAACAGTGTCAGTGACTCTGTGAGAATGATCATTTCCCAGCTTCTAAAACCTCTGCAACTAAATAGAAATTCCTAAGCCGTGACTTGTAATTAAGCAATAAATGGAAAACTTTCTGATTTTCACTGCAACAGCTGATAAATGTACAGTACAGACTGCTGAAAAATAAGTGGACACCTCTGTTGTGTATATAGTGAGATTGCTGTCTTGCAGAAAAACAAATCTTGACTTTCCTTAGCTACATTTTACATGTAATTAAGTTACTAAAGCATGACCATGGAGATATACTCTTGGACTAATCACTGGCTATATTGATAGACCTTGGAATCTGAGGGTTTGGAAAGAAAATTAATTCTTTCTTCCTGTTCCCACTCTCTTACTCTTGAAGAATCACTCTTATTGTTCGTGTAAGTGAAAGAAATTGATGGTCTATGAATCATTCACTTTTATCCCTTTTTTCCATTCAGTTCTAACATTAAAAAATAAAGATTTTTTTTTACTTTCTAGAAAGTCTGATAATAAAGTATTTCAAATATATTCTACATATTAATCTATATTCCGCATGGAATGCTTTTTAAGGTTAATGTTAATCCTTCCAGTAATAAATTGCTTTTCATTACTGTTCCCTTCATGTTTCTTAAAACTATGGTCTATATAATCCAACTGTTTCATGACAAAATGATCTTTATAGCTATCAGAAAAACGAAGAACATTTACACAACCCTCGTTTCAGAAACATTGTTATTTTGGGTATTTGTGTTGGTGTTTAATTTAGTTAGCTGTTTTCCCGGTCTTTATGCACTTTTACTAGAGCCGAGAAAAACTACACACTCTCCCTCTTCCCCAAGTTTTGATATATCAAGATTTAGTAAGTAGAGTGGCATCTCTCTTAGGAAAGACTATTTTATTTGACTTTGGGCACACCAAGCAGCTTTGCAGATCACATATGTAGAGGGGTAGATAGATCCTATTTTTGGGTAAATGTTCCCTCTCAGGAGTGTTTAAGTTACTTTCTGGTCAGGGCTGACTCACCCTAAACCTGTTGAGCAGAATGACCTTAATGGTTTTGTAGACCATGCTTCCAGGAAATCTCACAAGAGAAACATCAAGGTTCCATATCTAATGCAATGGTGCATTGTAATTCATTTTTGCAAGACAAAGCACGAAAATATGAAGAACAGTTATGTTTTTAACTAGAATCTGTAAAAAACAAGTAGGTTGCATTTATAGCAATATCATCCCTCTTTAAGACAGAAAGCAGTCTAATACAGATATTAAAAAAAAATAAAAAGACTTGATTACCACTCCCAGTCTTTGCATTGCAACAGATGTTGACTTAAATGAACAAATATTGTCTATTATGACTACAGCAAAGCATGTTGCAACTGTGGTTAAAAGAGACACTGACATAGATCACAAGCCAGCATAAATTAATACAGTCCCATTGATATCAGCATATGTAGGCTGATTTTCACAAGCAGACGTTTTGGCCTGTAATTTTTTAAGAAAGGAGGGGTATATGAAAAGCATTTTCATATAACTTAAAAAACCCAAACTTATTTTTTTATTATTATTATTATTATTATTATTATTATTGTTATTACATATGGAAAGGTACACATAGAGATTTCAGCCCTCTCAGTACATGTTGTAGCCAGATACCTTATCTGTTGACTTAACACATGCTGGTACATGACCACATCTGACAACTTAATCTTAAATTTTGCCCTCAAAAACTAAAGCAAAGGTTCTATGCTTTCCAAATATAGCTAAGATAATCCAAAATGTTGATTAAATAATTTTATCAAATAGTGTAGTATTAAGAATCTCAGTGACTACTACATATGCATAACATTACCCAGCCATAGTGAAAGGTTTTATATGTAGTGTTCCTCTGGGGTTTATAAATCTGTCTTTGTTATTAAGTCTGACACAACTAGAGAACTCATTTAAAGTAAATTACATTTTTAGCTTTTTTTTTTTTTTTTTTATTTTGCAACAAATAGAGTATCTATGATAAAACTCAGTGGATTTTAGATTTCCAACCATTATGAGATAAAACAACATTAAAAACATAACATCAGGACCATGCAGAAAAAGCGCAGAAAATTAAATTTACCCTTTTGTATGTCTGAAGTTCCAAAAATAATCTAATCAGAAGGGGTTTTTAGAGTAAAATTTGACTACAATATTTAAAGGTGCAGGTTCAGTATGTCTCTAATAAATATAATTATTAGAAAAAAGTGAAATAATCACCGTAACTGCCTCACTGACCAATTTATTAAAAGAAGAAATCATTGTATGCAAACAGGAGAACATTACAATGTAATGTTGACCTTCACTCTTTAATAAGGAGATTCAGTACTGCATATGCTGTTTTGAAGGGGCCCTTGAGCTTTTATTATTTTATTGTGAACTCTGCCTAGAACCACTTAGCCAAGTAAAAAGATTAGCCAGGGGCCTCCCATTCCTACCAAGGTCTGGTACAAACTGTAGTTAACAGATTAAGTTGAAGGGCCCTTCTGTTGGGTGCTTTCATTGTTACATTTCTTGGAGTACTCCAGCTACAAGACACCAAGCTGATTACATGCATTGTAAACAGTCTGTCTTGTTTTGAAATTTGTATATAGGGTAATGAACATTGCAAACATATGTAAAACTTCACACTAAGTTATTTTAGAGCTGCAGTTCAGTGCTTATTAAAATTCTGTCTTTCTGTCCTTTATCAGGCAACATCATTCAGCTATAGTGATTTCACCAGGGGTGAAATATGCTTATTCAGAAATGGAAATCCCAAATTCCAGGAACACAATGGTACAAAGGGGTCAAGCTTTCCCTCTAAACTATGCATGCCACTTTTTTTTTCCCCCAGAAACTGAAGTAGGCATAAAAAATCCAGTTAAATAAAGAAACTGGAGCTAAAATTTTAAATTATCTCTGACTGAGGTGGCAAAAATGGTTAGAGGAACAAGCGTGCTGCTCCCAAAATGGATTATAATTATAATTCTTTATAATTAGCACAATCTTTGAATTTTTAAATATATTTATCTTTCAAAAACATTCAGATCTCTCATTCTCGACAGACCCCCACTCTTCTTTCTCTTTCTGTATAAAGCTAAAAGAAAATTAAATGTTGGCAGTTAAAGTACCTACATAAGTGTGGCAACCATCCAACGCTCATACAGACATATCTGGAGTCATCTTCACATGTGCAAAAATAGTTGAAAAAATTTTAGCACTCTAGACATTTTATCTGGGTAAGATCTTACTCAATGGAAGATGATTGACAGCAGCTCTTATGTTCAAAGATTTGAACCAAGAGTCTAATAAATGGTGCTTCTCACGCAGTTCAGCCATTTATTTGTTTGGAAAACCACATGCAGAGTACTCTGGGTCAGATGCCAGCAAAATCTTTCATTGTCTTATGTAGATGAGACTGTCCTCTTGTACAGATCCACTATATTTACCAAGGTAATTGGTAATTGTTATATACAATATCACTTCTGCCACAGAAATATGACCACTGGAAATTTAATGAGCTGAACTTGTGTCAGAAGGGAGCAGTTTTATTTAGTGCTATGAATTCTTTTAAGTATCCATCAGTGCCTATTTTGTGCTCCAAGAGGCTAGTTTACATGAATCAGTCAAATATAATCCACCAGAGTTTCAAATATATTTGAGCTCATTATTAATACTTCCTCACAATTGACTGAAATCTGCATGGAGGATATAGATCCCAAGAAAAATTTTTAAAGGATGATGAATTAGGCAACAGATATTTTGAAAGAACAATCACCCTAAGATAAGTCACATTGAAATAATAAACTGCTGTCAAAAATTTTGAGACTAGATGCTGTCCTCCCTCTCAGTAGCATCAGTCAAGAATAAGTCTTCTGAAGTCAATGCAATTGTTTTAGTTTTAAATCCATATATTTGAAATCACACAGTGGTTCAGTCCTCTCCATAAATTAACCAGGGTTTGTTCATACACTCTTTATTTAGACAAACATATATTCAGGTAAATGTGTAGAAGTTTGTTCTTGGAGAAAGAATTATAGATTGTTAAAGTACTGGGTGATTATAACACAAATAATTTAATTCTAGGTGAAATCCGTTTCCTCAACGCACACACACCAGCACAAACGCACGTACACACGTATAAACATATGGAGTCCTGCAAAAAAATCTAAAGATGTAAGCTTTGCTCAATGAGCACCGCCGGGGCTAGAAAGCAAAATAACCATTTTCAAAATCAGAGGTAGGCAAAGAAACAGTAGTGAGATTTGTACCCATGAGTTACAATAATGCACATCCTCATGTTTGCGTCCAAATCCTTAGGATTTCCTGTAAGACAGAGGTTTTATCTAAGTAGGATAGAAAATCTAGCAGGTGAGTGAGCTTTATCAACATTTTACATTTGTTGTAAGCCTAATATAAAACCGTCTCATAGGAAAAATGGAAGGAAATCTTATATAAAACACACATTATAAGAAAAACTTCAAACAATGAAAACACCGAGTATGTTCTTTCATTTATCTTTATTATTTTTAAAGTGTTATTCAAAGATGTCATCTAATTCATCACTTTGCTGTTTTCTTATGAACTCTAAGCACACAGCAAGGTACTTCAAAAATGCTTTTCTGTCTGGACCAAAATTTATCTCTAGTATAACAATAACTCAAGACTCATTTTTTACCTTGTTTGCTTTTTTATTGTTGTATAAGAATATAATTTTGTTTATTGTCCTCTCTCCCCTTTTGTTTTTAAGAGTTTTGTTTGTATAAAATATTACGTGTGATAAATCATTCATGGCAGAAATAGTAATAATATTGACCACACATAACTATTTATCATTGTGTTTATCATTGTGCTTGCTCTCTTTCTGCCCTGCAAATACTCCCCACTGTGCCTGCAACCCCCAAGGAGAGCAGAAAAGCCATGCATCATTGTCAGCAGAGGGATTTCCACAGGGAAACTGGCACAGATATGGTGTTACAAATACTAGTGTGTCTTGAGAGACAAGACCTGGTGTGAATCTTACAGGCTTCAGTAGTCTTTAGTTTAGGCCTGCAGGAAAGGTGAAAGCACAGTACCAAAAAAAAAAAAAAAAAAAGAACATTCAGCAAGAGGCCAAATGATCAGGAAGACCATAATTTTAATAATCAATATGCACTTATTATTTTGTGTATTTTAAATCTGTAAAGGGTCCATTCATTTCACTTTCTATCAGATTGGGTGGTTTTTGTTGTTACTGCAGCCTAGTGAGTGCTGTTCCGCAGTTCCATGAATTCACACAATGTCATTTCTGTGTCTCTTTTTATCATTCCAGGGATGACAACCTTTGAGTTAACCAGTGCAATACCAGCCTGTGGCTCAAGACTGATTGCTATGTTGCCACAAGCTTTTGTTGTTACAAGGGACACAGACAAAAATATTTTCCTTCTTAATCTTTGTAGAAAATTAAATATTATCTTTGCTGATGAGGTTAAAGGATTACAAACTTGTTAAGTGATAAAAACACAGGTGTGGACATGTCTTAATTTGTGGGATAGACACATTCTCTGTCTAAGTCCCAAACCCCGCTCATTTCTTATATTGACAAGCCAGTTTCTGTTTCTTTTGAAATTATTCTCCAGTTCACTTAAAACTGAAATTCAGTTATCAAATAAACAACTTCAAACTTGCAAACAGAACTTGTTTTCTTCTGGGAGTCCACTTCTGTTTTGTTAAAGTAATTTCACAGAAACAACGGAAAACCCCATAAGTTGGAGTTTTCTTTCTCTTTTAATTAACCTAAATCACTTGGAGGACTGACACAATTTTCTTCCTTGTCTGCACGAGAGAAAGAGAAGTTCTAATCTCTGAAACTGCTAGTTTCAAAAGATTAATTTACTCATGTCATATTTTATGGGTCAAAAGTAATTTTCAAAATATTCTTATTGTAGAAAGATTGATTTGGATTTTTTTCCTGTACACATCAATGCTATCTGGAGTAATAGCATACACATACAAAATGTAATAGTTAAAACTGGTGACTCATAATAAACATGACAGCCTTCAAATGTTCAAAAAATACTTCTGTCTGTTACGAAAACTGTTCATCCTTCTTTGAACCTGTTTTACACCCCTTTCCCACAGTGACAACCTCATATACTGTGATTGATCTGCAGATCTATACACTTTGATGGCTTATAACTTTTTGTCTCAGCTATACCAGCATCTATTTTATATGCAAGTCCTAGATCTGTGACTTCATCATATCCATGTCCTGCCACCAGATACAGAAGTGCTTTGTTCTGCCTCTTTTCATGCTGGAGGAGTTTTTCCTAGGGGTTGCTCCTTGTCCTGAAACATGAAAATGTGTGAAGCATAAAACTCCAGCTGTGAATACTTACCTCCCTGCAGTGTTAAAAAGTTCAATATACAAAACACCTGGTTTCAAGCAAAATGTACACTAAGATATATGGCAATGAGACAGATTTAATATACCCCATAGGGGCCTCAAGCAGTTTTTAAATTAAAGACACAACAGAGTTTAGTTTCTTTTCTCTTTTTTTTTTCCTTTAAATGAGCCTTTACTGTTTTGCAAATAATGAATTGATACTTCTTCCTACTGACGAGAAAGTCATAAACAAAAAAGCAATTTGTGGTGGTCAGAAAGGATGAGGATTCATTGTTATGCAAATAAAATCTGAAATATAAAGTTTACATTATAAGCATAAAAAAGCGCCTTTGTTCCATACAGAAGAAATATAGAGGGTCCCTAGAAATCTTGACAAGGAGTGCATTCTACAGTTTGCTTGAGGTTTACTTATACATTGGCATGTAGACTACTATTTGAAGGTAATAATAAAATAGAGCTCATTCCTCCTACATTATGTTCTGCAAACACTATTTTACATATGTAATTGTCTGTACTTCCATATGAAGCTATTCTAATGTCCAGGAGTATAGATGTGCCTTGAAATAATTGACAAGAAGTTCGCAAGAGAAAATAATTAGGGCATTCGAAAAATCATAGGGCATCAAATGTTATTATGGTTTCATAAATCAGATAGAGGCATTCTCACAGTTTGTGTTTTCACTCCGACCCACATACTCATTTCTCCTTGCATTATATCTTGCCTATTTGGATGTAGGTTTGAGTAGTGTCCTTCTCTTAGATGGATGGCCTTGCAGGGCTATGCGAGCTCCATCTGCCCCGGTTCGGGATTAGAGTTGTCCTTCTCCTAGGACGACTGCCAGAAGGCTGACAAGCTCATCCTGCCCAAGGGTGTATTACATCTGACCCTACGGTTTTGACCTGTCAAAAGACAACGCAGAAAGAACCGTACCTTGCAGAATATACCTCCTAAGGAGTCTTTCTGTTGTGCCTTTTGCAATCGGACATGTCTATCTCGGACTGGCTTTATTAGCCACCAGCATGCTTGTAACAAATGTGGATAGAGCCTTTCCCAAATTTTTGTTGATGAAGCCTAGCCATGAGAGATATCTTGCCTATTTCGTAAGCCTTTCCTCTGGACAATACCAGCTTTCTTTTCAGAGGATAATATGTATAGCAATGAGAACACCATCTTCCCCAACACATGGGCGTGTGAACAAAAATACACTTGCATTTTTCATTCATTCACTTAATTTAGGTTTTAAAAGGACAGAATTCTGGTGTATGTAAGGCATATCTATGAAATTAAAAATGTAAATTTTCAATGCTTATTTCAGAAGAATCTTTGTGACTCAAGTGTTTGATGCACTGAGTACTCAATATACTCGTGCACCTAACTGCTAAGGCAGGACTGAGAAATTTTTTGCATGATAGATGATAAATTTTGGACCCTGTGGATGATCTTGGCAGCTGATGTAAAAGACCAGCTGAGCTTCACCACTGTCCATAACTAAACCAGGGCCAGAAACAGATTTCTTGGAAGTCATGGAGGACTCTTCCTCTGTGACGGAGTTGAATCACAGCTCAGCTCAATTTTTTTCCAACTCATGACTATGAATTTAATATTCAAATGATTCTTAAAATAGAAAAGTACCTGTCAGGTGTCATTTCTGAACTATAATGTAACAGTAACTGGATATGAACACTGTAAAAGAATGCAGACATGAAGCGTAGACCAAGTAAAAGAATATCATGCAGAAACCAACAACAGACTCAAGAGTAGAATTTATGGAAACATTTAATGAATATGCTAAAGAATTTTATGAAATATGTTTATTTATCCACATTTTCCTTTTTCAGTGATGAAAGACTAAAAAACTAGGTTTCAGTTATATATAGTTAGCGAATTTCCTGCTCTGTTTCTGCTAACATTCAAGATTTGCCAACTTGTAACTGTTAAATATTCTCCTCTTAGTGGTCATCATCAAGTGAAATAAATTTGTTAATTTAAACCTCCTTAATGAAACCATTACCTTTATGTATCTCTAGAGATAGATGAAGAAAAAATTATTGGAATAGATAAAGAACAGTTGTAGTGAAGCTACCACTATTAAATAATATTTTTACAATCTACAGTAACTCTGCATTAAATAAATAAATCAATCAAATTACTACTTAATATTTCTGAGGAGTCCAGTAGCTGTGTGCATATTTTTACTCCATATCAAATTCAAATTATCCTTAACACGTTATACAATATTGACCTTATAACTTCATTGTTAATATGAGCTAAGGAAACAGACCCAGGACAGTAACATTATTCAACTTATCTGCCATAATACACACAATATAGCTGCCTCAGCACTTCATTCTTTCACTTTGCTTGCATAAAACTTTGCTTACAGTTATGCTTAGATGTTAACATTAAATTTATTTTCCACCAAATATCATTTAAATTAACTTGATTATTACTAACAAGAAAAATGTGAGTTTTTTTCATCATGCTAATATCAAAAAGTTCCAGTCACCATTTACATAATAACTACAGTTCCAGGCTTCTTGGAAGGTAGTGACACAAGATCCTAAATACTTCTTTTCATTTTTCTTGGTACAAAGTACGTGTTATAAAAGGAATATCAAGTGTGCAATTAAAAAAAAAAAAGATTTCTGATAACGCAGACTTAAATTTGTATGCTTTTCCTTTCTAATTCACAAAACTAACTGCCTTGTTCATGTCTACAAGCCATTAAAATTTATTACTTCATCTACCCCAAGTACAGATCATCAGGACTTAAATATACACATGTATGTTTATCTATGTGCTTATGGAGCTTTCATGCTTTTTGATTGGCAAGTTTCAAGTGCTGCTAAGATTTTAATCAAATAAAACAGTTTAATGTATTATCCTTTTGTGTATACTGCTCCAAAATGAGGAAACCTTCCAAGAAGAGTAATTGCATTCATTCTAAGTTGTGGTCTACTGCTTGTCTAGTGCTGTGCTGAACTTTTCTCCAGAATTCCAGGTCTTATTTGTTCAGTTCATATATTTAATTGTTGTTCAAAAGAAAGAAACATATTAAACCTTTCTTTATGTCTGATTTACCAAGATTTTAAGTACTAGGAAGAAAGAAAAATTATTTAATACACAAGGGGAAAAGAGGTGCAGGTTACTATCAGGAAATATCAGGTTTAATAGCAATATTCTCCAAAGAGTAAGACATATATCACATTTGTACTTCAATAAAATTGGAAAAAGTAAAACAAAGCATATTCTTGCATTAACTGGACAGTGTACTCTAGTACATCTCTCAAACAACTAGATTGAAAAGTTCTTCTTTGATTAAGAGTTTGGATCATAGTCTTGATAAATTAAATTTTCTATTTCAACAGCATATTCATCATCCTTTTTTGTGTGAATGGTGTTTACAAGCTGATTTTGACTTCAATGGTTGTATTAAAATTTTGTAAATTTTAAATCAAATCATTGAGAAAAATAATTTTTTTTCTGTGGGATACCTTTAAAAGATTCATCATGTTTATATATTTCTTACACTTATCATTATTGCTTAAATAAGTATAACTAATCCCTTAAATGACGAAAAAGAACGTAAAATTATCAATCCCCAAGAAATAACAAAGCAGAAATGCTACATTACATATGCATTACAATTCCTATAAATAACAGGATACTGTGAGGATTCAAGTCTGTTTCAGTATATTCAGTGGCTTTCCAAATATTCATAAACATTACAGTCTCAAAGATGAACTCTATATAATCTTTCATCTATAAGATTCCTTACAAAACTTTTTTTTTTTTAATTGGAGAAACTGTACTTAAGAATGTTTTTATCACAAAGCTTAAAAGACAGAATTGTTACAAAGCATAAATGTTCAATGAGATTTCGAAGTTTCAGTGACTGGGAATGACATGTTATTACAATGATAGATTTTAGTAGGTGTTTAGAAAAGATGTCAAAACTGTTAGTAGCAGGCAGAGTATCAGTTTCCTTTAGAAATAATGTGATTTTTTTTGTTGTTTTTTTAATAAAGGTAGATTCAGAGCATGCTTTCAGTCCATTCAAATCCTCTTTCTGAACCAAATTTTGATCACAATTTATTTGCAATAGTAAGCTGGTTTTCAGTGGTAAGTAAAGGAAAATATCAAGTAAACACCCACAAGAAGAGGTATCTGTAAGATGTTACAGCAGGTGTTACTTTCAGGCTGCAGCTCCCTTCTGAATCAATTTTCTAGGAGACATCCTAGAAACACAGACCATGAAAACACTTCCAATTTCAAAAACTCTATCCTGAGGGGGCAGGGGGAAAAGTATGCATTTTTAAAGATGATTAACCTTCAGTCTGTTCGTATTAATCAGCTTGAAGTATTGAAAGAGAGGATATAAATTGAGTTGAATTGCATAGGATAATTTCATTTATGTACTGGTGAAAGAGAGTCACTATGCACTGAGTTCAAAAAGGCAGGTTTTAGTCAGGGGGAATTATTTGGCTATAGGAGAGGGGTCCTCCACTGCAGAATTTTCCACTTTTTAAACACCTTAGGGAATAATTTTGTGATTTATACTTGATAAAAAATAGATTAAAAAAAAAAAAAAACAACCCAAAAAACCCAAAAAAAACAACAACAACAAAAAACCCAAACCAAAACAAAAAACAAAACAAAACAAAACAAAACAAAAAAACCCACAACAACAAAAAAACCAAACAAACCAAACCCTGAAACAACAAGCCAAACCCTGACACTAAGTCAGGGAAGGGAGTTGATCTGCTGGAGGGTAGGAAGTCTCTGCAGAGGGATCTGAACAGGCTGGATCAATGGGCCAAGGTCAATGATATGATGTTTAACAAGGCAAAGTGCTGGGTTCTGCCCTTGGGTCACAACAACCCCATGCAGTGCTGCAGTCTGGGGGCAGAGTGGCTGGAAAGCTGCCTGGTGGAAAAGGACATTGAGGTGCTGATTGAACACAGGCTGAACATGAACTGGCTCTGTGCCCAGGTGGCCAAGAAGGCCAACAACATCTTGACTTATATAAACTCCACAAGATATAGGTTCTTTCCCTTGTCTTTGAAAAAGACTACAAATGTCCTCTGATTTGTATAGCTAGGATAGTAATGAAAAGCAATTAATCAAAATTAATTTCCTATCTTTTCAGGTGCCCTTTTTCTTTCAGGAAAAATACAGCTTGTCTTTCCGGTCTACAGATGCAGGTACTATGAAATAGAATCCTAAGCAATATATGAAAAGGGTTTCTTTAAAAATAAAATAATTATGGCAGAAGACATTTGTACTATTCTGTACTACAAAAAAAAAAAATTACTGTTCTCTTAGATTTTTGTTTCTGTTATAGCTGAATTTCAGTATTATTTCACTGGGTCATGACAAAAAATAAAGATTAATTCAATAAGCACATAAATACATAAATTGTTCTCACCAAGATGATGTCAAATACTTAAAAAATAGAATGCTCTGGAAGGTTTGAAATTTTCTAGCGTTCACAGTAGCCTCCCTTTTTTCACAGAGCTTTGAAGAAAAGGTTTTTGTTGGTTTTTTTCCCCTCTGCTTTGTTTCATTTTCTTGTAGAATAATATAAATTTCTCTTAAGTTGCCATATTTCTTAGAAAATGTGAAATAAGAATCCAAAGTCTGATGTAGTATTGTAAAAAGGTGAATACCTCTGTTACACATTTCTTTTTACATTTTCTTGCTCAGGTGTCACTGAGTTGCTCTTCCCAAACATTAAGCCAGTCAGATCAGTCCTTAAGATACATTTTTTTAATCATTTTAAGTTATTAATTTTTTACTTGTTATCAGCATGTAGAAAACTACTGGAAGCCATTTTGGAAAGAAGAATAAAATTCTGTTTCGTTATGCTACTGATACAGGCTTTTAATTGGTAATTGTGGTCTCAATCCACTTTTATTTTTTTTTCTCTTTCACAAGAAGAAAGATTCAGGCTTCAAAAAATTTTTTTCAACTCACACTAATTGGCTCTATTTCAGACAAACACAATGTCAAAAAAAGTTTGAACGGCAATTGACTAATGCAGACTTATGCATCTTCCATACCAGCAAAAAACTTGATGCATTGATATGCTCTCTTTCTACTTTATACCTAATAAAACATCTAAATTACTTTTGTGTTATAAAAGCCTCAATAAGGAAGCTGTACGTCTCTGGAGAAAGATGCTGAAGTGTTAAAATGCTGTTTTTTATAGTTAGTTGAAAGATGTCAATGGTCCTTTTAGCTACATTTATGCTAATAAACTAAGCAGATCTGAAGAGTGGTTCATACAAAATGTCAGACTGCTTAGTTGCTTGAATACCACTTAATACGTACCTTCTACTATAGAAAGAAGCATCCTTTCAGGCAAACTCAGGTAGAGAGGGGGCACACATAGGCCAAGGCTGTTATTAACAACAGTATGAATAATTCCTCTTTTTTGTGGAACTGAAAAGGGTATAGCCATATGGATGTGGGCTGTGTTATGGCACCTGTCTTCAGGGCCACAGTATACATCCTGTCTAATTGTGTTGATGTAGACATTTATTGCATTTAAAACATTTTGATAAACTGTCTGCAGAAGGTATTTAGGGAAAATCCATATGATCTTTTTTTATTATTATTTGTTGTTTCTTTCATTGTTTTGTTTTATGGTTACTTTGCTTTACAATTTTGCTTCTGTATTTTTTTGTGAGTTTGGTCTCTCCTTCTTTCAAAACAAGTGATACCTTCCTTCTGAAGACACAGCAATTTCTGTTTTTTCTATTCTTGTGACCCAAGATAGAATCTGTAGATTCCCTATAGTTGTGTCTTGGTTATTTCTGACTTTCCAACACATTTGATCCAAGTGCTGGTGTATGAACTTTACTTTTAAGGTTTACTGTCAACCACACATTGGTATTTGACTTTGCTTCACATTGAGATTTGGGAGAGTCTGGGCTTCAACTCTTCTTGCTTCCCTCTCTGGAAAACTGGGGTTAATATAGGCAAATATCCTTACTGTCTCTGCTCAAGGCCCTTTAAACATCTTAACTGGGGACAAGGTTAACCCTACTGTACCATCCTGTTGGTCTTCATAGGCTGCCTTTAAACACTGCTGAGATCAGTGAAGACAATAGGAAAAGAAGTGAGACTAGTGCCTGAGGAAGTTCATAACCTGTTTGCTCACAGGGAGGAAAAAAATGAGAATCACCTGAATTGTCTTTGAGCAGTTCCAGAATCACATTTCTACCTTAGATTGCTTTCAAATGTGACACAGTTACCTTCTTCCTGCATATTTTTCATGTTTGATGCTCTCTCTACATGGTTCCCTACATGAGAACATGTAGGGAAGGTGTTGGTATAACAGTTGCTTGTAGCTCTCAAGCCATTTAATTTTTCTGAATAGTTTGGAATGCTTTCAGTCTCTTCTCCCTTTCCAAACTGTTTCCATAAGAATAGAAAAAAGTCCCATGCTAGACTATTTTAAGATCCAAGTCCTGAAAAACAGAAATATGTGCATTACCTTCCTTATTTTAAATTAATGAAATGACAGATCTATATTCTAGCTCTCTGAGGATTTTTTTCTTTTCAAAACCGAATGAATAGATTAGGAAAAAAAATGAAAGGACAAGTATTAGGAAAAAACATTTAATGTCAGAAATCCTTAATATGCTAGGTCAAGTTCCACTTGTCGCACTAATAGCAAAGTCAATATGCCTACAAGCACAAACAATGACAGTAAAGAGTAATTATAATAGCCTTTTATAGGAACTACTTAGCATAATATAAAATAGCCTTTCCCATTACAAAAAGAAGAACCTAAATTAATTACTGAGTCTTCTTGAAAAACCTACTAGAAAAGGAGGTGTGAACTGATAGCTTCTATAGATGACATATCTATATTAATCTATGTGGTACATCTATTAATGATATCAACTGAGGTGATTCAGTATTTTCTAACTTTACATATTTACATTTTTAATTTTGTAGGTAATGTCTGGGTGTACACAGAGGTGTGGATGAATGATTGAATCTTTGTCACAAATTTCTCCATCTGTAACTAGTTGCTGATAATAAACTATCATTAACTACAACACATATAATGAAAAATTATCGTGGCATTTTCTTTAAAGGAAGTAGTGGGAAGAAGTATGACTCATAGTCACACAAAAATTCCTACAGACACTTGTTAGGGTGTATTTTTGGTATCACACTTGTACAGACCTCTGCACAAGTTCATAATATATATGTAAATAGCAAAAAATAATTTCTAAGTGCAATGAGAAGCTGCCATAGACCAGTTTCTTGCCTAATAGTAAAGAAACCATGGGATTTGGTGAAGAAATAGGAAACTGATATAATCTTAGGACTCTACTTGTTTCTGCTGTCTATAGAGAGAAAGAAGAGTGAAATTTATTTCTCTGTGTAGATAATGAAGGTGAAAAAATAATCATTAAAAAGGCTGCTACTCTCACTCATACACTCGTGCCTGAGCAGGAGCGAGTGCATGGAGAAAGTGAGTAAACACACTAATCGGATTTCATCAGCTTCTGAAGTGGTTAAAACAGGGCTTAGCCTCCTTTAATATATGTCAGGCATCAAAGCTGGTTTGTGGCTTGGGTGAGCACAGTACACTATTTATTTTAAAAAAAATTACTTTTGCTTTTCTTTTCTCCATTTCTCCTTCTCTATGTTTAGAGAGTATAGATAATTTCGCTACATTCCTGTCTTCTCTATATTTACTCTACTTTCCAACTGCTCTGAAGTGAAACTAGACAGTTGAAGAAAATAAAATTTCTTTCAGTCCTATCAATGGTCACAGACCAAGGGCAGCCAAACTGTAACATTCAAGTGTACTGTACAGTTAGATATTTAATTTTAAGGCAAACAAATATGGAATTCATATCTCCTAAAGGGCATAAATAGAAGAAATTTATGAAGGAATGATAGCTGAATGAGAAAACTACTAAATGTGTGCAAGGGTCACAAAATCAATAACTGATAAATTTTCTTTTAGACTGCAGTATTACTGGACTCTTTCTGGAGGTGTTTAATCTTCATGACAATCCAAAGCTCTCTTTCTACCCAACTTGATACTGAGAAGTAAATATGAATACTTTATGCTTCTAAAATCAAATTTCTTTTCCTATGTAGCTTTTCCCACTAATTGATGATGATTCATTCTGACAGTCCTGTAAAATAAATTATTTAGAATTCTAAATTCCAGTATTGAGGAAAGTAAGATCAGTCCTCTAGTCTCAAACAAAAGAGACAAAGCAAAGAGACACAAAGGAAAAAAAAATTTAGAAGGGTAAGTAAATTAATATACTTAAAGGAAAAAGAGTAAAATAAACATTATATCTTTTAATGAGTGGAAAATTATACCACCTTTGGTGATAAATATTTCAAAATACTTTTGTACATCTTCTGTAGTGATTTTTCAGAAATTAAAATTTGTTTCCTAATAAATATCTCTTTAATCTGAGTATCACAGCAGAAGGGAGAGGGAGGTGCTTTAACCATCTGGTTAAAAAGAGTATAATCAGTAATTTTATGCAGCTGTTTATTTTGGTTCTAAATGTTTTGAAAATGTGTAGCACATTTCATTGGAGACACAGAATTGAAGAATCAATTCAGGTGCTAGGCTCTCTCCCAGCTGCAACATGAACTTGCTGCTTTCACTCTGGGAAGACACATCCATTTCCTCCTCTTCAGTGTTAACAGAGAGTCTTTCCAGGGGATGTTTATGTGGAGAAACCTCATTCTGTTTTAGTGATGCCCATGCTAGTCCTAGGTTGCTGGTTATAGATGCACAGGGTCATGTGATGATATTAGTCTGAATATCACTTTATCATGGCTAAATTTTTCCCTTGCTCCCTCATCTTTTAAGATGAGAGTCACAAAAATAAACACCACAAAAAAAAAATTTAGTGAAACAGAGCACACTCTGAAAGAAAATGGGATACCCAGTTAGCTGGGACATGGAGAAGGCTGAGGTACTCAATGATTTTTTTTTTTGCCTCAGTCTTCACTGGAAAATGCAGCAGCCACACCACTCAAGCTGCAGAAAGCAAAGGCAGGGACTGCAAGAACGAAGAACTACCAAGTGTAGGAGAACATAAAGGTTGAGAACATCTCAGGAACCCAAAGTTACACAAAGTCCTTGAGAGCTGATGAGATGGTCTTGAGGGAACTGGTGGAAGTTGCTAAGCCACTGTCCATTATATTTGAGATGTGGAAATCTGGTAAAGTTCTCTCTGATGGAAAAGGGGAAACATAACCCCATTATTTAATAAGGGTAAAAAGGAAGCATCAAGGAACTAAAGGTCAGTCAGTTTTACCTTGGTGCAGGCAAGATTATGGAGCAGATCCTCCTGGAATTTCTACTAAGGCACATGGAAAATAACGAGGTGATTGATGACAGCCAACATGGCTTCACTAATGGTAAATTGTGTCCAACAAATTTGATGGCCTTCTATGATGGGCTTACAGTCTTGTTGGTTGAGAGAAGAGCAATACTGTAATCTACCTGGTCTTGTGTAAAGCATGTGGCACTTTCCTGCACAACATCCTTGTCTCTAGTCTGGAGAGGTATGAATTGGACAGACTACTCAGTGGATAAGGAATTGACTGGATGGTCACACTCAACGAGTTGAGGCCAACAGCTCGATGTCCAATTGGAGACCAGAGATAAGTGGTTTTTGTCAGGGATTTGGTGTTGGGACTGGTGTTGTTTAACATCTTTGTATGCAATATGGACAGTGGGATTGAGTGCACCCTCAACAAGTTTGTCAAGGAACCCAAGCTGTGTGGCATGGTCAACATACATAAAGGAGGGAAGGAATGTCATTCAGAGGGTCCTTAACAGGTTAGAGGTGAAGTTTAACATGAAGTTTAACAAGGACAAGCGCAAGGTCCTGAATGTGTGTTGGGACAATCCCAAGCACAAACACAGGGTGGGCAGAGAATGGATTGAGAGAAGCTCTGAGGAGAGGCATTTGGGAATGTGAATTGATGAGAAGAGTGACATGACCTAACAATGTGTGCTTGCAGCCCAGAAAGACAACTATATCCTGAACTGCATCAAAAGTAGAGTGACCAGAAGGTTGAGGTTGATTATTCCCCTCTACTTCACTCTCATGGGACCTCGCCTGGATTATTGTGTCTATCTAAGAAAGATATGGACCTGTTGGAGGAAGTCCAGAGGAGTCTCTTTCCTATGAGAGTTGAGGCTGTTCAGTCTGGAAAAGAAAAGGTTCCAGGGAAACTTTAGAGCAGCCTTCCAGTATGTAAATGGGGTTTACAAGAAGGCTAGAGAGAAACTTTTCCCAAGGGCATGTAGTGATAGGACAAGAGAAAATGGCTTCCAAATTAAATAGACTACTTTTAGATCAGATATAAGGAAGACATTCTTTACCGTGATGTTGGTGAGACACTGGAACAGATGGACCAGTGAAGCTGTGGATGTCCTGTGCCTGGATATATTCAAGACCAATTGAATGGGGCTTTGAGACTCTTGGTCTAGTGGAAGGTGTCCCTGTCAATGACAGGGGGCTTGGAACTAGATGATCTTTAAGGTCGCTTCCAACACAAACCATTCTATGACTCTATAAATGCTCACTATTGAAAAATTACTGTGAAATATGACATTTTGAATGAGATTCTAGCCTCAAAAAAAGGGTGGTATCAATTTCCATGTATTAAAAGAAATTGCATACACTACACAGCTGTTGTACCTAATCCTTACAAGCAGTGAAGCTAATTAGCCTTGGCACAGCAACACACTGACATTGTTACATTGCTTGGGTTCTGTCAGAGCAGCTCAAGTATCTCCACAAAACTGTACAGTTCAATGCAGTCGTACATAACAGGAATCAAATTCTCACTTCCCATACTCCACTGCTTAGATAATGCCAACTCTGGAATCAAATAATGTCACTAATTAAAGGAACATTTATAGCAGAAAGAAAAGTCATGCTAACAGATTGCAGTTGAGTAGAGAGGAGAAAGAAATGATGAGGACACAAACCTGAGAAGAAAAATGTGAAAAAGTATGTACAAAAGTAATGCTTATAATTTGAAATTCTCATTGAATCCTATAGTTCAGTGTAATAATTTAAACCAGGAAATATAAAATTTCAGGTAATGTAGTAAATTCTGCAGCTACCATGAGGGTGAACAGCATTCCCGATGGTTGAGACAAAAGAGAGCTCATGATCTTAAATATCACTTCTTACTAAACTTCTTTTTAATTTCTTCTGAAACACAGTGAGGAATTACTTTTTCACGCACATTATTCCATGTTTTCTGCAACTTGTTCTCACTATAGACAATAAGAGAAAATTATACAGAAGTATGACAACTTTTTGTAATAAAAAATACATATATTATCACATACATGTATATTATACATTTTTTTCCTCTACCTATTTTATGTCTAAACAACAACTAATTATTTTTCCAATGATACTATCACTGATAAATATGTGCATTACTACTAATTCTGTAGCTGGACTGTGTAGTCTAGACATTTTCTGAATGTGGTCCCTCAGGTTCCAGGCATACATGGGTATGTTAATACTAAGCTTGAAAAATGGACTTTTATTCCTCTCACCCAGAACCAAGTAATGCGTTTTTTCCTAGTATTCTGTGTTGGTTTCAGTGGTGCATGGAAAATATTCAAACTGGGAGCAGTAACTCATTTAATATTTCCTTTACCCTAAGCAAGCAGGATTTCACCAAGTCTAACTGGTGGTGTGCTGTCTGAATCCAACCCATAAGATGACTATGCCTAATTTGTCTCGAAACGTTTGTAAAAGAGCTAAGACAATCTGAAAAGGCAAACACTAAAGACTTCTGGGTTTTAAAGAGTTCTGTGGAGGGAATGGTACTAACAGTTGCAAGTTGCCACAGGCACGCAATCTGATCCCACATTTGGGATTTAGTCCAATCGTGTACCATCAATTAATGATTCTTGTGTGGATAAAGGACTCAGCAGAACTCATCTGGTATAAAACAAAATAGAAGTGGCAGAAGCAGATTTGCGGCAAACTTTTCTGTTTCGGTATTACCTTCCACTTGCACTCAGGGTTAATGGCTTGTACTGTGCTGGATCATGCTACACGACACCCCGTGTCACTGAAGAAAGACCTTTGTATAATCCTGTGGCTGTATATACCCTTAGATCAACATCTGTAGAAATGTTTGCAAAAGTTCGCTTTCTGATTTCCTCAGTGGTTCTGTGTTTCATCCCCATAGGTAACATGTAAAAAAAATTGAAGGTTTTCGGTGGAGCAGGTCACCAAAATTCCTCCCTGCCTTTTATCTCAGTCTTCTTCCTTTCAGCTTGAATTCTTTCTCAGTGATGTGTTGGAGAGATTCTGGCAACATTATACCTGCCTTTGTGTTACAAGCAAAATACATCAAGCCCTGCCGGCAGCAATCGTCACCAGTTTGTGAAAGTAATTGGAAAACCTGGACTCACAACATTACAATAATGGGAGGGCTTAAGCAATACAAGTAATTTTAACATGACCCAGCTTCCACTTTAGTACCAGAAATTGTGAATGGAAAGGGGAAAATTCTAAACTGATTAAAATATGGGTCCGTGTAGGAGGAAGACCAACTGAAATAGACACCTTAGTTGAAGGTGCAATATTTAGTTAATTCTGTACTGTTGCATAGGAGGAAGTCATACTCCTGTCAACATATTTTTTATATTTTTACATCCTCATGCTAAAGTTGTTGACCAAAGTGACTGCCAGTCAAGGTCTGTTTTTAGCAAAATGAGTTTGTGTCAGTGTGGTGGGAGAGAGGCTTTTAAGCTCTCTTTGTGTGTGTGTATGTCTGTGTGTGTGTCCATTTGAAAGGCTGTTATCAGCATGTCAGGGTGTGTGGCTTTGGCGTCGTCTGGCTGTGAAACTACACAATGCATCCTATGTAAGGGTTGCAAGATAATCTCAGTTTAAACCAAGTCCCTCAAACCTACTATTAAGGGTGGCAGGTAGAGGAAATTTTCAACTAATTCACTACTTTTTTCCTGCAATTCAAACTCAATGTATTATCAATGTACCAGCTCAAGTTATCCCCCTTCCCTTTTATCATATATTTTAAAACTGTAAGATGCTGAAGAATATTTCTAAATTCTTCCTGTTGCCCAGAATAATGGATATCTCAGCGTTAATAAACATTTGGTATGCACTTAAGCTAAACACCTGCTTAAGAATGAGCAAGTGCTATTTTCTTCTTTCCTTAGTTAAAATAAGAACTGGGTAATTTCTTTTAAGAAAATGCCTAAATGTTTAATACTTTTGTAGTCACATTTATTCATGCACTTTAAGGTACATTTTGCTCAAAGTTCAAGGTTCATTTCTGGCTGTCTCAGTTCTTGTGTGGCCTTGTAATTTCTCTCATTTTATGATCAGATGTTTGTAGAAGTTATATTTTGTAAACTTGCCAGACCTCATGCTCTCCTAAAAGGGAAGTTGAGAATGTGCACATCTTTACTTTGATAAGAGGTTATGAATTCTCTCCCTCTGCTATTTCTCCCAGATGAAATATTTTTGAGAAAAATTAAGACAAATTCCCACCAAAGTGAAACCCACAACAAAACTCCAAGACTTTTCAGTGAGACATGATTTTCTTACTTTTCTTGTCAGATGTATATTCTTAATTATAACTCTGATATACTGACAACTCATGAGGCTGTTGCAGCTATACCTACACTGGTGAATTGAACTAATTGATGGTATAACATCCATGCATAACATTTAAAATGTCAACGTGATTCCTCACAGAATTTTAGACTACAACACATTAATACTTAGAAAATATCCATGCATGACTCAGGGCAGCCTCTTCTGAAGCCATTTTGACCCTATGACTGCAGACTATGTCACGCCATTTACCTTCTGGGACAAATAAAATATGGTCATGATCTATCTGATTGTCCTCTTTATACCTCATATAGTTTCCATAGAGGGTCATTTATTTCAATAAATGCTATGATGTATGAGTTTTATGTAAAGAATTTTGTTTCTTAAAAGTTTAACTCCCCAAAAAGAGTTTAAGAATAAATTTTAGTTTTAGTGAAGACAATTCTTACAGGAATTTTATTAGAGATCTACTGAACTTTGTAATTTTAAAATCTTAAAATATGGTGTTTGCTTTGGACTTTGTACCTTGGTAGAAAAAACATTATAAAGAAATGCAAAATTAAAATAAATTATTACTTTCATCTGAGATTACTTAGTGAAAATTTTCCCTCTTCTATGTCATTTTCGTATAGTAACTTCAACCTGATTTTACTAAACATTCCAGTATCTTAACACAAGTTTTTTTATTAAAGTCTGTCCAATCATTTATCATTATACTCCTTTCAAAACTTGAATTAAAAAATCTGATTTTCTCCATCAGTTAAAAATACCAACTTAGACAACGCAGTCTTCGGGTGTGTGACTGACTTAGAATCCAGGACAAATACTTGATCGTGTAACTGACTAAAACCATGTGGTGTATTGTCGAATTTTAAAAAGTCTATGTTGACATAGTCACATACGTAGTTAGAAAACATCCTGTCTTTATATATTGCTTTAATTTTTAAATTGTAATGCAATATTTTATTGACCTGAAAAACAAATAAAAGATTGCACATGCCTCATATCCTCTGTTCACACCTCATATCCTCTTCTTATGTATTGCTTTCTATAGTTCACACTCATTTAGAATTTAGTCTAATATAAATTATACTGAGAAAATAAATAGAACTGGTCAGTAACAAATGCATGATCCTTTTACTGTGCTAAATAATAGCTCTAACAGTGACCATTTCAAGGCATCTGTGGACACTATTGTGGGTATCAGACTTAGCAGAATATGTTTTTTTATTATAAGCTCCTAGTCGGACCTTCAGGCCCTGTTTTTGATAAAAAGCAATCAATTTGGTTATATAGTACTAGAATTAAATGTTAGAACTTTAACAAATAATTCAAACTGAAGAAAATTCTACCTGTTTAGGCAGCCTGCCATTTCTCCTATGCATCTTACCCTTGTTGATAGATAACTTTATCCTCAGAAATTAACATAGACTTAACTTTAAACTACGGAAACATAATCACAATTAATTTTGTTTAATATATCTATGGCATATATGCATATATGTATGTATGCACAAAAATATATATATATTTTTCACTTTAAAATTCTAATACAGCATTTTACCTTGCATTAGTATGTATTTAGCATATCTCACAGCTGCTCTGCCCTTAAGATTTAGCTCAGAATGTGAAGATTATTTTAGGCAAATATGGAGGAAAAAATATAAAAATATGTATAATATTATAGTTTATTATCGAAACAAAACATACCCTGATTTAAGACCCGCAAAAAGTTAAACAAATTCAATTAAAATATTATTAAAAGTTAACAGAAGACATTCACCAAATGGATTGAGCCAATAAAGAGATGCGACCTTCTGTGATCCTGCATAAAATTGTCAGTGCATTTCTCATCTTAGTCTGAAGATAATGTAGGAACGAAGAGAAATCTAAATTTAATATCTGTAATCAGGACTAAATCAGGAAAATACTTAGGGATCTCTAAATTGCTTAGCACTTCTCGGGAAAAAAGTGCTGGAGTACTGTGGAGTCTCTAAATGTCAGCTGAATGCTTAAAACAGTTAAAAGGGGAGAGAGGTGGGAGAAATGGTTAGAAGAGAAAAAACCCCTGGAAATAAAAATATCAGCAGGTTGCTCTTATCTGTGCTATACTTTGCTTCTATCTTGGATACCAGTTGTAGTTCTGATCACCTCCTTTCTAACAGTATATCTTAGAAAAAAGGTAGAGAGAATTGTGACAAGGACGATCAAAGATGGGATATAAAAGGAGAACATAAAATCATTAAATATTCAAAAGGTTGAATAAGGAATATTTGCTCACAGCTTCTGACAACAAAAGACCAAAAAGGTAACCAAATGAAATATTCAAACACTTTACTACACACATAATAATATCCTTTTTCATGACTGTGGAACTCCCAGGTTCTAGATAACATCAGAGAAGTATAAATGCATAAATGGTTCATTGTGAATGCAATACTTATTCTCAGGAAACCTTTATTGTGCATTTCTAGACATGGAAAAAGTCTTCTTAGGAATTTTGCATGTCTATTTGCCCTCCGTTCGAATACTTTAAATGTTTCCGCTGGACATATTAAACACAGACACTAAGGCCAATCAGTCTCTTACATGAGTCCTAATAGCTGGGGTTTTTTGTATGATCTTTAATAACCCAAAAATACACATTAATGTTTTATGAAATGATCAGTTGAAAAAGCACCATTATCTTTCTGGTAGATTTCATCAGATGATATCCTATAAAAACTGTCTTTTGAATTACAGTAAATTACCTTTGAATTTAAAAAAAATACTTTTGAATTAAAGTGAAAAAACCATGTAACATTTTGGAAGACCAGCTTGTTAGACTGGATGTGGTGTGTCATGTCTAAAGAAGTAAATTTAAAATAATGTTCTGAATCCAAGAACTGATATCTGTATTTTAAAATCAGAAATTCAAATTCAGATAAAATTCAGTGTATAAAAGAAGATACAGACAGGCAATGTTTCAGAGTAAGCAGTTATTTTAAGAGGTTTTGATGAATGTTTTGTTTTATTTCATTTTATTTTATTTCATTTTGATGAGTTCTTTATTAAATACCATAAAATAAAGAATTGCTTAAATAAGTTTGCGTAAAGATTACATCTAAGGAAGCTTAAAACTGGCTATTTCTTTTTTAATTTCTATGGAAGAACTTCTCCTAAAAGAAAAAATCCTCATAAATTGAATAGTTCATGATATATGAAGTTAAAGGGAAGATGAAAACCAATATTATGCATGTGTAATTAATTAAAAAAATTAAAGATTCTCAGGAAAAACAGGAACAGGAAAACAAGTAGGCCCTACTTCTCATTTCATGCAACCTAACTTTGGTCCATTGTTATTGGAAGATGGTGAGGTGGCAAAGAAGAGGAAGCCTTTAGATATGAATATTTTAATTATGTCTGAGAGGAGTTTTGTGTAAAAGACTGAATGCACGTAAGAAGAAATTGTATAATTTGTTCTTTTTTTATTGGCAGCAAAGTGATGTTATTTTCATGAATGTAGAGAAATATCTCAAGAATTCCAGTGGAAACATACTCTAATGAAATAATAGAATTAGCTGCCGCTAACTAACCATGAGGTATGGTCGGAGACTATGAAAGTGATATCCTTTTGGTCTCCACTGTGAAATCACAGGCCTCAGGTTATATGAATGATATCTGTTATTAGGAATGGATCTAATAACATGAAGTAACTAAGGAGAAGCCTAAAGTCCTGTCAGCATTTGTCTATGCTTTTGAGAAGTTTCTGATGCCTTTCACCTTATATAATCCATTATTTTAACATCACCTGCACTTCATTACATATAACCATGTCTGGCATTTCCAAAAAGCAGCGAATTTCTGTATGGTTCCATTATGAATCCAATTTTCTGCACCATATATTGCTTAACAGCCCTTTTAAATCACATTGGCCAGAAACTTTGCAAGTATATTTTAGAAACTAACATACTGGCCATGGTATGGAATCCTAGGCTATTTCACAGTGAGAACAATAAATAAGACACATCTGGAAACACAGACAACTGTCTTCAGGGTTCATTAGGATCAAGTCTTCTGTATCCATTTTCACATAGAGACCCTTATGTGCTCACCTACTTACACACATCTACTATGGCTTTTAATCATTTTGGTACATCAGCTTTTGAACACCACCAAGAAAGGATCCATGTTCACGACATTGTTGTCCCATTCTACAGAAGGTGCAGCATCAGGTGGCACTGATCAACTTAGACTTTCAACTTTTTCTGTCTTACCCTCTAAACAACCTCTTACTTTTGAGTGAAAATAATCCTTTGTTTATTTAAACAAGTAAGGGCTACTGGAACAACATTTTCATTGAAGGTTCAAACTTCTGGCCTGGAAAGATGTTCAAAAGCAATAACGTTTGCCTTCATCTCACTTCCACATCTAATACATAGCTAAGTTTAAAAAGACTCAACATTACTAAATACTTCACTGCAAGAAAGTAGCCTGCAGAGCTGGAATAGTGACAAAATGCAGAGAGATGTTTCTCATATCTGAAATAGATTAGTAGCAATTGAAGAACGAAATCAGTAAAAAAAAAAAAAAAGAAAACTGAATTTAAAAAAATTACATTAATGGCATGAGTAGGCTTTGCACATATAGAGAGTAAAATTACTTGAAAACTGTTTCATTTGTACTCCAGCTCTGTACAAAACATCCTGGAATTTATTTTCCATAGAAAATGATAATATCTCTGAAATATCCTTTCACTCTGCATTGGAATTAAAATTAAAGCATTCCAAAATAGCCTTTGTAATTATTTCAAAGGGTTTTTTGCCTTAAAAAATTGAAATTACTATAGAGTTATTTATCAGAAAAAGAAGTTCAGTTTGGAAATTTTCTCAACTTTACCTTCCTATGACCTGATTCTGCTAAATGTCAGGCTATTTCATATTAGTTAGGAAATAAAGAATTGTAAAACAAAACCACATAAAACTTACAAGTACCTTTTTTAATTATTATTTTTGAGACCCCATAAGAGAAAAAATAATAGAAATATGCTAATGCTGCTAGACAATAAGTATACTAGCTAAGTTTATCTATTTTCATGTTATTTGTTCTAGAACAAATAACAGAAGAACCACACAAACTATAACTGTCAGTGGAGTCTATGAAAGTACTCTGACACTGATTATAATATGAATTGCAACTATACTGTGGCCAGTTACAGGAGAGTTTAGACAAGTTTACAGCCATCTCGTGGCAAATATAGGTGTTTTTTGATGGAGTCGTCATTTGTAAAATCACAATCCACAGATGATCCAGTGCCTTGCTTAAGAAAAGAGTAACATTTAAACATAGTTTTAATGTGTATAAAAGTATAATATAATTTAAAAAAAAAGTAAATTTAAAAACATTACAACCAGAGAAGGTGGAACCCATTTATCATATCTATTTTATGCACAAGTATTTGGAGTAGTGCAGTGATTGTATAATCACCCCCAAAATCCAGACGCCCAGTCTGATTTATCAGTTCTGTCAACGTCTGATATTTTGTGTATATACGTGCTACTGTAGATGAAGCGAGTTTCATCTTAATATGTGCTGAATCTTTATGGAGTCATTGGCACAAATAAATAGTTTTTCTTAGCAACAATATGCCCTGCTCAATTTTGGTTATAAGCACATAATATCTCCATAGCAGCTACAGCAACTGCCTGCAAGAGGATAAACGTTTGGCAAGTCCTTAATTGATCCGTTCATTGTGCTGATATGATTTAGCGATGTGTTACAGAAGCTATCCAAGACCACGCAACTGCAGCCAGCCCTCCTCAGGACGACACCAAGGGTTCTGCAGACCACCAGTGATGTCACCTCCCAGTTGGACAGTTGATATTAACATGGGTTTGCCTGTATTTAATTGTAATTACCCAGAACACATGCATTGCTCTTTAAAGGTCAGGTCTGTTTTTCTCTCCAGCTATGGTGCTACAGCTGAAAATCTTTCATGTTTACTGACAAGAAATGGAAATGAAACAAATATATGCATAGAACTGTAAAAGAAATCAGTGTCTTTAAGGTTTTCCAGTTCTCTTCCTCAAAGGCACCTCTGTATCTATATGTATGTCTCTTTATGTTTATTCATAAACATAAAAAATATAAAAGAAGGAAAATATCTACCTAATTTTTCAGATTTAATTCAAGCAGTCACAGGAACCCAATGAAAATTAATTGGGTAAAGGAAACTCCAGATATCCAGGTCTCCTCGATTTCTTTCTGCCACACACTCTTTCAGGAACATTTATCTTTATTTTGTAGTGGATTGTCAGTTAGAAATTGAGAAATTAAATTAATCTGATGTGCCACAGCAGAGCTCTGAAAGTATTTGATGGTAAAAGCCCCTCTCTGATTGCTGGATACAAGTTACCTAAGGTATTCTTTTTAGTATTCAATAAAAGAAGAAAAAGATATTTCTAACATTTTAATGTTGGTTTTACTCTTATATTTTTAAGTTTTTGTGTTCTGTACACATATGAGAGACACACTTAATTTCAGATTTAAAAATAAAATGGCAAACTATTTTTTTTAAGAAAGTTCAATTTGGAAGGGTTTATACATACTTGTTTGTTTCAATGTTACTTGTTCTTATTTAGAGTTAGCCATTTTTAATGCCATTAATCTAGACTTGAAATTTCAGTTAAATACCATAGAGAATCTTTATGTAAATATATTTTTTTTTCATTTCCAAGCATGAATGAACAACTGTTCTGTTTCTCTCTGTCAAGATAAACTAGTTAACTATGTCATTCAGTTCTCCTAATCAGAATCTTAATAGTTTACAGTCCACCATTTATCCACTGATCAAGTCCACTCACACCCACCAAGCTACCTGTAATTCCTTTTAGATTCTTTCATTTCCATTAATCTCTTTATCTACTTTGTAGTACCATTGTTTCTCCTGTGTTTCTGGATTTATTGTTCTTCACATATGCATTTGGTATTTCAGATTTTTATTGTACATGCAGCGTTGTCTCCCATTCATCACATACTCAGGCACAGTGTAGGATATGGTATGAGTCAGAGACTGGCTAGGTTATATGCGTCAGACATATTTTAAGGAGGGAGTGAAACCACATGCACTGTTCAACTAGTTGGCAGGTCAAGGACCAGGAGAGTGCATTGCAGATTCAGCATTACTTAGGTTGGAAAGGATCAAAGGCTTGGTGGTTACCTTCAGTCAGTGTTTATTAACAGCCAAACTGTCATCAATAAATAAGCACTACTGTCAGGCACATCCCACCACATAGGTACCGCTGAGTTAAATGCACAAATACAGATTTTAAATATAGAACAAGAGTTTGTAAAATCAACAAGACTACATGGTTAGTTTTACCTTATCTCCCGGTGGAAGGTGTTCAAAATGAGGAGTAGCTCACCACTGTACAAATCATCACAAAGAGGCACTTTGGTACTTACAATGGAAATTCCCAGAACTGATACAATATGAAAATCTTTTTTTTTAATTACAGATAACAAAAGAAGCAGTAAAAAAAAAAAAACAAAACAACACAAACCGAAATAAACTCCAAACCAAAAACCCCATGCCAAACAGATAAAACAAATCAAACTGCCAGACTCCTAAATTAATAATTAAAATAAAATTACAACTATGTTTTTGAATTAGTAAGATATTTGCAAAGTGCTATAAACCACTCTATTTTAAAAGGTAGAGTCCACTTCTGTATTTTAACTTGCAAGCTTTCCAACAAAAGTAAACCGTCTCTGTTATTTCTAAAATATTTTTCAAGTTTATTTTTAAATTATTACAATTTATGAAATTTATAGTCAGTGTGGCAGTGTGCTGACATATATCTTAGATTATTTTTATCACAACATTTCACTTATTGAAATTATGGAAGACAATATGTGCTATATGGAACACAAATAATAAAACATAGTTTCCTAATTTACCATAGTTTAGTTTTTACATCTATATTCACATATGAAAATACTCTAAAAGGCAAATAGTTGGTTAAGTAACTCTACAGTTACCAATAAAAGATTGAAAATCATGAAGGACTCTAGGCAGCTGTGAATTTCTTGTCTACACAAGAAATTACAATTAAATATATAGCACATTTTCAACTTCTGACCACACTGCCATAAACACATCGAATGTTAAAAAAAAAAAAAAAAAAAAAAAAAAGAGTTATTTGCTTCTCAAAGACTGATTCAGGAAAGGATTTTTGCTTTCAAGTATCTTTACACATGAAGGTAGCCTTGATGAGATCTGAGAGAATCTGTTTTGTGTAAACATACTTGTTTAGAAACACTAGAAGGACTGAATTGTAACAGTAACATAAACTATTAAGAAACCTTCTGAAGGGAGGGAATTTACCTTGCTGTGAAACCTGTTATAAGTGAAGGGAGAATCAGATCCTTAGTGTGTATCTGTTACGGTAAGAAGCACTTCATTGCTTTAAGTGAAAACTGTAGCTACATAACAGAGAGTGCATAACTTCACCATTTCTCATTCTGTGAAAATACTAACAGTGCACAGACATCAAAAACTAATCTAAACTATTAACACAATACTCAAACAAACTGAAGTGATAAGTACAAATAGAAGTATCTGTTGGCAGAGTCTTGGAGTGATGGCTGATTTATCTCATAGAGCACTTAGAAATCAGTGCTTAATTCTGTTTTTCTCAGCTCTAGATCACAGGTCATGTACTTAACTACACAAATCTATTTAAATAAACAATATGCTTATGTTTCATTATGCACTCTGTGTAGCTGCAGTACAACTCAAAGGAGGTGGAGGCAGGAAGGACATGGTAAATGAAGAGCAATACAATTATCTTTGTCAGAAGAAATAATGGGGGCAGATCTTTAACTGATATATCTTCGTATATTCCATTGTTCAAATACTTATTCACGTTCTGAAGGCTTTGGAACAAAGTAGTTTGTTACAAAGTATCACTGGAACAAATTGTGTGTTGTACTATCTACGCTTCCATAAACATTGGGTCAAGTACTCAGATGTCCAAACTGGTTCATTTCCAATGTGTGAAGCAAATCAGGAAAGGGTACATCACACCAATCGAGATTTTTTTACACAAAAAAATTAATATTGATTATCATAAACACATGAGTCATGAAGGAACTGGAAAGGAATTTCATTTGCCTTTTAGTTACAATTAATACATAATAAAAAACTTGACATAGTAATTTGGACCTGTTTATTGTACCTTCTTCACATATTTTTCATTTAACTTAGACTAGCATAAAATCCATACTTTAACCCTCTGGGATTGATCTAAAGCATAATGATTACTAGATCAGCGTCCACCTTCCATTTAAAGTAGGTGTATACCCAGATGCTTCAACCAGCTCTAGCTACTCTCCATTGTCCTCTGGTGTCTGACAGTTTAGAGCACCTCTGAAACTAAACTGACTAAAAAGCCCTTCCAGATCAGTGATCATGCTCAGATTAATAGACCTTGGATTTAGTGAAGGACTGCAGATTTCTATAAGTTCTGGGTAGTTTTCCAGTTATAGTTTTCCTGGTAGGTTGAACAGCTGGAAAAGGAAATATTTTTTTCTTCACAGTCAGATTAACAAAAGTCGAGTAGATTGCTACTCTTTTCCCATCACTCCTGTATTTTTCTATCAGTTCTAAGATTCAGATATGCAGGCAAAGATGTTAGTTTCAAGTTTACTGGTTACCTTCTGCACAGAAGATATTGTTGTCTAGTGTTAATTTATCAGGATAATGCATTAATTTATAGGACAATTTCAAAGGATCCATTTCTCTGAAAACATAGAATATTATTTCTTTTTTATGTGATTAGATGGTTGGGGACCTTATTGTTTTTCTTAATAAGAAATATGTAGTTTATGCATCATATGAATATAGGTATAGGTATAGATATTAAATTAATTGCATTAATATAGTTGTGCTTTCTAATTTTTAATTTTTTTTTTTTTGCTTGGACATTCAAGGCACAATTCACTACTTGTCATTTTCATTATGCTCTTCAGACTTATGTTTAATGTGTAAGGGCAACCACCTGAATGTCAAAATATTTTCCTCCCAGACACACACAAAAAAATTGCAGAATATGATCTTTTACAATTTGATTATTATTAGCTGGGCAAAAATATGCAACTAGCCTTAGTCAGGTCTGGAATTCACTATACCTTCATCTCAGCTGCATGCACTGTAATACTGTATAACTAAGGCTGACAGACATAGACACACGCATTTATAAAGTTCTCAAAACTGCCTGTCTCACATATGCAAGATTATCAACCTATATTGATGATCTCTGACATTCCAGAGCATTGACTAGATTGATGGGTATAATTTTAGTTAGCGTATAATAAGCTCCTTAAAGATCCTAGCTTTCAAGGCCCCCCAATAGCCTAGAATATGTGTTCTGCCAGGCTCTGAGATTGGGCATGTACAGAGAGGGAAGATGAGAGTAAGCACATATTTCCTTTAAGTTTTACACTGTAAGTTTTCTTTCATTGCATCAGACATGCTTTTCTTTTACAATATGCAGAGTAATGGAAAGAAAAAGGCACTAAACTTGTATAGTTTTCTCAGTGGCTGAGGCTGAAACATGACAAGTTATGGGCAAACTGACACTTCCACTTGAATAATAAATATGCTTTTCAACTGTTGCTGAGTATCAGATGGTGGGTTGAAAAATTTATTATTTAATTATTTATCAAGGACATGAATACAGCTTCTTTTCTGGTAAAGGAACTCCACACAATGATTTTTACAAAACATTGCCTTTCTGTCTCCATGAGCTATCTGGTAACTAAATAACAAAAGCTCACAAAAAGGAAACATTATATTAAAAGTAATGAAATAACATACAATTATACAAATTATTCCATCTGGAGTGTGTCACGCTTTGCATCAGAGAGCTGATACAGAAGCTGAAAAAATATATTTTTGCCACTGAAGAAATTAGATACATTCCCTGGTCACCAAAGTAAATCTCTGGTTGTAGTTAGGTAAACTTCAATAAGCGGATAAAACTGGTGTTACTGTAGCATCTCATTCAAATGGTACAAATGTAATAACTGTATAGAACTTCATTAACAGTGAGCAAGAATGCATCACTTTTAACAGAACATCTGTGAGCTTTAACAAGAATACTTTCATTATGCTTTCGGGACAATCTGTCTTAAGTGTTAATAAGATAACAAGTTTAATTAATAAAGTCAACCTAGAGTGACATAAAAAACAGTTTGCATTTACCTTGACTCTTACAAGGAGAATTGCATATATATTTATTTTTAAGTGAAACTTTTTGAAGAAAGTATCAGTGAAAGTTCAATTTCCAGTTAATTAGAAAGTTCAATGAAATCAGTCTGTGATTATTTGAAACAAAATTTCTTATGAGTTTGTAATTGTTAAATACAATTTAAGGAATCAAAGATAGCTTCCCTATTTTTCCCAGTACTGAAGTATTGTGAACTGCAAATCAAGACTAAACTACATTTTAAAAAATTTAAAAAAAAAGTGTTTGTTTGTTTGAAACACATATTGCAATTTGGGACTGTCCAAATTTCACACTTAGTAAAAATACAGGAACCACAAGATGAGAAGGACTCTAAGTCATGTGACTTTGTGACTTTCATAATACGGAGTGAATTTTAGGAGAAAGTTTTGTGGACTAAAATCCAGAAAGTTCTGTTGCTACGTTAGGTTGAACTTTGTAGAAAAAACCCAACAACCTGGCTTCAGTTGAAGATTACATTTCATTGCTTTGGAGAACATGGAAACCTCTGCTGCACAGACAATCTCATTACCCCATACTGATCCTAAAATAAGCCTAAAGCAAGTATGAGAAACTATGTCTGTGATATTACACCTCTAAACATCTCCAGATTCACAGGGCTGGGTGTGTGTTAGGTTGTACTCTCATTTAGGCTAACCCCCAAGGGCATACAAGTTCTTCCCTGCTGCTTTTCCTCAACCAATATACTCCAGTTTTCATTATAAAGAAACCTTGTACATGGGTAAATTTAGACCCATGCTGTGCTCCACCAGAGTACCAGTGCAGGCAATACAGATGCTGAGACTTTGGAACCTGCCACAGCCCTTCCCTTGAGGCCTCTGCTGATTTGAATAAAGACAAGACAAACAATTTGAATTTCAGAAAAATTTAGGTGAGATGAATCCCCCAGCTTTTACAGTGGATACTGCCTTTTTAGTGTTTCCTCTGGCAAGAATAGCAAGAAGGAGACAGAGTGCCATGTAATGCTCTCCTACCCCCATAATGTTTCATATAGTGACCTGAAAGAATATGTTGGCAAAATAAACATACCTTTGGGAAACAGTGCCATTGGTTCCTACACTGGAGGAATAAGTACACTCCCTAGCACTGAGGAACCTTGCTCCTAGCCCTTCTATTCTGCTCCTTTTGATCCAGAACTAGTCCACATCACATATTCCCATTTTATCATACAAAGTGGTGGTCAATATTAAACAAATATAAAAACTTTTTTTCATCCCTTCATGCTATGTTAATTCATCTCGTTTGTTCAGAATAAACTCAGTAATGTTGTTTAGAAAACAGCAAAATTCAACAACTTTTGCCAAGAAAATTTCTTAACATTATGTTCAAGAATGTCAGTAGGTACATTTCATGTAATTTACTTAAGGATTAAATTTATATCCAAGCACAAAAAAATAGCAATAAAAATTTGAAATGTATCTCAGAAGAGCAATGAACAGTTGCAGAAATTCTCTTGATCACTACAGCAGAATTTGTTTTCAACATCTCACAGCATACATGCTGAAGTATTTCTAATATTCTTATATCACCAGACAGCATTTTACAAGTTGTTAGCAGTGGTTTATAATATACATATATATTTATTTTCTGTACTGTCCATACATTTCAAGCCAACAGGTGCACATGAAAAAAAGTCCCATGAATATATGAGAAACTAAAATATCATAATAATTACTTTTTTTTTTCCTGTTAAAGTTTTGACCCATTTTTCATTGTCTATAGGGGTCAAAAACCATTCAAATAAAACCTACAAGTATTCAAACAGGAAATTAATTCCATAGTGAAACACGGATGTACCTATAGCAAAACATGATCTGACTTGGAGATGAGAAATTTCAGAAAGAATTAGATCGAATATATGGAGAGCTAATATAGTTTCAGCAGCTATTTTAAATATACGTAAATGAATAAATGAGTATTCTTCTCCCTAGATAAGAAGAGTATTTATAAGAAATTTTCACTGGATTAATTTCCCATTAATTTGTCTGTGCTAGCATTCTTAACATAGGTTGTACACTGTATCTTACTGCTCTGAGATAGTTCAAAATGAGTGCTCTCAAAACAGAGGTGGAAAAATCATAAAAATAATCCTCATTGTCATTGTTAATTAAAACTCAAAAAGTGGAAAAATATAAAAAAAAATCTATAATTGGTGAATTAAAATGAGTTGTTGACTGTTATGCAGTCATAAAAACCTTTCAGATACAGTAATAGGTATTAATTTAAATCCAGTTGCTCTTAATTTAAATCCAGCTCACATGACAACCTGGCAGGCAAAGCAGCAAGATGCCAAAATTGCTTAAAGTCATACAGTTTAGTGAGCTCTTCGTCTTCTATGCATATATGTGCTCTGAGCATAACACTGGACATAGCTAATTTGTAGCTAATTCATTTATTACTCAGAGAAAACAATGGTACTCAGAACTTGGCAGAATAAAACTTTTCTTCCAACTACAGTGTGAAAAAAGGATAATTATTCTTAAATAAAATGAAATTAAAATAGCTGTAATACAAACTTTATAGATACTTAAGTTATTACAACAGGAACATAAGTTGTTTTGATAGATTGTGTAAAGGAAATATGACAAATCTCTTGGGAGGTTTTTTTTTCCACCCCCTCTTCCTCAAATAGTTCAGTATCTTAGGTTATCTTGAAATTACAGAGCCTGTGGGGGCATTGATAGTGGCTTTGATATAAAACTTATAATTCTATTAGAGTATCTCATGCGAGATTTTTGCTGAACTTACGATGAAAGTTTATTTGGTACTTATTTCCAAGTAGGTATAGCAGATCAACATTTGCTGTAAAAATTCACACAATAGAAGACTAGCAGCATTAAAACCAGACAAAAGAAGAGAAAATCAATCACAAAGCTCAATAAGATAAAAAGAATGACACATATTATAATCAGGAACAGAATGATAAATCAAGCAAATACTAAAGCTTTTGGGACCTTGACATTTTTCTTTGGATACTTTCACAAAGAGATATTTACTGTAAAAAATAAATTACTATAAGAAGGTGCAGAGTAAGCACTTCTTAAAAATGTGTAGTTAAATAATTTCTAGTAGCTACTGGTGAGCAGAAAGAAAGTCTCACATTTTCACATTAATGAGGAATAAAGATCATGGATTTATTCATATTGTTCAGTGTTATATTTTGAATTCATTGTAGTCTAATTAGTCAAAGACCACACTCAAATAAAACAATTTTTTCAGTGTGTGAATCGAGTTATTCTATTATATAATATTTGGCACAGACAATTATCTGCATGCACATGTACAAATACAAAAGAAAAAGATTAATGTCAACATATATTATGTACAACTATTTACTTAGAGTTCAACCTACCTGATTTTAGATGGTTTTACTGAAATGCTGAAGTTCAGTTATTTCCTTTCATTTCTTTCTTGTTCAACAGACAGAGATTGATTACCTTTGCAAGCACTGGCATGCAATACTTCACACTGTTAAACAGCTGGCATGGTTCCTGACCTAGTCTGACTTAGCCAAGCAGCAAGTTCAGAAGTCATATCCAGACATGGTTCAAGACTGAACAATTCAAAATGAGTCATTTTAATACCACTACCTGTGTCTGAGGGTAAGAGAATTTACCTGCTTAGGCACAGTTTTCTACAATCACAATTGACCTTCAGAGTCACAGTCAGTGTCCTTTTTTATTTAATACAGAGACTTAGGGGCAGTGAAAAATGTTGAATAAATTTTATGACTTTCAATATCACGTATAGTTACTTCATGTTAGTCTTTCACTTTTAAGACTATGAAATTAATACATACATAGTTTTAATATAATTCCTATAAAACCGTCACTGCTCAACTCTATTGTGGTTTAAAGAAACAAGAGCTTTATAATTTGATTTGCTGATTCTAAAAGAGTGTGAACAGTTTAATAATATTCTCCTATCTCTTGTCTTGCTTATTTTATTTATGATCCTTTTAAAATGAGATCACATATAGACATACTATCTAGCTTTCCCAGTTTCTTCTGTGGTTTGCAATCACTACCACTACAAAATGGATGGATATATATTATTTGAGAGATGTGCTGCCCAAAGTATTTATCCTACTCTATTCTAACAACTTGAATTCTAATTTATATATGGATATGAAGTTTTTATAGTGATTTCTTTTCAATATCAAAACTTAAGAGATTGGATGATGTGGTACATTGAGGAATGCAAGTAAAAGGAATGATCTAGTATTACTTTCAAGTTTTGATAACTAAAGCAAAAAAAGTCAACAAAAATAGACAGGCAACATGAAAATTCTGAGGATCTTCAAGGGAAATATATACGTAGTCCAGAGGTCTATTTGTCTTTTCTGAATGATATTGACAGCGGGTCAACTTGGGTGAACTTATACATTTTTACAAGACTGACACTCAATTGAGTTTAGCTTATGCAAAAAGTGTTTTGGTGCTATATTTGCTGATACTATCATATTCCTTTCCTTCTTTCACTACTGCTTAGCTTTAAGAAAGGCTAGGAGTCTGTCCAAGGGCATATTTCTATTCATAGTCATTGTCAGAGAACCTGTGAAGCACAAAGGCACTGAAAAAGTTCTCTGAATTGAGGAAGTAAAGAAGTGATTTAAAAGCTGATAAAAGTAGAGAACCAATGCACATCAGATGTAGAAATCAACAGTTTGTAACCATAAAGAACTTCATGCTTTGGTCTAATGAGAAAAAGTGTTAACTCTGTGGAAGTAACAAAATGGGTTACATAAAATGTGTTTGGGAGACAGATGAAGCCCTGGGAGCTGTACTGCAGGAAGAATCCACAAAGCATACCAGTTTGCATCTACAGGAGCCTATAAAAAAGAACATAATATACATAACATGTTTTTCTTTACAGAGGACAGCAAACCTGAAAAACCACAGCAAATGTTGTAGCACACAGCTTAGCAAATAAGTGGTGACCAACAGTGGTGATCTGAAGACAACTGGACGAACTCCACCAATATCACTTTTGTAAGTCTTCAAGTAAGTCTTTTGTAAGTCTTTTGTAAGTCTTTTGTAAGTCTGCTGTGTCCAAATATTTCCACAGTAGGCTTCTTCATGTTCAGCATTATGCAATTTAAATATATTTTCTGCCTTAGTCTATTACATGTTTCAAATGTGGTTTAATTTTAGAATCATTTTATTTAAAATATACATAGTGAGAGCTCATAAGTTGTAGTCCATTCTAAATCTTCCTTTTCACATACATATAAAATAGGCTAAAGCAAAAATTTACAATTAATACCCTGAATTAGAGGCATTTTACAATTATTTAAGTAGTTTGTGCTTCATTTATTAAAGCAGTCAATTTACATAGCCTGAAAATTTGTTATTGAAAATCGTATGTAAAGATAGATTCTATATCCATTAATTCAAAAAAATTCCACATTACTTCTATAAGCCTGCCATTTTTAAATTATCATTTTACTTGATGCATATATTCAAAGCCTCCCAATGAACACAAAAGGTTATTTCGTTATTCTCAGTGCAATATCCAAAGCCACAGAAAGATAAGAAAGACAATAAAGTACATTTTTCATGAAATTTCATTTACAGTTTCTTGTCAGCTGTTAAAACGCTATGCATTGTGTTTTTCAGTCAATTCCTTGTTTCTAATTCACCTGGGCAGCTTTTAACTTATTTTTAATCAGGAAACTAATTTGAAGGCATGAAACATCCCCATCACACCTTTATTATTAATAAAAATTGGGAGATTTAGCTGCCTTGTTACAGACAGGAAGCTTTTTCTTGTGTTTAAAAATAATAAAAAAAAACATTGGTTCAGCATTTATTTTATTATTTTTTATCCTGTGGCCAGGAAGCTTTTAACTTCATTTCCTTAACTGGTGTCGTGGTTTGAGACCCTTAAAATCCAATTCTCGAGTCCAAACCCCCCTCCCACATCTCAACCCAGCGTGAGATGAGTTTTCCAGACACAACACAAGACTCAATATGGGGGGAAAGGGAATTATATTACAAGCACTGTATAAATAAATATTAAAATACATCATATGCATAATCTTAACTCTCTCTCCTATGATAAATCGGTATTTACAATGGCTCAATCTCTTCTCCCTCCAATAAAAGTCCAGAAGGGAAAAGGAAAGATCCTTTCCACTCTCAGGGCAGCAGCTTCTCTTCTTCCATGCAGCAGTTGTAGCTGGACTGTCGTAGCTGGATCTCTTTCCATTGTACACAAGGGGGGTCTCCTCTCCCCTCTTTCTTCCGTGGACTGCGATATCAGGGACAAGCTCGTGTCACCACGTCATATCATAAGTGCAGGAGTGTCTTCGTGACGGTTCCTTTCCTCAGGGGATTCACCCTTGAGTCAGAACGTCTCAGGCAGTTTTCAGTTGAAGGCCTTTGCCTCAAGAGTTCTATCAGAGCTCCTGTGCTCTGTCTCAGGCTGCTAGGCTCAGCAGCAGCGAGGGGGGCCAAGGTTACCCCCTCCGTATTCCGTCTGGCCGTCCCGGTCCAGCTTCAGGACGCCTGAGCTTCTCAACTCCTCTCTCTCTGGTACTGCAGCACTCCAAGACTCCTCTCCTTAAAGTAGGAGTCCATCTCTTCCTCCTCTCTAGGAGGTCTCAGAGGGGTTTAGGGAGTTTATTTAAGTTCTTACCCCAAACTCTCTCTCTCTGTAGAGTTTAGTCCTCTCTCTCTCTCAACTTGCAGGAGTTCTCTCTGTGTTGTTGCATACTTGTTTCTGCTGCTCCTTATCTCCTTCTGGCTCTCTGCCATTGATCTCTGTCCACTGCTGCTCTGCTGCCGCTTTTCAGTATCTCCGGCTGTTGCCCACAGTGGAGAAACTTCCCCCAGCTCTCAGCTACAGACACTTGGCCCAGTCTAACACTGTTCCAAGTTCCTGCAGCCCTCCAGCCGGGGGCTGGGGAGGTGGGCTTAGCCCCCAACAGGGCTCCTACCCCTTCTCCTCGTGGCTTTAGAACACGGCTACCCTCTGCAACAACAATCAGATCAACCTTCTTTTCCGGTCTGATTGTGATAATGTTTATATTTTGCAGGAGCGCTGATTGGGTCCACATCAGGTGACACCACCCCCTTGGGGTTACCATTTTTTTAACTCCAGGAGGAAAACCTTTTTTTTCCCCCCTCACCACAACTGGAAAAAAAATAAACTAAATAAAATTAAAACCAAGCAAACAAACAAACAAAAAAAACACCAACAAAAAAACCCCAAAGCGTCAATTGAAGTGCTTCAATTTCTTGGGTAAAAAAATGCACTGAAAGGTTGAGTAGGTTAAATTGTTATGAATAAATTATATAGTGAAAGTATTTTTTTCTTCTTTCTCAACTTACAAGCTCAAGGAGGGTTTGTTTGTTTTTTTTTTTTACTGGTAAATGAGCTTGCTATTCCCGTACATGTTCTATTTTGGGGATTTTTCTCTTTGTTTTTGTTGTTGATTTACCATTAGCACTTAATAGTCAAAGTGATTCAAGAAAACTGAATGTATAACATGCCCAAACAATTAAAATTCTGAATTGGAGGGGTAGTTTGTTTGTTTGATTTCTTTTTCACTAAGAAAAAAACTTTAATACAACATTGAGAAAATTTTAACATTTCCTCTCTAATCTTATTCTGTGCAGAAGGGGACTTTTTTATCAACACTAGGATGGTTTGCAGTGCATTCCAGGGAAAAAATTAACATTCAGGGTCTCTTTCAGCAAGAACAGAATGAAAAAGGGACTGTCTTAATTGTATTTGTTGATTGGTTTCAGTAAACAATTCCTTAATATTTACTAAAAAAGAATAAAACAAAATAAAAAAGGCCCAAAAATATTTATATCTAAATATACAAGATCAATTTTATGTTATCGTGTGTAAGAAATTACTCCAGATTTGAAATGCATATATTCAGCACCATGAGTAGTTCAGAAGTCCTAATAAATGAAAGCAATATAAATTAGATGTTAGCCTTTGTCTATTTAAATATAGAGTAATGTCGATAATAATTCCTAATGCCATCGTTTATGCATGATCCTTCTTTTACCTTTAACTTTTAATCCTAGGTGTTCTTCAGTCATTTTCAAATGGAAAGAAAACTGCTAATTCAGAAAGATTGACATTTACCCTATGATGGAGGCCAATGCCTTATTTATATACCACTTCAACCTTATGGTGAAGGTTTAAGTAGGATTCAAGAGATGGTGGCCTTGCCATATCTCCACACAGAAACAAATTTTCCCTTAGCAAAGCTTAGCTGTTGCAAAAGATCTTGCATACTCTATGAACTGGGAAAAAAAATCCATGAAGAGCTCGTATGCAGAGCTGTGTTAACCGTATTGTTTCTAAGGTAAAAGCCACATTCCTTTCATTATTGATACATTTTAACAGAAGTAGTTATGCTTACCACTCTGTGATAGTTTATTTTATTTATTTTATTTTATTTCATTTTATTTTTATTTTGTAAAAGTAAGGCCACAGAATTAATCAGTCCCATCTGCATGCACAAAAGACATGACACATGGAACAAAAACCATCTGAAACAAAACTATGCTTCCTTTCACAAGCAATAGGGGAAATTAATGTCATCACTAAGCTGAAGACATAAAGAGATTCAAAATTAAAAATCCTTTGAAAGCTTCCAACAAGATTCCTATAATCAGCAGGAAGATAAGTAATGATCAAAGCCCCTTAAAATAATATTGCTCACCCCATTAGAACTGCTTAAATGTACCCTACCATTCATCAGAAATTATACAAGATTACTACAGAAACTATGCCATTGTTTCAGTAAGAAGCCCAGATGTTTTAAGGGTAGACTTCACAACTCATATAAGGTTAAAAGCCAAGACTAAAAAAGAAACCAAACCAAACAAAAACATATCACACTCCCCCCCCCAGCCAGCTGCAGTTCTAATCCTTCATTATCGCTAATGTAACACTTCATAGGTGCTCAATTGCTCTGATAAATTGCCTCATATTGAAGTTGAGTCATGAAAAGGGAAACAAAGTGAATGCCTTTCCCAATGGAGTAATATTAGCATTTTGGTTGGCTTGGTTGTTTGTTGTTTGGGGTTTTTTTTCCCTTAAACAAAGATGGTATAAACCTATTGTTTTTTCTTTTCTCTTGAAGAGTCTCTCTTCTTTTGTTAAATTTCATCTCAGCTACAGTGCTATTAGTGAAAAAAGAAAAGCACAGTTCTTCATACTTTATTACCGATATTGCCCTACTAAATAGTTCCAGTGATATTACACACAGTTAAGTGTCAAGTTAGGATCTGAAAACATTTCTAAGTAGAAGTCTAGAATAATGTATGCTTGACAGTTCTACTAAACATTGGAGATTTATTATCTGATACACTGTGCTTTTAATAGCAATATTGTTATTGCTTTTGCTGATAACAATTTGCAGTGGTCACCTTGTCTTCTCCTTTAGATATTCAGAGGTAGCTCATATGGCATTGTTTATTAGAATTACTTGTACATGGAGGAAGTTTGCAATGTTTCAGAAATTGTTTGGCGCAAGCTTTTTCAAAGGGAATGTCAACTTTTAGTATATGCGATGTGCAAACTCATTTTGATTGTCACATTTATTTACTCAGATTTAAAGACACACAAGCAAAGAAACTCCCTGTTGTATGCTTCAGGTATGCTTGTCAATCTAACTGCAGTATCAAAATCTGAATTCAAAACAGAAGCATTCTTACCGCAGATACTCATACCCAAGTAAGACAAACACTATCCAAATAAAATCAACACATTTCCATTTCACCTAAATCCCAAATATGTTGTATCTGCTATTCCCATCAATTTTTGTTCTTCTCAGATATTTATAACAGCTTTGAAACAGCAATCCCTAATACCATATTCGTGATTAAATTGCCTTGAATCCCAGGGAAAGTCAATCACCACCAAAAAATATCTCTGTGGCACAGAACACCAAAAAAATATTTTAAACAAGACTAATCTATGCCAGCAAACATCCAACCAAAAATAATAGACAAATAGTGCAAGTTATAGAATAGAATAGAATAGAAAATTCTTTTCAGTTGGAAGGGCCTGACAACAACGTAGTCCAACTGCCTGACTAATTCAGAGGTGACCACAAGTTAAAGCATGTGGTTAAGGGTACTGTCCAAATGCCTCTTAAATATGACAGGTTTGGGGTGTTGACCACTCTTCCAGGAAACCTGTTCGGGTGTTTTGACCACCCTCTCACTAAGTCTAGTCTGAACCTTTGCTGGCACAGTTTTGAATGATTCCCACATGTCCTGTCACTGGGTACCAGAGTGAAGAGATCAGCACCTCCCTCTTCATTTCCCCTCCTCAGGAAGCTGCAGAGAGCAGTAAGGCCATACCTCAGCCTTCTTTTCTCCAAGCTAGGCAAACCCAGAATCCTCAGCCACTCCTGACAGGACATTCTTTCAAGATCTTTCACCAACTTTGTTGCGTTTCTTTGGACACATTCAGGGACCTTCACATCCTTCTTAAACTGTGGGGTCCAGAACTGCACACAGCACTCCAGGTGAGACCACGGCAATGCTGAATACAAAGAATTAATCTCTTGACCAGCTGTTCATGCCATGTTTGATGAACGCCAGGATGGTATTTGCCCTCTTGGCTACCAGAGCATACTGCTGGCTCCTATTGAGACTGCTGATGACTAGCACCCCCAGATGCCTTTCTTCAAGGCTGCTCTCTAATTATTCTCCCTATTTATACTTGACATTACTCCATTCCAGGTGCAGAATCTGCCGTTTGCGCTTGTTAAATTCCATCCCATTAATCATAGCCAAATGCTTCTGTGGTGACAGCTTCAGTCTATCTAGATCCCTCTGCAAGGCCTCATGTCCCTTGAGAGTTAACAGCACCTACCAGTTTGGTATCCTCAGCAAACTCGCAGAGCTCCTGCATCCAGATCGTTGATAACACATTGAACAGAACTGGCCCTAGAGCTGAGTCCTGAGGAGCACCCCTGGTGACCAGCTGCCAGTCAGATGTAGCCTCATTCACTATAACCCAATGTGAATGTGTTGCATGTAAATGATGATACCGTCTTTTCTTCATTGAGAATATGTTTCACTTATTCAGCATTTTCTCCAAGCCTGTAAAAGACTAGTCATTGAAAACATAATGCACTACCTAATCTCATATAGAAAAAGATCAGGTACCAATAAAAATGGTTGAATTTCATGGGAAAGTCTGTTTACTGAGGTCAACTTGGGAAATAATTCTGGGTGCATAAAAGCATTCTTATTCTCATGTTGTCATTTTCTGGAACAAAAATAGGGATAATGACAAAAAAACCCTCATTGTGATTTATTTTAAAGAGAAGATAATCTACCAAGTGTAGACAAGTGCTGTGTCAAAGCAGGAAATAACACCAGCTGAGAAAGAAAGTCAGATTGTTTCATTGCAGCTTCTTGCTCAATCTCAGCCAGAAATGGATGACTGGATATGAGCCACTCTACCACATTAAGAGGTAACCTTCCAAGGAGGAGAAAAACATTTTTCCTCAAAGCAACCAATTAATTTCTAAATTGAAAATTAAATCCTACCTCAAGAAAGGAGTCAGTATTTTCTCAGCAGTCCTATAAAACCAGGAAGAATAAGAAGTAAAACTTCAAAATATGGAACAGAATTTTCACAAAATAATTTGCTTTGAGTGCTAATTGCAAAATAAGTAAATATTACTCCTCCTGAAACTGGAGGTACAGATTTTTTTATTCCTATTTTCTAAATTTGTAAAAGGAGGAAAAAAAAAACCTTATACCACAACTGCTTGAGCAATTTCACTAAATATTCAATGACACAGGAACAGATGTGAAACCTAGGGGATGCCAGTATGGCAATTGCTTAGAGCTTTACACTACAGAAAGTCCCAGTAGACCAAGTAAGGTAGTTGGGAAAGTAATTTGCAAGAATGATGGGAAAGGAGGCTGTGACTTAACCTCTTTCTTGAGCATTTGTTTAATAATAATAATAACAACGCTTCACATCTCTCCTCTTAAACTACAAAGGACATGTGTTATAAATTTTCTGAAATGTGAGAACAATCCAAGACTGTTTTAGACAGAGTAAATCTATGGTGGCCTTCTGGATTTAATGGATATACACCATGTGTGAATTTGGCTACTGAATGGGATTTCACACTTTCCATTTGGGGCTATTTAAGGCATTGGCACAAGCTAGAGGATCTCTAGTTAGGAGCTGATAGGCAATAGATTTAAAAAAAAAGTTTCTCCAGAGAATGATCAAGAATATTGAAGTCAAGAAGTCCCAAAATTTGCACTGTGAATGATTTCCCTTTTCCCATCTTTCCAAATATATAATTTGTCCATTTTCCCTAATACATCATTTTAATATTCAAATTCACATAACTGAAATCCTATTAGTGCTATCTGAAAAAGTTGCATATTAAAGAGACAGATGTAGAAAGCACTCATATCTACCAAAAACTGTACCTCTGCTGACAGTTTTACATAAAATTATCTCCTGTGTTCTGTTCAGTCTATATTTAAATGTTTATATGTTACTAACACTTGCCACAGGTAACAATTCAGCTGGAATGATTTTACTGGCAAACAAAATTCCATTAAGTTACTAATGACATGAATTGTTGTGAAAAGAGAAACAAATAATACATTCTAAACCTAAGCTGAAGATCATTGAATTTCAATCCAGAAATCTTGAATTTTTATGCAGAGAGCACTGCAGTTTTTCTCAAAATCTGTCAATCATACATGTTTGTGAGGTTTAGTTTCTTAACACATTTCCTTAATCCTCTTAAATTAAACAGTGGGAAAATCTTTTAGGTGTCAAATTTCAAACAGAACTGTAATTGAAATAGGCCTATGACTAGAGGTTTATTAGCTCAAAGTAATAGCTGAAAAAGTTTGAATTCACATGAATGACAAGTTGTAGTTTCTAGTATTTTAAATTACACATCAAAATGTAATTTTCTCCTTAGATTCACTTCTCTTTGTAGATATTTAAATAGAAACAGCTAATTGTAAAGTCTTAATAGTATACTGCTAGTACTGTATTTACTCAGATTCAAGAGAAGTTTTGATGTTTAAAGACATAGTATCGAAGAGCACCAGAGGAGTACATTTGCCTATGAGTTACAGTAAAAGCTGAGGTAGAAAATTATAATGACCTTCGAGCTCTCTAGTAAGTGGTTTTGCTTGTTTGTTTGTCTTTGTTTTGTTAAAACCACAAACAAAACTGTCTTTCAAACAAAATCAAATTTGGATTAGGCCTGAAGGAAAAGCTCTTGCATACGTTCTGGACATGAAATTCAGGAGTTAACTGTGTGATTGCAATGTTCTTCAGAGGTGACATTGTCCATAGGATCTAATGAGCACTGGAATGAATGAGAGGCTTATAATGGACTTCAGTGAAATTTGAAACATGTTATGAATGATCACAAACTTCACTAAATTCACATTTTATGATCAAGTATGACTAAGATATTTTAGTAAGATATTATATGTACAGTCTAAAACTCTTTACACAGTATCAAACATATTGTCCCCTTGTCCTGCCCTGATCTTCATCCCACACAGGGTAAAGGTACTGAAATCATATCATTGTATTGCAAAAACAATCTTAAACCTTTTTAAAAGTATTTTACAATTACAAAAATTCTCAGAATAGTTTGTTACTGCTCTCTATCTTGTTAGTCCAGCTTCCATAACCACCTCTATTAAGCAGATTACGGCTCAGATCTCATGCATCTATCTATTTTTTGGTAGGGTGTTTTTACAAGCACAAGTAACATCTGTCCTTTTCATTCTCTTCACAGCATCCAACCACTCTGGCAGATGTTTCCAAAACCATACTGTCTGCTAACATTTAAAGGAATACAGTATTTGCATAAACACTGGGAATTCCAATCCTAGTACTTTCCATACTGTTTTAATTTTTTTAAAATCAACATTTTCTCTTCTATACATATAATTTTGTTTTACTCCTCATAAAGCAGACATTGTGTGCACACATCTGTTAAATCTGGGCTGCATTTATTACATTTCTACTCTTCCAGAAACAGGAAGGATTAATTACCACAGACTGGCTCTAGAAGCACCCCCGTGTTTCTTAACACACAAAATTAATTCAGAGTTGACAAAACTCTTTCAGACTCAACCTGCTTCCTGCTGATGGTGCTTTATTAGCATATTCTTCCCAGAAAAAAAATGCTTCATAGACCCTTTTTACCTCTCCTCAGAGTTCAATTTGTAAAGCACTGAGTGACAGGCAGCAAAATGGCTTGAATATATCTAAGGCAAGTTGCCAAATCCTCCTGATAGAAGCACTTTGGAGTCTTTGTTCTGAGTACATTAAAGTCACAGAAGGTCCATGTACTGTAGACTGTACAGGGCAGGCAGGATGTTCACAGTAAGACAAAACAGCAGGTGATAAATGACATTAAATAACAGTGAGAATTTACCACAGACTAAATTAACTACTGGAGTGAAATGTTCTCAGCTCTAAGGCTATATTAACAGTGAATTTATAATCAGGTGATTATAATTCTTCTTAGTGTTCAAGGAAGTCTATATGTAAAAATGATCAAGACAGCTCTATTTAACTCCAGAGACAAGCTTTTGGAACGGGTTCTAAAAATGATAGGGAGTAACTCTTTTTTCCACTCTTATGGAGTAATTTATACAATAAGTACATAGAAGTGAATTTGATTGTTGGACACCTGATATGGTCCATTTCATGAAAAATTAGAGCCACATTAAGTTGCTCCTAGCTGATCAAACTCTCAAAAAGAAGTTTCTGTCATTTCAGTTTAAGAAACTTGCAAATGAATATTTGGTGGCTCAGAGGTGAGGGGGAAAAAAAGTGAATCTGTCATCTATAAAACTTACTATTGAGGTTTTTGTTTGTGTTTATAATTTAATAATCATTTCACCAATTAACCTTACTGCACAAACTCTTAATATTGTCTAGATGTGTTATTTTTATAATATGAAAAATATGTTTATTTGTTATAAATAGAAAACAGAAACCAAGGAAAACAATAAGAAATATTTTTATATTTATTTATGTATTTAATTAAGACCGAATGTACCATTCGTTTATCTAATGCTTTTTTCTCCACATGGAAAGACATTTTTTCATGATACACTGCATGCTTCTTTTTTCCCCATTTCGTTTGCCTAGAGTTAACAGAACTCTCTGAATATCTGACAGAATCTTCTCATTTTTTCTCTAGGAAAAGAACACCAACATCTAAAGATAGTAAAACAACCTAAGCAAGTGCTGAAGATCAAAATCAATAAAGAAAAGCAAGACAAATGTAAGAGACAAAGAAACACTGAGCAAGAAGCACTTTGAAGAAGGTCCTAAATACTGTGTTCTAACACTTGGTGTCATTTCCACTTAAAATTGAGGTTTTTTATATGGGATCCTTTTACTGAGAATTATGGGTATTTATTAGTATGCACAGGATAAAGGAACAAATTCATAAAAATTAACATATTTTATAATAAGCTAGGTTAGTTTAATAAGCTTAATTGATCCTACTGACCTCGCACACAAAGACTTAAACCTGACTGTTGTCCCTGGATAATGTTCTGTCAGCTGGACACAAGTCTCAGTGCCTCAGTTCCCCTGAGAAGTTCACCCATTCCTGTGAGGAGGAAAGACTGTAATGACAAGCAGAAGACTCAAAGCATTTGTTTATTGAAAGGTTATAGTGTACTCCCATTGCTTTTAATTCCTCAGCTTGGGTCTACTCCAGACATCACTCTTAAAAGGTGATAGGTATCAACTGCACTTTGCAAGATTATAACTGATAGTCTTTGCATGGTTACTCAATATTTGGCATTGCAACAATATTGACAGTTGCCAAGGAAAGTCAGGGACACTCTTCGCGGGTGAAAAGCAAAAAGCCCTTTATTAAGATGGTCATCCCCTTATATAGGGGACTCGGAACTTGCTAGAACAGTGGGCAGAACACGGGAGGATTATGCAAAACAATACCATTTGTGGGAAGGATGGTCTTATAAGGAAAGGACTGTGTTGCAGAAAAATAGGCCAATCATAAAACAGGGGTTATGGGTACAGGAGACAAAGGGAATTTTTATAAAAAACAAGGGTTCAACAACAAGGGAATAATAGAACAATGTAAAAACAATATGGAATAGATTAAGTGGGGACTCTACAAATCCGAGGGAAGTCTTGTTATAATTGATAGGATTCAGCTCCTGGTTTCTCCGCCATTCTTCATAGCTATCCTCGTGGCTACCTCCAACAAATATGATACAGTTTACACTCAGCACAGTGTCCACTATGTTTGATAGAACATAATTGAGGCACAAAATAAAAACATATCATATTCTGTTCTTATTAATTCCGTGCACTCATTAATTCCATTTCTCAGAAGCTTTTAAAATACACTTAAAAACTACAATAGCTTGCTTAGGAACTGTGTTAAAAAAAAAAAAAAAAAAAAAAAAAAGAACTATTTTCTAAACCCAAGAGTTGAACTACAGTAACACTATAAAACCAGTTAAATAACTATACCATCAAATGGTCGTAGTGAACTTGTCATCTTTCAGAGGAAACAACAAAAAATCGTGTGTTTCTATGATTTCTCCAGAATTCAATCAGGCACGAGAACACTTTCTGAATTATGCTTTTTATTCTTCTCGACACATGCATTTCAAGGGGAAAATACCAATAAGCGTTTCGTTCCAAGAAAAAAAAATAGCAAACAAGCTATAATGAAGGTGACGTTGTAAGCATCAGCAAATTCTTCAACACAGAAAAAATCCCTACTGTGTACTCACACAAGTTCTCAAGGACTGTGCTTGATCCAGATGCCAAACACATCATAGTGGGTTAGATCATGTTTTTCAGTTTGAGGCTTCACTATAAGACAAAATCTTGCCAAGTGTTCTGCTTTTTTAAAAATAGATTCTGTATGCCAGATACTATAACATGCTGGTTTTATTTTTAAAATTAAAATACTTAAAATATTGCAGCCTAAAACTGATACTCAACCATGATTTGAGCTCAAAAGTTGCATTAAGAGCAACCCTATGAACCCAATGGGAAATTAGAAGCCAAAATGCAGAAGCTATAACTCGATTGAATATTTTACCTTCTTTATTTAACCAGTGAAAGGCTACCTTGGAATTCACACAACAGTCTTTTAGAAATGTCACATTTCTATGCTGAAAGATTTCTGAATTCTCGTATTTCTAATTACAACATCATTTAAATCATCCATAATTTCCTCTTTTGGGTGGAGCAGTGTTACCAGTGATCAGCAGGCAGAGATAAAAACATGTTCTGAATAGGGTTTCCTTGGTTCCTCCATATTTCTGATTTAAAACAGCAACAAATGAATTGTGTGAGTGGGAAAGTCTCCTCCCTTTGTACAGAGAGTAAGTTTGAGACTCAGGGACCTTAAAAACATTGTTCAATTACTTTCTCTTTTAAAAATATACATGGTATCATTTTGCCCTTTGATAAGGTAGGCATATAGCTTCCTGTCTTTATCCTATCATCATTTCTACAAGGCACTTCTACAGCTGCGTTAGCAAAACAACAACAATAACAAAAGCATGCACAAAGCATGTGAGCTTTCTATCTGTGCCTTGGAATCCAGACTGACTTTAGTCTTGGCTTCTCCATCAAAAGGTCAGGTTACATTACAAGTCTTTCATCAATTGTTCTATGGTGAGGTCTTTTGTATTTCTGATCTTGATGTTGTTGCTAGGATAGATTTTTTTGTGTGTGTTTTGTTTTGTTTGAGTCCCTATACTTACTACATTGAGATAAATATGCATATGATGCAGCTTTCATCAGACACATTTCTGTGCCCTGTGCCTCACAGTAAAGTGAAGGTATGTAAATTGACAACAGCAGTTTGCTGCCTCTTCTTTGAACAGATTGGACCCCAAGACAGGCCCTCTGGCACTCTTTCATTCTGCTTCTGATGCTTGCTATTGTGGAGTTCTCCCTGGCTTGTTCCTTGCTGTTAACACTAGGAAATCTCACAAGCATTCAAAGGAAAAATGTCAAGGGTCATTAAAAAAAAAATAAAATCTCAGTGTGTGTTTTAAGAAATGTCTTATTGTTGTTCTTTAGAAGATATATGAAGCAGAGAACAGGGAAGCTACAAAAATATATAATACTTAATACAAAGCTGTTTATTTTTGTTTGAAATGAAACTTTCATAATTGTAAATGCAAAAAGAAATATCAAATATTAGGTGTTCCAGCAGTCTTGAATAATAGAATCATGAATTTTTGATTGTGCAAAAAGGTAGCATTAAATTTATCGCATATTATATTCAATGGACTACCCAGATTACTAAAGAGTGGCAAGCATCTAATTTCAAACTCTTTGGGGAACATTAATCATGTTTTTTACAGTTACGATCTGTCAAGTTTCCTATGAATACATAGCAACTAATTTAAATTTCCTACAGACTTTAGATAGCTGTACCTCGAAAGTAACGCGTGTTGCATGGCTGTAATGTGCAGCAGTGGAGAAATATATAGACCATGTGAAGTGTACTTCTGCTACCTGTCTCTCACAATGGTATATGTTTGGGAATTCAAAAACTTATTTCCTTCTCTCAGAACTCAATATGTGCTACAATTCTTTCAATCTTTAGTGCTAAAAGCCTGACAAACGCTGTGTTTGATGATGCTGCACTACTTGTAACATGCTTATTACACAAGGAAAGGATATTGCATTTGAATGTTTTCATCGTAAAAGTGATTTTGGTTTAAAAAAAAAACAAAACAAGATTTAAAATTTGTAATTTAGTATCTGGAAGCCTGCAGCCATTATTCTGTGAATATGGTTTCAGAAACAAGTAATCAGGGACTGCATGAATCTATAAGATGTTTCCTATTTTCCTGTTTTATACTTCCACACATTTTCTTCATGTACATCTAGTTACACCCAACTGCCATAGTCAACTGTTGCTGAAACTGATCCTAGCTGTTCTGTCAGTTCCAGTCAAAAGCATTGCAAGCAATAGGCAGATTCTATCTCCTTCAATACTCAGTCAGTGCTTTTTGGCCCAAACTTACCCCTGCTGGAGCAGTTGTGAGACAGGTGTAGATTCTTAAAATCATGTTTCTTTCTTGTTAAGAAAAGCATAGAAGTAAGCTGACATCAGTGGAAGAAACAAATTCTTTATGTGTGTGTATGGGAAAGTGGAATCACTGAAGCACCAAAAAGCAACATGGTGCTGAACACAGGCTATTTATCTTGCTAAATACACAGTCCAAGTCATACAATCTTTGTTCACTTAAAACTACACTGATTCCAAAAGAAACTGACTACATAATTTCCCTCACTATGAATAATTCTACTAAATGAATATATTTAATGTGCATGAATATTTATCACTTCTAGCTTATGAGATATTGCTAGTACTGAAATCATTGTGAGAATAAAACAATATTCTGCATTTAAAAGGTCTTTCTACTATCTCTATGTCTGTTATTGAAGAAATTCTACAATAATTTCACTGAAATTGACACTAACATCTGCAGTGGAGTACAGATATCAGAAGAAAACAAATGACATTGAACGGTTTACATATTTCTATTTGCATTAACAAAGCTGATGTTTCTCACCTTGTTCTTGCCCCAGTAAACTAATAATGCTGAACATAACCACAGTACTTGTATTAAATATAATAGTGGGATATTTTATCTCTCAAAATTTACCAAAACACTTCTTCAAGTTACTGCTTTACAAAGAACATATAATTATGGGATGTTTTGCATCAAATATTCCACAGAAATTTGTTTGAGATTTAGGAGAAAAGAAATTAAACTTATTTTGTTTTCTATCTATTTCAAGGGAGGGCATAATAGCTATTGAAGTATATTTAGGAGAAAAAAAAAAGGAGCAAATTCTCAAAATAGAAACGACAATTTTTCTGTTTTCTCTAAGAACAGTTTTATATTTATTTACATTTTTTTTCATGTGTGGGTGCGCCTATACATTAAATATCTACACAGTCACTATACCATATGGAAAAGTCTACAGCATCTAAACTTTACCATAAGGCTGGGTGTTTTTAATGAAGTACAGTTAACATTTGAAAGGTTCAGACTCTCTGATAGAGCTACTGGAAAGGACAAGAGGCATTGGGCTGTTTGCTTTTTACTTTCTGTAACAAAAACAAAGAGCTTACCAAGCTGTGTTTAATTTTATTGAAGTGATCCAGGAAGCAGGGATAGATCCATCCACAATGTTGATAGGGAAACCAGAGTGTTGATAGAGAAAAAGGATCTGTGTTTTGGTACAACTTTTTAATTCGTCACATAACGTAGTGTGCCACAGCAGACCCTGATAAGATATAGCATATCTGTCTTCTAGTAAATCTGCACTAGAAATTCTTTTTAGTTGTATACAGGACCAAATTTTTTCTTTTTCAATATTAATGTTTACTTGCTATAGATATTCCGGCAGAAGATTCCAAACTTTGGTCAGTAGATTATTGACAATCTCTATAGAGATAGCTGTTTCTGTGTGGCCCTGCCTGGTCATATCTTACTCTATCTTTGTTTAGGATAGCCAAAATTCTTGTTCCATTAAGGCAATGGCAAAGACATTATCCAAATGGAAAGCAAATGTTATGGGCATCAAAATCCTGTTGAACTGAGGTCAGTAAGTTTTCTAAGTAGCTTCCCTGTCTGAAAGTAAAATACACCAGTTATTCTAAGGTTGTTTAAACTGTCTTCTGGAAATATATTCTACTAACTGAAATCTAAATAACTAGGGGGTTTATTATTTAAATTGAGTATGACTGCTTTTAAACAGCATTTGTCTGTACTATGATTGAGCCATATTTGAGAATAACCAAATTTTTTTTTCCTGGAAAATATGTGAAATATAAGGAAAGTAAGAGGACAAACTCTTAGAAAACTAAAGCTAGGGAAAATTAATTCTGTCTGAACTGCAAACCTAAAGCACCACACAATGTAGCCCAACTGTACAGATTACAATTCCATTATCTGAAATCTAGTTGGTTTTTTCATGTATCAAATGTAGAAATTGACCTCATAACAAGAAGGGCTGAAACTAAAATCGTTAAGATGCTTGGGAAATTTGCTAAAGTGCATAAGCAGAGCTTTTGTTTAAATGTTATACTACAGAATGCTAGGTATAACCTGGGAAAGACAAAGTCTATCCTCAAACAGTTGACTTGGTCAAAGCTACAGCAACCCTTTTCAGTATTTGACCTTTTCTCCTCCTTCTCTTTCCAGTCAGATCTTCAGATGGCAATCATTTCATATGGTACTCTCTGCAGAATGCTCTTCTATTCCCTCGTGTTTTTGCATACTGTTTTGACTCTCCTCAGCATATCCCTCACTCTGGAGTTGCTGTAATTTACACTGCTGAATAGAAAAACTCTCTCTGTGTCAGAAAGGAAGAAACAGAAAAGGCAGCGGAAAATAAAGTACAGCTATCCTAGTTATGCTTCTTAAATTATACCGTCTCATTCTCTGTTCCTTCTCTTTTGCCAGTCGTGTCAACCTTTAACTGCCATTTATCTCAGTGGTATCTTTAGGTCTTACTTTCTTCTGTTTTTTTCATTATGAAGTCTAATGGGTTCTTCTTGTTTGAATTCTTCAGGTTGTAGGACAATCAACTTCTCGAATATCTGTGAGAAAATACAGATCCATATATCATTAAATTCATACAAAGATTTCTCCAAACTGATTTCCAATGAGCTGCTCGTAATTAATATTTTAAAATCATTTGTTATTCTTTATGCACATAAAAAATGAAACAACGTCAAATGAAAGAGTAGCATGCTTGTATATCTCAGTTGATAATTTACATAATTACATTGCTTTAAATCACAAGCTTCTCTTTCATTCCCTGCTGTTCATTATATCTATTATTTTGTCATCAAGTAGAATTGTTTGAAAAATGTCTTCCATGTCTTACATTCTTCCATGAAAAAAATATAAGTTTTTTCTGATTGTGATATACGGTAAAGTTTAAAACTCAATTTGATTAAAGTTTTAAATGGTGATCTGTGAAATATTAAGGAATGGGAATAATTAAAACATTACTACACATATAACAAGTTAAAAACATCATTAAAAGAGGTGAGAAAGAATAATTCCATCTAAGAACATAGGTTTGTACATATGTAGACAATCTTCTAAGCATATCATATTTCTGGTGAATTCATTACAGTATAATAATGTACTTTCACTACAGAAACTTACTTTTGACAATCAATACCCTACTTCTGCAGAACATTAAATTCAGTGTCAACTGAAATGTTGGAACATTCTAGCTGACTGGTTCTTAAATATTGTTCCAGCCCTTCTCTTGAATTTTTATATTTTTATATATTCTATTTGCTCAAAAGTGGTTTTAGAAAGAAAAGTATCATTTTATCTCACCAGATTAATAGTGACAAAATGAATAAAGCCCCATAGGAAACACTAACGTATGCATGTGCTTTCTACAGGAATTGATCTGCTATTCAAAAAATCAGGATTAGTTTCAAGAATATTATGTGCGCTTGAAGGAAAATCCAACTGCGTTCTTGGCATGGGCAGAAGGCCCACTCTGAGGTGGAATCACTGTCATTCTTCAGCCCTGCTCAAAAGGGGCTGGGGAAATCAAAGGTGACCAAGAGCTGGCGCAAAGTTCACTTTTGTGGGGTTCAGCGTGGGAGTGTATAACCTCAAGACACACTTTTATAGACATCTGTTTCCAAATGTTTCCATGACAAAATACAATATCATCTGGATTTGAGCCGCTGTGTGAAGCACCTCTTATTCAGCATTTCATCAATGTTAATGTGAAGGTAAGAAGAATCAGCTGGGAAAAAAAAAGTATGGAGAAGAAGAAAATTCAGATTCTAATTTCTTCTACTGATTAAAATTAAGTTCCTTCTCTTACTAGTCATCAGATGAAACAATGTTAAAAAAGGTATCAATAAAGTCCTGTCTTGACAGCAGTCCTCCAATGTAAAGGACCTACCTCCTGTAGGTCCTTGGAACACTAGAAGAGTTGACACTGTAAGGAGCAGGGAAAGGAAAAAGAGTAGAGGAGGCCTAATCTCCTCTTGAAGAGGATATCAATTATCTTTCTTTTGAGGAAAGGAATCAGGAACCCATTCTATGTCTTATGCCCTATTCACAATCTTGTCCTTCCTTAACAGCTAATGCCTATTGCTGCCCACACCAACACTGCCGTTGTACTCTCCAAGTCACTGTTCATTACCTTTTACATTTTGTCATAATAACCACATGATCACTTACTTACAGGTATCTACTTTTCCATTGAAATTATAAGATTAAAAAAAAAAAATCCTTCATTCAACTGGAATTCATTCAACATATGTTTCAAAAGTAAAAACATAATTTGAAAAGAAAACCCTGCAATTTTTTTTCTTATTAATAAGTCAGTCAATCCCTAAGATGGTTTTTCATAATAATTATTGAGGGACATATACAAATGGCTACTTTTCCTGGTTTTGAAACCTACTTCAAAAAAAAAAAATCAAAAAAAGTGGGTTTTTTAGTTTAAATAGAGTTGTACATTTATTAGATGAAAATCAATAGAGTCTTAAAAGAGCCCTGAGTCCTGTCTGTTTCTAGATTTTTTTTTTCCTTATGGGTAGGAATATGTATGAAGTTAAATAGAGAGAGAAAGAGGGAGAGAAAGGAGGGAAAGAAGTGAAAAAGAAGGAGAGGGAGAGAACAAGCATGCACTTATCATCATCCTTAATAAATGCACATAGAAAGTCAAATAACATTTTGGGGAAAAATAGATTTTTTTTCATTTAGTCGTATTAAAAAAAATCAATTTATTTGTTCTTTTAACAGTGGAATTCATTTCACTCAAAATAACTGTGTATATATATACTTCTACATGAAGGTAACCTTTGTAATTTTGATACTTTTGCTTCTTTTGATTTTTTTTCTTTGTGGAAACAAATGTAATAGTACAAGAAAATGCTAAATTGAAACATGTCTTTGCTGGAACAGGCCTTACAAGTTTATGTCCTACAGAAGAACCTTAAGATTGTCCACTAGTAAAACATGTTTCCAGACATGTTTCCAGACATCTACTTTGATAGCAGGTTTGTCAGGAGTTCACTGATATTTCTCAGTTGGTCATGTGCAGTCCAAACAGTCCATTCTGTTTTCCAAGGGTGTGCTAACATGAAATTAAACCTTCCTTATGTTTCCACACTCACTCTTTAGATATTTATATAGATATTTAGATATTTAGATATTTATGTAGGTATTGCAGCTGATTTAGTAGTGATCCTTCAATCCCAAGGCAGATACAGGCCTGGATGCTTAGTAGTGGTGATTTGTGCTTATTTATAGTCAAGCATAGCTCCACTCTTTATAGACGAGAAAAAATTTAAGATTTAAGAGAAAAATTGATTGTGATGATGATCCTGATAAAATTTACCTACTAATTTTCCCCCTTTATAGTGATTTTTTTTATATTTTAAACTAATTTAATTCCACAGTTGTGTTAACAATTCATAATACTGTTTATTCTGGGGTTTTTATTGTCCTACTTTGCATCCAGATTTGTAGTAATGGAGAGGAATGATACTCCTGTGTTGTAAAAACATTCAGGTATATTGAAGTCTGCCTCTCCCTTCTGTAATACATTTCCTTTGTTATTCAGACGATCTATAAAATGTAAATCTACATCCTGCACAAAATTGGAGGTGAAAAGTGTAGACATCACGATCTTGCTTTGGTTGACAATCTCAACTCCCTTTGAAGAGCTTCTGCTCATTAAAAAGAGAAACCATCTATTCATTGCTCAGTTAAAGAATACTTGATACAGAGACTGTTAAAATTGTGGAATATAAGTCAACCATTTGAGATAAAATATATTATTGCTATTACTAATACTATTATTATGATATAGAAATTGAAACCAATATTTCATTCTTCAGATTTCTTTTCTACCAATAAATTTATTAACTATCTGAACGCATATATAGTAAAACACATCTCCTTTCAAAGGAAAAAAAAAAAGACAGAGACCAAATTAAACTGTCTGTTTAATGTCAAATGAAATGATTTAAATATTCTATTTAGCCTTTTATCATACATGAGTGCTAGCTGGATGCAGAATTAAGAAATAATTAAGAAATAATTTTACCTATTCCCTAATCTTCAATTTTACTTCTATGTCTGTCAGCAATTTTGTTCAAATTCTTCAATAGCATTTAGATTTTATGTCATATTCAAATTGGGAAAAAGAGGTCACAGAAGAGTAAATGCTAAGTGGAACATTTGGCAGAAGGCTAGTGTCAAGCTGTTAATGCTTTCCAGATTAGTCATATGATCATAAAAGTCCTACCAGAAACTCATATGTCACAACATACATCTGAAAGAGATTTGGCAAGTTTGGTTTTGCTTCCTTAACAGTATCTTATCTGTCTTCCTTATATTCTACCTACTTTGTTTAATAAATTCCCTCCTCTTTTACACACGTAGAATGTCAGAAATATTTTCTGTATCTGCCTTCAGTGTAAATGTAATGGGATGGAAGGATATAATAAGTGTTTAAACCTATAATAACTTCTCTGTATCTCTAAATTTTATTTGCTTCTTGTGCACAGCCCCTTAAGCTGAGCTGCTTCCAGCATCAAAATGTGATGAATTTCACACCACCTATTTTTGAACCAACTCATGGAATTTTGTTCTAGGCAAACCTCAGCTGAACTACTTTTTCTGGTAAATGTGATTAGAATAAATTATACTTTAGTTGCCTACAACTGCAAATGTTTTAATATAATTTTTCTTAGTACATGAGTCAGTACTGTCTTCTCCTCATTTTCAGTTTCTTTCTAAGCAATTGCCATCTCTCCAGCTGATAAAAAGACCTGGTTTAATCACCACTCTGTCCTTCAGAGCTCATGTGTATTATCAATAATGATAAATACTGCCAAATAGGCAAGAGTGTTATTTTTTAAAATGAATTTTTGTTCAAAAATTTAGCACCAAACCACACCTACTTTGACTATTTTTGGAGCAATAGTATGAATTAAATGGGATGTACTATCTTTTATCTTTATAAATACTGTTGCATGGTTTGTTTGTTTGCTGTTTTTTATTTAAACACTTATTCTGAATAATCTTCAAAATTTTAAAAGACTTCTATTTAAGGGCTACATACTTAAAAAATCTTTAAAAAAAAATTGCAAAGCCTCTGTGCACCCTCTGTATATATTCTCTGTTCATTATGGTTACTGAACCTTGACAATTTATTTACTTTCTAGACTGACTTCGCTTGTGAATTAGAACATGTGAGTCTGTATTGGGAGAACAATGTGAAATACATCTAATGAAGCAGTAAAGCCACAGTCTAAATCTCTGTATGTGAGTTGGTTATTCTGTTCTTCTGTTTTACTCCACGAAAAGGCAAAGTATATTTGGATGTGGTTCATCTAGAATAGGTCAGTTTAATTAAGACCTACAGGAGATGTGCAAAGGAGATAATACATTTTCTAAAATATGTATGTGATAAAGATAATAAAGAGGGCTGTCTTAGAAGTTCTTTTTGGTTTACCTATAAGTATTTTTTCTTTCATTAAACCAGTGAGCTGAGCAAATGAACAGATCTCTCACTTGATAAGTGTGGCACCGTGGGTTCTCTTTCTCACCAACTGGAGTAGCACAGGATAGCTAACACATCTTAAAAACATTGGATATTGCCAAGAGGATGAGACCTACTATCTGTCTATTCTGGTATCTTGGCCCTATTTCAGACTTTTTAGAGAGGGATATACAAATCTCTGCAGTAGATTTATCATGAGTATACATATCACAAGGTAGTTTTACTTTCATTGACAATACTTAAAGGATAGTTTTTGGTTTTTTTCCCAGAGAAGACAATTTTCTCTATCTTTTACTTAAAAGCTCAATTTGAGCACTCTATTGACCTCAGTTTCAGCACAGATTTTGACATTTTTACCTGATGGTTTTAGGAATGATAAACCTTGATTTGCAGAGCTTGAAATAACAGCACAGGGCAAATGTCTTCATGTATCCCTGTTTTACAGGTTTTCAAATCAAGCAGTTCAGTATGTATTGAACGTTAACACTACTGGAAGAAAATAAATAAAGCAGGGATCACATAAACCACAAAGAACACTAGTAATATTTCAGTCATTTGTATGCAAGCAACCATTTAAAGTGTCAGTATATGCTATCTTCTGAGACCTATAATAAAGGCATAGATTTACAATTTTCTCAGTGCAAACCTTAGTGCACATTAATGATATGAAAGTCAATGGAAATCACTTTCTAAATGACAAAAGAAACAATTATACATTAAATTTTAGAGTTATAGAATAATAATACAAATTGTAAAATGTCTATTTTCTGGCTAAATAAAGGTGGAAAATCTGTGTATCTGTTCACAAATCATTCTCCATGAGGCTATCCTTTTAGTAGTGTTCCAACTGCCACCTGAAATCTCTCATTTGAGTCAATAATTTTAGACTCACATTGATTATGTAACAGTGACTAGAAAACTATATATATTTCTTCTGAATGCTTTAGGGAGAATCCAGGAATCTGAAGCTCTTGATACCTGCCAACTTAAAATACCTACAATTATAAACAGACTGACCAGTTCAATATCTGAAATTTATATATCCGTTGAAGATATATGACTCTATATGCTTTCTATTTCAGCTATATTTTTCCATTAATTTTTTAATACCACCCATGCCTATATGTCTGCTTTTCTGCTTAAGTAATTTACTTTTGATTTCTTGGTAACACAGACAAATGAGGTAGAGAAGTATTTATATGCAGTTAATTTTGTAAAATCATTGCAAATTTCTAGGTATGGCACATTCCCCCCGAAACATTATGCTTTTGTTAATATTTTACTGACCTTCATTTTGATTGCTTACTATAATAGCCTATATTGAAACTGCGTGGGCAACCTTTAAAAATCATAGTGCCAATGTCAATCACACAAAAACAACACTCAAATACCTTCTGCAAAATGATCAATTAAAGCCTAAGTACAAATGTGATGTAGCTAGGCAGACCGACTGAATTTACAGCCTCCAAAGCAAAGTATACAATTAGCTTCAAATGCCAAACTTCACATGCCATTAAAGTGGTTGTATATTAAAAACAACAATAAAAAAATCGTAGTGAATTCTGCATTCATGATGAGTAGACTTAAGAATTTTGGTGAACAAAAGCTATTCTGCTACACTCATTTGCAAAGGATATAATTAGTTGTTCTTTCACTTTCTTGGATAAAGATGGCATATATGAAAAATAATAGGCTGTCAATAGCCAAAAGGGTTACAAGTATAATTTTAACAAAGGAATATATTTAGGACAACAACAACAGATTTCAACTGAATATATATAGTATTTCAGAAGATTTTATGCCAAGAAAGATGCACTTGTAATTTATATGATATGTGGTATTTCTGCTTTGTTTATTTTAGCCCTCTTGGTCCAAAAATTACTTCAGTGACAGTAGCATTTTGGTACTCCATGTGCTGCAGTTTTAGGGGCAGAAAGTTGTTACAGCAAAAATACACCTATAATTTAAAGAATGGTAAAGACTCTTTTGTGTGCACATACCGCACAACCATATACACACCAGATATTTTAAAAGTTGAAAAACACGTTGAAAAATTCATATTGGCATTCATTCCACTCTGTGTCCACGACTGTGACAGCGCAACAAATTAGAAGAAATAAAGTAAGTCAAAAGTGAGAATAAAGATCCAGGATTTCTGTCCAAATTTTAATTACAGTTAACATTATGGTCTTGTGGATTCATATTCAGGAGTCCATATTTAAAGCAAATTGTTTTGCTTCCTGACTAAAAATTACATAATTGTGAAGGAAACCAAAAGGAATATTTTTATTTAATTTTTCTTGCTGATTTTGCAGCTATATTCCTCAAAGTAAATGGAAACTAAAGACAAATAAATAGTTGTTTCATGTAACATCATGGATGATCAGGATAGACAGGAATTTGTAAAAATTACCTTTTTTCTAGTAAAATTTTTTATTTGATTTTAAAACCAGAAACTTTTCATGGATCTTGGAAGTAAAATTGTTTTTGACATCTGTGATAGTATTTCTAGAAAAAACAGGGGGAGAGGGAGAAGACCTGTTTGCCGTGCAGCAAACAGCAAACCCTATTTTCGGATAATTTTTAAAGTGTTTTGCACTCAGGATTTAAACATCATATGTGAGTGTTTCTAATAGAAGTATTCATCATTAGCTAATCAGTTAATTAATCAAATATTTGAAACTCTATCAGCATATTTCAAGTGAATGTCCTGAACAATTTGATTTTCTGTAGTTAATATCTGTATGTTGTTTAAAAAAAATTCCTATCTTTTCTGTATGTGGTATTGTAGATTTTCATGGCTTTAAAACTTCATGGATCGCAGAGTAAAATATTTTACCTTTCTCTGCAAATCACTGTCTTTCACTGTACAAAGACAAATGGGGAAGAGAATAAAAGGCCTCCCAAAAGAAATTTAAAAGTCTTAAATGGCATTGTTAGGTCTACAGGGAGATGACTAGGTTGCTGACTTACCCCTGGCTTGAGGTCATGCTGCAAAACAGAAAGTGATGAGCTGCTGGAAACATTCCCTGAGAAACTGGTGGTATACATGGCACACAACCTTGCTGACAGAGGTTAATAAAAGCATCGTGATGAAACGCTGAATGTCATAGGGGAAATTATTTTATAGATAGCTGGGAACATGGGTGGCAGAATTATAATAACTGGCAGAAGCAAGTTATTATCAGTATTAGCAGCTACTGACAATAATTACATATAAACACAAGATTGCCTAAATAGGTATATTCTGGTATGGTAAGTATATTTTGGTATGGATGCAGTGAACCTGGGAAAATGTAATAGGGGCAGGTTGTTTATATAGGAGATAATGTGGACAGAGAAAGGGAGGTATGAGGGCAATGAAATGAAGCATGAGAAAACAGGAAAGGAGATAATAAAGTGTGGAGATAACATAATTTGGTCTGGCTGCAGATACCTGCTTCAAAACTCAGAGTTTAATTATTGTAACTGAAGCAGGAAAATTAGTCAAACATACTTCTGACCATGCCACATGTGTTAAACCTCTGTCTATAACCAGGAGCAGGGGCAAGACTAAGGGAAATGCATACCTTGGTTAGAAGGAGGATGCCCAGGACAGAGTGATCAGACATCCTTATATCACTGTGTCAATGTTCATTCTAGGCTTGATTTCATCAACATCTTCCCAAACACTTCCCAGTAGACATCAAGATGGATTCTTTCAAGAAGCAGAGCAATTCACTCCTCTTGCCCCATATGCAACCCTTGCTCTGCCTTCACCATGTGAGAAAAAGGAAAATGAATGGGTTTTCTTTCAGTGACCCGTTACCAACTAGTGCCACTGAGTGGTTTGCTATTTATCCAGCTATTCTGAACTAGGATAAATGTTCAATCTCAATTTTGAAGAATCCAGGAAGTTACTTTATTTCATTTATTTGTGAACAACAAGGTAACCGTCAGTTAATAAGGCTGAATCTACTTATTTCACATGTTCAGTATTTTAAGGAGACAGAGTCTCAATTTTCACTACATGCATATACCTGCATCTCCACAGACGCCACCTTTATCTAACAACTACCACTTGGACATTTAGCGAATCATTACCAAGAAATGACTAACCATTCAGCAGCTCTGAGTAAGAACAGTAATACATAATCTCACCATAGAGAAATTAATGCACAGAAAAAAAAATCAGACAATATATCAAATACAGAAAAAGTGTCTAACTATGTCATCCTGAACCCTCTTATTCCCTAGTTGTTCTACCATAACAACTAGGTTCCCAGCCTCTCTAGTCCCTGTTTAATTATCTGAGCTTTGTCTTATACACTTCATGCTGTACATCCTACTTCCAATTCCTCTCCGTACTCTAGCCATACAAGTTGCATGACTTCTAGACAGGTAAGAGGCTGATTGTTCTGCAGAACTAACCTGTACATACTGACTTGTTAGCTGCGAAATTTGTCAAGCAAAATGGAAAGTAGTAATAGATTCATTTTATCTGCTTATCAAGTGAATTGGTAGGATTTATTTTTGTTTAGTTAGACATTGTTTTTTACAGAAACTTCATATTTTTGAAACTTCAGACTCTCTATCAAATTTGGTTGAAATTAGCAAGAGTACACCAATTAAGGAGAGTGGTTGATTAAGGAGAGAAAGATTACAGAGCAGTTGCTTGTCTCTTTGTTTTCTCTGAGAACTGTTCCAAATGTTTGCCTTTTTTCAATGACATTCAGCTAATGCATTGTAGTTTATGATTGGCATTGTCTTCACCTAAAGGCTCTTGGATATCACTGTGAAGAGTAGAGTAGAAAACTTTTAACAGGGACAAAAGGATCCCTATTACTGGCATTATAAAGGAACCCTAAGCCGCTCAAAAAAAAAAAAAAAGAAAGAAAGAAGAAGGAAAAAACCCTGTAAATAAATAAATAAAAGCACTTCCAGTTCTTTAATCTTATTTTAACCATAAGAGTAGATGAAATGGTTCAAGACACAGGAACTAAGCCTTGGAAAGAAACATCAGCAATAATAAAACATCAGAGGACATGAAGTCCCAGTTACATAATGCTACCAGTTTGGGGGTTTGAGCTACTGGTCAATACAAAGATGGTCATGGGTTTCTATGCTAATTAGGGATGCATGTGATATGTGAAGGATGGATCTGATAAATAATTTATTTCACCAGGGCAAAGTGAGGACCTCAGGGCAGTTACAAGGGTGTACAGCAAGCTTACTACCTTGCAATCCAAGAAAGCAGACCTTGGCCTCTTCAGAGATCTGTTTTGTTGAGTACCATGGGATAAATCCCTGGAGGCAAGAGGGGTCCAGGTAAGCTGCTTATTATTCAGAAATCACCTACTCCAGTGCACAGAAGCAATGCACACCAGCAAAGAAAGCTAGGCAAAAATGCCATAAAGCCTGTGTGTATGAGCAAGATGCTCCTGGACAAATGAAAAACCAAAAAGGAAACCTTCATAGAAGCAGGGACAGGTAGTCTGTGAGGAAACTGAGAGAATGTTCGAGCAGCTAGTCATCAGACTAGGAAACCTAAAGCCCTGATAGAACTAAGTCTGGACAGAGACATGAAGGGTAACAAGAAAATCTTTTGTAGGTACAAGGATACTAAATGGAAGAATAGGGAAAATGTGGGCCCTCTCTGTAAAAAAAAACTCAGGAGATTTATTTACTCAGGACATTAAGAAGGTTGAAGTATTCAACGATGTTTTTGTCTCAGTTTCAGCAAGATGTTTTGTCATTTTGTCAGATGTTTTGGTAAATGCTCCAGTTACACCACCCAAGTTGCAGAAGGTAAAGGCAGGGAATGGGAGAATGGAGAACTGCCAGCTGCAGGTGAAGACTGAATTTGAGCACATCTAAGGGACTTGAAGATGTACAAGTCCATGGGACCTGATGAGACATATCCATGGGTCCTGAGGGATCTAGCAGAGGAAGTGTCTAAGCCAGTAGCCATCATATGGATTTGATGGAAACACCACTCAGTGAATAAGGAATTATCCAGATGGTCATACTCAAAGAGTTGAGGTCAAAAACTTAATGTCCAAGTGGAGACCAGGAACAAGTGGCATCCCTCATGGGTTGATATTGGGACCATGTTTTTATAGTGTCTTTGTTGGTGACATGGACAGTGGGATTGACTGTTCCCCAGCAAGTTTGCTGATGACACCAAGCCATGTGGTGCAGTGACAGGTTGGATGGAAGGGATGCCATCCAGAGGGACCTTGACAGGCTTGAGAGGTGGACCTGTGCAAACCTTATGAAGTTCAACAAGGCCAAATGCAAGGTTCTGCACCAGAGTCGGGGCAATTCCAAGCACCAGTTCAGGTTGGGAGGAGAATGCATTGAGATGAGTCCTGGGGAGAAAGACTTGGGGTTTTTTGTGGAAAAAAAAGCTCAATATGACTCAAAAAAGCTCAATGTGCACTTGCAGCCCAGAAGATCAACTACATCCTGGGCCACATCAAAAGAGATGTAACCAGCAGGCCGAGGGATGTGATTCTCTCCCTCAGCTCTGCTCTTGTGAGATCCCACCTGGAGTACTGCATCCACCTCTGGGGCCCTCAATAGAAGGAAAACAGGGACCTATTGGAACAAATCCAGAGTAAAACCACTAAGTTCATCAAACGACTGGAACACCTCTCCTATGAAGACAGGCTGAGAGAGTTGGGGTAGTTCAGCATGGAGAAGGCTCTGGGGACACCTTATAGCAGTCTTCCAGCACCTAAAGGGGGCCCACAAGAAGGTTGGAGAGGGACTTTTCATAATGGCATGTAGTGATAGGACAAGGGGGAATGGCTTCAAACTGAAACAGGGTAGATTTAGACTAGATATTAGGAAGAACTTCTTCATATGAGGGTGGTGAGGCACTGAAACAGGTTGTCCAGAGAGGTTGTGGACTCTTCATGCCTGGAGGTGTTCAAGACCAGGCTGAATGGGACTTTGACAAACCTGGTCTAGTGGAAGGTGTGTCTTCCCATGGCAAAGGAGTTGGAACTAGATCATCTTCAAGTCCCTTACAAGCCAAACTATTTTACGATTCCATGATTCTATGAAAAGTGGGAGTTTCACATTCGAATTTTAAGTGATTTTTTACAATTACATGAATAAGGATTAGGGAAAAACCCCTTTATAACTGTAATAATAAAAATTATCAAATTATCAGAATATATTTTATGATCGATTTCCTTAGTTTATATTGCAGTAGAAAAGATATAAAGCAAAATAAAACACATGCTTTTAAATTATACTTTTTCTTTCTCCTTTACTATTGAATGAAGAACAAGAAAATATATTTTTTAAATTTCAGCTGGAGAGAGAGAGAGAGAGAGAGAGATATGTATCTGGGATTATTTTTTGTGTGGCTAAACAATACCCTGACATTTTTACATGAACTTTGACAGACCTCAAATAATTGATCTCAATGATCAATAGAGATACTGAAATACTGTATAAATGATAAATATTTTTACAGTAACTAGGGGGAGAGAGAGGGGGTAATCCTGTATGCAGTGTAGGATGTACTATTAATAGAACCAAATGAATTCTCCATGACTACATTCATACTATGCTTTAAAATGTAATCATATGACAAGTGTTTAGGAAAAAGTGCTATGGAACTAAATCATCAACAAATAGACTTTTGAAATAGGTAGTATACATTGCATATTTTTCCACTAGCAAAATTGCTATAATTAGAAAGTAAACCTCATAACTTGGTATGCATAATATTATATCTGTATTGATACACAGAAAAGAATTTTTTCATTTAAACCTTAAAAAAATATTAATTTATGCCTTCATACAATATCATGAAATATGAGTTACTGCAAAAGCAATCAGCTTAGACAGCTCATTAATCTTTTTCATACAAATATTGTGATCCCTCTATCAATGATTTTTGTGTGTATGATTTAAAGATCAAAGAAATGATAACTACTTTCCATGACAGCTTGAGATACAATGTGTTCTGCAACATGATGAACAATTAAATTCTGATTTAATTTCCTTTATTATTTTATGGTAACACAACATTAACAAAATAAATATGCTTTGATTGTGCTGTGAGGATGAAGCAGTCTCCTGCCTTTGAACTACATTCACGTATTTGCTGATACTAACCAGATTTCTACTAGGCTAAATAATTTGTATTGACACAATATACTTTCACAGCACTTAAAATTATATCTTCACTGCCCTCATTTTATAATGATACCCAAACTGGCTCTCATGAAGATATCTTGTATACCTCAAGTAATGCAGCTCCTCCTAGAGTATGTTAAGTGACTGGTTCCAGTAAAATTGGCTCCAGTATTTGAGTCAACTTGTTCAGAATTTTCTAATTTTGGTATTTCCAAGTGGCCCTACTTTGCTAAATGCTATGACAGAAATATTTCCACTACTTCCAGTAGATTTTGTTCTACAGTCTGAACACCATATAACAATAAATTGCATACACATGATATAAACTACATGGAAACTAATTTTTTTTTTTTTTTTTTTAATATACTAGACACTGACATGTTTGCTAAGATCAAGTCCCTTGTTTGACTCAGAAGGCTGGAAAGAGTACCTATAGTTATCCGTATTCATTGTAATGATGTTTCTGAGCTTTTTGGGGCATTCCTTATGGATGTACTCAAATTTTTCTGCATAGATATAATACACAGAAGGTGATGAAAACACATTACTGCTTGTGGTTCCTGTGACTGAAAACTACCAAAGGGAATCTGGTTCCATTTTCTCCATACTCTCCTATTATGTAGATGGGGACAGGAGTCTGCTGTCCTCTTATACTTCCTCTTTTAAGGCCCAAAAATTTATCCAGCCTTTCCCTGTATGTATGGTCCAGCCTCCATTAATCACCGTGGTGAATCTCCGATGGACTCACAGAACTAGCTATTACTCTTGCTATTACTCTTGTCACTGCAGGAGCACACTGTTGACTTCAGCAACTCGTCCTCCAAGACTTCTGCTTTTGTTATCATTCCTGTTCTCCCCACACTCATGCTCCTACCCTTCCTGTTGTTTTTCTCCAAAGATGCTTTCCAGACAGTCAACCCATTCTCCCTTTGATGTTCTACATGGAATTATTCTACCCCAGGAGCAGACTTTCCACTTTCCTTGGTTGCACTTTCAGATGCTCTTTTCAGTCCATTTCTCGGACATGTGGGGGTTCTGCTACATCACAGGCCTGCTCCCAGAGTATCAGATGCCCTTGTCCAACTTGTCATCATCTGCAAATGCGCTGAGAATACACCCTTCCTATTCTGGAAATAAAATGTGCTGAAAATTTTTTAGTATAATGACATAGGCAATTAGTATAAAAACTGCATCCTAAATAGAAAAAAATGTGTCTAACAAAATGAAATTTGTATGTATCGCATGCATAACTATATGTGGTGCTACTGTATCTTCCATATTCTTTGGCATATGTATATGTATCTATTTGTGGGTGTCAATACACAGTTAGTAAAAACAATTTATAACAAGTTTTCATTTGAAAATGAAAACAGTTTTTGGTACTTTATTTTAACTCTCCCCAGGAAAAGATATTGAAGGTATAACTCCTATGAAATGAGTAATGTTCTTTATTGTGAGACACAAATTATTCTTTTGTCTATTGCGCCATTGACAATGTGAACTCTTTAACTAAAATTGTTTTACAAGCTTTTCTCAGGTGAAGTGTTATAAAAACAGTCACTGAGCAATAAACACACTGGATGTTCTGTCCTATAATCTTTTTAGCTATAATTGTGCCTAATTTCACCAGTTTGTTCCAAGAAGAAAACTGTGAAAGCAATCAGTAGTTTTCAATACCTTGCAAAACAAAAGTGCTCTGTAAAGAAAGGTCAGAACATTTTCACCCAAAAGGAATGTCTGCTTTTTTCGGATGTTGTTTAATTTGTATGTTAATATACAACAAAACTGTAGCTTTTTACCCACTCTTTTCCCAGCTCACTTTTCTTGAGTAGTTTGGATTAAATAGCTAACATATGCCACAGCAAGTATTGGAGGAAACAATGACATTTAGAGCTATGTCTAGCTAGAATGTAGCTGTCATAGGGAGTTTTAATTTGTATGCAAATTGAACTTACTTATTCATACTTTAAACATGATTAGTCAAACTTACTATATGCTGCAATGAGCATAAATAGAATTAAAATTCTGTTTATTCATTTTTTGGCCCACCATGATTCATTAAGCAGCACCAATGAAGAAATATAGTAAGGCCTAAGTTCCAGAGACAGAATTTTCAAAATCACAAAAAACAAGTAGTTTATACACTGGATACTTACATAATTGAATGCTAAAATTACCACAAATCTACACAAACAAATGCACCCTTAACAAAACAGAGTTTACAAGTGCATGGTGTTTGTTTTTGAGAGGGTTTTGATGCCTAAAGAACTCAAAACAGAAATTGCATCCTTAAACCTTAAACCATAAACATATCCCATTTGACAGTTGGATATACAACTCATATAACACAGTGATCTTTCCACAATTAAATGATCTTTACTAAGAAGGGTCCAAGCAACTATTAATTGTTTAAGTTGCACAAGTCCCCAAAGTAATGAATGTCTGTCTTCCAAGGAGGCATAGGTTCTGCCCCAACAAGTACAAATTCCAAAATATGAATGCAACTAAGTAATTTAAAAAAAAAAGTAACAGAGTCTTACTTGATTATACTGAGGTAGTCTAACAAACCAAACCAAACCAAATCAAACCAGACCAAACAAAAAAACAAACAAACAAACAAAAACCAACAAACAAACAAAAAAACCCCCCCACACAAAAAAAAACAAAACAAAAAACCCAAACAAAAAACCAAATAAAAAACCAAAACAAAATCAAACAAACAATAAAAAACAACAACAACAAAACAAACAAATAAACAAACAAAACCCAAAAAAACCAAAATGCATGTCCCCTTCCCAAAAACTCCCAAACAAACAAGTTTTCGGGTTCCTTGAGATTTTTGATTCACATTCCGAAACAGTATTCAGTTTCAGTTAAATTATTGTTTTAATAGCAGAAGTATGATTTTATGTACTCAACTAGAGCCAAAAAGGATAGATTATTTCTGATATAAATAATTTGTGATACAGTATTAATTTATCATTAATTCAGTAGTCCTTTTGTATTTCAACCCTTGAGAAGAACCCAGTAAAGGAACCAAAATTCTAAGAATGCAATGAAACTATCACCACACTTCTAGTTCAAATCCTATGCAAGGATCTGCCAAAAGAGTACTTTAAACTATAAAAAAACAGAACTTAGGTGTTTTATTGAGTTCTTTTATGAAAAAATAGAAGAATAGCAATGACAGATTTTTGTAATTCAACAGTTATATTAGTTTTGCTTGTATACATCATATTCTCAGAAAACCTAAATTCTATAGGCAGAAAAAAATGCTCCAAACTCAAAATTCATTAAGTATACGGTGATTAAGTAAACAATAAGTACTGTTGAAAACCAATAGAAAATATCAATTATCCCTATTCCCTTATTAAAACATCTTTTTAATCTAATGATGCTTATAGTAGCATCACTTCTAGTACATTCAACAAGAATTAAACCTGAATATTTTATAATATCAAACCATAACTTATTACGATGAAAGTAGGTGTTCCTAAACAGCAGAGAATTATAAGATCCAGATAAAAATGTAGAAAGACAATTTTGAATTAACTCTGGTATGGATTACCAAACAATCTTGGCACCTCAAGTACTTTTCTGCATGACAATTATTTGTTAGACAGTAATCAGAAAGTTTAGACATTGTATCAAGACATCGTTAGTGGTAAAAGATTGCAGAGATTATTTTTGTCATGGTTCTGCTAAGAAGCTTTCTCTGTTTTTTGGAAAAAAATAGCAAGCATGGAGTTAATCAACAGTTAAAAAAAAAAAATCTTCTTCCCCTGAATCTACAAGTAAAGCTTCTGTAAATAAGAATAATCAACGGCAATTACCAATAATTTACTCCCTAGGATTGTTGAAAAATACTATACAGAAATCTGTCATAACCCTGCCCATTGATTAAAATGCCAATGGGAAACACATTGTGGGACAATGTGTATCAGTATAGATTATTGTTAATTGCCTTCCGTTGTAACCTCTATACACAGCAGGTCAGATTGTGGTCTCACGTACGTCCCTGTAGTCTCAGTGAAGTTAATGATTTGCATGGGCATATCTGGAAGAAGAGCTGGGCTTTGAATAGCCAGAGACGCTGTAGTTTGACATACACGAATGAGCTCTGTCTTATCATGCATGTGATATACTTTTCAATCTTTATTCTAATTAAAAAAAAAGTAAAGTAGAATCCCTAGAGATACGCAATGTCTTAGTCTTGTTTTCACAATTATGAGGGAATAGTATAGTACATTTTCCCCTCTACAAGCAGACCTACTTGAGATTCTAAACCAATTGTTTTAAACCAAAATGAGCCCATATGCGCCCTTGGAGAACCAAAGGGATGGAGGGAGCTAAAGAAATAGGAACTCTCCATGGAAAAAAGCCAATTTGGTTTTGTTTGTTGCCACTAAATATTTAAGGACCTTTCGATTTTAGGAATCATGCAGCCTTTTACCCCATTTGCAGGTCCCTGCATCATATATAGTTTTAGAATTCTTGGATTGATAGCAATGGAAGATGAATTTTCAAAAATTACAGACTTTTAAAGGAACAAGCAATCTGCATATCCTAAATTGCATTTTCTGTTTGATTATCTACCTTTCTATATGAGGCATGCTCTTTCTCAGACTCTGTCATATTCTCACACAGCCTTTTTACTCTTGTCCAGTCTTCCTCTCTGGCTGAAGAGCACAAAAACTTTGTAAGTACATGAGATTTAAGAAAAGAAAAAAATCCTTTAACCTTATTCATCTTTTTCTTTGACTGTGACATGGTCTTACTAAATACATCATATGTAGGAAATAAAAGAAAGATATTTAAGTTATTGGAACAAATCTGGAATGCATATGCAGTTTAGCGAAGGAGAATTGTTTGAGCTGTCTGTGACATCATGCGTTCAGAAATTTAAATTTAAGACGCAATTACATGAAATTTATGTTTCGTAATCACAGTATCAGTAATTTTCCCCATTGGTCTAGCTCTCATGTTTCCCTCCAGTTTTGTGGTTGGGTTTATTGGGTGGGGTTGGTTTGTTGGTTTTAGGTGGATTTTTTCTTTTTCCCCTTTTTCTTTTCTAAAATATTTGCACAAACCCAGAAAAGAATCCACTTCTGTTTCATAATTCTTAGGATACCCGTCTTTGCTGATATTTCTTGTTGCTGTTTTAAGCTTGGAATGTCTTCTAGAAAACAAACTTCAAGATCTATGGTAGGGAGAAGAAATATTTTTATTACTACTTGTTCCTATCTTCTGAGGTTTTTAATGAATGAATTAATGGATGAGTGGCATCAGATACTGAGATCAAGCTGTGAAATGAAAGAGCTACTGAACAAGCAGAAAATGGAGAAGAGATGGACTACTGCTGTTACTAGTTTTATGGGTAAAGAAAAAATTGACATTGCTGCCAGGCAAATGCAATAAAGCTGAACACAAGACGATAGGGAATATTATCAAACATATATTCATCCCTAAGGCACAATGGAAACACGCAATCATTTGCTGATATGAATTGTCATAATCCAAGTAGTTTAACAGAATTGCAGCTATTCAAATTAGCTCATTCTCTTCAGAACTTCCTAAAAGTCACTACCATAATGGTAATCCTTTCCAGAACTTCTGAACAACTTATCCTAACTAGATGAGTAAATGCTACAATGTACAATAACAAAAGAGAGGAGGGTTGTGTATTGCAGAAAGTCTTTTGCAGACTAACAGGCACAGAAAAGTAAATTGAAACTGAGAAGAGTATTTCAAAATACGTAATGCTTTGAGTCACAGACTTTGGGTTATGAGTTTGGTTCTGAAAAATGAAAGACCGCAGAAGCTAGAAGATGATCCAAAAAAAAGTATCCATTTTTTTTAATCATTATCTTTTTATGATAAATGCTCAGTCCCCTATTCAAAGGTAGAATTACAGGCTGTCAAGAAAACTAATTAATGATGTGAATAGTAGTGCCTCCACTGTGAAAAAAACACATAGCAGGTGTTGATGGAGACAAAAAACAAAAAAAAGAATGTATCTAGCATTTTTCCACATTGAAAGGGAAGTGATAAAATTGTTTTCAATTTTCATTTGTTTTAGCATAAAAAGATTACAAATTCTGATAGACAAATATTTTTAAATTGAGAATAGGCAAAAAGGTTCTGTAATTGTAAGTCAGCTGCTGTCCTAGTTTTGGCTAAGATAGAGTTAATTTCTTTCCTAGTAGCTGGTATGGAGCTGTGTGATTCAGTGTGAGAACAATGTTGATAACACGTTGATGTTTTGGTTTTTGCTCAGTAGTGCTTACTCTAAATCAAGGACTTTTCCGACTCCTGTGCTTTGACAGCAGACAGATGCATAAGAAGCCAAGAGGGAGCACGGCTGGAACAGATGACCCAAACTGGCCAAGAAGATATTCCATACAATAGAATGTCATGCTCAGTGTATAAACTGAGGGGAGTTGGCCAGGATCTGTCAATCCCTGCTCCGGAAAGGGTTGGGCATTGTATTGCAAGTAATTGTATTGTGCACCAATTTTTTTCTTGGGTTTTATTCCTCTCTCTCCTTTTCATTACAATTTGTTATCATTATATTATACTTTGTTTCAATTATTAAACTGTTCTTATCTCAACCCACGAGTTTTACTTTTTTTCGATTCTCCTTCCTGTCCCACCTGGGAGGCGAGAGTGAGAGAACAGCTAGGTAGTACTTAGTTGTTGTCTGGGGTTAAGCCATGACAGCTATACAGTTTAGAAGCAGTTCTTCCAAGCTCCTCATGCAGAATGATCAAAACCAGTAAACCAACAAACTGAGAATATTAAAGAACACCTCAACATAAAGTCATCATAACGGACTTACATTATTTACTGTGGGATGACAACACACAGATGCACCAGAAACCGGTTTCATTATCGTTTGAGCAATGCCAAGGTTAACATCATTTGATGTTCAAGAAGAGTTTTAATGCAAACTCTATCTGGAGCTCCTGGGCAACAGCGCTTCTCCTACACTATTGAGCTGCTGTTCAAGCAGCAGGAGCAGAAGAGGCATCTGCACTGCTAATACACAGAAAGCAAACAGGCTCTTGGTAGTCAGCAATGTTTTACCTCGATGTTTAGATGGCATAAACTGATAGTTGTTTCCACGACTATTAAAAAATAACCTTAAAGGAAAGAAAAAAATCTAGAAAATATAAAAGTATCTTCCACTAGATAGAGTGGGATTTAAGGAGGGAAAACAAACACAGCCCAATAGATGGTTGCTGGCTATTTACTTTGTAACAGCTTTGTGATGGAAACTAGTCAACTGATGCTGCCTAGACATGTCTTTTTCCTGTGAAAATATCAGAAATGGTACCATATTTTAATGAGTTTGGAGGTACAGTGGTGGTGGGGGTAGGTAGTTTTAAATCAAACCATTACTGAAATAATGTAGGAAGTAGTATTTTGGATGTTGGTATTCCATGTCTTTCTGAAATACACTCATTTAAGACATTTCATGAGCAATAAATAACCTTGTTGAGATCAGATGTGACTTGAGAGGATGGACTTATTCACATTCACACCATTTCCAATACAAAACAAACAACCCCATCCACCCCACCTCCCTCTGAAATCTTAAAAAAGTCTCTTTGTAACCAAGTAATTTATTGCAAAAACTATTGTCTACCAGATTTTTCAGCACAGTCTTGCTGATACACAGAAGATTGCCACACATAAATTACAACAAACCTTACACACATATTATCTCATCTGAGCAATAAGCAAAAGGTGTCTTTACACTTCCAATGATGGAAAGGAAAAAATAAATATTAAACTGGATGTCTGACAGTTGATATTAAAATCGAGGCCAAATGCTATCCAGCAAAACTGTCAGAGTTATTCAGCTTCAACTCTTAGCTTACTTCTGATTATTCATGTTTTTCTAAAAAGATTGGGCTGCCACCATTTTTATTTTTATTTCTTTTTTTTTTTTTACATAATAAAGAAAAACTGTACCTGAATTTCTACTGACATATTTTTTCCCAATACAACGGGAAAAAAATTACAAAAAGCTATAGACGTTCGTTAACCTACCAACAACAGACAGAACTGAAATTATCCCATTCTCTCCTTCTCTTGCAGGATAATGGCAGCAAAAAGATGTTCAAGATGTACACATGAAAGAGAAGGAGGTAGAGACTGCTGTTAGGTCTGTGTGCTTAAATGCACACTATAAAAACTAAATCATGTGAATTACAGTTTATCATCTAAATGGATATTTGCAATCAGTTCAGGCTTCAACATAACCACACACAAGAAGGACATGAATGTCTTTTCCAGGGTGGTCATTTCTTTATAACAGGCTTAAAATTCTAGTAAGAGTAAATTCTGTTATCACTCATATGGAGAAAATATACCATGTTCATCTGATCCAGTGTTGCAATTAGATCTCCGTGCCTTTACTGAGATACAGTGCTGCGCTTCTAAATTACTCTGGCACTGTCTTACTCTGCACTCCAGATTCAGCAGCCACTGCTTTCAGTTTTGCTATCTCTAAGATCTTAGTCACTTGTCTTTCCAACTTGGCGGAAGTTGAACTCTAGATCACAGTCGATTTATTCATTGACGTTGTTGTTCTGCTGTTTAAAAAAAAAGGTACAAGCTGAGGGTTCAGTTACAGAGGGCAGTTGCATTGCCCCAGGGGGTGGAGAAACTTACAAACTGTGAATCAGAGTTACAATATGCCTCTTATTTCTCCCCTTCTGTAAAGTCATTGATGTATCCCTCTACACCACTCCTATACTTAATTATATACTAAGGCATGTATAATTAATTAATTATACATGCTCTGATACAGCTGCACTGGCCCAACACTGGGAGGAGAAAAGCTGAGCCTACCACCTGTGCAGGAGGGGAAATAATAGTTCTATTGAGCCTGCCTTTGCCTCCCTTGTTGTACTGTTCTTAGATTTTTCCTTTAAAAAAGGAAAAAGGAAAAAAAAAGTTAGAAAGTAAGTGCTTTTCTGAAAGTTATTCTTTATTTTACTGGACTTCAGATCAAACTTTTAGTTTGGAATCATGTAGGTGTAAAACTAGTTTATCTACCAGGATATAAATTTTCTCTCAAGGGATGTCTGACAATCTGTTACCACAGTGTATAATGGAGAGGGTAGGGGGCAGATCACAGGCTAGATTGTTAGCTAGTATAAAAGAGGTGTTAACGCCATGACTTTAATAGGGCTACGTCAATATCCACCAGCTTAAGATTCTCTGTATCACAGCCCGTAGACCACTTGTGGCTTGCAAAGCCTTTGTATTCGGTTCACAAAGGGACTTTTTAATTGTGGCTATACTTGACAGGATCATAAAAATGTACTATTATCAGTTTACCCAGTGATTCTCTAACATTCCTAAGGATTAACCTCTCTCTTTGGAAGCATATAGAGTGGTGAGAAAACCTTCTCAGCTAAATCCAAGTTCAATTCAGAGGTGACTACTGGAAACTTTCATTAAACCATTTATATTGTGATAACTCATTTTGAACCCATGCTGTTCTTAATTTATTAGCAAGGAAATTTAGATGTGAAGATTCCATCTCTGAGTAAATTAAGAAAATATGTTGATTTTTTTTTTAAAGTACCTTTTTATATGTAATATATCACTTTATAAATGGGAGACAAAAAAGCAACACAATTTATGTAAATTTTGTGATGCTATTCTGACGTTAATCTTTGTTAAGGGTTGCAGCATAAACAAAGCTTTCAGGATTCCTACTTCACATACTAATTATCAAGTAAAATTCATTAAAGTATAGGAAATATTTAACATGGAATTATTTCCATGGAATGGAAATTTTCAGTGTTTATTTATGAGAGAAAGGTGGCCTTGCTCTCTAGAAGTTAGTAGAAAAGTAAAACTGAATGTCTTTACGCAACTAGAGTTGTAGTGGCTTCTCTAGAGTTTGAATGCATGACATGTTTGCTAATTCTTCCTAAAGAATAGCATTCAAAATATTAAGGACTTAAAAGATGTAGTACAGCTCTCCCAGGCTCCCTGCATAAGTTTTTCCTCCCCTCCAGATCATGCCTAATAATAAAGAAATTAGAGGATTCCTATTTTGTGTTAAGTAGTTGTGGGGGTTTGTGGCTAAAAGCCATTAATGCTTCAAACTTCGTCCTATTTACCCCTCAAACCCCTTCACCACATAGTAAAAACTTTTTTCTTCTCCAAATAAAAGCTGTATCTGCATATGTGAAGCTTAGAGAACAGCTGGGCCACTGAGAAATTATCAAATATTGTGTAAGATGGCAATATGAAAAATGTTTATGTTGGAATAACTTTTCCCCAAGAGATGAATGCTCTTTGGCAGTCAGTGGAATGATCCCCAGATATCCATCACTCCCATGCTGCTGATATATTAAACTAATATGTACCAAATTCTGGGTACAGAACATACATATGTCAGAAGTTGACATCAGCTAGGAACAGATAATCCTCTGGAGGCAGAATCAGTCAAGTAATTTTGTTGAACTCTCTTGAAGTTATGCAGATTTCTTAGGCAATATGGCAAAAAAATTAGAGTGGTAAAGCTTTAGTGTTATTAACAACAGTATGTTATTCTAATATAATAAGTTTTAAAATAATGAAGATTTATTACAAGGCTGCTAAAGATTCCTGCATTATATTTTAATAAAAACTTTTTTAGAAATATCCAATGTTAACCAAATTGGCTCTAGAGACTAGCTTCAATTTTCATTTCTCTTTGGTTTTTATTGCTAAGTCTCTGCTGCTGGAGACACTACTGTTTTAATGATGCTGATGTCTAATAGACCACAAAGAAGAAAACATTTTGATTTCTTTTTAATATCTGGGTATTCTAAATCATTAATATACATAGCTGTATTTCTTCCAGAAAATCTCCTCAGTGCTCAAATCCAAAGTGAAAATTTAGCAGAATAATCCTAAATTTTCTTCCTGTTATTCTTTCTTTGTATATGCAGATGTTGATACTACTTGAGCCCGTTTAAGATGATGGTCAATAAAATTTACGTACTTTTATGAATACTTTGGTCTTTAAATAAATAATTAAAAAACCCTCTAGAAATAACTTACTGTAAACTGCGATGTTATACTAAAATTTCTTCAAATCTTGCTTCTTCATATAGAACCTTTTTCTTTTTTTTTCCAGTTTATGCTATAATTTCTTCCTGTTCTACCAGCAAAATACATTAGCTTATTTAATATTTCAAGAAAGAAACTGAACATCAAATAAACAAAAGAAACACACATTATTACACATAAAATTTTGTGCAACAATTTAGAACTTTACTTTTCCAGTCTGTTTCACTTTGATTGACTCTAGACATAAGAGAGTTATGAAGACTGTCTAGAGCAAAACCTGAACATAATTTTTGAGCTTTTGCTTAAGTTGCTACTCTTTTGTACCACACATATATTTTATTTCTTATGGTAAAAGACAAAAATAAAACCTGGTTCAAATTAAAAACTCAAATAAATTCACTCAGAATTTTGAGTGGAGTCAAACAATTCCAAACACTGAAGAATAGATGCAAACTATTCACTGCTTATGTAGAAAAAACTTGTTCAATGGAAAATGAAAAGGTATCCCATTTTAGTGTTTCCCATTTTATCAAACTAGATAAAAAAGAAATGGAGTTAACTACAGTAACTGATGAACTGCACATTTCTTTATACAATTAAAGTAGTAATAACATTATTGAAGCCTGTTTGAATGAATATAAAACATGTAATACAAACCAGAAAATACCTCAGGTATTCTAAGTCAAAGTACATCTATTGAATTCTTATGATGCATAAGAGAGTATCTATAAAGCAGAAAGTAGTAGTATATAAAAGCTAGCATGTCTTTAAGAAATCTGCAACACAGAAATCATTCAAGAAAACCCAGAAAACGGTGTCTGAAAACTTCTTTCCTTTCTGTGGTAAAATGTTCCTAACAAGATTCATTTCTTAGCTGTATCTGTTTGTTATCATATCTCAGATGATGCAATGGAAAGAAGATTCTAAGCACAAATACTGGGCCAACTTATTTATACAGCCATACTTGTGCAATAGTACATGTGTACTTCTCAACTTTCCAGTCTTTTTCAAAGGCGAAGTTTTTAAGAAGCTTTCTAACTCAGTCCAGAAATCCTCAGCTAAGTTTTCCTCTTACAGCTGTTTGGCAATTTGTAATTTACTGGGTAGTTGGATATGTGCAGAAGGACACCATTCCAGAATGCACCACATCACAACATGGCCTTGTCATTCCGGTTAACTGTATCCTTTCAACTACTCTCTTCACTTTCCAAAGATACATTTTTTAAGGAGTAATTATGTCCTCTTACTAAGTCTTACTTGGCTTTTGAGCTAGCATCATTGCTTACGTACAGTTCTTTTGCCAGTCTCCAGTTTTCCTCTTTCGTGTGAAAAGTCCCACTCTTTTTTGTCACTTGTGTTCTTTCAGTTAATCTTCCTGAACTGCAAATTTGCACTCTCTGACACAAAAAGTGTCTTGATTTAAAATGGCAAGTCAATAAACTAAGCGATTCCCATGGAGATGAGAAACTGGAATGGTTTATTTGTACCAAAACTGGTATTTTGTGAGTCTGGGGTACTATATATTCATGGTGGGTTTTGCATATTCGTTGGAGGGTTGGCTTATTACAATTGGAGACTTTACAGAGATGAGGTAAAAGGAGAAAACCCAGGTTTACAAATTTTGGGGTCTTAACACTTACACCACAGGAGAAAACCCACTTTATCTTAGGGGAATTACGTGGGGGGGAAAAGGTATTCAGGTTTACAGAATACACAGGATTCATGGAACACAAAGGGAGAGCTAGAGCGTAATAGGTCTTCTGCAGAGGCTTGATAACATCAGGCTGTGGTCTCTCTGGCTTGGGCAGGGCACTTCTCACGGGGGACATCTTATCTGCTTCTCAAACTGAGGTTTTTTCCCCAATTTTCATAGCCCCTGGCTTTTTACTGAGATCACTCAAATTCCTCTCTGCAGATATTATATTTTGGGATCCAGCAATTTAATGCTGACTACCTGGTTGAATGGAGTAAGTTTTGCTGTTCATAAATGTTTTCAAGAGGGCCATTAGCAGGTTATAGGCTCTACTGAACATTATAGATTTTTTTTTACTGTGAATAGTAAAAACATATCTGGAAGGAAAAGTACAATATTCTATTCTGATTCTATTCCAACCCTTTGCATGTTTAGACACCTAAAACATCTGATACTTATCTTTCAAGGAAGGTCATATGGTGCTAGGGTGAGTCAGGATATTCACAACCAAGTCAGAGAACTAACCAGTGGTCCAACTTCTTTTTTCTATCTAAACACCTCAAAACTTTAGTTTTTCAGTCCTGCATTTATTTATTTCCAGCTTTTTTTCCCATTCTTTGCAATTCTCAAATAAACACTTTCTTACACAAAGATTATTATGGGATGGATTGTGGAAGTATGTCTTTGTAAATGAAACCGTCCCCATGTCCATGAAATTGCTCCAAGAATGAACAAAATAACTTTTAAAATTTTCTTCAGTTATTGCTCTGTCAACTTCTGATAAACCAAAATTCTGGTCATTAGCAACACAGCTTTGTCAGGGCATATAGAAGCAGAAGTGGAACATCCAAGCAGAAAGCACCAAAATCAAAACTCATTTAAGTAGGTGGTTCCTGCCTGTGTCCAACTGTCTTGGTCTTCTTCTTCCATGACTCATTTTGAAGATGAAGTGATCCTGAGAACTTGTGAGAAAGATGAGGGCCTGCCTCAGAATTAGGAAAAATTACAGGAAATCAGTCCAGTGTAAATAACTTTGAAAGAAAAACATTACTGAGGTTCCAAGGTGCATTACACTTCATCATTTATAAACCTTACATATTTTTCTGATGGAGATAGATAGCCAAAAAAAAGATAAGGAAGCTTGTTCTTGCAAGATTTCCTGCCTGTTCATATATATTCCTAGTTTTGGTTAACTCACAAAACTGATCCTGAAATAGTCTGAACACAGCATAGACTGAAGGAGTCAAGGCAGTCACCGGGTTCTACGTATCAGAAATTCCACACTTAAGCAGTGCCATCAATTAGACAGGTCCCACTGTATGATGTGTCTTCTGTCAAACATTTCTGAATAGACCCTTGTTCCATTTGATACTATCTTGAGGAAGCTTTATCACAGTTCTGATGCATGGTAACAGGATAAGCCTTCTATGGCTATTTAACCTTAAAGTGCATCTAGAGTCTACCATCAAAGTGGCTTTTTTCCTTGGTGATGGAGTGCTCACAAGGGTTTTCATTACAAAATAGAGTCTGTATCCCACAGTCTTGATAAATCCTTGCTAACAGGAGTTCCATCATCTAAAAGGCTATCTGTTCATATATTATAAGGTTTCTAAGAGCACAAAGTCTCTAAACAAATCAGTTCTGTGAGAGATGCGTCTGTAAGGTGTCAGCATTATGGTCAGATAATGCTTTTAATGACCTATCTATATATTTATCAGGATAATAAGAAAATACCTAATTATAGCAATGTTTGAAATTCAATTCAGCTATTTTACGGAGGAAGCAAAAAAAGTTAACGTTTCAGATTAGATTATTTATTGTTAATGTTATTTAAATCTAAACCCAAAACACTTTTAACACTTAAAAGAGTAAGAGTATGTACAGCTAAAAATAAAATGTTGGGATCAATAATTTAAACTATTTTAATGTATTAATCTGTCAGTCAACAGTACAGGATCAAATGCAAAAAAATGTAAAAAAAATTAAGAAGAAGGTTCTTCAGACTCATCAGAGTATTTTGTCTTTTATTTTTTCTTTTTCACTCAAAAGTGCAAAATAGAATTCAAGAAATTAAGTGACTAATTAAATCTCTGCTTATATATAAATTTTTATGTATAAATATAATACATACATTGGGTGTATATATCTGTTTTCTTTGGTTTTGTGTGTTTTGGAGGTGGGGTTGTTTTTAAAGTGTTCCACTGTTGCAAGCACATTCTGTACTGACTGCTGCATATACATCTAGGTTATGTCATCCAGACACAACATGCAGGTGCAGGTACTTTATTCTACACACCATCTAGATTTCACTATGTCCAGTAAACTGTTGTTGTAACTTCACTATTAAAAATATAATACTAAATCCTTTATTCAAATTAAAGTAGATGTAAGGGAGCCACAGTGCAGTCAATGGGGATAAGCCAGGGCATAAGATTTTGCCTATGCAAAACTTCAGCAATAAAAACCAGTTTCTGTTTCTAGAGTACATGAAATATAGGTGATATAAAGAACATTTCAATGAAGAACAATTCTATCCCCTTAATAATTTAGGCTACTGCTAATAAACAATTGTATCATTTTCTGGAGCTAAGGAGCTCAAGAAGATGAAAAAGCATGTCAGCATCTTGGAACAACCTATGGAGTTCAGTATGGGTTTTCAATTTATGATGCTAAAATAAACAAAATGCTATATACATATATAGTATATACTTTATACTGCATATAAGTAACACTTAGGTACATGTGCCAACATGTATATTTATATATGCATTTGCATAGTAACTCTACAGGAAATTAATAATTAATTTTATAGTATTTTTATTATGATTTATTTCATATCTCATGAGAAAATAAAAATTTTTAATCAGTGGCCTCTCAAATCAAAGATTTGAACCACAATTTTCAAGACTTTTTAAACTTTAACACATTTTCTCAGAATAACAAAAAAAAAAAAGAGGAATAGCAAATTGTAGATTGTGATCTAAACCATAACAGGAAACAGTTATTTTCAGTATCCATGATGTAAGTGGTTACTAATATATTCATGCAGCTGGGGGAAAGGATATTAAAAAGGGTCTTAAATAAACTGCATTTCTATGACAGTAACTTGGTTGTGATTCATAGTCATAACAGCAACTATTTTCTGATCTCAACAGGATAAGGAAAGAGGGAGTGTCTTTTTTTTCAGTTTGGGTGGTTGAGGATGGCAGTAAACCGTCTGAAAGTTACTATTCCACTTACATTTTTTTGTGTACCCTAAACCATTTTTTACGAATAGAGTTAAATGGTAACAATGCCACACAGTGATGTATTTTTGTGATTTTGTCTGTGTTTAGAGTCTCCTCCCACACACCCTCACTCATCAGGTGCACCACGGTATCTTCACTCTAGTATTTTTAGCAAAAATAATTAGAGCAACTGTTAAGTTGATTGTGAGCTCTCTCACTAGGTAATAACCTTCATCTACTGAAGCTGGATAAGGATTGCAAAAATCTGCTTAAGTTTTCCTTATTAAAGAAATCATATACTATTTTACTGAACATTTCATGTTTTGGAATCAGCAGCAGTCACTAATGGAACAAACACATTTTACAACACTACAGGAGCAGATGTAGGAGTTAAACTGCATCAATTTAGAAGAGAATAAACAGCAGGTATTTTTCTTTGAAAACTCTCTTTATTTCTATAGGGGGAGGGGAGGAAATTAAGAAATTATTTTCTACTAGTAAGGCTTTAAAGATCACATTGGAAATCACAGTTAATAATTTGTATGTTTTCCAAAATGTGCACTGTCTGAAACAATATATGCTAAATGTCGATGTTGTTTTATTTCCCTCAGTACTTTGGGTTTAGTGTGTAATAATGCTGATCATAAACCACACATGAGCTGGAAAAAAATAATTATATATATATTCTTTCATAATCAATGATCTTCGTAGTCACTGATAAGGATTTTCTTTGTCTGCATAGGCAAATTTTGAAATGTATCATCAGGAATCTAGAAATACTCTCTTTTTGTTGATTTGGGATTTTTCCCCAAATAGATGTTATATGTAGTTCTATTAAAAAAAGGCATTGTGAATGGAACAAATCCTGTTGCTTTTATTTGTGTAACATATACTATATATATGTAACTGGTTCACCAGAAAATATGAGTGTTTTTTCTTACTTATTATACAGTGAAAATGCCTTCAGTGAAAATTTACCTTCAGGAGTAAAAATTTACCTAATTTATCTTCAGGACTTAAACTATAGATTAGAATTTAACTGGGGGAGAGCAACAAAATCTTAAACTGTTTTGCCTGTTTACACAAAGTATGCCATCGCACTGGTAAAATGTATTAATTTGTCTAACCAAAGTGACCCGCTTGCTTACCTGAGCCACGTGTTTCTATAAAGCTGGTTACTTTACACTCATACAGAAATTGTTAGAATTAAGATGAATCTTCATTATTGTAGGCTATGTATCATCGTTGTAGACTATGTATGGTAAAGCTCAGCAGTATCTTTCCCTGTTGTTAAAGTGCTGCCAACTGACGGCCACAGTGTGGTTTTGACTTGGTTCATCCCCTTGTGATTTGAAACTAATTATTTCAGAGTTTGCAATAAAATGTTTGTTAGAAATTAATGTTTTAATATGTCACAAATCCTTTCATGAAGTTTAGTTAACAAGGAGAAAAAAAATTATGTATTTATCATGACATTGATTCTTTGATGTAGAACTGGTTCTTCAGGCTCTGAAACTTCATTATAGTTATGAAAGAAAGTATCTGTTTTTCAACACTGTTTAATGCGTGAGTACAAGGTTTTTTGATCTTTTAACTATAGTCCTTTGGAAATGACAGCTTGCAAAGAATGCATTCAGATTGAAAATGTACTGAGAAATATTAAGGAATAAGGGTTATTCTTTGTCTTCAGAAGACATACCATACCACTTTATGGTAAGACACAGAACCCAAGCCTGTGTCATTACTGATTGTAAAGCCAGACAGAATTTCCTGTGTTCAAAAAAGTGTACTTATAGCCATATCTCTTTAGATGAGATTAGGTTTGTTTGACTTTTTCTGTGAATCTGATGACATTCTAAATGGGAAGTGGACAACTTTGTACTCAAATACAATGACCAGGAGATAATAAATAAGGACCTCACCTTGAATATTGTGTGCAGTTTTGGGGACCACAATATAAGAAAGATATTAAGCTCTTAGAGAGCATCCAAAGGAGGGCAATGAAGATGGTGAAGGGCCTTGAGGGAAAGCTGTATGAGGAGTGGTTGAGGTCACTTGGTCTGTTCAGTCTAGAGAAGACTGAGAGGAGACCTCATTGCAGTTACAAATTCCTCATGAGGACAAGGGGAGGAGTAAACACTGATCTCTTCTCTAGTGACCAGTGACAGCACCCAAGGGAATGGTCTGAAGTTGTGTCAGGGGAGGTTTAGGTTGGATATTAGAAAAAGGTTCTTTACCTGCAAGTGCAGCTCAGGGAAGCAATATGTTACTGTTAGCAGTTTACTAATGGTAAATGGTAAATCAGTGGATCAGATCAACTTAAACTGGGTGGAGACCCAGTGGAACCTCTGATTGAGAGTTACTGCAGAAGAGAGATTCTATGTTGTACCAAGGTGCAAAGCACTTTGCCTAAGAATTTCCCTTCTGAGAAAAAGATCATAAATTCTTACTCTAATACTTTAAGAACAAGTTCCTGTTTGCTCATTAATCTAACAATATCGAATTTTCTTTTCTCTGTTTAATACAAATATAATCTGTTAGCCATTTAATTCATATTTATGAATAGGGTAAATTTTCTTGCTAAACAGAAGGTTCATTATAAAGTTGAGGCCTCTCAAACTTTCTTATTTTTTCTATTTAATGAAACTCTTAAATTCAGTCCTGCTGCTGCCAGTGAAGTCTCATAATAAGGTTACAAGCATAGCATATATTTATATTATATAATTTATACATACATACATGTATATACACTTATGCATTTTAAATTTTAACAATTTTGTTTTATTTTCATAAACATTTCATTCTTAAATATCTTATGGAGTACAACGTGTAGTCTCTGGTACTTCCAGCCATTTATGGGTGGTCTGTCTGTTTCTGCTCATCACTGCAAAACACCGATCCTTTGGAACTGAGTTTGAAAGTCAACTGTTTAGGCAGATCACTTGCACATCTGAAAGCAATTCCATATAAAGTTACATTCTTTACTATCATAAACACCCTTGCTCAGGTATCCTACTCATAAATGACCTGGAAAAAGGGACACACTGAACCCTCAGCAAGTTTGCTAATGATATAAAACTGGGAAGAGTAGTTGATACCTCAGAGTGCTGTGCTGCCAGTCAGTGAGACCAGGACAAGTTGGAGAGCTGAGCAGAGAGGAACATAATAACCCCAGGCACTAGCGCAGACTGTGGGCCGACATGCTTTGAAGCAGCCTGGGAGAAGAACAACAAGTTGTCCACGAGCCAGCAATGTGCTCTTGGGGCCAAGAAGGCTGTGGTGGTTTGGGCTGGGCCTTCCTTGGTGACCAGTTTGTAACCAAGGAAGGGTCTAGATTTACCCAGTATTCCCTACGATTTTTACATAAACCAGATTATAAGAAGAAAGGAGGAGAGGCCTTCGCTCTCTTTCCTTCCGGTGGCTTGGAGGTGCAGGTTCCCTGCTGTTGAGTCTGCCGTGTTGGGGAGCGAGGCCTGGTAAGGCCTTGTCAACCCTGGGAGGTGGAGGTTGCCGGCGATCGTTCCAGAGCGACTCTCGGTTGTCCCAAGGAGAGTGATGGAATATTTCTTTGCTAACTCTTTAGTTACTAGATCTCAGGCTACTGATTGGGAGATATATATATATATATATATATTATTTTGGTTTTGTCCCTTTTCCCTTCCCCCTTCCCTTTCCCCTGTGAAATTGTATATATATTTCAATTGTATATAACTGTAATATAAGTGTAAATATATTTATATATATCACTTTAACTGTCTCTCTCTCGTTTCGGGTTTTCTTAGTTGTCTTTTCTCCCTCTTCTCCCTGAGGTTTGGGGGGGCACTTCTTGTGGTAAGGTTTGGAGACTTGGTAGGGAGCCAGCTTCAAACCATATCAAAGGCAAATGGTATTCTGGGGTGCATTAGGAAGAATGAGGCCAGAAGGTCGAGGGAGGTGATCCTATGCCTCTGCTCTTCCCTGGTGAGACCGAATCTGGAATACTGTGTCCAGTTCTGGGTTCTGACATTTAAGAAAGTAAAGGAACTACTGGAGGGGGACCAGTGGAGGACTGTCAACATGATTACGGGATGGGAGCATCTCCCTTATGAGAAAAGGCTGAAGGAACTGGGCCTGTTTAGCTTAGAGAAAAGATAACTGAGAGTAGATCTTATCAATACTTAAAAACATCTTCGGAGCAGATGTCAAGATGATAGGGCCAGTGATATCCATCTTTCCAGTGATGTCCAGCAATGGGGCAAGGGAAAACAGGCACAAACTGTAACATAGGAAGTTCAATCTGAATACAGGGAAAAACTTTGCTATTTACAGAGCACTGGTATGGGATGCCTTGGGAGGTTGTGGAGTCTCCCTCTCTGGAGATATTCAAAACCTGTCTGGACATGACCCTGTGCAACCTGTTTTATGTGAATGTGCTTTAGCATAGGAGTTGGACTAGATCATCTCCAGAGGTCTCTTCCAGCTCCAATTATTCTGAGATTCTACCTTCTGTGTATATGGTGATATATTTTTCCTGTCATAACACTTCAATTCTCTTGGGGTTTTTGTATTTCTATTAGACGTACATTGAGACCTAACTAGGTGATAATTATGTAAAGTTGTTAGAAAAACACTTTCCGAAACAAGTGAGGCTTTGTTTGGTTTGACCTGGTTTTCCAAAGAAGCAGGTTTGTCTTTTCATTTGTGTTTAAAGCATATGGCAGAGTAGATCAGAATTTTCCTTCTTCAGAAAGACTCTGCTCAGTACTGATCAAGGAAACATGTTTCCAACCAACAGGAGTCTAAATATATTCTTTAGGCTGGTAAAAATTCCCAGGGTATTGGTGAGCAGTGTTAGTACCTTTAGCTTTGTAATGAGAGTTTTTCTATTTCTGTGTTGAAGTTTTTAACAAAATGTAACACGAACAACAGGTGTTGGTCAATCGTGTCCTTCAGGATATGTATCTACAACATTGATCAAGCAACCTTTCAGTTAAAGGAAATTTTTGATTCCTTAAATAATTTCTAAGAATTTCTCAAAAAATGAAGTTGGAAAAATTATTTTTTTGCTATTGAAATTAACTAAAAATGAGGACTGTTTACTAAATCAAATTCATCCTTTTTTCTGAGCATAATTTTAACCTGTGAAATCCCATTTGGATATATTGTGTTATAGTCAGACACTCTGGCTGATACTCTAGTCTTTTAATTTATTGTATTGAGATGATAGATTTTGCTTTTCTTACATATGTCATAATAATTTGCATAAAAATAGTGTTTCCAGCTCTGAACAAAAGCTTCAACTTCTCTTCCCATAAATTAAATTTGAATTTTTCCTTATTTCCAGAAATTGCAGTTTTACTGTTTTCAGTTTTTGTCTTTGTAACTGTGAAAATTCATTGCTTCTTAATTTTCCCTTGAACATTTGGTTTACAATTGAATCTTTACTTCCAGTTTCCTTTATTTTTCCCAATCTACTGCAGGTAATACTTGTATTTTCCAACCTGTATCTCAGATTAAAAATAAAAAAGGACACATATCAAAGCAGATTATATTTTGAAGAGATTTTTCAGAAAGGACTGCCAGTACGATATATTATTTGATGTCCAGATGCTTGGTATTTTTACATCTGTTGAGAAGACTCATGCAGCTCTAGTGCTGACTGACTGATACAAATGAAAGGAGGATCAAATTAAAAAAAAAATTTAAAAAAATATAGAAATCTTATATTGCAGCATTATGCAGCAAGTCCTTTTCATTTAATTTGTTACCACTCATTAATGTAAGCAATAAAGTTTGAAATAATGTGTTAATAGGCTTTGTTAGATGTGAAACAGATACTGATAGTGCCTGAAACATGCTCTTATCATCTGAGACAGAGCAATTTTGCTACATATAATTCATAAGAAGTTCTTATGTACATAGTACATAAGAAGTAAAGCGTCAGAGTCTGTTAGATAGTCTCAGCCACTGACTAGCTAGCCCTACACCAATAAAATGTGGGGAGAGAAAGCAGCCACTTAGATGTGCAGAAAAAAAACAGAAAAGCCAAGCTTAAAATCTCGATGAAAGGTTTTAGTGCTCACTCCTTACATTAATTACAAATGGATGAATCTCATGATCTTCTTGTCCTTCCAGTAAAATACAAGATGTTTCATTTAAGTTAATAAGTGGTGTAACCCTCAGGCAATTAAAAAAATAACAAATGTCTAACATTTTTAATTTTCATTGTAACAACAATATCCCTTTAAAACAATGTCTCTGAAATGTCTAAGGATTCTGTCACTGATACAGATATGTTCAATAAGTCATCTGAGCATACACCTACTATTATTACATCTTATAATATGTAAGATTCCATAGTAAGTCTCTACAAAACTTCATACACAAAACACTATTATTATGTATTATTATCATATCATCATAAATCACCAAGCCAACTGAAATGGATGTCTTGGGTATAAAATGATAAATTTTAAAATTTAGTCCCAGAGTAAACTGTTTATGTTTACCTCAGTAATATATTTTGTTCAAAATTACTGCATTAATCCTCCAAACTAATTTTTTTTACCGAGTATGTTTCTTCATTTATAGTCTATTACAATTTAACAATGTCAAAGTAATGCAAAATCCTAGAGATCATGTTACCCTATTATAGTTTATATTTTATTATGCCTTCTGTCTCCCTCATTCCCCAGCTTCTTCCATCCTTTAGTTCTTTATAAGTAAAATGTGTGGCACATGTACCATTATCTATTATTTTGTGACAGTAAGGTATTCACATTCAAGAGTGTATATTCTGCAGATAACTAGAGTTTGTGCTATAGTTCTTCATTCTTTGCCTACTTTTGTTGGTTTTAGGTTTCTGTACTTGAAGTCTTAGTATATCTTAAAAAAACATTTATAGAAGTTTCTTCCTCCCTCCCTTTCTCTCTCCTTCTCTGAACAAAGGTGGACGTTTAAAGAGCCTAATTGTGAGTGCATCCTCGGGAAGGTAGTCTTTTAGGCTCTGGATACAAATAACAGAATAGTCTCTCTCTTGAGGAGAGTTTAGAGCAAGATATCAAGTGCCTTGAATAAATGTCTGAGGGAGTCTATACCAAAATACTGAGATAAACAAAACTTGACTAAACTCTCAAAAAGAAAACTCTAAGAAATGATATGACATAATTAAAAATGGGTAAACTAGACGTAGTGAACTAGATGGCTCTAGAAATGTCTGGGAAAAAACAAACTTATTGCACAGAGAAAATAAGGATATCTAGGTTAAACAAGAATGGAGAAAGATCCTGCATCTGGGATGGGGTAACCCTGGGGAGTGAGATGCTGGAAAGCAGTGCCAAGGAAAGGGACCTGGGGGTCCTGATGGCAAGTTGAGTATGAGTCAGAAGTGCCCTGGCAGCCAGGAGGGCCAACCGTGTCCTGGGAGGTCTCAGGCAAAGCATCATCAGCTGGTTGAGGGAGGGGACTGTCACACTCTGCTCTGCACTGGGGAGGCCTCACTTGGAATACTGTGTGCAGTTTTTGGGCACCAAAGATATTAAGCACTTAGACAGCATCCAAAGGAGGGCAATGAAGATGGTGAAGGACCTTGAGGAGAAGCCATATGAGAAGTGGCTGAGGTCACTTGGTCTTTTCAGTCTGGAGAAGAGGAGACTGAGGGGAAACCTCATTGCAGTTACAACTCCCGTGTAAGGTCAAGAGGAGGAGCAGGCACTGATCTGTTCTCTGTGGTGACCAGTGACAGCACCCAAGGGAATGGTCTGAAGTTGTGTCAGGGGAGATTTAGGTTGGATATTAGAAAAAGGTTCTTCACCCAAAGGGTGGTTTGGTACTGGAACAGGCTCCCTGGGGAAGTGGTCACAGTACCAAGCATGACAGAGTTCAAGAAGCATCCAAATGGTATTCTGAGGCACATGGTGTGACTCGGGAATGGTCCTGTGCAGAGCCAGGAGATGGACTGGATGATCCTTATGGGTCCCTTCCAACTTACCATGTTCTGTGATCCTGTGATTCTGTGATTCTGTAAAGAAACTAGTCTTTAAACTAAGACATGTTATTCAGGGTTATCTCTACTACTTCTTACTGAGAAAATCAGGAAAAATAGTAATCTATTGTCTCTGTTATTCTAAATGAGAAAGGCAGAAAACTTATGTTGCTAAAACATGAAGATGAAAGCAGTGAGATGCAAGAAATAAACATTTGATGGTGAAATTGCAAAGCTTCAATACTATTTAGAGCATTTAGACAACACTCTTAGAGATATGGCAACTCATTGACATTTTCACAAGTGTTGTTTGTCTTTTGTTGTTGCTTTAGTGGTTTTTTCTCTCCAATCTCCACAAAATGAGAAACTTCCTTGCATCCTTAAAAAGTCTGAAGTGGTAACTTGCATAACAATTCAGTCAGTTTTAAGTAAATAGGAAATTACAGCACTAGGGTGTTGATAAGACCACTTGGGACAGAAATGTCAGTGTCTAATATTGTGTTAAATTTCTTTTAAAATAATTCAAATTAATTTTAGCACATAATAATTAACAGTTTTATTTATACATTCTCAGAGGACTTTGGTACTTGGGGACTAAGGATTGTAAATCAACAGGGGGAATGAAAGCATAAAGTTCAAATAGTCACAATTCTTAGAGTTGTATTTGTTATATGAGCACAGACTGTCACCCTCTGTGTTGTTTGTGCAGTAAGGAAAAGGATGTGAGCAAGGACATGTTGATGAGGAGAATAGATTTCTGTTGCAACACTGCTCACTTGGTATTTCTGTATATATTACAGGATCTGGAGAGCTCACTGCAAGGTTGTGCAGCTGTGAACACAGACAATACAGAGTAAAGTGACTTTTATGCTCGTGTGCGAGGGCTTTTTATTCCTTCTCTAACATTTTGTGTTCTGGCAGTGCAGATAAGCCCTCATTAGGGATTAGGGTGCCATTTACCTATGCATAGTACACACTAAAAAGAAATATTCCTTTTCCCAAAGAGTTAATTTAAACATTGGCAACCTTCAAGATACGTTTGTTCATACCTCAACCAGGCTTGCAAATATATACTTTATTCACATCAGATTACAGCCTGGGAAGCTAGTTCTGTTGTGTATATTTGGGATATAGATAGCTACTCATTGTGCAGCTATTATTGCTTCCATTTACCCATATTACTACCATTCTTTACAAAGTATCAAAACCTATTTTTTTTTAATTTTACCACATAATTTTATTTGTGAACCAATCCTTTCTGTAAATGTCTTTCTTGTTTTCCAGCATTCACAATATAAGCAAAATACTTTATAGTGTTCAAGCATTCATTTTTTTATTCACTTTCAGACATTAGTTACTAACTTACGTAACCCATCAACTAATTTCTCCCCTTTTTATCTCCAGCTGAAACCTACTATTATTTTTAAAATATAGGAAAAATAATTAATAACATGTTATATATAACCAACTATGGTGAGACTTTCAGGATTAGTTCTACCTGTATGAATCTTTACTGCACCTGTCAACAGAAGAGCAGACCGCTGATTATCTAGGACTATATGTATTGTTTCAAGTCCCTAAAATTGCAAGACTTTCAGCTTTTTAATATACAACCAAAAATATACTATTAAAAGAAGTTTTCAAAATCTGATATCCACCTCTCCCTACTGATTTTACATTTTCTGATATAAATGACATAAGAGTAGTAGTGCACTTTTCCATTTTTTGTTCAAATAGGGAGTACTGTACTAGGTTCATCACCTAATTTCACCCCCACACCCCAAATTTATGATTGAACTTTAAAAACAAGCCTTTAAAACGTAATTTAAATTTTCACCTTACATTTGATTTTAAGCAGGAAATAAGTTTTGAGTCTTACTTACTTGTCAGTTTCATCTATAACTCATTAGGGGGAATGAATATTTCATTCACTATTGCATGTGTTGTTCTGCTACACTTTGGTTGGCTTCATTACGATATACTGTCTTTCTGGCTTTGTGATGAATATTCCCTTCTTATTTGATCTTTCTCCACTGGATAAGTCTTCCTGGTGGTATGTAGGACTCCACAGCCACAATATTCTAAAAATGTACTAAATCAGTTTAACAGTATCTTTTCACAGTTTTTTGAATGCTGTAATATACCTCTACTTGTGCCTGAAATAATTGCGTGTTGTTTAACAGTCCCTCGAGCCCACAAGTGGAAATACTGACTTACTGCTAAATATTGTCAGTTTTGGAAGCCTCTTCAGGAGACGTATACTTTTTCTTTTTTTCCTTCAAATCTTTTTCTACTGTGCTATACTTTTCAGCGTTTTCAGGTATGCTGTATTCCAACTCTTTTTCCCTCTTGCTTTTATTCTTTATACTAGCTTTCCAATCCATGCCTAATCATTCTAGATGGAAAATTAATCATGATAAGACAATTTCCTTTACAATAAAAATTTTCAGGATAAGAAAGTGCTGAGATTTTTGCATGCTTTTATTAAAATTGTTACAGCAGCACTACATCAATTTTAGCAGCCAATCACAGGTGCAGGTCTCATTCTTGTAAGTCTGACAGGGACACATATTTAAGGTGTCCCTTCCCAGGTGACTTAGAGAAAATCAATGACTTGTAACTTGTGATTTATGAAGAACTAATAGGTCCATTTTGCTGGTTTTTTGCTTCACGATTGTCCAAATAAGAGGGGTTTTTTTGGCAACACAATTTTTTTTTACATTTTTTCTTTTCTTAAAATCTAAAGAAGTTTGAAAAACTTAAAAAAGTACCAAAGACAGCTAAGGTTAATATTTATTGTATTATAATCTGTAGAGAAAAATGGATAAATAAAAGAAAGTAAAGATCAAAATATGATCCTTTAAAATATATGATAACTTAGTATCTGAAAAAATTAAGTTATTTTCCAGGTTAACTTATTTGTTTTCTTTTTTAATTATTTTTTAATTTTTTATCTAACTCATTTTTTTCTTTATTCTAAACATAAATAGCTTTTCACTGTCTCTTCTCATTGCTACTCATCTGTAATCACAATTCAATTATGAAAAATCACCACTTCTTTTAGAGTCATATTATATTATGGTGAAATATCATGAGTGAAATACTATCCCTGTATGTGTTTGTCATTGACTTCAGCCTAATAAATTTTCATCCTATGGCAGAACAAGCTGTAGCTTTACAATCTGGCTACTTTGACAGACAATGTGATTATGAGTACAAACTTTCTTTTAAAAAACTATTTTCTGGAAAGTGGAAGGTGAAGAAGTTCTCTTAACGTTGAATCACAGAGTAGAAGTTGTGTGGGCCATACATAAAAAATGGCCTTGTTTCTGGGTGACAGCAATTGTGTGTATGGCAGTTTGATACAGAGACAGTTTACAACCGACAGTTGTTGAAGTTATTTGGGATTCTGAAAATTCACACAGAGAACTTCCAAAAGCAGCTCCTAGAAAACTAAGCCTCTGACTTGAAGTTCTGATGAAAGTCCATAAAAAAAGTCTTCCTCACTCAAAATGAGTTCTTTCTGAGTTAGGAGTAAAGGTGTCAGAAATACTGAATAATATGTTAATGTATTTGGTGCATTCATGAGCAATCCCACTCTTCCAGAGATTCAGAAGAACATCAGGAATCTGAAAGCAAGAATAACTGATGTTTAAAACTAATTTAATATTTCAAAATAGCTGGGGAGAGGGATGAGATCTAGACTGAAAAGTTTAAATTCAATTATTTTGGTCAAACTAGACTTATTATGGATGTTAGACATTATCTTATAAATAATGTAGCAATTAAACTTGAACAAATTGCCAATTAGAAGGTCAAAGAGTTATCTTATTTTCCTTTCACCCTCCAGATTTGTTCTGGAATTTAATTTTGTAGTGCTTGTTAGCATTTCTCTTACAACATAGCAGGCAAAATCTAGCCTATCCCCAGATATCAGGTTAACTAGTTCACGAGTCTGTTTGATTCCACATAATTTTTCTCTTCATTAACTCTGACATGTTCATTATCAATAGATTGTTAGTGTTTGCAACAGATACAGAAGTCTCAGTAACATTTTTTCCCATGGTTTGTTGTGAAAACTCCTGGAAAGCTGAAAGCCCAGAACTACAACTCAAACTGCAATTACATTTAATACCTTGCTATGTACCATTGCCTCATGACTCTGAAGCCTGCTATCTAACCAAATGCTCAGGAAAACATAATGTTATATTCTGTCTCTTATCTTTTTGCCTTAAGAAGAATTCAGAGATATGAGACACATTTGGCTGCAATCATCTTATTCAGTGCATATCCTAAGTTCAGCAACACAGAAAGAGCACATAAATCTGATGATCTCTCTGTTGTTCTCTCTACCTAGGTTGCACCAAATCCACTTCAAGGTCAAATGTTGACCCTATTCTTCAAAGTCTTGAAAGGACTAGGCCATGACTCCTTCATACCTGCAGCTTACTCTGACCCAGTGTTGCATCTATAGTCTTTTAGAAACTGTGACAGACGAAGACCGGGGTTAAGATCCTGACAACTGTCTTTGCCTGCTTAACAGACGGAGAGTTTCTTTTCATCAAAAATGAGAATAAATTCTGGACCATAGCACCTTACAAGTGAAGTGAAGATCTGTCTCTTTTAAATTTGCATTCATGCAGTCACCTCTGAGTGACCCAACAGTATTCCTTTGGACAGTAAGACAAGGGAAAAAACATTATATGTTCAGATGGTGGTAAGTAGAGTGGATAATTTCAGCCCTCTGACTGCTTTGTTTTATAAAAGACTGTTAGTGCTGGGATTCTGCTCTGATGGATTTAAAATAAACACAGAGATTAGATAAAATACCTTAGATAGACTGCTTATGCTTGCATTTAATTGTCATACCGAACATATTCCTGCAGCAAAACACATTCCACAGGGAAATTAGTTCATCAAGACGAAAAGCATACTAGGGCCATAGCTGTTTCCCATTTTCGTTTTGTCATTCCTCTCATATCAAGCTCCAGATCCATAGTGTTTCTTTGCCACACTTAGATACATTCTTTGTAACCAAATGATCTACAAGTTTCTGCTTGTTCTCCCCTATGATTCTGTCCCATGTATCCTGTACTCAGTCACACTAATTTTATAAATAGCTCATGTAAGCAACAGGTGAAAACAACTTCTCCACTGATCCCACTTAAAATATTATGAGATTTCCCTTATATTTACCTTTCTCTCTGTGTTGTTCATGTCAGTTCATCATCGTAAATATGCTTTAAATATGTCCATGTTTCTGTGGTTTGTAAATTTGAAATTCACATGTCTTTTCCCAACAGATAATGTCGGGAAATGATGTAGGGCTTCATCTCTTTTCTCATGTCTCTAATAAGTTTCAGTAATGTTTTAACATGTCAGGAGTTAGAGGAATTTCCCAAATTCAATATATCAACAGCATGTGAGCATAACACGGACACTTGCAGAGAGGGGCAGAGGGGGGTCTTGTGTCTTTCTTGCATGTGTATCACGTCTTATTTTAAGACTCAATGAGTTTTTCTCGAGCTCTATGACTGTTTTGTATTCACAGCAAATAAATTACTTCTTTCTTAGTGGAATTACAATTTAAGTAGACAGTACCTGGCCTTAGTTTTCAGTTTCTTCACTATTTTAAATGACATAATCTTCATCAAAACATATTTACATTTGCTATATCATCAGCTGCCAGGTTTTGCTCTATACTCTTTTGCATGTGAGAAGTACTGGGGGCACCTACCTCAGCTTAATTAACTCCACCTGGCTTGAGACTCTCTCTTTCAACAATCTGCATTAATGCCATTATACAGGCACAGCAGAGGAGAAAGCCACAATCTCATGAAATTAAATCACTCTCCATAGAAACATCTTGAACAATAACATGAGAACATGGAGCCAACCAATCGTGTTCAGGCACAGGAAGAAGGAAAAAAAAGTTGCAACAAAGGTAAGAGTATGGCAGCAGAAACTAATACATAAAGGAAAAAGACATTAGCTCAAAAGGAAATGATTTCTTAATTATTCCCCCCTTTTGTCTCTCTTCCTTCTCAAGCAGTTGCAAGAAGAGTCAACACCATTGCTTGGACGAGAAAAATAGTAAAGTTACTCACTTTTTGCAATGTTATATACTTAGGGTATGATCCAATCATATGTCAAGCACCAGTTAAAGGCTTATATGGTCCGTAAGAGGTCCAGAGTGTCAGGATCAAGTCTCTAATCTTTATTGTACCTGGAATCAATGCCAATTTTTGCATTGCTTTCCGTTCAGAGCGAGGAAGAGCAAACATAGATGATATTTTTGGTTTTACAAAGAGAAGAAGAGGTCTTATCCTTCTAAGAGGAGGATGCTACAGTGAGCTGCAAACAAGTATGCTTAAAGAAAAAAAAAGACAGAAAAGTACATGAAGGTATTGCATTATTTCTAAAATGGTTGTCCTAAATCTAATTGCAGAATGACAAAAGAAAAAATTTTCAAGCAATGACCAAACCTGGAGTTTCTACTCTTTGAAGTGTACAACCTTCCTGGTTCCAAAGCTACAGTTCCTGAAGTTACCATAAAGCTGTTTAACATCTATAGACAGAAGAAAAAAAATTGGAAAAAAAAAAAAAAGGAAGCTTTTGGCCAGTAAGACACATTAAAGGCCAGATTCTGCCAGGCTTTCTCACAGTAAGTAGCGCATTACTGTTCCAGTAATCTATTGATCTCACCTAGGACAAGTTCAGAGTAAGACAACTGGTCAATACAAGCAGGTTGGCACATTTTGCCTCTAATTATCTTCTCCCTTACATTCAATCTCTGTATGTTAGTGCTGTGCCTTGCCAACTCTTTGAACTAATAATTTGTAAAATTCTGCTTTGCTAAATTCTCAAATCAGCAAATACTGTGAACATTAATTTACAGCATATACTTCGAACTGCAAAATTATATTCTTTTTGGAAGGTGTCCCATTAATATGAAAAATATTACTTTATCTCTGTAGTCCTCATGTCAACAGAATCCTGAAAGGGAAAAGGATGAGAGAGACATATTTTTCACAAGATCTGTGCAAGGTAATTTATACACTAATAGTTAAAATTTTTTATTGCGTTCCTGTGTTATGCAATATATCCTTTTATTTTCCAAAGTGGTCTTGATTTTGGATTTTATCCCTTGAGACAAAGTCACAAATTTATCTCATGAATACTCACAGCTACAATGTACAATCAGCCAAATATTCATATCTATAACATAAATTGAAGGACAGTAATGTTTGGGTCAATAAATTTTGACTTTTCAATATTTGTGAAAAACATAGCAGTACATGAGTAAATAGCTGAAAAAAAGCCTGCTTTTAAATGAAGGAAAAGGAAAACACATCAGTCAAATCTCTAGTTAGAGCTCTCGAATCAGAGTGCTACACTGTCACATATTGAAACATAATGTATTCCTAGGTTGAATGTATCAGGGATGTTGATTTGACATCAATGATAGTAATTTACATGAAAGTTTTTTATCAGGGAAGTTAATAAAATTGTAAATATTGTACAAACAACTTGCATGAGCAGTCATCCTCTAGCTCATACTCCTGTAGGTTTTTTTTACAAACAATATTATATATTAAATCTGGTTTAATGTCTGTAATGATTTGTTGTTGTGTACCACCTAAGGCCATATCTCTTCTGCACCGTTTCTTTTGCATCAGTATTCTTTTGCTACTGTCAAATCATTTAAGAAAACCACTGAAACACATGTAATTACCTACGTGAATAAATTTAATATTCAATGGTTCAATGCCCCTGACCTTTCACATTACAATATAGGACAACGACCACACTTTGTTTAAACATGGAGGCTAGTGAGTGTGTATTCAGAGTCAATACTTCAGCAAAGGAGAAGCAAAGTCAAGTTAGAACAGATTTTCCAGTTCCAGAAGGCTGTTACTGAAATCAATTATAGGTTTGGACTATTGTAACTTATCCTCAAAAAGTCAAGCTATGCAAGAATATGTCATGCACTTGGATAAACAAGTTACAAAGAACCAAGCAGTGAAGTGTCAATCAAGCAAAGTGGGTTTCTCAGATGCACACACATGCAGCCTGCATGTGAGGTGCACTATCTCAACCCTGGAGTCCTACAATATATTGCTCCAACTCATACATACCTTACAGGGAAACCTAGCCAGTAAATTACTTACCAAGAACCTGTAATACTGAAAGACCCCTATATCTATCCCCCTTTCTTTTTCCAAGTAAAATGCATGACAATTCTAGAAACCAGTACCTCTTCTATCAGGACACAGTGTTATTTTTAAATGTACCAAATCTACCTTCAGAAGAAAATTTGCAACTTTTACAAGCCTTAAAAACATTATAACAAGAGGGTTAGTATTCCTGCTACCCTGAACATGAGGCAAATGTCCTTCAGACAATACTTCCACATGATAATTAAAATCACAGAATCATAGAATTATAAAATCACAGAATTACAGAATGATTCCAATATTTAGATATAGATATATATCTAGATTTATATCTAGATATATATTTAGATAGAGAATATTTCTATATATTTAGGTTGGAAGCAATATTAAGATCACCTGGTTCCAGGGTCCCTTCCATGGGCAAGGACATCTTCCACTACACCACTTGGTGTGTTGAACTTCATGAGGTTCACATGACCTGTCTCTGAAGCCTGTCAAGGTCCCTCTGGATGGCATCCCTTCCCTCCAGCATGTTGACAAAGTTGCTGAGGGTGCACTCAATCCCACTGTCCATGATGTTCAAAGGGAAATTAGATGATTTGTATTTGTTCTATCTTTATGGTTATTTCTATTTAAAAGTGGGAAGTAGTAAGAGCATGGAATCTCCTTATGCTTTGTTACATAAAGTTAGATAATAGTTTAAAAAAACAATAATAGCATGTTAAGAAGGAAAAGGAAGTAATGTGAAAGGTTTAGATCTAGAACAAAATATATGTCAACTATATTGGTGCCTTAAGGGTTCAAAATTCAACTCAGTTAAACAGATCCAAAACTTCTGCTATAAGAGGAAGGAGGGATCTGATACAATGCAGAACAGTCCGTATTCTAGTCCTTCTCATCTAAATTATCATGTACAAAATTTTATACCTATTTTAATAAAATTACCCAATTGCGTCTCCTATATAAGTATTTTGGCATTTGGAAAGATTTCAAGAACATAAACTTCAAAAACACTCTGAATTTCTATTAAAAAAACGCTCCCTGGATGAACTGAGGACGTATCAAGTAATGACAAAGTAAATTCATGTTGTTCATTGAATAGAGAAGCTAGTAATTCTTAGGATTATTTACCTTTTCAAAGTTGTTAATCTCAGAATCACAGAATCTGGCGAGTTGCAAGGGACGCACGAGGATCATCAAGTCCATCTCCTGTGTCTACTCAAGACCGTCCCTAAGAGTCACACCATGTGCCTCAGAATACCATTTGGATGCTTCTTGAACTCTGTCATGCTTGGTGCTGTGACGACTTACCCAGAGAGCCTGTTCCAGTACCCAACCACCCTTTGGGTGAAGAACCTTTTTCTAATATCCAACCTAAATCTCCCCTGACACAACTTCAGACCATTCCCTTGGGTGCTGTCACTGGTCACCACAGAGAATAGATTAGTGCCTGCCCCTCCTCTTGCCCTCACAAGGAAGTTGTAACTGCAATGAGGTTTCCCCTCAGTCTCTCTTCTCCAGGCTGAAAAGACCAAGTGACCTCAGCCGCTCCTCATACGGCTTCCCCTCAAGACCTTTCACTACCTTCGTTGCCCGCCTTTGGACACTCTCTAACAGCTTAATGTCTTCCTTATATTGTGGTGCCCAAAAACTGCACACAACATTGCAGGAGAGGCCTCCCCAGTGCAGAGCAGAGCAAGACAGTCCCCTCCCTCAGCTGGCTGGCGATACTTTGCCTGAGGCCCCTCAGGACACGGTTGGCCCTCCTGGCTGCAAGGCACTTCTGACCCATGTTCAACTTGCCATCAACTGGGACCCCCAGATGCTTGTCTGTGGCACTGCTTTCCAGCATCTCATTCCCCACTCTTTACATACATCTGGGGTTGCCCCATCCCAGATGCAGAATCCAGCACTTTTCCTTGTTGAAATTCATATGGTTGGTGATTGCCCAGCCCTCTAATTTGTTGAGGTCTCTCTGCAGGGTCTCCCTGCCTTGGAGGGAGTCAACAGCTCCTCCCAGTTTCATGATGTCTGCAAACTTTCTTAGTATCCTTTCCAGTCCTGCATCCAATGAAGATGCTTAAGAGCACAGGGATTAAGATGGAGCCCTGTGAAACCCCACTAGTGACAGATCACCAGTCTGATGGTACCTCATTCACTACTACACTCTGTGCTCAACCCATGAGCCAATTCCTCACCCATCACATGGTGTGTTTATCCAGTTGTGTGCTGGACATCTTGTCCAGAAGGATCTTGTGAGAGACAGTATTGGAAGCTTTACTGAAATCTAAATTGATTAATAGCCCAATTGCAAATGCTTGATTTTTTTGTTAGTGACCATTGCAGTCTTAGTCCTAATAGAAATAGTCCTAATAGAAATAGCATTGTAAACTGTAATTAATTTATGGGAAAAATGATTGCTTTTACAAAGCAACATACTCGAGAATTTTGTTATTTCCCTTCATAAAAGTCTATATGTTTATATACTGTCTTCCATCCTATAACACAAGGGGAAACTACTGTAAAAAACTGCAGAGATAATGTGGAGTTCATATATGAGCTATAAATTCAATTATAGTACTTTGAATATTAACATGTTCATAAACCATATGGCAGATTCCCACCCTTCCTTATATGTCAGTGGGATGACATAGAACATAAATATTTAGCCCAGTGCTCTATATGTGCTCATGAAAAGGAAAAAATCAATACTCCAAAGTATTTAGTGAATACATTTCACTAGCACGTGGATATTTCTGTGTAGATATTTCTTCATGAACACTTTCTCTCTTTGGCTCTTTGGTTGAATCAAGACACAGTGATGACAATTTTATGATTCATTGTGCTTGCTTATTCACCATTTCCTGCTCTTAGTCATGCTTTATATCTTTTTATTTGACCATTTTGTCACATAGGCTATTTGTCCATGTAGTGACCATCCTAACCCTTTCACCATGGAAAGAAACTATTGGTCAGTGGTGAGTATAAGCAAATACAGAGCAGTGAGAGAGTTAATGAAGATGGGGAAGTAGAAATACAGATGTTATGCATAAGAATATTTCCAGCTTTACCTTTATTTCTAACTAGATACTGCAGAATTATGTTCTGCATCTTCTAAGGTGCTAGGGAGCCTCTCTTTAACCCAACTCTACTCCTAGAATTTAGTCAAAGAAAAAGGATTTTGTAAGAAATATAAGGTTCAATATTGTTCAATCACTCCCCAAGGTATTTACTACCTAATAAATATGTCAAGAAAAAATTTTAATTTCCTGGCACTTTGTTAACCTTCTAGTTTAGCAACAATAATACACCAACAAAATCAGACATTGGTGAGAAATTCTGCAATACGAGCAGTGCTAGGAAAGGCAACTATACTCTTACAATAAGGTGCCACTTCACGTAAGAAATAATAAAAATTAGTGTAGACTGTTAAGTAATGTCTTACATTACAGTTCCTAAACATATATCAACATTAAGATTTCAGATACTCATTTTTTAAAATACCGTGTGATTATTAGCAACATATTTATCGGAGCTTTCATTACTGTATGATTCATCTTTATGATTTTTCAGACACCACCTAAACCTCAGTGTGTTTTTCATAATATTTTGTTACATAGAAGCATACTACAGAACTTCTCATTCTGTAACAGACCTGAAATCCACCTGCTCTAAAGTCTTCACTCGGAATGGTGTAAAATGATGAGAGGACACTTTAAAAAAACATAACCTATCCAATATCCTTTTTCCTGTGCCACACACACTGAAGAACAAAGATGTGATCAGGTGCAGCTTCTGTAACCTAGTCCTGGTAATCCATTTGCCAGAAAACAGCAATTCCATTTTATAAAATAATGACAACTATAATGATGACAGTAGCAAAGACAGCAACAACAATATTAATAAAGATTATGTCAGTTAGTGTATGTCAAGTACTAATAGATCACAGTTATGTGACTTTAAAATTCAGTGTACAAAAATAGATGTAAGAAGTCAAGATAGCCCTTTTTTCATTTAGAGTGGAGTCTTCAACATCAGTTTTCTCTACGCAGAAGTCAGACGTTGGCACATATTTTTATCTTCTGTATATCTGCAAGGTACCTGAGTGAATGTTTCCAACACAGTATTTATGATCTATCAGCCAGTTAACAATAAGCAGCAATTCCTATAGCATTTAATGTCCCCTAATCTTTCACAGATTCATTCCAGTCAGGTCTGCTGTCTCCTGTGGTGTAGGTAACCATCATGTATGGCATCAGGAAGCAGCAACACAATTAGCATTGGAGATCATCAGTGGCACAATGGTATCTGGAAGCCCTTTTGGCCAGCAGCCTACACCTCTTTAGTCACTGTTTCCCCCAGGCCGTGGCTGAGGCAAAGCAGCTGAGCCCAGGAAACATGTTAAACAAGCAGCTAACCTTTCAAACTGCTTATACCTCAGGACTCCTCCATTATCACCAGTCAATATCCATGTGCCAAAGAGAAAATAGAAAACAATTCTTCTTCACAATAATTCCTTCATCATAAGATAAATGTTTTCACACTTTATTCTCACAATGGGAGAAATTACACATATGCTAGCTTTGGGAAAAAAAAAAAGAAATATTTAAGGAGATAATGTTTCAATGGGTCACTTTTCAATTAATGTCTAATTAAAAAGATGCAACTGTTTTCTAAATAAGTTATACATACTCCTACATGCAAGTAAGTTGTTCATTTTATGTAGGAGACATATGGAAATAGAAAAATGCTGTGAAGTTAACCACACATAAGACAGTCAAATAAACAGTGATTCTGTTGAAACTTTAGCTTTTCTTTCCTCCAAGACTCAGCTTATTTGAAGTCCCTGTTCTTATATCCCAGAGATAAAGTTGGAAATCCTGGTCTGGAAGGCTTCACAACTCCCATCAGCTTCTGCAGAGCCAGAGCTGATCTTGATTCTGTAACTTGGGATCATGCGTTCTGCAAGTTTAAAGAGCATGTGGATGACTGTTGCTCACATACTGGATATGACCCAAAGATCATTAAAGTAAAAAAAGATTACTGTTGCTGACCTTAATGGGCTTTGGGTCAGGCCCAAAAAGAGACAACACCTGAAATATTCTGTAGAGGATCTGCAAAGGATTAAGATATAGATTTCACTGCTGTACAACTAAAATTATTTGAAAATCTCAAACTTATTGCTTTGCCAAAAAAAAAAAAATTCTTTTTAGGAAAAAAATTAAAAAATTCTTCACACATTAAAAAATCAGTATTTGTATAATTGTCTGTCCTCTATGTCAACATTTTCTGTAAAGCAAGTGGAGTGACCAGTGTTAGCAAAGCAACACATTAAATTCTATTTCTTACTGATTCAGAATGGTTTCTGCTACCCCTAGGGACACTATTTGTGTCTGGCAAGAACATTTCAGTCTGACAGCTCCTGATTTTCAACAGGGAGGGGAAAAGGCAGAACTAATGGATGTGAATGAGCTTAAAAGCTAGTGAACTTATCAATCACAGAAAACAACTGTATTTTGAGAAGGAAATAGAGGTACTTTGGCAAACAGAAAAAAAAAGTCAGTAGGTATTTTTTTAGACACTGATAACTGTGGTCAGATTTTGGTCAGACTATTTTGGTCTCATAGTACTCTTGTTGGCACTTATTATTACATAAAATTCTTCAGGTACTGCATGAAATGCATCACATACGGTACTATAGGCAGGTCAAATTCAGAGATCCCAGTGTAGTTTTTAACTATGACTAAACTTTTTTCATTCAATGGGAGGTTGTTTCAATAACAACTGAATAAAATTAAATGAAACCTTAGGATCTGAACCGAAGAATCCAATTATATTTACACAGTTTTTGCACAGCTAGCCTATTATTGTTCAGCTGGGCGAGTGTTCATGAATGTTTTTGAAGGTTTGCATATTTTTCATCACAAGAAATCAGATACCATATTGCTTTACCTAAGCAATACTTTGACTGTTCTTTCCATAGGATTTATGTGAATGAAGTGAAAAGGAAATTCTGATCTGCTACTGTAATAGTTACTACCTGTTTTCTTTCTTTCTTCACATGGTACCTCCTCTTACTCAGGTATTATAAAAAAATATCAACAGAGACTTATGATGACTTGGAGAATGAGATGGATTATTTTTACGTTCCTGATTATGCATAAGATAGTGAGAACTTTCTCAAACCATACTTCAGACAAAACATTTTAAATTTCAGAAAAAAATCCAAAAGCCTAAAAAGTAAGATTCAATAAATGCCAACCTTTTACAGCTACAATTAGTTTAATTTCCCAACAAAATAATTTTGAACTATAAAACTTTATCTTTTTAATAAAAATGTCAAAATAAGACATTCTGCTAATTTTCAAAGCTTGTCTCCCTAATGTTTGTAATTGACAGAAATAATGAAAAAAGGTCTGGCAAATCAGCATTGTCAGTGACAGATACATGATGAAAGAATATCAGACTTCCTAATATTTAATGATTTATTATCTCTACATGCTATAAAACTCAGTTGGTGAGATCCTTTATCTGTGTTTTAAGGCTTGATTGTCATCTACTGGAAGCACTTTTCGGAAACTTCTGAGGGAAAGTTAACTGCTCAGAGAGAGATTTGTAATTTCTTCTTGCTTTAAAGTCACTTAACATTGGCACATTCAGTGGAAGATTTTAAACCTGAGCAGTCAGGGTGTAGATTAATTATTTAACACATAATTGTCCGTGTTTCTTTACCTCAGTTAAAATATGTTTGCTTTATCCCATTTTCAGAAACCAATGCAGCATTATTTCCCTGACTGTACACCCTGAACTACACTCTTTCCACAGGCCCTCAGGCTGAGTTGTGTTTTACAAAACAGGGTCCTGATTTACAGCCCTCTCCCACTACTTTTTGCCTGAGGCTGTTGAGACATAGGTAGTGCTTTGAAGTGGATCGTTTTCTACTACCTGAATATAGTTTTAATCTTATTAGCTCATCTATTTTATTTTTCTATGTACATATTCCCTATGACTACCTTCAGCATTGTGGAGATACAATACAGGCTCCCTGTTAACACACTCTTAATTACAACCCACAACCAACTCCAAAGAAAGGCTTTCCAGGTGAGCTAATATTCACCTGAATGCAGAAGCAGGCAGCTGAACCTGCCTTGATGATTACTGAAGAAAGTGAACTTTTTCGTCACTAGAAATGAGAGAATTCCTGGATGCTGCAACTGAAAGTGGTCAGTCACTGATGGGAGTCAGGGGAGGGGAAGTCAGACATCAGAGTTGCAATCTCTCAGCTGGGAAGGAATAGACAAGCCGGGTGTGCACAAAGCTGCCCTGAACAGGGTGGCTTTTTATTTCCTCATCCTACTGTAAACTTCTAATCTCTCTTAAAATCTTCTGAGGGGATGGTGAGTTAGAGTACGGGAGGCCCTAGGTTCACAACATGGCAATAATGACCTTGATCTTGAATGATTTATCTTTGAAGCTCAAGTTGACTACATCCAATTGCTTTTATCACCAACTGTTCCTTGTTTCTGAATTCTGCATCTTGAAGTCCTAATATGTTCACAGCAGCCAGAAGTGCTCTGCCTGCTATTACTGTACTCTGCTGGTTTCTTTATATTCCCTCAGGGCAATCTGAAGTGCCACCATCCTCCAATGCTTTAAGTAAGCTGTGCTACAGATAAACAATGGGGGAAGCAAGTCAGAAGAGGGGAAAAAAAAAAAGAGAAAATATGAGTTTATATTTTCAGGGGAAAAAGGATAAATAAACAGGATAGAATTATTTCTGTTCTTTTAATAGAAATGTTTCCTGATACATTATAAGCTTATACTCTTACCACTTTCACTCTCCAAAAATCCTAAGTTTTTCTTTTTTTTTCCACACAATTTCATAAACAACACCTATTTTTCTTTTCCTCAGAATACCACTGGATGTGAAGTCAAGCATTTTTTTTTCCTCTCCTTGTTTTCATTCAGCCTTCACAAAGGACAGATGCAAGCTGTTTTACTTCAGAAGCGTTAGAGAAACAATAGTCCCACTTAAACTTACCGAGATATGGTGGGGGCAAAAAATGGGGAGACAGACAGACACACATACCTATGCACATGCATTCACACAGACATATACAGATCTCTGTGTAAATAAGAGCAGGCCCCTACATTTCAAGGTAAGCCAAGAAATTACTGAGAATATCATGCTCTCTGAAAAAGCTGAAATGTCTATTTTCTTATCAAATAAGCCAGGTTTTGTGGTGAAAGACTTACTGTTCCTGTTATCTGTGGGCTACTGGTCAGCTAGTGATAGCAGGCCATGTCCAGAAGTCACACCTGGCAAACGTTACTGTCAGGATTTTCAGTGGACCCTCAGGCTTATTATTGACCTTTGCTGTTGAACCCATTAATCTAAATGTGTCTGACAGACAGCACTGCAAACATTACAAACTGAGGTTCAGATTAAGGAAAATATTAGTCACTTTCACTTATTTGTGAGATCTAATTGAAGTATAAAGTAATTAATAGACACCAAGACAACTCAGACTAGCCTTTGCTTTTAGGTCTGGGTCTTACCATGTTTCCCACTGTTAGGTGAACTTTATATGCATTTAAGATTTTTGAAAGCCATCAAACAAGACTTCCTTGTTGCAAGGCACAGTGTTAAGAGGTTGTGGACTATTTTTACCTCAGTCATTTTAAGACCAGGCTAATCAATTACTGTGCCCAAACAAAACCACAAATCCAAAAATATATACTGAGAAAAGTCCAAAATGCCAGATGAATCACGAAGATCCTAAACAGACTCTGGTTGAAAGCATGTGACCCAAATGCACTTATTATAAAGCATATTTTCAAGTTGCCTCTCTCTTCCATTACTATTTTTTTCTGTTTCACTCCATTTTTTTTTCATAAGTACAAGATGTCAATCATATTAAATTTTTTCATCCTTCCTTGAAAATGCCAATATTTTGCAAAGTATTTTAAACTTGAATGGAACCTCTTGTCTAGCAGTGTTGAATAAGTTTTGAAATAATGTAAATGAAAGTATTAAGTTTTGTAATTTTAATATGACCTCTCTTATTAGCACAGTAGCAACAACAATAAGACTAAAAAAGACAAATTTGTCACACCACATTAGATGATATTCTGCATGGCTTCTACCATTAAAATATACCAGGGTATATTTTTCCCCTCTGTGACCTACCATGTCAGTCACTGTTCCAGTGATCTTGCTTTAGTAATTTTCAACATCAGGAAATTAAATTCTCTGCTTCGGGGTATTTGCAAAATGTATTCTTTTCTCTTATTTAGCGATAACATAAAATTCAGAAAGAAAAATCTCTGAGAACCAGTTACATTGTTCTGAATGTCCAGTAAATGTATTTGTTTTAAATTAATTGAGAATTTTTTCTCCCTGATGATTATGCCTTTTTATTAAGCATTGTATTATGACAACATGGTTTAAAACCAGGATATGGCATCCCCTCCCTTCAAATATTTTAGAGGTATTATACATCTGAAAAAGTATTAGTGTATTCTATCATGAGGTGGATTTCTGCATTAGAACTTTATTTCAGGTGTTCACACCTAGGTCAAAAGCAGCTGGAAATGTCATGTATAATATAGTTCAGAAGTAAGGAAGTAGAATGATGATTGCTGAATGGAGATAAAGCAGGAAACCTTATTCTGCTTTTTCATATTTTTGTAATTGAAACTGAGGAAATTCAAGGCAGAAAGGGGCAAGTATATTAACTTCATTAATTAGTTAATGAGTTGTTTAACATACAATACTACAGGTATTTTACTGATGGCAAGTAAACTTGATGTACGTATATTTCCCTTAAAATATTAACATAAATATTAATATATGAATACATGTCTAAATGCATATTTTGTGATGTTAATGTAATAGAAAATAGCTTTCTCGTGTGAATTTTAGTCCTTTAAAACCTGCATCTTTATAATCTCCTCCAGGGACAATTGCGTAGCAGCTAACTGGGAAAAGAGGTATTATCAGATCTATGTTTTCTCAGTCATGGAGATTTTAAATCCACACTCTTAAACTGCATGGAATTAAATCTGTCAAGATCAAAAAGTATTGCAAGTGTTGTATGTTTTTGGAAACTGTAACAAAACCAAGTCGAAATGTCGTAGAGTACTTCACCAACTACTGACTTAGCACGCTACAGAACTTGATGTTTCCCATCATTTAAATTTAAATGAAGGATTTGGAGCAAAAAGCAAAAAAAAAAATGGAAGAAGATCTATCAGATTGAAAAAGAAATTGGCCTTTTTTCTAACTGTAGTGTCCATGATCTCTACAGATAGTGATGTGATGATATGAAGACTGAAAAAGAAGAATAAAAACGTCAGGAAGAAATATTCCAAGTTGTAAATAAGTTTTGGCACAGTTAAATGAGAAAATCATGATTCGTGGAAAACAGTTCACAGAATATGAATACCGTGTGTTAAGTTAGAGCATTAAATGCTAACAAAAACATGTAGCATTGCAAAATGGTTCATAAATTCCTGGCTATATGATAATTATGTTGCTACTGTAAAAGATGACAGACTAATGTCAGATTAAGAGAAAAGCTATGTCAAAGCAAAGTTTTCTTTCATTTAGGGAAACAGAATATTAAAAAAAGGGAAAAAAACGCCAAACATTAAACACATTCCACTTGGTCATATTGGCTTTTACAGCACTTTTGTATCACAGTGTTTTTTATGTCTTTCACTCCAGTGACCCAGAGACAACATTCTCTCCTATGGCAGACTCAATAATCCTTTGCTCTCCCAGTGTTTTGAGGTCTTCACACTAAATCTTTAAGTGGTAAAGTTTCCACCTCTCTTCAGGTGGTGCTGCCAGTCATTCCCCAGACCTGAAGGTTCCCACTTTGTAATGTGCATGCACTCTACTCTTATCTATCACACAGAGACTATACCTACAGAAACAATTATTGTGGACCATTAGAAGTGGATTTGCAGAGCAGAACAGCTGGTGCTAAGGATTTGATGACCACAGGTAGATAACATGGAGTGGTTTTGCTTCAGAACAGTCCTCCTCTGGCTCCAAGGGTCCAAATACACATCTGCAGCTGGAGTGTCCTAGGTGAGCTCCCCAACACGTATTCCTCCACTCTTTCAGCTGCAGTGGATTCAATTTCAGCACTCTAAGACCATCTCATGACATGACTCCATGTACTTGTGTAAAAGCAGAAGACTTACTTTAAAAATGTACTTTTAACAGTAGTTAAAGTGTAAATGACAACTGAATCTGCTAGGGAACATAGATGTGTAATGTTTACATTGAAAACTAATTTTTTTTTAATTTTTCTTTTTTTTTCTTCTTTTTTAAAAGAAATTATATCCTTTATAGAAGTATATGAATGCCTTCCCATTGATGCAGTAAATCCATGGGAGAGAGTAGCAGCTTTTCAACAATCCACCAATAGCTTTTTCGGACTATTTGTTTAAAGTTAGTCCAAAAAGCTATCACCAGCTAACAACAAACCTTTTATTAAAGATGTAAGCTTCAAAGCTTTTCCACAAAGCCAGTTGCTATTAAAGTTATTTCCAGTAAAAGTACCTATTGATAGTCATTACTCAGTAAGTACAATATAAAATGGTTCCAGCTATTGCGCTGAAAAATCTTGGCCTCGCTATTTCACATTCAAAAGAAATTTATCACCTTGTTGTTCTTGCCAGAAAGACTAATTAATATTAAATCTTTTGAATTTCTCTGGATAAAGCTGGCATCTGAGAGCCTAGTATGATATCAGTGTGCTTTAAAATAAGTCTATAATAGAGATTAGTACCTCTTGTGTAATACTGTATGCATTGCATTTTGTTACATTTATTATACAAATTGAAATGAATAACAATACGCAGTTTAACATCCCATGAATATTTTTTAGCATTCTCCAACAGTAGTTAATATGCTAACCAACTCCACTGAAAGGCATACAGATGTGGAAAGAGTCTATCTAGGGACTTTAATTATCACCTTGTCAAATTCAAATTATTATCTTGCGAGTTCATTTCCATAAAGTATCCCCTCTGCTGTTGGATGATTTAACATGTGTCTGCTTTTTCTTGTCTTTGTTGTATCTATCTGGAGGCTTTAAACCTTTCAAAGTAGGCCAGCCCTTTGTCAGATCATGATGTTTACCGTACCTGATTTTGTCAAATATATTTTTGCAAACACTCAATTTTGCCAAAGATGGTTCTGTAAAATGTGAAGAGGAACTGGTGCACACCACCAATAATGTTACATAAATCAGACTAAGACTTCAACTATTTCTAAACTGGATTAGCTTACAGTGAAGAATCAAAGAGCCTGGGGAATGATTTACCTGACAAAATTCTGGAGACAGTCATTCTGGGTTGGTAAATCATTTCGGGTTTCAAGAAGCCTGGAGTAATTCCAGCTGTAAGAATTGGGTGGACATTATTTTCTATGCTAGCCTGGATCACATGATAGAGTAAAAATATCCTATGAATATTAATTGTAGTGTTTCTTTAACCTGTTTAAAGGCAGCACAGCAGCCATTAAAATAAAGGAAGACAGAAGCAAAACGTCTTATTGGATAAGACTTACATCCTGCACAACAGAAAGTCTATATTTTTACATTTTGTGTAAGATCAAATGCAGGATAAGTGTAAGTATGATGTCTTTGATGATGAATGTCCTTATGGGGGTGATGAAGAACTGCAACAGAGAAATTGTGGATGCCTCGTCATTGGAAAATTTCAAGGCCAGGTTGAACTGGGCATTGAGCAACCTGGTCTAGTGGAAGGTGTCCCTGTCCATGGCAGAGGAATTGGAACTAGATGATATTTAAGGTCCCTTCCAACCCAAATCATTTGATGGTTAGATGGTTCAATGATTCAATGATTTGGTGATATAAATGTAGAATGGATCAATATCCCAAATTCCTGTTTATATATATATAAAAAAAAGAAGGTAAAAATGCTGTATCTCGACATAAAATCTGAGAAAGTTTGAACAATGCATTGGAAATAGAAAATATGCTACTTTTTTTTAATTTCAAATTTCTGAATTTCAATTGTGTGAGAGCTTATGAGAATCAAGTAATCATGACTCTTAAAATTAAACTAAAATGGATATAAATATTTAAGAATAGAAACAGAAAAAAGGATGGTATGTTTTCAGAAAGTAAAATGAAAAACAAAAATGTGAATCTGAAAAAAAACCCAGAAAAAAAAAGAAAGAAAAAGACAACTAACTTGCTCATTCTAAATACATCCATGTACAGTTTCAAAAAGGGAGTGGACAATTTCTTTTTAAATGACCACACTAATCACTTCCTTTGATTTGATTTTTATCCTTCTTTCTTATACCTATGCTACATTGGAGAAGACTTTAATGTATTTAGCAGAATAATTTGCACTCCTAAATAGATATTTAATGTTAAATAACTATTATTGTTATTATTAAGGATTATTATTAAGGACTACAATAGCTTTTCAGGAAATTTGCAGGAAATAAACACTTCACTTTAGTGACTAGTGGAGGATGGAAAAAACATCTTACCTAAGGCAAATTTGACTTTTGTTTATCATTTATTATTCATAACTTCCTTTTATTCTTATCGGTCTTCATGCATTTCCTCAGTTTAGATTCAGTATTAGTTTCATTGGGTGTGTAGAGAGACTACTTATACATGTACATGTATTGACAAAATATGTGTGTTAAACATGTGTTAAAAACACCTAAAATTGCTTCCACTGCATCTGTGTTAACCAGAAATGTAAATTAAGCCATTAGTTCTTGAATACATTTCAGTAGAGTAGATCAAGAAATTGTATCAGGAGGGTAATTATAATTTATTATGTTTTTTAAGTAACAGGATATGCTCCATACTCCCAAAATTCTTTCTAATTATAATTACTGAGGACTATAGTGAAAAAAAGTTTGTATGGTTTAAAAAAAAAATTTGCTCACCTCTTAGCAAAAACCCTGATAACAAAAAGTAGTGTTAAGTAAATGCTATAGAGTAAAATGCAAGAAGAAAGAAAATTTGAAATTATTGTGGCTATTTCATTTCAAACTCCTGTGTGGATAAAACTACAGATTACGACATAAGAAAGAAAACATTCATAACTTGAGGTTAAATTTTTGTTTTAATGTTAATGCATCACTGAAATGATTGAAGTTTCAGAGGCATAAGATTGAATGTAACTTGATATTAGCTCACTACATTTTCCATTACACATCTCACTTCAGCACTAAAATAGGACAGAAGGACGTTATTTCTCATGGTCCCATTCCTCAGTGCTACAGTCAAAAAGCTCTTTACTCTTTTAAAATAAGGGACTTCAGAACAATCCTCTTCAGCAACAGAATATGTCCTCTTACAGTACTGTGAAGGCCATAACCCCAGCCCCAAGTACGGATTTCAACAGGTTTAAGAGTCTGAAATAGTTAATTGTTTAAACATTGTAGGATCACCAATACAACAAACTGAAAAGAAACAGCTGCTCACCCAGCAAAGCCCACCCCTCCCCGAATATGCCTTCAGATCAGGTTAGTGGGTACCATGGTCCAGCTATCCCAGGTGCAGAAGGGTATGCATACCTGAAGGTATAAACTGGATTTCCAGATAAGGAAAGAGGTTAATAATAGGCAAATCTTGTGAGGCAGGATAATCCTTCTTACCATGCCAATGTCCTCTCTTACATGATGATTCTGCTGTAAAAACCCCTCTGGGGAACCTCGAAGACATTTCACATCTAGCCTGGACTATGCATCTCAAATGTTGAACCATGATGGACCATGACTGATGCTGACATAATAGGTAGCTGCAATGTCTTAGGAGGTGTCAGAGGCTTGTGACATGGTCCATGACACCATCCACTGTAAAACTCCCTGCCCCAGGGTAGGTACAAGGTGTTCCCACCTGAGCTTGAAGTGCATAATATGAAATCTTTGAGTTTGATGGGTTTCCCCTATCCCCAGCTGATCAAGACCATGGTTTCAATTGACAGACATCGAGGCTGCAACTACCAGGTTTCACTGCTGGATCAAACAGGCGGTGACTCTATATATCCTTCCACTTTTATCCTTTCTTTCTCTTCCTTTTCTTATGCATTTCCTTAAGTTTTATTTTTATGTTTTAATATCGCTGTATTACTATAAATAATACCCCAAGTGGCAATGTAGCTGTCTACCTTTGAAACAAAATTGTTCTAAAATAAACCCTATATATATATATGTTTACGAACATTGATTATTCAGTGTCATTTCACTCTAATCCATCCCAAGGAGTTTATTAATAAGAACCTGGAGCAGGTTAAAAAAACAGATCTTGCTGAAGTCTTTTAGCCTTCATCAGTAATGCAGAAGTAGTGCAGCCATCCTTGCCAAGAGTACAATTCATTTTGCAAAAATAATTTCCCTGACATTCGATATAATTTAATGGATACAGAGTAGAATCTGACAAACAGTGGTTAAACACAGATAATTATTCTCAAAATTTATACCACACTGATGAATGCCTATGAACCAACAACATAATTCAGCTGCTGTGATCATACTGCAATGAATACAGTGTAATGGGAAATGCAGCTGTCCCCATCACAAAACCTGACAGAAAAATAAATGTCCAATCAAAACAGATTTTGCACCTTTGATCTCAAGGCAAACACCTATTGAAAGTCAGAGCATTCATGAATGAAAGAGGAGGAACAGTTAACAGAGCTGACAATGTGACCACCTCACTATTTCATGCAAAATTTGTAGGAAAATAATGTTAGAAAATTTACCTAGTGCCAAAAATTACTGCATCTTCAAAAAGCATTTAATTTGCCATTCAAGAATGTGACCAGTGCCCCATTTAGTTCCTTTGTTTGAGATATAGAATGACTTTTAAACATTCTTTACTAAACTATAGTTTTCAATTAATGTAACAGGTTACTGCCACATGACACAATGACTACAAGGTATGGGCTCTCCTTTGGGACATTTCTTTCACTAATTGCACTGACAGCATTTTTTCATATCTGTTGGTTCCTGTATTTTGAGATCAAAAGGCACTCTGGACAACAGAATCCAAACTGTCTTGGTTTTAGATATAGTCACCGTGATGTTTGGAGAAAAAAAAAAAAGGGTATTAAATATAGAACTTATTTTAGCCCTAATATTTCTTATAAGCTATGATAATTTTACAGCAAATTCAGAAAGTGAAAAGTGACATAAATTAATCAACTTTGAATGCATGCATGAATGCCTATTTTTGAAATGCTGTGGCAAATGGTATTTTTAGGGGATACACTGGAGACACAGAGGTACAATACCTAATCTATACTGCAACGACCCAAAAGGAAAACTTTTGACTCCCATTTCCTTATCTCTTTCATGTGAAAAGAAAACCATTGATTTCTGCCAACTGAAAAGCAGTCAAGCATAGAAAACAAGTAGGAGACCAACCTGTACAATAGTTCCTGTTAATTCTCCCCCCAGGTTTGTTGGTTTTGGTGTATTTTTTTCAACAAGGAAAACATTGATTTGAACATGTTTGGGTGGATTTTCCAAAATTATATCTTTTTAATAAACTTTCCAGAATACTGGAAGCAGGGGACCAGGAACAAAAAGACACATGAAAATTCATTTAAAAAAAAAAAAATCGAACTTCTTGTGTTTCCCAGGAACTATTTTACCCCTTGATATTCTGTGGGATGTTTGTTTGCTTGCTTCATATCCTTTATTCTAAATTTGTTTGGTAGAACTGCTTAGTCTGGGTTTGTTGATAAGGAGATTGATTAGGTGCAATGAAAACCTAATTTGTTATTGTCGTTTAACGGCAATAGGCCTCTATTTTCCTCCCTCTCTTAAAACAAACATGAAAAATGAACCAATAAACAAACAACACCTACCCCACAACCCTATAACCACATGGCATCCAGTTAGATAAAGAGAATAGGAAATGAACAGAGGGGGAAAATGAGGACTATGAAACTGTCATCATTATTTTGCAAGGAAATGCTGAAGTCCAGACTTCAGCTTTGTTGCTAAATATTATCATCAACACCCAACAGGGTAAGAAGTCCTTTGTAAAATTAAGTTGAAGGAGTTCTGCCCTCTCAACATCCTCTTTCCAGAATGCCTAGCATTATTCAAATTTTAGATTACACATTTGTAACTTCTGCTGCCCTCAGCTTGATTGTGCATTAGATGGAGTGACGTGGCCACTTTAGCGGCCTCTCCTCTGCTCTCCCTGCCGCATACCAGCAGCAATATTCCGCTCAGATTAAGAACAGGTGTAGTCTTTGCTGTTTGACTGTTGCTAATGATTTGTTCATCCTTGAAAGCTCTGTAAAGAGAAGGTGTAAAATAAATTAATTTATTCCTGTTGGTATTCAGGTGTGTTTTGCAGAAGAATCTAGATCTTCATATTAATTAACTTTACATCTCTATCTTATAGACTCTTTTGGAATATATATTTTTCATTAATGAGATTTTATCCATTCCTGACTGAAGAATTGGGAACCCTTCCCTCAGTTATGATAAAATAAATATGCTCTATCTATTCTTTAGAAAGTCTACTGAGAGCTTTTTCCACGAGATAAATTTGGTCATTGCAAGAGTGAATTAGGAATTGGAGATCTTTTTTCTTGTTTCTTTGGGGTTTTATATGGTGAGGGTCTGGTAGGAAGAAGGAAGAGAGGGGAATAATTAATCAAGCAAAGAAAATTTTATGAACATTATGTATCTATAAACCCAGTTTTAATTATTCTCTTTTTTTTTTTTTTACTACATTTTTTCTCCTTCTCCTCTAAAAGAATAAGTTGAGATTGGGATTCTGTAAAAGCCTATATCTCTGGATACTGAAAAATCTACATACTGATTTCTCATCTTCTTCCGTGTGTAACTATGTTATTTTTTTCATAAAAATAGATAATTCTGATCATTTTCAATGTTATCCTCCTTCACTGTATAGGAAGAAGAAAAAGAGGGCAAAAAAGACATTTAACTAATTTTCAAACATTGGTATTATTTAGTTAGTTAGTTTGAGTGGTCTTTTTAACTCATACAACTGTATTTTATTTACTTTTTTCATTCCTTTTAATAATATCTCTTTGGAAGATTTTTATCCCAAAATTAATAAAAATAAAGCTATATCAATGTTAGTGTTGTTTCAAATTTGCTCTAAAACCAGCATGCAATCCTATTTTACTACATATCGGTGTAAAGACTACCACTCTTTAAAAAATGTAACATTAAAACCATGAACAAAAAATAATCAATACTTGAAACCGGCAGATAGTGATACCAAAAGGTTATTTTTATGGTAAAAGTCCTGGTACTTCAAACTTCAAGTGTATGAACTAGTAACAAATCGATATATTTAGATGACCACTACTCTGTGACCAATGTCAAATGTTTTTCATTAACTAATAAGGTGAGCTTAAGAAAGCCTGCTGAGTAAAGGTGTATGATGTGGAAGAATTCTCTTTCTTTGTCACTTCTATTAGGTAGAGTAAGAATCACAAAAATCAGTGGCAAAGGAAGAGGAAAACCAAACCCTTTCCTCTAGAGCAGAAGTCAATCTGTTTATAGTGGATTAAGGTGGCAATATTAGAATGGACAATTTGAAAAAAATGCTAACAATGAACACTCCAAGTGGTGATAAAATAAAAGGTGTTGTCAGAAAAGTTTAGAATCTCATACTATTGTAAAATATATCTTTCTTTTTAATCAATATTTTAGCTGAATTAAAATCAGACAAAATTGAGAAAATGCAAAATCCCACTTGAAAGTCAAGGAAGTTCTGCATTCAACACATATGATAAAACTGAAACACATTATCATCCCTGTTACAGAAATACTGTGGTCTCTCCAAAAGATGTGCCTTCCCCCATCAGTGATATCCAGTGTAAAGTTCAGAAATATCTTTATTTGTCTAGGTATCTTGAAGAGGAAGGAGAAGCACACGTACTTGTGGTAACTTGCGCACCCTGAATGCTTATAATTGATGTAAATTAAAGTGAACACACATTAACAAATGAGAAACTAGGAAGCATATAAAAACTCTGTCCTACTATACCTGCTTCTATTTTATCTCCTTTGTCATATAAGCTGCATCTACTCAGTCATCAAAAGCCTGTATAAACTTTGCTGGTCACCATTTTAACTTCCTAGTATAAGATACCAATTTCTACGTTGAGGAGGTGTTGAAATCAGTGTCACACCCTGGCAGAATGCCCCGAGGAAAGATCAGAAATTCTAACTTTCTTTCTGGCTGCCTCTAGGTTTGAGTGCTGACCTCCCCAGGGCAGCAGGACAGGGTGGTAGTGGGGGAGCCATGTGATGATGCAGGTATCCAGGGCACAGCAACTCCACTTAACAGCATTTGCTACCTCAGTCAAGGGCACACCAGGGTACATCGACAGTCCAAGCGAACCTGTCCCTCTCCTCTTATGCTGAGAAGGGGCCTGAAACACAAGAAAAAGCAAAGAAAATAAAAGAAAAGAGAAGGGGGAGTGGGGAAGGGGGAGGATAGAAAAGCTCTGCTTTACTGCTCATTCATTCCTCTGCATTCAATCACTCTGAGGCAGTAACTAGCTCAGCCCCAGGCTCCCCTTACATGCACAAAAGAAAAGCAATCCCATTCAGAAGGAGACCATGAGTTATTGATCTCATGCTGAATGTTATGTTCGGTTCAGCAGCACTGTCAGCTTCCTCACACGGAAACCTTATGTTTCCCACCAACTTTGTTGAATGATACTTGGCTTTTCTGAACATGAAGTGTTGGGGACTAGGGGTCAAGGGCAGAGACATCTCAGCTTTCATCCTGGGGCTTCAGGACACATTCTGGGTCATGATGAAGGGTAAGTCTGCCAGGTATTAATTGTAAAAAGTCTGTGGAACTTGTTCACCAGAGGGGCAGGCAACTCATGGTTGCTTCACTTTCTAATTCAGACATTAGAAAATGAGTCATAAAGACATCATTTGTTAATGTACATTAGATTTATTTTGCCCATTCAAATTAATAATCAGAGTTTTTGCTGACACACTTTAAAGTTCATTTATTTAGCTTAATATCCTCATTTGCAGAAATATGCAGAGATTTGGTTTTAATCAATGAAGACATTAAAGCAAAAACTTAAATTAAAACCTCATTTCTTATAACCTGTTTCACTCTCAGCCTTCCTTTACATGAACTATGCATATCATTACTATAGAGTGTTGACACTCTATAGTCTATATAACTACTTGACAGAAAGCAAGAGGGATTTTTATATTATTGTTACCATAATGCAAACACAAAACATTTAATCCATATTAAGACCATATTAGGTTCTTGATTAAAAACTTAAGAAATTGAATATTTAGTAATTGTCTTTATGAGAGTTCCACATGCTAGAAGTCTAATTGTGGCACGAAGATAATTTCTCATAATAATTTCTCTTTTTGTTTTTTTTTATTTTCCTCACAAATATTCTTTCTCAGACGTCTTTCTTTTATTTAGCTAGTTAGTTGGGCAGGACTTTTTGATCTATTTGAAGGTAAGAAGGCTCTACAGAGGGATCTGAACAGACTGGATCAATGTGCCCAGACCAATGCTATGAAGTTCAACAAGGTGAAATGCTGAGTCACAACATGCAGCATTACAGACTTGGGGCAGAGTGGCTGAAAAGCTGTCCAGGGGTACTGGTCAACATTTAGCAGTGTGTCCAGGTGGCCAAAAAGGCCAGTGGCATCGTGGTTTGTATCAGAAATAGTGTGGTCAGCAGAACTAGGGAAGTGATCATCACCCTGTACTCAACACTAGTGAGGCCACACCTTGAATCCCGTGTCCAGTTTTGGGCCTCTCACTACAAGAAAGACATTGAGGGGTTGAGTGCGTCCAGAGAAGGGCAACAAAGCTGGTCAAAGATTTGGAGCACAAGTCTTATGAGGAGCAGCTTAGGGAGCTGGGGTTGTTTAGTCTACAGAAAAGGAGGCTCAGTGGGGACTTTATCACTCTCTACAACCACCTGAAAGGTGCGAGGTCAGTCTCTTCTCCCAAATAACAAGTGATAGGACAAGAGCAAATGAACTCAAGTGACGCTAGAGGAGGTTTAGATTGGATATTAGGACAAAATTCTTCATGGAAGAGATGGTCAGGCATTGGAAGAGGCTGCCCAGGGAAGTGATGGTCACCATACCTGAATGAACTTAAAAGATATGTAGATGTGATACGTAGGGGCATGATTTAGTGATCAAGTCCAGGTTTGCTGGAGGTCTCAGGTGAGGCCCATCAGCTGACTAGAGGGCAGCACCCAGCACTGCCAAGAGGAATTTAAACCGCTACTGGGAGCGCCAGCGGGAACAGGCAAACGGGAACGTGTTTGACATGTGTTACACAATTCAGAAGAATAAAATTAATTCACAAAAAGCAAAGTAAGCAACCCCATGAAAGTAGGAGTGCATATTTAATGGGACCCAAGAGCTGAGACACAGAAACCCTCTTACAGTCTTACTGTCTTTCCTTCAATTCAAATTCATTTTGCCTGAGTAATAAATACTGTCATACTGTCATTCCACCATCATGTTCACATAGACACACTCTCTTAGAACATAATTTTAAAAATGAGACATATAATTCCATCAACTCAAACTTAAAAATAAAAGTAGAATGATATGCTGACTAATGTTTGCTGCAAATTTAGTCAATCTTACCAGAGTTTTTATGCATTTAAAATGTATAAATCCCTGAAAGCGTTATCCTAATCGATTTAAATTTTGTGTTCATATTGAAGATTCACTCTTTTCAATGGATATTATTTACCATTGCATGCATTTGATTGATCCTCTGAATTATTTGATATTATTTTTGTCTGGGATTAGAAAACTAAAATTTTCAAATGAAAAAATGTATTTTGTAAAGTTCTTCCTGATTGAAATAATTCTATAAGTAATACCTAGAGTTGTGAGATGCAGTCTAAATACAAATATTTTGAAATTTTATGTACAGATAAATAGGAAAAAACCCTGGTAAATCAGCAAACAGAGCCAATAAAATACCCTGATTTCACTAATGAATATGATTATGAAGATTTCTAATAATCGGTTCGATTTTTTTCTCAACTGGGGTTTTCTCTAGTGTTTCCATCTGATTAATCTAATATAAATATAGAAACACTTAAACTGTTCATAGTTTGACATGGAAATGCTTTTTTGTTTTCTTTTGAGTCTCTCAGCTCTTAATTTAGATTCATTACATGAATATAATTAATTGAAATTAATTATTTTAAGTGAAAACTAGTAATTTGTTTAGCACTTCTCAACCAATTTGTTGTGTTTTCTTCTACACCTTTTTTCTAGTCTTTGTTGAAATTAAGATTCTAGTTATTTAGGAGAAAGGTTCTCCTATTTCTTCTTACTTGGACCCTCAAGGTGTGATGAGAATAGATAGGCATTAAAATAATATAACTACTCTATTTACATTCTCTGCAAATGGCTTCCAAGTATTTTTAAACATTATATCTCTACTTCTAGGTAAATATATTCTAAATACCAAAAACACCTATTCTATTTTCTTTTACCAATTTCTTGAGTGAAATATAATTCAGATGAAAGGAAAAAACAAATCCTATATTGCACTCTGATTCAGTATTCAGTATTCTGCAATCATACAGAAGAAGAAACACAAGCCAGACAGATGGGTAAATTTGTAGTCTACTATATGAATCTGTTAATATGCCATGTATTAACTTTACAACTAATTTGTACAGGAACTCCAGTAGCATTTTGTTAGCACTGGTAGCACTGAAGTAACATTGACATTGGTAGTATGGATAACATTATTTATTCTGTGTTATGAATACAACCAAAGTTATAATGAGAATTTTCTTGCTCATTTTTTGTCAGTCTGCCACAAAATTGAAAAGAAAAATTAAACACAAACTTATCTAATTTATGTCTCCTATTCTCATATCATAACTATTTCTATGGTAATAATGTAGTTGCTGTATCACATATTTCAGTTTACATGTTTTTCTTACTTTCTTCATTTGCATTCACGTATGATTCAACTCATCTAGTTTCTTGATCATACACTTTTAGTGAAATGATGAAGAACATTTGAGAAAAGTTGTGTGGTCTTAATTTACATGCAGTGTGTAAAAACTTGTCTGGTGAAATGAGACAAATTCCATCTAATCTCACTACATATTATAGAGTTTATTTTATAGAAATATTAGTCAACAAGTACAGTGAAGTCAGAGAAGATTTCAGTTTTTCTAGTATGGTTCCTAAATTCCTTACAAAATCAATTGTAACTGCCTTCAGTTTGCATAGAAGTACACTTCCACGATATAAAGAAAATCAACAGAAAATGCTCAAACCTAATATCCCAGCTACTATACCTAAAATTTTCATGTACTTCTATGTTTCTTTTTTCTGAACATCACTGTCTCTGTCCATAGACTATCTGACAATGTATGAGATTTTTAGCTAGAGCATGGAACCTAACAGCAAAATTGAGAAACTATTGTCAGAACAGATTGTGTAAAGAGAAGACTGTTCCTCAAATCAAACTTAAAACACATATAAACAGGAAGAAGTTAACATTCAATATGAAATGCGTTGTAGTCTAAAAATTAATCTAAACTGAGTGGCAGAAATTATTGTCTTAAAGAAGCCAACCAAACAATAAGACTAAAAGTAAAGCATGAGTTATCTAGATTACAACCTAAACAGTGGCATAAAATAATTTTTGATAGTTAATTTTGTTTTCAGTCCCCCTTATGATTCTGAGACTTAACTCTGATCTGAACAAAAAGTCAGGAGGTTTGATTAGCCACAGGTTTTACTCTGATCATGTTTCCATTTTTGAAAAATTCTTTTTTCCTTCTCCCCAATTCATGGTTGCAGTTGCTTTTTTGGTTTCTCACTGCTTTGCCTCATATTTGAATTTTTCTTTGTATAAAGACAGATCATTTGAGTTGCCTTTCAGCTACTACCCCCTTTAACCTCAGATCGTGACCTCTTGTTTTGCAGCTAGTTACTGTCTCTGCTGCTTGCTGATATCAATTTGTTTCTGCTTCATTCAGGATCAGTCATCTGGGCTCTTGATCTCTCACTGGCAAATATCTTTCAGTACCCTATGAAGGGAAGAAAACCCAGAATTTAAATGAAATGAAACTTTAGCAGGTAACAAAAACATAATGCCAATCCCCTCACCTTTTTAGAGATAATTAAAGAACAGATAACATTTATTCACCACTTATCAGATAATAGATGAATAACAGATCACTGTGGGGTCAAATGGCAGAGTTTTTAAATTTCAAGAGACAAAATTCAGCTAAGAGAAAGTGTTGAATAGAACCTACTACCACAGCATATCTGCTTGCAGTAAGACTATGGCATAAACAAGAAGAAGAATTTTAAACTTAATCTGTCACTACATTGAAGTGGTAGGAAATTCTCTTCTCCTTTCAAAGCAAATAGATGGGAAGTGTAATAAACTGTAAGGAAATGTTTTGAAAAAAGAACAGACTGTGTTGGAATGCTTACTTTGTGTCATAAACAACACAGTAAACTGTAGTTAAAAACTAAAATGACCATGTTCAAATAAAGAAAATGAATTGTAGCAAGATATGGATTTTACTGATATAATTTTAATTATTTAAATAAAACTATGTTTATTATCCCCATAGGTGTATCTTATGATTCATTGCCATGTTACTTGTGGAAAGTCAACAGAAAACTAAATGAGATATTTGGTTTTTTAATATTCTTGTCATAAACTTGAATTACACTCACAGAATGATGTAACAAGACTGACATATTATCTTTTATTTAACTAATCATTGCTAAGCAACAACATTTAGATATTGAGTAATAAGCTATATATTTGTATGACAAATAAATTTGTGAAAGAAAATAATTGTTTGATGACATAGTTTTAAAACTTTAATTGAATTAATTATTTCTTATGAATATTTGCTCAGTTTCAATAACAGTCCTGCCTTGTCGGAATTCAGGGGAAATTATGTAGACTAATAAGATTTGACATACCTCATTGAATTCCCAATCCTCCTATTTCTTCCCCAGTCATCAAGATTAGACAAGATCTTTCTAATCACCAGAAGATACACGCTCTCCAGACACTGGAATGCTACCTGATATACTCTTTTATTATTACTTTCTACAGTTCTTTAACTGTCATGGAAACAGCAATTGACACACACAAAAATATTTGTATTTCTACCATACTACAGTCAACAAAATGCACTTATACAGCTTGATGGGTGCCACATACTGTCTGTAGAGAAACAACAGTGCTATTTTTAATAAATAATATTTTCTTTTAAAATTCTGTTTAGGTATTTTATAAGCTTTTTAGACTATTTAGTACGAATCAGATATTTCCAGAAATCTAATTACAATAAGATTTATATACCCAGTTGTGAGGAATTTTTTACTAATAATTCTGGTTTCTGAGAACGTAACCTCACAGGTAATATTGTTAATGTGTCTTATAGAACATTCTGATATGATAAATATCAGAAATATCCATCCAGTTCTTCCTTTTTCTCTATCTTCCATTCATATCTACAACCTCATCTAATAGGCACCTATAATATATTAATCCATTAATTGAAATCCCATGGAAATTTTAGAATCTATTCCTGGGTAGATTTATAATGGCAGGTTTCCCTGGGTTAAGAAGACAGTTTATATGAATGGAGAGATGTGCTGCATCACTTACAATCAAGGCAAAAGAGGGCCCTTAACCCTTTTAATTTATGAATATAGATGTAACAAAAGACTCCAATCTGGACGGTCAGACAGAATCCCCTATTGAAGAATGTAATAAAGTTTAACTGAAAGCTCTATGTCATACTGTATACCAAACCTGAAAAAAATGTGGCTGGAACTTTTAAATGAACATGCAAGCTCAGAAATATTTGGGTAGCCAGCTTTCCTCCTACTTCAGGTGCCAAGTTCCTATGTTTCCATATAAAAGGGAGAGTTGATTAGTAACCCTGGTCCACATTTTAGCTATTGCACAAAATCCCTTTCCTGCAGTTCTCGTGCCAAAACACTGTTAGTGCCAGCACAGAAATGCACTTTTGTGTAATGACATATAAAAATGATTCTGAAATCCACATTAATTATTTCCACAACTACCTCTTTGTTCACAAATTTAATAAATGTGGAGTATTAAAAGAAATAAAGCAAATTAGTTGTGTCCCTTATGAGTTATAAGCCATTGTTTTAAATGGCTCACGATTCTACCTTATGTGCTCTATTCACACAATTCCTCTATCTATTGTATATTTTTTCAGTACTTTTGAATCGTTCATGGATCCTTGCTTAAACTTTTAGGGAGAAACACAGCCTTCTCTGTTACTTCATTAACCTCAGTGTGTTATCAAAAATATCTGCCACCGACTTTTCTGTTTCCCCAAACATGCCACAAAACATTTTTTCTGAGCCTGGTGCTTTATCATCCTTTAATCATTCTAATTTTGCAAACACTTTATATGATCTGGGGCTCATAAAACTCCTGTTGTATTTCACTTTCACAGAAAATTTATTCCAGACTTTAGGTTATGGCCTACAGCTGCACTCATAAATATCAAGGCAAAGAATTCATTCATGCTAAATTACCTTCCAGAGATGTGCAGAGTTATTCATACCACTCAGAACACCAAAATTCATATTTTTGTGAGGTTCCACAAAAACAGAATACATAAGATTGCCAGTTAAAACTTCTTTGCCAATGTGTTTTGAAAGCATGCAAAACAGTCAAATTCCACACAAGGCTGCTGCTGAGAACACATTCAACAAGCTCTATTAATGATTGTCAGACTTCAAAACTGTATCCAAATACACAAATTTTAACTGAAGTCTAAATAAAAGTACTATAAATAACCTCAAGGATTTGTGGGAAAGTTAAAGCAGGAAACGCTATCTTCCTATTTTAAGTACTTATTCTTCATCCTCAGTTTCCAGTCTTCTAGAAAGAATGCATTCAACTTGTCATTGGAACTTCCCATATCAAGCACAAGCAGACTCAGAAATCTGTGGATCCTCAACCACGTTCCCTAATCATGAAAATCTTCATTAATTTGAGCATTTCAAGTAAAAGTGAAGGCATCTTCATTAGTTAACATGTGTCAGTTTCATTATTTTCCCATATACATGGAATAACATTTTGACAGGAAGCACCTATGAATTTATCGTCTCCAACTGAAATATATAGGAAAAAAATTACTTTTCATTTTCAGATAAACACTGTATCTAGATATACATGAAACATCATCATTCACATTGAGTTCTAAAGTTACAAGAAAAAAAAAATAAAAATTCCAATAGCTTTCAGAAGAGTAATTCATACCATTTAAATACATACTTAGACTATCCTTTCTTTTGTTTGACCTAAGTATAATGAGAAGTCCAGAAAAGTGTCTGAATAGGATTGAAAAGTGTGAATTATCAACTTGATTTTCATGCAAGTTCTAAGTTGTGAATTAGCAGAAAATAAAAACAAGACCCAAAATACAATGTACATAATAGAAAAAATTGAAAACACCCTGACTGTTAACAAATAAAAAACTATGTAACCTCGTGGGAAGCCTTCATTGCACAGGTGTTAGTGTCAGCTAGAAAACCAGCAGATCTGTGTTCATTGGAAATTTGCCTCTAGTAACTAACAGCAACTTATCCTGCAGAATAAACACATTTATTAATAATATTCATAATTAATTCTATCCTAACAGGGTACAGTATCTTTTTACTATTAGTATTTTGAAATTATTGAAACATTTAATAAGAATAGAAAAATCTGGGGATTAATGTACATAAGAATAGTGTCCAATTCAAAATTAAAGCATCAAACAACACATCAATTGTTTGGGATATAATCACTATATTTATGCACTAATGAATCCATCAGAAATTATGTGGTTATACATAATAATAAATAATAGAGGTTTAGCTTATCATTATTATTTAGGGATCATGTGGTGCAAATACTTTTAAATCCAGTACTGTAATTTGCCATACTGAAGGTGAGTGTAAGTTTACTCAACAGCATAGCCTGCTTATCCCACGCTGTTTTGGTATATAGTTCCTTATTTCATTCTCTTCACTCACAGAGCATGAGGAGCAGTAGCAATAAAATTCTGTATGTGTACACCAGCAGAAGGATTTTATTGTTGTTTCTGCTCTTGTCGCACATGAGAATAAAAAAAAAAAGAGAGTGAGTGGGATAGAAAGCCTTGAGTTTTAACAAGGATTGCTGCTTCAGAAGTAAGACAGTGGTTACACTGCTTTTAAGGAACTTACCTTGGTTTGTATCCACCTCCCTCACATGAACTCCTCTAATTTTTAGCAAGTAATTCTATAGTAATATTCCAAATTCCATGATCCATCTTCTTTCATGATCCTTAGGCCATCAGTGACTGCCAGAATGCTCTATGCTGATGATATACAGTTAGTCCATCTGCTGGAGCTCTTCCTTCTGCTGAGGTTCTGCTACCTGTCTCTTCTCTAGTTCCCCCACGTCTGAGATCCCTTCAGGTGAAAGAAAGGACATACCTTTCCTCAAATCCGTTTTCTTCCTCTCTTAGCAGGTAAAGAGCAAAGTACCAATTCTAATTTCTTCATTAAAAATGTCTTTGGAGAAATTTCCTCTGCAGGACATGAAATAAATTATATATGGTTATATGAGATTCCAAGCTGCAAGACTTTCACAGAAAAGAGTGTGTCAGTAAAAAGAAACATGAAAACCAAAGTGTGTCATAGAACTTTTAGATTAATGATTTTTAATCAACAACAAATATATTCCCTTCAGTGACTATACAACAAATTTTTTTCTGAAAGGAAATATCTGAAGTCTTTCAAAGAAAAAAATAACAATAACAAAAAATAAGGTAGTGTTTTTTATGGGTTTGGCTTGTTGTGGGTTTTGGCTTGTTTAGTTTGTTTGTTTTCCAAATACTGATATTATATTTATTTCCTGTTTATTCAGAAATAATTGTGCCTTCTCTATTCCCTGTAGTAAATTAGGAGCTAAAATTACCTATCTTGCAAGTGGTAGACCCAGAATCAACCCTCACTGCCCCCCCCAAACATATCTCACTCCTCCCAAGACAGTGCTCGAGATTCTAGATGATGAAATGTCTGATGGACTAGGACTAAATCATAGTTTAATTGACATGAATATGGTTTGTGCAGCAACTTTGGCATTAAAAAAAAAAGAAAGAAAGAAAGAAAAAAAAAAGGTAAAATTACCCAAAATTAAAATGGGATGTTGCGGGGGGGGGGTCTGTAGGGAAAATATTTTCTATTTCTTTTTTGGGGGGGATTCTATGTTCAAATGGCTGCAGCTCATGGCCTGACATCGATTTGGCAGATATTCAGATAAAGTCAAATGAGTCACCAGGAGAGTGACTAATAAATTATTTCATACAGTGTTCATCAAACTAAGGCAATAAGATTCTATCATTTTCAGTGAAACAGATTTTTCTGAACTTGGGCAAGAAAAAAATTCATGACAGGATTTTTATGATTCTGGGTCACCCAATGATGCACTGGACTATTTAACTCTCATAACTGCTGAGCAAGTATGATAACAATAATTAGACATATTTTAATATGTTTTATCTTGAATGTAAAATCATTATGCCTGAATGTATTTATAAGACAATATGCAATGAAAATTGAAAGAATTTCTGCTGTTACCCTTGAAGTTATTTAGGAAATAATTAAGTAGTCTCTGAGCCCCAAGAAGTTGGGTGGAAGGGAAAGCAGTAACATTATTTTGTCAAAGCCTTCATTTCGGTAAAGAAAAAAATCAATCAAACAAGAAACTTTTGTTTAGTCTTTGATCTAAAACTTCATCTTCATATATGAATGAGCAAAGTCTGCAAAACTGTTCAGTTTAGCACAAATTCCCTTCATCTAACCTGATAAACTTTCAGCAATATTTTCTCTTCTACGATATGCAATCCTGGTGCACAAAGTCGAGAGGAAAAGATGGATATAGTAACCAGAATGTCAATAGCTTACTTTGTGTACCACAGTTCACAGAACATCCCATCACAAATCGTCAGGGAATTGAAATAGTCATGAGTGAAAAGGACACTATTTCCGATTTCATTTCTATCAGCAGCTATTCAAGGAGAACTGTAACAATGAAAAAGTGTATCACGAGCTTTGCAATAGCATAGAGGCTATTCATGACAAAGTACTGTCCTCAAAAAGTATTTGTTATGATGGTTGGTGGTGGTAAAAACAGTCATTTAGTTTCAGGAGTGGAGCTGAATGAGGCAGAACAGTGCGGGTTAGTGGTCATGTTGCAGTCTCAAACCAGCACTGCTGCTTTTCAGTCATGAAACACATGTTAACTACACCAAATCAAGCTAGTGCCCATGGGAGGAAAGCTCCTCTTCCCAGACAAATCCAGTGCTGGACTGTTTTCCTGATTGGTATCTTCCTAGGGACAATAAAAATTCCACATGATACTATGAGAAACCAAAAGGTTTCACATTAAAAAAAGTTAAGATAAATTTCCTGCTGGCTGTCCCCAGAGACTAGACACAGTATACTAAGTAAATTTCTAGTAGCACTCTGTAGGGTGAATATGCAGACAGATAATATAAACTCCTTGATTTAAAAAAATACTTTTTTCTTCTTGAAGAACAGAGGGGATTGAATTATCAAAAAATAATTTAGTGATACATAAGACACTTTATTTATTTATTTCACAACCCAAAATAATCACAAAGAATTACTAATATTCAAGTATTTCTCATGCCTGTTTGGGATAAAAGTGTCTTCTGAAGTAACGATCAGATGTTAGATCTAACATATCACCGAATTATAGAACTGTTAAGGTTGGAAGGAACCTCTGGAGATCATCTAGTCCAATTCCCATAAGGAAGGGTCACCTAGAGAAGGTTAAGTGAGTGGAGTGTACAGGTATCAAACCTGTGACCTTGGTGTTAGTATCACCATGCTCTAATCAACACTACTCACACTAGAAGATAAAATGGTCTGACAGGCCATGACTATCTACCCAAGATAATAAGTGCTTTAATAATGTCAATATGGTGTGAAAAGGTCACATAAAATTATTAAATTTACTGCTGGACTAGACTGAATCTGCCAAATGTATGTTTCTATTTTAAATTTGTACAGTTGCTTGAAATCTGATTTTTAAGTTAATTTGATTTTTTTTTCCTTCTCCAAAGAAGAAAAAGCAAAAAGGACCAACAAAACAAACCCTAAAAATATTTATGTAATGCAAAATCTTAAATATTTAATGATAAATTAAAGTAACAAAAATACGTTTCAGACTATATGTAACCCAAGAGCAAACTAAAATCTTTTAAAAAAGGAAAAATGTAGACCAAAAACATTTTTTTTTTTTACTTTTTAAGTATCTGTCTTATATTTATCAAAAATAAGTATTTCCATGACCTATTAATATAACAAATATTATTAAGATGAATTATTTTAGTTACTTTACAGGTTTTTTGTTGAGTCTTCATCATTCACAAAGCCATGGCAATTTTATCCATCACATAAAATGCCTTGATAGATTTGTTTGCTAACAGATCAGTGTTTGAGTTGAGGATGGGAAAAAAAAAATCAGAAAACACTAACAAGTTCTGTGGCAGCATTTATTTATCCTTGTATTTTAATGAAAACTGAAAATTTTTGCAGTCCTAAGAAAAAGATGATGAGAATGAAAAAACATACATGAAAAACAAAAATTATAAGATTTCGAGCCCATATTGTTAAGGTTCTAACCTTACTTGTAATTTTAAAACGGTAGACTGAAACTGTGGTTTTGTAGGGGTTTGTTGAATTTTGGTGGTTTATTGTTAGTGTTTTTTTTTAATTGGTGGAAGTGGGGTTAGGGTGGTATTTCTTAGAAATATATTTTTCTATTTTTAATTTATAGTTTATCTGCCACAAATCTTAACATTTTTGTTAATTAATTACTGACCTAATGTGTTCAGATATCTTTCTATAAACATAATGCTTCCTATGGACTGCCACTTCGGGAGACATATAACTTCAAAATCATATAGTTTGGCCATATCTGGGGAGGTAGAAGTCAATACAAAGCATCATAAATATAAAGAACATGGCAGTGTTTTAGCAAACATTGACAATAAGCTCGGTCTTTTTGTTTGATGAGTCAAAGGCTGTCTTTCTGAAACAAATAAATAAGATAGTACGCATTTATGCAGCTAGGGCCTGACTGGTGAGGTGATTTTCCACCTTCTACTGTTGATGGAATGCAAAGGATAAAAAGACAATGTCTGTGGGAAGTAGACCACTACTCAGAACGGATAACAGTCATGAGTCTTTTTTCAGGCTTCTGCCATAGCAAAGGTAAGTCAAAAGGATATTTGAGCAAATACAACTAGGCTGCTGTCTCACCTCTGGCCTTAGGTTACACTGTGAAGCAGGATGTGAGGAATTCCTGAACATTAATTGATGGATAGTCACATGGTTTAGTTGGACTTGGCAGTGTTATGTTTTTGGTTGGACTCAATAATCTTAAAGGTCTTTTCCAACCTAAAGGATTCTATGATTCTAAAAAGCAGCCAGAGGTAACTGTCAGCATCATGAGGAAAAGCTGAATATCATGGTTGGGTAAGGGGGAGTTACTTGAAAAATGACTCATCTTTGTATATAGTTGAGGGGGAGAACTGGGAAACCTTCTGGAAAGCAAAATTTTTTGAGGCCAGTAGCCTAGGTAACTATAGCAGTAATAACATGCAAATCTGAGATTGCCAACATGACAGTATCAAAAATACCGAACTTTCTACAGACATGCAAAACCAGGACAAACCAGAATTTCAGACTCATCATAGAGCAGTTAGAGCTGGGACCTTCAAAAACGAAATAATTGTGCCCCCTCTGCCATGGGCAGAGACATCTTTCACTTGATTAAATTGCTAAAAGCCTCATCCAACCTGATCTGGAACACTGCCAGTCATAGGATATCCACAACTTCTCTGGGTAACCTCTTACTGTATCTCACCACCCTAATCATAAAGAATTTCTTCCTTATGTCTAATCTAAACCTAACCTCCTTCAATTTAAAACCATCAATCCTTTTCCTATTGCTACAGTTCCTGGAAAAATGTCTCTATCTTTCTTAAAAGCCCTCTTTATACGTTGAAAGGCTGTGATTAGGTCTTCCTAGAGTCTCTCTTCTCCAGGCTTAACCCCAACTCCCTCACCGTTTTTTCCTAGGAGAGATCTTTCAGCCTTCTGATCATTTCCATAGCCCTCCTTGGGTCTCACTCTAGAAAGTCCAAGAACTTCTCACACTAGGGAACCCAGAGCTGCATACAGTACTCCAGGTGGAGACTCACCAGGGCAGACAAGAGGGACAGAATCACCTCCTTTGATCTGCTGACCACACTCCTTTTTGTGCAGCCCAAGACATGGCGGATTTTCTGGGCTGCAAGTGCACTTGTTTCTTTCAGTATTTACATGCCAAACTTCTGCATGTTCCTAAGAAATGATATGATGATTTTCTATTATTGGCAGTCTCCTGCAGAGTAGGCAATTGGCTGTCTAGAATGGACACCAGTGGGATGGTGAGGAATTAAATCTTATCAATGCTGAGCATGACTAACTAGGACATCAGAAAAGCTGCAGTTTTAACATTTGGGGAAGGTAGATGGGCAAGCATAAAGCTTCAGTAGTTAAATTTATATTTAAATAAAAGAAAAAGGAAAGAAAAGAAAAGGAAAATTAACCAAGAACATACTCCTGTAGAATTTAGCAGAAAATAAAAACTGACTTTCTGAAGGATCCTTCTGAAGCTGGTAAATATGAGTCTTGAACACCAAAGGAAAAGACTCGATCTGCAAGTTTAATAAAATGATAAAAAAGGAGATTAGAATTAATCAGAGACCTAATCAGAACAGAAAGACTAAGAATTTAGGAAGGAAAAAGAGTAGGAATGTGAAGAAAGTTGTGGGATCTCTGCAAACAAGAGTCACAGAGCTCTGCATTATGGTCTTCTTTGTCTGTGGAAGGCAAATTCACGGGAGGAAATAGGTGCAGGTGTAGATATCAGATCCAGTAAAAGCATGCAAATCTGTTTGCAAAGATGAAGTCATAAACAAGCAAAAAAATAAATGACACAGAAAACAGGACTGAAAGAGATTTCCTAAGTTCAACCCATCCACAAATTACTAAGTTTCTATTTATGCCAAATTAGCTGGGGTAGAGTATGTCTGTTTAAACCTTGAACTGGTTACCTAATATTAATTTAGTAAAGTTGAGTGAGAAGAATCTGAATCTAAATATTGTTTTTTTGCATTTAAATTGTGATTTAGAATTTATTAACACTGAGGAAATCATATATAGGAAAGCAGTAACACTTTTAACCTGAACCCTAAACTAACTTTTTTCTGCCATTTCCTGATAAAGAAATCTGCATTAAAAACCTGAAACTAAAACTAAAAACCTATCAGTCATGAAGGCTGGAAAAAGACATTGCAAATAAACATTTGAGGAAATTTTGTGCTTAACTTACTGCTACGTTATTTGCAACATAAACAAATAGAGAACAGGTAGACTAGTTTCTGTACTCAAGAAATCATCTCAGTCAAATTAAATCGTGTGACTACTTCCACATAGATTATAAAGAAGCTTTAAAAAGTGACATTTAAAGAGATGTGGAAAATCAGGAAGTCCGAGACACAAAAACCCATAAAAGAAGAAAAGTGGACAAGCTTTTGCTAGTGTGTACCCCATAATGTGGAACATGTGTGATAGAGTCCCTTAAGAAAAAGTATTTAGACATTCTAAAAGTTTATAAAAGGAGAGACTGAATCAAATAAGCTTTATGAAAATTCCAGGTAGTCCAACCTACGGAAGAGCAAAGGAGTCCAAATGTTTTCTGGGTCTGTATAGGATGGATCTTTTAATTCTATGTTAAAATACAAACCCAGACAGCAACCAAAGGTGTCTAGACACTGATTGCTTTCTAAATGCTTGTTTATAAATAAATAAATAATGCAACAAATAAAAACAAAACTAATGAGCAATAACAGATAGAGGAAAGTAATAGACTTAATGTCTAAAAGACTATTTCACAGTTCCTTGTCACTGCATAAAATTTTAAAAGGTTTTTTAAGGAGTGGAAGAAGAAAGAAATTTTACTCATTTTGCCCGGCTTTCTAAGGAGAAGACAGCTACTTGATCATGTATATATACATATATTCATGGGATTGAGTCCACCCTCAGCAAGTTTGCTGATGATCCCAAGCTGTATGGTGCAGTCAACATCGTGAGAAGGGATATCGTCCAGAGGGACCTTGATCCTTCACCTGTGTCAGAGCAACCCCAAGCACAGATACAGGCTAGTCAGAGAATGGATTAAGCCCTGGGGAGAAAGACTTGGTGGCTTTGGATGAGAAGATCAATGTGAGACAGAAATGTGTGTTTGAAGCCCAGAAAGCAAACTGAATCTTGGTCTACATCAAATGCATCATGGACAGCAGTTTGAGGGAGGTCATTCTGCCCCTCTGCTCTGCTCTATTGAAACCCTACCTGGAGTATTGTGTCCAGCTCTGTGGCCCCCAGCATGAGAAGGACATGGACCTATTGGAAGTAGTCCAGATGAGGGCCATGAAGATCATCACAGGACTTAAGCACTGCATCTATGAAGACAGGCCAAGAGAGTTTGGGTTGTTCAGCCCAGAGAAGAGAGGAATTCATGGAGACCTCATAGCAACCTTACAGTAACTAAAGGGGGCCTACAAGAGAACTGGAATGTAGTGACAGAACAAGGGGGAATGACTTTAAACTGAAAGAAGGTAGGTTTAGTTTAGGTATAAGGAAGAAAGTCTGTACTGGGAGGGTGGTGAAACACTGGAACAGGTTGCCTAGAGAACTTGTGGATGCACCATCCCCAGCCTTGATAAAAGCAAGCAAGATGGGGCTTTGAGCAACCTGGTGAAGTGGAAAGTATCCTTTGCGCTTGGAAAATAGCCATTTATACAGAGAGTTTTCTCCAAGAGGCCTCACTGCAATTTTGGGAGTTTTAATTACTGCAGTCTTGATAAGCTTTTAATTTCTTTTTATTTTTTTAATTTTTTTTCAAAATATGCCATCACATATAAAAAATGGTGAGAAATCATGTTATTTAAAATTAGAAGAGAATAATTAAATTGTTATAAGTAACTAAATATGCTGTTAAATGAATACATTTCTAAATCTTTTGGAACCTTTGGAAGCCTGACATACTATTTCAAATATTTTCTGAAACTCTTTATAACCTTTAGAGACTTTATAAATAAATCATGTGTGATAAAGAGTGAAATATAATACTAGAATTATTCATTTAACATTCAGGAACAATCTTCTGTTGCTCTATTTTATGTAGGTTTTTTAACATCAAAGTCTGAAAGAATTCTTACTGAAAGAGAAAACAAGTGATTTTTTTGGTGGTAGTGGTGGTGGTTTGGAGGTTGAGTTTGGTTTGTTTTGAACAGACTCAAAGGTCAGACCACCAAGTGGAAACAAGAATCTCTTTGGCCACAGCAAGACTGCCAAGTATGGCCAACCAATGTTATGGCAGATCATTCATAAAACTAATCCACTTGGAAAAGGTATGCAGAGGAGGAACATCCTAAGTGGACAGAAGACATATGAAATACATGTTCTATTAAAAACCCTTCAATTTTCATTCATAGTCACCCTCCTGTCTTGAGGCTGAATCTGTATTCTACAAAAACAAGCTGGCTTTTGAGTGTTAATGCTTAGAGAGTATGGAAAAGAGGGAGAGCAGTACCTGGAAACCTGTAACTGAGGCTGAACAGAAAACAACTTTATGCCTGAAGAGTATGATTGAAGAGTATTTCATACTCAGTCCTGAACAGTGGCATCTGAAACAGCCAAAAGCTAGTGGATGTAGTCATACATTTTATTTTAAAGTGACATGAGCCAAAACATGATTATGTTAACTACGAGCTTCTGAAACAGCCAAAAGCTAGTGGATGTAGTCATACATTTTATTTTTAAAGTGACATGAGCCAAAACATGATTATGTTAACTACGAGCTCGGGGGCCCTCTGGTGGTCTAGTGGTTAGGATGCGGCGCTTTCACCGCCGCGGCCCGGGTTCGGGTCCCGGTCAGAGGAGTCCCCCGGGTAGATGGAGCTCGTTAGCCCTGTAAGGCCATCCATCTAAGAGAAGGTCACTCTAAACAAACCTACGTCCTGAGGACCTCACTGCCACCGTCCAAGCTTGCTCGGCCCCGGCAGATGAACCTCAGGATTAAAGGGTGGGCTCAGCTCAGCGCACACTGTGTCTCACCTAAAAAATCCACTGCGCAGGCTCGAAGGGCAAAGACCCTTCCCAAATCTTCGTTCGTGAAGACTGGCCATACAACTACGAGCTTATAAATCAAATGTCTGAGGTAGCTGTCTAAGACTTGGTTATGCTTAGAAAGTCTACTAGGCATCACTTTCAAAGGACTGAACTATAGAGTAGATTCTACTTCATCTTGCATCTCATGATTTACACTAACAACATAGTTTGATAGATTTAATAAAGAAATAAATAATATTACATTACCTGTTGATTAAATAATGAACTCTTCAGTGATTTGAAAAATACCAAGAAAATATACATAAGGAAGAAACAAATTCAGATTACTGAAGAGTCTAAAGGAACAGTGCAGATAAGCTATCACACAAACAAACAAAAAAAAACTCACCACAAAAAAATATACAACCTCAAAAAAAACCCCCAAAACCGATCAACAAGAAGTCCAAGACATGAAGCAAAGTGCAACTAATATTTCAGACATAAAAAGTAGCTTTTAAGAAATATATCACTCTTAATTGAAAGATGAATTTCTGTTATATTTTATTTCTGGTAGACTTAAGACACAGTGTTCAATTTCCATTTTCAATTGGTTTTCATTAGAAGAGCTTAATGTATTTTAGATGATTAACGCAATTCATATCATTATGGTGTTATGATCTTACAAGCTAGAGTTTGCTAAAATGAATGGAAGTTTTACAGTCGGTTGATACTGCAAACTTTGATTGTTGCCATTCTTAAAAATGTTTGAAGCAATTTCTTCTTAGTGAAAATGTTCAAGAGATCTTGGAGAAAGGCAAACAAAATCAGTATCTTCAAGTGAAAGACATAAAGACAAACAATTATAAATCAGTCATCTTCAATGTAATATTACCAATAATCAATATCTAGAAAATAATGGTGTCAAACGCCATTTCCTGAAAGAAAATAAAATCATGTTAAACCAGCATATTTTTATTCTACAGCAGATAGAAGGCCATTTTAATGAAGAAGTGATAGGACCATCATGTCTTTATTTGATAACATCTCAAATGATGTTTCCACGGAAAGACTGGGCAGGAATAGTGACATAGTGGGAATAGTGACTGGTGAAATCTTTTGACATGAATAAAAAAACCTTTATGTTCATTATTTCTAACTACTGTCTTAAAATCATTTCACAGTCATTAAGATAATTCAGACAAACCATAACTGTTTCTGTGCAGTTTGCTACCAAAATGGAAGAATGGTGCAAAGACAGGATCTACCAGTAGTTTCTCCTAAGTGATTGATCAGTGAACAGTTTTATTAAGAATGTCGATCATATAAACCTAAAAGGGTCTGCAAAAGTCTGTCTAAAAGGGACTGGATTTGATCTCAGAATAATCTTGGTAAATGGAAGGAGTGACTCAGACTAAAAAATAAAAAATAAAGGTGAAGCTCAGTATAGACAAGCACACCTTCTGAGGACATTACAATTTTGAATGCACTGCAAGGAACGGCTCATTCAGAAGTGGTTTTGTAGAAAAAAAGCAAATAACAAACAGTACAAACAGAAACAAGGGAATAATAATGTTCCTACAAGAGCAAATTCCATAAGAAGAACATATGGGAAGCCATTTACTAAGAATGAATAAATTTTCTCTATTTTCTTATATGTACTTCAAGAGAGGCAAATTTTGGACAGACTAAAGGAGAACGATCAGAGGTCTAGAAAACAAGATCTATTAGAAGATTGAAGTAAATATATGGTTTAACATAAAAAAGGAAAACTAGGGAAAAGTATGAACTACAGTTTAGGTATTGAAAGAAGAAAGAAAATGATTTATCTATTTTATGGGAAAATAGTATTAAATTAAATAAGAGAATGAGTTTGAGTCCACAAGAAATTAACTTGGGGATAGCAAAGCACTAAGGTAAATTGCCTATGGAGGTTGCTATATCCATAACCAAGGCTTTTCAAAAGTGAGTTGGAAAAATCTTGGATGAAATGTATTGTTGATACTGCCCTAGGTTGGGGAATAGGTAAGATGACATACAAAGCCCTTCCAATCCTCTATTCCTATGAGTCTGAAAGGACTGCTGTGGGGTTTTTGAAGGTAATTTTAGTTATATGCTCTTGCTCTGCTTCACAGAACCAATGGATAGCTTAACATATCAGTCTGACATTGTCTAACAACAACATATACACTTGCACAATCAGAAACATTTTCATGTTAATATAACAAATTTCATCATGAACAACATATGATATTGTTTATTTGTGTTTTGTGTGTTGTCTCTAAAATCTGTTGAACTTTCTTATTCAGAGTTCCTCTAAAAAACTTTTTTGGTGTGTTTTATCAAACTATCTAATAAAATATTACAACAAGGGAGCTCATTAAATTCAGAGCAAGGAAGAAGGAAAAGGTGTTGCTAGAACTTAATTAGCAAGATACAAAGATACCAATTAACACCTATAGCTCAAGAAAAGGAAAAACTTTTTTATGCAGCATACTGAAAAAATACATCCACAGCTGGTTACACATATTTAAGTGGCATGCAACTAATTTTGGTGCTAGTGTTGATATTAAGTAAAAAGGATCATGTAAAGGAAAAAACAACTTCCCTAGGGTAGCAACCAAGATTCCATTTTATTTGTATGAATACCAACTCTTTGGCTTTTCAGATTAATGACAGAGTAATTAGGAAAAACTTATGCTACAGAAATGGCTAAGAATGATATCATCTTTTTTCTACCAGATGTACCACACTAATGTGTGCCAATAATAATTTAAATATACAGTTTGCAATTAACACCTCTGACAAGCTGAAAAACAATTATTTTCTCTTAAGATAATAAACTGACTGCTACTAATAAAATCCTTCTTAAATATATATCTTTCTTTTGCTCTTGTTTTGAGTGATGTTATCATGAGCTCTAAAGGTCCCTGAATTTTAAGTAACACAGGGAACCATCTAGCCCTATAGAGTCAAAATAAGCATGAGGAAGAGACTATAAAGGAAAGAACCCATAAAGAAAATGGTGCTTATTTGTCACATGCTTTCCAATCTGTTAGAGATTATTCTTTTTGAAATGAATAGAGACTTAAGTGTCTCCACATTAGAGTCTAAACTAAGGCAAGAAAACTGTAGAATGGACAACAACCTGCAAATAGATACCCAGAAAGGAATACTGTCTTCGGGGTGCACATAAAATGCAATATTTGTTCAAAGCTTAGGCATGGAGACCTGCAGGGCATTTTATTATATTCATAAAGGATTTAGAACGAACCCATCCCTGAAGGAAAAAGGAATCAATAAACACTTTTTTGAGCCCTGCAAAAGGTTTACTTTTTCTTTTCAGGTGTGACAGCATGTACATATTTAAAAAATAAATAATAATTGTCTATGGAAGAAGGAGGGCAATCTCTATTCCTTCTGTTGAAATGGAATACAAATAACCTCAAACTTAAAATCCATAAAATGGAAAAAAGAATCTAGATTACCTGAACTAATAACTATATCATTTAGGAACTAGAAGTTTAGTGTGTTTCGTTATTAAAAATCTTCTGAATAAAGAACAAAAGCAGAGACTGTGCTCCAAAGTAGAGCCTAAGCACTTGGATATACAAAGTGCAGAGGCTAAGAAGCCACACTTACTTGCTAATTTGTGAACTTGAACAGAGGATGCATTATTTTCTTAGTGTGTTGCAGGGTTTCTTTGAAAGGTTTCCTTTCAGTGCAAATTTAGTTTGCACTTGAAATCTTACAACACAGCTGTGCTGCTGGTTTTCTCAAAGCAGCTTCCCTCCTGCTGGAACAAAAGCTGAAGATGTCCAACAGGGAGCCATCTGTAGATCTCTCCTTCAAATTGAATGTAAGGTCCTCTAGCAGTTAGCACTCTACACATGTGCAGCTTATGCCTAGAACCCACAGCTGTCATTAACTTCAATGCCTATCAAAACACAATATGGGTCTGCACTCCTAGAACCAAAAAGAAACATGCAAAATTAAGTTGTGGTTTTCCTTCTTTTTGCTACGTTAATCCATGATGTAGATTCACCTGACACCAGATGAGCTCTGATATATTAAGAAATAGGTAATTCTGGGTATATACTGTGGCTATGGCTCCAAAAATTAGTTTTTAACTACTAGTTTAACATATTCCTTCTACTTGGCCAAGCCAAAACTCTCCCTCATCAAATGTTTCTAACCATGCAGTCGTAAAATTGGCTAAGACTCCTTCTCCAGTTTATTACACCTAGTTAAGCCCAGATGTAGATTCACGTGCCTGACTGTAGGCATCTGATGATATTTCTGGTGCGGTGCAGTATCCTGCTGCCACCCTTAATTACTGCTTCAGAAGAGCATGAGTATTGTGTCAGCCATTGCTGGCCAGCAGTGCCAGCCCAGGCCACCTAAACCAACACCAAGCGTGACAATTCAATCATCTTTAATTCCTTATTAGTGTTCTTGACTTAAAGAGGAATGAGAAGGGAGGTTTGACCAGAAGAAATATTTTATAGCAAATTTAATTCACAAGGACTAGTGGGATTCTCAGATAGTACATAGCTCAGCTACTTTCTTCTAAAACAAAAGAAAAGGAGTAGTTTATTTTAAAAGAGCAATCCTGTGTTTAAAATCTTGTAAAGCCTAGAGAACTCAAAGTTCATATTTTCCACCTCTCAGGAGAGTGTTGTTTGCATCAAGCAACTACATCATGTTCTTTTCCGCTTCATCTGGTTGTCTCCCTCCCTTTTCCTGAGCAAAGTTTCATGTTTGCAATAAAATTGTAAAGCAGAGAGGAGTGAAAACACCTTTCTCCTTGTATAGCTGAGCAATTGGAGGAAAAGGACAGCTAAACCTTAACAAAGGAGTATACTTTGCACCACCCTGAATTGTTATAATTTAGTACCATGTTGATGAACTATTTTGACAATCATTTAGCAAGCGGCAAATTATAATCTTATAAAAGATTATTTTCCCTTTCTGCCTAACGGGTGACTGTTTATTTGAATTTATCTGAAATTTGGTGTTGAGGAATACATCTAGTGCAGGTAGCTCTGTTTGCAAGCTGCAGATTAAGATGGAGATTGAGATGCTGATTGAGATCTGGGTGGGAACCCAAGACAAGAGGCTGTGAACTGCCAACCCTTTGGTTAACATAGGGCACAAATACCGTGGCAACAGCAGCTAGGGGGATGGACACTGAGAGCCACAGCAGGAGTGGAGAACTCAGGAGAAAGAGTGAGACTTGTGTGTGAGTAGACTGTGAGGGTATAAAAGCCCAGGGGTTCCTTTGTTAGGGATCTTCCTCAGAGGAAACAGCTGGGGCTGTTTCTATGTTACTGTGCTTTGAACAAACTGCTTTATGGAACAAGACATCTGAGACTGTTATAGGAAAACCTGATGTCAGTAAGGAAACCTGGTCTGACCGTGTGTGCGAGGGGGGTGTGTGTGGAGTCAAGTGAGGCACACATCAGCTCAGTGGAGCCACCTTTTGCAAAGGGGCTTTGGACCCGGCAGTGCCAGTCTCTGGCCTTGGGAGTTTGACTGCCAGAGGGTCTCATGAATCGCCAGACTGGGAAGTTTTCTAAAGTGTGTTTCAAAGAAATAGCAAGGAAGGAGAGTATATAAAATGGAATTGGAACTAATTAAGCAATTCCAACTGTTCTGAATAGTCAGTTTATACAATTCTCTCCCAGTGGATATTCTTACAGCTTTAGGTCATGGTAGAAAGTTTCAGCATTGAATAACTCTTGATTTTTCAAAATCGGCTAAGTTAATTGCAGATCAGATACTCTTACAAAATTACAAAAGACAAGATGTGTCATTGTTGGGAGGATGGTGATAACTTTCTGGCTGAGGTAATATTTTAAAGAACATGTTTAAATTAACAAATATCTGTTTTAAATACGACCCAATCAAAACCTTCATTCCATGGATGTATTTTTAATGACAACTGCTTCAGAGGCGTCAGCAGTTATCATGATATTTCAGTTAAAAGTCTGAAAAGAACTAATATAAATTCCTAACTTGACCTAATGGCTTTGAATGTTATTCAAAGTCATCCCTCTGAATAACAACAGCAGATTTATCACAACTAACTCTATTTATAAGCAGACAACTAAATTTTTCAAAGACCTAAAGCAAATTTAGGACATTTTCATCACAACAGTATTCTCTACCTATAGTCATCCCCTTGTTTAACTGTTCCTTATAAAACAAGTAAAATCCCCTACAATCTACCTTCTTAGCACAAAGACTTTATTATCTTATTCCTCTGTCTTCTACAAACTTTTCCAATTTTTGTGTTGTTTTTTTTCTCTAATATAGAGTTGACTTGAAATTGTTCTCAACAATGTCAATTCAATGGCCACTGCATGGTTTCTTAAAAAAAAACAAAACCATGAAATTTAGTAAGTTGTGGACATTTTGACCACTCCCTTCACAGCATAAGCAATTCATGTAGAGTTGCACTCATGGCTGTCATCGGAGCCAAGTTTTGTTTTGTTTGTTAAGCAGTAGTTTTAAGTTTTCTTCTCCCAAGAGAGCAAGGTACTCTATCCACTAGCGGACAAACTATAGATGAACTGGTGGCTTACTAAACATGACCAGCTTTTTGTATGATTTTTCTGGCAGCTATGTTCAGTGATTCATAAGTACAAATATAAATAACGTAGAAGATATTAGAAGCTTAATGCTGTGGACATGAATTTAATTTTCATATGTAGATTAAAATCTACATATTCTTCCAAACAGTGTAAAGAAATGAAGAGCCATTTATTCACCTTCGTAAAAATACCAACCTTATGTGAGTTTTTACAATGTGCATTCCTTTTATCCCTCTAGTCACTGTATTTCATGAAACATTGATAACATTAAACTTCAGATATAAAATGTTTCTCGATTGCATTCAAGGGCAATTATTAAGGGCAGACAGGGATTTAGTTCTCCATATCTGTCTGTCTTTAATTTTACTGTATAACCATAATTTTTTTACATTAAATTGGTGTGGGCTTTTTCCTTGAATCATATCCAAAAATCTGAAGAATATTTTAAGAGCTTTAAAAAACCCAGTACATACAAAGAATATTTTATCATTACAAGTGAAAGTATTAAAGGTTTAACAAAAACCCACAACAATTAAACACGTTGACTTTTGTCTTCAGGCAGCAATTTCTGATATCTTGCTTACCTTAACATTATATAAGAGTAGCTCTTCTCTGAATTTCTGTGGCCCTTGTCACCTTTTTGCCTAGCTGATCAACTTTTTTCAGATTTCTCTGCTTGGGTCTGCATATTCTTTTGTCTGCTTTTGGAGTGAACTTTCTTGTGTGCATAAAGTTATTTTCAAGCCTGAAATGACAAGTTTCACAATATATTGTTTGCTTATTCCTCAGATGTTACATGAGACATGGACAAACAGAGAAAGTCTGTAATCCAAAAGAATATTTCAATTTAGAAGTTATTGGTGACATTTATTTCACTAAGAGACATGTAAGACTTTAATAAAATATAAATTACTTTACCTAACAGTGACAAGCACCTTAGGCTAATTATTAATGTTTAAAAAAGGAGTTTTTTTTCTTCTTTCTCCCTTACCAAGAATTTGGGAATGCAAGAGTATTACTACTGAACTTCATGAAATTACATTTTGGACAAAAATTTAGGCTTTTTTAGTATAGTTTGGCTAGTATTTATACTTTTTCATCTCAGTGTACATTTCTAAGACCACACTTTCTCCTTTGATCTTTTAGTATTTAACTAATTACATGGTCTAAAATGTACTATGTCTCTACTGAATTTCCTAAAAGCATGTAAAGAAAAATTCTTTTTTCTTAAAGTAAAAAATACAAATGCTTGTCTCTTATCAGCAAATCAAAACCCTGTGGCTTACTGCTAGCTGCATTCACTCTTTCGGTTTCCAGATAACTCTGCTCAAATAAGAAATTCCACAAGAACCCATACTGTGCTATAGAATCTCAAAATTTCCTCTCCTTATCATGATAAACTGCTTCCATGCAACCAACAATAACTCCAGCATATATTTATATTATCTACCCTCAACTCATGATCTGCAAGTATACAGATGTTCATCCCTGCTGGATGACAGTGATGCTTCTTTAAGAGAACTGCTGAACAGACTATTACAACATAGTTGTCTTCTGAGTGACTTTGGGTAGTCTTTCTAGTTCTCCAGGTCTTCCTGTGTATGAGGCACAGATGATTCAAATAAATCACATTTCCTTCCTGCTTCACATTTCTTTCCTACTTCATCCTCTTTATGGAAAAGCATTATAGTCAGTATATCTGTTGCTAAACAGAAAAAATTAAACATACTTCTATCATTTTCTTCTCCCCAGCTTTCTTCTCCCTGAAGACTTAAACTCTACTACTTCAACTCTCGAATTATTTTAAATGATAGTTTGGGAAGCTTGCAAAACACTGTTCCTATAAAACTAACTAACCTGACTAATCTGCTAGCAAAATACAAGTTTCAACTCTATATTTATACATCATTATCATTATCATTGAAATGAAGTAAAAATAGTGGTTATTTAGTTGCTCAAAACAAATTACTTAAATTCTAGCCATAAATTTTCAACTGTATATATCTTAGGTTAATGTGATAGGAAATACAACTGGGATCCATCAATACCTAAATTACTTTAGTAGATGAAGGGAGAGTATTTACTCTTAAGGTTGCAATGTTCTTAATCTTTTAATATTGCTTAACGTACTCTGCAATCTGACCAAGTACTGAAAACTGACTCAATCATATTAGACCATACATATAGGAGATATTATAGAAATCCTTGGGTGTTCTAGTGCTATATAAGCCTCAGTGGACATGATTTCAATGAGGAATTTAAGTGTTACCAATTTTTTTAAAAAAATCTTCTGATTGATATTCAATTTTCCTGTTTGATTGAATGAACATCCATTATATATGAATGAATATTCATTATATGTGAATAATCTCTGTAGTTATAAAATTCAAAATCATTAAAAAATCTGACAAATTTGCTTACAAAAATGTTGTCTTTAGAAGAACACTAAATATAGACCTTTTTTTTCTCTTATCCTTCTATGGCTGTAGTAATTTTTTTGAGCTGCAAAACAAGAGAATGAGGAAGAAAACAGGGTGTAAAAGAACAAGCTCTGTTATGGTATTATTACTTGGATTTTATACTTCAATAAATTCATTAAGAACTTTAAATGGCAGGAAGGACAGTGTTTTTGAATGGCTTAACACCAAAGTGATAGGGAGAAGGAGAAGAAATTCTGAGTCTTCAGTATTGCTGACGTAGTATTCCTTTCATTGCATGATATTTTCAAAATTGATAAAAAGATGATTGGCTGATTCAAACCACACCAACTGCTACTGTATATTGTCCCTCTTATTTCTAATATAACTCTCATACATTTCTTACTCAATGACAAATGCAAAGTTTTCACCCAAGAAGGAATAACCTCTTACAATATTACAGACAGTGGTGGAGACTGGGACGGCTCTGGGGAAAGAGGTTGGTCGTCTTGCTAAGATGCAAAGCTGGACATAAGCCAGTAATGAGCCCTGTCACATAGTTTGAAGATAGTGATAGATCATACCTAGATCATACTGTGTCCATCCAGTTTGGAAGGACAGTACAAATTTCAATGAGTTCAGCAGAGGACACCAAGCTGGGGCTAAAGTGAGTGGTAGCCCCATGAGGAGAGACTGAGGGAGCAGGGCTTGTCCAGCCTGGGGTGAAATGGCTTTGGGGCCATCTCTGAGCCACCCTAGAGAGGTCCTCAAGAGATGGAGCCAGACTCTTCACATAGATATATGGTAAGAGGAGAGAAGAGTAACATATGTTTCTATTGGATATCAGGAGAAACAAGGTTGATAAAGAAGTGGAAATATGTTGCCCAGAGAAGCTGGTCAGGCTCCATCTTTGTAGCAAATTTTTCAAGACCTAGCTGGACAATACTTTGTGAAACCAGGTCGGGTCCCATAGTTAACCCTGCTTTGAGTTGGAGCTTGGAATAGAATCTTCAGAATAGAATAATTCAACCTGAATTCTTCCATAAAGATATTGGTTAGTGCACACAGGATTTAAATCTGTCAAATGTAGGCCTGTATTTCGAGTTGCCAAATATTGGTAAACTGGAATATAGGATATGCCAGATGGCTGGAGGAGAAAAAAAGGAAAGAAAGTAGAATCTTTTAGGATGGAAGACAGCACGAAGGAGATATCTTAAAATGTGATTGTTAAAGGAAAGATAAAAAAGCTCCAAACTTCAAAATTCCTAGGTGCAATAAAGAGAATATTACAAAAAATTTACCAAAGAGACACACCCTAAACTCACATGAATTAATAATAAGAAAAACTGGTTGTTTTTTTAAATTTATTCAAGGAAATATGTGATGTAGATCACCCCCAGGTCAAAAACCCAATTTGTACCATTGTCATAGTCTTGTCGTGTACAGAAGAAAGTCCATAATTCATGGGATATTATCATAAAAATTCTTTACTTGCTGTTTCTCTTATGAGAAATTGAAAATCAGTCATACCGTTTTTTAAAATTTTGAAATATATTCACTAGAATCTCATAATTCTGGACAATGGCAACTGTTACAAAGTTTGAAAGAAAATTGTCATTATTTGAATTAATTAGTGTGGCTTAACAGATATCATTCCATTAAAGAAATGTTTATTATTCCACAAGTGCATGTAAAGTAATTATTTTAAGGTTTGTTTTTATTCTCTGCAATGTATTTTTGGCTTTTTATTTCCTCTCAACCAGATAATCCATGCTAGTCATGACTTTTTTTTTTTTTCCAATAGAGAAGGTTATTAATTGTTGAAGAATTATCATTCTTAAAAGAAAGTTTAAGTGAGACCAACATACCAATTCCTCTTCTGGTAGGTGATGGAGCTTTCTGTCCAGAGGTTAAAACTGTTCAGGGACAAAATCAAAAAGATGATGACTTGAAGTCTGCAAGCACTATTCAAAACAAGATTTTTGGTCTTGAATGATTAAATCATCATCTCCTCAATTTAGTTATCATGTTACCATGCTCCAACACCACTTAGGTTTCTAAAGACTTGAGAATAATTTGTTTTCTCTAAACCAATTTGTCTCTTGTCAAACTGAGATTGCAGTTTTACAACCACCTAGGGAATAACTGATCCCATTCCATAAATAACAGAGTCATCTGCATAATATGTACTAAGATGTCCCTGTAGACTCTAGAAATATTGTATATGAATAGAGAGATATAGACTCAGTTACAAGGTTTATGCAAGAGAAACTTCAGCTGATATGTCTAATATTTTCTAACACAAATCTTTTTATAACAACCTACAGAAACATTGAAGTATTGAAGGTGTTAAGATAGAAAGGTAAAACAAAATACAATTAAATAGATATTTTAAAAAAAGGAAAATTCCTCTTGGTATCAGGAAGGTAGTGTCCAAAGTCAGGAATATGAAAACATTTTTTGTTGCCAAGAGGCACAATAGCTGTAGAATAATAGAATATACTGGGTTGGAAGGGACCTTAAAGATCATCTAGTTCCAACCCCCCTGTACAGTGACACCTTTCACTAGACCAAGTTGGTCAGAGCTCCACTCAACCCATCCTTTAACACTCCCAGGGATGAAGCATCCACAGCTTCTCTGAGCAACCTGTTCCAGTGCCCCACCACCCTCACAGGAATATGAATAATAGGAATAATGTAAATTTGCTAAGATAAAACACAGAGTATATATTCCAGATTTGCTCCTTTAATTCTCTTAAAGGACTATAGAATTTGCGATTTTGTGGTTTTGTTTTTAAACTATGTGTGCTGTTTTTGGCTGGGATAAAGGTAATTTTCTTCACAGTAGTAGGAATGGGACTGTGGTTTGGATTTGTCTTGAACACAGGGTTGATAATATAGAGATGTTTTTGTTATTGCTGAGCAACGCTTAACAGAGCCAAGGCCTTTTCTGCTTTTCATCCTGCCATGCTGGTAAGGAGGCTGGAGATGCATGGAAAGTTGGGAGGAGACACAACCGGGACAGGTGGCCCAAATTGACCAAAGGGATATTTCAGATCATATGAAATCATGCCCAATATAAAAAGTGGGGAGCAAAAGGAGAGAGGGGAGGATATTTGGAGTGATGACATTGGTCTTTCCAAGCAACTGTTATGCATGATGGAGCCCTGCTCTCCCGGTGACAGCTGAACACCTGCTCACCTGTGAGAAGTGGCGAATTGATTCTGCTTTGCTTGCGTGTGTGGCTTTTGCTTTCCTCATTAAACTGTCCCCATTAAATTCAACCCATGAGTTTTCTAGCTTTTCTGATTCTCTCCCCAGTTCTGCTGGTGGGGAAATAAAGGAGCAGCTGTGTGGTGCTTGGCTGCTGGCTGGGGTTAAAGCACAACAGTATACCAGACATACTTTGGGAGAGGGTAGAGTCCTATAGAGGAGTACAACAAGATGTAGTTACATCAGTTAGAAACCCTAAGTTAAATCCACTGAAGTTAATGAGAGTTTCTTTAAACGTATCACTGAGTTTAGACTATGACAAATCAAATGTTGCAATATCATTAAAGGTAGGTTAGATTAAATAATCGTTCTGAAATCATCCAAAATCTGCCCTTAGACTTGCCTGAAAGTAACAGATCATGAAATGGGCATAAAATTTAAGCAAAGGAATGTAAAATAGAATTCTTTTAATGTGTCATTTAAATAATAGGTAAATAAGAACAACTTGAAATAATTTCAGAAATACAATGACAAAGACATTTGATAGGCACTCTAAAAAGGCATGAGATAAAAGAAAAATATGGCTGGGAAATGGGATCAGGGAAGTGTAAGATCATTCAGAAAATTCTTGTCAGAGAAAGGGAAATAGTCAGAGGAAGAGAATTTACTGTAATATTTTTTTAATTACAGTGAGTTTTCACTCAATTCCCAAATAAGGAAAAAGTAGCTGATTACTGATCCTGGTAGGTTTGGGGTATTTTCAGTTTCCATTTCAATCTTAGCTAGAGCCAGATTGCATCTGGATTTCCTCAGGCATGTCCTCCCTTTTCTGTCAAGAAATTTTCTCTGTCTGGGAACTGGAGAAGTTTGTGCCCCCAGCTAGGATGTCCAAAATTTCCAGTCACGTTCACAGTGCATGTAAAGATCAACTTTGCAGCACAGGCATAGTGAGCCTGATGCTTCTGGGAAACATCAATACACTGTGCACATGTGATATAGTGGCTCTGCACACAGACAGCAAGCCTACCATGCTCCAAACACATATTCATGGAAGAACCTATGGCAAACACATGAGTTTCTAACCAAGATTTCCAGGGCAGAAATGGTATTGAATAATATTTGAATTTTATTGCTACTTCCTTGAAAAAACCAGTCTTACCATAATGGCATTGAAAAATCTGAATGAAATAATTGCAAAAGTTGAAGAGATAAGACCACGATTACCCTAATGAACGCAAACTGCAGGGGCAAGCATCAGAAACAGCTCACTGTGATATATGGAATTGGCTCTAACCAAAAGTCGAACACAGAGTAAAAGTTCTTTAATATATATGGTATCACTATGCTGCTAATAAGGACATCAGCATAAATGGGTAAAGGAGATTTTTTTTGGTTGGTTGGTTGGTTTTTTTTTGCTTCTCTGACCTCCAAACAAGCAATATATGTTTCTGAAGAGCAGCTGTTGCATCCTCCTTAAGGCAATGAGTACAACCTGGTTCCCAAGAGTGAGTTATATGTAGTGATACATAGTTGTGCTAACAGAGAAGATGTTCTTTTCCTTTAGTTGACCAAGATACTTCTCTCAAAAAAATATGCTTCAGTTTCTTCTACCATTAGCTCTTGAGGAATACAGGGAAAAATGATCACTTTACACTTTCAGGTGTAAAATAGTACTTGAACTAAATTAGGTGCTGTATGTAACTGTTCTATACATGTGAAACAGAACTAAGACAGGTCTGGCCCACAAATTTATAATGAACAAAACAAATTTTTGAAAGTCAGTCTTTATATGTATTGTGAAGGAACTCAAAAACTGAATTTAAACACGAAGACCCCAGTACTTCAGAGGCAATTCTTCATCAGAAATTGCATAAATTTTTATTGGGAATATGCCAGTTCCTACTGTTTTATATCAATTTAAAGTCTTTGGTTAAAGTGATAAAGTGGACCAGTCATATTTCTCTGATAACATTGTGCCTGCAGGATGCTAGTGATAAGTGGTAGAATTGTCATTAATAGAATACGACAATGCCAAATTAATACTAATTATCCTGATTGTTGAGCATTTAAATGAAAATGAACACATTAAAAGAAACTAATTACTTAGAAGGCTATTTCTGAGAACAAAATACAAAATGTTTTTGAAAAGGACAGTGTAAAACGATGAGCCTAAACTATCTAAAATCTTCTAAGTTTTTTTCTTTCTTATGAACCTGCTTGAAAAACAGTATAATTTTTTTCAAAGAGCTCGAAAAATGTAAAACATCATTCTGGTAATTATGTATTTTATCATATCTCATCAAACTTATGGACACTATTAATAAAATAACTGCTAAATTCTCAGACTTCAAGTTCACAGTTAATAATGCGGCTTGTTGATCATAAATGAAAAGATCAAGTTAGTGCATACTAGAAATTCACTAATAATGGACTATGAAAAATACACTTCTTGCAAGGCACTAAGTCCTCACTGTTCAGTAAAATCTCACAAAGAAAATCTATAGGAACTTATATGACAAAAAAATATATTAAAGAAATTTATTTTGCAATTGTCTACAGACATTTAAATACAAAGTACTTGAATCCATTACTGTATTATTTTTTTGTCCATGTCTTATTTTATTTTTTTTTACTTATTTCCAATCTCTATTTCATTGAACAGTAGGAGCTGTCAGTTGTAACCAATCTTCTTCTCTAAAAAAGAAACAAGCAAACAAAAAAAATCCAAAACAAAAACAAAGAAAAAATAAATCTTTGGAATTCGTTTTCCCTCTATATGATTAAAAAATTAAAATTATGTGCCTTAACTAGTGTTGGAGGAATGAAGAAGTTCTCGAAAATTATTATACCACAAACTCTCATTTCCACGGATAGACAGTAAGTGTGACCTTCAAAATAAAACACACCCAATTTTACAGTAACCAGCCTCTTAGCTCTGTACCTGCACCTTGTTTTCAGCCCTGGCTATCTCACATTGCAACCTGATTCAATAATGCATTGCCAAGAACAGGCTAGCAAGAATTAGTTTCACAGGATTGCAGTGGCAGTTAAAGGAATTGTGAAGGAATTCAGTTATTAGAAATCCTGACTTTCTACTCAGACTTTATACAGCTTGTTGAATTGGAAATGAGCAACAAAATCTCAGTTTATTTTCGAAGGATTTTCATTATGGGGTAGGATTTTTTGTGATTTTTTTTTTTCTTCCCACAACGCTTTTCTCAAACTATTGAAACCTCTGTTCTGTCTAGGTCAGGTGCCTCAGCTAGGATGAGTGGCGCTTTTCACCTTCATCTGCTGAAAATACAGCTCTAGTGTCTTAGAATTCAGAAAGTTCTCAATGAAAAAAAAAAGTGAGGGGCAGGCGATTTCAGTGCAAATTTGTTGAACTCCTTCTGCCCTCTTGCAAGTACCACAATACATTTCACAGGAAATCTATGTGACTATTCACTCTGACTCTCTCTGTCAAATCACATGGGAGTTCTGAGGCTTGTGATACTCTCTGAATGAAACAGGACTAGGTCCAATAAGAAATTAAGATTACCACTGTTATATGTCATATGAGAAAGGCTGTACAGAGATGAGAAAGGACAGAGTGAGAGATGAGAGTGCTTAGGTGAGTTCATCGGTGACTCAAGGATTCAGAAGGGAAAATATCAGGTGTGAGACCTAGGAAGCAAAGACAGGACAGGCAAGGGTGATGAGATCCCAGCTAGGAGATGCTGATGCCATCAATGGAGCTATAGTTGGAGGTCCAAGGTGGTCCTCTGGCACTGAATCCTCTGTGGAAGCCACAAGGCTGACAGCTCTTTGAGTGCCTCATCCATTGGGGGCATGAGCACACAAGTGCTTAGTCTAATATTTGGTAATTCTTAGCCATCTTCTGTGGGTGTTAGACAGTGAATAACAATTCTGTATCTTTTGTTTATATATATCCTACTGTAGAGTCTAATTATTCTCTGCCTAAAGACACCCAAACATGACTAACCTAAAAACAGGCAAAACATGAACTGTTCTCAAGAACAACAGGCTAATTTTTCTACCCCTGCAAGCAGAATCACCTCTTCCATGTTGTATCTATAACTGCAGTGCCAAAAAATGTGAAGACTCTGTGGCCAAAGGAAATCTGAACAAAAATGTCCATAGCATTCCACAACATGCCAGTCAATATGCTACTAAAAACAGTGCTGAAGCCACCAGTTGTCTGAAGAAGTATAATTACACAGAGTAGGGTGAGATTTTAGTTGTCTTTCTACCATCATGTGGGTTTTCTTCTTTTTTCAGTTGTTCTCCCACTGAAATTGAGCCTCCCAACAGAGCTTAGGTGACTTTTGGTTACTCTGGGTTTTACCTTGAAAAATTCTAAAGAGTTTTGAGTCAGAGCTCATTGGATACCTAAGTATCTCATAGCAAGTCCTAGATTCTCACTCTATAAACACAGCATCTAAAAATTCAAATTACCAAATGTTTAAATCCTTGACTGAATCCACTCACAAGCCTTAAAACCATAAAAAACGTCTTAAGAACAACCCAGAATTTATAAACAGTATTCAAATTTTCATTTCAATACAAAGTAAACAGGCATACACAGGACCACCTTATCCATAGGAAGTATGGCAATATCACCATTGAAAACATTGCAATATACTCTGCAGGTTTATCAACACAGTACACAACTTTTAGATCTTTTGCCATCAAGTGGAATTTTTAGCAAGGTAAAATTGTACAGCTAGCATAATTCCCTTTGAGAGAACTGCCTCAACTAACCAAAGAAAATATCAAGGACAGCAAAGTTCAGTTTTTCTTTATATTGTAAAGATGCCTAAATTTGCCTCTGTGATCACATACCTATAAAAAAAGTGTATACAGCAGTATGTGGAAAAATGCTGCTAGCTTCAACCTTTCACTTCAGATGCAAAGAATTACATGACTAAAGGTACCTTTTATTCTAACACAACTGAAATGAATGAATAATACCTACCTGGGGGCAAAGCAAAATTCAATCTAGAAGAACTCTTGTCTTTCAGTGGAAATAGCAATTCCAATATTATTAAATTTCCATTAACAAAAAAAAGTGGAAGTTCAGTAGCCACTTGTTAGGAAATTGAATTGAAAGGATTAACAAAAAAAGAGGGCAATTGACATTAAACTTTTTAAATGGTTATCTGCAAAAAGGCAGCTTTCTCATTGAGACAATAAAAGATGGGGAAGAGATAGAACAACAGAGGAAAAAAGATGGGCTTTTCTCTTAAAAATAATATTGCTATGGACTGATTTGTTGAGCTCTCTTACTCATATTTCCTAAGTGTTATCATTTACCAGTAATTGTAAGAGAATGTTAGTCTTTTCAATTCAAACAATTCTACGATTCTATGATTTGCACTAGTTGGGACTCTGTACAATTACACATTGTGTTTGACTTCTGTAGTTAGACCATGCAGTCCCCTGTTTTGTTTTGCAAATGTTACTTAAATTTAACTGTAGTTACTTTAGGCAGTAAAATATATATACCTGCTAAGTAAAGTTTTAGAAATATAAACTTTCAGAAATATAATTTAAAAAATTTAAAGTATTACATGCATTAACTAAGAGTTTTCCAATATTGTGAAGAACTCAGAGTTATCTAAAAGTTTCATAAGAAAAAAAAATTGAAGTCTTGCAGTACATTTTGTCACATTTTTTTACCATTCAAAAAGCCCTGACACTTTAAATTATAGGATTCTGCCTTCCTTTTTAGAAATAGCCATTCATTTGAAAACAACCAAAGGCAAATTTATGACTTTGATGCTGCTGTGGTTTAATCCCAGCTGGCAACTAAGCATTATGCAGCTGCTCATTCACAACCCCCTCTCCATCCTCCCCAGTGGAATGGTGAGGAGAATCAAAAGTTAAACCTGCAGGTTGAGATAAGAACAGTTTATTAATTGAGACAAAGTAAAATTTAAAAATAATAGTAAATAATAGTAATAATAATGACAAGAAAAAGGAAAACAATAAAGACCAACAAGTGATGCATGATAAAACTGATACTGCTGACCGACATCTCATTCCTGCCAGATCCCACTCCTGAACTCTAATCTGTTTCCTTTCCAGGTAACTCCCTGGTTTACATAATGGGCATGACGTTCTATGATGTGGAGTATCCCTTTAGCCAGTTTGTGTCAGCTGTCCCTGCTATGGTTCTTCCCAGCTTTTTTTTTCTTTTTTGTACCTCCTCACTGGTAGGGGATGAGGCACAAAAAAAAGTGCTTGATTTAGAATAAACACTACTTAGCATCAGCCAAAACATGAGTGTGTTATCATCATTATTCTCATACTGAATCCAAAACACAGCACTGTACCAGCTACTGAGAAGAAATTAGCTCTAATCCAGCCTAAACCATGACAGACGCCTATCAGGTAGGCTCTAAAATTACTAACTGATGCACTGCTAAATCTGAGACAAGCCTCTGGCACACGCATTAGTTTCCCAAGATCTCTATTCAGAGCATAAGAAGAGCTGTGGTAGAAGGGAATTTTTCAGCCACTTGTGGCACAGGAAGATACTTGATCCACCTTCACTTCAACATACAATAATAGCATATGAATTGTACTGTATGATACAAAAAGGACCTTAATTGCACTTTTAATCAGCAAGATTTTATAAACCAAGCACAAAATATTGTCTTACTTTCAGAACTGATCTTAGACCTCTCTTTTAGCTATTTTTGTAGTCAATACCATGCCAACCTGGTAGCTAGTATGTATGTCTTTGTATGGTGAAAACTTATTTTAAGTGTCTCCAGAAAAACAGACACCCTCTTCTCATATGTACAAGGAGAGAAAAGTCATTGAATAAGGTCTAGAATTAACATTTTAATCTCTGGCACTTTGTCCTCTGAAACAGAGCCTCAAATATTGAGAAATAATGCCTTTGTGCACTTAGAATCTCATTCCTGAAATGTCAGTTCCTATTCCAAGAAGCTAAACAGATCACACAGCGGTTATTGAAGAACATGGAGGAAGTCTGACCTGGGTATTTCTCAAGGTATTTCAAAAAATACACTTTTTTTTAGAAATACATCTAAATTAAAAGTTTTCTACTTCTATCTTTCACCTGAAGCTATACTGATATACAGCCAAAAATATGCTTTAAGTCTCCCAAGGAAGAAAAGAGAAAACAAAACAAAAACATCACAAAACCAGATCAAACAAAAAACCAACAACCAAAACCAAAAGGAGCATAAACTCGCAACATAGCAGCGGAGCAAAGAACTGGAATGCCACATTTACTCTAATTCATCCAGTAATTAACCTAATTTTGGAATTAATCAGGGTTTGAAGTCAGGACTTCCTTATCTTTAGCTAAAAGGACATTAGTTTTAGTTAATCCTATACCAGCTGACTATTATCCAGGGTTAAGTTTGTTATACTTCTAACAAGTAGATGGATATAGTAGAACATGTAGAAAATGTGGGTATCTCAGAAAAATCAAATCTACAAAGGTTCATTTGAAATGCATTTCAGCATGGCAGTGTTTTTATCAGGTTAATAGAGAAGTTGGTAGTCGATTATGTCATAAAAATACCTCTACATTGTTGTAGAATTCAATCTTTTTCCCAGCTGAGAAATCCAGAATGAGAAAAATACACAACCTGAGTAAAAATCACTACTGTTACTTTGTTTATAGTTCACTACAGATTCCATATCAGAATCGTTGTAGAAAATGATATCGAGCAGATAATGAGCTTTTTGAGTACTAATCACATGAAACAATCTATAAAGCATTTGTGGGAAGTAACACACTACTTGTGATTAGATATTTATATTGTACAGCTATAATCACTAGTGAAAAGAAAGCATAACTACTTGTCTCAGGTCATTGCATACATAAAAAGGAAGTCATTCTGTCAATACTATTATGGAAAGAGACTGCAGCTTTTTTTCTTATTTTCTTTTGCATTTCACAAATGAAAAATTGCCTGAACAACTATCTCAAATTCCTCAGGAAAAAAAAAAAAAAGGAAAAAAGAATGCTGTTCAATTTATTATATTTGCATGATGGACAAGGAAATTAACCATCTATCTCTCTCTCTCTCAGAGTTCACCCACCATATCCACACACATTCATCAGTTGAACAGCTTAGTGGAATACCTAGTTTACGTTACCTAAGCATTTACTTCTGCAAGCCTGATTTTAACTACATCTATAATTTCAAAATTTTTTATTGGGCTTATAAGTCCCTTTGTGTGGTCTGTGGGCAGTGATAATTTTCTTTGGAAACCTGAGCAACAGCAGTAAAACAGCAGGACTTGTTGCATAAGAAGCATGTAGGTAGTGTCTGGAGAGCCAGGAAACAATTTGGATTCTTGAGTGGTTTGTACACAATCTGTCTCACTTCCCTTTTTATATTCCGGTATGTAGATAAATAATTTTACTTTGCTGATTTTGGTAACAGTATACCCTGGAAATAACCTTTCACCAAAGGCTTTTCCAAATAATTGTATATCACAGACTCAACTAGGTTGGAAAAGACCTCTGAGATCATCGAGTCCAACTTTTGAGTTGACATCACCTTGTCTACTAGACCATGGCACTAAGTGCCACATCCAGTCTCTTCTTAAACACATCCAGGAACGGTGACTCCATCACCTCCCTGGGCAACCCATTCCAATACTCAATCACCCTTTCTGCGAAGAACTTCTTCCTAATGTCTAACTTAAACCTCTCCTGGTACAGCTCAAGACTGTGTCCTCTTGTCCTGTCACTAGTTGCCTGGGAGAAGAGACCGATTCCCACCTGACTACAACCTCCTTTCAGGTAATTGTAGAGAGTGATAAGGTCATCCCTGAGCCTCCTGCTGTCCAGGTCAAACAACTCTATCTTCCTCAGCTGCTTCTCACAGGACTTGTGCTCCAGTCCCTTCACCAGCCTCATCGCCCTTCTTTGGACACATTCCAGCACCTCAACATCCTTCCTAAATTGAGGGGCCCAGAACTGGACGCAGTACTCCAGGTGCAGCCAAACTATTACAGGAGAAGAATCTCTTCCCTGAACCTGCTAACCACACTGTTCCTGATACAGGCCAGGATGCCATTGGCCTTCTTGACTGCCTGGACACACTGCTGGCTCATATTCAGCCTGCTGTCAATCAGTACCCCCAGGTCCTTTTCTGCCTGGCCACTGTCCAGCCACTGTCCTCAGTCTGTAGGGTTCCACAGGGTTGTTGTGGCCAAAAGGTAGGACCCGGCACTTGGTCTTGTTGAACCTCATACCTTTGGATTTGGTCCACCTATCCAGCCTGTCCAGGTCCTTCTACAGAGGCCTCCTACCCTTCATCAGGTTGACACTCCCCCCCAGCTTGGTGTCATCTAAATATTTGCTAATGGTACACTCAATTCCCTTCTGAGCCCAGTACTGATCCCTGGGGGACACCACAAGTGACCGGCAGCCAACTGAAGGCAACACTCTCTGGTCCCAGCCATCCAGCCAATCCTTTACAGAATGGAGAGTGTACTTGTTGAAGCCGTAGGCTGCCAGCTTTTCCTAGAGTGTGCTGTGGGAGGTGGTGTCAAAAGCTTTGCTGAAGTCTAGGTAGACTACATTCACAGCCTTCCCCTTATCCACCAGGGGGGTCACCTGGTCTCAAAAGGAGATCAGGTTGGTCAGGCAGGACCTGCCTCTCCTAAATCATGTTGACTAGGTCTGATCCCCTAGCTGCCCTGTATGTGCCATGTGATCACACTCAAGATGATTTGCTCCATAACCTTGCGCAGCACTGAGGTCAGGCTGACAGGCCTGTAGTTTCCTAGATCCTCCTTCTGGTCCTACTTGTGGATGGGCATCACATTGGCCAACTTCCAGTCATGCAGGACAACCCTGGTGAGCCAAGACTGATGATAAATGATGGAGGTTGGCAAGCTCTTCTGCCAGCTCCCTCATCACCCTAAGATGGATCCCATCTGGTCCCATAGATTTGTGAGCACCTAAGTGGCTCAGCAGGTCACTAACTGCTTCCTCCTGGATTATAAGGAGTCTACTTGGCTCCAGGTGAAGCCCAGGAAGCCAGTTGGCCGGAGGACGACCTGTCTTATTGTTGAAAACTAAGGCAAAGAAGGTGTTAAGTATCTCAGCCTTTTCCTCGTCCTTGCTAACTATATTCCACCCTGTGTCCAACAAAGAATGGAGGTTTTCCTTGTCCCTTCTTTTGCTACTGATGCTTTTTAAAAAAACACTTTTTATTATCCTTTACAGAAGTGGTCAGCTTAAGTTCAAATTGTGCTTTCACCTTTCTAATTTCCTTCCTTCTTGATTATATATATGTACAGAAAGAAACAAATTAATATCTCCCACAGGAAGCGATTTTGAGAATTGATGAATATTTAAAGAAACAAAATATTTAAAGAATATTTAAAGACTATTTCAAGAAATATTTAAAGAAACAGAATATTAGAAGAAAAAGAAAATACAGTCTCAGCAACCGCCTAGGCAGCCAAACAAGCATTTATCTTGTTCCTCTGAGCCCTCTGAAAGTTAGATGTCTTTCCTAAGTGACCTAGATTCTCCCTGTGGAGCAAAAAGAGAAATAAGTTCTTTCAGAGAGAAATGCACTGTATTTTTGTTGTTGGTGGTGGTAGTTTAAGCGCCATCTTACAATTAGTATTGTCAGACTAACTGTTTTTCAGTTTAAAGCTACCTTTCCTCCTATACAACTTTATTTCTGAATGACAAAAATATCTGTTTCACTTTATGAAACACATTTTAAATTAAAAAGTGAACATTTGCTGCTTAGATCAATTCTCCACATTCAACAAAACTGACTAATACTTTGATTAAAACTTGTATTTCTCATGAAATCAATAACTTGTTTGAAGGAAAAAAAAGCTTTCATTTTGAATTTCAGCAGTTAGACACAAAAGTAGATGTCTTTTGTTTACCGTAAGATCTCTACATACAGGAAGGGAAAGGAAGAATCTCTGTTTCAGTCATGTAAAATAAATTTCTATATTTTTCCTCTGCAAAATTGTCTTTGAAAACACAAAAAATAGATCAGCACCACTAAAGTCTTTTCGAGAGTGGGTTTTTTTTAAGGTTTTTCTCCCAAAAAGATGCATATTATTACAATCCTTCTCCCAATCCCCCTAATTCAGCAACTGATTTCACAATTTGTTTTAATATCTGAATCATAAACCCAGAACAGGGATCAAGAGCTTAATTTGTATCAAAATACCAAATGGTGAACCCAGTGGAGATAGCTTAAACTTTTATTAAAATCAAAAACACTTGAGAAGAGTGGATCAGTGTGATGGGGATTGATTTTGTTTCATCTGTGTACTAAACATCAAGTGCTTTTTTAAATTAATGAAACATGAAACAATATGGATGTGTGTATAGGTCTTAAAATCAAATTACAACTTGTGCACTTTTTTTTTTGTTTGGGTTGTGGGTTTTTTTGTTTTGTTGTTCTTTTGAGGGTTTTGTTTGTTTTGTGGTTTTGGTTGGTTAGTTGGTTGGTTGTTTTTTTGTTTGTTTGTTTGTGAATTTTTTTTTTTCCCTTCTTTGGGAATCCTAAACCTGAAAGTATGGAAGGAATCACCCTACTCCTTCTATAAGAAAGTCTGCAAAGCAGTTGTGAAACCAACTAATCAGAAATGCAGTATTCTTCTGCTTTGACATGTAAAACACTATTTTAATAAAATTATCTTTATTACAGTTATAGAGAAAGTTAAAAGGTAAGTTTTCTAGAAAGAGTACAATGGATGCTCTGGTGCTCTTTTCCATCTCCAGTGAATGCTATGATAAATGAATAATATGCAACTTCAACAGTCACAGATTAAACCACAAATAAATAAAAAACAACTGTTAGATGTAGATGTAGTACTTTCCCTTGCTGAGACTTTTAGCAGATTATTACAATGACCCAGGTGTACTTTGTAGCAAGGAATGGTACTTATAAACACTATTTAGCATCACAGCAAAACAAGACAGCAATAATTCAGTTTTGGGCTTCTCTAGCTCAGTTCTATTTCATCTAACTGATGTCCAAAATTGTGAAATTAAAGTGCTTCAAATTCTTCTTACTGAAGTGTGGTGGTTTGAGCCACCACAAAAATCCAAAATCCAATTTCCAGGCTTCCCTCACCCCTTCCCACTATTTATCTCAACACCGAAGAGAAACTTTCAGGCAAGAGACTTCTACAGGGGAAAAGGGGAAGTATATATACATTTATTTTACACAAATAAATATACTGTACAAACTAAAAGCAACTATATATATAATATTACATACTTGTATCAGTCTTTTTAAGCTTCTCCCTCAATTCAGTCCAGGAGAAGCCGTTTAGGCTGATAGGTAACGCAGTCTTTCTCTTGTGGGAGTGTTCAGGGAAAAGGGTTCACTCCCCCCACCAACCTCTGGCTGTTTGCTGAAGTCTTTTCTCCTTTATGAAGTCTAAGAAGATAGCTCCGAGTCCTTTCTCCCTGGTTCTGTGCCGTCTCTGCTGTGTGCTTCTCTCTCATACCTCAGTTCTGTGCTGCTGTAGTTCAGTTCAGCTTATCACACGTACCTGTCTTGGAATCTTCATTCCTTCTCTGAGTTTTCGGCTGTCCTCCATTTTAAATCACTGCAAGGACATCCTCTGGGCCTTTCTCTGGTCCGTTTCCAGTTTCACCTGGGGTTATCTCCCTGGTACTGGGCTGTATTCCGCTCCAACACCGAGCCTCCCCTCCACTTTACAGTGAGAGGGAAAAGAAGAAGTCCCCTCTGCAGTCTAGCTGCAAAGGGGGAGAGGAAGAGGGCTTGGTTCCTCTCTTCCGCAGACTGCGATAGACAGGACAAAGGCTCTCCTCACCATGTCATATCATGAAGTTCAGGGGTATCTTCGTGAAAGTCCCTTCCTTAGGAGATTTAAGCTCCCCCTGAGTTAGAATGTTTAGCGCAGCTTTCAGTTCAGTTTTTGCCCTAAGTGTTCTATCAGAGCTCCTTTGCTCTGTCTCAAAACTGGCAGTGTGGCAGCAGTGGCGGGGGGGGGGGGGTGTGGACAAGACCACTTCTCCTGCATTCTGTCCGGACGTCCCAGTCCAGCTTCCAGGACGTCTTGAGCTTCTCAGCTCCCCTCTCCGGTGCTGCTGCATTCCAAGACTCCCCTCAGGTAGGAGTCCACCCCCTCCTCCTAGAAGGGGTCTTAAAGGGGTTTTGGAGGATTTGATTCAGTTCTTACCCCAAAACTCTCTCTGTTGAGCTTTCTCTGCTCTGTTGCTGGCTCTCTGTCCTTGCAGGACATCTCTCTGCATTCCTCAGCCTGGCTATGTGCCATGTTGCTAATGCCAGCTATTTACTTGGCTTTCAACCATAGCTTTCCACTTAGCGCTGCCTCTGCCACTGCCTTTCTGTCTCCTGCTGCCCACTCACAGTGGAGAAACTCCCCCAGCTTCCTAACCACAGAACTCAGTCCAGTTTAACACTGTTTCCAAGTTCCTGCAGCCCCTCAGTTGGGGCTAGGGGGCCATGGCCCCCAGCGGGGCTCTGTAGCCCCTCAGCTCCTCATGGCTTCACAACATGGCCACTTCTTCTCCAACTACTTCATCATCCTTCTTTTCCGGTCTGGTGTGATATGTTTAAATTTTGCAGAGGCGCTGATCAGGTCAACATCAAGTGACACTACCCCCTCGGGGGTTATCATTTTTTTTTAGCTCCAAAGGCAAAACCACTTTTTTTCCCCACCACATGAAGTGCTAACAGGCACTAATATACAAACAATTGCCTCAAGGAAATATTTTTCCAGATGTCTTTATCTCAAAGAGACTTGGATACCAAGAGAGCTTTCTAGACCTGAACTGACCTGCAAATTTGTCCGTTTTAATTTGGAGTGGTATTCTTCTAATGATTCTTTTAGCCCAATCAAGCTGATATACTGTCTCTAGAAAGGGTTGCATCTCACTGGTCCATTTTATGTTCTCATCATCATTACTGTTAGTATAATCATGATGATATTCATTATATGAATAACTTGGCTCATATGGGCTATCTTTGGCAATGCTTTCTTACTAATGCCAAACCTAAATCACAGGAATGAGAAGAGTAAACTCGAGTTGAAACAATCTGTAGAACTCAACAACTTGTTTGATAAACTCATCCATAGGCAAGGCTTCTTTTGAAATTTTATTACAAAAAACTTTAAACAAAAACATAAAATAAGATAATTCTTTTTTTTTTTTTTCAAGGTTCACAAACCTTTTAAGAAACCTTGGCTGAGTTTTAAATGATTCTGGCTAATAAATGGTTTTGGGTGGAAAGTCTGGGGCTTCACAGAGATTGATCTGTAATCAGGCAAATCTTGATGATTTGGTTTAGAGTTTCATAGTTTGTTTCATCTTAAGTCTTAAACTGAAACTCAAAATATTCCTACAAAACCCACTGTTGTAAAACTGCTTTAATTTTAGGAGCAGGTGGTGATGGTAAGTTATTTGGCTTTCTGCCAATGTGGAATTTTGAACCATAGTACTTGTTGTTTACTCATTTTTAAGCATCAATTGAGGAAAGACTTGGCTTGTGTGACTTGCGATAAGGCCAACGTTAGGAAGATTTTGTGGCTAGCTTTACGTAGAAAGTCACAGCTACTTAGAACAGGGCTTGAAGTTTTTACAGTGGCAGATCAAAATGGATGGGTTTGGAGGTTTTGCTGACACAATGCTAATAGAATTATATTGAATATAAAATTGGATAGGATATCATATCTGGGAGTTGTAGTATTACTTGAACACTCTTATCCTCAAGATAATTTAAATACTGAGGTAGGAAATACCACAGGAAAAAAGCCTCTAAAATTAGAGTTAGATATACACTGCCTATTATATACCTACTCAGAGACTGCATCCAAAGCAGTGTGGCCAGCAGGTTGAGGGAGGTGATTCTGCCCCCATACTTCACTCTTGTGACACCCCACCTGGAGCACTGCATCCAGCGCTGGGGTCCTCAGCACAGGAAGAGCATCCACCTGCTAGACCTAGTCCAGCAGAGGGCCACCAAGATGATTAGAGGGATGGAGCACATCTCCTATGAGGAAAGGCTAAAAGGATTGGGATTGTTCAGCCTGAAAAGGAGAAGACTTCAGGGTGACCTAAGTGTGACCTTCCAGTACCTGAAGGGAGTCTAAAAAAATATATAGAGAGACTATTTACAAGAGCATTTAGTGACAGAACAGGGGGAAATGGCTTCACACTTAGAGTAGGTTTAGATTAGATATTACAAAGAAATTCTTTGGTGAGGCACTGGAACAGGTTACCCAGAGAAGTTGTGGCTGCCCCATCCCTAGGTATGTTCAAGGCCAGGTTGTGTGGAGCTCTGAGCAACGTGTTCTAGTGAAAGGTGTCCCTGCCCACAGCAGGTGTGGTTGGAACAAGGTGATCTTTAAAGTCCCTTCCAACCCAAATTGTTCTGTGACTCTATGATTTGTAATGTTGCTTAAAATCAACATCACTGCTACTTTCTTTATGCTTAGCCAACAAATAATACCAAAACACAAGGGCTACCCAGTTTCTCAAACTGTTTATTTAAAACATTGAAGAAATCAATGTTGACATATCTATATTTTCTGCAGAAAAAAAAAAGAAGTTTTTATATGTTTACTTTATAAACAACTTAGACCAGCTTCCTAATCTTTTATGTTTCTTTTCCTCTTCTCACTTCCTTGTGTTGCTCCCTTTCCAATGCAGTCAAAGGATACTTAGATAAATAGAACTCATGAGACTAGATGCCTGATGACAATATTGTCTTCTAGTTTTCCCCACCTGAAATTGTGGAAGTTTGGTTTCTTATTTCTATCTTTGCAAGAAATAAAGAGAAAGGAAGAGCAGAGGAAAAAAACCTTCCTAGTCTTGGAAATGAACTTTGGAAGGCAGAAATACTTCTTCCTCTATTTTCATTTTACCTCTTAGCAGTGGAAAAGACTGGAAAAGTGTAAAAGAATTATGCCATTCTTTCAGATATCATTGAGAACTGTCTTGAAAACACCACAGTACCTTCCATGGATGGAAGTTAGAAAGCAATATAGACCTAGCTATCTGTCTATGTACCCACATACATATACTTGAAGAAATAATCAGCTTTAATTTCAGGAGTACAGAAAAAGAAATTTCTTTCTAAAAAGAGACAGGAAGCAGTGCTAAATGTGAGACTTAAAAAAAAAAAAAAAAAAAAAAACACCAAAAAACCCCAAGACTGAGTTGAGATCTATTCCTATCAGACTTCTACAAATCAAGCTATAGCACATGTACATACATTAGAGTGAGCAGTCAGGGATGAAAAATGAGCATGAGGAAAAGCTATATATCCATAGGAAAAATTAGAAAAGAGAGGAGAGGAGAGGAGAGGTTCAGAGAGGTTCAGAGAGGTTTGGAGAGGAGAGGTTTGGAGAGGTTCAGAGAGGAGAACTGGAGTGTTAAAAAAAAAAATTAACAGGAGGAAATGCAACTTTTTGTTGACTTGTTCCATTAAAAAAAATCTTTCAGGTGACTCTTATAACTCTTTCCTTAATATATCAACCCTGAAGTAAATACTGTTATTGAGATACAGGTTTCCTGTCCTAGCATACAGTCCTGGTTTTGGCTGACATGGAGTTAATTTTCTTCCAAGTAGTTGGTGTAATGCTGTGTCTTGCATTTAGAATGAGAACAATGTTGATAACACACTGAAGTTTCTGTTGTTGCTGAGCAGAGCTTACAGTAAGTCAAGGACTTTTCAGCTTCTCATGCCTTGCCAGTGAGTAGACTGAGGTTGTACAAGGAGTTGGGAGGGGACACAGACAGAGTAGCTCATCCCAACTGACAAAAAGGATATCCCATGCTCAGCATATAAATTATGCAGAAATCTGGCCATGGGACCACTCCTTGGGAAGTGACTGGGCATTGTCATTTGGTGATGAGCAGTTGTTTCCATTGTATCACTTGTTTTTCTTGTGTGTTACTTCTCCCTCTTTTTGTAATTTTCCTTTTCACTATTATTACATTTTAGTTATTAAAATGTTGTCATGTCAACCAATGGGTTCTCTTATTTTCACCTTTCAATTCTTTCCCTCATCTTATCAGGGAAACAGGGAGTGAGCACACAGCTCTGTGGTGCTTAGTTGCTAGCTGGGGTTAAATCACCAAACATTCCTAACAAAGGTGTTAGTATCACAAGACCTGGGCATCACAGACACAGTCCATTCCACTAAGGTCAATTTGCAAGCCAGGATAGTTTTGCTCTTTGGAAGCTGCTGAGTAACAGCAGCTGAGGTTATTATTAGGTTGAATAGTTCTGAACATGTTTACCCCTACCAAATGAGCTATTGTCTGTTGATCACCTCTTGTGTCTGACAAAGTTGAGGATGGAAAAGCAAAATTCAAAATTCCTGAATCCAAATCCCACCTATCATTAGCATAGCTTGTGAAAACAAGTTTTGCAGTTTCTTCTAACTGTGCTGAAGACAGAAAGGGCTAAGTGCTAATACTTCTGTCTCTCTCTGATAGGAGAACTGGGTATTTGAGATACTGTAAACCTTGATACATTTACAAAACTATGTATTTCTATTATTTAAGTAACTCAGAATTACAAAGTATGCCTGAGCTTTGCAGATATATATAAAAATATTGCCAGAGGCAGGAATCACTTTTGCAGTATCACAATATCACTACTTCACTGCTTCACTGCACATAAACCTTATTTCCAATTAGTCTGTGCTCTCTGAGGATCAATCGGAGACTGTATAAACATTCTAAACACATACTGTGCATGCCACTTCAAATTTACTACTAACACTTTACTATATTTCTGTCCATTATTCACAGGAAATAGGCCATATTGCATCAAAGTCGTGGTTTAACAGTGTTTCATTTTTTTCTCCAACCATCAAATATTATAAAAAACACAGAGAGGAATCTACAGATAAACTATTAATTGTATTTTTCTATTTTCCATCAAAATATGACAGCAAAAAAAAAAAGTAATATTAGCAATCTGATTATTAAGGAAGAAGTAAAATTTAACACTTTGGTACCTATTCATTCTTCAAGCCTCATTCACACAAACAGAAATGGCAGGCCAAAAGTTTACTAAAGCTAATCAGCTGCTCTCATCTCCCTCCCTCCCCACTGGTATCACAAGCAACACTAGATCCCCTAGCAAGTCTAAAGGCTTCTTTCCATGTAACCAATAAATCCAGATTGGGTCTTTTTCTTTAGAATTCAGTATCTACACTAAATTTTACCTTAGAAAAATTGCCTGAGAGAAAATTCAAAGGGTCAAAATCAGCCTGTGAAAGCTTACAGTCTTACTTTTCCCTAATGGCACGGAACAGCATCTGTAATTTCCCAAGTGTTTTAATCACATTCAGCTCTGGGAGCTGACACTTTGTAGGTCTTAAATCACAACTCAGTGGATATTCACATGTATTATTTTCTCAGTCAAAATTCTTGTGTTAATGTAATTCTAATTAAAACTTTATCCCTATACCCTGATTGACCTGAAGCATGATAAATAACTCACTCAAGAGGCAAGGAAGGAGAAATATCATGTAAGCAAGCAATATATAGTTAGGTATAAAACAGTAAAAAAATCAGACTGTGGAAAGGCATTATAGGATGCTATATATTTATTATACAAATATAAAAGTTTTAAGGGTCACATGACATATTCTCTTGGCTGGACAAGAGGGAAACAAGGGAGTCAGAAACATAGAATTGTTTAGGTTGGAAAAGGTGTTTAAGATCATCAAGTCCAACCTTTAATCCAGCACTACCAAGTTCACCACTAAACCACGTTCTTAAATATTACACCTACACACCTTTTAAATGCCTCTAGGGATGAGTACTCCTCCCACCTCCAAGGTAGACTGTTCCAATGCTTGACAAACATGTCAGGGAAGAAATTTTTCCTAATATCCAACCGAAACCTTCCCTGTAGCAACTTGAGGCCATTTCGTCTCATCCTATTGCTTATTACTTGGGCGAAGAGATCAACTCTCACCTCACCACAATTTCCTTTCAAGTAGTTGTAGAGAGTGATAAGGCCCCCCCTTGAGCCTCCTTTTCTTCAGGATAAACAACCTGAGTTTCTTCAGCCACTCCTCATAAGACTCGTGCTCCAGACCCTTCACTAGCTTCTTTACCATTCTCTGGACATGCTCCAGCATCTCAATGTCCTTCTTGTAGTGATGGGCTCAAAACTGAACACAGGATTTAAGGTGCAGCCTCATCTGTGCTGAGTAAAGAGGGACAATCACTGCCCTACTCCTGCTGACTATATTATTTCTGATACAGGCCAGGATACCATTGGCTTTCTTGGTTATCTGTGCACATGCTGGTTCATGTTCAGCTGCTGTTGAACAGCGCTCCCAGATCCTTTTCCACTGGGCATCTTTCCAGCCACTCTACCCCCAGCTTTTAGTGTTGCATGAGGTTGTTGTGACCCAAGGGCAGGACCCAGCAGTTTCCCTTGCTGAACCTCACACCCTTGTCCTCAGTCCATCAGTCCAGCCTGTCCAGATCACTCTGTCAAACCTTCCTACCCTCCAGCACATTAACACTCCTGTCCAGCTTGGTGACATTTGCAAATTGACTAAGTGCACTTGATCCTCTCATCCAGGTCATAGGCAAAGATATTAAACAGGACTGGCCTAAATACAGAGCCCTGGGGAACACCACTGGTGACTGGTAACCAGCTGGATGCAATTTCTTTTACTACCGCTTTCTGGGCCCAGCCATGAAACCAGATTTTTACCCAGTGAACAGTACACCCATCCAAGCCATGAGCTGCCAATTTTGCCAGAAGAATGCTGGGAGACAGTTTCCCAGGATGGACTAAATTTTAGCTAGACAACATTCACAGCCTTTCCCTCATCCACTAAGCAGGTCACCTTGTCATAGAAGGAGATCAGGTTGGTTAAGCAGGACCTGCTGGGCCTGATACACTTGTCCTGCACATGCCCATGATGGCACTCCAGATAATCTTGTCCATGACCTTTCCCAGTCCTAAGGCTAGGCTGGCAGGCCTGTATTTCTCCGGATCTTCCTTTCAGCCCTTTTAGATGGGTGTCACACCAGAGAATCTCCAGTCAACTGGGACCTCCCCTGTGAGCTGGGACTGCAGGAAAATGATGGAAAGTGGCTTGAGGAGCCCTTCCACCAGCTCCCTCCTGCTTGTGGGTCTCATCTGGCCCCATAGACCTGTGTGTGTCCAAGTGGTGTAGTAATCACTGACCATTTCCCCTTAGATTGTGGGGGCTTTATTCTGTTCACTTTCCCTGAATTCCATCCAGCTCAGGGGGCTGACTGGTCTTACTGTTACAAAATGAGGAAAAGAAGACACTAAGTAGCCCAGCCTTTTCTTCATTCTTCGTCACTATGTTTTTCCCTTCAGCCAATAAAGGATGCAGATTCTTCTTACCCCTCCTTTTGTTGCCAATGGATTTATGGAAAGATTTTTTATTGTCTTTTACAGCAGTAGCCAGAAAAAGTTATAATTGGCCTTAGTTCTAATTTTCTGTCTGCATAACCTTAGGAAAGCCTCCCAAGATGCTCGCCTCTTCTACCTTTTTTTCCCCTAACTCAAACTGAAGCTCTCTGTTCAGCCAGGTTGATCTTCTTCCCCTCTGAGTAATCTTTTGGTACATGGAGATGGCCTGCTCCTGTGCCTTTAAGATTTCCTTCTTGAAGAATGTCCAGCCTTCCTGGACCTCTTTGCCCTTCAGAACTGTATCCTAAGGGACTCGCTCAGTCTCTTAAATAGACCAAAGTTGGCCCTCTGGAAATTGAAGGTAAGTTGAAGTTCTACTGACCCCTCCTCCCTGGTTCTATGAGAATTGGAAACTGTCATTTTGTGATAACTGTGCCCAAGGCAGCCTCCAACCATCACATCACTCACCAGTCCTTCTCTGTTCACAAACAACAGGTCCAGTGGGGTGCCTCCCTGGCTGGCTCCCTCCCTCATCAACTATGTAAGGAAGTTCTCTTTCACACAATCCAGGAACTTACCATTCTACTTCTATTTTAATAGTTGGAAATAAAGGTACTGTGGAAGACCCTGTGCTCTTCATAAATGATTGCAATGCGGGACTGGAAGTGATACTAAGCAAGTTTGCAGATGATACAAAACTGGGAGGAGCTGTTGACTCCCTCCAAGGCAGGGAGACCCTGCAGAGAGACCTTGACAAATTAGAGGGCTGGGCAATCACCAACCATATGAAGTTCAACAAGGGGAAGTGCTGGATTCTGCATCTGGGTTGGGGTAATCCTGGATATTTGTGCAGACTGGGGAATGAGATACTGGAAAGCAGTGCCATGGAAAGGGACCTGTGGGTCCTGGTCGATGGCAAGTTGAATACGAGTCAGAAGTGTCCTACCAGCCAGGAGGGCCAACCATGTCCTGGGGGGCATCAGGTAAAACATCACCAGCTGGCTGAGGAAGGGGATTGTCCTACTCTGCTCAGCCCTGGTGTGGCCTCACCTGGAATATTGTGTGCAGTTTTGGGCACCACAATATAAGAAAGATATTAAACCATTAGAGAGTGTCCAAAGGAGGGCAAAGAAGATGCAGTTACAACCTCCTTGTGAGGGCAAGAGGAGGAGCAGACACTGATCTCTTTCTGTGGTGACCAGTGACAAGACCAAAAGGAATGGCCTGAAGTTGTGTCAGGGGAGGTTTAGGTTGGATATTAGAAAAAGGTTCTTCACCCAGAGGGTGTTTGGGCACTGGAACAGAGCGCCCAGGGAAGTGATTTGATGATGTGGTGTGACTCCTGGGGTTGGTTCTGTGCAGGGCTAAGAGCTGGACTCAGTGATCCTTGTGGGTCCTTTCCAACTCAGTATATTGTGTGATTCATGAGTTATCTGTGTGATACAATGATGTTGACTCTCTCTATATGAATAGTTTAAATCTTTAAAATGATTTTTCAATCCATTCCATTGACTTTTACAAGTACAATTTTATAAATGTCCGAAATCAACTTACTAGTCAGTTTTTTCATTTCACTTATATTCGTCATCCCCCACGTTACTTCAGTATGATTTTGAGTTGCTTCCCTTTCTTCTATTCCTAAATAAAATGTGCTAAAGAAGTGCCATTCCAACTCCATAACTCAATTAATTGTGCAGAAAGAAATTAATTTCATACAGTGTCATAATTTGGCAATATTTTGACTCTGCTTTTAACTACAGAAGGATAAAATAACCTGGAGAATGCAATGATGAAGAGTTGACAATAACATTCTGTTCAATCATCATCAGAAAATACTGTGCATCTGGTTGTGGGGTACACTTCCATCCAAATCACTGGAACCTGTGGTTAGCCCTCACAACAGCAATTGCTCAATATCTCTGGGGAACTTTTTGTTTATTCATTTTTCTATTTCCCCTCTTCTACATGCATTTTCTGGAAGTACAAAATCCAGGTTTTGAGCTCATTTAGGTCTAACTTCATCCTTCCTTCTTCTAAAAATGGACAAGAGAAATACATGTATTTAAATTATTAACTCTCAAAAACCTGATGTCTGTATTCTTCAATATAAATTGACTTTTAAGTCTCAGAACAAATAGAATGAAAAAGGAAAAGGAAGATTTCGTAGTGAGTGTTCGTTGTTTTAGACTGTACCTCAACCATAAAACACTACAGATGTCTATGGAATGCAGCTCTTAATCCATTTGTAATTAGGCAACTAAAACGTTACTCTGCAAGGCATGAGCAGGTTTTATTTTTACTGAGGGTAAGGCAATTGAAGATTATTATCTACATTATAGTAAATGTAGGCTCAGGGACAAAAGCATCATAGCAAATTTTGTTTTATTTTCAACAATCAGAACAGTAATTCATCCAAGATCCTTCTCTTCTACACTAAGTGCCTTAGTCTTTCTGCCTACTCTCCTTTTAACTCCTTTCTATCTTTGATGCTAGCAAGGACAACTTTCTTTTTTTTTCCTTTTTTTTACACAGGTAGACAGTATCATGCACCTCATCAGGGCACGTGGTTGAAATCTTGTCTTCAGGATGCAGGAGCTGTTGCAGTATGTTCTCTTGGGCTAGGGCCTAGGGCAAGACACATTTCTCACTTCCTCAGTAGAGATCCCGTCTTAGAGCTCCTGAACTGAACTCTGACATCTCAGGAGCCCAGTTAAGTTATTGCATGGATTTCCATATAAATTTCAGAAGACTGACGTTAGATGTACAGCCCAAAGTAGTGGGCTCAGAATTTTACCTAATCTCTTGAGTTTCCTGGATGGAAATCTAGACAGTTCTCGTAATAGTGTAGAGAATTTATAAGCTGTTATTCAGTGGTTTCTACCTCTCTCAGAAAACTATACAGAAAACACATGCCTTAATTTGGTGTATTTGCACTGATGATCATGGAACCTCAATAGTTAGGTATTGCTTTTTCTAACTTAGGTGGTATGGATATTACCTTGGACAGTCAAAGATGAAAAAGAAGACAAAAATATTTAAAATCCATTTGAAGCCCTGATTGGATGCCTTCTCCTGTCAATGCCTTCAGATGTTTTCCCATTATATATGACACTTTCTGAAGACAATTTAAGAAAAAAACCTACAAACTCAAACTATACAAAAATATGCTCACTGTAAATAGTATTACAATAAAAAGCTATTGGCTTATCTCAAAAGTTTACTTCATGTCAGATATTTTAATTTCAAATAATTACTTTTTCAATTGTGCACATTATAAAAATAAATCAAAACAAACCTGAAAAAAACCAGAAATTTTAGTGTCTTCTGAATGAGGCCATCCACATAAAAATAGACAATTATAGTGAAGTCTTACCTCCTCAGCAGAAGAATGAAACTAAAAATAGGTAAAACAGTACTGCAATTTATTAAGATTCTGGAGTTTAAAGACAACTGAAATTTTTCTTCGCTGTTTATTTTTGATTTTAGAGTATGGTAAAGTAATTTTGAAAAAAAAAAAGGAAAAAATTACCAAACACATGGGGTTTGATTTGGATTTTTATACACATGTAGTTTAAGCAAAAACAACAACAACAAAAAGTAAACAACAGCAACCAAAAAGATTTCAGAAGGAAAAATATTAATTTCCAAAATTACTTTTAAAAACATGTTTTAGTTATGTCAGCTACTCTGCTGTTTTCTGATTAACTCTTCAACAAATAGTTTCCCAAATATTTATATCTCAGTGCAACCCTGCATTTTCAAAGTCGAATTTAATCTAAACACTAAAAATATAGTAAATAATATATAGCTACAATATAGTAAAATAAAAATAATGATAATGGAAGTAAAACCCATGAGGAAGTGTCCATATATATATGTCATACCGCACCTAAGTGTTCGTTCAATGTAAATCATTTATTTATTTTGGAAAGCATACAGGTTGCAGTGGCATACACGAGGGGTAGGGTATGTAGTAAGGAATTGAGTTTGTTTGCCTTCTATTACAAGGCTACTTCTGCTGTCGAAGTTGATCACTTAATACAGTAATTAGAAGAAAAATTCAGCTACACTAGAGTAAAATTCCTTTGTGGGTTGTTTCTTGAACACTACGTATTTAACTTTTTTCCTTAAGGGAAGGCAAGTACTGTATATGTGGTTAAAATAGGAGTGCTACTGAGAAGATTCTGTCCTATTGCAGTTCTGTTCCAGTAACAAAGATAGTAAATGCAGTTATGACTATCACTTTGTCTAGTGTAGCTCATCAATGCCTCAAGTTGCGATGCTTCCTTTAATCCTGCTGGAAACTGTTGATTTTGTAATTTCTTTAGTATGAAACTTTCAGATTTGTGGGAGTTGTCTGGCAATCTGATTCCAGTTAAATCACAGTACGTCATACATCTTTGAGATGTTCAAACAACTGTATTATTAAATGAGACTTTAAGACATTTCATTACAAAGCACATAAAGTTTCCACAGTATATATTACAATTCTCAGCAGAAAAACAGATCAAAGAGTCACGTCATCAGAAAATACTGTATTAAATGGTTGTTTATAAGAAGCCTTTTAACTCTATCTCTGCAACAAGAAATCATACAAGGCTGAATGGCTGTAGAGACATATTGCAGACTAAGTGCAGACAATTTATTTGCTGCAACCCTGCATTCCTGTAATGTTTCTCTGTGTGCCCTTTAGAGTAAAGTGGAAACACAAACAGGAAAGTGACTCACTTTGTGATAAATGAATGTGTCTGAAAACATGAGACAGTGAGAACAGCCAAAACAAGTGATCCAGGCCTGTTGAGTACATGAAAGAAAATGGGAGAGAATTTCTTTCAAATGCCAACTTAATCAGGGCTTCAGTCCCGACAGCCACAGTAGCAAATGGTTGAAAGGAAGACATCATGCTGTTATTCATGCTTGGAATGAGACAAGGTTTTTGAAAGGAGAGATGCTCCTATTCATAATGTAGCTTTAGGTTTAGCAAGAATTTAAATACAAATATAGTATCCGTTCCTGTGTATGAGATCCAACTAGCACTCCTGAATACCTTTTCCTAATATACTGATTCTAATATCTACTATCATAGATAGTAGTCTTCCTGCTCCTTCATGTTAGCTTTACTGAAGAGTCAAATTTTATAAAAGAGGGTTAGCAGAAGAAATAGGGATTATTGTTGAAGTGAAGGATCTGTTAAAGCACAACGCAAAATCTGATCTGCCTTATTCCCATTATTCTCTAGGTTCTATATTATATAATCTCTTCATCCTTCTCTTTCTGTAAATATTTGTTATATAAGTAATTGTTTACTTTCTTATTTAGGAATAACCTAATGAATTTATATCCACTTGTCAATAATTGTCATCAAGTTATTCTTAAAAGAAAGATATTACTTCACATTTTCTTTGCGTCAAAAATATTGATAGATCATTGAGTGTAGCCTTACCTATGTGCTTTGTTGAACAGGACTCCCTGAGAAAATACGGAATCTCTATGAAGCAAATAGATTGACAAGAGATTGAGCACTCAAAGTAGCAAATACTTCACCACATTCTGTTGAGATATCAGTGTGATGGTGATGTTTATAATGACAGGTCATAACTTGTGACACAGAACACAGCACAGACCCTTGCTCTGTGACCTACCTTTCCCAGTTATTTTATTGAAACAAATGAAGAAAATGAACCTCCATGTGCTTATGGCAGGTATTGTTACATGTAGCAGTTTCCTTATGCTAGTAAATTGGAGGTCTTCTGAATTCTGTCTTCTTGTTCTTCTTGAAGGGCAGAAGTCACTATCCTCCTCAGTGTTTGCAGCCTTGAATCATAGAATGATTCAGTGGTAAGACTACTGGAATTCACAGCAAAAAACATGAACTGGGGCCAGAATCTTCTCAGAACTGCAATACAAATTATTATACCGTAGAACCTATACCTAAAGAGACAATACAAGGCTTTGGGGAAAGTTTCTAAATCCAAAGGGCTTGGGTAGCAGTGAATCATCAGACAGGCTAGATCCAGACTAGATCCATACCTCTGCATGTAGCAGAGGTAGCCAATATACTTTCTGCAAGGCCCCAGTTCCAACCTGGTGTCCTGTGTACAGCGGCAATCCAAGAGGAGAACTGACATACACTAGTGAAATTAGGTTTGCGACTGTGACCTAATCAGTCATGGCTTCTAAAGTTTTACAAAGGAGTGATCAGTGTCAGTGGCTTTCTAAAACTTTGATGCTTAAAACAATGGAGAACATTCATGACATTTCCAGAATGGATTGTTTTGGAAGTAATAATAATGTACCAACTCTTAGACTGCTATTAGTTTCAGATATTAGAGAATTCCTCCACTCAGGAATCACTGAAATGACAGACACACATGAAATCAGACCTGATTTTTCAAATGGAAGTTTCAGACTGTGCTAGAGATGCTAAAGAAACTATTTGTCTATAGTTTTTTTAAATTATAGAAAATGTACACAATAAAGTTGCAAAAAACAGAGCTAGAATCTTATTTGGTCAAAGGAAGACACAGTAAAATGAACACAGGGAAAAATTGGAAGGTATATAATCTTAACGCTTTGTTTTTTAGCTAGTTTAGAATCTCATTGCTTTTTGTTGTTGTGGCCAGGACATTATTAAACCTCATAAACATTTATTTATGAAACCAGATATAGATAAGATGGGAGCATGTGGAATATGCATTTCAGTACTAACAGGAACAGAATATGGTAGATAGATACTTATCTGACTGCATAAAAAGGGTTTATCTCAAGATGTCTTGCTATGTCTGTGTGTACAGGCAAATTTCCCAGGAATTCTAAAGTATTTGCATATGTGCATATATACATTATCTGAATACATTATTCACATTCAAATTATTTTTAGTTATTTAAAAAATAATGAAAATCTTCCACTGAAGGAACACAGTTGTCCCAGAGATGTTTAAAGTGGTGTAACTAATAAACAATCGTCCGAAAACATACTGTTGTACAAAACATTAGGGCTTAACATTCTTGTCGAAATAATTTTCTGAACTGCCTACATGAAGTACTCCTGTGGCAGTTTGCCTTTCTAAAATTTATGGATTGAGTATGTGAAGAAAAAAAATGGTGATTTGTCTGTCAAAAAATGTATTGATTTAAATATGCTTTCTCGTATTTGCTGTTTGAGAATAATATAGTGCCAATTTAATGGTCTATATAAACTGTTTCATCTGTTATTGAAGTTCAATGTAATCTTTCTGGAAAGACTTCTTCTACTGTAATTAGGCTAGTAGGAGTAACAGCTTAAACAGAGAGCTTTATTAAACTAAAAGACATTGTAGACTTGGTAGGAACAGTACATTATAACCAATTAAATGAAAAGTAATCTAACTGGAATGGAGAGAAAAATATATACACTATAGAAGGCTTAAATTTCAGGGGGCAAAATAGGAAGGAATAGTTGTTGTATTTCTTGTGTGGGTTCCTTCTTTTGCCTCTCATTCTTTCCCTTTCTCATCTCTATACCTCTGTGTGATACACCACCAAATTAGAGTGCAAAGAATTTTCTCATCCTTCCACTATTTCAGAGCTGCCTATACAGAATAACACTGGAGTTCTGGAGTGATACATTTGGGACCTGCACCTGAACTGGCACCTAAAACCAGATAAGGTCATGTTCAGGTGATTCTACGGCATTTTTAGCTCATAAGCAGTGTAAAAAATAAACACAGCAATAGTTTACAAATATCATCTTTCTCCAGCAAGTCACTGGTGTTCCTCTTACCATCTATGCCCTGCCTGTTACAGCAACTAAGCTTGGAAGCTGGCTTCTCTTTGCTACAGCATTGTCAGCAGTTGCCCTGATTTGAGCATTCACCAATTCAGAGTAAAAGGAAAGAAAGAGATGACTTGGACTTGTCTTTCTTAATCTTAACATATTTTATCTCTAAAAATCCAGCCAAAAAGGGAGAGATGATCTCTCTTCTGCCAAGATGAATTAGCAAGGGCTGCTTACACTTTCAGTGAGTCAAGAGTTACAGCACCTTATTGGTCTTTGAAAATCTTACCTACACTTTAATTTGTTACTGACATACATGAATGTATATATATAAAATTCTTTTGGAGCAATGCCTGCATGACAATGTGAGATACTACAACAATTGAGACAGTCCTAGTATATGTTATTTGGTGTGACACTTTTTTTAACCACATGCTTCTTCGTTTTGCTTTTGTTTTTGTTCTGCTTCAGTGCCATATTTGAAAGTAAAGATGAGAAGTGATCACTGGGCATTATCACGTTATTCCTACATAATTTTTACATTAAGTGACCACTGATCAGACCCAAAGACAGCAACTCTTCTTACTGTATATTACCTACCCTCTTTCTTTACACAAAACAAGTAACAAAGATGCTGTCTAACAGATTTTGGTTAAGTTGTGGGAGGGGGGCTTGGACTTGGAAATTGGATTTTTGGGAGTCTCAAACCACGACACTGTACATGAGAAGATCCAGGAATTTTCTGCTAAAGAGATGCCCAAGGCTGCTACGGTACCATTCTGATCGTGGGCTCAAGATCTACAGCTCTGATCTGGACCACTCACATTTGACACCCATCAGGCTGCGTGGTCTTTTGCCAAACATTCCTAGTCAGAGTTTGAGATTTATCTCAATTCCCAACAGACAGGCTAGATGTGGCTGCCTTGTTTCAGAAGAGAATTGGCTTGATAGCATACATCTGAACAGGCAACATCACTTGGCCTCAGTTCCAGAAACTCTTTAGTAAAGAATCCTTCTAGGCTACATAATGAAGAAAGAATGTCCTGGCTTGACTGTCTGCAGGACCACTGTAGTATCAGGTATTTCAACAGTAGCTGTGGCCCAAGAAAAGTATCTCTGTCATTTGTTTTTCCCTGTATGTAAAATCCTTGTCCTACAAGAGAGATTTATGTGAAAGCAAGGCACTCAGATCATTGGCATGCTTTACTTCATGCTCCTTGTGAAAGAAAAAAGCCCAACCCTAGCACTAAACAATTTCTATTATAGAGAAATTTCCTTTTCCTAGTTGTCCTTCTGGATCTACAATATGATCTAAATCAAGATTCAGTGGTGAGCTGACTGTGTTACAAAATTATGGTTCTTTCTGGTATATATTAAATTGAGATCGTGTTTTTCTGATCATGCTCCTCTAAAGGTCCTGGATAAACTGCAGTTCTGGGCAGGAGTGATGCTGCAAGTATTTTGGAGTAGCAGAAAAGCAAATAACAGCAGAAACAAATGGAAATGGAACAGAGTAAAAGCAGAGGAGGATAAAAGCCACCTCATGGAAAGTACAGAAGGTAGTCTGTAGGAGAGAACTACAAACTGGGAAGTTTCAAACACATTAAAAATTGAGCAGAGGTCCAAAACTGGCCTTTGGCTGGCCTTTGCTCTGGCTTTTGGTTGGCTTTTGTTAGAGATGGATAGACAATGTTTAAAAATATACAACTAATGTAAGCCTAGATATGGACATAGGTATATGTCTAACTGTTATTGTAGATGTCCTGTGAGAATAGAGACATGTTTATCTATTCTTTCCAAGCAGATATTGCTTGAACTTGTGAAATTACTTTTTTTTTTTTTTAAAAGCAGATTTCTGAAATTACTGTGTTTATGGAAAGATAAAATCTTTAGCAGGGCACTATGGAATGAAAATTTAAATTGTACTTAGTTGGAAAAAATAATTTGTACTTGAAATGCCTAGAAGGGATTTTGTTATTGTTGTTTTATATAAAAAAAAGTAACATCTTGGCACATTTATGATTTTTTTTTTCTCCAGTAATTTATGCATTCTGGCAAAACACAACTCAGTAGCTACCAAGACAGGGTATTATGTTGAAGCATTGTAATGTTTTGAGACCTATATTCTTAAAGGGAGAAAACATATAATGTGTAAAAAGTGCATATCATAAACGAAAAACTAGTAATAATAAACTTATTAAGGGGATTCTAAGTGATTTATCAAATTATAACAATTACTGGGCACATAATTTTGAGTAATATGCCTTAATTCCTGAAAATTTGTATGCAACTACCCTCTGTGATTTGGATAGGATAGATTCCTATGATCAGGACAGAAAATCCAAATTTTTAATTTCTAAATGAAAAATTGGAAAAGAAATAGATCTAGAAAATTAATCTGTCTTCCAGGAAAGTAATTTTATGATCCATAGTAAAATAATGAGTGACTGCTGAGAAAATACTAACATTTTATAAACTTTTATAAAAATATTAGTCTTTTACTGAAAATTGAATGTGTGACTAATAAAACTGCATGCACATTTAGAAAGCAGTAGTGCTTTTGTATTGTTTTGGTTTGTTTGTATAAGTACTTTGTGGGAAATTTAAAATAGTAAAGTATTTCATTTAAACATTATTTCATTTCATAATCTACCTAAAAATGTTGTGACATTTTGAAATTTGACCATTTTGATAGATTAAAAAACCCTCAAAAATATGTCTCATTCTGTATTTAAATGAGGGCTTTATATTATGCTATCAGATTTAATTTTAGCTAGTAGCAAATATATGCTGTATCCATTTAAGCTTCAATAATTTTTTCATCTTTTTTCTGCTTCAAAATGTACTTAATTAATAATTATGGCTTCGCATGGTTAAATGCAACCCTAGGAACTTTCATCTTCCATCTGCTAAAAGGCTCATTTCATGAAATAGATTATTACTATGCTTTCAAGCATTTTTTTAAAAAATTAATCTTCATATAAATCTATTCTCTGATACTAATAAACTCCCATTTTTTCTTTCTTCCTTGGATTATGCTTTTGTATGTCCTTCTACAACAACTTGTGATAGAGAATCACCATATTTTTTGCTCTCTTAAAAGAAACCAGAACTTATGAGAGGTGAATCCTGTTTTGTGTGGATGTGCTGTTTCTCTCTACATTCTTCTCTTGTGAATAATGCAGAACTATCATCTCCTCCCTCATGCACCATTTTTGCCCTTCCCATTTTCCTAGTCAAACTATGAAAGAAATAGTTCTATGCAGTTTCTAAACAGAGATTGTTATAAATCAGAGATAGTACATTTCTGAATAATGTTTCTCTTTGCTGCACATGACACATGGAAGAAATACATGCTCAGGACCACCCGTTTCTTCCTCATTGGGTACTTTTCTAATTTGCTGTGCATATTATGTTCGTATGAAAAGCATAGTTGCAGCACAATAAAAATGAACACTACCAAACATAAGAGAGGAACAAAACGATAAAATTTAACCTACATTCTCAGCCACAACCTCAGCACAAATTTTATCTGACCAAAGTCTCTTTTACAGAACTATGCAAACTTTTCTTTTGCAACCCATATATACTTTGTAAAAATTATGTTTGGTAGTATGTGAAATATTTTATTTTATTGGTAAATTTGTTAAAAACATTCTCTGTGGAGGCTCCTCTTTACAAAAATTGTGTTTATTGTAGTTGGTTACCACATACTAAGTATTTTCCCTATGCTTTCTTCAGAAGGAAAAGGAGGTAAAAAAATCATAAGGAAAAAAAGAGAATTACTAAACAGACCTCAGGCTTTTACTTGGTTCATGTTTTGAGGAACAAAACCAATACTATCTGAACAAATTAACCAATTCCAGTTTCTAAAAGAATGAAATATTGTATCAGAGTAATAAAACCCGCCTCCTTAATAGTGAACCTGTTCTGGATTTGCATGTAAGGGGGGTTGTGTGTTATAATAATTGTAGCAGCCAATAGTCAGGCTCTTCGCTACATCTTGACTCTTCCCCCTTTCACCACCACACTCCATCACATGTTCAGGCCTTGCATAACCAAGCACAAAAAGACAGAAACGCCAGTAGCCCATGGGTTTGAAAATATAAACCATTTAAAAAATATTCACAGATCAATTTTGAAGAGTTTATTTATTTTGAAATCTCCATGTATTTAATGTAGGAAAAAAAGTAAGAACTCCATCAAAATTGCCTTTCATAAAAGCTTTGCCTAGTTGATTAGGTAGCTATAGTATTCATCTATGTGGCATGCACATGGATGGCACATGTGGCATGCATGTTTGATATGACTCATTAGTATTAATTTAAATGCATGTATTTGAAAAATATTTGTCATGTGGGCTCAAATAGTCATATACTGGGAATGATGGTGGGGGGCTATAATATTTCCCTGACAACAAGAGGACTATTCCAGTGAAGAAAATGAAGTCTGATTACATGCCATGTATTTTATTTCTGAAAAACTACACTAATATTAAAATTATGTTGTTAGAAGGAGAAACTTTTATTCAATGAATAATGGATAATGTGACGTGAATAACAGATATAATAGATAGAACACATTTTCTAATGTGTATAGAGTCCACTGAACAAAAATAGTAATAATAGTCTCTGAAAGTATTTATATATGCCTCTTTCTTTAAAACTTCAATTCTCTTTTACCAACAGTTTTCAAAAAGGAAAGCACAGTACAACTGAGTTCATAGTGCAGTAAGTTGCTGAAGATAGATTTTCATAAATAGGTTTGAATAGACATTTCTATTGGCTTACATAAATTTTTATATTGTTATCTATTTAGTGGTGATATTTACAACTTTAATGGTAACTTTGGCTTTAAGCCAAACATTAAAACCTTTTTATTAATTTTCTGCTTTATCGTTTTAATTTTATCCATTTGATTTACAAAGCTTCAAAACTACTTAAAACTACTTTAAAAATCTGAACACCTTTTAATACACCTTTGCTTATAGAAAAAAGCTTCAGAGCAGAATTACTTAGTGAACAAGTAATCATACCATTTAGGAACAAATAATTGTCTCAGATATGTGAAAAGTATTCAAGTGTATTACTTTTAATAGAGTTTTGCTTTAAGCAAACTGGTTTCTCTTGTCTGATGACTTTTTCCACAAGAGATTTTGACCCACATGATTTGTTTCTTTGTGCAGTTGTGAAACAGTACTGCAGAGGTGTGCGTGACAAATCAAATAAGTACTACTTTGAAAGCACAAGCAAAAACATGCCTAGATATTTCAAATAAATGCGACATACAATAATGGGAAAAAAAAAACAAACATGGAAAGCATCATATACATATCTGGATTAAAAAAATATTAAAGGAATGACAACAAAATATCTAAACACAATTCCCTTTATGCCATCTGCACCATATTATTAAAACATGAGGGTGTCCAGAAATTATTAGGAAAAGCTCAGGACTGGGCTGGGCTCAGTTCTATGAAGGAAAAAACAAGAGTCTGAAGGCTCTTGGTATTTCCAGGATAGATCACTACATTGTGAAGACAAAAATTGATTGCTCTTTATTTTGGATACGCAGGGTAAGGTTTTATCTTCCTTGTTTGTATCATTCTAAACACTAGATGGTTTTGATTGCAGTGTAAAAGCAGATAATGATACTGAGAATATTCTGTTCTCATACCATTATCTACAGACATTCCTTTTTCTCAGTTTGTTTTTTGCATTCAAGTCTAGAACGAGCAATGATAAACTTTTTCTTCTTTTTCCCCCACCTCCCTTTTCCCCCTCGCAAATTTGTCATACTTTGTTTATAGAGACAACATGCAAGTACAGAAAGAGCAATGACCTCTGCTTATGCTATCTCACTCGTGGTTCTAAACTGACACATAGTTAGGAAGCCTTATTATCCCAGAAAAGTCCCTTAAAGCAATTAAGAGTAGTAAGGACGTAAGTATCTCTCATGGGAGATTTTGAGTATCCTCGTACCATGTTTTTAGTAGCTACATCATCTTCAGAATGTTTTTAGGATGTGGTGGCTTCAGGTAAATGTCTAAAGCTGACCATAAACTGGAATGAAACCAGGCCATAAGTCAGGTTGTCAAGTTTAGAATCGAAAACAGTAAGACCATTCTGAAGTCTGTAGATAGAAGAATTGGTAAATATCACTTCTTCATTCCAAAACCAACAAAAAATCCTGAAAAACTTTTGATGGCTTATTACAAGTGACTGGATATAACAGAAAAGTGTCTCAGGAGTCACATTCCTTACTAATCTTAAAGTCTGCAGAATAACTGTGCATTACACAATGACATTAGTCAAGTGGTGAATAGTATAAATATTCTTCTATGGGTCACAACAATAAAAAATGTAAAATGCCTCTTTCTAGCAAACAAGATACATTTTTTTACTGGTTTGGGTTTTTTTTTTATTTTCTACTGAGTTTGGTAATGTCACATTTTTTTTTATTATTATTTTTAGAAATGCAATAGATCAGCTATTAATTGAAGAGACCATATAATTTTTTTTCAATCTAATTCATGGGTACTGGTGACACTGTACTATGTATGTCTCCAGCCTATGCTTCTGAGTTGTCATAATGAAACAAAAGTCTCCAAATTAGGAGCTCAGTCTCCCCAGATTTCCTCTACACTGGAAAGTGATAGGTGACTTGTAAATTGAAGTACTCCAAGAGACTTCTAACTTAAAATATCAGATAAATACCTAAAATTAGATCTAAAGAATGTGAGTTGCATGAAAGTTAAAGGGTTTATACCTTTGGTCAAGGTTTTTGCAGTGTATTCTGGCTTGACCACACACAAAGGTTAACAGCTTTTAAAATACACTGGTCATATCCAAGATGGCAACTATCATATGATTCCTTTTCTATCCAATTCTAGGAAAATTACTTTGCCTTTCAAATGTTTAAAATATGCTGTGATATTAATCAGTCGCAGTCATCAAATGTCAATACAGAGAGAGTAGGTTACAAAATGTGCATCTTGATTTGTTTTCTCTAACTGTATTATTATAGTGTTTCAATAATATCTTCAGAAACAGGTTTAGATGTGGAGTATATGATTTGCTAGAGGAGATGTAAATTCCAGTTATTAAGTGATCTGCACTAGGGATCATTTTTATTTTCAGTCAGATTTTCAATTAATCTCTCTAATTATCTATTTTATTTTCAATCAGTTTTGTTTGACAAAATATAGATAATTCTTTCCTTTTTAAAACATGTTCAAAGGGAAAGGTTAAACTCTTATTTAGATGCTGTATTTGTTAGGAACCTAAAAATATGCAGCTGGAGCTTTAATCTACCTACATACCAGTATAACTGCTTGTCTCCTTTTATTTTGTAGGTCATCTCCCGTTGCATTACAATGAGGCATCTGCAGATATTTATTGTAAGTATGATTTAAGTGTGATCCACTCCTGTTAATTGTTTCAAGAAGGGACATAACTTTTAGCAATATTCTCATTTTGTGGTTTTGGTGTTGATGACCAAATATTTACAGTTCTGTCAGTTTAATGTCTTCATAATATAAACAATTTTGCTTACAGTTTATATAAATTATACAACTGATATGAATAGAGACAATGTTGGTTTGCAAATTTAAATTAAAGAATTGAGGGAGGGAGGCATTATAAGTTTCTTTATCTTTTTTTTTATATTGATTTTTGAGAAGAGAGAGGGGAAATAGGCATGTTCAGCACAACAAAATAGCAGTTCAGCTTCTGTTTTGTATGGGAAAGGACAGAGAAATTATTTTCCTGTGCATTTGCTACATAGTACTATATTAGGAGAAAAGTAAAACGTTAGCCACCTAAAGACAAAAAGAGACTTCTGTCAACCTAGATGAAATGTCAGTTGGGCACTTTTGATTAGCCTTTACAGGATAATAATATCAACTAAGTGACCCTTTAAATAATATCAGTTTCAAGTTTTTGTACATGAAGGGTATAAAAATCCTTAGTAACTCTGTTATTCTCATTCATGTTTCCATGTAAGCGAAGAAATGTTGGGAGAACCTTCATCAGTAAACTATGCTTTGAGGTTCTGTTAGGAGGTCTTACAGAAAGGTATCATGGGCTTTCATCTGATGCTTACTTGCTTAATAAATATCCTAGAAATAAGTAGAGGTTGGTCTAAAACTTGTCTTATTGCAATTTCAAATTTTTACTGAGCATTTATGAAAAGGTCTGACACTTCTTCTTACCGATGGGAACTTTTCAACCCCTTGTTTCAGCTTAATAGTGACTGATAATCTGAAATACAGAAGAATTTCATAAACTTCATGAGGAAAAGTAGGGAACTGGAAATCCAGGACTTCATTAGCTGTTATCCTAGCCAAATGCCACTCTGATGTGTTATGATTTCATACGTATCTTACTTATGTGAAAAGGATGCCACAGAAAGAAGACCAGTGATACATTTGATCTCAGTCCTGCCTAGTTTATCAAGTTCTTATCTTGTAAGATTTTGTAAAACAAAATAAAACAAAAGCAAAAATGAAAGAATACACAACTTTTAAATAGTTTAAAGCATTTTTATATTTTAAAAGTCTACATAACCCTGTGGTGGTACTGCTGTAAATTATAAAAAAGTAATAACAGAAATCATCACAAATATTTGATCAGTGTTCACTGTTACCAGTACCTTCTTGTCTACATTAATACGCTGTATTCTCCTCCTTCATGAACAGATAGGGAAGGAAAGAGAAAGAGAGATTCTGAAAAAAACAACGCTGCTTTATTCTAAGTTGAAATAGTTTTATGTATTTTCTTTCATAGCATAAAATTATTGGGTGTCAAATGACCTGCTAAACAAAAAAAGATAAGCAGGCCACTTAGGTATAGTTAATAGAGTGCTAACTTAAGCTCCGGCAAACTGTTACAGTCCACCAGCTTACTAACACCATGTAGGAAACAGTACTCCATGAACCTTAATTAACATTATAAAATAGCTTCACATGTTTTGGAGATTGTAATTGCAAGATTTTAAAAGACTAAAGTGGTTAAAACTTACTGTGCATTGTTGTGCATTGCATATATAGGTTAATAAGATCTAACAGGGAAAACATTACAAGTCCCAGTCATCGAACAAAAACTACCTTTTCTGTTCAAGATGAGTGTTCTCTATAGGCCTTTAAATTTTATTTAAAGGCTAATTTCTGCTCAACAGCTTTTCTCAGATTTTATAGCAGGCTGATATTTATGCATTACATAACATTTTGAGGCTTACAGGCATTATTTATAATCAAATGAGTATTTGATTTCTCCTGATATAGGAAAATATGCTTTTTATAAATAATTTCAGATTTTAATATATGAGTTCCTTACTGTAATTATTTATGTATGTGTGACTAAAGAGGTGAAGAAAACTTTATACATTGTTTCTCATTTTACTCAAATGTCTATGCTGCTGTTAGAGACCTACTACTGTAAAAGGTGATATGTATATTGCTTCAATTAATTATTGCATTTTCAGTAACATGAAAAGATGTTGTTCTCTGCATACAAGAAGACTAGCAAGCCACAAAACAGAAGAAACAAAAGCTAACAAAAATAGTTTTGTTATTTTCATGGAGATTCCACCCTATCATCACCAGTTAGATGCAGTTAGTAGCTCTACCGTTTCAACTGATGACCACTATTCCTCAATCTAATGTTGTGCAGTATAGCAAAAATCTTGGTGCTCTCTCCTCGGTGAGGGTGCTTCCCTCACAGTATGGGAAGGTGTCTGTGAAACTGTCTTTGGTCCAGGCTGAGGAAGCCTTGTTCTCCCATTCTCTCCTCATGGGGCAACCTCTCCTGCCATACTTGCAGCCAAGGACCCACTCTATCAACATCTTCTTCTATTGGGTCGTTTCTCAATGGGTGAAAATGGACATAAGATATAAAACATGGTTGTTGCACAAGCTATACTTGTTCCTATCAGAATCCTTCCTCATCACCTGCAGATCAAGAAGAATACCAGCATTTTCAAGTTTAAAAGGAAATTGAAATGAACACACCAACATGTTCCGTCCATGGGGAATAATATCCAAATATATGTTGCCTAGCAGGTATACTATGTGTTCAAAATATTTTATGTTTCACAAAAAAAAATTATTTATGGACTGTAATAAGGAGAGATATGACTGAGGCTGCATTTTCAGAAAAGGATAACGAAGCTGGTGAAGGGTCTGGAGTACACATCTTATGAGGAGTGACTGAGGGAGCTGGAGTTGTTTAGCTTGGAAAAGAGAAGGCTCAGGGGGAACCTTAGTACTCTCTACTACTACCTTGAAAGGATGTTGTAACAAAGGGATCATCTCTTCTCCCAGGTAACAAGAGATAGAATAAGACAAGATGGACTCTATTACTGAATATTAGGAAATTTTTTTTACCCTTAAAGGTTTGTCTAGTATTGAAACAGGCTACCCAGGGAAGTGGAGGAGTCCTCATTCCTGCAGATATTTAAAAGACATGTAAGGGGGACTCTTAGGGGCATGGTTTCATGGTGGACTTGACTCTATTAGTAGCGTAATGGTTGGACTTGATCTTAGAGGTATTTTCCTATCTAAATGATTCTATGATTCTATTGCTAAGAATTAATCTGCTCAGAAATTTATTTGCTGTGTCTTAAGAGTTAGATTATCTAAGGTATACTAGGACATACTTCTAAAAGGCAATTTAACACAAAATGTTTATCCCCTTTCTACGTTCTTGTACTTCTGATATCCTAAAGAAAGCCTATGATGAATAGTTTAGATTTACAGACGTAGCTTTTAGGCATCACAGGCTAGTCCAAATGGAGGTCAATTTCCACACAGAAGGAAGTTGATGTTTTCAGACACAAAAAGGCACTTTCTAATCCATTGGTACATACAGTGAATCTGCCTTGCAGAATCACCAAATGGTAAGTTGGAAGGGACCACAGTGGGTCACCTGGTCCAACCTCCCTGCTCAAGCAGGGTCATCCTAGAACACATGGCAAAGGATTGCATTCAGACAGTTCTTGAATATCTCTGGTGAGGGAGACCAGATAACCACTCTGGGCAATCTATTCCAGTGCAAAGTCACTCTCACAGTAAAGAAGTTCTTCCTCATATTCAGGTGGAATTTCCTGTGCATCAGTTTCCACCTGTTGCCTCTTGTCCTATTGCTCAGCACCCCTGAGAAGAGCCTGGATCCATCCTCTTGACACCCTCCCTTCAGATATTTCTATACATTGATGAAGTTCCCTCTCAGTCGAAAGCTAAACAGGCCTAGCTCCTTCAGCCTTTCCTTGTAAGGTCCAGTCCCTTAATCATCTTTGTTGTCCTCTGCTGGATGCAGTCCAGGAACTCTATGTTTCTCTTGTACTGAAGAGTCCAGAACTGGACACTATTCTAGATGTAGTCTCAATAGGGCTGAGTGGAGACTGAGTTGAGGCAGGATCGCCTCCCTCAACCTACTGGCAAGGCTATTCCTAATGCACCTCAAAATATCATTGGACTCCTTGGCCACAGGGTCAAAGTGTCAGCCTGTGAACAGCTTGTTGTCCACCGGGACTCCCAGGTCCTTCTCCTCAGAGCTGCTTTCAATCAGGTTAGCCTCCAACCTGTATTGGATTATTCTGCATAGGGTTACTCTTATCCAGAATCCCAAATCTTCTGGACTTTCTCAGCATGCACTACTCAGTAGACATATATTTATTTTCTCTGGTTAGTACTAGTCAAAGTGATATCACTCTATACTCTTCACAGATTTATTTACACAAGGACCAAAGCTCAAAAATGGACTCTTGAGAAGAAGGTAATAAAAGTAATAGCTTTAACAAGTAGCTACTGTAGAAAAATGAATAATAATATCTGATTCAGTTTCTGTTTTCTGTTGGATCCATACCAACCTTTATATAGCAGCTGGGGACCAGTATGTTGCAGTACTGTTTTCCTCTGCAGACATTTCGTTTGAGTAACAAATAGATATTTTACTTTTTATATTACTACTTAATAGATTTCCAATAATAGCAGGCCATTTTCTAACAAGTAACACTCTTAGTCATAATTTTAGCAGTTATATGTGTTGTAATAGTGACCACAAGTTAAAAGCACTTTATATTTGCTCTATAGAATGTACTAGTTTTGTTTTGTTACCTTTACCCCTACAGTACTTTGTCTCACCATTTCAATATTTTAAATTGCATTAATTAAGGAATTATTTCTGGAGGTACCTGTAGAATCCTTCCCACTATAGCAGAAGGAATTCTACCTGAAAACCAATGTGGTTTCAGAGCCAACAGGAGTACCATAGACATGGTGTTTGTTCTCAGACAACTGCAAGAGAAGCGTAGGGAACAAAACAAAGGTCTCTATGTAACCTTTGTTGACCTCACCAAGGCTTTTGATACTGTGAGCAGAAAAGGTCTATGGAAGATTTTGGATCGCTTAGGTTGCCCCCCCAAGTTCCTTAAAACGATCATCTCACTCCATGAGGATCAACATGGCCAAGTCAGATTTGGCAATGCACTTTCTGAGCTCTTTCTAATAACTACTGGTGTGAAACAAGGCTGTGTTCTTGCTCCAACCCTATTCACAGTCTTTTTCAGCATGATGCTCCAAAGGGCCATGGCAGACCTCAATGATCAGGATGGTATCTACATTTGATACTGTACTGATGGAAGTCTTTTCAACCTAAGGTGACTGAAGGCCCACACTAAGACCTTAAACCATCTTGTCCAGGAGCTGCTTTATGCTGATGATGCCACCCTTGTCGCCCACACGGAAGCAACTCTGCAGAGTTTAACATCCTGCTTTGCAGACGCAGCTGAGCTCTTTGGGCTGGAAGTCAGCTTAAAGAAGACAGAAGTTCTCTATCAACCGGCACCTCAGGAAGTCTTCCATCATCCCCATATCACCATTGGCGAATCAGAGCTCAAATCAATCCAGCAGTTTAATTACCTAGGTAGCCTCATCTCCTCGGACGGTAAGATTGACAGAGAGATAGCCAACAGGTTAGCAAAGGCATATAGCACCTTCATAAAGCTTCTGTGGTGGGGGGAAACAGTTTTCCCCCTGAAGTTATAAAATGGAAAAACCCCAGGGGGTGGTGACACTTGAGGTTTTACCCAATGAGTGCTTCTGCAAAATATAAACATATCACAAGCAGACCAGAAGAGAAGGTAGTTGTGGATGAAGAACTAGCCATGTCGTAGAGCCACGAGGAGAGAGGGCAGGAGCCCCCGGGGGGGCCCTGGCCCCCCCAATCCCAGCTGGAGGACTGCAGGGACTTGGAAAAGTATAAGACTGGGCTAAGTGTCTGTAGCTGAGCCGGGGGATGTTTCTCCACTGTGATCTGCAGCAAAAGATACTGAAAAGTGGCATCAGAACAGCAGCGGACGGAGAAAGTGGCAGAGAGCCAGGAGATAAGACCGAGCAGCAACAACAGGCATGCAGCAACACAGAGAGAACTCCTGGAAGGAGAGAGAGAAAGAGAAAAAGAGCCAGCAGCAGGGAGAGTAAGACTAAGCTCTACAGACAGAGACAGAGTTCTGGGGTAAGAACTGAATCAAAAACCCCCAAACTCCTTGGAGACCCCTCCTAGAAAGGAGGATGATGATGGACTCTTACTTGAAAGAGCCTTGGAGTGCTACAGCACTGCAGAAAGGAGCTGAAAAGCTCAGAAGGAATGTGGAGGGGGTGACCTTGGCCCCCCCGCTGCTGGAGACAGAGCACAGAGCTCTACAAAGGGGGCTTGGATCCCCTGAAGATACGGACCGTCACGAAGACCCCTAAACTTCGTTGATATGCCCATGGTGAGGCGACCTTGTCTGGGTGAACGCGGCCCATGGAAGAGAAGACCCTCGCTTGGAGACGAGTGGCCAAGGGGCTTGGATACCCCCTTGTGTGTACTGGTAGAGATCCAGCTACAGCTACGGCATGAGAAGAAGAGATGCCTGCTGCCTTAGAGACACTGCTGCTCTGAGAGCGGAAAGGATCTTTTTCTTCTTCCCTCCTGGACTTTTATTTGGAGGGGAGAAGAGATTTGATCCATTGTAAATACTTTTATGTCATGGTAGAAATAGTTAAGATTGCATATAATGTATTGTAGCATTTATTTTGTACAGTCATTGTAATATATGATCACTTCCCCCATTTTGAGTCTCATGTGGTGTCGGGAAAACCCATCTCAAACTGGGCTGAGATGTGGGAGGGGGTTTGGACTAGGGAATTGGATTTTGAGGCTCTCAAACCATGACAACTTCATAAAAGAGTTTGGCGAAATAAGCACTTGAAGAAAAGTACAAAGATCAGTGTTTACAGAGCCATTGTGCTGTCTACTCTTTTATATGGATCCTAATCATGGGTCACCTACCGCCACCACCTGCAACTCCTAGAATACTTCCATCAACGCTGTCTCCACACAATCCTAAACATCCACTGGTCAGATTATGTGACTAATACATCTGTTCTAGAACAAGCAGCAATCACAAGTATTGAGGCCATGTTGCTGAGAACACAGTTGCCCTGGGCAGGACACATCTCAAGGATGAAGGACCACCACCTCCCTAAGATCTTGCTCTATGGTGAACTTGCCAGCAGCTGCCACATGAGAGGAGCCCCGAAGAGAAGATACAAGGACTCCCTGAAGCAACATCTCAACCTTGGCTATATTGATCAACATAACTGGTCTACTCTGACCTCCAACCAGGAGATCTCGAGACACACCACCTATAACACTTTTTGAGAAAGCACACAGGATCACTCTCGAGGTGAAAAGATGACGCAGAAAGAATCGTGCCTTGCAGAATATACCACCTAAGGAGTCTTTCTGCTGTACCTTTTGCAACCGGACGTGCCTGTCTTGTATTGGCCTTTTTAACCACCAGCGTGCTTGTAACAACATGGGTAAAGCCCTTCTCAAGTCTTCGTTCACAAAGCCTAGCCATGCTGATGACCTGCAGAATCATTAGGAACGTAAGACTAAAGCTCATGGAGAAGAGCCTCTCTGGTCTCTCTTCTGAGAGTCTGTAACACAGTCGTGGAAGAGTGCTGGACATCTAAGCCAGGCATGAGAGTCTAACAACAGGAGAACAACCCCATACCAAGTCAGACACCTGATTGCTGTACAAGAAGAACTTAAATGGGTCTATACCTGTCTGTGAAAGCATTTTGGAGCTTGTGCAGATAAGTGATTTATTTTTCTGCTAACTAAATACACACTGAATGAGGTCCTGTATTTGTGAAATCAGTGCCATCTGTGTTGTATTTCCTCCCATCCTCCTAAGCATAGGCATATTTTAATACTATTCCAGTCTGGTGCACACATTTTTCTTTTTAGTTTTAATTACTTTATTCTGTTTGCCATATGAGAATAAGTACCAACACATTTTACATAGATGATGCTTAGTACTTATTAAAGTTTAAGTATATTGATTTTTTTAAGGATCTTCAGTCTGGAAACTATATATCAATACAAAGGTTCTGCTAATACATTTTAAAATTTTTATTAATAATGCTTTAATCAACTTCCTGTAAATTCCTAAATTATAAACATAATATAAATGTTAGAAGATTAGCTAGGTTAAATAATTGCCTTATTAATCTAGCTGGTCTTACATTATGGATATAAAAGTGTTATATTTATTGGTAAAATATGGTTAGGGACTGGTATACTATAAGAAAGATGTGATATTTCTGTCTAGTTTCATAGATATTCATATTGTTAATCATAGATTTTATTCAATTAATCCTATGGCAACTATATTAACACCAGCCCCAGAGTTAGACTTGTCCAAAAGAAATCAGTCCATTTGTGGTGTTTAGAATCAATAGGAGACTAAGTTAAGTGACAGTTTGCCTACATATGCTCTTCACAGCACACATTTATAACGTGTTTATAGATAATTAATTTTCTATTTGCCCAGGTTGGGACAAAGATAAACGATGGCATGTCATTGTGCAGAAACAGTATGGAAGAGAGACAAAATTTTGACAGATCACTGAATGAAAGACATTATTTCAGTGAATATTGAAGGAATGGGAAAAGACAGCATTTTTAACCAAGGTCCTCCTGGTTAGTCACAGAAAACAAGCTGAAGGAGCTTATCTCAGTTTATGGAAGAGAGAAGGCATTTAACCTTATATCTTGTAGATTTCCAGAAGCATAGGAAGATAAAGTACCTCTGCACAGTCCCAGGTGGTCATTCAGTGGGTCTGACCTTCTCCTGGATATTTCTCTAAAAGGAGGAATCTGGATAAATTAGTGATAACTGTGTAATAAATGAAATCTCTGCTAGAAGGAATCAGGTGTGCCCAAAAGGACACAGGTCTGTTTCTTCTGTTCTGCTCTTTCCCTCCACTCTTAAAACCTAACTTCTGCAATGATGAATAACGAAATGATGAATAAATGCAACAGAAGGGAAGTAGAAAAGATGGAATAAGGTGATCCAAAATGTTCAGCTATGATATAGTTCTTTAACAGGCAGGTTAGAAAATGCCCTTCCACATGTCTGAATTCACAGTCTGACACTGGTTTTACCATACCAGAAGTCTTTACCAAACAAAATAACAAAATAGTTTGTCTGTATAAACCTTTATCCTAAACTATTATTAGACTGTGTAATTCTTCTATTAGTCCAAGGCCCTAATTTATTTTTAGAGAATAATTTTAGCCACTAGTAAGAATTTTAATTCTATTTAATGAGCATTTTTAATCAAGAGCAATATGTTATTATGGCAGCAGGATCTTTATTTTTAGCCAAGAAGGCCAGATTGCTTAGAGGAAGAGATTCAGCTGGAAAGTCTTCATGTTTTTAAAATCTAAACATTATGTGCTTCAGTATATGCAACAACAGGCCAGTTTCCTTCCTGTCTTCCATCCTCCCTTCTCTCATTCTCTCTTCCTCACTTTCCTTCTTTCCTTCTGTATTTTTGCCTTTCTTTCTCCTTTTCACATAATGGAGCTCCGTAATTCCTTTTTCTCATCTTACAGAATCACCAAGATGAATAATACTTAAAAATACAAAAATTGGCAAGTACAGCACTTGGAAAATCTCTGTAGGATGATTTTATTTCAAACTGAAGTCAAGTGTATTATTCCACATTTTGGTTTTAAAACCATGAAAAAATAAGAGAAGAGTTTTTTTCTCCTGTTTCCTTTCCAGAGTATGAAATTATTGTGAAATGTTGCATAAACTGGAGGGAAAAATTCCGTCAAGTGCAGTATAGTTAAATATAGAGGTAACTCGAGTTTATGCTGTACCAGAAACACACAGTTAAATTCATCAAACTCTGGCAAAAACTTAAAAAAATTGAACAACACCTATGATGCCAAGATATATCTTAATATGCAATCTTAATTCATATTTCCTTTTCTTGTAGTTCTGTAGTTCCTGTCTAAGCATATGCAGGCATTGACTTTTCAAAACAAAAAACCAGTTCCTCTCTCCCTCATTCCTAAGAGTCTCATAAGTGTAATAGCTTAAACCAACAGAAAGGATATTTTCAAGGAGGTATTCACTTTCTTTCCCTATTGTCTGAGTTAAGTGTCTACAGAAAAATAAAGAGTAATATGGTGGTAGTGGTGGACAAAAAAATTTCTATTACCACAGCTTCCCAATAGCTCTTCACAAGGAAAGAAGAGAAAGATTTACGTATTGTTAATGTGTCCCTTAGTAGACTAAATGCCTCCAGGTCTAAGGAACACCAGTAACCCAAACTTAGTTCCTGAAAACTTACTTTACCTGTACTTCATATTTATCATGAAAATTTGTAATTCCCTATAAACATTTTATACTGGGAACTAATCATAGAATCATAGAATGGTTAGGATAGAAAGGGACCTTGAGGATCATCCAGTTCCAATACCCCTGCAACAAGCAGGGAACCTTCCACTAGTCTAGTTAATCAGAGCCCCATCCAGACTGGTCTTGAACACCTGAGGAATGGGGAGTCCACAATCTCTTAGGTAACCAGTTCCAGTGTCTCACCACCCTCACAGGAAATAATTTCTTCCTAGTATCTAATCTAAACCCACCCTCCTTCAGGTAAAGGCCATTTCCCCTTGTCCTATCAACTTATACATGCCCTTGTGAAAAGTCCCTCCCCAGCTCTCCTGTAGACCCCCTTTAGGTACTGAAAGACTGCTATAAGGTCTCCCTGAATCCTTCTCTTCTCTTGAACAACTCCAACTGTCTCAACCTGTCTTCACAGGAGAGGTGTTTCAGCCCCATGATCACATCAGTGACTCTACTCTGCACTTGTTTCAACTGATTGATATCTTTCTTGTGTTGTGGGCCCCAGAGCTGGAAGCAGCACTTCAGGTGGGGTCTCAGAAGAGCAGAGTAGAGGAGGGGAAGCACGGCATCAACCTGCTGGTCCCATCACTTTTGATGCAGCTCAGGATGCATGTGGCCTTCTGAGCTGTAAGCACACATTGCCGAGTCATATTGAGCTTTTCTTCCACAAACACTCACAAAATTTTCTCCTCAGGGCCCATTTCTACCCATTGTCATCCCAGTCTGTACTGGTGCTTGATATTGCCCCTACCCAGGTGCAGGACCTTGCACTTGGCCCTTTTGCACTTCATGAGATTTGCACAAGGCCCATCTCTCAAGCCTGTCAAGGTCCCTGTGGATAGCATCCCTTCCCTTCATCATGTCAACCACACCACCCAGCTTGGTGCATCAACAAACTTGCTGAGGGTGTACTCAATCCCACTACCCATGTCACCAACAAAAATGTTAAAAAGTGCTGGTCCCAATACCAACCCTTAAAGAACACCACTCGTCACTGCTTTCCACTTGGACATTGAGCCATTAACCACCATTCTTTGAGTGCAACCATTCAGAGAAATTTTTATTCACCAAGTGGTCCATCCATCAAATCCATGTCCTTCCAGTTTAGAGACAAGGATATTGTGTGGGACAATGTGAAACACACACTAAAAATTTATCTCTTCTTATTTGCCATCCTTTTGCTGTTACTGCTTCCACAGTTTGATTACATTTCATAGTAGACCTAGGAATGGGACAGCTGTGATTCTGAGATTTGTTGATGAATCCATTTATGCACTAATCTTTGTGAAGCAATCAACCAATATAATTAGAAACCTTTCTTCATTCAGTTTTCTGAATGACTGTCCTTCTCCTACATGCCTAAATAAACTTTTGCCTCTGAGAGTAGAATTTTGTATAATTTATTTTATTTTTTATTCTGTGATACATCATGTTTCTAAAGTATATTTTTCCTGATTTTTATATAGTGCCTGAACCAAAATTCAACAGCACAAGCAAAATCAAGTGTCTTGGTATTGGCCCAAAGTATGAAATTCCACATATTCATTATTTGGATTTCTAAGTACTTGTGTAGGAGCAGATAAGTACAGTACATACCTACAATGTGCTTAAATGGAAATTTTTATCAATGCAACATATGAGAACTTTAAAAAGCATATATTCATTTCCACATTAAAGAAACACAACTGAAGCATACTGAGATTCTTTTTTTATTTCATGTAGTTAACAATAAATTTTGATACTGAACACTACATTAAAAAGCAGTACTTCTAATCCATTTTCGCAGTCTGATATTTTATAATGACAAACCAGTGGGAAACAGAGTGTTGAGAGGGAAAGTAATTGAATTAGCAGCATTGAAAAGTAAACATATAATCAATCTATTACAATTTTTTAGCTATTAAAAGCACCCTCAGAAAATGCATAACAACAACTACCTTTAAGTGCCAAGAATTTTTTCTTTGTGAGGTCTGCATATGAAAAATACTTAAACATAGGTGAAGGTAACAGAGAAACAACTTCATAGGAAGGTAAGGAATCAAACTATATGGTGCCTTTTCTTCAATGGATTATTTCAAATGGTACAATATGAAAATATCAATTTATTGAAGTTATTGAGTCTCAAGAAAATACAGCACCATCATCTTTTTTTTTCCTATTTGGCTTTATAGATGACCTGTTTTATGAGAACAACAACAACAAAAGTTGTTTTGTATGTTATTTTCATATTATTTACTACTAAAATAACACAGACCCTTTATATATTATGCAACTGGTGGTCATAAAGATTGGTAATTTCAATCCTGCCACATACCATATAAATGTGTACTTTACCTAATAAAACCTCAGGAAAATAGTGTGTACACCATACATAAAAGGAGTATATTTACATTTTCTATCACCACACTGAAAATTATGCAAGTACCTTTATTGCACTTATAAAATGAAGTAAATTTCATATAGCAACTATTTCAAAAGTGGGATTATATGTCAAAAGTAAAGAGAGAAATGAAAATCTGATCTACATAAAAAGTGTCTCAGTATGTAGTTCCTGTGTAGTCCCTTTCTGTGTGTCAGCAAGGTGGTTTAGCATGTGTTTTATGATGGCCTTCTAATCTGGGTGTCAGAGATATAGAAACATTTTCGCAGCGATCTAGCAGACAACAAAAGAAGCTTGACTTTTAGCAGATTATCATCAGATGAAAGATCTGGAGACGCATGGTGGGTAATGAATTATATTCTGTGAATGAATTTGAATTTTCTACCACGTACTGGTTTCTCTACTCTGTTTTTATGAGTCTTCACCTGAACTCCTGTGTCCACCTTTGGGGTCCCCAGTGCAGTAAAGACATGGACCTGTTGAAGTGTGTTCAGAGAAGGACCATGAAAATAATCACAGGCCTGGAACAAGGAAGAAATATTTGCGCAATGAGTGTGGTGAAGCACCTTAAGTTACCCAGAGGGGTTCTGGATGCTTCATCATTGCAAAAGTTCAAGGCCAAGTTGGATGGGGCTTTGAGTGACCTCGTCTAATGTAAGCTGTCCCTGCCTACGGCAGGCGGATAGAACTAGATGATCTTTAAAAGTCCCTTCCAACCCAAACCAGTTCATGATTCTATGATTCTAAAGTAGATACAAATAAAAGAACTTTTTATATTCCACTCATCTTAGGCAGATACGTAAAATAAGTAAATCAGACTAAATTTTCCTCTTTATAGTTGCTGAAACTGCTATAATGAATCTCAATACATCTAGATACCAACACTTATCCCAAAAGTAGTATTAATTTGAACTCTAAGGCTTAAATCTATGTTTAAATGATTCAAAATAAATGATTAAAAAAAATTCAGATATTTTTTGTCTGATGTTTCATTCATTTTGGACAGACTATTCATCTAAGTTCAGATTTATGGATATATACACAGAGCAAAAAAAAATCATATAATAAAGATCATAATTCATTTCTTATCAGCATTTTTCTGATAGGAGAACAGCTACCTGTTTTCACCCTTTCATCGCAGTAGAAGCTAGATCAAATGTTTTCATTGGACTTTTCATATTTCCTTGTCCCAATGAAAATCCAACAATTTTATGGCAATTTTAATAATTCAATATACAGAAATAGTTTGCATTATTTTATAGTGACATACTGTGCCTTGAACTGAAACTGTTAAGAAAACATAAAGAACTTTTGTGACTATTTTTCCAGACAGTTGATACTGATTTCCACAAAAAGAAATATATACTTCTGTTAAATATATATCATCTGATCAAAATCTGAGAGAAAATGAAGAGATCCTGGAGTGGGAAAGCTGACTAACCATTTTCATTACTTTTTGACAGAATAAAATTTTCACTTTTTTTTTAATACGTTCCCTTTTTATCTGAATTTCTATAAATAAGAATGATTAGCAGGAAGTTGGATTTTGCTTTTTTATTTTGAAAAATGTGTCCACATATATGCATGATAAAAATAGCTGTGCTACATTTTAAGACTACGATTTTTTAGCAAACAAGGAACATACCATTGTGTGTGCATCGGAGTTCATGCTTGTGTTTGCACACAGACATCTTTATAGAAACTAGTGAATGTATACATGCAGTGAAATTTTTTAGGAAAATTTATGCATTCTAGCAATTTTGTGGAAATCTTGTTCTCAGGTAGCAATTCTCTCTCACTTGTCTCTTAGATACTGAAAGAAGCTGTTGCCTTCCTTTGCCTTGTGCTTGACTTGTCCCAGATGCAAGAATGGATTAGAAAACAAGTTATTTTCCCTATTAGACTCTACTGATTAACTCCTGTTTTTCAGATTGTCTTCCAAAAATTTCTTCCAGAAATTTTAAGAAAGATCTGAAGAAAATTTGTGAAGTCTCACTTGGGTTTATTTAATGATGAACAGAGGATAGAGAACATTAATTTTAGACTTTCATGGGTTACTGGACATTTTCACATATAAATGGGAGTCAAAAGTTATAAATAAGTCTAACAAAACTTTCAGAAACTGCCCTTCTGATACAAATAGTATTCAATATTAGACCTGTCCAGTTGAAGATAGATTCTTTTTTTTGTTTGTTTGGCTGTTGTTATTGTTGGGTTTGTGTTTCTTTTTTTTTCCACATATGTGCAAATATTGAGTACTTCCAAAGATTTATGAGAGGTTGAGCTCAAGGGTACTGAGAACCTTACGAATAGTAAGATGTTTGTATGAAGACTGAGGTAGAGTCATTTATAATTTCAGCTTGGAATCTGTGAATTCTGGGTCTATTATTATCTCTATAGATACTTTTGCTGTTATGCTTTCTTTTTGCCTCCAAGATGGAGTTTTTTGCTAAATTGACATTTTTCTTAATGGATTATGGAAAATGAAAAATGTCTGTACTTCAAGAAATGGAGTTAGAATACATTAGTCTTGATTTGCACTTTTCTCGGCTTAAACTATTAGGTTTAAATTGTTAGGTTTAAACTATTACAACATGAAAAAGCAGCTTCAAAAGACGATTGACTATCTTGAGTGAGACGCTTTTCTTCTAAGGAAGAAAGCACCCTTCATATAATATTTAACTATTAATCCATACTTATAGCTGATCTTTTTTTCCCTTTCCAAGCATAAATTCTATTTGTTTTTTTAATAGTCTCTTTCATTAAACCGTAGCATGAGCTTTCAAATACATAGTTAGTAGTTAAGCATCCAATTAGCACCAAAAAAAAAAAAGGTAGGTACATGCTTTCACTGGTATCTTTAAATTTTGATTCTCTTCTCGTGTGTTTTTCACAGTAATCTTCCCACATTCTTACAAATCATTTAGAGCACCTAGGAAATTGTCTCCAACAGAGGCACAACTTTTTTGCTGATGCATGATGTTTTTGCTGAAAATGGTCTAGTCCCATTAAACTACCATAGAGCTATACAAGAGTTACATGATGTTCGCTGAGAAATAACCACTAGTGATTATCTTGATCCCCTTACAGAGTTTAACCTATAGAGACTGTCAAGCATTGATCAATAAACAGTCAAACAAATCAGGTACCCATAAGGACAGAGCAGGAATTTTGCATTAATTAGCAAAACCTGAAAAATTGTTTAATTCATCTGGCTTTTCTGAATGCTCTACAGCTAACACATTAATAAACTTATGTCATAAAGCAAAAGAGAGCAAAGGTGTACTTTTTCAATGTTTCAGTACTGTAACGAATCTGTACAAGTTCATAGTGATACTAAATTTTACCTTCTTGTGAGCTTCTATTGCCTGGCACCAGATCAGGTTCTCATCTACCACTGTTAAATTCTTCAGCCCTTGGTACCGATGCGATGTATCTATAACTTCTGTGTTAATAAAAACAACATAGTAATTTTGGACAGTTTGTATTACTGAACCACAATTATTATCATAATTTCTATAATTCCAGTCTCTTCTCTTCCTTTTAGAGCAGTATTCCTTGTCTAAATTTACTATCTTTGATAGATGTTTCTTACTGATATTTCATGTAAAATGTTTTTGATTACTTTTAGTCATACTGGGCTATGAATCACAAAACCATTTTCAGTTTTTACATCTGTTCTTAAAAAAAATAAATGACAGTCACAAGAATGCAGACTTGGCCCAACCTTTTTTCCCACAACCACTGTAGAATTTTTTTTACTTTCATTGCTGCAGGTCATAAATACTGAAAATCCTAATTAAAACACAAAGTTTGACTCTGTTCTCTTCAGGGATTACAGAAACTAAGTGAAAGGAATGTGAATTAAAAAATTATACTGTTCCCAACAAAGACACCCTCAGAGTTTTAAATTGTTAACTTTTCTTTGCTCTGGGATCATGTACCTTGTAAGAGAAATAGTTACTGTGGAAAAACTAATGAATGTAGACATCATTCAAACCAGTTTCACACATACACAAAGTGTCAATGTGAATAGAATTTCAGACAAAAACATCTAAGCAATTATTCAAGGAGGAAAGAATTATATTTGCTAGATACAAAGACAGCTTTGTTGCCTCTGGCTTCATAGAAATAAGCGTACTTGTGTTTGTGTGTGTATGTAAAGTGTGCCTTTACAGTAGTAATAAGGCTTCATCATTTGAACAAACCAGGCAAGAAAACTGACACATTTTCCAGAGCTGATGTCAAGAGCTGCAGGTCAAGGTCAGGCTAAACATAATACCTTCTCCCTGTTCAAGGCAACTTTGATTGTTGCCTCTCTTCTTCTCTTTTTTTTTTTTTTTTTTCTTACAGGTAACACACTCCAGTTGAAAAGGGGGAAAAGTGTCTGCATTTGCCAGAGTCTTGCCTGACTGCAACCTCCCTGTTGATAAGAAAATTAAAAAAAACCCTAACATTTTGTCTGGATTATTCTTACAACAGATAAAGCCAGTTTGTTTCTTACAACAGATGATAGCCAGTTTGTTTCATGGGGTATTTTTACTTTGTGTATTGTACTGTATAAAAAATCAATATTAACAAGAACTCTGGATACAGACAATTAACCAGATTCCAATATTTTATCAAAATAAATTAAAAACCAAATGAGTGAGGTTTTGTAAGTGGACCGTGATTTTCCATGGTACATTATCTGGCTGATCTTGTAGTATTTTTTACAGGATCTCACAGTGTTTTAGCAGAACTGACTTGGGCCTTTTTAAGGCTATAAAAATATTTATAGAAAGATTAGCATAGAATAGAACCAACTATTTCACTTGGAAGGGACCTACAATGATCATCTAGTCTAATTACTTGATTAATTTAGGGCTAACCAAAAATTAAAGCATGTTATTAAGGTCATTTTCCAAATGCCTCTTAAATACTGATGGCCTTGGGGCATCAACCCCCTCCCTAGGAAGCTGTTCCAGTGCTTAACCACTCTCTCAGTACCGGGAAATGCTTCTTAATGTCCAGTCAAAACCTTCCCTACTGCAGCTTTGAACCATTCTTCATTACCATATAAGATAAAAAATGCAAGACTACTACATACAATCAGTTCAGGCGTAACTGCACACCCAATTTTTATAGAGGAAAATGATGCTCCTTTAGTAATTAGATAATTTGCCTATCATTAAAAAAATTGTTTGGATCTGAACTCTTTCTTCAATAAACAGCTACTAGTTTCTGCAAAACACTTTTTTTTTCTCTCCCTCTTCTGGGTTTTCTATGCAGTACTGCAAAAAACAATTTGATCTCTTCTATAGAGGTCTAATATTCCAGGAACATAAAGAACTGCTATATGTAACCAGCTACCAGTTGCATGACTGTGCAACCTGCTCATTGTGTTCAACGGTATGCTCCATTAATTTAACACATCTGAATAAAAAAGCATTGCAGAAAGACGTTTTAAAGCACAGATTCACAACATCTAAGCCAAGTGTCTTTCAGCTAGCAACCTACACTCTCTAGACAGTCATTAAGGAGAGAGAAGTGTTCCAAATGTGAGATTCAACCCATGAAAGGCATGAACTACGATTCTTTCTCTATTGAAAATATTGCTTTACGAGGGCTGGCTGGCCCAGGCATTCTCAACAGTGTCAAAAAGCTAACCACAGTTTCATACACACTCAGGTGTTCAGCCTATGTAATAAAATTCAACAGGAATTTAAGCACTAAACTCAGGGTTGTGGGTTTTTTTGTTGTTGTGATCTATTACCATAGATTAGTTTAGTCTTATTTAATTTTGAGAATTTTAGACCAGACTAGAGTAGACCACAATAATTAAGTTGGAAGGACCTATAATGATCATCTCCTGATCAATTCAGGGTTGACCAAAAGTTAAAGCTATTAAAGGCATTGTCTAAGAAAGCTCTTTCAACATTTTCATAAATGACTTGTGTCCAGGACTTAAAAACACACTACGTTTGCAGGTGATACTAAATTGGGAGGAACTAGGGACTCCTTTGAAGGCAGGGAGGCCCTACAGAGAGACCTCATCAAACTAGAAGCCTGGGCAATCACCAACTGTATGAAGTTCATCAAGGGGAAGTACTGGATTCTGCACCCAGGATGGGGCAACCCCAGATGTTCCTACAGACTGGGAATGAGAGGCTGGAAAGCACACCTGGAGGTCCTGGTCGACAGCAAGTTGAATATGAGTCAGCAGGTTTTACAAAATTTCTATAGTCTTTCTTCATTTACTGTTCTTTCTACAACTATGAGTATCCTACTTACTCCTCTGGACTGCTTCTACAGGACCATATTAGCATGGAACTGGACACTTTCAGAGGCTAAAATGTCCATATTTTACAACTTTCAATTTTTCTGATAAGTAATGTACAAACAGAAAATGCAGCGTTCAAATTTACAAATGGACATAGTTGTTACATGATTCAGAATCACTATGGGTTTCTTGTCCTCCACTTTAGGTATACTACTCTCAAAATGACATTCACAGCCACTAAATGCCTAGCATGAGATGGATCTGTGCTAAGCACTAACTTTTTACTTTAAACTATTAGAATAGCTTATTTGTGTTAGACTTTCACAAGAGTCTTTATCCAATCAAGAATCTAATTTACACAAATAAATGAGTCTGATTCACAACTCATTACTTTGGAATTAATGTATGCGACACATATAATATACCCCACTTTAAAATGCTAGAAACCAAAGTGGTCAATGGAATAATTGCAAGATATCTACAGTACACTTGTAATAGAAGCCTTTAAGTTACTGATCTATGGATGATAAGAGGAAAAAGCAGATTTGGTGAATGATAAGTCCTGGTACTGAGCTGAAACAGTTCAAATTAAATAAAAAACACTGAAAAGGAAAACATAAGTTAATGAATAGTGTTGATTTAGGTTAGAAGTAGACCTACAAAAGTTGCAAATTATTTTTGGTACTAAGCTTGATATTAACATAATACATATTTTTTAAGCTGAAATCCATAGCATAAGGTAAGTTAAATATTCAGATGACAACACTGCTTTCAGTTTTCAGAAGGCTCTGAGGAACTTCATAAGTTGAGATAATACATGGTAGCTGGGCAATGAAATCAAATTTCACTGTAGAGAAATGCAAGCTAATGTACAGTTGAAGGAACAATTTGAACTTGCACAAACTGATGGATTCTAAATTAAGAGTAGCCATCCTAGAAAAAGCAAAAGAGAAAAAAAAGGGTAATTTAAAAAACTTTAGGGAAAACATCTGTTGAATGCCCACTGGCTGTCAATAAAAGAAAGCAAGTGGTAGAATATTATGAAATTAATTAAGTAAAACACTGAAAATATTGTGTCGGAGGGATAGCTTCATTTTAATATAAGAAAATAAGTATAAAATTCAGGGAAAGACAGAAAAAAACTTATTCCAATACTGTAAGGAAGCATTAGATATAACAGAACTCTGAAACCAGATGAACAGATGATTAAAACTGCTGTAGTGCCTTTGATTTTGTTAGTATTGTGGAATTTACAGCAGCTGAAAATTTGGCCACTAAGTTTAAAGAAGAGATGAATACCAGATGACTGACTGAGAAGTATAAAATAACAAACAGTTTAAAGCAATTATATGTTCTTGTTTTGCCCTTTAATTACAAAAATAAAAGACAAAACACTTCAATAAAAAGAAAGAAAAGTAGTTACAGTGAAAAAAAACACATACAGAATGGGGGTGGGACTAAAAACATTTTATTAGAAATCATTACTGCAAAACAGTGAGGCAAGTATTTTATTTTCCAACGTATACCCCATACATACCTGTTTTGAGTTCAGCTTCTGCGATGATTTTTTTCTTTCCCCTTGATTTAGAGACTCTTTTCATTCTTATGCTTTTTTCTCATACGTTTCTTAGCATGGCCTGCCCTAAAATATATTTTTTGCAATCAACATTTAAAGAGATTACTACTGAAAAAAGAATGTTGGAAGAAGAAAATTCCTTGTTAGTCCTAAAATAAACAAATAAGCAGGCAGACGACGCAAATAAAATTCAGACAACAGTAAGGCATGCAGAACTGCTTAACTGAAGTAATGGAAAATGTCTTCTGGGCTACAACTGAAAACAACTCAGGAGTGTCTGGTTTCTTGTGACACTACGTGTATATCAATTACTTTCTCTGTTCTCAATTTTAAAATAAAATTAATAACACTTTTTTCTTCTAAGAAAATTGTCAATTGTCAGATACATTTCTAATGTGAGGCTATCTTATCTTTTATTTGCTCTAAAATGACAAAATTATCTCCGGGTGAGATTATTTAAAATGAACCTAGTCTTTTACTGTTCGGTGAACCAGCCCTAAAAATATAAGTGACAAGTCAATCAGTCAGAGATGGGTGAATTAGAAATTCCGTTCAGTGCTTCATGCCTAAATCCTGTTAGATACCATCTTCCTCTAGAGGGCTGAAACATTACCTGCTTCTCTCTGTTCACCGGATAAGAGAGGTGCACTTATGGGGTGTAAAGTTCAGTAAACATCCAAACAGTGCATGAAAACACATTATTCAAGTAAACAGGCTATAAGTCTACAGAAAATAAATTATCGCTTGTTTTTAAACCAAAACTTTCTTTCATACATTATATGTACCTTTCTGTACCTATCATTCTCTCATATTTACTGGCATGTTAAAAGAACTTTTTCATTCATCTATTGGTATTTTGTTATGCTTTGATACAAAGTTATTATTATTGCCATTGCTATTGTTATTTATAAAGAAAGTATTCACAGAGAAATATGATTGTTATACAAGGTCAAAATTTTCTCCTTTAATCCACATTACTAAAGGAAAAACCACAGTAGATTATATTCCTTCATTTTTAATACACTTATCTGTTGTAATGATTATACAGCAGAAATTTTTCTGATGTTACTGAATTTGGAAATGGAAGGGGATCCAGATGATCTTGACAAGATAACTGGTATCAGTGCCTCAGGTCCATTTTTGTCTCTGAAACATTGGAAGTTATTTAAATGAAGCAAGATTGTGCTACTTTGGAAATATACAGTCCAAATATAATTAGGACTGAGTTTGGAATTTGGAGGGTTTTTTTCTTTCTCTTTTTTTAATTATATTGGGGAACATACTTCAGTGGAAAACACCTTAAGTTTTGCTCATGATATTAATTTATCATACTCTGCGAAGGAGAGAAATCTCCACTCTGTGTAATTAAGAGAATTCTTCTTTATCAGAACACACAATTTGATCAATACAAGTTGCTGCAGTTAAAATTCTATATTATCTCATTTTACTAAATAACAGAAGATAAAAGGAGTTGAGATCAGACACTGACAAATTCTTCCTGCATTAAAAGTTTTCACAACAGTAGTCTCCAAATACACAACTTATATGAAACACATATCCTAGTAGTTGTTTTTGTAATAAAAATGTTAAGTAAAGAAAAAATAGACACATTGCAATTATGGACCTTAGTTGCCTGAGTAGTGAGAATAGAAAATCCTTTGAATGTAAACAGAACAAAGCACAGAAATGTTAATGATCCAAACTTACGTAAATGGTGCATAACAGATTAATTGTATATTTTCCAAGATTTCTTTCAAGTAGCACTTTTTTTCTTTGGTATAAATGAAATGAATAAATAACTAAAGAAGACTAAAATGTCTTCTATTTAAAATCTCTTTTTTCTTCTATTTTTTTTAATTTAAAAAAAAAAAAACAACCCAACCAACCACCACCAATAACAAGAAGAAAAAAAAAAACCAGCAAAACCCGCCTTTCACACTTCATTAGAACAAAAGTAGAAAACTCTTCAGATAAGTCAGGTGAGAAAGATTCAAACCAAGGTCTGAAAATGTACCACTCTTGCAATTTTTTATGGCTTCCAGTTTTGTAACAAACTTTGCATAGTTCTGTCTCCATCTCTAGGAAAGCTTCTTTATTTCTCTCACCTAAGAGGTCTTGCTGTCTACATGCTTCCTGATGTTTTCAATAATCAGTTCTCTAGTTTAGCTGCAGACTGCCACTATGTGTCCAAAGGCTTGTTACCTCATCCCACGCCCTGATACTTCACCAACAGGTCATACACATGTGCTCTGATAGAGAATGTGCCATCCATCCTTCCACTCAGAAAGTTCTACGAAAGGTGACTGTAACAGTCAGGGAAAGACAAACTTCCAAGTTTCCTCTCATCTGTTAAGCCATTCCACCTAAAAAAGCTTAACATTTGGTAACATACTTTAAATAATACAGAAACACAAAAAAACCGATAATGTTACCTAGTGCTGAGGACTTACCATTGTATTTTGTAGACCATACTTGCCCTGTTCTGAACCTCAATCTTTCTGTTGGTCAGACTAAGCCTTAGAGATCACTACACTTCAACACCATGATGAAGACACTTCTGAGGGCTTTACAGAGAAATCTTTCCTCCACTACTTCTTTAGCAACCAAAATCACAAAGTGCATCTATGCATTATGCTGTAGAGACATGATATCTGGAAATGGGAAAGGTTCTGTAAGCCTCACAAACTTTTAGCTATTACCATAACAAAAAGCACAAATATGTCAACTCTTTTGGAAAAGCACCAAACAGTGACATTCATAACTTTAGAACTAGTCACTGTTTATTTCCTTTTATACATGTATATTAGATTCCTTTGTGCAAACTATAAATCTGCTCCTTTAGGAAAGTAAGGAATAAATCACAGTCTGAATAATAAGATCTAATAGCTGACACATTTGGCAAAATGATCTTCAAATCTCCCAATAGACAACAAATGCAATGAAACTTGTTTTTAACAGATTTGAAAGCATAAATTTGAAAGCATTTTCTGTATTTTTAACTTCTTATTGTGATGTTCTTCTCACTGTACTAAGATTTAATTTGCAGTTCTTCCTTTACTGTTTAAAATGACATTGTTGTGGGAATTTTACCTGTATATATGCAATAAAGAACTGTTGTCTTCTGAAAAGCAACTTAGTGAGTGGAAAGCTAAAACTCTCTTGGTGAGGAGACTGAGGGGAGACCTCAGTGCAGTTACAACTTCCTCATGAGAGGAAGAGGAGAAGCAGGCACTGATCTCTCCTCTGTGGTGACCAGTGACAGGTGTGTCACAGGAGGTTTAGGTTGGATAATAGAAAAAGATTCTTCACCCAGAGGGTGGTTGAGCACTGGAACACGCTCCCCAAGGAAGTGGTCACAGCACCAAGACTGACAGATGATACTCTCAGGCATATGGTGTGACTCATGGGGACGGTCTGTGCAGAGGTAAGAGTTGAACTCAATGATCCTTGTTGGTCCCTTCCAACTCAGCATATTCTGTGATTCTGTCATTCTGTAATAAATAAATATACATAGATATGAATTCATTAATTGGACCAAGCATTTTCCAGGACTGCTAAAATAATACAGAGTTAGGGCCTAGTCTAATTCATATAGACATCTAACCTTTTTTCTAATTTTATGTGCCTAGTGCACTGGTCCCCCAAAATAGGTTTAGTTCTACAGTCAGTGGAAAGTGGCTTTCAAAGGCTTCCAGAAGGAAATTATTTTAGTCTTACATGGAGGCCTTTTCTATTGACTATGAAATTGACTTTCTCTGTGAAATGACAGGACAACCTTTAGATGCTGGATCCCTCTGTTGACAGAGGAACATGCCACGTTTCCCAAACAGTCTGTGCATGAGGATGAATAGTGCACCACTGATGTTCTATATTCTTCATTCAGAGGTAGTCCCAATAGATATGGTCCCTAAAACATGGTCTTGGGGAGACAAATGGGTGAATGGCCCTGTGATCACTGGTCTAGGATTCTCACTTAGGTTGACACAGAATGATTGGCCAAATCACAGAATCCAGGGTTTTGGGGGGATTTTATGGTACAGGATAAAATCTAACTTGTCTTCTTGTGGACTGCTTCCTAAACAAACAATATTAGAGAAAAATATGCATAATGTACTACTTCTGCTAAGTGCTGTGCAAATGCACCAATTGTAGGCCTTGAGTACTGACCTCTAGTTTAGAGGGAAAAGAACCAATAACATATCCAAAGTAAGAATGATGGGATTACTGTCCACAAGTCCATTTCAAATATGGAGCTGTCACAAATCTAGACAAGTTTAAGATAAGGAATGAAAACAAATATCAGAAGCACATGTTCTACTATATGGTTTGCTTAGTATCATTCTTTTAATTGAAACTCAAGAATCTGCTCTTATAAATGTGTGATAAATAAGAGTGGCAGATGATGGAAAGTAATCTATTCCCTAATGTCTTTCCGGTATCTCTTCAATAAGAGTTATTATCATGTTCCTATTGTTACTTTAGAAAAGACTGGAAATTTTGGTTACAGTTGAGTAGATTATAACAGCCTTTCTGGTTTTGCTGAACAGAAAGAAATCCAAAAGAAATTGAAGCCAGCAGTGAGGTTTTATGCTATCCTGCCATACCGAGACACTAAATATCCATGTTTTACTTTAACCAGTACCAATGTCTTTTTAAAAACCTAACATTAATCTATTTCTTACGGGAAAATGTTTTAAGAATAATATTCATGTGCATGACTTTGAGTTAGTTGGCTTTGTGGGATTTGTAGGTAATCATGTCTGTTGGGCCACTCATGGAGGGGTTCATGTTCACACTGTTTAGGAATAAACACTCTTGAATCAGACTTTCTACATCCATGCTACAAACTATTTGGCCTGCAGCTGCTCTGGCTCTATATTAGTATTCCTGAAACCTGACTATTATTTTGTGCAGATTTTTTTTCAGTTCAAGCAATGCAACATAATGTGGAGGTTATATTATGATTCATTGTTTTTTAATGGATAAAACAAGGGTTTGGCGTGAGGATATGAGGAGTCTTCTGAAGATGCACAGATTGCTGGGATAAGTGTTGGTGGACTTAGAAAAGAGAAAAAAATCCATGGTTGCTACTATCCCATCTGAACAGATTTAAGTGAATCAACTAATGTCCAGACATTTTCTTGCAGAGCATGCTTTTAGCAATCCAAATCATCATCATGGCTAGGCTTTGCAAACGAAGATTTGGGAAGGGCTTTACCCATGTTTGTTCCAACCCAAAGGGCTCAGCAGCGTCTGCAAAGCAGGATGTTAAACGCTGCAGAGCTGCTTCTGTGTGGGCAACAAGGGCGGTGTCATCAGCATAGAGCAGCTCCTGGACAAGCTGGTTTAAGGTCTTAGTGTGGGCCTTCAGTTGCCTTAGGTTGAAAAGGCTTCCATCAGTACAGTATCGAATGTAGATACCATCCTGATCATCAAGGTCTGCCATGGCCCCTTGGAGCATCATGCTGAAAAAGATTGTGAATAGGGTTGGTGAGAGGATGCAACCTTGTTTCACACCATTAGTTATCAGAAAGGACTCAGAAAGTGCATTGCCATATCTGACTGGGCCGTGCTGATCCTCATGAAGTGAGATGATCATTTTAAGGAACCTGGGGGGACAACCTAAATGTTCCAAAATCTTCCATAGACCTTTTCTACTCACAGTATCAAAAGCCTTGGTGAGGTCAACAAAGGTTACATAGAGACCTTTGTTCTGTTCCCTACACTTCTCTTACAGTTGCCTGGGAACAAATACCATGTCTGTGGTACTCCTGTTGACTCTGAAACCACATTGGCTTTCAGGTAGAATTCCTTCTGCTATAGCGGGCATTAGTCTATTCAAGAGTATTCTAGCCAGGATTTTACCAGCAATGGAGAACAGAGTAATACCACGGTAATTTGAGCAGTCTGATTTAACTCCTTTCTTCTTATACAAAGTGATGATGACTGCATCGTGATGGTCTGATGGTAGTTCATCTAGTTCCCAACAGCACACCACAAGTTCGTGAAATTTAGCATGGAGTGCACTGCCCCCATGTTTCCAGACTTCAGGTGGAATTCCATCAACCCCAACTGCCTTGCCAATTTTCACCTGTTGTATGGCCTTAAGGCCATAAAGTGGGGGCAGTATCCAATTCATACTTCACCAGTTGCTGTGTGATGGACCGAATAGCTGAGTCTTGGACTACACGGTTGGTACTGAAAAGAGTCTGAAAGTGTTCAGACCATCGATTCAGAATGGAGGTTTTATCTGTCAGAAGCGTTTGACCATCAGTGCTGAGTAGAGGGCTTTGGACCTGGTACGTAGGCCCGTATGCTGTTTTCAGGGCCTCATAGAATCCTTTGTGATCACCCGTGTCTGCGCATAATTGAATTTTTCCTGCTAGATTGATCCACCACTTGTTCTGGATGTCAAGGAGTTTCTGTTGGAGCTTGCTGCATGCAACACAAAAGGATGTTTTTCTTACGTGACAAGATGGCAGTGCAAGGTGTGTGGTTCTCTTCTTCCTCAGTAAGTCCTGGATCTCTTGCTTGTTTTCATCAAACCAGTCCTTGTTCTCCTTGAGGGACAACCCTAAGGATTCTTCAGAGGATTGCAGGATACTGTTTTTAATATGGTACCAAAGTGATTCAGGACAGGCATCTGTAGAATCTACGGAATGGTTTTCGAGCCTAGTTTAAAGATTTGCCTGGAATCTGTTTCTCACTGTGGCTGATTGGAGATTGTTAACTTGGAGTGTCCTCCTTGGGATACTGCCCCTTTTAGGTTTGAAGCAATCCAAACCAGTCAGGGAGTAAAGGAAGAGCTAAATAGTGTGACGAAAGGGATTCAGGCTTGTGCTTGTTCTCTGGCTTTTAGTTATTGCAGTAGTACTCAGACTCCCTTACTGTGTTAACATAATTCACAACAGAAAAGGTTGGAAAGAGAGTTCTGTATTTCAAGAAATCTAGATATTGAAGTTATTCTTTACCTATTTTTTTAAAGGATATTTCTGAAGAAAAAAATATTTTTTCCAGAAAAATGAGTGATAAAATATACCAATTAGCCATGGTGCTAATACATGAGTACACACAAGTAAGATGACTGTGATTGCTGGCAGTTATGTATGTCATGCTCTCATTTAAAACATTCTAGTTATCTGTCATTGTAGCAATGGAGTGAAAAGTAAGGCAAAAAGAGACAGAATGTACATGGTGTTGTGACATGGGCAGCATTTTTTTGTTGTTTATGAATTAATACAACTTCAAAATGTTCATCATATGTATGGAAAAAACAAAACTGAAGTCTAAGACAGAAAGTGAAAAATACAGAAGAAAATTTATTAAATAGTACTTTATATTTTTTGCTTTGTCAAATAATTTTTTTTCAGGTTTTTGTCTAGAGATAATTAAGTACATTCATTTACAGTCATAAAAACCATCGATATCTATTAGTTTTATGGGATTACCCATCTTTGTTCTTTCTCGCAAATGTCAGTATAAGCACTAATACTAAGTGCAACCATGTTCTTTTTATTCTTAGGAATGGTGCTGCTCAGAAAGCAGTCCCATGTACTAGTTTCAGAAGAATACAGAATACCAAAGTTTCTAAATGTCTTCATTTTATTAAATGAGTTTCTAACTTTGCAGATGTCTTGAAACTCAGTATTAAATTCTCTGGTTTTCTTACTGTCCTTTAAAACCTATGCACATATATTATTTTTTTCACAATGGTAAATGTTAATCATACCTAAAGTAGTCTGTAACAAAATCTTAATGGTCTATCACTGATATATATCTGTTGATCACAGACACAGCTGAAAAGATGGAAGAAAAGCTTACATTTTTGTGTTGGTTCGTCTTCCTTATCATGACATATTGATGTGGTTTATGAGTGATAATAAATGGATAAACTGGTGACTATTAAATGACAATAAACTCTTAGTTTTAAGGATATAAATCTTTTGTGCATTAAGCTACATAGACCTGGAGGATTATTTTTAACTGTTGACATTTGTTTTGTGATTGTAGAATAGGCTTGACCTGAATGGCTATGTCATATGCATTGAACATGTGCTTTCATGGGCTAGGGCTGATATCAGAATAGGACATTTTCAGGGAACTACTGGAGGCAATTCAAAAAGTAATGCCTCTAGTCTTTATCTATTTTAGAAAGCAGGTTTTCTGAAGAATAAGTAGTGAAGATGATACACACAGCACTGGAAAGAGCCAATTTCATCCTTAGGAGAATGGAAATTATACAGCCATGATCTTCATATGAGGTGTTAAAAGAGAACATATACTGCCCTCAGACTATGGAGTTTTGAGGTACAGTTGTAAAGATACTCATGGCTGGGCTTCGCGAATGAAGATTTGGGAAAGTCTCTACCCACGTTTGTCACAAGTGTGCTGGTGGCTAAAAAGGCCAATACGAGACAGACATGTCCGGTTGCAAAAGGCACAGCAGAAAGACTCCTTAGGTGGTAAATTCTACAAGGCACGATTCTTTCTGCGTTGCCTTTTCTTCTCAAGGGTGATCCTGTGTGCTTTCTCAAAGGCATCAGCAGTGTTATAGATGGTGTGTCTTGAGACCTCCTGGTTGGAGGCCAGAGTAGACCAGTTATGTTGATCAATATGGACAAGGCTGAGATGTTGTTTCAGGGAGTCCTTGTATCTCTTCTTTGGGGCTCCTCTCATGCAGCAGCCGGTGGCAAGTTCACCAAGTAAAGATACACAGAATCACAGAATCAACTAGGCTGGAAAAGACCCTTGAGATCATCGAGTCCAAACCTTGACCCAACACCACCTTGTCCACTAGTAAGTGGACAGTAGGTGCCATATCCAGTCTCTTCTTAAGCACCTCCAGGGATGGTGACTCCACCACCTGTCTGGGCAGCCCATTCCAGTGTCTAATCACTCTTTCTGTGAAGAACTTCTTCATAATGTCTAACCTAAACCTTCCCTGGGGCAGCTTAAGACATAAGACAAAAATGTTCTTGGAGTTAAAGGCAAGAAAATATTAATGTTTTCATCTGTCATGTTAATTTGGTGCAATCGGTTGGACTGGGACTTTGAAAAAATGATGTACAGTCTTTTCTTCAACAAAACCTTAGGGCTCCTGTTTTCCTATTCGCCTGTTTTTTTTTTTTTCCTGCAGAGAATGTGTCTACAAGTGTTCATCAGAATAATTATAACAAAGATTTTGAGTGGTAAACAGAATTTCCCATTGTGTCTGTCTCTCTCCTGTTGAAAGAGACTAAAAAGAGACCAGCAATGAATAAACCTCCCTTTTATTTTGTTATCCTTTTGGTAATACACCTGGAAAAGGGGTTAACATTTAATCATTATCACTAGCACACAGGCACACACACTCATTTGATGCACTTAATGATTTTCATTTAAAAATGTTACTTAAGGAATGGTTCAAAAATATGCAAAAAAAGATGTGACAATTTTGGCTGGTAATATTGTGCTGACTGAACACTACATTCAGTTTTTAGGCACTTGTGTTAAATACAGGCTCCTGCAGAACAGCTGATTCTAAGTAGTTCATAGTTTTAAGCATAAAGAGTATTTTATAATTAACCTCAGACAACTATGCTTGTTATGCCATTTTCCTTCATTTTACAGATTATTAATGAACTAGAAGTTAATTTTAATCTGTACTATAAATGCCCCAGGCCATACACAATGTGAGATGATTTATGATTCCAGTGTAATCAATAGGATAAACTGATGTACATGTATTGCTTATGAATACACACTGGAATAAATATATTCAAAATCCCATTTAACTTGTCTGTTTAAAACAAACAGAAATTCTACATACTTGTTTTTCTCTCATACCCTTAGAGGAAAGCAAAGCAAATGGCAATTTACCATAACTTTATTTGGAGGTCACTTACTCTTCCTTTCCCCAAAGAATTCCCGTTATTCACCTATTTGTAAATATGCCCAGCAAATAAATGTTTCCATGTGTTTAAAAATACTGACAACTCTTTTCACTGCTAACAGTTGTCCTGGGTTGCAGAGCTAAGGATTTTAGAGCTTACTATCAGATTCAAGGATATGTTTTTTCCCTGCTGGTCCTAGAATCACTTTTTACTTGGTCATCCTTCTTTTCATGACCTGCAAAGCTATTTTAAGTGAGTCTTTGAAGAAAATTAATTGTATGGATCCCTAAAAAACCCTTTAATGTCTCTGTGTTTGTTACTGGGTTGAGTGGGTTCGTTTCGTCTTGATTGCCAGAAGCTGTCAAACAGAATAGTCTTGCACAGTAAAAAGAAGATTAAAGACAGCTCAGCACTGTAAATTGAACAAAATGACAAAACATTTTAAAGGTAGCACATATATAACAGTTTATAATTAAAATATAGAAAAATCTTAAATATAAATTGGAAAGAATTTGAATACTCATAATTCTTGTTCTTAAAAAATTAAATATTGCTCTTACAAACTGTAATGCATTTTTTCCCCTACTTTATTTCCTACAGCAAGAATATTGCTGCCATATATATTCCTGCTTTTGGAATAAATTTTCACATTGGATTCAAATGCACGGTCCCTTTTACTGCATACTTTGCCTTCTTCAGTACCAACATAGAAGAAAGTGCAAGGATTTAATAATAGATGCATACACATCCCAAAATCCTTCCCCTCTTCATAGGTCCAAATGGAGTTTTTACTAATTGAAATTACAACTGTCCATTAAATGTGATATAAAGTTTCCCTTTTGGAAGCTTTCAACTGTTCTTACAAACATTCACTTGTCTTTGAGTCTAGTAAACTACTTACCTGTAACACTATGATGTGACAACATGTTCTATGGATACTTTCAGATACTTTCCGATTCTTACTATCTTTTGACATTTTTTAAATTCACAGCTTTTGCCCCCAGTACCCACATAATCTTAGCAGAAATCACTGCATGAGGTGGGCTAAAGGAAGCCTGTAAAGCAAACAGAAAGAAACATGCTCTATATGCCTATCAAAAGCCGCTCAAAACTGTGGCTTATTTCAGCAGAGCTGCAAAGAGAAAAAATGTTTTATTTCTTTGTGATTTTTTCATCAGCGGTACTTTTTGCACGATTTAATGTAATGGTATTTTCTAAAAGTACCATACAAGTATTGTTTGTGTATCTCAGACACATCCAGGACTATAAATGTATTTCTGATTCTAATAGTCTCCTAATATTATAGCACACCTACAGGGCCACTGCTCTTACACATAGAAAAAAAGAGATAATTATTATTTTTAAGTATTTGTAAGTGCTTTTAAATGTATATTTTTCTATTTCTCCAAGCTAAGGATCTTTCTGAACCAAGAAAAAATAATAACTTTTAGACAGATTCCATTTCTTTAAAGTTTCCCTATTTTATTTTTTATAGGTTTATTCTGCTTTAGTTTTAACAAGAATGTATCAGACTTAGTCCAACCCTTTGAAGTCCATATGAGACAAGTTTTGTGTATAAAGCAGGTTGATGAAGTTTTTATGCGCAAAATTCACTTCCATTATCTCCTTACTGTTTTTTCACAATGCTATATCTTCTCATTGAAATGCCTGTATCCACCAGCGTACCTGATACCATGACAGCTACAAATAGTTCTCTCAATTGCTTATCTTGTAAAAAGTCTCAGACTAACCTGACTTCATTCCGAAGCACGGTCCCTTTGTGCGGTAGGGAGAGTTACCTTTCATCCATCACATTTCTTTCTGAGCTAGTTAACTGTTTTTACCCTGTTTACACTTGCAGTTCCTCTTGCCTAATCCTGGAATGACACAGGCTGAGCAAAATGACACTGTTGTCATGATATGAACCCAACGAACTTGTGACCAGGGCAGCTGAGAAATGTCTGATTACTCTCTCTGTAAAAAATTTCTTCCTAATATCCAACCTAAACCTCCCCTGGTAAAGCTTAAGACCGTGCCCTCTTGTCCTACTGCTGGTTGCTTGGGAGAAGAAACTAATGCCCAGCTGGCTACAACCTCCTTCCAGGTAGAGAGGTAGAGAGTGATGAGGTCTCCCCTGAGCCTCCTCTTCTCCAGGCCAAACAACCCAAGCTCCCTCAGCCTCTCCTCATAGGACTTGTGCTCAAGTCCCTTCATCAACCTTGTTGCTCTTCTCTGGACCTGACCATAGGGACCTATAGGGGTGGTTTTTGTAAGAAGCTGCTAGAAGCTTCCTCTGTGTCTGATGGAGCCAATGCCAGCCAGCTCCAGGATGGACTTGCCATTGACCAAGGCTGAACCTGTCAGTGACAGTGGTAGCACCTTTGGGGATAACAGATTTAACAAGGGGGTAAAAAACCTGTGAAATGGCAGCTGAGGGGAGGAATTAACATGATTTGAGTACATAACATTTTAATATGTAAATCCTTCACTTTTAAAGGCTATGGAGCACAAAGACAGGTTTTTCCCTAAGTTTAAGATCTTTCTCTTTTTATTTCTTTTTAAACACAAATCACATGGAATATGCATTTAGAACTGAGAGCAGAAATTCAGACTAAACAAACTGGGAATGATTTTTGTAAAGTGGGAAAAGCATTCATTTTATGGGTATGAGGAAAGGATCATGGGCATTACAGATATAGGTTTTTTACATCAGACCTGTCTGTCACTAGGTTGATCTTTGATTTTCACTTAATTTTATAGACTTCTTAAAATATTTATGCTTACAGACAAAGTAAATTTAATGTCAGAAAATTTGGTCTTGGTAAACAGGCAAAATATTGAGGTTTGTATAGCAATGAAGAGAAACACTGAATTTAATATTCAAAAAATTCAGGAAAATGCTTTTATAGTTAAGTACAGTGACAAGAAATCCCCAAAACAGAGAGTTTTATAACTTTCTTAGGCTATCTACAGGTGTCTTTAAACTGCGTGGGAAGGGTCAAAGTATAGCAAGTTTAACTATGTAAGTAACAGAGAAGTCAGCAATTAGTAAGGTTGACAACTGCAGCAAACTCAGAAAATCAGACAACATTTTGAGAACAGAAAAAAAAAATACCCTGAAGTTTTTTCTTGGTTTTATTGACATATATTTTCTCACCGATATCTATATCTTCTCTTTATTGTATATATTTATCTTCCTGAAATTACATGAATGAATGAATGTTCAGATTGCTAGTTTGTGGTAGGACTTTTGCTTTGTTCTCTGGAAATTCTTGCATAAAAGCTCAAAAATGGCAGGTTTTTAGTCAACAGCTCAGGAATGTCTTGCACAAAACTTCAGTGAACTCTATCATAATAGTTGACATACCGATCAGAAAAGTCTAAAGTTTTTCTAAGCAGGAACTGTGACTGAATTGCCTTTGGGTCAGTTTCAGTCCTAAAAAATTTCATTTCTCAGACAAAAACTGGAGTCATAGTTTTGCTCAAGTCAACTCAACTTGCTCAACTTTGCTCAACTCAAGTCAATTCTTTGAGTTGGGACACAGGAATGGTAGGACATGTCAATAACATAGGTTCAGTGAACACGGTGCTCTCTGTATTGGGTCTGGCTAAGATAGAGTTCATTTCCCCCATAGCAACCCTCACACTGCTGTGCTTTGCATTGGTAGCTAGAAGGGTGTTGATAATACACCAGTGTTTTGAATACTGCTGAGCACAGCATCAGCACTGTAACATTCCTCCTGGGAGGGGACACAGCCAGGCCAGCTGACTCAAACTAACCAAAGGGATATTCCGTACCATATGATGTCAACTCAGATATAAAAGCTAAGGAAAGGAGCAGGAAGGGGGGGTATTTGTTGTCTGTAAAGGCTGCCTGCTAAGGAACCATTATGCATGCTGAAGGCTTGCTTCTCAGAAGTGGTCAGCTATTGCTGCTGATGGGAAGTAGAGAATAAACCATGTTATCTTTCTCCTCACTTTTGTGCACACAAGCTTTCACTTTGCTTTTGCCTTAATAAACTGCCTTATCCCATGCCACGAGTTGTTTTCCATCTTATTCTCTCTCCTGTCCGGCTGGAAAGGGGAGTGATAGAGCAGCTGGGCAGGCACCTGGCCTCCAGTCAAGGTCAACCCACCACACCATGTTAAATGTTTTCTTAGGAACAAGGAGACTGCAACTGCTTTTACTTACATTTTTCTGATTTAAATATTCTCCAAGAAGAAAAGTTAGAGCCTAATTCTGTCAACCATCATCTTTCCTAAAACCTTCTAGAGCTGCTGAGAAAGAGCTAATACCTGACAGTAGATTTCCTATGCCCATCCATATGATATGAGAGAGACAGATGTTTGCCTTTCAACTCATTCTCTTGTTTCCTTGCATACACTAGGAAGTCTGAAAATATATTCAGAAGCTTAGAGTCAAGCTTTTGAGCAGATGTTCTTTCTGCCTATGCACCTCTCTGCAGATATCTCTGACTTTTTCTCCCTAGTCATCAGCTAAAAGAAAGATATGCAATATCTATACTCTTTTTCCTGCCAGCTATCAAGCTTAAGCCCCATCCTACTCTTTTTTTTCCATGGGGAGATAAGCCAAGACTTAGAAGAGTAGCCAAAGGCTATGAATTCCTGGAAAAGGACTGAAGTGTTAACACCAAATCAGAATGGGAAAAAGGAAAAGAAGAGCCTAAGGATAAATATATACAGTAAGAGTTAGGGAAGATGGACAGGACTGAAAAGGTAATGGAGAAGGATTATTTTAAGGTACTGGAGAATAGAAGAGACAGAGTTTAACTAAAAAGGATTTAGTAGCTAGTGAAGTAAATACCTAGAGCACAATTATGACCTCAAAAGAAACCTGGATTTTGGACAATTGGATAAAGCTAACAGTATGGTAGTTTAATGTAATTACATTTAATTATGTGAAATATTTGTGTGTTTGTAGGAAGAATAATTTCTGATCCCGAATCTTTTCAGCCATCAATCACAGCTTTGCAAAGGAATTTTGCTCTCTCAAATACAGCTGTATCATCTAACTGTTAGGGGTCAGTTTCTGGCAGTGAACTTTGCTGAAACAATTTCTTTTCATTGGAAAGGGCAAGAATCAGGCTGCTGACTCTGGAATCAGAATAGATGATACAATGGGAAACTAAATGGCAAAAGGCATGTATGCAGGAGGACGGGTACTCATTTCATGGCCACAAGTAGGTGTCTCTTTAAAGTTGGGATGCAGAGCTATTTAGATTGATTCCATCCAGGAATATGATGCACTTTGAGAATGAATTGCTGGCAAAGGATGGTCCAAGGAAGGAGAGCTGCCTAGGAAACACAGGTAACAACACAATCTAAAGCATCCTTTTTCTAAAGATCACAGGAGCTATTTAGATGCCACTTCAGGCTCTTGAGATGGAGATGTCCTGTACAGTTAGACATCTATGAGCAACATAATACACTGAGGAGGCAGGAGGAATGGGAAGGGTATGTAGAGAGGGATGTAGGTGGTGTGAGCAGAGTACTTACCAAAAAAGCGGTAGGCCAGTGTTCAGTGTTCTCTCAAGCCTGAAGAGATTCAAACTCACATCTATAGCAGCTTTAGATAATTCCTTAAGCACTAAGCTGGAGAATAATTAGATGGCATGCACTCTTTCACATCATACAGTGAGAGTGAGGCAATTTACAACCCTCTATCTCAGTGCTCAGCCCCCAAATGCAACAAGTTCAGGATTTTTCTTCTTTGTGTTTCCCCTGACCATCTTCTTTATATGAAGAAAAATGATATCTGATAGCAGTGGATTTAAAGTTAGAATTCTCTTACTGACGTGTAAGTTACTCAATCAAGTACAGAAAAGTATCTTGACACTTTCATGTTTTTAATTGAATCCCACTCATGTCAGAGGGATTAATCATGCACTGGACTGAGGTTTAACAAATAATTCTTATAGTTTCCAACCAATGGTAGGGAGACTCTACCTTCAGTTGCAAATGGATTAAGGCAAAATGCTTTCAGACATTGGACACTGATTCCTTTTGTGGCAAGCTAATGAGCTCAGCCCTCACAAAGTGGTCTCAGGACATTATTTTTAAGTTAGGAACTCAGTAGTATCTGTGTATTATATGGACAGCTGTTGCTAAGGGGTTACAAAGCCCTGTCAAAACAGCAGTCTTCATCCTCTTTTTTGGAGACCATAAATTGAAGAGAATTCACTGCTGAAAATCCACAGGTAAGGCTTTCACAGACTGTGTCATTTAAATATCAGTATATTTTGTGTTAGTCATGCAATCATTTTCTTGTTTATCTTCACCTTTTAAAGTGCTCTTGATCCACTCTATCACTGGCAAAGTGACTAGATCTGTGATGAGCTATACTTTTTCTTATAGTCCTTCCCTCCTGCCCCTCATCCCCCAGTTATTATTCAACTATCAGTATTTAATTCAGCAGAAAGACATTGGAAAATTTCTACTATGACTAACTTTACCTTTCTTGTACAGTGTTAATGTGGTAAATGTATACCAATGGAGGGTTGACAAAATACAATATATTTGAGAGGAAATTAAAATACCATAGTAAGCATTGGAAACCATTTACCAATAAATATGAGAAAGTTTTAGTTAGTCCAAAACACAAATGAAATAAGATGAAGGTGATTTTCAAAAATGCCTAAGAAGATCTATGGATCTCCCATTAAACTCTTCCCTGGAAATTGGGGTTTATTACCAGAAGACTTTTTTAAAATTTGTTTTTGCACTGTGTCTTCTTCTGACATTCCAAGTCTTTACCTTTAATCTGTTTCTGTTCTGTTGCCTGCCATTTATTCTCATACCAATTTTCCTTTGCACTCCTCCCTTTTAGAGTTTACTTATCGTTGACAAGTCCAAGTAACCTTTTACTTTTTGAGAATTTCTACATGGTTTTCTTTTTTCCTTTCCAGAAATCTTTTTTTTATTTTTTGTATTTTTTCGTATTCTCATTGCTGCCTCACACATGCACTCAACTTTTCAGTTTCTTTCATTTCTGTCTTGTTGTCATCCCAGTTGCAAATTTTCTTAACACCTTGGAGGTTATAACCTCCCTGGAAACCACAAAAAAGACCACTTAAATCTATAAGTTTATGATCATATAGTTGAAATACCAGCTAACATGAAACATACTGGTAGCAGACTAACGGTTATAGCATGGAGAGAGCAAAATATATTTAAATTCTATGCAAAATGCAGATCCTCCTATGAGATTTTTACATTCATCTTGCAGCTTTTTGGTCAGCAAAATTAACCTCCACCACAGCTTATCTTCCAATGTCAAAACACTCTGTGAAAGACCTATTAATCTGTCTTTTACATGAACCTTTCAGAAGATTCTACTGTTATATTTTTATTCATTTTTAAATGCACACAGAAAGATTTCTGAAATTCACTATCATATGGTTGTGTGCGTTATATTTTATATTAGGACCCTGAGCCATTGCTCAATAAGCTGGCATAATACAGAATTAAGCTCAATACTAGAAAGCAATACAATTTGTTAGGAAAAACTGTACTCTTCCTTAAAGCAACTCAGAGACATGAAGGTAATTAAGAAATTTCAGTGCCAGCCAGTGGCTACTTCACTACTTTTGGTGACATTATTGGGGGGTTAAAAAACATTGCTTCTTTCTGAACTGTAGATAAGTTAGTAACTTCTCAGAAAATTATTTCCTCACCATCTGCCAAGCTTTATTTGGAATTTTCTTATACTTTTTCAGATTAATAATACAATAAATAACTTACATGTAAGAGTTTTTTTCAACCTAACAGAATGATATTTTAAGAAGAGATAGCTTTAATCCTGAAACTGTCCAGGAACTTCCCTTGAACATGCTCAGTATCCAGCTTCTAAGAAGCGTTTCCTTGTTGTCTCATATTTGCACCCAAAATTGCTGAGAGCTTTAAAAAAATTCTTTGTCTTTTAAGACATAAGAAAGCTATGATAATTAATTTTGTCATATGCACTTAAACTCCAAGTTACAGTTTTACATATACACGGGGACACGCAACATAGAAGTATTCCAGTGAAGAGTCTGAAAAGTGCAAGGTCAAACATATAAAGTAACTCTCTAGAATAACTACTTTTAGTAGCAATATAAAGAAATTAAATAAATAAGTATGCATTAAAATTCTCAGAGACTGCCTGCAATCTGTCATGTGAGGTGAAAGTCACAAAGATCTTACAATGCCCACTAATAAAACAGAAAAATGCTAGCAGTAGTGTCATAAACCATTTTCTCAATCATTTAAAGGCTGTGAACAAGATGGGATGCATTAATTTGTGGACTTAAGCATGCATTTTGTTTTGGGAAGTTACAAAATCTATCATAATGTTAGGAGCAGGAAGGCATCTGGGTGAATAATTCCCTTGCTCTGTTAAAGCAGGTCAGAAAGAGATCGGTACTTGCATTTATGAACAAGATTTCTTTAAAGATTATATTTCCACCAAACACATTTCAAGACTGCATTGAAATAGAAGTGAGTTCCTTTGTGTCAGCAGAGAAGAAATAGAATCATAGAGTCATTAAGGTCAGAAAAGACCCCTAAGATCATCAAGTCCAACCCTTGACCTAACGTCATGTCCAGTTGTTTCTTGAACAATTTCAGGGCTGATGACTCCATCACCTCCCTAGGCAGCCCATTCCAATGCCTAAGCATCCTTCCCATGAAAAAGTTCTCTCTGCTGTCCAATTTGAACCTCAGTTTGAGGCCATTTCCTTTAGTCCTCTTACCATTTCCTGGGAGAAGAGACTGACCACCACTTAGCTACAATGTCCTTTCACGTGGTTGTGGAGAGTGATAAGGTCTCTCCTGAGCCCCCTTTTCTCCAGACTAAACAACCCCAGCTCTCTCAGCCACTCTGCATATGGCTTAGAGAGGACATTTCCAAACTAGAAATGGGTATAGATCATACAGCTGCAGACACATCATCTCTTTTCTTCATAATTCACACAAAAATCCTCTCCTATTTGCACAGCCTCTAAATATTATTTTCCCATTTTTGTTCACTTATGGGGACTTTATATAGCAGGAGGTGAATATTTCTATTTTGCGAATCCGTGGCCAAAGTGATAATCACCTATAAGATCTGTCTTTCTGTTAGTCATTCTAATTTCCTTGAGGCAAGAGACTGCATTTCTCAGGTGTGTTTGTTGATGTATTTTATTTATTTGTTGGTGAATTTTATGGAAACACTTGAGAACTCACAAAGTCAAGGAGGATTTTCACTCCTGGGTAAAAAAAAAAAAAAACAACTCAAATTAAAAAATCAGTAAAATAAAACAAAACCATTGTGAATCATAGATTGCCTATGGCAAAGGCTTGTTCTTGGACACAGAAAGCAACTTGTTTTTTCCAGAAAGAATCATGACTCCAGACATTTTAAGGGTTGAAAAAAGTGAATCAGTGAAAAGAAGTGCAAAATTAAAACTGAACTATCACAAAAGACAGCTGCTGTTATCAACATAAATATTAAAACCATTGAAAGTTGAAAAATGATAGATGAAGTTCTAGGCATTATCTTTACACAAGGCAGATTTGGCAGACAGTCTATGTTTACTTGAAGAGTGATGTATAATTTCATTGTGACGCTGATTCTTCTAAGAACAAAAATAAAGTACAATCTGAATAATTGCCTGTTAATTGATCTGCCTTATATCCAGTGGAAGACATCTGTTTGCTTATTTTTAAGTACATACATCTCTGCAAGCACAAATCCAGGTACATGCCTGTGGTGGACACCATGGGAAAATACAAGCATCTTTGCTATGAGATCTACAATGCAGACAGGGCAACAGAAGTTGAACCAGCTATCAACCTGGCAAAAATATAAGGAAGATAACAAAGTTGCAGAGAGAGGAGATACAGACAAAACATGGATAATATACAGGTAAATCCATGGAAAAATTAAGAGGACATAAAAGAGAGGTCCAAATTGAAAGCAACAGACAGTGACACAAAAAAAGAGAATATATTTGTTCTATTCATAAAAATATGAAGAAAACAGAAAAATATGAACAACTCAATAAGGGTAGAAGCCAAAGAAAAATTATTTAAAACTGGCTAAAAAGAATAGAAAAAAACATACCTGAATGCCAGAACATATTCTATACACAGATACTTAAAATAAATCATAGAATCATAAAACATACTAAGTTGGAAGGGGCCCATCAGGATCATCGAGTCTGACTCCTGGCTCTGTGCAGGACACCCCAAGGGTCACACTATGTTACCAAATGGTTCTTGAACTCTGTCAGCCTTGTTGTTTGAACACTTCCCTGGGGAGCCTGTTCCAGTGCCCAACCACTCTCTGGGTAAAAAACCTTTTCCTGATATCTAACCCAAACCTCCTCTGATGCAGCTTCATTCTGTGGTCAAAGATTGTCCACCTGAATGGCAATTTAACATTATGATCTGTAGGCAACTTTTAATTTAGTTTAAACTGTACCTTAATTTTATCTTCCTTGAAACACACATTGAACACATGGTGTTATTAATGAAAGTCCATGTTTCCTTCTGTTTTCTGACTACACATGTGGAAGCGTAGATTTTTATTGTGACCTACATTACTGATTTGAACTTCTGATCAGTTACAGTAACTTCTTAACGCTCAAAAATCCAGCAAAGTGTTAGACAAATTATTTCCTAAAGATTTCCTGTCATTACGCAGTGATGCCTAAAATGCATATTACTTGACAGTTTTTCATCATAGTTGCCGTGACCACACTCCCGACCATGTTCCTAACATGACTTTATGTCAAAGATGGAATAAGGTTTGTCTTAATATGTATGATAAGCTTTGCACATTCTTCCACATGAGGTATTATTAATATGTAACAGCAGCCCTATTTTCTTATTGAAAATACATTTTTAAATGTATTTTGTTTTCCATAGCCACATTCTATCACACCCTAACATCTTTAAATGCATTAATGTCTTTATTTTCCTCAGGGAAAGTTGAAGTGGATGTGTCCTGGATTCAATAGGGATAGAGTTATCTTTCTTCCTAATAGTTGGTACAGTGCTATGTTTTGGACTTACTATGAGAATTTGTTGACAACAGAAGGATATTTCAGCTGTTGCTTAGTAGTGCTTAACCTATGTCAAGGACTGTTCACTTTGCCATGCTCTGCCTGTGAGCAGGTGCACAAAAAGACAGGAAGGAGCACATACAGAACAGTTGACCTGAACTGGCCAAAGGAGTATTCCATATCATAGAACACCATGCTCAGTATATAAACTAAAAAGGCTGATCATTGCTAAGGGATGGGCTGGAAGGTCTTCTAGTTTTTAACATAAATTTAATTTCCTTTGCATTTCTTCCAAGTTCAGCATATTCTTCAGATATTTTTATACAAAAATATTTCCCAGTCTCAAGTAAAAGTAAATGTTATCTGCCCATCCATTCCTGTATGCAACCAGTTTTCTTCTAGGTTGACTTGCTAGCCTCTACCTAAGTCCGTCTGTTACCTGCTTGAGAACTCGCCTATAATCCATCAGATTGTATAATTTGTTTTATGAGATATTATGTCTTCCTAGAGCAGGTCATCAAGAAAGCAATTTTGATCATACGTACCCCACTTAGGAGTCTTTTTTTTTTTTTTTTTGAAAGAAAGAAGATACAGGAATAAATTATTATAGTCAGTTTTTAATAAAAATCCTTTAATTACTATTTTTAGGGTACTCACTCTGAGGGGAATCAAAGGTTCAGTATATCTTGGTGTAAGTGGTTGGATACAAATGTGACTGCAACCACGCTTGTGAAATGAAAATTTAAGTTGTGTTGACACCTATTGAAATACAGAGGAAGTGTTACAAATAAGCGTCAGTCTCCCTTAGGTCATGAAACTTTTGTTTCCAAGATCGTGAATTCAGAACAAGCATGTATATGAATATAAATGCATAAAACTACTAAGGAAATCATCACAATTTCTGAGGTTTGTTAATTTTAGATGGTTTCTCACTAGACAAGTTATGAATAAGTATATATAATACAGGGACTATTTGGGAAGAAAAGGAAAGTTTTTCAACACAAGCAGTAATCAAGGCTAGTTATATCTTTTATCTGACTAAAATTTGCACATTTTACGATGTATTTCCATCAACGTAAGTTTGCAGAGAGGTCTGTGGGTGGGCTGGACTTGTAGCTGTTCTTACCCCCTTTAATATAAATGTGACAAAGACAGAAATGAAAATAATGAATAGTGACATAAAAATATCTTAATTTTTTTTTGGAAAATCTCTTTGAAACCTAGTCCTTCCAAAACTACTCTGAAAAACCAGAGGTCTGTTACAGACAGTGTAGCTGTAGTAGGTAGAATGGGAGAAGAATCTTTACTGATTATGTGGTCCATCATTTAGGTCTTTCAGCCAGGAAGCCAAACTGTGGTGTAAAGTTGAAAGGAGTTAAGTACATAGCACCTTCATGGAATGTCAGGTGCCTCTGTGAATATTAAATTACTTTTGAATTATTTGGCTTAATCTTTCATTTAAATATCTCTATGTCTGATACCAAACATTTCTTCTTAGAATTGTTGTTGACCTGTTTGTTCACTAGTGTAAGCATATGCCATCCTCACACCATGGGTATCATTAAGGGTAACGAATATTCATTAATTATAAGATATCTTCATTGTCTCTAATTATTCAACGGTTGTTACTGCATGTAACATATATATTCATATTTTTTAATGTATCTTCCAGGGTTACTGGCATGCATGTTTTCACAAACAAGAGCAAACCATGTATGGTTCTGGGGAAAGCACTGTTGTTCCCTGAAGGAAAGCAGTATGTAGCGAAATTCCATATCACAGTGTATCACTCAGAAATCTTTCAAGCTATAAATATGAAGACGTCTGTAGTGCCATCTTTTGCTGTGTGCAAATGTACTCTTTTAGGCAAGAGCTTACTGATAGGCTACAGAAAATGGAAGGAACTTGTTTGAATGGAATTTTTAATGTGAATACAAATTTTTAACTAAAATAGGAATCAGTAGTGCTTAATTCTGTTCTTATCTGATGCTATCTTTGAGAAAAATGAATACACCTTTATGTTTAAATATATGGTAAATAATATGAGGACACACATCTCTTTGATTTTATAGTAAGACACTTCTTTAGTTAACTTCACTTATAGAGGAAATTAGCAATCAGTCTCTGAGTTTCAACAGAGGGTAACATGGCAAAATAGTCTCAAAACACAGTTTGATATTACAAATTGCGAGGCACAAAGTAGTCAGCTCTGTCTGTCATTTTGCTTTGGTTTATTTTTTCCTTGCTTGCTTCTTCATTTTCTTCTCGTGGTGACCCTTTATGACTTAGCCTTTGCTGAGTTTCAACTGAAAACAAAGAGGAAGGAAGAAAAAAAAATAATTTTTTAAGGGATTTGCTTGCAATCCTCTCCAGGAGGCAACACTCCTAGGCTGAGAAATACTTCTCTAAAGAACTGGGAATTGAGTATTCTTAATCCACTAGAATTTACAATGAGCAACTCTCCAAGGAGCTTCCTTGTTTCCATTATAACTTTCTTTTTATTGTGTGAAATATTTGTGTGTGTGTGTATGTATGTGCTTGTGTTCCTAAAGCAAAAAGCCAAGACAAGGTAAGTTCAAAGTCTCTCACAGGAGGAGTTTTAGCTATGTGTGTGGTTCATGTAGAGAAATCATTCCCTTTCAGGTTATTCATTAGATAACTAGAACTATACTCTTTGGACTAATGCATTAAAGTGAACTGCAGAATGCAGAAAAAATAAACTGAGTAAAATTTTCTTTTTTTTTTTCTTCATTACAATGATTATTGAATACACAATTAACTAATTGAGAAGAAAATAAAAATACTAAAATTAAAGATGCAAAGAATTGGTTTAATCTTAGCACCCTCATATATTTTAAAAATGTTTTATTACTGGTAAATATCTCCACACAAAACCTGTGGATCAAGCCATTTTTCAAAATTAAGTCTGTGAGGGCAGATGACAAATTTGATTATGCTTAGGGCAGGGCACATACAAGACATAAGACTGAATTTCAGAGTACAGTGTCTTCCCAAAAAGAACAGGTAGGATCTTTCTTGCAATCTAATAATTTATTCCCCCAAATGTTATGGTGTCAGAGCATTCTAACCTGAGATCAACGGACATGGAAGGCAGAGATCATCATTCACCACCCCGCCACCATTCAACATCCATTATCCCATCTTTAGGATGTATGTCACACTGTACTAGAAGGAATCCAGGATTCACGAGCTTTACAAAATAGTGAGCATGGAGGAGCCAGGCTTGATATTGTGTCGTGAAGGAGGTCCTTTCAGTGATAGAAGCACTGCTTTCTAGTTCTTGCTCATAACGAAGTCTGGGTTTTACACCATAGCAGTTTCACAGAGGCTTTAGGACTCTGGGAGTCCATGACACTCAGTTGTAGAAACATGCATCTGACTGTCCCATCTCCTTGATCCTTAAATCTCAGTTATTTTTTCATATTGGTACAACTGGTGCTTCTCCTAGGTCATTGCAACTTTGCCTAATTTATTTCCTTCTGATATTTATGTGACATCAGTTTGATCCCACTCAACCCAAAGTGGTGTTTTGTTAAATATAGCTGAAAACATTCACTTTGAAAAGAATTGGTAAGTTAAATATCTACACCCAAAGTAACTATTCAGTTTATATCTGTGATCCAAGTGTCACAGGGTCATTTCACTCAAAATTGCAATTGGGAGTTAATCATAGGAAAAGAAATGGGATTTTAAATATGCCATTTTATTTTGTGCTTTTGCTAAGGTAATGTATCTCCTGTGCACATTGTTCTAGCTCTTCTGACCAGTATTTGTGTGTCAGAATTTGGAATTTGCATTCCTAGTTAAGCACAGAAATGCCTTTGTTTCCTTGGACTAAGTGAATTAGCCAAGTTGTCAAAATACGGTTTTGGCAGAGCAGATATAACTTAGGTTAAGTCCTGAACTTTTGGATTATCCCTTCTTTAGTTGTTTGCATGGAATAAATGTACCTACTATAAATATTAAATATAAAATACCCATAATTTGTCTTATGCAAAAAAAAAATCCTCTTTGGAGCATTAGACGTCTAAAACTCATCCTTATTATTTTTGCTTCACTCATACATATCAGTCTTAAACAAGAAAAATAACATTAAGAACAAAATACAAAAATCAAGGAAACTCAAAGAGTTTCATTAAGAATCTGAATACGAAATTCAGTTTATTTTGAGGATCTAAGATCCACAAGTAAGGAATGCAAAAAAAATAAATTTTCATTTCTTCCTTTGTGTTATCCATTTGTTGCAAAATATTAAAATTACAATAGTCTACATTTTTTATTGGCAAGAAAATCATGGCATTTTACTGACGAGTATAAAGTCAGAGTTATGGTCACATTACTGTATTTTAACAAGTAACTACACATCATCTCAATCTCAGTGATCTCCTGTGTGCTTGCATCAGTATTTTAATTTTGATTAATTCACCTTCGTTGTGGTCTGGACCATGTCGAATCCTTTCACAATTGCACATTTGTGATTCCTCAACTACAGACCAGCGTTTAAATAACTACTGTCTGTATTCTATCCCTTCAGCCTCACTGGGACTATTTTCACCTAACCTGACTGTGATAATAAATCTGGTTGCACGAAAGAGAGAACAGGTTAATGCGAAAGCATGTAGCATAGCAGCAGAAGGAGGAGTAGGGTTATGTGAACTTTTAAAACTCTTCACATAATACTCTTACTTCACTGAACAAGTTTATGTCCCTGATTGTCTCAAAAAAAAAACCAGCTGCTGTAGTTTGAATCACACTTGTAGAAACTAAGAATGACTTTTCAAGAGACAAGAGAGAGGAATTCTGGGAGAAAACAAAGGCAGGGCTTGTCCAAAACATGTCTCGGTTTGTCTTACAGATATGAAGTGTAGAGAAAGTTTCTGATACATTTTCTTCTAATTTTGAACATGTCAGTTAAATGAATTTTTCTCCTAGGACTCCCATCCCTGAGGCAAGGTATTCTGAATTTGAAGTCAGGACAGATGTGAACGACGGAAGAGGAAAATGTGGCATTAACAGAAGTTAACTTCTATTGGGACTCTTAATTGAACCAAAAATAAAGCTTTACTGTTAAGGAACTTGTTTGTTCTAGGAGAAGGGAAATGTATAAACAAACCTAGTAGATTCATGTTTCTCCCAAAAAGTCACACTCAATTTCATGTTAAAGATCATTGTCTTCATAATATGGAAGCCTTTAAATGGTTGACATTTAACATCGGTAGTCCCTAATTCTATAATGATTGACACCATTATTCAAGGAAGTGGACTATTAATGCCTTAGTGAACATTTGGGTTACTCGGTGGGAGAGTCTTGGGAGAATGGTCTGTATCATGGTAAAACGCAAACATGAAAGATGACAAATCTGAAGAAGAAAGTGAAGGCACTAGTACAAAACCACATACCCTCCTCTTTACTTTCTCACTGTAGCTTTCCATTTCAGTACCTTTACTGTGAACAGATCAGTAACTAATTTATTAGCAAATTTAATGTTCAGTACAAATATACAGCTTCATCAAAACTCTCAAAAGTATATGTATAGATATCTGCAAATTAGAATGGTACAAATAAGATATTTATGCCTTCCTTCTCAATTAATGTATGCATCTTGAGTAATTTTAGTTTTAATCAATTATTTTAGAATATGTCTGTTACCATTCCCCTTTATAAACTGTATTGTTTCAAAGCCATGTAAGTAAAAATAGATTAAAATCTTAAAAATATTTCCTCTTAGGTAAAACAAGAAAAAACCCAAACTGTAGATGTTTCATTACTGCGGCTAATATTTTTTAAGATCTTTTTGTAAGACAGGTGTAGAAGAAGCTAATACAGTATCACTAAGGCATATTTAATTTTCTTAAAGAGAGTGATAGAAAAACATATTGAGACACTGTCTTAAAAGTAAATGAATGGATGGCACATCACATATTTTGCTTGTTTCTTTAAGAAGCAGTGCACAACCTTCAGTACACTGTACCAAGAACATGGTAGCATGTCAGCTAAGATGAATCCTTGAAATACAAAACTTCTGACTGTGAATTTCAGAAATAAAGTAAATATATCACAAACCCGAAAGATGCCTCATGCATACAATGTCACCTTTAAAATATCACATTGAAACAAAATACACACTCACAAAATAAACTCCACAGTAAAAACAGGAACTTATTTTTATTAAATACCTTAATTAAAGATTTTCTTAAATAATATTTATCTGTAAGGAACCTTTTGATAAAGACAAGACAAGAATGTAACAGACTCTGGCAACTGATATTCCAAAATCTGGGAAAATATAGTAGCATTTGAAATATTAATATAATGCAGACCTATAATAAAAGCTTTTACAATAACACTGATATCTCTGATTATGATAGAAAATTAAAAGTCCTCTTGTAAGTAACGACATAAAGCTATGGAGTTTGTGTAATTTTTGCATAACTGGTCATATTTTTTTTACATGTCTTATCAACATTTTAAAGGGTGATAGTTTGTTTCAGCAAGATCAAAAGGAAACATAGATTGTACTATCCAAAGAAAGTGTCACCAGGGTTCCCATTCTTTGATCTTAGTTTCTTAGCTTAAAGCTGTAGGAATTCCCACAGCTGTTGCAAAATTTGAACCCAAGAACCAATAAATGTAGATTTTTTTATTGTAATATTTGTTATTTACTTATTGAACATCACCAAAAAATAAAAAATTGTCTCATTGGTCACTTTTTTTTACATTGATCTAGTGGATTCAGCACAATGCAAGTCTCTCTAAATAAGGTAGGTTGCTTATTCAGTCTGTAAAAGAAACAAGCATTTTTAACAGTAATTCACTTCAGGTTTTGAACTTGTGCTTCAGCAGTATTATGTGTAGTGTGCCTTAGAAATGTGGATTTCTTTCAGCTGTTTGAAAAAGAAGTCTAAGCTGTCCAGATGTTTAAAATGAGGTAAAATGAAGCAGACTAGACTTTTTTTTAGTTTAAAATTCATCTATCAGCTGGTAAAAAATATGATATTTCTTTCTTTTTTTAGCACTGTATAAAGAATGGTATATCTTTAACACTCCATTCAGTTCTGTCTTTTTGATTCTACTTTCACTAGTGTATCCTGTGTTACTTCATACCTGAATCTCCTCAGTATGTCACTTCATATTATTATCCCTGGTACTGATATTTGTTAGGTGACTTTCAGTCAGACCATGGGAATAAGGGTGAGAATTAATCAGAAAGTTTATTCTGATGAAGGCTCAAAACGTTTGCATTGATTTGCCACATTTGATGTTCTACTATCTTATGGTGAGCCTGTAATGGAAAGTTATAGACACATTCTAGAATACTTCTACTCATCCTACAAAAAATATTTTAGTAGATATCAAGTGTAGTACATATCCAGGTATTTACTAAGCTTAAGTTAGAGTTAAGCAGTGGAAAAAGACTGAACTAAAAATGAGTTCAAGTGAGATTAGTTTTTCCAAAGTTTAAGCACCCAATTTCTTTATTATATATAATCTAAAAAAAGAAGAACCACTGTACTAGTTTTGGCTAGGATAGAGTTAACTTTCTTTACAGTACCTAGTAGGGGGCTATGTTTGGGATTTGTGATTGAAACAGTGTTGATAACACACTGATGTTTTTGTGATTGCTGAGCAGCACTTGTGCAGAGTCAAGGCCTTTTCTGCCTCTCATCCCACCCCATCAGCAAACAGGCTGGGGTTGCACAAGGAGTTGTGAGGGGACAGAGCCAGGACACCTGACCCCGACTGACTTGAAGGGTGTTTGTGGAAGAATATGACTCAGCAATGTGCACTTGAAACCCAGAAGGTCTACCGTACTCTGCACTGTAGCCAAAGAGGCATGGCCAATGGGTAGAGAGAATTGATTCTCACCCTCTACTCTGCTCTTGTGAGACATCACCTGGAGTACTGCATACAACTCTGGGCCCCCCAATACAAGAAAGATGTAGACCTGCCAGAAGGAGTCCAGAGAAGAGCCACTGAGTGGATCACAGGACTGGAGTACCTGTCCTACAAAGACAGGCTGAGAGAGTTGGAATTGTTCATCCTGGAGACGAGAAGGCTTCAGGGACACCTTATAGATCCTTCCAGTACCTAAAAGGGGCCTACAAGGAGGTTGGAGAAGGACTTTTTATAAGGGCATGTAGTGATAGGACAAGGGAAAATGGCTTTAAGCTGAAGGAGGGTAGTTTCAGATAAGATATTAGGAAGAAATTTTTTCCTGTGAGGGTGGTGAGACACTGGAACGGGTCACCCAGGGAGGCTGTGGACTCTCCGTCCCTGGAGGTGTTCAAGACCAGTCTGAATGGGGCTCTGAGTAATTTGGTCAATTGGAAGGTTCCCTGTTTGTAGCAGGGGTGTTGGAACTAGATGAACTTTAAGGTCCCTTCTAACCCAAACCATTTATGATTCTATCATTCTGTGATTCTATCACTCTATGATTCTACTTTGCTTTTCTTACACACACAGTTTTTACTCTACCTATTAAGCTACGTGTATCTAAACCCGTAAGTTTTGGTCTTTTACTTTACCTACCCCATCTCATTGGTGAGGAGCAGGAGAGGGACTATGTGATACTTAGCTGCTCACCAGGGTTAATCTGGAACAATCATAAACTGCAGTGCAGTTTACATCTGTTCTCCTCCATAACTCAGAAACTTGATCTGGAATCCTCAGAAGCACCCTATTAAAACACCAGTGCCTGAGTGTACATGATCTCTTGATGGAGTTCAGGTCTTTTTCTTACCTTTTTCTTGTTTTCATCAAAACATAAACTCTTGGAACTCAATGGATAGTGATTTATTGAAATGTACCTGTTTTACATTATATTCTCCCACTAATTTACATGATAATACCATCAGGAAATAAGTTGTGTCTCCTTGCATTTTTTTTGTGATGGTTCACCTAAACTGTAAGGATGATTTAAAAATTTCTTGACAGGATTAGCTATCACAGTTTTGCTTTGGTTCAAGCTCAGTCTAGAAATCTCTCTCAAGCTTTCCAGATGCCAGGAATTAGTCAGGTAAGACATCATAGTTCTAAGAAAAACAACTGTATTTTAAAGTGTTTTTCTTTCCAGTACTACCCATATTGCATGACATTGGCTTCTGACTCCACTCACAGGCCTAAGTTTTTTGTTCTTGTTGTATATTTGAGTGTTAGGAAGTGTTGCTGTCTTTTACTACAGTGTAACTTGATGGGACTACTCTTTTAAATGTTTTTTTTCAGCTTTACTCTTTTCTTTCAACTATCTTTCCTCTAGAATAAGAGTCTTCATAGAGGATAGTGTTTAGGAAAAGAAGAGATACTAATTCCACACTTATCTCCCACCATCACCTTTTTTATTTTTCTCTTTTGTCTTTGGAAACTAACTTCTTGCAAAAAGTACCCTTTTGCTTATACTTCAGTTTTGTATTTCATGGAGGTACTTCTTTTGCTCATCCATCATGCTAGTTGATTCCTTCTCTCTGACTCCACAGAACTCTCTGAAATTTTGGAAGCATTTAGGGTCTGCAAGGAACAGAACAACATTCATTATGGAACATGACTTGTTCACTGTTACTGCTACTCTTAAGGACCAATACTCTTTAAGAATTGAAAGAGCCTTCCCGTAAAAGAAACAAGCTGAATAAGAAAAAGTTGTTAAAACAGTATCTTAGGAAAAGTTACATGGAAAATAGACATTTTCCTTTACTTCATTGAATGTATTATTTCCCTAAATTGCTTCAGGTTTTTCGATTTGGTTTTGAGGGGCCTTTTTAGTAGTTATCAATGCTTTATACTGTCAAAATAAGCCCCAAAAACTAAATCAAATATAATGCAACCTCATGTGAGAAGTGCTGAAGTTGAGTATTGGTTTTACACCTTGAAAACAGCAGTTATGGTTAGGCTTCGCGAACGAAGATTTGGGAAGGGCTCTACCCACGTTTGTTGAAAACAGCAAATAAGCATTTAAAATAGTAAGAGCAGGTTTCTTCGTGGCAACAATTTTTATTACGATGTGGGCAACAGATCAATTTTTTTTTTTTTTCTGAGGTAATATACTTCTGTTTCACTTTTGGAACAAATTACTTTATTCTTTCATGGTACTTAACCATTAACAAAGACATCTCTGCCTTTGTGATAATAGTAACAAATATTGTCTCCTGTTGGATAAGGCAAATCTAGTACTACATAAGTTCTTCCTGTTTCCATGATTGTAACTTAGTTTTAAAATATAATTCTAAATATGATATAAAAGTGTATCTGGAGCTATGCCAAGATAGTGATTACAGCGATTAGTTTATTAGCTGAAATTAGTGTCCTTGTTCACTGTATTAAAACGAAAAGACGCAAAAACGAGCTCGAGAGTCAGAGACACATCCTCATAGAGGTACAGTCAATGCTCTAACTTTATTCCAAAAATACACACATTATCAAGGGTCCTACAGGGTTCACGCTCTCTATTCTAACTTTCTATTGGTTACATTTACTTTCACACACTATATCTATAACTTTATTGGCTCTACTAGCCAAGGTACATTTCCAGGCCTCCCCATCTTCTGGTTTCTCACACTCTGCATAACAACCTCCTTCCTTGTTTTCCTCTATGCAGCTTTCTGATATCTGCTGCTCAAGGACACACATCTGTTGCTGGAGAACACAGGTCCCTGCCGTCCGGCACGCAGGCCGGATTGTGGAAGCAGGCCTGAAGTAGTATATGTCCTGCATCATCTAAGATTCTTTCAACACTATATGAAGTAGAATCTGAGAAGAACAGGTGGAGTTTATTGTTGTGAGTCTCCAGATGTCAGTGGAGAACTTACTTGGGCAAGCTTTTAGTTGGTTGCTCATTCTACCAGCTCCTTCAGTCTCACATGACATATGATTTGGCATGGCAATAACCAATAAAAAAAGCAGCTTATGTTTCCAGGCCCTGGGGACCTACCTAATGATGGTAAGTAAGGCAGTAGCGTATGTGATCCTGGAAAGCAATCCTTGACCAATCTGTGGTATGTGTCAGTCGCCTCCTGTTGAGAGTCAGTGCAGCTGACCAGTGCATGTTTTCAGATAGATTAGTTTGCTGTTCTGCAAAAAAGTCTTTTGACTTCCAGCATAACAGACTTCCTGTATGTACAGTCATACAGAGCATAGTGCTATAATGCAGCAAAGAGGTTTGAGTTGATATGTATTAGTACAGTTGCTCAGAATTCTATCCTAGAAAATTTTTGAGGAGTTAAGCAGGGTAAAGACAGAGAGTGAAAGTGCTAAATGGCAATAATGGATGCTTTAGACTTCTTTACCTTTACTATAATTTAAATTTATCTTAATTCTTTTTTTTCTTAATCAGTATCTGTACTGGTTTTGGTTGATGTAGAGCTAATTTTCTTCCCAGGGGTGGTATGGGGCTATGTTTTCTATTTGTGTTGAACATAGGTTTGATAATATAGAGATGTTTTTATTATTCCTGAGTAGTGCTTACACAGAGCCAAGGCCTTTCCTACTTTTCTTACTGCCACATTGGCAAAGACGCTGGGGTGCGTGGGAAGTTGGGAGGAGCTGGGACAGGTGACTCCCGCTGACCAAAGGGATATTCCATACCATATGACATCATGCTCAGCATATAAAGTGGGACAAGAAGGAGAGAGAAAGAAGGGGGCTACGTTTGGAGTGATGGCCTTTGTCTTCACAAGAAACTGGTAAGCACAATGGAACTCTGTGTAGCTGGGTATCCGTTGAAAGGTCTCGGCTTGAAAGGGGGAAGAAGGACAGACGACACACACGAGGATGATGAGACAAAGGGATGTCTGCCAGCTCAGAGCAACAGGCAGCCTTTTATTAGGTTCTCCTACTTCTACTTTCTCACACACATAACACAAACATATTTCTACAAAAATACTGAGGAATGCGCACCTGCACTTCAACCACACAGTTCAAGGCTGTGTCCATGGGAACTATCTATTTAGCTTCACTGCTCTCACGGGAAATGACCCAACACTCTGCAACACTCCAAATCCCTCAAATTTCAGTTGTGGGGTTGTTACTTCACCCCACAACTCTGCTCTCCTGGAGATGGCTGAACACCTGCCACGGGAAGCAGTGAATTATTTCCTTGGTTATGCTTTGCTCATGAGTGTAGCTTTTGCCTTCCATATTAAACTGTCTCTATCTCAACCCATGAGTTTTCTGGCTTTTACTCTTCTGATTCTCTCCCCAATCTTGCACGTAGGGGAATGAGTGAGTGGCTGTGTGGAGCTTAGTTGTTGTCTGGGGTTAAACCATTACAGTTTCCTATCACCCTTTGTTGAAACAGATTAATATTTAATTATGAACCTATGTACTCAAGGAAATCACATATAGGAAAAGAACCCTTCCAAGTAGTAATTCACTCTGTTTCTGTGACACTGAAATATTGCTTCCTACAATGTCTCTTGTACAGATGAGCTTTTAATTGCCTTACACACTTTGGCTGCCATGCTTTCCTTAGCAGTCATTTTGACAACCACACCTCATTGTCAGAAAGTTTATACAGACATTCAAACAAAATATCCCTCCTGAACTTTCATTCTTACCACCTTAAATCACTGATACCACCTGAAATAATACTTGCTCTGTTGTTGGTGTATGAAGCTTCACATGACAATATCTCCTCTTTTACAAGCTGAAAAGCTAATTAAGTGTATAATGCTCAAATGAATGAATCACTGTTTAATCCCTAAAGTTAATTTTTCTTGGAACTGTGGCCAAGAGTTTCTGCAGCAATTTCTGCATTACCAGTGGAGTGGTACAAGAGGAATTAATCTGTACAGCAAAACTGTTGATGATGAGGACCTGATGTTCACACTGGATTTTTTCTAAAGCATAACTTTAGAATTACTGTGGTTATGCAGATTCCAAACCCTTGAGATTGCATCTATCTTACCATTCAAATTTATGTGAAAGGAACCCATTTTTGTGTTCTGATATTGCTCCACTATGCACACCAGAGAGAATTAAGTGGGGATGAGAGAGATATTGCTTCCAAAGTACACCCCTGTCTAATCTAAAACTGCAATGTAGATGGAGCTGGTTCCAAAGTACCTAAATTTGAATTCAAACAGTGACTACCACAAAACCATACATCACAAATGAGATCATATATTTGTTCTATGACTTATTATCTCTGCAGCTCAAAGTTCCCTTGTCATGAGTCACTGTGGCCACTGGAAAAGCCAAATTCCAAATGAAGTTACTATTCACTATCCCAAGGGCTTTTTCATATTAGTGTTTTGCAAGAATTCTTTTTCATTTAAACTCTTGCTATAGGTTATATATTCTCAAATGTATTCAGTTGCAACATCTCTGTTCTGAACCTCGCATAAAGCACATTTTTTTTTAGTAATGGTAAAGATAATTAGCCATTGAAACAACATACCTAGGGTCATCATAAATTCTCTAAAATGTGAAGTTTTAAAATTGGGAATAGATTTATTTCATAAATAGATGGTACTGTTCATCCCAAAGTTACATAGAAAACACTTGTTAAAATTCTATGGTCTGTGGTATGCAGGAGTTCAGACTAGATGATCATTATAGTTCCTGCTGGTGTTAAAATTTATGGAACTGTGAAACATTTTGATATTTTATGTGCATATTACTAATTCTCTTTCCTTGGAGGTTTTCATAACACCTCCCAAATGAATTTAGTATTATCTCCGAATTTCATTTACATGATGTAAATTCAGCTGAATGTATTGCCATTTGTCAGTGCACTGTTTGCATTCCTTCAGCAAGTTTTCATTCTGTGTGACAGTGTTCATAACCATGCCAATTTGAATTAATTCTGTAAGCAGGATTTCATTTGACACTATATCAAATGCTTTAATAAAAGCTAGATATATCACGTCTACTTCATTGTCCTTGTCAACTAGTTTTGTCACTTTATCAAAACAAACTATTCATGTTTGTCTGGAATGATTTATACCTTGCTAAGCTATCTCTAATTTTGATCATGGATCCCCGAGTGAAAGGTGCTAAAAAGTGTATAGATGTTTTCTTTACAAACTAAAACCTTTAAAAATGTAAAAGGAGATGAGCCTCACACGAATGTATGAATTTGGAATACAGCCATATTTTCTGCCTACTCACCTCCCACAGCTGACAAACCTGTTTATTTCTTTGAGTTGTGAAGATACTCAGCAATGGCTATTGTCCATAAAAATGGTCAGAGATCTATCTTGATTTAGTTTGTCTAGCAAAGTAGTATGAGTAATACATACATTTTCTTTTACATTGTGCACGAATAATCATGGGGTTAAGGTTGAATATGGTTCCCTTATGAAAATATTTTTAGTCATAATTTCTGTCGTTCACAACCTTGAATATACAATAAACCAGTGTACTGGTCTGTCCAAGATTCACTGCCTATCTCCCAGGCTCTGAAACTGGCTATATAAAAACTGTGACTAAGAATGTATATAGAGAAACGCAAACTCTCACAGATCTGCATTCAGAAGACCAAAAGAAAAAGAGAAAATTATAGTATAACTCCGCTAATAAACATCTAAATCTGGACTCTTTAACCCTTCACAGTCATCCAGGGTCAGGTCTGAGAACTTAGCTCAGGAGGTACTTTGTTCAAAGCTTTTTTTTGCCTTACTCAGAGAAAAATAAAACCAGTTGAAGATAGGGCTATTAGATCATCTGTATCCCATGCCAGTATACAGGCACATAAAAGTCTTTTAAAAAATTAGGTTATGAACTGGAAAGGAACATAATGACAAAAAACTATGCTCAACAATTCATAAAATATCTTTTAATTTTGTTTTTCTCTGGAATTAAGTAATATTTTAAAAATAATAATGGTTCCAAAACTGAATCGTCATCATCTGGATGGATTTATAAGATGGACAGCTCAGTGAGTAATCATTTTACTTGAATCATGCATGTGTATTTGTAAAACCACTGGCTGCTGGAAGCTATTACAGGGTGTCAATTGTCTGAAATAGACTGTTGCAAAAAAGTACTTACAAAAATGCATTGAGTAGAGTCTGTTAATGGAAAAAGAAAGAAAGGAAATGTTGTGATAAAAGTAGGTAATTATCCAGAAACATCTGCATTTTTTTGAAATCTCTAACTTCTTCTTAAGCCCAATACAAATGTTGTCCTTATCTTCATTCCCTTGTAAGCATATATGATTGTTATGATATCAAGCTCTTCTTTATAAGAAGCTTTGAGAGGAAGCTCAGCAAAATATGACAGAATGCAAACCAAGTGTCATATTGCATAATTGTTTACACAAAAACTTTGGGGTTATTTAATTTTGCTGTAAATAAAGTTGCAAGAATGGGTGAAAAAAAAGTTTCATAAAATCTTAACGTGTTCCTTCTTCCTGACCTTTACCTTTGTCCCTTCTCTGAAAATTTGTGATGCTTAAATACACTGTATTTACTTCCCTGTTTAGTTCATTATCATCTAGTAAAGGATACTGTCTTGTAAAATATGAGATTTTATAAATTACCTCATAAATCATGAGTTGTCATAGATCATAAGTTACCACAAGTAAGCTTTTTCTCTAATTCAAAAATTAGTGACCTTATATTTCTTACTTTGGCTTAGGCTGTTGCGAACTATTTTCTAAGTAAAATAATAGAACTTCTTTCATAGTTTTTGAAGTAAAATAATTGAATGCATTCAAAATTGCTCATGCTTTTTTTTTACCTTATATCTATGTAAGAACATTTTCACATTCTCAAAATAACTTCCAGTTATTTCGCTTTTATTAAAGAAGCTCTCATTTTTATTTCACTCTGGTATCCCAACATAATCTTTTAGCTTCCTTGGTCTTTCTCATCTCTGTCTCATTTGCTTAGTTCCCTTGGCTGCTTCTGCAGTATTTATTGGTTATGTATCTAATCTCCTGCAGGACCTGTCCATTCATCAGGTTGTTCAATATCATACATAGAAAATACCCAACTAGTGAACTGAATTTTCCTTTTCTGTTTCTATTTATAGAACAGCAGCCAAAAAAAGAATCTGCTTGGTGCTGGATTCTTAAGTCTTCAATAATCCAGACAAAATATAGGAAATTAACTTCCTGAAGTAATTTTTTTCTACCCAGTTTGCACCTATTTCAGTGAGGTTATTACTGTATGTATGCACAGTTCCAAAAATAAGATAACGTGATATTTTGCACATTATAAGTTTCTACCAGGTTCAGATCAGTAAATATACAGCTGAGTATTCATTTTGGCTTGATATTGCTCTTGGTAATAGCATTGGGAAAATTCTCTCTATTTCAAGGATTCAAGAACAGACCTAATTTTTTTATAATTTAATGAAACAGAAAAACATTCTTTTTTTAAGAAACTGTAGGGTATGCTCTTTACAAAAGCAACTACAAGCTGTAACTCCTCACCGCTGATGTGCCCTGATACATTTTAGTCCAACATATCTCTCTCCTGTGTTTTCATCTGCTTTTCCAATATGAAAAGGGAGCCTAAGGGTTTTGGTTACTGCAATAATAAAATTAGACAAAATTGATTCTTCTCCCATTATCTTCTACATTTTACCAGAAATGTTGAGCAGAAACATTTTCAAAGCAAAAGAAATACATTAGCATAGCCACTCTTGAAAATCCTGCTCTATTTATCTGCGGTCATATACAAACTATATAGAGAAAGGATAAACAGTTTCAAAATTAACTGCATGATCTGAACATATACCATGCTCTCTGTGAGCAGATCTCTGCTCACACTGTCATTTTTGTTCACTGTCATTTGGCACTAGAACTTGTAAGAAGTTTCTCAGTAGTAGCAGAGCTGGTCTTCTCTACAATGTCATACCTCCCAGGAGAAAAGAAAAAAAGTTCAGAGGAACAATAATTCTGTAAGGAATGGTAAGAATGATAAGGCATACAGTGCTCCTAAGTAACATGGATTCAGTGTAGGAAAAAGGGGAAAGCAAATGATAATATATGCTGAAGAGGTTTATACCTGACTGTACTACTTCTTGAAATATATTTTTAACAAGTTGTGAAAGACCTGTATTATTCTAAAGATATTGGTTAGCATGTCATTCAGTGAAATTATACCACTAAATAAAAATTTCACTGAAGAAAATTCAATGAGATATGCAAGTTTCATGAGGAGACGATTAACTATTATTTAACTATGACATACTGGTTGCCAACATTTGTATACATCTGCAGCACATGAGAATGGCCATCTACCTTGCACAGTATCATTATACTTGAATATCACTGTGTACTATAGAAGGACTATGTTCTACGAGAGGTTTTACATAAATTGAGCCCATCTTAACTAGCATAAGTTCAAGGGAGAAATACAAAAATAGGGACATGCCATATGTAACCACAAATGAGCATGCAGGTTAAAGTTTACGAGTAAGAATGCAACTTGCAGTTTTCTTGATTGCATTTGGCAGTGGAATCTTCTTTTTCGGTTTTATTTGGGGGGATATTAAGTTGTTTGATTTTCAGTTAGAGATAAAAACTGAGCAGAGATAAAATCTCGTAATTTTTATACTTTTATAAATCCTTTTTCTGAATTGGCTCAGTACCTATATCTTGGGGTTTTTTTATGAGACTTACTTTCCAAATACCATTTCATTCTAAATAGAAACTTGTGTTTGTCAGCTTGTTCTTCAGGGTCTTTTTCTATTAACTACTTAAGGAAGTCCTCAGACTTTCCAGAACCACATATTCTGTGATTCTGTGAATCAATTTTGGGAAAGTTTTCTCAGCAGAGTTTTCCTTGAGGTGCAGTTTGTTGACTTACATTTTAGAATCCTTTCTGCAAAAAGTTTTTCTTTTCCCCACACCAACTCCCTTAGTAGGTGACTGGTACCTGCAAGTTACTGCATTCTCAGAATACAAGCTCTTCCTCTCACTCTGCACTAAGAAATTACATGAGAGATGGCCACCTAACATGACCAACATCTTACAATTTTTTAATCCAGTTTTGGTTGCAGGGTTATAAGTTCCTTTTTGCATGCACTTTTGGCATCCCATTTTAAATTGCATTATTAGAACTCCCTCTATAAAACAAGAATCTCAAGCTGCTTAACTGATTTAGCTGGGAACGGCTGGAATCCTCAGTACTATGTGTGCTCAAGTTAAACAAGTTAACTCATTTATGGAATGATATGTTACTACCAAAATGTATGTGAATGAAGGGATAAGCTATCACAGAATCATAGAATATGCTGAGTTGGAAAGTACCCACAAAGATCATCAGGTCCAACCCTTAGCCCTGCACAAGATCAACCCCTGGAGTCATTTGGGGATGATACTCATGTGCCTGAGAGTATCATCCAAATGCCTCTTGAACTCTGTCAGGCTTGGTGCTGTGACCACTTCCCGGAGGAGCCTCTTCCAGTGCCCAACCACCCTCTGGATGAAGAATTTTTTTCTCATATTCAACCTAAACCTCCCCTGATACAACTTCAGGCCATTCCCTTGGGTCCTGTCAGTGGTCACCAAAGAGAAGAGATCAGTGTCTGCCCCTCCTCTTGCCCTCATGAAGAAGTTGTAGACTGCAGTGAGGTCTCCTCTCAGTCTCCTCTTCTCCAGGTTGATTAGACCAAGTGACCTCAGCCACTTCTCATACGGCTTCCCCTCAAGGCCCTTCACCATCTTCGTTGCCCTCCTTTGGATGGTCTCTAAGAGCTTAATATCTTTCTTATAATGCAGTGCCCCAAACCGGACACAATATTCAAGGTGAGGCTGCACCAGTGCAGAGCTGAGTGGGACAATCCCCTTCCTCGACCAACTGGAAAGCCTACAGCCGACATGGCTGTGCCCATGCAGAGCACACGGCAAAGCTGAAGTCCCTGAGCTGGGCTGTCAGTCAAAGTAGACCTTCCTGGTAGCCCACCCATACCACGCACCTAGAACCTGTGGTTGGACTCCATGTGAGGTCTCTCTCTCTCTGTCTCTCTCTGTCCCTCCTGCAACCTGAACCATGTGAATCATCAGATCTTTTATGGTAACCTTTCTTTTTTACTCTTTTTCTTTCTCTTGTGGGTAACTCAAAACCAAAGAATTGTGTTGTACTAAAGTTAGTGTATTGATTGTTTTTAGTGAGTGTTTTCAGTGGAATGGGTCTTTGTGCTGTTTAGTGAAATACTTTTTCTTGGTTGTATTTTACTCCTGTAAAACTTTTTACCAAAATATGTTATTCTTCTCACTAAATTAAAAGAATTTCTCTTAGAGAAGCGTGTGTGACTCTTTCTCTGGATGCTAATTCAAGGTTATAACAAACCAAAGTCTTTTAAAAGACTTCAAAAGGTCTCAAATAAAATGTAATTGCTTTGGGCAGCTTATGGCTTAAAATCTGGAGCATAACACCATTCTTGAAATGTATTTCATGAACTTGAGATGAAATTATCCATCAGTGTGAGGAACAGGTTTGTCAGTAGATGTTAAGGTAGCATGAACAAAGTAAAGCATGCAGACAATCTGAGGTACTGTCCTGCCTGCTAGACACTCATTTCTAAAGTGTATTTCTTCAAAACTGTTTCAACATGGCACTCAGCATTGTTGAGAGATGCTTTTCTTCAAACCCCTGGAATTTCCCTGTTGTGATTTCAGTCAGAAGCTGGAATGCTCCTAATCCCCTGACAAAGAAACCAGCAAAGGGAAGATGAAGTCTAGGTCATTCACGTATTAACGGGAAGATGCTGGATACAGCATGATGAGGAGAGTAAGAAGTAAAACTACTCAATCTCTTCTGCCCCCTCACCAAGGTAAGGAGAAAAGGGAAAAAGAGAAAGCTGTGAAAGACTGACCATCCTTTTCAGTCTGCTTTTGGGACTGAGCTGCTGTATGTTACCTCTCCTCCCTTCTCCTGATCCCTCAGTTTTGGTTGGTCCCACCATTAGGAGCAAACCCCTCTCAACCGTAGCTTCTATTGGAAACAGAAGTTCCATCTGCTGAGAGTTTATAGGACTGGACCCGTAATTTGCTCAATTACTAGTGTAAAGAAAACCATAGGGAACCTGAGTAACAGCAACTCCTAACCAAGTACATTTGCACTTCATCTGAAACTCTGTATGATTTATCGGGATCACACCCCCTCCTTCTCCAGGATCTAAAGCAATTTGTGTAGCTTAAAACAACTATTAAATGTATAACTAGGAGATAAAATCACAAATCCAGATCTAATTGGTATAGCTTAAATTAAGTTTTACATTTATTGCTGGGAGATAAAATTTGGATAGAATAACTATTACAACAGAATTAAGTAAAAGAAAATAGATATGGTGTGGGACCTATGGTAACTTTTATTTAAAACACATGCTGCCGGAGGCAGCAGTCTGCAGAAAACATTTGATCCTACTGCACTGTAATGCCCATTTGCTAGAGCAACACCCTCCTGAGTAGTGAGTGAAAAATATTAAATCTTAAACAATGCTGATTTTGGAAAATCTGTTAGGACATAGGAAGTTCAGTCAATAACGTTGGCAGGTTATGTGTACAGAATACTGCAAGAATTGGTCTCCCAAGGAAGATTTTTTATAAACAAATTTTTTATGAAGATTTAAAAGTGCCATCTATCAGAAACAAAACAACTTGGACAGATAAGCTGGTGAAGATAATTAAAGAATACTAATGTCCAAGAAGACTGAAAGCAAAAACAAAATAAACAAAGAAATTAAACTTAAAAGAGTGTAGTCTGTTCTCAATTCCAGTATAACAGATCTTGCCTTAGGTTTTTCATGTTCTTATTCTCAATATTTCCTTTTCATCTCCTTTTGCAATTTTACAAGAAGAAATATTGAATCTTGGTTTTGTATCAGTTGTTCTTACTGAAAAGTTCAACAATTCTCTTCAAGATATGATTTCTTAGTTTTAAAATTAGACAATAATTTTGGTTGGTAGGGGCCTCAGTGTTGGCTGAAAAGAAGACATATCTCAGAGTTAAATGATGTTAAGGAGGGTCTTGTCTACTCAAATATTCAATTTCTTCAAAAAAGACAGACTCTCTGAGAAAGCTAGTTTCAACTTATTCCATTGCTTGGCCAGTGTCACTGCAGAGTTTTTTCCACACATCTGCAAGGAAATTCCTCTGCTGCAGCTTGTGTCCACTGTCTTTCCTCCTTCCACTATGCACTTCTGAGAAGAGTTTGGACTTGACTTCTCTGTGATCACTAATTAGGTAGTTGAAGACCTTCATTAAATATCTTTACCTAGCATACTCTTTTACATTTTAGTGCAAACTCTGTTAAATCTCAAGTGTAATATTTTTTTGGTCGCTCAGATTTTGCAGAAACCTGAAGGAGAGAAGGGTTATTACAAACAAGGAGACAATAAAAGTTAAAGACACATTTTCCACCAAGGTCTTTTTCTGAGGTTTGTGATAATAAAAAAAACATAACTGTGTTTTTCCAGATATTTCCAAGCAAATCTGCCAGGAAATCACGTTTCTTAATCCTCCAAAGCAAGATGAAATATCTGTGTGAACTGAAGTGTTCTAAGGACAAAGGCACAGGAGACAAGTTCAGACACAAAAATATTAAAAACTTCCCCTTTCTTCACACAAATGAGAACAGTTCTTAAGTGAGCACTTGCTGGAAAACAGCAATCTAACCTGCACAGGACAGCTTGTGCTCAATGAACTCTGGCTGAAAATCCCCAACCTGAGTTGCTCTGTTTAATAAAGATGATGACTGTTCAGTGACCTCTGTCACTGTGTATTTCTTATCCCCATATTGCCCAACAGAGCTGTAAGTGTTTGCAGTTGTGTAAATACTGGCTGATTCCTGGCAGATCCCAATGCAGGTTTGCCATAGTTAATATTTTTAACCTCTTTTTTTGTTGTTTTTAATCAACTTTTGCTTTCTTTAGTACTTCAGGTATTTTCCATTCTTACATTTCAGTATAATTTGCATCAGGAGCTCAAAGGGATTTCCAGAAGACAATTTTAGTGACACCTTTCTCTCTGTTTGTGGAGACAGGTTCAGATAACCACAATATACTCCATATGGAAGAGGTGGAGATATGCCACAAGCAGGTAAAGTGACCTGAGCTTAAACCTAGTTTTAGGATTAGCCTTTGCCACCCATATTTCCATTAAAAGGCTTCCAGAAGAGGCTTGTAGTAGAGGAAGATGCTAATCTCCTGAGCTGAAGCAAATAACTATGGCAATTCTTGTGAATGACAACCACCTCCAGACACTTGCTGGATGGCATCTGGAGCAGGTTATCATCAGGGATAAAGAAATAAAACATGGGCGTTCTGCACTTCAAAGCTACATTTCCAGGCAAAATCTAAATTTTAATGCCTTTTTCATCTCCCTTTTATGTCTCTACTTGACAAACTTTCACTTCTCCATAATGGGTATTGTGTACCCATATGGTCATTACTCATCTGCTCCCTGTACCTATAGACAGGTACATTAAAATCAGTCAGTTCATTTGGTTTAACCTCTACAGTTCTTTTTTTTGTCAAAAGACATATGTTGTGGTTTAGCCCCAGTCAGTAGCCAAGCACCACACAGCTGCTCACTCCCCCATCAGCAGGATTGAAGAGAGAATCAGAATTATAGAGTCATTATGGTTGGAAAAGACTTTTAGGATCATCATTCCAATTGTCAACCCAGTCTCCTCTTCCAGTTTCACCCCTCTTGGAGTTCCTGCCTAACAATAATGTTAAAACCTTCCAACGTTACGCAACCTTCCTGAATGTTACTGCTAGTGATCCATCTTCTCGCAGGTAACCACGTATCTGAGCTGCCACTCCCACCAGGCACTGATTGAGGGGGTTTCTGTTGGCCACCAGCCATGCCTTCTGCAGGCGGTGTTCTCCCTCCTGCCTTGCTCCACCTTGCCTGCCCCTGAGCTTGCTGACCTGCCCAGGCAAAAATGAGAAAACTAATGGCCTGAGACAAAGACAGTTTAATAGGGTAAATAAAATTGCACACCCAAGCAAAACAAAACCAAGAAACTAAATCTCTGCGTCCCATGGAGCAGGCAGGTGTTCAACCATCTCTAGGAGAGCAGGGTTTCATTGCACATAAGGGTGACTTGGAAAGACGAACACTATCACTCCAAAGGTTTCCCCCTTTCTCCTTCTTCCCCCCATTTTACATGCTGAGCATGATGTGATATGGTATGGAGTATCCCTTTGGTCAGTGAGAGTGACTTGTCCCAGCTCCATGCTGAGCATGATGTGATATGGTATGGAGTATCCCTTTGGTCAGTGAGAGTGACTTGTCCCAGCTCCATCTCCTCCCAGCTTCCCATGCACCCCAGCCTCTTTACCAGCGTAGCAGTAGCAAAAGCAGAAAAGGCCTTGCTCAGCAATAACAAAAACACAGTGAAGAAAATTAGCTCTATCCCAATCAAAGCCAGCACAGAATGTGACAACTGACAGTCAAAGGAATACACTGAAAATCTTTTTTTAGAAAAACCCATTACGTATGCATTGCAAATTACATCCTGTAAAAGGGAGGATTATAAAGAAACCTACACCTACATACACAGTGGTCTATATAAATTCCACTGAAGTCAGTTTCTCTCAGGATTGTAAACAGTGATGAACATATTAAAATTAAATAAATACATAAATAAATAAATAAGAAAAACTCCTCTCCCCCCCCCCCAAATAAATAATTTCCTTCTTTTTTTGAGAACTTTTGCTGACCATTCATTTCCTTCTAGGTCTAGAATCTCCATCCACCTGGTGGCAAATAGACAAGCTGAAAGCAACATGTGATGCCCCCCATCCCTCTCTACAAATTCGTTTTCAAAGCTAAATACTTTAGCTTCAGAACAAGAAATTCACAGATCAAACATATCTACTCTGAAGTACAAAGTGTGTGGCAACAGAATAAAATAGATTCTGATTAGCTGATGCAAGTTAGTACAGTTCCATTGAATCCCACAGAGATGTATGCATTACCATTAGCAATGGTAATATTGCTAAAACTAATTTATTTTCCTTTGTTATTCACAGAGAGAAAATACATACTACTTGAGGTTGTTCATATACTTCCTTTTTAATTTTTCCTCTTTTCTTAATTCTTATTAGATTGTAAAACCTTTGACTCAGACACTGCAACTCTTCTCACATACTGCAATAAATTGGGATATCAAAATATAGAGAAAGTAATATTCAGGTTTTCCCCTCATTTGACCAAGGAATGATTCAAGCTTAGCTTAAGCACACCTCTAGAAAATAATACTATTTCAGATGTGTATGTTCAAAAACTTAGAAAAAAACCCAGAAAAATAAAACCAATACTCCCCAGAAATATAGAGGAGTGGTTTCATATCTCTGAGGAAATAACATTAGGAGGTATACCCAAGTACTGTTTCATCTCCTTTGCCACCTACATGATCAGTGCCTTGGGTCAACAAGCATCTAATGGGCTACATTGAATATTGTGGGGGTTTTTTTTGCTTCCTTATGGTAGTCATAAGTTATTTAATCTTTCAATTTATTTTCATCTGAGGAAAACTTACAAGCAAGATACAATTGTAGAATTTTACTAACTACCTTCATTCTTTTTACATTACTTGAATTCCTATTTGTCTTGAGTAACTTTTTAAATTTTTTCCCTTAATTTTCTAATTAAATAACAAAACTATTTAAAACAAATTTTTCCCTTACCTTTCTTAACATTAAAACTAAACAAATAGCAAAAACTCTGTGCAATATCTTGTCTGATTTTCAGGCTAAAAAAATATATCTTTTAAATTCTGGTTGCCTTTAGGACAAAAGTGAGAAGTGGTTGTGCAATAAGAAATTTTGGAAGACCCTGATAACATGACAAACTATGCTGAATAATTGAAACAGATTTTAAAAGTCTATGGAGGAGCATAGAAAAGAGAAAGAGCTATTTTAATTACAATAAGAATTATATGTATAATAGTGGAAATTCTGTGTTTGGCTTCAGTGATCAGGTACCTTAGATATATGTAGAGGCCTTAATCAACCCAAATATTTTCTTCACTACAACTCAGTATCCTTAAAAATAAAGAAGATGATGTTTCTCTCCCCAGCGACACAAAAAAAAAAAAAAGATCAGATACATAAGCATATATCTACACATTTTCACTCATTTAAGGGCAAAAGAACTGAACGATCATAATAAATACTAGGTAAGCTGTCTGTAGCTAATGAAAGATGGTGTAGGAATGATTGGCTTCAAGAACTCATGTAGAAAGACTATATTTCATGAAAGTAACTTCAGTGGAATTAAAACATGCAATGACTTAAAGTGACATAGGAAAAAATTAAGTATGGGATTTTTTTCAGGATTTTTTGGTTGTTTGCTTTTTGGTTGTGGTTTTTGTCTTTTTTATATTTCATTTGGCCTTAACAGTGGGATAAGCTCTCATGGTGCAATTTTTTGACTGAGGGCAAAGAAAAAAAGAAGTTAAATAAATGCTAGGAATGGAACACCAAGATAAACTGTGGGATGATAGAAAATTACAACAATCACATCCCCTTTCTTCCTTTCACCAGACCCCCCCAGCTATTAAACTGCTGGTAGTACTGAAAATGTAACTAAGACACTAAAAGCTATCTAAATAGTGGTTTGACGTTATACATAAAGAAATTCGGAAAAAATCAAAATTCAATTGTGTTTACATGTCTCATTGCTTATATTTGGTACCACTTATCCCTCTTCCTCTGTTAGTCCTAATATTAACATATTTTATTTCTTATTGAGAACTTAGAGCTATAACCTTTGATAAGAGAAAACAAGACAAGGCATTACAAAACATACTTAAAATTTTAGTAAAATCACTTTATCAGTTTTATCATTAAAAATAAAGTAAAATTTCTTTAATAATGATCTTTTTAGGTAGTCATCCAAAAGTTGAGAAAGTTTGTTCTAAAGAATAAACTTTTTCTTTAATTTTTCTTTCAATATCAGGAAAGGAAGGAAGAAGGTATTTATTATAATAAAATAATGGAATTAATATTAAGAAAAAATCAGTTATGATGGACAAATAATAAATTGATATGAAATAAGCAATGAAGTTCTTTGCATAACTAATAGAAATTGTTTGACATATCAATAGGAGAAGAAGTGGATTAGCCTCACAGAATGAGACATATTTGGATTCTATTACAGAATTAAATACGTTTTATAACAGCATATTTACAAAAGGTATTTTGCCCAAATATTCACTAAATTGTTTCTCAATCCTGATGTCTCTCACAGGAATTAAATTAATTTTATTCTACTCACACTGTTCACACAATATGGAAACAACCTGTCCATGTAGAATGATTCACTGATTTGAATCAAGTATTCTTAATTTATATTTCATAATTCAACCAGCAATAATTCAAACTTGTTTGGAACAGAAATTGATTGAAAGATTGTAAACTGGAGTAGAATATAAGTTTGAGGGAAAGCCTTCAGTAATGTATTGCTAAGATTTGTGCTGTCTTTTTCCAGTAGAGTTCCAGTGAGTGAATGACTCTTTCCACTGAGACCCTCTGAAAGGGGGAGATCTACGCTTATCTCCAGTCTTACCAACCAGGCTTGTTTGGGGCCTTAACACCAGTTATACAGGTAGTGACACAGGTAGTGTGGTGAGCAAATGTACTTTCACATTTTTCAATCATACCAAGTGAACCTAAAAATTTATTCAGGTGTCAACTCTGCCTTTTACCAAAAGGACTGACATTCAGTCAAAATCTGAATGTAAGGTCAGCTCGTCAGCTGCCATAAGCCCATTATTCCTTGTCTTAGCTCTGCCAATTTATGATAATGGTCTGTCCCTATCAAAGGCAAAGCTGAAAGTAAAAATCCACCCCATGAAGAATGTATAACTGTATACATGTATGTACACACGTTTATATACACTCGTAGACATGAATAATTACACATGTACATACATGTACATACATTTAAAAGCATCATTCAAAGCAGTTGGCATATTTAAAGATTTATTTGGTATTTCTGATGAGTACTAGAAGACAAAACAAGTTCCAGGAGATTTTACTATTTATGCATTAGAGATAATACATAAAATTCAGTGCATGTGATACTGTGCAATCCTCTACCTAGCAGGTACAGCACTCACTCTGAAGTCACAGCATGACAAAACTTTGTTTTGCAGATGGCTCAGAAGTGCAACGTGAAGAACATATAAACTGTATATACCACAGACTATCTGATCAGAAATGTAAAGTACAGTGGTGTTCTAAAACCCCACCCTGACAGTAAGGTTTGATGAGAGAGATAATTTAATCCTTCTGCTAGTAAAAGGGACCAAATGGCTAAATACAGGACAAGTGTGCTTGGGCATTTTAAAAGTAGTTTGCAGTTTGTATAACTATGCTGTTGTCAGAAATGCTTCCAGTCTCTCTCTCTCCCTCTCTCTCTCTCTCTCATCTATCATTTCATGCTTTAGGGAGAATTTTAGGAAAGCTCTTCTTTTTCTCTCTGCTCAGTATAAAAATCAGTGGCAGAAACTAGAAAACTCCCTGACTGTTATATACCAATTCTTTTTCAGCTTTCATTATTTTAATCTTGCCATTTCAACTTTTTCATGTATAAGATATTATTTATCACCAGCTCAACTGACCAGTGTATGTACTATCTAATACCCAATAGATAAACAATAATTTAGGCTGCAGGATATCTGGATGTGTTTTCAGGTTAGTAGCAGCAAGCTGCTGAATGTCCAAGTATCCTGGGCTGATAGCTATTGTGAATGCACATACTGACTACAACATAAGCTGAGCAGCTAATCTGGTGTATTCTGGCACTGAATTTGCTGTGCTCATGTTGCAACGAAATACAGCTCTGCTCAGGAAATCTTGGGATTAAATCTGGAACAACCACCTTTATTTCAAATGTTGGAAAGTATTTCTTAGGCTGTGTTTTCTTCCTTCTCTAGGCTGAAGCCAAAGTCTGGTTATTTCGCCTGGAGAAGAGAAGGCTCAGGAGAGACCTCATCACTCTCTACAACTACCTGAAAGGAGGTTGTAGCCAGGTAAGCATCAGTCTCTTCTCCCAGGCAACCAGCAGTAGGACAAGAGGGCATGGTCTTAAGCCTTGTCAGGGGAAGTTTAGGTCAAATATTAGGAAGAAATTCTTTACAGAGAGAGTAATCAGACATTGGAATGGACTACCCAGGGAGGTGGTGGATTCACCGTCCCTGGAGGTGTTTAAGATGAGACTGCATGTGGCACTTAGTGCCATGGTCTAGTAACCACGGCAGTGTTGGATCAAGGGTTGGACTTGATGATCTTGGATGTCTTCTCCAGACCAGTTGATTCTAAGTAGTGGGCCCTAAAGCAATAACCAAAGGCTATAGGACACAGTGGATAGCATCAAAGAGATACCTTGCTTCACAAATAAGTACAGCACATTAATCCCAAAATTAATTTGGCCGCACTGCTTATGATATGTAAACTAACTTGACTGTGCTAGTCTCTGTGGTGGGATACAGATGTATTCTGCATATGGTGAGCTGCAGAAACACAATTAAGTTTAAAGACTTCTGTTACATCATAAATCCACTGAGAGACAGGATATGCAGAAATAGATTACTGTCGTACTTGTATTCTTTTTCCCTGAAGTTCTGTCTAGACATACATGAGTAGATACATTGCAAGATTTAGAATTACATCAGAAAATACATAAGAGCATAAGTTCAAAATAAAGGTTAAAATTATTAGAAATAAAATTAGGTGTCACAAGTTTCCTTATTTCAACATCAGTTTTGGATTAAATTCCCTAACTTCTTGTTGTTTCCTGCAAATATTTTCCAGAATAAACTATAATTTTCTGAAGGAAGTGCCATAATTTGAGTATACCATCCAATAACTTGTCCAATTATGTCAAATATCTGATTAAATTCAGTGAAATTTACATGGGAGCCAAAAAAAAATCCCCCAACCAAACCTACATTTTGGTAGCATTTCTACCTTAAGATCAAAACATTGAGTTTTTTGGATAGTATTTTTGGAATGTAGTTTCCCATTAGAAAAGAAATTCAGCTGATGTTATCTCTATTAATTTCCCATATAACATGCTGATTTTATACTACGGTATTATGATGCCCCTTTTAATTCTTTATACCACTTCATACTGTGAGTTTTAATGGATTTTCAGAGCATTCCTTTTTCTTTCCCTTCTAAGCAGAATTTGTATTTACTAAAAGGTTTGTTTATGGATTCTTCCTTCAGTGTTTCCAGCTGTGTCATAGTTTATCAAATTATACCAAAGGTCATTAATAAATTTTGCTTGTTTGCTATCTGCTGTAAGTCTACAGACATTTAGTTTTAATATTTGTTTTTGAAAGCCTGTTCTCCTTTCTTTATTTCCTGCTGTGTATGTGAACAACTGAATAATATTTCAAATGAAAGCTGTTGAAATAATGAGGGAGTTTCTTCTACTTTTAAGTTATCGGTCTGAAGGTATTGTCTGTAACTCTGGAAATGGTCCTAGAACTTGAATATTCCCTAATAAAAGTACTAAAGTCTTTTACTGTTACTAGCATTCCTTACCTTTCTGTCAAATGGTTAAAGAAAAGTTATTAAATATGCAGCCTCATTATCTACAAAATAATCTGGTGTCTTGTGTCTGGGGAGTTTACTTATATAAGGAAGGATTAGAAGAGAAAATAAGGGAGTTAAAAGTTATTTCTGGTATGGATTATTTGGGGATAAATTTGAATTTACTACAGTAAACATTTCTGGAACATCAAATTACAGAAAAGAATTCTTTTCTGCTTTTGAAGAGGTAACTAATGTAGAGAAATGCTATGACCATTCTGGTCTTGTCTGCTTTTTAATTGAGGAGAACACCCAGATATTCTCTGGTATTTAAAACTTAGAAAGTGAGGGAGTTGTTTGAATGGTCTCTCAAAGGTCTACATTAAAAGATTGTTTTAGTTGATGCATTATTTCCTTTTTCCTGAAATGAAATTGAATATGAAGAAATTATTTAAATTTCTATTTCAGAAGGTTGTTTAAAAAATAAATCCGACCATCAGAGAAAAGGAAAGCTATATCACAGACAGGTTCTTCTTACTTTTACATCTAGCAAGAGAGAGGTTTTTCATCTTTAAGAGATCTACCACAACTGTTGCCTAAACATATTCAGTTTTAGAAAGCCATTTTCTGCTCTCAGAGCACAATATAAATTAGAATGCAACCCCTGTCCTGAAACTCCGATGCCAATGGAAGTTTTCCTATTAAGTTTCAAAAGTCCAGACCAGGAAAAAAAAACAAATCAGCAGCTCTTATATGTCAACAAAGTCTGTTTCCTATTGACCTGGACAGAAATTAGAAGCTTTGAGATGTAAACCATTCTTAATATTCTGAATCATTCAATCAATTTTAAATATTTGATTATTTGCTTCTCATATAATATTCATTATACCTTCCTATGTAAAATTATCAATATTCTAGACGCCCATAAACATTAAGATTTTTTATTAATAGTCTACCAGTAATGTTTTCAATATTTAGCAATAAAATTTAATTCTATTTTTAGCAAAGTCTTAGATAACTCCAGCCTAGAATCAACACAAAACCAGAATGAAAACTATCAATTTTCCTGTAAATATGCCACAGGAAACTGTCTTAAGGGTAATTAAGAAGATGTTTAGATCTGGAGGGAAGTAGAAAGAAAAAAAATGTCTATTTAAAAAAAAAGTGATTTTTTTGTATTGTAATTTTTAATGGAAAACAAATTTAAGAAAGAAAACCTGTTGTCTTTCAGCTCTGTTTGCAGCTGTATCTCTAAGAGAGAAAATTCCCAAGTAGTATTTACAACAGCCCATCTACAGATTAGCAAATCTAGATTTAAGAATGTAAACTATTAAAACTTCTCATAATATCAATTTACAGACTGAAAAATTAGTTAATCTTTAAATGAAGTCAGAATACAGGAACATGTTTACCCATGGCTAGCAATGTTCAGTCCAAGTGTCCAGTTATCATTGTATTTAAGAGGGACACCACCTCTTTCTACTGATGTAAGTTAGATTTTACCTTTGTGGAGTCAAGCAAACCCTCTTATAAATTACAAAAATTCTAACTTAAACATAAATTATCATTTTTTTTCCTTTTAAAAGGTATTCTGCAAGGAAAGACTCCTACTATATACCAACCAATATAATTTCAATCAACTGCAACAAGAAATTAATTTATTCATTCATCACCTAAAGTATCTGTTTTCATCAAACACAAAAGTCAAATGAGACGATTCTAACTACTATTAATCTTAACCAAACTAGTCTAGAGAGAACCAATAATAGAAAAAATAGCTGAGTTACTGATTAAGCACAGAAAAGACATTTGAAATACCACTGACAGAAATTTATTTCAAAGAATTTGTTTATGAGACAGTGAGTAGGTCAGCAACTACCTGTTACCTAAGGATTATCAGAATAAATGGGATCTCTGTTGTTGGAAATGTGAACTAAATTACCTGCAACAACATAATAGGAAAACAGTGTAGTCAGTATTTTGTCACACCACAGCAAAGCACCGCAATCCAGACACCATGTACAAATACAAGGTACATGTACATATAGAAGCCCAGTACATTCAGAAGAAACTTTGTGGAGGGAGGGAACTTGTGCTAAAAACTGTAGGAAAGAATTCAGGGTAGTTGGTTTTTTTTGTTTGGTTTTTGTTTGGTATTTTGTTGTTTTGGGTTTTGTTCGTTCGTTCATTTTTATTTTTGGAGGGGTTTTGTTGTTTTTGTTTGGTTGGTTGGTTGGTTTTTTGTTTGGTTGGTTTTTAATGTTATATTTTATTAGCAATAATGTATAGATTTTCTTAGCAAAATGAACAGTCTGGATTTTGTTTAAGTTAAATCCTATTCATTGGAGAATAACACCCAATGAAGATATGCCAATAACTCATTCATAGTGCAAAAGATCTTTTACACTAGTTATTTTTTAGCCTTGTAATTGTACTTTTTCTGTACACAATAATATAGCTCTGCAGATAGATCCTAAAAAGCATTGGTTCAATCTATTTGAACATAATTCAATTAGGTTTATTATATGACATACTCTAATGTAATTTTTTTAAAAATCATATATCTTAATGGATCTGTGACATATAGTACTGTGCCTCTTAAATAAAGCTTCTTATTTTTGCAAGCCTAAAATAGTAAATTCAACTATTTATTGTGAAGGGAGAGGGGAATAAGAGTACATGGTTTGTTGGGCCACCAGGTTTGGGAAAAAACCCCAAACAATTGCATTTCTGTCTAGGGAAACCACTAATGGATGTGTTTTCCAGTGGTGTGACTCTCTCAGTTCTAACATATGCCTTCTTGTGCACGCGGGTATATTACTTTCTGGAAATACAAATAACCAAAAATAATATTTTCTCTGGGCAAGCATGGAGTTAAGTCTGAGTATAAAAATGATACAAATAGGATACTACACTGAAATTATTGTTTCTGTCTTTCTGTAATACATCAAAGACAAAACCAAAACACTTCTTATAACTGAGAAAAATTATTAGATAAACATCTAGTTCCTACGAATGCTAGTAGCCCATGTTGCTGAGTCCTGTTGGTTTGGCCTGACCTGTACTCACTTATGCAGAAAGTTCCAATCTAGAGATTTGTCCTATGAAACCATATTTGTTTCTACACAGCTATAATGGGATTTTGCTCCAAGTGAAGCAGGCAATATGCACAGTTTAACACATCCTTCAAGTATCCCATTATATCTTAAATAAAAAAAAAAAAGGGTAAATTAAATTCAGCTTACTCAGAAAATATATTTCTTTACTTGGTGACTGTGTCATAATCATACAATAGAACCAAAACAGACTACTGAGAAATAAAGTATTTTGTTATAAGTCTTTAACTTCCATTTAAAGCCTCACACTTTAGTGTTGTGTTTGTTTCCCTGTTTAAAAACAGAATGTATTGCACACTGATGAATTATGCAAAAGGATGCTCGTAACTCCTTCTTAGAAACATGACTCTGAAATTCCTCTCATTTGCTGTGCAAATATATCATACAAGTGCATAATATATTCCTATTTTTATACTTCTCTTATTATTGTGATAATTTTTGTACATCAGACTATAATTATGCTCTTATTTAGATGCATGTTTTAAATCTACCGTTGTGATAAATGTTTAAATCCTTGTCTCAATTTGAATTGCACAGCCTCTAGTTCATTTATATTTTTGGAAGAATTTAGTTTATAAAGTCTATAGTAAACTAATATGGTATGCATGGAAAATGAATTTGTTCATTCAATTAGAATTTTCTGCTGAGTTGAGCCCTTTATTTTTCACAGAGTTAACCTTCCATTAAAATAAAATATCTGAGAACTAGCCAGCATTTCTGTAAGGCCAACATCAAATATATTTAGAGAGCTCAATACCAGAAAACCCCAATCAAAACAAAACAAAAATCATGCTTCTGTGTAATTTCTTGTAACATGTCTGGTTTTTAAACAGTGCAGCTGATACTGAATCTACTTTAGGAGACATTTCATCACTTTGAACATTTCATCACATACTTTAAAGATGACTGATACAAAATAGCAAGTGCTGCATGAAAGGAACGTACACAATAGAGATACAGTTAAAACTTTGCTTTTTAATGTGTTTAGCAGTATTTTCATTTTTTAATTAAAAGAAAAACAAATAAAAAGATAAAAATAAGATTAATATATGAATTAGTAACCAAACCATAGAAAAGACAAATTTTATATTTTGCTTTTGCTTTTAAAGATTGCTTCCAGAGGTTCAGATTACTCTTACCTAATCTATATACATAACCCTAAAGTGTTTACTTCTGAGTCTAGCCTCCCTAAAAATTTGTGTTGTCCATGGGTAAAAATAAGTGTCTTCAACAAACAGAGATATGTCATCCTGTGGAAGTACCTGCCTCCATATATTCATGTGTTTAATGAAAAGATAATAAAATCTTTAGGCATGCTATGTAGAAAAGATTAGGAGAATGAATGCAGCTGTAAGTGAAGTTTCTGGGTAATCACCACCCATCCACTAGCATGCATTAAACTCAAATGGTACCCATGAAGGAGTAATTACTTGCCAATACCAGTTTATTTCTCATAAAATTCATGAGAACCATAAAGAGAAAGCAGTACCCAATGAAATAGCTTTTCAGGAAATTGTCTTCTTGTTTTATCCCTCCTCCTGGATATTAAGAAAAAACAAATTCTTGTCACAACAACAAGTACCTAGACCAAAATATAAGCTTTCAGAACTCTGCTGAATTCTTACTGGTCTCTTCAATGACTGTGAATAAGCAAGAGGGAACAGGTTTCAGTCGCAGTTGTTCAGGGGCTAGAAGGCACTTTTAGAACTTCATATGAGAACCAAGGACCTCGGTTCTGTGGGAAATTACAGTTCAGATACTAGTTCACCTTTTTTAGATCTAAGTTCTGTGGCTTCATATCTAGTATTTATTGCATTCCAATCAAATACAAATAAATTCCCATAAAATTCCACAAAACTCTAATAACCAAAAGAAACTTCGGGGTTTTTTTTTCATTGTTGTTTTTTCTTTAGTTGGAGGAAGAGGTGCTGGGGTTGTGGGAGTGGGTGTGTTGTTCTAGCAGGATCTGAAATGGCTTCTACATGCCTATGAAAGCTCCTAATGAACTGTTCTAGTTCTACAATCTGATCTTTGTAAAGGCAAAGTCTAAAGTTCTGAAGAGGAGCACTTCGTTAATGGAAACTCCCAAAAGACATGTACATGGAGTTTGTTCGTGAAGATCCAATTTCAGAATCCAGGGTTAAATTTACACCCCCTAAAAGGTTCAGAAAGATCAAATGACATTCTCTATTGTTAGTACATGTCTGAATTATACCATTTTTGTGGCTCATCCACCACTTCTGTTTTCAAAATACTAAGTTCCCTTTCTCCTCATAACTCAGTTGCAGCCTGTAGGAGTAGTTAAGTTGTGAGCTATAAAATCTTCCAGCTGTCTTACCTTTTCCTAGGTACTGTATTAATGCAAATAATAAAAATGAAAAGCAACAAAGCTGAGTTAGGCTGAAGATTTTAAAATTAATCTCTCTGGCTTTGTAAGAAGGTGTAAACTGGTGATCACTGCTAAATGGCTCAGAGCTGCTGTAGGATCTCTTACAGCAAGAATAGGAGAATGAAATACAGCGACATCACCTGAAACAGATTTGGGATAATGACAAAGTACAACAAAGTATAAAAACTGTATTCAACCACTTGTTTATAAATGCAGTGCATTTGCAATTTAGAATATGTCACAACTGGCATGAGGTTAATAAAAAGAAACAAAATTAAATATCCTAATTGTTTCCAAATCGAATTAGTATCACAGTTAATTCAAATAGCAACTCTATATGTCAACTGATTTGTCTTTCAGTTACTTCTGCAACATATTGCTGGAGCAAGGTGCAGACATCTCGTCTATGGGGCAAACCTAAAATTCATTTCTTTTCCTTCTTTCCTTTAATGAAATGTGCTCAGCATTGCAAGTTCCATTGACTTCACTGAAACCTACAAACACAAAAAATAGTTCAGATTAAGTTCAAAGATGCCAATGAAGAAAGAGGAAATTCATCAAAAATTAACACCCATTCCAATTTAAAAAATATATTTAAAATGTAACAAACACATTGGAACATCAGAATATTTCTAATGAATTATCTTGATTCTGCAAAACTATTTATTTTCTTAAAGTTGATGTTCTTTGGTGTTTTTGTTATAGAACTAGGAATTTTTGCATGGAGACTTAGGAAAAAACTTAAGTATCTTCAGTTGAAGAATTCATAAGAATTTGAGTAATTTCAGAAACAATATGACAATTTAGACATAGTTTATGATACTAAAAATTTTGTCTTCAGTTCTTATTTAGCTCTTTTTTTGGTTCTAGTTCAAACATTATTTGTTTTCTTATTTTTAATGAGCCAGCTTAAAAAAAAAGAGAGAGAAAATGTCAATGAAAAGGAATTACAAAAAACAATTCTATTGAGAAGTTACATAGCATAGGAAGATTCGTATCCATCAAGTTTACATCTGAGCTTCTGTTCCTAAACTAAAGTCTTCTTTATGGCTCTTGAACCATATATTTTGAAATACATATATTCTACCATCCTTTTTGGCCACTTTTGTTATCAGGTAATTGCTTCTCAACATTTGACAATAAAAAGATTAATTTTTATATTAACTTTGTAACTTACCTTGTTGCAGAAATGTACAAAGTACTCACTATCTGCACATACTGCAGTGCTGAAACCATGAAATGTGTTTTTACTATAATGGAAATTATTTCTAAATCATTCCTAGAAGTCCTAAGAGAAGTGTGGCATTCAGATTTTAACATGTCCAAACACCTGCTTAAAGCTGTGAGACAGCAATGGCCAGCCTGGAGATTTCTAAATAATATCTCATCTGTACTGGACAGTCCCAAAATAAAGTCCCAAAGAAACAGACAAGAAAACAAATAAACTAAATGAGAAAAAAACAAACCAACCAATAAAAATAATAATAATAATTTAAAGAAACAAACAAGACAAAATATAAGAAAGAGGAAGATATATACAGACATGTAAGATTGTTGGCCTGTATACCTCTTTGAAGAAACATGTAGTACCAAGGGAACACAAAGCTACAATTGATTCCAACTCTGTGGGGAAAGAAAATAGTTTTAGAAGTGCACAAAAATAGTTTAGAAGTGCACAAAACAAAAGTCTTGGTTTTTTGAAATTTTCACAGAATCACAGAATACTCAAAGTTGGATGAAACCTCTGGATGTCATCTTGTGCACTCCCCTTTCTCAAGAAGGACCACCTTGACCCAGTTGTCTATGTCTGTGTCTAGATGAATTTTAATATCTCCAAGGATGGGACACTATAATCTTCCTGACAGCTTGTTCCAGTGTTCAGTAAAAAATGTTTTCTGATATTCAGAGGAAACCTCCTGTGTTTCAGTTTGTGCCCATTGCCTCTCAGACATCATGAAAAGAGCCTGGTTCCATCCTCTGCATCCTCCTTTCTGTATTCATATACATTAATGACATCCTGCCAAGTCTTCTTTACTCCAGACTGAACAGTCCCACCAGCTCTCTCAGCCTTTGCTTATACTGGAAGTACTCCAGTCCCTTTCTACAGTGAGTCCACAGGCTATAAACTTGTGGGGTGGGGATTTTTGCTTTTGTTTTTGTTTGTTTGTTTGTATTTTGTTTGGGGTTGTTTTTTGTTGATGAGTTTGAGTTTGGAATGTTTTAGGAATGAATTATGTATATGCTCTATACGGTATTTTAAAGTACCTTTGACCACCTAGATGATTTAGGTCTTCAATATAAAGAAAATCTGCTCCAGCAAGAATCTTATACTTAAAATTAAAACAAAAACACCCTTTATATAGCAGGTCTTTCAGTTATGAATGGCAAATCTGTCACCATCTAAGACAGATTTTTATAAAAGAAACAATATTTTAAATCTGACTTCATGAGGTCTCATAATTTTAAAACATGATAGCACTCAAAATATATTTAGCAGGTCTTGTGAGTATGAAATAGTGGATAAATTCTAGAACTAATCTAAACTGCAATTTGTTCAGAGTTGTACTTCTTTCAAGTAACTACTGTAGAATAGATACATCTTTAGAACTTACTAGTTGACTTTACACAGACAGTGAGAAATCTCAGTTCCTACTAACCTCAGTAGAATGATCATTTCATCCATCCTGTCTTGGGCATTTTTAATAGATTTTTTGTTTGTTTGTGGGGGAGTTTGTGGGTTATTTAGTTAGTTAGTTATTTTGGATTCTTTTGTGGTTTTTTTCCACAGGAGTTCAATTTGTTTTACTTTATCTGTAGATATTAGCCCTGAAATCAGACCTTTATTATTAATATCTTCAAAACAGAGATTCATGAATTAGACCCTAATTTAGAGGTTAGTGTTTTTGAAAACAAGTCCATAAACAATTTGTCGTTCAGTGCATTTTTAAAAACTCATATATAATATTTAATTCTACTTTGAAAAAATTATATGAAATAAAATTTAGTAGGATGACTTTTCTTATGCACTTGTTACAACAGAGTTTTTGCATAGTCATCTATTTTAGGTAGTAAAAAGCAATTAATCTGAACTTTTTAATCTCTTCCTCTTTAAAACTACCTTTTGGGCTTTCACCTTCTTCTGAAATCTTATAATAACAAATTAAAAAATTAATGGCATATAGTAGTGCAGATTTCTCCCTAAGAAACAAGATAAACAATCATGTAGATATTTTGGGGATAAAAAAATGGTAAAATGAATTTTAACAAATCTCACCCTCTGTTAAAGTCAAAGTATGTAAATTGGCTAATGTAACAGCTTTTTAGTACAATATAACCTTCAAAATACTGCCTGTACAGTCATCAAAAAGGATACTTACACAATGATTTTTTTTTTAATAAATGGGTGTGCATTGCTTATGCAGATTCCAAGATGAACCAAAGAAAAATTACATGCATAAACAATAATCTATCCAGATGGTCCATCAACAGTTAATTAAGTGGCAAACACAGAAGTATCTCTGATGCTGCCAAAAAACTGCCTGCAGAGTCTGCCATGGGCTCAAATTTAGATTACTGAAGGAAAATCTTCTGCAGATTGGCATCAGTCTCTTGTGATGCTCATCTGAAAAGCAGAGTAAATTTCACAAGCTACATTTGAAAATGAAAACAAGAGTAAGGGAAGTGCTGTCTGAACATATTGCTAATAATGAGATATGAGTTTGTCACGCTCATGTTGCCAAGGTAAATTCAGACCAGAGTAGTAGAGACCAAGGGGGACCAGCAGCTGTTACCTGCACTCCATGTGAAACAATATAGTAGCATCCATTTCTGGTACTCATATCAAAAGAAGGTACTATTCTTTCCATCACACTTGCAGTCAAAGAGTTGAATGAACATGTGACTGCTACCCACCTATTCCTTGGAACAGTAGCTCCAGTGAAAGAGCAGTGGGGTTGCATGTTGAAGCTTTTACCTTTGCATTTCTTGAGGGTCTTTCACTGCTAAACCCTCTAGAATAGTGTTCTAATATTTGTTATTAAAAGAGATTAAAGCAAGTTTTTGGACAGTAGAACTAAGCTGAGAAAATATATTTCAGATAAACAGTAGATCTTTGCAATATTTTTTTCCCCTGAAAGTACCCCTGCTTTTCCAAGTCATGTAATTCCAGTGTCAATAAGAAAGCTGAAAAAAATAGCTTACCATGCTCCCAAATGTAAATATACCCAATATTTGTTACTTCAGAGAAATTATTAGACTCTCACTTTAACTCAGATTCATGGATAAAACCAGTAAAATTACTTAGGCAAGTGAGAAGACATGAATTGGTTAATAAGTGAATTAGGGATTCTTCCTTTGAAATTTGTTTCACATAAAAGAGCAGCAGTCATGAATATTTTAAAAGCAAGAACTCTTTAGGCTTCTTTAAATATTAATTTAGCAAAGTGACAACATTAAATATCAATTAGGAACATATAGTATTTCAAGTATTAGGCTGTGAAACTACAAAACCAAACCAAAACCATTGATATGAAAGAGCTTGTCATTTGTCATATATTCAATCAGATGTTAATTATTTTTGTCTACATTTTTTCCTAGAAACGGCTTGTTTCTCAAGGATTTGTTCTGTTATGTAATCTTAGAGAAATTAATTGGAAATACCAAAAAAAAGGACAGAAGGCTGAAGGTCTGAGACCAAATTGCCCTTTCAATTAAGTTGTTGTGGAGTCACTGGGAAAAAAAAAGCATGAAATGGACCACAAGTCTTTCAAAAACAGAAGTAAAACAGCTTAAGGCACTTAATTTTGGTCATGAATTTGAATGAGAGAATCAATTGAAGATTCTAATGCTCTAAAATGTAAAACCACCAATGATCCTGATTCCCAAAAGTTTCAAGGTGTGCAAAATCATCTGGTGTCCCAATGCAATGAAGATATGCACAGAAATTCAAATGGATACTGTTGTTCTTGAGTTAGGAAAATATGCTCCCACTGTGTTTACTGCTGCTGTGTCTGAGTGACGTCATAGAGAAAATGGTTAGGCATAGGTTAGATATTAGGAAGAAATTCTTTACAGAGAGGGTAATCAGACATTGGAATGGGCTGCCCAGGGAAGTGGTGGATTCTCCGTCCCTGGAGGTTTTTAAGATGAGACTGGATGTGGCACTTAGTGCCATGGTCTAGTAACCACAGTGGTGTTGGATCAAGGGTTGGACTTGATGATCTCAGATATCCCTTCCAATCCAGTTGATTCTATGATTCTATGATTCTATGAACATCTTCATAAGAAAACCACAGTATTTGCTACAATACTAAAGGAAACAAATATGCCCCAAAACAACATAAAAAACCCAAATCTTCCATTCAAAATGCAGTTGTACAAGGAGTTTCAACTGTTTCCAGCAGGAAATCTTTTATACATGGCACTTTTTCAGCTTCAGCTTGGATAATCCAGGGAAAGCTATTTGCTCTACTTGCAATAAAAAAGTGTATGCTCACAAATCTGGAGCCTATATTGGCACATCTGTACTTAGTTTCCATCTGCAAGTACTGCAGCCAATGTATTCCAGTGATTGCAGCCAAAACAAAACAAATAAAATCTAACTGTGAAGCCACTGATACTATTAAACACTGCACATCATTCTACATTATTAATTAATTTTTTAAAAATTAAACTAATATTAAATTTAATTATATAAATAACAAATTATTTTATTTTATTGGGTTTGGATTGGGTTTAATTTATTCTTTTATTTTAAAAAATGAGAAATTATTTGATTTGATTACTTATTATACTAAAGTCCTTTGTTTGGGGATGTTGAATTTGCAGAACTACACACCATCTGATGACTCAGCCAGTCTTCCAGCAAGTAACCAGAAAGAATTACTAAGCCACCAGTGAAAGCATTTACTTGGAGACTAAGTTTTAAAAAGGGCGTAAATATGTACATTGATGAAACACAACTTGAGAAGCAGTAAGCTCCCCTGATTTTTTTTTTCTACCTGGATTGTCATTCTGGATGGATGAAATATCTTAGTGAGAATTTTTGTTTATTTCCTTGCTTACTTTTATGTTTGCACATGTTTAGATTAAATAGGAATTTTTTTTCTAAACAGTCGTTCTTCCTTGATGTGAAAAGTTTGGTCCTCATACATAGTTGCTGGTGCTCTTACACAACCATTCAATTCTTAAGAGAGTATGCATCTCTGCAATTAATTTTAGAAATTCCTTGAAGTTCCCCAGTGGCAATTAAAAATCTCTGAGGCATATAGATGCTTTCATATGCTTTGTCTTTTCTTTTTTCTGTCATGTTCTTAATTTACACCTCTAAATCATCAGCGGTCAGCACAGAGCAGAAGAGGAACCAAGAAACTGCTCTTCGCTCAGCAGTGAGAATTTTAAACAGGAAGAAAAGGAATGTTTGCAATATCACTCCTACTTACATAGTAATTCAGTATTTCAATATTGTCTTGTTTGCTAAACTCACATAAGATATGGACCCATCAATAACCCACATATCATGAATTCAGTGTTTCCTGGAATGTCAGAAAACATTGTCGTTGACCTGAGAAGGAATAACTTTTGCAGTTAAAAACCAACAAAACAACAAAGAATAACAATACAGTGCTGATAAGATATGAGTAATATATGCTGATTGGTGCACTAATGTTGCAGCCTCACCTTGAATATTATGTGTATTTTGGTCACTACAATATAAGAAAGATATTAAGCTATTAGAGAGTCTCCAAAGGACGGCAACGAAGGGCCTTGAGGGGAAGCCCTATGAGGAGCAGCTAAGGTCACTTGGCCTGTTCAGTCTGGAGAATAGGAGACTGAGGGGCGACCTCACTGCAGTCTTCGACTTCCTCATGAGGGCAAAAGGAGGGGCAGGCACTGATCTCTTCTCTGTGGACACCAGTGACAGGACCCTAGGGAATGGTCTGAAGTTGTGTCAGGGGAGGTTCAGATTGGATATTAGAAAAAGATTCTTAACCCAGAGGGTGGTTGGGCACTGGAAGAGGCTCCCCCGGGAAGTGGTCACAGCACCAAGACTGACAGAGTTCAAGAAGCATTTGGATGATACTCTCAGGCAGACGGTGTGACTCTTGGGGATGGTTCTGTGCAGGGCTAAGAGCTGGGCTTAATAATCCTTGTGGGTCCCTTCCAACTCAGCATATTCTGTGATTCTGTGACTAATAAACCCTTTGCTTCTGGCCTGCACAACATATGGCAAATTAAGCCATTTCTTTGGCTTCCTGTACTTCAGGACATTCACAGAGCAATTTGCTTGGCCAGGGCTTGTGCTGGTTGAGAGGGGCAACAGTGACTTACAGCTGCTGCGCCTTGCCTTCAACAAGCTTGGCAGAAAGCTTCAAAGGTCTTGTCTGACAAAACTGTACAGAATAAAAATATAATATGGAGGAGACATAAGAGGGAAATAGAAGAGGAGTGAAGTTATTACAGTGAAAAAAGAGAAAGAAGTCTTGGGAACCTGCTATTAAAAAAAATAAATTAAAATTTTAGAAGCTCAGATGCCTTTAGTTGCTCCCCCCTGTGTCAGTTGATGGGAGGCTGCCAATGTACTGTAATGTTATACAGTTCCCACTTCTTCTTCTGCATCCTAATGCTATCAGTAGGCTCGGAGCATGCTTGAAAACTGTGTGAGAAGAGAGTGTTACCCTCCATCAGCTCCTTCACTCACACCCCCCCCACCATGTCGTTTACCTCACTATATGATTCAAACACCCAAACAAATGCTCTCTGGTGCTTAATATCACTTCACACATCAGTAATTCTATGGAGTTAAAAAAGGGTGTTCTAATAAGATTTTTTTTTTCCTCATCAAGTTAAATTTATGGTTGAAGAGAAAATTGTGATTGTGACAGACTGGGATGTGAGGGTTAGGAATCATTGGCATTTTTGCCTTAATCCAGCTTTCATTTCCAGATTGGATTCTTAGATGTGCTCTCTCTCACTTTTGTGGAGCTAATATGTTTACAGGGTTGTTGTTTTCTTTTTTTTCTTTTATTTTTTTTTCTCAGAAGTTATTTTCTTTTACTTGTGTGCTGCTTAATGGAAATGCATCAAATTCTTAGCAGAGGCAGTCACTGAATAAAACAAAGGTCTAAATGCTAATATGAATAATGAAATTTCCATGGTGGCACACATGGGAAAGGGTAGAAATTGGTAAGGCACAATGAAATAAATTATATTTTATTAAAATCTCCCTACTGAACAGATATTATGTACAAATATATTTTCTAAAATGAATCAATGCATATTTTCATTCATGAACAAAAATCTTAAAATGCCAGTGTTTTATTCATGTGTATATAAAAAAGTGTATCTGGAAGCACTTTTTATTATACAAAGTCATTTAGTTACAAAGGAGAATAAAAATGTCCAGGAAATGAACATGCACATAAAGAATTGGTTTACTTTCAAAGTCATCTGTAAAAATATCCTAGCTTTATGTTCATGTTGTATGTACTTACACTGTTTTGTGTTTATTTCTGACAAAGAATTGCAAATGTGTAATGCTCCTTCTAAATGAAATTAAAAATGTAATATAAAATAAAATCAAAGCAATTTACAATGTGAACATATGAATTGGTAATTTATTGATTTATCTTGGGAGTACATTTGGGGCATTTCATCCTCTGCTCTGTGGGTTGAGCTGAAAGATATTTAAGTTGAAAAAACCAGCATTCAGACTGCATTTTACGTAATTTTAATTAATATTCAAAATTTTATTTATAGATTATGCTCTTAGACATTTCCTATCTTAAAATTACATTTCCTCTTGTTGTGAGAGGGAAATAGATTAAGAACTGGCATTGAGAGAAAAAAAATTAAAACCTATTTTGCACTTTTATTAGCTCAACCTTCGATTCTTTGCTCTTTCCCAGGGTATTAGGAAGGGAAAGATGTCTGACTTGAGTTCAGTGGGCAGAGAGCCAGACTAGAATGGGAGAAGAAATGGAGATAAGGATAAGGAATCAGGGTGGAAGCAGAGATGGTGCCTGAGAATGAGGGAGGGGAAGCCTGGGAAATGGAAGAGGGAAATGGTGAAGAAAATGGTGAGGTAGTTAGAGAGGGAAGAGAGCCTGCCTTTGGATAAGGATTTAAGGAGACTGCCAAGATTAAAATGGTGCAACTGGGAGTTATGTGCAGAAAGTCTTGAAATAAGTGAATCTGACAATGTGATACTTTGCACAATGATAATTGTGACTATATCAGCAAAGACAAGGATACAGGCACACTATTCAAGCTTAAGCTGAGCAAGTTATGGGCCAACAGCCAAGATGAACTAACTATCTATACACTCTTCACTAGTATTTTCTCAGGTAGAACATGTAAGCTCATTGAGAAAAATAACACTTTGTAATCTTAATTCGATATTTTTGTATAAATGCATTTAATTTGATTATAAAATAATTTCTACAAAAGTACTTAGATATTGTTGATTCTTAATTAATCAGAAAAAATATTTTATTCTAATTTTTTACATGTATTTCTAAGTTTCAAGAGGTGAAAATTACACATCAAGGTGGTCAATATATAAAATGTGCTTTCTTCCAATCCATTTACTCAAACTTGTTCTAAATTTTTGTCCAATTAGTCTGTATTGCAATGAGTACCTGTATATCCTTTCAACAATATTGAAAAATATTTTTTACCTTTATTGTGACCCTTTTTATTTTAGTTTTGTTACAAGTGTTCATATAAGGTTTACTACACATCAAAAAGAGCTTTATAAGGCTATTCCTCTACTTTTTAAAATACTGTTCTCAGAAATGTGCTGTTATAAATTAGTCTTAAAGAATCTGACTGATATGAGCTTATTCAACAAAGAACACCAAGTAAGGAAGGTGAGTGTTTGGCTACTAAATTTTTCCACTAGCTTTGGATTTTCTTTCAGGATCAAAAGGCATCACCGGTTTTTTGACTCAGTTATGTGTGTATAACACAGATAACACATATTTTTTCTAGGCTCTGCCTTAGTTGCTAACCACAGAACCTTCCATATGGGACCTTTTTCTTTAATTCTTACTGAACACTCTTTAAAATGTCTAAATGATATGGACCTTTCTTGGTGTCATCAGCAAATTATTCTCCCAAGCACACTTCTTTAGTTTTAAAGAATACTAATATTTTATACCTATTTTTATTGTTTAGTTTTATTATTATTTCTTGGGTTTGTGTTGTTTTGGCATTTAGGTCCATAAAAGAAGGGATTATCCAGCCAGTGCAGAGAAGTCATCAATTAGTCTGATTCCCGAGGTTTTTTAATACTTTATACAAGTGTATGTAGTTAGGTATTGTCCATGAGAACATTCTAACAGTAGTCAGAGGTGTAAACTTAAGAATTAGTTCTAGAGTAATTCTAGAGTTCTGAGCTGTTCTAGACTGATCTTCAGATGCTATAGAAAATGAACCTTCACCAAAAAATAAAATCAATATAATGAAAAAATATAAAGACTAGTCTTCATTTACAGTCTGATGCAGCACATCTCAAATTTAAGTTTAAAAAAATCCACTTAGAAAGCTAAGGCTCTCAAGTTCCCAATTACAATGTCAATTATAATAAAAAATAATTCCTTTATATCATGCTTTCTGTGCTAATATATATATCTTAGATTTCAAGTTGAAATAACAGAAAAGGTGACCAGTACAACAACTTGTACATTCTATAATTTGCTTTATTGACATTTTAATACATTTCATCAAGGGGTTTTTTTGCTATTTTGTATTCGGAATACATTTAGAAAACGTACATTCGAACAGTGGAGCTTGCTCCAGGAATGACTCACTTTTTGCATTACACTACTTGCAGGTGAATTACCTTTAACAGCACTAAAAAGTGAGAAAACTGGTTTGACAAGTTGTAAGCACGTAAGTTTGCAACTGTATCGAGAATCTGATCTGCCTACCCCTCCTAAAGAAATAGGCACTACTTCCAATTACTGCAGATGGCATATTCCTCAGAAACCATACTTAAGGGAAATACATTGTAATCTCATAAAATGCCTGAAGAAGAGAAGGTTCAGGTGGTAAACTCCTCAATGCCTATTAATATCTCATGGTAAAGTATGAAGAAGATTGGAACAAACTTTTCAGGGACAGGACAGTGTCCATGGACATAAACTGAAACACAGGAGGTTCTAGTCTGAACATCAAGAAATATATTTTGACGTTGAGAGCAACAGCACTGGAATAAGTTGCCCACAGAGCCTGTGGAATCTTTGTTCTGGAAGGTAAAAAAAAAAAAAAGCAAAATGTGGGATTATCTAAATGATCTCCGGAGACTCATTCCAACCTCAAGGATTTTGTGATTCTGCCCTTGGATAAAGCTGAACATCAACCTTGAATTCTATTTAGCCTGAAGCTGGGGTTAATATTGATAGACAAGACACAGAGCACCAGTTGGTGTGAGGCTGCTGAAAAAAGGCGAAGGCCACAGAAATATTTCTCCTCTATGAAATTGTTCAGTTGGGTCTTGGCTGGAGGTCAATGGTTAATCCTAGGGTTAGGAATAGGAGAAAGACAAAGCCTACAGCTCCCCAGGGTGTGTGACTTGAAAGGGTTTACCAAGGGAAAGGTTATGATGGAAAAAGATTTATCATCCAAGTACTTTAAGGTAACCCCTGGGAGTCCTTGGCTAAGGTTCATCCCTTGCCTAGATTTGGGGTTATGGTTGGAGTAGAGTCAAAGCTCCTGTTGATGAGGGACTGCAAAGACACCACCAAAAGAATCATTATGTTTTGGCTAAAGATAATATTCTTCATAGTAGCTGGCATGGGGCTGTGTTTTGGATTTGTACTGTTTTTGTTCCTGACAAGCAGTGCTAGCACAGGGTTGAGGCCTCTTCTGCTTCTTACCCCACCCCACCAGTGAACAGGCTGGGAGCGCTCAGTGAGTTGGGAGGGGACATAGGTGGGACAGCTGACCCCAACTGACCAGAGGGATGTCCCAGACATACAGGCTTATGCTCAGCATATAAAGCTGGGGGAAGAAAGAGGTAGAATGGAATGTTCAGAGTTGATGACATTTGTCTTTTCAAGTCATCAGTAGTCATGACGGAGCCCAGCTTTCCTTGGGATGGTTGAACATTGATCTGTCTATGAAGTGGCAAATTAGCACAAGAATCAACCTGCCCTTGGCTGTTTTATTTTGATAGTAGTTCTTTTTTGTTAATGAATAAATGTCAAGATAAACAGAAGTCATTAACATGTTGAAAGTGTGTGGGATTTCTGATCAACAGAGTCTGAATATATTTTAATGCAATGAACAATTAATAAATGACTTTGAATTAGTGATAGGACAAACGGATTCTGAACAAGTTTTGGTAGTTGCTTAATATCTAATAAAAGTGCTGGAGTAGGCATGAACTTTTTCACTCTGTACAAGAAACAGGCTTCTCTCCTTAATATGAGAAACTACAAATTGACTGAGAAAATAGCTTTAAGTATTAAAATATATTGAATACTGTGAATAGTGACAGACCTGTCCAATCTGTGACAGCAACCATTAATCAAGGAGATCTTGTATAGAGTCAATCTCATCTGTGTAAATATACTGAAATATCCGGATCTTTGGGGATCCAGACCTGTGTTCAGGACACCAGTATCAGTCCTAGGAAAGTCCTCAGTATCTCTTTACACTGACAACATAACCTGTGCCAACAGTCATCTTAAGTCCCATAGTATCTGAATAAAAATCTTTCGCAGAGGTGTTTAAGATATAAATGAGTATCTTGAGCCTGACTGTTAGTTTCTACTAACTGCCATTGATATGAAATGGATATTACTTGTAAGAGATGGCCTTTGCCAAAAGTGAATTATATTTGCTCTGGGAATCAGGGCTAGCCCAGACTTTGACAAAAGTGACTGGATTAATTCAAAGAGAGACAGACAACAGCTACATCCTCAAATTTAAAAATGCCTTCACAGACAAATTGCGTAGTCAGAATCACTGTTCACATAGCAATAACTGACATCACTTTCCTGATCCCTAATGCCCTACTTATTTGTAAACCAGATATTGTCTGAAGTTCATATTCTTTTTTCAGTGACTGACCTTAAAACATCCTTCAGTATCGGGGAAATTACTAAACTCAACTTTTCTGAAACTCTTGTTTCTACATACAGTAGTAGGAATACTTGGTGGGGAACAGGAAGGAGTAATGTACAAATGCAGAAGCTACTATGAAATTCAATTTTTTTGCCAAAGTAAAGCTTAGAGTATTATACTGCTATAAATTATATAATTAGGAAAAATAATGCTTTCCTCTTGGCAGAAGCTTCTATATGGTAAGTGGGAGGAATTCTCCAGCATCTATGGTTTCCACTGTCAATAATGAGAACCTGAAGTATTTGTTGACTTATGCTTTTCACTGAAACAGTTTTTCAATAACAAACGCTATCTCAAAGGTCTAAATACTGACAAATACTATTTGCATAACAAGCTGTAATATTAAAGCATTTGCATCCTCATAAGAAAATTCTTTTCCTATAGTAAGCCTCATATCTGTCAATCTCATAAACCAGCTAGGAAAGGAAGGCCTTTTGTCCTATACTTAAGCATTTGATAGGTGTCCATACAAAGTCATTGGGAAGAATCCAACTGGTTTCACTGATGCACAGTGATTTTTCCACTGGTAATCAGTATTCATGCATAAAATTACATTTCCTTTTTTTTTTTTTAAAAATATACAGTTATTTGTGCTATCTCTGATCATCTTTTCTCACTGATCACCTGAATATCTTCAAAAGTTAAGTTTTATAACTGTATTTAATAACATCAAAATCACACCCACACACCCACACATACATATATAAAATAATTACATGGTTCAGGTAACTCCCAGTTGTGATTCATATATAATATATACAATGATACTGCAAATGTATCTATCTTAGTCCAAAAAAATTGGATTTCAAAAATTTATGAGAACCTGGTTGGAAAAGATCTCACAGTCAACACTCTAGTATGACAGGTACTATGTGATATAATCCCTCTCATAAATATGTCATATTTGAAAAGATTAGAGATACTGTGAAAACACAAAGTATGAATGGAAAGGTCCAATTCCAAGCATATAAACTGATAAATGTGTCTTCATGGTGTAACAAATTTTATACAGAATACATGATTTTCTCTTGGATAAAGTAATTAAATAATTCATGGGGGGGATGTTTTTAGTGTCATTCTTGATCTTCAGTTCCCAATCTGGATACAAAAAAACCCCCAACTAAACAAACAAACAAATAACAAGCAAAAAAAAACAAATCACACAAAAATCCTATAATCCTGTGTTCTCATTGGAGAGGTGTTTAGTTGCTTCATGCTGCTAATGAAAGGAATTCTGGAAGAAGGAAAAAGTCACTGTGGCTGAAAGTAAGCTTGAACAGCTGAATAAGTGATCTCAATACACATAGGAAAAATCTTCAAGCGGAAGGTATGCACAAATCAAGAAAATAATAAAACATGACAAGTTACATATGAGTGTAAATTACAATAGCGATAAAAAAAAATTGTAAGGATTTTCTGAACACAGAAAACCTTTTTTTTTTCTTTTAAAAGTATAACTCATCAGGGACAGAAACTTACTACAGAAGAAAGAAAGTTATCTGGTATGCACAGATGGTTTATGAAAAACCTTTTTCACAAAGTAATTATGAGTGCTTCAAATGTCCCTAACACTTAGAAGGAAAACAATAGAAAACAAAGAGTGGAAGAACATGAACCATTTCCACCGTGGACAGAGGCTAACAGAATTCTTGCCAGAACCTTTCCCTGGGTTCTAATCAGCTCAAGATATTCGTATATGTTCTGGAAAAATATAGTGATGCTAGAAATTTTTTCAATTATAACAGTTGATCAAGATAACCAAATCTAAAACTGTCTGCAAGACACTACAGAAAGTTGTAAAGTGACTCCTGTGACTCCCATGATGCTTAGGCTTTGCAGATTATTGTTCAATGGGCAGGCTGTCATCTACATGTTGTGTTTCTATCTACGTAAATTAGAATCTTCTGTGGTCTCTCATGAGAACTAAAAGGATTTGTTACTGTGGATTCTCATATTTTTCTCCCATTAACACAGGTGTCTGGTTAAAAAACAATTTTATTAAGTCCATCTTTGAAGAACAATATTTTAATCATAGATAACATAATGTACAAGTTCTATGTGCAGTAAGGCTTTCTACCATTGTCTGCATATCCAGATTACCTGATGCTACTGCATATTTATCTCTGTTTCTTTGCAACTCCTCTGTTCCCGAAGGCAACTCACAACTGCAATATCCACTTCCAGTGAAATCTGACAGAAGGATAGACTTCTCAGAGGTATCACGAGCATAACAGTTTTATTAAAATAAGTAACTAAAAGAAGATGAATTGATGAAAGAGAACATTCCCCAGCATTTCAGTGAGGAATTAGCTATTCATTTTTTCAACCATAAACTGGATGGTAGCACTCAAAAGGCCAATATGCATAAGCATATTAAAGAGCCAAAGGGGCTGCATATAGCTCCAGAACAATTTGCTACCTTTATTTTGACTTACAGGTAAAGTAGCACTAGTGAAAGACATGAAAAAAGTTGAAAGTGTGATGATGCAAGGACGTAAGGAAAATCAGGGAAAACCTGAAGGAGCAGAGAGCATGCGAATGAACTTGTGATATCTCAGGGACATGGCTTTGGAAGTCAGAACAGCCTGGATATGCCATGCCTGTAGTTTCTTGAAAGAGCTAAGCTTTGTGATTGAATTGGTGGGAGAAGGGCGTATATCACAAATGGGAGTGGTGAACACTTGGGAGGAACAATGGGGGGTCACAAAACAAATTCGTGCAAAACCACTGTTGGTAGAAAATTTATCTTTAGATATCTTAATTTAATTTTAACAGTTTTAACAAACTGTCCTGGTTCGATCCAGGAGGGGTTAACTTTTGCAGTAGCCAGGAGGGGCCATGGCTGCAACTCAGAGGTAATTCTATATCACCTCACATCATTTTGTGGGGACAGGGGAAGGGCTCCCTTCTGGGTCGCATAGTGTCCCTCCTGGCAGAGGAAGTGGTAAGGTATTGTCAGGGGTTTCCACAAAATGAGGAATCGTGTGTGAATCGTTTGCCTCTTGTCTTGTATATTCTGTCATTAATATTGTTGCTCTTACTGTTCATTGTCTTATTTCATTGCTGTTTCCAGTAAATTGTTCTTATCTCAACCCATGATCTTTACCTTTTATGCTTCCAATTCTCCTCTCCAACTGGGCTGCAGGAGGAGGGGGAGAGGGGAGTTATCAAGTGGTTCATGGTTTAGAGTGCTTCAGTGGGAACAATAAATTGAGGAATACCATTCCTAAAACACAACACAAACCAAGTTAGGGGAAAAAGAAACCCAAACAAACCTGAATTTACTATGAACAAAACAGAGAGTCACAAACCGAAATGTCATTGAGAAAATAAAATTTTACAGATTTTTTCTAGAAACCCAATACAAGACATAAAATTATGAGCTGAAAAATAAGACAAGCTGCTTAGAAGTATAGTTCAATGAGTTGTGCTGAATCAAGCCTTGGATAGGCTTGTTCGTTGTTAAGAAGAAAACATTTTCGGTTCGTTTTTGTTTGGTTTTGTTTGTTGTGACAGCACATAAATGTTGTATTTTTAAGCAGTATATCTTTGTCTTCAAGGCACTGCTATTTTCTGAAATGCCAATGTAGTTTAAGTGATCACTAAGTTTTGAACAAACAAAAGCTATAAACATTGTGAGATTTCTTCTAGTATTTTTATTTCATACATTACATTAGTATTAGAAGTAAAAATCAGTGTGATAAGGCCACGTTTATGGATGATAAAATATCAGAGGTTATATAGAAATCTTTTTCAAAAACAGAAATTATACAGTTCTTACAAGTCTTTGCTAGGAGAGTTTACATTTCATATCTTGCATTTTAATTAACAATATTATATAGCCAAAATAATTTTTCCTTTTTTTTTTTTCAATTTGACACAGGCTTCTGTTCCTTTATTAACTCTACCACTGTTTGTTATAAATAGTGGCCCTACTATTTAACACGATAGGTCATTTCTACTCTTTGAAAAAAAATAGTTGTGACTTTGTTGGTACACAGGTGGATGTAAATTAATGACTTGAAAAGAAGGAATCTGAAAATACTAGATGCTAACAGAAACATAGAAAATTACAGGCAAAACAAAATAGAGTTTAAAAAGTCTTGCTGAAAATCCTTTTGAAAAAGTGAGAAGAAGTTAGGCATTTCAATGGAAACCAAGGGGTTGCTTTTGGCAGAGCATCACATTTTAGCCTGCAAATCTTCCATTGGCTCATTTCTCAGTTTGAAATAAAAGGTGACCAACTATTTAAACACTTGGGATCAAATCAATCCTTACTGTAAATAAGTTAACAGGATCTCAGGCCATTATGAATACATTTTTAAGAGGAATATAAATATGAAAGTTCTTATACATAATAAGGTGACTATTTATAGTAATGCTTAAGTAATTTTTTAGCAAAAATATTCATTTTTTAACCCAAAAATGGTTAGTCTGAAATATTTCTACTTTGTTCTTTTTCTTCCTTGGAAAAAGTGTTCCATTCAACATGATAGACCTGTTAAAGACCAAATTAAATATTTGGTCCAGGTTTATCCCAAAAGCTTTAGAGATATAATATGAAGAGTAAAGAACTTTTACATCTGGTTATTCCAGTCAACTAAGGTCTTAATTGCTCTCAGGAGGCAACTTTCTTTCCATTATATTTAGCAAAAACCTGGAATGATTAGGATCTTAACATAGGATCCTCAGCTAAGTGCCTATACTTATCTGGGATGAATCCATAATTTTAGCTTTTTAATCCTCTCTGCTTGAGCTGAAAGAGGGAAGGGATAATAAATTACACATTTATTAGAAAAGAAAAATTGTTATATCCACCTTCATTTTCCCAGGTAGCTGGGATATTCACCTTGGACATAATTTCTCTAGGCAAATGTGTAAGATGAGAATTCAAATCTGCCATTTCCTACCTATGTTTTGTCTGGAGCTGCTTTCTGACACCTGACATTCACCTTTTGCACTGCTCCTTAGTGTGGTTGAATGATTCTTCTAGGCAATGCAATTGACAAATATCATTCTTTCTGGGTTGCAGTAGTAACTACAGCAAACTGCTTTTGTTGACAGTTGAAATACCATTCTTATTCCAATTTTTCGTTGTGCTGGCTCTTAACTAAGCTGTATGGTATCTGGGATACAGTTCTATCAATCCTTCCTTATAATGTTCAATTTTTCCCTTACATAATTAAACATCTGCTAAAGCACTAGAAGAAGCTGTTATCCCATTTCAGAATTACTTTAACTTACACTGAGAAGTTCTGCCAAGAAGTGGAAAATCATTTCAGACCCACTGTGCTCCTGAAGTATCTAAATCAACATATGTCATCTCCCAGGTGCATGTGATTAAAGATTTTTTTTTTTCCACTTATTTCAGAGGACTAATCAAGACATATGTCTAGCAGGACAACCCTAGAATTAGGTGGGGTGTCTTCAAACATTTGAAAAAAAAAGAAAAAGAACATTACGGAGAAATTGTGAGTGTCTACCATTTAAAAAAATAATACTGTAGAAAAATAAAGGATGTGTTCTAATCAGAACTGTCAAAAGGAATCAGAAAACCAAACTCTCAAATTCAACTTAAATCACTGCTACATAAATCAGACTATTCTATGGCATGTTGTGACTGCTATTCAATGACAGGACATTCAGAAGTCCACAAAAATTTTATAAAATAGAGTAGTAGACTACCAAGGTTTTCCCATGATTTAGAATTACCTCCCTTTCACAAATATTTGCACACTTTCATTAATCAACACTTAGAGCACTGGACCTGCAATGAAAAGAGAATTTGGTATTCAGTATGAATAGTATGGTTGGGCTCATTAGTTTTATGAAGCCAACTCTCAGTGAGTCAGTTTGATTAGCACTACACAACTGGAAAGCATGGTTGAATGATAGGATTCTTTGATCTGATGTTGTGTTTCCCTGAAAATAAAGACATAATTTAAACTTCTGCAAACACTGTCTCCTATTACTAAGAACAATATATTTTGAAAAACATGTTACAATATGATACAGAGAAACAACAAAAAATAGTAATTTTTCTGCTTAATTTTCCTTGACTGTCAACATATTCAGTAATGCAAAGAAAAAGAAATTTAAAAAAAAACATTTAAATTTTTGGAAAAAAAAACTGTTGAAAAATTGTAAGACTAAATTATGTTTCACCTCAGAGACAACAGTCACTTGTTATAGAAGTTTCAATCAAATCTTTATTTCTGAGTCTTTCCTTATTAAAAAAAAATCAAAGTGAAACAGCTAACCTGGAATATTTAGTAATTGCATATTATCTACTTTATGTGTAGTTGCTTGTTCATTCATAGATGATGCTTTTGAAGTGGATACCACAGTGTTATTAATGGAACCCCATAATAATCTCTTAGAAAATAACTAATGGCAAATATTGCCATATAGCTTCCTTCACCAAAATGTAATCACAGTTAGGACAGAGCAAATATACAAATGCTGTATAAAAGTTTGCAACTTATAATGTTTTGTTCATGCTCATCATGAAATATATATTTCTTATATAATATATATTTCTTTTTTACTTTATATATGTAATTACAGTAAAAGAAACAATGTGGTTATAGCTCTGAGTCTAACCAAGGATAAAAACACAAGAAAAATCATATATGAAAGCAAATAAAAGCCCTACAAGGCAATTTGCAGTCATTTTAAGATGAATTTCATTCTCTGTAATAACAATTTGGTGAAAAAAATAACTTTAGTTAATTTTTCCATTTTTAATGTAAACATTTTTTAGGAATTAAAATAAAGTGATAAAATAGAGCTCAGGTAAGTTGAATTCATTATTGTGACAACATTCAAGCAAAATCTTCCGGAATTCACTCAAATTCATTAAAAAAAGTTTCATTCTGCTTTGTTATTTTTAATGGTATTTTTCTTAAAACAAAGTTTCAATTTTAATTAACCTACTGTAGTTTCTTAAATATCTGTTATGACCCAGGAAAAGTTTTACACAAAAAAATTTCAAAGCTCGGCTAGTATTCTTCATAAAACTTTATTTTCTCTGTGGATAAAAATAATCAGAAATATCTATTATATCCAGTTGTTACTGATAAAGGAATAAGTTCAAATATTTTGTTTCACTATAGTTCATTTTTTAAAAATTTGTCCATACACAAATTCAATTTCTTTTTACTTCACACTATCTTTAAAAAACACTATGGATATGCAGATTTGTTAATAATTTTTTATAAGAAATTATATTAAGAAATGACCATGAACTTCAGTCTTTAGTTCCAAACACTTTCCTTCCAATATTTTACAGGAGGTCACTTGGTCTGTTCAGCCTGGAAAAAGGGAGATTGAGGGGAGACCTCATTGCAGTTACAACTTCCTCGTGAGAGAAAGAGGAGGGGCAGGCACTGATCTCTTCTCTGTGGTGACCAGTGACAGCACCCAAGGGAATGGCCTGAAGTTGTGTCAGGGAAGGTTTAGGTTGGATATGAGAAAAAGATTCTTCACCCAGAGGGTGGCTGGGTGCTGGAACAGGCTGCCCAGGGAAGTGGTCACAGCACCAAGCCTGACAGAGTTCAAGAAGCATTTGGACGATGGTCTCAGGTGTGACTCTTGGGGATGGTCCTGTGCAGGGCCAGGAGCTGGACTTGATCATCCTTGTGGATCCCTTCCAACTCAGCATATTCTATGATTCCGAGATATTTAAGTGATAAAATTTTTTTAAAAAATCAAATAAATAATGAATAAATACTAGCTGCTGACATTAGTACTGTAAATATAAGACAACATCAACAGAAAAATAATTAGACTTTCACACGTAGGGTAAGTCCAAAGGTACATAAAAAGCCTAGATCAATCTATTTTTAAAATTTTCTATTTTCTTTTCAATAAATTATGTCATATTTTACATTTACATATACACTTGAATGTGTGTGCAATTAATCAAATCAAAGCTCTTTTTTTGACTGTTGGATAAGATTTTATATATATGAGCTTTCCCTCATCCACTCATTAAGTCAAATGGACATAAGATTTTATTTTCAATGAGGAAAAGTAGACAAAATACTGATTATCCTTATGGCCAAGAAACTGGTCAAGAAACTGCAAGGTTATACCTGACATGAGCAATAGGCACAGGACAACTATTGTCTTGGTTTAAGGGAAGCTTTTAATGGGTTGCAGGCACTGAATTGTTCTGCTTGACTGAAACTAAAGAACTTCTGCTTGTGCCTCGGAACACAAACTCAGGCACCAGAGGACCTTCGAAGCCAATAAAGCTCTAAAGTTACTCCTTATTGTGGGCAGAATTTTTATAGTTTGCAGGATGGAGACCTAAATGATATTTAATTAATAAGCAATAATATAACAACACTGGAATATTAAAAGTCAAATTTTAATTGACCTGTGCTATGTAGTTTCCCTTTATATGCCCTTGTTTTGTTTCTGCTATCATGAACACTTCACTAAATTTAAAACTTTCTTTGTATAATTAAATTAGAGCTGAAATTTAATAACTATTTGCCCTTTATGTTACTACTTAATGCCAACAACTAGGATATACCTTCTAATTTTTCTCTATGTTATTTTCACTTTTGACATAAAGTGATATGCAACACATCTTGACGATACAGATCTAAAAATCTCTATCACTCTGCTATTTTGTTACCAGCTAAAAATTGTAAGAATTAATAAATTTACAGGATTACACAGGAAAATGTATATTTTACTGGAATAGTAACAGTCATAACATATAGAATGAAAACATGTCATGCAGAGATTTTCTTAAAAATGCATGTTATATTTTAATTCAGAAATCAGTCTTGCCTCAAGAACTATTAAAATGAGATTTAATTTACCCTGATTTTACAGAATAAAGTCCATGACTGAAAAAACAGAAGCTTATGCCAGGTTTTGTTTCTAAAACAGAGAGGATGACAATTTTTTTTAATGTTATTTTCAGATATACAAATTAAGTCTTAGAAGCTATCCATGTGGATTACATTTTTAAATTCAGACCAAAGAGTTTTATACCAGCTGACTGCAATGATGACTCTGGAATCCTTTCAGAGTGTTGACTGGTTTTTGCCATTATCACAAGCAGACAATATAGAGATATTGGCACTACAGTCTTTTTATGATATTCTTAAAAGATGCATTGGGAAATGTGAACTTATTCCTACTATCATTCCAACTGTTTGTCAGAATTATTTGTGTTGAGACAGCTGAGAGTCACATAAAATTCCAAGCTCTAATCAGATTTTTATTTGGTGTTTTCCTTGTAACGAGCAACTGGTTTGCTCATCAAAAAACACTTTGTGCATTTGTTTGTTCTTTTCAGACTAAAAAATATCTCTCTAGGTATGTATGTGTAAAATAAGGCGTTCTAATGCTGCTTAACATTGTAAATTTGATTTGGGTAACATTCACATGACACGAAGCAGATAGCCAAGTTGATATGGCATATAATGTCTCCAGTTAAATCCACACTAGATAACGAGAGACATGGCAGTGTTCCTAAAACTACTGCCTTTCTCTACAATCTGTTACTATAGTACCAGATAACACTAGTGCTGATAGCTTTCAACCTCTGTGCCATTTCTGCCAATGCACTTCTGGTTCAAAATTTTATAGAAATATTTTAGATAACATACTAATGTAGACAATTAATTCTCGTGAATTTTACAGAGGGGATGCAAAATTCAATATATATCTTAAAGAGTTATGTTTCTTGATTAAAAAAAAAAAAAGCTATTGGAAAAAAAACATATTTAAAGTTTAGAATTCCATCTAAACGGCTGTATCTGCTCCATTACACCTTTAGAGTAGTGTTCTGGAGAGAGTAGGAAATCAAAAATTCAGGAGAAAAACAAGTAGCAGAACTAATGAAGTTTGGGTCTCTGTAGATTTGTTTTGTGGATGATTGACAAGGGTGCCTGATAAGGTATGAGACATTAGTGGAGGTTTACCAGTCTGGGAATATCTGTAGGTTTTAATTTTGTGTTTTACTATCCTGTATATGAATATAAATGGGACACAGAGAACTCATAAAATAAACTCATTAATAACTTTGCACATCTCCATGGTTTAATAATAATTTAGTGGAAGTGACCGGGGAGAGTAAGAAGGGTCATACTTTGGTTGTTTGCAGATAACTTGGACAGCTAACTTGAATTCTGGTTCTTAGCATCTTCAGCCTAACTCAGGACATTCGTTTAAGTAGCAGCTCTTGTTTCTCAAGGAGTTGGTACAGACTGGTTCACCACTTCCTTCAAAGAAAATCTCATGTACATCAGTTCATCCATACTGCATCAGAACAACTCTCTAGAGTATGTGTGATGCCTTAGTGGCCCATTATCATTATAGCTAGTACTTCTTTTCAATTGTGCTAAAATTAAATCCTCATTCAAAGAGTTTGAAAAATATAGGTCTCTGTCACAGTCCACTGAGTTCTTTTCCTGTGAGTATAGTGCTGCAGGCATGAGCTACATTTGGAAATCTTGGGAGGCTGTCAATAAGATTACAGGTTTTCCTTAAAAAAAAAAGGATAATTTGCAGACTTAAATTCTACTGAAGAAAGCTGTTTGCACTACTAAGAATACTCTTGACCCCTTTTCAGTGGGATATAGCAAAGTATGACTAACCTGATACAATAAATAATGAGATCTGTGACAAAGAAGAGAGAACAATTATTGACACACATAATATACTAGACTCAGTTAGGTTGTACATCTCTTATTTTGTACACATTAGAGAGATAAAGAGAATAAGACTTTTCTCCATGGTATATAAGACTAGAATAGCAGGATAGAACAGACAGGCAGATGGAAGAAATGGGACAGGGTAGATGAGATTGTGAACAAGTCCAACAAAAACAATAGAATGGTTAACTACAGCCTACCTAATCAGTGGACTCCGGGCAAAAGCCCAGATTTATCTGATTGAATGATCAAGTTCTTGTTCTTAAGCTGACAACCTTTTGACCAAAAGAACTCAACACTTGATTCCATCCAAAATATTCAAATGAAATAAAATGAGAAGTATTTATTTTCATTTTTTCATTTATCAAATTTCATTTAGATTAATTTAAAAATAAAATAACCACTTTAGGAAAAAAATATGAATGGAAAGAAACACTTGCCTTTTTGAAAACACTTCTTTACTTTGACCTGAATATGTGAACATTTACCGTCAGTACAACACTGGGGGTTTTTAAAGTAAATACTATATATTTGGTAAGAATTGAGATTAGAAGGATGAAGAAATGCATTTGACCTGCATAACTGGGATCAAATTACCAGAGCTTTTTAAAGTGAGACTGGAAAGCAGAAAGGTGATGACCGTATTGAATATTTTGTTGTTGCAGTTTTCCTCAGATTAAATATTGAACCTGGTGCAAAAACATTTGCAGAGTTAAAAAGAAAGTAGGTCAATCAAACTGACATAATTGCAAATAAAAGCTGTAAAGTACTGACACAGTAAAATAAAAAAAAAATAGAATGTTTTGAAGATGATAGTGATGACTGCTGTTTTGTGTTTGTTACGGCAAAACTGGTGGAACTGGTAAAGATATTTTTTTACGATTATGACACAAGAATATGTGAGGATGAGTGGTCTAGTGAAATCAATTGATCTATTTATAGCTTTTAAGAGGTAAAAATACTTCCTAGGTAATATAATCAGAGGACCTGAAAGAAACATTCTGAGTGAATAAATCCAGAGATCAAAATAAGAGAGGTGTTGTTCAACTTCTCCAGAGATTTTCAGACTCTGTTAATTTTAAATCAGTAATCACACCAATTTTTACTCTTTTATTAGTACCATAAGTGAAAAAACTTTGTTCCAAGAAACCTAGAAAGAGAAAATTCTTCACATTCTCCTGTTTCTGACAGATAGCAATGAAAACTGCACGCCTTTAAATGAGGTAATGAGAAAAGTAGCACAAATTGATGTACATACACTCAGAATTTTTAATGTTAATTGGTTAATTAAAACCTGACTAGTACTTGGATTAAATTTCATGTTATTCAACACATTTCGGTTCATATCCTTATTTACTGTGTTACATACCTTTTTCCCCCCCGATAAACTGTAATTAGAAATAAAGAATCATAGTGAAGGAAATGTGTTCTAATGTTACTTGGTACTCAGTATACCAGTATTTCTAAGAGTCATGGTCATATACAAGTACAAAATATTTCTTCTGCAGAGACAGTAACTTAAAACCAACTTAGAAAAGAAACAAGGTGGGAGATGTGCTGTTCTAGTTCAGCTTCATTTGTGCAGTGTACAGAAAAGTATATATCAACCTGGGAGGCATAAGGCTGAAACATGGGTTTAGGTAGAGCCATAACTGGTCAAAGTAAAAGATTGAAGCAGCATATGCTCTAAAAAGCAGATGAGAAGCATAACACCTGTGAAATAAGAGCAGTAAATAATCTCACTTTTTCGGAAACTATTTCTAATGCTTCAATTTGTTCAGAAGAAACAGGAAGGGTATATTTAGGATACACTAAGAATACCCAAGATAGAAATGTATATGGGCCAGAGTTATCCAGTAGTGCTATATAGCAGATTTAAGGTGTAGTTTACATTGGTTAAAAAGTAAAACCTTCAGACAGTAAAACAGTACTGAAAAGTTAAAAGTTGACAGTAAATTGCAGTTCCATGGATCAGTCTTTGACAGAGGCAGCTGGATGACCCATTTAATCTCATCAGGTTCTACCCAGAGAGCATCCTAAAGAATCAACACACAGGTACAGAACTTTTAAAAAATAAAAGAATAAGGAAATACACTAATCTTTTCTTAAATGTCAGTTCAAATCCACAACGATTTTTTGCACACACTCCTTTTTCATCTGCCTTGTTTTTTTCTTCTGGGATGTGTCTTAAGTGTCATACAACTGTGAGGTGAAGAAATAGCACATGTTTTTGTTTAGTGGTAGAGAAGTGAAAGCAGTTTATAGACAGATTATTTAAAAAATAAACATTTTTTTTCTCTCCATGAAAAACTCAGTAAGAACCAAACCCAAAGTGTAATGCATGTTACAACATTCACTCTACGGAGAAGCCTGAAATCCCAGGTCCTTTAATCATCTATCAAACATTTGACTTGTGAAGGAAAGAATATTAACAGAACTAGTATTTTAATGCTGTTATATGATGACAAAGGGTCCAAAGATTAACAGAAACAGAAAGAAGTTTAAACAGTCCTTGCTAAAATGCAAATCATATTAAAATATTTGATCAAATATACCCCTCAATCTGCCCTCAAACACTTAGTATAAAGATCAGGATTGATTGGTCACCTTCTTACCAAGGAAATCAGTGAGAAAATTAGGATGATGAAGAAAAGAATCAGAGAAGTTAGAGCTTTGTAATGAAAATTGGTATTGGTTAAAGAACTAGAATTAATAATTAAAACACAGAAAAGTAATTTAACTGAAGAGGGAAAGCATAGACAGAGAAAAGCAAAATGAGCCAAAAGGAATGAGCTACAGAAAAATAACCAACAGGATTTAAATAAAGAAATGGCATTTCAAGCAAATAGAGGCTTTTCTTATTCTTAGCCTTTGGAGAAAGAGCAAGAAAAAAAGGAAGGAACAATCTCGATAACTCAGCAAAGAAAAACTTTAAGATCTCTTCAGAACAGTAACTCCTCCTCAAAGCATGACTACCTGTGCAGCTGATGCACATTAAAACAAATGTAATTACATTTATCTGCTTGAGGAGTGTAAATAAATATAATTATACTTGTCTTTTGTATGACATCGAGAAGTTAACCATGTGAAGAACAAAGGAGAATATGCATAAAAGGTGGTGTAAAATGAGGAAGACTGTAAGACAGATTGTATGGAGGAACTAAAACATTACAACAAACTTCCTCCCAGCCCTGTGGCTATTTCAAATGTAGGATAATTCCTACATTTCAAAATAGGACCATGTTTGCCTAATTATTATGTGTTTAGATTTAAAAAATAACATGACTTCTATCCTTCTCTATGGCTGTGACAACAGATTTCAGTAAAGAACAGAAAACCTATTTGAATTGATTTCTCAGCTCTCTAAAGAAACAAAAATTTATGAATCTTAACAAAAATAATTTCATCCTCTTCTTTACTATAACCATGTGATTCAAGAGTATTGGCCTTTTTGCCAATTGATTTTTTAATTTAAGGATTTACATTAATGTTATTTTAAATTTCTTGTATTACATTATGGAATCATTAAATCAATTATGTAAAGTAATAACCTAAAATCATGACTTGTAATAAAGCTTTGAGCTACCAACTGATAAAATGGTCTTAGAGATTGCTGCTGAAGACAAAAAAGGAAGTATCCAAACATAAAAAACAGCAGCAAAGAATACATGAATGGATTTAATTTTCCTTTTTGTTTCTGTAGTTTTCTTAATGATGCAAGTCCCTTTTCTAAATGACGTGTTATGAAGTCATCAAAAAGAATTGCAATTAGGGACACAGGGCAAAACAGATTACCTGTTCTGTCATTAGCTTTGTACAGCTCCAGAACATCTGATAATTTCTTACTCAGACAGAGTGATGAAAATAGCAATAAAGAATGATGGAAAGGGGAGAAAAGGTTATAATTACAGTTTACCTGTATTTACTTACTGCAGTACCTTCAAAACAATGGCTGAATTGAAATTAGCAAAGACAAGTCATCATTTCATTTGGACCAGTAACAGATCATTTTCTGGTATTAAAGTAAAGCAGGAAAACTGGAAGTCTAGGGTACGAAGTAGGAAAAATCAGAATCCCAAATTTCTACAGAAAATTCTAGTTATTTTTTCTTTTGAGGAATGAATGTAAGTTTTAAAAGACAGAACATGGGAAAAAAGCTTATAAACTATTATATTACAAATAAAATAGATGAATAGGGTCCTTTTTGTTTTCATAAAAGAATATCAAACTCATAATATTTTATGACGCTATACCCACCACAAGATATAGTTTAAAATTACTTTCATCATGAGTTTTCAGTCATGTTATTTTAAATTAAATACTAAAAAGTGTAGTAAAATATTAAATTAATGTATAAAAATAGATAATAAAATATCTAAAGTTAAAGTTTTTCTTTACTGAAATGAAACATCTCTGTATTGTCAATAATGAAAGCAATAGTGCATACTTTTAGATGAATGAAATTTTCACTTAATTCCCGTTATAATTGTAGCTAAACTATTTAAGTGCACAATATGAGGAAGTACAATTACACCTAAGACTAAAACACAGTATTGGTCTTAAATGAGAGTTTAGCTGTTAAACTTATATTTAAAGGTGAGGGAAAAATTAGACAGAAGGAAAGTCAATTAGAGCCATCCCAGACACACTTCATATCTGCTAAGACAGTCCATGATAAAATTTAAAATAATGAATGTGAAAAGGTATAATACTATAGTTTCCACTGCTGCTAGTAGACTCTGGTATAACTCAATTTTTTTTTCTATCATCCTACTTCACATGTTTTAAAACACTTCTGACTCTTCACACTGGATCATAAATAATAAGGCACCTAAATAGCTCTTTGCAGTAAGCATATTATTCCAACACTTTGTCTTTTCAAAATACATGTTTAGAAGGTGAGCAACTCCAGCTTTGTTAACGCTGAACATATTTTCATGGATAGATTCCCACTGACAACACTCTTGGTGTGGAAAAGTGAAACAAACTGGAGAAATCCTTCCAACTTGTAGTAAATTCGCCTATAGCTATTGCACCTCAGGCACCTATTTGTACTTCCTAAACTACGCAAGGCTAGACTGGATTAACATGACAGTTTGTATCAATATGGAAGAGGCATCAAAAGTGGTAGGAGACAGCAGGTGGCATTCTGAATGCCAATCTAGTAATAACAGGGGCACATTCCGTATTTTAAAGATCATAAAAATAATCCAAAACCCATGAAAGTTCGAGATTTTTATTGTTCTGATACTGATTTGGGTTTTTTTATGAGACATGAAACAGAACACCTACACACCTTTGATCATTAAAAACATAACAGCATACTCTGCAAATGTTGTACTGAAAATGTACAATTATATTCTAAATATATGCCTACTGCAGTTCTGTTTAGACAAGGTTGTTCATTTAATTACTTTTTTCTTTATGACTGCTAAGAAATTGTCATGTATAAAATTTGAACTGTCTTCCTTTCCTTGTTTGGTAACAACAACATTTTGTATAACACTATTTATCTATTCATTATCATTAGAAAGTTTTTTATAATAAGCAGTAGTTTATAAGGCGATTATTTCCCAAAGTCAGTTCTTAAAGGTATTTCTAAGGGAGAATTAGTTTACCCAGAACCCAGATACTGAAGTATCCTTAATTTTTGGAGATTAAAATGTGGATATTGATGCAATAGCAACAATAACTTTCATACAGTGAATAAAACATGGACCCAACTAATTATTGGACGACACTTCCCCATCACACAGCCATGCCTCAGATTTACACAACTACATCTCAGAAGTAGTCATATGAGGGGAGCAACACTGAAGACCAAAACTGAAGGACTGACCTGCAAACACCTATCAGGCTCCATACTTAGTCTTAGCAAGTAGTACTAATACTTCATTTTCAAGAGCTCTAAGCTCACACAATTGCCCTAAATGTTATTCTGACTTTGTAAAATGGACACATGACATGGTGCACTTTTTCTGTCATCTGCCAGCCTGAAACTGCAGACTGTTGACTCTAAAATAAGATTCATATAAACCTCCAAATCAACTCCGTTTCAGCCTGCAAATGGATGCAATTTATCTCTCCTGTTTGCATTCCATCACAGAAGTGAACATGAATCACAGGTACTCATTGTATTACACTTGAGAAGCAAAAGCTGTTTCTGGATTGGCAAAATAATTATGTAAAATCCTGGCAACTTTGAAGCAAAAGTAATGCATGGAAATACTTCATGGGACCATAACTTTACTGTATTCAGTGTTACTCTCCACAGATTCCTGTAATATTACAAACAGAACAGGGTATTTCATTAAAAAATATTTGTACCATTGGGTAACTAACAGATTTAGTTACCCAATGGCATCAAATTTGTATGTAGATATAATTTTAAGAAAATCAATCTATGCAATTTCACTGATTTCAAAGGTATAATGCAAATTTTGCTCCAACAGAGAATTTTGCCTTATACTTTCAATGATTCACAATATAAACTCCCAAGAAAAGCAGTTATATTTTTATTTTTAGAAATAAAATATATTAATTTGGATATTTTAAAGTTCTGTAGGTATGGTCCTCAGTTTTCACACCATTTCGGTACAGTAAATAATCATTTTTTGGAAGTAGGATTTTCCAAGGTTTTTCCTTTTGTTCTTCCTTTCTTGTATGATCAAGAAGTCACTATCCCTTACCTTCTTACTAACTCCTCAACTGTGCATGCTACTATCTGCTTTAGTTTCAAGTAATTGGAGATGGAAAGATACCTTCTCCTTTTGAACCTGGAAAGAAATTGGTGAAAATAAGAAAAATAACGAAGAAAGTCATACCCATTCCAGGATTTAGATAATTTGCATAAGAAGATGGTCTTAATATGATCAAAAATGTTATAGTTATCTTATCAGAATATGATCTTATTTTTTCCACTAACCAAATAAAATGCAAAGAGACAGCAAAGTCTCATCCCAAACTTTGGACTGTAGATTTGTATTGCCTTATCTACCTTTAGGACAACTATTCTAGCCTCACTGGAATAAAGAACTGGAAAAATTCTGGAGGCAATGCTTCACAATGACCAGAGCATGTGTCAAGAGCTAATTTAGGCTTCATAATCTACTTTACCAGCTTTCGAGACAGATTTGTAGCAGTGGATCAGTGGAATTTCTGCCAGGGTCCCAAGATCTCCATTTGATGTGGTTTGGATTTGCTGTACCTTGGAACAATGGGCTGACCGTTTATTAGCTCTTGAAATGCACTAGATAAATTCCTGGAGGATATCTTCCAAATCTATTTCTTAAAAGAGAAATCTAATACTCACTCTCCAAGAATACTTCTCAATTTTGAGCCAAACCAAAATAAGTCAGGAAATCTGGGGGACAGACTTCAAAAATGCAACCCTGATCTGTTGGAAAACGCTGATACAGATACACTCGAAGTCCAAAAGACAAATACCAAAAGAAAAATGTTGAGCAGTTTTTTTAAGGGTGTATATGGTATCTATACTGAAAACCTAATAAGCAGTGGAAAGGAGTTAACATGTTGATTGCATTTTATGTCTGAATTGCCCTTTGAAGATGTAACTCTGACTATATCAAGAGAGGCAAAACCTCCTCTGGTGCCTGTCTTGAGCACAGGTACTGCACATCTGAACTTAAATACTACTGCCAGCACCAGCAATATGCAAGATACTTTTCAGGCAGACAGTGTAAAAGCTGTGTGGTGGGACATCCAGGGCATACATGGCCTTTTCTAAAAAAAAAAGTCTGACATTAGCTATAGGAGAGAAATGACTGTTTGCTGGTGGGTTTTTTTTACTGCCATTATTGCACTATCACTGACCTTTTATACTTTTTGCTTGCTCAGCCTGTTTGGATATAACCTATATCCAGTTTCAAAGTTACTCAGAAATAAATATCACCAGCATGTTCACTCTCTCCTTTCCATAGACATCATTCTTCAGCAATATAGTTATTCATGATAAAAAAATTGAAATTTACAAAAAAAACCACTCAAACTAAATCTAGAACAAAGAATTTTCTTGAATTACTTCAGTTATCCTAATCTAATAATAAAGATATCATACAAATTAATAACTATGAGAAAAACCCAAGGCTATCAGAATGATTGCTGTCAAAATTGTATACTGAAGCAGTTGCATAGTCTCTTGACAGAGCATATCTAACACAATCACGTGACCATAAAATGTTCAATAAAGCATTGCTCAATCCTTTCAAAGGATTATTGTAATTCTAACTGGTTTGATTTTTTTTTTTCAGTTTTATCTAAAAATCTCAAAGAAATGGGACCATTCCTTAGGGTAACCAGAACTGACATTTCCCTTTAATGGATTAGCAAAGCAAATTGCTAGACACGTGTCTTTCTGTATTCCTTCTATCCTGATTATAATGAATTACCCACCTTTCTCTACACTCATTTTCTGCAGAGCACTGTGGTACAGTCTTGTTCCTAGTATATCATGCAGATACACTGACTTTAGTCGAGGAAATCTCTGCAGCTGTGTGCTTAGAGATACTGTCTCTGATTTCTAACACGCCACTGTAAGGAAAAGTTAACAAAGATCAAAGATAAAGAACAAACTTGAACTGGTAAATGAAGGCTCTCTTAAGAGGGATATATAGAGAGGCAGTGATACACCTGAGTGGTTAGCAGTTAGATCCTTATTCCCCTGGTGTCAGAAAGGGAATAAACAACAGCCACTAAGATGTAATAATGCACTTTGCTCTTTAGGAAAACTACCTGAGAAATTAAAGATAAAAATCTGAACTCTTTTGGCTCAAAAAGGTAAAACAACTTAGAAAGTTGAACCTTTGGACACTTCAGCAGGTGAGACAGTCAGAGGCTGCTATTATTTTTAAAAAGATTTTTTTGAAACTTGATTGTAGGGGTTTTATATCTTCAATGCCTTACACCCTTTTCAGACCAATTTAGTGAAAATGTTTTTACCATATTCTAGCAACCACCTCTTCAAAACTGTATTCAAACATTTTGATTCTTCTTCAAAATGTCCATCTACGTTCTGTGTATTAAGAAGAATTGATTGATGGGTCCGTATTGATTTGTGAGAGTCTCAGTTGCTAGAGGGTATATTTAAATGGAATTGAACAAATATTTCCTCAACTGGTTTCACAAAGAAAGAAGTTGTCTGGTATATTTTTTGCTTCAAATTTATATCAAGTCCCATGTACTCACAGTTTTTCCATTTTGTGCTTTTTCATAGAATATTGGATGAACAGCTCGAGAGCCCTTTGTTGTCTTCAGAGACAGCACACAGAACAGACAGCAACAGGCATGATTTCCAAATGCTTTTAATATGCCTCAAGCCTGACCTTGAAGTAAACACCTCTAAGATAAGAGTCAATATCTCAAAAGCTTTTTTTGTGGCCTAGGCATGTTCAGAGAAGATATTTTATAGGATTTATTTTTATTTGTCTGTTCTTGTATGAGCTTTAATTTTGCTGATGGCGACAGGAACCATTTTAGTTGTCAGTTGAGATCAGGACTGCCTGTCAGTGCAGTAATTATGTTGAAAAGAGTGAGTTTACTTCATGTTCAGTTACAGAAACTACTTAACAGAAATACAGCCTTTTCCAACACAAAATAAATATATGCATTGTTTGCATCAAATAAATGGATATTTCTCTTCCCGTAATGTGTAGTCATAAGTATGAAATGAAGCATACAAATAACTATTAAGATTATGTTTACATCTATCCATCCAAAGAATCACAGCATTCATTTCGCATTATTAATTGAGTCTTTGGTAAAAAAAAATTGGAGGAATGAAAAAAGGGAGTTTTACAGAAGAAACTTTGGGAAAGCAGAAGAATGTGGAAATTGGGTTCTGAAAGTGAATTATAGCAATGATATAGCAAGCTCTTAAAAGATTCCAAATTCCAGGTTCTTCTTTGCCAATACTTTGTTTGGACTACTTCCTTCTCTTGTCTTGCCTTGTCTTCCCAAACCTTCTCACACCTTCCCAAACCTTCCCTCCCCAAACCCTTCTCTCCCTTTCCTCCATGTCATCTGTACATCTGGCACAATTGGTATCATAAAGACTTTCGCAGCTGTTCATATGCTCCCAGGCTGCATCATGGACCAAGTTTATGCCACTGGATCTCCTCACAACATAATTTTCTACCTCTTGTCATACAGAAAACCATAGAAACCGCTGAGCAACGATGCACCTCAATGCTAGTTGAATTCTCATTGTAGATTTTCCCATGTAGCAAGACAGGTGCATGTGCCACATACTTCATCAACACCAACACTTCAACAAACTTGCCTGGCATGTGTTTGGATTGTTTCAGATGTTTCTTCCTCCTGATTTAGAGCTGGAACTTAAACCCAGATCTCCCCAGTAACCTAAGCACCATGAAACATGGCAACAGGAGTGTTCCTTCGTCTCTTATGTGATGTGGGCAACATGTATAAAACAGAAACTAGTTTGAGGATGATAACTATTACTGTACAATGAATTGTTTTACTAAGCTTGTCATTCCTATATTGTGCAGGTTTTAGAAACTTGAAAGGGTTGCAGTTCTCACAAATATTTCAATATTTTGTACTGTTATTTCAGAATCTATTAGTTATTGAAAATATAAATTTGGACAGATATAGTTGTGGAATAGTAGCTCACGATACTCAACCACAGTTAGAGACATCAAGAGCATTATTTTGTACTTGAAAGTCAAATTGCAACAAAAGCACTGTAAGTAGGACCTGTGAGCCGCTGTAGGTACATTTGAACTGGATAAGAAACAGGAATACAGTGAGGATGACAATGAGGACAGAAGCAAGAAACTAAGTTGCTACTCTGAGATAGGAGAGCACCTGTTGCTGACAGGACTTGTTTGTCAGCTGTAAGTTCAGAAGCTGAATGAAGATGAAAGTTCACAGGAAGCTGTGGTGGCAGAGAGGTCACTATGCTTCTGCATAGTATTCTTTGATTCAGAAAAAGAGTTGGGACATGCATGCATCTGGGACATGTGTGCATAAAGGCATCAGAAAGACAGATAGTCTGGTTGACAGTTAGACCAGGACCAGTCTTCTGTTGTGTTTGCTGCATCATACCTTTCTTCTGAGTAAGTTTGAGATGCGGTGCAACATGCTGAAATGAAAGAGAAATTTGGATTCTCTCATAAGGTGTACGTGAGCTCAAAAGGTTTTTAAAAGGACCAAATGAGCAATAATTCAATGTTCACCAATGAATGGAGTTTAGAGTGGTCTTATGAAGGGTTCTGCAAGAGAGTTCCATCCAGAAGGGGTAACCTGGTAGAATGACTACATGACTGAGACTTACGAACAAGGTGACACTGGGAAAGTCCCAGAGTATCTTTGTAGAAAAAAATAGATACATACTGTGCTGGACAGAGCATTTGGCTCTACAGCACCTCCTTAGAGTACAGGACATCCAGGTCCAGACATTTAAATAAAAAATAGTAAGAGAAGAGACAAAGAAACATCCACCACAGAAAATCTTTCCACTCCTCACTTCCTCTCCCCAGAAAACTTTATTTCAAATACTTTTTCACATGTCACACTAGACAAAAATATAAGCAAAAGTTTTTTGATTTAGTCATTAGGCACAGGCCTCACTTTCTTCTCAGAGTTTACTAACAAAAAGTTAAGTTGTTCATTGTGACATTATTTCACACAGCATATGCTCCTCACCTTACTTTGTGTTGTATAAGAAACTAAAATAATGAGAAAGGATTTTATTACGCTACAGGACATCTAAAAGTTAAGCACTGCCTGGAAAGTATTACAGTCCTTCAGTATCTCTAGATATTTGATTCTTGGTGACCCTATGGAAGATACTAATTCTATGTGCAAGACAGGCCATAATTTTGCTGTCATTTGAAAAATTTACCATTGTGGCAATGGAAAAAAAAAACCTACCCAAAATCAACCAACCAACCAAAAAAACAAACAAGAGATAATGTGCTAAGGAATTTTCACGGTTAAAGAAAGTGTATCATCATGAAATTATAGTGCTTTTTATTAGGAAAAAGTAAGATTTTCAAAATTAGTCTAAAAATGAGTATGAATACTTTTCCTATATAACTTCTTTTGGATTTCTGTGGTAGCACTGACACCTGCATTTACAGATGTTTTATTCTACAGAAGACATATTTAAGAGGATATATTATATGATTAGAAGTTGAAGCTGGCCCATATTCACTGAACAATATTAATGTTCTTCCAAGAGATCAGTAATTTAATTTGTTACATTCATTTAATGCAACTATTCAAATGGGAGTTGAGTATAATTATCTTTTAGTCTCTTACTTTGCACCTCTGGGGTCACAAATCAATGCTTGGTGAGAACGACGACAATTATTCTAATCAAAGTGATGTAATACACGCCAAGTTAGCTGGTTTCATTTCTTAGAGGGCTAAAGTCTTCAAACTACCCTGAGGTTTAACACCGTTTGAGAGTTGGCAGGCTTTGCTCTAAAGAGACACAGTCTGAAGTGAGCATCAGTGGAGAAATACATTCTCACTTCACTGGAAAGATGAAGTGTGGTTCCATGAGCAATTAACTCTATTGTATGTTGTGAATCTCAGTTCCACATCAACCTCTATAAGACCATAAACCTGGTTTCAACTGCCTTGAATCCTGCTATACTTTGAGCTCAGCTTCCTCCTTAAAAAGCAATGAGTATAAAACCAGCACCAAATGAGTAGAGTCAACCAGTGCTCTGCTTTACCATTCTGATTTCTTTTATTGCATCAGATTTCTTTCTCAATTCCAATTTGACAAGGAGGTGTGTGTTCTTTGGCTGGGTATAAAAAATCCTCCATGTTTATCCTTTTAGCATTTTTTCTTTTATTTATTATAATGGAATTAAAAATATGGGACTTAGAGTAGAATTCAGTACAAAAGTAATCAAGGGATATGCAACATTTTATTTACTTTTGTACATTACCAGGGGCTATACTAAATATGGCCGTATGCTAATAATATCACAGGATGTTTTCATAAAAGGAAATATTCATGAGGAATAGAAATGTTTAATTTGAATAGATTACCTATTTCTTCTGACTGGGTTTAGCACTGAGATGTGCTTGCTTTAGATGATAACCTTTTAATCCTGGAAAAAAAGTATTCTAAAAGACAGATTTACAAAATGAGAACAAAAATGGGTTTCTGAGAGACATACAGTAAATCAGATTAGGAAACTTTCTTTCCCTTCTCACCATTTTAATATCACTTTTCTTCAGAAGAAGATTCTACTGAGCTTCCTTGATATAGGAAAAACAGTTCTGATAAGGGCCTAGTATTAGATCACGGAAGTGACTGAGGTATGCATTAGGTTTGACACTTCAGAAAAGGAAGATATTTGTTCCTTTTAACATACAGAGTGTAGAATGATGATACAAGCTTACATGCAACAATAAGAAATTCCAGTCTCTGGACCTTGGCTCTTTTATTTTTAAACTAGTCAAGCAGATTTGGAAAAAAACCTAATAGTTTGCTGCCTTGAAGTTTTATGAGAACACTTTTTACAGTTTTACTGGGTTTTGAGAGGACTGAATTTAGAGTTGTATTAAAGTGTGAATACACATTTTTTTTCACTTATTGTGGGTCTCAACTGTTGCAGGGAATAGTTCGCTATTTCCCATGCCCAGTACTTTCTCATTCTCTTTTCATCTGATCAGGTGATCAGGTGGATAAAACATCTGTTGTTTAGCAACTCTTACAGTAAATAGGATAGCTTGTCAACTTCTCTGATGGTTTTTAGGATTTTTCATATGTAAAAAATGCCAGTGAGGTTTCTTTTATGTAATATGATTGCTGTGTATTGTAGTTTTTGTAGAATTCTTCCTTTATCTGACAAATGCTGTTTTGTTTAAATCTTTTGTGAGATAAGATTTAAACATAACCTCTGAATATCTTTAGTATCTAGACCCGAGAGAGCCTGTTGAGAGAAGTGCTTAGTGTCTGTCCAGATCCCTGTTAGAATCCTGGTTGAAGACTGCTCAACCACTGCAAGTGGTTGATAGCTCTTAGACAACATGGAGATCCTTTACCAGACCAACTGTGAAACATTAAAATACACACACAGGCAAAACCAAACTAACAAATGTCACTTATTGCTATTGATATGCCACTAGATTTAAGTGGAAACTAACAAAAGAACACAGGTTTTGTGCTGTATGTGTGTATTAAATAGTTTTCTGTAAATGTTACCTGGATGTGGCCCTCAGCTGTCATGTCTCTGGTTTTTTTCAAGTTTTTTCTATATATTAATTCATCTGTATCATCAATAATGGAGAGTATTAGCAGTGATACAGCAAAAAAAGATTGCTAATGTCTAGATAGACTACTAGATAACCCCAAATATGTTTCAAATAATGCTATTGAGACATCTTCTAATGCTAAATAGCATATTTTAAAGCAGTCTGCAGGGAAAAATCTTGGTCAAAAAGCAGAGAATATGTGAGAGTTTTTTAATGTACATTATACTCTCTGAATAAAATTGCACTGTGAAGGAATAAATGCGAAGTACTATACTGGCTTACTCAATCACAACAGGACTGATGCTTTAAGGTAATTAGCCAGCAAATCAAAGATTTTTTTTGCATTTGCTATGTTGTTATTGTGATGAGATTAAAACTGAGTATATATTCATGCATTGCTGAAGATTTCAGTGTATTACTCTGAAATTTTGTTCATAGTGCACCTTTTAGAACCTTTCCAGGAATTTTCGTCTCATTTCCCTCAGCATGCTTGCTAAATTTACATTATAAGCTTCAGCAATGCCAATATGTTGTGGAATCAAAGGAAAAAAATATTGCTCTTCAGAATTATAAGTCTTACAGGTAATAGAAAATTAATTATAATATTCTAGCCAGCAAAACTGTGGGAGAAACAATTAAATCTTTAAAAAATAGCCCAACCAAAGCAAACAACTCCCACAGCTTCCCCCATCACCATCACAACATCAAAGAAATGCCATTGCCATGGAAAGGTGTGCTTGTCTTTAAAATGTTGTATTTAAGTGACTTTGCAATTCTACTTTTTATGAACATAATGACCATAGAGAGAGTCTGGAATGAATACTTCAGATAAAGACCTTCATAATTGTGAGATAAATATCACATTGTCACCTTGTTGCATCATTAGAGTCCATTAGTCCCTGAGAAAAAAAAAAAAGCATTTTATACTTCTATTACCGCTTCTATACTAAAGGTTTTGGCACCACACAAATTACGTAATTTGACAAAGGCAACGTATAACATGCAAAGAGGATGAAAGCTCTTGTACTAAGAAGAACTAGCAATTACTGCTCAGTTTCCCTGAAAAACCTGAAAAGGTCTGTAGACATCTAAGCAATAGGTCTAGATTGTTGATTCTGCCAAGGAGACCTCATCACAGAGTACAACTTCCTTGCGGCAAAAGGAACGGGCAGGCACTGATCTCTTCTCTGTGGTGACCAGTGACAGGACCCAAGAGAATGGCCTGGAGTTGTGCCAGGGGAGGTTTAGGTTGGATATTAGAAAAAAAGTCTTCATCCAGAGGGTGGTTGGGCACTGGAACAGGCTGCCCAGGGAAGTGGTCACAGCAGCAAAAGTGACAGAGTTCAAGAAGCGTTTGGATGACAGCCTTGGGCACATGGTGTAACTTGGGACATGGCCTTGGGAATGGTCCTGTGCAGATCCAGGAGCTGGACTCGATGATCCTTGTGGGTCTCTTCCAACTCAGCATATTCTGTGATTCTGTGATTGTGATTTTAATTGCTTCATTTCCCTATCCATAGCATAAATCATAACTGCCACTTATAAAATACTGGTAAATGCAAATGAGCTTAGGAAAGTCCAGAAATAATGTGCACAAAATAGAAGAAACTGGGGTATCATAACAGCTTGCTGAAATTCTTAAAGGGAAAAGTCTCGGGGAAAAAAAGGGGGGCTAAGGACTAATTTCTTTTCTTTTTAATCAAATACCTATATAACTCATACTATTCCTGAATTATAATTACATTAGTATTGGGATTTTTTCCTATCTTACAGATGATGTAAAAAGGGTGTATTTGTGAAAGTCTGATTTCCGGCAATACGTTTCAGAGACCTGAAATAATATATTTTTTTGCTTCTCTATTCCAGGAAAGAAGGTCAAACATCTGACATTCCATTTTACAATATTATTGAGTTTGCATTATGCCTGTTTGATGTTTTTAGGTGGTTTCAATTCTCACAAATAATAAGGTACCACTTAAAAAAATAAAAAAGGCACTCAAGTCTGACATGTAGAACATTCCTAATAAATTTTGCAATATAATATATTTTGTTCAGAAAAAATTGGTTTAAATTGATTTTTTCACAAAGTGTTGATTTTTTATAGGATTTTAAGTTGAAAAATGTTGAAAAAATGCTGAAGTATATTTCAAATTTGTTTCACTTTAGCACTCAAAATCTTGTTTGACTATATTTGTATATTTTTTCTTATTTTGAGAGAAGATTTTAACATTGTTGAGATCAATTGTTTCTATGTTTTGAAGTTAATATTCTGGAGATCTGATCTTTTTTGTTTCTTAGGGAAAAATATAAAAATTATGCTTACTTTTATTTTACTTGGAATAAGAGAAATTTCGCGATTCTTAGAATGGATATTTCTCTATGGAAAAACAACCTTTGGGAAATCTGAGTTACTAACAGTGGCCAAGATAATAAGGATCTGTGCAAGATAATACAGTTTAACTGAATAGAAATGTAGAGATGTCAAAATTACGAGAGGTTTAAAGTAACTTTACACTCAAGCATTACTATTAGGCGCAGATTGGTTTAGGTCTTACTCCCATGGTGAATGATGTGGTCAAGGTGATAAGACTTTTTTCCCTAACATTTACATATTTGTGAATCTAGCCCCAATATTTATTGAAGGGAATGTGATGTGTTTGCTAAATAGTAGTTTGGAAACCTTGTGTTAAAATAAGTAAAGATAACTTTAGATTATTATATACAGTGTTACAGTTTTGGAGAGCAACTGGAAAAGGTAACAGGTACACAGTCAAAGAGAACTACAGAGTTCCCCTAAGACAGTGAGATGTTGCCTATGTAGGCAGAAATGAAGACAAGAGTAAAAAGGGGAATGGTAAGAGTTACATATAAATAAAAACCGTGCTTTTCTAACAACTAATTGAAATGAGGAAAAAAAGTGTCCTCGGAGACTTTTATTCAATCTTATTTAAAGAGAAAATTCATGTGTCATATTTCATCATATACTTTCATATCAGGTGTCTAGTTTGCTTGGATACTCATTGACAAAGCAGTTAACTTGTGGTGTGAAGTAGTCTCTGCATTCTGTAGAAAGAGAGGATATTTAACATATGCACAGTGATTATGACCACTGTAAACATGTTCAACTTCACTGCCTAACATTTAAGAGCCTGTTATACCAGGATATTCTTAATTGAAGGAACTTTTGCATATGCTTCTAATATGCTATACACTTGTTCATCTTACATTTATATTACTTTTTGTTTTGGTTTGGTTTTTTTGCTGGTTTTTTGTCAGGTTTTTTTTTGTGGTGCTTTTTTTGTGGTGAATGGGGGAGTTGCTGCTAAATGTGTTCTGTAGACAAGAAAAGACACAGGATTATATGTAAAACAATGTCTTTTATTTTGTTTTCTTTTTTATTTTGCCTTTTATTTTTGTGTAAGGGGGAATATGTGCATTTCTCTGCTACATCAAAGTGTTGTAATACGTTTTTACTTTGTACTAAAATTGGATAACACTTAAAATGAAAGGAGGGACAGTTTCTTTCTACTGTATTTTGTTTCAAATCTCTGCAGGTTACAAAACTAGCCTAAGTGTTATACCAGTTGTGCATTTGATGTACAATTGAAATGACTGGCAGAAGAATTTAGCAATTAGAAATTGTATGTCTGTATCTTGCAGGATGAGGTGTTCCTTTCTGGTGCACACCTTTGAGGAAAATGCTGATCTTTAGCTATTTTTAACAAAGTGTCCTGTGCACTGTGCATGTGCATGTGTGCATCCAGCTTTGGGTAGTGGAGATGCCATGTCTGGCTTGAGAAACCTGTCTGGAATATAACACCTGACCTACCATCCATCCTAGCTATTCCTGAACACACAGCAGCAAAAAGCAGTCAAATAATTTTGAGATATCCACTGGTTTCCTGCATAGGTGTATCTTGAAAGAAAAGTTATTTATTTGATAACATTATTTTTTTAAATCTATACTCACTTACTAACCCTAGCTTGGGTATTTTCTAAGCCTGAATTCCTGCTTGTTCCTAAACTCCTTTCATTCATCCTCTTGTCTAACATTACCATATCAGATCTCCTTAAGAATCATTCACAGACTTCATCCTTTCAGTAAAAGCTTCTACACACAAGTGTTCACTTGATTTTCTCATAACTCCTCCTTTTATATCTTGTCTACCATCAAGTAATCCCAAGACAAATGCTAACACAGAATATGCCGTATTTTTCTTAGAATAACCTTAGTATTATTTTCTTTTGACTTTTGACAATGGGAACTTCAATATTTTATCTTTTTCTGGTTTTTATTCTTTTGACAGACTATGTCGTTCCATGTATGAGCCTTCAGAAATGTAAACAAAATAAGTTTGATGTTTATTTTGTCAAATTTTTTATTAAATAAAATGCAGTGTACTAAATGAACTTGTCACAATTTCTTCCCCAAATTCCCAGTAAGTGCATGAATAGATCTATGGACTGATGATAGGGCACATCCTCTATTTTTTTTGTGTACTGTAAGAACACACAGGATAGATCCTCATCAAAGAACAACTTTCCCTTTCTTTTAGTGTACGGGTTCATTGTAATATTACAGCATAGGACTGAAAATCACTTTATCATATTAAGCAGCAAAATCAATGAAATGTTTCTTTTGGCAAGTAAATGATGAAAAATGCTCTTTGTGCCTTGACACCACAGTAAAATGACTGATTCAAAAAATAAGAGGTCAAAAATCTGATTTAGCACTATTTTTCTATTATTGTATGGAATACAATTCTAGTACACTGGTTAGTGTTGCTTCCCTTCATGTTTTCCATAGTGATCACAAATTTGATTTCACAATAGTGAGAAGGAGAAGGTATAAAACCCTGATTTTTTTTATGATTCTATTTGTTTCTCAGGAATTGGTTGGTGGCAGCAGCAGAAGATCAGGGATGTGAATCTTCAGCCAACTTAGACTTACCAGAAGAGCTGATAATTTCTGTTTGCAGGTAGGTTGCCAAAGGTCCCCATTCAAACATTCTTTTTGTACTAAAGTGTTAATGACAGTCATATTAATCTTGGTTTTTGATTCTTGAAATTTTTCAAACATCATGCACTGAAAATAGTAGGTTGAGTAGAAGTGATTTCAACCCTTTGAAAGTACTTTTTAGTCCTGAACAAATGTTTTCTCTTCAGAACTATAGGACTGGTTGCAATTTGAGTATTACTAATTGCATTCAAAAACATTGAGATTATAGACAAAAATATAGAGATTGCTTATAGGAATGACAGCAGGAATTGTGGCAGAATTGTAAATCTAATCTCAGTTGTAAATGTGTTGCAAGGTTTCATTATCACTATAAGCCATAGATAAGGACAACAGATGAGGTGGATTTATTTTCTTCTAAACTCATTTAATCTAATCCCCTTTTCAGGTAAAACAAGGGAAGGGAAGGGAAGAGAAAGGAGAAGAGATAGAGAAAGGGAAAGGGGAAAGAGAAGGGGAAGGTTTGGGAAGGTTAGGGAAGGGAAGGTTAGGGAAGGTTAGGGAAGGGAAGGTTAGGGAAGGGGAAGGGGAAGGGGAAGGGGAAGGGGAAGGGGAAGGGGAAGGGGAAGGGGAAGGGGAAGGGGAAGGGAAGGGGAAGGGAAGGGAAGGGAAGGGAAGGGAAGGGAAGGGAAGGGAAGGGAAGGGAAGGGAAGGGAAGGGAAGGGAAGGGAAGGGAAGGGAAGGGAAGGGAAGGGAAGGGAAGGGAAGGGAAGAGAAAGGTGTATTGTACCAACATGTTTATTATAACTTTCCTACAGACTTGTTTTAAAAGTCATTTTAAATTTCAACTGTTTGCTTATATTGACAATCAGCTGCTATAAAAAGTCATTGGTTGTTTTCATTTTTTCCTTGTATCTTAGAAAGAAAAGCAATATTGAGAAATGGAATTCAATTGTTGGCTGCCTCAGAAATATTCAGAAGTGTTTATGTTTTGCTTGAAAAGGCTCAGAAAGTAAAATCTCTGGAACTTGGCCAGTTAATACCAATACCAGTCTTATTTTTAGAATTATTTTACCTTGGTATGGAAAACAGCTCAGTGCATTTTCATAAAGTCCTTTAGTTTCCATGGTAAATGGGGTCATTATTTCCTGTTGAAACTGATGGGTTTTGCTTACACTTTTGAAATTCTTTTCATATGATGCCAACAAGACATGCAGAAACAAATGCACCAGAGGGCTATTGTTTATAGCTGTTAGTTCTTAAAACAAAATTTACACAAGGTCAATATAACCCTATATTAAGGCCCGTTGAAAACAATTAATGATATATTTAAGCCAAATGACTAACAGCTGGAAACAATAGAAAGGTTTTGATTATTAATCAAATGAAAACAAAAAGAGGGGGAGGGGGACAAAAATTGGGGATTTAACCCTGAGAATCTATCTAGTGCCTCAAAAATTCTTATCTGCAATAAATGAGCAAACGAATAAAGAAAACTGCAAAAGTTTTGTCAGCTGTCTTGCTCACAGCTTTTACAGCAGGTGAAAATTTCAATGTTCTTAACATACTATTTGTTTCTTCCTTTGTGATTTTCCCTATACTAGACTGTTCTGTGAGGTATACTCATATCTATCTAGCTGCACTCCCAGCTAGAATATTGCTAGAATGAAGTAATAATTATTATAGAAAACACTGGAACATCTGGAGGGCCTAAAATATGTACATTTTAAGCAAAATAAGAAAATAAGTTTGATCCTCCCAAATGATCCTCCATCTGTTTTCTCTGACACTTACCATGCCTCTTTTTATGGTACTGTCATAAGGAAATTAAGTGCAATAAAAATTTGGTTTTGCATAGTCTGATCCAAAACATGCAAAACTGAACAGTGTTATCCCTTATGTAAGACCTTAAATGTTGTTTCAAAATACTATAAAAAAGTGATCTGTTCTTTTCTCAGTTAGATGCAACATTCCTGTGGGTGCTTTGTTAGCACGCTTTCAGCTGGTTTAAATCAGTGTGGTGGTTCCGCTAATGGAAATGGAACTGTGACAACTTTTATCAGCTCATTCCTGTGCTCCTTCTACAAGTGTTACCTTAAAAACTGTATATACCGAAGTGTCTGGTAATACTTTGCAATGAGAGAATCGATGTCAATTGGCATTAACTGAGTCATGCATTTCTTCTGAAGCAAATAGGAAAGCTATCTTCTGCAGACGTTCCACTGAATACCCTGAGCCCAATATAGAGAGCTTTTCAATAGAAAGTGGGAGGCTTGCTGAATGGAAATGACTCTTTTCTTCACACATCCCACATTTTTATCCTTTCTGATACAGTTTAATCTGTGCAAAAATTCTTCAACTGCCTCTTGAGAATGTCAGCACTTCAAATGAGCAGTATTTGATATCACACAAGTAAATGCGACTGGAATCATGTTTGTATAGAAGCTGGAAACTGCATGGACTAGTTTCTATTTGTATTTCTGCAGGAAAACCAGAGAACATACTAGTAACGCAAATATATCTGCTTAACAAACAGATCTCTACATGAACAGTAATAGTGTTCAATAAACCTACAAGGAACTATGCAAACTCTTTGGAGAACCACGTCAGACCATTTTTCATGGTCATATTCAAATGCTGAAAAGGGTATCTGGATGCTGAGTCAAGGGAGTTAAGAGGGGCAGTGCCTAATATCAGTGATACAGATATTAGAGTCAAAGATCCATTTCTCCGCTTTGTCTAGTTTTGAGTATCCCATTTATTACACAGTTTCAACAAGCTACTGTGAAACCTATCTCACCACCAACCTCAATACACATTGCTTCTCCCCTTAAACAATCTAAACTTATCCCAAATAAAACAGATTCTTTTGCATACCACACAGTGCTCATACAGTGTGTTTACCATACCAAACTACCCTTGTCCAACTGGCCTGAATGTCAAAAATTACATGTATAAGAAGATAATTGAACAAGCAAAGAGAACAGAATGAAAACAAATGCTATGCATTTCAGTATTTGCACATATTAGAGGATAATGTTTCTACATGTCAATGTTTTAAGTCTTACAGTCATTGTAATTTTTCTCTTCTCTCCTCTCCTCCCTTCTCCTTTCCCCTCCCTTCTTCTCTCCCCCCCCTTCCCTCCCCTCCCCTTCCCTTCCCTCCCCTCCCCTCTCCTCTCCGAACCTCTCTGAACCTCTCCTCTCCAAACCTCTCCTCTCCTGCCAATTTTTAATTTTATATTTGCTCTGAGTAAAACAGTTGTAACAGGAAAATGCCATTCCAAAAACATATTCCTGAACCAAAGTAAAAGCACTATTCATCATCCAATCCAAAAAGCCCTGTGCAAGGCCAGTCTGGGACTGTCAGAAGAGAAACTTCACTAAATATTACTACAGTGTGCATGAGAGAGGGAAAGACTTGCAAACACTGAGGACAGTGACAGAAAAGTCATGGAAGCTCTAAGCGCTAAGAATGCCTCTGAGAAAAAATTGTATGTCAAGGGTTGTCTAGAAGAGCTGTGAGCAAAACATTCTTCTTGTTTGAGGCTTTCAACATTAATTCAACTAGTCCTCGTGCTATATTTTTAAATGAGCATACTGAATCAAAACATTTGGCCCCATTATCAGTGTAGCTTCCTAATGGCTAAGGAGTACCATGAACACTGATTGATTACAGGTACCAAAGTGTAGCATTTCATTGCAGAATTGCATCTAATCTTGGACGTGGAATAAACATTTGTCAGAGGCGCTGGATGTGTGAATACCCAAGCTCTGAAAAGAAGTCCAGCAGTACCCTGTTGCCATATCTGAGACACAACCAGAGGCACATACCTGAGATTAAAACTCTTCACCTATGTTTAGTCTTGAAATCTCATACCCATGCTCCAAGCACATACTTCCATTCAGTACTGATTCTTTAGTCAAATTTTCCACCTGTCTCCACCCAAAGCTTAAATATAGTCTTTCCAAAATACCACTGAAGGTGTCAGTCTTTTGGTTTACAATTAAATTCTTTTGAATCTGCATGTCTGAGAATCAGAACTGAATTTACATGAAATAGAAAGTATATAAAATACAATTAAATATGAAAATAAAATAAATTTGAATCTGCTTTTTGTTCTAGTCTTTTTGTCACTGAGAACTCACCAGATCTTCCTGTCTTCATGTAGGATGTTCATCCTTTGTTCTTTCTGCTTTTGATTAGTTCTGCTATTAGAGCATATTGTTCTTCTTCTCAATGTCTTTGTCCTTCCCTTTCCCTCCCTGCATATCTACTGTTACTGACAGTGATCCTTTGTCATCCATGGTGAGATCTCTGTCTTACTCTGAGCACTTCTCTCTACATCTTCTCTCTCATTTCAGACAAAAGGAAGAAATTTCATCCCCCAGACTGAGTAAACCCCTTGCCCAAGGCAATTCACTGAGATGAGTGAACAAGTACAAATGACTACTGCTATTCCAGCCTCACAACCTGTGATGAATAGACAAATGAAAAGGCATTTTATGATGCAGCAGTGTGCCAAGTGACAATTTTAAAGCACCAACCAGAATTTGTAAGTTTTAAAAGAAAATATTTATAAAACTATCACACAAGCAAATATGAAAGTACTTAGGAGTTTTCCTAAGAGAAAACTAGAGCCTTAGTTTCTACTGCTCTTCTCATAATTTAAGCAAGCATAAATACACAGTAACATAAGCTTTATAGTCAAAGATAACCTTTACCTCAGTCCTTCAGCAGACATTGCATAGGTATGAAATAAGTGAAAACTGGATAATTAGAATACAGAAATTGAATGGAATGCTGTTACTCATTTTGATTAAAACTCTGTCACCATGTCTTCCAAACACTGCAAACTACAGCACAGCTGATAAAACCAAAGTGCTTAATAATTCTATTTCACATGAAGCGTCATATTAACACCAACTGAGAAGTTTACAGTCATTTTAAGTAGAAGCCTAAAAGGAATTGGAACGTATATTAAGGAAGTTTGCAGATGACACAAAATTCAGAAGAGCTGTTGACTCCCTCAAAGGCAGGGGCGCCCTGCAGAGACATCTTGACAAATTAAAGGACTGGGCAATCACCAACCATATGAACTTTAACAAGGGAAAGTGCCAGATTCCGCATCTGGAATGGGGCAACCCTGGGTATACATTCAGACTGGGGAATGAAATGCTGCAAAGCAGTGCCAGAGAAAGGGACCTTGGGGTCTTGGTCGACAGCAAGTTGAATATGAATCAGCAGTGCCCTGACAGCCAGGACAGTAACATCAGGGCAGGGTTAGGTTGGATACTAAAAAGAGGTTCTTCACCCAGAGGGTGGTTGAGCATTAGAACAGGCTCCCCAGGGAAGTGGTCACAGCACCAAGACTGACAGAGTTCAAGAAGCATTTGGACAACACTCTCAAATACATGGTGTGATTTTTGGAAATGGTCCTATGCTGGACCAGGAGTTGGACTCGATGATCCTTGTGGGTCCCTCCCAACTCTGCGTATTCTGTCATTCTGTGAATTACAAGCAAACTGAAAACTTACTCATGCTACCTCAACTTACACTACTTAGCAATTTAGTCATGTCACACTTAATAATCTAAGAAGTTAATTAATACAGCTGGCATGACCAAAAAAAAATTGTATATATTTAACTTTCAGCTTAATGATAAATTGTATCAATATTTTACTTTTGATAAATCTAATATAGAGAATGGGGAAAAAAAAACCTCAGTTCAAGATAATTTTATTTTTCTCTTATCAGCTAAAGCAGTCATAGTTCAGGTTTCCGCTTTCCAGTTTTCCTAACAGTAGGAGGGAGTTTCCTCCAAGGCCTTATCAGCTTGAACCACAACCCCTGCGCTGGTTTCTAATTCACTGACAAATTACACTCCCTTAATCCCCATCCAGGAAAGTTTTAATGAAGACACATTTAGAAATTATACCATACATGACAATTTCTGCATGTATCCAAAGTGTAAAGCCCCAGCCTTACTTAACTGCAGACTAGACTTTGCACTGTAAGTGAAGAAATAGCTCCGCTTACAACCTCTGAACTACTTTTGCCTTCACTCAGGTTAATGTGGCTTGCTTCCTCTCCTTAACTTTTTATCTACTTCTACAAGGACAAAATAAAACTGATTTTAAAAATTATATTTTATTCTCAGAACATTTTCAAAAAGGTTAGAAGAATGATTCTTAGTAAAGAGAAAAACACAATTACCTTAACATCTCTACTGAACACTGCACTAGTGTGAATGATGGTAGTCATTTTGCTAGCAAATCCAAACTTCTTGGCAGGAAAGACAGGTGTCATGATTGCTTAGCAGGAGACTACGCCTACAGGTGTTTGTACAGGGGCAGGTGACTGCACATCTTCTTCCACACTTCCCTGGCCCTGTGCCACAGAGCTGCTACAGAGGGTCTGGGTCACGGGGAAAGTGGCTGTGCTGGGAGCAGGTTGAATCTTCTCAGAGGTGTTTGGCTTTCTTTAGAGGAAAAATTTAAAAAAATTGGTGGTAGTGTAGCTAGTAGTGAGGAACAGAAGCAGTCACAGAGGCAAAGCAGAGCCCTGGAGAAATAAGCTGACTCAGTCACCCTGAGAAAGCACAGGACTGGTAAGTAGACTTGGTACAGTAGCTACTGTAAGGACAGGCTTATCCCCCTTGTCCTTACAACAACAGATACTTATGCCATACCCACTACATTTCTTCTTGAGGAAGAAACACCAGTGGCCCCTTTCATAATGTCATTTTTCAAGTACTCAAGAACAGAGTAGAGAGGAGGTCTGTAATAATTTTGTAGCTTCATATCATTACCCTTCTTCTAGGACAGCTGCCTACTTTCCCTGCGCCCAGACCCAAGCATATATGTGATACTCTGTTTTTGTGAAGACATATGTCTGAACTCAAAATCAAGTCCTTTTTTTAGTATAGACATGAGAATTCAACACACATAATGATCAGTACCTGATCATTCCACCCCTCACCTATGGTCCCTGGCCACCAAGAACTGGTAGTGCTGTGGTAACAGTGTTTTTGATCCATAGCCATGCATTCAGCTTCTGTGACATGCCTACTAGATAAGTCTGTCTGGCTTGCAGGTTTATGAAGCTAGTGTGCTACACAATATCCACACTTGCAAAAACATCAAAAGGCACATCTACTACCAGCAGTGACCTTATGTCCCATACTCTTCTCCATCACATAACTAACATGCATCTGGCACATAACCTCCAGTGCACCAAAGGGCATACTCTGGATTCTAATAAGATCAAGATCTGTGAAAAGATTCGTCCTGTCTATTTTGAGGAAGACACTCTCTCTATCCTAACATTCTCCTTGTTCTTCTCCTGGAAACAAAGGGTGCTGCGGTACGTCTGTGGAGTCCTGAGCACACATTGATTCACAAGTTTCCTTCTTGCCACCCAGGCAATGATCTGTTGCTCTCTATCTTAGCCTTGGTGCTCTCAGCTAGACTAGAGTAAATAATGATTGTTCCATTGTTCGATCCTCAAAACTATTTTGAAACATGAATCCTTTTTTATTTTGTAATGGCTCCTTGGGATAGCTAGTTGCAATGATTGCAAGTTTAATAATGTCCATTCTCAGGACTTAAATTTCTGTCAAATATATCTCAAGAGACTGCCAGTAAATGACTATTATGTGACATGTTTTGCCAAGATTTGAAAAACAAAATACTTCACATATGTATCTTCTCATATAAGGCATATTTTAATTATTTATCAAGCTGCTTAAAATCACAAAAACAGAAGGCCTGCAGACTCCTCATTTCACAGTGTTTTGATTCCAGTTCCAATTACACCTTCACTTCCCTCCACCAGATATTTCTTCATTGTTTTAAGACTTCCAAACATTTCTTTCTCATAATTTGCACAGCAAGTATGCCTAAGTGCCATCATCATCTCATTACTGCAGAGGAAATATGAGTAAGAATATATTTAAAAACATAGGGAGAATGGGATCCCCTCCTTTTCTAGTAAGCTTGTGGATTTGATATAGGGGGACTTTAACTTCAATTATCAAAAATATTTTGTATTGTACTTGACAAGGTTGTACTGAAACTTGAAGTTCTTCTAGAGAGTAGTCTGATATATTCTCCCACAAGTAAAAATAACAGTGTCCGCATCATTCTGAAGTGAATACCCACTGGGTATGTAGATACCCTCTGCAACTCAAGTTTTGCTCAAATTCTTACTGAAAAAAGCTCAAATATAGTTTCACTGTATGTCGTGCTTCATCTATTTTTACCTCACTTCAGGAAAATTCTTAAAATGACAGGGGATTTGTTACTGATTTAAAGAAACATAACAAGAATAAATAGACTTAGAAGTGGTAAAAAAACAAAAAAAATTGGTGCTATAGCAAATTCCAATTATTAGATACACAGTAACTACAGTAAATACTACCTTCTGCACATAACACAGTAGCTAAATTGCCTACCAAAACATTAATATACTTCCCAAGAGTAAAAATAAATATTAAAATGGTACTTTAGAAAATGCCTATCTCCTCAAAGGAAAAATTTTACATCAGATTTTACTGTAAAACCTTGGACATTTGTTACCATCTTACCAGGCAGCAGTAGTATGAAGTGCTGCATTAATCAGGATAAGATTGTTTCATCATGGCTAGGCTTCGCGAATGAAGATTTGGGAAGGCTCTATCCACATTTGTTACAGGGATTGTTTCATACTGCCAGGTGAAAACTGTTCAGGAGTCTGTGACCTTTCACAGAATATCCTGTTGATCAGCACAAGATGAAGTTGTCAATTTTCTTATGTGAAACAAGATTGATCTTTGAAGAAGGACATAAGAAATAGCTTACTAAAAAAAAATAAATTCATGAAATGCTTAATAGAGATTGGAATCCTTCTTATGGACCATAGCAGGTATAACAGAATTCTCATCCCAAATAAGCAAATTTTATAATGATGATGTGTCTGTGAATACTTAATTCCTAACAGTAATGGGGCTACATATTCTACTGGCAGCTCTTCCTTTGTATGTAGCACAGTAATGTGGGACGACCACACAGGACATTTTTTTCATACATGGCAGAAAACAAATCCCTATTTGTTTGAACATATGTCCTAAGAAAGAATAGGAAGAACAGCTAAGCTGAAGCTCACTTCAACTTTTTAATTCAGAATCTCTATGCATCTCTTTTAACAGAACCTCTTTTCATCTTAAGCAGTGAAATGCAGAGAGGAATTAAACTACAATTTAAACTTATGTTTATGGCTCAGATCTGAGCTTGGCAGAATGGGAACCCCTGAAGCTGATCTCTTCAAAGGCCTAGAGTTTTGGATTGAAACGTGCATCACCAAGTAAACTGGAAAAGGAAGGGTGTCTAATCTAGAGTTTCAAGTTTTAGGTAGTTTGAGAGATTCAGAAAAGCATGTACGAACATCTATAAATTTACATTTATGGAAAACTGACTAAATCAATCGAACACATGAAGACAAAAGAGAAAAGATAGCAAGAGGATGCTGAACAACCTAGGGGAAGAAGTTAAAATAGAAGAAATCAATCATATACTGTTTTATAAGATTATAAATTTAAAAAACCCAAACAAACAAAACAAAAGTCTTCTGAATTTAAGAACTGTATAACAGTAACAGGAAGCTCAGAGTGTTTGTAACAGTAAAACAGAGCAAGTCTTACAAAGACTTACTGGAGGCAATATTTTACTCACCTTTATTTAAGCTGGATAGCATCTGTGGATAAAAAGTTCAGAAGAAGTTAAGAATCTGACTGATCCATTATTATGAAAATCAGAGTCAGGTAAAAAAAATTAAACTGGGAAAGGTTTTTTTTGTGTACATGCCAACTTTTCAAATCTGATTTCAACCTGTTAAGGAACTGAAAACAACATGTTTTTGGGGAATTTTCATATTCAACATTTCACATTCAATGAAAAATGATAAAATTCAAAAATTCAAAAGATAGCTTTGTTTGAAATACTACAAATAAAGAAATGCACAGAAAAAGTGGACAATCATCTTGGACAATGTAGAGTATTGTGGGACTTAGAATTAATAAGAGACTGAAGTGAACTGCCTCATTCTTTTCCTTGTCTCTCAAGTTCCCAAGGTAGAAAGCCTAAACCAAAACCCCCACAATTTTTATTACGATGTAAACCAGAAGAATCAACTTTCACCAGTATAGAAAATTAAAAATTCCTAGGTAAAAATGAATAGAAATAAAAAGGGGCCATAAAACAATCTGTGTTCTTTTGAAGCTTTCATCCAGGTTTACTTTCAGTCGACTCAGTGGCTTATTAATTTGCAAAAAACTGTTGTATCCCCTGGGGTTCCTGAGTTTTGTTCTCCATCCTTTTGGAAACACTCTGCTGCATACTCTCTCCTGTCCAGTGAACCACAAGAACCACAACAAACCACAGTAAAGAAACAACCTTTACTGAATCCAGAAACCAAAACATGCTACCTCACACTAACAGCTGATCACTTGGATTACGCATGCCTCAATTATCCATGCTGTAATGTATAACTGTGATTTCATTTTAGAAATACATTTCAGGGCATTTCAATTTCAAATATCGTTGTCAAGTAATTCTCTTTAAAAAAATGCAATTTTAATGCTAAGAAAAGAATTATATTTACTGAAAGATCATCTTCTAAAAAGCTGGCTCTCACCATGTTTCCAGTCTGGCAAGTTAATGACATAGTCTCAGATAATTTTAAATAAGACTTATTTATTTGATAATCTCAAACAACTTCTGAAGAAGTATCAACTACACTGAAGTTTGAAATTTTAATACCCAGCTGCTTTTGATATGTGGCAGAAAAGCTACACAGATTTTTCATCAGAGCAAGATATATGAATTTTCAGATCCACAATATACAGCTCTAAACTATCTCAATTAATTTTCTTGCAGACAAAACATAAGCATATTTAATTCATAGAGGGATAAAATTAAACGGACATAATATAGGCTTTTAATGACTGTAGCATTTATTCTTTATGTGAAATAGAAACAAACACATATTTAATTTTTTTTAGTACTCAGTAAATACTGTAATATTTTTTATTATAGAGGATTTTGAAATCTTTGAAAAGTTACATTTACTTTTGTTAGAATGAGACAAAAGAGGATTTTGGTCAGTGGCTAAGAATAGCACGACAATTAAGCCCAGTTCCTGTGTATCTGAATTCAAAATGTCTTTATCCCTGTAATATTGAGTCTACTAAGCAGTTGCATGTGCACATCTGGACAGTGCACAGAGGTCAACGATTGGTGTTGGACTTGCACTTTTCAGCCTAGTGGGCACTACAGCTTCTGCAACACTCAGAACCTTTTTGTGGGTGTAAGGAAACACTTGAATTGCTGAGAGGTCCTTGCCAGCTCAGTCACTGCGTGATATTTGCATAGCTGGAAGGAAGAGTGATTATTTCTTCTGGCAAACAAAGTCACTCTACATTTATTTGATTTCTTCTTTCTTTAAAAGAGGACTGTAATGGTTGTTTGCTATAAAATTAATAATCTCTCTTTTTCTTCTTTCTTTGCAGTCATTCTTGCACATCTTCTGAATAAGTTGAGAACTCTAGCTAATTCAGTCTTCTCACAATTCAGCGAGTTCTTATAAAGTCTAACACTGAAAAATTTACCTCCTTATTCTGTATGCTTCACTTATGAGCAGCTATGGTATATTTTGATTTTACTTCATACAAAGCAGCTGCTGAAGGATGTAGCACATGAATCATGACATTAGGAGTAATCACATTGTCTCTATTAGATAGCTGCATACATTCCTGTGATAATCCATTTGTCTCTATTGCCAGAGCAGACGTAACATCATTTACCATTTCTGAATGATAGTTGGAATAAAACAAATACACTTAGAGGCAGGGTGCTGGGAACCGAGCATTTGGCTCAGTATCACTTCACAATTCGGTTTTCTAATGCATCTCCTGTGGTGGAGAAGTCTGATCATGTGAGCTCAAACTGATGTGTTCATGTGACTGAAAGCAACACCTTATGTGGCAGCAACTCGAAAAAAGAAAAACTCTGGCAATTTAAAGGGGATATTCCAGCAACTTAGATGCCTACCAAATCCTTCCTCGAGTCACATGATATAGTCCTTGTCTTGAAACTGTACTTGAATTTCTTACCTGGCATTTACAGGTTGGCAGCTCAAACTGTCGTATAGTTTTACATATCAGAAATAAATCGTGTAACTGATTCTTCTGTAACTGATTTCTGGCCATCTGTTGTCCCATTTTTAATGTTTTTGTTTTAACTTTTTCTTCCTAAGTAGCTTTGACTCTATTTAGGGTTTTTTTGTCTTACAGAAGAAACACTCGTGTTGCTACACCTTTATACCGTTAATTAAATAATCACCAGTGCTTCATCCTCATTTAGAACACTGCATACCAATTTCAGCTGAGGAAATATAAAAAAAATAAAGCACTTTCCAATCCCCTGTGTCTTTCAGTTACAAAAATGAGTATCTGTTGTCTTTGGAGGAAATATTGTATTATCATTCCATGGTCCCAATCCAGCAAAATATTTAAAAATAATATTTAACATAAAATAGTCGCAATGAAGAAATTGGGATTAATGATGTGTTTAAAGTTACAGGCATACATATGTACATTTAGGGGTTGGGAAATAGGATTCTTAAAGAGGTGTTCCTGAAGCATGATAATTTCTACTGTTTCTGAGGCAAGATCAGTCTTATTTTTAAGTGGTTTTGAATTGTCATCTTTTTCTGAAGAAATATAAAGTCGAAAAATATAAAAAACCCCATGCATTAAGAAAGAAAGAAGTTTATCTGCAGCAATGCAACAAGTTTACTCTGAAAAGGATCAAGTAATATTTTTATTTTGCAAAGGTTACAAAGTTGTTAATGTGATTCATAACTTCATGCTGCTAGCTTTGCGAAACAAAGAGGCTTAATGCAAAAGACCCCTGAGGCTTTCAAGGTGCTGGTTCTAAAATTATGATAATCTTGTCTATATTTTGATACTGGTGTGCTAGGAAAATCCCTTATGGATGATGGCTTTGGCAGAACAACGACACAATAATTTGTAGTAAGCTGCATATTTTCTATAAGACAAAATAATGCCTGCATAACAGGTAATGAGATTAAGCAAGAACATAGATTTCCTTAAAATAAAAAATCAAAATGTCACCCTGAAGTGTCAGTGGAAATTCAGAGAGTGCAGATTTACAGTGGATTCCATGTCAAAAGCAGCTTTTAAATGCAAATAGCTTAAGGATTAATAAGGTCTGGGACAACAAGTTGTGACTATATCCATATAGTTTATATACTGCCAGAGTTTTAAGCTGACAGTAATGTCTTTGGGCTAGGGTGGGGATCTCAGCAGATACAACTAAATCATACTTGTTAAATGAGTTTATAAATCATACAACCAACACAACCAAGACAAAGGTTTCATTTACGTTTCAGCTTTTTGTGATATTCTGAAGGTGGAGAGAATGAACAACCGGCTATCCAACAATGTAGATTTTTGCCATTTATACCAAAAGCTCTTGCATTTGCATCTTTTTAGATTATAACAGTGGAAGATTAAAGCATACATGAATAATTTTAAAAAATACAATGCCATTAAAACAACCAATCAAGTGACAATCATATGTATAGACAACTGATACAGCTCTGATACTCTAGTGAGTACATACATACTGACTTCCTCACAAATTAAATCAGAGGAAACAAAATATCATTCTATGTAGTGGAATAAGGGTTTTACTGTGACAGTACTTAAATCCATGAGTTGTATTTAAAAGAAAACTAATTCATGTACACTCTCCACTTTTCTGTCGATTAAATTTATTTCAGAAATACCTTAATAATGACTTATCAGAATCATCCTAAATTTAATTCCATGTGCATTATCTCTTTTTCTTCTAAAAATATTTTTTCTGAGAAAATCAGTTGTTTAACCTTATACAATGTCAGCTAATCTGTACCAAAAAAAATGTATGTTGAGTCTTATTTCTTTCTGTAATTTTGACTCTTATTCTTTTTTTTTGGTGACTATTTAAATAAAATTCCTCCAGGCATTAAAAAATGCACCAGTGAATAAAATTTAAAATCTAAAGATGCTTAGTAAAATTCTAAAGTTTAGATTTTTGGCTGTCAGGAATAGTCCAAGTTACAATAATACAATATTTTTAATAAAACACATTTTAATGCATAATGGGTTATATACAAACAAATTTAAAAGTCAGACATATGTTGTTTTTTAATTTTTAAAGTAATTTCCAGTTGTTCACCATTTCCTAAAGTCTCTTTACATATCATGTCATACCACTAGATATCCTTCTAGCCATAAGTACCTTAAATAAAAACACAAGCTTTAGGTTTGGGATATCTTGTTTATGAATGTCATTCTTGTAGCTATATACTATTTTTGTACCTCCTATATAGTATTTTTGTACCTCAAAATTGATGCATGCATGTTAAAACAACACACATAACCAATAATTTCTATTAAAATCTTTTTCCATCAGAAAGCAGAGTATTCAAAATACTTCATAGAAAATTTCGCTGATGTTTTACATAAACAGGAAACAGCATGGAATTTTGGTTTCTTCACATCACAAAGTAGATTTTAGTAGTAGAACTTCCACAGTTCTGTTTCATTTAAGGGAATGTCTGTTGATTTCATTACAAGGAATGACTAACTTATTTCAGTCCTTTCAAAAACTCTCAACTTGCAGTTACAAAATATATTCCTCAAAGTACGTATTACTTGGTTATTTTACTGCTACTAATGGCAATTACCCTATTTTAAAATGCAGTGCAGAATATAGAGTAGGGTAAATTTATCATTTACAATTTATCATGAGCAATATTCACTGTTTCAAAAACTCTGTGGCAGCTATACACCATGGTCTGCCAAAATTTCACTCCAGCACTGGGAGAAGGCATCACATGTCTGGTTTGTCTACACACCTGAATTACCTCCCAAGGTATAACAAGGTATAAGAGAGAGGACATCCCAAGCACCCAAGTATCATCCCAATATGGAGCCTGAACAAGTCCCAGACCAGGAGGGAGAAATATTCTCAGACTACTTCTTTTAGCTGTATCCTTGAAATGACAAGAAATGTAACAACTATTAGCTACCTTGGAATTTTATGCTAGAAAGTTAGCCAGAAGTGGGTTACTGCAGTGGATTGGAATTCTGGCCTTAGAAAACAAGAAAAGGTAACTATCTTTTAACGTGGTAGTGCTTACTGATTCACTGTTTTGTCTTTGCCATTGATCAGCCCATGTAGAGTCTCAACTTTTGTATCAGAGTTTTATCAACAGATGTTATATCTTAATTTTGAAAAAAACCCACAACTACTAGGAGGAAATATTTTTCTCCTTGTATGAATATTCCACCACTTATTTCAGAATTGTAACTAGAACTCTAAGGATTTTTTAAAATGGAACGAAAAGGGCACATGTACTAAGAGGAAGCTATTGTTTATCACCTCTCTATCCACAGAGTGACAAGAGGAGGAAAAGTTTTCACTTCAAAGCCAATATTATTTGAGGTTTTCTAAGCTAAATGGGTATTTTCAGATATTCAAGGGACCAGAGAAGATGAAACAGAAGGCACTAAACGTCTTGTAAATGGCATGACATTAGAGTTCAGTAACTAAAAGGAAACCTAATTTCCAGAGGTAAAAAAAAAAAAAAAAAATGGGAAAAAAAATCTAGGAAACTACTGATATTCCCCTGCTGTAACAGTCTCTAATTCTAGGCTTTGCTTGTTGTTTCAACACCTTAGGTACTTTCAGGTTTACATCTGTATTCTGCTTGAGAAATGTGAAAACTAACACTTGGAAAGAAAAACATCAGATACATTTCTTTAAGTGGAATCATGGTAAAGCGACTAACAGACACCTTTTCAGACAGCTGACTCATTTGTGAAAGAACTCAATTTATAAAAGAAAAGTCAATGAGCAACAAAAAACATTTAGGAAAACAAAGCAGGCTGGAAATTTTCACCCTAGAGTACACAAAACAGGTGGCGATACACTAAGGCAAAGATGTTATCAAATTATTTGTTGGTTGAGAGGTTTGAAAAAAATCCAAATAAGTAGAAGAGGCAATATTATGATCAGTCTTTAAAAAGACAGTTGCGGCATCTCTTTCCTCATTATGGTCTATAAAACTCCAAATGTTGTATCAGCTTATTCCTCAGATATAACAGACAGGAAGAGAATAAAATGCACACTAGACCAAGACTTTCCATGAGGCATTCAGCCAAATACAATGCTAACACTGTATCATAAATACAAACAAGCAAACAATTATTTAAATGAGTAACATATGCTGTTAGGTGATAGAAGAACAACTGCATAATAAAATATCTCAGAAGGCTGTTTTTATGAGGTTCAACTCTTTAACCAACCAGGAAAATTAGAAAGATTACACTGAGCGAGATCTAAGAGTTCTTAATGCGAGTGACCAGCAACAAGACCTTGGCAAAAGAAGGTAGCAATAAGGTGTGGGAGCAGCCACAGATGTCTGTGGTTGATAGCGACATGGAACACGAGGAATAGAAGTATGAGGTAGTATATATAATGTGCTTTAGTCATCCCATCACGCTTGCATAAGGAATGACACATACTCAAGGCATATCTCAGGCTATTACAGGTAGCCAGTGCAAGATCAGTATTTGGATTCATTTTAAAATATAAAGGTCACAAAAAACCTGATGTGCTCTGTTCTCTGTCTTGCAACCAATGCTCTGCTGTTTTATATGAGGAAAGCATGATGTAAGAGTTTCTATCATTTGGGAAACTTGTCACATATCTTTCCCACACGAGTATCTTATAAAAGACAAGCTAGCCCCACCTGTCTTTCTATTCAAATGTTCTCAAAGGGCTAACTGTGCTCAATCCCTGAGACATCTACCAAGTAGGAGTCTTGTGACAAACCAAGTTAGATGGTTCAAATTAACTGAACAATGAAATACTCTGAATATTGCAATAGTTTTAAAAAATGTTCGATATTCATGGAAATGTTGTTTTAAATACAGAAGGCATGTGTGCTGAGCTGTTAGTTCCTTGTTGTGACATGCCATGTAAAATAGTTTAGCTTGATGATTCTATCACATTGGGCTAAAAGGCTTTAAAATACTTAAAAAATTTAAAATAGATCAGATGTATAACTCTTGAAGTATACTTTCTGCATAAATATACCATCAAATGGAAATTCTTAGTATGCTTCGTAATTTGACTGTCTCGTATACCTTTCTTAAATACTGCAAGTCAAATTCTAATCAGCTCTTGAGATCAATTGTAGTGTTATGTAAGTCAGTATGACTATAAAAACTTTTGTATAATTAGGACCAGTTACACTCCAAAAATGGATCATGGGGCCTATTTCTTCCTTGATAACATAAAATAGCTTGCAATCCAGATTACTTTAGCAGGTATAAAAGCAGTTAATGTCACACTCATTATTTGTGAACAGTTTACCTTCCTGGGTGTGGGAAAAACAATATTTAGGAAGGTCTTTTGGGCAGTTCGAGGGGTGTTGATTTGTTTCTTTAATTTATTGACTGTTTAAATTTGCTAATATTTGCCGTCACACTCATTTGCAGCTATAACTCAGGTGATTCTATAGAGCACCTCGAGCTTTTGCAATACCCTTTAAAAAACAAACCTGTGTGCATTTTCTACTTGAAACAGTAAACAACAACTATTTCTATCTTCCATTAATTTAAAAACTGCAATTATTACATTTACAGAGAAAATATTTATTCACATGCTGCTGTCATCAAGGAAAGACAATCTCAGAAGAACCTTCAAATTGTAGTGGGTTGACCCTGGCCAAATACCAGGTACCCACTAAAGCTGCTCTCTCGCTCTCCCTCTGCAACTGGACAGAGGAGAGAGAAAAAAAAAACAGCTAAGAATTCATGAGTAGAGATAAGAACTGGGAGAGGTCAGTGACTGATTACCTTCACGGGCAAAACAAGACTCAAAGTGGGGATAGTACTTATATTTATTACTCACAGGCTAAGAGCCAAAGAGTGAGAAATAAAACAGTCTCAAAAACATCTTCCCCCCACACCTCCTTCCTTCTATGTTCTGCCTCCTCCCCCCCAGTGGTGCAGGGGGATGGGGAATGGGGGTTATGGTCAGTTGTTGTTTCTGCCGCTGCTCAGAGAGAAGAGTCCTTCCCCTTCTCCCATGGAGTCCCTCCCACGGCAGACAGTCCTTGATGGACCTCTCCAATGTGAGTCCATTCCTTGGGCAGCAGCTCTTCCCAAACTGCTGTGCCGTGGGTCACTCCTCCATGGGGTGCAGTCCTTCATGAATGAGCTGTACCAATGTGGGTCCCCCACAGGGGCCACAAATCCTACCCGGGAAAAACCTGCTCCAGCATGGGCTTCCCTCTCCACGGGCTGCAGGTCTCTAGCAGGACCCCACTCCATCCTGGGCCTCCTATGGGGTCACAGCTCCTTCATGCATCCACCTGCTTCAGCATGGGCTCCTCCATAGGCTGCAGGTGGGTCTCTGCACCCCGATGGTCCTCCATGGGCTGCAGGGGCACAGCTGCTCCACCATGGTCTGCACCACGGGCTGCAGGGGCCTCAGCTCCAGCACCTGGAGCACCTCCTGCCCCTCCTTCTGCACTGACCTTGGTGTCTACACTGTTATTCCCATGTTCTCACTCCACTCTTCCCTGGCTGGAATTTTTCTGCACAACAATCTTCTTTTCTTAAATGTTTTGTCACAGAGGCGTTACTATTACTCCTAATTGGCTCAACCTTGGCCAGCAGCAGGAAGTCCGTCCCGGAGCCAGCTGGCATTGGCTCCACGGAACAGTGTAAACTTCTAGCAGCTTCTAACAGAAGCCACCCCTGTAGCCCCCCTGCTACCAAAACCCAGCCACAGAAACCCACTGTACAAACGAACCTTAGATATGGACAAATAGCATCAATTTCCAATGGACATTGAGTCTCATTAAGACTCTGCTGTTAAAGTATCTAAAGCTGTTACACCTCTCCAATGACCTCAATCTAGAAGTTGCTGCAAGAATTCCTTTATACTTTTATGTGGAAACACACTCTGGAAGGAAATTGAAGAAGAGTGAGATTATTGGTGAGTGTTATTGACTAATACCGAATAACACTACCAAGAAATTATGTCTGATTTGGCACAGATCTCTGTCATTTGTTTTTCCTGGAGTAGATCAACAGCAGACAAATTGTTACCTCTTCTAGGTTTAGAAAAAAAGGAGTTGTTCTTTAAAAGTCTCATCAGTCAGTACCTCAATTTACATTTTGTATCTGCCTCAGGACTGTACCAGAGAGACCATATCCAACTTCTGGTCAAGATAGCTTTTCAAAAATAGATACTTGCATGCAATTACTTTCTGTGCTTTCCATGTGTCCATTCTTCTCTCAGTTTCCTCTGTCTCCTTGAAAAAATATTCATCTGCACACTTGGGGAGAAGAAAGTTCAAATTCTATCATGTCAGCATTAAAGAAGAATCAAAAATCAACATAGATGGACTCGAAAATTGCTGTACCACAAACGGCAGGAATACTCCCCTTATAGCATGTAGTCTCATCAGGAAAAGGTGTTTAGATCCCAATCATTAGATATGTGTGGCAGTTTATTTCTAATGTCTTTCTACACAATTGTTTCTTTTTTTCTCATTATCATTTGAAGAACTTGTCTCAGTAGCACACTGTTTCCAAAATGTTATCCTATATATCCTTTTTATGCAATAATTGTGTTCTAAATCCTGTACAGCTTCCGTTTTCTCAGTCAACAGCAAAGCATTCCACAACCTAAGTACCAGCCAAGATAACATTTTTTAATTTAATTTTTAACAGTTTTAACTTTTCCCAGTTTCAGTCAATTGAAATGGCCTTGTGAAAACACAGTAGCTCTGGACTGCATCTCTCTTTTTTTAATATTTCTTTATCATTAGACCATTCTGTTTCTCAAAATGGAAAATTGTCAAATATTTAGGTTTTCTCTGAAAGTATACATCCCTTCTTACATGATGAAATGGAAAGCTCAATTTGCAATTGACACTTTACCTCTCTGGATATTTTCTGTCATTTCCGTATGGAAAATCTTTTTCTTAAACTCACTGAGAGTCCATCTAAATTGACTCTGTAATTCAGTTTCAATAATTCAATTTCTTTTCTGCAGTCCTAGTCTAGACTTACTCTTGTCAGATAGAGAACCTACCTGATTCTTTCAACCCATCTGGTTCCCTGTATGCATACACTGCCCACTTCTGATTTCATTATCATAATTAGTATAATTATTTTGTTTCTAAGGAACCATTCCAGCTCAGGCTGTGTAATGTCTCTATACTAGAGAAAATCATGTTCTGGGCTAGAATTTGCTTTGCAAGGATTCTCAATACCATGATTTTCTGTATTTTTACTCTGAGAGGGTGTGCAGTATCAAGGATATTCCTTCATATTGGATGCTGATATTTTGAGCCGATTCAAACCTAAGAACTCAAAATTTCACACAGTCAGACCTAGATACCATGCCAGTATTAACTTCTTGGACTATAATTGGCAAAAAGGCAGACAACACTCAGTGATTTCATATAAATAAGTTCCTAAGTACATGTTTAAGTATTAAGCCAGGCAAACACCACAACATTATGAATTACGTGCTGAACAGATTGCAGAGCTTTAACTCTTTGATCATTTTTTTCCACGTAATTGTGCCAATCCAAACTTCATTCTTCATTCCTGTATTATTTTTCTTTGCTTTCAGAAACACAACAGCACAATATTTCCACATATTTCTTCACACATTCACCCAGAAGCCTGAGCATAATTTATATACCCTAATCAGGATCTGGTACTACCTGGTTAACAGTTTAATATAATATGATAGAGATCCTGTCTATTAGGATTTTCAAAATTGCTTAGGTCTACAGTTGCCATTATAATGTGTGTATCTCCTGCTATCCCAAAAAACCCCTTCACAATTCTAGTCAAACCTGTTTGACTACACATCTTCACAATTCTTAATGTGTTTCTCCAGTTCACTGTCAGACGTAAAGCAGAGTGTTGATTTACATTTCTAAAGAGGTGTCTCTACATATTTGCAATCTGCATTGCAAAGTTGGTTGGTTTTAGATGGTCGAAGTAAGAACTAATGGGAATATTTAGGAGCTTGCCTTGCCTTTTTCCCTCTGTTTTTTCTGCTGTTTTTCCTCTCCTTTTCCACTTTTCTTTTTCCCTTCTCTTCTTCTTACCCTTCCCCTTCTCATTCTGCCTCCCCTCTGTTCTCATTCCCCTTTATTTTTTAAAAAGCTACTTTCAACTATTAATTCTATCTAATTTTTGTAATATGGATGTGTACCCTCATTTTGTATGTTGCATTATCTATAATAGTAGTTTTTAATATACTGCACATAATTAGGGACAGTAATATAAAAATGGGAAAATTTTTGTTCTACTAGCACTGTGAATAAAATGGAAGAGTTGTAAAAATACAGATGTTAAAGCAATAACAAGTGTATTTTGTACTAACAAAATAATCTTTTAAATGATTGATTCAGCTGTACACAGAGCTTTAGATGAAGTTAAATCAAATAGGTGGAAAAAAAAGGAAACCCATGGAGTGGGAGAATGCATTTTATTTCTATACATAAGTTGGGCTAGCCACGTTCATAGCTAGCACATGTCATTTTTCATTGAAATGGAAATATATTTTTGCCTTTACTATACCACCATTTTTCATAAATTCCACCACTCTATTGACAAAGAATATGCCATATGAGGAAAAAATGTTAAATGAACTTTGTTTTAAAATAACATCACTGACAAACCCCAAAGCCATTACATTTATGGAGCAGTCTATAGTACTTGTAAACATGGAGACTGATCCAAGGGACTAACTTTAGATGAAGCTTTGTTTGAGAAGAATGAGGAGAATTGGCATTTATATCCGAGGGACTACAACATATTAGAGACTTCTTTGAATTCTGCTTAAAATTAAATTGTGATCCTTTTTCCCAGTTTAATAGTTATGAACACATGTGAGTTATTATTAAATAACTCCATAATATACTGTGGCTCATGAACGTAATATATTTGAATTTTAAAACCTCCACAGAATGAGAAAACTGTAGTTCATTGTGTGAATGTCATGGTTCTGAGTCATGCATTTTCCCACCTGACTCAAACAATCTGATAGATAAGCAACTTTTCTTCTCTGGGAAACAATAAGGGTGTGGATTGTATTTAGAAAAGTGGAGAAATTTTCTTGAAAACCTACCTCCAGTTTTAATGCTTAAGCCAGTACTTCTGGGCTTTGTATTACTAAGTTCATGATGTAGTAGGCCACTACATAAATTAAGTAAATTTCTCTAGGAGTGAAGTGACATGGTGTTTGGAGTAGCTCCAGAATACTCCTATACACTATTGTATTAAAGAAAACAAACAAACAAAAACAAATAAACCCTCAAATCCCCCCAAAACACAAAACCCCCAAAAACCAAAAATCAAAAACAACCAAACAAGCAAACAAAAAACATACAGACACAATTAAAAAAAAAAAAAAAAAAAGAAAAAACTCAAAAACTCAGATCATAAGAAAAAATTGTAGTCCATTTTGTTGGAATCTGTGGCTTACCAGTAAGAATGAGAAAAAAGTCAAACTGGGGAGGAACCTAAGAAAGATGCAACATCTGTGAACTGTTGATTTATTACTATGTTCTTTCTCAGCTCTTTTTATTTCACATAATTTTTGTGAACATTCCTATCAGTTCATTACAAGTATGGAGTAAGAGTGATGTTCCATAATAGGTTTCATACTTTAAAAGGTACAAAATTCAGTTCTACAATAATTGTGTAAATTTTCACAGAGGAAAATGAAAGATTCTTCCTGATATGAAAAATAATGTTTCTATCTAATTTTCACTTGTAATTGTTTAAGCATATTTTCTTGGCTCCAAAAGTCTCACTATGTTGATGTTCTATGAATTTAGTAACACTCAAAATTTCCTCTAACATCAATCCTAAATTCATGTTTGACTGGCATTCCTGTGATAAGCAGTATTTTTTCTTCTTCATATTTCTGTCTGTGCCAATGTGTGGAAATATGATTTTTCTCACAAGCATTAAAAACATTGCCTACTTGTGTCCAACTAGACCCTTCTTTCATCTCCTCTTTGACCAGATCTTCTCTTCCCTTAACCTGGTAGGATATGCTTTCATATATGTTTTCTTCTGAATTCTGCTGTATGGAGCAGAATCCAACAGTTTTACAGACTGCTATTAAAATTTCCTTATTGATCACACAAACATGCCTCTTAATACAGTTCTTGTTCTGCTTTGCATTATATCACAAACACTATTCACAGATATCCTGTGATGAATTAATAAATGAAGGTCTTGCCCTTATAGTTTTTTAATTTAGCCTAGTTTATATTTAGTATTCTTGTAATTAATCCTTAAGTTCATGATCTATTTAGTATTATTACAGTTCATTCCAGTTATAATTTTCAGTCTCTTTAGCATCATCCCATGCATTACAGGCACTGATATTCTATCATGCAGGCAATACCTTAGCAATCATGTGTCATCAGCACATTTTTATTACTTGTTCCAAGGTCATTAATGAAATGAAAATATTAAGTAAGATTGATCCCAAGAACAATCGATGAGTGATTCTCTCTAGCCTTTTCAGTACCATTTATTATCTTCTCCTCACAGTTTCTTAGAGTGTTCTTTCCCTCTTTTTACCTATCTCATTATGTAGCACCAACAGACTTCTTTTACAAAACACCAATATTTTTTTCACCTAGAAACTCATTATCAGAAAAAGCTATATATTTGTCACACTCTAGCCCAGAAAATTTTCTCTCGTATTTGGTTTCTGTTCAGTTCTGTTCGTCGGTATTGACTAAAGTGTGCTTTCAGTTCTTTCTCAAGTATCTGTTTTCAGCATCTACCTTTTACTCATGGTCAGGTTGTTTTCTTACACTCAGCACTCATTTTCTGCCCAGCAATTCTATGACCTTCCTAGTAAGTACTGCTGTTGAGAAAATAGCCATGAAATCTCCTCCTTGTCTCTTTTATGACTTTAAATTTCTACTTACACTTCACAGTTGTTTCAACCATGCATTTAATCTGTATCTGTCTGAGTTTTAACAGTGAACATTCCATGCTCGTAAGACTAATATTTTTATCATTTATATCTTAACCTTAGTTAAGACACTAAGTTACCACTTAACCTTAATTAAGATAATATGCTTTTAGTAGCCTTCTGTTGTTGGACTCATCATCAGCATTTCACCATTACCCATGACAGTTTTTTCTCCACAGTTCTCAGCTTTGATGAAGCACACAGAGTATCCCCCTCCCACCTCAAAACCTTGTACAAATTTTTTGATTTTTTTCAGGTTTTTGATTTATAAACCTTTTATCCTTTTTATCTTTTGTTTCTTTGTTGAACTAAGTCATCACCAGTTCAGAATATTTATCAATGACTGGGTACCTTTTTCCCAAGTGGCCTCTGTGCTCTCATACAGAAAAATGCTTGCCTTTCTCACATAGCTATGCTAATACTAAGTATTTCATCTTACTTCCATTAAAAAAATAATGCTAATCACTGCCAAAACGGGCTAAGTTAAGTGAAATATCCCTGTTTTCTAATACATAAGCTAGCTTATTTATTTATTTATGGCAAGAAGGAAACTCACCTTACTGATTAGCAGAAAAAGGACAAAAGTTTTTAGACATCAAATTTATAGGACTCTATCCCTATTTTGTAAATGCATTTTTAGAAGCAGAAACAGTCTTCCTCCCACTGCCAAAAATCACAAGCCTTCCCATCTTGGGAGTCACCATCCTATGTTCATTCAAGAGTATTTTCTGTCCATATCTAATCCTATGTAGTAGCTGGAAGAGAGATCTCTGAAGAATCTCTATGAGGATCCTGTCGATCTGCTCTTCACTGCCTACTCATCTGCACATTAGACCTAGATCTGCACACTGCCTACTCATCTCTTTCCAAACTCCTCCATCCGGTGGCACAGTCCCTCAATCAGAGCTACAACTGCTATTGCCCCTTGCCCCTGGGAACAGTGTCAGGGAAGCCTACCAGCTTGACACCTGTATTTCTACGTCCTCTCTTTGGAGGATCTCCATCTGACCTCTGGGATGTTACCACCAACTTTGTGTGGATCATGAAGTCCCACACAATCAGTCCTAGAGCCTTTCTGCACCCCTTTTTCCACCAGCTGTCACAATAACTGCTGAGTCGATCTCATTCACCATTCTGCTGAGAGCCATTGCTACTAAGCAAAAATAATCTAGGGACTCTTGAGCAACATTCCCTAAACTGGAAACAGTTGAAGCTGAAGGTGTAAACTGTTCCTAATCAGGAAAGAATAAAAACGGAAGCAAAATCCCAGCTTTGTGAATAACAACAAAATATTTAATTAGTTGACAAGTTCAAGACACTTTACAGGAAATTTTTTATGTATCTGAATTTTTTTCATTATAAATCTTTCTTCTTCATGCACAAAGTTCTCCTGAACTTTGATTTGGATGATCTGTCTACATACTGAGGCTTATCTGTCAGTCTAGCATATCATTCAAAAGTAAAACCTACACTTGTTTCCCCCTTAGAATTAAATTTTCATTATGTGAGTGTACTGTCTTATTAGTAGATGAATCATTTTCTGTTTCACATTTACTGTTTCTGTGTATCCCTGTTCCTTTTATTTCCTTACTTTTAGCTTTTCCATCTTTAACCATTTACATTTCTAAAGGAGTACTGCTAGTATATGTGCATGGAGCTGGTCTGGTACCTCATCTAGGTATTCAGCATGGAACTATACTGTGCTGTGCTATGCTATACTATACTATACTATACCTACTTTTCCCTAGAAATGTAATCTCATAAAATATGGTCTTAAATCTTATGTTAGACAGCAAATTTGTCTAGGTCAATGGCTCTTACCCATCCAGGAACACTAAGTTATCCATTCTTCTTGCTCTCATTTCAGTGGTCAGAGAATGTCCATAACAAACTGCTATGAAAACAGGGATAGATAAACCACAAAACTGGGAGCTAGTCAGTGCTGTTCTTGAATAAATGACTGATTTCTAGGATGAATAATTTGACTTCTCTGAACACTCATTAATCATCAATAAGTTGGGAAAGTACTCCTCTTTCAGGCAAATTGTGCACTGAAATACATTGTGTGTCTAAATTGTCCAAAACCACCACATCTGCACTCACAAAAAAACATAAAAGGACAAACTCAGGAAACAGCGATTAATTTCCTAACATTTATAATTCAGGAAATTGCAAATAAAAATATAATAAAAAAAACCAACAAGGACAAGTTTTACATGAAAAAACAGCAATGAGGTAAATTTTTACATGAAAAAAGGAAGCAGGCAATGGGATATGCAGTACCTTTTGTATCATCTAAAATGTTGAGGAGAAGATACACAGTCATTCACAGAAGCACAGTCTGGGAGAAGAAGTAGGAAACTGAGTAGACAAGCGATGAAAAAATCTCTTAGGGGTCATAGGATCTTTGGTTTGTTGCCACCTTCTTTAAACCATTTTTAGGTTCTTATTTCAGGTAGTATACAAGCATCTGTAGGGCTCATCCAGTTCTTAATAACATATCATTATATAATGAAAAAAGTCAACAGTCTAGAATACTTGGTCCTATTTAAAAAACCAATTTTATGTATATATATGTAGAGAGAGAGAGAGAGAAGGAAAAATAAATAAGTAAATACATAAGCAAAGAAAAAGGATCAGAAAATAATTTATGGAATAAGTAGTTCTACACATGATGAAAAAAGTGTTGACAGTAAGTGTAGACTATAAAAACAACAATATATCCATATTAAAATATTCCTAAATTTTAAATTATAAATACTTATGAATACTTGAAATACTCAACACCTCTTTTACTTTTATACTGAAAACTGACATCCCTGTTTTCACTTTTTAAAAAAATCATGAAACAAAACCAAACAAACAAACAAGTAAAAAATTTTAGAGCAATATTTTTTCTAAAGAATCTTTCTCCATTACAAAGTTTCCAGCACTATGTTGTCCTGGTTTTGGCTGAGATAGAGTTCATTTTCTTTACAGTAGCTGGTATGTGGCTGAGTTTTAGATTTGTGCTGGAAACTGTCGATAATTCAAGGAAGTTTTAGCTGTTGCTGAGAAGCCTTTGTACACAGTCAAGGCCCTTTCTGCCTCTTACCTCACCAGTGAGCAGGCTGGGGGTGCACAAGGAGTTGGGAGGGGACACAGCTGGTGCAGCTGACCCCATCCAACCATAGGGATATTCCATAACATATGGGCTGTGCTTGGCCCCACAAAAAACTGTTGAAAAGAAGAAGGAAGGAGGTAATGTTCAGTCACCATTACATGTGATGCAGTCTGGTTTTCCTGGGAATGGCCGAACACCTACCTGTCCATGGGAAGTGGTGAATTAATTCCTTGTTTTGCTTTGCTTGCGTGCACAGCTTTTGCTTTACCCATAGGTAAACTGTCTTTATCTCAACCCACTAATTTTCTCAGTGTTACTCTTCTGATTCTCTCCACCATCCTACCCTAGAGGAGTGAGTGAGTCACTGTGAGGGGCTTAGCTGCCAGCTGGGGCTAAACCGTGACACATTTGAACATTTTCCTGTGCCAATACACAGATAGCATGGTCAAGCCCTCTGAAATTTCTTCCTTCCAATTTCAAATAAGTGCTAGGAGAAAGCAGCCTTCAGGTTTGGAAATTCTTGCAATTTTTCTTTAACACTAGCTAAAACCATGAAGACGTTAGAAGCATAATATGGTGGTATTTTTGTTTGTTTATTAAATTCAAGGAATAATAAAACAAAAATAATAAAGATAACAATAAAAAGGAAATAATAATTAATGAAAAAAAAAGATATTTCAGTGTCAAGCAACCTTAACTAGATTCCAGAACAGATGTGGCTTCATATATTGAGAGAACCACGAAATTGTGTTAATGCAATGCCCAAGCAGTAAAAGCTGGGGATATACAGGTGAGCTGAACTAAGAAAACCTTTATTCTGAAGGATTGGTTTCTTCCCTCTTCCATGTATTTTTACTATCTAGCAATTTTTGGAGCTAAGTGCTAGATGTGAAACAGGAACAATCTGCATAATTTGTGTGAGAAAGCAGCATAACATCATTTTTATGAAACTTTGAGAACCAGAGGGAAAAAATAAGGGTATAAAACACACACAAAATATGGACTATGGGTCACATTTTTTCACTTAATGTTTCAGTCTGACTATGCCTCAAATGTTTGACAGAACAATTTATCCCAGTACAAAACTCTGTAAACCCGCTTAACCATAATTTTCATTTCAGTCTATCATAGTTTGCAATGAGAGAGTAACAACTGGCCTATCACTTCTCTACTAAGCAGTATTAGACAATGCCTAAACTTCTGTATACAATGATATGCCATTTGGAAATTACAAATGAAAGAATTTCGATTAATTTATCTTATCCAAACAACAAATCATCCTCGATTCCAAGAAATTAATAACTGAACACCGGTGGAAAAATTTTCAAATGAAGAAATCATCTACATTATTTACACTCACTGAAATCAAGGTGTCTAACAATTATATCCTGTTGAGGTACTGAGTCTATACATACAAGCATGTGTGTACGTGGTTGCTGATTAAAAGAAATTGCTAGATACAAAGAACAGTATATATTAAAATTCAGACTAGCCATCATGACCATGTCAAAACTCCTTACAAGATGTTTCCTTTTTATTACTTATAACATCCACATATGCAACTACTGACTAAGCTGACAAATAAGTATTTTTAATTCTCAAAGCCTTTAGATTCCAGTTTTATTAAGAATATCTTTGTAACCCAAAATGATGAGTCAGTTCATTTGTAACTAAACTTCTGTATATGCAAATACAGATTCAACTGTGTGTCCTTTGTAAAAACTAGTATTTTAAACCAAATCTCACATAACTGTTTTCAGTTCTTGAGAAACAGAACACATAAACCCAGATGTATCAGAAGACTGGTATCATATGTAAGAGACATTGATAAGTTCTCTGTTCATCCAGAAAACCCTATAATTTCAGTCTTAAATTAAGTCTAAACAAAACAGAGAAAGACAAAAATACTGGAAATATTGAGAGTAAATGTTTTATTTGAAGAACCAAAATCCATAATGATAAAATATTTCTTTTCTATCCATCTACTGATTTTACTGAGTTTACTACAGCATTTGCTGAGTAGTAAATACTACTACACGAAGAATAAATGGAGAGGGATATATTTTATTCCAGAGAGTCCATAATGTCGATATTTTTACTTCATTGAAATATACTAGAACAGCTGGAATCAAAACCTGAATAAAGATAGCTCTTCATCATGTTTGCCAATATATCCATTTGCTTCTTTTAGCTGTTAGAATCATGCATATATTACTTGGATTAGACCTGTTAAGGCAATGAAAAGGTAGTATGGACACAGAAGATCAAAGTTCAAAGTATAAATGGCTGAATTTCCTGGTAAAATGAGTTAAACTTTACTTTCATCTACTTTTAAAGACTGAAAAGCAGCGCAACTGCAATACTAGTATATTGCATTGCTTTCATATTGTGCAACCAGTTATCCATGTCCAAAATGGTGATTTTAGTCATGAAGCATGCTTGCAAATACCTCAATTGAAGGGAACTCCTATTTTGCCTTAAATACACATTTACAGGGAAAATGTTCCAAGGTTTTTCAAACAGTTGATAATTTTACTAAAGGGAGATTGAGGAAAAAAGATGCTTTTGAGAAGAGTTGACTTTTACAGCTAATTCACAGTGTAGGGAGGATGTTGGTTTCTTTGAGGAGGAAAGATTTAAGAAGGTGTGAGAGGAATTCTTAGAGGAAAAGTGGCTTTCTGAAACTTTCTGAAGAGAGAAGAGGTCTTTAAAGCTACAGATTATAAATGAACTGCAGTTCTTCAGTTATCCAAAAATGTCAGTGACTAGTCATTATTCATCTTTGGTATAGTACTTGTATTACTTTCCACAAATTGCTCTTTATTTTTTAATTCTCATTTTCAGTTGCCTAATAGCTGAAGGATGAGTAACAATATGAGTTTCATGTAAAAATTCTTATGCAAGTCTTTAATTTTTACAGCTATTTCATAAAATGTCCGTAAATATAATTCCAGAGAAGGTTTAGATGATTTCAGTAAGTCATACACAAAAAGCCACCAGTCAAACTAAAGGAATAAAAATGCATTTATGAGATACCACCCAAATTAGACGTAAGAATGTGTAAAGAACATGAAAGCAAATGTTTGTCTACAACAAGACTAATTTTATCTCATGTCCCAAGAAACCCTTTAAGTGCAATTTGGTAGCCCTACGAGATGATGCTGTAACTGTGCAACCGCCTTAAAATATTTCTTTAGCAGTTCACTTGCTGTTCAAGGAAGCTGCACTCTCTGGCTGAATAACCGGGAAATAATATGAGATCATTCACTTTTCCTGCCTTTCAAAATTATATTATTTACCTAAACAAAGCAAAGAAAAAAACAGACTACAACCATAAAATTCGTACTGGAACTAAATCCAATACTATTTATTATTGAACACTAAAATTATGATAGATTCATAAGCTGCAGGACAGCTGGGCAGGGAGAAGTATATTTTGTTATATGGTTTAGCTGTATATTTACTTTTTTTTCAATAATGAAGGCTCCTCATAAGAAAGCTTTTATTTTTTCTCTCTTTACAGAATCCTGAAAGCCAACTGATTTGATTTATTCCACCAAAATTTGATTCAAACTATTCAAGAAACACGACATACCCAAATTTAGATGGAGATTGCAGACTTCAGCCTCAAATGGATATTCTCTATTCAACTTTGGCTCCTTCTGTGTTTCTTTTCCCCCCTTACAAAATTTTTCACATCCAATGTGTCAGCTGGTGTATATGACCCTCCTTAGATTCACCAAAGTCAGTAGACTTGAAATTTAAATTTTCAGTGCCATCTAGAAGTACATTCATATCACTGGAATTCACTCTGTTGGGGCCTAAAGTTTTTCAGAAAAACTTCTGATTTTGCTAATCCTAGAATCAATCCTTATGTCCAATATGATGATTATAGTTCAATCTTTCACTGAAGGAAGACTCCAACTGCCTTCTGTTCTAAAATCAAACAGGACTCTGAATTGCATGTAGGTAAGAGGAAGGTCACACTGAAGTGTAAAAAGGATTTGTTTGGGTTTTTTTTTCCTAAATCATAGCATAGCACCTAGCCCCTTTTTATTTTGTTTGTTTGGGGTTTTGTGTGTTTGTTGTGGTTTCTTTAACTCTACTCCTGAAACATCAGTTGAATAGATGACTTCAAAGGTTAGAAAACCCCATATTGAAAGTTGAACTGAACTGAGTGGTGTATTGCAGTTTAAAGGAGAGTTGGGAGAAACAACTTATAAAAAATAACAATTCTCCTACACACTTACACAACCTGCACGGTGTTTCTGGAAAATCAGTCAGTTGATAGTCTAATCCTTCTTTATAGAACCAAGTTTTATTATTTTCTTGGGGAACATGCCACATATATATAAGGAGGGAAGGGAAAGGGAGGGAAGGGAGGGAAGGGAGGGAGGGGAGAGGAGGGGAGGGGAGGGAAAGGAAACTGTTTATTAAACAGTATATGATATTGAACAGTGTGATATGAAAGCATACATGCTCCAAAGGGCACATGGTATGAGGTAGAAAATTAGGAAAGATCAGTCTTTTCTGATAAGCTCCCTGTAGTGTGGCTGCTAGAAAAAAAGACTTAAAAAAACCCAGTAAAAATTACTAGCATCTATCACAATCAGAATAAAAAGTAACAAAAGCCTGTAAAAGCTGTCAGAAAGAACAAACAATTTTTGATCCATAGTAGTTAAAAGAAGTCTGTAAACAAAGTAGGTCTTATTTTCATTTCAAACAGTCCTGTGATCAGACTGAAGTGAGATAGCAGCTGCTTAAATAAAGTTAACAAGCCAGATATTTCAAACTCAATAAAATGCTACTGTATGGTATGGTGTGGCAGTTTCTTTTAATGAAAGTCAGCTTTCTGGCTACAAGTAATAAGTGTTATCAGAACTTCCATAACAACACTAGAAATTTCACAAAGAAGGAATTGTTAACACTGATGGTGGGTAAGCAACATATTTGAGGTTAAAACTCTGGGGTTTAAGTAAGCTTACTTTGCCTGGTGATTCTTTAGTCAACAATATTTTCAAATGACAGTACTTGTTTTTATTTGAAAGTTGCTAAAAATGGGTACCAAACTACTGAAGTTTTGTGAATAAATATATAAGGATTTTTACAAATTACAGTTGTTTTCATCCAATCACAATTGTTAAGGTTTCCCATCTGTTACTAAGTTATCATACAGGAAAAAAATCTTCCTCTACTTTTCCACTGGCCAAGTAACATTTATCAGTTTACAACCAGAGACAGAAGTATGAACTGCACATACATGAGAAATTTCACCTTTTTAATCTCCAGTTTCAATGGTACAACAAGAGACACCCCTTTAGGAAGCTGCATTTTCAGACTGGAAGAAATAATTCCATTTTGGAGAAATGTGCCATCTAGGAAGAAGAGAGTTAAAATAATAAGCTAGGCAGAATGACATGAAGATCATGACTTTGCTTCATATGCCAGGCTTATCACTTTAAATTTTGCTTCTAAATTTCACCAGCACTCTACCCATTGGTCCATTACACTATATTGCATCTAATACATATTGTAGTAAAAAGATGTAATATTAGTTTAACAAAAAATGAAAAGTGTCAAAGAAATTCTTCTTCCCCTTAAAACAATTTCTTTCCTTTCCTCTTTTTCACAGACTTCTCCCAGATTCCCACCAGAAGGTAAGATGAGGACCTTGGACTAGCGAGGGTTCATCATTTAACTACCACTAAGTGTTACACGGCACTAGTAAAATAACTATTTCAAGTTCTTTAAAGATTAAATGTGTTACCCTTGTCACAGTACTTTTTTTTTCTTTGCCTTGCACTACTCTTTATCATAAATATTTGTCTTCACCATGACCATTTGTGGGCTACTGTAATATGTTCAGGCATTATACCTACAAGTACCATAGAAGACCGTGAGTTAATCAATGAATCAGTGTTGAGAATAGCTTCAGTAGAATACAATAGATGAGACGTGTTAATAACTGAACTAAGAGCATAAGCCGCTGGAGAACACTTATGGAAGTGAAAGAGACAATCCTGTACTAGGCATGGTGCAAGTTTGTTTGGTTTGGTTTGGTTTTTTTTAAGGAAGGAAAGAAATTAAGCTAGCAAGTTTAATTCTGGCATTCCCTAATTTTTGGTAGCTTAACTTTGCAGCCCTCACAATAAGCTTCAATACAGTGTTTTGAGTTCAGCATATAATGTCTTTTGACATGTATAAACATTCTTATGATTAGTAGTCACAGGGTTTATTTATTGTCATGAATTGTGTCCAATCCAATTTGATTTCATATTGTCCAATTTCCAAGTATCTTTCACTGCAAAGAGAATTTTGGAAATCTCTAAATGTTAGGGGCTCAGTTGTAATACTCTGCCTTGGCAAACTCACTGAAACATATCTGTCAAGCACAGCAAAAGCCTTGTAAAATGCTCCACTGCTGTAGGCCATAGAAAGGAGCTATAATAAACTCTGACCCATAAAAAGTCATGTAAACATTATAACCTGTTTTTACTAGCCTTTTAAGTGCCAGGAGCAATTGATCTTATACGGTTTAGGTCTTTCCAGCTTCCAAGTTTCTTTGAGCACCTAAGATCCTACATGGGTGTTCAAATGCCTCTGGCTTTGGAAGCCTAAAATAGGAACAGATACCATGCTATCAGCTATTTAGTTATTCACTTCAGACAGATGTTTGATATTTCAAACAGAAAACATTTAAAAATGAAGCACCTATGGAAATCAACTGACTGTTTCTGTATTGTTAGTCAAAATTAAAGTCCGTGCAATCTTGAGCTATTTCCCTAAATTGCTGCATCCGTCACACTGAAAAGAATGACAGGGGAAAAAAAAGGGAAAAAGAAAAGCAAAAGAAAAATGTTTCAAATTTAGAGTAACTGTGTCCTTGCCTTAGGGCTCTCTGATCATGACAGCTTCCCTAAGGTTCAACGTTGTTACTTGTTTTGACAAAAATGCTGCGAACCTTAGTCCTCAGGGGAAACTGAAGTTCACTTCAATGCAATTCAGTGGGATTTTTTCCTGAATAATAGCAGAAGGATTTAGCTCACTGCTAACTTCATGAACAAACAACATGAATTTTACAGCTTTTGATTTCTGCCAAATACTTTCCTCATTAAATTGCTGTGGGAAATCAGCCATACAATTAAAACCTATTTTATGCTTTCAATAACATTAATGAAGCAATTGTGGCTTTCAGAATTTTATATATGTGTGTGTATATGTATGGTTGTATTTTGCCATCACTGCAGCAGCTGCTGTTGGCCTTAAACATCTCTTAAATACATAGACTTAGTAATGGAGGTGTACGTGACTCTGTTGGATATTTAACCTCATTAAAAAAGCCCCAAATCTCTCCCCTATACACATAGTTGCCATAACATGCAGAAATTTGCTACTTATTAATATGTGTACTCTACTCCTTCTTTTCTGGTTAAAGAAAATTAAAATATAGATGTAATAAGGAGGTAGTGTTTGGAATTTAAAGCTAGTTTCCATACAGCTTACTTTTCCCAGCAGAGTTTTGATACCACATCTGAATGTAGTGTCTGAACCTGGATCTAAATGTAAAAACTCAGATCTATCGTTTGTTTCACCACATTTTTCACTTTTGAATACTTACACCAGAAATCCCTTTGGATGAGGAATAGTTTCTTACTTCAATAGAAACTCTTATGTGGAGAACTGGTGTATCGGGTCTACCTGAGATGGAGTTCATTTCCCCATAGCAGTCCTCACAGTGCTGTGCTTTGCATTGTTAGTAAGGTTTTGATAACACACCAGTGTTTTTGCTACTGCTGAGCACCTCTGGCACAGCATCTGCATTGTCTCTCAACATTCCTCCCCTGCACCGAGGGCAAGATCCTGGGAGGGGACACAACCAGGCCAGCTGATCCAAATTAACAAAAGGGATATTCCATACCATATGACATCAGCTCAGGTATAAAAGCTAAGAGAAGAAGTAGGAAGGGGGGACATTTGTTATTTACAATGTTTGCCTTCTGGAGCAACTTCCACACATTGCTGAAGTTGTGCTTCCCGGGAAGTGGCTGGACATCGCTTGCTAATGAGAAGTAGAGAATAAGCCTTGTTATTTTCCTCTTTGCTTATGTGCGCACAAACTTTCACTTTTGCTTTAGTAAACTGCTTTATCTCAACTTACAAGTCATTTTCCACCTTATTCTCTCTCCCCTGTCTGGCTGGAAAGGGGAGTGATAGAGCAGCTTCGTGGGCACCTGAAGTCCAGGCAAGGTCAACCCACCACTGGTGAAAAGATCTTCTCCAAAATGAAATTGCTGTCTTGCTGTAAAAATATATGTGATAAGGGGAAACTGTTCTAAATTCTAGTTTTGATTCTTCACAGAATGACACAGTGTCCTAGTTAGAACAGCTGGGACCGATTCATCACTGGATGGGTGTAGCCCAAAACTGTGTATTCTATAGCCTTCCATGCCATTTCCCAGAAACTGTTGTCAGTAGAGGCCTGCGAGGTGGGGGGATGTTCCTGTCCTCATGCCCTTTTATGGAATTCCCCACTCTGAGGGAAGGACTGAGCATTCCTGCCTGAGCTGGAGAATATATAAACCTGGAGTTTCGGAACCTTACCACCACTCGTGGTATCCAGAGGAGGACTGCAGCTCACCACTCTCAGCCAGACTGAGACCACCACCCTCGGTTGGACTGCAATCACCACTTTTGGCCAGACTGCAGCAGCTCTCCCACCAGCAGGTTTTTCCCCTCTCCCTTTGCTTTGGACTAAGGGGGGGCCCAGGGAGCACTGCTCTGTTTGTGCCCCGGGGTGCTGGGTTGTACTTTTGGGCTTTGTGGGTTAGGGCCGGTTGCTTGTCTGTGTGGTCGGACTTATTGTATTATTTTATTAAATTGTTATTCTGACTTGTAATCTCTCTTTTGAGTTGGGTTGGTTTCCCCTGCTGGTTAACTTTTAAACCAGCACACACAGTCAAGATTTTGGCCTAAGATTTTGATTCTGAGAAGCAACAGTTGCAAAATTCAGAATTCTACTCAGGGACATAATACTCACTTTTCTGTATATTTACCTTGGAGATCCAAGTTCAGAAAGAATGGCCTGAACTTCTGAAGAGCAGAATATGTTTCCCTTTCTAAAGCCAGAGTTGCAGTGACCATCTCAGGTTCAAAATACCTATTTCTGGAACATTTACACTTTCTGTGCTCTACCAATCAAAGGGGATCACAATCCTGAGCTGAGTGGCCAGGGCCTATGAGGAAAAGTGCAAGGACATTTGGATGCCTCAGATGGGAATTTGCAGTAAGTGCCTTCCTGAATACAGAATTTTATAAGTAGGCAAAGAAAAGATATATGAACAAGGAATTACCTACAGAAGAAAAATGGGATATAAAATTTCCTCATAAGGAAAGGAAGATCTTCCTAATGTAACAGTCAGGCAAGCATCACTCTTACATAAAAAAACCCTGACACTACTCCTGATCACATTTTGTAAGAGTTAAAATTTGTTCTTAACCCAACTCCTAAGTCAGTTGACCCCTCCTTGGGTATTTTGTGTAGAAGAATCATCACTTAGACCATTTCAAAAGGCACTGAACTTTCCAGCACTCCTGGTAATTCAGTGATTATGTGCATGACCTCCTCCAGTAACTTTGACCATAGAAATTAACAACTGGAAATTTAGGAACAAGGGTCAGTGGTATATAAAAATATTTGAAGTAAAAGGAAACCTTCATCCATGCAAGCCTTTCTCTCCAGTATATAACTTAAAACTTTAAGTTTTAAAGTTCTAAAACTTTATTTTGTATTCATGAGCTCCCAGTTCCATATTTCTATCAGGTATAGGTTGAAGGGTTCTCTCATTGCCTTTTTACAGAAGTGCAATTCTACAATACTACTCGCATTTGGGAAGTATCAACACAGCAAAATAAAGTTGTTATTCATCTTTTAGTTTCCTCCTTTTTAACCAGCTCATGTAGTATTTGCAGACCCAAACAGTCTGAATAATTTTCTTCTCAGTGAGCATGTACAAAGTTAATGTGTTTTCACTTTGTGGAAATTGTTTCCCTGGTGCAGATACAGAAGTGCTAGTACATTCCTGTTCGTATTTAGCTGTTCCTAAAAACAGAGGTTGATATTTAAATCCAAACAGTATGCTATCATCTTGTGCTGGCTGGTGTGAAATTTCATTTGTGCTGTTAAGTCTCAGAAGCTTAGAGAAAACTTGAGATGAACCATAGCCATTAAACTCCAGTTTTACAATATCATTCAGAAAGGAAATAGTGACTCAGCCCAATGGACCTAATGGTCCTTCAAGGATCGCAAATCTGCGTACTCTGCCTGAATACTGGATTTGGCCTTTGGATTTTTTTTCATTGCCCGCAGAAAGGGGTTGAAACTAGATGACCTTTAAAGTCCCTTTTAACCCAAACCATTCTATAATTCTATGATTTTTATTACTAACCCTTCCAATGTACAGACAGAGTGTTTAGCCACAGAACAGAGCAGCAGAACTCTATCTTGGCCTCAGCAGTTATATTTAGAAACTTCCAAACTTATTTTTTTTTCTACAAACCTCTTTTCTGCAACATAAAAGAACAGCACAAACTTTTCTTTTTTTTCTCAGATTTCTTCAGAATTGTCCTCTACTTATATTCATAAAGTTGCCCTAAATAAACACTTTCCCCACAACAAACACTTGTAAAAATATTAATAAATACATACATTCAAGAAAACAGTTCTCAAGAGGCATTCATAATGTCAAACAAGTTTGAACTAATTAAAACTTAACTTCTAAACAGAGGCCCAGTCAAGTACCTCTGAAGAAATTAGCACCAGAGGGAAGAATGGCATTCCACCAGTTTTTGCCAAAAGATCTCTATGCCAGCACTTGTGAACAGATCAGTTGTTTGTTCCTTTGTGCTAGCTCAGGGCAGCTCTCCTACGTGCCCTCAGCTTCAGAACATCAGAGAATTTGTAGAGCCAAAATAAACACATTTTTGCTGTCAACACACTTCACATTTCCCCCTCTCAGTAGCAATGTAATAACTTTCAACTCAAAGATTATGAAGTCCTGTGCGGGTGAACTGAAAAGCAAGTTCATCATATCAAGAAAAAAAGTTACTGTGGAAAATCCTGGGATTTTTTTTCCTTATATTCCTTAATATTCAGTTAACATTAATCACCCCCAGCTGCTTAATTCAAATCAATAGTTCAGGGTCTGTAAAAATCCTGTCCTTCCCTAACTGTGTTAGCTGCATATACATTATATTCTTACATTTGAATAAAGGAGTTAACCCGAATGCCCTGAAAAATTTTGAAAAAAGCAACATGATGTTGAACACTGATTTCTGTTACAAAATCAGTTCACCTGCCAGACAGAAGACTGAATGGTTGTGACAAAACAACAAGGTTACTGGCAGTTGACTAGACAGTATTGCCAGGAGGTCAAACAGTATCAGCCTACTCCAGCTGAGAACAACAATTTAGGAATGTGATGTGGCAGTATAGAGCTTTGTTTCCTACCCACACAAAAGCACAGTATCCTATCTTATTTCAACCAGACTACTTCCCCAATAGCTGATCATTATATTCATAATTATATTCATTCATTTTAGAAATATCACACTGTTTCAGGCTTTGATTCACAAATTACACTAGTCAGAACCACAGATGTTGATACTTCTTTGTTGTTTGGATGCACCGTATTTTCATTATTTCCATGTTCTTTGCTCTATATACTCCTCTTCAAACTTGTACAACAGGATATGCCTCTATCCTTACATTCTATGCCATACATAAAATTTAATTTACACAAATTGCACTTCTGCAAAATTTCTTGTGCTCCTTGGACAGTCAGTGATGAACATTGTATTCAGAATTCTCACTTTCCCCAGATTTTCTCCATTTTCTCCTAAAGTAAACATCTTTCTTTAGAGCTGAGAATCTATGTTGAAATTTCTTCTAGAAACCTCCTCCTGTCCTTGATCCTACTTGCTTCTTCAGTATAAAAATGTTCTAAGTAATTGTTTACACTAAAGATATTTGTAGTAATGCAAACTACAATGCCTATACATTTTTTTTTTCTTAAGACAGATTGGTTCCTATGCCTTTTTAATAATGTTAGTACCTTTAATTTTGATTTTTGATTACTATCAGAAGAGTTTAAAGATTTTATTAATTTATCATATTCAATTTAAATTTTTAATACTGATAAAATGTCACTAGTCAGCTTTAGAAAGTTGTTGCCACAGACTTTGTGCAGTAAGTAAAACCTTTAAATTGTTAAGGAAAAAATCTGAGATTTCAAAGCAGAGTAAGATTCAGTCTAACAAGATTAATAAAACCTTCCTAGTCTGACTGTGAAGGGGAGTCAGTAGAAATAACATTTTGTCTCTTGGAATGGTCCCAGTACTTGGTAACTCCTCAGAGATGTGTTAATGAGTGGTCAACTATAACAATCTTATTATTGGCAACACATATGGAAATAACTTATTTTTGCTTCTGACTGCAGTTATATCACTTTCCAATACATTTTTAAGTAATAAAAGCCCTCAGGCAAATTACTTGATTTGGGTTCCTGTTAGCTTTCAGCCATCCTTAAGCATGTGAAAAATCTGCATTAAATTTGATAGGAGTTATGGTTCTCCAGGTAGAGAAGAATATTTTTCTTGAGAGTACACCTATAATTTGTGTTTATGGTAAGTAACAGAGGAGTAAGAGATGCCTTGTAAGCAAATTACTGTTTCCTTTAGTACAAAAATAGTGATTATGATGGTCTAATTGGGTACCACACTTTGCCCTCTGATCTGATTCTTATTCTGAAATTTTCATTTCAAAACATATCATGTTATTTGTCTCTGTGGTTTCTTCTCACAGATAATTCTCAATAACGCTCCATAAAGAGGTGCCCTGTAGAGTCTTTCCTTTGCTTGAAGTGTCTTTATAGTTTTAAATTCTGCCCTTCTCTTTTAGTTTATTATAAACAAAGCAAAACAAAACAAAAAATAGAACATCTTGTGGCAGACCTATTTTGAACTAAGTGAAACTAATTCACATTGTAACCAAGACACAATATGGTCAGTGTCAAACAGTTCAAACATACACCTCACTTCAAAAAAAACAGAGGAAACTATTAGTTTTTAATATAATTGCCTTAACTTTTTTAATAATAGGAATACCTTTTTCATAGTTCCTGTTTGTACTTCCTCATTTCCCTCTCTGTTTTTTTGAACAAGCTGTCTAAGTGTGCTGGGTAGATCTACATTATAGGTCTAACTGCAGCCTGTTACTTATGTATGGTTTACAGATGTGTATTTACAAAATTAAGTTTTTTTTATGCTACCGATACTACTTTTGTTCAAGCAAATGCTATATATATATATATATATATATGCATATATAAAAATATTACTACATATAAAAATGTGTAGTAATATTAAATATACTGTAATAATATTAAATATACTGCACTGTCAAACAAATACCTGGGGAGGGTATATATATATATACATATACCTGTATCTATATATACTTCTACTATATACCTGTCTATACAATTATTTATTAGAAGATAATCAAAAACTCCCACTCTCAAAGTAAGAAGCATTGCCTCCACTTCCTGGTCATAGCAATGCAGGAATCTTTCTCATAAGACAAACTACAGGCTGACTAAATATGTTAGAGGTAGTCATAAGATGCTACAGCATGATTCCAGTTTACAGAAACAAGTCAAGGAACGTCATTTAGATTCGTCCTTAAAAATGTATGTAGTATTTCTAGCCCCCCTCAGAAGTATGAGGCTCTTGTTTCCAGAGTGCAAGCCGTATTCTTCCTAATCCTCTTTTTTCAGTCTCTTTTCCTACCAGCTCCATTACTCTGCCACCATTTTCTTCTTGCTTTTACACAGCAGTGAAACTGTCGTATTTTAAGGGCATAACAGCGGTACAGAATATTTACTACCTTCTGAATGTTCTGCTTCATTCAGGCTTTTCTTTTAACTCAGCTGCCTCATTTACAGACTGTTAACAAATATTTGTGAGTGGCAGTGAACTACAATCACTTATAGGAATAGTCTTAATTTTGGTTTGCATTCACTACTGGAAACAAACTTAACAATCAATTGCCAGACCAGATTTTTAATACTTCAGTCCTCACGCCTCAGCTCTCCAGTTCTCATGTCTGATGCCATCTACATTTCTGTTATGCTCTCCTGGATACAGCATTACCAGATACTTGCTTCTAGTTTTGAATGGAGACTTAATTGGGAATCTTCATCTGGGTAGTTATTTCTCGGGGGAAAAAAAGAGTCTATGGAAAAGTAGGGAATTAATTTTCATGGATGGAAAGCTAAAAAATTTTAAGAGTTTTTATTTAGTCTGCATTGAGGTTAAACCTTGAAAGCATGAAATGCAAAGCCATTAAAGTCGTACTGCTCTTATTCACTTTAAAATGACCCATAGCAAAGGGCATTTGGCTGGTGTGTGGGCAACAGGTCTTCCTTCTTTGTATTAATCTGGAGCAGAGAGCTGAACAAGGATCCTTTGTATCTCAGATGACATCTCTCACGGATTGGCTGTTGAGAGATTCCCCCCAATTCTTCTTGGGGGAACTATTTCACTGTGTAGAACTTTGTCTGGTCAAGCAGAGTGATTGCTAGGGAAGTTACTGAAACATTTAAACTGTGGGTTTGAATCAGGCACCACAGCTGTGAAGAAGTATCTGTGATTTTCCAGGAAAATACCCTGCCTGCATGCATGGAGTATGTGAGTGCTTATTTTTCTTACACTAAGGAATCTATTCTTCTCAAAACTGATAGGTTCCTTTGAGAATGTTCACATCAGCTGATCTTTCTTTTCTATTTTTTTTCCTTCATCTGAAGGAAAAAGAAATGCGTATTTGACCATAAAGAGTGCAATCATTTTCAATAATAGGTGCTAATCTCATCAGTGCATACTGTTTAGAGAAACATAATCACAAGTACCAGTCCATCATTTATATGAGTCATTATATATCTTGCATCAGAAAAGTTAGTCTCAATTGTCTGGTATATCTACACTCAAGATACACTCTGAATGCTATTTTATAATGAATCACAGCACACAACTGTAGAGTCAATTCCATCATTCTTTTCTGACCTGGAATGTTTAATTCCAAGTGTTCCTTTAATTCAAGCAGTAGAGACTGAATTTTACCTACAACTGATCCCTACTGATGACCCTGTGAACCGGGTGTAAACAGCACTGATTTGTTACACTTGGCCTCTGACTAAAGGTGAAATTTTTGAAATGTCTAAAGAGAATCCCTTGAGCCATATTTTAATTATGTTCACATGGATGGGAAAAAGTATAGACATTAAAATAAAAGTATAATATATAAAAGAAGGAACTACCTCTTTAAAATCAAAAACCTCTACAAACTGTGCTGAAATACAGTTTTTAAAAGAAGCTTTGAAGATTTCACTTGCTCATGACCTCCAATGAATATCAATGGCATAAGTTTTAAGGCAAAAAAAACCATAAAGTGCAAGTGTAAAAGCACTTCTAAAGGTGTATGTATTAATTATACATTTTTAACATCCCATTTTTCAGTGACAAATAAAAACTGGTTATGAGAACTGCGTAGACAGACAGTGTCAGGAAAATAACTTATTGCAGACCTTTCATCACCACCTGATCCAGAGCAATATTATATGGAAGTATGACCTTTTTACTCCTCCTAACAATAAAAGAAGTTCAGATCCTTCTATTTTTAATCACTAAACATAAATCTTAAAAATTATTAATGCAATATATAAGAATCGATCACTGATAACATCCTTATCTCAGCTCTGTAAAGTTGAGATCCTCCCTTCTATTTCACAGACATTGAATGTGTCTGAAAAACATCCTGAGGGGGTTAAATTGGTTATCTTAATTTAGACATTTGAATCACCAGTAAAACAATCTTTCAACTTCCCTGTAAAGGCAATGGAGAGAGATTAAGTGATTTTAAGACATGAAAATCTTATCTTCTTATATTTAGATACATACATGAGATGTTTAGTTCTTCTAAGGATCCTCCTTCTCACTGATAACTTCATAAACTAGATACCTGATGAGGACACATTCACTAGTCTTCTGGTTAGATGCCTGCAAGCCCAGCTGATGTTGTCACTGTTTATTGCATGCCAAGGTACCTACTGTCCACCTGACATAGTGGAGAGGGGGCATACATACTGCCTTTGAGAACTTTGGTTTCATTTTGGTTTATGATTGAGTTTTTGTTTTTTCCCCTACAAAGACTCCAGATATTTATGAATTTGCCTCAAACTTAAGAAATCAGTTTCAACAGCCAAAAAGGAAGATGAGAATTACTGCTTGTAAGAGGACGACGACCTTAAATTTTGACTAGGAGAACTTTGTCAAAAGAACTTTGTGGAGGCTGAAAATTTGTCTTCAAGAGATCATTGTAAAAGTTCATGTCAGAAAAATTAATGAACATTTTGTAACTACTAAATCTCTAAGTCAAAGGTTCCTTGTGCAGGCAAGTGTTAAGGACTGCGAGACTACTGAAAAAGTAACCATTGGGTTCTTGCTCTGTATATGACTTGCCCCTAAGCATCCACTTTTGGAGAATGGATGCTACAATGTTTTGTGGTCCTTATAATACTGTATACTAGTTAGCATTTTTCAGAGTTCAGTTTCCCTAAATACCAAACTGTTATGTTGCACTGATGTTGCTTTACCAAGGTCAATAATAACTTTTTTGAATGAAACTTTTTTATCTGGTGTAGCTGTAGTCCTCACCCATCACCAGAGTAGTCCTGTATGCTTTTCCATAGAAGTATTATTTTGGAAGCATAACATTATTCTCTTCTTACAGTTAAAAAAAATAAAAATAAAAAAAATCCTGTCTGTCCTGTACTCCTTTCCGAGGAGCTGTTCCTCACAGAACACTATAAGTCCTGTCCATGGTACACATGGATACTGTAGTTATATATATATTTCTGTAACCTTAGTCGTTTTTCTAAGATTTACCTAAAGATTTTTGGCTAAAAAAAGGCAATTTCTGTTTACAGGAATTGCTGAAGCAATTTAAATAAGTTAGGCTTAAAATAAATATGTGAGATTTCATATATCTCACTGGAACACATGTTAAAATACATCCTTTTAAGACTGAGATATGAAGAACTTGCTTTAAAATTAATCCAAAATTATGGAGTTTCTTCATTTGACAGGTGTAGATTTTAAATGTTAAAGGTCTAAGCCTGCATCACTTGTGTGCTCAAAGCTTCCCATGACCTCTGAGTATGCTGTAACAATGATTTACTCCATTTTTCTTGGTTACTTCATGTTACCAAAGGATTTTATAATTACTGCCCTACTTACTGGGAGGTAAATTGAGTCATGAGCAAATTCAGTACAAACCCAGACCTTTCTATATGATCCTGCCTCCTTTTCAATAGCAAACCTCTAAATAACTGAAAGACTAGATCTCTTGGAAGCCACTTTACATTACACAATCTGTTAATAAAATTACACCCTTGGTGTTTTCCAAATATATCAATGCATCAGAGCAACATAGTCATTTTGCTGTGATATGAAAGCTACCCTCAAACTGACAAAATTCCTGCTCTTCATATACAACATTTGGAAACAACTGCAACCAGAATAAATGTTACTCAAACTACTACTTCAAGGAACCAGGGCACATTTAATGTCACCTTTTTACAAATACTTGGTTATCAATCCTAGCAATATCAATCTTTTATTTATATTCCTCACTTAATTCGTGGTTGACTAATAGATTCAAATGAAGCTGAATTTTAAATTCATCTGACACTGTCTGTGTTTTATATGTAAGTCTCTCTCCAACGCTTATTATACAATTATATGTGCTTAGTTCTGAGAAAAATTGAAAAGTATTTGTGATTCCCAAAGTACAGCTACAGAGAATGTGTAGGAGTGTTAATCATGTGACATGAAGGGGAAAATTACGTAAATTCATGAAGTGCTCTGTTTTGCACAGCTCACACATTGAAGTCAAGGCAGATACACAAAACATGAACAAGTCCAGCACTTGCTGGAAGAGTGCCAACCAACTCTCACACATAAGAGTAGTTCATGTATCAGTAATGGCTGAATCAACAAGTGACAGATTTCTTTTTACATCTAGAGAAAGGGTGGTTTTACTGCAAAGAGCACATTTACGCTCACCTTGTGTTCCACCATGATACCTAAAACCAAAGTGTGTTGAATTTGGAAGGAAAAAAAGGAACAACTTTATGGCCACCAAGATCTGTTTAGCATTCTAGAAGTTCTATTTGTTCTGTCTTGCTGAGCTTGAAGGTATTTTCCCAATGTCCAAAATACTATATTCTGAAATGAAAGAGGAGAAAATAAAACATTTTTAAAAAATAAAAATAAAATCAAAAATGTGCTAGTGCAATGTCAGAAGCCTGTTTTAAATAGTACATAAGTTACATTGCATCTAACAGTTAAAAACCTACTCTGCTTGGGGGATCATGCAGTCTGAGGACAGGCTAACCTACATGTCATAGGACAGGAGGAATAGATTGGATATACTCACTTTTGAGAGGAAAAAATTTATTAAATTAATAGGGAGATTTATCTTTAATCCAGTAAAGTTTCAACCACAAAAGAGTTTGTTCATGATTTACTGCTCTTGAGGATATCATGTACTGTGTTTAATAACAAGAATTTTCTTGTGTGCTCATTCAAATTTACAAATACAGATTCCACGTTTTGCTGTACTGGTTTCAAAGCCTGCATTTGCTTGAAAAGCTGTGTCACATGCTTTACATAAAATGCACCACAAAGCCCTCATGGTGAATATCCTCCTATTCTACCTTTTCTCTTTATCGGCGAGAGCTCAACCTGGGCACCTTTGTTAAGCAATTTCCAACAGAATCATGATAATGTACCTGTATGATACTGAGGTGATATGACACAGTAAGCCTTCATAGTACTCAAAATCTAAGTACTGTGAAAGCTTTCAATTCGGACATGCTTTTATGGTAACATTTATAGCTATGTCTGGTCCTCTTTTATTTTTTCTGCTGTAATGAACTCCCTTGTTAAAGAAAATAACTCCAGATTTGATGCAGGTGGAGATAGTTAACAAGATGTTGACCTAGTCATCCATATGAGTCAAAGCAACACAAAGGCAGGAAAATGTTCTGCTAATCAAAACATTATCAATAGCTAAGGGTTATTTTAGCCGAGGTGGTTAATATCATGAATTGTTTGTATAATCTTAATAATTCCTTTGTAATATAGACCATTGTGTCTTCTGATTAACCTGTGTAGTTATAATAAAAATGGATGGTCTTTCACTCGTTTTTAAGTGTCTGTATTCTCTTTGGCTCTGAGTGTGACTCTAAAATAACATATAACAATTGAGGGTTCAGGTAGGCATATTTATTAAATAAAAATAGGGAAAAACTCAATTCATCTACACCTAGCATGACAAACTACTGATATACAATTAATTGTATAATATAAAATAAAATGGCACAGACACTCTGCTAGAGAGAAGGTGCTTCTAGGCTATTCTACAGCTATTAGGTTGTATTATCTAAATCTGTTAACTTTCCTCATGGACTTTTCTTTATGAAGTTTTGATCCTGTGTGAGGATACCATTGTATACCTCAATATTTCAGTCATAAAGCTTTCTTTAGGACAGGTATTCATAGATACAGATAACCTCACTGTTTGATGATCTCTAAGATCATCAACAGTTAAAAGAGGCTTCAAAAAAGGTTTCAAAGGCAGATGAAGAGAATTTATTCCTATTTGTACTAAAATAAATAGTTAGTCATCAAAACTCTACTACTACAGCAGTTGTCAGCGTTTTTTATTTATTTAGGACTCAAAGATTAAATTAAGGAAAAGCATTTCCTATATGAATTAAGGAAACTCAAGGAGCTGACATATGTAAAGAATAACTGTTGCAAAGTAACCTTATACTTCCAAACACATGATTTAATCAATTATTATCCATATTAAAAGGCTTTGTAACACTTCCAACACAAAATCTAGACTAAATACCCACCACAATCCAGATGAAAAGGTTTCTAGGAGAGAATTTTTTTTTTTCTCTCCTGCAGCCTACCCTTTCCCTTGGATGCTCCAAACCCAGCTTCAGTTCTTCTGATTGTCTCTCTCCCATACCCATCATAATTTCATTCACAAATGTTGGACCCAGATGACACTCATCCAAGGACTTCACCTTTGGCCTCATTGCCTATCATTGCTTAAGGACTCCCAGGCATGGTCCAGATTAAAAAGTTCTTAGGGAAGAAACCTATCTTCAATGTAACTATCCTCGTCTGCTTCTTTGACACCCACCTCCCACTGAAGGTCAAAGTTTTTGCCTTTAACCATATTCCCAGATTTTATCCTGGCCTTGGGCTGAGTTTTGAGCTAAGGCCTCCCTGCTAGGGCACAGTCTTCAGGTGAGAAATCTTTTTGTTACTTTTCCTTGCTTTAACAGCTTCTTGACAGCACAAATAAAACTGCAGCACCCTAGGTATTAACATATATTCTGATTCAATCCTTGCCAAGGACCTGCAGACATGGCCCAGACTACAATGCGGCCCAGAAAAAAAATCTTCTTCCAGATCACTCCTTCCTTTGGTTCTCCCTTTACAACTTCATGTTCAAACTTTGTCTCTCCCCTGTGTCTAGCCTGAACTGTAACTCCTACTGCAGACTGGGGCAGAGCTAAAGACCTGCAGCCATGACCCAAATCAGCAGCATCCCTTTAAATGATCTTTTCAATTACTTATGGGTTCAGACAAAACTGGGACTGCTTCTACCTTGGCAGAAAAGGAACTTTTCCTCAGAAAGATTTCCATTAACTTGCCCAAGGAAACCTATTTTCAAACTGAGCTCAATTTAGAATGAAAAGTTCTTTTCCACCATAAGGAAACTAAATCTCTCTCTGGAATGTAACCCTAGTCAAAGGTAGGGCAAATGGATTATTTTTGTAATGATCCAAGAATCATTGAAACATACACATGGACGCCTGAACATCAGACACACGTCCAAAAAAGGTGTCTTTAATTTTGCAGTAAAAAAGTATCTTCCTCCAAACATGCTGCAGAATGTGCTTGCTCCCCTTTTCCTGTAAAAAAATAGTAAGAAACGGCTTCTATTCTTTTTGTTTCTTTTTTTTTTTTTTAGTTCTCAGTAAAGACATGTTAGGACCCTGGGGATTGTGAGGACCTTCCTGTTCCTGCCTAGGAACCCCAAGGTCCTTCCCTACCCTGATCATTGTCCAAGGCTTGGTTTCAAACCGGGGCCATCAGTCACTGCTTTGGCAATACCGTAGTAGTGCCAAGTCTGTCTCTTCCTGAAAGGTCCTTGATGCAGGGACCCAGCCCTGGCTTGTTGCTCTCCAAAAGTCTCAGGGCTGTTGATGAACCCTGCTGCTGGCCCTTAGCTCTGTCCACTGGGCTCAGGCCCCACAGGATAGTGGCTGGCAGGGTGGGCATGACCAGCCCTGGTGTCCTCCTGTCACCCAGCCCCCAGCCGCAGGGGGCAGCTGGCTCTCACTGCTCCCTGCAAGAGACATGAGGATGATTTTGTTGGAAGTAGGATGTTTCCTTTCCATGTAATCCTTGCAGTGTTCACAAGCACTTTGTGCAGTATTGGGTATCCTTATTTGAAAGGAATTTTAGACAGGCTGTGATCAAGAATCAAATCCTTTTTATGTAAGGTGCACATTCCTATCATTAGGTAACTATAAATAGTTAGTAAATCAGTCTATGTAGGGAAGTGCAAGATAAACACACCAGTACAATAAATTATGAAATTGCACATGCTTTGTTCAATGGATTGCTACTTTCTGCCTTACAGCTGAGCTTCCACATAATAAATATGAGAATTGACCAAATATATAGCTGTTCGTATAGCTCAAAGGAAAACATGGTATGACTTCATTTGTAATAAAGGGTCATGAAAGAAAAGATCAGAAACATCAAAGCACATCAAAACAGTTCAACAACTCAACCAATCCTGTGGTTCTGCCACAGAAACGTGATGTTACCATCTACCAAAATAGGCAGACACACCTACTTGCAATGATAATTAAGTCTACAGAGTAATCATAACAGTTAATTAAAGAAAAAAAACAACAAATGACTAAACAAACAAACTAAAGTCTTTGTTCATTTTGGAGTCTTAAATCTTATAAAATCTTCAAAAATAAAGAGCAAGGTAATTTCGCACAAGCATTTAACATGGAAGTGTATGTAAAGGTACATCAACTCTATAATTAGTATCTTAAACTGGATTTTAGTATCACTTCTCCAAATAATTACATGTACACTCATCTGCTTCTATCCTGGAAGGGACAGAACACTTCTGTTTTGATCAGTGAATTAGTGTGTTCAAAACTGTATGTATACACTGTATGTACGCACTCTAGCAACATCTTTTCCAACCACTCTGTCACTGATTTAATAGAAGATATGGGAAGTTAAGAGTGCTGCAACCCCTGCTCTTGTGCTGTGCGTGATTGATGTAACTGTTTTTAGTTCAGACCTGTGCCCGACTTAGGGGTTGATTTCAAAGTCAGGAACAGAGTCTATAAGTAGATGAAAGGCTCAAAACTGCAGAAAATCCATAATAAGAAGTGAAAATCAATCTCTAGAGCGTCATGGAACTTATCAGGCTTTTTCCCATTCTGCTAGATATTCAAGTTTGTACACCTTTATCTTCATTAGAAAGAACAGGAAAATAGTTAATCATTGTTCCTAAGTATTAAAGGGTAAACATCTTAAAGTCTCGATATCCCCAAAACTTTCTCCCATTTAACATCACTAACCATGACCTATGTCCAAATAAATCAGTGAAAATATTCAATATGTTTTAGTATCTGAAAACTAATTCCAATTTAAACAGAAAATAAATATGGTGAATAGAGAGAATGTTTCCATCTCAGCAAAGGTGTTTCTGTGCCTGGAACAAGGCCACATTGAAGATAACCAGGGAACAAGAAGTTCTGTAGAAGGACATTTAAATAAAAACATTTACTGCCCACAATAATAAATTTGATTTCACAAATGTGTTTTCCTTCCACTTCCTGAAAAACATTTCTAGAAACCAGGTTGCTGAACAGCAATACAGGAGCAGGCAGCAGCAATTTTTCATCTTGATAGAGTCTGCATTTCAATATGATCATTTCCTGATGATATGATTTCTACACGCGCTAACTACCAGAAATTGCAGTCACATGACAGCATAAGCTTTATTATCCAACCCTTTCTTGAATTCCCCAAGGTGTCCTAAGTGACAAGAGAGTTGCCTTTACAGGCTCAGCGGAGACACTCAGATGTTGCCAACCAGAAACAGGCCCTGCACACAGCTTCCTGCGTCTGTAGTCTACAAGAGTTTAAGGACTGTAGATTCTGCAGATCTGAAAAAAGGTAAGCTCAACTTTCCAAAACCACTCTCTAACCACTATCTTATCTCTAAAATAAGATATATCTTAATCTCCACAATAGAAAAAATCAGCAAAACCAACATTTCTTTTGATTTCAAAAGTTTAGGTGGGTGGAACTTCCTAAATTTACAGCAGTATCCAGAAAATAAGTTTCAGGTGGCAATAGATGCTGCAGAAGCTGTTTTATCCTCTTTGAAATCCTCTAATTTTTTTTCTCTCTCATAACTTGAGATGAGGCTTGCCCCATCCCTGCTAGAGCAGGTGGTAGGACTAACCTTATTAGTTTCCTCACAACTGCCAGAGATATATTACATGGAAACCTGTAACACACTTTACAGCAAGGGAGAAAAACTCCAATGCATTTCCTGTTGACAAATTTTAAAATTATGTTTTACCTTTTTTCCTAACTTTCGGAAGTTGCAAATGATACCTTACACAGATGTGATCAGTCAATGTGAGTGAATAGTGCTACTTGAAACATTTCATATAACTTTTACAAATACATTTGAATTTTACATTTTTTGACTTCTTTTGATTTCATAGACTTCTGTAATGCCTCTTGTAATGCATTCTACTGTGACATAAAGAAATTTTAATAATAATTTGAGGATGGAAAGCAGAGCTCTAAGAACTGCTACCTTCAAAGTACTGCGAGCACATCCTGCTATCCTCAATGAGTAGAAAATACAAGCTTATTCACTTTGCAGGCTTGAATATTCTGAATCAAAAAAATGGTGAATATAAGTCTCACGTTCCCTAAAAATAAAAAATTTTCTAAGCTAGTTGATAACGTAGATTATGCATCTCATGTTACGTTTATGCTGGCCAACAGTCCTCTTTTTCCATTTACTCTGCAGATCTCCCACAGTTTATGACATGAATTTGAAAACTGGGAGAACAATTCTTTTGCTTTTCCTGTGGTGCATCCATATTTGCATGTACTTGGTAGAGGGTATCACATTGAGAGACTTGGAAGTCCTGCTGTCAGTCTTCATCAATTTACATTTCTAAGTGTTTATGTATGTCATCTTATAAAAAACAAACAAACAAGCAACCCAAAAGTTATGATTTCCAAAGAATAGTAGCAAATTAGGCATTTAAACAACCATCTCTTTCTACTCCTTGTGTCATAACTGTCCACAAGGTTTGAGATTTCTTTGTTCTAGAAATACCAAAGCCCACAAACTACACAGCTTGATATTTATTTTGGCAACCTGTGGGAAAACATCAGCATAACCAGCTTTTGACTGACAGGTAGAATGTCATTATACCAGTGTCTTTTCATGCTTTAACCATCTTCAAACATTCTCAGTTACAGTATGTAGACCGCTTAACCAGAATTAATCCACTTTCCTTTGTAAACTACATTGCTACTTCCTCCACTGTAAATTTATCCTGGCGCCTTTAATCAATAGAGTAATTCTACAATGCAGAGTCATAGCTTCCTTGATGTAAGAGCCCTTGCGCTTTGTTCTGAAGAACAAAAAGCATAAGAAAAGGTATCTCACGCTCACAGCTTTGTGTTTACATATGAAAGGGAAAGGCAGCTGGCCAAATACACTTGCAAAATGTTTAATTTTAAGAACTCTGGTGCAAAAAGTAGTGTTGTTATGAGATGTGAAGAAACAAAGTGACATCCTAAAAAAAAAAGTGCCTTGCTATAACTGAAATTAAATCTAACCAAAAGTGAAATCCAGAAACGGTCATTGGAATGTTGGAAATATGAGATATAATGAGAAATATTGAAACCTATTTTTGGTGCTAAAAGAGTGTGCAGCAGACTGGTAACCTTTCTTCTGCTGTATTTTAAGTCAATGTACATTAGTTAGAGAACGATTTATCCTGAAATTATTAATTACTCCATAGATTAAACATTTATTAACTCGACCCTTCTACTGTGCAAGTCAGCTGAGCAATCTTTGAGCTCCACTTTTATGTTCTTTTTAACAATAATTTTATAGGCAAGGTAAAACTCAGGCAGCAGTTTGTTCTATAGTCTGCTGAAAGCAAAGAATAGAAAACATATCTTTGCTTAAATTTATAACAAGCTTAAATATCAAAAGTGTACTCATACAAGGAAAAAAGCACTCTTTTATGGATGAGATCAGAGAAGACTGTCTATGCCTTTTTTGCTATAGTGTGAGCCAAAGTAAACACAGAACAAAGCATACACACTCCCAGAAAATGGAAAATGTTGTAAACCATGTATTTAGTGGTTCATGGATTCAAACACATTTCACCAATTAACATATGCAAAGTTACCTGAAACCTTAAGTATTCCTTTACATCCTCAGGCACTTAACCAAATGATCTTTATTCTAATGGTTAATGAGTGGTATATAACTAATAAGTGGTATGTAACTTAAAACCACATTTACTTATTTCATTATAATCATAGGTTAGAGAAATTTTTCACCGAAATTGCAAAAGATTTGGATAGTATTATACATAAGTTCTTGAGTGATTTTGATTCCTAGGGATTTTTGCCTATCATTGTTAGGTTTTGACTACACAAGGGGAAAATGTTCGAAGTTCTATGGGGTGTTCTTCTTACATATTAGGGCAGAAGTTACAATTTATAACAGTTCTCTAAACAATATTTCCTATGTTAGGAAAACTTTTAACTGGAAATGATTATTTGACAATGCTGATTTAAAAAAAAAACAAAAACAAAAAACCAAACAAATATTTCCTGGAAAGAGTTTGGTTTTGATTTATTAGTTTTCACTTTTTTTTAAATAAACCAATAAAAATGTTCATGAGTTTTCTATAAATGCTTTCTAAATGAAATGAAAATAAATCTTTCATGTCCTTCTTGTGTAAGCTTATTTTTGAAGTCAAATCAAGCTAAGTTATATTAAAAACAAAACAAAAAACTATAGTAACATGAAAATGTATAATTTCAAAGCCCCACAGTTTTCTTTTACACATAACTTATACATGTTTCCAATATAGCAGAAATTGTTGATAACTTGAAAAATTTTATTAAACAGAAAGAACCTCCTGTTATCAACTCTACTTTTAAGCTTTTATGCCTATTCCAAGCATCTGGATAAGTATAGGAAATACCTGCTCTTCAGTGTTTCAGACATCTCTGAAACCTGCAGGTGTTTTTTTAAGTAGCCCTTCCTCATTTGTCTCCAGAAGAAGTTACTCTGTGTTGCCATTCCCTACTGTTATTAGTGACACCAATATTAGAAAATAAGAAAAATGCAGGTTTCTTCTCTACTGAAGTCAAATGTAAAACTAAAAGGAAGACTTGACATGTGAGGGTTTTGCCTTTTTTATTTTCATCCCCTTCTGCTTAGCCGGACCAAATTACCTACCGTGATGACTTCAATCTTTTTTCATTGCACATTATAAGTGATATATCTACCTTTTACTTGTAAATTGTGTGCTAATTAGGGTAGACTGAGCTTACCAAGGCAGCAAACTTGCTCAGGTGTCATTAACTTTGCTAAGGACGCTAGAAATTTAGGCTTCTTCTTATTCAGGATTATTTACAGACAGGTCATCGGCTAGAGCTAAGCATGAAGATGTAGGAAATCTGCCCAAGTGTTAATTTACAAAACCAGTAGCAGCAGATGTGGTGTTCAGAGTTGCAGGCCTTGAGAGGGGCTAAAGAGACAGGAGAAGCAAAAGGGAAGGAAATGAAAAAAAAAAAAAGGGAAAATATTTCCTCTACCCCAATAAATAAAGCCCTCTCCTAGCTTCCAGCTTAAAGGTGGAGTTTCATCATAAGAAACTGAAGTGGTGACAAGTCAGTAAGTGAGATCATTGCATGGGTAATAGACTGACACAGTTTTTCTTCACATTGCATTTACTGAGCAGCTCTGGCAGCAGATCTAGAGGGAGATACTTACATTGCCCTCCCAGCTGGTGGCCATCTGCCTCAGTGACAACTGCCAGATGGAGGAAAAGTGCATGAAATCAGGGATCAAACACTAAATAAAAGAAAATTACTTTGAAAGCAACTTTGTCATGTTATAAATAGACTGTTTCAAAATGTCTCACATGTTTTAATTAGAAGGGGAAAAGGGAGGTAATGAGGTATATATAAACCTGCAAGAGAAAGATAGTACAGCAATTTGCAGACTGCATTGCTCTCCTCATCCTTGCATGTGGATGACACTAATTTAGAGATACATTTTTATGTTCTTACATCAAAAAGTACCCATTATATGAATGCAAGAATTACCAAGTAGAGTTCCTTTTCCCTCGTAGTTAGTGTGGCGGGAGCCTCCCACAAATGCATTCCGGTTCCTGACAGTGCTTCTCTCGTGCAACTTGCTCTGACCCTCTGCACTGACTAACCTTCTTCTGAAACCCAACTCAGAGCAGGGTTCGTGAAGACAAGTGTCACCAGACTGAAGTGTCATCAGCCCCCTGCAATGATGAATCAGCAACTACAGCCAGAAGAAGGAGGAACAAGGAAACTGATGGTTCCCTTGTGCCCCTATACACAAGCTTAATTATGTAAAGGATAAACAAAACCTTCTTAAGTCATTCAGGGATTTAAAACAAGCCAAAAATCTGATACAAAAAAAAAAATGGTCAAAAACAAAGTTTAAAACCTCAAAAACCTTGCTTTTTCGTAGATAATTCATAGACTCCTGGGAAAGTAGGGTTAAACAACTTCTCCCACATACTGCTAAGCAAACCAGAAAAAGAGGATGTTGTGCATAGTTAGAAGGACAATGCAAAGTACAGAGGCAGAGAGATTTACTGGGCGTGGAAGTTTATTGGTATCACATTACCACAGGCAAATGTTGCACTAGTGAGCACTGGAAAACTCAGTGTTTTCATTTATAAATGTTAACATCTTTCATGCTGTTTCTAGTTCTGAAAAACTTGAAGGAAAATACTTTTGTTCTTACCTGAATATAAAGGTAAATAAATGTGTATTTTTCTTATTAACAAAATATAGGGCAGAGACTTCTGAACAATTGCATAGCTGAAGTACTTGGGTAAAGAGTTTTGATTTGACAAAGTAATAGCTATTTGCAGAGGGTAAAGTGTTTTCTTTTCTTCCCTAGAAATTGGTTCTGAGGTGACCTATTTAGAAGGCTCAGTTTGTCGCCTTTTCATAGTACTTCTAGAAGTGTACGTGGTAGTCAACATTTGTCTAAGACCAAGACCATTAGCTGTCAAGTGTAGCCATCTCATGTCATCCTGCACTCTGTGCAGAGGGGGGCATATGGCACTCAGACAATAATAAGTATTGGAGTTGTCAACATGTATGTGGCAGTACGCTGTTACAAATAGTCAGAAGTACACAGTGCCAGGAAACTCTCCTTTACATCTCCTACATTTCCTTAGGGAAATAATATTCATTTTGCAAACCATGAAGAGTACCATCAGGAAGCTTGGCCTCACCTTTAGAGATTGTACTTTCCTTAAGGTGTTTTAATCTAATTTTGCCTAATTTTATGTGTAACAGCAGTGTTCTTATGAACTACCTTACATATTTACTTAATAGAATAAGGTCACTGTCTGGAAAAAGAATCAGTGGGCTTTTTTTGTGACAAATGTAAAAAATTCAAATTGTGTTAATTGTGGAAGAATTTTTGAGCTGTGGCACAAATATAACTTTGTACTGGAAATGAAGCAGTCATCTTTGAAAATATCAGAGAAGGAAACATGTAAATCCCTGCCAGGTCACACAGTACCAACAGACTTACACTGGAGGTCTTCAGAGGTAGTACTTTCAACTGTTTAATAACAAGAAGATTGTATATTGCTTACATATTTTTGTTACCCTCAAAGTTAGTCACCAGAGTAGTGCTGATAGCTCAAAAGTGACTATCAGTTCTGCTTAGTACTTGGATCAGGATTCCTGAGATATTTGGGATACAGCTGGAGTAACATACATTGGTCTTATTGAGTTCTCACCACCACAGAATACATGCACTCTGTCTCACAGAAGTGCACAAACAGAGAAGTACAAGTACTTTCCTTAGCAATCCAACTATGTTTTCTATGTCAAACTTTACTATTTTAATATTTTATTTTTCCTGTATATTCAGTGATTTGACAAGGTATTATACAAAAAAAAATTTAACAACAAACCTCTACCATGAAGCAATTGTCAGTCAGATATAGACACACTGTTCTATCACTGAAATGATAATGTTTATATGCTTTGTAGTAGAATTATTCCCCTTTATTCATAGTTGTGATTGAAGGTCTTGGAGATTCATCATAGAGATTCCTTTCAGTACCTAAAGGGAGCCTACAAGAAAAATGGAGTGGAAATTTTTACAAGGACATGTAGTGACAGGACAAGGGGGAATGGCTTCAAAATGAAAGAAGGTAGGTTTAGAGTAGATGTTGGGAAGAAATTCTTTAATGTGAAGGTGGTGAGACATTGGAATATGCACCTCAGAGAACTTGTGGATGTCCCATCCCTGTCAGTGTTCAAGAACGTGTTGGATGGGACTCCGAGTAACATGGTCTTGTAAAAGGTGTTCCTTCAGATGGCAGAGGGGTTGGTGATCTTTAAGGTCCCTTCCAACCCAAGCCATTCTATGATTCCACGATTCTTTTCTGACCACCTAGGCAAGCTGTAAGTATTTCAGAGTAAGCAAGCTGCACAGCAAGAGGATAGAGAGCGAGGAAACTAAGAAGCTTTTGATGAGGGTGGACTGTAGTTATTTTGTGGCCACCCAAGCGTACCATGTGCCTTACAGGATAAGGACTCTCAGACCCTAACAGTGAAGGAAAAAGAAGAGATTACACAATGAGATAACATTTCTATTCAAAGAACAACATCATGGAACATTTCTATTTTTATGCATAAATAAAGATTTTCATTTTCCATGCTGTTGCTAGATCACTATTTATACAGAAGTTGAATAAAGCGTAATGAAGAGGACCAGAGGAAGTTACATTCAAAAATGCTTCAAAAATTATTATAGGTGTGTTCATGCAAATTTACAGTTACATACATACCTTCCCTACTTCTCCTTGAAGATAACAATGTCTTAGAGATACAACTCCATTTACAACTCTAATTTCCTAATACCCTGTGGATTGGAGTTTGGTTCTAGCTGTCAAGTCATAAAGGTTCACATCTTTGGGTAACTACTGAGAATGATCTGAAAAGATATGATCAAAATTGTAGTCTTGCACCTTTCCCTTGTTCTGCCTCCTTTTCCCACTATGTCCATATTGTGCAGTTAAGGAAAAAGAGTGAAACAGAGTAATGCAGAAATACAATGGGCCAGTCTGAACCACCATCAAATTCCTATTTTTTCCCCTGTAGCATGATTATAGGCAGCACAACAATGTAAAATTTGTATGTTGCTTCTTACAACACCCTTTATTGTGAAATCTGGAACCTACCCGAGCATATATAGATTACTAAAATAACTGGTGGACCAGATGTACAGAGCCTCAAAGCACCCTCTATGCAGCTAAGAGGTCAGAGCATACCCTGAAGAGAGCAATACCTTGGAGCAATAAGAGAGTTGAAAGGAAGTTGAAATATTTTGCAGGTGAAAATGCAACTTTCACAGGTTCCAAGCTTCCTCTCTCTTTGACATCTTGCATTTTTAGAAAGTGTAAAATGGTTATAGTAATTATAGGAATGCATGAGTACAGAAGAACTTCCTGTGACTCCTGAGACAGAGACCACTGGTAGCTTGTAATTAAATGTATCTCCTCTCCACTCTGTAATCCTGTGCTGGGAAACAAATGGCAATCTAAGTATTTCAAATGAGAAAAAAAAATTCATGGTGACCTATGTCTTTTTCTTTCTCTTGGCTGCTATAAAAATTCATTTTTGACTAAAACTATAAACTGTATCAAAGCATTATTATATATTATCTTAAAATATTTGGAGAGAGACTTTCCCCAATTTTTGACAGATGAATGACAATTATAGACCTTTCCCTCAATAAAAGCATACTCACTAAATGTCCATTACAGCACAAGCATCTCACAGGAAGAAACAGAACAATATCTCCAAAATTACCAAGACTTCCTCAGCATACTCACTTGTGTCCCACAACTTCATTCTCTTGTGTCTGATTGCTGTAAAAGTAGGAGAAGCAGAGTTGATGATTGAATGCTAAAAGGGGAGGGCATGTAATACCTTATTAGGCATTCTGCAGACTACTGAAGAGGGGTTTATTTCCTCTAAGAATTTCGATGAGCTGTTAAAGAAGAGGAAGATACTGAAGCTTCCATGAGAAAGCAGCTAAAGATGTAATTTTCAGCTGGTCAACAGGTAAGAGACAATTTTCATCCTATTATGATGTGTTCTGCAGGAGACAAATTGGGCTAGTGTGCAAGAAAATGCTTCCCCAGCAATTTACGGAAGACCCATTAGTCTCTAGAATTCAGGATTTTCTCTGAAAAGTTAAAAAGGAGCTCTGCAGTTGAGATGATGGGGATAGGAGGCAACTTAAACAGAGTTGTGTTGACTGCCCAAGTCAGCAAATTTAAAAAAATAATGCTTTAAATAAGAGATAAATCAAGTATGTTCACCACGTGTGTTGACTCTAAATTCAAAAAAAAATGTATGTTTTTGATGGTCAGGACTAGATGATCTATACACATACTTTGTATATATAGCTATGCCAGTCAAATATCAAAGATGATAGTCTGATCTATTATAAATCAGTGATATCTTGCAAACATTTCCTCCTTCATCCTGCAAAATAAAGTCTAGTTTTTGTTAATGAAATTTTTTCTCATGCACATATATGTATGCTTAAACATAGCTTTCTTTTTCCTGTGTTCAGAGTCCACCAAAGAAAATAAGGAGAGAGATAATAAAGAAACTGGTCCTTCCTTTCAATAGGAGGAAAATTATGTCCTGGAGAGCTGTGTCTCTTACTAGACACCCACATTGATTGAAAGATGATAGCTCTGATTAACAGTGATGAGGGGCTGCTGGCTCTAACAGCGATGAAGAGTTCTGTCTCAAGATTGCCCATACAGCATGTAGATAATTCTTGGCATTTTATCTACCGATTTCAAAAGTATTTTTATTGGAGAACACTCTACAGAGAGTTTCCACCAATTTACTCCATGGCAATTTGTTTCTTCTTTTCCTTGTTATATTGTTTTTAACTTCTAGAAACAGTTTATATTGTTTTCTTCTGCGCTTCCCTGTTCTAACCTACAATTGCTTTCCTTTATAGTGTTAATCTTCATCCTATTATTGTATTGCTTCTTGTCTCCTGAGGTAAAGCTTTCCTATGTCAGTGGTTTTCCTTGCTGTTTTACCACTTAGGAAAGCCTCAGCATAGTTTGTAGAGATACATTAAGTGTGTGTCACTTGATAGCTCCTGTGGGACTGGTCATCTATTTTTACAAGGTTGAACCAAGAACAATGGAAGTAGGAAAAAAATCAGGAACTCACAACTTGCTCCTCCAGCTTCCAACCAGTGAGCTGACTGTGAGCAGCACTTCAACTCACACTGAATGTAAGCAGTCCTCCAGTCTGAGCCCATTTGGTGTTGTGAAGAGACAGGGAAGACGGACAGTAAGCTCCTATTCTTTCAGAGAACATGTGCATGGCCAGCAAAAATGAAGATCCTTCCCTGTTCTGACCTGGAATTTTGGTCTCTTTCCACACACGTCAGTTCCCAGGTGACAGAACTGACTGAAATGCTGATCTCCTGGAGCAGGGATGCTGCGTGGCAGCCCAGAGACCAGACTTCAGCTGGCAGGACAATTCATGCAAATTACAGCCCTGTTTTTTTCATTTTTCAGATAAAAACAAGGAGCAAAACAAAGCCAAGTATGATCTTTATAATATTGAAAAGTGTAATGTCTGTTTCCGAGGAACATACATCCTATCATCTGAACTATTTGTTAAGCATCCCCTTTCACATGATAACATATATGTATGTATACAGGTGTTGGAGTCAGGATGATGCAATCTGAGATGACTTTGTGCCTTTCACTATGTTCATATATCACCTGATGAGATAATAGCTTCAGTTTCATTTTAAAAGGATACTTATTAACACTCATATGTTTGTGATCAGCCTGCACTGGGTATATTAACATGTGTTCTCACTATATTATAGGGAATGCCTGAATTTGTGTCTGTTGTGAATCCAGGCAGAGACAATTATACCTAACTTAGAAGGGCCCCTAGTGTCTACCCAAAAAGCTTGGGGTGATCCATCCAGGGGCAGTCAAGTGTTGGAAAACATGAGAGAAAAATGCAACTCCTGACTTCCCACTCCCACTACACTGACAGCTCACCGTGAACCAGGGAACCCTGCCTTTCGCATGAATGATATCTGTCAGTGGCAGCCACAGGGGAAAACAGCCAATTCAATCGGTTCTAGCTACCCTGAAAGGCTCCTGTAAACAAAATTTTTTGATTTTACCACAATATGACTGTCAAATACCACTCATTAAAAAATAAACTTTAAAATACTTTTATAAGTACCATCCAGTAATCTAAATGTTTATATTATGACTGTCATAGAAAAGAATTCCTCACTATTTTCATCTACATTCCTAAATCTCACCTGCATTTTTTGCTCTGTAAATATTGTATTACATTATTTTTAAAAGAAATCTCAAGCTTTAAACATGTGTATAAACCATCCGCTTACATTTCTAAATGTATTTGAATGGTTTAGCACAGAAGAGTGAGTTCATTGGACAGATCTGTTCTTGAAGTTTTTCAGGAGGTTACCAGGGCCAGCTGTGTTCCAAATAAATTTGCTGACCTAAGTGAACTTCCTATCAACAAAATTCTCTCAGACTCCCATTATTTTCTTTCAACAATTAATCAACAGCTGCTGAAAAGTTGTGAGTGTGCTTGTAATCTTCACTAAAATTAATGGAACTCCTATCTTCTGATATGTAGAAGGAGGTTTTATTCCTAACCCTGGTGTAAATTTTCTAATTTATTTTTTAAATCAATTACCCTTCTGTACTCGTGTGTGTCCTCTCTTTGGCAGAAAGGATGCCAGGGTCTACCACGACAGGTATGAATAGCTTTCACTGATGCCTATAAATTCAGTCTTCTAAGGCAGTGACCTCTGCTGTAGAAAGACGTAGGTATTTGTCAGAATTCTGTCATGATATAGTTACTCCTTTTGAATTCATGTAAACATTTAGGTTTTCTGTTAGGATTCAGTATTATTTGGGGTTTTTACTGCTGGCAGTCAGCGATAGAGTCCTGTTTGTATAACACCCCTACCTCAAAGCACTGCTTTGAGGATCTCTGTTCTACTACAAGGGTATGTTGGGTAGAGCTCAGTGACAAATGTATAGTCACCCTCACTGGACTCCCATTGAAAGCCATTGTTGGGGTCTCGATTCTATTACTTTTTCTCTTCCTTCACCCATAGGAAGTTATTGTTTCATCCTCAAGGGTCAAACACATCCAAATTACCACAAAAATGATACCATGTCAAAGCATGCTGAAGACCTGATGGCAATATTCATGAAACTGTTTCTAGAACTTTGAAGCTTTGATGTTCAGGACATTGCACCTTTTTTATGTTGGTTCAAAGTGGTAGTTTTTGAACTGAAGCAGGAAAAAAAACACGCAGCAAGGAAATCACTGAGATACCCCACACATTTAGAGTAAACCCTACTACGAATTCTGGTTTAGTTTTTGAAGGAGAAGTAAGTTATTCTAGAGTTTAATTTGTGGAAGAAAAAGAGGAGTAATCCCACTAAGTTAGTGTGAATTCACTCGCAAACAATATCTCAATTGCCCAAACATGTACAGGATAGGCCCTGTGCAGTGCTCTCCATGCCTGAGGATTACGTCATGTTCTTTTGACTTTCCTTCTGTTCAAATAACATAAAACACAATGCATTTTTTATGACTCAGGTCACCTTTTGTTTTCCCACAGAGCACAAAAAAAAATTCAACAAATTTGACTGATAAAAGATTTTTATCTTACATGGGAAAGCAATGCTGTTTCTCTAGAGCCATATGTAATGTATTAGTAATAATCGTATTCCACTTCAAACAAATTACAAACTAATGTTAGTCTTCTTAACAATGTTATACTAAATAATAACTCCCCACAGGCCAATTTGCATACAAAATGTAACATTTAAAGCCAAGTTACAATTAGCACTTTGTTATGGAAGTCTGTGGATTACAATTTACTGAAACAAAGTTATACTTCCTGCAAGGAATTTTAATTTATGAAAAATCACCCATTTAGAATTGCTGTCACAGTGGACCAACTTATATTAAAATGATGGGTACCTAATAAATACATCTATTATTAATGCAATGGATGACAAAAATGAAACAAAGTAAATGTAGGATTAATGATTCTGCTGCTTGGTAAATAAAAGATGCAAGCTGACAACTCTTTCCCTCTTTACTGATGATGGCATGTGGAGCACTATGCGTGTGAGAGGAGAAGTGAAAGAGAGGGGTCTGAGAGAAAATGAAGATAGTGAAGGGAAAGAGTAAAAGCAAGGAGGAGTACTTAGATTGGAAAGAACACAAAAATATGCAGGATGTTAATGAATTGAAAAATAGTGTAAGAGTGAACTTGAAAGATCTAGCTCAGCAAAGATGAATCACACTCATTTCCCTTGGGTAAGTGCTATAAATCACCTGATAATGACAATGAAAATTTTCTCAGTCCCCAAGACTTTATTTGAAGGGAAAGAACAATATCTCATGTGAATATTTACAAAACTGCAACATGTAAATACAGTCATTCTGATGCTAAAAAATTATTTTTTTCATTTACTCTCCTGAATTCATGCTTAAAAACTTAAGGTTTGTTATTCATTTTAGTCAGAGGAGGTTTGGACCTCAGGAGTATCTGATTCCATTAAAAAATAGGTTATAAGAGTACCTAAAATGTCAATCTGTTTGGCAAATACTGCTAAATATATTCTGCAAATACCAGCTGAATTTTTTTAGGGATTTCCTTTCATTTATACACACATACTTTTGTACTCCCTTCACAAACATCAGGCCTTTGTACTTTAGCAGAACCCAGGTCCCCATGTACTGCAGCATATCACTAGAGCGGGCATTTGGTCTTTGTCAGCCAGACCTGGGCTGAACATGCATCTGTGTGTTGGCTTCACATGACTAACTACAGAAGTGTCATCACATTTACAAGCAAGGAGAGGCCTTGCTGACCAAGTCAGTGGCTAACCAAGCCAGCTCCAGCTCTCCACACTACCTGCAGTGCCACTACTGAGGATGGGAAGGAGGCGGCAGAGGCCAAACATGCAAATCTTACACAGGCTACAAGAGGCCACTACAGGTCCAGAATATTGACATGGTGGACACTTCGAGGGAAGATGTTTCAAAACCCCTTGAGTAATCTGGTCTCTTCAGGGAACAGAGACATTCCCACATAATTTATGAGACTAACCATGATGACTACATGACTTCAACCCTTTCTCATCTGAAGAAACATCACTGGGAACTCCACATGAGACAGTTTACAGAGCTAAAAATAATGCTGAAAACTATCTCCCCGTGGATATCCTGTGAGAAAATAAAAGAGTCTAAACTTAAATATTTTTTCAATGTTATTTACTCACTTCTAGTTAAATCTGATAGATATCTTAAGCCATAAAAAACAAGTCTTGACACTGTAAACTCAAATTAGGTCATGGTTTGCCTTTGGTAGGATGATACTTAGGCAACACTGGGCAGCACTGGTTGATTGAAGAATTAAGAATGTGGTAAACACCTAGTATGCAACGTAAATTCAGTCACATGTGAAAACAAAACCCCACACATACACATTTCACACACTTGGCACATTTCCATTTTGATAGAGACCACGGTGAATGGTGACCTCAAAACTGTATCATACTACAAGAAGAGCTTGGAGGACCAAACTGAGTCTGGGAGCAAGCAGTCACCACTCCATTGTTCTTTGTGGTTTTACATCCACAGGCACCAGCACAAAGCTTTGCTTAGGCTCTATGAATATCTTTCTCCTAAGAATTGTTTCTTTCTTTTCCTTAGACATTATGTCTTTATATCCTTCTACAAAACAACAATGACAAGTTCCTATGATCAAGATTCTTCTAGTAAGGCTTCAAATATTCTAATAATAGAACAAAATATTTTAAAAATAACTGGGAGGGACGTGGAAAAAAAAAACACACACACACAAAATAGACCATATTTGCAAAACACTCCTCTTTATTTTTAGCTTGGTTTGCCTCTTTGTAAACAGACTTGTTGCTTTATGGCAGTGTATTAACTCACACAATTCAGATTCTGGATCCAGCCTAGTATGACTCCCTGTTTTTCTTTATGTATAGTGTATGTTCTCATGGAACTAGTTGAAGCTGTTCACTAGAACATAAATTTAAACATTGGGTTAAATCTTCCTGTCAGATGAATCAAAAACTCTTACTAAGGTATAAAAAGCAAAACTATAGAGGTGTATCCATGCAGTACGTAGTGCTAGAAGATAATTCACAAAAAATAAATGTCTATTATTGTATTTTTCCTCATTTTGATTTAAAGAATTGTCAGTATGCTCAAAACTGCCCATCTTGGTAGTCAAACATAAGTACTGTGGTCCAGGGACATGATTTTGCTTTTTAAGTTTTTCTAGTTTTGAAGATAATTTTAACAAATACTGGTTCTGCACCCTCAATCTGGAAACTGACAGATAAGGTGAGGTTTTTTCTGGTCTGCCTGAAAACACCATCAATACATGTTCTGTTGGTCAAATGCTTTAGCTTCACCTGTTCTCAGTCTTCTTTTCTCTTTTCATGCTTGATGTGACACTGCCATGATTTGATCTCTCATGAATTCCAGTGAATCCTATTTTCAAGTAGTTTCCAAGAGATTTAAAATATTTTAGTTGCAATCAGCAAAAAAAAATTTAAATAAATCAACATAGAAACCTGATCTGTAGAACCTAATGAAGGAGCCTATCCTTCTTTCCTATGAATTCCCTATTTCCACTTCATATGAATTCCCTACTTCCATTTCATTTGAAATATCTTATTTTTCTTTTCTAGCAAATGGGGTAAAATGAGGTGAAACTTCCTTTTGAAAATAAAAATGTGTTTTCCCAGTTCACCATTATAACCAGTCACTGTCAGGATGAGTTCAGAAGAACTATCAAGAAATGACAGTGGTAGCATCCCTTTCTGATGGCTAGTGCTTTATATCCAAGAGATTTTATTGAACTTATAGCACTGTATGATCTAATATCAAATGGCCATAGCTATAAATGGTTTGGAATGCTCTCTTCACTGACCAAATCAATTTTCTCCAGCTTCACCCCTGAAACCAATATGAAACTAATAGACAAAAATTTCTCGCAATTTCTGGAAAATGAAGTTGTGGTTCGTATCCCTGCTAGAAAGACTAAAAGGCAGGGGTGATGCCTACATGAGGCTACCTGGCAATTTTTGAGGGGTACTATTCAATAAACACATACTACCCCTTTACCTAGCAAGGATTGTATATTGATTATTTTATTCTCATTCTCCAAAAGCCAGGAAGATTAAAGAAAATTAATAAAGTCTCATCTCAGCATTTTGTCTGATATGAATCAATGCAAGTGACTTTTACAAACCTGTGTTCGCTTGACCCCGCTGTATATAGGATAATTTCATCAAATGGAAAGGCTGTGATGGAATTTAATGAAACACATTGAAACGAGACATTTTCACAGAGTACAAACAATAATAAAAGCTTTTAATTCAAAATAACAAAACGGATCATTTAACAGCACGGTTAATTGAGACCCCACTACATAGTACTATTTGTCCTGGTTTTAAATCCAAAATCAATTACTATGGTTACCTTGGAACTGAAAAGGAGATAACAATTCTAGATAGAATGGATAGAGAGCATTAATTTTAGTCAAAAGTAATTCAGTGGTATATGTTAAAATCCAAATTACAGAATAGTAACTTATACTTGACTGATAGAAATGGTAAACTCTTAGCTTGCTTCAAATGGATAAAACATATCCAAACTACAACTTTCCTTGTCAATACAATGATGATAGTAGATGCAAACTAATATGATTTGGAAAAGTATTCATTCTGCATCTTCATGTGACAGCAAGAGTAAAACATTGAAGACTTTTAAGGCCGTGTGCTATATTAATATACTCATGTAAGTCATAGAGGACATTGGTGTTTCCTAGTTGAAAATTATGCATTCTTTCCTTTCAATAGTTTTAGTATGCATATAATTCAACTGTATTTATAAACAAAATGGTTTTAATGGGCATATGTATACACTTAGAATACGTCAAGGGTTGCTCTTTTACAGCTGTGATTGATGATTTCCTTCCCTTTGTTAGTTTATGAAGTTTCTAAGAGAATGATATTTTTCTCACAGCCACAGATGTTACATCACAAAAAGGGAATTATATTTCCTATTATAAATAGTTCAGGTGTAAAGAAAAATTTCAGAAAGAAATTTCCTGTTTATATACATTTATCTTCAGTAATTATCTTTAAAGAGAAACCTGTAGGAAAAAAAAGGGCTGTACATATAGGTAATACTGACATGTTTTAGTCATTTGTTTTTAAATGTTTGACCAATACAAAAACTAATCTTTAACTTAGTGTTACCTTTCTCCTCCCTATTCCATTAGATGTACATATCTACTTTTGAAACAGATGTTAATCTTTTCTGTTTAGACTAAATGTCCATCTCATATTTAAGTATGTTCAGTGGTGATCAAATACATATACTAAAGGAATATTTTCAATATCTAATTTTTTTTATCAAGAGGTAGTAATTGGTATATCTTCCTGATACAAGACATTGTTAACTATCTCAAAATTTTATAGAATCTTAATTGGAAGAGAGGTTTAAGATCATCGAGTCCACCCATTAACTGAGAACTGCTAAGTCCATCACTAAAATGTTTCCCCAGGTGATAAATATATGTCTTTTAAACACCTCCACAGATGGTAACTCAATCACTTCCCTGGGCAGCTTGTTCCAAGGCCTGACAAGTAGTTCCATGAAGAAACTTTTCCTAATATCCAATCTAAACCTCCTGCAGTGCAACTTGAGGGTATTTCCTCCTGTCCTGTAACTTGTTACCTGGGACAAGAGGCCAACACCACCTCGCTACAACCTCCTTTCAGGTACTTGTAGGGTGTGACAAGATTCTCCTTGAGGTTCTTTTTCTCCAGGATAAACAACCCCAGTTCTCTCAGTTGCTCCTCATAAGACTTGTACCTTCATCAGCTTAACTGCCCTTTTCTAGACCTGCCTGAGTACCTTAATGTCCTTCCTAAACTGAGGGGCCCAGAACTGGACAAAGCAATTGAGATGTAGCCTCACCAGTGCTGAGTACAGGAGGACAATCACTGCCCTGGTCCTGCTGGCCACACTATTTTTGATACAAGCCAGGATGCTATTGGTCTTCTCAGCAATAAAAGGAGATCATGTTGGTCAAGTAGGACCAGCCTTTCATAAAACTGTTCTTACTGGGCCCGATCCCCTGGTTGTTCTGCTCATGCCCATGATGGCACTCAAGAAGATCTGCTCCATCATATTCTCTGGCACTGAGGTCGAACTGACAAGCCTGTAGCTCCACAGATCCTCCTTCTGGCCCTTCTTATATATAGGCATCACATTTGCTGACTTCCAGCCGACGGGAACCACTCTGGTCAGCCAGGAGTGAAGATAAATCATGAAAAATGGCTCAGTGAGCACTTCTGCCTACGTCCTCAGAATCCTTGGGTGGATCCCATCTGGCCCCATAGACTTGTGTGGGTTTAAGTGGTGTAGCAGGTCACAGACCTTTTTGCCGTGGATTGTAGGGGCTTCATTCTGCTCCCCGTCCCTGTCTTCCAGTTTAGTGGGCTGGGTGCCCAGTGAATGACTGGTCTAGTTATTACAGACTAAGACAGAGAAGGTAATATATTCCTCAGTCCTTTCCTCATACTCTGTCTGAGCCTTCTTCTCCCAGCTGCTTAAAGAATGTTTTGTCTGCCTCTTCAGATAAGTAAGACAAGAATTGTATGTCTAAGTATTAAAATATCCAACAGATTAAGTATATACTTTTCAAGGAGGAGAACATGCCTCCGAGGATACAACTAATTATCAATTAAGGAAGGAAACTATCAAAAATACCAACTAATAGATTATTAGTACCATTACATTTTGTTATGGACTTAATTCAGCTGCCCTTAAACCATGCCTTTGAGATGGTACAGTAGTGAACAGGGACGAAATTATTAAAAGTAGTGAGAGATCAAGGAGAAGAGGTCAAATTCTCAAAATAAAATCTTTTTAACACTCCAATGGTAAAAGAACTTTGGTTTTTCCTATCTTTTCTGTTACAATAGTAGTCTTCCAGGATGAACACTTGACATATCTTTTTCGTTTTTTTTTTAATCAAAGCTACTATAACAATTGTATAAGGTACTCTCTGTAAAGGAAATGTAGTCTTTAAATGTTTTGAAGGTATTTCTTAATTCTGACAGAAATTTAGCTACTTTTTTTTTCCTGGTTCTTCCTGTTTTAAAAGTGATTTCAGATCTGTGAATCTCGGGTAGTGTCAAGAGTTCAAATAATACTCAAAAGAAATGAAATATTAACTGTGAATAATGGTCCTAATTTCAGAGGAATAATTTTAAAATAAAAGAAAATATTCATGGTGCAAGCAAAGAAGTGTATCTGTTTCTACTTTTTAAATATTTTTAAATCCAAGAATCCAAGGAGTAGCTTTTTTGAACTAAATTTCTAAAGATTACACAAGAAAAATATATATAACTGTAATATTTGATGCATGTAATAAAGTATCAAATTGTGTCATTTCCTTGGTGAGCAGAATAAGCCTAATGTGCATTTTTAGCTTTAGTACTGTGAGAATCCTTTTCTCTGTTTTGGGTGCTACACCTCATGGGAATGAAAACAATTGTATATGTCTGTGTTTGCAGGTTTTTGCACTCCTTCGCCTGACTTACATCGTTATGAAGAGTGTTCACCATAGCCTTTAATGAGCCACAAAGGTCCGGGTTCTCTCTTTCTTGCTGATATTCAACCTGAGATGGTTTCTTCAACTTTGCATAACAGAACAGGCCATTAGTTATTTTAGATGTAATTGAAGCACTTTAGAAACTGTTGTCTGTTTATCTGCTCACTTAGAAATTACAGGTGACCAGTTATGTATGTTAAAGATCAAGGAGGAAAAATGAGAAAGCATTAAAACAAAAATTTTAAAAAATGCTTGAAAGTAGTGTCATTGATTCAACATACCATTGACAAAGCTTGTCTGTGACAGCAGAGCTTCTATGGAGAAACTGATTCCAAGCCAGATTTAATGTGGAACATACATCAAGGAATGACAAATATGTTCATTTAGTCGTTTATCACTTTTAGCTCTACTTTCTTCAGGGTTACTTTACTTACAATAAATACAAAGATACACTGATATCTAAGAACTGTGAGTTATTTCACTATTAAAGGATCATTAAATGAAAACTTTACTTTCTATTTTCTTTTGTAATCTACTGGTATTCTTAAATGTAAACGTAGATGAACCTTTCTAAATTCTAAACATAAACTATTGTTTATGCATCCACCCTTTAGAAAATGCAGATAATAATAATAGTAAATTCTCTTTAAGATAGCAAAAAGACAACTATATCTAAAAGAAGCTACATAATTCTCCAAAATGCTCACTTCTTGTTTATAAACATATCTCATTCTCAGGGATAAGTCACATATTGCAGTTATGCATTCTTTTCCAATTTGCACATACGAACCTTTATCTGATTTTTTTCTGAAACCATTGACACAAAGCAGAAGTAATACAACAATAAATGTTCAGTAAATTAAATGTATAAAGGAAAAAGAGATTGGAGCTCACATTTCTCTCAAATTACTTTTTCACCTGCCTGTGAAACACTTCAATAGAACCCATAATACGTATATAGATTATTACATGAAACAATAATTCTCAAATGCTATCTTTAGTGTAGAGGAAACAATAAATAGCATAGAAGGTGTCTCACATGTTGATGGTTGCATCAGAGTTGCAAGAGGACTCGAACCATTTGCTGAAAGTCTTAAGAAAGCATAGTAGTCAGCCTTGGTGAGCTATCCCTGAGTCTCATCTCAAAAACCATTTTGCTCTTCTCTTAAAACTTACTTTTAAAAATTAATGATAACCAATTTTTATGCTACTGTATGTGAAGTAGTGAGCATCTTAGGATGATGGGAAAAAAATTACATTTTCTGTTTATATTCTTTAACGCTTGTAAGTGAACAAGCTGTAAGACACCATGATGTATATATGGGAGTTTGTGCCTCCTTAAGCATTAAATTGTGCTTGGTATCTCTCTGCAAAACTATCGTAAGCTGCATTTTAAGCTATTGTAAAAAGACAAACTGGAGGAAAAAATCACTACAGTAAAAGGTACACATCAACTTTTTAAATGACTTTTCATAACCTCCTTCCCTAATAATGACACTTCACATTACAAAGTCTGAGCTGCTCATAAGTGACCAAACAGACCAGGCCTGTTTCAGTGGCTAAAACATATCACGTCTTTTTGTTCAAGTATCACAATTTAATGAATTTCCTTTAATATAAGGGGAGAAGCCATTAAGGAAGCTAGCCAAGGTAAAAAAACAAACAAACAAAACAAAAAAAACCAAAAACAAAACAAAAAAATAGAAACAGAAAATCCCCACCCAAACATAAAAATTGTTTCCAAATTTGTGCTCTAACGGAACTTTTGAAAGAAAATGAGCATTTGTCTCAGAGAAACACTTCCAGCAACTGAAGAAGTTGTTCTTGAATTTTATCCTACCTGTACATGTCAAGAAACCCACGATGATTTCTTTTTAGGAAAGCTCACCAGCAGCAGCTACAGATGTCTATATTTGCCATTCATAATATGCATTATGCTCTCAACCTTCTTAGATGGAGGGGACAGCAATGTAATGAAAAAAATCTTGATATTTCTTGAACAAAGCATTATGTATGAATGTAATAGGACAGATGATACTAGGAACAAGGAACTGTTACTGTTACTATTGATGAGAACAGTAATTGTATGATGCTAAAATAAGAAAAAGTAACAAAAGCATCATCAATTTAACTCCATTTTTACACTAGAACACCCAAATATCATACTAGAAAATGCTTAATAATTTTTAGAGGAATTGTTAATGATATAAATACAAGCAGTAAATAAATTTCATCAGAAAACAGGAACACAACTGTGAGAAAAGCACCCAAATCAAAATTTATGAACAGTGATATTTAGAAACTGAAAAAACTAAGGAGGAATAATGGAAATTTTAAAAATGTGGCAAAATATGAGGTTCAACATGCCCGATGAATGAAGAAAGAACAGGAAATCTTTGAAAGAATATAGAGGATACCTAGTAACTGTAAGTGTCATTACTGGAGCTGTATTCTTGCTTGACCGGCAAACTTAACAACATAAATATATAAAATCTAAATCATCTGGATTTTAATTTCAATAGCAGTGTGGATGCTATTCCCGTCCAGAGAATTTGGAGATGGCTGTCTGTTAAGACTGAATCTAATTACACAATGGGCTCATATAGAAGATTTCTGTGGTCAGCTCCTTGGGGAATTAAACAAAGGAGAGAATATGCCTCATCAAATTATGTATATCATTATTATTATGTAAGATAAAGAGCCTAAAACTGTTATTCGGCAATATAAGACAGACCTTTATTAGAGAATGACTGACAAAAAGCAGTCTTCAGAGAAGGCTCTACAAATTCACAGACTAAAGAAACTGTCAGGGGAGCACATTGCACAATTGAACAAATTATATGCAAAGAAAGACATTTCCCACAGTTGGCCATATATAATCATCACATTAGCTTTTTTGTCTTAACCGAAGTGCACATCTCTTTAGTCTGCCTTCAATAGGCACCTCTACTCTGAACAAGGAACAAAATTTTTAAATTAGATAACTTGATAGGAACGTTCTGTTACAAAAACTGAAAGTGGTTTTTATCCTACCTAATTCCTCCTATTCCTCAGCTTCTTGACAATTTCTTAGATATGACAAACCAATTTGGAAACTGTTCTTAAAGTCCTCAGAACTAAAATCAGAAAAGACACTCTCAATGGTTAATTGTTATTAAATTATTACCATTAAATAAAGAAAAACCCACTAAAAAAAAGGCAACAAAAAAAAACCACCAAAAAAACAAAACACCAGAACAAAACAAACAAAAAAAAACTTGAAAAAGCTGAAAAAAATGCCCCCAGTTTTTCAGGCACCATATCATTCCATAACAGTAGTAGAAGATGCATCTTTTGCAATCTCCCTCAGAAACCTATTGCTTTCCTTCCAGAAGTCTTACAGAAACTGATCTGTGTTAAACTCCCCTGAGAAGGGCGGCCATAAAAATGCCTCAGGTCTGCCAATACCTCAGCATGTATTTCTTCAGCTTGTATTTTGGAAACAGAAATGTACCATAAGTTCACAGCAGCATTTATTTGGTTCAGAGACACTTGGTGACTGTTTACTTGTGGCTACAGTTTTCACTTATTTTATATCTCCCCCCCCCCCATATTGTCTGATGTGCTTTTCTCTCAATATTGAATAAATATGAAAATCAGCAGACACTCTATATCGTACCAACTAAGCAGCTAAGCAGATACCAACATAAGAACAAGTTTCACAGAAAAATTTTGAAGTCCACATAAATCTTTTTCTGGCATTGTTCCTGATATCTGTCAGTCACCTTCAGTAAATTATAAATGAACAGGTAAAGAATGGCTAATGCCAGAAACCCATTCAATGCTTCCAAAGGCGGGGCAGAGGAAGTCATTTTACAACAAGGTTACAACCACACCCGCAGTTCCCTAATGGCCTATTTCTGAAAAGAGAGAGCATCTTGAACTTCAAAATAAGTTGTTGTGAAAAATTCTGTGAGGGACCCCAGTGCATAAAAAGTGCATTTAAAAAAAAAATAGTTGTCAGCATCATACCTACTTAACTAGCCAAGTTTCCTTACAGAACTTGGCAGTATATAGCAAGCTACCCACTTTCTCTGGAAAAGATATAAATGCTGCAGGAGTTGTAATCAAATGTAAAAACTTGAGGTTGTGAACCTCTAGGTATTTTTTTTTCTCACTACAACCAATAACTGGAGATGCACAGCTCCAAGCAAGGATTTATCTTGAGATGGTCCTTTAATGCAGATCATCTGAACCCCCTTCATTAGGTATATATTTTTCTCTGATGATATAAACACAAACTATATGATTAACTCAAATTTAGGTGTTTGTCTTCTTCAGTTATAAGGACATGAATTTGACTCCATTTTATATTTTCAGATGTCCTGACATAGTCTGGAAAGCAAATTGGAAACTGATATTTATAATTGTGATGGATTGTCTAAAGTAAAATTACGAGAATCTATTCATATTCATTTTAAAAAATGTAACATTCGATTTTATATACATTTTAATACTTTATTATTAAAAAGAAAAAAAGATGGAAGAAAGAAAGGATGAAGTATTCTCAGGTTTTTCCAACTCTGTGTAAATGTGTATGTCACTGACAGAATGGAGTAGGGGTTGGTTTTCAAAACTGAAAAAGACCCTAACTGTGGGATATTATATATAGCCCTCAAAAATCACACTACCCACTGTGCAGACAACCATCCAGTCCAATATTTTCTTATTGTAAGAATGTTACTAAAATCCAAATAACGGTTTAATAAGTTAAATGTAAATTTATATTGGATGGACTTTGAAAATTATTTGCAATTATGCTGCTTATCTCATAAGCACATAAGTATTTTATACACTTTGGATTCTAAACATTAGCACAGAAGTATAATAAAACACAAAAATGTTACATTATTATAAAGATTCAAATTACACTGCAATATTTTGCTTATAAGCTTTCCTTGCATTGTGAATTACCTTCAAATTTTAAATATAAATATTAACTTATATTTTCAATTAATGTTTAGAACAGTGAAGTGTACATGTAGAATTCAAGAAATATTATACCTAAAGTTATACAGACTCTCTTTTGCTCTCTTTATTTTTCAGTGGTTTAAGCGCTAAACAATTTGGTTTACTCTTAGACAATTAAGTATACATACAGTATATCAATAATATATCACAGGAAAGAGATAATCCAGTATAGAGAGGTAACTTTTCATCTTATCTTTACTTAAGGTATTTTAAGATAGTGAAACAATAAATTCAGACTATTTTGCCGTTGTAACTCTTAGAATAGATGGAGACCAAATGACCAATCTTACAATTTTCACTTTCCTAGTTAGTGTACGTGGTCTGTGTGTGGATTATGATCGACAGAAAATTCGATGTTGTTTTCAAAATGTTTTCCCAAGGTGCTAGTGGTGAGTCATACAGAGCTGCAGCATGTCACCACTATCTCTCATCTCATATAAGCTGCTAAAGACTTTTGCAGAGCAGAATGAAAGGAAGGCCCTTGTTTCCATAATGCTTCTTTGAAGTGAATAGCTACTGCTCATGTATTTTTGTAGCTGGGAGGAGTGATCTGAAGCAGTGCAGATCTCCTCAGCATCCTGTCTTTTCCAGCAAGGGTGGCTTCTGCTCCTCATTGTCAGATGAGATCGAAAGGGAGCACATTCAGTGCTAGACACAGAATAGTTACACTGTTAGTAATAACAATTTTATTCTCTTTTTTTTCAGATATTTATTGAAATAGGGCAGGACCATCACCCTTTGTCATATATTTGTAAAAATCAAACTGTATATATTTATAAAAATCAAAGTCATGGAGTTTTTCTGGAAAATGACTAAGCTCCTGGTTTCCATGCTGAAGTTGGGCATAACACTAAGCAGAGGAGTGGATTCTCCACACAATAGAAGGCTCTCTCATCCTTCCTTTAAATATAGAAAATTTTCATTAGACAGAAGACTTAAATTAAAACTAAAACCTGTCAGTCAGCCCATGAAGGGGCTGATGCCTGATATCTTTGGAGCAGAAAGTTGAGCTGCCCCTTTGTATTAGATAAATACTTGGAAATTATTTGCTAAATTGATCTGTCTATCAGCTAATCAACCAATTAAGCAATGAATCTCTGCTCTTTTAAGTGAAGGGTGCAAGTGTGTCAGCTGTGGAGCAGCTTGGGTGGTCTGAGGACAGTGGCAGCTGTGTGAGAGGTGAGTGGGGCAAGCAGACACATAGCAGACAGGTAAGTAGGGAACTCAGTGAAACACTGACGTGTATAGAACAACTAAAGGAGTTTGGGAAGCACTGGAGTGTGAAGAAATAGCTATTTATGCTGTATCAGGGGGATAGAGACCAGGAAGGAGATTTTCTTCTAATTTCAACACTCCAAACAGCTGTGCAATATAATGGTCATCTGGTGAATACAGCTAGACCTAACAACATGGATCTCATGCAGTTCATTGTACAACTTGAAATAAAGTATCTCCTTGGACGGTACAGCAAAAAATTATGTGTCGGACTTCTCTACTTCCATCTGGAACATAAGACACCTTGGTCCCCTCATGTCTAAATACCTCCTCCCAAGCATCAGGCTCTTCAGGATCGCAGAGTGAAGCTAGCCTCCTATGAAGATGTTGTGTCACCTCCCTTAGTGGCTATTAGGAGAAGTGTATTAACAGTGTTTGTGTTGCAGTTCTTAAGAGTCTGAAAGAGTTATTAATGGCTGTCTCCACTCACACGTTGTATGCAGCAGTGCAAGCTTGCTGCACTTCATCACATGCTTTGTTATCTTATTAGCCCTCTTTTTCATGCTGTGAACAGAGGACTGTAAGTATATTTGTAACTAGGGAAACTTTCCTTCCTTTCTTTTTACTGAGTCACATCTTATATTAGATCTGTGTTACTCTTGGTGCTGTTTAGATAAGGAGTGAAAAACATGATTGCAATGGAGCTCCTCCCTTTAATTATTTTGCTAGTGACACAATTTCTGACTGAAAAATACAGAGAACTGCTCACAGTATGAAAAACATTGGATTTCCTTTCTTTGAAGTCCCAGGGACTTAATAACCACTTGTCGTTTTCTTCTTTCTCCCTTTCTACCTAGAATTCCTCCCAACCAAGGGCTCCATCGATCCTCCATGAATTCTTCAATGGAAGAGTACCACACAGGGCCACGGTAAGGGTGAGGTAAAACACTGACCAATAACTGTACAAGTACTGGAGCCCTCTGGCTCAAGAGGCTGCAGGTTGTTTCAGCAGTAAGTGTAAGCTACCGGTGAATAGGAGGGGAGGGAGGGAGAGAGGTTGATGGAAGAGAAGGGGAAAAGACAGCAAACCAGGAATCAAAGTGCCCAAAATTGCTCACTAAAGTTCTTGGTATGGATACAAGCTTTCCATTTTTTTTCTAACTGCTGTTTCACAGGCCTTAAATGAGTGAAGTGTATACACATTTGAAACGTATACACAATATTATGAAATATTTAAATATATACATATGAAATATATATATATACATGCAGTTATATAGCTATGAATATGTATAACTACATGTTCTCTTGAATTATTCTTACCAGTTTCCTTTTTTCTGCTTTAGTTTTTTCCTCATTTGAGATGTAGGCAGAAGATCCAGGGAAGACAATTATTTAAAATAAATGAACAAGAAAAGTGGTACTTTATACTTTCTTTTGTCTGATAAAATAAGTTAATCCAAATCTTCTAGGAGCTTATAAGTTACTGAAAACATATAAACAGTAGCTGGTACACATTTTTATCCAGCTTGGAGCAGAAAAGGCTAGATTTGGGCTGATAAGAAAATGGATTTCCTTTCCCAGGAAAATTCAAAACTTGGCAGGAATGGAAGTGTGTTTGTTTGTTTTCTCTTCAATGTTTTGATGAACTCAAGACCTATCAATTTGAATTATTTTTTTTAGCTTATTTATCACATACGAAAATAATTAAAAGAAAACATTCTAATCCCTAAAGACCCTGGTGTTTTTGTTACTTAGAGTCAAACCTTAACTCTGTAAATTAGAAAACAGAATGGACCTGGACCATCTATTTCAAGACAGAGGAAAAAATAAAAAATCTTAAATTCTACTCTACTTAAAAGGGGAAAATGGTACCCCTTCCAAGATGTAACTTGACAGAAAGTGTTACCAACTTGTCAAAAGATTTCTTAAGAACAGTTTTTGTTTGATTGTTTGGTTTTATCAAAGCTCATACGTTTCCATGTAAATTTGTTTCTACTAAATTATCAGTTCTGAAAGGAAAGTGAAAAAAAAAGGAAACTTCCAATTAGCATGGGCCTATGAGAAAGTAAATCAAATATAATTTGAAAGAGCATCTCACTCTTTTGGTGTTTAAATGAATCTCTTAGCCTTTTGAGACATACTTATTAGTAAGCAAAAGGCTGTCACGAGTTAAAAGAAAAAGTAAACAAAAAGTTATTAGGAAAATACAACTGGATTCTCATAGGGTCTTTCCCCCTAAACTAAAAGTTCTTTCGTTTGTGACTTGCATTAATTTTGATAGCAAATGAGAATACTTTCCAAAAAATGTAAATTAAACACCGCAACAAAAAATCCCCTAAAGAATTACATTTGAGGCACAGTTTGATATAATCAATACCAAAAATAAAACTCCTGCTAATTCTGACATTTTATGTTTCAATTTCTAACCACACTGCCTTTTTCTGCTTAAGCTTTTGAGCTCCCTTTCTTTGTTATAGATAAAAATATATGAATGGAATGAAGGATAATATGAGGAAAAAAACAGCCCCTATTAATATGAGCAGAGCTTACAAAAACTTTCAATTTTGATTGTTAGAAGTTAGGTTTCTAAAATCAAGATCAACTGCTTGAAGTGTTAAGCACTTGCAATCCCCCACTGGCTTCATTTTTAGAATTTGAATCACTTTTATCGATATAGTTAAATAAGGGGTTAGGAGCAAGGTTTTAAAGAAAGCACTACTGTTTTGCTCTTTTCTATGTTCTTAATTTCCTCTTTTTCTCTCTTTCTGACTCTGTTCTTTTCCCAAACACACACACACATATGCAATAATATTTACATACAAGGTTTAAAACTAAGTAATAGTTCCAGTATGATCCAGCACTTTGTCCAACACTGTGAATTTCATGTAGGATAGGTAGACCTAGCTATCATAAGAATGACGTTCAAATTAACGAAAGATAGAATAAATATTACGCTAGATGGACAACAGAATAAAGCTTAATTATCATTGATATTAATTCCTAACACTCTGTTTCTTTCCTATCTATCTATTCTACTGAATGAATGATACAGTTTTTAACAATGTCAGTCTGCTCACTCTCTGAATGATGAAGTCACGGTTTAATCAGCAAGAGAGAATTCCTTAATAAAAATAGTGCAGTCTTTGTACTACAGTTTGCAAGACAGAGCTTGTAGGCTGCCATTTTATGCCTGCTGTCTACACAACAATTAGCAACACCACAGAATAAAAACTAGTGTGAAAATCCAGTTTCTTTTCAGTACCAACTGTTTAAAGTACATTACTGATAGATAGTAGATAAGAATGGTTATAAAGATAAGAAAAGCAAAAGAGTGAGGCTTAGTTTACAGATTAAAGTTACAAGAAAAATTGTGCCTTGGACATAATATGTAACCAAAGCTTGCTTATGTTCTCCTACCCTTCACTGAAAAGAAACCATTCAGGGAAGTTCGAGCATTTTCTGCTGAACACTCACCTAATTTAATTCAGTAGAAAAACTCCAATTAACCTCAGGGCAACCTCATCTGACCTTTTGGCTGGCCACTATGCTGAGCTTGTTTGTTTATTAATCTGGCAGATTTAAGATATTTCTGAGTCCATTATATTAAGATAATTGTAATAGTCACTTATATTAGAGAAAGACAATTATACCTTATTTGATGGATGTCCCCATCCTTTCAGGCATTAGTAAGGAAGATTAAGCTGCTTCCTGTAAAGCTATTTGCATGGCTACCTGAGCATGGTACTTCTATTGTGTGCATATCACACTTCTTAAGCTATTCATTACTTTTCCTAAGTACAAATTCATTTAAAATGCACCTATCAATATCAATAAATGAAAGGAAGCAGATGTTTGACGTGCCTCTCATTGCACTGACAAGCGCAACACAGTGCTCAGACCCCTACTGCTTTCTCTAGGAGCCCAGCTTTTGGGTGTCAATAAACATGGTTTGATGGAAGACCATACAAAAGACTGGCATGGCCTTTGGCCTTTTCCTGACATGGTGCTTTTGGAAGGCTTTGTCTGACATAAGCCATTGTACAACAGTCTCTTGAGTTAACTGGCATAAGTCTAATTTCCCTGACATCAGTACAGACTTCAGATAAATCTCTTCCAGTTAGGATAAATGAAATAGAATATTATTAAGAAGAGGGTTTGGGATCTGGGTGCTTTTTTGTTTGTTTATCTATGTATAGATATACATATCAAAACAAGGCATCTCAAACAGATTCACATTATACCATAAGTTACCGACTAGAAATAGATTTGGAAGTTCTTTCTATAGATAGATGCACTTAGTGAGACTTGCTTTAAAAATATTAATTCCTAAGCATATATTTCTTAAATGTATATTCTGAAAAAAAGATATTTCCTAGATACCGCCTCCATAATACTTCCTGAATTGTGATAGCATACTGCTTTTTTCTCCTTCTCTCCCTTACTTAGTAAATAAATGCAACCATGCTGTGTCAGGCCAAGGATCATCTAACTCAATATGTTTTCTCTAGCAATGGTTATGAGCAAATACCTAAGGTGAAATATGAATGAAACAGGCATATATGATACTTCCAGAATTCTCTCAGCCTCCAGACATTTTCAGTTCAATGAATTTGCTGAACTATCTCTGATTTCTATATAATTAGTAACTTTAAATGACTTTCTCTTCCTCAAACGTTTTTCATCTCAAGTCAACATAAGCTTTTACTTTCAAGGACGTCATCTGACATTTCACAAGTCTCCAGTTTTTTCTTCTTTTTGAGTCCAGGGACTGCTAACTTCATCAAAAGTTAATTCTTCTTTTTTTTTTTGAAAGAGTGAAAGAAATAACCTACCTTCTCCTTAACATTCATGATCTTGTAACTTCTTTTGTATTTCCCCTAAGTCATTTCTTTTCTGGGCTTGATAACCACTAGTTTGTTTATTCATTTCTCATATGAATACAAGTCTATATGTCAGATAACTTTTCCTCCTTGTTTTAAAATTTCCCTCTAACTCTTTTCTGTAAGTCTTCCTGTTCAATTCCTCTCTTCCTACAATGACTCATGTTTCCATAAACCTCTTATTACACTTTCACTCCATATCTTTTCAGCTGCCATTCTAAATAAAATACATTTCCCTGCTCTAGTTTTTGTTCACCTCTTTCTTTTCACAAGGACTCCCACTTTTCAGATTTTCTCCCGTTACACTGCTGCCACACCCCTTCATCACATGTTCATCCCACACTCCTACAAGCTGCCAGTGCATTTCTTCCTACCTGCTGCTTCTAACATTTCTCCACCATCCAGGGAAGGAGGGATAGGGAATGGAAAGCTCTGTGAAACCCAGAAACTTCTCGATTGGAGCTGTAGGAGCTGCATCTGATGATACTTCTTCCTGCCATAAATTTGAAAAGAATGCAGCTAGGAAAAAAACATAAATGGTAGGATTAATTTCATCAGAAACTGGCCTTCCATGCAGACATCTACTACACAGAAGTAGTTATCTGGACTGGTTGTTTATAATCACTGCAGGGAAAATATAGGTAGTCTACATAAACATCTCTCTTGTAGACAGTTTTCTGTAAGATACATCCCACAGCACATTAAAGGAAAGAGATCCTAATTGCCCCCAGTTTCTCTATCACATTAGAAAAATTTAAAGGTGCTACAACAGACAAAATTAAAACTTTTTCTTACTTTGCTCTGGTAGGTTCCTGCACATAAGAAATAATTTGTGCTTCAGTGTCTGGATTTCCTTGCTTGTCAGCCCTGACTGTACACATGCTATGTACAGTCTATGTACATAGTCTATGACAAGCAATTTCCATCTTCTTGCATACTTGCCTTGGTAGTTATTAGTTTCTGCTATTAGAAACAGCAGGAGCAATAAAAAAAAAACCATGAGTTTTTCCAGTTGAGGAAGTACGGAACTTGCACAGAGACTATCACAATTATTTATCACGAGAGTAAAATTTGCTTTGTTATCCAGCGACAACTTTTCTCTTTGCTTCCATGATCTCTCATCACTAATTTATCACCCTTGAAATTTTCAGTTCTTTATTTCCCAGATGGCACATAAGAAAATATTAAGGAGTTTCTAAAGAATTATACTGAAATTATGTTTTACTGTTTTATCATTTGTTTGATTTTTGGTTTTGGTTTTGTTTTTTATTATATTATTAGAAGAGTGGCTTTGTACTTTGAGAGTTCGGAATCCTTTAAGTAAGTAGTAGAAGTAGGTAGAATAAGACAGGTAATTCTCTAGGTGGGCTGAAATGACACTTTATCTCCTATAACATTAACATAATTAGTGGGTAATTGTGATATTTCTTTCTACTGAAGCAAATGAAGCAATAGTTCAAATAGAACAGAGAAAGCAATTCCGCAGTTCAAAAGATGTTGCTGTGTATTTCTGTAGTAAAAATTCATTATCCGTTCTTGTTAAAATGTTATTGTTTCATTAGCAGAAAAACCTTGAAGTGTACAAATAATGATGCTTTTGAAATATGCATGCTTAAAACCAGTTGCAATTAACTGGAACATGCAATCTGTCCAGTTATACGATTATTGCTGAATATCTAGCTAATATTATGTACGCTGTTACAAATAATTCAACAGACATTAATTTAAGGAATTTAAATTCATATTTTTTAGGAATGTGACTATGTGGTAATGGTGTTAAGACAGCTATGGGAATCTTAACTGATGAAGGGCTTTGCATGCCCTAAGATTTTTTAGGATTTCTAACGTTATCAGTTGATCTGCTAAAAAATATTCTCTTTCCCCTAAGACCTTCTCCTTATGACTGTCCCTAATATGCTGAACTTCAGAAAGAGATTTTAGCTTATGCTGTCTAAATTCACAGTAACATAATACCAAGGAGGTACATGATCCACCTGAGAGAAGAGTATATTGCTGAAATATAAAATTAGAATACTTCCCTCCAGTTGTAGATGTTTAGAATTTTGCAGTAGTCCTTTCCCAGAACTAAAAGACTGTAATGATAGCTGTCTTATCGAACATTTTCTACCTCTCAAAAAACAAGAAAACAAAACAAACAAACAAAAAAAACCCACAAAAAACCCCACAAAACAAAACAAAAAACAAACAAACAAACAAAAAACTTAAAAGGCAGCGTCTACCTTGTGGAAAACTCCACAGCTATGAATTTCTTCTACTCAGTAATCACTGACAGCTCTGCTGAGATGCTGGAAGGAAAACTGTGTCCTGCGCCCACATCAAGATACAACTGAGGTACTACTCTGTGTGGGAATGAAGGTGGAGAGAAAGAAAACAGAAATGTCAGTGAAGAGATAAGGTGGAAAAGCCCTGCTGAGAAGCATGCTATGACAAACAAATGGAGGTAGACTGTGGAAAAAAAGGAACAGAAAAGCATACACCCTGCATTGTTCAGCGGAACTACATTTCAGAAAGTCACAAAGCTATAACTGCTTTCTCACCTAACTATTTCTGAAAGGCTAAGTAACTTATTTTCTCTGACCTATCTTCTCTGTCCAGAAGACTACCACAGGATACTTAAATTGAAGCTAAGTCAGATAACAAAAAATTCAGCCCACAACCAATTGAAATAATGCATAAATCCAAGTTTATCACACCTCATTACTACTGCAACTTATATATTTTTCTCCATACTTCTTTCTTCTTGTATTTTTTCTGTTGTACTCTGTGGATTTTTGCTCCTCATCCAGGAACTGGATTTTAAAAAATCTAAATCACCTAAAGTGTTTTGGCTATCTCAACGTTGTTTCCAAATGTGTTACCCTAAACCTATCAAGAATACAACGTCTATAATGCAAAAGTCTTAAGGGCTTTTAGTTTTCAAACTGCAGATTCACAGTGAATATTCACGCATTTAAGCAAATTGTCTTAGTACCTTTCATAGTCAGTGGAGAGAAACAGAAATCTCTAATGTACTGACCACTAGACCTTTTTAGAGTTGTATACAAAGGTGAGATTATTACACTGCATTTAATTAAAGGAAACATAGCTGATTAGCCTCGCATGTAGACATCTACAGAAATCAAAAATTAGGTAATATAAACCTACATCTTATGCTTTACCATACAAGAAGAATGCAAATATGCTACAGCCTCATGTGACAGAGAGCAGGCAACATCATTAGGGGGCAGCCAGGAATATCCCTTTTGTTGGGACTACTTTGAAGGCAGTGCCACTCCTCCTGGCCACAAATAATAAGGTCTGCATAATCACGTGCTGTAGCTGGAGAGTAAGACACACACAGGAGGTCCACTTGCCCACAGACATCTAGAAACTATCTTAACCATCAGTCCAACCCAAACTCTTTGGATGGCATGTAAACTTAAAATTGATGAAACCTCTTTCTATTTAAGTCAGTTAATGTATTTCTCTTAAATTCACTCCTTACAGATTTTCATTTCATTCCCTTTTTTTCTCACACTTTTATGCCTTTCATTGATTGATGTTTCACTGCTCTCATTATACCAATGTTCTAAGGTTGGCAACAATAAGAACAAACTCTCACTATCACAATAGGAAATATATGTCAGTAAAGTACGGCAGTTAATTGCTGTTTGAAATCTCAAACATCTGTTTTCTTCCAATTGTTTTACAATACCATATGGGAACAGAAACCATGGGGTGGAAATTACTTATCCAAAACGGCAGGTGAAGTTGCAGAATAGGGAGGCATGTAAAATACTTTTATTTTAAATGGAGGTAGGTCACTGTCATGAAATCAGACAGAAAAAAGCTTTTAGGATCAAATACCACAATTAACTATGCATTCATGGCCCTAAGAACCCACATAGGCTGAACTGTGGGAACAAGGTCTGAGGTCCTGTAATGCTCTAATACGCCAGTTTTACACACATACAAAAAATAACCAAAGCAAACAATTTGCAACATTGCATAGCTATGAAACATTTCTAAGACAAAAGAGGTTGAAAGATAAGACTTCAGGGATGTGTAAATACCAGCAATAAATTGCTAAAATAGCTACCGTTAGACTGAACATGGATTAAGAATAGCTTCCATTCTGTTAGGAGCATCTGAACCATTTAATGCTGGATAGATTCAAGAAACTTTCTATTTAGATGAAGCCTTTGCAAGGTATGTCAAAGCTTCTTACTGCCCTTAGTAATTTTCCTAAACAAATAAATACCTGTAATGTAATCTACCAGTACCTTTTATAAGCTTTGTCTACGGCATCAAACCATAGAGGAAAATATGGGCAGCAGGAACCCAGAATGGAGTATCTATTACACATATCTAGTGGAACCATTTTTCAAGAAAAAGGAGGAATATATACTGTTAAATATACATTTAAGTAATGCAATTCGTTTATGATGCCTGTTTTTTATTAAATCAAGCAACCCTAGAAGCATAGTTCTGATTTTAAGTATCTTTTTTACTTGATTCTGTGTAATAGACATATGTTAAAGCATATGTAACTGCATACGTGTCTTTAAAACTTGTCTATGCCAAATTTGCACGCACTGACTTTGAGACATGTATAATAATAATCTAAATTTTTCTACTTTTACTGCCCTTCCAAGGCAGACCCAATAAGAATTCTCATTGTTGGGTGGACATCCAGCCACAAATCACAAAATCTGCTTAGAATAACGAGCTCATAATGCCATACATAAATACACATTCATTCCTTTTGAGAACTTGGTGTGTGGGTTAAGTAAGGAGAATACATGGGGGTCAGGGGGAATGGTTGTTTTATAAAAGTGGTTTGCTTTGGACACTAGAGACTGTTCTCTTATATACCTGGAGTAACACTAAGTCACTACATACTCGTGACTTTGTAAGATGGCAAGGACACTGCCAGTCAGTAGCAGTTAATATTCTCACTTGGAAGGACTATACTACAATTTTTCATTAAAAATAATAAGAAAAAATAGCAGCTGAACAGACTTACCACACTGTGTCTCAACTGTAGAAGTGAGGAGTAAGATGAATGAAGTTAAATTGAACTTCGACTGCCACAAAAGACAACATAATGTTATCTAATAGTAATCACCTAATCTTGTCTATTTTTGGACTGCCTAATTGTTTCAAGTTTTGTTACAAACTGAATAAAGTTGATTTCTGTTAGGTCAAATGAATCTTGAATGAACCTCCGCAGGTTAGAATCTCGCCCTGTACATCCAGATGATCCTGTCATGTCTGCTAGAGCCACAGAAGGGAAAAAATTTCATCTGAAAGCATTAGCTGTGTGAAGTCCAGTAGTCAGCCTAATGGAACTGAAGGGGTGGAAGGAGCTTGTTAGGAGCAATATGCAATAACTCTATTTAACAAAAGTACACGGTAAATTTCAGCCTTTGTTTAAGAAAAAAAAAAGTAGAAAATAAAAAAAAAAGCAGAAAATAAATAAAAAAAAAAGCAAAGAAACAAACATTACTTTTTGGTCAAATAAAAGCAAATATTCAAAATGTCCTGACTTTAGACCAGTTCTATAAAAAACAAGTAGCCCCACAGCCGTTACTCTTTACTACTGTGATTATTAAAATGCCTAGTTCTCTGCAAGGGAAGGAGAAAGAAGACAACAATTTCTTGCACAGATGGAAAGAACCATTGGACACAGATTGGTATTACTTTTCTTGTTTATCTTATATCTAATCTGAGACAGCTCTTCCTCAATGGAAGAAGACAAATCAACCTCTGAAAAGATCTATATCTTCCCATTTACTGTATGAGGTACCTCTTCAGTTAGCTCAGATTTGACACATAAACATTTCAGATGCCTAAAGTTAGATTTCATTGATCTGTGGGTTGACCTGTTGGTCTTTGCTTTCCATAGTCAGCTGGGTATCTAGGCTGCTAACATATAAATTGGCATCATATTCCAGAGCCTTGGGGAAGAGGGATTGGTAATGGGAACAGCTCACAGTGAGAAAGATATATGGGAACTGGCAGGGAGAAGTAGGATTATTTTTAAAAAAGAAACAGCAGGAGTAAAGCAAAAAGAAACTTTTAGAAAAGCAGAATGTTTAGTGTGTTAGAAATAGATATGGCTGCAACAAGGAGGCAAAACTGTGCATCAAGTCTTCCCTCAGCACATCAAGTGTATGCTGAGAAATGCTAATGTGCAAAAGTTATATTCCTCCAGCTTTCTAGTAAGAAGTTCTATATGGTCATTTTTTATTATTTTGATCACTTCCTGGGTCCCTTAGTTGTATTTTAATTACAAATTCCATGAGAGAGTTTCCTCTCTGTAACCACTGACTAAAGACCTCAGAATTTACCTTGCAACATCATAGCAATATTGTCCTTTTGTAAGGAAAGGAGTTCCCATTCAATAAAAAAAAGGAACTTTTTCAACCCTTTTCAGATATTTATTGCTTTCATTTGTAAAGTTACTTTCATGCAAGGAGTTGAGTGGATAACAAATATCCAAACAAGGAAGATGAGACAAACATGGGATAAATGACTTTTCTCAACTCATTAGTGACAGAGAGGCAAGCCTTTAGGCTTTATCTTCTTCTGTCAGAAATAATTCAGCTTTCACTGCAGAGAGAGAATCCTCTCTCCTCAGAGAGGATTTCTAGAAAAGCCAGAATCAGCTCTACAAATCATGATAGGACATGATAAGCATATAATAGTAGACGTGAGCTGTAGTTCAGCCATAGCATTATAACAGCAACCAGAAATGCATAAAATTTAAATCAAATCCAGGGTAGAATTAGATTGTGCCCCATTTTTTTCCCATTTCCCTTGCAATTACACTTTTTACACTACAGAAATACAAAGATCTCTAAATTCTCCAAAGAACCTCTCAAGCTTGAGGCATGAATCCACAAAGGTCTTCCTCCTGCTCTCCCTACTTTCTTGATGTTCTGGTAGAATATCTTGGCCAGGACTGTTCTTGAGCCACTATGCAAAACTGAAAGACCCGCACATGATACTTCAGATTTTCTGATGTCATATTTATTGACATCAGAGAAGGATCAGTAACAAAAGATCAGTTCTAGGAAAACTTGAACTGTTTCAAAATATCTTTTCGTTTTAAAAAAAGAAAGATCATGGTCACAATCCATGGCAGTGCTAATGACAATAGTGGCAGGGCTGGCAGCAATAATTTAGGCAGGTGGAGGATTAGCACTGCTGGAAGGTGAAAGTGATCTTGGTGGATGGAGATTTGATGAGACCACATACCTTGGTACAATTCTACATGATGGCTGTGGCCAGTCAATGTGTGAAAAATTGATCATTATCAGTGATACTGGCAGCTCCAAAGTACATAGCACACACAACCTGTTGAAACAATGTCTCTAAGTCTGACACAAGGCCCTGAGTATATGCCAAATAAACTGTGTGGCCATTTAGGAGTGCCTTTTTTTTTTCATTGTCTCCTGCTATGTATTTTATACCTATTATAACACCAAAACCCTCTTCTTTCACAGACAGTCATCTTGAGATTTTGAAGGAAGAGTTCAGCAGATTAATAAAATGTAATAAAACAAAGAAGTTTATGTGACACCAGTCCACAGTGTGAGGTCTCCTACACATTGGTATAGCACTAGTACTTACTCATCACCATTACATAATATGTTCAGTTATATCAGTTACAGAGTGGCTAGTAAAAAAATCTAACTCACCCCAAATTCCTCCAGAGTGACTACAAGCTGCATTTTTAACTATTATTAGGCCTAAAATACAGATGGAGTGTGCAATGAAAATGAACCAAATTTTATGGTGCATCAAGGCACTATCAAGGAGGAAAGATCTGGACTTCCGGGGCTTTCCCCCGTGACTGTTCACATATTTCATACCTCTTAAATTAAAACAGATTGTCAAGAATAGAATTTTGAAATGGTCTTATATTCTACCAAAGTCCTATCTACAATGCTAAGCTGTATTTCTGTCTTTAATCTGCTGCTTTTAATACACAACCACTACAGTGTGTAGAAGGCCAGGTTGGATAGGGCCCTGGGCAACCTGATCTGGTGGGTAACATCTCTGCCCATGGCAGAGGGATTGGAACGAAATGATTTTAAGGTCCCTTCCCACTCAGACCTTTCCATAATTTTCTGATAATAATTCTTGACTTATTGGAATAAGACACAAAGCATGTGATTTTTGTCCTGCTGGTCTGGTATTTGATATCTCTTTGGCAGCTGCTACAGATCAGAAAAAAAAAAAAAAAAGAAAGAAAGTTTGCCTTTTCTCATTTAGTCAGGCTTTTAAGACCTCCTAAGACACCAATCCAACTTCAACTGAAGCGCTATTCTGACCTGGGGTCGAGAACCATGTCAAACTTTCCCCATCTTTTGTGCTATAAAAGAAAATATGACTACCTCCATCTTGCATTCCTTCACAACTACAAAACAAGCACTAACAACATGAACTGATTTAGTGGTGATATTGTGGTTGGACACTTGTACCATCGAAATATTACAGTATTTTAAAATATCAGTTATACAGGAGTGTTTTTTTAGGAGTCTCAGACTTAATATGTTGATTTAAATATTGCTAAATTAGGGTCAAAACTGCTTTAAGAGAGTTTTTTAGTATCAGATTTGCTCACTTCATAAATATAACATAATACAAAAAGACTTTAGAGAAAAAAATGCGAATGACATAAAAAGGAGTAATTTAATATCATGTTAACTCCTTCTATATGATACCAGTTAATACTGCATCATGACAAAAACATGGTGTAAAGTATTCCCACATGATTTTATAAGCATTAATATAAGAATTCCATATTTTATAACATCAACAAACCAGATGAACCTCATCTACTCAAAGTATGGAACAGTGAAAGAAAAGAACATATGAAAAGAACAAATGTCTTGTGAGGAGTGGAAATAAGAACAATGTGTCTGAGTTTAAACAGTGGAAATAAGTTGTGGACATTGTGCATGAAATAATTATTTCTGCGATGAGGCTCTGCTGTTCCTGCATTTAGTCTATATGCATGTAAGGGCACACAATCCAGGCATTTCAGAAAAAAATGTCCAATTTATTTGACATGTAGAGAAAGTCAGATTTGAACACAAAGAATCCTTTTTAAAAAAAAACCTTTTGAAAATGGAGGATTTATTAGGAGAATAAAAGAGAGAAACATATTTCACTTAATAAATATAGTGTTTCCAGTCTGAAAGTATTCTGTCTGTGAGCCTCAGATGGCTTTTCCTAAAGAGTGTGATATCTGAAACACAGTCAAGGGTATACGAAATCTTTTGAGGACAAATAATCGTGCCAATATCCCAAATATTCTCCACATGTCAATGATTTTTTTTTTCCCACATGAATATCTAACTAAAATTGGCATTTGAACAGAAAGACAAAAAGCTACTCAACATATGTTGGGATGGAAATGAAAATAAATAAACCCATACTAAATAAGAGCACAAGTAGCCAAATGCAAACCTGCTTGTACCAAAGGCAGAAATCAAGACCCTGATAAAAGCACCAGGAATACTGCAGGCGTATTCAGAGATCCAGAGCTCACATTGTGATCCAGACCCTGTTCTTTTTTTAAACCTCAATCAAGGTTTAACTAAAGTTCAAAGAAAAATTAGTTAAGGACTGTATATTTGGGGGCTGAATGTAACCACAAAAAAAGAGGAAATATATCTCTCTAATTTGCTAAAATTCAAAGCTAATGACACTAATTTGATGACATCTATAATTTTGGAATCTTTTATTGTTTTATGTGCCATTCTCTTTGACACACCTTATTCTGTGTCTTACCCTGAGATTTGGATCAAATGTCTCAATCTTTATCAAAACAAATGGACTCAGGTACCTAAGACAGGACACTGGTAAACCGCTATTAGTTTCCCACTCTCATTCCTTTCTATACTACATCCTGTGAGTTGTCTCAAGGTATATGCTACAAAACACCGCACTGTTTGATTTTAGAGTTTCACAGTTCTCTCCAGCCCTTTTTCTACCCTTTTGAGTTGGCCTGAAGTTCCTGTCACAAGTTGATCAAGATCAAGATAGTAGGTATTCCTCTCCCTAAATTTCCTGTAAGCTGTCAGCCTAAATGAGAAATTCCCAAATCTATAGGATTATATTCCCACAAATATATAGGAACTAACTTTGCAAAATGAATCCAATTTCTGAGGTTAATTTACTTACGAAGCAAGGCCTGAGAAGCCTCTTACCTTACGCTTAGAAACCCTACCAAAAAAATCTAATATTTAATACCCTCTCTATCATATGTTCATTTTACATCAAACGGCCTTTGGATGAAAGAGGGAAACAATTTCCAATGCAGTCACCAGAGTCTGTTGTGCAGCAGACTGATATTTTTCTTGTTCTTCTTTCACTAAAACAGCACACATTCAAGATGAAATTTTGATAGTGTGTCCTTCTTGATGGCTGTCCGGGTATTTTAACCTACACTGGTGATGAGGGCACTCAGCTAGGGTTGGGAGGACAGGTACAGATTTCTGGATGACCACACTACCTACACACACTCCTTGATTGTGTGAAGATTAAGTGGATCTCCTTGAAGCTCTGGGTTACAAGTCACTGAAAGTTACTGAATGTTTAAAAATTACCTCTGGATCAGTAAGTCTCTGAGCCAGAAATATTTGGATGCTTGTACAGAATAGACTGAAAATATCACTGTTTGATTGATTCTTGCACTTTCCCCTAAGTTAACTTTTGGTCAGCATCAGATGCAGAATATAATGTCAGTTGGATGATTTGTTTGGCCTTTCCAGTAGTATGATACAACATAGGCAAAAGCGACAACAGAGTTCTCCCACAAACTAATTCACTGGTGGAAGACAACAGACTGTTCATTCTTGTGCTCTCCGAGTGGGGCTGGATTGTCTTTAAGCTCTCATAAAAGTCGTGTTGTGTTTGCCCCATTACCTCTTGTAGCCATGGTCAGTAGCTGGAGATGTACCCAGGTTTATCATGGTACTGCTCTTGGGCAGCTTGCAAAACGTAGTCACCCCTGCACTGGCTCAAATATACAGCTGGTGGCAGCACTACCATCAAACATTCATTAACAGGAGAGCTCCAATTATTCCTTGAAAAGCATAAATGGAGTTGTGTAACATGGAAGGAAGGATAGTAGGGCATAAGCTTCAGACATGTTTGCCCTGCACTACCTTCAGTTGCGGTTCAAACTGCACATAGCTTCACCAAGACTGCTTAGATGCCCTCATGGATGTTAGAGGTGTTGACATCAAGCATGTTTTGCTCTGAATTCCACCTGAGTGCCTAACAGACACAGGTGGGTATTTTGACACCCTAAATTTAGGTACTAGTGTTCTTTGTGATAATACATTTCTTTGCAAAACTGAGACCTGCAAGTCAAGACTTCAGTAACACTTCTTTCCCTGAGTTCATCAGGCACTCTGCAAAATTAAAGGGCTTAAAAGGCAACAATCCAGGATAAATAGGCATTCTCACAGTGAAGGCTTGCATGAACAGGACCTTACTAGAGCACACTGAATTAGTGGTGATATAGTACCGAATTCACTTTGGTTTGACGAACACACAGCTAACCAGCCTTAATGAGGAGCTCTGCTATACTGAATCTGGATTTCTCTACACTCTGTTCTCCTGTTCCCAAGGACCATGTCAATTGCATTTTGGTGACTTGAATGGCAGGGACATAATTTCTAGAAAACCATTCATATTATAAAGAAGCAAAATAATCTCATTCTGAAACGTATCTTTCATATAGGCACACAGAAGAACAGGATGTGAATACACGTATTTCAGGGATATTTAGATAGAAACCTAAGTTTTGACACAGTTCAAATTAAAATAGCATTAATGCTTGCAGAAACATTACCCTCCAAATCACTACCTGGAACTGATGAGTGCATGGACTGGAACTGACAGGTTTCAGAGCTTTTTTTTTTTATTATTACTAATATAATTATTTACTGTCTATAACAGTCTTTCAGAAAAAGAAAGAACTTTGTTCACTTCCCTTCACCATTGCAGAGTTTCAAACTCAAGGATATCTCTCTCTCTCTCTCTAACTGCCAGGTTATATTCCCCAACAGAATATTAATTTCCTTTTTCTTCTTTCTGAAACAAAAGTGAGCAAAATTTATGGGCTTACCAAAAGAACATGTATCTGGAGGTCAGCAGATTGTTAGGAGGTTTGCTTCCTCACAGCTATAAGGGAGTAAAGATGACCAAAAATCTCTTGGTTAGAGTCCTAGACCAGCCAAGATATTTTCTATTAACCAGCACTAACATAAATAAATAAATAAATATTATGATAATAATGATAGTAACCACAAAAACCACCAAACGAACAAACAAACAAACCCAAAAAGAAAACAAGAAGTCTATAAAACAGAGACTAGTATCCCTAAACAATGGGAAGCTTTCAAGGAACTGTAAGGGGGACTTAACATTCAGATGGGTTCACTACTTGACAGCAGCTCATTTATTAGTATTTTGTATCACCGTTTCAGCTTAAAGTATGTATATTCTCCTCAAGTCCTTCCTTTTGGAACACAAGTCCTTTATTTCTTCAACACTACTTTTGCTATGTCTTGTATTGCAGTTAACTAAACTAAATATGTTGCAGTTGAGAAAACATCGTTCAAATATTGTCAGCAACAATCCAAATTATATCAGCCTGCTGCATTAAGAAGCTTCAAATACATTGGAGTGGAACCTAAAACATGTTAGTGCAATTTGAGGGACTCTGTTTGTAGCATTGGTCCTTTTGAAGATGTCACCTTTCTTTGAATGTGAAAGCATGACAGTGGTATTCCCCACTTTACGCCCACAAACAGGTGTGACTTTTTCTCTTTGCTTACCTTGGGACATATTGCTAAGTTCCTTATCCAAATACTTGTCAAGTTTTGCAGCCTTTGAGAGGCTCATCCAGTTCTGAATTAACCTCCAGTTCCCACAGCAATGGAAGACTTTTTCCTCAGAAGCTTTACACTTCTATTTCTCAAGATCCTTTAATCTCCATACTTCTCTTCCTAACCCCAAACCCTGGCAGCCAGCTCTAATTGTCTTACCTGAATACAAGTGAATTTCCCACTTCCCACTACACTATAACTGAGCTTTGTGCTATAACTGGTTGCATACATCTGGATTTTTGATTAGGCTTTCCCACAGTAAAGAAAATTCTTGCCAGTCAGGTCAAACTAGCTGATGACTAAACATCTCGAGTTACTGACCTGACCTGATGCTAACTTTCAGAAAAAAAAACAACACTTTTCTTCTCACTCTCAGAAACCTCAATAAGGTGTAGATTTTTTTACTTAAAGTGATAATTAAATGTATGAGTTAACTTCATCAATCTCGGATTCATCTTTTGCAGTCTTCTAGTATATTATGAAGAAAGTAGCAATAAAAGTTTTCACACTAGAAAGAAATAGTAATTTAATGTGTCTTCTACACAAATAAATAAATATTAGGGCTTGCTTGTTAAAATAGACACTCGGTCTTTTAGCTGTGATGTTTACTAAAGAAAATATATAATACAACACTGAATTCAGGATATGGTGCCAAGGGTTTTGTATAGCTTTAACTTTTGTTTCCTCTTTTTTAGCATGTTTGTGAATTGCTTTAGACAAACATATAGTCCCAGTAGGCTTCAGAGCTATATATATTTAATAAGTAATATAAAACTACATTAATATATATAGTATGACTATTGTAAAGGAGAATTCTCTGTATGAGATGGGGAAAGGATTTTTCTGACTGAGACTAGTAATAAAACTATACATATAGGAATATCCATATTTTTCCCATAGACAACATTAGATCTGTTAGCCAAACCAATTTTTAAAGAGCAAGACAAAAATATGTTCTTCAAGTTGTTGTATGCTGCATTTAAGCTATTTTTTGTTACTGATAATGTGCAAATTTTGAATAATATATATAAATCAGATATTTATGAGTAACCAGTAGTCTCTTTCCAGCATTTCACTATTCATCTGGGGACTGAGGGATTTCTTTCCAAGACAACCATTACACAAGCATTCTGTTTTTTCAACTTGAAGTACAATATACTGTCTTGTTTTCATAAGACAAGTTAACACACTCCTGAAAAAAAAACAAAGCACGTGATATAACAAGTTTCAATATTTCCTCTTTAGAAATAAAATATTTCATTTTGTAGTGATTAGAATAACAAGCAGACAGTTGGCTGATGGTACAAACATACCATTTTCCATTGTTTATATCAGAGTTCTCATTTAGTGTGAGTTTTAATATCATTTAAACATCAAAGTGCTACAGATCCCAAGGTCAGAGGGTCCATGAGGTGAATTGCTCTAACCTCCTCTGTATTGCAAAACATTTAACACAACTAAAGTGTTCTGCACTGATACCTAAAAATGAAAACATTACAATCATGAGAAAATAAAGCTTTTGTCTTACTCTCAATTTAATTCCACTGACTACTTTTGTGTTAATTGCTGGTATGTTCCAGAGTCTTAAGAATACCAAAAGTTGTAAAATGTCCCATCAGTGAACAGTAATACAGAAAAGTCTTCTTTCAATTATTTAGTATTTCAGTCATAGGATTTCACTTTGAACAACCTGTATGTGCTTTTGAAGCAGATATGACCCAGCTTCTCATAAAAGACAAAGGCAAACTGCCACAGCGTGACTTCTGTGAGAGTACCCTTTCTGTAACAGCCTGCAGTGCAGATATCTCACTAGGTTTTGCAATGAAAATGTTCCACACCTCTATTTGCTCAAGCTACTAGGTTATAGGCTATTCCAGCCACAGACATTCCTCTGAACCACTGTGCTGGAACATACTCAGGATTCATGGATCTGCTGAGAAGGACTGCAAAAGAGTGAGCATGTCTGTACAGTTAATGATACTTAGGAAATGTGGTTTAAACCCACAAACCCAGGGGAGGGCTTCGCACTTCATCTATAACTACTTTGATCAGCAGTAAATCTTTCCTTTTAAAGGGTTCTCATTACACATCCAATTTCTCAAGCAAGTTTGCAAATGTCTACCTTCACAATAGGATTTTAGTCTGTAAAATCATACTGAACAGAGGTATAAAAGATGACCTGGAAGTGGCTGGGAAGTGGCTCAACAAAGGCATTTAGCCCTTTGTATATAAGGCTTAACTCTTCTTGGAGCCTACCTGTGAAGGTAAATCAAATATAATGATGAACTGAGAAAAGTAACTGAAACTTGAATGAAACTTCAGATTGCGAAAGACCACTCCACTGTCCAACACAAATGGTCCTTACCTGGAAATCTCTGAACATCTTACAAATAATAACTAACTCGTTGATCTGTAGAGATTAAATAATGTTATATTGGAGCATTGTGCCTATATTACCAGATCAGAAGTACGCCTGAGTTCTTAGATCAGGTTTAAATCATGTACTGAGACATAGTTGGCCAACGTGAAATCAGTTCCTTTATGAATTTCTCATCCTCTGACCTGTTTTCACTATTTCTTTTTTTCCATCTTTACATTCAGCAGAGGGAACATAGATATCTACATGAGATATCTACATGTTATATCTATTTGATACATGTATATATATCTACACAATACATCTACACGAGCATGTGTGACCACAGTCTTGATCTAGAAAGCTGAGGAAACTCTGAAGACTGCCCTCTCAAGGACAAGAATTGATTGTCCTTTGACAGCGAGTCAAAAGGAAAATTAAGTTTGAGAAAAATATATTTGGAGATATTCCCCTCAAGCACTCACATTTTGAGTTAATTTGTGCTGTTAATAGCAAAATGCGAAGTTCTTGTTGTATGTTTGTGGTACAGTGCTGCTACATATATCAGAGACGAGACTCGTTCGAATATAAGTCATGAAATCATAGAACGTTCAGAGTTGGAAGAGAACCGTGAGCATCATCATAGTCCAACTCCTGGCCCTGCACAGGACGGCCCCAAGAATTACACCATGTGCCTCAGGGTGTTATCTAAACTCTTCTTGAACTCTATCAGGCTTGGGGCTGTGACTACTTCCCTGAGGAGCCTGTTCCAGCAACCAACCACCTTCTAGGTGAAGAACCTTTTCCTAATATCCAACCCAAACCTTCCCAGACGCATGCCATTCCCTCAATTACTGTCACTGGTCACTAGAGAGAAGAGATTGGTGCCCTACCCTCCCCTTCCTCTTGTGAGGAAGTTTTGTAGACTGCAATGAGGTCTCCCCTCAGTCTCCTGCTACTCATTCCTGCTATTTTTGCAGCTCCAAGCACTAAGTTTGAGAGCTTTGCAAGCTGTTCCTGGACAATTCATGAGTAGGAACAATGGTAATATGTGTGTTGAATAAATTGTTTGCTGTAACTTATTTGTTCAGTCCTTATTTAAGCCTAACTACAATATATTTTCAGCACTCTAGTAATAAATAGCTTCCTCAAATAAAAGGCTTTTGTTGGAGTTTCACCTGCTCCTGATGCATATGCACACCTGGTAAGCTTCTAGACAAATACCCTAAATATTGAAAAAGAGAATAGGAAGTTCATGTCAGCTGAATGAAAAAGCTGTGAAAGTCACTTCTTAACAAAAACACATCTTAAAATATGAAATAATCTGGTACACAAAACCAAATGACCATTCAGATAAACCTAATGGAATCTCTCCTTTCTGTATTTAGAACTAACACATCCAGCTTTGGCATGAGAGCTAGCATGCTTTCTCTCTCTCATTTTTTTGGTCTAGAATTGCAGTCTGAAGTTTTATTTCTAAATTCGTTCTCATAACCAAAACATCTACAATTAAAGGTTTTCATCTTGACAGTGCAGGAAGTCACATTCTGGGCTGTGTTCCTGAATTTCATTTTGTTCGTTTTCTTATTTTAAAACAAAATATTTTGACTTCCCATGCCACCTGCAGAGTTTTAGTGCATATCTAACTGTCTCCAAATCTCTTTCCCACATACCGAACAAGCTGTGTGCATTCTCCTCCAGGTTAGCTGTGTCTCAATGAGAACTGGTTCCACTGCTTTACCTTTTCTGCAGGCAAGGGGAATACCTAGAAAGGGGAAAATTTGGTTATCAAGTTCTTGTTGTTCTCCCCACCAAAAGAGCCACTAGCTATATTTCCCTAATACAAAAGCTAATTTGTATGTTCATCAACATGTGTGGTCTGCTTATAAAAACAGATTTTAACACCATTTATAATAGCTTCATTTTATCAGTCTCACTGTAGCCTCTTTGGTTTTTTATTGATGTTGTAAGTCTCATATATAACTGGTGTTTAAAAGTTTGTTTAATTTTGCTTCATTTTCTAAGATATAATAGCATTTTATCCACATTTTGAAATAATTTATAAGATTTAATCTTAATATAAATATGCTTTTAAAGGTAGTACTAAATAAAATACTAAGGAAGGTATTTATGTATAACAGAACCAAAGAAAGGACTTTGTGCTCTTATTCTTTTCTATTCCTTTCATAAGTGCAAAATACAGGTAATTACAGGCCTGAGATTTTGTAATATCAAACAGTAATCAGAATTCACTGTACAGCATGATACATAAAATTTTGAAAAATACATTTAGAGAATGAAAAATGGTTATTTAGCAGTAAATAATATCTCTAAGAAAAATAGTGCAGGCAAAATTTAAAACAATAGAACTTTGAAGGAAATTGAAGTGGAAATTCTGGTCAAAATGGAGAGAATCAAGGAAGCAAGAGTTTTCCTCAGTTGCTTCTCAGATGAGGATTTACTGAGGAGACTAGATGAAAATCACATTGAAACTTTGAGAATGTCAGTAAGGCTGACAGGTTTCTCAGTCATGTTGAGTCAGTGACTGCAATTATCAGGTCAATAAAATTACAGGATTCGGGCTATTTCTGTTGGAAATCTTTCAGATAACATTCTTATTCCATTAAGAGTCAATAATGAAAATATTTGAAAATGACCCTTACCACTCTAAGTGGTGCACTGGAAAATAATTTTTCTTATAATAAATTAAACTTACCAAATGTAGATATCTACCCTATTATCCAAATCACAAACACTGTCATATATATTTTGTGTTGAGAAATTAAAAAGCAATAATGACAAAAAATGTGGTTTGCTTATTTTCTTTCAGAGGATCATCAAGAACTCGAGCACTCCAATTCTCAATCAGGCAGAAATCTGATTTTACATCAACTGGGGACTTGCCTGCAAAAGAATTGTAGGATAAGGTCTGAAGAGTTTTTTCCAGAGCAATATGCAATACGTTAGAGTATTCTGGTTTTAGTCTTGCCAAGAGTTACTCCTGTGACTACCTTCACGCACTTGATTTCAACAGAACTCTTCACAGGTGTTAAGTCAGGCATGTGTAACACAGTTTGCATGGTCACTGGCCATACAGTTCGGGAAAACACATGGCTATGTAGCTATACATAGGTCAAAGAAAATTTAAAGATATATTTAAGAATATAATTATATTTTAAAAAAAACCCAAAATATGTTTTTGTGATTTGTTTTATTTTCTGTGTTATTACTTTAAAAGGTATTAATTTTCATCTCTACTGACTACTTAAGACTGTTTCATATTTGAGATGTGAATACAAATTAAATATATATACATATATAATGTTTATATTTTCCTTAATTAGATCAAGATTAAAATAAAAAGTCTTCACTTCCATGTCTCTAGTCTATGGCTTCTTCTCTGACTTTCAAACTGCCAACCCAGTAATGGGTACATCTTAATAAGCAATATATATACATTTTTCACACACTTTACAATCTCCAGACTTAAATAACTTATGAAATAAATGCAGATAGCCTTTTTCTTTCCTCAGTATTTATTGGTTTTTTTGCCAGCTTCAAAGCAGGAATTGCAGGCACTTTAGTGAATGTAGTAAAGGACAAATGTCTGAACTCACTGTGTTTTCTATATAGTTTGGTTTCTTTTACTGAACTGCTGATTTGTAACTGCTCACTGTGTGCTCTCTAAATGAATAACAGCCCAGCATCCCTAACAGAAACTGAGTACTCTGTCTCTTTGTTTTTTAAGTAGAAACATCCTCCAAATATCAAAGCCACATTCATTGAAGGCACTATTTATTTCTACAGCTATGTACATAACATATGGGAAAACTGAGAGTAATAAACTCCTCGCTGGGACATCATGTGAGTGAGACTGTAGCTTCACTCCTGCACTAAGAATATCCATAGTTTGCGTGGGATTTCTTCTCCCGTGACTGTGCAGATCAAGGGCTTATTCGGATGACATGGCAGTTCCTCTGTGACCCCTATAGCTTGATTTCCTTACCCTGAAATCCACAAAGGGCTGGTAATCACCCAAGTCTTGTCCCACTAGGAAACTGGGATGCAGCCAGAAGGTGTGTCTGGACCCAGACCTCCTGTGTTCTGTTGTCAAGACGTGACTAAGTCATTTAGTGTGGTCTGTGCCGGATAAACTACCATATGCTTCAATTCCCTTGAACACGTCTCTTTTTTTAATGCCTGGAACATATATGCAGAGGGAATTCAAAGATTTTTGACATTTGTTCAGGATTTCTGGATGTCTGGCAACCTAATCGGAGCAGTAGTGGAGAAAATCTGGACATATCCACTCCACATGCACGTATCAACTTTACAGTGCATTTGCAATGAGGCCAACCGTTCCACTATGCATGTGTTGCACAGATGGCCTGTGTGTACACTGTAAATATGATGTAAAAATTACTGAGAAACACATGCACAGAGAGTCTGTAGCTTCCTGGAAGCCTCAGGCTCATTGCACTTACCCTTAATATGTAAATGCGTGGCAAACCTGTTTGGAAAATCCTCCTCATGATATATGATCTCTCAACGTGATAGAGGGATATCCTGGAGTGGATGAAACAAGGGTGTGAAAACACTTTTACACCAGAGCCTGGAAATGGTTCTGGACTTTGTGCAGGCAAACAGTATCTAGCACACCGATAAACAAGACACCTCCCTGGTTACCACATGGCACCACAATGTCTCTCAGCTTTTGTAGGAGCTCAAAAGAAGCTCCTGGGCCATATGTCTTGTTATGCTATAATAGGTGAAGTAGACAATGTGCAAGCATGACCAAACTCGGACTACCCCACGGGCAATTTAACCAAGTTATACCAAAACCAGCCTCCTCATCAACGAGCTTGTACTATCGTCCCTGAGAGAGAAAATAAATGTTCGCAAAATGTTAAAAATACTTAGCAACCAAGAATGAGGAAACTACCATCTTTGAGAGTTCAGAGGCAAAATCATCTCTCTGCTTTCACATACAGCAGACAAACAAGCACCCACAGAGAATAACAGTTTGGGGAAAGCAGGTAGCATCAGAAAGAGGCACCCTCAGGGAAAACACTGCAGCTCAGTGCTGCCAGAATCAGAGGCACATGAAAAAGAAAGCTGCGGAAGAAGGAAGAAGGAGACAAACCAAAAACTTGAGAGTGCCCTGTTCTGCAAATGAAAACAGTTTCAAAGAAATCAGAAATATTCTACAAAGTAGTAGTACTATGTAATTGCTAAATGGTCAGTTGGGAGTAATGTTATAGCCTCATAGGAGGGCAAGTTGTGTTAATCACAGGCTATTAGCTAGCTGGCAATCAGGTTTAAAATAATCCTGAAAGTCAAGAAAGCCCAACTCATTAAATAGTATTTAGCACTTCAAGTGCATCAAGAAAAAAAGATATGTCTTTCCCACTGTCAAGCTCAGGTTTACTAGTGTTCAATTCTTCACTGAGAAGACAGGCCTTTTTGTTTCTTTTTTTTTCCTTACAGCCAGGGATCAGACACTCGTATGAAAAATTCAGCTTTCTTGTGGTCTTTTTTTTTTCTCCCTTGGTTTTTAAATTTCTAACAAATATCATCTTACAGAAGAGTGTGAGTCAGTAAATCCTGAAACCTTAAAACCAAGAAAGGAAAGGAAAACTGTTTAAAAAACAACTAAAACCGAAAAAGCTCAAAACTTTTTTTTTTGAAGTAATTTTAGTTACATTTTGAGTTTGTTTAATGGAATTTAAATTATCAGGACTGGCAATCCTGCAAACCATGTCATTTTATATGACCTAGCGAAGATAAAACAAAGAAGGTGGTTTACAAGGTAAACAAGAGCAAGGTACACAAGAGTAAAATGCTCACCAAAGTCTACAATCAAATATAGGTGTAGGTGAAGAAAGCACAGCAATTTCTCAAACTTGAGTGGTTTTAGCTGTAGTGTCCTTTGAGATTTTGTCGTATTGTGTAAAGGATATAAAAATCTAGATGTTGACACAGAACAGTCATCTTTTATATGATTTTCCCCCTTAAACTTAGAAAACCTTGCACAGCAGAGGAGGCAACAGAATGGATATGTGTCTAATTCCAAGGAAGGGCACTAAGCTGGGAAAACTGTTTTTACAATGGCAGTTTCCTGTTGGACACTTCGAGAAATAGAATAAATTTTCCTGTCATCAAAAACATACTAAGCATATCAAGAGATTGAACAGTAAAAGATGTCATACTTGATTACAGAAACCAAACATATTGTTCTAAATAATTTTCTGATATTGTTACCAAAACTGTATCTGGAAAAAAGATGTGTGCCAGGGTTGTGATCCTATATTGACGAAACAGCATTGGAACTTATGAAGCAGGTTAAGTGCCAATACAAACTAATAATAATCAGTTTAATTAATCTCTCTTCGCATTTTCACAGAGATATAATCATGAGCAGTATTGCATTATTTAGATGAGCTGCAGATTATATTACAGAATGTCTTGTTTTAAGAACCACATGAATTAAAGTTTCTCTGCTAACTAATAAGATGTAGGTTCTATTCCTCCCTTTCCCACCACCATCCTTAGCCAGAATATCCTCAGATCCACAGAAATTATTTCAAAACATAATGAGTGATGGCTAAACACCGAAAGGTTTGCCAGTTGTGTTTAATTATGATTCTAATAGTTCAGTTGCTTTCCCAAACATGATCAGGATGTAGCCAAAGATCTTTTATACTGGTAAGCCGACTGTAACAGGCCCTTTGCAAGATTTCCAACAGTTACTTTAGAAACAGACCTTAATCCAAGCCAGTGAAATCTGGTGCCTGCATTTCACAGATTGGATTGAATTCTTATGGTCTTGTTCTGTCCAAGGTTAAAAGAGAAAAAAAATTATCATTGCTTTAGAATCTCTGCTACTGGTACTGTCCAATATAAGCTAGACTAAAGTATGCAATTTATTTTTTTTAATTGCACACAGGCAAAATACAGTTTAGGCTAGATAAAAAAAAATATAAATAAAATAAAATACATTTCTTTCTTTACTGGAGATATCCAGTAAAGAAATAAGTACTGGAACCTAAAGAAAATTTGATGTAATTTATTCAGAATTTCTATGCAGTTTTTTGCAAATTAATTAGCTTGTCTGTAGCCTGTTTTCTCCTAAATCTAAATGTGAGTAGTGCCTTTTTTGTCTTCAAAGGAGACAGAGAAACACATCATATTGTAAAACAATCCCATGATGTGAGATGACTCGTTTGAATATTAAAATTCTTGTTAAATATATGTGTTCTATTGATCTAGGAAGACTGGATCTAAAAATCAGTATATATTTAGAGTACCATGAGTTACAGTGTAATAAAATGCAGAATTACTGATTATTAAATCTACTTTTATTCTTTTTGTTGAGTGAGGAAACAGAATCTTACTTTTAAGTGTTCATCAAAACCAAGGAAATTCACTGAGAAAAAAAGAATGCCCGCTTCCAAAGAAGAGTTCAATTTCAACTTGAGCTAATGCAAACAAGGAAATTTACAATTGAAGCTGACTTCCAATATCTGTGCCCAACAGGATGCCTCCTGAACCACTTCCTTCATGTGCCCCTATTGTGTCTTGGAGGGCAGCTGGCCTGTGAATTTCCTTATTATTAGTTTATACCCCACTGTTAATTCCCTTATTCTATTATGATTATTTTAGTTATTACATTTAATTTCCTCTTTTCGTGGTGGAGATATGACCCCAGAAGGATAAACTACCCTCAACCATGCAGACACACTGAGACTCAGTTATCCTCTAATGAGTTAATGTGGTATTGGCCTATTGACAGTTAACATAGGAAAGACAGATTCATTACAGCTCTGCTTCTATTTACTGACCCTTTCAAACCTTTTGAAGAAAACGATCTGAAATATCTGAAATTTCTCACCCTCAGCAAGACACTTGCATAAAAAAAATTACTTAGTCTTTTATGACATACTTGAAGTATTTATTGTCAGAATGTTTAGTCAAGTACCTTTTATAAAAATATTCCACTTGTTTTTTCACTCAAATCCTAATCCCACTACCTTGCTTTAAAACTCTTTGCACAGTTAAGTCTTTAGTTTCTATTCACCTAACACTTTAACAGTGACTTGGTTTTTCGTTGAATTGACTGGACAACTGTGTGGCCAGAGCCTCGCTGGCCTCCTTTACTTTGCTTCTAAGCACTTTACAGTGAACCAAAGATTAAAGTGCTCGTTTAGTCCTCTGTCATTACCAGATCCAAGCTTGTCAAGGGATTACCCCAGATGCTGGGGCAACCTGTCATTAATAAAAGTGAATGGCACAAGCAGGTAGACCTACATGGTGGAGCAAAGTCCATGTCCTGAGGGAAAGGGACACACAAGCCTGGACCAGGGTAAAGTGTGGTCACCCTGCACCTCTCTGTGAAGGGGAACATTGTTTCTGTTCAGACAGGCCTGACTCTTGACTTAATTTGATGCTTCCTTGCTATTGAAGTTGATAGCTCAGTTGAAAAACCTGATAAGTAACACACGATCAAGTGTGCTTTTAAATTATTTTTAAGCTTTCCTAGGCAGTCAGTTCTTCTTTCAACACTCTAGTTGCTCAGAGAAAACTACATTTATGGGTATCTGAAGTAGGGAAACCTACAGATCACAAAGAGTGAAAAAACTTGAGATGATGCAGTGTTCAGATCAAACTTGACAGGCTTGGACTAGGTAATGACATAAGAATGGATGAAACATACAGATGTGCTTAAAACTGACATAAAAAGTTAACATTGCCCATACTTTGGCACGGTCATCCATAATTATCGTGGATTCACAGTAGTAATTATGTGAGTTTAGCTTCCAGTGTAAGAGAATTTGCCCAGCTTGCACTACCACCTGCACTACCATAAGCATTTGAGCCTAGTAATCCTACTTCGCCGACAAAATGGATTGCTTTCATTATGCCTTTTTGTTTTATTTCAGTAAGTTATTTAAATGTACAGTGCAAATAGGAGAATGAGTTTATAGCCTTGTAGTTACTTTTTTCCAAGCAGGATCTGGGTATTGCTCTAATTAATATTTGATTTATTTTCTGCAAAGCATATGCTTTTAGCAGAAGAGTGTGAAAGAGACCTCTATATAGCTATTAGCTTTAAGGGATTAAAACATCTAGGTGTCAAATAAGATACTTAGATAGAAATCCTAATTCAGGCAGAGGAATAAAAATTTCGACATGAATATCTTTCATCCTGAATCTCTTGATTGTTGCAGGACTAGAGAGTTAGAGGGGCTCCATCATGTCTCGATTTTAATTCCACAAAAAAACCCCACAGGCCTCACTTAAACATGCAAAGACATATCTATGCAAATATAAAATGGTACCCAGAGGTAACTCAAGTCTTCATGAATTTCCTATCGGCTACCCTAGGTTGCGTCATATTTTACTATGGAGTTTGTGACGCCGGTTCTCAGGAGCCTGAATTGTAACATATGCCATGTGTGGAGCAAGGTATAATTCCAGTAGGTAGCAGGATTTCTAAGTATTAGTCATTCTAATATCAAAATCCTTTTGTGAGCTTAGCCCAGAGGATTATTCTCATATTTAAGAGGTACAGACTCATGAAGGACAGATCCAGTTGAATATCTTAAAGGATTAAAATAACTACTGTTTATAACAGTGGGCAAAGTGAATTCATACTTTGTCGGTTTCTGCTAACTTCTCAACATGCCAAGGCAGTATATTTTTGTGTTATGCAAATGTCAAAGACAAGATCTTTTTCTGGAATCTGTGTTTGCTTACAGTCTTTTATAGCATACATAAGAAGCAGTGCTGCGATGAGGTACTTCATGGCAGGGAAAAACATACGTTTTCAGCAGAATCCTTACAGAGAGCATGATGTTTCTGGTAAGGGAAAATTCCATAGGTAGCATTTTTATCTCAATAAAATTAAATTGGTAATCTTTTCTTCAATATTTGGTAGCATTTTGCTCAGTTGGGACCTACATGTGGCCTGAGCTCATTTTTTCTCCCAACTTTAGCATTTGGTAACTATTGCTCTCTTTCAGTCTTTGTCTCACTACCCTAACACACCTTGTAAGTATTCCTCCATGTTGGCTTCCTTTCAGACTGAAAGCTGCCATTTCTCCTTTATCAAAATATTTTAATATGCATACAATATCTTTCCTCAGTAATACTGATAATGACTTTGGAAGGGAACATGGCTACAACTGTAGTTTAACAGTACACTGAGGAATCTTCTGGAACTACAGAAAATTATTCTCTATGTTTGTAATTTTATCATCTTTAATCTCCTCGCTGTTCAAGAAAGTAGAATTATGTAGGCTGGAGCTAGACCATATAAGTATGCGTATATATGTGTATAATCATGAACAATGTTGTGGATAGGTATATATAATATGCCTACTACATTTTCCTCAAATATTCTGGCTCTTTTCTGAACCCACAGATAAATATTTTTTTATAAAAAGAATAGGAGTTCTATTTATTTACGGTCATTAATAGCCTCAAGGCTAAGTACACAAATATCTAAAAGGTAATATTCTACAAGTTTCAGTACTTTTATGGTCAGTCTGGTAAATAAAACGCAATGGGAAGAAAAGTGAGGTTGAGCAAAACCAACCATTATATAACTTCCCCAAAAGGCTGGAACATATCTTGAGCAATTTAGTAATTAGATTGCACATCATATGTATATAATATAAATTCTAGCTAATGATAATGGAAAGAAAAAAGGAAATGCCAAATATTTGACGGATTACTTCTCATTAGCTTTATTTTTCTTATTGCAAGTTGCAAAACTGAATTCTGAGGATAAAGTATTAATGTAAGATAAATGTGGCTGACACTAAATTAATATACAGAGATTAAATTCAGTTTTTAAGGATGATTCGTCACATTTTGACAATTCCCACAAAAAGAAACTGTCATTTTCACTAGATAATAATTACAAATAGAAATACTGATGTGCATGCAACAAACTAAATTCATTTTAACCAAAAATATCCTTTTGGTAAAAGGAGAAGGTCACATTAAGGGAATCATAATGTTTTGATAGTTGCTTGGGAATGTCTTGCTCAGTGCACTTTAGAGTCATCTGAATGGCTTTTAAGACACTGAGGAAAACCATTTATTTCTGCCTTAACAGTTGTGTCTGACAGTGGATGCTTGCTTTTTTGTACTTTAAAGTACAACATGAAATACAGGGACACAGTACGCTGCACAGGCATCAACAGAGAGTTAGTTTGTTTTACAAACTATCTACCTGCACAGAAGATCAGAATTCACTCCATTAAATAAAAGTGTGGTCTCTTTTAATTCACATGCTCCTGTCCAGACCCCTTGATCTTTCTCCTTTCTATCTTTCTTTTCTTAAAAAACTCCACACCAAACCAACCAACCAACCAAAAAACCAATAAAAATTAAAAAAATTAAATTAAAAAAAATTTACATAAAATAAGTTATCTGTAAAAGGCACTGTCCATTCCAAAGTTGATCATGAATAAACATTCTTATAGATTTATTTCCTGGCTTCTATGCCTTACTGTATAAAATTCTTTTATGGTATGGTCATAAAAAACTTGTGAAACATCATTTCTGTAACACTTCAAAGAGCCAGAGTCTGTGTGGCCCACTTCTACATTTCCTTATATTATGGGCTGTGGATTAGCCAGTATGTACTACTAGCCAGAATTTGGCCTCAGATCTAGAGCACTGCTTTAGTATGTAGCCTATATAGTCACATGGGACTCTGAGTGTTAATGTGTCAGTCACAGGGGATAACACTTAGGAGAATTTATTTAGAGAACTCTTATTTCTGTGGATTTAAGCATGAATTAATATATTTTCAAAACAAAAGGTAAAAAAATAAAAGAGCGATAAAAAAGTTTCCAAAATCTTCATCTGAACCTGGCAGGAAGCAAGGTACAGAAAGGGGCTTGAGTAAAAAAAGTTGTCGTGACACATGAAAAAATCATATCACTGCTAGTCAGAAATTTTACTTGTTAATTCAGATGAAACCTGACAGCTCAGTGAAAGCCCAAAGATGAATAAATACTCCAAGATCAATACTTAAATCCATTAAAGAGAGTTCACAGAACTTCAGCTCAGCAGAGAGCTTTCTGTGTTCCCTCACCTGCACAGCTTCTTGTCTCGCGGATCATGCCAGCTTCAAGATTGACTGCCAGTTCCTCTTCAGGAAACATCCTCCCTTTCACTAATATGCACCATGGGAACACCATAAAGTCCAATGTCCAGCTGCTGCAAATAGAAGGGGTCTGTCCTCTTTACTCTGTCTGTTCCCTTCACCACGAATTGGAGATGAAACTTTGGGCAGTGTGAAAAGAATTTTCACATGTGCAAGTTATAGCAACTTTGCAGAGCAAATTTACTAAATGGATTAAGCTTATCCATTGGCAAAAGAAGATCCTAAGGAGATGTCTGTGGAGCAATGCAGAGAAATGCATCTGCCCTGCTTGCATATAGAGCTGGTCACACACAGAATAGTGCTGTGTGGCACTGGAGAACAGGTTGCTCTGGCTTGTGGTATGGAGGCCAAGTGCCCAGAGACTCCACAGTAAATCTATATCCCCCTGAAAGGAAGTTGTAGCCAGATGGAGGTCAACCTCTTCTTCCAGGCAACTAGTGACAGGACAAGAGGACACAGCGCTAAACTGTGCCAGAGGAGGTTTAGGTTGGTCATTAGGAAGAATTTATTCCTAGAAATTTCTTCCCAGAAAGGGTGATCAGACATTAGAATGGGCTGCTCAGGGAAGTGGTAGTGTCACCACCTGGAGGTGTTTAAGGAAAGACTAGACTTAGCACTAAATGGCACAGTCTAGTCAACAGGGTGATGTCAGGTCATAGGTTGGACTCGATGATCTGAGAGGTCTTTTCCAGCCTAATTGATTCTGTGTGATTCCATGATCTCTGCATGGTGCTTGAGGTACTTCAAATCTCACAGGTCTTGCCAGCTCATGTTCAACATCATCTTAGTGCTCTTACAAGGACTAGCATGCATCGAGGTGTGCAACAAATCTATCTGTGAAGGCACATCCTGAACTTTTCTCCCTGTTGTTTCAACTTAACAACTCTTCGATCCAGAAGTAACAATGAATCTAGCACAAAAAAAAAATATATATATATATATATATATATATATATATATCTATATTCATGTATTTTGGGAAAGTTTGGATTTATATCCAGAATTTTACCATGAAGCAGAACATTTGTGGTGTTCTTCAACAGCCTAGGATGAACAAATCAAGATGCCTTCTGATCTAGAGGTGCAAACATACATTTTTATTGTTCAAATTTACTGGGCATGGAACTTACATGCAAACAAATCCTATTTATATATTGGTTCCTTAAAAACTCAACCTTTTTCTTTTGGAAATAACCCAGTTTCACGTAAGGTATAATGCAAGGGAAAACCAAACAAACAAAAATCCCAAACCAATAGGCTATTCTAATACTGTTTTGTCCTAAAAGAAACAGCTTAGACATTTCAAAAATGGGATATTCAGACCTCCAGCACAACAGTGCAATGGGCAAATGCCAGACCTGCACTAATATGAATTCATCCTAAATGAAACCAGTCTGTGAGTACCCTAACAAAATCCATGATACATTTCTCAAAACTGGAAGTCACTTCTTATCACACCTGGGGAAATAAAAACTATCCATAGCTGTGTTCTGAAGAGCTAAATGGTAAATTGTTATTATGCTTCCTTTCTTTTTTCCTTTGTTTTCTGTCCCTCAATTGCATTCATAACCACATAAAATAACAATATGATGTAGTAAAGCCAATAGTTTGAATCTCAGAATTCATATACTGATCTTTGGAAGAGATTTTGTTTTGCAAAGAGGAACTAGACCCAGCTATTTGTACCCCACATTGCATTTCAGTGAACAGAAGCAGTGTCCTGGAAATATACAAATTCATGGATTTTGTTCTTAGAGATGTTTAGTGGATGCAGAACTCTTATGTTCTGCTTAGCTCTGCACTGGGCCTACTGTAGCCTTTAAATAGGCCTGGAACATATTACTAGAACAAAGGGAGAAAAGGACAGCACTGTATGCCATGGTATCTGTGTATATACTTCACAAAACCAAATAAACATAACCACCAAATAAATATTCAAACAAAAAGGGTAAAGTTCAGCATAAGAATTTAGCTGTGTGGTGAATGTCTGAACTAATGGAAGGCATAAACTTAAATCCTAGCATTTACCATTAGGAGTCTCATCAGCTTGCCAAGAGCACAGAAACTTCTGAGGCTTTTCTCCTTCAGACACATCGTAGGTACTACGGCAACAATGGAAGTAGCCCATAAACCTTAGTGGACATATATATATATATTTTTTTTGTTTTTAAGAGAACTGGGTCCTGGGACCACAGCTCTAAGCCTTATCTTACTATGCTGTCGTATCATTGCCATCTGGCTATTTTTCAACTGGACTGGCTGCTCTTGCTATGGATGTACCAGTTGGCAATACTCGGGTGCAAGTTAATTAAGCACATTCAACAGCTACACATCTTAAGGTAGCTGGTTCTTTTGGATGTCAAAGGTAGTAATGTTAATTGGGCCTAGGAAAAAAAATAATATATGAAAGAGTTTGGTAATATCCTTTGTACATTTACATTTTGTGGAGGAATTTGTTTATTCTCTTCTTACATTCTGAATTCGGTCTCTGGGAGAAAGGTAAGATTGTTAAAACCACATAGGTCTGTCTAACTCACCAGTTGCACTGTTTTGCATGGTCTTGGAACACAAAGATCAGTTCCAATCTCTTTTTACTGACTTCAACAAGAATAGAACTGAGGCCTAGGGTCATGGTTTCCTTGTTGACTTTTCCTCATTTTTTACATTTGAACTCAATTTGAGATAAACTTTGCCCTCCGGGGAAGCAATTACAGATAATACTAAAATCAACATAAATTAAAGCCTAATCATATTTACAGTGTCACTAGTTTGTGAATTATGCTCACTGTGTGAAAAGTTTTCTTCTGCTTAGTTTTGGAAGGGTCACTGCTATGTATACTCTAATATGTATAAAGAGAAGTAACAATACATCAAACAGAAACATTCTTCTTTGTAGAGTGATTTTTTTATCTATACAGTACTGGTAATGAATAATCTCAGTCAGGAAATAAGTTTTCTCATCACCCAATTTCCCTCAGTCTTCAGATCCATTAGTGAAAAATTAATATATGCATCCTGGTTTTTTTTTTGTAAGAAAGTATAAAATCATTTTAATACCCATAGTGATGTTTATGATTTGGAGTAAATCTGCAAAACAAGACAAAAGGAAAAGCCACACATTGAGGAACTACTTTTTTAAGATTTGAAGAAATTAGCATGTGAAGGAAATAAACAGATCTTCTTTCCGTGGATGAAATTACTTTTCCTAAAGTGAACAAAACATAAGAATTAAAAAAAAAAAAAAAGAAAAGGAAAAGGTAGAAATGCTTTATTTTACATTTAAAATAAATATTTTCCTGTGCCTGAAAAGCTAGAACAGTGAACATGGGAAATTGAAGAATAGTAGAAAGTAGACATAGGAAAGATATAGAGGTCATTCTTAGCCATCCCAAATGCAAATTAATTCCCTAAAGTATATTTCTGAGAGTTTGGTCTGGTCTGATTTTAAATCAATCAGCTGATACCACTTTTATAACCTCTCTGGGGAGAGTATTCCACTGTCAAATAAATATACTTCAGAGTCTCAGGAACAGAAGTTGTTCAGGCATTCGAATTAAAATTATAGTCAAAGGGAAAATAAGCTGAATAAAATGTTATGTGTAGTTTTGGTTTACCATACAGATTCGATTAGAGTTAACAAAACATAATGAATGTGCATGCAAACTCTCAGCAGGGTGCCTGACAAGACCTAATCGAGGTTTCAGGGCTGAAGCAATATAGTCCTATCAAAGAGTGAAAATTTTGAAAAGAAGTGGATTTACATGTAGACGTTTCTGAAAACATTTTCATATATTTAGACATCCCTATGCCCAAAAGAGAAAGAGGAAGTGTGAAAGTAGTTCACCTCTCCCACAGAAGTGCAGAGACCTTATTTTTTTATCCCATGAGAAAAATAAAGGTAAGCCTTTCCCTTGGGTTAAGTAACAGGTAATCACCATGACATGAAATCAAATCCTAATTAAGTTTAATTAGTTGGCAGCTTTAAGATAAATTCATTGCATACAGTAAATTCTGACTTTCAGTCATACCTTGTTGCCTTAACGCATGAAAGCCCAGGCCTTTTCCAGTGTTCTCAGCAAGTCCACCCGAGGGACTACACTTTTTTTTCCAGAGAAGTGACTCCCAAATCTGTGGCCCCAGGAACATATGCAGCAATAGGAGAATGCCTGATACATCTCTTACACCAGCCTGGGTAGGGACTATGCCTCAGACTGTTCCAACTTATGTGATTGTGGGTTTGTGGAAGCCAAGGAATAATCTGATCACACCAGACACGGCACTCACCCAGCTAGAGGTGAGGGGTTGAGGTGGTCAGGAAATCATGGGAAAATCTGTGAGTAATCAACCAGTGCCACATATCTGGTTCCTTAGGGACTGGGGGCTAGGCAGGACACCAATGTGAGGTCTGCACTTCCCAGGCTGTGTGCTCTGTCTGTATGAAGCACAGAAGGGAAGGTAGTCCCACATTAACATGCTGCAAAGGAAAGATCCAAAGCAGGGACAGAAGAGGCCATCACAAACAATTCCTCCTGTCAGGGAGTAGCCAAGGTGGTACTTTCCATAGGGAGGGACAAGAGAGAACCCTTCAGCTTAGAAGATCTCCCAAAAGGAGGACCATGGAGCCTCTGCTAGAGTTCTCCCAGCTTATTCTTGAAGCACTCCCAAGCCAGTCAAGGCTTAGCTGACACTTCTTTCTCCTATCTGGAGCCAGCCATGAGCAGCCAGCTAAAATCTCATCCTGCTGGCTGTGGGTTCCCCCAAAGAACAGCCTTCTCTTATGCCTTTGCCTAACAAAAAGGGCACAGTGAAAAATACAGCATTTTGAAGTTGTTTTCTCCCATTCTGGAGGAATCATCCATCAGCTGTTTTGGACAGTATAATAATTATCTGCAGCATAGTTGTAAGGCTGAAATTCTGGCCCAAAATATCAGTTTATTTTGTCTTAACATGTTTCTAGTTTGTCGGTGTAGACTGGTCTTACTCACAAGGAGGGAAAAGCTATTTTTGTGCGGTTGCCAAGATACTACTGGCACCAGCAGACTGATCAGATAGCAGCTGTCAATAGCTGTGACAAACTAAAGCAATGATTCAAAGAAGGGAATTTAAATGATGTATAACTGACATACATCCAATGTGCAAATCTTCTGCTCCCATCTGGAAAGTTAGGTAAGTCAGTCCCGTTCCTTCACAAAGCTCCCCATGACACTGAGGAGTATCATCATAAGAGTTGGCTGGCTTAGGGAACAACCTAGAGCCATCATTCACAAACCTCATCACAGAATCTGTACTGCATGCCCAGCGTAGATTCCCTTGGTAGCGTATGATACAGCTTAAAGGCTACTATAAAACCAGGTTTCAGGTACACTATACTGCCAGAGAGAATGATGATACAAACAAGTTAGAATCAAAAGGCTTTGAGAGCATAAGCGAGTGCAGAAACATAGAAGGGGTAGTCATACCTAATGCAAACTAACTACTTTCAGGGAAATCTTAACAAACAAACCCAGAAACATTTCACAACAGCAAGATTCTTTACCTTTATTGCCAGCTCTTTAACAGTAAATTCAAATAATGCCTTATGCTTTCTTCATAATTTCTTCCAGAATAGCAATATTCAGTATAAAATGCTGCACTTAAAAACATGACCAATTTAAAAGGACATAGTGGGGAAAAAGGAGTCTGGATTTGCTTGGTCTTTGCACAAAAACTGAAGAATGAGCATTGGAAAAATAATGCAATTTACATTCAGTAATGAAAATGTTTTTAACGGAATGTGTACACACTTTGCATTTATATGTCTGTAGCTTGGCATATACAGCACAAAGAAATAATTTACCAATGATACTAGCTGTTACATTAGGGATTCTGTGCCCACATAAAAATGTAAAATGTGTCTTCTGATTGTGAACTGTACGCACTTAAAATGTAAAATCTCTGACCAGTAAAATTGCTTCAAAGTCACCTTGTAAAATAGAATGTACAAAATAACATTACATGGTCCATGGGTAGATTTTTAAACAGATTTTTTTTTCTTTATCTAGGTATAATGAGTGTTATATTTTTAAAACACAATTATAAAAAATAGAATTCTGTTTTCCTATGTGTGCATATATGAATTTATGTGTGTGTATGTATATATGCATGTATGCATACATAGACAGACACACAAATCTACAGAATCATGTAATAGACAACATTAAGATCAGTATACTACTATTTCTGAAATTCGCATCTTTTGCCTTCCTGTAAGACCATAGATAATAGTAAACAAGATACAATTCCTGTACTTCGTACCTTTTCAGTGTCAAGGAAAAGGATAAAGTATAAGCAAAGGACAATATATAGCATTTTGCTGACAAAGTAGCACTGTAAAATGCTGTCAAATGAGGTAAATAAGGATCCTGAATGTTTCTGGGATGACAGCGAAGCTTGGATCAAGTACTACAGTCATGTAACACCTTTCCACCAAGTGGAGATTCCCTTAGACAAGTCCAGATGTGGAAGGTTCTGAAGTTGCCAGAAAATTCAAAACTTTTCAGCTGCCTCTTCCATATGTTTCTGGAAAATCATAATTTGTGCATCTATTTTCCTGTCAGTCCTAAAGACAGGCAAGAATTCTTAGGTAATGATTTTAAATATTTGATTGGTGCAGACCTTTCCTTTAGGATGACTTTTTAGTTATCTTGTCTCTTCTAGCTAATGAAACAAGGGTAAAGATATGTTGCTGTGTTGGGTTTACATGGCAAGGTTTTGGAAGGGAGAGGACTGCAGGGGTGGCTTCTGTGAGAGGGCACTAGAAGCCGCCTCCCTGTCCAACAGAGTCAGTTTCAATCTGCTCCAGGATGGACCCGCCACTGGCCAAAGCCAGGCAAAGTCTGAGCCCAATGATAGCGCTTCTGTGACGTATTTCAGAAAGGGTGAAAACCACCACAGAGCAGCTGGGAAAGAGGAGTGAGAAAATGTAAGCAAAACAGCCCTGCAGACACCAGGGTCATGAGAAAGGAGGGGGAGAAGGTGCTTCAGGCATCTGAGCAGAGATTCCCTCACAGATGGTGGTACAGACCACCTGGTGAGGCAGGCTGTCCCTCTGCAGCCCATGGAGGACCCCACACTGGAGCAGGTGAATGTTCCCTGAAGGAAGATGACACCTGTGGAGAGCCCTGTCAGGAGAAGACTCATGTCAGGAATTGGGTCCTGTGGAGAAGATCTAACATAGGAGCAGGTTTTCTGGCAGGACCTGTGACCCGATGGAGGACTCATGCTAGAGTAGTCCATCCCTGAAGGACTGTCAGATGTGGAAAGGACCCATGCTGGAGCAGATCTTGAAGGTCTGTATCCCATAAGGAGACTACATGCTGAGACAGGGAAGGTATTTTTAATTTTGTTCTCACCTCTCACTATCCTACTCTGTTACAATAATTTGGTAATAAATTAAATTATTTCCCCGAGTCGAGTTTGTTTTGCCTGTGATTGCAATTAGTAAGTGATCTCCCTGTCATTATCTCAACCCTCAAGCTTATCATATTTTCTCCCCTATCCTATTGAGAAAGGGGAGTGATCGAATGTGTTAGTAGGCACGTGGCAGTCAGCCAAGGTCATCTCACCACAACTATTAAATTCGCCAAAATGCAACAAATTTTAAAATATAAAGACAAAAATTGTACCTCTTTCATAATGCAGGCAGAACAAATAAACCCTTGTCAAATTATATGAAACCTGGAGTATTTTGCTTTGTATTGTTGCTTTGCTGCTCTGCATTAGTGCGTAGCAAAATACTGTAAGGGAATCTCTAATGAAATCAACATCTAACACAGTGGAAACTTTTACACTTGGATCGATTCCTAAGCAAATAGGAAATTTCTGATGATGCCTCCTCAGAGAGTTTTTCAAAGAGCTGGCAACAAAAAAAAAAGTAACGTAGACAACGGTCAGATCAAGAGTGACAGATTTGCACTCCTAGCACTCATCCTGGAAAACAGTTATTTTTGCATTTAGCTTTAAACATGAAAACTGTGTGATTGCTTATCAGCTTAAGTTAACCATAAGCTTGGTTTTACAAAGTTATTTATCAGCAAACACTAGTATCAATATCTCATTTCTTCTTTTTGACAAGTATCAAGAACAAGCATAATTAGCAAAATAAAGCATCATGGAACAGACAAAGTTGAATGTTATTTCTTAAAAACTGAAGGCATATGAATAAACCCACAAATCCTTATTTGTGTTATCATGGACTGGTTGTTTTTAAATCACATTTCCTTTTTAAAACAGAAATTACCTCATCAGAGGGTATTTCTTAAGAAATAAGGATCAGTCAAAGTATTCTCAAATGGACATCAATCTCCAAGACATTCCCTCAAGTCTTTCTAGTATTCTTTGCTCATAACTATGCCAGCATAGAATCTTCTTTTGGAAGATACCTGGTTGAAAATACAGGAGACGGGTAGGACAAAAGACCTTCAGAGTGAAGTCATAAAACTGAACAGATGTAAATGCCTTGGTTTTTTATAGGAATTTAGAATCTCACATTCCAAAATTCTGATTCTGGCTCATGTGTTTCAGGTGTGACAGATAGCACTCTTGCCTTCAGTTTCACACTTGGAAAAAGCAACATTAACATTTAGTCATCTCCAACAGATAGCAGAAGGAAATCCCATGTATTAAGTGTGAAGAACCAAGGCAAGTACATATTTTTCAGCTTTTAATACCATCCCACAGAGAGAACCAGGGTTCGGGTAGACTGGGAATTTTAGAAGCCTAAGTGACCTAGGAAGAAATAAATAACTTAGTGGAGAATAGAAAACTAAAGTAATGTTATAACCTATATGCATACAGAAAGTCTCTCTGAATCTGTGGAGAAGTATACTCAAACATAAAGCTTAAATTTTGCATAAAGAAACTGGTAAGAGAAAGAACTTAATTTAGAAAGCACTATAAAGGCTCTGGCTGGCAAATACAGGAACAGTAGAAGCACAGAAAGAGTGAGAAGGAGAGAGAGAGAACAAGTGCCACTCTGAAAGGATCTATAGCCAGTGGCTAGGCTATGTCCCCGTGATGTTGATGACCTGGAGTAAAGTGGGTACTCTGTCTTGTCTGACACAAAACCTTGCAGTTGGACATATCATATCTAAGTGTCCTCATTAGTCTAATGCTCTATAATCTCCTTCCTATTGTACTGTCTGGTTTTAAGCAGGTAGCATACTCTGAACACCTCAGACTAACATCTAAACCACAGCCTTGGTCATGATAAACTCAGCTTTTAACCATCATGATAAAAACCCTACAAATACCATATATACTAGGGAACAAGGTATCTGCACAAAGAGTCATAGAACTACCTGAAATTCCTTTTGGAATTATGTTCTTCCCATTCTGCTGTTTTCTCCACCTGTTGTTCTAGCTCTTGATCACTGTGGCGTATCTGTCACTTGACTTAAAACCCTCTGAGAACAAAATATACCTCTCTTACATACTTATCATATTTTTGGTGATGCCACAATATAAAAAGAACACCGATAGTGATATCCATAACTATATCATAAAACTTTGCAAGTTGGATGTTTGTGTGGTGGTGTTTGGTTGAATCATTTCATTAATTGAACTCACTGTTTTCACAAGCACAGGCAGGTAGTGCTCTTGCCAAAATATCTTAGCCTTTGATGCTGCTGTAATATTCTCTAAACTTTTTCTTGTATCACACCCTAAAATGTCTTTTTGTTTTGAAGAGTGAGGGTTTATTTTCATTGAAACAAGCCATCCTCTGATGTCAATAGCCTGAAGTTTGGAATAACAAAAAAGAAATTGCCTAATGGTAGCAGGAGAATAAAAAAAAAAAAGAGAGAGACTTATGAATGACATCTTCCTACAGAACAGGAAAAGATAAAGACCTGAAATAATAATAACAATCAGATGACTATTCATTAATTGCTCTCTCAGCAGTTTAAGACTTTCCAAGTCTTTCCATCAACAGATGGATAATTGCACTGGTTGTTTTCCTCCAACCACAATTTAAAGTTCTATTTAACTCCCTGTGTATGCTTTAACATGCTAGGTGAGAGACATTTTATTACTCCACCTTCTGCTGAGGGAATCAGTCATGTTTATTGGCAATTCCTGTAAAGATATTGTGTTTGTGTGTTACCAAATCATTAGCATAGACCTCATATCTGGACTGTGCTGTTGTACCCAGGACCCAGCTGTAGTCACCTGATAAGGGAGAATATATATGAGGGCATGGATAGTCACCCATAGGCTGACATTAGCTGAGAAGATGATTTCGAGTATTTTAGAACAATATTTTCAATACAGCTCTCAGAGAGGCAGAATGTTCCATTTCCATTGCCACATACACCTTTGTAGGTTCATCATCCCCCTGAATGACTTCCCTGCTTGCCACACACCAGAAGTTTAGCAAGCTTCATACAGATGTGACCTGGATTCTTGAATCATTAAAACAAATATTTGCAAATATAAATACTTCAGATGAGAGATCATATCATGTAAGACATAAATCATATACCAGTAAACTGGTTACTGATCAGATGAACAACATAGAATTATATATGAGGGATGGTGTAGAAGAAGACTGTTTTCTCACATTTCCTGAAACAGTTATCAAAGTATTCAATTAAAGACTTAATTTTCTTTCAAGAGTTTTTAAACAGGGTAAGGAACAGATAACAGGAAGGAATTAAAACTGCTCAATTAAGAGTGTAGTAGTTTTTAATATTAAACTTAAGAACATATTGCATGTCCCTGGCCCAAAAAGGGATAAACAAATCTAATTTCAGTTGGAGTGAAATGCCCCCCTTTGGGTTATGGATTTTAAGGGATTTGGACTTGGTTTTGGGGAACTTTTTCTAATTTTCATTTTTAGATTTTATGTATGGAATACAGATCAAAGGCTTAGATTTCACGAAAGGAAACTATTTAGAGCACTTAGACTTACTTATTTAGCAGGAAATTCGTTCATCATCTACTTTATAAGCTCTTAGTTATCTCAGTGATAAGTTCCATGGGAATCATAACGGTCTTTTTCTACCCATGGATCTGTATAAAGACCATAAAGCTCACAGATAACATTCGTGCTATCACACGAGTCTCAGCTTTCTAGGTTTCAAAGTCAAAACAGAGAGAATGGGAGGGCCTGGCAAAGGATCTGCCATAAGTTTCTAATTCTTCAATTAAAAAATGTAAAAGACATTAAAATGAAAGATTTTATTTTTCTTCTTGATTTAGACGATCTAGAAAGACAGAAAAAAATCAACTGTAATCATTATAGGTGTATGGCCTCTTTCAACCTTGATAATTCAGTTATTCTGTGATAAGATCCTAAGACTTCTCCAAGATGAAAAGTTTTCCCTCATAGGAGAGATGCTCCAGTCCCTCAATCACCTTCATGGCTCTTCACTGGACTCTTACCAGTATGTCCATGCCTTTCTTGCTGTGGGGAGCCCAGAACTGGACACTGTACTCCAGTGGTGGTCTCACCAGTATTGAATAAAGGTAAAGGATAACCTTTTTGACCTGGTGATAATGGTCTGTTCAATGCAGCCCAGGAGGATGTTTGCATTTGCCATGAGGTCGCATTATTGGCTTATGTTCAACTGGTGACCAGCAGGACCGCCAGGGCCTTTTTCTGCCAAACTGCTTTCCAATTAGTCAGCATGTACTGGTGTGTGGAGTTGTTTCTTCCCCAGTGAGGGACTTGTCACTTCCATCTGTTGAGAAACCTTCAGAAGTTTTCCATCAGCCAATTTCTCCAGCCTATCAAGTCCCTTAGTATGGCAGCATAGCTGCCCACAACAAGGCCACAAATTCACTGTGGCACAAACAGGCAGTTTCTCCTCTTACAATACAAAATCACTATTTGTCAAACACTGTAAGGAAAAACTGTTACCAAAATTTCTATCCAATAAATGGGACAAAAAAGATAAATAGGAATCTAGTTCATCAAAGGAAGCTTCTTTTTCATGTCAGTAAATCATATTTTCTCTGAACTCCTATTATCAGTCAAGAGAAGCAGCAATGTTTCATGGTAAGGCAATTTAGTAGGAATTTATGAATGTTGGGAAGTGGCAAATTAGAGTAGATACGATCTTGTTCAGCCTGACTAGTTATATTGCCAGCTGAATATGACTATATTAATTATGGGTATTTTACTTTTTTTATCATAGTATTTCATGCCTTTACGCAACATAAACTGTAGTAATGGATTAAATGCAGCCTTGAAACCATGACTGCACAGGGTCTCATCTTGCCTCTTAACATAAGAAGCATGCTATCAACTCAGTGAAAAGACCTTAACTCAATGAAAAGGCCTCCCTTATGTGGGAGATTAATTTGGAATTTATGATTGACTTCTTGTGTTGATGCCCATATTCTCAGTTCTGAAGGGTGTAATTTGAAATAAAGACCCTTATTTTAAAGTCAGAGGATGTGATTCATCTCATTTAGCTTCAGATATCTACAGCTGAGATGTTTGTAATCAAACGAGTCATCTTTACAGTCAAATAGGAAGATAGAGACGCCCAGTGGATGTGATTTATATGCCTTATTTTAGATTTTTACCTTTAGAATAAGATTAATCATATACCAGAAATCAACTTGATTATTGAAGGAAGTCTAAATAAGTGATTCAGTGTGAATATCTAAAGTTCTGCAGGGTTAACCTGCTCAGGAGGTCAAAAGCAGTTAATTTGCAATCACTGTTTTATATCTTACCTTAGGTTGAATTAATTTTCGTCATAGATGAGACTTAAATGAATAAGTGCCAACTGCTGTATCATTGCTTCCACTTTCTATTACCTTGGTTTCTCCAAAAATTTCACATGTAAGTGCTGACAAATCCCATCCAATGAGATCATTATCTTCAGTGGTAACAGTTACAAAATTTCCACATACTGCATGTAGACTTCTGCTTCCACATCATTCCAGACCATGCTTATTTCTCACACAGATCACAGCCTTCAGTGAACAGGTTTTTCTGAATAAAGAGTTCATACCACATTTCAGCTAGCCTAGAGGAAAACTGGTCATTTTCCAGAAAACTTCTACAAAATATATACTCACAGAAATCATTCTCTGATACACAATCTTATTCCCTTGCTTTCCATTACAGTTTATCTCACAGCTTGTCCCACTGATACTATATTGAACACTAAAGTTGATAATATCTAACTGTACCTCATGCTTGTTTTCTTTAGTGTAAGCACAATTTGCAGTAAAATATTTTACTGAATAGTAAAAAGGAAGCTTATCACAGAGCTCCTTGCACACAGACACCCAAAAACTGTTTTGTGTACTGAAAGCCTGTGATGGGAAGGAAGATACAAAGTTCAGACCACTGAACAGCCTGTTTCAGGTAATCCAGTAAACCAGAAACTCACATGGAGAAGAGGACCTTTCAGGTAACAGTGGGATTTCGTGCAAGCATGACTTTGACGATTAACAGGGGAGATGACCAAACAGAATCAATATCCAGTGGGGTTTGCCTGAGGGCCAGGAGGGGAACTCTTCCTGTCTGAGTCAGAGCAAGATTGCATTCCAGAAGCAAGATTTTTATTTTGGGTGGTACTTTCTGGAGAGATAACTATTTAAAATTAATTGCTAATAAACCCTCCCTGTTTGCGTGGTTCCTTGTGTAGCAAGAAGCCATGCACGTAGCTGTGAGATATTGCTATAAGGATCACATCCTAACAGACCAGAGAGCTATTCCCTCATTAGTGGAGCTTCCCAATTTCTGAAGAAAGCATTTTATGAAAAAGAGTCTCTTATCCCCAAATCACTTCATCTATCAGACTGAGGTTTCACTGGTGAAATACAATGCTGAAGTTTAAATTGGACAAGCCGTGATGATGTTCCATTCTATGCCCTGTTAGCTAGTAAATTTGCAATTTAGAGGAGAAAGCATCAAGTAGAATTTTTACATTTCTCCAAAGTCGCTGTACAAAAAAAAGAATTTTTTAGCTCATTATATATTTGTGTTCACTCTGCTAAAAACAGCAAAACTATCACACATTTGCTTACAAAAATAAATATTAAATAATTCTTAACTCCATAGCTTCACTATTCTGTTGAGTCCTAAAAAGCATTTTCAAAAGAGTGTGTTTTATTCAGGCTTTTGAACATTTCAACTTAAGCAATTCCTAGAATCTTCTTGGCTGGTTTTCTGCTAAAACAATAGCTACATACAGCTACATATAATGTAATCACACTAAAAATGAGAGGTAGGTTTTTTAAGGGGCTAAACACATGAAATACTGAGTTGTTTTGAATTTAGGAGAGTACAGCTAAAACATCAGCAAAATTTTAATTTAGATTGAGTAATTATGGCTTCCCTCACATTCACAATAAAGTTTGTGCATCCCTTGTCTTCTGCTGTACAGGACTAGGACTATTAACTTATATCCAATATTCAGGCACATGTCCATGACTAGAGCAAGGTTTTAGGGTCTACTTGACTGTGATATGACAAATCACTCAATGTACATACTGCCACATATATTATTAGTTTTGTTAAAATAGAAAGTTAATCCCGATATTGGATATTTTAACAAAGATGGTATGAGTAAGATTGTGCTTCAGTTTTGAAAATTTAGTTTTTCCATGGTGTAGTCCTGTGGTGGGGGGAAACAGTTTTCCCCCTGAAGTTATAAAATGGTAAAACCCCAGGGGGTGGTGACCCTTGAAGTTTTGAGGTTTTAACCAATGAACGCTTCTGCAAAATATAAACATATCACAACCAGAATGGCAGAGAAGGTAGTTGTAGTTTGGTGTTAGAAGGAGTAACCATGTTGTGAAAGCCACAAGCAGAAGGGGCAAGAAACCCTCTGGGGAGCCATGGCCCCCCAGCCCCTGGCTGGGGTCATAGAAACTCGGAAACAGTGTTAAACTGAACTGAGCTCTGTGACTGAGAGGCTGGAAGTTTTTCTCCCCTCCACTGTGAGCAGCAGAAGCGGCAGCAGCATCCAGAGGTTGTGGCTAAGAACCAAGATATAACTGAAGGAACAGTAAACAGCATGCAGCCAAGGAAGACTCAGAGTTGCTCGAGTCGAGATAGAGAGCCGGCAGCAGAGAGAGAGAACTGAGTTCTACAGAGAAAGTTTGGGTAAGAACTGAAACTAAAACCCCAAACTCCTTGGAGACCCCTCACCTCCTGGAGGGGAAGGGTGAAGTGCAACATGCACTGCAGAGAAGAGCTGAGAAGCTCAAAGCGTCCTAGAAAGCTGGACTGGGACGGAGAAGGAATGCAGAGGGGGTGACCTTAGCCCCCCCTCACCATTGCTACCAAGCTGGCAACCTGAGACAGAGCACAGGAGCTCTGGTAGAACTCTTGAGGCAAAGGTTTTCAACTGAAAACTGCCCAAGATGTTCTGACTCAGGGGTGAATCCCCTGAGGAAGGGACTTTTACGAAGATATCCCTGCACTTCGTGATATACCCGTGGTGAAGTGAGTTTTGTCCCTGCTGGCAGTCCACAGGTGAGACCTTCGCTTGGAGTTGAAGGAGAGCTGAGAGGAGTGAAAGGAGACCCCCTTGTGTGTATTGAAAAGAGATCTAGCTACAACAATCCAGATACAGATGCTATATGAGAAGAAGAGACCCTGCTGCCTTAGAGACATTGCTGCTCTGAAGAAGGATCTTTCCTTCTTCCCTTCTGGACTTTTATTTGGAGGGGAGAAGAGATTTGATCCATTGTAAATACTTATGTCATGGTAGAGATAATTAAGATTGCATATAATGTATTGTAGTATTCATTTGTACAGTCATTGTAATATATTCCCTTTCCCCCATTTTGAGTCCTGTGTATTTGCCTGGAAAAAACCATCTCACATTACGTTGAGATGTGGGAGGGGGTTTAGACTAGGGAATTGGATTTTGAGGCTCTCAAACCATGACAAGTCCAAATTCAGTCTACAAATATTGATCAAGTTTTTGCTAGTGATAGTAATGGAATTGTCACCTGAGATAGATTTTTTTAAAATAGTAGTCACTCTACTTAATGATAAAATAAAGATATAAAAAAAATCAGAGCCAATGAAATAGTTTTTTTCAATATTAGGCTTTAAATTTTACTACTGAAGAGGCCTTCATACAGTTATGCTGGGGAAGATAAGCATCCACTATCATCCAAAGACATAAAAGTTAATGCAAATTACGCTTTTTATTTCACAGTTTAATCTCATATTAAATTATTATACAATAGCTTTATATATTCATAGAAATAGACTATAATACATTTCTTTAGTGTAGCTTCTCATGTTCCCATGAATTCAGGCACTGTTTTTGGTCCTTAGTGAACTATGGGTTTGCAACACCATAGTGATTCCCACAACAAACATCACCTTTTATTGTATTCCTTGCTTAACAGACAATGCTTGTGATTTAAGTAGGAATCACAGATTAAATGGTGGTTCTTTCTTAAAATTTAGGCTCTGAAGCTTAGAAGTTGCCTAGAAATCTAAGGTAGACAGTTGAGGGGTCTGAAATTACAGTGCAAAATTTTTTAAACTTGCAGGCTTTCCACCTCTGCAGTACAGAAGTGCTCTATTAAGAGCAGTGAATTTGGGACTGTACTGATAATTCACACCCTGATTTTCTGGTTTCTTGATCTCCCTAACAATTCTGCAGGCTCTCTGGCTCCCCATTCAATAAACATTCAGGTGCTTTGACTGCCAAGTTACTGAGAGGGAATCTCCTTGGCTGACTGCTTTTCTAGATTATTCGCTTTCTGAGCACTCAGTTTTCTTCAATGGCAAATCTTGAAACTGAAACGGTAGAGGGGCTGATGCTATTTAATGCAAGAGAATAGGCACATACAGTGGTCTAGCTCCAAAATTCCCTGTCAGGGAAAGAAGCTGTATAGTGATGGAGGCAATCAGGCAAGCTGGCAGAAAGCCAGAGTATTTTTTTCCTCATCAGAACTCTGTCGAGTTTTGACAAATGTTTTCTTGACATCAACACGTTTTGATTCAGTGAATCTGAGCTTTCTGACTTAAAACATGTCCCAACAGAAAATGTCCAATCATTTCTGAAAGGGAGATAGCAATTTAACTTATTAATAAAATTTAGGCTTTGTGGATTTAATTTTAAAACCAAGCCACTCTTCTATAAAAATTAATTATTTATGAGTCGTAACAGTTTTACTCTAGTTTCATTCTCAGTAAAGAGTAACTGAACTCAGTAGTGCTCTTCGAATTCATTGCCCAGTAGTACTGTGAACTCCCCTCAAAAGCAAGTTATAACCCTTGAATATGTATTCCCATCTGAGATTTTCTTATCTGTTGGAGAACCATGCAGTAGTTTCAAGTGTTACAATCTGTAAATGGTAATGACAGTATTTCCTCATTTAGCAGGATTTCTGCTTTTCCAGGTTGCTTGGGCTTTTGTTTTCTTGTGGTTTTTTGATTAGTTTGGTTGGGATTTTTGCAGGGGACGGTTGGTTGGTTTGGGATTTTCGTTTGTTTTGGTGGTATTAACGGCTGCAGCAGTTTCTCCAAATTTGTGACAGAAAGACTTTTTGAGGAAAGAAATCTTTTGGGGGGTAAGAGAAAGATATTTTTAAGGGGTTTATGTACTATTTTGGTTTTATTGATAAAAGAGACCACCAAAAGGACCTGCCGGAAATGTTTGTTATCCACTTTCACACTGTTGCCACACATCTATTTACACTGGGACCTGAAGCTATTCATACCACTTCAGGCTGTGATCTTCTCAGATCACAAAGGCTAAATAGGATCAGAGCTACTCAGTGTTCAGCTGAAGAAAGTCCAAGGAAAATCTCAGGTAGCAGGTAGTGGGATGAAGGAGGCATCTTTCCCTCCAATTCAGAGTGGAGCCATCCTGCTGCCAGAGGCAGCATGTATCAACATCATTGGGCCAAACATCTCTGTGTGATTAAACCACACTCAGTGCAGAAGCAGAAGACCTAAGGTGGAAACATTCCTAGATGAAGCCGTACAAGCAGTCTGTGTTCCCAATTGGCTTTCTTATTGCATTTATCTGCTTTTCCACCTTCTGTAAAACTAGTCCCTTATGCCTGATTCAAAGCTCCTGTGATCTATGCATATCCTCTGTTTTCTTTTGGGATATTTTTATAATTACATTTGCCAGTGTCTAATGTGAGCAAATTCTTTTGAATACAGTGCACAGCCATTCCACTTTGCACAGATTTCAGTTTCATTCACTGCTACGCAATGCAGAGAAATCTGATACAGCCCCACAGGTTTAAATACAATCCAAATTAAGCTTGATCATATCTCATAGGCTCTTCATTATTCCTGAAGAAATCTCTCACGTACCAATAGAGCAGCTGTTCTAATCACATTTTAATGCCTTTTGAGGATGTTTTTGTAAAATCTTTCCTGTACTATTTTCTACTCACTATCTTGCTTTACAGCTGTTGACCTCTGAGTTTGAGAAACCATATATATTGGATATTTATTTCATTTTTAATTAGTTTTACCTAATAAAAAAAAAAGCCCTCTCTTATTGAGAACATTTCTGTACTTCATATGATCCAGTATGAAGTGAAATTCTTTGAAATGATAATTCAAACCCTTGTAGCTACATATAGTTCTTCATCCTGAGGATGTTACTGTACACTAACAAATTTACCACACTTTTTTTTGAACCATCATGACAAACAATTCTAATGCCATATTGTGACTAGGGAAAAGACAACACCACTGTATCAAGTCATGTGGGTTTTTTCTACTAACTGCCAGGGGTAGGTATCTAAATATCAATCAAGAACAAGTATGTTCCATTAATACTTCAGAAATTCTTGAAATAAACTGAAAGGAAACTTGCTCCAGTTTTAACAAAAATTTACATTTTTTCTAACTGTACAAAAAGTCCAGTTAATATATAGGCAGAACAGTTGCAGAAATTATTTTGTATACTAGGTTAGCTTAACATGGCCTGTTTTCTAAACAAATTTCAATTTTGTTTCATTTTTGTTCACCTCCTTGTCTTGCCTTGGAAATCTGACACATAGCCTGGTATTTTCACTGTGATTGTTGTTTTATCTGTATTATTCTATATTGTACCCCATGGACTAAGCTTGAGTTAAATGCACTTCTCCTTCTAGGATTGAATTGAAAACTAAAGAAGCTAACTAAGTAACTACAAAATTTTTGGCATTTCCCATCGTACTTTCTCTTAATGATCATCCATCTCTATTAGTTTCAACTTTTTCAATCTTTATTAGTTTGTTTTGTCCTTTTTTTTTTCATAGTTACTTTAGTTTGGATTTGCCAGTCTTTAACTTCTTGTTATGTTTTCACTCACTTAAGCTAAGATCCCTTTAAAATCTGATGTTTTCTTGTTGTTAAGTTAGCAGTAGTTGGGAAGCCATGTGTTCATTTACTTTATTCTTGCGCATCTTGAATTTTTTCCACTGTTTTCAGGCATTTTTCACTTAAATTTTTCTATATTCTCTGCATTTTTCAAAATCTTTTCAAATGGGGGATAAGATAAAAGCAGCATCTCATTCATCAATAGTATATTCAGAGACCTACAATAGTTTTATTATTTGGCTCAGTTGCTATGAAGGTTATGTTTGAGGGGTATAGTCACTGTTCTGTTTCTCAACTATATTTTTACAGAAGTACCACTTGCACTTCAACAGATTTACAAATTCCTACATGATCCTATTTTTCATCATATAAATGAGAAATAAGTCAAGTGAGATTCAAACAGCTCTCTCATGAAAGGATAACTACTTAATAAGACAAGGTAAAATTAATTTTAGAAGTACATTCCTCACATATTGTAGGTTGACTGGTCTATTGAACAATTATCTTTTCAGTGGTTTCTCTTAGGACAGTAATTTCAGTCCTAAGTACTGAAAAGGATGGGCTATGCCAATAAACCTTAATATGAGAGGGAATTTTCCCTGCCTCAGGTTCTGATTGGAATGCAAGATATATTCACAGTGACAGCTATACATTTACTGAACATGTTTCAAACGAGTTGCTGGGAGCAGAGCAATCAGTTTTGTCCACTCTGCAAGCCTTTCAGCTTACAGATAAAGCTTCTGTTTGAAAATGATCTTCTGTAATAAATGCATCTGTATATGCACTGCAATCAATATTTTCTTGAAACTGGGAAAAACTAAAACCATTGTGGTATGCAAGTTATTTTTTTTTTTAATTTCGTATAAGCTTTATTTATGTCATTTAAACCTTGAGTTTTCTTGCTGTTATCAGTATCTTGCAGCGAACAGTTAAATCATTGTTATCAAAAGTGTTTTCACTCTTGATAAATATGAACTATTCTTCATCTTTTTTCAGCCTTCTTTCATAGAAATTCTCTAATTATTTAAAGGCAGTTCTCTACATAGGTTAGACAGAGCTTCCATGCTCTGTATTTCAAGAAAAGGCAGACATATTACTAAAAAAAGGTTTCATCTACAAGTTTGGCTTGGTTTACCTTTTTCCAGGGGACTTTTCAGTGCCATTATTTCCTCTTTTACTCCGCTTATGTACTTCAATTTCACTCTCAGAAAAAAAATATTTATAAAATCTCTATAATAATTTATATATTAAATATATATTCATTTACATATAGAATACCAAATTGAAGAGAATGTACTTCACTAAACCATTATTAAGCCAGTCCTGTAATACAAAGACTTGCAGGACTTTGTAGTCAAACATCCATATATAATTTTGATATATCTATGGGTCTTAGAGTTAACATTGCTCTAAGGAGAGATGTAGTTTTTTCATCTAAGATACTCTTTTATAATGAAGTTTCATCTATTAGGACTTCCTCTCATAAGAAAATTCTTGCAGTAGTTTCACTCAGATAGTAAAAACTTTTCATTACCTTTAGAATTTCCCATTACCATTCCATCACCAGAAGAATTTCCATACCATTAACAATAGCATTGGACAGTAACACAAGGGCAAGAAGGAGGACCCAGGAACTACAGACAACCTTAACAGCCTTAACTCATGCTCAGTTCCTGGGAAAATTATAGATCAAATATTCCTGGAAGCCATCTCCAAACACATGGAAGACAAAAAGGTGGCTTGGAACAGTCAGAAAGACTTCATGGAGAGTAAATCAGGCCTGACCAACCTGGTTACCTTCTACAATGACTTGATTAGTGCTTTGGACAAGGGAAGAGCAGTGGCTGCTGCATGCAGTAAAGCCTTTGGCACTGTGTCCTGTAACATGCCTGTGGCCAAATTAGTAATATCCGGTCTCATTAAGTGAAAGAATCAGACGTGAAAAATTCACTGATCTACCAGGCTCTAGGGATTGTGATCAGTCACATAGGTCCAGCAGGTAGCTGGTTACTAGTGACAACTTTCAGAGATTAATACTAGAGGATACACTGTCTAATAGCTTTACTAACAATCTGGACAATGGGGTGTAGTACACATTTAGCATGTTCCCAGGTGATAACAAACTTGGGAGAGTAGTCAAAGGCTGGAACAGTGGCCCTCCAACTTCAATCAAGGCAAATGCTAAGTCCTGCACCTGGGATGACAGAACCAACAAACCAAGATAATCTGGGGGCAGACTGGCTGGGGAGCAGCTTTGCACCAGAGAACCTGGAGGTTCTGCTGTACAACAAGCTGAGCATGGGTCAGCAGTGAACTCCTGCAGCAAAGGAGGCCAAGGTCCTCCTGGACTGCATTTACAGCATACAAGCAGGAGGCTGAGGGAAATTATTCTTTCCCCCCTATACTTGCAAACCCTTACTGGTAGTATTCTGCCTGGGTTTAGGCTCCAGGCTCCCCAGCAGAAGACAGACCTTAGTAGATGTCAGTAAAACCAGTAGTGTAGTAACAAGTTGGTTGAGAGGTGCAGCACATGGTATACGAGATGGAGAGAATTCGATTTTGTCTGGTGAAGGGAATGTTAAAGAAAATGTTATTGCTGTCTGCAACTACCTAATGGGAGTAGAGAGAAAAGACAGAGACCCTCAAAGGAGACAGAGGAAGGACAGGAAGTAACAGATCCAAGCTCAAGTACAGGAAATCCCCGTTAGATACCACACAAACTGTTTTCACTCTACAGATGGTCAAACACTGCACCAAGTTGCCCCAAAACTTTGAGGAGTTCCTATCTTTGGAGATATTCAAAACTTTGCTTCACAGTGCCCAGCCTATCTGAGCTGAGTGGACCTGATCTGAGCAGAAAGTTGGATTCAACCTCTAGAGGTCTCTTCCTAACTAAATTATTCAATGATTCTTCAATTTGTGAGATGTTCAATTATTTTTGCTTAGTTGGTCTCATGAGCAACTTATTTTGGGGGCAGCAATTGTAACAGAACTCTCAAAGAAATCTGTCTGAAGGGACTGCAGTTCTCTTGAAAATACTGTGCAAATACAGTGCATGTGAAAATCAGGTCTGAGGACGTGTTTTGAGATTTACGAATGATGACAAAGCTGCCATTCTGCCTCAAAAAAATGTGATGCTGTGCACATCTTTTCATTAACATTTACATGTGGTTAAAATATTGGAAGCCACACAAGCGTTTCAATAGTCATTATTGAAATATATGTAAAACTCTTCACTTGAACCTGTTGCTTGACAATTAGTTACAATGTCTTCACAGAAATATTTTGCAGTCAGCTTTCTTACCCTGACGCAGATAGATGTTTTGCTGATATGGCTGACCTCCAGGCCCTCTTAATACAGCTAGATGGTGAAAAACAATTTGATCCTTTGCCTTGTAGGGTGAAGCTTAATTTGATAAAAATCTCTACAATTACAGGATTCATCAGAAATAAAATCCACACAAAAATTTAGCAAAAGACTAATTAAAGTTACAGATTAGTAAATTGATTCACCCTGTAAAGTTATTTGTTCAAAAGCCTTCTTTCTTAAGTAATACTTAACATTTTATATATTTGGCTTTGAAGTATATGCTGAAGTACTTGGAATTCTTCTTTGCAGACAAGCAGTGCTTGTGATCAATTTAACCTGATGTAAAGTAATACTTTGACTTGTGTAAGATTTGCACCACTATATCAGTCAGTGGAAAATGAAGAATCCCTGTACCATTTGTGATCCTTTTCTATTAGCTACATAATTTCCAAAAGAGGCCAGAAGTTTAGAATTCTTTCTTTTTTTTTGTAACAATAAAAATAGTGTTCTGAATGAAAATACAATCTGTTTGCTAGGTTACTTAGCTGTTATTTGGTGTCTCATCTGGTAATCACATTTGAGAATAATTATAAAAGCCCTGATCAGTTCTACAGGGGAAAAAAAAGTGTCTGGAATATTTACTTCATTCTTTTTTATGTCTATATCACCCTCATTGAGCCTTCAAATCATTTAGTTTTCTAAGTTTCAGAACTAGTGGATGCTAATCGCACACTGTCTTAATGTGTAATAACAGTGGATTTGTAAAAGAGCTATCATGCCTTGTTTCACTTGTTTCACAATAGCATCCCTCTCTGGACAAGCACAGTGATTTTACCAGCATTTTATTTTTTAGTAGAACCAATAGATTTTGAAGCAATTATTAAATAGCATGTTTCCTCTGTGCAATCTGATGTGACCAAGATTCCTCTGAGCATCTTCTTTTAGTTGAAATTTCAAATTCTTAACAATATCAAAGATTGGAGTTGTTGCTAGTAATTTTTACAATGGCTTTGATTCCCAAAGGTACTAAAAATAGTAAATAGACTAGCATACTTTTGTTCCAAGAGTAGCAAGCTGTGAAAGGATAACAGGTTCACTGTGCATTACCATTTGAAACTAGTCAATAAATATCTTTCTGTAACATGGCCATATACAGCAGATATAAATTGCAATGTTGACAGCATTTCTATTTAGCACCCAGAGGTTAAAAATTATTTAGTAACATGTAATGATTAAAGTACAAGAATTCAAGAGTATTTAATACTAGTGTTTTCAAAGGGGTATGCTTTAGAAATTTTGATCATACTGAAATCTGCTCAAAACTGTTAAAGTATGGATAATTTCATTCAATTTTCCAGTAGGTTTCTGCTTTGAATAAGTAAATAGTGGGTAATGGTTTGTGTCAAAGTCCTTGTAACACTCCATTAAACATAAAGCATGACAATCTGATCAGATGTCTCTTTTATAGTCAGAAACTGACTTGTGACTTTGGGAGTTACTCGACTGCATCAGGTCACATCAGAAGTCTAGCTTTTTCATCTTCTAAAAATCCCTTATGGCTTTACATCTGACAAATTTTGAATCGTAGCATCATGACCTCACTTTTAAAACTGCATTTGATATAGTCCAAGCACTGTTACTGAACGGAAAGTAGAACACTCTTCTGCTGGGGACTATATAAAAGGAAACTCTCTCTTTTTTTCTTTTTTTTTTAATGCTTTAGATTTAAATCATATCCTTCAGCTTCAAGTATTTCGCTTACATGAAAAGACAACGGAGTCTAGCTTAAAATACACAGAAAACCAAGGGAATTCAGAGTTAGAAGAGAATCATTTGTCCATTCAAACATTAGTATTTTATGAAGAAAAAGATTAAAAACAAGCAAGTCCTCATTTAAATAACTTAGAATAGAGATTTCAGACAAATATAGAAGTAGAGATTCTCTCTGTTGTGCGCAGATATCAGTAGACTCTGCCTACATAAAGTCTTTGCTACATTTAATGCAACATTCAAAATCTAAAACATGATGACTCCCCACCTGAGTCATATCTTTCAGAAACAATTTGCCCCTTTCTTTGTTCCCTGGAGGATAACCTCACTAGTCTGAAGTTCCAAGAAAAGGAAAGGTTAGGACATGGCAAGTGAGGGAAAGATTAAAGATTCAAAGGATAGAAGACAAGAAAACATCAAGAAAAGGTGGAGAAAGAAATGGTTTGTTCCCAATGTTCACCAGAGCGGTACATCAATGGAACCTCTTTAATGGCCAAGGACCAGTCCCAGTGAATTGAGAAGAGAACGACTGGAAAAGACAGGGACAATAAAACAGACACTTTATGCTTTCAGACTCATAGCTTTCTACCTTTGGTATATTGAAGTTTTACAGTTTGTAGCCAAGCCTTTGCTTTTTCCCTGCAACAAGGAGGGACTTAAACCATGCCCCCTTCCTAGCTAATAATATAGAAGACATGATCTATTATTGCTGGAACACTGAAATTATGAAAATAATTTGATGGTATTATAAACAGCATTTCTATAACCGTACTAACATTTTAGATGTCTAATATTATACAATAATATGCAACTTATCTATGTCAGCTCATCTAATAAAGTATGTCAGCTCATCTAATAAAGTATGTCGTCTCTCACTCAAATCCATTCCTTCTCGCATTCTTGGAACACTGCAGCTCCAAAAGTAGAAAACTGATATGGAAAAGAGGTGATGTCTAGCTGTAACACTCCAGGCTACAAGCTAGAAGCTCACTGAAGCAGTTTTACTTGAAAATATACTAGGCTCCAAAAATTTGTCTGCTGAATTTTTCAAAAGTTCTTCACTTTTTTTGATACCTTGAGATAGTGCAAGGGAGAAGACACCACACATATTTTCTCAGAAGGTCAAAACCACACTTTTCCTGTTAAACTTTAGAACATAAGGGAACTTGGCAAAAGCCTAAAGGGTAACATTCAACTAAAACGAAGCATTCCACAAAGCAATGACTTAGCACATGCTAACCCATACAACTTAGCAAAATCCAGCCTGTCCGGTTTTGTTACCCAAGATATTAAGGAGATTAGGAAAAGAAGTAAAGAAAGAGAGAGAGAGAAAGAGAGAATTATAGCTACCACCTGTAGGTCCAGCATAGATGCAGCTGTGAGGAGAAGGTGCCAGGGTCTAAACCCGTGGAAAGCACGTGTTGCTGCTTTTGTTTTTTTTTGGCCCTGCTGTGGCCACAATGCCCACCCCCAGGCAGGAGTTCCAGTGTGCCAGACATTCTGGGGCTGGATCAGGGGTTCCAGGGGGTGTGGCGTGGAACAGTGCTCCCCATGTGCCAGTGACTGACAGTTGCCCCAGAGGCACCTCAGGAGACTCCAAAAGGCTAGTGTATGGACCAGGGCACCACCCCATCTTTGTGAAATTCAACCTGTTCCTTCCCCACAACCCCTCACACACACTTGAGCTGGTCCAAAGCAATAATTAGTATATTAATCCAGTGTCTCACACTAGCTACTGACATAGTCTTAACAGTGCATTAGATGACAGTCTTTCTGTAAGGAAAGACCCTGATTCTGGTATCGGTTCTATACAGTGTTTTTTTGTATGGACTTGTCAGCGAAATCACAGTTCCTTTCATACAATTCCTTACGCTGACAATAGATTTTTTTGGGCAACATTCTCAAAAGGGTTTGTTGTTGAAATATAATTTCAGTGTCATCATTGCTACTGTTCTGCAACAGTAAGTATAGATTATATTTCCATACTGTTTTAATCTGTAACTATAACTTGCAAGTGGTTTCCAAGATATTCTGTCTTTTTCCATGAAGTCTGTCTTTCTGAAACATGCATGTACAGGAGTGTTTTCCCTTACCACTACCTCATGCAGCTGGAGGAACTGTTGTGCTGGTGCTGACTGGGGTAGCATTAATTTTCTTCACAATGGTTAGTATAGAGCTATGTTTTGGACTTGTGCTGAACACAAGGGATGTAGGGATGTTTTTGTTATTGCTGAGCAGTGTTTACAAAGAGCCAAGGCCTTTTCTGCTTTCTGTACTGCCACACAGGCAAGTAGGCTGAGTTACATAGATAGCTGGGAGGAGACACAGCCAGGAGAGGTGACTCCAACTGACCAAAGGGATATTCCAAACAATGTGACGCCATTAGAAGTAAAGTGGAAGGAAGAAGGAGGAGGGGGATTGTTTGGAGTGACAGCGTTTGTCTTCCCAAGTAACCATTACATGTGATGGAGTCCTGCTTTCCTGGAGATCACTGAACAACTGCCTGCCCATGGGAAGCAGCAAGTTAATTCCTTGTTTTGCTTTGCTTGCATGTGTGGCTTTTACTTTCTCTATTAAGCTGTTTTTATCTCAACCCATGAGTTTTCTGGCTTTTACCCTTCTGATTCTCTCCCTGATCCTGCTGCTGGGGAAGTAAGTGAGCAGCTGCATGAGGCTTGGTTGCTGGCTAGGGTCAAACCAAGACAACCATACAAAACAGAGCACTGATATAGAAAAGAACACACTTTACTGATTAGAAAGAATAATAATAACTCCCAGTTAATTCAAATTAGCTCCTTAAATCCCTTCTATAGAATAAGAACCATTAGTAATATTAAACTTCACTAAGGAAAACACTATCTTTTTTCTTGGTGGAATGGGAAAATTTAGTTGAAGCATTGTTCATGCTCCTGACTTAAAGCCTCTGATATGAACTGAAAAATTAAAGGAAGTTTAGTCTAAATTAGAGCCTTTTAAAATATCCACAAAATAGTAACCTATTGTTCTCATGGGATTTCAAACTCTTATGCTTAATATCCAATAGATTGCAAAGCCAAACTTTAGACTAAATATTTGATGTAACTTGAGTTTTGCCCATTATCCTTTCTTCTTGCTGGCTGAAAAAAAAAAATTCTTGATGTAATTGTACCCTGGAGAAAAACAGTTTCTTACAAAGCACAAAGCCAGGTGCAGGAGAGCTTTTATTACAAACAATCAACCTTAAACTGAGGCCTGTGACCTGTTAAGGATTGTTTAGGATTTAACTAGTTGTACAATAGATACCAAAACACTGGGATATCTGGTATGTTTAATATTCGATGAATTGTTCTAATGAGCATCAAGAAAGGGATTTTATATAATTCTCAACAGGCTTTTTGTTAGTAAAATCCTTAGGTATAGAAAAGCAAATTTAAAAAAAAAAACATGAAAATAACATTTTTCAGTAAAGAAATGAAATATTTATGAATCTTTTGAGACAAGCATTTTTAATATGAAATAGCATGATTAACTCTTCGGTAATGTTTTCTAATTAACATCATACTGTGAAGGGAGTTGTCTTAGAAAGTTTATTTACATTTTGTTTAGCAAATGAAGAAATATATATATTTTTCCCCAGAATTCAGAAAATATCTTGAATTAAATCAATACAAATGCAAACAGGGTGAATCTGAAAAGGGAAATTCTAAACACTTCAGGGATTTAATACTGATTTCATATAAAGAAAAGTCTTTCACTCTTTTCTAGAAGTGAGCATGATAGCTGTCCCGTAGCATAGCCCTCATTATGTTCCACAATGCTTCACTTGCCCAGGAGTGAATTCCATCCTTTATACCTCGAAATAAAGAAGAAAGTTTATGAACCGTGCACTCAGCTCCATGATCTTCAGTCATCACAGTAGGACAATCAGAAGAGAAAATATGTGCTAATAAACAACAAAAAAAAAAAATCATGGCTCAGTGAAACAGTCATAGAAAATTAACAATTTTCATAGTGGTTATATTTTCTTTACATTGTCAGCTTTTAGGTTTTTACTATAAACTGATATTCTTTTGCCATGATCCTATCACAAATTCAACATTCTTCTTACTCTCTTTTATGTTTAAAAGAATTCACTACAGGCCATAATTACATTTGGACTTAAAAACTCTTGTATTTGGTGTAGGTGGCAAGGTTTTGGTAGTGGGAGCTGGAGAGGTGACTTCTGTAAGAAGGCATCAGGTCAGGTAGAACCAGGTCAGGCAGCTCCCAGATGGACCCACTACTGGCTAAAACTGAGCCCATTATAACATATTTAAGAGCAAGTAAAAAATGTGGTGTGGTAGCTGCGAGAGGAGTGAGAAATATGTGGGAGAAATAGCCCAGCAAACACCAAGGTCAGTGCAGAAGGAGGGAGAGGAGGTGCTCCAAGTGCCAGAGAAGAGGTTCCCCTGCAGCCCAGCTGAATACCATGGTCAATCAGGCTGTCCCCCTGCAGCCCACGGAGGTCCCCAGTGGAACAAGTATTAAGACTGAGGCCTGTGGAGAATCCCACATTGGAGAAGTGGAAGTGACCTGATGCTGCAGCTTGCGAAGTAACACGCTGGAGCTGACTCCTGGCAGTAACTTGAAGGGGACAAAAACCAGTTCTCAGCAAAAGGAAACTTGATAAATCTGAATCACAAACCTTGGAAAACAAGGGCTGACAAAAACCTCGTGATCTGAAGGAGCTGGACCCTTCTCACAAGACCTGTTAAAGTTCTACCTCATGGATCAAGCCTGGCTCCAGCAGAAATCAGAAAAGACTTTTGAGATGATTGTATCAGACAATGTCTAAACCCCTGTAATCCCTCTATCCCCCATGTAATCCTACTAGAAGAAAAATTAACTATTTAGAAATTGCAGTAAAAACTTGTGTAATTCCATAATTAACATAACTCGTCCCCTTCATTAACATGTCCAGCCTCAGATGCCTTTAAAATAGTGTTCTCGTGTTCAATAAACTATTCCAGTTCCCCCATACTGGGATCGTGTCTAGCTTTTATTTTTCAGACCGCCACTGTAACTGGGGCCCATGGATAGAAGCCCATATAGAATCAGGTTTTCTGGAATGACCTGTGACCCTTCAGGAGCAGTCCATTCCAGAAGAACTGTATGGTACTCCATCACCCTGCATCACTTGGGGGGAAGAGGTAGAAGTGAAGGTAGGAGTGAAGATGAGCCTGGGAAGAAAAATCAGGTGGTAGAAAGATGCTTCTAGTTTTGTCCTTATTTCCAACTATCTGCATCTGTTATTAACTGGTAAAAAAAATTTAATTTCCCAAAGTCAAGCCTGTTTTGTTGTAACTAATGAGTGGTCTCCCTGTTGTTATCTCAAGCTATGAGCATATTCATAGTATTTTCATCTCCTGTCCTGTGGAGGAGGGGGTCTGAGAGAACAATGAGATGGGCGTCGAGTGGCCAGGCAAGGTTCACACATCACAGTCCTTTACGGCACCTGATGCTGGCAAACCAGATCCAGCACAACTAAGAAAATAAAATATAAGCAATTTCATGGGGTTGGATTACCTAAAGTTCATTGATAACTAGTAGGATGAGTAATGTCTAGTAATAGACGATTTTCATATAGGTGATAAATGAAGTAGTGTCATGGTTTGAGATATCCCAAAATCTAATTCCCTAGTCTAGACCCCCTCCTACATCTCAACCTAATGTGAGTTGGGTTTTCCAGACAAAACACACCAGACTCAGAATGGGGGAAAGGGAATATATTACAATGACTGTACAAATAAATATTATAACACATTATACACACGATCACAACTATCTCTACCATGACATATAGTATTTACAATGGATCAGATCTCTTCTCCCCTGCAAATAAAAGTCCAGGAGGGAAAGAAGGACAGATCCCTTCCAGTCTCAAAGCAGGAGTCTCTTCTACAGCAGCAGTCATCTGTCCTCTCCACATGCAGCAGTTGATTGCTGGATTTCTGCCAGCACTCACGAGGGAGGTATCCAAGCTCCCTCGGCCCCGTCACCACCAAGCGAGGGGTCTTCCTCCGTGGACTACGTCACCCCAGACAAAGGTCGTTCCACCACGGTCATATCACGAGCACAGGGGGCTTCGTGACAGTCTGGTATCTCCAGGAGATTCAAGCTCCTTGCAGGGCCTCTGTGCCCCGCTTCAAGATGGCTGCCACCTTGGCAGCAGTGCGAGGGGGGGAAAAAGCCAAGGTCGGCCCCTTCTGCATTCCTCTCAGTCCCAGTCCAGCTTCCCAGGACGCTCTGAGCTTCTCAGTTCCTCTCTGCAGTGCATGTTGCACTTCAAGGCTCTTTCAAGTAAGAGTCTATCATCTTCCTCCTTTCCAGGAGGTCTCAAAGGAGTTTGGGGGGGTCTGGTACAGTTCTTACCCCCAAAAACTCTGTCTCTCAGCTGCTGACTATCTTTTTCCCGGCTCTCCTTCCAGGAGTCCTCTCTGCGGTGCTGCATGTTGTTTCTGCTGCTTCTCCGGTTCAGGTCTTATCAGTTGGCTTTTAGCCATAATCTCTGGATGCTGCCACCGCTTCTGCTCTGTCTCTGCTCACTCATGATGGAAAACATCCCCCAGCTCACAGCTACAGACACATAGTCCAGCTTAACACTGTTCCAAGTCTCTGTAGCCCCCAACTGGGGCTGGGGGGGGGCAGAGGCCCCCCAGAGGGCTCCTGCCCTCTCCTGGTGGCTCCTACAACATGGCCACCTCTCCTACTGCCAAAACTACAACTCTTCTTTTCTGTTTGCTTGTGGTATGTTTACATTTTGCAGGAGTGCCCATTGGACAAAACTTCAAAACTTCCAGGGGTTTCCACCCCTTGGAGTTTACCATCTTTTTTAGTCACTGGGGGAAAACCTGGTTCAAACCATTACAAGTAGTCTTAAGAAAAAGCTTACAGGAATAAGGAGAAAACTACCTTTTAATTTATAAAAGCTAGATGCATCCCGTTGTGAATCAGAACAGCCACAGGAGACCAATCTGTACAGAAGACCCTCCTTCTGCCAACTGTTGATGAAATGCCCTCGTGGAGAAGAGTTTCTACATATGAAGAAAATTAAATTCTAGTGACTTTGGCTTATCATCAAATTTTAAAATTTTACTTCGTCTTAGGATCTGCAGCAAAGGGTACTTGAGAATCACCTGCAAGACGAGGGCAGACAGAGTGTAGTAACCTGGAATAAGAAAGACCAAGGCCGTAGAAGCAGCATGTAGCGAGTCAATAACTACGATGATCCCAGCGGAGGTAGAAAACTGGAATGTTTTATTGGACTCACAAGTTCATATTTAAAGGGTTTAGGATCTACACATTCAACAGGGGGTTGTCACTATTACAAACAGAGGGTTTCAGGGAATGACATAAGGGAAAAACCAAGATTAACAAATCTGGGATCTCAACACATACATCATAGGGGAAGACCCATCTTATCTTGGAGGAATTCGGGTTTACAGAATGCAAGGATCCAGGGAACACAAAGGGAGAGATAAGGTACAATAGATCTTCTGCACAGGTTTGGTGAGATCAGGGCATGGTTTCTCTGGGCTTGGGCAGGACATTCCAAACCCATGACATCAATGGATCCTTGTGTGGACTCTAGATGGATGTTTTTTTCCCAGTTTCTGTTAACCCAAGGCTTTTGTTTAAACTTAGTAGTTTTCTTTTTCTCATATCCAAATTTTGGAATCCAACACAGCATGGAGAAAGCAGTCATTTCCTGGAAACCTGCTTCTGGAAGCTCTGGAATGCTTGTGGGCTTGAAGTGTGAGGTCTGCAAAGTATGGAAAGAGGTCAGAATGGTCCTCTTTATTTTTATGAATTTTTTTCTTCTCTCCACCTGTGGAAGGAAAAGGAAGGAGAGAAAGAGAGAGGGGATTTGGCTCATGCTGACCAACTGAAGGTCCATAGTAACATACACACAAAGAAGCAGTCCTTAAACTGAATAAGGGATCAGCAGATGGAACACAAAAGTAAAGTGGAAAAGTCATGACCAACACACAGAGCCCTAGCAAAACTTCTTTGGAATAAGACTGATGCATACTACAGAGACTAAAGCAAACTTGAAGCAAAAAGAGGCTTTTTTCCTGTGATTTAATAACCAGTTGAATCATGTTCACGGAGTGCATATTTCCACACTTTCTTTATTATTTACTGATCTCCAAGGCTGCAGAGCATTAATTTAAAATTCACCATTCTAGTATATCCACTTTAGGGTCAGAACAAATATATTCTCTCTTTTATACTTATTTTGAGGAAAGAATCGACATTTTTAGAATCCTATCCCAGTTTAACAACTTAACTAACAATTCATAGAATGAAATACAGCAGTGTTTCTACGTACCCAGACTTGGAAAATTTAGTAAATTTGGTTGATTATCAGATGTTTTTAATAACATTCCTGTGTTTTTGCTGAAGAGAAAAAATTCTGATCTACAAGATTCAATTTTCAATTCAGTATCACATTTTAATACATGTAAGGCTCGGTCAGACTTTGCTCATAATCTTCAACTACCTTAAAATAAAGAAATGGAAAAAGTAATATTAAAGTGACCTGAAAGGACTGAATCATAGCAAGGAATAACATGCACTCCAAAGCCAGTATATAAGCACCTCAAAAATTCCGAAAAAATGCCATGAATTTGTGCGCACCTTAGTCCATCATCCAGCATAAAGTGTTTATCAGTTGAGTATTCCATAATTTATTATGTGCATCACCACATTTCTCTTCAATAATTGTTTACTGAGATTTATCTTGCATAGTAATTTAGTCTTTAGTTAGGCTTACTGTTTGCTTCAATATTTATTTCATTTAGAATAATAACCAATAGAACAAAACTGTTTCCTGAGACCGTGTTCCCATGCCAATAGCATGCAAAATTGTCTAGTAAATTAAAATAACCAACAAGAGCTGTCAAACTCCATAGTGTCATTTCCAATTAATCTCTGGAAGAAAGTCAGGCTTTATATTAATAACAACAATAGCTGTAATACATATTTTTTCCCTTAGCAAAATATAAAAGTGACACTACATAATCTCAAATGCCAATTAATACAGACAGCAGAAAACATCTTTTGAGAGAAAGATAAAACAGTTTTCTATTGCTTATTCGTGGTGCACTGTAAGAGCAACAGAGTAGCCAATGTACATACCCGTTATATTGTCTAAGACACAAATGTGTGCTCAGCAGCAGGAAATCCCTGCCCAACTGATAAGGAAGGAGGACTACTCTACACTATTCAAAAGAAAAAAAACTGTGAGGTTAAAATTGGATTATTATTATTCAGCCTGCTTTAGTTTTGAAAAGCCTATTTTGTTTTTAACCCTTAGAGAAATGATTCCAGGCAGATTTGACTTTTAGAATGATAAACCTTTTCTAAATTTTAAGGAATAATGGTCTATTTAAGAGTTTAATTAGAAAATAGTATAGTTCTTTTATTTGCTCTATCTGAAACATCTACTTCTGAACTACTTAAAACAATTCTATACATGCATGTTTAGAAAACAATTATAATTGGAAAATATATTTATTAATACTCTGGGAAAAGAACAAGTCAGTAAGGTGAATAAAGTCAGATCAATGATAAGTTCATATTAACAGGCTTTTAGGTTTGGGATATATTTTATTCGAAGAAATTGCCACCATGATTGTCTGTAGTAAATTAATCATAAATAAAAGATATATTTCCTATGTGGCCTTGTGGTTGAAATTCAGCTTCAGGGATCAGATCAAATTAATTTGATACTGTTATTTCAATATAAAACAATAATCTACAACAGAAAATCACCACACACGAAGTGTGAAAAATCTTTGCTATGTGCTAAAGAATGCCAGCAATCAGAAAGACAAGAGGCAGATTTATTTGCTGTCTTCAGCAAAGTCAGAGAAATACCTGAAATAATATAAATTAGACCTCAAAACATTATATGGGCTGAAAGGAAGTTAAAGTGGGAGTATGAGTGTAAATCACACACTGAATTGTGGTGGAATTAATGAAGTAGGGCAATTGCTTTTCTCAATTATAACTTTTAGTGTCCTTTTTTTTGCAGTTTGTACTGGTTTAAAATCCACAGATAGCATCAGAATGGAAGGAAGTTACAGAATTACTTGAGTTCAAAAATATCTGTGTTAAGTCGAACTTTGGGTGTATTCAATGTGGTTTTGGAAAAAATGTACCACATAGGAGAAGAGATAAAATACAGAGTTTCCGGGGGGGGGGGGTTTGTAGGCATACAGGTGATAAAACATATGGTTCCCCTTATTTGCAGAATTTTATCATTACAGAAGAATTTTTATAATGGCTTGTAATCTAACCTGACAGAGTAACCAAGGTAAATACCAAATGATCTTTATTTCCCACCTACACGCCTGCTTTAAAAATATTACTTGCTTTTGGAATAATAGCTGCAGCTACATGCACAACTAGTAATTCTTGAGTAACTATGGAGCACTGAAAAGAGTTTAAGCATGACTTCCACGAGGTTACATCATGCTAATAGCCACAAGGTTGTTCATCTTGACTGAGTAATATGAGACTCTGTGGTCAGAGAGATTGAATCATCAGGGGTTTCTAAGATTAATGTTTTCACATCATCCCTGGATCTGCTACCCATCTATCCATCTGCTCATCCTAGGACAAAAGGATAGTAGCTCTTGAAGAAGCACTGCTACCTACTGACCCAACTTACTTCTACACCTATTTTCCCCTCAGGTACCAGTGTTAAAGTCCAAAGTAATAGTTTTTAAGATCCCATGGCATATTAAAAAAGCTTTTTCTTCCTGGTTTTTTTTTTTTTTTCAGCAGAAGTTCACTTCAGCGAGGGTTCCTAGCTTACTTAGCACTTTTAAAAATGCAGTGCATGTAAACGAAAATCTCTGACAAGGAACAGTAGATGCAAACACTATGTTTAGTATGAAAAATAGCATTCATACTATAGTTCTTTATAAATATCCACAGAGGTGATTTTGAGGAGAAATGCTGGACAATAATCCAACACATTGTACCAACTTTACCATAGACAGATCCAAGACCCATTAAGTGGATCATAATATTTGTGCCATGATTTTTAAAGCATTCTCCTCCATTACAGAGCCTTCATGGGATTTGGGGACTTTAGGCCTTAAGGATGATGCCCAGAAGCCAGTATGTTCTGTGGACCCAGTAATGAGAAAGTTTTCACATAATTCATGGAAATTTTTACTCGCTTATTTTTACACAGTATTTTTACAAAGGACAACCAACTACAAGCTTCTGCATTTATCTGGCAATGTATTTGGAAGGGTTTCCATGGCTTAAATAATACCTAAGCCTTATAGCCTGCTTCAGTTGAGAATAAAAGTAAGTACTGAGCTGGAAAAATTCATTTTTTAAAAGACTGTATCAACCTGTATTCATACAGGCAAGTTTCCAGACCAGCCAGGGAACTGAGCCCTCATTTGTGCTGAAATACTTTGGGTGTACAAACAAGGTATAAAAGGAGTTTCATCATATGTAGGAACACATTTATGAAGTTTGGCCAGGAGTAGCTTCAACGCCAAATGTTCATCTGCAAGCTTATGAAAAGCAAGGGTCTATTAACAGATAAATGAGAAAAGTGCTTGGTGGGGTAGCTAGAAGTAATGACTTGTTGCTGCTTGTCAATAAACTAGCAGTGAACCTCTGCATTTGAAAGGCAATCTAAGATGACTGCAAGGAGATAACAGGTATGCAATATCTCAGCTCTCTTGGCTGTTATCATTGATCTGAGCTTGCTTGCTAGAGCCAGAATGAAGCCTGTGCCTGACCTAATTGGTATTTAAACATGTACCCACTCCCTGGCCAAACCCCACATCTTGCCCTTGCCTGCCCAAGCCACACTCAGTTCAATACAGGCTCCTTTCAATGAAACCATGTGTTGCTTCACTCCCACCTCAGTTGTTCCGCTGGGGGTCTGGGGTGTCTCCTCTCGTGTTCCTATTACAGGACAAGCTGTGTTTTACATTCCCCTGTAATTTGTCTCTCACCTCACCCTCAGGTCATAAGACTTGCATTACTTCTTACAAAAGAGAAAAATTTTATTTGACCATGCTCAAAGTGGACTTTGGTTTGCAGTTTTCCCATCACTGCAAAACAATCACGAATAGTCACAGCTCTTACAGAGGACTCTGCTGAAACTTTCTCTCTGGCCCTCCATTAGTTAAACTAATCCCAGAACAGGTTCTTTAAAACAAATACCTTTTATATTCAGCCAAACGCAAACAATATGCACAGAAAAGACTGAAATAGTAAGCTTGCATGTGCTTTCTTCTAAATTTACAGTTTGTTTGCAAGCATGTAAGGACTTCTCTTTCCTCAGTTGCACCCAGATCTGTGTAGCAGCAAACACACAATGCTGTCACACTCTCTCAGTACCTTCCCTTTGACACTGGGGAGCTGCATATTTATGTGGTCAGGACTTAAGTCAGACAATCTGGGTGAGCACACTACAGAAACCACTGCCCAAATAGGGACAGGAATGGGCTAAGGTCCCATCCCTACCTACAAATGCATGTTATTTCGCTCAGCTTCTTTTTGTTTCTACCTCCCTCTTTAGAAATAATATGTAGCTGTGAGGTGTCCCTTCAGCCTTCAATCCTGCCCCAGCCTCACCGCCCTAGAAAATACATCATTAGTGTCATTATAGTAGATGAAACAGCATTGTTCAAAATGTGTTCACCTACATATCTCTGAAGAGTTTTTGGTTTGCTCTTTGGGGAAAATGATTGTCATTTCTTTCCTTGACTTTGTAATTGTTTTATTTCCTTTCATTTTCCCCATAGAAGTTTCTTTTGATTTAGCCTCACATCACCTGCAGAATAATAAGAAATAGGTAAATTAATAAGCATATTATATTTATACAATACAGCAATGAGAAATCCTTCATTTTCCACATCTCCTACACTTTAGTAAAATAGCTGAGCTATTTGGTAACTATCCTAGAAAAGTTTGGTTACAAATTCCATTTTAAATGGTACATTTATTGCGTCTAAAAGTAAAATGTTTCTTGGAGTACCTTCTTATTAACAATGAGATTTTCATAAAATAACAGACATTAACTTCAAAATGTCCGTTTTCCAGAACAAAGTTGCATATTAAATCCTGTGTCCCCATTGCCCCAATTCCAAGCACATCTAATTGTAGCTTGGTGTCTCTAGGTAAAATAAAGCCATGGAATGTGTTGTCTGTCTACCAATTCCTTAATTTTTTCCCAAGAATTTTCTTTCATGGCTCACATATCTGCAGTCCTCATTCCAAATGCAAGTCTGGTTGGATGGATGGATGGATGCATACATGGATGCATATTAAGTGCCTGAACTTCTTTTGACTCTGTTTCCCCAAATTCATTACATTGCACAACATGCTTATGCTAGTTTCTGACTAACAGTAAACAATAGGTTATCTTTTGTGGTCACGGAGCACTTATTCCAAGTTGACCAATGTACCTGATGCTTTCCTTGTGGAAATGGGTGGAGGTCCCGCTTGCTCTCAGTCATGTCAGCTTACGGGAACTGGGATCATGACCTGAGGATAATGGCTTTCACTTTTGTCTGTAATGGAGGGAGAAGATGTTAACCTTCCCTCCCCTTGTGTTTCCCTATCATCTTGTGTATTTTCACTGATACCCTCAGCTGCATTCCTGCAGCCAGGTGTCTGTGTTTTTAGTGAGGATAGGAACAGATTTCTGGCTCACGTTATAACATAACTTCCAAGCAAAATATCAAAAGGTGTGTCCTTTGATATATTTACTGACAGTATTCCTGACCTTAACTGGGTGTGTGCAGAAATGTGCTCTTCAGACAGCAGACATGGCTTCATGTTTGGGATTTTCAGCTGTGTTTGATACCCTCCCAGCATCTGATATTTTATTTGACCATATATGATCATACCAGAGTTCCAGAAGTCCCTGTGCCACGACCGTTCTAAATGTCTCTCTCCCATGCACACTGCTTCACCATCCTCTTCATGCCAAGGTATTCTGAATTTCCCAAAATGAAACACTAAAAAATAAGCAGTAATTTTTAGTTGTTTGATGAGAAGAGTCACCTGTTAATAAATCATAGATCTTAGAGGAACTAGTAGTGTATGTTTCTGGCAGATGTATCACATGGTTAACGGCATTAATTTTAAACCTAAAAGCCACTGTGGCTGGAAACACAGTGGATCGCTTATCTGGTTCTCAGAACATGCTTCTAAACATCAGTTGGCAAATTCTTCCCAGTTAAAACTTCACCTGACTGTTTCTGTGAGTGTTCTTGCCTTTATATCCTCCTATGTGCTTCTAGAGTAATTCACAAATGCTTTCTGACATGACTCTAATCTTTTCTCCTTCCTTGTGAGCTTATGAATGTTCTTTTCAGACCAAATCAATATCCCTCCATTTTCAACACGCTCTTTCTTAGGACTTTCTGAGATGAGTTTTACAAAGATGAAGAGCCACATATTTTATGTTAGCTCATTTCTAAGTGCTTAATTATCATAGAATAAGCCATAAACCCTCAATTCATCATTTTCAATGCTCTTTTTCATGCCATATTTCCAAATCAAATTTAGTTAAGCATGCAAAATTCTGGTACTGGTTCCATAATCGTAGCTGACCTGAACATGTGACTTTAATCTTATTCCTAAATAAATTCAAAATTCCCCAGTGAGACTTCCTTATATCAGAGACCGTGGAGTTCTGAGTGCAGTCACTGATCTCTGAGTATACTTACTGTTAAAACTGTGCAGCTGGGAACAAAATATAGAAGAATCATTACTTTCTATTTAAACATGCTTCTTGTGTTAAAACCCTGTAGTCAAAACACTCTTTCAGGAAACTGAAGTTCAGAATCCAATTTCACCTCTTACATTCAATGATCCAGGCTATATAAAAAAGCTAGCCTGAGGCCAGTTCCAACAGTTCCTATAAAAGACATAGCGCTGGTCGTTCAGGCTTGCAGGACTCAAAAGATGAGACAGGCAGAGAACATGAACCAGGATGAGCAACCTGTGAAAAAGATGTTCACAAGAAGCTGATAGAGGAAGAAAAGATGGATTTATGTGCTTGAGATCTAATTCCAAAGGCAGAACACTTTGAAGCAAACAAACTTCATGTAAAATATACCAGAGTCTTCCATTCCTTCAACTCTGCCAATCCAACATTTTATAGCATCTGTACGGGATTTATTGTAGCCCGTTTGATATTATTCATTCTTGTAGCTTTTTGTTCTTCTGCTATAGCACTTCCTATTTATTCTGCCTCTGCTTTGCTTGGGTGACAAGCCCTAGATACTGGATTCAGCTTTTTCTTTTCGTCTTTCTCTCTGCAATTTCAATTTTAAAAGTGCTTCAAACTCATCTGAATACATTTTTATAAGGGACTTTTCTCAAGTGAATAAGATTAGTCTGATATTCTTTTTGGTCATATAAGCTTCATACGCAAAAATTTTACATGTCCATAAGATATATACCACATTCCCAAGAGAGCTAAGGAAGCATTAGATGTGGTTCACATGTAGGTCCTGACATTTCCTCAAGTCCTACTGCTCCAGTGAAGAATAGATATAGGCTGGAAAGGCCTCTGATGCGTATATCAAATGCCCTCCTGTTAGCTCAGTACTGCCACTGGTCACATGCAGAATCCTGACATGGAGTCACCCCTGAATTGCTCAGGAGCCTCAGGGCCTGACTGTCCTTCAGTAATTGGTGTGGGAGAATTAAGTTTACCCTTCTTTTAAAAATATGATGTACAGTTCTACACCTCATCAGCTGAATAGAGCACAAAGCTATGAATCTCTTAATCAACAATTTTTAGGCTCAAACACAGTCTTTATCAAGTGGGTAATTTTAGAGAGATGTTTATAATAATTTTTATTGCATGACCTTCTCTCTATTTCTCCTTTTTTCAATAATATGAAAACCTTTTCCCTGACTTTTGCTTTAGTTGACATTATTTTCAGTATTGTTGTAACTCATTGCAAAATGTCTCTGTCAGAATTCTGCTACTATCACCAACAGTCATAGGTATAGTCAGATGTATTTTAAGTACCTTGATGTATGGATCTAAGTTGGTGATTCTGCTTCCTTTGTCACTGTCAAAGGTGAAATCTTGCCATTTGAAGAGGTATGTATAAGAAATGGGTTGATGTCAAATAAAAAACCAGCTTTAAAAGCAGAAAAGAAAAAAGCATATGGAAAACCAATACCAAAATTTGAACAATTTGTCAGATGTATAGAAAAGGCTTGGAGAAGACCAAATTCAAGACTTTCTGTAGAAGTCATGGCACCCTTCAAGCCTGTTACATCACTATTGCAACATTGGTCAACAAGGGATTAAAGGCATAAATCTTCCCTGGAAGAAGAAAGAAAAAAAATTTCCACAGTAGCTCTGAAAGATACCTTATTCCCCCAAACTATTAAAAATGCCAACTCCACCTCTCCCCCTTCTGTTTATATAATTCACTTATTGAAGTTACATGTCAAAATACCGCAGTACACAATTTTCTTTGTAGTATCTCCAGATCAAACAGAAAAGGGATGTCATCCTTTAAACTGTGTAAAAGAGAAGAAAATTAGACAGCTTTAAAGCTAAAAAGTATCTAAAACCTATTCAGCGACTTTTCTACTTCTTAGGAAATTGTTTATATATGTTGGGGAAACAGGGAAATGCCTTCTGTAACAAAAAGAACTGTCAACTGTAGAGAATGAAAAAAAGGAATGGAGGATGGAGGGAGGGAGGGAGAGAGGGAGGGGGAGAGAGAGGGAAGAAGGAGAGAAGGAATCAAGGAAGGAAGAAAGAGAGAAGGGGGAAGAGAAAGAAGGAAACTTCACTGCTCCTGAAATATGAAGAATAGAGAAATCTGTCCTGCTGCCCCTGTGTTTGATATAGATATCATATTAGGCAAAGGAAGGAAAAACTGGATGAATATGTGAAAGTGTAGAACTGCAGGGAGGGAAGGCTAGGAAGAATCAAGGGAGCGTCATTAATCTCCTGAAAGCAAGACTTTTACATCCAGCAGTATAAAGACTTCCTGGGAATATTGAACTTTCTTATTACATAATACAAAAAAAGGGCTAAGGCAGTATAAAGTGAATACAATTATATGAAGGTGGATATTATGAGAAATTAATACAATACCATTTCAAAGAGAAATGTTGTATAGCTTTTCAGTGGTTAAATAAAGACCTTTTTGCACAAAACTAGCTGTCACCTCTGGTAAGTAGAAACACATGCATTTTCATTCCACTGCATATAACAGAGGTATTTTGTCCTGAAATTTAAAAAGCACACCCAATACATCAGTAATCAACCTGCATCTAAGGCTGCATATAGATCTATGGCAGGTGTGGAAGCTTATGTGGAATCATATAGGCATGTGAATACACCCCATTTCAGCTGTAACTTAAAATTTTATGGAGTCACGTAACTCAAGTTATTCATGACAAATTTTTGCTGTATTTCCCTGTGTGCAGGACTCACATTTCTGAATGCCACCTCCAATCTCTCTTACTTACCTCCCTACCCCCAACCTCAGCCTCACCAGCCTTTTCTCTTATGGTGCAATGCAGAGTACAGAGAAATAAAACTACAGAGCAAGATAATATGTAGAAAGGGAAACAACTGAGGTTGAACAAAACAAGTTTGCTCAACTGCTCCCCTCTGTAATAAGAGTGGCTAATCTGCAGTATAATTACTCAAAATTTCCTCTAAAAAGGTTTCTGATGCAAGACACTAAACAGTATCTTGTCTTTGGTAGAAGGGAGAATTTTACTATTGGCAATGGGCAAGTCTCCCAGTCATCTAATCCGTCATGCTGTGTGTCTTCACTTCCCTCTCTTTATCCTGAAGCCCTAAACTAGGAGGAAAGCCAGACAGACTCATTTCTCTAGTTACCACTAGCCTACAATTTTTATCTTGAGTTCTTGACTGAATTTGCATAATTAATTTTATTTCTAATTTTATTTCTGAGTGGGCTTTCTGGGTGGCTTGTTATGGTTTTGAGGGGGCAGGGGTGAGGGGATGTTTAATCCTCACAACTAGCAGAATGCTTTTCTGTGTTTAGTTTAGTTTAACTTTTTGTGTCTATTCAGTCATAGCCCTTCTGAATCACAAGATGCACTTTGCTGCCAATTTCTGCAACGGCTGCATCAAAGCTATTCACTTTAGCAACAGTCTTCCTTTGATACAAAACCTCTTAGACACAAGATGACAATTGCTGTCATTAAAATTTTCACAATCTAAAAGCTATAAATGTTCAAATAACAATTCCTCTAGCATGCAGCAGGTAAAAACTGTGGTTTGATTTACTTCTTAACACATAACTGAAGTCACCTCTTTGAAAGCTTTACAGCATGATTGTTTCCCAGCAGCAGGGTATGCAGAACCTAATTGAAACAGTAAAGGTGACATCTAACAGCTTCAGTTGCATTTTGAGGATATCAGTTTGTATTAATACCTTTCCATATGAACAATATTAAAATGTGTGTTGTTTTGTCACCCTCTAGATAAATTATAATCTTACAGATAAATATTAAAATTACCTTCTAAAAAGGTTCAGATGTGGCTGGGGGAAAAGGAGTGTCTGTGCCTATTCACTAAATAACCAGTAGCACATCCTGCAAAAGAAACAGTTATCCAGGACATGAAATGCTCCTCTTGGTTGTGTATCATTTCTGATAGTGGCTATCTGTTATAACGGAAAAAGCATCAGCGATGCATCAGGATCTATCTGGCAAGGCACTATAAGGTCTTCAATCACTTGGTCTCTGCAATGTGACAGCTGTTACAGTTCATGCTTTTTTTTCTACAGAAACTTCAATGCACTGAAAATGTCAGGTTACAGAAGCAGCAAGATCTCCATCTATTTATTCCAAACCAAATATAAGACAAAAGTCACAGCGCAGAATTGACTGCCTCTGATGCATTAGCTGTGTTTCTCTCATTCTAAAATGCTATCAGTGCCTTTATTTCTTTTTTTAAGCAATGCAGTAGCATCTTCATCAAGATCAGAATCACTGCAGGTGCCACAAACGCATGCCAGCCTGAAAAGTTTCCATCATGAATCAACCTGTGTTGCCTCTCCCTTTGGCTACAACCAGTGCAGAAGGCTTTCTCTAATGCTGTGATGCAGCTATAGACTCCAGTGCTGTCCAGTCTACTCTGTCCCTCTCACACCCTGACCTTCAGAGATAAGTAAAGACACATGTTCAGCAAAAGAATGAGGCAAACAATGAGATAGAATAGAAAAAAAAGAGGCTGACACAGCTCAGGATAGGAAGCATTGTTATTTAGATTATTCTGGACACTGTTATCTGATTTTAAGACATTTTAAGTTTTAGAGAAAGCAACATAAGCAGAAGCGGTTTTTCAATTTGGTAAATATGGAAACAGGAGGACTGGCAAGGAGGACTACTGCTCCTTACGTCATGCTTGGCATGTGCCATAAATTTCCATTTTTTTTCCAGTGGCACTCCCCTGATAAATACACATTGAAAATGTGAAGCTTCCTTGTTTTTCCTTCAAGTTTTCCACTATTACTTACAGAAAGTTTTTTGTTTTGTTTTTCATTGACTGGTTGGTATTGCTTTTTCTTTCTCCTCAGAAAATCTTTGTAAGTCTTTTGAAACAAGAGGTTTATCTCCCTTCCTCTGCCCCTAATTATTAATACTTTGCAGTGACCTCATTTAGAGGCTAGAACAGATTTTCATGCAGCCTCAAGGAGAGGGAAGAGACCGTAAATCAACATTAATGATCCTTTTGTAGCCAGCCCTTGGTATATGAGATTATATTCCAGGAGTGAATTTTTCTTTAAAATAATATATTTAAAGCTGCTTCAACCCAGAGGTGTTCATTGTGTTCACATGTTTTGTATTCATTCAACTCCCCAAAATAACCCATGAAGAGGAACTACACAGCATTCTGATACTTCACCTTGTTTATGTTAGGTGGCTGAGAAAAGGAGTACCAGTTTAAAACAAGAGCATTATACTTATAAACAACATCTCCTAAACATTTTCACCTTCTTTCTTAAGTTGAAGAGGTGGAGAGGGAGAGGGAAATTTGCACTGTAAAATTTACACAATCAATCATGAGTTGTTATATCTATCAAAAAATCCATCTTACAGAGAAGACCATGTTGCTCACAGAGTGAGATACTTCAGACAACCCCTACACAGGTTCAAAAAGATGTGGGATATGTCAGAAGCAGACATTATGAACTCATCCCATCAGTCCATTCCGTGGTGACTGCAGGATTTGGCTATAGCTATTGTGCACCCTCAAAGGCAGCGCCAATTTAGTTTTAGACTGAACCTCAAAAAGGATGCCTGATATACACAACTCAAGTAAAAATAATGTCAAATTTTGCTATTGATGATTTCAACATGCCCTGTTGTTTCTACAAGAATCTCCCCTGAGTCATTCTAAACAAACGGTTTGGGATACACTACAGTATAGTGAGAAATGGCTTTGACTTAATAAATCCTTTTTAGTTAATTTGAGAATGGGATTAACCCAATTCAAGGTGGAGAACTCCATGAGAAAGGGTTCAGGTCCTTTACTTTTAGTAAAACAACTGTCATATAAATTATTTTGTAATTAAATACTACAGAACTCTTAAAAGAAAAGTTATTATTAACCAGCAAGGGAACTTACAGGAAGATTGCCAATATTGTTGCCTCAAATATTACAGTTGAAAAATGTTTGGTTCTAAAAGTACCTATGGTATTTTCTTTGAATATTACATACACAAACTTTTCTACATTTGAAAACACTTTAATATTTTAATTTAGTTGTCTTTTAAAAAACAACTACTTTCCAGATATTTTTTATATATTTCACAAAAATAAAACCTTAGTTTTGGAAAAAAAAATACACTGCCAATTGATATTTAAAATTTGTTTACAAAGTATGACTGAAATCTTCCCTTCATGAGCAGAGAAAAAAAAGGATGTCATCCAAAAAAGAAGGAAAAGCAGATGTCAACATAGTCATGGTGGATACAATTTGAAAATAATTATAATGTTAACTGGATCATATTTTTGTAGTTGACATTTTCAACAACATTAACTACAATGGATTTTATCAAATAATTCCAGAGTTTTTCATTATTTTAAAATAGCAAGGAAATTCTTCATATATGTGTTCATGTTTTTGGAAAGAGAAAAGCTTTATCAGCAATTTTATATTTTTTAAGAAAAGACAAGCTTAATAGCTTTTTCATTTGAATCTCCCAGGAATCTTAAATCCATTTATAAAATGCCAAATGGAGTTGTACAGGAAGCATTAAGAATCTCTAGCTAATTCTGACACTGCATGAATTTCATACAATTTGCAAAGCTGCGAGTCAATATAAAATGTTGTGAATGACTTCAGTAAATCACACAATATATCTCATGTGAGAAAATGATGAGATTAAGTAGTTGGTACAAGAAGCAGTTGAGAAATCCACTAAATATTCACTTCTTCACAAAGACTTATGGTTCTTTATGCATCTTCATAGTCACAGAGCAACCTGAGCATCCCTGTAATGTTTACTTCGCAAAATGCAACACTGGTGTGATAAAAATAAATGCATAAAGGTATATTTCTCCAAAAACCTGAATCCACTAAATTACCCATATTATCTAGAGTTGTAAGCAAAATAAAAAGCATAAACAGTACCTTGTAAGATAGGATTTAAGCATATCCCAGCACACACAAAAGGATTATGTTTTGGACACAGATAAGTGCTCAGACCACTTTTCTGTATTGAACAGGAGCTGCTTAGGCAGGGATCCAGGCAGACCAAATCAGGCCAAGAAAAGCTTCCAGATAGCTTTGGTTTATTTACCTGCTCAGAATCTTCTCTACAATTTGGAATAAAAGAGTGCACAAGTGTATTATACCTGTTCAATGAAATATCATGCCCCTGGTCATTCATTGTAACTCAGAACAATTCCCCTCACTGCAAAATCCCCAGAGACAGTTGCAGGCTCTAGCTGCACACAGCTCTGTAGGTCAGCTAACATTCCTGCCCACTTTTATAAGTTCTGTCCAGTCAAGAGCAAAGCTCAGGCTTTCCAGACTGAGGCACTGACATCACGTTTTGTCTTGTTTGGACAAAAAAGAACACCAGCATGACGTATAACCTGAGAAAGATTTTCACACACAAAACAGGCAGAATAGTCAAGCTTCAACCAGAAAGTTATAAACTGTCATGCTATTCCAGCATCCATCCAAAACTCCCACCAGAGTTTTTCAAGAACTCAGATGACTTCTTGCAATCAGCTTATTTTAGCAAAGGGAACAGAGAGATGGAAACACAAGCTTAAACTGAAGCTGGAGCCAGAGATGCACAATACATGGAAGAGAGGACAAGTTGAGCAGAGTGAGGACAGGGTAAGATTTCTGCAAGCTGTTTGTAACACAACCTCTGGGCGATGTGGATTGGTGAGACAATTCACATCAGCTGAACCCAGAAGCAAAATTCAGTGGCCAAAAAACAGGTATCTACTACAAAAGTAAATGCAAGTACCCTGACTGCTCTTCAGAAGGGTTTGTGTCAACTACGGGCCTTCTTTGTTTGCCATATCTTCCAGCCTTGTGTGGCTGTCTCTGGTACCCTATAGACCAAACATCTGCATCTAAGCCACTGAATTTCCTGCCATGTTTTCCAGTAATGTTTTAAAATATTTCTCATTTTGAAATATTTTGTGAACATTTGAACAGCTTGTTTTAGAAAAGCATTGGAAAGTCTTGGTGGGTAATTATTGTCCAAGGAAACTGTAAAACGCACTTTCTTTTCAGAAACATAGATGTAGGTCTTGTACAACTTTCTCATTTTAGCAGTTGATTCAAGTGGAAAAAAATACTAACTTTATCACAAGGGTTTTGATTCTGCCAGGAGAGTCAGTGACACCGTGAACATATGCTACATCACTTGAATACTGTCTTGCTGCTACAACAACCAGGCTTTTGAAATAGCTTTCAAAAGCAAATTCTGGTGAAGATGGGGACTGCATTCCCTTTACTCCAGGTTTGAAAATGAAGCACAGTAGAAAACAAGGGCACAGAGCCAAAGCTACTGTTACCAGGTCATTAACGCAGAAAGGTTTTTATTTTTTTTGTGGTTATTGTTAAATATGGCATAGAAAACCCTAAGGCTCCATGTGCTCTAGCCCTGCACACATACTCCTGTGCCATCTGTAACACCCACACACATCCTGTGCTATCTCTCCAATATCCTACATCATACATCTCCTGGAGAAATCTTACCTAGTAAGTCAGACATTCACCATTAGGGAGACTGGGCTGCTCCAGTAACAGTGCTCTGAGTCATGGCTTTCTCAGTGCCCAGTAACAGTGCTCTGAGTCATGGTTTTCTCAGTGCCTGAATCACTTGAACAGTTGCAGCAATCAGAGACCAGTATTGCTCTTTGGGAATAGGTAGATTCTTGCTACTTCACAGTGCAGCTTTGTACTTTTCACTGTGCACATGGCTGTGAAGGGTGTGCAGAAAGGGACAGATTGCCCCAGCACACAGGGAATGTGTCTCATATATTTGGCTTTTTCTGAAAGAAACAGTATCCAGTGACAGTAGGAAAGTCCAACTCTTACTCTTCATCATTTACTATACCAGCTGGCTGAAGTCATTCTGAAAAAAGGGTGTATCTAAACAGCTAGGTTAAGAAAGGATGGAATTAACAACCCAAGTGGATTTTTAAAACAATGCAGTAAGCCACATCTAAATCTTGCCAAATAGACACAGTGTCTGTGATCCTGACAGCCCACTGACATTTAACACTGGAAGTATTGGACTGTTGCCATAGTAAGAATGGGAAAAACTGGAACACTGAAATCACATAAAAAATTGTCTTAGGTCTGATTGTCTTCCAGTCTGATGAAACAAAATGGTTTTGTACTATATTCTTATAGGTTAGCCAAAAGGTTCTTTGGCAGTTCAGATTTGCCTTGGCCCCTTTTGTCACCCATACAGGATCTCAGCAGCTCCAGGGTGTCAGCAGGTGGATACTTCTGAAAGGTACCTGTTGAAACTTATCAGGGAGCCCCAGGCCATGCTGTCTAGCAGTTTGAGTGATTAGACATACCATACTAAGGTGTCTGACAGCAAGTTTTCTGTTACAAGGGGGCATTTTCTAGTTAAGATCAGCCACTGTCTGATAGGTACATACAGACACAAAATACACACATAAACTTATATATATGTATAGAGAGAGATATAAAAAAGATACACACACATACATGAAAGACTGGTTTCTGTTTTCCAAACTATAAAACAACACATACATCGGCAAGCCTTGATTAAGAGCCTGAGTAGGTTTTTAGGTAAAAAGCATGTTGAATATTATGGAAGCAAATCCCCCTCCAAGCCAAACTAGCACGTATGTAATATCAGCAGAGTTACATGTATTGTGCAAGAGCAAAAGCGAAGCAGGCTCTCTAGGTTTCTTTGCCTGAGTAAAAAAATGTAAGTATAGCAGATCTCAGATAATTCTGTTGAGTTTCTCTATGGCTGATATATCTTGCATGCATTCCCATATCACCACTGGCCAATCAGAGCTCAAATTCAAAGTATGACAAAGTTCTTTGGCAATGTTCACTCTACTACTTATGGAATGGTTAAAGCACACAGAAAAATCAGATTAAAATCTAAAATCAATCAATATAAAACTGAAATCAATATAAAATTATCTAGATGGAGGCTGGGGATGGAAAAAGGATAAACATGGGAAAGGGTAAGGATAAAAAGGGATAAGGGAGATTCTCCTGTTGAGTCACAAAGTTGAGAGGTGACCTACTTACCAAACTTAGCCTTGGACTCAACCAATGGTTTGGGCCTGAATGTTTTGACAGCACATAAACTTAACAGCACTTAATCAATAGACTAATTTAAACAATTCTACAAAAGATTCTATAGGATTTACTATAAGCACGAGAGTTTCTCACTAACAGGCCTAGTTTAACTTATGAATCTAACATGTTTAAGAATCTAAAATGCTATAGCATATTCAAACGCACACAGACCTAAAGGCATATGTATAAGATATATTTGTGAAAAATTCCCCTCGAGTTCAGTACTCATGATGGATGTCTTTGCATCTTCTTAACAGGAAAAGGATTGAGCCTTGAGGAGTGGGAGTATCAGCCCAGACTGTCATCTCATCATTTGATGGTGGTCCTCCAAGTGTAGCAAACTTGAGAGTTCTCTGGCTCTGAGAGATGTCACACTCAGAGGGAGGTTGCTGGTCACAGCAACCTGTGGTCCAGGAAAACTCAAAGGGTCTTACTTAGGACCACTGTTTATAGGGTCACAAGAGGCTTTTGTCATAGTAATTTTCCATCCTGGTTGCAATTCAGGTTGATAACTTTGTTTGAAAGTTCAGTCACAGAAATGTTGTTCCACTTGGGTTGTTATTCAGGCAAGAAAAATGAGTTTCCAAGGTTGCTGGAAAGGCAGAAGCTCATTAGACAGCGTAAGTTCCTGGGAGCAGACAGTGTTTCTGATAATCTCAAGAGAAGCTTAGCCCACGTGCTGTTCATCAAGGCTGAGGCATAGCAAGCATTTCTGAAATCATAGTGCAACCTGAGGAGGGATGAGGAAGAGGATGCACCACCACAAGGCAATGGCAATGATGTCCATTTTTCATCAGTTAAACATAGCATGGTCAGATTTTGTCACTCAGTAATATGGCCACCTGCTACCTGCATGAGTGGAAGCCTGCAGAATAAAAATGAAATTTCATGTGTTGGTGACACTGTCTCCCCTTAGGAGCAGAGACCTTGTCCAGGTTCCACAGCTGAGCTTCTCCTGCAATGGCAATGCCGGAGGAGCTGCTCAGATGTTATCTGGCAGTCATAGGCTGCTATCACTAATGCAAAGCTCCACAGATATCCTCTTTGGCAGATTATGAATTTTCAACCCCTTCACCAACATACTGCTCCAGGCAATAATCTATTTTTCTTTTGCCTAATGTTGGTCTTTCATTGTCTTATGGAGGAGATTCAACCGTTTGTTCAGCTACCCTTACTATGAGGTAGTCTGGGGTCATATTCTCTATAGGTAGCCTTGTTACTTCCATGTTGATGTGTGCTGTACTGAACTCAGCATCAAGATAATTGGGAGAGTATTTGAACATTTTAATAAAATAAATCGTACTGTATGTCCTATTCTTTCTTCACTGATCACAGCAAACAAACAAGATACCAGGCTTCTCAGAAGAAGAAAAAGAACAATCTCACCCTCTGCTATTCAAGCAGTTTCATTTTCTATAATGTAATGAAAGATTGACTGGTAACAAATTCATTAATCTCTAGCTTCATGAAATAACAGCCGCTTCTCAGCCTGGAGAAGAGGAGGCTCAGGGGAGACCTCATCACTCTCTACAACTCCCTGAAAGGAGGTTGTAACCAGGTGGGGGTTGGTCTGTTTTCCCAGGCAACTATCAGCAAGACAAGAGGGCATGGTCTCAAGTTGTGCCAGGGGAGGTTTAGGTTAGATATTAGAAAGAATTTCTTTACAGAGAGGGTAATCAGACATTGGAATGGGCTGCTCAGGGAAGTGGTGGATTCTCCATCCCTGGAAATTTTTAAAAAGAGACTGGGTGTGGCACTTAGTGCCATGGTCTAGTAACTGCAGCGGTAGTGGATCAAGTGTTGGACTTGATGATCTCTGAGGTCCCTTCCAACCCAGATGATTCTATGATTCTATGATTCATATACTGCAAAGTGCTCACTGTACATTTTATCCAAAATCTATTTTATGCAATCACAAATGGAAGAAGACAATTCCATCCTGAAAGAAGTAGGTGAGACTCACCACCCTCTCTCCCTCTAGTCTAGCCTACAAGAGGGAAGCACCTTTACTGGGACACCTCACTCTTCTTATAAACTATATTCTGTGGTACCCATTCTAGAAGTTAAAAAAATTACATTTGGCTTAATGGAGCTTTTTTGTATCCAAGTGCCATTTTAGAATCTGGGCCCATGTCACTTTCTTCTTCAAAAATCACAGTACACTTTAGTACAAAAAGATAGTTCCTTCTTCACAGTTAAAAAAAAAAATCTTAAATCCATTTCCATTAACGGAAAAGTAGAAAAAAATAATATTGGTATTGTCTAATACTTGTTATAAAGCAAAGAGCAAAGATTTTTTTTTAAATTGTGATAACATAATACTGAGCCCAGCAGCCATATAATACTACTGTAAATATAGGATAATCGACAATCTGAGTAGAATGTAACCCCAGGATAATTATGCACTTCTCTATATCTTTAAAACAAAGCCTTATCGTCACATCTAAAAAGTGGAAGTTACATGGTAATTATTCTTTGAATTACTTTGTAACTGGTAGTATAATTATCAAGTAATCTGCATGAAAATAATTAGGTATTTACATAGTCTTTGCAATGTAATTACAGAGTAGTTGGCTGATTATGCAGCATGTGCCTTGTAACAGAAAGTGATACGAAAAGACAAAAAAAACCTATAAAAATACTTGGTCTTTCAAGTAAAATGAATTAAATCTCCAAAATTATTTCTTTGTATTTTGCATGAATACGTGTGTGCCTGTGTGTATACATACATGCCTCTCTGTGTGCATTAAAAGATGGAAAACTGTAGAAACAGAAGTTCACAAATTATGTCAAGTTTCCTTGGTGGAAGTAACTTGTGGAGTCAATCATTTTTCAAGTCATAAATTTCGCTCAGACAACAATAAGTGTTTCTTCCATAGCTCACAACTACCCTCGTCTCTCCATCTCACAAGCCCATCTGCATTCAGAGATGCTTAATAAGTTGATAGAAACAACATAAAGATACAATATAAAGTTGATAGAAACAATATAAAGTGATTATTTAAAAACAATTACTCTGGCTTTTACTCTGATTAAGGGTCACCAGAAAAAATTAATTCACAGTATACTTTTTGTTTTCATTTTAGGAACATTATGAATTATCTCTTTTTTTTATTTTTAAGAAAAAATATGCTAATGGCAGTAGTTCGCTTTTGTTGTGAACAAGGCAGCTCAATAATTGATTTTGATCCCTGTTATACATCTGCACCTTCTGCTCTGGATGCACAGTTCTAGTCACATTCAATTATCAGAGGCAGATCCTGCAACAATGGAGATTATTTCTTAAGTAGAAAGTCATTATTTGGTAATCATTTGCATTAAAATAGCAATACAGTGTGAATGGAATGTAAGTGCTAAAAACTTTATAAATATATGGTCACAAAGTAAGTTATAAATGGAAAGGAATAAGAACGTTCCTTGAATATTACAGACAACAAACAAGCACTGTCAATAGAAAAATTCTGAGAGCATGATTTCATATGTTTCTGTCTCATTAAAGGAAGAAATAATTATTTTTATGTTTCTTCCTTATTAAATTGTTTTATTCTAGATAGCTTTAGCCTCTGTTTTTCTAGGCCTACCCCATCTAGGTCCATCTATATTATGAAATCAATAAGATTTTTAGAGCCACAGACCATTTATGATTGTCTAGGTCTACATTCTACATAAGAGAAAACAGCTCATTCTTGTATCCCATTCAAACTGATGTGTCAGAGAGTTCTCTTTTAAATGAACAACTGTTTTCCCTCTGTTCATTTGTTTGGTCTTTAGTCAGGGAATTTCCCATTGTTCTTAAAACAAAATTACCTAAATGAAATATTAAATATGAAATTGAATTATGATCTCTATCTACATTTTTTTAATCAAGTTAATAATATAATAAGATGGAAACTATATAAATTAGTTTCTTAAATGAATGTATAAAACTCCAAGTCTTTTCACTATTTTGAACATTTGAATTATTCTCTATGAAATTTTCCAGCAAAAATATGTGCTTAAAATTTCAGCAAATAGCAAACCTGTTTGATGCACCTCAGATGTCTGGAATGAGTTTTTCCTGCTGAAACAAGAACATGTTTCAAGCTGAGAAAGTGTGAGAGTTCCTGTTTTCTTTCACTGTTTAGCTTAATTTCACATAGAGGCTAAGGGTAGCTGATAGGACTGAAAATGAGGTCCTTTCTTATGTGTAATATGTGGAATATGAGTGTGACAGGATGCATCTAAATTTTCCAAAACTTGCCTTGCATCAGAACTGTAGTATTTACATGGGTCACAATCTCATCTACTATCTACTTTTTGAGGAAAATTGAGAGAGAACAAAAGACCAGATCCGCTTACTCTTTAGTGTACCCATTAAATTGGTCAATCTAAAGGGAGAGAGTTAACCAAATAGCTTGAAAATTCTACCCATAGCTATCAAATACCTTATCTTACCAATAGAAGTAAAATGAATGACTAGAATAATTAGGTTGTTTGTATTTTCTGTATCATTGGAACAGCAAAGGAAATTACACCCTGCTACTTTAAGAAGCAAATTTCATTATAGAGGTCTAAAACGGATCTGAACACGATTACCTTGCTGTATCATTATGAAACTAAAGTTCACAGCAAATACCAGTGTCTGGTAGGTCACAGGAAAAAAGTAGGGCCTTAATTCAGAAAGACAAAAAAAAATAAAGAAAAAAAAAAGAGAAAAAAAAAGAGAGAAAAAACCCCATAGGTCAAATTGAGCTGAGGCACCTGCTCCCTCATAGAGGGACTGAACTCAGTGCCAAGTTTGAAATGTGATAGATGAGGGCACTGGACAGATCAACTCCATTGTGCTACAAAGCCTCCATTTCCCATAACTCACTGATTGTGATTAGAGTTTGTCCAAAATACAGGGAGGCTTTCTTTTATTTTACATTCCAGGGTTTCACCATGATGAACCCTAGAGAGAAGATCCTTTAATGACAGCTATAAAGCTTTATAAATGTGTCATTTGGAAGCTGTGGAAACCTGAAAGCAAACAAAACTTTGTGAGATAAAAGTCAGACTGTATGAGTCGTTATCTGGTGACACTAAGGAGTTAACAATACTTACAAGAAAAAAAGATTCCAATTCACAACATGATCAGTATTTTAAACTCCAGACAGCCTTGAAATATGTTCATACAAGCTTAAGCCATCAAGTTCCATTTCTGCTAGACAGGAGTTTTTAAGAGCTATTTCCACTTGATTCAATTGATTTACATGATAAACAGTGCCTGAACTAAGACCAGCCACTGTCTCATTCTCCAGCCTACACTAGGGAACCCAAGGCCCTAAGCGCCTACATATTTTTATTCCTTTATGTTTCTTTTTTTTTTAATTTACATTTCGCAGTTAATTGCTGAATTTCTTTGGTTAGTTAATAGAAGACAGGGCCATTAACGGGTAGCAGGTTACATAAGGCAAGTTCTTGCATGCCGTATAACAGGTTAAATTGCCCTCTAACTCTCCAGGACAAGCCTGAATGGAGACTCCACGGGAGCACAATTGGAGTTAAGAGCTCTGAATGCTCTTCTATGGCAAATGGCAGTAGTCTGACCCTGCAGGACTTGTTCTCTCTGCAGCAAAGTGTGATAAAACAAATGCCTCCCTGATTAGAGGAATTAGTGCTGCCTCATCTCCTGTGCGTCTGTGTCTCAGTCCTAGGAGCCAAGTACTCTGCGTCAGGTGTAGACATACTGTGGCTGGGGGCCAAGACCTTAAGGGATCTAGCAGACTTTTTCCCACCTGCTCTCTATGGTTCAGAAGCTCCCAAGTTACATGGTAGCAGTTGCAGCCCAGCTACATAACTTTCCTCCAATTTAGAAGGGGGATGCTTCGTTCTTTGAGGAGCCACATTCACTGTGGCCAGAGGATTGTGAGAAACAGGGCTGTTTCAACTTGACACAGAGACAAGGCAGGCGGCTGCAATCTTCCATGCCTTCTATTTAAAAGTAACACTTCAAACACTGAGAAAGTTTTCATCACTAGGGAATCTCTAAGAAGCTGTGAACTCACCTGGAAGTCTTTTCTTCAGTCGGGTAACCTAGAATGTCTTCCTCCTCGACTAGTCACAATTTTCGCAAACTCTTTCAAACATAATTGTCTCAGAGATTACAGCTTTCCACCCAATCAGACAGCAGACTGGAGAATTTCCATAGGAAATCAACCTAAAGAGCACTAGAGTTGAATAGGCTCTTATTGGATGTGTCGGACTAAATATGGTTCAAGTGGCTTCTGGAATGTAAGATCCTTCTCTGGATCAAGTCATGGTAATTGACTGCTCATCAGCAATCATTAATACTGGATCAGGTTTCATAACTATGCTATTTATCAGTTTTCACACTGAGTTTATATGCATTTATTTCTGTTACATCTGTGCATTAAAAAGCTCATATAAAGCCAAATATCAAAGCCAGGTGAATATTCTAGGTTTTGGGGATTTTTTATGTGATTCATTTATACACCCTCACAATGCAAGCTTTCAAGTGCCAGCTAAGTAATATACAGGATATTACAAACCATATTCAGTTGGTTTTTCCAACTTTCCATAAAACAAGGACAATTCCAACAAAAATCCCTCTGCTTAAGCCAAGAATTTTAACAGCCTCTAACCTTCAGAAATACTACATGTATTGCTAATCTCAGACCCCAGAATTAAATTAATGAACAAGTTGGGTTCAGTCTTTCACTTTCCCCAAAAACCACTTAACATAGGTGAGTGAATTCAGTTTTTATTTCTGGGGTGTCCTCTACGCACAGCATACCACCCTGCACCTGCCTTATGTTCCTGGCCACTGTATCCTCCAACAGATATCTATTCTAACACTTATAGAGTAGCCTTGTATAGCAAGTGGAAAAATTCAGAAGCTTATTAAACTCAGAAATCATCATCAATATGACATATGCTGTGACTCAAAACTAAAAAATTACAAAACTGATAAAATGTTCACACTTCACTAGAAAATCCTACTTTATCTGATATTCCATTGTAAAAGTAATTCAGTAAACAAAAAAGCATTTTTGACAAATACTGATGAGTCACATCTCCCTGCTTAGGATGCAACCAAGAAGTACTTTCTCCAGAATTTTAATTTTCAGGAAATGTCATGCACCTTACCTATCATAGTTTAATTAAAATCATTCTCCAAAGTGCATTAAGCCACAAAGTGAATTTAACAAGCATATCTAGGGCACTGAAAGTGTGAAGCTGAACAAAGGAGAGAAAAAGCCTGATGAACAACGGGGAAAACCTACAGAATAGATAAGGAAATAAGAAAATCTACAGAAATGGTTAATGTTCAATCTGGGACAGGGTGTGATATTTAAAATAAACAAAAGTGCCACGAAAGAATTCCTACCTGCGTGCACTTCCAAAAGCTGACTCTGCTGATACTTGCTGGTTTTGTAAGTGCTGGCTTTCTGAATTCACTGATAATGCTGAGTTAGGAATTTTGCACAGAAGGGTGAGATACAGGCATTTCCAGTCATATCCTTCAGATGACAGATTTATAGAGATATTGCACTTTATTGCAATCTTATGTTTATGATTTGGCCGTACAATGTGCACAGAGATTATTGTCATGTAACAGGCTGGTGGCTTTTTCTTCTTGCCCTGCTAACAGGTGTTGACCCTGCCATGAGATGACTCACTGCAGCAGATGTGGCTCCTGAAATCTGTCCCACTTGTACCAGAGGTACAAGCCTCTCTGGAAGACAAACTCGATGTTGAACTGTTCTCAGGGAGGCATATCCCAGCTAGGTATGTCTGTGGAGTCTGGCTGACCTGGAATGTCTCTTATTTTGATAATAGAGATGCAGAATAAAACAATTCACAAAAATTGAACACAGGCAAGCTGTCCTGAAGAAGTCTTAAAAACCCAATTGTTTATATATTGTAATCCAGATGAATTTCTATATGTTTTCCCTCGCTCAGACATCATGAACGTCAGGATTATGTGTACGTAGCAAACCATTATAAATCCATTATCTTTGAGTTTTGTTGATGTGCCTGTTATTCAAAAAGCCATTGCTTGCTGTTGTTGATCTTTCAACCCACCCTTTACTTTGTATTACAAGGGCAGAATGACTGGTTCTTGCAGTAGTTTAATTTGAGAAATGCATCAGAATTTGCTTTTTCTCAGTAAGACATTGTCATTAGAATAGAATGCATCAAACACTCTGCACATGCACCCTTCATATTTTTCCCTGATAATTTATTTCTATGACACAGTCAGCTATAATATTATGTCCAACAGTGAAGTATTTTGTGATGATACATACATATGACATCAGACTTTATGTATGAAAGCTAGTTGCTCTAATGTACTAGCAATTCAGAGACGGTGACAACTGCTAACCTCCCTGGGACTTCCTCCCTAACATTAATATCATAAGTGGACTTTGACTATGCTTTCAAAAAAATTTTGGCCCTTTTTTTAAAGGTCTCAAGCTCTTCTGATGACATATCTGAACTGGCCATTCCAGGTCGTCCTATCTCTACCAATATTATTATATTTATTGCCTCCCTTCTTAAACAGATTTGCTTGATGTCCAAAATTATCCACTTCCTCACTTTAATAAAATTGTTCAATTAAACATATGAAAACTTACAAAAAGCTTAAAGGAATCAAAACTGGAGTAGCGGTAACACCAGTTAAAAAGCATAAATCCTCAGACATAGAGACAGAAGAGGTTATGTTACTGCCTTCATCCAGTAGCAGTCCAATCTTAATGATTTTACCTTTGGTTTTTGCTTTCCTTTTTCTTCTGTATCTTCACATACTGTTTATTACTAGGCACCAAAAGTGGGTTGTAAGTTCCCAGCAGAGAGGATAAAGGATCAATTCTGAATTTGTTTTTTAGAGGCACAAGCGATACATTACAAACTTCACAAAAACATCCTAAGCTGCATGGAAGAGAACAAAAAACAGCCAGAGGATCTGATTTGGCAGTTTTTGAAGTAGTTCAGCTTCTACATATACTCATCACTAAGCTTAGTCATACCTCTTTTGTGGACTACATTAACATGTTAAGAGTCTTTCATATAGCTTAGACAATGTCTGCACTTCGTAATGGATTTTCTTAAAGCAATAACAAATGGACAACCCTTACTACAAGAGCATAAAACTGCTCATTAAACTTTTTGAGGAAAAAGTATAACTCTGATTACTTTATCTTAAGCACTGAAGATATTTCAGAAATTTCTGCTTATGTAGAGCTGGCTAAAAAATAGACTGCTGGTTTATATTTGTTTGCTACTACTGTTGAGATGCAATATTTCAGTGAAATTTGTGGCCAAAATTTAAGATTTGGAAAATTTAAACCACCTTATACTGAAGGTCGCCCTGTGAATAAGCATCTTTAAACTGTAAGATCCTGTAATAGTTCTGCTTGTACAAATGTGTAGCACAGAGCCAAGGAAAAGCATCACTGAGTGGTATGTCTGCACAAAGGTATTGATTTGTGGCCAATGTTCTGACAACATGAAGGTGTAAGATTTTTGCAGACAGCATTGTTTTTCAGAATCTGAGTTAAATAATGTTATTACCAAGAAGCAATCATGACCCTTCTTGTAAGGGTTCACACAAGAGACCAGTCTCTAAACCAGAGTGGAAAATGCTTCTTCTCTCTCCTCATTTTCCCAAGTGTGTACTGGGGACAGTCCTGTTACATCTTCTTATTTTTAATTGGAAGCAAAGCAAAAAAGTGTGAATTTGATAAATCACAAGCTGCTCCAAATGTCTCTTACTAGGGCTGTGCACATGCACAGTTAGGAGACAGTCCAGCAGAAGAACAGTTAATATTTCTTTAACTATGTGCACTCTCTGTCACTGGCCAATTACTCTCACTGTGGTGTTACCCCTTGTTGCACTGATGTAATATATTCTGAAGAAAATATTGTAGTATTCTGTCAACACAGCACATGCCTTCAAACTGAGTGTATTGTTTTGGTAAATAAAGTACATAAAGGCTCAGCTCTTTTCCATTTGTGCTCAAATTGATTTTTTCATCGATTCCTCAGAATTTCCACTAGTGCTTCGTTGCAGTCACTCAACCTGCCATACACATTTTGAGATAAAAATTAAAACTGAAACTAAAAAAATCTTGAGTAACCTTCTTGTCACCTACGAATAATTACAATTATTTAAGTTTTAACGGATTGTTTTATGAAAAAACAGATTGTTTTATTTTGCATTAAAACGCCAAAGCTGATCCTACATAGCTATTCCTGCAAAATACTTCCCACTTTCTTAAAGAAGGAAAAAAGGTGATCAGAAATTATGCCATTGCCAGGAAAAAAATTAAAAAAAAAAACAAACAAAACAAAACAAAACAAAAAAAAAACAACCACACAACCAACCATACAAAACCAAAGCAAACAAACACACACAACAACAACAAACAAACAAAAAAAACCAAAGGAAAAAAAAACAAACAAACCCTCTCAGGGTCTGCAGTGTTTTAGAATTCACTGCACATGAATATGATGCCTCTATGGTAAGTTTTTTGAAGATTCACTAACCGATCTCAATGGTTTAGACTCTACAAAACCCAAAGACTTTCCAGTTAGGGAAGGACTGCAGAATGCAAATATTCCACAGGATACCACTTCAAAATGTGTAAGGGCTAAAGGGTTAAAAAAGAGAAGTATAAAGTACTTAAAATATTTAAGAAGTTTAACAAAGAACCGTCACACCATAAACAGAGTATTCCAGGCAGTACATAACATTTTGAAGACACTAATCATGCTGGTCAATGCTGAATACAAAATATTGTCTTAAATCTGGGAGTCGAAGAGACCTCCCAGTCATTGGCTATATTGCCACAGTCATTCTTTGGTGTGATGGATAACTGCAGTTATCAGCTGGATAACCCATTTGCACCCTGGTGGAGGCCTTCTCTTGGGCAAACAGAAAGATTGGCTCTGCAACTGAAGGAAAGGCTTCAGAGACCAAAAAAAGCAACAGGATTCCTGGGACAAGAAGTAAAACAAACAAAACAACAGAGGCAGGAATGAGATCAAAAGGTCTAAACAGAAGTACAAGATGAGACATGAACAGACGTCTGGACAGCAGCCACATTTCTGCAAAACAATTCTTAGCAGGCAGTGGAGGGAGGCTCTACCCACATTTGTATGATGAAGGCAGTGTTACAGCTGCAGAATCAGACCCAGAATTAATAGGGAGTGGAGAGCTAGGGTGTGGGAGGCAGGGAGAAAAAGGGATTTTGCCATGTTATGTGATATAGTTGTAGGCAGCCAGATGTACAATCCATTCAATTCAAGCAAGAGCTGCAGGCATCTGTCAAAGCGACACCTCCCCCATGGAGCTTCCTCCTATCTGGCTGACGGATGGCTTCAGAGTTGCCAAACATATTTGTTCATCAGTAGAAGGGCAGCACCAAAAACCATTTCTTATTAACTTCCTCAACCAATTTGATCAAAACCCATTTCCAAAAGCATGTGGGGTAGAATAATCTAGACCACAAATAATTTTTCTTCCCAGATGTTCCGTTGTCTATCACTTTAGCATCAGAACACCAGACTTCCTAAACAAATCTGAACCAGCATAAAATCAAATTCTGAATTGTCTGGGCAAAATATTTAAATTTCACAAAATGCAGAAATGTGATGTGTCAAGCTCTCTTTAGTGTCAGAGAAGGAAGTGGAACAAGTTCCTTTCCTGATCTACAAGGGAAATTTCATCCTCCAGTTTTAAAAATTCTCTGTAGATGTTACCACGGAGAATTAAGACAATAATTTCACAATATGTTTCCTATACAGATACTCAGAGAGTCAAAAAGATAATGGGAAAAAAAATCCAACACTGAATATCCAACAAACTATACTGATTACCAGACTATATGTAGTCATGAACTGTCTGTATATTTGACCCTGATGTTTCAATAACATTGATAAAAGTGGTTTAGTTTGAGGTGGTCAAGATAACAAACCCAAAAGATTTGTAACTTTCCTGGGAATCGAGTTCAAGAGTATTATCCTTCAGACTATTTGATTCTTTTTCCTTATTGTGCGGAATAAGAAAAGATAATTCCTACTTGTCCATTCTGAAGATAAGAAGACAAAATAAAGGTTTGACTCTAAGAATATATCCCAAGAGGCATTTGGAGCAATTTTCCTTAAAAAGGACAATCATTCAAGGGATTATACATCATCGCTTCCCTGAGTCCTCCCACCGAGACGATATTCTTTCAGCAGCCCCACATGTTCTTGATCATTCATATTTGAAGCTTTAGTGCCATTGACTGCTCTCGCTTTTTCAGGGATTAACCTGATTTAAATGAGGTGAGCTGGAGCTCTGCAAGCTTAGAGCACAGAGCCTGAAATATAACTTCAGTCCATAACTACACAATCCTGAAGTGTCATAGCATTTTGTCTCACAGCGACTTCCACAGAGGACAAGTTTTTAGAATAGGCATCGCTAGGCAATGGGTCAGAAGTATGTTTATCTCCCTGAAGTGTTCAAGCTTTCTAAACAAGAGAAATTGATAATTTGGGTTTCTGAATGAGGCTTAGCCTCCTTGGAAGCTGATCTATGAAAGCCTATCACCATGGGGTATGTTTTCAAAGAGTCACATGGGGGTTTAACGATGTGTTTTTCATGTACTATTCAAGAGCAAAGGCCTGCCTCTGCATTTTCAATTGTGTTGGGTAAAAGCAAGAAGTAAACATGTATATGTACATACCCATAAAATTATTTTTTGTTGTTCTTTTATATATCATGCCCAAATTTCTTCAGTTTTCTAGAGATATTCATATCTGTTGGCTGCAAAGGAACCAATTCTTTCTCAGGAAAGTGATCTGATCTGGGTAGATAATGTCTTGGGGGCATTTCTTCTCCACTCCCAGACAATTTGGTGAGTAATCTATAATTAAAATGACTGTTGCTTTAGGTGTCTAACAACACATTTTTACACACGTGTGTCAATTTACCACAGACGCATAACACTGGCCACGTATTCCACGATTATAGACAGACTTCCTTCACATACACCCTAATATTTTTTAAATGACACTTGGAATGGATTTTCTTTTTTTTTTAGCTTTAGTTTGGTAAGAGAAAGTCTACTGTGAAACAATAATGATAGGCACTCCTCTTACAGAAAAAAACTAAATCTAATTTACATTCCTTATTCCTCAGCTTAGATTATTGAAAATGTTCGTATAGTCCTTGATAAATACAAATCTGTCTTTACCAAATTTTTAGAATCTGGAACTCAAAAATGGCACTTGCATCAAGATCAGGAAGGCTACTAAAAGAGAGTTTTATACTGAAAAGTTTTCTATATTCTTACACATTGAATTTCTGAATGTTTTGTAACCTTTTTCATTAGAAGTGTAGATAGTTTATGTGGGAGATCAAAAGCTTTTCAAAAATGTGTTCTCATGTTTATCTACGTGATTAATCCTCCTGATTCCAGTAGAGAATATAGTTATATTTTAAAGCCAATCTTTAGGAATTTATATTTGCTCAAAAACTCTTAACCAAAGCATTTCATATCTGTAATGACTAAGTGTATTCTGTGGGATGAGTTTCCAGGTCAGGTTCTCCATTCTGGCTTTCCTTTAATGAATTCAGGCTTCTAAATCATGTTTGTATACATATTAAAAAAATATATTTAACAACGATAATAACAACAAATAATTAGAAAACAGCTGGAGAAGTCTTATTAAATTTTTGAGTGACTTCTCAGACCGATCAATTTGCTGGATAGTATATATATTAAAAAAAAGGAAAAACTACAAAACTACTGTAAGTCTTTTTTAGAAGTTAATTTGTAACAAAATGAGCAGCTCCACTTAGGTAGTGTTCTTTTTCACATAAGGTGAAGATAGGTCACTAGTATACCCTATTGTGAAGACTAATGAGCAGCGTTATGTCAATACAAATTTGAGTGAAATCAGAATATATTCCATAACATTCTTCTGCTTACCACAGTGACAGATTTTCCTACTCACAATCAGGCAAATTTGCAGCCCAGGCTTTGAGTTACATCCAAGTTTGGGCCAGGAGGAATGTAAGGTGGTGTGCGTTGTTGCCCCACCCTCTAGACCACAGCTTCCTCAGGAAAAAAAAAAAAAAAATCAAAAGACACCCCTATGTTATGGTTAAAAGGAAGAGAGAATTTTTTTTATGAGTAAATACATTCCCCATTTATTGTGTTCATCTGTTTCAACATTCTTTCATTAATTGGCATGCTGGTAAGTAAATTCTGTATTTCTCACCTTGCTCTAGATAATAAGACATTCCAGAAATGAAAGCCTGTGAGAGCTTTTATTACTAATGTTCAAATTACGCATATCTTCAAATGGTTGGCTTTATAGCTGTAGGTGATAAAAGCAGCAAGGGTTCAGACAATACTGTAGTTTAGAAAAGTTTCTGAACTTAATTTCAGCTGTGATAACACACTTTGTGTGTTCTTTATCCACAGCAAGTATAAGGAAGAAGAGGGGCAGGCACTAATCTCTTCCCTGTGGTGACCAGTGACAGGACCTGAGGGAACGGCCTGAAGTTGTGTCAGGGTAGGTTTAGGTTGGATATTAGAAAAGGATTCTTCCCCGGAGGTTGGCTGGGCACTAGAACAGGCTCCCTAGGGAAGAGGTCACAGCACAAAGCCTGATGAAATTCAAGAAGCATTTAGATAACACTCTCGGGCACATGGTGTGACTCTTGGGGGTGGTTCTGTGCAGGGCTAAGGGCTGGACTCGATGATCTTTGTTGTTCCCTTTCAACTCAGCATATTTTGTGGTTCTGTCTGGTTCCGTGAAAGCAATTTCGAATTAAACCAGGGCTGAAGAAAGTCAGACTAAGTTAATCTATTTCTCTTTTCTCTCAGACTTAAAGTGTGCTCTGTATAAGTCCATGTACAGTAACTCAGTTATGCTTTTAAGATCTAAGAATATACCCAAGGGCTTTGATTATAATATTGTTTCTTGCAAAACAATCACTAAGGAATAAATTGAAGAAAGAGGTAAGCTCTTCTTGGTATGCAAAACAAAATTTCAAAGATGTGGTAACGAGATATTAGGCAACAAATATGAGTGGTGCACATGAGTTATTTATATTTAAAATGCCAAAGGGTAGCTATATGCAAGGGTGCTATGCACCCTGACAGCTAATTAAACTTACGATCCATATAGGAATAGCATCACATCAGCATAATTAGTTTACCAGCTGGTGAGTCAGAATAGCAGATCCCTTATATAATAATAATGGATAATAATTCTTATTACAATCCTTTATATAATTTCCATTGTAAGCAGAAGACAGTACACATGATTTATTTTCTCTAAAGTTTATGATCATACCTTGTACAATAAAAATTAAGGTAATCACATGAATAGCATCCACCAGCTCTGAAAAGACATCAACATCCATTTATTAGATGCTGTTTGCACATAGAATAAAGCCCATTCCTGACTTAAATGTCATGGAACCTATAGGCCTTGCAAGACTGAAAAAACATATATGTGCTTAAACTAAGCAGAGGACCAGTGAGAGAGTACCAAAATTAACACACTCAAGACTAACAGCTACATTGCAATTCACTATCACACGTTTACATTCCATCCTCTCAAGTCTGTTTCATCTCTCCCTCTCAGTTGATTAACTCACCTTCATGAAGACTGGATACTTGGCTCCACCGTGCACTGGAAAAGAAAGCACTTGTTTTACAGCAGCTGAGAAAGATTAAAATGTTTGGAGTAAGACTATGAAATAAACAGGTTTTTAGTATCAATTACTAATGGACTCTTGCTCTGAAGAAAATTATCAACTCTGTCTCTGTTTCACACGGGATAATAAAACCCATAGTAAACCTGACCTCCTGAAGTTAGTTTATCTTGGATTATAATTTGAATCTTTAATGACTGAAACAGTTAAAGGAATACATGTTTTTTGTTTTATAGACTGAGTACACTTTGGAAAAATTCTATACCATATGATTATGTATACCAAAATACAAAAATTATAGATGGTGTTTCCATATGTTTTCATAATTATATTCAGTTTATTATCAAGCTTTCAAGCAGGATTATATACTCTCCTCAAAATGGGGTGTGTTAGAGTTTATAAAAATAATTCCTTACGGATTTAAGTTAGAGACACATTGAGCTTTTGCTGATGCTAGTGCATACCTTCATAAAAACCATTTAATGCTTGTTTAATTTATTTTATTTAGTGGATTAAAAGGATAAATTCTCACATGACTACATGCAATCACATCCCTCAGTTACTGCCCCAAAACTGTTGCTCCTTCCAAGAAAACAACCTTGTACTTTGGGAATGGTGATTACAGCCAGAACATCCCTGAATTGTGGTTGTTTAGAAATGATGATGAATACATGAGTATTTTTCAGTTAACTAGCTGCTAAAGAAGGAAAAATATATATGCCAAACCACCACTGAATCATGTCAATTAGTAAATCCCTAACTCCAAGGCTCTCATCTTAACTGGAAAGAAAAAGAAATTATTGGGAGCTATTACACAAAAGTATGTGTCAGACTGTATGTATTTTGAGAGCAGGAGTGATGAAAGAAAGCATGTGTGGGGGGTAGGAGTGAGAGAAATAAGAAAAGATGGGGCTGCACATTGCGAATCATGGTTTGGGGCACAAAGCAGATTTCTGAAAGACACTGTTAATGTTGCAGCTTTTTTTTTTTTCCTCCACACTATCAGCTAAAATTTACGAGTCAAAAGCTCAAAGGAAATATATTCCTCCAACAGACAATTGGAGGAAACAATTCTGGGTTCGGTGTACTGCTGTGCTATGTCCCCTCTGTGAGTTACTCTGTTTCTCTGGTCTTCCCTTCTCTTACAAGTATAACAATGTTTTCTCTTTTGGTACTTGTTTATTTTATTTGTTTACGAACAAGAATTACCTATTCCAGTTGGTAATCCAGTGAACTAATAGCCTCACTACAACTAGAATGGGGATCCAGACAAGTACAAATTAGGTGGGGGATACAAATGTGTGTGCTTGTTCAATGATTTTAAGATGACATCTGATGAATCACTTGATTAATATGATATTCTATTAATTATCCTTGCTGAGGGTTAGTGTGAAAGCTAAAGGTATACGCATGTTCAAAAAGAGATTCAATAACTTAATGAAGAATAAAGCAAGAGCTCTGGAGGTGCCTAATTAATTAATCATTGGAAGATGACCAGGTATTTATGAGGAAAGATCACATTATATGCATGCTTCTTATTTTAGCATTTTTCTGACCTTAGAATCTTAGAAAATCCTGAGTTGAAAAGGATCCACAAGGATTATCAAAGGCCAAATCCTGGCCCTGCACAGGGCCACACCAAGAATCAGACCATGTGCCTGAGAGTGTTGTACAAACGCTTCTTGAACTCTGAGAGACTTGGTGCTGTGACTACTCCCCTGCCACAGCTTCATGCCATTCCCTTCTGTCCTTTCACTGGTCACCAGACAGAAGAGATCTTTTCCTGTCCCTGTACTTCCTTCATGAGGAAGCTGAAGACCTCAGTGAGGTCTCCCTTCAGTCTCCTCATTCTAGGCTAAAACAAGCCAAGTGACCTCAGCCACTCCTCAAATGGCTTCCCCTCATCCCATGTCTCTGCACATATAGACAGATGCTGTCTGCATCTTACACTTCTCATCAGAGATGGTGAGAAGGCCACGTGTAACAGCTGTGGCTTGACACTTGTAATGATGACATCATCTGCAGGCCTAAGTAGAATCTGAAATTCACATCCTATGGCAAAAGGCCTAAAAGGTAAAATGATATGAGTTTCTTAGATATTTTATTTTATTCTTTTTTAATTGTCATTTCTCCTGGGAATGAGGTAGGTATGTGGAATACTGAAAGAGGTACCAGTATAGTCTGGATACTAAAGTTCACAATGCCGTAGTGTCTGGAATCACAAAGGAAGCTGCAACCCTCTGTGACTACTTTAGGGTTTGCATTAATTCTCCTCTCCTTTTGTTCAAAGGCAGTGCTGGAATTTCTGCAAGTTGTAATGAGTCCTGTTTCTCCATTAAGAGCTCACAAAAGAACTTCCACCCACACAAGTGTGCAGAGACATGTGTATGCACACAACTATCGCTAGTGGTAAAAGCAAGAAAAGAGGAAATTTTGAACAGACACAGTTCAGCTTCATGATGTTATTTACTTGCCTGTTACTTACAGGCTTTTGCATGTATTCCTTTTAAATTGATCTGTTATTGTTTGCCTCTAATTATAATAATTTATGAAACCTATTTTTAAAAATAGGAAATGCACTTTGGCTTTTTGTTTAAGAAAATGAGTTTTTTATTTCTTCTTGGAAAAGGTGTTTTTCTTACTCAGTTAAAAATTCTTCAGCACCATTTTAACAGGGAAAAAAAGTAATTTATTGCTATGAGCAAAACTCTTAGAACATCATAATAAGCCGGTTGATAACCTCAAGGATTTTCAGGAGAGATAAAAAGACAGCAGAAACTCTTTTCTTCATTCCTGTTTCACTCCTCCTTGCCCTTCTTCCCCCTCTCCTACCAGCAGCAGTCAACAAGTGTCAAGTACTGTAGCACTTACAATAAAAAATTTCTGATTTCCAAAATATTAGTTTCTCTCTGTTATCTTGTGTATCTGCTGTAATGTTACCATTTATCTTGCTAAATGAACTCTGTATTCTGAACATACTCGGATGTGCCTAAACTTTGTTCAGTGTTTTGACTGAGAATGTTCTTTTTCTGCATTCCTGTTGCTTCAAGTTGTCAGGGGAGAAACTTAACTCTACCACTAAACAAAGACTTTTTGATATTTTTTCTAAGCTGTTGCTGAGTGATTTTTACATGTTTACCATTGAGCAAACCTTCAGGAACTGTATCAGCATTGTGAAGCTTCATGGTATGACACAATGTAATGACAGGGAAGGAAAAATTCTCAACTACAAGAATACAATGATTTTCTCACCATTTCAGTCACCTGCGTGATGATTGTAACAACATGGGAAACCCAAGATATTTCAGTGTGCCGATATTTTTTCTTCCTTCTATTCTTTCTGGTCAAGTTTTTTACACAAATTCATCACATTTTGCTAGAACTACTGGAAGAACTGATAATTATTTGGTGAATGTGCAATTTACAAGGAAAAAAAAATCATCCCTTTCTATGTCGTCAGAAGAGAGACAGAAAAGGGCTCATTATGCAAATAAGGTTTTACTTCTTTTATGGCTACTAAAAAATTGAATTTGGAGAGGAAAAAAAAAATAAAGCAACTTAGTTCCATAACAGTTTAGTTAATGATATCATATACTCTCAGCCTCCAAAGATAAGCAGTTCCAGCATATGGGTATACTGAAGTAGGTAAAGTGAACCTATAAATGGTACTTAAAAGTAGAGATACTCTGGTGGTAGAAAAGCTTTTCTAAGCAGTTTCAGTGGGACTCTTTTTTCCTTTTCCATCAAGTTTTTCCATCAAAACTTTTGGTGCTTCATCTCAGTTGTTTCTCATGCTTTATTTCTTCACTTGAAAGTTGATAGAGAAAAAGTTACACTTATTAAAAATATTTGGAACATTTTTCTCAGGGAACCAGTCACTGTAGGGAAAAAAAACTTTAAAAAAAGTAAAATTTAAATCAAGTTTATGTTAATAAAAAATACACTTTTTTTTAAAGCTGGTCTTGGATGACTTTGTCAGTCAGTATTTCAAACCTTTATTCTGTTTTAAACCTTCTACTTCTCAACCTCACAATTACTATAATGATTTTATTACCACAGTGGGTATCAGCGACCTACTTCATAGTTTAGGATGCTACGGACATTTACTTTTAAAGTAGTGTTCATTGGCTAGTTTAGGAATGACACTTCTGGACTGAATTACTACAATTCCCATCCTAGATCATTAGAATTTGCCTTTGTAAATTCAAACTTTTCACTACAGCAGTGTAAATACCCTGAGCACTTCCTGCTCCTTACTTTGAGCCAGAATAACCTGTTCCATAGTTTTGTAGGTCAGTTTCAAGTGGAAACAAAAGTATGTCAGATTTATACTGTTCCTGAAGCATTGACTCACTAACCAATTTTTTCTTTTCCACAAAGCCTGCCTGTTCTATCAATACACTTTGGAAAACTCTAACCCCAGTCAACAAATTAAGAACTTGACCATTATTTTTGCTCTTACTTGTAACACAGACAGGCACATAAGAAATGCTCAAGAAAAAACATCATATAGTAAATACAATTTGAAACATTCTAACAAAGAAATCCCGGTTCATGCCTAATATTTTGGTTCCATACTGAGAGTGATTACTGTTAACAGCTTCATTTTTCATAAAAGGGAGTTAATCGCCTCCTTTCTTTACGACGTACAAGTGAAAAGCATAGTCTGTAGTCTCTATTTTAGGTTCAGGTGATATCCAAGAGGATGTTTGAGCATCAAAATGTAACTGAAAAAGAAATTATGTCTAAATTTTTTAGTAAATTATACACAGACATATATATATATATAAACTCTAAAGAAAACAAACCCTGTCTCCTATATCACTCGAGCTTCTGAATCTTACAGCAAAAATTTTGGGTAGGACACTGACATTGTGCTAGTAGATCATTTCTGCCTGCAACCTGAAAGAACACCAGTCTCCTGCCAGCAGCCAGGCAGAAACTTCATCACACCTCTGATCACATTTCCTAGCCTGCATACCTGTTTACAAACTAGACAGGCTGCTTGCTGGAGGTGAAATTCTCTTTTTTGATCATAAAGGGTACTTAAGACATTCATTGAAGGAATCTAAAGTGTGGAGACAACCTGGAGCAACTAGGTCAAATCATAATGAACAGTCTCTTGAAAGGAAGGGAATGGTGATATTTTATACAATAACTGTAAACAAGATGAGATTCTAGGGTTTTGATGAAACAATTTTTTAAAAATTAAGTAAAATATCTAAATAACAAAATAAAAAAATCCCTATTTTTCTAGAAAATTTAGTCACTTATGATCAATGTTAGCAAAACCTGCTTATCTGTGTTCGTCTTACCAAGGATTTATGCTTATTATCTTTATGTTTATTACTGGAGAGGAAAATATAGTTCAAAGGAGTGAAAAAACATAAGCCCTCATGCAAAAAAATATTAATCTTCACCTTCTCTTAGTGATGAGAGACTGTTTTGTTTCATTTATTTCCACCTTTAGAAATCTGTGCAAGTTTACTCTTGCTTACAGCACTGAATTCATTATTTTCTACTTCCTTTTTACTCCTTACTCACTTCCCAAACTTCTTCATAAAAGTCACCTTTGAACCATCATTTTCTGTTGTTTGAGGATTTAATTCTTACTCCCTCTCTTTACAGTAAATCTCTGGATTCACAGAAGACAGGGACAAATTTCACATCCACTTCAGCAGGTATTTTACCCTGGCTGTTTTAATTTTTCATCTGCTGACTAGTGTCCTGGCTATTTTATTTTTTTAAAAACCCTTTTTAAAACCACGGTTCTTAGATAACAGTTTCCCTAATACCACAACCAAGACATGGCAACACTGAGGTTGCAAATTCTATGCAAGTAATACGATAACTGAGGAATCAAACGCTAATTCTGATGCCTTTCTTTGTTACCAGCTCCATTTGTTACCCCCAAGAAATCATTTTATTCTGCAGTCCCTCAGTTTCCTCCTTTTTAATATGACAATTATCTTTTTCAATAAGAAGCCTGGACAGTTGATCCAGTAAAGACAAACAGTATTTGACTAGTATTATCGCAACAGGCCACCAGGTACCCAAGAAATCTGACTATTCTATGCTAAGAGTGGCCCTGGATTGCATCAGGACTAAGATAAACCAGGACTTAGTCTGACTGGTTTTTCTCATGGTCGAGCCCAAATCTACTCCTATGTTCTTTTTCACAAGTATGCAATTTTAAGAAAACATATATATTTATATTCTTATCAAAGACAATGAATGCATTAATTCTAATGTCACAAAAATAATAGGGATAAATAATATCATTAAAATATATGTATAAGAAATATCAATTAGGTCCTGTAAAGTGAATTTAAAAAATCCTCTTTGTCTACCTCTTTTTACCTATTGTGGTAAAAACTATGACAATGGATCTCTAGAATAAAAATTAAAATACATGTCTACAACTCTAATAAGTTCTGACCTGCAGTGCAATTCTGTAGAACTTGATTACTTTTATCAGCAGCTTTGTTTCTCCTTCAAAGTAAAGTTATCAAAACACAGAGAGTTTGAAAGTTGTCAGGTCCTGACTATTGGCCTTGGTCCCTTAGCTTGGTAGTTAATTTACATACATTTTGGCAAAAGAAATCTGATGAGAAATTAAATAAATTATTACGCTCTCATAATATATAAATCAATTCCATTCTTTATTAGAAATCTTTTACAAAGAGTATTAGATAATTAAGTTGTTATATAGTAACTCATGCATATCAAATATCTCAGCCAAGAAGGTTAATTGAAGCTCCCTCTTCATCACTGTAAATGTCTTCAAACTGCTTTGACTGGGTCAAGTTGAAACAAAATAGGTAGACTTTAATAAATGCTCTGAACAAATTAGTGGCAGGAAAGAAAAAGAATATTCTGATTTTTTAAAGAATATTACACAATTAAATCTTTTTTTCCCATTGACTTGACTTCTAGTTTTAAATGGTACATCCTTATAAAAGTATAGAAAAAAAATCAATCTGTCTCAATAAGTACCATTCACCAAAATCTCCCACTAGACACTAAACACTGAACTTTATATATACACCATTTTTTACTTTGTCAGTAATTAAGATATATACAGTTTGATCAGTATTATTTGTTTGTGTTTGTTTCACCTTATTAGTGCAACATATTAACTAAACACATGCAGAAGTTGAGTACAATGTAAAAAATTAACTCAGTGGAGGCAGAACTTCGTGTTCCAAAAAGTTACAATCTCAGGTTTTCCTACAAATTACAAACTTTGAGTAACTTAAAAAAAGCTGTGGTGAGAGAAATTGAAGGAAAGACGAGTACCATTACCATTACTACACAGTAACAGTTCATAAGCATTGGCTTTTACAACATCCACTGGATATACACCATCCAATTTACTTGAGTTTCCTTTTTGCTGATATTGTGGTGGGCAGACAGACAGCAAGGAAGGACTTTACAGTATTGCCTTGGAGGAGGTGGAGTGGTGGTGCTGCTTTTTCAGTTTTAATTAAATTTGGATTATTCTTTTAGAATACACTAATTTAAAATATACATATTCTACAGAAAACACTCCCATTAACTTCAGGTTTTCTCTAATTGAGCTGCTTCATTTCACAGGTTCCCAGCCCTATTCCTAGAGAAACCACTCTTTATTCATTTTTGTATAATGGTGTAAAAGAATCCCTAACTAGTGAACCATGATACAGTCTTTCACTACAACCAGTTTGTGAGGAAGAAAGCTCTAAATAATTATCAAAGTATAATGAACATTGCTACTAAATACTAAATGCCTCGTTGGAAAATTTGAAAGGCATTAATTCAGACAACAGTTTCTCTTTATCTCCTGTATTTCCTGGTTCTAATTCCTCCTTTTTTATTTATTAGTAAAGCAATTTGCATGAAAGAAGCGTCTTTGTTTCTTCAATATTCATTTCCTTTTTCTCATTGAGGGTATAATTCTGCTTCATTGAAAACAATGGCAATTTTACTGGTTGTCTTCAAGGAAGGCAGTTCTGGTAGTGAGACATGCTGGCTGTCTTCAGGTCCTGTTGAAGTCAGCCACCAGGTAACAGCTTTCAGAATCCTTTCAGACAAGAATCCCTGAATTGCGACTTCCTTTGTGCAACTTTAATGATTTCCTACTGCAGAAATGCTGATTACTTCATCAGGGATTATGACTTTATGCAAAGAGTAAACAGCAAGAGTAGGTGGATCTCTAAGTCCACCCCTTCTGCAATCCTCTCTTTTCATGCAAATAGCTGTATTTATGCCGAATAGCAAAAGAAAGCAGAAAATGTGTGTCACAGAAAAGCAGGATACAGAGAAACAGTTCCCATGCACTACAGGTAGTTCAAAATTTTAACCAGCAGACAATATCTATCCACCATTAACTGCTACGAAATAGCTGGGAAAATACAAACTACCACATCTTCATGGTATCAAAATATCTTTTTATTAGAATATTAGGGTTGAAAAAATCATAATTGTCAATGAAAGTCTTCTGATACTATGTTACAACGTGTCTTGTACTAACACATTTCCGTCACCTCGTTAGGCTGCTTACATTTACGAAACAGTCATTTCCAAGAGGATTTTTTTTTCAAGTTTCTTTATGAAGATGTAATTTGTTCATCAATAGGGTTTCAAACTTTGTGCATGTGTGCACGTCTGTAAATTAATCCACCGGGGCCAGAAAACGGAATTTTGATTGGAAATTCCTGTCAAAGTCTGTCTGACTGATGGTTGTGCTTTTCATCAGTGTAATCTGTAATCCCCATTTCCATCAGTTAGATATAATTAATTCTCACACACACAGCATCCTCTTTTTCCTGGGCACATCCAGCAGAGAAAGATTTTTCACAAACCGTTTACATTCTGCTACACTTGATATATAGGCTGATGCTCGCAAATTATCCAGTCAGAATCTTCCTTAGAAACACCTGTATTTTGTAGTATAGCTCAGAATTTACTGCTTGTCAAGGGAGCATATGACCTACTATACTGTGTCAATCATGGCCTAAAACCTTTTACTTAGAGCCTTTGAGCTGTTTTTTCACACTGTTAGAGGAAGTCTGACATCTCATAAAATTTAGACATGAATTTTCACTGCGGAAGAAGTAGAGAAGAGACTGAAAATGCCACAAATTAAGCAAAAGATAATATACTGTGTGTCAGGTCCAGACATGAACGAAGGTATTTACAGAATGTGTTAGTGAAAGCAATGTGCTAGCAACAGATAAGAGTTACTTGTTCTTTATTCTTTGTAATGCGAGTATTCTCCCTGCTTTACCCTCCCTTAAACTTCAAATCTTATATCTGAAGTACATGTGTTATTAGATATATTATCTTTTAAAACAAAACTCTTTCTTTTCTAATTAACACTGAAAAACTACTAAAAACAGCTAGAAGAACACCAAATCAATGCTCCTAGACTGCCCATGAGTGCCATATCTGTATGAGACTGGTGGGTAACTAATTAAATTTTATTCAAAATGGTTAAGTCTGGGATATAAAATGGCCACAAAACTGTTGGGGCAAATCTTATTTTGTTATATGTCACAGTCTGTTCTGAACTGGAAGGGACCCACAAGGATCAGTGAGTCCCTCTACAGGGATCAAACCCACAAGCCTGACATTATTAGCATCATGTTCTAACCAACTGGGTTAATTTCAGCAAATTAGCTGAAATTACTATGCTACCTTTAAAAATGAGCAGCAGCTTGAAGTCCCTCAGTTATCTAATTTAAAAAAAAAAAAAACCAAAAAAAACCAAAAAAAACCAAAGAAACATAAAGAATCAAGATGAGTCTTTCTTAGGAAAAGTTTTGCATTATTTGAACACTGCAATTTCATCCTTCATCATGCTGTCCCCTTCCTACACTTCCTGAAAAAATATGCTGGACTTCACTCCCTGAAGCAGGATTGAATATTCAGTAAAGTGATGACCACATCTGCTGGCCTGCCAGAAAGATCCCACCAGAATTTTGGGAGTCTTAAAATTATGAAACAATGAGCAAAGCAGCTATAAAAAATGCACAGATGCTTACGTCAATTATTTTAGGTTTAAGTAATGTGATCTCTAAAGGAGGAGAGGAGAATATAGAGCAAGTAAACACATCTTGATGTCATTATTGCTCCTTCTCTTCCATGTGGTATTTTTTATTTGTGATACATATACTGCAATGTTGTAGCTTCAGGTTTTGGCATGTACACCTTCCAGGTGAATACTGGCCATGTGACAGAGGAGTTTTTCTCACATAACAAGATGTATTTCTGCAGTTCAGTCCTTGGCTCACTACAGATTGCATAATTAAAGATGAAACTACAGAAATGACATTACTGTGATTCATTTATTCAGTCAGGACATTTGTTACTGCTACATGGATGGATGAATGCAGACGGAAATAAAGCCACCTCCAGTCTGTCATAGATTTCAATACAAGTGAGTTCTGCAGAGATCTGTTTTAAAATATTAACAAGTGTATATAGCTTGAATTCCCTTAGTCAATAACATGAGAATCATCCCATTTATGTATTCAGCAACACAATAAAAATAAGAGGAAATTGTAAATGAAAAATTAGTACCTTCAAAATTTAATTATATATTTTATAAAAGCTATCTAAAATTCTGATTTAAAACAACAACAAACAAAAAAATAGAAAACCGATTTTAAATAATATCTATAATTAAAAACTGTGCTAAGTCTAACCTACTTTGCCAATATAGACTTGAACTTTTTTGTTTCCATGTTTTTCTCCTTCTCAACAGTGATGTCAAATTGTGTCCTAGACAGAGGAGAAGTATACAAAGAAATTAACAGAAAATAACTTCAAATCATTCCTCTTAACCATCGCACATTCTGATATAGATTGCTTTAGTCAATTTTCATGCATTAAAAAGTTAATTAATTATTTTATTGGAAAAAATAACATCTGTGCTTGTAGTCATTATGAGTTGACACAAAGAAAATAACCGAGAAGACACTGAGATATATTTAATATGTTGGATTGTAAGATTTTGTTTCCTGTGTGTCATATTCAGCTGGATTCATTAAACAGAAAAAGAATCTAGGGTGATGGAATAGATGTCATACATGAGCAGAATATTCCTTTGGAAATTCATCAAATACAGACATGCAATTAAGCAAGACATTGAATTTTAGGAAGGAAAAATTAAGGGTGGTCTGGTCACCAACCTGTGTACTCAAGATCCACTGAAAGCTTTTCTTTAGCTTTATGATCAGTATTATCTGCATCTTTCAGGACTAATACAACCGTGTCCTACGTAACTTATATTTTTCTTCGCATATGATAGTTTTGGCACTTCTCTTTTAAATTTCCAACCATGTAAGAATGGAAGAAGGCTCCATTTAAGAACCAGGTGGTCAAAGGATTAATTTCTTTTTTCTTTCTGTGGTAACAGGGAAGATCAAGTCTGCCCAGAAGGACAGAGGGAGAAAGCTAAAAGGGAAGAGAAGGATTTTATTTCAGAGAAAAGAGACTTAGCTTCTTTATGGATCTCAGACTTAATACTATAAGCAGGTCAGAGACAAGGTTCTCAAATATTCAAAACAAGGTATCTTTTGTAAAGTCCATACTTGGAAATATAACTCTGACAGAAAGTGAAAATTAGTGGGAGATATTGGTAGGAGCTAGGTACCAACAGAGACTTTGAAAGCTAAACCATCAGTTGCCAATTATTTATCTCATTCTCAGTGAAGGTCTAAATAGCACATAGTGTTTGACATGATCAGATTTATAGCAAAAGAAAACACATTTTTCTCCGAAAGTGTACGCTTTCTTAGCTCAGGCATTTTCAGCCAGAGAAGGACAATCACTTTAATTTTTCAGTTTCAGTTGTAATTCTTGGGTCTCCTTTTACTTACAATTGCAAGACCGCTCAGGTTCAAATACTGATTTGTTGCAATAAAGCTGTTTTGTTTTCATACTCAGTTTAGGCTTAATAACCATAAAAATCAACAGCTTCTACGTGAATAATCTAAATTTCACCTCCATCTGATTGTGAGCTCAGAAATATTAAATGCAGAAAATGTGGAAAGAGGACATATTTGTCCTCTAAATCAAAGATCTTAATATACTTCTATGATTCTCTGTTGCAAGAGTCAGAACTTGCCATTTTTTAGTAAATGAAGTTCAAATGTTATAACTAGGAACCACGTGACCCAAAAATGCTAATCTACTTTTTCTGAATTTTATGGACTTAATCCTTTGCTTCTATAGCTTCATATTTTGAAGAATTATTTTTTTTGCTCCAGTCTTCCTGATCTATAAACTTAGGAAAGTACATACACATAGAACATTTAATCTACACTAAGTTTCTGCTTTAGCTTACCTCCCTGTGATTTAGATGTCTTCCATGCAGTTTGATATTTTTTTCTTCTTCACTTCACTTCACTTCATTTCCTTAATTACTGAAAATGAAATCTTTATTAAAACAAAAAGAAATATTTTCACCATATCTTTTGCATATAGAATTACTGGTATTTCTGCAAGCTCTGAAAAAGCTATGGGTGACAACTGTGTTTTCCTTTCAACCTGTCATTTGCTTATGCAAACGCAAATCCTTTTTTTTATTATTATTTCAGGATTTACAATCCCTGTTTATTAAACAAGCAAAACCAGAACAACTAAAAACATATGTATTTCTCATGAATATTGAGTATCGTGGACAAATAACTATTCAAACAATTGCTCTTCCACAGCACCATAAAAGACAGGATTATGGGACAAAAAGCATTTTGTAGTCACTCATCAAAATTAAGCTTTCAGTGCTGTAATAACTTACAGAGAGATTAGTTTTGCTTTTACTAATAAGCAACAGTGGTTTTCAGCCATTTTTCTGTGTCTTCCTGTTTTCCAGTTACATTGTTTTGGATACTTGATAGACTGCATTTTATAATGCCAAGTGTATTAAGATTTGGATATTGGCTTTAAGAATTATATATACATTTTTAGAGCCACAGGAGCAAATCCCGTCAAATTTTCATCACTTAAATAGTTGTACAAACCTATGATGCAAAAACTTTATTCAAAGCTGAGGGAAGCAAAGCATAAATATTATATAACTTATATATATGTTATATATTCTTATATGCATATATATATTAAAACAGATATTGACTTTTTGAGACCAGTGAGAGGGGGGAAAAAATTGTTATCTTTACCAGGAAACTCTCTGAATTTGTAATGAAAGTCTATTGGTCTTGACAAGGGTAGAAAGCATTTTTTTCACGCTGACTTTAGCTTTAAAACCTTCAGCTCTTTGGAAACCCTCTGTGGTCATGAAGAGAGATGGGCATCCCTAGCAAGAGGTTCCCAGACTGAGGAGCTCATTTGTTCCCTCAAGAACTCACTCTCCATGGAAGGAGCATGAGAAGATTAGCCTCATAAGTCTAAACCAAGGGCTTAACAATACTTCTCCAGTATGTCATTCTGCCATCATAAAACATATGTACTCCAAGTAAAGCTCACAAGCACTGAATTCAAATAGCTCTAACATTTAAGCTTATCAAGATTTTGGGAATCACTTTTGAAAAGAGTGGTTCTTTTACTAAAAAAATTACATTTCAACTTCAATATTTCTCCCATTCTGAAAGTGTAATAAAGATACCCAAACTTATTACCATAACCAAAGTGTATTGCAGCAAAGATTTCAAGCAAAAATTACAGCTTAGTATGAGTTAAACCTGTGGTTCAAAGACTGTGAAAAATTCTTCAAGAGGTCTATCATATTTTTGATTGCAGTCTTTAATATTCCTTGACTGAAGGCATTTATTGCATAGGAAAAGCAAACAAGCAATGTTGCTATTGTTGCACACAAAAACACAGAGAAAATAAAAGAAATATCCTCTTTAGTTTTAAAGTAATTCCAAGGAATAAAAGTTTCCTCTCTAGGGGATGACCCATTTGTGCTCCACAGAATGTTGTGAAGTTACTATCTTTTCTGAAAAGAAATAGTGTTATTTGACATTATTCTCTGCATTACTCTCCGTGGCCACATTAATGATCTAGGACATGAAGTGAAAATGATGAAGTTTGTCATTGTGTCATTACTAACTATTCTTTTTTAATTTTTTCTATTTTCCTGGTTTTCTGAGGAAAAAAAGATCTTATTCATTGGAATGAGAACTACAGTGGCGCTACGTGGAAAATTTACTTGCCTGACTAAGCACTACAAAAACCTAAATCACAATTTCTACTTAGAGGGACTTGTAACTTAAAAGTATTCCCCTGAAGGGCCTACTTGGTTTTGGTTTTGTCTTACACAAAATATCAGCAGATGACACCATCCAGGTTTCCTTGGATTGGTGCTACAATACAGCAGCAACAAATATCTTCCACGTCTGTCTTCTCCTTCATGCACTTTATTATTTTGACTGCAGAAGAGTGATTGCAAATTCAAACATGTTTGCAGCAGCACAAACAGCAAGCTTCTCTGCTCATTTTTCTCTGGAAGCATTCTGATTCCCAATCACTGAAGAGTACTTCTCTGTTAGATATTGCTCTGTTAGGTATGAGGTATCACTACTAGAGATGAATTTTCCTGTACTGGTGTCTTCTTTAGTGGTGCAAGTCTCACATAGGGTTGGTTCAGAGAAGGAACATAGTATTTAAGAATCTGGATACTTTTTTGGCTAATAAACAGAGAACTATATTGATTTGGGGTCACATTTTGCTGGACCATCAGTTTGGACTAGATTTTTCTCTTCCATAAATAAACCTCAAAGCTAACATATATTTGTGAGTCTTAAAGAACTGTGAGGTGTAGAAAGAACAGTGTTTTGAGTGCAGAGGACAAGGTTTTAGTTTCAGGGGGGCTGCAGGGTTGGCTTCTGTGAGATGACACCAGGAACTACCTCTGTGTTAGATAAAGTCAGTTCCAGTTGGTTCCAAGACAGACCCACTACTGGCCAAAGTTCAGTCCACCAGTTATATAGTCTGGGAGAACAGCTTTAACAAGGATAAAAAAGGCTGTGCAGCAACTGTGAGAGAGAAGAGTGAGAAAACATGAAAGATACAACTATGAAAACACCAAGTTCAGTCATGAAAAGAGGGGGAATGGAGAAAGTGGCTTGGTGAGCACCTGACAGTAAGTCAGACTTAACCCACTGCAAACAAAATCCCTGATACTGAATTGTACATTGTAGAGCTCAATCTTCTCACACAGGAGGTAAGGACAGTGCCTCTTATGTTCCCATCATTCAGTCAGGCTGCTGACTGTAGGAGACGTGTCCAAGGCATGGGAGACGCGCCAGGGCTGAGAAGCCCAAAGGAGCATGCGTCTAAATAGATAACCCTATTGATTAGAAGGTCACATGATATCAGGGTATAAAGGGACGCGCCGAATTTGGAATAAAGCTCTTTGTCTCACCACCTCACAAGGAGCGTACATCATTCTTTACCATGTAAAGTACCCTCCACGCTACAGCTGACGACACCTAATAGCTTGAGATGGCTTTATAGCAAATAATATCCCACGTCCTGCATGGAAAACATCCAATCTCTTCTCTTACAAGATATTTCTAAATCCCAAGGTAAAGACACAGGAATTTTTCTCCGGTCATGCAGACAAAGGTTGTTATGCCAGGCCAACCCCAACCTGTTTGTACCAGCCTAGGCATCACACTACGGAAATGTAGAAAATCCTTGCTTCTGCACTTTAGAACTTCAATTATTCTCACAACACACATTTAAAAAAAATAAAACTAAATTTTCTTTACTTGAGTATTTTAGGAATCACTAACCAGTTACCTCCAAAAAAATTCTTTACTTAGGTATTACTTTTCTATTGATAAGAGATTCTACAAATGTTCGTTCTGCTCTCCATACTCTATGACTTCCATAGTTCTTTAGCATGTCTCATCCCTTTAAATATTTCTAGTAATAGTATTCCATATTTCATGGAAGACCAAACAGATTTACTGTTTTAAAAGATTGACATGTATATAATCTATCTCAGCTGTCCTTTTACACAAAAATCTCTGGAGCATGCATTTACAATACAGCTTCTCTTCCAGATTAGTATTCAAGTTGAAAATCATACATATGTGCCAAATAAATAAATAAATCTCTACAACTTTACTCTGTTATTTACCTGACAATTTTAGCAATTGTGTTCTGTTCACTCAGACAGAATTTCCATTAAAAAAACATGAAATCTTGTATTTCAGCAGACTAAGACCACAGCTTTTTTCTTCATTTGAGCATATTGACAAATAATTTTAGTGATAGCTCATTACGTGGAAAACTTTCCTTGTTCTTTCTTTTTGAAGTAGATTTTCTCAAGGAATTGTATTAAGCCTCCTATTACATACATCTATAGCCAGTTTGTTCTTTAATTTACTTTCCAACTATTTCAGAAATGATACCTTTAGTTCCTTATACCTTTTATTAGTATACCGATTTGATATCTATTAGATACTTCTGTACCTGAGCACTCTCAGATTGCTAGCAGTCAAATTGGGCACATCTCATCCTCCACAGTTCACTACTCCAAAGAAAGCTTTGCTTGCCATACCTCTATTTGAGAACAAGCATCTTTGAGAGCTTCCTCCTATAGTGAACTGGCTCTAATCTTTTCTGCGTTAACTTCATTAGGTATATTTTTTCTACTAAATAGATTTTAAAATTTTTATTTCTCTAGTCTTAGCCTATGCTCTGAATATTTGCAAAGTAATTCATTCTTTCTTATCGTTCTTTGAACTGTTTCCCCACAGTGTAAAATACTATCAGACTTAACAACTGTTGTGTCATCAAACTTTCTTTCAACAGATTTTGGTGACGCGTCTCGGGAGCAAAGCATAAACAAATAGTTTGAAAAATAACATCTCTTTAAGCAAGGGTTGAATAGGCAAAGATGTAAACTTAGTTTTCCTGAAGATACATGCCAAAGCTCTCCTATCAATCAAACTTAGTGGAAGACTTTAAATTAAATGCCTTTTGAAGTATTTTCCCATTACAGGTAGTGGAAAATATTCCCTTACAATACAGTTATTTAGTTCTTTGGGGTCCTTGCATATGCAAATATTATACATTACACTGACTAGCAAGTGTGCATACTTGCTCTTATCTTTCTTGAACCTTACAATCTACTTTCCTTAACCTCTGCCTTCAGGTAGATGGAGTGGTTTTTGGTATGACTCATGGACAAGTTGGGCCTTTTTATCTGTGTTCTGTAGTTTATTGAAAATATCCCTACCCTTACTAAATAATTTCAGTTCTTCTTCATGTTTTCTCTTGAAAATTTGACACCATTTTTTAAGCTATCATACACTTCTGAACCAACATGCTATTTTTTAATCATACTCTTTCAGACTGTTTATTTCCCAGACTGCTATTTGCTCATAGAGTTAATCCACATACCAAGTCCATTTAGCTCACAACAAAATCCTGGGGTTTACCAAGTACCTTCTTCTGCCTTACAGTTAAAGACTTCACACTTAAGAAAAGTGGGGCTTTTATCACTTAAATTTTGTTTAAAATACCCATACTTTTTCGGGGAATTAGAAGCCAGCTTTCTGTCTCAGATGACACAAGAGTTCCTCAGCCAAAAGTACATGTACTTGTGGACTCTTTCTGATGCACTTATAGTTTGTAGGTAGAAAATTAATGACTGTCACCCTTCTCTAGCTGTGCCCCAGAGATTCTTTCAGCTTCTTAGATTATGAATGTATTTAAATTTATTCCAATTTGTAGTATGCAGTGGTAGCCTCTGTACATCACCAAATTCTAATGGCTCATCATATGTCCCAATGCTCATCCCCTCGTTTCTTAGAACTTATTCTAAGGACTGTATTGGTCTTGTACTGTTTCTTAAATACTTAATTATGCTGATAAATTGAACATAAAATTGGTACAATATTCTATTTTGTCCGTGGTTTGGATTTTAGAAACTGAGGACTTTTTCAGCAGATTCTAAAAATGACTGACAGAACCCAGCTTGCTTTTTCTGCTGTCACTGTGAAAGTTATCCAATTATCCATATAAAATATTCCTCTGATACTCCAACAAAAATACAGTACTCATCAGTCCTTATGATACATGATAAAATTAATAAAATTTTCATTACAGAATCTTTGAATGAGTACGGCACAGTTTCTTATTGTGCTAGGGAAATCCACAGCTCAATTCCATGCATAGGATAACTCTTTTCACATACCATATATAAAACAACCTCTATATATCTCTTACATTGTCTTCATTTTCTATTTTAATTCTAAATTTAAGTAATCAATACTGAGGCCAAACTTTTGATCTTGAATTGTTGTAACTCTCTCTTGTTTAAACACAACATTAAGCTAAGAAGAATTTTACAAATAGCAGAATCACAGAATGGATAAGGCTGAAAGGAAATTATCAAAATCATGTAGTCCAACCCTCCTGCTCAAACAAGGTACCCTAGAGCAGTTTGCTCAGGGCCGTGTCCACACAGGTTTGCAGTATCTCCAGGAATGGAGACTCTGCAACGTCTCTGGAAAACCTTTACCCATATTCAGCCAACCTCATAGTAAAAAAAGTCTTTCTCTATGGTCAAGAATATTTTCGTGTGCTTCAATGTTGTACCCCCTTGTCCTGTACCTGGGCCCTACTAGAAAGAGTCTGGCTCAGTCTTCTTTATCCCCTCCATCAGGTATTTGTATAAACTGATGAGATTCCTCTGAACCTTTTCTTCTCCAGGCTTAACACTTCCAGCCTTCCTTCATAGAAGAGATCACTGAATCACAGACTCGGAGAATGTTTGGGGATGGAAGGGACATCTGGAAATTATCTAGGCCAACTCCCCTGCTAAAGCAGGGTTCATCTAGAGCAGGTTGCACAGGATCATGCCCTGATAGGTTTTGAGTATCTGCAGAGTAGGACACTCCACAAGCTCCCAGTGCTGTTTCAGTGCTCTTGCGCCTCACAGTGTATTTTTCACAGTAGAGTGTTTCAGTTTGTGCCCATTGCCTCTTGTGCTGTCACTGAGCACCACTGGAAAGAGTCTGGCCCTATCCTCTCGACACCCTTGCATCAGATACTTATATACATTGATGAGATCCTCTCTCAGTTGTCTCTTCTTGAGCCTAAATAGGTCCACCTCTCTCAGCCTGTCCTAGTAAGAGAGATGTTCTTGTCTCCTGATCATCTTCATAGCCCTTTGCTGGACCATCTCCAGAGTTTCCTTGTCTCTCTTGTACTGGGAAGCCCAGAACTGGACACGGCACTGCAGTTGAGGCCTCAGCACCATTGAGTAGAGGGAAAGCATCACCTCCCTCAACCTCCTGGCAATAGTCTGGCTAGTGCAGCTCAGAACACCATTGGCCCTCTCTGCTGCAAGGGCATGTTGCTGCCTCATACTCAGCTTGTTGTCCACCAAGATCTCCAGGTTCTTCTCCACAGAACTTCTTTCCAGACAGCGGCTTCCCATACTGGTACGTGCTGTTGGTTATGTCTTCCCAAAGGAAGGACTCTTCTTTTCCCACGGTTTGACTCCATGAGGTTCCTTTGACTCAATTGTCCAGGCTGTACAGGCCTCTCTGAAAGGTATAACAACACCCTGACGTATCATCCACCTCTCCCAGTTTTGGATCAACTGCAAGCACAAGGAAAGAATTAATCTAACTAAAAAAGACCAACAAGGAGTTGTTGGGACCAACAGGAGTTTGAGAAAATGAACACAAAGCACTTCAACAATAAGACAAGGGAGACCCTCCCTTGAATTATGATAGCAGTCTGCCAGAGGGTGGAGCAGTGTGTTATATACCTCTTGCTGCCTTAACCTTGTCCAGGCAAGTGAAAAGGTTGCTCTGGAATAAAACAACCCTCCTCATAAAGCCTCATTATTCCAGCATTCTCAGCCTAGCCTCACCACATTCTTACTTCATTTGGAAACATAAGGATGTCATTGTTCTCTCACAAATGTACTCAAAGTCCTCTGTAAGTCTATTTCTTTCTGTGACACTTTACTCAGCTACTTTCATTAAAGATCACTTTAACCATCCTTCAAAAAAAAAAAAATCACAGAATTCTACATCATTCTCTGTTGATTTTCATCCTGTTGAGCATGCTTTCTGTCAAAATCTTTGTCAAAAACGAAAACTGAAACATCTTCCTGCCAGGTGGAACAGCATGTGTGCATCATTATAGGTTAATGATTTTTTTATAGCTAGCTGAGCAACAGGTCAGTTGTTGATAGATTCTGTTTCGCTCATCGACAGAGGATAATCTGACACACAGATAAGAGATGAGGGTAGCATGTGCACGTGTGCGTGCTTTGTTTCCCAGTTTATCTGATTCTAAAATGTCTGCAGTAGTATTGTCTATATTTAGAGCTTTTCTGTTTCCTCCTTTGTTTTTTTGTCACAGGATGTTTTACCTTAAGGATAACTACACAGTAAGCATTCCCAAAGCCTTAGGACCAGCAACATAGATGCTCAGTATCTTCTTATAATTCTCAAGGGCAACAAAAAGAATACCAGTAAAAGCTGAGAGGCACTACAGGAACTTGTGGGATTGGACATTTCTGTGAAAGAAACATTCTTCTAGTAAGTAGCTTTAGCAGAGAAAGTTCTTTCACATGTGTGCAGCCAGGCAGCAGAAATATAACGAGTGCTGAGGGTCTGGCTGACTTTGTAGCCTATGCAGAGAATAATTTCTCTAATTTTTTTTTCGGTGGCATCTGTCACATGTTGAAACAAACTCTCTGCTAAGGAAACATAGCAATATTACGCTGATAGGACTGGACAGTTTCCTTAAAGAAGGAATTTGACCTACTATGTTTTGTAACATTGCCTTTAGGCTGACATTTTCAGTCACTGTTACAGGATTTGAATGCTAGGCCTCCTTGTGTCTCCAAAGCTCACAGGACAGCTTTGAAAAAAAATCTCACTTTAAATGTCAGAAAAGTTAAATTTCCTCATATTTTAAAATGTGATTTCCCATAGTAATACATTGCATCTTTATATAGTTTTTGAAAACAAAATGATTGAAGAATAATAATCACCAGTGGGATCCAAAATAACATGCTACATAATAATTGCATTTTATAGTTGTAGTTTTATAATCCTATCACTATCAAAAGCTTTTTTTACAGAGTTTGGATACCAACCATTTGTTTGTGTATCTTACCTATCACACTCTTTCCTCAATTAAGAGTGAGAAGTAATTTACATTGTTGACAGAACCTCCAAAAACCCCCTTTCCTTTTGTAGGAAATACAGTTCCTTCAACAAGTATGCTAAAATCAGTAATATCTGATTCCTCAGGGCTTGAGGGAGGGACAGATTTCAAAACAACTATTTTATTGGTTTTAGTTGTCTTTTAGAAGGACCATCTCAGTCTCTTAAATTGTCCAATACCAAGAAGAGCTTTCTGAGTAATACTACTCTTGTCTATGCTGGCAAGAATGCCTCATCAAATACTACATTATTTTAATCACAGAATCTTTACCATGTGTCTTAAAATCACATGTTAAAGCCTACCAGAAGCACAGGCAGTAGATGACAACCAAGCCTGTAGAAAGAACTAAATTCAGACTTACACAACATGCAAATTCCATTTAAGCTGCAGGACAGTATAAAATTAAGGTATGGGTGAATGGGATTACTCTACACACTGCTCTGTTCAATTCAGTTTCTCTTTCTTCTGTATTTCTGGAAAACATTGTACCACAACATTTTTTCTTCCCAGATTTATTAGGAGGTAAAAAACCTCTTGAATATTTTAATCACAATTAGGCTCACCAAGTCACTGATATTTTCTTCTAGCAACACTAGCCTCCTTCCATCAACACTTCCTACTAAATTTTACCTAAGACACTTCCTTAAACCACTCATCTTCCTCCCACAGAATACTGAGGCCTGCTTCTTGTTTTGTCTTTTCCTCATAAGTCATGAGAGCTCTCAACATTCCCTGTAAGCAGCTGCGATACCTTCTGGCCACAAAAGTTAGCATTTTAGTAACAGTGTAGAAATGGTATCTTAGCGAGTTGTCACACCATCTTTATTGCCTTCATCTGCTAAAAGTAAAGTAAGGGGTTTTGAAACCTGTCCTCTGGAACAGAACATGTAGATTCATTCCTGCTTCATCACAGTGGCTGTTAAAGGCTGTCAGGCAATTTGCAGTGATTAATTGAGAAATGATCATAGACTCAGAACACTGGGGTTAAAGAATTTAAAGATGACATGTGCAAGTATAGATAAGCAATTATGCCCACAAATGTGGTGTTTAATATGAAAGGCACACATGGGAGCTTCTAATGCATGCAGTTACAAGACTAAGAAGGGGCTGCCTGCTCTTACCTGCCCATTTTCAGTGTCATTCAGTCACAGGCTTTCTGCTGTTGGATTACAAGTCTGTTTCTTCCTTCCACAGAAACAAACTTGACCCATTTGTATTCTTTATTTCAGATTGCTTTTCCCTGGTAATTTATTCCATATGTTTATTGCTAAGTACGTGAAGCACAGAAGTCCGTATTGTGATCCCCTCTACAGAGCATGTAACTCCAGTAAGTACTGAAAATAGTGAATTACATAACTGAATTCCCCTGTGAAAAACTAGCATGCCAAGATGATGCATGCTAGACAACGCAGTTAACCCCTCCAAAGTGGTACAGTAAGTAAGGGTTTCAAATAAAGTGTGTCATTTTCTTTTCCCTTTAGGATAAGAAAAGGCTATTTTTCAGATCTCACAGACTCTTCTTAATAACTATAATAAAAAGCATCCAATATGCTAGAGTTCAAATGTATTATGTATAGATGTTTTTATAGCTGGATTTGATTGCCTGTTTATGCTTCTCTGCATTCAAAGTTCAGCTACTCTGTTTCACTTTGAGTGCTTCCTACAGGGAAGGACATTACTAACGGGAGTAGCCATAATCTTCACAGACAGTGCTAACGTCTGCTTTAGGGGAGAGCAGAGTTCCTCAGACATCCTGTCAGCACAACTCGTTTCACCCTCCCACTCCCCTTTTTTTCCATTGTGTGTTACTGGATGTATTTAATCCCCTTTTTCCTCTAATAATGTCTTTCAACCCATAACTAATCATAAGGGCTTTGCAAAGTACAATTTATTTATGCCAAATATAAGGGAATTGGAAACAAAACCAGTTGTGAAAAAAAAAGGCATGCTAGACATGTAAGCTAAAATTATAGATGATATTTTAACTGAAAGACTTTTATATGACTTGAGCAAAAGCATTTAAAGGAAAGAGCAGAGAAAAAGAAAAGAGAGAATAAGGTCTGGAGAGTGTTGTCATGAAAACCTGAAGACAAAGGGGAGGAAGTAAAGAAGCTGACAACTGATAAGGAAACAGAAAGAAGACAATGTCCACTAAAAAGAAGGTGAACAAAGGGAAAAGCAAAGGAAAGAAACTAATGTAAATTAGAGGGGAAAAAAAAAACAAACAAGCAAACAAAACAAAAAAAAAATGTGTAAAAGTATGGAAAAAAAGGGGTAAATTGCATTACTGTCCTAATGGTAATTTATTTCATACCCATAGGTTCTATAGGACGGTTTTAGGGGCAGTGATTTGCTACTCTCACTCCAGCCAGAAGGAGAGTGGGTGTTGCACAGGCAGTCACACTGCATGTCCCACTCACATACAGGGGCCTGGGGGGCAAGGAGCCACCAGTCCTCCCCATCGCTCTGTGTGCTCCTATCACAAGTAAGCTGACGGATATGGATATTCAGTGCTGATGTGAGGGCCCTTGAAGAGAGCCATCACCATGGCTTTTCTGTAGAAATCACCACCCAGCAGAGGGTTTCAGTGTATCTCTCATCTGCTCTGGCCTGTCTACTCACTGTAAACCAAGGAGAGTAATGTGACCCTTCTGGCAATTTATCCCTGGGGAAAGGCCAGAGCCATGTAGCACTTATGTATTAGTTTAGGATATAGAGGGTCTATAGGTCTACTGCTGACCCCCATAAGTTTAGATTAATTTAATTCATACCAAATATATAAGCATATCTTTAATCTCACTTAATTCTGCAGTGGGGAGAGTGAATCCAAAGTTCAGACCCTGTGGATCAGCGAGCAGATGGACTTACTTATTCTACTGTGGCAGTCATTCTAAATATCTGTATTTTCTGAGGTTTCTTATTTCACTAACATATTCAGATTTTATTTGGAAGCAATTGGAAGAGTGCTTCCCTATTAGAAAATCTCATTTTCTTCTCCATAGATGGAAGTAGTTGCTTTCTTAGTAGGACAATAAAAACTCAATTTTTGCTTTAACACCATAAGCAGTCTATATAAATTTTAGGGGGTTTGCCACTCTACCAGTGAAGCTAAAATATCTTGCAGAAGGAAAGTGAAAACTTACTAGACTATTCATTTTCCTTCCAGAGCAAAAGCTGGTTCATTCTGCATTTTAAACATTTTAACAATGCATACAACATCTTCACTACATACTCTGATAATGCTGAAGTTCTATCAATAATATACCAGGGAAGTCACCTTTACTTTTGTGTAAACACTAACAAAAACTAAATGAACAAACAAACAAAATTTCTTTATAATTTTTATTCTGAAAATGTTCTAAAAGACCAGTTCCCACCAAAGTAAATCACCATTTGTGCACGTTTTTGTAATTTTGCAAGCCTGGGCTTCCTTAGATGGTGATTTTGACAATATGCAAGGAGGGAGCATTCTCATGCTAATTGACAAACCTAAGCCATTCACAAAAAGAAAGCTCCCTGAATAGTGTAAAAGTTGAGTTGCTAGTGGATTGAAGCAGAGGAGGGACAAAAGCTGGTTTAAAACTAGTTTTGCTATTCCAAGGTTTTAAGCGACTTTGCCTTGATTTTACCTTCCTTTTAAGTAAAAATATTTATTTTAGACTACAAGATCCTAAACGTCAGACTATGCAAGAAGGCATCTTGTGGTAACCATGATTATCAAGTATAAATATTTGCAGAAATAATAATGCAAATATTTGCATGTCATGGGACAGCATGAAACCAACTTCCATTGTGTAGGGGTCTCATTTAATATGATAGCTGGTTTTTAAGTGCATTTGCGAATCGTGTTTTGCCGTCATGGAAAAGAAGACATTTTTGTATCAACAGGACTAGAAATAGTCATAATGTCTTATAACAGTAAATCAGAAATCTGCAAAAAAGGTTTTGAGATACAAATTTGGTTTATAAGAATCCACCACCACATGCTATTCATTATCTTTTTTTTTTAATCAGGAGTAGATTACAGAAGTTCCAACATATGAGTGAAAGATAAAATGTATTTATCTTGATACAGCGGAGGAAAAATATTCATTTTTTTGATTAATAAAATGATAATGCTACCAAGAAAGATGTAGAAAAGCTATGGGAAGACAGGACAAAATAGATAAAGGTTCATCCTCACAGCAATTCCCTCCACACATTAGTCCAACAAAAGACCTCCGCATCATCTTCCCACCTAAGCTCTAATAGTTATTTGTGCTTAAATGCTATGTTACCCCTCTGTACATGGTAAATTTCAAACCTTGGTACTTATTGGGGAAATAAGAGATTCCTGATACAGGGTGAGATCAACTCTATATTCATGATGCATGAAAAAATTCCAAAAGACTTGAATAAGCCTGGGATCAGGTCTATATTAAGGAACTCAGCATCATCAGGCACCAGTCTTACTCACTGACTTTCACTGCAATCACTCATGATTCATGGAGTAATTTTTGAAGTGCAAATAACTGGTATTAAAAATAAGACAAAATATTGTATTGTATTGTAGAACTTCCTCCTTACCTTCTCCCACACAGAATAATTGAATCACTGAGTCTGGAGACCTCCAAGATTGAGTCCCACACCACACCATATCAACTAAACCATAGCACTAAGTGGCCCGTCTGGTTGGTTTTTGAACACTTCCACAGATGGTGACTCCATCCCTTCCCTGGGCAGCCTGCTCCAACATTTAACAACCCTTTCAGTGAAGAAATTCTTCCTGAAGTCCAACCTGAACCTCCCCTGGTGCAACCTGAGGTCATTTCTTCTTGTCCTGTCACTAGTTGCCTGGGAGAAGAGGCCGACCCCACCTCGCCACAACCTTCTTTCAGGGAGTTGTAGAGAATTATAAGGTCTCCCCTGAGCATCCTTTTCTCCAGGTTAAACAACTCCAGCTCTCTCAGCCATTCTGTTATATTCTTTATGTGAAATAAGTGTAATTGCTCATTTGCAACAGTCACTGGTACAGTCAGTGGCCTCAGGTTCAGTGACAGTGACTTCACGATCAAGTCACCAAATTATATCATGGGCCCAACACTCTTCCCATTGAAATGAGTGAAAAGACTATATCTTACATCAATGAAAGCAGGTGCTCAACCTGTTTCTTTCACAAAGGAAATAGCTTTAAAAATAATAGAAACACATGTACATTACCTTTTAAAGCACAGTTTAAGGGTACATTGTGTACAATTTTTGAAGTTGGAAAGGTGATGAAGTGACAATAGCAGCTGCTATAGAGATGGCACATCTGATTCCTGATATAACTGATTCTCAGACAAAGACAGACACTTCAGGAAAAGAATAAAATAATACGGAGGCTAAAAGAGATGGTACCTATCTATCATGCACAACAGAGAGTGCGTACATACACAGAAAAATCCAGCTCACCCACTACTTCAATACTGCTCCTGAAGTTTATAGCATTAATCATGTAAAGAAGAGAGCAGTTTCATACATAATTTCAGGCATAAAAGCTTATAACTGATTTGACATTTATCCTTGGCAGGGAGGATGAGGGAAGAAGGGATATCTCTTCAGGTCAAGGCTTTAATTCCTGAAGAGAAACACCATGGAATCCACCAAGAACTTAATTTATTTGGGCCTAACTATCACTGGAGTTGCTGTTCCCATAATCACTAACAGTGGAAAACCCTGAATTCAATAAACTTCATGTTCCTCTGCAGTACTCTTCAATCAATTTACAGCCAAAGTCAAAAAGATTCAAGACCACAACAGGTGCCAAGAATGTAAAGAGCACTCTACCAGATCCTGCTCCAAAATCTTTGGATTCAATGTATTGTAAAGTAATGATAATTGTTGAACCTATGTTATTAAACTTTAATATTAAGCACCTCTCAAACACTTGAACACAGAACTACAGGATGCATTCACTCCTTGCCCTGAGAAGAAAATGACTCAAGACTGGAATAGCGCTTGTCTAGTATGTATGTTGGAGTATTTTATATATGAAAGAGTTGAGCTCGTTGTTTTTGTGTGAAGCAGATCTAAGTCTACATAGACATCACAATGCAGTTTGTTTTCTGCATCAACATAGAGAAATTCTGTGTAACTATTTTATGGGGAAGTTATTAAGAAAGGAATTTTTTTTTTTAAGAGAAGATTTATAATCTGTTTGAACATTTAGTGCGTTGCTCAGAGAATATTGTTTGTATGTATATATAAATATACATAGATAGATGTATAGATCAGGTTGAAAAAATGCATAAATGAGAAACCTCTAAGTGAAATATCTAGCCCACAGTTTCTCAGACTGCAGCATACACGAATTTTGGGTAAACAGTTATATGCCTTCTCCTGCTCCTATACATAGCTGAGAGGGACTGCTGCTGTTGTTACCACTTCTATACCATGAAGTCTGTAGACTTCTGACCCAAATTATGCACCATATTTCGTTTAGGTCAGCCCAGATATTTTCCTTAACCAGTCAGGTGTTTGTAGCATCCCCATGTTTATACCAGCCCGAACATGTTCAGTAGACTTTAAAAAAAAAAAACAACAAATAAGCAAATGAAAACTTGGAGGGGTTTTGCATAGTTCTTTGGGGAGTGAAGGTGAAATCTTGGCTGTGTTCTGCCAACAACAAAACTCACAGAAGTGTTAATGATGCCAGAACACAACCATATAAGGAGTATTCCTATTGGTACAAAGAGAGGTAGTGTTCAAAGGAAAACCTGAGTAGCTGAGTGCCAAAATAAGACTTAGAAGTTACTTTAAAGATAATTTTGCTCACAGGTTTAAACCCCCAGTACAGTCAAGTGAAGAAAAGAACAAATAGACTTCAAGAAAGAACAAATAGGCTATCCACGGACAAAATTAACCAAGGTCTGTGACATTTTATTCTAGATGAGAGCTAAAACTTACTCTGCACTTTCTATTAGTCACCTCTGCCTCTTTAAGCTTACAGAAAAAGAAAACCAGACAGCACACACTGGTAAGACAAAAATTGATTTACTGTTATAAACAAAACTTGCTGCCAGTATAGTTTTCCCATTGAAGATTCTCTTTTTCTCACCAATTTTGGCAATGTTAAGTAAATATTCAACATCAATATCTAGGTAGGCAACCACTGTTTCTTTTCTAAGCACCATGAAAGAAGAGAATACCACAATTTTAGCACCGAAACCCAGAGCTCTGTCACTGGAGAAGAGACCTGAAAGTTGATAGAAAGCTGGAACCAGCACAGTAAGCCAGTCATGGAGAATCTCTGCGTAGTCAGTCACACACTATTTCTGCCCAAGAGTCCAAATCCAGCAGGAAGAATGCCAGCTCCAGCCCCAGAGCTCTTTGGGATCCATATTTTTAATGCAAGTCCTGATATATTACCTGGTTTCTACCTGAGTTTCTTACATAACTACATGGCTCTGAGATGAAAACTGGCTCCTACCTTTCTGCTTTAAAAAAACAGCAGATGAAAGTAGAATACAGTTGAATACATAAATACACCCAGAGTGCATTTTCAGGATCCTTTCTATGGCATTCTTTCCTGCAAAATGAGCGTTCTTTTGAAGAAGCGCTGAACTAGCAAAAAAATAGTAGCTGCAGGCTTGAAAGCTACAAGGCCAACAGCAGCACAACCACCCAACCAGGTAAACAGTTTTCCCACAACAAGAGTATGATATAGATTTGATGGGAAGGGGTAAATGCATGAGTAGGAATAAAAAGTTTCTTGGCTAATATGGCTCTCTTCAATTAAGAAAATGTGTATTTGATTGTTCAACGGGAGAAGCTTCATGAGACATTTTTTTCTCAAAAACACCAATTACAGTTTTTGCTGTTCTAATTTTTATGATTTAGTAGAAACTGTCAAACTGCTCAGCAAGACACAAAACCCAGATGGAACATACCCTTTGCCCTAAAAACCTTGAAATCTAAAAGAAACAAGCAATTCTGTTCAGACTCATGATGTACTAGATCCCCACCAAAAGGCATTAAGGTCAAACATTACAGTTCCTTGTTTGTTTTTAGAACAGCATTTAGTGGATTGGTTAACACTGTAAAGCAGTTACTCTATCACTTATGTGATTTGTACTTCATATACACAGTATACAATGAAGGTATAAAACACATCAGACAGAAACATGTAGTTAGCAACAAAATCCCTCATTCATTTTAACAGTATGACCACAGTAAGGTTTCATTTCCCAGCTTCCAGCCTTTACGTCTATACTGTTTTTAAGTTATGTTTTACAAATACAGAAACACAAACACTACTAAAATAAAATTGTAATAAATGTACACAAAAAGAATAATTTTCCAGTTATTGGGATTTTCTTTTCCTCTAATCTTTCCCCTCACAGACTATTTTTGAAATTAATTGGGTTTGGGGGTTTTTTAGATTATTTTAGCCCAAAATAAATATCTTCATATTTTTTAATAATTTCTGCATATATTTCACAGTAAGTCCTGAAAATATGTCATTTTAATAGACACACTGAACATCTAACTACCAGCAGAAATCAAACCTGTGCAATCCATAAACACACAATTTCAGTTAATGCAAACATAGCAAAAACTATGGGCTAAGTATGTGTAACTTAGCCCATATCATGTAAGCTCAAGGACGCTAAACTCGCTTACATGATAAGGCAAGCTTGACGTTTCCTTTGATCCATAAGAGATGAGTTGTAAAAGGCACTTCTGTTCACTTCTGTTCCCTTGCTCAGGAATGAAGAATTCTTTTGCTGCATTATGCATAACATCATTACTAACAAGGTACAAGTCAAGAGCAAGTGGTTCAGATATCCTACCAGCATACTAAAATAGCAGTAGGACTATAAAATTATTTAGGTACTATATTACACAGCTTTTCTTTAAATACCACTTATGCCATCACATTTGCCAGGAATCTTTCTTTTTAAGTGTTCTAAATGTAAAGTTTCTGCTATCTATTCCCTGGAGGCAACTTCAACTAGAATAGGCAGGTTGGTAGAGCAGATGACTATCTGTTCCTTACAAACTATGTCTGATATACTGTGTAGTGATAAAAAGCTCCTTATCAGTTTGGATTCCAACCTAAAGGCAACTGCAGTCCAGATCTTACAGTGAAAGATAATGTGATGTAATTAAAGCTCACGACCTGCAGATACAGCATGCCAAACATCACTTGCTTTAGTCAGGACTGGAAATTTTGGCTGTAAATTTACTGTGAAGATTTTTCTAATCTATAAGAAGAAGAAATAGTCTTTAGGCCTTTCTCTTTCCCTTTAACATTCAGACACTCTCTCTCTCTCCCTCCTCTTTTCTCAGATACACTAGCGAGACACATTTAAAACACTTCATGTACACAGTCTATATATAACAGTTGTGTTTTTTGCATCCACTTGCAAACTTTCCCAAATTTATTCTAGGCACTCTAAGAATGACAGTTCAAACATTCAGTAGAGATTTACTCAATTTTAGCAATAAAATTTTAAATCCAATTTCCACTTAGCATGCCAAAGCCTCACACAATTTTTATGTGCAATTGAACTGGATGAACTGGTAAATTAAACTGTGATTGGGGATGTTCTCAAACAGAGAGACGCAGTTGCCTCTGAGTGTATGTGAGGTAGCATTATAGTTCAGATCAGGATGCACTACTGAAGCAAATCTCCCAGTAGTTCTCACTTCCTGCACTTTGGTTCACATCATGTTTGGAATGTGCAAAATGAATTCCTTTCAGATAAAAATAAACCTGGAGGAGCAGTCTCAGAGGGCATCTAATGCACTTTGACTGCTAATGGACATTCTGTCTGCGGGAGCAGGCTAGAGCTAGGAAACAGTAAAACTCTCTGAAATACAAAGACTTTGAATGTCAGTGTGGATGTGATCCTCAACACCAGATGTTTTCTGCCATGGATCTGTTCTTATTGGGCCTTTTTCCTAATCTAGGCAATCCCTAAATTGTCAAACTATTTCCTGGCACACTTGTGGCACACATGCCATCAGCACTCTTACAAAAAAATCCCAAACCAGCTTGGGAGTATAAATATTCCCAGGATCATTTCCAACAGGCACTTTTTCACACAGCCATCTAGTTACAGAGAATGATGGAATTTATTAGCAGGAACATGTTTTGTTTTCTGGTCCAGCAGCAGAGCCTGGGAACATTTTCAGGCACTTCTATTAGTTGGTATAGTGGTCTCCCACCTACAATGATTGTCACACATGCAGAGACCAAAGAATGGACACTTTTCTCTCCACCTTCTTTCTCAGATCTTCCAGGCAAGGGTGAGGATGGCTGCTGCAATAAAGACAAAAAGGAGCCATGATTATAGCACCTCATGTCATAATCAGCTATTTTTTCTGTGTTTCTAGTATTCTATCTCGAATTCACACCGTCTGACAACCTTAGAACTGTTAGTCGCTCTATTAGCTTCTGTGACAGAGGTCACAGTCCATCCAAATATTTTGACTTGACCAAATAGAATGTGATACAGAATCACAGAATGAAAAATGCAACCAAATTGCCATATTCAAGAGCTCAGGGATTTTTAAATGGGACTTGACATTACCTGTGCCCTCAGAGTCCTGTATGGACTCAACATCCAGCCCATGCATCAGAAACAGCACTGAGTTTTCAGTACACAGTTTTGCAAGAATAGCAAACATCTACTCAGGTTCAATGATCCTTCCATTGCAGTCAGAAGCTTCCTATTTGCATAGGACTTCTTTGAAAGGTCTGAGCTACATGTCTGTTAACACCCAGTGAAAACCTCTCCAGCTGGTAAAACTCACCTATACCCATACTTTAAACTATCTCCACACTGTCAAGGTTTGCCCTCATTATGCCTCTCTTAGTGCCATCATGTGCCACATCCAACCCACAGTCCTTTACAGTGCCCTATTTAGCACTTCCTCAGCCTTCAGCCCAAAAGTGGAAAGCCTGCCCCATCTCAGCCTCACCACACACCCCTGCATCTCCCACAACAGTCTGGTGCCACCCACCCTGCTGTCACTGCAGTAGTGTGCTCTCCATGCCTTTGGGCTAAGTATCTCAGACATGGTGCCTTTGAGGTGACACTGCAGACCTCCTTGTTTTAACAGACATTTGAGATGGACAGAAAGAAGAATGGTGTAGAGAGCTGGGGCATATCCTGCTATTTATTTTTGTAGCTTTAAATAACTAACAGAGTTCTTAAATCATGGGGTAAGACTTGATATGCTTTTTGAATCACATAAATAAATTTTGTCAGCCTGATTTAGGGGGACACACTTAGGGGGACACTCCCACGCCTGAGGGACTTGGGAGCACACATCCCACTGACTTAATTAACAAAGTACATTAAGAAAATACTGAAGGTGTTTCCAAATATTTAAACCCAGGTTGAAACATAGCTGGTTTTCATTCCATTATACACCTGACATTTGTTCATGCTGTGAAAGATAATGTCATCATTTAACTATCTGCTAGCTGTTTTTATAACTCTCTTAATAAATTATCTAGCCCCATCTCTTTCCTTTATCTGTACTACCAGTTATCAAGAATAGATTGTAATAGGGTCAGCTTATTTTTGGTATAAAGTACTTGATTTAATAGTAGTAGTTATTTAATAATTAGTAATTATTTTCTCTATGTCCTGGCTGCTTCTTATCTTTACATTTTGATGCTGCTACAGGGAAGAGAAGCATCATATTTAGACTGTGGGAACCTTTATATTTATACAGTCAGAAGAATCTGGCCCCTAAGCAGACCTTTTTTATTCAGCCCCTAACTGTTCATGAAGGAATTAATTAAATTTCAAAAGAGAATAGGAAAACAAACTGGTTTCTTTAGAGAAGTAAACAATACAATTACAAGAACTCTATTTCAAGCTAGACGTAAAAAGCAATCACCTAGAATAATAAAAATCATAGTCCAGATGACAGGAAACAATAGACTCCATATTGTGTATATATTCACTTCTATGAATATAGAAGCCTTCTATAGACTGACCAGAGTACATGACATGAAGCTGGAATTTAGTCTGAAAGTTGTCACACCTGACTTCAAAGTTATTACTATCTGTGTAATCTACTTAAGTAGTGCAACAGAATTATGCAAAGCTATGTAACAGACTAAGCAAAGGAGAATAGTGAGACCAGCTCTCATGTTACTTATACACTTAGGTAGAAACACAGGTCCCCCTGGGATCTGCATATTATCATGGGACACCGCCAGATTCCTCCAGAGAGCAATTCAGAGCAGAAGCCAATAAAACCAAACTATGTCAAGCTACAAAAACAGGGAGCATTTCTCACTTTCCAGGAGGCCCAGATACATTTGTCTCGGGAAGGGGGGGCGGGGGGGAGAAGAGGAGGGAGCATGGGGGCCAGGAATGGGGGAAAGGAAAGAGGGATGCTGTTCTCCCTCCCCTTCCTGTGCAGCAGAACCCAAGGTGCTTTGTGCTGGCCTCTGGTGAAGGCTCAACCTTCCTGCTGGCTCTGTAGGAGAGAGAACTCGCAGAGCCCCTGCTTCAGCTTTCATAGAAGACACACAGGTTTATGTGAGGGGTTCAAAGCCAGCAAAACCAGCACAGTGCAGCATCTCTCAGAGCATCTGTGTGGCCATATAGACCCTCTACCTGCCTCCTCATACCCTAGCCAGGCCCAAAGCAGGCATGGAGTTACACCAAGAGAAGAGACGAACTGTCAAGTGATGCCACTTGGTCCAGGCCTGCTGCACAGTACGGTTACACACCTGTGCTTTGTTTGCTGTTGTAGCCAAGCTTAGCAGGACATAGGAATATCCTAGACGTATTGTTTCTGTTTTCTGGATCCAAGGATGTACTGTGTCCTGAGTTTTCCTACAGAACTCTGCCATGGGAAATGAGGAAGAAACTTTATCTTACTACGTGACGTAGAGCATATACAGCTATTTTGCATCTCATCTTAAAAAACTGTGTTTGTTTGCTTCTTCTGCCCTTCTCTTCCCAAGGTTCAATCATTCCACTCTGTCAAAACTCCCCTAAGTACAGCTCAGTTATATTCTCATTGTAGACTGCAGGATTGCAAAGAGGCTGAAAAGGAGGCTTTGCTGCATCCAGACCTGCCTGAAACTCAGCAATTTCCATCCTCAGATTTTTATCAGTGTCCTTGGATTTAGTTTCTAGGGGGTTGTCTCTCATGAAACTCAGTTTGAACTCCAGGCTTAAATAAACCAAAATAACTCCAAGTGTAACACAGTAAGAAAAAAAGCTGAACCTCAGCATATTAGATACATGTAACTATAAATCAGTCAATATTCACTCAAAATTAACCATAAGTTTACCTGAAAGGTTCACAACTTTAGCTAACCTTTTGATAAATTTGGCTGAGCTTTCAGAATGTGTGGGTGCAAGTTTTAGAATACAAGCTTTCAGAGCTCAAGTCATCACCTGCACTCTGCACTCTGTACATGCATTACAAAGCAAGCCCTGGTTCTGGTCTCTTCTATAATGAGATAAGTCAGATACCCCAGCCACTTGGACTTGAATTACATCTCTGGAAAAACATCCTGTTCAGAGTATTTATATGCTCTTCTTAAAAGAATGACTTGAATTTACAGAGAAATTCAAGCTTACTAGGTAGATCATAATTCTCAGAAATTCAAGCTTACTTGGTAGATCATAATTCTCAGAAGCAGAGTGAAAATTGACTGGCTTTTTTTGTATAAATATGCCAACTCCAGGAAAAGGAAATAGAAAGTTTTAAAACTAAAACCTTCATCACAGATTTAATTTGATAGCAAATACTGTTAGATACAAAGTACACTCTCTAAAAGCATGACGATTTCAGTTAAGTCCTTACTTTAACTTTCATGTTCATTTTTCTAGAGAAAATTGTTTCATTTTTAGAGTGAACTTTCTTTTGTAGCTGCTTTTATGCCTGCAGCTTTGTGTAATCTGGAGTTCCACTTATTGAAGGCGGATGTTCTCTCAAGATTGGTCTCTCTCAGTTCCACACAACACCCACTTGACATTTGCTGAGGACAAGAAATAAGGCAAAGGATAAAATACGGTTAAAAGTCAAAAGCTATAAATACTTTCAGCCTTTGAAATATTCAGCATCTTAATATGGTTACATACAAAGTTCAAGCAAAAACCACTCAAGGCTCATTTTTTTATGTTGCGCCTAGTTTGTGCTTTGAACTAATATAACATTCAGCATTTGATTTGCTGATCGCTTGATGTATTTATGAATAGAGTTCAACACTGAAAAGTGAAATCAGATTAATGCCTGTGCACTAATATTAGGATTCTCACATCACTCGTAGCAGTTTATCACATTGCTTAAAAAAACACTGTTATAAATCTTTTATTTTTCTCACAAACTGAGATGGCTGTTAACCATTTGTCAACGCTCAGATCTACAAATATAGTCAAATATCCTTTTCTTAATTAGTTTTCTAATTCCTGCTAAAATCAAAGGCACTTAGACAACTTTAATTTTTAGGTACCTTGATGTCTTTCTGAGTGCAAATTCTCAGCTACTGCATAAAGATAAGAAGAAAAATAGTGAGGTTGCCAGAGTCAACCATGGAGGGCGAACCAAGGCTAAATGCAAGAAAGTCATGGAGCACTGACGCATTGGATTACATTATAACTGTTTGCATAACACTAACGTTCCCCTTGCACATACACACACGATATACAAAAAGCATGTGAAAGGTGGCCAACAGTACCTATTTAACCCAGGTTCCAATTTGATATCAATTTACCCTGCACCCACAGCGAAAGTGTCTTATAGAAAGAGGCTAGACCACAGATGTTTGAAGGTGGAGCTCCTACACAGGGCAAATAACCAGGGAAATTCTCTTGGGCCCTAAGGGGAGAAAAGAATAGTGCTCATTTAAATTAGGTAGAGGTGTAAGTCATTCAGCAGGTGGGTGTGAAGAGGGAGTGGCTCATGCCTAGATCTTTGCCTAAGAACCCAGCTGTCTATTGACAGCACACTGCAAAGGTATTTAGGTGCCTACCACTCCTTTCAAGAAATTCAGCTTAGAGTCTATACTGTATCTTAGGTACCTACCTGAACTTTTGGAGTCATGGTTGGCTTTCAAAATATAGTTTCTATTCTCTTTATTCTGCTGGGAAAAAGAAATACCTTTTGTCCCTATATGTTGTCGGAATTCATTCATGAATTTTGGTACAATGCTGTGAAAAATGGTGGGCATTATTTGGGGGGTAAATAGAGGCATTATATTCTTTGTGGTGTTAAGTAAGTTGTGTAACTTTGCTGGACCTGTGCCAGAGCTGAGCTCCAGTAGTTTATGAAGGAGCTCTGTTAGTTCTTGTAATGATAAATCAGGCTAAATGAAGGAAACATTCCTGTTTCTGGCATGTAAGTTCCAACACCGGCTGCAATAAAATGAAATCAACTCCCTCTGTGCAGATTCACCTTTGATGGTATCCAAAAAAATACTTTTTGTCAGCTACTGTACATGTCTTTTCACTGGCTAAAGGTCTCTCAAAGATTCCTGGAATGTCTGGTCATGAAGTGACAGACCAAAGCTACTTGATCCCTCCATTTTCCTGTTTAGGATTGTACATGCCATTTTTAATACCAGTAGTGATAAAATCTTACTTTCAGTTAAGCTGTGGTCATTGTACTCAAGAGTTAAGCATTTAACCACACAGTTTGTCTGGAGTGTTTGACAGCAACATTGTTCTCGGGAAGATTTTTGACAGCGATATTTTAGCCATCATGTTTATAATGAAATCAGGCAAGTGTCTCCCACTGAAAGCTGTGCTAGGGAAAAAAGCACAAATTAGGATGGAGAAGGTGAAAGGAAATACTCATCCAGTGGATGGTTGAGCAGCATAGACCCAGAAGGCTGAATCCCTAAGCAGCTGTTTTAGGAAGCAGAAAATTCCTGGGTTTACTAATAGTGACTCAGTTCTAGTTCCTGTAAGTATGGAGAGCCCTCCTTCAATTAGTCTGTCAGAGCTGTAAATTCAATAGCATGCTCACAGCAGGTCAAATTGACATAATGTTAAAGCACAGGTTGCTCTACTGTGCTAAGACTCCCAGTGCTACTGACACTTGCTGAGACGACTTGGTGCTTGCATACCAGCTAGTGACACATTTTTAGAATAAGTCTCCAATATAAAGGGCTTTTATAAGGGAGGGGGAAAAAGCTAATTAGTTACCTCAGCAGAGCAGTAGGAGGAATAGAATTCACTGTTTCTGCGAGACCACAAAAGTGCCTGAAAGGCTTTTTTTTGTTTGTTTGTTTTTAATATATCTATATTGAAGCAATTTTTTCTCAGTCTGGGTATGTGCAGTCTAAACCATTTTCTCCATGTAATAATTTTGCTTCGCTGAGAGGCAGGATCACCTGGGGAGGGGTAAAGGACTGCAGAAAAGCTAAGTTATTTTCTATGTCCAGTTTTTTCACTTAAAAGCTTGACAGTACCTCTTTTCATCAAACTTTGTTTATTTATTTGCTTTTGATTTTAAAGGCTTTCTAACAAATTTGGACAGAAAAGCGAAAACAGCAAGGGTTTGATAATTGCAATCTTTTGCAATCAAATTTATGACATTTTATAAATATAGATGCATGGATTAAAATTCCTAGACAATGGAATATTTTTATTGGCCAACATCCTAGGCTGCATACCTGGTATGCTGAGGTATAATCAAGCATTGGGTAGGGTTTTATGTGTGAAAGCAATGCTTGACTGGATTTAAATGGTTTTGACTGGAGTCGATATGATGCATAGTTGGACATAATGTTCATAATTGCCTATTTTTCTTGGCAAACAACAAGGTGCTTGATGACTGCTTTCTGAAATGTTCACATCTATTTCTTTGTGAAGTGTACCACAATTTAACAGCAATTCTAAACAAGCTTGTGTTGTAGTCCTCTGAGAGAATGCATTCCTTATTGGCTTAATTTCCTCATTAGAGCAGAACTGCATATCTCCTATATCAATGTGGAATCTGGTTTGAATGACAATTCCCGCAAACACCTTTGCTCTTTCTGTTGTACTCTTCTTTTTCCTACACACATCCCAATAACCATCAGCAAAATTCAGCCAAATCTGTGAGCAGTCTCACATGTGTTCCTCAGACAGACTATTTTATCTTTTTTCATTAGTGTTTGACACAATCCAGAAGAGGTGTTTAGAGATAGGCATCACAGAGCTATAATGACTCCAGCCAACTTGACATAAACGTGCACATACACACATTTTTACTCCTCAAGACATAGCTCTGCCTCAGAAAGGCATATGTTCACTACCTTACTTGCAAAATGTCTTCCTGGGTTTAATGCATGAAAATTTTCCAGACAGGAATTAACAGGAGAACAGCCCTAGTCCTCTTCAAGCAAGACTCCTAGCATTGCCATAACCCTAAAAAAGCACTTAGAGGCCCTTTACAAATGTTGAGGCATTCAGGAAGTCTTGCCTGTTCTATTTTATTTTGGGTTTCCTTCAGAATGATCTGAGGTCTTTATTGTGTTTATCCACATTTGTTTCCTGGGATATATCTCACAATGCTCTGATGATTCCTCAGTCATGTAAATCTGCCACCTGTAAGACTGTACAGTGACTGCAATCAGGATACATGCTCAGTTTTTTTTCCCAATCCTCTCTGATAGCAACTGACAGCAATATTTGCTCAATCTCTCTTTTAAATGCACTCTATTTAACTTACATGGATGTGCTGTAGGATGTTACTCCATGCCAGCCTATTTTCTTGATACCTTGCTCCAACTTCTTCTCCCAGGACTGAAAAAACAGCTTAGCAATTGCCCCACCCAAATCAGTACAATTCACACATTTTCCCGTGAGTTTGGACAAACCACAGGTTTTTCCAGAAGAGACAGAACATTGAGTTGGCTTGTGCACACAGTTGTCTCAGTCGATCTTTGGTGTAAATACAAGAGCCCTAATTGACACAGATGGCAGAAAGGCTTCAACACCGGAAGAAATTGCTCATGTGCAAAGTCACTTGAAGAGGTGGAAAAGTTCCATACAAGATTTGGTGGGATCTTGGTACTGAATAATCAGATGTTACACATCTATTATGCTTCTCATAATACGTGGGCAGAAACTCAACACCTCTCCCCACCTTCATAACTTAAAAGTTGCCACTTCCAGGGCAGTGTGGCAGAGGGATTTGATAATTCTCTCATGTTTTATACGAGAGAGGTTATTTGGACAGCTGACATGTAAGACTGCCCCTTGAGCAGCAATAAAGAACATACCCATCTAGAAAACCAAATCTCTTGTCTTATGATAGAGCATGAGCAGTCACACAGTCTCTCCCTTAGAGAGCCAATCAGAGGAAGAAAACAGTTCCTCAAAAACAAAGAAGTCATTAAAGTCCTAGTGCTCTAATGTGAAAACCTCCTGAAGACTCTGCCTTAATGCAGAGGAACAAAGTAGGCTGTGAATTTACATCATAAAAAGCCTCAGTCTAAAATGTTGGAGGAGACACCATTAGGCTCCTGAAAAGATGGCAGTCAAAAGCAAAGAGTTTTTCCTGGACCATCAACTGCCTGTGAAGAGTCAGGAGGCATGGCTGGCTGGGGAGGGTGAGCCATAGATTGAGTGTCCTTCTGTGTTTCCCAACAAACTTACTTCCACACAGCCAAAAATAATGAGCTAGCAGATGGAAATGTTTTTTTTCATCTCCACAGTATTCCTCTTTTTAGGCCAACCGTAGAGCAAGAGGAAAGTCCCTGTTGTGGGGGAGGAACTGTTTCTTCACCTAGCTGTGTGCTGGTGCCCCAGATATCATCCAGAATATTTAGAGCGTGTGTTTTGCTTTGATAGAGTTACTGCATTTGTGATACATTCTCCAATAGAGCTGGAGATAAGGAAAGAGTTCCTAAAACCACCTAGTAATGTAATTTCTAATCATATAGACAGAGAAACTTCATGAAACTTACTTATGGTAAAGTCGACATTCAGACTCTAATCTAATATTCAGCAAATTTACCTTTAAAAGACACAGACTTCACAGTCCACTGAGACCACTCCAGCAGACTCTACAAGCAATAACAGACATTCCCTCACTCATTTGGCAGATTTTTAGTGTGAGAGAAAAGAAGTTGGAGCATGTTGGTTCTCTTTGACTGTTGTAAGGCTCAGGATTTGCTGATGGTTTAAAACCTGCCTTCTTAAAAAGGACTAAGAGACTATGCAGATACACTTGTTGCAGTCTGGTAAAGACAGTAGCAAATCACATGGTTCTAAGCTAAATAAGAGTGTTTGCATGAGTTTAGCATTGATTCAAGTGAATTAGTTTACTGAAAAGGTAAAGATTTGCATAAAGATGGGGTTTCACCTTTCCTGCTCCCAAACAGCTGCGCTTAGTTCTGCTTTATGTGAAAAGGGCAAAGAAGGAGAAGGGGAGAAATATCTTTGAGATAATCTCACTGGAAAGAGAGAAAACTAATGCATGCTCTTCCTATTTCAGCTGCTCTCCACCCCAGGAGTAATAGTTTGAAGTGAGCTTTTATATAAACAATAAACAAGTTATTCCTGGAGAATTTCCTTTGAGCTAGGACTGTGTGTAAGGGATTGGCTTTGTAAGTGCTGTCAAAGTATCTACCTTTTAAAATTAGACTTTGTATCTCAGGTTCATTAAGACAGCCTTGAGCAAGAGTCTTTTATTCAACCTTTCTTTAAAAGTATGAAGTGTAAATTTGATGAGTAAAAATAACTTGAGTGAGGAATGTCTAAAAAAATGGAGGAATTAACCACAGTGATATTTATGCAGCCTAGGAATGGATTTCAATATGCTTCTTTAACGCCTTTCTTCCTGTTGAAATCTCTCCTTCCTGTTTGCATACTCTGTTCAAAAGATTAAAATTAATTCTTCAAAATGGGAAAAGGATAAAATGGAATCTCTAGTGCTGGTACACATCTCTTGTGGATCTTTTTGCAATTTGTTATGCCAATTTTTCTGCACAGAGAAGACAAACCTACCATTTGTACAGAGTTTGAGATAAGCATTTGGTAGGATTTTATTTTCTTCTCCATTCTTCAAGGTAGTTTGAAATCAATCACTTGGACAAGATGCAAATTATTAATCTTGGGTCAGGCTTGTCACAAATATTAACGTTGCAGCATATATGTGTGTGGTAATAGCAAATCACACTGTTCCTGAGAGCAATTAATAATGATATAAGCCAAGGTTTTCTGTGGATAGTTATGAGCAAGTATTATCTGTATACAATTCAACAGAAACCCCAGGGAAAAAAATATAAAGCGCATAAGCCTTAAAGCAGCAAAAGCAGAATAAATAACTCAGAGAATTTCTTGAAGCATTAGTAACTTGACAGCATCTACTCATTCACAACAAAGCCAGGGCAAGCTCAATGTTTTCTGCTGCTGCAGTAAATAAAAAGTGGATGCTCAATCTCAATTCTTAAGAACAAATGACAACCCTTTAGAAAGTGCTGTAGTTCTAAAATGTCCAAAAAAAAATGAAAGTGATTTTCAAATCACATTGCATAGTGTTCTCTTTTAAGGGAACATGATCTCTGGTGCCTTTAATAAAAGCTGTGTAACAATTCTTTAATTCCCTCTGATTTCACCCTGGAAATGACTGCTCTACTTCATTCATCTGCCATTACTTCTAACCACAAACATATTAAGTTATAAAAGGGGACAAATCAAGCTGACAAATCATTTTAAACATTTCTGGAAGGTGAAAAAAAATAAATGGAGGGGAAAATGTTCAGCTTTGAAGTATCTACCTCATTTTTTTTATATCTTAATTTTAAAGGCTATACAACAATACTACTTTTCACGAAATGACACTCACTTTTTGAGTGACCTTACAGTAAACAACCAAGCTATTACTATAAGAGCAATTGTTCAAAATGACAGAATCAGGCTCCAACACTTCTGCAACTGCCTTTAATTTCTCTTTCAGACAAACTAGTATTTCATATAACTAGCATTTTGATATTTGTCTTTTGTGTTGTTTACCTTCTTAATTAAAGAGTAGAATATATTGGCATTCTAGAGCCAAAGAAACACTTCTTAAATTAATCACCCTATTTAATAAAATGTCCCTTTGCAAACACTGTTTTTCTTGATAAGTGCATGCACAAATAAAAGAATGGAAAATAGTAATTGTTTCGTTGAGATGTAAGGGCACACAAAGTCGTTAGCACTAAATAACCTGGTCATCAGCCCAACTAATCTGCTGCGGTTTGTTTTCACAGCTTTGCTCTAAACATCAGTGCTGATGGTCTGACACTCCCTGCAGAGCCTGAAAGCGAATGGTAAGTCAAGATACCAGCCACACAATGCTTCACCTGCGATGCTAGAGATTTGGAGGAGGGAGAATAACAGTTTGTAAAAACACTCATGTCTAACTTCATTAGATCTTTTTCTTTTCTCTTTCTCTTTCTTTTCTTTTCTTTTCTTTTCTTTTCTTTTCTTTTCTTTTCTTTTCTTTTCTTTTCTTTTCTTTTCTTTTCTTTTCTTTTCTTTTTTCTTTTTTGTTTTTCTTTCTTTCTTTCTTTCTTCCTTCCTTCCCTCCTTCCTTCCTTTCTTTTTTCATTCTGTAAACTTCCTGTAAAAGCTGCCAAATATATTGCAAGGTCATTTAATGAAGTGGAATGCTTTTTCTTTCTTTGTTTCTAATTTTAAATCAATCCTGATTTTTTTATTTATTATTATTTTAATTTCAAATCTGCAATGTTAATGTGACAGATGAAGAGAATCCAATTGCTCTCGAGGGGACCACACACCACAGAAGATTCCTAAAGGGCCTATGTTACCTATTCCAAAACCTGCTCATGCAACACTTCCACTCCAGGACAATCGCATGATCTCAAATCAGTCTCGACTCCAGTGAGACCAAGTTCATTTTCTGAGCCACATGATGCAAGAATGAACTCTGCAGAACTCTACCGCAGAGCTGATCCTGCCTTTGTCCTTGTTTTGCTGCTTGGTGAGATAAAAGCAGCCAAATTGCCTGAGTTAGATTTTTCAATCTGTTCAAAGCAAAAGATTACCTGATAAGAGCTTCCTACATAATTATGCTTTGAGACCTGATCTGTCTGATTCTGAGTGTTTCCCGCTAAGGTCCATCATCTTCCCAGTCAAAGCACCACTGCATACTCAAACACTGTGCTACTACTGAGGTCAAATGGGGCTTTTACCACTGTATGGCTGGTTTAGATGGTCTCTTACTCAACATGTGACCTGTTATGAGTTATAATGGCAGACCTAATTGTGCCTATTCTTTGCCTATAATATCCTAAAAACAGCTGTAAAGGGGCAGGGAAAAAAAACATCCACCTTTTGTGGTATCATATTCAACTGGCCAACAGCAGGTGCCTAGAGAACAGGACTAGAATATAGTTACAGTTCCCTTATTGACTTTCTCCCCCTCCATAAACTTGCAAAAGACAGCCTTTCTGAGACAATTCACAACTTCATGTGGAATACTATGGGTAATTTTCTCCACATGCTTAATCACTTTTCTGAACCCAGATAATCTTTCAATATCCACAATAACTTCAGGTGCAGAGTTCCACAGCTTGTCTACCATGGAGGAAATCTCTCTTTTTGTTCATTTTCAGCATAACCCCTGCCAGGTTCATTTGTTTCCTCCTAGTTCTTGTATTAGTATAAACAGAAAATAATTGTTTTCCAAGACAAGTTTTCTGTGCAAACGATTTTTTCCAGAAATCATTCATATTCCACTAAAACAATTTCTTTCTCAAACTGAACAGTCCTAGTCTATTGAGTTACCTGTTGTTTTGAGGTCATTCTACACCTTTAATCATTGCTGTCATCCTTCCCTATACCATTTTCAGCTTTATTATATTGGTTTTAACTTGCTACTCAATTGTCCATTCAGTCAGTTCAGTGAGATACTTCTAACAGAGAGGAATTTTTTTTTCTTGTTGTGTTTAATAATTTATGACTCTTAGCAAGCTCCATTTTTCTGTTAGTTGCTCTCTGCCCAGATAATTATGGCTATGTTGAAAGATCCATGATCTAGGAGAGACCCCTAAGGGTTTTCACTTGATACATCTTCCCAAGGAGAAAACCTACATTAATTCTCTACTCTTTACTCTTAATTTTTTTAAGTGGTTTCAAATGACACCTGATGTTCTTTCAGATGCCAAAAAGGTGTCCACTACAATGCTCATCTGTGCTGTATCTAACACCAGTTTTAGATCTAACCCAAATTACAACTGTAGATTCTAGGAGACACATGACCATCCAAGTAATAGGTATTGTAATAGTTGCTTTTGTGCTTTTGTTGCCATAACTTTGTATCTCTAACACAAAGAGTAAAAAAATTAATTATATTATTAAATTCAAGTCAACATGCTGTAACAGTGGTCTATTCATGACTCTGCCACAGATTTGTGATGTGTACCATCACAAAGCTCTCTTGGCTTCAGGTCCCAGTTGTCTGCTCAGTGTTTGACATCCTTTTTAAATGTAAGGTACTTAGGGTATGAGCTGTGTTTTCTTATGACTGTCTCTGACAACCCATACAGTGATTTTTGAGCTGTTGGTAATTCTTAGATGGAGCTCCGAGGTACTACTGCACTAACAAACATAAATAATAATGTGTATCAGAAATGTAGGACTGTGAATGACTTAGCACTGTTCACTGTTCTCCTTCATGATGCTTTCTATCACCAGGATGGAGGTTGATTTCTCTCACAAATGCAGGCACAGCTAGAGACTGGATTAAATTTTTCTGCTGGTTCAGTTAGAAAGGAGTCCTATCATAGCAGTCAGGAAAGCCTATAGATCTAAGTATTCACTTCACTGAGAAATTCACTTCACTGAGAAATGAGAATGGGACATTCAGGTTTCCTGCTTGTTTCCCTTGGAGTGTTATTTAACTCTGGAGGGAAGCCAGAATGATTAGTCAGGAGAATACAGATGCTGCTGCAGTTACTTAACTGTTTACACCTGAAAAGGAGGTGTACCTCCTTCTGTAGCTGCCTCCTTGTGCCAGCCTCATCCCACCAGGACTCTTAGTTCACAGATCTGTATGTAAAGTGCAGAAGACTTCAATTTATTTAGGTATTTATGTCATCAACAACATCTGTATTAACTTATTTATTTAATGGCAGTAGAGTAAGTCCTTAATCAAAGTAAGCATCTAACTATTTGAGATCCAAGCCTGATATCACCAACTAGACTTTACAAAAGACTCACCCAATGTGTCTGGTAAGTGTTGCCTGACTCCCGAAATGAGATGCCTGTTCACTCCACAGAAATGAGATTCTGCTTCACTATCTGAGACTCGGTGGTTGCGTTTTGTAAAGCTATGGATGGAAAAGGAAAGTAAAAGCAAACTAGAGATGTTCAAAGTTACATCTTCAAAGGTACCACTTTGTGTTAAAAAAGATAGGAGGGTTTTTGACAATATGATCACATTTCATTACATCAGATACAGAATTATATTTTTACAGTAAATGTATTAATTTTTAATACTCATGGTTTTTAATTAATGAAAAGGTTTTACTTCTACAAAGCTGAAAAAGTAATGCTTACGAGGAACTGTAATTTTTAAGTTGGTAGAAGATGAACATTTGAACTTTTTTATTGTGAGAATTTCTATATGATCTCCTAAATTTCCTAATACACTGCAGTGAAATATCTGGTTCTCAGATATGTTTTTTGACAGTTTAATAAGAGAGAAGAAGAGATTTCTTGCTACAGTATTTCAGGAATAAGTTCACTCATGCAATGCCTAGAGCAGGGGCAAAAAAAAAAAAAAGGATAATCTGTGTAAAAGAAGATCAGACACCCAGTGCTCATCCTACAACTATTCCCTTTGTGCTGAAGGTATGTAAGTGCTGCTTTAATGAGCTATGGGTAGAGGTGTTAGTTTGAACGAAGTGTTACCACACAGAGGCTGCAAATAATGTGCCATTAGCTGCACTTCCATGAGAGAAGCTGTTTGAAAAATAAATTATAAAAATTATTCCACTGTGAGAGATTCAGCATATGTGATCAAGAGCTGCAAGTTTGACACTACATGCTGAAAGTGAGACTTCAGTAGTAAGAATATTCAATACTTAAGGAATTCTAATGGGTTCTATCTCCCTATTCTATGGAAACAATTATAAATTCGAATATTTATAAATGACACCAAACTGCAGTCTTCAGTGTAATTTTTAGAAAAAATGAAATATCTTAATACTAGAAGTGCTCCTACCCTGCTGTTCAGAGAAAATGGGATAAGAAGTTCCTACAGCGTCAGCTGATTCCTGCTTTGTTGAACAATATTGAAATCAGCTTGATTTTCCATTGATGTTTTGTTTTCCTAATTCCCCCTAAAAGAGTAAGTGCTGACAATGCAAGTGCTGAGCTTATGGATAGAAGGCCTGAATTTATTGAATTGCAAAAAAACTTGGCTTCATACAGAGAATGGTTTGTTTGGGTTTCCTGTATTTTTAGGGTGGGTTTTTTTCTGAATTTTGACTGGAAAATGAGATTATGGATTGAAGATGCTGGGGTCCCTTGAGTGTAATTCTGGCAGCCAGTAACTGAACTTAAATAACCAGGCATGCAGCCTATACAGCCATGATATGTGTCACTATTCAAACAATTTAGATGCTGTTTGGATCTACTTTGCTGTTTCCATAATATTTTATTGAAGAAATTAAGGAACACAGAGCCCATCCATTTCAAACTCTTCTGGTTTAACATAGCTTTTCAGTAAAAATAAGCTTCTCTATTCAAAGAAGTTATGGTGACCAAGGAGGAAAGATAAAATTGGATCTTAGTTGTGTTTTGTTTCCCTGAGAAAGGAAGGGTGGCAGTGATGAAAGACTTGGAGCTGATCTAGGATTTCTCAACAGAATATTTATTTGCCATTATATACTATCATTTCTGAAATCAAAAATAAAAATTCTCAGCACACAAGCAAAACATTTCAATATTAAGGAAATTTAATATATCATTTGACTTAAGGAAATATACACAGACATAGACCATTTCTGAGATTCAGCCTTTTAATCTCAAGCATAAGTAACAAATCTTGTTAGCTATCTGAATCTTTAAGAGGGATGGGTAAAGGCAGAAGTTCCCTTTCCAGCCCTAAAAGTTAATGTGGTGTAAGAACAATTTCCCTCTGCCAAAGGAAAAATCATTGGTTTCATATGTGAAAGTTACAACATTAAATTACACTCACTGAGTACAGTTGTCTAAGATCAGTCCCTAAGTGTCAACCATTATGTAGTCTGTCGCTGAAAAGTAATTTTTCAATCTTTCAATTAAGTGCACTGTATAATTTTATGGCTTCAGTCTGCATGCACTGTTCATGCACAACTGTGTTAAACAATGACAGGAGCAGCCTGGAATGAGAAAGAGACTACAGGGAGGATCCAGTCTGACAATGAAACTGACACAGCAAAGGTAAAAGAGGCTTAACGTCTGACAGACAGCCATGATTTTTAATTATCCATTCTCACTGCTGATTGTTGCAACTCATCTCGCCCCCACACTTCTCCCTTTCTCTACCCTCATCTTCATCGCATGCCTGCTCCCTCCTCTCTTCTTCACATCCTGAAATGCCCTTGGCTCCCTTTCCCTGCCTTTTCTTTGTCCCGTTTAACTGATCTCCACCTACCCAAAACCCTTATCAAACAAAATAAAAATGTTTGGAACTCGCAGGGTGTTTCCTGACAGGCTGTTGCTCATTCCTCCCCTATGACTCAACCTCTCTCATCCCCACTCTCCTCCTGTGTGGTGAGCCCTTCATTTCTGGTATACACCCTCACCTTACATATCTTTTGTATTTTCAGGTGGCAAGCACCTTTAAGGAAAAGACAATCTGCTCCTTCACTGTGCAATCAGACTTTTCCATGCATTAGAGTGTATTCAATACCAATATAAATTACATACATTTTCAAAATTAATGAGAATAGTTAGCCATAGTTAATGGCTAACTATTGAACATAATGAACTTTATGGTATTTTTAACAAATCATTTTAAATGAAGGTACGTACCTATAATGAATGGCAGCGGATCTCAATGTTCTCACATCACACATGTTCAGTAATAACTCTGGAAAATGAACATATCAAATTTTAGCAGATACTCCCTGCCTTTACTCACTAATGGGAATTCTGGTATTCCAGACAGTCATAACTTTGGAAATATGTCAGAAGACAGAAATAAGAATAAATAAATTAAAAAAAAATAATAATAAAAAACCACACCCAAAAAAACCCTGTTCTGTGGGTGGCCACACGCAAAATTTACAAAAATAAAGGGCTCTTAGATGTCTATCTCAGATTTTATCTCAGATTTTTTCTTCAGTTCAACCTGTTTCTGATGTATTCAGCATGTCAAGAAATGAAAAAGAAGAAAAAAGAAGAAAAAAGAAGAGTGAGATAACAAACTCTATAAAATATCTTAAGGACAACCACAGTGATGTTGCAGGAAGGTACTGTGGAAGTATTGCCATACAGGGTCAGATACAGCTAATTGAGTCAGGCACAATGAATACACCATCAAGTATAATGACATCTTCCTCCTAAATGACACAGAAAAGCAGACTCTTTCAGAACACATTATTACACTTTAAAGTAGTCTCCTTTATGATAGTCATTACCAAAATATTTCACACAAGAGATTTATCCTATTAAGAGCCTTTGAAACTAATATAAAATTAATTATATTTTACCTAAGGTTTTTGTATTAGTTCTAATTAATTAAAATATTCTTGGATTGCAATAACTTTGTGCTGTTTAGTTATTCAAACATTTCATTTCTGTTCCATATAGGTAGCTTTCCCTTTATTACATGTACAGGTTGTAAAGTACCAGCTGTGGCCCATCTAACTAATAGTTGTTCATCATATAATGTAATCTTGTATGGAAATATTTCAGATGCTGCATACAATATTTAAAGATCCTCCTGGGTGATAGACACTACCTTACATAATATTCTAATCTTACGGGTGCTTCTCTCCTTCTTCCAGGCTCTGCAAACTTTCTGACATAAAAGCAGGCTTTCAGCATCAAATACTAAGATTTGATTGTTCAAAGAAATGCATTTGAGTTACGCATCTTTGGTCTATTCAAGGCACCTAACTTCACAGACATGTACACTGTGGCATTTTAGTTCATGAGCATGATTCAGTCTCCACTCCCCCCACCCTGCCTCCCTAAGATATCACTGAAAAAAAAGTAGTCACAGGATTTAATCTAAATATTGTGTAATTGGGAACCATATCCAAAGGAGAATATAACAAATGAACTTGATTCTCCTCTGATGTGTTTTTTAGAAGGTGTAGTATGTTCTGTAATTAACAACAAACAGTAGTTATTAAAATCCACATGTTGAGGGGGAAAAGAATCCCAAATATCTTCCATTGTTTTAACCAAAACATTTTCACCTTCATTTTTTATATCAGTCTCTTTTGCATCTCCGAAATTTTTGACAGTTCCATCCTTGAAACATTTAGCTAGAAAAGAAGTGCTTCCTGGTAACATTGTACAAAGTCCTGACATAATTTTAAAAAAAAAATCTGACCTTGTGTGGTGCACTGCACACAAGTATTGTAAACTACCACATAATTAAAAAACAAGGTTTTTTACCTTGTTGCTTTAAAGGAAACAATCAACAGAAGTCTTTAAGTTTACTGGGTCAAAGAGACCAGATTCCTTGCTGGTGTGCAGACTGGCTGTTTTAAGGAGGCTGAATGAATTGGTAATTTCAGTGAAAATAATTTCTAGTGAAGGGGTTTTCTCATTTGGATTTTCTCACCAGAGGACGGAACTATAAATTTTCAAGCAAAGATAAAAACCACTAAGGAAAAGAAGCAGAAGCCTCACAGAGAAAACCAAAACACAGCAAAAGCTTTGAAAAAATCCAACCCAGAAACAAACTCAGATCGCTTTAGGGATATGTAGTTAACACTGAAAAGCACTGTATTTTTTTCTACAGATACTTGTTTAGGGAAATAGCAGTAAGCCACTGTGTTTTTAGGGGAGAACAAACAGCCGCAACTAATGGTTCCCATGGAAGACTCCTGTAGAATGTAAAAGTCTGTGGATAGCTGAGCTCTGGTCCATATGTACAATTTTGTTCAATTAAAATTTGTAACTACGAGAAGAGATGATCCCGTAGGAATACTTATATGTAAGTGGTAAAGACAGAAGAGACTAAAAGGCTACTTGCACAAGGCAGTCATTTAAGACTTCAGAACAGCTTTTTATGAGAGGAACCTCACAAGAAAAAGCCACATTAGAAGCCATGTTCCTGACACTGGTGAGCTAAGATACTGGGACTTAGCAGTAAAATACTTGTTGTTCAGCAGTGACTGGATAAGCTGAATATCTGTTTTAAATGAGATATAGATCTTATCAGTCAACGGTGTTGCTACTGCTGCTGAATTTGGGAAAATTTTTTGGTATGAGTTAAAAGAATTGTGTTTCAAGGAACGGTGACAAAGAAATCAATTAAGCTTGGCATAACTTTTATTATAATTGATGCAGAGCTAAATAAAAAATGCAGCCTCTCACACAGAAAGTCTTTAGCTACGAAGCACTGGAAACTAAGGTGCTACATAAAGTATCACTCCATGAACAGTAGGTAAGATAAGTCTCTGGTTTGATCTAGCACCATTTTTCTTATGAAGCACATCTTTTAACAATGATAAGAGGGAAGTAGCACTAGTCAGTGAAGCCTTGTATCCAGTAAAACTGATTTTTTACTTACCACATCCAACTGTGCATGTCAGACTCTAAATGTATTTCATTTGGCAAAGCACTGAAGCTGTTATACTCTCTCTGAGCCAAATTCTGCCCTTCACTTCAGGCACACAGCTCCGATTGACTTCAATGGAAGTTGTACAGAAGGAGATAGATTGTGTAAATTAGGTATGCCCTTGAGATAGTGAAGGAAGATTCACCGCTGAACCCTGGAGTGGGAGTTCACCAGGTGCCAGTAAAGTCAATCTCAGCAGTCAGTCCTTCCCAACTCATCAGAGCAGTGGTTTGAAAGATCACACACTGCTTGAGAAACAAAAGGACTTTCACAGCTTTGAGGCAGGCTTTCCCTTCAATCATTATCTCAGAAGTCCATCCTCAAAGACTTTTGTTTCTGTACTGTTATCGGTGAAAGGTACTGCTATTTCCTCAAAATTGTTTTACCCAGATCTGTTCAAGGCCCTTTCTTACCTATACTGCCACCAGCTACATATCTAGTTTTCTCCTTGTCCTAGCATCGATTATTCACTTTGAATTTGGATTTCTTTCCCTCCTAGAATCAATTTTTAGTTTTCTCACAGGTTTTTTGTGTCATGCAAAGTTTAACAGACAGGTGCTCTAACTTGGACCTCTCATTTTAACCTCAGTGACAGCAAAGACCTCGAAGCATAGTGGAAATAACAACAGCTCACTGCAGTTCTCCCACACTCACCTCTTTAAGTAAAAAACATGCATCTGTTCTGAAAATCCCAAAAGTCATGGATACCATAGTAGGTGTGCAAAGAAACAAATACCAGAACCAAATCAATAGCACCAATTCCAGTTTACATTTTTATATGCTTTTAGTGCAGAGATAAAAAATTCTCCTCTAGGTCATACTCACAAAAAAATGAAGGTCAAATTCTGCTTTGCTATTCACATCCCAGGTTCTGCTCATCTTGTAGATTAAATACATATGTTCAGCAAGTAGATGAGAAGGCTTCAGCTTAAATTTTATGGATCTATTTAGCATGGCCTTCTAAGGAAAAAAAAAATTTTTTTTGTAAGTATTGTCACATAGAAGGACAAGATGCCCTATGCAGGTATTTGCAGAAAAAGAATTATCTTGTTAAACCAAGGGAAATATGTTGCAGACTTAGACACAGAATGGTTTGTGAAAAAGATAAAGCATAATAAAACAGAGATAAGAGTGTGATGGAAGAAGTAAGTGACTAAATGACTGAAGTATGTTAGGTTTGTAAGTTACCAGACAAAATTGTATCTGTTCTGGTTATTTGTATCAGGTAACAGCAGTTTGTTTGGGGGTTTCTGCCTCCAACCGTCAGACCCTCTGCCGTTGTCTAGGAGGGAAAGGGAGTGAGAGAGGGAAAGGTCAGTTTTCAATTACTGATTTGGTCTCCAAAAAAACTTTAGTCCACCTCTTGCTGTTGTCTGGAAGCACTATACATGTACACTTGGTGACTTCATAATGTTAGTGCCTGGCCTGTTGTATAAAGTGTTCTAAATATATAATCCTAGAAAATATAAAACTTTCTGTAAGCAAAGAGAGAGGTCAGCCTTCTCTTGTTTCTTCTCTGTTTGACAAAAGCAGCCTTGGTGAAGTATTCCAGGATTCAGTCATTTTCTTCATCCAAGAAAAAACTTAGAACTTGAAGCATCTTAATGCTCTGTAAAGTCACAATCTGCCTTGCTGGTGAAATACGGACACATCATCTTTTTCTCCATTTCTACTTGGATTGCTACTAACAAGATCTTTCAAAATATTTGATCATTAATTACAAAGTTCCAGTGAATAGTCTGCTGGTTTCACACATACACATGCAATCTACTACTGACAGTTTTCTAAGTGACTACAGAGATTATTTTTTTCCATTGGATTTGTGAACAAAATTGCTGAGAGGCAGATCTTAATGAATTTGATGTTAGTCCTTTGTTCAAATAAAGACAGAGTCATTTACTATTATATACCCCATACTGCAAATCCCCTACTTATAAATTAGATACATGAAAATCAAATTTTCCTACAAATAACAACTTTTAAAACCTCCTTATCAACACTGAAGGTTCAAAGGAGTGAAGAGATGCCTGCCAGCCCTGTTTGATGAAGCATTTTCTTGAACTATCAGCTATCAAGGATCTCCTCAGTACTCCAAACCCTTCTGACTGCCTTTCAAAATCTTTCAATCCATCTCTCAAAAAAATAAACAAACAAAATCCTTCCTTGATCCTTGCAAATAAGCAAGATGGTTTGGTGGAAGGTTTTTACAGTTTTTTTTAACTCATTTAACAACTTCTAGACACCACAAAAAGCCAGCAAGTCCCTTAAACACACAGGGCTCAGCAAAAAGAGGGAGAGACTCCTGGAATTCAAGCCATTATAAGCCCCTGCATTTCTCAATTTACATTTTATATATACAACAAAAATCTGACCTAAGAAATCACTTTGTCTTCCAATTACCTTTCCAGTTCTCTTTCCCTTTCTACTCTTCTTTGAGTATGTTGTTTATAAGTTAAACAAAAAAAATAAAAGTATGCTCAATGGTAAATATTTTCATTTCACTTGTTTGATCCATTTCTACATAATTTATAGAATAAATGATAGAATAACAAGTTCCTTACCTGTTTTATTTATTTCTACTTAGTATTATAAATGAATACAAACTCTGTACTAAGTAAATATAAATGAATTTTATATAAAATAAGAGGGCAGAATTAGTATTTTATAAATGTCATGGGTAAGAAACTACTCTCCTTTATCTGACAACTGTTAACAAAAATGCAAGAGGTATTTTACATCAGGAAACTTAACAGATAAAAATATTTTCTTTGCAGATTAGGTTATACCAAACCTTAAATATCTGATTAATTAAATGTAACAATTAATCCCAACATCTGCTTTTCACAAATAAATCTTCTTTTATCAATTTTAAAAGCAAGGAAAAAAAACTCCAAGTCTTGCTAAGACTAATTCAGATGAATAACAGAATCAAATACAGACTACATTTAGTAAAAAAGGACATTTTCTATCAAAGATTTTCAGCCACAGAATTATATAATGAGTTAACAGATATTTTCCCTTTATGAATATTACTATTCTTGTCAGGGTTTTTTTGAATACTTTAGTACTTTCCTTCAAAACATTTTTCTTTCCTTACTGATGTGGCTAGATTAAGCATTAGCAAATTTGGTGACCTTTTACATTCAGAAATGCTAGAACACTGTTGAAGCTCACCTGATTCATTGAGGCTTAATTCCTCACTGCCGATGATTACAGTGGGAACCATTCTCTGGTGGGTTAGAGCCAAAGAGACCCAGGGAGGAAATGTTAGTGACAGCCAGGTTAATAAAGGGAGTTTATACTGACATTTTTCTGGGAATGCTAGTTTTTGTTGATTTGGGTTTTTTACTTTATTTTTTTTCATAGCTGGAAAGGGCAGCACTCAGAAAGTAAATTTGGATAGCAGTATTAGCAGCAACTTGTTCATAGAAATTTACTTCTCTAAGGTTTTTTCCATCTCACTGTTACTGATTTTTTTTTTGCTTGCATTGTGCGTACCATATGATTTGTAACATGCAATCACAGTTGAAGTCAAACCCTGAGAGCTGCAATTCAGTTGAAATAACTGGATTCTGTAGTCACTCAGCAATAGTCTTAGAGTCTTCTGTGACTTAGAGAAACTTGATTTCCCTAAAAGAGAGAGACTTCCTAGAGCTCCACTTACAGTAGAAGCATTTGAATATTTAATATTTATTGCAGATCTTAACAGAAATTATACAAAGTTCTTTCCTTTAAATATGAAAGAAACATAAAGGCTGAGTTTGATTTTCCTTTATCAGTTTATTCAATTTGCAAAAAAGATAGACTCAATTAATTTTGCAGTAAAGTAAGAATAACATTGTGATGGAAATGCATTAATCTATTTAATGAAGAATTGTAAAGTCGGCATCACTAGAGAAACAAGAATCATTGATACTTTTAAGTAATATTTGAAGGATTGTATGCTTTGGCTTAGAATTAAAGTGTGTCCTATACAAAAGAGGGACCTACCAGAAGAGTTTGAAACAAAGTTGAATACCTAGAGACAGGCATCTGTACATAGATAAATGCCTGTGTAATGCAGTCCAGCATAAGTTATATCTTGTCCTAATGAAGAAAATAGAACACTTGCATAAAAATTGCCAATAGCTGCACATTCACTGTGCAGGTATGTTCTTCCATGATTCACAGGGGAAATAAGCACATGTGCCTACCATATTTACAGCATATAGTCATAATCAGCCAAACACATGATAAAGATGGAAACAACCTTGTAACAAGCCAGCTTCCTCCTTCTAGTAGTAGGAAGCCTCTGCAAGGCCCAGACAATTAATAGGTCCTGTTCATTTATGACCAGTTAACAGTTAATAGACATCACGTGGCTTCTGTTATAAAATGCAAGGTAAGACCAAAGACAGTGCTCTTGGAAAACTGTGGAAAACAGGAAAAAAAAAGGGAAAACAAACAAACAACAAACAAAAACCCCCACCCTAACACCAATAAAATGTGTTATGGTCTTAAGGGATTAAACCTAGAAGACAGTGTTCCTGTGAAAGAACTGCAGCAATAGAGAAGTTTGTGTTTAAGTAGAAGATGTTTATTGTAGGACACACGTTCTGAATACTTCCCCACACAGTTGTATTAGCTATAGTAGCCTCCTCAGGAGTCTCATTCCCTAAGCATAGCACTCTTGGAATTGTCCCCAGATTGTTATGTGTCAGAAATATTTTCATAAAACAGAATCTTTTATCCACTTTTAGGGCAAGTGCTGCTATTTGCAGGAAAAAAAGATCCCAGTGATTTTGGAGATGCAGCATACACCGTGTTACAGCACCTCCATCAAATTTTAAAAGGCCAAGTATCTGCAGCAGCTGGGGTGCAATGTCAACAAATTCCTTCACCAGCTGATGTGCCCAACATGCTGCCTAAGCATTGGTACCTTCCTCTCTTGTGTGACCTGTTCCAGGTCACAACCAGCTCCATGGTTTTTAGGATTTTAGAGTTGCTTTTGTTTTTTGCTAGAGCAGCAGGACCTAGACTTGCTCCATGGAGTCCCCTGACAGGAAAAACTCAGACCTGAATATCAGCTGCTCACCACAGATGTGGCAAAGTAACCTAGACTATTTGAGGAAACACTATCCATTCACAAGACTCATTGCCCCTTTTACTTGCTCCTCTCTTCCCTCTGCTATTTTTAGCATCCTCCTCTTTATTCTGAATTCTCAGCAGAAGACAGGTACTTTACCTGTGCAAGGTACTTTACCTGTGCAAGCTGAAGTGCAAGGTACAGGTTCACTGGGGATGCTGATCATGTAGTCCTCATTGGCCTAGGGCCATCAACAACAATCAACACCTTTCTAATCTGTCATCCTAGAAGATTCATAACACCATTACCAAAGGGCTCCTTAGCATGTATCAACATGTACACTGCCCTTAGGAAATATCACACTAACTTTTCCTTATATTCCAGGGAAAATTAGGCCCCTGTGGCCTTGGGGCTCCGTATAGCTGAAATTTTGGCAACTTTGACTCTTCTGTCTGTCTCCTGTGCTCATTAAAGGTACTTGAGAATATTATCTGATTATATTAATTTCTGTAATATTAAAGATAAAGGAAAAATCTAGAGAGAGAATGTCTGATACGGTTTATGATATGTGTACGTTATATACGTACATTTTACTTTACAATCTAAGTTCTTTTCCAATTTTCTCTTCCTAAAACTTCAGTTGTGTGGCAAGAGATAAGGCATTTCCACCACTTACATTTTGTGACAAATTTTAAGTTCAGATGTAGTTTCAGAGGAGACAGATGGAAAAATAAAAGTGAGAAAACATTTTTTTTAAATATTTCTGGGGGGAACAATTAATCATCTTTTACAGGTGCTCAAAGAACAGAAGCAGCCTCACAGATCATCATCCTTTATTAAATTTCTGCAGTGAACTCAGCTGCAATCTCTACAAGGAAAACTGACATTGCTTTTACCTACAGGCAAAGCTGCTGTGAGATTTCACACAGGAACTTGTGTGATATGATATATAGAAACCCAAGCAGATAAAGCAGTAGAGAGGTGTGTGATGCCAACTCATGGAAAAGGGGGCTAGCTTTTCACGGTGTACTTCCAGAGGCTCTGGGTGAGACCATAGAATGGATTCTTCCTTGGGTTCTTCCAACAGTGCTTAATTACTTCTGAAGCTGACCAGTCAGACTGAAATCAGATAGTCAGATCTAATCTGGCATCAAATCACACCTGTCTAGTGCTTCCAAGGAAGGAGACTACATGGATATAAGACAACTGTTTACCAGAATTACCAGTTATAAGCGGTTCCTGGAAAAATTACTTTAGTAGAACATGACAACAATGACTGAAATGATTAAGCCATTTCATATTCTGTACTCCAGGCCAAGTCTTTACTTTGTTGTTGTTTGCTCTTTTTATGAAAACCAACCTTTTCAACTGAGCGATGTGTAAATCTATTTCTCTTGTAAATATTTGGTCCCTAACACACTTTAGTCCTGGAAAAAAACCTCTGAACACTTTTGAATGAATCCATAGAAGGGTAAACCCTCCAATTCAACAGCATACAGCCAACAAATATGGAGCATCATGTTTTGTTACAGTAGTCCCAGACCCACCAATATAACACATAAATATTTTCATATTGTTTCCAAATAAATCTCTCATATCCCATATTCCATAAATTGTTCCCTCAAGAGGTATAACTACTGAATATTAGTCACCTATTCCAACTCTCATGGGAGCAGCAGACCTGATTTTCCACAGTGTGCTCAGGCAACTTCACTGAAGTTAGCATGTTCCAGAAAATAACAGTCATGGAGTTGGTGTGAGCTACCATGTTTCATCCCCAGACCGAAGTTGTATCCACATTTTTCTCCCTCTGGCTTGGTAAAATTACAGGGATCGGGTGAGCATGCTCTGGCATTTGCCAGCCAGCTTATAGGTGTTGACTCATGCACCCTGACATGGGCTTCCAGGGCTGCAGCTCCAACAAGATCCCTCTTGCAGACTGTATCTGCACTGGGCTAGTGGGATGCAAAACCCTACTTCTGGCTGTAGTTTCAGTCTTACCTTATATATTCTGTGGGACTATTTGTAATGTTTATCTATAAATGATGAATATTTCACCTCAGTTTGTTAATGCGTTAGCACAGAAGTAATGCATGTGAAAAAAATTCTTATTAGCTTTTGGCTTGTGCCACATAAAACATGGTCTCATACCCAGTCTCCCACTAGACATCAATTTCTGCTTTAAATAGTCTAACTACAACTTCCTGAGTATAATATAAAAGGCACAACCCTTAAAAATGCAGTCATCCCACAGGATGACTGGACCAGATGAGTAAAGTGGCAGTTCTTTACAGTCACACTCTATGTTATAAAAATCATTATAGTACTGAGTTCCTCTAAATATATTCCTACAATTCAGGGAAAGGTTTTCCAGTAGAACTAAAATTCCCTTTGTGAATCTAATGTATATGAGACAGGGTTCAGAAACTTTGCAGTCTCATTATTTTTCTCAACAAAACATGAGCATCCGTATAGGTCTGCATGTAGATTAATGTTTCCCTGACTTTCAGCATTTTCTTTTTCTGGAAACACAAGAAATACTTCAGGAAGGGGAAACTAATTTGGCTTCATTTCAAACTGGAAGGGCTTTTTCCTCTCAGAAGAACAAGATTTAAAATAAGTGCTGGGGAAATGGTTCTTTGCAAACCTGAGCATGAATACGAACTGCGGCTTTGTATTTCCTGATCAGGATGGAAACAGAAACACGGGCTGTTTAGACCTAAACCCTAAAATTAACTCAGAGAGCACCATTCAAAAACACTTCCTTAAGTCAGCAGGGGAGGAGGGCAATGAAAGGCTTGATGAGAGTTTGTTGAATAAAGAGGAAATAAGGGAGGGATGAGGGAAATGACAGTGGACGCTCAACCTCTTACAAACTGTTTTTAATCTCCTCCATGTGCATACATTCTAGTTATTAGCATGACCAATTTGCAAAGAAGTATTTACTTACCCCAAACGTGGGCATACCTTTTGCACAACACTTTAGACCCCCTAGGCTCATGCACTGGAGAAAGAATCATAACCATGCTAAGGTTTTTAGGTGAAATTTATTTGGAAAGGCAGCAGTGATAACAATATTACCTTAGTCAGGTCTGTGCAAGACACCTATCTCCACAGGACTCTATTTGTGACATTATTACATTTACTTTAACACAGGAGAGAAAATGTCTATAATTGCAAATTATTTATTAATATTTTTATTACTTAAGCTGTCTTGTACTAGGCCTGCTGTGAATAAATTATAAGGTCAAAGGGTAAGTTGTTTATATCAGTGACTAGACCAGATTATTACACTGAGAAATGGTTAGCACATCCTGTTATTGCTACTACCAGAAAAAACATTACATGAAAAGAACTAGACAGACCAGTTGCTTGAGTTCTCAAAAGATTTTATTTTTAGCCTAATGACAGAAATGTCTGTGTTTGCACAGGAAACAAGCATGATTGATACAAGAGAGTGGAAATAAAATGCTTCATCCAATTTTCAGTGTTACATTAAAGACTACTCCTGTAGTGTCAGAGAAACATTCAGTGACCCTTAGGGCGACGACTTTTCCATCAGTCCCCTACAACCCCCCACTTCTCTAGTCTTGAAAGCTCCTACACACAAATCAATTCCTTGTGCAAGTTAGAGCATTTTCAGAAGTACTCTTGGCTGTGCCAGTGAATAATGATGCTACGGAGAACAGCTGGCATAGCCAGAATAGCTTGTCCTTCCCCCAAGGCATTTCAAGTTGGCCCTGTGGGAATGGTGGCAGAAAGTGGATAGACGTCATGCTGTTCCCCAGTGGAGTCTTTTGCTGTTGCTGTAAATTGCTTTAAGCTCTTTTTGTTACAGTTGTTCAAAAAGTACTTATTTGGGGTTAGGGACATGGATCAAAATGTAATCACCCTCGACTAAGTCATCAATACCCACTTTCCGAGGACCTCAGTAAGGCTTCCACACATATTAGGGTCATCTTCCAGGTGCTAACGACAACTCTAACTTCTAGAGTATTTTTGCCCAAGCTAAACTAACGTTGGAAAACTTGCTGTATTAGAAAAATGGGTAAAGTCCTGCCCACACTGGCATCACCAGTAGTTTTGCTATTAACATAGTGCCAGCAAACCTAGTATTTCACTGAGTGCAGTATTTAATTTCTTTTGTTGAAATTAGCATTATGCTTCAGTTCTGAATGTTCAGAGAATGTTCATTGTTGTTAATTAAGTTACTTATTAGTGTTTCAGAAATGCCTTAAGGTTTCAGTCAGGAGCAGTGCCCAGTTATGCTGTAAGTGAACTGAAATTAAGTGAAAAGGGCTGTTTCAAAAGAAATACTAGGACTTGCTCTTATATCTCTGTTGTGGTTTAACCCATCAGGCAACTAAACAACACAAAGCTGTTTGCTCACAAGCCACAATGGGATGGGGAAGAGAATCAGAAGAAAGGGAAAACTTGTAGGTCAAGATTAAGATAATTTAATGCGACAGAAAAGGAAGGGAAATAATAATAATAATAAAAGAAGCAAGTGATGTACAATGCAATTGCTCTGATCCAATGCCCAGGCCAACCAAGCAGTGGGCCATCACCTCCCAGGCAGTCCCCTCTAGTTTTATTGTTCCTCATGATGCCATATGGTATGGGATATCCCTGTGGTTAGTTGAGGTCAGCTATCTCCGCTGTGTCCCCTTCCAATTGCTTGTACATCCCCAGTTATTTGCTGGTGATGGCTAGAGAGGCAGAGAAGGCCTTGACTCTGTGCAAGTGCTGCTCAGCAGCAGCTAAAACATCCCTGTGTTATCAACACTATTCTCATCCTAAATACAAGACACAGCACTGCACCAGTTATTAAGAAGAAAATTATCTCTGTCCCAGCTGAAACCAGGACAACTCTCTATCTCCATATGATCATAAATCAAAGAGGAGGGAGTTGGTCATTTTGGGTGTCTTTCCAGCAAAGGAAATTAAACACCCAGGTTTGTATAAACAGAACTAAATATTGGGGATTTCTGAACTCCTGTAGCAATGTCCTCCATAACTTGATGGTTGCCTGATTTAAAGCTGACATAGAGATTTCAATTAAGCGAATACTTGGGGAATTTCTGTTGTTGCTATTTTGACGATTTTTTAAGACCAAAATAATACAACTTGCGGAATTTCTGTTGTTGCTATTTTGACGATTTTTTAAGACCAAAATAATACAACTTGCTAATTCATTTCAGCTATGATTCTGTTTCTTGTATGTCTTCATTCTCTTTAGAAGGGGAACGCAATTCTCCCTCACCCAAAAACCTCCATTTGGTTTACAAGAGCCACTTTATTGTGGAAGCGCTGATGCTGAGGGAAGAAATATTTCTCTCAGCCTGAAATCCTTGAACTTTGGGTATGCAAAAGGGACAGGTACAGATCCATGCTGTAGCTGGGAGAAGTACAGAAAAGATACAAAAAGACTGGAAGCTGCAGAAAGGCATCTCAGAATCCTTCTCCTTTGCTGGTAAAGGAGTTTTACAGCGACTACACACAGCCTTGTCCATTCAATAGCTGAAATAGCTTACACAGGAATTTACATAAACATTTACAGAGAAGAGTGGAACAATCTTCAGCAAGGCAATCCCATCCTGCTGTTTTACTCTGCAGTTCTGGCGGTTCACAGGAGGAAGGTATAAGTGACATATACAAGTGTCTTCCAATATGCTGGGACAGACTTTCATAAGTCATGTTAACTTTTCCAAAACTTCCAGAAGACCTAGAAGGGGAAGGAGAAAAAAGTATAAACAATTTGCTCTCAAATGTCATGTTTGGGCTGGCTGAAGTCCTCAAGCAACCTCATTCTAACCAAAGATGAGGAAGGGGAGATTTTAAGCCTTTTTTCAAAGCTCAATAAGTGATGGAAAACAAGCTTTTCCTTCTTGTCTGGACACTTTGAGGGCTGGAGAGAAATTGGCCAATGCTCCCATCTTGATCCCACTTTGACTCAGAGGGATGGGATCATGAAACATGTGTGTTTTTGAGAAAGTAAGTTGAACAAATGAAGCTAGAAGAGCACAGCAGCTCAGTGCACTATTTTAACAACTGAATGACTGTGGTTAGCTTATAAATCTTAAACTCCTCACTTCATTTAAAAGATTGAAAGGCAGAGGGACCCTATGAAAAGCTGGATATATAAGTACTTCATACACTATATTATTTATCACTAAAGTTTATTAAGTAAAGCCACTTGAAAGGCATTTTTTGGAGCTAAAGACAAGACTGACCTGAAAATTATGCAGGTACATTACTTCAGCAGAGAACCTAAAACTAGTCAGACAAAGAAGGAATTGTGGAATACATGCAAACAGTATAAGTCATTTAAAGCAAATATACTGTGCTTATGAGCTCTGACTATTTTAAACAAGAATGAAAAGAGAAGATAAGAGAACACAAGGAAGAGGAAAGATCAGATTATTTGCTTCCTAATAGCCATCCTTTTCTGTTTGTCCTAAGAAGGGTATTCAACCTTAATTCCAAGTTATATCATTTAACTGCAAGCAATCAGGGATGCTTCAGGACAACTAAGTGATCATATCATGGGCTGTGGAAGAAAGCAAGCCAGGAGGGACTTCTGGGGACAACATCACAGAACCCAGCAACACAATGATATGTGGAACCTCTATTATTTTTTTTCTCCTCTATTAAACAAACTTAGAGATACTTTTTTTTTCTGTTTCTCTGAGCTATGTGGTGTCTGTCTTGCAGCTAGTTCTCAGATTTTGGTAGGTAGCTTCTAAAACCAGGAAGATTTTCTACCAGTCATTGAATTTTTCACCATGTTAAGACAGGTCATTTTGTCATCAAAATAAAATAAGATACATGAAGTTTCTCTGATTTAAACCCAAGGCAAATACTGGTCAAAGATAGATGTCAAAGCCAAAAAATCAAAAGTTTGAATTCTAGAGACAGGGTATAATCCTATCTTAAATGAGGCCTATGTGTTGAATTTCTATAGCTAGCACAGAGGTCTTGTTTTACCAATGCTTTTATACATTCTCATGCCAACATCATCTCCTGGAATTCAACTGTTTTATATTTGCTTTTCTCCTAGGCCCAGGGAACAGTGTGGAAATGTCATAGTTTCAGCTGCAGCAACAAGGTATGAAGAGGAGGCACTATAAAGAGGAACAAAGAGGTGGGGTGATGAAAGATGAGGTGCTGGGGCAGAGCTGTAAAAAGCCCTGAAAACGCATCTGCAGAGTAGATGTAAGAAGCCACATGATAAGATAAAGTGAATAGTGTGTGGTAAAGAAGCAACAGTTATTAAAGAACCTGAGATAAAAAGAGGATAATTTAGAAAATTAATTAAATATCCTAGGGGTTAGGAGGAGCAGGGAAAAATAAATCCCTAGAGTAAAAAAAAAAAAAAAGAAAAAAAGAAAGGAAAAAAAGAGGAGGTGGAGGTAAATAGCATCTGTGGAAAGGGCTGGGAGTACTGATGATTATTAGGAAGCTTTTTCATTTTCTGCCAGAGTCTGTAAATCTTACCTTTTACCCTGAACCCAGAGGTGTGGAAACTTGAGTATAAATTCAGAAGTTTTGATACTTTTCCAGATCTTACCTAAATCACATAAACCTCCTTATATGTAATATAACAGAGCCAGAAATAACTTAGGAACTCCTTTTTTTTCTGATGCTACTTAGCACAGATGGATGGATTATTCACCCTCAGTAATATTCATGGCAAATACCTTTTTTCTGTGTGAGAATCATTTGCGAATAGCCTTGATTCCTCTTGGGGTTTTTTGTTTGTCTGTTTGTTTTTTGTTTTGTTTTCTTTTTTTTTTTTTTAACGTACCTACTCTCTGAAATTAACATTTGCACAAGTTAGGTGAGTAGACTAATTTTTGTCAGCATCAGAAAAGGTGGACTTCATTTGACTATAATCAGAACATGAGGAAATATGCAGAGGTACACTCTCAGTCCTTCAGCTTTTCTTTCATAGACTATGCCGTAAATGTTGCTTGAATCTGCAGAAAGCTTGAAGCAGTGCCGTAGAGGTGTGATGCTGCTCTTTGCTTCAAGAACAGTTAGCGAAGTTGTTTTTAAGTATCAACATTAAGTTACTTTCTACACTGTTCAAAGCATGTTTTGGAAGGAGGAGAAGCATCTGAAACGCACAGATCCACACAGACTTCTCTGAGGGCTGTTCTCTTTGGTGTGCTTTTAATAACACATGGGAGGGGTGAAGAGTGCAATTGTTCTTATTTTCTTAAAGAGAAGGTTCAACTTTCAAAGGTTTTGGAAATACCAACATGGAGATTCAGATACTGCACAGTTTAAGTATTCACTGCCTCCTACTTGGAGCATTTTATTGGTTAGCTAAATCACGGGATATTCTTCCAGCTCACTAATTGGGTTAGTGTATCCTTTTAAACAGAGGAATAATGAACGCTCTTGTTTGTAAAGCAATAGCCTCGTTCGCATGCAAATACGAGTATTCACACAAATCAGCCATTCCTCAAACCTCCTCAGGAACAAAAAACGTTCTGTCTGAAACCGCAGGAGCAGCAGATAACAAGAGGCCTTGATATGGAGAGATCAAACAGTCATTTTAAATCCCTGTGAATGTTCATGAATACTGTTGTTCAATATTCATTCAGTTCTGTTTTTTTTCTGCATTACGGAAAAGAAAACAAAATGTTAAAATACCATGTAAAACACCTAAGAATATGAAATGGTACTGCTTTCAAAACCAGTTCGTGTATTCATGTACTGCAATTCGGTGTAGTAGTATTGCCTTGTTTTTTAAAGACAAATTATTGTAAAAAAAATGTAAAAACACTTTTTGGGATTCATCGTTTGTTCAAATTGGACATAGCTCAAGCCCAAACAGTAGGTCCAATAAGTATGAGGTAATTCATAATTTCAGATGCCTGAAAATTCAAGATACACAGTATCTAAGCAGATGAGAAATAAGACTTGCCATCTGAAGTTTTACCAGAAATTCTTCGCCAATTCTCCAAGACTTCTCAAAGGATGAGTTATGTCCTCATCTGGCTATAAAAATAGCTGTTTAGCCATAAAGTATTATACAAAAGTAAGTGAAAAGAAAAGAGCCTTGCAAAGAGTGACAGCTCCAAGGGTAACTTGGCACCCTTTCCTCACTCTGTTTTTATAGCTGTAGGAATTCTTTATTACTTTTTCTCAAGCTGTCATCAGAGCAACAGAAACCGCTGTTATTTGGGTTTCTATTCTCTTCAGATGGAAAGAAAGGATGTAATAAAGGCAGGTCATGAGCAATAGGTTGTAATCTATCCACAAAATGACCCCACCTTGCTATTTGTTCCCTTGTATTGTGTTCGAACAGACTCCCAGTAAATATGTCTGCTTCACATTGATCATCACTGATAGCAGCATCCCCTAATAGTGACTCCATCTTGACAGAAAAATGGTAAGTATCATTGTGCTCCAATGTTTTTGTCTCTTTCTACAGCCACTGCAAAACAAAGCTGTTAATTTATCTGACGAAAGACATGATGGTGAATGTTATGTAAAACCCAGATGTTTCCCCACTGATTTCTTAAATAGGAGCACATAATTGTGATGATTGGAAGGCCATTAAACCAAACTACTTGTAAGCAGAAGAGAAAGAAGACCTCAGCTTACACTTTCACTGTGACAAGCTTCTATGCATAAGGTGTCTGTCGTTCTGCTCACTGTTTTATAAACCTAAATAATTCCCCCAGTTCTTCTCCATCTGTTTTCTCACGACAGTGTTAACGTTCACTTAAATAAGCATAGCAACATTAACCTCTTGAACTCTTTGTCTCTCAACTCTGCTCAGATCAGTCAGATCTGTGGTCTAGAAAGTTGACTCTTCTCTCAATTTTGACAGATTTTCTTATTATCCCCTGCTGACCTGTAGAGAATTGCACTGGCTCAATTCCTGAGGCACCTACAAGTTTCAGATGGACTCAGCCTCTCTGTCGATTGCCTGTCATGAGAAGCCTCAGCAGTATGCTTTTTTTTCAGTTTATTCCTTTCCTCTCAACAAATATAATTAATTCTTTTGCATTCCTTTTAGCAGGCCTTGTGTATCACATTTTCATCCTCAATGCAAAGACTGCTTCAGAAAGACTGTCTTCAAGAAAAAATTTTGACAGAACACATAACAGCAAGTGCATTAATATGTTTTATGCAGATCTGATTTTACTGATACTGTCTACAGTAAATTGTATAGACGTCACAGAAGCCATTACCTCTTTGATTCAGTCTTCCTGTTTGCATAAGTACTATTAGTACTGGTAACTAAGGCTGATAGGTTAAGCTTAGACAGAGTAAAACGGAGAAGATGGCTACTCTTCATTCATGAAAAGGACGCATGTGGAAGAAATTATGTCTCTTACTGGAGTAAAGCTAAAGCTTTGAATAGTGCCATTCCACACAGAGGCTGATAAGTAGCTAAAAACATAAGTGCATTAAAAAACTAATTTGGATTTAAAAAATTACATGCTTTGATGAATCTCCAGTAACAGTCCAGGTATGTATTTTTAACCCTTAATGCAAATATGACTTAGGTCAACCACTTTTTACTGCTATATGTTGATTTCTCCTCTTTCACTGGCAGCTGTGCTAATATGAATTACATCACAATAGCCATGGGAATTACCACAAGTCAGCTGGCCTGTAGCAAATTGGGGTAAACTTTAGACCAAGAAAGGGTTTTTTAGACAGGATTGGTGGTGCTGTTTGAGTTATACTCAAACAGAGACAGAAGTATAAGCACTCAGAAAGCTAAGGGCAAAAAGTGTAGGTATGATCCTGGGAAAGTCTTCAGAGAGGGAATATAATTGGAAAGAATGCTTAGAATATGGAGCAAGGAAGCTGCTACCTGCTCATTTTAACCCTGTTTGGAAAATAAGCATTCAATACACTTTTACAAATGAACAGAAACAAGGATTTGTCTTTGTCATCTGAGGACAACCGTCAAAATAAAGGCTAGCGCTTAAAAGAGAAATCCCAAGAGTGTAGCAGCAGGCATAAACAGTGTAGAAGAAGGTAAAAATATTAGAAATTCCACTCTTTTAGTGCAATTATTCCATTGTAGCAGTTTCTGTTTTCTGTGCAGTAGTGTTTACACTCTGGTCTGTGTGTAGCTCCTACAGAAAGCTTTCCCCTGATTCCTGGCTTGTTCTGCAGAGAAAAAGCTGTGAGAATGACTGTAGAGAGATAAGACCAAAATTACAGAAAAGGTTGAACTTACTTAGGTGTGATCATCTATAACTCAAGGATTCAGAAGGGAGAACACAAGTATAAACAGGAATAGCATTAATGTGGTGAGGTACCAGACAGGAGTCCCAGGCTGAGTGTATCATGACTGCCATTGATGGAGAGAGTGGCACTTCTCTGGTGCTGTGAGGCTTCTAGGAGAGCTGTGAGGGCCTTCCTGGCAAACAGTGGTCCAGGCAGCAGCAACCGTTTGGTTGACTCAGTCATCAGGGTGATGAGCACAGAAATGCTTAGCTTGAAACTTAGTGATTCCTAGCTATCTTTTGTTCATGCTAGTCTGTGAACAACTACTTTATATATTTCATTAGATATGTTGTTCTAGCAGAATATCTTTGCATTTCTCTGAAGATACCTAAACAAGCCAAGAAAAGAGGGACTGTAAGTAAGACAAGGCACAGAGACAGAGCAGTGTCATAACTTCATTGTTAACCCAGAGTTCACAGTGTTTCATGCAACAGTGCGACAGGGTTGACACACTTCAGAAGCATCTGCTCCAACATCAGTACTTACAGACACCTGGTAGCTCATGTGGGCCAAGAGGACCTGTTGTAGACCATACTGATTTGGTACTACTTGCAGAGACTAGCAGCAAAATACCACAGTTTAGTCCCTCGAGTGCACAGCACAATCCTCCATTATGCATAGCTGCTAAGATGTGAGTCAGAAAGTGATTCCTCAAGGAACAGCAAGACAGCTTGCAGGCTGCCACAGGACTCTGTTGGAGGAACTGACAGGGAAAATCAGACACCAGTTAACTGAGGCACTGATCCAAAGCCCCTTTAAACACCTCGGTGACTCTCCTGAAAATAAGATGTAGGAGCTTTTCAAAAGATTACCCTTAATCTGTCACAGCGTGCAAAACAACTTAATATTTTTATCTTTTTTTTTCAGCTAGTGAATTCAAATCCCTCTGCAACAATTCAACTAGCAAGTCAAACTTCTCCTACATAGCAAATGTCTGTCCTAAATTTGCAAAAAGGTGGGTCCTTTTGTTACTGACTTGTCCTGCACTTGTCAGTCCTTCTATCAATGAGAGCTGTGCTACTGAATCCAACAGCAGTAGCTCTGAGGCACCGCTGGTCTTCGTGTCTCTTTGAAATCTTGGTTTATACTATCGCGTTTGATCTAGTCACCCTCAAAGCAACAGTTCAGGTCAACAGACACAAACTTACTTGTCAACCTGGACCCAATGCATCATGGATTTCTTTTAACCATTTAGCAAATTTTCTTCTCATGTTATGTTGAATGCTCATGTTCTCAGCAAAGTAAATGAGCTTTTTGTGATGATTTTCAGCTTGTGCCTTAAACAGCAAATCAGCCCTCTGTCAGGCTTGTAAAAATACTTGAGACAGAGTGCAATAGAATCTATTTTGTCTTTCATTTCATATCCTGCTTTCCAGAAAGTATCAATGTTTGCTTTTCAGCCATACTGTTTGGGTATTAAGGTATTTTCTTCACCATCCTCAAAAGCTGATTATTCTAATGCAGCTCAGGAAAAGTTTAGTATTTGACTTCTTTCAAGTCAGAAATACATAGTTTTATTTTAAAAAATTCTTTTAGATCATTCGGCATTAGATATATTCAAACCAAAGTCACCTTAATACTAAAAATCAAATTGTCAGTTATTAAATGTTCTGGCTAGTGATTATTAAAGAGCAGTGGTTGCTGTGGAGTAAGTGCACATTTCTCAGTGGCCAGATGTAATTTTGAAGTGCGTATTATCCATCTGAGCATGGAATTTTTAAATACCATGTTCTATTATATCCCTCCTATTGCATCCATTCTTACACCAATTTCCTTGTAAAATTAGATTTGTGCTAAGTTTCTCTCCCTTAAAGCAGTGAACCAGAGAACTGCAGTAATGTTTATTGCCTCTTACGCCATATTTAACCTTATACATGTATTAGGTATAGATTAACATCTATTCTGGGAGAAGCTTATGTTTTGTAGAATATGGCAGTTTCATTTTAAAAAAACAAATCAACATACCCTTCATGCTTTTGGAAAAAGAGGAGAATGTTTTCAGTGTTCTCCCCCACAGGCACCATTCTCCAGCTTTTCCAGTGTGACTGGGCTAATGGTACCACCATGATCAGTGTTTTTACAGTGTAATGAAACCTTGTTGAACAAAATGGCATTTTTCAGTCACATAAATCATTATTTGCAACATGCTAAAATGTGACAGTATGAAACTTTTTCCAGTCTAAGAGACCTCTGCGGATTAAAAAATTTAATTTCAAGTTCAAGAACACAATCTCTAGGAGAGAGGGGATTCCACTCTGGAAAATTTGTATAAGCCAAGAGACACACCATTTAGTCCCCTACCAAAAAGAGAAAGTGGGGAGGGTACAGAAGGGTGATGGGATTTCTCCAGGCGGTTCACTGGGTTCCCTGCAGCTCCCACAAAGTGGTGCTGGCTGAACTTGAGCAAATGTGCTGCACTTCCACACAGATGGACACAACAACCTGCCATCACTGCAATTAGACCAAGTCCTTATTTTCAGGCCCACTGCAAGTGCAGTGAAAATATAAGACAAACTGTGAAAATACCAATGAAGATATGTGGACATCAGCTAGAGAACACATTTCTGTGTAAGGCCAGTTGAGGCAAGGCATGATGGGGCTAAATGGCACATGAGGAGGGGGGCAGCTGCCCTTGGGAGCTGCCCAAGCTCCCCCTTGGGTCCAGGGGGAACACAATTGCTTTTCTGGCTGCAGCCCTCTCCTCTGCTTGGCTCAGTCTCTCTCACTTCTTGGCAGCCACTGCTACTCCATATTTAGGTTTTCTGAGCAACAGCGAAAGTAGGAAGGGAGGAGGGCACTGGGGAGAGAGGAGTTTCATGGCAGGACCACCCAGGTGCTTTACCAGGTGAGGAATGAGGGGGAGAAGAATTTATTTGCCCCAGGACCCAAAACAGCTCTTGGTGTGGGTTCTAATAAGTACTGCTGGAACAACCAAGCCTGCAAAACATTCAAGTGTTTATTTACCTTTTTCTTTTTTTCTCCTTTTTTTATTTATCTTCTCTATCCTTCTTCATTTTTCCTTCTTCCTTTCTTTCCTTCCTTTTTTCTTTTATTCTTCCTTCCTCTCCTTTATCTCTTTATTTTCCCCTTCTTTCTCTTTCTTTTTCTTTTCCTTTTTCTTTCTCCATGTCTTAATCTCTCTTTTTTACTCTTTCTCTGTTTTTCTATGTTTCTCTGTCTCTTACGCACACACAAACACACGCACAAACACAGGCCACTTCTCCGGAGAGCACTACTCTATACTTTGACAGCAAAAAGCACCAAGGGCTCTCAACAGCATCAAAAACAGTGCTATTGCTCCACCAGTTTAATTCAGAGATGGTCCCTATAGATAAACTCCTATTTTTAAATCATGGTTACATAAAGGGTACATTGCAAAACAAGCCAGAGTGTGCACCTATAATATCAGTTTTGGGGCAGGAATTGTCTTGAAACAGCTCCTCTAAACATTCACAGGCCATGATAATTATAAGAAAAGTTGCTTATGATGATGATTGCAATAAACCACCTTTCCTTCCTTTCGCTCAGGGGAAGCATACACAAAAAGACAGTTTCTTCAGAGTAATCTGATGTAAATTCAAATCCTTACTTATCTCGCAGAAATCCTCATAAAATCAAATCCTTTAACATAGTATTCAACTACCAGCAGATGCTGGAGGCATCTTTACCTTTGTTTTCTGATAAGTTTAAAGGATTTTATTTCCATGATCTTCAGTGGTACAATCTAGACAAAATAAAGTGGTAAAAAAAAAAAAAAAAAACTTCTCTGATTTTACTGTCTCATTGAAATTCCTCATTTCAATTTTTTTCTACTAACAAAATATCTGACAAAAATATTTTATAAAGTTGAAAAAAATCATTTAAACAATTGGCCTTTTATTGGCAGGGAAGTGATAAAAAATCATGTCAAAATTAAATATTTGAAATATTTTTAATGAAGTTATGAAAGCATCAGAAATGCAGGACCAAGGTTAATTTTTACTATAATAAAGTAGCTTTCCTGGAAATGTGACTTGCTCTCAAAGCTAAATAAAGATTTACTTTGTTTTTGATTGAAGAACAAAAATGAATTTACAGTAAAGTCCAAATTGTAAGAATGAATCAATCTAGAATTGCAAATAAGACATTGCATCAATTTTGAAGAAGCAGAGATATTTGAACCTTCTCCAATGTAAAGGGTTGGAGCAAAAGGTACTTTGAGGTCCTTTCCATCACTACTTTTCTGTTATGCAGTGATCAGAAATATCCATAAAACCACTGCTCCATGTGACACTGTATTGTCTTCTTGCCTGGAAGACAAATAATGCAATCTTAGTGCCAGGTAATACAATATCTTCGTACTGTATGACACTGTCATTTTTTTCATTTATTGAGCTGAAGAGACTTTGTTAGTAGAGCAGCAAGACCTACACCGTGGCATGTGTTGTCCTAAACCCTATACACTAGAGTCCACAGTCTCTCTAGGAAGTCCATTCCATTCTCTTTTGGTTCTTAGAGTAATTGTTTTCCCTCAGAAATTGTGAAGTAAGATGTTTCACATCTTTCTATCAGTGAGTGATTTAGATCAGTTAATCACCACCATCTTCATAGCGTCTTTTGTGCATTAGAAGATAATGTAATTATGTCCCTCTTTACTTTTTCCTGTTTTAGACTAAGCAAACCCCATCCCCATCATCACAGGACAGCTATCTAACCTCTTTTGCATCTTGATACTGTTTTATGGACTCTTGCCAGTTTTTCTTGAAGTGTGATAGCTGCATCTGAAGATGAAGTTTGGGCTGATAAAACTTAAATACTAACAGGAAATAAATAATTAACTGCCCTTTCATGGGTACAATACTCCAGTTAGTATATTCCTGAACAGGATTTTCTTTCTTCTTTGGCAGTAGTTGGACAATGGATGTTAGAAGATTTTGTATTTGATGAGTGCTTGCTGTAGGATTCAACAGGGTCTCGACATCACCATTCCTCAAAGAGTAGTGTGGCACAGACACACTGCCTACGTATGGAGCCAGGACTCTTGGGATGTAGATGCTTGTGTGCATGTGGGTCCCATCCTAATGTGGGTTTGCAGGTGGCAGGTATATATACCAGAATCCACAGAATTTCTCCTAACTACATAGTATAGACATAAATGTTATCGTCTTATTAAGGTACAATAGATATGAGACAAAGTCACCTCCTGCCTTCTTTTTTTGTATATTTATCACCAGTTATTTAATCCCTTTTTCGTATTTGTTCTTTTTTATTTCATTCTTCCCTCTCCCTAGACATAGCACTTTATGTTTATCTGTATTGGCTTTACTTTGCAAATTTCTTTTCACAGTTTATCATGACCATCTTGAATGCTACTACTGTCGCCCAAAGAGTTTGCGCATTTGTCAGCTTTTGACAGTATCAAATTTCCTCTTAAATGCAAGTTCTTAATTAAACCATGAAGCTGAGCCAAGTCCAGGAGAGACAAGTCACTATTGTTTACTTGGGTAAAAAGTATTATTTGCAGATATCAAAGCAGAAAAAAAACATTTTATATGACACTTTGGTGCATTGAAGAAGAGGCAGTGGTTATTGACCGTAGATGTTTGGAAGAATTATGTTTATGCCAATTAAAGAGTCAACCACCACTAAGTAAGAAAAAGCATGAGGAAAGATGAAAGCAGCTACAAGAAAGAGAACTTCAAATCCTGGTAAGATGCTAGAACACCTGAACAAGAGGAAAATCTAGTGAAATAAATAATAGCAGAAATAATAGCAAGAAAGCAGCCAAGGGAATTAGAGAAAGACATCCTTAACTGCTGTGCCTCACATGTTTCAAGTTGTTTCTATGGTCACAGAATAAGAAGGTCAAATCAGATCAAATAAAGCAGGGCAGAAATGAACAGCACAATTAGGCCATAGTCAAAAAGTAATTACTTTTCCATCAAGTAGATTGCATGTTATTTCTTGGACCTTTATATTATTTTCTAAATAATAGCTACTAGCCAGTAAAGCAACTGGGAATGAATTGGGGAAAACCAGCTAAAAGGCCAGTCGGCTAAATGTTATAACACTATAATTTATATTAAAGTGTAGGTAAAATTGAAACTTGGACACTGGTGAGTCTTACTATATTTATGCTAAATTACCAAGAAACTATAGAAACAAAGAATGCAAGAGAGCACTAAAACAGAGTAGTACTGGAAAAAAAAAATTAATCTACCAAGACAGGTAAATTAGCCTTCCTTTTGCTCTATGCCCTTATAATTTTAATCTTTTGATATAATAATTATGATTCTCATATATATCCTATATCATTGATGGTGTTGGTACATTATATAAAACTAACTCTCTATGGAGTCTTATTTTTACTCCACCACCATTTTTTTTTCCAGTCATACATTTTTCCACAGTTTCTTCACAGGACATGAGATGCACGCAAATAACTTGTGCATTCAAAATGCACGCAATAAATTTGTCACTCACATATCTCTCTAGAGAAGTTCTTTAAATAAGTCAACTATTTTGCAGAGCTGAAACAAATCCTTGGTGAACTAAATGATACAGCACTATGGAAGCTTATGGAGTTTCCTAATCTATCCTGTATGAAGATATAACTCTGGGTTTGAAAAGGTGTGCTGGTTTTGGCTGAGGTAGAATTAATATTCTTAAAATTAACTGGTAGGGTCTGTGTTTTAGAGTTGTACTGAAACCAGCGTTGATTATATGTAGATGCTTTTTGCTATTGCTGGATAGCACTTGCACAGTGTCAAGGGGTTTTCTGCTTCTCACCCCACCCCACCCCACTAACAAGCAGGCTGGCGCAAGGAACTGAGAGGGGACACAGCTGGGACAGCCCACCCCAACTGATCAAAGTGGTATCCCATACCATGGTGTCATGCTCAGGATACAAACCTAGGGGAAAAAAGAAGAAAGGGGAGACATTCAGAATGATGATGCTTGTGAAGTCACTGCTACACATGATGGAGATGGTTGAACACTTGCCTGCCCATGGGAAGCAGTGAATTAACTCCTTGTTTCGCTTTGCATGCATTCATAGCTTTTGTTTTACCTATTAAACTGTATCTCAATCCATGAGTTTTCTCACTTTTTCAATTCAAACCCCGTCCCAGTGAAGGCAATGAGTGAGCATCTGAGTGGGGCTGAGATGTCGGCTGGGGTTAAACCACAACTAAAAGTATACCTGTCATTATGGATTCTTATGGATATGTAACCCTTCGTAACATATCTTCATTCAGCATGGCAAGAATCAGCACACAGCACCTGAAAATCAGTAGGACCACTCCACCACTGATGGAAATAAAGTCCCAAGTAGTGTAAGTCAACCTCCCCAATCAACAACTGTCTTTCCTCGGAAGCCCAAATTACTCTGTGTTATTACAGCACACCAGTGACTACCAAATTCAAAGAAAGTTTAACAAATCATTCCCACATCAGAGAGAAACCATGCTGTTATCATACTACCTGAGTTACTGTCACCCCAAAGCAGCCACATTTCTGCTCTGCACTATCACTTAAAAGAGCCACTCCTAAACAAAAGTAATTCCTTCTGCTCCATCTGCCAGCCCTGGAATCAAGAGGGTTAAAGAAGCTATAATTTATTTCTACCAAGTGAATAGAAAATTAGGATCTTTCACTCTCTTTCTTCCTCATGCATCCCTAAGAAAAAAATTATTTCACTGGAAATTATGATTTCATCAGCTGAACTGAAAATCAAGAGCTAGACCACTTTAAATATTCACACCACCTTGATTAAAGCAGGTGTCTCCAAGCCCTATTATTGCAAAGTGATTGTCAGAATTTCCATTGTAAATCTCTTCTCTCCTTTTCACTGGTTTTATACTTGTGCCTTGGCTAGAAGAGCACATTCCAGGCTGGAATTTAGTCTGGCTGATTATTAAAAAAAAGAGAATTTTCCTTTACAAATTATATTAAAAGAATTTTAGGATTAATAAAATGTTGATTTTTTAGTATGGGGGAAAGGCAGGGTATTGTTTTTCTATATTGGACATATTGAACCAAAACAGTAACCACAATCTGGTAGAGAAAGCAGAGCTGAAAAATTGTCACATTTCCCCAGATGGCAAAGGAATTCTCCGAGCTGGCAGCCTATTATCCTATTTTACTCTGTTTCATTCCTTTCATCTTCTGGAATGGAACAAACAGCATGGGACAGGAAGGGATGTAGTTATTCTAATTACAGAAATCAGAGGCCTCACTATCATATCATGCCTAGTCTTTACTATGTTTACTCTCCTGCTAGCCTGTGAAGTACAGAAGGGCTTTTGTTCATTTCACAGATAAGAAACAAATAAAAGAGATTTTCACCTAATAAACTCAAAGTTCAAAATTAAGACAGCACCCAATTCTTGTGTTCACTGTTTAGGCTATGTTCCCACTAATAAAATCAATTGTCCCAAAAGACATACATAGAGACATATCTAGGCACTGATAATCATCAATGAATTCTGTTAAGTGCTGGCATCACAGCAGCCTGTGACACGTTTTTAGCCTGTCCCAATTAGTACCCTCCCAAGCAACTCTTGGGCATGGCTCAGGAGTTAGTATTGGCCAGAGACAATTCCTAGCAAGAGAGAAAGAAGAGTTTAATAGCATTGGCATTAGCTGTTCCCTGTCAGCTGGCCAGAGAACAGTCCCAGACACATTTAATTTACTCCAGCAGAAGAAGCCAAAATTTTCAACACCAGCTAGTACAGTGCATGGATGTCACCGCTTTGTACTGAATTATGCCTATACTAGCAGCAACCTTTCTCAGATTCGTGTGTAAGAACCCCCTCTCTAGCCATCACATCCTTCACTATTTCACCATGGCTGGGAGTGTGGTCTTCACTCGCCTTTCCATCTATGTTAAGGCTCTATACTGATCATCAGTGTAGCAGCAATTTTTAATGCAACTATGATGTGTGAAAATTCATGTGTATTGATATATGGGAGGAGGAATGTAACTGCTCAAACAAATTGGCAATAAGACTCAATCTGCTTTTTCTGTGCACTCTCTGTAACAACCTTTCACAAGTATTTTATTCTCTTTTAGTAAAGATTTAGTGTTACAGGTCCGTAAAATGAAAACATGTGTTCTCTTTAATATGCATTCAGAGTGAAAATTGCTTCACTCACATAAAACCTAATAATTGGACGTTATGTAGGGAAAATCTGAAAAAAGAAATGAAGTCTCCTGTGAAGTGGCACTAAAGATGTTTCACAATCCTGACGCAAGCCACAAAAATGTCTAAGCCATCATCTCCCACTGGCTTGAGTGAGCATTACGTTTTTCTTACATTCACATGCAAAAATTTTTAGGACACAAACATATATCTCATTGAAATAAGAAAAAAGACAGCAAGAATCTATTATTAATAAAATCCACCGTTCTTTTTTTATTTGAAAATTATTTTCAAATATTACTTTTAATTATTGAGCCTATATGTGATTAAATGGCATTGGTGACATCAATTTAAATATGGCTAGTTGTTAAGCCCTTTTTAAAGTTCTGCATTCACAGAGGAAGGAGATGAACTTCTGTTTCCTAAAATACAAGATGCACACTGAAGACTTCCCTTCATCCCACAAATTAAAGGAACCAAGAGTTGGATTACTTAATACTGGGCACAATTGCATGCATCAAAAAGAGATTTTTTCGGTTTTAATCTGGATTCTGTATACGTCTTGGTTATATACCCTTCATTTATGCTTTAGCATCCCAACCTACAGACGCACTAATACTGATGGGAGGCTTTTATCGTTCTAAAGAGGTTGAGCCTAACACTGGCTCAAAGACAGCTTTCAAAGAAAACAATGAAAGTGATGTCAAATTCAAGCTCACAGTCGGCTCCAGAAGACTGGTTTTTTTTTTCTTCTGCCCTTTAAGGTGTATAACAAGTAGTATTAAAGTGTCTTAATGTTTAAAACACGAATTTGTTTCAAACTACAGCTTTGAAAATGTGGTTCTGGAGATTCTATAATGTCGCTGAATTCTTTTTACGATACCACTGTGGAAATATTGAGGAAGCAATAACTCTCAGTTGGATTTCATTCTGTCAAGAAGGAAAGCAAAATGCCTAAAGTGATCCCACTGTGTGTTAATCACCTGGTTAATTTGTTAAATTTGCATTTCATTTCTTTCTGTAGCTTGGCAGACATTTTATTGATAAGAGATTTTTTTATTGTTTTGGTTTGGATTTATGGGTTTTTTTCCAAGAGATTCTGCATTGATCAATCTGTTTTCTGTCCATGACTTTGTCATAATTACTAACTGAGTACATAGCTGAGTAAGAAGAGTTATTGATAGGGTATAGTCTTATGTGCAGTCTCCTGTTGTGTAATTGTTGCTTTTCTGGGTTCGTAGGTTGTGTGCAATTTGCTTTGGTTTTGATCTTATTTTCTTGTAAATTGCTTTAAGATAAGCCTCGCAGTGATTTTTTTTTTTAAGTCCTTCTTCTTTGTTTGACTAATTTTTATCCTCTCGATTTCCTTATTTTCCTTTATAGCAAATGACTGGGGTGAGGAATTACAGTATGGGGCCAGGTGAAGAATCCAGCTCTCTTGCTCCCCCCAGCTGTTGAAGAAAAATAGTAGTAGTAGTAGTACAACGGCATCCACTCTGAAATCTGCCTGTCACTTCTCTGACATCTCATAGAATTAGAAACCATCTCTTTTGAAAGACAAAAATATTTGCACCAGGACTTAGAAACTCAGAAATGACAAAAACCTTCCATAGCAACAACTTCATCCCCATGGCTAGCCCAGAATAATACATCACTCCATAAGAGAATCTAAAGTTACACCAAACATTTCTTACATAACTTGTAACTCACTGGAGCTACCCATGAGCAATATCCTTGGCTAGACCACAGTCCATCTAAAACATAGGATGTTGCAAACCCCTTAGAGTAACAGAAGAACTGATACATGAAATAACTAGTACACAAACTGATTAGGCTTCATAGACAGTATCATTAAATGTCCTTCAAAACAGGAAGGCAGTTAGTCCCTGCATATATATATGGGATTCCTGCAGAAGTATGCATTACTTATTACCCTTCACCTGACTTATAGGATCCATACTGCATTTTGTATTGCCTCAAAAGTGCAACTGCTTTTCAAAGACAGTTCCAAAAGACAGCACTATATAATGAATTATCCCTCAGGTATGGATCAAAGCCACACTGGTTTTGATTGGAGTAACATCTTGGGCCAAACATTTATCAGAACAGGAAAGGAAAAATAAGTTGCAACAACAGACCTCAGCGTCTCCAGGTCTTGTAGAGATTTATAATTTCTCTCTTTTTTTTTTAATTCTCTGCAAGAGCAATCACATGCCCATGAACCTTTTTCCAGAAAAACTTAGAGATGATATTTACATCCCTGCTTCATTGAGCCTGCAGGAATCTTCTTTGGATAAATACAAGGTTTCATCTTTCAGTTCTTCCAGACTTCTCTTGCAATTAGTTTCACTACTTCAGTCAGTGACATTCCTTCTGACACTTGTACTTCACTAATGGATCTGCCGTTTAATTTCCATAAGCAGAACTGTATCCCCTAACAAAAATCTTTTGCAATAAGAAAACCTTGAGAAGATCTCTACTGTCCGGAAAGGTGAAAATTGTCAAACTCAAGTCAACATTCAATGCAATGGCATCTCTCCCACAAGGGTATGGAAAATGAGGAAAACAATTTCCTATAGATGAAAGAGCAGAAAAATAGGTCCATCTAGAAAATAGGTCCATCTATGTGCTTATGGCATTTCTTTATTCTCAGATATGACACATGCCTGCAGGGGATGAGGGAAATCCTTTAGGAAGATCCTTCGGTGATTGGAAAGGAGGTTTATGTGCTTGGTAAAGGTCTGACAGAGGCTCTTGGGAGAGGATAATGAGTTCAGCACAAACTGAGGTTCAGGCTAGATTTTAGCATCGATGCTGATCAGTGTAGACACAAACTTCAAAATCTGATGCCACATTTCCCTGCAATACAGACATAATGATTATAATATCACTGGTGTGTAATCCTCTTTAGACAAATTCAGATTCAAACCAGGAATAAAGTCCTCTCTAATTTGGATTGTGACATAGGTCCCTGTCCAAAGTCATAGAAATAAATTCTGAATCCAAGATGTCAAATTCAGAACTAGGTTTTGATCTTGCAGTCTGGCTAGATGGTGAAGCCATAGGAAGGGTAGCTGAAGTCAACTTCCTCATGAGCACAAGAGGAGGGGCAGGTACTTTTCTCTGTGGTGAGGAAATAGCCTGAATTTGTGTCAAGGAAGATTTAGGTTGGATATCAGAATAAGGTTCTTCTTCCCAAAGGCTAGTTGGATACTGGAACAGGCTCCCCAGGGAATTGGTCACAGCACCAATCCTGCCAGAGTTCAAGAAGTGTTTGGACAATGTTCTCAGGCACATAGGGTGACTCTTAGGGGTGGTCCTGTGCAGGGCCAGGATTTGGGCTCGATGATCCTTGTTGGTCCCTTCCAACTCAGCGTATTCTGTGATTCTGTGTGATTTTGTGATGGAATAATGCAGACACACTGCATCTAACCAATGAAATTATTAGAGAACAGTAAATTCAAACCCTGAGAAAAAACACTATCGGTCCAATCCCATAGTACTATATAAAAGGGTCCAAAAATGTTCTTGATTTGTGAAAGTAAAATTTATATTAAAAAAACCCCTAGAATTTCACTTTTAGTTGTATGGCCCCAAAAGCAAAATGCCTGATATATTTAATATCCTTTTATCATCAGAACTACCCAAAAGAATACAAACAAGAGAAGAAACTTCTTGCCCATGTGTCCATAGAAAATATCATTAAGGAAAGCATTAGAAAGACATTCACATTGTAGTCTACATTGGAAAATATCCTATAATATCAATAGTAATTCCATTATTATGATCACTCTGTAATGAAGGACATGCTAAATCAATATATTAGGAGCAAAACACTAGTGCAGTAGTGTCCACTCCTTGTGAACTCATATCTGTTGTACATAGAACAAAATGCCCTGAAGAAAACTCCTAAAACATGGTTAATTAACACATAAACCACAAATGTCGTAGTATCATAAATATTCAAGCAGTGATGGATAGTGGGATAAACCCTGAGTGCACGCCGTAAGTTTTTTATCTCCATAGCTATCTTGAGTTGGATATTTACAGTAAATTACAGCTGCACATGCTTTACTCCAGTGCCATATGTTTTATTATTCAACCAGATGTAAGTCATAAAACTGCTTTATCTATTTTGCGGTTCTGCATAGTACTAATAAAATAAACTACAAATACCTGACTTATAGCTTTGCTGGCATTTTTGCACTCCAGTGAAGTGCGATGCCAATGCCTCATGCAGTGAAAGTGATCTGAGAAAGTCATATGTTCTTCCCATTTCTTATACGTTCAGAAGGACCTTAAATACTTGAATGAACAGTGTTGAGCTATAACTTGTTCTTTTATTGTTTTTCATCAAATGGGCTATCACCATCACTGATAATTCACTTTTGTTTCCTGCAGATTGAAAAGGACATTGTAAGAGGCCTGCACTCTCTCTTGGCATCTACATCACTGATTTTCCTTAAGCATTACAGGGTAGCATCAAATTACTAAAATACTCATATCCTAGGAAGGATGTACTTAGTTATATATATAAAAAAGATAATATTGCAATCAACATGATCCTCTTTTTTTTTTTTTAATCTATCATATTAAACATTTGTACACAAGAATCAAAAAGTATGAATTTCTCTTGCCACTATTTGAGATTAAGATTCCTTTATGTACCCATGAAACCTTCCTTAAGTGGACACAAAAATGTTCTCCATTTACGTCGAGTGTGTTGGAAGACAAATTCAGCTTTCATATAACCATTTTTGCCAAAAGAAGTGGTCTCAAAGGTTGTAGAATCCTTTTTTTGGTGTGGAATGTGACCATAAGAACACAGTACATTATGGGGTTAGAAAAGATATAAAAAATATTGTGAAAAGATTGCAAAATGCAGACAATTTTGTGATTTTGGATACACTGCTGGTCTTCGCCTAATATGCTGTCTTGAGGTTGTCATGGACATCTGCTAATAAGTGTCCCTACATACTCAATACAACATTCATTTGACTCTTAAAATGCATAACTCTAGCAGACTAATGAGGAGCTGAATGCTCAATGTTTATCAAAGGGGACTCTCTTCCATTCCATCCACCTCTTGCATACTTTCAAAGAATTAATCTATTTTAACAAGGGACTCTCTCCCTATTCTATGGCCCCAATTCAATTTCTAAAACAGGGGATTAAATCCAACATTCTACAAGTGGAAATTAAAGTGGTCTTGGTTGTTGTTTTCAAGTTACTTTGAGTGTTAATTGGGGTAAAATCTGCAGCTTCTGGATTACCATTCACATTTCGATTAACAGAGGAGGAAAATTTTGCCAGAAGTACCACAAGAACTAAGGAAAATGAAGTCTTTTAACCCTTTCTCAGCCTAGCAAGTAGGTATCACTTAGAGAAACACAGGCAATTTAAAATGCTTCAATTGTTCTGTACGTAATAATAAAGCTGAAGTAAAACCAAAGGACCGTGTCATATTTACTCCTCAAAATTCTCCAGATTTCATTATGATTGATTAAAAATAATTGATCAGATGTTACAAGTTGTAATGCTTTTAAACCCTTTGAGCTTAGATTTAAATCTGATATAATGCAGATAAAGGAAGTGTAAAAAATATCATATCATGGTCCTACAAGTATTTATAAAATGTAAGTTCCGTTCTGATACTTTCTTACGCCCAGTGTTTTATCATTTTTATGTTGCTGCTGAAAGGATAAGGTCTCAAGTGTGAGTTCCTGTGATAAACACATTTTCTTTTGGCTCATGAGTCATAGACAATGTAAAAAGATGTTTTCTTCTCAAAAAGCCAATATTGTGAACATCTGGCTCATACCCTTCCTAACAAAATTTGTTCCACTGCTCTATTACATATAAACATCTGTCATTTATATCAAGCAGTTGACAAATGCTCTATCTTGAATTCTAAGAATTGGTGTGGTTTATAATTAAGTATCTTTTTTATACAAAACAAAAACTGTTTGTTTGCGTTGAAGACTGAATTCTACTCAATAGAGATGACTTTTTTATTAAATAAGAAAATGGGTTAAATTCATATCAACAGTCTTAAATTTTCTTTATCTTGACAACTATATGTAATTACTGTAAATCACTCTTCACATAAAAGACAATGACGTGCTACTGGTTGATACTGTGTGGATACTGTTTAGTGAATGGTTTTATATACCTAAACGACTGAAAATTTTGAGAAAATCCAGACGCTCAGAGTTTTCCAGATATTCATTATTTGTGAATTAATTTATTTCTTTTAAAAAAGCAGCTTTGTGCTGTTGTTCAGTGCTATGAGGTTGCTTTTTTACTTTGTTTTGTTTGAAAGGGATGCCCACAGCCATGAGGATGAGTAACACACCTCTGGAAAAAGAATGTTTGCTAGAATGTGGAATCACTTCTGCCTCTCCTTTTTGGAATTTAGAGGCTTGTGAAAACAAAATCTGGGGCAGCTATCACTAATTTCTGTAGTGCCCCAACGAGAGCACTACAAGCACAATGAGATTACTTGATTTTCCTTATTTTCTGAAAAGAAAAGAACAACCTCTTCTACAGCAGGATGGGACAAATTCTCAGGAGGCTTCAGCCAGGATCACCACAGAATCCTGCCTCCTTGTGTATTTAGAATTTGAACTGGGACCCAAATAGGAAGGGCTTTCTGTAACATTGTGATTCATGACTTCAAGAAAAGAATCCAAAATTAAAGTATAACCTCCAGAACTATCTGATTTGAGTAGTCCACCATTAAGAGCAAATCAAGATGTGTAAATGAGGTGTCTCCTTCTCTCCATTGACTGTACAGACTAAAGAAAGAGTCACCTGGCAACAATTAATAGAAAAATGGATTGCATTTCCTAAATGAGGTGCATAAAGTGGGCAGTCTGCACCTGGCTGCATGAGCTTTAAATTTGCCATCTTTATTCACGATGTATTAAGTATTTTTCATAGCTTTCCACTACAGGCATTGCACAAGACATTTGTAACTAGCTGAAAACAAAGAAACCCTGTGATTCACTGAAAAAAAGGATAGTTAGTTAGATACATGACAGACCCAAAGGCAACTTCAGAGCTGCAAATGCAATTACTGCTGGCCAGAGGCATTTGCTTTTTACTTTAAAAAAAAAAAGTCTGGTCTGATTTGTCTGATTGCTGTCCAGAGAACAACATAAAACATGTTCAGTTTTAGGGGTTTGGGAAGATCCTACCTAAAAAGAGAACAGATTTGGAAAAGGTCCCTTTACCTACACGTGAAATATGAATAAATAATTCAGTCATCCTCTTGCCCATATTATAATAGGCTGAACATTGCTTTTCGTTGCAGGATGGGCAAAAAAATATGGAACAATTTGATATGCAGCCTGTACTAACATTGAGAAAGCCAAATCTGTTGTCCTAATGAAATCTATTGCAATATAAAAATGGTGTGTTTATTAATAAGGCAGAACATTATTAGATTTTCTTATTGAGCTAGAGCATTTCAAGGCCATTTGTGGCAGGGAGAGAGAGCAATGCCTTTACAGTACATTCTTTGTTTCCTTAACACTGATCACCTGTCATATTTGATTCCCACAGTGGACCTTTTATTGCAATTTGCTATTCTGACCTTTGCATACATTTTTTGCAAGCCTTACTCTGGGACCATTTAAGCTGGGATGAGTGGGCATATGCTGAGTAGGGTGGCAAAGAGTAAGGAAGGATTAAATTTCAGTTGTGAACTGGCTGCATCTCTTGAACTATTCATTACCAGATTCCCTAGCATTTGGGTTTTCAAAAGGTGATGATTTTTTGTGTGGAAAAGAGTATTTTGTTGGCTGGACTCCACTGAAGCATACTTTTAAACATTAACTCCCTATTGGCAGCAGTTTCTTCTTATGATTTGTTTTAATGAACACTGGTTTAAACTGGGCTAATAATGATGTCTGCTGCAGAAAGGTTAAACCTCAGCATAGTTTATACAAGCCTGACTCAAACAGAGCTCATGTACTGTGGATGATAGCCATGCAAAAGGACTTTTTTGAGTGTGGGAGTTAAGTCTATACAGGATATGGTAAGAATACAGGGGGGAAATCAATATTTTTTAATTTCTTTTTTCCTCCTGTTACCTCAGTTCCCCATCTCCCTAACCACTGCACACACCCACCTCCTTCTGCATCTCTGACCCTGTGGATGTCTCCATTTGCTGCAACCTCTTCTACTCCTACATCCTCCACTGACCTGAGTTCCCTCATTTACATCCTGTCAATATTCTGGTTGGAGTGCTCTTCATTATCCACTAGCCATGTGTCTTTTCATCTTTCTCACAGCTTTCCATGGTTTCCTAAATCCTCCTTCTCAGATCTTAGGTGAAACAACTGGAACTAGAAAGGAACAGTTTCTATTTGTAAAATTGTAAATATCATATTGTAAATATCTAATTGTAAATATCATATATTTAAAAAATACTCATTGAATCTTTCTGAAATGTCCCTAATTAAATCCCCTCATAATACTGAAAGGTCATCCTTACCAAAGTCCACAGAAAAAAAACCCCAAAGCTAAGTTGATATATTTATTACTGATGTCATTAAATGAAAATACATTTTTCATTCAAACTAAACCATAACCAAGTATTATAGCAGTAGTAATATTAATCTGAGTTTTACCTAGCTATACAGAATTAAATTTAGAATAAACAATTTCTGAAAAAAATTAGTAGTTCTGATGAAGTTTGGGAATCAGCAGGTAGTCTGCTTTACAACAGAACATCAGCTAAACCCCCATTGATAGAGTGCCCATATCATTCTGCATTTGGTTTGCATCAGCACTGCATTTCTAATTAGACCTTGTCAATCCATTTGTCAGTACTGGTCTACAAGTGACAGGGTTGAAATATTATTTTCTATAGAGATATCTGCCAGCATTTCATGCATTTTATTTTAAAATAGGCAAAAGCAAGCATGGATTGTGAAACTCTCTCTGGGAATAGTAACCATTACAAATTTTTACAAAGACAAAATTGAATAGGTTAAACATTAAATATGAAGAGAAAGATCCTCAGATAACATAAATTGTTATTATTATTCCATTGATATCATTAAGGCTATATTGATACAACCCTGTTGAGAATATGCTGAAAAGTAGTACCACATCCTACAGCCAGAAGGAATACTGAAAAAAACATACTTGACCCTTATCAGAATCCACTTTGCTTGTAAAAGGAAGTTATTTCTTTGTAGCTTTATATTAAATTTTATTCTTGTGAATATTTCTCTGTGAGTTAACTTGAACTCCCTTGGAGCCTTTTCCCTTTTAAATGCAGGGTCTCAGTGTTTCATTATTGCAAGGAACAATTACTTTATGGAATTTACCTGTATAACTAAGCATTTGGATTTCAAACCTTGAGAGTATGGTATTGAAACAGTGGAAGTTCCTTCTTGAATATGAAACCCATTTCAATTATACATGTAGTGAGTCCACTGAGTTAAGGAAATAAAGCAACACTTATTTTATTTGCTAGTGTGCTATTTGTTCTTCTTCCACCTTCTCTCTACTGCAAACATCTCTCTATGTACTGTTCTGTTTAGTAGTATTAACAGATAAGCCTGTGGAGGCTGGAAATCCTGCCTCCAGGATGAGGGAAAAAAAAGGCTACAGAGGACTCCAAATGAGCTGCAAATGTGGAGACCCAAGGTGAGATTTCTAATGCATCAGGCATGTAATTGCATTAATTCAATACAATGATTAAAGAGCTTTGAAGCAATGCTACTGCCTCATCTAAACAGATTCTGATCAAGCCACAGAGGTGTAAGAAATTGTTATGGATCAAAGATTGATAAGATATAGGTCAGGGAAGAAAATAGGTTCAGAAGATTTAGAAACCATATTTAGAGGCTCTGAGGAAAAAAGGAAATGTGTTAGATATAAGTTATAAAGTAGATTGTTATGTAGCATTACAAATTTGCCGTTGAATGCATACTTTAGGGGGCACAGTGATAATGGATAATTTAAAGATATTATTTAAAATTATTTTAAGGAAGAGAAAGTAGACAGTTCAGCTGTGGTTTAAACATCAGCCTCTTACATATACAATTTAAATATCTAAATTTAAACACAGTGAACTAGCTCAGTGTCTGAAAGATCTAAAATCACTGGTGGATTTAAGGAGGTATCCCAGGGCCTGTAACACACACCCCTCCTAGCACCAAAACCCTTGTGTTGAATCTGGGCAGTCAAGTCACCCCAACTTGATTTTCAGGGCTGAAGAGGATTGATAACTAGATTTCTTCCTGGCTACAAACATCTTGCTCAAAATCGTAAAAATCAAGGCAGTACATTAAACTCAAAAACTTAGTAGTATCACAAGTCCTGAAAATCAACAGGCAAGTTCAGGAACACTGTTTCAGATTCCCTTTCTTTGCTACCTGAGTTCAGATTAGTGCCTGGTTTTGAGAAGAAGTAGTCTAGAAATAAAGTGAGAAAAGGTGGGCACCTCAAGGAGTGAAGATATGGCTGGTGATCGTAGTTTTTGGTATGTATGGTGGCCATGAAAAGTCATGGGTCTCTGAAGAAGTCAACATGTGACTGGTATGCTAGCAAATACGCTTTTCATTTCCTAGTTTTTTGTGGATAGAAGTTCACTGGACTGTATATTAATATGGAGAGTTCCTAATACTTCCCAGCAAATTGCGTATCTTTGTATTTTTAAAAAGGTATTTTAAGGATTCAGTGGGAAAGGCCTACTGCATGAGAGAGAGTAGGCTAAATCATGATGAGGGTTTACAAGCAGCCACTGACATAAAAAAAATTGTGTACTAGCAGCTGCTACAGGTGAACATTTGTCTTCCATTGTTCAAGAGTTTGCCAATGGACAATTACTTGTGATATGTAGCTGCAAAAAAATACCCATCATTCTTTTATTATTTATTTTGTAAATTTCCAGTTGCTTCAGATCTTTTCAGGATACACTCCTCTAACAAATGAAGTGAACCTCAGCAGTGAGGTTTTTTGAGAGTTATCCATCAGCTGCTACTGTTGAATCTTCAGACGGTGCTAAATTCTGCACCCTCCCTACAGGCAGGTAAAGAAAGCAAAAAACATCATGACATAAAATTAGACTTACACTACATAGAAGGCCCAAAGATGAGCCATGATGGAAACTGTTCAGTGATGCCATTTTCTATGTCCATTTGAAAACACTGTGTTAAGCCAAATACAGCTGTGATGTCTTTCTCAGCATATTTCAGCAATTTAAATTAGATGCTCTGACTTTGACCAAGCTATTCCAGATGCCAGAAATGGAAAACAGGTAACGAGATTCCTCTGTGTCCATCCTGTGATCATCTAAGGAACAGAAGTCTAGTTTTGACACCTGTATAATGTTACCACTCTCAGGACCTTTCCACATTACATCCACCCGCTACAGACTGACCTTCTCCAACAGTAGTATTTTGCAGTGAGACAGTAGCTTTTTGCTTTCAGAATCTCCCTCCCATATGGGAAATTCTCCTAGAAAACACCTCCTTCACTCTCCCTTTTTCATGTCATTTTCTACAACTTCCTCATGAAGGTAAGTACAGGGGCAGGCACTGATCTCTTATCTATGGGGACCAGTGACAGGACCTGAGGGAATGGCCTGAAGTTGTGTCAGAGGAGGTTTAGGTTGGATATTAGAATAATGTTCTCCACCCAGAGGGTGATTGGGTACTGGAACAGGCTCCCCAGGGAAGTGGTCACAGAACCAAGCCTACCAGAACTCAAGAAGCATTTGGGTAATATTGTCAGGCATACAAGTGTGATTCCTGAGGCTGTCCTGGACAGGGCCAGGAGTTGGATTTCAATGATACTTGTGCGTCCCTTCCAAAACAGGATATTCTATGATTCTATGATTCATTAGTGTTATGCTGCAGCTCAACTAAAACATAACACTAATGAGTTCCCCTATACCAACACCAAGTGAAAGGATAGGCTGCTAAAGAATACATTCAGTGCAGGTAGCTCCGTGTGCAGCTGCAGTGTCAGCTGCAGGTTGAGCTCTGGGGGAGCAGGAGCCTCAGCCTGAGGCAAGGGGCTGTGAACTGCCGACCTTTTGCCTAACAAAGGGCACTGGGACCCATGACCCATCCAGGGGACCAGATACTCAGAGACAGGGCAGGAGCCGATGACCTCTAGACTGTTGACGACCTCTAGTTTCCCATCCAGAGTTTTCCATCCGTAGACTGTGGGAGTCTAAAAGGCCAAGGGTCCCTTTGTTCGGAGTCCCTCCTTGGAGACACCAGCTTGAGCTGTTATTTTGTTATTTAGTTATTGCACCCAGATTAAATTGTTTTAAGGATTTGGATACCTGATTCTCTGCTATGGGAAACCCGGTAAGGAAACCTGGTAATGAAATTTAGTCTGACTGTGTGTGTGAGGTGTGTATCTGTGAAGGGACCTTGGTCCCAGCTCAGGTGGTGCGAGCATGACTGCCATGGTGGCTCCTGGATGGTCAGACAGGGAAGTTTCCTTAACACAGGCTATGGCTCACTGAACCAGCACTGTTGTCTGCACCATAAGTGATTTCTGGCCTATTTTAACATCTCTTCCAAGTAGCGTTCATGCTCCTTTAGACTTAGGACCCAAACCATGCTTCTTTTCTGACAACTGAAGGAAGTCTAGCACAAAATAAAGTGGCTGAAGAGCTTTAGTCATTGCATAAGTAGGGTTTGGAATTCTTAACATTATGTTTATCCCCTGAAATTGCTTCTATTTGGAGCATTTTTTGTGCTTAGAAGAGCTAATCCCATTGCTTAAAAGGCTGTATAGAGGAATACATGCTTTGTATATAATTATTCTCTTTAGCAAGTTGCCTTGTGAAAGTTACATTGTTGAGTCCTCAAGGCACTGCATAGCAGTCTTATTAATATCTGGATGAAAACCTCCAGAAACAGAATAAAATTCTCTTCCCAGCGTTCTTTTGCTAGTCTCTCTGGTGAATGACAAACTAATTTCAATCACCTGTAACTTTACATTTTCTCACGTCAAGTATCTTATTACTCTTTTTATCTTTCTTTTTTTTTTTTTACTTTCAGTCTGGGCAGAGATGTTGGCATTGAGTAGATCAGCAGCACAGAATTCCTGGTGCAAGGAGGAAGAAAAAGTGAATTATATAGTTAGCTATACTGGTCTGTAGGTTTCCATTAAACAGATGTCTCTGACTTGCTATCATTCACTGTAATTGCAGTGTCTGGAAAGTTGACTTTCCCTTGAGACTAATCTGTTTTAAGTTCAATGCATCAGGAGAAGCTTTTGAATGATTTGTAAAATTCTTTACACTTAACTTCTTAAGTCCAAGGAAAGACAATACTGTGTATCAGACATACTTCTTAGTGCAGAATTTATTAGAATATGGAGACAAATTGTTGTGTGAATTTCCACAGGCAATGGATTACCACACACACATATAGAGATACTAATTGTTTTCAGAGATGGCATTTAGAAAAAAATAGCTAATTTAGTTACAGTTGTAATTATATTCTTTCTATTTTGCTATATTTCCCATGTTTTACCGTCAGCTCTGGTAGAACTATCAAGGCAATCAAAATTGCTGCAGAGAGTTTCAGACATGCTCTGAAGGAAAGAATGTTATACTTTAAGGCATTTTTGGCATTTTATATATATGGTATAAATAGGTTAAAATATGGTATAAATAGGCTATATATATGGTATAAATAGGCTAAAAGACTAGTCTTTTCTTCTAGGCTCATTTCTTCACTAACTTAAAGAGATTATTAGAAGTTCTAAACTAATTTAAAAAAACTCAGAAGAGGATATATCCATTATGCCCTGAAATCTCTAGTAGGCAAAAATTACATCCTTCTTACCTAGACATTCAAACTATTTCAACCCCATGAAACATGGTAACCAAACAACAGTTGGAAAGGTAATCTAAAATCTCATTTCTGTGGCTGCCGTAATGTCTATGACTCTGTTCGGGTCTCAAAATCAACACAAGATTCATGCAATACATCAGTGGCATAATTAACACCTTACTTACGCCTCTGAATATCATATAGATTAAGATAAGAGCCCTACATTATGTTCATGGTCAATGCCAATAGAATGATAGCAGTGGTAAAAAATCAGTGGTTTAAATTCTTTAATCAAAAGTCAAGAGTAACCAACTTTCAACGTAAAAAAAAAAAAAAGCCACAGAATATATACAATTCTTGGCCCATAGTATTAACTACATTAATTCCTGAGAGAGAGAGAAAAAATCCCAAGTAAGAGTTATTATACACGTTTCTTAATCCATGGCTGATAGCTGCATATCTGCCCTGTGAAGAGAACCATGTAAAAAATGAAGAATATTTGCTTTCAGTCTTCATAATGGAGCAGACTCCATCTCACTTTCATTGTTCATGTTGCCTAGGAAGCCAATATAGTAAGAAGCCTAAAGGGTATTAAGAAAGCCTGGTGTTAAACAGATGCATGAATGGGTAGTAAAGTACATCACCTGCATTCCAGGTGACAAGACTTGAAATGCACCCAGTCATCTAAATAGCTGTGTTCAGAAATCATAAGCACTGGGAGATACTCCATATCCTGGGTCTTTAGCACTTCAGGTTAAACACAGCACATGTGTCTCAAAGAAGAGGAAAATTATGACACTTGAAAACTGCTATTAAATCTGAAACTCTGAACCCTAATTTAACAAAAACTAATGTTCCACTTCGCCTTCTCTTAGCACCACTATACACACACCTCCTTGAAAGGGTACTGAGAGCTTCCCCATGAGGATGCAAAGCACATTAGGACCTTCCACCAGTGATCTCACAAAACACTCTATATCCCACTGAAGGTCTGTTCAGTCATGCCCAAGCATGGCAGTTCTGGTCTGCTCTGTGGTGCTTTTGGCTGCTCCAGAGGCTGAACTTGCAAAAGGCAATGATATCTGAGTCAATTAGTGAGGTCACTTCACAGGCATTGTTCTATGGCCAGTGTCATATGTGTAGACTTTACCAGCTTTTCACATAGTTTATGACAGACCATGGTAGGAAAGAGAAGTATACCCACCACATCAGCCTTGGGCAGTGGTAATAGTCACAGCTGAATATCAGACCCACCATGTGATATGTAATCAAGAACTACCACCATCAAAACTGTACTTGGATTTTTGTGTTTGCATGAGAGAGCAAGGCTCCTTCATATTGCTGTTTGTGTAGATGCACATTAAACACATTTATTCAATCTGTCCCTGTATTCCCACCAACAGAATCAACATATGTGCCGATAATGCTTCTAAAGGCATTTTTCTATACTGTTAGCATTAAACTTCTTTGGAGATCATTCTTTCTTCCTTTTCTCTTAGGATTGGATCTTCTTTTAACTCAAGATGTTTCTCCATATCTGGCTGTGTGAATGAGACTTTGAATGATTGACTGCAACAGCAGTACAGTAATGGAGGGAATCACTAGGGGGATGTTGGAGCAGACAGCTGCTATATTATTTTGAACAGGCAGTTTTCCTTATAAATATTTACTGTATTGAAAAACAGACAGCTATTGTAGCAGTGATCTGGAAAAAATTTTGAAAAATTGCTGGGATTTTCCCTCTGAGACCAACATCAAATGCTGTAACGGAATATATTTATGGTCCAGTATTGCACAAAATTTGGGCTCAACCTGTATTTGGGAAAAAACTTCTAGTAAAGCACTGTATTTTTAAGTGAGAAGGTCAATGTGACTTTGGTTTGAACAGATATTTCAGGACTCCTACATATTGTTCACAAATTTAACCCAACCTGAGACATATGCCTAACAAAATTGGCCAAATGTCCCTTTTATACAAAGGGGCCTTCACAGCCCTCACTACAGCTGACCTGACTTACACTAGTGGAAGATTTGATCCAGCAGCAGAGATTAGTAAATTTATTAAGAAATAATTAAAATGTTTTTCTGAAAATTGCTGATACTTTTACTAGCAACTTCTGAACATCTTAAATATAATAAACCATTTCTAATAGCCCTACCAAACAAAGATTACTTGAAAAAAATCACACTAGGAAATTTCAAGAGCTAAATATTTGAGCCGTAATTTAGTTGCTGTTGTTGTTGTTTTAAAATTGGCTCCTTCATTATGTAAAATGCTGTACATATGAGATAATTGACTTTTCCTGTAATTAAACCTGCAATTAAAAAAATGTTATCATCACTTAAATAACTGCTTGGGAAACAATTGGATGAAAAGAGGAGCTGAAAGCCAACAAATGGTCTTTTCTCAGAGTGTGAATAACAACAAGGTTTCATAGTCTGTCAGTCTCAGTACCAGCAAGCTTGTCTTTGAAAATGCTTCCATTTTTCAAGCTGTTAGAGGGATTGCTATAGATCCTGGGGGCATATGCCTGAAAGAAAGATCATAATTCAGCAATAGGAGGTCTGCTTATCTCACTCAACAGTGAGCTGGCAGAGGACGAGCCCCACACTTTGTTTACAGGGGGAATAAACAGCATACTTTCTTGGTACCTGCATGGGCTGTGAACCCCCTTGGTACAGAAGTGAGGGAAAAAAAGAAGAGCGAGGTACAGACTGTGAGGAAAAAGCTGTGCATAAGTATGTGGGTGTGTAATAAGTGGGACTCTTCACACCTTCAAAAAATAAAAAGAATCTGCCTCATCCATACAGTATCCCTTGATCTCTTTGTTAAACTGTATTTGTAGGTTTCTATTGAAATGTCATTCAGAAAATACCATTCAGCTTCCCTTGACACAGAAAGAGGGAGGACACTATTAAGTGACCTGTGTGACGAAAGGAAAGTTTTATTTCTAATGATTTTTTATTATTTCTAATTAAACTGAGATAATTACAAAAGACATGGGGAAAATGAGAGGGGGAAAAAAAGAGACAGAGAGAAGAAATTGAATCCTATTTATAACACACTCTTCATAAAGCTAAATTCTTCTATGTCTGCTTATTTTGAAGTGATTTGGTCTACTTGCAAAATATTCCTCTAAAGGAACCACAAAGGTGCAAAAGAGGTTAAACTGATTATAGCACGATTTAGGTAGTAAGAAATGGTAATTTCACACTTTTAGCAGAAATGTATTTAAAATCTAATTAAATGGTTTATTTTAATTTGGATTTACAGATGACATTCACCAGACAGAAAGATCAGTAATGACACTAGTTGACTGCTATAGTGCTAATAAAACCAAACCAAAGAAAAAGAAGTGTTCACTGAAAAAGAAAGATACATTTTGCTTTGGCTTGTGATTTTCTCTATACATTTCCAAAGAGTTTCTTGTTTGGATATTACAAGAAAATAGGTTGAAAAGAAAAAAAAGTATTGTATTTAAATATTAAAAAAAAAGCATTATAGTAACCTTTTAAAAACTGAAGATAAAAATTATTATTTATATTCTGCTACCCACGGTCCAAAAAATAATTTGACTTGAACATACTTGTAAAGGTCTTTAATAATTTGATAAAGTAAATATTTCTATTTTTCTTCCTTCACATTTTTTATTCCTTCAAAGCTAAATTAATGTAAAGCAGTTTTAACTGTTTTAAATAATCGGCTTGCCTGTCTCAGTTCTTCATGAAAGATAATGAGGTGTATTTGATCACAAGGTTCATTAAAAATGATTACATAAAAAAAAAGGAAAGTCATTCCAAATAGTGTTGCTAATTGGAAAAGATGAATTGTCATGTGACTGAAGTTTGGATCCAAGTTGAGAGTCAAAGAAAATGTGTAACAATTTGTTTTCCCATATGCATTGGTTTGTGTGATGTTATGACATTAACAAGTCCCTCAGTTATATCAACTTTCATTTCACTGTGTGATGTTGAAATAATTTACATTTTTCAAAATTACATTTGAGTTTCTGAGTATGAATTACCCAAAAAAGTAATTGGCTGTTTAGAAATTGATGTTTCTAATAACGAAACAAGTGTTGACTCATTTCATTTTTTCAGCATCAGTCATATTCTTCCTACGATTTCTGAATTGAGCATGTCACGTCACTGATATCCCTTTTAAATTGAAATAGAGGAAAAATGGTACCTGGAGAAAGTGACTGTTTTTCATGTTTCATCTGCATAGCTAATGTCAACAGAGTAACAAATAGTATGCTTTCTTTAATTCATCGTGGGCAAATATTGCTTAAATAGCCCTACAGTCCTCACAGAAGCCACACCTCTGTTTAGGTTTGCAGAATTGACTATCACATAACACCATCACTTTTTCAGAGGAAAGCAAGCCTTGACTTTTCAGCCATAATAAAAAGGTATTGCTGTAATAAGAATATTCACAAGCTAACATATAAGATACCTAAAATAATCAGGTAAGGTAAATGCTAGGGAGGAAGGAGAACATGTAGTCAAAAGGAGATCTCCTCTGAAACTTATATCAAGACTTCAGCCTATGGAGATTAGACTACAGCAGGAACACATGCTGAATAAAATTTACTTCCTCAGCAAACTACATACCGCTTTTGAGTACAGGTGGGCAATAGGACTGTGAGTCCCCTTCCAAAACCTATCAATCCTAAACACCTTGTCAGGACAGAATGAATGACATACCTCTCTCCATTGTGCTAGAGAAATTTTAGGCAGCAAACTTACCACATCTGCACAGATGATGGGTGAGATGAATCCTGATTGGTCTGTGCTCTTTTGGGGGGGGGTTGCAGCAAGTCATCAATATTCAGTTAACTGCTAAGGATCTATGGAGAAAAGGAGAATAGATTTCCTTTTGAAGACTGGATTAGGTGGGGTTTTGGGAAAACAAGCAAAGCTTCAACTTGATCAAACAAAGGTGTGAAAGTACTACTTTTCTTGTGCAGAATATGTGTTTGATTACTCTTTTAAAAAAATTGCATCTGTGTTATGCATCAGCTGCCTTCTCTGTTAAATGGATGGACCGTGAGGTTCTGCGGGGCTGTTCAAGCCTAATTTACAAAGTTAGTTTGCAAAGTAATTAACTATTTTAGAAAGAAATGTTATTAATTGATGTATCTTTAAGAGATAGGAGTGTATAACAGTATTGGAGACTCTAATCAAGAAGTGACAAAATAAAATACTGTGAAAAGAAAATTTATTCTGCCTTTCAAGAATTTGTAGTATTGTATGTAGTTACAACTGATACTGTGAAACAAGCAGGAAATTAGGTCACTCATGGTATTTTTCAAGTTAAATTCTACAGGAAATAAACTCAATTCTAATGCTTTTAAGCACCTGAAACTTTATTGTTCATTGCCTTGGCCTTGAGTGATGGTATTTTTTTGAATGCAGTTTGTACAAGGTAACGACAGTACAAGATACAAGAATGTAGAGTTGTCATTGCATCCTAAAGCTTTGAATCTCAAACAGTCTCTCTGTAAGCAATTTTTTCTGCCAGAATATTCAGTGGGCATAAATATTACTAAACAGAAGAATAACTTACAGATAGAAATGGTACTGCTGATTCTAATTTGAGGAAAGAAAAAAATATTGATGGAATGCATCAGTTGGTGTCACTTGCATCACCAAACTGCAGATGATATCTTTACAACTGAAACTGTTAAGAACTTTGCTGGGATCCAGGGAATCATTAAATATCCTGGGACACTGGGAGAACTGCTTCATATTACTCAAAAACAGTTTCTGCAGAGAAACATCTAGACAGTGAGCCATTGTAGGCAGATGCTCTGAAGAGGCATGGTGCACTGAATATTAACACCATTTCACACATTCCCAAGATGTATGCAATTACCTCAGGGAGAGGAGCTGGGAATGTGAGGTCTCAAGGGCTTAGATAATGACATAAAATAAATTGCAACGATTACCCATGTATTTTTCCAAGAGACATATTATTTAAAACCTGTCTAGGCTTTCGAGAATGTAAGACAGAAGAATGTCCACTTTATGAAATTGCTATTAATGTGTGACCTAGAGTTGAAGAAAAGGTTAATTATAGGTTTTAAACAGAAGTATCATTCTGGTTTAGTATCACTACCCAGGCCTTAAATATTGAAGTAAGTCACATTTTTCAGGGACAATTGACTTTGAATGAAGAATGGCGGGGCTCTGATCTTTGCTGACCCTACTGACTCCCATTGTGTAATCCATAGCAACAACGTTGCTACAGCAACCAGGGAACACATTGTAAAATATGATAAGACCATGAAATCTGATGTCAAACTTTCATGAGATGCAAAATTGCAAATAACTTCCTGAATCAGGTTTATTAAATGATTGATATATTGCATATATCAGTGGGTCAATCTGAGATGAACAGGGAACAATGGAATGAATAAAATGAATAATGGAAGGCAAGCTGATCTTACTGAACACTTTATTGTTCTAGTCAAATATTTGGTGCTTAAGACAATTATCCTCAAAACATGTATTTTACTAAAGCTTTTGTTCTCTTGAGCTTTTTCTCTCATCTGGATCTAGTAGACAATCAGATACACTTGATCTAATTCCATACAGTTATTCCTAAATTAGATGAAGAAGAAGATACAACTGTAACCAGTGCTGTGTGAATGAGAGGGAATTATTCAGGATATTGTATACAGGCTTTTTGCCTTGTCTACAAGCTAATTTTTCCTCACAATAGTGTACATCCATCCAACCAGCATGTAATTTACGTGAATGTTCACAAATGCAATAGACAAGCTGGAAACATTAAATTATACTTTCTGACAAAGAAAAATTATTTTTGACCACAACATTCTTCATAACAAAAGCATAATAGCATGTTATAACTTTTAACAATAAATATTAAAAAAAAAAGGCAATAAAATATAACTCCACTGAGGTTGAACTATCAGCAATTTTTAAAAGACTGTTTTATCAAGAGCACAACAAAACAATCTGAGAACAAAAGTTCTATTCATTAGAAAAAAGTTCTTGCTTCTCAATCCTCACAACATTTGTTAATTCATATAACTTTGTGGTAATCTTAAGTACACATCACTGAATAGATGGATTGGACTATACATATTATAACAGGTTCAATAGCTACAAAGTACAACACAAGAATTTTTTTTTATGGATCAGAAGGACTTACACTAATCAATTCAGTACAGTTTTTTCCTAGGTTTCACAATAGTTAAAGCTGGATATTTCAGAAGAAGCTGTAAACTCCTTTCATTGTATGCAATCATAGATTGCTATACCCTAAACCTAAATTTTTGCCAAAGCACAGATACCCTAAACCTAAATTTTTGCCAAAGCACAGATGGTGATCTACTTATTTACCCAAGGACAACGTTTGATGGCTCCTGTAATTTGATTCTCTTTTGTTAGTACAGCTAGTCAACAACAAGTGCCTTTCGGTGAAAGTTCTGTCTGTATATTAATCACTTGTGATGCTCTACTGCACATAATATGCTGTAGACATTCTGCCTCTATAGGAGATTTCAAAAGTATGTTCGTCAAACATACTAACCTTGCTAACATCTGCACCTCTAAAGACAATTTTTTGATATGGAAAGTTCAGAGACGATCGTACAAATCACAAATTCAAACAATAGTCATCCTATAATCAGATAAAATGGTATGAAAACTAAAAACCCTATTGTTCAATTCCTTTTATGGCTCTTTTGTCCTTTTCTTAAGGCTGTCATGTGACAAAAAAAAAGAAATTCTCTAAAATTACTCACTTTTTCACTAAACATATGAAAATTGATCATGCATTTCTAAAAGGAGTTTTCCTTTTTATAAACTAACATTCATATTTATGACTTCTGAAAACAGAACAATATAGTATTTTGGCTTTCAACTAAAGACTAAAAAAACCCAGTACTTTATTTTACAAAAAATCAGTATTTCTCAACCAGCTCTATCTTTCCTATAGTTATCTACCACAGAAGTTTTCTTGGAAACATAGATTATCTTTGTAAACTAATTGAAACAGGTAAGCAAAAATAATTTGATTTTATGGCTGAAATTCTAAAGCTGATGTAAGATTTAAACTGCTTATGAAATCCAGCTGCAAACTCAGAGCTTTTGTCTCCCTACTGAATTATGTTCACTGTTTGGTAATACAGGAAAATTTTCTGGGAGATCTGTTTACAGGAAAGAAAAAAAAGGAAGAAAAAAATTGTCCATGTCTATTAGCTGGAATTACAACAATACTTCTTTCAGTGAGGTCAGTTTCAAAGTAGAAAATCCCTCAACAATCTCTTTCTTTCACTTTGACTCTACATTTCTATAGGGTCTGGAGCCATTTCAGTCAGGTTAAAAAATTGCATTAAACTGAAATTTTGTTGGAAAAGCAGGGTTTCTTTAGGTTTAGATAGAGGAAGGTGTGATTAATAGTTCTTCATTGTTGAACATCCCCTTCTGCTGCAGAAAGGACCGTGAGTGAGTCCTGTATCTCATCTGCAAAGGACATCACCAAAGAAAGTATTGATGTTCCCAGCAGTTAATAAGGGTTGTTCTGGCCTGTGGGGCAGGTGTGATGTGATCACTAATCTCAAGAGGCTACCAACCCCTGCCTAGACAACTATCACTCTCCATCGTACACTCTATAAAGAGTGTACCTGACCATCCAAACTGGAGGAACCTATCGGCATATGTGTCAGCACCTTCCTTGCTCACGTGCCTTGTTTTTCCTCACAGAGAGAGACATCTCTAATTAAAATAGAGGTACAAACACTTCCCTAGATCATTTTTGTGGTATGGATTTCCAGTTCTAGAAAGCATTTAGCTTTCTTGTTTCCTAAGCTGAAATGATCTGAGACAGTCATAGTCTTCAATTCCCTATAGAGCATATAAGTCTGGGATTTCAGTCTTACAAGATCAAACCATATGCCATTTATTTCAATTAACTCCCCATACTCCAGATTTTCCTGCCAGTCTGATGGGAATTACTCATCCATTTTGCTCCCTCACATTCCTGGATGCACACACACATACACGCATACATGCACTCATGCAGGAGTTCACACACAGACTCTCTTGTATTGGAGATTCAGAGGCAGCAGGAACATCTAAATTAAGAAGTACACCCCATCTCTGCTCCTTCCAAAAGGAGTCCAGAATCTGAAGATCGACTAAGTCTTGCTACTGATTCATATAGTCTGCAACCTGTAATTCACAAGCTTTATTTTCTTTACCTGAGATAAAATTAGTCACAAAATGTCCTAAGAGGGTTAAGCTATTTTCAGCCGCTATAGTTTACTTTATAGATGATTTTTTTGTCTACACAATTTTCTCTAATTTCACTCCCTGTTAGGAGTAGTATTCTGTGTGAAAGCAAGCAAAAGTAATTGTTATATTTATTCCCCTTATGTTTCCTGCTCCACTGGCTTCAGAAAAAACTTAGCCATTAAACTCAGAGGATGTTGGATCCAGCCCTAAACAGGCTCATGTGTGGCAATAGCATAGTTTCCACTTGTTTTGAATGGCATTTCTCCTTCTTTCTATTAGTGTCCATCCAACACATCAAAGACCAATTGAGTCAAGGCAGGTTATAGCTATAAAGAACATAACCCCCACCCGCAAAGTTTAAGGCTGAAGCTATGACCTATTTTAGCTAAAAAAAAACAAAATGGGTGTCAGAATTTCACAGGTGTCAGAATTCCACTATAATCAAGCTCTAATCTTTGTTTTGCAAGAGTGAAATAACAACAAAAGCAATTTATCTGTAAAATGATGAGTTGACTCTTGCCAGGTTTGTGTTAAAACAAGAGACTTATGTAGGTATTTTTGAATGTATTTTTAATCATGGACTTTTAATTCTTTACATATGTGAGGCAGGGAGGGAATATTTATATTATTTGCTTGTTTCATCTACTTTCCAGGCTCATTTATTTTATCAGCTGAAAAGCTGGAAAATATTCTTATGACTAAATAATTTCATGTTTATCATTAACATTATTTTTTTTAGCCAGTTCCCATGATACTGTTCTAATTCTGATAATGTTGATAGAAGAAGTTGAAAATATTTACATTAAGCTATCTAATAATTCTATTCATTCAAAGACATTGTCAAATGTATAAAGCACTTGTTAACAAACTGGCATAACAAATATTCTTCATAGCTCATAGTTCTCTTGCACAGAGAGATATCAACCTTTTTTTTACGTGTTCTATATTCTCATAGGTTTATATAGCTTAGTTTTGTATGTAAGCATTGGTTCTGGAAAAATAAATTAGATTCCTATTAAACTGTAAGATCTTTAGAGCTGACATTCCTGTTTTAATCTGAGGGAGGATTTACAAGAACACTGGTGCTGGTGCACCAATAGTAAGCAATTATCACCTCTAGTTTCCTTGGATTTTCCCTATTTTGTAACTTGTTGTTACCAAATAGGCTTGCAGAATCAGAGTGAGTCTTTATCTTGTGGACTATGTAGGCAACTTTGATTTTTTGAAAGCAATTTTTGTGGCAATTAAATTTTGATGATCTGTCAGACATATGCAGCCAGTAATGTAATTGGCTCTAATTTAAAAAATAATAATTTTTGCTGTACCAGTAGCCAAAAAAAACAAAGAGGGGGGACAAAGGGTCAAAATTGGAGCCAACTGCCTTTCCTCAGGAAAAGCCTGTAGTTGAGACAAGGGGAAATCATATATGAGAATCATTTTCTCACTCTATATATAAAGAAAGAGAAACTTTACTGTGAAAACATTAGCCATGAGGTTGTTTCTGACAGATGCCCTTACATCTTGATTTCAGCACAGGCCAATGTAATGGTTTTGAACTCTACCTCATTTCAATATAGATTTACTGAGAGACAGGGGAGAATGACAGCAAAATGTAATATTCAGAGTTTTTATTATAATTTTAGAGTACAGAATATGCAGATAGTCATCATCTAAATCATTACCCAATAGTGTTGGGCAAGTAGCAATCACAAGATTTAATATGTGCACAAAAGTTTCACATTAAAATCTGATGGACTGTATAGTACCTCTCACTAAAAGGAAAAAGAGAGGAAAAGAATAATAAAAACTATGTGGAGGGAGCTGTAAATAATTATGCTTTTGTTTGCCTTTGATTGCCCCTTTATATCCATAAAACTCTGCCCATCTTCAAGAGGCTGCTGTTTTTCGTGACAGTGTGTAGCAGAAGAGGATAGTCACTGCTCCCACTAGAGGAAACTGGATTTTTGTTCTTCCAGGTTTCTTTGTTGTGTATTTATATAGTCTCACTTTAGGTATAGCCCCCTGAAATAGGAATAAGGAAGCACTTCTCTTCACGGTATATACATGTATAACACAGTATACACAAGGACCTTTACTCCTTAACTTAGCGCAGCCCTTTTGCATTGGTTTCAGATGGGAAAAAACTCACAGTAGGTTTTAATTATTCCTGTTGGAGTTTGCACTGGAAAAGACGTGCTTCAATTGATACAGATCTTCATGATTTCTGCAGCATTTTTTCGTATGCCTCATTTCAAAAAAATCAAGAGTTCTCCATGTCTCCATATCACATGTGGGTCTTGGAGCAAGAACTAGTTTGTGTCTCAGGCAATAGAAGGACCTCACCACTTGTGTGAACCTCTCCAGCTCTGGCCTGTGGGGTGCTCCAACAGGAGCTGAGGCTGCTGACCTTTCTCATCTCTATATCTCTGCAACACTTCAGAGTGGAGATTTGACTATCAGATACTGTGAGAAGTGGGTTTCTGATATTTCCTACTGAAGTCTTACCTTCACCAAAAAGAAACCTCTCCACCACACTGGAGGGGGCCCTGGATTTGCCTTTGCATCCTCAGGCTCCACAGGGTCAATGACTGCATTCACCATCTTTTCACCTCGGCTTGTCATTTAATGGTAGGATACACATAAAACCTCTCAAATACGTATTTTTAAAACAGTCTGGGTAGATCTTCCCTCACAGCCTTTTTTTTTGTTAATTTTGTTTATTTTAAATTAAGGCTAAAATACAACAATATATACAATGTTTAAGGAGAAAAATCCTTAAGAAAAAAAAGGGAAAAAAATCAGAAGAGTATCTTATTGTTTGTTCAAGAAAGATCTCATGGAGATGACCAACTTCACCTAGCATTGGCAGAGTGAGCTTTTTTTTTTTTTTAAAAAAAAGTAAGAAGCAAATCTGGTTTACAGTTAGCTCCATATGCTGTTTTTGAAAATCCTGTCTCACCAGAGTTTAACTCATTGTTTAACAGTTGTGAAATGGAGTTTAAAGAAATATCATTGATTAATGTCGTACAGATTGATACACCAATCTCCACTTACTTTAAGCATTCACTGATCATTGTTTCAGATATTCAACAGGGGTCTGGAATAGACAAAATGAAGAGGCGCTGAAGATCTAGATTTATTTCTCTAGGGATTTCTTGGACACCTTATTAGGCTTCCTGAGATGCAAAGAAAGGGAAAATAAAAGTTTCGCACAGCCCGAAACACAATAATCAGAAAAGGATATCATAACCAGAAGTTGAAAATGAAGTTACTCTTAAGGTTTGGCCACCCAAGGGATTTGCAAGACATTCAAGATAGAAATGTTTTTGTCATCCTCACAACCAAGGAAGTCAGAAAAGCCTCTGTTCATTGAGGATAATGTAATCCAAACATACCCTTTAGAATACTCATAGTACCATGGTGTTTAACAGTGTTGTGTGACTTTGATTGCCCTGAGTTTGTGTAACCATCCTGAGTTTAAAAGGCTTGGTTTTTAGAGGATGAAGCTGAGGCAAGTGAAACCACTAATTCAAAAATCTCAATTTTCTAGCATATACAGCAACACCTTAAAAAAATGAAGTTCTGCCATCAGTTATCTGAGACTGCTTCCTAATTATCTCACTATTCCTAGGATGTGGCTGCTCAGAAGTGAGTTCCCTGAAGCACAGAGCTATCTGGACTATCTTAACATAGTTAGCTCAGACATCATTACCACTGCAGTGGAAGCAGTCCCAGTTAATTTCTCCTCCCCATCAGAGCAAATTGCTATAACTTGAGAGAAGATAGTCACAGAATAAGAAATTGCCAGTATCTGTAGACATGGTGAACAATCTCCTCTTAAAGTTAACTTTTAATGTGGGCACAGCAAATCATCAAGAGCATTTGTGTAATCTACCGGGGATTTTTTGAGTGATGTCAGTTTTTCAGGTATGCAATAAAACTTTTTTTTTTTTGCCCATGAAGGGATGAAATGCTGAGGCAAAACTGAACATTTATAAATGTTATCATTCATGGTACTGAAAGATCAAATAGTAGAACTAAAGAGACAAGTAGATGCACTTAAAAAAAAAAATCAATGCATATAAAATATTTTTTTGATGACACATTCCTAGTTTTAGACTCCAAAGAGGTGACGGGAGAGGGAGACCAGCTGCAGGGATGGAAAAGATAAGTGAACCAGAGATAAGGCACAAGAGAAACAGGATAATATAAAAGATAATGATTGAGTAATTGTGAAGACAGATATTAAGAGAGGAAGGAAGCATGGCAAAAACACTGAATACAGTAAGAGGGTCTAATATATCAACTACTGGATGTCACAGATGGTGAATCAGAAATTTTAATATAACATTTGAAAATAAATAAGAAAAGAAGTGACAGAAAAGTGTAATGCAGGCTGAAATATTTTCCACTAGAGGAAAAATGAAATCATAGAAGGGAGCACTGAGAGAGGCATTACAAATAAGAAAAAATATGGAAGGAAAAACATTGTAATTTTTTCCCTTTAATTAAGTCATCTTTGTTCTTTATTTTTTTGTCTTGGTCATCAATAGTTGCTGTTTATTAATGATTTTTTTTTTTTTTTTACTGTATTGGGGGGGTTATTATTGTTATTACAAATCTGTGTTCCATTAATTGCTGCTTTTGTTTCATAGGCACATTGCTGCTAGGAAGAATTTCATAAAGACTACCTTTGTTAGCAGGTACCCTCAGTGCCAAACTTACCCCTCAGGTATTAGCCTCCCACTGGTGGGTAGAACTGCACACACAACCTCATCAAAGGACAAGTCCAACCAGGTAAACACTCCACTGTGTGACAAACAATTCCTATCAACATATCAAGACATGTGACACGCCTTCATGGTATATTTGTCTCACTAAAAGTGAAAAGAGAGGTACTCAAGAGGAATAAGTAAAGGAGATGTCATAGAGGAGGGCCTGTTCCACAAAGCCATAGTCAGGGAATATGTATTCTAGTAGGAGTCCTTTTCGAATGAAGCATGATGAGAAGACAAACTCCATTTGTATTTGAACATCACTAACCCCCAACGCCTCCATGACGACAGCACAATTGCACCAGCTAAAAATTGCATGTGATTCAACAGTTAGTTCAAAAAATGAGATGTGAAAGCTGCACCAAGATTTGGGTTTTTTTCTTAATTATTATTATTATCCCTCTTAGTGAACTTCCGAAAATAAAACCCAGTATGATCTTTATGGACGTGATGGGCTTTGCACTGCACAGCAAGGAGGGCGATCCACAAGAAAAGTTCTATATCCAACTAGAGGTTTAAGGTATCCAGCACAGATCCTGACTTTATCATTATGCAAAGAGCTGTAATTAAATGGATCAGAAACCATGGCCCTCTATATAGAATGAAATAAAAAATATCATATTGTCCATGAATTAATCTTATTGAATTTTGACTGAGATATAGAACAGAGAACGTCGGTCTGTGCTATGAGAATGTATGGTTTTCCAGCAGAGGAGTTGTTTGCTTGTTGAAAGTAACAAGAAAAAAAAAGTTCGAATTTTCAAACGTTTTTTGTCTTTGTTCCTTCCTCTCTAAAGTAAAAAAAACCCACAAACCACCAAATCAAAACCAAACAAAACAGACAAACAAAAAGAAACAAAAGCAAAACTTTTTTTTTAAAGAAAAGTGATTTCTCAATCTAATTTAAACTAAATCTAGTATGAGTTATTAATCTGCAAAAATAAGTCAAGCAGTGAAATTAGCTTATTCTTTTTCTTAGCATTATTATAATCACGTTCTTGGTAGCTACTTCTCACGGTTAATTCAACTGTAGATAATACCAAGCATGCAGATGTCAGCTGATTTTTCTGAAATTTCTACATATTTTCATCGAATCGCTCATACTGAAGCTGCCTGATAATTTGGACCCCCACACCATTTTGAAGCTCTGTAACAGCCATTGTTTGTCTTCAATACAAATGAGGCTTAAGCATCACATTACCACGGGCTTCACTCACTGCAAACTACATCTATAGTCAAGGAGACTGAAAGTTTAAAGGGTTTGAAAGTACAGGCAAAGCTGAAAGTTTTCCAGCTGAAAAGAACTTTATTTTAATAGTTTAAAACGGACAACTGTTCAGAGGACCATACCAGATTGTTAAAATGAATTTAAGTCCCCATAATATTACTATAAATTTAAGCAATAACTTATCATATGAGCCTTGATTTGGCTGTAGACTCAGGAATGAATTTCACCTGTGGTGAGTGTTGTGTGAAGGGAAAAAAATGTATGAGAAAGATTCCATGGAACGAAGCAAGCTGATAAGTTAAACAAGAGAATTGGCAGAGAGCCTGCTATGATTGGTCATATTGGATAAACAATGTGAGAAAAGTAATCTGAGATATTTTAAAAGCCATTCTAAATCCTTACCTAGAAACAAAAGAGAGATATATTACGCTTTCTTTGTGTTAACCAAGAAGGAGTGAGTATATCGTGCTTCCATTCATGCCTTTGTTGAGGCTCTGAATTTTCAAACCATATTGAATTAAAGCCAAAAGAAAATCTGAGCTCTAGAGATACAAAACAAACCGGTGATAAAGGAAAAGGCTGTAAAAGAGGATAACTATTAAATACTATTTTCCACCAATTAATATCTTAACAGATGCAGCTCTAATAGGATTAGAAAACTATAGTTTGACATGGAATCTCTGTAATATAGAGCACAAAAAACCCAAGGGCTATAGCTGAAGAAAACTAAAAATGTTGAGTTGTATGAGCTAACCAAATAGATTAATAACTAACAAATCAACAAATATTTAATGCAAGCTAAAAATATAGCAGCAGATATCTTAAACTACCTTTGAAATGTTTCATTGACCTAGTATTCAAGATGCCAGGCTGCTATTTCACAGCTTGTCTGTGCTGCCAACTTTTGTAGGGATTTATCTGCTCACACTACACAAGTACGTTTCGCATGTTTATGTGCCTGACCACACAAACTGCACATCCAAGTGCAGGTTGTACGTTCATCTTCAAGCTTTTAAATGTGATTGATGCCTGTAACAAATAAGTGGATTTGAAGTAAAGGTTAAATGAATTATCATATTTATCTGGACCTCTGAGCTGTTATTAAGCCTTCCACAGGCTACCATTGCACTTAGAAATGAGTATTTCAAAGTAAAAGGTTAAGGGTCTTATATAGAGAGAAAATAATCAAGTAATTGACAAATTCATTTGCTAAGTCAGGTGATAAAGACAATTTATCCTTAAGCGTCAGGATAGATGTAATGTTGTTTGCAAAATCCTTTATGAAACTCAGGAATATTGAATGTTTTCTTTAAAACTTCATCTTTCAGTGCAAAATGCAATTCAACTTAACAAGGTAATATATATGCTTTTGAATTACTTTCCTTTTGTTTTACAGTGACATCAAGTATTCTGACATAAGACTAGAATCGAGTAGAATAGAAAGCAGACGGTAACTCTGTGTGGAAAATAGTAGATTTTGGAAGTTAGGGTCACATTTGCAAGTACTCAAATATGGATTTCACTTCAGGAAATACAGCGTACAATTACAATATAAGTGTCCAAACATTACTCCTGTATGGCAACCATATTTCATACCCCCATTATGCATGATTTCTGAAACTAGTTTGAAAGTTGTATTCTAGAAATGGCCTAATTCCAAGTTGTTCTGTAGTGGATATCACTGAATATAATAAAGGCCAGTTACGGCTGTATATGAAGTGCCTATTATTCGTGTATTTGCTGTGCTAGTGACAAGCTTACCCTGAATTCGTGGCTAAACAAAGCAAAATTTGAGGTGTGATGCAAGAAAAAACTGAGCTTATTAGTTATCTAAAGCTTATATGCTATCAGTAGTGATAATAAAATACCTTTATTCACACTTACAAAGGCTCCATCTTATTGCTTCAGTCTAAAGCACTATTTTGAGGGCATAATTGTAGCAGCGCTCATTACAAAGAAACAAAGTCATCCTTCATCCTGCTCTAGCTGAGCAAAGCTTGTAAAAATGAACTGTAACTAGAAAAAAAATGTTGCAACTTATCCAAGTCTAACAATACAGACCTTCTTGCAGAGTATGAATGCATAATATGAAAAATATATGATAGGCTACCTGGTTTTACTTGTTTTAAATACTCTGAGTGCTTTTTATAAATAAATGGCTATCGACCTAAAAAGAGCAGCTGTGACATATTGTCCACCTTTTTTTTTCCCCAAGTATTAATTTAATAAGTTTTAATTAAATACAAGCATCTGAGGACTAGAGGACCGTGCACATGAAAGTACATACTGTGGTATATACATGTGTATACATAATTTTTAGGGGAGGCTCAGTACACCTGCAAGTGAAAGATAAGGTCTAATTTGAGGGTTCTAATTTGAGGCTAAACCAATAAATAAATGAAACATAAGTTGGGGTAAAATTCGGTACATGATTTCTGGACCAAGCTGTCTTTTCCTCTCCAGCAATCCATAATGTTCCACAGAGACAACAGGAGTTAACTATTTCACGGGAGCTTATTGGAGTTAATTATGACTTTTCATCAGAAAAATTAAATATTTGAAGTCTTTCAAGTAAAACTTTCCAGAGTTCTCCTAAGGGAATCCCATTATCATTATTACTGTTTTTTTGACAGCCCACTGTGTGAAACAGACTTATCATTTCATTATTCCAAGACATTAAATTGCTCAGTGGAGTGAGCACATTCCCCTCTTGCTTTGTTGAGTCATGCAGTATCTATGCATGGTTTGCAAAATTCCTTTATCTCTGGTAACCTCTGTGACCCAACCTAGTGACTGACTGACACCTTCACTTTGTGGGGTTAGGATACCTCCAGGCTTTCACTTTGAGGAGCTTTTGTAAACTGTTCTTTTAAAAGTTGGCCAAGGCCTTCACAATTATGAAGTATATCAGGAACAACTTCTGCCTTTTTAAGTTCTCGCCCAAGAGCCTAGTGTCAATGAAACCTAAAAGAGTGCCTAAATGAGCTCTATTACAAAAAGAGATAAACATTGCAATAGTGGTGTTTAAACTGACCTGTGATTACCTGAATTGAATCCAACACAGATATGCACCACATGAAAAGTTCCAGTATCCTGTGGTATATTACTTAAACCCTGGCAACTCAACAAACATTTTTGTTTTAATTTTATCAAAATGATGACCCAGTTCAAATCGTCCCATTTTCATCATCTGAGTTGGAAACATCAGCTGATAATGTTGTCAGTAACATCAGCTGTCCTAGCCACAAAGTGGATAGCCCTGAGCAATGGTGCCTTCTCTCAATTAGTACTTTGCTTGCAAAGTTGGCCCATGTGTAAACTGGCACGAACTCTCATTGAGCTAAATCAGATGAGACCGAGCAGCCAAACACATAAGAAGAGATGGTATTTATCCGATCAATCTGCAAAAATAAACTGAAAAAAAGGTAATTTTTTATTTTTGTGGGGTTTTTTTCAGAAATCAGTAGTACAAAAATCTGCTTAATCATTCTGCCTCAGGGAAAAGCTCTATGCATAAAGATGTGGACTTGATTAGTTTGGACCTGATTTTGTGACACAAATGTTCAAATACAAATCTAAAGAGAAAAAAAAAATGTACCATCATCTAATTTTTGGCTATACATGAAAGATACATGTTTAAAATTAGACATAAATGAAGTTACTTATTTTTCAATCCATTCTTTCACTTATATCCTTCTGAAATTACATAATATTTTATAGTGTGAGCACACCTAAAAAATGAAGAGACAAAGGGAAGCTAGTGGTTCCGTGCCTACCCACAGTAGTTGACTGTTGCCTTAAGAAAAATAAGAGACATTGCACAAAACAAATTAACAGAAAGCAGCAGCCATAATCCTCCTGTAAGAGGTAATGTAAGCCTACAGCCACAAAGCACTGAAGGGCTTTTGAATCACATGATTAGTCTTGTGGTAATGTATATGTGTTTCTTTGAAACAAGGTGGCACTAATATATACTACCGAGACATTTTTGTGTAAACAAAAAAAGAAAATATTTCTGGAAAATAGAATAACAAAAATATAATAGAATAGCAACAACAACAAAAAAGTTGATCTGTTCTATACCAGGTGTATATACTATTACAAAATGAGTAAGGAATCAAATACAGCCAATAGAACAGGACTGCTTTCCACCTTTCCAGTACCCTGGATCTTAGTGGTCAAAATCTTTAGGATATTTCTGATCAGCTGAGACCAGTTTTTAATATCTTGGTACCACACTCTGTGAACAGCCATGTTGATTTCAAGCTGCCTGTACAGGGAATAAGGAACTAAGGGGACACAAGCTGGATTTCTGCAGAACGTTGCTCCCTGCCTACTATAATTTCCTCATGCATTACTCTTGCTGAATCTGTACACCGTAGCCCTTACGTGCCAAATCCACCCCATTTTGCACCACAAACTTCCCTCCTTGTCCTTCTTAGGGAATACCTCTCATCTGCACTATTAGCTCTTTAAATTCCTGATCTCCTGATGAAACTATTCCTTGCTGCAGCATTGCACTATGATAACTGATGATGAAATAGGTGTCAGGCATGACTGTTTTTCTGGATTCTGTTTCCTTTCCTGCAGCCAGCATGAGTGGAAAAATCAAAGTGGTTGTCATGATTTTCTAATTACTTATAAATACAATTTTCCAAGTCTAAGATTTATTGAAAGTTATATATTAGATGTCACTACAAAAGAGGATTTTTAGGCTTGATGATTTTGTTGTTTGTTATGTTTTCAAATGTCCAGCAAAGGAAACTAGGAACATGGACATCTTCCTTAGCTACTCAGTAGCATTTTGGGTTGGTATTTCCTAGACAAATTTACACTTGAAGAGGTACGGTATTTTTCTTTATTTTATTAGTCATTATACTCCTCTCATTTTCCTTCTGAACTTTCTTTTCTACAAGCTTCCTCAAAGGCAGCCAAGTCTGCAAGTTCTCTTTTATTTCTTAATTCCAAAAGGGAATATAGGAAGCCCTTGCTCTGCTCTTTATTAATGCATAGTTTACAGCAGAGATAATCCACATGATCCAAGGAACAAAAACACCCACTTAATGCAGGTGTGTGGGCATGGCTGAGTTTCACTGCGCTGCCAGATATCTAACACAGGCCTTGAGATTTATTCTCACTGGATAAATATGCAACCCTTCAAATGATTTTGCATTCAATGTATCACTAATTTATAAAAGTAAATAAATAAACAGAAAGCTGGCACTTACCACTTAGTAGAATCTTTGAAAAGCCTTGGTACTATAACGATTTATCTTGCTTAACAAGGGGAAAATAATGCCTAGTATGCAGTCGTTAACACTTCCTATAAACCTCTAAAACAATCTTTTTTTGCTCAGTGACAAGAAATCTTCACAGGTTTTTCACACAAAATCTCTAAGCAGCTATCCAAGATCTGCAGGTTTTTTCATCTAGGGTTCTTTCTCCTTCTGTTTGCTATTCTACTTGGCTCTGTTCTTATGTGTTAATAAGAGGTGCTATTCTAAACCAAAAAGTTTAATCAAAAGCGTATAAATTTGCTGATGTGATGGTATATCAAACACAACGGCTGCTAGAGTAGGCTTTAAAGGAAACCCACAGCATTCTGTAATGTACTGCACTGGATGATGTCTATGCTTCATTATTGCATTTCAGAAACAAATTCTCCATAACTTGCCATAATTAAAAATTAAAAAATGAGGAAGGAAAAAAATCTAAACATGAGTAATAAAAGCTTATTTCCTGATCTGACGTGGTTCTTTCATGATACTGTCTCTCCATCTACTCCTGGTTACCTGCTGCTCTGCAAGGGGTTGTTAGCTCAGGTGGAGCAATATGTGAGCACAGGGAGACAACTCAGACCACTGGGTACTGTGGCTTTTTTATAACTTTCATCTGTGCCCTACAGTGAGCCCTCTCATAACCAGAAATAGTAGAATGCTAGAATATTAACCTTGGGTAAAGGTTGTTCAAATGCAACTTTATTGTTTCTGGACAATGGCTCCAAGTATTCATACCACGCAATATCTGATCTATTAAGTATATTTCTTCTGTGGAATCATACCTGGCTTTACATCATGGTTGTACTCATGTTTGACTGTACCTACTGAGATCCCAAAACGAGGATTCCTCTTACTTCATTAGACCTGACCATGTGTGTGCACAACACATGGGAAGAAGAGACTGGGGATTGCCAGTAGCCTGTATTCTTAGTAGAAACCTTATCTCCTGACTGAAAAAGCAACACAGTATTCTTTTGACACTACTCTCTCTCGCCTTCAAATGAAAGTGTTGGAAAGACAACTTCTACCTACTCATTTTAATACATTTTAATCTTCTACCTTACTTTGCCACACTTATTTAAGCTTACTCAACAAGTCCTCCTATTGACGTTATTAAAATGTCAGCATACAGTGATCAGGCTACTTTGAAGAACTGTCCTGGAAAAAAAAATGGAGCAATTTTATCTGCATTTTATCATCTCATGCAGATAAAAAAAAGCCTCTTTAAATAAATGCCCAATAAAACAGGTATCATAAGAAATTATGTGGGTAGATAACTATGTTAATTTGCTGTCATGATTATTATTACCTTTTACCAGTCCTCAACTGTTGCCTATGGAGACAGACAAGTAATTTCCCCTTCACAAACACGAAATACTCTTCATGTTAATAGATTTCTAAAATAGAGGTAGTCACAATACAATAAATGTTGCAAGCAATGCATGACTGTCTTTTGGCTCACAACAGAAATTAGTATCTGGGTGTCACAAGGAGTGTGGCCTTGGTATGGTGCAGAACACTGTGTGTGACTACACCAGACAGCTGGGAAAGGTTTTTTTGCATGAGATATATGTGTAGTAGTATTAGCTTCATGACGTTTTTTGTAACATTCCTCTATCTTCTATTGTTTACAATTCTCCATTGCTATGTCACATTTCTCATCAGACTGCACTACTTTTGAGACTGGGCTTGTGTCTAGCTGATGCATCTCTAAGGCATCTATGATACCACAGGGATGTCATAAGTACATATTTTTAATCCTTTCTTCTCCCTAATTATACTCTCATTTCTGTTTATTAACTGCCACTCTTCAGAAATCCTGGTCTTGAAGGTTTGTCACTTCCCTGTTTCTCTGTGGTGTTATATGCTACCTTCAATTCAAGCAACTAAATTAAGTCAGTGGCACCCAGTTTCTCATTCTGGGTTTTCACCTACTGCTTCAAGGCAGAAAAAAGAGCAGTTCTCCCCAGTCTGCAGCTGTCAGCTAATTATTTCTGGTCTGTCAGCAGAAAATTTAAAGAAATACTCTTTTTTCTTTTCTTTTCTTCTTTTCTTCTTTTCTTTTCTTTTCATTTCTTTTCTTTTCTTTTCTTTTCTTTTCTTTTCTTTTCTTTTCTTTTCTTTTCTTTTCTTTTCTTTTCTTTTCTTTCTTTTTCTTTTTTCTTTTCTGCCACAGTCCAAGTGTTCTCCATTTAATTTTCAATTTAACACTACTGACTTCAGAATCTGTACATAATAGATGAATTTAGTTGGGTAGGGTATGATTCACCTAACTCTTCTCCTCAAGTGTCAGGTGGGGAATTCACACACCACTTGAGTCTCTGGATTCCACTACAAAAGTCAGACACCTAAAATTTAGGTTTGAGCATTACCATGCCCACAACTCTTTTTGCATCTGAGGCACAAAGACCTACCTCAGCTGTGCCTAAGGCTGCTTTTCCCTCCCACACCCCTTCAGACTGAGTTTTCCTGCCCTACCTTAACAAATAAATGGATGAAGGGCGTTAAAGACACAGAGTCAGAGTCTCTCCTTCATTCAGATTATAAGTGTTCAAGATGGTGCCTCTGATTTTAGGGGAAATTCAGCCTCATTTCTGAGGATAGAGAGTTTTTCCAAAAGCAGGAGAAGTTTGATAAGAACTCTAGATGTATTAACAAGATAAGAAGCTTATTATTCCTCTTCACAGCAGCAGGAAGGAATTAAAAAAGCAATTAGTTCAATAGGTGACAGTTTCCTTTAATGACCCACCTAAATATGAAGTAATAAGGTCACCCAAAGTTTACACCTGTACTATTTAAACACACTAAAAGAAGTATATGGAGCAATGCTGAATTCTCTGTTGACCTAGCAGTAATTTTATTCATGTTGCCATGGGGAATACACTGTCTATTAATTAGTTAATATTTTTTACATTAGTATGTAAATAGACATTTCTAGGTTAAATCAATCATTTGTCAAAGATCCGATGGGTCGGCCATGTCCTCGTCAAAGAAAACGGTTAACACTGCATTAAACAGCTAAAAATTTTTGTCTCTGTTAATGGAAAAGAGATAGAAATCTGTACAAATCTCATGGACAGATAATTCTAAAATAACAACACAAACCAGGAAGGCTTTTGTACACTTCTCTTCCACCTTGTAGTGGAGAACTGAAAGCAGTTGTAGACACCTAAGAAACTAAAGCCCATGGAAAAAACATATGGTACAGGATCTATCATGTGACTGCCTGGATGCAAAATACTGAAGACATCTGAAAATGTCATCTGTGGATCTTGACTGTTGGTGGGAACATCTCTCACCCAGAGCTAAGCTTTTTGAAGTGCAAGGCCTCAGCTGTTTCCTTGGCACTTCCTGCTGACATCCTTGTCTTTGATGCCAGCACCAGTTCTGCCTCTTTTAGGATAAAGTACTTGTCTTTAACATGAGGACAGATTTTTATGTAAATCTTAAACGATTTTTAACTCTTGTACTGTTTTTTTTCCACAGTTTGTAATGTCATTTGGCTTAATACATTTGGAACTGTGACTGTTATAAAATAAATTACTCCAAGTACTCCAGTGGGATGGTATTTTCTTCAGCTATTGTACACTTTGCAAAAATTGTCCCCACTGCCTGACCATTTGGTATAAGCCAGCTTGTTCTGGCTCTTAGGGGTAGAAACTGCACAGGTAAGTTGATTTCACAGATATATTTACAGCATTCTTTCTTTCTTCCTTCATTCTTGTTGAGAAAAAGAAGGCTATTGATTTCCCATTATTTCTTTTCCACTGTTCTAATTTTAAGCCCTTTTTGTTATATGAACCTCAGGAGGATCTAAAACCACAGTGCTGAAAGAGTTAAGCAGGTTTTAAGCAGAGAAAATATGTGTCCTGACTTGTTGACGCTTTTAAAACGCCATCTAAAAATCAGTGTAGAGGAGTCAGCGCTGGCTCTGTCACTGAACACAGACAGCAATACTTTGCAAAGAGCACTTTATTGTTCCAGTACACTAAAAGTGTATTTTTAAACATCTGGAGCCATGAAAGCTGTTCAACTGAGACTGTTCATTACAGGACGAGGCAGGGATGGCAAGCAGCCATGGGATCAACAATGTAACACCTGGTTTCTGACCTAAAGTGGCTAAGAAACTGAAGATCTCATCATTGGCAGCCACAGCTTCCCTGCAACATGATCTCTTCTCTGATATATTTGTCTAGTGCTCTTTTTAGGTCTCCTGTAGGCTTTTGCTCGAGAAAAAAAAACCCCTCTGAATTCTTTCTTTCCCTGTAGAAACTAACTGGCAGAGAGATAAAAAACAGAGTATGAAAGACAGTAAATGGATCTCAGCAGGAGAAGCCCCTTTCCCCTTACAATGACCAGCCAGTGTGTCTGTTGCTCCAGCGCAGAAATTCAAGTCTTGTCTTTAAAATCACCAGGTATCTTCTAGACCTCATGGATTCCCTAATTTTTCCTCCAGTTCCATATTATAGCATTCATGCTTCCTGCTACAGGGGTCTAACCGTATCAAATGTTTCTCAGTCTGCCAGGAGGCTTCCTTACAAGTACCATATATTTGTTTCAGTCTTACACACTTCCATACATTTTTTGGTATAGACATGTACAAAGTCGGTGGGAATTATGTCTGTATACAGCAGAGCTGAATGCAGCCCCAGATTTACTGTGTCATCCAGTATTTGTAACACAATAGCATTTGTCAAAGTGCCAGTGTGAAGTGCAAGTGGATTTCAAACAGCTGTAGTGCTGCCATATGCTGCCCTTTGGTTAAGCCATGACTTAAAGTTCAGCTTCCCATTTAGAGCAAAAATTGACAGATTCATCTCTTTTGGATCTTCAGAAGCAGTCAGGCTCTTTGCTGTGCCTTTTCTCATCTAAATACATCTAATGGGCATTGCTGACACCTCCCCCTGACATTGGACCCAGCGGGTGCCTTGATTTCTGAAAAAAAGAAACCTCCTCATGGAGTCCACTGTCTACCATTAGTGAAGTGCGTGGGATCTCAGCTCAAGCCAAAAGCTCAGAGGACAGCTTACAAATAGCCACATTGCCAGTAAGACCCGATTTCCCACTTAGGACACATGCTGAATTGGGACAATGTCAGAGACCTCAAACAAGATTTAAGCTCTACAGGTGGCCTTGCAGTCTCTTCTGCGACATAAGCCATACCTCCTTATTAAAGGGGAATTCCCTAAATGTCAGGTTTTGGGATATCCTTGATCCACCTCTCTTATTTAACAACAGGATAATGCCTCTACATGTAACCGGCGAGGCTGGGCGAGTAGTGTTTCAGCCTGACTCCCTAGACCACTGGTTCATGAATTTTAGTATACTAGAGGCTCTTCTGAACAATAGAAGTTCACCTTCCAAAAGTGATAAAACTCCAAGAGAAATGAATGACAGACTCAAGATACCTGGCAGGGCACTAACCTGAAGTCATAGATCCATACCTCTGTTCTGAGTCACGCTGGCTGTGTTTGTAAACCTTGGACTCCTATGCCCCTGGTGAATGACCTAAACTGCGTGTTTTCAGAGGCGATGGAGATGGTGACAGTCTGGCTGCCAGCAGGGATCTTTAGTACATGGGAAAGGACACAGACCAAGCTCAAAGTGTGGTCTGTCTAAAAAAATGGATTGAGAAATAAAGCAAATTATTAGTACAGCAGTGATTCATGTGGTTTGTGAGGAAAAATGGGTTAATAGGCTTATTTGAAAAGGCAGTTTTATGCAATAGGTTGGAAGATACAACAACAGAATATTCAGAGAAATATTTTCCATTAATATATTATAAAGGAAACATCCTTTGTTTCTACCTATGTTCTACCTTAACATAGGTAGAAACCTCTTAAGCTTGGTGACTGCAGCCAAAAATATAATCATCTCTTTCTGGATAGGATGCCTAAGAGGTGCTGAGCGGTTTCAAATCCTACTACTATTAATGCAAGCTTAAAATGCTTTATCGCCATCCAAGACGTTTTACAGGAGTGGTTTCCCACAATGCTGTGGGCACAATAATTGGCCATGAATGGCATCCAAACTGTTCCTCATGCAGTTCCTCTTTAGCTTTTCTGAGATTATGCTATAGGAAAAAGACAAGCAATTTCAACTAGTAAACTATATATTACCTCTCTTTCTTTTTAAGGGATAAAGTAGAACTAAAAGAGAGTTCACAGTACAAAAATAATAGTTTTGTTTGGGGCATGGAAAATTCACTAAATGGAAATAGACTGAGAAGCATGGGTACCATAAGAAAGAGAATGAGATGAATGAGTGTTATCTTTTTTTATAAGGTAGAAATATGCTAAGAGGTGATAGAACTTAGGAGCTGATTTCTCTGTCTCAGACGGAATAGAGAAAGTTTCAAAGGTGGAAAGCTAAAAACTGATCAAAGAAAACACTCTTTTATATGATGTGTGACTGAACCATAAAACTCACCTCTACATAAAGACACTCAGGTCTGGAATTTACAGAGATTAAAAAAGATCAGAATTTCAACACTCATTAAGAAAGCTCAGAGCTCTGATTTTCAGAGCCTTTAAAATAAAAGAACTTGGTACACTCAGTGATACTCACTTAAAATAGCTGGCAATGGATAGGATATTTGCAAAAGCCATTATTTCTATGGAACTTGGAAATGTTACTAAATGGGTCTTATATTTGATAGGGATTTAATTGCCACCTGATTCATGTCTGTCAATTGGTTGGTAATCAGAGGCCAAATTCTTCAGGGCCCAGAAATAAGTCAGCTGCATCAACAAAAAATTCCACTTCAGGCTTAAGAAGTCCCATTTGGATCAGACACTGTTCTAGAAGCCTGCAGTAACGTTAACTGGAGCCATCAAATAATAAATAGGAAGTATAAGCCTTCACAGATCTCCTTCTGTGACCCAGAAACAGCCGCTACAGAGAAACCAATGACTACCTCCGAGTCTGCGGAAGATGCTGCTGTGACAGTCCCAGCTGTTTATCCCTGCCTCCACGATTCTTACCACCTGTGAAACTTCCAAGGGTTTAATTAAGGCGGATCCTACTCATTGTTTGTTCCTTGCAAATCATGTCTGGCAGAGCGCTCAGCAGCGGGACAACAGATGAGCTAATACATGCCAAAAGCCCCGGATCAACCTCCACGTGCCGTGCCGTGCCGTGCCTTCCTTACATGCTCAGCCCACTTCCAAGAAATCTTTTGAATTCCAAGCAGTTGCCGTCACAGCCGTGTACACAAAGCTGAATGAATGAGCCTCAGCACTTTCAGCTTCAGTCCTGTGTCTGACACACTCGGTGCCACAGCAAGAGCCCTGTGAAACTCCTGCCTCGGGCAACACGGAGCAGCTCTTCTCTTTGAGAAGGGGTAATCGAAGTGCTGGGGATTGAGGCTTTGCCACCTCCTCTCCACCTCCCAGTGGAAGCCTGAACAGCCCACACTAATCCCTCACTGCTGGTGACCGAAAGAGAGAAAATAAAATCAGCCTGTCTAACTTTCGTGGCAATGATGAGGCTTTTCTGGAGCAAGGTGTGCTGTTTTTGCAATCTGTTAGTAGCATGACACAGCTAAAATGCAACGGTAAGATATCTCTCAAAAAACTGATGCAAAAATGAGTCTTTCAAGACTCATCTGGATGCTTGTAGGCATCTATTAATGGTGTCTTGAGCGAGAGGACTCTGTGGAAACACTGCAAGTAGCCAGCTACACAGGGAAACAAAAGTGTTGGAAAACTTGATAAATATAGTTCTGATGCTATCTTTGAAATATTTAGGCTGGGTGAAAAATCTGAAGCAAAAACATGTGCTGTTTTAAAATGCAACACTAGAACAGAGTGGAGGGAAACTGGCAAAAGGGATTTATGTCTCTCCTGCAGGAACAATGTCTTAGCATAAATTCCTTGTATTGTGTGTAATCACATAGGTTACACCTACCAGTGGTCAAAGTATCCAGACTTCTCTTTTATCACTGCTCATCAGAGGAGATCGAAAGGACAAAGCTACATAAAAAAGCCCCAAGCTGGCTGCCACCTGACTGGTGCACTGGCAGTAAAACCAACAGCACTTTCTGCTTCCTAGTATTGAGCTGCCTTAAGGAAATGAAACAAAACCAAATATCGTTTATTGTAAAAAATTATTCTGTCTTCCAAATATGCTCGTTCAATTTTGAGCTGCACATCAACAAGTGCTTCTTAATTCTGCTCAAATGATGCTTTCCAAAGTGAACTGCTTACACTTTTCTGAAAAGAGATTTTAACAGATTTAATAATTTTTCTTAAATTACAAGAAACGAGACAAAACCATCTGAGATATTTTTAGTTTAATGGATTGATGAATGGAAATGTAAAACCAAGTGGATTGAAATGAGTTCTATTTAAATTGTATTTAGGAATTTTACTGCATGCTATTTTCTTTCAGATGCAATTGAATAAATACAAAAGGAAGAGATAAAGTCACATAAAAATTCAAACTAAAGCTGATTGAAAAATAAGGGGCTTATAAGAAAACACACTCTTGATACAAGGATTGTTCCTGTTTTCCATCAGAACTTTATTTTTTTTTCAGGAAAAAGTTGTCACTGGCTGAAATCCAGAGCCAGCCATATAAAGAGGAAAGCCTAGCGTAACATTTGAAAAGAAACTTTCACGGTGAGCAACAAAAGCTTTGTCTTGAAATGAAACCTTATCTGGAAAGGTACAAAGCGCCAGCAAAGGCTTTGGGATGGGCACGGCTGGCATACTGAGCAGGTGATCAGGGCATGGCATCAGGGTATGCCATAAACAGGCTGAAGGAAAAGAGCTATCCTTTTCTAAACAGTGGAAATTTGAGAAAAGACCTCCAGACCCAGCCATATGGATCTCTACAGCTTGGGCACTGTTTTGAGGCTTAGAAAATTCACATGTGCTTTGTTTGTTATGTACAAAAAGAAAACATAAGACATAACGAAGGAAAGAGTGTGAAGCAAAAGCAGCACGTGCAATTATTTTCAGCTCTTGCACCATCATTTGAATCTCCCCAAATCTTGGGATTTTTCAGAGTGATGTAAAGAACTCTTTTGGCCTTCTGGCCTTACATCCTACCACATTCCTCACAGTGATGAAGGCTATAATGCTGTTGATTCTGCATAATTACTAAATTATTCATGTGATCATATGCTTCCAATAGCTGAGTTTAAAGACAATCAAAATTAGATATGCTGATTGAATTAGGAGATTTGGAAGCACTGGGAACATGGCTTGTGGGGGATGAACAGATACTGACAGGGCACAGCTGACCTGCTGGTTATGCATATGGAATAGAATTGAACAAAAAAGTAGGAAAGAATGAGTTTAAATATTAAAGAGAGGACAAAAAGACACATTAAAATGTGAACAATTTTTATTACACATTTTCTAGTAATCCAACCTACTTTTAATGAACAGATACAGCAAATTGCTGACAATGTTCAATAAACTACAAATAACAATTTTTATGGCATTTAATAGCAGTCTTTTATAAAAGCAAGTAATTGTTGGTATGTTTTTGAGTACAGTCTTTATAATATTCAGGACAACACTCTTATAAAGCATTTTCTCATAGCTAAGAGCTACAATAAAATCTGTATAAGTATTGCTTATGCATGTGCAATTCTGAACTGTGGTAAGTAGGATCAGATATCAAACTGAACTATGTTAATTCATATCCACTGAAGGTCTGATCTAGAAGAAACTATCCTCCCACCTTCAATGGATTCTCCATATTATTAATTTAATAATTGCATTTCAGCAGTCTAAGCACATGAGACTCTGTCAATGCACTTACGAAAACACAAGTCCTGTTCCAGGGGTCATGACAGCTGTGCACAAGGTTCTTTGCTATTTGGAATTTGAATAGTCCTACAGTTATTCAATTCTTGCAGATCTTTGATCTCTTTTTCACACGATCCCAGGTTGCAGAAAATACTGAGTTCTGGTCTGGGTTCTCCATCCCATCTAAGCTCTGTCTTCTTTCAGTGTCTAGCAGAACAACCTGGCCTGATCTCCTCACCTACCTGAAACAACAACCAATACTTACCAAATACTACACTTATTTGCCTTTCATCTGTCAACATTTTTCTTCTGCTTGCTGAGACCTGTTTTACACCAAAGTCTTTCCCAGAGCTGTTTCTCTACCTCTCTCCAAAGCTGTCACCTTGCTCTGATTTCTCCCTGGGATTTTGTCATTGCAGATGTTCCCAGCCTCCTCCTCAGAAAGTCAGCACCCTCTCACCCACCTTCCCTCTCCTTGCCTCCTCCCTCTGCTCCACAGGCCTTTCTCCAGGAGCAGCCACTTGCAGCTCCCCCACCTCATCCTCACCGTGCATGGTCAGGCTCTTGCCCCTCTTTCTCAAGGGGGTTTGCTATGGATTACATTATCCTTTAATTAAGCATCAAAGTATTACCACGAGTCATGTGAAAGACGGATATTATTTTGTGTCATAGACAAGAGCTCAGTCAGCTGAATCCAGCACCATTTGGATTATGAATGGCACAATCATGAATACACTGTGGTATATGCTCCAATACTCATCTTTTTCCAAACCAAATATTGCTTGATTTTTGGTGTGATTCTTCATGTAATGACATGCCAACTGTATAAGGAGTATGTTTGGTGTTTTCAAACCCCGGGATTTTTGCCCACCAAAATTTGTATTGTGGTCATGAAGACGGAGAGTGTCACTTAGAAAGACCGAGTTTTCATTGTCCTTTGTTTTGCTAACCACTACAAAATTTTAAGCTTTTCTGCAAAAAGAAAATTTACAGTGCCCATAGAATCAAAATGAGTGTGCTGCTGACTGAGCGAGCATTTGATCAATGCATCACAGCAAGGCTAAAGAGACAGGCCAAAGAAGAGGTATAACATTTTAAACCTAGGCAGTAACACTGTTATGCTTAATTTGTGAGGCACTATTTTATGTAACAGATCTTATTCCACTCTAGATGGATAACAACTGTGAATTGTAATTTTATTTTCCACTTAGTGGAGCCTATTGACTTGGACTAGATCTTGCCAGAGAACTAGTTTTGTCATAAAGGCAGTAAATTCTGTGCTCATTTTGTGTTTGTTTGATAATTAATAGTGCAGTATTAGCAGCAGGACAAAATGCAAGTATGATTTTTTTTTTCCCTCTGGAAGATATAAAAGATATAAGTCAACGACTTTATGCTGAGTATCTAAGGCACATATCTTTTACTAAAATGCGTTCAGCAGATTCAATGGAGGTTCTTTTCTGTTTGGGAAGGTATGTGTGCAAGGCACTCCCATTAACCAAGCATCCTCGGCCCCAGGCACAATATACAGATAGTTACACTGGCAACCATTTTTTCCCCCAGTGGAGACATGGTTTACAGCAGCACTGATTTTCCCTTATTGCTATAACAGTGACAAAAATAGGTGTCCACGCGTGTCAGTATACATGCTAGTTATAAATACAATAAAAGAATTATATATTTGTATGAAAAAAGAGGCACAATAATAAAAATGCCATGTAAACTTGACACTACCTTTTTATCACGATCTTCCTGTATTTACCAATGCCTAAAATAAAAACAATAGCCTTAGCCTTCACTAAGCTAGAGCCACAGCTCTAACAGATGGCTGTGCCAGACAAGCTTTCAGCATAGACCAGACCTGAGCACCTCACAGCAAATTAACAACATGGGAACCCTCACGACAACTCACCGAGACGAGCAAGTGAAATCCTGCGTGTAAGTGCGAAGCAGGGAGTAAAAGCTCAGTCTAGCCAAAGATCTGTGTGCTCAGAGAACACAAGTCTACCTCCTTTCAAGTAACTTACAGACATAAATGGAGGATTAGGTCCCAGTGATTTACTGAGATGCCAGAGGATGTTCATAGGCTCCACTGTGAGCACACATGCCGCCTTCTGGACCAAGTCAGTCTCCCAAGGACATCTGTAGCAGCCAGAAGGTAAGTACCACAGTGTGACTTTCCTTTTAAGGTCAACTTCCAGCACAGATTCTGTAAACTGGAGCTCTAAAATGAGTTCCATCAGCAAACTGTCATGCTAGTCCAACCATCCCCCAGTCTGAGATTTTCTGTATGTCCTATTTCAGAGTACTTGTGCCATCGCGACATGCTAAGTGCCTTTGCCATTCAGTCATGGTTTTCTGATTATTCACAAAAGAACAAATAATTTGACAAATGGGAATTGCATGACCCATACTATGAATAGCCACTTGCCTTTCTTCAATGAAAATTTTATGACAAATTGGCATCTGCTGTTAAAGTGACAAATGCATCTTTGCCCTCTGTAGACCTTCCCACCTGTTACTCCATAGATGATCATGCCATTTACGTGCTGCTAACAAACTGAATGGTGCTTCACTTTCAGGGTGACCAAGGTTTGTCAGAAAATTAAGGTATTATTTATTAAATGAATTTGTTATTCTAGTGAAAATTACAGCAGCACAACCATAGATCTTGTATTAAGGCTTGTGCTACCTGCACATGTTGGCCTCCATCTCCCTTAAGGTGCAGTAAAGCAGAGAAAGGACAATGCAGGGTCCCACTGAAAGAACCATGCAGAGATGTTTTAACTTTGCAGTATTTCTAATCCTTCATCATCCTCCTAAGGTTTTACATCTGTCCCTTCCTGCTCAGCCCTGTCACCCCAGGCTTGCTGCTTCCCCTCCTCTGGAGAAGCAGTGACAACAGTATCCAGAAGGCTTCAGGTGTATTTTTTTCTCTGATTCTGGTCACAGTGTAAGTCCACCCTATAATGTCTGGGACTTATTTGTGTGGTTATAATCTCACCTCCAAGATCATCCAGGCAACCAGGTTACTGCACCTGATTGGAGTTCACTGACTTCCAAAGGCATAAGATACCCAGGTGTTTTCTAAAATCTGCTGATATATGTAAGAGTGTCTGGGAAAGAAGTAGGTTAACACAAGTCAGTGTATTATAAGAAGCTTTCTTTCCTATAAACCACTAACAATCAGGTTGGAGAGATGGGGGAGAGGAGAAAGGGAGAAATGGGAGGGAGGCAGGAATACAGGCAATCTTGGTGATTTTCTTATTTATTTTAATCTTTTAAAAAAGAAAAAAACTGCAAAACAAAAGAAGAAAATACTTAGAAGGCAAGGTTTCCATAGGAAAAAAATATTTTATTTTTTAAGAACAAATTCAGTTTGAAACAGACGTGGAATGTGATTTTCATAATTTCCATTTTCTGGGAACTAATTGCAGTGTGGAACTAAAGCAGATTTCAAACTTATGACCAGCTAGTTTTAATACAGAACAAAACAAACAAACAAAACCAAAAACAACCAAAACAAACAAATAAAAAAAAAAGGAAAGAAGAATATTTATAACTCAAGCATAATACTGTGTTACTTACAAACTGGACAAAGAAATTCTTAAATAAATATTCATGGTACACAATTTCAGCACAAATATGCGGCAATTTGGCAACCTTTTATATCATTTTTTCCTCAATACAGTGCAAAGGGGAATGACACTGCCTTTAAACAAGCTGTAGCTAAATACATTGCAAAATTCAAATTTTATACAAAACATCTTGCTCAGACTTTATAAAAAACCAACATTGCTCTATATACACAATCTGGTTAAGAAAAGCCTTTTTTGTCTTGTTTTCATGTGTTTTTTTTTAATTATTTAAAAAGGTGAATAAGGCTACTGTAACACCCCAAATCCATATACAGTAAATCTGAACCTATTTACAGCATCTTCACTTAGACATGATGGTGCAAATTCCAATTCAGGTGACTAGGGATGATCATACAAGCAAGGCATTTACAGTAATTTTTCAAAGCTGGACCAACGTCAAAGAAAGAAACAGTTGGTAGATTGTCATAATTCTGCACCAGACACAAAACAGACGCACAGTACATTTTTTTTCAGTTGGTTGCAGGTTGCTCTTGAGCAATTATTCTGATTATTTTTTTCACAGTTTAGTATGTAACTAGAATGTGGCCAACTGACAAAGCATAGACATGATTTAATAAAAATCAGTATCAGTAAACCCATCTTTTCCCTTCCTCCCCCTCCCCCAAAATAAAATCTTAATGACTTACAAGAGAACCTTGTATGGATGGATTCACAGAAAGGAAAGGTTGTTGAAAAGAATTACATATGTACTGTAGTTAGTCACCATGGTAACCTTCCACAGAACCATGGGTTGAGATTTTTTTTGTTTTTGTTTCTCTCTTTTGGACCAACATCTCAACATAATCCTCAGGTTCAGAAAACAAAGAGAGTGATCATTTCTATAACAGATTTTTTTCTTTTCTTTTTTTTTTTCAGGGGCTCACTGGACATCTGAGAACCCTAAAATGCTGTTGCTACATTTTCTTTCCAAATCAGAAAGCAAAGTGTTACCATAGTAACATGACTATGTTAGAAATGTCTATTTGCATAGCACATATAAAAGTAGAGGTTTTTTACTTCCTCCCCAGGGTGGGAGCTTTAGGGGAACAGCCATGCTAAAGAGAAAACTTTAACCCGAAACCTCCCTCTACGAACCTCAACAAAATCTACAGAACACATCAGCCTGTAAGGCAAGGGAAATCACAACACAGAAAATAAATGCCGGCACACCTTGTCACTGTTAAATATGTGATGCAGTAACATTGACTTCTTGATATTTTGGGCCTTACATTTCCTAGTTTTCTCTTATGAGATGCTTTGGAAATTTATTTTTTTAAATGAGCTCCCATTGTTATTTTTGGATGGCTAATTTTTTTTTTCCTAGAAGTAGTTTATTTTTTTAAAAAATGTGTGCGTATGCATAAATATATATGCATATGTATGCATATATAAATATATATATGTGTGTATATACTTATATACACACACATTTATATATGTAAAATGATAAGAAGTTAAGACTATGTAATTGCCGCAAATGAATTTCACATCTTCTGGTGTAGATTCTGTGCAATCTCAAAATATATATTAGTAAAAAAACCAAACCAAAATAAAAAGTAAGAAAAAATGAACGAAAGAAAAAAATCTCACTTTATATCCCTTGTGTTCTATACACCTATTATAAATAAGACATATTTTCCTTCTCCATCTCAGTGTCATAATTTATTTTATTCTTATGGACTGAAAGAGGTTTGCCATATGTGCTTTCACTTTGCAACAGAGCACCAATGAACGGCTGTGTCAGTCACAGTACTTACACTCACTGTGCAGGGACAGCACAACAATAAGCCAAAGTGCCAAAAGGGTCAGTCAGAAAGGAATTCTACCTTACTTTTAGAGATGAGAAAGGTTTTGTGGCTTGTTGCTTTTTTTTTTTTTCCCCCCACAACTTCACCAGTGATAGAATTAGCTCATTTGACCCGCTGGCTTATAATCTTCTTGGTCAGACTTGGCTCTCTGCTATTTTCTTAAATGCTTTCCCCGTGTTTAGTATAATCTGATAGTATAGCAGCTGAGTCTGCTTAAAAGTCACCCAAAGCAGACTATGTTTTCCCTACAGCTTCAAAGCTGTGTATCTTATTGCCAGTACCACATCAGCCCTGCCCTAATATAATCCTCAGCGGCCTGCTATTGTCTTGTCTTCTCCAAGTTTGTTCACTTACTAACAATACCCCTCTGTTCTACTGTATCGAAGGTTCTATTTTTTTCTGCACACTGGTATTTGATAACCAAGAATTCCTTCAAATGCAGCCTTAATCCACTGTGCATGTTATTGTGTTTCCTACTTGCCTCTTAAAACTTAGCATACCAAAGTGCTGTGCTACCTAAATGTATTTTTTTTTTACTTCCCAGCTTCTATTTTTGAGGCAGCAATATTCAACTGCAATCAGCCCTTCCCTCCACCACCCAGTCCTGCTCTTGACTTTGTTGACAGCCTAACTATTTGGCTGGAAGGCTCCTTACTATCAAACACAATTTTTATAAATGCATTACCCATTCGAGTGAGGCTGCTGTAGCAGATGGATGGAGTGCGGATCTCCAAACATTAATGTTCCATTAGTGATTCAGGAGGTGGAGTGAAAGGAAATCTTATGTGAAGGATGGCAGAGCCCTGGATAACAGAAACAAATGGAACAGTGACGGACTAAAAGCGAGAGAACTTTAACAAGTCTTACTTAGACACCAAGGTCTGTGTGACAAATCCAGTATGCACTGAGAAAGACACACAAAAATCAGAAGATTGCATTTCAAGGTTGATATATCCTAGAGCACCTTCCCAGGATGCCTAGAGCTATTAACATCCACAGATTGCTCCATCTTCCCTTGGCTTTTGTACATGCCTGAACGCCTGCAGCACATGGCTTTGAGGATGATGAATGTAACAAGAGTACAGCAATCAGAATGGGCATCTTCTACATAAAAGTCTTCCAGCTTTTAGTGAATACTTATTCACTGAGATAGGAATTCTACAGACTAGGTAAGCTGTCCAGCTCGCGTTGGTTCCTGGAGAAAGAGCTGTTGCTTTCTCCCCCCTGTGCTTAAGTCAATGCTAGCGCACCAGGCATCATCACAAACCCCAACAGAAAGCATTTGACCAGTGAGTTTCCTCTACGACTCAACTGTACCACAGAGATGGTTGTGTGTTTTCAGACCTTGTAATAAATGTTTGCTGGACTCTGAGGAGGCATCTCTTGAACTATGTACACTGGATGTCCATAGTCGCCGCTGACCTTTTCATAGTGGGGGCAAAAGACACTGTCTGCAGTCCTTAGAGGAATGATAATGTCACTGGGTTCAGAACCATTGTTGTTGCCACTGCGTTTTGGGGTGGCTAATGTACTAAGTGATAGAGTTGTCGTGTGCTGCGGGGAATGCTTCCTGTGTCTTCTCCGGTACTTCAACAAAAGAACCACCAAAGTGATGATGATGACGATGAAAATGATGCACCCTGATGCAATCCCTGCAAATAAGGCCACCTCTGAACCCAGTATACTGGAATGCCCAGCCTTACTGCCATCTGTGCTAGATCCTGGAAAGAATGGAAATACAACAGACAAAAGTTATTGCCATCCTGCAACCCGTTTACGTTGCTTAAAAATGTGTTGAGTAAGCAACACTAGAAGAATCAACTGACAGCTAAAGTTTGACAAACCAATTACCCTGTTAGATAGCTAAATGCAAACAGCCAAAGTCAGCAATCAATATTAAACAAGACTTTGTGTCTGTTGGTCTCACTTTTGTGCTGCTCCCAAACCACTCTGTTCCATACATCATCATCCATCAGCGGTGAGGACTGGCACTGACAAGGCAGCCTTTGATGCACACTGCATCTTTTAACAGATGCTGGCCAGCCCCGGGCACAAGAGAGGGGCGGGATAGGACTGGAATTGAATATAACACAAGGAAATGACAATTTGGTGCCATCACACCACCATATTATTTGTCACAAAAATTGAACAAGGGCTTACTTGACACTTTCTCTCTTGAAAGTTTGAACCAATTTCCCTCTCTTGATGCTCACTCACAATGGAAGACTGATACAGATGCTACATTCACATAACTGTTAAATCATCCTACCAGAGCCTCTGCAGGAATCAGCGAAGCCTACTTAGTGACCACCCCATCAAAGATTCATTAGCCCAGTAACTAATGACAGAGCTAGCAAGGAAAACTTGTAGCCTTTTTCAGGAAACCCAGAACCATCTGTCAGCAAGTTTTGCTTTTGAAGCATTCCCAATTCACTGAATTTTCTTCTAGACACCTTCAGTCCTAAGAGTTAGTTTTTTTTCCTGTTCACCTAACAAATGCAATGCATTCTGAAGGTATTTGTTTGGAATCATGTATTTATTTTGTTTAGATAATTATTATTAAAAAACAGATCTTTGCATTTAATAAAAGACCAGCCATGTGTAGACTTTATATGGTCGGCTAAAAGATCAGGATATTAATTATAGATGCCTTGAAATAAACTTCATAAATGGCTGTCGAGAACCACTTGATAATGCATTATATGGGAAGAGAAAGATACTCGTTTATCTGCCAGAGTACTAGATGTAAGGCAGCAGTGACCGCTGTAAAGCTGCTTAGCAAACGTCCTATCCAAAAACTTTCCTGTAAATGAGTGATATTGTCACTAGATATAAAGAACTTCTACAGGAGAGTGGAAGAGGGGACAGAGCAGCTGTTGCCAAAACTTGCAGCTCCAAGACACTATCAACTGGAGCATCAGAACTGGCTTATGCTTCATCTCACTATGAAAATGTTTGCTTTTCTGGCACTTTAACGGTAAAGTAAAATGCATTTGGGGACAAGGAGGAGACATCCTGGAGTCCCACCACACCTACCTGAGTGGTCCTTCACAAAGGGGCTGGTGGTGGAACTCTTCCCATTGGTGCCAGCTTCCTGCTCAGGGCGCTTGGTGGGATCCGTGTGCCGGGGCAGCCCTGCCGAGTTGGGATCTGGGGGAGAGAAAGACGACTCATGCAGCTTTGGCACTTGATGGTATGGAGCCTTACATGCCAGCTCTAAGTACCTCGTGAGACACAAATGGTTTAGCAGAAGAATCTTTATGCAAAGGACAGGAAGATATAACAACATAATTTTCCTTTTAAAGTAAAATGGTTATATTAAGTTATTTCAGATGTTTAAATTGTGAGGCCATCTGCAGAAACTATAAGGACTCCTGTGACTGGTAAGAAAAGCTTTGCAGATGACATTTCAGTTTAACTGAGGAAGTTGACTGACTACTAAACCAACTTCTGCTTAGAAGAATAATTCTTTCTTCGTGCACAATAGGTTATCTATATGTGAAAAGAGACAATGAACAAAAACCTCTCTGTAATCAGAATTCATAACAAGCAAACTATAGAAATATTAGCTTCCCTCTTTCCATGTATTTTAAATAATTTTGAGCAGCAGAGTTGTGGCTTTTGTTTTTAAAATACAAATAAAAATGACTGAAACACACTACTCCCAGGTGACCTTTCCTTCTAGGGATCTCTGCAATGAAGAGATCTTATTACGCTAACCATCCTTCTGTAGAAATCTGTCAGTAGCTGAGGAAGAGAAAACAGACTTTGCTTTCAGACTATAAGGGAGGAATGACCACACTAGACTCGACTGGCTCTCTGCTCTACACTGCTAAAAGAAGCCTGAAAGCTAAAAAGGACATTGAGACCGATCAAAGTCATTTCATGAAACAGCAGATGGTCTTTACCTTGTCCAACTTTCATGAGGATCTTCATGGTTTTTGTCTGGCACACCCCTCCCTCCTGGTTATCCAGGCCCTCCAAAGACCCATTTGATGTTGCTGATTAAAAATAAAAGAAAAATAAATAAAAAGAAAAATAAATAAAAACCAGGAAATCAACAGGCAAAGTGATGTGAACATGAGTGTCTGAAAGCAGGGATCTTTCAATCTACCAGGATCTGTTCTTGTTGCTTGGGTTGACCTATGGAAAGTTGTGAAATGTTGAAAGCCAAAGGAATGAATACATTGGTAAGCTGTACAATATATACAAATGGAGGAATGTGTTATCACTGTTTCAAATTTACCCAGCAACCTTTTTTTCCTATGCACAATTGATAGACTGACTGACTTGGACAAAAACACAGTGCCTTGCTAGTAGGTGATGGAGTCAGCTGAAAAGGAAGCTCTGGCAGGCTCAGAGAAGGAAAGCACTGAAAAATCACTCTTTCCTCCCCCAACCCCAACAATATCTTTATAATCACTATATTACACCTGCTTCCTCTATTACAAATCTCCTGCTGGATGAAGTGAATGCATACAAAAGACCCAGGTGAAAGCTAAGATTCTGAACTGATTGGAAAACCATTTAATATTTTAGAGCACAATCTCATTTTTCTCAGCATTGAGAAGCCTCTGCCAGGATAGGTGCCAGAGGGGAATATGCTCCAGTCTCACGGAAACCTTTTAGCTCACATGAACAATAGGGTGCTTTCCCCTGTGTTTATATCGTTCTTGCTTATCTAGGTGCTGGCTGGAACCACGCAACCCTGGTGCAAGCCGACACTGCCATGTGATTTGAGCGCGAAGCACCACTCCCTTGGAGAACCCAAAACACTGAATCATGGTCTACGGGTGCACCGCTGCTGCCCAAGCCAGCTGTTGGTTCCAAAACAACTGCTGGAAAATGATTTGGCAGCTCCTCAGCAGTCGTCAGGGTGGCGGCTCTGCACTGTGCTGGGCACTGGCCACCGTCGGCATGTGCGGGGGTGCCCTCGGCACGGTGGTAAAGAGGGCACAATTGCACACGGTGGGCTCTGGCTTTGCTATGCAGGGAATGCACCAGAGATTTTCCTGCCCTGATTGTTCTGAGGATGGAAATTTCACCATTATTTCTTGGAGCTGTTTATCCAAGGCCCAAAACAGATATATGAGAGGGTGCATGCATGGGCATCAGCACTGGGCCACCAACTGGAGAAAACAAACGAAAAATGGGTTGTAAGGGAGCTCACTGCTTGTCATGGCTGTGGTGAAATGCTTAAGCAGCACATGCCTGCTTCTGCCCCTGTCCTTTCAGCTCATGGGCTTTACACTGTTCAGGTCTTTGTTTTTAATTCTCATTCCTTCTCTTTCACCTTCCTTGGGGATTTTCTTTCAAATGCAGTCTTATGTATATTTCCTTTTTCTTCCACAATGTCTTCCTAGCCCCATGGTAGTATTTTTCTTGCTCTAATCTTCTCTCTAGCCATAAAGATATAAACCCCATACCGCTGAACCCTGCTTCCTAGCCTTTCATCTACTTCTTGTTTTTGTTCCACTTCTGACTCTTTTGTCACCAACTCGAATTACAGCCACCATACAAACTTCCCAAATTGTGCTTTCTTTTCTTAAAATTCCCTTCTCCTCATATGTGGCCCCTCCCAGTTCCTCCTCTTGTTCCCTCCCCCCTGTAAAAACATGACAACAGACGTATGGCAAAAACACTTTTTAAAATACAAAAGAGCACATTGAGTTATTTAGGATAAAAGCTGATCTGAAACTTGCCACTGCATTGCCAGGCTCAGAAAATAATGGAGACATATAGTTTTGGTTTGTTTTGTTGTTTTGTTTTTTTTTTTCCAGAGGGGAAAAAAATCAATACCAAGAACCCATCCTGGACATAAATCAAATGTGTCTTTGCTGAAAGTGTTTTTTATGATCTATTTTCCAATGTACCAGCACAAGGACAAGGAGAAAAAAAGCAGTAAATAGAAATACCAAAGCTGAGCATCAACTGAACCTACGAGTAATAAACACTGACTTTGTCTTGTGGTTTTTTGTTACTTGATCTTTTTTTTAATCGAGGCAATGGGGATTCACATCTCCTTAAATACCTTCTACTTGATTTTCATTGAATAAAGTGCTGCTTCTTCTGAACATCAATGCCTTTTTATTCTTTAAAGGCCTATCCATTTAACCCACAGAGCAGGAGACCTCAATAAGATGCAGACGATGCAGTCTGACCTCAGTACAGAATAAGAAAGTAAGACGGCAAAAAGAATGCAAAATTACTTCAAATACAGTCTCCAAACGGGAAGACTCAGATGTACAATGAGTCTGGTTGTGTGCCTACGCCAGCGCAATCTGCCTCGCTTGCTTGCTAAAAGAATGCTTTCATAGCTTTGATGTCAGATGAATGAATTTGTAGAAGTATTCACTTTTTCCACAGTTCTTCAAGGGATTTTAGGAAAGCCTGTGTTACAGCTCAGAGTACGGACTGCTACATACTGAGGAATGGGGAATTTTCAAAGAGGAGTATTTCAGTGACAAAGCAAAGTTTCCATCTCAGCTTCTCCCTGTAATTAAACCGACAATTACCCAGGGCCACTGGAGGAAATTATTTTTCGAAATTCATTAAGACTATCGAAATATAACCTTGCATATCCCTAGTGTACCAGGAAGAAAGTGGGTAGCTTTAAACACAGCATTTCAAGCTTTGAAAAGCTGCACAGAGAAAAAAGAAGTAATCTGGGACAGCAGAGAAAACACAGTTTCATACTGCTAATGCCCCTTGACAGTGTAGTGTGCAGAAGTCAAACAAGGGAGCAAATACAAAATATTCCTCAAACACTTGCTGCGGCCTTTCTATATCGATCTCCAAACGAAAACTACACCCACTATCATGTTAGCTCCGCCACTGCATTCACACCTCTGCAGGAAAGTGACCCTTTACCTGTAGCTCTGCTCACACTGCAAGGATATTTAAAAAAAAAAAATAATAAAGTGGCCGTGATAGGAGTTTTGGGTATAAACACAGAAACATAACACAAGCTTCTTCTGTCTAAAATGGAAATTATACTCCCCAGTGTGTTTATATAATCAAATTTTAAACTTTCCATTCAGTTTATTTTTATATATGGTCTGGATTTTTTTTATATATATGTCTAAATATGGACATATTTTAGAGTCAATTTCTTACACATGACCCTCTGATAAGACTAGATACTACTTAAATATTAACATTAATAAAGATAACTAATGATTAATATGAAGTTTCTCATGAATATTAAATGTTCTCAGAATTCCACACTTCACTTTTTATTAATAGAGCAATACATAGGAACCTAAAAGTAAGTAAAATGTTGCTAAACAGGTAGCAAAATATTTTTAAATCTCTTGGTGGTTAGACACCTCTGGTTTTCTGAGACCTGTCCCTTTCCACTGATGTCAATTGCAAAACTAATAATTACAGTCAAAGGCACATTAAATTATTCAGTCAACAGTTAATCCACACCAGCAAATAAGCATATATAATTGCACTAAAAATTTTAAGACTAAAAAAATTATAATAACTTAAAGGCATTTTTAGTAGTAGTTTTTCGGACACTGTGTGTCTGCATTCCTTGAATACAACAGCAGCTGCCATTTTATGAGGAATGCAAGTTTAGGTTTTCAACATTCAGAAAACACTCATCTGTTATGAAATTATGGTTAAGAGTCTGCTGATACATACTTAACTTTGGAGAAGCTAGTCTACATTTTCAGTTTTGTAAAACACCGCCTCAACATATCCTCTCCCGTACACAAGGGAGAAATGAAATTATTCAGACCAAAAAACTTCATTCAGATCTGCCTCCCCTTCTTTGAAATATATGCATTATATAAAACCAAACAAAACCCCCAACAAAACAAAGAAACAAACAAACAAAAAAGCCTGGAACTCATGTAAATGTTTTACATTTATTTGCTTTTAGAACTCCACAGTGCTGTTTATTGTATGAAATGCATTAGTCATAAATGCAGAGGCAGGGAATCCGTGAACGAAGCAGAGTCAGCTGACAAGAACAGTTTCTGGCTATGATTCTTATACAGTCCCCATGGAGAGGAAGTAATATTACATTTTAATATGTCTTCATTTGATTGTTATTACTCTGCCCCCCAGGAGGCTGAGCCACTGTATGGATCATGGCTGTTTTCAACCTATCAGGTTGGTAACATTGCTCTAATCAGATGGAGAATTAAGCTGCTGGGCTTATGCCTGTATATAGCTTTTCATTCAAAAAGAGATTAAAAATGAAGGCACAGTCACAAAAATTCAACTTCCTTCACTCCTAAAAACACATATTACAAAATGAAAAAATGCTATCACAATTACTTAAAAGAAAACACCAGCAGACAAAAATCTCAGCCTCTTAATTCTGCTACAATTATTACCTATAGTTTCATGTTTTAGGATGATGAAAAATACTACCTGTTTGCAAATCAAATGTAATATCCTTTGAACCAACACAACTTTAAAATACATATATTTCTAGAGCTTGAATATAAAGTGTACTACATAGCTGATGAGAGAAATGATGACCGTCGTACTCAATTTTCCTGTGAAAACTAAATGGACCTTAAACCACAGACTATAGGAATGAATGAATGATGTCAACTGATGGGCAAGGACAAAACTGGTTTTGTTCCTCCTTAGTGTGCTGGACAATAAAAGTCATTTGGCAATATATCAAAGATACATTATTGATGAGGTCATAAAAAATTAATTGCTGCTGATGTGGATCTGTTAATAGCAAATTGAGAACTACAGGTTTCTTTGGGGTGGATCAGTACTATCACTAATAGCAGTGATTTTCAACATTTTTTTCACTAAATACTGTTCAAATTCTGCATCAGAAAATAGGTTTCTCAAAATCAGAACAAAATAAAATCAAATAACACCACCCATCGCCACTTTCCCCTGCTGTGCTTATAGACGAAATGGAAAAGCCTAAACAGCAGCAAAAATCCACACAAGCTTTAGATCCAACATTAGTAAGAAGTTATTCTTAAAGCAAAGCTGCACTTGATCTCACGTCCACTCTCAGGACTACTAAATGCATGTAAAATCTTTCAGGGTTTTTTATTTTATGAAGTCATAGAAAACTATTTTGCTCAGGCATGTGTTTGTGCTCTGATTGCTTTCATCTGCTTTTGGGTCCTTTTAATGACTCTCTAAGAAAAGCACCAAATAAATAATTCTTCTTTCCCATAAATTTAGATAATTTATGGGACAGGCTTAAGAACACCAGAAATCACACACTGTGAAACCACAAATCACCAATCACAACATGGAGGTTGTTTCTAAACCAGTCATGGACGAAGAACAAGGTAGCTGAGTTAATAGGAAGAGTGTTTCAATTAAATGAAATTAAATTCCACCCCCTCTTAGTAGCAATGCCAGATCTGCATGGAGATCTGGAACAACAACAACAAAAAAAAATTGTTCAGGCCACTCACCAAAGAATAGATATCTTGGCACATACTATGTTGGGTGAGCTGCAGAATGTTTAGAAAGAGGAGAAATATAAAAATTTCAAATACTAGCAACTAATGGTTTATCTTTGCTTGTAGAGACAAAAAATAAGACTGACACTGAAAACTCTGCTTTTTAAAAGGGATTACATTGTCTTCCAAAATTTAATTATCAGTGGTCCCAAACCTGGACTAAAAGGTATTTAAGTGCTAAAACTTAAATACATTATGAATAGTTGCAGGGAATACTGTCAATGTGTTGAATGTGTTTTTATAAACAGATAATAAAATCACAGCTTTTCTAATGGTCTTATAGAGACAAAGAAATTATCCTTAATTAAAAAAAAAAGATAAAAACCTGCTGAATTTGCTCAATTAGTACAACTTAGGACACCAAGACTGTAATGAAAAATATAACAACAGCTTACCAATAATTTTGCTTTTTTTTTAATGTCTGTTTTTATTTGCCCTACTTCAAAGTCAAGGTGGCAGCAGAATTTTGAGGAGTTTCATCAATCTAAAAGTCATTCAGAAACTCTCAATCTCTCAATTTAATCCACACAATGCTTTAAATTAAGATAGATTTTTTCCTTAAACTAAAGCTTATGCAATGTTTATAAAAACACTTGAAGCCAGACTTTTTCTCTCAAACCACACGAGGCAAAAATTCAATGTGAAGGAAAGGACAAGAATTCTTCATTCTTCTTTTTCACTTCTCATGTTTGTTTTTTAAATTAAGTCCTATATTGCACGTCTCAGGATTTATATCTAAACAGGCCCACAAATTATATTCTGCACAGCAAGTAAGCAGCAATGCCCTCCCCAGTCAAGCTAAAACCAGAACAAAACGAAGTAAAATAAAACCTGGAAGAAGCAAAGGCTCTACAGTGAAACTTAGTGATTCACTTTTCTAACCACTGCTCTAAAATGTATCTTGTCCAACTGTGAATAACATGACTTATGGTACTTACTATATCATGAGCTGGGACTCATGATATAGGGGTATTTATATAATTCCTCATAAAAATCTCCACTTGTATTCATGTTAAGAGAAAGACAGATTCTATTACAGTTTCAATGTTTTTTTTTTTAAGGGTGCAACGTGGGGGACACAATCAAGACAGGCCAATCAGCTCTATACTGTGATATACTTTGGTATATACCAACTGTAAAATTCTAGGCACATCACTGGAAACCCGTAGTCTCTCCTTCCCACATCTCATGTCACCTGACAGCACAAAATAGAGAATTATAAAGTATTGTACATTCAGAAGGATTTTATTAATTTCAGAGAGGCATGTATAAGAAAAATACAAAAGGGGTAAAAAAACCCCCCTCTTTATGTCAACAAAGCTATATGGGAAAAAGCTATAGTGAGCAAAATGGGGTTGGAAAACATCAAAAAAGCTATGAGTTCCAACTGATTACTGCTGTGCATAATTTTAAAAACACCACCACTTTCTTGCTGGGTTAAGGAATACCACAGCTGAAGTATACTAAACAGTAAACTATTTGCTCAATTATTATCCATAACTGAAAGTCACAGCTTCCACCCACCCACAACAAAATCCTACTTGCTCCACTGCTGTCAAGTGTCCCTTTATAAAATTATCTTGGAATGATTTAGAGATTATATAAAAAAAAAAACCAGAAAAGCCTCTCAATCCTGTATCACTATGAACGACAATTTGAGACTTTCATTACAGTTAAGCATTTCTGAAAGTATTTCAGTTACATATTTCACATACTCTGAGAAATGTTGTCAGATAACGATCCACTGCACACATGCTTGCTTTTAGTTTACATAAACAAATTATATATTTGTGAGTGCTGAAGTAACTGTGGCAGATGTAAGCCCACTAATTATGATGTATTTAGTGTATATCAGAAAGTATGCATCTAAAACAGATTACTAGCTAGTTAACTTCACCAACCACAAACAAGTATTTTACGTAAGTTTATCCTTTCTCCCTGCACGCTACTGACAAAAGCCTCTCAGGATGGGGACGAATATCTCCCCACTACCACAGCAAGCTTTGCTTAACAGTTCAGCTGAACAGAACTAATAGAATTAGTTAGCATTCAAGTTACACTGATTGTTGCTAATGACAAGACGGCTTGACGGAAACAAAAGTAGAAGCTTTAACAGAAAATGAGGACCCACTTTCTGTATCATACAAATTCAATATCACTCTACAAGGATGTTCACCTGCCTTGAAAATCTCTCTGGTTTTTGTCTGTGGCACATGGATAAGAAAGGGTTATAGTGAAAGTTCATATTAAATAAATAACAAACCTCTTGCTCATTCTACTGTCACTAATTGCATGCAATGATATTAATGACCCAGTAATTGCTATACGAGTAGCACTGAAGTGGAAAACATCATTTTGAGGCAGAGTTCATCTCTAGGTGGTAGGACTTCACCAGTGACTGAGTTAATGCCTAGTGACAGTTTAGAACATAACACTATAGATGAGAAAATGTGCCAGTCTCATGGTTATAAGGTTATAACAGTTTAGATGGACTTGATGTTATTTGCTTTGACCACACAGAGTCCAGGAGTAACCCCAATAAAGTGCCACAGTCAGACTTTGCCCTGTAGATGAACCTCATTCCTTTCAGGGGAGATGCTCTGTACTATAACAATCTAGAGCAATTTTCCACATGTTTGCTTCAATAAAAGAATACCTTCATCTCCTGTTTTTACATGGAGGACAACAAAAGTGTGCTTTATTGCAAAACACAAAAAGCTATTTACATCATCTAACTATCCTTCAGTAACACAGAGTTTGGCACCTTAGTACCAAGATCAATTATGATACTATTGGATGACTACGCACTTGGCAAAGATGATCAGAAGTTAAACACTGTTTTGATTGCAGTATGCTTATGTTTGTGTTTAGAGCTTTAAAATACTCACAAAGCAAACTTTAATGAGGGAACATTGCAAACAAAGCAATCTGAATTTCCAAGGTACTACAGGACCTGCAGTTAAAACACTTGCCATTAAGTCTTTAGATGTTTAGCTTCTTTAGAAATTATCACATAAACATGTTCATTGTGGTTCACTTTAGGAAACTCTGGTGGGATGGATGTTAATCCTCCAGTGTTCAGAATTTTGAAAAGTTGCAACTAGACAGGCAAACTGATACTTTTAAAACTTACATTTATACAGTTTTTAATAATTCACTAGTGTTCTAACACTATAACATTCTTTTTGTTTTTTCTTTCTTTTGCAACACAAATTATTTAATTAATTTCTTGATTCTGCTACCACATCTGCTGTGGCAGCCTCTGGATGGCAGGTGGAATCAAGTTTCAGCACAGGCTGGGGCCAAACATATGGAAAGCACCTCTGCAAAAAATGCCCAGAGGGTCCTGGTGGACACCAAGTTGAGCATGAGCCAGCAATGTGCCCTCGTGGCAAAGGTGGCCAACAGCCTCCTGGGCTTGATCTGTTAGAGTATTGCCACCAGGTTCCAGGAGACGATCCTTCCCCTCTACTCCGCACTGGTGAGGGCACACCTGGAATGCTGGGTGCAGTCACAGGCTCCCCCGTACAAGACAGACATGGGCTTACGGGACCAAGTGTCCAGTAAATGCTCATGGAGACAATAAAGGAACTGGAGCATCTGTATAGGAGGAGGGGCTCTGTCCTTGGAAATACTCAAAACTGAGCTGGACATGGTTCTAGGCAATTGGCTGCAGTTGGGCTTGCAAAGGTTTGTGCAGGGACTAGATGACCTCCACGGGTGCCATCCAAAGCAAACCATTGTGGGTTACTGTAATTAACGGTGCTGTTGTGGTCTAACACTATTATATGCTAATATATAATACATAAAAAACAAATAATTTTCAGTTTTCCTAGCAGGATTTGGATTCAGAACTCTGTTTCTCTCATAGCAGCTCAGTAAGCACATAATGACTAGTCTGCTGCTGCAGTTTAGTGATTTTTTCTGTCTTCATTTACTGAACAGAAAACAGATAAATCATGCAAACAAAGATCCGAGCATGCTTTTTAATAACAGCCTTATCAGCTTAATATGGACTCTTCTCCAAGAACACCTAAGACTACCTTTAGCCTAATCCTGCTTTTACTCACAGAAATATTTGCATGATTTCCTTGAGACTGAAAAAACGAAACTGAAGACTGCCCATTAAAGCTTAGTTTTATAGTGTGGTTTATCAGAAATAAATACTGAAATAGTCTTCATCCAAGGTTTCCAGGACTAACTAAAGTCAGGAAAGAAAATCCATAATGACGTTTAACCCCGGTTTTCAACCATTCCAACCCTGTGTTTTAGCTAATGCAGTTCTCAGACAAAAGTACATTTCCCTCCATTCCAGCTATGTAAAGACTTTAATAAGGCAAACAATTTGAAATCTTTAAAATCAGTTTCATTACAGCCTTATGAAGTTCCTCACTTTTTATGTTAGGACTTAAAATACTGTAATGTAACATTTAATACAAGCAACTGCATAAAGACAAGACTTGTCACCCCACTTGATAAGCTAAATATTCATCACCAAAGTTAAGTACAAAATGAAAGTTAAATGTGTTTCAGTATGGTAGTGCTCTTCCAAGTTTCTGTTTAGGCAGACACTTTCCTCATACTTTCCTCATATCATGGTATGTCTCCCCAGTACACACCCCCCTGATTTAAACAGTTACTCATAGCCTGAACATAAAGCATAAAATACACACTCAACCCAGTCTTCTTCTGCATTTAGCCTTGTTAAGGATGTTTATATGAGAACATATACAACTTCAAGAAGAACAGGGTTCAAGCTTTTTTTTGCAAAGCACTATAAATGCTATATATATAAAGACTTCTAAGTGAGTGTATCTTTCTTTGTGACTGTACTGTATTTCCAATATTTATAAATTGTTTCTGAGGAACTATAAAAACGAGAAATAAAAATAGTGACTTAAAATATTAAACAGCTTCCTACGAAACTTTAAAACCTGTTCAAGTCCTGAGTATTTCCTGAATAATTTTTTCTTCCAGTCTGAATAATTATTTTTCATTTTCATCTGATTCCATATCTATTTGGAATACCTGTGGGGGTGTGGGGGAAGATAACTAATTTTTTTCACAAGACGCCATCAATTAACAAACTGAGCATTCCTATCTTTCATTTCCTTCCCTTAGGAACAGACACATAATAACAGATTTCCTACTGAACTATCTCTGTCTACTTTAAAGGAGATAAACGATTGGTATTGCTTAGGTAATGGCACCGAATATGAACAAAGTCCATCAATATAAAATAGCCTTATTCTCTTACAAGACCTGTGTGGTCTGGGACAAAACCCCAAAGGACCATGACTCCATTAATCCTGTAGGTCTTAGACTCTTAGAAATCTGAAGCTGCACAGACAAGTGATTTTTCTCTCCAATAATATTATTTGTATAAGCTGTATTTATATTTCATTCAACAAGAGCTAAATGGTATTGCTAACACTTCCCTTAAAAGACTCTTCAGTAGAGTCAAAGACTGACCTCTGGATATCATTTTACACTAAGCAGAAATTATTTATCTAATTTTCTGACAAAGGAGAAGGAAAAAGGAAAGAAAAAAATATGATCTATGTACAAATGGAATCAGAGTGACTATTATCACACCAGCATCACAAAAAAAAAATAATAACAGTAGATTTCTGGACCCCAGAGTCTTTAACAAACAGCAGGGAAAACGTCTTTATTGCAAATGAAAATGAATTGAAATACTGATAAGAGTTTTTGTTCCCATTTTAGGCTAGTTTGGAATTAACCTCGAACAAAGGAAAACCTGTTTACTGTTTCCTTTAAGGCAGCTCTCGCTAGGTGACCTGCAGGTTGCAGCGGGCTGCAGGTTGAAATCTGCCTCAAAACGTTTTCAGAATGCCCAGTCAGACAGATTAGTCAGCGCTTAAATTGGTCAGCATACTAAAATAATATTTTAATGTGAATCTATTTGGCCACGCAAAGAGATTTATTCTTCCCAGCTGGGACATACTTCAAGGCACAATCCATTTACTGTGTTCTTCCTCAGACCATTATTGTCCTTTAATTGTAGAAGAATGACAAAGTGAAAACAGAAAAAGACCTGTGATTTTTTCAAACACAGCTAATGCTAAAGTTTCAGAATGACTGTTTTGATTTTAAAAGCCACAGCACTATTAAAGCAGTTATCCAAAATGCAGTGCTACTAGCCAGCATAATCCTCTAAATCAGTCAGGGATCAAATCTATATATATATATATATGTGTGTGCGTGTGTGTGTATATATGTTTTTTAATTTAAACCAGAAGCCAATTATGTAAGTGGGTCACTTGAAAAAAGTTGATAAAAAAACATTTAAGGAAAGCTGCATATTCCATTTTGCCAATGTCAAAGCTGAAGAGCATCATCGGCTCAGCAACTGTGGCCAATGAGGTCCAGGCAGAGCAAGCCTTATAGAGGAATATCTCAGAGAACTACTCTTCCCAAGTTCCAAGCCATTCTATTACAAATTTGGAACAGGTGAAGATTTCATTGCAGGTGACTTATTTTTTAATGTTGATGATGTCAGCCTATAAACTTCACTTTACTTATGCTAAAGAAGAGATGAAGAGAGTGAGGTATGTGCTTGCTTGGCTTACGTTAGGAGCTTGACAGTGGCTTGAAGGCAGGCGGCACTGCTCCCTTCCCTCTGGCATAGCTTCCCTCAGGCTTCCCCAGGGGCTCCCTCAGCACAAACCCAGGGTATTACAGGGCACTCAATGCCCTCTGCCTTTAAGTGAAGGGTTCAGGACAATTCCTGTTCACCAAAAGTAAACATCTTTGGCATATTATATGTATTTGTACTATGCTAACACATATCCCTTCCAAACAAGAAACACTGCATCCAAGAGAGGTACTGAAGTAGTGACACCATGACTCAAGTATTTGCTGATCAATCTCTCAGTACTCAGAAGATACTCATTGCTTGTTCTGAGCAATTCACAACAGCAGAAAATTACACTTCATTCCCTAACCATGCAAAGACACAAAAAGACTTCTTAATGCAAACATCAGAGTTGCAAATTTTCACACTCTTCTGCGTAAGTTTGCCCTTTGCACAGATATTTATGTTGTTGGGCATGATGCATCTCCATGCATCTGATTAAGGATTTCCTTAGAGACTTATGATATGTTAGCTAAATGGTCACATATTTTAGGATAATCAAACGTTAATACTTCTGAGATCTCAAGTACATTTGACCTTCTCCAGTTCTCTTGAAATCAGGTAACTGTAGGAAAATGAATCTATTCATTTCCCAGGAACAAAAAATTGATGATGGCAAAGAAGAGAAAGGCAAGGACACACTGTTACATCATTTATTCACTTTCACAATACCACTCAGTATCATCTTTCCAATTACTGGTGTTCACAGAATTAACTCTTTGGATACTGATACTCATATTGAGGAATATTCTGCCAGGAAATGGATTATTTTTTTTTTATTATGAAAGTAGCACTAAATGTGAAAACAGGTATCAGAAACTCATTTACATTTTTACTTTTTAAAATATTGCGAATTATTGTGAAATGAGAAGATTTGTATCTTTTTCTTATGCTTAGGCTTTGGGAAGCACTGAATAGAAAAGATCTCCTTCTGATATACTTATCGTGAATACATCTGGATGATATAAAAATTATGGCTTGAAGAATTCCTGTGAAATCACATGTCCCTGAAGGTACATGGGGCTCAGGAAGCTGCTTCATCCTGCAGTGTAATTCCTTATCCCAAAATGACTAACCCCCTAATCTGAAGAGAGATTTTACTGTTTAATACAGCTCCACAAACCACATACTATTACCTTAGAAAAACAAACTGTGTTTTCAAATGGCGAGACGATAAAGGTATGTGATGATGCACAAAACATTTAAAGGGCTGACAACAGCCTGCCAGCATAAATAGCATGAGATTAGGCTGCAGGGGCAGCCACAGCAAGTGCTGCAAAGATGCTGAGCTCAGTAAGCTCGTGTCAGGTTTGTTTGATGCCCCTTAGTTGAGGTAATGCAAGATCCTAAAATACTTCAAAATCAAAGCTGGCACATAAAAGGCATCACTGCTTTAATTTCATAGCACTCCAATCCCCTCCAAAAAACCCAACAAAACAAGTAAGACAAAACTCAAAGCTATCAAACAGGAAGGAAGGAAGGAAGGAAGGACAGAAGAAGAAAGAACTGCAGGTCTGTGAAGAGGGATTTATGCAAACGATTTACAGTCTGATTTGCATACATGACTAAGATGTATTATATTATAAGAAATGACAGTAAATATTCCGACTACCAGAACTTGCATTGACAAGGCTGTGCCATGACCTTTTGAACACAAACTGTTAAAACCCTATCTAGCTTCAAGTATCTCCGTAAAATGGTGTCCTAGCTGAACACTTGCCTTGTTTTCTACTCCTCTCAGTGTTTCTGAGACCAACATCACTGAGTTTACTGTTTTCTCCTTGAATGACAGAAAAGTTAGAGTTTTAGCTTCAGGATGGCTGGGTTTTCAGGGCTGAGATGCTTTTTTGTCCAGCCTATTAAAATGTATAGGTACCCTCGCTGCAGCTTGGTCAGTATATGCTAGCAGTAGAGTGAAAAATTAGCCATTTGTTTATGCCACAATGAGTAGGAAAAGTAATACCCTAAGGCACTCCAGTATTACTGTTAGGCCAGTGTGATTTTTGAGGCTGAAGGCTGACTAAGTTCTTTCAACCAAGTTATACTGTAATCTTACAGGAAATGCAACGCCTATTATGTCTTATTGCTATAATGAAATAATTATACAAAACTAATGAAAATGATATGCACTTAATAATTCTCTGGGTAAATCCATGATATAGATATGACAGAACTGACAGGGTATCAGAAAGCTCCATTTGTGCCCCTAATTCTCAGGTAATAATTGTAACAGTGCCATTTGTTCCACTACAGCTGGTCTTCTGTGGACGATTTTAAAAGCAGCACTATATTCTGGGCATATTTCTGCATTTAAGCCAAATATTTGAGCACGGTCATTTTTATGCTACACATTTTCAGTGGAGTTACAGATAACTATCTATTAACAGCTAATCTTGTCACTTTTACCCTGGATCTCAATGGATCTCAGTGGGAAGTTTGTCAAAGTTAAATACTGTTTAAGTAGGATCAAGTTTTTATATATGCCCTGACTAAAAGAGAAAGCGCCTATATTAAGTGATCTTTAAAACCAAAAAATGGTGGTTTGTGTCTCCCGCTACTGTTATTTAGTAATTTCTACAATGAATATTTAATACAGTGAATTCTTTCTTAGTTTTTGTGACATACAACCTGTTTTATACGCAGTGTGTACCATAATGGATATAACTGGGAAGTGAGCATTAATTTATATTGAATGCATTTCCATTTCCATTTCCATTTTAAAAATACTTACTCAGAGTACTTTTAAAATTACCCATATTTTTAACTAAAAAATTAAGAAATATTTACACTGGCAGACATCACATGAAATAGTTATTAATCCTTCAGTTTTCAAGGAGATGGCAGAAATGTGTTTGGGGACAAACTTTTTAGCAGGAACCTGTTGTGACAGGACAAGGATTAATGGTTTTAAACAAAAAGAGAGTAGATTTAGACTAGATACATTGAAGAAATTTTTTACAGTGAGAGTGGTGGAACACTGTAACAGTTTGCCCAGAGGGATGCCAGATGCGCCATCCCTGGTAACAGAGTTTTGAGAGACCTGACCTAGTTAAAGAGATCCCAGCACATTGAATGGGACTTGGACTAGATGACCTTTAAAGGTCCCTTTCCAACCCAAACTATTCTATGATTCTGTGAAATAAGACACACTAGTATCTAACTTCCTTGTAACTGCAGAAAAGCCAAAACACAGAATTTGTTCCATCTCGTAATACCTGGTGATACTTGCTTGAGACTTCAAAAGTGCCCATGGGGCTAAATGAGATCTGCAGGGCATACACAGTATTACAATGACAAAACCTAAACTAATGTAAATTGTTGTTGTACTGCTGAGGTCTCAGCTAATGCTAACTCCTGATTTACATCATTAACTTTACACATCATAAGTAATTTGAATCAATAAACACCGTGGCTACCTCCAGACTTGCTCTCAGCCACAAATTCCTCATCAGACTAAAACTCACACAAAGTTTATTTTGTTGGACAGAGGCCTGTGTCGTGCACATTCATTTTGCAAGCGAGGACCACGAAAAAGGATGAAATTCCAAAATCATGCAAGCCTACGTTTTGCCCAAGAACCCTCCTGACTACTGTATGGACACAGTAGGTACGTTGTGAGGAAAGGCATGTTCAACCACAGCCCCTCATCAGTAACCCTTGTGAGGAAGCTACACTGTCAAAATTGGCACCAAAACCGCCAAAAGACGTTTCCTGTGGGAGTGCCTGGACCACATGGAGCAATGGCTAGCCATGTCACATAGGATGCCCCATCCCAGAAAAGCCAGGTCACCGTACTCCTACTCGTGGCATAAGATGACCCAAGGACAAGGCGAACAGTATGGTACATCACCAGGGCTGTGGGCAGGAAACGCACTGCAGTTTAGCTGCACGCAACTTTCAGTGCGAACAAGACACGACATCGTGCACAGAAAAAAGAAGCCCTTTACAGGCATAGAAGTACAATCTGATTTACACAAACCAAAGAAAAAAGAGACAGAGATCCTTCAGAAATCAGGAATAATGTTGAAAATATGCTAGCAAGAAATTATTTTCAGGTAAAAAATACAAACCCATTCATTTTCCTCTTAGTTTGCTTACAGTGTACAAGACAGTGTACTAAAGAATGAACAATTATAATCAAAAGAATGAACAAAAACGTGGAACTTACATATGACGTAATAATCTTTGTTCTTCTGAAATTCCAGGCCCCAGAGATTAGGACTGAACTCTTGAAACTTGATGGTAAACTTAACATCTTGATCTGGCTTGGCACAATTGAGTAGAGGTGTATTGTCCTTTTTAATAGCACAGCTATCTGCTTGGTCTTTATCAACCATGTAGACCTTATAATATTCATATTGACCAACAGTTTTAGAGTCCACCTTTGGGCATATAATATCCAGTTTGTCTCCTATCTGTGGATATAGTACCAATCCTTGTCCAGGGAGGAATCTAAAATGGGAAAAAAAAAAGGTGGGGGTGGGGGAAGAGAAGAAGAGGGAAAATATGAGACACTTGATAAAATCTCATGCAGAAAAGTAGCAACTGCAGTGAACAGAAAGGAACAAACACAGTTTCCAAAACCAAAATGACAGACTGAGCAAACCAAATCTTAACAGTTTGAGCCTAACTCAATATCAACAAGATGTTTATTTAGATCTTGGAAATTAGAGATGGATTGAATCTTATAGTCCTTATCCCAGTTGTGGGAACTCTAGCAGGTTTTACATCTCTCTCTGGCAAGCACTGCTATTTTTTCCACATTTGGCACGTAGAGCAGCTACCGCAGGATCTGGTGGGCTACAATTCTGTTTTTCTGCTTTGGTAGCATTTCTACTATTCCTGCACATATTTTGCTAATGTTGGACATGGGAGAATGACAAGAATAATCTTTCAAACCCCTTGAACAGTCAAGTGGGACAGGAAACAACTTAGATTTTAAGAGTTAACAACATATTAAGATGCTGATTGATATTACTAGTATAACACAAAGGAACATCAGTCACTCAGTAGCACCATGCTTACAGACCCAGAACGGGCAGAGACCGAAAGACCACACACGCTTCTGATAGAACACTTATAACCAAGACAGTGTGACCGCTACACTACAAGGATTTCTCTTCATAAACTCCACCATTACTGTCATTATTTTAGCTCTTTTTTGATTTTTTTTTTCTTTTTTGTGCTAGAAGTGAAACGCAGGTGTGCTTCTGCCTTAGTATGGGAACACTTATTAAACAAGCAGACAGTGAGCTTTAATGTTTACACTTAGGCATAATATTGCATCTTTCTGCTCATAATAATTAACAGGCAAACATCAGCACTTCATGAAAGAAAAATATAAATAATTACTTATAGTATTGATTAATCCACAAAATTAGGAGCTTTGTTCTCACAAAGACAAAAGCCACAGCAAGTTTGTTTCTCTCTCCATTAAGATATATTTGTTCCAATTAAGGCCAAAAAGTGCATGTTTCAGAATGACAGCCAACAACACAATGTACTCGAATGCACAGACCTAAAAGACTAACTTTCTTTCCTCTTTCTCCTGCCTGCCAGCCTTTTCCAAAGATCTTCCTTAATGGAAAATCGGCCTGAAAAACCGACCGAAACAATTGCTGCCTAATGAACACCCTTCTCCAAGTGCTAGCATTTAAACAACACACGTAGTAAATCCAGCTTATTCACAGCCAGCCTTCCTGGAAAGTTTAAATTAAGAGTATTAAGAGCCACACAGAACAAAGGTGTAGGCGTCAGTCAGTGACCTCCAGCCTCTGGTTGGCGAAAGAAGCCACGAGCAGTAGTGGTGGGGGAGAGCTTACTAAATTAAAGGATGATGCAACGCCCCCCAAATTTTGCTTGCTCCTATACAATTCAAGTTTATGATCTGTGCTAATTGAGCAGGATTATTTTCACTCACAAAGCCTGTGTAAGAATTATATTTGTTATGAAGCAGCACGTAGCAGGACAAAGACATGTAATTACAGATTTAGGGAACTAGAACAATGAAATGTTATGGCAAGAAAAGCGACTGTTGATGTATAAATTACTGCACTCTTTTGTACTGTGCAGTGTAATTTCCAGACTGCAGAAACTGGGCTTGGCCACGGCTGCTCAAAATGAGATTGAAGTGGAGATGGGGCAAAGCTGTGCTTCCTCCCCCTCCAGTTTTCAGACATGCCAAAGGAATGCAGTGACTACCACTTCCTGAAAGCTGAAAGGGCGAAACAAATGGGAATGTGGAAATGCATCTTCGGAGTTATAGGCCTAAAGAAGGACGACCAGATGTAGGTGTAGATGTGGCACTAAGGGACATGGTTAGTGGTGAACACAGCAGTGCTGGGTTAACAGTTGGATTTGATGATCTTACAGGCCTATTCCAACCTATATGATTGGTTCTGTGATTCTACGACTGAGGGAAACGCCAGTTCTGCAGGGGCACCAAGGAAAGGTGGGCAGGAAGATCTCAGTCTGCAAACATTCCCAAGGGAGCAGCACATATCCTGATTTCGGCTCTCCTTGGGGACCAACTCTGACCAGGCGAAGGCAAAGGGACAGAACTTCTGAGCCAACTTCCATCATCTATGATTGACTTTACCACCTTGTCTGACTACAGCCCCATTTTAACTTTGCTCCTGTGCAGCAGTGTTGTACATTAGGAAGATGTCAATTATGCACGCCAGGACAAAGGACGGTCACTGTATGATCCCACTGCTGAAAATATTTCTTCTTGCCAGCAATTCTTCTTCACGTAATGGGAATGTTTAATATGAAACACATGAGATTTCAGAGGACTGCATCTTTGCTTTTGAATTAATCAATTTAGATTTCCATACATAACAAATATGAAATTTGTAAGGTTAGATAAATGCACTTGTTTTTCATTATCAATAATATGACCTAAAAGCTCCTCTGAAAAACAAAAAATGCTGATTCCAATTTTAGACTTTGTGTATATACATGAAACAGCCACAGTACACATATTCCATGCAGACTCTGAGCACAAACAGGATGAGTTGAGAAACAGCATGCCAGGCAATCCTCAGAAATAGCTACAGGAGAGAAAGCACACTTGTGAGCCTTGGCTAAGTAGTCAGGAATTGCCCCATAAAAGGTAGAGGACAGAACTACCCCCAACAGAAAACTAAAACTACATTTTACAAGAGCTTTAAACCAATGCACTCGTTAGACTTTATGGCAGGGGAATATTCTTGCTATGACTCTGAAGTCTGCACAGTTTTAGAACTACACTCAGTAAGTCTCCTTTCACTCGAGTGTCTGAACTTGCAGGATCTAACGCTGATAGGATTAGGGAAGAAAAAAGGTTGAAAATGCAAGGATTAATCTGAGAACTTGACTGTATTGAAATTTTTTCCACAGTCTGTAGTTTTTATCGTGACCTTTGTGAGAGAGATATTTTACAAATTTACTTTCCTTATTTTCTTACAACAACAAAGCATATGCATGGAGATAACAAAAAAGTTTCACCTTACGTATTTCAGTTCGACAACAAAACTTACAGTGGCTCATTAGTAGTAGTCATGATTATTATCCCCGTATCCCTATATACTTTTGCTACTGTAGTTTTTCTAAAGACTTTAAGTAAATAATTCACTGGGTACTAAGAATTTTCTGAAGCTATTTATGAAATGTCAGGAGGATTAAGACTACTGTTTTATGATCCTATTTTTGAAGACCTTCTATCTGAAAAATAAAAGAAAGGACAACATACATTCAGCATTAGTAGAGGTTACAAAACTTTTAGGATTAATCCTGAATCTTTATTTTCACAAGTGTTCATGTAGCCTTAACTATTCTGGAGTAGCATCAACACTGATGAAATGTTTCCAGGATGGTGACTATAAAAATTAGGTTAATGAAATGGCTTAAAAAGTCTGATCAGAATGTGCCTTCAACTAACTAAAAAGCTTTTTTTCCCATCAAAACAGAAATATAATTCAGATGGAGCAAGAGGTTTACAGAATCTTGTGAGTGATCCTGAGGAAGCTCTGTTGCTCCAGTGGCGTCTTGGGACAGTGGCATGCTCTCCAAGCAGTCAGGATAGCAACAGTACTGGAACTGCTGCTGTCTAAAAAAAGCTAACTTTCTAACTTTCTGAGTTTCAGCTCTAAATATTATTTACTAGGAAACTTACATACCAATATAGGCCCCTGTACCCTACTAGAAACTTAGGAGAGAAGCTTAGCGAGCTTCCCAACTCATTTCTGTCAGCACTCAGATATAGCAAGACTTTTAGAGCATTTGAAAAATCCTTCTCACAATAAATAATCCTGGTGCTTGCTGTGAAAAAGCACAGAAAAGTATATTAAGTACCATATAAGCTGTACGATAAAATTCATGCGCTTTCTGTCTGGCACTTTTGGATACAGATGGCATTTTTACTGTCAGCCCAAAACTGGTGTATTGTGGGCGACATTTGACATCTGTGAAAAGCCCATGGATGTGAATCCCTCCCACATGTCCAACTAATCATGTAGCTTATCAAGTTATATCAACCTGCAGAGTTCCAAACATTTTTTGAAATAGTTGTATTTGACCAAAAAGTCACATGACATACAAACAGAAAACAGGAACAGAGTATCTTGTTCCCCACTCACACCAGCGCTACAATGATTTTATCTACCACATTTATTTTAAGGCCAGCAGCAGTTCCTGGCACTAACATACCCTTACTGGTCGAAGTCCTCAAGAAGTTAAATTTGATTGTAAAATTTTATAAAAACATAAAACATATATTTTGCACAGTTTCACACTAATTTCTTTAGAAACTAGTTACTGTTCAGAGAAACTTAGCACATTCAAGCATATTAAATTACAAAGGACTTTTGCTTAATGATAACCACTCAAACCTGTCTAATCTCATAATAGCAAATTCTCAAAAAAAAAAGAACTTAACCTACCCACTCTTAGTCACTGAGAGTATTCTACCACTTCTTACTACACAATCATTTCTGAAATTGTAAAATTATCAACAGATAAAATTCTTAAGAGAAATAAATTCTTAACACTTTTTGTTAATCAGTACTGACTGATGTAACCAAGTGTTTTGTCAGGCTTTTTCCAACTTCCAAAACTATACACACACATAGATATATGTACACATACTATAAATATAGATATGCACACTTAGCTTTAATGGTATTGTAGCAATTGTAAAACAAACACGATTTTAGAAAGCATGTTACTACTTGTTGCAAGTCTTGTATATTTAACTGGGGAAACAGTGCCAAACTTCTGTGCTTTAATAACTTACCTGAACTAATTGGTGTAGGCAGTTAGCTTTAATGTCACAAAAATAACCCTAAAAATGTGAACAGTCAAGACATTTCTTAAAATGCAGCCTGAAACTTACTGTTGGGGAATCCTACCCACCTAACTTTATGAAGTTTAACTACCAGCCTGACTATAAAGTTATTCATTGAAAAGTTTTATTAAGGAAATGTCATGAATACTAATAACACACTATGTTAGTCCGTTACTTGTAAAACTGCAAACTGAAACAGAATACAGAATGACATCCCACATACAAGTCCTTACTGTTTAAAAAGAATGGTTATTAAATAGTATATGTATTCATCACCTTACTTTTGAGAAAATAACAACGTTCACATCTTGAATATCACTTTGTCCACAGGAGAAATATTTAAGCAAGGAAAAAGTCCTAACCAGCTTGATGCAAACCAAATAAAAGCTTCAAGAAAAGGCTAATGATTTCAGTAGTGGGCTAATTATGATGAAAATCAGTTTACTGATTCCCAAAAACATTGAACTGAAACAAATTCAAAAACATAGACCAGAGCTCTCTGTAAGAGTCCTTTGCTCTATACAAAGCTTTCACATTAGTTTCTGTCATACTCAACATCATATACAAAGATATGCCACATGGATAGAATGTATACACCCAGCTGTAAACATGAAAGGCCTTTTTAGCAGAAGCAGTGATTTTATAGGACTCATCTCACTCCAATTTAAATGGATTAAGTGAACATGAGTCCAATGAGAAGAGGATCATTAACTGCTGTGGACAGACAGAAAAACAAGCTTCATCAAAACAAGATTAATATGGAGTCTCAAAATGGGTATGTAATTTTGTGAAAAAGAAAGGCACTATGCTTACGTGAAGTCTCTGCGAGAAAAAATACCATGGAGTGACACAGCAACATGACAGACTGGCTTTATACACAGACTAGCAAACAAAACTTTGAAAGTAAAAAGAAGTACAGCATTTCATATTATTAAAATTTTTTAAGAGAGTTATGGAAGCTACTTTTCTTTGCCAGTGCAGTCTTATTAAATCATTTTAATACTATAGTGAAGTTTTACAGAACATGCTCAACAGGGATGTTTTTGAATTTAAATAAAATTTAAGAAGTTTAATCCGCTGACCTTTATTTATATGTAACATTTTTCCACACAGTTAATGAAACCATTCATGTAAGGAATAGTTACTAGCATTAATGGGACTTGCAGGCTAGGAACTAAATGGAATTCAAACAGATAAATTCGCAAATATATTCACGCTCATTCCTTAAGATCTTTAATGGCAAGTACCACATTATAAAAAGCCAGACAAGTTGGTAAAACTGCAGCTCTTGTATTTCTCACTTCTACTGCAAGGGAAGAATGCTCCCCTGCAATAAAACCTGCAGTAAGACCACAAATGCTTTGAAACAGTCCCCTGAAACCACAGCTGATCTCCGTTCTGGGACTTGGGGTACCTCCTTCTTCTCACCCATCCTCACCTCTGAAGGAGCCCATATTCTTTCAGACTACCTGGGGCAAATACCTGCAATGCACTGAAATTTTATTTTGTTTTAATCTCAATTCTGGACAGAAAATGGCAGTGGTGCCACTATTTCATGTGTCCCAAGTAGCCATGCTCATAGGCACTGTTCTTGGTGCATTTTCCTGAACCTATTCTTACTGAAATTGGTTGCAAAATTTGTATCGACTTCAGTAGGGCAAAACAATGCAGTATGTTTGCAACTGAAATCTTAATAACCTACACAAGAATGATTCTGTAGTATTATTACGCTTTCTCAAATTTTTTGGTGGACAGGGAATTAGAAACGTATAAAAATTTTAGCCCTTTCATCTATCCATTCATTGTACTGCCTTTAGTAAAATAGCAGAGGAAGGCATTTAAAATACAACAGGTGATTTCTAACAGCTGTAAAATAAGGATGGCCTGACAATGCATACACTTCTCCCCAGAGAAAACATTTTTTTGCGTGGACCTGCAGGATTTGAGAGTCAAATTGTACCATCGTATCACACGCAGTTCTGATGAGTTATGAGCTTCCTTCAACAAATAACTCTTAAGACTAGTGCTGTTGCAGAAATACACTATTTTGCCCCACTCAGCTTAGAATGGTCACAAGTCTAAAGGTGTCTTACATTTGAGAGAGCACAAAACCTGCAGCCAACACATGATATTTGGCAAGAACCGTACCCCTTTCATCGTTCACATATATGGAAGGTCACCTGCAACATGGTACCAAACACATCTGATTGGAGATACTCAAAGAGAAAAGCTGGTTCCTTAAAAGCTGTGATGTTCAAGGTTACAGATGTGATATTGTTCTGTACAAAAAAGTCAATAAGCCAAAGGAGTTACCGCAGACTCCTCAGACTCAGCGCTATCTCAATCCTGGGTTCCAGCAGAGGTAGGTGACTTTGCAATCCCTGTCCAGGGAATCATGTCATCTCAGGGGGAGATCATGGCATCTTGGAGTAACCACAGATACAGGGCCCCCCCTTTCCCAGCCCAGCCCACCCCACCGGGCAGAGGCAGCACACTGCATTCAGCCACCCAGTGTGCAGAAAGGTTTTGCTGTTAAAACAGTATATCTGTTTCAATCAGGCGTCATCTCCGCCTGCGAGAGATGGTTTAGTTTTGCTCGAAAACTGCCCTTTCCCTCGCTGTTTTGGCTCTCCCTTGCAGAACAAAGCAAAAAAACCCACTTACACAACTAAAACCTTCAGACCAACTTGTGTTTTACCCCTCCACCCCCAACAGAAAACCAGAGTGTAAAACGAATGCCAAATGCCTGTTTTTCTTCCCCTAAAAGTTAAGCATGTTTTCCCTACTTTAAAAGAAACTTCTGAGAGTAAACATCTATCTGCCTTTTCCTGTACAATGTGGTTTTTGCACAAGAACATAAAACTCAGAATATTTATCACAAGAGTAAGGCTTGAATGTTGGAAAGATGTACAAACCAATTTTTTACTAAAGTTAAGGAATTTTTAAAAAATATATAGATTTTATATTCGATTTTCATACATGACCTCCACATCAGGCACTATTAATAGCAATTAAGTTTCTGTATTATGTGCAGAAAGCAATTACTGCTCTACTAAAAGTACTTAAAGCACTAGAGAATTCTGATCCATTTACTAAATCAATTCCTGTTACCACAAAAGAACCACTAATGTGCTTCAGGACAGTCTTCTAACTAAGAACAAAAAAAAAAAAAAGGACGATGGATATGACCAGTGTTCTATTTTAAAGTGTATTATATTAACATTTCATCAGCATTTACAGAAATATGAACCTCACAGCAGTGCTGGACTTACTCAGCTTCACCAAACAGGGAATCATTGCTCACTTGCTCTGATGCAGAAGTATGGAAACACACAGGCACATTCTCCTTTTTATTCCATTTCAGCAGAAATGTGCTTTCTACGTGGAGTTTAAAAACTGCAAGTGGCTGCAGTAGAGAGTAGCAGCCAGTCTGTATAAATGGCTTATTCTGAGGAATTTCTGAAAGAAAAAGCACTCAGTAGGTGCATTATAATTAGCTGCTCTTTCTAGTTACCTCTTGACAAATGATGCATGCGGGTCTGGATGAGTGCCCAACTCTTGACCCATGCCACCACTACACACTTTAGTACTTCAAGTAGAAACCCCTAGCCTCAGCATTCTTTTCATTTTACTTTTTCCAGAAACGTGGCGCTTCTAGTGCATAACATGAGAATAAGCCATGATTAACAAAGTTGGAATTCTTTCAAAAGTGCTTCATATAGCTATGTACTAAATATATCTGAGGGGAGCTTCCTGCCTTCGATTCCTTTGAAATATATAGCATGTTTCAGGACTCCATTAAAGGACAGAAGTACATAGAAATACAAAGGGCAAACATTATTCCCACAACACTTAAAGACACGCTTTGGTGACATTTGTAAGCCTTTCAAACAGAAAATATTCATGTGATCATTACTTTAATACAGGAGATTTTAAACCTATCGAGAAAAGCAACTTTTGACACAAAAAACACCCATAAAAATAAACATTTTTTTTTGGATAGCACTTTACTGCCCCCTTTTGCACTCTAACATTAGAACAGGTTTCAACACGAACACATGTCTGAGAAACACTGTGAAGATACGGGGTAAAACAACAGGGCATCATGTTTAGTTAACAGGCTTTGGAGACATCTTCCACTTGCCTACACTGCAAACAGATGAAACATCTAGTTTTGATTGTCCTTAATCTTCCATGGAAGAGAGCAGTAATGGATGGCTTAAATTACTGTCTTCCATTGTAATCTGCATGTATATGGGCAACTGGAAAAGAGGGGGATATTGGTCATTAACACTAGTTGTCTCTATAGCATAATTTTCTAAAGCAAAGATCATCTGCAATTTGATTTTGGTTTATTCATCTAGATGACAAAGGGCTTTCCAGTCTGAGGTCATTCATGTGTTAGCAATGTCTGAACTGAAAGGATGGGTGTATCCTTCAGAAGAAAACTTCACAAACTGGCAGGCAAGAATATTTTCATGAAAGGTGAAGACAAGAAGCCTAGACATTCAAATACCCTGCAAGCCTACAGGCATAAACCAGTTCTGCAACTCCACGCTGCAATTACAGTCAGTATGGAATCGATGTATGTCTGTGTCCACATAGATCTGCAAAAGGTAATAAATCTATAGTCTAGTGGCCAGCTATTTACAAAATACTAATTCATTGTGACAGAGCCAGAAGGGGACCCATCCTGGCCCAACCCTCAGCTTCCATTGACAAAGTCCATGTGCTGCTGTGTACACTTATATTTAAACTTAATCCATTTTCCTCTGTCATCCTACAATTACAGTACAAGTCACAATAATATTAAATTTCACTGCCTACAGCATTGTACAATTGAACCATTACTGTAATGAAAACTGACTCCCTTTGATATTAACACTGGTGTTTTCTCTCATTTGCTAGCTATGAAATACAGGAAGAGACCAATGTTGTTTTAATTAAAGAATTGTTGTTCAAAATATGCTACTGGGAATATTAAAGTAGTTCTTTGCTCTCGCGGCAAAGATAATCAGGTATTTCTATGGTTTGAATTTTGGGTAAAAACTAAAAAAGAAAGTAAAATAAAAAAAATCTGTGCCATGAATTCAGCGTAACGCAAAACCACTGCTCTATTTGACTTGTGCACACAGAGGCAGGGTGTGCCAAAACCAAGAGAGATAGCACTTTATTAAAGAAATGCAGAGCAGTAGTTAGCATGGAACACAAAGTCAAACTAAACCATGTGTGTTTCTTCCACAAGTCACTTAAGTCTTAGCTTTTAGAAAGCTAACAGCGAGTAGCTGGCACTTGCCAAAGAACTACTTTTCAAAAGTGCCAACCAGATTGTTCTATTGCTGAGCTATTCTGTGCTCTTCTCCACCATTCCTGTTAGAAAAACAAATGTCTTATGTCAGCCACAATGTAAGAATGCCAATCAAAGTTTTCAGTCTTCCTTCTCTTAACTAGAGGTTGTTCACACCTGTACAGTCTTGTTTCAGGACATGCTCCGAGCTAAGTCTATAAAAGAGGGCAGGGACTGCCTTTTAGTTGATGAGACATTAATGATCAGTGATTATATCTCAAATTCAAAGAAAAAATCTCATCTGCTTGGCAGTCTTTAGAAAATATATTATTGCATACCATTTGCCTGCATAAGTAAACATCGGAAGTAGAAGTTGTTAACTCACTACTTTCAGGAAAAGTTATGCCAAATCAATAACAGCCTTGTATAAAAGTTTGTATAACAAATCTATTTTGGCAAACCATTGTTATGCTGAGGAGCAAATGACCTTGAGCAAAAACCGAGTGGGAGATCTGCAATAAGTCTGCACTTGTTTCTCGCATCAAACCCCAGATTCAGCCACTTACAAGCATGAAGATCCTACGTTCTTACATTGTGTACCAACTTCACCCAAGTTTGACTGACTTGCAGAAGCAGCATAAACTGGGTGGCCACAGCCACCTTCAAGGCAGTAGCAATATCTGACCTACCAAGAATCAGCTTTTGGCCCACTGCAGGTCTGAGCCTCTCAAATGAAGTTACACTGACACTGGATTAGTTAAAAAAACTCTGTAAACACCCAAAAGGGCATTACACACATGACTGACATCCCTGCCCCAAAAGAAGAGTCCATCAGAGGGGTTCAGCAGAAAGCTGGGGACAACAAAAGATCCAGCCACTCAGTTTTAACCCATTGCCCTGCACCCATGAGACAGTGACATTTCATGCAGGCTCTATCGCCAGGGAGGCTAAGCCTGTGCACCCCTTGCACATTGGGTTCTCTCTCAGGGGAAAACAGGGGATCTTGGGAACAGCGGGGTCATCCTCAGTGATCAGTTGTCAGTGGAAATGTGCTGCTGGTAGTACACCAAACGGTGAGCAAAAAAAAGCACAGAAAACTCAGTTCCAGCAGAGCTATCAGCGCAGCCAGACTCCAGAGGCACAGCTTATGTGCCCGCTCAAGCTCCCAGCTGGCACAAGGGATCACCACTGGCACAAGGGATCATCACAAGGGATCATCACTGGCACAAGGGATCACCTCTGACTACTGGTAAGCTACACATCTCTTTCCAAATGCAGACAGGGCTGTAGTTTTTGACGTAATTTTCTGATATTTAAAAAAGAGCAATGAAGCTTCAGAGAGATCTGTATTTGTCCAAGCCCAAAAAACTCTTCACTCTGGCCTTGGTTCAAGACAGCTCATGCTCAAATTCATCCCGCTTCAGCAAAAATACTCAGCATTCAGAACATGTTTGACATGAATTTTTCTGAATAAGAACAGTTCCCCAAGTCAGGCCCTAGCAGCACAGTGCAGTCCTGCTTGCCTTGGTTTCACACAAAGATCCACAAAATGGAAAAGACTACAATAAGCTAAAAATTTAAGAAGAATTGGCTTTTGGTTTTCTTCAAAAAGTGCCTAAAAACTGTCTGATAGAAAGAACAATGATTACCATTAAAAATTATCTTTTAAAATATTTTTCACGCAGACTAGTAATCTTGTCTGCCAATGTGACTTTCTCTGTTCACCTAATCTATATAGCTCAGAAATACCCTGGAAAAAGAAACACCCCAAAAACCTGAAGGTCAAGCCTTCTGCAGTGATTAAGCTAGACTGCTTCTGAACTAAACTTAAATTAATTAAACATGAAGATAGCAACTGAAGTGTGGACAGCAACTGAAGTGGGACTGCAAATCCTCAAAAGGAGTCAAGATGTTCCCAACTCCAAATTTACACTTTTATCCAGTCAGGTATAGAAACCAACTGCTGCTCAGGCAGCACGTAAGCAGATGGCAAGCACCAAGCAAAAATGAAACTGCGAAACGATGCACCACCCGAAGAGTCAGAAGAAGCCCAGTTATGTGTGCTTCTACCAGTGCTCACTGGATAGGTTCCTTAAACAAACTGCTTCAAACTTGCAGAACATCAAAAGCCAGATGGGTCTTCCTGAATGAATCCACAGGCAAGGAGCCAGGATTCCAGTTTGCTGCAGAAATAGGCCTGGACTTGATTTGAGTCTTCTTAGCTCTGACAGGCTGAAGTCTGGCAGAACTCCCAATTCAAAATAAAATTGCATTCAAGTGAGACTGGGCTTTAACTAACAATAATAATAATAATAAAATTTCAAATTCCTCTTTGCAGCTTTAAAATGCACTTCCCTTTACTGTGCAGTGTTCACCTTTCCCACTGACGTTCTCTAGTTTTGGTACCTAAGTAAATGCATAATTAGGAAAAAAAACTAACAAACAGTGAGAAGCAATTTGCAGCATCACAGATTTTTCAGCCTAACATTATCATTCCACCATCCAACCTATCCTCCTGTGTAAGACAAGCCAAATAATTTCTCATTTTCCATTGACACATGTAAAACTTGATTATGCTTTAAAGTGTACAAAGCTCTGATCCTACTAAATAAAGTTTCGTAAATCTTATTTTAGCCATCAACCACAAGACATTTAAAAAGAACATTATAGGTAGGAAACCCATCTTATAGTTATGTATATACCATACACCAGGAATGAATCACCTAGCAACATAATCCTCTACCAGCCTTTATCGTTTTTGGCTTGGAACTTATGTTTAAAATCAGAAGAAAGCACAGACTATTACAACAAAGTTTAAATCAGCTGCACTATAATTATCATGCTGATACCGCAATAAACACTGGGTGTTGGCTGGCCAGGATTGCCAAAAAAGATAGAGGTCCTGCCCTTATTTGCTGTCTCTGACAACGTATATAATTGCATCAAAGTTCTGTGCATCACAGTTAACAGAAAAATAAAATCTGGATGTTCTCTTTCCTAGACTAAAATGATAGATTTTGTTCATTATAAGAAAATTTGAATTTTGCCTATAATGAAAAAACAATTATAATGCAAAGCCTTTGCAGGCTTGCAAGACTTGCAGTACCCATTGAAATCACAGGAGGTATTTTCATGGAGTTGAATAGGAGCTAGACAGAAGCTTTGAACACGTTTATCTACTTGAAACTACAAATACAAAATACTAAATGAGATTTTCGTATACGAAATTTAAAATTACCTACTGTAATTCTGTATTTAAGTCTGCTCAAAGACTTCTGAAAACCGGGCTAAGATTAAACATGATTTTACAGGGATAGAAACGGTAACCAAAAAAACTCCAGATAATTCAAAATGACAATGAAGACCCTTCAAGTTTAGGAAATTTCTGTGTGTATGCTTTATCGTTTCAGGTCTTAAGATCTATCTGGGGGCGGAGGAGCATTACAAAACTGTTTTTTGTTCTGCCATTTTGTTTTCATACTAGGCTTTCAGAAACATATTGAGCTCAATGTACTTGTTTTCTCAAAGCCTCTCCATTTTTCTGTGTGGTTTTTTTTTTTTTCTCATCTAAGGAACAGGAGTGCAAATTGCAAAACCTCTGTGTTTTAAAGACATCTTCCGAGTTTATGTCACTGAAAACTCCTTCAGGAGAGGGGAACCTGGAGGGGAAGGACTCAGTGTGTGCGCTGGAAGAGGTGGGGTGCGCTGCCCAAGATGCTCTCCATAGAGGATTCCCCACTTCTCCCTGCCAAACCTGTCGTGCCTTATCTGGGACATTTCTGAAATGTGACATGGCAGGCAGGTTCGAAAGCTAAACGTTGGATAATGGTGGGCAAACAAAGGACATCGGTTTTTGCATTATTTCTTTAATTACTTTAACCCTCGTTCGAACAGAAAGCATAAGGCCAGAGTAATTCAGCTTCTCTCTTTGTCATTTGCCTGCCATAAATATGCACCAGTCTGCATTTGAAAAGCTGAAGGAGGCTGCAAGCTTGCTGGACATTTATCATGCTCTGTTCCCTGTTAACAAGCAAATACTTTAGTTGAATGGCCCATTAGCAATCATTGTCAAATGCAGAATGCAAGGTGCTTGGATGTGACCGGCCTGTAAATTAGATGAGGGTGCCCCTGAGCTTTGGAGAATTTCAGCAAATGAATTGGATCTTTTGATATAGATTTGTGAAGGTTAAATTGCAAGACAGGAAACCTATCTGAGCACTTCAGGCCCCCTGTATTCTGCCAATCTGTCTGGCTCCCTATATGCACTTGTTTATTTTTCATTTGTTAAATCACATCAGCATCAGCAGCTAGACATCGGGCTCTGGAGTTCCCTTTTCAGTCAGAATTGTGAAGATTTCCAGCATACCATCGGGTAGGATAAGAATGATAGATTCAAGCATGTAATTAACATCTTTATATTAAAAAAAAAAAAAGAAAAAAAAACCAAATCAAAACAAAAAAAAAAAAAAAAAAAAAAAAAAACACTTTAAAAGTGTCCGAGCCACTGCCAAACAAACAGCATGAATTCCATTTTGCCAAGCTCATCCCAGGCTCACTCCCACTAAAGAAAGACACAACTGTTATTGTAGGCTTCGGTGTTTTTTCCTCTTGTGTCTAGACTGTGCCTAACAAATGCTGAGTGCTTTCCTTCCCCCCTTAGCAGTCGAATGAGCAGGCAATAAAGTAGGTATTTCTCATTTGAATCGTACCGCTGATTTGCAATGTAATACTGACTTTGAGAGTGTTCAGGGTTGTCAGCTGGGTAGAAAAGCAGGTATTAACTATTTAGAAAGCTCTTTAAAAGAAAAGGCAAGAAAAACCAAATCTAAGTAGCCGCACTAGGAGAGGTTTTTTACTACCTTTACAGCTGCAGATTGCTTAAAATAAATGACAAAACATAGCTAAATTGTCTGCAGGCTGAACTCAAGAGGCCAACAGCAAACTCATCCCAGGGATTGTAAACTGGGAGGGGGGGGAGGCAGATGTTTATCTCATTCATTTCTAGATTTCAGCCTGCCTTTCGAAAATAAACACCACCTAGAGACTGAGCCAGATCCATTTGGTTATCTGCAGCCTGACTGGTAAATAAGAATGGATGCTGTTTCGTTTGTGGTGGTTTTGTTTTGTGTTTTTTTTCTTTTATATTTTTGCAGGACGGGAAACACAAGAGATTCTCTCAACTATCACCTGGCCAAGGCACAGACAATGCAGCATGTTTATCTTTGCTGCTCCCACGGAGGGTGAGATGGAGACCACAGACTGAAACACAGCTGAAATCAAAAGGTCTTTGTTTTCTTTCCAGATAACCCCAATCCCACCTATCCCCTCTGCTGTCTATGCCTTGCCAGCATGCTACTGCCCGAAGCCCTAATAGATTAAGGCAACAAACCCCAAGCGCAGCCAATTCTTCAGAAAGGCTGCTGCTAGGGCAGGAGTTAAAAAGGAAAATCTTCCACACCTCACAATTGCAGCCATCTCAAGTTTTAATCGGCCCCCATCTCGGCAAAAAGGAGTAAATGGAATCTATCTTTACCATATTATACACCACCAATGAGCAAGAACTGAGCAGCTTTTCTTCACCGCTTCAACCACCCCAAGCCACAAGTAGGCCTTTCATACTTCCTAATCCCGGCCCCCAAGTTTTGTGCAGTTCTCACATAATACCTTACAGCCCGGAGCAAGGCCCTTAGTTTATAACACTCCTTTCAGAGACGTGTCATTTCTAACATCAAGCTAATCTATATGTTGCCATGGCACCACCCTTTATCTGCCTTTACATCTTATGAACTGCATGGATTTACCACATTATTTTTATCTGAAAGACAGAAAATGGTGGTTTTATTGCCATACAATCAGATTACTGCTGCTAGTTTCTCTATGCCTTTTTACCATACTTCAATCAAAAGGGATCAGTTTCTTTATACTCTGCCCTTGATTTACATTACATCTGTAAAGACCTAGTCTGGGTTGTAATCCCCTTATTAACTATGACCAGGGTTGATTTGCCTAAAAATAAAAGCAAATTGTGTCAGACCTTTTCACTTTGTTTTTGATTCGGAACTACAAAATGGATTACTAAAGAAATCTTCAGAGTTCACACGGCTGGTATAGTACTGAATTTAAAATGAGAATTAAACAAGTTAAACATGGGAGCTGTGTCAACGGTTTACATTTACCATCATGGGAGAAAGGCTGAACTGCATTTGTCTTTGTGTTCTCTGGCTTTAAAGAGACAATGAAGCCACAGGAGTTTTTTTCCAAGCTCTTCTAACACTGTCTATTTGCCATCCTCCCTTCCTCTGCTTTTTCATGCAACTCCCCCATAAACTCTTCTCCCTCCCTGCTCCCTCCCTACCCTCCAAAAAAAAGCTCCCCTCCCCCAAGACAATAGTGTGCTGGTTAAAAGTCTATATTCAGTGGCACTGAGTATTTTAATCAAAATATTTCAAGCAGTTTAACATTCCTATGTAAGTTTCCACAACGCCTCACAAAGAATGAGCTCATAAGGAAATCCATGTAGATGTATGATAAATGACCAGAAAAACAGGTTTCTTTATGTCAGCAGTCAAGGCAGACAGACATTAGGCAAACATGAATAACATTTTAATCACTATTTTTTCCTCAGAAGAACACTTTCTTCTCATTTGCAACAAGCAATTTCAAGTACTGCAGGTTTGCACTGACACATGAAGACCAAATCCTTAAAAAAAAAAAAAAAAAAAAAAAAAGTCCTCAAAGCAGGCCTGCCTGTGGCTGCTGCTCAGGGCTGAAAGGCCTGTCTTTGCCAGCGTGTCACAGCAGTCACCTCAGCTCCTCTGCTGCTGACTTCCCATGACGGAAACCTTGGCCGAATTTGAGATGATCCAGAGTGTCACACCTCGAGCAATGTGATCTCCTCACAATAAAACAGGGAAGAGAAAAAAAGGGGGGAAAAAAAAAGGGGGGGGAGGGCGGCATTCTTGTGTGTGGGAAGAGGGAGAACTTAAGTGATTTTAGCATGACTTTTAGTCACTGCCTCTCCAAAAGCAATTACTTCATTAAACAAAGTGAAATAACGTAGCACAGCTTACAGATAACATGCTTTAAGATAATTACTATAAATAATATAGCAATTATACTGCATATAAAAAAGGCTGGAGAAAATAATGCGCTAAAGAAATCAGCCTTCAGTTTATTCTGAATTAATTTTGCTAATTCACTTGTGCTTCAGAGACCTGGCTACAAATGCCAGAGATATCAAATGAACTGGAAGCCACCTCTCGCTCCTTCTCTTAGCATGCCAAGTGTCAATAGCTATGTTTTGGGTACAATTTAGGAGCATGTGTTTAAATCATTTTAATCTTCCACTCCTGTTTCTTCAGCTTGAAGCTGTAATTGCTGAGGTTAGAAAATGCGGTCCCACAGCACAAGAGTCCCAAATAAATTCTTGTCTAGCTGTGAGGCTCCCAAACATGTTGTGAGATATCGTTTTAGCAAGCTCTTTGTGCTCTGGCTGGCTAGCCCGGTCCTGTGAAACAAGGGCTGTCCATTACCTACAGTTTATCATCCTGACAAAATGTGAGGAATGTGGATGTGAAAGCACTAACAATTCCACCCCTGGTGCTTTCTCCCTTTTTTCTCTCTGTATTAAAACCGACAAGATTAACCCAAATGCAAACTGCAGAGCATAGTTCAAGGGGCTATTCAATCCGTAGTGAATGTGCATTTGTTTACCTACAAAAATAAGAATTTCAGATACAATGAAAAGCAGACTAGTCTATATGCTACTGAATAGAACATTTAACAGGGTCATCAATTGTAGTTTATTTTATCAGTTTCTGACATGTTAGCATTCATTCAGAGGCGGGCTGTGAAACATCCCATATATAACTGGTTATCAGAGGGAGAGAAAAACAGCTATATAACCTAACTTAATCAGTGTCAAAGGCACCACTTGTGAGGATAACCTTCCACATGTCTTAAGAAGAACCGCCCTGCTCGCCGGCCTATAGCACGCAGGGAATAATGACACTTAGACATAAGCGATGCTTTTTGAATGAGATTCCTGTACTGCTTCACAAAAAAAAGCACCCCATAACACTACATGCGGCCCTGGGTATCAAAGGCAGTGCTGAGCCCTTGTGAGGTGAAACTGAGGTAAGCCGTGCTATCTGCATACATTGTTTGTCTTGGCAGAAACAACACAGGCAGAAAGCCCCCCCTTTAAAAAGTGGTAACAGGAGTTAAAGCTACAGAGTATTTTTTCCTCAGTGTTTTCAGGATCAGGAGATCCGAAGTTCTTCAGATCGTAAGTCTGTAAAGTCTACCAAGACCATCTGCAACAATGATGTTTAACCTCACAAGTAATAAAGTCACAGGTATAATTATTATATGGAGGTCACTTTAACCTCGTGATTTGGCCAAGGCAATAAAACAGATCTCTAAAAAGCAGGGGGGGAACAAGGGAGGGAGCTCTGTGTTGAAATAGCTACCGTGTGCTCTCCATCCCAACCACCTGCTAGAAATTATAACCTCTAGACTTCAGTGCAAAACCAATTCAGTTTATACATTCACCTTAACATAAAATTTATTATTTCATACTATATATTAACCTGACTAACAACTTCTGCCAACATTTAATTGCCTACCTGTTCAGCAGATTTATGTGTTGAGGCTTTCAATAGAGTTAAATGCACTTCTTCCCTGAATAAATTAAACAGCACCAAAGACAGTTATTATTTCAAACCTAGAAAGGAGCTTTATTATTACACCATACCAAGATCTATTCAGCAGCTTTACTTCTCAGGCTAACATGCAGCTTGAATCCAGAGTAAGGACAATCTCATCTAAGGAGAAATTATTCAGTATCCTTCAGGCAAACAACTGTGAGAAGAATTAGTAAGAAATCCTGCTCTGAGAAGTGGAGCTGCCTTACCGGCAGCAATATCAGGAATGCATTTGTAAGCCTCCTCAAACTCCAGGCCTCCAAGTGGCCTATAAATCACTAGCCCCAGCAATTGAAAAGACTAATTTTAATAGTGTACTTCTTCACTGTGGTGATTAAGCCTCAATGAATCACTCGAGAAAATTCAATTACATCAGCAACACAACCTATTTTTAAGCGTGCATTTAAGTTGAAAAAGTAATTAGATATTATCATTAGATCTACCATTAACAACATTCAAACCTTTTTCGTAATCAAACAGTTTAGAATTAACTAAATGGAAACAAAAATCGTGTTTGATAAAGGAAGCATATCCCCAGGCTCTGTAAGATGGGTTGAATTCAGCTGCCCGGATACTTTCGTTTCACTGATAGGTAATAAAAGCGATCAAGGTAAGTTAAAAAAAGCGAAAGCAGGTTGGGGCTGGTGGAGGAGAGCTCAGAGCAGCCGGCTCTTCTGCTTTGGAAGAGTGACCTCTGTAGGCATAAACACAGCGAGGGCTGGGATGCAAAAGCCTTCACTTTCCTCTAAGGCCGAGCCAAGGCTGTTTTCCACCAGCACAGCAGGCCCACTCCTGCAATGTAACCCCGGCTCGCAGCCTTTGCCTTTCGAGAGCCTAAAGAGCCTTATAAAGCCCGCTTTACAACCAGCCAGGCCGCTTTTAGTCTCTGATGTGATGCCGTGTCTTTCTTAAGTCAAAGAAAGGCTTTAGCTATGTAGCATCATGCAAGTGCTGAGCCAGTGACTGGAGCTAAAGGTTATTTTAACAGGCTTCCCACCTGGTGCATATATAAAATGAGCATTTGTCAATTAATGTTACAAATAAAGACACCGAATTGAGCAGTCCACAGCGTTCCTGGTGTTTTTTAAGAAATATCAGAAAAACTACTCGGTAAAGAAGTCTTGCAGAAATATAGCAACTATTCACATTATTAAAAAAAAAACAAAACATGCAGAAATCTGTAGCGATTTTTTTCCTTCAGTGAAAACAACAGGAGATAATGATGCCTGTAAGGCAAGGCTACTTGATAAACTTGAGATGCTACTTCCAATTCAAACTTTGAAATCTTCAACAAACTCCTGGAGATCCTGCCACCTACGCAGAATTAATCCTCGATCCAGGAAATACTCCGTTCATTCCTTTCTCATCACCACCTAACACTTCCTGTACAAAGTCCCCTGGGAAAACAAGATGTGTACTCGCTGGACTTAATGGGAACTTCTAAATTCAATTAACCCAGTGCGTATGTTTTGATTTTAAATATCTATAATTGAAGATAGAGCATGCGTTTAAAGAAATTATTTTAACCCACTTCTGGTGTTGCATCACTGCTTTAAAACTCCCTAAACGCATTACAGACTATTTCTTCTTACTGTGATTTCTGTTTTCTAAACTAGTGGTTATAATCACAAAAGTTCAAAAGATCTCACAACTGTACAGAGCCAACTTCCACTTTGTATGTCAAAAATTCAAGGGGACAAAAGAGTAGCAAAATTAGCTTTTCATTACTGCCTCAGACTTCTTTTTAGAAGGACGGCCCACTTTCCAGAATTTCCTCTTTCCAACAGCAATAATTTTGTATGTTTAAGTAAAGAGGATTTTTTTTTTAAAGGATATGCTTCTATTTTAAGAGTGTGCTTTAACAGTGAAGTCCTGGGAACGCATGTACATTTTTGCCCGGGTTTGTTAATGAAGAATGACACTAAATGGTTGTGTGATGGGTAATGCTTAGTTCATTACTCACTGACATGTGCCTTGATACCATCAACTCCACAACCAAATTTAGCCCTGTTATAAGCAGATGTAACTTCGCTGGAGTCAATGGGATGAGTTTGCATCTGCAGACGGAGAAGTTGAAGAGTATCACCTTTTCCTGGCAGCCCAGGGCAGGCAGCCCGGCTCCTCCGGCCTCCGCCGCTGCTCTAGCTCGGGCGAGCCCGGACCCCGCCTGCAGGTCTCAGCCTGCTACCGCCGCCCCACTCTCCATCCCGCTCCCGGTCCGCTGCCCCCTCCCGTCGTGGCCAGCCCCCCTTCCCGGGGCCCTCCTGCCGGGGACAAGGGGCGACGGGGCGCTCCACCGCCACACGGAACCCTCCCCCTGGGGAGGGCCGGATCCTGCTGCCAACGCTGGCCAGAATCCCCTGCAGCCGCTGCTCATCGCTGCTGCACCCACCCTGTCCCCGCGTCTCCAGGCAGCCGCGGCCGGTCTGCCGCACTGTCCAGTCCCTCCCCCGCACACGGCCGCGGAGGACAGCGCCGGCCCCCGGAGAGACGGCGGACGGGAGCGGGATAGAAACTTACTTGGGGTTGGAGGAATTCCAATATATGGGGTCTAAAACGATGGACCGCGCCAGTGCAGTTCTGCATAAAACCATCACGGCTCCCCAGCAGTACTTCCAGGCGGAGGCATCTCGCCTCCGCGCTGCCATGGTCGCAGGCGGCACCGAGTCCCTCCCCAGAACCTCGCCAACTCCGCCGTGCGCCTTCCCCCGCACCTGAGCAGCAACAGTAGGGTGGGTGCCCGGTATCCCAACAGCTGGGACGATTAATAGGGAATAATAATAATAAAATAAAATTAAAAAATCACAAGCTAAGAGTCGACGATGCACTTGGCGAGAGCTGTAAGCAGATCTACTGAGTCATGTATGCCACTCGCATGTAGCAATATCTCCTGAGAGGTAAGATCCAAGCTACCTCCGAAGCAATAACAAAAAAATGCAAACGCCTCAGTTCTTCCTCTTACAGGGGGTCTCCCGGCTGCCTTGGAAGATGCCACTCAAACTGCCAACTCCCATTTGAATCCAGAGCGCCATACGCGTTCACAGTGTCTTAAGGCTCGCGTGAAAAGGAGTAGGGAATTAAAAAAAAAAAAAAGCAGGGTAAAACAAACGGTGGTAGGAGAAATAAAGGGGGGAGGGAAAAGGACACAGCTTCGGCGGGAGGCTCCTCCTGCGTGTCTCTCACTGCTCCCCGCAGTTTACAATCCGCAGGACGCTAGCCCGGGCTGTTTCGGGGAGCTCGGAAACACCCACGAGTCAATAAATCCACTCCGAGTCAGCTCCCCCGGTCCCAGGGAGGCGCATCCACAGGGCTCCGGCTTCCCCGGGGAGCAGCACTGCTGTCCTTGTCGCCGGCAAAGACCACGGAGCGTAGCAAGGAAAGAAAGAGGAACAGATAACAGTAAATAATTAAAAAAAAAATAAATGGGCGGCGGGGGGTCGCAGCGTCAAATCGTCCTTCTCCCCCGTTTCGCGATCTGCAGTGCGCGCCGCGGCGGCCGACCGACGGAGGACGAGGATCGCCGAGCGCGGGACTTGCGCCGCCACGCAGCCCCACCGCGGAGGAGAAGGGAGGGGGCGAGAGGAGAGGAGCGGCGCCAGCCACGGCCGTTCCCACCGCGGCGCCTCCAACCCGCGATGTCGCCGCTCCGCTCCCCTACTGCTGCTGCTGCTGCTGCTGCCACCCCTGCCGCCTCGGCGAGTTCCCGGCGCAGAAGCACGGCCGGCGGCAGCGCGCCGCCGTAGCCATATAAGCGCGGCCCCGCCGCCCCGCCGCCGCCGCTCATAGGGCCGCCGCCGGGCCGCCGCGCTGGTTGGGCGCCGCGCCTGTCACTTACCGCGGCGGCGGCGGGCGGGGCCGCGCCGGGCCCGGCCGAGCGGGGCCGCCAGGTAACACCCCCTGGCCCCGCCACGCCGCGCCGCGGGCGGCCGGCGGGACTGGGAAGCCCAGTGGCTCTTAGTCATGCCAGGGTGGTGCGGGACGGACGGCGGGCCTACGCGGGGCGAAACCGGGGGGGGGGGGGGGGAAGAAATTAAATAAGCATTAAAACCCAGTCTTTGCTAAAACTGTTCCTCCAGTACAGTGCAGTTTATAGAGCGGGGAGCAGCGGCAAGGCCAGGGAGTACGGGGCTCCCCCGCACCCCGCCCGCCGGTGAGGGCGCAGCGCCCCGGGGGAGCGCGGCTGCCGGCGCTGCGCGAGGAAGTACCGGGCCGTGTCCCCGTTGGCGCGGAGCTCCCCCCGCAACTTTCTGCGGGTTTCCTGGCGGGGAGGAGGGCAGGGGGTGCTCCCGCGCTCGGTCCCCACTGGCCCTTCCCCTGGTTTCTGGGAGTTTCCAAAGTTTGTCTGGTTGCGCGACAATTAGCCACAGGCCGTCACTAAATAAAGAGGAATCGGGCACGCGGAGCCCCTCAAAGGGATGCGGAGCGGCGGGCAATGCGGGGCTCTGGGGCCGGGTGCGGGTTCCCTCGCCTTTCCCTGGCGATCGCTCAGCACTTCTTTCCTCCCCTCCAGAATTCGGTGGGGAAGGGTTCGGACACAGTTCTTCGCGTATCCCAACGGCACGACACCTGGCCCTTTTATTTCATTCTATCATTAATTTCTGGCCAGAGCGAGCTACCTACGAGCAGTGCGGGAGATGCTTCCCCTGCGGCCCCGCAGGTCCCCCGAGGGGTGCGGAAGGCGCCGGGGGGTCACGGCGGCCCCCGCGGGTGCTCCCTACGCCGCGCTCGGAGCCCGACGCGCGGCCGCTCCCGCAGCTCTTCCACGGGACCACAGCTCCCACTAGCGGCCAGCCGCTGGCCTCTGCGGGGGGAGTGGTGCCCCCGGCTGTGCCCCTCCGCTGCTCCCCCGCGTCCTGCCCGGCCCGCCGCCTACGCCGTTCCCCCGCACAAGCCGCCGTGCAAGGTGAAACGGGGCGGCGGTACGGCGGCACCGGGCTGGGCAGGCAGCACACGCGAGAGGTCCGCAACAAGAGCTGTACCGAGGCTAAACACGGGTTGTGTAATGTAATAGTCGCTCCTGTGAAATTAAGGGAGTTACCGAATTTCTTCCAGCGGTGATTTCTTGCCAAAATAGTATCTGCAGAAAGGTTTAAAAGTTAAATCCCAGGAAATTACGACGTTGTTTCTGTTATTATCTTACCTTTTAGTCGAGGCACGCAAGGAACATGCTACCAAAGACCCTAAAAAGAACCAATTTCGCATAATTTTATTCCCGAAAAAATACGGGCATTCACCTAAAAATCGGCTTCGTGGGGGTGCTTGTCCGGCTTTTAGACGAACGCCAAGAAGCTCATATAAGGAAAACAACTGGTACTGTAATTTCTTTCTCGGATCAATTTTGGAAGCCAATGTTCTCTTTCCACCTCTTTAACTAAACCAGTGTTTCAGCCTGGCGGAGCCCGCTCTTTTCGCTCGCAACAGAGGGTAAAGAAATTTGAGGTGCGCTCGAAGCCCCATAGATTTTGTGTTGTGTTTGGTAGTTCTCTAATGAAATCTACCACCTAAGGAAACAAGGAAATCAGTTTGCTTTTCACACAAAACATCGAATACGTTTTAAGTAAACTGCTTAATTAAATTTAATTTGCAGTGAGGAAGGAATTGCAGATCCGGCAACGCAATTTGGTGGAAAAGGATCTGATTCCCGGGACGGAAACTTAGCGCTCAAGTGGGAGACAGAGCTTGGGTATCTATGCACTACAAGGGGCATCAAAGGAGAGCTTCGCCAGTGAGGGGAGGAAAGTACTTAATTATTAAACTTTTAAACAAATGTGTGGTGTGTTGCCGGTCGTGAGGCAATGTAAACACGGAGCCCGATAAATGCTTCCAGCAACAGAGACGTGTAAAATAGGTCTACCTCAGTTTTGTGATACTGCTGGTTCTGTTTGTTTGGATGCAAAAGGTTAGGAGCGGTGTTTTGTAAAAGCTGTGAGTAAACTGTGACCTCTAACTCTCCGTATCCTTGCTTTAAGTAAACCAGAGGAAATGAAGAGCCTTAGTATTGTCTGAAAATATCCTCCAGTATCTAAATATATCACACGACGCCTATTGTCCAGCGGCTAATCATTTTACGCAAATACAGCTGTTTTACTACCGTCCGGCATCCTACCGATGCACACTCTAAGTGTATAAAAAATTGCGTTAATAAAATCACTTTTAAGTAAGAACTGAGAGAAAAACGACACTTTATCTCCGAAATAACCTGAGCATCGAAGATTAAGACATCCAAAGAAATGGGGGCTCGGTAGCTACTCCACCCAGGTCACCCTTTTTGGCCAAGGGACCGGTCCCTGCGGCTGGGGTCGGGCCGGGGGGCCCTTTCAGCGCCGCGGAGGTACTTACGGCTGAGAGCAGGACCGGGCCGGACCAAGAGGCGGGGGGCGGGCCGGAGCGGGCGGCGCTCGGAGGGGCCGCGGCGGCGCGAAGCCCCCGGGCAGTCGCGCTGCGACCGCGCTCCCCGCCTGATCCCCGAACCCTGCGCCCGCTGCATCGGCCTCCAGCATTCCCGTCTCGCCTCCGAGAAGCAGCAGGGATCGCCTCGGACCCGGGGGAAACGTGAGAGTAGAGCTTGGGGACGGGGGTTTTAAAGCAAAAAAGATGACAGATGTTCGGAAGTTAGAAATCGGCTTCGGCCGCGTCTTCTCTGAGGGCTATTTCAGGAGGAGGTTCCGGCAGACATTTCGGGTTTCGCAGGGAACGGGGTTTCCTGACATACGAACTCGCAGGGGACAGGCTGCTGGGGGAAATCCTGCCGCGGCCGTAGGAACGGCACCGCGGTTCCCCGGCGCCCGGGCGGTCCGGCTCCGCGGGAGAGGATGGACACACAAATGGACGGACGGATGGATGGATGAGTACGGCCAGCGAGCAGGTGAGACCCACCTATCCCTTTCCTTCACTGAAAAACTGGGACTCCGTCGTTTGCATCGCTTAAATTTCCTGTACCTCAGCCAGGCTTAAAACAAAAATTCGGGTTTATCGCTGAATAACCCTTTTCGCCTTTTTTTGGATAGTGATGCAGATAATAATTACATAGACATTTGCTCTGGTCCTACGAAATCCATAATAAAAGGCAGCTAATCTGAATGGGATCAGGATTGGGCCCACAATCCTTCATTCTCTTTTAAACATCAGTCTAAACATCGGCAATGAGAATATATGGGACATGAATCTTTTTATTAAGTGGAAAAGCTCACCATGATCAATCATTACTTAAAAATGTACCAATTTTAAAAGTCGAAAATATATAACTTAATGGATACAATTACTGTTACATTTAATAAAGAGAAATGATCATAACTGATGCTTACTGACTTAGATGGATTCTTTATCATTTGTCCAAAGGGCAAGTGTGCCAGATACTTGAAACAGCTCTTAATATATCATTCACACCACAACAATGCATTTTCTGCACTTGGTAGAGTAAATACATATCTAGATGTTAATTTGCCTTCTCCAGGTCTATTTTATAACTGCAATTTTGGTTAACCATAGCTTCTTAGAAAATGAGCTTGGCTCCTCCTAAATACAACCAATAGAATTCAAGCAGCCTTATAAAAATCAGAAACGAAGTTTCTACACCCTAACCATGCATTTTAATTGTTTGACTTATTTTTATACCAATTCTCAGTACCACTCTGCGAAAACAAAAATATTTACATTATTTTGTGGTTTGTGATATGAGTGGTAGGAAAAAGGACCTGAGATCAAGCTTCCACACACCCCTCCCTTTATTATAAAAGGGGGTTCATGTCCTGTTGAGCAGAGCTGACGCTAAATCAGCACAACCCTTGATTCTAAGTGTCAGTCCAGCAAGAATGATCGGAAGCATGAGGTTGTTTCGCACAGAAACATCAAGAGGCTCAACACTCTTCAGCGGGCTAGCAAAAGGGTGGGATAGGGAGTGGGAGATAACCCTGAAATGCATGTTTGGTGGCACCAGCATGAGAATGGAATAGAGATACATGAAAGTCATGGTTCAACTCCAGCCAGACCAGCCTGTCAGTCTGAAACCATACCAAACCAGGCACTTCAACCATATCCTCCTGCCTTGGAAATGAGCCTTAGGCACACAGGCAGCTCCACAGTTCTCTTCTGAAAACACTCCCCTGTGTAACACAGCCCGGAAGGTGTTTATTAACTTGAATTTCACCTGCACTTGCACCGAGACCCTGCAATGACAGAGTTAAGATCCCAAATGCTCTGAAAATGTTTAAATGAGACACTGCACGCAGTTTAAAGTGAATAACCAACACCTCCACATTTGGTGTACGTCCAAAAAATGGCACACATTAATGGCATCACAAAGGGGATTACCAGCTTCAGGTAATAGAGAGGTTGAGGTGTATGAGATGGCACAAAGCTAAAGAGAAAAGGAGCGACATCAAAGATAAATCCTTCTTTTTCAAGACAAGATAGCAATGGATGAACTATCGATACTTTAGTGAGATTATACATTTAGTGAGATTATACATAGGTATGCTGTTGCTTGGCAGTTTAGATATCTCACCGACCTAACTGTCTCTGCTGTGCTAAGTGTCAAGGACTCCATCCCTCCAATACATTTCACAGCAGTCAGCTTTCCACTTGTACTTGGAAAAACAATGATAAACGAACATGGGAATTAGCAAATTGCCAAAGTAAGAGTACATGTTTAGCATGCTGCTCTGAGGCCTTCCATGCTCCTGCCTTTGCCAGACAGATGCACTGTTCAGTATTAAAATAATTATCCAGGACATTTATGAACAGGGGTTAGGGAAACTAAGATCTCTTCTGTTATAAGGGAAATGAATACTTCTCAAGGTAGGTGGCAACAAAAATGCCTACTGGCCTCCCTGGGTGAGTCAACAACACACAAAAACCCAGAACAAACTAAAAACTGTCTAACCAAAATTTGAAGTTGAAACTTCAAACTGTATTGGAATAAAAATAAACACCCAACACATTCACCAATAGCGGTTTCTCTAGGTAGGCCAATATCCTCTTGAAGATGGATGCAGGGAGCTCACAGTTTAAACACCACATGTCAGCCTAAACAGGCATGAAGTTCCATGGGAATATAAGAACATGCCAAGTTCTCCCAATCAAATGTCAATTTATCCCCCTCCCAAACTGTGCACACCTCCACTTTCCTAGAAATCACTATCCCTGAAGTACTACAATAATTTTAAAAAGAAAGAAAACCGCAGTGCAATGCAAATGTAACATTCGCCCACACTGAACCTACAAAGAACTATCTCAGAAACACAGAATGCTTTAGGACAGCAGAGACAGAGACTCCATCAACTGAACTTCTACCCCAACAGAGGGGAAAAAACCAAACCAAACCAAAAAAAAGCAAAACCGAAACCCTAGCTGTTTTTTGAGGGCAGGGGAAAGAGAAACAGGTATGAAATGGAGAAAGGCAGAATGGGCAATCTCATTAGGAATGAGCATTTTGTCCAAGAAAGCCCTAGAGGTGTGATTGAAAATAACCTTGTAACATCTAAGCCTACACAATGTTATATGTGGAGAACAAAAGTTGCTATTTAGCAGCAAATTATGTGATGCAGAACAAAATGCTTGATACCACAGCTGCACACATGATTACTTAGCTTCTTGCTTTTAGAAGAGGAAATGAAACTGCATAGGTCTGTTTTGAGTATTGACTTTTAATAGCTTGTTTCTCATAAGGGAACAGGGGATGTTTTCTGTTTTAGAAATACAGGTATCAGTTGATCTTTAAATACAGCCTGCTCCTGCCAACAGGTCACGTACATGATTTATTTGGCTTCAGCTTTTGTTTTTATGCATTAAGCAACTTTTAACCTTCTTTTGTAATACAATATATAGGCAAATTTAAGTACAATAATAGTGTAGGTATTTTACCATCTTCACATTTTCTTGACATGCTGGACAAAGTGATACACATCAGTCTGTCCCCCAAGCCCCAGTTTCATACAAAGCACGTTGAATACTGCTTTCAGTGGCACACTCAACTTGCTCCCACATTTAATTTGCCAAATCTACAGAAACAGACCCTTTGGGAATATCAGGAATTACTTCCGACTTTGTCCAGTGACATTCAAATGCTCAGGCAACTATTGGTAACTTTCATTTTATGGTTACTACAGATGTTGCACGCTGACAGGAAAAGAAAGTTTTAGAACTGGACAAGCTATAGTAATCCAGGTTTTGGTAGAAGAATTATATACAAAAAGGGGATTTATATATAGTTTTCAATCTGTAGTTTCATTTTTCAAAATAAAACCTGTATATATAAATGGATAATATTCAAGATCTGTATATGAATAACAGTTGCTTTCTGGCTAAAACAATATATTTAGACAGAGTCTCACTTTCTGTTTGTCACTTCAAGTATACTAGCCAGTCCAGTCCTTTGGGAGAAAAAACTTCCAATTTTAAATCCTTGAGGATCCATCAGATTCATTATTTGGTAATGACCTTAACTTACACAATATACTATATTATGAGGTGAACCGAAGGGGATTAGATATCGAAGTACCGGTCTGAGTGCAGTAAGCCGAACAGCCGTTTAAACATGATACTACAGCTGAAATAAGTCTCTGTCAGAATAAAAACCAACATTCATAAAAACAGCAGAAGCCATCAAAAACATTCACAACTGCAGGGATTTTTTTACTGTGTGTAATTTTGCATTATAAGTAGGAGAAGCCACAATAGTTTAAAGCAAAATTTAAAAAAATACCACTATAGTCTTGAATTTAATAATGTGAATTGTCACTCTTATAGCTGTTTATAGAAGTGTACTAAAAAAATTTACTTAAACATATGAATTTAAGACTTTCACTTTATTCGGCAAATTGGTTTATTTACACAATGGGGAACGCTGGTTGAATGCTGTCAATGTAATAAAAACAAATCTAACAGAGACAATACTGCTCTCTATGTATTCATAGCAGAAATGACAAACTATTTCCTTACCTGTATCAGGAACATCAAGCGCAACAACGGGACAGTATCATAGGACACTGATTTAACAATAAACCGCAGAGGTCCAGTAATACTATGGCAATTTACTCATGTATTTACTGACTTCAAAAAAAAACATTAAAAGTCAGCAATACCCAGTATAAAGTTCCGTCAATTATCAGAGTCAAACTCTGACTAGTAGGTCAGTAAAACCTTATTAGATCATCCACAATTCATGAAGTGACATGACTTGCTTCAGATCACCAATACAGAAACAAAATTCATGAAAACAGATTATGCTCTAAAAGGCAATGATGATCTGATAAGGGTTTAACTTAATGGAAGTTTAAAAAAAAATAAGAATTGCAGAGCACAGCCCCTATTAGAACAAGCTAACTTTCCAACTTTCAAAAAAGACAAAAAAAAATTGAGAAGAAAAAAAAACCAAAAACACTTCAACATGAAGCTACCATACAAAGTTTTTTTTTGTTTTCCTTTTCTTGTTTTTTTTTTCTTTTAGGAGTTCAGAGTTGAAATTTAATCCTGGCTTTTTAGGGAGAAGGACAGTTTTGGCCTAGACTTTCCTTTGCCCAGGATAATTTTTTGCTCTTCCTTTTGCTGACGTTGTCTCTCTTGTTCTAGTTTCATCCTCTCCTCATGAATCTTTCTTTGTTCTTCAACAATTTTCAATTGTTCTTCAGCCTATATAAGAAAATGATAAAATTTAGGCCAGCATATTTTGTAGTCATAAAAGCAATTTACAAGTCCATATTAACTTCCAAACAGGTCCAATCCTGCATAGGTATGTAAGCAGTTCTGCCTGAGCTAGATGCCATAGTTGGTTTCAGTGAAACTATTTATAAAATGGTTATTTGAATTGAGTTTATAAGAAACATTGAGAACTTCCTACAGCTAATGTATTGAAATCTTGAGTGCTTACATGTCATATTTTTCAGCACTGCTGTGCAAACAACACTTTAATTAAGGAAGACAACAGATATCTAAAGATATCCCGACGTGTAAAATGCAGGCACAATGAAGTAACACATCTTCAAGCAGACGTCTCCCTGCTCCAAAACCCATCCAAAAACCCCTCCTAATCCAAACCCATCTTTACTTGATTTGTAACTAGTCAGTCCTTACACTGACCAATGGTTCTTACAACTCTTCCAGTGGTCTTCTAAAGGTGCTTGTTTTGTTCATTACATCAGTTCATACTTTAAATTTCCTTTATGTCCTGTTTCGACCATATAAGGTTGAGAAAAGGGTAAAACAGAAAGAGATCTAAAGCAGGTGTAGTTCAAGCAAAGAGTTTTAAGAAGCCTCCTTTTTACATGAAAGAGGTGTAATTACCTGGGCAACTGAAACTGATAGAGTTCAATCAGGACTTAGAAGACACTTAGTTTGGCTTATCATCAAATGATTAGAATCAGCTAAATCTTATTAAATATTTTCATGTGGCAGGCACCTGATTAAATGGTCTTGAAGACCAACATATGCTAGACTTTTCTAACTTAGACATCTTAAGCTTATGCTGAAAGTCCCTTTCAGCACTTCTACATCAACGTTATACTCGACTCAAATCCAGTTTGTACTTGTCCTGCTCAACGAAACAGAATTAGTCATTTGAAGCTGAACATGTCTGCAAACTTACTTCAACCTTCCCCACGAGCTATAGTTAAAACGGACTTTTTAAATTCTGAAGGCAGCAATTTCCCTCTAAATTAACTGCATCCAAACTATAGTGTTACTGCTAAGGATCTGGTCTTTTATGCTCAGGGGAAGGAGAGCAATGCTACTGATACAACCAGCAATAGTTAAGTTAAACTCTACAAAGCGTGGATTTGTTCAACTGTGTTTCAAATCTAGCAGACACCTGTATTTCCCTACAAAATGGTTATCTACATCTTCACATACCAGTTTAGCTTGTGCTTCTGCAATTTTTCGATTATTCTCTTCCAGTATTCGCTCTAGTTCCTCACGCTTTGCACGCTCTTCTTCCTAAAGGGGAGGACAGGGCAAGATGTTAGTAAAGTAAAATATTCATTTCTGCATGTTCACTAATCTTTCTCAGAATTCTTTTGTGAACTGACTTAAAGTGGCAGCTTTACAGCCACCTATTTTGTCTCACAATGGTAAACTGTGCAGCCACTAAAACTGGTTTCTACTACTCAATTTAAATCATCCCGCCCAGTCCAAACAGCAACCAACTAAACCCTCCCTAATCATAGAATCCTGACAATTTATTACTAGAATTTTAATATCACACAAATCAACAAGGACAACTACAAAAACTGGATAGTATTTACCAAATTAAAAAGTAATATAGAAAATATAAATAAAGTGAATAGTTTGTCTCACCAATTAAGTATACCTACGTATTCTTTACCTATACTCCTTTAATCAGCATTAAAAGTTGAATATTTACTGTCTTGTCCAGTGTCCTGCAGAGTGTGCTCCTCGGCTGCCATACGCGCCAGCTTCCTCTTTAAAATGATTTGTACTGTTAGCTTGGCAATACCTGCATCAGCAGCTCAACCATTTATAAAGAAACAACATACAAGGAAGGCTGAGCTGAGGAATGCAGATGTTTATGGTAAGAAGGAACAAAAATATGTAAATCATTCCTAAGGCAAACAATTAATAAGAAAAATACATTTACTGTTAGTGAAAAATACAAATGGTAATCCATACTTCATGGAGCTATGGGCTTCTTTCATGGGGAGAATGGACTTAACATTCAGTATTTTGACAATTTTAAGACAGCTGAAACTGTCGTTTGCAGTATGAACTTGGAATTCAGGAGTCCAGGGAAGGCAAGATCAGGAAATAAAGCCTTGTAATTGTTGTTTTCTTGGTGAATTTTATGGAACTCTGTTATGCAACTCAAATATGAAGACTGCGTGAAAGTTTTTGAGGTGTTTCAGTTCACATAATATATATCCAAATTATTTTAATATTTGGAGGATTTAAAGTTAGCCAGAGGTTTGTGTCTGTGTAAGAAAAAAAAGTTAATACGAACAAAGCAAGCATATGAAAACTTCTTACTATGACTAGTAACGAGCTACTATAGCTAGCACACTTCACTCCAGGCATGGAGGTTTATTATATGTTACAAAGAACTGATTAGACTTCTCCACATGATATTGACAATAGCAAAAATACTTTTTAAAAAGAGTCATCCATCTGATCAAATGAAAATCTCTATCTATATATGAAGAATTTTCTGACTATGAACATGTAAATTCAATGTAAACTCTCTCATATTAAAGTCTGAATTTGCAAAAAAAGTATAATTTAATATTTTTAATATTTACTGTAAATCAGCATTCCATTTGTTTTCATTTAATTAAGTGATACTATGTAACTGACAAGTCACATTTAGTATGAAGGGGAAAGCTGCATTGCTACTGTCTCTCCTTCTGTAAGCCAATCAAAATATTAATTTAAAATAAACTGTGTAGGAGGTAGAGAATGAAAAAAGCATTCAACACTTATGACTATTTAGCACAGATTTCCTTTACAGTTTGAAGTTTGTTTTGAAACTTTTGGATCCTGGAATGATTGGTGCAGGCAGGCATCAAAGCCTTTAGTAGCAAATTACTGTCTCACAGAAAGACATTTTCAGCTTCTGCTCCAGCTGCTGATTAAAAAAACAAAACAAAACAAAAAAATCCAAAAACCCAAAAACCCAAGTCACACGTTCAGCTTGACTTCAGACAAGGGCAACCTGCTCTTTTATAACTTCTAGGGAGAAAAAAAGGAGTTGTTAGTAGTTATTAAGAATGGGTATAATGATTTGGACAGAGATCCTTCATGAAGACGTGAATGGGCTTATGCTCGAAGTCCCAGAATTAGTCCAATGTATGCTCAAGGAAAATGTTCATTTTAAAATGAAGAATAAGAAACCTATTTGTTAAAGACAGGTACTGCAGATCACTGCTGGACCCTGCTTTTTGCCTGACTGAAGGCAAAAGCCTCTTACAGTCTAGGTAAACATGAAACAAATGAAGGATACATAATTACAAGTTTTTCAATACCCTTCCCCAAAAATGAAAGGACTGCTGATAAATCCTGCAGCCATGGCAAAAGTTTCAAACAATTCTGAAATATGTAGGTCAGTTCCATTAAAAATCAAGTATCCTTGTTCAGGTTTTAGGAGAATAACTGTTTAAATATCAGTGAGCTCCTCTGAATAGGCTAGAAATTAAGTTTCGCAGCAATGCAAGTTTATATGAGAAGGGAATTAGATTTGCTGTATTCCATCTCTTTCTGAACCGAACAGGAGGCACAAACCAACACTGAAAGTTTTGCCATGGACTGTCTCTACTTTCCAAACGACCGAGCGTTACCTCTCTGGCTTTTTGTGCTGCAAGTTCAGCTTGTCGCTGTCGCTCGAGTTCTTCGAGCAACTGTTTTTCCATGATGCGCTTAGCCTCCTCCACCCTGCGGAGAACCTCTCGCTCAATTTCATCCTTTCTTTTCTCCAACTCTTCTTCTACACGTTTAGCCACGAGTTCTTCCACTCTTCGAGCAGTTTCTTCCTCTACCAGTTTCTCTTCAATTTCTTGTTGACGACTACAAAATGCAAACGTGAGGATTACCTTTTCAATCAATAAAGAATGTTTGCACTGAAAGGAACTCCTTCAATACCCAGCATCAGCCACGCTACTGAATAACTTTTGAAAAGTTTTATATCTTATACACAAACTATATACATAAAGAATATTTTGACCTACATTTAAAGAAAACTAATACTCAGGCAATCAGTGTTCCTACTATAGGGTATCCATTCAGCCCATACCATACTTAGCATCTCTCTATATACTAACAGACTAAGATTAAGAATACCTAGTCATACTATTTCTTCATCATAATTAGGGGGGAAAAAGGGAAAACCCCCAAACTAACAAATAACACCCCCCCCAAAACACAAAACAACAACCACAACCCCCCCCACCAAAATCCACATCCCACCCAACTTTGACTATCCTTAGGAATTCAAATGGTCTCAATTTTCAGCCATGTGTAGCAATAACATCCTGTAAAATCTTGCCCTAAAGTTACCACCTCAGAGGTACCAAACTCATCACTAGTAACTTAAAATAGAAGACAGAAGCAATAAAATTTGTGATTTGAATATTTTAACTAGAATTCCAGTGGTATACCCGTAATCTAGTTATCCAATCATTTACCTATCACATTTTGAGTACCTCAGCTCTCCTTAAGTTTTTTTATTGCAGCACTCTGTCTTACTGTAATTATCCAAAATAAATTATACCAATACCAAGCGCTAAATAAATCCTTGTGAACTACAGCTTTCCATGTTCTGAGTTTTGGAAACATTTTCAGACATCTTGTCTTTATTTTTGTTTAGCAGCAGTGTTATCACTTAGCCTGACTGCTGTTTTAAGTTTTCATTAAGGATACAAAGAGTTTAGCTAGATTTGCAGTTTAATTACCAAATGTAGGAAAAAAAAATTCCAGGTAGTAATCACTAGTACAAAACAGCAATTACATATCCAAAGATGAACAGTGAATACTGTATAGCTCTATTTTACACACTGCTATTTATCTGGAATTATTATGGGCTTTGTGGAGAAGACTGTTGCTTTTAAACTTGACATTAACTTCCATTTTAAGTATTCTGTGAAGTACAGAACAATCTTATAAAACTTATCTTCTGGATTGTTAGTGACAAAAATGCATGATTTAGAATAACAACTACAATTGTAATATCTTCATATCCTGTCATTTTCATAACGCTTGCATTTTCCTATCTCATTTGGAAAACCTTTCCTAATCTATCTTATTTGGAAAACAACTAATTTAAAAAAAAAAGAGTTACAGGATTTACCAACTTTTAGATTTCCCAAGGTACAATTTGCAAAGATGTACCTTGGGAAATGACGAGGTATGGACTACTGATCTAGACAGGCATGGGAAATACAGAGCTGAAAGGCTCCCAATTCTCCCTTTTCACGTGTCATCTTTTCAGAAGTGTACTCAAGTAAGTTAACTTCAGTTAAAAATTTTGGAATGCTCAACTCAATCATTCGGCCTGAGAACACAAATTTTATTCTTACATTCCTCAAGAGACAGCCATCTTACCTGGGGACACAGTAGGCCAGTATTCACTTTTCCAAAATTGACATAAAATACTTTGAGGTGATTTTTTCAGAAAAAAACAGACAACAAAAGGCAAACAAAAAACCTAGACCACTATCACCATCCAGAAAAATACGACACCCTAATTCTGATACAGCAGTATCTCTGCCAAGCCATGACCCTTTCTGGACAATTTTTTAAACATCCTTTATATACTAAATATTCTTTTATTTTAAGAGGTTTTCATTTCCTCTTACGAGGTTTTATTCAGAAATGAGTACTCTCACTGTCCTTTACCAATACTGCTTAGTGTACCTAAGAGGCTGTTCTAGAGAAAGAAATTGTCAGAAAGTTCATATTCTCGTGTTTTATTCAACTATCATAGCTTTATGTTTAACATTGGGAAATCCAGAACAAAAGTGAATTAATTGAATAAAGATAGTACATAGTTACAAAAATACCCATGACATTCATGTCTGAAATAAATTTTCAAATATGCTCAGCAATGGATGATGTACTCATACGTTTCATTCTTCTCACCCCAACAAATTCCATTTAAATTTAATTAAACCAATCAAATGTGTTTTTTAACACTTATAGGCAATGATGATATTACAATGCCTTTGACCTTATCAATGAAATTCAATTATAAACACAGATATAAATCTCAATGATTTATTCTGTAGTTTATACTATTTTTTTTTAATCACATGAACTTACAGTATTTCATACAGAGGTATAACTTTATCATCCTGGCCTACTGATGATTCCAGAGCAAAAGATAAGTCATTAAAGTAAAAAAGTATTTTTGGTATGATGCATTTACTTCTTGAAGACTAATTTTATGAAATCTGCAGAAAAGAAACCACTTTTATGTCAGCAAATTTCTGAGGGGAAAAAAAGTCATACTTGCAAGGCCTTTACAGAAAATGAGCATTATAGGAAAGAACAGAAGTTAGGCTATGTATTAAGATTTGAACAGACACGAGAAGAAGAAAGTCACTTTCAATAGCAAATATTGCTCAAATGTCATATTCCTCCTACACAGACTTCATGAGCATTTTAAAATTTTAAAACTAACTTAAATAGAAAATGTACTTACATATGAACTAAACCAGCTGTGAAACACTAAAATAAACTATTCACTATATTCTCAAATTGTTAAGCACATTCCAATTCATCACTGAAGATATGGAATGGATGGAATATTTCTTTAATTTAGGTACTGAATAAAATTATAAACCACAAAATTAGGATCACTATCTCCAAACCCTTCAATTTTAACCTGTTACTATGGAAGTTTTTGACAACATTGCTGTCAAAATCTCAAGTTAGCAAAGGAGATTATCAACAAACAAACACGAAACTGATAACTCGGGCTCACTCAGCCTTCTAAACATCAAGTAATATTTCATGAGAACGATAGTGCTGAAATAAAACTCAAAGTTCCACCTGAGAATTAACAGGAGTACTTGACTTCACTCATACAAACAAGTGCTATTTCTGGTCTAGGTGGTCCAATGAGCAAGGGTAGCATTCGAAGAAGAATCACCTGATCACAACTGTTCAAACCATTCTCCTCTGTGCTGCTTAAAGGTCTGTTTCATAACTTATTATGCCGCTAAACATCAGTGCATACCCAACGTTTATTAAAACAGAATTTATCTCTGCAGACTCAACAAATAGCCACACTCCCCACAATGTAAACTGAAAAGGGACAAGGTTTCAAACAAAACAAGTCACCGGCTGTCACTATCCCATTTGCCAAGAAAATAATCCCTCGGTGTTAATATAATAGCTTCACAGTGCTTCTTGAAACCCTCAGCCGAGCAACTCCAGATGTCTCCGCTCGACGTACAAGAAACCCCACGCCAGGGCGGGGAGGGGCGGGCGGTGCAGCACAAAGCCTCGGGTGCCGCGGCCTCGCCGCACAGGGAAGTTTGGGAGCAGCGCAGGAGCGAGAGCAGCGCCGGCGGATGGGAAGCGGCAGAGCCGGCGCTGGGGAGGCGGTGTGCGGGGGGCTCGCCCCCGAGTGGGCGGCTCCGAACGCACCTGAGGGAGCCGGGCTCTGGGAAAGGGGCGGATGGCGGGAAAACCAGCTCTCATTAGGCCTCAGCGAAGGCCCGAACGCCTGTACCCCAGCGGCAGGCGGCCCTCTCGCAGGAGGAAGGCACGGAGAGAAAGGCACCAGGGCACAGACCACCCCCCTTCGTCCCCCATCCCTCACTTCCCCCTCGCCCCCAGCCCAGGCCCGGAGCTCACATTTTCCGCTGCCGCTCGAACTCCGCTTTTTTCTCCTCCTCCTCCCGCTTCTGCTTTTCGTCCAGGCTGCTGCGCTTGCTCACCGTGCGCCCGAAGATGTCGATGCGGTCTGGGGGGGAGGAGGCGCGGTCGCGGTCCCGCTCCCGGTCACGGCGGGAGGAGGGGGCCGTGTTGGAGCGCGAGCGGGAGCGGGACTCCCGGCGCCGGTTCCGCTTGCTCTCCCGGGACTTGGAGCGCTTACGCGCCCGCTCCTTTTCCCGGGAGCGAGACCGCGATCGGCTCCGGTTCTTCTTGTTGTGCTTGGAGCTCTTGGTGTGCTTAGAGCGGGACGAGCTCCGACTGCGGGACCGACCCATCCCGGCGGAGAGGAGAGGCCGCGCCGACGACCGCTCGACCACCCTCGCCCCTTTCGCTAGCGGCGCCCGAGAGAGGTGCGAGGAGGCTCTGCACGCATCAGCACCCCCCGATATAGCCCCTCGTCCTGTCCCTTCCCACCGCTTTGAGCTGCAAGGAGAAGGAACAGGCCCCAGGAGCAGGAGCAAGTCCGGACGCAGCCAAGATGGCGGCCCTAGCTCAGCAGCGACTCTGCTTTCCCGCCCCACAATGCACCGCTCCGCGATCGAGCCGCTCCCCCCCTTCCGCCGCCTCGGGCGACGCGGTGGAGAAGCCCGAGAGGACTCGGCAATGTTCGGCAGCCAATGGGAAGCGCCGCTCGGACGGGGAGCCCCGGCCGGCCGGTCCCTTGGGCCGCTGGGCGCGCGGTGTGCGGGCAACCCGCGGGCAGCGCGGCCGGACGCCGAGCGGGGCATTGACATCTTTTTCTTTAGCTGATTTTCTTTTTTTTTTTTTTTTCGGTCTGGTGGGTTTTTTTGCTTTGACATAGGGGACACAAGGAATCTATCAGGAAGTTATGAAAAAACAGTTAGCCCCCCCCCGAATTGTGAAAATTATTTTTTCTGATCCCACTGTTGAATCACTATGGCGACCCATCCCTTAAAGGGAAGGGAGCGCCTAAGATTCGTAAATGCTTATTTGGTCGAATGCAACAACAAAACTCAGAGGGCCCACAAACAAACAGGAAGTTTTATTAGTAAATTACACACTTGGTATGGAAGTTGTTGTGTTAATTCCTACACCTACTACGTAAGGGGTGAAAGGAAAGAGAGGAATTAAAGAGAAAGACATGAATTAAAGAAAGAAAGAAAGAAAGAAAAAGGAAAAGAAAGGGAAAAGAGAGAACCAGTCCTGGTTCCAGGGTTCATCCCTGAGGTGTTGTCAATCCTGGTTTCAACATCAATCCAGCTGTGCTGATCCAGCTGATGAGATGTTCAGGGTCCTGGGGGTCTGTTTCCATGTAGCTAATGTCCAGTGTGGCACACTGAATGTCTGGTTTGGCTGTATTTATTGTGTATTTACATGCAGACGTTATTGTCCATTGTTATTAACAAGTCTGTAGGCAAAGGAAGTGCTTCAGGTCATGCAGAGAGTATGAACTAGTGGTTCTGTAGGCATCTCTGTAGCATGTTTTTATCACAGTTCTGCCATGTAATTTTTAGAATTTTCTGCTCTAACAATGTTTAGAACCGGTGTTATTCTGTTATTCTTGATTTCAGTAAACTGGTGCAATCTATAGATAGTTAACCTCACTTTTTACTTTGAGCAGAAATTTTACCTCCTTGATATCTTTCACAACTGGTGCCTTTTTTTTTTTTAATAGGTAAATATTTTTACTAAGTTTATGTATGGTTTGCAAAACATTCCTTAAGTCACTGGACAAAATCTAATCTAACTTAAAGGTCTTCTTCTAATTAATTTGATTGACTTGCCTTATTTTTCTTGAAGGAAGACTTTCTTATTTTGAAATTCAGACTTAATCTAATGAGTACCATAAATAAATAAAATGGAAACATCTTTCTGATAGATCACTTTGCAAGTAACAGCAGTGTAATGGATAGGGTCAAACCAGCATGGCAGGAATTCCAGAGTCGCAGACCCTGGCCACACTTGTTTGTCCCTAGCCTTGGGAAGCTCATGCAACAGGTAACTAAGGAAGTTGATAATCAGACCTTTTAGACCCTGAGCGGGTAGGTGAGTTTCTAACTGGCATGATTCCTGTAGCAACTTGGCTACAATTGTGTGCTGAAGCTTATAAATTCATATGGTGCAACAGTTCTGATTAAAAAATGTATCATAATTTTTTTATTACTACATTATATATTGGATGTACCAAACCTGACCTGGAATATACCAGAGGGAAGGGGCAGAACTACTTATTTTGCAGTCATAAGTATAAATGAGTTTTTAAAATATTTACCATAAACTGAGCTTTCTCCTTGGTAAATCACTATAACAGAACCTGTATTTAGCAGCTTGGTTGCCTGAAGAAATACCAATTTCATCTGCAGAATTTTATTCCTATTCATCTCTATTGACTCATCAGTACTATAAAGTGCAATATGCAATATTTTATGAGAACAATTCATTATGGTGGATTGCGTGGAATTAAGGAATTATATAATATGGTATAATGAAATAATTTTCTTCAATTCATTATTGTATTGCTCCATTTCATTTTTTTAAGCTCCCAAAGTAATAAGAGCAGAAGATTTTTAATACTTGTACTAGGTTAAGGTCATTAGTCTGCTCGCTTTGTTATTTAGGAGGACTAAATTCTGGTACTTCTGGAAAAAGCTCCTTTTCCCCTTTAAAAATACATTCCTGAGAGCTGAAAAATTAGTAGAAAAGCATTTCTGTCTATGATTTCTTTTTTACTTTGAAACTTGGTAGTTATTTGATTAGGGTATTTTTTTAATTCTATAATCTTATATTTCCCAACTTATTAGTAGTAAAATATTAATATTTAAGGGTTTTTTTTCCCCAGGTGTGATTACAATTGATATGGAATTACAGTACTAAAAGGAAGTTTTTAGTAAATACTAAATTTAAAAGCCTTGATAATTACATAATTTCATTTCTTGTTTTCAGTTAATTAAAAAAGAAGATGGTAATTTCCCTTGTTAGTTTCACTTCAAAGTTTTAAATATTTAAACTCATGCAATTTTTTTCTGGATTAAATAATACTAGAATTTTTGAGTTTTTAATGCCATGTGTGGGGTTTTTTTCACAGTTTGCTAGCTATACAGGATTTCCATCCACTCTTGTGTTTTTGCATTTTTTTTCCATTTTAGTATATCTCAGTATATTAAAATGCATAATTTGCTTCTTAAAACTGTTGCCTTGGAGTTGGAAAATACCTTATTTGACAGCCAGATTATGCCATAATTATAGCACCTCACCCTTCTTTACCTTGGCTACTGTCATCATATGAAACCTCTCAACCCATAGGCATTTAGGGGTAGCACCATGGAGATACTGTGCTCTCATAATCTCCGGATTGTACCTGCTCTTTCTTACACCACTGCTTCTGTCATTAGCTGGGTCAAGAGGAATCTTGGGAGATTAAAGGTGGATTATTTTGGGTTGTGCTAGTGTGGCACAGCTGGATGTAAGATCTTTGTAATGGGTCTAAAATGAAAGAACTCTGGAGGGTAAGCAGGGGAAGAAAGCAAGAGCATAATAGGATAAGGTGTTTGGTATATAATTTGCTGTCATCTGGTGTAGCCTGTCTCACGGTGGTAAGAGGGCAGAAGTAGCACAGAAGAACGAGGTTGTTGTAAGGGAAAAAAGTGGTTTAAATGTGTATTGGTTCTTTCAAAACAGATATTTCAACCAGAGTTTATTAAAAGTCAGAAACTATGAATACAGGTAGGGGTTTTTTATTTTTTTTTTTAATTTTAAATATGAGTCAGTGCTGCAATTCATGTCACAGAATCTGTAGATCACAGAAGCTGTACAGATGTAGAATTTGTATCAGTCACTGTGGTGACGTATAAAAAATAATGAAGTTATCAATAATGCCAAAGTTGCTTGTTATGCATTTTTGGTCAGGTGCTTTGTTTCTCTTTGAACAATGCCATGGAGTTCTGAGCTGCTAAACTGCAGAGATAGGGAGATGAACTATCCAGGAGAGTGGCAGAACAGTTGTGAGGAAGACATGACAGGAGCCTGGAACACCTGACAGAAAGGGAAATATCTTTTCTAAGACTTGAGAGAACAAGTCATTAAGACTGCTGCTGCAAAGGACTGTTGAAAAAGGGGAAAAAAAAAGTTTAATTGCAAGAGTGGAGAGGAAACCCTGTAAAATGAGAAATTAAATAAATGAAAAGGCTTTTCACATTGTACCTATACAGAAAGGCTGAGCAGATTGTATACATAACTATAGTTATTAGCTAAAATAACTCCTTTCCTCTTCTCTGTATGTTCAGTTGATAATCGTGTACTTGTAAATGAGCAGTACTGCACAGACTGCTGTTGGAAGTGTTTTGTAATTTGGATATGCAAAAAGACATAGCATGAGTTATCAGGACTAGTGTTTGGATATATGATAATCAAATTAATTTAAAACAATATCTATTTTCTTTCCCACATGGACTTATTTTTAGAAAATAAGTAAAATGGCCAAATCACGATCAATGTGGTAATTTAAGTATTACATTAGTTATCAATGTCAGAGGACATTTTATGATTTTTGTTTTATGTAAGCGTACTAACCACTTTTTTTAATGTCTGGACTACTTTCTTCTTTCTACATAGAAGAAAGAAGGAATGCTCATTCGCTTGCCTTGTTCACCTTGCCTAATCTATTTAGGTCCTAAATAAAAGCTCCTGAATGCTATTAGAAGTGGTGAATAAAAGTTTTTACCACAGCTTGAGACACTGATCTGCAAACCATAATGATGCATAATGAATCATTGTGCCTTTTTCTCACAGTATTTTTTTTCAAAATCATTGATACTATATGAAATATGCAGATTTAAGATCACATATAAGTATGTATGGACCTACGACTTGTTTCGTCTAAGACTGACACCAACCAACCCTCCTCAGCAGCTGCACAGTCATTGAGCTACTTTAATTCTGTAAGCATATTCTCATTTATCTGAAGGACTTCGTTGCAATTGTGGTGTTGGTATGTATAACTAGGGACTTAAGCCAATCTGAAATGGGTTGATGTGTCATCTAAGCCTCATGAGGGACTGATCCAATGTGGATATGTGGATAGTTCCTTAAAAAAAATAAAGCCAAAAACATGAACATAAGAAAACAGAGTAGCAATGAACACTGTTATTCAAAACCAGGTTGCTCATGACTCAGTGGTTAGCATAGTGGTTAGACTAGTTGGACAAGCAGGAAAATGGGATTCAGGTGTGTCCTCATTCATATCAATGTCTCTTCCTTCCCATGACCATATGTTAATCACCAGGCCAGTGTCTAGGCTGGAGTACAGTGAGAAGGGAGCTAAGGGCAAAGTCCCCCTCTGTGTCCTCACAGATCTGACTAAGAGAAAATAAATGTTCAGAGGCAGGAGGCAACATGGTTGTAAGCTAACGTCTGTGGTACTCTGGATGCGGGAGCAAGTTGCTCTGGATTTCAGTCTATTCAAAAGACTAGTTTTGAATTTTGTTACATAATCATGAGAAAAGAGACAGGGCTAATCTTGAAAGCTAGAGCACAAAACTTGGCAGGTGCTATAACTGCTTGGGTGTTGCATAACATACCCCCTCCCACAGCAGCTGCATTTCAAAAGGAGTGAGTAGTGTTCTGTTCTTCAAAGGCTACTTTAGGCACTGCCTCAGGAGAGGACTCCCAATTTTTGGCTCCTGAATAGATGAAGATGCCACCTTTGTGGTGCTGACTCAGACATCTTGGCTTTAACAGAGCGACAACCACACCTCTCTGTACAGAATTTCCTCTTGGCTTGGTGACTCCTCGTTAGCATGTGTATTTTATGAATTCCTAAGTCTTGCTTAATTTTGAAAAAAAGAAAAGTATTTGATTTAAATACTGTTCTGGACATTTTATATCCAGAACATTTTGCGTATTTTATTTGTAACCAGAATTTTTCCTGTTTTTCCCTCCTATTTCTTTAGACACACTAACATCTCTAGCAGTACCACTTTTTCAGTATGAAAATGACTGAGAGTGATTACTTTTATTTTAAAGTAGTCAAGAAGCAACTTGTTTATGATAAAAACAAGGTTGGAGGTATGGGAAAACCATCCTGCTTACACTTAAAAATTAAATTAATGCTACCACAATTTATGGGAATTGACCCTGAAGCATTTTTGAATGTTAACAGCTATTTTGTTAAAATTTTATTAAAAAAAAGGTCAGATGAAACCTTTTTCTTTTTTTCTTACCACCATGCAAATTGATGAACTTTAAAACTAAAACTTGTACATATTAATGGGCAGAAAATAGCAGTTATGTTTTGTTAAAAAGTGTAAGACAAATATTCTGTCTACATAAAGCAAGCTAGTTTAGCAGGAAGTCTTCTGAATGCCAAATTCTGCCTCATGTATTCACAAAAGTAACACTTCATTTTGCAAGCTGATTAATTAATTAATTTCCTTGACTTGTTAGGTTAAAGGTTGAAGGAATGAAGCTTTTGGGTGTGATGCAATTTTATTGTACAGTTTCATTTTAACAGAAGCTTTTAAACCTTTTTAAGTTTTTGAGAAAATCTCACTAAAATGGCAAAAGCTCAGAACCTGTACTTGTAGAGGTCTTTCTTACTGATCTGAAGAGAAATAAAATACTAGAGAGAAAACAGACATTTTGAAGTCCGTCATTCTGGGAGTTTTCGTTAGTGTTCATTAGCACCTCTTCACTCTTTTTGGAAGACTAAAAAAGTTCGGCATGTATTGTTCGCTTCTATTATTGTTCTTTATGTCTTTTATTTCTAAATTATATCAGTAGTCGAGGAGAAAAGACAACGCAGAAAGAACCGTGTCTTGCAGAATATACCACCTAAGGAGTCTTTCTGCTGGGCCTTTTGCAATGGGACATGTCTATCTCGTATTGGCCTCATAAACCACCAGCGTGCTTGCAACAAATGTGGATAGAACATTCTTAAATCTTCGTTCGCGAAGCCTAGCCATGATATCAGTAGTACTTGTCTGCAGATGGTTTGATAATTTTTAAACTGCAATGATAGCAATTCTGCAGGTCAAACTGAATTGTATTTTCATGAGTGATCTGGGTGACTTGTCCCAGCTGATGGTCTACCACAGAGCTGTAACCATAACCGTGACTTCAGCAGTACTAGAACAGGGCTGTCTTGATGAATCTTGGTAAAGCTGTTTTCAGGTTTCTGTCACAGATGCTAATTGTGGCTTTTCAAATTCTTAGGATATAATCTCTGTAATGTGGGAAACAAATGGAAGGGAATAAATCAATCTTTTGTCTTTATCTCTTATTTGTAGTATTACTAACTTTTGAATGGATGAAACATATACTTCAATTGTTTAAATCATCACAAATGCATAGTGTGGTGGTATATTTGTGCTTGGAAAGTTCTCTGTATTTTGCATTGTGTCCTGTTTTTGGAAGCAGCTAAGGGAAGAAGAAAAAACTGCCCATACTGTATTAAGACATTTGAAGAAATACAGTGTTAAAGTCAGGCACTGCTGATTGTGAATAAGAGTGGCACAACATAGTTGTATAGATGAAACTGAATAAATTTACAATAACAATTTGGCTAGGAATAAAGACTTATGTTTTTGCTGCTGAAGCAAATCTCTCAAACATCCATTTGATTGCATTTGGAGTGATCTCAAAATGTGTAACCTGGATTAATTTTGGATAAGACTAAGTCTGAAATAAAAACTGAAATATAGTAGATTCTGTTTGAACATAAACAGGTTTTTTTACTGTGAGGGTGACCCAGCACTGGCACAGGTTGTCCAGAGAGGTTTTAGAGTCTTCATACTTGGAGATAGTCTGGGCAACCAGCTCTAGGTGGCCCTGCTTGAGCAGGGCAGATTGGAGATGACCTCTGGAGATCCCTTTCAGCCTGAACCATTCTGTGTTTCTGTGAAATTGGATGATGTGTTCTAGAACTCTGTCTGCTATTAGGGCTTCAGTCTGCAGGACTAGGCCAGAGCTAGTGGAAAGTAAAACTCTTGCCAAACGCAGGTCGCGTGGACATCTGGTTCTCAGCAGCCGCTATCTTAGTTCACAGGCTTTCTATTGCTAAGGGCTACTTGCCAATGCAGTAGCATCATGTAGAGCTGAGTTAGCAAGTCCTTCAGTGTTGGTTTATTTGCTCAGGAGCACATAGATACAGCAGAAAGCGCAGGCCAGAAATTGATACAATTAGTTTGCATATTGGATCTGTACAGACATAGCCCCTTAAGACATTTGTTTCAGGTTACAAGGCTGTGGTGTTTGGCTGCCAGCATCTGATAGATAGGCACCAGGCCAATCTAAATGTGTATGGCATTGGAGTATCCAGCCAATCTGAATTTGTAGACTTTCCTGCTGGTTGCTTGATGACTTAGCACACCTTAGACTCTTTTCATTTAGCTCCATGTTGGACAATTATGTATTCTTTATGGCTGGCCAAAGTAAATGGAAGAAATGAATAGGAGAAGATAATACTGAGGTTGAATGGCACAGGAGACATGGGAAGAGATGAAAGTATTGCACTAGATGGTGGGGGAGGATGTATATAGCTTAGACTGGTATGATGAAAGTTCATCTGCACACAGTTCTGGAGCTTCTGCTGTGTATATTAGGTAATGGAATAATGCACTGACATGCTCTGACTGCTCAAAACAGGACTTCCAGGGCAAAATGCCATCCATACTTACTCACCCTGCTGGATAGCATTGTCTGCAATTTTTCTCAGGCTGTTTCTACAGGTATTCAATCTTGGTGGTGCAAAGAGACCTGGAATTCTCTAAGACGTTGTACTTCAAGAAAAGGTGACTTTGCTGCATCTGTATAAAAGCGCTACTGCAAAGAGCAAGTGTGAAAAAAGTCTGGAGCTTCCCTCAGGCTTGAAGCCAAGAGCAGGCTTGCAGCTGATTGTGAGACATCTGTCGTCAACAGGAGCTGCCAGTAGTGGAGCTGGGGGCTACAAATGAGAATGACAGAAGTACATGATGACCTAGTGAAAGAAAAGGATTTTCTAAGACAAAGGCTAGTAGTTCATGACCAGAAGGCAAAATAAACTATGTATGTGAAAGAAGACGATCAGGTATCTGTGGGCGGGTGGAGGAATAACTAAAGCATAGAAAGCCACACCAAGAAATAGGCTGTGAGTGAGCAGTATTGGGTACAGATAGTAAAATGCATGCATTGGTGAGAAAGGAAAGAGCGTGGTGGGAAAACAAATAGGAAATTAAGAGGAAAAGAGCCAAGAAATGAAGGATGCAAAATCCAAGAAAACACTCACTGCATTAAGGGAAGAAAAAACCCTCAAAAATGTATATGTACTATAGTAGTGTATGTATACACTACTTTTCTATGGGGTCTGTTGCTAATATTGCCAGAATGAATGTCAAACAGTTTAAATGCAATGGTGTTTGAGATGAACTCTCTTCAGCCGTACGTCTCCTAGGCAAATGTGTGAGAACTGCTGATCTGTTCATCTTGTTCAGATCACATGAATGTGAACACAGCAGAGCTTTGACTTGGTGTCCCTCTCTACAAATATAGAGGGGAAAAAAATGGAAAATGGAAAGAGAAGCCTTTCCTGGGAAGAAAGGGAGGGATCCCATTATTAACGAGAGTCATACAACATCCCTTCTGAAGGCGTGTTGAAATTTCCCATGGGAGGAAGAAGAATAAACAAAGGTCGGTATTACTAATAAAAGAAAAATAATTGGCAGCCAAGGAAACAATAATTATTTGATCACAGTGTCCTGAAAAGCTAGCAACAGAAACAATACTATGTTAAAAGCAACAGGCTGAATGCATCTCACTTGGAACCAACCCTATCTGTTGTTACACAGGGATGTGTTTGCCTTACTGCTCTGAGAGTAGTGCTCTGCCATGAAAATAAATACGCCCTGGCTTTTCACCTTTGCTACTTTACTTCTTATGACCGCAGTGTTCCTAAAGGTTTATTGTGTTTTACTTCTCAACACTATTGTGAAACAAGCAAGGAGTAACTATTATCTCTGCTTCACAAATGAGGAACAGAGCCTGCAGGTGAGCTGCATTTACAGCTGCACAGCTTATGGCAGGCAAGGGACTTTCCAAATCACAGGCTGGTAACTTTCTTTGCTCATTTTTTGTGGTGGCAGAATCAGTAATGGAATGTTAGTATTGGGAGGGCAAATATAATGTTTTTTCTTGAACAGTCAAGCTTACTTGACAGGAAATAAATGAACAAAGTTTGTTATTGAAAAGAAAATTTAAAAAAATCCCCAGATTTCAGCAATTTCAAGAGATCCATATAGTCTTGAAAAATACATTAATAATTAAATATTTATGTTTGTATTGCAGCAAGACGCTATTTAAAATGAGTACAATTTCGTTTCAAGTTCAAACTGTCAAAGCCTGTTAAGGCCAAATTGTAGCAGGCATTGTTATTTATTAACAGAGAGGTGTGTGGTGAGCTTGACAAAAGAAGGCCATACAATGCTCTGGCCATGTTTCCAGCCTGCCTGACGATGGGACTACAGCCCTAACTCTACCCTCAGTCAGATGTAACCTCTTTGAATGGAACCATCTAGTTTAGCTTTGTCACAGCGCAAACAGTTGTTCTGCATTCTCGGTGATCTTATCTTTCCTATCAGCATATAGTGAGCTGTGGGAAGGTTTGTTCCTAGGTCACTGGGGGCTACATAGAAGACACTGTGCTGTGGCAAGTGTCACTTTCTCAAGTTTGAGTGCATGCTAAGAGTGACAGAGGCAGTACTCTGGAAAGAGTTCAAGCTAATGCTGTTGGGAAGGGTGAGGTTGTGTAACATACGCTCAGTCCTCTGGGCTATAGAGTGGATGGGTATTGGATGTTCCCAACACACGAATTACTACCCTTCTGTGGGGACTGTAGCACACTGCTTTTCATCTTCAGGAAGACAAAGCCCTGTGGCTAGATCTTTACTGATTTTTTTTGTTTGTTTGTTTCAGTGATGTCCATTTCTTATGTTACTACTCACATTAGGGTATCTTCAAGAGCTTCAGAGTCATCTTTGCTTTCTTTAACTGCGTCTTTGAGTTTTTCTTCTATCTCCTTTGTATCTATGTTGAGCATCTCTGCCCGCTAAATGGGATCAGTCTTTTAGGATTGTTGCTTCTTGTTAGAGCGGTTACCTTGGAGAACAGAAGAGAAAGAAAAACATCACTTTGAATTGTCAAGACTTTTTGTTACAAAGTCATTATAAAACTGAATAGTGGTTACAAGCATAGTCATCTTTTAGAACTTAGTTGCTGCACAGGAGCGAAACATACCATGCAAATTGCTGTTTCTAATAATACTTGATGATGATGATGCCTCTAGCTTTTTAGGTATTTTAATGTTCAATATATTTGTGTTATTGAAAGAAAATCAAACCTGAAGCTAAGCTGATAGCTGAAGACTGATAGTGGTTCAGTGGTCATTGTTCTGGGACCCTTGCATATGGCTGTGTATGAAATTGATTGTGTTTCATTTTGTAGTGTTAATTTATGATAGGAATTTATACTATATATGAAGATAACTGCTCTTACTTCTGACATAGTTCTGCTAAGTTAGATATCAGCACTATTTTCCAAAGAGGTTGTAAATTTATCTTTCATTAGACATTTGTGTGCAACTACTTAAAAATGTCAACATCCTGAATTAATATGAAAGCAATCAGTTAAAATATGCCATTTTAAATGGTGATTCGAAAAACAGCATATTCCTGAAATATTTTTTCCCTTTTCAGTAACAAGTAATTTTCTTAATTGTAAGAAATAAAATAGCCACATTTTAGTTTCCTCTCTTGGTTTCCCTCTCTGAAAAAGGATGATAACAATGCTTCTCAATCTCCTTGCAATTCTTTGAGATATTTGAAAGAATAGTGCAAGAAAATAATTCAAATATTTTTAATAGTACTATATATGGTTTATTTTCCTTTGACTGTAGAGTATGCTTGAAAATCTGTTTTCTTCTTACCTGTTTCAAGAGGGGATAAAGAGTTTTTTTTCTCCCCAGCTAGATACTTTGATTAACATTAAAGATGAATGCCAACATGATTGTATAAATACTGCATTAGCATGCACTTCTAAAACCAGCCTGAAAGACACTCTTGGATTGTGCTACTCTAGAGTGACTGACATGGGTATAGACTAAACACGCACGTGTGTACCTGTGTGCTCGGACAAGAGCGCTTTGCACACGATGGGGCTGCTGGAGCAGCCGGTGGATGGTCCCAGTGCCAGGAGATGGCACCCGAGAGCACATCCCCCACTCCCACAGGTCAGGCGAGGGGTTGGTGCGACTGATTCCTGCCAGAAGTTCTTTGCGTGCTGTTCTTAGTGAAAGCTGCTCCTGTGCAAGGCCTGCTGCTGAAAAGGGGCCTAGGAAACTCGCATTTCGGAATTGTCACCCTGTGGATGTGAACTGTACATTATTTTTTTCTACTGAAAGTCACCAGTTTCTTTCCAGTCTTCAACGCTTGTTTTGCTTTTGCACTTTTTTCAAATCATATATTAAATGAATGCGTCCATTAGAATATATAAAAGGCTGCAATGAGGAGAATTGGAATGGTACAATTAGAGGAACTCTGCTTCCCATTTTGAACAAAAGCAGTGTTGACAAAAATCTACAGGAGCAGGTCAAGCTTTGTTGAAAAACATTCCATTTCCTGTTTTATGGGCACTACACTAAATGCAATCCTTTGCCTTTGATGGAACTAAGCACGCGGTTTGTCAGTCCTAATGGAAGCAGAATTCTTGAATGAGCCTAAAGTTCCCTTTTATAAGAAAGCAAGTAGGTAAGAACAATCCTTGGTGACCAGTCTGTCGCCTATTATTACTGGTTTATCAGAGCCTCCACCCATTCTATGTGGATAATGGACTCAATCCTTAACATAATTATTAGTCTAGACTGGAGACAAGTCAGGTTAATAGTTCCACAGAGAAGGGTTTTCCCCTTTAAAACCAGATGGTAGCTTGAGTCATGGTACTAAATCTGGAACATGCTCCTAAAGACTCTGATTTGGTCCCGTTGGCAAAGATTACTATACTGGGAACCACTCCCAGAAAAGGCAAAAACATGAATCACATGCTGTTTGATTCCCTGTTGAAAGGACCTAATGAAAAAGTCTTAAGAGCATCATAGGCTAAAGGTATTTTACATTAACAATGAGTTTCATTTCATATTTGGCCCCAACCTACTGCTGTACAGAAATTACTGTACCCAAATATCTGACTAATTTCTGGAAGTGTCGGATAGTACTTTTTGCTAAACTGTAATGTAAACCATACTTGATTTGATTAGGTTGCTATTTCCCCAGCTTGTATTGGATAGATAATCTGAAATGCCTTCAATTTGCCCCAAAAAGAGGAAATTAACTTTGCAGTTATATTTTGGCCTTGGCAACATCTTCAAAGGATGATCTCATAAAAAATAATAATAATAAAAAAGTAAAGAGTGTAATTCCTGCTTCATTAGCACTTCTTATAATACATCTTCACTAACGACTTACAATAATTCCTACTTCAAAACTATTCTGGGAAGTCAGGAAATTTGTGAGATAGGGATTTCTATGCTTATATCTGTACTGATCTAAAAAGCTGAGGAAGGTGGTCATTCATTTTTGGTTATGGAAGCAGAGTTTATCAAAGAAATCTTCTTTTTTTTACAGACTGTCTGAGAGCATTTATGTGTCTAGCTAGCATGGGTGAAGTAAATAGTTGATCAGCATTTCCATTATGAACCTTCATTTTCATTATTTAGTAATAGTAGGAATCCCTACTTTTATTTTTTTTCCAAGTGGAAACCTGGCATGTATATTCTCAGTCCAATTATTTTTGTATTTTTTGAGACAAATCAGTTTGTCCATTTTTAAGTTTTATGGGAGATCATAAATGTTTTTATGGCTTCAGATGCCTTATTGCATTCCTGTAGCGGTGCAGGAATTAGTTTAAAAAGAGTTCTGCATTAAAAGGAAAGTTTTCAATATATACTGTTAACCCATGATTTTTCTTGGGGTTTTTTATATTTTTCTTTTTTAATTAGAAAGTGACACATGGTACTATGTGCCATGTCTTATTTAACATTTAATATTATTTCACAGAAGTGTATTTGCTTATTATTGACTGCTTGGCACCATCCTGCCAGTGATCTGTAAACAAATACCTATTTTAAGTGTTAAGAGTCTGAGAAATTTGCAATTAGGTCTATACTAGGAAATGCCTTTGAAGGTAGTCCAAGTTCAGATATGGCATTGCAGTGTTATCTTAGACCTTTTTCCAAGCTAAAATCTAGGACTTTTTTTCCCCTCTCCTTGATTCACCTATCTGGCATCCATTCTCAGTGTCCATCAAAATTAAATGTGCCCCGTTAAGCTAAATTAAAGACTATTAACCCACACCTTTGTGAGGTAAAAAAAAATGAGGTTAGCTCATATTTGGACCAAATAAAACCAGTCTAGAATCATTTTCTTAATTTAAATAAACTCTTTCTTGTAATGTACAGTAGTAGAATGAAACAGAAATTAGTTTTAGTATCTCTAAATTTCTTTAAAAATTTATTTTGAGAGAAATAGAGTATGCTTTTAAGGGTGCAGTCACTGAACAGTGGTGCAAGATTAGATCCTCATAAATAAAAACCCCACCGTAATTCAGTGTACTTGAGTATGACAGCTTCTACTTGCTAGTAGTTGGATACAAAATATTTTAAGAGATTAACAAGATAAAAAGATCTAAAAACTTAAATTCTATATAAAATTGCCAAATGAAATGGAGTATCATCCTACTTGCTGGCCACGGTTCTTTGTATGATAAAACCCCTTGTAAGCAATACCTCCAGAGTATTAATGTTAGAGCAGAACGACCAGAAATTTAATAAGTTACAGAAATAAGTATTTGTCCGCACATTGGAATCCACAATTCTCTGAAAAGCTTATTAACTTCCTTGATGAAGAAATAACTTCATCACTGGGTTAAAGTAGTTTTTAATTTATAGAAATAAAGTGTATTTGCAATGCTAAGTAAGTCTGTAGATAAAACAGCCTATTTAAAGTCTGTAGACTTTTTCCTGATCAGTGTTTTCTTTGCCCATCCAATTTCTGTACTTCATTTTAATAGTGAGTCATAATGGTAACAGCAATGACAATGAAAACAATAATGGAACTTTATAAAAATACAATGTGTCACTTCACAAAAACGTTGGAAAGCAAGGGTATTCAGTGAACAAACACAGCCTGATACTCTGTTTTATATCACATATGTTTTAAATACACTGGAACTCTTGTGAAATTGGGGAACTTCAACAAAGGATGGGTCTCAAAAAGACAGGTGAAATGGTTGGCTGGGTGCCTGTCTTTATAATTGATGTTAATAGGCTCTACAGTTACAAAGACCTATGACAACAGCATTTGAATGTCCCTACTGAGCAGATTCTTGCAGAAACCAAAGTGTGCCAGCAATCCATGGTGATCCTGCTGTGGTCTAATTTCGGGAAAACACTTACAGTAAGTTTAATGATGACTCAAGCATTATTATTTAAGATGCTGGATTTATCTGTTCCAAACACATTATTGGTATCATCATCCTCATCATTATGAATGGTACAAAATCAGGCCTCAGACTGAGTAATCCTGTACGGTTCCAGGGAAGATGTTGCAGCTGAATGTCTGTCTTATTATTCTGTGACTGTGAGCATCAGTGTTTCCTCTCATGCCCCTCCATCTCTTTTTTTTCTTATATATGTGATTAGGTTAGGCTACCACGGTAGAAAATGAAGCCACCTATTTTAGGTTTAGAAAAGGCAGAGGCTGTTTTCACTAATTCAGGCCCAAAGAATATATTTTGTGTAGCAGCAGAAGGGTGAACTACTCATCCAAGAACCCTAGAACTCGATCTTTTATAAGGTGTAGTAAAATTTTCCTTTAAGTGAAATGTTTGGGTTTGTAGTACGTTGTCTCAGTAGCATCATTATAACAGAATTTAAGACCTAAATGAACGTAATTTAAGCAGGACCTCTTGTGGCTCAGTGATAACTGCATTCCTGAACCCTCCCTTGGCCATTGACTTTCTGCAAGTGAAAGAGTGAGAGAATCTTCACTGTGATTGACATCAAGAAGGGATCATCTCCCTGGGATGGTGATTGTGGGTGACTCACTGTCATCCTTCCTGCTGGACTGCAAATATGTATAATAATAGAGCTCTGAGAGGAGAAACATTCTGGCAGTGTGCTACTTGTGTCAAGCCACAGGGATTTCGGATTTCCTTGGGTAACCTTACAGTAGTATTCTGAACTGGCAAACCTGGTAGAAAAAGAATTATTCCAGTGAAGCAATACCCTCTTTTATGTAATGATTTCCTTTATTAACAAGCAAAACATAAAGCATGTAACTTTAAAAAAAATAGTCTGTACTAGAGTCATGCTGACGTGAAATCGTGTAAACACGGGAACATATGAAACATGAGAGAGTGGGCAATTTCATTACACAGAACTTGGTTCTTGGCAGTCGTATCAAATTAGAAAGTTTGTTTTTTCTGAGGCTGCCATTTCAGAGACATTTATTGGTATATGATAACCTGCACAAGAAATGAAACCTTTCTGTGGCTTGGCTGTTGTAGCTACTATTGGACCACTGGTGGTGAAAAGATGATGAAACATTTTTCCTGAAATCATTTTGGTTTTGTAATAATACAAAACCAAATTTCATAACCTTGCTTTAGAATCAAAGGCTAATTAATTGGTTTTGTTTTATTGGGATATATTGTAATGCTTGTATCCTACATGAGCAATATATGAGAGCAAGAGGGCACAGTCTTAATCTATGCCAGGAGAGGTTTAGCTTCGACACTAGGAAGAAATTCTTTACAGAGAGAGTGACCAGATGTTGGAATGGGGTGCCCAGGGAGGTGGTGGATTCACCATCCCTGGAGGTATTTAAGAAGAGACTGGATGTGGCACTTAGTGCCGTGGTCTAGTTGACAAGGTGGTGTTAGGTCAAAGGTTGGACTTGATGATCTCAGACATCTTTTCCAACCAAGTTGATTCTCTGAATATAATAGAACTAAAATTATCCTTTAGAATTCAAATATTTCTGAACATTTTTGTTTGTTTCTTTGGGTTTTTTATTTGTTTGGTTGATTTTTTTAATATTAGTTAATTGATGCATGGCTTAGGATGTTTAACTGTTACTTTATTCATAGTGTAGAACTTGGAGTGAAGGAATTCTCACCTAACTTTAGGGGTCAATTAAGTCCCCTAAATAGCTGATGAGAAGAGATGGAGACCTGCTGAAGTCCTATCTTAGGAAATGTGTGGCTGTGTAAGTGGAAACGATTATTCCTGGCAGCTGCCTTTCTTTTACCCATGAGGGCTATGTGGGAAGTTTGTGTCTACCCAACTGCCTTGAGCAACGTTTTTAAGCTGAGGTTTGAATCACTTTATAAATGTATAGAAATCAGGGACCAGTTTAAAAAGTGCAGATTTAAAAAAATAAGAAATATTACCTCTGTGGTTTTTTGTTGTTTGGGGTTGGGTTTTGTTTGGTTTTGTTGGTTTGTTTTGTTTTCTCCTGAATGCATGGAGTTTATTTTTTAAATGTTTCTTAGAAGTTTCATGGGATAGAAACTTCAAAATTAAACCTGAGGGGTTCAGTATCATCACAAACACTGGGGGCTAAGTTTTTAAGGAAAAGATATTAAATATCCCATGAATCATGATGAAATTGTGAAGAGTGTGCATACTGATAGGCAGAGAGAGCTTTTTGATTAACCATGTAACTGTGACCTGTTATTTTTTTGCTCATTGCTATCATTCTTACTGATAGTAGTGGTGTTCTCATTGTTAGTAGCAACACATCATTGCAGACCTTATTAAGTGCAAGGGCAGTTGGACTTATTTTTTGTGATTGATTCCACAAGAAAAGGTCTTTTGTTGTGGAAACAAAAATGCCCGTTATAAGATTTTTGTTTGTTTCTTAGTTGATTGTGGATTTTTTTTCTTGGTCAAGCCTTGTGTTAGGACTGGAAAACATCTATTTTGTAGCATTGAAAGGCTTAATAGAGCTGTAATGTAATAAATTAACTTTATTTAAAACTTTTATCAGGTTTGCTGTATAAAAAAATGTTACCTCTTGTCCATACATAACAGAATCTAAAGGGAATTTGGCAATAAATAAGGACATTAAATACATTCACATTTTAGTATGCAAAACAGTTAAACCAACTGATATCAGGCTTGAAGGCCTGGCTGAAAATATTATCAAAACACATCTGAAGGTGTTTCTGTGAGGAGATATTCAGTACTACTGTTGAGAACTTATATCACTGTTGCTGAATTATATTTTACAAAATTAATTTATAATTTATGACATTATTTTTAAGTGCATGTCTTGGAAAAGCTAATTCTTTAAAATTAAAACAAAAGCGCTAAAATTCACATTCAGCGTTGTCACTGGAGTAGAAGGTCTAGTCTAGGTCAACTTCTACTCATAGGAAATGATCTGAAGGGAATAGAGCTTTCTCTCAACCTCCTTACCATTATGGCTTTTTATCGTTTCCTCTATTCTTGTGGAAAGCTATGAAATGAGCTATCTGGCTGTGTCAGTTTTGATGCTCATTTATGATTGGAACTGGTAGAGGCAAAGTCTAGTGTCCTTGTTCTGGATCTATGCAACTTCAGATGGCACTGAATTTGTCATTGATTTCTTCCTGTGGTAGATGGTGCATACTGGAATAACAACTGTCCAGAGCAGGCATGTGTGCTGCACGATTGCACTTGAGTTGTACCTTGAGGAAGTCACAAAGTTAGAACAGATATAGCACTGCTCTGAGAGATTTTCGTCAAAATTACGTATCTCCAGAGGCAAGGGTTTGTAAGAAATTTTTTGCGCAGGACCTAATAAACTTTGTCCTGTAGATTTTATGAGGGGAAAGGACAATCCAAGACCTAATGTTGTTTATCTCTGCCACTCCCCCCCCCAAGTAACCTTAGTTATTGATGACTTGAATAATGAGAAAAGGGTTGGCAAGTGAAATAAAGTCAAATAACGACATGTATCTGTAAAAAAAGAAATATAAAAATGGGCCAAGTGGCTTTTTTTTGTATAGTTTTCCTGTCCTTACTCAGAAGGAAAAGTGGCTTTCACCAAGAAATATTTAGTATTTGGGAGGGGATGGAAGACTGGAAGGGTCCTTTATTATCCTCTTTTACAGCTCTTTATGTAAAGTGCAAAGAGCTCATTTGGTAGTGGTCATGCTATACTAATATTTGTTTATTTCTGGAGACAGAGGCAAGATTGCTGATTTTTTTAATACTGCTGTGGTTGTCTTTCTTGCTCTGCTAACCTTTAAATCTTTATTCCCTTATGGCACTGTATGTAGAAGATGAAATTCATGACTTAATATGCTTTCATATTCTCTTTTTGCCATTGAACTCAGAAACAAATAAAATTAATGATTTTTACTGTTGAATTTGTCATTTTCTTGTAGAAATTACATTGGCAGAATTTTGCAGAGGGTTTCTCTCCTTCTAGAGTTGAAATTTGCTGTTCCCCTGAATGAAAATAAATTTGTTTTTCTTGATCTGTTTGCAGAAAACAAATAAGGAAGGGGATGTTAAATATGAACACACACACACACAGCTTCCACTCTTAATAATTAACTTTAAGACAGGAGCGTGTGGACTGCTTTACATGGTAATGGATTAAATTAAGAATTTGGGTGTGAAATGTAAATAATTTCTTCCCATTAGGTGTTTGCACAGAATCTCTACAGCACTGTAAACAAGTGAAAAGAAAGTGGAAAAAAAAGAAGCTTTAAAAATAAGGATAACCTGATTTTGTAGAGTGTAATTCTACTCAAAGAATTTTAAAAATAAGATTTACAATTACAAGGAGTGCACATCACAACTGAGAAGCTACGTTAATATAGTTTCAACCCACTTTTCCACTCTTATTGAACTGAAATAAAGAAATTGTTCTGGGAAAACCAGTTCTTTAGGAGAAAACTGCAGAATAAGGAGCTATATGACCACAATCTCAACGCTGTTTTGGTGCAGCAGACTGGCAGTATCAGAAGCATTTCATACCACCACAGATCTTGTGCAGTGAGGACCTGCCTGGGAGCCAGTAGGTCATATTTAGAACAGCATTGTAATTTGCCTTTTGTAGGAAGATGTTTGGTCTTGATCATTTAAAGTACTGGCATTGCTTCATTGGTGACAGCTGTCCAGTTGGTTCGCAGCGTGTGCAGCGATGCAAGATGGGAGTGAAGAATGCCTTTTCCAGCTGAAGCTGCGAAATGTCAGTCCTCTGGCCAAGCTGCTGTGGAAGCTGCTCCGCTATTGAACTCTGATCATAGTAGTACAGTGGAGGCCAACACTGTTTTTCATTTTTTTTGGCGAGGATGGTTTGGTAGAGTCACCAATGTTTAGGAAATCAGTCTGAAAACATGGTCCAGTTGTTGGGAGAACAAAGCTTGTGTGAACAATTTCTCCTGCATTTCTGTAGCCCTTGCCTTGGCATGGCTGGGTGCAGACAGTAAAAACTGCTGCATAGTTAACATGGCTTCAGCCTCTGAAGCTAGAACAAAGGAGGATCACTGCTAAGGTCAAGGAGGAGTCCTGAAAGGTAAACAAGTTTTCTCATCTCATACGGACACCTTCGATACTCCAGTTAGCACTGGACAACAAAGTATGTTTCTCTTAGGTATCCAATGCTGTGGAAGAAGAATCATACGTCGGGGTGTAGTAGCAGTATATAAAGAGTATCCTTCTTGTAATAAACGGACATTTTGTCGATCACATTGGTCTGTGAACAATCTGTCTCAAGCCCCTCTGCCGATACCCAGTCTTACCGTGGGATTGCCTTGTGGGCTGTGCTGTGTTGTTCTGAATTGGAAAGAAGAGTTCTGCTAATGCCTTACCTTCCCTGAAGCACAGAAATGAAATAAAATATATGTATTTATTTGCTTTTCTGCTCTGCTTATGTCTAATATGCGCTGTTGTCCAAGTTGTAGCATAGCCTGGTGCTACCTGAGGTATGTTGTTTAAGAAAAGCCTACTTTGGCTTACTATCTGTATATTTCTCTTAGGTAGAAGCCCTCTTAGGTTTCCACCCATCTCCCTCCACTAGTATATTTTCAAACAGTGATGAACAATAGCTCTGATTACTCCACACAGGCCGTGTCCCTTCAGAATGTATTATCTCAACAGGGACTCAAGTGAAAAGCAAGCTATTTCCTTGTTTTCTAGCAATAAGTCAATGGACTCTTAAGAGGACAAGCTTTGCCACAGATGCAATTCTTAGGCTATGAGCAAGCAAAAGATAAAAGAGATCAAAAGCTTGAAATTCTGGTGAGGGGAAAAAAGCTGCTGTTAGCAAGGGGCCAAAAGCTATAGCAACACAACCATTCTCTAGGAAGTGAAAACTTAAAAGGAACTTTAAATATGTGTATCAAAAGAAGTCTAGTGTATGTTCTCTGTGGACAAAGAGTATATGCAGGCTCACCACGTTCTATCTCTCAGTGAAATGTAAACAAAAATCTCGTTTGATTGGTCTCTTTTGTATTCTCCTGGTTACATAGAAGACAGTGGGGGAAGGAGCAGCTTAGGACCTGGAAGGACTGTGCTCAGGAGCTGAGTTTTAACTGCTGCATTGAATTAGTATATAAAATATAACTTTACAACAACTTATGTTTTATTAGAGAATTATATTTCATTTGATCACAGTTCTCTTTTTAAGGGTTCAAAACTTCTGCTGACCTAAACAACAACTGAATTTGAGGGAGACCACTAAATTATCTCTGGCACTAAAGCACTTTTCAGGCTGTCATTTGAAGTATCTCATATTTCTTTCTTGCTGTACATAAAAGCGTTTGCTGCAGAGGACTTTGAGGTTTGTTACATTAGCAAATACATTAAGTTCTGGAGATGAAATCTATCTTGCTAAAAACTTTAAAGTAATTATGTAATTAATTTACATTTAGATATGTAATCATATATAATTTGTGAGTCCTTATAGTCTTCTGTGTGTTTTGTACAGAAGCGGGTTGCTGTTACATATGACCAGGAGATGCAGTTGTCATCACTGGAATATATGCTGGATTTCAGAGATACCACTTCTCACACTTTTCTTGCAGGCCTCATTAGGAATAAAATCTTTTAGTGCAATTGACAACACAGGAGAATTATGCGGTATGATATTTCATTCTCCCAAATTTTAGTTGTAGTCTTGTATTTTTGGGGAGCAGTGTTACCTAGCCATTTTCTGTTCTGTAAAAGTAAATAGGGAAACTACTGTGCCTCTGAGGTCCTAAATTTGGAGGGAAAATTCTTCTCAATTTGCTGTCTTTTCCCATTGAGGGAAAATGCTTGCCAATTAATTGCAGAGTTTATGCAATGGTTGGTGGAAAGAGATTCAGTCTCCATGATCAATATGTGAGAATATTATCAGAGGTGTCACAGGAACTTTTGCTTGTTGTACACAGAGTGGGAGAGACAGTGAACTGTAAAATATTATGAATCTAAACCCTTTATGCTTTTTTCTTTTATCCATCTGAACTGGGTTTGGTGATGCTGCAATTTTTTGTCTCATTTTCCTAACGTGAAGTATTTTGTTATGATGCATCTTCTGAAACACTTGTCAAGCCTATGCGTGTTCAAAGATGTAAGAGTCTGAGTAAAATTTGATAACTAGATGTAAAAATTTTTTTTCACCCTCATGTATACATATGTCTACCTAAAACAGCTCACATTTTTATATGAGACTGAGTATTGCTTTATCAGATCACAAAATATTTTGTTGGTCAAAAGTTCAGTGTTAATAGAATGATAGAATGAGAATGACAAATCCCTAAATGTTTATCTGGTTTGATTTTTGTTTGTTTATTTCATTCCACTCAAATGGCACCAGACAAAATAGGATGCTGCTTGAGGTCCTTTTTTGTTATTTCAGATGTGACATTCTTCATGTTGTACTACTATAATCCTGAATGATTCCCTAAGCCTTCAGAAACATAGCCAGACCTTTTATAAATCCTTAACAAAGACTCTTACATCACTATCAGGGAAAGTGATCTTTTTTTCCCTTTCTGATACCTGTATGCCTTCTATAGCAGTAATCCTTTAATTTAATAAAGATAAAAATGCAATAGCTTGGTTAAATAATACAGGACACATAACAGCATTCCTGGTTTATCTATCTGTTTAGCCTTATTGATCTAATTACAGATTAATTATCCACATGAGTGCGCTGGTCTTCTATACAGTATGTAGATTCATTTAAATCTGCATTCCTCTAAAACCTTTGCAGAAAAAAAATGCTCATGAGTCAAATGTCTCACTGGCATTCATGGTCCAGAAATTCTTAAGTTCATTAATTACCTTGGCTCAGCATCCCATGTGGAGCAATTTCATTATGGTGATCAGCAAACAGTGCTCTGTATTAATCCTGTGTTAGCCAAATGAACTATCTTGGGAATTGGAGTCTTAGACTTTCTGACCTATATCTTAGACTTCAGAGAGTGTAATATGCAAGGCTGAGATGTTGAACTTGCAATGTCCTTTAAATTTCACATTACTTTAACATCATCTGGATATAAATATACAGCATGGAGCCTTCCTTAGCTAGCAGTAGAGGAGAAGGTCTGCTTTATTTTAATTGGCCTAATATTTGTTTCAATATCTCTTGTATGGATTTTAGGGTGTGGTACTGAACATGATTAGTTGGAGCAGCCCAAAACAGAGCAGGGACTGAAATAACAGTTAAGCAACAGAGATGGTCAAGTTTCATGCCTGTGCTCCCTCCCTAGCTTGCCTTTATTTAGCACTATACCTCCATCCCTTGAAATGTTTACAATATGTTGGATGTCTTTCTTGAAGGTTTCTTACTGTTGAAGTTAGAAATTTGCTGAAAAGATAGCTGTCAAGAAACTTTAATAATTTATGCATAAAGTCAGTCTAAATATATAGTGTGACTCGTCTTACCTTTGATGTGTGTGAGCGTATGTGTAACGACTGTCAGCAGAGCATTTCTCAATAATAAAGATACTTTATATTTCACTCTGAAAGATTAAGAATCCCTATCTGGTCCTCTTTCTTTCATATAGCTATAGAATTTGTGTTTTGCCTGCGGGGTTGTAAAATTGCATATGATCATCCTTGGCTTCTCTACACTTTTCCTGTTGGGCTGTACTACCTCCTAGATGCATTCAATTTTAATTTAACTGTTGTGGGGATATAGACTGCAGCTAAAGAAACAGGAATATTTGTCCTTTGTTTCCTCCAGGAGTTAAATATTGCAGATGTTCTTCCTTTTCATGCTTTTTGTTCAAGTCTTCAATTCACTACTGTTTTCATCAGCTGTGTAGTTTGCTAGCCTATTCTATGTCTTATCTTTAATGTTCAAAGGCATTGTTTAACTTTTAGTACAGTTCCTGGGTTGTTACAATACTATCGTTTGTATTTGTCAGGCTGGGGAGTTTCATATCTGTGACTTAAATCATGTAATGACTTATACATGCCTTTTATACAGTGGAAATTCTTGCAGTTTCAGTGGGAACAGTCACAGGGTACTAATTTTATGGAGCGACAAAATGTTGGTAAATGTTTGCCAATAAGCAGCATTTTTCATAGTGAGACAATATATTTCTCAAGAGCTGTAGCTTCAAATGCTAGAGGCACTTCTACCCTACTGTGTTTTTTTCCTTTATCTGCAGTTGTATGTTTTTAGTCCAATATATGAGTACTCCTCTGATTGGCTATTGTTTTTGAAACACTGCAGTGGGTTTCTGATGAGCTAGACAGGGAGTAAGCTTAACTACGTGGAGAAGACTGTAGTTGTGCCACTGACTTGAGAAAGGCCAGGGCCAAGCCCCTGAAATTTGGTGGCTCATTGAAATGCTGCTCATCTTCCTGCCCTTTGCCATTTATCAACTGCACATTCTCTAAAATTCTTACCATCTTGTGCTGTGAGCCGCGTGAGTAGCCAGGGTGTGGATAAATGGCCAACGTAATTGTTGCCAAGAAAACTGGAAGTCCCAGTCTTTTCTCTGTATTCTTTTGTACTCTTACTCCAATTTCTAGCCATATGTTTCCACCCATTCCTCTGTGTCAGCTTTTGCAGTAAGACAAATTCGTCTTACTAGTCTGGCAGGAAGCTAGTCAGGTTTTCTTCTGCTGTATTTTTCTGCCAGATTAATAAAATGCATTGGCTTGCCAAAGGATCTGATGACAGCTTACTTTCCATACTGACAACTGTCTGAGAAAAGAGCTCTGACAAACCGCATGCCATCTCTGAAGCAAGCTTCCCCACAGCCCAACTTCTCCCAAGAGCCCCTGAACTCAATTTTGGGGAACACATGCTGGATGTAAGTAGAGGCCAAACACAAGTCTGCAGCTTTGAGAGTGCCATTTTCCCACTGGAATTTCCCTTGTGGGCAGTTGTATAATCAGAAAAAGAGGTCTCATTCATCTTGATTTGAAGGTCAGCCCCAAGGGACACATGTTGTGTCTTTAGTGCTGTTCTGTGCTGCTTAGAGCCAAGGAGTGTAGGTGCTGCAACATCTTTGGAAGGTCTTTAAAGAGACCAACATTTTTGTAATGTTGGCTGCTTCTTCTGGAGTCTGCTACAGTGCAACACAACACAGGCCTGACTCTGGGTGGGCTTGATTTTAGAGTAGAGGTTGCTTGGAGGAAGAGACTGTCCAGTCTACTGCTACATGTTTTCAAGGTGACTAAGGACATTGAGGATATAGTTTGAGGGCTGGCAGTGAATGCCTTTTCTTCAGCAGTGACAAGAATAAGGAGGGCAATGTACTTGCTACAGAAAAAAAAATAATAAACAATAGGATTTTTTAATTGTTATTATTATTACATTGAAGGAAGTAACATTTCGTTTTCTATTTGTCTTCTAATAGAAACTCCAAGAGAACTGGTATTATCCGTCATTAATTCAATTTTCTGACCCAAACATGCATGCATATGGTCCTACCCCTTATTCCCTCCAGACTAAAGAGCTATGTTTCTGCATGCTGCTGTGATCTATTCATCCTGATCTAGAAGAGAGTCTTGACTAGGTGTGGGGCACCTGTGTTCTCAGACCCATAAATGAGAAAGGCACACCATCTTCTTCAAGTTGTCTTTAGACAAGATGAATTTGCAAGTGGGAGAAGACTGAACCTGTAGGGTGTCTTCTTGCTGCCCACTCCCATGCTGACACCTGAACACATATGCTTCTGAGCAAGGAACCCAGACTGTGGCCGAAGTTTCCTGCTTTTGTTGAGTAGTGCTGGCAGTTACTGATATGAGTCACACAGGGAATTTTGTGTAGGCCATGGGCATGCCAGGTTGCTGGCACACAGATGCAGAAGAGGGAATGGGACCAGCCTGAGAAAATTTTGCTGGCTCAGAGGTAGAGGATAAGTACTGTCTCTCACGGTGTGCTGACCTAGGTGCACTTTTTCCACAGTGGCTCCAAGAGCCAGAAGTGAAATAGTCTACTCCATTGTAGTGCCATAACAGAGACCTTATTCAGGAATAAATCTGCCATGGAAATGGCCAAAGAGAATGAAAAGTACATTTCTAAAAGAGACATTTTCTGGCTTTGAAGGAAATTATTTCTTAGAAACTTTCATATGAGACGTTTTGTAATACTCCACAGACAATGTGGATTGAGCGAAGGTTGCCCAGTGGAGAAGTTTCAGGCAATCAAATTCCAGAGTTTCAGTATATTTTCCCTGGCAGGTCACCAAACTGACAGCCCAAGTTTGATTCCTGGGAAATGAGTTTTTAACAGAAAAACTTTTTTTGTCTTTAGTGAGAGGAAGAAACTTTCCTAAATGCTGAAAGCAGTATTCTGGTTTCCTAGTCTGAGTGGAATCAAACCTGTTTAGAATAAAACTAATAGGGTTTTCATTTGAATATCATATCATAAGTATCTTGAAACTTCAGATATACATCTTGCCTCACATCTTATCCGTAACCCAGAAAGGCCACCAGTTCTAATCAGAGCAAGGTTACCGTTTTTCTAATATTCGGTGACATCAGGTTTTGGAACAGAACTAACATATCCAGAAAAAAAAAATATTGTTCTACAGTAATACAGCCTTTTGATTTTCTTTTGTTAATTTATCAGCAAAGCTCCCATTGTTGTTTTACTGATGATAAATTACACTTTTTTATGGAGTGCCGAGTCATAGTAATTTCCTTGTTCCAATTTCATTGACTTCCTGGTAGTATTGTCTGGAGCAACCAGATGCTGATGTGTAATCCAACTGTTTCCCTAGTATGTGGGAAGCAGTAAACTTTTTGTTTATCTCATAAACAGTTCTGGCTATATATCTTTGGCTGGTTCTTTCCCATGGCTGGATTAAGACTGGCCTATGCGGTATTCTTATTGGCACCACATAGTGCCTAGAAACAGGGACAAAAACATCCCAGACCTATGTCATTAGTCTGGTTCACAGAAGTTGAGTGAATTTGTTTTGTTTTTAAATCTGTCTGGGTTATGTTATTTTTACATATAATGTATACATGAACAGTCTCTGGAAAGCTGGAACTTTACAGTTAATCATAAATTAAATATAATTTTATATAACCTTCATTAAAATCTTTTGCAAAATCTTTTTTGTTAATCTTAACATCTTAAACCAATGAAAAAATAATAAGCAATATAGAAGAGAGACATTTTCTCAGTCCTCACAAAACATCGGAATTGCAAAGCCCAAAATAACAAGACTTTTAAATGAGTGTTGTAAGAAATAGTCAATTTGGATCTATTACAAATATTTACTGCTTTAAAAGTGATTTTGCTAGGTATTAACCTGAATTTGAGTACATATCTAGATTTTGTATAAAATCTGTAAAATACTCTTGAAGATTAATGCTTTTGGTTTTGAACATCTCTTTCAAAAACTTTCATAAATGTTTTTGGGCTAGTCTTGAAAGGATTTGAAGTCTTGAGTTACCATTTTTGTTGGTATAGCCAGTAATATCAGGACCATAATTAATCACCTATGAATTATATTTGTAAATTCCTTGGATACTTTGGGATGAAATATCTTTATTTTCCTTAAGAGTAGTTCAAAATACAGCAGATTCTGGCACTCTGTCCAAATTATTCTGTCAAAGTTGGATATTTTTAGAAACAGCAAATATGAGTAACTATATGCAACTATTGCAATAAGATATACTTTCATTTCTTAAGTGTTGAAAAGGTTACTTGAAAAGAGAGCAGCAGGGGGAAAAGATCAGTGCTTGCTGGTTTGGAATGTCTTTGCTTTATGTACTTTGAGATAGGCTTTATGAAAGACCATGCTCATAAAAGTTTGACAGTGTTACTTTCATCTAGATGTACTTGAGCATTCTTGACCTGATAATTTATTTTTTTTTTTAATTTTTACACTTGTTAATAATGAGTTTTGGAACCTAGATCAGAACAATTTGAATTTAAACACCTGAATTATATTTGCAGGGTTGGCGTTATCTTATTCTGTAACTGTGGAGTGCCCCTTTGCTTTATTTTAACTGGCTCAGAAATAGGCACTCCTATGCAGAACCAGATTGAGATTGGCGTTCAGGCTGATTTTTACAGAGTGTGGCACATTTATAGCATTTCTTTTAGATGCAGTAAGATTGTGAAGTTGGCTGCAACTATATATAACTATGTATGTATATAATATAACCACTTGAAGATCTAGGTCCGCTACTGAGGTTTAGGCACCGAAGCTCTCCTCTTTTTGGGTGCCCAGATTTGTGGTAGGCCAGAACTGGACATCTAATACTCCTATACAATGTGCAGGGAGATTCAAGTGCCCTGGGAAGATAACTGTGTTTATGCAGCAAGGTTTCCATCACTGGCAATAAGGAAAAGGACCAGGAGGGAAGAGGGAGAATCTTCATCTGCGTCAAAGACCACTTTGGAGAATGTAAGTGGACTTTGGTACTTGGGAATTCTTCTCAGTTTAGTTGTTTCAATGTAAACATTGAGAATCTGCATAGCTTTGCAGGGGGCTTCCAGAGCTATGAATTGGAAAACAGTAAGTACAGTGATATATTTAAAAACCTGTATTCTCTATTGCCCATTTCTGGGCTGTTGGTAAATGCCCCCAATATGAAAGTGATATTTTGTACCAGGCCTTTGCGTTGGCCTATATTTTGCTTTAGATGCCTGCATTCTCCCTTGGCTCTCACTCTTAGTTTTGTCTATGAAGTACAGTAAATTGTATTATAGAAATACTGGAACTGGTTTCTCCAAAAGGTAAGTTACTCTGACTGGAGTATGTCCATAACACAATTGTACTTTGTCTGCTAATTTAAATAGTTTATTTAGAGTTAGCTGTCTTTAGGTGGAACTGAGCCATAAAGTCTATTCTGCTCTATCAAGAAATTTGGAGATTGGAAGCAACTGCAGTTCTATCAAGGCAACTAGAGCAATGCCAAAATGGCTATTATTATGCAAGTTCAAAATTTATGCTTGCATAATTTATTACTTTGGTTCATAAACTGTCTGCCAGAATGGGCATAGCCAATGGAAGTTCTTACTATGGTTTCTTTTTGTTTCAAGAATGAATAATAGCCAAAGACACTGGATTTAAGCTTTTAATATGCCTTGGCTTAAATTTTTAATTTGAAACATCTATTTATAGGTAAAAAAGGCATTTGTGTCTCATAAAAGTGGTAGTCATGAAAACCAGTTATATGAAGTGATGTTTCTATTCAGTTGCAGCTATTTTTATCTGTATTATTTATACACTTATTTTCAGTCCATTTGGTAAAAAATGTAAGGTACTGTTTCAAAAGAAACAACTGGACATGGCACTTAGTGCTATGGTTTAGTTGTCTAAGTGGTGTTAGGCCAAAGGTTGGACTTGGTCTTGGAGATCTTTTCCAACTTTAATGATTCTATGACAAGTAAATGCAATAAGTATAAAAATATTTTAATTGTGATAGTAAACATTTTCCTAGAAGAAAAATGCAAATTATTTGTATTAAAAATTATTACAAATTAGATGCAGATCTTTCAATTTTACTGCTAGGAGGTAAAATCAGAAGACTCACATACTGCAGTTTCTAGCCTGTTGATATTTTTCCACAAATTTGATTAACATGGACTGAGTGAGACCTTTTTCTTCTAATCAGATCCACATTGCAGGTATTTTTAAAATTTCTAATGGTGGGAGAGCTAATTTTTCCATCTAATTTTTATAATTTTAAACTATTAAATTATATTATGAAAATAATAACTGAAAATATAAAACAATGTTTTATTAAAATCTTCCTACAGCTACTGCTTAACAGTTCAGTCCTGTAGGAATTTATTTAAAAATGCATAGTCTTCATTTAAAGATGCTCCACAAAATGGATCTGATTAAAGCAGAACTGCAAGTCTGAGTGTTTTCAAAATGTTTGTATGCAAAAAGCCTCCTGCCTATAGAAAATTGTCACACTGACTGTAAAAAAATTATGGTTTTGACAAAGAACAAGTTCCATGTATGGAGTAAATACGACATCTCCTTTTTATATTTTTCACCAAATGCCAAAGTAGGACATAATTCGGGCATGTTAGTTTGGAAAGATTTATACTCTCTCTCTCTTTTTTTCAATATTATTATATTCTTGAACACATGGAGCTGTATGCCTCTGTCTCATCTGCTGTGGTGGTGGAACATCTCTTCCAATGCTTTTGATGAGCACAGAGGGAAATAAGGTGGTTGGACCCTTGTCCTTGTAAGGGGACAAAGTGTGGGGGAGCTGAAAGGGAAGGTAGAAACAATACTGGATTCAATGCGTAAATCTCCTGAAATTTTTGAATGCACACAATACAAAGACATTTTTTCCCTTCTGTTTGCTGGTCATACCAGAACAGAACTGTGCTGGTTTGAAAGTTAACCAGCAGAGGAAACCAAGCCAACTCAAAGAGAGATTACAAGTCAGAATAACAATTTAATAAAATAATACAATAAGTACGACCACACAGACAAGCAACAGGCAATAACCCACAAAACCCAAATGTACAACCCAGCACCCCGGGGCACAAACGAAGCGGTGCTACCTGGGCCCCCCCTTGAGTCCAAAACAAAGGGAGAGGGGAAAAAAAACCTGCTGGTGGGAGAGCTGCTGCAGTCCAACCAAAAGTGGTAATTGTAGTCCGGCCAAGGGTGGTGAAGAGCTGCAGGTTGAGAGCGATGAGCTGCGGTCCTCCTCTGGATCCCACGAGTGGTCCCAAAGGTTCCGAAACTCCAGGTTTATATACTCTCCAGTTCAGGTGGGAATGTTCAGTCCTCCCCTCAGAGCGGGGAATTCCATAAAAGGGTATGAGGGTGCTCATTCCATAAAAGGATATGAGGGTGCCCAGGAACATTCCCCCCCCCCACCCCCCCTCGCAGGCCTCTACTGACAACAGTTTCTGGGAAATGGCATGGAGGGCTATAGAATACACAGTTTGGGCTATACCCATTCAGTGATGAATCGGTCCCAGCTGTTCTAACCAGGACATTATCCACCCCTTATTCTATGCCGTCCATGTCATGCCCAAATTAACCCCCTTAAAAACTATGTCTCCTTAAAACTATATACACTTACATATATATATATATATATATACAATGAAACATTACAGACCATTCTCACTCAAAATTAGGTCCCCTTGTGGTACACAACGTGTCTCCCCATCTTTTTGCATTACCCACCAGGTGGAACCAGGTCCTTGAGCAAAAACAATCCCTCGGATGGGTTTGCCTTTGCTTGAGGTGGGACTAATCCAAACAGTCTTCCCTAACATTCCTCTCATATGCACCACAGGGACTTTATCTCCATCTACAGTATGTAAAAGTTCTGATTGAGCAGGGCCAGCTCGATTGATGGAGCCTCGGGTGTTGACCAACCAGGTGGCCTTTGCTAAATGCAGCTCCCAGTGTTTGAAAGTCTCCCCACACAGTGCCTTCAGGGTGGTTTTCAGCAGTCCGTTGCACCGCTCAACTTTTCCAGCCGCTGGTGCATGGTAGGGGATATGATACACCCACTCAATGCCGTGCTCTTTGGCCCAGGTGTCTACGAGGCCATTCTTGAAATGGGTCCCATTATCAGACTCAATTCTCTCCGGGGTGCCATGTCGCCACAGGACTTGTTTTTCAAGGCCCAGAATGGTATTCCGGGCAGTGGCATGAGGCACAGGGTATGTCTCCAGCCATCCAGTACTTCCTTCTACCATGGTCAGTACATAGTGCTTGCCTTGGCGGGTTTTGGGGAGCGTGATGTAGTCAACTTGCCAGGCTTCCCCATACCTGTACTTTGACCACCGTCCACCATACCATAGAGGCTTCACCCTCTTGGCCTGCTTGATGGCAGCACATGTCTCACAGTCATGGATGACCTGTGAGACAATGTCCTTGGTTAAGTCCACCCCTCGGTCACGAGCCCATCTGTATGTTGCATCTCTCCCCTGGTGACCGGAGGCATCATGGGCCCATCGAGCCAGAAATAATTCTCCTTTGTGCTGCCAATCCAGATCTACCTGAGAGACTTTAATCCTGGCAGCTCGGTCCGCCTGCTCGTTGTTACGATGCTCCTCAGTAGCCCATTTCTTGCCTACATGAGCGTCTACGTGACCGACCTTCACACTCAGCTTCTCTACCCGGCCAGCGATGTCCTGCCACATCTCTGCCGCCCAGATGGGTTTCCCTTGGCGCTGCCAGTTGGCCTTTTTCCATCGTTCCAGCCATCCCCACAGAGCATTGGCCACCATCCATGAGTCAGTGTAGAGATAGAGTCTTGGCCACTTCTCTCGTTCAGCTATATCCAAAGCCAACTGAACGGCTTTAAGCTCTGCAAACTGACTTGACCCACCTTGTCCTTCAGTCGCTTCTGCAACTCGCCGTGTGGGGCTCCATACGGCTGCCTTCCATTTTCGGTTTGTCCCTACCATGCGACAGGAGCCATCCGTGAAGAGCGCATATCGCCTTTCATCTGCTGGTAGCTTATCATATGATGGGGCCTCCTCAGCCCGTGTCACCTGTTCCTCTTCTTCTTCAGAGGATAGTCCGAAACTCTCACCTTCGGGCCAATTGGTGATAATTTCCAGAATCCCAGGGCGATTAGGATTCCCTATCCGGGTTCGCTGCGTGATCAGAGCGATCCACTTACTCCATGTGGCATCGGTGGCGTGATGTGTAGAAGGAACTTTTCCCTTGAACATCCAGCCCAGCACTGGTAGTCGGGGTGCCAGGAGGAGCTGCGCTTCGGTGCCGATCACTTCTGAGGCAGCTCGAACTCCTTCATAAGCAGCCAGAATCTCTTTCTCAGTTGGTGTATAGCTGGCTTCAGATCCTTTGTATCCCCGACTCCAGAATCCCAGCGGTCGTCCGCGGGTCTCCCCAGGCACCTTCTGCCAGAGGCTCCAGGAAGGGCCATTCTTCCCGGCTGCAGTGTAGAGCATGTTCTTCACGTCCTGTCCTGTCCTTACTGGCCCAAGGGCTACCGCATGGGCAATCTCCTGTTTAATTTGTTCAAAGGCTTGTTGTTGTTCAGGGCCCCACTGGAAATCATTTTTCTTCCGTGTCACAAGGTAGAGAGGGCTTACAATCTGGCTATACTCGGGGATATGCATCCTCCAAAAGCCCACAGCGCCTAGGAAAGCCTGTGTTTCCTTCTTGCTGGTTGGTGGGGACATGGCTGCTATTTTGTTAATTACCTCCATTGGAATTAGGCGGCGTCCATCTTGCCACTTCACTCCTAGGAACTGAATTTCCTGAGCAGGTCCCTTGACCTTACTCTGTTTAATGGCAAAACCAGCTCTTAGGAGAATCTGGATTATCTTCTCTCCTTTCTCGAAGACTTCGCCCGCTGTGTTCCCCCATACAATGATGTCGTCAATGTACTGTAGATGTTCTGGAGCCTCGCCCTTTTCCAGTGCAGTCTGGATCAGTCCATGGCAAATGCTGGCACTGTGTTTCCACCCCTGAGGCAGTCGATTCCAAGTGTACTGCACACCTCTCCAAGTGAAAGCAAATTGTGGTCTGCACTCCGCTGCCAAAGGAATGGAGAAAAAGGCATTGGCAATGTCAATGGTGGCGTACCACTTGGCTGCCTTGGACTCCAGCTCGTACTGGAGCTCCAGCATGTCCGGCACAGCAGCACTCAGGGGTGGTGTGACTTCATTGAGTCCACGGTAATCCACTGTCAGCCTCCACTCTCCGCTGGACTTACGCACTGGCCATATAGGGCTATTAAAGGGTGAGCGAGTCTTGCTGACCACCCCCTGGCTCTCCAAGTCACGGATCATCTTATGTATAGGGGTCACAGAGTCTCGGTCGGTGCGGTATTGCCGACGGTGCACTGTTGCTGTGGCTATCGGTACCAATTGTTCTTCAACCTTCAGCAGTCCCACAGCAGAGGGGTCCTCTGAGAGACCAGGCAAGGTGTTCAACTGTCTGATTTCCTCTGTCTCCACAGTAGCTATGCCAAAAGCCCAGCGAAGTCCTTTTGGGTCTTTGAAATACCCACTCCTCAGGTAATCTATGCCAAGGATGCACGGGGCCTCTGGGCCAGTCACGATGGGGTGTCTGTGCCATTCCTTCCCAGTCAGGCTCACTTCAGCTTCCAGTACAGTCAGCTGTTGGGATCCCCCTGTTACCCCAGAAATAGAGATGGATTCTGCCCCTACGTATCTTGATGGCATTAAAGTGCATTGTGCGCCGGTGTCCACTAAAGCCTTATATCTTTGTGGCTCTGGTGTGCCAGGCCACCGAATCCACACTGTCCAATAGACTCGATTGTCCCTCTCCTCTACCTGGCTAGAGGCAGGGCACCCCTAATCCCGGTCATGGTACTCGTTGTGCTCTTCTTGTGAGTATGACCTGGAGGTCCCTTCAAGAGGATCAGACGTATCATCATTCCTGTACCGTCTGGAGTCTTGCCCACGAGAGACTGGAGCAACATTTACCCTTGAAGAGTTCCTTGTGGCACTTGTTCCTCTTTTCAGTTCACGTACCCGGGCTGCTAAGGAAGAGGTGGGTTTCCCATCCCACTTCCTCATATCTTCTCCGTGCTCACGGAGGTAAAACCATAGATTGCCACGTGGAGTGTGTTCTCTCTCCTTAGCTGGGGGACGCTGGCTCCTAATAGCAGAGACTCTTGTTTGTCCTGGCGCGATATGGAAGATCCCTTCCTTAATTTCTTCTCTTAGCTTCTGGTGTCCCTCTTCAATCTTCTCTTCCAGGCTTCGGACATGTTCGGCCAGTTTGGTTTCCACACATGAGACGTGGGCTCGCAGTGGAGCGGTGACAGTGTCTTCATAAATCCTGAGTTTACTGACCAACGCGCCCACCTTGTCCTCTCCTTCCCTCCATTGCAGCGTTGCTAAGTAGCGGGAATACATTTCTGGCCCGAGTCGTGCAAACTTTAACCACATCTGGGATGTGCACTGTACAGCATCTGGACTTTTAGGGAATCTTTCATCCTCTGAAAAGATTATCTCCAGTACAGCTAATTCTCTTAAACACCGGATACCTTGTTCCATCGTGTTCCACTGTCCTTGCTGTACGTGGAGGTCCTCCTTACAAAGGTATCTCTCCCTCACACTGGACAACAGTCGCCGCCAGAGGCTGAGAGTTTCCTGCCTCCTTCCAATCCCCTGGTCAATGACTACATCTCGAGACAGGGATCCCAGCTGTCTGGCTTCACTCCCATCTAGGATTGTATCGTTAGCTGCGGCATCCCAGATTCGGAGCAGCCAGGTCAGAATGGACTCATTCGCCTGTCGTGTGAACTCTCTCCGGAGCTCACGTAGCTCACCCAGGGATAGGGACCGAGTGATTATTTCTGGCTCTGTCTCCTCCGGTGGATGTGAAGGTCCTGCCTCTTCATCATCATTTGCTATACGGACTGATTTAGTCTTTGATTTCCTTTTCTGGACAGGGGCGACTGCTATTGGTTTGGGTTGTTCTTCTGGCTCCTCGATGGTTTGTGTGGACACGGTGCCGGTTGATTCATTTCTTTCTCCCTCTGACTCAGTTGTGGTTTGGGTGGACATAGTACCTGTGGATCTGCTCCTTCTCTCCTCCCCCTGACAGCACTGTACCATGTCAAGTAGTGTCCGGTAGGCAGTGGCCAGGGCCCAGCAGGTTGCTGTGAGCTGACCATCTCTGGAGCTGCCAGAGCATTTTCCCTTCACCAGTCTTATCATGCTAACAGGATCCTGCAGTTGTTCAGGGGTGAATTTCCAGATCATTGGAGGAGAAAACTTCTCCAAATACTGGCCAATGTCCTCCCACTTCCCGTGCCACTCAGCATTATCTGCTCCCAAGGTAGGTGTCCAAACAACCTCCCTAGAAGGCCCTGTTCTGACCCTAAACATGGTGTAGACAGTACAGAGCAGACAAAACAACACTAACAATAACATTATGCTGTCCTTAACATCAAAAGGGAACTCAATATTTCCAAAAACTGTTGTAGCAGGTCTGAAGGGGAAGAAGGAGGTGAGAGGCTGGAAACAACCATTCCCCCCTGTTTCCCCAAAGGGCTGGGTGCGATTTTTAATGAGGCCCCAGAGGTAGCAACCCAAACCAGGACAGGCAAACAGGACTGAATACACATTTACAATGAAACTCATTGCTTCTGATGTTATGATGACATAAATATAGTAAACTAATAAAGCAATTTGGATCCCTCTCCCTGGTTTTAAAGAGAGCATCAAAACAGGCAAATAGTTCCCCATTTGTGGAAATATGAACATGCTCAGATACAACATCCACGTGAATGCATCAAACAACATGGTAATCAGGGAGTTTCTATATCCAAATAGACAAATGCTTAAAATGAAATTGTGATTCTGACTTCTCTCTCTCTGCCCCACGAGTGGGCGCCAAAAATTGTGCTGGTTTGAAAGTTAACCAGCAGAGGAAACCAAGCCAACTCAAAGAGAGATTACAAGTCAGAATAACAATTTAATAAAATAATACAATAAGTACGACCACACAGACAAGCAACAGGCAATAACCCACAAAACCCAAATGTACAACCCAGCACCCCGGGGCACAAACGAAGCGGTGCTACCTGGGCCCCCCCTTGAGTCCAAAACAAAGGGAGAGGGGAAAAAAAAACCTGCTGGTGGGAGAGCTGCTGCAGTCCAACCAAAAGTGGTAATTGTAGTCCGGCCAAGGGTGGTGAAGAGCTGCAGGTTGAGAGCGATGAGCTGCGGTCCTCCTCTGGATCCCACGAGTGGTCCCAAAGGTTCCGAAACTCCAGGTTTATATACTCTCCAGTTCAGGTGGGAATGTTCAGTCCTCCCCTCAGAGCGGGGAATTCCATAAAAGGGTATGAGGGTGCTCATTCCATAAAAGGATATGAGGGTGCCCAGGAACATTCCCCCCCCCCACCCCCCCTCGCAGGCCTCTACTGACAACAGTTTCTGGGAAATGGCATGGAGGGCTATAGAATACACAGTTTGGGCTATACCCATTCAGTGATGAATCGGTCCCAGCTGTTCTAACCAGGACAAGAACAAAAAAGAAATTAGTGTTACCTTGCATTTCTCTGTCGGTTGTCTTTTTTTTAATTTATTTTTTTTTAAGTTTACATAGAAAGCTGTTTTACAAACAAAAGGGGATCAGATTAGAAGGTCATAATGCAACTGAGGAAAGGAGCTCAGAAAATGCCACTTGCTGAAAAGCAGTATTGTTAATTGCCTCTCCCACTATAAAATTCTGGTGTCTGAGTAAAGCTGGAATAGCTACAAGTAGTGGTGTTTTAATCTGTCTTCAAGCAGTTGGTGCCAGCAAGGGTAGAAGACAGCCAGCAGTATGTTTTTTGTTTTTAGACTTTCTTTTCTGACACCAGCTGGCACTGAAGCACTTGATGTGTTTAACAGGCAGGAAGGATAGCTATGGAATGGTTTAAAATAAGTTTGAGGAGTACTGAAATCTGTGTAAAAACTAAACATATGAAAGATGTTTCTATATTTGATAGGAACTGTAGATGAAAAGCTGAGCATTTGTGACTGTTTAGAGGTTGAACATCCTGAATTTTGAGAGCCTGAATCCCTGGCCAGATTTAACTGCAATCTGGAACAAAAATCTCTAGAAAATGTGCAGTTGAGATGTCCAGAATTAAACCTCAGCAAAGCAAGTGCAGTTATATTTTTCATTGGTTTAGAGAAATGGTTATGACTTAGAGTTGTACTTTGCTTGTTTTTTGTTAATCCTTGTTGACTGCCCTTATACAAATAAGTTTATTAATTATATTTGTGGATAAAATTTGTCCTTGCTTTGTTGTGATGTCTTCAAATGCTGTGGAGGGTCTGTGCAAAATTACACACAGAGAAGGACTGTTTTGTTTAACAGTTTTTTGGTGCTCTGCACTGCCTAGCCTTTTCATTTTGGAACATGAGTGTGATACGGTAGTTCTATAAATCTAAATAAAATTGTCTGAAGTGGTTAGTCGGTCATAGGTGTATTCTAATCTGGCTTTTACATTTTGTCTGGCATTGAGGTTATTTGTGTCTCTAATACAGCTAACTGCTAGATCTCTCAGCTGCTGATATGAGTGAAAATTAAATTTTTCCTTTCTGTGGTTTTCATATGTACATTTGACTGCAAGTGTGCAGGAGACTTACAAGATTGAGCTTGAAGATATTTTGTTTGGCAGTATCATATAACGTGCATATATATAAACTGAGATTTACAATTGTGTCAAAATAAGACATGCCTACAGTTAGTATCAGAGGTAGTTCCAGATTTCCGTCAAAACCAACAGATTCACATAATATTTTTCTGAAAATCCCATCATCAGATGTAGAGCTGCCTCTCCACTTTTGGGGCAAAAGAGCATTTTGTTTTTTTCTTTAAATGTGATCATAATACATTTTTATGAAGTCTCTCCCCATAAACTTGTCAGACAGACATGAAATATATAGAAATTTGATGGCTGGACTGAGAGAACACTCCAACAGATTTTGAGCAACATTGGCACCTTAACTGAAAAGATTAATGTGCAACTGATATTTTGTTTTGCAGTAGATGGAAGCAGTATATGCAACATTCTAATTTGTATAGGCAGCATTCATGAAAGAACATCAGCAGGTGCACAGGTAAGTAACTTTGTATTGTATGTGGAGGGAAAGTTATTGGGTAGTGATTGCTAATCCTGTACTGTCAACTCATCAGCAGGAGATTTGAAATGTTATCCCATCTCTTATATTTCTCACAAAATTCAAAATAAACAATCGCAAACTAATGAATAGCTGAACAAGTTTATGATTATGTACAATAAACTATTTAAAAAGTTAATAAGGGTAATTAAAGTATTCAGTCATCAGCATTACTTTTCTAAAGGAAAAATAAAGTAACAAATGCATTTCTAAAGTGCTTCTGTTACTTGATTGTAATTTTTGAATTATTCTTCTAAGCATGACCTGATTTAAATTGCGTTAAAGGCATTCAAACAAAAGCCATATTTAAGCAGTAAGTTATGCCCCCCCATTATTTTCATCTATTATGTAATAGTAATATGTGGAACAAATAAGAAACTACCATGCTCACAGAGCTGTAGATATCACTGATTTTATGGGCTTGTAAGCATATGTGGTAAAAACCTGGCTAACAGTTTTCCTCCCTTTTTGGACTATTTACTGGTGAAAATGAGTGATCTGAAAATTAACTGATAAATAATGGAGATTTTTTTTTTTAGGCATTCTTACTTGAAGGCTTCTATTTTTTTTCATATTAAGCATTGAGTGTTTTTCTGATATTACTGCAGAAATACTTGTGATGTGTGAGAGAAAGGAAGACCCGACCTTTCTAACATACATTGCATGTTTATTTGCAGTGCTTTATGAGACTGCAGTGATCTTAGCCCCTTTGGCAATGTCACTATGGTGTCCTGTAAAAACCTATACCTGGTTGAGAAAGAAGAATGTTGAAGACAGAATGTTTCTAGCAAGTTGAAACAATGTGTTCATCAATGGAGAGAAAGCAAAAGAATATGCTGGGCCTAAAAACATGAAAATAGGAAACTTGGCAAATGATGTAAGACCTCTGTATGAAGTTTTAAGTAATGGCATTTGGCATTATGTATTTCAAAACTTCAGAGGAAACACAAAAAGAGAAAATTACCACTTTTTGACAAGGAGGGGAATTTAGATTTGAATTAACAGTGCACTAAAGGAGAATAATAGGTGTGAATTGAAACTAATCAGTGTTTCAGATCATTGAGCTGCTTGAAAATAACATGTGTGGTGAGAACTGTAGAAGTTAATTCTCTCTTAAATGCCTAATTTACCACAGTTGTGTCCTGCAGAGGAAAGAAAAAATATTATGTCACTTACTGCTTTGTTCTAAACTGACTGATTTAAATGGACAGTCAGTCAAAAGATTTAGCTTCTGTGTGATAAAGTTCTCTTGATTAGGCTGATCCGCTAGTCCAAGGAGATGTGATGCCCTGAGGCATCCAGCTATAGGCATAAAGATGGGCATAGGTATAATCAAAGTTGTCCAAAAAACATTGTGTGAATCAAAACGAGCAGGTGGTTGGCACAACTGATGAGCATTTTCAAGTGTATGATTAATGTGAGTGCAGAAGTCCTGTAGCTGAGTGTCTAAACTGGCTTACACTCTGTGGCCTGATTTAAGCACACACATATGTGAGCTAGAATATGACAAAGATACTAAAAATTAGTTTTTCACTGGAGAAATATCCATTAAAAAGCATGGAAAAACCTCACTAGAGAAATATCTTTTAAAAAGCATGAAAGAAACTGAAAGAACCTCCTTTCTATTCCTTTGAAAAATGGCTGACAGATGATTAAACTTATGTAAAATAAATCAGACAATTTGACATGTAAGATCCTTTGCTTTCCAACAAACTATTGAGTTCACTGGCTGCAATCCAACAGAGAAAACAAAACGTGCAAAATAAACACTGTCTATAGCAGGTGGAGGTAATACCTTATTAAATATAAATGATGTTTTGTGTTATGTAACCTGGGGACAATTTAGCAGACAATTTTGTACTTAGAAAAATCATGGTTTTGTGCAGAAAAGGAGAACCACGATTAATGAATTGTCTACATCTGAAAATACCACACTAGATCTGAAACACATGTCCTACCACATTGTCTTATGATTTCAAAAGCAGAGGAAGGAAGAGAGATTATTAAATTTAATTTCACTCCCTCATATCACTTTAAAACAGATGTTTAAAACTAAAAACTTATCCCTTCTTCCCAGTGTTTATTCTTACATATTTGAATACCAATGTTTTGTAACTCAAGATCAAACATACAAACAGTGGCCCTTATTCATCATGCAACTAAGAACGAACTATTGTAATTTTGTGCATGAAAGCCTCAGTTTAACTGTAAAAGAAAATAAAATAAGATAATAAAACAAAATGCACGCAAAACACAGCTATGAGAAGCATGGGTTGTATGTGTGTACATGTATGTGGTGCAGGTGTGGCTGGCTGGCTCCAGGGGAAGCTGATCCCTGAGGTTTACCTTCCCCAATAGTTTTCTACTTTCAGTTCCACTCAAGTGCCAGCATTTCCAAAGAAATATGGGTTAACTGAGGTGTGAATTATACTTTTAAGAATTCAGGAGTCATCTGCTGTATTTTCCCAAGACCAAAGCACATAGACTTATTTCTTGTGCAGTTTAGGTGGTTGTAAGTTGAGGGAAACCTACTAGAGCTTTCAGACTGCTGATGTTTTATGCAAATGAGTCAGTTGTCTTCACATTCCTACAAAACTGGAAAGGCAAAATTATGTCCGTACTGAGGTAGGTAACTGGAGTACTAGAGCCTACATCACCACATCACCAATAGGTTATTGCAGTTCTGTGTTTCCAACTTTGAGATGAAAAAGAAGAGGAAACAGACTGGTTTCCAATGCAACATATTTTGCTGATTTCATCCAATTTCATAATTATCAGCAATACCAATTTGTCTTCCAAGTGATTTATAAATTTTTTCTCACAATTGTCACAACAATCTGGATTTTACTCTCTGAGACTAAAAAAAAACAACATTGAAGACAAGGAAAAAAAGTCAGTCAAATACTAATCGAAGGGTTCATTTCCTCTATGAAGTCAGCCTCAAAATGGCATTAGATCACTTCTGGGCAGTCCTTATTCCCAGTGCAGACCTAGTCATTAGGCACTTGTTCACTTGCTCATTTTCTTTGAAGCTGGTTTCTCTGGAATCTTACTGCCAGAGGAGGGGAAATGAAAAGAATAGAGAAGGTTTCTATTGTTAATGCAGCTGGTTTTGTAAGTTTACTTCAGATTCATTTGCACCCTTTTCAGTTAATGTTTTGCTCTTCATATATTGAGGTGGAAACATTTATAGAAAAGATCTTTTCCTACAATTTAGTTATCCCCTCAGGTATGGCATGTATAAGTATTATCCAGAAATTTTCATTCAGGCAAGTGCAAAATAGCTGCTCTTCTGTTCTCTGTAGCATCACAGAAAATACAAAGGAGTAAATGAGACTACGGAGTCACGCTCAGCTCAAGCCCTAAGCTCTCATCAGAAGATCTCACAAAGGTGTCCTAGGTTACATTCTCCTTCACAACCTGGGCTGTACTTCTCGGAGGCACAGGTTTCCCCACTGCTCTGTCCTGCAGTGGCATGACTCTACAACCACCTGAAAGGAGGCTCTACTGAGGTGGGGGCTGGTCTCTTCTACCATGTCTGCAGTGAAAGGACCAGAGGAAATGGCCTTAAGCCGGGATAAGGGAGTTTCAGATTAGATACTAAAAACCAAATTTTCACTGTTAGGGTGGTCAGGCATTGGAATAGGTTGCCCAGGGAGGTGGTGGAGTCACCGCCCCTGGAGGTGCTTAAGAGGCGTCTGGATCGGGGTGATGTGGTTTAGTGGTTTAGGGGTCACTGAGATAGTGCTGAGTTGATGGCTGGACTTAAAGGGCTCTTCCAGCCTTGATGATTCTATGACTTCCCCGTCACCTGCTCCTGTTACAGCTGGTTGTCACAGTTGAGCCTGTTGATGGGAGTGGGAGAAGAGGCTCTTGCTAAGCATGGCTGGTAACAGTGGACGTGAAGTGTGATAGCAGTCCCCAAAGATCTTACCCCTTGGTAACAGATCAGCCTAATGCCCTTTGGTTAGTTAAGGCTCATGGAAATGTAATGCAATGCATGATGATTATATTGAAAGTCCTTGTTACTTAGAATGTTGTTCTGCCTCTGGGAGAAGTGCTTTTTCCTCTGCCCTGTGTGTGGTGTGAATTAACTCGATGAGTAGAGTTCCAAACACAACTAAGTACTTAAAAGCTTTTTTTCTTGGCAGATGCTTTTTAAAACGTGAAATATCTTCTGTGTGTATATCCATGTGAATGCAATAGGATGTTTAGCAATCCAATTTCCATTTTCCTTTAATGCTCATTTAATAATCACAAAAGCTTTACTTTTTAAACATTTGCTTAAATTCAAATATTAAATGTTAGCAAGGTTTTAATCTGAAAAAAAATTGTCAAAGCAGTTCTACTTTTATTTTCCTCCAACCTTGTGTTCACCTTGTACCTATCACATAAGGAAACCCAAAACATTATTAGTAGCTATAATTTGTGAGAAGCTTATCTCTGAAGCACATTATATGAGCTCTAAAAATGTGACTTCCTATTTCGTACAGGACAAAGAGTTATACTCATTCACTGGGGCAACAGATGGAAATGGCTATTAAATAACAATGTTTCAAAGTTTTATAAACCTGCTGTAAAAGATTCAAAGCAGCTAAAATTTTTAATGTTTAGAGGAGTTGTTCAGGATTTTAAAACAGAAAGTGCAATTTAAACAATGGCATGCTAATACAAATTAGTGGTTTTCAACCCTCCTTCCTGAAAAATGAGATATTCTTTAAAAATTCACTGAATTCTCCAGCACCTGCCACCTCTGAGACATTGTAGGTTATTGTTAAAAGATGACCGGAATACAGAGCCACTGAATATTTCATTTTAATGATAATGTGTGCTGCAGAAGGTTTGAACTTTATATTGAGATTTGAATTGACTTCTGATAAAAGACATGCTGGATTCTCTCCCCCCTCCCTTTTTTTTTTTTGTACATTAACTTTGTGCCAGGACAGGGGTCAAAGCTAGCATTTAGATTCAGACTTTTCTCTATTTATTGCTGGTAAAATGGGGATATCAGGGGATTTATTTGTTTTTAATGTAATTTTTAAAAGTTGTCTGAATCAAGTTAAACTAATTAGATGCGTTTTTAAAGAGACGGATGGGATAAATGTCAAACTGTTGCAAGTCAGTTTTTTAAGTGAAGTATACCCTACTACACTGAAGTCAAAGGTAATTTTACCATCCCTAACACTTTGAATGTTTTTTGCTGTACTGAGCCATGCTGTGTCTTACCCAACTACATGTATTTATTAGTCAGAGAATCAGCATTAAACACCAGTGACATAAGAGCCAAATGTCTATCATAGTCAAATGGGCTGTAGTTCAATACACTTCGTAATGTGTTTCCTAATTTTCATGACTGACTACAACACAAAACCAGGTATTTCCTGCATGTCCAGAGTTGTTTTTTCTTTTCTTCATTTTTTTAAAGGAGTTTCAGAAAAAAAATGTTCTTTAAGCTTAACATGGGCAAGTCTCACCAAGTTCTCTTTCAAGAGCATTTTACAGTCAGAGTCCCATTGTCCGAAGTTGTTTCTCTGTATGAAGCAGCAATTAATTTTTGTGCGGTAGATGAAAAAAAGTGAAGGTAATCTTTAGGGCTGTACGTATGCTTCCTCATATATTTATTTCACCCTCACACCATTATTGTATGCTTTCTATAGTTGAATTTAAGTCTTACAAATATAAAAAGTACTATATGTTTTTTTTTTTTAAGTTATAAATTATTTCAGAATGTCCTGATTAATCTTACAACATACAAATAATAACTTACCACTCACACAGTTCTCCTTTTTGGAAGGATTCCCAGGAAAGTGGCCATGATTTCTATTTGCTCTTAAACATTGTTTTAAGAAATAAGACCCTGCATTTGCCCCAAATAAGATGGTTAATTATAAGTGTTCTAAAACATAACTATTTTCAGGAATTCAGTGACTGATTTATAACTTAGCAGAATGGAAAATTATACTGGTTTGTTGTATTATTGCAAGGTCAGAGTGTTGCTTATTATTTTGTAACTCCTTGAGCTGGCTGCTTGAGATCTTGTAAGACTGGTTCTGTTTGAAACAAAGAAATTAGTTCAGAGTTTAAAGAAATGACAATCCAATCAATTGTATGCTCCATCTCATATCTGCCTCTTTTCAGAAACTAGAATATACTTTACTGCTACTTCCTTCGGTTACCCACATTGGTTTTACACCAGTGAAATAGAATGAGACGGTTGTCACTTTTTGTGCCTTAACTACAGAAATGGGAGCCATCATGCAGTCACTTACACTCAAGAATTCATAAGAGGAAAATGCATTCAACAACACAGAATTTTGAGCCTTGTGAAACAGATAAAATTTGGGGCTTTAATACCACCTTACTTAAAGCAGATGTCTAAGTTTTTGCTGTCTGTAGTGGTACAGGATGGGGCAGAAAGAGGAAGTTTGGGACTGAAGGATGATGTGAAGGTCTTTAAGAGGTAAACAGGAAATCCCAATCATGGAAAGAGAGAAGAAATGGGAAAAAGGAACCCAAACAAACAAACTCAGAAAGCACAAAATACTGTTTGCTTTGCAATACTTAACTGAATGAAGTGTAGAAGCTACAAATTTGCTTGGTCAAGTCAGGAAAAAAAGAATGGAGAGGATGTCAGAACACATAAGCGGATGTGCAGCTGCTGCAATTAAGCTCTTTAAAGGGCATGTGTTAAGTTGTAAAAGTTTGAAATCAGAAATGTTTTTTTTGCACACTCATTCATTGTACTGGGAGATGAACATGTATAGCACTGTACAAACAAGTGCATTTTCTCTGTTTGTCCCAACCACTGACATAAGTGCTGCGGGTGTTGAATTCCTTCACTGCTCAGGGTCTGTGGGAACAGAGAGTGAGGGTCCTGCCTGTTCTCTGAGCAGTAGGAACAGAGTAGTTCTTGCTGCCACCAGCGCAGGGACATAGACTTCTGAGTTTTTCTCCACTTGCCTTAAGAAAAGACATTTCTACCTCTTTGCTGTCTGTGCTATATACTACACCCAATTGCAGAGTAAATTATGGTGCTGTAATAACACACATCATAGTCTATTAGTTGGGTATACATATATTATATTCAAATTGTCATGATAACTTGAATCAACTCTGAAATTAACACAAAGCCTTAAAGAATGCATTTAAAACGCTACTGTATGGGTTTTATTGTTCAAGTGTAAGCAGTAGAAAGGAGACAGAGGAGGAGGGCAGCACCAAAGTTAGTATCAAGGCTTCACTAAATGTACAAATTCTGGTCTTCCAGATATTCCTCAGATGTTTCATTATAACCATTGACAGTAGTACCATTGCTTTTCTCGGGGTCATTTGTGAGTTTGAAAATACAGCAATGAAGCATAAAGTATCAGGATGAAAAATGGGAGAGGAAAAAATAGCAACCCTTCTTTCAGCCTTCTGACAAATACATATTTGGTGTTGGATATATTGAGCACAGTACAAAAGTGTCTCATGAGAACTTTGTGCAAGGAAATGCACCGTGTCAGTCACTAAAAGAAAAAAAGAAACATGTCATCACTCCAAGTGGTATTGATTAAAACAATAAGGATTTCCTGGTGCCAACAGTTGAAAATACTGTGTGAAAAGTAGTGAAGAGGTATTACTGTATTGTTGCAGCTTTCTCAGGAAAATTCCAAATAAACTGAAGGATTCCTGTCAATATTTGTATAAGGAAACATGCTGCTGCCTGATTCAGAGGCACTTCACACACATACACACGCACACATGCCCCACTGCATGCAAAATTCTTGAGAAACTTTATTACAGCCACACACAAAAAAAGGACACACAGAGTTTGGTGCACTCTTTCTCATGCTAATATTTACAACATCGATCTCTTATTGTCGGTATTTGATCTACATTTCTCCCAGCTCTGGTCAATGGAAGGCACAGCTGCTGAAACCCCATATTGTGCAGGCAGTGTGCCTTTGTGTTCTGCAGCTGGGGAGTTCTCATGTCCACAATAGCCAATCTGAGCACACTAAATTAGGAAAGATTATTGTTTCATTTATTGACTACACAGGTTTGAAACAGCAAGTATATAGTTTGTTTCATGTTTTATTTGTTAAGGTCATTTTCACCAAAAGCTGGGCACATGGACACAACTATAGGGCAGCTGTACTTCCAGCCACCTCAGTAGGAAGAAAATTCCAAACATTATTGAAATGAAATTGGATGGTTGGTTGCTTTCATGTGGCACAGCCTCCCACCTGCCTTCTCCCAGCCATTCATTTGTGAAGTCTTGCTGCAGCTTTTTTTTCATCCTTTTGCATCCAAGTTCCTTCCCAATAAAGTGTTTATCCTACTGTACAGTTCATTTTAAGAGAAGCTGGTTTAACAGTGGAAGGAAAGACAAGCGAATTCAATTTTTGAGCTCAGTTCTCCAAACGTTTCTTTCACTGAATGGTCTTTAGAAAAAGGAAGGCAGCAATTTTAGCTGAAAGTAAATATCGCTTCAGAGTAACAAAAAAAGAGAGGGGAGAAAAGGGAGAAAAATCTATTTAACACTTTAGGATATAATAGTATTCAAATAATATATTTTTCTGCCATTTATTCATTTGTGAAGGAACTCAGTGAATAGTAATAGCTGCTGTCAAAGATATTTATATTTAAGAGGGTCTTTATGTAAAATAATTTTTTTTTATCGGGAGCGATTTTTCTCCAGGAGAAGTCTGCCATCTCCTAGCAACCAATATGGCTATCTTTTTTAACAGACGCTGCAATAACAATGGGCACCTAACCTTTATACGGAAGCATTTGCACATGTACAATCAGACCGCTTACAAATTCAAACTGAGCTGTTAAAGTGCTCCAAGGGAGACACTGGTTACAACTTTATCTACTATGCATCTCATCTATCCAGGATTTTAAAATGGCAGCCATTTTAGCTGTAGCTGAGTACCTCCCAGTGAGCTCCAGTAATAAATCTGCAAATAATCCACAACTTAACTTACCCTTTTCTTCTCTCACCACAATGAGTAAACCAGGTCCAGATCAGAAAGAAAATGAGCAACAATTGCAAGTAAAAAAAATTCCCTTAAAAGCTCTTCCATCAATTAAGTGCAGCTAAACATTGAACTTCAATGCCTCCACCCTAAACTTGTAGTTCAGTCCTCTATTTAGTAACTTCATAGGAAGCTATGACAAATCCCCAGGTGTGATGACAGACTCTACATTAAGCTTCAACATTCTTCTCCAATTGCAGTTTATCCTCCTCCATTCTTCTATCCATTCCATTCAAAGTGATGCTTAAGACTCATAGCCTGAAAATATGTACTTTTTTTTTTTCAATTTGTAGTTGATCCAAAGTTTGGTGGAAAACAAAATCGTCTTGTATATATATATTTTTTTGAAGGTCAGAAGGGCTGAAAAATAGGGCTTAAAATGAAAGTAATCCACTGTGAAAGAGATTTTACTTCCTTGTATTACTAACAACATTCTGGGTTTTTTTTCGAGCTCAAAACTGAAATTTTTACAATCAATTTGCTTTGATTTGCCTTTTCGTTTTCTCTAATTTTTTAGCCAACTGCAAATTCTTGTCTATATGTTTTGATATTCTTTGTTCGGGGGTTGAGCATTTTTCAAAGCAACCTTCTGGATTCTTCCTTTAAGTCAGAATATAGAGTTTCTCTTTCTCATTTTTGATGTCTGTGTGCAGGCATTTCCAAGCTGATTAAGTGTGGTCTCTGCTTTGCCACAACCTTTAGTGTTTTCCATTACTGATGTTCTCTTCTTCATTTCCACTGATAAATAAGACTATTGTGCTTGTGTATCTACAACTTTGGGATCAAAATTTAGATGTTTGCCTATAACTTTATATATATGTATCTTTCATCATATATAAATAGCTCCCATCAGAGAGACTGGGTGCTAGGTAAGTGGAGTGCCTGGAAGATGTACCAACACACATGAGTTCTTACTTTCAAAGTACATTTTAACTTCAGAAGTTTTTGCATAAATCCTTGATGGAAAATTGGTGTCCCAGAAAAAGAAAGGAAAAAGAAACCTCAAAATCTTGATGTCAGGGAAGTAAATAGTAGCCAGCATTCTCTGAGAGTCTGATGCATGTCATTTGAGTGTTTAACCACAAATTCTTAAATTAGTCCTGCTGAGAGAATTCATTAATATTAGATGAACTTCATTTACTGCTTGAGTTATAGAATAATAAAACTTGTGAATAATTTGAAGTGGATATTTTACTTATAAAATGAATTTGACAAATTTACCCTCTTTTTCTGTTTGTGGAATACCAACCAGTGCTGACAGGCCTCTCTATTTGTTAAGGACACGAGATGTCAAAGGACATCCTGGGTAAAGGGGAGCAGTTACAGCCTCCTGGGTAACAGCTCTCTGGTCTTGCTGGCAGCCATGTTGTATAATTTATTTTAGAAATTTTTCCAGTTTGATCTCAGAAGCAGTTAAGCTGCTATTTTAATCCTCTGGCAATTAGAAAACTTCTAATTTTCCAGTCTAATCTTACTCAAGAATGCTTTGGTTTTTTGATCATTCCTGGATGAACTTCGGTTTCTCAGCTTTATTAGCTCTTTGTCTTCTCTAGTGTATACTTGTTTCTCAGCATCTGGTTTGTTAAATTAAACAAGACTTATCTAAATTTTCTTTCTATTCCCTGGACCAACCTAGGAAGTCTTTTTTCCATTTGTTTAGATTTCTTACTTTTATTATTGTTTGACTTAATTCAGCTGTTTTTGCTAACTTCAGAATCAGATCATGAACAATTGGTAAGTACTTAATAATCAACAGTCACTGTTGATTTGTATCAAGTATTGTTTTTATTCATAATCTTCCTCTAACCCACCTCATAATGAAAGGATAGAAAATGTCCCATTGTTTTATCTGTTGAAGATATACTACTTGCTGAATTACCAGATGAGTGAAAGTAGATAATTTCAGAACCATTTACAGATTTTTTTTTTCTGGGTCATGCATATCTTACCTAGGATTATTACTCTAAAAATCATTCTGGTTTATTACAAATTTATAATGGGTGATGATTCAAAATATATATGGTCTACCTTCTGTGTCTAGCCTCTCCTATGTCTGTTAAACCTTTGTTTCAATCTTTCTGCATGTTCTTGTTACCTGCTATAAAACTTCTAGACAGCAATGGCTGGATTAATTATTCCTGACTGATTTCAGTAGTATTTTGGTTTTGCTTATAAAATTAACTTCTTTGCCCTTTTACTTGCATGTGTAGCTACTCTATAATTAGCTGCTTCTTTTTCAGGCATCCAAAGTATCTCTACTGGATTTCGAGTTGAGTGAGTGCAGAACCTTGCAACACATGAGGAAAGAGCTGCAAAGAGGAAATGTGATTTCTAGTGGTGAGTTTGTTGCTAAATCACAGACCAAGGCATGGTTTACATTAGCATATAGGGCCACAGAACAAGAGAAGATTGTGGTGCTGGTCTGCAAACACATGAAGTAAAGACCTAATGAAGTGAAAAAATGAGGCAGAAAGCAGTTGTGTGTGGTTCTCTTGCTGTACAACATTTCTTGGATCTCTGACTTGTTGCTGCTGTTGTCCTTGCTCTTTCTCTAGCTGTTTGCTATAGTTGCTTCCTGAACCAAGTTAGATTTTCCACATTTTATCAAAAGGCAAAGTGAGAGGATAATAAATTCATTTTTTTATGTGATCCAACAAACAAGGTACCAGAGATCAAGAAAGATTTTGATGAAGGTAAGATGCAATTTGAAGAAAATTATTTGGCCAGTAAATACTGAAGGTCAGACTCAGCAGGTTAGAGAGTTGTACCCTTTCCCTGCTGAAAGCAGAGCGAGGGCTAATACTGCTTGCACGGCTGCGCTGGAGCGTCCCTCCGTCGCCGGCCGATGTACTGAGAGCTCCCCCTCCTGTTTCCTTCTACATCTAAGGGCTGGCAGATCTCGCACCGCTAAACCACAAATTTCTGCTCTCTTTCATTTTTCTGCACCATGATATGACAGCGTAGGAAACACTTTTCAGTGCCAGGTAAGTACGTTTCCATAAATTTAAGGTGTAAGCCTCACCTAAGAGGCTAGGCAGGAGGGGTTGCTGCCCAAAACTTTCAGATTTTATTCCACAACCAATCACAGTTTTCCCATGTTTGACTTTGGGTTTATGGTATTAACTTCCCTTGTTCTGTTTTCTAGCTGTGTGGTGAGGATCAAAAGAATTTCCTCCAGTAGGGAATTTCACACAAACACAGACAAAAAGACAATTTTATTTTTAAAATTTTTCATTAATTTTCAGATGCAAAAAACCTCCAACCAAACAAAACCCTAAACCAATCAAAAAACCAAACAATCCTCCCCCCCAAACCCCAAACCCCAAACCAAACAAAAAAACTCCAGACAAAGAAGCAAACAAAACCCTATTTCTTGGAAAACTAGATTTAAGTCATAGTCAGAAAGGAGCACCATGGAATCCATGGAGAAGTAATCAGAGAGTATTGAGGAGGAGCAAGCAGTGACTATGAAGGCAAGGACACCAAAAGGGATAGAAACGTGCTGTTGAAAATTTTCAGTTGTTACCATGTCCACAATATAGAAACTGAATGACATCTTCTGAGATGAAGGTGATGATAGAGAACGACACATATTTTCTGCAAAACTGCTCAATTCTGAAAACAAAAGAAACAAATTAATCATATCCACAGTCACCTAAGATGGAGAGATGATCTTTGCTGACTTTATTTAAAGAATAAACAGTAATATATTTCATGAGACTTGATACTGATGTCATACAGGCTCTTAATTGAGTACATGGAGGAACGTGAATCGTGCTGTGCATCTTTTGTAATGACTTGATTTCACTGGATATCTTGCAGCAAATGAACAACTTCAAGGTGATTCAAAGGTTGCTAAAGTACAAGAATTCTTAGCAATCATATCTATAATTTTTCATTTCCTTCATGCAAAAGAGCATAGAGAACAGAAGATTCTGGAAATAACCTGCTGATAAAGTGAAGTGATGAAAGAAACAGATACTCATTTTTATGGAATGTTGTTCACTTTTGTGTGAGAAGTGAGGATTACACAGTTTGAATGCCAATAGAAGGAAAATCAAGATTAAATATCTGCAGACATATGTAACACTCACATTACTCGCAGTAAGAGAACATAAGAATTTACAAAAATTCAAAGTGCTTAATCCAATGGAGTTAGACATTGCCCCTTTACCTTTTATTCACAAAGATCCCCTCTCTGCCTGCCTTGCACTTCTCTCCTGTCCCTCTACATCCTTCCTCTAGGTTTGTTTTCTGAATCAAATCTCACAGTAAACACATTTATCGAAAGAAAGTGGAATTGAGGCAGGATGAAGGAGTCTACAGTCACATAGTCTTCTTTCTGTGTGTAAGGTACTGAAGAAAGTGAAAAAGAATGAATTTCCAAGATATATAACTGGAGTTAATGATATGTTCTGCATTGTCTGTTGTTATATCATTCGAGCATCCTTACAATCCTTTTTACCCTAATGAAGTTCTTCTGGAAAACTACTCAATCAGTTCCTCATTGTAAGTCAGATGACAACTTTTTTTGCATGATATTTTTTTTCAGTGAACTTCTGTCGAAGACAAGGAAATCTTGAAAAAGAGAATTGTTACTTGTGTCTTACGATTTTAGACATATGTATATACTTTAAAGAAACTTGTATGAACAAGAGTAAATCCCATTTGAGGGATGGTCTTCCCGAATCTTGTTTGCTTATATGGATTGATGCAGAGCAAGGAAATAGTCAAAAGGGGGTTATTTTTTTTTAGTTTGTGTTTTTGTTTTTGCTGTTTTGTTGTTGTGGTGGTTTTTTGGGTTTTGTGTTTGTTTTTTTTTTTTAATTTCCAAACAGGCACTGCTTTTCCTGTTCGTCCTGCTGTACCGTCTTTCATAGCCTGGCAAGAGATTGAGGCAGCCTTTGCAAAATTGTGGGAATGGGTGGATTGCAAAACAAAGATTTGGTGACACAAGAACTCAGCAGATCCTAGTCTGAGAGCTGAGATTGGGTGCCTGCGAATGAGGACTGATGTCTGGAAGGAAACAGGGCCTCAGGAAGGATACAGTGAGGCTGAAGCTTGCAAAGCACATTGTGCCTAGAGCGGCAATTAAGATATTTCATTGCTTTAAGGTTGTGTTTTGGTTTTGTCTGCAGAAAGAAAGATTATGCTTTTTGTGCTTTAGAACTGATACTTCAGGCTTGATAGTCCATGTGAGTTTCTGGCTCCTTCATTGCTGTGAAGTGAATAAGATTTGAAGATGTGAGTGCATCCCAGGTGCTGGGGACTGTAAAGTCTCAGATTCTTTGAGTGAAAAGTTTCCTTTAAAACCACCCTATTTAATATAATTTCACCAGTGAATTACACAGAAAAAAGGTGTTCACATCCTCAGAATTGCCTGCCTATTGGATATGTTTTCCAGGGTAAGTTCTAGTACATACTACTCTCCTTCTCTTACATAGTCCACCTTTTCCCTACAGCTCCAGCCTACCCACAGGCACTGCCAGCTCATGCACCAAAAGGAGTGTGTCTGGAGCTCACTGCTGCAAGATTGCATAATCGCTCATGTAATTTAGTCAGCAGGAACAGGAGAACGAGCCTCCTTCCCTGCCATTGTGTGCAGCATACGCGCAGGAATTATGGCAATATAACAGCCGCAGCAGCCAATAAAATGCCTGCATTTGACTAGCCACTCAAATGGACAAAAAGGAGGATTTTTTTCCTACTTCTTCTTAATGTAAGCAATTCTGTATTTTATCTGCTGATTGCTATGTACAGGTTACAGATAACTTGGGGCAGAAAACTGAGAAGAAAGTAAGACACTGTGAAACAGAGGGAGAAATATACTGGAAGGTTACTTTGGGAGGATGAGAAAGAGGAAAGGGAAAGGGTGAGATCATTATGCTGGAGATTAAAGAGCCATTCAACACCTCTTCCTATCAGCCAGGATTAGGATGGTAGAAGGAATGCTCTTACATAGTGTCTGATTCTTTTGGACACGTAGTAATAATCTGTAATATTGGCTACAGAGTAGGCAATAAACTTCTGTGGATTTAAATGCCCTAACACAAGTGATGTAACAATGACACCACTTTTCAACTTTGGTATTTTTTGTTTAAGGCAGATAATTAGAAAAGTTGACCTTGAGTATGTTGATCCTAACTCCTGGTTTCTGACTGCATGCTTATGGATGTGAGTTCCAGTAGGATGGACCAGCCCCGGCTGTGTTTCACAGGGTATGGTAGCAGTACATACTGACTTAATTTCCCTTAGCAAGACTGCCATTTATTTCCTAAAACCTTTAAAACTGTAATGTAGATTTGTATACATTTTTCCAATATTTATTTTATATTGTCATTTTTAGTCTTGCAATTAGTCACTCTAAAAGAGTGTTTAGTTTCTTTAGAAGCATCTCAGATCACTTTCAGCAATGTCAAACCTGTACAGATTAACAGACCAATCTCTGTGTATTACTTGAACTGAAACTCCTAATTTTGAGAGTAAGGAATGATAGTATTAAGGCTGTTCAGTTACTATGTGACTACTCTCCTTGTTTTTTTTTACCATAACTATTTTTCTTGTCATATGCAGCTGTAAATCTTGGTAGACACATATGCTTTTGTAAAAATGAAAGCAACTCTTTAAAATCTCTAAATTAAGCATGTTAAATGGAAAATGTTAAGCACTTGTTATAGTCCATTTTACTTCCCAATACAATTCCCAGTGAAACAAATGAAAAAGATGAACTGTTTATTAACACATTCCATCGTATTTCTGTATTATGTGAACAATATATTCTTAAGCGCTCCATGCATCTGAAATTTGTCTCGATGTGGTCCATTTATTTTAATTTTGGTCTGTCAGCAGAAAAAAAGAAGTAATTAAACTTGTGACTAGCATGGAGAAACATTTTACATCCTAACACTGTAGCTTGATACCCAGTAGTTTCTTTATATTTCTTCCAGTTGTCAGATCAAAGTCTCTCAAGTACTATAACTCAGACATGCTGTGATTAATTACTTCACACAATGAATTTGCAAATTATATTTCTGAAGTGATTTATGTACTTTTAAACTTCAATCACACACACCCTCCTTCCCACCCCCACCCCCCGTTTTTGTTGTGTGTTGTGGTTTTTGGTTTTTTTTTTCCTATTCCAATCTTTTTTCACTAATTTAGTCAGTCCACACCTTGGTAAAATATTTTTGAAAAATAACTCTTGTTATTTTATACTTAACAAATTGGTATAAACAGAGGTTTCCAGTAATGAATCAAACCTTACCTGAACAGTGCAATTAAACAGAACTATCAGAAATCAGACAAGTTGCAGTCACACACCAGCACTCCTTGTCAGCCTCAATTCTTTGTACAAATACATAAAATCTCTCCCTAAAAATTCCCAGCTGCAGGTTTTGTCTAGGTTGGTGTTTTGTTCAAGATAGGGCTACTGGAATAGCTGAGCTAAGGCAACCTTTAAAATACATGTTCAAACCAAACATTTGGTTACTGTAGTTAGACAGTGGTAAATAGTATTTGGGGAAGTAATAACTTGCCTGTATCAGTGATGCGCTTGTCTGGGCAAAGTTTAATATTTACATTTGTGGTTTCTTTGTACAATCTCATGTGGCATTCTGCTGTTCATGTTCAATTCTTTTGCATTACATAATGATAAATAATCTCTATTTAGTGGTATTGTGTTTATAGGTATAAATATCCGTGCCTTCCCTATTACTTGATCTGACAAGCTTCTGAAGGAATAGTATGAGGTTATTTCTCTCATTGCCACTATCCGATATTCTAAGTTTCAAATGTTTGAACTGGGCACCCATTCACAGCCTTTAGTTGTCATTTTGATCTAGATGCTGCTTTGTTTTACTTTCAGGTATGAACCAAAGAAAGGACATGTGAGTGGAAGTAAAAGAACAGAGATAGAGTCCTGATTGCAGATGTGTGATTGGGATAATGTCCCAAATGCTCTTTTTCCTTCCACAGTTTCAATGTAATTGATTTGTCCATACGTGTAAAGAACAACACAGAGTGGAATGGACTGAAGTCTTACAGATTAGAAGTATTCATTGTGTCCCTGGCTTTCTTTTGAAGTATGCTAATAGCTCTCCATCAGACAAAACTCAGCTATTTTTTGGGGGATAGTTCACTTTGAAGGCCACTCACTATTGGAAAAATATATAAAATTTCAATAAATTTGGTTATTTGATGTTCCTGGAAAATTTTTCATTCTGAAAAACCCAAATCATGATCAGGACCTGCAATAACTTCCTTAGTATATATAACTGCAGTGCTGGTGGAGAGATCTCACAATAGTTTGAACTCTTTGAATACGAAAAAAAATCACACAAAAAATACTGTGTTCTAGGACCACTAGAATGGGGCAGAGGGGAGACACACAGGAAATATCATGCAGTGTGGATGAGGCCAGTCTCCTCAAAATGGGCAGAGCCAAGTAATGTATGTGAAAGGAGCTGCAGTACCTGCTGAGAGGTGAACAGTCATTCCCTGGGACAGGTGCATTTAGCCATATAGATATAACACAGGTAGAACAAGCTGTTTGCCCAGGGTTGTGTCTCCAAAGACAGCTAATAGTGTAGGCATGAGGTAATAGGTATGCATTTTAATAAATTTAGAGTGATACTTCTCCCTGTATACCTTCCCTGTCCTACTGTGCTCGTGCTTTCTACATTCAATTTTAAATAGACCTGTTACTTCTGGGTCTGATCTTGGACATTGGCACAGACAGGTCTATTTCTCCTTGTCAGAAAACATTTTTCAGATAAATGTAAGTATGCTATGAGTGGCATAATTGGAGAGAGAGAGAAAAAAAAAACAAATCAAATAAAGATCTTCCTAGTCATCATTTGTAATTTTTTTTTAGAGTTCAAGAAACCTACACATGATGTTACTTACAGCTGACAGGGTGGTCCCATGACATTTAATCAGGTACAAACATTGACTCAAATTTTGCCCGCAGTTAGAAGATATAATTTTCTTCTTGCTGCATAGACTACCCAGTATATAAAAAAGTATATATAAAAGTTAATTTATTCTAATTTAGTTTAAACAGAAAAGAACTACATGATATATATCTGTTGGAAAGTAGGCTTTCGGGGTTTGGAGGCTTGTGTTAGATCTACAGGTAAGTGTGGGTCAAAATTAGAGGGGTTCCATCCGAGTGTTTACAGTCATGCCTGTTTCAGGATCTGTTATTTTCTTTACATTTAGCAATTTAACTGCCTGTCCTTATTGAAATTGTTTCCTAGAGCATTTTCTCTGTGTTGTCTTTTACATTTAACCCACAACTTACAGTAAATGGTATACATATTTATCATCTGTTTCAAAGCCGAGCAGCACTGATTGAATTGTTCCCATCCTCAGTGTAAACATAACCCTGCACACGAGGGACATTAGGCCAAAACCCTTTTTCCTTCTTTTTTTGCCAGACACTACAGAGGACTTTGGACATGAACTTCATGATTAGACTGAAACTTCAGGGATTCTGGGGAGAAAGGCAGAGTAACATTAGAATGGATCAAATTTATGTTTCTTGCTGCATTACTAGTCCTTTCCCAATTTGTGGATTTTTTTATTTTTATTTTTAATTAATACAGCTCACTTGAGCAAAGCTGTTCATATTTTCTAGCCCTACAGATTTGACTTCTTTACCCTTTGATCCAGCACCTTTTTGGCATGCTTGGGCAAAACTGAGACATAAATGTAAGAAGTCACCAACAGCTGGACCCAAAGGAGCATAGAGTCCCTTACCATGGTCCAGCTCTCTTTCCTGATCTAGCCTGATGTATGCAACCCTGCTGTATGAACTGGTGCAGAATGAGGTTTGACTTCCATCTTCCATCTCCTCACTCATATTAGGATTTCCTCTCTTTTTTTTTAATGAAAACTTCAATTTATGGGCAAATCTGTGGACAAGACACCTTTTTTCTTTTCTCTCTCTTTAAGTCTTTTGCAGTTTTATGTACATAAGCATCCCTTACCTTTCAGTCCCTGCGTTTTTGTTCCTTCCATGCATTGCTCTCTCTGTTGCTCTGCTACCATTATTTATGAGGCAACACACTAGACTAGGACAAAGGAAAAATAAATTTTCTTTTGTGAGAGCTTTCCTTTAGTTGTTTTGTTTTTTTTTAATCTGAATGGTTCTCTGACCTGACTCAGTGTGCCCAGCTGAAGGGACAGACCAGGGGCAGCTTTATGATGGGCAAGTAAAGAGACATTTAAGTCAATCTTACCTCTGAGTGGGATATAACCACAGTGTTAGAGGAGGACACTGAGCAATATGTGCCTACACTGTGAATTTTATCCTCTCCTGTGGTGGTCAGGAAACTTAATCTGGCCTTTACTGTACAAATGCCTCAGACTAGGAATATGTTTATACAGCATCGAGAAAACTGTGATTGCTCAGAAGCAATTATTTTCTCCACTATCTACTAATCTTTAATCTCCTCCATGTTATCTATTTCGGTATTCATGATTAAAATAAAATGGGAGTAATGAGTAAAATTTCTTGTGTATGGGTAATAAATACCTACTTTGAAGAAAGGCCTTTGTATTCAGATCCTCTCCCCAATATAAAACACTCCCCTTGGTATACTATTATGTTAAACCAATAAAGAGGAAAATGGTATTCCACACACATGTGAGCTAATAACAACTGGCATGCAGAACATAAACACCACAGTGGGTCACACTAAGGCAGACTGGCAAGCTGCTGTGCTAGCTAACTTTCCAAATGCCTGAAGATAATTGCCCCAGTATATCCATGCAAAACTTACAAAGAAAAAAATAAGATTATCCCAAGCATGAAACTAGCTGGAAAATTACTCAGCAGTGTTATTGAAAACTCATTTTACTTGCTGTGATATTTAGCTAATATGATTAGCAACATTAAGACGGAGGCTTCTGCTGTAGTTTGGAAATAGACTCCAACCTACCTATCACAGTGGGAAATTTATTTTGTTTAGTAACATATCAGTATTTCCTGCCTGTATGAAATCTCTTAAACATCCACCTCTACTTTCTTATATCACTAGTGTCAATTCAGTATTGATTCATGAGCAATATACAGTTCAGAACCTCCACACTCAGTGAGAATGGCAAGAGCAGTAAGAGAAGTATTATTTCAATAATTAATTGCATGAAGCAAAGGCAAAAATCTTTTTTAAAAATGACTTACAGCAGATTTGCGTGCACAAAATATTATTTTCATGCTGAGCTCATTTTCAGGAGCTTTTGCATAGGTGAAGTCTATTCTATTTTTATGGGCATATAAGACATTGAAATGCTGATGCCTATTTTTAATAAGATATAAAACCAGGTTTCTGTTTTCTTGAAGCTGTTTCCTTACACTTATGTGTTCACTGACCATACCATCTTCCTGCCTAATTTAGTAATTACAGCTTCCTCTTCCTTACAAAGTCTGTAATAATATCAATGTTTATAGTGGAATAATACCATGTAACTATAGCACCTGAGGTGAGGTCTTTAAAAGAAAGCACAGGACTAGAAATTAACTTTCCCTTTTACAGTTTCTCAAGAGAACACATTGTAAGGCAGGAAACAACAGATAATACACACTTATGGGCAGACTGCAAGAGAACAATGATATCAAATAAGGCAGGTATAAAGATCAGATGATCTCTGAATGAGGCAGTGCCCACTTTAATAGTTTAAAAACTATAATATCTACTAACTTGAAATCCAGGGGTTGAAACAACTTTTTGTAAAAGTGTATTTGAATACAGCCATATAACAGGTGAAAACTTGTGAATTTAGTTCTTGGAAGGCAGAAACTTTTCTAGACTGTTTGTAGGAAATCTAAGGAGCAGTAGGTAATGGTAGGCACCAAAAGAGCTTGAGTGGGAATGAGATACACAGGCTTCTTGCCCCAAAGTGGGGAGAAAATTAGTCATCTTGGAACAGACGGAGGAAACTACCTGCGGTCAGTAAGTGGGTGTAATTCTGCCTAAGTCTAACCAGTTGGAAGGCTAGGGATATGTATCAAATCCCACTTACTGGTTTTCTCACTTGCAGTTTCTAGAGATGCTCCTCTTCACCTGTGATCTGCAGCCCAGAATGCAAGCTCTGTCCACGAGACAGGAACTCGTGGCATTTTAAAGAGGAGTGGCTCCTCCGACACTATTGTTCTTAACAGAGCTTTAACACCTCCCTATGTGTCTGTGCATATATACACACATATAAGTAGACATTTGGTTCTAGAGACCATAATTCAGATCTTCTCATGCAAACCAAGGGACTCCTGTAAGTCGTCATCTTCCATCCCCTGAGCAAAGCAGGCTCAGTTAGGTCAGATTGCTGGGAGGCTTGCACAGTAAATTTTTTTAGTATCTCCAACGGTAATGATTCTACAACCTTTCTGGGCAACCTGGTCAAGTGTCTGACCATCTCCATGGTACATTTTCCCCCTGTACATCTAAAGAGAATTTCCTGTTTTCTAACATGTGCCCATCATTTCTCATGCCATCAGTGCATGAGATCTTCAGTGCTTTTCCTCTTGCAAGAGCATGGCTCTGTTATCTCTGCATTTTTCCACTTGGCAGCTGCAGAGAGCAGTAAGATTTCCCCTTCACCTTCTCCTCTCAAGTACCCAGTTCTTTCGGTCTCTCCTCATATGCCATGTACTCATATTGCCAGCTCTCCTCTGGACTTGCTCCAGTCTTTCAGAGTCTTTCTTGCAGAGAGGTGACAAAAACTGCAAAGTGCAAATGCGGCCTCACAGGTGCCAAATAAAGGGGAATAAACACTTCTTTTGATCTGCTGGCTACAATTAACTATTGTGCACAGTGGCACTGCTTCAGCAGCATTGATTTGAGACTACCCTTACTTTGAATTATCTGAATCCTGGTGTTTATAGCATTCTTTTGGGGAGATGACAGTTGTGGGTTTGGATTCATCCAATAAAGGAGTCATCTGAATATCTTTTCTACATCTTGACTGACTGTTACAAGTATTAGGTTTTACCTTACAGGGAAACAGCATGCTTTGTGTGGGTCCTGGTGCTGAGTGCAGATGCTAGGTAGGCTCTGAGAATCCTTACTGGATCATGATGTCAAAATAGGTGGAGAAGCATCTGTTATTTTTATTCTGATTTGGTTTAGGTAAGATAAATGTATTTGCTGACTTAGTCCTGTGGCAGTGGAGATATTTCTGTGCATTCTGAACTCCCACAAAGGTCTGTGGATTTACCAAAGGAGTTTAGGTAGCTCCAGGATTAGGTAGCAGCTAAAAAAAGACTGTTCAGGATAATACGTCTTTGTCATATATGCCTAAATTCTGCTAAAATCTAATGCTTAGGCTATCTCTGATTGCTTTCAACTTGCACTGACTGTGTTTAAGGATATCTCAAAACACAGCTTGTACACAGGCAACACACGCTTTCCCCCAAACAGGACTGGGGACTGAAAACTGACTCTACCAAGTAGTCAATGCATGCAAAGGGACAAGTAAGAAAAATATAGTATTTGATGTACCTTGAGGCTTCCCAACATCTTAGGTAATTAAACAGCATCTTTCCAACTGCTTCTTGATGGCAGGCTCCCCACCTGTTTTTGTATATATTCAACCCCACTCTCAGCCTCTTTCTGACTGGGTCTCCTCTTTCCAGATGGAGCAGATTTGCTTGTGCCCACCGATACTGAAGCAATGTGCTGCTGCCAACGAGTTGCAGGAGAAAAGGATGTGAGCAGGAGCTAGTCTCCAGCTTAATACTCCCTACTTTGCAATCCCCTTCCTTCAGAGCTGGGATGGTCCACTGCTGGCAAATGTAGAGCCCCAGGCACTGTTAAAAGTGATGGCAGTGGTGCTATGGGCACATATTGCTATGTCTGGGGAGTCTGCTAAATCTTGGCAACCTGAACCACTCACAGAGCAGATGCTTAGAAGGGAAGTTGTGCCAAGGGCTCTGATCTAGCTTAGGCTGGCCACACTGCTCTGCTGTATAACGAGTAGTCAAATAACCTCTTTCAGAAGAGACCGGGATTTTTCTAGTCCCACAGTCTTCCTCTCAGTCAAATTCTCTCACGAGTGTGGTTGATTTTCCTTTTGAATAAACCAGAATTGGCTCCAGTAATGCACTTTTAATTTACCTAAGACTTTATCAATGTTATCAGATGAATCTTCAAACAAATGCATGTTTTTGTATGAAATTGCATACGATTTAGCCCTTTATCTCTGCCCTAAAGAACAGTGCTAACTAAACAGAAACACAGGACAACAGTACATGACACTCCGGTTGATTATTTGTTGCACTTTTATGTTACCGTCTGGGAAGATTTGTAGGGTGGACCTACTCTTTTCCCTCTGCTTCAACTACAGGCAGGAAAGTGGTTCGGTGGTAAGTCACGTTTCTCTTGTTTACTCTCATCCAGACCATTCTGTTGCGTAATTCTTTTGTTTTCCACTGTTGTAATCTCTGATGCACATGGATCCCGGACAATGTAGATGACCCGTGTGGGATGTACGAGGTTCTCTGTCAAGATATTGTTGTCCCTTGCTGGCTGGCATCCAGGTTTAGTACTAAGCAGAAAAAAAAGAAAAAAAAAGAACAATGGAGATAAATTTAGATTCTGTTGGGAAAAAGAATCTAGCACACTGTCCATCCCAGCCCTTTGAAGCGACGCCCACAAAGCAGTTTCCTGACTTTCTCAGGGATTCCCAGATTTTCACAGTAACTTATGCAACCAAGCAGATACCACCTGACTAACATTTGGCTAACCCTTTGCAAACTCCTTCCAAATGCAAGCTAAGAAACAAAGCCTGGTGTCATAAGTTAGAGCCTGACTGTGTACACTCTGTGACTGTGTTCACTCTGTGAACGCAACTGGAAACAGCTGGACCATGCACATTACTACCAGAAGTAACAAGGCAAATCTGCTGCTCTAACTTCCCTGAAGGCCATTACCAGTTCTACTCTCCAAGCAACAGTGACCTAGGGCTGAATTTAATTTTGCTAGTACAAGTACCTTCACTAAGACTGAAATTCCTGCTACTAGGTCCTCTAAAATAGTGTTAATCACTGACTTTGCATACCTCTTTATTATTTTGACCAATAGCTTAGTTACATGATTGTCTTTCAAAGGCCTCATTGAGGTATTACTAGCTAGACTGATCACTAATTTTAATTCTATAATACTGGTCTTTCTATGTAGATGTGATGTTTAATTGTTTAAAAGCAGTAGAATACGGTGTGTGCCCTAAGTAAGTTTCTTTAGTCAGATTCTGGGGTCTGGGGAAGGCCTTGGCTTTTGCATTTTTCTTGAATGGCTGCATTTTTTGAGAGTTCTTTCCCTATGTTTTGAAGATTATTTGAAGTTATTGATGAAATGTTTTTCTTTGAAAAGAAAAATCTGTGTAACATAGGTTTTTGAGTAGTATATGCCCTTTCTGTATTTGGTCATAAAATATCAGCACCTTGAAAAATGGAATTGATAGTGTATTTCTAAAAGTCAAACCCTGAGTATGTAATCTTATTTAAATAAAGATATACATAAAAATAACAATAAGTGCCTTGACTTATTGGTAAAAAATGAAAGAGGGGAAATTTTAAATAGTCATTTAGACATTCAAGTCACTGCACTGAAGAGTAATAGGGAATATTAAGACTACTTTGAGACCATGTCTGGACCATAACTATGAATATAATGCATTTAAATACTGGTAAACTGTAGGTACTTTCCTTTTTTTTTTTTTGTTAATTCCATTGTTTTAAAAATGGGAGTGTAATTTGCATTTACACAGCAGTTCTTATCCAAAAGGATGCCATGACAATTTTCATCTGCTGACAGAGGTAGTCCAATGAAATGTTTACCAATTCAATGCAAGACTTTTATTTCCACTATTTAAAGGTAAAAAATGTTGCTCTGGGTCATATATTTTAAATTTTTATCTCATTAGTTAAATAACTTTGTGCTAACAGAATTTTTTTACAAGATAACATAACTTTCATTTTAACATTATGTAACTGAAATATATACTTTTTCATATCAAATTATATTTTGGTATACAATTTATTTTTTAGGATTTTTAAAATGAAACCACTTTGTTTTATGTAAAAAAAAATCCAGTTGCAACTTATTTTCTTTTTCTTTTCATTGTGTCACAATTATATAAAAAAATAAATTTTAAGTAGGTCACAAATTTTCTTTCTGATTCAACCAGAACCTAAGAAAAACCCCAAAAACTGCTCTCACCAGCTCAGTCATAATTTGTTCATCAATACAGACCATTCTCTATGGGCAAAAACTTTGGGGTTAAATTTAAGTGATAAGATTTCATTTTTTGGGTTTGAAGGCAGGTAGTTGTTTTCTATCTCTCTCATTCTGATATCAAACCGTATCACAAAATTTTTTTCCACTATTTAATAGAAAGATATCAGGGTGAGAGTTAAAGTGAAGAGCTTGAATAGCATCACACTTGGAAAATGAGTGAGTAATTATCAGAAGGTTTTAGCTGGAGTTCCAAGCTGGAAAACTATTTCAGCACACATCAGTCTTCAAGGATTTCAACAGTACCATGAGACTCACAAAATGATTTGATATATAATTTGGTGAAATTTGAAAGCTTTTCCTGTGCAGATGTTTTGGTTATCTGACTATAATAACTCTTTGACCTTAACCTTGGTAAATAAGTATGTGTTTCTAATCAGTGTGTGTGTATGTTGTTTTGATTTTATTTTTAACTTCAATGCTGTCATTTAATACAAACCTATGCCTTTAAAAGTACCAAACTTTATTAATCCACTTAAAGGCTTAACTGCCTATAAAAACGTACTATGTAAATTGGACTTCTTCACTTCTTCAGTCATCTCAGCCAAGCACATACAGCTTGGGAAAATTTATGCATTTTGACCATCTCTAAATCATTAGAGGCCAAACCAATTTAAATAGCAATCAGTGACCAAGAACACCCTTTGCTCTCTGAAGGTTTGTTTTTTTTTTCCCTAGTATTCTAATTATTTAATTCAAGCTTGTTCCGTTCAACTCTCCTGGATGCTCTGTAGCCTGAATTCATTCTGCCTTGTTTAATTTGCCTTTATCCTCTGCCATTAGATTGTTAGCTCTCAAGATGAGAACAGAGCACCAACTCAGCACCACATAGTATGAGCAGAAACTGTTTCTTAAACTGTTAAAAAAGATAGGATCATCCTTTGGATTTGACTTTTGGGACAGAGGTTTTTTGCCCAGTTTAATTGGTTTTCAGACTGGGATCATTATCCTTAAGTTTTCTTACTTGTAAGACTGAACTCCTCCCATTTTATGAAGTGTTTAGAGGTTTTAAAACCCCTAAACTAGCGTGTGAAGTTTCACTATATTAATTTTTCACTGACCACAGTGGAGTAAAAGTTTGTCTCTGAGATACGTGAAGTTCATGAGATATCCGGAGGTGATCACAGGGGAAGTGGGAATGAACTCACAACAACATCTGAAGGTCATTTTCAGAAGTGGCATCTCAGAGTAGGCTGGAGGGAAGAACATGTTATTCTCAAAATCTGTAACAACCAGTTCTCTGAAAGGCAGTATTTTCCCTAAGCTTTTAATAGTCTGCCACTTTAGAAACTGCACAGGTTTAAACCCTCCCCATAATGTTTATTCTGTTGGAAAAGTTGACAGAGGTCTGGTGTCACTGTTATTATCAATTATTATATCCCTTGTGCAAGATCTGGTCTCTGAAGTCATCACTGGGAAGAGGTAGAAAAATCTACTACTGGGCAGATTTTTTATGTCTGTGTCACTCAGATTTATGATATTATAGCTTCTATATGCAAAAGATGCATCTTTTATGGCAAGGTAGCTCTTCTAATGTCTTTAAGTGTCCTGAACTCATTACAGCTTTTGACTTGTTCCAGCCTTCAGATTAAAATGGTTCAGGTTACATCATTTTAAACTGCACAAAGGGTCAATAGACTGTATCATTTCAATGAGGCCACAGTTCATTTGCTTTGGCTCAGGAAAGCCAGAGGATGAAATACATATTAATAGTCACAGTTTGAAAGAAGGACTGTGGCCTTGGTATTACAGTGAAGCGAAACATTTCATACATGATGCAGCAAAACAGTCACTGAAATTTTACCAATTTGAAGGAGATGGAGGGGGGAGAGAGGAGGAAAAAAAATATAATTAAAAAATGCACCTGGTACCTAATACTTTTTTAAAAACTTTTCATTATAGGGAGAAGCAATATTTGCTTTTTGCTTCATGGAGTTGAAATCAGTCCATTAAGAGGGTGGGAGAAAAGATTAATAGGTAAATTCAGCATGCTGACTCCTTCACGTAGTTAATGTGCTTCATCTCACCTAGGTGATAAGTTGCATTTACACTGACAGTGAGTGGACAGAGAGGAAGACAGGTTAAATATGTGGTTAGGAGAACAAACTTAATGAAGGCATATTAGAGGATTTTACAAAAAACATATATTACTGTTCATTTTTTGTAGTCCTTGGGACAATTACATCCCTGGTGTAATCTGATTAGGCTACTGAGATCACATCAGGGACAAATTTAGCTCTTGTATTTGAAATTTTAAAATGATGGTGGTATCATAATTTTCTTCTTTGCTTAGAATGAGAATGAGCTTTGGAAGCCTGATAAAAGAGTATTTTTAAGGATGATGGAGACCAATGAGATAGGGATGATGCAGGTTAGAACACTGAGTTATTTAAATTTTAGTTGTCATTGTCTTTGTCCAAATCATTATTTAAAGTTTAACAGCTTTGCATTTCTGTACATGGAGGAACTGTTGTCATCTGGAATCCAGAGTCCTAAAGATGTGAGGCATTTACTTCTCTAAATAGTGCTAAGGTTTACCTTTAAGCGTGACAGACACCTTCGAAGTCATCCTCAGCTGCATTAATCTGCTTTAATACCTTGTCAACATCTGAGTGTCTCAAAGTACACATCTTGGATGGTGTTTTAGATAGCCACTGTGACTGCTGACCATCCCACAGTAGGTTTCCTGACTGAAACAAAAGCTTCCCAGCCTCCAAGATGTGGCTACTCAAATGCACCATTCATCTACTTGTGTCCTGTGAATTTGATGCAAAAAATATACAAAGCATACTCTTCCTTTGTTGATTTCTGGTTTTTGCCCTTGACAGCAGAATGCTCAACAGTAACAAATTGTATTGAAGTCATTTCTGTTGTTGGCAGGACTTCAAACTGAACTTTGTGAGAGCTACAGCCATCAAGCTGTTGGAGTTTTATTTCATGTAATTAATGAGTTGTTGGAGCTGAGACTTGCGCTGGGATCTTGGATATGTATCCTAAGCACTGGGAGACAGCAGATCCTTCCATCATGGTCTGATGAGCAAAACAAATTCCTCTAACTGGGAAAATGACATGGACCAGTAACGTAATATTCAGTAACAAACTGGTAAGGGTAATCTCTTAAAAAGTGAGTTCAGATTACTGTCTCTGAGAAGTTACAAGAGCGATTAGATTCAAATCTCTTAAAGCACAGGTGAATGAGCCAAGCACCTACTTGATGGTTTCTCTGTCTTTCTGTGGTTTTTCACTGATTTGGAAAACTAGACATAAATGCCCTTAGAGTAAATTCATGCCTGACAATCTGTTTCACTGCAGAGAAACATTGTCCCTTGCTTCACATGGATCATGTCAGTATGACAGGGGCATGCACATTGACTCTAAATATTACTCTTTGTTAAATTATGCACAGTCCTGCTTATCTAGATTTTGATGTATCTGACTATCCCCATGTTTGAGGGAGAAAAGAATATGGCTGCAGTGTAGCAATTCTCCAATTATCCCTGTTTTCCAGAACCAACAAGCAATCCAGAGATTTCTAAGAGTTATACCAGCAAATCAAATCTGTCATTGGGGTTAGCTCAGTAAGATTTCATATAAAATAAAGTATACTTCTCTGAAATTTATCCTAAAATCTGCACATTAATAATTCTTTAGTATTTTTCAATTACTCTATATTACTCTTTTTTTTCCCTCAATACATCTATTAATGGTTTAAAAATCCCTACAGGTTTTTTTTTTCTTCATGGTATTTCCCCTTAAATATTTACAAGAATTTTCCGTCTGAGATATAATGACATTATTTTCTTCCATTCTACCTTCTTGTTCTACTCCAGCAGTCTTACAATGAACGTATTCTCAGAACGCAGACCCAGCTGCACTTTTCTTTTATTTCTTATGACAATCTTCAGAGTGCACAGGAGGCATTTATTTTTTTCAGACCTTATTTTTCATTCATCATGACAATGACACAATGCTCAAGACCTTAAAAGTCTTATGCAATTTCATTTTTGCTATCAATAACAATTCAGACACATTCTTTCCTCCTTCCTCCCTTTCCTGATTAAGGTGCTTTTGAATTTTTTCAATAAGATATGTAAAAATGCAATTATTTTGATTGTTTTACCTCCTATTATAATTATGTGTTGTTAATTTCTGCTTCACTCTAGTGTATCTGCTATAGTAGTGAAGGAAGTTAGGTTATATTATTATTTATATCTATATATATCTATCTCTATCTAACTATCTCTAATTCTACTGTTCAGCTGGATTTTGGTCTTGAGCGAAGCTGATTAAACTTGTAATTTCTATTCTTTGGAAAATGCTGAGAATTGATTTTTTTTATTTTTAATTCCAAAATTGACTGAAATTTTTACCAAATAATTGAAGACTGATGGACATGTTCTACTGAGAGACGATTGAAATATTGTACTCTAATTCAGACCTCTAATTTTTTTACATGCAGTTCTGGAACTATCAGTATTTTCTAGCAGATTTTTCAAAACAAAACAGTCCCTGAACCGGGATATTTCATCATGTCTTTTTTTTTTTTTCTCTGTAAATTAAACAATATTTTTTAATGTAAGAACGTAATTGTTGGAAGCTTCTTACTCTACAATGAAGCTGGTAAATTCTTGTAAGGTGTTGAATTCAGCTGAAATCAAAGAGGAGCTTAATCTGTTCAGGAGGGACCTTGGCCCCAGGGAAAATTGCAGGGCAAGAGCAAGGAAACATTGGTGCTTCTCCACAGGCAGGAAGGCTCCTGCTTGGACCCGAGTGCTATCGCACCCACTGTATTGGGTTTAAGGTACTTAAGTAAAACAAACAAACAGAAAGAGGTAAAAGGGCATTCTTGGTGCTCAGATAGTGATGAGAAGGGGAAAAGCATGCTATGGTAAGCCTGAGGGAGATATATGGTTACCCAAAGGTGGAGGTAAACAAAAAGCCTGAGTGGAATTTGTGTCTCTTGAAATGTGTTTCTTCTTTTTTTATTTTCTTCTTTTGACATGGGGGGCCGAGGAGCTAAGAGTATGGGAACGTTTTATTTTGTGATACTGAATTCAGCAGCATTTGTGGGCTTGGTTTCTTACCATAATACATGGTTCATTTTAAATGCTTTAACATCTACAAGGCTCTCCCTATAGATGAATGAACACTGCCATCATTCCAAGCACATCACTTTTATATCTTCTTGTCAGAAGGTTACAGTTATTAACAACAGTGTTTAAAATCCACTTTCTTCTTTGGAGAAAGCCCTGACTATAAGACAGAACATATTACAAGTAGTATGTGTAGTGCAGCAGTGCTAAAACTGCTGTCAGCATCCCAACATGGCCATATGTCTGACATAAAGTACACAAAAGAAAGTGTTGAGGATTGGAACACAGGCTAATGATAAGTAGGCTGGTTAAACAATAAGCCTCTCAAGTGAGCAATATACATTCTGTTCTGTTTTTCTTACTTTGTGCTGCTTTAAATCAAAGTCCATGGGTCTGCTATTGCTGGGAGGTTGGACATGTTGTCTGCAAGTAAATAGGCCCTCTGCCAAGAAACTAGAGCTCACTCTTGGTAGAGGAAGAACATTGTTCACTAAAATAGTTTGTCTTTTGATGCCAAAGGAAATCAAATTGTAATCAAGGGCTGAGAACGGACTGAAGTCATAAAGGCTGGCTTGCCTCAGACTTTGGCAGCCTCACTTGTTCCCAGGCATATTAAATATAATTTACGTTTGCAGAGGGGAGAGGCTTTATTGCACTGGAAATTTGTTTTAAATAACACTTAAGTGAAACACTGTCAGAGGCAGGCAGAGATACACTTCTACTGTCATTTAGACTGCTGAAAATCCAGAATATGTTCATGGCCTTTACCAGATTTTTTCTGAACTTACATCTGTGTAAATGAATATTTATGGTCAATGTTGATGAAACAATCACATTTCTAGGTTCTGGTTACCCATGCTGAGTGAAAAGTTCATGATGAAAGGCTTACCTCAGTTACAAAAAATGTTTATATGTTTTTCTTCTGTTTTATCATGCATGTGAAAATTCAGATTAACTATAAATAACAACAGTTGAACAAAAAGTAATGAACTCTGTGTAGGACTGTTGAATCTATTTCACCATTGATCTGCAATGTATGGAGTGAAATAAATTTTACTGATAATTCCTGCGTAAAAAAGGTAAAATTTAAAATATGGACTTTATGGTTTCAGAAAGTAACTTTAGGAACATTTTAAAATAAAAGAAAAATCTGGTTTATATTTTTCTAAATGAAATTTAGCTTTTGAAACAATAAAACTTGCACCATGGAATTAAAGACTACTTTAAAAACAGCTTCTCCCAAAAAGTGATAATTCTGCTTTTCAGCATCTTGTTCATAAGTAGCCAGCTGAGGAAAAATGTTATTTTAATTCTTTGCACACTTTTGGACAAGATATTTTTCTTTTAACCTAACACCATGATATAGGTTACACCTGAAACTTGTTTTAGAGATTAGCACTGAGTCAAAGCAATGGAATCTACCAACCAAAAAATAAAAGGTCTTCTATGAAGATCTCATTTAAGATCACAGTCACCCTTTGTTTTACAGCTTTGTCACATTGCATATATCATTTGTCAGCACAATATTTTTAGTTATATATGTACCACGTAAAAGGAAACTTGACCCTAGGGAAATCATAAGGTATAATTAAACTACCAAAGAAATGGTTGAGTAGCTGCTGTCTTTAAAATGTAGGGGGCTTTTTGCTGTTTCAGTCTTTCTTTTGGTAATACTATTGAAACAGTACACTTCCTCCTTAAAATGGCAATATTTAGATCATTTTGAACAGCTCAGCTCTCTTCAAGCCACAGTTGACATTTAAAACAATTTAAGGCTAATTCTGTTTAAAAACTGGGACAGATTTTAGACCTTGACAACTGATTTGGAGGTCTAACACTGTGTCTCAGTGCTGCGGGACCAAAATAGTTAGCCATTTGTTTGATACGTTTCTTAAAACCCTGCCTCTGTCTGCACATGCATTTACCTAAGTTTTCATGATGCCTAATATCTAAATGACTAGCTTAATGCCCCAACTCTGTCACACTGGCCTCATGACTAAGCTTTTTCTGGAGGCTCCTTTGAAAGTGTGTTGTTCATTTCTTCTGTATGAGACATCTAATTTAATATGACTTAGGGCAGTGGGCCTTCATAAGAGGCAAGGTGTCTAGGAGAGGTGACCTGCATTTCTCACCATTGCCTGAGTCCTTGTGTGAGTCTAACCTAAGGCACTTAAAAATAGCTTGATGGAAATATAAACAAAACTATCTTTTCCTGAAGCTGGGACCCTCCCTTTTCCAGAAGGAAGCTAAAATTTTAATGAATTATTTTCTGAACAAAGTTATATAGATTATACTATTGATATTCAATAATTTTAAGGCAAAATATCAGTTCTTTCTTTAGTGAAGAAATGAGAGTAAATTACTGCAGAACTTCTGAAAGTACCTGTACTTATTATACTAAGGTCTATTCCAAGGGGAAGATGACAAGGTAAATATTTTTTACATCACAGTATAAAAGTACCAGGACTATCAGTTGTAACTCATGGTTGCCCTTTTTCCCAGCTATCATACACATTTTGAAGATACATGGTGAGGGCCAAGAAACTACAAAAGACAGAAGGGTGACTGAAGAGGTAAATGCTGTGACACTTGGACACGAACTAAGCTTCCTGGCACTTTTGACAGCCACTGGCACTCATGGGGATTTGATGATTTGGTAGTTGCTTTAAATTAGTCTGTGACAATGAACAATATCACATGATAGTGGAGTATCACTTTTGAGACAAAGAAAAGCAGGACACTGCTGCAAAATACAATCAGACTAGGAAGACATTCCAAAAAGTAACGTGAGAGACCTCAGTACGTGTATTCCCTTAAGTGCATGTAGAGATTAAAGTGCTATGTGAGATGCATCTGTGGTTCCTGTGAAGATCCACGGCTCAGATTCTCTCTGAAGTCATAGGGATGTTCTGAGACAGCCCTGTGCTCTCTGAAGTCCACACAAAGAGTCTTTCACAAATTTCTTCAGGATTCAAACCTGTCTTCAATATTCCCTTTTCTAGCACAGCACGGTCCTCTATCGCATATTTCAAGTGATCTGAAATTTTCTGTTGCTTTTCTTTTCCTTCCCTTTCAGTCAAACAATGTGATACAGTGTATTCAGATGTTAATAGGACCATTTGTGTATGTCTTGAAATGGGAACAAACAGACTGCTTTAAAAGTTTTTACTTTTATATATAGATAGGTGTATAGAGATATTTATACTTTGTTATGTTTTCTGCCTTCCCTTTGTATTCTCTTGTAAACATGTCATGAACTTGATCCTTCATTTTTGAAAACAATAGGAGCTGGATGCTTACTTCAGGGGAAGCAAATGAAAGACTCATCTCTCTATTGTTGCAGTTTTGTTAAAAAAAGGTTGCGCCTTCCAAAAATATTCTTTGAAATACTGCAAACAAAATAGAAGCAGAAGGACGTATTTCATTGCCCAAACTGTACTTGCTATCCCATCCACTTACAATCATGATAACACTAAGAAGCCAGCAGACAGATATAAAAGACACTCAGCTGAATGTGAAAACAAAAATGTGCAAGAGGTTCAAAACTCTACCCCCATCTCACTATTACCTTACCTATAGATGCTCACTGGCAAATTATCTGACAATATGCCATCCTGTTTTTGGGAACTGAACGGCTCACAGTGTTTCTGCAGTCAGAAATTGGCCCTACTACTGCTGCACAAACTGGGCAGCCTGTTTCTATCAGATTACACTCTTCTGTTGGACTTTTTTCTTCTCAGAAGACCCAAAGCCAGTCAGTTCAAAGTTGACAGTAGTTCAAATTGCTGTATGCTTTTTAGAGAAGACATGAAAATAAATTTGTGCCAGAATTTTGATTGAGATCACAATGAAGTTAACTCGTTTTGACAGAGATCCTCCTCTAAACTTATCTTACATGCAAAGAGTTGGTAACACGGGAAAAAGACGCTGATGGGGTAGAATTGCTAGCCTATCACCTTAACAAAGGACTTTTGGAAATGCATTGCCTCCTCAGGAAAGAGATTATTCTTCATGAGGTTTAGTCTCATACAGTGCACAAAAGACAATTAAACAGAAAAGTACATAAACAATAATATTTTAAGATCTACAATATTAATGTTAATTATTCTATATTTTTTAATCACTCATCATTCCTAAATGAAGAAACTACTTTTCAGCAGTCAGGCAATCAGGTGCCAGGCCCTGTAGTCATCTCTCTAATTAAAACCGTTTGAAATTCCTGTGCAGATACACATCTGTGTGCATGCGCACACATCTATGCTACGCCTGAAACTATACACCTCTCTATATAAACACCAAGTATAATTTCTAATAATTTTGCTTAATTAAAATATCATTCAGACTATACAAATGTCTGTTACTTCTGCTACAGAAGCAAACGCTTTCTTTCCTTGTGTTTATCTGAGTTGGAATTATGTGAATATGTAAATAAGTGAAATACAGCACCCCAAATAGGCTGCACTGCAAGTATCAGTTCATATAACCTATGGAAACCATAAGCAGGCAAATTTTGGGTTTCATCTACTGAAAATCCAATACCATGAAACACACAAAAAAAGAACAGCTTTGTCATTCTATGGTAAAGGAAACAGTGATCTAGATTACTGATGCAAGTAACAGCATGATTTCAGCCAAAGTAAATTTAAACAAGCAAACAACTCAGGTTCAAAACCCTCACTCCAGATCAGGTGCTTGCTCAAGGAATGTCAGAAACCATGTCAGACAAACAATAAAAAATTCAGGAGACTAATTTTGCAATATCTTGTCAAAAGCAAATATGAAAGACTATTCAAAGGCAAACATATCTGTTCGCTGTAGTGCATTACAATACTGGTTATTCAATTTCTTGTTCAAGCTCAATGGCCCTAAAATAAAAACCTAAACATTCAATACAGATTTCTTTGCCCACATACCTACAAATAACTTTAAAGATACATATTGTATTCATTCAAGTATTTTCCCATTTGTATTTTCATTCTGTAAACACTACTGTTTAATTGTTAAACTCCTCAAATGTGATGAATCTGGATGATAAATAGAAGTTTGTAAAACAAGGGAAACTTTGTAAAATTTATCTTCTTTTCCAGTGACAGAAGATAAATATTAATATTTTAAACAAGCCCTAGAAATAAACCCCGTGACAAAAATATTAATGAACCCCGAATGGTAGCAGTTTTAGGATACTCGAGTGAAACCATTGAGTAGTACCCACAAATGATTTTTGCCTTTCTCTATGATAATATAGACTTTTGATTCTTCTTATTGGGTAGAAGAGATTATATTTGTATTTGTCTTGTGCTTTGCAGTTCCAAAAGAAGACACAAGGCAAAACAAGTTCAAAATTAAAAAAAAAAAAAAAGGATAGCATGTTTTCTCTACTTTATCAAGAAAGGATGAATAACTGTTGTGTACCTAATAGTCAGAGACATCTTAGTATAACAAGATACAGCTTAACTCCTAGAGTCCTTGTTATTTAATCCATTTAGTTCTGCCCAGGGATCACATGAATTTATGGAAACCCCCTGCTACCCTCTTTGTTGACTTCCATCCCTGCTGGGAGATCCCCATCTGCTGGGAAGCAAAAGTCTTTCTTGAACTTTACCTCATTTAACAGAGTGCCACATGTAAATCCAACTTCTTCATTTATTACTTTGACAGAGCAGATGGCAATGGGCTTTTAAAGGACTGTAATGTTGCTTAAAACCAGCTATATTTATAGAAATAATAGTTTTAGCTGCTTGGATTCTAGTGCCTGATTTTAAAGAAGAGAGTCTGACACAGGCAATTAAATTTTTGAGCCATCAGTACTTAGTGATGCATCATAATTTAGCTGTTTTCAGAAAATCATATTGTGACCAAATAATCATTCATTAAGACAGAAAATACTTTTTTAATGGAAATTTGAGACTCCTGTTTGGTGGCTGATATGAGTGACTAGTTTTCTAATAGCCTTAATCACTGGAGTATTTCTTTACTTGTTCATTTAAGCCCATTAATGAAAACATACGATGTTAAGTCTAATATCTACTAACCCTTGATGACTGTTTTGACTTCCAGCATTGTCCTATAAATAACTGTGAATGACATGCACTGAAAATCAAAGAGTATTATTTCACTGTGATTAAAGAGAACAGGTTCACCCAAGACTTCCTTTTCATCCAGTAAGACCACAGAGAAATTCATTGTTAACTTGAGTCAGATGTAATGTACTTCAAAATGTCTTGTCCTTAAAAATCTTACCCTAAATGCATTATGCAGGTTTTAAAAATAACTTGAAAACTCAATGTCAGCCACTGAGTTTGCTTGTAGAAGGCATGTGATGGGATAGGGAACATCAAGCACAATCCCGGTATCCTGGGCTTGAAGACTACAAATGCTATAAATTACTTGTCCTCAAGATCCAATCTAATGGTTTGTGTACTTGTCTCTTTTTTTATAATTGGTGACATCTGAAATATTTTTTAGCCCCAAAAAATGAAATAAACCTTACATTACCAGTGCTTACTGTGCTTTTCTAAACAAAAATATCAGATAACTCGATGCTGCATAAAATTCAAAAAGCATGTATTTATCTGATACAACTGGGTTCTTTCACTATGTTCATCTTGGCCATGAACTTTCTAATCATATTATAAGTATTATGGCCAAAGGGCACTGGATATTTGTGTGACATTTGTGGTCTGTCATGCAATCATGTCGTCTTGTACGGCAGCTTCAGGGTGAGACCTCATATGAAGTGAACAATCTGTGTTCTTGGCTCTGAATTAAATAAATACCTCTAATTTACACTTTCTTAGTTTAAACTCAGGTGTTTTAAGATATTTCAGTCTTGTGCATGTGCTTATTTCCTAATGTCAGGTACCATGATTCATAATAGGTTTTTGTTTTTCTTACAATGAATAACAAGGTTTAGAAACAAGGATGTCTGTCCCCAAAGGGCTTTCATAATGAACTGCACAGGCCTCCTCTGCAACTATGGTGGTCAAACTTCTGTGATACAACACCCAGCTTTTATTGATCATTTGGAGAACATTATAGCAAGAAGGATTTGTCTCTCAGTGTAATTTCCTTTAATAGATACTATATTATATTTAAAATTTAATTCACATATTGGAAATTTCTTAAGTTTTAATATCATGCTGACTTTTCTTGATTTCAGTTGCAGATAATTTTTAAGATTCTTGAGTTAAAGATTAAAAACTAAGGGTCATGTCCTGCATGAAAAACCTCTGGAAGATAACCCTGGTGGTAGATTCCTTTGCAATAATTTCCTGCAGTATGATATGCAGAAAAGTGATGCATCAGAGTAAAAGCCAAGGAGCCTCTATCCTTATCTAATAAATACCCTAAGTAAAATCTGAGGAAAATTGAAGTCAGGCATAGCTATTCCTGCTTTGGTTATAACCTCAGGAACACACCTCACTCTTTTCAAGCAGCTCCTATGAAAAGGGCAGCAGTGATCTTCTCTGCCAATAAATGTGATAGGAAATCAGTGGATAATTAGTGGCTATGTATAATATAATCCAGCTGAGAACTGGACTGCAGTGGCAGTCACTTTAGGTAGCATGAGAAGCCGAAGCCTGGGAAAATGAAGACATCCAAGTCCCATTGGTGCAAATTATGCTGGCATACACATACACATGGTTCTCACTGGTACAACATAACCGTGGTGTGTTTGCAATGAAATAAAAATACTTGTCCTTTCTTATATTTGTAAACCTACAGACTGAACTTTAGTAGGTAAAATGTTATTACTCAGTCGGGAAAAAAATTGGTGAAATCAGGACTTTAGTTTTTTTTTTTTTTTTCCCTACATTGTCTAGGATTATAATTTCCTCCCTCTTTGTAATTTATGCTTAAAGTAAATGAAAAAAAATGCAGCACATATTCTTTACATAAAGAGATAACATAATCAGTCACGAAAGTTAACACTGCCTGGAGTTTAAAGAGAAAGAAAAAAGAACATCCCCAACGTGGGCTTTTTGAAACAAGGATTTGGGGGAAAAAAACCAAAAGCAAACTATGTCGGTAAGACAGCCACTTCCTTTTCTAAATGGCTGTGTGTAGGCAGTTTATGGTATTTCGGTAATTCTGACCTTTGTTTAACTACATGGCTGTGTGTCAGTAGAAGTCTAAACAAGTAAAGCAATCACCCTGTGTACAACTGGTTAAAATTCATGGATAGCAGGGAGCAGATTGCCACAGGAAAGCCCTCAGCCTGTTCATCTACTGGTACCCTACCACCAGCAGAGCTCCTTTTATTGCAGCTTCTCCCTGTGGTTGCCTTCAATTCTTTTGCAAATCTTCCTCTCCCCTCACAAATTTATAGCCCATTGATGCTTTTCTGTGGGTGGCTTGAAACATCTGGGTAGCAATCCTGCAGTCTGTCCCCTGCATCTTTCCCTCAAACAATGGTGGGTGCAGGACTGCCATCAAACCCAAAGCAAGAATGGAGATGGTTAGCATGTATATTCATTGCCCGCCCCCAATTAGGGGATGGGGGAAGGTGGAAGAGCTCAGGGCTTTACTTTGTCATTCTCAGAAAAGTAGTTCCCGTGATTGTTGCTACATTTCCTCCCCCTGGATGTCAGCCCCATCCCTACCAGCTGCCACTTTTTCAAGAGGTTTTGCAGTACGTTCGGTGTGAGATGGCTGAACGCAGACATCTCTGGGCATTCGGTGTAACAGAGCGGGAAACGATTCAAAAGGGCACACACAATTCATTTACAGGAATTTTACATTTAAATTAATTTAGTGGGTTTTAATAGAGACTACAGCTTTTCCTCAAAGTCTTAAAAGCATTAGATAGCTGGGATAAAACTCCGTATTGAACTCTAAATTTAAATATTTTTATAAGAGATATCTGTATTTCATTTATCTGAAAAGCTATATCTTTCATTAGAGATTTTTTTTTGCTTTAGGATAACCAGGTGAGAAAAGAAAGAGTACAAGGAACCTCTCCCTACTTTTTCTAGATAGCATAATTTTAGAGATTAAATTAGGAGATTTATAATTACAATAAATATTCCTTGGGGTTTTTTTGTGTGGTTTTTTTCCCCTTAAATATGGATATCTGAAGGTGTTTAATGATGGACAAAGGAAGATATAGCATATTCTTTGTACTTATGTAATTCAGTCTGTAACAGTGTGTTGCTAAATGATACATGCTAAGTCAGAGTTACTTAGCTATTTTTCCAAGATTTGTTGAACCACACTGATGCTTAACTTTCTCATTTTTAGAACAGCCAAGTGCTTCATGTCATGTTCCTCCTTGCAAACTGTAAGGGCAGGAGATACCTCAACCCGCGCAGCAAAATTTTGCTCCTCATTTTAATATGTCAGGATTAGGCACTTAAATTCCATAAATTCTGAAGATTGAAAGATGTCCAGCATCTTATTAAAACTTGCTCATGCAGATGGGTTCTCTGGCACACCAAGTTCCCCAACCTCCACCCTCCAACAAAAAAAAAGAGGAAAAACAAAAAGCAGCATCTCTCACTGTAACTTGGATTGTATAATGCCTTGTTGAAATTTCTTACTGCTTTAGTAATGCATTTACACCAGGGTGACCTGCTTCATGCTGTTGTGCTGGGGCAATAGATCTGTGACCTCAAATGACACGCTTCAGACCCACCCAAGTGGTAAAGCAACAATAGGATGACATACCAATATACTATTACCTGCAGAACAGTAAACATGTCAGGTGATGAGGTTGATTCACAGCTGGTATGGATGGGATGTGAACTTGTGAGAGAACATACAAATGTGTCTGACCCATTAAGCTATAACTGCTTTGCTTCAATGTGTTCTAAAGAGCAATGATGGCTATTAGTCTATTTTTATAGAGAGGACTACTGGCAGGTGCTATAAGTGTCTCCAGAGAGCCTTTGTGCAAAAATGATTAACTGAGGCAGGAGCTTGAGCACACACACAATTAGCGTGTTTCACTGCAGTGAAGATAGTGTATGTAATATTACTTGGAATGGGGAACTGTCTCGATATGAAGTGTCAAATATTTAGAGCAAATCGTTAAGACTAATGCTGCAGTGTGGGAAAATGCCTCACTTTCAGAAAGCATAATCAGTTTTCAGTCATTCTCAGAATAGAAAATCTTGCTAAATTTGCTGAGAAAATTTTTTACCTGTCTCTAAAACAATATGCATACACAAATGTTAAGCCACGCATTACTTATTGGAGAGTAGGGTGGGATTATTACTGAACAAAATGTAAGTCATATTTAAGAACAAGACAGAAATCCCAAATTTAAAAAATACTTTTTGTAGAGATGTGCTTTCACAATTCAATATTGTTGTTATTTTGTTAAAAAAACCCAAACCCAAACCCCAAACCATGACAGGCATTAAATTAGATTAAGTATCAATTTTCATCCAAAACAACTCTTGCAAGAAGCTGACTAGCAGTATATTTTTAATGCTGATCGATTAATAAAAAATAGTTTTCAAGGTGATTAATTTATTTAGTAGCAGCTATAAATTACACATGAATGGATCCATCTATTAAGAGAAAGCAAATGTGTGTGTCTTAGTTCTGTATGGAGTCTTCTGTAAATTCCTGCAGGATACATATTTCATTGATTGGCATGTGTCTACACTTAAAACAAAGGGGAAAACAAAGGAAAAAGAATTCCCTGTGGCACATTCCCTGAGGACAGGGGAATTTCTTTCTTTTATCTATTGTGCATGTAAACACCCCACCAAACTAAAGCTTTTGCTCCTGAAATTAGAGATGCTTTGCACTTCTTGTCACATCCCAGCTTTCTGTGAAGAGAGGTCTTCTAAGGAGCTTCTGCTTATCTTGTTTTACTTTGAAACCTGTTCAAAGGAAAGAAGAAAGATCCCACTTAGCCTAGTTAGCCTGAGACTAGATCATTTGGTTTGCTTATGGAAAGGCTTCCCTTTAAAGATAAGAGCCCTTAGAATGTATCAGATAATTTGAGTTAAACTTTTGGGCCATAAGTCTTGCTGTGGTCTAAGTGTTTCCATGGCTGTCTGCTTTAGCATGTGAGCACATCACAGTTACTCAGTTTTGTCATTATAACACCCCAGTGAGATAAGAAAATGTCTTTATTTTGGGCCTGGGGAACTGAATCACAGGGTAGGTGAATAATCAAATGAATAAGTCAAATGGAAACTCTGTGGGAAGCTCTGTGGTTGATCCAGGGTACTAAAACTAGGTATGGTGTACCAGAGCAGTACTGTCTCCACAAAACCAACCTTTATCTTTATTTTTTTCAGCTGTACCAAGACCTAGTAAGTGCTTTTTTTTTGAGAATCATGTCCGAGCCATGTACAGACCTGAATCAGCATCAGTGCAGATTAGTTTTACAGCATTTTTAAGATACTACTCACATTATGCACAGGCACATTTTTGTAAGCTGTGGGTACTGTGCATTCTTTAATAATGTGAACACATATTAAGGACTTAGCCATATGAAATTTTTTTGTGGCTTCCAAGGCAAAATAAAAGAATACATTCCTTTAAAGTTCAGATAAAGAATGATCCAGTTTATTCAGATTTTTGAGATAAGAATGTATAATGATTTAGCATGGTTCAGCTGATTCACCTAACTTACATTGCAATAATATGATGATTCTATTACGGAATATGCAGTGTTTTAATACAGGCATTTTGGGATCAAAGTGAAAGCATCTCCTCCAGTGAACAGGAACAGGATATGGAGTGATGACCCTCTCTACCCACAAAAAACCAGTGATAATGTGATTCTGGACTAACCTTTTATACATGCTTAGCAAGAACTAGTGAAAGCTAGGATCAAGTCTTCCATGGTGCAGATTTGGTTTTTTTCAGTCTAAATAGGACTTGGACATAATCTATGGTAATCCATGAATTCAGCGTAGGGAAGGTATCTGAAGCAAGTTTTTTGTTTCCCTGCAGTTCTTTGTAGCCTGCAGCTATCAGTAACAATGAAAAAAGGAATGACAGGATTTTAACTGAGTTAGGCACCAGCAGAGCAACATCTACTGTGGAAGGCCCTGTCTGTGTGAGTGACATGGGCAGGGAGAATGTGCAGTCTGTGTTCTTTCCTGGGATGTACCTGCGGAGGTTACCAATGTCTCTGTATGTACTGACTGCGGCTGCTGCTGACGCCTGTACTTGTCACACTATTTGGACTAAGGGTCTGCATGATGGAACACAGAAAATGGTACCAAAATGTGTCATACCATTGGAGGAGAGGCTTAGAAGCAAAATGAAGTAGAGGTGTTTCTGTGCCTTCTGTCTGGGAAAGGACTTGAAATCCCTGTTATCAGAACTGGTTGAACCATTCAATAGGAGTAGCACAAGTGTAATGATACTGGCTGAAGGGTGTGTAAGCTTCAAATATGTATATAAGTGTATATTACATATACGTACATACATATTGATATGTTCAACTGTACTTTAATTTTTTTTCTCTGTGTACTGTTCTACACTTAGAAAAACAAATATCAAATTCATAGAAGATCTACACTGCCTTTGGAGTCTCACTCAGGTTAAAAAAATTATTTAATATTAATACCAATAATAAATGATTACTTAATAATAATAATAAAATAAGAGTTATTTCAAGTGTCAGTGAAGTATCATAAACCAGCTTCTCCCATTTTTTTTTCTGTCACAACCAAATTGTTGCTTCGTGCTATTAGACATTCCAATTTTTTAACATCCAACTTTTGGCAGTCATTAGCTCCCAGACTGACAGTGATTAGAGTACTGTAAATTTTTGATTAATGAAATATTGCTTTCCTAGGCTATTTGTCTAACATTAGGCAATCTTGTCTTGTTTCTATCCTTGTCTGACTGCCTGGAAAATTTACTGATTGTGAGATTTCAGTGTCTACTGTCTTATGTCTCATGGTTCCTATGCAATTCTATAATCTTTCTAGGACAGTTTAGATGACAGAAGCTGAGTTTCCTAACATGGTCCTTGAGCATGGCTGTCATGGTTTAATCCCATCTGGCAACTAAACACCACGCAGCTGCTCACTCACTCCCCCTCAGTGGGATGGGGTGAGAAAACTTGTGGGCTGAGATGAATATAGTTAAATAATTTACAATCAACAATGATAATAATAAAGAAAAGTGGAAAAATAATAAAGGGAAATAAAAATAAAACCCGAGGAAGACAAGTGATGCAAATGAAAACAATTTCACACCACCAACTGACACATCCCCAGCCAGACTGTTAACACTACCACCAGCCCTCCACTAAGCTTCTCATCCAGTTTTATTGCTGAGCACATCATCATATGGTATGGAATATTGCTTTGGTCAGTTGGAGTCAGCTGTCCCAGCTGTGTTTCCTCTCAAATCCTTGTGCACCCCCGAACTGCTCGCTGGTGGAATGATATGAGGAGTAGAAAAGGCCTCGATGCTGTGTAAGCCTTGTTCAGCAATAACAAAAACATCCCTGTGTTATCAACTCTGTCTTCAGAACAAATCCAAAACATAGCCCCATAGTACCAGCTACTATGAAGAAATTTAACTCTATCACAGCCAAAACCAATACAATGACCTTCTAAGCAATACAAATTCCCCACATGCAAAGCAGAGACTGTTGCCTCAATGAGCTTTAACTTTTGATAGTTATACTTTCCTCCACAGTCTCACTCAAATTCTTCAAAAGCACCATGGGTTTTGGAAAGTTTGTGATTGCATCATCTCACATAACACAGTACTTCCCAGGTAAATTAACTTACCCATTAAATTAACTATAGACACTGAATACTTGTAACAGGTGCTACATAAGATTTTGCAAAATCAAGTGCTTCGAGTATAACAGCAAAATACTACAGTAGTTCTGTGCACCCTCAGGCCTCACTTCTGAATTCCAGCATTTTTTTTCAAAAATGATAATTTATTTACTTAATTAACTATGCTCTGGCTTTTGGCAGTGGGGAGTTATTTACAGTGACGGTAGTGAATGCAGGGGATTCTTATAATCTCTAAACATAAAATCGTTGTGTAAGCCTTCAAATTTGTAAAACTATGCTTAATCATTTCCCCCTTCTACATTCCTACTATCAAAATAGATGATGTATTCTATATTGACATAATAAATAAGACCTGAAAATACAATTGAAACATGCCATTTTTACACTAATTAAGATCTGATTCAGCAAATAAAGTAGAAAACAAAATCTGTAAGTAAGACTCAGAATGATATCCCTCTACAGAGATATTTCTGAATGGATTTGCTTAACCTATTTTTGGTCTACGAATTTTGCATATGTATTCAAAGTTCTGGGAATTTGGAAGGGAAGTGTTAGAAGGGAGGCTTATCCAGTACAAAAGTAAAATGACATGAGAATTTCTCCTGTGCAACCACCAGATACCAAAACCTCTCATGCAATAATGATTTATTGTGGGAAAGAATAAGAAAGATTGTGTGTATAAATCAGACTGTTAGACGAGTTGTGGTTCAGCTTCAAAGCCTTCACATTTCCTTCCCTCTACTCTTTACTTTATTCTACAGCTTCTTCTCTCAATGAAAACTACCTTTCTCCTTCATCTGTGTGTTACCCAAGGTCTGCATTCTTGGATACTTTAAAGACCTCTGTTTATAGAACCGTTTTTGACTTTTTGCTTAAAGTTCTGTGTGATTATCAATGTCTTGCTTGGGAATGTGATAGATCTCTACTGTGCTGGACTGAGAAGCGCTGAACTGCTTTCGAAAGGCAGCCTTCATTGCCTTTAAACAACACAGGGTCATATGGTAGCATAGGCATGAAAAAAACCCACAAAACAAAACAAACTTAAAAATGAAACAAACTAAGTAACATAGCTTTGTGTTGTGCCTGATATTTGTCTGTCTTCGCCACTGGAGATGGACTTGACAGGACGCACAAGCAATAATAGTCAAAAAGATGTTTTAACTTTTCCTAAGTCAAATGACCAGCTACTGAAAGAAAATTGTTCACTTGTTGGAGAGCAACATCAGAATATTAAGGGGGGTAATATCACTATAAGCAAATATGATTATTTTTCCCATTTACATCTTATTAGACTTCAGTGACTTTAAGGCTAGCTTAGGGGTGGGGTTTTTGGTGGGGGGAGGAACCAAGTTGAGAAAGACAGAAGGCCCTTTGAAGATGGGAGAGTGTTTTCTGTTTTTAACCAGTGATTTTTAGCAAAGGACAAACTAATGAATGTGGAAGCATGCAACCATGACAACAGTGCAGGAAGAAAAAGCCTCATTACCCACAAAATTACTGAAATTACTCTTCTCGTAGGTTTCTACTGAAGAGTTGCTGTTTTCCCTCGACTCAGTTTCTGTTATTTGTCCAGACTGTGGAACTTTTATAACTTTTCTTCACTTTTTTCACCTGTCTAATAAATACTTACCCGAGCATTTATGCCTGTTTTGAAACTCAAAGGTGTGATTGCAAGTTGTAGAAACCTATCTGTGACAAATTGTTTAGTTGCTAAACCTGGGTTTTGGCATCATCTGCAAAATTCACTCGGGATGCTGTGCCAAACAGGGAACTGTGCTGATGCTGGTTCACCATTATTAATCACCAGCCTAGCTTGGTGTAACATTTTCAGGTAAGTCTACATGAACTGTGACATCGTCTTTCAGTTGCACTATAGGTATGTACTTTGCCACGAGTCCTGCCTGCTCACTAACCACTTCCCATTGGTATGTATGTGGAGCCCAGTACTGAATGTAGTACTTATAAGAAATTCTATGAGAAGACATTTCAGAGAACAACTGGGTTTACCTCTTTTTTTTCCCCCTTACCTATTTGTCTTTCCTCTCTATCTCCATTGCCTCTCCATACTTTCATTCAGCTGCACTGCTGTTATCAGAGGCTGGTATATCTTCATCGCATTCTAGTCTAATAATTCTCTGACTGCCTGTATGATGCATCTATGAGCTGAATTAATCATGTTATCTTCCAGGTCGTAATTTAAAACCTTAAATAAAACTCTATGTAATTGTGATCCCTGAAGTAAACCACTGTCCTGGTCTCTACAGGCTAACACATTGTCATTTAGTGTTAGGCTTTATTTACTGTACTTGCTTGTCCCTCATTTGTACTAAAATACTTGCTTGTCCCTCATTTGTACTAAAAAAATCCTATAGTTCAGACAGTAGCTGTCAGTAATGAGAGTTAAAACATTTAGCTCATTGCTGGTCAGCTCAGTACCTTAATGTCCTTCCTGTAAATGATTGCCAAAAGAAAAGGTTAAGAGTTGCACGGTAATAAGGTCATAAGACACGTAAGGACAACAATACAGGGGGGAGGAGAACAAAAGCAAGGACAACTGGGAGAGCTGAAATAGCAAAAGTTTGCTTGAGAGAATAACATCAGTGGCAATGACATCAAGAGGAAATAGGAAACAGTTCTGAGAAGAAAAAGGCAGTGTTGGGCACAGAAAAAATCCAGCACCACATTTAATTAAACCTGTATTACACATCTAGTCAAGGCACCTCTTCAGTAATTAAAAAGAAAATTGTTTGTATATCTGCATTTAACAGCTGACAGGATTTTTTTCAGTTAAAATTAACAAAAAAATCAAACAAACAGAACAACCAAAAAACGGATGCAGAAAATATCCTGTGTTACTTGTTTGCCTTGTAGATTCTGAATTACAGACGTCCAATAGATCTCAAATGGAAGAGTGCCACCGTATTTTACCACAGGCCTGAGCTGGGAATTGCTTAATATAGACAACCTAATACTGTGAACTGCATTAAAGATACCTTGGGATAGGCATTTAAGGAGAAGTTTGTGTAATAATATTTGTCTTTGTATTCTGCAATTTTAAAGAAGAGGCATATTTTACATTATTATGCTATAGTTCTCCCTTGAGAGGTAAATCAACTGAAGTTTCAGTTCAAATAAATCTTCTCCAAAACCTCTAAGGGCATCTCTATTCCTCCCATACTCCTCCCAATTCAATTGCATTCTTGATTACTCTCCGAAATCTATTCATTTATGCTGATTGTGCTCTTATATTACCATACCTCCTCTCCTCTGACCACTGAACTTCATCTTCTCCAATGACTCCACTGTCTTTTCTTCTGTGAAAAGCTCCTTTCCTGTTTATTTCTACCTGATCTAATATTGACTGGATTTTTCTAAACCTCTGCTAGGTATCTGGTAATGAATAGCAAACCCAAAGATTTCTAGTTAGTAAATCTTTAAAGTTCCTAAAGTGTATTTTGTGGTGATAAATGGGCTTGGAAACAGTGAGAAAAGTTGAGGGATTTTTAAATTTTTTTTCTATACTATTTTGATAGAATTTAGAATAAAAAATTTAAGAGGGGAAAGGTCACAGGGAAATGAGATGAAATTTCTAAGATATAGAAGTGAAAGCAGAATGACTTTCATTTACTTGACACATTTAAATTATTTTTTCTTATTTTCTTCTCATATCTTTCTTTTTCCATTTCTCTTTTCCATCTTTTCTTTCTCCATGTCCTCCCAGTTTTCCCACACACTCTTTTCCCTGCCATAGAAAATCTGAACAAAGTGATGTATCGTCATTTGGCAGGTTACAGGGTTGGGAATTCAGATCTTATCAGGTTGTAAGTACAGTGAGCTACTCCCAGAACTGAACAACACAGATTTTCCTACCATGCAGTTACAGCAAAGGCATTTGGGGACATCTCTGCGGAATGTGATGATAACTTTCTCTTCCAAATACCTGTCTGAATTTTTAAGTATTCTTGAAAGTTTAAGTATGGTTTTGTTTAGGAATGAAAATATAGAATAGAACAGATTTTTTTTCTTCTTCTTCTGTTTCTCTGTCTTTGGACAGAAAACAGGGGAGCAACTGAAATTTTTCTATTCATGAAGCAGTATGGAATCATGATGAATCCCTAAACCAGCAGATTCTGTAACAGGTATGCCCAAGCAGGGTGATTCTACCCTCTAGCTCTCAGGGATGGAGGGGGAGCTGGACTGTGTAGGAATGCATGAGAAGCAGTTGTGCCCACCCTCATAATAAGAATGGAAAAGAAAGAGCTTTTCTTAATCCTTTCACCTGAATAGGGACTGGCAGCAGCTTTACTTTATATTTTTAGACTCCTACCAGTGCATGAAAGTCCTTTTTCTCCTCCGTTCTGCTTAAATCAAGAAGCCAGGGAAAGGTCACCACTTTTATGAGCTGTATCACTCTGAGAAAACAGGTAAAAAAAAAAGAATGAAAGCCAACAGGTGAGAATAATCAAGATTTAAGTCCTCTCTTAATGTGGTAAATTCTGTAGGTCAAGCTAGCACAGCAACAAAATGGTCAGGCCTGGAAGCTCACATTTCCCTGAGATGTGACTAATGTCACTCTAAAACAACACACATGATGCCAAAGTATTAAAGCACTCATAAAAAAACACTCCTCTAAATATATGAATAACGTGTGAAGTGTGTGTCTGCCTTATAGGGTGTTGTTTCTTAGTCAGACTGTCTCTGTGTGGAATATTCTGGTGCTAATGCACGTCTCTCTTTTTCTGTTTTCCAATGAAAGTTTACTAATGTTAGTGAATTATCCTCTAGCATGTCTAGATCTGTGGGACAATATTTTTATTCAGCTGGGATTTTTTGCCCGGAAATAATGAAAATCCTATCTGAGTGCTCCTTATTTAAATCTGTCTGGGGGTTGACACTATACAGCAATGTACTGCACAACAAAAAGTTTGTGACAGGAACCTGTGTCACTTTTCTCTCTCTAGATAAATGTACACTATTTAATTGCCATGATATTTCACAACAGCTTGTAATTACCAGCCGTATTTGCTTCTGACCCAGGCACTGATGTTCCAGATTTTTCTTTCAGATACACTGGAGCTGTGTCTTTGAATTAAACAGGATTGGCAGTGTGTGCATTAAATACAAACAGCAACCCTTCATGTTTGAACTAAAAGAGAGAGCACAGGTTGATGAGAATTTTGTGTATCAAGGAAATAAAAAAAACAAACCAAAAACAAAATAAAAAACAAAACCAAAAAACAAGACCTAGCCTTGCTGTATAAAATTCCACTTCAAAAAAGAAAACCCAGAAAGTGAGTAGTTTGTTACAATCAAGCGGAAAATCAACAGAGACTCTTGAACTTTTCCTGTTTTTGTTGTGTCTAATGTTCAGCAATTGCTTGAGTCTAATAGTCAGTTTCTCAGGCTTACATTAATACTTCAAAGAATTTGACAAAGCCACAACTGAAAAATGGTTTTTCCTTTTGAAAATATTGATGGTGAGTTTGATTAAAACCTTTTATTCCTCACGAACAACTTCTGCAGTTAAATAAGCCTTTTATTTTAGACTTATTTAATTTACTAGTCTCATCTCACCCGTTTGCTTAGTGAAACCACTTCTTTGCACAGGGTTGATAGAAAAGGGAGTCTGAGATGCTTAAGGGCAAGTAAACATCCGTAGCATTAAAACCTTTGCATCTGCTTAACAACATACTATTATTTTGAGCTGAAGATTTACAAGGTTTAAAGGAAGACATGATTCTTCTTGTCTATAACATTTCTGTGGACCTACTGGATCTGGAGATTTTTCTTACATAATGAATGTAAGATGATTCACTACTCATAGCATAATGTCTTCTCTGGGGAAGACTGGGATTTTAGACCTGTCTCTGGACTTCCCTGTAACTCCTTACTGCCTTAATATGTAACTATGAGACTCTGGTACTCATCAAGGCATTAAGTTCTTCCTTCAGGGAGATTTTAGCAGCTGAAATGTGTACTATCATAGAAATTATTTTGAAAAAACACTTGTGAAATTGAGTACTACGGTACTAAATCATTCTATTTCATATAGATTATACTATTCCAAAAGCATGGGGAGAAAGCAAATCAACTGATCATCTTAACAGAGAGTTTCTCTACTATACAGCATTTTCCAACAAAGCTTGTTTCTCATCAATAGTTTAGCTCCATACCAGCAGGTTTCACGTTAAATGCACCACTCAAATGGGGTTGCTCTGTGTTCTTGCAGTTGGCGCTGCAGTCCCCAGCTGCTCATCCCCTCCTATACACTCTTCCTTCTCTAAGGAAGAGCACTGACACACCTAGGTGAAAACCAGTACAGAAGAAAGAAAGGAAAGAAAGAAAGAAGAGAAAGGAAGAAAGAAAGAAAGAAAGGTAGAAAGAAAGAAAAGAAAGAAAAGAAAGAAATAAAGGTAGAAAGAAAGAAAGAAAGAAAAAGAAAGAAAGAAAAAGAAAGAAAGAAAGAAAAAGAAAGAAAGAAGGAAAGAAAGATAGATTAATTTAACCTAGGACTTACTGGGTGTCTGAATAAACACAGTATTACCAAAGGGAAGAAAATAGTACGGGAATGCAAAGAGGTGACTGTGGTGATGGGAAATGAGGGCTGCTTAATTCAGTGGAAATGATGGCTGAAAATGACAGTTGAATTACAGTGTAGCTTCATTCTGGTTTGAATATTGGCTGTCCTCCCACAGTCACTATAAATCTGGTGTAAGAAAACTCTGTACCAATATATGGTAACTAGTTTAACGGAAGTGTGTTCGTAACTCCTGGTCTAGGCAAAATAAAGCAATGAGTGACCTGGTAATGCATAGGGCTGAGGCAGGTGGTTTTATGGCCTCAGATTTTCTTTGTAGCCAGTGTGTTCAGAGATCAGGAGCTTCAGCCGTCCTTTTGCCAGTGACCTCTGTCCCAACATATGCACTGGACAGTGGATAAGCCAAGCATCCGGCCAGCAGTTAAGTCTAGGCATCCCATGCTGATCCCCCAGAGCCCCTTGATCCATTAATGTGTTAATGACATATGATACACAGATTTAATACAGAACATAAATATTTAAGTTCCGTTTTGTTTATGCAAATATTGGTCACAAAATGACTCCTCTAGAAGAACATTTGTATTTCATCTCTAAAGTATCATGGCAAAAAAATCATCATACTGAAATAGTATATAGCTGTTTTAATTTCAGATGTTAATTGCATTTTATTTAAGATCTTGTCAAGCTAATTCTTTGAGTAAGTTACAGAGTAAAGGAGAAATATAAAGTCTAAATATGAACATTCATGTAATAATAGGGCTGTCAGAGTGATTGGTTTATGAAAGCAAGCAGTCTTCCTGACTTTCCTAGACACACCATTCACTCTGTTTAGAGTTTGCTTTCTTGTTCTTGTACCGTTACACGATTTCTGCAATGCTGAGAAAAAAACTTAGTTTTTCTGAAGAACAGGCACTTTAAATGCCCCATACCTTATAAAATGGACATGAATATATGTCCAATGGCAAATAGCTTTGGGGTATTTAAATCATGTTTGCTTCTTGAATTTAAATATCTTCTAGTGATCTAGCACTCTGTTGACCTTTGGATAGAAAATACCTCTGCCTGGATACACCTCACTCCCAATGTTGTGATGCTTTCACCATATTACTTTGATTTCCTCCTATTTTTCATCCTGACATACACACACACTAATGGCTGTTAATATCCTTTCTAGAAACGGACTCCTGGTTACATTGCTCTTCAGGTAATAGCCAGGGGTAGGCAGGCATGGGACCGTAAAAATACAATCTTTAATCTTAAGGACTTCCTGTTCAGGAAGGACTAAGTGCAGACCAACAGGCACCAAGCAAACAATGTGACCTGCACTGACTTTTAATGTGAATAAACAAGTCTGATTAAGAGGTATTCACTGCTAGATATTCTCACCAATTCCAAAAGAAAAATAGTAGCTCTGCTCATACTAAAATTTCGGTTGTTTCCACTAGAGTCAAATAAGCCCTGTTCGCTGAGGAATTGGAGTGCTGGACTTCATCTTGGTTAAAGGAACAGAGTAATACCTTCCCACTCTCTAACACTTGCACCTCATGCTCTCTCTCTTTAACAGTTACAGACACACAAGTAGCAGGATATTACTTTCAGCTTCTAATATTAGCTTTACCTACAGAACCAGAGTACTGCAGTAGCCATCTTTGCTCGACCCCCTAGTGGAAGCTCCTCCTCTATGTCACATTTGAAGAGTTAGATCTTTAAACTTAAAGCCAATTTTTTTTGAATCACTGAACTTTACCACATATAATACTAGGCATTTGTTTGGAAATTAGATGAAGTAATATTCTACTTTTTTTAAAATTAATTTGAAAGTCCTAAACCTGACTACTCTCAGGTAAATGCACAATCCACATGTACTCTAATCTTAGTGGAAGTAGATGACGTTCCAGGAAGTTAAATAGAATCTGTGATTTTACATTTTGAAAGTTTTAAATATTCTCAGACTTACTAGATACTTTCAAATCTGATAAATATCTCAGGAAGGTGGAAGGATGTTAGTAAAGGATGAAAAGTGCTTAGTTTAGTTTTCAAAACTGGGCACCCACTACTGTTATTTAAGTTTTATTTTTTTTTCTCTTGTGTGTTTCATGTTAGACAAAATTGGCTTCTAACAAAAATAGACTGTCCTTGTTCAAGGGTCCCCCGTTACATTGAAAGTAGCTTTGTCTCAATTTGGGAAAGCCAGGACTACACTTACCAGAAAAGAGTAAGGTTGTGTGTTTTCTTGTTTGTTTCTTTTTGTGGGTATTGTTTGTTTTTTTGTTTGTTTGAAAAAGTTCTCCCTTTCTTATAAACACCTTGCTGTAAACAAGAGATACTTTTGATGCCTCTAATTTGGGAGCAGGTATTCACGAGGCAGAATAGATTTGTTCAAACTTAACATGATGCACAGCAGTTTTAAGACTTTGAAATTAACTCAGTGAATGAGATTTACTTCATGTAACCAGGAGAAACCTCTCCCATGCAAACCACTGTCCTGATACTTTAGAGAATCAGGAACAAATTTTCACAGCTCATTCATGCAACCAATGAAATGTGAAATAGGTTCCATGGTTTGGTGAGAACCCTGGATGTTCCCTCTATCTCTGGGTAAGACAATCTTATTCCCAGGGCATTAGGGTAAAGAGATAAAGAGGGAGGAAAAAGTGTTTATTAAAACTATTGTTTCTGTCTGAATAATAGAGGGAAAATGAAGGACTACCCATTGATCTAAATTCTTATTTACATCCACAAAGTGGATGTAAACTGTCAAATAAACAAACAAAAAGAAGAATAGTTTTGTTTCATCCAGACCCTGAACAAGTAATTTGATTTGATGTAAAAGCAGTGGACATGATTATGGTAGAGAAGATTATAACAGTTATCACCTTCCATATGGGAGAGATAATCAGAAGACTATAAATCTTTATGTGAAACCAGAGATTTTTGTTAGTGCTACTACAACATATAAATAAGGTGCTAATGTGGAAAAATACATCTCCTCTTCTTGTCAGAATTTCATTGACTTAGATGAGGCAAATGTGCAAGTAAACTGTGTAATGCATAGAACAATCACAGGATAAAAGCTAATTAAAATTTAAAAATTGTTTCCTCTACCTCCCGCCCTTATAGTCAACTTGATTGACACTTAATAGTTAAGCCAGTCCATTTGTTTCTTAAGAGTGAAGTTCCCACAGTAAAAAAACCCACAACACAATAGTCTGTGCTGGAGTCTTGTGGGCAAGTGCAGCAAGCATGGAGGAGTTCTGATGAGTCTATTGAAAAAGCAGCTGTTTCTGCCTTCACTTCTGACCTGGTAGTGCACTCTGGTTATAGCTGTGTTCAACACCCTTTCACTCCTTACTCAGTGCTGCTCACCATTTACTGGGACAGAAGCAAAATCTTTACACTGGTTTTAAACTACTTCAAGAAGCAGATGTAGCAATTACCTTTAAAAGCAATAGCTAGATGGACCCTCAATGGTGGTTTGTTTTTATTATTGCTGTCTGTCCAGGGAGCACTTTTATTGCTAGCAATCAGTGTTAGATCTTCAATAGCAGCTGATAATTTTTGCTTCAGGCTTTTGTGTTCCATATGGCCATGTGTGGGGAATGCAAAGATGTATGAGGTTTGCATGGCAAGGTTTTGGTAGAGGGGGGCTACAGGGGTGGCTGCTGTGAGAAGCTGTCAGAAGCTTCCCCAATGTCTGATGGAGCCAATACCAGCCAGCTCCAAGGCAGACCCACAGCTGGCCAAGCCTGAGCCCATCAGTGATGGTGGTAGTGCCTCGGGAGCAACAGGTTTAACAAGGGCAAAAAAAAAAGATGCCCAAGAGCAACTGCAGCCAGAGAGAGGAGTGAGAATACGGGAGAGCAAAAACTGTGCAGACACCAAGGCCAGTGAAGAAGGAGAAGGAAGAGGTGCTCCAGGTGTTGGAGCAGAAGTCACCCTGCAGCCTGATGTGAAGACCATGGTGAGGCAGGCTGTCCCTCTGCAGCCCATGGAGGTTCACAGGGGAGCAGAGACTCAGCTTGTGGAGTATGCCAGAGTAGGTGGAAGCCCAAAGGAAACTGTGACCCTGTGAAGCCCGTGATGGTGCAGACTCCTGGCAGGACCTGTGGACTGATGGAGAGAAAAGCCTGCACTGGAGCATGTTTGCTGGTAGGATTTGTGACCCCTCAGGGTTCCCATGCTGCAGCAGTCTGGTCCTGAAGGACTGTACCTTGTGGTAGGGACACTCATTGGAGGAGTTCATGAAGAACTGCAGTTCTTCATGGAAGAAGAGCCATGTTGGAGAAGTTTGTGGAGAACTGTCTTCCATGGGAGGCACCCCACTTTCGAGCATGGAAAGAGTGTGAAGAGTTCTCCCCTTGAGGAGGAAGGAGTGACAGAGAAAACATGCGATGAAATGTCCACAGCCCCCACTCTCTGTCCCCGTGTGCATCTGGGAGAAAGGAGGTGGAGAATCAGGAGTGAGGTTGAGCCCAGGGAGAAGGTAGAGGTGGGAAGAAAACGTTTCCAGTATTTGGCTTTATATTGCATTACCCTACTCTGACTTAATTAGTTATTAATTTAATTAATTACCCCAAGTTGAGTTTGTTTTGCCATGACAGTACCTGATGAGTGCTCTCTCCCTGTTCTTATCTCGACCTATGAGACTTTCATTATATTTTCTCTCCCTTGTCCAGCTGAAGACGGGAGTGACCAAGTGACTTTGGTGGGCACCTGGGGTCCAAACAGGTTCAACCCAGTGCAGTCCTATTTTGTCTTCAAGATGGGGCATTCATTATTAATGTTTGTATTTTGGAGCAACTGCCATGCATATCAAAGCCCTACTTCCCAGGAAGTGACTTGGTATCACTGCTAATGGGAAGTAGAGAATAAGGATTTTTTTTTTCTTTTGCTTCCATGTGCTATCTTTTAGTTTATTAAACTGCCTTTATCTCGACCCATAAGATTTTTTTCCACATCTCATTTTCTCCTTCGCCATCCTGCTTGGGAGGGGACTGTTAGAGAGGCTTGGTAGGCACCTGGTGTTCAGCCAAACTTAAACCACCACAAAAGAACAAATTTTGCTACTAAATAATTAGTTTTTGTCTTGCCTTTTAATTTTACATTATGGTCCATTGTGTGTATACCACAAAATAAGAAGACAAAGTAATTAATTCATAAATGATAGCCAAATTGAAGGAGCACCTCAATCAAATACTACATCTCTGGACTCAAAATTATTAACGTGGCAATTCTAGAAGGTCTATAGAATTGCTGACAAAGATGGTTTGGGTAATAATGTGTAGTTACCAAAGCATAAAATGTTCCCAAAGAATTACACTAAGGGTGGTGTAGATTTTTTCACTTGTTAAATTCGTATATACAACTACAAGAGCTCAAAATAATGGGTTTAGAAAAGTAGGACAGGTATTAACAAGTGTACAACCTTTTCCCTTTAGCAATATAACTATTATAGGCTTTTGGGTTTTCAAGTATTCACTGAAGATACAGAGTACTCGTCTTAAGTGATGATTTATTTTGAAAGACTTCATAGATAAAAAGTGGTCATGGTCATGACCCATAGCTTGTCAGATTCAAATGTTTTGACTGTTAGTTTTTCAAGAGTTTATAAGTGACTAAGTACTAAAAGATTCAGGACTACTGATATTAAACACAGAATAAATTTGGTGGTAATTAAGATCCACGTAATTACATTAATTTAAGTGAGATTTGTCGGGTATACGAAAGGCTGTATGTGCCGTACTATAATTAGCTCTGTCAATGTTCATTGATAAGAACTATGATATATTTTTTTATTTTAATAGAAAAGTTTTGGAGGGCTTTATAGAATTTTATTGTAAGACTGTTGTTTTGTTTTGGGGTATTATTCAGGATTTACCTGCTAAAATAATGTGAGTACTCTGTTATTAATCAAATCTCAAATCTCTTTTTTATTCCTCGGAATTTCCAGAAACAAAAAATGCAACCAAATCTCAAACTTTACTGTATCTTTTATTCTGTGACTGACCTTACAAACTGAAACTCATAAAATACCTACTCCAAAGAACTGAATATAGTCCCAATTTTGTTGTTTTCCTTATTTAATCTCAGCTGCAATCTAAAACTACAATCTAAAATAAAGTGACCTATGCTGTAGAGGTGATCAGTAAAGAACAACCAGATCTTAATAATGACCTATGTATCAGTGTTGAAACAATAGTGACAAGTGGTTATTTGTGGAAATATGTTACCATGCAGATGTTCAGACTGACTATAGGTGTAGCATTGTCTGGAGTTGCCTGTGACTGTGGAAGAGGTCTATCTATAAAGAGAAAACCATCTTTTCCTCTTAGAAGATAGTAGTTTGGGGAATGAAGTTCTTGGAAAATACTTTAATGAGGAACAGCTGGGATCTCCACAGTTATATACTGAATCTCTGTGTACATATACTGCTCAAATTGAAGATAACTTTACTCCTTCAGAAATGCTGCTCCTTGAATGAAATCTTCAGATCACCCCAGTCTGGTGAAACAGTGGTGTAATAAATTACTGAGAACAAGCTGTGAAGATTCAGAGGTTGCAAAGCTGTTGGAGGGAAAGAATCTTGTGGAGTATATTCTTCCATGCAGAGATGTAACATGCGCCTGTGACTGACTCAAGGTAACTTTACAAATAAACCACAGTTTCCAGATGTTAAAATACAGCAGTTGATTCTGTAGTGTGGGAAAAGACAAATAATTTGTTAGTGTCCACATATTACACATATTTAAAGAGACTGAACCAGAGAGACCAATTTGTGCTTTTCACCAGTGTTGTCCAAATCCCAAATAGGATATAGGATTTTAGACCAATAACTGCTCTTTTGGACATCTTGGAATTATACTTCTCATGGAGATATTCAGTCCAGAGGAACAGGCTATTATGAAATAAAAAGTAGATATAGGGGCCTCAGCAACAATGGATTCTATCTGCTGCTCTGGTTTTATTGCTTACTAAGAGACATACCTTTAATGAGTATTAAATCACCATTAAATTTGCAGTGCTAATATTTATTGTAGTAGAGTCACTGAAAGAATACATGAAGAGTGAGAGAAGATTATCTGTGGCATTAATGGCTTGGAGTTAAACTGTTTTTTCGAGTTTCTGGGAGTTAGATTGCCAAATATTTTTTACCTGTATGTTACACCCAGTTTCCAAAATTTTGTATTTTTCAGGGGCTGATGCCAAGCAGTAAGCTTTCCTTAATTTATTTGGTTTGACGTGTAACTTACTGTATTTTGTAGTGAGGGACTGTACTTGGGCTCTGAATTTAAATAACTACTTGTGAAGGAGAGGAGGATGGAAGTAGATACAAGCTTGTATTATAATTAACCATGAAATAAAGAGGTAAAAATTATTGATAGCACCATAATTTTCAGTTTTTAAAGGCAATATCCTGTTGTTTAGCCAGTAGATATAAGAAAGGACTGATTTTTTTTTTTTTTAATGAAGTTATGTTTCTTTAACTAGCTAGAGATCTGGTCTGTGGGATTTTTTTTTCTATTGCTATAATGTCTGTTGGCTCAAACAAGTGCCAGTTGTGTGAGAACAGCTTGAAACAATTGGTTATACAATGTTCCTGCCTTAAAGTCTGTACATCTAGATAAGCAAGAAAGTTTCAAAAAATACAAAATCCAGGCATGTGGATTTTGCACCCACTAGAGTACAGACTGTGCTTATGCTAAGAAAATGAAATTTCCATTGTAAAAAGGTAATTTTGGGAGCTAGTAAATCAGAGGGTTTTTTGTTGGAGGTTCTTCTCAATGACATATTAATTTCTCTGTAACATACTGCTCCACTTCTTTCCTCTCAGAAACTACATTGGCAAGATGACTCTTTCCTCTCCTGTGGAGTTTGACTGACAGGCTGCTGCCGAGGAGGGAAAATGATTTTCAAAATCATTTCTTGTGCTCTCACTGGACTTTTGTTGCTTCAGGTGTTACAGGAAAAACAAATCACCTGCTCCGGTTTTTAATAAGAATATTATTAAGATCCACAAGCATAGCTGATACTGCTTTTCCAAACAGACCGAGGAACTCCATTCATTTGGTGATGCACTCTCCGTGAAGGGATTATGTTTCACTTTGAAGGACCTGAGAGCCCTTATTATTTTTGTTTGCAGAAACACTGTGGTGCACATGAAAGAGACACAGAGAAAAAAAGCCTTTTTTGGTGGGAAGAGAACGGCTGGCAGTTGATTGCCTCTTTTTCTTTTTCTTTTTCCATTTGAAAAAGCTTCTTGGATGATTGATTTCTGATTTAGATTACCACATCCTCCCTGTTGTTCCCTGTTCTGTTTACTGAAATTTTCTATCTGCCTTGCTCAGCTGACATTCAGGATATTGATAAGGTTAAAGATAATGACTGAGTTGCTTTAGAGGCCAGGTAGAACTCCAAGTCTAGCTTATTTTGATATAGTCTTTCCCTTCTGTCATCCAGTAAAGACAAATATTTGCTCTAGGATAAAAAAAAAAAGAAAAAAGAAAAACAGATAAAAAAATCAATAAAAAAATTCACCCTCTCTCTTTCAGATTCCCTTTCTCTGCAGCTATCATAAGTCCTTGTACAATTGTACTTTCCATGGAAAACAAATGAAGCACTGGGTGGGAAGAATATGGGGTTTTATGAGGTATCTCATACACGTGGTTGAAAACCCCCAAGACAACCATCATATTTGTCTCTGCAAGCAAATACACAGTTCCTGGGAGTCTCCGGTACATGACCTTGTTGGCATCCAAATACTGTGTGAAATTCATGGGGAAGGGGTGAAAAAAGTCTTACAGGAGATTTATGAGATCTGAGAGACCAGAGCAATTCTTCAGATTGGGTCCACTGTGCTTTCAGTGAGCCTAGTATAGTTGCTAAGCCTGAAAAATTGTTTTTCTGTATCTCTGTATGCCTGTACCATGATTTTTCATCCCATTTTGAAAGAAACTGAATGGAATATTTATGGCCTAATCCCTTTCTCTGAGCTGAAGACTTGAAAAATCCAAATTAGTGACTCCATTTATTTGTGATTGTCAGAAAACCATTATAATAAGGAGAATGTTTTTCACACTGGTATTACTGAAGTACGGTAGTTCAACTCATCTTTCTTATACCTAGTTTAAATTGTAATTACTCTTCTCCTTTGTTCTACCTTATTTCTCAGCATGAGTTAGCTCTAGACAAACAATTAGTGACAGCTGAGCAGGATTTAATGTAACTGGAGAACGACATGTGTAGCACAAGAAATAATAACCTTTGCACTGTTCCACCTCTGTGTCTGACATAAAGAGGGATTTACATTTTTGCTGCATGCCAGCAGAAGCTACAGTCTGCTGACAGCTGGGGAAGGCTAGGATGCTCTTGCATTCTGGTCCTATGTCCCCTTTAAGGCACCCCCTAGTTACATCCAACTGTGGACATCTCTGTGGATACTTCCATGCTTACTTTCTTTGTGGTGTAAATTACCTCTACATACAAAGTGATTTGCAAGTATGTTACAGATTTGCACGGTAAAGCAGATCCTTATAATTTGATAAGTAAATGAGATACTAATTTTATCAGTTGTACCAGATCCCCCGAAAAAGTGAGGTGGTGTGTAAAATTTGCAGTCTCTGCCACATACCTCTAGCGACAAATAAAACCAGAAAGGAATACATTACATTTCACAGTTATAATTTAATTAGTTTGTAATAATTTGATACAACTTCTAAACTACGCTGAAAAATAAAACCACTTTTAGTTTTTTGTGTATACCACTTCATTAATAGTGCAAAATGTAAATCGTTAAAATATTACTCAACTTACGACTACTCTGGGCCTGATTTTTCATTTATTTACCGTGCCTTTTAATGGACATAGGCTTCTTAGATTTTGATAGCTTTCTTCTGGATTTGCAGTGTGTAATATAGTATAGGGTTATGACTTTTACTGCAAAGAGTACATTTGCATTTAAAGGAAGTCTTTACAGACAGTTATTAAGCTAAAGGTTATAGAGGAAAAAATAAAGTGACTCTTGCTTAAGCTGTAATAGGACCACAGTAAAGTGGAAGATGGAAGATATTTTTAGGCTCTGAACTGCTGGCTTTCTTCCTGTGTCATGATTCCTGCTGCTCAGACCTGATGTTTTAGACTATGTGACAAAGAGTTTTGATTTTTTTTCACTGCCATTTTTAGAGGGTTTTTTTGCAAGTTAAGGTCAACTTATTCCTACAGTTATCAATTTTAAAACTAACCTAGAGAAAAGCAGTAAGACATGGGAACATTATAACCGAGCTGAGATTTTGGAGGATTCTTATAAACATGAAAAGGGGTCATTTTTTCTGCTTTATAATTTTTTGAACCGTAAATCCAAATGTGAAATGCCACCTCAGTTCAGAAAGACTGGAGGTAGTTCTGGTATCTTGAAAAGATGATGATGATAATAATAAAAATAATAACTAAATAAATAATAAACCAAGCCAGAGACAAAGTTTCTGCTTTTCAGATCAGGTCCCGCAGTATTGAATTTTCCTAGTAATATATTGAATACTTCCAAATTCTAATTGACTTCTAACGGAATTGAAGGCACTTAAAGCTCTGTCATTTATGTCCTTAAAGATCATTGTAGATTGATACTGATTCAGAACTATTAACATTTTGTTCCAGTTCTTTATTCTTCATGGAAGCAAAAATATCAGAGAGACCTGATATCTACTGAAAATTACATAGAAAAGAAAGATTTTAAAATAATACATGAAGTAGGGCATGTCTTTTATGTGAACATTGTAACAAAAAATATCAACTTTCTCAGCTAGATGTATCAATCTTCTCTTCAAAGCTGTGAAAACTGTCTTAGATGCTCTCATATCAACAGTATGAAGTTAGCATACAACAGCTGAGAATCTCCCCTGAAATAAAAAAACACACCCTCAACAATGCAAAATTAATTTTTCCACAGAACAATATTTAATAGCCTATTGTTTAAAGACCAGACCCTTTCTTTGAATCATATTCTGACTTTGATTAGATAATATGCTGTGCAAAATAGCTTTCATATTGATAAGCAAAAGAAGTCTTTCATTACTTGAACAGCAATTAATCCTTTTTTGAACTATCTCCCCCTTTTTTCAAGTCCAGTTGTGTTCAGACTTTATTTTTCAGACATAGTTAATTTGATTTAGGTGGTATACAACACAGAAGAATTTAATACAACTAAAAGAAAGCCAATTTCATTTGGAGCTCTTTCATTATGAATATAAAAAGTGGAAAACCCTATAAATCATGTCTATATTATAAAAAGTATCAAAATTTGACTGCTGAAAAAAAGAGGCCAAAGTTTCTCATGTACTCTGAGAGGATATTTTGAATAAAGAAATAATCAATAAGTAGTTTGCAAGGAGTGTTGGAGATGACACTAGAAGGAATTGTTCTACATTAGCTGCAGATGGATATAGATCGTGAATGTTCTGGTGACTTCATTCATGAAAGGATAAATGACACATTGTCTGTAATAGTTAAAAACTACTTTCCTGGCTGTCGTCTATCTTCTCTAAGGTAGTGTGAGACCAGTTGATTGAAGTCCTAGTACAATCATGTCTTCATATAGAGAATTCTATTTATCGGTAAGGTGTTGCTAGATAAGTATTCACCTCAGATCCACTCAAACATTTATATGTGTTATGCCCACAGACTTTGAGAACCATTGAACACCTTTAAAGATGAGATTAGTCCAAAAGAAAACTTTTGTGAGGAAAACACTGCTATTATCCACAAAACATTGTATGACTAATTGTAGTGGGGTTTTTTTTAAATATTTTCTATGAAACGCCTGTAATGAGGGATGGTTTTAGATATTATTTGTCTTAGATGGGCACTGAGAATATTTGAGTCTACTGCAGAGGTTTGATCCTCTTGGGAAGAAAGTTTCATAACTTTTCACAGTGGAATAAAAAAACCCCCAAACTCCCCCCACCCATAATTCTTGTAAAGAGTAGGCTGCATTTTAGCGGAAAAATCAGTGGTTAGGACTGGCACAGTGGTGAAGCAGAAGAAAGGTGGGAACAGAGAGGAGATTCCCTTCTTTATATGTCAAAGCAGGGCTGCAAAAGGAAAACAGTTCTCTTCCTTTCATGTAGCTAGCAGTTTATAAATCAGTGAAAGGGTGTTGTGGCTATTGTATTTTCACCTTCTTTGCTGCAGTGTTTTTTCCTAGCTGCACTTGGGAAAACCCATCTGTAGGCTTCCTAAATTAGGTGAAAGAAGGTAGTCTGACCCTATGCACAGAGAATGTGATATCTCAGTATAAACCAACAACCAAGTAATGGATAAGATTTAGAAAATGTCTTGCCTTTTGCGTTTACAACCAGTAAAGTGCACTATCAGAGGAAAAGAGATGGATCAGATGGATCACTGGTTTGATCCGGAAACTTCCAAAATACTTGCAGTACAACTCTGATGTAGCAATTTTGTAACATCTGCTCTGGTAAATTCACCTACTGATGGCAGGTCGTAAAACTTGCACATGCTGGCAAATTACTTCTGTTATAAATACTTTACATGAGGTTGATAACTATAATGAGTCACAACAAAGTAACAAACCATGTGTCTAGAAAATACTTTCCAAGTATATATCTTGTGCCAACTGCTATATGGATGTCTGATTAGTATTTCTATGGGGATAAGAGAACCTGCAAGCACAGAGCAAAATCCTAAAAGACAGAACTTGTGAGAGTTTGGATGTTAGTCAGGAACTTAGACAGAACTAGATCACCTGGGACCTACTGGTGGGGGAATTTTACTGATTAAAAAATAATTTAAAAGAATTGGACTATAAAAATGCATAGCAAAATAGGGAAATTTGTAGAGCTTTTCAAAATCTGAGGGACTTCCCACAAAATTATGAAAAAAAAAATATTATTTCAAAAAATTTTAATTCCTAATGACTTTATCCCTGTACTCTTCAGTCCAACCTTTCAGGGAGGATAGAAGGCGAAATCGGAGAGGTGAAAACTACAAACCCTGTGTTTATGGGATCTTTTTGTCTCACAGTGCTCATACATTTCTACTTTTTTTTTCTTTTTTTTTTTTTTTTAATAATATGTCTGCCCAAAGGAGAAGCAGTAATCTGCCTGCATTGTGACAACTGCACTCCAAACACTGCAATGGAAATTTGGTCACTAACTGTGTGCTCAGGGAGAGAAGAGTTCCTGTGCGATGGATCTGAATAACCAACCTACCCCTCCCCAGCTGTCTCTTTGATGAGAGATACTACATGCTGTAGAGTGTGCCTTTACTGGCCAACACAGGAACAATTAAAACATGCAACCTCTTAGCTACCTACCCAACCAATTTAAACGTCTTCTGGTGGAAATTATATGTTGATAGAATTTCTGTTGGAGAAAAACTGTCAGTAGATGCATTTGATTCCTTTTAAAAGGGTATGTAAAAGAAAACCACTCTTCGCCAAATGCAAGAAAAAAATTGACTTCTCTCTTGAAGGATTTATCTATTCATTTGATTGTCTTTTCTAAGTGAGCTGTAATTAGAGATAGTCCTCTTCTAACCCTTGTGCTAATGAGGCTTTGCTCACTTCTATTAGTGACAGTGCATTGTATTTTAATAAGGATCCCCTGGCCTGGCAGGACAGGACCTGCAGATAAGGGGAAGGAGAGCAAAAGGAAATGTAAAGAAGTGGAATCAACGGGGGGTCCCCTTCTTGGCACTGGGCTCTGCAGGAAGGCACTGGCTAACTTTGTCTTAGAACTGTCATTTGTATTAACTTATAACCCATCACCTTCCCTGATAGGCTAGCTTTACTCAATGAAGCGGGATAGATCCTTGGCTTGGCCTCTCTATCCCCTATTTCAGCAAACTGAGTACAACACAAAAAGTTCACAGGGGAAGCATTTGGGGAGATGGTGTTAAGGATAGGGTCAAAAAGAGCTTTTAACTCATCTTAACATTACTGTTCTTTTCCATTTCAACTCTTATCTGCCCATCAATGCTTTCGATCTGTTCATTCATCCATTGCTAAAAGAAAACCCCAACACACAAAAAAACTTCAAATGGAAATTGTATGTGTTCTGAGGTATGCAACACTTTGGTCTCTACCAGCACACATCTGTGTGTTTTCTTTCTGTATAGTTGTTTTCCTGCCGATCGATTCCTGGTTGGATCAGAATTCTTTGGCTGCCATTCAGTAAAGTTAGCAGAGAAAAGAGAATCAAACCTTTTGTGTATTTTTTGTAACAGTATTACATCTCAACCAGAAAAATCCTTTCTAATAAAGTCTTTTTTACAGATACCAGAGCCTGTTAGAATGTATCAGATAAACCTCTCTGTATGGCAGAAGGATGGCATTATTTTTTTTGTTTAGTTCCTATCAATGACCTCCCAGAAGACCTAAGCAAAATATACTTCTTACAGTTTGTATTTTCTGAGCCTACTTTGGTATCTTTCAGATCTCCAGGACATGAGACTCTTCTGTCTCAAATTCCAGAAGATTGTTTACACATCAATGAAGCAAGTGAAATATTTTATCATTTTCTCAGTTTGACCATCTACTTCTCCTTTTATGCATATCTGTAAATGCTTTCACCAAAACATAAAGTGTGGACCAATCAAGTCAAAGGCCATCCATGAAATACCAAGACTATTTACCCCTTTAAATACCATGATATGCTCAGTCAGTGCCCTTTCTAGTAGGTCATACATTGCTGACCACCTTCTTGGAAAAGTTACTGTTTGGTAACAAAGGAGGTGAATAGACATGATACCCCTGCAATCCATTACTGATATTGCAGACAATTAGGATTTACAAAGATATGAGACATGAGCTTGTTTATGTTAGCTCAGACTCAAGTTCACATTCAGATAATTAATTAAAAGAAAGCTAGTATTGAAGTTCTGCCCTTACCTTGTGTGGACATGATGGGAAGCAGAGTGACTCCAGGTAGCTTGAACTCCACATTAGTCTAGTAAGTTTTGTGAGTTCATCTATGAAATCAACGTGCTTTATCTGTCCTGGTATTGGTTGTGTCACCACAGAAACTTGTACTCACTTCAGAAACTGCCTTTTTCACATCCAATTTATTTCCCTAGGCATGATTTCAGATGGCTGGGACAAAGCTTCCTGAATAGCCAAGTAACTGGGTGAACTTTCTAAGTATCACCTGACTGCCGTCATCAAAGGACATTACAAGACATGTTCCTTTACATCAGCAAGTGCTTTCTGCATCCTATATGCTTTTTTCCCCCCAGCAGACTTTCAGGTAGTTCATGACCTTCACTATCTCTTAGCCCAACTCTCCGCTGCTGTCCCAGCATCTTGTCCTTCCCTAGGCACCAGCATGGGTCTTCTAAGAGTAGTAGAAGTTTCAGTGTTGGTATCTGCCTGGGACATGAGAAAGGGTAGACAATCTTAGTCTAGAAGATCTCCAGAACCACAAAATATATCTTTTACTGTCAAATCAGAACACAGTCAATGAATGTGCATGTTCTGGGCCTTTTGAACTTTTTCTATTGTCTGTAGCTGGGTCACACAGTCTTCTTTTCCTTTCCTTCGGCTTTACTAGTGATTTGATGTGCCAACTACCTCAAACAGTCAGTATGTGTACTCTGAGTGGAAGACAAGCATGGTGAGCATCTTAACTCCCTTAACAGAAACGTTAGCACGGAACACTGACCTGAGGATTGTGCATACAGTTCTCCTGTCCCTTCTGTCATCTCTCTAACTCTTCACTAGATACCACTACTCTGTCCTGGAAGACAACCCACCACACCTCTGGCCATACCATGGCCAATCTTCCCATTCAGAGTCCATGTAGTGGTTGCAAGGGACTCTGAAGAGATGGTAATATCATGAAGGAGATTTGGAGAGGAAGAGGGTAAAAGAGACAGAAAATGAGGCAACAGATTTTACAACAAACTGTATTTTAGCCATGCTTCTATTAGAAAAAACTCTTATATCTCTTGCATATAAAAAACCCACCATTATTTTGTGGGGGGTTTTGTTGTTTTTTATTTTTCTTTCACTTCATTATGTTACTGTATCTAGACCAATAACACAGGAGCCAGAATTAAAAGTGGTAAAATGTTATGGTTATGTAATAACAGTGAATCTATAATAAAGCTGCAGTCTTCAATACGATGGACACTGAATGTCTTAATGATTTTTACATCCTTATCCACCCGGATTTTGTTTACTGTTCTCCTTGTCTTACAGCTGAGGAACAGTTAAGGATTTTCAAAATTATTTAGATGTTGATCTCATGGCAGAAAAAAGTTTAAACTCATTTAACTTAGGAAATTACTGGACCTCACTTGTCTAGTTGAGTTGGTCACATAGATGTCTATCAAGTAAATGGGGATAAGCAATGAGAAGGGGTCAGAATTAACTATCTGAGCACAAAGATAAATGGAGGACATAGTTAACAATGAAGTAGTTGTTCTGCCCACTTTTTGATTCACAAGGTACATATTTTTCTTCAGTCACATGCAAGACTAAAAATATGCTGTAGTTGCAGATGCAATGATAACTTGCCTTTTGGTGGAAGGTTGGGTAGATATATGAATTAAAAAACAAGGAAAGAATTGGTTTTTTATGTACCTTTAGCAACTGATCTTGCCAACAGGATAGAAACAGGCTACTACCCACCCATCAATCTCCCTTCCCTCATTCCATTAGGCTCTTGAACTATGAACTTACTGCTGGATCTGCATATCCAAGACATACCAGACATTTGTTTCTTTGCTATATGCCTTAGACCATATCTGTTTGCTCTGGTGAGCTATTTAAAGTTCTTGATATAGCTTAGTTTACTACTTTAGTGATATTACTGTCAATGTGTATGCCTGGTGTCTTGTTTACTGATGGGTTGAAAACAAATTCAGTCAATTTACTTAACTGTGGTAGAGAAAAGAAATGTCATTACTTATGAGAAACAGTATAGCCATAGTCAGGCTATAGTCCTCACCCTTTATTCTCTGTCCTTGTCTCAAAGAAGTGGAATCATGAGCCGAAGAGATGAAAACTGACTGTAGCATTGGTATAGGTGTGCCACAAGTTAGGGGCACCCACCAGTGAGTGTGACAGGTGTGATTCAAAGAAGAATGGTATAAACTGTGTGTCTTTGTTAAAAGAAATGGTTTCTGATTTCCAGTAAGAGAAAATACCCCATCCACTTACAGAGAAGCAAGACCAAACTTGATATTTCTCTCATTGCTTCTCAGCACCTACCTGAATGCTGGTCCTAATTATTACACATTTCTCGCAGTTTTTCAGTTCCTCAAAAGGTTGGGTTTGTGTTGCAGAAGACAAGATCATTCCTTGTAATTACCAAATGTATTTTAACAGTTTTGTGTTCAAAAGAGATACCGAAAGATAGAAGCATTTATACATATGACAGTTACTGCCCAAATTGGGAAGGATGTGTTAGTCAAATATGCATAGTTAGCTCAAGAATAATCAACCATTTGCTCTTTTCAAGTCCTTTACACTTTTCAAGCTTTCTTACAAAGTTAGAGATTTCAGTCTTTTGAACTCATGTTTTACGAGTCAGTGAAATCTCCGTTCTTTATTTTTCTTAGTTATGTGCAGGCTAAAACTTTGTTTTGGAAAATAGTGTTCTAATTATTGTTTGATTGCAAAAGCACAAAAATATGCTATACACAAATGTCTATTAACTTTTAGACTATTATCTCTTTAAGTTTTTTTTCTCAATTGAAGTATCACAGCTGTAGTTTTATATTTCCATCTCTGTAAAGCTATACTAAAAGGTTACAACGTATTAAAATTTTAATTATTAACATGGTAAAAATATCGTGTCACTATATTTCTCAGTTTGTTCCTAATCTGTGAGGACATATGTTAATTCTGGTGGTTCTTCACATACAACTGATTTTAAAGTACTAAAGTGTCTAATGACAAGATTGTGGGGAAATTTTATTATATATATTTTTAGCCTTAAGCTTTTATTTTGGGATTGTCTCCTCAGTAGCTAACATCTGCTGTAATCTAATGTATTTGATACCACATTTTCATTTTGGAAAATCAATAAAACCTGAATCTGTTAAATGCGTAATTAAACAGTTATGAAAATTTATCAATTTACTCTGTGTTCAGTTGTAGAAATAAATAAGACAATTATGATTGTTTAGTGCAAGATTTGCCAAACAAACTGCAATGTCTTTATCATCAAAGACTTCTTGCCCTTAGGTCAAAGTTGTGTGCTTTCTTAAGTATGTTTTTTGTAACACTTGTTCTTTTTCAGAGAGAAAAAAGAAGGTAACAATGAAGATCTTTGAAAAATCATTTATCAGACTACAAGTCCCCTGGTGTGTTGAACAAGGAAGAAATCATGGAGGCAACTTCTGCCCCGATGGATCTCAGATCCAAAATCTTCTTTGTAAACAGAGCCTTTCATTTAGTACAACTGGATCATAAAGTGACAAGTTTTCCTCTAGAATTTAGCCTAAAGCCTCTTCTGGTCAGATTAACTCTGTTGTATTCAGCTGCAGACCTGGATTAACCCCTAAGAAACTCAGTATTGTTTCTCTTCATTGCATATATCCCCATGTCTCCTATTATCTCCTTTTTACTTCAGACAAAGTGATACAAAGTTTAATCCATTATAAGCTTTTTTTTTTTTACTTTTGCCTATTTGTTAAGACTTCTTTGACAGTTGTTTCCCCTTTTAATGCAAACAACCCATCCAAATAGAAAACGTTGTCAATAGAATTTGCTAACCTGAAACAAAAGATAGTAGTAGGAAAAGCCTACTTTTTGCAAGGACTAAGATGTCAGTGCTAAATCCATTGTTTCTTGTTATTGTCACTGTTGTGTGCAAATTGAAAACACATCAATGTACAAGACACACAGTTCTTGTGATAGACCTACTGCTAGGTCATGTTTTTCAGTGAAAATGTGACTGTTGTGAAGTTTTCTCAATGTAAAAGTATCTCGTTATTTTTAAAAGCTTTTTTAAACTTGCTTTTAAAAACTACTGTGTCTCTAATACAATTGACAGGAGGAACTAGACAAGAGCCCTGATTAAAGCAGTTTTGAAAGTGGATGCCAGAGTAAGGAAGGAAATGGTATCACCTGTGTCCCTACTTAACTACCTGCTTACTAGGAAAAACAGACATAGAAATAATGTAACATGGGTCACAATTTTGATTTGGATAATGTTGCTCTGTTTGATTGGCAATGATTTATGTACCAAAGAACTTACTCCAATATTGCTATTATTATATGATGATATAATATAACATATTAGCAAAAGCATAACTTTTTAAAAAACAAGCTAAGATCCAAGGAAGCTTCTCTGGCCTCATCACATGAGTTTTATTGAGGTGTCTACAAAGCAGTGTTCTCCATGGGGTAGGGTTAGGGCTAAACAGAGATAATCCCATCAAGTCTTTAAGATGTTTTCAGAAACTCAAACCAGGGCACAGTACAGCAGATTATCCCCTGGCCTTTCACCTCCAAGACAAGCAGACATAGTACTGAGAGATGAGACATAGCTTTTAAGAGGTGTATATTAGAAGTTTCTAAACAGACCAGTGTCAGCTCTATTCCTGCAAATGTTTCCTGCAACCTTTGGATGGCACTGTTATACACTGGGCACAGAAGTGTTGTATTTCCAGTCTTTCTGGTATTCCTTACCTCCATAACTTTGGAGAACTGCTTGTAAGAGAAGTTTGTTTCTTCTGATAATTTCAAAATGGCTTTGCTTAGCATTGTTTTACTTTTTTTTTAATGAGAATATGAAAAAAAGTTAATGTAAAAGAAAAAATTAGAAACTATCTTACTGTTGTTTTCAGAGTTTTTTCTTTTTAGAGATGGAAATAAAATGTTTGGAAGCATGGGGAGGCTGTAATTTCCATTCTTTCAAACATTTATTTTCAACCAAAATTATTTTGTCAAAATACTTTTAACTACTGGTAGTTTTTAGATTAAGGATATTAATAGACTTCAGAAAGAATATCTCTAGAGATCTAGCAAGGAAAGTGTATTTGGAAGACCAAAAAGCAAGATTGTAATGTCTCCTTTTTGTTTCAAGTTTGATATATTGTCATTGCTTTTTTCTACTATTTCTAAAGCATTTACAAAACCTCTGAAACTCAGTAAGTAGATGACATAGATGTGTGAACATACAACTTACATACAAAACACATGGTAACAGGGAAACAAAATACATATTTTCTACCTAACTTGTGACTTCTGTCTTGATTACTACTCCTCAGTAGTGCACTTTCTCAACCAGTTCTGTTCAGGGACATCAGAAAATGTCAGTGTTGTCAATGGGAGTTTAAACATGGAGAAGTCTAGCTGTGAAGCATATTTCTTCCTGAACTCTGGAAAGATCATCTTTCCTGAATAGCAAGAGAACATCCAGGAAACAAGGCAGTGACAAGTTGATGATGTTATCACTGACAGAGCAGTAGACAAGGAAAAGACAAAGTTATATCAACAGGGAGAGGTAAAATTGTACAAGCTTTTAATAGTTCACTGTAACAGTGTTAGTCTGGTGTAGTGAGAAGAAGAAAACCACATAACACTCTCAGGAAGATGGGTGTGATGCTTGGCTGATAAACTGATCTCAGTTTGCACAGATTCAATCGAGAAATACCTATTTTAGGGTCACCATAGTGCTGCAGACATCAGGGTGTGACATGATGGCAGCTTCAACTGCAAATGTCAGAGTGGAAGAAAGCATTATAGAGTTGCTGAGGAAAAGGATGAGTAGGTGATTTGAAGGCCAAATGTAATCCTTTCAGGTGTGACATTCTCATAACAAAATGTGTGAAAATCCTCTCCTTCCTTGGAAGACTTTTTTTGTTTGGCAACCAGCTCTCCTGTCTCTTTCATGTTATCTATAAGGAAACTAAACTACCATGCAAATTTATGAAGCTGCCTCAAAGGAATGTCTCTACACTACAGCTTGTACCTCCTGTGAAAATACACTACTGCTGTAGTTCACCTTTTTCTAAGGGTTGTGCAAATAAGCTTGATAATAGGGGTTTCCTGAATTGTGTTGATGTCAATATTAATGCACCTATCAAAAGTTATTATGTTAAAAATGAGCAAAAATACATTTATGAAAAAAAAACCACCTAAACATGAAAGTCTACCAGACCCCACAGAAACTGTGCCTTAAGAAATTCCTTACCTTTGGATTACTAGAAATTGGTATGGAATGCCAGGGTGAGGATGCTATCTACTGATGGTCAGTAGTGGAGATAGATGGAGTACCTATGTTAACTAATCTATTAATATGATTCAGTTTTGATGCTCTTATTTTCTTACTCAAAAACGCGGATTGCATACGTTGTGATTCATACAACATTTGATTCATACAATGATTTGGTTACTTAAGGGAGTATATATTGATTGAATTTATTTTCTAGTAGGGCTGTATTCTACACTCTGTTACTCCTGTTATTGACTGCTCTGTTTGTAAAATGTAAAATGTGCAACTGTAAAATTAACACTCATAAATTTACTAGTCATTTAATAAATTAATTTTCCAATGGGTCCAGCACTCTTGACTTCATTTACTTTGATTTGTTCATAACCTGGGACATGTAAAAGTTACATCACTTTTCCATAACAAGGCTTTTCAGGATCTTAAGGTTCTGCAGAGACTTGTTTTGCTGGACCAGCAGCCAACCTGACCTTTGTTTGCAAGTCAAATTAAGTGCCTTGATTAAGCATTTTGTTGGATTAGGGGCCAGAATGCACCCATTTTACTGGATCAGTCTTCCAGTTGTCATGGTATGTGGTATGAGCTTTCAAAAACAGATGTCTGAAACATTTAATTATTCCTACACTTGTTACTGACATCACCAAATATTGATATTGTTCTGAATTTGTGTTCTGAAATATACATCTGGAACAACATTCAAAAATGCGCAGCAGGGCTAAAAAGACCATTTCTGGTCTAGAGGTTTCCTACAACTAATTCAGTTACCTAAAAATTGAAGTCAAACACACGTGAGTTGGAGTAAAGGTATGAAAAAAGGCAGGAAATGTATGATCATACAGTGAATAAATGCTTCTGGAAGTTTCCTCTGAGACACTGAGATTACTGTGTTCCCACTGGAACATGTGCTGAGGGAGGAACAACATTAACAAAGTATTGAATTAAATCCTATTTTAAACACATAACTTGAGGATGCCATGGAAAATCCTCGGGAAAAGTGTGAAAATCAACTGTAATAGTCACAATAGTAAAAAGTCATGTAAAAGCACCAATCATTTTTCTTGTTAATCTCATTAAAATATGGAACATAATGTTGATATCAATGTAATTCCCAGTGAAGGATCTTTTATGACAAAAAGATGTTTCTTTTAATGACGTTTAAAACTATGCAATTTCCAGCTAATACTCCTTTAAGCAGTTCAGGATTTGTCTATAAAGTTGAAGTTCGTCTCCAGGTTGATTACTTTTTTTCTCAGCTGTATTCTTATCAATGTGTAGCTTTCTTTGCCCTTTGTAAACTTGCTAATTGCTTACACGTGAAAAGTAACAGAAACAAAATACTTGATCTTATCTAGCATTCATTTTGCCTTTCACTCTGCTCCTTCACTCAGCAAAGTGACTCCAGAATGAAAGCTAGTCTTCTATTTATACTATTGTTAACTACACTCATAATCAGATGAAAAATAATATCTTTCAGGAAGAAATGTAGATATTTCCAGCCAACAAACAAATCAGTATCATGATCTATGAAAGACTGAAAAGCAGATTTCTACTTGATCTCATAATTTAGTAGTTTGACAGATATTATCAGGGATTTGTTCTTGGCATACATCTGTCTTGCTGGATGCATTATACCCAGGCAGTAGACATTTATCTGTAGCATGCACTTCTGGTCATTTTAGTCGTTACTCCTTTGTAGATTTACAATAAACATAAATAGCAGACCCTAAATAAACATGACAGGCATCTTATTCGATCCAGTGATGGACATTAATGGGACAAGAATTTGACATCTCTCATCCAATTGGTAACACAGGAGAAATGCCACGGTCACTGAGAGAACAGTTTTACAAAAAGTTTTACAAAAAGCCTTGCTGCCTGTACCAGTCTCTGGATTGCTATTTTGAAACTTAAAGCTCATCTACATTGAAAAGTCTCACAATAGATGAGAAAAGCCTCACTATTTTGAGTAGCAGAAATGATTCACACAGAGGAGATTACTTGTAATTGCGAAAACTATACAACAACGTGTTCCTTGTCTTTAAATCAGTACAGAAGTCACATGAATATCAGAACATCATAGCATTATTCCATATTAGAGTGAAATGGGTCACATGCATGTGGGATTTTTAGAGGTACTCACTGATACACCTGCATCTACATATCTGCAGCTAGGTGGCTCCAGCGAAGGAATCACGAAATACCCATCTTTATATAAATCATATGTTGATAAGTACTATGCATTAGTAAAGATGTATAATTGAAAATAGTACTATAAAGTGATAAAAGCTGATCTCTGATAACATAAGCAAACTGAGTTTTGATTTTACAGCCATTTTTGAGAAGAAAATTTCTTTAGTGGCAGCATGACATGCACAAGTTTTATACCACTATCCGTACTGAGAGTATCCTCTCAGTACAGCTTTGTACTTCTACAGTTAAAATTTTAAAATCCATAGCAAGGTTATAACGTGCATGTGTATGCTCATCTATTATGTTGTCCTCTCACCATTTTAGTGAGGAATTTTTTGGAGTACAGACTTGTTGTGTCTTGTACTTCCCTGTGAATCATTCATAGCTAAGCCAGGATGTAAGGGGAATTTAGTCTTGAGGAAGTCAAACTTGTGGGACAGGGTAGCACTGGCTGTTGTTATCAGATGAAAGATTTTTATACTAGTATAGATTTTTGAAAGTGGAAGCAAGAAAACATTTGTAAAGGGAAATATATCTCAAGATGTATTTTGTATCTTTTACCTGGGGTACCAGCCCTGTGTTTGACCTTTCCTATTTTTCCCTTTGTCCAAGGAACAAAGCCTATATACATGCCTGCTCAAAGGGAGTGCTAATACACATCTTGCATGCAGTCTACTTATCTTCATCTTCCCCAACCCAGCATTATTTTCATAATACACCGCAACAGATTACATTATTATGTCATTTTCTACTGGTCCATTCCTTCTGTATTTGAAGCAATTTGGCCTAGGTGGAAGCCTAGCAATAAATTTTTCTTTACCCCCTTTATTTTATGACTGTTTCCTTCAGAGTAACTTATCATTGTATGTATATGTCTCTGACCATACACTACAGAGGCAGTAGTGTTGATGATTGCATAGAAGGGCAAGGATGATTGGGAAAGTGAAGAAATCACTCCACAAGGAGGGACTGAAAGAATTGAAAGGGAAAGGAAGCCATTCAGAAAAAGCAAAAGAAGAAAATGTGGGGAATGGGGAATGAAAAACAGGAGAACAAAAAAAAGCCAGTGTCTCTGCCTGATCTCCTTCCAGCTCTGTGCAAATCTCCTTTGAGTCCCTGGATAAAATCTGACAGATTTGTGTATCTGCCAAGACAGATGGAAATTATCTGATGCAGGATTATTAATTAAAAAAGCAGAAAATAAAGAAAAACGTTTTTTAAATGTAAATAAAATGCAAAAATAAACACAGAGATAACCCTGAATGCTTCCAGTTTAGTCCCTAAGCCTGAAAAGGACTGGGTATTTGCATATCTATGCACACTGTGAGTAAACCCTTTGACATATAAGAAACTGATAGTAAGCATGCAGACTGTATTTTGAGGGTTATGGTTTCACATTGTAAACAGATCAGAGACCAATCTTGCAAAACTATAAACTGGTTTGGATTATATTCTCATTTCAGTAGAACATCCAGATAGGAGAGATGTTACAGATAATTCAATTTCAATGCTTTTATAGTTTTATGAATCCTAACACTAATTATTTTAGTTCAGCAGGATACTCACTTAGAATATAGTGCATTCTGCACTGTACATTGTATACTCACCACAGAATTGGTGTGTTTCAAAAGAACTGATACATTTTTTCCATGTGTAACAGCAATTCTACAGGTTGCTCACACAGGGTTGTGAAGGTGAATTAGCTGTCACGCAACATACTTCGCTGCTGATGGTTGTGGTCTATACTTAACCCCTTTTCAAGCTGCTTTTTTTTCCTTCTCTGGACAAATTCTGTTATCGCTAAGATAATATACAAAAGATGCCACAGACACATGAACTTAATAGGTACATGCCTACCTTGTAAGTTCTTTTCGTAGGAATTTTTACACTTCTGATTCCAGCAGAGCGTAGGCATCTCTTTCACAAGGCCACATTACTTCTGAACATATTTAGGAGCGTTAGGAACTTTGTGAATGAAAATTAAGATATAAATTTTAGTTTTGTCTGAGAATTTCAGGAGTGAATTTGGATGAAGATATTTGATCTGCTCCACAAGACAGGACTTGGGAAGGTTTCAGCTGGGCTCAGTATTACCCTGTATCTCATCAGAAGTTTCTCACGGCAGGTAGATGAGTAGAGATTTCTGTGACTTGAAAGCAGTTACGTAGTTCTTGGTATGATACATTTTTAATGGACATGTGTATTCCGGATTAAGCTGAATTATTAAAATACATTTGTGTCAGAAAAGAGCAGGTTGCTGTAGTCATGAAAACTGTCTGGGCAAGGTTTATGAAGAGAGGTAATATCTTCTATTAAATAAAATGGTGTAATTGGAAAAATTAGGCAAATTTTCAGGCAAAAGCCTTCTTTTTGTTCTCAACAACTTTTAAAAAAATACATAGTTAAGTATTGCATTTTATTCACCATATTCCAAATGTAAGTTTAGTGCATTTATCATATTTACAAAACTTGCATTTAACTCAACTGATATATTTTGTCCCACCTGAAGGAAGAAAAATAAGGGAGATTTTGGTCACTTTTATTCACCAAAATATTAGCTAAATGAGAGGAAACGCAGCAACATGGCTAGTAGTGTCAAGAAAAAGAGCTGCTTCTCCTTGCATTCAGCATTAAAGGACTTAATTTGAGGGTAAAGGGCTAGTAACCCTAGAGTGGATACTTATTAAGACTTGGCTCAGCAGAGCACTAATAACATATGCCATCTTGTTAAATACTACCTTAGCTGTAACATCTATTTCCGCTGTGACTTAAACAGAATATTGTACAGGCATGCGTCTAGCAATATTCTGCAATGTTCAAATTTCTTAGATGGGTTTGGGTGGAGCAAGGGTTTTGGATGGCTTCATTTAACTAGATCATTCATTAGTGTTGGTGAATTGAGATTATTAATTGTCTTGTATAACCATACCATAAAACCTGAACAATAGAATCAAGTAGAAGTGGAGGCAGTTATTACATTCTTTCAGAGATCCCAAGAGCTTTCCAAATTTATTTTCATTTGTCATAGATGAGTCTATTCTATTTTGAAATATATTTTATCCATTGAGTTCTAAAAGTCCTTCAGTTCCTTTGGCCAGCAAAATTGAAAATTAGATTAAAAGGAGTTATGAATGTATTTTTCATTTAAAGTTAACTCTATATAATACATAAGATGCCCACCATTTTTTTCATAAAGCCCAAAGCTTCTGTGGAGATTTCTTTTGCTAACCAGGATTGTATTGAAAAGGATGAAAAATCGACCTCTTTGTCTGTAAAAGCTTACTTAGATTATATTTCCTTAGTATATATTTAATGTATTCTTATAAAAGATCATAACTACTGTCAAATTCTTTAGCTAAACTTAACTGATCCTTCAGGGATGTCAAATATGGTATGTGAGCTTCCAAAGAGACAGTCTCTCTCTACAGAGAGCTGCAATTCCTAGTTGGATATAGCCCTTCTGCTATAGGGAGAGGGGATCTATTTTTCACATTAGTACACTATAATAAATCATGTGACTTTTACAACTGTTGAATATATGAACACACATACGCCCCTTACCCCTCCTCCACTGAGTTCAATGTTTCAAACCCTTCAATAAACTAACCTAAGCGTAGAGAAGTCAAAGCATTTCAGAAAGATTTGCCTTATACTTAATTAGTGCAAACATATCCATTAACAACTGAGTATTGTATATGGGAAATATGTTCCTTTTACATTAACAAATTTAAGCAACTGTTAAAAAGAAGTGTAAATTCTGCAGCAGGAACCTTGAATCCCTGCTAGCCTACTGAGTAAACTATCTCATTCTTTATATTTTGACCATCACTTTTTAATTTTCATTTTTTTCCTGAGACTTTTATTATCTATTTTCCAGATATTATTTCTTCCTATCATGCCCATCTGTCCACCCATCTGCTTATTTTAGCTACATTTCCTCTCACCCTGCTGGCTTCTGTATACCCTCGCCACACCCCAGGCATATATCCTTCAATAAGATTTATAATGTGAATCATTTTGAATACCTTCAAAACAGTGGTATAAGAAAATTGAATTCCTACCTTTTGGTGAGTAATATAAAACTATTTATAGGTACAAAAATGACCACAGTTGCCCTAAGAGAGGCTTTAGGCTTTGGGTAGGATTTCAAAGAATAAAACTAAAAGTATAGATTATATCTAGATGTCTAAGTACCAACTAAAGCTGTTCTAACTGGTATGTACAAAGTGTGCCCTCTCCCTTCACCAGTGGAAATAAAGGGAAGTTGCAGTTCTGGGCCAGGTGGGGCCTGGGGGCTACACACCTCATACCTCATCTTCCTGAAGGGTGACCAGAAGCTGGAGGTGTCCTGGGCCATTTGCCACAGGGTAAGTAGGAGCACACGTACAAGTACAGCAACTTTCTGTGTCACCTGTGTTAACTGTGTCTGTAAGGAGATTCTCAGAGGATTAAAAAATGAAATAAAATTGAAGAATATGTTAAAACTAGGGAAGTGAGAGAACAAAGAGAATGCAATCTGATCTTTGTCTCCTCCCTTAAATAATTTTATCTCTTCTGGTGTTAACTTAGTAGAACCATGAAGAAGAGCCACAAAAATACTTCTGTTCAGCTTATAGAACTCTTCAAGGAGTGGTTTGTGGCATGGTATCTGCCTTAGAAAATGCCATGCAGGTGGAAGGCTGCACCAGCAGCACGGAGAGAGCTGAACTCCTCAGTTCCCATGCTCCCATGTAGCTTGGCTTGGTTTCTTTGAGCTTTTTCGACAGCCTCACTGGGATAATAACATCCAATTTGTTGGTGCTGAGGAGACCTGCGTGGTCCCTTCTTCCACCTCAGTGGAAGAGTGGCCAAGGCCCTGTCACCATGCCACTTGCTCAGGGAGGACTGGCCAGTGCAGGAACATGACACAAAGCCAAGCAAAGAGTTGTCTGTGGATGCTGAGTGAGAAGGAAAAGCCACACTAGAGCTTTAGACAATGAAATATTTACTACATACACCTGGTGCTGCCATACCCCTTCCCAGCACATATCTGTATGGTGGGTAGTGATGCCTGCCAGAGTGACAATGAAGGGGTCTGAGGACCAATCTCCAGCCTTCTTTTCAGAGCAGCCTGCTCCATCCCATATGTTTAACTCCAGGAAATGACTGGGTGCCACAGTTTTTACTTTCATGCTTCTTAAGGTAGGTTCATTTTTTGTGCCAGTAACAATTTCCAGAAAGTGCTGATGTTAATGGAAATTTTTTGGTGGTATGAGAGATGCCTTGCGTTGTATATATACGTGAGTTTTTCTCTCTATCCAAAAAAACCTCTGTATATTCTTTTATATGAAGGTATCTCTTTCTTTTTCTTTCTTTCTTTCTTTCTTCTTTCTTTCTTTCTTTCTTTCTTTCTTTCTTCTTTTCTTTCTTTCTTTCTTTCTTTCTTTCTTTCTTTCTTTCTTTCTTTCTTTCTTTCTTTCTTTCTTTCTTTCTTTTTTCTTTCTTTCTTTCTCTGTAATTGCTGATAGAGCTTTGTTAATTTCTATTTGCAATTTATATTTAAAATATATTACTCCCTAAAAGTGTTTAACCTACAATATTGATCTGTATCAGTGAGAAAAAAGCGGTCATCTCTTTACAGTAAAAAAAAATCTCAGCTTTGTCTTATTAGCAGATCTGCCTATGTCTAAATGCTCTGAGCAGACTTTAAATTCATAAGCGTGACTCCAAAAATTTGAGTGATAACACATCTATTTTATGTGCTGAATAAAATGGAAATTAACTTAAAGAACAGAAATCTCCTCTGAGAAGGAACCATCTATGACTATTTAAGCAGTAGGGGTTGAATTTGTAACAGTATGTGATGTAATTACCTTGTATTTTAAAAATTGCAGCTACTTTCACAAAGATGACTTTGTTTCCTCCCTTTAGAAAAAAGTTTCTTTTATTCAAGTTTATTGACCTCACTCGTGTTAAATCACCACAATCTCCCTTGCCTAAGTCATAGTCTCACTTAGCAACATTTACATGTTCTCTTTTCACACAACTGAAAATACATATAATCTATTTCAGAGCAGGCTTCAGTCCAGAAATATGTTTTACTTTATTATTTTCTGCTCTCTCTGGGGATGCCTTCACAAAATGGTAAAACCCAAAGACTTCCTGAAGGCTAATCCTTTTCTGGGTCATATCATTCTTTTCAGATTCCATTTTGAAAGAGTTTTCTTATAACAACAGGTTCTGCTGTCTGTGAACTGGAGAAAATCCTGTTGTTTTAGTGCTAACAATGAGTGGAATTTTAGTGCAGAAGAAGTGTTTGCTTAATACAATAGAAGTTGGTACAGGCTGGACTCACAAGTGTCAAGTAAACAGTGTGGGAAAATCTGTACTACTGCAACTGAGTCAACAAGGTGCTGAACGCCTAAATGTGACTGAACTGTAACTGCAATAACTATCTAGTTGACTTCATCTTTTCCTCCAGGATAGGACCTGACACATATCTTATTGAGAAAGAGTTAACAAGAGAACAGGCTGCTAACAGGGAAAAGATGAAAAAAAAAAAGCATTCAGTCACGCGTCACAAACACCACACAATGCGCAATCAGAACAACTGTGCTTCAAGATCAGATACAAGTCTGATTTACTCAGTGAATATGATGGAAGATGGCTGTTTAGACCTTGCCACAACTGCATAACTTCGCTCAGAAATGTAAACCAAAGAGTGCCCAGGTCACAAAAGAGTAGGTAATTATTTTCTTTTCTTTTTTTTTTCACTTGGCAGTAACAGGAATGCCAGTATCCTATTCATGTTTTGACTGAAATACAGGTGACTCAACCCTTATCAGAGGAAAGACAGATGAGACAAGATACATTTATATTCAATGTTGCAATTAGATAAAGTGATATAAATTTATCCAGCCTTGCTCAGATGCATGTTCATTAGTGCTGCTTTGTCCCATGCGTACCTGCTCAAAATGCAAAACTACTTCAGTTTTTCTGTAACTGATTCATATATATTTACACATACACCAGTTCAATAAGAAATATTTCTGCTAATTAAGCCATTTCTCTTATTACTTGCTTCAAGAGGAAGAAGAAGCGAGAGAGTGAAAGATTAGCTCTTATTTTATTTTAGAATATTTAGGAAATAGTCTGTTGACAGGGGGTACACAGATAGAGATAAGTGCCTTTCAGCAACAAAGGTGTTCATTATATATGCAGATTTGTGAGTCAGAGGAAATAGGCTTGGGGTTCTCTTAGCTTTTGACGTCATTCTGGATTTATCAGTAATTCACAGAGTTACTGCTCAAAGTTTCTTGAGAAAATGTCAAGAATTTCAAATAGTGGAAGATTGTGCCTTTGAACAAAAACTCTTTAGGGCATGTAGTATTTCCTGACTGTAAGGAGATGGATATGTGTTATGTTTCTCAATTCACCAGCCATCCATGAGATCTTCAGTGTCAAGGGCAGCATGTGTGCTCTTCTCCTCTGCAGCTGGTCAGCAGAAAGGGTAATGTTGTGGTCCATTCTCTTTCCTACTACTCCTCCTAGCTCAAGACAAATTTAAGACTAAGTTTTACAGTGAATGAATGCACCTAAGCATGGGGAATTGTTGTCCTGTCTTCTTGTTTGTGCATCAGACACAATAATATAACCAAGAAGGAGCCAGAGAGAAACAATAAAATTTTGCTTTTAACAAAATAAAGGGCCATTAATGGCAATCAGACATGTTAAGAGCAGCTTTTTTTTCTGTGCATCTCGCTGTGGACACTCCCCTGCTTTTTCTTCTTAGCACATTTAGTAAGCAACTGAACAGCCCTTAGTAAAGCTTAAGAGTGAGGTAGGTACATATGGAGGGTGACACTTTCTATGAATCCTGTAGAGCTTCAGTGACTTTGACAGGAACAGGAAACATCTCTTTATTCTGATGTTGAGGATTACAGGAATTTGGTTATTGGCCAAATTAAGCATCTGCCAACTGACATAAATATTTTAAAGTACCAACACAGAAGAATTAAGTCCCACAAATCTAGGCTACTGCAAGAGACTCATCAACACCTCTGTTATGGAATATTAACAGTCTCCGCTTTCTCCTGAGTGCAAAAGTAAACCACTGTTTCTGAGATAGGCTAAGACAAGTTAGTTCCATTTTCTACTTCATAATAAGACAAGTAGCACACAGGGAAAGAAAAAGAAAGACAGTGATTTTTTTATTTTTTTTTTGGTAAACAAAAGGATATACATATAAGTATATTTAAAGTAACCTTTCCATACCTTGGAAAATGTAAGGTAGTGGTCAGCAATTTATGGAAAATCAAATAGATTAAAATAAACAGTAGATAACCCTTTAGGGAACCTGGTTAAATTTGTTTCTCATACTCATCCGCCTTGCTCCCATATATAGAATTGGCTAGGAGAACACTTTTTATTAAAGGCATTTTTTATTTGTGTATGCCAGCCATCCAACTTAGAACTAAAAACTAATTATATCTTCTCTAGGCACCAAGGACCAGGCAGACATGAGATAAAAAAGTTATCAAACTTCAGAACGGCCAACTCTCCATTTGGCAGAGAATAATGACCTACAGTTGCTGCAAATGAATGGAGAATTGGCCCTATAGCCTTTCCTCGTTTGCCAGCAGCATAAGACATTCAATGATCTTTCCATAGAATACATTTTGAAACCCACTTCTAATCACAAAAATAATTGTTGCTGTTGAGCTCTTGAGTGTTTTCCTATATAATTTAATAATACTAGTATCATTCAGACCCCACATGCTTTCATAAAGCATTGAACAAAAAAATTTACATTAACCCTCTATAAGGATGCATCATAACATATAATTTGGTTCAATCTCCTTAAGCCACTGCACAGTTTGCTTCATGAGTGGGGCGTTTGCAATGCTCTAGCAAGCATTATCCTCTTTGTGCTTTGTATTCAGAAAGGACTGCATGATTTTGTCATAAAAGTATAGTTTCAGCACACATATGCTGCACTCCCATTACTTTTATACAGTCCTTTGGTGAAAATTTAGTCGAAGATTTCTTCTCAGTTAGAACAAAATAGCAATTTTGAATCCTTTTCTCTTTGAAAGGCTACTCTTTGTCCCAGATCTCTAATTGTGCTATTTGAAGGGAACATCAAAAGGACCATCACTGTCATGTGGTAAACATTTCAGACCATTATAATTGGTTTTTAATACAGGCATTTTGCAGAATGGATGTAATTGTATTTGATTTGAATACAATCATGCTCAAATATATCTTTCTAAGAATTTTGAATTCTTTGTATTTCACTTCAGTTCTAAGTTTAACTTCACCCCTCTAAGTGCTTTAAATCTCCTCTCTGGCAGGGTAGCATATGTTTGTCTTCTACAGGTTTATTCTGTTATTCTTTTCCCTTTGTCTCTGGCATTTCCTGGTAGCAAAGACACGACCAATGAGATTACATTCTTTTTGGTTTTCAGGGTAAAGACAGATAGTAACAATTATGAATAAATGAACATTTGAGGAAAGAGAAAATAGGACTGGGAAAAGGTAGAGGGGTCACTGTGTGGCTGTATTTTATAATGAGTTAAATTGTCAAAGTGAAGGTTAAGCAAAGGTCTTTGCTCTCTTTAGCAGGGAAGGTGAAGAGAGTGGCTAATTAGATTATGCAAACCAGCAGATAGTACAATTACAGTTGATAGGCCAGATGTGACCCAGGGACGTTTTCCACCTGAAGGAAATGAGGAACGGCTGCTTTATCAGCAAACACAGCACAAATAGCTGAACGCTCTCTGTGCCTGTGAAGGGGTGCGAGGAGGGTTGATGCTGTCTCAGCCCCCCCATCCTAGTCATGGGGAGATGAGCTGATCAGGACTGAGAGGCAGATATTCTCCAGACTCCATACTCTATCCATAATAGGAAGAATCCTTGTTTGTCTTGTCCACAGAGAGAAGAACTTGGCCAAACTCATAGGTATCACTCAGAAACTGGGGGACAATATCCTGCCCTTTCTGAGCAACTAGTGCTGTTTGTTGTAGTGTAGGAAGGTTTTTTCTCTGCTCTGTGTTTGGGGAGCATCCGATGACTTAAGTGTAAATGTATGTCTACACTGTCAGGTCTAGAAAAATATGCTGATGTCAAGATTTGGTTTTAGGGCCTGACCATGTTCTGACATTATGTTAGGATGACAGTTATTGGCTAAACCCAGCAGTAAATACCGAACATCTTGTTGACTTTATATAGGCAGTTACAGACCAGAGATTTCAGACTCACTGACAGCTTGAGGTTTTTTGTAGAGGTGAAAGATTTTGTAAACTTTACAGTTTCACCAAACAATTTCACGATGTTTCAATTTTTGGACAGATTAAATGTCCCTGCATTGATGATCAAACTCAGCTATGTTGGTTTTATTAATATGAAACTCTTTCCACTTAGTGAACTTGTGTATTAACTCATACATTGTCATATTTTAAAATTTAACCTTTATTCAAAAAAGCAACTCAGAATTTCTGCAGACTAGAGACGAGATCATGTATCACTGTGGTTACAACTACTGCTTCTTTTCCTTACAAGGGAAGGAAAAAAGATGAAAAAAGAGCTTGTATATTTGTAGATAAGCCACACACTTAAGAAAAATACGAAGAACTTTAAGCTTTGATGATATTTTTCTAGTATAACCTCTTACACTGAAACTAGTTTTATGGGCTGTTTTTTGTTATTTTACATTGTACTAAGTACTATACTTCATGTGTTTATGAGTCATCCTCAACGAGTGTATTGCTTGTGGAATAAGCAGGCTCAACCATATGTTTCGTTTGCATATGTTGGTTTGGATAAATATTCCTTCCTTCTCCTCTCTCTTCGTCTCTCTCAGTCTGTTTTTTTTTAGCATTCATCTGCATTTCTGAGTCCTTGTGATTTTGCTTGGTTCATGAATAAGAGCCTTATGTCTTATATTTCGCAGTAATGTCAGATTAAAAGTAAAATTTTAGCAAATGATGTCTGAACCAATAAGATATAAGACAAGAAATGAGTCTGTGCAGATGAAAATCTTGCAATTTTGATTTGTTGTCAACCCATTATATTCTTCCATGGCTGAATCCAGACACAGTCTGAAAATCTGCCTTTGCTATTTTGTTAACATGATTAATCATTGTGTACCAAGAAATCCTTCTTTTAAAAATGATTAATTGTTTTGTTGTTGTGGGCTTTTTCCTCTGGGCAAAATAACAGAGAATTCTTTTGTTAATCTTAATTTCTGCCTGTCATATGTATCAACACACAACATGAAGCTATTAATTGTGGAGAGGAGGAGGATATAGTATACAAATTCTGAAAGAGGGTGGAGACCATAGGAAAAATGTGCATTGTCAATACGTAACATACTGATAGCCTAAATTGGAGATGGTTAATTTGCTGAAAGCTGTGTGCCATAGAGACACTGGTTTACCAGTGTCTCAGATATGATTGCATTTCCCCTTCAGCTGGCAGCCTTATAACAGCTTCAGAAGAATGCTTGCTCTTGACTATTTCTTTCTTAGTTTTGGCACCAATATGACTTCTGTCAGCAGTCAACTATGCTGGTATTTTCCTCCCACTATCATTATTTCTTGTAAATTCACATTCCTTGCACCAATATGCAGACACCCCACCTTCTCCAGCTGTGTTTGAATTCCCTTGTCTTAAACTCATATCAGACCCTGACAGTTAGAAGTCCATGACCCACATCTGGGCTAGAAAAGATAATCCTCAGAGGACTCAAAGCACACTGAGCATTCATATGACCAGTTATGCGAAACTAGGCTGCCTCCTTCTTCTTTGGCAGGACATCAAAGTGCCTGGACATATACAGGGCCATCAGCAGTAGTGATGCACCAGCATTTGAGGGTTCGAGCATTCCAGTGAAAAGTAGGGAATGCTGTTCTAAATTAGACTGTAACTCACCCTAAGTAGAGGTGAGGGCACATATTTGAGTAGCTTTCCATAAAAAGCAAATGCATATAGAACCAAAAATATAACTCTACTATATTCAGTAATTTCTTATTTTATGTGTATTTACTCCAGTAGTTGTTCATAGGCAACAGAGCAATGACACTTATGCTATGGATGGTCAGCTAAGTAGCCCTGATGGTAGAGCAGAAACCTCTAATTTTTGTTTGCAGCTTGCCTCATGCATTTTAAGAGATGTTTCATAAATACTATTTTATGAATATAATAATCTAAAATGTACATCTGTAAAGAAGTGTTGCACTATAAATATCTGATCTGAAAACCAATTAAAGTTGAACCTTTTCCGGAGTAATGGGTTTCTGTTAACATCAGCAGTAAATGGTACTTTGAGTTGTGTGAAATTTATTTTATAAGTGCACTTTGTTTAAAAATGCACTAAATTGGAACAACTTGTGAAGCTGTATGTATCTATTTTTGTATTTTTAGGGGTTCCAAAGAAATTTTGTCATCTGATGGACAGTTGTCTGCATGAAGATGAAAGTCAGTCAAGGTACAAATCTATTCCAATTGTTCCAAATTTGAATTGCACCTACACTTAACTTTTTAATTTATAACGTATGCTGAATTAAACTTCTTATTTATATTTTAGGTAGATTTTTCACTTAAAAGTTATGAACATACTGAAAAAACATCTGTCTAACTTCCTGTGAATGGTAGTTTTCATAAGGAAAACCCTTGCTTCATCAGAAGCAAGCAATAAATGAAGTCAACTTCTCACTGTTATTTTTATTAGAGCTGAACAAGTTCAAGAGGTTCAGATTAAAGATGGATATGTATCTTACAGAAAGAATCTTTTCGTTATTATTCTTACTTGATGCTGATATTTGGATAGAACTCAGGCGTTCTGAACTCTTGTGCTAATCAATGCACAATCCAACCTTATCCATAATTCTCCAATATTTTCCCGCTATTGCATTACATTATTCATAACGTTTTTCACCACATTTCACTTTTTAAAACACTGCTAACTAATTTGGCTTTCTTTGTTTAAAATTTTAGTAACAATAAGAGTTTGTGCTCATTGTTAGCTAAAGTTAATGCTACGCTTTTCGCCATAGGACTTAATATCCTTCACAAAACTAGCTCAGACTAATGACTGTGATATAACACACCAGCTTTGCCAGAACAGACACAGTTGCTGAAGATCTGTTTCCCATTATTCATGCTCCATTGTTAACAGTGAGAATCAAAAAAGAACTCCCTCCTGCTGCAAAATCTTCCCTAGTAATACCAGACAAGCTGAGGTGACAATTGTCATGAAATGTTTTTATTTCTCTTCATGGAAAAGTAATAACTTGAGCTGAATGGAGATAACTTCTAATTATTCTCAAATAATATTTCTTAGATATTGTTTTTCATATTTTTTCCTGTGCTACTGGAAGTAGAGTTTTGCTTTCAGATGTCTTCATATATCCTTTCAGAGTTAAAAAAAGAAGAATGACTCATTCTGGAAGAGAATGTTTATAACACATTGAAGTTTTTTATCTTAGTTAAGTATGTAAATAATAAGCAAAGCAAATAGCTGAAAATGGAATCAAGTTTGATAGATATTTCACAATATCTATCCTATCAGCAGTATATGGTGACTAGTTGCTCACTAGTTTCTTCAGCTGATGCAGACGTGTGCTTAGCAGTGTTATAAGCATATTAGCACTTTGTAATAAAAGTTGAGAGATGACAAGTGGAAGAAACATTTAAAAATATGCTTGAGCTATGAAAGTACAAACAGTGTTCGATGAAAATGCATGAGATACTACAGTGCACTATTTGAAATGGCTTTGTGACTGGAGGCTAACTTCTAATATGCAATGCATAATTCAATGGGAATAGGTCTTGCTCGATGTCATTACAAGTACCACAAGAAATGGTTATTGGTAAATTATAAATAAACTTGAAGAAAATAAGTCAAATTATTTTTATAGGCATGTGAGCACCTTATGATTGAGAGGAAAAAATTACCCTCTTCCAACATCTTATGTCTGTCTTTGAGCTTTAACCAGTAAATATTTGCAGAGGTCTGAAGTGCTTTGCTTTGAGAAAAGAAACCTAAAAATAACCCTCAGCAGACCATGATGTGTTGTAAGGAAGGATCTCCAAGGGGGGTTTAGAATATCTGCAAAGATTTACACCTTTACTGATAATAGAAGAAAGAATAATTTCAACCTTCAAATTGTGCATAGATTAACTCTTCATTAGAGAATTCAACATAGCTAGAGGCTAAGGAAAGTTTGGATTGATCTTTTGTGACATCAAACAAAATAGGATCATGTTCCTGATGCCTGGTAGCAGTAGCAGCAGCTTTTAGATAGTGTGAGAACAGAAATAAAGAGGCAAATCAAAACTTAACACTACATTTGCATGCAGTTAACCATTTGCTTTTACCACACTGTAGTTACCTCTCAGGCCTTCACTGTCTCTGTCATTCTTGTAAATGTAAAAGGGAATTAGGGATATTATTTTCTTTCCTGCGTTTAATCCAGGAGAGATGATGAAAGCTCCCCACTGATCGAACTTCTATGGTTTACTCCCTTGCTCACCACCTCCCAAGGTTGAAGACCTGCTTCCTCTTAAGAAAAAGATATACAGAGCTTAAAATACCATTACCTTGTCCCTTTCACTTACCTGCTTTGAGGGTTATACCCTGTTAGTATGTTAATTGAATGAGTGAGAACATACAAACAGTTCCTCTTTTAATTTTTTTAGACATTTCCTACCTCCTTCCTTTCAATATCTCTGAAGAAATTCAAGGTGGCTTGCTTCCTCTGTGGGGAAAAAAAAAAGGAAAAAGCCATTGGATATCCTAGGCTGCCTTCATTATGTTGTATATACCACATTTGTCTTTGCATCCTTTGACTAAATTGTAGTAGTATTTCTCTGAAGGGAGGAACTTAGCAGTTGCAATTACGGATAATAACGTTGTTCTCTAAACCCTAGTGTGGTGTGAACATTAAAGTAGTGTGGATTATATAATCCAACAAATAACCTTCTGTAAACTCATAAGAAAGAAGAAGCTAGATGTTTCATTAAGCAGGAGGCAATTCATTTAGCAGTCAGGTTGTTGCCCCTTTCTATGTGGTGAAAAGTCGTTCATTTGCATAAGAAAATAACCATCAAAGAATGTAATGACTGAAGTTAAGATTCTCATTAGCAAAGCCTCTCCAGCTACCTGAAGGACCTACCTCTGCTGGCAGTAGATCGAGTTTCAAGTACTTTCTTACCCTTTTAGAAACCAATTATCTTCAGGCATTTCCATCAGTTCAGGCAGGAGGAAGGGAACACGGTGATGTTTTTGGACATGGATCTTCTAATTTAAGGAAAAGATTCTCCAAAATAGCATTTGAATGGCTTGTCTTTTAAAAATGCCTTGAAATTTATGCTTTAAATGGTTATGTGTAAAACATAAATGGTTTTTATAGTGTAAGGGAGGACTATATACTTTGGGAAGGGAGTAGGGTAAGAGAAGTGCAATAAATTCCAATAAAAATGTTGCAGTTCAGAAGGAGAGACAGATGACATTGGAAGTTTTTTCAGTCAATAACAGAGCAAAAATATCTAAGTAGGGGGAAAAAGTGGTTGCTATTTTTTTGAGTGAATGAAAAAGAAATAGTTGTTCCACAGTGATGCAGTAGACAGGCACGGAACCTTAACCCCCTTAACAGAGTTGAAGTAGTGTTTGGATAATACTCTCAGGCACTCTTGGAGACAGTCCTGAGGGTTGACGTGATAATCCTTTTGGGTCCCTTCCAACTCAACATATTCTGTGATTCTGTGATAACATACAAAATACAATAAAAATGTTTGAAAGTAAATTGATTTAGTTCTACTGGAGTCAATAGATATTTGCCTGCCTATGTCAAATGTGAATATGGTTCACAATATTTTCTCTCAAAAATAGGCTATAGATGTTTAACATCTACAGTTTCTAGGAGACAGATCATTCAGTGCATAAACATTGGCAACATTTCACCTCTGAGCCCTGAGCTTAGCTGGGGGCTGGTCAGGTTACAGGTAGCAGGAATCTGACAAACTCTCCTCTCCTGGTAATGAAGGTTTCAGTTTCTTTACAAGAGAGGCATTCCATTCTGAATTTGGTCTGAAGCAACTGTTTTATAGGGCCTTTAAGAGATGCTAGAAAATATGGAATGCTCAATAGGGAGAGATTTTCAGGCAAAGCTGAGCTGCCAGATTGATAAGTACCTCCAAGGGTCATTGGTGTAGAGCATCGTTTGGAAGCCATATGAACATGAGCAGAAGGGGACAAAAGTAGAAAAAGCCTTATCTTGAGTGTAGTGTATTAATCACAAAGACTCTTTAAATTTCAAAAAAAGACTGTACTAAGCAAAGTGAATGTAATTTTCTCCTACATCGAGATAATTTCTCCCTGAAACTTTTAAATGAGTTTTATGGTTTAGGATCCCTCATCCTTTTTGCCTGCTGCTGGCTGGTTGTAGGCATCATCTTACCTGCATACCTCTCTTCATTTCCTCACCATGTGCAGCTTCTCAGCCAGCTCTGATGATTGTGATGCTCTTATTACTGAATCCTGTCTCATTGCAATCATGATAAGCTGAGTTAGAAAAATCCCTTTCTATTTCAAATGATGAGAGAACATAGATTATTTTTACAGTATGAGTAAAGAGAAGTGAGTTGTACTGTTGTAATTATGCGAGTGGTCATGTCATCAGGGTATGAACTAGCAGTGCTCCTACACTGCATCATTTGTTCTGCCATAAGTCTGCATATTTAGGTTTTTCTCCATCATACTCATTCACTGGAGGCAAGATGCAGAAAGAGAGCCAGACAGGTGTCAAATCAACATCGTAGAATCATAGAATCACAGAATTCTTGGGCTGGAAGGGGCCTTAAGGATCATCAACATCCCCTCCATGGACAGGGACACCTTCCACTATACCAGGTTACTCAGAGGCCCATCCAGCCTGGTCTTGAATACCTCCAGGGATGGGAAGTCCACAGTCTCCCTGGGAAACCTGTTCCAGTGCCTCACCACCTCCATAGTTAAGAATTTCTTTGTAATATCTAATCTAAACCAACCAGCCTTATCCATTCCCCCTTGTCCTATCCAATACATGCCCTTCTGAAAAGTCCATCTACAGCCTACTTTTAAACTTCCTTTAGGTGACCTTTCAGAAAAGAACGAATATAATTTGTTTTCACACCCTTGCTTACCCTGTGGTAAATTGTTCCTGTGAGACTGATAATTTTCTAGGCAATTCTTATCAAGCACAAATAAAACAACCTCTCATTACACAAGATATCTTGTGGCAGACAAGTGCCTGTAAGTAGACATGAACATGCAGTACCAGTGAAGATATCTGTGTGTCGAGGAGGTCTCTGTACTCAAAACAATTGTGTTTCTTTCAAGTAAACAGTAGTATAAACATATTTACAAACTAGAGACTTTATTTCAAAGTTACTATGACATTCTTAAGAAAAAGTACGATTTCTCTGTCACACTGTTTAAAGATCATTCAGTGACTGTTCAACTCTGTCTGAATCGACAGACTATTTGCCCACAAACCAGAATTTTTGGGGGTTTTGGGGGGTGTTTTTCTTTTTTAATTTGTTTCTTTCTTTCCTTTTTTTTCACACCAAGTTCAGCCTTCTACTTCTAAAGATATATCAGTCCTCTCTTTGACTACAGTTACATGCAACTGTTGGATATTTCATTGTCTTTACAGAATCATGACATGAAGGTCACTGAGGAGAAATAATATCAGAGTATTGTACTGAAGAAGAAAATACTTGGAAGATACCAAGTGAGATTGGGTATTTTAGTGTTGGCTCATCTCCATCAGCAGTTCTCCATTCATCAGTGAAATTTTAATCTGCTGTAAAGTTATAAATGAGTCTTGGGAAGATAAAGAACTATTTTTAGAAGTTTATCTCTTCTGAAAGAAAGATCAGGACATAGCAGGTCAAAACATTGTAGCAGAGACTGGCCATAAAATGGAACATCAGTCAAAGGCCAAATAATATTTGAAAGCAAAATATTTCTATTATTTAGAAATACTTGTGTTAAATATGATAAAATTGAACTGTTTATAGAAGATACTGGATTCTCTCCAAGCAGATTCTGGCTGCCACCAATTCAGTGTTATGTTTTTCAGAGACTAGGATTTTTTTTTTTTTTATAGCAGCCATAAATGAGAAAAGAAAAGGGGGAACATAAAGGAAATGTCCTTCTAGGTGCTACCCAGATTACCACATGGTTAAATGATTGGGGGTGAGGTTTGGAAGCGTGGCTAACCAGTTGAAGGGCATCAAACCACACCACCATCCACATGCACTGCTCTGCAATTCTCCACACGCCCTCCACACATTCCAGTTTCATACTACAGCAGCGCAGAGGGTTTGAACAGAAAATGTGGGATGGCAAGCTGTTTCGTAAGGAAGTCTGGTCATCTGTATGCTCCCAATGGTGGGGGGAGCTTATTTCAAAAATGGCACTACCGCCCACACACAGCCTTCAGAATTCCTCCAAGATGGTGCCCCAGCTCTTTGGTACAATTTGCCCTGCAGGGGAAGGGGGTGTTAATATTATGCCAGTCTAAGTTCTTCGATCCAGCTCACTGCCAGCTCAGGCAAATGCCAGAGCATGTGCAGGAGTGAGGACGAGCGCAGTAGGAGGAGCCACCCCTCTCTTCAGCAACATCTGACAAGGGCTAACACAGATGTACTGCTTATCTCCACCCTCAGATTCTCCACTAAGCACTGAATCCCTCTTCTGATCACACAAGTGAGTCTTTAAAGATTTCATGAGTTGATTCCAGGTATCACCCATGGCTAAATCAGCAAGCAACACCTGTTCCTCTTAACAGATTTTACTGATGACTTCAAAATCCATGCAAACTTTTCGTGTTCTGACTGGACCTTTCATTTTCAGTACATTGCCTGTCATTTCTTCTCTCTGCCCCTCTGATTTCAAGGCTCATATGATCTAAAAAGACTTCAGTAAGTTAGTTTAGCAAGTCAACACCTTGCTATTACTCTTAATTTACTTTAAATTCTTCCTGTTCGTCCTTGCAAGTCTAGAAGGGAGGGGGAAAAATAGCTCAAACATGCGGCCCTTAAATATTTCCCAGCTGAAAAAATACAGTTAACCAGCATGAGGCTAATGGGCTGATGTACAAACTGATGATCCACACCAGTTCCCTGCAGCCAAAACATCCTCTGGCCTGTATACGCAGCAGCTGATTTTACCTGGATGTTTTAGTTTCTCTTTTCCTGTGTTTCCAATCTCTCAGTACAGAGCTCTAATGTTACTTCAGATTCTCTTAGCCCATTAACTGAATGATGCAGCAGCAGGGTCCCTGGCCTGTAGAATCCTGTGTTTTTTATTTCTCTGCAGCCAATAGTCAGCAGCATTATTTACCTTGCCCTTTCTTTAATGATGTCCTTCTCGGTGAACATCATTCAAAATAGACAATATAATGATTTAAACTACTACTGTAGGTTGAGTAGCTTGTTCATTTTATTGTAGTTGTTCTTATCTAAATAGCCCTTCTAACAGAATACATAGGAAATTCTGTTTGAAAGATCTTTAACTCAGGAGAAAACTGTAAAAATGAAAGTTAATAAC